>NC_045603.1:36372500-42290000 GCF_009762305.2 Zalophus californianus
CCTCAAAGAAAGTAAATTACTCTAAAAACAGGAAAGCAACTTTTCATGTTAGCATCTTGAAAACAAATCATTTCAGTGTTCCTGACTTCTTCAAAATTTTCCTGAGTGGGTAGGCTTACTCGATTCTTTCCTATTTAGCTGTAAGAAAAAAAAAAGGTTATAATTGAACCCCAAACTGTAATCCCCAAAAGTTTCTAAAAGGCTGAAATGAACATTTATACCTTTGATTCTAGGAAATCTTGAGTACCAGAGAAACTGACAAATATGTTTGAAAAGTTAAACTGTCAGAGGAGGAAAAGAGATCAATAGAAATTTGATAGTGCTGCATCTTGATGGAATTATCTGCCTAGAAAAGACAGCCCCCCCCCACCAAAAAAAATCTCTGAGGCAAAAGTCTTCGATCCCTATGACCAGTCAAGGCAAATCTAGTTAACTCAAAATGTTCAACCACTGTTTTCCTCCAAGGAAAACAACTGATCTGGACAAACAGGAAGGACACAATTGGGGAGAGGTATTCCAAAGCTTCTACGTGTATGAACGCAGTGCAAGTGAGCGCCAGACCATTAACAAGGCCAGTTCAAACCACCTACCGTGGATCCTCAGCACTGCTCTTCTGGGAAAGAAGCCAAAAGAGTCCCAATCTAAGTTTTAAAATATGAGTATCAATCAAAATAAACATGACTAACTGCAAGTGAAATTCTGCTAAAGGACAATCTATCAGCATTTTTACAAGTCTATCATCAGACTCCCAGACTCAAATACTTTAGGACACCAGCTACAGTACAGGTAGGCCAAGGACAGACAGGTAGGGATGCTTTGTTGACAACAGTGAACAGCTGCTGTTTGTACTATGTACCATATATACAAGACGTTTGTGTTTCAGAGTATTCGTAATTAGTGAATTATTGGAGTCATTTATTCCTCAAAAGTACATACAAATCAAATCTTCAAAGAAGCCATCTAGCATTCTGCACAATTACACCTGTAATTATTCAATATGTTATGCCTTCTTCATCCTACGAAAAACAGAAAGCACGCAGTTTCTGGTGATATGCCTCTCCCCTTTTTTTTCAACCAGGCTCTAAATGAGGACAGCTACTCAGAGAGGAGGGGTCTTAACAAGCAACAACCCATCTGTCCTTTCCATCATGGCTGCCACACGTGTCACTTTTGTGAAGCCATTAAAGTAGGGACCCAAAGCTGACGTAATATTTAGCTTACAAGAGAAAACCAAAAAATTTAAAAGGTAAACTTTACTGTGTTAAAAGCATATTAAGTGAAAATAATGGTGTTATAGGTTTGTCATTTTTCAGAGTGACAAGGGTAAACTCTGTCCTTTCTTCATATTATGAAAGTGGCTGTTCCAGAGGAAATGGACCCTTTGCCTATGATAAACAGCCGTAACATCATGGGCATTTTAAATAAGTGCTTTTAGCGTACAGAACAGCAACAGAGGGATTCAGAAGACAAGCTGTGCTCCTAACTCATGTTGGAAGCCATAATTTTCCCTACGGCATTTATACACGTCCATTCGGTGCTTGTATTTGGGTCATTTGCTAGAATAAACCCCATGTGACAGGCTCACTGAAAGTAAGGCAACGTAGTCCATACTGGCTTCACTTAATTTTAATTTACTATTAAGAGATGTACTTGTTCAAGCAGCAAAATGAACCTGTTCTGCATAGATTTGACTAAACTTAGCTAGAAGGTAAAATATCGTATTAAAATATTTCATAAACTATAAACTATAACCACTTGCATATTTTTCATAAACTCAGAAGGAAATCAGTAAAACAGCACCCTTGTGCCCACTAACTTCTTCCAACAAAGACCTGAGGAGACAACCTTTGATACAAAGCAAACTTCTTCCTTATATACTTTGATCTTAGAGTAACTCTTCCTAAACATGATTTTACTAAATACCAAGCATGACTTCAATGGTTGAACATACTAGAATTTTAAGATAACAATCCCAGATTGGCCCATGCAAGTCTATTTATTAGAGAGAATTTTTTAGAGGGACATTAACAGAGTGATTGCTCATTTCATAAGGGATTCTTATCATACCAGGTCAAAACCCAAACGGATAATAACTTTAAAAGGCCAAGTAGAAGGAATAGTTGACTATCTTTAGGAAAAAATGGTTTTAAAAAAAAAGTTATCATGCCTTAAATCCTCCATTCTTTCATTTTAAAGGCTGTTAATCAAAATCTTTATAACTTTAACTTGTGTCTCCATAAAAACTGATTTATATTTACATCCAAATGAATAAATTAGGAATGTGATATTAAGAGTTTGGAGTAGTTTTGATTCAAAAATAGAAATTTCTATTTCTATGGTGGAGTTGTTCCTCCAAATTTCACACAATTGTTGCACAATGAGATAGCTAAGAAACCCAAAGTTCATGTTAATGATCAAGGTTGGGTTGAACAAATGTAAAATGGGCAATAAGGAAAACAATTTTCAAAGCAGCCACAAACCCACTTCCCACTTCCAAAAACTCAAATTATCTTTTTTTAAGAATGCATGATTTTATTCACCCAAGAATAAAAATATGTATTAGGTGTATTATCTTATTTACTTGTTATACATCATAAAAGGCTTGCCATCAATTAGGTGATATGTGCAAAATGAAATCAGACTACAAAACAATAGAGCTGGCATCCTTCTGCTGCTCTGAAGTAAATGGACTCTCTTTTAGTGTTATCTCTATGCAAACCTTATAATAGTACTTTTAAAGTAGATATAGTGAAAATGATGTAATTGTTATATTCGATAAATACATAAGAGAGCAGAGAATTTAGGATCAGCAAGTTTTTTTCCACTGACCTAAACACCAAATTTCTCCAGAAAATGAGAGGGTCCTTCAAGAGGTCACATTCATCATGACTTAAAATTTGGCAAAGACTGTATATTTATCATTCCAGTTGTACTCTAACCATAATTTAAGACTCAATACAATCATGACTAGACTGAAGGCAAGGGGATGAAGGGGGGGATGAAGCTGAAACTATATACGCTTTTTCATCAGATATGATGATTCTACTCTTCCGTTTGTTTCATCACATCCTAGCCATGTTCTTAAGTTTAGCATAAAAACACTTGTAAAATATTAAGTTTTACCATAGGGACATCGATTTTGCTATGAAAAAGTTTCAGATTACCACTTAATCTCAACCCAGCTACATCAAACAGTGAAAGAAATTATATATATAGTTTACAAAGTAAACTTGATCACTATATTTAAAAGAAATGATAACTTTGAGAAGTACCACAGCAATAATGTTTAAGCTGAAGCAATATAAAGCCCTCCTACAGCAAATGCCAGATTCTTCAGCTAAAATGCAGAGTCTTGATTTAGTTAAACAAGTCAAGCGTAAGAGCCATCTCCTTCCTTGTGAGCTGCTCCTAGCACTGGCCTCTCTCCTTCTAGAACTCTATTTCACAAAGTTCCTGGAAGGGGGGGGAGCGCAGTGGAATCCACAGATGCAGTTTACACAACGTTTTAAACTTGAGTCTTTGTAGTCTGAAATGGAGCAGTGGAAGTAAACATTATCATCATCCTCCAGTTTCCACTTGACTCCCCAGCTCTCTTCCAGCTCCACATACCAGTGAGTTAGAGGAAGTAGATAAAAAGTGTATCCGAAAAGCCACATTTTACAGAGCACCTGGGCACTGAATCACCTGTGCATGCTATGCAGACATCCAGCAAGTACCACACTCTTATTAATAGGTATTTCAGAATTTCTAGGATACATAAAAACCAAGTTTGATTCTGTTAAGACTTCACACTCTTAAGAGTATAGGACTGCATATGCAGTTCTGCTACTAAGAAAATTAGACTAACATACATTTCCAAGTTGTAGCAAAGTGGAATTTATATTTACAGGCTCTCAACATCGTAACAGTAATATATCATATATTGAGCAAGCTACCAATGAGATGATATGGACAACTCATCGATGTTCATCTATATAGCTAAATAGAAGTCAGGAATTTTGACACTGCAACCCAACCTATAACATGTACAGAACTTACAATTGCCCACCAACAAAGTACAACTAATTTATCATCTCAATGACACTATTCTCCCCAAGTTATGAAGTCCTAACACTACTGACTGATGATTAAAGAACACATAATAAGCATTAAATCTACAGAAAAATGTATATGCAAATTCAGTTTAGTTCAAGCCTTCATCTTTTACAGGATACTTTCTTCTGATATGTACTTTTTAAAGAACTGAACAGCGATAAAGGAGAGCATACGCTGGGAATGCTTGACTTATCACAGTGTTCTACAATACTTACTGTACTACAGTAAGTTGCTTTTTTTCAAGCTCTTTATTCTTAGTTTAAATGATTACTTCTCAAACTGTCCCCAACACAACCAAGAACTGCCCAGATCATCCCTGAGCTCATTTTAGTGAAAAGTCACCCATCTTTGGAAGGAAGAGCTTTTTTCTTCGCATGCCCTAGAAATAGTAGGTGCACAGTAACACAAAAGTGGAAGGAACAGAGCAGCTCACCTCACTCTTACACAAAGACCATTTATTTCTCAGAGCATGTATCATAATTGCTAACATCTATACACTGCTTAAAAGTTGGGGAAAAGTTCATGCCTCATGGTGGATTCCTTATCAACCAATCTCTGACAGACACTACATAAAATGCATTAAGAAGAGTTTGCTTTATTTCATTGCACCTATTATCAGGGGATTTCATAACAGACATGTGGGTGTAAACAAAGATTCACGGATTTCAAGCATATATCCATGAACATGCTTTTAGCCAGAGAGTGGGCACACCAGAGAATACAGAATATGGGTAATTACCACCCTGAGAAGATTCTGCCTTCACCTCCCCTCACTATCAACCACTTTGCTTAAGTTCACTCTCTGCCTTGCCCTGACCCTGGGGATCCATTCACTTTTCATAGCCCAGAGAGGCTGCTGAAAAGCTGTCAAAGTAAATCTGTGCTCACTTTTTGGATGGTTTCATTTCAATGGAGCATGAAACACCCCAGGACGGTTAATAAGTTTAGCCAGGCGTGCTGTTCTCCCTAATATATTTTAATTATGCATCTGTTTTAATTGTAATCAGATTAAGTCACCGGAAAGGCACAAATTGGAATTTTCCCTAATGGCTATTGGAGCTTTTCATCAGTTTCTAAACACTAACAACATTTAAAAAAATAGGTAGAGACACGAGCACAACTGTGACATTTTCCAGAAATCGATGCAGTTTCTTTGACAACACAGTTCAGGTCTCATTAGCCACCCAAACTAGCCCAAATGCAGAAGACAACTTCAGTCTCTAGGGGCGTCTTCTTCCCCAATTAGCACAAAAGAATCGCTAACGTCTAATGTAAAACTCCCAAACAGAAATGAAAGCCTAGGCTTCTATAAAGTGCTACTCCATCGATTGGTGAGCGAGGTGGGGGGGAGCCGGAAAGCCCATCAGCAGCATTATCTTGGCTCAAAGTAAAGTACCATACACGTCAAACGGGAAAGTTGAAGCAGAGTATGATTCTCTCCTTCCACTATTTTGGTAACCGGCAAAGGTGTGTTTTTTTCCTCGGGAAATGAAAGTGTCCCATCAATAAAAGGAAACGCTACAGGGAAGATCTATTAAGAGTCGGGGAGCGGCTTCCTTCCAGCCCAGACGTAAAATCGCTCAACGTGCACCAACAAATACCTAAGACTTTTTTAATACGATCATTAACAGTTCCCCAAATTGCTGCGATTTCCGATAAGAAACTTAAGCTTTCGCCAACAGCCAATAAGCAAGAGAAAGAACCTGCTGCAAACTAGGAACCCAAACTCCTTCAGACCGCCCAGCGCGCTCGCTTCCCCGGTGTTTGCTCCGGGTGTTGTTTACGCGTCTCCTAAACCTTCAATTCAGGTGCTGGACCAGTTCCTCCAAGACGCACTTCAGCCTTAAAGCGGGAAGCTTCTGAGCCACCGTGGAGTCCCCACGCAGCCCGCCGACCCCTTACCTGTCATCATAGCAGAAATCCGCACTCAAGGTGTTGAGATACAAGGCGAGCCCCAGAGCGCTGCTCACCAACTCTGCAATCATCTCTCCACCGCCTTCCCTCCGGCTCGGCTCCCAGCGCGAGGGCAGCAGCGGCAACAAAAAACAGAAGCATCAATCCCCACCTTCCGCCGCCTTCTCCTCCCAGCTTCACTTTTTCCTAGCTCCCCACCCTCTTGTCCCTCCCTTCCTCCCTCGGGTCCTTGCAATCCACCGCTCTCCTCCTCCTCCTCGCGCCCGTCTCCGCAGCCGCTGCGTCCTCTCCGGGTGCGGGCTCACACCACGCTCCCCATGCCCGGCGCCCGCGAGCGGCTGGCGGCTTTCGGGCTCCGCGCCCCGCGGCGGATGCACAGGGCTGGTCCTTCGCGCGGCTCGCGGCCCCCACCCTAACCCATGGCAGTTCGGGGCGCCCTAGGTGAGGAGTGGGACTCGGAGGAGGTGGAAGAATGCGGGATGGGGGCAGAGGGACCGGACCCAGCAGGGTTCTGGGACCAGCTGGAGGAAGAGAGAGAAAGAGGGGCGGGTGGGAGGGACCAGGCGAACCGCCTCCCCTCGCCGCCTCCCGGGCGCACGGCTCCGGTGCTGCTCGGGCTGACTCCGGCCGCCACAGCCGCTGCAGCTCATTCACTCTTTATTAGCTCCCTCCCCGCCCCAGCCCCTTCTCCAGTGAAGTGAGGAGCGGTGGCTGGAGATTCCAGGAGCTCCCGCGTGGGGTTCTCGGCGCGGCCCCCCGCGCCTGCGTGGCCAACCCTCCATCCCAGCTTTGCCCGGCCCCTTTCTCCACCCAGATCCTCCCCCTAAGGCTCCTCCCACACTACCCCCTGGCTGGAGGCTCCTCCCACCTCCCCGCGGCCCGAGGCTCCTCCTACCCACCTCCCGCCCTCCTCTTGTTTCTTTCACCTTCGATTTCACTCTGGAAAGCCCTCGGGACCCAAGGGCGACTGCTGGAAGACAGCCCAAAGGGGTAGCTGGAGTGCGCCCTGGGAGGGGGAGCTGGACGAGAATCGACACCAAGGAGGACACGGTCGCTCGCGCCGCTGCTGCCTGGCGGCGCCTGGCACCGACTAGATCTGAGCCCCAGCGGTGTGTGCCAAGCGCTGCCAGGCGTAAGTCCGGTCAGCTGGAGGGACTTCTGGGGACCGGGAGAGGAAGACCAGGTTTGGCGAAGGATGCAGCATCGCTTGCCACATTTACGCGACCTCTCATACACGCTCACAATGCGTGAGCCGAAAACGGAGGGGGTATTGGAGAGCTTGAGGGGCATCTCAGGAGGGAGAGATTTCAGCTCCGAGCCTACCTTTGTCCCAAATGTCAATAGAAAGATGTATGGGGAGGAAAATGTTCCCGCAGTCAGGTTAAAAAGAAAGGACCCCAAAAGAGGAAAGAAACACATACACACACGCCGCAGCTGCGGGGGCCTTTCGGGGTTTCAGGGGGACTTTCAGGCTGACTCGAAACATTATAGAGAAGAGACGCCTCTGCAGCCTAGTGCAGCGCTATCCTCAAAACCTAGGAAGGCGGGAAGCTAATGTCCTTTCCTTTCCGCCCGGATGCAGGACTGGATGGAAGGCGTCCAACCTGATAAATTATGGTGTAGAAGAATGGCCTGTGTAGATGAGCTCTGGGTACTAAAGTTGTGAGACCAAAGAGGACGGTGGGCCGCCTGCCACACCTCCTCCTGGCTGGGCCGCCTTCTGGCTGCGCGCGATGGGCTCGGTCGGACCACGATGAGCACTACTACAGCGCCCCCTGCTGCACGGCAACCACAATGCTTGGAAAACAGACCTGTAGAGGGCTGACTGACCCCGCCCCCGCCCTCCGCCCTCGAAGGGAAGCATCTAACTAGCGAGCTTTCCAGGACTCAGGCAAGAAATCGAATCCCCTGGATGTCAGGAAGTGGCCTGAAAAGTAAATACTGTGGTTTGAGTGTCAGCGAAACACAGCTCCATCTTTTCCTGATTTCACAAAAAAAAATCTGTGTAGACACAGATGAAGTGATGAATATTTATTATATCTATTATGCCATGCACGACGGCCCATTTTTGTTCCCTGAGATACGGAAGCATACATAAAAGAGAGTTGTATCTTTAAAGGCAGAGACAGATCTTTTACCTTTTTTTAACTCCATAACCTCTGCTTATTGTTGAAAAGTTTAAAAAATCCTGGTAGTTAACCCATCAAGTTCCTCTGTATCTGTATCCCTCCACTGCATTTATATGTTAATATTGGATCCTAGTGCACTGGCTGAAGAGCACCCAGGAGCTGGAGTCCCCACTGTGCTGTTACTACCGGAGAAGCCTTTGGCCAGTCACTTAACCTCCTTGTGCCCCTTTTTTTCTCACCATTATGAACAGTGATGAAAATAATACCTATTTATGCATACTATTATGAAGAGTAAAGTAATTAAGGTGTGAAATACCTAGAAGCAATAGAAGTGTTATTATTATTATTATTCCCTCCAACTTTCTCTTTTCCTTTTAGTTGCTAACTAAAACCTAGATCTATACCTCCAAAACGCAGACCATGACATCCACCCTACTCCAGTGCTAGTCCAAAATGCCTTCACTTCCTGGATGGACTAAGGCAGTACCTTTCTAAGTGGCCTTATTTCTACTCCTGCAATTCCCCACTACCCCACATTCTTAACTTCAGGTATTAGAAGATTCTTTTGAAAACCTACAATCTCTCTACTTTAAAATGTTCAATGATTTCCTGATGCACATCAAATAAAACTGTGATTCTTACCATGGCCAGCCAGGCCCTCATCTGGCCCTGATCCTTCTCTCCCCTGACATTGCATCAGCAATACAGACATCCTTCTCCTCAGATACCACTTTCTCCTCTTTCCTCATGGGCTGCCTTCTCAGACCTTCTCTAGCTCCTTCTCAGCATTCCGATCTTAGTTCAAATGCTCTCCCCGGAAAGGTTTTCCCAGCCCACACTATTAGGTAGCCTCACTCTCAGCAATCTTTGTCTCATTATCCTGATGATTTTCTTCAAAGCATGCATTGTATCTGGAATCCCCACTAGAATGACAGCTCCAAGAGGGCAGGAAACTTATCAGCCTGGTTTTCCACATAATACCCAGAGCCTGTAACATCTGGACAGGTAGAAGAAACTAAAAACAACACAAAATGTTGACGAGAAATGAACAAATAAATGTGCTTAGCAGAAACTCTATAGCAGCTGAAAATCCACAGATTTTTATCATGAGAGAATAAGATAAGCTGATTTGTTGTCCATGTCAAACAGTGAAGAATTAACACAGGAGAGGGGGAGGAAGTAGGTTAAAAATTCTTAAGGTGCATCAGCTCTGCAGGAAAACCTGTGGTAAGTCACACACAGACAGCTCTCTTCAATAATTAAGAGAACTCAGAAGCATGAAAGTAGTAGAGAGGTTTGGGTTCAGCGTGCTTAAAGCTTGTAAGCATTTCCAGAGCTGTCTTCACTTCAAGGCTCCAATAGTTTTAAATAAATATTTTCTACCCTTCCCCTCCACCTCCTCCTTTTCTCCTCTCCCTACCCCCAACTCCAGGGGATTGGGAGCTTGGGAGATGGTGAGAAATGTACATTGTGCTCTCCCCGATGAACGGAAGGCTGAAAAACCAGCTGTGTTGCTTTTAACAAATTTTCCTCTTTTAATCTGACGTGGGTCTCAATATTCTCCCAATGCATTAAACCTTGGTTGCTTTCAGACTACTCTCCAAGGCCTGAGAAGCAGCCAATGTCTGCGTTTTCCCCCTTCCTTGAACACCAATGGGGGAGAGCGGAATCGGTTAAAAGATGTCATCACTATCCTTGGAGATCATTTCAAACCTGGGGACATTGCTTTTTAGTTTATGAAGGTGTACTCACCCATTGTGAGATTGCTACCTCAGTTCTGAATGTATGTATTCTATTTAAAGCTACCGTTGCTCTCCACAGATGAAGGAAATTAGGCTGGTTGGCTTGACTTTTCTACCTTAGACACAAGACTGGCCAAAAAAGTGCTAAGCCCTTATTTTCCCAAAGTAGGTTCCACACATCTGCTACCTCACCACTTCCTCAATGAATTCTTTTTTTATAGTCGCCCCGACCTACCCTGCATTTGTTCTGCATTCCCAGGCCTTTGTTGTATAATTCATACCTTTGCGGTGCCAGGTCCTCGGGGTAAAGATTTCCTTATTTGCCTAAGACATTTTTAGTTTATTGTGCAATACCATCTTCCCTTTGGGTGTTGCATAAATATTAACTAAAAATCCACATCTGGTCTTAGTCTTCATTTCTATTTGTCCTAATATAACTTCTCTTTGAACAATTCATTTGGAAAGTGTGCCAAGGGTGAAATGTGGCACATAAATTCTCCTGCTGCACAGAATGCCTTTTAAAGTACCCACAGATTTGGTTATTTATGAACAGAAGATTTGCACCTCTTCCTTGCTCTCGCAATTCTAAAATTGTACCAGGCCAAAGTAATTACAATCTCCCATATGTTTTGTGAAAAAGGTATCCAAGAATCTCCTGCTAAAATCTTAACAGATTGACTAGGAAGCAGAAAAACACTAGCCCAGCAGGTGAAGCTGCCTGTTTAGGGAGGTCAGAACAGAGCTCTCTGCTGGGGGACTCATAAGCTCTGGGCTTTACTCAGGAAATAACCCTGCAGGAGAAAAACAGCAGAGCGTGGATGAAATGTGGGTCAGGGAGCTGAAAGAGGCACACACGAGGCACACACGCTGCTTGGTTAACTAATGACAGTAAATGCATTGGCTACACATGTTACATTTAGATGTTCCCAGCATACCATAAAATGCTGCCCTGCAATATGTAACATCGCTTTGTCCCCAAACTTGTGATCCATTAGGAATATAATTAGGACAATACAGCCACAGAAACAGATCCTGTCACCTCCGTCACAAACCCGGGGCTGTTAAGAACCAGCTGCTACTAAAATAATGATCACTTTAAAAATCTCACAGGCTCCCAGCTTTCAATTCAGTGAGGGTAGGGGAGGAGGGGGAGGGAGGAGGAGGGGGAGGAGTGTAGAAATAACACGTTAATAACCAGATATGGGTAATTGCAGAGATGTTCAGGCTAATGATAGAATTCAGAAACTTGATCAAGAAAAGCAAGGACAGCCTCCATCATAGAATCTCTCTCAGTGCATTCACAGGCACTGGTATAAACAGTGATCAAAAATATTCTAACCGCTTGAAAAATTGCACAAGCTCTTGGATAACAGAGTTTTGATAAGCCTCAGATTCTGTAAAATAAAAGATAAAGAGGAGAGAGAAGATTAATTTTGATGTGGACATTTGGTAAACCAGTTACTCAGGAATGTTGCCCTGGTACTCAGCCTAACACAGACCCTTTAATCCAGCCTTGTCCCCTAGAGCTTTCTGCAAAGGTGGCTTTATACCTGTAATGTCCAGTGTAGTAGCCATCAGCTCCCTGTGGCTAGTAAGCACTTAAAATGTGGCCAGTGTAACTGAGGAACTGAATTTTAAATTAATTTAAATTTACAGGGGGACATTGGCTAGTGGCTACTTACAAGAGAATACTTATCAAAGCCATTGTCTATTCTTCCCACCAGTAACGGCTGTAGTTCTGAACCTCTTGTGCTAGACTGGAGCCACCCATATGTGGCTTGCCTTTATTTATAAAATAGCCACCAGCCATCGAACTCTTTTTAGGCATTAGGCATTTCACTGAGCACGTTATGTTTAAGATTTCATTTAATCCTCACAACCGCCCTGGGAGATAGGTACCATTACTGTCCCTGTCTTAACAGGTAAGGATGTAGAGGTGTGGAGAGGTTTAGTAAATTGTTCATCATCTGGAGCCTCTAGTGGTGGAGCTGACGTTTGAATGTATGTCTTTTTTTTTTTTTTAAGATTTTATTTATTTATTTGACAGAGAAAGAGACATAGCGAGAGAGGGAACACAAGAAAGGGGGGTGGGAGAGGGAGAAGCAGGCTTTCCGCTGAGTAGGGAGCCCAACCAGGGCCCTGGGATCATGACCTGAGCCGAAGGCTGAAGCTTAACGACTGAGCCACCCAGGCGCCCCATGAACATATGTCTTTTAACTCCAAAAGTCTATATTTTAACCACCATTCAATCCAATGTTGTTCCTTCTCCTGTTCGAAACACCACATCCCCATTAGGATCTACCTCAGGAGAAGGAACTCCTGGCTATTGCCAAGATGCTTTGACTAAATTCATCTTCTTCTTCTACCCTCCCTCAGATGAGTAGGGATAAAATATTTAAGATCTTCCCTTGTCAGCCACTTTTACCTGATTTTTTCCCTAAAATCTGGTATCAAAACCTGCAAAGACTACACAGACTATATAACAGAAACGCTTCCCTATAAAATACCCACTCCACATATATTTTTTTAAAGATTTTATTTGTTTATTTGAGAAAGAGAGCAGAGAACAGGGAGGGGGCAGGGAGGAGCGGAGGGAGACGGAGAAGCAGCCTCCCTGCTGAGCAGGGAGCCTGACGTGGGGCTCGATCCCAGCACCTCAAGATCATGACCTGAGCTGAAGGCAGACATTTAACAGACTGAGCCACCTAGGTGCTCTTCCACATGTATTTTTTTAAAAATAGGGGCGCCTGGGTGGCTCAGTTGGTTAAGCAACTGCCTTCGGCTCAGGTCATGATCCTGGAGTCCCGGGATGGAGTCCTGCATCAGGCTCCCTGCTCAGCGGGGAGTCTGCTTCTCCCTCTGACCCTCCCCCCTCATGCTCTCTCTCTCTCTCAAATAAATAAAAAATCTTAAAAAAAAACAAAAAACAAAAAAACAAACATGTATTCAAAGGCACCTGGGTGGCTCTGAGGGTTGAGCTTGCGGCTCTCAGTTTTGGCTCAGCTTGCGGTCCGGGGTTCCTGGGATCAAGCCCCACATTGGGCTCTGTGCTCAGCGGGGAGCCTGCTTCTTTCCCCTCTCCCTCTGCCCCTCCCTGCACACAGAAGTGCATGCTCTCTCTCTCTCTCTCTCTCTCCCTAAAATAAATAAATAAATCTTTTTTTAAAAAGATATATTCAAATCATGTACAGTTTTTCTGACATAATCCACATCATGTATTACAAAAATAGCTGAGATAAATAATGTAACCCAAACTCCAGCAAAGTAATGCAAGTATTAGTGCAAATCACAATTTGGAAAACCAAATACAGCATTTATAATTGACTTAATATTATTATGTTAAAAACCCCACTACAAATTTGCACCTCATAAAGCATTTTTAATCCATTTGTTATTGCTATCAAATGACTAGAACGTCTATTTGGAGTTTGGTTTATTAATCTAATGATAAATGACAGGAAATCAATGTATTTAAAACTTTTGCAATAGATTTAATTAAGTTGCCCATTTCAATGAATAAATATCTTATAATTTGTCATACTATTATTTAATAATTATAAATGAATGATATATTTATAGCCTTGCATATAGACTTCCATCACCCTATACTTTTTTCCAAATGCTCTTTCTTTCTTTTTTCGTCCTTTTGAATTTATTCTTTTTTTTTTTAAAGATTCATTCATTTATTTTTGAGAGAGTGAGAATGAGAGAGAGAGTACATGAGAGCGGGGAGGGTTAGAGGGAGAAGCAGGCCCCTGGCCGAGCAGGGAGCCCGATGCGGGACTCGATCCCGGGACTCGAGGATCATGACCTGAGCTGAAGGCAGTTGCTTAACCAACTGAGCCACCCAGGCGCCCTTGAATTTCTTCTTTATTTTTGCATATTTTGCTCCAATGAAAGCATTTAAATCTTTTTTTAAATTAGAGTATAATTGATACATAATGTTACATTCATTTCAGGAAAACATTTAAATCTTAACACACAAAACAAAGTCACCCTCACATATGTGAGGATCTGCCCTGAGACAGACGAACTACTAAGAAAACAGGTTGTCTGCAATGGTAGATTTGAAGCTAAGACATTCATTTTCTTGGCAGTCAGTTTGAAAGTCAGCCCCCAATTGAAGTGGACAAATGATGAAGACATTAGATTCATCAACTCCAAGCTGATTTTTGGCCAAGTGTCTCCTGTAATTTATACTGCGAACATGAAATACAGGCAAACACGGATCTGCTTTCTGTCACTAAAGATGAATTTGCATTTCCTAGAATTTCATATAAATGGAAATAATGCTGTGTACTTCTTTTGATGAGGGGGACTTCTTTCACTCAGCATCATTATTTTGAGATTCTTCAATGTTTTTGTGTGTATTAATAGTTCATTTATTTTTATCTCTGAGGAATATCCTATTTGTATGGCTGTACCGCAATTTTTTTATCCATGTATCTGTTGATGAGGATTTGAATTCTTTCCAGTTTCTGCCTACTGCAAACAAAGCTGCTGTGACCATTCATGAGAAGTCTTTGCATGGACACATGCTTTCATCTCTCTTGGGTAAATGCCTAGGAGTGGGATGGCTGAGTCATTCAGTCGCATTGTGTTTGCTATTTTAAGAAACTGCCAAGCTGTTTTCCAAAGTGGTTAGATCACTTTACATTCCCACAATCAGCTTGTGACAGTTCCACTTACTCCACATTCTTGCCAACACTTGGTAGAGTCAGTCTTTTTAATTTTAGACCTCCTACCAGGGGTGGCGTGATATCACATTTTAGTTTTGTCCTTCCCCTAATACTAACGATGTTGAGCATCTTTCCATGTGCTTATTTTCAACCCGCACATCTTTGGCGACAAGTCTGTTCAAATCATTTGCCCTATCTCTTTTGTTGTTGTGATTGTTGGCTTCTTTTTTTTTTTTAAGATTTTATTTATTTATATGCCAGAGAGAGAGAGCACAAGCAGGGGGAGTGGCAGGCAGAGAGAGAAGCAGGCTCCCCACCGAGCAAGGAGCCCCACACAGGACTCAATCCCAGGACACTGGGATCATGACCTGAGCGAAAGGCAGACACTTAACCAGCTGAGCCACCCAGGTGTCCCTGATTATTGGCTTCTCAAAGCAAAATCATGAACTCTCAGTTCTGCAGTGACAAGTCCAGCATGCCTCAACTGTGTTTCTCAGCTCAAGGTCTCACTTGATGGACATAAAGGGTATAGAACAGCTGGGCTCTTATCTGGAGGCTCTGGAGAAGAATCCACTTCCCAACTCTTTCAGCTGTTGGCAGAACTTAGTTCTTTGCAATTGTAGGACTTGAGCTCTGCATTTCCTTGCCTCAGATTTTAGAGGCTGCCCGCCTTCCTTTTACAAGTTCCCCTCCATTTGCAAATTAGCAACAGCACTTAGAGTCCTTCCATGCTTCAAATCTAACTTTTTTTTTTTTTGCCCATTTAAAAAATTGCATTGTCTTCTTCTTATTAAATTTTGGGAGAGTTGTTTTGAAATACAAGTCTTTTATTAGACACATAATTTGCAAACATTTTCTTTCAACTTTTGGCTTGTCTTTTCATTCTCTTAATGATGTCTTTCAAAGAGTAGACATTCTTAACTTTGAGTAAAGTTGATCTTTTTTTTTTTAATCATGCTTTTGATGTTGTCTCTAAGAAATGTTTGCTAAACCAAGATTACAAAGACTTTCTCCTGCTTGTTCTAGAAGTATTATAGTTTTGGGTTTTAGAGTTAGCTCTATAACCATTATGACTTAGTTTTCATTTATGGGTGAAGTATTGCTTAAAGTTCTCTCTCTCTCTCTCTCTCTCTCTCCCATCTTGGATTATTTAATTGTTCCAGCATTATTTGCTAAAAAAGTCTATTTTCTCCACTGAATTGTCTTGGCATCTTTATCAATTGACATATATATGTAAGTCTATTTCTGGATATATATTCTGTCCATCAATCCTTTTGTCTATTTTTATGCCATAATCAAACAATCTTGATTACTGAAGCTTTTTAAGTCTTGAAATTGAGTATTGTAATTTTTAGAAATGTATTCTTTTTCCAAGTTGTTCCCTACCTCTGTTTAATTACAATATTTTTTGTATTGTATTTCCACTTGCTATTATAAGCCCCTATAATTTGGGTTCATTTTCTTTCACCTCTTCTTGATTTATCTATTTCTCAGGTATATTTATATGTAAGTATATGATTGTGTATGTGTGGGTATTTAAGTCTAAAAAATGTGATTGTGTCTGTTCTTTGAGTGAGTTCTCTGTATGAGAAGTAGAGTTAACATTTATGGCCTAAGATATCAGTTAGTAAAATATGCAGGGTAGGATTAAGATATGCAGGTGTCACCCCTCCTAAGCAATATCCTTAAAATATCTGCTCAACATGTATTTCTCTTTTTGTTCAAAATAAAAAAATTATATGCATTGGAAGTAACACACACATAAGCTGGAATTATTGCTCAGATCTGTACTGTCATATGGACAGCACTAATCACTAGCATTCACAAAAGATAAGTGACTTTAATGTATATATTTACAAGTTTTTTCTAGTATTTTCAGTTTCTCTTCTCTCCCATCCCCCATCCCCCACACCCTTTCATGCATTCTTGCCAGCAAAACATTTCCCATTCTTCTATGGTTCCTGTTCTATCATAAGTTTTATTTTGTGATGTTTCAGGACAAGATAGCATCTTTGAAAATTTCTTACGATGTTTAAACTTCAGTTGTAAATCACTGGTTCTCAGCAAACAGCATATATCATGTGCTGTAGTCAGTTTGAACATTTCAGCTGACAGCAACTACAGACCTCAGTCTCATTTGAGACTGGCCAGTTACTGCACCATGCCACCTACTTACAGAAATATGCCCCAAAAATACCCAGTGGAGATAGGTTGATTCTGACCCAAAGTGACTTTTGAGTTGCAATTCAAGGGAGCAATCATCTTTACATTTATGAAAAGAGTCAAATATGAACTATATTTCCCAATTTGTTTCAGTTATGATTTCGTATTCCCAATGGAGCAGAGTACTGGGCATCTGCCAGGCTAAACCATCCTTTAACTTGGCTTTGGGTACAGGTGCCAATCCTTTGCCCAAGTAATACTACTAAAAGCCACGCATGATGGCTGCCCCTATGTATGCCTGTGCTTTGTTTGAATACAATGTTTTTCCTAATCTCCTTCCCATCTCCCTTTCTCTCGTACCCACAGCCATATTAAGTAGGGTTTCTGATGTGGGGACAGAGAAAAAAAAGGGGTTTATATCTGTTGAGCCCCTACTATGTAACTACTGGTACTGTGCCAGGTATTCTAAATATATTATATAATTTAATTCCCACAATAGTCTGGCCAAATAAGTATTATTACTGTCTTCTCACAAATGACAAAACTAAGGGTCAACAATATTAAGTAATCTGTGCTGGATGGCACAACCTAGTAATTGATGATCAGGATAGTGTGCCATTTCTGTGTTGTTCCTGAAGCCTTTTATGTTAAATCTTGTACAGTGTCCATCTTATTAACAATATTGAGAACCATCTTCAAAATCAAGTGACTCTTTTAGATTCTCTCCTTCTTTAAGCCCTTCATAAAATGATGAAGGAACAGCTTTTGGAAGGACCCTAAAACGTCTTTTTGTTTTTTGCTCTGGTGAGATTCTTGTGAGATAATGGAAGGGAAGGAGATAGACGCATGGGTCATACAAACAAAATCATGTTTAGGTTTTGCGTAAATAAAAATGGAGGCAAAGCCCAGAGGGCTACTGAATTTTGGCAGGATATGAAGAATTTGGAATATAAAAGATAGAAATACTACAGGTAGTGAATTCCTGCCAAGAACACCAAGAAGCTAAGACTCAGGCAGGGAAAGGACTAACTCCCACTGTTGGAAATTTTTATCTCCCAATCTAGTATTGAGAGTCAAGTGAGGGGATGCCACTCTGCACAGATAGACATGGAAGAATACCTTTTAAAACTATGTTGTAGATAGAGAAAAATTAGCCTTTTACCTTGAGGCCAGACATAGAGATAAAAGAATACAATGTATACATGAAGATATACAAATTACATTTCCTATCTCTTCATCTTATTCAAAATACCTCTTAAAAATCATGTTTTATAACAGAAACACCAGATAACAAAGAAGTAAAAATTGGCTATTCATCCCTGGAAAGCGTTCAGAGATTCTGGAAACAATTATTCAATAAAAGTAACTCAAAAATTCCTTAATAATATGTATAGAGACTCTTAAAGAATTCTAGAACTATATAATACTAAATAAACAATTATTCATTAAAAGTGATGCTGGGAGTGATTGCCAGGGGCTAGGGGAGGGGAGGTAGGGAGCTCCTGTTCAATGGGTATAGAATTTCAGTCCTACAAGTTAAAAAAATTCTAGAGATCCAATGTACAAGAATATGCATAGAGGGGTACCTGGCTGGCTCAGTCGGTTAAGCATCTGCCTTCAGCTCAGGTCACGAGCCCAGGGTCCTGGGATTGAGTCCAGGGTCAGTCTCCCTGCTCAGCGGGATACCTGCTTGTCCCTCTTCTTCTGCCCCTCCCCCCACTCATGCACGCACGCACGCGCTCTCTCTCTCCCTATCTCTCTCAAATAAATAAAATCTTAAGAAAAAAGAATGTGCATAGAGTTAACAATACTGTGCTGTACACTGAAAAATTGTTAAGAGGGTAGATTTCATATTATGTGTTTTACCATAATTTTTTTAAAAATAATTCTGGGAAATCAATTAGTAGTGACAATGAATACTTGCAGAATACCCTTTCTTATGCCATTTCAGATTGTCAGATACCATTCAAACTAAGAATTATTATTCACATGTGTCTTTTCAAAGTTACCCCACTAACTATATTTTTTAAATACACAGTACAGTGTATCTCTATAATACGGACACTTATTTCAATAAGCTGACTGTTGGTAAAATAATTTCAGCAAAATAGGAGCATGTATTGGGGCACCTAGGTGGCTCAGTTGGTTAAGCGACTGCCTTTGGCTCGGGTCATGATCCTGGAGTCCCGGGATCGAGTCCCTCATCGGGCTCCCTGCTCAGTGGGGAGTCTGCTTCTCCCTCGGACCCTCCCCTCTCTCATGCTCTCTGTCATTCTCTCTCTCTCTCTCAAAAAGTAAATAAAATTAAAAAAAAAAAACAATAGGAGCATGTATTTAGAGGTAGATTGATCTGCTGGCTATTTTTCTAATGGATATAAGCAGGAAGTAATATGAAACTATAGTTAAAATCAAAGCATTTGCCTGAATATCAACAAAATAGATTTTCCACCAAAGCATTTTCTTTGGGGAGGTCATTTCCTCACTCAGATCTGTCAGCGGAGCTAAAATATTAAAGATAGTGCCTTTTCCACTTCTTTCAAGATACATCTCCAAAAGCTAGTGAAACAAAAGCAAAAATGAACTTTTGGGGCTTCATCAAGATAAAAAGCTTCCGCACAGCAAAGGAAAAAGTCAACAAAACAAAGAGGCAGCCCACAGAATGGGAGAAGATATTTGCAAATGACACTACAGATAAAGGGCTGGTATCCAAGATCTATAAAGAACTTCTCAAACTCAACACCCCAAAAACAATCAAGTCAAAAAGTGGGCAGAAGATATGAAAAGACACTTCTCTGAAGAAGACATACAAATGGCTAACAGACACATGAAAAAATGTTCATCATCATTAGCCATCAGGGAAATTCAAATCAAAACCACATTGAGATACCACCTTATACCAGTTAGAATGGCAAAAATGGACAGGGAAAGAAACAATAATGTTGGAGAGGTTGTGGAGAAAGGGAAACCCTCTTACACTGTTGGTGGGAATGCAAGTTGGTACAGCCACTTTGGAAAACAGTGTGGAGGTTCCTCAAAAATTTAAAAATAGAGCTACCCTATGACCCAGCAATTGCACTCCTGGGTATTTACCCCAAAGACACAGATGTAGTGAAAAGAAGGGCCATATGCACCCCAATGTTCATAGCAGCAAGGTCCGCAATAGCCAAACTGTGGAAAGAGCCGAGAGGCCCTTCAACAGATGAATGGATAAAGATGTGGTCCATATAGACAATGGAATATTACTCAGCCATCAGAGGAGATCATGCTCAGTGAAATAAGTCAAGCAGAGAAAGTCAATTATCATATGGTTTCACTTATTTGTGGAGCCTAAGGAATAGCATGGAGGACACTAGGAGAAGGAAGGGAAAAATGAGGGGGGCGGAATTGGAGGGAAAGGTGAACCACGAGAGACTATGGACTCTGAGAAACAAACAGGGTTCTAGAGGGGAGCGGGGGGGGGATGGGTCAGCCCGGTGATGGGTATTAAGGAGGGCATGTACTGCATGGAGCACTGGGTGCTATATGAGAACAATGGATCGTGGATCACCACATCAAAAACTAATGATGATGATGTATTGTATGGTGACTAACATAACATAATAAAATTAAAAAAAATAAAGATAGTGCCTTTTTAGGAAAAGAGTCAATAAAAATGATTTCTACTTCCTATGATTCATTAATTGCCACTTATTATTAACTTGTAGTGCCCCGAAATTTAGGTGGCTCCTTGGCTCCTTGATTATGCTTCTCCCATGTCATATAAAGACAAGTCTTTGGAAGGTACAAACTAGTAAGAACAGGTAAAAAGTGCATTACACTTGACAGTCCCTTGAAACTCAAGTTCCAAATCCAAAACTTTTTTCTTTGAAATCTCATATAATGTCAGTATTACCGACAGCATTGGAAACCATCTTTAGAATGTAAAAGTAATCTAGAATTGATTTTCAGGACTGGAAAGAATATATCTTAACTTCCTCCTAAGATCTTGGGTTCAGAAATTTGCATTTTCATGGACAAAGCTGATCCACGTAATAGAGATTTGTTTTTACACCTGATACTAAAGTACAGGACACAATATCAGCCATTCGGCATTGTCACAAAAACGGTCTATATTAAGGTAATTGCAGAATCACAGGACCCCAGATTCACTCATAGGGAATAGCAGTATCAAGAGTCTTAAGATGTATAGTAAAGATTTTCCAAAATTCATTTAATATCTACATCCACCTGAAATAAGTTAATAAAAATTTGCATAATGTTTTAATACAAACTTTGCCCATGAATATCAGGTCAAACATCATCATAGTTAAAGTTAAATTAAACCTCACCAATATATTGGACCTATAAATTAAAACCATAATAAATAATTTCCCCAACAATCCCATAAATGCACTTGAAAAATATGCCATGACATAGCGCTATTTTAAAATCATTCAGCCTATGTCTTCATGAGCTCCACTCAGCTATAATCACAAATCACAAATGCCCTTTCATTCAGATTCAACTTCAACCCAAAACAGAAACTATTCTCACCATGGAAGAAATTACATCAGCACCATCAGTGAGTGGAAGGGACCTGGGGTCCACATGCTTCCTGTTTGTTTCCCACCATTTGCCTACTGAATCAGTGCTTTCCCACACCCCTGTTGTGTTGGCTGAACCTATGTATATATCCAGACATCTGCTTTGGGTTTTTCTCATCATTTCACAGTCCATGTGCATATAGAGCTTTTCCCTGCACCCAAGCTCACTTGGCTGGGGCCCTGACATCCTCCTCATTTTGACAGGCTTGTCAATGGAGCCTGAGCTCTGTTACCTGGACCCTCCTGCTACTCGAGGAGGTTCTGCTATACATCACTTGAAACCACAGTTCCATCCATCTCTTGACTCCTAGTATAGCCTGATACCTATGGACTCCTTTGGCTGTGTTCCCACCAAGCAGATTGAATCTCCTCAGATAGCCATACCTACTGGAATGAAGCCCAAGTTTATCAAACGTCTTTGGGCTCTGTATGGTGGACCGTAACAGAGTCCCCTCATGAAGTAGCCCAACAGCTGGGGTAATTTTTTGTTCCACAGTAACCACTTTTTCACCACCTTCAATTTTGTGTTCCTTAGGTCCCAGTATACTTTGCTTGTTTATATGTTCCCATTCATGATTCTGTCAATGTTCACAACTTTAGTGTGGTATTCTCAACTGATGCATGTGGCAGCTAGATAATGTTGTGGAATATTAAACAATTTATCTCTTTTAAATTTGTATTTGTAGATCTGGTGATACAATGTGATACTGATTCTTTACATTGGCACCTACGTGGACCTTGAATGGTAGGATTATTTATTGATTTTTATTTATAATAATAATCTTATTTAATAAGATTTATTTAAATAATTTTGATTTAAAGTATTTTATTTACTAATTATAATTTGTATTTTTCCTTAGAATGAATATTTTAGAACAATTATCATTTAGTTTGAAAATGAAATAACTTATTTATATTTTTTACATAAATTCATATTTTCAATGAAAGTGTATTCAAATTTTGTGCTTTGAATATAATTACATATTTAATTATTCAAATCATTGTTGTTACCTATATAAAATCTTGATTTCAAAAACATAACAAGTTTACTGAGAGGAATTCAAGAAAATAAATTTTATAGAAAACATATAATAATGTATGTATTATGGTTCTTCATTTTATGACTTATGAACACATCACTACCCCATCAACTGGACACCCAACATGAGCAATAGTAATTAAATTTGTTCAGCTTTGGTCTTTTGCCAAATTAAGTTATATGAAAAAAACCTAGCTGTACACATAATATCTGATTTTTTTGTTATGAAAGTGTATTTGTCACAATAGAAGGAAAGAACTGTTTTCTTGGTTTCAAAGGTGGATGGTGTGTAGTCATCCATTTATGCTCTTACCCTGGGCTCTGCAAATGTCGGGGGTAGGCCTAGGAGCTAAACACTAATGTACTTAAAATAGAGTAATAGAACATGGACCCTAATTTCTCTTAATTTTACCTGTTGTTATTTGTCTGTTTGTGTTGATGGAGGTGAAAGTGGGATTCTTCTTCTTACTCTAGCATTTATGTGAGCCTCTGATTACTGATGTGAGAGGTATTTCGAACTCTTTTTAAACAATGTCACAGAAATACTCATTTGTTTTGCTTGATTTTTCTGTAGAATACAATATTTCATATGAGAAGATAATTTCTCTTTATGGGTAGGTTTCCTGCCCTTGAAGCAAAGAAATGCTGTGATTTGTCAGGATGTGATGCAGGTGGAGGGGTTATGTGTGGGTCATTATCTGTGTATCCTCATTTCTTGGCAGCTTTGTTGTCCAGTAGAGAAAAAACTTAAAGAACAGCTGAAATCTGTTTCTTATCATATTTTCCAGAGAATGGAGCAAGTCCTCTTGTCATCTGTTGGCTCAGTATCCATCCAGGCCGTTTGTTCTGTTAAGATTTCCCTTGAGATAAAAACACTGAAAGACAACTTCATTCCTTTCAAGCTCCAGTCCTTTGCATAACACCTGCCCTGTAAATGCACGTCACTCCAGGAGAATTGTTAAGTTGTCCAATTCTCAAGTGATCTGGTTTAAATTTTTAATTTGTAAAATAAAAATACTTTATTTCATTCTTTCACCATACACCAATACTATCACCCAACAATCATACCCATCCTGTTATTTCGCTTTCCCTGCATATTCTGTATAAATCTGGCATTATAAACTATGGAAATGGTGTGTGCAAAACATACATTTTCAGAAGATGGTGTTCATATATCATGCCGGGCACTTTTTGAATGAACATCCTACACCAAGGTAAGTCATTATGAGGAGAGAAGACCGCCTGGGAGAGAAGGACGTCAGTCGGGTGGATGGTATGACTGTATGCAGCGACATGTTCCTTTCTCCAAGGTGCAGGGGTAGCTCCAGCATTCTCACTGCATTCCCGGTTGGTCAGTGGTATGCTGCCTCCCTAAATTCTGCAATTTCAATTACAGTCACTGTTCTAACACACTTCCTGTCAGGAAGGGTTGTGTGGATGTGTCAGTTAAAACAGCTGTTGCATCTGATGTGTGCGAAGCTGTGATCAGGAGAGCAAAGAGGCTTTCCTGGATATTGCCAATGTAGAAGTTAGAGAGTTGCCAAACAAACCAACCACATTCTTTTGAAGGATTCCCAACTGCTCCTTATTTATTTTAATATATTCCTATACCCTGCCACAATTTGTTTATTAATTTTCAAAAGACAGGGGCACCTCGCGGGCTCAGTCAGTGGAGCATGTGACTCTTGATCTCAGGGTTGTAAAAGTTCGAGCCCCACATTGGATGTAGAGATGACTTAAACCCTTTAAAAAAAAAAAAAAAAGACAACCTGGTTATACTTATTTTGAGCTTTTCAGGTTTCCCAGACATGCCAATTAGAACTCACAGATGGACTCCTCTCGGTGGTTAAAGACTGATTGCTTTGGTCAGTTGTGTTGTATGGATAAAAACAGCACCTCAACAGCCACCCAGTGGACACTCTGTTAGCATGATGCTTTCACCTAATTCTTGGTTCCTGCTTTTAGGAACACACAAAAACTTGCTCCCTGATAGGCATTTTGATCCCAAAACAATCTTTATTTTTTTTCTTTAAATAATAAGATGATCTGTTTATTCATTCCTTTTCTAGGCAGAGAAGAAATGAGAATTTTCTTCTCCCCACTGTTAAGCCAGGCACATTGTTTGACCCTCTCTTTCACTTCCACGTTGAGCATAAATATTTTTAAAAATTCAAACAGCTTGAAAATATCCAAATAGATTGAAAAAAAGCCCAGATTTTTACTCTTGTTATGGTTAAAGGCAAATTCTCGAAATAGTCCTGGAACCCAGTGGTTGCATAGTAAGTACTTGCTGGACTGAATTATTGCACCCTTTCCCTGCATTTATCTCTGCAAGAGACCATTTAAAAGAAAGTATCAGTTTGAATGTTGATTTTGTTTTATTTAAGAAACTTGGTTTATGGGCGCCTGGGTGGCTCAGATGGTTAAGCGTCTGCCTTTGGCTCAGGTCATGATCCCAGGGTCCTGGGATCGAGTCCCGCATCAGGCTCCCTGCTCCTTGGGAGCCTGCTTCTCCCTCTGCTTCTCTCTCCCTCTGTCTCTCTCATGAATAAATGAATAAAATCTTTAAAAAAAAAAAAAAGAAACTTGGTTTATGATAAAGTCCAACTTAATAGCATATTATGTTAAATTGTTAACTATTAGAAAATGATGAGTACCAACAGCAGAAAGAAATATGCTACAGTTACTTATTTATACACACAGTGTCCCTATTTTTATATATTTTTTCAGTCACTAAAATGGAACTATAAACCAGAGGGCAACACATTTCTTCTTCTCTACCACCAGATGCATATAATGGAAATGTTGCTCACAAGGAGGACATTTGTTATTTCATATGTGATCACCAAGAAACAGATGGAGAGTGATTATGTGGTCCTTGTCCTGCTGACTGTTTTAAAGCAAATAAATGTTCATCTTTATTCTCTGCGTTTTGATTAATAAACAGTGATCACTTAGAATGAGTAAGGTGCAGCTGCAGAAAGGTATGATTATCATCAATATAAAGTGATGTTGGGAGATTAAGCCCATTTAGTTCTGTTAGGCAAATCTTGGTAGAAGTAACTCGACCACGGCTTAGTGTATAGTGAAGTAGCTATATGAGATATCCAAAAGTTTTTGTATGAAGTGGAAAAATTCATTAGATTATTCCATCTATGATGTGTTTAGAGAAGTTTTACTGAGTTCTCTAAATTTACAAGATGCTGGGAATATAAGGATGAGTAAGATGTAGCAGAGTTCCGTTTATCAAAGAACAGGAAAAAGAGGTGGCTCACATTACCCCTCTGGTATTTTGCCATGGATGGTCCAGCTTAAGCCAAGTTTCTAAGAACAAAGGCACTTGGTCAATAGTTGTCCAATAGGTGACTATTACCCAGAAGGTAAGGTGACCCTCGAGGAGGGTTAATAAGATTAATAGAAATTCATGACTTTCGCCCTTTGGCATTTAATCTCTTGGTCCTCTTACTCTTCAGCCATATTTTTGCATTCTTTCCTTCTCTCATATGCAGACTTCTTTCCTATTCTAATGCTTTATTACATTGGGCATAAATCTCACTTCCCTCTCTTCTCTTTCTCATGCTATTTTAGTGGACTTGAATCTTAGTGTCCCAAATAAGGTGAAAGGGAACATCTCTTGTTTAATTAATTAAAATAAGAAATCCAACCAGAGTCCTATCTCACTGGGTCCTTTGGAGATGAAAACTCAATCATTTGGTAGGCAACCACTCTTTTCCCTGGGGCTTTCCTGAGTATCCTGTGGTTTATGTGGCTGACTAAAATGGAAGAGGAGCCCTTCACGCTCAGTCTAGCCTGGTTGCTGTAGATAATTCTCATTGTCTAAGCCCAGATGAGCCCTTGAAACGTAGCAGTCTTTCTGCGATGCCTGGGGTCTCAAGAAAGTAATTGGTGCCGAAACCTCAGAGCCTAGTGTTCAGCCTTCCAGGGTCTGCCAAGCATTTTTTTTAAAAGATCTTATCACTTCTTTCAGGTAGTGGAAGGGAGTGGGTTGAACATGACTGTGAATCCCATTCATCCCATGAACCTTTAATCTTAGATACGAAAGATATTTTAATCTATGAGTTTAGACAGGAAGAATTAGTCTTCAGACGGTTTATCTGTGCACCACAAACTCCTCTTAAGGCAAGGCCTCCAAAGGCCCCGGATAACTTTTTAGATCTAGGGATTATATATATATATATATATATATATATATATATAATTATAAAGAACAAACATAAGACAATATTTCATAATTATTTTGTTTCTCTCTGAGGACTTAACCCTTTGCTTCATCTGATTTCTTTTTCTTTCTTTCTTTTAACATAAAAATGGAATGCTTGCTAGGGGCCAGCCTCACAGAAATCCTGAGAGGTCAATATTATTAATCCCATGTGAGAGTTGAAGAAACTAGAGGGTAGAAAAGATAAATGACGTAGCAGAGCTGAAATGTGTGTCTCCTTACCAGTTCCAAAGGAAGTGTAGTTTAAAATGGAGAGAAATGTCCAATGTGGGACTAGAACTCCTGTACTGTTGCCCAAGTGCCTACAAAATGGGTGATCTTGACAAAGATGCTTAACCTCTTAGATCCCTAGTTTCTCCTCCAGAAATGGAGCTACTTGCTACTCAGATAGTAAATGAGATGAAGGACAATAGACTAGTTGGCAGTACTGTACAGACATAAGACACTTAGAACATTATTTGACATTGTGGATCCACAAATTACACATCCAAGGTGATCAGTGTTTGTGGGGATTAGTTAGTCCATGAGATGATGGAGCTATCCCCAGGAAATCAGAAAAAGAGAATCTCTATATAGAATAATAGGGATCTGATTCCAAGTGGGGAGGTGATTAGGTGGACACAGAAGGAAGTAATAGGCTCCCCCCAGAAGATCAAAATTTATGGTAATTCTTAGCAAAGTGAGCAGAGCATGAAAAATCATAATCAGTGATCCCACACTCCTAAAGTTATAAGAGATAGTCTCTAAGCATGACTGAATCAGGAAATTAAGAAAAAAACAGAGGGCGCCTGGGTGGCTCAGTTGGTTAAGGGACTGCCTTCGGCTCAGGTCATGATCCCGGAGTCCAGGGATCGAGTCCCACATCGGGCTCCCTGCTCAGCAGGGGGTCTGCTTCTCCCTCTGACCCTACCCCCTCTTGGGCTCTCTCTCTCTCACTCTCTCTCTCTCAGATAAATAAATAAATAAAAACTTAAAAAAAAAATAAACAGAGACCAAGTGAAGAATCATCTAGGAAGAATCTATGTACATTAAAATCAAATTTAGAAATCTAAGCACCTTGACAGAGCGAATTATAGACTATAAATGAAAATAGAATGGAAGTATGGGTTACAACTAAAGACAAAAGAAAACACAAAAACTTAAGGCCCCAAGTTGAAGAAATAACTTGAAAACCTGTAGTATTTTCTATTTTTACCATATCTAGCATGTTCCAGGCCCAGTGCCAGTATACTTGAAGGTAAGTGTTAGATGGTCACTCATGTGCCTCTACTCACTTTACATTCAGTCTGATGGAGAAATTATAGATTATATATATAATCTATATATATAGATTATATATATAGATTATATATAGAGATATAGATATATAGATAGATATAAATATATAGATATATAATATAGATTATATATACATAATATAAATTATAGCTCTTGCTTAATGTCAAAAAGACATTAAGCAAGAGCTTTTTTACTAGTAATAAGGAGTGCTCATTTTTATTGAGCATTTACTAAGTGCTTTACAGGAATTAATTAAACTAATCTCCTAATAATGTTTTGAGGTATGCTCTATTAATATCCCCATTTCACAGATGAGGAAACAGAGAGACAGACAGACAGACAGAGAAAGGTAATGAAACAGAATGAAACAGAGACATGTAATAAGTGGCAGACCAGTATTTGAAACTAAGAAGTCCTGCTTCAGAACATGGCAATTACCTAGTTTGCTCTGAAGCTAGATTGGAGAATTTAACTTAGCCCCAAAGCCAGAGAAGACTCCTAAAGTAACAGCCCAGATCTAGATCTCTGGATCTACACTTGGTAAATGTGAGCTGACAGAGCATTATATGGAGAATTATTACCTGCCACAAACCCCAAAAAGCACCAAGAGGCCAAAAGGGCAAAAACCTGAGAAACAACTGGATTTTCCCCCAATTCTCTGATGTGTGCCATTTTGAACCAAGACTTTTAAAAATTAGTTTTGTCCCTACACATTGTCTTTCCCTTTTTTTCTAGTGGGCTGCAGATAGCTCTAAGCTAGGGGACAGCAGAACCCCAGATGAAATGATCTCGGTCTCTGAATGATGTGTGGAGGAAAGGCGTTCAATACCTGCCTTGACCTGTTACTGAGAGACAAATCTTTACACACATTAGGGGCTTCTTTGTTATTGCGTTTAGCTTTACCCTACTGGGGAGTGGAGAGAGAAAGGTCATTATCTTGGCGCAGTAGAGAAACATGGAACAATAGATGTCAGACTCTCTTCCTCTCACCAGGTATATAAATTGCTTCTCACCTGTGGGGACAGCCAGTGAGGAGGGTGAAAAAAAGAGTAGAAAGCCTTACTTCAATCTCTCCAAAAGGCAGAAGTTTCTATTTTGGGACAGAAAAGTGAGGAGGGTGAGAAAATTGTTTTTCCCATTCTATAGGTATTATTGTCCTTGTTTGAGAGATGAGAAAATTGGGGTACAAGGAGGTTAAGTAACTTGTCTACATTTGCTTCTATTTATACTTTTATTTGTAAGACATAATTTGATTACATGACAGTAAAACAAAAGGTCTGAAAAGCAAAATGTGTCAAATGTGAACATAATTATGGAGACGTGAACATACATTCATTTACTGAAGACCGAAATTAGGGAAGAACCTTTTGAAGCAAAATGCCTTTAACAATAAATACCTAAAACCCAATACCAATAGATTTGCTCATTATATTTCCCTGCTGTAAACATGAATCCCTGTGAAGTGTTTCACTACAAACCACTTTTCTCTCAAAAAGAACATCTAGAGAACACAATCAGAAATTAAGTCTTGACGTCTTGGTTTTGAAACAGACATGTAACAGGTGTCTCACAAGTTTGGAATCTCTCCTGTAGGTGGGGTCTTCAACTACCAAGCAATGATTAATTCAGACCATGTTGATACCCCAGAATTTCACATAATGCTTATTCCCAACCATGTCCATCTTCCTCAAGGTTGAGGTGTCTCCAGTATCTCTACATAGCAATACCTTGCTTTTGGCGCCACAGAGACTGAATGTTGGGATGTAAAAATAAGTGAGTAGTACGGGGGGCTGCCAGTGGGGTCTGTAAGAGAGATTCTGGTGGGATGTGGCCCTCTCAAAGTGACAAAGGCTCTGACACTCTCTCCTGTAGGGTTCTGAGAGACCAACTCATCCTATCTGAAATGCACAGAAGTGAGATGACAGCAGAATGGCGATTTATTAATTTAAAATATAAAACTCACATGACCGGCACATTCTCTCCTCACACGCACCCAGAAACGAGAATCTAGGGCATGATCAGAAACAATGTTGAATTTATTTAGTGAAAGTACGGCAGAAATGGTGACACTTGACATCCCCAGGATGAGTATTTTCTCTTTTTGTGGTCAGGTCACCCCAAATCTGATGGTTTCTTGGAAGGCAGAAACCAGGGATGGGGTTTTGGAGTAAATGCTGAAACTTCTCCAGCTTTCTTGCCTGGCTCTCTATTTCTCACTCTATAGCCTCTCCCCAGACTGTCTTACCCACACACACTTACATCACTGAAAAATGAGGCAGGCGACTCACAAATTTGTAGCTCCCGGCCTCAACCTCTTCTCTGAGTTCCAATCCATATATCTAACTTTCTACTTGACATTTCCACTTGAACATCTCAAAGTCATCTCAAAATAAACATATCTCCCAAACCAACTCATGAGGTCCCCTGCCCCCAAACTCTCTCTCCTGCTGTTCTGTGTCAGCGAATGGCACTGCATTCATCTGGCTGCAGAAGACAGAATCCCTAGAGTCAATCTTGATAGTGTCCTCTGCCTTACCACCCTCATAATCAATTCCTTTCCAAATCCTATTGATTCTAGCTTCTAAAAAAAAAAACAAAAACAAAAAACAAAAAACAAAAAAAACTCACCACCTCTGCACTTCAATCCATTGTCATCAACAAAACCGTGTTCAAATTACCCTCATCTATCACCTGGCCAACTACAATAGCCTCCAACCAATCTCCATGCTTCCATTCTCCAATTTGTGCTACAAATTACAGCACAATACTGTATGTAGCTACATATCGTAACTATGGCTTATTTAAAACATTTATCTGTACCTCCAACATTCATCCCTCCCTATTAGGATAAATAAGTGCAAATCTTCTAAATGCTACTTGAGGTTCTATATGGTCTCTGTGGCCCTCTCCAACTTCATCTTCCTCCACATCCCTCTGTCCCCAGAGCTCCAACCACCCTGGTGTTTCTGTCTCTCAGGATTGCTTCACCTCCCCTAGCCACAGCAATTCAGCACATCATGTTCCTCCTGTATAGCGCTCTTTCACACCCAACCCCCTCTTCATGGAGTTAGCTGCTGCTCATCTTTTAGATCTTGGTTGGAATGGCATGTCGTCCAGGAAACCCTCACTGGCCTCACTGACTTGGACGAACAGCCCTGGTCTAGGTTTTCATGGCCTCATTTCCCTCCTTCATATCATTTATCACTGCTTCCATTTTATATTTATAAGCTCCGTGATGGAAAGAATTGTGTCTGTTTTTACTCATGATTTTGTCTCCCCATGCTTTGCACAGTTGCTTGAAATGGGTACTCAATAGTATTTGTCAAATAAGTAAATAACAAATGATGAGGGGACTATATCCTGGTGGCACCAGGATGAGACTGCCTGATGCACCTCTTACCCTACTGATGGGCACGCATTAGAAACTGAACCCTTGGGGCGCCTGGGTGGCTCAGTCGGTTAAGTGGCTGCCTTCCACTCAGGTCATGATCCCAGGGTCCTAAGATCAAGCCCCGCATTGGGCTCCCTGCTCAGCAGACAGCCTGCTCCTCCCTCTCCCTCTGTCTGCTGCTCTGCCTATTTGTGCTCTCTCTCTAGCTCTGTTAAATAAATAAATAAATAAATCTTAAAAAGAAAGAAAGAAAGAAAGAAACTGAACCCTTGGGGCACCTGGGTGGCTCAGTCGTTGGGTGTCTGCCTTCGGCTCAGGTCATGATCCCAGGGTCCTGGGATTGAACCCCACATCGGGCTCCCTGCTCAGCGGGGAAGCCTGCTTCTCCCTCTCCCACTCCCCCTGCTTGTATTCCCTCTCTCACTTGTCTCTCTCTGTCAAATAAATAAAAAAGAAAGAAAGAAAGAAAGAAAGAAAAAAGAAACTGAACCCTTGAAGTCATATATCCTTGCTCCTTGTCTCAGGATGCCCTGTCAATATCTGCATGAGCCTAGAGCCAGACTGTCTGGATTAGAACTCATACCCTACCAATCAGTTGTGTGTCAGGGCAAGTTATTTAACTGCATTAAGCCTCAGTCTTCACATCTATAATATAGGAATAATTGGTACTTAAATAGATATCTGTGAGAATTAAACAGTACTATGGCTGTACACACTAAGTTCTCAGTATGTCGTGGCTACTAGCCCTTCTGCTGTACTTGTAAGTCTGATCAATGACTTCCTAGTCTGACTGACTTAGTCTTTTTGGAGTTACATTAGTAATTAAAAACACTATCCCTAGGTCATTTCAAAGAGGGCTTGTGGGACCAACACCAGGAGCACTTAATGCTGTGACCAAATACCACAGTTCTGCGTAAAATGTAATACTGCTATGTTTCCCTGAGGAGACATAAGATTTAGCCACTCATATCTATGACTGGTGATGTGGGAAAGTAAATAGATGTCTTCCAAGTTAAAAAAAAAAAAAAAGGAAATAAATAAAGTCACCATCTCGTCTTCTAAGAGTTGGAGGCCGGTATCTGGTATAATGTAAAAGGATAAAGAAACCTCCCTCCCCCGCAAAAAGGCAAAACCATGCTTCTTATATACAGCCCTGTGATCCCAAATCTTCTCTTCAACTCAGCAACCTCAGTTCTTATCCATGTAACACTGTTTCTAAAGTCTTCATAACCCCATTCACATCCTAGTTCAATTACATTCCCTCTTGTGGATGAGGCATTCGGAATTGAGCACAATGCATAAAGAGTGATCTAAGGAGGTGCCTGGCTCACCACTGGCCAGTACTAAATAACTTGTGCGTATGTTTATAGATACAGCTCCACAAATGCAGCCTACTTTAAATTGAGAATTAGGAAAGGTATATTGGGTTGAATAGTGCCCCCACCAAAATCCATGTCCTTTCCAGAACCTCAACATATGACCTTATTTGGAAATAGGGTCATTGAAGATGTAATTAGTTAAGATGAGGTCACGCTGGAGTAAGGTAGACCTTTAATCCACTATAACTGATGCCCTTATTTTTTTTTTAAGATTTTATTTATTTACTTGACAGAGAAAGACACGGTGAGAGAGAGAACACAAGCAGGGGGAGTGGGAGAGGGAGAAGCAGGCTTCCCGCCGAGCAGGGAGCCCGATGCGGGGCTCGATCCCAGGACCCTGGGATCACGACCCGAGCCGAAGGCAGACGCTTAACGACTGAGCCACCCAGGTGCCCCAGCTGGTGCCCTTATGAGAAGGGACATAGACACACAGAGGAGAAGGCCATGTGAAGACACAGAGGCACAAAAGAAAGATGGCCGTGGGACAATGGGGGGAAGCACTGGAATTATGCAGCTAATAAGCCAAGGAATGCCAAGGATTGCCAGAAACCACCAGAAAGGCTAGGAGAAAGGCATGGTATAGAGTCTGTCTCTGAGCCCCCAAAAAGGAACCAATCCTGCCAACACCTTGAGTTTGAACTGGCCTCTGGAACTATGTATGAGACAATAAGTTCCTGTTGTTTTAAGCCTAAAAAAAAAAAGTCAGTATCCCCTGCAAGTATCCCTCATTCCCTCTTTCCCAGCACTCCATGTCTCCTGAAGCAGTAGACTGTTTCCAGGTGACTCTGCACATCTATGCTTAGATCAACCATGTCTTAGTGTCAAAATTCCCCAGTATGCAAACACTGGGGACCACTTTGCCATAGCCCTCAGAACTAAGCACACTGACAAATGTTCCTGGATCTGTATTTGATTCTTGCCACAGGTATTTGCACTAATACAGCCCGTGTCTTGATGACACATCTAAATGCTTTTAAAAAATGAAGCAACTTTGTTTCTGCTCCCCTGACATTATTCCCAAAGCACGTATTTAAGGAAAACTGAAAATATGGACAGATTTGACAATCTTCTGCCTTTTCCTCCTTTTGGGTTGTCATATTTAGGTGGTAAATTTAAAATTCAGCACATTCTTTGCATGTGGTCAAGGGTGCAAAATTCAGCTTACCATGTTTTCTCTCCCTGTGTGAATCACTATCTCCATTGCTGTTATTATGAGCGCTCTGCTTGCCTCCTCTGAAAGCCTCTCCCCTACTCTCTGCACAGGTTGAGGCTTGTAAAACATTGCAGTTCACATTTTCATCTCAAATACAAGGCGCTCTGTCTAAGGAAATGTTTTTATAACACATCTCAGGCTCACCAACCTGATGCTTCTCAGAGTGCTGCCCTTCAAACTGCATGAGAACAGAGGTGAGGCTGGGATACTGAGTTAGATTTGCTACCATCACTAAATCACATCTGGCTTGGTTAGTGGCAGCAATTGCGTACTGGGGGCTTGCTGTGTGCCAGGCATGGGTCATGGTAATAGAATTCTCCTTTACTCAGGACCTGGGACCAGTGGCCAGAACAAGACTTGCCCTGCATAAAGCAATTCTGACTACATGCAGATCTTGAAGAACCATCTACATCTACAGTAATATTGCAGCTAGAAAGCTAACGTACATTCACTAATATATACCTTATACTTTATAATTTTATAATATATAAAATGGGATGGCAAAATCTAAAACCCTCAATAAAAACCAGTGGCTTTGCTGTCTCAGGAAAGGACTGTCAGAAAAAAGAATTATTGCTATTAAAAAATTATGGGAAAAGCAGAGACATTAATTTTGCATGTCTTGTATTACTGTGTTTATAATCCGTTATGTTTTAGATAAAGGTCTAGAAAAGATTCCTCACACTTTGTGTGCAGCTTAGTTTTGGTATACCCCTCCAGGGGAAAATAATAAGGAAAAATCAAATAAATATGTTTGTGCATAAGGAAAAAATAATTTGGTTGCCAACGGGAAAATTTATCAGGTTGAGAGTTACTCTCTAGAGATAGTTGTGTGTGTGTGTGTGTGTGTGTGTGTGTGTGTGTGTGTGTGTGTATGAAATCAAGGTTTGCTTTTTTTTCTCCTTCAAAACGTCTTTGATCTTCCATTTTGTCATTTGTGGAGAAGCTCAATGTCGTGAAAAGTATCAAAATATATAATCGTTAAAAGCCATGAGTTCTGAAACAAAACATATGTAAAATATCAGGAATCCAAGTTCTTAAAAAATACCTAATGGATCCCAAATCAAAACAGTCTGTTATATCATTAAAATTAAGATAAAAATAGCAAAGCACTCTTTCTGTGTTCCTTTAGAGCAGGAGGATTTAATCTGCCATCTCTAGGGAATCTATGCTTGGATGGCGGACTTCAGGGGGTCCTTGGAACTCATGAATTTAATTACAACATTTTAAATGAGGGCATATTCACTTTCTTCTCAAACAAGGCTCTACTATTTCATCAGATTCTCAAAAGTCTGTGACATCTCAAAATTAAGATCCGTTGCAAAGGAAGCTCCATTCCAAAGTTTTTTAAATAAAAATCTGATTTTTGTTACTAGAATGATAATCAAATACTAGGAAAGTTTAAATATTTATTTTTTTGGATTATGAGAACAAATTCGGTGGTTTTTTTGGCTTATTTTCTTTCAACAAGATAAGGAACAAAAGAAAAACAGAGTATTTCTTTTTAGAAAAGGGTAGTATAGCTAAAATTTAGGTAAAGGAATGAAAGGCAGGGAGTCAAATAATCCTAAAACCTTCAGTACATTTTCCTAAAGGATATACCATATTTCATCCAATACCTCCTGGATAAATCACAATGCCCACTTCTGCTAAATTCTAAACTTCTTGAACATCATCTTCTATTCTCATTCTATCTTCTCTCCTCCTTACTCAAGATGTCCACCACTATCTGCCTTCTAATGATCCTCATATTTCTTCTGCTCAGATCTCTCTTCAAAGAAACAGGAACTTTGTGCATCTCTACTTCACAATTCATCTAGTTGGGTGTCCAGTCTGAAAGTCATATTCTTCTGCAGGTGGAAGTCCGGCTTTTCCAACACCATTTGTTGAAGAGACTATCCTTTCTCCCACATGTATTCTTGGATTCCTTGTCCCTTGTTGAAAATCAGTTGACTATATATACATGGATTTATTTCTGGGCTCTCTATTCTGTTTCATTTGTCTATATATCTGTTTTTATGCCAGTACCATATTATTTTTGATTACTGTAGCTTTGTAACATTAGAAATCAGGAAGACTGATGCTTCCAACTTTGTTCCACCACCCCCCGCCCCCAGGACTGCTTTGGCTATTCATGGCGTTTTGTGGTTCCATGTGAATTTTAGGATTGTTTTTCTGTACATCATAATGCATATTGTTAACAATACTGTATTGCACACTTAAAATTTTGTTGAAGGTCGACCTCATATTAGATGTTCTTACCACAATTAAAATAAAATAAAAATAAAACAAAATAAAAGAAGTCATATCGGGGGCACCTGGGTGGCTCAGTCATTAAGCGTCTGCCTTCGGCTCAGGTCATGATCCCAGGGTCCTGGGATCGAGCCCCACGTCTGGCTCTCTGCTCAGCGGAGAGCCTGCTTCTCCCTCTCCCTCTGCCTGCCTCTCTGCCTACTTGTGCTCTCTCTCTGTCAAATAAATAAAAAAAAAATAAAAATAAAAAAAACGAAACCCAGGCTTGCTAAAATAAGTCATATCAAAGCAGCATGTCCTAAACATACACTGCTCTTCCCTCTAAACCTGGATTACTTCCAATGGTTCCATCTCATTAGAGGTCTCATCCAATTGCACAGACTGAAATTTGACACTTTCCCATATCTTCATATTCTATTTTTTACAAATTCCTGCCAATTTTAAACATCCTTCAAATTTGTACCTTTTTCTCTATTTCTAGTCTCTCCATCCTGGTTCAGACTACACTCATCACTTGCCTGGGTAAGAAATATTCCATCTTCCTAGCTCCATATCTTATTGCTTCCTTACAAACCATCCTTTCTGTGGCAAGCAGAGTTAAATATTCAGAAACACAAGTCTTGCCATCACTCATCTGCTTAAAACCATGAAATGGCCTCCAATAGCTCTGAAGATGATAAGCCAAATGTTTAACATGGATGCAAAATCCTGACTAAGGTGAACCCTGACTTGTTCCCCATATAATGTTTTACCATCCTCCTTGCTTTCTGTAATCCAATTTCCCTGGTTTCTGGATTTCTCAAAACTGTTAAGTTCTATAACTGCCCAAGGTCTTTGTGCATTCTGTGCTTTACTTGAGACTTCCGTACAATCACACTACATGCTTTCCTTATCCCCACTTCCATTCTGGGCGCCACTCCCTTCCTTCAAACCTCAGCAGATACATCATTTTATGAGGAAGCTTCCACTGATGGCCATCCCCATGCCCATCAAAGGTCAATTAGCTCCCCTACTTTCATGCTCAACAGTCTCTTCTATTTCTTTCTTTTATTACTTGTAAGACAGCCTGTCATTTTATATTTGTGTGATTATTTGAGAAGGGTCTCCCTCCACCTTCCCCTACTTAGCTGTAATAAGTTCTAATATTGTCTGCTTTGCACATCAGTGTAATAAAACCACTATTTTATTCCAAATAAATATTGAATAATGAATGAATGAATGGTAGTTTTGATCTTTATAAGGAAACTATACATTATGAGGTTAAGAGCTGAAACACATAAAGAGAGAGAGAGAGTGAAGGAAGACCACTGGCTACCTCCTTTCCTTTCTTCTTGGCCATTTTTAGATATCCTCAAAGCAGAATGTTTAGCTCCATTGAGCTGAAGATCTATTTATTTTTCCACTAACATCAAATACAAATTTTTTTTTTGGAAGAATTTGCTTGGGGATATTGTTTCAGAGTTCCAGCAGAAAACAGGATTCATTTCAAATGAAGAGACTTACTGAAAAACTTCTTACAGAAGTGTGGGCAAAGGAAAGGAACAAACAAGGGATGATGAGGATCCAGAGACCATTATCAGTGGGAAACTATCACTACCCTTACTACCAAAGGGGAAAAGGGAGGTAATAGTGAGAGCTGGGGCTGTTAGATCAGGGGTCTCCCAGTGGAAGTTAGGGTGGAGGAGAAGTGTGGAATTGGCCCTATGTAAATACAGTTGACCCACGAACAATGCAGGGTTAGGGGTGCCGGCCCCATATAGTAAAAAATTCACGTATAACTTTTGACATCCCCAAAACCTAATTTCTAATACCCTACTGTTGACTAGAAGCATTGCTGATAACATAAACAGCCAAGGGATGCATATTTTGTATGCTATAGGTATTATGTACTGTATTCTTACAATAAAGTAAGCTAAAGAAAAAATATTAAGAAAAACATAGGAAGAGAAAATGTATTTACAGTACTGTACTATATTTATTGGGGGAAAAATCTGCATATAAATGGATCCATGCAATTCAAACCCATGCTGTTCAAGGGTCAACTGTACAGTGCCAAAGCACAGAGGGTGCAGAGGAGAAACACTCTGTGCCCCTGCCCTTCCTTCCCTTGTCTCCCATTGGTGAAGCCCATTTAGAAGCCAGCCGTAAGCAAGCCTGGGATTTGTAGTCCACAGGTGTCAGCCTCTTGTGTCAATACCGGATGACAGACAAGAACAGAGAGTGGATCTGTGGCAGAGTGTGGACATGGGCACATATTTTCTATTTATGCCATGGGGGAAAAAAGTGTCTCCATTAGGAATGGAGACTTTTATTTTACTATCAGAATGAGCTGTTTAAATGTCAAACTCTAAAAGCCGACAGAAATACTGTTGACAGTATCTGTGCACTAATCAAATCCAGGTCACAAAGATGGGTTAGCTACACAGAAAGGCTGTAATAAAAATTCAAATCTTTTACAAAATGAAGTCTTCACCAGAAATAAGATTTATCTTAGCTAAAAGAAATAGGAGAACGAATTTAATCAGCAATGAGGAGCTAAAAGACAGATAGCAAAGGTACATATAAAGTCATGGAATGAATCTAAACACAGGGAGTGCCACATTGATATCTGAGCTATAAGCCTCAGTTTCTGTGGTAGGCAGTTCTGTGCACCACCCCACCCCACCCCACCCCCCACCGAACATGTCCAAGCCCCAGTCCTGGGAACCTGTGGATATGTTAGGTTACATGGCACAGGGGAATTGATTTTTCAGGTGGGATTAAATGTGCTAATCAGCACACACCTTAAAATAGGAGAGACTGTCCTGGGTTATCAACATGGGCCCAATGTAATCACAAGCTTCCTTAAAAGTGGAAGAGGCAGAAGAGGTCTGGGTGATGGCGGCGTGAGAAGGGCTGCAAAGCTGCTCTTACTGGCTTTGAAAATGGAGAAAGTGATGAGACAAGGAATGTGAGCAGCTTCTGGAAGCAGGAAAAGGAAATGGACTCTCTCTCCCTTCCCCAGTATTTTGTCACTGTCTGCATCCAGCCAGTGGAAGAGGAAAGAACTTGCAGCAGCACATGGGGGAGGTGTGTGGGTAAGGTCTGGAAGATGCACATATCCCTTCTCATGGGTGAAAACTCATCTGAACTACACTTTACAACAAGGATACCTAGAAATATAGTCTAGCTGCTTGGGAGTCCACAAAGGGAGATCAGATTTGGTGTATAGCCAGAGGTCTTCCCTTGCTGCACTATGTGACAAAAGCTAAAATCCTGGCACTGTCTCTACATAAAAATTGCGTCTCATTGCTTCAACTGGGAGACTTCAAGAATGATTACTTCAGGTTTTAGTAGTAAAAGCTATCATTTGACGAGCAATTACCGGTGGAAACTGGTTACTTTCCAGTTCTGCTTTAAGACTTATCTCACAGTTGTTTGAGGATTAAAAGGGCTGATATACATGTCACTTATCATAAAGCTTGGCATGCAGCAAGCATTCGGCTAAAGTGAGATGTAATATACTATTAAAATTACTGTGATAGTTAAAATTATCATTACTTAAATTGTGATAGAAACGGGAACAGTTGGTAAATTGAGATCAAAAGTAATATTTTAAAAAACAATAATTAAGGATGAAAAGAAACTGCCCCAATAATACTGGATTAGTAACAAGGCTAGAAATGAGAAGCTAATGCAGCCTGAACCAGAAGGTTGTCCCTCCCAAGATTTTATAAGTGGATCTTATAGGAAAAGTTTCTTTTCTTCTCTGGGGGTGCCTGGGTGGCTCAGTAGGTTGAGTGTCTGATGCTTGGTTTCGGCTCAGGTCATGATCTCAGGGTCGTGGGATCGAGCCCCGCCCAGGGCTCCCCATTCAGCAGGGAGTCCACTTGAGATTCTCTCTCTTTCCCTCTCCTAATGTCCCACCTCTCCCGCTGCTCCTGTGTTCTCCCGCTCTTACTCTCAAATAAATAAATGAATCTTTAAAAAAGGGGGGGAAATCGGAGGGGGAGACGAACCACAAGAGACTATGGACTCTGAGAAACAAACTGAGGGTTCTAGAGGGGAGGGGGTGGGAGGATGGGTTAGCCTGGTGATGGGTAGGTATTAAAGAGGGCACGTTCTGCGTGGAGCACTGGGTGTTATATGCAAACAATGAATCATGGAGCACTACATCAAAAACTAATGATGTAATGTATGGTGATTAACATAACAAAATAAAATTAAAAAATTATCTTTTCCTCTCTGGTCACGGAACCTTAAGGATGTGACCCCAAAGTCGTTGCAACCATGTCTTTTCAGGGAGAAAGCCTGAAAGAACAAGGCCAAGATCCAGAAAAAGGCAAAAAGAGAGAGGGGCTACAGGAGGGACTTCACTTGTATCCCCCTGTGACCCTGGAGCTATCCTGTTTGTTTTAATTATTTTTATTTTGGGAAATACTTCAATATCTTTTCAATAAATCAACCTGTGCACCTTAATTAGCTCGAGCTGAGTTTTGTTTCTTACAACTAAAATGTCCAAATACAAGATGGATGCAATTTTTTGGAGGTCTTGGTAAAAAGTTTAAAAGAAATATTAAAAATCTTTGCTACACAAGAATTGCCAGAAGAGGGGAGAAATGGGAGATAAGTAACTACATAAACATATCAACAGAGAATTATTTAGGAAGAAAGGAACCAGAAAATTGGAAATTGCCTCAGGATAATTCTAACCTTCTGGGCTGCTTATCAGTGTTCAGATAGTTCTGATTCCTCATGCTAATGATGTGGAGGCATTGCACAGAAAAATCTTATTTTAGCCATTGGTTTTCGTCACAACTTTATAAACAACAGTATTGATTTCATTTTTCCCCCACTTCTCAGTAGATTTTGAAAAGCATTAATGAATTACTAAAGTGACAAAGGCCACAATGCAGAAGAAAAATATAAAAAATGGATAATCCTCAACTTGGAAAATCCATTTCAGGTAATGGAGAGATGACTCTGATAATGGACAGAGGGAATTATTCAGGTCTCATGAGGTAGTAGTCTGGAGAGAGAAAAAGAAAGGCAGAAGTCGAGGCTCCCATTTGGGGCATTATCAGATGTAGGAAGGAAAAAAATTTTCCTTGACCGTCTTAGGGTCCCTGGCTGTGATGAGGGAACAGAAGGCAAGCTGAGGACAAAGCAGAAGCTGACATATGTGACATTCCTCAGGCACTCCTGGCTGCCCTAAAGGAAAAACAAATAGTTCACTTATAGAGTCTCCCTCAGTTTACAAATGTGTTAGCAATCTACAATAACAAAGCATTCCTATCATCAATAACCTAGCTTCCAGAAGGAAATTAAATGCCCTTATAACCTGCAGCCCACTGACAGATAATTGAAGTGGGCAGAGTGTAATGTTACTCCAGGAAGCTCCCAACTATCTTCATGTTAATGCCTTACTAGAGGGGTAAACAACCTTAACTTGACAATGCCAAGGCCTCCCGTGTCTTGTAGGTCCTCTTTAGCATATGAAAGTTAATTCGGAAACCTCCCTTTTCCTTACCTCCCCCAACCCCATGGTATATAACCAGCCACCCATCACAACTCCCGGGCAGCAGCTCTTTCTGCCCATGGGTCCCGTCCCCATGCTTTAGTAAACCACCATTGTGAACCAAAGACGTCTCAAGAATTCTTTCTTGGTTGTTGGCTCTGGACTCCACCCCACTGAATCTCCCCTATATTCCAAAACACCATCAGCTGGGTCTGAAAATTAAACTGATGAAAACAGATTAACAAGAGAAAAGCATACAAATTCATATACATTTTACATGACACAGTAGCCTTCATAGGAAATGAAGACGCGAAGAAGCAGTGAGGCCTGAGTATTTTTGTGTGAGGTTTGATGAAGAGTGGACAGTCATGGAGAAATACAGGTTAAAGAGTGTGAGGTAGGTATAGTAAACTGGGAACACTTAGCAAGTCCTGTTTGGATTCTTCTCGGAGTCCCTCTGTCTTCAGAAATAAGGATGTTCCTTCCTTGGGAGATAGGGAAAGCACCTCTCACATGAGGATTTTACAACCTGTTTCACTCTGACCTTCCTGCTTCTGCTGTTTCCTCCATCTACTTCAGCTGAAAATCTTCAATATGCCAGGGTGCCATGTTTTGGGGTAGCATGTCCTGAACCCCATCTCCGGTAATGGAATATGAAATTAAAACAATGAAGAACTTTCTAGAACATGCCAGAATTATGTCGGTGGTCTCTATAAGTGAAAATGGTACCTCATTTTTAAATGTTACTCAGTTATAGAGGTCACCAACATAATGTGTTACCAGCATAAGGCTTTTCTCAGAATGAAGCTTCTACTTCCATCACCATTTACAAATACGTCATGAGTGAGGAGGTTGCCGCCATGTGCTGGTCTTCTATTTGTAATGTAGGTCTGCCTCCCGCAAGACAGAATTGTACAGGTGAGGGCAGCCTCCAGCACCAAGTGCTCACGACTGGATTAAGTGCTGGGTCAGGCAACTCACATCAAATTAGGTTACATCTGTTCACCTACCTTTTCTCCTGTGAAAATACTCAGTTGTAGAAATTACAATGAATCCTCCACTATGCTGTTAAATGTATCAGAAATACATTCTAATGTTTATCTTAGGTTTGGGCTGTTTCAAGGAAAGGGAACAACTGGTAAAATTATAGCAAGTTATTAGATTCCGAAATAAACAGATTGTGTTATTAAATTCCAAGTTAAAATGACCCTGGCTGAAACAGGACTTTAAAATTGTTTAAAACTGTTAGTGAGATTAGGGAAGAAAAAGTAGACAGTGTTACATATTTTTGTCTTCTAAATTTTGGACACTTGTATTTACCTTTGAGGCAGACCACCCATTTATTTTTTTTTGGGCGGGGGGAACCACACACCACAATGGGCTTTTTAGGGATGAAACTGTAAAACTAGATCCCTCACAGTATCCTGAAGAAAGACAGGGAAATTGCTTGAATGCAGATGTTTCAGGTCTAAGAAGTCGTTTGTTCTCCTTGGAAATGTAAATTGAGTACCTTTTAGCAGAATGTGGCCTCTGTGGATTTGGTTGTCTCTGGGAGAAATGTTAATTTTTTAAAACTTCCCAGTGTTATAGATGATTGCTCAGTCCCAGCAAGTTGTGGGTGTTCTCCTTCAGGCCACTCTTTACGGGAAATCTGTAAGTGAGATCACAGGGAGTGCTAGAAACACCAGTGGGCATAAAGCTCACTCTGGAGGAGACCCTGACAGAGAAATCTGATGCTTCACTTGTGGTTTATCTAACAGTGAATCACTGGACTGCAGGCACGGTGGACAATTTTGATCTGCTGAGTCATAGGACCACACCCTTGTGGGTGGTGTTTCTTTAATAATTCTTAATTAATGTTCCCACTGTCCTTCACACAAAGGTTAGACCGGGGACAGGAAATGAGGCAAGTCTTAGTGTCAAATCGTGTCTGAGAAAAGCATTTCTCTCTAGGGCCTATTGGCAGTTTGGTCCAGATTCCTAAGTGTGGAAGGAAGTCTTTCGCTTCAAAGCTCAGAGCAAAACCCTGGAGTCCAAAGAATCTTGATCCGCTACTTGGAACAAGTTGCTGAACAGTGTTGTTCAAAGTTCAGTCTGCATCAGAGCTGGTCCAAAGAAGTGTGTGTTATCAGTTAGCGAGGAGAAAGTACAGAAATGTAGAATTAGAAGCTTTTAGAGCAGATTGCTAGGGCAGTTTTATGTCTATTCAATCAAATAATAAATTGGCATTTGTATTTGTATAGCTTTTTTCATTTCATGTTTTTAGTTATTTATTTTTATGATATTTTATTTTTGTGATATTTTATAAAAGTTTTGGTCAGTAATGGATTGGAAATTAAACTCTTCATTGACTTTCTTAACTGGGAAATATCACAGATTTATTGCAAACAGTAAATGAGATGATGTTTGAAATGTGCTTAGCCTGATACCTGGCGCTAGTAGCCATTCAATAGATGGGAGCTAATTTTAACATATATGCAATTTCTTGCTGTTTAAGTTGGGACTTAAAGAATGAGGAGGAATTTACCACGTGAAGGAGTTTAAAGGTGAAGGTTAGTGCACAGGACCAGGAAACAGAAAGTAGGAATTTATGAAGGGATAGGTCAACCTGACTGAAACTTCAATGTGCAGGTCAAAGTCCTAAATACCAAAATATATGTGTGGCCATCACGTGTCCTAGGGTTTGATGAATAGTCTTGATGAATAGGCAGGCCTATTCTCCTTAAAAATTATTTTCAAAGTCCTCAAAATTCCAATATTTCTGACTCTTATATTTGTCCTAATTTTAGTTCTGGAAATATGGCTGCTCAAGATATTAGTGTTGACAATCTCATATTGGTAAGATTCAAAATTATGGAATATGGGTATTAGAGTTTATTTTTATAGGATGCCAAATGTACCCAAATGCAAAACTAAATTTGTTAAAAGATGATAAAGGAAATATTTTATGCATTTAAGAAGATTAGATTTTTATAAGCACTCTATGATACTTTTCACATAATCAATACTCTTAATTGCAAATACTCCTAAATTATAGGTCCTTGTATAACCTCTGCTTGGCAGAACTTTGTTATTCATTACATTAAGTGAGAATGTGCCCTTGAAAGTAATAAATCTATGTCTTTACAGATATCCCTTAATTACTTTTCATTAATTGAACCACTCAGAGTTATCGACGTGTAAATACAGATGCTCTCATGTTTTAGGAAGTAGCTCAATAACATTTTAGTTTTCATTATTTATGTGTCACAACACACCTATGTTGTAGGAAATACGTTATGATTTGCAGCATTCATAATGCTGTCGAATGAGAAGCACAAACATTAATGAGTTAACAGCAGAAACTGCATTAAAACTTTGATTCTTCATTCTTTGTTGTTTTCCTTTTTCCTGCTGAGACAGCTTGCCTAAAATTTTTGAAGGCAGGTTTTTGTTGTTATTTGCATCTTCCCCTTCTAATTTAGATTTTCAGCCCTTCAGAAACACATTCTCATCTTATTTTTAACTAAAAACAAATGAGTCTCTCATTCTCGTTAATGTGTTATGGTTTCCGGCTTTAATGTTAGAAAGTGATCTTTCTCAAGAAAAATTCTAACAGCAGCACGAAGTATCTATTAGCAATTGTTGGGGATATGGTCTCCTTTCCGTGACTGTCACGGTTGTGTTGTTTGATGTTGTGGAGTTGGCATTGTTTTCCTGAGAAAATTCGTGCTGCAGATGGTGGGCAGCCAGATCTTGTTGAAATGGGCAATTGTAAGATGGACTGAGTCCTGAAAAGCCCTCAGCCAGTGAAGTGAACTGGTTATATTATTTTACTGGGTGGGGCGGGAAGATTGTGATTTGGGCCCTGAATGACTTGAATGATAAATCAGAAGCTTCCTCTCATCTCTACACCACATTTGACAGGGAGATTTTGCAGGACACAAAATTGCAAATCGTCTGCAGAAGTAAAGAGTATGAAAATTAAAATGGTCGATTAAATGCAAATCATCACTGATCTCAGATAGGTACCAACTGACCTAGTAGGTAAGTCATGCTTTGATGATTACAGCAGTCATTTCCCTTTTAATTCAAAGTGGAATTCAAACAGACATCATAAACAATCCTTTGTGCGGTGAACCAGCCAGCTCCCTGTTGGCCCTTCTACTCGTTGTTCCCCAGCTTGAAGCAGGTTCTCTCGTAGTTGGGCGTGGTCAGCTCCTTCTCAACATTCCAGGGTCAGCCCAAACGTCTCCTCCTTGAAAAGAACCCTCCTCGCTGCTTTATCCAAAGCAGCATCCTCTCCGCATCATTCCATGCCTTTATTTTAGTCAGACTCCTACCACCACGTGATATTATCTCACTGATAAATTTGATTACTTGCTATTCTCTGTCTCCTCGAGATAGAACATATATGTATTAGTAGGAACCACATTTGTATTTTCACTGTCTCCAATCCCAAATTTGTGTGAGTAAATGAAAGAAAAACTTTAAATGGGATGTGTGTGTTATCTCTTTAAAACAAAAACTAACCCATGTTATTTTTAACCAGGCACAAGAAAAGCCACTGATTATTATATAAAGCTTTTTCTTAGAACCATAGTTCTAAGGCCATGTCCTTTTTCTACTGGTTTTTGAAATGCAAAAAAATACATATATTTCTTTGTACGAATTTGGTTTAAAAGGATTGTCAGAAAAAAAGAGCTTTCTATAAATTGGCACACAGAAATAAACCTATTAACCATAATGCATAACCAGATAGCTATTTCTCATCTGTTGTTTTCCTTCAGTGAGAATGCAAGCATAGGGCAGTATCATTAATGTCAAACCATGGGAAGATTTGGGGATACCACTATCTTCTTATACAACTTCCTATATAATATTTCTTTTCTCAGTAGCTAGTATTTGTTTTGAGTTGAATCCCATTAATCAATCTATTTAGCCTGTACTTAATCTTTATTGATCCTTTTTTCATATAAAAGAGAAAAATCCATTTTCTATTATATTTGTTAAACAGATAGAGTAAGATTGCAGTGGGCACGGCAAATAAAGCAAGTGATAATTATTTGCTGAGATGTTCAACTTAATATATTAAGGGGAAACTACAAATAAGATAATAAAGCACCACTTGATCTCTGTTAGTACTTGTGTTCATCCTGAATATCCCAAAACCTGTGTGGATCAGAATGTTAAAATTTTTAATTTTTTAGAGAGGAAACAGACATCTTTAAAATTACTTACCACTTAAATTTCCAATTTTAATGTGTCTCCAGTGTACCTGATTTGGAAAACAAAATGATTATAGGCACTAAGAGATACTAAATTAGCCCAAGGAACCTGGCATACAAACCAAGGTTAACTAGCTCTACCCTCCATTTCAATATACCACTTCCAAGGCAGCTACATTTAAAGTTCTGTCATTCTTATGTTTTTGGCTTATTTGAAAGCTGAAACTTATATAATTTTAGTGTCCAAAGATTTATACTGTCCATTACTCCTAAATTCTGGAAAATGACACAAGGCAGAAAAGGATCTGTTACATAGTCTTGCCATTCTATCACCAGACTTTCCTTTGTTCTAACAGAGAAAAATTGCTCATCTACAGGAGGAAATTAGGCAGATGACATTTGCATGCATCTATTTTATGCACCTGTTAAACATCCATTATGGGCAGATTACTGTATAATCACTTGAATACAAAGAGATGAAAACTGGATCCCTATGTTCAGAGCTTAAAGTCAAGTGGTATAATGACATATCTATGAACCCTTTGATGGCATATGCGACAATAGAAAAAGGCCTTGAAGTCTTTCTCACAGGGGAGAAAACTTTTTATGAGAATGTGGAGTTTTTATAAGAGGTGATCTATACAGGCATGGAAGTGTCTGTGAGGATTAAGTAAGTAGGACGGGGCAAGAGTGTGCACTTGGGAGCCATTTTAAAGCAACAATGAACTTTGTTTATAATGTTATCCTGCCTATTATTAAAACATGGGCAGCATTTAATACAATTACTTCTAAAAGCTACAACTAACACAGGCTAGGGCTATTATTGTCATTGTCCTCAGCTTATTAAATAAGATATACTGTGTCCTCTCTGTAACTTTACTCACAAGAGCTGGAGGTAAATGAAAGCAAAGAGGGCCATTAAAATTTGTACATTGTTCAGAAATTTAAGATCAAGCTCTGTCAGGGCAAGGCAAGCCTCTCGTGACTTGCTCAGTCCCGGCCCTACCATGAAGCACACCTAGGAGACTGACCTGATCATTTTCAACTCCAGGGCCTCTTGCCAGAAAGCAAGCTGGTAGGAGAAGATCAGAAGGCTGTGTTGTGTTCAGTCAGCCTTCAACCCATATACTACACTGGTGGTCCTTACTTGGCTATAGTTGGAAATACCTGGAGAACCAGTTAAAAATCCTGATGCCTGAGCTCCATCCCAAAGATTCTGAATTAATTTAATGATTGAGGTAGGACCCAGGATATTGGCTGGCCCCAGTGATTCTAATCCCCAGGTGATTCTAATGTGAAGATAATGTGGTTAATCACTGTTCTAGGCAAAGCGGCAAGACTGACCCTTCCAAGTGAAGAGGTTGAGTCAAGCCTTGCTCTTTTAAGAATGCTTTGAAGCTATTATTTCATGACTTTTCCTTCTGAATGCTATCCCTGATATTTATTTGAATGTGATTTCTTCTAAGTAAAAGGGGTCAGGGCACTGGGAGAAGACGCAGTGAAGGGGAAGTGTGTCATCCGCACTGCACTTCACAATCTAGTGGGGAATCTACTTTTGACCAAAGTGCCCAACTTGGAACAGATCAGGACATGGGTTATTTAATGTTGGTTAGTGATAAAGAACATAAAAATGTATTTCAGGGATTGCAAATTTTCATTTTTATGAAATAAATGAATAGCCAGCAAAAAAATCTTGATGTACACATTTATTTTGTCCTGTCAGAGGAAAAGAATGTTTTTATTATCAAACAGTCCTTGGTGTTAAGTGTCTTGGAGTCTATGGGACTGTTCTAGATATTAGAAGTCTTCAGTAAAAATCATAAATAAGAAACATATTGTAACACGGAGTCTGGACGTTCCAAGCACATGTGTCTATAATCTTGACCAAATCCTTGGAAAGGAAAAGCTGCAACCAGATTTTCAGGATGCCTAGATTTGGGGGCCTGGAAAGTATTGGTAGATGGGGGGAAAGAACAAGAGCAGTGATGTGTAGTAATAGCCAGAGCTCACTCCTGCCTAGCTAGCCACCATAGGTCAGCTCCCAGCTGCATGTTGTGTTGTCTCTGTTGATTCTTTACTTGCAAAGGTGGATTAGCCAGGTCCACACGTTCTAAATTTGAGGATCAGCAGCAAGTCCAAACCCCAAGTCTGTATCTTTGCCTTGCCATGGTGCTTAAAATCCCCAGCAATATACACAGAAAGGGATTGTATTGGAAGACATGGACTTGGACCCAGGATCCGCTACTAACTAGTTGAAGGAGCTTGGGCAAGTTGTTGAAACTCTGAGGGTCAGTTTCCTCAAATGTCCCATAAAGTTATTAAAAAAAAAAAAAGTCTGGCCACACATAACTCCTAAGTTTATTAAAAAAGAATAGTTTATTTGAAAGACATTTTGTGTGCAATTTGCAAAGTACTATGAGATGGAGGATATCGGCTTTATTAAAGCATCAATTTACAAACACCCCTTTGAAGAACTATCATGAAAATAGCAACTGTCACCAGTTATCTAATGCTGTGTAACAACTTATCCCCAAACCGTAGTATGCTTATAAAATCTCAGGATCAGGAATTTGGAAAGGGCTCAGCCAGGCACCTCTTGCTTATGATTTCTCATAATTGCAATCAGATTTCTACTGGCGCTTCTTCAGTCATCCAAAGGCATGACTGGGGCTGGAGGATATTTATGACCTAACTTTGGAATTCACACACACACACAATCACTTCCACTTTGAGATCTGAATCAAAGGACTACACAAAAGTATGAATCCCAGTATGTGAGAATCATTGGGGACCATCAAGGAGTCTCACTACCAACATTTAGCTATTTATATTTTTCTACAAAGTAGATTATCAAGGGCTCTCAGAGGGAGTTTGATAGAGAAATGAAAAAGAAAACTGTGAAATCAGCCCAAAGTAAGAGAGACTTGTATGTACTGCCACAGCAAGTAACCCAAGACAAGAAAATAGAGGAGAGTACAAACCAAATCATAGAATATCTTGAAAAAGAAGATGGAAGAAATAACCAACACTATAGTGCATGATTTTTCTTTTTTTTAAGGCTTTATTTATTTGTCAGAGAGAGAAAGAGACTGGAGTCTGGGGCAAAGAAGCCAGGGTATTTTCTCCCTTTCCTCTCTACTTTAGGTAGAGTCTCTAACAATAACTGCGTCTTCTCCACATGTCTAACACCCACCAGACAGCTGCTTCCTCTGGAGTCCTAGCTCCTCTAGGAGAGGCTCTGTCAAGGTGCAGTTCTCATGAAAAGACATCGGCTCTTGGGCTTGGTTAACCCTACCTCCTCCCATGGGTTTCTTGTTATTGCTATTTTCTGGCTTGTCTCCCTATCTCCTATAGATCTTTTAGCTCTCCCAACATGCACTATTAAACTCTCTGATGTGGGCTCTGCTTTCCTGACTGATCCTGATTGATAATGGTAAAGAATCATTATAAATGGTCCCAAATCTTGCTCAAACCATGGCACAAAAATGTCAATCTAATTAAAATTATGTGGAATAATTTGGTAGTCTGGGATCTAGACTGGTATGTAAACATAATGATATACCTACCAAAAAAAGGGACACCCCTATTAAGTCTCAAAGATCATGTGTACATGGGGTTTGTTGGATATTTGGGAGGATAAGAAGGAGAGAAGAGTGATAGGCCATATATAAACGAATATAACTTACTTAGAATATGTCTAAACAAGTGGTTATAACGTCTCAGTGGAAGAACACACATTAGCCTCAGGGATCTGGATGGTCGACATAGAGTAGGGAGTATTGAATAGGACCTTGATGAATGAGTAGATCTTAAAAATTTAAAGATGGGGCTGACAATGTTCTAGAAGCAACATGGAGCAGATAGAAAAATTCAACAGAAAGGGGCACCTGGGTGGCTCAGTTCATTAAGCATCTGCCTTCAGCTCAGGTCATGATCCCAAGGTCCTGAGATCGAGCCCCGTATCGGGCTCCCGGCTCAGTGAGGAGTCTGCTTCTCCCTCTCCCTCTGACTCTCTCCCTTGCTCACACTGTCTCTCTCTCTCTGTCTCAAATAAATAAATAAAAAACTTTAAAAAAATTTCAACAGAAAAAAGATGAGAAATTTACTTTCTATGATGAAATGTCTAAGTTTCACTGGAATAATAGAAGAAAAATGAAATACTAGGCTGGGTCCAACTGAAGGGCTTAAGTGATATTTGAAGAGTCTCAGTTCGTATTTTGCATATATCCATGGCTTATAACTAGTATAGAAGTGACACTTCTCCTGTGCAGCAATATGGTAGCAGGGATTTTGTTTTGTGTCCTGCCCGATCTGATGTACTTAATAATGTGCTTGGCATAGTAGGTGCCCAATAAATATTTGTTGACTGCATTAATGAGGCACAGGCTCCATATCATAGTTCACAGGAACTCTAAAACTATTTACTCATTCATGTAAGGATCAGGCCCACACTAAGTGAAGGGCTTTATTTAAACGTCTTCCCCAAATATTTCACAGAACAAAGCACAGCATTAAAAAACCATTCTAACTACATTATCAAGATAACTGCCAACACCTCTCAAAATGTGAGCTTCGAAGCACATGAGTCTGTGTGACCTCGAAGATTATTTAGCACAATTCTTTTTTAGCACAATCTGGGCTTGGGTTCAACAGGATTCAACACTTATTTATCCCTGAAAAAATGTTCGTACTCTAATGTGGCCCTTAGCAGGGGTTAATGGATCTTCAAACTGGAACGTCTTTCCAAACTTGCACAGCTGCTATGAGTAAAAACACCAGACTCCCAGATGCCAGGCTTGTGTGACAGAACTCTGGCACCAGCTGAGTTTGCTATTCATTATTCCATTGTCTCACAACACACCCGGAAAACAAAGCCCTATAGATGGCTGGTCGTTTTCCTGGCTCGTGAAAAGCAAGGCCCAAAGGGCAACGCTTGGAAAAAATCCACCTGTGGGTAGGGACTCTTAATTGAAATCTCAAATACATTTTAGCGCTCCGGAATGCCACTTCCTGGAGCTATTCTATTCTTCCCCACAGGGGCCATCTTTACTCTGACTTTTGTAAGGATGGGAAGCCATTCCATATACCCTGCCGCCTGGTAAATGTGGCTTTGGTGAGACATTAACATTCCTGCCTTTGGGAAACAGTTTCTGACCATGGATGCTTGCTCTGAGCCCATCCACTTCAATTTGTTTAGTTTTGTCTTCTCTACTTTCTAATTTGGTCTACTTTTAACAAGCATCTAAAAGCCCTGTAACAATGAATACAAAAAAAAAAAAATGTATATATTCTTTTTTGCAGTGGGAATGTCCATTTATCAAATGTTGTTTCAAAGAAGTGTGTGTGTATGTGTATGTGGGTATGTTTTAACATAAGTTTTCATCATAAGGGATCTTGACATTCTGGAGAGAGAGAGAGAAAGAGAGAGAGAAAGGTTACCTCGGTAATTGTGGAGGTAGAGAGACAGAAAGTTTGTATGGTGGTCCCTTATTAAAGTATTGCTGGGGCTCTATCTCATAGAAAACCTGGAAAACAAAGATGTTATTGTTTTTTTCTATTAATAAGTAGATACCATAGATGGAAAATAGTAACACTCTTGGGATAGAATGGAGGAGATATTTTTATTTCTTACACTTACCTAAGACCAAAGGATTTTATTTGCCAATGGCAAGGTTCAGTTTAGCAGTGAAGAAAGCACTCAGGATTTGTCACCTTGAGAATGTCCTGGTGGTATTCAAACTAGAGCAATTGGCTAAAATTCTGGACATCCAGATGTTATGGAAACCATGATCGCGGCCATGAAGTCCCTCTCACCATCAGTTATCACCTATGATTCTGAGATTTGTCTGAGGAAGATTTTACATTACATAATTCCCATATCTATTTCTGTTCAACTTATTTCCATTCTATGTGGAGATACGTAGAGTCTCAAAATTATTGCCTGTTCAAAATAATAGACACTCCCAAGCACACTGGGCAGAATGTGTGTATTTATCAGCCTGAGCCCTCTCAAAGCACGAGCAAAATTTGATTTATAAATAGAAGGAAGAAGATATACTTTGTCAAACTTTAAAATTTAAAAATCCAGGGGTGCCTGAGTGGCTCAGTTGGTTGAGCATCCAGCTCTTGGTTTTGGCTCAGTTCATGATCTCATGGTCATGGGATCACGCCCCGTGTCTGGCTCCGCACTCACAGTGGAGTCTGCTTGAGATTCTCTCTCCCCCTCCCCCCTCCCCGCACTTGTGCTCTCTCTCTCTCAAATAAATAAATAAATCTTTAAAAAAATAAAATAAAATTTAAAAATCCATCACAACACTGTGTGTATGATTATCTTATACTTTGATAAATGTTTCAGTATCTGCAATTTTTCAAAGAACCTTTAGTATTCATTTCTATAGGGAAACTAACATGAGATAAAAATATTGGGAAGAATTTACAACATTGAATTTTCCAGTTGTACTAACAGTAAGAAATAAAATACAGCTTAATTCTGATTTGAAATCTACTGCTAATTCTCTTTTTATATATTCATCCTTTACCCTCCCTTGTTCCATTGTATTATCAATATTATGTTTATCATTCTTGTTTTATAATGATTTCAGTTTTTGGTAAACATTATGGTTGTTCATTTTGGAAAAATTGACAAGTACAAATTGGACAACTACAAAACAAAAGTTTAAAAAAAAATACCAGTCTAGTTGTTGTGGCACCTGGCTGGCTCAGTTGGTAGAGCATGCGACTCTTGATTTTGGAGTTGTTAGTTCGAGCCCCACGTTGGGTGTAGAGATTACTTAAAAATAAAATCTTTAAAAAATAAATAAATAATTAAAAATCTCACTATCTAGAAATGACCATTATTAACATTGAAATGGACATTAATCCCCTCATTTATTATTTCTTTTTTTTAAGATTTTATTTTTAAGTAATCTCTACACACAACATGGGGCTTGAAACTACAACCCCGAGATCAAGAGTCCCACGCTCCACCTACTAAGCCAACCAGGGGCCCTGAATTTATGATTTCTAATTAAGGTTGTCCAAAGCTAGGTTCCCTGGAATCAGATGCTAAGATGGAGTTTGGGGAGCAACATATTCATAAGGGATCAACACCAGTGAAAGGAAGCAGCACCGGTAGAGGGACAAGTCAAACTGTGATGCAGGCTGGAAAAAGCCTTGGCCAACCTAGTGGGGAGTCCTGGGATAGGTTGTACCTGTGGAGGTTCCTACGTGGAGGCTTTGTGTGTCCACTTGGTCGGGGGATGCAGACTGCCCCCAGAAAGAGTGTGGCATTGGCGAGGTGTTTCCATGTAGCTGTGACTGTCTTTAAGGAGCTGGCAACCCAGGCTGTCTGCTAATCTTAGTCCCCTCAGCTGTGAGGGGAAGGGCAGTAAGGCTTTCCTTTCAGGGGGATCTGGGCGGCAGCACATCTCCATGCCCACTCCAGCAGAGTTCTTTGTTAGTCTTAATTTGACCAAAATGGCCAAGAAACCAATTCCTCTAGCACGGTTATCAAGTCCAGGAATTAAAACATTGCACAGAAGTAGCTCATATAACATCCAGCCAAGTAAATTTAGACTTGCTCTCACATCTTTTCTCCAGTTAAATAATTGCTTTAATAATTTGATTGCCTTCTAGTTTTAGAAAATGAATCCCTGTCGCTATGGCATATGGAAGTTTTTTATTAATCATCTGTTAATTCCTATTTGTAAGTATTGTTTATATTACATGAAAGGGTAGATTCAAAGTTGAAAAGGGCCCATATTTTCATCTTGTTTAACTCCTGCATTTTATATCTAAAAACACTGACTCATAGAAGTAAAGTCCCTGGTCCAGGTTTACCCAGTGGTAGAACCAGGGCAAGGACTTGTCACTTAACTACTAGCGTAATTGCTATTTTATAAAAGATAAAGTGTTTTTTTTTTAAAGGATCAATTAAAAAGAGATGATGAAAATGTACCCCTAAATCTTACTCTCATAAAATTTACCCTCAAGTGTATAATATTTCAGAGTTTATCATGATAGTTTTACCATCATTTGGATCAGTGCTTGTCAATGAACTATACCATCTTAGATGTGATCTTATATGGAAAAGATGAGCTGTCAGGTTGCTCTAAGAAATTTAGCAACATCTAAACCCTATAGAAACCTAGAATTTTCACATATGACATTTCATATTCAGTTCAGCATGTCATTATTGGGAAATTTTTGAAAAGTGGGAATAAATCTGTATCTGTCTTACGGTCTTTTATTTATTTATTTATTTATTTTTCTTTTGGTCTTTTAAATAAGAGCTCTGTGTCTAGCTATGTGGAATCTTTGGAAAAAGAAAACCCTAATAGCCTAGTCTTATTGCTTATGTATTATGTTTTTCGTGGTTACACAGTAGAGGGAAAAACCCCCGAAGAATAAGTGTGGCAACCTGAAGGGTTGAGGCAATATAATAATTGACCCCGAGCACTGAGTAAGAGCAAAGACACAAGATCACATTCGTCTGTCGCCACCTTTATGAGAATGCTGCCCCCTTTTGATTCCTTGAGCAACAGAGAGAAGCCAAGACCAGTGTATCTCAGTCTTTGGAGGTTCTATCAATGCCATGATGTTCACAGGATTCTCAGTGCTGAAGACATGTCTCCCATCCAGTTCAGGGATTTTCTATGAAAGTATTTCAGAATCCTCTCTTAGTATCTGTGCCCTTCCATCACCATGACAACCAAGGATATTTTCAGAGAAGTCAGCCAGTCACTAATCTCTTTGCAGCAAATTCTGAGACATGGGATTCAGAAGACTCACCTTTTCTCATGAATTTTTGGAATCTTGTGACAGCTGACACTAACCCCTAAGCATTGACATCTTGGTACCAATGCGTAGTCAGGACTTTGGTTCCATGTGTCAAAAATCCCACCTAAACCAGTTTAAGGCAAAGAAAGGGGGAATTGGTTGGCTCCTGTGACTGGAAAGTCTAAGCAATGATGACTTTAGGCGTTGATAAATTCAAGTTCAAAGATGTCTTCATTAAACTACTTTCTTTCTCCATGTCAAAGTCCTGCTTTTCTCTGTGATGGCCTCAATCTCAAATAGGCATCAGGTGGCCCCAAAATACCCACTGGCAGCTTTAGACTTACATATACTTAAAATCAACAATACCAGAAAATAGAGTGATCCCTTCTCCAGATAATTTCAGTAAAAGTCCCAGGGATATCTCTAAGGGACTTAGTCTGAGTCATGTGCCCCACACACCTGGAACTTAGGGTATAGTCAGCACCACCCAAAACAACTGGGCTAAGAATGAAGGAAGAATGATTCCACAAGGAGACATTGGGCATTAATAAAAAGTTCACTGAACAAGCATATAGTTTGGGCTATCTCCCATGAATAGCATAGCATCAAAACATATATGCAGATGTTGCTTATCAACCAGACGAAAGAAGAAACATTCTAATCCAAAAGAGAGCAGGCTGAATGACAGAGCTGAACATTATATAATCCTGAATAATCACAGAAACACAATATTATCTGGAGTGCCTGTGACTGCACACAGCCTCCGAAGATACATGATTGTTTACTAGAATTGTACCACATTTTAATTTATATTAGTCAGATCACTTTCTAGTTCAAGTTTAATCAGTCTAATGAAAGGTTGCTGGAACAAAAGAGAAATTATTAGCTCATGTAATAGAAAATACAGGGCTTTTTTTTTTTTTTTTCAGGCAGAACTAGGTGTAGGGCTCAAATATTATCATCTGAATCTTGTTTCTCTCTCTCCGTATCTCAGCTCTACTTATATGGCTTCAAAAAAGTCCTGAGGCAGAAGCTTATCCTTTCTGGCACAACGTGGGTCATGTACCATCCTTGAACCAATCACTGGACCAGAAGGATGCGGTATTTTGACTAGCCAGACGAGTGATGTGCTCATCCCAGAAGCCAGAAGCCGAAGTCAGTTTTGTTCAAACCACACTGACAGGGGTTGGGGATCATTCAAGGAAAAGTTAGGAGGCAGTGTCAAGAAGAGAAAAGGAAGATAACCCCTATATATGGATCCTCTTCACATTTACAATATATATGATGCCGCATCCGGGAGAGAATGAGATCAAGGTTTAGATACAAGATTTTGTAAGACTTAAGTAACTTCTCAGCCACATTAGGAATAAGGATGGGAAATTTTAAAAATCAAAAAGGGTGCAGCAACAACCTCTGGGTCACCAATGACCAAAAAAAGCTTTCAGCACCATTTATACTTAGGATCTTTGATCCCTGTGACTGCTCTGACTGAATCCATTTTCATCCTTAATTTTTAATGTCTTTTCACTTGGCTATAAATCCAGCTACTGCAGCTCTATTCTCATTCCTTGGCTTCAGGTTCGATGCCTCTCTTGGTCTCCCAAATCCTAACCTCCTTCACCCTGAGATTGATCCTTGTTTCTAAGGTATCCTGTCTCCACACCTGTCCCTCCAGCTGTATTTCTTCCGTCTCTCAACCCTCACACCAACAATTATTCATTCCCAGGGCTCACTATCATCTGTGTCTTGCCTCCATCTGCCCGTAGGCAGCAGGAATCATTCTTCCTCCTGGAATCTATATGTCAGTATCTCATTAAAGTCACAAAGAACTTAAAGTTCTGGGATTTGGGCAGGATTACCCTTAGGAACTTCTTTTTCATGCCCATAAGGTGCAGAGACAATACAATGATGTAGGGAAATACTGAGATGGAGAAGAAGGAAGTTGGAAGCACTCATGTGGTACAGACTCTGTCTTCACAGACACATAGAAGAGAGAAACAGATGCTCAGAGAGATGGAGGACAGAACAGCTGTGGAGAAGTGGTAGGTAATCCTTCAGATGACTGAAGATATTTCTGAGCTGCTGTGAGGTCCCAGCTGAGGTCACACAGCATGAAAATATGTTGTAGGAGGAAATATATTACACTCTCCTTCTCTTGCTTATTTGAAGATATTTTTACTATTTTTATGTTTGTGTATAAATTCCATTAATATTTATATCAGTTGGATGGCATAATGAATTGCCTTCTAGGTTGGTAAAATTATCAATGAATCAATGATAAATTGAGTCTAAAAATACCTTTGTGATCCTCAAACATCTTTAATCACAGAGTTAGGTCAAAAACCCAGAGACCTTCAGACCAGTTTTTGTTTTGTGAGGGTTTTTTTGTTTTGTTTTAAGTTTTAGAGCCTGTAATCTTATAACCCTTTATCAATGATTCTTCAAACTTTGTGTTTATGAAAAAAAATTCTGACTTAGTAGGTCAGTGTTGGAGATTCCGAATGTATATTATTAAAAACACTCTATGATTCTGTGACAGTTGGTTCCAGAACCGTTGGTCTATATGGAGGGACAGGCATAGTGTCTGTCAGTCTGTAGAGTCTACCTAGTGGAATTGGCCCATTGAGTCATCTTTCCCACCCATTTTATGCTGATCCATCTCAGTGAAGTACGATGTTTCACTAGTTTGCAGGAATGGAATATGGTTCCCAATAATTAGCAAAGCAGCTCAAACGGCAAACTGTATTTACAAAGGAATCAAAAGATGATAATGAGCAAAGCTAAAAGCCTCAGGCATCACATTTTAATGGCTGGATGACATGACAGCAGACTCTGTTAACTGATTGCATTTTATAACCACAGTCTAATAAGGAAATTCATCTTGAAGGACTACCCAAATTCCTACACATGTATTTCCTAGAAGTGATGAAACAGTAATAGAGATAAAGGTACATTTTATATACAGGAGCTTATTACGATATACCTGACTCTTATAATAGGAAGCTGGGGACTCTGAGCCATAACTTAACCATGTAAAAAGGGGGGAAACTGAAGCTGATAAAATATTTGTTATGAACTTAGAATAGGCCTCTCAGATTACCTGTCCCCTGTCTTTAGCTGAAAGAAATGCAGCCTGGATCAGGGAAAGCTTTGATATCTTAGTTTTTGGAGCACAGAACCACCAGTGGAAAGCTGTGCACGTTCCCTGTGACAAGAAAATCATAGAATTTAGATTTCAGGTAGGAGAAAGAGAAGAAACATGATCTGGTTCATTTAAGGGAATGGACAACATTCATTTCACTTCAACATTTCTGAGCATGTGCCGTTCTGCAGTGTCCCTCTTGGATATACCTAAAATCCAAAGTGAAGCTATCAGGCAGAAGTGAGTACAGAGATGGATGGGCACAACTGTGGGATGGAGTTAGGGATGGGACAGAGTCAAGATGGAAACAATGGAAATGTATTGATATGTTGTTCCTCCCCTAGTCTCCTAATTCAAACAATTAAACCCACTAGGGATTTCCTGTTGTCATTCATTCATTCAATTATTTATTCTACAATCTTTAGTGAAATGCTATTATGTGCTGAGGGTTGTTAAGCTCTTGTCTCAGGAGATACATCTTTCCCTTCACATTTTACAAATGAGAAAATAGAAATGCTGACAATCGGGGTGCCTGGGTGGCTCAGATGGTTAAGCATCTGCCTTTGGCTCAGGTCATGTTCCTGGGGCCTGGGATCGAGCCCCACATCGGGCTCCCAGCTCAGCGGGAGCCTGCTTCTCCCTCTCTCTCTCCCCAGCTCATGTTCTCTCTCTCTCTGTATCTCTGTCAAATGAATAAGTAAAAAAAGAAAGAAATGCAGACAATCAAACAGTACAAAATCCCATTCTTAATACCAATAACGAGAGAGGGAGAACATAATCTCAACAGGAAATATATATAACTTAATTTTATAAGGCTTATGGAGTGTTGAAGACTTGAATAGTTGTGCAATCTATGATCTATCAACTAAACAGATTATTTTTTTTAAGATTTTATTTATTTATTTGACAGAGGGAGACACAGCGAGAGAGGGAACAGGAGCAGGGGGAGTGGGAGAGGGAGAAGCAGGCTTCCCGCCGAGCAGGAAGCCCAGTGCGGGGCTTGATCCCAGAACCCTGGGATCATGACCTGAGCCGAAGGCAGACACTTAATGGACTGAGCCACCCAGGCGCCCCTCAACTAAACAGATTATTACTCAACCATTTAAAAAGTGATGAAAAGGGTGCCTGGGTGGCTCAGTTGGTTAAGTGTCAGACTCTTGACCTCAGCTCAGGTGTTGATCTCAGGGTGTGTGTTCAAGCCCCTCATTGGGCTCCACACTGGGCATGGAGCCTACTTATAAATAAATAAATAAATAAATAAATAAATAAATAAATAAATAGTGATGAAAGGCATAAATAATGTGAAAAATGCTTATAATATTATAGAAAATTCAAAAACAAGATTTAACATAAAGTACAATATTTATTAAAAATATTGAATATAAAGGCAAAGAAAATTAATCAAAATATTAATTTTGGTTGTCCTTAGGTTGATAGGGCTATGAACATCCTTCTTTCTCTCTTTTTCTTCCTGTTGTTATGTATTTCCAGATTTTCTTTTATGAAAACACAACATCATAAAAAAGAAAAATATATATGATCTATTAGATAATGTCCAAATTTGGCTATATATTTTGAGCATATACCATTGCATGTTCCTTTTGAATTATTGTTACTGATATTTATAAATATCAGTTTTATATTCTAGCTTTGGGTTTCCTCTAGCCTTTTTTTTTTTAAAGATTTTATTTATTTATTTGAGAGAGAGAATGAGATAGAGAGAGAGCACGAGAGGGAAGAGGGTCAGAGGGAGAAGCAGACTCCCTGCTGAGCAGGGAGTCCGATGCGGGACTCGATCCCAGGACTCCAGGATCATGACCTGAGCCGAAGGCAGTCGCTTAACCAACTGAGCCACCCAGGCGCCCTCCTCTAGCCTTTGAACCCAAATATACATAACCTATCTTTTTATTGCTTGTACACTTGTATGTCAATGAATTGTCATCTCATAATTATTACCTAATAGGAAAGAGAGCCACAGATCAGAAGAGGTTATGACATTGTGGTGCAGCAAACTTTCCTTTATCTGGTGCCACCCTATCTTACTTTGAAATTATAATTTTAAAAAAGATTACCAAAGAGTCCAACATAAATACCTGCAGTGGTTTTGGGTTTCTAAAATTAGTCAGTATCCATGTGTGTTCATGTGTGAGTTTCATGACATGAATATGTAGAAACATGGTTTCTAATAAATATTTGAGAAATTTGACATCACAATATAAGTTGAAGATAACCATATTTGGCTCAAGATCCCACTGACTCTCAATCCTTCATTTACTATTCTATGCACTAATTTTAACATATTAAATCAGTGAAAACTCATTTACTCTTTCCAAGTTGAGAATTGTGGTCATTAAGACAATGATTTGAGCTACCTATCAATAAAAATGTTTTGTAAATGGCAGAAAGATGCTTTTTCATAAATTTTCTTAAAGATTTTATTTTATTCATTTGAGATAGAGCACAAGCAGCAGGAGAGGCAGAGGGAGAGGGAGAAGCAGACTCCCCACTGAGCTAGGAGCCTGATGCGGGACTCGATCCCAGGACCTAGAGATCATGACCTAAGCCAAAGGCAGACGCTTAGCCATCTGAGCCACCCAGGCGCCCCCCCTTTTCTTCCCCATACATTTAATAGAATAATACATTTCAAATATTTGAGACATGGTCGTTTTTATCTATTTTAGGGACTCTATTTTTCTCCCCATTCCACCATGGCTGAGACCTGGTAAAAGATCTTTAAGGTAGGCTTAAACTAATTTACACTGCCTTAATCTTAATTAGTTCAAATCAGCAGGGTTTTATTAACATAGCAACATAAAAAAAAAAAAACTGTCAGGATAAAGGTATTTATACTCTATTGTATGGCAGAGATGGATGGGTGTGTGAGTGGGACTATGTGTTTGAGAATGTATATGCACCTTGCCTTGATGTAGGACAGAGCATCGATGGTACCAAGGGGGGCTTCAGAGAACTTCCCTTCCCTTCCCTTCCCTATTTCCATCAAACCCATCGCTATATCTTTTATATGCATGATAGATGCTTCCTAATCTTCTGAGAAAAGCTATGCAAATGCAGCTTCAAGATTCATCTCACCTCTTTCTCTAACTAGATGGTCAACCCTAAGATTCCTAAATATCATGTAAATAAAAATTCTGGAACTGGCTTCCCAGGGAGGTCAAGGGGCTCTGGGGACTCTCCCTGCAGAGAGCCCTTGCATCTCTTACTTCTCCTGGACACCAGGTAAAATTGTGTATCCCACAGATATATTTTTGCATGGGTATGTATCCCACTTCAAAACTGTAGCTGTCAAAGAAATCAAATTAAATCTGACTTAACCTCTGTCTTGCCAGGATGACAGGAAATGCAATATGTCACTACTAATTTTTTTTTGAGGGAGAATAGGTCTTGCCATCCCTAGAATCCCACAAAAATTCAACAAACTTATAGAGTGCCTCAAAAATGAAAAAGACCACTGCAGTTCATAATGTTCTTCACTGACTTCATTCATTCATTCATTCAACAAATAGTGAGAACTTACTAATGGACATACGTTGTTCTATGCACTAGGGATACCTCAATGAGCTAGACATCAACATGCAGGCCCATTTGGACCCTTGCAGGCAGGCAGCTCTGTGGTTCCAATGCTAAGTTTGAATACTGGTGGGTTTGCAGTGGCCTAAGCCCAAGGCCCAGCTTGTCTAAGTCTGCTCCTAAACACTTCCCCAAAGGGGTCTTGCCTCTTCCAGATATCTCTGCCGCTTTGCCTCTTGTTCTCTCTGCCCATCTTGACTCTCTTCCTTCTTCCCACTCAATACAAAACACACTCTCCACATCTCCTTTCCTCCAATATGTTTCCCTTCAGAGAACTAAAGCCCAGAAAGCAGGTTATCTATAAGCAACTTTGGCTTTTTATGGTCTAACACACACCTGCTCTCTGGTGATCTGGCACAAAGGTCTGACTTAGAAGAAAGGGCATTGGGGATAAGGTTACAGAAGAATGAAATATAAGTTTGTGACAAGAAAAAAACCATGAGGGAAGTGTGGTGAGGTCCTGGAGAGCCTTTGCTTTCCCCAAGCCAGTTCATCTTTGGCTTTCCAGGGATTTTTTTACAAGCTCACTCTGACCCGTCATGAAATTGAATTTAAGTTGATTTTTTACAATAAATCAAAGAACTTAAGGTCGAATCTCATAAATTTTATCTTGGTCCTAACATTTGTATGATTTTAGGTCTTATTTCTGTGATCTGATCCAAAATAAAAATAGATGAACCAGAAATATTCTAGGCTTTCAAGAGTCTATTTTTCCTATTGAAGCATCCCTATATCCTTTATTCTTTGCTAATTCTCTATAATCTGGACACATTTAGTACAATTATCTAGGGATCAAAGCAATTGAATGTAAAAATATAACATTTATAGTTACTCCTGCCAAAGAAAAATCATATCTACTTCATTTATATCTCAGGTAGGAAAAGAATATTCAGTCGCTGAGCTAAAGAAAAATCAAACAAATCATAGGGAATTTTAAGAATGCATGACACTGGAGGCGTTCTGTGATAGTTTAGCTCTTTTAGAATCAAAAGCTAAACTTTGGGGTTTTGAAGTCAGCCCTTATTTAAGAGTTTAGACATCAAGAAGCTGATGTGCGAAGGAATATAATTTGGTCTTGGAATGGAATATAAATCTTAGTGTGGATAAATGAGGGGTTCAAACTCTGTAATTTGCCCAATTTTCCAAATCATCTTCACAGCTAATTTTATAGAACATAGCATTTAACTTTGAGTTTGGACAACTTTGGCATTTCTGTACTTGAGGGTGACTATGAATTACTCGAATCTTAAACCATATATACTTTTTTCTATTTCTGGCTCAGAAAAAAAAACAAAAAAACAAAAAAACAGGGATGGGGTAGAGGCCTCTTTCTGGCAAACAATATATTCTTTCTCTTTATCCAGTCCCTGCCATCCTTACCCCATACACTTCCTTGTCTTGTTACCTGTATGTGCCCCATACAATCCCCTTCCCTACAATCCTTGGTAGGAATCCAGTTTTCATTTTAAGTCCTAGACACTGCAAGAGTTATATATGAAAACAAAAATGCTTTTAATGCATGCTGGCGAAGACCTTTGGTAAGCTTGAAGATTTATTACCCTCAAAGGCAAATGTTTGAGAGGTCTCTTTTAAAATAGAGTTTCTATGGAAATCTTATATTTGCTTTGGAATTATTTGTATATTAATCATTTACAACCAGCTGGGTATGTGCATTAGAAAAACATCCACAACTCCATCTCTGCCATGGTGGCAACAGGAAAAGGTGGGGTGGAATCACAGATTTGGTTGTCTAGAAATACAGGAGTAAGTATTCCAAATCAGTAGTGGTAATCTTCCTATCAGGGAAGTATTGTCAAGAGTCAATTTTTGCTGGAATCGATCCTGCAGAGTGTTTCTTATGTTTTAGTAAAACTACTTGAAATGTATTATAGTTCTATTTTTTTTTAAGATTTTATTTATTTAGTTGACAGAAAGAGACACAGCGAGAGAGGGAACACAAGCAGGGGGAGTGGGAGAAGGAAAGCAGGCTTCCTGCAGAGCAGGGAGCCCAATGTGGGGCTTGATCCCAGGACCCTGGGATCATGACCTGAGCTGAAGGCAGACGCCTAACGACTGAGCCACCCAGGTGCCCCGAAATGTATTATATTTCTAAACAATTTAATATTTACTGTACCTTATTATGTGCCAGAACTGCTTCCTCAGATCCTTTGTAGAAAGGAAGAATGAAGGAAGTAGGGGATGAGAAGGGAGAAAGAGAGGAATAAATGTGATTAAATGTACATAGTACAATGAATTTTTCTAGTTACTTTCATCAGGCACCAATGCATAGATCTATATAATTGAGAGTTAGATTTATGATACTACTTATATTTTTTGAAACTTATTTTGCATCTGAGAGCCTAAAGTTTCACACAAGAGCCTGAAATATTAATTTACATGCATAAGCATATTAATCAGCCTCAATGTCAAAATGACCTACAATGAGTAGATACAATGAAGCTGCAATGGATCAGGCTTTCCTTTCCAAATCATTCTTTTTTTTTTAAGATTTTATTTATTTATTTTAGAGAGAGAGAGAATGAGAGATAGAGAGCACGAGAGGGAAGAGGGTCAGAGGGAGAAGCAGACTCCCCGCTGAGCAGGGAGCCCAATGCGGGACCCGATCCCGAGACTCCAGGATCATGACCTGAGCCGAAGGCAGTTGCCCAACCAACTGAGCCACCCAGGCGCCCCCAAATCATTCTTAATAATTAAAAAACCCAATCCTTACAAAACTTTAAATGCAGGCCATAAGCTTTTTACATCTAAAATATAAAGAAGAAAGATTTTCTCTTCTTATTAAAAACAAATAAAGCTATGTTTGGAGTTCTTTCTATATTCCAAAGATTATGCTAAGGTCTGTAGTACTCTTCCCTTCACTGTTATATCCAGAGATACAGTTTCCTTCACTTGACCAGAAGTCTAAGTATCTAAGGTCTTCTGACTATTATGTGGTAGTTCAGGATTCCAGCCTTGGGTTACTTAAGTCCAAAGTGCACGCTCTCACTTTAGGTATTTTATAGCTTTGATATGAATACAGATTGAAACCAGAAATGAAAGACTAATGTTTGAAAGAGAAGCATCTAGAGCCTGTGTCGATAAGATTAAACTAATCACAGATCAAGTGCAAGCAAAGGGAGCACTTAGGAGACAGTCAGCTCACTAAGCCCACACAAGACCACTGAAATCAAATAAATGGTGAAGGGAAAGCAGTGAGGGAAAGTCACTTGAGGTGATGGGATTTGCTGGCTTAGCAGTCAAATATACACATCTGTATATCTGACTGTATATCTGACTGCTAAGCCAGCAAATACCATCAGAAGGTTAAAATCAACTTATTGCAGAAACATTTATTGAGTGTATCCCATGTGCCAGGGAGAGACACACATGCCGGGGATACAGAGACAAGTCTTACGGGGAAAAGCAAACAGTAGGTCAGTTAGGATTCCTTTAGTTCAAATGATGGAATACCTGACCCAAACTGGTTCAGGCAACAAGAAATGATATTGAGATCTTAACTGAGATCATTGAGATGTTCAAGGGGCCATCTGGCTTCAGGCATGGCTTGATTTGGGGCTCAAGCAATGTCACCAGATGTGCCCCCACACTCAGCCCTCAGCAATTTCAGGCTTACATTTGCCTTTACTTTGTCTTACAGGTGAAAGATTGAGAGAAATCAAATAATCTCATAGACAGAACACCTGGGTGGCTCTGTCAGTTAAGCGTCTGCCTTCGGCTCAGGCCACGATCCCAGGGTCGTGGGATTGAGTCCCCATCGGGCTCCTTGCTCAGCGGGGAGCCTGCTTCTCCCTCTGCCTGCTGCTCCCCCTGCTTGGGCTCTCTCTCTGACAAATAAATAAAGTCTTTTAAAAAATAACCTCACAGAAGGACAAAAGTCCCAGAATTGATTCTCATTGGCTCTGATTTGCCTTGCTTGGGTGTATTCATCCATGAAAAAATTGCTATGGCTAAGGGGATGAGATACACCTGCTGGCTTCGCCTAAAGGCTCTGGAGCCTGCAGGTGGTGGAATTAGCAAAGGAGGCAAGGCAGTAAAGACTAGACAAACCAAAACTGTGACCTTAACATCACAAGAAGAAGGAAAGGACCTTGGGTGACCAAAGTAAATGGTTGCCACCTGTATGCAAATAAGAATTTCAATATGATGAGTCATTTAATAGAATTATAAGGGAGTGAAATCAGAGAGTGGGAAGTTTCTAACTTGGTTAAACATGACATTTATGTTGAGTCTTGAGGATACATGGAAAGTAGGTCAGGCAAACTGAGGGGGAAGGGAAAGTTACAGCAATGGAGAAGACAGGGTAGTTTTGGGAAATAGTGAGAAGTATCTACCTGGAGAACCGGATGTTGAGACTGGATGAGAGACAAAGGTGGGGGTGAATAAGCAGGCTTATGGTCATGTCATGGGAGAGATCATAACTTTGGACTTTATTTACTGAGTGATTCACTGAAGTTTTTCACTGAATCACAGTGCCCTAAGATAAGAGTTGGCAAAGTTTCTCAGTAGAGGGCCAGTTGGTAAATATGAGGTTTTGAAGGCCGTATGGTGTCTACTAATCGCCCTACCCTGTAGTGTGAAAGCAGCCACTAACAATACATAATGAATGGGCATGGTTGTAGTCCAATAAAACTCTATTTATGGGTACTGAAATTTGAATTTCATATAATTTTTACATCTCAAAAAACATGATTCTTAATTTTTTTCAACCATTGAAAAAGTGTAAAAAACATTTACCATCCTTCAGATGGTAAAAAAAAAAAAAAAAATTTTTTTTTTTTTAATTAAAAAGAAGAGGTAGGCCAGGTTTGGCCTGTGTGCCTGGTCATAGTTTGCTGACGCCTATTCTAAAATGACCAGCTTTATGTTTCTGGATTGCCCCGAGCAAATACCAAAGGAGCAATAGAATACACAGAGAGAAAGTAAGAAGAGATCTTAGGCGATCATAGCACTGATCCAGGTTGAAGTTGGTTTATTGTAGACGAGAAATTGAAAGTCTTAATTAAGAAAGAAAAACCATGAACCAGGTGTTACAGAGTTGGACCTATCAGAGAATTAACATGGAGTGATTAGAAAGAGGGCACGATCGAAGTTGGTGGTTCAGGTGGCAAAGAAGGAATTAATGTAATCTTCAGAGGTAGACTGTATTTCCTGAGACTTGAGATATGCAGCAGGAGGGCTAGGTCAGTTTTGCGGTGGAAATACAGGAGGTGCTAGGACCTCAGGGTGGGGAGAGGTTGTGGACAGCTCCAGAGATGCCTAGGGTCAGTGGTTGAGATTAGTACCCAAGGAATGAATGCTGTTAAGGGAGGAGATGGTTTTCAGTTGCTCTTTAGTGGATTGGAAAAGAATCTCAGTGGTGACCATTACAGACTAAATATCAAAACTCTTCCCTCTTTTGGGTTTTATAAGCCCTTGTGTTCTTTAATGACTCTAAGAGAAGAAGAAGTATCTTTTGGAAACAGACTGAGTTGGACTTTCCATTATGTAGGTGGCTAGATCCTGAGCCAGATTAAATTTCAGGAATGTGATTATTTTCTGAACTCTCTTGCACTGTGGGCAAATTCACACCAATGACCAATGGGAAATTTGAATTTTTACTACAAGTATTTTAGCTGAGTTTGCACTGCATATTGGTCTATTGATTCTAGTGAGTTGGGATATACTATGGAACAAGCAGATTTCATCCTTAATCAAGTCAAAAATTCTAACTACATAACAGCAAAGAAGAATTGCTGCCATCCTGAAAATTCAGTCACTGCATATATATATATATATATATATATATATATATATATATAAAGTGAGAAAATGAAGATTACCTGATGTAAATATGACCCATACTGGAGAAAGCAACTCTAAGCATGGGTCCTTCACCCTTTGAATCAAAACAAATCCACCCATGTGAAGGACACTCTGTAACTGAAGCATTTATATATGAAGCCCAGCAGAGTGCTCCAAATGCAGAGTTTCTCTGTAAGATAATTTATCAAGTAGAAAGGAATTTATAGACATAATGTAAGAGAACACTTGCTGTAGTACATTTGGAACTTTTATTCAATTTGTAGTATTCATTATATTAAGGTTAAATTCAATAGGCTTTATATGGATAAATTCTTTCTGAGATTTTTTTTCAAAAGGCCTATTCAATGAAGTATTGCTAATGGCCACTTAATCATCCAACTAAGGCACAGATATGCACTGTGGAAAGTAAAATGGTTTGCTCAAGGCCACTCTATTCATGTAAGCACTGGAAAGCAAATGGAAATCTTAAGATTCCTAACTTAGCTCTCATCTCTACCATTACTATTGTCTCTCTTTGTTTTTGCTTCCACAATTTATACTAATGCATGCACCTTTATCATTTTGAGTAATTTTTGATGAAGAGACAAAATCATTCTGCTTACTGTATTTGTTTCCCCTGTACTTGGCATTTTTCATTCCTTCATTCTTTTATTTGAAAATAGTTAATGAGTGTCTATTCAGTAACAGACATTGAACTAGATGTTTGAGAAACAAAGATAAATAATAAGGAAGCAAGCCCAAATTTTAGTCTAAAACAGTGGTGTTCATAGTACAGCCGAACATAAGCATCATTAGCTTTGGCCCAGAACTTGCTAGAAGAGCAAAATCAGGCCCACAACTTCACCCGACAATTTGTATTTTAACAACCCCTCCAAGTGATTTTGATCTACACACAGGCCAGTGGTCTAAGGAAAGCAAGACAAGTAAATAGAGTTACAAAACATTTCAATAAAGTAAATAGAGCTATGTATAAATTTCTCTTGGAGCAGAGAGAAAGAAGTTTCTGATCTCGTCTATATTTAGTGTAGAAAATACATGCTCTATCTAAAAATGCATGTATGTCCCTGGCATCCTCCCTTGCATAAAACATTTCAGTGTTCCCTATTGTTTTCAGGATACAGTCCAAGATTCCTAGCATGCCACTTAAGGGGCCCTAGGATTTGGTCCATCTTCTTTCCAGTCTCATCTCTTGCTATTCCATCATTGTACATTGTACAATGTATTCCATACATTGTATGGCATGTACAAAGACATGCCATATTATATTCACCTCCCCTGTGCCCTGAATGTCTTTCTCTCATGCCTCCCTCCAATACTAGACATCATTAGGACTCCCTAAGTAGAAATTCCCTAAGGGAAATCTTTCCTAACTTCCCTACAGCTATCCCAGCTCCAGCTGTGTATAACTCTATCACTGGGTAGAGTTATCACATTGTATTGTTTCTTAGTTTTTCTGTCCATCTCTGTCACATAACTGTTAGTTCCCGCAAACAAGAAAGTTTAGTATTCATTTTTGTGTTCTTAATGCTGATGCATTTTGTGTTCTTAATGCCTGGCACCAAATGGAAGTACAAAAAAGTGTTTAATGAATGCATTTTAAGAAAGGAATGTATTTCTCTTATAACAAGTTTCTGTATTATATAGTGAGCCTTTCAGATAGGTTTATTCTTGTTCTTCAGCTCTGGAATTACTAGGGCAGTACATGGGTTGGCAAGTTCCTATGGTTTCAAACTTTTTGAATCATAGATGTTGTTGGAACGTTAATGGAAAACCTTTAAAATAAGAATGTTAAATATTCTCATTGATACAAATGGCAAGAATGCTTATAACTTCCTTTGGAAATTTTTCTGTGGATATCTGATAAAATGCTTCCCTCTCACTTGTCAGAAGACAACGCCCAGACTGGAGAGGATCATCCTATCTGCAAAGGACACTGTTAATTGACTTCCTCCCCATCTTGTCATGTTATACCGATTTTAGGGTTCTGTGCAAGTCAACATTTTGTCATCTTTTCTTAATATTTATCCAAAGATTCAATGGATACCATTATGTGTTAGTGCTAGAAGTAGAAAGCAGAGAGCTACAATATAAACCCCATGTATTAGGAATATATGTGAAAGGCACTGGGAATACTATATACATACTACGGATGTTAATGCTACCCATAATCCATGAGGCAGGGACTATAATATCCTTGTTAATAGAGAGATTAAATAATTTGCTTAAGGTCATATGCCTAGTAAGTTACAGAGGCCCAGACGTGAGCTCAGGTTGCTCTGATAGGATTATGCTCTAATAACTGTATATTGTTCTTCTTGGCCCCTCTCTACGTTTCATGCTATTAGTTAGATATGTTTAGTTCCATTTTCATAGATGCCTCTGTCATCATTTACAAATTTTGGAATGCCTAGCAATTAGATTTCACTTTAGCGTATAAAACTTTAGAGGTAGACACCACTCATTCCTAAGTTCCTTGTACAAAGAAGCTCCATTACTCTGCTCTGTCAGGTATTAACAGTGACTTTAAAGAATTATTTAGATGATTGGACACTATAAATTGCTTCAACTCAATTTTCATGCCATTAATTCATTCCATAAACATTGATTAAAGCATGGATGGACAGGATATGTCTAGGACCCGGATCTACATAGAGAACGAGATAGTGTTTCTCAGAGAGTGTATCTGATGGACAAAGATAGATAAACAGGTAATTACTACAGAGAATGTCTTGGGAACAATAAGCACAGAGAGCTTTAAATACAATAACAGAAAGACACATGACTTACACTTGGGGCTGGAGGAAGAGTTGCAAATGTATTCCTAGAAGAACAAAACAGTTGATACCTTCCACTGAAGGGCCAGTGGAAGTTGTGCTAAGAGAGGAGAAGATTATTTCTGTGTAGATGGAATTGCTCCGACAAAAATCTGGAGGCCACAATTCACATTCATAGTGCATGTGAGACGCTCTCTCAGCCCAAACAGCCACCCTGGGATCTAAGAGATGTGTGAATTGTCCCTTAGGCTATGTTTAGTAGATCACGCAGATAGCATATCTTATCTTTCCCGTAAATCCTCTCAGTTTCAGTAAGACCCCTTGTCACACATTACTTGCTTGAGAAACAGTGATAAGGATTTGTGATTATCCTGAAGGAGCAAGGAAAGCGGGAGCAAAGAAGAGCAAAAGGTCTCTGTCCCTGAGCGTTGACCCCCTTGCCTTCCCCTCTCTTTCACGGCAAAAAAGAAGAAGAAGAAAGAAGAAGAGGGAAGAAGAAGAAGGAAGAAGAAGAAAGAAGAAGAAGAAAGAAGAAGAAAGAAGAAGAAAGAAGAAGAAGAAGAAGAAGAAGAAGAAGAAGAAGAAGAAGAAGAAGAAGAAGAAGAAGAAGAAGAAGAAGAAGAAGAAGAAGAAGAAAGAAGAGGCAAGGTAGGAGGGTATGCTGGAGATCTTTTATTTTATGAAGAGTTTAGACCCTGTTCTAAGAAAAATGGGAAATCAAGAATGGGAACTCAGAGGATGAACACTTTTTAGAGAGGAAGATGATGAGTCCTGCTTTTGAAAGGTTGAGTCTGTGAAGTTGGTAAAACATCTTACTGTGGATTTGGACTATGCTGGTCACAAAGACATTTACAGAAGGCTTAAAGGACAGAAGTATTAGGAAGTGTCTATAGTGTGTCAAATGCTTCCTCTTCTTTTCTATTCTTTCTTTCTTTCTTTCTTTCTTTCTTTCTTTCTTTCTTTCTTTCTTTCTTTCTTCTTTCTTTCTTTCTTCTTTTTCTTTCTTTCTTTCTTTCTTTCTTTCTTTCTTTCTTTCTTTCTTTCTTTCTTTCTTTCTTTCTTCTTTCTTTCTTTCTTTTTTTTTTTTTTTTTTTTAGCAGGCTCCACACCCAGCATGGAGCTCAACACAGGGCTTGAACTCACAACCCTGAGATCAAGACCTGAGCTGAAATCAAGAGTCAGATGCTTAACCAACTGAGTCACCCAGGTGCCCCATGTCAAATGCTTTCTTAAAGCATAAATTATTATCTTTTTGAGTTTAGGGTAAGTCTGAAGTCCAAAATTTCCTTATAACCCTTAAAAATATTGATGCTTAGTACCCACTTAAACTTAGTTTTTTATTTGGGGGGTTGAGAGAGAGCACTGGGGGGGTGGGGAGGCAGAGGCAGAGAGAATCCTAAGCAGACTCCGTGCTCAGTGTGGAGCCTGACATGGGGCTTGATCCTGTGACCCTGAGATCATGACCTGAGCAAAATCAAGTCATATGCCCAACCAACTGAGCCACCCAGGTGCCCCCCACTGAAACTTAGTTTTGATGGGCATGATTCCAGCAACTAAAATTATGTAATTAAAAATAGATAACCCCACATGTCTTCAACAAATCATCCATCCTACAGGTACCACCTAAGAACAGATATTTTCTTAATGTTTCAGAATTCCTGAGTTCAAATTTTAATTTTCACTGGAAATCAGATTACTGAAATTAATTCTAGAATTGCCTAAACTTAAGAATATTTTAGTATTTTCATTAATTGAAACACAATTTATTGTGGAAAGAATGATATATATGTGCTCACAGTATTTCAGAAGATAGTGTTTTTTTTTTTTTTTTTTTTGCTTACCCTCATAAAGCCTTGATCTCAATGGGATCCATCTTCTTTATTAATCTTAATATAACTAGTGAAGCAATAGCTGTTCACCAGTTAAAGGGAAAATGTCACCGAATCATCATTCTCTAGCAAGTTATATTGTAATTTACTTTAGTCAACTCTATGTATTAGGTATTTTATTCTGTTATCTCATTGATGATAAATACTGCTTTTAAATGTGGAAGTTGATTCTTCATTTTTTATCATTTTGAATACATGAGTGCTGTCCTATGGATGTGAAGAGCCCTCGCTGGCTCACATGGTTAATCAGCACACCCAACCACACACCCAGACTCATCTATTGTTAGTGCTGACTGAGGTTTCTCTGGCCATATAATAGTCCTGCTGGAGAACACATCAGCATGCATCATATCAAATATTGAAACATGAACAGACTCGAATAATCTCAGTCATAAATACAATTGGTCTGATGAAAATGACTCGATTCAAATCCCTGAACAAAGACTGTGCATATGCTTTTGCAAGTCTTCAATAAAATTTCATTCGCTCCACAGTAAAAAAAAATAACACTTGAGGGACTTTTATATTCTTTGGGCAGTCATTTAGATGAAAGCAACGAAAAGTGAAAAGCACAGCCCTAGAAAATGCCATTGAATTTGAAATCTCTCCGGGTTTGATCAGAACCTTTTAAAGCCCCTTTTCAGGGCTATATCAACCTGATACTCAAAAATGCAGCAAAGAAACAAAGTAACATAATCAGAGAGGGTATTATAAGGTCTGTTAACAAAGTAGCTCAGACACATCAGTTGATGGGAAACAGCTGTGGATGCTGAAACCCTTAATAAATTAAGCCTCCTGTTGCTATTTACAAGAACTCTCTGTCATCATGACTGTTTTCTGTCCTTTGCACCTGGTATGAGAGTCTCTTGGAGCAACCCCGTATCATTTACACACAGTCAAGAGCCATTGCACTGTAGAAACATTACTTCTAAATGCTGACTCCTTTGAATGATAAGAAAGACAAGGTTTGGGTACATATTGAAATAAGTAACACATCACATTGAAATTTATTAACTGGGAGATATGCATAATCTTATTTCTTTTTAGTTCCTATGCTTTCTGACTGGTAATGCTTAATTAGTCCTAGTCATTGTCATATCTGTGATTTAGGATGTCACTCAAATGTAGGTCTCTGCTCTGAATGAATGCTGTTAATCATATATATACATATAACATTATATGCATAGAAAGTTTTCTTTTCTTTTTCTGCTTTTCTCCATGATGGACTTAGTTTACTCCGAAGAAGTAAGCTTCCTCTGTTCTTTTTTCAGAGGCTCTCCTTTAGCAAGGCAATTACCTGGTCAATCAGTTACAGAGCCCATGAGGTGCCTGGGTGGCTCAGTCGGTTAAGCATCTGCCTTCGGATCAGGTCATGACCCCAGGGTTCTGGAATCCAGTCCCGTGGCAGGCTCCCTGCTCAGGGAGGAATCTATTCTCCCTCTCCTTCTTGCCCCTCCCCCCTGCTCATGCTCTCTCCCTCTCCCTCCCTCTCTCTCTCTCAAATGAATAGGTCTTTAAAAAAAAGTTAAAAGCCCTTTGGACAACAAGGAAACTTTCAACTCAACCTCAGATAATTATAAGGAATAGACACTGATCGGACATATACCTTTTGCCCCTGATTATCCAAATTTCTCGAGCAGGAAGAAGATGATAAAGAAGGATGCTGGGAGAAAAAGAAAATGATGAGAGTGAGGGAGGCAGGCAAATACCTAACATACGCCAGTAGTACCTTCCATGTTCATGGTTCACTTAGATATGTCGTCCTTTTTGGCTGGCCCCCTAAGGACATTTATCGTTTTCCAATTATCCTCCAACTCAGGCCCTGCTTGGCAGCCTTGGAGCTGCACCTCTTCACTTCATATTACACTCCTCTAGTCTACAAATAAAAAAACATGGCCCATCACAAAGCTTCTGACTTCTGAATGAGATTTCTGCTCTTGGCAACAAACCTCTAGGGACCTTCTGCCTCTGGAAGCATAATCCCATAAAGATCTGATGCTACCTCCTTGAAACATAAATTTCTCTTTAATTTGAAATCTTTCTGGAGAATAATTTCTGCTCAGGAGTGCAGCGTGCATGGACGTTGTAGATAAGGCCACTTCCATCGGTAAAAGTGGCCAAGATATTCATGCCAAGGAAAGCCAGATAAATGGTTTTCAGGGACCTGATTTACATTCTCTTTTCTTGAGTTTTTATTTACCATTGGCAAATGCCTGTGGTTACTGGAGAATGTAGGATTGCTTCCTAGGAGACCCAGAGTACTACCCTGCTCCTAATTTTGGATCTGACACACCCAAAGCTCAACCAAATCCTGAGGGAGAAAGACCCTCACAGAAGGAGAATTTCACCTCCCAGTGTTTCCCACAACTCATGAGCACATACTAACTGGCCCAACGCAAACAATTTATCTTTGCATGTTCTCAGAGTAAGAAGCTCTAACATTTTTGTCCCAGGTAAACGAGGACGGTCAGTCACCCTCTTTGTGTTTTCTCTTCTCAGTCTGCTCTCTGTTCCTCCCTTCCCTCCCTAACAGCTTTGATGTGCTGGAAATCCACCGCAGCTGAGTTTTTCTATAGCTACCAGACTTTTCACAGAGCAACCACCTGTCACCTTTGTCTCCTAATGAGCCTGGTTCCCCTGGGCAGTGATCTGTTCCTCTCTTCTTTTCCCAGAGGACCAAACAGCCCAGGCCAGCCTTGACCACCTGGTTCTTCCTTGAGGCACAAATGGCACAAAATACCCACCCCAAAGCAGAAATAAGTGGAGACCGGCATAAAGCTTACTTTTGGTAACATGGCAGCTGCTGCTGGCTGCTTTTGAAGCTGCTTGTTAGTGTGAACGTTGTTTTGCATAAAGTTACGTGTTAACTGGGCTAGAAACCTCCAGCCCACTGTAAGTCTTGCTTTCTTACAGATTATTTTCCTCCTTAGAAACCTTTATGACCCAAAAGAGATCTGGAGATATCACACAAACGATAAGAAATATCTGCAAATGCCCTTCCAAATGGTTGACAGTGTCCCTGCATCCTCAGCCCAAATTACTTTAGGTTATTTCTTATTTCTTTGACTACTAAGTTATAGAGAACAAAGCTGTACTCAATATTCTTTTCCTCCAATTCAAGATAATAGTTTACTCTCCATATCAATCAGGTATATGCATCACAGTGACAACTGAAAATTACTGGGGGACATTGTTTGGTGATTACCCACCTGCTCTTACCTCCAACAAAGGAAAAATAACTGGTCTTAATAATAACTACTTGCTAATAATCCCTTTTACACTTTAACTGGGTACCCTCACTGATCTAGAAAGAAACACTCATCTTTTCCTAATCTCCACCTATGCTGTTGCTACTGTTAGACTATTCTCTTTGCTGATACCCACACCTCAGCTCAGGTAATTACTGCTACTATGACACTGGACTGCTAATCCTACTCCTCCTAATACTGCTGCTCCTAAGAAAACTGGGACTACACCAACGACTACTACTTCTGCTCGTAAGTCAACATCATCAGTAAGTCCCTTTGATGAGCCTGACCCTATATTGAGCACTTTGCAATAACTGTCTTATTTGAATCTTCACCATAACTCAACAAGCGACTATTAATTCTATTTCATGGATGAGGAAATTGAGTCATGAGATATTGAACAACTGTGTCCAAAATCACCAAGAAAATGGGTGGTAAGAATTGATTCAATCCCAGGTCTTTTTGGCTTTGAAACACGCACATGCTTAGATGGATCTAGAGAATATAATGCTAAATGAAGTAAGTCAGTCAGAGAAAGACAAATACCATATGATTTCACTCCTGTGTGGAATTTAAGGAACAAAACAAATGAACAAAGGAAAAAAAAAAAAAGAACACAGGCTCTTAACTATGAGAACTGATGGTTACCAGAGGGGAGAGGGGGGGCGGGTAGGAGGAGCTAGATGAAATAGGAGAAGGGGATTGAGAGTACACTTCTCATGATGAGCACTAAGTAATGCATAGTACTGTTGAATCACTAGATTGTACACGTGAAACTAATAGAACACGGTATGTTAACTATATTGGAATTTTAAAAAAAATCGAAGCCACCTTAATGTTTAGATATTTGCTTGAGTACTTTTAATAAAACTTAATTGGAAAAAAAAAACCAAAACCTCACGTGCTTAAAAACTCCCAAGTGTTGCTCCACCCAGGGAGATCTTCCTCGATAATTTCAGTCTACGTTGATTCTCTTTCCTCTCTGGCTCTTATAAGCAGTAATAATATGTCGTTTAGTATTATTATTTTACCAAGTGGCATGCACATATATTTTCATTCATTGAAATAGTAAGAGGTATGTTTGTTTCCCTACATTTGGGCCAATGATAAGCACATAACTGAAGCTTAATAAATATCTCTTGAACTGCTTTAATTATTGGACCTCTACAGCTACCTTAACAAAATAAGCAAGTTATTTCTAACATTATTTTTTTTAATTCAAAAGACATAGGATGTTGTTTCTGACAAATAAAAGGACAATGACCTACTATAATTAAAATATATTTTATGGGCTTAATGAAAGACTTACAATTGATATAATTATGGAGTAAAATTCAGTATGTTACAAATAATAAAAATTTGAAGCATGCAACAATAAAATGTTAAGGATAAATGACCCCCTATAATCATCTGCCTGTTGGTCAACATCCTTGGGATTATCTGCTCCTTTTTTTTTAAATTCTCCAGAAAATACTCAATATAACCCTCCCTTTGAATTTGCAAGGCTGACTTTGGAGCATCATTTCCCCACCATTGCCTCTGCAACTTCACTCCTCTTTATTACTGCATGATTAGCTGATTGGCCTTTTCCCTAGTGCACTTTTCTCTTCCAAATACAAGCCCCTTAGGTTGTTTATCTTCAGATAAACTGGGCCATTGTTCTTAGCAAATGACTCAGTTTTCAAGTTTTCTTTATATTGCCACCCTTCAGCACGACTCTGTTTAACACTTATTGAGTGCCTGTTTGTGTAAGGCATTTTACTACTTAACTTCTGACAGCCTAGAAAGGGAGACAGCTAAGTAAGTAAGAATAACAAGATTTGATGAGAGAAGTAGTGTTATTTTACTTACTAGTCATTATGGAAACAGAACAGAGGCATTATATGCTTTTTTAAAATGATACTTGAAAAAAATACACTGGTTCCAAAATATAAAAACACAACTGCAAAACTCAAATAAGTCAATCTTTACTAGATACTTAGAGAACATACTTTTCTGTAAGTAGCGATGGGTTCATATGTCATGATGAGTTTATGTGTCTTGAGCAGTAGTGCCCTGGGTTTAAATTCTGATTCTGTTATTCAGGGACAGGTTATCACCTCACTTTTTCCTTGTTGGTGGAATATGGATAATCGTAACACTTTTAAGATGGTTGTGACAATTAAATAGGCATAAAGTGTTCCAACGATGGTGTCTGTCAATAGGTGAGTGCTCCAAAAGGGTAGCTATTCTTAAATCATGCCAACTTGACAGGATGAGGGTATGTTTTAGTGCTGGGGATAATATAGGGTGGGGCCACCCAGTAGAAGACTGCCCACAGCCCTGGGCATCTTGGAATGTTTTCTGCCATTGTACACATGTGCGTGTCTTCCACAGGGGACACTGGAAGGTGGGTTCTGCTTAGGCACATCAGAGGAAGACTGAAAGGGAGGGAGAAGCTTGAGTTGAGTCTGAGCCTTCTCTCATTTGCCTTTTTGATACTTGTGTGATTCCTTGTTTCCAGGTCAGAAAAATACAAATAAGAAGAGGGCGCTGGAAGAACTATTGCTTTTCTGTTTATCAGTGAGATAAATATACCTTTCTATCACACTTTAGGACTGTGCCTGACTTTATTTATTTGTTTATTTATTTATTTATTTTCGGACATTTTCCCCAGGCTTTTTTTTAAGAGTTTGTTTTTCCTCAAGCCTTTGCCATAGTATTTAGTCTTCTTGGGTTCCTTCTGAGAATGTAGGTTAATAGCAATCATTTCTTCTTTTTTTTAAATAAGTCATTCTTCTTAAACTTTAAAATTTGTTTACATTAAAAAAAATTTTTGTTCTTCCTTTAATAGTTCAGAAAAATGAATTGGAAGGCTTCGTATAGAATGAAAACTTCTCGCAGAAGGGCAAAAAAAGTTATCATGTAGCTAGAGGTAGCTATAGCTATCATGAAAATTCAACTTATTTTCTTTCTCTGGTATGAAAAGCACAAGGTCATACAATAATATTAATTCTTAAGTGATCCTTAACACATAAAAGCATTTTCAGTAAAGTATCTTGCATTCATTGCCTCTACTTAATGGCAATGTGAAAGCTTGACAGCTAGAAATGAGCTGTATAAACTAGCATTTTGGTTGTCTAAAAATACTAAGAATTTTGGAGATGTCATTCCGTGCTCAGGCTCTTTGCTCATGCTAAAGACCGAAAACTTCCCTACATGCTTCACTGGCAAGAGTGAATGGCATTATTTTTAGAACCTGAAAATAATTACATAGTGTGTTAAGCCCAGACTCCTGCATACGGAAACAGCCCCATGCAATGGGAGACTCAGTTTTGTCAAAAGCTAAAAAAAAAAAAAAAAAAAAAAAAAAAAAGCCTATTTGATATTGCAATTGGAGGATAGAGAAGGGAAAAGATGCTTTCCTTTGTAATGAATCCATTTGGGAGTTTTTGGGTTTTTTTTAGGTTAAAGATCATATTAATACCTGTTTAATGTCCTTATGTAAGATATAATAAAGTTTTGGAAATAGAGGTTTTAGGGTCAAACAATATTAATTTCAGTTCAATGTTTTACCTCTTAATTAAGCTTTTCAATATCTCCTGGTGTAAGTTCCCATACTTGTAAAATTAAGTTGATAATACACAGTTTAACTGTAAGAATTAAAGGAGGAGAAATTTGTGAAACACTTAATATCATTTTTGAAGCACATTAGGCCAGGAAATATTTGTGACTTTCCTCCCTTCTTCCTAAAACATAGTTCTGAGTTTATTTCCTTCCTCCAGAAATTCTGACTACTCATCGATTATCAAATGTCTGTATTTTCTTTTGAAGTTGGTGACAGAGAAAGGGATGGGAAGAACCCTAGACCCTGAATAGCCCATTATATCCTTCCACAAGTCACCCTTGTCCTAGAGGTCACTCAGAAGACAAGGCCATTCTCACGCCTGACCTTTACTGAGGCTTTGGCCCTAAACCACAGTGCAGTTCCAAGGGGTGACCTCAACTCCGCCATGTGGAGGACTCTTCTTCATAGTCCAGGGGCATAGGAAGTGCCTCCTTGGTTTCTTTTCTCCTCACACTTACGTGAATCTTGCCTTCCTTCCGCAAGCATCAAATGATGGAGAAAGTTCTGAATAAGGATAGTATTCAACGAGAAGAGAATGCTTCTTCCCCACTCCTGAAGAAAGTGCTGTTGGCAGAACCCTTCTGCCTCTCTCCACCCTCTTAATTCCCTCTTCCCCAAGGGGGTTTGGGACAAAAGACTGAGCTTGCACAGGTCAATCAACTCTGACCTCTCACTTTTCCTTTTGGAAACCAGCTGCCTCCAGGAAGCATACACTCCCCTCTGTCCCTCCACGCTGCATGTTTTGCAGGGCAGGGCCCAGTGGAAGTTCAGTGGTGACCGAGCATTGCCTGTGATTAAGTCTGTCTAAATCTGAGGATTGAGGAATTCTTAATCTCAGGAAACAAACTGAGGGTTGCTGGAGTGGTGGGGTTTGGGAGGGATGGAGTGGCTGGGTGATAGACATTGGGGAGGGTATGTGCTATGGTGAGCACTGTGAATTGTGTAAGACTGATGAATCACAGACCTGTACTTTGGAAACAAATAATACATTATATGTTAAAAAAAAAAAAAGAAGAAGAAGATAGCAAGAAGGAAAAAATGAAGCGGGGGACATCGGAGGGGCAGATGAACCATGAGAGACTACGGACTCTGAGAAACAAACTGAGGGTTCTATAGGGGAGGGGGGTGGGGAGATGGGTTAGCCTAATGATGGGTATTAAAGAGGGCACGTACTGAATGGAACACTGGGTGTTATACGCAAACAATGAATCATGGAACACTACATCAAAAACTAATGATATAATGTGTGGTGATTAACATAACATAATAAAAAAATAAATCAATAAATCTGAGGATCAATACAAGGAAGTACCTTGTTGCCATATTTCCCAATATCATCTATAATATTAATAAGGTGGTTTCCACTCCCCCCCCCCCCCCAACCATTTGCCACTTGAACTCCTTCTTGGTTCAGAGCCTGTAGTCGTGTATCAGATACTTCTTGTGGTTGCCTCACGTCCTTTCGGTGAACCCTCCATTGTAGCCCATGCCATAGTAGCCAGCTTTCTTTTTTTTTTTTTAAAGATTTTATTTATTTATTTGAGAGAGAGAGAGCACGAGAGGGAAGAGGGTCAGAGGGAGAAGCAGACTCCCTGCTGAGCAGGGAGCCCGATGTGGGACTCGATCCCGGGACTCCAGGATCATGACCTGAACCGAAGGCAGTCGCTTAACCAACTGAGCCACCCAGGCGCCCTTTTTTTTTTTTTTTTAAGATTTTATTTATTTATTTGAGAGAGAGAGAATGAGAGATAGAGAGCAGTAGCCAGCTTCCTGTACATGTACCCTGAAAGCAGTTCACCTCAGCTGAATTTCTCTCTCACTCCCTGCCCCAGGGCTTCTCAAAACTTCACAGCTTGGTATGCCTGTGAAAACCTCCCTAGCACTCAAGTGTGCATGGCATGCGTGTATGCCTGGCACGCATGCATGTACAACCCAGAAGTGCAAGGGAGTCAACACTCCTTGACCAGTGTGGGGACAGGAGCTTCTCTCCAGTGCACATTTCCAAGGTGGATGCTACATGAATCTGCAAAAGGTCCCATTGAAGTCAACTCCCATTTGCTCAGTCATGAACAGCTCCAGAATGCACTATTGTATTGGCTTCCTCTCTCTGTTGTGGTTTCAGTCCCCATCCCTCACTACCGTTCCCTGGAATCACTTCCAGAAATGAATTATCTGCCTGCAAGCCCACGTTTCAGGCTCTTCTGTCAGGAAGCCACCTAGGCTAAAAGAAGTTGGAAAGCAGAGAGCTAGTCATGCCTTTCTTCCCCCACAACATCCCGGATAACCAGGGAGCTTGAGAAACAGGATATAGTGGAATTTGAGGATCATAACAAAAAATGTGAATCTTGGTGAGGATTTTTCTCCCACCTTGGCTGATCACTGAACCTTGGTTGTTCTATTCATGAGCAAAGACAATTTTAATAGTAGTCAAGCCAGCCTTAGGGGAGCACACTCTAGTCTTGGGCTGCTTTGGTTTCATCTTGAAATATGCAGGTACAGATTTTCCCAAGCTGGTGTGGCCTGAGAGTTTTGATAAAGAACTTTTGAAGAACTTTTGGGTAACAGAGGCCAAAGAAACATTTTCTATTTAACTATGTTATTTAAAAATTAGGTAAACCAGAGTAACTAAACAGTAACAAAATTTTCTCTGGGCCACAAGAGTTCTATTGTGTAAGCTTCTAAGCTTTAAGTCATTTGAGCCAGACTTGGGTAGAAAGGAGACAGGTGCTGTCCTAGATACTGTGCCACTGTCCTGTGCTTTCAACAGCATTTAGGATCCAGGAAAGAAACCACAAAGGACAGAGGCAGATTTATCCTGAAGCTAATTAAGTATTTGCTTCAGGGCCCTCTACTGCAAGGACCCCTTCCAATATGCTTACATGATTATGTTTTCAGGGAATCTGAGAATTAAGATATTTTCACTACAGTTGCTTAAAGAAATGTTTTTTTCAACAAAGGGCTGCAGGTTGTTTTGGAATCTGGCTTAGGGTAACTGATTTGGAGACACATTAGAATTGGATTTAGTGAGATATACTTATGTGGTTTACTGTCACTTTCAAAAAAGTTATTGTTTGTCATCCCTGAGTAGAAAAAGCTTCTGGGAATTCTTCAGTGCTCATTGTCCCAACTCACTGAGAAATGCTAGACAAAGGTGCAGACCCAAAGTTCATATCATGATATGAACAGAAACATGGGGGCAGTGGAAGAGAAAATTTGACATGCGAACCATTCCTCTACCTATAAACATAGAAAATTATGTATGGTTATTCCTTTCTCATCAATGCCTCGTCAAAATGGAAGTTGCCATTCATCAGAAATATATTTCATAAGGTAAGGTATATATCCATAAACATACTAATCAATATTTTTCTTTTATTGACAGCATTCAGGTAGAAAATATTATAACAGAATTCATCTTTGTAGACCACAACTCTGTAGCTATATGATGAATAGTAAATACATCTGTGTGTGTGTGAAGTAAAAAATTTAATGGATCCTATTAATAATTTAAAAAAATTGATCAACCTAAAGAAAAGGCTGAATTATCTTCCTATATCCCTATATTCTCTATAAAAAAATCCTGTATGGAGAGCTGATCAAAGAGTATGCAGATAAAAATGTAAGAGAAAATTATTACCAAGATGTTTTAAGCAATTAATAAAATATATTATTTTTTTGAACTTGGTGATATTTGTCAGATTTTAAAGTTTGTAATTTACTGTGTTTTTTTTCCCCTATTCCAAATAATTAAGTATTTTTCTTACCTAGTTTTATATTCAAAATTTCGTGTTATTTTTCTTAAAAGGGGGCCCAGAAAATGGTATTAAGCTTTAAACCTGACAAACCTGATTTCAGCCCCAGGTTGGTGGGTCAATTCCTAGCATTCAAGCCATTTGTTTACAGGTCAAGGATTTCTCCAGTTAGGCAGTGCCAAGTTGGTTTTGGACTTGATGATTATTTTTTCTGACTATGGCTTAGATTTTGGAGATACAAAGTGTTAATTCACTCAGGGAGGGATATTCTATGTCCATACTAAATGAATAAATAAAAGGGAACAGAGGGTTCTCTCGGAAAGAGATATGTCATCCTGTGTTAAAGTACAGAACTAAAAATAACTAAAGCAACAAAGAGTCTTGGGCCTGGAATGCTTTGGTTCTAGGAATTAGTTTTATTCAGGAAATCTAGGAGAAACCAGAGTACTTTGAAGTACATCCTTCAGTCTTAGTATCAGAAGAAGAGCAGCAGGGTAAGAACAAAGAATTAAGCTAGAGGGAGAATTCCTCCTTCCTTAGGAGGAAGTTGAAATTTTAGTGGGAGATTCCGGTGATAGGAATGGAGAAATGAGTGCACAAAGGCTAGGAGGGAGGAAGATAAAAGCACGTGGAGATAGGTCTGCTTCTAACAGTTCTTGAAATGTGTTTTAGAAATGGGGCTGATATTTTACTCACGGTTTGACTGAACGTTGTGCTGGGCTCTTAAAGAAACTAGCAGAGAAAAAGAGACAAGGTCTCCGAAAGCTTCCTGGAATAAACTTCCCCAGAGGGATAGAGATCCAGGAAAAGACAATATAGAAGGAAACTTTGTCAAAGCCACAATTAACATCCATAGTAAGAGTTATCTGGAAATTTCCCTTAAAGCATCTGCCAGCTATTCAAAGTTGTTAAAATAAATTGGGCTGGTCGGCAAAAGGAAGACCAGAAAAGTATCATAAAATATTCAAAGCATTACAGAGGATCAGAGTGAAATGAAGTTCTTACTGTGTGTGGGGAAGCAACACACGGTATTGCCTGTGTCCTGGGGGTCCCTGATTAAGACATTTATGTAACCGAGATTCCAAGAAAAGATGCAGCAAAGTTATTCAAGGAGAGCTGAGCTGGCAAATAATAGATCAAGTTCAGGCCTTGGACAGATGTTGGTCTGATGGGAGAATTCTTCCCGAGTGAGAATATCCAATTCATAGACATGGAGGTGGCCAAGATTTATTTGAAAAATAGTTGCTCTGGCAAGTCCAGAGCTCACTCATTTCCTATTTCTTATTATGAAAAATTGTTAGACAAATAAATGTCTGTCCAAAAGGCAAAGTAAAAGTGAAAGAAAACAAGACCTTGAGATTCTGTAAATGGTACTAATTTTATACTGGTTAGAGAAGGAAAGGATCCATTTAAGAAGCAGATTTAACTTTATGAAAAGAATTGAGAGATGGTTAATGCAAAAAGAGATATAATAACAAGAGAAATGCTATTCATGTCCAGCACATGAAAAATGTGAGAAATTTCCATGTCTTAGGAGCACAGAGCCTGGATATTAGCCTAACCTAGACCTCCGGAGGTACATACTAAAGAAGCCTCAAAAGAAGCTTCAGTGTTTGAATCTATTGAGGATGATTTTTCTGCTGAGACAAATGTGGAAATAATGGAGAAATCTTCCAGAAGGCAGGTTTCTTTGACTTAAGCTATTCCACAGCAAAAGGCATTGTCAAAGACTTCTGTAGCATGATGGAAAATACTGGAACACAATAATATAGTGGAGTCTATGTGAGTAGGTATAGCTTATACTCATTTCAGTATTAGAAGGCCAGACATACCAGGATCAATAAGCAAATGGAAATTAAGAAATACTAAATATGCATAAAAGATACCTCAATTTAATACCTGATAACTAGGACTACTGCCACAAAAATTTCTAAACTTTGTGAAAGGCAGTGATATAAAAAATGTCACTTTCTGAGAGAGAAAACCATATGCCTGGGTGGATCTTCCCACCAGTTGTGGGTATAGTCATAGTGCCAAAATTAATTTCTTTTTTTTTTTAGATTTTTATTTATTTTATTCATAAGAGAGAGAGACAGAGGAAGAAGCAGGCTCTCTGCCTGAGCAGGGAGTCCGATGCGGGACTCAATCCCAGGACCCTGGGATCATGACCAGAGCCGAAGGCAGACGCCCAACCATCTGAGCCACCCAGGCGTCCAAAATTAATTTCTTGATGAGAAATTTCTTCCAACTATGTGTAAGGACCCTAGGTGTAGACCCTGGACAGCTGACCACAGACTGACGAACACCCATGTGAGGTTGAAATTCACAAGGGGTTCTCTGTCTCTCCTCCGTTCCTCATGAATGATTGCATTTCTGCTACGGTCTTTGAAAACACTAAAGACTGGGTTTAGGGAACTGCATCAAGCCTGAGTATTGGCTTATTTCATAAATTTTGGGGATCAAGAAGTGCTAGAACATTTGATGTCCTATTAACTTTTTGGACTCTTTCCTCTGAGGTCCCGAAGGAGCTTTGTCATTTCTAGTAGGTGAAAGCATTCCCCTGGGCTGCTAAATAATCTCCATGAAACCTTACTGGCTAAGACTGAGTAGAAAAGGAAGTTAGGAAGCACGAATTCTGGACTTTAATTTATTTGAATTTTAATTCATAGGGACAAGTACATTTGATTTTAAATTTTAACTCCTTTAGGGCACGTGGGTGGCTCAGTAGGGTAAATGTCTGCCTTCAGCTCAGGTCATAATCCCAGAGTCCCAGGATTGAGTACCGCATAGGGCTCCCTGCTCAGTGGGGAGTCTGCTTCTCCCTCTGACCCTCCCCCCTCTCGTGCTCTCTCTCTCTCAAATAAATAAATAAAATCTTTAAACAAAAACAAAACAAAAAAATTAACTCCTTTGGACTTTAACTTATGGCTTTTGTATTTTCATTTCTTTGAAAGTTTAGCCCACAAGGGCAAGACAATTTGATTTCTGAATTTGTGTTTTTAGACTAAAATTTCCAGTGAGATTAAATTTTGAAACTTAATCTTTACCCAGGAAATTCAGAATAGGCAAGGTTTATATTGAAATTCTGGTCATCTCTATGTTTTTAGTAATTTTATTTTATGCTATCTCTTTATCTCCTTGTAGAACCTTGATTAGTTGATTAGAAAGCAGAGTTTGACAAAATTTGGGACAGACTATTGAGTAGAGAATGGCCTTAGAGTTACTGAATCAACTTATTGTTATGACAAATTTCAGAACATCAAAGGGCCAAGTATATGCTGGCCATTTGAGAATTTACAATAAAATATTTAAAGTCAACTCCTAAATTTAAAGGACTCCAAAGTTTAGATAAATTTCTTAATGTGAATTTCACATTTTATAAATCTGAATCTTCTTAATCTATAGGGTAATCGAGAAGAAATGATATTAACATTAAACCACAGCCTGAACCTATAACAATCAAAACAACTTGGAATGACTAATGCCATGTAAGAAGTAGTACAAACAAATGAATAATGTGCATATCTGACAAAACAAAAAACAACTTGATCTTGGTTTTTGTTAGTGACATAAAAGTTGATGCAGATGGTCCCCAAGTTTGCATTACTCCAATTGAAAGTGTTCCACAATATATTTCTTAAGAATTACACTCATGTTTTGTTAAAGCTCATGATTCTAATAAAGAAAATTTGCAGTTATCAATAAGGACAACATGGAAAAGAACTGTTTCATCTAATAACACATTTGGAAAATTGAAAAACAAATTGTGGTAATCAGTGTCAATAAAGCAAATAAAAAATCTTACAAAGTGCCATAAGAATTTTTAACACTATTTGATAGATGGTTGAAAAACAATCAAGCATTTTCAGATATATACTATTTAACAGAACTTAAAGAATAATATCAAAATGAACATAAAATTGCAATCTAGATATTTAAGTCTTTTTGGATACAAAACATTTATCTACAGTAATGAGATAACACTTTCAGATAACTGAAATATCAAGGCAACAAAATTTAAAATTTTAAATTATTAATAAAGCACCAACTGTTTCACATTAAAATGTTTTAATAATTTGCTTAAAATCTGAAGTTTATGATTTAAAATACAGTTTAGTAGTTTTTTTGATCTTGTAGACCAAAAAGAATAGCCAAAATAACATCTAATTTTATTACTTGAGAAAAAGTTTCGATGAGAAAAATTATGTGAAAATCTCATTGAGCTTTGCACCGATGGTGTTAGAGGAATGATATAGGAAAAAGGGGAGAGGTCTAGACAAAATTTTAGAAAATTTTCCAGATATTTTAATATAGCACTGTATTTATTAGTCACTGTACTGAATTATCACTGGGTGATATAAATCACTTTAAATATTTTCTCAGTAAATTTTTATTTACTCTCATATATCAAATAAATTCTGAAGAGAGTTAACATGTCAGAACATCTTGGAGAAAAATAATAAAAACTGGAAGAATATTTGGACTTTAATAGGCAGTGTATGACCTGAGCTGAAATCAAGAGTCCCATGCTTAACCGACTGAGCCACCCAGGTGCCCCTAGAGATTTAGTTTTAGTAAGTGAGAGTCCAGCAGAGAGTTAATATAGTCGTCAGCTGTATAAGAAAAAACATATCTCAGTTACAAAAGCTGACAGCAATAAACAAATGATGAGAATGGTTGAAATATAAAATTAAATGAAACTGTGAAAGTGAAGCAAATGACATTATAGCAATGTAAAAAATTGTATCATTTGAAGTAGAAGTATCATCTAAATAGAAACTAGTAACCTGTTAGCTATATGAAAATGCAATTTTTGGGGCACCTCGGTGGCTCGATCTTGGGATCGAGCCCGCATCCAGCTCCCTGCTCAGCAGGAAACCTGTTTCTCCCTCTCCCACTCCCCCTGCTTGTGTTCCCTCTCTTGTTGTGTCTCTCTCTGTCAAAAAATGAATAAAATCTTAAAAAAAAAAGAAAAAGAAAATGCGATTGTTGTTTTGATAACCGAAGAAAAAGATTTCCAATTTATTGAAACCTGAAAATTGTCTAAAATATTTTGTAAAGCTTTTTTCACTGAAGTGGGAAAAAAATGAAATTAAGCCTATTAAATAAATATTTCAAGAAATTATCTTGTGGGTCAGACAATATAGAAATATTGAATATGTAAAAATTTCAGAAGAATTTAGATAATAAAGGGGATATATTTCAATATTAGTTTATATATAAATTTATATATTACTATACAGATTGCTTAACATTTCTTCACAGTATTAAAAATATTTAATTTTTTAAAGTTTAATTGGTATTATTTAAGCAAAGGCATAATTTGAGAGAGTAGCACCATGAACCAAATAATAGACATTAAGAGATATTCTCTCCTTATTAAATAACATATCACCAGTGACTATAACTTTAAGTGGGATATCGAAGAGGTTGGTGGGGCTCAAGATCATGACTTTGATCAGTATGTTACTTACCTGTTTACAACTTTGTCAAACAAAAGATTATATCAGCAATTCATAAAATCAACAATTTATAAAAATCAACAAATGATTTAGAAATTATTAGAATTATTTGATCAGGGGCACCTGGGTGGCTCAGTCGGTTAAGCATCTGTCTTCAGCTTAAGTCATGATCTCAGAGTCCTGGGATGGAGTCCCGCATCAGGCTCTCTGATCAGTGGGAAGCCTGCTTCTCCCACTCCCTCTGCCTGCCACTCTGCCTACTTATGATCTCTCTCTCTCTCTCTCTCTCTCTCTCTGTCATATAAATAAATAAAATCTTAAAAAAAGAATTATTTGATCAATGATTTGCATTATAGATTATTATTATTTAGTATTTTATAACATGTGTATTTAGATAATAAGGAACTTGATTTTAAATACTGATCTGTATTTTAATTCATATTAGTATAGAGAGTATTAAATATTTTAATATGACCCTTGATTAAAGGGGATATTTTCTCTATCCCTTCTAAACAGGTTCATAATTTGCATGGAGAAAAAGAAGACTCACATCTTTGCCCATTCCAGCTCTCAGGAAGCAAAAAGAGCAAGAAGTTGTGCTCCATGCTTTGTGTCTTCAAGGTCTGGGTAGCCCCTCTCAGGACGTTTTAGGAGGGAGTAAGGTATGGTCCCATTCATCTGCTGTCAGGCGTATGGGGGAGACGCAGTCAGAAGGAACTGAAGCAAGAGCTCCAAAGTGTTAGCAGAGAGAGGGGCACCTGGCCTTAATCGCAGCAGGTAGAATCCCACGCACAGTTTGTCTGGAGGGAGAGACTCCCACAAAAGAGAGTGCTGAGAGACGAGTTCTGATCTCCGTTCCAAGATCTAAAAAACATCCTTGAAGCTGGCTGTATTCATTTTCTACTGTTGCTATAACAAATTGCTACCAAAGTAGAGAGGCTTAAAATGTCAGCCATTTATTAGTTCACAGTTCTGTAGGTCAGAAGTCAGAGCAGACCTATCTGGGTTCTCTGTTCAAGGTCTCACAGGTCAAAATCAATGTGTGGGCTAGGCTGGGCTCTCATATGGAGGCTCTGGATAAGAATATGCTCCCAGTCTCATTCAGATCATTGGCAGAGTTCAGGTCCTTGCAGTAGTAGGACTGAGGTCCCCATCTCTTCCCTGGCTGTTAGCTAGAGGTAAGTCACTCTCAGCTCCTAGAGACCACTCTCCTGTCCTTTTATATGGCCCACTTCATCTTTAAAGCCAGGAACAGCACATCAAATCCTTCTTGTCCTTCAAACATCTCTAACTTCCCCTTCTACTACCTACTAGAAAAAAACCCTTAAAAAAAACCTCATTGATTAAATTAGACCCACCTAGATAATCTCTATGGTAAACTTATTAGTAACCTTAAATACATCTATATAATCCCTTGTGCCATGTAATCTAACATAATCATGGTCATAGTATCTCATCATATTCACAATCCTGGAAATCAGAGTGGGATATCAGAGGGCACCATCACTGAATTCTGCGTACTAGGTGGGCCAATCCATCTAACATTACTTTTCCTTTGAGGGCACAAGAGAGGAATGGGGTGGGAGTCTAGAGTGCAGTGTCTGGTATAATGTGGCAGTGATATAACGTATGGCAACCTGTGCCCAATTGCAGGGAGGGGGGTTAGGGAGGCATGATTTCTTCATAAGATCAGGGCTGTGTGTGATGTTAGTCCCAGCTCCTGAGTCTGGTTCTCAGTTTTCCTGGACACTGTGTGAAGTACTCAATATCCTCTAGAAAATTTATTTTCTGATCAAATTATTCAATGTTTGTGTTGCTTTCAGTTTAAAGTCTACACTAACCTAATGGTTGGTCATATTTTCTTCTTTTCAGCTTCCAAAGCTTTGTTCTTGTATTTTTTTTTGTCTTGCCTAGAATGCATACCTACTGGAGATGCCACTTGCACATAAGGTCTTCTCCCATTTCCTCACAAACTGTGCTTACCCCTTCACCTTGGCCCCAGCAATTTTTTTTTCTTTTTCCTTAAAATGTTATTTGGTACTTATCACAATTTACCTTTTTAGTTATGTGTTATGTGTTGTATCATCCCTAGAATCTATTGTATAGGTTGAAAAGTCTTTAAGGATATGGTAGTGGGTTGATTGGTGCCCACCACACCCCAGCAAAAGATAAGTCCGTGTTGTAATCCCTGGAACCTGTGAATGTAACCTTATTTAGAAAAAGAATTTTTTTTAATGTAATTAAGTATTTTGAGATGAGATCATTTCCAGAATTGGGTTTTTCCTACCTAGATCCAATAACAAGTGTCCCTATAAGGGAAAAGCAGTGGGAGATCTGAAATAGAGATGTACCAAGACACAGAGGAGAAGGCCATGTGCAGATAGAGCCAGAGATTGGAGTTATGCAACCCCAAGCCAAGGAATGCCTGGAGCCACTAGAAGCTGGTCTCAGAGGCAAGGAAGAATTCTACCCTAGAGCCTATAGAAGAAGTACAGCTATACTTTGATTTCAGACTTTTAGCCTCCAGAACTGTCAGAGAGTAGTTTTCCATTATTTTAAGCAACTCAGTTTGGGGTCATTTGTTATGGCAGCCCTGGGAAGTCATTACAGATATCATCATAGAATCTTCAATGGCATTCTTTCTATAACTGGCTATGATCAATTACTTGTAAACACCACTGCATGTGGACCAACAAATGGCAATTTTTCTAGACATGTGGTTTTCACTACCGCATCTGAGTTACCTGGGTACTGTGATGGACAGCTGTGGTTTTGCCTTCCTATTCTTCATTCTTCTAGTAATAGCCCCTACTTTTATTTTGGGGATCTACCTTTCCCCTTTAGTGGAACTGCCCAAGTTTCTTGGCTTCCTCTGGCCAACTGGAGGACATAAGACCCAAACTTTGCCTATCAAATGCTCTTTTCTTAGAGTCTGAATTTTCAGAAAATTGAGGCAGAGACTGAGTAAGAGTGTAATTCATTTTTTTTTGAAAGAAGTACCCCAGAGAAACTTTACTAATTACTGTTACTGAGATCAACTGAGCTTCCTAATGTCTCTCCTTTGCAAAGCCTGCTCCTTCAACTTACTGTGGAATGCTACGAACTGTCTCAAATGTGTCTAAGACCATTTTTGTGCTTAGATTTATAGAGTTGGTTCTTTTCTTTGCAATATTACTACCCGAGACAGCTACTTGTTGATAGGAACATTCCTAAGACTCATCCTAGACCAGAATCAGAATCTGGATCAGAATCTTTTGAGGATGAATTTCATAATCCACAGGCAATTCTTTTTTCTGTTATTCCTTTCTCTTAAAAATGTCTAATATTTGTTGTATCTATTATGACACTACACTTATCCTGGACTTGGACAAAAATATTTATAATGGACAAATGCTAAATTTTACTTTGAACCTCTTCCAATCTTTAAATGCTAATGGAAATATCAAAATTGGATGGCAAAAACTGTTGCCTCAAAAGTTTTTATGGTTCCTATATATTTATATGAAAAGAATATAGCCCCACAATCATTGGTACATCCCAAAGACAAACTAAGGTTGTACTTTGGTGATTCTCAGATTCTACTTTTTTTCTTAAGTAGACCTTAGGCTAGAAAATTGGACAAGGAATACTTAGGATCCTATGATCCCTATTTCTAATTGTAAACTGAACCAGAAATTTCTAGTGGGAAGTACTTATAGAAGTTATTTTGAAAAAAATCTCAGGTGTGAAAAAGGTAACTTTTAATGTTTCTCTATATACAACACAATGCAATTTTGTTCACAAGGCCTGTGACTGCTAAAGGTAGATAATAAAATCTTATCAATTCAGGAGAACCCAATCACTTCCACTGTGAAATGTAGTCACCTTGAGGGTACTGAGTTAATTCAGACTTTGTTTCTCATCCTCTTCTCTTTCTCCTGTCCTCTGTAGAGGCACGGTGAATTCCTGACCAATGCCAATATTGGCAACTGGGAACCTCTGATCCAACTACAGTCTTCTGTTGTCCCTGGCCTCTGCTGGGGGTAATTCATTGAATCTGGAAATAGGCAGCTGGTCTTTGTTGCTTTCACTGCCAAATGTCCTAGTGCTGTAATAATCTCTGGTTATTATGAATATATATCATGCAACCTTTCCCCTACGATTAGGCTTTTTGTAGTCCACTGGCCTCAGCATTTCCTCTCTTCTATGTGGGGCTGGGGGAATCTGTGACACTGCTCTCAGACCCAGGCACTGGGACACCCCCCTCAGTCATTCTGCTTTATTGCTCAGGGACCATGTTGGAAACTTGCAGGCGTACCTTGTGAAAACCTGTAGTCTTTTATATTCCAGGAGACTCTCAAATATGGTTGGGCTTCTATCACAGTTTTCATTATGCTATTATACACTACCCCCAATTCCAGCAATGTGGAATCCTTGAGCACCTTTCAGGGATCCACAATCTAAATTCTAGCCATTTCCTCAGTGATTTTCCCTTATTACCCATTAGTCTCACTTTTCTATCTTTCGGAGATAGGAAATTGTTCTTACATTGTCATACATCCCTCCTCATCCTCTGATTTATCCATAAACACTGTGCTTGAGAACTCCAAGGATCTTAGTCTTTGGAGATCATCAAAGTCTTTTATTACTCAAAAAAGCTTAGCTTCTATAAGAGAAACACTTGCTTTCAAGACTATAGCTTATACCATGGACTTTTTAAAAAGCGTAATTTGAACCTTGAAGATGAGCAATGCCTCTTCTTGGTTATATTCTCACTGGCCCATCAGCAAAAGCTCTTCCTGAGCATAGCTCTTGTGGCTGCCTGGATGGTGAAAGGATAATTGGTATGAGCAATCATGAGGGGAAAAAAAAAAAACTCAAGTTACTTTATATCAGAGTTAACCACAATACTTTACACAAGGAATCAGTAAAACAGAAATACTATTAAAGGCTTCTTTTATATTTCTTTTTCTACTATCTTGAAAATTGTAGTGAGAGCTAAGCCCTAGTAAAACACCTACCTATGTTACAAATGGCCAAAATCAGACATGAGTCAGCTTATGTATAACAGAGAAACAGAGTGATACTTACTTTAAAGGCACTGAGCTATCTCAAGTCATTCAAGGACAAGAATGCGATTGTTGGTTTAGAGGCAACTGAAACAAGGCATGTTTTTACCATGAGGATCACTCAGAACCAGCCCTCCCAGCTCACCAGGGTCAATTATTAAATTCAGGAATTTTGAAAGTTCATTGTAAAACACAGCCATTATTAAAAATTAAACAAAGTTATAATTAAGTAAATTATTTAGGTACTAATTAATTAGGTCTCATCATTTCCTGATTTTTTGGCCATTAATGGTTTTAATATTATCTATTTGATATTTTGTCATTATCTATGCTCTTGAAATTATATACATTAATTGTATCTGTGTGTTGGAAATACTATATAATGGTGTACTGCTAGGAATTTCTTTCAAATTCACATTCAGTGACATCCCATTAGTAGTTTGAAATCAGTTATGGTAGGAGAATTTACACTGCAGTAATGGGCAAATGTTATAATCAGGCCTTAAAAAAAAATTTTTTTTTTAATGGGGAACAGCATACCAAAGTTCAGGAGTCTTTCCATTTCCCATGTCGTTCCTCTTATCATTTTATGCCTCTGCTTCATTATTCTTTTCTCCCTGTTGGTCAACTATGCTTTTATACATGTGGAAAGAAACATAAATACAGAGGTCTTAAGATTCACCATTTACATGCAAGTCACTCAAAGATAGTACTGTTACAATGGCTCCTGTGAGGACCCAGGAGATGGACTGAGATCAGAAGAAATTCCCAGAACAGGGATGCTGGGTAGATAATCTCAAAATCATCTATTGCATTACCATGGTCACATCCCCGGTTCAGAGCTTTCCCTTAAAAGAGTCTCCCATACAGCTGCTCAGGGTATCTCCAGGAAGTCCATTTCCTGGTGTTCTAATTTTCTTCTCCTCAATCTAGCCTCTTGTCACTGTCCACAATGCAAGCTGAAGAGCCCTTTTTGCCAGATTCAAATGGCTAAATTGGTCTCTTCCTCTGAAAGTGGGACTTTGACGTAAATTTAAGTGCAGGAGTAGACTTTAGGCTTCCCATAGAGGGCCAATAAGACAGAAAGATTCTTTTTAAAAGCAAGTTAAACTCTCATTGACCCCAGGAAGTTCAGAGGGCCTATTTTCCCAAACTCTCATAACTCTAGTTAATTTGTTGAAAAATGCATTCATAAAATATGAAGGGTTCTTGTTCAAAATTATTTCAAAGACTATCAACTCTCTTGAGCTTTCTTCCCAGCCAGGATGATTAAAAAGTGCTTAGTGGACAGAATGAGGCAACTAAGGTCCTTCTACAAAAGTGATGTATTGTTCTGATTACATGACAAACTTACATACAATCTTTGCTTGACATGGAAAAAGCAACCACTGTGGGGGTTTCTTGTTGGATTCTGTCACATGAGGATGAAATTCCAGAGGTTCCATTCTTCTTCTTTCAAAATTTTAAAAATCAGCTGACTCTCTTAGAAATCCATTTGTGACTAATGACACACAGTATCTATTGCTCTTCTGGTTGACTTTTGTACCAAAATTATTTATCCACAATAGACTTTTTTTTTTTAACAGATAATAAGTGAAATACCTACTAACCCAATTTTTAAAAGTTCATACTCAAATGTTAAAGGTTTCTTGATTTATCTTTTGATTCCAACAATTCTATATAAACTGGACTTTCGAATCAAAGAAACCACAAACAAATTGAGAATAAAGCATGTTTTATGATGCCATGCCAAAAAGTTACATTTTAATTTCCAAAATTAAAACTCTTAACATTCTCATTAACATAGTCCTGGATCATGTCTAATATCTACTTTACCAGCTATCAGATATTTAGATAACTAGGTCAGAGCTCTTTCCAGTACTCCCTTCCCAATACCTCTGCACAGTTAATTTATTCATAAGAATGGAGTCCTGGCTTTTGAGGGAACTATGATCAAATCCGGGAGAGAGACTCTAATGTGCATTTCTGAATCAATAGCACTTACTGCAGTGCTAGACCTACAGTAGATGGCTAATAAATCTCGACTGAAAAAGTACACGATCGAAGGTCAGATACCCTTCTTGAGATCACTCCGGACTTTAATGACAATGTATTTATAATCTTTAAGAATAATAATTATATAGCTTCTGTGGTAGTTCAAACTAATGGTTTTTCCTCACAGGAACAAAGAAAAAACAGAAATATGGAATAGCTGGATGGGGTGTGTCATGTCATCATGTTGTTAATGGGTAGTTCTTTAAATTCTTTCCATAAAACTGGTAGTTAGAATTAGAGGCTTAATTAAATTAATGATGCAATAATTTCTCTTGCAATAATTTCCTTTTCCTTTTCCTTTTGTGATAATATTGTCTGGATGGAACTGCGTACTTCCTATAGCATCACATGAGAATAAGAGGTATGAGGTCTGGTTGCTCCACTTTGAGTGATGGGAGGATTCATCAGTGGGTGCCAGGAACACCAGTTTCATCCATTTATCATAAAGTTCCCCATCAACATCTACCTAACGGTTTTAGCAACTGCTGATGATCTTTGACCAGCTTACTATTTCACTAAGTGTTGCAAAATGTTGACTTTCTTAGTTTTCTTATATCTTAGAATTATCTGTTCTACTATAAAGAATTTTTCCATGTTAGCTATTTGTTATCTTGAAATATAGTTTGCATAGGAAAGGCAAGATACATGCTTAATGTATTTCCTTTACTTGCCAGTTTTCAAAACAATAGAGTGGTGCCCTAGCAAACAAATGAGGTTGTCTTTTTTTTTTTTAGTATCATGAAAAATTCAGGGATTTTTACATATTTGATCTGTTTTATAACTGTGCAGTCAGTACTGATTTTGCTGCTAATTTTCTCCATTTTACTCCAGTGAGAACTTCTCAAGTTGGCTCCTGAGATCTTTTGACTAGACCCTAGTAGTCTCAGGTAGCTTCTGTGCTTTTAGTCCAATGAGATATCCCAGGTGCCAGCTGGCAAGAAGAACCTGACCATGTGCTGACCAAGTGGCTTTAGTGGATCTGAAGAAGGTCTAGAACCTGCCCAGAGAGGGAGTAACACAATCTAGAAGGGCTGAGGTGGGGTGAACTTGAAAAAGAGGGCTGGGATAGGGCTGGAACAAGAAGAGGCCAGCCCCTGGTTATGGTCTGTTCCGGGACGTGGTAGTTCATATGCCCGTCTGAAGATCTCTCTAAAGCCAAGAAACCAGTTGCTTCAGTGAGAGAATTCTGGCCAGCTTGGTAATGCACCACTCTGTCTACTCCTCCTTCCTTACTTTGCTTCTCTCTTTCCCTCATTCTTACTTTCACAGAATTGAACTTCCTAATAAAGTATTGGTATCTTAACTTTATTGCTATGGGTTTATTCCCATTTTCATTTTTCTTCAGTGATGTAAAGTGAGAGGACGCTAGAGGGATGGGAGACAAACTCTGTGATGAGTGTCATTCTGAACAGCATGACCAATGTCACAGTTTTAGAAACTATGAGTACCACACTGGGCAAGTATATGCCTTTGGAGCCAAGACAAGAGTAATTTTCTTTCCTTCTTCTTTTTTTTTTAATTAATTAATTTATTTGGGGGGCAGGTGAGCATGGAGTATGGATGGGAGTGATTGACTGCTTTTCTCTGGGGGCTCACTGAGGAGTGGGGCCCCGAGTTCTCGGGTCCTCTGGGAGGGAGACTGGAGACATTTTCACTCTTGTCCTCCAAAACTGTATGGAAAGTTTGCAGGGAACAAAAGCTAAAAGCCTAAAAGTAACATAGACCAGAAAGGAACAAGGACAATATACAGTAACAGTCACCTTACAGACAATACAATGGCACTAAATTCATATCTTTCAATAGTTACCCTGAATGTAAATGGGCTAAATGCCCCAATCAAAAGACACAGGCTATCACATTGGATAAAAAAACAAGACCCATTGATATGCTGTCTGCAAGAGACTCATCTTAGACCCAAGGACACCCCCAGATTGAAAGTGAGGGGGTAGAAAACCATTTACCATGCTAATGGACACCGAAAGAAAGCTGGGGTGGCAGGCGCCTGGGTGGCTCAGTTGGTTAGGCAACTGCCTTCGGCTCAGGTCATGATCCTGGAGTCCTGGGATCGAGTCCCGCATTGGGCTCCCTGCTCGGCAGGGAGTCTGCTTCTCCCTCTGACCCTCTTCCCTCTCGTGCTATCTCTCATTCTCTCTCTCTCAAATAAATAAATAAAATCTTTAAAAAAATAAAGAAAGCTGGGGTGGCAATCCTTATATCAGACAAACTGTATTTTAAACCAATGACTGTAATAAGAGATGAGGAAGAGCACTATATCATACCTAAAGGGCCTATCCAACAAGAAGTTCTAACAATTGTCAATATCTATGCCCCTAACATGGGAGCAGCCAATTATATAAGCCAAATAATAAGAAAAGCAAAGAAACACATCAACAACAATACAATAATAGTGGGGGACTTTAACAACCACCCCCAACACTGAAATGGACAGATCATCTAGGCAAAAGACCAACAAGGAAATAAAGACTTTAAATGACACACTGGAACAAATGGACTTCACACATATATTCAGAACATTCTATCCCAGAGCAACAGAACACACATTCTTCTCTAGTGCTCATGGAACATTCTCCAGAATAGATCACATCCTAGGTCACAAATCAGGTCTCAACTGGTACCAAAAGTTTGGGATCATTCCCTGCATATTTTCGGACCACAATGCTTTGAAACCAGAACTCAGTCACAAGAGGAAAGTCAGAAAGAACTCAAATACATGGAAGCTAAAGAGCATCCTACTAAAGAATGAATGGGTCAACCAGGAAATTAAAGAAGAATTTAAAAAATTCATGGAAACAAATGAAAATGAAAATACAACTGTTCAAAATCTTTGGGATGCAGCAAAGACAGTCCTAAGAGGAAAGTATATAGCAATACAAGCCTTTCTCAAGAAACAAGAAAGGTCTCAAATACACAACCTAACCCTACACCTAAAGGAGCTGGAGAAAGAACAGCAAATAAAGCCTAAACAGGAGAAGAGAAAAAATAAAGATCAGAGCAGAAATCAATGAAATAGAAACCAAAAAAACAGTAGAACAGATCAACGAAACTAGGAGCTGGTTCTTTGAAAGCATTAACAACATTGATAAACCCCTGGCTGGACTTATGAAAAAGAAAAGACAAATGACCCAAATAAATAAAATCATGAATGAAAGAGGAGAGATCACAACCAACACCAAAGAAATATAAACAATTATAAGAACATACTTTGAGCAACTATATGCCAGCAAATTAGATACTCTGGAAGAAATGGATGCATTCCTAGAGATGTATAAACTACCAAAACTGAACCAGGAAGAAATAGAAAACCTGAACAGACCTATAACCACTAAGGAAAATTGAAGCCCTAATCAAAAATCTCCCAACAAACAAGAGCCCAGGGCCAGATGGTTTCCAAGGGGAATTATACCAAACATTTCAAGAAGAATTAATACCTATTCTTCTGAAACTGCTCCAAAAAATAGAAATGGAAGGAAAACTTCCAAACTCCTTTTACGAGGCCACCATTACCTTGATCCCCAAACCAGACAAAGACCCCATCAAAAAGGAGAATTACAGACCAATATCCTTGATGAACATGGATGCAAAGATTCTCACCAAATACTAGCCAATAGGTTCCAACAGTACATTAAGAGGATTATTCACCACGACCAAGTGGGATTTATCCCTGGGCTGCAAGGCTGGTTCAACATCCGCAAATCAATCAATGTGATACAATACATTAATAAAAGAAAGAACAAGAATCTATGATCCTCTCAATAGATGCAGAAAAAGCATTTGACAAAGTACAGCATCCTTTCTTGATCAAAACTCTTCAGAGTATAAGGATAGAGGGTACATACCTCAATATCCTAAAAGCCATCTATGAAAAACCCACAGTGAATATCATTCTCAATGGGGAAAAACTGAAGGCTTACCCCCTAAGGTCAGGAACACGGCAGGGATACCCCCTATCACCACTGCTATTCAACATAGTATTAGAAGTCCTAGCCACAGCAGTCAGACAACAAAAAGAAATCAAAGGCATCTGAATCGGCAAAGAAGAAGTCAAACTCTCACTCTTTGTTGATGATATGATACTTTATGTGGAAAACCCAAAAGACTCCACCTCAAAACTGCTAGCACTCATACAGGAATTCAGTGAAGTGGCAGGATATAAAATCAATGCACAGAAATCAGTGGCATTCCTATACACCAACAACAAGACAGAAGAAAGAGAAATTAAGGAGTTGATCCCATTTACAATTGCACCCAAAACCATAAGATACCTAGGAATAAATCTAACTAAAGAGGCAAAAAAATCTGTACTCAGAAAACTATAAAATACTCATGAAAGAAATTGAGGAAGACACAAAGAAATGGAAAAACGTTCCATGCTCATGGATTGGAAAAACAAATATTGTGAAGATGTCAATGCTACCTAGAGCAATCTACACATTCAATGCAATCCCCATCAAAATACCATCCACTTTTTTCAAAAAGGAACAAACAATCCTAAAATTTGTTTGGAACCAGAAAAGACCTTGAATAGCCAGAGGAATGTTGAAAAAGAAAAGCAAAGCTGGTGGCTTCACAATCCTGGACTTCAAGCTCTATTACAAAGCTGTAATCATCAAGACAGTATGGTACTGGCACAAAAACAGACACATAGATCAATGGAACAGAATAGAAAGCCCAGAAATGGACCCTCAATTCTATGGTCAACTAATCTTCGACAAAGCAGGAAAGAATGTCCAGTGGAAAAAAGTCAGTCTCTTCAACAAATGGTGTTGGGAAAATTGGACAGCCACATGCAGAAGAATGAAACTGGACCATTTCCTTATACCACACACAAAAATAGGCTCAAAATGGTTGAAAGACCTAAATGTGAGACAGGAGTCCATCAAAATCCTAAAGGAGAACACAAGCAGCAACCTCTTCCACCTCAGCCACAGCAACTTCTTCCTAAAAACATCGCCAAAGGCAAGGGAAGCAAGGGCAAAAATGAACTATTGGGACTTCATCAAGATAAAAGGCTTTTGTACAGCAATGGAAACAGTCAACAAAACCAAAAGACAACCGACAGAATGGGAGAAGATATTTGCAAATGACATATCAGATAAAGGGCTAGTATCCAAAATCTATAAAGAACTTATCAAACTCAACACCCAAAGAACAAATAATCCAATCAAGAAATAGGCAGAACATGAACAGACATTTTTCCAAAGAAACATCCAAATGGCCAACAGACACATGAAACATAAGTGTTCAACATCACTTAGCATCAGAGAAATACAAATCAAAACCTCAATGAGATACCACCTCACACCAGTCAGAATGGCTAAAATTAACAAGTCAGGAAAGGACAGATGTTGATGAGGATGCAGACAAAGGAGAACCGTCCTACACTGTTGGTGGTATGCAAGCTGGTGCAGCCACTCTGGAAACCAGTATGGAGGTTCCTCAAAAAGCTGAAAATAGAGTTACCCTATGATCCAGCAATTGCGCTACTGCATATTTACCCCAAAGATACAAATGTCGTGATCCTAAGTAGTACATGCACCCCAATGTTTATAGCAGCAATGTCCACAATAGCCAAACTATTGAAAGAGCCAAGATGTCCATCAACAGATGAATGGATAAAGATGTGGTATATATATATACAAGGGAATATTATGCAGCTATCAAAAAACTGATATCTTGCCATTTGCAATGACATGGATGGAACTAGAGGGTATTATGCTAAGCAAAATAAGTCAATTAGAGAAAGATAATGATATGATCTCACTGATATGAGGAATTTGAAAAACAAGACAGAGGATCATAGGCGAAGGGAGGGAAAAATAAAACAAGATGAAACCAGAGAGGATGACTAATCATAAGAGACTCCTAATCTCAGGAAACAAACTGAGGGTTGCTGGAGTGGTGGGAGGTGGGAGGGATGGGGTGGCTGGGTGATGGACATTGGCGAAGGTATGTGCTATGGTGAGCGCTGTGAAATGTGTAAGAATGATGAATGAATCACATACCTGTACCTCTCTCAAACTTCCTGAAATCTTCTTGCTTATTTGTTTACTTTTTAAATTTCTGCTTTCCCCTGACTAGAATTTTATTAAGAATTTTTATTGTATGATGGGCTTTAGTGTGGGAAATTAGTAGTCACTAATATTTTATTTTATGAGTAAACAATTTACTAATTTCAGGTCTTTATTAAATACCACTTTTATTAAATTTATTAAATATCACTTTTTCAAATTCCTCTAAGAGATTAATAAAACAAAATCACAGATTAATAAAACAAAATTTATGAATTTATCAAAGTAAATTCCCCCAATTTTTAAGTATTGTTTACCAAAAATACTTTTTTTTTTTAAAGATTTTATTTATTTATTTGAGAGAGAGAGAATGAGAGACAGAGAGCACGAGAGGGAAGAGGGTCAGAAGGAGAAGCAGACTCCCTGCTGAGCAGGGAGCCTGATGCGGGCCTCGATCCCGGGACTCCAGGATCATGACCTGAGCCGAAGGCAGTCGCTTAACCAACTGAGCCACCCAGGCGCCCACCAAAAATACTTCTAAATACTTTACATTCTAGGTTACTTTCAATGTTTTAGACACCTTTAACAATGGGCAACACGCTAGTACAATGACTACAAAGTTGATGAATACATTTAATCTAAAACCAGAAATAAAAGTATCCTATATTATTTTTATCCTTATTATTATTTCTTGTCTGTTCTTCCTAGGTTTCCATTACACCCCCTTCATGAGGTTCCAATAATCTTAACAGATCTTTAGAATCATTTCAGACTAACCAGGTTTGGGATATAGGTTATAAAGAGTTTAATTCTTGGTTGAAACATGGCTCTGGTTAAACAGTCTAAGGTAATTTCTATGCTGCTTAACCAATGGTAAATTCCTTTTTATAGTAAAATTCTGATTATTAGAACTTGAGACTTTTAATTTTTTTCTTTATAAAAGTTTTAATGTTTTGAGACTTGGTCGCTTTCCAAGAAGTAAGAAACTCTTTTAACTTTGATCCTATCCATTGCCCTGTCATGTTGATGTATTAGTGTGTTTGTTAGTACTATTAAAATCTTATATATTTCTTATTAGTATTTTATTATAATTAGTTGGACCATCAAGAATTGTCGGCTCCTAGGAGATGAGGAATTGTGTCTGGATAGTCCACTTACTCTTTTGTACATTTGGTTAATTTATCATTTTAGAACACTGTTGAGCCCTCCTTTGACTTGATTATTGTGTGTGACCACTGAAGCCGATTAGCTGTGGACACCCTTTGAATCTGATTAATTATATGTGCTGATCAGGTCTTCCTTTTCTTGCTACTGAATCTACTTTTGCTGGGATAACTTGGCTTTCTTGTGTACTCTGTGTTGATCAAAGAAAGCATATACCTAAACTTTATAGACAGATATTTAACTCTTTCATATATTCATAATTCCTTATATTTATATATTAACAATCCCTTATATATGCCAATCAACAAAACATTAAGCATATTCTTAATATACTCACTTGTCTTGTGTATTTTAATACCCTTTGATAATCTTATATAAACTTTCTTGTTTATTAGGAATTTAACTTAAAGACTTTCTTAGATTCAATCTGTTTAGCTTATTATCATCATAACAGTTATCTCTAATCTTGTTTTAATGATCAAAATGCAAAAATTTGATGCATAAGGGCCCCTGTAATTTGTCTCCCTTTATTTCAGCACTTTTGCTGACATTTTCGAAAGCATGCTTGGGTCTAGGAATACCCTTTGGAGTTCAATTTCCTCATCTATAGAATTAGTAGCAACAAATAAACGTTCCAGGTCCATACTGATTTTTTTTCTCCTCTAAAATTTGGAATCACCTACTTTTCAAGGAGTCTTCATGCATGCACCTAAGTGTGTGTAGATTAGAGACCAAAATATGGATGCAAAAGTGTTGTAATGAAATTTGGGTCACTTACAATAGTGACAAAGTTGGAATGGATGTCACGAATTTACACTGTTTTTTCTGCTCAAGGTATCACAGGGCTGTGCTGATATACACAGAGACACACACACACGTAATATGAATGTATACAGCTGTATACGATAAAGTATATACGTAAGAAAGAAAAAAATATATAAAAGCATTAAAACCAAGACCAAGCATTAAAACCAAACATTCAGAGGTGGAGGACTCTGGGAAGATGGTGGCAGAGATTTTTAATTTCTGCAAATCTTCTCATATAATCAGGTACAGCAACTAGGATAGCAAAACCTAAACACACGGACATCTTCCACTAACCTAAAACTGGATTCACTTGAAACCCTAAAATAAAGCAGGTGAAGACCAAACACTACCACTACTAAGAAGAAACACATGGTGCCAGCAACAATGTGAAAGAGAGGCAGGGGAAAGGCAAATAAGATTCTGATGGCCCCAGAGCTAAGAAATACCCAAATTACCAGCAGGTCCTCACTGGTAAACTCCTCAGGAATATTTGCAGCTAGCAGCTGAAACTGGGAGGGAAATGGACAGAACTTCATTCCCAGTGTGAGGTGCGGGACCACAGTGCACATGATGATGGTGCTGGAAGATCTGGGCTTAAACAATACTGGATAGTGATCAGGTGCGATTCCCTTCTAGTACCAAATCCCACAACGTGTAAAAACTACCAGGAGTAGAACTCCTTTAGGAAGAAGGAAAGAAAAAGTTCAAAGAATCATTGGGGAGAAGGAACCAGAGTTAGCAGATTTCAAGAAAATATCAACTTTTCTTTTTGAATACATTTTTGAAAATTACGGAAGGAGATCTCGAGCCCTGAAGCTAGGGAAGCTGTCCTGATTCCTCCCTTTCTGATACAGAAACATGTGTAACATATGAAAATCATACAGAAAGGGATTTTTATAATAAGAAAGAAAAAATGGAGCAAATTAATCTTACAGATAAGGATGGCCAGGATGATCTAAACACAAAAACAGATGAAAACTGTGACCACATTTTTTTAAAAGTGAGGTAAAATTATTTAAGCAAACATGAATAGCTATGGACCAACAGAAATCTTAATTCTAAGAATTCAGAAAGAAGCTAATTAGAGAGGAGAGAAAGCAATACGAAGATTTGGAATTTGAGCTCACAGAATGTAGAATATGATTAATAAAACAAAAAGTCATTTTAGAATTGAAGAATAAAGCAGAAAGAACACAAGAGGGAATCAGTGAAGATAATGAATGCCTGAAGATAAATAGAAAGGGAAAAGTAAAAAATCAAAAAGAAATAAAGCATTAAAAAGTATTTGAGAGACAGAGATAGTGATAGACAAAGAAGCAGCAAAGAAGAGATAAAAGGAGATGAGGAGAACATAAACTAAAGCAATGGATGAGAACGCATGCTGGAAAATATAAATCAAGAGACCTTTTCAGAAACAAAAGATGGCTTGAAACTAACATGCTGGAAGGGCAACTGTATTCCTGCTTATGAAACAGCTAATTCTCGTCTCTTGCTTGGAATACTTTGCCAAATGCAGTCAATAGAAACTAACAGTTACTACTAACATTTCATCTTTGGACTTCTTGCTCTAAAAGCTTCAATTCTAATAGGTACATTCACTGCCTTCTCATTTTTTTTTTTTTTTTTTTTTTTGGTGACAATTTCATCTATGTTTGCTCCCGCAGGCTATGGATCTCCATTCATATAGCTTTCTTGCTGACACAGTTTTCTCACATAAAAGTTTTTCCACTGACCACAACCCAACCCCTAACCCAATGCCACATATTCTTTATTGTAGCTCTCCAATTCTGGTACTAACCTCGCATTAGCCAGGGCTGACTAGGTTATGCTGTGGTTACTAACAACCCCATCATCTCAGTGGCTTAACCAAGAAGGCTTCCCTCCCCCCTGACCCCCCCGCCCAGGTCACCTGGAGGCTCTGCTTCATGCTTTTCTTATCCTAGGATCCAGACTGCCATCTAGATCATTGCCAGTAGTCATGACAAAGGGAAAGAGAGTTACTGAGGACCTTGGGTCAACCATTAACTGTTATAGTTTAAAAGTGACTCACACCCTATTGTTAACTCATTTATAGGAACTTAGTAACATGGCCCTGTCTAAACACAAAGGGGCCAGGAAATATTCTGCAACTGGAAGGAGGATGAAACAGAAATATTTATCAAACAGCACTAAAGACTGTCAGCACAAATGGGAACAGATGAGATTTTATACTTTGCTCTTATCACCTAACAATACATTTTTAAAGTATTTGTTTGTTTGTGTAATCTCTACTCCCAATATGGGGCTCAAACTCACGACCCCAAGATCAAGAGTTGCCTGCTCTTCCGACTGAGCCTGGTGCCCCACCTAACATTTTAGAATTCTTCCTGTCAGCACGTTTCATTTTTCACAGCTGCATAGCAATCCATTGTACAACTGTAATCATAATTTACTTCACCTTTCTGCCACTGGTGAGTGTTTAGAATATTCTGCTATAGATATTGCTATATTGAATACCTTTGTACATAAATCTCTTTGCATAACCGGAAGTATATCTTTAGGATGTGAGAAAGCAAAGGGCAAGTCCCTGACGTCACTTAGAGAGAGTCTCCAGGGATGTTTGAAGCTAGCTGGGCACTCACAGCTAGACCACACTGTTCTCCTATGGACGTACACAATGTCATAGAATGCCAACATCATACAGCCACTCTGAGACCTGGATAACATTTGTCAAAACAAGACCACTTCATAATTTTGTCCAAGCACAGACAAAACAAGGTCACTCTACAAACACACAAAACACCAAACATCTCCTCTTCCACTTAGTAAGACTGACTGCTTTTTTTTTTTTTTACTACAAATTACAGCTTTAGCCTCATTCTAAAAAAGACTAATTGAGATAATCATAGATGGTCCTGACTTTGTGACAGCACCCACTCCAGACCTAAGCCCTACTTCCTTGGACTCTTCCCAAATCAACCAATCAAAGCCCAAAGCCCATAACAAGGTGTTAGAAATGAGCCTCTCCTACCAAGGCACCTCACAGTTCTCTGTGGTATGAGTCCTATCTTGCTGGGATGGGTAATAAATCCACCAAATTCAACTATAGTTGCCTTCCTGGTACTCTTTGACTGAAGGGCATTGACAGATAAAATCCTTGCAGTCAAATTGCATAGCCATGAGGTAGTATGTTTTCATTTTGAGCGATACTGCCCATTGTCCTGGAAAAAAGATTATGTCAATTTATCTTCCCATCAAAAATGCAAGAAAAGGTTTGTTTCTCACAGTTTTGCCTCCTTGTATAACACCATCTTTTCTGATCCATGGTAATCTCATATGTGAAAAATAATGTCTGCTTCTTTTGATTCACATTTCTTTAATTATAACTGAAGTTGAGCATCTTTTTACATTTTTAAGCCATGTTTTCCTATTAATAACTTATGCGCAGTTTCTTATTGGGTTTATGTTTCCTTTTGACTTGTAAGAGCCCTTTAAACATTAAGGATATTATTTCTTTGTGCATCACATGAGTTGCAAATAGGTTACCAGTCTGTTACTTGTCTTATTTTTAAGGAAACTGTTATTGTAGACATGTAGAATTTTAAGGTTTTGTGTAGTCAAATTTATCTAGTTTCTCCTTTATGGCTTCTGGGTTTTGTATTTTCACTAGAAAGACCTTGCTCACTTTGAAATTAGAAAAATAAAAATCCTCCCATGTTTTCTTCTAGTACTTTCACAGCAGGTATTTTTTGTTCTTGTACTTTAGGTCCCTGCAACAAATGCCTTTGATCCCCATACCTACTGCATTGAAAATTTCACATTGATTAGCATATTCTTTTCTTACTTTTTTTTCCCCTACTAATTTGGTGTTTTATTTTCAGTTTCTTTGATAGTTTCCCCCTAATCTGATGGACAATTATTGCTTGTGACTCTGAGTCTCTTTCCCTTCCTATACATCAGTAACCCCTGAAGAAAATATTGTGAAACTACCATTTGCCATTCTCGGCTGTGTTCTTGGATAGGGTTGTTCCAGGGGAGCCCCTGAAACTCTAAATGGCTTAAGTTAAGTGGTGATTCCATCTCCTGGCCATAGTAGTCCAATGTAGGGCCCACAACATCATAGGAAGTAGTTACATACAAAGAGACATTTTTTGCCCCATTTGGAAGGACACATTTACTCTCTTCTGCAGGAGCTAAAGAACTTCTTTTTCTCTTAGCCAACATTTCATGTTCCAGACTTCATATCTTCAATTTCAATGTAATTGAAATTACATTTCAATTCTAATAAACAAGCCTGAATCTACTGAGGGTCACCATGTGGAGCCTCAGAATAAAGCAGAAAACTTGGAAGGCCACGGTAAGAAATAGGGAGAAATGATGTTGACCTCATTGAATTGCTAGAGACAGCCCTGCCTGAAGCTAGTCTTACATCTGGATTTTTCACTTAAAATACCTTCCTTTGTAAAAAGCCAACTGGAGTCAACTATACTCAAAAAAGTTTAAAAAATAAAAATAAAGAGCCAATCAAAGTTGAATTTTCAGTCACTTGCAACCAAAGTTCTCCTGACGATTTTTTTTCTTTTTCTGTTTCTTGTTTGATGTTTTTAACAATTCTGTCTTCTAACTTCATTTCACTCTAAGCCAGATATTGCACCTGGTGGGCTATGACCTGATTCTGGCTCATAGCTACTTTCCGTTAGGCCCACACAGCAAAGACCTATGGGAATATATTCTTTCCTTTAATTTGAATTAGTTGCCAACATTTAAAAATTGATAATAATTTCTATAAATATGCAGATTTGTTAACACTAGGCCTATAATTCCAATTAGCTAGAACTAAATAGCAGCCATGATACTGAGATGAGTCATGGCTCCACTTTTCATAGTCTCCATACCTCTGGAGAGCACATGGCCCATACCTTCCACTGAGCACATGGCCCTTGTTTATTTCCCTGTCCAGTCTTGGTTTTTGAGTTCACAAGCCTGATCTACAGTATGGTATATAATAGGGATAAAGAATAACAGGGAGTCCAGGCTTGTTTCCATGTAGAATAAGAACACAACAACCCCGAAAGGACATCTTCACTACTTTGACTAGTCTCTACTCATCTTTCTTCAAAGTATCCAGTGAATTGTCATTCCTACAGGGAGTACTTAATAAAAAATTAATTGAAAAATTAAGAATTACTTTTCCAAAACTGATGAAATGGAAAGGCAGTTAAAATAAGAAGGCTTAATGTTATTTTCTTCTGCTTAATTTGATACATTATATATGCATAAAAACCCATCTCATAATTGAATGTTACTTTAATGAATGTGTTAATGGTGGTGTAAAGCTTTTTAAATTTAAAAAGATCTAAAAATATCAATCCATTCTTCTCTCCAACACATTCTATTTTATATAAATCCAGCTTGACTGAGTCTAAATGACACTCAGTGGCACACTTTAGTTTTTTGTAAAAGGCTGTACTAACAAGCAAACATAATTGCAAGATGTTATTGTCCTTCCAAGCAAGAGAATGAAATCAGTCCTAGGCAGGTGACATGTCTGGGAGGATCGTTTGCCCTCTCTAAGTCAAAGGGGACAGATATTTTCTAATAGAGTCTGGATTCAGCCCTGGTAAATGAGCAGGCACCTTGACTCCTGGTGCATTACAACCAGCAGTTGTAAGAAGCAATGTTACACAGATAAGAGCTTTCTTCTCTTTTTCTTTTTTTTTCTTTTAATAAAAATCTATCACACTTAAAACTTTGTTTTGGAATAATATAAGCATTCAAATAACACGTACAGTGAGTAAGTATTTTTAATATATACACTCTAACATTAAATGTGAAAATGCACTTTAATAAATACTGTATCAATATTTGATAAATATTTGATAAATATTTGAGAAATACCCTATCAATATTTGATAAATATCAATATTTATCAAATATCAAATATCATTAATGTATTCTTTTCTTAGAAGAAAGTTATGTGATTATTTCTTTATGTTGAGATTCAAGTTAAAGCCCTATAAAACCTGTTTAGTGTTCAAAATCCCATCCTGAATGTCACTGATGAGTTTGAATATGGAGTTGGGAATGATGAAGAGGAAAAGTAAAATCAAAGGGTACTGAATCATACTATCAGCTGCCAACACGGATTACTTAGTATGTGCCAGGCATGGTATGAAAAACTCTACATGCATTTCTCACGGAGTCTTTATAACACATTTTTATTATTCTATTTTACTTGCCCCAAGACTAGAAAATTTTGAAATGTTCTTTTGTCATAGGGGCCAGTGGTCACTGTCATAGGGATCCTAGCCCAGAGATCAACCAGAGGTTATTTGTGATGACAGAACAAGGAGGACATATATTTATGCACTAGATTATTAGCAGCATGTTCCGTTCTCTAGCATTTCCCTTTGGTTACCCATTTAGTCCAGTCTCTCACAGACCTAGATGACTACCAGAATCACCTGCTCATCAAGCAGAATGGGGTCGTGACTGACTGTTATTATTATCTTATATCCTTACTGTTAAAGAGAGTAATCTTGTTAGAGTCCTAACAGAATCTCTGAAGGATGTCAGAGGTATATATTTATAGGGTTTTGAAGTCTTGGCCCCAGTGGTTTAATCCTAGTCTTTCAAGGAAGGATCTGTTTGGGATTGGGAAATGTTCAAGATATAAAGGAGTTTAAGATAGTGGTCCCAGAGAGGTGAGGATCTTGAAGTGATTTTTTTAAAAGATTTTATTTATTTATTTGAGAGAGAGAGAGAGAGAGAGTGAGCGAGAGAGAGAGCACAAGTGGGAGGTGGAGGAGCAGAGGGAGAGGGAGAAGCAGACTCCCCGCTGAGCAGGGAACCTGATGTGGGGCTCAATCCCAGGACCCTGGGATCATGACCTGAGCTGAAGGCAGACGCTTAACCCACTGAGCCACCCAGATGCCCCTATTTTTTTTTGAAGTGATTCTTGATGAGTAAACAATTATGTCATCTGCAAGCAGCTTGCCTAGATAAGCAACCTATTGTCCTGAGAAAGTGACTGGTTGAATAGTTTATTTTTCCAAATGAATTTTCTGGAAGTAAGTTGAAGAGTAGCAGATGTGCCACTCCAAAACATGCCTCTTTGGCATAAGAATTATTGGGGGCTGATTATTTTTTAAAAAACTGAAGACACAGCAGAAGCTCTGAGAGTAGAAGTTACCCTTTTGTAAGAAAAATCTACATTTACAAAGGAAATTTATTTGGGGGAAGGAAGCTGTACCAGGGAGAGAGTTCTTACCAGAGATAACCTTTTTCCTGAGAAATTCTCTGCATGGCAGGACAACTTTTGTTTACCAAATATATGCTCTTCTTACCCTCCTGTGCGTGAATTGCCTTCCCTCTTTTGAAGCCCCAGAAGCTTATGCCTTTCCTTAGCTAACGGTGGCATAAAAACCTCACTTATCTGGCTGCCTTTTGAATCTCATATTTTTGTGGTGCTCTCATAATGTATGTAGTTAATTGTTCTGCTGTGTTTTGCTCCTGTTAATCTGTCTCCTGTTGCAGAGTTCTCAGTCAAGAACTCAGAAGGTGGAGGAAAAATTAATTTTCCTCCACTTTAAAGCAATGAAGTAATTTACTAGTCTATAGCCTTATCTTCCTGAAAAAAAAAAAAAAACAAAAAACAAAGAACAGTAAAGTCATATTGATATAGGCAACCTTAGGTCTGTTGAAATAACTTTCTAGGCCCAAGATGGAGCTACTCTTGCCTGGGATGCCATGTCAACAAAACAAAATTCAGATAACTTCTGTGTCCCAGCAAATGCTTCATTTAACCAGAAACACAATATATCCAGCCAGCCAGTACCCAAATGCCAAGCCAGTTCTGCACTACACTTATTTCCTCATTTTTTATTTATTCTCTACTTTTCTCTTCCTTGTTTCTTATTCTTTCCTCTATAAAACTCACCACTTTATCCCCTGACTCACTGTTCTCCAAATAGAGACTGTCCACTTTATGAAGTGTTAAATGAAGTTTGTTTGTATAACCTAAATTATCTTCTTTAATCATTTTATCATAGTTCTTAGTCTTGGTAGTAAAGTTCTGTGATGACACGTAGTCTTATTTTTCAGGGATATATAAAAATATCTGGAGAGAAAGACTGGAGCTATTGAATAAGCTACGACTTTGAGGTCACCCAAGTCCTAGGTGTAGTCCTTGGAAAATTACTAAATTTCCTCATTTTTGAGAATTGAGACCAACCATGTCAACATGACTTAACCATTTACTTCAGGTATTTTTTGTTCAGAAAGATAAGAATGTGAACTAATATATAATTTTACTTACTGCTTTCAGAAATTCCTGCAAACTGTTTTTTACTGGGCAAAGAGATTGTTCATTCTGGTGGACAGTTCTATCAGAACAACAGGTTACTTACCTGGACAAACAACTCACTTGTCAGAAAACCTTACTATCAAGACTCCTTTAAAACTTACACCTTGCTGTGTCTTTAAATTTTTAACTATGATATCATGAACTGTTCAATCCTCAGTAAGTTTCCAGCCAGGAAAGACTGTGATAAACCACTTACTCGGGGTGCCTGGGTGGCTCAGTCAGTTAAGCGTCTGCCTTCGGCTCAGGTCATGATCCCAGGGTCCTGGGATGGAGCCCTGTGTCGGGCTCCCTGCTCAGCGGAGAGTCTGCTTCTCCCTCTCCCTCTGCCTGCCGCTCTGCCTGTTTGTGCATGCTGTGTGTCTCTCTCTCTCTCTCTGTCAAATAAATAAATAAAATAAAAAATCATTAAAAAACCACTTACTCTCAGACTCCAAATCTTTTAAATTTCTTTCCCTAACCCCTCCCCCACCCTTTATCCATCGATGGATGGATAAAGAAGATGTAGTACATATCTACAATGGAATACTACTCAACCATAAGAAAGAGTGAAATCTTGCCATTTGGACCTAGACGGTATTATGCTAAGTGAAATAAATCAGACAGAGACAAATACCATATGGTTTTATATATGGACTCTAAAAAACAAAACAAATGAAAAAACAAAACAGAAGAGACTCAGAGATACAGGAAACCAGTTGCTGGTTACCAGACAGGGGAGTGGTTGGAGGGCAGGCTTAAAATAGGTGAAGAGAATTAAGAAGTTCAAACTTCTAGTTATAAAATTAATAAGTCATGGGGATGTAATATCTAGCATAGGGAATGTTGTCAATAATATTACAATAACTTTGTATGGTGACAGATGGTAACTAGACGTATTATGGGGATCATTTTGTAACATATAAAAATAATGAATTACTATGATAGACACTTAAAACTAACAGAATATTGTATGTCAGTTATACTTCAATAAAAAAATAATAATTGTCATCTTAAAAAAACAGAATGATAATAAATATCTTCCAGTTTGGTTATAAAGATTAGAATATGTACATATAAGAGTACTGAGCTGGCATAGTAAAGGGACTCTTTAAATGGTAGTCATTATTATTATTATTACAGGTAAGTTTTGGAAAAATTATATCCTGCTCAGCAGCCTAATACCAGCGAAGAAATCTTTTCCCAAATATAAAGGTTATATTTCTGGAAATCCCTTTGGCAGAATTAAAGGATTTAAGAATCCAAGATGTTAATAAAAAAAAGGGTAGGGTCTTGGGAGATTACACGTGAACATATGAAAGTCCTTATAATGCTTTTTTACATTTGCCAAAATATAATAAAAATGATAGCATATATACTACATGCACTAAATTAAGAGAATAATACTTGTATTTGCACATTCTAAACAGAATTAATTTCCAGTTACCATTCCCAGCTGCCTCGAAGAAAAACCAGATTGTTTTTCTCAGTTTCAAGAGGCATTATTCCGTTTACTTGGTTGAATATAATATGCTACTCAGAGTCAGCCAGACTCAAGGGTAAGGACACGGTCCTTCCATACTGCCAAGCCAGACCAAGACTTCAGACACCAACTGCAAGTTTGAGGGTTTTCCAAAACTACCATCCATTTTGGTAAGTCACTAGAATGACACGGAATTCAGGAAAGGGCCATATAGAACATTATAGTTTTACTATAGCCAAAGGATACAAATCAAAACCAGCCAAGGGAAGAGATGCAGAGAGCAGAATCTGGGATTGGGAGGCCTCCACGTGTGAAGCTTCTGCATCCTCAGGGATGCATATCCTTTTGGCATTGATATGTGGCAATATGTACATAAAGTATTGCCAACAAATGAAGCTCACTTGAGCTTCAGTTTCCAGAGGTTTTACTGAGATTTCATTATGTAGGCATCATTGATTGAACCACTGTCCATGTGGTTGAACTTGATGTCCATCTCCCACCTCCAGAGGTCAGGCTGATAAAACAAGGTGCAAAACCTCAATTTTCTAATCACTTGGCTGGTCTTTTCAATGTGGCCAGTCCCCATCCTAAGTCATCTTGCTACCGTGAACTAACTAGGGGCCCCCCATAAGTTACCTCATTACCATAAAATATCAGCTGTGGTCTGAGGGAGCCACCATGAATAGCAAAGAGGCTCCTGTCAGTTGGGAAATTCCAAGGGTTTAGAGGTTACATACCAGGAGCAGGGACAAAGGACAGACCTTTCTTCAGGTGAAGTAAATTCTTCACTATTTAAATGGATAATACTAGGGCACGGTTCTGCATGGAGCACTGGGTGTTATATGCAAACAATGAATCATGGAACACTACATCAAAAACTAATGATGTAATGTACGGTGATTAACATAACATAATAAAAATAAATAAATAAATAAATAAATAAATGCATAATACTAATATTTATAAACCAGTGAGCCTCTATAATGTGGCAAGCAATTTATATATTATCTCCAGTTCCCACTAGGATTGGTATAATAATGTGTTATGAATCACATTTTAATGGCTAAGAATCTAAGTGCATTACCCAAGACTATAATCTAGTACCTATCTGGCCTATAATTAGAACCCTGATCTAACTTCAAAGATCATACACCCTTTCTGTCTCTAGTTTCTCTTTACTGTCAAATATGAATAAATACTACAATATTCATAGTATTTCATTCATACCATGGTCCCTACTCCAACACCTCTCATGGCTGTTCATCCATCCAAATACTCAATACACTTGTTTTTATTTTTAAACATGCCTTTTTAAAAAGACTTTATTTATTTATTTGACAGAGAGAGAGAGAGTGTGAGCACAAGCAGGGGGAATGGCAGGCAGAGGGAGAAGGAGAAGCAGGCTCCCCACTGAGCAGGGAGCCCGATGTGGGGCTCCATCCCAGGACCCTGGGATCATGACCTGAGCAGAAGGCAGATGTCTAACCGACTGAGCCACCCAGGCGCCCCTCTGTTTGTTTGTTTAAGTAAAAATCCCTAAGTTATACTCCTTAGATAAGAACTTAAAATGAAAGCAATATACTATACATTCTTTGAGGTAAGAAAAAGTATACATAAAGTAAAATTTAAGGGATGCATATTTTAGTATCCTCTGGTTGTAAGGAACAGGAAACACTTCTGGATAACTTGCAAATAAATTTCTTGGAAGCATATGAAGTAATTCATAGAATTAAAGGAGAAGCCAAGAAACCAAATATTAAAATTCCCCTGGCAGAGGAGCCAATGGACAAGTTTGAGTTATGTCCCTAACTCTTGATAGCCATAACCAGTCTTCATGGAAAGGAAGAAGGATAATTCCCTACAGAAAAATCAAGGTACTGCTATTGTAAGAAGGAGGAATGTAGGCTTAAGAGAAGAGAGAGGGGCGCCTGGGTGGCTCAGTCGATTGAGCGTCTGCCTTCAGCTCAGGTCATGATGCCAGGGTCCTGGGATCGAGTCCCCCATTGGGCTCCTTGCTCAGTGGGGAGCTTGCTTCTCTCTCTCCCTCTGCTCCTCCCCCAGCTCATGCTCTCTCTCGCTCTCTCAAATAAATAAAATCTTAAAAAAAAGAGAGAGAAGAGAGAGAGAGATTTCCACACCAGGGGGGAATTAGTGGTAGGGGAAGAGCATACATATGACTAAGTATAATAAGGACATTAGTCAAAATCTCCATGGAAAGTTTGAAAAAAAAAAAAAAGCCCTCACTTTTCGGTACATAGAAAAAATTGAAGGGAAGATTTGACAATATTAGGTCAGTGGCAGTGGAAAAATTTACTTAGATAAATGAAGTTGTGAATCATTAAAATATACCAAAAACTTGAACTGGTTTATCTGATTTTTCCACTGTGCTTTAGATATAAAATAGTGTTAGCAGAAATAGTACCAAAAAAGAGATGGAATCACATTTCTCATAATAAATATACAACCTACACAAAAGCAGATTGTTGCTGTGGAAAATGCAGTTTTAAGACATAGTGCCCCCCCCCCTCGCCAATTCCCATTTTCACCAAAATTGTTATCCTATGTGGTGGATTTATTACAAAAATGTGCCAATTTCCATCCCTCTCTATGTCCACCCTGCTAGAGATGTGATTCTCTAGTTCCTTCCATAAAGTCCTGAAGTTTTCCAGCCTTTCACGCTGGGCTAGCCTTATGACTTGCTTTAGCCATAATTATGTGGCCTGAGCCAGAGAATTCCAATTCTGAGCCCAGGCTTCAGGTGGCCTTGTATACTTCTCCCTGCTCTCTTGGATTCCTGCCATAAGAGTGAGAACAAGTTCCATTCGCCTGCTAACAGGAAGTGAGGAAAACTTAAGAGGTGAACAGTACTGTCCCTCCTGAGGCCATCCTAGGACAGCCAGCAACTAGCTGTGCTTCTGCTGGCTGCAGAAGCATTAACAAGCCCAATTCAGGTTAACAGAGCCCTGCTGAGGTCTGCAAGACACCAGCGAACCCATGTACTCATAAGTCAAAATTAATGTTTATTGGTGTATGTTCCTCTGAAGTGTTGTGTTTGTTTTTCATACAGCATTATCAAGGCAAAATGTAACTGAATTGCTTTCTGCTAGATAACATCCCCTGAGAGGCAGGAATCAGAGATCTGCTCTGGTTCTTCCCTTTTCCCCTTGCCAATATCCACAAATAAGTAAGGAATGAGAATTGAATTATACTATTTGATTATCCTGTTTTCAAGAAGCATTAAGAGGAATATAAGAGAACCAGAGCAACTAAATTTTAGGAAACCAACTTTCCTGTCTGAACACATAACCGCAGCCTGAATTTACTTGATAACCATTAACTTTCCTCTTTACTTTCTGGCTTCCTAGACCCAGACAAATGTCCACCTAAAACAAAAGAACTAATTAGTAGGTATCTTAAAAACAGCTATGAGCAACTTTTTAAAAAGAGGCTTTCATTAAAAATGATTTGCTTTTATGCTAACTATAAAAACTGTTCCTTTCCAACCCAGACAACAAGACAAAAGTATCTCCTTAAGCTTGGAAAATTACTTTTCCTGAAATTAAAGAAAACCTCAAGAAAACATGGAAGTATACCACTTGAAATCAGAGCTGAGAATGAGCACTTCACATTTTCCAGGTGAGATGGTGAGATTTATAAATGTTTATTGCACGCTGATGGGGTGTTCAGAACTATGCAATGGACCCATGTGCTTCTGCATCACTTTTAAATATTTTGGACTTGACTCTTTTTTTAGGTTCCTTCCAGAGCAGAAGTTGCTCAGCACCTCTATCTATGACAGAATCACATGGCACCCTAGCATGTAAATTTCTTGTTTTTATTTGCCCTGCCTAAAATCTGAGATTTTGAGTTCTTTCTTTTCTGAGGCTCTCCCTACCTCCATTTTTTCCTTAAATGAGTCAGATAATTTTAAAAGGACATGAATAACCACCCCTAAGAAAGTGATAAGAATAGATAGCTTCCAAGTGCCTGTTACCCAAACGCTCTATGGGATGCTACTTTTTCTCTTTACTCCACATTATGGCAACTTTTTATAACAGGTTAATACATGATCATTTGAAACCAGATTATATTCTTGATAGGTTGCAATGAAAGGAGTCAATTTCCTGAATACAAATAGATGACATCTCTTTGACTGCTATGATCGCAAGCTTTTTAATTATGGACTTTCCATTATAGTTTCGTACCCTTATCAAATAATTATTTTTCCACCCATTTCACTGAACAGCCTTCCCAAAGGGCTGAATTTGTTAATCCACATTTCATAGAAAGCTATTTTGTTTTGTTCACTTACATGTTTCAAAGAAGGGCCGGGGTTGCAAAATATACCCTGTGCCCCAAAGCAGGGATGAAAATGACAGGCTACTCCATGTGGGGGATAAGGGCAAAATACTGGTGTGTTGAACCAGAATACAGAGATGTTTCAAAGAGATAACAGTGGGATCATTTAAGAGCAAACTGATAATTTGTCATTAAGGTGTAAATATGCCTCAAGAATATCTGAATGGGGATTTGGGAGGGTGATGATAATTAAAAGGAGACATGCAGATTTTTGTGTAGAAAAGGAGCTCTTGGTTGAGGTGATCTTGCCTTGAAATGTTTGCTATCCAAAGGTTTGGAATTTGGAATGATAAAGGATGTTTTCAAACAAGGCCTAAAAGAGAAAAAAGGACAAAAAGATTGTATCTTCGCTCAGTCAAAAAATCAGAGTCTTGGGAACAGCTGGAGAGCTGGACCTAAATGTATAGATTGGGAAGAGATTAAAAAAGAAAAAAAAAGACTGTCACCATGGCCTGGCATGGGGGAGAATGGCAAACATGGTCAAGTGTGTGGCGGGGAGTTACAGAGGTAGAGAAGAGAAGTCACCTAAGGCCTTACCTGGGTAGGATCAGGCACCTATAGAAACCCAAAGATGGACTAATATATCACTACCTGAACCCAGAACAGGCATCAGAAGATACATAGACTATCCAAAATTCCTTTACTGGCAGGGTAAAGGGGAGCAGATACATGGTATATAAAATGATTTAATTATGTGTCAAGAGAAATGGCATTAACCAGCTTCATGGCCTTGTATAACCCTTTGAATGCAGTTTATTCACTTATAAAATGAAAATGTTGTGCAAACTCATCCCTTAGATTTCAGCTCTCATATTCAAGGAACCTGGTACTCTTGCAAAATCCAGATTGCATTTAATCTGTAGATCAGTATTTCTCTCCCAGGGGGAGGAGTATTTGACAATATCTGCAGATACTTTTGGTTGTCATGACTTGGGAAATTCTACCGGCATCTAGTAGGTACAGGTTAGGGATGCTGCTAAATATTCTACAATGAACAGGGTGGCTCCTCCCCCCTCCAACAAAGAATTACCTAGCCCAAAATGTGAACAGTGCTGAGGCTGAGAAATTCCGCTCTAGGCCAAAATTCCTATGCATCCAATTCTTATTTACTGAACAGTTCGTTCTACAGCTCGTCTAAGAAGAAAATACTGGTGTAAGCATTCCATTAGAGCGAATAGTCATAAACTGGGATCAGAAATTTCTAAAGGAAAAAAGCTTACACTCAAAAATTTGCACTGAGTTAAGAATGTCATGACTATATTTATCATGGATTAGCAATGGAAAATTAATTCTCTAACGAAGACCAATTCAGCAATGGGAACAGATTTGGTAGCCAGGAGATATGGATTCCAGTGTGTTTGGTCTGGTTCTGCCATTAACTAGTTGTAATTGGAGCAGGTCACTCAGTCACTGAGAGTTGGTAGTCAGTAGTATAGAGTTAATATCTGTTTTACTCTCCATCAGCGTTGCTATGAAAATCAAAACTCTGAGAATAAAAGCATAGTTGCTAGAGAGGGTCAGTAAAACACATATTTTAGATTTTAAAATCATCATTTAAAAATGATGCTTGATATATTTTTACTTACATACTTATACTTGATAATATATTTTACTTACTACAAAAGCAACACAATCTTGTAAAAAAAATTCAAACACTCCCAAAACTATACCAATAAAAAAAAGTGAATCTCTTCATCAGCACCTCGCTTAGCTCTACTTTCCAGGATTTGGATTAATCTACCATGAAAAAATTTATTTTTAGTGTGTGGATTACTTGTTTTTCCTTTTCCCAGGAGGCAAAGTACTTCAAGGCCCTAGGAGATGGTGGAGCCACAAGATGGATGGAAGCCAAGTCCCTGAGTCTCCATATAGAGGAAAGTCACTGCCAACCATCAATAACATCATGGGACCAGTACCTGAGTTTGAAATAATGGTTGTTTAAGCTACCAAAATTTTCAGACTTATTTGTCACATTAGTTAGCATTATCCTAATATGACATGAGTTTTAATATAACACTGTTATCACTTTAAAATTAAAAAGAAAGAAATAAAATTGGTCTTTCTTAGAAGTTCTCACCCACACCCGAGAATTTAAATTTCTAACACACTGTCACCAAGCAAGTATCTAATCCACTAGAATATTTCCAGTGATAGTAAGCTTACTAACTTCTGAAGCAACCATCTATTGTTAAGAAAATTCTGTTTATAGGAAAAGCTTTCCCTACTTCGAGCTGCATATCCTTATATGTCTACCCATTTATCCATTCTAGAATTACCTTCAGTTTATTTCCTCTTCTAAAAGGCAGATCTTTTATTATTTCAATTAAATCATGCCTTAAAGAAAATAAACTTTAAGCTATCTTTGGGACACCCAGCAGCAATATTTACATATCAAAGCTTCAATGTTCTTTGTAGACTGTGAGAGCCAGGAGTGACACTAACAGGTTGACAGGTTAACTTTTATTGTGTAGTTGAGAAAACGAAGACATTAAAAAAATCTAATATACAGAATGAAAGTCACAGAGTAAGTCAGGGCAAAAACAAACACTTGAGCTTTTTAAGGGTTTCCAACAGTGGTGGAGAGAGACCACAAAGCCATTTTACAAATATACGGATTTTACTATGTTGGGATTTGATAACTTTCTGAGGTTTTTGTTCCAACATTCTGACATAAAGAAGGATTTGTATTAACTAAGTCAACTAGAAAAATTTTTATGTAATTTCTAAGAAATTCTGTTTTTTGAAGTTCTGTAACACCAACATCTTGTATCCATTATTTTTATTTATACTTTTTTCTCTTGCTTGAATATTGGTTCAATTATGCAAAGCTTCCAAGAGGAAAGCTTCATATTGAAAACTTCTGACCCCTTTGTGCATTTTTACTAACCTCTCAAGGTTTTTTTTCCTGCCCCTAAAATGCTAGAACATGGTAGATGGCGACCTCTACTGGTTCTAAGATAATGTAGGTAAAGTCACTGACAAATTTCTGCAAGAGTAGCCACTTCAGGATGCATAAGGAAAAACTGCTAGCATGAATTAAAAAGCCAATGTTTAAGAAAAATAACAGATCTCTGCTGGTTTTAATACAGTTTCAAGTTCCATATTCAATAATTTATTTAGTTTAAGAAATGCATGTTGGGTTTTTACTACCTCCCATCTGTGTTTTATTTATCTTCTGAGAATAAAAGCATAGTTGCTGGAGAGGGTCAGTAAAACACATATTTTAGATTTTAAAAATGATGCTTGATATATTTTTACTTACATACTTATACTTGATAATATATTTTACTTACTACAAAAGCAACACAATCTTGTAAAAAAAATTCAAACACTCCCAAAACTATACCAATAAAAAAAAGTGAATCTCTTCATCAGCACCTCGCTTAGCCCTACTTTCCAGGATTTGGATTAACCTACCATGAAAAAATTTATTTTTAGTGTGTGGATTACTTGGTTTGAGATTTTAGGCTTAGTGTGGATGGATGGAATTTAAGCATGCATTGGCTTTTAGAGTAACAGGGTAAGGAGGGGAAAAAAAGGAATTTTTTACATGCCCTTAAAGAACTTAATACTCAAGAAGATTGCCCGCTGGTCTTGCTAGAGGGAGAACTTAACCAGTTCTTTCTTCTTTAAGTGTCAGAATGCTAATAGTAATTTCCAAACAGATAGGGAAAAGAAAAAAAATGTGCTTGACTATAGATACCCTATATGTAGGTTTTCAAAATTTAGTACGAGGTAAGACTTGATTTTTAGGCTTGTCTTCACTTTCAGTGGAAAGCTACTCCACCAGTATTAATAAAATTAAGTTACTTTTCATAGTTGGTCAAATCTCATATAAAAATAACAGAACATCAAAAATCACTGAACAATAAACATTCTTAATTCTCCTTTTGCAGACTATTTATTACTAGATATTCAAGACAAGACAATGCCAAAAAAAAAAAAAAGAAAGAAAAATCAATCTTCGAAGTTTCTTGGAGCTCATGGTTTGATTTAACCGTGAAAAAGAATAAGTATCAAAGAGCTTTCTTATGCAGGATGAAAAAAGGGGAAAGAAGTAAGAGTTCCTTTCTAGAATGAAGAATGTTCTATGCATGCAAATTAGAAGTTTTCTAATGTTTCAAGAAATGGTAATAGTTTTGACAGAAACTATTCAAAAATGGGTAAAATCCTAGCTATATCAGGTCCTTGAAAATGGGGATAAAAAAATAAATTCTATTCCAAGGAATTTATTGTTTAGATACAGAATAAAATATTCTCCAACAAATGTAAACATTCACTAGCAGATTTAATCACTTGTCCTAAATTACAAGAGTTTGCTCTCTAGTTGTTCCCTAGTTAGAAGTTTTCAAATAAGATTTTAATGATGACTTAGGGTAGAGAACCAGCTCATGCTAATGAAGTGAATCAGGCTGGTGGTTTTCAGTTGTGGGTCTGCCGACCAGCTCTGGTTTCCCACAATATTTTCACTGGTCTACAATGAAATTAGAACACTAAAACAAACCAAGATGAGTTTTCATGAAACGAAGTGCATTAAATTTAAAGATCTGTGCTTCAAACTGTTTGTGCTGCCAATTATTTTTATGAAAAGATAAAGATGGAATACAATTAAAATTAAGAAAAATAAAATAAAAACTGATCTTATCTGGCAAAAGAGAAAAAAATCGACAATGCTTTGGTTCCCTCCTCCCGATATGTTTGAAATGTTACTTATCTTTAACTACCGAAGACCGTAGTTACTGCCCCGCCGGTCCTCCACTTTACATTTTTCAAAAAAAGTCACCAAACCCTAGGTCTCAGGGATGAAACTTCTGAACCAAGTTTCCCCAGGTCAGAGTTGGTACAGTACTTACAAGATTCCCTATTTATTAGTAAGAACCCTGTGAAAATAACGTGACATTGTAATTCACAAATAGTTATGGAACTCTTGCATTTCATGGAAAGGGTGTTTTATTTATTTATTTATTTATTTATTTATTTATTTATTTATTTATTTATTGGTCTTATGGTTTTTGAGAAACACTTGTAAAATCCACATGTATATCAGTGGGATTTATCTTTCAGAAATGGGAAGATATGTTTTGCCAGTCATAAATGAACGGTAATCCCTGTAGATTCAAGTTTAATTCAAAAACACGCTCTCCAGAGCTGCTAAATTTGGCAATCCACATTCTCTCCTCCATATGCTCTCCTTAGGGGATTCTACATACATTGTCCATAATGGTTTCTACTTAGGATGTCTGGAAAAGTAGATATTGTGGTCACAGAAGGGCCATTAAAGGGAATTTGAAAACAGATCCATTAAGTTGAAGTATTCAATTGTAAGAGTCTTCAGGTTGGATGGACTATGCTAATTGATATTCAAGGAATAACTCCATGTGCCTGATCCTTCCATCACAGCCTCTAACTACTCATGCTTGCATAGTTTACCAACCAGGTTTGGTATTATCCCTGGAGAGAGGAATATTAGCAGAACGCAGTGTGCATAAAAAGTATAGCGGATAAATAATGAATTGTCCCTAAATGTGAACCTCATTTCCATTCCATTCTGTTGTTCAGTGCCTTCACTGTTTCAAATAGCCATCTTTTTTTCATTAATTACATCAGCTCTGCTTTTGTTATGTCTTGTTGGAAAAGAGAAAAGAAAGTTTCCATTATTTCTCTTGTAGACGGTGGAATGCAGCAGCTGTTGTGTTTTGCAAACATTCAGTCATATCTTAGAATCTCTGGTCAGTTTTTGAATGGATTTAAAAATACTTTGCTGTATTGCTATGCTTGCTTTCCCTGAATTTGTGATTTTGTGCCTCTTTTCTCTCACTGCTCATCTTTTGTGGCTTTTCTCTCTTTTCCTCCACCTGGCTCTCATTTCCAAGCCTTATAATAGTTCTCAAGAGCAACAAAATCCCCCAAAGGTTTCGCAGCTTGGCCCTGTCTGAGCAATACAACACTATTTTTGAGATTTTTTTTTCTAGGTTTCTTTTCCTTCTTCTTAAGTGATTTTCAGGACACAGTCCCTATTCTGCCATGCAAACTAGCTGCTCTCTGTCAAACGACATCTCTGTGGTCCTTGTCATGTGACATTTAGCTAAGGATGCACTTGCAGTGTTCCTTACGGCGGCTGCCTTCACTGGGAATAACAGAACGATTCTCTGAATCAGGTCAGTAGTTCATGAGTTTGAAAACTTCTTACCCACCCATTTTCTCATTTGATCCCACATGGATCCTGCAAAGCAAACAGGATAGATGTTATTCTTCACATGTGATAGATCAGGAGAAATATGGCGGTAAGGAGTTGCAGACCTGGACCAGCAAGCTCTAATAAATGGTAGAACAGGAACAAAAAGTCTGGTCTTCTGTCTTCAGTGTTTTTTCCCGTGTTTCTCATGGGTTTCTCTTTCTTCATCTGTAAAGTGGGAAAAATACTAACTTTGTGGTGTTTTGAGGGAAAAAAAAAGAATCTAGGTAAAACACTTAGGACAGTGCCTGGCTTCTAGTAAGTGACCAGTAAATGTTTACTGTTATCCTTTACTTGTCACAGAACAGATAAATTAGCTGACTAACATGCACATGCAGCTAATACATCATGGTGTATTAATCTACAAAGAAGAGCTTTGTTGTTTTTTTTAAGATTGTAAGTAATCGCTGCACCCAACATGGGGCTCAGACTCACAACCCTGAGATCAAGAGTCACACGTTCCACCAACTGAGCCAGCTGGGCTCCCCCTAAGCAGAGCTTTTAAGTAGCCATTGACTAAAATATAATGATTGGAAATTTATGTTTGGTTCCAGCTATTCAGCAATAACAACTCTCCTCCCCTGCTCCCACAAGGAAAATTACACATGTAGGTTGATTCTTCTATACAATGAAAGCAGCTAATCTAAATGTAGTATGGTGTACATGTGAATAACAGATTCTGGACTCATATCCTGTCTCAAAATTTACAAGCTGTCTGATTATGGTTTGGACAAATTATTTCCTCTCTGCACCTTAGTTTTCCTATCTATAGAATGTGGATATTGACACCTATCAAACAGTTTTGTTGAGGTGACTGAGTATAATAGGGATGTTTAATCGGAATTTTTGACCAAGGCACCAAGATATGATAGATATCAGATATAACAGATGCTCACAATGCAGATTTACAAAGAAAACACTCAAGCCCATTGAGATTATGAATCCTTTACCCAGGGGCCCTTCATTCAGAGTGCATTTAGATGGAAAAGGACCAGATGAGTTGAGATTTAGGACAGATTTGTCAGGAGACTTTTTTTTAGGTGAGAGCTGCACTCTTATCTCCCAGGTGGGTAGGGGTATGGTGGTGCTGCTTCCCAGTGGTAGGTCAGGTGAGAGGGGTTTCAGTGGAACCACTTGGAGAGCATCATAGGTATTCCTGGGCCCCATGGACTGTGAGTTACCTCATGCCTGAGGAAGTGAAAAAATCTGATGACAACAGAGCAAACAGAGGCCCCTGGGAAGTAATTGCACCTGCCTTGTTCTATAGCAAGTGAAAGGTGTTATTGACCCCCAAACGAAACATGGAAACTATGATTGTGATGCCAACCGGGGGTTGTTTTTAAAGGGATCTCCCTCAAGTACATGGTCTACCAAGGAAAGAAGGTGGTAGGCACATATGACTATACCAGCTGGGGCAGCAACTAAGGGAGGACAGTGGAGTCCAGCCAGGGTGAGGCCCAGCCTGTGACCTGGGAATCTTACTTGGAGGGTTCCAGGAGGGAGTCCCCAGAGATCAAAAGGTTCCTATACAAGAATAAGTCGGCATCAACTCCCACCCCAACAACCTCTTGAGCACATGCAGCCATCTTAACAAACATGCCCGTTGGGGAAAATTTTTCTTCTGCCCCCTCTCTTGCTTTGCCTGAGCCTTCTTGCAGGGCAAGCAGCCAACCAAAGGCAGGCTCAGGCCCATGAGGACATGAAGGCAGGGGTGTTTTTACTTTAAGTCAAGTTCTAACTTTTGATCATAACACAATAATGGATGTTTTAAATTATAAATTAGATCATGTTTGTGATTTGAAGTGATTGTAGGACTATTATCTAAATATAACTTGTGAAGTCATAGGCTGGCCCAGGACGTCATCCAAACAGGGAAAGGAATAGCCCCACTGAGCAAGATTAAAAGGAGAGGGAAGACAAAAATATGATGATTTTGTAATTATATCCATGGCCTCTAAGATAGGTAAAGAATCTCGAATATAGTATGTTCTCCAAGCTATTAGTATTCTTTTTTCTTTGTTTTGCAGACCTATTTTCTTAATCTGAACAAGAGAAACTCTGAATGCAGAAGAGTATTAAGAAAATCTAAAATATTTAAAATCTTTCACCCAATAGAATAAGCCATCAAGTTTCTGCTTGATTACTTCCAGGAGTAAGGAACTCAGTAGCTTATTAAACTGCCTGTTGGAAATCTACAGATGTTAGAAAGTCCATTCTTCTTCCAGAAGAAAATACATATTCATATAATTTCTATCCATGTGTTCATGTTTTATCTGCTGGAGGAACACAGATCATATTTAGCTGAAATTCTGTGGGATTTCTTCTCTCATCTACATAATATTAGAAGACAGCTATGTCTTCTTTTAGACTCTATTTTCAGCCTAAATGTTACTGTTTCCTCCAACTATTTTTCATATAATGTAGCATACTGATCATTTTTGATCCTCATTTGCAGGTTTTCTGGTTTGTTGATGTCCCTCCTCCGAACTGAGCATGAGGCCCAGATGTAACCTGAGAGCAGAGATAATTTGGCAGTCATATAACATTCATGGTAGGTCTGTGGTCAACTCCAACCCATCAGGTTATTTTCACAGGAAATTCCTCCCCAAGTCAGGTCTTCCTCGTCCTGTATGTATACAGTTGGCTATTAAAAAGTAAAGAAAGGGGCACCGGGTGGCTCAGTCGGTTAAACGTCTGCCTTCAACTCAGGTCATGATCCCAGGGTCCTGGGATTGAGCCCCACCTCCAGATCCCTGCTTGGTGGGGAGGCTGCTTCTCCCTCTCCCTCTGCCTGCCACTCCCCCTGCTTGTGCTCTCTCTCACTCTCTGTGTCAAATAAAATCTTTAAAAAAAAGTAACGAAAAAATGTACCTTTGTTATACTTCATTTTGTCAGTTTACCATAGTGTTTCAGACTTTCACAAATATTTGGGATCTTTCTGATTCAGATGGACTTTTTAGAAATTATTTTTTCTCTACCCTGGCTTGACTATTTGACATTTTGTAAGCATTCTTTCAAATCTCCATGTAAGCCACTGATAAAGAACTGAAGAGGACAATTATTTTTCAATGGACATGCTTGGATATGCAGATCCTTGTGTGTACTGAGTTTCACCAAGGCATATACTCTGAATTACTGGAATTACTGCATGATAAAAGCATCTTCATTTTTATTAGGTATTGATAAATTGCACTTTCTTCAGAGAAGTTAAATACAAACAATTTGGTTACAGTTAGATCTCATTATATGAGGCAGTTGCTGTTTGGGAAATCACTGTTTACACCGAGTATGTGTGAAACCAGCCATGGAATGCATATGGCATGACACCCAGTGTCTAGGGCTGAGCGAGCAAACTGCAAGGTCCAGATTCTTATGACAGCAGAATGTCATCACGCTGGCTTGTAACATGATTTGGGTTCTGGTCTGACCTTGTTTCTGCAACACATTCTAAGCCAGTTTTCTGGTGCTTTTATGAGCTAAGCTTTATTCTTTCAACAAACTCCATTTCTCCTTAAGTATAAGGCCAGAATTATTTTCTGTTGCATACAGTTAAGAGAATATCATAACTATTTTCCCACTGCTACTTAAATGATCATTTCCATTTTTTCCCAACAGTTTCAGAGCAAGATTTCTCACTTATGTTAATATGCATGTTCATAGAAGTTTAGTCTTTCCTGTAGCCTGAGTAACTGCTATCAGAAATGAGATTCACTTTGTTCCTTTTCCTTTGAATGTCCATGCTGCTTCTTCATCTAGGAAATTCATCAGTTCTGAAGAATGTGGTTTCACAGTCTTTCCACGCTCTATATATTTTTTTCCTTTTTACTCTATGCCTTCACTTAGGTTTTGTTTCCACGCTTATTTCTCACACAGGCAAAACAAAAACAAAACCAAAATAAATCCCAGAAATAAATATATCAATGCACTCCTAAAATTAGCAAATTTAGCAATGATCAATACTTGAAGGAGAGGGTTGCATGTGGATGAAAAATACACTAGTTATTTTTCCTGTTGGAAGTTTACATTATCAGCACCATGTATACATGATAAGTCAAAAAAAATTAAATAGTAAGAATTCATGTTATGTTGTCCTGCTGGTGTTAAGCGTCTTTCTGGTTCTTTTAGTTTGCTTTGTATATTTATATTCTAATCCATTGATTGCATCTTGTAATGTTTCTCAAAGGACAATTTTATTTCTTTTACTTACTAGTTCTTAAGGAAAGGAATGCCATTTTTGGTACACAGCTGCATTTGAGTAGGAGTATTTCACACAGACTTTTAAAAAATGGCTGAGTTAGGAGTCTCTAAAAGTTCTGGTCACCAATTCCAATATGTGTATGTGGGGTCCACACCACCAAGCCATTCTCCAGTATGAGAGAGGTGGGATCTTACAACTCAACTCAATTCTGACCCTATCCGTCTGAGATAGTGTCAGATCCCATAGGTATGGGCTGTCTCACATGATGACCCCGCCCCAGTTAGACACCAGTTGCAAGCCTAGATTGTCACCTGTGCTTCTGACCCACTAGCTATAAATTAGAGGTTCCCCTCCTTAGGCTGGAGTAATTTGCTAAAGCTGGCTCACAAAACTCAGAGAAACATTTTACTTACTAGATTACCAGTTTACTATAAAAGTATATAATTCAGGAACAGCCGGATGAAAGAGATGCAGAGGGCAAGGAATGGGCGATGGGCGTGGAGTTTCCATGCCCAATCCAGGTGTTACTCTTCCAAATCTCCACGTGTTCACCAACCTGGAAGCCCTCCAAACCTACTCCTGGGTTTTTATGGAGGCTTCTTTACATAGGCATAATTAATCTTAAGTCACTGGCTATTGATGACTGATTCAACCTCCAGCACCTTTCCCCTCCCCGGAGGTCAGGGGGTATGACTGAAAGTTCTAATTCTCTTGGTTTGTTACCCTGGCAAGTAGCCACCACAGCCCACTCCCCACCCTTAGATGCTTTCCAGAAATTACATCATTAACATAAACTCAGGTGAGGTTGAAAGGTGTTTGTTAGAAATATCGAGACACCATTATCACTCTTATCACTTAGGATAACTCCAAGGGTTTAGGAGCTCTGTGCCAGAAATAGGGATGAATACCAAATATATATTTAATCACGATGTCACACTCTCATTGGTTTCTAATAATTTATACCTGAAAAGACTGTATCTCATTAAGCTATCAAATAAAAAAGAAAAGTACCTCTGAGTAGAGCCCCTCGTCTCTGCAACCTGAAAAGGCTTCTGAGAAAAGTATGTAATCAGGATCTCTGAGGGTTAAGCCTCTGGCATCTGTAGTTTTTAATAAGCTCCTAAGTCCTTTCAAGTGCACAACCTCATTGAGCATTAGTGACCTAGCAGAAGGCTGGTAACATTGTAGTGGACTTACTCGTGTTTCCAGCCTGGGGTCCCTTCTCCCTTCTGGTGCAGCCATCTCGACTTTCTTCCCGGAAGACACCGCGCTCCACTCCCAGCCGATAGCTCAAAGGTGGCTGGCCCCAGGCTGTCTGCTCCAGGGAAAGAGAAGTAACCTGGGCCATAGTAACCAATCCATAGTGATTGGTTCAGGGACCTGATCCAAGCTAGTCCAGTAAGGCTCATTTATTCCCTTTTGTGGGGTAGAGAAGCCTTCTTCCCCCTGGGATTTTACTAGAATCATGCACTAGCCTTGACTAAGATTAGCTGGTGACTGAGAATCACTACGTCAGCCTGTGAGGGTGGGGGCACTTAAAGGATGCTGACCCAAGAATATGGTCAATTCAGAGGAAAACAAAAACAAGAATGGGTAAAAAAGAGAGCAGAAGAGGAAGGGAGGGATTGAGAGCCTAATATTATTTAAGTCCCAGAATCCATCTGTACCTAATTAGATTAACCCCGGGACTCTTCAGAGCCATAATGTATTTTAGTCTGCTCAGGCTGCCATAACAAATGCCATACACTGGGGAGCTTAAGCAACAGGAATTTATTTCTTAAGCTAATGGAGGCTGGAAGTCCAAGATCAAGGTTCCAGTGAGGCCAGTTTCATTCTGAGGCCTCTTCTCTTGACTTGCAGGCAGCTGTCACCCTGCTCACAGAGCCTCCCTTTTGCGGGTCCCCAGGAAGGGAGAGAAAGGTGGGGGTGGGGGTGGGGTCAGTCAGGTTGTTATTATAAGGCACTAATCCTATTGTGTCAGGGCCCCACCTTTATGAGCTTATTTAACCTTAATTATCTCATTGGCCCTTTCTCCACATATAGTCCCACTGGGGGTTAGGGTTTAACATATGAACAACACAGTCCATACCATGACTCAAGAAAGTCTCCTCCTTTTTCCCCCAAAGGCAATGGGCTGGGTTTTCAGTCACTTAATATGACAGAGTTCTATAGCCACTGCTGTTGACTTCAGCACCCAGCCCACTCTATTTCTGTCCTGATCTGTTAGTCTGACTTCCAAAGCAGACCACTGCAGTGGGCAACAATGCCTTTGGGACAAAAAAGGCCATCTAGTGAGATGGTTCAAAAAAAAGTCTGGAGTCTGCCTGCATGGGTTTCAATTCCAGCTGTCATTTGTGTAACTTTCCTCTGTCTGAATGTACTCATCTGTAAATGGTATGGACAAAAGTCCCTACTCCTGGAGTTATGAAGATTCAATATATGAACATTCAGAGAATACTTAGAATAGTGACAGGTGCTGTGCTACAACAATGTTTGCTAAATACACAAAAAGACCTGCATTAGATCTCTGCTTGTGCATTTACCAGTGTGTGACTGCATGTTACCCAATTTCTTGGAGCTTCCTTTCTCTAAGGAGGAAAAAGGTGAACTGCCTTCTTTGGGTAACAGCATGTGTACACTTACTAGTGCAGGTCCTGACATAGTAAACAACAGATGTGTGAACAAATGGATAAACTGCAATTAGAGTAAGAAGTTTCCCTTTTAGTCTTGAAATTTTCACTTTCAACTTGAGCATATTTAATTTTGAACCACTTCATAGATCTATTAGATTCACCTATTTTTCTCTCTTTACTTAAGAAAGCATCAGTTATCTAACGCTCAGATGTAATTACACAGAAATGACAGTTGTATCCAAATGAAACAGAATAATTTAGATAAGCATTTGGTAATGGTACTCTCCACAATTCTTACAAAATCTGATGCTGAAAAAACTAGTGCAAAGTGGAAGTCTAAGGGAAGCTATGTAATTAGTAACTATTTAGATGGATTACTTTTCTAAGAAACTTTCGGTAATGAAGCAAACCATTAGGCTGCCTATTAAAATTATACTCTGTGTATTGAAAATAAAGACCAGAAAACCAGAATGGATTGCCTCTTTCTGACTTGTTTAGTACGGCTTATTCAACGTCAGAGTTCTACCTGACTTTAAATGAGATTTATATAATGGAATTCCATTGCAAAGATTCTCTTGAACCACTGACTTGAATTGAGGAAAAAAGATGATAACTGTGTGATTTTGCAGGCAGATTCACATTATAAATTACATTTTCTCCACTTCGCCAGAGTTGGTGAGTCTCAGAAGCAGACCGCTTTTTCTTATCAGGGAAATTCGGATTCTTGTCCCAAATAGACTATGAAGGTTATTAGAAACTTTGTTTCCAATTTACACCTTAAAATTTTTCTATTTTAAAATTATTCCTATAAAAAGTCAAACAATAAAGATATGTTTCAAGAAGAAGTTAGTCTTTCATGCTCCACTTCCCCCTCCAGTCTTATCTGCCTGAGGTAACCAATGTCATCAGTGTATTTCCTTTTTTAATGAAAATTGAATCATATTGGTAATGTGATGAACCTCTCTCCTCCAGGGCAGTACAGGTATAATATTTCAAGTAAGTGTGCACCGGAACTTATTCACCAGGCCATTTGTTTTCAGATTTTATTTTTTTTGTCACCACAAATAATGTGTCAGAAAATATGTACATGTTCTTATGTTGACAAAACACGAAATGAGATTTCTCTAATTTGCAGTTATTCTAGGGTAATTTCAAGGTGCTACCACATCCTTACAAATAGTAAAAGAAAATGATGACCTTTGTTGACAGAAGACATTGATAATAAAGATAAAAGAATATAAAGAATAAATTTAAGTAATTTATGGCACAAGTGATCCCATTCACTTTTGCAATGTGGTACTTGTAATACTCAACCTTTATAAATTATTTCTAGAACTCCGAAGAAGGGCATTAAGTCTCCATACCCATATGAAGGCCTTCGGTAGTTTGTCAAAGTGTGGTTCCTCAAGCATGTTCACAGCAAAGATTTCATTGCCCATCACCCAGAGATTTTTACTTAGTGGGTTTGGAGTCTGGCTCAGGTAGCTTTACTTTTCAATGAAAAATCCCCAGGTGGAATTCCCAGGTGAAATCACCGGGGTTTGCAAGCTTTGGACTAGACCAGGGGTCAGCCAAGTTCAGTCACCCACCTGTTTTTTATGGCCTGTGAGCTAAGAAAGTTTTTTACATTTTTAAAAAATGGTTAAAAAAAAATCAAAAGAAGTATATTTCATATGTAAAAATTATACACAATTCAAATTTCAGTGTCTATGAAAATAGTGTTATTGGAATATAGCCACACCCATTCATTCCATATCATCTATGGCTGCTTTGGTGCTGCAACAGTGGGGTCGCATAAGTTGCCATGGAAACCATATGGCAATAGCCAAAATATTTACAATCTGTTCCCTGAGAGAAAAAGTTGTGCCAGCTCCTGGACTAGATGATCTCTAAGGTCCCTGCCATTTCTGAATGTATTCTATTCACTGTAGTTATCTACCTCCTTTAATATGCAAATACCCTGGAGCTGGTGCAAACCCATGGAGGCACAAAGCGTGTGTGAAGGCCAGACACCATGATGAGTTTCTTTTTCTCAATCACTTAGAAATTAGGAGACTATGTGACCAACATAAAGTAAATTATACATTAGCACAATCAGAAAATGAGAAACAACTACAATAGCTAACATTCCTGTGGTGCATTGTATGTATCAGGCCCTGTTTTCAGTGTTTCCCATACATCGACTCATGGAGTTGTCACAACTCTATGGGCAGGACCTAACTTTATCTACCTTTTACAGTTGAGGAAACTGAGGCATAGAGGAGTTAAGTAACTTGACTGAGAACACATAATTATAAGTAACAGAGTGGGGATTTGAACCGATGCAGTCTAGCTGTGGAATCTGGGCTTAAAAATCACTAAGCTATTATGGCAAAAGATAAGGTAAAAGAAATTTAAAGGGGAGGAGGAGCAAGATGGCAGGGGAGTAGGAGACCTAAATTTCATCTGGTCCTGGGAATTCAGCTGGATAGGGATCAAACCATTCTGAACACCTACGAACTCAACAGGAGATAGAAGAAAAGAATAGCAGCAACTCTCTAAACAAAAAAGCAACCACTTTCTGGAAGGTAGGACGTGCGAAGAAGTGAATCCGAGGAGATATTCGGCAGGGGAGGGGGCCTCCATCGGCCGCTTCTGGCGAGTGACAGAGCCGCAGAGCACAAAATCGGAACTTTTAGAAGTCGGCTCCACTGAGGGACGTCACTCTAGTGGCTAAGCAGGGGTGGAACCCTCGTGGGACAGTGTGGTCTCAGGACCCTCGGGGTCACAGGAAGATCAGGGGTGCCTGAGTGCAGCAGAGCTCCCAGGTATCGGAGCAGGGAAGCTGGCTGCAGAGACGGAGGCGAGGCGCGGGCTCTCAGCTCGGGGTTGCCATAAACCATGATCCGCGGCACAGTCGGGCCACTGCTCCTCCAGCAGGGCCCAACAAGCGGCAGATTCGGGGACACTCCCCTTCCTCCCCTAGGAGGAGTGGCGCAGGAGCACACTGCAGGAATCGGCTGGGTTTGGAGACTCCAAGTGTGCCAGAGATAGAAACGCTCGGTTCACAGGCCGGGTGAGCATGGAGTGCGGCCGGAAACCGGGGAGCCAGGAGTGATTGACTGCTTTTCTCTGGGGGTGCACTGAGGAGTGGGGCCCCGAGTTCTCAGCTCCTCCAGGACGGAGATTGGAGGCCACCATTTTCACTCTTGTCCTCCAAAATGTATGGAGAGCTTTCAGGGAACAAAAGCTCCCAAGCAAACCCGAGCAGATTACTTAGCCCAGACAAGACAGGGCAATTCCGCCTCTGGCAAAGACATTTGGGAACCACGGCAACAGGGCCCTCCCCCAGAAGATCAGCACAAACAGCCAGCCAAGACCAAGTTTACTGATCAATGAGAACCGCAGAACTCCAGCGCTAGGGCAATACTGCACATAGAATTCATGGCTTTTTTCCCATAATTCTTTAGTCTTTCAAAGTTTCAAATTTTTTAATTTTCTTTTTTTCTTTTTCTATTTTTTTTAATTTTTCTTTTTCCCTTTTTCAACCAACACCATATCAATCCCTTTTTTTAAAATCTTTTTTTTTTTCATTTTTAGAGTCATATTCTATTCCTTCATTGTAGTTAACCTTATTTTTGGTATATATATAGTTTGTTCTCTCTTTAAAATTTTGGGATACAGTTTCTTCTATTAGACCAAAATATACGCTAAATCTCTAGTGTATGGCTTTGTTCTAGTCTCCTGCCTGATCACATTCTCTCCCTCCTTTTTTTAAAATTCCTCTTCTTTTTTCAACCAACTTATCAATTCCTTTTATAAAATCTTTTATAATTTTCATCTTTACAGTCATATTCAATCCCTTCATCATATTTACCCTTATTTTTGTACATACATAAGTTTTTCTTTCTTTAAAATTTTGGGAGGCACTTTCTTCTAACAGACCAAAATATGCCCAAAATCTAGTGTGTGGCACTGATCTATGCACCAGCCTGATCATAACTGATCATATTCTTTTTTTTTTTATCTTTTTCTTTTTCTTTTTTTCTTTTTTCTTTCTTTCCCTTTCTTTTCCCCTGGTTTCAGGTCTCTTCTGAGTTCTTTAGTGCATATTTTTCTGGGGTTGTTGTTACCCTGTTAGCATTTTGTTCTCTCATTCATCTATTATCCTCTGGACAAAATGACAAGATGGAAAAAATCACCTCAAAAAAAAAGAACAAGAGGCAGTACTGACTGCCAGGGACCTAATCAATATGGACGTTAGTAAGATGTCGGAACTAGAGTTCAGAATGACGATTTTAAAGATACTAGATGGGCTTGAAAAAAGCATGGAAGATATTAGAGAAACCCTCTCTGGAGAAATAAAAGAACTAAAATCTAACCAAGTAGAAATCAAAAAGGCTATTAATGAGGTGCAATCAAAAATGGAAGCTCTAACTGCTAGGATAAATAAGGCAGAAGAGAGAATTAGTCATATAGAAGACCAAATGATGGAAAATAAAGAAGCTGAGAAAAAGAGAGATAAAAAACTACTGGATCATGAGGGCAGAATTCGAGAGTTAAGTGATACCATAAGACAAAACAATATTAGAATAATTAGGATCCCAGAAGAAGAAGATAGAGAGAGGTGGCAGAAGGTATACTGGAGCAAATTATAGCAGAGAACTTCCCTAATTTGGGGAAGGAAATAGGCATCAAAATCCAGGAGGCACAGAGAACCCTCCTCAAAATCAATAAAAATAGGTCAACACCCTGACATCTAATAGTAAAACTTACAAGTCTCAGAGACAAAGAGAAAATCCTGAAAGCAGCTTGGGACAAGAGGTCTGTAACCTACAATGGTAGAAACATTAGATTGGCAACAGACCTATCCACAGAGACCTGGCAGGCCAGAAAGGACTGGCATGATATATTCAGAGCACTGAATGAGAAAAATATGCAGCCAAGAATACTATACCCAGCTAGGCTGTCATTGAAAAAAGAAGGAGAGATAAAAAGCTTTCAGGACAAACAAAAACTAAAGAAATTTGCAAACACGAAACCAGCCCTACCAGAAATATTGAAAGGGGTCCTCTAAGCAAAGAAAGAGCCTAAAAGTAACATAGACCAGGAAGGAACACAGACAATATACAGTAACAGTCACCTTACAGGCAATACAGTGGCACTAAGTTCATATCTTTCAATAGTTACCCTGAATGTAAATGGGATAAATGCCCCAATCAAAAGACACAGGCTATCAGATTGGATAAAAAAACAAGACCCATTGATATGCTGTCTGTAAGAGACTCACTTTAGACCCAAAGACAACTCCAGATTGAAAGTGAGGGGATGGAAAACCATTTACCATGTTAATGGACATCAAAAGAAAGCTGGGGTGGCAATCCTTATATCAGACAAATTCGATTTTAAACCAAAGACTATAATAAGAGATGAAGAAGAGCACTATATCATACTTAAAGGGTCCTATCCAACAAGAAGATCTAACAGTTGTAAATATCTATGCCCCTAACATGGGAGCAGTCAATAATATAAACCAATTAATAACAAAAGCAAAAAAACACATCAACAACAATACAATAATAGTGGGGGACTTTAACACCCCCCCTCACTGAAATGGACAGATCATCTAAGCAAAAGACCAACAAGGAAATACAGACTTTAAATGACACACTGGAACAAATGGACTTCACACATATTTTCAGAACATTCCATCCCAAAGTAACAGAACACACATTCTTCTCTAGTGCCCATGGAACATTCTCCAGAATAGATCGCATCTTAGGTCACAAATCAGGTCTCAACTGGTATCAAAAGATTGGGATAATTCCCTGCATATTTTCAGACCACAATGCTTTGAAATTAGAAGTCAATCACAAGAGGAAAGTCAGAAAGAACTCAAATACATGGAAGCTAAAGAGCATCCTACTAAAGAGTGAATGGGTCAACCAGGAAATTAAAGAAGAATTAAAAAAATTCATGGAAACTAATGAAAATGAAAACACAGCTGTTCAATATCTTGGGATGCAGCAAAGGCAGTACTAAGAGGAAAGTATATAGCAATACGAGCCTTCCTCAAGAAACAAGAAAGGTCTCAAATACATAACCTAACCCTACACCTAAAGGAGCTGGAGAAAGAACAGCAAATAAAGCCTAAACCCAGCAGGAGAAGAGAAAAAATAAAGATCAGAGCAGAAATCAATGAAATAGAAACCAAAAGAACAGGAGAACGGATCAACGAAACTAGGAGCTGGTTCTTTGAAAGAATTAACAATATTGATAAACCACTGACCAGACTTATAAAAAGAAAAGAAAATGACCCAAATAAATAAAATCATGAATGAAAGAGGAGAGATCACAACCAAAACCAAAGAAGACAAAAAAATTATAAGAACATATTATGAGCAACTATATGCCAGCAAATTAGATACTCTGGAAGAAATGGATGCATTCCTAGAGATGTATAAACTACCAAAACTGAACCAGGAAGAAATAGAAAACCTGAACAGACCTATAACCACTAAAGAAATTGAAGCAGTCATCAAAAATCTCCCAACAAATAAGAGCCCAGGGCCAGATGGCTTCCTAAGGGAAGTCTGCCAAACATTTAAAGAAGAATTAATACCTATTCTTCTGAAACTGATCCAAAAAATAGAAATGGAAGGAAAACTTCCAAACTCGTTTTATGAGACCACCATTACCTTGATGCCCAAACAAGACAAAGACCCCATCAAAAAGGAGAATTACAGACCAATATCCTTGATGAACATGGATGCAAAAATTCTCACCAAAATACTAGCCAATAGGTTCCAACAGTACATTAAAAGGATTATTCACCACGACCAAGTGGGATTTATCCCTGGGCTGCAAGGCTGGTTCAACACCTGCAAATCAATGTGATACAATACATTAATAAAAGAAAGAACAAGAACCATATGATCGTCTCAATAAATGCAGAAAAAGCATTTGACAAAGTACAGCATCCTTTCTTGATCAAAACTCTTCAGAGTATAGGGATAGAGGGTACATACCTCAATATCCTAAAAGCCATCTATGAAAAACCCACAGTGAATATCATTCTCAATGGGGAAAAACTGAAGGCTTACCCCCTAAGGTCAGGGACATGGCAGGGATGTCCACTATCACCACTGCTATTCAACATAGTATTAGAAGTCCTAGCCACAGCAATCAGACAACAAAAAGAAATCAAAGGCATCCAAATCGGCAAAGAAGTCAAACTCTCACTCTTTGCAGATGATATGATACTTTATGTGGAAAACCCAAAGACTCTACCCCAAAACTGCTAGAACTCATACAGGAATTCAGTGAAGTGGCAGGATATAAAATCAATGCACAGAAATCAGTGGCATTCCTATACACCAACAACAAGACAGAAGAAAGAGAAATTAAGGAGTTGATCCCATTTACAATTGCATCCAAAACCATAAGATACCTAGGAATAAATCTAACCAAAGAGGCTAAGAATCTGTACTCAGAAAACTGTAAAACACTCATGAAAGAAATTGAGGAAGACACAAAGAAATGGAAAAACGTTCCATGCTCATGGATTGGAAGAACAAATATTGTGAAGATGTCAATACTACCTAGAGCAATCGATACATTTAATGCAATCCCCATCAAAATACCATCCACTTTTTTCAAAGAAATGGAACAAATAATCTTAAAATTTGTATGGAACTAGAAAAGACCCCAAATAGCCAGAGGAATGTTGAAAAAGAAGAGCAAAGCTGGCGGCATCACAATTCCGGACTTCCAGCTCTATTACAAAGCTGTCATCATCAAGACAGTATGGTACTGGCACAGAAACAGAGACATAGATCAATGGAACAGAAGAGAGAGCCCAGAAATGGACCCTCAATTCTATGGTCAACTAATCCTCGACAAAGCAGGGAATGGAAAAAAATCAGTCTCTTCAACAAATGGTGTTGGGAAAATTGGACAGCCACATGCAGAAGAATGAAACTGGACCATCTTACACCACACACAAAAATAGACTCAAAATGGTTGAAAGACCTAAATGTGAGATAGGAGTCCATCAAAATCCTAAAGGAGAACACAGGCAGCAACCTCTTCCACCTCAGCCACAGCAACTTCTTCCTAAAAACATCGCCAAAGGCAAGGGAAGCAAGGGCAAAAATGAACTATTGGGACTTCATCAAGATAAAAAGCTTTTGCACAGCAAAAGAAACAGTCAACAAAACCAAAAGACAACTGACAGAATGGGAGAAGATATTTGCAAATGACATAGCAGATAAAGGACTAGTATCCAAAATCTATAAAGAACTTATCAAACTCAATACCCAAAGAACAAATAATCCAATCAAGAATTGAGCAGAAGACATGAACGGACATTTTTCCAAAGAAGACATCCAAAAGGCCAACAGACACATGAAAAAGTGCTCAACATCGCTTGGCATCAGGGAAATCCAAATCAAAACCTCAACGAGATACCACCTCACACCAGTCAAAATTGGTAAAATTAACAAGTCAGGAAATGACAGATGTTGACGGGGATGCAGAGAGAGGCGAACCCTCGTAGACTGTTGGTGGGAATGAAAGCTGGTGCAGCCACTCTGGAAAACAGTATGGAGGTTCCTCAAAAAGTTGAAATAGAGCTACCCTATGACCCAGCAATCGCACTACTGGGTATTTACCCCAAAGATACAAATGTAGGGATCTGAAGGGGTACATGCACCCTGATGTTTATAGCAGCAATGTCCACAATATCCAAACTATGGAAGGAACCAAGATGTCCATCGACAGATGAATGGATAAAGAAGATGTGGTATATATATATATATATATAGGAATATTATGCATTATAATATTATTATTGCCATTTGCAATGACGTGGATGGAACTAGAAGGTATTATGCTGAGCGAAATAAGTCAGTCAGAGAAAGACATGTATCATATGACCTCACTGATACGAGGAATTCTTAATCTCAGGAAACAAACTGAGGGTTGCTGGAGTGGTGGGGGGTGGGAGGGCTGGGGTGGCTGGGTGATAGACGCTGGGGAGGGTATGTGCTATGGTGAGCATTGTGAATTGTGTAAGACTGTTGAATCACAGACCTGTACCTCTGAAACAAATAATACATTATATGTTAAGGAAAAAAAAAGAAGATAGTAGGAAGGGAGAAATGAAGGGGGGGAAACTGGTGGGGAAGACGAACCATGAGACTACGGACTCTGAGAAACAAACTGAGGGTTCTAGAGGGGAGGAGGGTGGGGGGATGGGTTAGCCTGGTGATGGGTATTAAAGAGGGCACGTACTGCATGGAGCACTGGGTGTTATATGCAAACAATGAATCATGGAACACTACATCAAAAACTAATGATGTAATGTATGGTGATTAACATAACACAATAAAATAAAATAAAATAAAATAAAATAAAATAAATAAAAAAGAAATTTAAAGGTAAAAATCACTATGTTTGGACTCTGATCTTAACTCCAATTTGAAAGTCAGTGGAGTGGATACTATCCTCAGATGAATATTCTGCCACCTCAGGGTCATGGGGTCTAATATCCTCGGGGCCAATTAGAAACCTCACTGAAAGAGGAACACTGCCTTCTCAAACTCAGTTCCTTTTTCTACTTTGAATAACACCGTGGAAACAGATCCTTTTTATCATAGGAAAACTTCATCATAAGCTGTGATGGTAACTGGTAGTTGCAGGGCAAGGAAACCATCTTGTGTGGTGGGGATTGCATTCAGCCAGAGAGGGCATGCCCCATTGAAAAAGGGCCCGCTTTTCATCTCTAGCTTATTATTATTTTTTAAAGATTTTATTTATTTATTTATTTGACAGAGAGAGACATAGTGAGAGCAGGAACACAAGCGGGGGGGTGGGAGAGGAAGAAGCAGGCTTCCTGCAGAGCAGGGAGCCTGATGTGGGACTCGATCGCAGGACCCTGGAATCAAGACCTGAGCTGAAGGCAGACGCTCAACGACTGAGCCACCCAATCTCTAGCTTATTATTGACATGTAGACATGAGGGCAATTCAAATTTTTATAGTGTAATTTCCCACTATTTGAAAGTTCAACAATTAACCCAAATATTAAAAACAAATAAAACCCACTGTCCGGGCCAAACAAAATAAGACTTCAAACCACAAGTGTGTGACCCATACTTAAGCAATTTTCCCTTTAGGCTAAATCATCTTAATTCCAAACTTTTCCAAATGGATCTCTAGATCCAGACCTTTAATGAGAATCATGGCTGTACCCTTGAACTGTGTCAAGCTTTGCAGTCATCTGTAGTTGATAGGAGTTACAAATTTAACTTTTAGAAGTTGAAGTCCTACCTGGCAGATAGTTATGCTATGTGCAAGCCTAATGCCCTCCTCATGCACGTCCTGAGAAATGTCTGCTTTATATTATAGTAGGCAATCTCTACCCAGACCGGCACCATTGATAAGTGTTTTTCCTTAATGGAAAAGTGTATTTTCATAGCTTTTCTAGGAATATCTTGATGTCTTTTAATGGAACCATAATCCATTCCCTTATTTAATCTTCAATCACACAATACTTATTTCACTGAATATAATGGCTTATGCACATTCTCTAATGGCCCCTAAATAAAAGACTTTTTTTTAAATTTGAAAGTGCTTCAGAGTATATATACAATGAGGAAAAGAACAGAACAGAAAAATTCCAGTTATTTAGTTGAAGTGAAAAAAAATAATGTTCAGAGTACTGAAACTTGAGTGATAAATCACTGTAATAAAATAATTAAAAAAGATTTGTCATTCTGACAATCTGAAATAGTATTTAAATTGTTCAGACATTTTACTAAAAATCTACTTAAAGAACTTTCAGATCCTATAGGAAACAGTTTTTTATAAAACAATATTTTAAAATATTTTACATGAGAATCTATTCAGAAAATGTCTTAAATGGAATTTGAAAATCAATCAAAATTTATTGCTCAAATTTGACTTTTATGTGTTCTGGTTGGAGTTCATGGACTCTGCACAAAGTAAGCATTATTTTGAATATTTCAAATATTTTCAGTTAGTTTAATATATAGTGTCATAAATAAAGGACAAGTTGTTTTCAGAGGCCTGCCTAGGAGTTTGGAGTGTGAAAAACATGGCACTTTGGCACTCAAAAAAATTCTCAAATGAAAATTAAATAATTATATAGAAGGACAAATGGGACGCTGAATTCTTAAATGTGGAACTTTATGAAACATCAATTAAAACAAAATCACAAAACCCTAAAAACAATGTGGTATCCTGGATTTGCTCATACAACAGAAAAAAGACATTTGTGGAAAACTGTTAAAATATGAATAAAGCCTGGAGTTAATAGTAATGTACCAATTCTTGGTTTTGACAAATGCACCATAGGACTGTAAGATGTTAACACTAGAGGAAACTGGGTGATAGGTATATGGGAATTCTATTTTTGGAACTTTTTTGTAAATCTAAAATTATTCCAAAATAAAGAATGTCATTTAAAAAATCAAAGGACAATCGATGTATTGACCTGTGCCCTTAAAGCGTCCAACAGAATAGAGTAGGCTGACAAAATTCACATGCAGCTAAGTGCCATTTGTGTATGTATGTGTGGGTGGTGTGTATATATGAAGTGGTTAGGTGGGAGATGTGTGAAAACAGTTAACACACGTCAATCTTTTCCTTTGAGCCCTGCTGCTCAAAGTTTAAAAGGACATAAATGAGGGTGGAAAGTGAGTTCCTAAACATTTTATTCATAAAAGAAATATTAATAAAATATATTAGTAAATAAAAAATATATTTAAACTTTAGAAATTTGTCACCGTGTCACAAAAGATAGGTCATCATAACTGGACAACTTTCAAATTTTGCTTTTTTCTGTGCGCTTTTGATTTTTTAAAACAGTTTTGTGTCTTTTTGTGGTATCTTCAAATATATACTCATGGAAATGATTATGCTCTGTTTTCAAATTCTATAAAGCACAACTTTATACTCACTTCTGTCCCCTCACCAGAAAGACTACATTGTGATAGGTTTCTCTTTTGCTGTATGGAACAGAGACATTAATGAGGTTGATGAAACACGTCAGCATGCTGAATTTAATAGGTCTGCTTTCAGGCAGGATATAGTAGGTCATGGCAAGCCAACACATTCACAGCAAAACCAAAAAAGGTAAGAACTACAAAACACATATTTTTAATGATATCAGAGAGTAAGGAAATAGCATAAACAAAAATTCCAGAGAAAGGAGAACCACGTTCTGAAATAGGCGGGCAATTGTTGGCCATCATTTTGCTTAGGGTTTAAGAATTAATCTTGACTGAGGCAGAGAGCTTCCACTGGGGAAAAAGAGATCCCAGCAGATCTTTTAGCCTTCTTCTGGGCTACAGGAATCAAAAGGAAACGTGAAGGGTCTCAGTGATAGATGATAATGGCGGGACATCTGAAACGCAAGTAGAGTCTGAACTTGTGCCAGATGACATTTTGACATGGTTGAGATCTCAAGAATCAGGATTAGGACACACGGATCCAACTGACACAGGTTCTGTACAGAAACAAAGGGTGGAGTAGATTCAAGGCACCAATTACTCCTACCTCCCCACCTGCTGTGATCGCGGCAGCCAACTGTGTCCCCTTTCCACCTCAGTACAAGCACCAATTCCTGCGTCAAAGGTTCCAGCGAATGGAAACCGCCAAAGGAGCAACCTCAGGTTCAGCAGTGATGGTACTGTGTGAGTGAAGAGGGCGAGGCTCCTTCCTGGAGACCAAAGGAATCTCAGACGGAAGCAGCCCAGGGTGAGCTCATCCATAGATCGACCACTGGATGCTCTGAAGTCGTCCCATGCTCCATGAGGAAAATGTATGCCGGCTGTCAGGATGACTCCACCTCAGATGACACTAAGACCTGATTCCTGTGTGGGGCCTTCAAACTTCTGGATTAAGTAGGTGTAACATTTTTTCTCTCTCTCAGTAAAGATGAATTCAGGATCTGCCTCGAGGGAGCCAGCATCTTTAATTTATACCCAGAGTTGCATTAAAGAGTAACAGCAGCAGCTCGGTGCTGAAAACTGTGCAAAGGTAATAGAAGACCCGAGCTCAGCTAGTGATTCAAAAGTGGAATCATTTCTTGATGGGTTCAGTCACTGTTTTTTGTTTTTTAATTGGTTTTTAAACTCCACTATTCTTGGCTTTATTCCAACATGCATTGTTCTAAGAAGCCATGGAGGGAATGTCAAATTCTAGCTTCTTGGTGCACTTCACTTGCCACCAGAAAAGAACTTAAACCTGAATCAGCAGAAAGATTTGTTCCTGGGCTTGTTAATTATAGCGAAATTGAAGAATTAAAATGCAATGTCATGACCTCAGAAAGTATTTCATTCCCTTTATTTCATCCTCATCTCAATGTATAACCAGCCATATTTCAGTCTGGGGTTTATTTATTGCAACAAAGCAGGTATGTGGCACATGATGTAATCTCTAAACCACTTCAGCTTGGCCTATTTGTCAGTCGAGGCGTGTGCTCAATTTAGAATGGCTTCTGCTCATTCAGATCTCTCTCACATGCTCGGTGGTTAAAGAGTTAGATTTATATAAAGTTCTTGACACCGCAATAAAAAAGGCCACATTTATATGAACTGCAAAGTGCAATAAAAGCTCAGAAAACCAAATAAAATCTTGAGGAACACTGCCAATATATGGGAAGACAGTATAGCATCTATTTTTATTTTAATTTGCTTTGCTGATTTGTATACTGAGTTCTCATAAATGGAAAAATTGGTATGTTAAAAAAAACTGTTAAAGTAACATCGCATTGTTTTGTTTAATGAAGGGCTCAATTTGAATTTTGATTACAAACAATAGGAAATTGGGGCCACTTTAGGAGTTAATTAGTCACAAGTTTTTCTGGTCACAAGGAAGCATTTAATTTATACACTTTTATTCTTATAAAAGGCTCTAATAGAGGAAAATAAAACACCAAACATCAATAAACGTTATTTTAGCAAATATAATTTTTAGACGTACTATTAATTCCCATATATAAAACAGATGGCATATAGGAATATCATATATTTAAACACAAATCCATTTAGAAATACTAGCTAGATCTTTTATAGCATCTTTCTCACATGGGTCAACTACAAAGACTGTAAGAAACAGTACTTGCCATATATTACAGATTAATATTAGTTGCAGATAATTTATAATTTTTAGAATCAAGTCAATCTTTCACACAAGTTTAGGTTCCTCTGTTACTTCCTTTCATAACATCCTGTTCATCCTTTCATTTTATTTGTTAAATTATAATAATTGATGAATCGTGCAATTTTTGTTAAAGTGCTTTTCCTGTTATGTTCTGAACTCCATAAGGTCTGGGACTATGTTTTCTTGTTCACTACACTTTGCTTAATATGTTGCCCAGTGCTTAAAACATAGATGTACTCAATAAAGGTGTGCTTAATGAATCAAGGACTGAAAGATCTGCACCACGGGTGGGCAAACTATGGCTCAAATCCAGCCTGTTGCCTGCTTTCTACAGCCATCAAGTTAAGAATGCTTACTTTTTTCTTCTGTCTTTAAGTGGATCTATTTTTCAAATGGTTACTTAAGTACCTAAATAGCAGCCTCAGTTTTGCTCATTGGCCCATAAATTCTAAAATATTTACTATTTGGCCCTTCAAGAAAAATGTTTCCTGACCCTGATTTAGACCACCCCTGTCCAAAAGAACTAAGACAATGATGGAAATATTACATATCTGTGCTCTCCAACAGGATAGCCACAAACCACATATGGCTATTGACCACATGAAATTTGTCCAGTGTGACCGAGAAACACAACTTTTCATTTTAAATAATTTAAATAAGCCCATGTGGCTAGAAGCTAGTGTATTAGCAGCAGATCTAGATATACAAAAGAAGAGATATCATGTAAACACAGTAAACACTTACTGGGAGATCAAACATATCTTTGGAAAAAATGAAAAATATTTGAAGTTAGTTTGGCCTTTCTGGCAAAAAATTGAATAAAAAAATAAAATAAATTATCATCAGTTCATTAAAACAACTAACATTATGACAGTACAAGACCCAAAGGTAAAGATTAATTCATTTAATTTGGCAGTTACACAGAAACTCATTTAAAATAAGTGCTGGTTGGTTCTTCACTTACTATGAATGAAAAAAAATTATTTTGGATAAGGCAGATAATGTTACTGTTCTATTAACAAGTAAATGAAGGACATTGCTTTTATGAAGATTTTGAAGTTTCTCTTTGCTTTATTGAAAGACACATCACTCACAAAGAAATTCTTGAAATACATAGAATGCTATTAAAGCAAAATGTTCTCTAGCACAGTAGGAAAACATTAGAGCACATAAACAAGTAAAAACAGTAATATAATCCAACAGTATCCTCAAACAGCATTGAAATAGGTATTAAAGTGGCCTGAGAAGTAAAGATTCAAATTGCAAAAAGTGAAGTTTAAATACCCACATTCATATGTGATTTCAAGTCTTTAAGTTGAGAAGCGATTATAAGGAAATCTGAAATATGTGCTATTTAGGATTGAAATTGTTTGCTGTTATTTATAACACTTAAAGTAAGTTCAAAAATTTAAAAATTGGAGTATATTTCCTTTTCTTGCTTATACCATTTCTTACATGTCTATGTATGAAATAATATCTCCCTGAGTAAAACTACTTTGGCTGCTGCCTTTTATTTCAAATGATTTTATCATTAGGGAAAAATTTGAAATCATGGTGGACAAATAATCCCTTAATGCTTTTCCTGGCTAGCAAGTAATTTGTTAAAGCAATCCAATTTCCAAATAGCGTATAAACTCAATAAGACACTGAGCCAATGCATCTGTTCCTCTCTGTAGAGTATGCACAAATGCCTTTCATTTTGGGGGAAAATCCTAAGACTGAATTCTCTGAAAGGACAATTTAGCTCTAGTAACAAAATATCATTTATAATGTCTCTCTGATAAAACTAGAATTTTTTAAAAAGTCAAGTTTTATTCAGATACAATTATTTATATGTAGCAATATTCACCCTTTTTAAGTGTACTGTTTAATGAATTTGACAAACATACAAATCGTGCATTCACCACCCAAATTAACATATGGGACATTTTCATCACCCCAGAAAGTTCCCGTATGCCCCTTTGTAGATGATCCCTTTCTTTACACACAGCCCACTGGCAACCAGTGACCGATCTGTTTTCTGTTTCTACGGTTTTGACTTTTCTAGAATGTCATACAAATGGAATCATACAGAATGTAATCTGTTGTGTCTGTCTTATTTCACTTAGCCACTTAGCATAATGCTTTTGAAATTCATCCATGTTGTTACATGTACATGTAGTCCATTGCTTGTTGTTGAGAAGTATTCCATCATATGAATATATCATAATAATTTTATCCATTTCGCTTGTGATAGACTTTCAGCTACAGGAATAAAGCAACTATTAACATTTGCTGTGTGGACATATGTTTTCATTTCTCTTGGGTAAATATCTATGAGTGGAATTGTTGGGTCATATGGTAAGTATATGTTTAACTTTATAAAAAATCTGCCAAACTGTTCTCCAAAATAACTGTACTATTTGCATTTGCCTGAGCAATCTTCAGAGCTCTCTTTGTTTTATGTGGGCTCTAGCAATATTATCAATCCTTCTAATTTTAGTCATTTGAAAGGTTGTGTAGTGGTATCTCCCTGCCTCCTTGTGCTTTTAATTCATATTTTCTTGATGATTAATGATGAATATTTTTACACATGTTCATTGCCATTTGTATATCTTCCTTGGCGAAATATTTGTTCAAATCTTTTGCTTTTCTTTTTACTGAGGTTTTTTTTTTTTTTTTTTGTCTATTTTTGTATTCTACATACAAGCTCTTTATCAGGTAGGAGCTTTGCTAATTTTTTTTTCTTTTACCAATCTGTGGACTGTCTTTTCATTTTCTTAACAGGGCATTTCATTTTCTTTTGAAGGGCAGACATTTTAAATTTGATGAAGTCCAGTCTGTGAAATCTTCACTTATGGTTCATGTTTTTGGTGCCTAAGAAATCTTTCCTTAACCAAAGGTCACAAATATTTTTTCCTATGTTGTCTTCTAGCAGTTTTTTACATTCAGGTCAAAGATCCATTTCAAGTACCCTGTATGTGATATGTGGTCAAAGTTAAGCTTTTTTGGTTTTTCATTTTGATATGCAGTTGTTTGCAAAACTTGTTGAAAAAAGTATTTAAACCCACTGAATTGCTTTGGCAGCTTTGTCAAAAGCCAACTGAATGAACAGGTGTGGGCTGATTTCTGAGCTCACTAGTCTGTGCCATTCATCTATATAATTATCTTTAAACAAATACCACCCTGCTGTTATTACTGAAGTTTTCTAGTAAGTATTGTAGACTGTTATATTTTATATATATAAAGTGGATATTGTTATCCTTCAGAAACCTAAGTACCTCTGAAACAGTTGTTCACTATAGAGTGTAAGTGGAGACCTCATTGATTTAAGAAGATACCATTCCTCCAAAGATGAAAGAATTGCTATTCTTGGTAGTTACTTTAGGTGTTCTGTTTCCCTGTGTTTCACAGACAGGGGGTTGACTGAGCCCAGAGGATCCACAGATAGAATTCAGGGCATCCGTGATCTTGGAGCTTGGAGAAAATATTCTTCTTTATTCTCACTAATTGCTAATAGTAATTTAGGGTTTCCTTCAGTTCTAAAGGTGGACAACAAACCTCAGCAGTACTGGCAGTACTTGCAACTTTTGCCAATAGAAGGTACAGATATTTCTGTGTCACATTACAGTTATGGCCGGAATCTTCAAATATTGTTGACATTTATTGTTACTTAAAAATTAGAGTTTTAGAACTGCTACATGATCTTTTTATTCAATGAGTTAATAAACACACACATACTACTAAATTATAACTTTAAAAAAATTTTTTAGTAACGATCTCAATATGATTGGTTTCCTTTGTCATATTATGTATTTCACTTTGTATTTAAAAGAAAATGTTTGAGAAGAGGCCCAAAGACATTTCCAGATGGCCAAAGGGGTCCATGGCACAGAAATGGTTTAGATTTGCCCTCTGTATTCCCATTTCACAGACCTACTACTTAGGCTGTCTTGCAATAAAAGCGTCTTTACTACTTCAGTTTAGAATATTGCACTATTACCAGCTCTGCATTATTTCATCTTATACTATACATAATCATAATATATTGTATATTATTTCATCTTATTAAGAAAGTTTCAATAAACCTTCATTAAACATGTGAGATTAGACAATGCTACAGGTCAGAATCTGGAGATTCAAAGGTGTATCACATGGTTCTTGCCTTTGAGGAACTTAGGTTCCACTAGGCAGATAAGGAAGTAGGCATGCAATTTACAGTCTATGTGCCCTAATAAGCATACATGGGAGTGACCAAGATGATGTTCTTACCCTTCACTTGGGTGGTGGTGGAGCTATGGGCAGAATATCAGCAAATGCTTCCCACAGGAATTGACACATATGAGGACACCTGGAGAATAAGAAAGCAATAACTAGGATGGGAAGAGACTATGTCAGACAGAGGAAACATGAGCAAGCATCCAACTTAAATCTGCCTGGAGCCCTGGGGCAGAAGAATGGCCAAGGGAGGAATTATGCATTGCTTATCCCCAACTCCCCTAGGAAATGTCAAGGAAGACAATCATTCTCACAATGCAGAAGCTGAAACAGCTTCCCCCGCTTTTTTTTTTTTTTAAGATTTTATTTATTTGACAGAGAGAGACACAGCGAGAGAGGAAACACAAGCAGAGGGAGTGGGAGAGGGAAAGAAGCAGGCCTCCCGCCGAGCAGGGAGCCCGATGCAGGGCTCGATCCCAGGACCCTGGGATCATGACCTGAGAGGAAGGCAGATGCTTAACGACTGAGCCACCCAGGTGCCCCCAGTTTCCCACTCTTGATTAGAATATTCAGTATTAAATATTAAAATATTGCATTTTACCAGGCAAAAGTTCTTTTTCCCAGGTCCTTTCCCCAGAAGCTGTTATAGTGCTGAGCCCTTGCCCAATGAAGCCCTTCTTGCAAGGGCCCCTCCCTATTTCTTGTGCCTTCTTCAGGGTGCCCTTCCCAGGCTCTCTTAGTGTGTCTCCTAGGCTGTAGCCAGTCTCCTTCACTCCTAGACTGGTGGGTGGCACATGATCATGCACTTAGACAGGGTGGGCAAAGGGTAGGGACACCCAAATACAGACTCATAGCCCCCATCTCTCCTTTAGCACGTTAGTCCCAGAGGACCCAGGGTAGAGCAGCAAGATCCTCTCCCATCCTGGATTGAATGAGTCATTTATTACATCCAAAATAGAGACTGTTACTAAGAAACATTCCTATTTAAACTGTCCTCAAGCCGGGCAGCAGCAGGGGCTGCTCAGCTAATTAGGGACTAATGGACTCTTTAGCAATGTTATCAGCTGTGACAGAGTCTTTCCTGCCTGTGTCTGCCAGGGTACTGGGACCATTCTCTGTGATGGGCTCCATTTTCACTTTGTTTATTAGGATCTAAATGGAGCAAATTCCAGCCTCATATCCCTGATATCTTGTGAAGATAGGAGTGTAGATGTAAAATCTTTATATTTTTGAGGGTTTCTGTTTAGTCCGGGAAACTGTTTCATCTTGCTCAGTGATCCTTTGGGGGAAACAGACGGTCTACCTTTTAGAGGTGTCTGCTTACAATTACTGAGGCGACATTACACTTGCTGAGGAAGAGGATGGTCCCTTTCTTTCTCTTGTGTAGGACAGGATTTTTTGTTTTTGTTAGGCATTTTTAATTATGACCATAAAATTTTGTGACTTCACTTACCTGGCATTATTCTTTTCTCTCAGAGGAAGGGCTAGTTTTTTCCCATGGAGGATCAGTGTATTCATTTCCTCCCTTTTCTCCACAGCATGTTCTGAACGTGTTCAGTGCTAGGCACAGGACAAACAGTAAAAATGATATGTTTTCTGCCCCTCCAGGATGGACGGAGGAATACAAACATTTTAAAAGTAAGCGCAATGAAGTCATATTCATCTGTACAAAGTTAGGACATCATAAAAAAGACAGTGACTTATATGTGGAGAAAACATCATAAATGTTAAAGGACAATGTAGGAATGTGTTGACTAGAAGAGAAAGGGATGTTAGCCCTCCTGGGAGGGATCAGTGAGGGCAAAGTCCAGATGGAGGCAACACTTGAGATACTATGGAAGTCAAAGAAAGTCTGGACACTTTGGAACTATGGTTAGATGGAGTGCAGCAAAAGATTATGTTGATGAATTAACCAGGAAAAGCATCATGGAGGATTTGGATGCCATGCTAAATGCTGGATACTTTGGAACTATGGTTAGATGGAGTGCACCAGGAAAAACATCATGGAAGATTTGGATGCCATGCTAAAGAGTCTGGATTTTCCCGTAAGAAAATGGCAAGGCCATAGAAGAGTTATAGGCGGGGGTAGGAGATTAATGCCAAGGAAAGCAGGAGGTTCTTATGAGGCTCTGAACTTAGAGAGTAGCAGTGGCACTGGAGAGGGGAGGCAGTGAAGAGAAACATAAGAGACTGAATGACAATGACTTAATGTTTAAATGGTTTGGAAGGAGAGAGGAGTCTAGGGTGATTTTGGTTTTCAGTGGCAAGTTTCCTTCACTGAAAAGGCGTATCAGAGGAAAAGTGCTTTTGACAGGAAAGTTTAATTTTAGACATGTTGATTTTGAGGTGCTAGGGGAATACCCATGGGGAACGGCAATGTCCTTCAGGCAGTTGGGTAAACATGACCAAAAGCTCAAGAGAGAGATTCAGGAGGGAGAGCTAGCCTAGAAATTAAATCTGAGTGAGCATCATCAGATACAGGCAGTTTTGGAAGCCATGACCATGTTTCTTGGAAAGCATATAGATTGAAAAAGGCCCAAGAACAAAGCCGTCAAAGGAAAAAAAACTAATATTTGAATGACAAATAGAGAATAGTCTGCAAAGAAGGCTGGAAGTGAACAAAGAGTGGAAGGAGAAAACTCTAAAGTAAAGTGGCTCTTTTGGCTTCTGGAAAGCAAGTTCTTGGGGGTCAGATGTTCCCTCCACCTCCCTAAATCTTATGGCCTGTTTCTCTCTATATTGGCTTTATCTCTTCTCTCTCAGGATGTCTTCCTCTGCTCATTTGTAGTTTCTGACCCTCACAATTTTGGCTTCACATGGTCAAACGTTGCCTCCAGAATCTCTTTATACAGCATGACCTTTTAGCTCCCACGCCAAAGTGTTTTCTATTTCAAATTCCTAAGAAAGAGAGAATCTGATAGGTCTGACTCTTCTTTTTGAGCCAGGTCACAATCAGGGTTCTAGACTACCTTGACCAGGTATCTACTCTCACTCCTATCACCTGCGGTCTTAGTATAAAATATGGCTGCCCAGGTTCACCCTTTGGTGAAAGAAGAAAAGAATGTGGTCAAGTTGAATGACATCTATAGTTTAAGAAAGTTTAAAGATGGGAATCCTCAACAATGGCAGATACCATAGCATGGTCAAGAAAGAGTCCTTTGGGTCTAATGATATAGATGCCAGCAAGGGCACTGGCCAGTTGCTGGGATGGCAGAGAGGCATCTGGTTGCTCTGAGTTGGCAATGAATAAAGGCAGGAAGTGGAGACATAGAGTTGTGGCTTCCCCTCAACCATGATCTTAACCTCAAACTTTATAATATAAAGGCAAGGAAGGGGGGTGATATTGATACAGAACACAGAGTCTTGTGGTAGTTGTCATTTTTTTTCCTTCTCAAACATTTATTTTTTAGGTATTTGCCCTTGTTCTGGAGTATAACTATGGGTCAGGACTTAGGAGCACAGATAACAGAATTACCCTTAGAAAAAGAAAGTATCTCTTCAAATGAGACTGTGGGAAGGAGGGCAGGAGAAATGATGTGGGTGATCTATAGGAAAGGTAAGAGGTTGGCAAGGGCACCGAAGTCTACTCTGCAAAGTCTCTCTCCCTTCACTTCAAGCTTATCTGACACAGGCCTTTATATGCTTTCTTAGCCAAATGAATAAACTCCAGTAGTGGCTAAAAGTTTGTAGTCATGAGGTTCTTCCATGTTCCTGGAGGAGAAGGGGAGCAGTGATATAATGAAATAATACTGATCTTGGGAGCCAGAAAACCTGGGTCACCTTGGGAAAATTATGTACATGTCTTTGAATTCCACTGTAGAATAGGAATGTTTTACTTACAATGACACAGGTATATCAATATACTGTGGAAACTTAGAAGAAGGAAAAATTAAGCCTGCTAAGGTCACTTGGGGAAGAGCTTCAGAGAAAGTGGCTTTAGAGGTGGGTCATGAAATGTGAGTAGAGCTCATAGACCTCACCAGGCTAGAAGGTAAGGAAAAAGGGGTTTGACTCAGGCTAAGTGTACAACATCATACACAGGATGTGATCATCAGAGGCCTGGAATGATAATTATCATACACAGAAAGCAACCATCAGAGGCCTTTATGGCCTCTGAATCACCAAAAACTTGGAACTACATGCCTTCGCCTTGTCACCTGAACAAAACACATGCACCTCCTATCAGCTAGCCCCATCATGCTCTTACGTCTATACTGCTGAGTTTTTCCTTCTTCTCTCTCATTCTCCCACTGCTGCTGTCCTTTTCCACTGAGGCCTTCTGGAAATCCTTCTTTAGAGAAAACCAACTACCCCATGCCATCATCTTTTTCACCATATACCACCTTCCCTGAAGCTTAACATTTGTTTATTGTCAATTGATGCTATTTTCCTAAATTCTCTGAATAATGTTAATTTTTTTCCAAGTACTCTTCTCTCTCTAGATATTCTTCCTCAGTAATCACTTGAATACTCCTAACTTAGACAACCATTTATGGATCTTGAGCTCTAACTTTCCTATGGGCTCTAGGTTGCATATTCGATATCTTTATCATTTGGGTGTTGCACAGACACAGCATATCCAAAATTGAACAATAATCCTAATTCTCAAGCAAACCTAGACTTTCTTCCTCAGTAAATGGCCATACTACTCAGCTAGGCAACCAAACTAGAAACTTGGAGGTGAAAAGTGAGTATCCTAGACTTCATTCTCTCCCTCACCTATGATACACAATCAGTAACCAAGTCATGATAATTTTACCCCTTGGATTATTTTTTTTCTTTTCCATTTCTACTTCCTCTGCCTTAATCCAGGCATTATCACTTCTCACTTAGGTTTCTGAAATGGGCTCCTGTTTTTCTGGCCTACCTCCAATCCATCCTCTAGCCTGTTGCACAGTGATTTTTCTAAAATAGAAATATAATCACATCACTCTCTTCTTAAACTCCCTCAATGAATCCTTATGCTGTGAGAGGAAATGTACCTCTTTAGCATGGCACTCAAGGTCTTCTAGATCTAGGATCCTGTCAAATCTCTTTGTGGTCTTATCTCCATACTCACTGTTCACATCAAATCTACTTTCAGGCCCCTACAGAGGCATGCCATCTCATGTTTTTGAAATCATTGTTGCTAATCCTTATTAAGAGGTTACTATTTACGAAGGTCTCTGTTAATTGATCTATTCCTTCTCACAACCCCAAATGGTCTGTTACTATTTCCCCCACCAGTTGACAGAAAAATGAGGCACAAATCAGTTAAGTAAACTAACCAAGGTCACACAGCTAGTGAGGGACACAACTAGAATTTGAACTCTTATCAGTCTCTCTCTAGAATCCATTCTTTTAACCACTATATATAGCATTACCACACTGTCCCTTCTACTGGAAGACCTTTCTTTTTTCACTTTCCTTACCTCATACTTACTCTTCATCCACTTAATCTGGCTTCTCCTTCCATCAAAATTCTGAAAAATCTCTGCACAAAAAATATCAGTGAACTCCAAAGGAAAATTTTCCATTCTCTTCTTAATTGATCTCTCAAATGCTTTGAACCACTGGTCACTTCATAGGCCCTGAGATTTCTTCTGTGGTTCATATGATGATATATTCTTGGTCTTTCTAGTTTATCTCTGAATGTGCTTTCTCAGCCTCCTTTATTGCTCATCCTCCTCTACAGAATCTTCATACTGGAGTCATTAGAGATTCAGTCCTAGTTTCTCCATTCTTCTCTCCCTGTGCTTTTTGCACTATCTCATCCATATCCTAGTTTCAATTTCCATCTCTATGTTGATAACTTCTTAAACTTGCATTCATGCTTCCCTTTGTTCTGTACTGACCCTTACATACCAGTGCTTCTTTAACATTGCTTGAATTTCTCAAAACCATGCTACACTCAACATATTCAAAATGGAATTGTCAGTTTTCTCCCAAATATTGTTCTTCAGTGTACCTTAGCACCACCTTTCATCTAGTCAAATGATCTAGACAACTGTTATAGCCCATCGACCAAAGAGGACTAGGAAAAAACCCTGTAGTCCAAGTCAGATTTATTTCACTTACTGCAGCTGAGGGAATGGACTCCAGAGGAACTGTAGGTTGTCTCAATAAAGTAGAGTTTTAGGAGCTTCTTTTAGGATTTAGGCCTGTATGCATGGTTATAGAGAGGATTTAAAACCATGGGATCCAGTTTTGAATTAGAGGTTGTCAAAAAGCTAGGGAAATTCAATGACTGGTTTTGCTTTATTTTTTTTTAAATGTATTTATTTTATTTGAGAGAGAGAGAGAGAGCATGTGTGCGCATGTGCAAGAGCAGGGGCGGAGGGAGAGGGAGAGAAAGAATGTCAAGTAGACTTCATGCTGCGTACAGAGCCTGCTATGGGGCTCGATCTCAGGACCCTGAAATCATGACCTGAGCTGAAATCAAGAGTTGGATGCTTAACTGACTGCACCACCTAGGTGCCCCTTTGCTTTTTTTTTAAAAAAAAGTAGGATCATTAAAGTGGGCTGAGGGTGATCACTGCTAAAGAAGTAGGAGTTAGTTACATGTTAGAAGAGAGGATGTTGAGAATGACTTTGTCTCTTGTTCCAAGCATGCCACTGAGTGAATATTATCCAGAATTGTCATTTATTTTATATTTTAGTATCTTCAAGTTTTAGCTAGGTAATTTTGGGAAAAATGACTTGAAGTTTCAGCTTTAATTTTCTAGTAGAAAAAATAAAAGAATTATCCGTTATTATTTCAGACAGAAAATTCAAAATTACTTTACAGTTGTAGTTGCACACATATTTTCCTTCACTTTAGTACTGAAACATTTTTTAGGCTTCTAAGAAAAACCCCCAAATATTATTCTAGCCATTTGCAAAGAGTTCCATCTGATTGGCAGACTATGATACCTACCCATTTAGAGGCAGGAAAACCAAGAAATCATCCATTGCTTGAGGTCTACGGGGTTATGCATCCACCATTATCTTGCTTTTCTCAAGAAGAAACTGAAAAAATGGAAGAAGACCAACACAGAAGACCCTCAAATGATCAAGTGGTAAGACAGTCGCTGTAGTGGTTAGGTGGTTAGACTCTCAAGCCAGAATGCCTGGATTTGAATCATGACTTTACTGTTCCATAGCTTTCTTCCTGCATCCTCCTACTTGGAGCAAGTTGCTTGACCTCTCTGTATCTGAATTTCCTCTGTAGTAAGCAGCAGAAATAATATAGTCCCTTCCTATTAGGATTATTGTGAGGATTGAATAAGTTAATAAAGTGCTTAGAACAGCACCTAGCACGGCATAGGCACTCAATAAATATTTACTTGGCATTATTATTATAACCCATCATGTCATTTGGAGTTTAAAAAACCTTTTAAAAATTGAGTAGTTGCCAAGGACACTGTATGAATGGTATGTATGTGTGTAAGAGAAATATAAAGTTGGAGTACCTCTAAAATTTTTTAAATGTATCTGGCCACTCAAGAAGACTCCTTCAGAGAGAGCTGCTCAGATGCCAGCACATTTGAGAATAGTGAATCTGGAATTATGTTAACATATTGGAACCTTCCATGGAGAATGGGATGGTGAAAGAGCAATTTGAATAGTAGACTTTCAAAACTGTCAAGGAAATTGATGATGTATTCCTGCTTGCCAGGAAGGGGCTTATGCAACACCTTTGGACTGAATATGAGGCCAATAAAAATGGAACTTCTGGGGAGATTCAATGAAATCTATAACTGAAGTGGCCCCATTCTTCTCTTCCTGTCAAGCTGGCCATTTTCCATCTATTAACTAATACATGTAATGTATTAGTAACTAATACATGGGGTAAATATTTTTTTGATAATGACATCTGTTTAAATTGGCCTTCTGTATCTGTTCATACTTTCAGTTAAACTATATGCTGTTAGCATTTACTAGATTGGAGGTGGTTTCTTCGGTCCAGAGAAGAAGTTTACAACAAAGATTATAGATTATTTTTTATAATCATATGGAGCACATAAGGTTCTTTGTATTTATTTTTTTACTTTGTGACAGGCCATTTGTGCATTTTGGGAGGGTATGTTTGAATTAAGTTTATTGGCACATTTATGTAGAAGACTTGTTATCTTAATTGATTTCTGTCAAGTCATTCATAGATTGCTTGTCTATGCTTCCTTGTATTTTATGTACAAATATCTAGGCTGGAGACTATTCAAGAGGCTAGAAACAACCTAAAGGTCTAACAATAAAATAATGGGTAAATAGAATATATCTCATTAGGATGGACTTTTATGAAGTCATTAAAAATGATCATTATGAAGGCAGTGTAGAATCATGGGAAAGCATTTCTTATATAATATTAGCTAAAAGAGGCAAAATACAAAGGGTATGTTGACTGTTAAGGCAAATACAAACAATGTATGCATTTGGACCAACTGAAAATGACTACTTGAAAGTGGGAATATGAGTAATTTAAATATATTTTCTTCACTTCTTTCTAACAAAAAAAGAAAAAGTAAAGAGCTTTAAATGGCATGACCAAATTATTTAAGAGCCAAATTCCTCACTCATTTTTCATGGATTTGTAAAAATGACAGCTTGTATGTTAAAGGAACTTGAACTTCAGCCCAAGAACCTGACTTGTTTGCCTCAATAGATTCACTGTATTTTGACTTTCTTAATAAATTCTGTGCAAATTTCAATGACAGGGGTTTGCTATCTTTATTAATATGAAAAGATCTCCTGGGTGAAAAGATACCATAATCAGAGATAAACAGGAGAAACACAGCATATGGTGTGTAATGTCCACCAAAAGTATTATAAAGGCCTTTTGAGGAGTTGTTCATAGTTGCTATATATATTTTTTAGAAGTTAGAGTTTTGAGAGATACATAGATAAAATACAGAATATTTTCACATTCTTAAAATTTACTTCCACAATAAATCTTTTACATTGCAATTAAAAGACACTGCCATAGTCAGTTGTGACAAATGGTTGCAAAAAACCCACAACTCAAACCAAAAATTTATTAACAAGTCCTTTTGGAGTAATGCTGTTAAAGAATGTCAAGCTGAAGGCAGAGGGGGTTTGTGAAAATTTGGTTTCCTTTTTATTTATTCTTTGGCAGTGACTGAAGAAAGGGGGATCTAACCTTCTTAGATACAGACCTCTTGAGCATGAGCCAAGATGTAGGTCCATTTACGGCAAGGTTGTGAGTACCCTTAAGAGTTGCATGCTCCCCAACACTGGAATGGAATGCAGTAGACACTACAGAGCCTGGCAGGGTATTCCGTGTTCTTGGGCATAAAACTATCTCAGAGGAATCATTTTAAGACTGACTTATCGAATGATAAACACTTGGGGATCCCCTTAAAATACCCATTCTAATTGAGTAGATTTGGGGGTGGGGACTGAGGTCCTGCATTTTAACAAGCTCCCAGGAGATGCTGATGCTGTTGGTTCATGGATTGCATTTTTGAGTAATAAGCTCTAAGCTCGGTTTACTTGAGAAAAAGAAGTGATGCAGGAAATATCCTTCTTAATCTTTGCTTCCCATATATTATCTATGACTGGAAACTAATCTTTGGACAGAGAAGTATGTCATGGAGTGAACTCCAATTTTTATTTATCACTCTAGTGTCCAGAAAGATCAGTATTGGTAACTAAGAAATACATCTTGTAACTCTTATGTTGAAGTCTTTATGCATTGCTCTGTGCTCACCAGCTTTTGGGAATGTTACTGCCTTAACATTATGATGTGTGGACATCTGCTTGGATGGCTACTTTTGAAATTTTGCTTTGGAATTTTGAAATTTCATTTATAAACATCTCTTTATAAAATCCCTTCTCTGATTCTTTTCATGACCCTTTTATATATGATATGTAAATGTCAAAGAATTTGGTATTTAATAATCAGCAACTGTCTTTAGGTTTGTTTTAAGTAATTAATTAAGATTTAATTAAAATTAATGTCTCGGGCAGGAAACTTTTTGGTTTTCATTGATCTTCCTATTTTTTAAAAAGATTTTATTCATTTATTTGTCAGAGAGAGAGAGAGAGTCAGGCAGAAGGAGAAGCAGACTCCCTGCTGAGCAAGGAGCCTGATGTGGGACTTGATCCCAAGACCTTGGGATCATGACCTGAGTTGAAGGCAGACGCTTAACCAATTGAGCCACCCAGGCGTCCCAGATCTTCTTAACTTATAATTAACCACTATTATTAGTGTTCTGTTCTTTCAAAAGTGTCCTCATGATGCAATTTTTAATTTTAAATTACATAGTTCTGATTATACCTTATCATATACTTATGAGACAATAAAAACTAAGTATGAGATATAGTACCCAAAGTAGTAAAAATGAATACATTATTTCAAATGTCAATGGGATTCTTATTATTGAATCATTTTTTTAAACCTGCGAACAGTGAGCTGAAATAGCTCTTAAATGTATTTCCTATGAGAACACATTTTTGTGGAAAACATATCTACATTTTTTTAATTTGCTTTATTTGTATAGTTTTCAATATAGTACTAGACCTTAATTCTCTGGTTCACAAAAATTTGGAGACCACAAAGGTAGACAAAAGGAAAAAACAAAAGGGTGGGCTTTAAGTAGATACTGGGCATTCAAATCACTATGCTTTCAGGATAATAATTAAATTCCTAGAGTGAATGAGGAATGGGTGAACCATTCTAAGTATTACTGCTTGCTCCTTGGGTGTATACTACTGTTACGAATATTAAGGATCTATGTCCCTAATGCATGTTATTAAATTACTTTGTTGTTCTAAAGATTGCAGTAAGTGTGAAAGCAACCAGCAGTCCGTTCACAGATGTTCAACGAAGTTTTGTTGGACTTTCTAATGTCTTACTTGATGAGAAACACATATACTCTGTTCTTTGAAAAGTTATAGAAATTTGGTCTTCTGTTTCCTATCTTTCAAAGATGGCACTTCTCATCTGGCCAACAAACAGCTATCCTATCCTCCTTATGAATTTGCACCTCTCTACAACAGAGAGGTTGGAATCTAAAAATCAGGACATAAATGTGTGTATGATGACACTCCATGAGGCTACTATGACCTATGACCTTCGACCTTCAGAAGCTCTGTAACATTGCTTTATTTACTTAACAAAACTCCATGAGATTTAGTTTAAATCTTCAAAAAAGAATGCTAAGGAGATCTTGGTTGAATTTACTATGGTTTCATTAATCGTAAAGTTAGGAATTATGCTATTAACAGCAGTAATTTTAATGAAATCCTTTCTTCTCCAAGCATCTGCAACCCATTTATTAGAATGAAAACACACTACCAATAATCTCATTAACAAAAGTTGATATTAAAACTGTGCTAGAAATGACATATCAAGATAAAGGGCTAGTATCCAAAATTTATAAAGAACTTATCAAACTCAACACCCAAAGAACAAATAATCTAATCAAGAAACGGGCAGAAGACATGAACAAACATTTTTCCAAAGAAGACATCCAAATGGCCAAGACACATGAAAAAGTGCTCAATATCACTCGGCGTCAGGGAAATACAAATCAAAACCTCAAGGAGATACCACCTCACACCAATCAGAATGGCTAAAATTAACAAGTCAGGAAACAAGAGATGTTGGCGGGGATGCAGAGAAAGGGGGACCCTCCTACACAGTTGGTGGGAATGCAAGCTGATGCAGCCACTCTGGAAAACAATATGCAGGTTCCTCAAAAAGTTGAAAATAGAGCTACCCTACGACCCAGCAACTGCACTACTGGGTATTTACCCCAAAGATACAAATGTAGTGATCCGAAGGGGTACGTGCACCCCGATGTTTATAGCAGCAATGTCCACAATAGCCAAACTGTGGAAAGAGCCAAGATGTCCATCGACAGATGAATGGATAAAGAAGATGTGGTACACACACACACACACACACACACACACACACACACACACACACACACACACACACACACAATATGGAATATTATGCAGCCATCAAAAGGAATGAGATCTTGCCATTTGCAACGACGTGGATGGAACTGGAGGGTGTTATGCTGAGTGAAATAAGTCAATCAGAGAAAGACATGTATCATATGACCTCACTGATATGAGGAATTCTTAATCTCAGGAAACAAACTGAGGGTTGCTGTTGTGGGGGTGGGGTGGGAGGGATGGGGTGGCTGGGTGATAGACACTGGGGAGGGTATGTGCTATGGTGAGCGCTGTGAATTGTGCAAGACTGTTGAATCACAAATCTGTACCTCTGAAATAAATAATGCAATATATGTTAAGAAAAAAAAAAAAGAAGATAGCAGGAGGGGAAGAATGAAGGGGGGGAAACCGTAGGGGGAGATGAACCATGAGAGATGATGGACTCTGAAAAACAAACTGAGGGTTCTGGGGGGGGAGGGGGATGGGTTAGCCTGGTGATGGGTATTAAAGAGGGCCCGTTCTGCATGGAGCACTGGGTGTTATGCACAATGAATCAAGGAACACTACATCAAAAACTAATGATGTAATGTATGGTAATTAACATAAAAATAAAAAATTTAAAGAGAAAAAAAAGAATGGCTAAAATTAACAAGTCAGGAAATGACAGATGTTGGCGAGGATGCAGAGAAAGGGGAACCCTCCAACATTGTTGGTGGGAATGCAAGCTGGTGCAGCCACTCTGGAAAACAGTATGGAAATTCCTCAAAAAGTTGAAAATAGAGCTACCCTATGACCCAGAAATTGCACTACTGGGTATTTACCCTGAAGATACAAATGTAGTGATCCGAAGGGGTACGTGCACCCCGATGTTTATAGCAGCAATGTCCACAATAGCCAAACTATGGAAAGAACCAAGATGTTCATCAACAGATGAATGGATAAAGAAGATGTGGTATATATATACAATGGAATATTAAGCAGCCATCAAAAAAATGAAATCTTGCCATTTGCAATGATGCAAATAGAACTAGGAGGTATTATGCTAAGCGAAATAAGTCAATCAGAGAAAGACAAGTATCATATGATCTTATTGATATGAGGAATTCCTTAATCTCAGGAAACAAATTGAGGGTTGCTGGAGTGGTGGGTGTTGGGAGGGATGGGGTGGCTGGGTGATGGACACTGGGGAGGGTATGTGCTACGGTGAGCACTGTGAATTGTGTAAGACTGATGAATCACAGACCTGTACCTCTGAAACAAGATAGCAGGAAGGGAAAAATGAAGCGGGGGAAATCGGAGGGGGAGACGAACCATGAGAGACTCTGGACTCTGAGAAACAAACTGAGGTTTTACAGGGGAGGGGAGTGGGGGGATGGGTTAGCCTGGTGATGGGTATTAAGGAGGGCACGTATTGAATGGAGCACCGGGTGTTATATGCAAACAATGAATCATGGAATAAATGGAATCATACAATAAAAAATAAATAAGTAAATAAAACTGTGTTAGAGATCTGAAGTATGAAGCGTATTTTTAAAGAATTTCAAATTTGTTTATTTTCAAGATAAACAACAGTATTTGCTATCAATGAAAGAAAGTTAACCAAGAAAATAATATACCTTGCAGTAGCTTTCAGTATCTACACTCTAAATGTTGACCCTCAAAACGTCTAAATATCATTCTTCAGTACAGTATAACCCGTACTTTAGGGATGGCTTCTCAAACCTAGCATAAACTGATAATGTGAGTACAGTTTTGGACCCTTTAAAGGGACTGTTTGTATACACAGAAAGATATTCCTCATTCCACTATATGTTAAAAGTAAACCTCTTTGCCTTCAACTTTATTTTTAGTTCTGTCCTTTTAAGTTAGCTTAAGTAGAAATAGAGCACTTAATTTTTTCATGATTTAAAGTCTCTTCTTATGCCTTTATTCATAGAGGTTTACCTGCAGCTATACTATCTATTAAAATTAGAAATATTCTGAAGTCACCAAACACCAGAGATGTCTGTTGTTATAATCAAATGGTATCTGGAATTGTTTTATCTTTCCCCTGAAACACATTATTTGAGTACACTTTGCTTGATGGAAAACCATCATTGCGCCTTTTGCTTAAAGAGCTGTAGCAGTGTTAGAACACTGGATTCTTTCCTGAGAGGGGAGCTAACTCAGAATATATGTGCACTTAGTTCAACATGATTAGCTGATGCACACCGAATCCCATGTTGACCAAATGGTGACTTTTAGGTTGGAATTTGTATACTTTACCTTTTTTTTCTCAAATTCAACATGTTCAATCTTAACTGTCTGAGTACAAGTTAAAGGCTTTTCCTCCCATGAGATTTAAAAATACATGCTACTTTGTTCTGTGCTGAAATGTGTTAACTCTCTTATTCTGGATTGTGCATTGGAAAACTCTAATAAAAACAGTATAATTTTTTTAAAGGTCTTCCATTGACAGAACATCTGCAAACTTAATGAGGCAATCCATTGAGATAAATACATCAACTAATAAATCCCCATACATGCAGCCAGTAGTATCACTGGCCAAGTACAAACCATCTGGGGAGGTTTGGAGACTTTCAGTTCCTTTGGTCACAGGTTAGCAGAGCACATATTTCATATAGTAGATTATTTCTTAAACAGTCCTCCTTCCTGAAAATAAGTCATTCTACTAACCACATTTAAAAGCAACCTAAAGGAACCTATAAAGAGGAGAATAGAACAGAAGTGAACAGTCTAGGACAAAGGCAGTTCATAATAAAGGACTGTGTGTTTATGTACGCACTTTTTTTTCTTCCCAAATGTCATTATCTAAATCTTAACTCTTCCATATGCCTCTTATATGTGTTTCAATGAACAGATTATAAACTACTAAAGATAGATTCTATGAATTTTTCTCCCCAACCTATAGTGTCTAGAATACTTAGTCATACTATTGTAAACAGACAGTGGTTGATTGAATTTTGTGCCACATCTACAAAGTACTTTTATTGAAATGTAGGAAATAAAAGATTAATTGCAGATTCAATTTAATAGTTGTATGAATATTCATATTTTATTTTCCTTCTTGAGGCTGTTTCGGCATATTGTGTTTCTTTGAAAAATTTTTCCATTTCATACATTTATTGTCATAAATGCACTGGCAAATTTATTGGCATGTTCCCTTTTATATTCCTGATACTGATTATTTGTATGTTTATCTTTTTAGTGATTAGTCTTGCCAGAGTTGTGTGAATTTTATTATCTAAGAACCAACTTTTGAAGGTGTTAATCATCTCTCTGTGCATTTCTTTCACTAACTACTAGTCTTTTGATTTTTAGTCTCTGCCTTTTCTAATATGTGTTCAAAGCTAATGTTTTCTTATACCATGGTTTAGCTCATCCCACAAGTTTTGATGTGCAGTGTTATCATTATAATTCAATTATTTTCATTATTACTCAAAATATTTTCTAATTTCCACTGTGATTTCTTCTTTGACTCAAAAGTTGTTTACATGTATAATTCTTAAGTTTAAAGTATATGGGAATTTTTTACTTAGATTTAAAACAATTTTTTTAGCTTAAATGCATTGTGGGTCAGAAACTGTAATTTCAATTTTTTGGTAATTTATTAAAATTTACCTCAAAGCCCAGGACATGGTCATTTTTTGAAAAAATTCCACATGTACTTGAAAAAAATTATGTAGTGGTTGGGGACAGTTTATTGTATTTGTCCATTAGGTCAATTTTACTTTTTTCATTGGTCAAATCTTGTATCTTTATGATTTTGTTTGCTTTTCCCGTGAGATTGATGGGAGCATGAAAATATTCCCAGCATGATTACAGATTCCTTTTATAGTTAATTTTTGTTTTATATATTGAGATTATGTTATTAACTAAATACCAACTTATAATTATTATATTTTCCTGGCAAACTGAAACTTTTTCATTATGAAGGGTTTCTCTTTATCTTCAAGAATATTTTTTGCCTGATATTAACTAATATCTATTTTGATATTCATACATTTTCCTTTTGATGAATATTTGCAAATATGCCTTTTCTATTAATTTTGAACTTTTTGTACCCTTGTTTTAGTTGTGTTTCTTCTAACTAACATGTTATTGGGCTCTATTTTTCCAGTAAGTCAATCTTTGTTTTTATAATTGAAGCATTCAATTTATATTTAATGGAATTACTGACATATCTGGATGTAAGTCTACTACCCTATACTATTTGCTTTATATATGTACTGTGTGCCAAGAATTAATTGCTTTACATTGAGAACTGCAACCATCTGCATTAATATGACAGAGCTATGGGGTCTAAGAACTGAAACCACCTGTGTCAACATGATTTATTTGTTTGTTAAAGAAAAACTGCCCAGGAAAGATAAGACTGTAAACCAATAAATAAGTTCATTGTTTCAGGAAATACTCGTATGTTAATTTATCTCGGACAATCTGCTCACCTTGGCAAACAGCTCACTCATCAAGTAACAGTTTACTTAACAAGACTTGCTTCGAGACCCTTCCCTTGCTATAGACACTAATCATAAAACTATTGTCATGAACTTTTCCAAATTACAATCTGGTCCCCACCTGAAAAGAGCCACCTTTTTAAACCACTTGAGCCCAGACTTCACAATCCTATAAATATCCTCTCCTGACTTCACCTTCAGAGACTGTCGAGGCAGAATTCTCTATTACTACAGAGAGTTCTAATAAACTCAGTTTTGCTTTATTAACAGATTGCCTAGAGATATTTTGGGGGAGTTCAATAACATATTTATTCCTTTAATCCTAACAACCTTGTAAGTAAATTCTGTTCGTATGTTCTTTTTACAGATGAGAAATTGAGGCATACTGAATACTAAAATGACTTACACAAGGACACACAATTTAACTCACATGAATCTAAGCTATGCTACTAATATTACTGAGTCTATCTACCCCCGAAGTCTACCTATTTGAAGATACTATAAAGGATCCTATGTCCTGACCCTCTCAGCCTCATACAATAATTACAGTACTGATTACAGAACTTTTGTTGTCTTCCCCACTAGACTGTGAGCTCTTTAAGAACAAGGACATACCTTGTCTCCATGCTGTCAGTGCCTAGCATAACCTCTGACACATGACAATCATTCAATAAATGTTTCTAAACTGAAAATTAAATGAAACCCCACTTTACAAATGAGGCTGTCAGATATTAAGAGTCTTGCTTTAGCCCAGTTAGAATGTAACTGTCATAACTTATGCTTCTGCGAATACCCCACATTCCTCAGCTCAACTGTAAACTGAATTGAGTTCTCCAAGAGCAGTTTTTATGAGACGAGAGTCTACAAACATTGAAATGGGGATTGATACTTATAAAGCTTTAGCCCTACCAAAATAGGATATTTCTTTGCTTTATTTGCTGAAATATTATCATTTCAGTGTGATCATACAGGTTCTCTCATGTGGATTAGCTTGAGTCACACAAATGTCTCTAATAAAAATGGAAAACATTAATTGGTAAATGTACTTTCTGACAATGTTTTAAGACACAGGGAAGTTACTATAGTTTCCTTGCTATTGAAACAGTTGGAATTCACTTCTCTATACTAAACAGAGCTTTACACATATGAAGTTTTTTTTCTTTATTATAAGGAGAAAATAATGTTATATATTTACTCATCAGGGAAAAAGTTCAAGATTTTATGTATCTGGGAGTGGGGTGGCAAATGTTAGTGTGTGCATGCTCGTAAGTGTACAGATGAAACAAGATTGGTAAAAAGTTGATAATTACTGAAGTTTGTGATGAGTACATGGGGATTCATTAGATTCTTCATTTCTGAACACATTTGAAATTTTCCATAATAAGCTTAAAAAATGGCTAATTTCCCCATTATTATACTAGCTATACAAAGTACCTGATCATTCACATATAAAATGGCTGCAAACTTAATATCACAACCCAAAGCAAAAGTTATTCTTTCCATCTGTGGATAGACTCTAAAATTTAAGAGAGTAGTTGCTTCTTCGGCTGGGAGAATTTTACATAGTCTTTTGCTGAGCATCAAGGAAGCTTTCCCCCAACTGTCCATCTCTTCTGTGTGTATTAGAACCTCAAGATTTCTGCAGATGAAAAGAAGCTGCACCATACCAGGCACAGTGCTGGCCTTCTTTCCTATACTCCTGCTTTTCTCTGATTGGCTTTCTACAGAGCACAACGTAATTCCATTAAGTGTAACCCATCCCTTTATTTTACTAAGATAAATAGCTTCAAGAATCATAAAGTGATTATCTCACAAGATGTAAATTCCTTTAAGGGCACAGAATATTTCCTCACGTAACTTAGACTAAAACACATATTAAGCACTTTTTATGTCTGCCTGGTTCCTGGGTGTTTCTTTCCTTTGAATGTGGATTTTCCCCTCTGGATAACATGGAAAATCCTTCCAAAATCTGGAGGAAAATGCAAATGATCTTCTGTACCAACTAATTTTACTATATACACACCTCTACCATTCCTCTGCCAATAAAAGTTTTTTTTAAGTCAGTAAACGTCAAAATGTGGTATGTAGCAAATATCAAGGGTCTCAAATATAGAACAGAAAACGAATGTCAGATTACAATGTCCTATTGATATACTAACTCAGGAATGTAGGTCAATCCTTTTTTAGTATTTTCATGAGTTCTTATTTTATTAATGTATGCTTTGACAACGGAAAAATGGATTATGGTATTCTGTTGTTAGCTAATATTTTATTGTTTATTTAAAATATAGAGCAAGGTTTTTCAAATATTTACACAATACAACACAAATGTTTAGAAGAACAAAATTAGCAATCAGTTCCATAAACAGATACATCTAATACCTTGCTTCAAATGAAATCATTGCTGCTTCTTCAGGGCAATAATAGCGTAACATCTGGGAGATTTCACAGGATCAAACAACTTCACAAGTGTAGCCCATGCAATATCTTCCTGCAAATTGATAAGTGATTTAAACACATAGCAATTTGTTGAAGATAAGAATGAAAGATGAATCAAACTATATATTGTAATATAAAAACAACATAAAAACAAACTATGTAAAAGAAAATTATGCTGGGGAAATAAAGATGTACATAAATAGTGAACTACAAGGTTACTCTTTGAAGTAGTCAAAAACAATTGGGTATTACTGAAACAAATTATTATACAATGAAACATTATTCAGCTTCTGTAGTATATTTAATGAGATGGGAAAATTCTGAATAGAATGAAACAAATTATATGCAAAACTCTACTTATAATTTGATTCCAATTTTAATTAAAGTAGGCATAATATACTCATACATATATGTGTGGCATATATATATTAGAGAAAGGCACTAAAAAACATACCAAAAATTTAAATTAATGCTGACAGATGGAATTGTTTTTATTTTTTTATATTCTTCATTTAAAATTCTCTAATGTAAATGTTACTCTTATAATATTATTTATACTATTTAAAATATTATTTAAATATTATTAAACAAAATATTATTTAAACAATATTTAAAGTATTAAACAAATTAATGATTTCTTTCACTTCATTACCAATCTATTAATCTTCATGCATACTATTTACTTATTTTATTAATTTTTTACCATTTACTTATTTTATTTAGGTCAACGGAAGTTGTTTTGAAAAGGGAAATAGTGAGTACCTAGTAAAACAGGTCTAATTTGGTCACCTATAAATTTGGAAACCTAAGATTTCCAGTGATTCTGAGTTAGTTGGTAGCTTAAGAAAGTACACAAATCCAAATATTTAAAAATTGCCTTTTTCCATAAAAATACAAATTAGAACAAAAGCAAACATTTATTAAAATCCATTTGTTCCAAATAGCCTGTTGAAAAGAACTAAAACTACTCACTATGATAAAACAAAATTCTTAAAATAAAGTACTTAATGATGGAAACTTAAGGCTGAATCCACGTATGGGTTTAATTTAAATAGTTCACATAACTATTCTGATCACAGCTCAGAGTAAAATCTGCAAAAAAACATTTTCCCTAAAGATAACCAAGAAAACAATTTTTGGGGGCATTCAACATAGGTAAAACAAACATGACTATGAAAAGAACAAAAGTAATTTGCACTGATCAGAAAGAAGTTTTTATACTGCAGAGTACATATGTCCAAAATCCCAAAGTGATTTAAAAGGTAAATTCTTATAAAATGAAAATATACATACTATCTTTTATATCTGGCCTTTATTAATTTTGGCTATATAATATGTCTTATACGATTCTTGTGTTTACTGCCTACTGTATAGTAATTACCATACAATTAAAGAATAAAACTTTTATTATAGCAGCCTTGCTGAAAACATCTGTTGTACATATGTTTATGTTTAAAAAGAGATAGGATGAATATTTAAACTTGGAAAATATAATGAGAAAAATTATCTGACTAGTTTTATGTAAAAGAAACTTATCCTAGATATAAGTGGATCCATTTACTGGATTTAATGAAGATATTATGTATTTTAAAATGTCATGATTTACCTGTTCTTTCAGGTAGCAAAGTCGATCTAGAAGAATCAATGTCTCTATACAAGGAGCCAGAACAACTTTCAACTAAAAGAAAGAACAAGATAGGATGGCAGAACTTAAAAAGAAAAAAAAAGACTAGCTTAACACTTATGTTTAAGAAAATATATCTACAGAAATTTATATAAGGCCAAATCTCCAGTACCAATTGTATATCTTCAGAAAATGAATACTGCAGAGATCAAAAGTTTTTCTTTAATGATAATAGGAAAAGAATGTCCTTTGAATGACTTTGAGGTAGAATCCAAAGGCAGTCATACATATGTGATAGAGAGCTTTCAAAGGTAGTAAGAGTAAAATTCATTAAAAGGAATGCTTGTGAAATAACTGCATTGAGACCAATATGTGTTCAAAGAACTCTGAAATTTCTTTCTGTGCATTTATGATACACTTTAAGAGAAATCTACCATGTGTTCTCTTTATTACATTACTGACACCTAATATAGTTCTGAAATAGGAAATGATCCAAAAGGGTTTTTCTGCAGTAAGAGAAAAACAACATAGATTGGTTGGTCCCATAATAAAATTTAATAGAACCCTATTTAAGTCTAGCAACATACCCAATTTAATAGGTTTAATTCTGAGATTTACCATATTAAAAGCTTCCAGCTCATTCATTCTAGGCTTATACTTCTCGTAGTAGTCCATTATAACTCTTTCTGGCAGCTTCAAGATAAAACAACAACAAGAAATTTAACAACAGTTAAAAAAAAGTTTTTCTTTAGCAAACATACCTCTAAGTAAAATCAACGTAACAATTTAAAACAAACTTCAGTGTCTGAAGAACTCTAAGGATATGCATGAAACAAGTCAATATAAGTTCTTTCGTTAATATCTTCTGTACCTCGTTTATTTAGCATATCATAAATAAAACCAGCATTAACATCCTACTGATATTGTTTAATTTCAGCAAGTACATGAAATATTTACTTTCACTTGTTTCTATGCGTGTAATACATAGGAGCTCAATAAACATTTTTTTGAGTAAAATTAAGATTTAAAATGATGTACCTATATGTCCTAGAGAATAAGTTTCAAAGGCAACAAGAACACAATAAGGACATATGTTCATATTTAAGGTAATTTCCTCTAACATCCACTTAACAAATCCATCAACAAGCATTACTTGCTGATTTTTTTTTCAAAACCATAGATGCCTATAGTACACTGAACACTTGTGGTTTGCAGGCTGCTTTTTACAACACATATGCTTCTGTTCACACCAGCAGAACTTTGTTTACTGAGTCAAATGTATTTGTTCCTAAACTTGATATAAGTAAATATTACATAAAGAATGAAATATTAATGCAAAAGGAGAAGTTTTTTCTATAAATTGGATGCCTTTGTGAAAGGCTTGATAAAGGAAAGCCATCAGAAGAAACGGCTGTCAAATTACATATGGTGAAAGCAAATGAAAGACTGGATAAAAAGGAGTAAAAAATCCGAAAGGATTTGTATTCAGATTTTTTTGCAAATGTCTAAATGACTTTATTATTTTTTTCAAAGCCCTTATTCTTTTTCTTACTGCACTAAATTTCTTTTGAACTTAGAAAGCACAAAAAGGTAACAGTGAAAAGTGAGGTTTTTGTCTCATTCAATTTCTAGTGCAGCCTTCCAGAAAAGATTTCTCCCTTGGTATAGAATCCAAGCAGATTATAACTCCTTCCCCAACCCTTTTTAAAATTTTGCCCATCTTTCAATCAAATGAGTATCTCCTGAACCAATTTTTTGCAGTAATGTATATCAGACTGGATCCAGGCCTGAACTTCAAGCCAGCAAAAATTCTCATCTTACAAAATTGTGTGTGTTTGAATTATAGCCTTTATTTAGTCTTTACTTCTCTCCTGCCACCTGAGATCAGCAGTTACAGGACAACTCAGAACTCATAATCTTTTTTTAATCCTGCTCCACCAGCACATTGCTTCCTGTAAATATGGTTTTTCAATGTGATTCCATGGGTTCTCCAATATTCTTTGTTTCTCTTTTATGCCCAATTGGGAAGCACTACCCTGGTCACCAATTGCATTTGTTCCAAACTAGGAATGGTTGATTTGGCTCCTCAGCATATTCCACTTTAGAGAACTGTGTTCTGTTGGTTTTGCCGGGGATCTGTAACCCTGGAAATTTTCTCTTGGTATCTTTCTGCATTCCTCTTTACCTTCATTGTGCTTCATAATACACGTGATTTGAGATTCAACATGTTTTCTGATTTTGTCAAAGAAGGAGTTTGTGTTTTGGTTTCTCTTTGCTAGTTTTGTGTGATTCTAAAGAATAATGGAAGTCTGTTGTTTAAGTGAACCAAAGCTGGACACTGTAGACTGATACACTGTTGTTAGCTGAAGTCCACACTATCTCAGCCAGGTAATCACTGTCAACATCAATGATGATAATATTAATAGATACCCTTGAGGGATACCTGGGTGGCTCAGTCGGTTAAGTGCCTGCCTTCGGCTCGTCAAGATCCCAGGGTTCTGGGATCGAGTCCTGCAGCAGGCTCCTTGCTTAGCGGGGAGCCTGCTTCTCCCCCTGCTTGTCCTCTCTCTGACAAATAAATAAACAAAATCTTTGGAAAAAAAATAGATACCCTTGATATGTCAGGAACATGGCATTCTATTTTTGTGGTCTTCCTCTCAAAAACCCTTAACCACAATCCAATTATGAGGAAAACATCTGCAAATCCAAATGAAGGAATATTCTACAAAATGTCTGACCAGTACTCCTCAAAACTCTCAAGGTCATCAAAAATAAGGTAAGTCTGAGAAACCGTCACAACCAACAGGACTAAATGCAGTGTGATATCCTGGATAGGATTGTGGAACTAAAAAGACATTAGGTAAAAACTAAGGAATTCTGAATAAAATATGGACTTTAGCTAACAACAGTGTATCAGTCTCTGGTTCACTGGTTCTCGTGTACTTTTCATTAAAATGTTATTAGGTGTGGTTTTTACATATAATATTGACATATTGCTTTTGATCTCAATTTAAAAGTATAATTGTTAACCCTTGTTTTGTTCTTTTCCCAAATGTAATTGCTACAAATCTATACATGATAAGTTACAGGACACTTTATTATTAACAGTATGCTCATTTTGAGGATAATTTGAGGTGGTTTATAATATGATGAATAAAAATGTATCAACAGTAGGCCGTTAAAGAAAGGATAAACTCTCAAGGGTGTGCAGGAGAAAAACATGATACCTAGTCCCCTAGCTAAGGACAGCTGCTGGAATCAAGCATAAATGTACATTCGAGCCTCCTGATAGCTAAGGCAAAAAAACAAATAAGTTGAGTGTTCTTTGGAGGAGATTGTCCTATCATGAAAAATTGAATTATTATGTAGATTTTTATGTAACAGAACCTAGATGATATGAAAAAGCCTTGAGATATTGTCTTTACTGAATGTCCAAAAATACCCTCATACCAAATACATTAGGACTCTGAATGCCTCTAAAACCCAAGCCCTATTTTATTGTGTTTCTGCCCAGTCACTGCTTGGGGAAAGAGTCCTAGGCTGCAACTTATGTAAAAATCCTCCTGCAGGTACAGTTTCCCCTTTTCTACCTCTCTCACCTCATTTGATTTAGGGTATTTGTTTACAAAAATTCTATCCAAACAGCTGTGAAAGCAATCAAATGAATCAACTAGATCCTCTTTTTCTGGGTCAGGAGGGTGGGTGCTATGCAGAGAGGGGAAGTGATAAAAGCGATATACAAAGTTTGCTCCAGATGGGAAGCAGAGTCATGAATAAACAACTTATTAATAAGCAAGAATCTGGAGAGAAAAATTATCTAGAACAAAAAGTGAAATAGCTGCTGGTTCAGAGCTCTCATTAACAAAATACATTCTGAGGAGACTAGGCTGTACCTCACTTTCTTGGTTTTTGTGAAGCCAAGAGATCTGTCTTTCTTATAAGTATATGTATTCCTAGACTAGCCTCCCACAAATTATTTAGAAAACCTGAGTAAATCTTTATTTCTTGCAATCAAATGACCACATATCTTCCTTCTTAAAACCATAATAAAAGCAAACAATTTAATCATAACTCTAATAATGCCTCCCTACAGGGATGAATTACTATAGGCATAGGGTTGTAAACAGTGGAATATAGTTCTTTAATGATGTGATTTGACATAGAGATTTATGACAACACACATACATCCAGAGGGTATCACACTAAGTGAAATAAGTCAGACTGAGAAAGAAAAATACCATGTGATTTTACTCATATGTGGAATCTAAGAAAACAAATGAATAAACAAACAAAAAGCAGAATCAGACCTATCAAATACGGAGAACAAACTGATGGTTTCTAGATGGGAGGGGGGTGGGCAAAATGGGTAAAGGGGATACCGGCATGAAGCAGTCACTGGAATAAAAGGAAGAGCGTACAGCACGTAGCCAATGGTGCTGTAATAGTGTACAGTGTTGTACAGTGACACACGGCAGCTACCCTGGCGAGCTCGGCATCACCGTATAAAGAAACTGAATCCCTACACTGTATACCTGAGAGTAACAGAACACTGTGTGTCAACTTTACTCAAATAAAAAAATTAAAGAAACAAGATAGGGCTTGGGTATCTAGAATGTGGATGGCTAGTATGTGCTTTAAAAGTAGGGAGTGGGGTTTAGTACAGAGTTCTTTACTGTTACTGAAGACAGACCAAGAAATCATGGAACATTCCTGAGATACTATAGGTAATTCAACTGCAGCTGTTGGGGGATTCAAGGCCACATTCTGACGTAATGAGACTTAACTGAGAGAAAATTAGAAGGCATAATAGGTAAGGATTAGGGTTTTATCATTACGAATCAGAACTCTGCTGAGAATCTAAAAAACATACTGGACAGGTCACATGATCTCTAGCTCATGGGGCGGGGGGGGGGGGGGGAAGCACTCAATACTGAACAAAGGGGAAAACTAGAAATTTAAAGCCTGAAGATGAAGCTGTGTTGGAAGACAGTGATGAAATCAGGGTACCAGAAGCAAAGGCAAGGATTTGAACAGTGTTCTGGACAAATCCTACTGCTGCCATGGTTAGACTTCTGAGGTCCCATAACATGTCTGGATTTGCACTTGGAAAAAGCTCATGCACTTTCTGATTTCCAAACAGTACTCTCTTTAAAGCTCCCATAACTCTTTAGTACTTACCTGACTGCATGAAAAGGAACCGCACATATGCCTATACATAGGATGAAAAGTTTCCTAAAGAAGAAGTATTTGAGCTGCTTAAGCCCTTGAACAAACTACTCAGTTAAAGTCATAGTCTTGTCACATACATCAACCTGTTCTGCTAGATACAAAATATACAAATGACATTCCTGCAATAAAATAAACTCTTCAGAGCTCTCAGATCCTGGTAGGGGAGATCAGAACTACTGAGTTTCTGGAAAGGGGAATAATTTACTACATAGTTCCCAGAAAAGTGATCTCCAAATCACTGTCTTATGATTTTTTTTTTTTCCTCCCAAGGTTCACTGAAAGTTCAGGATAACCTTCCAATTAATTTTGTTCTGAACTTTTTTCTTCCTTCCTTCCTTCCTGAACTGGAAGAACTTGGCACACAAAATCATTATACAAGAAGTTTTACATCCATGGTGTTTTTGACTATTACAATCTATAAACCAATAGTAAAGAGATGGTCTGCTATGACACTTAAAAAAAGTATTATTAAAATGGGATCCTTCACTGCTATTTTCCAATAGGAAAAAATCAAGTTCATTAAGGTATGAATTCTAATGTGGAGCACCTTTCTATAAAGAAGCATTAGAAAAGATGGTCTGAGGCGCACCTAGGTGGCTCAGTGGGTTAGGCTTCTGTCTTCAGCTTAGGTCATGATCCCAGGGTCCTGGGATTGAGCCTTGTATCAGGCTCCCTGCTCAGCAGGGAGTCTGCTTCTCCCTCTCCCTCTGCCCCGCCCCCCTGCTCGAGCTCACTCTCACTCTTTCTCAAATAAATAAAATCTTTATTTATTTTTTTAAAGATTTTATTTATTTGACAGAGACAGAGAGACAGCGAGAGAGTGAACAAAAGCAGGGTAGTGGGAGAGGGAGAAGCAGGCTCCCCACTGAGCAGGGAGCCCAATGCGGGGCTCGATCCCAGGACCCTGGGATCGTGACCTGAGCCGAAGGCAGATGCTCAACGACTGAGACACCCAGGCATCCCATAAATAAAATGTTTAAAAGAAAAAGAAAAATTGGTTTGAATATAAACTATACTGATGTTCTACATGCTTGCTGTACTGTTTTCCTAAAATGTAGAATTATAATTACAAAATGTGGACAATGATTAATATTTTATGTAAGGCAAAAGGATGTTTGATTAGTAGATAGGGAATCTCTCCAAATGTGGCTTTTGACAGTTGGTAGCCAGGGCTTTGGCAGGTAAATCACAGTCAGTAGGGGTGTCAAGGTTACTGGCAGCACAAAGGTACACTTACTGTATCAGACTGATAGGCAGGCTTAGGCTGGGCCACAGTATCTCTGAGCAGAATATCTAGTAAAGGCCTCTAAAAAGACCTGAAACAACTTCTGTCCTTTACCAGAAGAGGTTTATCTTCTCTAATTGGCTCCCACCCTTCTCAATATTAATGCAGGCTGTATTTTTAATTCTCCAAAAACTTTTATTGCTTTTACTTTGTGTGAGGTTCACTTCCCTTGGGTTTGGTGGTTTCAGGTTTCCAAATTTTTTTTTAAAAAAATTAAAGCTTCAGAAAGTGCTATGAACATTTATATACGCACTACTTAGATTCACCTATCATTACTATTTTGCTACATTCATTTTAACCATCCATCCATCTTTATTATTGTTATTATTGCTGATCCATTTGAAAGTAATTACAAATGTCAAGACTCTTCATCCCTAAATGCTTCAGCAAGTAGATCCTAGGAACAAGATATGCTCTTACATAACTGCAATAATCAAGTTTAGTAATTTAACATTGATCAAATATTGTTATCTGTTATATAGTCCATATTGAAATTTTACCATTTGTCCTAACAACGTCTTTTATAGTCCCCCACCCTTTTTAAAAAAATATTTAATTTTTAAGAGTATTTTTATTTATTTTTGAGAGAGAGAGCTAGAACAAGTGTGGTGGGGGAGGGGCAGAGAGAGAAGCAGGCTCCCCAAAGAGCAGGGAGCCTGATGCGGGACTCGGTCCCAGGACCCTCGGATCATGACCTGAGCCAAAGGGAGATGCTTAACCGAATAAGCCAGCCAGGTGCCCCCCACCACCTTTTTTAAGCATCCAGTCTGGAATGGAGCATTAGTATTTCTAATCACATTTAATCTGGAACAGTTCCTCAACTCTTCTTTGTCTTTCATGAAATTGATATATTTTTTTAAATTGAAGAATTGACATACAATATGCTATTAGTTTCAGGTATACAAAATAGTAATTTAACATTTATACACATTACAAAATGGTCACCGCAATAAGTCTAGTTACCATCTGTCACCATAAGAAGTTGTTATATTATTGACCATATTCCCTATATTACATCCCTGTATCTTATATACTTTATAACTGAAAAATTGTACCACCTAATTCCCTTCAACTATTCTCTGCATCCTCCCGCTCCCTTTCCCTCTGGCAACCACCAATTTGTTCTCTGTACCTATGAGTCTGTTTCTGTTTTGTTTGCTCATTTTTTTTTTTAGATTCCACATATAAGTGAAATCATATGGTGTTTATCTTTCTCTGACTTATTTCACTTATAAGTTATTTCACTTAAATTCATAATACCCTCTAGGTCCATGCATGTTGCAAATGGCAAGATTTCATGCTCTTTAATGGTTGAGTAATATTCCATTGTGTATATATACCATATCTTCTTTATCCATTCATCTATTTATGAACATTTAGGTGCTTCTACATCTTGGCTACTATAAATAATGCTGTGATGAACATAGGGGTGCATATGTCTTTTTGAATTAGTGTTTTCATTTTCCTTTTTTTCTCAGATAAATACCTAGAAGTGGAATTGCTGGATTGTATGGTAGTTCTATTTTTAATTTTTTTAAGACTTATTTATTTTAGAGAGAGAGAGTGCTTGTGTGTGAGTGTGGGGAGGGGCAGAAGGAGAGAATCTTCAAGCAGACTCCCCGCTGAGCACAGAGCCCAACTTGGGGCTTGATCTCACAACCCATGAGATCATGACCTGAGTCAAAACCAAGAGTCAGACACTCACCAACCTAGCCACCCAGGCACCCCTATTTTTAACTTTTTGAGGGACCTCATATTGTTTTCCATAGTAACTGCACCAGTTTGCATTCCTACCAACAGTGCACAAGGCTTCCCCTTTCTCCACAACCTAGCCAACACTATTTCTTGTCTTTTTGACAATAGCCACTCTAACAGGTATGAGGTGATATCTCGTGGTTTTAATTTGCATTTCCCTGATGGTTAGTGATGTTGAGCATCATTTCATGTGTCTGTATGTTTTCTCTAAAAAAATATCTATTTAGGTCCTCTGCCCATTTTTTAATCAGCTTGTTTTTTTTTGATATTGAGTTGTATGAGTTCTTTACATATTTTGGATGTTAACCCCTTATCAGATACATCATTTCTGAATATCTTCTCCCACCTGTAGGTTGCCTTTTCCTTGATGGTTGATGGTTCCCTTCATTATCTGACACTGACACATTTTGAAAAGGCCAGTTACCTGGGTGTTTTCTCATGAGTAGATTCAAGTTACGCATTTTGGGCAGGAATATTACGTAAGTGATGCTATATCTTCTTCAAAGCATTGCATTTTGAGGCAGATGATTTCAGTTTGTTCATTATTGGTGATGCTAACTTTGAAGGCTGATCTACTTTTTGAAATGAATAAACAATCTGTGGGAAGTACTGTGAGTCTGTGTAAATATCCTGTTCCCCCACAAATGTTTTACCCAATGGTTTTAATCCCTTGATGATTCTCCTGTGAATCAATTATTACCATGGTGGTTGCAAAAAGCAGCCAGAATTTACTTATGGGTATAATGCAAATGTTAAAGGAATTCAATCTATATCACTTATGGATATATTACCACATGGAAGAGGTCATGAGCTCTCTACACTTGTTGGATTTCCCGTGAAATAATTCCTGCCCTCTCACCTGTATTTAAACCACCTGGTGATTATTCTTAGCTCTGATAAATCTCTGATTTAACATCCAAAGATCAGTTTACTTGGCCTCTCCACATGTACCCACTCCTTTAGCCTCATCTCTCACTGCTGCCTTTCATGCTGGCTTTGTGCTCCAGCAGTGTTTAGTTCAGAATCATGTTTCTCATATCTCTGTGTTTTTGCACAGGCAACCCCACCCCAGCACCTGCAATTAATTCCTTGCTCCCTACTTGCCCACCTTGTCTGCGTGATGAACTCCTACACATTCCTTCAAGACCAAACTAAGGCATGACATATCCTTTGTGAAATCTTCACAGGCAAAGTGAGTTGCTCCTTTCTCTATGCTTCCATCCTACTTTATATATGTGTCTATTGTTGTAGGTCAATGCTATATTATAATCACTTGTTTTCTTTCTAAATGGGTTATATCTTAATTATCTTTGTAGCCCCAGAGTTTATACTGTTCTTAACACATGGGAGATTTTTCAATGTAAGTGTTTGTTGATGAATAAGTAAATCATTTTGGTCTCAAAAGTTTTCCTTTTGAATTTCCATTTTGGAAACATATATCTAAGAATATTTTTCTAAATTCTCCTTTACTGCTCTTTTTTTAAATTTAATTTTATTATGTTATGTTAGTCACCATACATCATTAGTTTCTGATGTAGTGATTCATGATTCACTATTTTCGTTTAACACCCAGTGCTCCATTCAGTACGTGCCCTCTTTAATACCCATCACCAGGCTAACCCATCCTCCCACCCCCTCCCCTCTAGAACCCTCAGTTTGTTTCTCAGAGTCCACAGTCTCTCATGGTTCGTGCCCCTCCGATTTCCTCCCCTTCATTTCTCCTTTACTGCTTTTACCCATCTTGCAAGATGGTGGGTAAAAAAACTGAGAAGAAACCTGAAACCAAAGCTGATCCTGGTGGCAAGGTTAAGAAGGGTAACCTCAAGGCTAAAACACCAAAGAAGGAGAAATCCTGTCCTAGTCAGAGGAATTGGCAGATATTCCTGATCGGCTCTGTATTCCATAAAGACCATATACAAGAGGAAGTATTCAGCAGCTAAATTCTGGGCTGAGAAGAAAAAGAAAGAGAAGGTTCTTGCTACTGTCACTAAACCAGTTGGTGGTGACAAGAATGGTGGTACCCGAGTGGTTAAACTTCATAAAATGCCTAGGTATTATCCGACTGAAGATGCACCTTGAAAGATGCTGAGCCACAGTAAAAAACCTTTCAGGCAGCATGTGAGAAAACTGTGAGCAAGTATCACTCCTGGGACCATTCTGATCATCCTCACTGGGTACCACAGAGGCAAGAGGGTGGTTTCCCTGAAGCAACTGAGCAGTGGCTTGCTACTTGTGACTGGACCTCTGGCCCTCAGTTGAGTTCCTCTGTGTAGAACACACCAGAAATCTGTCATTGCCACCTCCACCAAAATTGATCTCAACTGTGAAAATCCCAAAGCATCTCACTGATGCTTACTTCAAGAAGAAGTTGTGTAAACCCATATCAGAAAGGTGAAATCTTCAACATAGAGAAGGAGAAATATGAGATCACACAGAAGTGCAAGGTTGATCAGAAATCAGAAATTTTGCAAATTCTGCCAAAAATCAAAGCTGTTCCTCAGCTTCAGGGCTATCTAACTATACACTGTGTTTTCTCTCACAAATGGAGTTTATCCTCACAAATTGGTGTTCTAAATTTCTCAAAGAACCTAATTAAATAACTTATCCATTAAAAAAATAAATTATCTTTTACTTACTTCCATTAAAGTTTTAGGTTAGTAGTTTTCAACTCTACCCATTCAACACTACAGATCCTCATCAAATCATCAGTTTTATTGTCTTTATTTTACTTTACGTGAAATTAATTTCAATTATTTGAGTATTCATTATATAACACACAAGTTCTAGAAAATAAGTTTTTCTTTCTCTCTTCTTATAAACAAATACTCCAGCTCATTCTTTGTCTAGCAAATAATATCAATTCTGATGCTTTTAAAATCCAAAGGATATGTGCGTGTTTGCAATTGTGCGTTTGTGTACATGCAGTATAAGCCAGGGCAAAGAGACAGAAAAGCAGAAAAGTAATTACCAATTGACAAAAGAAGGCAAAATGCTATGGACCATGAAGAAATCATGAAAATTGAGGTTTTCTGAAATTGGTGAGATACCCAAGTTTGGGACAGAAGCTAAAGTTTGAAAATACCTAATCTTTCTTTTTACATTTAGGTAAAGCCAATCATTAGGATGTTAATATTTTAGACACTTTTCAAGTCTTATGAAAACGTTTTACAAAGAAGTAACTGAATGTTACAAGAATTTTACTCAATTGTTTCATTCTAAGAAATTCATTCATTATAAACAGTATACTTGCTGATACAAGGTAGTTGATGTTCTGCCACAATTTATTGTTTTCAGTGGTTACAGAGTTAGGCTTAACTTTACTACAGAATCTAAACACTCTCCTTAAATTGACCTATATTTTATACTGGGTTGAAACAATACTGCCTATAAGTGGTTAGAGCTATACAAAAATGAAAGACCCAGCAGGGGACTGTTTTGAATAAAAAGTCTTCAAAATATAGTAACAGAATCACTGCTTCTTCCCCACTTCCTCTCTCCATGTTTCTTGGTGTTAACATGTAAAGTGGCATTTAAAAAAAAGTATGGGGTTTATAATGGAAATATTAGATAACTACAAACTGCATCACTGAGATGACAAATGCTTGAAGACAGTGGACCTCAACTGGGGGTGGGGAGCAGGGATTTTGCCAGGGAATTTTTGGCAATGTCTGGAGACTCTCTTTCTCTTTTAATTAATAATTTTTTTTTCTACCAGTGGGGTGCTACTGCTGACATTTAGTGGGTAGAGATCAGGGATGCTGCTAGACATCCTTCAATGCACAGGACAGCCTCCCACAACAAAGACTTATCCAAATGTCAATAGTGCTGCCAAATCCTGCTCTAAGAGAAAATGTCCAATGCTGTCTTTCACAACTGACGATAGGAATTATGGATTAAGCTTGTAAGCTGCGCATAAGCCACGTATAGATCTAGTACATGGAGCTCTGGTCTCCTTTGGAATGATAACTTGTTTGGGAATGTTTTCTGTTTACTTCCATACGTTTAACATGATTTCTTGTAACTGAAAATATATCCAGAGCACATTAAGAGATTTTCTAGACACTTTATTACTACATAGTTTTGAATACTAAGAGATCTGCTTTAAAAGATTAGAAACACATCAAAGCATTCACCATACTTTCCACTATATATCAATAAATGATTATAAATTTAGTCAAAGATCTTTCAAGTATTGTGGTATATTTAACATTTTAAAAAATGGTTTTGATATTTTTCAGTGCTTACTTTTTAGTGCTTGCATGTGAAAATTAATTTCATTTAGAACCATACACAAATCTTTTTACTGAGCTTGTCAAAACTTTAATTTGAGCACTGATACTTCACAATGTGGGAGAAAAATATTAGGAATTTGTATTGGATTGAAAACATAACTTTGGTTTAGGTTTCCAACAACTCTGACCTGACAGATAAAACTTTCTCAATTCCTCTTGCTTAAAATTCAAAAAAATCTCCCACCCCCAAAACATGTACTCATCTATTTCCTTCCTTTCACCAGTACATCCTTTTAAATATTTGTTACGTTGCTATTATGTTGTTCTGTACCTTCTTCCCCCAAAGTCTTCCAGCTTGGGTTTCTTGTTCCTTTTGTCTCCTAACCCATTTTGTCTGACATATTTGTTCTTAATGAGCTTAAATAGTATTATGAGAAAGTCAGTAGGGCACTATTACTGACTTTATTAACTAATACAAAGAATAATTTAAGACTGATTTTACATGGTGATACTTATCTACATCAGTCTTTTTTTTTTTCTGTTTTTCATTTCACTTCTCAGTATAGTGGTGGTTAACAGTTGAGGTTTTGATGTTAGCTGAATCTGTGCTCAAGTTCTACCTCTACTACCTGCTAGCCCTTTGACCCTGGGAAAATGACTTGCCTTTTTCTACACCTCTCTTTCTACATCATTACATTGGGAATAATGATAGAATCTACCATAAGTGTTTCCGTGAAGAGTACACGAGATAATGTTGTGATGTTCTTGCACAATAACTACCACATAGCAAGTGCTTAGTAACTATTAGCTATTATTAATATTTCTGTCAGGGGTGCCTGGGTGGCTCAGTTGGTTAAGCATCTGACTCTTGGTTTCATCTCAGGGTCGCCCTGCATGGGGTAATTGAGCCCCGCATCAGGTTCCATACTCAGTGGGGAGTCTGCTCCAGATTCTCTCTCTCTGACCCTCCCTGCCCACACCCCGCTCGCTCTTTCTCTTATCAGTCATATAATAAGCATATTAAGGAACATTTACTACGGTTACTATTAAAGACAAATTTCGGAAGAGAAAGCTATCAGGAAGGATAAGTAACATTTTTTTCTGTTAATACCCTTTAGCTTTGATACAATGTAATCATATCTGTGTTACTTTTTCAAGAAATCCATTTCATTCCTTTAACCATCTATTTTATTCTTTATTTCAATTTATAATCAATTCAAAATACCACAGTGGGGCACTTGGATGGCTCATCAAGTGTCCAACTCTTGATTTTGGTTCAGGTCATGATCTCAGGATTGTGAGAAGGAGCCCTGTGTCTGGCTCCACTCTGGGCATGACCTGCTTAAGATTCTCTCTCCCTCTCTCTGCCCCCCCCCACCCCACAACAAACAAAAACCCAAACCAACAAACACAAAAACCCAAAATACCAGAGTGGTCCAAGTTCAACTTAATACTTTAGTCAATAACTCTGAATTGAAAGTTTATTTTTTTTCCTCAGCATTAGAATATTTATTACTACTAGCCAACTAGCTTACCATTTTATCTTCAACATTAGGTTCTCAATTATTAGCTTGGGCCTCCTCTATGATGTCACCATTTCTCAGGATTCTCCCATTCAAAAAGGCTTTTGAATTTTAAGATTTTTTTATTTTAATTAGTTATACACTCTTTAAATAAATGCAGTTTATTGTCTTATTGCTCTTGCTTTACCTGTAATTCCCATTTGTTCTGTTATCTTGTTTTTTAACTGTTTTGATTTGAGAACTGGTACGTGGTACCTGAATAAACCTAAGGGGGAGTCTCTCTAGAGACGTAGGACAGCAAACCATCCACACTGACAGGAAAGATGAACTTGGAATAAAGGTAATGGAGGTATGGTCTCAATATAATTAGATGTTTTTCACAAATGGGAGAAAAGTACAAGGTAAATTATTTTGTATCATCTCAATTCATTACCCCATAGAACTTCTCCTGTTTTGTTTTTTTATGAAAACAACAATCATACACTGACCTTGGACTCATCTAATCCAAGCTTCTTTAGAGACTTTCTGACATAGTCCAGAAAGGAAGAGGATTTTGAATAAATTTTACCCACGTGCCGATCACTGCAAAATAAAGGTGAATCACTTTTTAGTTTTTCCAATTCAAATTACAGATGATTTTAAATTCAATCATGAAATACTTTTAAATACTTTGTGTATATGGCACAAGCTTCAGATTTGACAAAGATGTAGTAATACTTTTGTAAACATTTTTAAATTACATATTATAAAGTGTTTAAGATCTGCTTCTGAGAATTCCTTCAACATACAGCAGTGGAAAACAGTATTTGAAGACAATGCTATGAGAAAGAACTTGTAAACTTACAATATTAAAAAGCTTAATTTTTAAGGCGCCTGGATGGCTTAGTTGGTTAAGCGACTGCTTCCGGCTCCGGTCATGGTCCCGGAGTCCTGGAATCAAATCCCACCTCGGGCTCCCAGCTCAGTGGGGAGTCTGCTTCTCCCTCTGACCCTCTCCCCTCTCATGCTGTTTCTCTCTCTCTCTCTCTCTCTCAAATAAATAAATAAATAAAATCTTTAAAAAAATAAATAAAAAGCTTAATTTTTATTTATTTATTTTTATTTTTATTTTTTTAAAGATTTTATTTATTTATTTCAGAGAGAGAATGACAGACAGAGAGCACGAGAGGGAAGAAGGTCAGAGGGAGAAGCAGACTCCCTGCTGAGCAGGAAGCCTGATGTGGGACTCGATCCTGGGACTCCAGGATCATGACCTGAGTCGAAGGCAGTTGCTTAACCAACTGAGCCACCCAGGCGCCCTAAAAAGCTTAATTTTTAAAGAGAACTATAGGTCTTTCAAAAGTTTCCATTATGCTACAAAACACATTTAATTTTACTGGCAACATTATAGTGCATATTTCACTGCAACACCTGCTAATGGTGGCGATAATTCAACAGCTATGCAAAGAGAACTCCTTCAGTGCCAGCCATTAACGCACCATATGCTGAGTTGGGTCTGACTTGATCTCATTTATGCCCGATTTTCACCACAGTTTAAACAAAATATGAGATGGTTTTAAATTTAAATAATGAAATGTGAGAATATCACATCGCACAACTTTGGTTGCAACTGAGGTAGAATATAAAAATCAAGGAAATAAAAAATTCACCACTTCCAAGTTATCAAAAACAATGAATAAAGCCTTACTTATTACTCTTGGCAGTATAAATATTAAACCCTCTGATTAATTAGACATGAAGATCTATCCATTCTTCCTTTGAAATATATCTCAAATATATTCTTTCTGCTCCATTTCTAGATGGCCACCTCAATTCTACTTATGATTACCTCGGGTCCTAATTACTATAGCTACTTAGTATTTAAGCCTGAAGTCTGTCCTCTTCATTTCTGCCTGCACTGTCATATTTTCTTGGAGGAACATTTTTATTTACTACTTCCCTGCTCAAAAAACTTTCAATACCTTTGCCATTTCTTGGGATAAATTTGAAACTCCTTAGTTAAGTGATCAGGGACCACTATTTTCTGGCTATTCCCACATTTTCCCATTATAATCCAGAATTCAGTTTTCCTACTCATTGTTTCAGACTATTCTCCACTGTTATGTCTTGGTGCATTTGCTCATTCAATCACTTCCTAATGGATTATAAGGTTCTCCACTCTCTTCTTCAGCTCAGTTAAACTAGGGTCACCCTATATGAACAAGCTCAAATTATGTATTCTTTTTGGTAACATAACTAGCAACAATCCTTTCTAATTTTGAATTTCTATAGCCTGTATCCTTCTTCCATTTGTTATATCATCACTGCTTTTAAATAATAGTTGTTTGAATAGATATAGGTTCCAGGAAACAGAAATTATACCCAAGTTTTTGTGTAATTCTCAGATCCTACACATACTTATCTTACGTATAACAGATACCATATAATAGATAATGTACATCTTACCTACTATAGGTGGTGAAAATAGAAGGAGTAAGACCAATTAGAAAGTTATTACAGTAATCTAGAGGAGAGGTTTAGACCTGTGGTGACCTTGAGGATGGTGAGAAGTGAGAGAATTTTAGATATATTTAATGGCAGAGACTACAACATTGTTGAAGGACTGTATCTAGGCAGTGTGAGAAAGAGAGACAACACTGCCTCCAAGATTTCTAGCCCGAGCAATGCAAAGAATATGATTGTTATTAACTGGACTATAGTTTGGGATTCATCAGCATATAGATGGTATTTAAAGCCATGATGAGGTAGTAAGTATAGATTAAAAAGAAAAAAAAAAAGCATTCCAACAATTAGAGCTCTGAAAGAAGAGGAATCAGCAAAATAAACGAAAAAAAAAAAAAAAAAGAGAGAGAGAGAAAGGGGGAAAAAGTATCTTATGAAGGACTTTGCTTACGATACAAGAGAAAAAGGATCTTCACTTGAGTGGGTAAATTGTGTAAAACACTGATGACAGGCCAAGTAAGATGGTTGAGAACTGACAATGGGATTTAGAAACATGGGTCATTAGTGCCCCTGAAAGGGTGGTTTGATGGAGTGATGGAAGTAAAATCTGATTGGAACTCAAGAGAAAAAGGGAAAGAAATTGGCAGCATTTTCAAGGAGTTTTCCAGTAAAGAAAAGAACAGATAAAAGATAGTTGAAGGGAATATGGGGTCCCAAAAGGATTTTCAGAATCTATGCTCTTAAGGACTCTGGTACATCGTTTTATTTAAAAAAACTAAAAAATGGCCATTGAGGAACTCACTAGGTGGTAGAGGAGTAGACACAAACAACTAATTGTACTATCAGGTTCGATCAGAACAGTAAATCACTGATTAAATCCTATGGGAGAAGAGAAGAGGGTGAGAAGGAGAAAAGAAAAATATCACAGAGATGTCTTCTAAACTGGGTTTTAAAGAGTGCTTAGGTTTTACCATCCAGAAGCTGTGGAAGGAAATGGTGGCAGAAATGGGAAGGATATTCCATGTAGCTAGAGGAACTTCAAGGATGCATACCAGATATAAAATTAATTGCATGAGAAACGATGAATAATCCAGTGTGCATGGGCAGATGAATAATCCAGTGCGCATGGGCAGCTGCTTGGGGTGCAGAGGGGGAAAAATGGGGTGATGAATTAGACTGCAAAGGATCTTAGTGACAGATCAGAAATGGTCTTGAATGCCATAATAAGTATATTTTATTGTTTGAGTATAAAGAAGAGGAATTATCAAACATTTTGAAGTTAGAAAAGTGACATGACTATTTCTGAAAGATAAATGATGGGACTTGAAGAACAAATTAAAAGGGGGCCCTCTGTCAGAATAAAGCATGGTCAGCATGCTAAAAAGGAATTAGTAGTCTTTCTTTTAATAAAAGTGAATGCAGTAGCTCTAATTAAAATTCTACTCAAGTGACTCCAACACCACCCACATGTTTTTCCAAAAATACAATTGCAAGAACGTGGTTTACATGTAGCACTTTCCAAAGAGGCAACACTAGTGTAGGAAATTTTAGGAAAATGTGAAGTAGATGTATACCAAATAAATGAAAACAAGCACATGCAGGACAGAAAGTGACAAAATCCAGTTTCTCCATCACTACAAAATACTTATAAAATTAATTATTTTGTGCCTTTTTTATGCTAATACATATTGAAAGACTTGAGATTCACAACATAAAATGTTGCTGAAAATGGCAAATGGTTAAGGGAACTCCAAAAATCTTCAAACTACTCTGAAATTTAAAAGACCAGACTTCCTAAGTTCAATTTAGCCACACATTATGGATTCAGTAATTAGTTTTAATTTTGTGAGTCAGTTTTTGTGATCCGGTTTATAACTTTTCTATTTGACTATAGCAAAATCAAAATAAAAATTAAACTAGGTAATATATAAAGGTATCAAAAATTATAATATTTATTGTACAGCTGTATACCATACTCATTATGAAAGAGAATAACTGTGAATAAAATATATATATTTCCCGTGCTCTCTTTCTAGGTGTTTGAAGAGATTTTTACACCATGAAATTCCTTCTTTGACATTTTATTCCCCTTAGAAAGTTTCCAGATAAGGACTAATTATAAAATCAACAGTTTTCTATAAATTATTGAGTTTGAACATAAATGTTAATGCTCAATCACAATTAAAATTAATAGAGTAAAAATGCTATCATTTAAGTCCATGAAAAAGTTTACTTCTAATCTTAGGCTATGAACAATTACACTTAAACTTTTAGAATAATGTTTCAGATAGTCTAAAAGTACGTATCATTTGCACACTATTTTAGTCAACAAGAAAACAAATTAACCAAAATGAGAAAGAAGTAACAAGGTAATCTTATTTTCTGTCTTTAGCATTCATACTTTTTTTTAAATTGAGGCATAACTGACATACAACATATTAGTTTCAGGTATACAAGGTAATGATTTGATTTTTGTATACACTGTGAAATGATCACAAGTCTAGTTAACATGTATCATAGTTACAAAAACATTTTTTTTTCTGGTGATGAAAACTTAAGATTTACTCTCTTAGCAACTTTTAGTAAGCAATACAGTATTATTAATAAACAATAGTCACCATGATGTTTATTATAACCCCGTAACTTACTTATTTTATAATTGCAAGTTTGTATCTTTTGACCCTCTTTACCCATTCTGACCACTCCCCACCTGCCTCTTCTCTGGCAACCACCAATGTGTTCTGTGTATCTACAAGCTCGGTTTTTTGTTGTTTTGCTTTTTTAAGATTCCACATGTAAGTAAAATCGTATGGTATTTATTTTCTCTACCTAATTTCACTTAGTATAATGATATGCTCAAGGTCCATCCATGTTGTTAGAAATGGAAGATTCCATTCTTTTTTATGGCTGAGTAGTATTCCATTGTGTGTGTGTTTATCCATTCATCCATCAGTGGACACTCAGGTTGTTTCCTTATCTTGGCTATTGTAAATCATGCTGCAATAAACATAAGGGTGCAGGTGTCTTTTTAAATTAATGTTTTCATTTTCTTCAGATAAATACCCAGCAGTAAAATTGTTGGATCATAAGGTAGTTCTATTTTTAATTTTTTGAGGAACGTCCATACTGCTTTCCATAGTGGCTGCACCAATTTATACTTCTGCCAACAGTGCACAGGGTTCCCCTTTTTCCACATCCTCACCAACACTAATCTCCTGTCTTTTTGGTACCACTCGTTCTAACAGCTGTGAGGTGATACCTCACAGTGGTTTGATTTGCATTTCCCTACTGACTAGTGAGGTAGAACATCCTTTAACATGCCTGTTGGCGATCTGTATGTCTTCTTTGAAAAAATGTGTATTCAGGTCCTCTACCCATGTTTTAATTGGATTGTTTGTATTTTTGCTATTGAGCTGTATGAGTTTTTATGTATTTTGGATATTAAGCCCTCACTTGGATATAGGACCTGCAAACATTCAGTAGGTTGCCTTTACATTTTGCTGATCATGTCCTTTGCTGTGCAAAAACTTTTGAGTTTTATATAGTCCCACTTGTTTTTGCTTTTGTTGCCTTTGCTTCTGGAGTCAGATCCAAAAATTCACTGCCAAAACTGATGTCAGGGAGTTTATTGCCTGTTTTCTTCTAAGAGTTGTATGGTTTCAGGTTTACATTTAGGTCTTTAATCCATTTTTGAGTTAATTTTTGTGTCTGGTGTAAGACAGTAGTCTAGTTTTATTCTTTGGCATGTAACTGTCCAGGTTTATTGAAGAGACTCTCTTTTCCTCATTGATATTCATACTGCCTTTGTCATAAATTAATTGACCATATATGCAAAGGTGTCTATCCATGAGCTCTCTAGTCTGTTCAATTGTTCTATGTCTATTTTTATGCCAACACCATGCTGTTTTGATTATTACAGCTTTATAATACAGTCTGCAATCAGGGAGCATGATGCCTCCAGCTTTGTTTTCCTTTCTCAAGATGGCTTTGACTACCCTTCCATATAAATTTTAGTATTATTTTCTATTTCTGTGAAAACTTCCATTGGAATTTTGATAGGGATTGCACTGAATCTGTAGACTGCTTTGGTAGTATGGCCATTTTTACAATATTAATTCTTCCAATTTATGAGCATGGAATATCTCTCCATTTATTTGTGTCTTCTTCAATTTCTTTCATCAATATCTTATAGTTTAAAGTGTACAGGTCTTTTGCGTCCTTGGTTAAGTTTATTCTTATTTTATACATCTTGATGCAATTGCAAATGGGATCATTTTCTTCTCATTCTGATAGTTCATTGTTAGTGTGTAAAAACTTAACAACCTTTTGTATATTGATTTTATATCCTGCAACTACTGCAGGATTTTATATCCTGCAACCACTGCAACTACTGCAACTAATACTCATGTATTAGTACTAATAGTTTTTGGTAGAATCTTTAGGGTTTTCTCTCTATAAAATCATGTCAACTGCAAATAGTGACAGTTTTACTTCTTCCTTTCCAATTTGGGTGTCTTATTTCTTTTTCTTGCCTTATTTCTCTGGCTAGGAATTCTAATACTATGTTGAATAAAAGTGCTGAGAGTGGGCACCCTTGTCCTATTCCTGATCTCAGAGGAAAAGTTCTAAGCTTTTCACTATTGAGTATGATTATTAGCTGTAAGCTTGTCATATATGGCCTTTATTACACTGAGGTACATTTCCTCTATACCCACTTTGTCGAGAGTTTTTATCAAAAATGATGTTCAATTTTGTCAAATGTTTTTTCTACATCTATTGAGATTATCATATAATTTCTACAATTCATTTTGTTAATGTGGTTGACTTTAGTATCCTTGCTGGAGAGAGATTCCAATCAAGTTGACCTTGATTTACAATCCTAATAAAAAGATCTGTGCAACTCAAATCATATTAAAAATATTCCAAAGAATGTAAATTCACAAGCAGCATGGGATAGTGAAAATATTTATGGACTATGAATTCAGCCTAACCCTAGTTTTTCAGGCTCTCTGACTTTAGGCAAGCTTTAACTACTTGTATCTTAATTTTTCTTATCACTACAGTGAAGTGACTATAATAGATGCTGTGAGTATAACATGCTGCTCAACTAAGCCTGGGGTGTAGCCTAATAACAAATTAAAATTTTACTGCTATTGAACACAAACATGTAAGTATTTATAAAATATGTATAAAGTACAAAGAATGTCAGTAAAATGAACTCTTGTACCCCATACCAAACTTAAAAAAGAGAACATACCAGGATATTGAAATCCCCATGTACCCCTTATCTTTCTTCCCCACCTCATCTCCCTGACTACTCAAATGTCCCCCCTCCCATAAGAAACTACAATACTGAATCTTGTTTGTGTTTATCATTCTTATATTTTTTATTGCTTGTCATATATTTATGTCCCTAAATAATTATACAGTTGTGCTTGTTTGAATTATACAAATGGCACCATCCTGTAGAAGTTTTTCTATGACTTTTATATTCACAAGATTCATCTACACTGATGCATGTAGTTGTAATTAATACATTTTCACTGTGGCATAGTATTCTACAATTTATCCATTCTCTTATTAATGAACTTTTGGTTCCTAGATTTTTGCTCTTATAAATATTGCTGCTATTGGTCATTCTTGTAGATGTCTCTGGGAGCACATGTACAAGAGTTTCTAGGATATATACTTAGGCTGAGACAGTATTTTCAACATTAGTAGGTAAAACTAACTAGGCAACTAGGCTTTTCAACTTTATTGGTGGTGCTAACTTGTTTTCCAAAGGACTGAAAACTAACTTTCTTCCTTCTCACCAGCAACATGGACGGTTCTAGGTGATCTACATTCTTGCTATCATTTGATAGTGTCAATTTTCTAAATTTTTGCTTATTTAATGGTTTGAATTGGAAATACCTAAATTCTCCTTTTGTGTTTCTCCTTTACTCCCACAACAGTTCTAAGAGCACACTCACAATGCTTCTGACACTGGATATGGGTTAAGGGCTCAGTCCTACTAGATTGCCTCCCCACTGCAGATGCCAACTGCAAGTACTAGTTCCCTAGGTTACTTACAATGTCTGTCCAACCTGGCTACAAACTTTAGGTTCCCATGACTTTCTCCTCCCCCTCGGATTCAGTTGTTTCCTAGAACAGTTCACAGAACCCAAGGGAACACTTAACATCTCCCAGTTTTTTAAAGGATATGATAAAGAATACAGATGGATAGCCAGAGGAAGAGATACATAGGGCAAGATCAAAAGACTAATCAAGTCTTTTCACTATTTTTCTTTAACACAGATTAGTTCTTCCACAAATTTGCAGGAATTCTTTATGTATTTTGGCTATTAGTCTTTTTCTAGTTACAGGACTTGCAATTAGTTTCTACCAGTGGTTACTCTTCTTTCCACTCTTTCTATGACATTTGAAAACAGAAGTTCTTAATATGGATGTGACTGAGGGGCTCCTGGGAGGCTCAGTTGGTTAGGTGCCTGCCTTCGGCTCGGGTCATGGAGCCAGAAGAGAGTCTGCTTATCCCTCTCCCTCTGCCCCTCGCCCCACCTTCACTTGTGCTCTCTCTTGTGCGCATGCTCTCTCTCACTCTCAAGTAAATAAAATCTATTAAAAAATATTAATGTGATTGAATTTTCAATCTTTAATTTTAAGATTTGCAGGTTTATATTTAGTTTGAGAAATCATTCCCCTATCTCAAGGTCATAAAGCTATTCTTCAATACTATCTTCTAAAAGTACCATAGTATCGCCTTTCACAGTCAAGTTTTTGACCCACTATGGATTTTTGTGTTTGTTGTAAAGTAGGGGTTCAGATTAATCTTTTTTTGTGTAGTGAGCAGAATGGTCCACCAAAGATGTCCACATTCTAATCCCCAGAACCTATGCATATATTACATGGAAAGAGAAATTAAGGTTGCAGATGTAATTAAATTTTCTAATCTGCTGAGTTTAAAATAGAGAATTCTGGATTATCCAGGTGGCCCAAGGTAATTTTAAGGATCCTTTAAGGTGGAAGAGAGAGACAGAAAGGATGTCAGAATTATAGAAAGATTTAAAGATGCTATGCTGTGGGCTTTGAAGATTGAGGAAGGAGCCATAAGCCAAAGTATGCAGGGTCCTCTAAAAGTTGCCAAAGGTAAAGAAATGGATTATCCCTTAGAGCTCCCAGAAGAAATGCAGCCCTGAAGTTACCTGACTGTTGCACAGTGAAACCCACTTTGGACTTCTGACCTTCAGGGGGCTAGATAATAAATTTATGTGGTTTTAAGCCACTAAATTTGTCGGAATGTGTTATAGCATCAAAGGAAACTAATACACTATATAACTGTATAAATTACTGTCCTAGCAGTCCTAATGACTACTCCCTCTTCTAATGATAACAGATGATATAACAAAAGGTTTGTTCTGCACTATTAATTCCACTAGCCAGCCAATAAGGCAATCATCTAAATCACTATAGTTAAAGAAAAATGCTATCATTTGGTAAGACAAGTTTCTCAACCTTGTTTTTCTTCTTCAGTAATGTCTTGGCTTTACTTGCTATTTAGCTCTCTCACGTATATCTTGAAACAACTTACAAATTCTGTAACACAAACATACATGCATACACACACTAATACACTTTGGGGATATTCATTAGATGTACTGAATTGCAACAATCTAACAATCACTTTGTGAAGAGCTGACATTTTTACAATATTAAGTCTGTTTATTCATTAACATATTATATTTGTCCATTTACTTAAGAGTACCCTCTCAACTAGTAACATCCAAAAAAAAGGCTCTTGTGTTCCCAAAGAATATTAATTTTTAAGGATGGCCTCACTGTTGCAAGAATTTAGCTGTCCCAGTACTAAATGATCATGCTGGTTAACCCTTAATTAACTCTGGTACCTGGTCAGGTACCCCCATACCTCTTTCTTGACAAATGTGACGTGTATCCATCATTATGGTATCACACAGAGTATCTTCACTGCCCTAGAAATCCTCTGTGCTTCACTTGTTCATCCTTCATCCCATCCCAAGCCCTGATCTTTATATTCTCTCCATAGTTCTGCCTTTTCCAGAATGTCATATGATTAATTCTAAAGTACACAGTCTTTTCAGATTGGCTTAGCAATATACATTTAAGTATCTTCCATGTCTTTTCATGGCCTCATACCTCTTTTTTTTTTCTTTCTGTGAATAATGTTACACTGTCTAGATGTGCCACAGTTAATTTACCCATCTTCTTACTGAAGGATATCTTGGTTGCATCCAAGTTTGGGAAATTATGAATAAAGTTACTATAAACATCAGTGTGGAGGTTTTTGTGTGGACATGTTTTCAACTCCTTTGGGTAAATACCAACGACTGTGATTGCTGGATCATATGGTAAGAGTAGGTTTAGTTTTGTAAGAAACTACCAAACTCTTCCAAATTGGCTGTCTCATTTTGCATTCCTACCAGCAATGAATGCAAGTTCTTATTGTTCCACAACCTTGCTAGCATTTAGTGTTGTCAGTGTTCTGGATTTTGATATTCTAATAGGTGTGTAGTGGTATCTTGTTGTTTAACTGTACTTCTCTGCAATTTCTCTATTCACTTCTACATGGGGTTAGTGTACTTTTTAAAAAGATTTTATTTATTTGAGAGAGAACACAGAGGGAGCATGAGAGGGGGAAGCAGACTACCCACTGAGCAGGGAGACCAATATGGGGCTCGATCAGAGGACCCTGGGATCATGACCTGAGCCGAAGGCAGACGCTTAACCAACTGAACCACCCAGGCACCCCAAGAGTTAGTGTATTTCTTAAATTTCTTGGACTCATGTCTTTTCTTACTATTGCTACTGCCCTATTTGCTCTCTCCTTTTTTCTCAAACTGCAACTAACATGTATGTGAAGCCTATTCACTGTAATCTCCATAGCTTAGTCTTTCTTTTGTATTCTCCATCTTTCTGTTTCTTCATGTTTCACTGTGGATGTTTTCTTCTGACCTGTCTTCCAGTTTACTAATTATTTCTTCAGCTGTGTCTACAATGCTATTAATACCACTCACGGATTTCTTAATTTCAATTATTTTATTTTTCAGTTGCAGAATTTTCACTTGGGTTATTTTTTTGTATGTTTTGTGTCTCTGACAAAATATTTTTATTTCAACATACATTTTAAGTAGTTTAATAAAAATTTCTATTTTAGGATAATTGTAGATTCACATGCAATTATAGGAAAGAATTCAGAGAGACTGTTATTTTCTTTATCTGGTTTCCTGAAATGTCTCATAATTTGAGACTGGCTTTTTTTCACTCAGTATAATTATTTTGTAGTTTCATCCAGGTTGTTATATCAATAGCTCATTCCTTTTTATCACTGGGTAGTATTCCATGATATGGATTAGCACTGTTTATTTGTTAAAGGGCATATGGGTTGTTTTCAGTTTGGGATGCTATGAATAAAGCTGCCGTAAACATTCATATACAAGTTTTGTGTGAAGATAACCCAGCCTCTGTTGACACCTTGTTAGTGCTACGAGTTCCAGCTTCCCACAACTTCTCCACTGATGTTGTGGTAGGGGTGGCCTTGTAACTCCTGGGCAATGGTGAAAATCCTGACTCTCTACTACTAGGCCTTCTCTGATGCCACACTGGTGGAGAGTGTAACACCTTTTTACTGTTGGGTGGGCAGAAGTTCAGATCCCCACATGGTCTCTGACACTGTGGCAGCAGTGGTGGGGTGCTTGTTACCACCTGGTGGGGAGGAAATCCTAGTTTCCTACTTGTCCTTCTCTGACACCATTCCATAACTGGTGTTCAGGAACCTCATTACAGTGTGGCAAAGATGGAAGTCTAGGCTCTCCACTTGGCCTTTGTTGACATGGATTGGGGGGGCACAATTTTTTATTTGGTTTCTGGCTGCAATATGGTAGGTCTATTGAAAGGTTTTCCTGTGCCTCCCTCTTTCCTGGTCCTTTGGCTAGAAAGAGAAGGGTTTTTTCTTACTGGGGCTTTTTTTTTTTGGCATGTGCCCAGTGGCATTTCTGTATTGCAGTTTACTTCAGCTCCAATACAAGGTTTTTAAGGCAAAAAGAAAACCCAGGGAACTCCCACTACATTGTTCATTGGGTCCTGAGATCTTAAGCTAGTTTGCTTTATTCTCTCCAAGACTCTTTCAGAGTCTTCTTATATTTTATAGATAGTTCTAGATTTTTTAATTGTAGTTACCAGGAAAAATAGAAAAATGTGTATCTATTCCATTTTCCCAAAGTGGAAGTTTCTCTGGTTATTATTTTTTTTCCCCTCTGGTTGTTATTTTAAGCTATTCTCTGAACTCCCAATTAGTCCATTTCTGTTGCATGTAGTTTACCTTGGTTTTTGGTCATGTCCTATTTCATCATATGGCTGGTTATTTTGGGTTGCTTGCTAAATGCTATATATAGCAAACTATAGTGATAATTTGGGCCTAGATATATACTATATTTGTCCAGAGAGGATTTGCTAATAGTAGGCAGCTAGAGAAAGTAGTAATATGAAATACTTTAATCATAGCTTCAGATAATTCCAAGTGGGGCTTTAGAGCATCTTAGGACTATTTCATTTATAGTTCACCTTTACTCATACTGTAGACCTAACTCAAGATATGAGTGGTGTGCCTGGCCAATGGAGTCCTCCTCCTAGGGCAGGCTATGAACTTTAACTTTTGTCTCACTAGAACTGTTACTCTATTGAAAGCTGTGCTCACCTTCTCTGTCTACTTTGTTAACTGTCAGAAAGCTGCCTTTTCAAGAACTGGCAGATGCTTCTGGGGAAATGCAGCCCTAGAAGAAGCTGGGCTTAACTCTCTTGATTCCCACCTTCTCCTAGGTATTTGCCCTGTAGTTTTTTGTTGTTGTTGTTGTTTTCCATTAACAAGAAGTATTTTAACATGTAATTTTGACTTAACAACACACAGTGGCCTGATTTTTTATAAGTGTCTTAGAAAAGGATTCACTTCAAGTATGGATAAACTAATTTCATGAGATACATGGTGACATTCAAGTACCCACATAAACACAGAACTTATCTTTTTTTCCTAGTTTTATTGGGAAATAATTAGCATATAAGTTTAAGGTGTATAGCAGGATGGTTTGATTTACATATGTTATGAAATGATTATCACAATAGGTTCAGCTATAACATCCATCTTCTCATATACATTTAAAAAAGAAAAAAAGGAAAAATTTCTCTTAGGATGAGAACTCTTAGGATTTACTCTCTTAACAACTTTTCTATATATCATATAGCAGTATTAGCTATAGTCATTGTGTTGTACATTATATCCACAGTACTTATTTATCTTATAACCTAAAGTTTGTACCTTATAGTCACCTCCCTCCAATTCCCCATCCCCCTGCCCTCTGCCCTTGGTAACCGCAGATCTGACTTCTATGAATTTGGTGGTTTTTGTTTATATTTGCTTTTGTTTTGAGATTCCACATATAAGTGAGATCATACAATATTTGTCCTTTTCTGTCTTATTTCACTTAGCATAATGCCTTCAGGTCCACTCATGTTGTTGCATATGATAAGATTTCCTCATTTTATGATGGCTGAATAACATTCCATTATCCCTTCATCCATTGAAGGACACTTCGGTTGTTTCTATACCTTAGCTATGGTAAATAATGATGCTATGAACATGAGGTGCAGATATACTTTTGAGTTGGTATATTCATTTCCTTCAAATATATTACCAAAGGTGAAAATGCTGGATCATCTGGTAGTTTTATTTTTGATTTTTTTGAGGATTCTCTATGCTGTTTTCAACAGTGGTTGTACCAACTTATAATCCCACCAACAGTGCTCAAGGGTTGTGTCCCCTTTGGTCCCTTTTGTCCATATCCACGCCAACATGTTATCTCTTATCTTTTTGATGATGGCCATTCCAACAGGTGTGAGGTGATCTCATTGTGGTTTTCTTTAATATTTATTTATTTATTTGAGAGACAGTGTGTGTGAGAGCAGGGGAGGGGCAGAGAGAGGGAGAGAGATAAACTCAAGCAGACTCCACACTGAGCCTGGAGCTGATGCAGGGCTTGAGCTCACAACCCTGAGATCATGAACTGAGCCAAAATCAAGCTGGACACTTAACTGACTGAGCCACTTAGGCACCCCAGTCTCATTGTGGTTTTAATTTGCATTTCCCTAATGACTAGTAATGTTGAGCATCTTTCCATGTACTTGTTGGCCTTTTGTCTATCTTTGGAGAAATGTCTATTCAGGCCTTTTGTCCATTAAAAGTTTTGTTGTTGTTATCAAGTTGTATGAGTTCTTTATATAACAGATATATGGTGTGCAAATATATTTTCCCATTCTGTAGGGTTTTTTTCACTTTGTAGATGGTTTATTGTGCTGTGCAGAAGCTTTTTAGTTTGATATAGTCTCATATGCTTCTTTTTTATTTTGTTGCTTGTACTTTAGGTGTCATAACAAAAAAATCATTACCAACACCCATGTTAAGGAGCTTTATTCCTATGTTTTGTTACAGAAGTTTCATGGTTTCAGGTTTTACACTGAAGTCTTTAACCCATTTTGAGTTAATTTTTGTGGGTGGTGTAAGATATGGGTCCAGTTTCATTTTTTTCCGTGAATATCCAGTTATCCCAGCACCATTTATTGAAGAGATTGTCTTTTCTCCATTGGGTATTCCTGGCTCCCTTGTGAAATATTAATCAATTATATATGCTTCAGTTTATTTCTAGGCTCTCAGTTCTGTTCCACTAGTCTATTGGTCTGTTTTTATGCCAGTACCATCTTGTTTTGATGCGTACAGCTTGAAAGCAGGAAGTGTGATCTCTCCTGCTTTGTTATTCTTTCTCAGGAATTCTCTGGCTACTCAGGGTCTTTTGTGATTCCATATAAATTTTAGGAGTATTTTTTTCTATTTTTTTTAAAGTCACTGGAATTTTGATAGGGATTGCACTGAATCTAGATGGCTTTTGATAGTATTTACATTTTAACACTATTAATTCTTCCAATCTATGGACACAGGATATATCTTTTCATTTATTTGTGTCTTCCTTGATTTCTTTCATCAGTGTTTTGTAGTTTTCAGAGTAGAGATCTTTCACCCTCTTAGTTAAATTTATTCCTATTTTACTGTTTTTGATACTGTTGTATTTGCATTTCCCTAAGTTTAATTTTCAGAAAATTCATTGTTAGGGTATAGAAACACTACTGATTTTTATGTTAGTTTTGTATCCTGCAACTTTATTGAATTCCGTTTCTTTCACTGAATCTTTAGGATTTTTTATATATAAAATCATGTCATCTGCAAATAGAGACAATTTTACTTTTTCTTTTCCAATTGATTCCTTTTATTTCTTTTTCTTGCTTGATTGCTCTAACTAGTGCTTCTAGTACCATGTTGAAAAGTGGTGAGAGTGGGCATCCTTCTTTTATTCCCGATGTTAGCAGAAAACCTTTCTACTTTTACCACTGAGTATGATTTTAGCTGTGGGTCTGCCATCTATGGCCTTTATTATGCTGAGATAAATGCCTTCTATGCTGAACTTGTTAAGAATTTTATCATAAATGGATGCTGAATTTTGTCAAATGTGTTTTCTGTGTCTATTTACATAATCATGACTCTTCCATTCTATTAATATATCACACTGATTGGTTTGCATATGTTGAGCCATCCTTGTATCCCTAGGATAAATCCTACTTGATCGTGGTGAATGGTCCTTTTAATGTGCTACTGAATTTCGTTTGGTAGTATTTTACTGAGAATTTTTATATCTATACTCATCAGGGATATTGGCAAATAGTTTTCTTTTCAACAGTGTCTTTTTTCTGGTTTTAGTATCAGGATAATGCTGGCCTCATAAAATAAGTTTGGGAGTGTTCCCTCCTTTTGGATTTTTTAGAAAGTTTGAGAAGAATTGATGCTAATTTCTCTTTAAATGTTTCATAAAAGGTGCACCTGGGTGACTCAGTCGGTTAAGCATCTGACTCTTGGTTTCAGCTCAGGTCGTGATTTCAGGGTGGTGGGATTGAACCCTGTGTCTGGTTCTGTGCTCAGCACAGAGTTACTTTGGGATTCCCTCTCGCCCTCTCCCTCTGCCCCTCCCCCCACTCACGTGTCTGCTCACTTGTGCACACACTTGCTCTCTAAAATACACACATAAATAAAATCTTTAAAAATAAATCAATAAATGTTTCTTAAAACATCACCAGTGACGAGAGTTGGTCCTGGGGCTTTCTTCATTGAGAGGTTTCAATTACTGATTCAATCTCCTTACTGGTAATTAGTCTATTCAGACTTTCTATTTATTCCTGATTCAGTCTTCATTAAGTTGTACATTTATAATTTTTCCATTTTCTCAGTTGTCCAGTTTGTTGGCAATAGTTGTTCATAGTAGCCTCTTTTGATCCTTGAATTTCTGTGGTATCAGTTGTAATGCTTCCTTTTTCATTTATAAGTTTTATTGATTTGGGTCCTTTCTCTTTTTTTCCTTAGTTATTCTAGCTAAAGGTTTGTCAATTTTGGGGGCGTCTGGGTGACTCAGTCAGTTAAGTGTCTGATTCTTGATTTCGGCTCAGGTCATGATTTCAGGGTTGTGAGATTAAGCCCCACCCTGCACTGTGCGTGGAGCCTGCTTAAGAGTCTTTCTTTCCTTCTCCCTCCCTGACTCCCTGCTCCAGCTCCCTCTCTCAATCTCCCCCTCAAAAAATTGGTTTGTCAATTTTGTTTACCTTTTCAAAGAACCAATTCTCAAGTTGTTCTATTCTTTTTCTCTTCTCTATTTTACTTCTTTCTGTTTTAATCTTTATTACTTCTTTTCTTCTAACTTTGGGCTCAACTTGTTCTTCTTTTTATAGTTCCTTAAATCAGAGTTAGGGTATTTGGGATCTTTCTTGTTTCTTAATGTAGGCATTTATTGCTAAGAACTTTCCTCTTAGAACTGCTTTCACTGCATCCTGTAAGATCTGGTATATGTTGTATTTCTATTTTTATTTATTTCAAGAAACTTTTTAATATCTTCTTTGATATTAATTTTCATGTATTTGTGAATTTTCCAGTTTTCAATTTTCAGATTTCTAATTTTATGCCATTGAGGTCAGAGTAGACACTTTGTATGATTTCAGTCTTCTTGAATTTGCTAAGTCTTGTTTTGTGGCCTAACATATGATCTACCCTAGAAAATGTTTCATGTGCACTTAAAAAGTATGTCTATTTTGCTGTTGTTGAATAGAATGTTCTGTACATGTCTGTTAAGTCCATTTGATCTAGAAGGTTCAAATCTGCTGTTTTCTTATTGCTCCTCTGTCTGAATAATGTGCCCAAATTGGAGCACCTAAATATATAATGTTCCTGTACATCCAAAGAACTCTTATTTAGCATTCCTTATGAGGCAGATCTAGTGGCAAAGAGCTCCTTCAGCTTTTGTTTGTTCAGAAAAGACTTTATCTCCCTTCTTCGTTTCTGATGGACAGCTTTGCCAGGGATAGAATTCTTGTCTGACAGTTAATTTCTTTCAATATGTCATTCCATTCTCTTCTGGCCTGAAAAGTTTCTGTTGAGAAATTTGCCAACATTCTTATGGGAGGCTGTAACTTGTATATAACCCCTCTCTTGTTGCTCCTAAAATTCTTTGTCTTTGTCTTTTGACAACTTAATTATGTCTTATAGTGCTACCTGGGTTCAACCTATATGAATTCCTTTAGATCTCACGGATCAGGATGTTCTTTTCTCTCACCAGGTTTGAGAAGTTTTCAGCCATTGTTGCCCTAAATATACTTTCTGTCCCTTTGATTCTGATCTGGAATTCTTATTATACTAACATTGTTTCTTTTCAATATGTTCCATTTTGCCATAGGCTTTCTTCGCTCTTTTTGCTTTTTGCTTCTCTGACTGGATAATTTCTAATGTCCTATCCTCTAGGTCACTGATTCTTCCTTCTGTATGGATAAGTCTACTTTTGAAACTCTCTACTGAATTCTTCTGTTCAATTATCATATAGTAGACCCTTGAACACCATGGAGTAAAGGGTACTGACCTCCCACGCAGTTGAAAATCCATGTATAACTTTCGACTCCCCCACCCAAAATGTAACTACTAATAGTCTACTATTGATTGAAGCCTTACTTATAAACAGTTGATCAAAACATTTTATATTTTATGTGTATTGCATACTGTATTCTTACAATAAAGTAGGCTTGAGAAAAAATGTTATTAAGAAAGTCATAAGGAGGGCGGCTCAGTTGGTTAAGCGACTGCCTTCGGCTCAGGTCATGATCCTGGAGTCCCGGGATCGAGTCCCATATCAGGCTTCCTTCTCAGCAGGGAGTCTGCTTCTCCCTCTGACCCTCCCCCCTCTCATGCTCTCTCTCTCTCATTCTCTCTCTCAAATAAATAAATAAAATCTTTAAAAAAAAAGTCATAAGGAACATACGTTTACAGTATTGTACTGTATTTATCAAAAAAAAATCTGTGTATAAGTGAATCTGTGCAGTTCAAACCCATGTTGCTCAAGGGTCAACTGTACTTTTCAACTTTAGGATTTTTTTTTTTTTTTTTTTTTGGATGGCTGCTTTTTCCTTGTCAAAATTCTCATTTTGTTCATGCATTGTTTTCTGAATTTTGTTTGTGTTTTCTTGCAGGTCACTAAATTTCCTTAAGAGGATTACTTTGAATTCTTTGACAATTCCTAGATCTCCATTTCTTTAAGATCAGTTATTAGAACTTCATTAGTTTCCTTTGGTGGCATTATTTATCTGATTTTTCATGATCCTTGATTCCTTATGTTGTTATTTGAGCACCAGAGTAACTGGGCTCCTCTTTCAGACTTTATAACTTTTCTTTGATAGAGACTGTTTTTTTACCAGTCAGCTCAATTTGGGTTTCTGGGTTTGTCTACTGTTAACATCCACAGGTAGCAGGGACTATTATGGTCTATTTTGGGGTGAGGCAACCGTTCAAGCTCTGAGGATGGGGATGGGGAGTGTGCCTCTGGTTGAGAATAGTTGGATAGGAATGTTGGCCTGGTTCTCTACTTGAATGAGCCTGTGGAATGGATTCCATGATTGCCTGGATTCTCTAGTCATGCTTACTAGATGGTTAGTACTCAGTACTATATTAAGTAGTATATGGGGCTATGAATTAACTTCCTTGCTGTGGCAGGGAAGCAGGATAAGACCCAGGGCCTATATAGCTCATTGTTTGGGGACCCAAATCAGGCCAGAGTGTGCACAGAATTCCCTGGTCAGGTGACATCACTGGTTTTGTTCTGCAGATAAGGGATGACATGGGCAGTGCTCTCTATTCAAGTGCTACTATAAGTAGGGCTGTTGAATGGGCAATGCAGCTTCCTGTGTGTTCTGGTTAGGTTCCCTGGTTGTACAGGCTGAAGGCTGTATTCAGTAATGAGTGGGTCTATGAATTAGATTCCTTGCCCAGGTGCAGTGAGAGAAGCAACTCTAAAGCTGGAGAGCTCTGGCGCTCTCTGGGGTCTAGTGGTTAGGATTCGGTGCTCTCTAAAGTTGGGAAAGCTCTTTGTTGTCTTAACTCATGCCAACCTGCACCCCAAGTTTCCTAGCTGAAGAGGGCCATTGGCTTTGCTTTGTAAACTACTGGCTTTGCCTTTCTCTAGACTCAAGCATTGCTGGACCACACACCTTCCAGAGTTGTTGCCAGCCCTTCTGGTCAGATGGGCTAAAAGACACATTCCACAGTGGTGTTATGTGTCAGCTCCCTTAACTGGGCAGGAGGGAAGAGGCTACTTCCGGCTACTCTAAAAATTTTCCAATATTCTCCTATTTCCCAAATAGGCTCTCTGGTTGGGAAGGGCTGAGAGCTACCTCCACCCTTGCCTATGAATTAATCTTCCTGCCTGTGCATACTTGGTACTGGATTTGCTCTGGGGCTGATCAGCTCTGCTAGCCTGCCTCCTGGCTGGAGTGCCACTGAGCTTCCAGAAGTTGTCACCAATGCTTATGCTCAGATGGGACCAGAAGATACTCTCAACAGTGGGTGGGGCTGTGACTCAGCTCCCTGATTGGGAGTGGAGCCAACCAGGCTCTAGGGATGGCAAAACTCCTCATTTGAGGATCTGAATCAGTCAGATGTGCACCCCACTGAGTTTCCTGGTCAGAGTGAGCCCCTGACTTGGTTTTGCAGATGAGCAAATCCACCAGTTGGGATTATTAGTTGGGCACTACAGGTATGAACTTGGTCTGCCAATATCCATGTGCTGATTATTTCAAGCCCCTTCCCTCTCCTCCATCCCAGTCAGATTCTCAGTGGTTGAGCCCCACAGACTTCCCTGCAATAACTCTGGGGCAAGATCAGAGTACAGGCTTTCGTAAAGTAACCCCCAATGTTGGTGGGGTAGCTCTGCTCCCTGGGTTCTTTTCCATGTGCTGCTGCACTGGCCTGAAGGGAGAAGCAATGTGGTCAACATGTAGTTACTTCTCTTACCCTTCTGATGAAGTCTATCTTGGTCTCTGAGGTAGAGGAAGGTGCAAAAGCCTCACCCCCATGTTCCTGGATTCTTAAAGTGGTGTCTTGTTTTTTTAATAGCTGTTAGTTGTTCTTGTGGGGGGGGGTGTGCAAAGTCAGGAACAACCTATGTTGTTATCTTGGTGAAATCACTCCCTGCCCTGTAATTCTTAACTTTCTTGATAGGTCTCTGATGTTCTCAAACCAATTAAAAACAAATACGCACACATGCGTATACAAACACACACACACCTTCCATGTTTTTCACTTTTCTCAGAAGGAGGGTTGGTTCTAATGATCTAGTCTGCTGTTATTGGAAATGGGTTTCTATCACTGTCTGTTTTTTGCACATGCTATCCTGACTAGAATATAAAATATTTCTGTGTCGACAATATATCCTATGCATCCAGAACCTAACAGGCTGCCTGTCATACAATAAATTAATTGCTGGATTGAAAAAATAACAATGTGTAAGTCTTGGCAACTAATGAGAATATGTGGCCTGATGATGGAAGAAGAATAAAATTAAATATAACTAAGATTTCTAAAGCTTGACTTTAGAAATGGTCATGGCATTCCTAGGTTTAATAAAAGAAGTCAAGAGAAGAAAGAAAGAGGAGTAGAATTGGTGGGAAGTTGACTTTGGTTTTTGGATATGCTGAATTTGATGTATCGGTAAGGTACTTAAGTGAAAGCAGTGGGAATGGATACCTGATTCCAGGTATCAGTTGTGAGGGTAATTCCTAAGAGAAAGGAAATATTAAGAGAAAGGAGCTGAATATAAAAATATTAGAGAACGTCTAACTATATGTAGGAGGTGAGGAAGAGGAAGAACCTTTCAGTAAATAGAAGGCTATGCACAGTAGGAAAAAGAAACTCAGAATGCAACTTAAGGGAAGAGAAGGAAGACAAGAGTTGGGAGAAAAAAAACAACTGTTAAATGGTCAAATGTGGCTGAAAGGTCAATCAGGCTCTGGAATGAAAGAAGTCTCTAATACATACATACCATCTATCTTCTGAGTAGTAAAAGAAGGCAGGAACATGGAGGGCTGGAGGGTGTTTAATTTTTAAGTGAGTAGAAAGATTCAGAAAAGAATGGAGACAATTTTAAGTTGTCATTAGAGGAATAAAAAAATTTATAAAGAGATCTGAAGTCTCAAAAGAGGCAGGCAGTCAATATTTGAGTGGACATAAATTTGCAAAATTATGTGACTTTTTTCCACCAGGTTAGTATCTTGTGGTGAACTCAAGAGAGGGAACTACTTTTCAGGAAAGTATGAGAAATTCACTTGTAGACAATTCTGAAGATTGGCAAACATGGAAAAGAGAATGGAGTCTGCAAGCAGATCTGGGAGTTATCTACACAGAAATGACAGTTTAAAACAATGGTAGATGTAGTATTTATATGTCATAATTTCTATCAGTAAAAAAATGGTTATTTTCTCTCTTACAGAGAAATAATAACAAATCCAAAAATAGTTTCTATCTGTTAGTAAGTGTGGATTTGTTTTTGAGAACCTTAAAATTTTCCTCTTTTAACTTGAAGAATAATCCTATTACAACCAAATGGCTATCAGAATCCTAAAATTGTAATTAGCAAGAGGATATTCATGAAACTTGCCAGAAATGTGAATGTAAGCTTGAGTATAGCAGTTACTGAACCAATATTATGGAAAAATTCTCCCATCTCTGCCTCTCTGTCTATATAATGCATTATTTGGAAAAAAAAACAAAACATATGCAGGGCTACTATTTTACCAGTAATACAATGGCCACAATTGTTTATGATCAATTTCTGTTCTCATTAGCTAAGAGTTTAAGCTGTATTGGTTGTAAAACATTTTAAATATAACTCTTGTTCATATGCTAAGTCACTGAATTGTATATAACATTTCAATGCTTCTAAAATTCTAAATTACAATTGACACAGACTACTTTACCATTACACTAACTCCTCCAGACAAAAAGGAATCATTAGCGCCCCCACTTTAAAAATGATTAAGCTAAGATACAGTTGCTGCATACTTGTTACTACTGACATTATGCTCAAATTCAAAGCTTCTTCCAACAGTAACAGTGACCCTGAATAAATTCATCTGGGCTAAAAATCATTTCATTTACAAGACAACATAGTTATTATTAAAATTCTCATACCATTTGGTGATGCCATAACATTCTTTAATAATATCCTGAAGGACGGCTCGATAGAAGAGTGATTCAGTAGGCAGCTGAAAAAAATGTAGATATATATGAGCACAAGAAACAAAAAACATAAATCGAATCAATACTAGAGAGTCAGGACCATACATGAATGTTAGAAACCTGACTTTGTTACAAAACATAGAGGACACTTTAAAAATTTTTCCATTTTAAGTTACATTAAAACCCCGAGGCTAATATTCACTGAGAACATATTCTGCATGAAAATAGAAGAAACTATAAGAGAAATGGCAGTGAATGAGGAAGAAAAAGCAAAATCAAAGAAAAATGAGCTAATGTCCCAAATGGAGTGCTGTTCAATTTAAAATGTGGAAATAAACTTTCATAACCAGCCAAATCATCTCTGGAGCCTCTAAGAGAGCAGCCAGGTAGAATACGTGCAAAAGAGAAGAAAACGTGGATTTGTCCTAATGGCAGTGGAACAGAGATAGTATCCACTTAGGATTCACACCTGGAAAGAGAAGGTACTATTCTAAGGACATTCTAAAAATATGTCTGAGGTCTAAAAGATCATAGCATTGGCTACTGTTGAGTTGAAAAGGACATGCTTTTTGTCTTTTAGAAAGGACATAGGATCAGGTATCCATGAACGCTTTCCAAAGGAAAGAAGGTATGGCTGAAGAGAAAGGCCCCAGTGAAACATCATTTTGAAGAAGTAGAAGGTAAAAAAAAGTACGACACATAAAATAAAACTCTTCACTGAAACAATGGAAGTGGTAATCAAGCTAAGAAACTACAGAAGTCACCCAAATTCCATCCACATCCCAGAAACCTCTTAATATTGACAGTGTAAATAAATCTAACATGAGATATCAAATATTATCAGCAACAACCCTGGTTCCACGCCAAGTTACTAATGAAAAGAAAAAAAAAAAAAAAGGAAAGAAAAATGAGCCAGAGTAGCGGGAGGTCAACAATATTGAATGGTTCTGAAAAGTCTAATAAGGTGAAAACTCCAAACTATGCAGTGACTGGTAAAGTTTTAAAGACAGAGGTCAGTAGACTGTATATATTCCCTGAGTTATCCTTTTGTAACTTTTATTCTCCTTCTTAGCACAGAATTGTTATTTTCATCTGTTTTCAACTAAAATATGTTTGGATTCAGATGGAGTTTAGCACAAAATAAAATCTTGCCTGTGTGCTCAGGCAGAAAAGTTAACTCTACTGCTCCTATCCTCATCTGACCGCAAGTTCCTACACTGTGGGCCCCTGGTGCTGAAACTACAAAAAAACACAAATTGGGAGTTGAGGGTCAACCATTATTTCTTGGGTCTTCACCTAATGGCACTGCCTTCTTAAGTCACTGGACAATGTCTGACTTGCAGGATCTTGATAGAACACTTGGAAAGAACACACATTATATCCTTTCTGGATGGTGGGAATAGTGGGGAGGGTGATTCTAGTCAGAAATGGTGTTAGGAATACCACAGTCCCCAATTTAGCTCCTAAAATAATGTACTGACAGCAGACATACATACATACTTGAGTGCCCACAGTAAAATTTATAACCTTCAAAAGACAGACTTCTTATATAATATGTCTTTCTAAATACAACTCCTTCACTTAAGACAAACTGATTTCTGAACTTTTTTTCTGGAAGACTGTTTCCAAAACATTTCATTCTAAATTTCCCATCTCTGGATATACTTTCATTTGGCATTTTTCCATTTGAGTAATTCTTTTTTGCAGTTCTAAAAATTTCTATCATCTGTCTCTCACTTTTCCCCAAATCCCTTCAGTTTTCTCACAAAAATGCTGAAATCCCCTTTCATAAATTAACACCTATTGTTCTATTGAAATTCAAGGCATTCTGGAAAATATATTATTACATGAAGTAAAATATTAGCATTCGTATTATAAATGCTTACAAAGTTCTTAATTTTTTATTTGGTTAAGCTATATAATAAACAGGAAGTTTAATTTTATGTAAATTTTATATGAAATTCTAAAAATAGAGCTGGTATCTGAACCGAAGAAGCCTAGCTCAGATGTCCCTGTACCAAGCCATAATGCTATTTTGCCTCTTGGACACTTGGGCAGGGATGAGGTATCATTAGTTTTATGATGTACTTCACTTAGGGAAAAAAAACTCTTAAAAATATGGTGTGCCTGGGTGGCTCAGTTGGTTAAGGGACTGACTCTTGACTTCTGCTCAGGTCATGATCTCAGGATCTTGGAATTAAGCCCCGTGTCCAGCTCCATGCTCAGTGGGGAGTCTGCTTAAGGATTCTTTTTCTCCCTCTCCCCTTCTCTCTGCTCTCTCTCTCTCTAAAAACAAAAACCAAAAAACTCTTAAAAATAAAGCTTTCCATTCCCTGCCTTTGAGAAAAATTATATAAATGGTATCAAGATAATTTGGAAATAAATGTATATTTATATTGTTATTAAAAACTGGTCGAAGATGACAAAAAGAAAAAAAAACAAGAAATGCATTTAAACGAGATTGCATACAGAAATACAAACGGGACAGAATAAATCATCGTTCCCAAGTTATCCTGAGTCAGGAAGAGCTTTACAGCTGTTTCTAGGAGAAAGGGAGGAGAGTTACGAGTACCCTCAAATGCGCATTCCTGGAGTAAGTAGGACTATCCATCCTGGTAAATACGTGCCGGGCTAAGTGGGAAGGGAATCAACAGCTCCCCAGCACTGTCTGTCTGACCATTCCAAGAGTACATTGGATGTGGCTCAGAGTTTACTTTCCTTCACAAGTGATAAATCAACTTAACACTTTAACGCATTTTAAATGGGAGGGAGCAAAAAGAGCACACCCTTCAAGTTTATTGTCTTAGGCATGCATTTTACAGGTCTAGTGGAAAGGGCACTAAGCGGGAAGTCAGTACTCTGCAATTAATTAAGGGAGCTAGAATGCACTATTAAACTTCTGCTGTTCTGCTGTGTATCATGTTCTCATGTAAGTTTGGGATAATACCCAACTTATAAGATTGACTGTAAACATGAGTAAGCACTTGAGAAATTGAAAAACACCACAAAAATGCACAGGAACATTATTATGATAAAAGCTCTTTCCTCTTCCATATCCCTAGGGAACCACTAGGTTGATATGCAATATAGCTGTTAACTGCAAACCAGGGGTTTGAGACTAAAGCCGACACACCTAAACAATATGTTCTAATGCCTTTAATAAATCAGTTTTTATCAACTTTTAGATAGGTACAATGAATACATTTTTTTAATGAGATTATGGTTGTTATGCAGAGTTAAGTCTCTATCTTTTCCATTGATAAGAGTTTCTAGAGATTTATTTTTTATTTTTTTTAAAGATTGTATTTATTTATTTGACAGAGAGAGAGAGAGAGAGACAGCAAGAGAGGGAACACAAGCAGGGGGGAGAGAGAAGAAGAAGCAGACTCCCCACCAAGCAGGGAGCCCGATGTGAGGCTCGATCCCAGGACTCTGGGACCATGACCCGAGCCAAAGGCAGACGCCCAACGACTGAGCCACCCCGGCACCCCCAATAAATACATTTTTTAAAGAAAGTTCTTAGCATCATGCCTGGCCCAGTAAATACTCAGTAAATGATATTTGTTGCTATTGTCATTTTCAAATTACTATTTTTAAAAATTCAAATTGACATATTAATGTTCCTTAAAAAAAAAGCAAAAAAGAGATTTCTAAAATTTAGGTCTAACAAGAAAAATCTTGTGAAAAGCTTAAAAAGAATTCTTAAAAATTTTTTAGAAATTCCCAATATGTTTCATGAATTATAAGGCAGAGGATAAGGCAATTACACGGATATTTTGGGGATACATTTAACTTCTGTTTGTATGTGCAAGCCATTTGGCTATTTCAACTAATGACTAATCAAGTAAAATAAGGAAAAAAAGTTAAAAAAACAACAACAAAATGTGTTTTGGACTATAGGTAAAAAATAAACTGAATGCTATTCATGTTTATCTCTGCTTGAATTAAGTCCATAAAAACCTAATAGTCAGCAACAGCAGTCTTTAGAAATATTTATAGACTGTTTAGTATATTATGAAGAAATGAGACATTAGTACAAGAAAATAATGTAGAAGTTTTCTTAAAAGTTCAATTTACTTTTTCTGAAAGTTCACTTCTCTTTTAAAGTAAACACAGAAAATGTATAAATTTGAATAGGAAGAGGTGATATTTATTAAAAGCCATCAGGTTTTAAGTTCATCAGCAGGTCAAGTACGAACAGTACTTTAAGAAACCATCATGTCCATCTGCTATATTAGAGTAAACATTCTTTCTTACCCCTTGGCCAACTGCAACTCTTTCCAATGCCTTTGGAGAAAAAATAAAGAGAAAAAGATAAGACAGAGACTGCTCATATATTTAGTCTTACCTTATAAGACTATAAACACACTGTATAAGGGCTTATAAAAGTGACATTTAAAAAGATTAATTGATAACATGTAACTTTATACATTTATAAGTGTTAGTATCATTAAGGAATGTTAACCAGTATACTTGTATAATGTAGGGTTGATTTATAATAGATGTGTGTCATGTACACAAGCACAAACATACCTCAACTGTATATACTCCTTGAATTTTAGAAAAAATAAGAAAACAAAAGAAATGAAATAACGTGCTCTTGGCTCACTTTTAGTTTAGCTAAAACAATCAAATAAATCCAAAACTATTATTTTTTAACCCAAATCTATTATTATGTGTGTATATATACAACTTTTAACTTATTTTCATCTAATTTTTTATAAATGTAGCTTCATATTTTATTATACAAGGTAATACTGAACAGATTGTATCTGAAAACTTAGTTTAGAAAAGTATGTATAGTTTTGATCTGCCTGGTCTGCAAATTCAAATCAAATTCACGTATGATCAAGTGCCCAGAAGAGAAAGTAATACATATTTTTATAATTTTATACATAGTTTTTATATTTATATTTATTTAAGCTCCAGAACATTTTTAGAAAATATTTCCTAATATTTCTAGTAAATACTCATAATCCAACATATATGAAAGGTATATATGAAAGATTTGCCATAATTTAAATATGGAATAGAGGCTTCAAAGACTTTCATTTTTTAAGAGACATAAATTTCCACACTTACATAGTTTATATAAATTTATAAATAAATAAATAAATGTATTTATATAAACAGCTTATTTATAACTGAATTACATTAAAAATTTTAATATTTTAATATTTTTATTTTAAAAATTTTAATCAAAATACTTCAAACACAAAGAAGTAAAATATAATAGATCTGCATATACTTCCTATTCCATTTTAAAATACTCATATTTGCTTTAGATTGCTGTTCTTCATAATCATATACTTGTTAGATATAGCTGAATCATATACTTCTAAAACTAATGGTAATTTAGAGATTATCCTATATAAGTACAATTTTTTCAGCTACACAAGCTCAGTGACAAGATAAAGTACTTGCCACAAGTTGTACAGCTAGTTAGCAAGTGAGCAGGAAGTAAAACTTTGTTCTATGAACCCTGATTAACTTCTCCTGTCCTCACACCATGAAGATTTAGTGGGAAAAATGAGTTCACTGTATAACAAGTTGCTTCACAGAAAGTGTTTGAAGAAAAAAACTGCAATTTTTCCATTGACTTGAAGGATACCTTCACTGAACATTTAAAGCCACAGATTTATGAATACAGGAGAAAGATATTATATAATTTTCATATTAAATTAAATAGCAACAGGCCCAGAATAAATTTATTATTGAAGAAAACATTGATTTTCATTTACAGTACTGTTTGTGCTCATTTCAGATTAGATTTTTGTGTTATGGCTTTTGCTAAAAGATTGAACTGAATAAAGAAACAAGAATTTTTAAGAAGTTGCTTGGTGTTGATAAAAGTATCTACTTTTAGGTAAGTATAACTAGTTAAAAGTAGTCAATAACAAGACTACTTTTATTTTTTTTATTGTTGTGTTAATCACCATACATTACATCATTAGTTTGTGATGTAGTGTTCCATGATTCATTGTGCATAACACCCAGTGCTCCACGCAGAACGTGCCCTCTTTAATACCCAACACCAGGCTAACCCATCCCCCCACCCCCCTCCCCTATAGAACCCTCAGTTTGTTTTTCAGAGTCCATCGTCTCTCATGGGTCATCTTCCCCTCCATTTTACCCCCCTTCATTCTTCCCCTCCTGCTATCTTTTTTTTTTTTCTTAACATATATTGCATTATTTGTTTCAGAGGTACAGATCTGTGATTCAACAGGACTACTTTTAGTATGTGTTGCTGATGAGGGATTTAGAAATACAAATGATAAATTAGGATGACATAATAAAAGATAACCAGGTAGGTGATAAGAAGTTTCTTGCAAAGATCAGTATTTTTCTTGGCCAATAAATAAAGATAATGAAGAAAATAAACCAAGTGTTCATGTCATACTAATCTAAAATATTCTGCAGTTTTATCAGGGTTAAAGTATGCTGACAAGATTGTATTAATCTAATTAAAATTTTATCTCTGGTTAGTACCCTTAACAATTTATCTGAAAGCATCACCAGAAAGGTCTCCTTCTCCTTTTTTAACCACTAAGGCTTTGATTATTTGTGGAAAAGGTCAGGTATGGAACAAAAGGCAATAAAAAATGCACACAAAAAAATGTTCCTTAGCCTCCAAAAAAGAAGCCAAGGTAGCCAGGGACTGGGATAGAGCCAAGGAGAGGGTCATTCCATAGGAAGCTGACATTGGTCAGGAAAAGTTATTAAGTGCAGTGTGGTCTATAAATTCTATATTCTTTGAAATTTATTTTTCAAAAATGCTTCTTTTTGTTTCTTTGAATGTTTATTTTCATAGCAACCACTTTTGTTTTATGAATGCAGTATATTCTTTTATCTAAGGAATATTAATAGCTATTTTACATTATTTTATTTTATTTTGTATAGTCTCCACTTCCTCCAAGGTGCTTTTCTTCTGCTTATCTGATCTCTGTTCTTTCACGCTGGACTTTCTTTAGGTATCTAGTGATTCTTGGCTGTCTGCTGATAATTAAAATGGGGGTATCATAAACCTGATTACAAGTATTATGCTCATGAGTGAGGACTGCTAATTGTGGGCTTCATCATAAAGATGACATGTGTCCTGCTTATTACCACAATGCATGTAAAGTAGTAGATAATGTTGGAAGGGCAAGTCATTTTTTTCTTAAAATTTGCAATGCACAAAAGCATTAATAATGATGCTCTGCAAAGCCTGGCATTTAATTCATGATATTAGCCAACAATAATAAATTCTGCAACATCTGGATAAAGCTTAGTTCAGAAAAAAATATAATCATACCAAACATGCTGACATTCTGGCATTACGACCACAGCACCATCTCTCTTCCTTTAAATACTGGCACATTGGAAATCCCCACTTTTCTTGGGTACTTTCTGCAGATGGGAGAAAAATATGGATTATTTAAATAAGATTCTTCCTCTTTCAGTTAAAGTAAACAATCTATTAAGAAAGAAAAGCAGTCATTGAGAGTCAAACAGTAGTTAAACATGGAGGTAGTAATGTTTAACAGTTCATGCCAATCTGTTAATTGAAAGCATATTAATGTTATGAAAGTGGTATTTTCAACAACAGCTGTTTTGTGTTTAAGCTTTAGGTCTGATACTAACCAAATTGGAAAAATTATTTTTCTAAGATTTAGCAAAAGCAATTTAAAATGGAAGTACTCTTCATGTTCAGTGTAACTATAGGAAATAAGTAATGAGATACTGGACATTTACTGCTGACCTGATTAGATTTCTAAAAAAAATGATTTATTAAATGACATTTGGTAATTTATTATAGAACAATATTAATTCATCCCTAATAATGATGAAGCCTCAATTTTTTTTTCAGCCACTATATTCACTTTCCAGGAAAAGAACAGCTGTATAAGCTCTTCTTTTTCATTTTATTAACAGGCTGCAATATTTTCAATTGTGATCCAATTTGGCTCAATTGCATATATGGTTTAAGTAACAACAACAAAAATCAACATTCACTGCTTAATCACATATCTTTTGTCTAACTCACTTACAGAGTTGCATATGCAATTTGCTGATGTTCAAACCCTTAATGCAGAACTATTAATTACACAGGGATTTTGAAAAGGAAAACAAATTTCTTTTTTAAATTGAATCCTAAAAAATAAGAGCTTAAATTTTATCAAGACTGTGACAATTTAAAGAAAAATACAAATTTTATATTAGGTTAAAAAGTAAAAATAGAATCAAAACCTCGAAAACATAGAAACACTTTAAAAGAAAATATTGTTAAAAAAATAAAAAGAAAATATTATTGAAGTAGAATCCACTAGGTAAATTTTTCTGCTATGAAGGCTCAGATGACTTTTGATTCAAATAGTGAAAGTTTAAATTTCATGCAGATCATATGCCTGTGAAAGTGGTTTCTTTCAGTTCGTAAATTAAAATTTATAATAGACCTTACTGATAATCAGTTGGAAGATACGGACCTTTCCCTCGGAATATAAATAATAATAATGCTAGTGTTTATACGGCACTTAATATTGTGAGGCACTACTGTAAGTGCTTTAAATGTATTAACTAACTAGCTTTAGTCCCTACAGCAACTCTATGAAGTAGGTACACTATTATTCTCATGGCTTAGCTAGGGGAAACTAAGCACAGGCAGGTTAAGTAAATTGCCTAAGTTGCAAAATCTAGCACATGGTGGGGTAGGATTTAAACAGAGGCAATCTGACTCCAGAGGCCATACTCTTAACCACCAAGCTACATAAACAATTTCAATTACACATTCACAGAACTTGTGGAGCCCTTGAAGCCCATCCAGGTCCTGGGGACCCTTGGACTACTTCCTCTAGTTCCAAGATGACTTGAAATGGCAGTTTGAGTTTTATTTAAGGCTTTATAATTTTACTGAGACATGATTACCACTAAATAAAAGAATTACTGTAAGGTGTTTTTTTTTCTTCTTATAACCAAAAAGAGAAATATCTAGATCTTACTGTAAAGGGTAAGGGGCTAGAGAGATGGGTTTGTGCTATTTTATTCAGAATAGTTAGGAAAGGTGCTAACCAATAAAATAGCTATATCTTCCCTTTCTCCAACCATTCTCTCATTCCTTGTGACAGTGATCTCAATGATGGGATTAGTCCTGGCAGGCCCTAGAAAGACAGTGGTGAAGCGGTGAGTGTGTGGTAGGGGGAAGATGGGTGGGAATTATTCAGCGGAATACTGAGTTCTGGGATTCCCAAATGGCTAGTAATAAAGAGAAGATGAAGGCAGGGATACATAGGACCCCTGGTATCCCTCTTGATTTCAGATGACATAAATATGGAAGCCAACAGCGGAGGCTTCTGAGCACATGGGGCTGTCGTTAGAAAAATGAAGACTAGAGAAAGCAGGTCTTACTGCATGTTCACTAACTTGTACTGATGAAGATGATGAGGGTAGAGAAGGGACATGGTGTTCCTAAGGGCACATAAAGCTATTCTTTTCCACTATAATAAAGGCCTATAGAAGGGTAGTTTTTGTGTATAAGGGAGCTTCCTCTCCAACCCTACATAACTGTGATGGCAGAAGGGCAATCTTACTCGATGTATACGGCTCCCTGAATCTCTGGCCAAAACACCTAAGATCCTAGAGCTCTTATAGTTTATAGGAATTGCCAGCCTTGGTTCAGGGTTATGTATAATCCCATCAAAGCCTCCTTCCTTTGGACACCTAGTGGTTGTGGAATCTCCTTGAAGTTTTCTGAATCTACATCACAGTTTCCTCTGTGGTTGAGGTCATGGTGGCCTCACAGCTCTGCTCATTCTTTAAAAGTAAATGCAAACAACTGATACAAAGGCAGGACATCCTCAAAGTCAAACAAAGCCTTTCATGTACAGGTTCAATATTATCTTTGGAATCTATTTCAGCAGCTTCATTCTGACTGCAGTGAAGAAGGAGGCTCACTTCTATGTCCTGAATCCAAGTCACCGAGTTCGGGTTTCTATTGTTATGTACTAATCTCCTATTTAACTGTGTTCATACATTTAAATCTAGTCAAACTGAGCTTTAACCACCCGTATCAGTTGCTTTTCCCCAGGATCACTTTCAGGTTATCTTTAAATGATAATTTTGGAAAAGATGAAGTCTCTTGTTTTTTTCTTCTATCTCATTTCTTTTTTGTTGGCTTTAGAAATCCATTAATCTCATAAAAGGAGAGCTTCTACTAGTTCTTCCTTCTTGTGTTAATAATATTATTATCCACTTAATTAAGCAAGTTTTAACTTAAGAACCATCTTCTATTATTCTTTCCTTTAATCCCCAAGTTCTTATATACACAACCTCTTAATTATGCCTCCTTTTCATCTTCAATCTTCATTAGCTCTTGACTAGGCAAATGCAATACCTACTTACTAATTCTCTTTTTCTCTTTCCTTTAGTCTTGTCCATCCTTTATATTAAGAGGAATATTATCTTTCTAAAATAGACACATCTAACCATGTCACTCCGATAGCTCGTTTCCCTCACCACTAGCATCTATGAGACAAAACCTAATGTGTATTTTCTTACTGTGGATTTTCAGGAGGTTCTGATACTCCTTTATAATATTCTCTCCCTCTGGTTCCATGATACCATACCCTCTTATTTGTGGCCTAATGCTCTTCATACCCCCTGACAGTTTGTCATGTTGTGTCTACTGAAATGTCCATAAGGATTAATCCTACCCCCCCTTCAAACTTTTTTGAAGAAGGATTCAAAGTGAAATGATTTCAGTTGGTAAATAAATGTACGAAGCAGCAAGAGAGAATAAAATAGGTACCAATCAATTTGTATAGTAACTAAGTATCTCATTTGTCCAGTCTTATTGCTATTTAAAGCATCATTTCGGCATAATACAACTGTCAGAATTGCCCAGAATGAGTCTGGGGGTGAGAGCCGGTGTGTAACCTCTGCTCCATCTCTATGCTTCCCCAGACAATCATACTTATACCTCAATATACACTAACCATTCCTGTATTAATTTCCTAGGGCTGCTGTAACAAATTCCTATACACTTGGTAGCCTGAAACAACAGAAAGGTATTCTCTTACAGTTCTGGAGGCTAGAAGTCTGAAATCAAGGTATGGGCTGGGCCATGCTCTCTCTGAAGGCTCCAGGGAAGAATCCTTTCCTTGCTCCTTCCTAACTTCTGGTGGTTGCTAGCAATCCTTGGCACTTCTTGGCTTGTAGTCGTACCACTCCAGTTTCTGCCTCGGTCTTCACATGGCTTTCTTCCCTCTGTGTCTCTCTGCTTCCTCTCCTCTTCTTATAAGGACACTCACCATTGGATTTAAGGTCCACCTTATTCCACTATGACCTCCTCTTAACTAATTACATCTATAAATACCCCATTTCTAAATGAGGTCACATTCTGAGGTCCGAGTTGATGTGACTTTTTGGGAGACACTATTCAAGCTACTCCCAATTCCTAAACTGTATCTTCAACCTCTTCTCTAAGATCTCATTTTGCATCACAAACAGTCTAACTACCATCTCCAAATAGATATTTCATCGGCACTTGATAATCAACATGTCCAAAATCTAAATAACTGAATGACACAAAACCAGATATCCTAAAGTTTCCTATTTCCATGACTGGCATCAACATTTATTCGTTTACATGAGTCAAAAAAATTCAGGAATCTTCTCAGACACTTCTTCATACATAGCTTGTTTTAGAAATTCCAGTTTATTTTTACCCTAAATATTCCTCAAATCCATTCATATTCTCTATTTCCACCATCCCAAACTACTATGCTACGAAACTGCTATGAAAGCCTCTTGATTGATTACCAACACATACTCTTGCTCCTTTTTATTTGCTTCAATATTGCAAAGTGATCTTTTAGAATATAAACCTCATCAATTCATTTCCTGATTTAATAGGTCCTTCTTCTCCTTTCAGATGGAAAACCAAGAAACAGACTCTTAACTACAAAGAACAAACTGATGGTTACCAGAATGGAGGTGCATGGGCGGGATGGGTTAAGCAGGTGATGAGGGTTAAGGAGGGCACTTGTTATGATGAGCACTGGGCGTTGTATGGAACTGTTCTATCACTATATTGTACACCTGAAACTAATACTACATTGTAATGTTAACTAACTGGAATTTAAATAAAAACTTTAAATTAAGACCCTGTTCCTTAACGTGATCTGCTCATGACTACCTCTCTGGCTTCATTTCACACCTTGTTTGTTTCACCCTCCTGTAATATTTTCAGTTCCCTAAGCTGGCAAAATACCTATCTCAAAGCTTTGGAATTTTCTGTGGTAAGCCCTAGATTTCTATGGTATACCCCACGATTCTTCTACACCCATATCTTTGTAAATAGCCCCTTGGTAAATAAACTCATTTCAAATTATTCTAATTGATGTGTACCATCCATCTGCTTACTGCTAACTTCTGACTGGTTTCCATTTCACTTAAAATAAGACTTGTAATATCCTATGCAGCTCTACATGATCGGTACTCTCAACCCAGAGCCACTGCCTCTCTGAGCTCCTCCCCTACTATTCCTTCTCACCTCCACTCTGGCTTCTTGCTATTCCTCAAATATGCCAGCTTGTTCCTCTTGTGTGGAATGAATTCCCCCAGCTATTCATTCGGTAACTCAATTACCTTTTTCAAGTCTTTGCTGAAATCTCACCTGTTAATAGGGTTTCTCCTGACTTCCTATTTAATTTACCTACTTAGGTTATTTACTGTTTATTCTGCTCCTAGTGTTCTTTTCCAATATATTCTTGATCTGAACTTTTTTTTTTTAAGATTTTATTTATTTGTTTGACAGGGAGAGTGAGAGAGCACAAGCAGGGAGAGCAGCAGAGGGGGAGGGAGAAGCAGGCTCCCTGCCAAGCAGGGAGCCCGATGTGGGGCTTGATCCCAGGACCCTGGGACCATGACCTGAGCCGAAGGCAGCCGCTTAACGACTGAGCCACCCAGGCGCCCCTGATCTGAACTTTTATAACTATTTCCTAACTAGTCTCTGTCCCTGATCTAGCTCTATGTCGATCTATCCTCTATAATGCCAAAAATTACTACCTTTCAGAAATGTAGATGAGTGTATGCAATTCCTTTGCATCAAACCAACACACAAGAGATATTTTTATGGAACAAAGTGCATTTTGTCTCCCACTGAATAATATTCTGACACCCCAGCATGGCATTCATGGCTCTCACAATCTGGCCCTAATTTGCTTTTTCAGCCATATTTTCTGTTTCCAACACTCTCACCCTCAGCTCACTCTCAGTTATATATCCACAAGGACTTGTTTTATTCAGAACAAGCCACACAGTTTCTACCTCTATGCCTCTTCTCCACAAAGTTCTCAAAATGTCCTTCCCTACTCATTCATCTTTCTCAATGAAGACCAAACATTACCTCTTTTAGAAAGCTTTCCTTCATCCCTTAGTTGTGAAAACTTATTCTCTCTTAGCAGTATTTTGTTTATACATCCATCATTTATCACTTCTTTCATTCATTTTTTTCAAAAATTCACAGTCATAGTTGATTATAATAGGTCTATGGGCCAGGAATCTATCACTCTCAGATATGCATGAAAGTTCTCTGTAATTGCTTCTGAATTCCTCACTAGATCACAAGCCTCCCTAAGGGGTAGACAGTGTCTCTATTTTCTTACATCCTCTAGTGCCTCCTACAGAACTTTGTGGAACTGAATAGAAAGAATGAGACAGATGAATCAAGATTATCTACATATCCTCATTATATTTTGGAAAAAAATATTCTTTTAAAATTTCTTTAAAACTAAATGAAATCTGACTGAAATGATTTCATCTGGGAAAAACAAACAGGTATTATGCCTCTAGAGATACAAATTTCTGTCACCTAAGTGAATAATCTCAATTTGCATTACGCCTTCCTAAATAGAGGATTTTAGAATACCTTATTTAAAACCACAATAACCATTATTGAAATATGGGGGGGAGATAGGAAAAAACATAGGTAAGTGATTTTTGAAAAATTCTGCTTTGATCACCACATACCTTACCCTCCACTCTCCTGTTTATTAGTTTTACTGTTTATAACATGACATTACATATCTACTTATTTATTTTTCTATTGCCTGATGCCTTATTAGAATATAAGCTTGATAAGGGCAGGGGCTTTGTTTTGTTTGATCTTGTATCCCTAGTACCTAGAATACTCACATGACTAGCATGTGACAGGTACCCAATACATATTTATTAGGAATGAAAGAAAATTAGAAAATCGTGACAAGTAAACCAAACTAAAACTGGGCAAGATTAACATGAATATCTGAAACAACAAATAAATGAAGATACAATTTATATTTCAGAGAGGAGAAACTGACGTCCTAAAGACATCACTTTTCTCCATAATGATCTTTAAATTCAATGCATGCCAATTAAAATCCCAACAGATTGTTTCATGGATCTTAACAATCTAATTTAAAATCCATTCAATACATGCATCATCTAAATCAGTTTTTACTTTGAATTTGGTCTGCAATGTTTATTATGATCCATATATTATAAAGAGAATGAGATAATTTTAAAATCATTTTTTCTAAGCATAAAAAATTTTGCAACTTTTCATATAAATTTGCATTATAAACTGTACATACTTTAATCTTAAATGAAATACTCAAATAAATTTATCTATTTAAGCCTTATTAAATGTTTGATGTGATCAGCATTTCAATTCTCCTCTAAGCAAGCTGTTTGGATAAATAAAAGATTTCTTCTCCAAACATTGTAATTGTTCCAAATTGCTAATATCTAATAAGCATTTTTAGTATTAACTACCTCCTTCCTTGAAAGATCATCTGTGCTTTTTGTATCCATACTACATATATGATGAAGAGCTCTAGCAAAATATGAAACAAAGATGACTTATTGTTAAGACTTTCCTATCTGATGTTGTTCACCAAGTGTGCACTGAGTCATGCCATTTAGAATTGCCAACCCCAGACAATGGTTTTGCTGCTGTCATTAAGCCCTGCTTAATTCAAATCTCTTCTTTTGTGAAACTCATTCAGTAATCCTGAACCTGGTCTCTAAAAAGAGTAAAATTGTATCTGTATGTCTAATAGTTGGTAGAGCAATGAAAGTAAAATTATCACTCTTTTAAAAATACACAAATAAGTAAAACCCCTTTGAAAGAGAAAATACATGAGGTTGGCTAAGAAAATTCTGAAAAAATAAGAACTCTGGGGGACTTCCTCTACCAGATTTCAAAGGTTCCAATAAACTATACTAATTAAGGCAGAATAGTATTATCAGAAGAATCAACAAATTAAGGGAATATAAGAGAACTCATAAATACATTATATGATAAAGGTGTCATTTTATATCAGTGTGGCAAAGCATGAATTATTCAATAAATAGCATTTAGAAAAATAAGATTAGAGCCATTTCTGGAATCATACACACAAAATAAATCTAGATAGATTATGGAATTGGATAAGAAAAAACTATAAAAGTTAGAGGAGAAAATTATAAAACAAACGTTAATCAATACAGGAGAAGCTAAATAGAATATGATACATCCATTCCAAGGAATATGTTGTAGTGTGTAAAACAAATTTATGAAAAGGGCTCCAAAATATATTGCTAAGTAAAAGGGCAAAACTATATTGTTCTTTTTTTTTTTTTAAATCACACCCTCTTGCTGGTCTTTCTTATCTTCCCAACCTCCTTTGGAATGTTCTTGGGTTCAGTCTCTGTACTTCTTCATCATTTCTATTCCTTATGTGATCTCATTCAGACTTACTATCTATATGTTAATAACTCACAAATTTCTTATCTTTAACCCAGATTTGTCCTTAGGAATCCAGAATTATCTATCCAATTCATAATTTAATAACTTTAATTTCTAAGAGGCATATCAAGCTCAACCTATCCAAAACTGAACAACTTCCCTTTTAATTTTACTCTTTCTCTAGTCATAGCCAATTCACTAAATGAAAACTTCATCTTTCCACTAGTTCAGGTCAAAAACTTTTATGTTTTTTTTTTTGACATCTCCATTGCCAATAATTTCTGCTGACAATACTTTAAAATTATATCCAAAATTTAATCATTTCTTTTAATGCTTCCCTCTGACCTAAACCACCATCATCTCTCACCTGGATAATAGCTCACCTGGTTACAGCTCCCTAAAGGATCTCTGTGCTTTTGCCCTTGACAGTGTTTCAGGCATACTGGTCTCTTTGGTGTTCCTTGAAAAAAAGCAAGCAAGCTTCTGCCTTTGGGCTTTTTACCTGCTGTTCCCTCTGCCTGGAACATTCTTTCTCCAAGATAACTGCATGGTTTCTTCCCTCATCTTTCAACTGTCTACGTAAATGTTGTCTTAAAAAGGCCTTCCCTGGCTACTCTATATAAAATAGCATCCCTCTTCACTCTACTCTCACTCTCTTTGCTTTCTTTTACACCATAGCACTTAATCACCATCTGATTAATTAAGTCTATATTAAATGACATGCAAGCAGGAACTTGCCTTTTTCCTTCCATCTCTCTAGCTCCCAAAAAAGTACGTGGAACACTATAAATACATAATAAATATTTGTTGAAAGAATGGATAAATGAATGGATGAATCATTATATTCAGTTTGATTCCTTTTGTCAAAAACCCAAAATACTTGTACATATACACATTTGTATATATACATGGACAGAAACATGAGAAGGAAGTGTCATTGTGGGTAGTGATGCTGAACAAAGACTTTCACTTTTTACTGTATGTTTGTATGCTGTCAGAATGCTTAATGTTTTGAGTTCACTCAGTTTAATGACTTTATTGAAGCTTATTTTTTGCATGATATGCATCTGTATCATTTCTATAATGCTTTATGACAATAAAGATAAAATACAGGTTCATAGGTATCATTGTTTTTCACAAAATATTATTTTTAAAAAGGCCAAATAAGTATCATTTGCCAGCCCTTTTATCTGTTTTTAAATTTAGTTTATGTTCCATGTCATTCTCTTCTATGATGGAGTAAGACTGCTTAGGTTCCTTAAAAGTATTCTTTAAGGGTATCTGAAGACTTACCATGTAGAGACTGACATACTCTCAAGTAAAGACAATACTTGGATTTTAGTTGTAAAAGTGTAGAAACTTCTCACCTTAGAGTTTTATAGTCTAAAATTGGCATTGAGACTACAGGACAATTCTATGAAAATCTCTTGATTTTCATTTCAGCTTTTAAACAGGGTTAAGTGTATATGGTATTCAAAATATTACCTAAAGATAAAAGACATATTAAAATTATACTAAACTGTCCCGATTTCTGAAGCATTTATATCTTGCCAGGCTTTTGAGTGTATTAAAACTAAAAGGATAAATATGATTAAATGACTATGTAAATCAGACATATACGCCTCAGCATTAATAGCAAATATAATAAAAAGTCAAAATATTACAACCAGAAAAAGAATAACTAGATAATTTAAAAGTAGGTAAATTCTAAAAATTGCTCTATTCTCTAGAAATGATTAGAATAAATATGGGTATAAAAATTTAGTTAACTTCAAAAGATAAAATTTATACATAGCTATCAACAATGATTTAAGCTGTAAAAGAAGTACTAGGGAAAGATCCTAGAATTCAAGACATTTAAAGAAAATCACAGCATAATGATCATATTTTCATGTTAATTAATTGATACATTATGTAAATATGGATTGAACCCCTACTAGTCCTCTCCTTCTGCCTTCACCAGAACATATCTTCAATTTAAGTCACTGTTTTTTCTACACAGATTATTCTAAAGCAGTAGAGCTAGTTAGTTAATGGTAAAAGAGTAATTTATTATTTCTCATTTGTTTCTCTCTAGATCATGACAGGTATAATCCTATTTATAACATCTTTTTTTCTGCATCTCATCTCTACTTCTGGTTCCATTACATAATCAATGTATTAGTATTTCACTTATCCTTTGGTTAAAAAAGTACAGCTAGGCATGTAATCTCAAGGGAGGGAATATGTAAATTATAGGGTACATGCAACAGAAAATAAACAACTAGTTAAAAATGTATATATTACTTTGACAGAATCGTATCTATGGTAAAATAGTTTCTTTTTAAAAAACATTTATTTGTTTATTTATTTTAAAGAGAGAGCCAGAGAGAGAGAGAGCACGAGTAGGGGGAGGGCCAAGGGAGAGGGAGAAGAATCCTAGAGCAGACTCCCCAGTGAGCCCAGAGCCCAACTTGGGGCTCGATCCCAGTACCCTGAGATCATGACTGGAGCCAAAATCAAGAGTCGGCTGCCCAACTGACTGAGCCATCCAGGTGGCCGCTAAAATGCTGTTTCTTAGTGAATACATCTGGACACTACTGTCTCGGTATTTTTGTGCATGGCCATAAGAATGGCAAAGTCTGGGTGCTGAGAGAAAACACTGTGTTGGTCTGGCCACCACTGTGATAGTAGCTCCCAATGGCGCTTCTCACTGTGCCCAAAAAGTTCCTCTAGCTGTTCTTGATGGGCTCTTTCAGTCTTTTATCAGTCTTGATAAAAGAGTTTACATTGAGACACATATGGAATATCTGAAACATCAAGTCAGTGAGACAGTTTTTAGACTAATATTATACATCATGGTGTGACTTTATTCCAGTGAGAATTTTACTCATTGTGCCAGACTGATGATGAAGCAAATTTAGACAACTTGCTTATAATTTATTTACCATGGGAAAAAGAAATGTGAGAATATTGTATTTGTAGCAAAATATTTTTCCAGATCATGTGTCTACAGTATACAAATCCAAGTTTGTATATAAACCTAGTAAAATGGGGGGGCCTGGGTGGCTCAGTCGGTTAAGCACCTGCCTTCAGCTCAGGTCATGATCCCAGGGTCCTGGGATCGAGCCCTACGTTGGGCTCCCTACTCAGCAAGGAGTCTGCTTCTCCTTTGCCCTCTGCTCCCCCACCCCTTGCTCATGCTCTCTCTCTCTCTCTTTCAAATAAATAAATAAATAAAATCTTAAAAAAAAAATAAAGCTAGGAAAATGTAAATTACTTTTTTAAAAGCCTGTTTTATATTAGTTTGATAGTCAACCTTCTGATAAGATTTCTATTAGCGCAACATATGTTAAGAAAAAAGAAAGAAGAAGATAGCAGGAGGGGAAGAATGAAGGGGAGTAAGTCGGAGGGGGAGACGAACCATGAGAGACGATGGACTCTGAAAAACAAACTGAAGGTTCTAGAGGGGAGGAGGGTGGGGGGATGGGTTAGCCTGGTGATGGGTATTAAAGAGGGCACGTTCTGCGTGGAGCACTGGGTGTTATGCACAAACAATGAATCATTGAACACTACATCAAAAACTAATGATGTAATGTATGGTGATTAACATAACAATAAAAAATTTAAAAAAAGAATTTCTATTAGCTTTGACTTCACATTATTCTCTATTTGAAACATAAATTATTTGTCTTTACTAATCTTTTAAGTAGATATAAGATTTAGATTTTAGATTTCTATTTTAGATTTAATCACGTTTTTTATTTCTTTTATTTACCGTGAACATAGAACTTTTTTACGCTGAATAAATACAATCTGCATGAGCTTCAGAAACCACTTTATTTTAGTCATGAGAAATAACGAGGTGCAAACTAAAGAAAGAAAGGGCCAAAATGTATTAAAACTCTGTATTTAACTACTTCTAGACAGCAAGAAGATGCCCTATGGCAAAAGTAAAATCAGTGCCAATACTCTAGAAAACGTACAACTGACTGAAGATTAGATACAGCTGTCCATGTGAGGTAATTGCATAAAGACTGCCAAGTATATCTAGAAATCTCTATATTATTACCATATTAATTGGCAAGAATTATTCTGAGACATAAACCCAGCTGAATAGTGAGAAGTAATGTGATATTGTAACAAAAGCCTATAAACAGCTGAATCTACAAGGCTGACAGTAAAGTCTACTTATCTGCTATAAGATTACAAGAGCAATACTTATTCAAGCTGAGACTGCTCCTGATGGTTTCTGACTAAATTACTAAATAAGCTAATAAACTGTTAATATTGATAGTTAAGTAAATGAAAATGTAAATATGCACTTTCTATAAATTATTGTTAGGTAATTTAACTCTTAGATACCAAACTTCAGGAAAAATAACATGGCCATTATTACACTGATTTTCAAAAACTTCACATTATCATCCAAATGCAGAATCAAAGTAGGAAAGCGGATACCTGTTCATGCAAATCCAATATAATTAAGAAAAAAAAAGATCATGAAACTAAACCTACATGTCATGATAAATATAGGTGAGGTTCAGCTGAAACAAAAAGCTTATTTTGAAAAGCTACATTCGAGTCACAGAATCATTACTGGAGCCATGAGAAACTGCCAAGGTCACTGAATTGAGCCTTTTCTTTTTACTAAATTTACAGATGACCCACAAAGGCTAACTGATTTATCTAAGGCTGTAGCACTGCAGAGACAGATGTAAAACTCTAGGCAGTCAAACCATGTCCTCTTCTATGTGGTGTTCTGGGACTCCCCTGGGCATTTAAATGTCACCATCTCCACGCTTCCAATATAACTTATAACTCTAATATAGCCCCAATCGCATTGTATTACAGCAGTCTTTGGTTAGCTGTCTTCCCATTGGGCTGTAAATTTCTTTAAAGTGCTTTATCTAGAAATCCTCGGTATCTAGCAAAGTGGGCAGTTAGTGGTTACAAAGCTTCTGGAGTGTCTCCTAAATCTCAGCACACTCTGTGTTGAATAAATGTTTTATTGATATTCTCAATGCCCAAAGTTGTTACTAAATCAGCTCTTATGTTTTCATAACTGTTTCAGAGTCTTCATCTTAATTTCAGGTTAGTTTTAAATTAAAAGGAGTTGCTAAATAAAATTCTATGCCCAATATCCAGATTCTAGATCAAATATTAATGATTTATAGAAAAGCTAAAAGACAGTTCATTGAAAAAGATTATGAAATATAGTCCATCCATCTGTAACTCATTTGTTTTTGAAGCTTTCTTTTCTTCAAAGAACTGTTTTGAAATATAATCATTTTTTAATAATAATGTTTTTGTTTTCTCAAATTTTAGGCTAAAACTCTTAGAAAACAATTTAAGTGATGAACACATGATACAGTAGGCACCATGACACATGAATAAAGTATTTCCTCTTCAACTTTAAGTTTATGAATATAAAAAAATCCCTGTGACATTCAGGTAAGAAATTGCAGTCCTTATGTGAATAATTGGACTGAAAAAGAAACAAACTTGGGGAGATACAGATACTCTTATATCTGTCAAAATAAAGCAACTCATTCTTCTAATACATATTTGGTATCTGCTATATAATATTATTTGGGATGTTTAACAGATAAGGCGATTTGCGGTTTAAATGAGCAAAATCACTTACTTATAACAAACATAAATTCATATTTAAACTATGTGTTATAGCCAATGATGTGGTGAAGCTGGCTCATAATGGTTCCCGAGAAAGCTGACTGTGTCATTTTTTCCCAGTTGATTCAGTGTCATCAGGATAGTAATTTGAAACTGGCCAAATAGGGTTTATTTAAACCATGGAAATCAGAAATCATTGATATTAGGGGCTTTTATTCAGGTGCAAAGCCAACCATTAAAAATTTACCATCACACTACTGGCTGCAACCCATTAATGGGTCATAAAATCAACTCAGTGGATTGTGATCAACATTTTCTAAAATTTAATAGAAAGGAATAATATAAACACATCAGCATGCATTGTGGGTTGTAAGAGCCAGTACCTTTCAAAGAACAAATATTAATTAACCAAAAAGAAAAAAAGAATAAGCACTTTTTTGGTGAAATTTCAGTACCAGTTTTATTTACCTATTAATTTGTAATGACATAAAATGTATTCCTTAATCTGGATCTGAGTTAAAAAAAATGTGAAACCACTATTATAATCAAGAGAACAAATACATTCTTCTTCCACAAACATGTTTTACAACCTTTGTGGTCATAATATGCTTTGTGGTTAAAGATTAGATGCTTTAGAGAGAAATAAAAACTTCATAGTTAATAGGTGAATATCTAGAAGTTTTTTTTCTTCTCAAAAAAAACCAAAGAGGGAATTATAATTTATGACACAAAGGAATCTGAGTTTGTGTAGATTTAAAATAAGACCCCTGTCTCACCAGGATAGTGTGCTTTCATCATTTTGCTCCAGTGGCCTCTGGAATGTAAACCTTCTCTAACCTTCTGTTCCTTATCTTTGCTAAGAAGGGCAAAGCCAGCTCAGTACCTTGAGAATTTCCAAACTACTTATGTCAACATAATGATTTCTTCTCAAGATGCCTCATCAAACACACTTGTTTTTTAGTTTTAACCAGTACTGAATCATTTTCTTAATTCATAATTTTATTTCATGTTATTCCTTTATTGAGTACTTGCTATATGTCACATATTTTGGTGAATGTAAGGCATTAAAAGAAAAAATTTAACGATAACTTTTTGTTTTAAAGTTTGTCAGAGTCTACTATGAGAAATAAATACTAAACCATCCAGAAGAGATTAAACCTAAACCATTATTTAACCATGATCAAATAATGTGGTAGGTGCCAAAGCAAAAGAGCACTCGAAGAGATCACTGCCCCTCTCCTTTCACAGAGTTAGTGCTCTCATTTTACTCAATCCTCAAAATCAGTACACAACAGAGAGGACACAGGAAAGAAAGCAGGGGGAAAGAAGGAGGGGTGGGAGAGAAGAAAAAAAATATTTTGCAGACATAGTGAGCTGTTTAACAGTCACTCTTAACACCTCTCTCCTTTGCCTGCCTCACCAGGGAAGCTGAAAAAGTAAAATATTTACTTTTCCAGACTCCCTTGCAGCCAGGAATTACTTTGTGAACTATGTCTAGACAAGGAGACATGAAATAATTATGAGAAATTTCTGGTCAGATGTTTTTCACCCTCCTTGACAGAAGGGGAGAATGCTTGAGGAGAAAGTCTCTAACTCATGCCACTTCTCATGAAACTGCAGCCCTGATAGGGAAGTAGAGATGTGAACCCAGGGCCCTGATGTCCCAGAATCAGTGAGCCAACCCTAGAACTGCTACTTCTGACTTCTGTTTATGTGAAGAAATGAAGGACTTTACTGTTTATGCCACTATTGGGTGAACTTGCTATTATTTACAGCCAAAAGTATTTTAAAACTCAGGTTCTGGCTTAGATTCTAGGTATGGTTAACCACTATTTTCTCTCTTTCCAAGATGGGGCTCTTCAGAAGTGGCATGCCTCCTAGATTATAGCAGAGCTTATCCTGAAACTATCTTGGTCTCCTTTCTCTCAAGGCCCATGTGGCCCAAACAAATAGAAAATGAATAGAAAAAGCTAATTATGTGGTATAGGCTATAAAACCAAAAAAGAAAGGCAAAATCAAAGCAGGATACAACTATTAAAATCATGCCAATTTAATAGAATATTGATCCTAGCAAATAAAACATCTGATATCTACATAAAAAGAGAGTTTACAGAATGTGGGAGATGCCACATTTATCTCATATTGAGTACTTATATTTATTGAACCTTAACACAAAATAGAGACATTTAAGGATAGTGCTGCTCCTAAAAACAAAAAGTGAGTATTACCATATAAGCTGGGCCAGAGACCCCTCACCCTTATCATATTCCAGAGAAGGAAAATAGCACCATGTCGCTTTGACTGTGAACAGTTACAGGGTCCAAAACTGAAGAGAGAGAAGCAGAAATTAGGAAACTGTCCTAACCTTGTATGAATCTCCACCAAAGTCAATGTCCCTTCCCAGTTCTCAAACTCAAACTAACCAAGCTCATCCATATTTAAGGATTACTATTCTTAAAAAGAGGTGAGGACCAGAAGTAGTCTTCAGTTCTATGCTTGGACTTCATATCTTTTTAGATTTTATTTATTTGAGAGAGAGAGAATGAGAGAGAGAGAGAGAATGAGACAGAGAGAGAGAGAGCATGAGAGGAGGAAGGGTCAGAGGGAGAAGCAAACTCCCTGCTGAGCAGGGAGCCCGATGTGGAACTCGATCCCAGGACTCCAGGATCATGACCTGAGCCGAAGGCAGTCGCTTAACCAACTGAGCCACCTAGGCGCCCCTCTCCTCTGTATCTATGAAGAACTAGCATTTGTGTATCCCCTGAGCTTCCCTTATATGCCCCATTAAATTCACACAGGATCTACCTAAGCTTTTGCCTCAGGTTCTAATTAAGATTCTCGTCCTCCAATAAGAACCAGAAATTACTCCAAAATGCTAATACATTGGGTTTTAGCCCTGATGTCTTAAAATTTAACAGAATCTCCCCAGAAGGCCAAATCCTATCTCTCTGTCCCAATTTCTGACTGATGCTTTAAGAGTGTGACTCTAGAGCCAGACCGGCTGGGCTAAAATTCTAACTCCTTTACTTATTAACTATATGATCTTAAGCAGGTTACTTAACCTGTCACTCAGTACTCTCACCTGAAAATGGCCATGATAATAATAGTATTATCTTATAGGGGTGTTATAAAGAATAATGAAAATGGGAATGGTAACATTATTACCTCACAGGAATGTTATGAAGACTAAAGGAGTCAATAAAAGTAAAGTACCTAGAATAGTGCTTCACATAGAGTAATTAAAAGATTAGCATTTATGCACCAGTATGGGTGGTTTTCCACCTGGTCAGAAATTACTGCTGCATGTCCTCAACTTTCCAATAAGACCCTTTGATAATAGAGGCCAACTCATGTGACTGGAGTTTGCCTTTTTTTCTTTTAAAGATTTTATTTATTTGAGAGAGAGAAAGTGTGCATGAGAGAGAGCAAGAGCGGGAGTGGGGGGGCAAAAGGTGAGGGAGAATCAGGCTCCCCGCTGAGCATGGAGCCCCATGTGGGCCCCGATCCCAGGACCCCAAGATCATGACCGGAGCTGAAGGCAGTCACTTAACTGACTGAGCCACCCAGGTGCCCCTGGAGTTTGCCTTTTGAATACCAATAAGGAACTGGCTGCCTGATTTGGGGTGAATACTTCTGCTGGGTTAGTTCCCCTAGCCTTGGTCCCACAGTTTCTGGTTTATTTTCCTTTCCCCATTGTTAGGGTCCCAGCAAATCTCATGGTTGAGAATCAGAGGTCTTACAACATTTGCTCTTGGTCACATTGCTCTCTGCTCAAAAGTTTTCATTACCAAAATGGACTTTCTAGATGAGTCCCTTTCAATACTCTTCAACATTTCAATACTTCCTATGAATCAGGTTACCACCTAGCTAGAGAATTCATCCATTTCCAATGAGTGACCTACTGTGCTTTAACTTAACCTACCTCATTCCTATGCTTGGAATGCTCTCATTTTTGCCTATCTAAATCTTACACTATTAAAGCTCAATTCAAAAGTTACTACCTTCATAAAGCTTTTTCTGATCTCTTAACAGGAAGTAATCTTTACATTTTAGCTGGAATGGTTCTTTTAACACTTATATTCCTTTTTCTTATCTCTAAGAAATCACTTATAAATCATATATCTTCACAATTAATTCATAAATCACGTATGTTATTGTTTGTGGTTGCTACTATTGTCAGCTTGTGTACATTCATAGTACATAAATACAGTTATAGTCTCAAGGTACAAGATTCACCCAAAGGAGAAGCATTCAGAACAAGACCTCAGATTAACCTATTCTAGATAGGGTATCACAAAGGATCTCAGAAAAGAAGCTGTAATCATTAAAAGAAGAGGACGATGGATATGATTACATTCTGTTTCACATGCATACTGTTACATTCCCCACTGTCCTTTATACTTTCCTCTTTCTGGTGCCTTATTCATGCGTTAATACCACACATGGGCGTCTGCGTGTGCACACGTACACATACCCACACAGTGGCAGAGAATGCTAATTGCCCACCTAATACCCAGCTTCTCCTTCTTTCTCACTCACAAAATCTTGATTTCATTTGGAGGTGCAATGTACCCGTCTAGAAGGTTACATTTCCTAGCCTCCTGAAGTAGTCTATTAGGAAAGGAAGTTCTATAAAGGAAACTGTCTCAGATGGGAGAAACTCTTTCACCTTCATATTTCTTCTCATTTGAACTGTAATGGCTGGAGCAGTAGCAACCATTAAGTAATAAGCCATAACTGAAAGGCCAATAAAATTGTAGAGACGTTGGCCTCCACATTCTTGAACCAGATGAAACACTTCAGCTACCACTTTACAGATTTTCAAGAAAATAAGAAAAAAACAAATCCTATGATTACTACAACAGCTCCATTTCCATGTATTTAGATGTATTTATAAAACTTTCCCAAAATATGATCACTCATACATAAAGCAATCTCAAATATTAAACATGTTCAAAACTCTGCCCTGAAACTTGGTCTGTCCTTACTGTTTCCTATCGTGTAAGTTGTGCCATCACCTACACAGTGGCTGAAAACAGACACCTTGTAATAATCCTTGACAATTCTTGCTTATGTCCCACTCTATGAACAATCTTAAATGTTTCTTGAATTCTCCTAATTTACCCTATTCCTACTACTGCTGCCCTGACTTTAGTCCTCACGTTTGTGGTCTCAACTTGTGAGAGTGTGTCTATGAGACTCCTTCTGTGTGTGCCTAAGTATAGGTTTATCATTTGCAGACTACCCCTTATAGGACCGTGACACCAAAGCACTAGTTTGCCATGGTACACAAACAACCTTAGTGGCTTCAATGCTTCTATCATCTCTGTGGACTCCTACACTCTCCTACATGTTGACCCGATAAATACTATGTATCTTTCCAGTATTTCAATGCTTTTCAGAAACAAAATTTAACTATCTATATTCAGTACTTTTAGTTGAATAGGGGCAAGTAGCATTCAGGTTATGTCCAGCCAGACATATTTTGTGATTTAGTTAGTTAAGTTCTGAGCTTATATTTGGTAGGTTTTTATCTATAGAAACTCCAAGGGCCTGAATTTGGGAAGTATTCCCTCATAGGAATTTGATTTTGTTTCTGTATAGATCTGAAAACTGTTTTGTCTCTTCAAGGTCATGGCTTAGTATGGACTTTCCAGGGTTAGCTCCCTGACCATGCAGGAGGCCCAATATTAGTCTCTAGATCCCACTGTGAGAAGCATTTGCCTCAGGACAACACTGTCTGCTACCTCATGGCTCCAGTTCCCTGCTCTGGTTTCAACTCCTCTTCTTTGTCTCTCCTTTTAACTTTTAGGTTTTGATTTTTCTTGAATCATAGAGATTTCCCTTACTTTTTGTGGACTCAGCAATGCTTAAAAAAATACGTGTTCTAATTTAGCCAGGATCTAGCTGAACTGTAGGAGGGTTCCTCAGAAAAATCACATCCCCCACACTGCTAGAAATGGAAATCAAATACATGCTGTTTTGAAAAGAGAAACCATGCTTTGTTCCTCTACATCCCTCAAACTTCCAGTATTAAAAGACCATAGTAGGCAAAAAGATTTATTTAATAAAATACATATGTGTCAGAAAATATTGTCTTTACTGAAAAGACAGCAATTCTAAGTATTGTTGCAATGATGGGAATAATTCACTCCTATTCACTAAGAAATTAGTCATACCTTTCTGTATGATACAATGCATGGTTTAACGCTGACACTAACCAGCTAATATTGTCTTAGGAGTTTTTAATACCATACACTGAATATCTGAAAGATCTCTAAAGACAAGATAAGCTTATTTTTAAACAGTATGTTACATTTTCAAATGATACACTCAGTATCTTTTCAACTTCCAGATGCCTTTCCCAGTGAAGTACCTCTAAATTTAAAGCAATTATATCAGTAGTTAATCCTCAAAGACAGTGAAGATGACTATATAAGTATCTAGCTCCCTTAAAATTCCTACTGGTGACAAAAATAGAGAAACAATCTACAATATGAGAGCTATCATGTGCCCTTGAAATATTTCCATTTGATAGAGAAATGGCAGAACCAGATTGAAAGATGCCACTAAAAGACTACGTACAGACCTCCTCTGGTTAAAAACAAAGCAAAGCAAAAACAAAACAAAAGTAAGTGGAGGGATCAATGGGAGAATCGCCTTAATACCCTGTAACACATTAAGGCTGCGGGTAAACATGAAGGTATACCACAGGCTTTCAAAGGTTACGCCATTCATGTGATCTGCAGATATGCAGTATTTGGAGTGCACTAACAATACTAGAAGACTGCCTGGCATTGGACTGGGGATGGGGTTGGGAAAGACCAAGCACCAATCTGTGTTCCCGACAAGAGGTGCTCCTAGTAGTGACTTCCTATTGAGGCCAAGGAAGAAGTTCTATAAAACTGCCTGATGTGACTCTCCAGGGTCCTAGATCTTTCTCTTACTCCTCCTGTACTCCTAAGCCTCTGCAATGATCATATAAACTTAGAAGAAAAGTAAAATTACCTTTTGTCCCTCAGAATGGGCCTGAAGAACTCAGATAAACCTATACTTAGTCTAACTAACACCAATTTCTGACAGTATACATAACAGGCAGATATAGAGATACTTCTGTTAGGCCGAACAAATGCATACAAATGACCAAGTCCAGAGGCAAAAAAAAAAAAAAAAAAAGGTGATTTCCTGCCTTGTGCTCAGTTTTAAGAAAAAAACAAAACAACAACAAAAAACCACAATTTCCTAGGAAACCCCCTTAAAGATATGCTTCTTGTGCTTCACTGGTAAGAATTGTGTCTCATATCCATTCCTAAATAAAAATTATCATAATTAGTTGAGATTGAAAGTCACCTATTTCTGGGGCACCTGGCTGGCTCAGTTGGAAGAGCATGTCACTCTTTTTTTTTTTTTTTTTTTCTAATTTAATTTAATTTTATTATGTTATGTTAGTCACCATACAGTACATCATTAGTTTTTGATGTAGTGATCCACGATCCATTGTATTCGTATAACACCCAGTGCTCCATGCACTACGTGCCCTCCTTAATACCCATCACCGGGCTAACCCATCCCCCCTCCCCCTCCCCTCTAGAACCCTGTTTGTTTCTCAGAGTCCATCGTCTCTCAAGGTTCATCTCTCCCTCCGATTCCCCCCCCCCCTTTTCCCTTCCTTCTCCTAATGTCCTCCATGTTATTCCTTAGGGGAACCCTCCTACACTGTTGGTGGGAATGCAAGCTGGTGCAACCCCTCTGGAAAACAGTATGGAGGTTCCTCAAACAGTTGAAATTAGAGCTACCATTCGATCCAGCAATTGCACTACTGGGTATTTACCACGAGGAGCATGTCACTCTTGATCGCACGGTTGTGAGTTCGAGCCCCACGTTGAGTGTAGAGATTACTTTAAAAAATAAAAAAGAAAGTCATCTATTTCTTTAGAAGGGCACAATCTTCCTAAAGACTGACGCCTTAACAAAATTATAGTTCAGTTAGCAAGGAAGAAGAGATATGTGGCCCTAGATAGGTAACTTTTCTACCTTTACAGGAAAAACAACCAAAAGAATTTCTCTCTCCAACTTCAAGGAGAAGTAATATAAGTATTTCAAATTAATTATGACAATAATAATCAATATTAAAACAAAACACTGCAACAATTCAAGCTTGGGAAAATATATATGTTCTATAAAGCACTGCAATAAAACAGTTTCTGGTATTTCTTGTTCTCCTAGGAACTACTGGCTCATAATGTATAAATATTTAAAAGCAGTTTTTAAAACATATGGTATAACTTCAGTATTCATAATGACTCAGAGAGCTTTGAGGTATTTTTGAAAATTGACATTCATGGCAGACCACCTCTACGGTCTACCACAGCACACTGGGTAAACATATCATGTAAAACACATATTGTTTACATAGTACATATCATCATAAAAAGTTGCAGCGTACATTCCAGACTTTTCGACTATACTATGTTGGACTATTAATAACTCAAATTTACATCCCAAGGGGCTACCATGCCCCAATTCAAACTTAAAAACAGCTGTGCAAACAAAGCGAGGGTGAGGGGCAGGTGTGTAAGACATGAAGGGAGAGACACATGACACACTTGACCATTCAGAGATATAATTCCATGGAACCCAAGTGCTAGATATATGACAGGAAATATGCTAACTTTGTGCACGCAAACCCCTTGCCCTGTAGTTAAATATAATGATCAAACTCTATAGTGATAGATTTCTATTTTCGTAAGGAATAGAACTATATACACTGTATATACAAAACGAGACTATATCCATAATCTATCTATCCAAATAGTTACTGCAATACAGCCCATAACAAACTGCCATCGTCCGCCTTAACATACACACACAGCCCAAACACATACACCCCTTCTCTTCAACAAAGAAGCTAAGATTCTAGTAGTATTCATAATTATCTTGGACATTCTTTTGCTTGTCCTAGCTTTTTCCCCTTGATTTTGCCTAGTTTCTAGTCCTTAGTTTATTATGCACTTATTACATGGTATCCTGCCCTCTCGGTTTGGTTTCCCCAGGTTTTATTCTGAGCTCCATATTTTAAGGACTTTTTTGGGGGGTAATTACTCTAGCACTCCACACCCTGGACTTTGATACACCTTCCTGGGCCTCTTTTGGGCTGAGCCTTCGGTTTGGATCCACAAACTGGCATGTGAATAGTCTCTAAGTCTGTGCATGGGAGAGGTTGAAATGACTATAAATAATATTGAATATATTTCTACAAATCATCTCTTCAAATTCTGTATGTCTTCTTATGGAACCATAATAAATATCTTGTTTTCAAACATGCTGTTCATCAGAATTACCTACAGAGCTTTTTAAAAATATTTATATTCAAGTGCTATTCCTGGAGATTATAATTCAGAAGGTCAGAAGCAGGTCTCTGGCATCTATATACTGGAAGTGTCATATTTGATCCAACTGGGCAGCCAGAATTGAGAAACACTGTTATAAAAATTGCAGGAGACGGTTCCTATCTTCTTCCTTTTCCTATAGCCAAGATAAGGCAAGAAAATGGAGATAAAGGCGTGGGAAAGAAAAAAGGGAGTAAGTTACCTTTGCCATCTGGCTTTTGAGATGAGAAAATGTGGCAGTCCAAAGCTAGGCAAAACTGCAACACAAATAAAGGTTGCTTTTGTTACTCCTATCACTTATTTTTCTGTAGTTTTCTCCTACCTTTTGGCTTTCCACCTCTTTTCTTGACCTCCAAAGTATTTGAAGGTACTTGTGTCGTATATATCTCCACCTACTTCATCATAATACTCAGTTCTGTTGCTTTCTGCTTATTCTTTGCTTTCCTGACAAGCAAAACTCCCAAGCTTCTGTTTGTTTCAGGTATGCATAAGGAAAGCAAGCAGCACTAAGATACTAATATTAGCTTTTGTCAGTTAAGCCTAGTATTGTTTACCTGATAATCTCAGTGATTCTCAGTTAAGATATTTTTGATAGGAAAAGCTTTCCCTGAATTAATTCTGTCTGTAAGGAGAGAAAATGAGTCTGTAGCTGCCAGTCACTGTTGTTACAAACCTTCCCAACACTTTTTCTTATCTAAATCCTCTGACTAAAAATGTCCTATCCACTTAGTGAACAATGGCAACTTCCACTCTAGAGAAGGAAAGGATCCAAGACAAAAGCCTGAGATCTGTTAACTGAGAGACTTCCATTTCCGAAGTATGAAAATCTGTAGTTATTTGGTTTAACTAATTTTCCCAGAAGACCCAAAGATTATTCTATGAATAACGAGGTACTAAATAAATAAACTAAGAGAACCAAAGAGAGATTCTGAGGAAATGACTTATGGGTAAACTGAAATCAGAAAATGGAGGTGTCATTCACTCTAAAAGGTGCCCCTTCCTACCCACTGAAATGACCATTAGGATTATCATTATCATTGCTGGAAAGACATAAGGAAAAATAAGATGGGAGAAAAGACAAACAGTAACTATGGAAAGCAAAGAGAAGCAAATGTGATTTTGAACACTTATCACCCCAAGACTTTGTTTACTGTCTGCAATACCCTTCCCACTTCTTCGTCTGATTAACTCCCACTGATCTTTTAAGTCACAGTGGGTTTTGCCACACTGGAACATAACCTCAGCTCCCGTCCCCCCCATCACAGACTAATCTACATGTTATTCTGCTATAAGATAACACAAGAATAATATTCTGTCTTATAGCACTTACTACACTCTTTTGAACTAATGTTGGAGGATTAGGAAATAGAGGGAAACACTCTTTCCATATTTTGTGTTCTCCAAACTCTATAGTGAAATGACCATCTGTTCACTAAATTCTGGTTTACTGAAAGAAAAGTACCATTGTTTTCAGAAAATATAACTATTTAGGATTGAATAAATAAAAAATAGCATATGAGGGGCGCCTGGGTGGCTCAGTTGTTAAGCGTCTGCCTTTGGCTCATGATCCTAGAGCCCTGGGATCGAGCCCCACATTGGGCTCCCTGCTTGGCAGGAAGCCTGCTTCTCCCTCTCCCACTCCCCCTGCTTGTATTCCCTCTCTCGCTGTGTCTCTCTCTGTCAAATAAATAAATAAAATCTTAAAATAAAAAACAGCATATGAAACACCTTGGAATCACTAAAAAGAATAAGGCAACACTGTATGTGCTGATATGGAAAGATCACACAATACATTAAGTGAAAAAAGCAAGGAAATAAGAACTGTTTATCTTTTGGGTCCCTAAAATATAAGAATATGAAGTGTGTACATATGTGTATACATTTTCTTTTCTGGAAAATTAAGAAGAAACCAAAAATATGGGTCGGGAGACTTTATTTTCATTTTTAATATCTTTCTATATTATTTGAATTTTCTATTCTAAATGATTTTTTGCAAATTAAGTTACTACCAGGACTATCGGGTTCCTAGGATTAAGAGCTACTTTTTCATCCCTTGAGGGTGAAGATGATATTGCATACATTTTAATATCATCACTGCTTAGCACAGTATGGAACATAGCTGGCATTCAATGAATGTTGAACTGAACTGAACTCTGCTTGGCATCTATTTGAGTTTTTTACTTCTTTCCCAAAGTACAGACTTTTTATGAGCACCCCCCCATCTCTCTTTATCAGACACAAAGTGTCAAGTTCCATGCCTTGAAAATAGTAGCTAGTCAAGAAATGTTTATTCAGTCATATTATCTCCTACCAGTATGACATGTAGCTGCCAATGCAGTGACAGTGGTTTTTTTTTCTATTGCTAGTCAGTTGTTCTTAATTATCTATCCAACACACATTATACAAATATTGATCTCCATGTATCATGTTTGAGGCAATGTGCTTAGTTCTGAAGATACAAAAGTGAATAAAAACCAGTATCTACACTCTAAAGACTCATAAATAAATCAGATCTTTCCATGGCAGGAAAGAAGTGGGAGTGACTGAAGATGTAGATGCACCTATCTTCCCTCCCCTTCAGATTCTTCAAAGGCCTCTCCACTGAACATGCCCTATGAAAAGATATTTTTCATTTTAGTTCAAATACATGGTCAATAAATACTTGTCAACAGTTTAACGCAATAATCTCTTAGAAAAGGTACTGGGGCACCTGGGTAGCTCAGTCGGTTGGGTGGCCAACTCTTGATTTCAGCTCAGGTCATGATCTTCGAGTCCTGGGATTGAGCCAGCATTGGGCTCCACACTCAGCGGTGAGTCTGCCAGAGGATTCTCTCTCCCCCCTTCCTCTCCCCCTCCCTTTGCTCACACATGCTTGTGTGCATGCTCTAAAATAAATAAAATAAATCGTTAAAAAAAATACCTAAAGGCTGTTATAAAATGGATTGGCAAAGAAGTTCTTTTTGCCAATGATTGGCAAATCATTCTCTTAAATTTTTTTCTACTCTGGCAAACAGCTTTTACCAAGCCCTTTAGGAACAGAATTAAAGAACTAGACATCAGATGAAAAATGTATCAATGGTACTTCCTGGTTGCTGTAAAATAATGAGTCAGTTAAATCTGAATTTCTTTACATGTTCAACAAAAACCAGACAGATAATAAACAAAATTATTCATAAGCCACAACTACACCACAAATTTTGACTTAAACGTAAGTTAGTAAATAAACATCCTAAACTAGCAGAACCAGCTGAGAGGATCACTCCAGAGGAAGAATCAGTTGGAGAAAAATGTGTGTGACAGAGAATAGAGTACAAAGCCAATAAAGAGGATCCCATTCATGGTGGGAAATACTGAGGCTAGGTCTGAGACCTGATGATACAGAGCAATGGCTGCAAAGGTCCAGCAGGACCAGAGATGGCAGTCCTAAGACGGTACTGCCTGAAGAGGAGAAGGAGGTCCTTTGGAAGGGGAAGGCATCTCAGGGGGCATGATGATGATAAAATGAAAGAGGGAAGAAAACAGCTGAAATTAAAGATCTTATACTGTAGGACAATACTTCTGAATTGAAGAATACACCAGGCATCTCTACCTACCCCAAATGAGCCAATTATTAAAACAAAACAAAACAAAAACCCATTTAACTGTACCTATAAAATAGGAAGCTGTTGAACTAAGAACCAAACCTCCCCTACATAAAATCTTACCTTACTGCTGATGCAGGAAAACACTACTCATTTAATATTTTAAAAGCTATATGACTGTGATTGTATTGAAGGTCATTCTTCATTTCTTTTAGGAAAGATGTACAATAAGACTGTAAAATAATGTAAATATTTGTGCATATACTTTAGTATAAATACTTCTTTTCTATTTTAGGTTCACTTTTTTCCCCAAATTTTTACATTGAAAATTTTTGTACTCAAAGTTGGAAGTAATGGCATAACAAATATATATATTCTCCATGTAAATCAAACTGTTAACTTTTTGCCAATTTGCTTTCTCTCACTGGTGTATCTCCATATATTCCCAACTTTACTTTTGTACACCTTGTCCTAAAAGATACTTTTTAAGACACATAAAGAATTCAAATTCAATTAACTTTTATCTCACAAAAATCTTTGTCGGTTTTAAGGATGACCTGTCTCATCCAGTCAATTTTCAGTAGAATTATACAATCATAATTTTTACTTCTTGAATATGGCTAAATGAAAAATAATTAAAATTTCATATTCATCTGGGTTTTAAAACTGAGAAGAGCATAGAATACCATCCACATGCACACATCTTCCTAACGTAAAAATTCTTAGCAAGGGATGGTGGATGTTGATAAAGACTTCCTTATACCAACAGAAAAGGGAACTGCTAATGTTAATAGACTAAATAACCATCTAATCTGAACTAGTGGTTTTGAAAGCATATCTCATGGAGAGATAGAACATATAAAATGGATCAGACAGAGGAGTTTCAGGAGCTGCTCTGGATGAAGGGCTATGAGATGCTTTAAGTCCTACCAAAGTACTCTATACTTTGTTCCTCAGGTACCTTCTCAGTCCAGGGAGTAGTTTGAGTACAATTTTGATGCAACTGCATAGTTATGCAGATTTTTAAAATCAGAGTATGTTGACTCTTCAAAATACAGTAAGGAAGTTTGGTGGGTTTTTTTGAGAAATAGTAATATAGCTTACAAAACAGAGGCTTTAGAAATGAAAGCAAACTTTGCAACTATATATTCATCTCAAAATAGCTTTACTATTTAAGCAAATATATATCATACAAGTATTTTTAAACAGAAGTTCTCTAAAATGTGCCACATAAAATTTTTAAGTATTTGCAGTTTTTAGCATTCATTAAGACCATTTTATGAAGAAACACATAAGGTGATAGCACATCAACTTGCATTTGATGTAACATTAAAATTACAAGAATATTTAGATCAGGTATTCTCTCAAATGTTAATTCAAAATGTTACTGTCAACAATAAAAAAAAAAGGACAAAAAACAGCCGTTATGCTCAAATAAATATAATTAAGAGATATGGGAAACTTTGTACCTTTTTGTGGTTTTTCAAACTCTTCAGATAAGAGGTGGTAGCAACAACCCACACTGCAAACTCCCTTGATTTCAGACTTGGAAGTAAATATTCGCAGAGTATTTGGAGCAAGATCACCACAAGTATGTAGACCTACCATCAAACAATCCTTTGAAAATGAGAAGAAAAAATAAATTTTGGAAATTAAGAGGAAGCCTAAAAAAATTTCAGGTGAAGACATTAAATGTTCATTGGAATATACGGAGCTTTTAAAAATGATCAAATTCTACCTAGAAAGTAGTATATGTTTTTTATTTTAAATTTCCTTTATAGGCAAAAATGACTGTGATCTTTTATCACAACGAACATACTTCTGAATTGATTTTCTAATGTTTTTGGTTACTTATCCATTTGAATTTTCTCTGATCTCTTTTACAACTAATATTTGCTTAACAAATAGCCAAATTAAAGACTGGACAATCAAACGAAGCACGTATTACTAGGACAAACTTGTGATTTGAGATACATTTACAGCTTCTAGTCAATATTTTTATTTACCTCTTCACGAACTGCCTACCAAAACTTATAAAACATTGCCATAAAGAGTAAGTGGTGCTAAGTTGGCATTTCTACTCCAACACCAAAAAAGGATAGTTTATTCATTACATCAAATATAGCAATATCAAATTCAATAAAAAAATTTTTTCTTTAAATTTTTTATTGTTAATGTTAATCACCATACATTACATCATTAGTTTTTGATGTAGTGTTCCATGATTCACTGTTTGTGAAAAAAAATTTTTTTAATGTACACACATACAGAATGGGCACACACATACATTCACAGATCTTAATCAATATACCAAGTTTGTTTTAACTCTTCAGTGTCTTAACTTCCTCATCTGTAAAATGAGGATAATAGTACCTATCTCAATGGGTTGTTGTAAAATTTAAGTAAGCTAATACTGGTAAATGACTTAGTACCACCTCTGGCACACAATAAAATTCAGTAAATGTTTTCTATTCTTATTATCATTATCATGTTACTATAAATTCAAAATAATAGACATGTTAAGTTGTGAGTAAAGTATATTTTTATAACTATCTTCAGAACAAATACAATTATTTTAAGTTATTCTATTAAAAATTTTTTTTTAGGCCATGTATTCTAGACCATAAGCAAAGCTTAAGTCTAAACTTTCTAAACAAAAAAAAATGTACCTATAAGTAGTTTTGACCTGATAGAACATTCAGTTGCTTCAACCACCACTGTCTTCAAAGTTTTTGGAGGGTTGTGCAACTATTTTATTTTCTCGATGACTAGATAGTTTGGGTAGGTTTTATTTAGATATTACAACATTGTAAGTAGAAAGGAATTTAGAGAGGAAGGGTCTATTACTAATTAGAGGTAGAACAACAGAGGCATAAATCTCTCTCTTTAAACTTGGCTTAGCTCTCCCTAAAGATATTACAAGAAAATTTAATCTCATTCTTTACTATGTTCATCATATACTATTAGTTAATAATATTATCAGGTGTCAGATGAAAATATGCAATCACTATTTTATCCTAATAGTAAAATATTTAAATATTGTATATGTGTGTTATGGGGAGGGGAGGGAAGGTATTGGTTAATTTGGGTTATTAAATTGCTAATTCACTACAGAACTCAAGAAACATTCTTCTAGCTAATCTTATATTAGATTCTTATAATAGTTTGCATATAGCCTCTGATATTTCTTGGCCCTTTAGATTAATGTAATCAAAAAGATAAAGTTAAGTAAGCTACTACTGAAATTTAATTCTATGTCTTAGAGCATTTTTATAAATTAAATTAAGGAATTCAAAAGTGAAATCACCTCCAGATCTTTAATAATATCATGCAGTTCTGAATCAGCAGTGATAAAAGATGTTAAAGGTGAATATATATTTGATTCATTTGACTTTGATGTCAGTTTTCTTCTCTCTTTATTTGCTTCAGACATTTTTCTCTTAGGTGTTTGGAATGAAGCAGGTTCTATAGCATTAATAGGCAAAAGGTCTATAAGAGCAAAGGCATTTTCAAAACACAAGTTTTCTTCTCGATGTGAATACACATGTAGGTTTTCCATTTGTGTTCTAATGTTAGAAATTAGAGAATCCGAAAAATCTGGCAAAAAACCTGAGGCAGACATCTTTTCTTGATTTGCAGGACTGTTGTTACACATTCCATCAAAATCTACTTTATACTTAATTTCATTCTGCACTTTCCTTTCTTTTGCCATTTTTAATGCCAGTCCATTGACATCTAATTTTGACCGAGTATGGTAGACTTTCCAATGTTTCTTCAATTTCCTGTTTCTCTCCTCAGCTCCATGAGTATTGGTATTTGATGAATCAATTCCATAAACTTTTAAGCCATACTTCAAGGACAAAAAAGAGCTTAGGTAGCCTTTTCCAGAACCCAGGTCAATTACCTAAAGTAAGAAAAACAGAATGAAATAAAGGATTTTAGTCAGATGAGAACAGAAAGCATTCTCAGTATCTTTTTAGAAAGCAAGTAAAGAAATGGTTGTGTAATTTATATAACCTGTTATGTTTGTTTTTTAATTTTTGATTCCTACTAAAAACCAACCATTTTCATCATTTTTGACATTTTAAAGGAGGTTCTAGACATTATAGTAAGTCAAGGAATAGATGTAAAAGATATAAATATGGGAAATAAAACTGTCTTTCTTCATAGATGACATGATTGCATCTGCAGAAAATCTAAAGGAATATACAAAACTAACAACTAGCAAGTGAATTTAGCAATGTGTCAGGATACAGGATCATTAGAAATTAATAATTAACCAACAGAATATATACAATACAGTAGTAAAGAACAATTAGAAAATAAAATTTAAAACCAACTGAATTAAAATAGCAAAAAAATATAATATCTAGCAATAAATTTAGTGAAGGTTCTGTAAGGCCTATTCACTGAAAACTTTAAGCAGAGAAAAAGTTTAAAAGATCTAAATAAAGATACACCATGTTCACGAAATGGCACAGACTTAAAATGAAGATGTCAATCCCCCAAAATGACTTGCAGATTCAACACAATCCTAATCAAAATCCCAGCAGGGTTTCTTAAAAAATTGACAACTAGATATTATAGTTTATACGAAAAGGCAGAGTACCTAGAATAACCAAAACAATTTTGAAAAAGAATAAGGTTGGAAGATTTATCCTGATTCAGGAATTAAAACTACAGTAATCAAAAGCAGCATAGTGCTTTAATCAAAACAGATAAATAAATCAATAGAAAAGAAAAGCATACAGAAATAGATCCAAACTTATATAATCAACTGATTTTTGACAAAATGGCTAAGGTAATCCAGTAGAGAAGATAATCTTTACAACAAATGGTGCTGGTATAATGGATGTCTGTCCGGGGAAAAAAGGTGAACTTTAATTGTCACACAGCAAACACAAAACTTAATTAAAAGTGTATGGACACCAAGGAGGGTATGTGCTATCGTAAGCACTGTGAATTGTGTAAGACTGATGAATCACAGACCTGTACCTCTGAAACAAATAATACATTATATGTTTAAAAGAAAAAAAAAGAAGAAAATAGTAGGAAGGGAAAAATGAAGAGGGGGGAATCGGAGGGGGAGACGAACCATGAGAGACTATGGACTCTGACAAACAAACTGAGGGTTTTAGAGGGGAGGTGGGGTAGGGGGATGGGTTAACCCTGTGATGGGTATTAAGGAGGGCACGTATTGCATGGAGCACTGCATGTTATATGAAAACAATGAATCATGGAACACTACATCTAAAACTAATGATGTAATGTATGGTGACTAACATAACGTAATAAAATTATAAAAAAAAGTATATCACAAATCTAAATGTGATAGTAAAAACTATTAAATTCTGGAAGAAAGCATGAGAACATTTTTGTGACACTGAGGGGGCAAAGATTTCTTTTGCAGGACATAAAAAGTATTTGCTTTTACAAAAGAACTAACTGAAAAAAATGGACTTCACTAAAATTAAAAATTTTGCTATTAAAAATACATAGTTAAAAAAAGAAATATTTGCAAAACATATATCTGACCAATGGTTTGTATCCAGAATACACAAAGAACTCTTACAACTCAAAAATAAGACAAGCAAACAACTTAACAATTGGCAAAATATTTAAACGCACACTTCACAAAAGAAGATATACAAATGGGCAATATGAAAAGATGCCCGACATCACTAGTCATCAGGGAAATGCAAATTAAAAGCATAATGAGATACACACAAGTGTAAAGTGGTACAGGCACTTTGAAAAACACTGGTAGCTTACCATAAAGTTAAAACATATACTTATTATATGACCTACAAATCCCATTTCAGACTCTTTGCCAAAGATAAATGAAAACATGTTTCATTAAGTCTTGTATGTGAATATTCATAGCAGCTAAAAAAATAATGGTAACATCGCAAATGTCCATCAACCTGTAAATGGCAAAACAAATTGTAGTATATCTATACCATGCCATAAAGAAAAACAAAGAGTAAACACAACATTGATGACTCTCAAAAGTTACGTGCTGAAGGAAACAATTCAAACACAAAAGTCCTCATACTATTTGATTCCACCTATACGATGTTCTAGAAAATTAAAAACTACGGGTATTATGTAAGACTGATGAATCACAGAACTGTACCCCTGAAACAAATAATACATTATATGTTAATTAAATATATATATATATATATATATATATATATATATATATATATATATATATATATATAAAGGGCAAAACAAAAAAGAGAAAATTCAAAACTACAAGTAGGTCAGGGGTGCCCAGCTGGTTCAGTTGGGAGAGCATATGACTCTTGATCTCAGGGTCATGAGTTTGAGCCCCATGCTGGGGGAGCAGTTTACTTCAAAACAAAACAACAACGACAAGAAGGTCAGTAGTTACCTGAGAGTGGAGAAAGAAATACCTTGTGGAAGGGCATGAGGAAACTTTTTATGATGACAAATATTGATTATGGTGGTGGTTACACAACTGTACACACCAAGTTCATCAAAATGTACACCTAGAATTGGTGAATATGTAAATTATACCTCAATAAAACTAAAAATAAGAAAATTAAATATTACCGAGATTGTTACTGTACTGCCATGTCATTTTGTAAGAAATAAATAATTACAGGAATACTATCATAAGAAATCAGTATCTAATTTTATGTCTATCCTAAAATCAGTTAAACACTGATAAGTATGAGCCACTCAAGGAAACATTCTTATATCTGAAGTAATGCCATTAATTAAATCCTCAAAAATTTTAGGGTCTTGCAATTTAAGCAGTTCATAGATAAGATTCCAATAAATAATTCCCATAAATAAGCTTACAAAGAACTCCTTCTGCCCTTTTCTATGTTCATCTCTGGGCTAGGCATTATGGGAAATACAGAAGCATTATATATCTTGATTTTAAGGAATTATAATCTAACTGAAGATACCATACCTATACTCATGAATACAAGGGCTACACAGTAGAAACTATTAGTCAGTTCTCTCCTATCTGAATCTCTAGAGAAAGCAAAGCTCCCTATTCCTTTCCTTCTATGAAACACACTTACTGATGCTGATGACAACCTTAAAGTTAGCGACCAATGGGTTGCTTACAAGCATCAGTATATTTGTTCCTATCAGTGTAAATGTTTTCTTACCAAGAGGTAATTGAGTTTGTTCCTATATCTGTTTATGGCAATTCCACTTGTGAGTCAAGAATATCCTGGCTGCAAGTAACAGAACATCAAGTTTCGAACAATGAAGAAAATCCACCCCACTTAAGAAATCTGGCAGTACAGTGGTTGAACCATTCAAAGGCTCAACCACAAACAGCCTTTGGGGCATCTTATTTGTAATTTCTCTGGCTGTAAGATGGCTGTAAAAACTCTAAGAATCATGTCTTCCCAGTATTATATCTAAAAACCTTTTCAGTAATGGGCGAATTCTCCTAGGAAATCTATCAGTTGACTTACACTCCTATTTTACTGATCCAAGTTGACTTTTATCCTCCTCCAGATTTGTCTAATTTAGTAGCATATGTAGTGTCAGCAATACAATGAAAACTTCTATGCACTTAACTAACATAAGCCATACATTTTGCCTTCAAACTATCTGGTCTGAATACCAAAATCTCCACCATTCTGATCTCCTATTATCCTTTACTCACAGCACTCTTTTCCTTCCTGATCATTTTATGGGTTTGAGAACAAAGAATTTTCCAGTCCAATGCCTGGTGGGAGGTATATTCCTAGTCTCCTAATTCTGTTTAGGAGACTTTCCCACAGAAACATTGTTACACATAGTGGGGACATTTCTTAACACTATTAGTACAGTAATACACTTCATATAGAAGAGTTACATATTTTTTTGAGTCTGTCTTTTTTAATAGAAATTGTATTGAAAGTACACAACATGATGTTTAGATATACATAGTGAAATGACTACTACAGGCAAGCTAATTAACATAGCCATCCCTTCACACAGTTACATCTTTTTTGTTTTGTTTTGAAATAAGGAGGTTCATAGTATCTTTCTTTTATTAGTTGCAGAGATATAATTTAGTGATTCATCAGTTACATATAACACCCAGTGCTCATGACATTAAGTGCCCTCCTTACTGCCCATCACCCAATTATCCCTCCCCCTGCCTCCAGCAACCCTCAGTTTGTTTCCTGGAGTTCAGCATCCAGAAGAGTTATATTTTGTTATCTGACCTAGAGATCTAATTACTATTCTAGGCTAATGACTTTCAAATTTATAATTCTAGTATGAAATTCTCCCATGAACTTCATACCCATATAACCAACAGTCTACTAAACATTTCCACTTCAATATCTAATAAGAATCTCAAATTTAATGTGTTCAAAACTAAGTTCTTGATATTCTCTGTAAAACCTGCCTTTCCCATAATATTCTCCATCATAGTTAATGATATCTCCATACTTATCTCCAGGTGGAAACTATGGCTCTTTTCTTTCTCTCATACCCTATGTGTGAAATGTAAGCAAATCCATAATCTTAGCAACTGCACCCTAAGCCTGCCTTACTGTAACAACCTCCTCAATAGTCTCTCTGCTCCTTTCCCTCAAGTCTATACTCAGGAGAACAAAACAGTCTGATCATACCACTCCTCTTAGCAAAATCTCTCATCAACTCTTTAATCTTATCTCTTCCTTACTAACCTCTTTTGTTATTGGGATTTATGCCTTAACTCTGAAAACTTTTCACATGCTCAGGTAGGAGCCAATTTCTGAAAAGAACCAGCCTGAATGTTTACAAAGACTATGGCTAAAAAGGGCAAAGACAATGAAAATATCTGCTTTGTAACAGCTCTCAACACAGCAACCAGAGTGATCCAGTGTGTCCAACAGTTTCTCATCTTTTTCAGGATAAAAGCCCAAAACATCACAATGGCCTCTAACACTCTACAACTTTATGACCTGCCTTCTACCACTCCAACCACAGCTCCTACTGCTTTGCCCTTGTTCTCTCCACTGTAGCTGATATGGCTTTCAGACTGTTTCAAGAACACACCAGACATATTCCTACTCTAGGTCCACTGAGGATGTTATTCCCTCTATCTGAAAAGTTTTTTGTCCAGATATTCTAATGGGTAACTCTCTTACCTCCTGAAGGAGGCCTTAATTCAAATGAGTTTAAAACGAGTTCTTAGTTGTTCCTCCCTTCCTTAGCAAAAGCTTTAATCTCCCATCTCTGAATTAGCTACTTCCTTTGCTTTTTATTTTTTCTCTTTAAAGTATATTAACACACACCAAAAAATATACTTATAATCACTTTATTATCTATCTTTCCCCATTAGAATATAAATGCCATGGGGCAAAGATATCATTAGTTTTGTTCATTACTGCATCCTCAGTATCTGTAATAGTGTGTGACACAGGTAGGAGCTAATGAAGTATCTGTTAAATGGATGCATGCATACAGGTATGAATGAATGCACATATTTTGGAAATAAAAATTAAGAAGCCTTGGTAATGTGAGTGAGAGAGGCAAAGGTTTTTGGCATGTAGGGAGCAATGTGGCTGGGGCAAAAATGAATTGTTTTGTTTTCTTCTCTGGTGTCTACGGTCACTAGTAAAGTTAGGTATTTCAGAATCTGGGTTTCCATCTATCCCCATGAAATCTGTATTTACTAAATCTGCATTTTAAAAGTAAAAGTTGTACATGTATAATAGACCTTAAACTTTACTATTGTGAGAATCAAATACTGCTATAAAGTGATTTCAAGAGAAAGACTTTAAGTCTTTAATTTAGGTTATTTCATTCTCTAAGGACATGCCTCAGTGCTATAATAAAGTCCCCTAAAAGCAGGTCTAACATGATACATTAAAGTATTTCAAAATTTCTCTGTACTTTAGAAATAAAATAATCTGCTGTGTGAGTTTAAAGTTATTTATTATGTAATGTTTCATATAAATAAAGAATAAATGTAGTCTAAATGTAAAGTTATGAAGCACAATAATAAATAGCACTTATCTTAGTTTGGGTTATCACAGAGCACATTCTACAGCAAAGATTTAAGTATAAGCAAATTATTTGAGAGGGAAGTAGAGAACTGAAAAGGAGAAAGGAAGGCAGCCCAATAAAATCTGTGCTATTAAGAAAGATACCACTTGGGAGCTAGTGTACAACACATACCTCAGAATCATCCTACCTGAAATGTCAAGGAGTTGATGTATTTGCACATCAACTTTATTCAAGGCTGTTCAAAGGGAAGAATTAATTCCCAGAACCTATATACGAGTAGTACTTTACTTTGGCAGCCAGAGAAAACTCACAGGGGAAAATGCAGATATTGCCAGGTAGAAGGCAGGCTGGCACACCATGAAATGTCCGAGAATATTTCGGTTAGGCATCCAATAGTATCTGCTATAACAGTGAACCCACCAGCCATCCTACGAATGAAAATGTGAGTATTTCCACTGCATATAACTATGTTTTCCTTCCATATCTCATCTCACTGCTTCCTCGGCCAGAAGTGACAACTATTCTCAAATTATGATTCCCTTGCTTCTTTAATAACTGTTCTGCATGCATTTTTTGCATTAAGAATATACCATTATTTTGCTTAAAAGCTTCAAAAAAATGGTACCATAAAATATGTAGCCTTCTGTACACTGTTTAATTTTCCACTCAATTTTATGTTTCTAATATCCATCCATGTAGTATGTATGGCAGTAGTTTATTACTATGTAATTGCCCCTTTTACTCCAGCTGAGTATCACTGCCATGGTAAGCCTGTTAGTGATCCAGGTAGGTACCGCTAGGTATGATACATTAAAGAAAAGGTCGAAAATTACTGCCTTAGCTCTTCCCTCTAGCCCTAACCTAGAGATCTACGCTGCCGTAAGTGGCTCTGCATGCCTAGTCCAGGCTGTGACAGTTTTCTAATCATCCTCAAACTCTCCACAAGTCTGGAAGAATCCATGAAAAAGATTCTAATGCCTAATAGAAACTGAAGGAGGGAAGATCCTCCACTACCCCCATAGATGTTCTTGTAGAGATAAGAAAAATAATTTACTGTTTTTACAAGCCAGGGATAAGAAAAATAACTCACTATTTTTATAGGTCAATATAGGCAATCTCTGATTTTATTTTAACATCTGTTTTCAGACAATACTGTTTCACAAAAGCTACTTTTCACAACAGGAATGCACCGTGATTCTGACACTGTGAAAGAATCCAAGTCCTAAAACATAGTTTCTTTGTGTTACTATAATGAGGCAGGTACCCCAGACCACAGCTTGGTAACCCAGGTTCTGAGAACACCCAGTGGCAAACAATTATGCAGAATGTCATTATCATAATGTTGCCTCAAGTTGGAAACTTATCGAAGATCATTTAAAAGAGTTAAATTTGTGGCAAAACATGAATAGTCATATCTTATTTTTAGTATAAATTTGTTATAATAATAGTGTATTGGGAAATGAGAGGACATATTTAAAGTGTCTGACATAACTAACATCAGCTATTATTTAATGACATTCAAAGGCGAGACAGTGATCATAGATAAGAATGTAAATGATAACCAAAAAAAAAGGCACTAATTTTAATGCCTGAAAATACAAGGAAATTCCCTTACCTGCTTTATTCCATAGTAATCAGCAATACTGCTGATCAGCTCTGACATAGCCTGAACTTCATGAGATTTTTTCAAATTCATAAATTCATCTGGTTTCACATTTTCACCTGAACAAAAATAAAACAAAATTAAAATACTGCTATTAAACAAAATGTAACAAAAAATCATCAGTTAATGTTGTTTTCTGTAATTACATATGAAAATAATATAGAGATTCCATTGTGCCTGCATGATAGATCTCCATTAGTTTAGCTGCTATGAATCAAAATTTGAATTAACAACATAAATAAGAAGACCCACAGAACATTATTTAAAAAAAAAAAAAAAATGTCCCTTGACAGGCACTTGGGTGGCTCACTTGGTTAAGCGTCTGCCTTCGGCTCAAGTCATGATTCTGGGGTCCTGGGATTGAGCCCCACATTGGGCTCCCTGCTCAGCAGGAAGCCTGCTTCTCCTTCTCCCTGCCCCCGGCTCATGCTCTCTCTCTCTATCTCTCTCTGTCTCAAATAAATATAATCTTAAAATAAAAAAAATTAAAATGTTACTTGACACAAAAAAAACAATTATAAAGGAAAAGACTGATAACTGGACTAAAATGTAGGAAAAAAAATGTGGAGATCTGTAACTAAGTTGTTCTGTATAACATGATGCATAAGAAAACCTACTCATCTAAGTATAAGCCAATCTATCAGTGCTCATGAGAGAAGAGCACTGATAGAACAATAAATTAAAAACATGTTAGAAAGAATATATGAACATATATGAGCAGTATGTTGCTTCTAATACTAAAAAAAATACATACACACTTACCAGTTCTCTGTTTTTTATTTCCTCGAAGGGCTGTAAGCAACTGTTCAAAAGGAGTACATATTCCCAAATTTGGTACAGAATAAGATCTCACAGCCAGAGCAAAGGCCTCCACACTCACCAGCTTCTGGGAAGTCTCACAAAATATTTTGGGAAAATTGGTAATACCTAAAAAGACCAGGATAAAAAGAAATGTTAGCAATAACTAATTAATGCTAATTTGTGTGAGATTTAAAAAATAAATGAAAAACACTGGATCTTTACAAAAAATTACAATATTTCCATTTCAGGGTGAATTTTGACAGTATCTCTAATGGTTCCATTGTATTTGTTATTTCAGTATTAGCTATCTGTAGCAACCAGTTTTCTCTTAATAGTGTACACAATTATATATTTAAATTCTAAATTAAAATTTGGCCTTTTTTTCCTTCCAAAATCCAAAAAAAAAAAAAAAAAGCAGCAGCAAAATAAAAGTTTAAAATCCTGCTACACTGTAATGTGGTCATTAAATTTATGAATGGTCCTGGCTGACCTACAACTGGGAATTTAAAGGCAATCAGCCTGCACTACACTGTTATTCCCTGTGCATACTGCAAGTGGAACAACGGCAACATCCCCAGTGGTATAAATATTACTGTAAAAGAGTCCCTATACCATTTGGACCATAAAGAAATTGTGTGTGTGTGTGTGTGTGTGTGTGTGTGCGCGCGCGTGTTCAAAGCACTGTCAATATGAGTTTTAAAACTTGTCATGTTAAAATCAGGTGATTTTAATCTGGTCAGTTTTAAGCCATATATTCTGTAAGTTTACTACAGGAACTATTGAGGATTTCCAAATCCTCACTCATTAAGAAGTGTATGGTCAACTGTCATACCGCAAACATCCCCTACCTCTCTTTGTGTGAGGATCATGTATCCTGTTGAACTCTGTTGTGGACACATCTCACCAAAGTGAACTATGCCATTTTCAGACAGAAGTTTTAAGAGAACTGGAGGATTCGCTATGCTTTTTTTTCCCAGAACTGTAATCACTGAAGCATGTGTCAAGATGGAACCAGAGTTCTTGAGTGACTATGATATGGACATCACTGCTGCCAAACTACCATAGGCTGCAACATACAGGAAAAGTAAACTGCATTCTTTTTAGTCACTGAGTTTTTAGGTTTATTACTGCAGCATAATCTCACCTATTCTAATGAAACAGATGGAAACATATATGCACACTGATAGAGTTGCTTATTTTTTGCTCAATTTCAGTTTTTTATGGCCATTTTTATATATTTAATTTATTTAAGACGCTTACAAAAAGGGCATTCCAATGTGTCGGTAGTGATTTAAATAAAATCTTTGAATGGATCAGTCTAATTAAGTTCATTCATTGAAAATTACTTTTAATAATTAAAAAACCCCATACATTCGGTGTTTAAATGAAATATTTAAAATGTTCACCTTACGGAAGAATGGTACAATCCAGGAAACAAATTTGGTTCTACCAGAGAAACCAAACTATACACTATGAAGTCTATACTAGCAGGGCTGATCCTCCACAGTTTCTTACAAAATTATAAAAATTCATTTTTTTTAAAGATTTTATTTATTTGACAGAGAGAACACAAGCAGAGGGGGAGAGAGGGAGAAGCAGGCTCCCTGCTGAGCAAGGAGCCCGATGTGGGACTCGATCCCAGGACCCTGGGATCATGACCCGGGCCGAAGGCAGCCACTTAACTGACTGAGCCACCCGGGTGTCCCTATAAAAATTCATTTAAACACAAAGAATAATTCTAAATTCTTCAAGCAAATTTTCTAGCAAAAATTAGAAGAAAATTGATGAAGGCCTGCAGAATTCTAAATAAGAACTACATATTTAAGACAGTATCTTTTTAAAGCTATTATCTATTAAGTTGTTGGTGGTAATGTTTACCATGTTAATTAAAAATAAAATTGTCAGAGACCTGTAACTTCCATTTCTGAATCAACTAATTAGAAATTTAAGCTACAAAATCACTACAGTGAATTTATTTAAGATATATTTTGTGTATTATAAAGTTCTTTGGATATTTTACCAACTGAATTTACTAACTCAGCCAAAAGTAATAAAATCCACATCAAAATATTTAGGCATGATACAGAGGGGAAAACTCAGTCAACTATTAAGTGAGACTCTCAAGTTTAAGGGTAGTCTCAACATCCCCAAGTTCCAGGGCAGCAATTTCTTTGAGTGTGATAGAATAAGGGTATTAAATCTCAAAGTGCAGAGGGACTATTATAGTAGTCAGTTATTGGACAATGCTGCCAACAGAAAGAAATGTGATGTTTCTGTTGCAAAAGTAAAGGTTCAAATCAACTTAACTATCCTACTGAAAATACTTGAAAAAATCCAAATTCAACCTGATCTAAATGTTGTTAATTTGCTTTTAAATATAGGCCTCGCAGAAATTTCAGAAATCTGGAGATCTAAATTACAAAGTGTTATCTTTTCAACAATGCTTGCTTTTTTAAAAAAGGAGAGTGTTCTGATTCAGTCCATTAGTTTATGTCATTTAGGGCTATACGAGTTTATTTAGATAGTCTAGAACCTGTGAAAAAAATCTCTGGATTACAGAAATATAGCTTCTGTACTTTCTTTGTTTTCAAGTGATCCAGCCTGTAACTTCCACTAGCAATTTTTAAACATTCAGAAAGGGGGGGGGGGAGAGAGGCGCGTCATGTTATCTTTACTTCCACCTCTGAAATTCTGAGTAAGAAAAGTTATGTGGCAATGCTAACAGTGTATGTAGTCCTCATAGTGCTTCTCTAGGTACTTGTAGAAGGAGTTTGGGTTCGGCAACTGGCAAAACAGAAACCACAGTGTTAACCAATACTTACTTAATTATTAATTAGCTGGATTTTTTTATACAGGGAAAGCTTTGTTTTTAAAATTTGTTGCCACTGCACCGCCATATTAAGTGGTTTGATTGTTTTGTAAATATCTCCCCCTACTGGAAGTACCTGTTCTGCTTGATTGCATGCTTTGTCTTTATGTACTCTTAGTTTTTGTACATCCTAGATCACTATCCCACAGAGGTTTCTTGTAATATGGGTTGATTGCACATGAGAGCAAGAGGAGCAAAGAGACAGTGGAGAAGCTATTTTTTGTAAATATGAGATCAGGATATCTCTAGGTATCTTTTTTTTTTTTAAAACAGCAGAGATCAATATACAAGGAAAGATAGAAAAGTTCGATATACACATTAATTATGAAAATCTCAAGGTAGAGAAATGAATAACACTTCAAAACTAAAAATAATAGAAGAAAATCAACCAATATATTTACATTTTTAAAAGTTTCAAAAATAAACGTCTGTTATTTTATTTGAATGTTATCTAGCACTTTAAGGAAGACAGAGTACTGCTAGGATTCATAACTCATTGAGATTATAACTAACATTTATTGCACATATGCTATGTGCCAGGCACCGCGCTCAACAGTTTACATTTAATGGAACAGTCTTATGAGGTGATTACATAGTGCTCTTATACCCATTTCCAGAGGAAGAAATCGAAACTTAGAGGCTACACGTTAGCCATGTTTGCACAGACTCCAGATGGGTGAACCAAGGCAGTATTCAGCCTTTGCTTGTAATTCCCAAATTTGATTATTAGCATGCCACAGCAGTAAGCTCAGTGGGCAACAAATGAAAACAGGAAAGACAGCAGTTAAAACCACTAGGCAAGTGTATGACTGTCAGAATCAGGTCTAGCAAGAATTCCCTCTGGCAAAGATTCATACCATGGTAATATCTTAAGATGGTTCATATTACTTTGTTCATGTTCTTAATTCTTTCACTTTATTTCCCTCAACACCTCCCGCTCTACCAGAAGTGATTTTAAGGTTTCAAGAAATTTAAAAAGTAATTTTTACACACAGAACAACTGACGTCTCTGAAAAAGAAATAAAAAGGCTTTATAATGAGATTTTGTTGTAGTATCTATTTCTATAAGTAAAGCAACCCAACTGCTTCATGCCCAGTTTTAAAGCAACAATACCTTCATATGGCAGGCACTCAGTTAGTAGATCAATGGATGAATGAAAGCAGTTCTTTAATATACTCACTACTGCAGCATCACCAGCTATACTAGGAGAAACAAATGCTAAGATTCTGTGGTGGTAGTGATCCCTGAGGCCAGTTGGAGGACTTCCATAGCACTGCTGAGCCTGTTAGAATGAAATCTCATCTCAGCCCTAATGTCAATAATCATAAGGTGAGACAAGAGCTATTTAGAATATGATACAAGATAAAATATAATTATGTGCTAAATTTTGAGGTTTAACCATGTTACAGGAGTTAGGACAAAGGTCACTATTGCTATCACACAGCCTAGAACTGTCCCATGGCCCAGAATTTCAAGAAAAATCAACAGTGCCCTCTTAATAATAATCTTCAAAGGACATGGAAATGTATTATATTCATTTCTACATGAATATCCTACAGATGCCTCTAATTCAAAAGGTTCAAAATTGAAATGCACATTCTCATGCTCTCCAAATCTTTCCTTTCTCCTACTTCCTATCTTGTTTAATAATGTACTTGCTCACTCAGTGCTGAAGTTAAGTCTTTACATTATCTTAAATGCTCCCTGTGCCCTCAGTCCACATATCCAGCCATCCATCAATCTTAATGTAAAAATGTCTTTCGTTGTGGAACTAACCACCCTCCTTCCCCGTGCCCCACTATCACTACCAGAGTTCAAACTCTATTAACTCTCACCAGTGCTATTGGAATAGCTTCACAGGTGATTTTTTTTCTTATCAATAAAACTCCCATAAGCACAATAAGTGCTCATAAGTGTTGGCTGAGTTGAATTGAACATGTTTTCTAAAACGGAAATTTCCTTATTTTCAATGCAAATTTAACTGAACATTTTAAGGCTGTGACTTCTACAATGAATGACTTAGGCTTTAATCTTTTATACTTGTTTAGTAGACTTCAACCAAAAGGTAAAGTCTGTCTTGTTGAACTTGAAAATTATAGATGGGATGCATTAAATTTTATAAATGTTTGCATATCTCTATAATCCTATCACTTATGTAAGGAAGAAAATAATATATATACTGCAATTTTTAAAAATTAATTTCTATCACCCAATTACATACTAGGAAACTTTTTGCCTATGCTACTTCAGAGTAATTTCAGGTTGCATTTGAAATGAAACAATATGTCATTTCAACATGTAAACCATACTCTTAGAAAGAATAAAGTAAAATTAACAAAGAATTGACATGCATGTTCTTACTGTGCCAATATTCACATCATATTGTATATATAAAATATATGTAACCATTTCAAAAGCATTTTCACATTTAATTACTTATAAAACTAAAAATGAAATTAAATATAGAAATAGGAAAATCTAACTACATATTTTAACTGTAACAGACCATTTTCATAGTTTAATTTGAAGGAAAAGAAAAATATCATACAAAGAAACAATTTAGAAATTGATTTGGTAAACAAAAAGTAAACCTGATAAAAAATAATTCCAAGATGCTTACTATGTGCAAGGTAATAAATGAACCTGAATAAAGCTAATTTGAGATTCATTTATGGGATATGTGTCTTAACCATTTACAAAGCACATGGACACTAAGTGTTCAATGTGGATTCCAGGGGGCCCAGAAATTCCCCAGTAGAAGTCTGCTGAGACCCCACAAGGGATGCGCTTACTCAGGCCTCCATGCTTGTTTTTAACTCAGTCCAAGACCATCTACTCTCAGGTATTTTCATGGCTCACTCTCACTTCCTTTAGGTCTCTGCTTAAATGTCACTATTTCAGGGAAAATTTCTCCAATTCTGTTTAAAACTGCAACCCCATTCATCCCTTACCCTCTCTGATCTCTTATTTTTCACAGTACTTATCACCATCTGACATAGCAAGTAAGATCCAAGAGGACAAGGATTTTTATTCATTACTGATTCCTCAGAACCTAGACTAACGCCTGGTACTTAGTAAGTACCCGATGAGTAAATGAGTACTTGAATGAGCAAGAACTAGCTTTGAATTGTGGTTCTCAGACTGTCTATCCCTGTGCAGCCATGAGTAATTTATTTATCTGCTCTAAGACTTGATTTATCTATAAAACAGGAAGAAAATACATGTTTTATAATGTTGTTAAAGAATACACACACACATACATGAATATGTACACAGTATTTCATGTAAGTACACACAGATGTGCACATGTGCATGCGTACACACACACACACACGCATATCATCTTAATACAGAGCCTAGAACATAATAGGCAACCTCAAACCTTGAGTCCAAACTAAGTAACTGTCTATACTGTTGGAATAGAACGTTGGAAACGCTCAATTATTTAGGCCCAGAATACCATACAGGTTACTATGGAAGAAAGATCAATACATACACCCAGTTCCTAAATGAACCTGCTGGGAGAAAGGAGGTTTAGGGTCTGGTACTTGGGTGTAAGACCTCCGTCATTAAAATGAAGGTACAACTAGGGACAGGTGAGCTGTAACTTGAGACACGACATAGGAGTCCAAGAGCCAAACCTGGGTTCTACATTCTAGATAGGACGGCAGCAAGAATTACCCAATATTGTGAGCCCAATGGTTAACACTAGGCACACTATCGTAGGATCAGCTTTAAAGTATAGGAGAGAATTTTAATACTAATGATACTTCTCACAGGATTTAATATGAAATTTAATAGGTAGGTTACAAGCTTGACTATGCCTTAAAGACCTGATGTTGAGTCTCAAGTTTTACTGTTTTAATTTTCTACTATCAAAAGTCTCTATTTTCAGAAAATAACCAAAACCAAGAGATAGAGTACGAGAAATCCAACAACTTCAAACTCCATTTAAAATAGAAGCATTTAAGAGTAACTAAAATATTTGTAAATTTTAAATTTAAAAAATCAATAAATTTTAAATTTAATAAATCAAGTATGATTTTTATTACCAAAATACAGAATTCCAGATTGCAAAACTTTAAAAACTGATGTTATAATTGTAAAGGATACCTTAAAAATCAACCAATAAGTGCTTTGAAATCCATCTGTTCTTCTCTTGTTCCTATCACAGACATCTCATTTCCTATTTTGACTGTCACTTCTAAACACCTCTACTGGTTCTACCACCCACAGTGCCTCAACCATGCCAGTATCTTACTAACATTACCACTGATCTCTTACAGAGAAGACAAATATTTTTTTTCTCTACATTGACTTGGACCTAGATTTCCTTTTTTTTTTTTTTTTTTTTTTTAAAGATTTTATTTATTTATTTGACAGAGAGAGAGAGAGACAGCGAGAGCAGGAACACAAGCAGGGGGAGTGGGAGAGGGAGAAGCAGGCGTCCCGCAGAGCAGGGAGCCCGATGTGGGACTCGATCCCAGGACCCTGGGATCATGACCTGAGCCGAAGGCAGACGCTTAACGACTGAGCCACCCAGGCGCCCGGACCTAGATTTCCAAGCCTTCAAAACTAGACTTTCCAGTTTATTTATTGTTTGAGGCAGGACACAAAGAACTTTTCTCCCAGGCAAAATGTAATTGTAAGCCTAATTAATTACAAATAATGCATTTTGAGAGAGTAAAGTTAAGTCACAACTCTGTCTTAAAATTGTACTTTTTCTCATTATGCATTTCATTAACTTCAGCTTTCATATGCTATTGTTAACTAAACTCTATTACTTACATTTCAACATTAATACAAAATAGATATGTCTATTCTACTCTTAACCAAATTTAGTTATAATCATTTGCCAAGTAGAAGGAACATGCAAAAGGAATTTGCATTAAATATACACTTTTGTCTATCTAGTTCCTACCACACTTCCAGCAGATCTTATTCTTTACTTAACTTTTGTAATGGTGCATATAATTAATAAAATCAAATCAATTTTATTTTTTAGGGGTCATTATTCAAGGTGGCTACAAACAGTATAAAGAAATAAAATGTCAACCTAAACTTTAAGATTGCCATTTTGGTTTCAATAATTAAGAGGGAAGAACTGAGATTCAGTAACTGCCATGGGTGTTGCCTAGAGATAAGGGTCTGATAATCCATAGCCGCATCTGAAATGCAGCTTCCCCTAACAAAAGGAGGGACTGTTTTCAGCACTTGATACTATCCACAATAGCTAAATTATGGAAACAGCCCAAGTGTCCATTGACCAACAAATAGACAAAGAAGATGTGGTGTATAAATGCAACGGAATATTATTCAGCCATCAAAAAGAACGAAATCTTGCCATTTGCCACAACATGGAGAGAGCTAGAGAGCATCATGCTAAGCAAAACAAGTCAATCAAAGAAAGACAAATACCATATGATTTCATTCACATGTGGAATTTAAGAAATAAAACAAATGAGCAAAGGCGAAAAAAGAGAGGCAAACCAAGAAACAGACTATAGAGAACAAACTGATGGTTACTGGGGGAGGGGGCGAATAGGTAGGTGATGGGGATTAAGAAGGGCACTTGTGATGAGCACCAGGTGTATATGAAAATGGTGAATCACTATATTGTACACCTGAAATAATATTACACTGAATGTTAACTAACTGTAATTTAAACAAAAACTGAAAAAAGGGAAAAAAATAAACTTAAAAAAAGGAATAAAGACAGACTATACAACTGAAAAGAAAGATTAAATGAATGTTCGCAAATATATAAATAGCTCATAATAAGGAACAAAAAGTTACAAGAAAAAACGAAGAATGAGCACAAGTGTTGGTCTAAATCAAGAAGAATTCAAAGAGCTTTGTAGTATTAGTAACACTTTCAACCACTGATTCTTACCTTGAGGTCTAAGAGTTAAAGGAGCTTACGAATCACCCAAAGCTCTATGTAGTTTTATGTCTATTTATGAACATAGATACCGTTTTGTTTTGTTTTTTGAGGAAGAGGTTCTATAGCATTTATTTAATACAGCCTTTTAATGGGATTTGTGACCTGAAAGATTAAGAATCACTGTATTTTACCAATTTTTCACCTTGTATATTGGTAAACGTTAATATTATAACATGCAATTCAACCAAGTATTTTTCCTCTGGCTTCCAGAGATCATTTCAAATGTTCAAAACATGAAAACCAAGTAGTGACTACCAAAACAACCTAAGATTATTCTTTCTTTCCTATTGGCAGAGAGCTATTAATTCTCTTTTTTTTAAGATTTTATTTATTTATCTGACAGAGAAAGAGTGAGAGAGCACAAGCAAGGGAGTGGCAGAGGGAGAGGGAGCCCTGATGCGGGGCTCAATCCCAGGACCCTGGGACCATGACCCAAGTCAAAGGAAGACACCCAACTGACTGAGCCACACCAGGTGCCCCGAGCGAGAGCTATTAATTCTTAACATAAATTTTATATTTTTGAAGTTAATCTAACTTTGAAAAGATACCCTTTTCCTCTCCAGTATTTTTTTTTTAAAGATTTTTTAAATTTTTTTATGTATTTGACAGAGAAAGACACAGCAAGAGAGGGAACACAAGCAGGGAGACTGGGAGAGGGAGAAGCAGGCTTCCCACAGAGCGGGGAGCCCAATGTGGGGCTTGATCCCAGGACCCTGGGATCATGACCTGAGCTGAAGGCAGACACTTAACGACTGAGCCACCAAGGCGCCCCTTCAGTATTTTTATTATTAAGCAAAACCTCAGTGTTGATGGTCCAAGTTTCTAGACTGGCTTTTTTAGATAATGCCCGTCTAAGCAAAACAAATAAATAATTTAAGGTACCAAAACATATCGGTCAGTCTGTTCCATTTGACAAAATATATGTTAATAATAATAATAAATGGTTTTAGGGTGCCTGGGTAGCTCAGGCATTAAGCGTCTGCCTTCAGCTCAGGTCATGATCCCAGTGTCCTGGGATTAAGCCCCGCATTGCGCTCCCTGCTCGGCGGAAAGCCTGCTTCTCCCTCTCCCACTCCCTCTGCTTGTGTTTCCTCTCTTGCTGTGTCTCTCTCTGTCAAATAAATAAATAAAATCTTTAAAAAATAAAAAATAATAGATGGTTTTAAATAAATTTGCACAATCTAAATTTAAATCTCGAATGAAAAAGCCAAAATTGTTGCTTGTTTGCACAGTCCCAGAGACATTTCAAGTGATACATACCACCACCTGATCCAGGAGAAGAATGAACCACATATTTTATTTTTTGACAAAAGAATAAGTAAGTGAACTTAAGCCAAATGCACATACTAAGTGAACAGGGTGGGCTGGTGATGGCAAGGAAGACTGAAAAGAACTAACAGAAGTAGAAGTAATTTGGGGCACGAGGGTGGCTCAGTTGGTTAAGTGCCCGATTCTTGATTTCCACTCAGGTCATGATCTCAGGGTTTTAAGATCAAGCCCTACATTGGGCTCCATGCTGGGCATGAAGCCTGTTTAAAATTCTCTCTCTCTCCCTCTCCTTCTGCCCCTCCCACTTCTCTTGCTCTCTCTTAAAAAAAAAAAAAGTAGAAATAATTTATACATTTTAAAGTTTGTCTGATTAAAAGTGACCCTTCTATTGGGGCACCTGGGTGGCTCAGCTGGTTAAGCATCTGCCTTTGGCTCAGGTCATGATCCCAGGGTCCTGGGATCAAGCTCCACATCAGGCTCTCTGCTCAGTGGGGAGCCTGCTTCTCCCTCTCCCTCTGCCTGCCTCGTTCTCTCTCCCTGTCAAATAAATAAATAAAATGTAAAAAATAAACAATAACATATATGTATTATATTATATATAACAATTACATATTATAACATCTAGATAATAAAGCATTTTCTTGGGCAATGCTTAGAACATAGGATTTTCATAGATCACTTAGTCTAGAAAGTATAATACTGTAAGTCTCAGACTGTATCAAATGGGAAGAAACTAGAATAAAATTCTGCTTAGAAAGGAAAACATCCATCTTTCCATTTTGTTTTGTACTAAAATTACTGATGTCTTTTCTCTCTTATTGGAATGCGATTTTTTTAAAGACAGAGGTTAACTCAGTTCACTTTTGTATTCAACCACAACACCTAGCATCATGTTATACTAAGAAAATGTTAAGTAATCTCTGCAAAAATAAATTAGGATATAAAAATAATCCTGCTCCCAAAAGTTGTAAGGCTTAGAGACTATTGACCTATTCTTAACTCTAATGACCACAGCAAATTTTGAAGAATACTGAGCTTGTAGAGATGATAGAAGCAATGCTCGAGGATTGCTTATCTCTTCCTGTTACCTCTGAACTATCAGTAGGGTTAAATTCGTTTCAATCAACACCTGTTCCTTATATCCTAGAGAAGTGATAATTTATACTATTCAAATAAAACATGTAAACTAATTCTAAAAATGTAAGGCGGTAGGTAAATGACTGAAAAGCAATGAATGTGAAATCTTAAATCTTAATTATCTCTATTTGGGAGACTTTAAATACAATATATTTGAAACTAAATGCATTATTTCCCCAAAGAGCTCCATCTCCCAATTTTCCTAATTTTGTCAATGGTACATTCATCGTTATTCTTCCAAAGACATTTCCAAAATCAAAATCTTGGAATTATCTTTGATTTTTCCATTTCCCTAAGCCCTATATAAATATCAGTCACCAAGAACTACCAATTTTCTCTGTACAAATTCTTTTAAAACTATCACTTCCTTTGCATTTCCATTGTCATCATCTTGCCCCAGGTCCATACTTAACTCTATAGACTATCACAAAGGTAAGAGTGTCCCAGGGAAGAATGATTCCAAATAATTTAACAGACTAGTGTCCAGAAACTGGCTGTAATACGTTTTTCTGACTTTCTGACCTTTTTCTGACCTTCTACAACCTCCCTTCAACTATGGTTGAAGATATACCTTAGAAGTGAGAACTGACATCAAATTATTTCAGCCATTTTCATAATTAAAGTTGATCTGGACTCAGATCACGTGGGCAGTTCAAAAATCTATTAACTTGGCTGACCCAATTATGACTGGTCATATGCTTTTTCATCTCAAGATTCAGGTTGACCCAGGCCCTCAACATGATCATGGGTTTAACACCAGGGACTAAGAAGGTCTGGAGATAAAAATTTTAAATCATTACATTCCACAGGACTTAAGAATGGGAGAAGCAACCTGAGATAACTTTTAGCCAAGTGATCCATACTATTTTTGGTTGCCAGTCTCCTTCAAGAATGTGAACCAAACTCCTGAACTCATTTTCAGGGGATACAAGGAAACTGACTGGAGGCCACAAACCAAGAGCCATAATCTCTAGTACTTTGGAGGGTCAGGGAAATTCAGATGGTGATGCTAGCTAGGGGATGAGGGTACCCTTGAGGGTATAAAAGGAGCTATTTGCCACACAGAGATATGCAACAAAACAGCCAGATCTTCTGATTTTTATTCCAAGAGAAGCTACAATTCCAGATATGTGTGTGTGTGTGTGTGTGTATGCATATGCATATGTTAAATCTGTCAATTCTGAAATCTTGGCTGAAAAAAAAAACATTTAACATTTATCAGTCATGTAAGACATGTCGATAAGCCATGTGAGACTGTGGGCAGCTATTTTCCACCTCATTCACTGAGGAACACCCCAGGCGGTTACTTCTTAGATGAGGAAACTAAGGCCTACAGTTAAATGTCTGTGCAAGATACACAGCTACTCAGATTCAGCGATGGATTATCCAGGTCTTCTGACTCTGGGCCCAGTCTGCCCCTATCTGAGGGGAGTAGAATATAGAGAGGATTACTAATATTTATTAAATGCCTACTCACATGGTAGGTTTTAACATCTATTTCATTTACTTTTACATAGCCCTTACAGGGCAGGAATTGATTCCCATTTCTCAAATGAGAAAACTGAGGCTCTAAAGCTGAACAACTTGCACAAGATAATACAGCAGTAAAGTATCAGAGCCAGGATTCAAAATTAAATGTAATGACCACAAAACCTGTATTTTTCCTATGCTGCCTCTTATTTGCTTACATTAACAGCCAAGGCTCCAGCTGGAGAGGAGATAGTGGATAAGGCCAAAAGGTGAAGGACTTTATTTTACAGGAAATGCAGACCTATGGATGGCTTTTGAGGAGAGGAATGACAGGACCAGAAGTATGATTCTGGAAGATAACCGGAGAGCAGTCTGAATGGAGAAGCAACTGAAATATAGAGTCTGAAGGCAAGAATAACAGCTCAAAATTATTGCTAAAATTCTGCTGCAAGATTTAAAAAGGAGGGAACTGAACTATTGCTATGGGAATGGGAAACAGCAGAGGCAAGAGAAATTGAGGAAGAAGAGTTGACAGATTATGAGCTCAAATAACAGGAAGACTATTAATGCCATTTATAGAGAAGCTCTTTAACCACTGAGGTGATGAGGTCAAAAAACAAAAACGAATGCAGACCCTAGCAGTTAAAAAGCCATGCAGGCAAGCAGGGTGTTTTTATAAACCAGGAGAAGAGTCTAAATCATGATAAGCCATAACGATAGGTTACCATAATTGCAAGCTTCCAGTGAAAGGGTAATGACAAAATTTAAATAAACAACAACACAAAATGAATATCTAAACACACAGAAGGCACTCAAATTTATTCTGACTGGCTAAAGATAAGCATAATTTAAGTAGAATGAGGGAAAAAAATGCTATAAATGAGAGGAATCTTCATGAACTTTGTTTTACTGAGCATCTTAATAATGGAAAGATGTAAGAGTGGGGAATCAAAACTTGGGGAGGATACACTGAAAACTAGAATATAAATTCAAGTTCTAAATGGTATCATCTAAAAGGAACAATCTGAAAGCACTTTCTATATATCAAATAAACAAAATATGATAACAAATTATTCTGGGTTCCCAGACTTGCTTCCTTTGTTACTCTCCCTTACTTACAATTACAGTAGCAACCCAGGAACAGAGCTGACACTTGCCACTATCTTATGGTGTCTTATCATTTCCACACTTGAAGTCTCCTAAAAAGATCCAGAAAAACTGAAAAAGGGAAAATAGAGTTCAGGAAAATACATTAGGAGAGTGAATGAATAAAGTTGAACACAACAGAGTAAAACAGATGACACTAATTATTTCTCTGTTGTTTTCATTTTATATTTCAAACACATTTTCTGGCTTCATGTGTTTTGAATTAAACGTTAGCACAATGTCAATACACCACAATCACCACCATCACCACCACCAACAAAAACTACTTAGGATGGCCAAGAAGCAATGTAGTCTATTAAGATGCAACAAAAATAATTTAAGAGAAAGCTCAACAAAATAATAACCTATCATAGGCATACACTTTCTGTGTTGTTCAATTAAAATGATAGTAAATTAGTTATATAGATGCTCACCAAAAGGAACCAATTCTAAACATTTACTCAGCATCCAATCCCGGTAAGGGTCATTTGAGTGACAATAATAAGAAACAGGAGAAGTAGCATATGGCCTCAAGAAGCTGGAAGAAGGGAGTCAAGAGAGGCCCTGGAGGCTCAGGCTGGGTCTTAGAGCAGCCCTGGGCTTTGGCAGTCACCAAGGATGGCTTGCAGGTATAGAAACTGGATTTCCTGAGAGCCGAAGAGTTTTCCACAACAGATTCTAAACAAAGTTACAAGAAATCGAAATACAAATTTATTAATATACACTGAGAAATATATTTATAATAATAACCCATATCATTCATTTGCTAGGACAGTCTCCTAATTTTAAAATTACAATTAGAATAAAGACAGATATTCTTAAAATTTTAATCAAGCTGGATAACTGGTTGTCTCTGTATTCTAGATCTATTTCTACTTCATAAAACATTTTGGCTACCCTAACTCAGACTATCATTTTTCTCTGTTTTTTAGAAGAATTTTCTAGACGTTATGAAAACCAATAAATTTCTGAAGACCAAGAGATGATTTGAGAATGTTACAGATTTATATACCTAGTTATTACTTCCTAAAGACACAGCCTTGTTCCCTTGAAGGGGGTATAACAAAATCTTACCTCTGAGATGAGATACAGGAAACCCCTTTGTCCTACCAGCAAAGCATTTAGAAGCCATCTCTGGTGGTTTTTTCCTGCAGATGGTTAATCTCACCTACTTATGTAATGACCTTCAGAAATTTTAACCTGGAATGATGCCTGTCTTGATTTTACCTTCAAATTCTCAGGGTATCTTGTTATAATTTGCAACGTGCTGAAAGAAGTATGACCTTTTCACACAGGGAAAAAAATAATTACTGATTTCTAACTCCTCAAATTAAAATACTTGGAACAAATCATATATAAACAACAATAATAAACATAGTATAAACAGAGATCACACCAGAAATAATAGCTGTCTAGTTCAGTATCACATTTCAAGGGATACCTTCAGTAACACTCATTATAGTTCTATGCTTCACTTCATTGTTTTTTCTTTGAACACTTTTTATTTAATTTTCAGTTAATTAACATATAATACATTACTGGTTTCAGAGGTACAGGCCTGTGATTCATCAGTCATTTAATACCCGGTACTCATTACAACACATGCCCTCCTTAATGTCCATCACCCAGTTACCCCATCCCCCACCTCCTCCCCTCCAGCAAACCTCAGTTTGTTTCCTATGATTAAGAGTCTCTCACGGTTTGTCTCCCTCTCTGGTTTCATCTTGTTTTATTTTTCCTCTCTTCCCCTATGATCCTGTTTTATTTCTTAAATTCCACATATCAGTGAGATCACTTCATTCATTCTTTAAGAATCATTTACTTTCCTCAGCTCTATGCCAGAATCTGTTCAAGGTGCTAAGAATAAAACAATGAAAAAAGCAAACACTGCACTTTGGTGTATATGGCTAATGATGTAGTTGTAACTACAGACAAGCCAGTGGACAATGACAACAGTGTGACATTTGTTAATATGGCAGAGAATAGAGGTTGTTACAGGGGGCATATACATTTCCAGAAGTTCCTGACAATTTATACGTCTTTCAAGGAAAGACACCATCACCACTATTAAGTATCATCATCATGACCATCATCATCATTTACAGCCACAATTTATTGTGCCCATGCTATATTCCCAGTTCTACATTGGGTGCGATAGTACATCATCTTTAATCTTGACTACAACTCTGCAAAACAGGTAAAATTTTACTTCTGAAAAAGCAAAAAAAAAATCAGCTGTGACAGACAGATGTCAGCTCATAATTGTCTTGGCACTGACATACAGGTCACAGTCTTCCCTACTGAATACAAAAAAATGTCACAGTACACCAACCAATATCAGACAAGGTCTGTGACCATGACTACTCCATTATCATGTCTGAGCATAGACAAAACAAGCCAAGATGTTGGCTGGGCTGCTGCAGTTGCTGAAGGCTTGATTGAGGCTGGTGGGTTTGCCTCCATGATATCTCACATTGGTGGCTAGTTGGTGCTGGTGTTAATGAGCTCCTATTAACTCATTTTTTTCCCCCTGGGTCACATTATTCTTTAATTCTGTGAACAAAGCTACTTAAATCCAACATCAGGGCTCACTTGGAATCAGTTTCCTAAATATGAATCACACTGTTTCTTTGCACATCTAGTAGTTTTGGGTTAAAAAGCAGAATTGCAGATAATTTGTTGTAGTGAATCCATTTTGTTTTCTAAGGGTTTTGTTGTAGTTGAAATTAATCCGTCTGGACTCAAACTGTGAAATCTATCTCCCATCAGTGTGAAGCGCTGATGTCTCTGCTCAATTACCAATTTACTAGCCTGCCCCCAGAGGGGATCCCTGAACCTGTGCAGTTCAGCAGCAGACAAGGATTTGGGTAGATTTTATAGTCAGATTGCAGGGCTCACCCTCTCTGTGGTTACCTTTGTTTCCAGGATTCCCCAGCCCAAATTTCCACTTGCTCTACAAGCCTTGAATTCTTTCCTCAAATACATGAATTCAATCAGGCTCCTAATTTTTGCCACCAATGCTGTGTACACTCTGGGAAATATGCTCTGTCAAAGGTGCAGTAAAATTGCAAATCTTGCCAGAAACTCTCTCTCAAAGGTTCACTATCCCCCTAGTTTTGCCAGCAATAATGCTGGACTCTGCATGTGACCATGCATGTGACCTCTAAACTTAGAAGTCATCCAGGGCAGAGCTTACATTTTAGATCTCAGCCCTTTCTGTAGCTGTCCTGCTTCCAGAATATACCCCTTAAATTTCCATCTGCTCTATCTCTGAACTTTGTTATTACTACCATGATCTGGTAAGGATGCAGCTTTCCACTGCCAGATCTAGCCGGGCTCGGAGCACAAAATAAAGCAAGAAAGCCATTAATCCCCAGTTCTTACCCAATTAGTAGAAACCTTCTATGGTAAATTCTTATCACCTACCTTTGGTCATCTTCCAGAACCTTCCAGTAGTTGTTTTCTTTTTTAATAATCTGGCCACTGTTTATCATTATTATCTGCTAGAGAAACTATTTGACTTCTTCAAGTTGCCAATACGTGAAGTTGTGTTATTAGCCTCATATCCTGTCTTCCTGCTTCCACCCTCCCCTTCTGAAAGCCTCTTCTCCACACAGAAGCCAGAATCATACCTTTAAAACATAAATCACGTATCACACCCCCCACAAAATCCTTGAAGAGCATTACAGTTTGCTCAGAGTAAAGGTCAAGCCCTCATATGGCCTGCAAAGTTCTATATAAAGTTGCCCCCCTCCCCTTGGGGCGCCTGGGTGGCTCAGTCATTAAGCGGCTGCCTTCAGCTCAGGTCATGATCCCAGGGTCCTGGGATTGAGCCCATCATTGGGCTCCCTGCTCAGTGGGGAGCCTGCTTCTCCCTCTCCCACTCCCCCTGCTTGTGTTCCCTCTCTCGCTGTGTCTCTCTCTGTCAAATAAATAAATAAAATCTTTAAAAAAAATAAACAAAATAAAGTTGCCCCAGACCACCTCTCAAACTTTATCTCTTAGCAGACTCCCCTGGACCATTCTCCTGTGCTTCCAACACATCCAGCACACTCCAGCTTGCCCTTCACTTGGCCTAAAACACCTCCCTCACTTAGTTGCATGACTGGCTCCCCTCACTTTCTCCAAGTTTCTGTTCAAATTTTGTCTTGCTAGAGAAGACTTCCCTGATCACCCAATCTAAAATACCATCTCTACGATATACCCATCATCTTCACTTCCCCTTCCCTGCTTTGCTCTTCCTCATTGTATTTACTGCCACTTGATCTCATTTATTTATATTTATATATACATATACCATATATAAATACGGTTTACTATGTATCTATTCTCACTTAAACATACGCTCTATGTGGCAGGAATTCTGTTGCATCCAGGATCATAATTGTAAGGGCCTAGAACAGAGCCTTGTAGGTATAAAGTACTCAATAAACAGGAGTCAAATAAATGAATGGGTTAAGTGCTGTTATCTGTTAGGCATTATTGTATTAACTAATGTTACTTTCACAGTACCCCATCAATGGGCACTATAATTATCCCTATTACAGATAAGGAATTGAAGCACAAAGAGTTGAAGTCCAAGTTAACAAAACTAACGAGAAGTGGAGCCAGGATTTGAGCCCTGGCAGTCTTGTCTGCAAAGCCCATTGCATTAGTCTGCTCTGGCTGTCATAACAAAATATCAGACTGGGTGGCTTGAACAACTGAAATTTATTTTCTTACAGTTCTGGAGGATAGAGGTGATGGCAGAGATAGTTCCTGGTGAAACTTCTATCCTTGGCTTGCAGATGGCTGCCTTCTCACTGTGTCCTCATACAGTTTTTTTCTGTGTGTGCCCTCCTGATGTCTCTTCCTCTTCCTGTTGGATTAGGGCTCCACCCTTACTGACCTCATTTAATCCTAATTGTCTCCTTAAAGGCCCTATCTCCAAATATAGTCACAATGGGGGGGTTAGGATTCTAACACATGAATTTTGGGAGGGCCCAATTCAATCCATAACACTTGTAATTTATACCCATAAAATACAGTTATTTTCAACATTTTTCCTTTTTATTTTAGAGAATTAAGGTTTTTTCTCTAGTTCTTTTTAGACAGACACTGAAGAAACTTTCAGGATGCTGACTAGGCCATAACATCACCTGGCAAGTGAAATCTACTAACATAGCTACACCGAGGATCTTCAGAAACAACTTGGTCTCATAAAACACCATATGATTGGGCCAAACTGCCAGTGTACTTTCACACACCATGCACTAACTCAGTGCAGCTCTGGGAATTATGTTTATTTGTAACTCCTCATACAGAACCAGCAGAAAACCGTACTTCTGGTGAGTCCCTGATGGAAATCCATTCGTCTCCTTGGTCCTCCTTAAACACACCATGCATGCTCCCATCTCAGGGCCTTTGCACTTCCTTTCTCTCGGTAACACTTCCCCTCCAGATAGCTTCATGACTCATTTTTCTCCTTATCTAGGTTTCTTTTCTAGTTATCTACATGAATTCTTGCTGGAACAACCTATTTAAAATTGCAAGCATACTTTCTTCCTGCACTTCCCCTATCTATTCTTCCCTCTCTACTTGATTTTTCTCTGTGGCATTATTAAAAAAAAAAAAAAAAAAAAGCCTTCTCCCTCTAGAATGCAAGCAAGATGAAGGTAGGCGTTGTTGTTTGTTTTATTTGCTGCTATTTCCCTAGCTCCTAGTAAAGTGCTCCTAGCACACAGGAGACACTTAGTGAATGAATGAACAAACTTCCCCAAGGTGATAGAGCTAGTAAGTGGTAGAACTGGAATTTGAACCACATCTGAACAAAAGCCTAAAAATTTAACTACTAAATTATACTGTACATAGCAACCATGTGATGTAAGCTTTAATAAGATACAAATATAGTCAAAGAGCAAAAACTGCTCTTCTCTGACACAAACAGACCTCATATAGTGATAGAGAAACTTAGTGTGAATAAAAATTAGTATTCCTTACAAGCTATAAAATTCATTCTTTTTAATACTACAGGCAGCTGACCATTTGTACAATTGAATATTTTGTATAAAAGTTTGCAAGGTCAGAAACTTTTCAAAAATAAACAATGTAGTCTAGTTTCCATTGTTGGATAAATAAAAAATTGGTTGTAAGGTTTTCCCAAAAGATGGTAATATTCTATTCCTAGCCCAAGATAATGAATAAGTAGTATAATTCATTCATTCGCCAAATATTATTAACCATTTAACCGAGCATTGTACTAGGGATACAGCAGTGAACAAAACAATTCTTACATTTTTAAAGGGGAAACAATAAAAACAAAACAAAAAATAAGGAATGTATTCATGTCATAAAAACGTTGGTTTTGTAATAAATGGCCTTTGTAATTTACTCCTAAATAATTCAGAGTAAACTTTTATCACCGTGGTGAAAACCTCAGATGACCCAGGCTGGAATCTCCATTGCTGTGACCCTGGCAAACTGTAAACTTCAAGTTGCAATTCCACAAATAGTGGAAAACAGAACCCGTCTTGAAAGCCTGATATATGTAAAAATGTTAAATGTTGAAAAAGAAAATACGCAAGAAAATATTTAGCACACTGCAGGGTAAATAATATCAAATAATATTATTATTACTAGGATATATAAACAATTTAATTCTTCCATTGTGTGAAAACCCATATGAAAGTCTTGGGCTTCATATTTAACTGTAGTTTCCTTTCTTTTTTGGGAAGCTACCACGAGTCATTCATTCATTCATTCATTCAACAAATGTACACTGAGCCAGGTGTTTCATTAGGTGCTAGAAATACATCAGTTTACAGGACAGACACAGTCTCCAAATTGCCATGTTATCATAAGTACTGGGTATTATGAGAGCAAACTGATGTCTAACTTTTCAACAAGAAACAGTAACTTTAAAGAAACCAGTATTTACCAAGTCCTGTTACAGAAGGCCACTCTAGTGGTACTTTGCATTTTGGAGAACGCTCAGTGAATAAAGTTCACTACCAAGGGCAAGGCTGGGAATGCCTAGAAGCAAAGTAGGAGCCATATGGAGTCCTCTCATCATTCTACTTCTAAAATGGACTCACCTTAGCAGGATCTAAGTTTCTCGAGGGCAAGAAACCACAGAGCCTACAAAAATTCATGGCACAGAGCAGATACTTTATAACAGTTTCACGTGAACTAGTACATATTCCAATTCTTCACTACTACCATCCTAATCCCTGATACAATCATCTCTTGTACTACTGAAAAACCTTCTAACCGGCCTCAGTTGCTGCTCCATTAGTCTGTTCTTCAAATAACCAAATTAACTATTAAAATTATTTTTTCAAACGTAAGTGAAATTAAGTCCTTCCAAATGTTTCCCATCACACTGATCACACCTGCCATTTCCCAGTGCCTGGCTCTAGTCAGTCATACCTTCCTCCTAAACCTCAACCAGCCCCGCTCTTCCGTGCCTCTGCGGTTCCCAGAACCTGAATTCCTTTCCTGTGGCTCACGGCAGGCTAGCGCCTTCTCAGGCTTCTGCCCACCTAAATTAAAGCAGCCTCCTCACACAATCGCTATCACGTTGAACTGTTTTTATTTTTTCTTGGCCATTATCAATATTTGAAATTATTTTGGTGTGTTTTATTAAGTGTTGATTTATCTTCCGCCTTGTTCTGCTTGTTTTGCTTGTTTCCCTCCAGTCAAGAAATGTCCAATTACTCAAACGCCCCTGCGCGATTTCCTGTTCTCTTTAAAATTGGGAAATACCCAGGGACCCAAGGACAGAGAATCCGGAAGAAAGTCCCGGGCCCACCCCGCCAAGAACCTGACTCCACTTCCGCGGCCCCCAAGCCAGCCTCTGCCCGCCATGCAGCACACCTGTTTCCGCTCTTCTTAACGCTAGGGAGACGCTTTGCTAGACTGGACGGTCTTTCCACTCCCTGCCCGCCCCGCCCACCTGCCATTTACCTGATTGCCTCTCAGCTTCCACCAGGAGGCGCGCCTCCGAGGGCCGGGCCTCCGCCTCTGCCACTGCCTTCCTCAGTACCCTCAGCACGGTCTCCGGGGGCAAGTCGACCAGTTCCGCCCACACGGACTCCGTGTAGAAGTCCACCGTATGTGCATTGGAAATGGACAGGGCTTTCCTCAGGAACTGCAGCAGCTCCTGCAACGTGGCACGCAACGTGAACAGGTCCTGGGTCACTGGGAGCGGGAAAGAAGCCGCCATGACGCTCACCCTCCCGGGCTGTAGGTGGCGCAAACGTAGCCGCAAGGCGAGGGCTCGGTCGCAAGTAACAGACCGGATGAATAGAACTCCGATCTGGACTCTAGTTGGGTGATTGATTGTTTTTGTCTCATGACGTATTTTAACAGCGTCCGTTGCGTTTTTCTGGCGAGTTGGTTGGTGTGCCATGGCGCCGGTAAGGCGGGTAGCGGAGTGGTCGGCAGGGAATTTTGAGACGCGTAGCCAAGGAGTTTCTTTGGTCGGATTCAAGAATAAGAACGTGAAGCAGAGGACTTGGCGATTTAATCATCCGCAGGCCTTCGCGGGGAGCGTTCGCGAGGGTATGTAAGAGGACAGCCTGTTACAAATCTTAAGGCCTGCGAAATCGGAGGATACGCTACCCGCCGGAGCAGGGAAGAAGGATTTAGGAACCAGACCCGGCCCCCCTTGGGGCAGAGAAAGCCATTCTTAAACCCGCTGAAGTCGTGGGGCTCCCAGAACTGTGAATGGGAAGATGAGTCAGTGTTGCTAACAGTAATTCTTTAAGTGTCTCCCCCGACTTAACCCCATTCTTAATCAGAATTGTTTTTTTCTGCAGTTTTCCGATGAAACCGTAGAGCATCTATGGGTCCAAAGCTTTCCAGCCTTTTCTTACCGATCTTCCTTTGCTTCGCTTTAGTTTGTGTTTTTATTTGTCTTGCTGTGAGCAAGTTTCCTCAAATTCCATTTGGAATATTTAAGTCTTAAATAAGTTCAACTTTCTCATAACTGCTAGTTGTACAGAAAATCATACACCATCTCTCGTAGGAATTAGTTTAGTCGTAGAGTGTTTCTCTACGGTAAAATATTTGATGTGAGGGTTTTTTTTTAAGTATTGAAGACCTAGATTAATCGTTTTAGATGTATTAAAGAATTTGTTTTGATTCTGGGTACAAAATCAAATTGGAGTTGTGTAACTATAGTCATTTTCTCTTCGTTGGGATTATCACTGAGCGTGCATGACTGATTTTAGCCAGGTCTTTTTGCAAAGGACCAACATACTATTCATTCCATTCCCTTAAACTTGTTTTCTTGAAATGACATTTAAAGCAAATTAGTGTAATTCTAGCTTGTGAATGTGATGATGTAAAAAGTTTTCCATTTTAAATTAACAGGTACATTTTTCATGCAATTTATTTTCTGAGAAAGTAATTTATGACATATTGTTCAATAGGACAAGGCTTTGCATTCCGAAGAAAACTGAAGATTCAGCAAAATTACAAGAAATTGCTGTGGAAGGAAAAGAAGGCTCAAACCTCACAGGAATCCCAATTCATAGATCGATACCCTGAGCATCTGAAACATCTTTATTTAGCTGAAGAGAAAAGACTCAGGAAGCAACTTAGAAAAGTTGAACAGCCTTTGTCAGAAGAACAAGCTGATCAACCTTTGCCAAAGGAACAGTGTGACATCGACCAAGCTTTGTCAGGAGAACATTGTAGTTTTGAGCAGCCTCAGTCATCAGAACAATGTAGCATAAGAATAAAGTATGTATTATCTTCCTTTCAAATCCTTTATTTTAAAAAAATTTTTTAAGATTTTACTTATTTTAGAGAGTGAGAGCGAAATGGGGGAGGGGCAGAGGGAGAGAGAATCTCAGGCCGACTCCCCGCTGAGTGCAGAGCCCAACATGGGGCTCGGTCTCAAGACCATGAGATCATGCATGGCCTGAGTTGAAATCAAGAGTCAGATGCTTAACTGACTGAACCACCCAGGCACCCCTCAAATCCTTTGTTGTAGATATAAGTAGTGTTTTATGAAAGAGATTATAGGACAGCTTATGGAATTCGAATTTTTTTTATTTAAAGCATTATAGAAATCACAGTGGATTATGTGAAAATATTTTCAGGGACGCTCTCTTTTAGCTTAAATGACTGCGTGAGGCTAGTTTAGGTTAATGGAAGAAGTAATGAAATTGGAATGAAAAGATCTGGATTTTGGATTTCAGCCTCTTGAGTATATTTAATTTTTTTGGACCATGGTTAACTCCTGTTATTAACATGTGTTTAGAAAAAAAACTAACTTTTGAGAGGTATTATAGTGTAGTGGTTCATATCAGACTGGAGCTGGACACATTGGTGCCTGGTGTCTTCTTCTCTCCTTTGAAATGGAAACAATAATAAGTATGTAATTCAGAGCTGCCATGTTGTACAGTTCTAGAATGGATTATTCACGTAGACCCCATGGTATCTCTGACCCATCTTATGATGTTGGGAAGTGAGTTCATTTATATAAGGTACTTAAAAAGGCAAATGGCACATAGGAAGTGCTTCAGGAATGTTAACTGCTGCTGTTAATACTATTCTGGATTTTTTTTTCCAGAGGACATAGACTTGGTCACAATTAAAAAACAAATGGCACAACTATATAACACTTCGGTTTTATAAGAGCTAACTTACAAAACTTTCTCTACACATATCTCAAGTTAAAAAACTGTTGAAACCTAAACCAGCAGAAAATCCAGTTGTTACTTGGGACTGTAACTTTTTAGTTCACTAAAATACTGTACTTTAAAGTTGTTAACTAGTTGTCGTAAACGTAACAGGAAATAAGACCTAGGAAAAAGTGTAATGGAGATAGAGACAGAGACATTAGAAATTCAATTTTTTTAGTAGGCTTGTGCATCATATTATTTAATAATGGATGTAAAGCTCTGGCAAATATAGAAATGTAGATTTCAGTCATTCCTGGTAATAATTGAGGTGAAGAGGGTTAAACCATGAAACATGATATGAGAGTAACAATCATATTCTTAAAGATTACTTATTTTGAGGTCAAAGCAGGAAAAAGTTATTGAAAAAGTTAAATAGAACTGTCATAATTGGAGAAAGGGGAATACAGAGACAGTGAAGTCAGCCGAAGAAAGTTGTGCAAAATAGGGATTGGTCATCTATCAAATACTGTAGAGTCCAAGAAAAACAGGACTAAGACCACGTCTTTGGATTTATGGTCTAGGTAATCATTGGTGATTTGGGGGAGATTTTAATAGATAACCCTTACTAAGATTTTGACCTTGCGTCCATGTGGCATCTAAAGCCATGGTCTCGGATATGATCATGGCTTGTCTAAAGAATGGAGACCAAGAAGAGAAACACTTGGGGAAAAGCCTGGAGCAAGGAAGAAAAAAATGATCAGGAGAGAAGAATGTTACTAGAACTAAGGGAGTGAAATTTTCAAAAGTAGTGAATGGTCAGTTAAATGAGACTGAATAGTGCCCATTGACTCAACCTTTATATTTGGTGAGAAGGTCACCACTGTCTTGGCATGGACTGTTTCATTGGAGAGAGCAAACACCAGATTGCAAAGAGTTAAGGAGTGAATATGAAGGGGAAAAAAAGGAGTGAATATGAAGTGACTATTGTAGTCTATTTACTCTTCTTTCTAGGTACTTAACTATGAAAGAACAAAGAAAAGACTGACAATACATAGAGTCTGGTGATGAGTAATTTATGCATTTGTTAAGCAGCTGCTGAAACCTGTTTTATTGTGGTTATGAGTTGGTGTAGTGAAAATTTGGGAGACTGGGAGAAAGAAGATTAATTACTTAATTAGATAGCTTGAGGAAATGGATGGAATCTGCGCCTAAGTGTCTGGGGACACCGAGAAGTACTTCCAAGATAGAATAGTTATAAATGGGGACTACCTTCAAGGTGTGGTCATTCATGACTGAGTAGATGAATTAAGAGACGATCAAAGCACTTTGGGATTAAAGTTCATGTCATCCATAACTTCTATCATCCTTCAATTTAATGCCTTTTTCAGTCATTTCTGCCATTGTGTTAGTTTCCTGTTTGTTAACGTTTAGGATCTTTCAAAGCTTTCTGTATTGTCCCTGGTTGAAATATTTCTCCAAGAGTCTCCATTTACCACTTTTTAATTATGTCTTGAAAGCTGTAACTCTAGCATGTTATTTGGATATTTTACTAATAAGGGTTTGTTCTCTTTCTGCCAGCCTCTCTTCCCTGCTCTATTAATTTGCATCAGTGAGATTTTACTGTGCAAGTACTATATTTTACATAATTGAGTCATAATTTTGGTTTTGTCACTTTTAATCCTTTGACTTACATCTCTTTATCTTAAAAAGCTCCATTACTATTTCAAAGAAAAATAAAAAGAAAACATCAAATCAAAAAGCAAAGGAAGAATATGAACAAGTACAGGCTGAGCGTGCTGCTAAGAAACAAGTAAGATCTTTTAAAATACTTAGATATTTTAAAAAATGTGTTCTAAAAAAAAATAAAAATGTATTCTAAATGTAGATACATGTAAAGCTGTGTTTCTTAGTATGTGCATGTAGTATGTTCTCTGTAAATATTTGCTGAATAAATGAGTAGTTTGAGCAGAACTGTAGAATTTCAACAAATTCCTTGATCGTTTATATTATCTTTGAGAAGAGATACTAGTTGGTCAAGAATAGGATTTAAAAAAAAAAAAAGAATAGGATTTTAAAGTCACTGCTCATAGGTTATGAGCATGTGAGACAACATTTTTCAAGGGTATGGTCCGAGAAGTTGCACTTTTAACAAGTGCCTCAAGAAATTCTTAGTGTAATAAAATTTGAGACCTACTGATGTAAGTAAAGTATAGATGATTATCATCATATTACATTGAAGTAAGTAAAAATCAGAGGCATTAGAATAAAATCCTTCTTTTCTCTAAAGAGTTGATCTTGCCTATTAAGCTGCCTAGATTAACTTAGCAAAAAATTACCACTTTTTATTCAGAAACCCAAAATTAAGTCTTTTTCAAATGAGTACAATAAAATTATCCACAGCTTCAACAAAATTCTGTTTACTCTGTGGTTTTTATTTTTTGTATTGAAGGTATATTAATCTGTCACTTTAAAGAGGATAGCACATCAATCAAAACCTACTTTAAAGATGGCACTGACATTATTTTATGTCTTAGCTTTAAGAATTTGTATAAGGAATCTGGAAGTTTAACATCTAAAATTCTCATGATTCTTAAACTGGTAGACAAGGGTGAAGCAGAAACATTTCTCTATGTAAGTAATGGACATTTGTTTCATAGCTTGTTACATTATACTCTTTTCTGACCAACCATCTGATATCTGCCACCTTTGTAAATAGTATACCAGATAAGGTAAGGACCGTTATACTATAAAACATTTAGTATCCTTTTAAATTTTTCTTTATAAATACTAGGGCTTTGTAGTCATGAAAATTGACAGTTTCTTAGAATTTACAGATATCGAATGTCAGTATAAAAGCTAATACCCAATCCACGAGAAATCAAAGAAGGACCCATAATAGATGGTAAGACTGTAATTTTTTTTTTTTTTTTTACTTTGCTTAGAGGAACTCCATAGAGGTAAATTAGACTGTATATGCCTAAATTCACAAATAAGTTCCAGATCTTTTGTGCTTACTAAAATATATCAAGTACTATGCCATAGGAGATCATAAGTTTGAGTGCTAATCAGACTTTGAATTCACAAGATCTAGATGTGAGACTTGGCTCTACTGGGTATTTGGGATTTGAGGCAGATCACTTTCATTATCACTGAGAATCAGCTCCTCATCTGTAAGATGAAGATAATAGCCTAGCATGATAGTTTTACAAGAATGGAATATGCTCTGATGGGAAAGCACTTTGATAATTATGTTACCATGCAAATACAAACTGTCATTTGGGGGCTGTATATGTTACCAGGGAAATTGCAAAACTGTACATATTGCATTATTTAAGAACTTTCGTTTAACTTTTATATTTAATTTAGTAAAATGTTCTGCATTTCAAATAGTGCTTTTCCGGTTTACATATAAATTTGAATTATTTTTCTTATGCTCAAATGAATTTGAGTCTTTATCTTAGCAAATCAAATGAGCATGATAAGTCTTAATCAAAATCATAATGCCTAGCAGTGTTTTGCCTAGTGTATAGTCAGTAAATGTTTCCTGAATTAAATCTGTCCGATGGCAAATTAAAAAGAATACCAGATATTCTGAAAGTGAAGATTTTTGTATTATATAGAATAGGTAATCTCTAGTCTCTTCTAACTCTAGCAGATCTAATTAAATGATGAAATCTTACATAAATATGCCTTCTTTCCTCTGTGCTCTCATTTTAGTTGTATCCAAAGAATTAAAAATTTGTAATAATTTTACATTATTCTGTATTGTAGCATGCATTACAGTGTAAAGGCAAAGAGGGTACACTACTTTGGTGACAGATATCCCCTCCCATTTTGCAAAATATAAGACAAGCCTAAAGCATTTCCATGGTGATAGCTATTTCAACACAATTACTGAAATATGTCTGTTGTTTGTTACTAATGGAATGTATATATGTTAATAATTTTAGGAATTTGAGAAGAGAAAACAAAAGAGAGAAGAAGCTCAAAGACTCTATAAAAAGAAGAAAATGGAAGCATTCAAAATATTGAGCAAAAAGACTAAAAAGGGCCAACCAAACTTGAATTTACAAATGGAGTATCTTCTTAAAAAAATACAAGAAAAAAATTAAATCAGACATCTTCTTAATTAAGGATTAAAATATCTGCCCTCTACTGAGTTCTTTTGTATATGTACTGTACCTCCTAACAATTAACTAAATTTGTTAACATAAAAGAGATTACAAAGCTGTACTAAGTATAAAATGTCCAAATATTTTTATTCTTGTGAAAGAAAATTATCTGTGTATGCTCTCCATAATATGATTTGTTTCTTATTTATTTGCCTTTCAAGGAAGGTGGCCCAAAGAACTGAAAGAACTTTTTCTATTTGAACATGTTTAGGCGTGTAATATTTTTGTACCATGTGAAATTCAGATGAAATAAAATGTTTTGAAAATAACGGAGCACAGCTTTCAATGAATCATTTCAATGAAATGTTTACATTTAGTAATCAGCTGTTACGGTTTTAAATTCAGAAACCTGAGAGCAGGCTACGTGGGTGCTGAAGCTACCTTCTACCCCCACCAAATTACCACATGGTCTTTGTAAAGTAGAGTTTGGTGTAAGAATTCCATCTGGTATTTACAAACATTCTCCTAAGTGGAAACACAAAGCTTGTTGGTGTCAAATCTTGAATGATGTTGGAAACTGAGCAGTGTCACAGCAAGAATTAAGGTTTTCAGATTCTGTGGGACCCTATTATGGAAGAATGTTGTCACCGAACATTAGCAGTGTTGTCTCCCTTGGTACCTTTGTGAGCTGAGCGGAAAGACAGGGATACTGCTTCTCCTGCCTCCTTGCAATCACTACGAAATGAGAAGGGCTTGCTTATCATTAGAAACAAAAGGACCGTATGAAAATATTTGTAAAACATTGTGTAATAAAGTTTTATAAATGGTAGCAGATGCAGCCTGCTATTCCATTAAGGTTTTAGGGAGCCTTGGCACACTACTGATCACTTTGCATTTAAAAGTGCAATAGGAGATGCTGAGGAAACAACTTGCTGAAGAGGAATTCTTTGTTAGGTAGAAAAGCATAGCTTAGGAATTTGCAATGCATTATATTACCTTTAAAAGGAGCCAACTCTAAAAGCCAAATGTGGCTACATCAGTAATGAGAATACATTGTGAAACAGTAAAACTTTTCAATTAATTGCTGTATAGCATGTGTTTTACTTCTAGACACTTTTATCAGGATAAGACAAGGGAGTCACTATCAGGATAGGATGGGACAAGGGAAGAGAGATCTAGTCCTTTTGAGAGATGAGTAAAAATTAGTTGAGTTCATTTTAAAAATGTTGAGCAGCTGCTGTATGTGCAAGGTCCATGTTAAGGAATTAGAACTTCCTCCAAGCAACATAACAGAGCAATAAATGCCAAATAATAGGAAAATAAATAATAAATCATAGGACAAAAGTAATCTGTTAGGATCGGGTACAAAGAAAAGACTTCACTGCGCTAGGGATTCACACAGAACTTCTTACAAGGTACATTCAAGGGTCATACTTCCACGTTTTGGATAGCATTGATGGGTTCAGTAACACGTGTTTTAACAAACAGCTTGTGATTCTGTTGTGGGTGGTCCTCAGGACACATTTCGGGAAGCACTGGACAAGGTCCTCAGTTTTCTGAGAAATTTCATGTGGTTAAAGACATTAAGGATAGTTTATGGATGAGATGGCATGTGGGAAAAGCCTTTAAGGTTGAGAAGTGAAGACAGCATGAAAAAAAGGGAAGAAATCCTGGGATATATTTAAAAGTTCATTTAAAAATAGTTCCATGTATGTTATTATGGATGGGGGCTAACACTTCCTATCCATTGCTGCTGTTTTTTTCCCTGTGGAGGGGGCACCATCACCCTAACACTCATGGTCTCCTTGCTAGTCTTAAGTTTTTAAGAAATTAAGTATAATTTAGTGACTTATCTAAATGATAATTTGGGGAGACCACCTGGCCTGCCTGCACAGTGCATATACTCTTGATTACTATTCTTACACCGAAATTATAAAGAACAGGCAGTATTGATGGAAGGTAGGAGGGAGATGAGCATGGAGGCAGAGCAGGGGAAAGACCTGTGTTTGGGGGAATGTAACCTCTAAAACCAATTTGTGCCACCTGGGTCAGTACATCAAGAAATAGAACAAGAATGAAACTTAAGGGAACATGGTATACAAGTGCAGAAGCCTTGGGTGGCCAGAGCTTGTAGTTTTAGAGCTTAGACTTTAATACATGGTCTTGGCATGTTTGTAGGGGCTTATACTGGGCCATTAATTTGATTTTTATAAATATGTGGTAGGCTTTTAATTGCTGCCATTTTGCCAAGATACTTTAAGCCTTAAGGCACATGAGATTCTGATCTGAAGTTCAGGGTAGTTTCGTCTACAGAAATTTGGTTATTTCTACAGAGGCAGGGTGCAATATTGAGTCTCCAGAAGCGTACAGGCCGTAACAAAGAAGCAGGGTGGGGAGTGGAAGTGGTGGAGACACACAGGCTTCAGCAAAGGCACAGAATGAGGGCGTGGGCTCACCCAAACCCTGACCTCCTGGGCGACCTCAGCGGACGCCAGGCAAGAGGAGGCTCCATGAGCTACCCTGGCAGTGCTGGTATTAAATGTATTGACAAGTGCAGGCAGCAGGGGCAGGCTCCTGCAGCTTGACCTTGAACTCTATTAATCTATGAATAGCAGGGACCTCAGTGGAGGCTGCAGCGACACTAGAAAGCAACCTCATTTAGGATTTCATGATAGAAAAATATAGCTATGCTACACCTTGACTGTATCAATATTTGCTGCTCTTAAACTTCAAGGCAGGAACTTGTATGCAATACAGATTTCTATATCCTCATGACTTATTTTATAACTGGAAGCTTGTACCTTTGGGCTCCATTCATCTTCCCCCACCTGCCACTTGATTTAATATAGTTTATAGATGGATTTTATTTTTTTTAAAGATTTTATTTATTTATTTGACAGAAACAGACACAGCGAGAGAGGGAACACAAGCAGGGGGAGCGGGAGAGGGAGAAGCAGGCTTCCCGCGGAGCGGGGAGCCTGACGTGGGGCTCGATCCCAGGACCCTAGGATCACGACCCGAGCCGAAGGCAGACGCTTAACGACTGAGCCACCCAGGCGCCCCGATGGATTTTATTTTTTAAATGACAAAGGCATCCACTATTATTGTGTCTACTGAAAATATAGCCATTAAAGCAGCTCCATTACATAATATTTGATCTTCCCAAGTAGCAGAAGCCATCGCTGACTGAAGCCTGTACTATGGCAAAAGACAGAAGATAAAACGATAGTAGATACGATTTTAGAATTGTTTTGTGATTTAGAAATGCTATGAAACCTGGAGGATTTATGAATTCAGATATGTTGACTAATGGTGAGAAAGATATTGACGACTTAGTGAAAGCTGTCCAGAACTCACAAGGAAGCAGTGGTTATGAAGATAGAAGTGCATAGGCAGACCAAAAGCCAATGGCAATGGCCTTGTGGTGCTACATGCTAAATGAGCACATTTTACCATCCCAGCTCTATGAGATGCCTCTAAGTCGAGGTCTCTCCCCACCAAACCTCCAGACAGATCATCTTCTCAATTTAAGCAGGCTACAGTTGACTCACAGCAGCTAGATCAATTTCTGAAAAACAAAATTGGCCATCAGGGAGATGGAGGCCAGAAGTCTGAAATCAGGGTGTTGAAGGGTCATGCTTTCTGTGAAGGCACTAGGGAAGGATCTGTTCCAAGTCTCTCTTCTAGCTCCGGTAGTTCCTTGCTTATGGCAGCACAACTCTAATCTTCACATGCTGTTCTCTCTGTGTGCATGTCTCTGTGTCCAAATGTCCCTTTTTTATAAGGACACTGATTATATTGTATTAAGATTCACCCCAGTTATCTCATTTTTACCTTGATTACCTCTATAAAGACCCTATCTCCAAATAAGGCCACTTTCTGAGGTCCTGGGGGTTAGAACTCCATTGTATCTTTTTTGGGGGGGGGACACAATTCAACCCATAACACATGTCATCATGAAAATGCTATACAACATTTCTGGGACACCATTTCTATTCTTTCTATAGGTTCATGTGTCGTTGTGCAAACAAACTACCAGCCCACATCAGTGGATTTCCATGCACATGATGCCTTAAAATGAGGCTAAGTCAAAAAAGTCTCTAGACGCAGCCAATTTCAAAAAAGCAGTCTGAACCAAAAGGTGACAATGGATATGAAGCCCCATGCCTGAGATTGACAAAATAAGACATAGCACAACGAATTTTTTTAAAACTTTTCTCATTTTGTACTTATAGTCCTGGTATTGTTTTGGTGATTTAACCAAAATATTTAATCCAAATAACCTGAACAGATTGTTTTTCTGTCAGCATAGTTGAGTTTAACCATGTTCAGTTCTTGGTATATTCAAAATACATGGTTACAGTTAGCCTATGCCTTTCCAAGAGCTTTAAATACAAAAATTGTTGCATCTGCGAGAATTTGTCTTTTTACACAGAAAGTCTCCATGCTGCTGTGGAATTATCCTTATAATTCCCAGTTGCATAATAATGCATAGGCATCGGTGATTGCTCTGGTCCCCAGTGGCCATATCCTCATGAGCTTTGTGAAGCCCTTTCTGTGATTCTCTGTAGAGGCCAATTTACCAGTCAAAATCCATGCAGGATTGGGTGGGAGCTGGGTGGGGACAGCCTTTGTTATACCTCAATTTCAGGGGCTAAAAGCAATAGAGAATAATCATCATGAACATACTTTCCAGTATGTGTCACTTTCAGTAATGTTGGGGAGATGGAAACTAATGTAAAAATGACAGGGAAATAACACAAAGTGTCATTAGTGCAAGTTTCTTAAGGATTGATTTTTTAGTATTCTCTTCCTCCCTGTATCACCTTTGTGCGACTAGAGCTCATGAGATGTTGCCTGTTAACTGATTATGCTTAGTAATTTAGCCCATCTTATGGTCAATTTTGCAGGGTGTACAAGGTCCTTTAGAGATGGTGAAGCGGTATTCCATTGGTCAAAAACGTTCATCATTGGTTGGTTCCACTTCTACTTGTGGTTGTGTTTATATTAATGCAGTGCCATCATACAGGGTTCAGAATATTGTTATCTCAATAGGGCCAGTTCTGTCACTGAACCTCTGATACACAGACACACTCAAATGATGAGTCTATGCAAAGTGAACCAAATTCTTTGTGATCAAACCTTCTCCCCTGGGATGGAAGAAAAACCACAAGGAAAGACTGATGAACTTTGGCCTCTTGGGCACACCACATACAAAGCAGAGACAGCCAAATGCCATAATCCTAAACTGGCAAAATCACATGCAAAGCAGAGGTGCTTAGCTGGTATAATCCTAAAATGGGCATCATACAAACACTCCAATTATCCCAGTGCTTACTTAACCCAGATATAGCCATCTAATGGACATCACTGAGAGATCTTGTTTTTCTAATATGGAACAGAGACGGTTCACTGTCTTGTGATTATAGAAGACCTAGTCCATTTCTTCTTCCCCCAATTTTTTTTATGAGAGCCTCCTGTATTTGGTCTGCTATTATTTATATATAATTTTATTACTATATTTTATTATCTATAATCTATTATATATATTACATATATAATATTAATACAACAGAAATAGAGAATCTTGTAGAAGGAACTGGCTTAGGTTGAAAAATATTGAGTTTGTTCAATTTACATCTGAGTAGACCTCAATTTATCTGTTCACCACAGTGAAGAAAGTCAAGTGGATCTTTAATCCATCCACTTACTCTCAACATCCTTAGGAAAAGTCTTTTGGAAATTCTGCTTGAGCTCATTACCATGGCAGGAGGTTTGGAAGGTTACATTTTGTGTTTGAAATGTAGATTAAAATCTGAATTCATTTAAAAACATTAGCATTATTTGTGTGACTTGCATTTTGTGCTTGCATATTGAGAAGAGTAATTTGGATTTCTTTGTTCCAATCTATGTATAATTTGGCATAGTATCAAATGTATCATCTTAAATTGTAAATATTCACAATAACTTTCCCTTAGTAAAGACTGAAAAACTGCTAAATTCATCCATTACATCCTTATCCCCATTTCCAAACAAATTTACTTTTTGTATGCTTTATTGACAAATTAATTTTAAAAACCTTAGTTTTTTTAAATAAGCTCTATGGCCAATTTGGGGCTTGAACTCACAGCCCTGAGATCAAGAGTTGCATGCTCTACTGACTGAGCCAGCCAGGTGCCCCTTAAAAATCTAGTTTTTAATCAGAGAAGAGAGTTTACAATTTACAACTCATGGTTAGCCCTTTAGAAATTTTTGGAGATGTATTCTGCATCATGAATTACCACAACTGATAATTCTCAACATTTAAATATTCTTCACGGGGTATATACTCTGTCATCAACTCTAAAGTCTTATCCACATTCTTTGATTTTATAGGAATGTGTTTACATTAGTGGCCTAATAAGTGGGCCATCTGCATGAGTCACGATGACAACTCTTCAGTGTACATAGAGGTTTTAGCAATAATGGAATATATACTATTCTAGAAATCAGAAACCACTTATCTGGTGTGAAAGGAAAGAATTGTTCTTTGCTATTAATTGAAATAGTTCATGAGCTTGCAGTATTTTTCTGTCCCAGGAATAACTAAAACTAGGAAACAATGAATAATGTAGAGTGTGAAAGGGACAAATAAGCTTAAATTTTTAACTTATGTAATTTGACTAGGAATGGAGTCTATATTTAGAGTTGTGATTACAAATTAGTATTTTTTTGCCACTTTCAAAAAAGCGATTAAAGAATATGAGAGCTAGTTTAAATGTTCTACCTTGGGACACACAGCAGATGACAAATTCAGAGCTTGGCTCCTGATACTGCTTCAGAATTAGACCCCGAAATAGTAATAAATACTACTTCTAGGCCTTTCTATAAATGGCTCAATTAATTGCACTCAGGTACATTTGTTACATCTAGATTTCATCAAAACAGAATTCTAAATATAATTTAAAAATGAGAACGTATGACGTAGAATACTGAATTATTTATTCAAGGTCACACAACAATCTGGTTTCTGAGCTTAAACAAAAACTCGATTTCCTAACATTCACCCCAAGCTGCTATGTGGATAAGTCTAGAAATTCCATCTGTGAAATTTCAATCAAGACAGATGTATTTAAGCCCTTTGAAAACTTTGCTTGCTGTGTAATTCCACATTTCAGACTGATTATTATATAGTCATTCACAGTGGTCTTTTTTTTTTTTTACAGTACATGCTGGTACAGCATTTGCCACCCTTTGCAGTAACCATGACACATACACATTCAAGTAAATTAACATCCCAGTCTTAATGGACTCATCTGGGTTGACCAGTATGATCTCCATAGAATACAAAGTGAGGCTTTAGCTAGCAACATTGAAAGCAGTAAGCTTTCCTAGTTCCCTCCCCCTCTTAAATTCGTCTTCCTTTTAAAATGACATTCCTGTCCGGTGCCTGGGTGGTTCAGTCGGCTAAGTGTCTGCCTTCAGCTCAGGTCATGATCCTGGGGTCTTAGGATGGAGTCTCGCATTGGCATCCCTGTTCAGTGGGGAGTCCGCTTCTCCCTCTCTCTCTACCACTCCTCCTCTTGTGCTTTCTCTCTCATGCTCTCTCACTCTCTCAAATACCAAAAAAAAAAAAAAAAAAATGACATTCCTGTCTACAGGTATCCATCTAACATTCCATGTTTGAGATTTTGGAATCAGTGGAAAAGAAAGGAGGGATGGGAAAGGCATTTAAAAGCAATTAAATGTTCATATGAAGATTAATCACATTTCTCCTATTTACAAGTTGTGTGACTGCAAAATGGCTTACCATCTCTGTGCCCCAATTTACCTATCTGTAAAATGAGCATGGTAATATAGGTTCATAACTTATTTTCCAAAACCCTTGGGTCCAAGAGTGTTTCAGATTCAGAATGTTTTGAATTTTAAATATGTAATTCAGCACAAACACCACATATTTACATAACAGTTACAGCAGGGTCTCAAGCTGCATATTAAAATATTAAAATTGCTTCAGTAAAATGAATATTCAAACTAAGAGATGATTCAAGAATATAAATAGCCTCATAGCAATTCAGGTCAAATCTTTGCCTGTATGAAAAAACAAACAAACAAAAAAACCAAAGTTTTCCAGACTTGTCTTTTAAAACTGTAGGTAAAAAAAATAAGTGACATGAAATAATATATACATAATAGGGTAACTTAAGTGGATAAATAAATCATTTCACACTTTTTAAAGATCAAAAGGCATTAGGAAAAAAGTGTATATCTAGTCAATATAAAGCACTTGCAATTACCCATAACTGCAATTATCTAACTGTAATATTTTAGATATAAATCACATTATATTCTGTATCAGTAATATTGAATAATCATTTTTACATTGTCAAATTGAAAATCATGCCTGATTGTTTTTGTGTCACAGGATATAAACCCGTTCAATTAATAATGGCAATGATAGACATTAAGAAATCATAAAAAAATATCCTGAAGTGACCCATGCGTGCTGGATCTCTCATAGATAAAACCTCCACTATTTGAATTATTTCCACCGTTATTTCTTTTTTCTTTTTTTTTCTTTAAAGATTTTATTTATTTATTTGACAGAGAGAGAGAGACAGCGAGAGAGGGAACACCAGCAGGGGGAGCGGGAGAGGGAGAAGCAGGCTTCCCGCAGAGCAGGGAGCCCGATGCGGGGCTCGATCCCAGGACTCTGGGATCATGACCTGAGCCGAAGGCAGACGCTTAACGACTGAGCCACCCAGGCACCCTCCACCGTTATTTCTTTATCCGTGAAAACTTCTGACACTTTTGTTACTTAAAAAATGAGATTTTAAGCATAAGATATGAATTAAACTTTATGTCCTTCCAAACCTAATTGCAGAGACTCAAGTAGGCTAATGCTAACACCACTTACACGGTAAAAATGTAATTTCACCTGAAGTCCATATTTGAATGTAGATTTCTAAAAAAAATTTTATTGCTGTATAAGCTAAGAGCTCAGACATTTCAGACTTTTAGAACTACTTTGCTAAATGTTAAACATACTATTTTCCCTCTCATACCATTATTACCAGATATTTTCATGTGAAATATAGGTTGCTATCTTGAGGCTAATTAATAGCAAACTAGTAATTTGAGGTCATGAAAGATAGGAATGTTAGAGAAACAGATATTAAGATACTAGTCACCTGGTACATATATAAGAAGTAAATTAATATCATTATTGTCATTCTGATTACTGGCACTGTGCTAAGAAATTTATAAATATTATCTCACTTAATCCCAATGAACTCTATGATTCTATCCAACCCTATGATAGGCTCAATATCATAATATGATGATGATAAAAATAGTAATATTAATATTGCCCAATATTATACTTTTTCACATATTATCTCCTTTAATCCCCTTAGCAACCCCCTGATAAATACTATTATCGTTGCCATTTTCAGTTGAAGAAATTATCATTCTTTGTGATATAACCTCTTAATCATAACTGGCAAATTAATTGATATGCAAGCAGGCTTCATACGTTTCATACATAGACTAGTATTTACCCAAATTAAATTCCTCAAAATTTGTTCTTTGTGTAGAAAGTTTTCAAAATTAGTACCCCAGTTTGTTCAAGCATCTTGTTTCCAAATAAGAATGATATTCATTACTTACTTACTTAAAGTTTCTTTTAAGCCAGTGACTCATTTTATAATTACAAAAATGAAAAATAAAAGATTTTAAAAAATGGTCAACTAGTGTGTGTTTCCAAAGAAATTCTAGTTAAAGAATAATTATATTTACTTGTCTTTTCTTATCTTCTAGTATCAAATGTACACGCAAACCTGTTCTCTCAGTTATTTGGTGGCCAACAAACTTATGTACAGTATTTAGTATTTTGCTAAAGAAAAAGGTGAATAACAGTACATTTAAAAATGTTTATGTATATGAATATTATATTTTTATAAATATTAGAGTCAGATGAAAGTGCAGATTTTTAACAAAGAAAAATTATGTAGAATTACGAACTATTAATGCATTGGTATACATCTTAGTATAGTGTTTTATATTTTCCTTGCTATATTACAAACATATTTTTACATCATTAAATGGTCTGATAAGTCAGTATTCTAGTGGTTTACAGTTGAATATATTTTATTGTAATGCTGAACTATCATAATCTGTTAATTGAGCTACTGGCTTTTAGATTATGACTATGCTAAAATAAAAAATAATGAAGTTTGTGTATTTAAATCTTTTTATTTTAAGACTTATTTATTTATTAGAGAGAGAGAGAGGACCAGCAGGAGGGGCAGAGAGAGAGAGAAACTTAAGCAGACTCCACACTGAGCCTAGAGCCTGAAGCAGGGCTTGATCTCACCCTAAGATCAGGACCTGAGCCGAAACCCAGAGTCGGATGCTTAACTGGCTGAGCCACCCAGGTGCCCCTGTGTATTTAAATCTTTAAACACTTTTTGGATAAATTTTCTTTACAGATTTCTGTTTTATACAAAATATCCATATAAAAATTCATACCACATTTCATGTTAAACTAAGTTCTTTGACAAATTTGACATATTAGCTATAATCATAAATATATATCAGATGCATAATGCAAAGTATTCCTTTTTGAGCTTTTAAAAAAATTCCTTGGATCACACTAAATAATCAATTTTAGTGGAAAGAAAATGTAGAAAAGTCGTATTGTATATCTTTCAGTTCTGAAAAAGAAAGAAAATATGATTATTTTCCCCAGCCCCTTCTTACACAGGTTTATTGAAAGATGGAAGTTCTTAATCATATTACCATAAAGCTATAATATTTCCCACCATTTTTAAAAGAAAGGATATTTTACTTTCCCAATTAATTTGAAATGACAGTTCATACAAATGGGAGATGGGGGGGGGGGAATCACTTCATGGAATTGGCTTTAGGCTCCAAGAAAACATGAAGCAGTTATAACCACATTCTTTTCCAATAATATCCTGATACATTGCAGTATGCGTCTATTAACTTCCAGTTCTCTAGAAAATTCTGTTTTATACAGACTTCGGAAAGAAAATATGCTTTCAGAAAATTATTATATTTTTTGTTTAAAATAATTAACATTAGATTTTAAAACGATCTTTTGGAACTTTAAGTGCCTTAAGCCTTAACAACAATAACAAAAAAGAGAGATAAAGACAGAGAAAGACAGGGAGAGAGAGAGAGAGAGAGAGAGAGAGAAAATGGACACCCAAATTGGGGGATTTAAGAACGTGGTTTTGATGGGCAGAGGTTATAGGGAAAATGGGGACATGGACTACATGTTTCTTAAATCTGGTTTTTCCCCCCTTATGCACATGAAGAACCATTAACGATGCAATGATTAATTTCAGAATAACAGAAAAGTCCAGCTAGCCCCCTGACATTTAACAAATCCTTTTCTTGGAACACATGACATTTATTCTTTATTTTTAATAGGTACTTCCTCTTTGAACCAAAGCTGTTAAAGGCTGTCTGGCCTGAAGAATCCCTTGTGGAGTTTAGAAAAGAAAGGGAAAGAGTTTATTTTTTTCACCTAGGTTGGTCTTATTTCACAAATGTCCTAGCCTATAATATTTCATAGAGGCTCAGGATCCCAAGATGGGTTTTTTCCCCCTAACAACTAAAGTGTTAACATGGTAAGGTGTGTTCAGTATCCTGAGAGTTGTGTCTGTTCTACCTGTAGGGCAGATTCTTCTTCAAAGAATATGTCTTGCATTTTGGAGTTAAAGTAAATGAGTCAGAGGGATACTACTGAGTGAAGAAAAATAGGATAAATAAACTCAGGGGTGGGGCATCATGTGCATATTTCATTAGGATATCATTTTGTTTCATAGAAGGCTATTTCTTTACCATATTTTATGCTTAAAACACATTATTACAAAATGATATTTTCAGATGACAAAGACTAAGACTGATTAATTTAGCTTATGTTTAATTGGCAAGTATTATAGCAAGCCACATATTATATTAACAAATGTCACTACACAAAGATAGGAGACCGATGGTTATGCTTTAACCTCACATTTTATAGTTGATGTAAAGTTTATATATTATAGTTAATACAAAGTATATAGGCAATATAGCATGAGTGGAGGAACTATGGGTATGTTTCACCCTGATACTTCATAGTTAATAAATGGTACTGTATGTAGCTGAGATAGGGAGACCTTTAGGTATGTTGGCCTATCTACCTTGTATAATGCAGTTTAACATTTACTCAGTAATATTGATCAAAATAAAGAATCAAGTCTATACATTTCCTGTTAAAGTTTATAATTTCCAGGTCATTAATATAGATTAGCCTTTAATATAATGCATTTTAGTTTCTAAGATGAGAACATGTAATTTGCATTTTCTAAAGTCACAGCATGAGACTGCTTAAGCTCTGCAGCTGGATGTTTATAGCTGCTTTTTCCTAATTCTCCTTGTGGTGCTGTAATTGGATGTGCTAACATATTAAAATTCACATCTTTTGTGCTGATGTTGTATTAATGCATTTTCTCAAGTTGAGCATTCAATTGCAACAGTGCAAATAATATGGAAATATAAAGGGCTCTGCTATCCCTATTTTTTCTTTTGCTGTAAATTAAAGGAGAATGAACTCATTATGATATAGAGGACCTTCCCCGCCCTAGTTCTTCCTTATTTCTCCAGCTCCCTCTCCTGCTACTCCTGTATATACATAATCTATGTTATACTGAAGTTCTTATGATTCAGTAAGAATTGAACCATGATGCCACACTGGGTAGGGAGAATGTAGGAAAGAAAAGATAGTTTCGATGTATATTTAGTAGGACTTGGTATTTAATTAATTAAAAGTGGGATGTAATAGACAAGGGCTAATCTTGGATGACTCCGAAATTTGTATTTTGTGTCCCGTAGTGAATTAAGTCCTAAGGGGAGAAGGGGCTAAGAACTTGGAAATGTTACCATACACAGGATTCTGCATGATCCACCATGGATTCCCTATACCTTGCCTGTACCTGTGTAAATTAGTTTCTTTATGAACTTCTTCTCTAGTTTGTATCATTTCTTTCCTGCCAGAACTTTGGCACAATAATTGGTACCAAAGTGGCCCCAAGAAGCAGAATTTCAAATCTGGGAAATGGATTGCTCACATATTTGAAGACTGGTGGAGAGAAATGGGACATGGCTAATCCATGACATGCAGTGACATTAAGATTACTCAAATGGTCACTGATACTGCCAGGGGATGAGCTGTATGGGCAGGCTATAGCATTGGCATATCAAGCGATTGTAAAACTCAGTTGCTATGGCAAAATCTGGCTTTTTCTGATGGCCCTAGAGAATGTAGACGTGGAAAACAAGCAACTGTGAACTAAATATATGCGGCATGGATGACCAGAAAGTTTAGAGAGAAGTCTTGAAGGAATCCCTCATTTCCTGTGGCCAGAATAAAGATGTGGGTGAAAACCAAGTTCAAGGTCCAATTGTGAGGATTTCAGAGTATTAGCTCTAACTCAAAAGAGAATTCTGGGTCTCTCAACAGAGCATGAAATGTATTGTTGAGGAAGCTGCCAGCCTGATAAATGTGGAATTTTGTGAACAGATTGCTAAACACAGCCATGATTAAAAATGAAATAAATTATCTGAAAAGGCTATTAAAATAATCTCTCTTTCCCCATCTATGTATCTGTATGAAGCAGAAATTTCTTCATATGCTTCAACCAAACAACATATTATAAGATACTGAATGCAGAAACATAGATGGGATTCCAACTGTCTTCTATTAAATCTGATGTTAAAGAGTTTTAGCCAAAACTATGAAACAATGCTTTCTTTCTCACTGTAAATTTATTTTCACAAATCACATTACTTATGTTAGCATGTAAACCTACTACCTGATTTATTTAATTTTAAAGTAAATACATATTTTGAAATTGTGTGGTTTTAACTTACAATACAGTAAATAGTGAGGTATATGTTACATAAGTATATATAACAGCTCTTTCCTAAACAAGTCTTAAGAACTCAAAAGAAGGGGGTTCTGAGATTTAAAAGTTTGAGAACCAGTGTTTTAGATCATTCCTTTACTGGTCATACAGCTCACTTTCAATTTTTCTTAGATCTTTATTAAAGATCATCTACTCTGATTATCAGAAAATTACAATCCTCTCCAAATATGTACCTCCTATCCTCATCTTTTGCCTTATTTTGAAAAAGTTCTTAATTTACATGCATATGATTTATTTTGTTTATTGCATGTCTCTTTGAGTGAATGTAAATTCCCTTATACGGCAGGGAAATAACCTGCCATAATTACCCTTGTATCTATCATGCCTAGAAGAGGGCCTTGCGCATGTAGATGTTTAATAAATATTTTTCACTGACTTGCTGAATGTATAAATGAATGAATTTCAGTTATCAATTTCAGATAGACTTCTCTGACTTCCCTAATTGGCTAGAGGAAGGGCTCTTAATAATTTAGTGCCATGGACATGTCAGAGTATATTTTTCTAAAGTTTAAGAATATGATTATCATAAATATTGAATGAACACCCGTCAAAACGCATTCAAATCATTACTGAGGTAAGTAGCAGGAAGTTTAAGTTGGTTCAAAGGAATAGGAGTGGTATTGTTATTGGAAACACAATACTGAGTATGTTTGCTGTTTAGATATAAAACTAGTTAATATTCTACAAAGCAATAAAACCATAATTTGGGAGGTTATATTTTACTGAAAGAAAATGCCAGATAGAAACACATAAGTTAATAAGCAAAACCACATAGTCTGAGCCTTCGATCAATAGTAAATAATGATTTTTTAAAAATTTTATTTATTTATTTTGAGAGAGAGAGAGAACGCAAACACGCGCTTATGCAGGAGAGGGTGGGGGAGGGGCAGAGGAAGAGAAAGAATCTCAAGCGGACTCTACACTGATCATGGAGCCTGACTCAGCGCTCGATCCCAGGACCCTGAGATCGTGACCCGAAACAAAATCAAGAGTCTGACACTTAACCGACTGAGCCACCCAGGCGCCTCTGTATTAGATAATGATTTAAACAGCAGCATTACTGATTCCCCTAGATAATGAAATATTCCTTAGGTTGATTTGTTATATCTGTTATTCCAAACTTTGGATAATTTTTCTTGAGTTCTTCTTTTATGATCATAAGTAATCTTCAAAGATTATTCCTAATCCTAAAATGTCTGGTTTCATTGTGCTTTGATCTGATTATTTACATAGATGAACTGAAAAGTGTTAATTAATACAAACCTCATAGAGCATACAGAGTTAGGCAAATTAATGCTAGAAAATTAACTTTGGTAATTTCGTAAGGAATATAGGATTGGAATTTTTTTTAAAGGTTTTATTTATTTATTCATGAGAGAGAGAGAGAGAGAGGCAGAGGCAGAGGGAGAAGCAGGCTCCTCGCAGAGCAGGGATCCTGATGTGGGACTGGATCCTAGGACCCTGGGACCATGACCTGAGCCAAAGGCAGACGCTTAACTGTCTGAGCCACCCAGGTGCCCCAGGATTGGACTTTTAAAATGCTCTTTGTTGGGTGCCTGGGTGGCTCAGTTGGTTAAGCGACTGCCTTCAGCTCAGGTCATGGTCCTGGAGTCCCAGGATCGAGTCCCGCATCAGGCTCCCTGCTCAGCGGGGAGTTTGCTTCTCCCTCTGACCCTCCCCCCCTCATGTGCTCTCTCTCTCTCAAGTAAATAAATAAAATCTTTAAAAAAAAAATGCTCTTTGTTTGCTCTTTTATTTCAACTTTAAAAAACCCCAGCACAAGAAGATGTATATATATATATATATATATATATATATATATATATACACACACACACATATATACATATATGTGTGTGTATATATATATAAATGTATATATATAAATATATAAAGTGTAATTTTACTCATCCATAAAAAAGAATGAAATCTTGCCATTTGCAATGACATGGATGTCAGGGAAAGATAAATACCATATGATTTCACTCGTATGTGGAATTTAAGAAACAAAACAGATGAGAAAAAGGGAGAAAAAAGAGTAGTAAACCAAGAAACAGACTCTTAATTAAAGAGAACAAACTGATGGTTACCAAAGAGGAGGTGGCTGGGGGGATGGGTGAAATAAGTGGTGGGGATTAAGGTGTGCACTTGCTGTGATGATTTATGGAAGTGTTGAATCACTATATTGTACATCTGAAACTAATATTACACTGTTAACTAACTGGGATTTAAATAAAAATTTTAAGTCTCTTTATATAAGATTTCTTGCAATGTCTATAAATTTTGGTGCATTCTTTCCTCTTTGAAATTGCCCAAATAATCTGAGATCTCTGACCTATCAGGAAATGATCTTTTTTGTTAGTTGTAGGACTGGCACCTTGTAATTCATATAATAATTGCCAGTCCAATTTGGTATGAGAGTGTTATGAATATCAGTTCCATACTTAGGCCTTTACGGTTAGTTTCTGAGGCTTATTATTAAGTGTAGTACTTCATTATGACCTTGATTCCACCATCAATTTGTCAAATATGTCCTGGTAAAAAAGAATGATGGATTCTTATTGAACCTATGAAATAAATGCATTACCATGAATAGTAAGAAGACTCTATAAAAGCATCTATTTCTGAATTCTGAGAGGTCAGTGAGATCAGATATCATATTTTAAATGTCTCACTTCAGTTTACAAAAGCATAATCTACTAACTTGAAAGTTATAGATTAATAAGGAAGGAAAAGTCTTTCTCACAAATCCATCAGAAAATAGACCTTTAGAAACAGTACTAACAGTATGCCAAGAGAGATAACCCCAATTAAATAGACCTCATTAACGTATCTGATTCCATATAATTAATTCCTGTTCTTCTGGATATGTTTTCTTGAAATCTTCTGCTTTTGGACTAAAATGATTCCTGGCAATCATAATTCAGTCCTCTGGGCAGCCTGCAAATTGTCTGAGTAATGTTCACTTAAACTCCGAAGTCTGTAACCATGGGTCTATTTCTAGAACGATTACTTGGTACAATCCTTTCAATGAGTCTCTGAGACTGACTCATTCTTTGCATGCAGTGTGTAGCAGAGCCTTTAAGAAAACATGAAAGGAAAGAAAGTTGATGATGATTGATGAATGGAAGTAGTTTATTAGAAAATGAGGAGAGATCACAAAATGGTCAGACTATAAAACTAGATTCCATTCATTGATGCAGCAAATGGAAAATAACCTACCTTGTGCAAACCAGATTCGTGTACGCATGTTCCAAGTCTTAATGCCCAACATTTTCTATAACATCTCTTTTTATTTAACCCCTTTGAACATCACTCCTACTTCAACTCCATCCTGCTATCCTAAATTGGCCTACTGCCACTACTGTTAAAATAGAATAGTGTGTAAAGGACCTAGAATAGGCAAAATACTGAAAAAGAAGAAAAAAATTGAAGAAGTTAACCATCTTATTTCAAAGCTTGCTACAAAGTTACAGTAATCGAGACACTGCTATTGGCATAAGAATAGACATAAAGATGAATGGAACAGCATAAAGTCCAGAAATAGACCCATGCATAAATGATCCCCCCGCCCCCATTGGTGTCAAGATGATTCAATGGAGAAAGCATTGTTTTTTCAGTAAATGGTGCTGGACCAATAAGATATCTATGTACAAAGGAAGAAGAACCTTGATCCATATAAAACTTGAAATGACTCATAGACCTAAATGAAAAAGCTAAAACTATAAAATTTCTGGAGTAAAACATAGGGGAATCTTTGTGACCTTGGTTGAGGCAAAGTTTATGATCCATAAAAGAAAACATTGGTAAATTCAACTTCACCAAGATAAAAAAATTTTGTTCTTGGGTAGGCATCATTAAGAAAATGAAAACACAAGCTGGGAGACTTGACTAGGAGAAAGTATTTGAAGATTATATATCTAATAAAGAACTTGTGTGAGAATATACAAAGAACTCTTACAAGTCAATCTACTAACTCGAAGGTTAGATATAGATTAATCAGAAAGGAAAAGGCTTTCTCACAAATCCATCAGAAAATAATAAGAAAGCAAACCCAATTAGAAATCTATTCAAGGATTTGAATAGATACATCACCAAAGAAGAAATATGGATGGCCATAGGCACGTGAAAAGATGCCCAGGAAGGCCTCCGAGTGATAGTATAAGTATTAAGATCAGGGATGTCATGAGGAGTAGCTTATTTCATGTGTGGGACAGTGATAGCGTTGTTGTAGATGAGTTGTAGATAAATAGTATGAATGTTCCGAGTGTTATATATATGTGTTATATAACCGGTCATTAGGGAAACTCAAATTAAATCATACCTACTACAATGGCTAAATATCCAAAACAGACAATACCAGGATTGATGAGGATGTGGAGAAATTTGGAATCTCCTGTCAAAAACTGAAAGGCCTGAGATTTTATCCTACTTGCAAGCTAACAGGTTAGCCCCCCACCTTTTGTGGATGCTGGCAGAAGATACAAGACTCCTGACTCTGACAGTTTATTACAACAGCAGTAGCCAGAGTATTATTTTCTTGCGCCATCTCTGAGTCCTAATTCCCATAGAGTGATGCGATGAGAGCCAGGTGAATAGTCTGTGTGCCGTGATTTTTGTTGTTGTTATTCATTTATTTATTTATTTTAGATTTATTTATTTATTTCAGAGAGAACTTGTGTTCTGGCGGGGTGACGGGGGAAGGGGCAGAGGGAGAAAATCTTCAGACTCCCTGCTGAGTACGGAGCTTAGTGAGATCATGACCTGAGCCAAAACCAAGAGTCCGATGCTGAACCGACTGAGCCACCCAGGTGCCCCTTGTTTTTGTTTGTTAAATCACACCTGAAGAGCCCTAAGCTTAGGAAATATAAATCTTTTATAAAGGGCTGCAACCAAATCTGCTGACCTTTGCCCCAGAGGGAGATATTATTTTTATTATACTAGAGTATAAACATTCTCTTGGCTTTTTCAAGGCTGTTCCTATACAAACGTACTTTAAAAAGATAGTCTGAAACAAAAGAGCAGTTCTGCTGGCAAATGTGCAGAAATATGAAAGACACATAACGTTTGTCTCCTAGCACCCTCAAACATTACTGGTGAAAATGTAAAATGGTACAGACACCTTAGAGAAATTCGGCAGTTTTTTTTTTTTAATTTGGCAGTAAACATACACTTACCATACGATTTGGTGAGTCTATTCCAAGGTATTTACTTAAAAAACAAAACAAAACATATTCAGGGACGCCTGGGTGGCTCAGTCATTGGGCGTCTGCCTTCGGCTCAGGTCATGATCCCAGGGTCCTGGGATCAAGTCCCACATCGGGCTCCCTGCTCAGCAGGAAGCCTGCTTCTCCCTCTCCCACTCCCCTGCTTGTGTTCTCTTTCTTGCTGTCTCTCTCTCTGTCACATAAATAAATAAAATCTTTTAAAAAAATATTCATACAAAGACTTCTATGAACATGTGAACATTATTCATAATAGCCGCCGATTATAACTCAACAAAGCTGTTTTTGTTTTGTTTTAAGGCACAGAAAAAATACAGCAGTGTGTCTAAGAGTTCCCAGTTCCCACCTTAGCATCAGCTTTAAGGTGTTTACTCTATTAATGGTTCTCAGCCCTCACGTTGCTTCAGAATCATCTGGAGAGCTTTCTAAAAAATACTAGCACAATACAAGCAATCCCCAATTCCAAGATTTTGATCCAATCAGCTCGAATAGAGTATTCTTTTGTTTGTTCCTAGTTGATTCTAATGGGCAGCCGAAGTCGAGAAAAAAACACTGCACTAGTTTTCTAGAATAATTTTGAGGCCACTTCGGGAGTCAGTGTTGCTGGCCCCTATGATCATGCCAGCCTCCAGGGAAACCCGTAGAAAGCGATTGAAGAGAAGATTTTCTCTACCTATTCAGTAAAGCTGTAGTTCTCAGCACAGGTTAGGGGTTAGAGGGTGGTTTTCAACATTCTTTGGGGGGAGTTTTCCCAAATATGTGTGCTTGGGGTGTCGTTGTATCCCCACTCCATACTGGAAATTCCCTTGCTACTTCTCACCTCTCTCCACCCAGATTTCACGGCCGCACACTGCTGGGTGGTTAAAGTTTCTTTTACCTTTTAGGGGAAAAGAAAAAGAGGAATTAAGGTAGACCCTATGACTTCAATATGTACAGAATGTATGTACCTTATGTCCTGAAAGATAGACATGGCTACTTCCTATTAACTTTCTTTTCAAATTTTATTTTCTTAATTAAAATAGCAAATTACAGATATATTGATACTTGTTTTAACTAGGAAAATATTCAAAGTTGTATAAATAAAAAGTTAAAATTCACCCCCACCCTCCTCATTCTTATCCCTTGGTAACTACTATTAAAGGACTAGTTCTTTTCCTTCCACAATACCTATTATGCTCACACAAACATGAAAAATCATAAATAAATGGCATACTGTTATTGCTTTTTGTAATGATTCACCTTTAAATATGATCAATATACATTTCTGATCTCTCTCTCTCTAATGATCTCTATATATCTTTCCTTTAAATAATTCCATAATAGAATGACTACCAAAATTTATCCATATATTTTATCTTTGATTGATATTTCAATGTTCCCTTGTTTTTGTCATTACAAATTTGCTACATTAAATGTCACTAGATACATGGCCTTAAATGTTGGCACTTTTATTTTTATTGGATAGATCCCCCAGGTGGGATTATTGTATCAAAAATGTGTTTGTGTGTGTGTGTCTATTAGATTTAAAGATATTGTCAAATATTTTTTAAAAGATTGCAGCAGTTTGCACTGTATTTCTGTTTTTTTCTTTTTGTTTTTGTTTTTTAGAGAGGGAGAGGAGGGGGAGGGGCAGAGAGAGAGATGGAAGGAGAGAATCCCAAGCAGGCTCCACGCCTAGCATGGAACTCCATGCGGGGCTTATCCCAAAACCCCGAGATCATGACCTGAGCCGAATCAAGAGCTGGCGCTCAACCAACTATGCCACACAGGCACCTCAACTTGGACTGTATTTTTAATATTTGCCAGTTTGAACAGGGCTTAGGATAATTATCCTGTTAATGGCTTGTAACTCTCATTGTGCATTTCCTTTTCCTTGACTACCAGGGAGGATTCCTATGCTTGTTGAGTATGTGGGTTTCTTCTCTAAATTGCCTTAGCATAAGACTTTATTTTTCTCTTAGGTTCCTTTTCTTTTTCTTACCACGTTATACAAAACTTTTAATAATAGGGAATTTATACCTTTATCTATCATATCTGTTGTAGTATTTTTTGCCCCCAGTCACTTGCCTTTAACTTTGTGGTGTTTTCCTTTTTTTTTTTTTTTTTTTTGAGAGAGAGAAAGAATCTTAAGCAGGCTCCATGTCCAGTGCTGAGCCCAACACAGGGTTGGATTTCATGACCCTGAGATCATAACCTGAGCCAAAATCAAGAGTTGGACGCTTAACCCACTGAGCCACTCAGGCACCCCTTCCTTATGACTTTTAAATCTCTTGTCTTATAGAGGAAGACTTTTCTCATCTGGAGATATGAAATTTTCCAACATATTATTCTAGTGTTTCTATGGTTTTGAAATTTATTTTGAAATTTTTAAAAAAAATTTCATCTGGTATTTCCATTTGTATAGAGCATGAGGTGGAGGTCTATGCTTGTTTTCTTCCACCAGTGTGACTAATTATGTTAGCATGCATTGTTATTGAACTCATTCTACACTTCATGAAATTATCTTGTTTATCGTGTATTAAATTCCTAAGATGCTTTTTTGGATGTTCTACTTTTTGTTTTTTCTTGTGTCTGCCTCAAACTGTTTTGATTACTGTGATTTTATGTTATTATCCCTTCAATATTCTTATGACACTGAACTATCATTTTTAAGTCTGACAGAGGATAAATATACTTACTTTTACTTGCATTTTTATCATAGTTGGAGTCATTATGTAACATTTAAAGTGTTTCTAAGTGCTTCTGTTGTTTTATGCTAGATTATTAGGCAAATACAGGAATGCTCTTTTAAGTTAAACTGCCCTCTAAAGCCAGCAGGGGGAGTACAGGCACTGTTTTACTGGTGAGGAATTAAAAATCATTTAGAAATATATCCTTTTACTGACTTATGGAATAAATTAAAGAATTCAAAATATTTATTCCATCAAATATTTTCTTTGATCAAAATTTACGCCTACATATTCAAAACTTGCCTAAATATTTATAGGTCCTCCATAAGTCACATAATTTAGAGAAGAACCTAAATTTCCTTTTGAGGGAGAGGAATATTTGGCACAAGTTTGTGTATACAATGAGGATAACATAAAATTGAAATAATATATGGAGTACAGTTAATGGGATTCTGACTTATTTTTGAAAATCAAACAAAAAATCCAGAGGAAATGACAATAGATTAGTTAATACATGCTTATTATTTTGTCACTTACTTTTGATCACACGAACGGTTTTCTAATGCTTGAATGTACATATAAACAGTTGACAATCTCTCATGAATAACACTTCTAAACATTTTTGAAGTGCTTATTTTTTTAAAGTGCAAGAAATTATAAAACATTGCAAACATGATAACCTAAAAGGGGGTTGACATTTTAGTAGGAACTTACAAATAGGCTAATTTATATTGGATATTTTGCAAACGCTGGTTTATTCCAATGGAAGTTTTTGTCTGCAGCCTGCTGCTCTTTGATATTTATAAATATCAGAATGATGGAGACTGCCATGAAGCAGAAAATGCTTCAGTGAACCTCTCAGTAGCAGTAATTCAATCAAGCAAAGGTTGCAAAAGCCCTGTGGGCCACTTGTTATGTGATAGCAGAGGTAGACCTGATTTTTTTGTATCAAATATTTTTAAGCCAGGAAGCTTAGTGTTAAATTTAATGCTCTATCAGGGTAACTCTATTACCCTGGGTTTGATGTATCCATTTCATTTTGTTCCACATTTTGTTCTGTTTGTTGTCAATATATATTACCTGCTCTGTGCGTGTGTGTGTGTGTGTGTTTGTGTGTGTTTACACAGATGGTAAGTTATAAATAAAATATTTAAAAGTACAATAAGGTGTTGTTAGAATAATTTTATTTTAAAGCTAGTATATCTCAAATATATATTTTTAGCACAGCTAGAATTAAATTTTGAAATAAATATCTAGAGTGATATATTTTAACTATTATCATAGCTGAATTTTCTACACTTCTATTTTCAAAATATTTTACCCAAGATGAGCATTTAAATTTTTAATTTTTCAAGAAACACAAATTTAAGTACTTTTGAGTTTCTAGTTATCTTTTATGAAAAGTTATATAAGTATCTTGGCAAAATATACTCAGTTGAAAATAGGTTTATAAAACAACTAGAAAAAATATGCTTGATTATCCATCTTTTCTTGGAGATAGTAAATAATTGAGTATTACCTCAAAGTGAATCAAAGAAAGAAGTGGGTATATTTTATTACATAAACTTAAAAATATATATGCATATCAAAATAAACATAATCAAACTTAAAAGGCAAGCTCCAAATGGGGAAAAAATGTACCATATGTTAAAGATTATAGAACACAGCTCAATATTAAAAAGAGCATACATTTCAAATTGTAGGCATTTCTTAAAAATACAAATGATTACTAGATATACAAAAAAAAACCCCATTCTCATCAGCAAATTTCAACAATGAAGTTTTTTTTTCCTTTCAACATGGCGGTTAAAAATAATAATATATAGTGTTTCAATCTGGGGAAGTCATTACTCACACACATTTCCAGGGAGTATCTAATCTGATGCAATTTTCAGGCAGATGATATTTATCAAGAGGTTTAAAAATATCTGTGCACTTTGGTTTGGTAATTCCATTCCTAGAGATTTATCCTAAAGATATATTCAGAAACTGGCACTTTACATTCATTCTTTCCTTTGCCGGAAGCTCTTTCTGGGATAACCATGTGGATGCTCCCTCACTGGCTTCTCATCCATCTTTAGCAGTCAACTATTCAGTAAGACCTCCCCAACCACCCTATTTAAATAGCAAATCCCACTTTTCCATCCGAAACTCACTTATTTTATTCTTTTTTCTTTATTCCATCGCATGTAACATCTTCCAACATATCCTCTAATTTACATATTTATCATGTGTTCACTGGAACCTCAATAGGACTGAAATCTTTGTCTTGTCGCCTGATGTCTTGTACCTCCCATGATCTGCAAGAGTATCTGGCATATAGTAGGTGTTTAATAAATATTTATTGAATGAATGAATGAATGAATGCCAAGGATTCTAGCATTATTTATGATAGCAAAAGAAAAAAAATGGCAAAAATTCCTCTAGGAATGGTTACATAAATCATGGTCTGTCCACAAGTGTGCTTGCTAGTTTTCTGGAGTGGTCCTAACAAATTACAACCAACTGGGTGGTTTAAAACAACAGAAATTTATTCGCTCACAGAGACCAAGAGCCTGAAATCAAGGTTTGGGTAGTATTTTGGAAACTCTGAGGGAGAATCTGGTCCATACTTCCTAACTCGTGGTGTATGCTGGCAGTCATTGCTGCATCACTATGAGGCATTCTTCACATTACCTCTCTGTCTTCTTTCCTTCTATTCTCTTAAAAAGACATTTGTCATTGGACTTAGGGCCTACCCTAATCCAGGATGATCTCATTTCAAAATTCTTTTTTTTAAAGATTTATTTATTTATTTGTGTGTGAGAGAGAAAAAGCACAAACAGGGGGAGGGGCAGGCAGAGGGAGAAGCAGGCTTCCCACTGAGCAAGGAGCCCAACACAGGGCTCAATCCCAAGACCCTGGCATCGTGACCTGAGCCGAAGCCAGATGCTTAACCAATTGAACCACCCAGCCATCCTCATTTCAAAATTCTAAATTGCATCTTCAAAGAAACTTACTAAATAAGATCGCATTCACAGGTTCCAGGAGAAGATATCTTTTGGGGGAGGGTCTCCATTCACCTGACTATAGTACATTACATTGTTACAGTGCTATTAAAAATCGTAGGTTATACATGTCTTTCTCTGATTGACTTATTTCACTCAGCATAACACTCTCCAGGAATTCTTAATCTCAGGAAACAAACTGAGGGTTGCTGGAGTGGTGGGGGGTGGGAGGGATGGTGATAGACATTGGGGAGGTTATGTGCTATGGTGAGCGCTGTGAATTGTGCAAGAATGTTGAATCACAGACCTGTACCTCTGAAACAAATAATACGTTATATGTTAAAAAAAAAAAGAAGAAGAAGAAGAAGATAGCAGGAGGGGAAGAATGAAGGCGGGGAATGAGAGGGGCAGATGAACCATGAGAGACGATGGACTCTGAAAAACAAACAGGGTTCTAGAGGGGAGGGGGGTGGGGGGATGGGTTAGCCTGGTGATGGGTATTAAAGAGGGCACGTTCTGCGTGGAGCACTGGGTGTTATACTCAAACAATGAATCATGGAAGACTACATCATAAACTAATGATGTAATGTATGGTGATTAACATAATAAAAAATAAAAAATAAAAATCGTAGGTTAGTTATGGGTTAAAATCTTGAAAAATGTTCATGACATAATGTTAAATTAAGAAAGGATGATGACAACTATGTTTATTTATGTGTGTGTATAAATATGTAACTAAATACACACATGCACTGAGTAAATAAACTTAATTTTACTTAAATTCATGAATTAAAAAAGCTCAGGAGAAAATATATCAAAACATGGAAGAAAATTTAATGCTGGGATGCTGGTTGACAGGAATACAAGTGGTTTTTTTTTTCCTCTTCAAGATTTCCACAGTTTTTCAAAATTCCTACAAAGAAAATATATTTTAATTTTTATATTTACAATTCTCTTATTGTGAGAAAAATAAAAATTAAGTAGAAACAGACCTTATAAATGATTTATTGGGAAAGTAAGAAAAATTAAGTTTTAAAATGACATAGTGATTAATCCTCTCTTTTATATCTAACACCATTAGGTTTATCCTCATAAAATTTTTATGTTAATCTGCTCAGGAAGATGTGTACTCATTTGTCCCTAGAGATTTTCTAGAAAAGATAAGAGAACAATTTTGTTGGAAAGCTTAGAAATGTACCTTTCTGAGAAGGGAGTGGAATTAACGAACTCTTAAGACTCCCTTGTCGTCTTAAGATTTTGTCAGTTTTAACATAACGCATATTATATGATTTATCAAAGGCAAATAGACTAACTAGGAAGTTCTCATTTTTTTCTTGATGCTTTTTGTTTTGCTTGCTTTTAAGATTTGACACTCTCATGCTCACTTTTTTAGATTCTGCCACTTATCCTTGTCATTAACTAACTAATTAAATAATTAGAGGAGTATTCCTTGAGCACTCCTTATGTCCCAAGCACTATAACCAGTCAGTTAGAATTTGGTGGAATATCAACCCTGAGTTGGGAAGCAGGTGCTTAAACAGGGGGCTTGTGTTTGGGCTGTCCAAATAAATGACAGCCCCCGCATACCTGCTTCATGGCACATACATGGCCACTTCCCCTGAGCACAATGGGCTCCACGAGAAGTTCTAGATGGGAGCCTTGGAGGGAAATGTTGCAAATATGACTGTCACAGAGATTCCTGGGGTCTTATCCTCATTTACTTGCACTTTGCTTGACTGGTGTTGGTTCAAAACATCAAGAATTCCCCAAGTGAAATCTGAAACCTGCCCCCGTATAGGAAAGGCAAGGAGAAACCGAAGAAAGAAGCAGGCTCTCCAGATTGGCAGGTGGCAGTCTTAATAAGCAAGGGAACTTACATATGAAGCTTGTCTTGGGTGGCCTCAAGACAAGGAGATCTCTGCAAGAGCCTGCCAGTTTATATAGAGGCTTAACTGGGTTTAATCAGGTCTAGCTGGTCTCAACAACACATTGCTCTCTCAAGGTTGCATTCTTGAATGGCTCTAGCTATGGAAATGGTTGGGCAGCATGTACATTCCAAGGACAGGAGAAGAGGCGAGGAGCACCTGATTGTCTAGGTCCAGACTTGGAGTCAACTGGTGGTCACATCCTCTAGATGACCTCCTCCAACAACTGGGGTCCTATGTGCAAAAAACCTGTGTAGAAGCATATTCTCCAAGGTAATTGGCCATGTTCTTTATATAATTCTGGGAGGAGATTAAAGATAAAGAATTAAAAAATTAGTAAATGATTCTCTTTGTAATATTTTAATTCTAATGGTTAAATGCTATTTTATGCAATTGGTAATGTTTGATTAGTGATATATATGTAAGAGATTTCTCTGAGGCATAGAGTGCAAAACAATCAAATATACTTAAACATAATTTTTTATTTATTAATAAACATGAATTCATTGAAGTAAGGAAAAATGTGGTTTGAAAACCTTACCTATATTATTGGAGGCACAGGTGAAAGCAATTCCTAAATTTACTAATTATTCTGTCCTGCTGTGGGCACTTGCCACTAATAGGCCTTTTAGCACCAACATGAACCCTTCCATTTTGAATCTCCTTTAAAAGATGATCCCTCCAGGTATTTAGCAACCCTTTCCATCACTTCGAAAATCTTTCTAGTGTACCTCTAGGGAAATCTACTGGATTGCTTCTCAATTAGCTTTCTAAGACCGTTTCTCCAAAAGCCATTTAGCACATCAATGATCCCCCGAACCTACTTGTATCAAATCATATTTAAACTGGTAAAAAGAGCCACTTCCTTTATCCTGCATAGGATGCTGAGTACAACTCTATTTATGACCACCTGGGGTTTTGGGGATCGCATGACCCAGCCTTCCCATGTATGTCAGTCATGCATGGGGAAAACAAGAAGTCTCTACTAATGTTCTGGCTTGAGCTCACTCTCTGGTTCTTCCATTCAACTTTGGTAATATTTGTAAATTATAGAAGGGAAGGTTAAAATTTAAGATAGATAACGTAAATGTTTTTGCATGCAATCTCTGATGGCTTCTGGAGGTAGAAAATCATCTAGTAGAAGGAAGAATAACGAGACCAAACCTCTGACTTATTTCCAGGGTCAGGTTTTCCAAGGGTTAGATTTTTTTGTAGGTTAATTTTAGATGAAGCATGATTGCTTCTACCCAGCGATTGAGAATGGTGAACTATATCCTGGATGAAACACTTTTAAGTCAGGGCTATGCCATATTCATTTATAATATTTGTCATGTGCTTGACATATCAAAGAATTTTAATAAAATTTTCTTCAGTGCACCTAGGTTCAAGTCCCAGCTATATCACATAAACCTAGGCCAGCCATTATGGTAAAACAGATTTAAAAACTTGCTATTCCTTCAGATGGGAGGGGAAAAAAACCAGGTGAATATTAGTAAGTGGATTTTGAAGCTACGATTTTGTGTGGAAAACCAGTTATTGCTATGTACATATGCTAAAAGTGTTTACAGATCCTGCAAAGCTGAAGTTATGAGGTAAAGTTAAGAGGTGGTTGGAATACTCAGTTTGAGTCCTGAAAACAGATGTAGATGTATTATATTTGTCATTTTACCCAATTTAACTGTTCTTCATAGCACTTATATCACATATTTTTCTTTTGTCTTAGAATTTTATTTTTCTAACTAGTTAATAACATTTACTGAAGTAGAGACCTTGCCTGTCATGTTCCCCGCTGAATTCCAAGCACTTAAAGTCTGGTACTCAGTAGACATTCAGTTATTTTTATTTTTATTTTTTTAAAGATTTTATTTATTTATTTGTTTGAGAGAGAGAGAATGAAAGAGAGAGAGCACATGACGGGGGGAGGGTCAGAGGGAGAAGCAGACTCCCTGCTGAGCAGGGAGCCCGATGCAGGACTCGATCCAGGGACTCCAGGATCATGATCTGAGCCGAAGGCAGTCGCTTAACTAACTGAGCCACCAAGGCGCCCTCAATTATTTTTAAAATAAATCAATACCACCACATTGCAGAGAACCAGTCATCACTGGATGACTGTTTGCTAATGTTTATGGCTAGTTAGTATGTTTGAATCTAGCTGAGACTAGAGACTACAAGTGATAAAGAATCACAATTTTTAATCTTATGTAAATAGAAAAGAAAAATATTTTAAAATGACTGTGTGTAGACAAGTATGTCTTGCCGCTGAAAATTAGGGGATTGCACAAGAACATATAATTATTAAATCACTATCTTATGGGAAGCAGTGTGTGTTTTACTTCAGATCATTAAACTTAACCTTTGTGTAATTAATACCATACTCTTATTTATGTTACATTTTCTAAGAAACGGATTTCAGTATTTGATATTTAACAGCATTATTGGCTCTCCTACTAAGAGAAAACATTTTTGAATGGAATCTAATAAATATATAAGAAAATCTTATCTTTAATCAGCATATCCAAATATTGTTTCATGTTTATTCAAGCATGCACTAAAGTAGTTGGCATATTTTTGGCAGTTCTGGTAAAATTACTTCATCTTTTCAGAAACGTTTAAACCAAACTGACAGTTTGGACTACCTGACAGCTTCTAACCATGATTGTCTAATTTTTTTCACATGTTCTTGCTTATAAAACTAATCAAAAAACTGTTGTCTCCCAGAATTGTTACTTTGCAACTAGAGAATGTATGGAAACATTACAGTTACACTTAAGGACACATATAGTTGATATGAAGTGTTCCTCGATTTACCATGTCATGGACTTTAGAAACTTTTTCTTTTTTAAGTTTTTATTTAAATTCCAGTTAACATACAGTGTAATATTAGTTTCAGGTGTACAATATAATTCAACACTTCCATACATCATGCAGTGTTCATCAGAAGTGCCCACTTTAATCCCCATCACCTATTTCACCCATTCCCCCATCCACTCCCTTCTGATAACCATTAGTTTATTCTCTATAATTAAGAGTCTATTTCTTGGTTTGCCTCTCTCTCTTTTTTTAAGCTTTATCTTCTATTTCTCTGTCTCAATATCATTATACATTCTAATAATTTGTTCTCTGGCTGGTATGAATTTTAATAATTTAAATTTTAGATGAAAGTTGTTTGATTATTTGGCACTTTCTCAGCTCTCAAAAAAGGATCTTACAGTTTTTTGTTTCTGTTTTGGCAAAAAACTTTTAAAAATTGACAATTTGTTTTCATTAGTGCCCACTTAGATAAATGAGATTCCATTTTTTAACTTAGAGAAAAAGATTCAAATTCTCTAATACCATTATCTTCCTTTTTCTAATATTGTGATAGTAATTCCAAGCCTAAAATAAATTTCTGTATCAGTATGTTATATGCAGGGGGAAAAAGAAAGTAAGACCCACTAATGTGAGAAACTACTTCTGTGTATCGTGTTAGACTCTATATTGTATTTTATTTGACAGAGAAATATTAAGGAACTAATTAGTATCTTTGCCTTAATTAAAATTCTGTTGATTGCAAACAACAGAAATCGACTTGAGTGAATTTAGGAAAAACCAGAAATTTGATGATAGACATTGACTTATCCAATGGAAAAAGGCAACTAGGGCTCTATGACTAGAGGCAAGATCAGAAAAGCCAACAGGACTCTGAGCTACAATCTGTCATTTTTCTTTTTTTTACTGTGAATATCTCCAGGCTAGGGCCCTGGAGAAGCAGAAGTCAGTCTACAAAGAAAGAAAGAGCAAGGCAGATATTCACAGTAAAGAAAAGAAAAATGGCAGATTGTACCTCTGAAACAATAATATATTAAATAATATGTTAAATAATATGTTAAAAACAATAATATGTTAAAAAAAAAGAAGAAGATAGCAGGAAGGGAAAAATGAAGGGGGGGATCGGAGGGGGAGATGAACCATGAGAGACTGTGGACTCTGAGAAACAAACTGAGGGTGTTAGTGGGGAGGGGAGGAGGGGGATGGGTTAGCCCAGTGATGAGTATTAAGGAGGGCACGTACTGCATGGAGCACTGGGTGTTATACGCAAACAGTGAATCATGGAACACTACATCAAAAACTAATGATGTAATGTATGGTGATTAACATAACATAATAAAATAAAATAAAATAAATTGTTTCGTCTATTTTATTTGGCTCTTTCTGACCTTCAATTCCAAGTTGTTGGTAAAAGCTTTATTTATTAATTTGGCTTTGACATTGTGGTAATCATTATGCTATTCACCACATATTTCTAACATCTTTCTACTTTGCAAGCATGACATAGGATTGTACTTCCTAGCTCTGTTGTAGTTGGGCAATACCATGTGATTTATTCTGGTCAATGAGGTGTGAGCAGTAGTGATGTGTGTCCTTTAAAAACCAGTAAAAGACTCTCTAGAGTGTTCTTTTCCTCTGCCTTGATGATCAGCATGTTATAGTTAATGGATACTTCATCAGCTTAAGTTCCTGAATGAAGATACACAAGATTAGGGTTCCCATGCATCCCTCAATGGAGGAAGAAATAAACATTTATTGTTTTAAGTTACTGAGATGTTGAGTTTCTTTGTTATCTCAGCATAGCCAAACCTGTCTTGACTAATATATGAATATATTTGGAATTGTATTAAATTTGTAATATTTTTAGATTTGACCTGTTATTTAAAACTCCTCCCTAGGTCCCTGCTTCATTCCTGTTTGCCCTGCACTCACACTGTTTGTCTGCCCTGGCTCAGTACCCATTTTATTCTGTCATGTTGTGTTGCTGTTGTAAGAATTCTTAGAGGATGTATAGACATGGCATTAAAGTGTGTTGGAATGAACACTGGCTTAGGAGTTAGAAGACATATATTCTTTTACCTTTTTTTCGGCTACATGACCATGCAGAATTTTATAATTTTGATACTCAGTTTCTTCATATGAAAATGAATAGATTATACATTACCTACCTTAATTATAATATGTAAAGAGTAAAGCATTACATTATATATGCAAATTATTGCTATGTATCTATCATCTCTATATAAACTGCTTAGGTGTATTTCCTAGGGTATAGCTATATGATTTCACTTGCTCAATTTAGCCAATGAATATGCAAGTGTATAAGATCATAAATATGGAAAATGACATGTAAGAAATGAGTTGTGATTCCTTTTAAATATCTGTATTGGTTCTAAGCATTTCTTAGTATTTCTTAAATTATGCTTCAGTATAATAATAAAACCAAATAATAATAGTTACATAATTCTAGTTACATACTTTAAAACAGGATGCATCATGTCCAAGCAGTGATTTAACTCTATTGCCTCTCTCATGCCAATGGTAGCACTAAGTCTATACCCGTGTAGCTTTGTTTCTGGTTGCATAGTGCAATCTATCAATCATATGCACTGGTGTAAGATTTGAGAGGCAGAAGCAATCTCTGTGTCCCCTTTGACTGTTATTCTGTGAGAAATAAATTCCTGGAGGGGCGAGATCCTTCTACTGTTGCTTCTTAGGCTCTAGCCTCCAGCTTCTGGTATTGAGGCACACAGGTAGAGGCAATAATGATGGCTTCTCAATTTCAGCATCCTGATGCTCCCTGCAGTCACAGTATATGCTCTTGAAATCAGTCATTCCCGTAGTGGATGCAGAAGTGGTAATTCCCTGCTGGGCCAGTTCTATCCTATTCTCTATTTCTGGAGGCCCAGTGCAGAGCTTCCTCTGCAGCCTTCCAAATGATTCTGTAAACTCCTAACCAGCATTTAATTTATTCTTACATAAAGTATCTAGAGCAGTGGTTCTCAAACTTTAGTGTGCCTTAGAATGACCTGATGGACTTGTGAAAATACCGATTACCTGGCTCCATTATCAGAATTTCTGAATTATTAGGCATGGGGGCAGAATCTAAGAACAGTGATATATAAGAAGTTCCCAGATTGCTGAATCAGAGACCACACTTTGAGAACCATAGATCTAGAGTATTTTCTGTTTCCTACCCAGAATCTGTCATAAAATAAGCATTGCCCCTGAATGTGTCAAATAATCCAAGCCAGTCACAATTGTTTCTCAAAAGTTGAATAACTGGACTCATTAAGTGTTACCTTAATATTAATTATAGGTTAATATTAAGGTAATACTAATATTAATACTAATACCAGAATATTAACTAGACTTACAAAACTGTATATTAAGAGGTGTTAATAGAGATTTAATAATTAGTCAGATATGCTAGATCAGCTTATGTCATGCTGAGTATATATTTTTACGTTTATTCTTTGGTATAAAGACTAAGTGATGTCATATAGTAACATTATCATGTGGTCTCCCATGCAAGTACTAACCAGGCCCAACCCTGCTTAGCTTCTGAGATCAGAGGAGATTGGGTGTGTTCAGGGTGGTATGGCCCTAGACAACATTATCATATAGTAATATACTTTTCCCCTCATCTGTGTGAATATCAGTTCAGTACAGACAGGTAATACCTTTGTCATGATAGAGTTTTTCTATAAATTCTGTTTTGAAAATAAAAGCTTAAAGAGAACTATCATTTAATATTAATCATCCTTTCATACTGCATATTTAGATAATCTTATTTTAAATTTTAGCTTAATCATCTATTTAACTTAATTTAGCCGAGTACTTTTTACATAAAAGATTCTGAGGCCCAAAGACATAAACATTTGGAGAAAGAGTTGAAGGCAGGGGAGGAAGAGATGGCGGAGGAGTAGGAGACCCTATTCCAACTGGTCCCCTGAATTGAGCTGGATATCTACCAGACCACTCTGAACACCCACAAAATCAGCCTGAGATGTAAGAAGATGGATCTGGATCTCCATAAACAGAATATCGCAGGCAGTTGGTTTCAAGGTATGAAGTGGGGAGCCGTGATTCTGTGGGCAGATATGGGAAGATAAACAGGAGGGGGAGGGAGCTGTGGGGATCATGCACCACTGGTGAGCAATAGCCTCCTGTGCTGGGGACCAGGCACAGACTCGCAGACTGGTAGTGGCAGGGAAAGGACTCTAGGGCAGCCCCCCAGACTGAAACCTGGAGCAGCAGGGCCACACATGTGAACTGGGGGTGGCTGGTGGTTTTAGAAGCACAAAAGGCAGAGATGTGGCCCAACCTGGAGGCAAGGACTGGGAGCACTGCTGAGGGGCGCATAACCCAGGATGCTGCAGTTTTTAGCAGCACAGACAGAAACGGAGATAGTGTGGCCTGGAGAGCTCACTGGAGAACAGATTGTAATCTCTCTGCTCTGAGGCACAGGGTTGGAAATGGTTTCTTCTGCTCTGACTCTTGGAAGAGATGCAGAAAGCCGCCAGGGAAAGCTGCCAGAGAACAAAAGCTCCCCCAAAACCGGTTTTCACTGAGCCCATCCCCCCCAGAGGGGGCAGGGTAACTCTGTCCAAACAGGGTTGCCTGAGTAACAGCATGGCAGACTGCTTCCCCGGAAGACAGTCTGGGAGAACAAGAGGCTGACAACCCTAAGGTCCCTATAAAACAGGTGCATCTTGCTTGGGTTGTGGTCAATAATTTGGACTCTGTACATTCCCTCAACCACCCCTCACGAGAATGACTAGGAGGAGGAGGAACCCCTAAAATAGGAAAGACTCAGAGACTGTGACTTCTGCCACAGACTTACAAATGGATACAGATACAACCAAGATGTCGGAAATGGACTTCAGGGTAACGGTTATGAAGACGATAGCTAGAATGGAGAAATCAATTAATGGCAACATAGGGTCTCTAAGGACAGAAATGAAAGCTGAACTGGCAGAATTTAAAAATGCTATCAATGAGAGCCAATCTAATCTAGATAATCTAACACCTAGGGTAAGCGAGGCAGAAGAATGAGTTAGTGATCTAGAAGACCAACTGATAGAAAAGAAGGAAAAGAACGAGGCCAGGGATAAACAGCTCAAAATCCATGAAAACAGAATTAGAGAAATAAGTGACACCATGAAACATTCCAATGTCAGATTATTGGGATCCCTGTGGGGATGGAGAGAGAGAGAGGACTAGAAGATATATTTGAGCAAATCGTAGCTAAGAACTTCCCTAATCTGGGGAATGAAACAAACATTCGTGTCCTAGAGGCAGAGAGGACCCCTCCCAAGATCAAGGAAAACAGGCCAACGCCCTGGCATGTAATAGTAAAACTCACAAATCTTCGAACCAAGGAACCATCGTAAAGGTAGTTAGGGGGAAGAGATTCCTTATGTACAGAGGGAGGAACATCAGAATAACGTCAGACCTATCCACAGAGACCTGGCAAGCCAGAAAGGGCTGGCAAGACATATTCAAGGTACTAAATAAGAAGAACATGCAGCCAAGAATACTTTGTCTGGCAAGGCTGTCATTTAGAATGGATGGAGAGATGAAGAGCTTCCAAGACCAGCAGAAACTGAAAGAACATGTAACCACTAAACCAGCCCTGCAAGAAATATTAAGCAGGGTTCCATAAAAGGAGAAAGATCCCAAGAGTGATACAGAACAGAAATTTACAGAGACAATCTATAGAAACAAGGACTTCACAGGCAACATGATGAAAATAAATTCTTATTTTTCAATAATCACTCCCAACGTGAAGAGCCTAAATGCTCCCATAAAATGGCACAGGGTTGCAGATTGGATAAAAAGACAGGACCCATCCATATGCTGTCTACAAGAGACTCATTTTGAACCTAAAGATACATCCAGACTGAAAGTGAAGGGATGGAGATCCATCTTCCATGCCAATGGACCTCAAAAGAAAGCTGGGGTAGCAATTCTTATATCAGACAAAGTAGATTTTAAGCTGAAGTCTGTAGTTAGAGACACAGAAGGACACTATATCATTCTTAAAGGATCTATCCAACAAGGAGACTTAACAATTGTAAATATCTATGCCCCCAACATGGGAGCAGCCAACTACATAAGGCAACTGTTAACCAAAATAAAGAGTCATATTGATAATAATACATTAATTGTAGGAGACTTCAATACTCCACTCTCAGCAACAGACAGATCATCTAAGCAGAAAATCAACAATCAAGAGCTTTGAATGACACACTGGACCAGAAGGACCTCATAGATATATACAGAACATTCCACCCTAAAACAACAGAATACTCATTCTTCTCGAGCACACATGGAACTTTCTCCAGAATAGACCACATACTGGGTCACAAATCATGTCTCAACCAATACCAAAAGATTGAGATTATTCCCTGCATATTCTCAGACCACAATGCTTTAAAACTGGAACTCAATTACAAGAAAAAAATTGGCAGAAATTCAAACACTTGGAAGCTAAAGACCACTGTGCTCAAGAATGTTTGGGTCAACCAACCAATTCATGGCAACCAATGAGAATGAAAACACATCAGTCCAAAACCTATGGGATATTGCAAAGGTGGTCCTAAGGGGGAAATACATAGCCTTCCAAGCCTCACTCAAAAAAATAGAAAAATCCTGAATTCACCAACTAACTTACACCTTAGAGAACTAGAGAAAAGGCAACAAACGATGCCTAAGCCATGCATTAGAAGAGAAATAATTAAGATTAGAGCAGAGATCAATGAATTAGAAACCAGAAACACAGTAGATCAGATCAACGAAACTAGAAGCTGGTTCTTTGAAAGAATTAATAGATCGATAAGCCACTGGCCAGACTTATCCAAACGAAAAGAGAAAGGACCCAAATTAATAAAATTATGAATGAAAGGGGGAGAGATCATGACTAACACCAAGGAAATAGAAACAATTATTAGAAATTATTATCAACAACTCTATGCCAATAAATTAAGCAACCTGGAAGAAACAGACACCTTCCTGGAAACCTATAAACTACCAAGACTGAAACAGGAAGAAATTGAGAACCAGAAAAGGCCAATAACCAGTAACGAGATTGAAGCAGTGATCAAAAACCTCCCCAAAAGCAAGAGTCCAGGGCCTGATGGATTCCCTGGGGAATTCTACCAAACATTCAAAGAAGAAATAATACCTATTCTCCTGAAGCTGTTTCAAAAAATAGAAACAGAAGGAAAACTTCCAGACTCATTCTATGAGGCCAGCATTACCTTAATCCCCAAACCAGGCAAAGACTCCATCAAAAAGGAGAATTTCAGATAGATATCCCTGATGAATATGGATTCCAAAATTCTCAACAAAATCCTAGCTAATAGGATCCAACAATACATTAAAAGGATCATCCACCATGACCAAGTGGGATTTATCTCCAGGATGCAAGGGTGGTTCAACATTTGCAAATCAATCAATGTGATAGAACACATTAATAAGAGGAGAGAGAAGAACCATATGGTCCTCTCGATTGATGCAGAAAAAGCATTTGACAAAATACAGCATCCTTTCCTGATTAAAACTCTTCAGAGTATAGGGATAGAGGAAACATTCCTCAATTTCATAAACTCCATCTATGAAAAACCCACAGCAAATATCATCCTCAATGGGGAAAACATGAGAGCCTTTCCGTTAAGATCAGGAACACATCAAGGATGTCCACTCTCGCCACTATTGTTCAACATAGTACTAGAAGCCCTAGCAACAGCAATCAGACAACAAAAAGAAATAAAATGTATTCAAATTGGCAAAGAAGAAGTCAAACTCTCTCTCTTTGCAGATGACATGATACTTTATGTGGAAAATCCAAAAGACTCCACCCCCAAATTACTAGAACTCATACAGCAATTCAGTAATGTGGCAGGATACAAAATCAATGCACAGAAATCAGTTGCTTTATTATACACTAACAATGCAACTGTCAAAAGAGAAATTAGAGAAACAATTCCATTTACAATAGCATCAAAACCCATAGGATACCTTGGAATAAACCTAACCAAAGAGGTAAAGGATCTATACTCTAGGAACTACCGAACACTCATGAAAGAAATTGAAGAAGATGCAAAAAGATGGAAAAACATTCCATGCTTATGGATTGGAAGAAGAAACATTGTTAAAATGTCTATGCTGCCCAGAGCAATCTATACCTTCAATGCCATCCTGATCAAAATTCCAAAGACATTTTTCAAAGTGCTGGAACAAACAATCCTAAAATTTGTGTGGAATCAGAAAAGACCCCAAATCGTCAAGGAAATGTTGAAAAATCACATTGCCCGACTTCAAGCTATATTACAAAGCTGTGATCACCAAGACAGCATGGTACTGGCACAAAAACAGACATATAGACGAATGGAACAGAATAGAGAGCCCAGATATGGACCCTCAACTCTATGGTCAAATAATCTTCGACAAAGCAGGAAAAAATATGCAATGGAAAAAAGACAGTCTCTTCAATAAATGGTGCTGGGAAAAATTAGACAGCTATATACAGAGGAATGAAACTCGACCGTTCTCTAACACTATATACAAAGATAAACTCAAAATGGATGAAAGACCTCAATGTGAGACAGGAGAGGAGATCAAAATCCTAGAGGAGAACATAGGCAGTAACCTCTTCAACGTCGGCTACAGCAACTTCTTTTAACATCTCCAAAGGCAAGTGAAACAAAAGCAAAAATGAACTTTTGGGACTTCATCAAGATAAAAAGCTTCTGCACAGCAAAGGAAACAGTCAACAAAACAAAGAGGCAACCCACAGAACGGGAGAAGATATTTGCAAACGACACTGCAGACAAAGGGCTGATATCCATATCTATGAAGAACTTCTCAAACTCAACACCCAAAAAACAAATAAGTCAAAAAATGGACAGAAGACATGAACAGACACTTCTCCAAAGAAGACATACAAATGGCTAACAGACACATGAAAAAATGTTCATCATCATTAGCCATCAGGGAAATTCAAAGCAAAACCACTTTGAGATACGACCTTAAGCCAGTTAGAACGGCAAAAATTAACAAGGCAAGAAAGAACAAATGTTGGAGAGGTTGTGGAGAAAGGGGAACCCTCTTACACTGTTGGTGGGAATGCAAGTTGGTACAGCCACTTTGGAAAACAGTTCCTCAAAAAATTGAAAGTAGAGCAATCATATGACCCAGCAATTGCACTACTGAGTATTTACCCCAAAGACACAGATGTAGTGAAAAGGAGGGCCATATGCACCCTAGTGTTCATAGCAGCAATGTCCACAATAGCCAAACTGTGGAAAGAGCCCAGATGCCCTTCAACAGATGAATGGATAAAGAACATGTGGTCCATATAGACAATGGAATATTACTCAGCCATCAGAAAAGATGAATACCCAACTTTTACATCAACATGGATGGGACTGGAGGAGATTATGCTAAGTGAAATAAGTCAAGCAGAGAAAGTCAATTATCATATGGTTTCACTTATTTGTGGAACATAAGGAACAGCATGGAGGACATTAGGAGAAGGAAGGGGAAAATGAAGGGGGGGGGATTTGGAGGGAGAGATGAACCATGAGAGACTATGGACTCCGAGAAACAAACTGGGTTTTAGAGGGGAGGGAGGAGGGGCGATGGGTTAGCCCAGTGATGGGTATTAAGGAGGGCACGTACTGCACGGAGCACTGGGTGTTAACTGGAAACAATAAATCATGGAACACTACATCAAAAACTAATGATGTACTATATGGTGACTAACATAACATAATAAATTAAATTAAATTTAAAAAAAAGAGTTGAAGGTAGCCTCTAAATATTTTGATACTTAAGTCCAGTTTTCTTTTCATTACTGCTATTAATTCTCTTTGGAATGTGGGCTTCCTTTTTACCTCTTTTATGTATATGCATAGTCAAATGAGCAATGGAAAATTTTTGCCATATTTGAAACAAAAGTTTAAAAAATATATTAGTATGAATTAATTGCCAAACTCATGCTAATAGTTAATATTTAAAGAGGTCACTAGTTGCTACCAATTTTTAAGTTGTTATTTAAATGCTGTTTAAATGTCATATTATGCCATTTTAAGTTGTTCTTTAATTCTTAGAAATAAGTAATATATTTGGATGCCCTCCAGTATCTCCCTCTGAATTAAACTACCTCACTCTATAATCATGTCATTTAATCAAAAATTAACTTCCTGCCAGAGTGGCTTGTTAAGGATTTGCTAATTCTGACTTTCTTCTCTGAAACTTAATTGAACTCAGCAGTCAATAGCTCCTCTCCCCAGGTCTCAGATAACAAAATGCATTTTGGCTTTCTTTTCTTCTTCAGGTTTATCACTTTTCAAACTTGTAACTTTTTTCTTTAAAAAAAAAATACATTTTTAGAATGACTGAAGCAAGTGAAAAAGATAAACAAACAAGCATTAGTTGATTATCCTGAGGCTTTGCTATTTTAAAATCAATTTAGGATGATTTTCAATCTTTTCTAATATGATTTTGCATTTAACTAAAAATATATAACAGTCTGGAATTTTTAGTACAGTCTAGCTTCTTCGGTAACTCAGAGAGGTTTGGTTTATCCTTGTCTTTGTGTCATCTCTGGTCCACAGAAAGTATCCTTTCCAAGGTGATGTAGGCTACCTCATAATGTATCAGAACATAGTGAACATCTCTCATGGAGATGTGAAAGGCTTTAAAAACTGATTGTAAGGTAAAGATCTAATCTCATATTGTAGTGAGGTTTTAAGAGATGAAACTTTTGCAAAATAGTTTCTGATTTAGAATTAAGTGATTGATAATTGTCAAAGCTGGGTAATGGTAGACCAGATTTACTCTACCAGTCTCTCCATATTTGCATAGGTTTGGAATTTTTTGAATAAAAAGTTTGAAAAACAAAATGTGAAATGTTACTTACATGAATTGCATGGCAAGGTGAGGTGCATAATGCATAGAGAGATATTTAGCACATAATACACATAAAAAATATTTAGATATCCTTGTTCAGTGAAAAACAAAGCAAATGTATCTCTACTGTGATTTATTGTACACAGCTAGACTATGACCAGGAGAAAATGAGTTAAAAAAACGAGTTGATATGTTAGAGATAAATAATTTCCTTTGGTGTTTATTTTATACTATGTGTTACACAAAAATACAAATTTTAAGTGTACTTACATTTTTTAAGTAAATCTCTTTTCATAAAGTTCAATGAAACAAAATTAAATTCAAGAAATGAAATTTAGTTCTCATTCTTATTGCCAAACAACATTTAGTGATGAAGTTTGTATCCTTACATTTAAAAATGTTAACTGAGGGGGCGCCGGGGTGGCTCAGTCAGTTAAGCGGCTGCCTTCAGCTCAGGTCATGATCCCAGGGTCCTGGGAAGGAGCCCTGTGTTGGACTCCCTGCTGATCGGGGAGTCTGCTTGTCCTTCTCCCTCTGCCCCTCCCCCTGCTCATGCTCTCTCTCTCACACTCTCTCTCAAATAAATAAATAAATAAAATCTTTTAAAAAATAAAAATGATAACGAGTTTTGTAGGACAAATGAGGGCAAATCCCAAAGTCTGAAAAAATGATGCTTTAATTCGTGGCAAAGGAGTTTTAACCTTTTTTGGTTAAGATTATGAAGTACCACCCAGGAAAAATTGGTGTATATATATATAACTCAAATATTACAATATTAGAGCGTTCATGGAGCATACCCATGGGACTCCAGGTTAAGGTCACTTAAAAAAGCATTTTAGGCTTCTAAACAAGGCTTTTAGGCTTCTAAGACAAGATACAGAACTATGAATATTAGAAATTCCTTGTGTTAGAGACCAAAAAGTACCGCTAAAAAATTATGACAAGAAGGTAGGCTTAATATCTTTAAAATTTATAAACACTCCACTAGATAAATGTGTGTTGACTTTGATCTTGCATTTGTTGGAGGAGGTCATCGAGAGGACATGACCGCCAATTGACCCGACAGCTGGACCTGGGCAACTGGAGGCTCCTGACGCCCTCCCCTGTCCTCGGAAAGTGGGTTCCGCCCACCAGTCCCATAGCCGGAGCCATATTGAAGGACATAGCCTTGACAGAGCAATGCGTTGCTGAGACTATCGGGACCGCACCTCTGGCTGAACGCAGTTAGCGCCTTTATATAGACCTTTAAGACTCTGGCTGTGCGGTGCGGAGATCTACTCGTCTTGCAGCCAACGCAGACCAGCCGCATATGTAAGTTCCCTCGCTTATTAAAACTGCCGCCTACCAATCTGGAGTGGTCTGCCTCTTCAACCTCTCCCTGCCCTTCGAGTTTGAGCACCAATTTCCATTTCACCTGGGAAGGCTTCTCAAGGGTGCAAATCAACAGTAATAAATACTAGGAAAAATAGTAAATTCGAACTTGGAAAAGTGTTTATCCTTTGGTCCAAGGCTGGTACTAGGAAGAAGCAAGCAAGATGCCTGGGGAGCAAAATTTAAAGAGATACTCACTTTCTGCATCATGCAAGTGCAGGGTCGGCCCCTGAGAACGAGGGCCTCCTTAAATTTCGCTCCCTAGATGCCTCGCTTTCCTTGCGTAGTCCCAACCCTGCTTTGCATTAATCAAAGAAATTAAAATTACAGCTATGATCACCAGTCTCCCGGATGATTCTCTGTGATCCCCTGCTCATTATGACGGCATTCACAAATATACGGGATTCTGTAGGACCAGTAGGATATGTCTGAAGTGATCGTGTGTGACATTCTGGCTACCGCTTTGCTCTCTCTTCCGGGAGAGGCTCTCAGGAGCCAGCTGCCATTTTGTTAGGCTAAACAAACCGCTTAATGCAGAAGTCCAGGTGTTAAGGAACGGAGGCCTTCTGCCAACAGCTGTAAGAATGAACCATTTTGGAAGCAGATTTTTTTTTTTAGCCCCAGTCAAGCCTTTCAGTGACTCTAGCCTCGCCAACATTTTAATTGCAATCTCATAAGAAACCCTGAGCCAGAACCATTCCAGCCCAGCTACTCCTGAGTTCCTGACTCACAGGAACTTTGAGATAATGTTTATTGTTTTCAGCCATTTGTTACGCAGCAATAGATAACGAACACAAGCAGTCCGGAGGCATTTTATCAATTGTACTTAAAGGAAAAGGAATTCTCTGTTGGTAATACAGTCTTACCATAGTGGTTAAGAACACAGAATTCAGTTTGAATTCTGCATCAGTCATTTATTAGTTGTGTGGCCTTGGAAAAATTACTTGTGTTTTATCTCTTATATAAAAGAAGGAAAACAATAGCGCCTATACCACAAAATTGATGAAAGATTTACACACGGGAATATATACCAGGTGTCTATCAAATAATAAACATTATGAAAGCATTTGCTGTTATTATTTCTAACTACTTTGTCAGTGCTTATTTCTCATATGGATGCATGGATTATTGTTAACAACACGTGAAGTATAGCTTTCCTTATATGCAAATGTGTTTCACTAATGCCTTACATAAAAATACCTGAGGATAGATGTGTATGGCTTCTCAAAAAGGTATTTTGTACCTCCAGAGCAGGAGAAATGAAATTTCTCTCACCTTGGTTTTAGGTGGGGAAAATACTTTTCTGGATTATAGACTCAGGAGGAGTTTCCCCCTATTACTCACATTTTATTTTATATTTATTTCCTTCTTGCCATTTCAGAATTGCTCCCAGTTTCAGTAGCTGGGGTTAAATGTTTGCTTGTCTCCTGTAATAAAAAGACTCAAAAAGGTTTTATTGTCCATGCGTTGCATGCCTACAATGCAGCTTGCACTTCCCCATAAATGAATGTCTTATTCCCTTGCATTGTGTTTTTGTGTGTGTGTGACCTAGATGCATTCTTCTCTTTAAAGGAATGTTCTTACTGCTCTGCAGACATCATCTAGCCTGAGCTGGAGGTTACCATGGTAATATGGCCATACAGGATGACTTCAAGACTACATCATGCTGAGTTGTTTTCAGGGAGAATTGAGGACTGTTGTCTTTTGCTGATAGGCTCTACTTAAACTGGCCCTCTCTGCCTTCTTCTAAGAATAATTAAAGAACTTTGCTGTTGGTGGATGTCCAGGCTGGCTATTTGCAAAAAAGTAAAGTAGGTAACATTTATCTTTACACTTTCATTTTTTTGTGACATTTTCCCCAGTAATAGCATCCTTTTATTCTCTAGGTGTGTGATGACCATATATTATCTGAGACCTTCCTAACAGGGCATAAATTAATCTGGCAAAGTTATCTATGATTAAAAAAATTATCACTTTATTTGAGTTGCATTATTTAGATTTACCACAAAAGTCATGATTGTAGAGAGAACTATTCAAGAGAAAAAAATTAAATTTTCTTGGAAACACACGTGGCAGAAATCTCTGCATTTAGAAATATGTAATGAAATCTTTATTTTAAAATTACAACTATAAAACATACACATAGCTTTCAAATAATTACCAAAATATGTATACTAGGCAGAACCACCAAATGTGCCAATTTCTGTCCAAAACAGCACAGGCTTTTTCTTCTCCTGTCCCAAACACTAATCCTTCTGAAAATGACTTCAGTTTAATTATTTTTCTTAGCAACATTTACATTTTTTGTCTTTATTTTTCTTGAATTGTCTGAAATAGTTTTTAGAGTTTCTCAAAATTTTTTTTTACCAGATTATATATTCAGTTGGGCATCAAAATCTTCAAAAAATCTTCACTGGTTGCACTTCAACAGTGAAGCAAACGAAAGTCACAATTCCTGGTAATTATCCTGTGAAGTAAATGCATTTGAATCTTACAGTATTTCTCCTTATTCACAGTTGTATCATTCTTCGTGCGTTTAATACTTGCTGCCGGGTACATAGCTTTTCATGTGTAGAGTTGTCTCTTCACCTAAATTGTGAGAGATCCTGTCTTATGTTTTGTTCTTTGTTTTCCAGGCAGCAATTAATTAGCAATTTCATATACATTAATTAATTGAAAAATTTATTTAGAAGCAATTTAAAAAGGTATAGAAACTTTCAAGGAAAGTGGTTACTCATCATTTTTGCGCCCATGAAATATTTTGCACTAGCTCTTCAAGTTGTATTTTTCAGTTGTAGAGAGGAGTCATATGTTTCTTTATGCATTTAGCATATTCTTTTGAATACTAGGCTCTGTTCTTTGAGATGTGAGCCAAGGTTTGAAGATCCCTACTTTGATGGAGCTAACCTTAGTAGGAGGAAATAAACAAGCAATTAAGAAAACAATTTAGAATTCCAATGAATAAAAAGAAGCTTATGATAAAGGAGACTGTGTGGCTACTTTAGAATCAGCCTCTCTATGCAGGTAACAACCTGGGAAGGTTTAGGACTAACTATGTTGGATTTGAAGATACAAAGAAGGCCAATGTTACTGAAGTGTAGAGAAGCAGCAGTGGGATTATTAAATACAGTAGTGTCCCCTCATTCGTGGTTTCACTTTTTGTGGTTTCAGTTATTCATGGTCACCTGCGGCCTGGAAGCAGATGATCCTCCTTCTGACATATTATCAGAAGTCAGTAATAGCCTCATATTACTTCACAGGGCCTATGTCATTGATCTCACTTCGTCTCATCACATAGGTGTTTTATCATCTCACATCATCACAAGAAGGGTGAGTACAGGACAGTAAGATATGTTGGGAGAGACCACATTCACATAACTTATAGTATATTGTTTATATAGTATAGTATATAATTATAATATTATAGTATATTGTTATAATTGTCCTATTTTATTATTAGCTATTGCTGTTAATCTCTTCCTGTACCTAATTTATAAATTCAACTTTATCATAGGTATGGATATAAAGGAAAAAAACAGTATGTATAGGGTTCAGTACTATCTGTAGTTTCAGGCATCCTTTGTGGGTCTTGGAATATATCCCTAGGAACTACTCTAATGTCAGAGAAGAAGGCCATGGAGTGTCCTTTGTACACCAGGGAAAAGAATTTGGATTTTTTAAAAAAGTATAATGAGAATCCACTGGAACATATTAAAGAAGGATGAAACAAGATCGGATTTACATTTTAAAAAGTTGTAGTACTAGGATATGAAACGGGGAAGATTTGGACCGGATATAGTTGAGATAGGATTAGGAAGCTAGGTCAGGGGTTCTGCTTTTCCTTGTTAAGTTTGTAATATTTGTTTAACATGCATGCAGAAATATGAGGTAGGAGAAGGGTGGTGGGTAGGGTTAAAGACAGGGACTTTGGAGCCATTGGTATTTAGTTGGTCTTTAAAGCCATGGAGTGCATGAGATTAGCTAGAAATATTACTTTGTGAGAATATTGACAAGGTGACTTGAAACTGAGCCTTGAAGTACCTCAACGTGTAGAGATTCAGTAGATGACAAAGGATCATAGAGGAGACAGAGAGTGCTCTAAGTGTGGTAAGAGGACAGAGCATAGAGAATACAAGATCAGAAAGGTGTGCACGGGATTTGGTTTCATGGAAGTCGTTGGTGACTTTGACATAAACAATAGCTGTGGAGTGGTGGGGACAAAACCTGACTAGGGTGAGTTTACCTATGAAAACAATGAAAAGAACTGTCAAAGGATAACGTGTCTCATAATATGTATAGTAGGTGATAACAGTAATGGAATGAAAACACTACTATTTAATGGGTGTTGGCTTTATGTATGGCATTTTACCAAGCACTTTTCAGGTATTATTTCACTATATGCTTGTAACTTTGAAATCTTATTATTAGCTTTATTTTAAAAATAGAGAAATTGAGATCTAGAAAATTTAAGTGACTTGCTAAGGTCACATTGCTTTATCACAAGCAGAAGTTTTGCTGCATCGGTCTTAACCTGAAGAATTAGTGGAGTGATATAATTATTGTGTACATTTATTTTCTATACATTTTTGCTCTTTAATTAAGGTAACAACTCACATATGTTAAACTCCATTTTTGGAGTTTATTGGCATAATTGGATCACAAGATAGTGACAATCACATCAACACTATAAAGAATTGATGGCTGCAAAATGTGGTATTTCTTTTTCAATCCTAAAATCCAAACTTGAAGGACTTAAAATATCTCTAAAATGTACTTATATCAAAAATCCCAGATATAATGAATGCATTTCTGACTGAGGGAAAACTTTTAATTCATTTATTTTTTTTCAGAATGTTCTTGTAAAATAGCTAGAATAATCCATATTTAACCAACATGTTAAAATCAAAATGTGTAACTTTAGATGGTCAGACTACACACATGAAAATGTGTGGTGATAATTTAATAATTTATGTTGTCAAATTAATGGAAAATAATTAGCTACCTACCTGGTGTTATACTAAATTAATTTCAGAAAGATCAAAGATTTATATATGAAAGCATAAACACATTAGGAAATATAGAGTTTTTAAAAAATAATGTTGGATTAGGAGTGGCCTTTCTAGCATGACAGGAAATAAGAAAAGGAAGCACTGACAGGTTTGACTACTCGAAAAGGAATAACACTATACAAAAGTTGAAAGAGAAGTGAAAAACTGGAGAAAATATGTAGAGAGTATACAACGGAAAAATGAATAATATCCTTATAAGTAGTTTCTATAAATAAATAAAAGATGACCAGCTTAATAAAAATGAGCAAAAAATATGAAAAGGCAATTAATTCATAGAAGACACCATGTCCGATGAACAAATAAAAAGATGTTCAGTCACAGCAGTGATTCAAGAGATGCCGATTGAAACAATGTTGAAGTCTGCAATTTAACAAAAGAAAGCAAAGAAAATTACTAGTGATGACTAAGGGTGTGGGGGAATAGATACTTTCAAACACTGTGGGTGTGAGTGATAAACATTCATTATGGGGGACTTTTCAGGAAAATCCCCAATTAATACCAGTTGTGTACATTTGTTTTTCTTGCAATGGGACTAGAGAAAACTAACACTGTCGATACTAGTTATAAGTGAAGCTGTCACCAAACTGTCACCAAACCCTTTTCTCTAAGGTAAATGTTCTCACCCAGGCTGCACAAGAGAAACACCTGGGTAAAATAGCCCCAACTAATCAGTTGAAAATCTCTGGGAGTGGGGCAGAGGCACTGCTAATATTTAGAATCTTCCCAGTAGAATCCAATATGCACTAGGTTGAGTTCTGTTATAAGTATCTTCACCTTTCCTATTAGGGAGAGTAAATAACAAACCTAAAGCTAATTCTTGGGTCTCTATTGTTCAAGAAAATTGTTGACCTACTCTAGTTAATGGAGAGGAAAGAATTTATCTCTCAGCTGAGCTGGTCTAAAGAGTTTTGCTTGTGTCCCCTAAAGATTTTGCTTATTCCCAAAAGGGGATAAGCCTGGGGATGCGGGCTAGATTTCATCAGCAGCATGTGTCCCTGTCCAGGGAAAATAATAGTGGGTCAGATACCCTCTTCTCCCTTTTCCTTGTTTACCTTCTAATGTCTCTGGAGCTCTGGAACCTTCAGAGGGCAGACTCACACCTTCAGGCAGAAATCTGAAATCAGATTGGGTCATACTCAAATACTTTAGGTACATTATGTTTAGTTAGGTCTAAAATACAGGTGGAGACATTTGATATAGCTGTTCCCTTTTCATGGAATTATGAGAATCATAGTAAAATCCATTCAAGAGAGGGAGGCTGACCAAATTATGGCAGACTCCAAAACAGTATTGTTAGAATCTATTTGAAAACAATTTTGCAGTGTTTACTAACATTTTTTTATAACTTTTATGCCAGCATTTCTATACACTGGGGTATATGGTTTCCAAATATGGTGGTCAATAATTCCTCCCTTCATTGTACATGCATAGACTCCAAGTAAGGGAGTCTGTTTTTTTCTCCTCTTGAATGTGAGCTGGCCTATGGCTTAGCCAGACTAATAGAATGTGGTGGAAGTGACATTCTGGGATTTTCACACTAAACCTTAAGAGATACTACAGCTTCCACTGCTCCTTCTTGAATCTCAGCAAATGTGATGTAAAGAATAAGTGAATTGATTAGAGGCTAGAAAAGTCAATGATTAGAGGCCACATGGAGAGACCACATAGAGAAGCTGATTGCAGCTGCATATGAGTGAGACTAGTCAACAGTCCTGGAAAAAAAAAAAAGTTCCAAGCAGAAAAAACTGAAAATGTAAGTATAAGAACAGAGGAAAGGTTTATGTGCCTGGTGTGCAGTGAGAGATGGGGAGAGGAAATCAAGTAGTCTGTTTAGCATCTTGTTAGCCATATTAAGAATTTTAAAATTTTGTTCTAAAATTGAAAAATATTAGGCATACTATGGAATCATTTAAATATATTTAAGTATATGTATACATTAAATTGGAATATGTAACAAGCTCTTTACATTGGTTATCTCTGAAGACTGCTCTTAAGGGGAATTTTTACTTTTTGAAAATGTATTTTTATAATGGTTTAATTTTATATCAATATTTAACAGACTCTGACTTTCTTCCAAAATTTCTTTCATTCTCTCTATATAATGAGATGTGGTCATGAACATGTTTAGACTATATATCTCTAACTCCTTTGTGGTGAAATTGTGGTTAAAGTGAATGGAAATAATATGTAGCATTCTTGTCTGAGGGCTGTATAGTATTTCCTTCCTCTTGTTTTAGCTGCCTGCAGAGACGGATGAGAAGGATAGAGCCATAAAATGGAAGGGCACTTAGTCCTGAACAAATTTTATGGGAGAGAACCACACTAATATATGAGCAAGAAAAACTCGAGTGTGTTAAGCCTCTCAGATTTTGGAACATGTCACCACAGCTTAGTCTAACCTAGCTAAATACAATGAAGTACATGCATTGCTTTCATAATGGGATTATATTTAATGTAGAAATCTCAATTGTACCCCAGGTTAAGCCTAAAGTCCTTATGAAGCTTTGCTGCAAATAGGCCAAGGAATTAATTAGAGCACTAGACCAAGTGAATATTTCAGGGTTTTGTGAAACAGTATTTAATAAGTCCAGTGACTGATCTGATCTTATCGTTTATATCAGATACTCAAGAATCTTCAGTGCTCTTACCCTATCGTCTTATATGTCAAGAAGCTTCCACTAGTATGTAACATGGACTAGGAAGTATCATTAGATTATACCTTTTGAAATCACATTTCACTCAGTGTATTATGAAAATGTGATAAAATATAAATTTTTTTACCTTGTCAATTTTCTGAGACCATTATTAGATTATTAAACTAAGAGAAAGTTTCCTGCTATAAAAAGTAACTTGTACTCCAGTGACCAGGCATATCAAATTGCATCCATATGAAACTTACACCAGCTATTTACATTTTATTAGTATTTGTGTCATGTATGCACAGAGCTTGAGGACATAATTCTAAGTGTACATGTATATTTAGATAACAAATCTAGAGGTCCTGCGGAGATAGTTCAAAGACAATTTTAGAGGTCATGCAAAACTTAGTTCATTTTCATTCTCCCTTTAGTTTGTATTCTTTCTGCCAAGCCCATCCAAAATAAAAAAGTCTTTTCTATTATCTTTTTCATTGTTTTTGGCAAAGTGCAACGAACTGGGTTCATAGGATAAAGAAAAATATATATTCCCTATTCCCAACCTAATATTCCTGAAATGACACCTAATCTAGCTCTGTTCCCTGCTAAAAACAAATCAGACATTTAAGGGAAATTTGCTGTGCTGTTACTTCTAAGACTGAAAAATTTGATTTAAAAACCTCAACAATTTAGTAAATTGTTTTATGTCTAATAAAACATAAACACCAGTAGAAATGCACAATCTGAACACTCTGTGTTAGCCTAGAAAAATCTTGTGTTAAGGCAAAATTAACTAATGGAATAAAAATTATATTTGTGAGGCTGTGACTGAAACTGTATAACTAAATGATTTTGTGAGAAAAAGAAACACAATTTAGACTGGATTTACTAGGATGGCAAAATTGTGGGTTTCTATTTTCCTCTTTTACTTACATTTTATTAATGGTGCTATACTGTTTTTTATGCATCAGGTAATTCATTTATACTTTATTTAGTCATAAATAGTTGTCAAGTAACTACTTTCTCCTAGATTATTTTTTGGACATTGGGATTATAACAATAGAACAGACAAACTCACTGCTTTAGTAGAACTTACATTCTACTGAGGGAGAGATGCAATAAATGAATATGGGATATAATTTACTGTGTGTCTTAGATCCTCCAGGGAGTAGACAGTGAAACAGATGTAGGAGTGAAAATGTTTACTGGGGACTAAGACCAGTGAAGGGAAAAAGGAGAAAGAGGGATTGGGCAGAGGTCAGCTCTAATGCTGTACCTGACAGTATCTCTAACAGTCCAGTGAGGCAATCCAGAGCAAGGAATTCTCAATGGAAATGCCTAGATCCTTGTATTGACACATTGCTCAGTCATTGGCTGAAGTCCTCCAGAGAAGAGTATCACATGTACTTGGTGATACTTGAAGATGAGGCAGGTCCTGATATAATTAATATCCGGGGGCTGTTAGTTCACCCCACTCCTCACTTTTGGGCAACAGAAGGGATGTCGGAAGAGAGCATCTCTTTGTCCATAATTTTTGTAGATGAAAATAGGGTAAGAATAGAAAGTGATTGTGAATTGTGTAAGACTGATGAATCACAGCCCCGTTCCCTTGAAACAAATAATACATTATATGTTAATTAAAAAAAGAGAAAGTGATGTGGGAAGTTTATTTTACACAGGACAGTGAGGAAGGCCATTGATAAGATTATAACTGAGTAGAGACTTGGAAGTTAGCTTCAAGCCATTTGATGATCTAGGATAAGGATATTTCAGGAGATAGGATAGCAAGTGAGAAAGTCCTGACAGGCAAGCCAGTGTGGCTGAAGTGAAGAGAGTTAGCAGAAAGAGGTAGGGGATGAGATTGGGAAGATAGGTTCAGAACATAAGTAGGAACCTAGAGGCCATGCTTAAGATATTTTCTGAGTATCATGGAAGGCTCTGAAGAGGAGAGTACCATGAGCTGATTTACAATTTTATAAAAGTCACATTGGAAAATTGTGATTTGCAGTAGGGTGTTAGTGGCGGTATGGTGAGAAGTGGTAGGATTCGGGTATATGTCCAAACTCTGCCTTTCTAGTGAGTTGAATGTGGGAGATGAGGAAGACATCCTTGACTTCTGGGCTTGTGGCCTGAGGAAATGTGTGAATGGAGGGGAAGAATAGGGGAAGAACAGATTGTGGTCCTAGTGGGAAGATAGAGCTGTTTTGGATAAATTAAACTGTGTATTAGATGCCTAGTTGACATGTAAATGGTTTAAGAAGAGCAACATGAAGCTCAGAGAAGTAGGGTGGAAATAAAATTTAGGAATCATTAGAGTATAGATGAAATTACAGCAATGAGATTGGAAGAGATCACCTGCCAAAGCTGAGTGTAAATAGAGATGTGTACACTTGATTAAGGCCCAAGGCATTCCACAATTCAGAGAGAGAGATAAAGAGGACAAGGTAGGAAAGGAGACAGAGAAGGAGCCGACTAGGAGGAAGAACACCAGGAGATGGAGTATCTTGGAAAGACAAGTATTTGGGGAAAAGACAAGGGCTGAGAAGGTGATGATCAACTATGTCAGGCGTGGCTGAGAAGTCAGATAAGATGAGGACTGGGTGTTGACTTTTGGAAATGCTAAAGTGGAAATCAATGTTGACCCTGACCGAAGCAGTTTCACTGTGAAATAGTGAAAAGCCTTGTTTGAAAGCAAGGTTGAGGAAAGGGCACTGAAGCCTGAGAAAAAGAAGCAATGCAAAGGTGTGCATATGTGTTTACATTTTATCCCTAGAAGAGATTATTTTTTAAAAGGTAAAATACATCATGTTCCTTGGACTCATTTTTTTTTCCTTCTCTCCTTCCTTCAGATGAGAGATCTGAAATATAGTTGAGTGAATTCACTAAGCCAGTCAAATTCTATTGGTATAGTTTTAGAAGCTGGGTAGTACTAAACTCTTTCAAAGTACTATCCTTGGGTAAAAAAGAGTTGGATGAATTTTGCTAATGCAAAATCTTCTACCTTGGATGCTGTTAACCTTAAAAATAAAACATAGTTATTTTACCAGCAAAAAAAAAGGGGGGGGTTTATTGGGGAAAAGCAGAGAATTGCAAATGGGGACAAGGAAGCTATAGCAAAGACCCTAGGCAGGTCCATTGAACAAAAGAGAGGAACACTTTTATAGAGGGAAGCACAGCTGGGAAGATTGTCATAAACAAAAGCCCACTGGAATAAACTGGGAAGTACAGTGGCTTCTCACTGACTGAGTTGTGACAGTCTCTTATCGCTGGGTAGGGACAGTAAGCCTTTTAACCTCCTGCTAGGATAGTAAAATCGTATCCACAAGCAAGCTCTTTCTCTTCCTGCTGAATTCGCAGTTGATGAGGAATGCTAGGGTGTGAGAGCTCCCCCTGCCAAACTTCTCAGCTCCATTTTAGTGAAGTTTCACTTTATTAATTTTCACAATGCCAGGGGCTAAATATATCTATATAAATGATATGAATTTTTTTTGTTTGGAGCAGCATCCAATTTACATTTCTACAACTGTAATTAAACCAGTAGAGGAAAAATTAATTGGTAGTTAAGTTACAGTAATTGCTCTGGTCTCATACATACTATTATTATTAGATTGTTTCCACATACCTCCTTTAATCCTGAGAAGGATCCCCTGAAAGTCCTTTATAGATGAGAAAACGGAGGCTCTGAGATTCAGGTAATTTGCTCAAAATCACATAGTTTCAGACGTGGAATCTGTAAATCTGGCACTAGTCTCTTGCTTGCTCTGGCATGCAGTGCTACTTCTTGATTTAAAAAGACCAAAGAGCTTAAAAAGGACAATCATTTATGCCCACCCCAACCAAAACTTTTAAGTACTTCAGAATGAATTACAACTCAGTAATTAGAGACCTAGAATTACACATTTAACTTAAAGTCAATTTTTGGGGGTTTCCTACATAGAGAGTGATTGGTTGAATGACTATGATAGTTGAACTAATTAGTAGAAATGAATATCATATTAAAAATCTTTTGGGGGTGTATATGTTCTGTATATATTCTTAGCATAGAAATGTCTTGACATTTCTTTTTTATAGAAATTCAGTTGTATACTGCTAACATCTTTAAGACCAATATAAATGCATATACACAATTATGAAATTTTATAAAATTCTTGATTTTGAAGGGAATAGGCAAGGAAGAACAGATTTTAAATTGGCACTTGAAATATTGACAGTGAAGGAATAAATAGGTGTACTTGTATTGATAATGCAAAAGCATTTACTTATGGCTATAAAATAGTGATCTGAAGCTATAATGTAGCACCAATTATGAATATAATGTTAAACTGATTATGCATTCCAGAGCTATGGTAACTATTACCTAGGTAACCACAAAAATATGTAATCTTGAGCTGAATTTATTAAATGAAAAGTTTTGTTTTGGATTCCTGCTATTGCAATATATAAAACGATAACATGATTTAAGTGATTTAAGTGAACTGTGTGAAACAGATTTTAAATTACATTTTACATGGTTAGAAAAGATAATTACAAAATTTGTTTCAATTACATATCCCAAACCACATGTGGTGATGATTTACATTTTATTTATTATACATTTTCTCCTGAAGAATATGCTCTATATTGTTCTTAGGGAATTCTGAGATTTGTATGAATTAGCTATTAAACATTTTTATATTATACCCTTTTTCATTCAGTGAGAAAAGAAGCACTGACAGAATTTTTTAAAAATCAAAGTTACGTAGACATACATCTTTAATTCCCATATTTATTTCTTCTTAGTTACTTTTTTAAGATTTTATTTATTTGAGAAAGAGAGAGAGTAAGAGCGAGAGAACACAAGTGAGGGGGAGGGGCAGAGGGAGAGGAAGACTCCCCGCTGAGCAGGGAGCCTTCCCTGCACCCCCCCCCCCCCCCCCCCCGGGGGCTTGATCACAGGACCTTAGGCTCATGACCTGAGCAGAAGGCAGACACTTAACCGTCTGAGCCACCCAGGTGCCTCTCTTTTTAGTTATTTTTGCATCATTTTGTCATCTTGATATTACATCATTATGTCATTTCCATTCTCCACCTCTAAGACGCCCCCCTCACCCTACAACCAATGTTCCCCCATCCCTGAGCTGAGTCTGTTTCCAAATTAGGTGTGATCATGTGACTAAATTTTCTGTAACTCTGTATGAATAGAAGTGATGTATGCCACTTCTGGAATTAGTGCTGGGTATGTGCCACCATACTGTCTCCTGCTTGTTAGCCAGTGCGATCTTAACATAGTAGTGACCTGACTTTAATTATACCATAAAGACAAGGCCTTGTGGGATGGTGGAGGAACATGAAGGAAGGAACCTGGGTTTTTGAATGACTGCATGGAGCAGGGCAACCTTTTGACCTAGACTGCTCACTTCAGATAAGAGAGAAGTAAATGTTTTGTCTTCTTTAAGTTACTCAATTATTGTTAATTCTCTTTATTATAGCAACCTAGCCTAAATAATACACATTGATTTGACTAGATTCAGTGAGTGAAGGAGTAAATCCACATGCTTTCTCAAATTTGTGAGTTCAAGTTAGCTCATTACACACATTCTTCCCCATAATGACATCAGTCTTGGTGATACAATCTCACACTCCTCCCCAGTTCTTTCATACTTTAGACAATATGTGGCTCTACCTCTAATTAATGCTTGCTGTATTTACTTGTGCTTTTTCTTATTATATTGCTATTACCATAAGTAGGGTGAGGTTGGTGTCTTGCCAGGCATACCTACATTACAGTTTTGTAAGAGACATTTAACTCAACTTGATCAGTTTCTTTATGTGTTGTTGGTTACCCTTACTCTTGTGATTGAAAGAATACAGACTATCCCATGGTCTGTTTCCTCTCTTTGTTTTATTTTTTCTATCTCTGATGATTTACATAGATTCTGATGAAAATATAAAAATATTGACTTGATGCTTTTTAAAACGCAATATAAACAGTGTATATTTTTCTAAATATATATTTTATACTAGATATTACTTATATTTTTGTGTATAATTAGTGTATATTTTCTGTGCAGTATTTGTTATTTTTATATTTTCCTATACAGTGTATTTCTCTTTTTAATTTTCTGGCCAACACTTCCTGATTTTACAGAGGAATAAGCTGAGAGATAGAAGGGATAGCTAGTTTAGGCTATTACACGTAGCCGCTAGGTAGAGGAACCAGTTCTCAAAGTTGGCCACTCTGACCCCAAGTTTATTTTTGTTTTCTAAAGAATAGTGGAGTGAGGTGCCAGGATGTACAGTGGAAATAGAAGCAGAGCCCAGAGCTTGAGGGAAGAAGGGACATAGAACAGGAAAGAAAAGTAAGGGATGAAGAGAGATTTGCAGTCATATGGGGAAGTTGGCCTTGTTTTAGGTGACCTAGCATTGACCCTGCCTGGTTGAGAGGTTTCCTTGGAAGTAACTGTTCTTGGATATCCCAGTACTGGAAGAACAATTTTGTTGTCACAATTGGTTGAGCATTCCCAGTGATCTCCTTGGAGTAAACTTCTATGTCCAGAGTAGACCAGAAGAGTCTTGGTCTTTTCTGGGAGTCTTAAGTTATGTGGCTGTGGGGAGTCGGAGATCTTGTTCTAGATCAGGTTCTCTTGACACTAACAAGAATCTCTTTACTGGGTCTTGCCAATTTCCAAATTGAAAGCAAAACAGAAGGAATCTTTTCCTGGTGACTGGTCGTAGTTTGGCTCTCGTTTCCAGCTTAGTTACAAATTTATTTATGGCTTTATTATCTTCCTGGTCCTCTTTGACCGATCTCCCTATCTTCTCCCAATGTGGACGTTATCACATGCTAATTAGAATGTATGAAGTAATATATGTATACTTTTACATACAGTGGTATGTAAGATGGTATGGGGAGGACAGAAAGGAAGATTTATATGAGAAGTTTTTAAAAAATCAACAGTTAAAAAATCTAAGACCTGTCAACTATTTTAAACAATGGAAAAACTTATTTCATGTTCTCATCAATGTTTTTATGTACAGATTTTAAGAAATGGCAACTGAAGTTTTTGGGATTGTTCAGCCCCTTAGTAATGGCTAACATTTATAAATGTGTCAGCATTAGTTTGCTAGGGCCGATATAACAAAATATCACAATGGAAATTTATTCTCTCAAGTTCCGGAGGCTAGAAGTCCAAGACCAGGATGTCAGCAGGTTTGGTTTTCTGAGGCCTCTCTGCCTGGCTTGCAGGTGGCTGCTTTCTCACTCTATCCTGTTTTCTTTGAGTACATGCAACCCTGGTGTGTTTCTCTGTGTGTCCAAATTTCCTCTTCTTATAAGGACCCCATTCAGATTGGGCCAGGTTTTTGAATGATGGCATGAAGCAGGGCAACCTTTTGACCTAGGCTGCTCACTTCAGAATATCAGATAAGAGAGAAATAAAGAGCCCCATTTTAACTTAATTAACTAACTCTTTAATGGCCATATCTTTTTTTTTTTTTTAAGATTTTATTTATTTATTTGACAGAGAGAGAGCACAAGTAGGCAGAGTGGCAGGGAGAAAGAGGGAGAAGCAGGCTCTCTGCTGAGCAGGGAGCCCGACTCGGGGCTTGATCCCAGGGACCTGAGCCGAATGAGCCACCCACGTGCCCCTAATGGTCCTATCTTTAATCCGGTCACATTCTGAGGTATTGGGAGTTAAGTCTTCAACATTGGAATTTGGGAGGGTTGCCCAATTCAGCCCATAAGAGTAACTAACACTTAATAAGTGGTAATGAGGGATCTGCACTGTTCTAAACCCTTTTTTATGTACTGAGTTGTTTAATCTGTGCAACAAACCTGTGAGCTAGCTACTAGGAAATATTCTATTTTCCAGATGTAAAAACTGAGTTACAGAGAGGTAAAATGACTTTCTCAAAGTCACAAAGGCAGTAAATGGCAGAGTCGGGAATAAATGGAGGTGGCCTGGTCTCAGAGCTGCTCTCTCAGACACCATGCTGTTAAATGTTAGTTTGTACCAATTTAAAGGCAAATGCTTTAAGATCGGATCCTAGGTTCAGAAGATGACTTCATGTTTTGGCTTTCCTGGTCTATGCTTTTCAGAAAGCCATCTGATTTCTTTAGGTCATCTATAGTCTCCTGTCTGTGAGGAATAACTGACAAGATGATATAGAGCTCTTTGGCAAATAAGAAGGACTACATAAATGTCAACTGTTGTAGTAATTTCATCAGTACGGGTGTGTTTGTCACTTATATTTATGGACAGCCTAGCTACTGAACTGACACAAGACTGTGTTGATTTCCAGAGAAAACAGGTCCATGACAATGTGAACGTAAGATCATACAGTATGTGGCAGTAAACCTTTTGACTCCAGTAGTAAATCCAACATGGTACTGAAGATCTCAAGCCTAGTCTGTTGTGTACATTTTTTTTTTAAGATTTTATTCATTCATTTGAGAGAGAGAGAGACAGAGAGAGCACACAAGCAGGGGGAGAGGCAGAGGGAGAGGGAGAAGCAGGCTCCCCACTGAGTCAGCCAGGAGCCTGACGTGGGTCTCAATCCCAGGATCTGGAGACCATGACCCGAACCGAAAGCAGACACCCAACCATCTGAGCCACCCAGGTGCCCCTGTTGTGTACATTTTAACTTCATAATTAAGTGAAAGGTTTATTATTCCCCAAATAGGCAGAAATGAGAAAGAGAAAAAGCAGCTCTTGACCATGGGGAACTGACATAGCTCTAGGCTTCAGGGTTATTTGAAACTGGCCTGGTACTTACACCTAGTGGTTGTCCTGTTTGGCATAAACAATCTCATCAAACACCAACACAAGATGAGGCCATTCTGAGACCATGACACAGCGAGACAAAACAGGGCCATATCATAACCTTTTAGGCACACAGGACACAAGGTCACTGTGCCATCCCAAAATAGCAAATGTCCCCCTCTCCTGGCTGACATGAGAAACTGCTACTTCATCATCAGTGACAGCGCTAGCCTCACTCAGGCCTGGCATCTATATTGAAAAAGATTCATTGAGATATCCAACCACAGAATTGTCCCTGCTTTCTTATAGCATCTAGAGTGAACCCTTGCTTTCTTAGACTCTCCTCAAGAGCACCCCCCCAAAGCCAAAATCCTCTCATAGATTCTTCCTAACACCCTCTTCCTGAGATGGCCCACAATTCCCATGCATCTTCTCCCTTGCTTCAGTGAGTAATGAACATAATTGGTTCAACTACAGGTGTGTCTCTGGTGCTCTTTAGCTGACGGGCATTGATAAAAGCAGTGCAGTTGCCCAAGCAGGTTTTAGAGAAACAATCTCATTTATGCTACTATTTTCCCAGTGTGAAAGACTTAAAGACATCTTTTTAGCACATAAAGCTTTGGGGGTTTTCAGGAGAAAGGCCATTGGGAGTTGCAACTATTTCAGTAGGAGAGAAAAACTTCAATTTGAATACCTCTGTTTTGTGCTTTTGCCTTTATAGATCACATAGGCTGTGTTTACAGTTATTTCTACTTTATCTTTCCTTTTTGCTTGCATTCTCATAAAAGTGTGAGGTTCTGAATACCATGTATTCCATCTTGTTACAATGACTGTCACCCATGATTTAGTACAAAGCTCTCCTTCTCTATATTCTTATATTCTTCCTACCCAAAATAGAAGAATAAGAAAAAAGAGTTATACTGGTGTGTGCTGCCTGCCCAATTTAGTTGCTAACTGTCCACCCACTGTTCTTTTCTCTGCGCTGTATGCCTATGCCATGGTTTGAGTGATCAAATTAAATGATAGGCCTAATTAACCTAAAGAACTTTGTAAACTTCTCACAGAAAAACTGCTTTATACTTTCAGCTCATTACTGTCTGATAATTTATACAGTATTTGCCTACACACACATGTACACATTCAACTAATTTTATTCTAACACCTTAATTCATGTGCCTATGTTCCGTTTCTTGAAATTGCCCTTTCTCTCATTATGGTTGCATAGCAACCTCAGCAAGTTGTGAACAGCAAAATGACTTGTTATTGGGTGGTAGGAGAGAGTTTGTCAAGTGCCGTTGAGCTGGGGGTTCCAAAAGTAAATAGTATTCTCTTATACTTTGGTGGAAGTATATTTAGAGGGAAAATTGGAATTTGTGATCAATCCAGGAAAAATAGAATTATTTACATCAAAGAGAAATGTTTACACAGGTTGATAAATCAACTGACATGATGGGTTCAAAGATTTCTGTCCTTTATTGAAACATGAGTTTTTATGTATTCATTTGCATTTTATTCATTCATTCATTTAAAGTATAATTGATATACAATGTTATATTAGTGACTTGAATTTCAAATGGTGTGAGTATAGAGGTTTATTTTTAGCCTCTATTTTAGATTCATTTGCTAATATGTTGAAGCAACAATCCTACTACATATGGTGCCAGGGTACTTAAGGTAAAGATGTATCAGACACGAGCATTAGTGCCAAGAAGTTTTGTAAAATAGATTAAATTCTATTTTTCGTGGGAGCTTATAATCCATCCTGGATTTGGATTTAGGCTTTGAGTCTGACTAAAGGTACAGAGGTCAGAAGGCCTGAGGTGCCTACTCTTTCATTATAAGGGCAGTTTATTCTTTCAGGATAAAATCTGTGGTTTTGCTGTGGAAGGTCCAACCTGGAGGAAGCCAGATCGAAAAAAAATGCATGTTTTTTTTTCTTATTTTCAAACAGGTTGCTTTTGTAGAATGTGTAGTGTGGATAGCCCAACTTTTACATTCACTGTCTGCCTAATGTACCTCATTAAAATATATACAAAGAGAGAAAACTCCCTACTCCTGATTTCAGCTCACAGAGGAGTATTTTTGGTACTGTACTTTTCATCTGACTGCATCACACTATACTTTCTCTAGTATCGTATTCCTCTACAATTTTTTGAAGTACTTGTTTTCTGTCTGAGCTGTGTATTATTGTCTGAGTAGCTTCAATTTGCCAAAAGGTAGTGGCCACAATAGCTATCTTTATCCATTCTGAATTTGGATCCTATCCATTTAAATTGTGTTTCAGAAAATCGTGTTGGTGTTAATGAACTACTCTTGATGTTCTGAGACCGTACTGTTGATGAGATCTATGTTTTACATTTTGTAAACTCTAAAAAATTTAAGAACAATGCTTTTGTTGACTCTGGATCTGATGTCTGTAATAAACTCATGATGGTTAATTTTATGTGTCAACATGACTGGGCCACAGTATGCTCAGATAGTTCTTTAAATATTATTTCTAGGTGTGTCTATGAGGGTGTTTCTAGGAGATTTGTGTTTGAATTGGTGAACTGAATAAAGCAGTTGGCCCTTCCCAATGTGGGTGAGCATCATCCAATTCACTGAAGGCCTGGATTGAGTAAAAAGACAGAAGAAGGATGAATTCAGTCTTTCTCTGCCTGACTGCTGAGCTGGAACATCAATCTTCTCCTGCCCTTGGTGCTCCTGGTTCTCAGGCCTCAGACCTGGAATCCATAATCTACTCTCTGCCTCTCAGTCTTTAAACTACAATGCTGGCCTTCCTGCATCTCCAGCGTACTTAGGGCAGATTGTGGCACTTCTTAGCCTCCACTGGTTCTGTTTCTCTGGAGAACCCTGACAAAGATTAAACTCTAGGATCAAGACCATATAAAATCAGTCATCTAATGGAAGGAAAGCATAACTAATGTCATTGAGCACCTACCATGTGTCAGTATTCATACACTATTCTCACTTAATGCATACAGCAATAAGGTGGGTATTACTATAGAACTGGTAACTGATGGGATAATCACATCCCAGAGAAATGAAGAAAATTGACTTTCGTCACATAGCCAAGAAGTAGCAGAAGCACGTATTCAAACCTGTTTGCCTGACTCCTAAACTCATTCCTACCACCCCATTCTGAAATTCAGGGAGCTAACATTTATGACTATCTACTACTTGTCAGACATGGAATGGAAGATTTATATATATATATTATGTTAGTATATACTCTCAGGTATTCTGGATGCAATGAACAATTCTAAGCCATGACTTCTAAACTCAAAGACCTTGTAATGTATTTAAGGAGATGAATCAAATGAGGCAACATTAAAGTACCAAAGGAGAATTGGAGATAATTACTATAGGAGCAGAGAGGAAGAACTTCACTAATCCTCTCAGGTCAGCTAGCAGCTGGATATCCAGGAAGCATATGTTCATTTTCTACTTTTCATCTAAAATATCAATAGAGAGTTTGCTGCTTTTGTCGTAAAATAGAGCTGTTTTCAGCTCTCTGTTTCAACTATACTTTTATGACCTTTTGAATCTTGAGTGACTGTGGTATAAATAGGTATATCTGAGCTTTATCGTGTACTAGATGTGTGATTCTGGGCAAATTACTTACCTCTTTGTGTCCAAGTTTCTGCATTTGTAGAATGTGCATAATAGTAGCACCTGGTTTATAAGTTTGTTGTGACAATTAGAATGATCTAAAGATATGTTATTAGTTACATACATGTTTAGTTTATGATTATAATGCCTCCTTGGTGAATCTTTCTTTTTATCATTTGTTCACTCTTTTTTGCATAACAGTACTTATATATATATATATTTTTTTTTTTTTTGGCCCATAAATCCTATTTGTCTTATGCCAGCTTTCTTTTGATCAGCATTTTGCTATTAGTATTTGATAGTATTTGCTGTCTTTTCTCTAGCCTTTGTCTGCAATTGTTCGGGGTCCATATGTTTTAGGTATTTAAAAATTACATTTATGTTTATTGTAATTATTGTTAATTTTTATTTCCATCATTTGATTTTGTACTATATTTCCTATGCTTACGTTTTCCTTCTCGTGTATTCTGTTGGATTGCTAAACTCTATTTTGCTTTTAATCTCTCTATTCATTTGGAAATTATGTATTTCCACTGAAGGGAGATTGTCTATTCTCCTGTTAGTGTTACCCTTAAAATTTTAACATATATATTTAACAAAGTTTAAAGAAATCAGAATTTCTGCTTTCTTCCCCCAAAATATAGCTTACCTAGAATATTTTCTCTTTAATAACTCCCAGCATGTTTCCATGTTATTAGTATCAAATATTTTTTGTTTCACCTTGATTTTATGTTCCCTGTATTAATCATCGTTCTTGTATATGGTCATTGTTTTCTTGGTAATTTTCTCAGCACTAACAATTTACTAATCATGTTTTCAGCTTCATTTAATTTTCTGTTTTTACTCTTTATTACATTTTTAATTTGTAGAAATTGTATTTAATTATTTTCCAAATCTGCCTGTATTTTTCTGATTTCTTTAGTTCAGTGTTTCTAATCCCTTATTTACATATTTAAGCATTTAAATATATTTGGTATTTTCTATGAGATTGTTATGTTATCTGAAGTCTTAGGTGTCTGACCTGCTGTTTATAGTATCGTTTCCTTCTGTGCTTTCTAATTTTGGATTGCTTATCCTCAGTAGGCAATCTTCTGTTAATGGGATTTAAGGTGTATCCTTTAGGAATGATTTCATATTTAGTTCTACCAAGAATATTAAAAATTAGCCAGCTTCCACGCAACATTTTATATTAATTTCTAAGCCTTGGAGATTTGGACCCAGCAACCAGCGGGGATTCAAACACCAAATTTAGCTGAGGTCAGGCCTGTGGTTATAAATTATTGGCAAAGATGGGATGCCTGGGTGGTTTAGTTGGTTAAGTGACTGCCTTCGGCTCAGGTCATGATCCTGGAGTCCTGGGATCGAGTCCTGCATCAGGCTCCCTGCTTGGCAGGGAGTCTGCTTCTCCCTCTGACCCTCCCCCATCTCATGCATTCTCTCGCTATCTCATTCTCTCTCTCAAATAAATAAATAAAATCTTAAAAAAAATAAATTATTGGCAAAGATTTGTTTTCCTCTCTATTGTAGAGCCAGAGCAGAACAGTATCCTGTCTTTACATTTTTCTCTGGTGGGAGATGGGTGCATTTTTATAGCTTATCATTTCATGTGGAGATGCCCCCTTTGAGGATTCTAGTTTTATGGAGAAGGGGCAAGGGCTCAAAGCAGGAAATCTTGGTAAAAGCAGCATTACACCCCACCCAGGTGTACCAGCAACTTGGTGTTTCCAGTTCTGGATTTCAGTTCACTCTTCACTTTTGAATTAGTCTTCACTTTTTTTTTCAAATTTCCTTGAAATGTTACTTCTAAACCTATGCTGTATTTAAAAAAATATATTTCTTATATTTACTTAGTGTGTACTTAGGAGTTTTGTAGTTTGAGGGCTTTTAGAATTTCTAGTTCACCATATTGCAAGAAATGGATATGCATTTATGGGCAAAAGAAGGTGGATTCAAAAAGCAATAGAGTTTGTTATGGCAGTGATGAGGAATGTCCTGTGTTCTTATTTTCCTTCTAAATCACAAATCTTAATATACATTTGCATAAAAACCCTTTAGTGATTTTCCATTGCTCTTGGGATAAATTCTAATTCTCTTAGCATGTCTTTCACAAATTCTCATTATCTGTCCCTTATTTGCCCAGCTGGTTGTCTCCTTTTTAAAAATGATTTTATTTATTTATTTGAGAGAGAGAGAAAGAGAGCACAAGCAGGGGGAGGGGCAGAGGGGCACGGAGCCTGACATGGGGCTTGATCCCAGGACCCTGGGATTTTGACCTGAGCCGAAGGCAGACACCTAACTGACTGAGCCACCCAGGTCCCCCAATCCAGTTCTCTCCTTCTCAAGTGGCTTTTTTGTGCAGCTAGAATGAACTTCCTTAATTTCTTCAAGTTTGTCGTTTTTTTGTTTTTTTTTCTCACCCCCAGCCTTTTTATTATTCTGATTCCTCTGCTTGGAGCTCAAATTTTTTCCCATCTCTCCCCTTTACCCCAACTCCTTTGATGATTGTCTAATTTTTAAGCTTCAATTTAAGCATCACTTTTTGCAGGGAGCTTCTCTTGGTACTTCCCCACCCCACCTCACTCCAATATGCATCCCCATTATGTGCTCCTATAGCATCCTGTACTTTCTGTTTTCTTTATTGTCTCAGAAAAATCATGTTTATTTGTACTTAGTAATTTATTGGTCATTATTGCCAGTCTCTAATTCCATGATGGTAGGCACCCAAATTATTCCTCACTATTGATTCTGTATATCCTAGCATGATGTCATATTGTAAGCAGTTAGTAAATATTTACAGTTTTTATTTTATTTTATTTATTATTTATTTGAGAGAGAAAAAGAGTGAAGTGAGAGAGCACAAGCAGGTGGAGTGGCAGGGGGAGAGGGAGAAGCAGGCTCCATGCTGAGCAGGGATCCCAAATCAGGGCTTGATCCCAGGACCCTAGGATTATGACTGAGCCAAAGGCAGATGCTTAACTGGCTGAGCCGCCCAGGCACCCCACCAGAGTATTTCAAATTAAAATTGCTATGATTATAATTACCATTTTCAATAGCCATCATTTATGTGCCTAGTACTGGGTAGATATTATAAACATTGTGATGTTATAAGGAAACTTTAATTTGGGGTTATTTATGAGAGCCTTTCAGAAGTAGAAAATGACCATGTCCTGTAATCTTAATTATCTATTTTGTGAGGCTGTGTATTCAGATCTATCATAGAAAATGGAGGACATTTTGACTATGATGGTTACTTTCAAGCCATATATCAAACAATCCATTTTATTGAGAGTCCATGATGACAAGACTGGCACAAAGGTGTTTAGGGTCACTGATATATTCCCCTACGGTTGTGCCATGTATGTTAACATGAAGAGTGGGAAACACCTTGGAGTTTTTCAGAGTAGTCTTTTCTCTAGGCATTGACATCACATTTAGGACCTGTTGAGTTACCAGATGGCAAATAAGGGTAAAGAAAAGTCCAGAGAGACATTGTGGAGAGTATGGCTCCAGGTAATGCTGGGGCACAACAAAAGTAGATGTGCATGGGCCCTCATGGAAGAAACATATACACAAAAATGCACATATAGAAGGATACCAAGAATGGAGTATGTTTAGGGATACAAATAGGAGTGAATGTGAATATCAATAAGTCAGATGGGCAATTAGACCAGTTTGTGCTGCTACCAGGTGAGGAAGATGAAGTTCCATGTAGGCTGAGTGATGATGAATTTCTTATTCAAAAATAAGGCTAAGGCTGTGTTCCAGCAGTCAGATATTCTTGCTTTTAGACTAGATATCTGGCTTAGATATTTAGATTTTAGGTTGGATTCCAGGCTGATTTATGATCTTGGAGTTGAGATACACAAAGAACAGCAATTACTATTTTTATCACCGCTTAACTGTGTAATTGTGCAGAGTTGTTTTAAGCTATGGCAGTTGGTTACATTTGTTTATTTTGTGATATATCCCCACCCTCCTAGTAAAGACATCCCACATTAAATGTGGTTCTTGAGGTTTCATTACCCACATGGAGTGAATAGTTGTATTCTGTTGGGCTGAGCTCCTTTAAGAATTACACGAACAGGGGCGCCTGGGTGGCTCAGTTGGTTAAGCGACTGCCTTTGGCTCAGGTCATGATCTCAGGGTCCTGGGATCGAGCCCCACATCGGGCTCCCTGCTTGGTGGGAAGCCTGCTTCTCCCTTTCCCACTCCCCCCTGCTTGTGTTCCCTCCCTCGCTGTCTCTCTCTCTGTCAAATAAATAAATAAAAATCTTTAAAAAAAAATCACATGAACAGGGCGAAGAGCCAACATTTAAAGTTCTTCTGGGCCTCCAAGGCAGCCATGATCATTTAGGTCCATCAATCTCAATCACAAGCAGTGGAGAAAATTTTTAAAGTGAAATTTGAAATACAGACTCTGGAGAATATATTATGCCATCAGGAATCACTAAAATTAGGCAATCTTTTTCAGGAGATATGTGCAAAGGACTGGGAGATGTCAAGGATTGGGTAATAGAACCAATAAGAACCAGAGATCTTTGGGATCATTGAAGGGTTTCATTGCTAAGTGCATTGCTATAATACTAATTTTTTTCAGGAATGTTTGGACTCCCTTAGGGAAGTAGATATAATATTCAGCACTAGAACAATCAAGCACATCTTGCTCATATCTTATATATAAATGATACTGTTACAAATGGCCCAGGATAAACATGCTAAAATGGTTTCTGAGTTGGGAATACATGAATATATTAAATTGATTAAGTTGCCATTCAGGTAATTCCTTGGCCCGGAAGCCTGTGTGTGTGTGTGTGTGTGTGTGTGTGTGTGTGTGTATGCATGTGTGTTGATTGAGTGGGAACAACAACCCTTGGGTAATTGTCGGTACAGTTCATAGGCCAAAGGTCCTCAATGGGCAGGTAAGTGTTCCAATGTAGTTTTGTAAAGCATGTAAGCATGTTATTTGCATATAATGAACCCCAAGTTATACCAGCTTATGGAAAAACAATAGTGGAAGGATTCTGGTAGAGTTTTCAGTTTAAGGCAGAGTAAAACATCAGTGTCAGGAAGACAAATAATGAGGACAATTCTGGGATCCAGAGGTACTAAGTCAGGGGCCTGAAAGCCATCGGGATGGTTTTGTTTGATCTCTTAGATCTGTCATCTTGGTCTTCTCTGCATTTTGGCATGCAGATGCCAAATATCTTTTTGTATAGGGGCAGGAGAGAGGTATACATGACACCTAGCAATTTCTAGGGTTCCTTGCAATTTACTCATTATGTCGTAAAAACTCTTTATCCCATCTCCTGCTCTAGTTATTAAAAATTCTAGGGAAGGTCTTAGATTGATCATGTGTGGGTCATGTGCCTCTCCCAAAGAGAAGGAGGTCAGATCTCTTTTGAAATATATGGTTTTTGGGGGCACCTGGGTGGCTCAGGTCATGATCTCAGGGTACTGACATTGAGCCCCACATCGGGCTCCCTGCTCAGTGGGGAGTCTGCTTCTCCCTCTCCCTCTGCTGCTCCCCCTGCTTATGCTCTCTCGCTCCCACTCTCTCTCAAATAGATAATACCTTAAAAAAAAAAGAAACATATGGGGTTTTTTTTGGTTATTTATTTATTTTTTCAATTTACTTTTACTCTGTGACCTTACCCCTTCTCTTCAGCCCAGGCTGCTAAACATGATTCATTCATCATTTTTTTTGGGGGGGGGGTAAGTTTTCCCTGGAACATGTTAAAAATGGTATGGATTTTTACTTTTAAACTTAGACAAAAAGCCATGATCCAGACATCAGACTACACTGTAGGAGAACACTTGCTAAATCGGTTTTTATAGCTGTAGTAAAAACGTGAGAGAAGAGCTGGAGAAGACAGCAATGTAGGAGAATGAATGGCTTGGGCCACGGAGAAGGACCCTTATGCTTTGCATCCCATTCTGGGGTTAGTTCCAAGCTGGATGGTTAAAAACTTGAACCCCCCCAACCCACTGGGTTTGGAGATGGGAGGTTAGAGGGCACTTATGATTCATCTTCCACCTGGTTGCCTGGGTGGCAGAATGGCACATCCCTCTGCTATCCATGATGTGAGAGAATAGAACAGGCGCAACCGTATCAGATGCCTGGGCAGAAGAGTGTGCGGTAGGCTCATTAAATTGAAGTAAGCCTTTTTACAGTAAGTGAGGTTCTCCAGAAGCAGATATGAGGCAGAGTTTGGGGTACCAGATGTTTTTTTAGGGGGTTAATATCTTTGAAGGGAAGAGGGGAAAGAAACGGGACAGGACAGAAGTCTAGCTGTGATGTAGCCTTGGCCAAGCTCAAGGGAAACTTTGGAACAAGAATCGCCAGAGTTTCCTGGCTTGGCTGAAATGGCTGGTTTCTGGCCCCTGACCTTGCTCTGTCATTGGTGTGAGCCACCCAGTGATGTATGTGAGCACAGGCAAGACAGCTCACTGCTGGTGGGGCAGACCAAGAGGTGGCTGGCAGCAAGAGGTGGTCTGCTAATCACACTCCTACAGCTGGACCCCAAGCCCTTCTTTGCAAGGACATTTGGGGATGCATCTTTGGTTTGCACATGCCCTCATGCGATATGGGAAGCAGCCATTGTTTTCTTTTTGTGGCTGAGAAAGATGAAGACCTAGAGGATCTTGTGGTGATGACAGCAGTCCAGAGCAGAAGACAGCCACGGCTTATGTGGTTTTTGACCCAGTGAGAAGACAGAATCCCTCAGCAGTTGCCAGTATAGTGAAAAGAACATATCAGTAGATTCACCAAGATTTTGAACTTTAATAGATGAGAAAATAAAACAGATTCCTATTTCCTACCTTTATCTCCAGCCTCTTACCTCTACATCGTGTGTTGTGTAAGCCTTCTGGAATCTTTGTTACTGGAGGAGAGGATCTGAAATAACTTCAGTCACTTGAAATTGAATTATTATGCTTTTTCCATCTGTAAAATGTTGATTCAAAATGGAGAAGAAGATGAGTTATAGAGAAACAAAAAATTTAATTTGCATAGGCAGAAACATGGCTTTGAAAATTCATGACCACTTCAGAGTAATTGAAATAAAACTAACTTTTGCTATTTGCTTTTTCAGGAGAATATAGATAGTTCTCAAAGTCTTTGATTAAATTGGGCCAACTGTAGGACTGCCTTCAAAATGTTTTATAATTTTGGGGTCTTATATGCTTATTTGACAAAAGCAAAATTTACTGTTGTGATGTTATTTGAGTCCATGCCCACCTCTTAGTCCTTTCCCTTTGTATACTGTCATTCTGGAATGTTCTTCAACATCATTCTATTCCTCTATATCATTTGTTCTTTGTTCAGGTATCACTTCCCCAACATGCTATAATTTTCTGGAATTATTTATCACTATCTGAGATTATATTCTATGTTTATTTGTATAGTTATCAACTGTCTCCTCACAAGAAAGGAAACTGTGAGGGCAGGACATTCTTTTTCATCATCTTTATATCCCCAGTTCCCAGCAACTGGTAGAAGCTCTATGAATATTTGTTGAATGAATGAATCAATGGTATGTAAAGATTTACCAATTCTGGAAATTCATTTAAATTGCTTCTCTCTTTTTTTAAAGATTTTATTTATTTATTTAACAGAGAGAGAGAGAGACAGCGAGAGAGGGAACACAAGCAGGGGGAGTGGGAGAGGGAGAAGCAGGCTTCCCGCTGAGCATGGAGCCGGATGCGGGGCTTGATCCCAGGACCCTGAGATGGTGACCTGAGCCAAAGGCAGCCGCTTAACCGACTGAGCCACCCAGGCGCCCCTCATTTAAATTGCTTCTAATGGGAAAAATGATACAAATTACTTTTCTTTACATATCTTACCATATAAAATACTTCTGTACCCATTTAAAATAATGCTTCTGAAAAGAATTTTTAAATATCAAGTCAATAAAAGGGCCTCATCTTAAACATTTTCAAGCAGTATTAAGTTGGAGCTTCAAGTGTATGTTTTTCTAGATTATTAAATTAGAATGAAATATTGTCAAATGCATTATTGGACTGTTAGTGTTAATTACATATTTTTATTATGATGCTTCATGCCATAGCAAGATCACATTTTGTTAAACAGAGGTGAGGCACTTTTGAGTGTAGCTCAACAGTGAACATCCTTGGAAAAATGGCACTGGGGTCAAAGGTAAAATTAGACACCCACGTTTTCCAGCTATGGGATTTGACAGGAAAAAGTGCTTTTGCTTTTTCTTCCCCTTCCTCCTCCTCCTATTATTCTTCTCTTTCCCCTTCCTTCTCTTTTCTCCTCTTCCTTCTTTAATCCTTTTGTGAAGTAATCCCACAGGGTGGAAGCACCCTGGGAGCTAATTTTACCAAACAAGAGCAGTAGAAAACAACACTTAAACATGGTGTTGCTGTTTCAACATATTAATGCTACTAATCTTAGAAAATAGTTTTGTATTTTTAGAACTTATACAAATTGAGAGGAGAAATGACAGATGGTTTCAGGGAATGTAGATATATGACAGACTGACAACACTCATCCAGACAGGATGGTTGGAACTTTCATTTACCTTAAATGTCTTCTGTTTATAAGAAGACCAGTAAAAAAAAAAGTGCTCTAGAATTAACTGTGTTTTGGTGACATATTTCCTTAGCTTATTGATTAATTTCCTAGTCACATAAATTCTACAATTTCAGCTTTTCCTTTATCAAGATTGCTGAGAAAATGATAATGGATTAATGAAATAAGATAGCTCAGAGGGGTTGAAAACTGGATAATGCTCATATTAAAAGTATAATATAAGGCTTTGAATTGGTGCCTTAAGCAGACAATCATGTTTATCTCAGAAGAAAATCTTAAGTGTGTTACAGCACATGGGATAATATTTAGTTATTTCTTATTTTCATGCCTTAAGACATCTCAGAGAAAAGTGCAAATGTCATAGCAATAATATTTTATATTACTATACATATATGGTTATTGACTGGAACTTTTGCATATATAATTTTTTTCACCACCAGTATTTCTTTTAATAAGACATGGAAGGCTATATGACAGGGAAAGGGGGAGGGGAGTCAAATATGATCATTTACAACCACAAGAAACCTCTGTATTTGTCTTACACCTGGCAGAAGGGAGGGCAAGCAGGGGAGAGGCAGGCCGGGGTCAGCCGTATTTGTAGAGGATATCACAGTCCAAGCTGGTAGAGAAGGTAGGTCATAGTTGTTTCAAGAGCTGATCATCAGTACAGGATAGCCACACAGCAAAACTGTTTGCAAAGCCACAAAGAAGAAAATTGTAGAAGAGACTGCTCTCGTCCTGAGGCCAGGGATTGCTACTAAGGTCCCATGGTTGGTGAGCAAGGAATCAGTTGCCTCAATGGGAGCTGACTCAGGAGATGACTACTTTCAATGGAAGCAGCTCCAGAGAAGATGTTTTTATCCTAGCTTTTGAGAAGAAATGAACACATACAGATATTAAAGCCCAGACTTTCTGACTGTGCTAAACGCATCTGAAACTTACAGGAGATTAAGGAGAAACTTGAAACTGGGTTAGAAAAACACCAGGATTCTTCCATGTGAAAATTTTAAGAGCAGAATGAGACATTCCAAGCCAACTGAGCCAAAAGGGTGGAAGGATTGGCTTTGGCATTAGTCAGGGAGGACCAGGAATGGGCAGAAAAAAAAAAAAATGGATCAACTAGATAAAGGAAGAAGTTTCTGATAGCTCAACAGGTTCTGGTTCAAGATGGTGATATGATAGGAATATTCTGAACTTACCTCCTCCCATAGACACACTGAGTCTACAGCTAGATATGGTACAATTCCTCTTAAAAAAAACTTAAAGCCTGGCTGAGTGATGACTTCACATTTGGCAAATGAGAAGAAAAGCAAGTAGGAGAGGCTGGGATACAATCTTGCCATAAGTCCCCTTCTTCCAGCGTTGTGACCCACAACTGAGAGAATTCAAAACCAGAACTTCTTCCTGAGGAGAGAAGGATTCGAACCCTACATCAAGCACTGCAACTTCTAAGACATGGGTTTACATTATCATTATTATTTTTTGAAAAAAAATTCAGCTTTCATTTAATAAATTTCAGAGGCAGACACCACCAAGAGAAGCTTGCTGGTTGAGATGTATGTGATGTTATGACTGCAGACAAACCATCTTGTGAAAAAATATTCAAAAGGATTATAAGCATGGCTAGCAGAGTCATTTTTAGAATGGAGTCAGGAGGCCATAATGGAAAAGTAACTTACGCATCCAAATGGAACCTGGACTTTTGACTTTTGCCAACCACAACCCACCACATCCGAGAAAACATCCTTGGCCCTTGACTGAAATGGAGTTAACAAAATCCTGTTAGCTAAACAACCAATCATGTATTAGATAGTCAAATTAAACCTAACAGCACCAATCATAATTCTTTCAAAACACTTGTGTAAGCCTGCGGTTTTTGTCTTTAAAAACTCCTGCCTCTTGCCTGTGATTTGGAGCACACTTTTGATTTTGGTCTACTCTTCACCTCCTGGATTATAATCCCTAAAACCCTGAATAAATACATACATTTATTTTCTGGCTTTCAGTTTTGCCTTTCTTTAGCCAACATTATCCATGGTAATTTAAACAGCTTTGGATATGAGAGTTGGGGGTAAATACCTTAAATTTGATATAGATGTGAAAACAAGTCACCATGTACTCTGATGTATTCAGTGTGATGAAGGAATAATTTGCTTTTATACTCTGCAATAATTCTGGGCTCCAAAAAGGGCATAGAGACAAGGAGTAAGCAGAATAGAGTTCCAAACTGCAGCCAGAACAATCTTATAAATGAAAATGAAAATGAAAATCTGTTAATGTCATCACTTTCAATAAAGCCCTTTATCTCTTCATAATTGCTTTCAGGTTCAGGACTAAAATCTTTATCCTGATCTATAAGGCTCTTTGTGGTCTCACCCTGTCTTTTTTTTTTCTAGACTCTACCTCAATCACTCTTGCTTTCTTTTCTGTTCTAGTAACAATGGACTTTCTTCATTTGCTCAAATGAGCTGTATCTCCTGCAGCTACAAGCTCTTCCTGCTGCTTGGAAATAGGGAAGACCCCAGTTCCCTTGCCCACTTAACTCGCACTCATCCATCGGATTTCAAGTATCACTTCCTCTGGGAAGCTTTCCCTGGCCTCTCAGGCCAGTGAAGCTCCCCAGTTACAGACCTTTTTTTTTTCTCTTAAAATTTTTTATTGTTATGTTAATCACCATACATTACATCATTAGTTTTTGATGTTGTGTTCCATGATTCATTGTTTGTGCATAACACCCAGTGCTCCACGCAGAATGTGCCCTCTTTAATACCCATCACCAGGCTAACTCATCTCCCCACCCCCCTCCCCTCTAGAACCCTCAGTTTGTTTTCCAGAGTCCCATTGTCGCTCATGGTTCAGTTACCCCTCCGACTTCCCCCCTTTCATTCTTCCCCTCCTGCTATCTTCTTCTTTTTTTTTTTCTTAACATATATTGCATTATTTGTTTCAGAAGTACAGATCTGTGATTCAACAGTCTTGCACAATTCCCAGCGCTCACCATAGCACATACCCTCCCCAGTTACAGACTTTTAAGGCATCACATTTGCTGTATGACTATTTGACTAATGTGTTTTACCCAAGTTGACTGTAAGCTCCATGAAGTCAGGCACTGGGTTAGATTTTGGTCACCATTGTACTCACAGCTCCAGCAGTTTGTCTGTGGTCCCATTCCCTCTCTAACCCCTTTCCCTACATCCTACTTGTTTTTTTTTTTTTTTTTTTAAGATTTTATTTATTTATTTAACAGAGAGAGACAGTGAGAGAAGGAACACAAGTAGGGGGAGTGGGAGAGGGAGAAGCAGGCTCCTTGCTGAGCAGGGAGCCCGATGCGGGACTCCATCCCAAGACCCTGAGATCATGACCTGAGCTGAAGCCAGATGCTTAACAACTGACCCACCCAGGCGCCCTCCTACTTGTTTTTGAATGCTCATTTTTTGAGATTCCCATGGTATTGTCAGACTCTAGCCACACCAGTTCCTTCTCTTCTACAAACATACAATCAGAGATTGGGGATATGCATCAAACCCTGAGAGATATTCTACCATCAAGAAAAGTGAGGTGGCCTTTGAGAAAAACTTGGTAGCAATGCATGTAAAAGGCTGTAGCTTTTCATGAACTGTCTTAATTTAAGTCATCAGAGAACAAGAGGTGAATATAGGAAAAGATTCCACTCCAAACCAAGAAAATCAGAGTGGTTAAGCTTGTAAGCCACATCTTGGACTGTTCATATGACATTGACTTCCATGCTGAATTTCCTGTAGTTGTCGATTTCAAAATAAATGCAAATAGAATAAGTGTTAAGATTGGCGCAGGAAAGAGAAGAGTACTTTCTCCAAAATTAATATTCATTCCTTTTTTTTTTATTGGTTTAGTAATAAGGCCACCACCTCAGACCAAAATGGTACCCATGATGGGGTCATTGTGCTTTCTATTGGGAGAAAAGTGAGGAAGGGAAAACAAAATCTTGTGATTTAATTATCAGTGGTATCACTTATTATTTCCTCAGATGTAAACGCTTTCTTCATCAATTTTCTCACAGTCCCTGATGAAAGTAAAGTGATTACAATGCCTCATTCCTCCTAGTGTGGGAACTTTATGTAATGAGAAGTTGTTTCTTTTTTCTTTTCATAGCTTGCCAAACTAGAAGTCATCTAATCTAAATTCCTCATTAGCAGAGAAAATAGTACTTATACTGTGAATGAGTGATATAAACATGTATAGGTGATTTGTTCCATTTAGGGAGTGTGTGTGTGTATGTGTGTGTGTGTACATATGTACTTTATTTTTTTTTTAGTGAGATGGTGCATAGCTAACTAATTTTTCAAAGATGTCTGTACACCCACCACCATTTAAAAACCAGACATAATCTTCTCTAGATAGGGTCAAAAACCCAGGACATTCAGTAAAAGAGGGGGAAAATAAAGAATAATTGGAAGGACAGAAAACTTGAGAGTTTTGTGTAGTATTTTTATTCATCCCCTGTTAAATGTATTTATATTACTGCCTATGAAATCTGAGGCTCAGTCTGGATTTGCTAACATTGTTGTATTTGGATATTGATATAGTATGTTTTATAATGATGAACTAAGAAGCAGTTACACAAAATGAGAAAATAAGGAGGAAGAACAACTGCGTGCTGACATCCAGGTAGGAATACAAAAATGTCCTGAATTTAGAAAAAGCTGCAGACAGAATACAAATGATGACTTGGACACATGATACAGCTCACTGCCACCAATTGACGATGAAAACCACAGCTGTACTGAGAAGTAACTACAGGGATGCAATGCATTGTGTATGGAAGATGCTTTATATTTTAGAAAAAAAGTCATGGGATAGTTTCAATTAATTGTCTAGAGCAAAATTTGTAACCCTACAAAATTATTTTCTAAGTCTACAAAATGTGTTTACTTGTCAATATTAAATTTTTTCCCCCTTAGAGCCAGCAAACCTAGGGAGAGCTAATTAAATCTGTCCTGTTTTGCATATAGATGTGTTCTAAAAATAAGGTTGAAAATGTTTACTTTGGTTACTACAACATTTTGGTTACTTGTAGTATCGTTTTGTAAGTCTTCAGACATATTTTGTGGACATTTGTCAGTATTTCTTGATGTGAAGTTTTTATGAATTTCTTTTCAGAGATTCACTTATTTATTTTAGAGAGAGAGTGAGTGAGCAAGGGGGAGGGGCAGAGGGAGAGAGAGAATCTGAAGTGGACTCCCTGTTCAGCAGGGAGCCCGACTTGGGGCTTGATCCCAGGACCTCGAGATCATGACCTGAGGCAAAATCGAGTCAGATGCTCAGCTGACTGAGCCACCCAGGTGCCCCTGAATTGTTTTTTCAAAAGTAAGGTCTAATACACTAGTATAGGATTAGGAAACAGTGGTATAATTAATCACTCTAAGGAGATCTCAGACATGAAATTATGGCATCAATAGAAGCATTTATATTAATAAGATACTAAATAAATATTTACCAATCCAAGTAAGACTGAAATGCTAGGCAGGTAAAAAAGGCAATAAAAGTAATCAAACTTAATATGGTAGAAACCTGGTATGATCTTCATGAGAATTCAGATTAAAATGACCATATATTGGGCGCCTGGGTGGCTCAGTTGGTTAGGCGTCTGCCTTTGGCTCAGGTCATGATCCCAGAGTCCTGGGATCAAGTCCCGCATTGGGCTCCTTGCTCTGTGGGGAGCCTGCTTCTCCCTCTCCTCCCCACTTGTCCTCTCTCTCACTATCTCTCTCTCTCTCTCTTTCAAATAAATACAAAAATTAAAAAAATAAAAAAAAAATAAAATGACCATATATTGATATTCTCTATGAGGCTTGGGTATAACTGAAGGGACCACCTGCTATATTACATTACTGCACAGTAGTCCAGAGTGTGGACTTCAAATTCAGGATGCTTTTATCTGAAGCAAGTAACTTGTCTTCTCTATGCCTTAGTATCGGATTCACAGAGTTCCTGTGGAGATTAGAGGACTTAATATATTTAAAGATCTTAGCACAAGCCTAGCACATAGTGAATTGCTCCAAATGTTATCTGCACTCTTACTGCTGCTACCAATACTGATGTTTATAATTTTTATAGCTGATAATATTTCTATTCTGTGAGGAATCATGAAGAGGATGTAGAAGGCTGAAGAAAGTTATAACAATATTCAAAGAGATGAAGAAAACAGGACCTATAACTGTAACCTTGAAACCTTTGTCCTTGATGTCAACTCCTAACCAAAAAAAAAAGGAGTGAATTATTGAAATAGTGGTTTGTGAATAGCTAGAAAAGGAAGGAGTTGCCATCAGGAGCCAAAATGGATTGAATTTGAATGAATCATGTCAGTCTAAGTAAATTCTTTTCGACAGAGATACTAGACTGATAAAACACCTCACCTCCTAAATATCATTAGGCATAGTGTCTCCAAACTTTAGTAAGTCACTAAATAAGCTCCTTCATCTTGTGAACTAGATAGGGATTTTGTTGTTGATTCGATCCAAGATGCTGGTCTTACTAATTAGAAAAATAATCAACCTCGTAACTCTACCCAAAGGGTCCAGATTAATGAATCAGTGTAGACATATAAGAAAATTTCTAACAGTGTATTTCAGGGTCTAACTTTGGCTGTCATCTGTGGAATACATTTTATCAATTAATGTATTGAATAATAGTGATGATGAAGAACAGTAATAGAAACTTTAGAAGACTTTATTTCTACTCACAGTTTCCTCCTTTTCTTTCTAACAAAAGTCCAATTTTCTTCAGCTATTAACTCTTTTTATAGCAGCCATGTGCTCACGTGGGAAAACATCATTCCCAACCCCAGAATCATGACTGGTTTAATACAACCATTATGTCCTATACCATTTGCCAATTATTGATTTGGAAATGGGCATCTTGACTTACAAGAAAGTTGTCTGGGAAAGTTTCTGAGAGACAGAAGAAAGAAAATGTTTCTTAAGGTCTTTTGGACCTTACCATGAAGAAAAAATGGCTGAAGATGCTAATGCCATCTGGAGAGCATGGAGGGGAAAAAAGCCAACATGCCTGAGAAGAGCAGGGAAGGACGATGGAAAGACCCCAATCACTGAGAATGTCCTTGAACCATTGAATAAACTTACTTTGTGACATGTGTGTGAAATAAAACTTCCCTACTTTGACAGCTGAGGCAGGGTTTCCTGTACCATTCAACTTAAAACATTTGAACTCATGAATCTTGTGTCAGGTGCTGTGCTACATGTCTTAAACCCACACTCCCATTTAATCATCTCAGTAGCGCTATGTATCTACATTTTACAAAGAAGTAAATTGTGGCTCAGAGAGGGGAAGTGATTTACTGTTAGTAAACAAGTTTTCATGTCTTATTTCTTGTCTTAATGAGGAAATCTTTCTATATATCAATACATAAATATACTCCTTTATTGGATATTCTAAAATATTAACTTTAAATTGCCTGCATTTGACTTTTGTGCATGGTATGAGAAACCAGTTGTAACTTCTGTTCATTTTTTGACAAATATTCAATTGCCCTACTATCAGAAATTGAAAAGTCCATCACTTTCTTACCTAACAGCAGTGCCACCTCAATTATATCCCTGGATCTGTTTCTGGACTATGCTCAATTCCATTGTTCTATTTGTCTAAACCTGCTCCAATACAGTGCACTCATTACTTTATAGCTTTATATATAAGAAGTCTTAATACCTGTCGGATCAAGTTTTCCAATAATCATGTATTATTCTTCAAGAATATCTTGGTTGTTCACATTTTCTTTAAAATTTCAGAATCAACTCCTCAAATTCAACAATAAAAACAGCAACAGCAACAAATTTATAGTGACCTTAGTACAAATGCATCACATTTACAGATCAATCTGTTAGTAAACTGCAAAGTTGAGATATATGGTCAGGTATCATTGACTTCAGCATTTTCATGGTTGGCTATTATAATATACAAACTTTCCAGTTAAGTTAAAAAAGAATGATTATAAAGTTTTGAAGGGGATAACAAAAATGTCAAAGGGCGAATTCAAATTCGAAGAACTTTGACAAATAGACAGAGTGTTACAGCTGCTTTTGTGCCGAGGGTGTCTTGTTAGAACTAGGCTGTCTTGACTTTCAGGTCTGATAACCTTGTGAGGAACTGTGTGTGGAGTCAAAGCTTAGGATACTTTAAAAAAGGGAAGGGTTTAGGAATTCTGAGACCCCAACGGACTATAACCTCAGGATAAGTGTGAACCAGAAGCTAAGCCTGTCACTGCTCACTCTCATCCCCAGGATCTCACAAGAAAAGTTTCTCTGCAACTTAGCAGGAGAAAAAAAAGTTCTTTAGAAATTGTTGCCATATGTGAGATTTTGAATTCACTTGTAGTAAAAATTCTTGGGGAGTAAGAACAACAATAGCAAGAACAAAATAATCCTCCAGCCATGAATAGTTTGCTATGCAAATACTAGCAGAGAGAAAACATTTGCAGCTCTATTACTGTCAGATAAAATTAACTTTAGTGTATGAAAGAATTGCTAGAGATAGAGCAGTTACTTAAAAATTCAATTCTCAAGGAAGATAGAAAAAGTAAACATATAGGGGTATGTAGTTGCATAGCCTCAAAATATACAAAGGATGAATTTTTAGAACAACCAAAATAAATAAATCAATCTCTGTACATGGTGGTAGATTTTAGCAGGCATCTCTCAATAGTTGATAGAACAAACAAACCAAAAAGTAAGTATATGAACAATATAATTAGCATTCTTGACCTCGTAGACTTCTCAAGTCAAGAATATATATAACTTTTCAAATTATATAGGGAAAAGTTAAAAATATTGACTGTGTTCCATAAAGACAGTTTCAAAAAATGTAAAAGGACTGAAATGATATGCAACATGTTCTCCCACTGAAACACATTTAAGTGTAAGAAGCAATAAGAAAAAAAAGTAACCATGAAAATCTCCATAAGATGGGGAATTAGGAAACCCAGTTTTATATAATTCATGGTTCAAAGAAATCATAATGGAAATTAGAGGTGTTTAAGAAATAAAATTCAACCGAGTAAATGTAAAGATCTAATTGGCTTTATTCAACCATTCATGAATTGAGTAGCATCCCATCTAGCAAGTAAAAGGAGCTCCAAAGAGCTGTACAAAATGGAAGGATTCTATAGGCAGAAATGGGGCAAAACAAGGTTATTAGCAAAAGAAAAGAAAGGATTATTTCTGGCCAGGTTACCTTGCCTTAGGGGAAAGCAGGGGGTCATATCATGCAGAGTACCTTACTAGTGCTGGTCAGGAAATTCTAGACTACTTGGTTTAAAATTCTACTCCTGGGAGAGTCTGAAACTGCAATTAGGTTAGTTATTAAATCTTGTGAAGTTTAACATTTAAGTGACTCCTTTTTGAAACTGTTTCTTTTAAACAGCATATTTTTAACTTAATAATTATAACACTAAATAGGAAATCTTAAGGGGATATAGGCTAACACAATAATTAGAAATTTGTAGCCTTAAATACTTATCTTAGAAAATAAGGCTGAAAGTTAATGTCAACCATGTGTCTCTAAAAGTTAGAAAAGCACAGCAAAATAAACCACAACAATATATAAGAAAGAATATAAGAACAGAGATTAATGATTTAAAAACAAATATATGAGAGAAAGTATCAACCAAGCCAAAAGTCAGCTGTTTTGGAGGGAGAAGATCAATAAAATTGACAAACCTCTGGCAAGTTTGATCATGAAAAAAGGAGAGGAGACCTAAATAATACATATAAAGAATGCAAAAGGGACTTAACTGTAGGTGTTGCAGACAATAAACAGATAGATGGTATTATAATTAGTTCATGCCAATACATTTGAAAATACGGGAAAAAATGTTCAAATTCCTAGGAAAATATAACTTTCCCAAAGTGAATCAATGTAAAATAGGCAATAGGAATGGTTCTGTAAACGTGAAATGAATTGAGTAACCAAAATAATGTTTTCACAAAGAAAACCTCAGACCTAGATGGCTTTACTAGTGACTTTTATCAGATAATCAAACAAGAAATAATTCCTATCTTCTGCAAACTCTTCCAGAGGATAGAATAGGAGAAAACACTCTAGTTCATTTGATAATTTTTTTCAATAGTATACTAGTTTTTCCACAAGATACTGAAGGCTTTCTCTTGCATCTGGAACCTGGATACCGGATAATGCTAATTCTATTTAACATTATATACATAAATTATGCAAATTAAAAGAAAAGTTCATCAGGGATTCTGGATGCAAAGTCAATACCCAACAATAAATTGATATATAATGCTATATATGCTACAAAGAGAAAATGTAATTTTAGACTATAACATTCACAATAGCAACAAAAATGTCAAATACTTAGGAACAAGTTTAAGACAAGTGTGCAAGATCTCTATGGATATAATTATGACCTTTTTGAAGGTCATTAAATATGTAAACAAACATATATTACAATCATGGATTAGAATACTTAGTATTGTAAAGATGTCAGTTGTCTCCAAATTGATCTGTAGATTTGATGCATTTGTTACTAAGGTCACTATAAGTTTGTTGTTGTTGCTATTTTTATTGTTGAATTTGAGGAGTTGATCCTGAAATTTTAAAGAAAATGTGAACAACCAAGATATTCTTGAAGAATAATACATGATTATTGGAAAACTTGCTCCGACAGGTATTAAGACTTCTTATATATAAAGCTATAAAGTGGGGCGCCTGGGTGGCTCAGTTGGTTAAGTGACTACCTTCGGCTTGGGTCATGATCCCAGGGTCCTGGGATCGAGCCCCGCATCAGGCTCCCTGCTCGGCGGGAAGCCTGCTTCTCCCTCTCCCACTCCCCCTGCTTGTGTTCCCTCTCTAGCTGTGTCTCTCTCTCTCTCTGTCAATTAAATAAATAAATAAAATCTTAAAAAAAAAATAAAGCTATAAAGTAATGAGTGCACTGTATTGGAGCAGGTTTAGACAAATAGAACAATGGAATTGAGCATAGTCCAGAAACAGATCCAGGGATATAATTGAGGTGGCACTGCTGTTAGGTAAGAAAGTGATGGACTTTTCAATTTCTGATAGTAGGGCAATTGAATATTTGTCAAAAAACGAACAGAAGTTACAACTGGTTTCTCATACCATGCACAAAAGTCAAATGCAGGCAGTTTAAAGTTAAGATTTTAGAATATCCAATAAAAGAGTATATTTATATATTGATATATAGAAAGATTTCCTCATTAAGACAAGAAAGAAGACATGAAAACTTCTAGCCATAAAGGAAGACTGGTTAATTCAACTACATTAAAATTGAGAATTTCTTTTAAAATTTAAAAGAATGAAGAATCACAGAGTAGAAGGTACAGCCTATATAAACAATAAAATATCATATCCATAATATTTAGAGGTTCTTACAGATTACTGAGGAAAAAAAAACCCCAGATGTTTCAATAGAAAAAAACAGGTAAAAGACTTGTACAGACTTTCACACAACAGGAGATCCAAGTGGCCAATGGACAAATAAAAAGCTTATCTATCTTATTTATAGGTTAAAGTCATAGCTAGATATCCTTACTCAGCAGAGAAGGATGTGAAATTTAAAAAAAGAAAGTGTGGCAAGAATGAGAAGTGTAGATTTTTCTGATAAATATTTTTGGGGAATAGTATGATACTATCTAGTAAAGTTGAAGATATGCAAAATAGTCATTCCTCTCCTAATATATTCCCTAGAGAATCTCTTGTATGTGTGTACCAGGAGATAGTTATAAGAATTTTTATAGCATCAGGTTTAAAAAAATAACTCCCAATTGAGAGCAACACAAATGTTTATCAATAGGAATATGGATAAAAAAAATTGCGGTATCTCATAAAATGGAAAGTAATAACAGCAGTTGAATGTACAGGTAGATATAAAAATAAATGAATAAATCTGACAACATAATGATGAACAAGACTAGGAAGTTATTTAATAATGTGTACAATATTATTCCAATTAGTTGAAGTTCAAAAACAAGAAAAACTAACTTCATTGTTAAAAGCAAGCGTTAATTTTTATAAAAGTCAGAATATTGGCTATCTCCAGGCAGGAGGGAGAATGATCTGGTAGAAGAAGGCATAATTCTAGGCTTTCCAGGATGTTTCAATGTCCTAGTTCTTCACCTGGTTAAATTAGGTGTCTGTTTTATAAATATACCTTAAAGTGTGTAAGTATATTTTATGGAATTTTAATGCATGATATATCTCAAAAAGCTATATTTAGAAAACAAACTAAAAGTGATATTTAACATTTTTATTCATATATAGCCACTTTTATTTCATTTCATTTCATTTCAATCAGCATATATTTTACCATATACATAGTATTGTGTATGAATGTATTTGGATGTGTGTGTATGTATGTGTGTGAATAAAATTAAGTGATATATATCGATATATTTTTAACTTGAATGCTTCAATGAACAATATATTTCATTCCTTTATTTTCTATTTTATTATTTTTGAGGGAGAGTGAGAGAGAGTGTGGAGGGGCAGAAGGAGAGGGAGAGGGAGAATCTTAAGCACGCTCCCAGCGCAACCCATTGAGGGGCTCCATCTTACGACCCTGACATTGGGACCTGAGCTGGAATCAAGAGTCTGACGCTTAACTAAGTCACCCAGGCGCCCTATTTCATTCCTTTAAAGATAATTTTACAACATTTAAATGATGTGTAGTTTCATAATTTATAAAAATATTAGGGTGAAATTTTACATACAGGCACACAAAATATATAGTTATGCCTTATATTCAAAATAGTATTGGTCATGGGACCTTTGTACACACATATAGAAAGCAGCAAAAAACTTAGAAATTTCACTAATGTGTAAGATCAATATGATCCAATAAGAACTAGTGTTTGAAGTATAAACATTAATACCAAGGCAATAAAATTCTTAACTTCCCTGAACTTTCTAGATAATAACTGAATTACTCAGTTCATACTTGAAATGGCTATGTTCATTATGGAAAGTAATGAGTGTATTGAAAAGACTTGACTTTAGACTATTTGATAAAGAAATCTGGATCCAGTGCAGTGTAGATTTAATGAAGACAGTAGAGCTGTTTTCAAATATTGGAAGGGCCATTATGGGAAATAGATAAATTGGACTTCAGCAAAATTAAAAACTATAGTGCTGCAAATGATACCAGCAAGAAAGTGAAGAGAACCCACAGAACTGGAGAAAATATGTGCAAATCATATATGTGATAAAAGACTTCGTAGAATATATACAGAACTCTTTTAACTTGATAATTAAAAGACAACACAGTTAAAAAAAAAAAAACACAGGAAAAGACTTGACTAGACATTTTTCCAAAGAATACATACAAATGGCCAAAAGCACATGAAAAGAAGGTAACATCATCAGCCATCAGGGAAATGCAAACCCAAACCACAATGAGATGCTACTTCATACCCACAAGAATGGCTACAATAAGAAAGATGGATAATAACAAGTGTTGGTAAAGATGTAGAGAATTTGGAATGTTCATACCCAGTGCTGGTGGGAATGTAAAATGGCACAGCCTTTTGGAAAACGGTTTGGCAGTTCCCCAAAAATGTTGAATGTAGAGTTACCATATGACACAAATCCTACTCCTAGGAATACAGCAGATCCCTGAACAACATGTATTTGAACTATGTGAGTCCACTTATACATGGATTGTTTTGAATAAATACAGTAAATACTGTAAATGTATTTTCTTTGTTACAATTTTCTTTATAACATTTACTTTTCTCTAGCTTACTTTATTGTAATAATACAGTATATAATACATGTAATATAGAAAATATATGTTAATCGACTTTATGTTATTGGTAAGGCTTCTGGTTAATAGTAGGCTACATTGTAACTAAGTTTTAGGGGAGTCAAAAGTTATATGCAGATTTCCAACTACATAAGATGTCCGTGCCCCAAACCCCTGCATTGTTCAGGGGTCAACTGTATACCCAAGAGAAATGAAAGCATATGCCCACACAAAATCTTGTATGCAAGTATTTATAGTAGTATTACTAAAATGGCTAAAAAGTAGAAATGACTCAAATATTAATCAGCTCATTAATGGGAATATAAAGTGTTTCAGAAATGCAATAATATTCATACACTGGAATACTATTCAGCAATAAAAAGGAGTGAAGTATTGATACATGCTATAATGTGGATGAATCTTGAAAATATTATGCTAAGGAAAATAAGCCAGTCCAAAAAAACCCCCCACAGATTATGTGATTCCATATTTATGAAATGTCCAGAATAGGTCATCTGTAGAGACAGAAAATAGATTATTTGTTGCTTTGGCTCAGGAGATCATTATAGGGAGATGGCGAGTAATTGCTAAAAGGCACAGGGTTTCTTTTTGTGATGATTAAAATATTCTAAAATATAGCTGTTAAAAAAGAATAACTCCAAGAGATAAAATTAGGATCAACAAATAGAAGGTACAGGATGACAGATTTTGGCTCAGTATATGAGAAAAAGCTATATAAATGAATTCCTAACTGATGGAATGGTCTGCCTATGTACATGGTGAGTTTCTACTCACTCCTGATGCTTCAACCTATGCAGATAAATACAAAGGAGGATTGAAATAATTTATGTGTGGTTGATGTAGACAGCATTCCAGGTTTCCTTCAACCTTACAATCCTTGGTTATATGAGGAGGGACCTAGTTTGATTTCATAATTAACATTGTATGAGTAAATCAATTCCTTTGTGGGATGGGGTAGGGCCTAAATATGTAAACAAAATAATTAAATATGGAGTGACTATATGATACCTGTTAAATTGCATTATGAATCAATTGTTTTTCTAAAATATGAAGACAACTCATTTATTTTAGAGCATTTAGAGGATTTTAGAGGACTTATTTCCATAAAGAGATAATGTATCAATTGCCTTATGCTCCAATTGAGGAGATGTAATTCCCATGCTTCCTCTTTACTCTTCTCTGGTTCCTTGAAAAAAAAATCTTAAACTTTAATGGGGAAAATGCTTAGCTTTAGCAGAAAAAAAATACCTCAATTTATACTTCAAATGACCCTTCTGATTTAGAAATTTTCTGGAAGAAACCGTCTTGACCCGAGCACTTGTATTCTAGCTTTATCATCTTCTGCAAATCACTTAGCTCTTTAAATCTCAATTTCTTTATCAGCAAAATGAGGATAATAATAGTACCAACCTCACTAGGTGTTTGGAAGAATTGAATTAAATGAGATAATCCATATACATCACTTAGTACAGTGCTTGATATACGGTAAGGACTCTACACACATATATTCAAAAGCCCAAATAAAAACATACAACCTCTGACCTCAGAATGGATAGCATTTAAACAAAGTTTCAGAAATGCAATGGAGATCTAGGAAAGAAAATGGGATTTAATCAGGGGAACTGCTATGGGATTTATTTATATTTACTTTTATCTCTGCAGAGTTTTCCTTCCAGTTGCCCCACTTGTCCTCCTGCTAGGAGGTGCACAGGATGGATCAGCAAACAGGGATTTCTAGGCAAACATAAACATGTCACCTCACATGTGCCCCTTGAGGCCAAGGATGCATCTGTTTAGTGGACTGGCAGAAGACAATAGGGAATAATGTGTTATATATAGTTAGCAGAACATATTATTGTCTTTCTATGGACATATATGAAACCTCATAGGGCATTTTATAGATTAAAGTCTTGAAATAACTTATCGGATCTGTCACTTCATTCTTGATGTTTAAAATACATTCAAGATAAATCCAGCATAAAATAGTGACAATTTCAGCTTCAGTACTGACACTAAAAATATAAAAGCATGAATAAGTCATATCTTGTATACCTGTCTACCTTAAATTTTATTTTCAGATTCTTCCAAAAGCCTTTGCTTTGGGCTGTTGGGCAGTCACAGTCTGAGTTCTGAATTTATAGCTTCTATACTCAGATGCTAGATCAATAATGCTTTCATTCATCTTCAACATGATATAAAACCAAGAGTTTTAGAGACTAAGGGAATGTTTACAGCTGTAAATACTTGTAATAATTAAGTGATATATTTTCATTTTCTGAAATTTTTGATTCATTTCTAAAAATGAGCATAGAAAACAAAATTCTAGAATAGCAATAGGCCAGTTTTTTTCTGATTGTTTTATTCTGACTTTCATTTTCCCACCTTTTTTGGTGTTGTAGATTTAGCTAATAATAGAGACATTGAAATGTACTACATAATTTAGATATAGAGGAAGCCAGAAAGATTTGTAAATATCTTGAAGGGTCTGTATCTTGGTGTAAAGTCATCTATCTCCTCCTACCATTAAAACTGAGTTATGCAAAAAAAAAAATCCTATTTATAGAATTTCTTTTTCTCGATCTCCACATTCGATATCCAAGTTCAGATTATCAGAATTGCTCATCAACTTTCCACCTGGTCATCCAGTTTCTTTTTTTTTCTCTCTCATTCTTCATATTGTGATATCACTCTCCCCTAAATTTTCTCCACCAACACATCCACACCCATGGTCAAAGTGTGATAAAATTCTACTAATCTTGTAAGAAAAAGCTAAGAGATATTTTTTCTCATAATTTCTTTTACTATCAAAACCAGAATTAATTTATTTCTTATGTGTGACCCTTGGCACTAAAATACTCTCTTAAATTTAGCATGTATGATGTGATATCACAGTTCTAAGAATGCATGTGTTGGTCCATGTTGTTAAATTGAGAACTCTTTGAGAAATGGGATTGTATCTATTTTTTTTAAATGTAGGTCCCAAACCTACCACAATTCTGGTTCCTTGGGGATGAAATGAAGTAGCAGTGGTAGAAATGAAGAGAAGCAAACAATTTCAAATATATATTAAAGATAAAACTTAGAAATTGCTGATGGCTTAGATGTAACAAATAAAATAGATCATGAAGATAAATCCCATGTTTTTGTCTTGGACAACTGGGACTATTTAGTGAGATGCAGAAACATAAGGGATATGATGTGTGTGAATCAAGAGTTCTGTTTTGTAGATGTTAAGAGAGCAGTTGATCAGGGAAGAAATGCACATTTGGGTATCATTAAATTACCGTTACTATTTCAATGCTGTTGGAATTGTAGAGATAAAGTAGGAAGAGAGTATACATATAGAAGAAGAAAAGCTTGCTCAAATAATCTTAGGAATTCTTCAGCTTTAAAAAGGAAGAGTATGAGGAATTGACAAAAAGAGACTAAGAAGGAAGAATCAATGAAATTGGAGCAAACTTAGAAGAATATGGTATCTCAGAAATTGTAGTAGATTGTATCATTGTGCCTAGCTATCCACTCTGTCTTGCAGGACGATTATTTATCCCTGCCTGTTGCCATAAAAAGTCTTAGAGAAGGATACTTTCACACTCTGTTGATTTTGGGCTCAGTCGTGTGACTTGCATTGGCAAATGGAATGTGAGCAGACATGTGTGCCATGTCCAAACAGAAGGTTTAGAAGCATAGCAAGTTTCTGCCAGGCCTTTTGTTCTAGAGTCCTTCTGCCAAGAGAAGGATATGTCTCAGAGAGAAGCTGCTCCTTTGACCTGGGTCCCCAAATGAGAAAACACGTGTAGCAGGTATGAACCCAAAGTACAACTTGGAGCAGAGCTATGACAGGCAAAGCACAGAAATGGACATGTAACTAGAATCCGAAATAGTTATTATTTTCTGAAGTCAATACAGTTTTACAGTTGTTTTTTTTTAAATAAATCATGATCCAGCCACAGCAGACTAATATAGAGGCAAAGAGAGAAGAATTTCAAGGAGGAGGAGGAATGGTAATTAAGTTAAAATTGTATAAATAGGTACATATAGAATTTGTTTTTAATCTCCTTTCCATTGTTGAAGTGTGTAGAATGCTGGTAATGGAGGGGGAAATTCAGCTTCCAGAAAAAAATACAGATACAGAGTATTTTGGATTAAGGTGTCAGTGCATTGCACCTTTACAAAAGAAGCTGGACGTGGTGTTGGAGTCTATAATGAAGGGAAGGTGGGCCTTTCTTTGAAACCAACTGAGAAAAGACAGTACAAAAAGTTTGTATCTTGAGCGTATGTGTAATCATATTCTAAGGACAAACCTACAGAAGAGATTGACGATTATATTACAACTTTATAAAGAGGATAAAGAGAATTTCAGAAAAGGTACTTAGCTCAAATTTCATGATTCTCAAAAATAAAGCAGTGTGGATAAAAAAGTAGAATATAGGGATGTATTTTCTGAATAGCTTGAACCATTGTGTATTGACTTTAAAAAAGTTAATATTTAGAAGCCTGCTAAAGCCACAAAAACAAAAATAGACTTTTGGAATCTATATAATTCTTGTCTTTTATAAATACTATTATAATAGTAGCCTTCTTCTTGCATGAAATCTCAGAATAAATGAGTGAAAGCAACTTCCCAATATTCATCATTACAATTTTAAGATACTAAACATCCCGTTGATATTTTCTTACTGTTGTTTTGTACTTCTTTTTTGTTTTAGTACAAGTAAAATGAGTTTGTCTTATAAGTTTACTCGTCTTTTGTCTTTTAACAGTATATTTCTTCATAGGCCTTGGGTTCCTCAAACATGATATCTCCAGTTATGGTTTTAAAAAGTTAATGCTGATATATTTTCAAAAGTCTCATTTGGAATTTGAGCTACCATTACTATTCAGAGCTGTGTGTAGGGTGAATGGGAGTAGGTAGCTGGATAAAAGGCTGGATACCCAGTGAAATTTGAATTTGAGATAACAGATAATTTTTAGTGTAAGTATGTTCCAGGCAATATTTGAAATTCAAATTCTATCTGAAATTCAAATTAAGCTGGGTATCTTGTATTCTTATTTGCTAAATCTGATGACCCTAAATGGGAGGGAGTGTCAACAACCTACTCCTTCATGTTACTTCCTCAGTGCTGCCTCAGAGCCTCTAACTAATGTATCCTAGGACACCCAAGCTGCTGTGAATGGCAAACTGTGAACATAGTGGCCACTTAAGGACTTGATTGGCATACAATTAAAATGCCAACCAAGGAAAAGTTAGAGAGGAGATGAAGCCAATGGGTTGTAGTATGTGGCTCAGAGCCCAGTCAGACCTGTATCAGAAACACTGTTCAGAATTCCACATTCTGTGGATTCCTAGTCATGGCTGTTTTTCTGAGGGCTTCAGTTTCATCACCATCTGAAATGGGAATGATAATAATTACTTTTAGTGTTTTTGTAAGGCTTACATATAGTTATGTTTATAACATGCTTAGGACAGAGTCTGGCACAGAGTGTCATTGACTGTTACCCAATGACTACTTTCAATTAATAATTTTACATAAACTATTGTGAGGCAGAAACTTAGAACATATTCTGCTCAAAATGTCAAAAAGTTAGCTTCAGTGCTGCTTGTACATTGTGTATTTTGCTTAGCCATCAGATTTTAAATCACGTCTATGATTTAACTATTAATAGTTAATAGTCTATGTGTAATAGTTACTATCTTGATAATTTTTTTCAGATACAAAGGACTGTGAATATCTATCTATATGAAATCTCATATTTATATTTAAGAACAAATGAAATTTAACAAATTAGTAGAATTAATTATATCCCTGTTAATATACTAATGGCTTCTTTATTAGACTGATAGCTATTGACTTGAAAAGAAACTCTTAGTGTGTCTAAGTGATGCTAGTTATGTGGAAAGGTAGTATATTAGGCCCAATTTAATTTTTTCTACTGGTTATTATTGTTGATGTTTTTAACTACATATGCTATTTATAATCACAAAAGATTATGAAAGGAACCAACTACAAAAATCTTAGTTATATACCAAGTTTATTCAGCTAAAATTATGTAGAAACAAGTATATTTAACCAGAAAAATGAGTTACACAGATGTCTAAAATATTATTTTTCTCAATATTTGCTTTTAATTATCATGATTAAATAACCTTCACATTCCCTTTTCTTGTTGAGAATACAGATGAATGGGTTAAAATATATTATATTGTAGACTATTTTAATGTAATATTTTGCACTGTGGGATTTTAGAATGATCTCACCATTGAAACAATACTGGTGGGGAAACTCTTTGGAAACTAGCATCTGCATTAACATTTTTTATAAAAATAATTCTTCAAATTCCCAAAATAGTGTACAATATTAAAACTACCTAATTAATAAGGCGAAATGTCACTTCTCTATCCTTTGATCTTTTGGCTGAATCCCAATTAATGTTGAGCTTTTGCATTGTCATTCAGAATTCCAGTTCATAGCTAATTTGTTGCCATTTCACCCTTAGTTCTATATGGCATAGTCAGAGAAATTACTTAAAAGTGGAGAAATTCAAGATGTCTGGGGATTAAGTAGAGGAATGAATAATTTTAAGACTCAGTAGGATTCTGAAATTTCTGGCAGATATTATTTCTAAAAGATGTATTGTTTAATTGGAAATTTTCATTTTAACTGATTTTATAGCAGATTTTGCCCAGTACAATATAAATCCTTAAAGAAGAACAAAATTTTTTGTTTTCTTTGGGGGAAAAAAAAACCCTTATTTGAAATAATGAGCTATTAGATTCATCAGGTTACTTTATTGTCATGATAAATTAAACTTTTAAAAATAGAGAAAATATGATTAAGTTTTGAGATTACTTTTACTATGAAAATTTTATTTCCAGTAGTGCTTAGGATGCAGTGTACTGGTCTTTAATATAACACAATTCCATAGTATTTCTAGAAGACGCTCTCATGAGATTCCTATTTCAGGAAAGAAACCAGAAAAAAAGGTTTAACTAAATATATCAGCATATGAGACAAAAATTTTTTTCAACTTCTGTTTCTCAGAAAATGTAAGACTGTCCATGAGTGTTGGTTCTAGAACAGATTGCTCTTTAATTTGATAATAATCACCAGATTTTGTCTAGTGTTGAAAGGTATAGTGTCCTTGTACTAGGATCTGCTTATCTAGGATTCTTGGATAACTAATGGAGCATTGTGACAGACTACTAAAACATATTTGCTTAAGTTAACCTGACAAATTAATTTTAGTGACACCAACTTTAATCCTTTCAACTGGAATTTTTACCTGTTTTTTTTTTCTGAGTTAACTGAAATATCAACTCTTCATGAAGATGCATCGCAGGAAATATTTTGCCTAATTTCTAACAATAAAGAGTTAAAAGTTGTGATATTATAAAAATCTCTTAACTATTCCATACTCTTAAGATCAAATATTAAATGAGAATTAATAATGTGTCAAATTCTGTTTTAAGTTTCCAGGAGCACATTGAATAATAAATCACAGCTCCTGCCCTCAGGAGGCTTATGGCTTAGAGAGAAAAAGGCAATTAATAGGGCCATTAAAATACAGAGTGATGTGTGATGTGGTAGTTAGTGGGTGTTCAGAATTCTGTGGAAGCAAGGTCCACTTCTTTCAACCTCAAGGGATCATGGGTGTTTCCCAGAATAGGCGATTTATAATCTGATTACTAAGAAGGAGAAAGGAAAATGGTATTGTGGAGGAATGTTAAAACAAAACAAAACAAAAACTTCAGTAAAGAACTCTCAAGGGGCATCAGAAACTTTGTTGCCACATGTGTTTGGAATTAATGTTAAATTGTGCCTGTGGAGAGACAATTCTCCATAGGTCTCTCCCATTTCTGTATATTTTGTGAGCAGATGCATTGCTGCTATTTTTCCAGACCACCTTTTCCAGAATGTGTGTATAGTGAACAGCTTTACAAGATGGAGATGGTATCTTCTTCTGGAGCACAGGGAAAGTCTGTTTATTGTCTGGTATAGTAATGTCTCCCTCTGGACAAGTCAGTACTGTCCATTATAAAACACCTAAGGTCCCCGAGGTCGGGGATTCTCTTCCGTAGTGCAATCCACTACATGGGTGGGCATTATGTGGCCCTGTTCACATTTTCCCTTGGGAACTCGGGCTCAGAGAACTGGCTCAAATGCCATTACTCTCACCATTGCCATTTCTGTGAGTAATGATATTTAGTCAGATGAAAAACTCCTGTTTATTCAAAGTTTAATAAGATATTCTTTATTATAATGTATTTTTTTTTTTACAGAATGGAGTGTTTGTGGCAAAAGTGATGGTAACTAGTATGAAATAAAAGGGGACAATTATTATTGTCATAGTAACAAATTTCTTTCTACTCTGATACTTTTGAAATGAGTTATCAGAAATACTGTTCATGAAGATACATAACAGAAATGAAAATTATCATGGAAAGTACGGCTAAGAGACAGCATTCATCTACTTATGTTTATTGTTCACTTTTTAAGAGTCAAGCAGTGTTCTAGATATAGAGGATACAGAAGGGACTAAAAGACAAAATCCTTGCTCGTGTGGGGCAATGTTCTAATGGGGAAGAAAGATGATTAAACGTAGACAGAGTTGTATAATATATCCAGCAGTGATTAATGCTATGAATAAAAATAAAACATGTTTGGTCTATAGAGAATAACAGCAGGGAAGCACCATTTTTATAGTGTACCCAGAGAGAGCCTCCATGATAAGGTAACATTTGAGCAGAGAACTTAAGAATGGGAGAGAGCTCGGGGCGCTTGGGTGGCTCAGTTGGTTAAGCATCTGCGTTCGGCTCAGGTCATGATCCCGGGGTCCTGGGATAGAGCCCCGCATCGGGCTCCCTGCAGGGAGCCTGCTTCTCCCTCTCCCGCTCCCCCCTGCTTGTATGCTTTTTCTCTCTCTCATAAATAAATAAAATCTTAAAAAAAAAAAAAAGAATGGGAGAGAGCAAACTCTGCAGCATTCTAAGGAAGAAGGTTCTAGGCTGAGGCAAGAGCAAGTGTAAATTCCTAAGGCAGGAGCTTGCTCGTGCATTTGAGGACCAACTCAAAGGCCAGTAAAACTGCAGGGCAATATGCAAGAGAGTTGTAAGAGAACGTGATCAGAGAGTAGAATGTGAGATTATGGAAAGCCTCTGAACTTTGAATTTCACCCTGAGTTAAAATCTTGGCTCTTGGCTATGTCACTTACTAACAATTTTAGGTGAGAAGTTCTTGGTTCTATGATATAAGATGAGCTCCGGCGCCTGGGAAGGGGTGGGCCTGAGAAGAGCATGAAGAATGTCTGCTCTTATATGGAGAAAACCAAAAAAGAGAATATTGGGGTTCAAGTAGGCTGGTACAGATTCTGGTAGGTTGATAGATTTGGTGGTGGGAGCCTATGGAAATTTTATTTTTTTTTAAATAAGCAGGCATCCTCAGAAGAGAGGAGAGGGGAGGATGTATTGGATGTTTTAGGACCAAGGAGAGCAATGACATTGGAGAATGGGAGACTGATGGCCAAGGAAATATGATAGGATATGTTGAGTGCTATAAAACATCACCAGACCACCGTTAAATAAATATTAGATAAACATAATAATAATTATATTATAATTTTATGACTATATAAAATCTTATTATTATACAAATAAAAATAATTATTAGAACTTTCTCCGGTGAAGAAGTACACCACCTTAATAGAGTCTTAGCAGTGTTGCAGAAAGGTGAGGTCAGAAGTATAGTTATAGGTGTTTGTTGTGCAAGCTGAAGTTGTTTGAGGTCTTTAAAAATAGGGAGCTAATTGGGTTTAAACAAGGTTAATGATATAATAGTTTAGAATTGATGGACATAGAGAAACAAGGGTCATGATGCAAAATCTTGATAAATAAACTCTGCTAAGCAAGTGGTTTCTCAGATGAGCAGTCTCTTGCCTCCAATAAATTGATCTGTGGGAATTTCCAGAAGCAAACACTGAAGTTATTTATAGGTTTATAGCCTTATTTTTCCTTGGCACAATTTCTTGAAACAGGCAACTAAGTCATGTTGACATAAGTGATCTAGAGTCTTATCTCAGTCATAGTGACACAGATGGTCTCAATTCCCCATCTTTATTTGTCTTTCTTCAGCACAAGCTGGGGAATAGGTAGGTCATCATCATATGGGGAAACAATCAATCAGGATCTGTGTCACCTTTTGGAGAGTCATGATTGCATAGCAAATTGCTGGTGACCAGTTATTTCAACTGCTACATATTTCAGGTTTTCTTTTTCTTTTTCTTTTTCTTTTTTTTGTAAGAAGATAATTTTTTTTGAATCACTTGATAGGACACTGGCTGTACAAGGTCCTGGAGATGCACATTTGAACCAGGCCATTCAGACAAATACTAGGAGAATAATTATAATCAGAATTCATAGACTTTCAAGCCTAAATCTAAGAGTGCCCAAGTTAAACCAGGAGAACAGATTCCATCCCTATTCTGAAGAGCTCGCAGAACTAGATATGGGTGTATCAGCTAAATCAGTTACTTTCATGATGTCTTCATTGGATTTTCAGTTCTTCTTATTAATGTTAAAGGTCTCATAAAAATCTGTAGGGATGAAAGTACAACAGTTTTCCCCCTAAAGTAGCATATCTACAACCTCAAAAGGCCATTATTCTGCCTAGGGCCACTCTGTTTTAAATCATCATATTCTGAACCTCATGAATTTGTTAGTGATATTGTCTAACTTTCTCTGCAATCATTGAACCATGGCAGGTAGGAACTGCTCACATTGCATGTCTTTTAAAGCACGATATGAAAAGTCTTAAGGACAGAAAAAAGCTATCTGGAATTTCCACTGAGTGATTAAGGTTTTGAACCTTAAATTGAGGCCCAGTTTTTCTGCCTCTTGAATCAAGTGGAATGATATGGAGAAGGGCTGTGATTTTGTAAGATCTAAATTTGGCAGAACATCTAAAACAATTATAGAGATGACACACTTGATAAATGTTTCATGTAAAAATGTTAAAGATAAATTCTCTGACTGTAGGTAAGAAAGCTATACTTACATAAATATTTACAATGGAATATTTACTTGTTAAAATAACAAAAGATGAGAATTGAGAATATCCTATATTTAGTAGAATTGGCTTTGAGCTTATCATTTACCCCAGTTCTATAGAGAAAATATTTTCTTAAGGAAAAGTATTGTAATTACAGAAAAGATTCTACTAAAGATACTAACAGTTTTAAATTTATTAATTTTCTACTTGGTTTTGAAGAAGATTGCAGACAATTTTATAAAAATATTAAATAAGACAATTAAAAATACATTCCTTAGAGAAATACCAGTGGTATGGTTTGGGGACAGATACAACTAAGAAACTGATTAAAACTATTTGTGCATGTACCAGTAATATTTATGCTGTTTGTAATTTTTTAAAATTCTGATAATCAAGATAAAGTAGTTTCCCTCCTTTACTGTATACTTGCATATGTTATCTCTACTTTCAAAATAGAATTTTAATTTTGAAAAGTTTTTAAATAGAATAATTTTATATGTCCAACAGTATAATAAAACCCAACTTTCCACAAGAAGTTAATATTTATATTAGTTTCATTATTTTAGAGACCTATATTCACTCTTAAAATTGTTTCAGTTTGGACTGTGGATGGTATAGTCTCTCCAGTTAATGGGGTGAGTAAAGGGGAAGGGAATAAAGTGGTAGGAAATAGATTTAAAGAGGGAGGCAACTCTGGAAAATAGTATGGCGGTTCTTCAAAAAGTTGAAAATAGAGCTACCCTATGACCCAGCAATTGCACTACTGGATATTTACCCCAAAGATACAAATGTAGGGATCCGAAGGGGTACATGCACCCCAATGTTTATGGCAGCAATGTCCACAATAGCCAAACTGTGGGAAGAGCCAAGATGTCCATCAACAGATGAATGGATAAAGAAGATGTGGTATATATATATATATAATGGAATATTATGCAGCCATCAAAAAACAAAATCTTGCCATTTGCAATGATGTGGATGGAACTAGAGGGTATTATGCTAAGTGAAATAAATCAGGAGAGAAAGGCAAGTATCATATGATCTCACTGATATGAGGAATTCTTAATCTCAGGAAACAAAGTGAGGGTTGCTGGAGTGGTGGGGGGTGGAGGGATGGGGTGTTTGGGTGATAGACATTGGGGAGGGTATGTGCTATGGTGAGTGCTGTGAATTGCATAAGACTGATGAATCACAGACCTGTACCTCTGAAACAAATAATACATTATATGTTAAGAAAAAAAAAGAAGATAGCAGGAGGGTAAGAATGAAGGGGGGAGAATCGGAGGGGGAGACGAACCATGAGAGACTATGGACTCTGAGAAACAAACTGAGGGTTCTAGAGGGGAGGGGGTGGGGGGATGGGTTAGCCTGGTGATGGGTATTCAAGAGGGAACACTCTGCATGGAGCACTGGGTGTTATACACAAACAATGAATCATGGAACACTACATCAAAAACTAATGATGTAATGTATGGTGACTAACATAACATAATAAAATAAATAAGTAAAAAAAAAAAATAAAGAGGGAAGCAAGAGCCAAACTACAAAGCACATTGAGGACGAGGATGAGGAGTTTGGATTTTACAAGAGAGAGAGGTTAGGAAAGGGTTATTTCTCTCACACATTCAAAGGGCAGGAAATTGAGCTAAAATTGAATTCACTCTGAATTTTGAATATTCTATTAACACAATAAGGGTCTGTTTTGAAAAGGAGAGTAATAGCGATAATCATGATACACTTCACAGTTTTAATTGGCTGTAGCAATCACATGCTTTTAGTAAGAATAAACTTTTCCTCAAAGCTTCCTGTACATTAGAAGTTTACTTGATCCCAGTGTTGAACTGCCAACGCCTTTCCATAAAGCTAGTTTTAATCCTACACCACGGCTTTGCAGTCTGCCAAAGAGCTTCCATATACTTAGTCAAACTGGTGTTCAGACCTCCCTTTAGTTCACCGTTCTCTCTCCTTTCCCTATTTGGTTTATTGGATTTAAGGTGTTTGAAAATTCTTTTTCTTTATTCTTTCTCGGAAAAATCCTTCTCCCCCAGGTGCTTGCCTCTTTATCTCTCTTCAGGTCTAGTACAGCTCCCACGTCAATGTGGTGTTCATTCTTATCCAGCAAGATCTCAGGCAGTCTGTTTGCTTAATGTCTTTTCTACGGGGTGGCTCCGTAAGAAATTACCAATTTCTGAGCTACATAAAGCTTCATATGCTTCTTCCTCTCCTTGTTACCGATACACAGACCACTGATCTCTTTTCTCTTCCTTCTTCTTCTCCACTTAGCTCCATAGCATCCTTTAGTACAAATCATTTTCATGCTTTTAACATTTTGGTGGTTTTATAATTGGCTTCATACCATATTAGGTCATTAATAAGAAACATTATAGAACACTTTCTACATGCCAGATATTTTCTGTGGGCCTTGTAGGTATCAACTCATTTACTCTTTTTTTTAAAATTTAAATTCAATTAGCCAATATACAGTACATCATTAGTTTCAGATGTAGTGTTCAATAATTTATCAGTTGCGTATAACACCCAGTGCTCATCACATCACGTGTCCTCCGTAATGCCCATCACCCAATTACCCCATCCTCTCACCCTCTTGCAAACAGCTCTATGAAGGAGATCCTGTTATTATCCTCATTTTATAGATGAGGAAACAGTTACTAATTGTTTAAGCAATTTCCCCACAGTCACAGAGAGTAAATATCCAAGTTGGAAATTTGAACCCCGGTACTCTCTACTACTCTACCCTACTGCTTTATTAATTAATTAAGATGGAGAGGGGATTGGGATTCATACATTCAATTGGGAATTCATTCATGAAGGGGCTAAAAATTGAGTATTTAGTTTAAATAGGGATGTTTCAAATTTAGATCACTTTCTGGCAACCATTAACAATCTTAGGGGAATTTTAAAATGGTGGAGAGCTTTGGAGACCTAGCTTGTAATGTACACTATGGAGGTTTTGGAAGCATAATATTGGAAAGAGCCCCATCCAGACATATCTATTTTGAAAACAAAGTGGGAGAGAGTGAGGTGGGTCCTGTCCCTGAATGAGCTAAAAAGCACTCAGAGGAAGAAGGAAAAGGAATATGCAGCATTTCTTAATCTGAGGTACCTATCAGGACTGTCCTTGCTCAAGGTACCAATGATCTGGGGGACAAGAGTTGAGGGAAGTTCTGAAGTAACAAAGGCTCATGCAGGAGGGGCTCATATAGATGGGTGACATCCTCACAGAGACCTTGCAGAGGATCTGCCACTTATGGTCTAGGTTCAATATTTGTTGCTGCGGCAGCCTTGTTGTTTCTGATTGCATGCTCATCACAATCAACTGGGATGAGGTTCTGATTGTGGTAATTATAACATTACTAAGAAAATTTTATCACACGTACAAAATTATCATCTTCCAAACATCTCAAATTTATGCAATATGTTGTTAGTATGAGATAATGTAAAATTCCAAGGAAACAGTAATGCCACTAATAGAGAATTAATTGTGTATACTTATAGGGTATGCTAGAAAACATATTTGACATGAATGCTGACTCTTTGAATATGGGTAAATTGAATAGGTATAATAACTAATTGTGTAAAAGCTTAATTTCTGGCCTAATGGCATGAAAATCAGTTGTAATCTTTTTGAATATATTTTTAGCTCATATAGAACTGTAACAAATAAAAGGTGAAAGATACTCAAAATAAAGAGACTTTTTCGTATGATTCAATTAGATTTAAAAAAGATTGCTTTGCAACAAGAAAATGTTCACTTTTAGCCTGTAGGAGCTTAAAATCTAGGCAATGATGGCTTGGTGCACCAAATCATACAAACCTATGAATTTTTCCCATTGAGCAGGATCAAGAGATGGTATATCTTTAAGGTATGTAGAATCCTAAATTCCTTAGAAATTTTGAGGACTTTTATAGGCAGTTTATTCATTGACTTTAAGTCACGTTTTTTTCCCATTGTTTAAGATAAGTCATATATTCAATATTTGTGTTAAAATGGGCTGTTTTGATACTTTTATATGTATTATGTCTATTACATAGAATATAGAATAGGGTGATTGTATATCATTAGGTTATAAATACTATTATTCTACAGCTTATAAATTTGCATTAGTATAATTTAAAGTGTTTCAAAAAAATTTTTTTTGACTTATGATATATCCTGGCATGGGTTGACAGGTTTAGAAAACAGTGTGTAGACAGGAGTATTTTTCTACAGGTGAATTAATTAAAGAATAAACCAATTAGGGGTGCCTGGGTGGCTCAGTCATTAAGCATCAGCCTTCGGCTCAGGTCATGATCCCAGGGTCCTGGGATCGAGCCCCACATCGGGCTTCTTGCTCTGCAGGAAGCCTGCTTCTCCCTCTCCCACCTCCCCTGCTTGTGTTCCCTCTCTTGCTGTCTCTCTCTCTCTGTCAAATAAATAAATAAAATCTTTAAAAAAATAAACAAATTAAATCTCTATCCTTAAAGATTAAAAAAATACAAGATACCACTTTTCACCTATCTGACTGGTAGAGACTAAAACTCTAATAACTAGTATTGGCAGGGATATAGTAGGTGAAAATTTACTTTTACATACTTTTGGTATAAACACAAGCAGACTGATATACAACTTATAGACACTTCTGGCAATGGATGGATCACTTAGGAATGATTTGGCCGAAAGTAACAGAAAATTGGACTTAGGGTAGCTTACACAAATAAGGTTTATTTTCCCTTACATGTCAAGAAATATGAAGTTAATTTCTGGGTCAGCAGTTAATGATGTCAGTGCCACCTCTTCTGTGATTCTCTTAGCCTGCTCCTCATGCCTGTCACCTCATGTCCCCCAAAATGATTGTTGGTGATTCAGATACGTTTTCTGGAGCCAAAGTAGAGAAAAGGTAAAAGAGAGAAGGACTATGCCAGCGTTGAGGAAAATAAAGGGATCTTCAGGTGTTCCTCCAGAAACTTTTGCTCATGTATCAAGGGCCAAATAGAGTCCTAAGGCCCTTCCTAGATTCAAAGGAGATTTGGAAAGCAAAATATGGCTTCCAGCCATTTTAGTGAGAGATGGTAGAGGAAAATAGTTCGAGTGTGACTTTGCCATACGTAGCTAGTTAACTGTCTGCCAAATGACAAAGGCGAGAAGTATATTCCCTGTAATCCAGCAAGTCCACATTCATGAATGTATCCTTTTGATATATTACCAAGAAAATAGTATAGGCTATGCAATGGAAATTTTTCTAGTGTTTCAGAAGTTCATAAAGCTTCAAATTTGAAAACAATAGATAATAACTACTTGAAGGCAAACCACCCTTTCCCTACATACGTACTCATCAACAGAGCTTGAAAACTTAAATTGGTCCTCTGACACTTGCTGTAGACAAGTTTTCCTTTCCATCCAAGGTTAGAGGGTGCAACAAGATCGGCTTCTAGTCATCAGAAAGACACTCAAATTAGAAGAGACTGAGATCACATTTCCCAGCAAGGATACTTGCTGAGCTGCAGACATTTGTAGGCCCATCCTAATTCTTATAGAAAAAAAAAATTGGGGGAGCTAATAATTTAAGTGGTGTTTGGGCCCAAGGGTGGTGGTGAAAGTTGTCATGAATATAGAAACCATTGTGTCCTTTATGCCTGGAAAAGTCTCACATCTGGAAGTTGGCTAATGGTAGGGAAGGCTTACCATCCTTTCTCATTATTTTCATTGTTGAAGGTGTTGAACTAGACCTGCATGATCCAGTGTGGTAGCCATATTGGATACGCTTTTACTGAGCAATGGGCTGCAAATGGCAGGGACTGAAGAGGCAGGAGATGGGGCTAAAAGAGTGCACAGCCACAGAGGTCAACCAGAGAGTGCATTACCCTACCCTGATGTGCAAACTAGAGATGCCTGTGGAGGTCTTCCAGAAAATCCACATTTGAGTAACTGCCTTGCTGAGGATTCTGATGATGGATTACAATAGCACTAATCATTTAGGAGATGGCTTCCCCTTTTCCCCAACTCTTCTCCCAGGTCTTAGGATTTCAGAAAAGAAAAAGAAATTTAAAAATAGCTTAGTCAATTGGAAATGAAAAAGAAAAAAGTGAAAGAATAGATGATCTCCCCCTTCTGTACTTACTAAGTCATGGCTTAGGTCTTGAATTGATTATGAAATCAAATTTTCTATTTAAGGTCTATGAGATGTTTTAATTCCTGAAAACAGTAGTGAAATGGAATGATATGAGGAAGCTAAGGGATCTACCTGTGGTGTCCTCAAGGAGAGGAATGGGAAGATATTAGAGAAGTGATTATTAAACTTTAATATGCATCAGAAGCACTTGGAGGCCTTGTTAAAACACAAATTGCAGGTTTCATTTCCAGAGTTTCTGATTTGGTAGGTCTGGGAGGATCCCTGAGACTTAAAAATTTGCATTTCCAAATTTCCAGGTGATATTGATATTAATGCTGATAGTTGAGGGACCATACTTTTAGAACCATTTTTTTAAAAGATTATTTATTTATTTGTGTGTGTTTTTTTTAAGATTTTATTTATTTATTTGAGAGAGAGAGAATGAGAGATAGAGAGCACGAGAGGGAAGAGGGTCAGAGGGAGAAGCAGACTCCCTGCTGAGCAGGGAGCCCAATGTGGGACTCGATCCTGGGACTCCAGGATCATGACCTGAGCCGAAGGCAGTCGCTTAAGCAACTGAGCCACCCAGGTGCCCAGATTATTTATTTATTTGACAGAGAGAGACACAGTGAGAGAGGGAACACAAGCAGGGGGAGTGGGAGAGGGAGAAGCAGGCTTCCCACGGAGCAGGGAGCCCGATGCGGGGCTCGATCCCAGGACTCTGGGATCATGATCTGAGCTGAAGGCAGAGACTCAAATGACTGAGCCACCCAGGCGCCCCTAACTTTGAAAAATATATTCTTCTAGTACTTTTTGATCAGATGTTTGTATTGAGGAAAGAGTAGTAGTTCTAAAGAATCCGTGCCTTTGCATATGGTAATCCATTCAAGTTTAATGCTCTTTTTTTATCTGAAAAATAGACTGATCAAGTATATAATCTCCTTTATAATTTTTTTTTCCAAGTTAATCTTTGCTCAGTAATCCCACTGTTGTGGGACAAATTGTGTCCTTCCCAAGTTTTTATGTTGAAATTTTAACTCTTAGAATATGACTGTATATGGCGGTGGGCCTTTATAGAGGTAATTAAGGTAAAATAAGATCATATGGTAGGCCCTAATACACCCTGTACTGGTGTCCTTATAACTGTGAGAAAAAATTTCTACTGTTTAAGCCATCCAGTCTGTGGTACTTTGTTATGCAGTCCCAGGAAATTAATACACCCATAGTACTTTGTTTATTCCACTCCTAAGGCATTTGCCACATCATATTTTAATGGGTTTATATTTCTTGTTTTCCACTAGATTATAGCCCCTTTGTATTGGTATTCTATTCCTGTCATGAGATTATTACAAAGTTAGTGGCTTAAAACAACACTAGGTTATTATTTTAGAGTTGTTCCGTAGATCAGAGGTCCAGTGCTGTTCTGAGCTAAAATCAAGGTGTTGGCATATTTCTGAAAGCTCTAGGGGAGAATCTATTTCCTTGCTCATTCAGATGTTGGCAGAATTGAGTTCCGTGTGGTTGTAGGACTGAGGTCTCTTTACTGGCTGCCAGCTGGAGGCTGTCCTTGCCCCTAAAGTCCCCCTACATCTCAGAACTAGCAGGAGAGTGGTGAGTCCTTTATATTGCCGTTTCTCAGGTGCCTGGTCATCTCATTCCTTTCTAACTGTAGGCAAGATATTCTTTGCTTTTGAAGATTCATGTGATTAGATTGGGGCCACCCAGATAATCCAGGATTAAATCCTCATTTCAGGGTGTGTAACTTTAATCTTATTTGCCAAGTCCTTTTGCCATGTTAAGTAACATATTCACAGGTTATGGGGAGTAGGGCATAGGTACCTCCAAATTTAAGAACAGATTTCATGCATTTTTTGCATCCTTAACTTTTATGAAGGCTTGGCAAATATGGTTTTTTTTTTTTGGCAAATATGTTTTTAACTAAATTTCCTAACTTGAACAAGTGAATGAAAGCCAGAATAAAGAAAGAGAGGATGAGAGTGAAAGAGGGAGGTAAAAAGGAAGAAAAGAAGGAAAAACGGAGGAAAGGAAAAACATACCCCTACAGAATTTCACATTATCAAGTAGAAGTCCTAGCATAATGTCCAGTACGTAAAAGTTAGCTGCTTACTACATTAGAGCAGACATATAAAAGGCATTTAATAATTTTTTGAACAAATCTGACTCATAATTGATACGAATTTAGCTATTAATCAGCTCACCAATGACTAACCTAGAGAAGTAATTACAATCAATTTCAATAAATTGTATTATCTAGCATGGTTGGAAATGAAATGCTTTGGCTAGACAATTATTCTTGCTGTCATAAACCATATGATCCTCCTTATAAAGTGCTAGAATAAAATAAAGTACTCTTTAAAATAATTTAATTTGTTTATAATTAAGGAAACCCCCAAAATCTTGAAGTGAGTCATATTGGCATCATAAATATAACTTTCAGGGTAATGTCACCATCTAGAGAGATTTTTAACAAAATGCCAGAGAAATAAAAATCTACCATATTCTTTTTTGGGAAAAGTGACCTATTTTACAAATGCTGTTTCACCTTTGAGATGCTCATAGTAATTTCTAGATTTAGGCATAATCTCCCTAGAAAAAATTTTAGGGGGCAAATGGAATTTGTTATATATTGCTTTCAAAGCATACTGATGAGAAGTTAATCTGTTTTAGCCATCTTGGTTGGGTTTTATGGGGATATCCTTGAAAAAATGCAAAGGACTTACTCAGCAGCAGATAATTATCAGATTGGGATGGTTCATAGATCATCTGAGAAAACATGATGTCCTTGATGAAAGCATTGCAGGATTTCTCAGCAAGACAGGGATTATGGTCATAAAGTTGCTTTTTTGACAGTTGTAGATTTTCTTTACCTAAATGCTTTTAGTAGGGGTGTTGTAAGTACATAGGTTTTTCTGTTAACCATTTTCATGGTGGATGGACCTAAAAGCTTTCACTTTAAGGTAAAGCACTGTAGCTATATATTTATTGGCAAGCTTTTTATTTACTTATTCTTTTAACCTGAGAGAAACAGCATTAGGTTCTTGAGGTTAATATTCCAATTCCAAACACATGACGTCAGTATAGCTGAAGTGCTTTGCTGCTATGGTAACCCACGACGCTGAGGGGAGCAGGTGATATTTATCATGCTCTGTTTCTCACTTTTGTACGAGAAGCAGCTCTGTGCAGCCTCCGAAGAGTATAGGTGGTGGGGCTGGGCCAGAGGCGGGAGTGGAAGGACGGATTGACTTACAGTTTCCTCAGTTTTCTCCCTCCAAATTGACACTGTCTGATGAGAAGCATTTTTCTTAATGCCATAAAGACGGATTTCAATTATCTGTGATAATTGAGTTCAGAGCCAGAAAAAAAGAAATTCACTGGTAATCAAAAACACTAACGTAAATACAAGTTTCAATTTCCCCTCCCAACAATATTTAACAAATTTGCTGCAAAGAAGCTAAGTGGAGTTCTTTTCTTGACTCACCATCGCGCCTTCCCACTTTTTGGTTTCTGCCACAAGTCCCAAAGAAAATGAGGGATAATCCACAAGTTAAGTCATCAACTTCTGAATGGCCTAGATTGAGAACAAAGTCAAATGAAGTTTCTGTACCAGAAGATGTGTGTACCACACAGTTTTTTATTTGAATGAATTAATTTTCTGGTCATGAACTTGGTTCTTTGTATTACACATTTTGTGCTCATCAGTTGGCAGTGTGTGTGTATGTCCAAGTGAGGAGCTGACAGTGGCTAGTGCATAATATGACACGGTAATGTTGCAGGTCTTGATGACCTCGCATTCATAGCATCGCTCTTCCATTTTTATCTGGATGAAGCATCCTTGGTGTTTTTACATTATCAAAGAACAAATAGAATTGTGGCTTCATATTGCAATTTTGTTGCTGATTTTATGTGTCATGTCTGTTTTGGTTGCTACAGTGACAGTCTAGCTTCTCTTTGAGTCCAGGGCCTAACACTTGAGTAATTGCCTCTCATATCTTTCTGATTTTATATTTAATGTGAGATATAACAAGTAAGTAATAAGCTCAGTGTCATACACAGACTGGCTGAGAACAATTCTTATTCTTTTTCCAAGTCTTCAAAAACTGTTAGAGATTTATTATCATTCCCAAAGGTGTCATTTTTATAATTGCAAAATAAAAGCTCACATATAAACTCCATAGTTCTTAGAGAAATCTTGATAACCTGTTTTTTTTTTTTAAGATTTTATTTATTTATTTGACACAGAGAGAGAGACAGCGAGAGCAGGAACACAAGCAGGGGGAGTGGGAGAGGGAGAAGCAGGCTTCCCGCTGAGCAGGGAGCCCGATGCGGGGCCCGATCCCAGGACCCTGGGATCACGACCCCAGCCGAAGGCAGACGCTTAACAACTGAGCCACCCAGGCGCCCCGAGAACCTGTTTTTGCCAAAGCATCTCTGGAGAGTTAAATTACTACTTTAGAAACTGATTTGTCCTTAGGAAGTAGAAATTTATTTTTAAAACTTCCTCTTGTAACAGTGATCTGTCTGTGCTCTGAAATGAGTGCTACATGGGTGCAAAATGTTACCATGTTTCCATGATGCCCCAGTATTTAAAAACAAAACAAAACTTAAATTGCTCAGATTTTCCAGATGCTCCTTCTTTTCACAAATATGTATTGATTGACTGGTATGTGTGAAAATTAATCATACATAAACTCTGTCCACAAAGAAATTAGATATGAGGGTCATAGGCCATGCACATAAATAACTAACATAAATTATCATATAGAAAGTGGAAATAAAAACAAAACCCCAAACAGAAGGGGGTATCGACAAAATGCTATGGAAATTTCGAGGAATAAGAAAATATTAGAGATTGGAGGGGATTTTTATGGAGGAGATTAATTGGTTAATTAGTTAAAAAAATATTTACTAAGTGTCTACTCTATGCCAAGGAAGACAGATACAGTTCTTTACAGTTTGATGGGAGCTAGCAGTTGAGTTGGGCTTTGAAAATCAAGTAAGACTTAGCAGCATAAAGATAAAAGACAATATAGTTAGTCACTTGTCTTACAATTCACTTTTTAAAATCTATCTATCATCTAACTATCTATGTATCTACTGTTTTTAGAGTTGAACTGCCTGGGTTAGGAACTTTAGTTTGATTTTATGAATATCTTTTAAAAATACTTGTTTGAAATGACAAATACACAAGCCTTTCTAGTCTCTCCTTACACACTTGGCTGTGTGATCCATCTTTGCTCCAGTCTTGACAATATTAGGAAAGTCTTTTGACGCAAGCATTTGTTGCTTAATTTATAACTCCTGGGGGAATGCTCGATCTATAGGGTTCTCTTCTGTCCTGCATATGCTGAAAGGTCATATGTTGTGGAGTCTGGGATTACTTGCTTGCTACCTTGTCTTTCCTGACATTAACTGACACCAGTATTTTAGTAGGGGAAGATATATTTCTGTCATCCAAATCTTAATCTAAAATATATGCTTCCATGAAAAAATATATGAGTGAGGGCTTTATGGAGTTGAATCAATGTTGTTAGTATTTGTTTTAGTCACGTTTGGTGAAATTGACTTTTGTCAAGGTGTGACAAACTTAAAATATTAGTTCTCTGGGGGAAATGAAGTTCCAAATGAGCAGGTTATAAGCAAACTTCTGGAAAATACTTATATTCACAAATGGTGGGCTGCATGTATTTGTCAAGAAAATATTCAGTTTCAATCAACTTGTATGGTGTTTTGCTCAGAATAAAGAATGTACCTTGAACAGTACTGGGATATCGAAATATAAACTATGAGCATCTTCTTTCAGCCCTGCCAGAAACTTGTATTCAGTAGGTAAGGAAGACAATGACATTTATTTACTGTGAGAGTTGTTTTAGCAACCTCAAGGCTGATGTAGCACTGGTCGTTTTATTTTTCTTCTTCTTTCCTCTATGTATGACTCAATATATTTCTTTCTTGAGGCTCACACAGAACTATAAAGGATGAATGATACATGTAGGAGGTGTTTATAATTTCTTCCTTTAGGAAAATTACTTTCATCAATTATTAAAAGCTGATAATCAATGTTGATTATCTGGGATTGGGCTAAGAAAATTAGAACCTTAGTAGATACATATGCAATTTATGTATTGAGGGAGATTAGTACAAATTAAAGAGGAAGTTAAAGGATTTAAAAGGGCTTTGAGGCTTATCTATAATTTTAGTAAGCCTTTGATGTTTGAGATATGGCTGCTCTCAGAGCAGCCTGTGGGACAGATATGAATAGTTTGAGCTAGACTGTTTGTAAAGTTGAGCTAGGGTAGCCAGAGTTGTTAGTAAGACCATAAAGGATATGTAATCAATAGCATCATGAACCATGTAGGGATGTGGCCATGCCCACATTTGTAGGGGACCAAGAAGATTAAGACTAATATTGAGGGGCAAATCACCCAAAGAGAAAGGATTTAGCCTTGACAGTGCTTGTGGAACAAACAAGAAAGATAGGAGATTGAGGGAAACTACATCCAACATAAAGTTTTGTTACACATGAGTGTTGAGTCAGGTGAACAAGGCAATATTGCAAGAACAACACAAAAGCAGCAGGAATCCTAGCAGGGGTAAGAGCTAGTATAGAAAAAAAAATCACTAGTAAGGACTGGTCCCTTAAAGATAAATATATATGTAAGGGTAGTAAACACAGGGTAGGATGTATGGTAAGCATTCAACAAATAATATTTGAAGTTGAATCTGAAATTCAGAAGGATTCCTGCAATCTCTAGCAGCCAACTTGCAAGGACTACTGTCATATTAAATAAAAGGACAATGAGAAAATATATGATACTATTGAGGGATCTGGAAGACACTTCATTTCTACTTACAACTACCTAGGTCTAGATGACTTAGAAAATCTTGAGACTGGTTTGATATTTAAACTGCATTTGGAGGATCCACATAATAAATTAAGTTTCTTTATGACAAATTATTATGTAATGTTGCATAGGAGAACATTTTCCTCTATATCTCTGTTTTGTTTTTCTCCCTAAACTTATTGCTTTTACAGTTTCCAGTCTCCTTTAAAGAACTCTGTAAGTGTTGGAAATCAGATCATTCTAAAATAGATACACTGAATCATTCATTCATTCATTCATTCACTCAGCAATTATTTATTGTCTTTTAGATGTCAGAGATTATAAAATTTGTTGTCAGAGAGGGAGACTAAAACTTAGAAAAGGATAACCGTATACTGAGAGTTCTGGAAGCATCAACGAAGCAAACAGCCCTCCCTGGAGGAGACACTTCACATCTAAATTGTGATTTGCCAGGGTAAGGATGGTGGGGAAGGAGCTTCCAGGGCAAGAAGATTAGATTACCAAAGATATGGAGATATGAAAGGACCTGATGTGTTTGAGGAAAAGGTGAGAAAAAGTGGTGTGGCTGGAGCACAGCATTCATGAAGATGAGATTCATTGGCATTGACTGGAAGGCCTCCGAGATATTAAGCTAAGAAGTTTGGGTCTCATTCTTTCCCATCTGTCAAACCAACAGTAGTTCTGAACTACAGAAGTGACTTGATCTGAATTATGTTCTAGAATGTGAACTCTAGCAGTGGTTGGAAGATAGATTGGTGGGAGGAAAGACTAGGTTTAGATGGGAAAAAAAAGAGACAGTTACTTCAGTTTTCCAAGGAAGAGATAAATGCTGAAATATGAGGGCACTGAGGATAGAAAAGAGAAACCAGATTCAAAAATACTTCTTAAATAAAACTGGTGGGATTTGTATCTGGTTGGATAAGGGAGGTGAAGAAGGAGTAATGGAGAATGGCTTGGAACTATTAAGTAGGAAACTAATTCAATGGTGATGCAAATGAAGATTAAGAATAGAGCAGGGTGTTCAAGGTGGGAGGCAGAGAACATTCTGGATTAGCCACACTAGACCATTGCTTAGATAGAAAAACATTTTTATCCAACTGGCATCCAAACAGGAACTAACGCTGGCAGGGTATTGCTTGGTAAGCCAGACTTAAATGTAAAATAGAAATCACACATAAGAGATATGTTCAACTCCTTATGTTTTGGCACGAGTGGCAAACAACTTTCTTATGCAGTGGTATGAGCAATGGCAGCATCTCTTGTTTCCATATTTTTTCTTTAATGTTTTCCCATGCATGGCAAGTTTTCCATATGCTCTGCTGGGTAGATTCTTGTTGCCATATGGCAGCATGTAATATGAGAAAAAAATCATAAAGAAGATGTTTCTAATTGTCTAAAGGGATCGCTCCTGGAAAATCATAATTTCGTGCTGGGTTGCAGAATTATTCATAGTAGATAGAATGTCTAGGTTAAGACGTTGGCCAGTGCAGGAGCCATTAAAGTACGGATGCTACGGGTCTAGTAAGTTTCCTATATTTCTTACAAAAACAGACAAATTTAACCCCAAATCAGAGCAAAATTGGTCACAGCTTGATACTCAAGCTGTGATGAGAGGGAATAATTTTACTCTTGCCATAGGGAAAAGGTAGACAAAGAGGTAAAATGTCTGCTCTTGCTGATTTATCCTTGTAGAATTGAGCATCTGTCCCTTCTCAATTCAATGCAGCAAACATTTTTTTATGAATATTTAGGTATTTGGAATATTAAAAGATGAATGGCCTTAGGACACTGTAAGTAGCATGGTGATTATGATATCAGACACATCTTTTTTGTCTGAAGCCTGGTTTAGTGGCTTTGTATTCTCAGATGGATCACTTCACCTTTTTGAACTGCAGTATCCCCATCTCTAAAATGGAGATATAATGTCTACTTTGCAGAGCTCTCAGGAACATTAGAAATAATATACATAAGTGCCTTATGGCACTGCCTGTCACAGTAAATGGAAGTCATCCTTATGTTGGCTTTTACCTCTGTACCTACACCAAGACTGGCAGTTAACTTTAGTGATAGACAATTTCCAACTACATTTGGATTTTATTGTTTTATTTTGTATGTATTGAACAAATAAATACATTTAATGTAAATTTAGAAAGTTCCAGGGTGCTGTTTTCATTAACCTTCAGATCTACGCAATGTTTTACTGGTGCTTATGATAAAACTAAGTAGTTTAAAACATGACATTCTCTGATCATTCAAAATAGGTTTCTTATCCTTCAAAATGATATGATTAGAAAGATTATATGTGATAAGTTTTGTTTTATTAAATGTAGAATAGATGAAAGGCTACAGGGGGATACTGACCTACTTTTAAAAATGAATGTGCAGGTTCTAAATAAAATTAATTCACCAAAATTGACGATAGATGTTTAGCTCTTCAACATTTCTGGTGTCACTGGCAGGGAACATGAATGTTTCACTTACTATTAGTACTTTTGAAACACAGATCGGCATTACTGTTTTGTTTTGTTTTGACTGAGATAATGCTGGGAACAAACAACCACAAAGATATCAATAGCATCCAACAATAAACATTTGTTTTTCTCACTCATGAATCTTCAGGTCAACTACTGTTTGGTTGATCTTGGCTGGGCTCCTCTGTGCTTGAGCTAGAATAGACGGAGCTTCTGGCTTTGGTTTGGATTCAGGTCTACTCCACATCCTCTACTCCTTGGGTCAGGCTGAAAGGAAAATGGCTACATGGGGCACATTTTTCTGATAGAGGCTGAAAGTTCCAGAAGCCTAAGGCAAATTAAACAGTCACCTTTATAGCCTTTCATAGCATGTGGTATGTACATTTCCACTTGTATTCTACCTGCCAAGGCAGGTCAAACACCTAAGCCAAATGCGCGTGGAGGTGGGGACATGTGTACCATGTCTAAGGGAGGTACCACAAAACTCACATGCCAAAGGGAATGGCTGTAACTGTATTAGGAGACAGTAATGAAGAATTGGGAACAATGACCCAGTATACCACGATATTATACTAACTGAATAAAAATAATGTTGACTCAGACACACAGTGAATCAAATGAGCTTTATGTTACTCTCTTCAGAAAAAGCTAATATGGATACATTTAATAATTTCTGCCCTTTTGTGTAATGAGTATATTGTTCTTATTTCATGTAATAGATCTTTACTGAAGACCTTCCTCCAGGGCTGCTTCATAAGCTAGTGCCACCTGTGTTCTAGGTTGCTGTGTGAACGGAGCCCCTGGAGACTGTGCACCTAACAGCCCTGCCTCATGATATTAGATAATGTATAAAGAATGGAGGGAAGACACACCTAGAATCCAAGGGCAGATGCTGGAGAGTTAAAAATGTGGGCCCAGAGTGCGCACACATGAACCTTTGACACAATGATGCTGTTGAACCCATAAATGTTGGAAAAGCTGTATCTCATCCGATAGAATCCATGATTCTTGGATCAAGGATGACTGAGTTGCACCAAGACCATCGTAGCCTGTACAAGCGTGTGTTAGAATTATGGTAGGATCTGTGAGAACACAGAGGAAGACTCAGAGCAGAATTAAAAAAAAAAGTCTCAATAACAACATAATGAAGCATTGGATTTCAGTGATAGTTACAAATACCCAATGAAGCAAGAGGTATTGAGGTCTGAAGCATTATCATTAGGAAACAATGAAAAAACTTTCAACTATCAGAATATTTTGCGTATTTTTACTTGATACTGTGAATAAGTAATTTCTGTATTTTTTTTATTATTAATTGGATTTTATTGTTTAGAGGCACATCAAGAATCAACCAAACCAATTCTCAACCCTTTTATTTATCCAGCTTCTGAATTTCTTTTGGTTATTTCTAGAGCAAATTCATGCTTTCATTTCTTTCAGAATGCATGAAAAAAAGGTTTAAGTTGGTATTGAAGACATGATATGTTATAAACTACTGAAGAACAACTACATGAAAATGCAAAAGAACTTAATTTAATCCTCTTAGGTTAAGAGAACAGGGGAAATAACAGCCTTGTGTGCTAACTATGTGATTCTGCTCACTATATTTGGCTTAGTAGAGCATATGTGAATCAGACCAGCCAGAGAGTGCATGTATATTGGAATTCCTCCATCTGTCATCCACTTTTGTTGAACAAGTAACAGGTTGTTGTGTAAAATGCTCTACTCTTACACACCTGACCTCTTGCCAAAACCTATTTATTTTACTTCAGAGCATATCAAAAATCTAGCTTTTCCTTTGCATTTCCATAGCTACATTCTTTAGCTACAGTAATTTCTGGCATAAAGTCTCCAATCACTGAGTGACCTTTAAAAATGCAAATTTTATTCTGTCTCCTGCCTGCATAAAACACTTTACTGACTTCTCATTCCTCTTAGAAAAAAAGGTAAGAATCCTTTTCATGGCCTCAGTGCTCTGTCTCTGTGGCCCCTGACCACCTCACGAGCCTTATCTGTCACTTTCTGCCAGTTAGCAACTCAGACTGCTCAGGCCACAGCACACACTGACTCTCACCTCCTCTAGGAATCTCTCCTCACTCCCTCCCACCACTCCTTTGCTTGGATATAAGCAACAAAACTCAACTCTGACTAATTTAAGGAGAAAAAAAAATTAAAACCTATTAGGAGGCTCATAGAATTATTGGGCCTGGGGAGGGGGTTCTAGAGAATAAAGCTTATGGCCATGAGGCCAGGGATCACATGCCACATCACTCCAGAATCAGTGCAGTGCAGACATGATGGTCCTCAACGGCAAGCCCCATTTGTGGCTGTTCACCCTGCCAAGTCTGTTGCCCAAACAACTCATTTATTGCTACATCAGCTGATACCCACAGCAGATATTCCTTCCATTGCCCATTCTTTTTGTGTCACTCATTTTCAATTCAGTTTTTCATACTTATGTCTTGAGGGAAGAACCTACGCAAGTGTGGCCATACTCTAACTTCAAGGGATGCTGGGAAATTGAGTATCTGGAATTTTTTACTTCTTTTCTCTAGGACGGGCTCTGCCCCTATCAAAACTCATTAAATAGTAAATTTATTAAGTAAAGAAAAAGGATTTAGATGTTATCTGGCCAAATAACAATTGTAGTTAATTCCTACTCATTCCTCAGCACTTACCTGAAATATAACTACCTCAAGGATCCCAGTGGATCACCCCTTCCTCCCAGTCCAGGTCAGGTTTGTTAGTAATATACTTTCACAGTCTTTTACTTATCTTCCATAGTATAGCACTATTCTTATGAAATGATTAACTGTGTATTTCTTTGCCTAATTCTTGACTCTCTTTTCTAGAATATAGGATCTATGAAGACAGTTACTGTATCTCAGTGAAACCTTTGTATCTATAGATTAGCAGATAGTGGGTACCTAATAAATATGTTTTCAATGAATAGATAATATGTTGAAGGACACACCCCACTTCAGAATGCTTTCCAAAAAACATTGTCTACAACTTGAGGGATTTCCTACTTGATGACAACTTCCAAGACCCCATTTCTCTTGGTGAAAACCTAGAGATGGGGAATGTAGGGTAGGAAAAAAAAAGTTTCCTCTACCCTCTTAGGTTTAGTACATGGACCCTGCAGGTTAAAATGACAAAAGCAATTAACAGGAAAAAGGTATATGAAACATACACGGGGACCTCACAAAAAAGAAATGAAAATCGGAAGAATTTATTGCCCAGGCTTGAGAGCTTATATACTATTTTATACCATTTATATATCATTCATATGCCATTTAACAAAGGGTGATAAACTGTGGGAATGTGACAAGATAAAGGAAAAGAGGTTTGGACTTCTAGAAACAGGAAATTATGTGAAGGTAAATATATGAGGAAACTAATGGAAGATAAGAGTTGCTTAGTAAGGTTTGTTATGCAAATTCAAGTTGGTGCCATCTCCAGGGGTAAGAGGTGAGTTGTTTTCAGTGTTTAAGACTCATTCTTTTCTTTTTGGTATGGAGGATGGGAGGGGCAACACCTTCAAAGTTTGAAATATATATCCTGCTTTTAGGCAGAAAGGGAGAGGACAGAGAGTTCCTCTGTGTTTGCTGTTCTTAATTGCTTTCAGCTCAAAATAATCCTTATGTCAAAGTAGTGTATTTTGAGGTAGCACATTCTGATCTCCTTCAGAGGAAAAACCCTACGTGTATTAAACAAATTTCTACCAATAATTTAGATAAAGAAGATTCCAATTGAGCATGCACATAAAATAACTTAATACTTTGCATTAATTTTTTACTTGTACTTTTATTATTTTAAAGTTTTCAAGTTTGGACACGTGTACAATTTTCTCAACCCACATGTTTGAGCTATGTTACCCAAATCTCATACCTCTCCTCTATTTTTTTTTTAAAGATTTTATTTATTTATTTGACAGAGACACAGTGAGAGAGGGAACAGAAGCAGAGGGAGTGGGAGAAGGAGAAGCAGGCTTCCCACAGAGCAGGGAGCCCAATGCAGGGCTCGATCCCAGGACCCTGGGATCATGAGCTGAGCCAAAGGCAGACGCTTAACGACTAAGCCGCCCAGGCTCCCCCTCATACCTCTTCTTTAATTTCCAGAATTATCTTTTCTGCCCATCTTTTTCCTAGTTGTCCCATTTTTTAGGATTCTGAAGGCCTTTGCACTACTTTATGGTTGATAACCAGCGCTCTTATGTACAGATGAGTTCTTGCAATTCTTTATAGAGAATACATGGGACCACATTTTTATATAGATTAAAATTATGAAGATCATGGATCATGTTTCTTAAAAGCAGTGTCATCATGGTGGGTTCACTCTGACCGATGGCTAAACAACATAAATAACAGGTAAACCCATTAACATATGGTGACTATAAACTTCTGTAATTATCCAAGTAGGAGAATTATGTTCCAAGCTCCATAAAATAAATGTAATTCAATAAGGGACTCCAGTTGTATAGTAAAAGAGGTAAAGAGACTCACTATTGAAATTTGCTAGATTTAAAACCTGTATACTAGCCATTGAATTGACAGTTTTATAAGTATGAATGGGTGAATGAATCTGGTTTTCTTGTTCATTCTGTTTTAATTTATCTTACCTCTTTTCCATACCTTTCCTCCTCTCTCAACTTTAGGTATCATTCTGGGAAAGGGCTCAATTAGTATTTATTGATTCACTCTGTGAAAGCTTCTGGAATATCATGTTGAGCAAACATACCCTTCACTATCCCTCATGGAACGTACAGTCTATGAGAACTCATGAATTTTATTGAATGATTGGCAGGTATTTATTAAAGAATCACATAAGCATACAATTAGAGTTGACCCTTGCATGATGTGGGGGTTGGGGTGCCTATCTTCTGTGTACTTGAAAATCCACATATAATTTTTGACTCCCCAAAATGGAACTACAAAAAGCCTACTGTTGATGAGAAGACTTACCAATAACATAAACCGTTGATTAACACATATTTTTATGTCATATATATTATATAATGCATTCTTACAATACAATAAGCTAAAGAAAAGAAAATGTAATTAAGAAAGTCAAAAGGAAGAGAAAATACATATATACTACTATACTCTCTTTTTAAAGAAAAATCGAATCCATGTATAAATGGCCCTGTGTCCTTCAAACCTGTGGTGTTCAAGGGTCAATCGTACCATCTACAATTGCACCATAATATAATGACAGTCTGCTGGGAAAGACAAATATGGGGACAATGAAAGCATTTAGCAGGGGCTTGTTATCTAATATAAATGAATCCGGAAAATCTCCCCTGAACGGTGTTAAGGGAGAAAAAAAGTGCATACAAGTATTGGGGTGAGACGTGGGGGACAGTGAATGTGACAAGATAGAGGCATTGGCACTTGACATCAGAAGGCACTTGTGGACTGAATAAATAGAGGCCTAGTGTGTGTGTGTGTGTGTGTGTGTGTGTTCGTGCGTGTGTGTACGGGGATGAAGATTCTCTTCTTAAGCAGACTCTAGTCAGGCTTCCTGAACTCTCTTTTCAAATAGGCCCTGACATTGGGCTTCCATGTTCATCTTTGCATTGTCCAAATTTAGCAAGAATCTTGCTACCTTACTTAAGCCAGGATCTTTCGCCCTCAGTATCTGATCACTCTTGATATCTGATTGGGTTCCTCATCCTCCACCAGCCTCCAGGTGATGTCTGATGACCTTTCAGCAAGAATCCTATCAGGCTGGCTTCACTAGAATTGCCCCTGATGTGTCCTAGCAATTTTCCATCCTCAGACTCTCCGCCCCTGCTCTTTGACTGTAAACACCCGCTTTCCTTGTTCTGTTCAGAGTTGAGCCCGGTGTCTCTCTGCTGCTGCGGAACCCTATTGCAGTGACCCATCTATCAAGCATGATAGTCCCCAGATATGAAGTCTGACTTTCTGTCTTTAACAAGTGTCATGAATAATCGCCTTGCACAGTTTATGTATTTCCTTTTGTGCTGTTTCCCCAGATGTCTACCTTCTGTGTGGCTCATCACTGATAGGTTAAAACCACGAGGTAGAAATTTTCAAATATGTGGGTAAAGTTGGGCTTGCGTAGAGGATAGGCATGGCATAGACCAAGATGAATGAGAGAAAAAGTGAAATATGAATAGCTAACTGTACTCTAGAGCTGCACACCAGAGAGAAATAGTATCTTCTATTTGCCTGGTTATTATTTATGTTTCTTTTAACCAGAGGAAGGGTGCAGCTTTTGAGAAAACTCAACTCCTGGATCCATTAATCCCACATCTGCCTCTGTTCATCTCTCATACCATGCTCTCTGTCTGAGATGCCCTTCTGGCCCAATTATCAAGCTTTTGCTTTCATAGCAAATAGCATTTGAAATATTTTGAATTTAGTGTGTTTTTGTTTGTTTTCTGCTTTGTTGTTGTTTTTGTTTTTGTTTTTACTTCAAAGCTCATGATTTTCCAGCTATAGTCAGAGGTTGACACTCTTGATTATTGCCTTTGTGCTATATGCTTTAAACTGCCTGGTTCCTTTATATAAATATATATAACCACTTATATTTCTATTTAAATTGTTTGTGGTCCACAGTCCTTTTGTTATGCATACTGTAAGCTCTTAGGTATAAAATACTATAAGGATTTAATTTGCTTCTTGTGGCTTTGCTTGCCTCAGGCTGCTGCCAAATGTATCTAGGAACATTAGCAATTTGCAGGAGTTCCAAAGCACCATCATTTATAGGACAAAAACCAAACTGCACTATTATTACACAGAAATTAGAGCGATCAATAGACATAGTACTTCCCTCCACAATACATATGACCCAGTAGATTATAAAATAGCTTGTTAGTGCTTAACTGTGTATTTCTGTTATTCTTTATTTTTTGTTCACATATGCATGAGCTATGACAAGGTATAATGAAAAGAGAACTGAGTAATGAATTTGGTCCTGGTTCTATATAAGGCAGCCTTATGACCTTGATCAAGACACCCACCTCCTTTAAATATCAGCTTCTCCATATGTAAAACGGGTATGATCATACCTGCCCTGACAAGGTTTTTAAACAGATGTGAAAATTCTTTGGAAATGCAAACTTTAAGGTGTAATAATGGTTATTGAACCCAATAAAATAACCACAGACATGCATAGTAAAGTATGTTTAAATTGGTATTGATGTTGCATACATTTCCTGCAACTGGATGAAGTCATCTGTACAAGAGGGAAAACTGAAGCTGGATATGTAGTTTTCTCCTTGGCAGATGTTGCTATGTGATACACATTGTCCCATTGGGAAAGCCTCAGAAAATTGTATGTTCATTTTAGGTTTAGCTGCATGACTATGTGAGATACCAGGAAAAAGATTAGCTTTCTGTAAGAAATAAGCTAAACAATGCACTGAACCCATTAATGTACTGAATCTATCCGACCTAATTTCTGAAATGTTTGATTTGTAGTTGCTAAAATTTACATGATAGTGCAATGAAAATAAAAATAGGCATTTAAGTAAATTTGTTGTTTGCAGAAATTAGCAGTGATTTCATCAAGTTGCATTCAAGATCTTCCTCTAGAAGTTTTGTTTGCCAATGAAAAAATAAAAGAGATTAAAAAATATTTTACAGACATTTGAAAAACAACAACTGATTATCAAAGATGAGAAGGCTGGTTCTTGGCAGATTCCAAAAGGAATTTTACAAAATCTACTGGATGTGTATGAAAAAATTAATTAATCCTCTCATCACTTTAGCAATGAACCCAAAGTAATAAAATATATGATACCCGTTTTCTGCATAGGGACACTAAAGTAGAAAGGTTATTACATGCTGTAGGCCATTCTGAGAATCAATGTCTGAGCAGGGAAAAAATAATAACTCTGGCATTCTGGCTCCTGAGAATGAAATAAAGTCATTTGGACTTAGTTTTCTACTTGGGGCTTGCAGCAGTCTATCTTAGATTTACTTCACTGCACATGTCTTTTTGTAGTCCTCTCTGCTCAGCTCATTTAATTTCCTCCCAAGTAATATTTAACATAGGAAAGCAACCTCCTCTGTCTGTGGCATCATGCACATAGTCTGCTTAATATATATAATTGAGATGAGTTACTAATCGTATAATGGAAGAGGCATTGATTTTAATGAAATCAAAAAGAGGGAAGTGTTCAGTTTGCGATTTCTCTTTACTTGGTAAGCTACTGGAAGACTGACTTCCTAAAAGGAAGCTGATGACTGTTTCTGTTTTGCTTGTTTAATACTATTCTCCTCACACAGGCTGCTTTGATTTGGTTTTAGGTGAGGCAGTCTGTGTTTTGGTGCAGTGAGGAGGGGAAAGTCATGCTGCATCTGTTAGATTAGCACCTGGTGTGTCTGGTCCCAGAGTTGGCTCTCTTCCCAAAAGGCAGTTGGGGAGTTCATCACACAGCTGCTCTTCACGGGTAACAATAGAGGCTGTTCCACTCATTTTACGCCATCTCACTCAGCGTTTTCAGGAATATTACATTTTTATATGATGTTGTATATATCTACCACAAAAGAAGCTTCAGTGCATTGTGAAAATACATCTGTTACATTTTTATATGACACTTGGTTCTTAATTGAACATAGGTAACACTAGTGTTTCTCCTACCTGGGTTTTATATATCTATATAAATACCTATATATGTTATGTGTATAGATATAAGTATATATATTCCAAACACTTAATTTTATTAATTAACAAATGATATGTAACATGAGGCAAGTGTTTCCTATTAGTTTATCTAAAAACATGTTATGAGAAGCATGGTTTATTTTAACAGGATTTGACATACCAGCTAGTCATAACCAGATTTGTATTATTACAAGCGAGACAAAAAAAGAAAATAAAAAAAGCAATACAAATAAGTGAAAGCTGGAAATGAAAGCTTACTTGCAGATCAAATGAGGTGAGGAGAAAAATTTTTTATTATGTTTCAGTCCATTAGGTAAACAATCTCTCTATTAGCCCATGGTGAGCTGAATCTGGGCCATCAAAAATAGCTGTGGAGAGAAACAGATTGATTCATACAGGAAGGATATAAGGGAATTTTCATGACCACACTAAGCAGTTCATTTAGGTCTTAAGAGATGGCAGTTTCATATTTGAGAAAAGATGTGGAAAGAATAAGGAAGAGCAAGAAAAAGAAACCAAACTATTAAAAAAAAACCCTAAAAATGAAAGCAAAAAGAAAACAGCACAGATGGATTTAGACTCAAAAGAGAAAATGGAATATGAACAGGAGATACCTTTGGGTATTTCCAGATCTGTTAGGGAGAAATATTGTCCAAAGCTATTGTGACCCGGGAGCCCAGACAATACATATGGCTCTAAACTTCAGTAGGTGATTTTGATCACATGAAAGAGTTAAATTCAGCAGTGGGGACCTGAGCATGTCTTAAGAAGAATCATTAAAAAGAGCTTTGTCCTTTGATTTGGTTGATTATCTGTTACTTTAGCCTCTTGAGTAATGGTGCTGTGATAAAGAGGCCATGGTGTCAGTTTGTTCGGAAGCAGACTAGGCATCTTATAAGCATGTGATCTTTTAAAACATTTTACAGTATTTTGTTATGTTTATTATACAAGTGATGTTTAATACAGAAAAATTAGAATAAGCAAAGAAAGAGAAAAATTTGTCAACTCTCCATTGTGAGATATGTAATGTTAACATTTTATATTATATATTTCCAAAATTTCATCTTTCATATACATGTATGTATTCACACATACACACACACACAAAACCCTATTTTATATGATTTAATAACAGTTATTTTCCATTTTCTTAAACATCTTTCTGTTTTGTTTTTTCAGCGAGAGAGAGAACACAAGTGGTGGGGGGAGGGGCAGAGAGAGAGGGAGAGAGAGAACCTTAAGCAGGCTCCGCGCTTAGCCGGGAGCCCAACGTGGGGCTCTATCTCTTGACCCTAGATGCTGAAATCAAGAGTAGGATGCTTAACTGACTGAGCCACCCAGGTGCCCCTGAACATATTTCTGTTTTAAATACTCCACTTAGGTAATTATTTAAACTCTCCCCAGAGTGAGTTTGTCAACCTCATTCATTTTTCATGAAACATTTACTGAGTACCTACGATGTTCCAGGTATTAAATAACATAGATTAAGTCTCTACTCTCATGAAGCTTACACTATAGACAGACAAACAGGTAAGAAGCATCTGAAACAAAAAGATGGTTAATATCTTTAGTTAATATTATAAACTATATGTTATAGTTAATATAATATTAATATTATAACTCAAAGTGTTATAATTGCTAAGAAGAAAATAAAAGGAGTTAATGTGATAGAGCATCCCTAGTGTGAGAGAGAAGTTGTATTATCTATCTAGGGCTGTTGTGGGAATTATGTATGTAAAGTGTTTCCACATGGTGCTGATATATGGTAAACACTCGACAAATATAAAGAATGACAATAGTGGTATTACGAGTGAGAGAAATCCATTATGGTAGTGCCTACTGTCAAAAGATAAACTGAAGCATATTAAAATCTTAAGTTTATTTGAGCGAAAATTGATTCCAATTGGACAGTGCCAAACCAGAAATGGTCAGGAGCTCTCCATGGTGAGGAGCTGGGGGAAGGCCTTTCGTAGAGAAGAGGTGGGAGCAATGCCAGGAAATTATTTGATTGGCTCTAGTTTAGGCAGTTATATTGTGGAAACCTAGTTGGCTGTTGTGATTTGTTGTCCTTTGGTTTCAATTTCTTAACCTTGAGGGATTACAGGCTTAGGTTTTGCTTGGCTCACAAGGCTACTAAGGCGTTAAAGCCACCTCAGCCTAGCGGCCTCCTTGTTTACTTCATTTAATGCTGCACTAGAATGTTATGTGGCTGCTGTACTCATTCTACCTCCTGCCGCCCCTGTCCCCAGCTAGCCATCTTCCAGGGATGCTTTCCCATTCCTGTAAACTCATTTTAAAGTATTATCAGTCTTGGTACCTCTTATTTACAATTTTAAGTTTCTGGAGGGGCAAAAATAATCTCAGAAGTAAAAAAAAAAAAATTAAAGCACCATATGTAAATGTCTTATAAACTTTTATTTTTTTTTGTAAATGAATAAAAACAACTGGATTTGCCTGTTACAATGCAATTAGACTTCATAGCTGTCTATCAATTTAAAAACTTTTTTTTCCAAAATAAAATGGGCTTATAGTTGAATTAAGTAGTTTTCAGAGATTTCTAGGGAAAAATGATCTCCTGCATCAACTCTTGCTACCCTCCAACTGTGCTTTGCAGGAACAGCCACTTACAACTCTTTTACCTGTTTTAATTTTCCTGGGTATTTATCTTTTTGGTTCCTTCAAATATTCTTATACTGCTCTTAATCAATAGTGCGTATTTATCAACAACTTCTGGTTCCATAGTTGAAGATGGGCTCTGTTGTGTCACTCTTCCCTACATATTTATTTCCCTACTTCTTTCCTCTTAATATGGTTATATCATAGTTTTGGTTACATCATTCGTTACTGTTTACATTTAAGGTTTAAGTAAGGATTTTCACTGCAGAGTCAAGAAGTGGTTATGTATCCTTTCTTGTGGTACTTTCTGATTTTCTTAGAATTCATAGTTTTCTTATTTGCCTGGTGCCTATCTTTAGTTTCGTCCCTATGCTTCACTGGAGCCATTATAAACACGTCAGTAGTATTTTCCACAATGTCATCATCTTAAGTCACTAACCTACTGCTGTTTGCATGGTGGCCGCCATCTCAGAGCCCTCTACCCTCCCGCTCCCATCTGGACTGGTTGATCTCGAAGCCAAATGCACAGCTGACATTTTGGGATCCATTTGCCCTCATTATGGGAAATCCGCCCCCCCTTTTTGCCCCTTTCCTTTGTTAGTTTCTCTCTTTCCTGGAAAGCACATCCTCTAATAAGTTCCAAAAAAGGGGAATGATAGAGAAATTTATTTTATACTTTTATGCCTGATACTCAGATACATCTGAATTTCTAGATTAAAAATTGTTTTCCCTCAGAATTTGGAGAATCTTAGCACAGTATCTTTCCAGTGTCATTAAAGTCCAACAAAAAAACCAAAATATTTTCATGCTTTCTTGAGTCACCTCTTTTAATGTTTAAAGAATTTTTAGAATCATTTTTTATCATTATGAAATGTTATGAACATTTTGGCATAGATTATTCTTCTCTCTCTCTCTGAAGCACATTCTGTGAGTCTGTTTATTTTTTTAAAGATTTTATTTATTTATTTGAGAGAGAGGGAGCACAAGCCGGGGGAGAGGTAGAGGGAGAAGCGGACTCCCCCCTGAGCAGGGAGCCCAATGCAGGGCTCGATCCTAGGACCCTGGGAGCATGACCTGAGAGGAAGGCAGACGCTTAACTGACTGAGCCACCCAGGTGCCCCTTGTGAGTCTGTTTAATTAGGAGATTTAAGTCCTTCAGATCTGGACACATTTATAAGTTAGTATTTTGGTTGTTTCCTGCTCTTAAGGTTTGTTTGTTTGTTTTTTTTCTATTCTCCATGCTGGTGCTTCTTTTATCAGGTGTTGAACTATTATGATCCTTTGATTTTCTAATCTTTTCTTCTACTTTCTTTCACTTTGCTTTTTGGGAAATATTGTTAGCATTTTTTTCAAGCCATTATTTTGATGTTTTAAAATCTCAGACACACACATATACACACATATATGTTTATATTTATTCACTGAATATTTTTTCCTGACTTTCTCATACCCTCCTGTTCTTTTTTTAAGGATGTACTATTTTCAATTATGTCTCTGAGAATATTAGGTTTTGTTTGATAAATAATCATATTTTTTATATGGTTTCTACTTTTGTGTTTCTTTTTTACATTTATTTTGGTCTTTTTGAAACCCTCATAACAACGCAGCTTATATAGTCACAGAGAAACACCTATTTTGAGCAATTTGACATCCCCTCTTGTTGCATATTCAATAGTTCAACTCTCTGGCAGAGAGTTTTCTCCAGAAGCCAGAAGCCTCACATATCCCAGGTTCACTGACACTTCACTTTCTGTCCTGTACCCAGAGACTAGCCCTTTTGATTAAGGACACACCCTTCTGGCAAAGGGTTGCTGGTCTTCCAGAAGCACTATGATCAGATACGCTATCAGTCTACTGGAAAGTAAAAGGGTCAAAGGAGAGATCACAGAGATTTGCCTCCTATCTCAGGACATGAGGGGATGCATTAATTTCTTTTTAGGCAAAGACAAACCAATATCTTCCCATGCAGGAAAGAGGGGCAGCCTTTTCTTTTCGTCATACTTATGGGGACAGGACACTTCTAGGAAAGCCTTTCCAGAGACCATGCGATTGATCAGCAAAGGCATAATTTTTTGTGTATATCCTAATAGAGTCAAATAGGACCCGTACTAAGCTGATCTGGCCTTTGCCCACAGGGTCATCACACTGTAGAAGAAAGGAATCAGATCAGTTTATCCTAAGGAATGACAGGCAGTTTGTATAGTCCAGCATGAGACTATTTGGATTTGAAGCCACTAGTCAATACTTGTATTAACTTGGGTAAGTTACATTACTTCTAAAACCTGTTTTCCCATCTGTAAGATGGGGATAATAATATCTAGTTTATAGAATTGCTGTGAGGTCTAAATAAGAGAATTTATTTACTGTCTCTCAGCATAGTGCCTGGTCCATAATAAAAGTGCAAAAATGATTGAGTATTATTATATGTATTAAAGGGTAAGAATGGAGGGGAGGTGTGATTCTAAGTTAAGAAGATAATCTGTCACTTAGCTTGTACTTTGATTCAGTCTTGAAAAACTCAGGCTGTTGTAAAGGTGGCTCTAGGTTAAGGATGTTGTGCTTGGAGATTATGAAACTGTAGAAGATGATCTAGTGTCTTCCTCAGTGATTAGCAATGGTGTGGGTGAGAAAGATTAGGAGTTATTAGTTCTCTAGATGTGGTCATTTATCAATAGCCACTCTAGAGAGGCATCAGCAATGGGGGTTCGTGCAGTTTTGACAGTGACAGGAGATGTCACCACAGTGTGTCAGAGCAGAAAGGGAGAAAAATAGAAGATGCCTTAGTGTTAAGACGATGAGTCCGTGGAGCATACAAGAGCTATTCTGTGGGGGTTCCAAGATCTATTTGCGGGGTATGCTAATGCTGGTGGTAGTGGTAGTGGTGGTAGTGATGGTGGGGAGTTAACATCTGGGAGGATAGGTTTGGCTGCATGCAGGGAAGCACTGTTTCTTTGTGACTAGTATCATCATGATCCTGTTTCTGCTTTTATTCCCCAAATAAGGTGACTTGGTTTATGAGGATTATAATTAAAACAGATTGTTGCCCCTACCTGAAGTCAGTTTGGAAAAACTCAGTTGAATTTCTTTGTTGCTGTCAAGAACTCCACAATCCCTGCAAAGCATCCCTGAAGTCCTCCTTGTCCCTTTGGTGTGAATTTCCTCATTTTCAAAGGCCTCATATCCTCACATCTTTCATGCATTTTCATAGTTCTTTGGGATTTGTTATGAGGTCTGCATGGAGCTCTGAGTGTCAAATATTATGTATATTTAACCCAGGATTTGAAAAATATTTTTCATTTTGGTGTTCAACAATGTCATGGGTTATGCTGACTTTTATAGGCCTAACCACTAAGAGAAGAAACATTATAGCTGGCTTTTCACTTGCGTAAATTGTATAAAGCATTGCTAATGTTTGAAGCCTCTTCAGGTAGGATTTCTTTGCATCTTGTGCTTGATTATGATTTGACAGTAACTTCATGGTATAGTGGTATGGGAAGGCATAACTTGTGCCATTTGGTCTAAATGGATCAGGGACCTTGATTTCTGGCCCAGTGGTTTGATATTCTAAGCCTGAACTAAAGGATATACTGCTTTTCTGTAATTTTGCTCAACTTGTAGATTCTTATTGGCCGAGAAATGATTGCATGTTCAGCAACCATTGTCTTTACTTCCTTAGTGAATTTGAAAACTATTTCATAAGAAAATTTTGATAATATAGCGATGTCAGAAAAACATAAGAATTATCTTCAATTTTCATTTTTATATTTCCTTCCCCACAGATTACTACCATTCATATCAATTCACTGCCCATTGCTACTCATTCTAATTTTGCAATGGACTTGAATTTTTTTCCTGCTACTGTAGCCTTTGTTGTAGTTTAGACCTTCTTTACTTCTTGTTTGCATTATTGCAATAAACTCCTCAGGTATCTCCCTGCTCCCGATGTCGACCTTCTTCAGTCTCTTAACACACAATTGTCAAATGGTATCCCTACTGAAAATAATAAAAATTTAATAATTACAATTTCATACAGCAGAGAGTCCAAAAACCTCAGTGTGTCATTTAAAACCCTTAACAATTTGAACTCAGTTGAACTTTTCTTACCCTCTCCTCTTTCTTTCTTCCACTTGTACCCCAGTGACTAATAACTTTTTCTGGTTAGCGTCCCAAAATATACTGAAAATAATCTGTTCTCTTGAAATACAGGACCTTGAATATATATATATATATTCATAAAACATATATCTATCATATATATCTTGTATCTTTATATATATATATATAATCTATGTATCTTTCAAGAATGAGCTCAAATTATCTACCTCCTAAGAACTGCTCCATCCTGTAGCCATCTACCACAGGATGCCGTGTTTTAGATGCTAATGGTCCAAGCTGTGCAGGCTGATTCTCTTAGCTGTCTCATTAGATAGTGAATTCCTTGAGAGCGGAGACAGTATTTTCTGGTATGCCCCACTATGTCTAGCAGAATACTTTAAGTTTCTTAAATACTTACTGAGTTAATTGTATTGATTTGAGTTATTTTTCCATTTTAGGTTTCCCAAAACACATGGTCATGTTTTAAAGTTCCTAAGTGACACAATCTGTAAAGACATTTCTCATCACCCTTGTGTCAATTTCCAGATGAAGCTCTGCAAAGCAAGGTACCCTACTAAGGTCATGGGATGACCACTCAACAGGATTGATTCAGAAACATTGTAATCCAAAATGTGAAATAGCATAGACTTAATTATTCAACATACAAATATTGAGTGCTGGGAGAAGTAACAGTTCAATAATGAATAATCCAATTCCTTCACTCGATAGCTCACAATATAGTGGAAGAGGTAGTTGAATTTAGTCTAATAAAAATGTATTGAACACCTACTGTTAGGTGACATGAAGATAAGGAGGTCTCTGGTCTCAAGAAACCTGTATTCTATAAGGGCATACAGATGCATAAGGAAAAGGCTCTAGTACAGTACGTGTTATAATAGAAGAATCCGCAAGGGGGCTTTGAGAGACAGAAGAGGATTGATTGCCTAAGTCACCTTGGAGTGTTAATGACAGCTTCCTAAGTAGATGTGTAAACTCATAAATAATTTAAATATCATGCGATAAGTGTTATGTGGTAAACTTATGTATGGTATGCATAGAGTCAGACAAGGTTTCAAAAAGACAAGGTAGAATTTAAGCTGGTACCTAAAAATGTGTAATATTCAGCAAGAGAAGGGAAAATGGCATCTAAGAGGAGGGAGCAGAAAGTACAAGTGCATGTGGGCATGGAAGGATGTGACTTGTTTTAGGGACTGGTACCTAGAAGTCTGTAATAGGGTGGGGGGAAATGGCAAGCAGTGAGGCTCGGAAAATAGAATGGGGGGGTGAGATTGAGAATGGTCTTGTGTGCCAACCTAAACAATTAAGACTTAAAATTTGGGGGTCAGAGAGCTCCTAAATATACTTTTTTAATTTTATCTTCTAATTAAAGTACAATATACTACAGTAAAGAGCATATATGATAAGTGCATGGCTTGATTAATTTTTGCAAACTCAATACAACAGTCCGGATCAAAAGACATTCAAGCACCTTAGTAAGCCTTTGTTTGCCTCCTTCCAATCAGTACTCCAAAAATAACCATTATCATGACTTCTAATAGCATTGATTAGTTTGACTTGATTATGCCTATTATTTATTTATTCATTTATTTTTAGAGAGAGAGAGCATGTGCGCAAGTGGTGGTGGGGGGCAGAGTGAGAGGGAGAGAGAGAATCTTAAGTAGGCTCCACACCCGGGAGCCCAACCTGGGGCTCAGTCTCATGACACTGAGATCATGACCTGAGCTGAAATCGAGAGTCAGACCCTTAACCGACTGAGCCACCCAGGCGCCCCTGATTATGTGTTTTAGATATGGAGTCACTGTGAGTACTTTTTGTGTGTGTTAATGTTTTAAAGACTCATTCATATTGCTGTACATGGTTGTAGATTATTTCTTTCCATCTCTGTATTCTATTGTATGAATATACCTCACTTTATCAACTCTACTGGTGGACATTTAGCTTGTTTTCAGTTTGGGGCTGTTTTGAAGTATTGCTTTGAGCATTCTAGTACCTGTCTTTTGGTGAATATATGTATACATTTCTCTTGGGTATGTAGTAGAATGGTTGGTGTTCATAAATACTGCCAAACAGTTTTTCAAACTGGTTATCCCAATTTAGACTCTACTGTTACTCTGCCTCCTCACAACACACACTAAAACTGTATAAGGGAAAAAGATAATACATTTACTAAGCAATTATTATGATCTCTTATACCATTATTGGGGTCGGTGCCATTACATAGTTATTCTCATGCTACTAATAAGGAAACTCATGAAAACTAAGAAGGTAATCCAAAATCCCATAATGTAGATAATAATTAACATTTATTGAGACTAGTTATGAGCTAGGGTCCTGTAGCTGGCTGAAGAATGGCTCCTTAAGATGTACATGTCCTAATCCCTGGAACCTATGAATGTTACCTTATATGGCAAAAACTTTGTAGATAGAATTAAATGAAATGTTTTGATATGGGGAGATTATCTTGCATTATACTGGGTGAAGGGTAAATGCAATCAATCACAAGTGTCCTTATAACAGATGGGCAGAGGGATATTTCAGATAGAAGAGGAGAAGGTATTGTGACCAAAGAGGTAGAGATTGGAATGAGGCAGCCACAAGGCAAGGAATGCAGTGGCCACTGGAATCTGGAAAAGGAAAGGAACATATCCTCCCCTAGATCCCCCAGAGGGAACATAGTCCTGCCAACACCTGAATTTTGGCCCCTTGAAACTAGTTTTTGAATTCCTGGCCTCTAGATTGGTGAGAGAATAAATTTCTGTTGTCGTTAGCTACCAAATTTGTGGAAGTTTGCTGTAGCAGCAATGGGAAATACAGGCATTAAGCCATGAGTTAAGAACTTTTCATGAATTATGTCACTTAATGCTATGAGGTAGGTGGATTAACCCCACTTTACAGAGAAGGGAAATGAACTTTAGCATGACTGAATAACTTTCCCAAAGGCAAGAGCTAGCAAGAATCAGAGACAGGAATTGAAACACAGAGGTTGTGTAACTCCAAAGATCATACTCATGACCAATATGGTAAGTACAAGAATCAGACTCCAAACCAGGTTTCACTGATGCCCAAAGTCATAATTTCCCTATAACATTCCATGTAATGGATTTGTGTTGTTAAAAAAAGCTTCAAGAAGCATAATGAAGGAGAGATTAGAATGAGTCAGGATACAGGGAGATCAGTTAGGAAACAAAGTGAATTATTTAGAGCAGAAATGTTGAGATCCAGGACCAGGGATACATGGGAACCTACACTAGTGATGGAATAGAATCGTCTCTCAACCATAGAATCATCACACTGAGGACTGAAAGTGTATTATTTTATGCCCATAAATCCATGATTGACTGAGTGAGTGAATGGCTGAATGAATGCCCACTCAGGACTATTGCTCTTTAAATTACTTCAAACTGCAGGGGAGAAGGTTTCTTGCTTGATGATAGAACCATTATAAAGAATGACTTGAGTCTGTAGGAATCTGTGTTTTGGTATCGGTTCAGAACTGGATAGGAAAAAGGAAAATAGTATAAGAAAGAGATTGTTTATCTCATCCTATAAAATCTAGTGGTTTCCAGTTCATACACAGAAAATGTGCTCGAAATCACGTAGAGTGGAAAATCCAAAGTAATATGAAGTTCTAAGGCTAAGGCATATATTTCTTTTGAGGTAAAGCCACAGGGCTTTAAAAATTCTGGTTATAAAAGTAATGCATGCTTATTTTCAAGATTTTGGAAAAGAAAGAAAGTATAAAAGAAACAGTACAAAGCATTTATTAGTCCACTACTCAGAAATATTTGCAGTCATATATATAATATTTATCTTCAGCTTTTCCTTCTAATCTCTTTTGCCATGTATGTGTGCTAACTCATTTAGGATCATAGAGTGTGTGAACCCTGATTTTTTTCACCCAATACTTTAAGGAGAGGAATTTACTATGTCTTCAAATATTTTTTTCAAAATTTCAAAAATAATTTTTTGATTTATTCAACAAACATTGACTAAGTGTCTATTATCTGCCAGGTATTATATGCTTGATGCTGAAGATCCATTGGTGAAGAGTACCTGAGGTCACTGTCTTCAAAAGCATATTCATCTAGTGGAAGAGATGGGAATCCCACTGGCAATTAGTGGGGAAATCTTTAAATCTTCTGTCACAGGGACCCCTAAAAGGCTCTTCATGAGGGGTGACCATAGGTGCTTATAAAAATGTAGCTGTCACCATTAATTCTCTAGCAGTCTCTTAGCTTCCTCTTTTCTTTTTATTCACACTAAGCCTCTTCTAGTTTTCCTATAGCAGATACCTGGATCATAGCCTGTTTGAATTTTAGACTAACATCTGGAAGCCATTTTAGAGCTCTCTTTTATAGCTCATTCTGGGGTGTTTTCTTTGAGTTGCTGAGAGGGCTATACCATAGGAATTACTTTTCTTTCTTTCAAATAGTGTCTTTTATTTAAGTGCTTTGAGAGAGAGAAAGAGAGAGAGAGAGCACGCTCCCTCCGCTTTACCATTATCATCTATTTATAAAAAACTTTACTCTACCTGATCTCCCATAGATGCAACTTTTTCAAGTACCAAAAATGTTACTGTATCACTGCGGTGTGCACTAATGGTAGACATGACTGCATTTCACTCTCTCAGTAATATTCACACATCATCTTTAACTCACCGAGTGCACGTGTAGCTATAGGCTAGCTGTCACAATGCCACTTCTCCTATCTCTAATTTTTTGGAGACTTTGATTAGATTTGTGCTATGTATACTTCTGCCTATGTGCTTTGAATTGGTATCTCTGTGAAATTTAGTGTATTTCCAAGGCTCAAAGAATGTGTTCTCAAAAATTACACAAAGTCAGATATCTACACTATGTAGAACATGAAAATATTAAACTATTAAACTGAATGGAAAGAAAAACACTTTTTTTTAAAGATTTTATTTATTTATTTGACAGAGAGACAGACAGCGGAAGAGGGAACACAAGCAGGAGGAGTGGGAGAGGGAGAAGTAGGCTTCCCACCGAGCAGGGAGCCCGATGCGGGGCCTGATCCCGGGACCCCGGGACCGTGACCTGAGCTGAAGGCGGACGCTTAACGACTGAGCCACCCAGGCGCCTGGAAGAACACCTTTTCTGTTCTTTTACTACTGAAATCACTCTATACCATTGGACCTTATTTCCTGACATACTTTACCTCTGTCTCTCAAAAAAGGGATCCGAGAGAAGAGTATGATTTCTAAAGTCACCTGGCTTTGGCTTTACTGTTTGTTCTTAAATGCGTAACAATCCAACAAGAACCTTTATGAAAGGATCAAGTGTTTCTTTCTGTGTCCTTGACCATGTAGATATTTTGAAGACCAGGGAGAGGAATATAGGAAAACTATGATCTTTGTCACATTTCTTTTTTGGGGGCATTTATTTTTTTCATTCCAGTCTAAGATCTCTGATCTGGCTCATTTAGCATTATAGGAGTTTTCTCTATTTCAGTACTTTTCATTGATAGATTAATTTCCTATTGCTGGTACAATAAATCATCACAAATTTAGTGACTTAGACAACACAAATTTATTACTTTATAGTTCTGTAGGATAGAAGTTCAACACTGATCTCTATGGGCTAAAATCAAGGTGTCAGCAGGACTATGTTCCTTTCCATAAGCTCTAGGGGGAAATCTGTTTCCGGGACCTTTGCAGCTTCTAGAGGCTGCCCAAATTCCTTGGACTGAGGCCTCTTTCTTCCACCTTTGAATCTCTCCATACTTTTTTCTGTAGTCACTTCTGAGTGACTCTCCTCTTTTGCTTTCCCCTTTTCACCTTTAAGGGCTTTTGCGATTACATTGGTCCTACTTGGATAATCCAGGGTCATCTCCCTATTTTAAGGTCAGTTTATTTGCAGCTTTCATCCATTTGCATCTTTGATTTCTCTTTTTCATGTGGCCTAACATATTCACAATTTCTGGGATTAGGACATGGATGTCTTTGGGGAGTCATTATTTTGGGTATGATTATAATATGCACAATAAGGTATTATATACATTTACTTCTCTGTATCTTCTATGAAAATATGAAGCCTTTGCAGTAGGGCCTGGGTTCTGTTCATCCTCTCATCTCAGTCCCAGGCTCGGTACTTGGCACATGATATTTGTCTGTGAATGATTGTTGAGTAACATGAAGTGTTACATTGTAAAGAAAAACAAAGATGTGAATAAGTAAAGAGTAACACTAGACTTGCCAATCTAGGTGTTAGGTATATGTGATTTTGTAACAAGTGTGACTTTATCCTAGTTTCGTTTCAGTTTTTTTTAAAAAAAATTTAGATTTATAAAATAGTATAAATTAAATGTTACAAACTCTGGGAAGTATTCCATAATATATCATTTTAGAAACAAAATCAATATATGCTTAGGATATTATAACTACTAAATAGGTAATCCAACAGAAGCAATTTCCTAACCTTTAAAGAGGAGAAAAAGTGATTAAGGAAATGGATTTTATATTTAAAAGTTACTTGCTGTGGCCTTTAAGGATCTTCTCCTTTGTCACTCTGCCCGGTTCAACATTCTTACCCCTGTAGATCTCAGAGAATGGGAAAAGATTTCTGCATGTTTATATGGAGATTTCAAAATCTATGAGCCAGAGGAAATTACAATGGTGCCTAGCTCTCAGATAACAAAATCTTGAATTTGTCAAATGTGTTACTATCCTTTAGAAAATTCAAAGAGGAACAATGAAAAAGAAACAAACTCTAGGACTATTTAAACTTAGGAAAGCTTAAAATTATTTATACAAGAAAGGAGGGATTCCAATTTTAGTTGTTTGCTTCTCCCTCAATAATAGTGTTATGGAATGCACAAATTTCAGCATTTTCCCCCATTGTAAATGGAGAAGTCAGCCATATTAGGACATCCAGAATGAGTTTCATCAAATACCATCCTCTGGGTTACACCTCATTTGCTCAGGCAGAGGGAAAGAGGAGTGGAGAAAGCGGCTCTGGAGATAGACTGCTGGCAGTCTACATTTAATTCTGCCATTTTCTCTTTGTGTGACCTTGGGCAAACCTATTTTCATTTCTTTGTCTCAGTTTTCTTATCTATAAACTGAGGATAATAGCACCTTCCTGATAGAGTTATTTTGAAGATTAAATGTGCTAATACATACAGCGTATAGAAGAGTGCCTCATTTAAGACATGCTATCTGTCACTACCAGCAGGACTTGGTAGTAGAGTCAAGGGGAGGTTTGAATGTGTCAGCTCTATACCCTGCATGCAGACAAAATAGTACCATACCTCAGTGTTATAGTTTGAGCTGCTGGCTAACAGTCCATAATGTAATAATTCAGCATAGTAGAGTCACTCAATCGCTTACCTTTGCCATGTGAAGGAGTTTAAAAGCATAATCCTTTATTTGTCCTAAAATATTCATTTTATGATACAGTAGATCGGCACCAACTAATTCTGTGCACATACACTAAACTCACTAATGCAAATATAAGCCTAAATTAAAATTTAATATACTTGTTTTATTCAAAAGTTTTCTTAGATTTAAAAGAGATGCTAAAGACTTGTTAGTTATGTGACATTTGAAATGGCATCTAACTAGAAGTCCCCAGTGTAATTTTTCCCCACTTTTCAATAAAAACCTATAAAGACAGAAATAAAAAATGAAAATTTATAAAATACTGGAAACAAAAACCATAACAATTTCTAGTTATCTAGAGGTAGATGAAGTAAGTTTAGCAAAAACTATTAGTTTCACTTCTTGGCATACCTAGGAGAAAGGGGAAAGAGGACAATATGTACTTTGTATAAATGTGTAAGTTTTTTATGTACATATTTACATATAAAATGTACAAATATACATATGGACTTGCATATAAGAGGTTTTTTTTAAAAGATTTTATTTATTCATTTGGCATAGTGAGATAGAGAGAGAGAGCAGGAACACAAGCAGGGGGAGCAGGAGAGGGAGAAGCAGGCTTCCCGCCGAGCAGGGAGCCCGATGCAGGGCTCGATTCCAGGACCCCGGGATCATGACCTGAGCCAAAGGCAGGCGCTTAACGACTCAGCCACCCAGGCGCCCCTAAGAGGTGGTTTTTAAAGAACATTTTGGAAAGCCAGAAGAACTTGTTTTGCTCAATTCTAGATAACATTGCATCCAAGAATTTTTAGTTGCTATTTCTAAATAATTTAGTTGCCAGTTACTCAGTGGGGTGCTTAAATGTTTAACAACAAACCTTCCAATCAATCTATCATTCAGTCAACCAATCAAGCAGCCAATAGCCAACCCTGATTGGTCGAATTTGCTTATTTCAATACTCCCACTGTGGCCAATTCAAATGTGATGGCGTGGCACTGAACATTAACCATGGTCATTGAATGAGGGGGCCTTCAGATGTTTTAGCTTCTAATCTTTGAGAGGCCTAGCTGGCATCAAGTGGAGCCAGACTTTGCCAAATCCTGCCCAAATTGCAGAGTCATGCATGAGCCAGACAAATGTTGTTTTGAGCCAATAAGTTTGGGAGTGGGTTTTTTTATTTAGCACTAGGTAACCAGAACACTTGCTATCCTACCATTACTTTAAATGGTTATCATGGGGTCACTTCTTATGCATATTTATGACAGTACAGGTGAGCATAGGGCTTGCCACAGTGTAGGTATTTAGTGTTTCTTGCTGTAATAGCAGGTGGAGACAAAGTTCTCTCAATTTAAAAAAAGGTAAATATAAGGAGTTTCAAAATCTCATTCAATAATTCCAAGATAATTTGACTAAAAATAAGACACATCTTAAGAATCCTTAGTAGGAATATGTAGACTAAAAGTACAGAAGAATAAATAAACATATAAAAATATTTCATAACCAACTTTCTTTTTTTAATTTTTTATTGTTATGTTAATCACCATACATTACATCATTAGTTTTTGATGTGGTGTTCCATGATTCATTGTTTGCGTATAACACCCAGTGCTCCATGCAGAATGGGCCCTCCCCAATACCCATCCCCAGGCTAACCCATCCCCCCACCCCCTTCCCCTCTAGAACCCTCAGTTTGTTTCTCAGAGTCCATCGTCTCTCATCATAACCAACTTTCTTAATCATTATGTCATTATTGTGAATGACCAGAGTTATCCTGTTGGATTTGTGAAAATCACACTTTAACTTTTTGAAGTGATATCAGAACCAGGTAATTTGCACAAGTTTAATAAAATTTCTTACAAAAAATATCCAAAGTGAAAGTTAGGTTTCAGTTAGTCCTAAAATTTAGGACTAATTTAAGAAAGCACAAATACCATGCCCTACTGATTAAAACTCTGGCAATCTTAGGCTCTCCTTTATTCTGTTCATATAATCCATTATGTCCTATTGAATTTTTGTTGTCTCCTGCCTTAATTCCACCATTCTAGCCAGGCTCCTCACACCTGAATTATAACATCATTTGATCAACACTTCAATATTACAATATCCCATTTCTTCCTAACTATAGCTGACAAATTAATCTTTGTTAAACTTTGTTCATATTATTCTTATATTCAAATTTTCCAGAGTTTCCACTGTTTACAGGAAAAAGTCCAAAGTCCTTGGTGACTTAAGACCCCTGTAATTTGAAACTAGTAGATCTTTAAATCTCACTTCCCCCGCCCCTTTTAAATCTCATTCTAGCCAATTCTCCACACCATTAGGTTTGGTTTTCTTTCTGGTATCCTAAATATGCCTTACTTGTATTATGTCTCTTGCTTTCCTCTTCGTTTGTCTATTTGGGTCCTACTCATTTTTCAGTTTGATTCAAATTAAATAGTTAATTATATGGCAATTTTTAACTCCTCTGTTCCATTAACAATTTTGGTAGACACTGTTGATGCCATCCATGTCTTCCTTGCACTCATTATTTCAGTACATAGCTCTGCATCCTAATACATCCAAACTCCCTGCCAGAGGCCTCTCTCTCAGTCCAAATTGGGCATGAATGAAATCCTGGAGGAGGCAGTGACTGATATTCCCAGCACCCACCCTTAGCCAATATTGAATAGCAGTTGGAGGATAAACCCTTCATCTTTCTCATCTCTCAGGAGGAGTAATTCTGAGTTACAGTCTCCTGTCTCTCAGAGTTCCCCAGCTGCTTGCAGTGTTAATCTGCTATGGGAACCTGCTGGATAACAGACCCATATTGACTTCCCTTTCCTCATTTACTAGTGTTTCTTGTGATTACCTCCTAAAGGCACTACTTGCTCTCACTCCTTGTCTACATGGAAGTAATTAACCCTAAGACAACACTCCAGAATAGGAGGATGATCCTTTCTTCCAGACTCCTGCATCATTTACTCTGTGTATCAGTCATTTAGCATGTAGTTCCTTCCATGAACAACATTTATTATAATTGCTAAATGATGAGTGAGACTGGAAAAAATTCAACCATCCTTATGTTTTCTAGTGGAGGAAGACAGGGAGTCAAACTAATAAACTATAATAAAATATCATCATATGTCATCATACATAGGAATATTGTGTTATATGCTCCCTAATATTGACCTGATTTGCTATAACCCTCATCAAAGCACTGCATGGTAGAGTAAATACTATTCAATCTGTATTCTCCCTCACTGAGAGTCAGTGACCCATATTATGCTTTCCTCACTCTGAATGGCCACTTGCCAATCCATTTGGTTTGTCTATTCTGCTGTGGCCTTTCTTTTTACAACCAGCGTCTTATTTTTTTTTTCAGACAAGCTTTTAATTCAGCCAGGTTAATAAGGCTAGAGCTCTAAGTCAGAATGGCTCTATCATTAGAAAGTTCTAAAATATACAGAAAAGATAAAGCCAAAAGCCAGTAAAACCATAATTTGTTGATTACAAGATAAATTACAGCATCAGGTATACATTTCCACGGAGACTGGGCAATAATGACACCATGTGGAGAAATTGAATTAATGCTCTAATTTCCTGGAATGCATGACAGTTGTATGCTTTGGTGTTACTTAAATTTTAGATGGCGATTTCTCCAAGTAGATTTTTAGTTTAAGGGATTAAATACTATCTTTATATTTTATTTTCCTACCACAGTATCTAGGACAGTCTTTTTAAAATAGGCCTATTGTTGGCACTCATTAAGTATTTTTGAAAGAACGGATAGATGACCAATATTAATAGAAAGATCTGAGATGTACAGCTGAAGTACATTAGGAAAATTTTAAATCATAGATTACATTCCACCTGTAATTTATATTTATGGAAAGATAATATCTAATTATAGTTATTTTCTTATTTCAGTCTCACCTATTTCCAAATGATTTAGGTGTGAAATACAGAGTTTTAAATTATTTTAAATTCAATAACAGAATAAAAAGGAGGAGAGACAAGCTTAGAGAAGCATAAGGAGTTTATGTCACCAGATTTCTCAGATGACCTCATTACTACTGCTGGGCACACAATTTGGCTTAGTTTCCTGGCAGCTAAGGCAAAAAAAGAAACATACTGAGCTAAGTAATATTCATGTCTGATATAAAAGACATAAAAATTTCTCTGCAGGGGCAAATTATTTCTTGGAAATATATTTGGTGAGACCATATATCATGGAGATCTATGTATAAGGGGCAGCCTCTACATTTGATAATATCTTCATTTTTGTGTGTACCAAAGGAATAAAACCATTGTTGAAATAAAGAGTTTTTATTTGACCTTTTATAAAGGTTGAGGGCAGAGCATTAAATTAAAGGGAACAACAAATAACTCAGTCAAGGCTTTTCTGTGGGACTCTGAGCTATTACGGTTCAGCTATTACGGTTCAGGTCCATGTGACCCATGTGTAACTTATTATGGAGATAGAATTTACTAAATCCAGATGAATGCATACTGACCATCTCATGAGACTGTCATTCTCACATATTCATATTTTGATGTAGTCTTTAACAAGTGCCCTTGACAACTTTAGCTATCAGATGTGAAGGGGCAAAGTTGTCATTCTTTTATGATTCTAAAACCTGAATTAATATCACTACCTGAACAAAGGGCCAACTCACTCTGTCATGGATATGGTAGGAGGCATGTCTACAGAGCCCTTATTTTCCTCTACAAAAGAACTTTGCATATTTTTACTGACTCAAGCGTTCTGAATCTTACAGTGTGGAAGAAAGAACTTGGATTGGAAATGTTGAGGGAGTATAAGGAGTGTATTATTGACTTAATTTATAGTTCCAAGAACTTGAGGGTGGCCCCTTTGGAACAATCTGATTTCAGAACAATTGCCTCTGGACTCAAATCTGCCAAATCTCTAGCTGGCATAATCTACCTTTGAGTTGTTGAATGAATTAATTTTTACCTTTGCTTATTTAATCCTCTACTAATTAAAATATTTCCTCCCTTAATTTTCTTTTCTTTTCCTTTTCTTTTCTCTTTCCTCTCTCCCTTCCTTCTTTCCTCCCTCCCTCCTTCTCTCTCTCTTCCTTTCCCTTCCTTCCTTCCCCTTCCTCCCTCCCTTCCTCCTTTCCTTCCTTCCTTCTTTCCTTCCTTCCTTCCTTCCTTCCTTCCTTCCTTCCTTCCCTCCCTCCCTCCCTCCCTTCCCTTCCCTTCCCTTCCTTTCCTTTTCTCTCTCTTCCTTCCTTCTTTCTTTCTTTTTCTTTCTTTCTTTCTTTCTTTCTTTCTTTCTTTCTTTCTTTCTTTCTTTCTTTTTCTTTTTCTTTCTTTCTTTCTTTCTTTCTTTCTTTCTTTCTTTCTTTCTTTCTTTCTTTCTTTCTTTCTTTCTTTCTTTCTTTCTTTCTTTCTTTCTTTCTTTCTTTCTTCTTCTTTATATAGAGATATCATATCAATAAAATAAGTTCAATTTATTGTTAGTTCAACCATTCATTCATCAAACTGATCATCCAATGTCAAGGACATAGCAGTGAGCTGGACAGTCCCACTGCTGTGCTCAGGGAGCCACAGTCAAACCAGGAAGATACATCTTGAGTGGCAACTGCACTTCCATTTCTAGTGATATGATATGTCAGATGAGTAGAGAAATTCTCTTCATATATAACCTAAAACTTATGAATAAGATATTTAAAAATGTAAACTAGAGAAGATTTACCAAGAAGGTTAGTAAAGCTTAAGTTTCAGGCCACCTTCTAAGTTCCTAGCAAATTTGTATTTATTCTTTTGTATTTTTTTCCTTAATGAATGAGTCTACGCCAGATTATATAATGTTCAAAATTGACCCTTCCCCATATCTATTCACAGATGAGTGAATGAGAAAGTGAGTGAAAAATCTCAGAGTTACCATACAAGGATAAACTGTTAATCTGAAAAATAAATAACTATAACAAATTATCCTGGAAACATCTACCCATCTTCTGTGGGCTTGGTGTCTATAGAGAGAGGCCAGGGACACTTTGGATGGGAGTTAGACAGAAAAAGCACTTCATAAAGTCAGGATCCCTAAAGATGATACCTTCATGGATAAACTGGAACAAAACAAAACTTGCCACCAAAAGGTGAACCAATAATAGTTCCTGTTTTGGATTTATTCTGATGGAGTGGGGGGAAAGAAAGAACCGTTTAAGAATTTCTAACCATGAGCCTGACCTCAGGAGGATTTGAGGCCAGAATTTAAGTTCAGTCACTTAGCCTCATGCTTACAATTCAGGTACAGTGGTACACAAAATTCTGCGTGCAAACTGAGCAGTTTTCTCCTCAGGCTCTTCTCTTTCTTCCATTATTGTTTACAGCTAAAAGAAGCTAGGGGACAGTTCCAACATTCTGCTTGGAAACCCATCAGCCTAAATCCTCAGGTTCATTAAGAGCATTTTATATCTTAAGTGACTTGTAGACAATGGATTTGCCAATTGCTTTGCTACTACAAAATACAGTCCACCCTGCTTTCATCTCTACATTGTTTTCCTCAACTACCACTGTCTCTGTTACCTTTACAGCCTTTGCCCATTTCCCAGTGCAAATACTAATGTCACATGTTCACAGTTTTGTCCTCTACTTCCAGTACCAAATTCTGTGTCAGTTATCTATTGCTGCAAAAAAGAACTCCATAACTAGGAAGTTAATATAACAATTTAACCATTTTTCATGATTCTGTGGCTTGGTTGGATAGTTCTTCTGCTAGACTCTTCTGGCTCCCTCATGTAGGGACATTCAGTCACCTTGAAGATTGATTGGAGGCTGGTCCTTTCTGGTACAGGGTATGGCAGCATTACAAGAGGGGACATTACATGCTTAAGTACTTCAGCCTTTACCTTTACTGGTGCTCTTTCCTCATAGGGTTTTGAGTTTACTATCTATTGTCATTTAATTGTTTTTGACGAACTCTGGGGATAGGGCTCTTTACACTGAGCAAGCTTTAGTTAGATCAAATGAAGACTAGTCCCGTGAATGGGAGATTTTTCTGAGGAGATGTCAGACAGGTCAGATAGTGACAGTTCTGTGGAAATTAGACTTTTGGGGATGCTTCAAATGCTTTCTCCTCCAGTGTCAGTCTTTTGAGTCTCAAACCTACTGTGATGTGAATCTGCTGATCTTTAAGGCCCTCACTGAAAGGAAGGCACAGTCATGGGAATTGGGCAAGTTAAGAGGCCACAAAACTTAACTGTACTTACTGAGATTCAGCTATTTTTTTTAATACATGTTCTTTGGATTAGAGCAGGCCTTTGCTTAATTTTCAGAGTTCTGAAGAAAAATTAGATTCTGATAGTTTTGATGCTGTTGTTCTCTTGCCTTCTGGAGTAGTGAATTTCGGAAGATTCCTTCCCTGACATTCTGGAAGAGCTTCTCCTGTGGTTATTTTTTGATGCAGCAAATGGAAACTAATACACTTTCCACAGATAAATTAGTGGGTTTTGAGAAAGTATAATTGAGGAATGGACACTGGGAAAGACGTCTGCAAATATTCACTTCAGTGAGTGCCTCCTGAGAAGTGGGACCTCTTTTTTTTTTTTTAAAGCTTCTTTTTTATTGAGTCTTGCTTCATCCCTACGAGGGGGAGAACAAAGAATCTGGCTTGTTGCCCTGAGATTTGACTGAATAAATGATTTATACATTAGAGTCAGACAGAACTAGGTTGAAATCACAATCTCTCTACTTACTCAGTATGTGTTCTTGGGCAAGTTATTTAACCTTTGTTAACTGAAATTAAATGTTTCAGTTCTTCCATCTGGAAATTGGAGATTGTCAGAGAAAATCAAGATATATTGTAGACATTATTAAAAATGTTGGCCATTTTAATAAATTATTCAATTTAAGAAATTGTTCAATTTAAGAAATTGTTCACAGGTAATACTAGTAAATGTTTTGAAGTCCTCCTTTAGAACTTTGACAAATATTTAAAATAATCTCAGGTAATCATTATTTCTGGTTCAAAATAGGGATCATGAGTTGATAAAGGATATGTGTTCCCTAAATAATGAATTTATTTATAAAACTAGTTTTAAAGTATTAAAATACCTAGTAGTTAACTATGCTTTATTTTAAAGGAACACAATTTAATGGAATTGGGACCACTGCAGACACCTTAGGATATAAAATACTTATTTCAAGATGTAGGTGGTAGTTTGGTGGCAAAAACTGATTAAAGAATCTAGCTAGTATTTTATCATTGAATTTTTGCTCAATTTACTTATTCAAAATTGAACTTAAAAAATACCCCCAAACTTGAACTTGACACCTTATATTATACTTTATGTTTTAACAATTAAGAACTCAATGGTTACTCTATGTATTTTAAAACATACAGACATAAAAGATGAAAAACCACACACATACATGCTCAATAAGTTTTTCCTTTTAGGTACAAAAAGATTATATTATATACATTTTCCTGCATCTTTTCTCATGTTACAGTACTTTTAAACTGTAGTAATCCATCTGAGCCAGCTGAAAATGATCGGGTAAACTAATGCATTCTTTGGGGGATTAGATAATATCCTGTGATGTGAATTTACCACAGTAATACACATTTGGCAGTGATTAGAGACATTTTTAATTGTTAGAACTCACAGGAGTAGAAAGTACTACTGGTATTTAGTGGGTAGAGGCCAGGAATACTTCTGAAAATCCTGCAAAAGATAGGGTCCCATAACAAAGATATACCTAGTCTGTAATGTCGATATGTAAGCAAAAAAACCCCTTTTTCTAGGAGTCCCCAGAAAAAGAAAGACACAGCTTTTCTACACAAGAGAAGTCATTTTAGGCCCCCAGTTATTTTCTGTGGTCTCTATGTGGTCTGTCTTCCCCACTCTACTGGCCCAAGCACACTTCTTGTAGAACTTCCTAGGTAGTCTCAGAATTACAAAGAAATGTAAAAATCTCATTAGTTAAGGATTTTGAGGGAATAAAAAGGAGATGCAAAAACTAAGTCCCTACCAGTCCAGGAACTAGTCTGACTATATCAGAGACAATACATCAGTGGTAAAATTCCTCAGTGCTCCTTCAAAAGTAAGCAAGACCCTGCAACTAATGAATCACTGAACACGACATCAAAAACTAATGATGTATTTATGTGTTGGCTAATTGGACATAATAAAAAAATTTAAAAAAATAAAATTACCAAGGGAAAAAATAAATTAATTAAATTCACCTAAAAATTAAAAAAAAAAATAAAAAAGTAAAGAAGACCCTGCAGTCCTTACCCGAGATAAAGAAGCCCAAGACCCATCCAGTTTATAGGACTCTCTGAGCCTGTCCAGAGCCCTGTCGCCTTGTCCCAAGGTTAAGATCGTTACATGATAATGTTAAAGTCTCCACGCTAGGAGGAGTGTAGGCCTCATTAACATAATGTAGGGTGCAAGTATAGGCTTGTTTTCTAAGTACACCTGCGAAATCTTATGCCTGCCTTTACGTGGATGACAAAGATCCCCTTTCTGAATATTCATCCTAAACCCTAAATAAAAAATAAAAACCCTGCTTACCTCTGCTCGAAGAGTCACAGCTTTGGAAGTTATTCCCCACAATCTCCTTATTTGCTGCAAGTAAAGTTGACTTTGTGTGACAAGTCTACCTGGTGCAGTCTGTATGTAAATTACCAAGGGGCGATCTCACCTTAGGTTCTGTATCAAACGGTGCTGACCTTGAGGAACCCTCCCTACACATGTAGTTTCTCACCTCTTCCCTTTTTGATTTTTTAGTATCGAGTTTCAAAAAAAATATATTTTCTGTCTTGGTTTTATAAAAACCTTTTCAAACACTAGATTTTAAATACAATCTCTTAAGTTTCCTTCTAGTACTTTTATTCGTTTTATACTTAAATTTTTAATTTTTTTTTCAAATGCTATGATTTGGAGTTCCAGGGGAAAAAGCCAATTTACCAGCACCACTGATGAAATAACATTTCTTCTTTCTACCAAATTAATGTACTACTGCTGGGGTAATGTTTTGGGATCTCTATTTTGTTTCACTGATTTATTTGCATATCCTCATGCCACTAGCACATAATTTTGATTATATTAATTTTAACATCTGGTAAGGCATCGTAATCATTTTGATTTATGGTCAAGCTAATCCCACTTTACTCTTACTATTTCATAATTTCTCATCTACTTTTTTTAGCATTTATTATTTATATGAACTTTAAGGTGATTTTGTCCAATTTTGAAAAAAATCATTGAGCATTCAATTTCAGCTTTTATAGTTATTAATTATATATTATATATTTTATAGTAATTAATTTCTGCTTACTCTCTCATTTTGTTTTCATTCCTCAAAATGAATATGGAATTGCTTAACTTTAGACTTTCTTCTAAATAACAAATACATTTAAGTCTATAAATATTTTTTAAGTCTACACATTTTTGTTTTAGTATTATTTGTAGCTATGCCCCATAGATTCTGGTTGTAAATTCTATATATTTCATTGTGTACTCTTTCTCTCTCTCACATACACACACGCACACAGACACACACAGACATATACATATATAAATATATATATAAACATAAAATGTCCTCCCTATCTTGAAATGGAACCATTATCCTAGCTTCTTATATGTTATATTCTCTTGCCTGCCTATGAAATGCATATAATTGGAATCATTATAAACATATAATATTATATAGTAAGAGAGTATTATATACATTATATAGTATGTATATGTCATTAGATAATATATTCACCATATAATGATACATATTCTATTATTTTTAACTTTTTTAAAAATTTTCTTAATAAATTCCTACATTAGTTTATTTTTATTGCTCTCTAGTATTCCACTGGACAAATTTACTAAAATTTATTTATCTGTTCTGCTGATGGATATTTGAGTTGTTTGCAGTTTTTGGCTCTTACAAATAACACTGTTATGAATGTACTTATATATGTCTCTTGATACACATATATGTGAATTTATTCTGGGTATAAATTTAGTGGTGGAATACCAGTGTCATAGGGCATGCCTATGTTCAACCTTGGTACATACTGCCAAACAGTTTTCTAATGTGGTTTGTACCAATTTATATTCCTACCATAGAATGTGAAAGTTTCTATTGCTTTGCAGTCTTGCTAATACTTGATACTGTCAAACTTTTCAGTATTACTCCTACCAGCATTTGTGCAGTTGTATCTCATTTAGGTTTTAATTTGAATTTTCCTGATGTCTAATCTCATGTATTTATTGCCTGTTACATAATGTATTTTAAGTTTCTTGCTCATTTTCCTATTTGGGTTTTCTTTTATTGATTTGCCAAGTTCATTATATGTTTTAGATGCTAAATCCTTTGTCATTTACATAGCACACTTACCTTTCTTTCATTGTGAATGCTGTTCCCCCCTATTTAAAAAGCCTTTCTCTATTCCTATTTGAAAATATATTGTCTTACATTTTCTTCTAGAGGAGTTATTATTTCCTCCTATTTACTTTCACAAGTAAACTTCACTGGGAACTAATTTTTGTATATGTGAGAGTAGGTTAAGGATCAAGTATTATCTTTTATATGGATATTCCATTGAACAAACACCATTCTATGTATTTGATTTTTAAAAACAGTATTTTTGGGGGTGCCTGGGTGGCTCAGCCGGTTAAGCATCTGCCTTTGGCTCAGGTCATGATCCCAGGGTTCTGGGATCGAGCCCCGCATCGGGCTCCCTGCTCAGTGGGAGGCCTGCTTCTCCCTCTCCCACTCCCCCTGCTTGTGTTCCCTCTCTTGCTGTGTCTCTCTCTGTCAAATAAATAAATAAAATCTTAAAAAAAATAGTATTTTTTTTACAGCAGTTTTCGGTTTATGGCAAAGTTGAGCAGAAAGCACAGAGAATTCTCATACATCCCTTGCCTTCCCACCCCCATGCCCAGCCTCCCTAATATCAACGTGCTGCCCAGAGTGGTACATTTCTTCTTCAGAGCGGTGTTTCTAAAATCCATAGTTTACTTTAGGGTTCACTCTTGGTGTTGTATGGACATATGTGATTTTTGATGCTGATATAAGTGGTATTTAAAGATTTATTTTGTAATGTTTGCTGATGATACATAGAAATACAATTACTTTTTAAGTGATCTTATGTCCATCAACCTTGCTAAATTTACCTGTGAATTTAAATTTTTTTCCTGTAGATTCTTACTGATTTTCTAAAACACTGTCATGTTATCTGCAAATAATGTTAGGTTCCTTTTTTTTTCATTTTTTCAGGTTTTTTTTTCATTTATTATATTCTTAATACCATGCATTTATTTTCTTACCTTAGAGCCCTGGCTATATCTGCTAGTACAATGCTGAGTAGAAATGATGATAAGCCTTATTTATTTATTTTTTATTTTTAATGTGAGCTGAACTTGAGTTTCCAAATTTTGGGGAGGGGATGATGAGGAGAGAGGGCATTAAGATAGTTCATTCGAACTCTAGAAATTTGATTTATTTGAGAATCTGTTTTCCCTCTCTCTGGATATGGGGTTAATTTCCAGTCCCTTAGTCTTCAATCTAATGGCCAGAGTGCCTTAACTTCACTGATAGTTAGTGGTGAGAGGCACAGAGGTTGCTATTTTTATGGGTTAGTGATTCACTAGCAAGTAATTTGTTTCTTCACTTTCTGTTCCCTCATCTTCTCAAAAGCTGGTACTATCTCAGTTCTCGATAACAAAGAGAACTCAACCTGTCCATCTGGCTTCTCCTTAGTTCTTTGGGGGAAATCCTCCAAGGAACAAACATTACTATAATGAGGTATAAGCCAGGCTCTCTTTGGATTCAAGGTTGGTTTTAATTCTCAGTTTAGTTCTCTACTGCTCTTATCTTGTATCTTGTCCATACCATCTCTCCTTCAGAATCCCCCAAGCACTAGAACCTGCTAGAAGGAATATAGGGAAGATGGTAGATGGGGTCTGAAACAGCCATCTTTCTTGTCTTTCATTTAGAAAGAATAGTAACTGTTTTTAGTTTCTTTGTATAAATAGTGAATATTCTCTATTAAGTTGTCTATCTGCTTTTTTCTATTTTCAGATATTCTGAAAGAAAGTATATTTTACACACTATAATAGGGGAGGAATAAAACCTATTTTCAAGTAATATCTTTTTCAGAAAGTTAAATGCTACAGTTCTTTAAAAGAAGATATTACAAACAACTCATTTGAATGCTGAATGGTGGGCATTAATGGTTATTTATAGTGAAGACCATGTCTCATAGATTCCCTAAATTCGTTTGGAAGGCAATGTTGGTAAGATTCTTATTAGGAATATGCTTTCTATGAGACTTTAATAGTAGTCCTATTTTTATCTGGGAAGAAATGAACCTTACAATACTAATTTTCTCACTTAATGGATTTTCCTCCCTTAAATAAGCCCAATTCTCTAATCTGGGTTGAGGAGCAGCCTGCTTTAGCCTTTATAGAAAAGTACACTTACATTATATAAGGGAAAACAATTCAAGTAAAATATGATTTTAACCTTTTTTGGAAACTGAAGAAATCAATTCCTAATTTTCCTTCATGTCTCATTCTGGAGGTTGCCTTTGCAAAATCTAGGCTTTTAAATTATGCATGAAGTATTTTATATGATGTGCAAGTTGGTGGGAAAGAACATGGATTTTTAAAAAATGCATGAGCAAACACAAAGGATATGTTTTTACTGATTTAATAAGAATTTCCTTGCCTGCCTACTCTGTGTAGATACTGGCCTAATCACTAGAAAAACTGGTGAGCAAGACAGATGATGTATCAACCTCAGGTAGCTTAAATTTGGGTACATCGGAAGACAAAAAATAAACAAATCTGTAACATGATATCTGGTAATGACAAGGAAAGAGCATAGAGTTGAGTGCTATTTTAGATAGAACGCTCTCATCTTGAGTAGCAGCTTGTGTATGTATATAGGCATATACATATATGTACATATGTATAATTTATTATAAGGAATTGATTCATCTGACTTTGAAATTTGTTGCCATTTATTTATATGTACTATTTGCTTATAATTTTATCTCTTCTTTATCTGTGATTATGAGTGTCCTTACTTACCTATATTTACCTATTTTTGTTCTTTCTCATTTTAACATGATTGATTTATTTTATTGGTCTCCTCAAAAAGAAAAACAAGAAATCCTTGATTTTTATTTATCCTTTCTACATTTTTTGTTGTTATTTTCCTAATTTCAGTCTCTGTCTTTATTATCTTTGCATACTTTCTTTTAAATTCCTCCCAATATTTTTTCTCACTTCACTGCACAGTAGTAGAATTTTTAGCTTCATTACTCTAGATGAAGATTTTATTTGTTGGCCTCCTTGTTGCTAACTGTACTGTGTGACGAAGGGCTGATCAATGGGTTGCAAATGGAAATAATTTGTCTAATTATTGCATTAGATGCTAAAATGGAACTGTGCGTCTTCCCTGTGCTCTTCTTCCATTTCTGCTGGTGGAGGCAGACATGATGGTGTAAAGTGGAGCATCAGTTTGAATAGGTGGATGGAAACTATTTAAGGATGGACGACATAATAGAAGGAGCATGGGTCCCTATTGATTGTAGAGTTGTATACCAATCCTCAACTCTCAACAAGGACATTTAAAGGAGGGGGAATTTAATACCTATTTTGCTTAAGAGATTGTTAATTCTGGGTTTTTGTTACAGCAGTTGAAACTGTATCCTAAGTAATAGATCAATAGAGAGGAACATTCCTGGAGGAAGAAAAAGAAGTACTATGCCCGTCGGACAAAAATATGCCCAGTGTTTCAAGGATGAGCTATGAATTCTGCTTGACTAGAGCACATTGTGTAAGGAGCTGAGGAGGAAATAAAGTCAGAGAGGTGATAGGAATTGGACTTGTGAAATCTTCTAGATCATAGGTTTTATTGGATTTTATTCTAAGGTTCCTGAGAAGCCACTGGAAGGTTGAGAGTGGGGGATGGGGCAAAGGGAGAGAGAGAGAGAGAGAGAGAATCTTAAGCAGGCTCCATACTCAGCATAGAGCCTGATGGGGGGCTTGATCTCACGACCCTAAGACCATGACCTGAGCCGAAATCCAGAGTCAGATGCTTAACCGAACGAGCCGCCCAGGACTAGGACCCCCTCTCAAGTCGTGACTATTAAATTATTTTTTGAATGAATAAATAGAAATAATCTTCCTATTTCTTTTTCCCTAGATCTCAACATTTTTCCACAGCTGAAGGAAAGGTTCTTGTATTAGGTATGGTGATGCTTAGGTGATATACCAAATAAACCTTGACATCTCAGTGTCTTAATATGCTGGAAGTTTATTTCTCATTCAGGTTGTAGACTCTTGCTAGCATTCCTACCTGGGTAACTTTCCATGTGGTTTTTCAGGCCACATTTGCTGTAAAACTTGAGGCTTTTGCCTCCTCTGGGTTTGCAGATTCCCTTCTGGTTGGTCCTAGAGTTGACAGCAAAAATGGGAATCATATGTTGAAGGGTTTAAATTTCTGCTCCTGGGAGTGGTGGCTATCACTTCTGTCATGTTTCATTTATGAAAACTGTCATATGGTCACACCTAAGTGAAAGGGAGTCAGGGAAGTGTGGCATAGCTATATAACCAGGAGGAGGAAGAAATGTGTGAGCATGAAACAATTTTCACCAGTTTTCAATAAGCTTTGTTCATAAATGAATGAGTGAAAGAATGGGTGATGTTTTTAGTTTCATAAGAAAGGAGGACAGATGATCTAAGAATATAACCTCTTTCTTGCGAGGGTTAGTATTTTCTTGGAGTTTAGTCTGGTGGAGTTTAGAGAGTTTAGTTAGTTGAAATATTTAAATTATAAAGAATGGAGAAAGTTCAAGGGCAATTACTTACTGACAACAGACACAAATAATGTTAAGCCCTTTTATTTAGCCTCTTTCCTCCTACCTATAATGTAATCAATGCTAGGGTGATTTTTCTTCCTTATATACAAATTTGAACTTGGGCTTGATTATTTATTGTATAGAATTCCCTATAACCAGAATAAAAAGTTGAATTGTAGTTATAAACTAAATGAGTAAAGTGGTATATGACAATCTATGTGAATACAATTTTGTCATTTAAATGCTCACAGGTTGTTAAAGTTAATCTTTCATTAGAGAGTTGTATGATTTTTAAAATCAACCTTTGAACATAATACTAGAATAATCTTTTTAGTTTTAAAAGTTCACTGTAAATTTAATCTTTGTTACATCAAAGGAATTTTATGTTAAAATGCAGTTTCTTTTATACATCTGAAATATCATTGCCTACATAATCACTTTTTAAGTCATTTGAAAACAGGAATTTCCTATCTCAAATAACTAAGAAAACATTTCATTTTTTTCCCTGGGAGGAAGGATTATATACGTCTTTCCTTCATGATACTGTACATGTCAGAAAATAGTTACCTTTCTGACCTCCTGATTTATGCTAAGTGTTATTTTGTCCTCAAGTTGCAAAGTAAGTGAGATTACAAATAAATTTGCTAGTTGTTACTCATACATAGCTGATTTACTACTGTTACAATGAAAAATTTCCAGAGTCCAAATACATAATTTGATAAAAAATAATGAATCTGAGAACTAGAAGATATTATAAGAGATCATGTTGTCAAACATTCTCATTTTATAGATTAAGAAACAAGCCTAAAAGATAATGTGACTGTACTAAAGTTCTAGAACTCTCTGGCAACAAAGTAGAGATTGACCCATTCATGCTTACAGTTCAGATTTCTATTAACTCATCAAATTTAAACTCAATACATGTAAAATCCTTCTATCAATTATATATTAAGAGTTTCTTCCTCAATATATGTATACATTCTTTCTGTTCTAAGTTGTATCACTTATTTTTATATTGATTTAATGGATTTTTATTTCAAAAGAAGTCATTAAAAATTTCACTCATTTACTTTATAATTAACATAGAAAATAGTTTTAATTTAGCACTAAAATGTATTTTGTTATTAGGCAAATAAGGTGGCCTTTTTGAGATTAGTATTAAATATAAGCAATTGAACAAAGAATAAAATGAATCTTTCACAAAGAACTATAGCATACATAGTTCAGGATGTTTACTCACCCAAATGAGCAGATATGTTGGTGTTGAAATTCTTCCTGGAGGAAGAAGTATGTTTTTCTGTTTTGCACAAAGATGGTGAACAAGTTAGCAGGAGTCCAGTCTTAAAATGTGTTGTAAGATTAGGAAAGAGATATGTGCTACTGTTAAATAAAAACTATCCAGAATTATACTTCTGAATTCCTTCAGAAAACTTTGCTCAGAAAGACAGTTCAAAATTTATTTAACAAATGAGTAAAAGAGGCTTCAAGATTTAGAATGGAGTCAAAACATTTCATAGGATTTGGAGATATTTAAATGAACCGATTTTAAAGAAAGAGGAACCTAATAAGATATTGGCAATCCCCTTTGCTTTTACTAAGGGCATTTGTGTCTTCTCTTTTAATTTAAAAGAAACTAAATAAAGTTCTCCATGAAACACAGTTTCTGAAATTCAGAGAAAAACCTTGCTAAAAAGTTGTTTGTTTTGTGTTCATTGCACTTAAAATCTCCTTTTTCTAATATTAACAGTGAAAAGCTTAACATTATTTTGAGTACTTCATTCTGAATAGCACATTATAGTGAAATACAATGTGAGTTGGCACTTATCTTTGCAAAACCTTAACAACATTCTAGATTATTATTTCAAGTATTTGGAGAAAGTCTGCCATGCTTATATGTAGAAAGCACTAAGGGCTCTGTGTGCTCTTAAGAAATTTAATTCTTTTTGTCGGTGAGGTCTTATAAAAACACTGGATACTGCACTTTATAAAATTAACAATACAAATGAAATTTTAAAAATTATTTTAGCTGTTATGCTTTATTTGATATCATGAATCCTTTTAAAAATTCTCAGGAAATATGCCAGCTTATTGTTCAGACTTTGCAAAGACATTCAATGGTCTAGTCTTCCAGTTCTCTGAGAAAATAGATGAAAAACAATTCTGTTACCAATGTACTCAACATATTTGAAAGAGTAAAATGGCCTTGCTTACCTCTACAACCATTCTTCCAATCATTGTCAGCCATTTTGAGCTGATTATAATTTTTCAAAACACCATAGTTTGGTGCACTCCTTTTTTTCCGCCTGGAATTCCATCTATATTTGCCATTCAGAAATGTAGTCAATTAGAGTTTGTTCAGGAAATATTCATTTATGCCCCTTTAACATTTATGGGAAAAATTTACTTCCCTACTCCATTGAGCTTAGGCACAGCCATGTGACTTGCTTTGGCCAATGGGATATTGAAAAATAAAATGGTAATGCAAAAATACTTGGAACTAAATGATAATGATGATATGTACAACATATTAAAACTTGTGGAAACTGTTAAGCTTTTCTTAAGAGGGAATTTTATAGCCTTAAATGTCTATATTAGATAATAAGTGACTCTAAAAATACTCAATGGATTTCACAAAGTTAGAGTCACTGAAATTTCCTGTTCTTGCATCCATATTCTTGCTCAAGACATAGAATTCCATCAGTGTCCACCTAAAGTTGTTTCTGGGTGCCCCAAGTGAGTAACTTTCTCATGTGCTCACATGGTCTTTCTTGCTCTGCAACTTAGACTGCTTTTTTTCTTTGAATTCTACTTATATATGTTGAAGGTTACTTACCCTTGTCACCATGTGGTACTTTTTTATGGGTGCTTGAAAAAATGAGCTCCTGGGATTTTTTTTTCTATTGTGTTTAGCAGCGTTATTGAGATATAACTTATATCCCATAACATTCACTCATTTTAAGTATATCATTCAATAATTTATTTCTGTTTTCAGAATTGTACACCATCATTACAATCTAATTTTAGAATGTATCTCTAAACTCAAAAAAGGACTGTGCCCATTTATAGTCACTCCCCATTCCCAAATGCAGGCCTAGGCAACCACTAACTTGTCTTTTCTGGACATTTCATGTAAGTGAACTATACCATATGTGGTCTTTTGTATCTGACTTTTTTCACTGAACATAATGTTTTTGAGGTTTATCCATGTTGTAGCATGTATCATACTTCCCTCCTTTTTATTGCCTAATAGATTGGTTTTGAGATTCTATGGCAGGAAAAATTAGGTAACTGATTTCTTGAGATAATTAGTGGACTGTGGGCACAAGCAGTGCTGCTTTGTAACTCATAAAAAAATATATCAGTGAGTTAAGGAGAATGTCATTTCCCTTTCTTTCAACTCTGCATAGAATATAGCATGACCTTGACTCTTCAAGAAATGACAGAATTCAAACCATCAATAGCACTCTTGGCATAGATTTTGGTATTCCCATGTTGAACTAACAATTTAGTTAGCTTGCTCAAGTTAGTATAGCTAGTAAGTGCCAAAGCCTGGATTCCAACTCAAATCTGAATTCAGAGTCTTACATTAGGATATACTGGACACTGATGGCCAGAACCAAAGATGTAGCCATGATTCCAACAATAGGAACATCTTTGGTTCCCATCACTGGCCATTTTGGCCATGAAAAAATCATGCTGTCTTTCTCTTATTTTAGGATTCTTCAAAATAGAAGAATATTTTAATATAGCCTAAAATGACTAATGACCATACATTTTGTATTTTATTAAAACAAATGGAAATGATAGCTTGAAATTATAAATACTACCTTTCATATACTAATGGTCCATTGTTTAAAATAAGTTTAATGTACAATCTTATTTGATCTTTATTAAAATCATCAAAGAAAGTAAGACAGCTAGTAGTGAGTACCTTATATGTGCCAGGCATTATTCTGACATTTTTTATGTATTGTCTTTTTTAGTGATCATAACAATTCAGTGAAGGAATACTATTTTCCTTATTTAATAAATGAGGAAATACTATTTTTTTCATTTTATAAATGCAGAAAATTAGTCTCAGAGAAGGGAATAGCTCACTACAGACCTCATGACTGATAGGTGACAGATCTTGGATTGGAACCCTGTGTCTTTCCTTCCAGTCCTTCCATTTTATTTTACTTTCATGAAAGTGAATGGTTGAAAGATTAGACGGATAAGGATGCATAGAAGCTGTGAAAGAAAGGGTGATTCTTCCACCAAAGTTAAGTTTTGTGGATTTTTCATAAGCTATGAGATATTTGTGCGGTGCATATGCATATGTAAAGCTGTGTTTGCACTCTGTATGGAATTTACCTGGGAGTTAATTATTTCTAGTCAGCCAATATTTATTGAGCAGCTATGATTAAGTTACTAGATTACTGTACTGATGTGAAGCCAATAAACTAAGGGAGAGAGAGAGAGAGGGAGGGAGAGAGAGAGAAATAATAATAAAAACTGCCTTCCTCGAAACCATAAACTCATTGCTTGTGTGAATTCAATCTTTTCAAACATAATTGAACTTGCTCACACCGTACTGTATATGTGGGGATAGACCAAATATCTTACCTTGCAGCGAACATGAAAATTGATTTTGACATAATATTCTCTATCTAACATAAAATACAGAATCACTGAATGTTAGAGGTGTGAGAGAGGCCTTAAAACTCATTCAGTCCAGTGATTTTTCAAACTTGACTGCACAACAGAAATCAACCAGAGAATTTCCTAAACCCCAGGCTTTAGATTCTGATTCAGCATTCTAGGATAGGTCTTTGAGTCTGAATTTTTAATAAAAATTTCCAGCTAGTGAGTGTCAGGTTTGTACACAGGCCCTTAAAAACCGTTTAGTCTAAACATCAACATTTAAAGGTGGGAAAATCAAGACCCTGATAGATGAAGTCATTCTAATAGCTTCAGTGTATGTTTCCAGAAGACAGGGGTGGCCTGATAGTTTGTCAAATATGCTGGTATGAGGCCTCCTCAATAACTGTATGTCAATCATACAGAATTTAAATGAAAGATATGAAAATTTATATGATTTTCTATTTTAATGAGAAGTATGTGAAAACATCTCAAAGCATTAGCCTCAATGCTTGATAGAACTGTGCTAAGAGAACGTTTATTTATACTTTCATTTATCAGATAGTACTGATCGATTTCAGATCTATACAGACATCAGACATACAAAATGACAAAAGGGTATCATTCCGTAGAAAAGCAGAATTTGTCTTAAAATATTGGCTTTTAAAAAGTTGATTTTGTTATTTTGATTATTGATTTCTCCTTGTCACTGCATGTGATAAATGGGATATTCATATTACAATTCTCATGAGTCATCATTAAGTTTAAGGGCAATGAGATTAAAAAGTGTTAATATTCTTATTGAAGCACATTAAGTTTGCCCTCTATTTTTTCCCATTCTATTAAGAGATAAAAATACGATGTTGCATTTAGCTTTTTGAGATACTGTATTTGTAGTGAATGTATAAAATGGATAAAATCAATATTTATAGAAATATTCCAATGAGTATTATTTTTATTCTTGTACTGTTAAGGTCTCTTAGTGAAATGTATAGGTATTTTATGGTGGGAGAGGCGTGCATCTTTGGATGTAGTAAGGGGTAAAGCAGGAGTTATTCAGAGAATAAATATTCCCAGAGAAAATTGTTGCAGTTATGGCAATTCACTCACATACTTTCTTTGTTGAAGTTGCCTCATTGTAAAATGTATTAATGTTAACTCCCATATTGTGAGGTAGTGTGAGAAATTGATTATGCATGCACAGACATGCACACACAAACAAATTTTGAATGAATTGTCTTTTTGGTCAGTCACAGTCATCACTATTGGTACTTAAATATTTGTTCATCATTCAGTCATTCATACAATCACTCATTTAACAAACATATATTGAGTGTATACTATATATCAGGCACTAGAGGTGCTTAGTGGAGCTTTCAACAGCCATACCCAGAGATGAAGACAGATATTAGAGTCGTGGACCCACCTCTATACACATTAGAACTTCTAAGGGCTACACTCTAGGTGTAAAGATAAAGTAGAAACAGAAAGGTCCTTGCAAAGAATTTCAGTTTAGCTTCGAATGATCTTAATCTCTGAAATTGTGTTAAGAGGATCCCAGCAGGCCTGTGCCCATAGGAGACTAAAAGTAGTATACTTTAATCCTTTCTGGAGGAAGATAACATAATTTTAGGATGCAAATGATTTCTACCAACAATTTTTCAAATACAATGCCTGACACTAAAAACCTAAACAAGAAGAACTAATGTAGAAAAAAAGAAAACAGTAAAAGCACTGTAACAGGTCTTATGATATTGACCGCTGGTGGTGGGAAAAGATGTTCTGGTGAGTCTATGGGACTTTCCAGCTGGAAAATCACAGAAACTTCCTAGAGTTCTGGAAGAAGGTCATGCCATATATGCTGGATAATTACATGCCTTTTGAAAGATAGTTTCTGAAATGCACTTGAGCACTAATAGAGAATATCTGTATAAGACCATGAGACATCGGATGTCTTCTTGCAGGATTGTCCATCACGAGACATGTGAGATCTACAAATCATAAGGTCAGGCAAGACCAGCACCAATCTATCAGAGATGGAAGTGCTAAATCCAGATTGAACATGAGGAGGACTCAATGACACAAGCAAGCTGCGTGAACAGGTAGCCCAGACACCCACCTCACCTCCTACTGTTGTCTGATCCCCTTCCTCAGCTCACACCCACAGCCATTGGAGGAATCCTTGCAAGCAGCTGATAACAAAGAAAAATTCCTGAGCTTTACATATGGGTTGGCTTGGTATCTGGGGGCAAGTTAAAAATGGAGAGCTGCACAATAGTTTCATTCAGGAGATGGCCCTGAAAGACCATTGCAAGGGAAAATCCTTCCAATAGGTAGAGCTTTACAACAGTGCAAATGTGTGGCCCAAGATGAGAATATGTGAGGGTCATGGGCAGTGACAAATGGACTTGCCTGTTGGTCAGCAGTCAGAAGGGATACTGACAGAGAGATCAGAGACAAAAATGGACTGGGGTAGAGGTATATTCATGGATATATGAAAGTGAGAAAAAAGTGTGAAGATTTTTGTGTCACACATTATCTCTATAAGAGAGCATCTACCATGAATGAGGCACCAATCAAGTTAGACCAAATAGACCAAACCAAGCTGGCAAAATGATTTGGCCTGTTGGTACGAGCTAGCCTCTTTTATTGGCTAACTCTAGTGCTTTACCATGGGTACATGGATGAAAAAACCACTTTGGCAATATCAGAAGCTATTTTGAGCCAGCAACATGAGATTGCACTTCCCAAAGCTGATTTACCTAGTGCATCTGCTAAATGTCCAACCTCCAGCAGCAGAGCCAATGTTGAGCCTCCAATATGGCACCATTTTACATTAGTTCCGTGTCTCCTGAAAAAGCCAGCAATTTGTATTGGCAGGAATTAATATGTTTTCTCAGTATGATGTGCCTTTCCTACCTGCAGAGTATGTACCAGTACCACCATCTGAGAGTTTATGGGGAATTTGATTTCTGACATAGGATCCCACATACATTGCATCAGAGCAGGGGACCCACTATATTGCAGAGGACTTATACTTATTTTTAAAAGGGATAAAAGATACATATATTCTCTCTCTCTCTCTCTCTCCTGAATGGAAGATATTTGTCAGATACACGTGTTGTGAATATTTTTCCCCCAGTCTGTGGTTCACTTGTTTATTTTCTTAATAATGGATTTCAATGAGTAGAAGTCTTTAAATTTTGTTGGTGTCCAATTTATCAATTTTTTTATGGTTAGTGCTTTCCATATCTTTTTAAAAGCCACTGTTATTTTGAGTTTTCTTCATAAGGCAGCTAAAATTGATTCTAGCTGATATGCTTTTTCATAGTAACAAAATAAAACAAAAAATATGTCAATTTTCCATTGAAAATGAATATATTGGTTCCTTAAATGTGAATTTCTTTGATTTTATTAACCTCTTTAGATCTCAATCGATAACTGGTAGATGTGAATTTAAATTTTAAGCATATTTCATAACATAAAAAACCAAGCAGATTTTTAAACCTCATAAAATTTGCTCAGCATATTTAATTAACTGAACAATGTATTCCAATATTAGTGTAAATATTTGAAAGCTAACTATATAGTTAATGTTTTGGAAATTTTTATGTGTGATACACTCATATATTAGTCTTTCCTTATAAGTGCCAAATAGATTTTCAACATTGTAAGTTTTCTGATAATGTTAAGTGTGTGTGTGTGTATTTGAAATGGAAAATTCACCAAAAAGGAGCTTTTAAAATAACAAATATAATATTTTTATATACTGCAAAAGAGAATTCAGTCTAAAAGTATTAGAACTCAGTATAAAAGTATATTCTTTAAATAAGAAAATCAAATGGTAAGAAAGTTGTATTCAGTTTAACATGCAGAAGAAATCTGTTTACATGCTAAAAATAGAAACCTTGATACTTAGCAGGATAATATTTACCATTGATTTAATATTCAACACTTACATTTATGCTGAAATGGTAACACTTTACTTGTAAAAACACTAAGTTGCTTCTGAGTAAAGCACTGAAGTAGGTTGGTAATAAGTTAGTAAAGTAGATTTCCAAAAGGAAACATTTATACTTGTATCCTTTAAAAATGTATCTAACTACCAATTTTATAGTTTTTAATTAATTTGCAAGGTGACATCTATAGCTGATTTTTAAAATATACTGAAAATATCTTTTCCCTATGTCTCAATTTCTGCAATGCATTTCTTCTACTGTTTAAAAGAATATTTTTTAATGGTGAATAGCTTGCACCCATTTTTTTCTGCCTTTTTTTTTTTTTGCTATCATTAGTTAATCTTGAACTGATCTATGGTGTGTGAGTTTAAATCCTGGCTACACTGTGTATCATTACTTTGTGAATATGAACAATTACTTAATATATGACATCAATATATTAATAATACATAACTCACAAAATTGTTGTGAAAAATAAGTAAAATTATGCATGTAACTGGCTTGAAATAACACCTGGGGTATTTGGTAAGCATTAAATAAATGTTGACCATTGTTACAAGTATTATATGTGCATACATATATGTCTTAGTCTATCTGAGCTGTCATAACAAAATACTATAGACTTGGTGGTTTAAAAAATAGAAATTTATTTCTCACAGTTCTAGAGGCTGGGAAGTCCAAGGTCAAGTTGCCAGCAGATTTGGTTTCTGGAGAGAGCATTCTTTGTGGCTTGCAGATGGCTGCCTCTTCCCTGTGCCTACCCATGGGGGGAGGGGGAGAGGCAGGGGAGGGAGAGGGGAAGAAGAGAAAGGAAAAGAGGGAGAGAGGGAAAAGAGGGAGAGAGGGGAAAGAGGGAGAAAGGGAGAAAGAGGGAGAAAAAGGGAAAGAAGGAGAAGGGGGAGAGAGGGAGGGAGGGGGAGAGAGGGAGAGAGGAAGAGAACTCTCTTAGTCTTTTTTTAAGGCCACAGTCCTGTCTGATAAGGACCCCACCCTTACGACTTGATTTAACCTTAATTACCTCCAGAAACCCTGCTTCTAGGTTCAGTCACTTTGGGGGTCAGGGCTACAACATGGGAATTTTGGGAGAACACAATTCAGTCCACAGTACTATATTTATAAAATGTCTGTCAATTTTATTTATTTTATGGAAGGATTTATATGTATGGAATGATTTATAGATATGTATATAAAATAAATATTTCTTATGAAATATTAAATAGACATTTATAAATAGTTTTATTTATATTTAATATATAATATACATAAACCTTTCTTATAGAAATATAAATATACAATGAAAATGCCATATGATTTTGCTCATATGTGGAATTTAAGAACAAAACAAATGAACAAAGGGGAAAAAGGAGAGAGAGAGAGAGAGAGGCATACCAAGAAAAACAGATTCTTTTTTTTTTTTTTTTTTTTTTTTTTTTTAAAGATTTTATTTATTTACTTGAGAGAGAGAGAGAGAGCAGGGTCAGAGGGAGAAGCAGACTCCCCGCTGAGCAGGGAGTCCGATGTGGGACTCGATCCCGGGACTCCAGGATCATGACCTGAGCCGAAGGCAGTCGCTTAACCAACTGAGCCACCCAGGCGCCCGAAAAACAGATTCTTAACTATAGAGAACAAACTGATGGTTTCCAGAGGGGAGGTGTGTGGGGGGATGGATGAAATAGGTGATGGGGATTAAGGAGTGCATTTGTTGTGATGAGAACCAGGTGATGTATGGAAGTGTTGAATCACTATATTATACACCTGAAAGCAATATTACGCTGTATGTTCACTAACTGGAATTTAAACTTAAAAAAGCAATGAAAACTAGATTTTTTGCATCTATTCATCCACAGTGACTGTGATTTTTAAAGAATGGCACAAAAGATGCTATTGGGATTCCTACAATGCTTATGCAAGACCAGATGACTCATATATACACACAATTTAGAGGTTTCCTCCTCTTATTTTTTCTCCTTTTTTTCCTACTTTTTTCATCAACTCAGTTTGCTACAAATGACAACACATTCATGAAGAATTGCTCTTCTATACACTGTTAATTTTTCCATAAGGAAATACAAGATCATATACTTGGAATTTCAAATGTAATCCCAAAGAGATATCATTCTCTTCTTGGTGAGGGTTGAGGAAAAAGAAAATAAAAGACATTGTGTTGGAGGATGAAAGCAAATAATCACCCAGAATGTGAATTTGGGATCAAATGAAATAGTTTCTTTCAAAATGATTTTCAGAATTGTCCTGACACCTTTTGTTTCACATCTGATGAGAATCCAAAGGAGTGTCAGTGTTGTCTAGCTGAGCTGCTAGATCGGGTTAGAACATTGCTGGGTATGAATGCTGCTAATCCAACGGTGAATGCATTATAGAATCAGTTTCCTTTTTGAAAATTATTTTTATAATATTTTGTATTCTTTGGGTACTAGGTTTTTTCCCATGTGGTTTTTATGGTTAAAGTCAGATTAATGTAAAGTTTTTCCTTACATAGATATATTGGAAAAGAATGAAGATAATATATGCTCTATCTCAGAAAGAAGAAATATAGGTGACAATAGTAGGAGCTCTAAGGTTTAGAGTTTTAGATTTTGCAGGAATCTTACTATTTTTGGACAAGGCATTTTATAGAAGGCTGTGAAAATTACGCAGTTTTATTTGTCTACCATTTTTTATTATTATGTTATGTTAATCACCATACATTACATCATTAGTTTTTGATGTAGTGTTCCATGATTCATTGTTTGCGTATAAGACCCAGTGCTCCATGCAGAACGTGCCCTCTTTTTTTTTTAAAGATTTTATTTATTTATTTGAGAGAGAGAATGAGATAGAGAGAGAGAGAGCATGAGAGGGGGGAGGGTCAGAGGGAGAAGCAGACTCCCCGCTGAGCAGGGAGCCCGATGCAGGACTCTATCCCGGGACTCCAGGCTCATGACCTGAGCTGAAGGCAGTTGCTTAACCAACTGAGCCACCCAGGTGCCCAGAACGTGCCCTCTTTAATACCCATCACCAGGCTAGCCCATCCCCCCACCCCCTTCCCCTCTAGAACTGTCTACCATGTTTATTAAATGATAGTAATATAAGGTCAGAATACCTGAATTGTATCTTGGCTTTGCTCCTTCATTGCCCTGTCGCCTTCTCAGTCCTTCTATCCCATGGTTTCCTCACCTATAAAAAAGAATAATAGTGCTGATGTGTCAGGTTTACTGTGTTATTTAATCCTTGAGACCATATGTAGAAATGTACCTGGCACTATGTAAACAGTAATTTTACATATTACTTTTAGATTATTAGCCACGTTTTCTGTAATTCCACTTCTCTGTTAAATCTGATAACAGAAGTAGCTCAGTGATGCTGTTCCTGTACAATCAGAGTATTCCATCCTTCTTGTTGCAGTAATAGGCTTGTTTGAACATACAATGTAAAATGGACCAGTCCGAATCTCTTGTGGACTTACTTTATTTCTGCACTTTATTTTTATTTATTATTCTCTTAAACCAAATTCAAGCTTTGAAAATAAGGTTGGAGTTGTACCAGCAGTGTCCATCTTTCAAGTAAAACAGGGGGCAGGGAGAGAGAGAGAGAGAGAGAGAGAGAAACTTTGATAATATTTGACATATGAATCCATTTATGCCGGAAGGAAACAAAATCTAGTCCTAGACCACTTGGTGGGCCATTATTTTTTTTTCTCCCATCCTCATTCCTTCCTTCTTTGTCTTTCACCTTTACTTCCTTCGTTTTTCTTTCTTTTTTTCTCTTTTCTTATCTTTACATTAGTTTGAATTGATTTTCTGTCACTTGCCATTTGACTAATGCTTAGGTTTTATCTAATGAAGAAGTTAAAATAATAATAATTTTAATATAGATTTAAAGGGGTTGAATGGGGACTAATGCGGTGCAGACACGGTACTGGGATCTGAGGTAATTGTTTCATTATGTAATATTGAGTCAGTCATTTCAAACAGTAACACATATTATATATACTTAACCTTAACATAAATTATTTATATGATAAACTCACCCTAAGCATTACCTGCTTGTACGACAAAATTTATCTTGCTTCTTGAACTTTCTTCTGCTTATCATGAAAGACATCATTATATAATAAACACTTAATCAAGGAATTCACTCTTTTGTGTAATACACATACTGAATGAAGTTTAATGTCATTAATTGAGTTTCAGTAAATCATAGCTGTTGTTTAGGTGAGAATTAATCACTGAAGAACAAAGTCATTGATTTTTCTCCATAAACATCAAACTAATGTTTACAAGGATAAAGAATACTAAGTTTGGAATCTTGTAGGTTTGGACTTATGAATAAAAATACTTGGCATACTTAGAGACTCACAACAGTCAAATGAAGTGAGGTGATTATCTGATAAGTTTTCAGAGAAGAAATCTTAGCATTTGCCAAGTTTCATGGAAAATCTACTAGAATGATTACTACCATGGCAATGAATGCAGAACATGACATTCAGAGTAACTGATGAAGTTCAGTTTTCTTTGTGCACTTGCAAGAAAAAGTACTTAAAGGAAGAAGTCTTACAGTGAATCAGATTGAGTATCTTAAAATGTTGTTAGCAGATAATGACATATTGGATCTCATTGAAGGCCTCTCCACTGTCATATTGTCCAGTGGAATATGTCTGTATTAGCATGGACCTAGCACATAACATATTCGACACATCCTTGTTAAGCCACTGAGAAAAATAATGGTTTTATAATACAGGGAAGCCAGGAAACTTACATTTCAGGACCTACCTTTCAAGACTGTCACAATCTCTGGATTAATTCACTGACTTTTCCATATCTCTTTTGTCTTTATTTGATCAAGAAGATATACTTTCAGAAATTTGTTTTTCTTATTATAGTTAGGGGAAGAGAAAGATACTAGAAAATGTTTATAATTCTACTTTAAAACTCTGAATCTCATTTATCTTTCAAATCCAAAGTTAGGTTCTACCTACTTCCCAAATCTTTGTCTGACTTACTCTTTCTTTTTTCTGAGATTCTATATTATATCTACTAGTCATTTAGCACTCATTGTTGAAGCCAGTGGGGACAATAAAAATTACACCACCACTGTACCCCAAATTCTGAAGCAATTAAAAAGTAAGACAAATGGGCAGACAGGAGATAAAAAAAAAAATCACCTTCATTAGTGATAAACTTGATGTAGGTAAATGTGGCTTATATCTTACTGGCAAATGGGTTTGTTAATACTATTCACCAGAATATTGTAAATCTACTGTAGTAGAGATATCAGCTGCTTACCAAATCTCCACATGCTTTTCAATGTTACCTAGCCCCTTTGCAGTTAAACTGAATAATGTCACTAGCTCTAGACATATACTGTATGTTACTCCAGGCTAAAGCATTTAAATTCTACTGTGCCATCAATTTTTCTTCACCTTAGCAACATCTCCAGAAGTTTGCGTGTTCAAATAGTACAGTGGCAAGATGTAAGCCAACTGGATCCCTGAGTCATTGCTTAGAAATGAGTCGCCCTGTAGAGCCGCTGATCTAAGCTTTGTTATGTAAAGCCATTACAATTTTGTCATCCAAGCGTTGCCTAGCTTAAATACCTAAAACATTCCCACCTAGTCCTTTGGCAGTGGCAGAATTTCCTCTCTAGAATGGGACAGCAGAGTGGAATGCATTCACTCTGTAGGGAGCACATTCTGTCTGCCAAAGGAGAAAGGACAGCGAGTAGTGGCTGGGCTGAATGTGCCCAATTTCTTTTCACCAACTCGTGGGTCGTGTGTGGGGTTGGAACGAGTGAAAAGATGCAGTAATAGTGGAGATCTTGCCACAGAAAATAAGTATCAGGAGTGTGAAGAAGAGTTGGACTACCCTAACATTCTAGCTGTTCTTGTTCTCTTCGCCCACTGGATTTAATGAATAAACCTGTGGATTACCAGTGTTGTGGCTGTTCACCCTTTGGGGGAAGACATCATCAGCCTACAAAGACAGTCCCCCTTCTTCCTTCATGAAGCCACTTCCTCTATATAAACCACTATAACTTTGGGTATTTTTCTGGGACCACTGATGGATAGTATAATTTTGTTGCCCCAAGGCTCTGAAATTGGACCCCCTAAAAATTTTTTAAATTAACATCTAGGTCACACTTTTATAAACACTGAAAAATTTATTTCCATGTCTATTTCTCTTCCCATTTTGTTCCAAAATAGCCTAGGCTGTAACAACATTACATGACAACGTTAAGATATGCAAATAATGAAGCGTCAACAGAGAGATGCCCCAAATGTGCAACATGAACCCCTTCACATTCTCGATCACTGGGAGAAATCAACATTCAAGGAAATTAAGTCCTCTTGCAGGTTAAATTACCAAACACAAAAATGCAAAGAAATTGAAGTTAAGATCAAATTATCTTGTCTCTGGCTATTAAATTTCAAAGAAATTAAAGTCCAAAGTTTATCCTTCTCTTTTTCTCTTTTCCATCTCAACCAGAGGGATTTCTTGTGTTTGGGGTGATATAGGACTTCTTCAACAGCTTTACCCAGAGGGAACTCAGAAGTTAATTAATTGAATGCCAGCCTTTTAAGAGTCTCACTTTTTAAGAGTCCAAATACTTGATAGAGCACGCATGATAAGTATAACACTAACCCCAAGCCTATTGAATTTAGAAAATGAAGCATTCCCCATTTAACAGAAGTTATTCCCGGCCAAATTTTTTGCCAAAAGCTATTAGGGAAGACTCAGTCATTTGAGTGAAGGAGAGGAAATAGGTATAGCTCCTACCCTCAAGGTTTAGTCACTAGGATGATGGTTAATTTATACCAGATGTCTGGAATTCATGGCTGTGAATCTAAACACAAAAGTAGAATTCCCACATTAAAAGGTGAATTTCGGCATCATATCATTTTTATACCTGTGGGAAATGTGCTCATGCTTCCTGTTCATGCATGATGAGAGACATATCTGGCACAGTGTCTAGATTAGTCTGCTCCTGCAACAAACTATCCTATGATCTCAGTGGTTAAACAAAAATTTTTTTAACATGTTAGCTCCTGCTCACTTTTGATCACCTGTGGGTATGTTCCATATCTCTTTTCATTCCAGGATCCAAGCTGAAGAGTCTTTGCTTATTTGGAACATGCTGCTTTCATAGTAGAGAGAAAAGAGTAAGAGATGGAAAAACAACAGCAACATTCAGGGTCTATTAAAGCTGTTGTGCGGACATGGTGAATGTCATATTTGTTCAATAGGCAATTGGTCAGAATGAGTGATGAGGTCAACCCCAACATTAATGTGATGGATATGTATACTCCTCCACTGGAGTCACTGTGTGTCTTACGGCAGTGATGCGACTCATAATTTGCTTACAGGAAATGGGAGTAAATATTTGAGAACAATACAAGCTATTATAAGTTACTATTTCCTCCTTGCAAAGTTTAGAATATTATAAAGTAGGACATTTAATTGCAGGTCTTTCTCATACACTATACTAAAGATACCTTAATTTCCATTTCCTCTCTGAGCCCCATACTTCAGGCTCCCTAGTATTCAATAAAATGTGAAATGGTCTAGTGTTATGGTATCAAAAATCTCTTGTGAGAAGGTATTTTCACACATTTCCAATCTCTCTTGTATAGATTGGCTTAAGCCCCAAATAAATTAGCCTAGAAATTTTTGTTATGTTCTTTGACTCATGTAGTATTGAAAGGGGTGTTTTTAATATCCTAAATATATCTTTTTGATATTAACTTATAATTCAATAGCACTGTAGTCACAAAATGGGTAATTCACATAGTGAATTTAAAATTTTTTGAGAGTAGTCCTATAGCTCTGTTGTGTGGTGGATTGTGTAAAGAAACTGTGTGCTTGAGAGGAATGTGCACCTCTAATATGCGAGTGCAGAGCTTTATAGGTATCCATTAAATAAAGATTATTAGTTATGCTTTTCAAACTTACTACATCCTTATTAACTTTTTTCTTCATGGCTCATCAATCATTGAGAAGGGCATATTGAAATATTCCACTCTAATACTCAGCTTAATCAGATTCATCCTATAACTCTATATTCGCATTACATGTATGTTAAATCTATTTTATTAAGGCCTTTTGGTTTTGTAATTGTTATAGCTTCCTGTTCATTTGAATTAGATGGCACATAGCTTCCCAGGTAGAAACTTCCTTTCCTGGTCTCTTTGCAACAAGCTGTATCCAAATACCTAACTAATGATGTGTTCTCAGTTCTAAATAATGAGGTGGGAGCAAAGTGCAATAACTTCTCATTATGTGCATTAGAAGGAACATAATTGCTTTCTCTCTCCTTTTCCTCTTTCTGTCAGCTGAGACATAACATGTTGTTGACCCAGTTTTATGCATTAAAAAAATAAACAAGAGAGAGCAGTACTGCAGGTGGTGGTGGACCATCAAGGTTGAAGGACTATGAATCTCTTAATGACCTTCTGGTCCATTGCCTCTACTTTCCCAGATCTGACTGATCTCCTGCCTCTGGATTGTCATATGATACAGCAGGTGTGTTTGGAGTCTTGTTTGTTACTGCAGCTCAGGCTGTACCCAAACCAAGTTCATTGACTGAAGTCAACTTGATCTGATAGTAAGAAAATCGTGCCAGCTTTTTTTTTTTAATTAGTATTTTCCTGGTATATTCTTTTCCAGCCGCTTATATCAAACTTTGCATTTTATCATTTTTTGGGTGTGTCTCTTATGAAGAGCATATAGTTAGATCTTTTCCCCCTTCACATCTGAGAATCTTTGGCAAATTTAGTCCATTAAATTTTATTATGATTGTTGATTATTTTGGACTTGTCTTCATCATTTTACTTTTTTTCTTTTTTTGTCATGTTTTTGTTCTTTTTTTCTTACCTCATCTTTCCTAAAAGCTTTATTTTTTCTAATTTTTCCTCTCTTACTTTTTTCAATGAGATTACAATCATATGCTTTTTAAAATGATATCTTGATCCAGTTTTGAGTTTAGTAGAAATTAAACAACATATCCCTGAACAACCAATGGGTCAAAGAAGAAATCAAATGATAAAATGGTATCTAGAAACAAATGAAAGTGAAAACATAACATACCAATTACTATGGAACGCAACAAAAGTAGTTCTTTTTTTTTTTTAAGATTTTGTTTATCCAGGGGGAGTGGGAGAGGGAGAAGCAGGCTTCCCACGGAGCAGGGAGCCTGATATGGGGCTCGATCCCAGAACCCTGGGATCAGACCTGAGCCAAAGGCAGACACTCAATGACTGAGCCACCCAGGTGCTGGTGAGAGTAGTTCTGAAAGGGAAGTTCATTGTGATAAGTTAAGAAAAAAGTTAGATCTCAAGGAAACAATCCAACTTCACACCCCAAGGAATTAGGAAAAAGAAGAACAATCTAATCTCAAAGTTAGTGGAAGGAAGGAGGTAATAAAGATCAGAGCAGAAATAAATGAAATAGAAAAAAATCAATGAAATTAAGAGTTGGATTTTAGAAAATATAAACAAAATTGACAAACCCTTAGCTAGACTAAGAAAGAAAGAAGATGTGGGGTTCCTGGGTGACTCAGTCATTTAAGTGTCCAACTCTTGGTTTCAGCTCAGGTCATGATATCAGGACATGAGCTGGAGCCCCATATTGGGTTCTGTGTTCAGCATGAAGTCTGCTTGAGATTCTCTGCCTTTCCTCTGCTTCTCTCCCCCCTCTCTCTCTAAAATAAATATATAAAATCTTCCTTTAAAAAAGAAAGAAGACTCAAGTAGATAAAATCAGAAATAAAAGATGAAACAGTACAACTGATAACAGAAATACAAAGAATTGTAAGAGACTACTATAAATAATTATATGCCAACAAATTGGATAACCTAGAAGAAATAGAAAAATTCCTAGAAACATATTACCTACCAAGACTGAATCATGAAGAAAGAGAATCTGAACAGACCAATAATGAGTGTAAGGAGATTCAATAAATAATCAAAAACCTTCCAATTAGGAAAAATCCAGGATAAGATGGCTTCACCCATGAATGAAACATTTAAAGAGTTAATACCAATCTCTCTCAAATTCTCCCAAAAAATTGAGGAGGAGGGAACATTTCCAAACTCATTTTACAAGGCCAGTATTACCATATATATTTTTAATCTTTAGTATGTGTTTATATTCTTTTAGCAGACTATATTTTCTAAAGATGGCCAACAGAATATATCCCATCTCACATGCTCTTGTGCAACTTGACCTTTCCATCTCATCATCAAGAAGTGAATTTATCTCTCTACACCTGAAATCTGGGTGGGCACTGTGACTGCTTTGACCAATATTCTAAGGTGGAAATGATACTGTTTCAATTCTGAGCAAGGTCCTTACATGGCCTGGAAGACTCTCACTTATTACTTCTTAGAATTAAGATTATTTATTTATTTATTTATTTATTTATTTATTTATTTATTTTAGTGTAAGTATCCCCTGCAATATTTAGGATATTTCATACTAAGAAAAATTGTTTTTTAAATCTGAAATTCAGATTGAAGTGGGTGTCCTGTATTTGTATTTGCTGAATACAACAACCCTACTTGGAAGCCAACAAACATACCAGAGGTGTGATTCACCTGAAAAACTACCATACTTGAGAAGCTCAAGCTGAGTGACCAGGCCTTGCAGTATGAGACACCATGTGGAAGGAGAGAGAAGCCAAGGAGCATCGAGGCACCAGCAATATGATTAAAGAAAACATTTTGGAAATAGCTCCTCCAGCCCTAGTGATTCCCACTGATTCCAAGTGGATCAGATACGAGCCAACCAGCTTACACTTTCCTAAATTCCTGACACACAAAAGTTGTGAACAAGAGAAAATGGTATATTTTAAGCCAAAAATTTTCGGGATGGTTTGTTATACAACAATTCAGAACTAAAATAGATCTGTGTTTGAAACAAATAAACAAATACCGATATCTTTGTAGGTATAAATTTGCTGTTGTTATTTTTCTTGGTGAATTCCTCTGGTTTCAGTCATCTTTGTTGATGAACTCATATCTGATTGCTTTTAATAGGTGGGAATTCCAAGTACCAGAATTTAAGCTATTCTCCTGGAGGGAAAGGGAAATTGCATTTTGTTCTGCTGGGACCTGGTCCCATATTTAATACAGGCATCTCAGTTTTAGCTCATCTCATCAGAAACCCCAAAGTTTAGTATTCTCATCTGAACTATTATATGGGCAACCCCGCCTTTCACCTTCACTGACCATGAACCACTCCTATCCAAATTTCAGCTCATGGGCTATTGTTTTTTCTTATTTTGGACAGAGAAGTGGTGATTTGGACATTTCTCTCTCTTACTTTAAATTTAATAATGTCTTTAAAAGTATCTTTTATTTAAAAGTGTCTCTTTTTTTAGAGAGCCTCTTAGATATCTATCTGCCTTATTGTACAATTTCCATCTTTTATTTCTTCAGAAATTTTAAAATGTTTCACAACAGAGACAGATTCATGTACTGAGGTCCTAAAGGAGCTATACCAAATTCCTTGGAAGATCTCCAATCTGCGGCTATGAAGAAATCCTAAGTTCATAGGAGCCTCAAGAACCCTGTCTAAGACCTGGCATGGTAAGAAGTTTGGGAAGAATTTTATTTCTTTGACTTTGCTTAAAGAACAAGATGGTTCAATTGAGGCTTTAGTTCATTTGGATCTTGATGTTTTTAATTTATACCAAGATTTAATCTTTGTATTTTATTTATTTATTTATTATTTTTTTATTATTATGTTATGTTAATCACCATACATTACATCATTAGTTTTTGATGTAGTGTTCCATGATTCATTGTTTGCGTATAACACCCAGTGCTCCATGCAGAACATGGGGAATCTTTGTATTTTAATTTCTTCCTTGGAATATAAAAATGACAAGACATTTATTTTAGATATGTGAATCTCTGCTGACTATTATTATTGGACTATCCTAATTTAACATTTAACTGATTTGCAAAATCTTGGCTTATGTTGGACAATGTCAGTGGATATAATTTGAGATGGGAAATAGAAGTGAGAGTGTGCTGTTGATTTTAGGTACATAATAGACTTGGATTTAATTCCTAAGTGGAACGAGGAATGACCAGTCCTCCATGGTAATTAGTTTGTACACGAGAAAATCATCAGGTTCAACTTGTGATGGTCCTATGCCTTTAATTTCAACAGTGTGCAGTTTTATACAGCTATATAAACAATTCTAGGTTTTTCAGTTTTACTCATCACATGAATTATTGGACTGTTAGAAGTGTTTTGTACTTTTTCATTTCTCTGATTAAATAAAGAAAAATAAAATTTGCCTGGCTAAGTAGATTATTAGCTGAAATTCTGGAAGTAGATTCTTTTAGCTTGATTTGCCAAGTTTGGCTGTGAGATTTTTAGATAAATCCTCTGAGTTAAATTTTTAAAAATTTCTGGAGCTAAGAATAAAGATTTTCTTCCTTGTCATCAAATGCAGTCTGTAAATAGCCCTGTGCATTTCATAATGGTTAGTATTAGCCTTAAACTTTCCCTTCTGGAGTTGTAAAATTTTCCTCAACATTTAATTAATTGGAATTTTAAATTATTTTGGAAACTTTGGGAAACAAAATCTTCTGATGGTCCCACAAAGATACTATAGGAAGATAAGACTGTAAGGGGACTAGTGGCTTCATGAAAGAGAAAACCAAACTGTCATGATTTTCTTGTAATCTCCATCAAAGGGGACAAAAAAAAAAAAAAAACCCACGTAATCATAAGCTTAATGTTTAAAGTCAATGGGTTAAGAGAATCAATAGCTAAAGAAGGTTAGTGGGGGGAATGCTTCTTTCCTACTCTTGATATTTCCTTCTCTTTGGAGGGAGTTCCAATAGTGTAACCCTCCTAGCCTCTCTCCTATCCCCCTACCCCCACTTTTCCCCACAAATGAGGAGTTAGCTATGTTATTGGAGAGCTCAGAGAGAGAAAATGTCCATACATAGTTTGACTCTCATCTCTTTCTCCCTCAATCTCTCTCTCTAAGGTAGGTGATTTTTAAACTTTAGTGTGAGTCCAAATTCCCTAGAGATGCTCTTTAAGAATCTTCTGGGCCCACTCTCCAAAGATTTGGTTCAGTAGGTCTAGGATGGACCCATGACTTTGCATATTTAGCACATTCCCAGGTGATGTTGATGCTTCTGGTCCAGGAACTGCCCTTTGAGAACCACTTCTGTAGTACCTCTCTGGCTAAAGAGAGCATGCATTCTACTCTGCTCTTCCATGCTAACACTTCATGCAGAGGCAGCTTTGGCCTCTATAGTAGGGCCAGCACCAGAGTCACCTCTAACAAGATTGGTGAGTCTGTCCAATTCTGGGTCAATATAAGTAAGCCTATTTTGCAATAAATAGAAGTGCTTTCCCTAATTTTGGTCTTCTATCTGTCTTAACATCTTACATACCTTTTAACATGATCAGAAGGTGAATAGGGACGAAGGGTGCTATTACTGCATCTCCTGAAAATCTCAAAATGAGCGTATATGTTCCCATATAGTCAGTCTACCTGCCTAGATTGTAGGGAATTTAGAAAGGACTGTATCTTCTCTATCTTTATAAAGCCAGTATGCAATCCACTGCTATTTGTTATGCATTTGAACCCAGTGCTTATTAAATGAAATATAGTTTATATATAAATATTATTGTCACCTCCTGGACAAGAAGATATTTCATTGTAAGTTGGAATTGTAAAATGTATCTCAAACATAAAAATTCAAACGTGCAATTTGAAACACATGAAATTCAGCAATCTGTTTTGAAGGTCTGATGCTGCTGAAATCATTAAAATGGGACTTTCAAGAATCACGTCCAGTGCTCAGTGAGTGGGCCATCTTGATATGTGATTTCCCGGGAAGTTAATTTTTCAAGTTTAATTTATCATCGACTTTATTCCTTCAAGGTTTTCTATCTCATGCTGAGTGGATTACAGTCCAGTGACTACTCCTAGCAGCTAGCCAGCTGGTGATAATTGCTGTTAATTTCCTGGTATTTGGCAACCAATTGTTCCTTGACAACTGGAAGGAGATAACATAAGTGTCAGAGGAATTGCAAAAATAACATTTGTTGTTTTTGCTTGATTATATAAATGGTACATTCTTCTTCTTGGAATTTTAAAAAATACGGAAAATATAAAGTAAAAAGTAAGAGTTTAAACATAACCCTTCTGCTCAGAGGAAGTCACTTTCATAATTTAGTACATTTCAGCTCTACTTATTATCTATCTTTATGTATCCTGATATATAAATTCAAAGTACCACTACCACCTCGAGTAACAAAAATTTTACATCATTCTATTTATCCAGCTCTGAATTTTACTTTTTTCTACTTAAAGATATATCCTCAGCATTCCCTTCTTTAGTTTTCAGAAGGGTAACTTGTTATGGTACTATAATATGCTTTCATATGGTTGTGGAGTATATTGGTTTAAGAAATAACCAGGAACAAAAAAGTCCATCAAACTGCTAATTTATCTTGAAATTTATTGTTGAATCCAGGAGGAATAATTCTCAAAAGCAGTCAGATAATGTAATCTTACTTGCTAACCCTAGCCTAATGAGGGCCTATGCAGCCAAAGAAACAAGTCTAGGGTTATAGGACAATATGCTATGTTTTTATTATATATATTAATGAGTAAAAAAACCTAGATATGAGGAAATGAACATATATTTTTTTGGTATGTGTGGGGATATTTCTCTCATATTTATTTGTTTTCAACAGGCAAACATTTCTTTACTTCTTAATAACTAAATCCGAGTCTAACCTAAATTTATCTTTCTGGATTATGGATAAATTTAGTCAGGAGAAGGACTCCTACTTCTCCCAGGTATGAAATGTTTCCATAGTTCAATGCAGCATCAAGATATTCTCTATCTGTAAAGGCTAATTAATTTACAGTGCTCATTGGCCTAGCCTACAGGTGCTGTTCTGATGCTTAAAAATTACTATTAAAGATTGGAACTTGTAGGGTGCCTGGGCGGCTCAGTCGTTAAGCGTCTGCCTTCGGCTCGGGTCATGATCCCAGGGTCCTGGGATCGAGCCCCGCATTGGGCTCCCTGCTCAGCGGGGAGTCTGCTTCTCCCTCTCCCACTCCCCCTGCTTGTGTTCCTGCTCTCACTGTCTCTCTCTGTCAAATAAATAAATAAAATCTTTTAAAAAAATAAATAAAAAATAAATAAATAATAAAAAAGAAGATTGGAACTTGTATTAGTCAGGGTTTTTGAGAGAAGCAAACTCAATAGGCTCTATCTATATCTATCTATCTATCTATCTATCATCTATCATCTATCTCTATCTATCATCATCTATCTATCATCTATTTATCATCTATCTAAGAGGAGATTTATTATAGGGATTGACTCACATGGTTATGGAAGCTAAGTCCCATAGTCTACCATCTGCAAGCTGGATAATCAGGAAAGCCAGTGGTATAATTCAGTCTGGGTCCAGAGGCCCGAGAACCAGGAGTTCCTATGTCTGAGGTCAGAAAAGATGGATGTCCCAGCTTGAGAAGAGAGAGAATTTGTCCTTCCTTTGCCTCTTTCCCATTCAGGTCTCCAGTAGATTGGATGATGTCACTCACACTGGTGAAGGTAAATCTTTACTCAGTTTACTGAATTAAATGCTGATCTCTTTTGGACATGCCCTTGAAAATACACCTGGAAATAATGTTTTACCATCTCTCTGGGTACTCCTTAAGCTAGTACAGTTGACACATAAAATTAACCATCACAGTACTCCTTGGTGGGTACTCACTGGCTACTCACTGGATGCTGATTTTTTAGGTACATAACACAAGCCTTTCTTCAGTTTTACCAGCCTCCCAGCTACTGACCTAAAGTACATACGGATGAAATTCACTCTCTGTTCTCCAAATTTATTTTAATCTGTGGAAAACATTTTTTATTTTTATGCTCTTCAAAACATATTTTAATGAAATAGGCTATTAATTAAAATAGGAAAAAACACTGTCCTCTAATAGTTTCTGTTTTGATGAGCAAAAATCTTTTAAGACAAGGAAACATCATGGTCCTGAATATCTGCTTTAGCTGGAGTGAAAAGGAAATCATACAGAGTTTAATATATATTTTTGAATACATAAATAGATGAATAAATGAGTGAAGGGTTACTAAATTATAAATACCAAGGATTTCTATAGTGTGATTGTGGTTCAAAAATCACATATATTGTCTTATTTTATCTCACAGCAATTCTGAGGTAGAAATCATTATTCCCATTTTTTAGAGGAGAAATAGATGCTCAAAATAGTTTTGAATTGCCCAGGGTCACATTATAGAAAATACCAGGTCCATGTAGTTTTGATCCTATAGGGTAAGTGTTTATTTTACCAAACATGACTCCTCTCTTATGATGGAGTAACCACTAGAGAAAGAAGAAATAGTACAAGAGTCTAAGAAAATTGAATACATAAAAATCCATATTGAATAGTCAGAGAAATGGAGACTGATGACTCAGGAAAGGAGAGAACAATTCTATAGCTTTCTAACTAATACATATGAGACTTATTGCATCAAGGGTCACACTCAGGAGAAAATGGGCTCTGTGAACTAAGGATGAGAAAATATTTGGAAATCAAAACAAAGTCACACAGAGAATTTAGAAAAGTGATATAACTAGGAGAGTAGAGGAATAAACTGCTCTCCTGGAGCTCTAAAATCAATAAGCATGTTCTATTATAGGAAATTTATTTTTTTTATTATTATGTTGTGTTAATCACCATACATTACATCATTAGTTTTTGATGTAGTGTTCCATGATTCATTGTTTGTTCATAACACCCAGTGCTCCATGCAGAATGTGCCCTCTTTAATACCCATCACCAGGCTAACCCATCCCCCCACCCCTCTCCCCTCTAGAACCCTGAGTTTGTTTTTCAGAGTCCATGATTTCTGGGAAAGACAATTTAACAGTGTAATAAATCCCCTGCATTTCAATGATTCCAATAATCCAATTTTGTTCCTGGAAAGAACTGATGATTGGTTGTTGACGCCCTACCCAGGGCTGTAGACAGAATGGGATCCACTGGAAGATATGCTCCTTAAGTAAGGAATGTAACAGACAGTCTGCCTCTACTCAGTCTAATATGCTGGATGCTAATTGTTGCTGCTGAGTTATAGAGAAGTAATGATTGTATAGAAGAGGGCTCCCCAAAATCTTAGAGAACTGTGTAATGTGGCTTTTAACAGAAATTTGAAGTACTTCAAGGAATAGTGATATTTTCAAGTGAATTCAGATATTATAAGTGGTACTAAAAAAGAGCATCTAGAATCTGAATCATAACAACAGAAGCTTGAATCCTTGACTAAGAAATTAATATTCACACAAACCAAGAAGAATATGATTGCTTTTTTAAAATTAAATTTATTTTATTTATTCTCTTTTATTTTTAAATGCAGTATAATTAACATAAATGTTGTATTAGTTTCAGGTGTACAATATACTGATTCAACAATTCTTTTTTTAAAAGATTTGTTTATTTATTTCAGAGAGAGGAAGAGAGGGCGCTTGGGGAGAGGGGCAGAGGGAAAGAATCTCAAGCAGACTCCCCACTGAGCATAGAGCCCCATGTGGGGCTCAATCTTAACCCCCTTCACTTATTTCACCCATCGCCCACCCAACTCCTCTCTGGTAGTTATCAGTTTGTTCTCTATAGTTAAGGGTGTGTTTTTGGTTTGTCTCTTGTTTTTTTGTTTCTTTGTTTGTTTCTTAAAGTCTACATATGGGTGAGATAATATGGTTTTTATCTTTCTCTGACTGACTTATTTCATTTAGCATTTTACCCTTTAGATCCATCCATGTTGTGGCAGGATTACTTATGGCTAAGTAATATTCCAGTGTGTGTGTGGTGTGGTGTGTGTGTGTGTGTGTGTGTGTCTATCTATATCTATATCTATATATCTATATATCTATCTCACTTCTTTATCCATTCATCTTTTGATGGACAGTGGGGTTGTTTCCAAAACTTGGCTCTTGTAAATAATGCTGCAATAAACATGGAGATGCATGTATCTTTTTGAATTAATGTTTTTGTATTCCTTGGGTAAATACCTAGTAGTGGAATTACTGGATCATATGATAATTCTATTTTGAACTTTTTGAGGAAATTCCATATTGTTTTCTATAGTGGCTGTACCAGTTTGCATTCCCACCAACAGTGCATGAGGGATCCTTTTCTTCCACAGCCTCAGCAAAACCTGTTGTTTCTTGAACTTTTGATTTTAGCCATTCTGACAGGTATCAGGTGATATCTCATTGTAGTTATGATTTGCATTTCCCTGATGATAAGTGATGTTGAACATCTTTTCATATGTCTGTTGGCCATCTGTTTGTATGCCTTCTTTGGAGAAACGTCCGCTCATGTCTTCTGTTCATTTTTTAAAAGATTTATTTATTTTAGAAAGAACGTGTGTGCAAGTGGGGGGAGGGACAGAGGGAGAGAATCTCAAGCAGACTCCCCACTGAGCATGGAGCTGAACACGGGGCTTGATCCTAAAACCCATGAGATCATGATCTGAGCCAAAATCATGAGTTGGACGCTCAACCAACTGAGCCACCCAGGCACCCCTTCTGTCCATTTTTTAATTGGATTATTTGTGTTTTGGATGTTGAGTTTTATAAGTTCTTTATATATTTTGGATACTAACCCTTTATTGGATATGTCACTTGCAAATATCTTCTCCCATTCCATAGGTTGCCTTTTAGTTTTGTTGATTGTTTCTTTCACTGTGCAGAAGCTCTTTATTTTTATGTAATCCCAATAGTTTCTTTTTGCTTTTCCCCTGCCTCAGGAGACATATCTAGAAAAATGTTGCCATGACCAATGTCAAAGAAATTAGTTTGTGCTCTCTTCTAGGATTTTTATGGTTTCAAGTCTTGCATTTAAGTCTTTAATACATTTTGAATTTATTTTTGTGTATGGTGTAAGAAAGTGGTCCAGTTTCATTCTTTTGCATGTAGCTGTTCAGTTTTTCTAATACCAGAGATTGTTGAAGAGATTGTCTTTTTCCTATTGCATATGCTTACCTCCTTTGTTGGATATTAATTGACCATATAATCATGGTTTATTTCTGGGCTGTCTGTTCTTTTTTATTTATCTATGTGTCTATTTTTATGCCAGTGCCATACTGTTTTAATTACTACCACGTTGTCATATAACTTGAAATCTGGGATTGTGATATCTCCAGTTTGTTTTTTTTAAAGATTGCTCTGGCTATTTGGGGTCTTTTGTAGTTTGATACAAACTTTAAGATTATAAGTTCTGTGCAAAATGTTATTAGTATTTTGATAGGGATTACATTAAATCCGTAGATTACTATAGGTAATCTAAGTATGGACATTTTAACAATATTTTTTCTTCCAGGATGCCTGGGTGGTTCAGTTGGTTAAGCGGCTGCCTTTGGCTCAGGTCATGATTCCAGGGTCCTGGGATCGAGTCCTCCATCGGGCTCCTTGCTCAGCGGGGAGCCTGTTTCTCCCTCTGCCTGCCGCTCCCCCTGCTTGTACTCTGACTCGCTCTCTCTCTAGCAAATCAATAAATAACATCTTTAAAAAAAATTTAAAAAAATTTGTTCTTCCAGTCAGTGATCATGGAATATCCATTTCTTTGTTTTAATGTCAGTTTCTTTGATCAATGTTTTGTATTTTCAGAGTATAGGTTTTTCATCTCTTCAGTTAAGTTTACTCCTAGGAATTTTATTACTTTTGGTGAAATTGGAAACTGCTATTTCATTGTTAGCATATAGAAATGCAACAGATTTCTGTATGTTGATTTTGTATCCTGTGAACTTCCTGAATTCATTTATCAGTTCCAGAAGCTTTTTGATGGTCTTTCAGGTTTTCTATATATAGTATCATGTCATCTGCAGGTGGTGAAGGTTTCAGTTCTTCCTTACCAATTTGGGATGTCTTTTATTTTTTCTTGTCTGATTGCTTTGGATAGGATTTTCAATACTATATTGAATAAAAATGATGAGAGTGGACATCCTTGTCTTTTTCCTGACCTCAGGGGAAGAACTCTCAGTTTATCCTCATTGAGTAGGATGTTAGCTGTTGGTTTTGTATATATGGCCTTTATTATGTTAAGGCATGATCCCTCTAAACCTACTTTGTTGAGGGTTTTTATCATGAATAGATATTGTACCTTGTTAAATGCTTTTTTCTGCATCTATTGAAATTATCAAATATTTTTTATCCTTTCTCTTGTTCACATGATGTATCATGTTGATTGACTTGTAAATAGTGAATCACCCTTGCACTCCAGGATAAATCCCACTTGCTCATGGTGAATGATTTTTTAAAATGTATTGTTGGATTCAGTTTGCTAATATTTCTTTAGGATTTTTGCATCTATGTTCATCAGAGATACTGACCTGTATTTCTTTTTTGTGGTGTCTTTCTCTGGTTTTGGTATCAGGATACTGCTGGCCTCATAAAATGAATTTGGAAGCCTTCCTTCCCCTTCTATTTTTGGGAATAGTTTGAGAAGAATAGGTGTTAACTCTTCTTTAAATGTTTGGAGGAATTCACCAATGAGGCTGTCTGGTCCTAGACCCTTGCTTTTTGGAAGTTTTTTGATTACTGTTTCAATTTTTTTCATGGTTAATTGATTGGTCTGTTCAAATGTTCTGTTTATTCCTGATCTAGTTTTGAGAAATTATATATTTTTAGGAATTTATCAATTTCCTCTAGGTTTTTCAATTCATAGGCATGTAATTTTCATTAATATTCTCTTATAATTCTTTTATTTGGGAAATTCTGTGTCTCTTCTATTCTGAATGATAACCTTGCTGAAAAGAGTATTCTTGGCTGTAGATTTTTCCCTCAGCACTTTGAATATATTCTGCCACTCCCTTCTGGCTTGCAAAGATTCTGCTAAAAAATCACCTGATAACCTATGGGTTTCCCTTGTATGTAACTGTTTCCTTTTCTCTTGATGCTTTTAAAAAATCTCTCTTTATCACTACTTTTTGCCATCTTAATTACACTTGATCGTACATTTGATGGAGTCCCCTTAGTTGACTTTCATTTTTTTATTACTTTTTTCTTTTTCCTCTGTTCCCCTTGATTGTTTTCCATTACTCTGGCTTCCAGGTCACTGATCCATTTTGCTTCCTCTATTCTATTATTTATTCCATTCATTTTAGTTTTAATTTCAGTTACTGAGTTCTTCATCTCTGATTTTTTTTAATGTTCTCTATCTCTTTGTTGAGGGTCTCACTGAGGTCCTCCCCTCTTTTCCCAAGTCCAGTGAGTATCTTTATGATGATTACTTTAAAATCTTTATCCGGCTTATTACTTACCTACATTTCGTTTAGGTCAATTACTATAATTTTGTCCTATTATTTCATTGGGGCCATATTCCTCTGTCTCCTCATTTTGTCTAACTTTCTGTGTATTTTTTCTTTGTGTTAGGAAAGTCGGTTACATCTCCTGGTCTTGAAAATAGTGACCTTATGAAGATGTCTTATAGTGCCCTGAAGTGCAATGTCCCCTTCACCATAATCTGGCAGTTCTGGGGTGTCTCCTATATGTGTTACAGTGCCCTACTTTTGTGGCTTAGCCATATTTGCCTTCAGTCCAGTCATCTGCCATGGCTGTTTTTAGCTGTTGTGTGTAGGATTTGGTCTCTGTTTTGTTAGTGAGCCAGTCTGGGGCCACCCTGGGCTTGAGTTGAATCAGAACAGGCATTTTCCAGAGATGCAGTAGCATCAAACTGCGGGGCACTTTCCCTGTGTTGTCCCCTGAGAAACTCTGGTTGGTGGGTGGAGTCTGCAGTCATACCCATGTCTGCCCACAGCCTACTGATGGGGCCACAATTGGACTGGTATGGGTGTTTACCTTCCCCTTTCCCTGGGGCAGGAGCCACTTTGGAGTGGTGCTGGCCCCTGTCAGAGCTATTTGTACACTGTCAAGCTTGTGGCACTGTTTTGAATAGGTTCCAGCCAAAGGCATATTAGAGGGGGAAGGTCCACAGAAGAATGCAGGGATGACCTGTGGTGCAAGCAGAGTCCACGCCAGTCTGCTGGAAGAGAGTACATGCAGCAGCCTCAGAAAACTCCTGCCCAAGATTGGATGGAAGGGCCATGTCTTCAGGAGAATATGGGGGTGGGGCACATTGCTAGCAAGCCAGGTGGAGAGTGTTCAGGCTGTGCTGATTCCCACAGGTGTCTGTGTATCTAGTCTTGAGGGTGGAGGAGGGAAATGGCACCTGCCAGCTCTTTTGTTCTTGGAGAAGTCTCCCAAAGATTCTGCCCCTCCAGGATACAGTGTGAGATGAGTAAATAAATCTACCCGTATACCTCAGGCATTTTTCAAAGTGCTTCTATGCTATATCTCAGTGGGATTATTTGTTGTGCTGTCTCTTTAAGAGTGGGGGCTCTGAAGATGTCCATCGACAGATGAATGGATAAAGAAGACGTGGTATATATACACAATGGAATATTATGCAGCCATCAAAAGGAATGAGATCTTGCCATTTGCAACGACGTGGATGGAACTGGAGGGTGTTATGCTGACTGAAATAAGTCAATCAGAGAAAGACATGTATCATATGACCTCACTGATATGAGGAATTCTTAATCTCAGGAACAAACTGAGGGTTGCTGGAGTGGTCGGGGGTGGGAGGGATGGGGTGGCTGGGTGATGGACATTGGGGAAGATATGTGCTACGGTGAGCGCTGTGAATTGTGTAAGACTGTTGAATCACAGATCTGTACTTCTGAAACAAATAATGCAACATATTTTAAGAAAAAAGAAAAAGAAGAAGATAGCAGGAGAGGAAGAATGAAGGGGAGTAAGTCAGAGGGGGAGACGAACCAGGAGAGATGATGGACTCTGAAAAACAAACTGAGGTTTCTGGAGGGGAGGAGGGTGGGGGGATGGGTTAGCCTGGTGATGGGTATTGAGGAGGGCACATTCTGCATGGAGCACTGGGTGTTATGAACAAACAATGAATCATGGAACACTACACCAAAACAAATTATGTAATATATGGTGATTAACATAACAATAAAAAATTAAAAAAAAAAAAAGAGTGGGGGCTCTGCCTTCCTTGCTTTCCCAGAGCCAAGTTTGCTGATTTTTAAAGTTCCAAGTGTTAAGCCCCACTGATTGTTGGGCCCCTCTGGTTTTCAAAACCAAATGTTATGGGTATTCATCTTCCCTGTGCCTAGGGTGCCTGGCTTCGGGATCTGCTCCTTTCCCTTCTCTGTGCCTGCCATCTCCCTCCCTCCCATGGGCAGTTCTGGAGGCCCATTCAGCTTCTGAGTGCTTTTCTGCCCTTCCTATCCTCTTCGATATGGCTTCTTCTGTACATTTAGTTGTGACGGATCTGTTCTGCCAGTCCTGGGTTGTTTTCTGGGTTATTTGCACTGATGTGGGTGTTATCTAGTTGTATCTGTGGGACAAGATGAGCTTAGGATTCTGCTACTCCACCATCTTCCCTGGAAGAATGTGTTTGCTTTTTGTTTGAAGACTATGTGATTTGTCCAAGAATACACTTAACTGAATATGGAGGAGAGATTCTATGTCTAAGAGAACAGAACGCGATTGAATACAACAAGAATTTTATATGGACAATAGGACTGCTGACTATTAGTAAATACAATTTATTTAAGACACATTAGAAAATAAAATTTATGGTCTCAGATGTCTGTCATATACCAGTTTCTAGGGCATGGCTACTAAATAAACTAAACGTGAGATTATTACATAAGGTGGTAAATTTTAATCTCATTAATGTCCTAGAGTTGTTGGAATGGATTCACAAAGGATATAAACAATTGGAACTTGTAAAAATACACATAAAAGTCAGGAGAGGAGGACCAGCAATAACCAACATCAGGAACACATGCTAATATGTGCTAAACTCCCAAATGCACTGGGACTGTCACTGATAACATAGATGTGAGTACACTGTCCTCCTAATGCCAGTATACATATATTTTATGTCCATTCATCTTCGCGGAGTTAGGAACCTCTTTTGAGACAATGATGTCAACAAAACAAAAATGAAACAAATCAAAATAAGATAAACCTTGATTTGTTCAGTACTTAGGGTATGGGTCTAGGCTAGATAGGCATTACTGGTGAATTGAAGCAATGGGGAGCATCAGAGGCCAAATTATAATGGGGTGGGGGTAGGAGTGGACTGTTTGGTACCTGAGAAATAATTCCTTTAAAGGAAAGAAAAATTCTGAGCATCACAGGAGACAGTGGCCTTGACCGTAATTGTGAGTTGGAAGAAAAGTGAGTCTGTAACTCAGTTCCTCACATTTTCCTCAGGGCAGGCAATTTTGACTGGACTATATCTCCTTATGGATATTCTGGTGAAATTCACCTAGCTGGAAGATAAATAAAAGTCTTCCAGGAATTGCTGTATACTGACCTAATATACTTTTAGCAGAGAACTTCTAGTTTGTTAGGGCTGTTTATTATAAATAAACATAATTTATGGATTTATGAGACACAGCTGAACTGGAGAAGAGTTTGTCATATAATTTTCCTAGCTACCTGACTAGTAAGGGATAAAAATCTGAGAGAACCCCAAATTAAGCAGCTTTCCTGTAACGTTTATAATAGAAATTATTAGTGCTGGTCATTCTAACTTAAAACACATTTCAGAGTGGAAGTCATTTTAGGCAGGTGAGTCTGGTAGGTTTAGGATATCCCAGAATTTGACTTGGCACTGATTGTGTCTCCTTTCTTGATGTTTGTGAATTAGTAGTAAAGCTTGGTGCAGGGTAAGACGTTTTGTGTAATCCTGATTGAGGACTGAGCCCTTTGGAGGAGGGCAGTAGCTATTACTTGAACTCAGATGTGCTGAGATCCTACAGCCAGACGTGAGAGATTAATGAGCTAGCAAAATCTAAGTCTCTGTGACTGAATGTTAAAATGACCTCAGAAGAGAGCATTTGTGAGAAGGTAAAGGAGAGAAGTACTCAAGTAACATCATTATCATCTCAGAGCCAAATACATAAATGTTGCTTCTTCAGAATTCTTACATTTGAAGGCGACAGACTAACAGATGGAGGGAATGGATGATGTGTTCCTGACGCAAATTACAGAACTGGCACAGAGGCAAAATGAGGGACTTTCTGGACATCTGCTGGAAGTCTCAGTCGGCTAAAATCAGAGTATCTGACATGTTCTTGATTTGCCTTGCTGATGACTTCATTTCCCAAAAGGCAGAGAAAGCGAGAACAGAAACTGCCATCCTAATTTTGACCCTCTTCTCAAAAGAATTAGTAGAATAAAAGAAATGGGCTCAAGGAAAAGAAACAGTGCTGTTTTGGAAGTTAGTATAGCCATGAAGGAAAGGCTGGGTGTGTACTGACAAATAATGTACATATTGTGAAGGCCAGCTTTATAAATATAAGGGTTTATAGGCTCCCTTCCATGAGATAAAGAACTCCATAAGGGAAGAATTGTGAGTGTATTAGTTTTCTATTGCTGCTATAACAAATTACTATATAATTCATGACTTAAAACAGCACCAATTTGTTATCTCACAGGTTCATGGCTAAGAAATCTGGACACAGTATGGCTAAGCTGGATTCTCAGCTTAAGGCATCACGTGTTCAAAAGTAATGTGTTGTCTGAGCTGGAATCTTACTGGAGGCTCTGGGGAAAATTCCATTTCTAAGTTCATTCAGGTTGTTGATCAAATTCATTTCCTTAAAGTTATAGGACTAATGTCCCTGCTTCCTTGCTGGCTATCAGCTGGGGCTAGTCTTTATTCTTAGAGGTTGCCTGTGTTCCTTTTCATGCTTTTTATGTCACTCTTTTCAGTAACAGCACATCAAATCTCTCTCACATTTTAAATATCTCTGACTTCTCTTTCTCCTGCATATTTCTGACTCCATATGTACAAAATTCTCTTTTAAGGACTCTTGTGATTCGATTGGGCACACAGAGATCATCCAGAGTCCTTGCCCTTTCCTAAGGCCTATAACTTTAATTATGTCTGCAAAGTCCCTCCCCACCCCCCCTTTTTTTTAATGTTAAAGGGCAAGGATTAGTACATGGACATCTTTAGAGGGTCCTTTTGCATACCACAGTGAAGATCTTCTTAAGATTTGAGCTATGCAAAGAATCAAAGTAAGGTATGAAAAAGGCAGATGAAATTATCTTTAGCTCACATTTTAAAAGAATATTTATAAAAAGTTCTTAAATACTTAAACTGTAAGGATAGCATCAGGAAGACAAACACCCTAAATGAGCTGATGCATTAAAAAACATAAAAAAAAATACTGAAAGAACCATTACATTTATATTTTCAATAAGAAGATAAAGTTTTATTCTGGAGCTGGCTGAGAGAAGACTATTAATGAATATCCAAGAGATAAGGGAACTTTTCCCTTAAGATAAATAATCCTCTTGTTGGAAAAAGAATCACACAAGAAATGTAAGAACCAATTGTTTTAGATGCTCAAATGAGCTGTGTCTTGCTAACTTTAGCTGTATTATGTGCTAGGGCAGTGAAAGGATTTAAAGAAGAAAACACCAACATGATTTTTAAAGAATCATATTAAATGGGAGAGAGTCAAGAAACACAAAGTAAAGCATTGACTCTCTCTTGTTCTGTTTAGTAGTTTAGACACTGACTTATTTCGTACATAGGAATGTAGAAAGGATTGCTCAGAAGTATCTGGTTTTTAATCACAAAAGAGAGTTAAAAAAAAAAAGAGAGAGTTAAGACACATTCAAACTTCTCAGAATTCTGATTTCAATGTTCATCAATGGCTACTAACCATGAATACTCATTCAGATGTCATAAATTGATGTTGACACAAACAGGCCAAGTAATATTCTTAAAACGATAAAGGAGAATTGACAGTGACTGAAGACTGTTCTTGTTTGAGTTAAGCAAAAATACAAAGAAGATATACAGTAAGTTCTGATATCCACCTCTAGTTTCTCTAGAAACTAGAAAGAAACTGAAAACCCTTAACCAGTATAGAAAAAAATAAGTTTTCTGTGGTCTGACCTGCAGTCTTTATTTTAGAATTTGGTAATTCTTTTAAAATCTTGCCATGTTCCTCTTCTCCTGAACAATTTGTACTTTGATAACTACTTTTTATTTTAAATTGTAAATAAAAATAATATATTCATTTTTCTAACAAGTGTTTTTTGAATACATGTTATAGGTTAGAGCTGGCTCTAGACAAAATTGTATTCTTTCTTGCATCTTTGCTTGTTTGTGGGATCAATTTTCTTCTTCCTGAAATGTATTCTTAAAGATAATTTCCTTCATTGAAGATCTGTTGAAGGTAAACTTCCTCAATTCTTTTGTGTCTGAAAAATGTCTCAATTTCACACTCACTGTTAGGTTGATAGTTTTTGTAGGCATGAAATTCTAGGTTAGCCGTTGCTTTATTTTAGGTATTGAAAAGTATAATTCATTTGTTTTACAATTTTTTTTGTTGCTGTTGAGTTCTGTTATTTACTAATTGTTATTATTTTGTTGGTTATCTGTTTTTTCTAATTGATAGATAAGAAAAGATAATTCTCCTTATCTTTAGCATTCTGCAGTTTCATTTTGATGTGTCAGAGTGTAGATTTGGTTTTGTTGCATTTTCCCTGAATTGTTTTTATACTTCTTGATTGCTGATACTTGATTGTCCACAGTTCTATACATTTGTTAGCCACTTTTTTTTCTTGAAAATTTGCCTCCCCCTATCCTTTCTACTTGTTAAAATTTATGTCTTTACATTCCTTTAGAGTCCTTAATCTCCATTTACAAAATTTTTCTCTCTTTACCTTTGCCTGCTACATTTCAGATAATTTCTTTCAGTTTCTTCAGTTCCAACCTGCATTTTATTTATTATCCCTTGAACAATGTCTGTTCTAGACCAAGCCATTGAGGTTTATTTTTATTTCAGTGACTACATTTTCAATTTCTGTAAGTTCTTTGGCTTTTCCAAAGTTGCCTGGTCTTGTTTTTTATGGATTGCTTTCTAATATCTTCAATTTTTGTCTGTATAATTATTTTGAGTATCCATTTGATCATTTTTTACTGTAATTCTCAGGAGTCTAATTACCATATGTATTGCTTTTATTGACTCTCACAATGTTGTTTTCTTCCCATAATATGGAAATTTGTATATTATACTTATACTTTTTCATGAAAGATTTATCTATGAGAATCCTATGGGGCCTCAATTAAATATATTTCCTCCTGTCAGGTATCTATGGGATACACACACATACACACACATATAGCATATATGCATATACACACACACACACACATACACATATATATAAATTATATATAAATACATATATATAAAGTAGAAATTCACATCCTAAACTTATATTATGGCAGGGCTTTGCAGATTTTTGGGAGGAGACTTTTGTTATTATTTCTATCAAAATTCTAGACTGGGATCAAATTTTTATTTGTTGGGAATTTAGTAATCTTTTGGTTGTGAATGTAAGAACCGAAGGTAGCTTACACAGGAAAGTGGGGTATAGTGACAGAATGCAGTCTTGTTTCATTGAAAACCAGACAAATGTGTTATGGAAAGTCATATAATCAGATACTGGCAGATAGATTATACCCAGCCCATCTTTCTTCCTCGCTCCCTCTCTCCTCCCTCCTCCCTCCCTCTCTGCTTCTCTCCCTTTTTACAAATTACTGGAAAAGGGCATATGGTATCAATTCATATGATCTGGGAGCTTTCGTATCATGCAAAATGGAATCTAGAGGACCTGCTTTTTGGATAGGTAGAAAATTAATGAAGGGATAATTATAATTTTGAGAGACTTAGAACTATTTTTAGTGTCATCTAAGCTAACAGGATTCAGTTCTCAATTACTAGGCTTATTTAGAAAGTCATATAGTAACTGATGTTGTCAGCACATAAACAGACCTACACAGTGAACATGAAAGTTAGAGAGCAGAAACATTATGAAAAATCTAAACTATGAAACCTAAGAGAAGAATGGAGAGAAAATGAAATGTAGAGAAGAATGGAGAATTTACAATCATAAAGACCATTATAAAGGCCAAGTACTATAAATGAATGATGTTATTTAATCCTACAAGTAGCTGTAGGGGAGATGTAGTCAATGCTTCATTGGTTTAGAAAATGGAGACCTTGATGTTTAGGTTGGCCCAAGATCAAACAGTTAATAAAAAGTAGAAGTGGCATTTGAATCCAGCTCTGACTCCAAAGGTCATCCTAAGAGTATACTGGTTTATTGCAAAACTATACCATGAGGAGGGCACAGAATCATGGGACTCAGATAGGCTTGAAGAAACCAAGTTCTTTCAGTAAATTTTTACAAGGAGCACAGAATAGCTTTAGAATGAAACAAAGAACTTAAGTATCCTCAATGAATGAAACGAGTTTATTTTATTTTTTTTATTTTATTATGTTATATTAATCACCATACATTACATCATTAGTTTTTGATGTAGTGTTCCATGATTCATTGTTTGCGTGTAACACCCAGTGCTCCATGCAGTATGTGCCCTCTTTAATACCCTTCACCAGGCTAACCCATCCCCCACCCCCTCCCCTTTAGAACACTCAGTTTGTTTCTCAGAGTCCATAGTCTCTCATGGTTCGTCTCTCCCTCCGATTTATTTTAAATAACCTACTTCTGTTGTTAAATCATTCTCTTAACCTTGGTTTCAGTCCCTCATCTACCATGATGAATTTTTATTCTTCATGTAGTCTCTTCTCCTGAGTCCACATCTAAGTAAAACTTTAATTTTCTTATCTCCCTGTCTGCGCTGCCCCAATTAAGCTCACCTTATGTTCCCAGATAGGCTTAAATTCTCAATCAAGAGCCCAGGCTCTGGAGTTAAACCTTCTGATAATGAATCCTGGCTCCACCACTTAAAAGCTGTGTGACCTCAGGCAAGTTTTGAAATCTGTGTCTAAGCTTCTTAGCTAAAAAGCAAAAGGGAAAATAATAATAGTGAATACCTCCAAATGGCACATAGTAAGCACTTCCAAAGTGTTAACTTTTTTAATTTAAATTCAATTAGCCAGCATATAGTACATCATTAGTTTTTGATATAATGTCCAATGATTCATTAGTTGCACATAACACCCCATGCTGTTACTTTAGTAATATTCTTGATTATGGGAGGGACAATACACATATGCAGAGTGATATACAAAATATTTATGTTTGGCATACATGTAAACCAATTAGAACAGGTACTGGCCCTAGCATTGGAGCAGGAACTGGAGGCATTTAGCTTTTTATTGCTATATAGTGGGGACGTCCCATGGGTCCTGGAAAAAGGCAAAATTAGCTGGGGTGGTGAGACGGTACTCAAAAAACAAAGTACTCGAGATATTTGCCAGTTAATACATGAGTATTATTCTTTTTCCTTCCTTCCTTCCTTTCTTCCTTCCTTCCTTCCTTCCTTCCTTCCTTCCTTCCTTCCTTCCTTCCTTCCTTCCTTTCCTTCCCTCCCTCCCTCCCTCCTTCTTTCTTCCTCCTTTCCTCCCTTCCTTCCTCCCTTCCTTCCTTCCTTCATTTTCTTTCTTTTCTTTCTTTCAGAAAAAACTCCACACCCAGCATGGAGTTCAACAGAGGCTTGTGCTCACAACCCTGAGATCAAGACCTGAGCTGCAATCAATAGTTGGACACTTAACCAACTGAACCACCCAGGTGCCCCATGAGCATTTTTATCATAAGCAAATGGTATAGCCACATGTGTATGTACAAGTTTGATAAAGCCCTGAGTATATGCAAAAAAATGATGGGGATGAGAGAAACTAGTGTCTACAAAACCAGCCAGGCTTAAGATTCTATATTGGAACATTGTTCTTCTGATGGGGAGGTTGCCTTTAAATCTCATTCCACTAGTGTAGTTGGTGAGAAAAATAATAACCAATATTGGTTGAACACTTCTTAAGTGTGAGGCTTTGTGCTAAGTAATCTGCATGCAAAAACTATGTTAATCTTCACAAAAACATATCGAGGGGGCACCATTAAAATATGTAATTTGCAGATAAAATGAGGGTGAGAGAATGTTAGAATTCATTGAGGAAAACAAAATACCAAGTATTTCAGATGGAACATATTTAATGTGTAGGTTGGATAAAATAATGATGAAAGACAAATAAAATAATGATGGAAGAGAGCAAAAAAGGAATGTGGACAACATCTAGAAATTAATAATGGTTGGTAGCAGCTATCATTCTTAGAGCTAGGAAAAGAAAAGAGATGGTATTATCAGATTAGAGGAGATTAGAGGAGGTACCCGGCTGGGCTCAAGTTTGTACTTCTTTGGGGAAGCTCCGCTCACCAGGGCTCAAGCTTGGACTTCTTTGGGGAAGTTCTGCTCAGCTGTTGTTAGATCTCTGTGGAAGTGTCATAACCTGGCAGGTGCTCAGACCACCAAGTGTACTCTTGGATACTTGGACAGCCTAAGGAGCATGTAACTCAAAGGATAAGTAAGGGAGGCAAAGCTGTTATTTCCACTATAAAAAAGGAACAGGTTCAGGTTTATATCCAAACCTGAGTGGGTGTGGTGAGGTTAATGCTCAAAGTGAAAGAAGAAAGTGTAGGCTAGAGCCAACAATTTGCTGCTGTTGGAGCAATGCTGATAGAAACTGAGTAAAATGTGATTCAAAGCCCTTCCCTCCACATGCTTTTAAATTTCTTTTTATTGCTCCCAAAGGAAGAACCAGAGTCTGGAATATGTAATTTGCATAGTCTCCACACCAGCATCACAGACAAATGTATGGAATTAAGAACTTGGAGTTGAGAGCTGTGTAGGTTGTATGGTATTGGGTACATTGTAGTGTGCATAGTTTAGAATGCAGAGTTTGCAGCTGTGTAGGTTATTTGCCTTCACAGAGATTAAGTAAAAAGCTCCATCTCTGGGAACCAGGTTTCTCACTATTGGGAGTGTGAGTTGACAGATAAGCATGGGAAAGTGATCAAAATATTCCATGTGGCATGGATTAGAATTGGAGATATCACTATGAACTCATTTTATCTTAATATAAATACATACAAAAGTATGGTCACATACAGAAGTATATGTGCATATGTGTGAGTGTATATAATGTGTGTGTGTGTGTGTGTATACACACACGTGTGGGTATTAGTATACACACATATATTTCCTTCCTTTGTGAGCTAGAGAGCCTAGAATCAATGGCATTTAGTAGTAGTGAACACACTTGAAACCCAGAGCTTGTGTTCTAATGACATTTACCAGTAAAAGAAACCAGACTTCTTGGGAAACTGGCTGATTCGAGGACTGGGGCAAGAAATACATAAGATGAGCCTATAGCATCTTAATGAATCATAAAGAAGAAATTGCAAACTGCATTAAAGATCAGCAGTCTTCAAACCTGTCATGATCATCAAAAACAAGGAAGGTCCAAGAAACTGTCACAGTCAAGAGGAACATAAGGAGACAGGATGACTAGAGGGAATGTAGTGTACTGATTGGATAAGACTTTGAAGCAGAAAGAGGGCATTAGGTAATAGCCTAGGAAATCTAACCAAAGCATAGACTTTAGTTAATAATAATGTTTCAGTATTGGTTAATTAATTGTAACAAATGATCCAACCATACTAATGTTCACAATAGGAGAAACTGGGTTTGGGGTATATGGGAGATCAAGGAGTGTACTATAAAGGGGGATATCAGCAACATTGAGAAGCTCAGTGGTTGAGCAGGGTTGGTTGTAGGAAATACTGTTGACAATCAGGTTCTCTAGTGTCATTAAAATTGTAGCTTCCCAGAAGAGGAGCCAGGAATAGCACCTAAACATTAGAGACAAAGTAGGTGATATTAACATCATGGGCAGTAGATCAGATTGCCCCAAGGAGATATCAACCTGCAGGGATCAACCTGGGTGTTCTTGGGTACTAGGTATATTAGAAGTGGATAAGCAAGTGGCTGATGCCACCTACTGCAAAGGAAAAATATCATTATTCAGTGTCTAGATGTGAGCCATTTCTCAGACCTAGGGCCCATCATTTGAAGGACCAGCAGGCTGAGGGAGAGGGAGAAGCAGGCTTACCGCTGAGCAGAGAGCCTGATGTGGGACTCAATCCCAGGACCCCTGAGATCATGACCTGAGCTGAAGGCAGACGCTTAACCAACTGAGCCACCGAGCTTTGACAATTTTGAGGAAGGCCCTTAAATGTCTAGGGCCTCTTGAAGAGCAGAGCCTGAATCTAAGAGAGTTATTGGTCTTTATTCTGAGCTCTAAGAGGACATGAACTGGTCCTCATGGTTTTTCCAGTACCAAATACTTAATACATTTCTGAAGGATGAGTAAATTGGAACTTGATTGCCAAAAACATGAAAGATTAGTTGATCCATGGCAAAATTTTAACTGGAGGTTCTAGTTCCTTAAATAGAAAGTATATATCATAATGTCTTTCTCATAAGATTTTTAAAAAAGATTTTATTTATTTATTTGAGACACAGAGAGAGACGCACAAGCTGGGGGGGGTGGCGGCAGAGGGAGAGGGAGAAGCAGACTCCCTGCTGAGCAGGGAACCCAACACAGGGCTCCATCCCAGGACCCTGAGATTGTGACCTGAGCCGAAGGCAGACGCTTAACGGACTGAGTCACCCAGGTGCCCCTCTCATAAGATTTTTAAAAACATTACTGTGCTAAGTTATATAAAGTGTTTGGAAGAGTTTTTGGCACAGAGATATACTTAATACATACTTGTTGAACAAATGAATGAATAATGAATGAACCCATGTATGAAAAAAAGTTCTTTAGTTTTTGTTTGTAGAGCTTTAATTCATCATTTAATTCGTGATTTCTGATTCTATTGTGACTTAAAAACTTAATTAGAAATGGTGGGTCCGGCCCTGATTTACCCTGGCTGGTAATCAGGAGCATATATAGATTTTGTCTCCTATCCTTTTTTCTTTTTTTTTTCCTTTTTCAAAGAATGGAACTTCTGGGTTCCAGGAACGAGTATTTACCTTAGTGTCAACGCAAGTAGGTGCTTGCTAAATTGTAGTAGAACTCAACTGACTTTATGGAAATAAAACTAACTAATTATATTGGTAATGCTCTTACCTTAGAGCTTGCTAGTGTCTGCATAGGAGTTCCTAGGTTTTTTGTATCAGCCCTAAGTGTATAGAGGCCTTGAAGTTTCTGAGAAAAATCTGGGTTTAGGTTCAGTTTTAGAGACTTCCCACTAAAAGGCCTAAAAAGTGAATTTAGAGGGGTTAATTTCCTTATGGTTAGTTCCAATTTTTCATTTATTTAAATTTAAAAATAGCACTTTCAAAGCCTCAAAAGATTACAGAAAGCATAACTTAAATATTTTGAAGCATGTAGAAAAATGCTAGCTTTTCTTTTATTCTTAACTTATATGCAGTGTATAACAAGCAGAAATATATTGGATATTTAATTCATCTGTAGGACTCTCTAATTAATAAAAAATATGCTGAGATTTATTAATGTTGTAGCTTTCCTTGGAAAATCTTTGAGGTCTAAGATTATTCTTTTATACATATACAAAACCCTCAGACTCTGGCATATTTTATCTTAAAATAACAACTACCGTTCAAGAAAAACTTATAATTCCTTGGTAGCTAAAAGCTAGAAATATCTCTGCAGAGGTTTAGCATATTCTAGAGGAGAATAAAAGAACGTCTAAATAATCTTATTTGACTGTGGGTTAAAATACTCAAAATGTGTACTCTTAATTTTTTTTTGGCATTTTTTTTAAGATTTTATTTATTTATTTGAGAAAGAAAGAATGAGAGACAGAGAGCGCGAGAGGGAAGAGGGTCAGAGGGAGAAGCAGACTCCCCGCTGAACAGGGAGCCCGATGTGGGACTTGATCCCAGGACTCCGGGATCATGACCTGAGCCGAAGGCAGTTGTTTAACCAACTGAGCCAACCAGGCGCCCTTTTTTTTTGCATTTAAAATGTCACTAGTATGTAGAGACACATAACTGGTTATCTTAAAATGTTGGCCATCTTTATCATCTTACAAATGACTGCGTTAGGATGGCAGCAGTCAGTATGATCTTCTGACATAAAACTGGAAGTCTGATAATTTCCCCCGTAGTCTTAGTTATCCAAGAAGATATTGTCATCTTCCACAATATGTAGAAACCAGTCTTCACCAGAGGATGTCATGATTCTTTAAAGTACCACAAAGATTCAACCTGAAAATTAACATCATGCTAACTGGCATTGTATAGCTGATAGTAGAGTCCACATTTTTCCTTCTCTAAGAAAAAAACAGAAAAATAGAGGAGTTACAACATGAAGAATGCGTAGCTGGACGGCAGCCTATACATTTTTTGATTGCTGATGACTCATAGGTACAGCGTTTCTCCATCTACTAATTTAAAAGCACCATTTGAATAATAAAGCTTTTAAGAAATCCCCTGATGCTTTCCTTATATAGAAATCCTGAAACAGTGGCAGTGGCCCCTCTGCTTTTGATTGTGGTAATGATCATTACTTTCAGGTTTCATTAATCTGGAATGGAGAGCCTTTTTGGCAAAGGGGATTTGTTTCTATGGAGTCTCACCATCAAACCTGTGAAAAATGTCAACGTGCCATGCACTGAATCTTCTGGAAAGGTGGAATATGTTCAAAGAGTCAGGGAGGATATGTGGTAGCTCTGTCTGCTTTTCTTGCTGCAATTGAATTCTGCTACTGAAAGACTCCACATTCAAAATGTTTTCAACTGCCCATTGTTCCACACTGTATGCATCGCATTCTTTCTTGAAATGGAAACTGGTTATAATACCACTAATTGAACTTTTAGTTCACTTGTGCTCATTTACCTATTTTGATGTTGTGAGCATGTAATATACGTTGTTAATGAGGAATGCAAAGCAATAATCTCACAGATCTTGCTTGAGTTCCATTGCTATTAAATGCAGTAGGTGTGTGTGTGGAAGGGGGGTCCAACAGGAAAGAAGACTCATTGATGCCATTCTTCTGGAGTAATTCTATCAACTCAACCCAATGCATAATATTCACATCTAGACATACCTCATATTAAAGGTATGTAGGTATACACAAAAAGTAATGAAGTCTACATGAACAGTAGAAAAATTAGTATCTATTTAAAACAGATTAGTAGATGACAAGGCAGTTCTGAGCAGGTAGTGGTATGCTACATGACTTACAGATTTCATGATCATATTCTTTTTAGGAAATGTTCACCATTATTTTGGGCCATTCACCACTGAAAGAAGCTGAAGAAAAATACAGCTTTAGTGATCTGGTTTAGGTTTAACATATACTGAGGTTTAATTTGGAAGAATTTTAAAATTAAAATTGCTTTTATGCATCTGGTATTGGTGTGTGTGATAAGAATTAGGTGGTCTCCTACCTTTCATAACTCTTCAGTTATATCTGCACACATTTGCACTCCTTTGATGACGGCTCTGCTCCATCCCCAAGCTTCAGCCCCTTCCTTAGCAGAAGATATTTAAGAAGCTTTAGAGCAATGGCTTGGCATGGAAGCACTTTTGCAATTATTTATGCTCTAATATTTGCTCCAGGCCCAGTACCTGAGCTCTTGTCTGGAGTCCCTATCTGTAATGGGGTCCATATTTGCCTCAATTTCATTCATCTTGAATTTAATGCAGATCTCCTACTATATTTTCTGGACATGTTATGTTTAGCACCTTTTGGTCCCTGTATTAGTGCTGCCATAACAAAGCACCACAGATGGGGTGGCTTAAACAACGGAAATTTATTTTCTCAGAGTTCTGGAGGGTAGAAGTTTAAGATCAGAGTGTGGCCAGGGTTGGTTTCGTCTGAGGCCTCTCTCCTTGGCTCGCAGATGGCTCTTTTCCTTGTGTTTCCACATGGTCTTTCCTCTGTACACATCTGTGTTTGAATCTTCTCTTCTACTGGATTAGAGGGCACCCTGATGAGCCCACATCATTATAAGTTAATTGCCTCTTTAAAGACCTTATCTATAGTCACATTTCACACTGCAGGTTAGGACTTCAACATATGAACTTGGCAGAGGAACAGATTCAGCCTATTAAAGTTTCTTCTCTTGTTACAACAGCAACAACAATTATTAATATTTTTTCTGACTGACATTTGTTGAGTGCTTATTAATATATGCCAGCCACTATTCTAGCTTCTTCGCATGTACTGCACTGTGAAGACTAGAGCTCTGACCCCACACGTCACATCTTTGACCTGTGACATGAGTCTTGCTACCTACTGCCAGATTCTCTGACATTAGCTTATTGATACATGACTTTGCAGAGACAGGGCTGCCTGGTAGTTATGAGTGTGGACTCTAGAGATAGGCAGCATGGATTTTTGTTCTAGTTCTGCTCTATTGGCTCTTTGACCTTGGGCAAGTTACTAACCTCACTGTACTTCAGCTTTCTTATCTGCTCAAATGGGGAAATAATACTAAGTACAGGGTTGTGGGTGATGATTACATGAGGTTACTACAGGTAAGGCACTTAAAGTTTTGCTGCGTGTGTGACTGGCTCAGTGAAACACTGAGATAATGCATTCTGCAATAACACAATTTTTGGATCGAATGTAATTCTCAGCCAGCCCCCATCCTCCGCAGCAGCCTTATGCCAGTTATTTCTTTAACTTCATATAGTGTAACTTCACATTGTACAGGTCATTTTTTTGGACCTCACATATGGTATCATGCTGGAGTTTTACTGTACTTGCTGTCTTTTGTCTCTTGTTACTATTTCATTTTTCTTGCCACTGGGATTCAGGCTTCTGTTTCTATACTTGCCTTTGGTAACATCTGTTGTTACCTTTGATGTCAGTATCACCTGGCTGAATTGACACCTAACTCACTATTTGAATACTATGTCAGCCTTACTGTGCTTCTGACTGCTGCCTGTATTGAATATGTCTTGTTTCTCAGCTGGCTTGGTCATCCGGTGCCTACATCCGCTACCTAGAATAAAACGTGGGTCCTTAAGATTCATCATCTGTTCCAACTCAGTTTGCTGTGTACAAACCCAAATAACCAGTAGATGGTCATGTTTATTGGAGTGATAATGGCTGTAGTGTCTCCGAAAGTGTCATTCAATAGTTAGCTGTCAAAAATATTCTCTTGCCTTATTCAAGAAGTTATGGGCATGGTAGTAGTATACTTGGAAACTGCTATGGTACGAGAGTTAAGACTACCACCTCTGGAGTCATATTGATGGGTCTGAATATCAGCTCCACCATTTACTGGATGATTTTGGCCTCTGTTTCCTCATCTGTAAAACTGGGATATTTGGACCTGTGGGATATCCAAATATCCCCTGTGGGGATATTCAATTTACTGAATGATTACATATCCCAAGTCCTCTACAAGCATTATCTTATTTGATGCTCACAACAATTCTTTGTGTTAGGTATATCATGTCTCATGTCATGATTCAACCAGAGTAGACCCTGCTATTCTTTCTATACTTTCTTGCCATTTTCTTTTAAAATACCTTCTATTATTTGGGTGCTCAGATATTTGTGAGCTTCCTGCACAGGGAGAGTATATTATGTTTTGTGTCATGCTAAAACCAGCTCTTACTCCAGGTAATTACAAAATACATATTTTTTGAAAAAGTAAATTAATAACTTTCCTTTGAAAGTGATTTTATAATGACTCTGTCATGGCAATTAGAAATAATTATATTTTTTCACTTTTTCTAACAGAACAGTCAAATTATATGAAAGTTATAGAAATCCCTTAAGTAAGAAGCACGATAGCAAAAGACACTAACTGCAAGAGATCATTGTTTCCAATAGGTCATATTTGGACTATCTTTTCTGGAAAAAAAGTTGCATATCTTTAAAAAAAGATCACTAATGGGTTGGCACATTTTATATTCAATTTTGAATTATTTTCAAAAATGACTTCGTGGAAATCCTCTTTAAGAAAAGCAACCATAGGGGCGCCTGGGTGGCTCAGTCGGTTAAGCGACTGCCTTCGGCTCAGGTCATGATCCTGGAGTCCCAGGATCGAGTCCCGCATCGGGCTCCCTGCTCGGCAGGGAGTCTGCTTCTCCCTCTGACCCTACCCCCTCTCATGAGCTCTCTCTCTCATTCTTTCTCTCAAATAAATAAAATCTTTAAAAAAAAAAAAAAAAGGAAAGCAACCATAGTAGAAATGCCATACATTAGAAAAAGGCATATAGCATCAGAGCTATGATTAGAACCTTGGTCCTACATCCTTAAAAAAGTATAATATTGATAGTTGTTGAGAAAAATGGCCCTTAAAGCTTCATATATGTTGCACAGATTTATTCTAGTATAGCAAAGAGGTCAGACTTGCCTCATTTAAGTTCACTGCCCCTGATGTAATTAAGTTCATCCACAATTTGTATATTTGAAGTACAGTCACTCTTAGGTCAGTTCTTCTCTATAACAGTTTTATTGAAACACTGTCATTTATGCCACATGCAGCCATTCAGTTTGCTCTTGGTTGCATTCATTGCATGAATGAATAAATTATGCTATGTAAACGTTATTTCATTTAGAATTCATTAGAATGAAACCTACGCTGAAACACAAGGGAACCTGCCATGACACATGGGACCTGGAAGTCCTATTTATCTTTCCCCTTGAGAAGATGGTTGTAGGGGTAGTTGTAGGGATGACCACAGTTCCTGTTACTCCTCCTTTTCTTTTCTCAGTATCACCCCGTACGGACATTTCAGTGTATCAGACTTTCTTGAAAGTATGGGTTTAATATTATATCAATGAAAATAGCTTAGAATTGAATATTAAGTACTCTCTCTTCTAAAACATTCTCTTTAGCAACAAGAAAGTTCTCCTCTGGTGATTTTGTTGTGTTGTCTCTCTTTCCCACTTTTCCCTCTGCTCTGCTGCGCACTAGACCAACCCCTCTGTCTCATTGTGTTCCTCCTTCCCCAGCTTCTTTTTATCTTCCTCCTTCTCCTCATTCTCTCTCTTTTCCTCCCTTCTCTCCATTCTTCTCTGCTCTCTTCCATCCTGAAATTCTCAATGATTTATTATGAAGTACCATTTAGCTCTGTTTTTTATCTACTTCATTACTGTATAACCTAGATTCAGCTTCCTCCCTAATAAGGCTATATCCCTCTAGCAAATTTGGAAACAGGGAGTTTTGCCTCACATCTGCTGCTGAATCAGTTTTATAGTGCAGCTGCTAATCTGACTGCCTAGCTGTCTTCCTCCAAGTGATGTTTCAGGTAGGTACTGTCCCATATAAAGATGCTCCCCTTTTTACAAGCAACTAGGGTATCCATGTTGCAATAATAATATTTTTTTTCTTGGTAGACTTAAAAAAAAATCGTGCTCTACTTTCTCTTTGCGTGTGTCACTACTTGACTTTGATATTATCTAATCCAGTGTTTGCTCATCTGTATACTGAATCAGGATATTTCTAGTTCTTATTCTATTTCCATACCATTGTAGCAGGTGGTATTTAATATGCAATTATGTTTCTTGTTAGAGGAAAACACAGATGATTTATTATATGCTTCTGGTCTCTTCATTTTTCCTCCTAAACTTTAGCTTTGGAAAGTAGCATCAGTATATACAAATTATGAAACAAAAACTTAAGCACAAAAAGGAAATGGGTCCTTGGCTAATAACTAGTAAATGTTATATTTACTTTTTACTTCTATTATAGAATTACAAGAACTTCTTTAACGTCTGAAATGGCATGACTCTGAGAACTGAAACAACTTTAAGTTGATAACCTCTAGACATATTAAACTTATATCCAGAAATCAACTCATCATTTCCCACTACAAGTTGTTTTTCCTTCTTGGTTTCTATATGACTGCCATACATGTCCACTTGGCCAATCATTACGCATGGGATCGCCCTTGACATTGCTCTCTCCTTCACTTCTTAAATGTATATGTGCTGCCGAAGCGAGCACCTTCACTTCTTAAATGTAAATCTTCTCCAATGTCTGTCTATTCTAACTGTTGAATATCTCTTGAATCTTTTATTGTCAGTCTATCCATACTGATAGCACCTTGCACCAACCTGCTAACTACTGTCTCCATTTCTAATCTTGATTCTGATCACTTTTTTCTTCATATTGCAGAAAGAGTGGTATTTCTAACATGACTGAGTGGATTCTTCCTTTGTTCAACTCAGTGGATCTTACTTGCTTTTTTGATACAATCTAAAGTTACCTGGCAAATACAATAGGCCAGCTGTCTGTGCATTCAATTTTCCTTTTTCCATTACAAAGTATCCCTGTTTCTATTGGCTTACTGTGGTGTCAGGGATATTGATTCCGTCTAGGTTCTAAGGATTCAGCAGGGGATGTGGGTGAGGCCAGTCAGTCCATTCCAGTACCTAGCTTTCATGTGACATAAATTGACCAACTGAAGTGAATCTGAGGATTTTTCTGGAAATAGGACTCACCATCCTTTTTTGTTTCTATTCTGGATGTGAAGAGGAAGTGCTGATAGTCGCTAGGAGACATTGATAGTCACTTTGAGACAATCAGTGCAGGTGTTGGGGTGCCAAGAATGAAATCTTGGTGAGGGATTGGAACTGGGAAAAGAAGAGAATAAACAGGGTCCTAATCTAATTGTTTGCACAGTCATCTCAGGACCTAGAGGGATTTTCCTGTTACTTGGTACTGAAAGCATTTGCTAAAAACATCTAAACTTAAACCTCTTCCACTTCAATTTAATCTCTATGATGGAATTGTACAGAATTTCTTTTGGGTCATTCTTTCTCTTACCTCTGGGTCATTGCACATATGGTTTCTCCATGTTGAGCAGTTTACTCTCTTTTCTGTTCACCTCTCAAAAACTTGGCTAATTTCCAAATATCTTTTAGATCTGAGTTTTGATTTCAGAAAGCCTTCCTCCAGTTTCAGAGTTGGTACCACTGTTGTGTTTTCCTCTTTTACAGTATTCATGATATTGGTTCCTGTAATTGTCTACTTGTCTGTACCTTCACTAAACTATGAGCTTTGCCATGATAGCAACCATGTCCACATTGTTAATTACTACATCTCTGGCACCCAGTTCAGTGCATAGCACATGACAACAATTGGTTCTTTCATTCACTCAGTAAACGTTTATAAAGCACCTTGTATGATCCTGGGACACCTCTAAGATCTGGATATAAAATAGAGTATATTACAGGGAGAGTCCCCTTGTGGAGTTCATATTCTAGAGGGTAGGTAGGGACAGTACATGGCTAAAACAATACATATATAATAGGTAGATGGTGGTAACCGCTATGAAGATGAATAAATCAGGGAAAGCAGAGTAAATGAATGCATAAACATGAAGTTGGGCTTTTGTTTTATGTTGACAACATAATAAAATTTGAGAAACTTAATTTTTCTGGTCATTTAAACTGTTCCTAGCAATTATTTTTTACAAAGAATGATTTACTTTTCAAAACAAATGACCAGCAGTTGAAAGATCATTGTTTAATTATCACCTATAAACACCTTAAACCTCCCCCCACTCTACATTTTTTAGTGCAATAATTTTCAAGTAATGTTTCTAAGAATCTGTTAATCACCTTCTTAGCCTTTTATTCACTGTGTTTGAATAGTTCAGGTTATTATTAAAGTATAGGCTCTGATAACTTAAAATAATAAAACCTAGAGAAAATTTATGAATATTTAAATTCCTTAGTCATATCTTTGAGCAAGTTTCAGTTTAAAATTGTCTTTAAAATGATTTCTCGAAGTCAATTTTTCGTTTTCTTTCCAGAGTCATGAATTATAAATTATACTATAGAAGTACCTATGAAACAAGATTTAATAAGGGGGAGTTCATAACATCTTTGAAGTGGTTTTAAATTACCTTAATTTCAGTTTTTGAGTCCTGATACTTTTTTTTGAAACTAGATACAAATACTATAATAAAGGAAAGATATTTTTGTTGTTATTTTTATGAGTACTAACTGACCAAAAAAAATTATAGTTATTTGGAAATACAAGTTTCTAACCTGGCAATAACATTTTGCTTCTCCTGTATGTATTTCTTTTAAAATTTATGTATATATTTATGGATTTTTAGTTTTCTTTAGAAGGTCCACTTTTCCTTATAATATTAACAAAAAATCTAACCTATAATATTTTTTGTCATTTTACATAAAAAGTGGTAGAAAAATTGTACTTATTTAATCCATAAATATTTGGACTACTTATTATGTGCCAAGCACTGTATGTTCATTATTCTCACTTATTTGAATCACAGTATAAGTAGAACTTTATTAAAAAATATCAACTAGAGTTCCATCAGATTATATCATTGAAATGAAAATCCCCAGAGTTTTGGAAAACTTTCTGTACAACTAAGGTGAATTCTGTAGCTCAGAGACCTTAAAGGGTAGGGAAGAAAAAGATATTTCTTCTAAAGGGCAAATATGAATAAACTGGGGACCCCCCCCCAGAGCATCTAGACTTAACAAGACATGTTTGCTTAAGTATTTAATTGGTTGGTAACATGTGAGAAGCATGATGCTAAGCTGACATTTTGCATTCTTCTACTTTTTCAGCTTTGAACAGTGAAGCTTTCAGGGATTTCCACTGTTTTTGCATTATAATCTTAGGTTAGAATAAAAGCTATGTCTCTAAAATGTCCTGCTTGCCCAGCATACCTTGTCTGGGCCACTGGAACACATAGGGCTCAGTTCCACAAAGTGGATACTGGCATTACATGTTTGGTAGCCAAGATGACACCTACTGATCCCCACCTCTTTGGATTCACATTTTTGTGTAGTCCTCTGCCACATTGTACCAGGTTTGTCTGTGTGATCAATAGAAGTTAGCTGAAGTGATGGTATGTCACTTCCAAGATTAGGTGTCAGAGACTGAAGCTTCTGTTTTGAGATCTCTCTTTTTCTTGTACTACTTGTTTTAGAGAAAGTCATGATGTTGTGTGAACAGCCTTATGGAGAGGACTATATGGTAAACAATAAATTGAAGCCTCCATCAGAAGTCACATGAGTGAACTTAGAAGTGGATTCTCAGCTCCTAGAACTGCAGCCCTGGCTAACTTTGCTGCAATAACAGGAGGCACTGAGCCAGAACCACCTACCTAAGTCCCACCTGAATTTCTGACCCTCATAAACTATTGAGACAATACATGTTTTTAACTTGTTACTAACTTGGGGAGTATTTTGTTAAATAGTAATAGATAACTAAAATACCTTTAAATTATTCAATTCTGTCTTTTGGTTTTATAAACTAGGTCAGGAGTTCAGCACAATGAATTTTCAATAACTGAAATCTATTCTTAGTGTGAAGTCAGGAAAACTTACAGCGACTTGCCACTTTTCCCTGATGTAGAAAACACTTTTCATTTTATTTTTTCAGCTGTCCCTTTTCTTAAATCAACAGACATATCCTCAAAGAAGGGAGGGAAGAAGAGAGGAAATGAGGAGGCATTGAAGGGGAGCATAGTGAGTGCTAGCTATTTTTCAGGCTTGTGCTAGATAACCCATTTACTCTTGTCCACAGTGTCAATAAGCCTTATCAACCCCCTTTTTACTTGGAGAAGTTAGATGATATTTTGCAGCTAAAACGTTTCAGAACTGCAAAAGAAAGAAACAGGATCATTTTTTTACACCATACAAAAAAATAAATTCAAAATGGATTAAAAATCTAAATGTGAGACCTAAAACCATAAAAATCCCAGAATATAACACAGGCAGTAAGCTCTCTGACATCAGCCATAGCAAACTTTTTCTAGATATGTCTCCTGAGGCAAGGGAAAAAAACAAAAATAAACTATTGGGATGACGTCAAACTAATAAGCTTCTGCACAGTGAAAGAAACAATCCACAAAACTAAGATGTAACCTATTGAATGGGAGAAGATATTTGCAAATGACATATCCAATAAAGGGTTAGTATCCAAAATATATTAAGAACTTATAAAGCTCAACATCCAAAAAACAAATAATCCAATTAAAAAATGGACAGAAGATATAAACAGACATTTCTTGAAAGAAGACATACAGATGGTCAACAGACATGAAAAGATATTTATTGTCACTTACCATCAGGGAAATGCAAATCAAAACTATAATGAATCATTGCAATTCACCTGTCTAAATGGCTAAACTCAACAACACAAGAAACGACAGGTGTTGGGAAGGATGTGGAGAAAAGGGAACACTTGTGCAATGTTGACAGAATGCAAACTGGTGCAGCAACTGTGGAAAACAGTAGGGAGGTTCCTCAAAAAATTAAAAATAGAACTACCCTATGATCCAGCCATCACACTACTGGGTATTTACCCAAAGAATACAAAAACACTAATTCAAAGGGATACACGCATCCCTATCTTTATAGCAGCATTATTTACAATAGCCAAATTATGGAAGCAACCCGAGTATCCATTGATTGATGAATGGATAAAGAAGAAGTGGTATATATTTACAATGGAATATTATTCAGTCATAAAAAAGAGTGAAATCTTGCCATTTGCAGTAACATGGATGGAGTTAGAGAGTATTATGCTAAGTGAAATAAGTCAGTCAGTTAAAGACAAATACCATTTGATTTCACTCATACGTGGAATTTAAGAAACAAAACACATGAGCAAAGGGAAAAAGAGAGAGAGAGAGACATACCAAGAAACAGACTCTTAATTATAGAGAACAAACAGGTGATTACCAGAGGAGAGTGGGTTAAATATGTGATGAGGATTAAGGAGTGCACTTGTTGTGATAAGTACCAGGTGATGTATGGAAGTGTTGAATCACTTTATTGTACATCTGAAACTAATATAACACTGTATGTTAACTAATTGGAAGTAAAATAAAAACTGAAAAAAAATATTTCACAACCAGAATTCAAATATGGGTATGCATGACTCCAAAGACTAATTTTACATTATACAAAACTACCAAATACAAACATAAAAAACTTAAGTCCATAATGTGGGGATGCTATTTTTTTCCAGTTCAGTTGGAACCTCTGTTAAACTGTTTGGGGAGTCTATTCTAAAGGGAAAAAATTTTTCTATATTGACAGATTTGTTGTAAGGATAAAATGAGAAAGCAAGTGCAAACAAAGTTTTCACAACTCCAAAGAAACATGCAATATAAGACCTGGTATGATTTTTATAGGTCTTGGGGTGGATGGTCAATATGTATTTGTTCAGGGACAAAACTGCTGAACAGAGTGGATTTTGTCCTTTTGTATACAAAACGAGTTTTAATACACATTAGTTTCCTACTCTGTACATTTCTACAAAAGCATGGATTTCTGTACATATTTCAGATAGACATTTATTTCTTGCATATAGAATCTTTTTTAAAAGATTTTATTTATTTGAGAGAGAGAGTGAGCAAGAGAGAGAGCACATGAGCAGGGGCAGAGGGAAAGGGAGAAGCAGAAGCCCCTGCTGAGCAGGGAGCCCGATGTGGGGCTGGATCCCAGGACCCTGGGATCATGACCCGAGCCAAAGGCAGACACTTTATGACTGAGCCGCCCAGGCACCTCTAGAATCTATTTTTGGAAGATTTCTACATATATAAAATTTATGAGAGAAAAATAATCTTTAAGATATAGCATGAGAGTATTAACTGAACTGCACATTATCTGAAATGCAAGTATATAGGTGAAGCAATTTTAAATTACTGAAAATATATGTATTAATGTCAATTTTGATTACTTTATCTTATATACCAATTTGATTTAGATGTGTGTGTGTATCATTTTTGACTGCTTGAAGTTAGCTGAGGCATTACCAATGTTCATTTCTGTGAATGGTTTGCTTCAATTAATACCAAGATAGATTTGCCATTGTTCCTTTCAACTGAATGTGTTGTTGGTGGCATGTTTATACTTTAGTCCTGTTGCTTTACTAATGTCAATTCTGAAAGCAGTCATACTTACTGTCAAAGTTTAGTAACTTATGTTTCTAGCTAATTAAGTAAGTGAACAATTGGGTAATTCTACATACAACCTCTTGGCTTCTCATAAGGAAATGAAGATTCAAGTGAAAACCCTAGGAACATAGGTTTGGCTGGCCCTCAGTGCTCACTTCTGTAATTTTTGTTGAGTCATGATTAGATTTCAGTATCTTTATATGTCACAGAAATAGTTGAAAATTATTTTGGCAATTATTTTGAGTTCCATGACATAAAAGACCAGGAATCTACACATAATGAGTTGCGACTAGAGCCTGAGCAGCTGGCTTCTTAAGGTTTCTAACATGGGATTCAGGGCACTGTTCATACTTGTGGTCATTCCCAGAACGGGAAAGCGTGATAAAAAGGAAACTATATGGAGGTAGGATTGTGTTGGTCACATATTTGTTAGACCCGTAGTTCATAAATGAGGAACCAATAAATTGTTAAATTTATAAATGAATTAATGACACTAAGAGAGGCAATTGTGTGCCAGTCATTTAAGTTATGATGAGGGTTTTGAATTTTATCCTGACAGAATTGGGAAACCACTGGAGGATCTTAAAGAGGAGATAGATGGACAAGTTTTGGATCATAGAAAATTATCTGATGGCAAGAGGATTAAACTGGAGGCAGTTTAAGACTAACTAGATGGCTGATCCAGGCAAGAGATGTTGGTTTGTTAATAAGAATAGCTAGAATGGGATGCACTTCTGAATATATTAATTAGAAAGGCATTTGGCTGCAAGTAATAGAAAACCCAGCTTGCAGTGATAAGTGTCTAGTTTATTTTTTTCATAAACAGATGCCTGGAAGTAGATGGTGGCTAATATTGGTTCAGGAATTCAGTGATGTAAGGACCAGTGTTTTTGTGATTCTTTGGGAAATCTCATACTTGTTCCCTGTGAATACAAAAGAAAAACAAAAACAAAAAACAAAAAATGATGCAGGATAATGGCTGAAAGGAAGAAGGTTATACCAGGTACATGTGTTCTGTTTTATCATGAAGAGAAAAGCTTTTCCAGAAACTTCTTCAGCAGACTTTCTTTTAAGTCTTTTAATCCAGAGGCAGATCCCATAGCCATCCTGGCTTCAAGAGAGACTGGGAAATCAGGGGAAAACATCATTATGATTGATTATCATGATCCATCACTGGGGTGCTATATAGTAGCTTCCCTAAAAAATCATGATTCTGTTAGCAAAGTGAAGGGGAGAATGGATACTGGCAAGAGAATTAACAGTATCTTCTGCAGTTAGCTATTTTGACTCAAGTGGCACAGTGAAATAGGATGCTGTGGCTCTCTGTGCTCAGTTGCAAATGTGCTGCTTCATCGGCTGATTCATGTCCATGATTATTTATGATAGCCCTAATTAGTGAATATGTAACCTAAAGGAATGGGCAAATTCAATTAAAAAATAAAGCTTCTCAAGCAATTTAATTTTCCTTACCTTCTATTTTTGCTTATAGCATCCATGAACACAATCTGCACCCACCAAAGCATCTCTCTCTTTAGCCAGGCTGCTGTAGAGCTTTTTTGTTCCATGGTGATATGATTTTCATTTCAATTAGAAAGAATTGAAATATAGATGTTAGAACTAGAATGCCAAAGGATATCATACCTCTGACTTGCATTTACATTTTTTTATTATCCAGATATTTTATGATTTTACACTTTTTTCATCAAGGCAGTGGATTTTTCTTGTAACAGTAGTTCACCATAGGAGTAAAAATCGTATGATTATGCAGCATTTGCACAATGTGCTTCAGTCCTTTGGCAATAACTGCCAAAAGGACATTAACTCCAGGGAACCTTCATCAGGCTTGAGAAGCTTTGGCATCTGGCATGTTAACCAGGGATTTTTGTAAAGTCAGTGAAAACGAAGTATCTCCTATGTATTCTTAATTTGTTTAAGAAAATTGAATACCATGGGGCGCCTGGGTGGCTCAGTTTGTTGGGCGACTGCCTTCGGCTTGGGTCATGATCCTGGAGTCTCAGGATCGAGTCCCGTGTCAGGCTCCCTGCTCAGCAGGGAGTCTGCTTCTCCCTCTGACCCTCTTCCCTCTCTTGCTCTCTGTTTCTCATTCTCTCTCTCTCAAATCTTTAAAAAAAAAAAAAAAGAAAATTGAATACCATGGACCTTTAAATGTTACCAATTTAGCAATTGAATAACAGTAATCAAGCTCTTTGTCTATTGAAGTGAAGGTACTTTTGTGTTTCCCTAAGATGTATAGAAAAGACCTTGCTTCCGCTATTGTGCAATAAATACTACTTAATTTATCTTTAAGGGAAAATTGAATGTCTTAGGCAGTTTTGTTGTGCAATAATTTTTTGGATGGAAGCTACAAAATGTGCACCTAAAATACATAATCAGAAAAAAGAAAAGCTAACTATCTTAGCCAGAAGAGTTAAATTTATGCCACATTTTCTACCATTTTCTATTATTTTCTATTTTAATATTTTATATTTATATATTATATATTTTTACTGTTATGTACTATAAATGAATACGAAGATGCAAATAGCTATGTCCTATTCCATAATGTTTTTACATGTTAAATTATAGGCTAAATGAAAATCTCCCACTTGTCTGGAAAATGAACAAAACAATCGACAATGTAATTCTTAGATTCATTGAATTTTAGATTACAGAGATATTTTGAGAGATCAACTTCTTAAACCTACTTATTTTGAGTTAAGAAAATACAAAACCCAGGTCATTGAATTGCCTGTTCAAGATCTCACAGCTCTCTAGGGACAGTCAGTAGTATGATCACAGGCTACTAGTATTCAGTGTTTTCTAATGATTCCAAATTCATTTTCCTAAATATCTAGATAGAGTTATTGCTCAAACCAGGAAGTCTTTCAACTTTAACCTAACATCAGGTTGATGAAATTGGTCTATTATGCACCAAAGAGCCCCTTAGGTAGTTACTCTTTGAACCTCAATTTGCAGAAGGATGGAATCTGTGGAAGGATGAGAGATAGTTGACTGAAAATCATTAGAGTTTGGCGTTATTCATTCATTAACATAATAGATACATAGAGAGTCTTTGTCAAGTGCCATGTACTATTTGAAGAACCAGGGGGACTATAATAGTATACAAGGCAGATAAAATTCTTGTTCCATAAACCTGCTTCCTCACCTGTAAAATAGACTTAACACTTTGCACAACACATACTACATACTGAATAAATGCTATTTTCCTTTACTCTTGTCATTCTTATGATTAGATCTTCATTGAGGAATATAAATTCAGCATCTGAAATGGGCCTGAATAATCTCCTATCTAAGGAATCTCTATCCAGAATATAATTCTGTTAGAGGTACAGAGTAAATAATTACTAAAAGTTAGTAAGATAGCAAGATCTTGATATTTTGTCCTCTGGATAGGGACATAATTGAGTCTTTACTAGGCTTTCTACCATTTTATGAGTAAGACCAATAAATCCCATGGACACTAGCCCTTTGTCTATGTCTTTTGCCATTTGTCTGATGATTAGAAGTAATGATGTGTGGGACAAAATGTTGATGCATTAGGCATTTAGTAAGTCCACAGATGGTTCTGATAAAAGCATGATGAGTAAGGAAAGCAAATTCGAAAGCAGAATGAGTGTTTATTTCCATGAGGATGTTTTACTGCCATTTTCATGATGGAAGAGATCCAATGTAGTAATCCAGTCTGTCATTAGCTAGCTGGCTGATTTCACTGAAGCTTGATAACTTGCTGAGGGACTGGAGTTAGTTACCACTTCTGAAAAACTGGATGACAGTGGTGGTAGACAAATCAGTCTTCATGAAGACAGTCCCATAGCATTATGCCCATACATATTCTATGCCTGTGCCACCATGGCCATCCATCTTGTTTACAAGCCCACTGAGCAAGCACTAGGTTGCTGAGAAGGTAGCTCACCTACATCCAGAGTGGATGAGCATATGCATCTCATTATTAATGGTCTACTTCTCTGTGAGAGTGTTTTGTTGAGTTTTCCTCCCTAATGTCCTTAGTCACAAGTCTAACCTTGTTTCTTATAAGCCACTGATCACTAGCCAAGTATTTAGTAGCCACAGCCCAATAATTGCTACAGCTCCTTGTTTTAGGCTATCTTATCTTTGCAGGCAAAGTGGAGAATGAAATATATGGCTAATATTTTGCTTGCTGAAAGGATTTCCTTTAGTCTCTGACCTTCAGAGTCTTTTAGAATGTGGTTAAAATAGCCCACTTTTGAATCTGTATTGTTATTACTATTAGACTATTAGAATATTAGACTGTCCCATCTATTTGTCTAAGTCATATAGTATTGATTACATTTACTTTAAGACAAATTTTAAGAACTAATATGTACTTCCTCTCAGCATTTTTTAAAATATTATTGCCAATCCTTGCATAGTTCTTTTTCTATGTGACTTTTATGTTAATTTAGGAGGACCAGATAGTTTTATTGTATAACTCTTCAGTTACTTAAGACTTATTTTAAGACTTTTAATAAAGTTGAGTTTTTTGAAGGCCCTCCATAATATCAGGACCTCACTCAAACTATTTAGCTTTGCCTTAATGATCAGACTTTTTCCCTTAAAGTTACCCAAACAGCTATTTAAATGAATACCAGCAATAAAATATTGTGGACATACTATGTGCTAAGTGCCAAGTAGTTAGCAGACTTGGTGAAAAAAATGCTCCCTTTCTTCTAGAAATTTGTGATATAGTAGAGGAAATTTGTTAATTCACAAATAACTATGGTACAAGCTAGTCTCTAATAAATGCTCCATAGTAAAGAAGTGAATGAAGTGTAACTCCAGCCTGCCCATTCTGTTTCTACCACTTTCCTAATGTTTACCCATTTTCAAAGCCCAGATATCATCTTCTACATGAGGTCTTCTCTCATGACCATAATTCATAGTGATCTCATTTATTCCAGTATTCCATATTAACTACATTACTAACATTTATTGAATTTCCACTTTGTGTTAGATATTGCAGTACGTATTTTGGAAATTTTATTCCCCAAATTTTACGTAGGATGGTGTATTACTATCATTCTCATTTTATTGATGAGGAAACAGAGGCTCAAATAATTTCCTTCCTCCAAAATCATGTAATTAATAACTGATGGAATTAGAATTTGATCTAGATTTGTTTGGTTTCAATGTTCAAACTTTTTCCAACATATTTCCTCTTCACTCAGATTAACACTAATCTATAGGCCATATTTTCTTAGCTTCTCTTTGAGCCATGTATATTATTTCCTTATGGCCCATTTGACACTAAAATTCTGTCAACATGTTGGCTGCATTTATTCAGCATCATAAACAATTCTTCTACATATTTAACAAATTTTGTGGCTCATCTCTCCCTTAAAAGAAGATCTCCCATTTTACCTTGAGAATTCCTCAGTTACATATCTTCATATTTTATCACTAGGTGATCCTATAGAGTAGTGAGTTTATAAAGTGATTCATAAATGTTGTACTTTAAAATGTAGTGAGAATCACATTTTGACTAGCTGTATGTGACAATTTTATCTAAAATATTCATCTTCTTTATTGTTTATTTAAATATTCAGTGTCTATTAACTGCCAATTTTACTGTCTCTCTGCTATACTGGGGATACTGTGGTAAATAAATGGGGGGTCGATGAGAGCACACAGGCAAGAGACCCACTCTAGGGGCGCCTGGGTGGCTCAGTCATTAGGTGTCTGCCTTCGGCTCTGGTCATGATGCCAGGGTCCTGGGATAGAGCCCCACATCAGCCTCCCTGCTCAGCGGGAATCCTGCTTCTCCCTCTCCCACTCCCCCTGCTTGTGTTCCTGCTCTCACTGTGTCTCTCTGTGAAATAAATAAATAAATCTAAAAGAAACCCATTCTAATTTTTAGTATTCCTGGAGAATGTGACACCTAAACTAAGATGTAATGGATGAGCATTAACTAGACAAAACAGGGGAAGAACATTTTAAGCAAATGGAAGAAGTACATATAGTATTGTACTTCCTGAAGCTCGAGATTAGGAAGAGCATGGAGAATTACCAAAGCAGAGAATATATGTGTAGGTATGGGTGGGACTTGAGAGTGAGTGACAGTTAATGGAGAGAGAAGAGGGCTGAGCTGTATGCAGGGGAATGGTTGTACAGCATTTGGAATGTTTGGACTGTCTTGAAGTCAGTGAACAATAGCCAGGAGACATCAAAGTGGAGTGCAATACTCAGAACTGGATTGTAGAATTACTTTACTCTAGCTGCACTTTGGAGGATGCGTTGGGGGAAGTGATAAGATTAGAAGCAGATTTCTCAGTTCAGTGGACAAACAGAAAGATACTGTGTGGGACTGGCAGGACTTGGTGACTGAGTGACTGCAGAGATCCAGGAGTGCAGCCAACTAAAAACAGTGGACCAGCCATGTGCAATCCAAAGATACAGTACTTTGAAGAAAATATTAAGGAATAATAAGTGCAAAGATGATTATAATTATAGGAGTTATTTCCTGGTAAGTCATATAGTACAAATGAAATATTTTATAAACAGAATTTAAAAATAATTTCTAAGCACATCAAATGTTAAAGTGGCCTTCAGATAAGATCAACATTAAAGGCTGTTGGAACACTGTTGAACCTACAGTTTGCTCTCTTCTTGGTTTTATTTACAAACAGTATTTACTTAGCTAAAGATTTTCAGGAAAACAGCAGGATTCCATGGTACACAGTGGGTTTGGCTAGTTCAAACCTAATTAGCTACTTATGTTAATACTCGCGTGACGATGTAGAAGGGATTGTAATATTTTAAAATGCATGTATTTTATTTCAATTGTATGTTCTTGCTGCCATAATATATTAGTACTACTCAGAAATCCCTTTATCTTACTTATTATTCCTCATTGCTACCAAACCTTGAATCTTTCCAAATTGTTGCATTAACATCCTTTATTCCCTCAGATTCTTCTGTTATCCCTATAGGTGAGATGCACAAGATGAAAATTAAACTAAAATTAGACATAATCAAAACATGATTTCATCGTAACTCAGTACATATTCTCTAATGAATGGAAATCTTTTGTGTTGTTATGCACTAATGTCTTAAGAATGAAAGTAAATTACACAGAAAAATTGCCAATAAATAGAAAAGGAAATGAATGAACTAATTGTAATGAGAGGACAAATGATTAATCTGTGAATATTTCTATGTTGTTTAACTGGCAGTGCACTCTTGTGGTGTCAATATTACTCAGTTATTTAATCCAAGTTACTGGTATTTGAAGTAATTCTTATTCCAGGATACAATAGAAGGCAAATACCAGTGGTACAGTAAGACTGACTAGAATTTTTGCATCATATTCGTGGGTTAAATTTGTTTTTGATGTTTTATTTATATCCTACATTTGTTCGAGAGTATTTGGATATTTCATTTTACAGAACACTTTCATATTCTTTATCTTTTTAAATCTGCCCAATAATTCTTTTAGAAAATCATGTTATTCTCATTATATAAAAGAAAATTGAGACTTTGTGAGGTTCAGTGACTTTTTTTGACAACACCAAACTTGTAAATACCTGAGCTGGCACTCAAACTTAGATATTCTGACTCTAAATCCTGTCCTTTTCCTATATTATCATCATCATGCTAAAAAAAAAAAAAATGATGAGTTGTAGTGGCTCATTTCCAATTCCACTAACATCCATTGAATGCTAATTAAGTGCTGAATGCTAATTATGTGCAGCACTGATCAAGGTTCTGAGGCTAACAGCAGGATCTCTTCTCAGACATGAATAACTTCAGTACATCATAGGATATGCTACTTCATTTGCATTTTTGTTGAGTGTGTATATTCTTCAGTAAAGAATTTTCTCTTATTATTATGTTCATGAAAGCAAAAGAAATGTCATCCACTGTGAAAAGTGTGAAGAATCAGATTCCAATCCAGATTGTTTTCATTAGATACCTGTCGTGGGATAGGAGATGATAGTCTCTACTAGTAACTAGCCTGTGAACACAGGTGTTCTTGTTTTTTGTTTGTTTGCTTTTGCTTTGGTACTAAAGAGTCCAGTGAGTCCCAAACCCGTTAAAACCCATGTACAGCCATCTGCCATTTGTCTGATTTTACATAGTTTATTCGGCTAGACAAACAACATAGTATACTTAGTTGCCATATATCACATGAACTAGTGGAATATTCCAAGTACTGCATTTAAAGTTAACCTCTCTTAGGGGAGTATGTCAGAGGGGGAGACGAACCATGAGAGATGATGGACTCTGAAAAACAAACTGAGGGTTCTAGAGGGGAGGGGGGTAGGGGGATGGGTTAGCCTGGTGATGGGTATTGAGGAGGGCACGTTCTGCATGGAGCACTGGGTGTTATGAACAAACAATGAATCATGGAACACTGCACCAAAAACTAATGATGTAATATATGGTGATTAACATAACAATAAAAAATTTAAAAAAAAAAAAAAATAAAGTTAACCTCTCTTTAAGTGAAAAGGACATAACTTTTTGAATGGTGTGAGAGCTCAACTTTGAGAAGCTTTCTATAAATAAGGAGAAACAAATACATATTTCTAACTGGCTTCTATATAGTTTGGGGAGCATCTTATTTTTCAGCTAGGAATGGGACTTACTTTTTTTGTCCTCCAAAAGTAGTCTTAAAAGTAATAATGATTTTAGAACTATTTTTTTAAATTAGATATTAACATTAAAACTTCTAAATTTCTTGCATTAAAATAATTTCCCCCATTATTCAAGCTTGGGTCTTGGGGGAGTTTAGATAATGTTTTCAATTAAAGAAAATAATTTATTAGGTATTTATTAGGGATGAAGTGATTGCCAGTAGAGCAAACAATACTCTCAGCTTTCAGCAAGTGGATTATTAGGTTAATAGACTACAGGTAGAAATCCTCAGAGGTAAATGGTCAAATACAAATTATAATGCACTGAATGAAATTATCTTGGGGAATGTGAACATTTTAATATGCTTGAAATTTTTATTCATAGCATTTTTGTTTTTTTAGTTTACTTCTGCTCATAGCCAGAGAGAGAGAAAAAAATGTGCTTGTTGATCTTTGGACCTTAGTTCTTAGTTTTGCTACTTGCTGCTGAGATTCTGCTAGAACCAATTTACAGCTTTTTTTTTTAATTGAAATATACTTGACATATAATATCATGTGAATTTAAGGTGCACAACATGTTGATTTGATACATTTATATATTGTGATATGACTGCCATCGTAGGGATGGTTAGCACCTCTGTCATGTTACATAATTATCATTTCTGTTTTGTGGTGAGATAATTAAGATCTAATCTCTTAGCAAGTTTGATGATTATAATGTAATATTGTTTTCTATATTCACTATACCATGCATTAGATCTCCAGGATTATTTATCTACCACTTGCAAGTTTGTACCCTTAAACATCTCTCCTTAAACAACATCTGCTTAAAAAATACTGAAAACCTTTCTTTCTATATGATCGTGAGGCCTATGAAGTGTAAACAGGCTGTAAGAAACTACCATACAAATTCTGAAATAGTGAGTGAAGGCAAGGAACTCCTCCTTTATATCCTGAGCAGATTCTCTGTAGTTTATAAGAAATTTTAAAATAATCTAGTCCTGGTAAGAACACTGTATTTACTGTAGATACCTACAATGCCCTGTACTAGACTGATGGAAGATTTGGAAGCATTAGTGAGTAGGGAAAAAGTCATCTTGGGCTGTAGATGGTAGCTGAGTAGACTGCCTGAATTTGGTCCCTGAAGGGCTGTGTTTGAAAGAATATTGATAGATGAATCTTAATCATCTTTATTACTTTTGTGAAAAAAATCCACAAAAATAAAGTGACTACTGATCCAAAGTTACTAGTGCAATTTTGTTATGAATACTGTACAATTGTACAGCTCTGTAAAGGTATAGAATTTAGAGGCCTCAGCAGCCCCTGGCATCATGGAGGCACTTCAGAAAAATGGCTGAAAAGTTTTTCTGTTGTGTTTATGTGTCATCTAGTGCCTAAGTACAGGTGAGGAAAACTAAAGATTTATGTAGATTAATGAAATCTTTAGTGGAAATATGGTTTAAACTGATATGAAAGATATATTGAGGACAAGTTTCTGTAATTCTGTTCCTTGAGTCTGATGAACAAAGACTTTGTTATCTTCACATTTTGAAATAGATTATAGAAAGTTATAATGCATATTATTGGACCTAAAAATAGATTATCAATATATATCATTGTATCCTTATGGTAAGTAAAAGAATATCATTTGAACCGATTACATTTTGCTTTACAAAAAATAGTGTTTCAGGGCAACAGTTTTATCATTGATTATTTGAAGCTGCAAAGTATAGCAACAACAATGTAAAAAAGATGTTTTCCAAACGAATAAAATTTGTAAGATTATCAAAAACTCCAGCATACCTAAAGTTGATTAAAATGATTTGTGGTGAGAGATGTATGGATTTTAGAATTTGTAATCTCTGCTTCTGAGTCATGTACCTCTTGCTTAAGGGCTGTATGACTTCTTTAGGTGAGTAACCCCCCTTTTGTCTCATCTTCCTTCCATATAACATTGGCTGATAACCACTCCCAAGAAAGAGATGTCAAAGGGTGACAGAGGCCAGGCTAAGTTCCATTTTCTGAGGATTCTATTATAAAAGGAACAAAGAACCCCAAATTTTATAAACCCAATTTCGTATAGTAGAACTACCAAAAGTGTGGTTGTATTTTAAACGTTTACTTTTAAATGATATTGGTAAACTTTTGCTCTGTTTACACATGAACTCTCCGAAGCATAAACAAACTACAAGTAACTGCAAACCAAAAAGTATGATTCCAATTGTAACCTCCTATGGAGGTACTATCAAAATTCTAATTTTGAGATCCTTCATTTATGTGAGTCCTGGCTAAAGAGACCTCTTAGTTCCTGCTGGCTATTTCATTGCCTTCAATGCTGAATTAATGGTAGGGTACCTGTGGGGACTAACTACAATATTTGAAAAGTATCCAGTAAATGCTTATTATATTCTTTCTGGTCTTTTCCCTAAATTGGAGGAAAAGAATCTGTAACTTTTGGATAAAATACAGTTATGAGATCATGGAATTCAATGTGGATTGTCCCCTCCCCCCTGTTTTTAGAGACCTGCATTAATACTTCTTCTGGGATGCCTTGAGTAAAAGAGCTCACTAGGGGCTTCCCATCTTTTCTGATAGTGATTCATATAATCAAGTACACATACACGCACACACATAAACACACACAATACAGGCATCTCTCATTATTGAAATTTAGCCCATTTCTGTAAACTTGTTTAATATAAAATGTTTAATATAGGAGGATCCTTAATGTTTATTATTTAAGAAAAGTACAATGATTTCTCAGCCCTTACAAAAGTCCCCTCAGATTTTTCCAAATGTTATTAAAACAAATAATTCAAATGAGTATATAAAAACCTATTAGGAGTTTATGTATCATCAAAGCACTTAAAAGTCCAATTAAGGAATAATGTAACACTTAATGAACTCATTTGTAGGCATATTTTGGGGAAAAACTCAATGATACTCCAGTATTACATACAAATTACATTATCGTTTTTCACTGCAAGGGGCATGTAATGTAATATAGTGAAAACAATTAATGACATGGTATTTTAAAACTTCATAATGAAGCCAAATACTTTTGGCAAAATAAAAAAATTAAAAACTTTTAAAATGATAGCTACTTATCAGTTGAAGGAAGGTAGGATTTGGTGGTGAGAGGTGGAGATAGACGTGGTAGTCATCACTGCTTTTTGAGGGATGGGCAAGAGTGAGCCAGTGAAGGAGCAAGCAAGAGTAAATACCCAAGTTCCATCTGTGACGAAATTCAAAGACCTAGTGAACAGTCTTTTCTTCTTGGGTCCCAAGATTCTTTAAGAAAATGACTATGCATCATCTATCATCTGGGGACTTAGACAAAGCAATACAATGAAAAACAAAAATGTTTTCCTGAGATGCTTTGCCTGCTTAAACCAGGCCTGAGAAGCCGGGATTTTCTTTTGTAATTGTATTTTTTAAAATAAGTTTTCAGGGTCACCTGGGTGGCTCAGTTGGTTTAGCATCTGCGTTTGGCTCAGGTCATGATCCCAGGGTCCTGGGATGGAGTCCCACATCAAGCTCCTTGCTCAGTGGGGAGTCTGCTTCTCCCTCTGCCTGCTGCTTCCCCTGTTTGTGTTCTCTCTCTCTCTGACAAATAAATAAATAAATAAAATCTTAAAAAAAAATAAGCTTTCAGCTCATGTCATGCTCATTCTCATTGCAATTTAAATGACTTTGTCTTTATAATATTTTCTTTTTCCTTTAAGATTTAATGTCAAGTATTCCTGGATCTTTAGATCAACAGCAAAAATTAAGTTGACTGAGTATCTCAGTAATAAGCAGGCAAATTTGCTTTGTAGTGTAATCACTTTATCAAAGGTTTACTGCAATCCATTGGGAAAAATTGTTTCTGCCTCACTATCCATGGAAAACACTTCACCTATGATCTTCAAAATATATAGATTTGCATATTTTTCTTAGGTCATTTGATCCATCCAGTATTTATTGAAACCCAACTCCTTCACCAAATCAATTCCTTTCTCCATTTCCTTCTTCCTCAGATTTTTTAATATGTACAATATATTTTGTAGTATGAATGTGATACTTGATGGCATTCCATGTTAATTGTGTCCATTAATCCATTACACAAGATATTCTCTACTTACTGCAAGAAGATTAAATTATACTCTGGTAACATGGTAAAACTTTCTAGAATCAAACGCGTTTCCATCATTTTTGTTTCTTTGTGTACTTATGTCCAAGTTTACAATCTTTATATACTTTCCTCTGCTGTATGGTTTATAACTTCCAATGCATGAGCTTTACTAGGTCTCTGAATACAATTACCTTATTCGACAACTTTTAGCGTTTTTTGAAGATATTTTTAAATTAATAATGAGGGGTAGATTGTAACTATAATACACAACACATTTAAATGACAGAAGTGCAAAATATGATCCTGTTGGAAGAAAATCTGAACTATGATGACAAGTTGATCTTAGATTTTCTTCTGAGACTCACAGGTAACTAAAATATTTTTGTCAGCATATGCATATAGATTTATTAGAATGCTTTTTAGATTTGGATGTGGAATTTTGAATACACATGATTGCACTCCATTGAGGCATATGTTCAGATAGAGAAACTTCAGCTAGGGAGAATGTGGCTAACTGGATTATTGTTCCAACGCTTCAGTAATAAGATGATACATCCACACCCTTTATCATGTAACTCTGCAGTGCCCCTCCACTGTAGGAAGACTGTCCCTCTTGATCTCTTGGCTCTGTGTTCAGTAGGTGCCATGCTTTGGCCAGATATTAGCTGATATAATGTAAACAGAGACATGAAAAGTATTTGTGTGATTGTGCCTCCTTTCTTGTGCCTCAACTACTACCATGGGAAGAGCATGCTGGGCCAGCTCTCTGGTCCCAGAAGGAAGATGACAGATCATGGAGCAGAGCCGACCTGAGCCAAGTTGACCACAGATCCATCAACCCCCATCCTTTTCGGTGAATGAGCCCATTTGAGACCAGCAGAGACATTCAGTGAAGCCTAGACTAGAATTGACAAACTCTAGCCCACCCACCAACTTATGAGCTAAATAAAATTTTACTGTATGCTGCTGAGATTGAGTTTTCTCTTTTTCTTTTTTTTAAAAAGTGCAGAATTATTGTGGCCATAATTAACTGATACAGAGAATATGCACATAAATAACTGAAATATAAGTGTCACAAAACAATGTTTTTATATGCTACGTATTATTAAATGATATGAACTCTGATTTTTTTCTGTAATTATTCCACTTTCATTTTTCTTTTTGTTTCTATTCCAGTATTTAAAAATGATGGCTATAGGGGTGCCTGGGTGGCTCAGTCAGTTAAACGTCCAATTCTTGATTTCAGATCAGATCATCATCTCAGGGTTGTGAGATTGAGCCCTGCATGGGGCTCCGAGCTCAGCGGGGAGTCTGCTTGAGATTTTCTCCCTCTCCCTCTGCCCCTCCCTCCACTTGTGTGGTTCTTACTCTTTAAAATAAATAAATAAGTAAATCTTTTTTAAAAATGATGGTTATAATCAACTGGAATAAATTATAAGACAACTAATGGATCTCCATCCAAAATACTTTTACCATTTTGTTGTGTCAGTTCTGGACTTCCTCTGTATGCCTTATGGCATCTCATGTTCTGACCTTAATGTAACCTACTGAATGTGGAGCTTCTGTTATTGTTAAGCAAGCACACAGATTGGCAAGGCCAAGCCTAAGGCCTGACCGATTGAGTTGGGGAGGATACAATGAGCCACTTATAGATTTAGACAGTTTGTTACTTATATAGACAATGACAAGAATTTTAAGCCAAGGGTGCCAGTTCCCTATTTTTATTCCAGGCACCATGAAAGGATGATACTGAAATGAAAAGGACTGGACATTGCAATGAGATCTGTTGGACATACTGCTCATTGCTGAGGAACCAAATACAGACTGCAGCTAAGTAGCTTTATATTCTGACACTATTCTGTGGAGGATGGGCTAGAAATTCCCACAACTCATCAGACCCCAGAGACTATGAAAAACTGTTTCATGACAGCCTCTGAGGGGAAAAAAAAGAGTGAGTAGGACAGGGCCTCGTAACAACTCCGTACAGGCTGCCCATCCTCCCCTATTCCAAGAGAATCGTAAGACATCCTGCCAAGACTCAGGTAAGATGTGATTCAAACCTCCGGCTGTATGGATATGTGCAAGGTAACCAGGGTGCCATGGTGGAGGTATTTCCCTATAGTTAACACCTTATCTGTTTTTGTTGCAGTAAAAGATCTAAGTTTAAGTTCACAGACTTTATAGAAGTACAACATGCCTCCAGTTGTCTATGCAAAAATAGTAATGGCCTGGATTACTTGTTATCTTAATGGCTGCACAATACATATATTAGCATCTTTTTTTATAAGTGCACTAATAATTATTTTCTTCTCAGTGATTAGTATTATGCAGACCCTAGTGATTAAAGGGTTACCTCTTTTGGAAGGAAGAGTAATTTTCTGCTTCAAGTCTGAGTTAAATATGGGATTAGATTGCTCAGCGCTATGGGGTTTCTTGTTTTACACCAATAACTTTTGTCCAGAAGCAATTGTTTGGAGATTTTAACATTTAACCATTTCATTTGATATTATTAATTATTTCATCATTACTATGTTAGATGAAAGATACTGATTAAGTAAATAATAGTTTGGAATTTGCATTTCAAATAGTGTTGTCAGATGTGAGTTGTTCATGACCAAACTTTTCAGAGTAAAGTGTTATTACACTAGGACTGTGCAAATACTCTATGTAATACTGTAATGATAGATAGATGACATTATACATTTGTCGAGACCCTGAGATTCTGCAAAATCAAGAGTGAGCCATAAGGCAAACTATGGAATTGGATAAAAGGTTGTGTCAGTATAGGTTCACCAGTCATTAGCAAATGTTCTACCCTTGTAGTGGATGTTGCTAACGGGGAGCCTGTGCATGTAAATAGGAAATCATTGTGCCTTCCTGTTAATTTTGCTATAAAGCTAAAACTTCTCTAAAAAAATAAAGTCTTTAAAAAAACCAAAAAGTTTATTACAGCTCAACCATTATGTTGTACTTACTAAAGAGTAGTTTGTTTTAAAATAAATTTCATTTTCTTATAAGTATAGAAAAATATGAATTAGACTGTTAACTTTTTTTTCTTTTTTTTAAAGATTTTATTTATTTATTTATTTATTAGAGAGAGAGACAGCGAGAGAGGGAACACAAGTAGGAGGAGTGGGAGAGGGAGAAGCAGGCTTCCCGCTGAGGGGGGAGCCTGATGCCGGGCTTGATCCCAGGACCCTGGGATCATGACCTGAGCCGAAGGCAGACACTTAACGACTGAGCTACGCAGGCACCCCAGTTTTCTTTCTTTTTAAAGATTTTATGTATTTATTTGATAGAGACAGAGAGAGAGAGCATGAGCGGGGAGGGGGGCTTAGAGGGAGAGGGAGAAGCAGACTCCCTGTTGAGCCGGGAGCCTTATATGGGGCTCGGTCCCAGAACCTTGAGATCATGACCTGAGCCAAAAGCAGACGCTTAACTGACTGAGCCACCCACCTAATCTATATGATTAGAAAACAATGTTTTTCCTGGCATTGGCATAATTATAAAATTACTGCAATAATTTCATTATGCTTTTAATGAATAAACATGGCCTGATTTTTCTGAAAGAGGTAATGCAATCAATTCTGCACACAGGATCTGCAAAATATTTCAGCTAATGCATTTATTAAAATAGTAATTTATGTCTATTCAGTTACTTTTTATAGGCTACAGGTAAAAGTGAAAATATCCCCCAATATTAGTGCTAACTCTAATGACTGAAAATAGCTATCCTTGAAGAAACTTTGCTTGACAAGTTTAAAATTATATAAAAGTTGTTGCAAAGAGTTAAAAATAAAAGAAGGAAATGTGTGTTCCTTTAATATACATAGTCAAAAGTTTCAACACTTTATAAAAAGAAGGTTATTTCACAACTTTCCTAGAAATTGTACTGGGAAAATTCTGTAATTTTTTTGTTTGTTTGTTTCCTTTCTCTTCAGAATAAAACTATACTCTTCATTTAGGAATCCCTTGTCTTCTTGAAACACAATCTTCCATTATAACCTTGTGATATGTCAATTGTATTTGTACCAAACATTCTTTGACTCATTGTTATCAAAGATAAAAATGGTAATGGGATCCCAATATAGCTTTCTGGTTCAGAAGGCTACATACTTTAAAATAATCTGGAATAGCGAATACTACTTTTGGCAAGGTGCCCTTGTGTTAATCTTGCTCTGGCAGGTCATCAATGAACAGGATATTTTCCTGCCCTACCCTGGTAGGAAGTTCTGCTAATGCCAGAGTTAACAATCTCCCTTAACATTCCTGCATAATTCAACATGGGCCTTCTGATTTCTGAGCAGTGTGCCTATCGTAGCAAAAGAAAAATATTTCCCTGAAACAGAATATACATGTGATGAGGCAAAATAAATTGTTTTGTTTGGGGAAAGGAGGTATTTTTATGTAGTTTTTATTGAAATGCTGTTAGATTTAAAAATCCTAGCACAAAGGATAATAAAATAAAAATTAAATCTCTTTCCATTACATATCCACATCTCCTTCCTCAGAGGTAATCACCATGAACAGATTTTTGTGGCTTTCCTGAAATAATAGTCTACATGTTTGCAAGTATAAATAAATACACATATTTAAGTATTTATTTATTCATTTATTTGAGAGAGAGAGAGAATGAGCATGAGCAGGGGAGAGGGGCAGAGGGAGAGAGAGAGAATCTTAAGCAGGCTCCATGCTTAGCATGGAGCCCCATACAGGGCTCAATCTCATGACCCAGAGATCATGACCTGAGCTAAAATCAAGAGTCAGATGTTTAATGGACTGAGCCACTCAGGCACCCATAAATAGATAGATAGATAGATAGATAGATAGATAGATAGATAGATATTATTTATTTATTTATTTATTTATTTATTTTAGATTGAGAGTGAGAGTGCGAGTGGGGGGAGGGGCAGAGGGAGAGGGAGAGAGAATCTCAAGCAGACTCTCCACTGAATGTGGAGTCCTACACAGGGCTTGATCTCAGGACCTTGAGATCATGACCTGAGATGAAGACAGGATTCAGGCACTCAACCAACTGAGCCACCCAGGTACCCCACCTAAATATATATTTTTAAAGCAAAGTAGGAGCATACCTTGAGAAATATTTTTAATTAATATACTATATGTAGGTATTCATATAAGTAGTACAAGTGGACATATTTCCAATGGATATATTTAAAATATTTTACTGTCAGTAGCTGTTTCTCCCTTGAGTCAGTTTACTGAGAATAATTCAACATTACCTACAAATTATTTCAGTACTTTGCCAGATTCCTAGAGGACATATTATTCAAATAAGATATTATTAACTTGAATAATAACAGTAATGAAAGTTGATTGAATACTCATTATGTACCAGACCCTCTTCTTTTTTTTATTTTATTATGTTATGTTAATCATCATACATTACATCATTAGTTTTTGATGTAGTGTTCCATGATTCATTGTTTGTGTATAACACCCAGTGCTCCATGCAGAACGTGCCCTCTTTAATACCCATCACCAGGCTAGCCCATCCCCCTCCCCCCCTCCCCTCTAAAACCCTCAGTTTGTTTCTCAGAGTCCATAGCCTCTCATGGCTCGTCTCCCCCTCTGATTTCCTCCCCTTCATTTTCCCCTTCCTACTATCTCCTTCTTTTTTAACATAATGTATTATTTGTTTCAGAGGTACAAGTCTGTGATTCAACAGTCTTACACAATTCACAGTGCTCACCATAGCACATACCCTCCCCAATGTCTATCATCCAGCCACCCATCCCTCCCACCCCCCACCACTCCAACAACCCTCAATTTGTTTCCTGAGATTAAGAATTCCTCATATCAGTGAGGTCATGTGATAATGTCTTTCTCTGATTGACTTATTTTGCTCAGCATAATACCTTCCAGTTCTATCCACGTCATTGCAAATGGCAAGATTTCATTCCTTTTGATGGCTGCATAATATTCCATTGTGTATATATACCACATCTTCTTTATCCATTCATCTGTCAATGGACATCTTGGCTCCCGATGTTTATACAGCAATGTCCACAATAGCCAAACTATGGACAGACCCTCTTCTAAGTGATTTACCCATATTAACTTATTTAATCATTCAACAAAAGCTTACTAACTTTATCCCATTTTGTAGTTGAAGAAACTGAATCACAGAAAGATAAGTAACCTGTGAAAATTCACACAGCATATTAATAGCAAAGGCTGAGTTTGGATCCACTCATGTTCCTATGTTCCTAAGTATTCTGCTATGTAAGCTATCAATATTTAATAAGAACTACTTCTTTGTTCTTAATTTGGAAATATTATCTTTAAATATATCATATAGCTTTTAAAGAAAATACATATGCATATATATGACATAATATACCCTTAATTTCCATTCTGTGTGTTCCAAACATAAATGACAGAGAAGTCTTTTTTTTTTTGTCCATCATAATAGACTTTCTCTCAATTACTCTCCTCAACCTAAATTTCTGTCATTCCTAACTCTTTCCAAAGAACTCTCAGAAATACAGTTTCTCTGAGACTGTCTTGACAATCACACAGAGTGTGCTGGGTTCATCTGATGTATCTGAAGTTATGGCATCAAACTTCTGGTCTTACGCGATCCATTTGGAATTTGACTTCCTGTCTCTCTCAGCATTGGACTTCTCAGCTGTGTGACAGTCGGATAGTTAGTGGGCTCTTCTTGGCTTCTTTCCTACCTTCCCTGTCACTTCCATCAAAACAAAGAATCCTTCAGTGATATGTTAACTCTTCTAGGACCAAATCTTTCTTTAAAAGAAGTAATCTTGATTTTACAAAAAAAAGTCTTCATCAGTGTGGAAATGTTGACCCATATTATCTTCCTCAATGGCAACATTCTGCTAACAGTGTCTGAGTGCAGCTGTGCATGACCAAAACACTTCCATCTACAGTTTCCATTGGTCCTCACAGACCAGAAGATAAACAGTGTTGCTGGAAGGAAAAACACCTGAGATTTTGAAAGTTTTGGAGGAAGATCTCAGCTTCTTTCTGAAATCACATCCAGGTCTTATCAATGGACTTAGATATTTATTTTGTTTTATATCTCATATTATGAAACCATCAAATTATATCTCCTAAAGAATTGAGAGTCATTGGAGAGAATAAGAGAAAAAAAAAGGAGGGTTACTGCAAGGTGAGGGAGATGTTCCTAAAATTATTCTAAGAATGTTTGGCCTACAAGCCTTATTTTAATCCTTTTTGCCTGACTAGGAAGATCCTTTGTATTGCATTTTACATTCAATTTTATGCATGGGACAATTTTCTTCCCTTGAGAATGGTGAGCTAGAGGGTATAGACTGACTTGGTACCAATTTCTAGATTTTTTTTAAAGGGTGCAAATCATAAGACAATGTTACAGATTTGTTAGAAACTGGAGATTTTAACTGCTTAGTTGAATTGAGTCTTCCCCTTTCTCCCTTTTTATGCATGCATATTTTTATTTTTTGGAAAAAATTGCTGTTTATTTGTTGTTATTTTGTTGTTTATTTAGCTGGTTTATTTTCTTATAATTTTGTTGTGGCCATCAGGGCTAGTGAAAAATATTCCATTTCTCTGCATTTGTTGACTGACAAATTGTGAGCAGATATAATATGTCTAACTCCGGGGTGTTATCACGTGAGTATGAGATTGAGACTATTAGCCTGGGACCTTGAGTGCCCTCCTTGAACATCCTCATTGCTGATCTGCTTTGGACATGTAGTGCGAGAGAGAAATAAACCTTTACTGTGTTAATGCACTAAGACTTGGGGATTGATGCTGCAGCGTAATTTAGCCAGCCTTGCCTGTGCTAACACACATTATTTTTCTCTTCTGAATATATCCCTGTGGATCTTGAATGATTTATAATTTGTTAAAATTTCTATTGAGATAGCTTACTGGAGCACATTAGTTTTGTTATTCCCATTGTCATATATTGTTACATCATTTCCTTGCATTCCCCACAATTCTCATCCTTTTTTCCTACTCCTAGGAGAAGTCATGCCTCGTTTTCCATGTTACCACTTTTCTCTTTCAAATCACATTCATATCTTCTCTGGTTTTGTCTGAGTTGTCATATTCTCATATGACCTTAGCAGCTAGCATTAAGGGCAGCCACCACTGACCACAGATTTGACTCTTAAAATTCAAAAGCATCTTGCCTATGTTGACGCACCTGATACCTACTCACACTACTGCTTGTAATAAAAAGATCTATCAATCTTTTGAGAAGTTGTTCTGATCTCACTAGGGAAAGAAGTTTTCCTCTCCCTCCATTTGTAGCATGGAGGAATTTCTGTTTCATTTCAATTGGCCACCCTGGCTCTATAAATATAATATATTCTTTTGGGGGCTGATTCCACAAATCAAATAATCTTAGTACCATTTAAAGATAAGATCCAGAAATATTGTAACTAAATCAGCCTTTCATTCAACAACAAAGGTTTAAATTCAGATGATTATTGGGGAACACAAATTTTATATCAATGATTTTCTTCGTGAGAATATATATTATAAATGAATTTATTTAAATGTATTATAAATAAATAAAGTCATTTCTCAAGAATTTATCTCCTCTTTTGCAGTCACTCCCTTGTGACTCAATTTTAAGCACTTAAAAATATTCATGTAGACAATCTTTCCATCACCCTATACTCTCTGGCTTTGACCTTTTCTTCTCCATGCTATTGTCCTCCCTCCTGTCTCAGCCACACATTTCCCTGGAAATGCCCTAAAGACGCATCCTTTACAATTACAGCCACTCCAAATTTCAGTTTTATGTATCCCGCTCTCTAGACCACATCCTCCTCTTCTTTCTTATTTTACCTCAAGACCCAGAGCCTTAGTCTTCTTCAATCTAACCAGCACCCCCTCATGTCTTTTTCTTCTACTCAGCTTAAAATCATGATTTCTGATTTTGATTTCTTGTATATACTCTCTGGAGCCTTTTCTTTATGTTATCCTTGCTTTATTTTACCTCCTGAGCAAAACGCAAATCTCGTTTAATTAAACTCTTCTCCTGTACCAAGCTCCACCTGTGCAACATAGGCTGGGAAAAAAGCCCAACTATGCTAATTTGACTCACTTTAAATTCATGATTTTGAATCACAAATAAATCCTTCATTTTGCCCAGCAATCATAGTCTGTATCCCTAATCATTTCATATTTCCTCTCTTCTAAATGACTATTTCTTTTCTTCCCTTCTCAAACTCTTATATCTCTTTATCCTCACCTTACTTCCTATTTCACTGAGAAAATTGTAGCAATCATCAGCAAACTTTCACAGAAATCCGTGACTACATCTAACCAGCTACCAGTATTAGCACATTCATACTCCAGTCGTCCTACTTGTTGCCTGATATCAGTTCATATTGTTTTTATTTAAAGATAACACCTCCTCTTACACTCAAGATCCCATCTCTGTCACCTACTCAGTATCATTGTTCCAGAAATGCCCTCTCTCCAATATGTTTGTTTCTTTTTTACTTGCTACCGGATCACTATACAAATGTATTATTACTATTTCTTTTTTTTTTCTTAGATTTTATTTATTTATTTGACAGAGAGAGAGAGAGAGCACAAGTAGGCAGAGCAACAGGCAGAGGAAGAGGGAGAAGCAGGCTCTCTGCCGAGCAGGGAGCCCGATAGGGGGCTTGATCCCAGGACCCTGGGATCATGACCTGAACCAAAGGCAGACGCTTAACCATCTGAGCCACCCAGGCACCCTATTATTATTATTTCTTATGTCTGAAAATATTTCTTTCCCCATTAGCTCCAATGCCATTTTCCCAAAGATCTGCAAATGGCCAGTAAGTACATGAAGAGGTGCTCAACATCACTAATCATCAGGGAAATGCAACTCAAAACCAAAGTGAAATATCATTGCACACCTGTTAGGATGGTTATTTTCAAAAAGACAGGAGGCAACTGGTGCTGGGGAGAATATAGAGAAAAGGGAACACTTGTGCACTGTTGGTGGGAATGTAAATTGGTATAGCTGTTATGGAAGACAGTATGGAGTTTCCGCAAGAAATTAAAGATAGAACTATCGTATGATCCAACAACCCTTTCTGGGTATCTGTCCAAAGGAAACAAAATCACTATCTTGAAGAGATATCTGTATTCCCATATTCGTTGCAGGATTATTCACAATAGCCAAGATATGGAAACAACCTAAGCGTCTCTTGACTATGGATAAAGAAAATGTAATACGTTTGCGCAATGGAATATTATTCAGCCATAATAAAGAAGGAAATCCTGCCACCTGTGACAACATGGATGAACTTGGAGGGTGTTATGCTAAATAAAATAAATAAGACACAAAAGGACAAATACTGTATGGTATCACTTACATGTAGAATCTAGAAAAAAAATGAACTCAGAGAAAGAAAGAATAGAATGGTGTTTACCAGAGTGGGGAGATATAGGTAGATATTGGTCAGAGGGTACAAATTTTTAGTTATAAGATGAATTAGTTTTGAGGATCTAATGTACAACATGGTGACTATAATTAATAATAGTACATTGTAATACTTGAAATTTGCTAAGATTAGATCTTAAATGTTCTCACCCATACACAGGCAAAATGACTACGTGAAGTGATACGTGTGTTAATGATTTTGATTATGGTAATCATTTCACAATGTGTATGTCTATCAAATAGTCACATTGAACAATTTAAATATATACAGTTTTATTTGTTGATTATAGTTGGGAAACACAGTTGTCAATACAGTTGAAGAAAAATTAACTATCTCAAGTTAATTCCTTTCAGAGTAGAATATGATATGTCCCAGATTGAGCCACACATTTACATATTTTAGCTTCTAATTATTTTTCTTAAGTTGTATACAGTATTCTTATGAAAAATATATTTGTATACCTTGATTTCATGTTGAAAAACTAATTACTGTCTTACAAAATAATTGGCAAACCTGATGATGCAAATTAACCCAATAAAAATGATCTCTTCAAACAATTTATTTGCCAAGACACTGTAAACAGATTTTATTCCAACTGTTATTTCTGCCCTCACATGTCCTTTATAGAAAAAGGACATAATGCTATAATGTGTTCCAGATTTCAGAATATTGTTAAATATGAAACTGAAGTTGATCTTAAGAAGTACTATAAATGGTACACACTATTCTATATTATTCTATAAGAAGGAAATATCTCATTTAAGTCATATGCCTGCTTATTCTATATATAATTCAAAGATATCTTTGGCTAGCTCAAAATAGAGTCCTGCTAGCTCCCAAACTCAAAGTGGAAGTTCAAAGAAAATAACAGAATGAGCAACTTTTGTTGCAAAATATTAATGGTATCTTATTGCAAAGTTTATTTGAATGTTTTGCCTGACTTTTTATGGTTATTTTACATATTTTGGATGTGTTTTTTTACAACACTTAATTTACAAAAATGATACCATGCATATAGTAATCCTTTTACTAGTTACTAAAGGTATATTTATTTACCTGGAAAATGTTTTAAGAGTCCTAGATTTTATGAGGTTACACTTCATATAATTGTAAGTTATTTCCTATATATTTATGTAAATAATGGTGTCATATTTAAAATATTTTGAGCACCTTTTAAAAATTGTTTTTAAAATCAGGTTTATAATAAGAGAACTGAACTGTGATTTTCTCTTTTGCATTGGTTATTACATTTTTATATCTATCAGGAAAACCACGTATAGAACACATATATATGGTCAGTCTTCTAACGAATCCCTATGATTCCACTCATTATAAGCATCATCAGCCTTCTTCAACAATCATTTATGATTTTATTTGTGATCCTGAGTTTTTTCTTTCCTGGAGAAGCAGACAAGGTGAGAAGTGGGGTCTTAAGACTTTTAAACTGAAGTAAAACAGCTATAGTGAATTTCCTCTTCAAAAATAATCACCATTGGTGACTATGTGTTTATGTCATATTAAATATTTTAGAGCACCTTTTTGAAATTGTTTTTGAGTCAAATTTATGAATAATAATATAAGTTCTTATTGTTAGGCGTAATATATAATGGAAATGTAGTTGCAACCACACCTGTTTTTGAAGAGTCTAAACAGCAGTATGAAATATTAGTCTGGCAAACTTAGGCCGCATATCAGTTCGAATGAAGAAAACTCCAAACAGCAAAGAAAAAGAAAAGAAAAAATGATTCATTTCCTGTATTGAATTAGAGTTTCCATCAAATTCTACTAATCTGTGCTATACATTACCTTAGGGGAATAGTGGGGAAGACTTATTAGGGAACACTGTCAGACATGTAAAAATTACCTGACATTAAAATATAAATGTAGCCCAAATCATAATCCACTCATTCAGTGGTTCTTTTCAACCAACCATTGGTCTACAAGACACAAATTAGCTACAGGCATTTCTATTGACTTCCATTGTCTAGAAAAAAAGCAAAATATTTCATTTGAGCCAGTGCACCAATATTGAAATTGTTTTTCTGACAACCGGACAATATTCATCCTGGTTTGTTTAGAAAACCAATTAAAGTAAGATATCAAATCAATTGCTGATTTTTCTGTTATAGTAGAAGTACCATGACATTCCCCCTTTCAAATAGTCTCATATTTTTATTTTGTTTCTCTGAGAATAGTCCTATAGGGTGTGCTGACTTTCTCTATTTTCTCTCCAACCCTAGATTCACTGGATCTGGTAAGTAAGAAGTAGGGAGTACTCAAGTGATTAGTAACATACAAGTCCCAGAGAATGAGAGATAAACTCCATGAAACTTAGAAGCCTGCCACATCTGGGTTGATTCTAGAGGCTGAGAAGTTTGCAGCATGTCAGTGTCCTCTCTTAAAGAAAAAAGCACATCTATACCTTACACAATTCATCCATGAATAAAGAGGCACAGCACCTGCAGAGCCTGTCTGGATTTTATTGGTAATAGAGGCCACATTTCAGTGTGCTGCTCTGACCCACTCACTAAGTAACCTGGAAGCTTTGAGTGGGATCCAGCAGGAAAGGGCTGTGCAGAAAGTATATACTTGTAGTGTCCACCATCCTGCTCCTTGGGCCTTAATTATTCAAAAATAATTGCATGTCTTTGGTAGATATTGCCTCATTTATAAAATTTTTGTATCTTGCATTTGTGTAACTATGTAAGTTAAATTTTCAAAAAGGCATAAACAACCTTTGTTAGATGAGCATAGCATAAAAAGAATAAAACTAGAAATGGATTTGCTTTCCTCTTTATAAAATGAATTTGCTGTGAGGCATAAGACAGATCCATGAATAAAAATCATAATTTCCAATTAGTTAATTAGCTCATAGGGTTACTAAAAAATGAGTGAATGTTAATTTTAAATAAAAACTGTCATTCGTAAGTCTTTTCAGTAGTACACGTTGATGAGTTGAAAATTTTTTTGTGACAAGGATTTCAAATAGCATTTTCATACTTTTCTCATGCTACTGAATTCTTTTTGTTGTAATTTTCATTGTGAGCTGGTAGGTAGTATGATATAGCATTTAAGAATTTAGACTTTTTAGTTAAACTATATATTCAAATATTCAAGTGTTAACTGCCATTTTTTAAGAAAAGATTTTATTTATTTGAGAGAGAGAGAGAGAAAGAGAGAGAGGGCATGAGCGGGCGTGTGGTGGTGGGAGCAGAGGGAGAGGGAGAAGCAGACTCCCCGCAGAGCAGGGAGCCCAACGTGGGCTGATCCCAGGACCCTGGGATCATGACCTGAGCCAAAGGCAGGCGCTTAACCAACCGAGCCACCCAGGTGCCCCAAACTGTGCCGTTTTTAAGTTTTGGTGCCTTTTGTAAGTTATTTCAGTTCTGTAACTTCAATTTTCTCCCGTGTAAAGTAGGAATAATAATGGTGTTGAATCAGAGGTTGATATGAGGCTTACATGAGACAGAACATGTGAAGAGCCAGCCATAGAGAAAGCTTTCAGTAAATATTAAGTATTAATATTCAGCAGACCACATGTCAGCTTCTTTAATTGTAAAACAACTCTTTGAAGCCTTAAAATGCTAGATGTCTGTTATTTTAGGTCATATCTATATAAAGTGAAGTAAGGATTTAATTATTCAGTAACTAGAAAAAAGAACCGCTACATAATCAAAGTTTATGAACAAATTGTAAGGACTGGTTGTATAGCAATGACCCGCTGAATAATTACTCATGTTTTTCAATTGTAAGAAGTCAGTCTCATTAAACCCCCTTTCAAAAGCATTTAATTATGCCACAGATCTAGTTACACTGTTCGCTAAATTGTCTTAGCTCCTAGTTACCTGATACTTTTCTTCCAAATTATATATTTTTATATCTTCCTCACATAGGGGTTTTGCAATTAGAACAAATAAGGTGTACACTTAGTAATTTAATTTAGGTGAAATAATCTTTTCATCTTGTGTTTGGCGAAAAGACAACTTTTTCTGAAACACCTTAATTTGCTCATCGATACTGTCAAAGTAAGTATTTGTTAAAGGCAGAAATATTAATGGAAATATAGGTCAATTTTCTCTTCCAATAGAAGACCAAAAAAGAGCAAAAAGCCAAATAGTTTTTTTGGCATTTGCAATTACAGAAGGTCTCACAGAAAATAACTGGGCAATTGTTTTGTCAGTTTAGAGATCACACACAAAATTATAGCATTTGCTTCATTTCACTCTGTGTCTTGAATGGATCGGATAAGGTATTTGGGGGAAGGTTTTGGTTTCAAAATATGCTGTGGAATTTTTCCATCAAATCAATATCTCTAAAAACGTGTGCATGATGAATGAAATTTTGTGCCTTTAATGATGACCACCATAGTTCTCAACTGTTTCTCACTGTAGTTACCATAAAATGAACTTGCATCAGGCTTTCCATTGTTTTCTTCAAACTGTGAACTTGATTTCTCATATTTGGATTTCACTGCCTGACCTGAAATTGGTTCATTGATTGTGATACATTTCTCTGTGCATCTTCTAGTAATTGTTTGCCAGAGAATGTGACTTACACGTTAAATGCTAGTTTGTGTAGGATGGGGAGACATCAATAATGAACCCACAAAGAAAATGTATGGTATATAATGAAATATTGATAATCTTCAACACATAACACTGTGACTAGCAGTTTTCATAGAAACGCTTATAATTAAAAATGGACTTCTAGTCACAGACATTCGTAATTCTAACATTGCTCAAAATTTTTATCCAAACTATGAAACGCATTAATGTGTTATTATTAATGATGACAGCATCACAAACATCCTGTTGGAAAATCAGCTTCACCTGAGACGGTAAAGGAAAGACTTCTGATTCTTTCTTGGCTACTCTTCTGCTACTCCTAAATTTAGACCAGATCTCACAAACTTAAATACCTCAGGGAATTGTGCTATTAACATTTCTTTCATACGGGTAAAGAAAGAAGAATATCAGGCAATAAATGTGTTTATGAACCCTATGCGTAGCATTTGCCTAATTTCACTGCATTTATACCAACCCAAACAGGTCACACCTTGGTTTAGACTAGTTTTCACAATTGGTTTAGACCATATCTTCATTTTATCTAGTCTATAATATGTACTGTCTCAGCCTTCCATCTCTAATAACTCAAGTACGCTCTGAATACCATGTACAGGTCTTCTGTATAACCAAACTGATTACATTGTTTTCCTGTTTAAAATGTGCTTTGTGGGGCGCCTCGGTGGCTCAGTCGTTAAGCGTCTGCCTTCGGCTCAGGTCCTGATCCCAGGGTCCTGGGATCGAGCCCCGCATCGGGCTCCCTGCTCAGTGGGAAGCCTGCTTCTCCCTCTCCCACTCCCCCTGCTTGTGTTCCCTCTCTCGCTATGTCTCTCTCTGTTAAATAAATAAATAAAATCTTTAAAAAAATAAAATAAAATGTGCTTTGCCTTCCCTTTGTTACTTGATGCAAACACTTCACTTTCTAATACCATCTCTGCCCCTCACCTCACTGCCGCAACCTGGGGCACTGGTCACATTGAACACCTGTTTCACTGAGCCTCTTTAGTTCCTCAAATTTTTCATGGCCAACACTTATCTTTTAATATCCCTCACCCCTGAAAATTTACATAATCTGTGAATCTTTCCTTTCAAATCAGCTGTTTTTCATCCATGGACCATGGTTCCACCTATACCCATACTGCTTCTCACGTTGTATTGCAATTTTCAGTGTATGTGTATATTTCTGCTACCTGCCTTTCAGGGCAAGGAAAAATTCTTGTTTATGTTTGCAGCAAACCCTAACAATATCTAGTACCTAAAAGGTTTTTAATTAATTGTCTGTGTGTGTGTATGTGTGTTGAGATAAACATATAAGCTAGCAGTTATATTAAAATTCTATGTGCACATCAAAGCACAGTAAATGTTTCTTTTAATTTCTCATGTGGAAGATTGCTTTCAACAAATGTGAAAAGATAGATAAAAACAATAAATGCAATGAGAATTTTCAAAGGAAATATGTCCTCTCCTTTCATAGTAACAGAGATTGGTCTGTATAGAAATCCATATCTAATATTTTTTCTTAACCTTGACCTAAGGGCCTTCCATATCTGTGGTTCTTTTATGATTTTCTACTTTTCTGTAGAGTTTTCACCTACTTTTCATTCAAGCAACACAACGTCCTTGGAATTTGAATGTTTTAAAAGTAAATGTTTTAAAGTAACTGTTTAGCTGTATGCTTATGAGATAACAGACTTTTCTCTGATATCCTGCACCTGGGTCTCAATTAAACCTCAAAAGACAAATTCGAAAAAGCACAATAAACTGCCATTTGGTGCATGAACGTTTGTGTGTGTGTGTGTGTGTGTGTGTGTGTGTGTGTGTGTGTGTGTATGTGTGTGGTTAAATAGTATGGGCTAAAGCTAGTGATCTAGGGTTCTAAAACACATATAACCTGTGCCTCCATAAAATCTGTTTTTCCTTACTGGACTTAGACTATTGCTATTCCCTGTCTTTGTGATGATTCTGCTCTAATATTGTAAGATCTTTTAACTAAGCTTCCATTAAAATTGACTTTTTTCTGATTTCTCTAAAAATATTATCCACATTCTTATGAAATCATACTTTTAAAAAAAGAAATGTTTGCATTTGTTATTGCTTTAATAGTTCTCTGTCCTTTTCTACTTCTTGGGTATAGTACAAAGTTCTGAAACTGTGCTCTGTCATTTCTGAGTTCACCAGGGAGTTCAGGTTAGGAATTAAAGCATTAGTGTCAGATACAGTTTGAATAACACCTCTGCTAATTATCTCTATCTTGATTAAGATACTTAACCTTTCTAAGCCCTACAGAAAATGGGAATAACACCGAAACCCATGTCATAGAGTGTGGGAGATTAAATAAGCTAATGCATGTAAAACAGATTGTGAAGGATCTAGCAGATAATAAGCATTAAGTAAATGTCACTTGTTGGGATAATATGATGATGATGATGATGATGATGATCCTGTTTTATCAGTGTCCATTTACACTATAACACCATTGCAATCCAGCTTTCACCTATGTCGCTTCACACTGTAAGAGTTGCTGTCTATAACAATAACCATTTGTCACCTCCTTCAATAAGAACTAGAGTGCACTGGGTCCTGTTCTAGTGGATGGAGATACAGCCGTGTATGAACAGACAAAAGTCCCAATCCTTTTAAAGCTTACATTTGAGTTGAGAGGCGATACTGAACACACAAAGAAAAAGCGAATTATGTTGTATTTTAGGTGATGATAAGTGCCCGAGAGAGAAATAAAGCCAGAATAGGGTATAGATAACTGAGAAGAAATCATAAAGTTTTAAATAGGGCAGTCACAGAACTCCTACTAAGAAGGTGATATGTGAACAAAGACAAAACAAAAGAGAAAACACTTGTGTCAATTTCCTAGGAAAGAGCAATTCAGGTACAGGGCAAATGCTTACTAAGTGCGAGATCCGAATAAGGTCAGAGGATTAAAGGGATCAGGTGTGACTAGAGATTAGTTCCACTATGATATAGGCCATTACCATATGTTGCTTTTCTTTGAGTCAGTGGAGATTTTGAGCCCTTGTAATCAAACTCTTTTCAAGTTAGGTTTGCTCTAGGTGTCTGTTCACAGTAACCGTGAGACACTGAGCACGAGAAGGCCCGCAGGTGGATCACTTGATTTTCACGCAGATTCTTCCCTGTCCTCACTGTATAAAAGCAGCTCTACCTACTTCTGATGGGAGTCAGTATCCCAGGGAGGATGGCGAACTCCTCTTTCTGCCACTGATTTCTTGAGAGAGGAAGTCTAAAGCTCTGACAGCAGCTGTAACTTATAATTCAATAGGCCCCTTGTGGTATCTCCTGACTAGAGTGTGACTCCTTTGGGCACTGAGGCTTGCAGCACTGACAAGCTCAGAGTGATGGGGCCAGGAAGCACAAAATTCTCCAGCATGTCTTTGGAAGGGTTAATAAGTGGGATAACTCCTGCTTCCTGGAAGGACCTGTGTATCTTTCCTATTGAGGATAGAGCCCTATGCCCTGGTCTATGACTTAATGACTACAGTATCCTGAAGAAAATGCATTGTCTTTTCAGAGTGCTTCTTTCAGTTACAATTTAGAAGACTGTTGTAGCACTGTATGAGCTTAGCTACTTCTGGATGGTGAGGTTCAAGATTTGACCAGTGTAATCTATGGTCATGGGCTCACTCTCATAACTCCTTTATTATGAAGTGAGTGCCCTGGCCAGAAGCTATGCTGTGTGGTGTTGGCTGAGTCTCTGCAGGAAAGGAAAGCAAACCCAACACACAGTAAGTGTCTCCTTCTGAGGGGACAAACTGGTCCTTCTAGGATGGAAGGAGGCTGATAAAGCCAATTTGACACTCACTGACTCGTTTGCCTTCATAGGGAATAATGCCATTTTGAGAGCTCAGTGTTGATGTCTGTTGTTGACAAGTTAGACACTCAGAGGCATTAGTAGGTAAATTTGCCTTGAGAAGTGGAGTCCATAATTTTGGTGTCCATTTATGTACTCTCCATATCTGTCACTATGACCACTCTAGACCAGCTTGGGCTTGATCCCAGCTATTTTATTTTCATTTTTTGACGGACTGCTTCTAGGCATGTTTAACTTTATGACACAGCAGGTCTGAAAGAAGCCAACTCATCATGACTGGTTCTGGACACACATTCACTTGGAGTCCCCTCAGCCAAACATTTCCTTTCTATCAGGTCCTAAGGCTTATTTCTCCAAAAGCATATGATTATCTCCTCTGGATACATGGTTTTGCTTCAGAGTTCCAGTGGCTTACATCTTTTTCTCCACATTTTATCCTTTCTCATCACTGACATCTCCAACTGCCAGATCACGTAATGCAAGCAGCAGAGCTGACTGCACCAAGGCCTGGACCTACTACAGCATCCCTTTATGCTCCAGGCCCTACTCGGTGTGGGTAGCCTTATGTTTCATCCAGGATACGGGCCAGAGCAGAATCCCCAGCTGTGGAATGTGTTGGCCCCAGAACATAAAGAGGCCTACAGCTGCATGCTTCATTCATTCTATAAGAAATTCAAAAGGCAGCAGTTTGTATTTTAGTTTGTGGAAAAGCACAGCATACCTCTCACCACTGGATTACTGAAAATTTTATTGGAGTGTCTGGTTTCTGAAACTTCCTAGTATTTATTTCCCATACTATGGAACACATGTGTCTTACCACTGCCTCTAGAACTCTAACTGCCTTTTGCTCATCCTGTTCAATCAACATGATGTTCATCAGTGTAAGGGATGAGTGAGATGCTCTGTGGAATGTCTAGGTGATACAGGTCTCCTCAGACTGTTTATGGCCGTGGGTAACATAGTTAACACAGCCCTGAGGCAAATATACAAGTGAAAATTGTCCATTCCATAAGAATGGCAGTGATTTCTTATCCTCTTTTCTAATTAGAACAGTAAAAACACACTCACCGAATTAACAACCACCAGTCATATACTTGTGGCTTTAATAATCTGTTCCAACAATGACACCATGAACAGAATAGCTGCTGTTAACAGAGCTATTGCTTTATTAGATTGGAAATAGTCTATAACCATTCTCAGTATCTATTCCATTTCTTCAGGGGCTAGACTATGAATTAAATTAAGATATAATATGGAGCACCACCCTTCATCTTTAGTCTTTAATGATAGCGCTTATCTCTGCTATAACCCCTGGGACATGATGTTGATTTTAATTTTCTATCTTGGCTGGAAGTGGATGATTGGAGGGTGCACAGTTTCAGAGGTTTCCCTTTGGCCTTTTCTAATATTATTGCTCTTATTCCAGACTAGGGACTCTTAATGGACTCTACACTAATTCTACATATTCTCTCGAGGACTGGGAAAACAAACACTGAGTTGGGTTTCTGGGTGCAATGGGCACATACTGTGTTAGAATTTAGCCAGGACTCCATTCATTACCTGTTTCCTATCGACTCCCACTCTGCCAAAAAGGACTGTAATAAAACAATGAGTTTTTGGGTGTCAAAGTCATCTCAGAACCTTTGTCTAATAGTCATTGAAAAGTTTGGTTATTTCCCTTTAACTAGGCTACAGTTATCTGAGTAAATGGTCATATGTAAGTCCCTTTGAGAGTAACTGTGTTATACACTTGCCATGGTGTTGCCAGGTTATTTTTTGCAGAGATTCAAACACCTCTTCAATTACCTGGATCCAGATGTGAAAATGGGCTCAGGCCTGGAAACTGAGCAAGGAATTGTAATTTTTATTGTGACTCATCCTCCTGCTTTTCCATTCTTGTTCAGCTTGCACTTTTTTTTTTTACCTTTGTTAACTGCTCATCTATTTTTCTTCTACAGACATCATGGTCTATTAATCATCTACATAACTTTCTGCAGGGCAATCCCCTTGTCTGCTCCTTTGACCTTACTGGTGGTTACAGTAATTACTGTCTCTTAGTTTCTGGCAATTATGTACTATCTATAACATTTATTATTTTGAGGCCCCTTATCATCCCAAGAATGTTAACACCAGCAGCTACTTCCCTGGACTATAGAGAAGATCTCCAAGGTTGGTACCCCTATCACCACACATTCCTGAAGGATTTGATGATTGTTATTCTCTGGATTGTATATTCTCTGTATCCTCTCATGAATCATAATTATTTGGTGAGTCTTTTGTCCTTACATAATATATCTATTCCAGCATTCCCACTTCTCTTAGACTCTTAACTCCTTTCTCTGTCATCTGCCAAGGTAACTCAGACATTTCTACTTCACTTAGTGTTGGCTATCATTTTTCCCCCTGGCTTCTAAGAATCACTCCACCAACAACTTTCCTCCATCTGATGGTGTCCTTGGTAGGGTATTAATCCATGTCCCAAGAAAATGCCCTATCTCTTCAAGTCAATGAATTCTTGCTTATTCAGTCTTACATTCTGGCACTCTTGACCAAACACACTTAAAATCAAATCCAAGGAGGGCTTTTCAGGCTCCTGCTGATAAATGCCAGCTAATTCTTACAATTCCTTATTGTATAGAATGTTTATCTGCCCTTAGACAGAGCACATCCCCAGCTGGATTATATTGGGCTTAACTCTAGTTATCAGCTTGATGGCCAGGAGAGAAGGTGGAAGGACACTTGATGCTTCATAACAGAGAGATTCCTGCAGCATATTTTGGGACCGTGAAGTACTAGCTCTTACCAGAGAAGCATGGGCCACCTCTCTGCTAGACAGAGAATCTGAGTGGGTCAGCATCTCCATTCAGATGTTCCTGAACCATATTCTAGCATCTCAGGTTTTTTCTACCCAGCCCTGAACTTTATAATAAAACATACTTGTCTTAATTGAGCATTCAAATATCTCTGAAACTTTGTATCTCCAACAGTCTTCAAATTGATGCTTGACTGTGTCTGTCCTTCTAGTGCAGGTGATAAGGTCCTCTATCATAGAGGACCTGTGGCTCTAGAACTTGGCCATTAACTGCTTGTGAATAGCCTAGAGTCTCTCACTATCTTTCTGTAGGTCATCAGTACAATATAGCAAAAGCCAATCAACCCCACTATCTTTGTAAGCATCCGCCAACCGTGTTAAATTTTTCAATGGCTGCATTGTGTCACCTGCCATGACACTCCTTTCCATTGGGACTGATTTCTTATTCCCTTTTATTTTTTTCAAGGCAGTACAGGTAAAATTGTCAGCAATTACACCACCACTTTGTACCAGGGACTATCTGTGCCTCATTTATCAACCAGAATGACAGTTTCTTTACCTATGGGGTAGTGGTAACCCAGTCCCAAATCCACATCTTACTGCCTACTTTCTCAGATTACTTCTGCTATCACTTCTGTTAGTCTAGATCTAACAAGAAGTAAATATTAAGATGGGCTTAATTAGGCAAGGATTTTATTAGAGAAGATGCCTCTATGACAGAAAACGTGAGGGAGCTGGAGAAACCTGGGGTGGGAGGCAAGTTTGACCCTCACTAAAGAAAGTTTGAATGGAAGCATCCTAGTCTGCCCTGCAATCTCAAAAGTTTCAGCAAAATTATCAGAGAGTCTTGGAGCCTACCTTAGGATCCATGTGTATAATGTAGGGATCCGAAGGGGTATGTGTGCCCTGATGTTTATAGCAGCAATGTCCACGATAGCCAAACTGTGGAAAGAGCCAAGATGTTCATCGACAGATGAATGGATAAAGAAGATGTGGTATATATACACAATGGAATATTATGCAGCCATCAAAAGGAATGAGATCTTGCCATTTGCAACAACGTGGATGGAACTGGAGGGTGTTATGCTGAGTGAAATAAGTCAATCAGAGAAAGACATGTATCATATGACCTCACTGATATGAGGAATTCTTAATCTCAGGAAACAAAGTGAGGGTTGCTGGAGTGGTGGGGGGGTGGGAGGGATGGGGTGGCTGGGTGATAGACATTGGGGAGGGTATGTGCTATGGCGAGTGCTGTGAATTGTACAAGACTGTTGAATCACAGATCTGTACCTCTGAAACAAATAATGCAATATATGTTAAGAAAAAAAAAAAGAAGAAGATAGCAGGAGGGGAAGAATGAAGCGGGGGAAATCAGAGGGGAAGACCAACCATGAGAGACGATGGACTCTGAAAAACAAACTGAGGATTCTGGAGGGGAGGAGGGTGGGGGGATGGGTTAGCCTGGTGATGGGTATTAAAGAGGGCACGTTCTGCATGGAGCACTGGGTGTTATGCACAAACAATGAATCATGGAACACTACATCCAAAACTAATGATGTAATGTATGGTGATTAACATAACAATAAAAATTTAAAAAAAAGACAAGAAAAAAGGGATCCATGTGTATTCGGGGAGCGGTCAGTGAGAAGTACGGCCTTGGTGAAAAATGTGATGGTGGGTTCAGAGTGTAGCGGCCAATGCCTTTGGTCAGTTAAGCTCCTTAGAACTGGAGGTCTGCAAGGTGCATCCTTATGCCGCCATAACTAGGCTACAGTTATCTGAGTAAATGGTCATATACCATATAATATATATGGTATATATATATACCATATAATAAAATATAACACATTAGTTCAGGGGGTAGAGAGGGGTAGGTTACAAACTCAAATAACTATGGGGATGAGTCAGGTAATATAAAAGAACAAAGTAGGCAGACTGGCTACTGGAAAGAAACACTGCTCAAGCTTGAAGATCATTTGGTCTCAGTGTTGGAAAAATGACAGGGTTTTGTGCTGTGAGGGAATGACTGTTGCATCCAAAAATTGGAGTCTAGCATTGCCAGATCTTCTCGGTTTGTTTTGTTTTGTTTTTGAGAAGCCAGAAATGTAGATATTTATATAATATATGAATTTTATATACTGAAAACTAATTTTAAAAAAACCTTTTGGGCTAGCATCAACAAGTTGATTTTAGCTTAAAAACGTAAGAGTTTATGCCCCTCCATTTAACTATCTCAACCATTCTTCTCACCTTCCTCTCTGTTACATACGCCAGCCAGCTCATTCTGCATTCTCAAATGTAAGATGGGATAACACCATCATCTGCCCTTTCTTCCCTGTGCCTCCTAGTACTTGAATTTCTGGCATGGCAAAGACAAAAGCTTAAGATACCCTGTCGAGGCAAATTTGCCCCCTTGTGCTGTGCCAATGTCATGGTCACTGCCAAGGATGCTTCCGATCCTTCTCTACTTGTTACTCTTGATATACTTTTTGGAGTTTCCTTTAGCCCTTGCCAATATCCTTCCCAGACCTATTGTCACCTTTGTCGCCATTTCAATTCAAACTACTAGAGACTTTCACACTCTTACACCCTTAGACAAAACATGTTCCATATGTATGCATCTGTAACTTGGCAGTTCACTTCTTATTTTGAAGATTGACAAAGAAAATAAAATTCCTGGGAATGTTTTCCCCTTGTTATAGAATACATCAAAATTTTTCTAAAATTTGGGTGGGCTGAAAGCTATTTGCTACATTAGAATGTGAGCGCTTTTTCCTAGTGAGAAGGTACGTGGTTTCATCTGAATCTTAAAGGTGTCTTTGACCCAGAAAATATATATGAAAATTTATGTGTTCGTTTCTGTTTTGTTTTTTTCTGATTCAGAACCTCTTCTATAAGAGAAATGTGCTTGGTCCCAAGCACCCTTAGGGCACTTTTCTATGCTGTTTCAGAGCCATGACTGTCTCATCCACCAATAATAGAAATTTAGGGAGGTAAATTTTTTCTCTTGCACACCCCTCACATCCTAACCATTCCTCCCTTAGAATTAGTCAGATTCAATGAATATGATTACACCATCCCACCTTTCTTTGCTTAAGTGTCCATCTGAGCAAAGAACATTTAGAGAGCTTGCAGCCTGTTCGTGGACATTATTTTCAACCTTTTGCAACCCCAATCTAAGCTATTTGTTTATTCTCAATGCTAAAAGCAGTTTAAAATAAGAAATAAGAAATGTTGTCGCATTGTAGATATGGAAGACTTATTAATTCATTTCCTTATAAAAACAATGCCATGAAACTTACATTTACTTTTAAGAATGTTATTGAGGATATCATTCAGTCATTAAAGAGGGTCTTTTATGAGAGTCCACAAGATACATTTTGCTTTGATCTCAGAACCAGAAAATTATAGCTTTCCATGAGAAACTACTTGTTTTTATCTTAAGTTTCTGAGAATGTAACTGAATAAATGCCATTCTTCTGGAAAGCTTGGAGCCAATCTGTGAACCCCCTCAAAAAGGTTAATGGTATTTATTTTGTGTTAAACTCATGCCGACTCCATTTTATTTCCCCATCCTTTTTCTGTTTGTCTCATTTTTCTTCTCATTTTAGAATTTAATCTTACCTAGCTATATGGCATATGCCTTTCATCGTATATCTTCTTAAAACTACTTTATGGACCAAAAGATATAAATAAATTAAACATACATCGACACTCCTCCAACTAACAAGTTCCTAATTACATTGAATGGTCACATCTGATACTCAAATATCAGGTAAAATTTTATGGGAGCCTTTATCCTGTCCAATTCAAAGACATATTACCACAGATGGGATTAATTTTAGAGTTGTTTCCTGACTACATGGTGATATTTATTGAAAGCGCATTGAAGTACAAATGCATGGAGTGGAATTTAGCAGAAAACTTGTGAAGTTTGGCCTCAGATGCTGACATTCTTCAATCTCTGCTTCTTATCAGACTCAGAATAGTCCCGTGAGATGTGACTTCTGAAGAAATAATTTGACCTTCCAAACCTAGACATTTCTGAAGTAGAAAACAATTTACTGTTCTTCCATACAGATAGGGGTAAAGAGAAGAACAACATGAGCAGGTCAAGGTTTCATTAAACTTCTGAGGCTTAAACTCTTTCTTAGATCAATCACTTCTCATAAGAAACTCAGACATCTACTTTAGCTGACATCGTCTTTACAATTAGTTTTTTTGCATGTAATACAATGATTGTTGATTTCACCAATTTTTTTTTCTCTGAAAACTCATGTTGTTTCATTGCAATGTGGATGAGCTTATTCTTGCTATTTCATGTATTAGAATTTAAAATACCATTCATGGAACTTACATTTAATCAGACTGCTTCCAGGTTAAATTTTCATGGGGAAATTCACTTTTTTAAAATGGTGGATACTGCATCTCTATTGCCTAGGACCCTCCAAAAGCTTCCCACTGAATTCAAAATGAATCCAAACTTTGTATCATGATATAATTCTCCCCCGGGCTGATGTCTGGCTGGCTCCTCTGTCTTCACCTCCTGCCATTTTTCCTTTCATTCTCAGGGCCCAATTTTCCTTTTATTCTTTTAATAACCAATATTAGTTCCCTCTCAAGCATTTGCACTTCCTCCTCCTTTTTCATGAAAATTTCACCTAGAATCTTCAAATGTCTGACTCTTTCTCTTTATTCAAATTTGGCTTCAGTACACCTCTTAAGAGAGAGGGATGCGGAGAAAGGGGAACCCTCCTACACTGTTGGTGGGAATGCAAGCTGGTGCAGCCACTCTGGAAAACAGTATGGAGGTTCCTCAAAAAGTTGAAAATAGAGCTACCATACGATCCAGCAATTGCACTACTGGGTATTTACCCCAAAGATACAAATGTAGGGATCCGAGGGGGTATGTGCACCACGATGTTTATAGCAGCAATGTCCACAATAGCCAAACTATGGAAAGAGCCAAGATGTCCATCGACAGATGAATGGATAAAGAAGATGGGGTGTATACACACACACACACACACACACACACACACACACACACAATGGAATATTATGCAGCCATCAAATGGAATGAAATCTTGCCATTTGCAATGACGTGGATAGAACTGGGGAGTGTTATGCTGAACGAAATAAGTCAATCAGAGAAAGACATTTCCATATGAACTCACTGATATGAGGAATTCTTAATCTCAGGAAACAAAGTGAGGGTTGCTGGAGTAGTGGGAGATGAGAGGGATGGGGCGGCTGGGTGATAGACATTGGGGAAGGTATGTGCTATGGTGAGCGCTGTGAATTGTGCAAGACTGTTGAATCACAGATCTGTACTTCTGAAACAAATAATACATTATATGTTAAAAAAAAAAGATAGCAGGAGGGGAAGAATGAAGGGGGGGAATCGGAGGGGGAGATGAACCATGAGAGACGATGGACTCTGAAAAACAAACTGAGGGTTCTAGAGGGGCTGGGGGTGGGGGATGGGTTAGCCTGGTGATGGGTATTAAAGAGGGCACGTTCTGCATGGAGCACTGGGTGTTATACGCAAATCATGAATCATGGAACACTACATCAAAAACTAATGATGTAATGTATGGTGACTAACATAACATTAAAAAAAGAATTTATAATAAATAAATAAATAAATAAATAAAAGGCTCAAAAAAAGAGAGAGGCCTTTTATGAACAGTAGTCTATAATGTCTATAACAGACTACTTCCCTATGTCCCCACCCAATCATATCATCACATCATTCTTTTCCTTATTTTATATAGATTATATTAATTAGTTTGTTTATTTATTAGTTTACTTATGTACTGTTTGGTTTCCCTTGGTTGAATGTAAGCTCATTGAGGGAGGAAACCAGTTTGTCATGTTGAATGCCTTATCTCCTGTTTTTGTGACAGAACCTGGTGCCCAGTAGGTTCTCAATCAAATTTTTTCTTATTATTTTAATGAATGTAATAAAAATGAAGTACAGCAGCTAATGCAAACAATGTTGGGTATTAACCTCAGTCGTGCTTTACCGAGTTGGTGGACGGACTTCCTGGGAATGTCTTCTCCCCCTACTCTCCAGAAGCCAGTGGAGGAGGACTGGGAATGTTGAGTGTTTTCTTCACTCAGTGACAGTGTTTTGTTTTGTTTTCTATGCAAAAATTGGTATCTGTGAAATATATCCATTAGTTTTAGAAGGCTCAAATGTATGGCCAATAGGGCATTCTGTAAGATTTACTTTTCAGATTGGCAAATCTCAATGATTTCATTTGAAATCACTGTGTACTTTCTACTTGAACCTCTTAATTGAAAGTTATATATATTTTGCTTGTCTGTATTATTTTAAAGTTAGTTTCAAAACCCTGAAATCGGGACGTCTGGATGGCTCAGTCAGTTAAGCATCTGCCTTCAGCTCAGGTCATAATCCCAGAGTCCTGGGATTGAGTCCTGCATCAGGCTCCTTGCTCGGTGGGGAGCCTGCTTCTCCCACTGCCTGGCGCTCCCCCTGCTTGTGCTCTCTCTCTCTCTCTCTGACAAATAAATAAATAAATAAAATCTTTGAAAAAAAAAAAAAAAACAACCAAAACCCTGAAGCCCAGAGTTGCACAATATGGTCATATAAATCAGAAAATCATTAGAATGAAATTGCCTTCCAAACTCCATATTATTTAGTCTTTATTCCTGTTTTACTACAAATCTGATGATAAAACTATTTTATGACTTAACCTCGTATTTTATTAAAAGTATATGAGAGATAGTTGTGAAAAACCATGAAGAAAAAATAATATTAATTGAGTTCATATCATGTGCTAGGCACTTTTCTAAGCACATTGATGGATTATCTCATTTAATCCTAAAACTAACTTCTGTGGCAGTGCTATGATCAGTTCCATTTTACAAATGAGGAGACTGGGGCCAAGAGCTCAGAGATAGTGTGGACCTAGGCTTTGAATCCAGGTAATCTGATCAATGGCTTTTGTGGCTTTCAGAAGGGAGAGGGAAGAACATTTTCTTTTGCTCTCAGCAGAAGAGCCACTGGACACTGCTCTACTTGCTGTTTGTCTGGATCACAGTGTTGGCAGATTGTGAAGTCCTTGGCTGTGAAGTTGTCTCCTAGGATCTTCCTTCCCCTCTACCCAGGAGTCTCCTGCCCATACTGCCTACAAATATGCCATTCAATCCTTCTCTGAGCATTTCAATTTTGTTTGCTTTTTTGATTACAAAAATATTTGCTCACCCTAGATAATTTTGTAAAAAGTAAAAATGTATTTATAGAAATATAAAAATCCCCCATAATCTCTAAATTATCAATACTTACTCCTTTTCTTCCAGTATGTTATGATGTCTTCCCTTTGTAATTACTTTGTGTCTACATATCCTTATGTGTTGTTTCAAATCTTCTTAGACATGGCTGCCAAGATGGGACTAGACATGCAAGAGATTTATTGAAGGAAATGCCTGTGCTGGGATAAGGGGAAAGAGCCAGAGAACTGAGAGAATCTTCACATCATGATGCAGGTCTGATCCTAGTAAAGGAGCACAAGGAGTAAAAAGAATTGGATATGAAGAATTTCAAGCTATAGGGCAATTCTAAAAGTTTCAGTGCAATGGCAGATCAGAGATGTAGCCAGTGGGCTGTCCATCAATTACGTTCTGTGTGGCTCATTATCAAGGTCACCAAGATCTACCCATTATGCAGTACACATCTCTTTCTCCATGCACATTCCAGGAGCAGATCCTCATGGTGCTTGTGGGTCTCTCAATCTGTGGAGAAATATAAAAGGGGGAGGTTAGTAGTACCCACATGTCCATGCTGTTGATCTAGAGGCCACATCTGATCTTCTCTCTTCTCTACCATCCATTCTAAATACTCCTCATCTTTAGCTATCACCTCATCAGGTCTTAGGGGCGTGCCTAATTGTGTGACTCAAACCTGCATTTCTGAGGAGTCTGAGCTCTTGATAATTATATCCTCCTCAGACAAAAGTCACTGTATGTGCTTCCTCACAGTTACAGTGGGGTCAGGGAATACCAGAGGCACCAAATGAATAATTTAGGTTCCATATGTGTTCCTCCCTGCCTCCATTGTGTAAAAGCATTCTATTTCCTCCTGATGATCATAGTCAAGTATCTCTGCCACCACACTGACTTATTTTCTTACCTGCTGGGTTCTAAATATAAGAAATCCAAAATTGTCTGATAACAGACTTAACTTGTAGTTCAGTGAGACCCTAGCTGTGTCCCCTGCCAAGGATATGACCCTTTTGTGGACCACAACATCCAACACTAGAGATCCCAGAGATGATTTAGACAAGAATGAAAATTCTCCACTAGGTCTTGAGGAGTGATGGTAAGGACTCTCAGTGCTTCCACCCCTGAGTTCCCAGAGCCATGTAATCTTCCCACTGGGGACACAGCATCATAATAGAGTTTTCTGTTCTCATACACACATAATAACAGGAAGGATATCATCCCTTCTTTTCTGAATATTGCCTCAAAGCTAGAGCTTCGGCTGTACCTTTAGAAGGCTATTCTATTGTTCTATGAGGCTGGCTATTTCTAAATGATGAGATGTCTGGGGGCGCCTGGGTGGCTCAGTCAGTTAAGCGTCTGCCTTCGGCTCAGGTCATGATCCCAGGGTCCTGGGATCGAGCCCCGCATCGGGCTCCCTGCTCCGCGGGAAGCCTGCTTCTCCCTCTCCCACTCCCCCTGCTTGTGCTCCTGCTCTCGCTGTGTCTCTCTCTGTCAAATAAATAAATAAAATCTTGAAAAAAAAAGATATTTAAAAATAAATAAATAAATAAATAAATAAAGAGATGTCTGATATAACTAGTGAATTCCATAGTCCTGGGCCCACTCCCATACCTCCTTGCTGTAAAGTGGGATTTGCTGATTGGATGCTATGGTGTAGGGATTCAATGTCTGTAGATCAGACATTCTATAAGCCACAGGATAGTGGTTGGTAACTGAGTCTCAGAAGGCAGGAAAGAAATCCGTACCCTGAACAGGTGTCTATTCCTGTGAGGATGAACCACAGCCCATATTAGCATGGAAAGAGCCCAGGTAGTTGGTCTTCCATGTGACCAATTGGTCTCTTGAGGCATAGTGCACACCGGGGGGGTTTTGTGCTGTTTGGACTGAATGGTGTACACCCAAAATTTATATGTTGTTAAAGCCTTATTCCTCATTGTGATTGTATTTGGAGATAGGACCTATAAAGAGGTAAGTAAGGTTAAGTGAGTTCATCAGGGTAGGACCCTAATCCGATAGAACTGGAGTCCTTATGAGCAGAGGACACCAGAGCTCACTCACTCTTTCTCTTTCCATGCATACCCAGAAAAAAAGACCATGTGAGGACACAGCAAGTAGGTGACATCTGCAAGCCCACCAGTGAGGCCTCACCAGAAACCAACCATGTTGGCATCTTGATCTTGGACTTCCAGTCTCCAGAATCGTGAGTAAATAAATTTATGTTGTTTAAGCCACTCAGTCATCAGTATTGTGTTATTGCAGCTGAGCAGAATAATAGGTTACAGAGAGGATGGAAATTTAGAGAAGCAGCATCTGGGTTTATGAGTCCATTATACTCTTCTCAGCAGATCTGAGACAGTGGAACATTTTCAAGGCTTCCACACATATTCCCTTATTATTCATTACTCAGACAACTCTGGAGAAGTTGGAATTGTCTTAAATATGAATGAAGTATAAAATTCTAATAAAAAGCATTTGCCACTCAAATTCTTATTGAGTACCTGAATAGGTTAACAGTTCTAGGGAAGAGGTGGTTAATACAATATCTCAGCCATTAGAACTTCTAGTAAAGAGTGGGAAACTCAATTGATAAGGTATTTCTGCAAGAAGGTATCTTTTGCCTTCAGTCCCAAAGGCGTTTTGTTAAGATTGCCAAAATTAGAAAGTGGAATTGTCTTGAATATCTTTCATGGTTCATTTATTAAACATTCAGTATGAATAAATGTGAATCTGATATTTTTTAAATCTCAAAATAGATATATAGGAAAATGATTTTCTACTTCTTTGGAGTTGACATCTTTTTACCTGTAGACAAATTCCTAAACAATTCAGCAAATGTTATTTTGCACCTACTATGTACTTATTTTAGTATGTAGTGGGGATAAAACAATGAAAAACACAGGTGTTAATTCCACCCTTAGGAGATTATAGAATAATGAGCTCTTTGTCAGAGCTTCACTGAAGGTGTCAAGGTCAAATATTTGTTACATCTTTCGATGCAGCTTTTGAGGCCTGTGTATCTGCTTTGATCCCACTAGCATCTGCACAGTCAAGAAGAATAGCATAACGAGGGGAAATACTGCCCAGAGTATCTGTCATTTTATTCAGTTGATACACATTGTAAAGATAAATCTTACTAATAAGGTAAGCAAGGATGAGCATTGTCATTCTGTGTATAACAAGCTGGAAGTACAAACATTAAAAGCAAACAAAGGAAACTCAGTTCATACAGCATATCTAGTTCAAACCAAATTTGTGGCCTACAGAAATGGGACCTGGGTAAAATTTTCTAATTGTTTTATATTATTTTTCTTTTAAGTTATATATTGTAGACCATTTCTATAATGCATTCTAATGTAAGAGGATATTTATAAAGTAATACATAATTCTCAGTGATGAAATTCTTTTGTTCACCACTTACCAAAGATATTTTGATCTTTTAAGTTATCACTATTATTTTTGCACGGTCATGTACTATATTAAGTGGGTAGTGTCTGTGTGCATTGTTGGGTATAACCCTTATATTTCTCCCTACATCATCCAGTTCTTTGTTTTACACTGTACACATTCTAGGATTTCTGCTAAACTACTGTTCTGTATTAAATTGCTGAACCTCATGGGGAAATGTCTTTTCTTTCCCTAAATAGATCTAATATAGCCATACAAAAGTTTATTCCCAAGACCTTTAGCTATATCCAATAAATATGTCCAAGTAAGAACATGCATTATTTTTCATATCATCAAACTCAAGGACAATATCACTGGAGCAACTTTACCGATCTCTATAAAATTAAATACACATAACTCTTTTACTGTTACCTCAGAACACATCGTATTTGAAGATGTTTCCAAGAGTCACAGTAAATTTGCAGAATTAAGCCAAGTAGAAGATATTACTTTATGAATACAGTTTGCCCTAAACTCATTTAAAAAAATATACCCTGAGATATGGTGGTAAATTTACTTCTAAATTAAATTTAAAAAGTCTACCTCATAATTAGTCATATTTGCTGGAATACTAAAAATTGCCACATCTTTCCTCACATGATTTGGTTGCTAGACTACATAGCTAATGATGCGTAATCTATGAAGGGGTGAGTTCTCCCTTAGAACTCTGACAAGACATTTCAGTTAATTATTCCTCCTTATAATTTGTCTTCAATTTGGAGTGTGATTCCATTGGCAAAAACTTTATGATTAAAACTAATCTTTGCTATATCATGTTGCTTTCTGGATGAGGAAATACCTGGGTCTGGAAAGAGTAAAAGCAAAGAAATAGCCAGTGTTAGGAAATGTTCTATTCAAAAGTGGGCTGCTTTTGTCTTTTTGAATAATGTAAATTAGTGTTCTATTTTTTCTTGTTTATTGATTTTTTTTGTCATGGGTCTAATCTAATTATTTTATTTTTAGTCACCGAACACTGCTTCATTTGGTTTATATTTTATATAAAGTACCCTCTTAACTAGTACCGAGATTGGTGCTGTAAAATGCAATGTATATGTGACCTTAATATAATTAGAGAATTATGTAATTATGAAATTAGAGTTCTGATTGGTTTTATTTGATTTGAACAGCAGTGATCCACATCTCGAAGATGCAGGAAGCATAAAACACCCTTGCAGCTAACATAATACTGCCTGAGTTTTATATGTGACAACTTATATTTGTTAGACATAATTTTCGAGAATGGCAATTCAACAAACTCAGCAGATGAAATAGCCCAAGACAACAAACTCATTTATATTATTATATCAATAAGCCAGATATCTTCTGGATGGAGTCTCCTGTTCTTGTGAACTAACTTAAGACAGGTTCAAACCTCCAAACATAGCCTGTGGAAACCCAAGCCCTTTTTCTAACACTGTGTGAATTTACCAGAGCTTCTGTGATTATGGTTCTTCTGCCTTTGGGCTTATGCTTTTGTACATGCGGTTTTACCCCCAAACAACTCAAAAGTAATTTATTCCTATTCACAATGTGTCAAAAAAAATATTCTACAAAAAATCACTCCTAACTAAGGTAGTTCCATTAAATACTGATTGGGAAGCATATGATGACAGGGTGCTGGAGTTAAGAGAAGAGAGGCTGTACATTGAAGCAACAGAAATAATTAGAAAGTAAATAGTTTCTACTGGATACTTCTTACAGATGTTCCTGCCACACACCATCTCTGACTCACTCTGGCAATTCCTTCTTTGTCTCCACACACTTACTCTTACAAGAAAAAAAAAAATCCTGTCTTGTTTTTTTTTCTGATACTAGCCTCCATAGGATTTAACCTCTATAGAAAGTAGCTTAGCAGGATAATTAGTCAAAGGCATTTCCTTTCTAATGGAAGTTCTTGTTTTGGCCTTGTCCAAATGACTTTTTGTGAATGAAATATTCATAGCAAATGAGGCAAAAATGGTTCACTTGTAATATCTGAGGGCTTGCCATTCTATAGTTAGAACTGGAGGGGGCGTCCTGAGGTTGGTGGGCAACAAAGCCTCACAGAGCGAAAGCTTCGTTAGTTATGGAACTCATCCTATGGTAAAGCAATCTCTGTAAAAGTAAAGCAGGATTTTCACGGGAAAATAATTTAAGGGACTCTTCCTCTGGCTTCAAAGGACCAAACTTACCGCTCATAACTTTATATGGAAAGTAAGTTTTTTCTCTTTTTGGTTAAGAAGTGACAAGCATAGGGGCACCTGTGTGGCTCAGTCAGGTAAGCATCTGCCTTTGGCTCAGGTCATGATCCCAGGATTCTCGGTTAGAGTCCCGTATCAGGCTCCCTGCTCCCTCCTAAATAACTAAAATCTTAAATAGTGACAAGTATTCTTGGCCTTTGTAGTATTAGTGAAAACCTACATTTAAAATTAAGAAATAAATTTGCTGGATTTTTAGTGTTGTACTCTCATAATAAAATTATATTAATTGTGTAATAATTTCTCAGTTGGAATACATGTTATCAAGTCAGGTAATACTGTCTTGTCTTGGTATTTTCCCAGAAATAATATCTGTAAAAATGCTCTATTTCCAGAGCAGAGTGCATTGATACAGAACATCTGAATGGTTGTCTGTTTCAGAAGTGCTTCAAGAGTTACAACAAAAAACACAAAAGTATTTAGAAAAAGTCTGTGTTTTGGCAGGGCCAATTCAGAACTGAAAAATTATTTAAAATTAACTCAATTGGGTTGAGATTTTGCTTTCTATTTCACATTCAATCCATCCACTTTTTTTGAATACACACACACATATGTATAATTCATTTTTGAAAGAGAACACTGAAAATATCTATTTTGAAAATAATATGGCCTGAATATACAAAAATGTCAGACATATTGCCAGAGACTTTATATGCTCATATTTTAGACATGTCTTCATATTTAAGAATTGTTTTGCACCGTTGCTTAGCAACCTTCTGGTCATTTAATTCAAAAGCAACTTCTAAATTACAAAGCCTTTTGTGAAAAAGAAATCCAGTAATCTGATTTTTTTTCATGGGCAGAAAAAAAATGCAGAGAAAAGGTCTATTGTTCTGCATAAAGAAACTGTAGTATTAAATGTTGAAAAATAACATTCTGACTAAATTATTTGTTGTGTTCTTTATTTTAAGTCTTTTTAACTAAGACATTAATAACAATGAAGTCAATTGTTCTTCACTCTGTTCAGTTGCTGGTTAATGTGACATCCAACTTACGTCCAAAAGGTTAAGTGTATATGGAGAGCCTAATCTTTTAAGAAAAGGCTGGGTGAAAATGTGGTTCTTCGTTTTCTGTTTTTGTGTTGCCTGAAGAAGAGATTAAGTAGGGACTTAATATATAAAACACATAAATATGTATTATATGCATAGCACTTATACATCTATTATAAAAACTTGTTACATTCTGCCTGAGGTATTAGAGTTTTGCACATATTTTATCCTCCACAGTAGTCTCTGTGCCCCTTAAAATCAGAACCTTTTCTTATTTATCACTGAATTCCTATAATCTGGCAGTATCTTATATATAACAAGCTTTCCATAAATATGTGTCAAGTGGAATATTTAATAATAGTAATTATCATAATAACAACTACAATATTTTGGAGCAGTTGTCTATGTCTATGTGTCATGTACTATATCAAGTACTCTATTTTAATTGTAGAGGCAATTATGGTTATTTTTTCTGTTTATATCAAGGACAGGGGAGAAGGAAATCTTAAATTATAGCAACTTTAAGGGCTGGGAAACACTGCAACAAATAACCAAGAACTTGGCAGTCTTCCACATTGTGATAAATAAGGTAAATGATTGTATTGCTTGTATTTTTAAGTATTGATAGGTTTAACAATTGTTTTTCTCAAACTTAGATCTCAAAACACACCAGGAATAATTCGTTGTGTTTTAGTGTATTGGATATCTGTTGATTTAACCTGTGCAGCGTCTACTGTCTCATTGGATAGGAACTTCATATTTTTTCCTTGGGAAATCACCTCTCCTCCGTTCTCACTCAGTTCATGTGGTTACAGTGGGACAATCCATCCTCCAGCTCCAGAAGTGGGAATATAAGCCATGCCTCATCTATGACAGTGGCCTTCCCTTTCTCTATCCCTGTTGTAATCAACTCAGCAATTAATACATGACTGAAACAAAGGAAACAGTTAGTAGCACTAGGCGTTCTGTTGCAAATGGGGAAAGAGGTGTGCTCTTTTCGTTGGGATTGCTGAGCTGGTTGGATTTAAGACTAGAGCTACTTGTAGTCACTATTTCTTTATTAGCATCCCTTTGGGACTGAAGCTAATGAAGAAGAAACAGCGCCAAGGCAAACATCACAGAATAATTGTTTCAAACAATGTCCACTGATGAATCCTAAAATCACTGGGTGAAAATTTGAGGAGAAACAGGATATTAGCATAGTCTCAAAATGTCTCCTCCAAGTTATTTATCGATTATAAAGGGAGAAATGTTAACTTTACAATGAAGAAATCTGGCAGAGAAAATTTAACCAAGCAATTAAGGTCAACATCAGAAATAAGATGTATTAGCTTCATGTTCCCTCAATATTATACACTGAAAGAGGAAAAAAAATCAATATTTTGTGGTATTCTTGCCAAAAGTGCATACACTTAACCTAGTTATCAGTCAAGAAGAGATGTCAGACAAATTCAGATTGAGGCACATCCACAAAATAAGGGACCACTACTCATCAGAAGTTTCAAGATAATAAAAGACAAGGGAAGACTGTGGAATAGTCACAAATAGGAAGTGACTGAAGAAACAGAACAGCTAATGCAATATGGCAGCCTTGGCAGATCTTGGAACAGAAAAATAGATTTCAGGGGAAAAAAATCTGGTGAAATTTCAAGAAGGTCTGTAGTTTAATTGATAATATTGTACCAATGCTAATTTCCTGGTTTTGAAAATTGTGTTATGTCTACCTAAATTGTTAACATTAGGGGAAACTGAATAATGAGTATATGTGAACTCTTTGTAATATTCTTCCAAATTTTCTGTGTGTCTAAGACTATTTCAAAATCAAAAGTTAAAAAAGCACACGCAAAAGGAAACTGAGTCAAGAAATTAAGAACAGTAGATTCCTGGCAACTTTATGTACCTCTATCCAGCTATATTTGAACACAGACATACCACTAGGCTTTCAGGTCATGAGTTGAAAAATTCCTTAATCATTTTAGTTGGATTTCTCTCACTTCCAAGCAAAACAGATAGGACAAATACCTATTTCTTTCTCTTGCCAGTGAGTTTACTGTGGTCTCTCTAGAATATGTCTCATGACTAATAAAGTGTTTCACATAAGGGAATTTTCCCAATAATTTCTATACTCAAGGCAATAATTATTTCATTTTAATAATTTTGCATGGAGGCATTTCTATATTATACTTTTCACTTTCATATCTTTGTTGTGTAGTGTACTAAATATGATTTTTCATTCTTCCAATGATTAGGAGTCATCATTCTGAACATAAATCATCTTCTATCATAGAATGTGTTGACATTGTGATTGACTGAAGTGTAGAAATGTATGTTTATACTTTAGTTGACCTCTGATTATTAAAATTTATTATTTTGTCTATTCTTATAATTTATGGATTCCACTTAGCTCATATGGTTTTACATACGTTTTCCCGCTGTTAACCTATTTATAACAGCCCTCCTCCCTGACCTTGCTGTTATATATCTGCTTTTGGAGAATACACTCTTACTGACATCAAATCTGAAACAAAAGTCATACTATAAATGAGGGAATACTGGAAATACCTCTTACGTGATCAAAGTTCATAGATTTTGTGATATCTGTTTTGGACAAGGAATTTTCGTTGGTTTTGTTTTATTCCCATATGTAACTATGGACTATGATCTATAAGGGTGAATTTATTGAATGTGCGACCTTGGGATGTGATAGTGTGATTTAATTAGAAATTAAAGTTTGTAGCCTATGTTTTTATTAATATTTTCCAGCATTTGTTTTCTTAATAAGTCATCAGTGCTCCTGCTCACTGTGGTATATTTCCCAAACTGACCTAAGAAAAATGAACATCACATAATGACAAGGAGAACTATGAATAACTCCCTTGGGCAGATTAAATGTGTCTCCATGTGCCAGGCCTGTGATTACTTCTTCCTGCTTACAGAGTCATTCATAACATTCCTTTTGTGACAGGTCTTTTGTCCTAGCTGATGTGAATGTAGAGTCTTCTTTTTTGCCTGGATGTATCAATTCCCTACAGCCACCTTAAATGCCTATCCCCTTTTATTTTGGTCTCCTTCAAAATTTGTCTCTTGCACATGTATTGGGCTTATAATTAATCTGAGCTGATTGCACTTCTCCTCACTGCCCATATGCATCTATTATTATCCATTCTTCTTCTTTTTTTAATTCTTTCAAGTCAGCAGCAGCTATACTGTGCTGTCATTTCCTTGGCTTGGAATCAATTCTCTTTTCCTGCCAAGTGCCATAGATCCTACAAAGTGCTTCTGTTGCAGTAGTAATTTTGTTACCTAATATAAATGAACAGCAAGTCTTCAGAGCCTTTACTATAAATAGCATGGAGTTTCTCAAAGGTCTCCCACTGATTGTTCACCAGACTGATTTAATCTTTACTAATAGTCTTAATTCATAAATTGACATTTTAGCGGTTCTTTCTGGATTTTTCCCACCACAGTCCCAATTAATTTTTTTATTGTTTGTAGAGAATTGGTTATTAATAGTCTTAGGACACTTATTTGTAAATATAGCTAACCTTAAAGAAAGAGGGAAAAGAGAAATAAACAGGAAGATTCAGATTTTTCCACCATTTCTTATTCTTGTGAACTATTTGTCCCTCAACCTTCTGAATACAATTAACTGTGAAGAGACTTTTTTCCTAATTGACAAAATTAGGATCATCAGTTGGTAAGCAAATTTATCAATGACTGGCAATACTCAGGGTATAGTGTTCAGTAAAAGGGAAATGATGTAATGATATAATGGAGAAAACTCTGGGCACGGAGTTGAAGACGTAGATTTTAGTCCCAACTATAACAATATATTTCTGTGTGCTAATGTGCTAGTTCATTTCCATCTTCTGAAAATAGCTAGGCTTGACTACATGAACGTAAATTGCTTTCTTCTCTAATATTTTATGAGTCTAGAATACTGTCTTCCTTGAGGAATTCACAATTTAATTGAAATGTAGAATGAGAAAAGTTTTATTGACTGCAATTCCTTTTAAGAGTCTTATAGCACAAGAACCATGTTTTATCCTCTCTATGGTCTCAAGTCCAGACATAGCCTGAAACAGAGGTTCCCGTTTTTTCCTACTGAGACACAAATGACAGATGACAGTCACATTTATAACACATACTTAAAGAAGCACGTATGATTATGAGCTATTCCATGTCCAAGTGATAACTTTCACCACTTCTCTGTCATGTTTTAAAATTCATTGAACCTACTGAATCTGCTCTTGTTCCATTTATTTAAACATCTTTATTCAGGTGATATACCTGAATTGAATTCAGTTGTATACAATAAACTGCACATATATAAGGTATATGATTTAATGTGTGGCATATGTATACATCTGAAAAATGATCACAATATGATGAATATATCTAACAATTCTAATGATTTCCTTGTGCTTCTCTGTAATTCCTCCCTTCTGCTTCTTCACCATATATTTCTGTCCTTGAGCTAATATTGATCTGGTTACTATCACTAGAGATAACTTTGAATTTTCTAAAATTTTAAACATGAAATCAGGGAATGAGAAGATACTCTTTGGGGAGAAGTGAGGATGTGGCTTTTTGTACTGAGTAGTTATTTTGTACATCCATCCAGTTGTAGGTATAAATAAGTCATTACTTTTTATTGCTAGGTTTCTTTCTTTTAATTTTTTAAAAATTTTTTACATTTTATTTTATTATGTTATGTTAATCACCATATATTACATCATTAATTTTTGATGTAGTGTTCCATGATTCATTGTTTGCATATAACACCCAGTGCTTCATTCAATATGTGCCCTATTTAATACCCATCACCAGGCTAACCCATCCCCCCAGCCCCCTCCCCTCTAGAACCCTCAGTTTGTTTCTCAGAGTCCATAGTCTTGCATGGTTCGTCTCCCCATCCGATTTCCCCCCCTTCATTTTCCCCTTCCTACTATCTTCTTCTTCTTTTTTTTAACATATATTATTTGTTTCAGAGGTACAGGTCTGTGATTCATCAGTCCTACACAATTCACAGCGCTCACCATAGCACATACCCTCCCCAATGGCTATCACCCAGCCACCCCATCCCTCCCACCCACCTCCACTCCAGCAACCCTTAGTTTGTTTCCTGAGATTAAGAATTCCTCATATCAGTGAGATCATATGATACATGTCTTTCTCTGATTGAATTATTTCGCTTAGCGTAATACCCTCGAGTTCCATCCACGTCGTTGCAAATGGCAAGATTTCGTGTTTTTGATGGCTGCATAATACTCCACTATATATGTATACCACATCTTCTTTATCCATTCATCTGTTGATGGACATCTTGGCTCTTTCCATAGTCTGGCTATTGTGGACATTGCTGCTATAAACATCGGAGGCACATACCCCTTCGGATCCATAAGTTTGTATCTTTGGGGTAAATACCCAGTAGAGCAATTGCTGGGTCGTACGGTAGCTCTATTTTCAACTTTTTGAGGAACCTCCATACTGTTTTCCAGAGTGGCTGCACCAGCTTGCATTCCCACCAACAGTGTAGGAGGGTTCCCCTTTCACTGCATCCCCGCCAACATCTGTCGTTTCCTGACTTGTTAATTTTAGCCATTCTGACTGGTGGGAGGTGGTATCTCATTGAGGTTTTGATTTGGATTTCCCTGATGCCGAGTGATGTTGAGCACTTTTTCATGTGTCTGTTGCCCATTTGGATGTCTTCTTTGGTAAAATGTCTGTTCATGTCTTCTGCCCATTTCATGATTGGATTATTTGTTCTTTGGGTGTCGAGTTTGATAAGTTCTTTATAGATTTTGGATACTAACCTTTTATCTGATATGTCATTTGCAAATAACTTCTCCCATTCTGTTGGTTGTCTTTTGGTTTTGTTGACTGTTTCTTTTGCTGAATCTTGATGAAGTCCCAATAGTTCATTTTTGCCCTTGCTTCCCTTGCCTTTGGTGATGTTTCTAAGAAGAAGTTGCTGTGGCTGAGGTCGAAGAGGTTGCTGCCTGTGTTCTCCTTTAGGATTTTGATTGACTCCTGTCTCACATGTAGGTCTTTCTACCATTTTGAGTCTATTTTTGTGTGTGGTGTAAGGAAATGGTCCAATTTCATTCTTCTGCATGTAGCTGTCCAACACCATTTGTTGAAGAGAATGTCTTTTTTCCATTGGACATTCTTTCCTGCTTTGTCAAAGATTAGTTGACCATAGAGTTGAAGGTACATTTCTGGGCTCTCTATTCTGTTCCATTGATCTATGTGTCTGTTTTTGTGCCAGTACCATACTGTCTTGATGATTACAGCTTTGTAATAGAGCTTGAAGTCCGGAATTGTGGTACCACCAGCTTTGCTTTTCTTTTTCAACATTCCTCTGGCTATTTGGGGTCTTTTCTGGTTCCATATGAATTTTAGGATTATTTGTTGCATTTCACTGAAAAAAGTTGATGGTATTTTGATAGGAATTGCATTAAATGTGTAGATTGCTCTAGGTAGCATTGACATCTTCATAATATTTGTTCTTCCAATCCATGAGCATGGAACGTTTTTCCATTTCTTTGTGTCTTCCTCAATTTCTTTCATGAGTATTTTATAGTTTTCTGAGTACAGATTCTTTGCCTCTTTGGTTAGATTTATTCCTAGGAATCTTATGGTTTTGGGTGCAATTGTAAATGGGATCAACTCCTTAATTTCTCTTTCTTCTGTCTTGTTGTTGGTGTATAGAAATGCAACTGATTTCTATTCATTGATTTCATATCCTGCCACTTTACTGAATTCCTGTATGAGTTCTAGCAGTTTTGGGGTGGAGTCTTTTGGGTTTTCCACATAAAATATCATATCATCTGCAAAGAATGAGAGTTTGACTTCTTCTTTGCCGATTCGGATGCCTTTGATTTCTTTTTGTTGTCTGATTGTTGTGGCTAGGACTTCTAGTACTATGTTGAATAGCAGTGGTGATAGTGGACATCCCTGCCATGTTCCTGACCTTAGGGGGAAAGCTCTCAGTTTTTCCGCATTGAGAATGATATTCAGTGTGGGTTTTTCATAGATGGCTTTTATGATATTGAGGTATGTACCCTCTATCCCTACACTCTGAAGAGTTTTAATCAAGAAAGGATGCTATACTCTGTCAAATGCTTTTTCTGCATTTATTGAGAGGATCATATAGTTCTTGTTCTTTCTTTTATTAATGTATTGAATCACATTGATTGATTTGCAGATGTTGAACCAACCTTGCAGCCCAGGGATAAATCCCACTTGGTCGTGGTGAATAATCCTTTTAATGTACTGTTGGATCCTATTGGCTAGTATTTTGGTGAGAATTTTTGCATCCATGTTCATCAGGGATATTGATCTGTAATTCTCCTTTTTGTTGGGGTCTTTGTCTGATTTGGGGATCAAGGTTATACTGGCCTCATAAAATGAGTTTGGAAGTTTTCCTTCCATTTCTATTTTTTGGAACAGTTTCAAAAGAATAGGTATTAATTCTTCTTGAAATGTTTGGTAGAATTCCCCTGGGAAGCCATCTGGCCCTGGGCTCTTGTTTGTTGGGAGATTTTTGATGACTGCTTCAATTTCCTTAGTGGGTATAGGTCTGTTCAGGTTTTCTCTTTCTTCCTGGTTCAGTTTTGGTAGTTTATACATCTCTAGGAATGCATCCATTTCTTTCAGATTATCTAATTTGTGGGCATATATCTGCTCATAGTATGTTCTTATAATTGTTTGTATTTCTTTGGTGTTGGTTGTGATCTCTCCTCTTTCATTCACGATTTTATTTATTTGGGTCGTTTCTCTTTTATTTTTGATAAGTCTGGCCAGGGGTTTATCAATCTTATTAATTCTTTCAAAGAACCAGCTCCTAGTTTCGTTGATCTGTTCTACTGTTCTTTTGGTTTCTATTTCATTGATTTCTGCTCTGATCTTTATGATTTCTCTTCTCCTGCTGGGTTTAGGCTTTATTTGCTGTTCTTTCTCTAACTCCTTTTGGTGTAGGGTTAGGTTGTGTATTTGAGACCTTTCTTATTTCTTGAGAAAGGCTTATATTGCTATATACTTTCCCCTTAGGAGCGCCTTTGCTGCATCCCAAAGATTTTGAACAGTTGTGTTTTCATTTTCATTTGTTTCTGTGAATTTTTTTTAATTCTTTAATTTCCTGGTTCACCCATTCATTCTTTAGTAGGATGCTCTTTAGCCTCCATATATTTGAGTTCTTTCTGACTTTCCTCTTGTGACTGAGTTCTAGTTTCAAAGCATTGTGGTCTGAAAATGTGCAGGGAATAATCCCAATCTTTTGGTACCGGTTGAGACCTGATTTGTGACCTAGGATGTGATCTATTCTGGAGAATGTTCCATGGGCACTAGAGAAGAATGTGTATTCTGTTGCTTTGGGATGGAATGTTCTGAATATATCTGTGAAGTCCATTTGTTCCAGTGTGTCATTTAAAGCCTTTATTTCCTTGTTGATCTTTTCCTTAGATGAACTGTCCACTTCAGTGAGGGGGGGTGTTAAAGTTCCCACTATTATTGTATATTTGTCAATGTGTTTCTTTGATTTTGTTATTAATTGCCTTATATAATTGGCTGCTCCCATATTAGGGGCATAGATATTTAAAATTGTTAGATCTTCTTGTTGGATAGACCCTTTAAGTAGGATATAGTGCCCTTCCTCATCTCTTATTATAGTCTTTGCTTTAAAATCTAATTTGTCTGATATAAGGATTGCCACCCCAGTTTTCTTTTGATGTCCATTAACATGGTAAATCGTTTTCCACTCCCTCACTTTCAATCTGGAGGTGTCTTTGGGTCTAAAATGAGTCTCTTACAGGCAGTATATCGATAGGTCTTGTTTTTTTATCCAATCTGATAGCCTGTGTCTTTTGATTGGGGCATTTATCCCATTTACATTCAGGGTAACTATTGAAAGGTATGAATTTAGTGCCATTGTATTGCCTATAAGGTGACTGTGACTGTATATTGTCTCTATTCCTTTCTGGTCTATGTTACTTTCAGGCTCTCTCTTTGCTTAGAGGATCCCTTTTAATATTTCTTTTAGGGCTGGTTTTGTGTTTGCAAATTCTTTTAGTTTTTGTTTGTCCTGGAAGCTTTTTATCTCTCCTTCTATTTTCAATGACAGCCTAGCTGGATATAGTATTCTTGGCTGCATATTTTTCTCGTTTAGTGCTCTGAATATATCATGCCAGTCCTTTCTGGCCTGCCAGGTCTCTGTGGATAGGTCTGTTGCCAATCTAATGTTTCTTCCATTGTAGGTTACAGACCTCTTGTCCCAAGCTGCTTTCAGGATTTTCTCTTTGTCTCTGAGACTCGTAAGTTTTACTATTAGATTACAGGGTATTGACCTATTTTTATTGATTTTGAGGGGTGTTCTCTGTGACTCCTGGATTTTGATGCCTGTTTCCTTCCCCAAATTAGGGAAGTTCTCTGCTATAATTTGCTCCAGTATACCTTCTGCCCCCTCTCTCTTCTTTGGGATCCCAATTATTCTAATACTGTTTTGTCTTATGGTATCACTTATCTCTCAAATTCTGCCCTCAATATCCAGTAGTTGTTTCTCTCTTTTTCTCAGCTTCTTTATTCTCCATCGTTTGGTCTTCTATATCACTGATTCTCTCTTCTGCCTCATTTATCCTAGCAGTTAGAGCCTCCATTTTTTATTGCACCGCATTAATAGCCTTTTTGATTTTGACTTGGTTAGATTTTGGTTCTTTTATTTCTCCAGAGAGGGTTTCTCTACCATCTTCCATGCTTTTTTCAAGCCCAGCTAGTATCTTTATAATCGTCATTCTGAACTCTAGTTTCGACATCTTACTAATGTCCATATTGATTAGGTCCCTGGAAGTCGGTACTGCCTCTTGTTCTTTTTTTTTTGAGGTGAGTTTTTCCATCTTGTCATTTTGTCCAGAGGAGAATACATGAATGAGGAACAAAATGCTAACAGGCAAAAATGGCCCCAGAAAAATATACAGTAAACAAATCAGAAGAGACCTCCCCAGATTAGAAGATTAGTCCAGGGGTGCCTGGGTGACTCAGTTGGTTAAGCAGCTGACTCTTGATCTCAGGGTTGTGAGTTCAGGCTGCATGTTGGGCTCCACACTCTGTAGAGCCTTCTGTAATTGGTGATACAAGCCTGCCAGTAATCCTTTGATGATATTGAAATGATTGTCCCCCACCTTCAGGCAGCCATTCATTACATTTTTAACAAGTACCCTCGGTGATGTGCTTCTATGGGAAGTATCACTTGTCTTCCACTGATCTTGTTACAGAACCTGGATTGGATTGCCTGATGGAAGAACCAAGCAGCACCCAGAGATCTTGGAGGATAAGAGGTTTATTTAACGCTGGCGGGCTCAGAGGAGAGTGATCTCCAAAGATCTGAGCCCTGAGCACCTATTGCTAGGTTTCTTAATCCATTTCGCTCCAGGTGGACATTTATTTGTTTCAAGTATTTGACCATTACAAAATAAAGCTACTGTGAACATTTATGTATATAACTTATATGGACATGTGCTTTCCATTACTTTGGATAAATACCCAGGAATGATTGGATTATATGGTAGGTATCTGTTTAACCTTTAAGAAATTGCTAAACTCTTTTCCAGAGTAGTTATACTATTTTACATTCTGACTCACAGTGTATAAGAGTTCAAGGTCCTCTACATCTTCATCAGCATTATAGTCAATTATTTTAACATTAGCCATTCTAATAGGTGTAGTGGTATATCATTGTGGTTAACTTGCATTTCTTTAATGACTCATGATGCTGAGTGTGTTGTGTATGTGTATACTAGAGATCTGTGTATCCTTGCCCTTTTTTTTTTTAATTTGGGGGTTTTGGTTTCATACTTCTAAGTCCTGAGGTTTCTTTATATATTATGGATATAAATTCTTTATCAGATATGTGATTTATAGGTATTTTCATTCAATGTGTGGCTTGTATTTTCATTATCTTTATAGTTTTTTATGAAGGACAGAAGTTTTAAACTTTATGCTCTATTTTTAAAATAATAAATGGTTTGCAGATTCTGGCACTTTTTTAATATTAGCAAATAATTTGTTACTTACCTCACAACAAATGATGATACACAAATGTGTCTTGATACTATGGAAGACCATGCTGAACTAATGGAGTCCTTCTTGGTGATGAGGTCATGATTAGTGCAGCCATTTACAGTATTAAAGTTTTTCTTAGTTACATAGTAATTGCTGCTACCCAGTCACTTCATTTTTAGGTTATTTAAAAATAACTCAGGGTAAAGGTTGTTGTAGAAGTAAGCTCCAGGTTGGATAAACTTCATTTGCATGTAAGTCAAAGGAATGAATATATAAATAATTCTCTACCTTTATATCTTGGTGGATTCATTGTTGTATTTTCAGTATTGGAATATTAAGTTTATATCCTTGAAGTGGAACTGCATTGTTGGAAAAACACTAATGTGTTCCTAACAGTCCAAAGCAATTACTTTTTATATAATGCTTTTTATGTAGCAATTATGTTTTTTGCCCTTAACTCTATTACTCACAGAGAGTAGATGCTAATCTCCAAGACAGGATGTTTTATGCTAAAAGAACATGCAGTACCAGACTGCTAAAGACAGACAAATAACAAGACTCATGATAAATAGAATCTGTCCATTCATAGAAGTGCTGTTCTTGTTCATGGTGATGGGAAGAATGGATTTGGGAAGCTGGACTCAATTCCCTTATGGTTGATTCATATCTTCCTAATTACTGCCCTCAACTTTTGTATACAAAAATGTTGTCCATACATTGTCAAACTTTGTTTTGATCAAAGTTTGGTTTTAGAATCTTCAGCATCCTCCAATAAAATAAAGATAATGAGTATCCTCTTGTTTAAAATGAAAATATCCTGGAAAGTAAAATATAATATTAAATCTTCCCATTTTATAATTGAACTTAATCAAAATATTTTCTAATACTTACACTAGACCTGACCATTAAGGTAATGGTAAATTGAATTTGGTGTGAGAAAGGAATGAAAAGTAATTTTGGAATATAGTCATTGAAAATAGGAGAAGGTAAACACAATAGGTTATTGTGTGGTATGGTGTGGTAAAGAACTAAGGACAAATACTAGAAGTCCAACAATAGCCATTTTTTTTTAAAGATTTATTTATTTTAGGGAGAGAGTGAGCGAGCAGAGGTAGGGGCAGAAGGACAGGGAGAGAATCTCAAGCAGACTCCCTGCTGAGCAGGGGAGCCTGATGCAGCACTCAATCTCATGACCCTGAGATCATGACTTAAGCCAAAATCAAGAGTTGGACGCTTAACAAACTGAGCCACCAGGCGCCCCCTTATCTCATTCTTTAATATTAAAGCTCCCAAGTTCTAGCTGAACATATGGTTATCATTTATAGGCTACATTCCCACTTTCTTTGCAGTTGGTGTACTCATGTGACTAAGTTCTGGATAATAGGCATAATTGGAAATAATGCTATTTGTAGTAAACCCATAAAAAGAAATGTACTTGTGCTCACTTGCCTTCTTATTCCCTGCCATGGCAGGCCATGAGTACTTGATAAGAACAGCACCTGTGGACCTGAAGATGGAAGTCATGTGTTCAGGACTATAAAAGTACCTTCTGATCTCAGGCTCTTTACCTCTGGAGACATAAGGATTTATGAAAGAGATAATAAACATCTATTTTCTTTAAGTTTCTGTATTTTGGGATTTCTTTGTTATAGCAGCTTAGCTTATGCTCCAATTAATAATGTCAGGATTATCAAGGAAGGGAAGATATCACAAATTTCTAAAGATGATTAGAAAAAGAAGTTTAAATGTTTCATATATTTTAATATTTCTGAAGTTTGATAATGTATAGATAGCATTCTTTGTATACAAAAGTTGGACTATTTCTTTGAAACAAACTGTACATTTTTATATTATAGCAATGTTCAAAGAATTCATCCGCCAAATTATTTTTTATTTGTAAGCTGAGTAAAATGGGCTTCTTCAGAGGTCAATTTAAAATCTAATGGCTACTCTGCTGGAATGGTTAATAAGGTATCTGATCTCAAGATTAGAAATTGTTGCCCAATTATACATACAGCAGTTATTTCCTTCTAAATGAATTTACTGAGTTACACACACACACACACACACACACACACACACACACACACATATGTACATTCACACACATGAAGGTAATCATGTTTAAAACTGAAAACTTAGTCTTTAGGAATTGTACAGATCAGTTTTGTGTTTGTTTGTTGTTGTTTTATTGTATTATTAGGCCCCAAATTTGTATATTTCTCAAAGTCTGGAAATCTTCTGATTGGGCTTGATGGTGGTTTTAAGCCTTAGGTTAGCAAGTGGGAGCTGTGGTAGATTTTGACCTAATTATATTCAGCAGCCTATGTGTTTCTTGAGTTAGTGTGTCCTGTTTTGTGGTTGATTTTTTTACCAGATAGCCTGGGGAGATTGCTTTGAACTTTGGCTCTTGTAAAGGCTGGCCACGTGGGTTTACGAACTTGCCAGGTTACCACACTTCGTGAAGGCTTTGTTCACAAGCTTGTGGCAATTTTCATTTAGGTGAGCAACTTTTATTCAGTCAAGTGGCTATTTTTAAATCATTAGGACTAGAGCAGCAGCATAAGCAAATGCAGATAGACTGTACTGCCCTTAGCAATCAGGCACAGCAGAGGCAAGGATTCAATTATAGAGAAAAAGAATGGATTAGTTTTCTGTGGCTGTGTAACACATTTCCACAACCTTAGTAGCTTAAAATGATACAAATTTACTCTTTCACAGTTTCCATGGTCAGGAGTCAGGTAGATTTTCTGCTCAAGTCTCACATGGTTGCAGTCAAAGTGTTAGTTGGGGCAGCATTCTTATCTGAAGTTTGAGAACCTCCTCCAAACTCATTCAGTTTGTTCGCAGAATTCATTTCTTTGCAGCTATAGAACTTGTGGCAGCTTCCATTTTCTTCTAGGCCAATAGGAGAATGTCTCTCACACTTGAACTTATTCTTTCTTTCTTGAACAGCAACTCCCTATTTCTCACTCCCTCCAGTCCCTACAAATTCTATTCTCTGTTTCTCTGAGTTTGACTATTTTAGATACTTATGTAAGTGACACCATGCCATATTTTTCCTTCTGTGACTGCCTTATTTCACCTAGCATAATCTCCTTGAGGTTCATCCAATTTGTTGAATGGTGTTGAGAAAACTGGGTATCCACATGAAAAAGAATGAAATTGGACCCTTTTACCACACACCAAACCATTTCAAAATGGATGAAAGATTAAAGACTTAAACATAAGATCTGAAACTATAAAACTCCTAGAAGAAAACAGGAGAAAAGAGTCCATGTTATTGGTCTAGGCAGTGATTTCTTGGATATGACATCAAAAGCAAAGGCAACAAAAGCAAAAATAGACACATGAGACTACATTAAACTAATAAGCTTCTGCACTGGAAATTAAACAGTCAACAGAGGGAAAAAGCAACCTAGAAAGGGAGAAAATATTTGCACGCCATATATCTGATAAGGGGTTAAAAACATATAGGAAACTCCTACAACTCAATAGCAGAAAAACAAAACAAAACAAAAAACCAAAAACACAAAACAAAACAAAAAAACACAACCAATTAAAAAATAAGGAAAAGACTTGATAGACCTTTTTCCAGATAGCACATTCGGATGGGCAACATGTATATGAAAAGGTGCTCAACCTTACTAATCTTCAGGGAAATGCAAATCAATGCTATAGTGAGATATCTCTTCACATCTGTTAGGATCTAGGTTATTATAAAACAAAGAAATAAAAAGATAACAAATGTTGGTATATTTGTGGAGAAATTGAAATACAAACTATTAGTGGAAAAGTAAAATGGTTCAGACACTATGGAAACCATGTGAAAGTTCCTCAAAAAATTAAAAATAGTGTTCTTACATGATCCAGCAATCCCATTTCTGGATGTATGTCTAAAAAAATTGAAATCAATATCTTGAAGAGACATCTGCATTCTTATGTTCACTGCATCATTATTCACAATAGCCAACATATGGAAACAACCTAAATGTCTGTCAGCAGGTGAATAGATAAAGAAAATCTGGTATATACATACAATGGAATATCATTTAGCCTTTAAAAAAAATAAAGGAAAGGAAATCCTGCCACTTCTTTATTTTAAAAGACTTGCTTGATTAGACCAAACTCACCTAGGATAATATCCCCAATTTAAAACCAGTTGATTAGGGATTTTAATTACATCTGCTAAATCCATTCGCAGTAACATATTAGTGTTTGAATAACTAGGAGAAGGTTTGTACAGCAGGGGCTGGAAATCTCGAGGCAGGAGGAAAGGATATCGTATTCTTATCAAGTCTGCCAACCACAGGAAATCATTCCTAAATAGATCTTTAGATATTAAAGTAAGAAATACTTTTTCAGCTGCTTAAGTTGTCTTTCTTAGCTAAATATATAAGCCAAGGCCTAGCCTTTTAGCCACAAAGAGAGTTGAGTTCCACCTGATGCTACAGAACCCAAGTTTTGTTTTAGATTAAAATTGTTCTTGCCAGGCATACCATGCTAGATAGACTGCCTCACAGTCAAGAGAACCTTCCACCAACCTGCTCTGGAATTATTAATTACTAAATTCTGAATGTAGCTTTAGATAGCTGAGCTTCAATGTGTCATTTCATTCACAATGAAGGGGTAGATATTATAAGTAAATAAATAAAAGGAAACAATTTCCTTATTATAAAAAGAATAGTCCTTCTTTCAAGGTTGTGATAGTAGAAAAGACACATTATCGTAAGCCTCAAGGCTAAGATGTGAGTAGCTCTCATACAAATCAAATGACAGAGTAGCCAGAAGCTTAGTAAAGAGAATCAACTCTAGGGTTTGGAAAGCCAGTGCACATATATTTCTAGGCTGAACTTGCTCAGGAACAGTCAGAGCAAGATGTGGGATGGACTTGAAAGCACTACCCAAACCTCAAACAGATCAGCAATGTCTGACGCTTCACAGCAAAGGGGCTTAAACACAACCTCTGACTGGACATTGGCATAACAACAAGCTACTCTGACCAGAGGGGACTTCTTCTTTTTCTTTTTTTTTTTTTTTTAAGATTTCTTTATTTGAGAGAGAGAGAGCGAAAGGGAGAGAGAGAGCAAGTGGGGGGGGAGGAGCAGAAGGAGAGAATCTTTCAAGCAGACTCCCCACTGAGTGCAAAACCTGACACAGGGCTCAATTCCACAACCCATGAGATCATGACCTGAGCGGAAACCAAGAGTTGGACGCTTAACTGATTGAGCCACCCAGACACAGCCAGAGGTGACTTCTTAAGAAGACAAGTTTTAAAATAATCTTATAGTCATCCCTGGCAGCCTCAAAAACTATATGAATGCCAAAGGCTGCATTCTCTCAGGAATGATCAGAAAGAATCTCCAAGCTACTATTTCTGGCTGAACATGGGGGAAAAATATAAAATCCCTGAACTGTGATAGTCTCCAAACTACACACACATGTCCAATAGTAAAGGTAAAAATCTAACTGTCTAAGAAGGCTTATATGTAACCTTTGACCAATAAGTGGTTTATGCTGACCTAAGAGTGCCCAAGGTTAAAAAACAACAATAAGGGAGGAAAAATATGAGTGACAATGTCAGAGGCTGCACACTGCAGGAAAAATACACATTATAGAGTCATTTCAGCCAAGTCTCTAAACAAATAAGCCAATGACCAAGAAAGTTACAACAGCTAGCTTCATTTACCAGTACCCAGAATTCATACCATATATTTTTGAAAATGTCCAAGTTTCAACAAAAATAATGATACATGACAACAAATGAGAAAGTTTTTCCTATGATTCATACATAGGGAAAAAACTGGCAGTAGAATAGATATTTGAAGTGCTGCAGATGGTAGACTTAGCAGACAAAGGCTTTAAAGCAACTACTGCAAATATGTCCAAAGAACTAAAGGATACCATACTTGAAGAATTAAAAGAAGGTGTGACGATCATCTCATAAAATACTGAATATCAAGGATGAGATAGAAATTATTAAAAAGAGCCAAGTTAAAATTCTGTGATTGAAGGGTACAATAACTGAAATAAGAAATTCACTAGAATGGTTTCAACAGTAGACTTGAGCTGATAAATGAAGAAAATCAATGGACTTGAAGATAGATCAATAGAGATTATACAATCTGAAACAGAATAAAGAATGAAGAAACATTAACAGAGTCTCAGAGAAATGTGTAATACCATTAAATACACCAGTATACATATAAAAGGACTACCAGAAGGAAACAAAAGCAAGGGAGAGAATAAATAATCAAGGAAATGAAGGCTGAAAACTTCCCAAATTTGATGAAAAACATTCAAGCACAGAACCAAGAACCTCAACAAACTATAAGATAAACACAAAGAGCAAAACAACCATACCAATCATAGTCAAAATGTTGAAAGATAAAATCTTGAAAAGAGAAAGAAAAAAGAACCATAACATCAAAATTATCTTTCAAAAATGTGTGAGATAAATGGATGAGATAAAGACATTCCAAGATAAACAAAGATGAAATATTAAAGAAAGAAATATTAAAAGAAGTTCTTATGACTGAAAGCAACTGACATAGAGACTAATTCAAAGCCACAAGAAAAAAGAGTGCCAGTAAAGGTAATTATGTAGGTAATTAGAAAATACAGCATAATTGCATAGTTTTTTATCTTTCTTCTCTTGACTGATTTAAAAAGCAATTGTGTAACATGACATATACATGATGATATTATTGGGGATATAACATCTGGAAATGTAGCATATTTAACAATAATGGCACCAAGAAGGTGGACAGGAACAAAGCTATGTTGGAGTACAGAGATGACACTAATAGAAGAAGTAAAGAGAACCAGAAAAAATAAATTATAAAGTGCATATAACAAACCATACATATATACATGCTTTTATTTATTTAGCTTCTTTAAAAGATAGAAGATTATATAAAGTCATGACTATAACCATATATTGTTCAGTTTTTAAAATAGATGTAGTATAAATGTCAGTAATAGCACAAAAATATAGGGAGGAAATGGAGCTACATAGGAATAAAGTTTCTATATTTTATGGAAAGTTAAATTGCTCTAAATCTGAAGTAGACTCTAATGAGTTAAGAAGTATATTCTAAGTCCTTGAGAAACCACTAATAAATGATTTTAAAATGCAGTTTTCCAAATTTGTTAGAAATGGTCCAGTGCTATGATAATAGTAATAATGTCCTGCTAATGCTTTGATTTTTTAATGAGGCACGTTACAGTTTTTGACTTTAGGTTCACCTTTGTAGGTGCTGTGGGATTTAAAGCTTTTCCAACAGGTGAAAACTGACACTATAGCTGTAAGCATCAAGACTTCTTGCAGAGAGTAAATGGGATAAGAAATTGGGGAGAACTTTAATTCATTAGGTTTTAAATTCTTTCATCTGAATAAGATATTTTGATTTTAAACATAAAGTTCTTTGGATTTTTTCATATCTTTTTGTGAAATAATTATGGAAGAGATTTGTATTCAAATATGGAGCATACCTTAAGCTGCTATTTTATCATTGGTATATCTTGGTCATTTAATCTTATTGCAGTAACTTTGATGAGCTATAATGAACACGAATTAACATAATTTGGGGTGGAAAATAGAAGAGTATAAAATTTTGGATTGAGCAACCCTTGAAGTTAATTTAATTGATAAATTAAAGTAGTTTTTTGATGCATTGCACAGCTTTCTGTGGGACCCATCAGAGGATTAAATGTCATCCAGAAAGAAGTCATTGGTATTTTGGTTGGAGCCACTTGAGTATGGAAGCAGGAGAGTTCTGACAAAAATACGGATATGCTCACATGGGAGGCACAATCACAATCTAGGCTGACCATAAGTCAAATGATCATTCTAATAGCTAAGAGTGCACAAAGCTTAGGAGGTCAACCAAGACCACTCCTTACTCTAGCAAGTCTTCCTTAGAAAGGAGGTTCTCAAGATGGACTGAACATTAGTATAACCTGGGGAGCTTTAAAGAGTCTCAATATCTGGTAGTACCCAAACTAATTAAATAAGAATATCTGGGATGAGACCTAATATCACAGACAAGTGGGTATGCCTTATCTTGTTTGGTGAATTTGAAAAATATACTGAATGTGTATAGCTCACCTGCTTCTTTCTGCTTTTTGAAATTTGCCTGAGTACAGAGATTTGCCTGTATTATCTGTGCCTCTATGGTGTGATTTTTTTCAGGTACAGGCCCTTGTGAGGTGAGACCTGTTATTATTCCTTCTAAGGTTTTGACTGGGTAGGTAAATCTGACAAATTTAAGGTGAGTTATTAACAGACTTAGCTTTTATCACGAAAGCTGTTTGATTTCTGCTATGCTTCTAAAATTGTTTCTCAATTGGTTCCAAACTAGGAACCTAATTTATTATCTCTGAATGACCCTAAGAGATACGCTGTCTTGTAGAGCACTGAGGAACCAGAAGAATCTCAAGGAACACAGTTGTAGGAAACACAGCTGATTGCATATATATTGGAAGGTTAATAAGCAGCCTCTGTTCCATTCTCTTGTCTTCTTTTTTACATTCGAGTTCTCTCTTACTTGAGCTATTTGTCTGAGGCTGTATGTGGCACCTTGGCTTCATGACTCTTGAAACTCATGGTGAGTGTGGGTTTCTGTGCCACTGGTTCAAACACCAACTGAACACCTTATAACTTTCCAAACAATGCCAAGAAAACTAAACAAATTTCCGATAGAGAGACTAAGGTTAGGTTATTTTGGAATATATGCCCACTTTTATTCTCATCAATTGTGCATGCAGTGAGGTCACAGGCAAAAGAGGGCAGCCTGCCCCTTTAACAGAGTCTAGATATGAGGTTGTTTCTCAGAGAAGGGCTGGCTGGGCAGGCATTCCACAGTATATCTACAGAATCACCAGATTTCTTCTGTTTTTACATTTATGCCAGGTCTCCTATGTAACCTTCAAACAAGTCATTGAAACCTTTCATCTGATAATTGTAAAATTACCAAAATTCTTTGTGGGAATAAATAACGTAACCACATGCACTATTTTGAGAATTTTAGAAAAAGCCTAATTCATCATATTTTTAGATAGTTCAGTTGTATATATTAAAATTCAGGTGAAATAGGAGTTATTTAAACTTCAAATGTTTGTTACTATTTTTTTAAACATAAAATGATTATTAGAGCTTATATTACCTTGGGAAAGATAATAATCACAATCATTTTATTTCTGTAATGATTCCTTTTTAGGCACTAATTATTGCTCTACAGCCTTTATTTTTTTAAATTCTTTAAAGGGTGTTTTAACTGCACTCTTGAATATTTAATTTTGTTTAAAAATAGTCTCCACTGAATTTTACCTCTCAAGTGAACTCTATAAAAATTGATTTTTGCTTTTCAAGAAAAATGTTGAAAATGTAGCTTAAGGGAAGACTGTTTTATTATGTTTTCTCCCCCATGTTCTCTTGTGCTTTAGTTGTTTAGATTCCTTTCTTTTAGTTGTACTTTAATGTTGTAGGACTTGAATCTTTCCTAGGGAGACAAAAGTGTCTATTTAATTTGGCCTCCATTAACCAGTCATTGAATGGAAGCAGTGCTTTATTTTTTTAAAGCTTATTTATTTATTTAAGTAATCTCTACACCCAATGTGGGGCTCGAACTCCCAACCCCGAGATCAAGAGCTGCATGATCCCCCAACCAAGCCAGGCAGGTACCCCAGAAACAGTGCTTTTTAAAAATTAAGATGCCATTGGACAGAGTTTTGGAAGACCTGTATTTGATTCCACCTCTCTATATCCAATGAAATGTATGACTTTGGACTGGTCATTTTTGAATTTCAGGTTTCTCATATGTGAAAGGAGGGAGTTAGAATATATTTTCTTCAATTTCCATTGTAGTTCTGATATATTTTTTGTGAATGGCTCTGTGGCATGATTCTTGGTGCACAGTTACTATAGTAAATAATTGCATGACCAGAAAATTGTATTTTAAAATGTCTATGAAAAACCATCAGAGAGTCACTGCCAGTGAGAGAATCTTGAACCACAAGAACTTGACAGAGGAGAATCCTAAGAGGTGCTAGTATATCTTGGTTTATTCACATAATGAACATTTGCTCCTGATGAAAATGGTCTCTGAGTTTGCCTGAAGAAATAGAATGCCATGGTGGTAAAGTAGGATAGTGACATGTATGCCCCAAAATAAAAGATATGAAATTTGAAACTTGTGCAAAGAATAGGATCTTTTTTGAAAAATCTGAAAATAAGCCTCCCCCCTCCCTCCCCCCCACCACGAAATTTAGGAAAACTTCTATGTGGCTGTATCCCATCCCCAGCTTTGTTCCTTGGTTTTGTTTTCTTTTATGTTTGCTTTGAGTTATGAGTATATGCAAAAAGGAGGGCTCACAAGACCGACGCCTAGGCCCTGAACTGGTAGAATGTCACTCATGCTGTGTTGTGCGGGTGAAAGCAAGCCAGAATATCAAGTCTTGCAGGAAAATAGGCTCCATTTCCTGAGAGAAAGAGCTGCAAAGTATTGAGGTCATTTTTGAAATCTATACATCCTGAGTTTCTGATAAAATTGACAAATAATATACACTTTGCAGAGTTTTCATGAGCATTGAATAAAATATAGTGCTTGTTCCAGTGCCTAGCAAAGGACAGCCAGTCAATAGAGAAATTTTTATCAGCTATATAGTTATTATTAGAAATGTTACCTGTGTTTAGGTCACCAGGAAACCAAATCCTGTTACTTCTATTCCTATCTTGTATGACTTCTTTTCTCCCTTAATTGCTATTGCCTGCATTGTGAGCCCCTTTTATTTCTTGCCATGTATATTGAAATAACCTCTTGAGCAATAAGCAATTGGCTATTAGTCTCTATTGAGGAATTATAATCTCCGCGAAGGGCAGAGACCCTGACTTTCTGATTTATAGTTGCATTTTCTTTTTCTGATACAGTACATTGATCACAGTAGATGCTCCACAAATATTTGTTGAATATATGAATAAAAGATGAAACTCTGCATACACAGGTTTTGGTTTTTTTTTTTTTTAAAAACAATCTTGTTACTCTGCTTCCTCATATTCCACCAATGGCTCCACACAGTATTCAAAATAAAATTTAAGCTCTTTGGCTTAACCTGCAAGGCTCTCCATGATCTGACTCTTGCCTCTAACTTCATCTCTCACTTCCTGTACATGTAGCTGATCTTCCAGAAGTTTTCTGAATCTATCATGATTTCCTGAAAGATATCCTTTTCCTTGGAAAAGCCTGATTCCACTTCTTCACCTGGTCTAACTCCTATACTCTTTAAGATTTCCTCTTCTGGGACATCTTCCTTGATGTTCTAGCATTGGCCAGATGCTACTCTTCTTGTCTCCTAGCATACTATGCAAACCCTGTTACAGCAATTATCATCCTACAAATAGGTACTTATCTTTCTCCTCCATATGACCAGCAAGTGTCTGGTATACAATGGATGCTTTATAATTATGTGAATGAATAAAAGCAGAGTAGCAGGTGAGAAGGAAAGGTAGCTTTAAAATTCACTGCCAAGAGTTTCACAGAGTACCCCACTTAAGCCCGGGGATGTGTATTTTCTTCCCTCATTAAAGTCTCATTAGAGTTTTTTTCCCCACTAAATGGACTAAATTGGCTTTCTTTATTCTTAAAATAATTCTCAGTAGTGAACTTAGTGTTACTCCGTCCCCAGATGACTATTGTCCTAACCTTTATTTGCACTGAAGCCTGACTTCATTTCTCTTTGATTGCTTTTGTTGATTGAGCAGGTGGCTTATGTTTTATTTCTTAATAATCTCAAAAGACAGACTAGTCCAAGTAAAGCAGTGCTTGTATGATGCTAAACTATAACATTTGGTAATGACTAAATTATTTTAGCACCTTGAGCACAGAGCTAGTCTCAGCTTCTCCCATAATAATGATGATACTGTGTTTGTATAACTGCCTTAAGGAAAGAAGAGAACTCCAGGATCAATTTGACATGACTAATGTTTAAGTGGATCCTGCTGCATTTGCTTTTCAATAGGAAGAGAAAAATGATAGTTATTCAAAGCACCATGTGACTCTTGTGTGTGCTATTGGTGTATTAGTTAAAGTAGCTCCAGGCAACTTTTTACTTACTCTTCTTTGATTTACTGTCTTTCTTAAATTGGAACACAAATACATTTTAAACAATTTTAGGTCAGCTAGTGCTTTTCCTTATTTCCCAACTGTTGCCCAATTTTCCAAGTTCTTAACCATTTAGAAGAAGAGTGACAAAAGAGGCACATAATTTAGTAAAGCAAAGAGAGATACAGCAAAACATCACAAATAATCTACAAACCACATTTTTGAATTTCTTAAGAGTAAACTGGAGCTAACCCTTCCATAAATGCATTTGATAATTTCAGAAGATGCATGGACTTCTTTTTGGAAAATGTTTACCCTTTATTTTCCTGTGTAATGTTACTTAAGGTGTTTCCATTACGTGTCTATTAATTTCTCTCCTTACTGCACTAAATAGTAACTGACATACTTAAGATGCAACTTAAGATGAATAAGAGTCTTCTTTATAAAAATCAACATTCTCTTTATTCAGGTGAGAAAACTGAGGCCCAAGGAAGGGAGGGAACTAACAAGATCACACATTTGTCTAATACAAGAACTAAACTAGATACTAAGGCTTCCTTCTCTTCCCTTTCTGTTCTTTCTACTACACCACTATATATTTTTTATTCTACTTGTTCTTTTGGTGTTATCCTTTGGAATGCTTATTTATAACAAATTGTTTTAGAGGTAGCTATACATTTAATAAGAAGTGAGATCTTTTGCTTAAGGGAATTGGTTTTAAGGATTTGTTTAGAGATGCAAGATGATTATTACCAGTCCTAATATCATAAGCTCTCTTTTAAAACAATATTTTACATAAACAAAAAAGAAATTAATATTTAATTAATATCGCTATGAAGAATGTAAGTCTTATGCAGGTTATTTTGGGATATGTGCTATAAGCAAGATATATGTTAGAAGTAAAATGTATTATCTATATTTAATTTGTATTGAAATTAATTTTTACTTGATGCCCTAGGAATTGCTTGGGAGTATTCTAAAGTATTGCTATGGATCTGCTTACAACATCTTATTATGTTGCACTCAGTCTTTTATATAAATCTACTAAACAGAAACATGGGTACATTTGTGATCAGTTCAATGTTTCATGTCTGGCTAGATCAATATTCATGCAATCAAGATACAAATATGTCTGTATGGCATTAAACAATGGTTGAGTTGTTTTTCCCTTTATTTTTTAAATTTTATCTTAATTCCAGTGTAGTTAACATACAGTGTTATATCAGTTTCAGGAGTACAATATAGTCATTCAGCAGTTCCATATATTACTCAGTGCTCATCAAGATAAATGTACTCTTAATCCCACTCACCAATTTACCCTCCCCCCACCCCTTGCCCCTCTGGTAACCATCGGTTTCTTCTATATAGTTATGAGTCTGTGTTTTGGTTGGTTTTTCTTTTTTTCCTTTGTTAACTTTTTGTTTCTTAAATTCCACATATGAATGAAATCATATGGTATTTGTCTTTCTCTGTCTTATTTCACTTAGCATTATACTCTCTAGACCCATCCGTGTTGTTGCAAATGGCAAGATTTCTTTCCTTTTTTATGGATGAATAATATATATACCACATCTTCTTTATTGATTCATCTACCCATGGACACTTGGACTGCTTCCATAGTTTGGCTATTGTATGTAATGTTGCAATAAATATAGGGGTACATATGTCCCTTCAAATTAGTGTTTTTGTATTTTATTTGTTTATTTATTTACTTGAGAGAGAGTGTGCATGAGCAGGGGGAGGGGCAGAGGGAGAGGGAGAAGGGAAGCATACACCCCGCTGAGCTCAGAGCCCAATGTGGGGCTTGATCTCATGACCAAAAGGTCATGACCTGAGCCAAAATCGAGAGTCTGAAGCTCAACTGACTGAGCTACACAGGCACCCTGTGTTTTTGTATTCTTTGGGTAAATGTCCAGGAATAAGATTACTGGATGGTAGGGTAGTTCTATTTTTAATTTTTTGAGGATCTTCCACACTGTCCTCCACAGTGTGTAAGTGGCTGAACCAGTTTGCATTTGTACGAAGAATGCCCAAGTTGTTCCTTTTTCTCTACATCCTCACCAACACTTGTTGTTTCTTCATTTTTTTTTTATTTTAGCCATTCTGACAGATGTAAGTGATATCTCATTGTGATTTTGATTCGCATTTCCCTGTTTATGAGTGATGTTGAGCATCTTTCATGTGCCTATTGGCCATCTCGATGTCTTCCTTGGAGAAATGTCTATTCACTTCTTCTGCCCATTTTTAATTGGATTATTTGGGGGTTTTTTGGTGTTGAGTTGTATACGTTCTCTATATATTTTGGATACTAGCTCTTGATTCAATATATCATTTGCAAATACCTTCTCCCATTCAGTAAGTTGTCTTTTAATTTTATTGTTTCCTTTGCTGTGCAGCTTTTTTATTTTTAGTGCTTGCTTTTTTTGTTAAATTTTAATTCTAGTGTTATATTGGTTTCAGGTATACAATATAGTGATTCAACAATTTCACATATTATCCAGCACTCAACATGACAGGTGCTTTTTATTTTGATGTATCCCAGTAGTTTATTTTTGCTTTTGTTTCCCTTGCCTCAGGAGACATATCTAGAAAGATTACTACAGCCAATGTCAGAGAAATTACTGCCTGTCCTGTCTTCAAGGATTTTTGTGGTTTCAGGTTCACATTTTTTAAAAATTAATTAATTAATTTTTTTTATGTAGTGTTCCGTGATTCATTGTTTGCATATAACACCCAGTGCTCTATGCAACACATGACCTCCTTAATACCCATTACCGGACTAACCCATCCCCCTCACCCCCCTCCCCTCTAAAACCCTGTTTGTTTCTCAGAGTCCATAGTCTCCCATGGTTCAGTTCGTCTCCCCATTGGATTTCCCCCCTTCATTAGCGCTCACCATAGCATATACCCTCCCCAATGTCAATCACCCAGCCACCCCATCCCTCCCACCCCCACCACTCCAGCAACCCTCAGTTTGTTTCTTGAGATTAAGAATTCCTCATATCAGTGAGATCATATGATACTTGTCTTTCTCTGATTATTTAGCTGTCCAGTTTTCCCAATCATTTGTTGAGGAAACTATCTTTTTTGCCATTGCATATTCTTGCCTCCTTTACTGAAGATTAATTGAACATAACATCATAGGTTTGTTTCTGGATTTTCTGTTCTGTTCCATTCATCTATGTGTCTATTTTTGTGCCAGTACCATACAGACTGTTTTGATTACTATAGCTTTGTAATGTAACTTGAAGTCTGAAACTGTGATACCTCCAGTTTTGTTTTTCTTTTTGAAGATTGCTTTGGCTATTCAGTGTTTTTTGTGGTTCCATACAAAGTTTAGAATTGTTTGTTCTTGTTCTGTGAAAAATGCTGTTGGTATTTTGATAGGGATTGCATTAAATCTGTAGATTACTTTGGGTAGTGTGGACATGTTAACAATATTTGTTCTTCCAATCCACAAGCATGGAATGGCTTTCCATTTCTTTGTGTCATCTTCAATTTCTTTCATCAATGTTTTAAAGTTTTCAGAGTATAGGTCCTTCACTCTTGGGTTAAGTTTATTTCTAGGTATTTCATTATTTTTGGCTCAATTGTAAATGGGATTGTTTTTCTTAATTTCTTTTTCTGCTGCTTTCTGCATTATTAGTATATAGAAATGCAACAGATTTCTTTACATCAATTTTGTATCCTTTGACTTTATTGAATTCATTTATCAGTTCTAGTAGTTTTTGGGTGGAGTCTTTGGGTTATCTATGTATAATATCATGTCATCTGTAAATAATGAAAGTTTTACTTCTTTCTTACCAATTTGGATGCATTTTATTTCTTTTTGTTGTCTGATTTCTGTGGCTAAGACTTCTAGTACTGTGTTGGATAAAAGTGGTGAGAATGAACATCCTTGTCTTGTTCCTGACCTTAGGGGAAATGCTCTCAGTTTTTCCCTATTGAGTATGATGTTAGTTGTGGGTTTTTCATATAGGCCTTTTTTATGTTGAGGTATGTTCCCTCTAGACCTACTTTGTTGAGAGTTTTTATTATCAGTGGATGCTGTACTTTGTCAAATGCGTTTTCTGCATCTACTGAAATGATCATATGGTTTTCATCCTTCCTCTAATTGATGTGATGTCCTTTTCCCTTTAAACTGAATACTGTGTACACATATCAAAGTGCTGTAATGCATATGAATTCCATATAGTTTGCTGTATTTGTAAATATATGGAAAGAACTTGCAAAGTTTTATTTACAAAATAATGGTCTGGATAAATAAAAATATAATAACTATTCTTGTATATATCAGGATAATAATGGCATATATCTAAGTACTTACATATGTATTTTTTAAGATCTCATTCACTTAATATCACTTAATTTTTTCACTTTCTCGTGTATATCTACCTCTTTTAAAAGCTCATTATCAAAGAACAGTTTCCCATTTATCAAAGCATTTCACAGTTCTTACGAATTAGACTTTTGTAACAACACTATGAAGAATAGATATTATAATTTTTAATTAGAAAAGAAATAAAGAGGCAGAAATATTTTCTATTTCTCTAAAATAATTTCTGAGAACTAGTTCTCAGGGCTCTTGAGTTCTTGTTTCACTATCAGTCATGCTGAAACCTTACCTCCTTTTCTAGTGAAAATGGAGAATATCCCTTGGATTAACTTTGATAACTACACATTCTCAAATTAACTGTTTGTTAGCTAAGAGTGAAATGATAACTAGCATTCTGAATTTGTTTCCGTGTGTGTGCATGCATGTGTGTGTGTTGACTTGGGAAAGGAGACTGATAACAATGGAAAGAGTATGAATGTTTCTGGAGGAACATGAGAATGTTTGTGGGGTTGCTATTATCCTGACCTTGGGAGAAAAGGAACGAGGTGACCAAGAAGAGAACTGTGAAGAAACAAAGAGGAAACACTGAGGAAGAAACCAAATGGAAAAAAAAAAAAATCCCTGGATCAGTCAAATAAGCTTTGGGATGTAACAGAAACCCACCTCAATCTGGCTTAAGTAAGAAGAATTCCTATTGTAAAACATGGAAGAAATGGATGTGATTCAGTCCAGCTCAGTTCAGGGTTTTGACACTTTTGATGTCATCAAGATTTTTCTCTCTTTCCATAGCTCAGCTCTGTTCATAGTGGTGTTTTACTAGCCTGCCACTTAGGAGTGAGACCTGTAAAAGAGGTATAGATTTCAGGGTCACCACCCCATAACTGTTAATTGTATCCTTGGGAAAGGATGAAATCACCCAAGGGTGGGGTCTAGAGTGAGAAGGGAAGAAGGCTGTGAAGGGAATCCTGACAAACACCAAGGTTTTAAGGTGGAGGAAACAGAGCCCAACAGGGAGACCAAGAAGAAACTTTCTGAAAATGAATACCAGGGACACAGAGACCATGGGCTGGGTTTAGTGTGTCATAGATACATGTTATTTGGCTATCTATTACAATTTTCCCTTTCTCCAAACATAGTCTCTATATGCAGGAATGGCCACCAGGATCGCATGGCTGTGACTCTTGGCCACAGTCCAATGTTTCAGATGGGTCCAGTTGAGCCAACCTGACCCATCAGATTCTTGTTTCTAAGACACTAAACTTTAGAACTGAGAGATGTGGAAACCCCATATGGCAGGCTGAGTTGGAGCAAACAAGTAAAACCAATTAAGTAAAAATACAGCCATGGACGTATCAGGAAGTAGAGGTGTTAAAAGGGTCTCAGCAGCTGAGGGAAAGGAAGTATCTGTTAGGGGAGGATTGAGGGGGAAAGCATAGGGACTGGGAACATGTTTGCTTTTTCTTTAAGTTGTTAAAAACTTGAGTATATTTTATTATTTATATTTGCCTCCTCATTCTCATAAGATAAGCTTGCTTCCTAAATCACAGAGGAAATAGACGTCAATAGATAGAAACTTTCTCAATTCCTTGCCACCAAAGCTGAAAACTATCAGCATGTGTGTTTATTCCTTTGTCTTTCTTTGCATCATGTCACAATGGAAAAAAGGGTCTGTCTGGTAAATTACCCCATCATAACATTGTAAATAGGATCCCAAAATTAAATAACCCAGTATGGGGGGCCACTATTGCAAGATTAATGAAATGAAGTCTGTGTCTACTCAGCTATCCATCCTGAGTTCCACGGGGTCTGTCTGCAAGATCCAAATCCAATTTGTCCTGGCTGGTGTTTGGCATCACTTGATAGCTGCTCTCTGCTCTGGTTTAAATATACATGAAGATGATTGTAAGAAATTCCAGGAATATTCCAAGTTATTTTGCCTTTGAGAAATTGGGGCTGAAAAATACTGATAACAAAAATCTCTTCCAATACCTGCAGAAAAAAAAAAAGAATTTCCTGTCTGACTTCAACCCCTCCCATACACTTCCTTCCTTTCAGAAAATAAGAGCTTTGATTTGTTCCAGTTTGAGAATGGGAGCTGGATGGAGAACAGGAGCTGATTACCAGGTTTCCTGTATGTCAGGTTTCTCCTGTTTTCTCCAGCATATTTTCTGGGATCATTGTATCCTAGATGCCTAGCATAGTGCTCAGTACATAGTAGAATCTCAGTGCAGTATTTCAGAATCTATGAATGGATGGATACATATATGAATGGATGGATAACTTATGCAAGCTGGGAGAGGCCTGAATCCAGAGTACAAGAGAAAGGATAAATGTTAGGGAAGAAGAATTATTTTTTTATCAAAACCTCACTGTTCTGCAGGGAAGGGAACAACATGGATGCTGCTTCATACATGACACAGAAAAAAAGAAAATCAGATAATAGATACTTAATGTTCTCTTAAATTCTCCAAATGGTGTCCTATGTGAATAAAGAATTATAATTAGGGATATGTTTAAATATTTACTTCTAATTTTCATTTACAAGTGAATTAATTGACGTAGTTTGATACAATTTTCTTATTTTGGAACAACCAGCATTATTAAAGTAAGTTATCATGGATTTAACAGCTGCGAGTTTTAAACTAAGCATGGCTATTAAAGCAATGTATCTTGGGTTTGAAAACTAAATTTGGTTTCGCTTTATTACACTGCAACTATTAAAATGTGGCTATTTGATCAAAACCTTCAGTTTTCTTTTAAAGAAAAAACATGCTTACACATGTTTTAAAATTGTTTGTTTGCTTTCTACACCTATAAAATAGGCAGAGGACAATTCCTATTGCTTAATGCTCTTGGAAAATTAATTTAGGACAGGCAGAAGCAACTCAATGGGCTTTATTTTATTTTATGTCTAATAGGTTGCCCTATCCTGATTTTTTTTCATATTGTCTGATTTTGTCTCTTGTTTTTTCTAAACCACCATGGCACACTGTTTCTGTTTGATAGGTCCTTTCTGATGAATAGAAAAGAGAGGCACAGAGAGAGAGAGAGAGAGAACGGAAGGAAGGAAAGAAGGAAGGAAGGAAGGAAGGAAGGAAGGAAGGAAGGAAGGAAGGAAGGAAGGAAGGGACAATCCCTTAGAAATCTCTTTTCAGATTACAAAGGGCTGGAGATACTTTAGTATATAAGGAAGTAGATAAAAGGAACTGTAACTTTGTTACTTTAATTGCAGTTGACCTCAATGCTTAGAGCCCAAACCAAAGTTAGCCTAGGTAACATAGTTTTTGTAGGGCACCTGTCAGGAATAATTTGTTATGATGGTTAATTTTGTGTCAACTTGACTGTACTAAGGAATGTCCAAAGAGCTTATAAAACATTATTTTTCCATATATCTGTTAAAGTGTTTCCAGAAGAGATTAGCATTTGAATCAGTAACACTGAGTAAAGATCTGCCTTTACCCATGCAGGCAAGCATCATCCATTCTGTTGATGATTGAATAAAACAAAAAGGCAGAAAAAGGGTGAATTCTTCTACCTGCAGATATCTGAGCTCCCTGTTCTTGGGTTTATGGCTTTGGACTGAGAGTTACACTCTTATCTCCACTGGTTCTGAGCCTTTTAGATTCAAATGGAATTACAGCACTGGCTTTCCTGGTTCTCCAGCTTGTGCACAGCTGACTGTGGCATTTCTTGGCCTCCGTAACAGCATGAGCCAATGAGCCAACTCTTCTGTCTAGCTATCTAGCTATCTGTCATCTATCTATCTGGCTAGCTAGCAATCTGTCCTATTGGTTTTATTTCTCTGGAAAACCTTGATTAATACATTTGCTTTTACCTTTCTTAGAGAGAAAAAATTGAGATAAAGAAAGAAACTTGCAATTAAAAAAACAATATTTAATGAGTGAAAAATAAACTTTTGCTTTAAAACTTTCTGATTTAGGCCTTTGTAAAAAAAAAACTAGCTTATTTTCACTAATACAGGAGCTGACAATCAGAAGTAAGATTCCCATGAAAATGAAAAAGTAATATATGGCATTGGCTTAGGAACAGGGGGATGGGTAGAAGGCAATCCATATTATATGGTAATAATCCATGTTGTACTGTAGCAAAATATTTGATAAATCTGTCTCCTGAGCTAACTTTGGGGGACAGATCATGTACAAATGATCTCTTAGTTTTAGGGAAAAAGTTGGGAAAGAGAATGCCAATGTGTATGTTGGTTGTTGTTGATTACATTTGCCCAGGAATTTCAGAGAAAGATGAGCTCAAAAAAGAATTTCCTGAATGTACAAACAAGAATTAAAAAGACTAGATACTCCAGAAACTCAAGGACCTAAAATGTTAGCAGAGACAACTATTTTTAGAATGTAAACAGTGGAGATAACATTGAGGAGCACTTTGAGTAAAATAGATTGATATATATAACAACAAAGACTGCATTTTACCACATCTATCAGAATAGCTAAAATCCAAAACAGTTAACTCCAAATACCAGTGTTGATATGGAGCAACAGGAACTCTCATTCACTGCTGGTGGGAATGCAAAATGGCACATCCACTTTGGAAGACAATTTGATAGTTTCTTACAAAGGTAAAATAGTCTTACCATGTGATTCAGCAATCCTACTTTTACTTATTTATCCAAAGGAGTTGAAAACTTGTATATACACAAAAACTAGGACATGAATGTTTTTGGCAGTTTTATCATAATTATCAAAGTGGAAACAACCAAGATGTCCTTCAATAGGTGAATGGATAAATAATCTGTGGTACATCCATACAATGGGATATTATTAAATGATTTTATAAGTGAGCTATGAAGCCAGGAAAAGACATGAAAAAACTTCAGATGTATTTTCTTAAGTGAAATAGTACAGTTTAAATATATTATATACTTTATAATTCCAATTATATGACATTCTGGATGAAGAAAAACTATGGAAACAGTAGGAAGATCAGTGGTTGCCAGGAGTTCATGAACCCTCCCCCCCAACACACACACTCACCTGACAGTACATCAGAAACTAAGATTTTGAACCAGTACACTCATTTCAGTTCTGACTAGAAATTTCTGTTATTTGTTTATTGTTAAAGAAGGATGAGGCTTAGCAGTTAACTAGTTTCTTATTCTCAGCAAGACCAAGGAAACACTAATTCAAACAAGAATGAGAATCTAAGACTATGGTACAAATAATTTGCAATAGTATTAGAGTACTAATTCCATGTAAACTCTGGGGGTCTTTAGGTAAATATTTTTCTTCTTATTACTTTATCATTTTTGAGAACAAATGGTTATCTTTTGGAGAATATGTGTGAGTGTGTGTGTGTGTACTTGATCCAGAACTGCACAACTGTAAAAATAAGTCTGTGCAAATCTCAGTGGTGAGAGACTTCGAGGAGAAACAGACTTGAATTATCTAAGTATGAGTGGACATTGTAGTATGCTGGGTAGAACCTGGACTTTGAAGTCAGGCTGACTTGCGTCTAATTCAGGTTTTAGTATTAAGAGCACCTGAAGAAGTTTTGTTAACCTCTGTGAGTTTTTATTTATCTATCTGCAAAGCAGGAATAATAATTTATAGCTCGTAGGATTTCTGTGATGATTAAGTAAGATTATAAATGCAAAGGGTTTGGCTCACCACAGAAGCTCAGTAAATGTTAACTAATTTCATTTGAATAAATAGTGGGTCAAGTGAGAAAGTAAATATAGGAAGACACAACCTTGGTCAGAACACCATATAGGTCTTGGTTCAAGCTCTATATAGATTCTTTGGTACAAATGAATAACATTTTCTCTATATTAGTTCTTAATTATTAAATATCCAACTCCTGCAATTGACTAAGGTATATACATTTAAAAATGCATAATTCTTTTCTTCAAGATGCTTAGAAGGGAGTTCAGAGAGCAGTTATTTATATACCCAACAGAACAAATGACAAACAGTGTTAAAAAGTGAAGGCTAATTGGCAGATGAGCTCAAATTACTATGATGTGGGAATGTCAGCAAAATTCAAGTGGAAAATGAAAGATTTTATCTGGGTCTTAAAAGAAGAAAAGGGCTTAAATAAATGTGGAATTAGAACATGGGAGAAGAGTAGATGACTGATGTTGAGTGTCTACTATGTTTCAGGCACTATCTACAAATATCAAAATATATAGATAGAGCCTGACCTACTGTTTGCATACAAGTAGACAGATGGAGACAGAGATAGAGACAGACACACACACACACACACAGATCTAAAGATAGACATGGATGGATATACATCATTTCAACTCTTAAAAGTAGCTATTATTAACTCAGTTTTGCAGACAAAGAAATTGGAAATTATTCAGTGAGAAACTTGTCCACACTCTTATAGCCAGCAGGTAGAGAAATGAGTTTACCAGCCTGTATCTGATCCACACTATGTATTCTTTCTGATATAGCACTTCTTGGATATCAAAGTGTTTTTTGAAGAGAGGTAATGAAATACACGTTAGAGAGGTTAAAGTCAAATTACTTACCTATAAAATTTCTGCTCTCCCTGGTTCACCAGGACTTCTGTATAGATCAAGAGGAAGGCTGGGACGATCAGGGTGAAGAAAGGAAAGAGGATAAAGAAATGTAAGTCTTACTGTAGAATACTAATCCAAGTTTTTATTTGGATTTTTACCTTCTAAATTTAGAAATGAATTCTTGAGATCACTAGTATCTCTTTCCTTTTATGATGTTTGTTTGTATAAAATTTTTATCCATTAGGAATTTCTCACATCTTCGTAGGTACTTTCTGGGTAGATATTGTGTTCAAAAATCACAAGCTGTCTTCTTCAGGCAGAGCGATAGAACTTGATTGTATTGCATTATGCCAAAATATAGTCTGGTAAATTTTTTATTTCGATGAATTTAGGTTTGTTTAAATTTTAAGGATCTTCTTTTTTGTTCTGGATATCATAAGAGTTGTATAGCGTTTTTAATCCAATTTTATCATCTTTACTATATAATATAGAGATACACTAGCTTGTGCAGAATCATTAAAAATGGGTAATTTCTGTTTTGTCCGCTATTTATTGGAATATTACAAGGGTCAGTAAAAGGAATCTTCAAAACTTATTCTTGTAGTGCTTGGACACATTATTCATGGCTTTTGTTTCTACATTCTTTAATGAGCATCTTTAAAAGGTAATTGAGTATATATGGATTGAGAAAATCGTTACTGATTTTCTACAGCACAAGTTATTTTATATGCATAGTTTGCTTCTACAGCATTACTTAACACCATCTATCAATGTTGCTGTAAAAATCTGTTGGAATCTCCCTTGCATACTCTCAAGGAGGAGTTTTTTTTTGACAGTCAGATTAATTTTCCACAAGATGCTGTGTGACATATTCAGTGTCTTTCACACAAGTCTTATGTAAAGTTTGTTTAGATCATTACTGGATTTTTGTCTAATCAGTTTAGCATGTTATTTTTATATGAGGTTATTATTTAGTTGCTTAAGTTTGTGGTTCAAGTGTATCTGTTTGTTAGATTTTCTTAGCAGTTGGCCAACTATCTCATGTCTTATGTATTAAAATTTTGAACTAGTCACAATATTTACTGTCTTTTGGTGTTTTGTGTAAAGAATATAAAACATATTCACTGCATATGATATTTTTAATATAGGCTCATATAAAGAAGAAAATGTCACCCATCATTCTATTACCCAGGGATAACTATCATTAACCTTTACATGTATTTTGGGAGAGAGAGAGATAAAATAAATACATAGATGCAAAAATTATACCAGGAGGTTTAATTTTCTTGGTGAAGTTGCATCCAGACACACATTTCTCCAACGAAAACATACAAATGGTCAACAGGTACGTAAAAAGGTGCTGAACATCATTAATCATCAGGGAAATGCAAATTAAAATTACAATGAGATATCATCTCACACCTATTAGAATGTCTATTATCAAAAAAAAATGAAGGAAAGAAAGAAAGAAAAGAAAACAAGTGTTGGGAAATTTGTAGAGAAATTGAAAGTCTTCTACACTGTTGGTGCCAATGTAAACTGGTGCAGCCACTATGGAAACTAGTGTGGAGGTTTCTCAAAATATTAAAGCCTCCAGGTAGCCTATTTCAGTTACCTTATCTCTTATATGAAATAATAAAATCACCTATCTCATAGAGTTATTACGAGGGAAAAAAATGAGACAGTGCAATCAAATTACTTAGCAAAATATCAGTCAACTCAAGTACTTGATAAATATTAATCTTTGCTCATTTTCTACTACTCTGATTATCTAAGATACAGTATTCCATGTGTAAGCTTCTTTAAATTTTTTATCTATATTTACCTTAATCTATTTTAATGTGTATTAATTTCATTTAGATTTTCCTCCAAGAAATGGTTTAATTTTCCAGTTATTAAAAGGATCAGTTTTTCTTTGACAACATATTCTTTGATTAACGCAAAAATCTCAGGGTGGCTGAAAACACATTTTAAGTCTCTGTAACCATTGTGCAACTAAGATTACTGTTTGGTCAACGTCCACAGAAAATCTATGATCGAAGAAGAAAATGTCAAGGGACCCACATCATCCCTAAAAAACCTTTGGTAATCTGAGTCTAAATTTTGATCTTTTGACCAAATATATTTTAGGAACACCTACTGTGTTCTACAGACTGATTAAGTAGCAGTAGACAAAGCAAAACCCATCTCCTTGTAAAGGCTACATTCAATATGGCCATTACAAGACTTTTCCTCTGAAGGAAAACAGTAGCCACTTGAGGGTTTTGAACACAGTAAAGATGTATGTGGAAGAAGAATTAACAGTGTACTTTGCTTCCATAATGGACAAGTGTGCACGTCATGTATGCTTGTCATAAACAAACTCTTTACATGCTAGGATAAACAAACAAGGAAACAAATAAAAATTGGGTCATGTTTTTCTGGTTCTGATTCTCCAAATAAATGATATGGCGTGCTTTCCCTATAAGTTACAACTTCCTTAGCAAAAACAACCTTATCCTTGACTTGAAATGCTAATGTCTGAGCACATGTGATGATTTTGTTATAAAATCACTACATATGTGAAAAATGATTTACTATCTTGAAGAGATTAATACAAACTTGGTTAAATTAGCCCTCTTTCATTTTTCTTTAAAATTTTTTATTTGATTAAAATTGGATCATAAAGAGAAAGAAAAATTGGGAGAAAAAGGTCTTTGAGTAATTGGGAGGGTATTAGAATGTGTGCTGGTACATATGATCAGCAAGCTCTTTGGAGAAAAGCCTTGATTTGTAGCATTTGCCAATTTTTGTGGTGTAAATACTCCCTCCTCAAAATTTAACACTGTTCAATTTAACAGTGATTATGGACCAGAGAGGTAGATGCATCTACCTAAAGGTTGTCATTTCGACAGAATTCTTTTTTGGCATTTTTTTTTTCAGGAAGTAAACATGTCTGTCATTTCATCAACATTACTGTAACAATATTCATGCACTGCCACTTCTAGAATGAAGCAATTTGTGTGCTATTATTTTTTAAGTTATAATAATTTTCTTCTTCATTCAAGTAGGAATAATAGAAATACAATAATAAAGCTATTATATTCATAAAGACACTAAAAGAATTGAATGAAATGGTGTCATTAAATCCCCAGTTATTTCACTCCGGCAGACCAGAATTTAAATGAATTGAAACAAAGCATCACAAGCTAATTTGGGGAATATTGATATATGATATTGGTCATTTCTAATGTGGCAAAAAAATTCATTCAATAGTCTTCCCTTAGTTTAAAATACAATGGAATATTACTCAGCCATAAAAAGAATAAAATCTTGCCATTTGCAAAGATATAGATGGAGCTGGAGGGTATTATGCTAAGCAAAATAAGTCAGTCAGATAAAGACAAAGAACATTCTATGATAGTGTATTTTATGTATCACCTTGACTAGGTTATAGTCCCCAGTTCTTCAATCAGACACCCATATAGATGCTCCTGTGAAGGTAATTTCAGTTGACTTTAAGTAAGAGAGATTATCCTTGACAGTCTAGTTGGGCCTGATAAGAGGCCTTAAGAGAAGAAATATGACTTCCTTGAGAAAGAAGAAATTCTACCTGTGAACAGCAGCTTCAGCTGGTGCCCAGAAGATCCAGCCTGCCCTTCCTGTTAGCCTGCCCTACAGATTTCAGCCTTACTTTGCCAGTCCCTATAATTGTGTAAGTCTATTCCTTATAAATATCTCATATCTATCTCCTACTGGTTCTGTTCCTTTGGTTGAACTTTAACTGATGCAGGCTGAAAGCTGAGGATTGTCTATAAAGAGAATGTCCAGGAGCGGGTTAATTAATCCTTTAGTCCAGAAGTGTCTGAGCTAGGCATCACATCATGGAACATGATGTGTTCATCATGGAACAGTTAAATTATTTCTTTCTTTTACATTCAAATTTATACTTCCTACCACTTGCCAAACAGAAAGATGAGAGAAGACTGGGGAATAACTATTATGCTATTTTACTAGAGATGACTCATATTCAAGATGCAGAAATCCAATTGAAGCAGTCTCTAGCACATATAAAATGAAAATCTCGGGGCAATGTTAACTTTAGGTGCTGCTGAACTCAAAGGTCCAAATAAAATGATAAACTTTTGGATTCCTATTCTTTATGTTTCACCTCTGCTTTCCTTTGGATTAGCAACATTTTCACCATTTATCTCCTTCACTGCTCAGGACTTCATAAGCCTCATTCTAGCAAGCCCAATGCAAATAAAGAAAAAAATTGCATATTAAGCATTCTGATTTTAGTTTTATTTCTTACACTTGGATGATAATACTAATCCTGAACCAACCACTATGAGCAAGAAAGACAGAACATGCTGATTGGTTAACAAAGTCTGGGTAACTAGCCTACCACCAGAGACAGCGGTTTCAAATTTCATACAAGGGAAGGAGCTGCACTTAGTGGGGAAGTGATAATGAGATATCAGCTGGGAACAAGTTAAATAGCCACTTAGTCACAACATAAGATAGAATTAGTAAAATGAAAAATAGATCGAAGGAAAATGCCTAAAATGCAGCCATGAGAATTAAAGAGAGAAAATCTGAGAAATTAATATAGAGGGAGGATTACATAAATAGTAACTAAATGAAATGCAAAGCAATAATATCTGAAGGTATAAAGGTTTAAAATTTTCTAATATTGACAAAAGATATAAATCCTCATGTTGAAGAAGCACAAAGCGTTCCTGAGGAAAATAAACAAAAAATAAAGCTGCCCCTTGGCACATTATAGTAAAAATGGAAAGCACTAGAAACAGATCTTAAAATCAGCCAAAGGAAAAATCAGATCAGGTACAGATGAATGGTCATCTTTTACCAGCAGACTTTTCTTCTTAAAATCAAAAGTCAAAAGAAAGCACAATAATTACCTTGAATATAGAGAGAAAAACACTGTCCACCTAAAAGTCTGTTAGTAGTTTGCTGGAGCCAGCTCATAGTGGCTTGCAAATGCAAGCTGTTAAATCACTGGTTGTCTCAAGTCTGAGCCACTAAATTGCAAAGGAAATTCCCAGGTATAAGAAACAAATATAGTCTCTATGATATTAGCTAAGAATTTTACTGAATTGAAAAAGACTAGCTCAGATTTCAAAAACTCATTTAGGGTAAACATAAAGCAACACATTTGCAGACACATCAGAGTGAAAATTCAGAACACCAAAGGCAAAGATAAGATCATAAATGAAGCTGGGGGAACAAAAAGAGGAAAACTAATGTTACTCAGCTAGTCAACAGTCTTCTCTATATAACTAATGGGAGTCCCAATACAGTAGAATAATATCATTATTCTATAAACATCTGTCCTTTCCTGACTCGTTAATTTTAGCCATTTTGACTGGTGTGAGGTGGTATCTCATTGTGGTTTTGATTTGTATTTCCCTGATGCCAAGTGATGTTGAGCACTTTTTCATGTTTGTGTTGGCCATTTATATGTCTTCTTTGAAAAAGTATCTGTTCATGTCTTCTGCCCATTTCTTGATTGGATTATTTGTCCTTTGGGTGTTGAGTTTGATAAATTCTTTATAGATTTTGTATACTGGCCCTTTATCTGATGAGACATTTGCAAATATCTTCTCCCATTCTGTCAGTTGTCTTTTGTTTTTGTCAACTGTTTCTTTTTCTGTGCAAAAACTTCTTATCTTGATGAAGTCCCAATAGTTCATTTTTGCCCTTGCTTCCCTTGCCTTTGGAGATGTGTCTAGCAAGCAGTTGCTGCTGCTGAGGTCACAGAGGTTGTTGCCTGTGTTCTTCTCTAGGATTTTGGTGGATTCCTGTCTCACATTTAGATCTCTCATCCCTTTTGAGTCTATTTTTGTGTATGGTATAGGAAAATGGTCCAGTTTGATTCTTCTGCATATGGCTGTCCAATTTTCCTGACACCATTTGTTGAAGAGACTGTCTTTTTTCCATTGGACATTCTTTCCTGCTTTGTTGAAGATTAGTTGACCATAGAGTTGAGGGTCCATTTCTGGGCTCTCGATTCTGTTCCATTGATCTATGTGTCTGTTTTGGTGCCAGTACCATACTGTCTTGATGATGACAGCTTTGTAATAGAGCTGGAAGTGCAGAATTGTGATGCCGCCAGCTTTGGTTTTTGGGTCAACTGTATTTTGAATAGAAAGATTCAATGAGATACAAAGGGAATGATTAAAAAAAAAGCAGTTCATCTCTTTCATCAAATCCTTAGATCATCTGGAAGTACAAAAGCCATCCGAAGTTACTGGCTAGGAAAGATATATTTATTACTTCAAAGGAATTAGGCCTATTTGAATTCCTAACACCTCTCAGAAGTTTTTCTGTATCTACTATCTTTGACCCATTGGTCAATCTGGCAATTGGACTGATTCATCCCACAAGTAAATTCTGATGGACATGATGAACAATGTTTAGTTGTCTTCTTATCCCATTACTTCATTTAGTTTATAATAAACTATTTTTTAAAAGATTAATAATGTGTATTTTATGATACGTTTTGAGCAACCCTTTGGGTAAAATTTTACATGAAAGTAATTTGATAAATATAAAACCATTGTATTGATTTCATATTTCTATTTTCCTTTCTTTTTTAAAAAGGTTTTATTTATTTAAATAATCTCTACACCCAACATGGGGCTTAAACTCGTGACCTCGAGATCAAGAGTTGCATGTGCCCCCAACTGAACCAGTCAGGCAACCCTATTTTCCTTTCTTTGAAAAATCTAGAACATTAATCCTTCAGTGCTTATCTGATCTTCATTACACTCTTCAAAGTTAGTTTTGGAGGGTATAGGTAAGATGAATTCTACTCATCAACATTTTGAGTAAGATTTTTTGCCTACTTTAGGCTTAGCCTAACATTTTAAAAAATGACAATACTATGTAATTTATTCTTATTTTAAGAGGTGATCATAAAAAGCTTAATTTTTAATTAAATTTATGTATTTATTTATTTATTTTTAAGATTTTATTTATGTATTTGACAGAGAGAGAGAGCCTAAGCAGAGGGAGCTGCCGGCAGAGAGAGAGGAAGAAACAGGCTCTCCACTAAACAGGGAGCCCAAAGTGGGGCTCAATCCCAGGACCCTAGGATCATGACCTGAGCCGAAGGCAGACGCTTAACGACTGAGCCATCCAGGTGCCCCTGTTAATTGAATTTAAAATATATTTTTTCTTAAGTTGGTTTAGCTAAAATACAAAATTTTTTAGAGGCCTTGACAAATGTTATTGGATGTAGAAAAGTAATGTTAGGATAAGAACAATTTTGGAGGCTATATTTTGTATGAAAAATATTTGAAAAGAAGTAAAGCCGTTTAGCCTAGAGAAGAAATTCATAAAAGCAGACATAATGACTGTCTTCAAAGCTTTGAGAACTTTTCAAATACAACTATCTTTTGAAGGAGAAATTAATATGGATTGAGAAGAGAAATTTTAGTTTACTTTTAGAAAACCTTTTAACAACCACATTGGAATAAAAACAAATAATTTATGTGATGCTGGATATCTGAAGGTATCAGAGAAAAACAATTCCTGAATTAGGGGTAGGGTCTGGAATTAGAGTATAGCAATTTTTTTAGTTCTGCTTACAGGAAAAAAAAATGGAACAGACATGTGAGACAAGCGAAATTTGTTTTTGTTTCTTAAGACAGAAGAAAACACAGCATGATTATATGTTAAGAAAGATAATCCAGGATAAAAGGGAAATATAAGAGAGGGAGGGAAAGGGAAATTTGGGGAGCAAAACTCTAGACAATGAAAAAGCACATGGATGCAGGGCCTAAGTGGCATTGATAGAAATGCAAGTTGTTCATTTCTTATCATGGAAGGTAAGACAGAGAATATGACTATGGTGTAGTAGATTGAGGTTTATTATGGTGGGAGAATGAAAAGGTTTGTAATAAGACCTGAATATCTCTCTCAAATTCCTATTCTCTGAAAATTCTGAAAAAGTCTGATGTTTTTAACTTTTCTTATTTCACAAGAGAGAAATAAAAAAGAACGGGAAAGGGCGCCTGGGTGGCTCAGTCGTTAAGCGTCTGCCTTCGGCTCAGGTCACGATCCCAGGGTCCTGGGATGGAGTCCCACATCGGGCTCCCTGCTCAGCAGGAAGCCTGCTTCTCCCTCTCCCACTCCCCCTGCTTGTGTTCCTGCTCTCGCTGTCTCTCTCTGTCAAATAAATAAATAAAATACTTAAAAAAAAAAAAAGAATGGGAAGGATACCAACACTTGGAAAATATATACTAAATTCCAGGCACTCTCAAGAAATTTTACTTATGTTATCACATTATAACTTCATAAAACTCCTAAAATAAAGGCATTTCTGTGATTATTTTATAGGTAAGAAAACTGAGAAACAGGGTGATTAAACTATTTAAATAACACACTGTGACAAGTGACAAAGTCAGAATTTAGGATGGAAATCTGGCTGACTAGATTCCATGTTTTTTTTCCATAACTCATTATTGCCTAAATAATTGAAAACCACATGCAAGAAACCTCATTTCATTTTAATGAAAAATTAATACTACTATGTTTTTTAAATCTTTCATGTGCTGCAAATTTTACGATAATGGTTTGAGGCAATTATTATAAACTTGTTTTATTTTTAGTTTTCAAGGACGTAAGACCACATGGTATTCTGGTAGTACTTGACAGACCATCCCTAAGAGAGTGTGCACTTTTAGAAGCTAACAGATATTTTTTTGACTTTTATTTTTTATTAATTTTTTCTATTTCTTAAACAATGTTTAAAATAATAGTTGACACACAATGTTACATTAGTTTCGAGTGTACAATATAGTGATTCAACAACTCTCTATGTTATGCTATGTTCACCACAAGTGTAACTACCATCCATCACCACACAACACTATTCCAATATCGTTGACTACATTCCCTGTGCTGTACCTTTCATCCCTGTGACATATTCATTCTATAACTGGAAGCCTGTACCTCCCGTTCCCCTTTACCCATTTACCTACACTGTTTTCTATGTTTAATAAAATAAAGTTCTTCATTCTTCAGTCATGATACTTTATAAAATAGATCAGAGAGTCCATTGAAGAAGTAGAAAAGTCAATAATGGGGTTACAAGAAACAGGACAGAAGTTCAGGAATTCACCCTAGAGGAGTTTTCTTCTGCCTAGCACCTTGGGAAGGTTCTCTTCCTGGTGCATCTGCTGGCACACCTAGCCTCCATCATGGAAAACAGACTCATAATCACCATTACCTGGGCTGACCACCGCTTCCAGACACCTATGGACTTCTTCCTCAGCAGCTTCTCCTTTGTTTTACAGTTCTGAATTTGTCTTAGTTTACTAATTCCTCCATTCCTGTATAATTCTGATGCCCAATAATTCCTTGTACTTTTTGAAATTGACAATGCACTTATGTTTAATGTCAAAAACTTAGCACTATCTTCACAAAATTTTGAATTTCAGGTGCTGTATAGTGCATTCTAAAACCAATGCAGTGTCAGAAAGTAACCACGCCAATGGTGCTGAATATCAGTAATTCTTTTTTATTTGTCTACAGTAAGAAAGTCAGTTGCATATTTTGCCATTCTATTAATAGACATGCTCACTTATAAATCAACAGCTTAACTTTAACAAAAATTATTGACTGTGAGTGATTAATGTTTTCTTTTTCTTCCTGTTAAGTACATAATATATTAAGCTTCTCTGACTTTTCTTTTTAAAAAAAAAAAAAAATATTTTATTTGTTTATTTGACAGAGGGAGACACAGCGAGAGAGGGAACACAAGCAGGGCGAGTGGGGGAGGGAGAAGCAGGCTTCCAGCCAAGCAGGGAGCCTGACACAGGGCTCAATCCCAGGACCCTGGGATTATGACCTGAGCTGAAGGCAGATGCTTAACGACTGAGCCACCCAGGCGCCCCGCTTCTCTGCCTTTTCTTCTACAATGTTAGGGGATAAATATTTTATGCTATTCATATATGGGAAATTCAAGAATACTTGAGAAATCTTTATAAATTGGAGAAAAGAAACTTCTATTCTTCTTTGCCTAATTAATAGTAATAATAATAAATCTCAGTCAAAAGATCAAAACTATGTAAATCATCAAAACAGGCTCCGTCATATATAAAGTTAGTAGAATGTAGCCTAAATTCATTGGAAGCCAAAACAAAAATACAAAGAAGAATCCTAATATTATATATAACTCCACCCCTCTTATCCTTTTAGCAAAGGAAACAAGTAACAAAGACAGAACCCGTCTTTGAAAATGTTAAAAGCTTATGCTTGCTCAAAAAGGAAGTGTTCCAAAAAGTGTTATTATACAATGCGTAGGGATATATGAAAAAAGAGGTAGACTGTTGTTTTTTAAAAATGTAAGTTATAACAATTAGAAATATTTAGATAAATTATTTTCTGTTGAATATTATGGATGGTACATAATTAAAAAGAGTGGATTATGTTAACTTTTTAACTTATTTATTTTTTTTAAAGATTTTATTTATTTGTCAGAGAGGGAGAGAGTGTGCACAAGCAGGGGCAGCTGCAGGCAGAGGGAGAAGCAAGCTCCCCGCCAAGCAAAGAGCCTGATGCAGGACTCAATCCATGGGCCCTGGGATCATGACTTGAGCTGAAGGCAGATGCTTAGTGGACTGAGCCACCCAGGCATCCCTGTGTTAGCTTTTTTAAAAGGAGAGTATTCCGCTTTTCTGGCAGACAGTTAGGTGGATCCCTTTGATTCCATTGTGTTTCTTTATTTGGGCAGTTTATTCCAGTTTTATTTTTACTCCTAACGTGTGGTCTTATCCTACGTATGGTCCCTATTCTTAAGGTCCAGGCTTTCAGGGGTCACACTTGAGTGATGGTCTTCCAAGGGAATTTTCTTCCCTCTGGCCAAGGTGGAATATCATGATGTGACCTCTGGTATCAACATTCAGCCATGCAACTCTAGGTCTTGCCCTTTGCCTTTGCAGCCCAGCCAAGGAACCCCCACACAGATTTCTAAATCATCATCAGCCTTGAAACCAGCAGCCACGTCAGCAGCCCTAACTCCAATCTGTGATGCTTAGTTATATTATGTAATTGAAAATTGCTTAAAGAATAGAACTTAAATATTCACATGCACAACACAAAGATAAATATGTGAGATAATGCATGTGTTACTTATGGGGTGAATAACACATGCATCATCTCACATAACAGTGTGCACATCAATCAAATCATCATGATGTATACTTTACGTATCTTACAATTTTATGTCAATTATCCCTCAATAAAGTTGAAAAAATTGTCCTTTGCCTTAAGTGGAATTACTATTATGTTACATTTTTAAAGTATTTGATGACTATATTTGTATTTAAGAGTACACCAAAATGTGTCCTTTTCCCCAATGTGTTGTGCTTTCTCTTTTATTTGCTAAACTTTTTAATAACATTTTTACCTCCATTTTTAATAGTTATAGGCATTTTAAAGACAAACCACCGGAGGTTAAAATGACTTAATTTTTTATTTAAATGATAATTTATTGAGTTCTATAATCAAGGTATCCACGAGGAAAGGACATTGAATAATAAACTAGATCGTGGATGTGGCAAGAATTTAAATACAAGAACTTAAAGAAAAGACCTGGGTTGGAAACTATATTTGGAAAAACAATGTGGACCAAGGTCATGCAATGTATTTTAATTTCAAAACTATACTAAGATGGTGAGAACCAATGAATTCATTCAAGAAATGTTGAGCATCACAGTCTCATTTAATTTTGTATCTGCGCTGCTTAACTGAGTGAATGAAAGCTACAAGTCAGGGTTGAATCACCATCCATTTGAGCCAAATATATGCATAATTCTCACAGAAAGAGAAATTGTGCCAAACCAGTTAGACAAGGACAACTTTATTCAAGACTATTGCAATAGAAGAGAGAGATCACTTAATAGAAGAAAAAGAATGAACTCCATTCCACCAAAACAAAGATGGAAGAGTGGAAAGTATTAAAGGACACTGTAGGGAGGGGGCTCAGTCTATGAATTAGGCATCTGTGGTTGCTGATGGCATTTATGGAAGTTAGATTCCCATTCTTCCACAGAAACTGGGAGAAAGGGATACTATCATTCTTGATGATTACCTTTCTAAGCAATGACTTCCAGGTCCTTGAGAAAGACATTTCTTGATCTTAGAAGATTTACACCTCAAAGGGTCAGAGAAAGAATTTACAATTGCAAGTTTTCTAAAGTAAATGTTCTAAGAAGGGAGGTCAGGGCACTATAGACAGGAATAAACTTGCCTACAGTTTAGTCAAGCTGAAGGGAATATTAAGGAAAGGCCATCTTTGTCAACTATATGAATATTCAAATTATTGAATTTGAAATGAAGATTTCATAAAACAATAAAGCACTCTATACTTTGTGCTCTCAAGGCATTTAGGGACAAGTAAGGTATTACTAATTCAAAGTTAATCTTATGTTTAATCTCTAGAGCATTTGGTTCATTGTACATTTTGTTTTCCCGCAAAGAATTATGCTTCTATAAAACTAAGGCTTCCGTATAACAGGCAAAGGGATTTGAAGAATCTTTATCCCAGGGTTAATAAACAGCCAACATGCTGTCATCGATGATGAGGGACAAGGAGCAGCCCAACTGTTGAAAAAAAAGTAATAAACCTTTCCATTAAGTAGAAAGGAACTCTATATAGCAGAGTTCCCTTGTGGGAGGGTTGGCATAACCGTAAATTGTAAATCAAAGCATAAGCAACCATTGCATGACAAAAAAATTATTTGAGGCAATTCAGTGAAGAAAAATCTACCAGTAAATCGTTCTCTTCTTTCTTTTCTGACTGATATGCAATTTATATTCCAAAAGGCTCTAATCTCTCTTGGCTTAAAATTTTATACTTACTGCTTCTTGAGCTGTCTTGTTTTTTTAAAGCCTGGGTGAAAGTACACAGGGGAATTTGTCAGTAGAATATTTAAAGGAGAATAGGTCTGTGAGATCCCTTGGAAAAGGTAAGAAGAGAAAAATGGGTGATATTTTTGAACAAAGAAAGGACAAAATCTAAAGTTATCTTTTCTTAGATATAACCAAAAAGCTGGATTTGAAGACATTTGGAATAAGTCTTTTTTGTTTTTAAGTTTATATTTAAATTCCAGTTAGTGAACATACAGTCTAATATCAGTTTCAGGTGTACAATATAGTAGTTTTACAAAACAAAAGAATGGCTAATTAGGTTCCAGAACAGATATATGGAAATGTCTGGGGGAAAAAGAAACGATAATCAACCAAGGATTATAATGAAAAGTTGTAGAAGTGAAGAAAAGAGATAATTTTCTGAAAATATTGAGATCCAGTCTATACCTCAATGAGGAGAAACTGAATATTAATATTTGAACTAGTCTATGGATGTGGCCTTATATTAGTTGTAATTTTGTAACTACTCATGTTTAGGTTAATAATTAGAACATTAATTACAGTTCATTCTAGTATGAGGTCATGCATTTTTAAATCATACTTAATGTACATTTTAGGCCTTTAGGCATATATGCCTCTGCTCCCCCCTTCCTTTTCAAGCTTTTTCTTCTCTATCTGCTACCACATTTGAAGCTATTCAAGCAAATCTTGGTCCTATACCACTCTCTACTCACTCCATACACACTCTAAACTCAATTACTTCTGTGCCCCACCCTCCGTGTGTGTGTGGGGTGTGTGTGTGTGTGTGTGTGTGTGTGTGTGTGTGTTGCCACATGAAGGATGGTGGCTAAATGAGTCACAGATTTGTATATCTGATGCAGGCCTATTCTCTAAGTTCCAAAGCAAATAACAGTTTACCTGGAATCTTTTCCTGGGTGTCTGGAAAAAACCTCAGCACATGTGAAGCAGAATACAATCCTTTGCCAATGGTAGCTGTCTTGTGAAAGGCAGCACCCAGCTCACCTCCCTCTTCCACACAACCCTCCATATCCAGTGCTTTACCATGACTTGTTACTTTTACTTCTTAAATAAATATCTTTTAAACTCTTTTGATTCTATCCATATGTCATGTCAACACCTTTATCCAAGGGGCGATTATTTGATGTCTACATGACTGCAACAGCCTAGACCACCTATATCTTTCCTCCTGCCCTTTCCTCACCTTCCTGACCAACACACCTCTATCACTTCTCCTTACTGCAGCTGGAGTGCTCTTTCTGGAATGTAAATCTGGAAATCACATCAACACCCTCTTTCAACTTTTCAAGGACTACTCTTTGGTTTGAGAAAAAAACAGAATTTCTTTATATGACCTTCAAGGCTTCTACTATTTTGCCAGTCTTATTCCACTCCATACTCTCCCTTAATGCTTCTCAGCAACCACACTGGCTTGCTTTTGCTCCTGCACCACTTCGCTGACATACTATCATATTCCCACTTAGAGATTTATGCTTGCTCATCCCTCTGCTTGAAATGTTTTCTCCTGAGGCGCCTGGGTGACTCAGTTAAGTGTCTGCCTTTGGCTTAGGTCATGATCCTGGGGTCCTGGGATCGAGCCCTGCATCAGGTTCCCTACTCAGCAGGGAATCTGCTTCTCCCTCTCCTGCTCCCTCTGCTTGTGCTCATTCTCTCTGTGTCAAATAAATAAGTAAGATCTTTAAAAAAAAAAAAAAGAAAGAAAGAAATGTTTTCTCCCTAGGTTGCCATGTAACCTCTTCTTTCAGGTCTTTGCTCAGATATCACTTCCTGAGTAAGACCTTCCCTGGTTACCCTATTTAAAATTTAGGTCCCTCTCCCCAATGTACTTCCTATTCTTTGCTCTGTTCTTTTGGTACCTTATTTGTCTCCAGAGTCCTCATCATCTTGATACATAGATATAGTTTACTTATTTTATTTGTTTTATGCATTGTCAATTGGAATGTAAGCTCCTTGTTCACAGGTATTTTCCTGTGTTTACAGGTAATATCACTGAGCCTAAGAGAATACCAGAAACACAGTGCTACATATTCTCCATTTGCTGCAGCAGATCTACTCCAAGCTATCTTCTTGCCTGTTTATGCTATGGGAGGCTGGCCTCTACATACTGTATATCTGGACTCTTGCCCTCTGGTTTGCCAATTGGGAAACACTTTCAGAGGATCAGAGGAGAAAGGGTATTTAGGTTGGATATTTATTTCCCTTGCAGCACACCAGTTCTGGCTGTGTCTGTCCATTTAAGGCTTTTGGTGTCTTCAACCCTTCCTAAACCCTTGTAATCTGCCCTTCACCAAAATCTCCTCAACTACCAATATATGTCATTTCATGGTAATTTTCTGTCTCTTCTAGAACACTGGAAGATATATTGCTTTCTGGAGAATAAAATATTAATCTGAAACACTTATAGTTGGAGTCATTAGGAAACTCCTAATGCATGTTCTGAGCTTCTAGAGGAGCTCTCTTATGGATTGGCAGGTGTTGGGTGGGGAGGCTAGTTTGATCAGTACCCTTGCATGACTTGTCCAGTGACTTCTGCTCATTTTATACAATTAAAGCTGTGTTTGGCCACAAAAAAAAAAAAAAAAAAAAAACTCCTCAACTACCCATTTAAGTATGCCATCTATTTCTGCAGGTACCCTGACTGATCAAGTAGGCATTCAAGAGTAAGACCAAAAATTATATATATTTAGTGTTAAGAAAATTATCTTTTAGGAAAATTGAGTTTGTAAAACACAGTATGTTTCTGGGTGCATTGTAACTTCTCAATTAGTGGTAATTATTATTATTATTAGACTTATTCTCGTTGGCATCTTTTTTTAAGATTTTACTTATTTATTTGAGAGAGAGAGCGAGCAAGCACGAGTGGGGCAGGGGAGGGGCAGAGGGAGAGGGAGAAGCAGGGTCCTCACTGAGCAGGGAGCCCAACGCAGGGCCCAGGACCCCGAGATCATGACCCGAGCCAAAGGCAGATGCTTAATCCACTGAGCCACCCAGGCGCCCTTTGTTCACATCTTAATAGAATTTCATACAGCATTTTGTATATAGTCTAGCAGTTTAGAATATATAGCGCATAATATAACATTTTACTAAATCTGCTTTTCCTCAGGTTAAAATATTTTATCAATAACTAGGAATAGCATAGTAATAACTTCAAGATGTTGGTCTTCATGATTTATTGTCATTTTGTAAAAATGCAAGTGTACCCTCCAAAACTGCTGCAGTAGCAGAAATATATTTACCTTGTTTTATGTCAACTGGGTGACTCCTCTGTGTACAATAGTGTAGTTCAAGTACAGCCCAATTTACAATGCAAGCAAGAAGAAGATAAATCATAGAACAAGGATTCTAAAAATAACCAGTGATTACCTGTTGGCTCCCTGAGTTTCCCACTGCTGTAGTAAAGTGACTCACTTCTACTTAATTCAGACAATAGCCACAACAACCAATTGGCCAGATATAAAGCTATGGGATGTTTAACAATGAACTTAAAGCTAAGTTTTAAAATTTTATGCTCTTCTAATTAATGTTCGTGCATAAATTTTTCTAGGAAGGTAATCTACATGATGCCATTAATGACTTTTTAAAATTCTCTGCTGGTGAAGAAATCAACATTGCAGGCTTCTGTTTAGAATTCCTCTTAAGAGCGTAATGTAGTCTCTATGACACTGCATGAGATTCCAGAAGATCTTTAATGAGCTGTTACAGAATTACTGGGATGAGAAGTATGTCTACAAGAAGTCCTATAAGCTCCTCAGTGCCAAAAAGATAAAATTTTAAAGAGGTAGGACCACAGTGTTTGGTGAAGATATAAACTCAAAAAGAAAATTAAAACTTTTTATTTCTATAGCCACATTATGTGATGTACTTTATACCATAATTATAATTTTAAGCACATAATTAGTAATTTTAGTTTTAGTAATTTAGTAATGTACTTTATCAATAGTACAAGTACATGATACCTAATAAACCTAGTATTGTTAAAGGCCAAATGTCCTTTGGAACATATCTAATAAGTCCAAGAGGGTTCTATATTTCTATCACTCAGATCCACTGTGACTATGAAAGGCAGAAAACTTCATATTCTTCTACTTTCCATAATTTTTTAATTCAAATTTTTTGTGCCAACTTACAACATTTGTCTTCCAGATTTATATTTAAGCAATTTGTCAGGCATCTCATCACTCCTGGCACATACAGCCCAACCAGCTGTTGTCAATTTTTTATCCCTTCCAAGCCTTTTGGATCAGTGACAATATCTCCCCTCAAAAGATTCATTGATGTTTTGAGATAAGATGAGATAATGAATAAGATATTTCTTTGGAAATTTCAGTATTTTCTATATATAGAAATTGTCAAAAATCAAATTTTATTCATCTTATCTTCTCGGTTGATTTGCATCTTCAATAACAGCATATCTTTTTATCTCCCCCTACTTGGGACCTTTGTTCTCTTCATCCTTATATCTTAGACCTAGTAATGCCTTGGTACTCATCTTTTCTAACTGTCACTGATTCCTCAGCTCCAGAGTAGAGAGTGTCCTTAACCAATCTCCATCCAATACCTCATTTCCACCCAAATGCTGTTTGAGGATGTGGGCAGACCCATATCCACATTGCACAATTGTGTTGAGGATCCGTGCGGTGTTCCTCTATAGTTGTGTAGTGCAGGAAGTAGGATTTCCCTAGAGAAAGGCAAGAGAAATAAGCTTAAAACCCTACAAGAATATCTATTAGTGTATCTCTAATGTCATCATGAAACTAGTATATCTGACTACAACTAAAAAGAAAGACAAATGAGTACCCATAATATCACAACACACACACACACACACACACACACACACACACACACACACACACACAAATGCTTCTGGGAAAGAAAGACTATTATTTCCCTAGTCTAATGATAAAAATGGCCAGAAGCACAGTCTATCACAGATCACTTAGGATAAGGAAATGCCTCATCATGCTCAAGAGAGTCTAATTCTGAACATTTCCTACTCTGGGGTAAAGTAAAGAATGTTATGTTAGCTGGTGTGCCTGTTCATCTTAATTCGTCTCATCTAGCTACATTTTTTAAGACCTAAAAGTCTAAGTTCAATGAAAATTTATGGAAGATTTTAAAATGAAGATAATTCAAATTTGTTGATATTTAAAATAGTGAGCTTAAAATGTCCTTAATAGATCTAACCTTTGTTTTTACTTTAAGAACACTTTATTAATCAAATCATTTGATTTTCCTCATGGAATTAAGATTCCCTACTTTGGCTAGTCCCACCTGACAAATTGCAGGCAGGTCAGCAAAACAGAAGCTGTGGCAAATCCCTCCTCTGAACTATAATATCTCCATGCCTCCACCTCTTTGTGAAAAGGGAATGTAGATGGACTGGAAAGAGCAATGAGAAATTAATAGATGATCTCTATGGTGCTTTCCAGCTTGAAGAGTCTGGGGTTTGAAAGTACAAACTAAGTGACTCATTTGATTCCATTTCTACATAGATACTACTCTTTACATATATATTCAGCAATTATAATAAAATTAGGTTTGGGGATAATTATTGCATCAGGCATATTGTAACATTTCATTCCAGGGATTTTTACCCACCCCTCATTTTGTTTTCATAGAAAAAATACTTATCAAAGTAATATTGACCTACAGTTTAAAAATACATAATACTGAAAATCACACTCTCCACTGCTAATCCCCAGCGACAAACACTTCTTACTCTTTCAATTGTCTCTTGTGATATTTAGCTACATATTTTTAGGTAATATGTTAATACCATTATTTCTTAATTTGTGTCTTTGTACAATATCTCTTGACTTACTTTTATGGCAAATAAAGATTTAGTTTCCTTGTGTTCTTGCTGTTCTCTGTCTCCCACTCAATATGGAAATCATAACTTTTAGTTAAATCAGTAATCAATGTTTGTCTTATGACTATGTAAATATTATCCATTGTTGAGTGTACTGTGATTTATATTTCCTTTCTTGCACATCTTTTCATGAGGTTAAAAACTTATTCTTTTTTCCATAATTTTGTTCTTGTTTTTGTTAACTTCTCTAGTGAAAGCCTATAATCACATAGGTGATAGGAAAATAATGAAGGGTAATATTGAAGAAGAAAATTTTAAGTGTTAAATGAAAATTTTAAGTGTTAAAAGTCCATTGTATTAGGGTTCTCCAGAGAAACAGCTCCAATAGGATGCATATGTCTGTCTGTCTATCTATCTATCATCTATCTATCTATCATCATCTATCTATCAAGACAAGGATTTACATAAGTTTACATAAGGAATTGGCTCACACAATTATGGAGACTGACAATTCCAAAGCTGCAGTGTGAGCTGGTAGGCTCGAGACAAGGGACAGCCAATGGTGCAGTTACAGTCTAAAGGCGAATAGTCAGAAACCCAGGAAAGACAAGGTACAGATGAAGTCCAAAGGCAGTCTGCTGAGGAATTCCCTTCTGCTCAGGGAGGCCAAGTTTTTGTTCTATTCAGACCTCCAACTGATTGGATAAGACCCACTCACACTGTGGAAGGTAATGTGGGTACTCACAGTTTACAGATTTAAAGGTTAATTTCACCCATAACACTCTCCAGGTTGATACATAAAATTAACCATCACACCCATGATTTTGTAAAGCATAGTGTGTTTTTAAATTTTTTTAATTTTTAAAAATTTTTTACAGTGCTTTGTTTTAAATTATAACCCCGCTTAACCAGATTTTCCACCAATCTGAAAATCTTAGAAATTTTTTCAGAAAAAAAAATGGTCTCTTTTCTACATCATTATTTATTTGAAATAGTAATTAACTTTGCTAACATAAGCTGCTCTAAACTCAATATAGCTTGCTTTTCACTGGGGCTTATAAAAGGTCAAATAAAGAGAGAACATGAGCTTTCAGTGACTAGAATAGAAGCAGGGGGGTAAGGAATAAACTGTATTTTTTTTTTTTTTACTTATGCTGCTGCCTCTCTTCAATGTTCTTTAAAAAAAGTCTTATACTTCCTTAGATCTTCACTGTGCAATGTGAAAGTGACTAACCACATATGACTCTTTAAATTTAAGTTAATGAAAACTAAATGCTATTCAAAATTCCTTTTCTTGATCCCACTAGCTACACTTCAAGTGTCCAAAAGCCATATGTGGTTAGTCTACTTCACAGTACAGGTGTAGAGCATTCATGTCATTATGGAATATTCTACTGAACAGCACTACCCTAGACAAATAATGTAGAATTAGTAATTATAATCACATATATTGTTCCTGTCTTGTGAGAGAATTGAAGCATGAGTTGTTCTTACAAAGGTTGCTTGATTCTCTTTTCTATTAATAAGAGCTGTTTGGACTTTAAAACTAAGACTTCAGAGAAACATTACCTTTGAAACACTCCATTAGGACTTCTTGGTTCTTATAACTCAACCCATTCAATTGATAATAAAGGCCAAGACATGAGCGAGACTGTGGCACATTAGACGAAGAGCAATATGCTTCATATTTGGGAATGTGGCACATGAAGGGGGAGCACTAGCCCATCAGGGACGGGTGGGGGCTAGATTCTTAAGGTGTATGGAAAACATGTTGGGAAGTTTAGTTTTCATCCCAAAGACAGTAGAAAAGACATCTAAAAATTTTAAGCCTGGAGATAGCATAAGTAGATTATTTTCTTTAGAAGAAAGCAAGTTTTATGAAGTTTTATGAAGAAAGCAAGCTAGAAAGAGGATAGGATTTAGAGTCAATCTAGATTCATATTATTTTTCCATCTACCACAGTCTAAATTGGCTTGTACACATTCCTTAATTTTAGTCTATCTCAATTTCTCATTTGCAAAATGGAGCTAATAATACTTCATGAGTTGTTAATATAAATAGATGGGATAAGATATGTAAAGTATCTACTGAATCCTTGGCATTTAATAGGAATTTTGTAATTTGCTAGTCCATCATCCTTCCCTTATTCACATCTGTTTATATTGCAACAACAGAAGACATGAAAGGAAAATTCTGCAAGTGTATGATATATTTGATCCCATCGTTAAAGATGATTTATACATGGCTTAATTGATGAGAAGTACAAGCAGTTTGAGATCAGATAATAGCTCATCACCTGGTGACAGGTCCTGAGTATAGCAACAGCAGAACAGAAATGAATGCTTAGTAATCAAAAGGAAGCAGACCCAGTGCTGATGTAATGACCACCTAACTTAACAGCTATTCTGAGACCCATCGATACAGAATTTGGGGTGGCCATAATAAATGCAAAAGAGAAAATAGTTTTCATCATATCAAAAAGGTACAACAAACATGCACGGATGTGCTGCCGATCTTCAAGAGATATGTAGAATTTATATTTTCTACAACTGAGAATACATATTCTAAATACTTATTTGAGCCCCTCGTATGGCTGGACAGCTTTCCTCCTAGAGAGTAACAACTTGTTGTTTTGCTTCATTCGAGTATCTGCTCAAGTGTCACTCTTGCAAGGGGACCTTCTTGACCATGACATCTAAAATAGCAGTTTTCCAAAGTTCTAAGTTTTACTTAGAGGATCAAATTTAATCTTTGGCAACAAATACTGTCAGTTGTTTTCTTGAAATGACGGGCTCACTCTGTTCATTTTCAAGTAAATGTCTGCCAATTACACAAGTCTGATTAACCATGGTTTATCTACCAGTTGTTCCTGCAAGTAAAAATGTTGCTTCATGAAAAAGGCAGCTAGTTTCAGCTCTCAACTCAAACAATTGCACAAGTTCCTTTTTTGTTTTATTCAAGCACAGTTTAAGTATGGAGCAAAAGTGCTTTATGCGTACTTCCCACCTTATCACATAGAACATTAGGAAGTCAACATTTAATAAAATTAATAATTTTTACTGGTTTAGTTTTAAGTGAAACTGACTTTTTTTTACAAGAACATGGCAGAATGCAATCATTGGTAGTACAGTTCGGTGGCACTGCCTTCATTCATACTAAGGCACCTATAATTTGACCTACCATTACTTTTGCACTATCTGAACTGCCCACAGCAATTAATTAGTATACAAAATAATGTTAAAATAATGATAAAATAAATAATTTTACTTATTGTTATTATTAAGCAAATTATAAAATCTAGGCTTTAAATATACTCAGAATAGTGAATGAAGAAATATGTGTATTAGAGAAAACACAGATGCACAAAATTTAGAATTAGAAAAAAATATAATCATATAAAATATTTTTTAAGTTATAAGAGATTAGGATATCCAATAGCATTTTCATGAATTAGAAATACTTTATGTAATGGATAATTTTCTAGAGAAATGTAAATTATCACAATGTACCCAGTAGAAGATATATAATGGGAAACCTGAGGAAACTAACAGTGTAACTTAACATCAGTGATCCTTAATGTATTTTGGACAAATAAAGGGCTAAGATTGGCAAGAAAATATGGGTGGAAACAATAATAATTTATTTTATTAATTTATTTTCATATATTTTGTAATGAGATTTCATTCATTATTATAAAAGAAAACTGGTATTTAAAAATATTGAAAGAGAAAGATTAATTTGTAAGGATTATACTATAATGTTAAGAATGTCACTGATGATTAAACTGGTGTGAACTCATAAAAATATTTCATAACACATTCATTTTTCTCTTTTCCAATTAAAGTATAGCCAGGTAATTTGGGAAAGGTGAACATAAGCTATAAGTTAAGAATGGGCTGGGAGAATTAACAATTTAGATCATGTTGAAAATGCTTCATTGATTTTTCATCAATGTTTCTCATCTGTAATGTTGAAATTTCCACAGCAGAGGCACCTGGGTGGCTCAGTAGGTTAAGCATCTGCCTTTGGCTCAGGTCCTGATCCCAGGGTCCTGGGATTGAGCCCCAGTCGGGCTCCTTGCTCAGCGGGGAACCTGCTTCTTCCTCTCCCTCTGAGTGCCGCTCCTCCTGCTTGTATGCTCTCTCTCTCTCTCTCTGTTAAATAAATAAAAAATCTTTTAAAAAAATTTCCATAGCAAAAACCCCCTTTTCTTGGAATTTTTCATTTCCATAACAAACTTTAAACTTTTCCAAAAGATTCTTAAGGCAGATTCCTTCCTATCTCCACAAAGCTACGAATCATCAGATTTGGGACTAGATCAGATTCCTAACTTGAATGCTTCACTTGGGAATTTTCTAAACTCTGGCGGCACATTGGATTAGGAATTAGAGCCTGTATTCCCAGAAGCAGAATTTTTGACACAATTTATGCCACAGAGGTTGCAAACTGGATGCCCACTTGTCACATCTTGCCTGGAGGCATGTTTTCCTTTGCCCACTCAAGTTTACAAAACACTGAATTATTTAACAACAATTTGAAAATATTTGATTGCATAACAAACTGACATGTGGGACTCTGAGCTTCATTCTTTCTACCCTGCATGGCAAAAATCTTCTAGAATAGAGAAGTTGCAGGACCCCCTCGATGGGGCTTTCACACTCAAGATCTGCATTGCTCATGTATCCTACTTGGCTTACTCTTTTATAAAATTTGAATTTATGATCACTTCTTTAGGTTATGTCCAAAATCTTGCTGTCAGAAAATGATTTCCCAGCATACCTGCTATGCTATCAAATTCCTATAAATAAAGACATTTTTTGGTTTATGGAACTCTACAAAATTTCCAGGCAGAGAGCAGGTGTGTATCATGGGAGACATCGGTAATTTCAATCTCACATTAACAAAGATTGGATTGTCAATGCCCGTGCAGACAGTAAAGTCCCCAGCTAAGGGGATATAAAGGCCATCTAAGTGTTCATGGGGATGCACTCAGAAGCAATGGGCACCAAACATCTATGAAAGTCAGGGTGATCAGGCTGAGAAGAAAGTTAAAATGGACAGTCCACAGAAAGCAACAAAGTTGCTTTTGAAATTAATGTGTAAAAATTCCTTGACCTGTGATGAATACAAATACTCAGATTAAAAAGCTGCTCACATTGGCCTTTGAACATTTGAGTCAGTGGCAGACTTCTAAAATATGTACTTAAATATACATGTCTTTTAAAGAAAGAGACCAATATATATGTTTAATATTCTATAATAGTTTGATCTCAGAAGTGCTTTTTAATTCCCATCCTTTTCATGAATAACAAGTTTGAAATCTGTTGTTTTCTTTTCAAGACACATGCAATTAGTCTATTTTTGACATTGCCCTAAGAGTAAACATGATTAAAATTATCATGAAACCATTTATACAGCCATTAATAAAATATGAATTAAATCCATATTTAACCCCCCACACACACACACACATGGCTCTTTCTTGAAATCTATTCAACTTTTTGAATTTGTCTCTGGTAATTTGGAATTGAGATTTACCAGAGTCAGCAGTTATCAGAATGGTTTGCTGCCTAGGGGATATTTGGGGTGGCCATAATAAATGCAAAAGAGAAAATAGTTTTCATCATATCAAGAGAGAATTTGAGGCAGAGAATTTAGGTCCATCTTGGGAAAATAGAATATATGCTCCTTTTACTCAGTCAAAAACATTTACCAAAATCTGATCATATGTTACTTACACTAGTCCTTGCTGAGGCCATAAAGAGGAAAAGACATAGTTCTGTTCATAAGGGGCTAGCAACTTAGCCAGGCAGAAAAACAGCTAACTAGTACAATGTGATAAGTGTAGTAATGATCCCAGGCAACTGCAAAGGAAGCCCAGAGGAAGGTTAGGTTAATACTGCTGTGAGAATCAGAGAGTTTCCCCCCAAAGCAATAACAGTGAATTGGACTGAGGAAGACACTATGATTTTATCATATAGTGAAGGGATATATGAAAGCACTTGGCAGGTTCAGGGAGCAACAGGTAAACTCACATAATGGGAAAATAACTTTGATGACAGAGATAAGGATGCTAAAGGGTATTGGGACAGATGGCAAAGTGTTTTATACTGAGGCATTGTCCTAGGAACACTGAGGACAATTGGGAAATATATACCAAGAGTTTTGGAAGTTATATATAGTTTAAGCAATTTCATGTCTAGGAGTTTATTCTAAGAAAATAATGTGGAATAGAAAATATGATATAGCAGCAAGGATGCTCCTCACAGCATTATCTAGAATACAAATATTTGGATATATCTGAAATGATTAGCAACAGGAGCCTGAGATCAGAGTAGACCTTTAGAATAGACCTTTAGAATTACCAACATTTTGGTCTGTAAGGTGAAGATTTTATTGTTAAAGCAAACTGAGTTAGATAAAGACCACCTTGCAATATCTCAAATTTTCTCAAGACTTGTGCTATTTCTCACATCCTCATCTGCAATTTTCCCATTGACTTTAATGACTTATGACGAAACCAGTAGATTCAAGGAAGGCCTGGGGAAAAGGCAAAGGATCCAAGGAAAGGGCTGGCTATTGGCAGTGTCGTAGTCTGCCAGAGAGCCAGGTTTCTGATTTGTATCCATCTCTTCGTTCTTATCCCTTGGTACCTACTGTTCCTATGCTTTGTTTATACTTTTAAAACCAAATTTATCATTCTTCCCGAAGTGAAACATTCTTAGTATGTCTGGTATACACCAAAGGCTGTTTTTTTAAATCACTCTTAACCTCTAAATTCGAGAGAGGCATATGAAGCCAGAGTGCTTGAATGCTTATTTTGACTACCTCACTTTCTACCTGGGTGGCCTTTGGAATTGACTTAACCCTTCTCTTCCTCAGTTGACTCATGTAAAAATTAGGATTAAAAATAATGCCTACCTGTTCTGGCTTGAGTTGTGTCCCTCAAATATTCATATGTTTAAGTTCTAACCTCCAGTACTTCAGAATATTACCTTATTTAGATAGAGGGTCATTGCAGATGTAATTAGTTCAATGATGTTATACTGGAATAAGGTGGGGCCCTAATCAAATATAACTGGTGTCCTTATAAGAGGGGGAAATGTGGACACAGAGAAACATGCCCAAGGGAGACCATTATGTAAAGATGAAGGCAGAGACCTACAAGCTAAGGCATGCCAACGATTGCCAACAAACACCAGAAGCTAGGAGAGAGGCATGGAACAGACTTTCCCTCACAGCTCTTAGAAAGAACCAAACCTATGGCATTTTGATCTAAGACATCTAGCTACCAGAACTCTGAGACAATTCATTTCTGTTGTTTAAACCACCCAGTCTGTGGTACTATGCTAAGGCAGCCCTAACAAACTTAAGAATACAAAGCCTATAGATTGATTCTTCTCACATAATAAGTTAATATTTTCAGCCATTAACTAAAAGAGAAATAAAGAGGTAGGTACAGTGGTTCTTTGTGGTACTCCTTTGAAGATTCATACCTAGATCTGTTTTGTTTTCTGTAAGTTAGGCAAATTCAAACTCAACACATATAACCAACTCATTTTTTTAAATGACATTGTGAATTCTCTCAGGCTGTTCCCTACCCAGGGAATGCTGCTATCTTTTGTCCCTAGTTTAATTTGATGCAAAAAGTTCAACTCATTCTTAGCTTTTCTGTTTCCCCCATGATTGGTCATAAAATCTTATTTTTTGGTAGATGTTCAGATTTTCATAAGACAACATTTAGACTATCTTAATGGTCTCTATATAGTTTTCCTTGTGTATTCTACACACTGCTGCTCAACACATCATCCTGAAAAGCTCATTTGAGCACATGAACTCCTTGCTAGAAAATATGCACTGTTTTCGGAAAGGGATCTAAGCTCCTTAACTTGGCATTCGATTTCCTTTGTGATTAAAATACTGTTTAGTTTCCCAAACTCAGATTCCATTCTTATGAAGTTGATTTCCATTAGCAGTTATTCTCAGGGAAAGAGGTCATAGCAAAAAAAAAAAAAAAAAAAAAAAAGAAAAGAAAGAAAAAAGAAACAAAGAAACAAAAGAAAAGCCCTCTGTTTTTGCATTTTACCTTGTACCAAACAAGTAACATAGCTAAATTTTCCCATAACCTGTCCTCCTTGTTTCCAGAATACTTCACTGCTATTTTAAAAGTTATTTTAAAAACTATGTTATTTGGCGCCTGGGTGGCTCAGTCGTTAGGCATCTGCCTTCGGCTCAGGTCATGATCCCAGGGTCCCGGGATCTGGGATCGAGCCCCGCATCGGGCTCCCTGCTCCGCGGGAAGCCTGCTTCTCCCTCTCCCACTCCCCCTGCTTGTGTTCCCTCTCTCGCTGTGTCTCTCTCTGTCAAATAAATAAATAAAATCTTTAAAAATAAATAAATAAAAATAAAAACTATGTTATATTTATGAAAAGGTTTATAAAATAATATGATGAATATTCAGATACTCATCACCCAGAATAAAATATAAAGCATTAAAAAACCTTGGAAGTTCATTATGTTCTCCCCTCCTCTCCCCCTCCACTCTTACACTTCAGAGAAAACCAGATCCATAAATGTCTTTATACTTGTACTATGTTTCAATCTCTAAATAATGGATAGTACTATTTTAATATTTGGTATTTTCTTTTTATGCTGTATGTATCTTTCTGCAATTGTTTTTTACTCAGTACCATGCCTTTAGGACCCATCATGTTGATTCATGTAACTCTAGTTCATTTATTTTCCCTTATGTATAGATTTTTACCATGACTATACTAAGATGAATCCATTATCCTATTGGTGGACATTTAGTTGGTATCTGGTTTTATTTCATTCATTCAATAAATGTTTATTAATCATCAAGGATACAAGAGGAAAATGAATTCCCCATTCTCCTGAAGCTTATGTTCTAGTACAAACCTGTCTTCTTTTGCAAATGAACAAGAGTTTCTATGGAATAAATTCCCAGTGGTAAAATTGCTGGGGCATTGATTATTTATATCTTAAAATGAATAGATATTTTCAAATTTTTCTCCACAGAGATTGTACCATAATATTAGAATGTTATTTGATCTATAGCCTCACCAATACTTGACATAGTCAAACAAAATTTACCAGTCTGATAGGTATGAAATAGTATATCCTCAGGATTTAAATATGCAATTCCCTAATTACTAGTGATACGCAAATATTTTTATTAGGACATGTGTTCTTCCTGTGCTTTTTACCCATTTTCTAGTGGAATACGTGACTTTTTTGTAACTGATTGCTAAGGGTTCTTTATATATCATAGTTTCAAGTTCTTATTTAAATTTCAGTTAGTTAATATACAGTGTAATATTTGTTTCAGGAGTAGAATTTAATGATTCATCACTTACATGCAACACCCAGTGCTCATGGCTACAAGTGCCCTCCTTAATGTCTGTCACCCATTTAACCCAGCCCCCCACCCACCTCCCCTCCAGCAACCCTCCGTTTGTTTTCTAGAGTCAAGAGTCTGTTTTGGGGGCGCCTGGGTGGCTCAGATGGTTAAGCGTCTGCCTTCGGCTCAGGTCATGATCTCAGGGTCCTGGGATCGAGCCCCGCGTCGGGCTCCCTGCTTGGCGGGGAGCCTGCTTCTCCCTCTGCCTCTACTGTTCCCCCTGCTTGTGCTCTCTCGCTCTGTCAAATAAATAAATAAAATCTTAAAAGAAAAAGTCTGTTTTATGGTTTGCCTCTCTCTTTTTCCCCCCCATGTTCACTTGTTTTGTTTCTTAAGTTCCACCTATGAGTGAAATCATATGGTATTTGTCTTTCTCTGACTCATTTCGCTTAGCGTAATACTCTCTAGCTCCATCCACGTTGTTGCAAATGGCAAGATTTCATTCCTTTTTATGGCTGAGTAATATTCTGTTTTTTGCCTTTGTAACAAGAGATATTGTTTTAGCCCAAAGAGATATGAGAAAATTGTCTTAGAAAATATAACAACGTGAATGTATTGTTCCTCTACCCTTCTTCTTTCTTTAGGGTGATATTTGAATCTTAAATGCCTACTTCCCACAATTGCTTATGACACAAATCAATGTTACAATGGCAATAGTCCATGTCACACTTTTTATGCCAGCTAATGTCCAGACATTATATAACTTTATCATCCTCCATGACACTAGGAATCGAAAAAATTATTTATCATACATTGGAGTGACATTGAAAAAAGGGCCAGTGGCCATTTTGAGTGTTAGACTTTTGTTTCTACAGAAAATAAAAAACTATAAAACTGTCTCAACTAGTAAAGGCTTCGACTTCTGCAGATACTATCAAACTGTAACATTTTTCACTGGGACTGTAAATCACTTTACCATCAGTATCAAAAACTTCTGAGTTCTCATTTTTGACAGCACAGTGGAGGTTAGTTATTGAACCATCACAATGAGAGAATAAAACTATGCAAAGCAAGACATTTCAACCTGCTCAAGCTGCCATAAGATGAAATATAACTTTGCTAATGCTATCAGTATTGCTATTATATGACTCAGCATGTATATACTAGTTATGTCATACCAGCTGGGTGTTCTGATTACTCAGGCAGTTCTCATGACAAATTGCTGAAAATATTCAACATTATTATTGTGTAAAACTAATGTTCTTGTTCTTAAGTGATATATGGTTAGAAACCAGAAACTATTTAGTGTGGGGGAGAGAGAGGAGAATTTTGTGTGAAGTACCTGGAGGCAGTGATAGATTAGGTGGGGAAAAGGAAAATACAAGATGGATTATGCTCAAACTTGCTTCCATTTGCTAGTTTTGAAATCTCTAGAAAGAGTACCATAATTAAAAAGTGAAGGGAAACATTTTCAAAGGGACTTGGAAAATACAAGGAATATATAGTGCTGTCTCAGGGTTTAGGAGATAAAGTGTGATCTTGAGTAGTCAGTTTTATTTCAGTTTCTGTGAAGATCATACTGTAGTTCTGACACCATAGGAACTGACACATCATTAATGTGTATGAGAGCTTCACATCTAGGTGGAAATGAGTAGAAGAAATTGAGAGAATGTCTTTGAGAGTATATAAAACACACATTGGTGACCTCCAGAAATAAATGGAGATTGGGGGAAGGGTAAAGCAGGTATTGTGGTCCTGAAGTCATTTTCTAAAACTAAAGGTAGCAAAATAGGTAATAGTAACCTAATTTGCATAAATGTCAGTTACATACATAGGAAGGGATGGTGCCTCATGATTTGACCTTAATAACAGATGGTATAGAGGGAGAGATTTTTTTTAAGATATTTTATTTGTTCACTTGAGAGAGAGAGAGAGCACGAGCAGTGGGGAGGGGCAGAGGGAGAGGGAGATGTAGACTCACAGCCAAGCAGAGTGCCTGAGGACACGGGGCTCAATTCCAAGATCCCATTATCATGACCTGAGCTGAAGACAGACATTCAACCAACTGAGCCACCCAGGTGCCCTGAGGGAGAGAATATTTTTATGTAATACATCAGGTTAAGGAATTATCTCATATTCATAAATTATTGAGTATTAAAACAAAAAACAAAAGCAAACCAAAAAATTTACTTGTGAGGCTTTGTCTTTTAATAGAGAATTTAACCAAGTTACATTCATTTTAGTAAGTAAAATTTTTGTTCTTGTTTAGGTCATTTATTTTATATTTAATATGCTTTTTTATTTTCCTATTTTTAACTTTCGCTTTATGTATAGTCACCCTAACTTCATATTTTTAAAAGTAGTGTTGCTGTTTATATATTTCTATATTGACAATAATTTTCTCTGTACACTTTGAAAATCTCATTTCACTGCCTTCTGGCTTACATTTTTAATCTTATTGAGAAAACTTTGATTTTTTACTATTATTCTTTTGTAAGTTATATTTTCTTGCTTGGGATAAAATGTACTTTCTGGATAGGTATATTGTTATTTTTGTTTTGGTTCAGAAAACTCACAACCATTATCTTTTTAAATGCTTTGATTAGTATATGTTGGATATATGCTTTAGATTTTTTTTTACTTTCACTTTTTTTCTCTGCTTCTGCGATCCCAATCAGATGCTCACTAGATTTCTTATTCTGCCTTACATACTTCTTAATATTTTAAAAATATTTTCATCTCTTTAACTCTGTGATGCATTTTAATCATTTCTGGGGATATATATATTCCAGTTTATGAATTCTCTTTTTGTCTCTTTCTCATCTACTAATACTTCCTTTTATTTCAAAATCATCTATGGTTATTCCTAGAAGTTTATTTCTGATTGTTTTGTTGCTCATGTATATGATGCAGACCAAATGTTTAAAATAGTTCATATGCAACTACCCTAATATCTGTAATTCCATATCTTCATATGTGAATGTTTAAATCTTTTCACTAATTGTTTCATCTGACTGACTTATGTAGCTTGACCTCCTTCACATTTAGTGATCACCGGTTAACTACATTTCTTCATTTTATCTATTGAAAATCTAACACAACACAAATTGGGAAACCTTTCTTCCAGAGATTTAATTCTGCATTATCTAGCATACAAACAGAATATTTCAGTCTCCTGATGACCATCATCAGTGGGCAAATCACAAACTCTGCTTTCCCACTTCCTGCCATCTAAGACTGAATATCCTCACAACAGTGTTATCGTTGGAAAACCCTCAGAGCAACCCGTTTTATTGGGGACATGTACTGTTCCAGCACCAGATCACACTTTTTTTTTTCCATTATGAGGAGAATAATTAAAGACCTCTTACTCTTGTGAAACCAACTATGCCTCAAGGAAAGTGTTCTTTTTAAAATATAGTTGGACTGTAGTGAGAATGGTTTATCAATACACTTAGTCACTTATGTGTGAAACAGAAGTCACGTTAACTATATATAGATGTTTGTCATCATTATCTGCTAGAGTCTTTATTATTAGAATCTATAAAATCATTTGGAATACTGGTGTGCTATGCTTCCTATTTAATCTGACATTATACTTTGCCCTTTTTAAAAATCTTGGAAGTCATCAGTTAGAGATTTTTCAAACATGGCAAGTCATTTTATTTCTGGTTTTTTTTTCTGTTGTTAATTTTAAATCATCTTTTTTTTCCATTGTGAAAAAATCTTATGCTTGAATAATTATTTACAAAATATATATTTTAAAAAGAGGAAAAATGACAACTGTAATCCCTTCACCTAAGAAAATATAATTCTCATTTTGAATCATACAATCCCAGTATTTATGTGCATTTTACTAATACATTTTCATTTAATATGAATATTTGCTAACATATTTTCATGGAGGGAATAGAATCTTAAAGTACATTTATATGATTAACTTAGAAATTCAAATAAATTTCAAAAATTAAAATAAGAAAAAAAAAGACATAACACATTACACCCTGATGTAACCATTACTAATATTTTATTATTTTTTTAAAGATTTTATTTATTTGAGAGAGAGAACATGAGCAGGGAGGATGGGCAGAGGGAGAGGGAGAAGCAGACTCCCTACTGAGCAGGGAGCCTGATGTGGGACTCGATTGCAGGGCTTGATCCCAGGACCCTGAGATCATGACCTGAGCCAAAGGCAGCCGCTTAACCTACTGAGCCACCCAGGCACCCATCACTACTAATACTTTAATGAACCCTTTCAAGGTCTCTAAGTGCACCCACATACACACACACAGAGTTTCTGTATAGATATGTAACATTCATTCTTATCTTCTCATGAGATCTTTCAAATATGTGTCTTTATAAATTATTACCTTCTGTGATTTGTTCTCATTCATTCTTGCATGCATATATACATTAGGCATTAATTCTATTATTGAGAGCCCGTTATTTTGAGTGCTAGAACTAGACGCAAGAAAACAAATGCAGCTCTGCCCTTAAGACATACCAACTCAGTGAAAAGGAAACAGAATTAAACACATATAAAACATAGTAGTGGCCTATATAGAAAACACCAGGGGTGCTTAGAGGATTGGGCAATTCTTCCTAAGAAGGAAAATGGTGTAAAACCTTAAAGAAGAATATTTGAGTTGAATCTTTTAGATGAAAAGATGTTTATTTACTTGTGGACTGGTCAGACTAAGGATGAGGGAGAAGAAATATGAAACAGTACCTGGTATTCAAGTAAAAGCAACTTCGATAGATTCAGTAAGTCAAAAGTGTAAGAGTATTAAATTATAGGGAGTGGTGGTAGAAGTAAGCATAATTGGCAAAAATATTAAGCAACTAAAAAAAACACATTTTTCCTAAATTCAACTCATTTTCAGTGATATGTGCTCCTTATATTATCAGATACAGCTCTATCATATGCTCTCCTGCTATGATGGTGTGATTAGATATTCATTTCAGTAAACACTTGAGTATGTTTTAATTAAAATGCCTTCGGAGGAAATGGAATGTCACATTTTTAAATAGAATTTCAGGTTGCTATAGTAACCAATAAAACTGTCACTATTTATTCTAAATAACATAAAAGCATCTTTAAAGATGGTAAATCATTTTCAAAATATCCTGACTGTTAGTTACTGATATTAAATTGAATTTATTAACAACTAGTTGGATGTTTCATGTGTGAGAAACTGCAGAAAATGGGTCTAGAAAAATGGAGAAAACAGATATCTTTTTAAAGCTGATGAGTTAGATGGAAACAAATGTTTAATGTACCTTGTACAGAAAAGGAGACGATTTCTCTTCACTGATCGGATCATCTGTGAAGTTCAAATGATCCAGTAAAATTATTTTATTGTAGTTGTTCTTATGAAAGTATGCCAGCCACTGAATCATAAAGGTAGTTAAGTGAGGGGAACAGTGAGTGACATAAGGGAGTAATGCATCCTGGAACTATGGGGCTCTTGTCACGTCCCTGCAGGAATACTTGCATATTGCAGACTTACTGACGTTGGAGACAAAATGCCAACTGCAAAATAGTTTAAATATTTTTTTAAAATGGTTTGCACAATATAATGAATGCAGTATAGAATCTTAGACTTCCTGATATGTTTTGAAACTGAGTACAGTATAATTAATACACAACCATGTCCTTATTTACCTGATAACAGCGGAGACCACTAGAGTATTACAAGGGGTAAAGTCAGGAGCCGTGGCCAAGAATCCAAGTTTGAAAGTTAAGAAGAGTGCCAGCCAAAGACTTCCAGGACATATACAAGGCCTGAAGGCAAATTACAAAAATTACAAGGGGTACATAGTACTAATGGACACCATGATGCTCTTTCTTCTTTTGGAGGAAGCAGCATAACTGGTATGTTTCTAGTTGGTCTTTGTCTGGACTTAGTTTCCTCATCTTACAAAAAGGGGGAAATAATGCCTACTGTATGTAAGGAAGTGATTTTAAATATTCTAGCACAGTGCCTATAAACCTTGCTTCCATTATTTTGCCTACCCTTTTCAAGTGTCATAAGATTTATTTAAGCCTACCCTGCCATGGATATTTACAGAAGAGTACTTTCACTGAAGGTACAACTTTGAAGTCAAGGAAGAGTTAAAAAGACCTGCTTTTTTTTTTTTTTTTTAAAGCAGCTGTCCATGCATGGCAAAGCAAAGTAATTGGTTTCATCGATAAAAAGATGCAAAAAGATTCTGAGATCCTTTGTCATTAGTGCTGAGATGATTCATAATGTACATTTAAGAATTCCCATCATATTGTTTTGTTTTAACTCTTGTATATTTATTAGAATAGTAAGAAAAATTGTATTTTTCTTCCTTTATAATGTTTTATTTTAATATTGGACAGATTTGAAAAATTCAGCTGAAAATCCTCCTCACATCTTAATGTCTTTCAGGTTAGTCATTTATCTAGAGGGTTCCTAGAATTTTTTATGGGGTAATGGCACAGATGTATGTCTTTCATATTAAATATCTATATGCTATGCTGAGTGCTGTGAGTTGTGTAAGACTGTTGAATCACAGACCTGTACCTCTGAAACAAATAATACATTATATTTAAAAAAAAAAGAAGAAGATAGCAGGAAGGGAAAAATGAAGGGGAGGAAATCAGTGGGGGAGACGAACCATGAGAGACTATGGACTCTGAGAAACAAACTGAGGGTTCTAGAGGGGAGGGGGTGGGGGTATTAAAGAGGGCACGTACTACATGGAGCCCTGGGTGTTATATGCAAACAATGAATCATGGAACACTACATCAAAAACTAATGATGTATTGTATGGTGATTAACATAACATAATAATAATAAAAAATCTATGTAAAAATATTTTGTATGATAATTTGGAATAGAAACAAAATATTTATTTATTTATTTATTTATTTATTTATTTAAGATTTTATTTATTTATTTGACAGAGAGAGACACAGCAAGAGAGGGAACACAAGCAGGGGGAATGGGAGAGGGAGAAGAGGCTTCCTGTGGAGCAAGGAGCCCGATGCGGGGCTCGATCCCAGGACCTTGGGATCATGACCTCAGCTGAAGCCAGATGCTTAATGACTGAGCCACACAGGTGCCCGTAGAAACAAAATTTTTAAACATACATTTGCCATTTGCTGAATTAACTGTTTTCCTCATTTGTTTTAGCAATACATGATGGATATAGCATGTATTTTCTTGGAGAAGATAGAAGGTATGATCAAAAGATAAATCCTACTAAACAGAAAACAATTGCTATGCATTTATATAAAAATGAATAAACTAGGACATGTTATTATTGTTTTTAAAATAGTCAAATGAAATAAAATGATCTCTATCTATTAGCCAAAAATGATCCAAGAAACAGATGGCAAGAAAAAAATATTTTGTGCATCATCAATTAACTCATGTTAGTTCTAGCATTCTAGGGAAAGAAAAACTCTTTTCTCAAAAATTATATGTTTTTGCAATGTTTAAAGGTAATCATTCTGATATTATGAGGTAATGAAATACACAGCATAAAAATCAGATCGCTAGAATTAGAAAATTTTGAATTTCCATCCCATATCCATATATATAGGGCATATTACTTAACTTCTTTAAACCCCAGTTTCCTAACTGTAAAATGGAGAAAGTAGTTAACAATTGTATGTAATAAATGAGATAATGTATGTATACCCTTAGCAACCCTGATATTTTGATAACTGTTAGAAAAAGATAGAAATATGTAATCATGCTTTTTCCAAAGAATACTATAGTATACCAAATAATTAGCTTTAGCTCAATAAAGTAAAGTGATTTTTTGAAAAGTACAGGAGGGACAAAATGATTATGATTTCCTTAACTGAGTATCTTAGTTTTTAAAATATTTGCACACCTTGAGTGCATATATATTTAAGGCATAGTACTGTACATTTGAGCCATAAATATCCTGAAGAGCATAACAACCATATTTAAGGCTTAAAATATCAAAGGTAATTTTATTGCACTATAGAGATATTTGTGAATTTCATGTAATTTGCAATTAAGTACTGACACCAAGTAATATGAATAATTATGTGCTCCTTCTCTAGATCCATATAATAACCATTTTCATGTATGCATTTGTGTGACTTTAACATATCCGAGGAAGTGCTTACAAAATGTAGAATGTTTTAATCAGTATTTTATAAAGTATTTGGGGAAAAGCTTCATAAGAAATCAGAGGAAAACAGTTTAGAAAGGGTTTAACCACACACTGTTTACTCATGCAATCCCTATCACAGTGGTTTTCCATTGTTTCTATACATAGTGCTTTATATTTAAAAAAAATTTTTATAAGTCTCAGAATGGGCTTCTGAATCATGTTATCACATTTGTAGGTTTCTTTTCTCAAAGTAGATTAAAAGTTCCTAAAGGATAGAACTCCTTTTCTTCAACTTTGAATGAACATCAATCAATATCTTGTACTCTTGGCTGCTTGATTGGATTAAATTGGACTGCATGAAAAACTCCTGGAGTCTGATTTTAGGGGACTTAGATTCATATTCTAGCTCTGTGCATAGTCTTGTTGCAAATACTTTAAGCCTCTGACTCCTCAGCTGTCAAGCAGGGATCATAATATGCTCTGCCTTCCTGACCTCAAAGGTCTATTTAGAATGAAAACATGTTAGTTACCATAAATGCATTGTTTCCTTTCTAATCACATACCCTCCAGCTCAGTCAGGATCTCTTTTTACCAGCTGATGCCAAATTATAGGGCCCAGGTTTTACAAAGCCAACCTTTAGTGGCAAAATAGTCCCTGTCCCACTTCTTTTCTCACTGTAAACAAAACAAATGTATGTCCACAAATAATTAGCTGATATTCTTCCTACAGAACCAATTATTCAATAAAATTAGGGAGGAGAAATTTTGCCAAGAACAGAAGTATGGCTATGTTCACTGATGTTTTGAGCATAATTTATATCTAGACACTTCTGTTAATTGTTATTCATCTTTAATTTGCCTTGTGCTTTATCAACTATGATCACTGCATTTGAATTGGTTATATGTCTTGCCCTGAACTAGATTTGTGTCTCAATTAGACAGTTTTTTATTAAACATAAAAAACATCATAAGCCAACCAGGGACTTTTATCAGGGTTTTTATGATGCTGATTTCTAGCAATTATTCCACTGAATTATGTTGACTATAATACCTAATATGTATTTTACATGACTTTTTAAAAATTCCGCATAGTTACCCAGTGTGAATGTACTATCTGCTTCCTGATGGACCCCAGATAAAGACTAGTAAGGATAGTAGCTAACAAAGCAGAGAAGCCACTAGATATAAAGGATTTTCATTTCATTAAAAGAGTAATGACTTCATCTTATAATCATGAGGGCCACAGAAGGTTTTTAAATAGAAAAGTAGTATTTTCAAATGTCCATGCTTATCCTAGTAGTAATTACTCAAGGTCATGACAATTGAATACATTAAGGGATTCTGAAATTTCAGAATTGAGTATATTTAGATTCAGTGGTTTAATAAAAACCAAATGTGTATTGACTGCTGTTAAGGTATGTTTAATCTAGACGGGGCAAAATACAGAAAAGAAGGCTTATCAATATTAGTCTTTCCTCAAAAACACCTTCAGACTCCTCCCACAGATATGCAATTGCCTCACAGTTAGTGGACCACTTTGTCCCCACCATCATTAGCATCCTCTCTTTGCCCTACTAAATCAAAAGTACTGACTGATCGTTTTTGACATTTTGCCATGACAGGAATTGTGTATTGTTCTCATTTCTGAGAAGTCTCAGGAACTTTTCAATCCTCTGTAATTTGTTAAGCAATTTTTCTTATTCCCTTTTATCAAAGTCTGAAACTTCCACAACTTGTTCCTAGAAATGTCCTCATTATCTATTTTTTTCAAAACTTTCCACAGAACTTAAAAGTTGCTCGATCTTAAGCAAGTTGAATAAGGGGGACAAAGATCTCCATTTAAAACTGTATATCTGTGGTATGTAGAGGACTAAAGAATCTATTAACAGATTTGTTTTGGAAATGGCATAGTGGTTTTGTGGTGATTACAGAGAGAGGAGAGGCGAGAAGATCATGGAGGAGACAATTTTAATAATATAAGTAAGAGAAGACAAATGAGTGAAAATAGAAGGGAGGGAAGACTAATCTAAACATTAGTCACCAAAAGGAACTTGCTCCCTAAATGTGGATGATGAGTTAATAGAAGAGTTGAGGGTAGTTACAACTCGAGTAAAGGTTATAGGATCTCATCTATTGTTGATGGGATTGTACACTGGTGTTTCTTCTCTCATATCATTCAGCTAGGCCTTGACTTGCTCTGCTCTAGTGAAATTGTTCTTATGTAGGTCACTGATGACTTGTATGCTGCTAAACCCTAATGGTCAATTCTGTTCTCATTTTATAAAGTGACCTCCCGACAGCATTTGACAAAGTTTATCACAGTGTACTTTTTCGTATATTTTTGTCACTAGTTTTCTGGACACTATATTTTTGATATTTTTTTCTTTCCCCACCTTTTTAAAAAATTTACTTTAATTCCAGTATAATTAACATATGGTGTTATATTAGTTTTAGGTGTACAATATGGTGATTCAATTCTATCCATTACTAGGTGCTCATCATAAGTGTGCTCTTAATCCCCTTCACCTATTTCACCCATCCCCCACCCACCTCCCCTGTGGTGACCATCAGAGTGTTCTCCATATTTAAGAGTTTCTCTTGTTTGTTTGTATCTTTTTCCTTTATTTGTTTGTTTTGTTTCTTAAATTCCACTCATGAGTGAAATCATCTAGTATTTGTTTTTCTCTGACGGATTTATTTCACTTAACATTATATCCTCTAAATCCATCCATGTTGTTGCAAATGACAGGTTTTATTCTTTTTATAGCTAATATTCCATTATATAGATAGATAGATCACATTATATAATGTATTTCTATCTATATATATATCTCTATCTAATTCTGTCTGAAGTATTTGCAAATTCATCCCAAGCTCTTAGGACAGTGCTTAGAACATAACAGGCCCTCAATATTATTTGTTGAATGAATGAATGAATTCAACTCTCTGTGGCCTAGTGTCCCGAAAACATCAAGATCAGACCATGTGTCTTAAAACCTCCTTGGGCATTAAAAATCCACAGGAAAGAGTTTTAAAAGTACTAGCACATGAGTTAAAATGCAATTCCTGCTCTTGTTCCCTGAATGGACCGTCTCTCCCAGTGTAGAGCAGCCACTACAAATACCTCTGTTCTCCTGAAGCCTCCCACCCCTACCCCATGCCACCTGGCCCCAGCCTTCAGCCTTTTCAGAACTGGGATGTGACCTCTTGTGCCACTTGATAACTCATACAGTCTGTCATCTGTGTAGCTATATCTAGATAATCTATATCTATATATTACATTTTCTTTTTTTACTCCTGTATTGATGGGCACTTGGACTACTTCCATAATTTGGCTGTTGTAAATAATGTGGCAATAAATGTAGGGGTAGGGGCACCTGGGTGGCTCAATCGTTGGGGGTCTGCCTTCAGCTCAGGTCATGATCCCAGGGTCCTGTTACCGTCACGTATTCCATTGTCTTTCTGATTTCATCTCCTACTTAGTCATTCCTTCAGCCACAATGGCATTCTTTTTTTTTTTTTTTTGGATTTTATTTATTTATGAGAGAGAGAGAGAGAGACCCAGAGAGACAGCCTGAGCGGGCGGAGGGAGGGGCAAAGGAAAGGACAGAGGGAGGGGCAGAAGGAGAGGGTGAAGCAGACTCCCCACTGAGCCCTGTGGGGCTCAATCCCAGGACCCCGGGATCATGACCTGAGCCGAAGGCAGACGCTTAACCAACTGAGCCACCCAGGCGTCCCTACAATGGCATTCTCACACAACACATTTTGCTCTTCTCTACTTGACATGTTCTTCCACTAGATATATGTGTGGTTAACTCCCTCACCTCCTTTAATTCTTGTTCAAATTAATTTTCAATGGAATTTATTTGCAACCTGCCCCTGCACAACAATTTCCCAATTCTCCTAAACCTATTGTACTTTTTCTTTTTCCCATAATGCTTATCACCTTCTAACATATTTTGTAATTTACTTTATGTATTATCTGTTTTCTCCTCCTAAACATAAACCCCATGAAGGTTGTTCTTTGCTTTCATTCACCGATATATTCCATGGATACAAAATGATGCTTGGCACATTTTTTAAATAAATACTTGCTTAATGAATAAACCATTCCAGAAATTAATTTGACATTTTACTGTGATATTGAACACTCACATGCTTTCAAGTAATTCCACTTCAAGGTACATTTACCCAAAAGAAACTTCAGCACACTTGTACTATGCAGTATATACAATCCAAAATATATAAGGTAACTCCTACAACTTGATAGCAAAAACAAACACAAAACCCAATATTAAAAATTGGCAAAGGACGTGAATAGACATTTCTCCAATGAAAACATCTGAATGGCCAATAGGTATATGAAAACGTTCTCAACATCACTAATCATCAGGGACATGAAAATTAAAACTACAGTGAGATATCTCCTCACACATGATAGAATAACTATTATGAAAAAAAAAATACAAAAGATAACAAGTGTCAGTGACACTGTGAAGAAACTGAAACCTTTGTGTCCTGTTGGTGGGGCTGTGAAATGGTGCAGTCACTGTGGAAATAGTGTAGAGGTTCCTCAAAAAATTACAATAGAACTACCACATAATTCAGCAGTACCGCCTCTGCGTATATATCCAAAAGAATTGAAATCAAGATCTCAAAGACATATATGCATTCCCATGTTTATTGCAGCAGTGTTTACAATAACTAAGATACGGAAACAAACCAAATGTTCATCAATAGATGATTGGATAAAGCAAATGTGCTATTTATCTAAAATAATACAATGTTATATGTCAATTATATCTCATTAAAAAAATAAATGAATGACTACATGGATTAATGAATAAATAAAAGAATACATAAGAAAAAAAGAGAAAATGTGTTATATACACATAATGGAATATTATTCAGTGTCAAAAACTAAGAGAGTCTTTTTTCTTAAGTTTTTATTTAAATTCCAGTTAGTTAACATATAGTGTAATCTTAGTTTCAGGTGTAGAATTTAATGATTCATCACTTACATAAAATACCCAGTACTCATCACAAGTGCACTCCTTAATACCCATCACCCATTTAACCCATTTCCCCACCCACCTCGCCTCCACTAACTCTTAGGTTGTTCTCTGTAATTAAGAGTCTCTTTCCTGGTTTGCCTTCTTTTTGTTTGTTTTTTGTCCCTCTGCCCCATGGTCATTTGTTTTGTTTCTTAAATTACACATATGAGTGAAATCATATGGTATTTGTCCTTCTCTGACTGATTTGTTTCACTTAGCATAATACATTCTAGCTCCATCCATGTCATTGCAAATGGCAAGATTTCATTCTTTTTTGATGGGTAGTATTCCACTGGAGGTAGATATATATATATATATATATATATATATATATATATATATATATACCACTTCTTCTTTATCCATTCACCAGTCGATGGACATTTGGGTTCTCTCCATAATTTGGCTATTGTTGATACTGCTGCTATAAACAAGGGGTGCATGTACCCCTTCAAATCGGTATTTTTGGATTCTTCAGGTAAATACTTAGTAGTGCAGTTGCTGGGTTGTAGGGTTACTCTACTTTCAACTTTTTAAGGAGCCTCCATACTGTTTTCCAGAGTGGCTGCCCCAGTTCTACTGACAGTGCAAAAGGGTTCCCCTTTCTCCGCATCCTCGCCAACATCTGTTATTTCCTGGGTTGTTAATTTTAGCCATTCTGACAGGTGTGAGGTGTTATCTCATTGTAGCTTTGATTTGCATTTCTCTGGTGATGAGTGATGTTGAGCATCTTTTCATGTGTCTGTTAGCCATATGTAAGTCTTCTTTGAAAAAATGTCTAATCATGTCTTCTGCCCGTTTCTTGATTGGATTATTTGTTTTTTGGGTGTTAAGTTTGATAAGGTCTTTATAGATTTTGGATACTAACCCTTTATCATATATGTCATTTGCAAATATCTTCTTCCATTCCATAGGTTGCCTCTTAGTTTTGTAAATTGTTTCCTTTGCTGTGCAGAAGCTTTTTATCTTGATGTAGTCCCAATAGTTTATTTTTGCTTTTGTTTCCCTGGCCTCAGGAGACATATCTAGTAAGAAGTTGCTATAGCCAATGTCGAAGAGGTTGCTGCCTGTGTTGTCCTCTAGGATTTTGATGGTTTCCTGTCTCACATTTAGGTCTTTCATCCAAAAAATGAAGGGAATCTTGCTATTTGTGACAACATGGATGAGCCTGGAGGATATTATGCTAAGTGAAATAAGCCGGTCAGAGAAGGGCAAATACTGCATGATTCCACTTATATAAGGCATCTAAAATAGTCAGGAATAGAAATAGCACAGGAAATAGTCAAGTACAGGAAAATATGCAATGAATTTCAGTAACAACGTTGAGTGAAAAATGCAAATCCAAAAATCTTCGTATTACAATGATATAATACTCAGATTGCAGATTGGATCAGAGGAAGAATCCATAATAAATATTCATTGGATTAATGTAGTTTTTAGTGTGCTGTTTATGGAACATCTTGTTCTTATGAAGAAAATAAGACAGAAAGGAGGGCATGCATGAAGCATTCTGAATAATGTTTCATGAACTATAAGCTATTATAATAAGTTATTTATCTAATTCTTCCCTCTTAAGTTCCAAAAAGAAAAAAAAAAGAATATTTTGAATTTGGGAGGAGATTGTCTATGTTCTCATTGCTTGTGCTTCAACTGTTGTTTCGTCTTCTCAGTGGAAGACCTCAGGATGTTCAGAAATTATCTTCTACTTCCCTGTCTTGGGTGTCTCAGGTCTTACAGAAGAATGCTCAATTACCTACTTGAGTCAGGTTATGTCTGTGGTATAGAATCAACAAATCTCCAGGTGTGATCCAAAATATAAAAAGACTAAAACAGCATTCTATTCATGCAATTTCAAAAATGGAAATTTGTTCTCAGCATGTAGATAACACAGTAAGAGAATTGGATTCAGCAATTAACTGTCTTTGTTTTTTTCAACTTATTTTAATTCAGTTAGTTAATATATAGTGTAACATTAGTTTCAGATATAAAGTTCAGTTATTCACCCTTTGCATATAATAGCCAGTACTCATTACATCATGTGCCCTCCTTAACTGTCTTTAAATTTTTAGGTTTTTAAGTCAAATGCACAAGTAGTTTAATTTTAATGGCAACAGATTTTCTAGGTTTTGAAAAAAACTTAGAAAAAGTAGAATGAAGAATGACTAATGAACTACATCAGTAAATTAAAATGAAAATAGCAAACAACATAATGAAATATATTTAAAAATCAAAATCGGTTTCTTTGAAATTTTGTTAAATTTCAGTTGGGATATTTTGGCCACTAAGAACTTTTATTTGGCTTTCCAAATGGAAATGTTTGTTTTCTTGCTTTTAAAATATTGATGTGCATTTTAAAATTCAGCAGTATCTTTGTTTCTGGATTTTATTTTACTTTGGAGACATAATAAAGTCAATGTGATGGTGATGATGAAGGTAATATGCTGTTTAGCTATGACACTTTCTGAAAATAAGATTTTTAAAAATAATACTATCATGAATGTGTGCACTAGAAAACCAATGAAAAATGGAATCCAGATCAAATAAAATTGGCATGGTCTAGAAAAAGCCTAGCATTTTAGTCTTCATTATTAGTCATATTTTTTCTTACTAGGAGACACTTATGAAATATACATCTAATATTCATAACAGTCTCATGAGAATAGTAGGAGTTTGCATTTCCAAACATACTTAGGAATACATGAATAATATTATGCTGCAAATTGTATAATAGCAGTTATAATTATTTTATAATCAAAGGGTAGATGATAAGTGGGAAAAGCCAAGTTTTTGGCTAGGAAATATTTCTTCTTTCCATATGGGATAGAAAATTTACCAATTTCCCTTGCTTTTTATTCTGTAAAAGGACTAGATAAAATGAACAGAAATAATTGTCTCTTGTGATAACAATATAAATATCAAGATTTAGTAAAATTTCTAATGAAGATATGGTTTATGATTTTATTAAGCATGTTAATTTTATGCAAGAATTTTCATCTTGATTTTAGACCACTAGTTAATTTAAAATGGAAGCATATTTCAGTGTTTTTTTATTTTTTATTTTTTATTTTTTATTTTTTTAAAGATTTTATTTATTTATTTGACAGAGAGAGACACAGCAAGAGAGGGAACACAAGCAGTGGGAGTGGGAGAGGGAGAAGCAGGCTTCCCGCCAAGCAGGGAGCCCAATGCGGGTCTCAGTCCTAGGACCTGGAATCATGACCTAAGCTGAAGCCAGGCATTTAACAACTGAGCCACCCAGGCGCCCCCATATTTCAATTTTAATAAAACAATCTTACATTTCACACAGGAGTTGATTCAAATAGCTTATCAAAAATAAAATAGATCTGGGGCACCAAGGTAGCTCGGTCAGGCATCTGCCTTTGACTCAGGTCTTGATCCCAGGGTCCTGGGATCAAGCCCCACATGGGGCTCCCTGCTCAGCTGGGAGTCTGCTTGTGCCTCTCCCTCAGCCCCTCCCCTGCTTGTGTGCATCCTCTCTCTCAAATAAATAAATCAAATCTAATAAAAAATATAGGCTTGTTTGTTGTTCTTTCCTAGAGATGTGAGCCAAAATTGGCCTTGATCATTATTATAATATGATTAATTCAGATGACACAGGTAAACAAGTCAGCATTACAATCATTTATCACATTAAAAAAGTATTTTCTCATGTTTAAATTAAATATATAACAATCACGTTGTTGTAATATGCTAAGAGTTCTTATTCTATCAGCTCAAAACCTTCTGTATCTTTGCAGTGCATAATCCATTTGATATTGATAAACAACCTGCTGGTTTTTTCTTGTATTAAACGTAATCCCATTTTGGATCGATAAGAAAGCTGTAAGGCCACTAGAAAAAAGAAAAGAAAACAAAATCATACTGAGTTAACGAATTTGCATGCTCTGGGATGTTACCAGCTGCATCTCTTAATAATAAATGAAGTCATCACTTTCAGCAATCTGGAAAATAAACTGAAATAATTATGTTTTCAGTTTTAATTTAACTGAAAAACAGTTAATGGGAGGGAACAAACATTCTCCCAACTGAAAAAAGCTGTAGTTCACTGGCAAGCAGGTCAAGTGTGCATTTTTACAATGGCCTAATTTATTGGTATGCATGTTCACTGAAGTGAGGAAGACGTCAGAGGGCCTTAATGCAGAGACCCAGGACTAAGACTCAAAAAGCTCTAGATTCACGGTCACCAGATATTACTTAAAGACATTGTTTTGTGATTACTGAGTAGTTTCTCAGTAATTTCCTGACTTTATTTTATATTAATAGCTGACTTGTTGAACACTTAATCTCTAATTTGCTTTTCTGTTACATTAAATATCACATTTAATCCCCAAAATAATACCCAAGAGAAGGATTATGCTATCATTATCCCTATGTTAAATGTTAGGAAACTGAAATATATTCACTTGCCCAAGGTCACACAGTTAGTAAGTGACAGATCTTAGATTTCAATAGTCTTTCTGATTCCAGAGCCCAAGACTTTTTTACCTCTATGATACTAATGTCAAATGGGCTCATTATTAAATCTACTATTTACATTGTGGAATTAATATATAGATTGCATATTTGGTTTAAGAAATGTTTTCAAGAAAAACAAAGAAATTCTTTTTTTTAAGATTTATTTTTTGAGGGAGAGGGAGAGAGAGAGAAAGAGAGAGCACAAGCAGGGGGAGGGGCAGAGGAAGAGGGAGAAGTGGGTAGCCTGATGTAAGACTTGATCCTGGACCCTGAGATCATGACTTGAGCCAAAGGCAGAAGCTTAATCAATCAATCAAAGCGATTCTTTATGTCTGCATAGAGTATGGCAGCCACAATCTAAAGCCGTGAATATTTAAGATCCCAATATTCTGGAAGACATCACTAAAAGTATCTTGTAGATAAGTTAAAATAGTTTCTTCTCTTGCTTTGGGTCACAGATCTCTTATTACCTGATGGAGGTAATGAACTCACTTCCCCTCAAAATTGTAAATATATAAATAAATGCATTCAATTATTTTGCATACAATTTTAGAGAGTTCTCTGAGCACCTGAAATCTATTAATTGACTCCCAGAATTGACAGGCAAAAAACAAAACAAAACGACAAAAACTGAGCTCATTAATTTAACCAAAATTTTAAGGCAGAAGAAAAAGGATCTGTGATTTCTTTACCAGAAAGTCTTGTCAGTAACTCTTTCTTGTTCTAATCCAAAATACATTTCAAATCAGTCTGCCTCTTCCTTCTTCCAAAGCTCTGTCTCAGACTGTAGCCACCGTTTGGCTACCTAGAAGACAACTCATTTGGTCGCAGTGTTTCCATTCTGCCCTCCTATAATCTCTTTGCACTTCAGCCAAATAGATGTGTTTAAAATGCATCCCAAATCATATTACCCACTCATTAAGCCTCTACAGGCATTTTATTCAACCCACAGGTACCAAGGTCTAAAGGACCGGTGCTCTGGCTAGTGCTGACTTCCCCAACCTTACCTGACACCCTGCTCTCCTGGCGTGCCCAAGCTCTAGCCCACTGGATTCTCCTTCCTCTCCACCTGCCAACCTTGTTCACATCTCAGGCTTCTGAATCTGCTCTTTTCTCTGGCATCAAGTACTTCCTCAATCTTCTTGTGGTCAATTCCTTCCTATAATTAAAATCTCAGGAAATGTTTACTCCTGAGAAAGAAATTCCTTAATAACTCAATCAAAAGTACCCTGCTATTCTCCAGTCACTATTTCAATAATATATTTTATAGCAATTATTAATATCTGGTAAATTGTGCTTATTTATGATTATTTACATTGTTAGCCTTTTCCTTTCTTTCCACATACAGATCCCTAAGTAGAATTTGACTGTTTTCTTCTTGCCATCCCCACCCCCCTGGAAGAAGAAAGAAAGTATGGTGGAAAAATATCCTGCTTAATAATCTTGGCTCAGAAGAGACCAACTTTACTTTTGTTCAGATTCCATCAGTAAGAACTAGTCACATAGCCATACCTGGCTGCAATGGGAACTGAGAAATGGAGTCTGTAGATGGGCAAACATTTCCCAGCAAAACCTGACGAACATAGAAGGGGAGAGAGCTAAACAGCCAGCCTACCTGCCTAGTATGTGTTAACATGACAGACATTTTACTGATAAGGAAAGTGAGTTACTGAATTTTTAGGAAACCTGCTTAAGATTACCCAGCTAATAAATGGTACATTTAGGACTTCCATTGACAATGCGCTGCCCTTTCATTTCGTTTTTCTTAATTGCAAACTACTATTTTAATTAATTTATATCAAATTGCAAGTTGCTTCTTAAATTCCCTTAAATTTTTTCCGTGTTTATATTTTGTGTTTTCCTAACTAGCTTTTATACTTCATAGCAGAGACTCTGCCTTTTTCCATTTTTGTAACACTAATATTTTTTTTGTGGCTCTGAGATTAATGTTCATTAAGTCTTATCTGAATGTCTGCTTACAGGTTAATGTTGGACCTAATTTAGAAACATAAGGCATGATGTAGGAATTGATGTAAGAAAGGAATAGAAATAAAGGCTGAGTTCAGTGTCTTGGCAAATTTTCAGAAATAAATTACAATGCAGCAAGCTAAACTATGAGCACAAATTCTGATGTAACCAAGGAATTGATGCATGTGATGTAAAATATAACTGAGGTTTTTTTTTTCTTTTGGTATCATTTGAAAAGGTTCTTTCTGTATAAGCTGTTAATATTGTGTGATATATGGGGAATGGTTTCTGCAGAGTGTTTAAGCTGATTTTTAAATGCATCAGAGTCTGAAGTAAATGAGTAATAGCCATACTTTTATGTCGTTTACTTTCAAAAAACAACAGAAATATTTTTCCAACCCAAAGGAACCCAATTTATTATGCAGATAGTAATAAAAACACATTGTAGTTAAAAGTGCTCTGATAACCAGATGTAGTGGTTAACTTAGTGGATATTGCATAAAAATATTTTATATAACATTTCCCCTCCAATTTCTGTAGAATATTTTGAATGTAGATCCAAATAGGGGAACGTGTTAAAGATGTTCTTTTGGAAGGGAGAGATCAGATAACAGACAAGATCGTATCACACTTGTAGAATTTGTAGGAAATATTTAAGAAAAAATATATATATGAACCACTTTAAAATTTTCCAGGTTGACTGCATGTTGAAAAGATAAAGAGATAAAACTTGGAATGAAATAAATATTGCCTTCTATATAGGACATCAGGAAAAGTCTTTATAAAAGACAAATCTAAGGGATGCCTGGGTGGCTCAGTTGGTTAAGGATCTGCCTTCAGCTCAGCTCATGATCCCAGGGTCCTGGGATCGAGCCCTACATCGGGCTCCCTGCTCCATGGGGAGCCTGCTTCTCCCTCTCCCTTTGCCTCTCCCCCTGCTTGTGCTCTCTCTTGCTATCTCTGTCACTATCTGTCTCTCTCTATCAAATAAATAAATAAAATCTTTAAAAAAATAATAAATAAAAGACAAATCTAAGTCTAAATTTATTTTGACACATTAAAATACCTGTTCACTATTTTGGTGAATTTAGAATTTTCCTTAAAGATTGCTTCCAAATATTTAACATACTATTTCCTCAAATTTAAGCACTTACATATATATATATCCTTTGAAATTTTTACCATTTTGCAAACTACATTATTTGCTAAATATTGTATTTAAATCAACTTTCCTTTTTTGACTTAAAAAGATTTAAAATTAAACTTTATATCATGACTTTAAATAAAAAAATCAATTTCCACAAATCAAATGTAAAAGTTAATAATTATAAAACTAAAACAATTTTAGTTTTATTATTTTAACTTTTAATCGTTAAACTTATTTAATAATTATTAAAATTTTGCCAGATAAATATTACCTAAAAACATATTAATAAGTCTAGAAAGGTGTTTAAGACAAATAGGCAACAAAGTGAGATTTTCTCTCTGAATTAGAGAGATTGAAGACAATACTTGTCTCACTATTTAATTTTTAACATTAACACATATATAAAATCATTTTTTACCACCAGCAGCATGATGCCACATATTGGAATGTATCAAGAAAATGTACTGAAGATTTTATTGGTATGGAAAGCATTGGTATTCCTTAGGAGATGGGACAACAGCTTAAGCTTTTGTATTACTGCCACAGAGAAAGTTGGTTTACTTACCGACAGTAAAGTAGGTTGTGAATTTTTGCTACAGCCATTCTCTCCACTTGAAGTTTCTTCACTCCCATTTCTACCTGTTAAACACACTTCATTTAAAAAAATTATTATTTTTTTAAATTTATTTAAGAGAGAGCGAGCACCCACACGGAAGGGAGGAGGGGCAGAGAAAAAGGAAGACAGTCTCAAGCCAACTCCACATTGAGTGCAGAGCCCAATGCAAGGCTCCAGGCAGGGCTCGGTGCCAAGACCCCAAGATCACAACCTGAGTGGAAACCAAGAGTCAGAGGCTTAACTGACTGTGCCACCCAGGTGCCCCAAACACTTCTTCATCTTTTAATCCCCAAATTTAGAGCCACCTCTTCCAAGAATCCTTTCAGGATCACAGTCAGCAAAACAGCTCTTCTTGATTTGTGACTATTGTCCTGGACTCTCATTTTATTTGGTGTATGCCCCAGAGTTCTCTCATTTTAATTATTATTACTCATTGTGCATTAAAATAAGCTGACATGCAGCTCCACTCTGCCCCATTTCTGCCACAGTAGCATCTGAAAGACACATGTAGTGCATGATTTTCACTTCAAAGTGCCGGTAAAACTGGAAGACAACCAGTAACAATTTGTGTCTTTTCCCCTACTCTTTACAAGCACAAAATAACAAATGCTTCTCTTTGCGGGCAGCGTGAAAGAATTAGAAAAAGAATCTTCTAGGCCCCTGCTGGACACTGACGGGACAGTCTGTTGTGTCACGGCTCATTTCACAACCTGTATGATACAGGAGGCTACATAGAAGCAGCAGCAACAACAGAAAATTCCAGGTTAGGTGTAGGAAATACGAGTAAGAAATAGAGGCTGAGCCTCCTGTTTTAGAAAATCAGAGATTCTGAATGTTCTTGCTGCAGTGGTTTTGCCATTTATTGTTTGACATAAATGCATAACTATTAATATATGTGTTTATTTTATGTTTGTTAATATTTTTACATTCCGACAAGTCAAAAAATATAATTGCTTGTTTAATAAGATACTAGATACCAAAGACCCATTTCACAAGAAAACTGATGAACATGTAACTTACTCAAAATGTTTGCTTACATTTAACATCTGCCATGGGGCTTATGGTGATATCAATGGCCCTTGAAAATAAAAAGTCCCAAATCTGCTGAAAAGGCATCAGCATTTACTTCAAATGTAAGTATTCATTTTAAGAGGATGTTGTTCCAGAATATGGGTAATTAACTCATGGAGCTGTAGAAGATGTATTTATGGAGCTCCGTCTAAACCATGACTTTTTATTTAGAGCAAATAGCTATTCTTCTAAAATAATTTCACTAATTTTTTTCTATGTTTTCTTTTACATGTACAAAAAACAAAACAGTCACTTTTAATGTGTGGGTTCATTAGAAGAAGAAGAACTTTAGAAACAGGTAAAAGATAATGTTTTACATCAACAATGACTTTTTGGTCAATAATACCAGAGAGAAAATCAGTTGACTTAATTTACTGTTTTCATTCATTTCATGAAATCAAAGTAAAGCTTTTGGAACTTCATTCTATATAAGGTGAAATATCTGACATTATTATGAATGCTACTGTAAATTCAGTTAAGAAATTGAATGTTGAACATAAAATTAGTGGTTTTGTGATGAAAATTTAAATACAAATTTTGATGGAGCACAATGTCATGGAAAACCTGTTTTCTTATCAAATTCAGAACTCTTGGAATAGTAATGTGATTTGATTTTGATTATGGTGCTCATACAAATTTATAATTGTGTAGAAACAAGTTGTGATATTCCACCAATCAAAATAGGATTGTCAATAATTGCAAGAGTTTTTTTAGTATATACTTTTAAGTAATCGAACTAAAGTATTTTACAATGAAGCTGATACTAAATACCAAAAAATTACTTTAGCATAACAATATGTGATTTCTTTTTTTTCCTTTTCAGGTTTTTATTTAAACTCTAGTTATTTAACATACAGTGCAGTATTGGTTTCAGGAGTAGAATTTAGTGATTCATCACTTACATACTATGCCCAGTACTCACCACAAGTGCCCTCCTTAATACCCATCACTCATCTAGCCCATCCCCCAACCACCTCCCTCCATCAACCCCTCAGTTTGTTCTCTATCATTAATAGTCTCTTATGGTTTGTTTCCCTCTCTTTTTCCCCCTTCCCATATGTTCATCCATTTTGTTTCTTAAATTTGACACATGAGTGAAACCATATGCTATTTGTCTTTCTCTGACTGACTTACTGCGCTTAGCATAATACACTCTAGCTCCATCCATGTTGTTGCAAATGGCAATATTTCATTCCTTCTGATGGCTGAGTAATATTCCAGTGGGTATATATACCACTTCTTCTTATCCATTCATCAGTCGATAGATATTTGGGCTCTTTCCATAGTTTAGCTATTGTTGATAATGCTGCCATAAACATGGGGGTGCATGTACCCCTTCAAATCTATATTTTTGTATCTTTTGGCTAAATACCTAGTAATGCAATTGCTGGGTCATAGGGTAGTTCTATTTTTAACTTTTTGAGGAACCTCCATACTGTTCTCTACAGTGGCTACACCAGTTTGCATTCCCACCAGGAGTGCAAGAGGGTTCCCCTTTCTCCACATCCTTGCCAACACCTGTTGCTTCTTTTGTTCTTAATTTTAGCCATTTTGACAGGTGTGAGGTGGTATCTCATCATGGTTTTGATTATTATTTCCCTGATGATGAGTGACGTTGAGCATCTTTTCATGTGTCTGTTAGCCATCTGGATGTCTTCTTTGGAAAATTGTCTATTCATGTCTTCTGCCCATTTTTTTTTTTAAGATTTTATTTATTTATTTGGGACACAGAGAGAGAGCACAGGGAGGAGGGTCAGAGGCAGAGGGAGAAGCAGACTCCCCACCGAGCAGGGAGCTGGATGGGGGACTCAATCCCAGGACCTTGAGTTCATGACCCAAGCTGAAGGCAGACGCCTAACCAACTGAGCCACCCAGGTGCCCCTTCTGCCCATTTCTTAACTGGATTATTTGTTTTTTAGGTGTGGAGTTTGATAAGTTCTTTATATATTTTGGATATTAACCCTTTATCAGATATGTCCTTTGCAAATATCTTCTCCCATTCCACAGGCTTTTAGTTTTGATTGTTTCCTTTGCTGTGCAAAGCTTTATATTTTGATGAAGTTCCAATAGTTCAGTTTTGCTTTTTGTTTCCCTTGCCTCAGGTAAGAAGTTGCTATGGCCGAAGTCAAAGAGGTTGCTGCCTGTTTTCTCCTCTAGGATTTTGATGGTTTCCTGTCTCACATTTAGGTCTTTCATCCATCTTAAATTTATTTTTGTGTGTAGTGTAAGAAAGTGGTCCAGTTTCATTTTTCTGCATGTTGCGGTCCAGTTTTCCCAGCACCATTAGTTAAAGAGACTGTCTTTTTTCCACTGGATATTCTTTGCTGCCTTGTCGAAGGTTAGTTGACAATAGCAATATGTGATTTCCATCTTTGCTGCTCATTACCAATTGGGTTTTTAAAATATTGAGCCTTTGATGAACTTCTAAAAATAATCCAAGTGTCTTAAAATAATATTAAACTTATCTTATGGATTAGTGTTCTAAATTTGTTTGCATTTGGCCCAAATCATTTGGAAACCTATAACCAATAAATGATGCACTAACAATCTTCAGCTTTTAGAGCTTTTAGTAAGTTACAATTACTGCAGATGATACTTGAAAATAGGAAATCATTTACTATCTACTAAAGCAAAGAGGAAGTGAGCAAATTATGATGGGAACACATATATGAGATGTAGTTTTGAAATAGAGTAATTGTTATTACATATCGATTTGTCTTAAGACTCTTTTGAAGGAACTCTTATGCTTAATTGAACAAATTTATATTCTATGCCAAAATTGAATTAACTTGAAAGGCCCTATGATTTTGCAGCATCTAAATTTTATGAAATTTTAAAAAGTAAATATGGAATTAATTTATTATCTAGTTTGCTTATGCAATGTAATAAAAAGTTTCTCTGAGTGAAAGCAAAAATACAGGTACATTTGAAATTGTGTGGGTTGAAATAGGTATCCATTTCAATATAAAAAAGAAATAGAATGGGTTACCTGGGTGGCTCAGTTGTTAAGCATCTGCCTTTGGCTCAGGTCATGATCCCAGGGCCCTGGGATCAAGCCCTGCATCAAGCTCCCTCCTCAGTGGGAAGCCTGCTTCTGCCTCTCCCACTCCTCCTGGTTGTGTTTCCTCTCTCGCTGTGTCTCTCTCTGTCAAATAAATAAATAAAATCTTTTAAAAAAAATAGAAGTGAGAATACCCTCCATTGACCAAAATCTTCACTGGGTTTCTGTTACCTCAGTGTCTATGGAGAGATTATTTTCTCAAATAAGATTATGATCTTCAGTGTTTGCGGGGATGCGGAGAAAGGGGAACCCTCCTACACTGTCGGTGAGAATGCAAGCTGGTGCAACCACTCGGAAAATAGTATGGAGATTCCTCAAAATTTGAAAATAGAGCTACCATATGATCCAGCAATTGCACTACTGGCTATTTACCCCAAAGATACAAATGTAGGGATCCGAAGGGGTACATGCACCCCAATGTGTATAGCAGCAATGTCCACAATAGCCAACCTGTGGAAAGAGCCAAGATGTCCTTCGACAGATGAATGGATAAAGAAGATGTGGTATATATATGCAATGGAATATTATGCAGCCTTCAAAAGGAATGAGATCTTGCCATTTGCAACAACGTGGCTGGAACTGGAGGGTGTTATGCTGAGCGAAATAAGTCAATCAGAGAAAGACATGTATCATATGACCTCACTGATAGGAGGAATTCTTAATCTCAGGAAACAAAGTGAGGGTTGCTGGAGTGGTGGGGGGTGGGAGGGATGGGGTGGCTGGGTGATAGACATTGGGGAGGGTATGTGCTATGGTAGCGCTGTGAATTTGTAAGACTGTTGAATCACAGATCTGTACCTCTGAAACAAATAATACAATATATGTTAACAACAAAAAAAAGATAGCAGGAGGGGAAGAATGAAGGGGGGGAAATCGGAGGGGGAGATGAACCATGAGAGATGAGGGACTCTGAAAAACAAACTGAGGGTTCTAGAGGGGAGGGGGGTGGGAGGATGGGTTAGCCTGGTGGTGGGTATTAAAGAGGGCACACTCTGCATGGAGCACTGGGTGTTATACACAAACAATGAATCATGGAATACTATATCAAAAACTAATGATGTAATGTATGGTGATTAACATAACAATAAAAAATTTAAAAAAGATTATGATCTTCAGAAGAGGTTCAAATAAATAAGTCAACCATTTTAAATTTGTTAGCCACAAATGCAATTTTGATGATGATTGCAGACAAATTTATGAAAAATAAAAATAGTGAGACCATTTATTCAGAAAAGTAGCAGATATGACGTTAGAATAAGATCCACTTTTGAAACTCATTGAAGCTTATGAATACTTACCAAGAATAATTCTTTTGCTTATGGAATTTTTTAGTGAATTTTAAAAACTATTAGTTGAAGTGTACAAGAGCACAAATAATATGCATACAACTCCATAGAGTTTCACTGATTGAACTCACTGATGTAACCAGGAAACAGAAAAAAAAAAAAAATTTACCAGAACCACATAATACCTTCTATGGCGCCCTCTACTCACAATGAAGTCATAGATTTGTTTTGCCAGTTTTGGAACTTTAGAAGAAATAGACTCATACAGCATATAGTTTTGTTATCTGGCTCTTTATCTCAGTATAATGTTTTGAGAGTCACCCGTATGTATGCTTGTAGTTAATTCACTCTCACTGCTCTGTAGATTTCCATTATGTGAATACCAAAATTTATTTACACATTCTAATTTTGATGGCCATCTTGGTAGTTTTCAGTTTGGGCTATTAGAAATAGTGCTATTATGACTATTTTAGTGTTGTTTTTGAAAACATATGTATGCATTTTTGTTGAGTATATAAGTATAAGTAGAACTACTGGGTCATAAGGTCATATGATTATAGTTATGATTGTAACCATTTTATACATCCACCACAAATAACAAAACAATTTTGTAAGCCAATATATAAATATTTAAATTTTTGTGACTTAATTTTAAGGCCACTTGCCCTCTCAGAATTGTCCCAATTTGAAGGACAAAATAAATGATCACATTAATGATAACATGTCCCACTTTATCAGTCTGCAAGCGAAGAAAATATTTTGTCAAGTGTGCTTTCCATTTCCCAAATAAAAGGACACATTTTTTTTTACTATTAACAAAATATATATGTAATTTGAAATTTGCTTTTAATGTAATTCAAGTTGAATACAGGTCAAGTTGGGGCAGAAGCAGAAAATATAACATTCCTTGTCATTGCTAAACTTCTTTTTCAAATAGTGACAAAATCCAATTTCAAGCAAATGATTAGATGCACAAAAGTAATACAAAAAATAATTTAAGACTGAAATGATTCTCCTTTAAAATCCATTTTATTTAATGGACAAATGACAATATTGAAAAAGAAATAACATAATTCAACATTCTGAATTTTAAAATTTTCCATATTTGAAAATATAGCTTAAAATATTATTGTGGCAAGTATAATTTAACATTGCATTATTGTTTTGTATAGCATTCAAAATGCTTTTCATAAAAGCGTTGCAAAATAAAAGACTCCTATTCAAATATTTTTTGTGAAGTATTCTTATAAACCTTTATAATTAATTTTTTGTACTTTTAGCTTTTTTTCTCCTTACTAAATAAGTAAAAATCTTTTGAGACAATAATTATTTAGCTAAGTACATTGGAAATATCCAAGTTTCAAGCTTCTTTCTGGGAAGTGAAGTGCTCCGAAGTCAAGGGGTTTTATATTTTAATGTGTTTTATATTTTAATTCTCAAGGGGTTCCAAAAATGGAATACAACATTATTCAGTTACTCCATAGTTAATTAACACTGAAGTGTTAATTGACATGGAGGGTTCTTACTTTGAGGGGAATGGTGAACTGTTTAAAAGAGAGTGAAGCCATCCCACTTGAGGAACATCAGGTTCCCACACAACAACCTGCACAACTTTTGAAGCTATACCTATGGGTTTGATATCTTTTACTAAAATTTTGGCAAAACTTTAACTGGGTTGATAATGTCCTTTAGAAGGGCATGTGACTTTTAATCCTGATTTAGACTACTTTTATGTATATAATTCTAAAACGTTTTTCTTTTGTTTAAATTGCTGCAAGCCAGGGCGCCTGTGTGGCTCAGTCCTTAAATGTCTGCCTTCATGACCTGAGCTGGTCATGATCCCAGGGTTCTGGGATCGAGCCCCACATCCGGGTCCCTGCTCAGCGTGAAGCCTGCTTCTCCCTCTCCCACTCCCCCAGCTTGTGTTCCCTCTCTCTCTATGCCTCTCTCTGTCAAATAAATAAGTAAAATCTTTAAAATAAATAAATAAATAAATAAATAAATAAATAAATAAATAAAATAAATAAATAAATAAATAAATGGCTACAAGCCATAAAGCCCTAATGAATCTGTTCATTCATTTAACCAATATTAATTGTATGTGTTAAGCACTACTTAGGCATTGGGACTATAGCAATGAAGCAGACAACAATTCTAGAGGGAGGAGGCAGATGGGAGCCTACATATGTTATGAAGAAAATAAAATGGCAGTAGGAGAGAGGATAGACTACATAATTACTTGCATGGTGAGAGGGTTACAAAGGAAATAACATTTGAGATCTTCCAAATCATAGCAGTTAAAGCAAAGGATGCTTTCAATTTCTTAGGTTATTTTAATGAAAACAGAAAAATGTTATAAGATCATTCTAGTCAGATAATAAACAAATTATTAGTGGGAGAAACTATGTTTAGTTTTGGTAATATAAGTTAGAATACTATAAGCAGATTACCCATCAACATGCTTCTGCCAGCCCTTTCAAAATTTTATAAGTAGTTATCTCTTTTTCTTTAAATATGCACTTATTAAATAATTTTAAGAATTGCAGCATACTTTATTTTACCACTGTTGAATCTTAATGCATATTAGACTATTAAATATCTAAGAAGTCCTGCAGTAGAGAAACCTAGTTAATGTTACTTACCCCATAATTTTCCACTGTATTTGAACTTTTTTTTAAGAAAACACCTCTGAAAATCCATAGAAAACTTGTAGTCTATAAGATACATTTTGGGACATGTTGGAAATATGTCTATATCACCAACACTGAAAGATTAGAAAAATTTTAGTCACAGTAGAATAGCTAAAGGTACATTTCAGACTATATCTAAGAAGAAAAAAAAAAGATTGTTTAATCTTGAATGGATTTTGAAGGAATTGGGCTTAAGTCATTGATATTTACTGATAAGTGACATGAACAGATACCATTGAGCTGTCATTTAGTTCTATGTTTAGCTCTTGTGTCTTGAATAGTTCATCTCCTCCAGCAAGGAAATGTGACCTGAGAAGCAATTCTTTTTTACTAAATATTTATATGTATATTTAATAAATATTATATAGTAAACATATATATTCATATGTAGTTACTCAGCTTTTTATTCAAATAAATTATGAGTTAAAGTGGAATATCGTATGGCAAAGAATATCAAGGACTTGGTTCCTTTAAATATATTTTGTATAAAATTAGTTTAAGGAGTTTCCTTATTTTTTGAGCATTTATTTATGAAAGGTTTGCATAGCCCTAATACACTTTCTATGCTAAATATGCTCTTATTTTGGAAGCCCTGCAGGATTAATCATAGTTAAAGCTTGCATGAGAAGGAGAGAGTTAGGCCAATATTCCATTCCAAAGCTCTTTTTTTGGTATTGTTTGGAATATGTGCAGCATCCATTTTGTTCCAAATAGTATTGGAATTTTGTTCCAATTAGATTGCTTCACTTGAGTAATCAGCTGAAACTTTATTTCTGAAAAAGGATTAAAGGAGTTCAGAACAAGTCTCCCCAAAATGTGCCAAATTGGCATGTGGATTATTTTGAGTTGAAGCCAGTTGAGACTCTGTAGGCTCATGTGAAAGTTTTGCCCCTCCATTACTACTGTAACAGTCTAAATTGGGGATCTTTCCCAGAATCAAAGTTATTGCCAGAGATAAGTTTTACCTGAGTGATCCATCTGTATGGCAAGACAAACATGTAATTACCCCATGTCTGCTCTTCTTAATTCCTTGTGAATTGTCCTCCTTCCTTTTGAAGCCCAGGTCCCTATCTTACTCCCTAGCTTAGGATAGCATGTATAAACCTCACTTTAATTTTTTGTCTTGGAACCTCTCGTATGTGGGTTTCCAGTACATGTGAAATTAAATTTGATTTTTTCTTGTTACTCTGTCTCATGTCAATTTAGTTCTTAGACCAGCCAGAAGAAGGTTAAAAGAATAGAGAAATTTTTTTCCTCCCCAACACTATAGCCAGTAGAACCTGGGTTTTGTTAGTCATTAAGCAAATGATGGAGGCTATGTTGAGGATTTCAAATTCAATCCAAGGATCAAAGGAAAGACATTGTCAATGTACATAAAGTGACATGATCATATTTGCATTTAAAAATAATCTTGGAAGGAATAGATAGGATTGATTGAGGGAAAAATAGCCAGTTGAAGGACAATATAAAGGTTCAGTTTGCTATTTTCCCCTCATTTTGGTTATAGATCTTCTTCCCTGCCTCCTTTCTCATTTTTAGCAGAAAATCTTCAATCACTTCTCCACTTCTTATGAAACCTACATTCATCAATACCAGCGTATAGAAGAGTATCAAAGAAGAAACAAGCAGATTTTCAGTATTGGGGAACAGGAGTTACTTATAGGCAGGGACAATAGACGTAAGGGACAGCGAATATGAATGCAGTAGTAGTAGACAATGAATGTTTCAAAGCTTAGATTTTTAAAAACCACTGCTCACTCCAGAGGATGAGAATGTTAAATTTATGAAGTAATACTATATTAATTACTATAATGCTATATTAATATCATATTTTAAATTTTTGACTGTGAAAGGAAACAGTTTGAGATGGTAAGGAGACAAGTAGGGCAAAGAGTAAGAAAAATTATTTTTAAATGATACGACTTTAATCCTGAATGGTATTTTTGGTTTTTGGTTTTTTGTGTTTTTTTGTGTTTTTTGTTTTTTTAAGATTTTATTTATTTATTCATGAGAGACAGAGGGAGAGAGAGGGAGAGAGAGAGAGAAGCAGAGGGAGAAAGCAGGCTCCCAAGGAGCAGGGAGCCCGATGCAGGACGCGATCCCAGGACCCTGGGATCACGACCTGAGCCGAAGGCAGACGCCCAACCATCAGAGCCATCCAGGCGCCCTGAATGGTATTTTTGATATGTAGATTCTTATGTTGGCTCACAAAGCTGAAGATAAATTATATTCCAGTTGATTAATAATTTTTGCTAAAATCAATCAGAATATTTTTAGTATTCAAATGGAATTTATCAATTTTGAAGTAAATTGCAAACTACAAATTTATTGCTTACTCTTCATTTCATCTCATGTATGTCATGACCAAGTAGAACAAATGGTTTAGAAGAAAGGAATAATTATCCTTTAAATTGTATTCATGATTTTAATTATTTTCTTAAATTGTTTTATTATGGAAAATTTTTTGCTTTGATTGTCTCAAAGAAGAAGAGATTTATTAAGCCATACATTTTATATGAGATAGAAGATATAGATTTTATATATATCTAAGAAATTCAATGCATTTCACTTGATAATTGACATTCATGGTGCTAAAGTTTTCCTTACACAGCTTTACTTTGAAAAATAACTATAAGCTTTATAGGGGCAGAAAAGTTTTCCCTTCTTCCCTTCTAGGGTCTTTGGCTGACTGATCTAATAATTAAATTAATAAAAGATAGTGTAACAGGAGAAAAACAGAAATTTAAAAACATGTATACCTCCTTTATAAGTGGGAAAGACCCAGGAAAACTGAGTAACTCTCTAAAATGGCCAAAGCAAACAACTTAAATATCATTTTCAGCTAAAGACAAAAGAACATGTGTGTGTGCTGAAGGGGTGCTTGTGGCTGAGGACAGTTATGGTAGGTTACAGGAAAAGCGCAGTAAATAAAAGAAAGATTATAATGCAAATTTAAGTCCTTGTCTTTTTTGATAACAGTTTCTAAAGAATTAGATACATCCTCTTCTTTCTAGTATGCAAGGGAGATCCCCTTACAAATGAAGATTTCCCTTCTAAAATGTAAATGTGTCTTACAAAAACGTAACTTTTATTCGCTTTTCAGAGCTTCACTTGTGCCTGATGTTTCTTAAAAATAACCATTAAAAAATCAATATGCCAAAGAGGCATATTTTGGGGTGGTATATTTGCTCCCCTTCAGCTTCATCAAATTAATAAATCATCTTTTATACTTTATTTATTTTTGTACATAGACTATAATTTTAACATCAAGTATTATGTGAAATATGTTTAATTCATTAATTTTTATCATTTAATTTGGAATCTGTTAGCAACACAAAATTAAATATACACCAAAATAAACTAATATAGGCATTTTTCAAGAGATATCAATAATATGGGGATAGATGGGAGAATGGTAGGCATCCTGAGAAGCATAAGTAACTGAAGAGACAAGCTCTCTTGTGCTAAATTCCTATTTGAAAACCACATTCAGGTTAACAACTATGTGCCTCATTTGAAGGAAAAAGGACATAACAATTTAAGAATACTAGTGTGACGGGGTACAATTATCAATTATTATGAAGAGAGAAATATTTTCCTTAAAATTTTTTTTCCACTTTCAAAAGTAATTCATCATGTCAGGATATTAATTTAAAAAGATTCATGATCTTGTCAGCAAAGCCTCACAAAGCATGAAGAAAATAGAAGGGAGTCATTATGTATCAGTATAAAAAATATAACCAGACTGTTTTTCAGATTTGCTTATACTCAGTCTTAGTCGTGAAGCATTTAGTAGAAGGGGATATTTAGTGGGGCATCTTTTCAGTGATCTCACCTGAGTTTCCATAGCTGAAAGTAATGGCTTTCTTCTCTACATTTTCAAAGCATTTGATTTTACCTATTTGTGTGTGTGTGTGTGTGTGTGTGTGTGTGTATTTTAAAATTGAAGTCCACATCTATATAGTTAATTGCATTAATTTTAAGTGTATGGTTGGAGGAATATTAACATATGATTTTTACACATGAATATAACTATCTAACCACTACCCAGATCAAGGTATTAAACTCCAGAATATTCCCCCAATCTGTGCTCCATCCCAAGGTACCTTTCTTCAGATATAACTAATATTCTGATATCTATTGTGATAGATTTGTTTCACCTATCCTTGAAGCTAAAATAAATGGAATCATTTGATGTGGGGAAACAAAGGCAGACAAAAAATTATTAAATTTCCTTACTACCTACAGCCTACTGACAAGTCCTTGAAACAGGCAGAGTGACATTCCTCTAGGACTCAACTGCCTCAATGTTAATACTTCCATAAGGGCAAAAGGTAATCCGAGCCTGAACCCCAATCCCCAGGATCCTGTAAGTCTACTTTAACATATAAAAATTCCTTTGGAAACTTCCTTTATCTCTAAACCCCCCAAGATACGTGTTGGCAATCACCCCCAAGCATATGGCGCACTGATATACATCTGAAGGGTCTCATGACTAAGGTTTTATTAGATGGTAATAAATAGCTAGCCCTCTCAAGGCCCTGGAAACCTTGCTTCCAAAATTCCTTAGAGACTTATGCTTTCCCTAACCCCCTCCCAACTTGAAAATATATAATGGGCCACTCCTCAGGACCCCAGTGCAGCTCTTTCTGCCCACGGGTCCTGTCCCCATGCTTTAATAAAATCACCTTTTTGTACCAAAGACGTCTCAAGAATTCTTTCTTGGCCATTGGCTTCAAACCCTAATGGTGTCTTTCCTACATCATTTTTAGCATGTATGGCTTCTTCCAATCAAAATTATGTTTGTGAGATCCATTTGTCCTCTTGTTGTTATCATGAATTTGTTCCTTTTTATTGCCGTATAGTATTCCTCTATGTATGCACATATACCATCTAAATATCCATTCTATGGTTTTTTGCCGTTTATTTTTTTTTCAAATACTTGGGTATTATAAATAAAGCTGCTATGTGCAAGTTATTTGGTGTACCTATGCATTTTTAGGATTGTCTAAATGTAGAGGTCTAGCATAAGTTGTAGATTTAGCTTTCATAAATACTACCTAAAAAAAGCCTGCTAAGGTGGCTGTACTAATAAACACTGCCACCAGCAGTGTATGAAGCTTTTCCTTGCTCCATCTTTGTTCTAACTGGAATATTCTCTTAATTTAAGTCACTGCTTTATGGTTTTAATTTTAATTTCTTTGATAATAAATAATATGAAACTTCTCATAAGCTTATTGACCATTACAATAACATTCTTTTGTGAAGTGTTTAGTCAGACTTTTGACCGTTTTTTTTAATTGAGTTATCTTTTTATTATTGTTTAACAAGAGTTCTTTATATATTCTGGATGAGTCCTTTGTCAGTTGTGTTAATTGTGAATGTTTTCTTCTAGTATGTCTTACTTACTAATTCTCTCGATAATTTTTGATGAAGAGATGTTCTTAATTTAATGTTGTACAGTTAGTAATTTTTAGTGAATTTCTTTTGTGTGCTCTGCTTAAGAAATCACTCAGTCAGTTAAGTGTCTGACTCCTGATCTCAGCTCAGGTCTTAATCTCAGAGTCCTGAGTTCAAGACCCAAGGAAGGAAGGAAGAAAGAAATTTTTGCCTAATCTAAGGTCATGAAGATATACCACTCTCTTCCTTTTATGAGTATTATTGTTTTACCTTTCTCATTTGCATCAATAGTCGGAATTGAATTTCTTCTTTATTATGATAAACATAAGATTAGAAATATATTTTTTCCTATTTGTATTTAATTTTCTAGTACCAATTATTGAAAATACCACCCATTCTCCCCTGACTGGCATTGGAATATTTATTTTGTAAATCTGTTTCTTGACTTCCTATTCTAGTCATTGGTTTATTTGAATATCTTTATTTCAATATCACACTGTATTAATTACTGTAGCTTTGTAGTAAACTTTGTAATCTTTTAGTTTTAAGTTCTATAAAATTTCATTTCTTTTTTTTTTTTCTATTCAGTGTCCCTTGGATTTTGTTTGAGAACCCTATTGGGCTAGACAAAGTCCAGTTCATATTTTAATTAGTCTGTAAATCTTTATCAGGGTAAGCAAGGAGTTTTTATGCTATTACAATATAACTTTGTTGCACTTTCATTAGGAGGAATTTTTTTTCTTAGTAAAACTAGAGAAAGTTCCAGTAAATGCAATTTTTATCATAGACTATTACGGATTTTGTAATGTGTCACTGAAATATTCAGAATATCTAGACTCATCAAATGATATGCAAGGATAGGACATTCACAATATATCACCTTCATATTTAAGCAAATGTCATTGAGCTAAAATAAAATTATAAATAATTATCTAGAAATGTATAGTTCAGCAGTTGAATGTTTTAAGAAAATATTGTGAATTAGATTGTAATTATTTTTCTTTTAATACAATTTGAAGAGGTCTTTTATGTAGCTTTTAAGAGTTAGAAAGATATATTTAAATTTTTCAAAACTCTTCCATATCTTTTACAGAAGCAGGAAGGAAATGAGTTGTTAGCTAGATAAAGTTGTGTATGGTGTAGGAAGGTCTTGTGCTTATTGTTTGTTGGATAACAGGCTTGCTCATGTTTAAATGCAAACACTTGAAAGGGGAAACCTGGATATAAAGGAAAGAGAAATAATAACCAATGATATGAGTTGAGGTTCCTGAGAAGTTAGAGGGTCTAAAATAGAAGCACAAATAGAAGGATTGGGCTTGGATAGGATGAGGGACAACTCTTTTGAAAGGGGAAAGGCAAAGGAGAGAATGAGTATAGATACATGGTTTGCAAGATAAGTGGGAGGAAGTTGAATCTTTTTCTTCTGTGAAATAACAAGGGAGACCATTTGCTGACAGAGAGGGCAACAGAGGATAGGAAGTAAAAAGGAGAAATTTTGAAATAATTTATAGACTAAGAGAGCATTTTGACCAGAGAAAGTTAGCAGGATAGCTGTTGAGAGGGTTTGAAAGTTAATGTTAGTTTTGTTATCATAAATTTGCTTATTATAGAATTCTCTCTAGAAGCAAGTGTGCAAGTTGTCATGTTGTAGGCATTACCACAAGCTATTGTGTTTTTAAAAATCTTTTCAATATATGCTCTCTCACAGACATTTTTTTCAAAACCAGTCTAGGTATACTGGTATATATATACTGGTATATATATATATAGAAACATCCTTTGATACAGAATATTATTATGCTTAGACATTTTAAGAAAAGTATTTTAATTTCCTTAGATTATGAAAACTCTTATTCTGTCTGTGGTGAAGAAAGAAAATAATTGTTAACTATTATCTGTGTGATTGATCACCAGCTACTTAAAAGTCATTATGAAGTCAATTCAGGTTGTGATGGTATATTATATATATGTATAAATATATGTATATATATATGCAATAGGGTACACTGAACTGTGTGTGTATATATATATATATATATATATATATATATATATAATTGACCCCTGAACAACATGGATTTGAACTGTGCAGGTTTACTTATACATAGTTTTTTTCAATAAACACAGTACAGAACTATAAATGTGTTTTCTCTTCCTTATGATTTTCTTAATAATACATTCTTTTCTCTAGGTTACCTTATTATAAAAATACAGTATAAAATACATATAACATACAAGATATGTGTTAACTGACTGTTTATGCTGTTGGTAAGGCTTCCAGTCAAAAATAGGCTATTAGTAGTTAAGTTTTCAAAGAGTCAAAGTTTGGGGTGCCTGGATGGCTCGGTTGAGTGTCTGACTCTTGATTTCAGCTCAGGTCATGATCTCAGTGTCTTGAGATCAAGCCCCACGTTGGGCTCCAAGCTCAGTGGGGAGTCTGCTTGAGATTCTCTCCTCCTTCTGTCCCTCCGCCACTTGCACTCTCTCTCTCTCTCTCTCTCCCTAAAATAAAATAAATAAATTTTTAGAGAGTCAAAGTTTACACCAGATTTTTGATTGTTCAAGGGGGGTCAACAGTGTTCAAGGGTCAATTGTATATATATCCTGTTATACAACCTATATAATATATCCTATTATGTAACCCTTAGATGAGTTTCCCTGCTGTCTTCTGTTCTTTATATTCCTTTTCATTGTCAGATTTAGAACTATTAACACCTTATTTTTGCATAAGACTTCAGAGTTTACCAAATATTTTCTTCTCTCTTGCCTAAGTTCATGCCTATTATGCTGCATACCTAGGCCATAAAGTTAATTCTTCTGTTTCCAATTCTAGTGCCATTTCCTCTATGCCACAGAGGAAATAGTAATGCACTTTTAGTCAGACTGATTTAATGATACTGGGAGACTTGACTTGTATTTATTTCTGCATATGTTGTTATTTGAACATGATATAGAGATACAGGATTTTTTTCCATTTACGTTTCACAAATATTTTGTATAAACTCAATATTAATTAGTCAGATGATAAAACCCGTGGATGAATGCTTTAAAAGAATCCTTTAATCATATATTTCTCATTTTTTTTAGCAAAAACAAATACTGTATAATTTATATATGATCTTACCCTAACTTATTTGTTTTGGAAATATAGGTGTTTTTATTCTGTTTTTTTTTTCCTAGAGTGAGACATATTTGGAATTATAAGAAGAAAAATTAAACATATAGTGTTAAATAACCAAGAAATTACACATCTGTATTTCAAATCTATGTATATTTTAGGGAAAAATTTCAAGCTTTGAAGACATGGTTCATGGTTTAATATTTTCTATAAAACAATGACTGAGATCCAAAAGTAAACGCCACCACTAATAAAGAAATATCGTTTCTATTTCTTTATGACCCCCATTAAATGATTTGCTTGTTTTTGCTACACTCTAACAGTACTTACAGTGACAAGTGAAAGATCCCTTTGAAAATCTCAAAATCTGAAAAATCAAGACAAGATCATTTTAAATTTAGATTCATGTAAAGAATTCAAACAGATATCTCTCCAAAGATTATAGGCACATTAAAAGATGCTCAATTTCATTACTCATTAAGAAATGCAAATCAAAACCAGGATGGGATATCATCTCCCCTCCCCCAGAATTGCTGCTATAAAATAGATAATAACAAGTCTTGTCAGGGATATGGTGAAATTTGGACCTTCATACATTGTTTTGGACTATAAAACTGTGCAGACACTTGGACAAACAATTTAACAATTCCTCAAAATATTGCACATAGAGTTACTATATAACCCAGCAACTTCACTCCTAGGTATGTATCCAAACAAATGAAAATATGCCCACACAAAAACCTGTAGATGAATTCTTAGAGCAGCCTTACTTGTAATACCAAACAGTAGAAACAACCCAAATGTCTATCCAATGCTGAATGGATAAACAAAATATAGTACAATCCACAAAATGAAATATTATTCAGCAGTAAAAAGAAATGAAGTTCTGATATATGCTACAGCATGGATGGAGCTTGAGAGCATTATGCTAAATGAAAGACATCAGACAGTCACAAAAGACCACATATGATTACCTTAATATGAAATGTCCAGAATAAGCAAATATATAGAGATAGAAAATAGATTAGTGGTTTCCTATCGGTGGTTGCCTATGCCAAAGGAAAATTGTACCAGATAAATTAAACAGTCAAGGAAGACTTTATTCAAAACTACTGCAATAGGGCAGGAAGAAACAGTTCCCCTTCTTGGAGTGCATTTCGGAGAGGTGGCATGGCCTCTCTGGAGACAAAAGACCTGGCAGGCACCACTGAGCTGCCCTGTTCACTAGCATAGGAATAGAGACACCTGCTGAAGGCAGCAAACTTTGGCTTTTTGATGTGCTTTAGCATAAACTCCAAACCACTACGTGGCTATATGACTGCTTTTCTGGGACAAAAGAGCACCTGCCATAGCATGACAAGACCCTCCCCCAGAGGATGAGCCTGAGTCCACACCCTGCGGATCCCTAAAACTTAGAGTTTTAAAACCAAGCTGCACCTGAGATAAAACACAGGAGTACTGTGCCACCTGGCCGGCAGACAGATCAGACACAGATAGGGTGAAAGCAGAGATCTGATGGAGGCCTGAGACACAAGAGGGGAGATTGTTTGCTCTTCTGTGAGGGCTTCCTGAAGAGTAGCAGGCACGAACTCCCTGCTGACATGATGAGAGAGCAAGCTTATGCCATTTTCCCCTGCACACCAGCAAGATCAGACTTCATTGAGCATCACAGCACCCCCAAGTGGATGCTGGAGCCGCTTACACTGAGTCCCACCTGCCTGTGCCCTGCAGGTGCATCTCCACTGAGGCAAGTCCACCTGAGACTCAGTGCAGCAGGCCCTTCCCCAGAAGACCAACACTAACCCCTCACACACACCAAGTCTACTGATCATAGAGTGCTGCAAAGCTTCAGCTCTAGGGGAAATACGATCTAGCTTCTTTTCACAAGCAGACCCAAACACATCTAATTTAAACTTGCCACACAGTAGACAAGGCCCAAACACCCTCCACTGCAGGCAAGGAGAAACTCTGCAGAGGACTGACCTTAGGGAAGGAGCAGCCAAAGTGTACTCTCTGAAACACCTCCTGAAGCACCCAAGACAGTATAGGACCTCTTCTTAATATAGCCATTTCTCTCAGGAGAGGAATATAACAGCCTTTCCTAACAATCACACACAGAAAAAAAAACAGTGACCTAGACAACATGACAAGACAGAGGAGTTCACCCAAAAGAAAGAACAGGAAAAAGTAATGGCCAGATATTTAATCAATACAGATATAATTAAGATGCCTGAACCCAATTTAAAATAACAGTCATAAAGATACTAGCTGAGCTTGAGAAAGGCATAGAAGACACTAGAGAATCCCTTACTGCAGAGATTAAATAACTATAAACTAGTCAGTCCAAAATAAAAAAGGTATGACCAAGATGAAAAATCTGGATGCAATGACAAAGGAGATGGATGAATCATGAATAAGTGATATAGAAGATAAAATTAAGGAAAATAATGAACTGCAAAGAAGAAGAAAAGAAAGGTATTGAATCATGAATGTAGGGAACTCAGTGACTCCTTAAAGAGTAATAACATTTGTATCATAGGAGTCTCAGAAGAAGCGAGAGAAAGGGGGCAGAAAGTTTAGTTGAGCAAATTATAGCTGAAAATTTCCCTAATCTGGAGAAGGAAACAGACATTGAAACCCAAGAAGCAGAGAGAACTCCCATTAAATTCAACAAAAGCTGGCCATCACCAAGACATATCAGAGTGAAATTCACAAAAGACACAGACAAAGAATCCTGAAAGCAGCAGGGCAAGAAAAGTCTTTAACCTACAAAGGAAGACAAATCAGTTTCACAGCAGATCTGTCCACAAAAATATAACAGGCCAGAAGAGAGTGGCAGAATATAGTCAACTTGCTGAATGGGAAAAATATGCAGCCAAAAATATTTTATCCAGCATTTCTGTCATTCAGAATAGGAGAGAAAAAGAGTTTCCAGACAAACAGAAACTAAAGGAGTTCAGGACGACTACACCAGCCCTACAAAAATATTAAAGGGGACTCCTTGATGGGGTAAATAAAAGGCCAAAAGCAACAAAGACTAGAAAGGAACAGAGAACATCACCAGAAACACCAACTTTACAAGTAATGCAATGGTACTAAATTCATATCTACCAATAATCACTCTGAATGTAAATGTACTAAATACTCCAACCAAAAGACGTAGGGTATCAAAATGGATTAAAAAAAAAACCATCTATATGCTGCCTTCAAGATACTCATTTTAGACCTAAAGACACCTGCAGATTCAAAGTGAGGGATGGAGACAATTTATTATGCTAATGGACATCAAAAGAGAGCCAGAATAGCCATACTTATATCAGACAAACTGGATTTTAAACCAAAGACAGTAACAAGAGATGAAGAAGGGCACTATATCATAATTAAGGGGTCCATTCATCAAGAAGGTCTAACATTTGTAAATAATTATGCCTCCAACTTGGGAGCACCCAAATATATAAATCAATTAATAACGAACATAAAGAAACTCATTGATAATAATACAATAATAGTAGGGGACTTTAATACCTCACTTACAGATCATCAAAGCAGAAAATCAACAAGGAAACAATGGCTTTGAATGACTGACTGGACCAGCGACTTAACAGATATATTCAAAACATTTCATCCTAAAGCAGCAGAATTCACATTCTTTTTGAGTGCACATGGAACATTCTCTAGAATAGATCACATACTCTGTCACAAATCAGCCCTCAACAAGTACAAAAAGATTGAGATTATACCATGCATATTTTCAGGCCACAACATTATGAAACTTGAAGTCAGCCACAGGAAAAAATTGAAAAGACCACAAATGCATGGAGGTTAAAGAACATCCTACTAAAGAATGAATGGGCTAACTAGGAAATTAAAGAAGAAATAAAAAAAAATTCATGGAAGCAAATTAAAATGAACACATGGCACTCCAAAGCCTGTGGGATATGGCAAAGGCAGTCCTAAGAGGGAAGTATATTGCAATACAAGCCTACCTCAAGAAGAAAGAAAAATCTCATATACACAACCTAAACTTATGCCTAAAGGAGCTAGAAAAGGAACAGCAAATAAAGCCTAAAGCCAGGAGAAGAAGAGAAATAATAAAGATAGAGCAGAAATAAACAATACAGAAACAAAACAAAACAAAAACCAGTAAAACAGATCAACAAAACTAAGAGCTGGTTCTTCGAAATAAGTAATAAAACTGATAAACCCCTAGCCAGACTTACTAAAAAAGAAAAAAGACCCAAATAGTTAAAATCACAAATGAAAGAGGAGAGATCACAACCAACACCACATAAATACAAACAATTATAAGAGAATATTATGAAAAATTATATGCCAACAAACTGGGCAATCTGGAAGAAATGGACAAATTCCTGGAAACATACAAAGTGCCAAAATTGAAACAGGAAGAAATTGAAAATTTGAACAGACCCATAACAAGCAAAGAAATTGAATTAGTAATCAAAAATCTCCCAACAAACAAAAGCCCAGAGCCAAGTGGCTTCCCAGGGGAACTCTATTAATACCTATTCTTCTCAAACTGTTCCAAAAAATAGAAATGGAAAGAAAACTTCCAAACTCGTTCCATGAGGCCAGCATTACCTTGATTCCAAAACCAAAGACCTCACTAAAAAGGAGAATTGTAGGCCAATATCCCTGAGGAACATGGACACAAAAATTCTTAGCAAGCTACTAGCAAATTGAATCCAACAGTATATTAAAAGAATTATTCACCATGATCAAGTGGGATTTATTCCTAGGTTCAGGGGTGGTTCAATATTCACAAATCAATCAATGTGATACACTACATTAATAAAAGAAAGGATAAGAACCATGTGATTCTCTCAAGAGAGCAGAAAAAGCACTTGAGAAAATATAGAATCCATTCTTTATAAAAAAAAAAACCCTCAACAAAGTGGGTATTGATGAAACATACCTCAACATCATAAAGGCCATATATGAAAGACCCACAGCTAATATCATCCTCAATGGGGAAAAACTGAGAGTTTTCCTCTACAGTCAGGAGCAAGACAGGGTTGTCCACTCACCATTACTATTTAACATCATACTGGAAGTCTTAGCCTCAGCAATAAAACAACAAAAGAAATAAAGGCATCCATATCAGAAAGGAAGAAGTCAAGCTTTTGATATTTGCAGATGACATGACACTCTATGCAGAAAACCCAAAAGACTCCATCAAAATATTGCTAAAACTGATACATGAATTCAGCAAAGTTGCAGGATATAAAATCAATATAGAGAAATCTGTTGCATTTCTACACCAATAATGAAGCAGCAGAAAAACAAATCAAGGAATTGATCCCATTTGCAATTGCACCAAAAACAATAAGATACCTAGGAATAAACCTAACCAAAGAGGTAAAAGATCTGTACTCTGAAAACACTATGGAACACTTATGAAAGAAATGGAAGATGACACAAAGAAATGGAAAAATATTCCATACTCATGGATTGGAAGAACAAACATTGCTAAAATGTGTATACCACCCAAAGCAATCTACACATTTATAGCAATCCCTATCAAAATACCACCAGCATTTTTCACAGAGTGAGAACAAACAATCCTAAAATTTGTATGGAACTGCAAAAGACCCTGAATAGCCAAAGCAATCCTGAAAAAGAAAAGCAAAGCTGGAAGCATCATGATTCTGGACTTTAAGCTATATTACAAAGCTGTGGTCATCAAGATAGTATGGTACTGGCACAAAAACAGACACAGATCAATGGAACAGAAATGGATCCTCAACTATCTGGTCAACTAATCTTTGACAAAGCAGCAAAGAATATCCAGTGGAAAAAAGACAGTCTTTTCAACTAATTATGTTGGGAAAACTGGGCAACAACATGCAGAAGAATGAAACTGGACCACTTTGTTACACCATTTACAAAATAAATTCAAGATGGGTGAAAGACCTAAATGTGAGACAGGAAACCATCAAAATCCTAGAGGAGAACACAGGCAGCAACCTCTTTGACCTCAGCCATAGCAACTTCTTACCTGAGGCAAGGGAAACAAAAAGTGAAACTGAACTATTGGAACTTCATCAAAATATAAAGCTTCTGCACAGAAGGAAACAATCAACAAAATTAAAGTCAGAATGGGAGGAGATAATTTCAAAAGACATATCTGATAAAGGGTCAGTATCCAAAATCTATAAAGAATTTATCAAACTCCACACCCAAAAATAAAAAATCCAGTTAAGAAATGGTCAGAAGACATGAATAGACAATTTTCCAAAGAAGATATCCAGATGGCTAACAGACACATTAAAAGATGCTCAACATCACTCATCATCAGGGAAATAATAAAACCATGATGAGATACCACCTCACACCTGTCAAAATAGCTAAAATTAAGAACAAAAGAAGCAACAGGTGTTGGCAAGGATGTGGAGAAAGGGGAACCCTCTTGCACTCCTGGTGGGAATGCAAACTGGTGTAGCCACTGTAGAGAACAGTATGGAGGTTCCTCAAAAAGTTAAAAATAGAACTACCCTATGACCCAGCAATTGCATTACTAGGTATTTAGCCAAAAGATATAAAAATACAGATTTGAAGGGGTACATGCACCCCGTGTTTATGGCAGCATTATCAACAATAGCCAAACTATGAAAAGAGCCCAAATGTCCATAGACTGATGAATGGATAACGAAGAAGTGGTATAAATAGCCAATGGAATATTACTCAGCCTTCGAAAGGAATTAAATCTGGCCATTTACAAAGATGTGAATGTGGCTAGAGTGTATCATGCTAAGCAAAGTAAGTCATTCAGAGAAAGAGAAACCATATGTTATATATGGTTTCACTCATGTGGAATTTAGGAAACAAAACAGATGCCTATATGGGAAGGGCAAAAAGAGAGAGAGAGAAGCAAACCATAAGAGACTCTTAATGATAAAGCACAAACTGAGGGTTGATGGAGGGAAGTGGGTTGGGGATGGGCTAGATGGATGATGCGTATTAAGAAGGGCACTTGTGATGATGAGCACTGGGTGTAGTATGTAAGTGATGAATCGCTAAATTCTGCTTCTGAAACCTATAGTACACTATATGTTAACTAACTAGAATTTAAATAAAAATTTGAAAAGAAAGAAAAAAAAAGACTACTGCAACAGAGAAAGATGAACTTCACTTCTCTGAAACAAAAGTGAGAAGATTAAGTGCTGGTGTGAGCTAAAGGAAAAGTCCTAGAGGATATTAGGGTGAGGTAGTTCAGTGTGATTAGGCCATCTAAGTTTGCTAATGTAGTTGGATTCCTACCCTCCGACAGAGACTGGAAGAGAGTGCCACTCTCTCTTTTGATGATTATATTTCAAAAGAATAACTCCCAGAAGCTTGTGAAAGACATTCCTAGGTTGTGAAACTGGTAAGAGGCTGGGAGAAGATTTATCTATTTCCCCAAAGAGCAGGAAAGAATTACAAGTTTCTAAGGTAAATGCACTAAGGAAAGGGGGGGTCAAGGGTGTATAGTCAGAAAAAGTAATCTAAAGCTTAGTCAAGCTGAAGGGAAGCCCATCTCATTCATCTAGGATTAGGAGAGGGGTTGGACAAAAACAAGAATGACTGCTAATGGGTACAATGTTCTGGAGTTGATGGTGGTTAAGTCTTGGCCACCTCTGTGGATATGTTAAAAACCATTGAACTGTACACTTTAAATTGGTAATTCAGTTAATTATTTCTCTTTAAAGTTCTTTACAAAAATAAGTGCTCGTATAATTATTAGGTATGTAGTCCTACCTATCATTATGTCTTCTTTACCAAATTACTATAAGAATTAAAAGCATACAATTGCGATCAGTTGTAATTTTGTTTCTAAGATACCTGTCTTTGCTTCTAAGAAATTTTACAGAATTCTCATTACTTGACTCCAAGTGCAATCTACTCTTTATCGAGCATCTTTTTCTCTTCTCTTATACTACCTGAGTTGTCAGCCAGAACAGTCTGCCTGTCAACACTGCTGCTTTGCGATCATTTTATCTATATGAAGAGCAAGCTAAGACACATATGCCAAGTGACATAATATGCACTTAGCCAAATTTTATATCATGTACCAAGACTTGGGTCCAAAATCTGTGTGTGACCTTCAGTTCTAATTTATTCAACAGGTACATATGAGGGCCTTGAGAAATTGTCTTGCCTTTTTAACACATATCTTTGATTAAAGGTCAAGTGTGAGCAATGGGCTTTGTTTTTCCTTTGCCTGAGAAAAAGGTTACATTTGACAAGTCAGCATCATTTGACATATTTGACCTCCTGGAAATACTGTCTCTTGCATATTTCCATAATACCGAATTTTGCTGGTTTCCTCCTACTTCACTGACTATTCCTCCTCACCTTTGTTGAACCTCTGTTTTTCAAACTTCTGAATGTTAGACAACTCAGATTCTATGCTCTCCCTGCTTCTTTATCTACATCTTTTCCCTATGTGTACTTCACAGGCACACAACATCTTTCTGCTAATTAATGACAAAATTTATGTAACAAGAAAAAGAAATCAGCATTACTTTCACTGAGATAGAAACCAAATAAGAATGAATTTCTTTAGCTATGAATTTCACTTATTCGGTGCTTTAACGTAGCTTTTTCATGGAACTAGGAGAATAGTATTAAAGTGATGTGACTTGGATATTATTTTTGCTTTCATAGCATTATAAAATGGACTGCTTCCTTATTTGATATGCAAGAAATTTTTCTAGTAAATATGTAAGAGCATGGCCAACCCATTGACTTTTTTGAAGCAGCAATATGGTATTAGAAAACAAATGTAAACTTCATTCATTTAGTAAATATTGGGTTAAATATGTCTTATATGACAGGTTCTATTTCACAAACTAGAGATATAGCAGTGAACAAAATTGAAAAAAAATTTTTCTGCAACTATGATTCTACATTATACTGTGAAGAGACAGAGACAAAAAAGAAATATGTAGTAAATATGTAAATATGTAGTATACTGTAAATTATGTAGTATACTGTAAAGTAATAAGTACTACAGGAAAAAATAAGTAAGGAACAGGGAAACTGAATGCCTCAGTGGGGGTGCAGTTCTTAAAATCATCTGGGAGGACCTCTTTGAAAAGAAAGCATTTAAGGATATTGTTGAAGGAGAAAATGTAGTAAACCATGAAGATTGATATTGAGGTGAAGTGTATTCTAAGCAGAGGGGGAAAAGGCAGTGCAAAGGCCCTGAGGTAAGACATGCATAATGTGTTTGAAAAACAAGGCGAGTGTGTCTTGAGAAAAGTGAGTGAGAAGAGTAGAAGGAAATGAAAACATAGAGGTAGGTAACAGGTTCATGTTGGGCTTTGTAGGCAAATTAAAAATACTAGCATTTAATTTTCATGTTATAAGTAGATATTTATCAGAGGATTTTTTGCAAGAAGGGGCTTGATCTGTCACACTTTTAAAGAATCCCTCTTGCTGTTGTGTTGAGAATAAATTTTAAGGGGGCAGGAGTGCAAGTAGGCATATTATAAGGCCATTGCAATAATCTAGGCAAGAGATAGTAGTGGTTGGTAGTGATCAGCATCTCTATATGTATATGTATATGTGTATCTATCTATCTATATATATATACTGAAGTAGATATGTATGGATTGGATGTGGAGTGTGAGAGAAAGAGAGATGTCAAGGATAACTCCAACTATTTTATTACATGAGTAACTAGAAAAACAAATTGCCTTTAACTGACAAAGGAGTAATGCAGGATGAGGGGTGTAGGAGATTCAATACAGAGATGGTGAAAGCCATGCTAATTTTGAAATGTCCATTATGCATTCATATGGAGATGTTGAGAATACAACCGAATCTATGAGAATGGAGTTCAAGAAAGAGAACTAAGCATGAGATTTACGTTTGGAGTCATTGCTGTAGATACATTATGAATGAGATCTGCAAAAGAAGACTAGACACAGAAGAAAGTGACCCAAATCCTGAGAACTGAGAGTCAGCATAAGAAACTGAAAGATATCCACTATGAAAGGAAGAAACCAAGGATGTATGGTATGCTGGAAGACAAGTGATACAGTGAATCAAGGTAGAAGTGATCAACTGTAAATGTGGCTGAGATCTCTCAGTAAGTAAGACGAGCAATGAGAATTGACGGTGAGATTAAGCAACTGGTGACTTTGAAATAGAAGTTTTGCTGGGAGCCCAGTTCTTGGCTTAAAGAGAGAATGAGAAAGGAACTTAAGTAAACATAACTTTTTTTAAATTTTATTTTATTATGTTATGTTAGTCACCCTACAATACCTCATTAGTTTTGATGTCGTGATCCACGATTCATTGTTTCATATAATACCCAGTGCTCCATGCAATATGTACCCTCCTTAATGCCTGTCACGGGGCTAACCCATTCCCCCACCCCCTTCCCCTCTAAAACCCTGTTTGTTTCTCAGAGTCCGTAGTCTCTCATGGTTCAGCTCTCCCTCCAATTTCTCCCCCCTTCATTTTTCCCTTCCTCTTCCTAATGTCCTCCATGCTATTCTTTATGTTCCACAAATAAGTGAAACCATATGATAATTGACTTTCTCTGCTTGACTTATTTCACTTAGCATAATCTCCAATCCCATCCATGTAGATAGAAAAGTTGGGTATTCATCCTTTCTGATGGCTGAGTAATATTCCTTTGTATATATTGACCACATCTTCTTTATCCATTCATCTGTTGAAGGGCATCTCAGCTCTTTCTACAGTTTGCCTATTGCAGACATTGCTGCTATAAACATTAGGGTGCATATGGCCCTTCTTTTCACTACATCTGTGTCTTTGGGGTAAATACCCAGGAGTGCAATTGCTGGGTCATAGGGTAGCTCTATTTTTAATTGTTTGAGGCACCTCCACACTGTTTTCCAAAGTGGCTGTACCAACCTGCATTCCCACCAACAGTGTAAGAGGGTTCCTCTTTCTCCACAACCTCTCCAACATTTGTTGTTTCTTGCCTTGTCAATTTTTGCCATTCCAACTGGTATAAGGAGATATCTCAATTGGTTTTGATTTTAATTTCCCTGATGGCTAATGATGATGAACATTTTTTCATGTGTCTGTTAGCCATTTGTATGTCTTCTTTGAAGAAGTGTCTGTTCATGTCTTCTGCCCATTTTTTGACTTGATTATTTGTTTTTTGGGTGTTGAGTTTGAGAAGTTCTTTATAGATCTTGGATACCAGCCCTTTATCTGTAGTGTCATTTGCAAATATCTTCTCCCATTCTGTGGGTTGCCTCTTTGTTTTGTTGACTGTTTCCTTTGCTGTGCAGAAGCTTTTTATCCTGATGAAGTCCCAAAAGCTCACTTTTGCTTTTGTTTCACTAGCCTTTGGAGATGAATCTTAAAAGAAGTTGCTGTGGCTGATGTCAAAGAGGTTAGTGCCACTGTTCTCCTCTAGGATTTTGATGGATGCCTGTCTCACATTGAGGTCTTTCATCCATTTTGAGTTTATCTTTGTGTATAGTCTTAGAGAATGGTCAAGTTTCATTTTTCTGCATACAGCTGTCCAGTTTTCCCACCACCATTTATTGAAGAGACTGTCTTTTTTCCATTGCATATTTTTCCTAACTTTTTTATTTGTTTTTGTTTTGTTTGTTTTTTTGCTATAAAAAGGAACAGAGAAATGCATATGTTAGATTGAGAACTATGAAAGCTATGAAATCTCTTCAGGTGTACTGCCACCAAATATTTTAGTTTTTTTTTTTTTAATATTTTATTTATTTATTTAACAGAGAGAGAGAGCGAATAACAAAGGGAGAAGGAGAAGCAGACTCTCTGCTGAGCCCTGATACGGGGCTTGATCCCAGGAACTCGGGATCATGACCTAAGCCGAAGGCAGACGCCCAACCTACTGAACCACCCAAGTCCCCTAAATGTTTTAGTTTTTAGAATGTAGAAGAAACATCTTTTAAGCAGAAGATCAGTGAGAATCATGATCTCAAAAACATAAAAAAAAAAGTCAGTTTTAAGGACACACTCTGGTTCTGGTCTCACGTTTTACACTAAATGGGCTGTGGGGATTGGGGTAGGGATGGAGAATAGAGTGAACAGAGATGATCAAACAGACAGTTCTGCCTAAGGCTTAGAGTAGAGTAGAACTAAACTCCTCACATTATGCTGCTTCACCGAGTTCCCTATCCTGTTCTTCCTTGGTCTCTCAAATAAGTGCCACCTCTAAGTCCTGTCTTAACACATGAGTTTAAAAACAGAGGAATTTGAAGAAATAAGACATATTTCTGGGGCTGCCCCAGTTTAGTTATATTTGTAATTCCCATTTTCATCCCACTAAATGTTCTATCCTCTCCACATTATGGTTATGTGATAGGCATGAGAATGTACCCAGCAGATCTCCTACAATAGGAAGGTAAATCTCTGTAGGCTTTAGGCCAAGATGGTGCTCCTTGAAATCCATTTCCATATTTGCACTGAGGACACACTTTCCACAGCGCTGCTCTCTTAACCCCTTCCAGCGACTAAATGTGTTAGGGATACTAAGGCAAATCCCTCCTAGGAGACACAGGACTCTTTTGGCCAACTTTGGTTCAAGGCTCAGGATTGTTTACTCAAAATGAATAATAGTCATGATTCCATGAACTAGAGGATAAATCTACTCCTGGCCACTTTGGTCTTCTCATCCCTCTTCATCAACAAGAAGAGAACTTATCGAGGTTATTGATTCCTTATTAAGTAGGTATTAGAACAATGGACAAAAAGAGGTCTATTATCCAAATCCAGGAGGCTCACTGTGCCTCTTGTTACTTTTTTGTACTTATTAATAGCCATGACTGGTGAAACGCTGTGGCAAAGCAAGGTGCATAAATCTCAATCTAAATTAAGATGGGAAGCAAAATGAAAATATACTGAGGACAATGGTATGATAGTGGATAAAACTATCAAGGTGTCAGGTTCCATAGGAAAGATAGTTTAGATGACCACATTAAAGAACATTGTCCAGAAAAGTTCTGGTAGAGGGTAAGGAGAATATGAAATGTATTATGGATTAAGGCAGTTATGATCACCAACCTAGGTCTTTTGACCAAAGAAGTGGAAATTTAACAGCCATATTTTATACTTTTAACATTTTTTTCCTCCCTCATTTTTCTCACACTTTTTTATATGAACAATGGTTGTGGTTAATATTTTAGGTTTCAGATGGAAGTATGATTAAATGATTTTGTGTGCAACTTTATGAGTCTCTTGTATTTGGAATACACCTGTCACCCAGGCCAAAGACAACAGTGTGTGCTGAGAAACAAAAGGATTAAGTTTGGCATATATCTTCTATTTGTCCTTTTAGATTCACTCTCCACCCTGCTCTCCTTCCTGGAAAGTGCACCTGTAGTGACTATTGCATCAGGTTCTCTTATCCTCTTCCATTTGAATTTGGCCAATGAAGAATCCCGGCTGATGATCCTCCCGAGAAAGACGGATACATTGGGTATTTGGTGCACCAATCCTTTCCCTATGGAATTCCTTAAACAAAAGTTGTCACACTGCTAACTTTTTTTTAAAAGATTTTATTTATTTATTTTACAGAGAGAGACAGTGAAAAGGGGAACACAGCAGGGGGAGTGGGAGAGGGAGTAGCAGGCCTCCCGCTGAGTAGGGAACCCGAGCGGGGCTTGGTCTCAGGACCCTTGGATCATGACCTGAGCCGAACACAGACACTTAACAACTGAGCCACCCAGGCGCACTATCACACTACTAACTTTTAAAATAATCTCTTTAATTAACCATCCTCTTTTTGTCTAAATTGAATATATTATCTGTGTCCTCCTGGGACCCTGACTTATACATTAACTATGATATATTTTTGTTTATATGAGCCTAATTTTAAGATTATGTATCCATGTTAGTCATATTCCCTATAGCATGATATTCAAAACTAACCGAAGGAATAACTTTGGCCAAAAAAGTAATCTGAATCTTGAAAGCTTTGAAATGAATTTCTAGCTTAGAAAAAATATGAATACAATCTGACCTGATAAGGTCAGCTGTAATAGAGTGTAACATCATTCTACCAAAAACCAAGTTTGTTTTCAAAATCAAAAGCCTGTGTGGTAATTTACATACTATTCTACTGATGGGAAAGAAACTTAAATAAATTCTCATCTATATTTGACTTGTTTTCTGATGATACGCAGGTAAAAATCATGTATACACCTAAAAGTGTCTTAACTGTACTTAGTTTAGTATGTTATTTTTTAGACTAATACTTCTGCTTATACATTTTACATCCCCAAATATAAGACTAGATTCCAATTCAAATACTTTTAAAATATAAGTAAGATGATGTTCCTTTCTGATCAAATATATCATCTTCAGTGTTTTGTCCCTAGATTATAGCACATTGAACGACCTACTTTTAAAGAATTAAAATAAATTATCAATATTTATTGAATGAATGAAAACCTAGTTTAAAAAGAACTACCAAAAATATCACACAAACATCCAAGAGTTTGCATCATAATCTTATTCAAAATCTGAGCTGAATTCAAAACAATGGGAAAATACATTAAATGTGAGATTGTTGACAATCCTTGAATTTCTTTTATATAATCTTTATAGATATAAAATATAGAAAAATTTGCCATTGTTTTTAATGACAGAAATATGAAATATATTCTAGCTAACTATATCAATTAGAATGATGAATGATCCAGATATTAAAATTAATAATCATGAATTTCTAGAATGTGATAAAACACTGATTTTCCTCAATCTCCTTTAGTCTATTTAATTTTGTTAGTTTAATCCTTTTTTGAGATTCACATCTTCCAAATTTGGCCTGTGGCCCATTAAAATAAAAGGTAAATGTTATGTCTTGACTATAGGAAACAAACAGGGTTGCTGGAGGGGGAGCTGGGTGGGGGCATTGGGTGGGTATTTGGGTGATGGACATTAAGGAGGGCACTTGATGTAATGAGCACTGGGTGTTATATGCAACTGATGAACCACTAAACTCTACCTCTGAAACTAATAATATACTATATGTTAATTAATTGAATTTAAATTTAAAAATTTAAATTTTAATTTTAAAAAAAGGAAATATCATGTCCATGATACAGACTGACTTTTTTCATAGCAATATGTCTACCTACCTTATATTTGCAAGTGTGTATGTGTGTATTTATTGAACCAGCTACTGAACAATTTTTATTTTAGGGTCTGTGAAATTCTTGTTTATATGAACTGTGTCCATACAATGATTTGATTGTCTATAAACCAAAAAGATGAACTATTTAGAACTGAATGAAAGGAAGTTTCCAAAATTAACAAGTAAAGCAATCATCTAACAAATTCTATTAAGCTCCTCTATTTTGATTTTAATGAACATTAGTAAATACCCTAAAGGAACAAAAACAAAGCTCTAATCCATGTGCTTCAAAAGCTTTTATTCAAATACAGGAAATGAAAAAATACCCATCCTTCACAGTTTACTCAGGGTAGTCTGAGTTTATACCTGTGTCCCTGCTTAAATTGTTAGATGCCCCTTTTATTCTCAAGGTGTCATGTTAGGGTCAATAAATCATATAATCATCACCCTAGAGGTAATGCATACAAACCAATAACTAAAATATAGGGTGGCAAGTAATTAGTATCAGGAAATAAGGTAAGTACAAAGCAATTACCATTGGAATTCATGATTGGGTGAGTTCAATTCTCTCTGGTGATCAGGGAAGACTTCAAAGTAGAGGTGGCAATTATGCCAGATCTTAAAGAAAGAGGACTATTTCAATAGAGATAAAATGAAGGGCAGGCAGTTTATTCAAAATATTTACATATTTAATGTGAAAAATTGTTCACATTAAAGTTGGAATGTAGATTTAAAAATGTAGATCTTTTTTTCTGTAACCTATCTGGTTTTCTTACAAAGGCTGCACCTACTGTTCAGTGGGGAAATTTTTATATTTTACTTCTATTCAACTTTAACCCTCCTCCATTAAGATAATTTAATCAAGAGACTGATACACTATGGGGAAAAAAATGCTCAGTCTACCATATATTGTCGTCCATTCAGAAGAATATGTATGTACTCTGAAGCATTTGTAATGTCTTATTTAACATGGTTGATTTTTATAAGACTTTTAAGAGTACTGGATTTTTTCCCAAGTTTTTATTTGAATTCCATTTAGTTAACATACAGTGTTATATTAGTTTCAGGTGTATGATATAGTGATTCAACAATGCACGTGTTGCATCACGACAGGTGCACTCCCTGATCCCCATCACCTATTTAACCCATCCCCCCAGCCACCTCCTCTTTGGTAACCATCAGTTTGTTCTCTAAAGTTAAGAGTAAATTTCTTGGTTTGTCTCTCTCTCTCTCTCTCTCTCTTTTTTCCCTTTGCTCATTTGCTTTGTTTCTTAAATTCTATGTATGAGTGAAATCATATGGTATTTGTTTTTCTCAGACTTATTTCACTTAGCATTATACTGTCTAGTTCCATCTATGTCATTGTAAGTGGAAAGATTTCATTCTTTTGATGGCTGAGTAATATTCCATTGGTGTGTGTGTGTGTGTGTGTGTGTGTGTATCTTCTTTATCCATTCTTCAATCAATGGATACTTGGGCTGCTTCCATATCTTGGCTTTAATAAATAATGCTGCTATAAACATAGTGTATATGTATGTATATGTATACATACATAGTGTATGTATCTCTTTGACTTAGTGTTTTTTTTAATATATAAAATTTTTATTATGATTTTTGTCTGGAAAAAGACATTATGTTTCTAATATTTCCAGTTGTGTTCCTTTTTTTTAGGTATTCTATTTTATTTTATTTTTTTAAATAATTTTTATTGTTATGTTAATCACTATACATTACATCATTAGTTTTTGATGTACTGTTCCATGATTCATTGTTTGTGCATAAGACCCAGTGCTCCACGCAGAATGTGCCCTCTTTAATACCCATCACCAGGCTAACCCATCCCCCCACCCCCTCCCCTCTAGAACCCTCAGTTTGTTTTTCAGAGTCCATCGTCTCTAATGGTCCGTCTCCCCTCCGACTTACTCCCCTTCATTCTTCCCCTCCTGCTATCGTCTTCTTTTTTTTTTTTCTTAACATATATTGCATTATTTGTTTCAGAAGTACAGATCCGTGATTTATCAGTGTTGTACAATTCACAGTGCTCACCATAGCACATACCCTCCCCAATGTCTATCACCCAGCCACCCCAACCCTCCCACCCCCCATGACTTAGTGTTTTGTATTTTAGGGGTAAATACCTAGTAGTGCAATTGGCGGATCATAAGATAGTTCTATTTTTAACTTTTTGAGGAACCTCCATACTATTTCCAGAGTGGCTGCTCTAGTTTGCATTCCCACCAACAGTGCAAGAGGTTTCCTTTTTCTCCACATCCTCGCCAACACTTGTCATTTCTTGTGCTGATGATTTTAGCCATTCTGACAGGTGTGAGGTGATATTGCATTGTAGTTTTGATTAGCATTTCCCTGATGATAACTGATGATGAGCATCTTTTCATGTGTCTGTTGGACATCTGTATGTTTTCTTTAGAGAAATGTCTGTTCCTGTCTTCGCCCATTTTTAAATTGGATTATTTGTTTTTTGGGTGTTGAGTTAGATAAGTTCTTTATATATTTTGGATACTAACCCTTTACTGGATATGTCATTTGCAAATACCTTCTCCCATTCTGTAGGTTGCTTTTCAGTTTTGTGGATTATTTCCTTTACTATGCAGGAGATTTTTATCTGAATGAAGTCCCAATAGTTTACTTTTGTTTTCTTTCCCTTGCCTCAGGAGACATATCTAGAAAGAAGTAGCTATGGATGATGTCAAGAAGCTAATACCTGGGATCTCTCTAGGATTTTGATAGTTTCAGGTCTCCCATTTAGGTCTTTAATCCACTTTAAATTTATTTTTGTGTATGGTGTAAGAAATTGGTCTAGTTTCATTCTTTTCATGTAGGTGTCCTGTTTTCCCAACACAATTTGTTGAAAAGACTTTCTTTTCCCCATTGGATATTCTTTCCTGCTTTGTGGAAGATTAATTGAACATATAATTGTGGGTGTATTTCTGAGTTTTCTCTTCTGTACCTTTGATCTGTGTGTCTATTTTTTGTGTTAGTGCCATACTGTTTTGATTACTACAGCATTATAATATAACTTGAAGTCTGGAATTGTGATACCTCCAGCTTTGCTTTCCTTTTTCAAGATTGCTTTGGCTACTTTGGGTCTTTTGTAGTTCCATACAAATTTTAGGATTGTTTATTCTAGTTCTGTGTAAAATGCCATTGATAGTTTGATAGAGATTGCATTAAATCTGTAGATTGCTATGGGTAGTATAAACATTTTAACAATATTTGTACTTTTAATGATTGAGCATGGAATGTCTTTCCAATTCCTTGTGTTGTCTTCAATTTCTTTCTTCAGTGTTTTATAGTTTTCAGAGTATAGGTCTTTCATTTCTTTGGTTAGGTTTATTCCTAGGTATTTTATTATTTTTGGTTCAATTGTAAAAAGGATTGTTTTCTTAATTTCTCTTCCTGATGCTTCATTATTGGTGCATAGAAATGTAACAGATTTCTATACATTGATTTTGTATTCTGAGAATTTACTGAATTTGTTTATCTTTTCTAGCCAGTTTCTTTTTTGGTGGAGTCTTTTGGGTTTTCCATATATAGTAAGTATGATGTCATCTGCAAAAAGTGTAAGTTTTACTTCTTCCTTACCAATTTGGATGCCTTTTATTTCTTTTAGTTGTCTGACTTCTGTGGTTAGGAACTGCTATGTTGAATAAGAGTGGTGAGAGTGGACATCTTTGTCTTGTTCCTGACCTTAGGGGGAAAAGCTCTGTTTTTCACCACTGAGTATGATGTTTGCTTTGGATTTTTCCATGTATGCCACTTATTATGTTGAAGTATGTTCCCTCTAAAACTACTTTGTTGAGTTTTTATCATGAATGGACATTGTACTTTGTGAAATGCTTTTTCTAAGCCTATTGGAGTGATCATATGATTTTTGTCCTTTCTCTTTTTGGTGTTGATACATCACATTGAATGATTTGTGAATATTGAACCACCCTTGCAACCCAGGAATAAATTCCACTTGATTGTGGTAAATGATTTTTTTTTTATGTTTGTTGGATTTGGTTTGCTAGTATTTTGTTGAGGTTTTTTGCATATATTGTCAGAGATTTTGATATGTATTTTCTCTTTTTAGTGGTGTCTTATCTGACCTTTGGTATCAGGGTAATGCTGGCCTCATAGAATGAATTTGGAAGTTTTCCTTCCTTTTCTATTTTTTTGGGAATAGTTTGAGAAGAATAGCTATTAACTCTTCTTTAAACGTTTGATAGAATTCACTCATGAAGCCATCTGGTCCTGAACTTTTGTTTTTGGGGAGTTTTTTGAATCTCAATCAATTTCTTTTCTGGTAATTGGTCTGTTCAAATTTTCTGTTCTTCCTGTTTCAGTTTTGGTAGTTTATATGTTTCTAGGAATTTATCCATTTCTCCGAGATTGGCCAATTTTTTGGCATGCAGTTTTTCATAATATTCTCTTATAATCATATTTCTGTGATATTGGTTGTTACTTCACCTCTCTCATTTGTGATTTTATAGTTTTTTTTTGAGTCCTTTCTCTCTTTTTTGATAAGTCTGCTTAGAAGTTTATCAGTTTTATTGATTTCTTTCAGAGAGCCAGCTCCTAGTTTCATTGATCTGTTTCTATTGTTTTTTTGTTTGTTTGTTTGTTTCTATATCATATATTTCTGCTCTAATCTTATTATTTCCTTCCTTCTGCTGGTTTTCGGTTTTGTTTTTCTTTTTCTAGCTTCTTTGGGTGTAAGATTAGGTTGTTTATTTGAGAGTTTCTTCCTTCTTGAGATAGGTCTGTATTGCTGTAAATTTACCTCTTAGAATCACTTTGCTGCATCCCAAAGTTTGTGGACCATTTTATTTTCTTTTGCATTTATTTCCATGTATTTTTTAAAGTTCTTCTCCTACTTGTAGGTTGACCCATTCACTGTTTAGTAAGTTATTTGACCTCCATGTATTTGTGGTCTTTCCAAATTTTTTCTTGTGGGTGACTTTTAGTCTTATAATGTTGTTCAGAAAAGATACAAGGGATGACTCAATCTTCTTGGATTTGTTGAGGATTGTTTTGTGGGCTCGTATGTGATCTATTCTGGAAAATGTTCCATGTGCCCTTGAAAAGAATGTGTATTCTGCTGTTTTAGGATGGAATTTTCTGAATATGTCTGCTAAATTCATCTGTTCCAGTGTGTCATTCAAATGCCATTGTTTCCTTGTTGATTTTCAGTTTAGATGATCTGTCCATTGAAATAAATGGGATGTTTAAGTCCCATACTATTATTGTATTATTATCAATTATTTTGTCTATTTTTGTTATTAACTGTTTTATGTATTTGGATGCTCCTATGTTGGGTGTATAAATTTTTTTATACATCTCTCCTCCCCATGTTTTAGGTATATGTTGTTATACTCTACATCTTTTTTTTTTAAAGATTTTATTTATTTATTTGACAGAGAGAGACATAGCGAGAACAGAAACATAAGCAGGGGGAATGGGAGAGGGAGAAGCAGGCTTCCCGCAGAGCAGGGATCCCAATGTGGGACTCAATCCAGGACCCTGGGATCATGACCTGAGCCAAAGGCAGACGCTTAACGACGAGCCACCCAGGCGCCCATACTCTACATCTTTTTATCTTGCAATTTCCTTGACTGATAGTCGTTTTTACTGCTTTTGTTTTTCCTACCTTTGTACTGCCACTTTTGTCTCTTCTTTCCACTCAAAGAGCCCTTTAATATTCTTGAAGAGCTGTTTCTTTTTTCCTTCTTTTTTTTAAATTTAAATTCAATTAGCCAACATATAGTACATCATTAGTTTTTGGTGTAGTGTTCAATGACTCATTAGTTGCATATAACGCCCAATGCATATCACAACATGTGCCCTCCTTAAAAATCCCATCACCCAATTACCCCATCCCCCCACCCACCTCCCTTTCCACAAACCTCAGTTTTTTCCTGGAGTCAAGAGTCTCTCATGGTTTGGGTCTGTCTCTGATTTCCTCCCATTCAGTTTTCCCTCCCTTCCTCTAGGTCCTCTGTGCTCTTTCTTATATTCCATATATGAAACTGTATGATAATTGTCTTTCTTTTGTAGACTCATTTCACTTAATGTCATACCCTCCAGATTCATCTATGTCAATGTAAATGGTAGGTATTCATCCTTTCTGATGACTGAGTTATATTCCATTGTATATATGAACCACATCTTCTTTATCCATTCATCTGATGAAGAGCTGTTTTTGTGGTCATGAACTCCTTTAGTTTTTCTTTGGGAAACTCTTTATCTCTCCTATTTTGAATGATCATCTTGCAGGATAGAGTATTCTTGGTTGCAGATTTTTCCCATTCAGCACTTTGAATATATCATGCCACTCTCTTCTGGCTTTGAAAATTTCTGCTGAAAACTTCCCTGCTAGCCTTATGGGGGGGTGGGTTCTCCCATATGTAACTGTCTTCTTTTGTCTTGCTGAGTTTTTTAAAAAAAATTTTAAGTTAATTTTTTTATTTGTCAGAGAGAGAAAACACAAGCAGGGAGAGCAGCAGGCAAAGGGAGAAGCAGGCTCCCTGCTGAGCAAGGACCCTGATGCAGGACTCGATCCCAGGACCCTAGGGTCATGACCTGAGCTGAAGGCAGATGCTTAACTGACTGAGCCACCCAGGTGTCCCTGTCTTGCTATTTTTAAATTTTTTTTACCACTGTATTTTGCCATTTTTATTTTGCTATTTTAATTATATGTCTAGCTATGGATCTGTTTTTGTTGATTTTGTTGGGAGTTCTCTGTGCCTCCTGGATCCGATATCTGTTTCCTTCCCCAGATTAGGGAAACTTACAGCTATTATCTCTTCAAATAAATTTCTGCCTTTTCTCTCTCTTCTTCTTCAGGGGCTCCTATAATGTGAATGTTACTACATATGATAGAGTCACTGAGTTCCATAAATCTATTCTAGTTTTGTATAATGCTTTCTTTTTTTCTCTCTTTTGTTCAGCTTGATTACTTTCCATTACTCTGTCTTTTAGGTCATTAATTCACTCCTCTGCTTCTTCCAGCCTGCAATTCATTCCATCATGCATATTTCTCCTTTCATTTATTGAGCCTTTTATCTCTCCTATGTTATTTCTTAAGGGTCTCATTGATGTCTTATCTTCTTTTCTCAAGTCCAGTGAGTATCCTTATGATCATTACTTTAAATTCTCTATCAGGCATGATACCTTATATCTGTTTCACTTAGATCTCTGGCCATAGCCTTGTCCTGATCTTTCATTTGGGATAAATTCCTCTGTCTTCTCATTTTGTCTAAGTCTCTGTGCCTGCTTTTTCTAGGAAAGTCAGCTACATCTACTGTTTTTGAGTGAATGACCTTATGAAGAATTCCTGTAGTGCCCTCCTGTGTAGTGTCCCTTCTTCCCCAGGGCCTGGCACTTTAGGGAGTGTTTCCAAATGTGTGTTGCATGCACTCTGCTGTTGTCCTGGCTGCTTTATCCTTCAGGCCACTTGCCTGCAGAAGCTCTCTTTGCCTGTTGTGGGTAGTGTTTGGTCCCTGGCCTGAATATAGCATTTTAACTACGTGTGCTCTGATCTGCTTGTGAAATCAGACCTGTTGCCATGGCTGGAAACTCCTGGGTCTGGAGACACAGTATTGGAAGGGATTTGGGCAAGTCTTCTGGGGAGAGGGCCTGCTGTGCTGGGAATGGGGCAAGTGGTCTGGGAAGGGAAGTTCCACTGAAACATGAGGGGGTAGGACTTGGTGTAAGCAAATTAAGTAGTGAGTGTAGATGCTGTGCTGCTTCCTGCAGGTGGCCTTAAGCTTATGCTGAGGAGTAAAGGAGGGAAATGATGCTTGCTAGTTCTTTTGTTCTGAGTTCTCAATGAATGCTACATCCTTTGGACATGCTCCCAGATGAGCAGCTAACCTCCACAATATGTGCCCTAGGTGCTACTTAGATCACTGTTTCCACACTATATGTCCAAGAGCTGTTTGCCCTGCCTTCTCTCCAAGAACAGCATCAATGCCTCTGGGCTGTCCCTGAGCCAAGAACACTAACCTTTAAAACTCCAGGCTTTTAGCCCCACTAATTGTAAGAGCTCCAAAACTCAGCCACTCTCATTTTTCAAGCCAATCATTATGGGGAATTATCTTCCCCATGTGCTCCCCTGTGTGCTGGTCTGATTCTCAGCCTTCCCCACCACGATGGCTCCCTCCCTACTGTAGCAGCCATGATCCATTCCTCTCCCAAACCATGTTTCCACACTTCCTATCTTCTTTGATGTGGCTCTTCTCTACCTTTAGTTGTGAAGTTTGTTCTGCCAGTCTTCAGGAGAATTTCTGGGGGTATTTAGGATCCTTTGTACTCATGGAATTAGGTGAGCCTAGGGTTCTCCTACTTTGCCACCATCTTTCTCTCTTTAATCAAGAGTTATGCATTTAATTCTAATTAGTTAAGACCAGTGTTTTTCTATTCCAACAATACCTCCATTGCACTTTTCCTTATCTTGAGTGAAAGGAGACTGGCTGCTGCTCTTTGGGGTTCCATTGAAGACAAAAGAATTTAAGTTAGGACTATGTTTAGTTTGTGTAAAGTGTGGTATATTTTTGAAGGTTACCCTACCCCCATGTAGAGTTCGGTACTGCTAGCATCCCAGTGCAGGAATGGCTTCGCAGAACCAATTCTACTGCTTACTCTCATCACTCACCCTATTTCATTACATGATGATACAGGGCAAGAGTATTTAATATCATATGATCATGTTTTATGGCATCTGAGACCAGAAGTATATGGTTAGCGATAGAGAAAAAAAAAGGTCTAAAATGTATAAAATATATGGCGCTACAAGCTAATCTGTGAAAACATTCTACCATTTATCAAATGTGTAAAATGTACAGGCAGTGTCTCTTTCTCTGTCTCCTCTTTGTCTCTCCCTTCATCCCTCTCTCGTCTCTATCTCTGTCTTTTTACCTGTTTCTTTTTACCTGATACTTCTCATTGTATCTCTTTCACTCTGTCTCTGTGTCTCTCCCTGTCTCCCTTTCTGTCTACCTGTCTCTCTCAGTATGTGTGATGGAATTACTCAACATAGAATTGATCCAATTTCCTGCTTTTTATGGTACAGCACAAACCTGCAGCAATACTATCTGTAATAAGGAACCAGTAAAATATATAATTATTTCCTTCCAGTCTGGTTAAAGCATGATTGTGTTGCCTTACAGACTTAGTCTCCTCTCAGCATTTTTTTTTAAGATTTTATGTATTTATTTGAGAGAGAGAGAGAGATAAAAAGAGAGAGAGCACAAGCAGGGGGGTAGAGAGAGAAGCAGACTCCCCACTGAGCAGGGAGCCTGATGTGGGACTTGATCCCAGGACGCTGGGCTCATGACGTGAGCCGAAGGCAGATGCTTAACTGACAGAGCCACCCAGGTGCCCCTTCTCTCAGCACTTTCTGGGCTCCCCACTTGGGTGGTTCACATGACCTGCCAGCCACTGTTGGAAAGCTCAGCAGCGAGTACTCTCAACTACCTTCTATGTCTCACCTCAATTCATGCGAGAACTTTAGGGAGTCAAACTCTAACTTCATTTCCTAAATATGTCATATAACCATTTACTCTGATATGGGCACCCCAAGATTGATGAGGGAAAAGATATACTTGGGGTTCAGAATCTAAAAGGATATGTAATCAGACAGATTCTTTCCCTCATTTATCTGACTCTTCTGTGTCAAAGCCTAGAAAGGAAAATTCACACCAATTTTACCAATTGCCCTTTCTTCTCTCTTTCCTGCTTCCACAATTCCATGGGACAATGAAAGTCTGGCTTCTCCTCCTCCCTGTCCCAACTTCCTTCTACTAAAAACAAAAAGCCATAAAGCCTAACTGTCACAGGGGAAAGAAGCATCTCCTCTTTGCTATGCCTGTGTCATTTTTTACTGCCCCTAAAAATGTTGAATGGGAGTTGAAACAGTCAGGTAATATATATTTTTTCTTTCCGTATTGCTGGTTCTTCACGTCCAGTGTCTTGCTAAAGAGAGCAAGGTCTCTACCCTTTCCTTCTCAGGAACTATAAACTTCCTGCTTGGCTCTGGAGGTGGGAAGTGGAAAAATCAAACATGATGTAAAGGGGAAACTAAAATACATTTAGGTCACTATTTGCAAAATACTAATCATAATACACAAACTTGTATCTTTCAGCAGTTTTTCTTTTTCCCTTACCTTGTTCACAATATTTGCTTTCAGAATGCAACACAGAAGAATGATGTAAACATTCTGAAACACCACAGAAGTATAGAAAATTGATATTTTTAACTAAAAAAATTAGAAATTCTGCCCTATCCCTTGTCAGTACCCTTGAAACTGGATATTATTTCCTGGGAGAAAAGAACTTTTATGACCAAAATTCCAGAAGTGATACCTACCTAAGAATATTGAAATTTTTCTTTTTAATTTTTAAATTTTTATTTATTTATTTATTTTGAGAGAGAGAGAATGAACGGGGGGAGGTGCAGAGGAAGAGGGAGAGAGAGAATCTTAAGCAGGAGCCCAGCAAGGAGCCTGACACGAGGCTAGATCTCAGGACCCTGAGATCATGACCTGAGCTGAAATCAAGAGTTGGAACCTTAACCAACTGAGCCACGCTGGTGCCGCAGAATATTGAAACTTTTATGCATATGAATAAAAACAACAGGAGGTGAGCACTCTGTCATAACTTACAACATAACTCTCAAATTACACCTCTGATTTATTTTATTCTTGGTACATACTTAACAAAAATAAGTTACAATTATGTAGCTTATACTACCAAATGGTAACATGGAGTCCAAATTTATCTCATAGAAAGATTCTGTCGTTTTTATGCCTAAAAGTAAAAGTATCACAACATCCTTCAGTTTATCACAGTTTTCTGTGGTAGGCTACTCAAGACTAGCAAGGCTATTCAAGTGTGTCTTCAGAGAACCAGACTTCTTCTATCATCCTTCTCTTCCGTCCTTAACATATACCCTTTCATTCTTTGGCATTAAGAAAGTTTCTGGGCTTGTGATCATCTTTACATTTTACAGAGGAGGAAGGAGAAAGGGGAAGGTCAAAGGCAAAAGTCTTATTTTCAAAAATTTTTGACATTTTGTTCAGGATGTAAAGTCTGGGTTGTCCTCCTACATTCTGCTGCCAAACTTCTATCTCCTGCCCAACTGTATAGGGAGGTTATAAAGGACAATGGAGTAATTAATGAGTATTTTGTTTCCCAGCCTTTAGAGTAGAGGAAGGCAGAGAGGTTTCCAGTGAGTCATGTGTGAGCCAACAACCAGTATCTGCCACACTCACATGAAGCTATCTTTTGGCATAAATTCAAATTTAAAGGAGCTTTGAAAATATCATTACCTATCTCCATTCATAATTGTAAATTACAGTATAATGATAAAACTTTAGTTATAGTAAATATTTATGATTTTTGGTAATATGTACATTATCGACTACAATTTTACATTCTATGCGGCATGCAGTATAATTAAACACTAATTCTGATCTATCATGATAAAGTTTCTTCATGATTGAGACAATAATTCTTAGTCAAAACCATAGTAAGATGACAATATTTTCCATTATAATGAAAAGCCATGGTGTGCAATATTAATCTTTCCTCAGGAAACAAAAGCAATTGATTTTCAATTGAAATTCTACTTGAGTCCCAGTGAAAAAATTCTTTGGTCAGCACATCGAAAGGAATACAAAAAGAAAAAGAATAAGGCAAAACTCATGATAAGAATGAACTTGATTCAGGGGAACGTCACATTTAGCTCTTTTCTTTAGGTAAAGTTCTTTATCATAGCTGCAGTTTAAGGTATTATAACAGATCTGATTATATACTATATGGCATTTTGAGAAGTTTGAGTGTTAAGAGTCAGATGGCATTATCTTGAGTTTTTGTTAAATACTTTAATATACAATGACAAGTGGTGTATGTTTAATACATGAGGAAATAAATTCATATAAATGAGGAGGATATATCTAATTCATATAATTTCCATGGCAGAAAAAGCCTGAAAACAACTTCTCATAAGAAAATAAATATCCTAAAATATGATTTATGATGGACAGTTTAGAGAACTTTTACACACATAGGCAGAAATTATTTATTCAGGAAATATTTATAGAGCATCTATACTATGCTAAGTCACAGTTGTAGGTGATGAGACTATAGTAGCAAATAAACGAGAAGTTAAGATGTTTGAACCACACTTAAGTAATTCTGCCTATTGAGGATGATATCATTATGCAAATTTGGGCTTAAGGGCCAGTAAGTAGGGGCCATTAGCTAGTGTAATCAAGAATGCACAGTCTGGGGTAGTCCATCCTCATTGTTTCAGAGGCCCTACACTCTAGCAGTGGCCACACTAAGGGCTTCGGTATGTCGAACAACTAATGGTTTTCTAATTGGCCTACTGGACATCAGCAATGGGTTGCTGAAAAGTACTACTTTTCAGTACTACTGAAAAGTAGTGGCTCTGTAATATTAGGAATACTACATTTGGACTCTCCATAGAAAATCTAATATTCAAGAAATATCCATTGGTAAACATGTTTTAGAAATAACTTCCCGCTTTTGCACAATGGAGCAGAGCACTCTAACAAATCCTGCCTCTCAGATCCCACAGTTAGCCTCAGGCAGAGTGATGGCTGGTGCCTGAGGATGATCATAAGTGTAACAGAAGACTGTTTTTTCTGCCTCGTGTGCAAAGTGTGGTTGGAAACCCTGAAAAGACAAAGAACTGGGATGTTTGATGTATAGAATAGTTTGTGTGAATTGTTCTGTGCCTGCTTGCTAATGACTGTAGATTTACTAACGTCTGACATGTAACAGAATTGGTCTGAGATAACTTTCATTCTGATCTAGCAGTAAAACTGTGGAAGAGAAGGAAGGCTGTGGAGGAGGGTAAGGCTACCTCTCTGGTAGCTGCTATAATGTACAAATATAAAACTAAAGTTATTAAGTTTAAAAGTGGTACATGATAAAATCTACTTAAATCAGATTACAACAATAACAACAAAAAATCCCCTGCCCCATGGAGCTTACATTCTGGTAAGAAAGATGGACAATACATAAATAAATATACCATATATTAAACTACTTAACTGGGTATTCGGAGCCTGCGCCTGAGTAAATGATGGCTGAATCAAGACCGGAATGAAATGGATTGAAGCAATTAAAAAAAAAAGAAAAAAAGACTACATCAGAGTAGAGTCTTAACCGGGTATCATCAGGATCTGGAAACCCTTCTTCCTAAAGTGTATGCAAAGCAAGGTTGTTGGAATTAAGTGTCTACTAATCATGTAAGGTGGGAGGGAATAGTCCTAGGTTCTAAACAACAGTTTTATCATCTAGTAATGTGGCCTGGGGAAAGACAGTGACTATTTTGCCATTTATGATATATAAACTGGGTTGGAATAGGAAATATCTAATGACTCTTGATTCCAAAATTTAAGTGATTCTGACCATTTCTAGTATTAGCTGACGTTCTGGGCTTTGATATAAATGAAAGTCAAAGCAAACATTTTTTTTATAAGAGCTTTATTGAGATATAATTCACACAACTTACATGATTCACCCATTTATGGATGTACAATTTGGTCGTTTCTAGTATATATACAGTCATACACCTATCACCACAATCAATTTTGTAGTATGTTCCTCACCCCACAAAGAAACTCTGTACCTGTTAGCAGTCTTTCTTCACCTCTCCCCTCACCACCCCCACCACCAAATACTTCCCCTTCCAGGGCTGGCAACTACAAATCAACTTTCTATCTCCATAGATTTGAATTTTGGACATTTGCTAGAAATGGAATCATGCAGTATGTGATCTTTGTGACCGGCTTCTTTCACTTATAATGTTTTCAAGGTTCCTCCATGCTGTAACATTTATCAGTACTTCATTTCATGTATTGCCACATAATATTCCACTGAATGGATATACCACACTTTATTTATCCATTCATCAATTGATTGACATTTGACTTGTTTTCACCCTTGTCTATTATAAATTAGATACTGCTATGTGCATTTGTGTACATGTTTTTGTGTGGACATATTTTAGTTTCCCACGGCGTATACCTAGCACTAGAATTATTGGGTCATACAACAACTCTATATTTAACCTTTTGGGGAACTGCCAGACTGTTTTCCAAAGCTGCTGTAACATTTTACATTCTACAAGCAGTGTACGAGGGTTCCAATTTTCCACAAGGTAAACATTTAAAGGTAACCTTTTCAAATTCAAAGGTAGTCTTAGGGATAGAATAGCAGTTCATAGCTACCACCACCAACCCCCCTCCACCTCCACCAAACTTGTACTTAGTAAACCTGAAACCTTTATTAGATTTATCACCTGTTATAACTACTAAATAATATACATTTATTTTGCCTCTCATTCTTTTAGACTCATATTTTACTTTCTGCTGTTACTGAAAATAATGACATTTCTCAGGTATGGTAGGCTGAACGGTGGCCCCCAAATATAACCAATTAATCTTTGGGAACTTTGTAACCTTGTGCAGCAAAATGGACTTTGCAGATGCAATTAGTTAGGGATCTTGAGGTAGAGAAATCATACTAGATTGTCCAGGTGGGCTCTAAATGAAATCCCAATTGAGAGGCAAAGGGAGATTTGACACAAATGAAGCAATGTGACCACTGAAGGAAGAAACTACACTGCTGGTTTTGGAGATAAAAGAAGGGCCAGGGCCAAAGAATGCAGCTCTAGAAGCTGAAAAGTCAAGAAAATGGCTTCTTTCTTAGAGCCTCCAGAGGGAGCATAGCATTGCCTACACCTTGATTTTGACCCAATGAAACTGATTTAAGACTGTTGACCTCCAGAATTGTAAGAGAATAAATGTGTGTTATTTTAAGCCATCAAATTTGTGGTATCTTGTTATAGCAGCCATAGGAAATTAATACATCAGGTAATACATTTGCATTTTAATAAGATTCTTGGGGAGCTACATTGCCTTACCTCACATAAATAATTCTGATGGCAATATCATATATGCAAGAGGTAATCAGAAGAGATATTTGGGAGTAAATAAGCTTTTTATATCCCATAAAATTATACATTCTATACGGTACCTTATTCTTAAATCTGTGTAATTGGGGAAAGTACGCAAAAATCTTTAGCCATTGTATAAATAGTGGTTAGGATTCCAGGTAACAAAAATCTATTTTCTATCAATTCAATGTGTAGGCATGAATTCATATTTATCCTTAATTTTCTTTCTTTACCAAAAAAAATCTATACTCACTAGGGGTATGCCCTTGACTTTTCTGTGGCTCCAGTGGAAGGAAGTATAGCCAAATGGTTTGCAAACTCAGGCTTTGGTGTCAGTCAGTCATAAATTGTGCTGGAAAATACAACGCATGTATATCAGGGTTTATTATGTGAATACTGAAGGAGATAAGTTTTATAGAGTGCTTAGTACAGAACCTATGCCTAGACAACTTTCAAAAGTGGCCTTTAAATGTTTTTGAATATTATTAGTGAAGTTATCAATGAGTGAGAGTTACGTGTTGATGAAGAGCTCGGAATCTGAAATCAGACTCCCTAGATCTGGGTCCCCAGCTGAGACAAATATTAGGTGTACGACCCTAGATAAGTCATTTATTATCTCTGTGTCTGTTTCCTTCTTTTTAAAATGGTTTTAATAATAGAGCCAACTCACAGGAGTGCTGTAACTACTGCATGAGGTCATGAATGGAAATGTGAAGAGTCATGCTGAGCCCCTGGAAGCTCAGTCAATTTGAATATTATTTATGAAGAATTGCTTTAAATCCACTACCTTATCACATCTGAGGGTCTTGTCTTTTCAGTCTGTATGTGTTTATAAGTGGATAGAGGAAACTGATGTGTCCCTGTAAGTGTCTCCCACCCTGTCACGACACTATTTCACACCAACAGCGCTGCTAGGTCTCTTGAACCAGTGGGGAAAAATCCCCTAGTGGGTAGCCTACTGAATCAATCCACTCACACAGTGCTTGGTGATAAAGAGGCTTTTGCAATTCTGAAAGCTTCCCTGAGGGCAACATCCCCAGGCCCTACCACTTGTGTGTAAGTTTGTTTCTACTTTGGGAAAGGAGTCTTATTTACTGAATGAAGCCCTGTTTAGAGAATCCGGCTCCAAATTCAGGTCAGGTATGAAGAGGGAGCAAAGTACCCTACCCAAGCATGCCAGAATCAAGGCCATGAGGGAGCAAACACAGTATAATACCTGAATTTTTATGTATAAATTTTCCTCAAAAATAGTCAGGCCAATGCATATAATTTGATTCACACAAACATTTCTTTGGATAACTTTTCTTAAGTACCCCATTTCAGTGTCCCAAATGTGCAGGGCACTTTAGATATATTATCATATTTACTGTGACCACAATTCCCTCAGAAAGGATTATCATTCCCATTCTGCATTTGAGGAAATGAGGTCTAAGATAACTTAAAAATGCAGTCAAGACACAGAGAAGAGAACCAGTATGTAAAATCTACACCTACCCGGTCTCCCAAAAGCAGATGGATGTGCCGATATTCTTTTAATCGTTTTCCAAACGTTCAACATGGAGGTTGTTTCTAATATCTTGCTATTAAAAGTAATGCCACAATGAATATATCTGTGCATTAATCCTTGTCAATTTTTATTGCCTCTAGACAGAATAGTAGGAAGTAGCACACTGGGTCAAAGGGTATGTAATATTTTTAAGATTTTTTTTTTGTTTTAAACACATGAGATGAGATTGCCTCCCAGAAGGTTGTTCCGGCCTTCCTCCTAGCATGAGAAGAGTGCCTGATTCATGCACTTTCACCAACACCATCATCCTTTAATTTTTGCAGATTTGATAGGCAGTCTGTTCTCTCCTTTCTAATTATGTATAATTTCAAATGGATGCTACTGCATAGATAAACACAGCCAATGGCAACAAGTGAATGAATTGAAGCATCCATTTCTTGAACACAGGAAAATTAAAGTGGCAGTCATTTTATATTTGCTTTTGTGGGAATGACAAGACTGGAAGGAAATTCAAAATGTCCCTGAATTTATTTTTTTTAACTTTTAAACCAAACTACATTGTCCATACATCAAAGGACACAAATCCTAACTACTGCCGGGTTAAGGATTGAAATAAACACATCTCTGTAACCACTCTCTATATCGGAATATATAGAGACCTCTCACCTTGAGAAGCCTCCCTCATGCCTGCTCCCAGTGCTGTCCCCGCAGATGACCGCTATTCTGATTTGCATCACCTGTACACTAGTTTTGTTGCCCTTCTTGCATTTTACATAAGTGAAATTATATAGTATCTGATCTTTCTAGATCTTTAGGTCTTTAGATCTTATAGTATATGATTTTTTTCGCCTGATCCTTTTGCCCAAATTGATGCATTTGAGATTTATCCATGTTGTGTGTAACACTGATTTTTTTTCATTGCTGCACAATATCCCATTTTAAGAATGTAACACTAATTACTTATTAATGCTGATGGTTATTTGAGTTGTTTCCAGCTTAGAGTTATTATGAAGATGCTGCTATTTATTTAGCATTGTGCTCATACCACACATTTCTGTGTGCATTTCTGTCTATATAACTGAGAGTGGAACTGAGGAGATGATTATAGTTAGTTTTGTTAGATACTATCAAGTGGTTTTCCAAGGAGACTGTACCAGTTAATGCCCCCGCAGCAGTGTATGAGAGTTCCAATTGCTCCTTGCCCTCACCAACACTTGGCATTGTCAGCTATTTCTTATGGCAAGGAGTAGTATCTCATTGCTGGTTTTCAATTTGCTTTTCTCTGATGATTAAGGATGTGCAACACCTCTTTGGATATTTAGGGCCATTTGGATTTCCTCTTTTGTGAAAGAGTTAGTTGGAGTCATTTGTTTTCTTTAAAGGGATCATCTATGTCTTGTTGGATATTTTGAGTTAAATATTTCAAATGAATTTTCCCTTTAGACACAAATATTACAAATGTCATCTCTCCGAAGCTTGACTTTGCATAGTGTCTTTTGATAAATAAATTTTAATAAAAATTTATTGCAAATAGAGACATTGCTACCATGTGGCAGAACTTAATAAAAATTTCTTTAAGACCCTTTCTGTCTCATTCATCAGTATCTCCCTCTTTTTTTTTGGTGGCCTGTTTAACCCAATTTGTCCCCATAAATTCCTATAAATTTGTCCTATAGTATTTTTTTTTTTGCTGTCATGTTTCCATCCTTAAATATCATTTATCTTCAGATATCTATTTTACTTGTGAATAGAACACATTATCTGTGACAGGAAAAAAAGTATTTAATATTTCAAGTCTCCAAAGCATTGCTTGCTGAGCTGGGTAATAGAATGATGCAATTTGCAAAACTTGGGAGGTTGAGAGATAAGTGAATTCTGCTGAAGAAGAAACTAGGGAAATAAGGAGACCTGTGAGCAGATTCTAGGAGTTGAGAGGAAGGTGTAGCCCTGGAGCCTGGAGAGGCCTGTGTGGAAAGACAGCTAGCAAAGGGGGAAGGGAATAGAAGGTGGTTATGAATATTCTTAAATCCCTGTATGTGGTTGCAATGAATCTCCATTTTCAATAAAATCATTCTTGCAAACTGTTGCTTTCTAGAATTCTATCCACTTTGAGGTAGGGTGTACAAAAATTTCTTAGATGATTCAGGATAGGCACAAGAGAATGAGATGCTGATCACTGGGGCTTCATTACACGTGGGTCACTTGCAGCTCTAATTTACCTCTGCACAGTGTGATTAATGCTATGTTTTCAGTTGTGTTTGCAGTCAGCAATAGAAAAATTGATTTGCACAAAAGTTTTTTATCTTGATGAAGTCTCAATAGTTCATTTTTGCTTTCTCCTTCCTTTGCCTTTGAGATATGTCTAGAAAGAAGTGCTGTGGCTGAGGCCGAAGAGGTTGCTGCCTGTGTTCTCCTCAAGGATTTTGATGGATTCCTGTCACACATTAAGGTCTTTCATCCATTTTGAGTCTATTTTTGTGTATGGTGTAAGAAAATGGTCCAGTTTCATTCCTCTGCATGTGGCTGTCCAGTTTTCCCAACACTATTTGTTGAAGAGACTGTCTTTTTTCCATTGGATATTCTTTCCTGCTTTGTCAAAGGTTAGTTGACCATAGAGTTGAGGGCCCATTTCTGGGTTCCCTATTCTGTTCCACTGATATATGTGTCTGTTTTTGTGCCAGTACCATACTGTCTTGATTATAGATTTGTAATAGAGCTTGAAGTCCAGTATTGTGATGCTAACCACTTTGGTTTTCTATTTCAACATTCCTTTGGCTCTTTGGGGTCTTTTCTGATTCCATACAAATTTTAGGATTATTTGTTCCGACTCTGTGAAAAAGTTGATGTTATTTTGATAGGGATTGCTTTGAATGTATAGATTGCTCTAGGTTAACAGATATTTTAACAATGTTCTTCTAATGAATGACATGGAATGTTTTTTCATTTCTTTGCATCTTTCTCAATTTCTTTCATGAGTGTTTTATACTTTTCAGAGTACAGATACTTTTCCTCTTCGGTTAAGTTATTCCTAGGTATCTTATGGCTTTTGGTGCAATTGTAAATGGGATAGATTTAATGTAAATGTAAATTCGGTCTCCTTATTAGTGTATAGAACTATGCAATTAATTTCTGTGCATTGATTTTGTGTCCTGCCACTTTGCTGAATTCCTATATGAGTTTTAGCAATTTTGGGGTGGAGTCTTTTGGGTTTTCCACATAGAATATCATATCACGGCAAGGGAAACAGTTGACAAAACCAAAAGACAACTGACAGAATGGGAAAAGATATTTGCAAATGTCTCATCAGATAAAGGGCTAGTATCCAAAATCTATAAAGAACTTATCAAACTCAACACCCAAAGAACAAATCCAATCAAGAAGTGGGCAGAAGACATGAACAGACATTTCTCCAAAGAAGACATCCAAATGGCCAACGGATACATGAAAAAGTACTCAACATCACATGGCATCAGGGAAATACAAATCAAAACCTCAATGAGATACCACCTCACACCAGTCAGAATGTTAAAATTAACAAGTCAGGAAACGACAGATGTTGGTGGGGATGCGGAGAAAGGGGAACCCTCCTACACTGTTGGTGGGAATGCCAGCTGGTGGAGCCACTCTGGAAAAGAGTATGGGGGTTCCTCAAAAAGTTGAAAATGAAGCTACCCTATGGCCCAGCAATTGCACTAATAGGTATTTACCCCAAAGATATAAATGTAGTGATCCAAAGGGGCACCTGCACCCCAAAGTTTATAGCAACAATGTCCACAATAGCCAAACTATGGAAAGAGCCTGGATGTGCGTCGACAGGATGAATGGATAAAGAAGATGTGGTATGTATATGTGTACAATGGAATATTACTCAGCCATCAAAAGAAATGAAATCTTGCCATTTGCAATGACAATGGATGGAACTAGAGGGTATTATTGCTATACGAACTGAGCCAGTCAGAGAAAGACAATTATCATATGATTTCACTCATATGTGGAATTTAAGAAACTCAACAGAGGAGCATAGGGGAATAGGATTAAAAAATAAAACAAGACGAAATCAGAGGGAGAAAAACCATAAGAGACACTTAATCATAGGAAAAAACTGAGGGTTACTGGAGGGGAGGTGGGTGGGAGGATGGGGTAACTGGTGTGATGGACATTGACGAGGGCACATGACGTAATGAGCACTGGGTGTTATATAAGACTGATGAATGACAGAACTGTACCTCCGAAACTAATAATACATTATAGGTTAATTAAACTGAATTTAAATAAAAAAGTTGTTAATAAGTTTCAAAAAAAAAGAAGTGATTTGTAGTCCTATATCAACATATTTATTATAACAAATACAATTATATCATATTTCCAATCTACTACAGTTCTCTAAATTGTGGACATGTGAGAATTATACCAGAATATATCTGAATTGGGCTTTTTCTTTGAAAATTAGCCTCTTTTTTTTACTACATTATATTTACACGGTTAATCAAGTTAACATTGGTAATATGGATGGTCACTCACCATCTTGCTTTTTAAAAGTAGGCTTTGTCTTATTTGATATATTTTGGCCATGTCCTTGTTTTTTCCTCTCATTTACATAATTTGGGGGGAAACGTGGTTTTATTGTGTCCAGCAATAGAGAATAGTAGCAAGAATGAATAGTAATAATAATTGTCTGCTCTTATATTAATATTTCTTTCTGAAAAAAATGAAAGCTGCACCCTCAGAGGGTATTATTATATTTAAAACTGTATTTATTATAATGTAATATTATTATATTACCACTAATCTTTCCTATTCCAGTTTAATTCTATAAAGTTTTCTCATCTGTAGTATTAGAAATTGATAAAATTCACTGAACTACTATCCCTGACAGGTAACTCCTGCCTTCCTTCCTACAAAAGAAAGACTGTCACATAAAATTTCCATCAAAAGAAGTTTAAGACTTCTACAATTTTGTATGCATGTAAAATTCATGTAACATGTGCATTCATGAAGACCCCTCGACACTGTGAAACTATTAACTGTGAGAACCGATCGAATGGGGAGGAATGCCAATGCCCCTGTAGGTGGAAAAGGGATAAGAAGATTTCTAAAAGGAACCTGAATGACAAAACTAGAGCCTGATGGTATACTTTGTTTAGACTTTCAACAGAGATTTCCAAAGTCATGAACTGTAGATGTTGCTAATTCCGACATTTTATAAAATGACAGATAACTCATTTTGTGTGGTATCTTCTACGAAAAAAAATAATTTTTGTCTTTGTCTGTCAAGGGCTGATGATGTAGCACAGAAACTGAATACTAAAAGACTCCCTTTTTGAATGAAGGACTTCATGTCTACAAACTTCCAGAACAAAAAAGATTTCTACTCTCTGGCCAGTGGGATGAAGGGATTTTTTTCTAATGGACTACACATGAAATCAGGCAAGGTGTTCAATAGACATGGAGGAAATATTTACTGAGTGTTTCCTCTGTCTAGTATGGACCTAGAATTTCAGGAAAGTTCTGTAATGTATATGTACTGCCTTCTACTTGCCTATGAGCAAAGACCACCAAAAATTCCCAGCAGCCAGTGGTATTTCCTATTGGAAAAGTTACTCTGTGTCAGTTTTAACACTCAAGGAAGGTGGCCTAAAGATTCTTTTGCTTCTTTTATTAGCTGAAGAGAATGTTAATGATCAGGTGCCAGTTCTCTTTGTGCTTTTTTCCTCCTCAATTACCTTACAAATTGGTGTCTAAATAAAGCAGGCTTATTACTAATACTATTTCTGTACATTTTACTGAGTCTTGGAAAATGTGTCATACAAGAGCAATGTGCGGTGTCCCCAGCCCTGCTGAATGTTTCTCCTGCCATCTGCTTTATGATTCTTCACTCTGCTTCTCCCACCTGGCTCTAATAATCAAGCAAACAGAGAAGGTAACAGCAATCTCTGTGGTTTTCTTTCATCCAGCCTGTCTCCTCTTGTTGATAGTTTTGTTTTCTTGAGACCAAATGTCACCAAAAAATGAACACAAGTTACTGGAAGGCAGCATGTTGTGGTGTGAAGACAGAAGGGTGAATTTGAATTGTGGTTTTGTTCCTTATTCAGGAGTGTGGACTTAGAAAAGTCCACATCTCTCTGTTACTTAGTTTCCCTAATGCAAGTGATAACGATACCTAGCAGGAAGTGCTGTGTAATTAGAGATAGGAAAGATATAATGTTCTCAGAACAGAGCAGGCATGATTTAAATGATAGCTAGAAGTAAAAAATGAAAATTGAAGTTTTCTCTCTGTAAGCAGGTTGGAATAGAATTGGAGATAACATGACATACACACACTCACAAAATCAGTATTAGAATAAGGAATATGATTTTGCCAAATGATTGAACAGGATAATCATTATTAGAGATTTTTAGAAGCCTGAAGTGAAAGATCCTGTGACATTCATAGCTAGTGGCCTTTTCTGAGCCAAAAGCACCACGGTGGGATCACTGTTTTAGGCAGGTGCTCGTGGTTGATGTAAGACACCAGAAGTGGCTACAGGAGGTTAGAAAGCTATTGCAGAAATAGCTTTAACAGCATGTTAAAGGCTGGAACTGTACAGACAGATAGTTCTGTTCACATTGGAATCAAAAGCATTTAAGGACTGAGGGGAGCAAGCTGCACAAATAGGTAATTCGTTCACCAAATGTTAAACAGAGATAAGCATAATTTCTTCCACAGATAGATTGGTAGCGTCATTGATTTGAAATGAATTAAATTGCATTGAACTACTTATTAATCCAGAGAAAACCAATTGGGGTTATGAAGAAGTATCTTTACAAATTATTTCCCTAGCAACTTCACACCCTGGTGCTAGTGTTGAATTTAATAAAACAGGGCCAAAGAAGCTGTGGCTATTGAAGCATGTAGCTTAGCTACAGAGCGGAGGGAGAGCACACAGGGCTTTATCTAGACTGTTTCACAGGGATATGTAATAGCTCAGGATCTGCTCTCTCCCAAGTTCCTAGTCCTCCCTTCATTCTTGGCCACCTACACAGAGAAAAGATCAGAATTCTAGGGTCCAATAGAATAATAATAATAAAAAGTGTGTCATTTTATGTTTGCTTAGTACTTTATAGTTGTCAAAGTATAATCCATATATTTTCAGTAGTTTTTATTGGTCACCTTCCCTAAATTTCTGAATATATTCTTAAAAATATATTTCATTTTTTCAGGAGCTGCATAATATTTACATCGTTGAAGGACTTTCTGTGAATTAAATTTTTAAAAAGCTTAAAAATATCCTTATTTTCAAATCACTTTAGTGATACTAGATGAATAGAAATATAAGAGGTTTGGCCAGAATATTTATGTCTCTTGGCAAGGAAAGGAAATAGAGGAAAGGAAAATCTAGATTTTGTTTAAGGACCCAAAATGAAGTGTTTGAGATAGAGTCTTGAAGATTCTGGGCAATAGAAAACCAATAACATTTTCCCCTATATCCCAGTCCAGCTTCTTGGTTGTATCAGTTTAGTATTAAAATGGTTATATAGGGCGCCTGGGTGGCTCAGTCGTTAAGCGTCTGCCTTCGGCTCAGGTCATGATCCCATGGTCCTGGGATCGAGCCCCACATCGGGCTCCCTGCTCCGCGGGAAGCCTGCTTCTCCCTCTCCCACTCCCCCTGTTTGTGTTCCCTCTCTCGCTGTGTCTCTCTCTGTCAAATAAATAAATAAAATCTTTAAAAAAATAAAATAAAAAATAAAATGGTTATATAAGTCTTTAGAGAATGAGGATGGAGTTTCCAGAAATCTAAACTCAGATATTGAGAATAACAAGTATTCTCTTTATATTAAAAGTGACTCTTACAACACAGGGTGCTCAAGGACAAATGCCTAAGTCGGCAAACACATATTTCTCATCATCAACTCTAATAAATATGAGCTGTGCAAGTCACAATCTATCATTGTTCCTGACAAGGAAATGAATATTTTTTTAAAGTATGTGCCCTGAGTAGATGATTCAGCTCTTCAACTATAGGAAATCAGTGGTGAAGCATAATAAGCCAAAAGCAAACGAAATAGGAGAGCCTTTTACTGTGTGTGTATGTGTGTGTGTGTGTGTGTGTGTGTGTGTGAAAGAGAAAGAAAAGCATCAGTATAGATAGGAAGTTCGGATAAAAAAAATTGAAGATGAATTTTTTTAAGTGCCTTAAAAGACTGTGTGTTTCAAAGCAATGATTCTGAGGATTCAGTTAATACTACATTTTCTAAGAATTTAAACATCTATTTGGGGAGGGCACGGAAATAATAATTAATTAGGGACTAATCATGCTATGTCTATCTTTTCCTCTGTTCAGATACGTTCTGAGCATAAATTTAATCTAAGTCCCTATGAGACTATATCCAAGGATATTTTAATATGGCAATATCATAATAACAATGTGTAAAGTAGTATTAAAATGAGAATTCCTTGTATTGCCTATGCTAGACAAGATCATAGCTGAAGCTAGAAATTTCAAAGTAGCAGTTTATCAACACATCTTGCCATACTTAATGCAAGAGTTAATTAATAGTTAAATTTTATCAAAAAATAAAAAAAATTGTGGAAAACATAAAACTGGATGTGACAGCATAACAGCGAGCATAATCTAAGGCTCTCCAGAGGAAATCAAGAAATATCATCATTCTGGTCAGAAGTAAAATCAGGGAATATCGTTTTAAGAAAGTCAAGGAAGAGAGAGTTCTGGTAAACAGGGTTTGTTGACATTGCCTACCATTTCTCAAGCTCAGATGAGATAAGGCCTGTCGAGTACTCTTTTGGTTTAACAACGTGGAGCTCAAAGTTGACCTTAATTAGAGAATATTGGTATGGGTGTGGGATGAGTGGGGACTAATGAAATAGAGAGATTACAAGTGAGTATGTCAAGAAGAATGGTTGAAAATAGAAAGAGATCTAGAGTACGTAACTAGTAGAGTGGGTGGATCCTGGGAGGGATTTAAAAAGATGGATGAGACTTGAGTAAGTTTATATATTTGTAATGATAAGAGTCAAGAGAAGGAGAGAGGTTGATAATAAAGAGAGAGAGAAAAAAATCAACAAAACAAAACATGGAAAGAGCTCTAGAGACAGGCATATATTTGAAACCAATTTAAATAAATTTTGAATACTCTATAAAAAGTTCATTTGTGCTTGTGTGAAATAAACCTAAGACGTATTAGAACCAATGGAAATAATATAAAAATACACTTTTTTTGAAGAGGGGTGGCTAGGTGGCTCAGTTGGTTAAGCATCTGACTTGATTTCAGCTCAGTTCATGATCTCAGGGTCATGATCTCAGGGTCGTTAGATCAAGCTCCCTGTCAGGCTCCACAATGGGCATGAAGCTTTCTTGCACCTGCACCCCCAAGATTTCTCTCTCTCTCTCTCTCAAAAAAGACAATAGACTTTTTAAGAGTGGATGAATTAATAAGTTATGAAGACCAGCTTTCAGTAGATTGAAATGAGCTTCATTATAAAATATATTAAATAAGTGAGAAAATATTAAGAAGGTTGATCATAACAGTAATGGGTTTTAAGTTTTATGAAATGCTGTGATAATTAGGTCAGAATTTTCAAGTGGAAATTGAGTGATCATCCTTAGAAATGCAAAATATGCATGGAACCTATAACGAGAATGCTATTAAAGTGTTCAGCTAAATATAATTCTGGCTCAAAATAATAAGCTTTCATTTATCATCCTGAGTCTCAATAAAATTTGGCTCCAAATGTTTTTATGGAAACTAAAATTCTTCATAATAGTTTTTACAGTTTCTGGAATGAGAATTTCTGAAACTCTTCTAGGGTTGAAAAACAAGTTTTTTTAAAGAGTTGAAAACCAGTGAAACTACTATATAGAGATATAATTAAAGAATTCATCTTTTTAAAAACTTTGGTTCAATTCAGTCATTACTGCACTTCTCATGTAACAATGTAACTCAATAAAGGTTTAGTTTATGCCTACATTTGGCTGTGTCATTCCATCCTTCCATTATTTACGCCACTACTGGAAAGAAATCAATATCTGTTTATATGCTACGCCTGATTAAAAAAATGTTTCTTCATAACTCTTAGTAAAAACCTAAAAAATGAGAAACCCTATGGTCTATTATAGGAATGTGACTTCTCATTGTGTAACAACACAAACACCACTATCTGTTTATATTTCATTGCTGCAAGTAAAATTGAATAAGATAACAACTTACATATTTATACATATTCACAAGAGAACAAATTTCATAGACGTAGCCATCCTATCCTCTATAGCATTTTATTTTATTTTATTTTATTTTTAAAGATTTTATTTATTTATTTGAGAGAGAGAATGAGAGATAGAAAGCACGAGAGGGAAGAGGGTCAGAGGGAGAAGCAGACTCCCCGCTGAGCAGGGAGCCCGATGCGGGACTCGATCCCAGGACTCCAGGATCATGACCTGAGCCGAAGGCAGTCGCTTAACCCACTGAGCCACCCAGGCGCCCATCCTCTATAGCATTTTAAAAATACTATGACTATTAATAATATATTCTACTTAATGTTACTTATTATTTCATCTGATGTATTCAAATATTTTTGTTTTTATTAAGTAAGTTCTATGACCAACGTCGGCTCAAACTCATGACTCTGAGATCAAGAATCGAATGCCCCACCAACTGAGCCAGCCAGGTACCCCTCAAGTATTTTTAATAAAACAATTTTCACTTGCCATCAGAGTCAGTCAATAATAATAATTTAACTGATTTTTATTTGTAGTGCTGAAAAACATACAATGTGGGTCAGAAACTAATATTGTTCTCATGCAGGGAAGGAATGCATGTGACAGACACCATATGTGAATACATACTGAGAATAAGAGATAGTTTTCAAAATTAAACATATCTTTAGTTAACTAAAAAAATATTTAATATGTAATTTCAGTTAAATCATTAAAAATAATTCCAAGGAAAGGTAGAGTGATATAAAGTAAAGGAGCATCTTATTTTATTATTGTTTGCCTCCCTCTCTGTCTTTGACATAAGAGACTCTTAAGTATAGGGAAAGGAGGTGGGTGGGGAGATGGGGTATTTGGGTGATGCACATTAAGGAGGACACTTGATCTTGTGAGCACTGGGTCTTATATGCAACTGATGAATCACCAAATTCTACCCCTGAAACTAATACTACACTATATGTGAACTAACTTGAATTTAAATAAAATTTTGAAAAAAAATAAAAATAAAGGAGCATAAGTTTTGCCTAGTTTTAGTCTTTCTTTTTTATTATAGTAATTAGTGAAAGTTCTTTGTAAACTGTAAATCCCTATACAAAAATGTCCTTACTAGTATTTTCCTATTCTGGTAATTAGAGTGATTTTTTTTTTCTTAAAACTTGTGATATTAGGAGAGGAAATATATAAGATGGGGTTTTATAAAACTGTGAAATTTTATTTTCATTTGCTATAAAGTTTGATTATGATATAACCATACATCCTGGTCCCAAACCATTTTGAATTGAAGTAGTATATTCTACATATTGATTATTTAATTAACAAAATTGTTAATTAACTAATTTGATATTTTAATTATTCTTACTATGGACTAGGTGTTATATAAAATATGAATTGTAGCTCATCATTTCTTAGTCAAATGAATTTAATTTGGTTTTAAAATCCTAATTACAAAATGATTCTTTCAGTGACTTAGCATAGAATTAAATAAAATTTTTCCCATAATTTATGGAAGTAGCTTTTCTTAAAGCACTTTTTGTTTATTACTGTTGACTACAGTCATATATGTAATGATAAAGGGGGAAAATAACTTAAAAAGCTATTTCAGTATGGCATGAGAGGCGTAATAATTAATTCTGCCGCTCTATATCATATTAAGGGAAATGTCCTATCTCAGGTGAATTGGGGTATGAGAAATGCAGGGAAATTAATTTGTGTAGAGGAGGGCATCTATCCTAAAATGGGGATGAGAAATGAAGGCTGCTTGTGAACAGGAAGTGACAGGGAATGGTGATGACATCCTTTGGAAGTCATCAGAATCAGTCAACAGGAACTCCTAACCCACAGCAGTGCTTAGGCTGTGGGTTCATGTCAGGCAAAGTCATTTCCTGGTTCCTAGAGGTCACCTACCCCCATGCAGCACATGAAAAGTGGTTGGTGTCAGGGAGCAGCATCCACTCCCTGGAGGGTAGCAACTGGAAGAACTAGGCAATGTTTGTCATCAGTGGCGAGAACAGTTCCAGGTGCAGAACTCCAACCCCATAAAGGGAATTGAAAGAAAACCAGGGAACTAAAGTAGAAACTTTGCAACTATGACAGGAGCAGGGGAAAGAAGCAGCTTGGAGGGCTCTAAGGTACTCAGAAATCTCTTCAAAGCAGTAGCTCTAGAACACGTCTTCATAAAAAAGATTCTAAAATCATGCTGTTGACTTGCACACATTTTTATGGAATAAGTAAAACAAAATGGAGGCATCAGCCACTGTAGCTGAGCCATGAAAAGTTCTCAGTAAACTTCAAAATACTGGTATGCTAGAAATTGTACCGGGCATATTCTTGGACCAGATTGTATGTGCATGTGTGTATTAAAAGATACAATAATATAAATAAAACATATAAAATATAATCATTTAAAGAGAGATATACAAAATAACCAACAAGATTGGTAGTTGGGATCTGTTTCTTTGGAGAGAGAATCAATATCAAAATTGCTGAATCTCTAGGAAATAATAAAAGTCAAAAACCTATGTGTGGACTTGATCAAGGTGAAGTGACAGAGACTCAGTTTACTCTACCATCTAAAAACAACTAAAAAAATAATGAGCAAAATCTATAAAACAGTATTTAAAACACTGGACATCAAGCAAGGAGGAACAGTGATCCCTAAAATGTGTGGCGCACATGCAGTGAGCCCTTCCCCAGCTTTTTGCCTTGAGAGAGCTTTCATGCTATGTGGCACAGGGAAGTGGTACCTAGGTAGAGATTGGCATGCTCCCCGAGTTAAGGAGTTGGAGTTGAGATCTGGGGAAACCAACATGGATAGAGTCCTGCCAATCAGAATACCTGAAAAGAGACACTTCTGCACAGAGAAAGATCTGCAGTGGATTCCCCTTGAGTATTCCAGAGAATACCAAACAGTGCATGACTATGGAAGAAACTACCCGAGGCTCTGAAAAGAACCACCCTAAAGGATGGGGATGTTGTTTATAAGCATGACATCAAATACAAAAACCTTAAAGTAATAGGTTGGTGGATTGGTTTGCATAGTAGCTCAGAAAACTCTATGTCAAAAAGGTCCAAAGACAATGAGCAGATAAAAATATATGCATTATATGAAACAGATGAGAATCAGTTTCCTTAATATATGAAAAAATTCATAATTAGAGAAAAGATTAATAGTCCCTTAGAAAATAAAAACACCATAACGTTGCAGGGATATATGTAGGGATGATTATTACAGGGTCATTTGTAATTTAAAAAAAAGTTTTCCCATATTCTGTCAAGAAATAATGTGATTGAATATATTTTGGGACACTCATAAAATGAAATACTATTCAGCATATAAAAAGGACAAGGGAAATCTCTGTAACCTAATACAGAGAGAAGAACAGGATGGATTATTTTGGAAATAAAACAAAATTGTGGAACATCAATGTAGCATGATCTCATTTTTGTAAAAATTAAAATAAATTATATGTGTATGTAATTAAAAAAGAAAATAAAATTGAAAAAGTCTATGAAGAGTTATATCAATAATGAATAAATATAAGAATATCACATACCAAGGGCCAAAAAATCTATGATCATGTGGATATATTCATAAAAGCACCACCAGATTTGTAAAACTGTAAACAGGTGATAAACATCAGTGTTGAAGTGTTGACACCTGCTATGTAAAATAGAAACTCAAGCAGTTGTTATTAATAGGACTTAACACTTCTTTAACCAATAAGGAAATGAATATTGAAATGATTTATTTGAAAACTAGAAGTTCCACTTATAGAAATGTTATCATACTTCTATAAATGTGGGAGCATATCTGTATAAAGATAGTTAATTGTTTATAATAATCTAAACTGAAAACAACTTAGTGACCATTCATAACGGCTGCTTAAAAAAATTAAGGTTTTGAAATACAACTAATATTCTTCAAGGCTTTAAAAGGATGTGTGCTATAAAGAGAATGTTTTGGATTTTTAAAAATTTTTGTAAAAGATTTTATTTATTTATTTATTTATTTATTTATTTATTTGAGAGCGAGAGTGAGCGAGAGAGAGAGAGAGAGAGAGAGCACGAACCAGGGGAGGGGCAGAGAAGCAGACTCCCTGCTGAGCATGGAGCCTGACTTGGGACTCCATCCCAGGACCCTGGGATCATGACCTAAACCGAAGGCAGATACTTAACCAACTGAGTCACCTGGGCACTCAGAGAATGTTCTGGATTTTGTCAACGTGCCCCTCCACATACACTCCTTACTCTCTCCGCTAAGTTTGCACTACCTAGACTTGCAGAAATGTCACCAATAGCGTCCTTGACTTCTGGTTTCCAGTCTGGATGGGAGAGGAACAACAGTGAGAGTTTTCTGCCATTCCCACTTCCTGCTGGGTAATTAAGGTTAGAGTGAGCTGGTGGTTCCTAGAAGGCAATCCTATCTACCTAGTCCTCTCTTGTCTCTGTATTTTGGGGGTTGTTCCAAGTCTAGAGAAATGGGAAGATGCCCTCCTGTTACTTACCCATCCCTCATGTTACTGGCTTCCAGATACTGTACCATCCTTGTGGTTTTCCTTCACCTCAACCATAACTTTATAAAGAGTCCCATTATTAATCTCTCCTAAAATTATTTTAGGTAGCCAGCTGGGACCCTAGGTAATATATATTGTTTGCTATAACAAAAGCAAGCTGAGTATGTCAGGCAGTTCAACTTAGAGATTCTGGAGTCTGGGCTTGAGTCCCAGCTATACCACTGACTAGAGTGGCTCTGGAAAAATTGTTTAATTTCTTTAAGGCTTAATTTTCCCATCTCTGAGTAAAGCAGACATTCTCTGCTACATCGGGCTATCACGAAAATTAATTGAGAACATGACTGTGATATACTGACCCAAAAGACTGGTCATTAGTAATGAAAGGCAACATGAACGGATTTCTTACAATGCACCATGTATTCCAGGCCACTCTATTTTAGTCTTTTCAATTGCTTGTGAGTAGAGACAATTACACATACGTGCGCGCGCACACACACACACACACACACACACACATAAAATAGTATCTGGAACATAGCAAATATTATTTTTTTAAAGATTTTATTTATTTATTTGAATGAGAGGGAGAGAGGGCATGGGGGTGGGCAGAGGAAGAAGCCGACTCCCCGTTGAGCGTGAAGCCTCACATGGAGCTCGATCTCAGGACCCCGAGATCATGACCTGAGCCAAAGTCAGATGCTTAACTGACTGAGCCACCCAGGTACCCCCATAGCAAATATTATATAAATCTTTGTGTTATGATTGTCATCTGAATTTCCTAATTTTATTGATGAGGAAACGGAGAGGTTAAATATTAAAGGTTGGTTTATCAAACAAGAAATTTAGCTTGGATTTGAATTTAGGAGGAGTGGCTTTAGAACACAATATTTTATGTGCACTTATCAAATAAATATTACTTATGATGGTTATTGTTTATGCTATTTGTGTAAATATATATTTAATAAATATAATATTTACTGTATGTGTATTTATGGTATATACACACATATGAATATTTGTATGTTCACAAGCTATGTCAAAGAAGACTACGTATCAAGCCATTATTTTAAAAATTACAGATGTAGGAATTAAAAATAAATTATGTTAGTGTATGTGTATCTATCTATGTGTATATCTGTGTACCGACTACCTGTATACATATAGATGTAAGTATCTGTCTATAAATGTGTACATATATAGCACATTAAGTTGTAACATCCTCTGCATTTCTACGTGTATGACAAAAATCAGCACATGCATTTAAGATCATTTGTGCTTGCATTTCCTAATTTAAAAAATATAACTTTTTCTTGTAGCTAATGGACAATAGTCAAAAGTTAGAAACTTGTTCCATCAAACAAAATCACTAAATATACCTTATGTTTTGAAAATGTGTAGTTATGATATTTTAGAGAAAATAGTGTTTGTTTGCTTATGGATATGAAGAAGGCTATCTCTACTTATGCTAGAGGTATTTTTGCTTTTGTGCTATCACCAAACTTATATGATGATGATTTTTGTTTGAGAAATGCTATTTCACATGTGTTAAAGGAAAGGGTATACTTTGTTCATTTCTAGTATTTTAGGAGCCTCCAGTATTATTCAATATAAGTAGTTGATCTTTGAAAACTGTTTCTCTTATTGTATCTCCCTCAAGAGTAGAAGCTGCCTTAAAATACTGAAATATGCCTCAAATAATGGACATCACATAAATTAATAGAATCTCTGGCTAATGCAGAACTTCTTCTAATGTAACCATGGTATCATCATTGAACATTTCTATTGTTAGTTCCCTATTCTACTGGAGAGAGGCAAAACAGCAGGACTTTTTGATATCTGAATAATTTGAACATAAAATGACAGAATATAATACAAAAGGAAGGTAGCTAAGTTTTATGTGAGTATGGATTTAAATATATATTTTAATTTCCAGAAGGTAATATGGATTCCTATGGCAAAACAATAACTCTAATTTAAGCTACAATTTATTGTGAAGAATGAGGAGTGTGATGAAACATTCAGGCAAACTGTCAACCCTGATGCTTAAATGTTGTGATTACAGCTGCTATTTGAGGGCAGAAATCATTTTGCTTGAATTCCTTTCTGGTAAATTTATTGTTCAAATAATATGGTCCCTGAAATGTCATATAAAATGATAACTATGATCAATGGACTTGTGATAATTACTTATCTATTGTAGATATTTTCAATGTCAGGTTGCAGTGTACAAAGAAAATAAAGAGGGCAAATCCGTGGGGAAAATGTTGATGCAAATTACAGACTATGCTTTTAATTCACTCAGTGGCAGGGAAACTTCAGGGCATATACCAGCTTCACATGTTTTTTCCTTTTTTGTAATTGGAAGACAATAAATGTTCTAATAAAGAAGGTGTAAAATAACAAGAAACATTAGCTCCTTTGGTAAATGATATTGAACAAAGTGATGTGATGGTGAAGTTAAATTATATATCATTTATATTGATGAATAGATCTGTGACATAATTGATTAAGTTAATAGTTATAGTGTGAAGTTTAAATTTAAAAGCTCCCAGAGCAAAACCTTCAGAGATAATTAATTAGCTTTCCTTTGACCTGTCAGTCAAACACTGAGGGACACAGAAGATACCATTTTTTCTGTAATTTTTCCTTAGCTTCATCAAAGTATGTTCAAATATACAAAAACCTCCTACCTTATCTCTTAAAATGCTCTATCAGAGTTCCTAGTTAGGTTTTGGCAGATTTTTTTACAACTTGCATACATTCTTTAAACTGAAATATCATAATGATGATCTAATGACCCACTTAGGTAAATAACTCCTCAAACTAGAACTCAGAGTTCCATTTTTAATTTCCATGACTTATTTGCAGCTACTATGGACTTTTAAAACATTTTATGGACTTTACATATCTATGTTTTATTGTCTAGTATTGGAAGATGTTTCCTAACTAATCAGAGATGTAGCTTATAAGAATGAATATTTTATTTTAGTTCTAGCTTTGATTCTAAGCAACAAAAAAGTGATTTAATACTTATGACCTTCTTTCCTTTACAGGAAAGGCTTTATTATTATTTGTATTAATATTATTAAGGATGGATTCTTTTTTTTTTTTTTTTTTAGTTCACAGTGGGATCATGGAGTGGTGTCATATATTGTTGCAGGCAAAAATTAGCCTTACTATGGACAATCATATATTATTCTCAAGTTTCTTACATGTGAATAAATTATTTGTACATGAAGGAATTACAAGTGTACTGGCATATTTCAGGTCCCACCCATCATACTTACTCCTTACTTCTACTGACCATTTTATCTGATCATACTGGAAATTCTTTGAAGAAAGGCAATATATTTGTTCTATTGTCTTCTGTTTTCCACAAAATATTATATATACTATCTAGATAAATATATAGAACAATTTTTCAATCTATGATACAAAGATAAAAATGATTTGTTTTATTTTGTCTTTTTTTTTTTTTGCATCTTTAAGTTAAAGTTTTCTAAAGTGCTCCTTATTTTCAAAGAGCTAAATGAAAGTGTAGTGGTTGCACTCAGTTTAAAGGAATCATTTAACGTGACTACATTTTAATATGTTTTCCTTTCACAATAATTAAATTGTGAAGTGCATGGCCAGAATGGCTCCTGATGTGAAAAATTTGCACTACAGTGATATTTAAGAATTGATTTATCTTGGAAAATTGACAACATAATGGATATAACAACATTAACCTTGAAACCAGGACTTATAATTAGCCAGAGTTGTCACGGAACAAAGGTCGCCATCTGAAGGTTATTTTCAGTATCTTTATCTGATTTCTAAAGGACAAACTTACTTCATCTAACACCCACTGTCTAAGTGATCACCAAATAATCATTGTAAATTGGTCTAAACTAAAACACCTTGTCTGTCCATATACTTCTTTTGTTCTTTGATAGATAAGTGACAAAGAAAGAGAATATTAGATCACTCTTGCTGGTGTCCACATGGTGCCTGGCCCATAAACATATGCGGCCTATCAAGCCAGTGGTGTTTTATTAATCTCAGCCAGATTGACCAATGCAGTTAGTTCTTTCTAAAATGTGCCCTTCCTTCACAAGTACAGGTTTTTCTAGTTTTTCAAGTAGGTGATATCATTGCAACCCTAGAGTCTTGAATAATTTTCCCACTTCAGTAAGTTAAACATATTTTTGGGTCATGAAAACAGAATTAATTAAATCATTTAAAGGACTTTTAGGCAGAGAGGTAGGCTTCAATTTACATGGTAAGTACATTATTACAGGAGAAGATGAGAAAATAAATACATACAGTATTACTAAAGAAACTTTTCAAGTAATGTGGGTTTGTAAGATAATATAAAGCAAGATTTAAATCAAAATGCCTAATATAAATATGGATGCAGGAAATAATGTCTCCTATCCATATAAATGCAAATAATAGACATAGATGATAGATAGATGCTAGATAGATAGATGTATAGGTAAAGAGAAAGATATTGTATTAAAACAGCAAAGGTGGAAATGTGCAGTGACTCGGTATGAAGCTGGTAATTGATAAATGAAAGATAGCATTCTTTGTATACTTATTTTATGGCAGTACCTATTTTATTAGTCATATCTTCAATTATTTAGCTAATTTTAAATGGGCATAATCCTTTATGCACAGTTTGAGTTTCTATTTAGAGTATATTCATATGAAATATTATAATTTATTTGTTAAAATTGGACCATTTAATGTAAATGTAATGTAATGTCTTTTCTAAAATGAACCAGAACATAAATGACGCATTTAAATTCTTAAAATGTAGTGTTTATGGCAAGAAACATAATAGGATATAATGATATTCTTAAACACTGACAGGAGTATTGTTTATTCTTGCAGTAAAATGGAAAAGTTAAATTGTATTTTCCCATATTAGAGAAACGAACTCCCAGTTTTAATCCCAATACAATTTTAATATTGTTTTTGATGATATGAACCCAAATATACAAATTATCTTAGAGTACTTACGAGAATTTCCTGTAATATGCCTTCTGTTCAGAAATTTTGTCACATTTTACCATAAAAAATAGTAACTGTGAGGTAATTATTTTTAGGAGCCCACATCTTATTTAAGATTTTGAAACTGGTCGCTTCTCTTAAAAAAAAAAAAAAAGAAAGAAAAAGAAAAAGAAAATCATCCCTTTTAAGGGAATGCAAACTGCCAGTACTTGGAGATTAAAATATTTTCTCATAACTGCTATCCTTGGTGATATCAGATGTTAGCCTGAAACTTATAATATTGAAATTAAAATCAAATAAATGACATCTTGGTGAAGTGAGAGTGATAAATAAATAAATAAAACTGAGTTATCAAACTCATAAAGTAGTTATGAAAAATTATTCATGTGAACAATGTATCTTTACACATTTCAGTTAATATAAAAAATCTTTTTTTCTTGAGTAAGCTCAATTTGTGAGCCACTCTTCGCATTATTAGAGCGCTATGTAAGCACACACTTACCTTCTTTAAGTAAAAATAATACCTTCAATCAGTTTAAGTAGATATTGCTTGTTTTGATAACTTGCTCACCTGAATTTAATAATTATTATAGTAATTGCTTAAAGAAAGTATGCCATATTCAATGTTTATCTGTTGTATCTGACATCATAAATATTTGTTGGCTGTATTAATAATTTATTATTTTAAACAGGGATATTTTCTGTAGATCAAAAACATATACAATCCTAAAATAGTCATATTAATAATATTTTGCCATGTCTTTTTATTTTTATGCTTTTTTAAAAGAGCTCTTATATATTCTTGTCAGAGAATCAGTATGGTTTGAGGAAATGATGTCTAGCGCTGCCTTCTCATACATTGTTTTAACTCCATACCATGTGATTTAGGAATACAAGCTGAAGTCCAGACAAGGATAATTTAATTGCGTTTTTCCCCAGATGAAGATATGAAGGATTCTCATACTTTAACAATCCAACCTAACCATATGTTTATATTCTGATAATGAGTCAGTGAAGATAACTGTATTAAAAAGCATTTTATAAAATCATTAATAAACTAAATTGTATGTTGGTGCCTTAAATGTTAACATAAATTCTATATAATTTAGTTGTGTATTTTCTACTTGAAGCTTCAGAATTGAGAGGGTAGAGCAAAGTACGTTTATCTAACAAGACCATCCCTGACTTTTATCTGCTTGTACAAATTTGCTCTACCATGACCTCTAATTTTTATCTCAGCTGCAAATACTAGGTTTTGCCTGGTTTTTCAGGTCTCGAATTACTGGTGCTAATAATAGCTGGCATTTATTTAGCTCTGTATATAAATGATCTTCTTTAATCTCATGCTGTAGATACTATTTTATCCTTATTTTTCACATAATGAAATGGGAAATACAGGAAGTTTAAATAATTTGCCTAAGGTCGACTGGCATATGATAGGATTTGAAAACAGGCAGTCTGCTCAGAGGATGTTTTCTGTGCTACATTTTATTTCCTTACTTAGGGAAAGTGTCCTGCCTTCCTCTTGCAACCTCCTGTGGGCTGGAATTGTGCTTCAGTCAGTTTCTGAGCAACCCTCACATGCTGCCAGACATCCTACTTGCTTCTCCTTGACTGCTGGTGTCTCCCCTACTAGGTGAGGACATCATGATTCAGATGTTCTGCCCACTGAAATATTGGTGTATAATTTACCACTGTACCTCGCTGGTACATCCCCCTGCCTTTTGCTTGCCCTAAGACCCTTTATAGTCTGAGTTCCTCCTACATGTGCTCAACACCTTCAAGAATATTAAATAAGGTCAGTTTAATGACCTCTACAATAATATGGCATGAAGGAGATTGCATCACAATGAAAGAAAGAAAAAAGAAAAATGAAATATTTTGTGGTTAAAACACAACAAATCTTAGTATCATACTAGATACCAGGCCAAAATTTAGAATTAATTAAATGGAGATTTCAAAATTATGAACCTTAGTTACTGGAAGGTTGGATGTGTCATTCAAAACAAAGAGAAACTGAGAGGAGGTAGGGATAAAAAGCAAAGAAATAAACGTGCTTTTGGCTACACTGATTTTGAAGCGAAGGAGAAACATACAAGATATCTTGATATCACTATGTCCTCATGTTTATTTGTTCACCATACATGATATCATTTTTTCAAACTTTTTAAATATCTCATAGTGAAATGGTGAAAAAGCAGAGCTCAGGAAGTTGCATTAAGAAGTACATAATAGGTGTTCAAGAAATTCATGGTAATTACCAGACTAAGGCATAGATTGATATCTAATTTTGACAGTTTCAAGGCCAATTCATTTCAAATTGAATGTGCTACACTCAATTGTTAATAAATGGAAAGAGATATCAAATGCTGTCACTAAAGCAGAATCTGCCATATAGGTATATTCAATTAATCTTAAAAACTTTAAGTAACTTAAAACTTTAAGTAAACTTAAAAAGACTTAAAAGTACTTGGGCACCTGGGTGGCTCAGTTGGTTAAGCGACTGCCTTCGGCTCAGGTCATAATCCCGGAGTCCCGGAATCGAGTCCTGCATCGGGCTTCCTGCTCGGTGGGGAGTCTGCTTCTCCCTCTGACCCTCCTCGCTCTCTCTCTCTCAAATAAATAAATAAAATCTTTAAAAAAATTTTAAAAGTACTCTAAGAATATTTATTTTTGTCCTTAATAACTTCAAAATGAAATGAAAAATCAGTCCAAAAGTTTCCAATTAATAATGCTTGTTTTAATTGCAAGGTTATTTTTAAGGTGTTTAATAGGTATCTTAGTGTAAAATTCTATTTCATAAGGAAACAGAGGTTTGAAATAAGAGATTATGAGATTTGTTCCTCATAATTTGCTTAGGAAATTTCATGTAGTTATTATTTATAACATTTAAAGTATTTAACAAATTAATGCATTTATATTTTTAAAGAACAAAGAATATTTTTTTATCTGTTTCCTTTGACTTTGCTCTTTTTTTTTTTTTTGAGTTTCTAAATAGGACACTAAACCCAATTGGACAGAAATTAATTTAAAGAGAATTATATTCTTCGGTATATCTTTAAAATTGATTGTCCTTAGGTTCTGAAGGGTTCAGAAATCATTAATACAATTTTATGTTGTTTTTTATCCCCTTTATCTACTTACCCTTCCCCCTACCCACCTTCCTTCTGGCAACCACCAGTTTGTTCCTGTATTTAAGTCTGTTTATTTTATTGTTTGTTTTGTTTCTTAAATTCCACACGTGACTAAAATCATACGATATTTGTCTTTCTCTGACTGACTTATTTCGCTTAGTGTTATACACTTTGGGTCCATCCATGTTGTTGCAAATGGCAAGATTTCATTCTTTTTTGTGACTAATATCCCATTGTGTATATGTACCACATCTTTATCCATTCATCTATGGATGGGCACTTGGCTGCTTCCATATTTTGGCTATTGTAAATAATGCTGCAATAAACATGGGGATGCATACATCTTTTTGAATTAGTGTTTTTGTATTTTTTGGTAAATACCCAGTAGTGTGATTACTGGATAATATGGTCATTCTATTTTTAATTTTTTGAGGAAACTCCATGCTGGTTTTCACAACGGCTGCAGCAGTTTGCATTCCCACCAACAGTGCATGGGGGTTCCTTCTCCCCTACATCTTTGTCAAATGCTTGTTTCTTCTGTTTTTGATTTTAGTTATCCTGACATGTGTGAGGTGATATTTCATTGTAGTATTGATTTGCATTTCCCTGATGATTAGTGACGTTGAGCATCTTTTCATGTGTCTGTAAGCCTTCGTTGGAAAAATGTTTATTCAGTTCCTCAGCCCATTTTTATTTATTTAATTTTTTAAAGATTTTATTTATTTATTTGACAGAGAGAGACACAAGCAGGGCAGGGAGTGGGAGAGGGGAAAAGCAGGCCTCCCGCTGAGCAGGGAGGCTGATGAGGGGCTTGAGGCTTGATCCCAGGACCCTGGGATCACGACCTGAGACGAAGGCAGACGCTTAACGGCTGAGCCACCCAGGCACCACCACTCAGGCCATTTTTAAATTGGATTATTTGTTTTTTGTGTTTTGAGTTGTATAAGTTCTTTATATATTTTGGATGTTAACCCCTTATCAGATATATACTTTTGTGCTTTTTTATTTGTAAATTATTACGCCAAATTGTTTTCTTGTCAACTTTATTAAAATGTGGAAACATCATAATAGTCATAAAAGCCACACATGATAATGAACAAATATAATGAGGAAATAGAGAACAATTTTGTAAAGAAGTGCATTTTATATATAAGCTTCTCTGTACCTTAGTAGAAACAGATATAGAAATAAAGTGCATTTTAAAAATAGGATATTTAGGACATGCATCTGGGTCAAAGTTTCTTTTTCTATACAGATACACACATACACACACACATACACACAAAGACCAGGGGTCCATGGTTTTTGCAAGGTGCTGTACAATAACTGATATTTATAACTGGGGTCACATAGTACTGATGAATTATGTGATAAAAAAGAAGGTCTGTAATAAATATTTTGAAATAGATGAATACTAGAATGTGAACTCCATGAGTATAGATTTGTTTGTTTTAAAATTCACTGCTACTTCCTTGACATTAGCACATCAAGATGTTTAATAAGACATATATAGAATGAAAGAAATGAAATTCATAAATTAGGAATGAATTAGAGCAGGGAAGAAACTATCTGAGTATAAAAATATGTTTCTAGCTACTTGGATTAACACTGCTCCTCCAAGCCCTATATGCATCATTCCTGACCAAGTATGAAACATCATCTTGAGGGCGCCTGGGTGGCTCAGTTGGTTAAGCGACTGCCTTCGGCTCAGGTCATGATCCTGGAGTCCCTGGATCGAGTCCCACATCGGGCTCCCTGCTGAGCAGGGAGTCTGCTTCTCCCTCTGAACCTCTTCCCTCTCATGCTCTCTATCTCTCATTCTCTCTCTCTCTCAAATAAATAAATAAAATCTTTAAAAAAAAAAGAAACATCATCTTGCATTTCCCATTTAACTCCTTGTTCCACTGTTACTTATTTCCATATATAACCAGTATAATGTTGTTTCTGGTCTTTACTCCAAATGTCTTTTGATTCTTTCTTTCACTAAAGTTTTAGTGTCACTTATTTTAGCGAATTAATAATCCAACAATTTAGGTGTCTTACCACTATCCTAGAACATCTCTCTAGTCGGATCATCCTTCTTATCCTAACCCTTTCTCTATTTCCCCCATCCCCAAAATAAATTCTGTATAATTGTTCAAGCTCTTTACTCATACTCTTACCTCCTAATGTAACTCATAAAAACATTTAAAACCGAATTAATATCTACCTTCTTTGAGAACCTTATTGCTTTGATATGCATAAAATTTCAGTGGATTATACCTTTACTTTTTTTATACTAAAGCCTATTGTGATTTTGTCTTATTTCTTCCTTAGGGCCTCAAGGAGTGGGGCCAGATTTGTTTTGTTTTGTTTTGTTTTGTCTGGTTCATATTGAGTAATATTCCGTCATCACTCAACATATACTCGTTCTGTGAATAAAAACAATTCTTGATGCAGTCCTTCCTTTGCACTGGTTATATAGAATGGAAAAGGAGAAAAACCTGAAAATGGCAATAATATCCAAAGAATATTGATATGTGAACACATTAGTCAAAGATATGATTTTGAAAAGTATATTAATATATGATGCTAAAGGGATAGCATCTATCCTGGATCTGTGGCAGAGGGAAAAGAGCCAAGGCAAAACTGTGATGAAATCTCTGTTAGGTTCTGGCTTAGCCAGTTCTTCCATGAACACAGTCAAATAACATGACCAGGCCTATGTCAATACAGAAGGGCTACATAACTCCTCCTATAGAAGGCAGTGCAATGAGCATTGCAACAGGTGGGGGTTTATAATCTTTTTCAGGGAATATTGTAATAACAAATAATAATAAAATATATAACAATATGCATTATAATAAAGTAATTAGATTTGTTTTCCTGTCCCAGAAAAAACTAGTCACAGTAATATATTGTGATCATATATAAATTTAGGTCTCTGCAAGTTATAGAAATTATACATAGAGTATATAATACTAATGAGTATCTAATGTATTACATACAGCTCTGGTTACTAATATTTTGATCTCTGACTCCCTTTAAGAATCTCATACTATCAATATTCATCTAAAAAATGCACTTGTGTATATACATACAAATTTTGCATGTAATTTCAGGGGATTCTAGAAATTTCTAAAGCCTGCTTAGGACCACATAGAGCTCTGACTTCCAAGACAAGAACTCTTATATTCTCTTTTCGGCTTGTTCCATCTCTTTCCCACCATCAATGGCTATATTCCTTGGACAGTCACTATTTCAACCTGTAATCTCCTTAAGCCACTGTGATTTGTCTTCAAAAATTATCACTTAAGTGAAACTTCCCTTATTAAATATTCTAGTAATATCTTGTTGCTAAATACACAGGTCATTTTCCATTTTTTAATCTTACTTGATTTTTCAGGAATATCTAAGACTGGTCACTACTCCCCACTTCTTGCGATGTTCTTTTTTTTTTTTTAACTTGTGTCCATAACATACACCCTACTAATTTCTCCCTCTTGTATACCTATTTCTTGTTAGAACCATTTTGTAAATATTAGCATTCACTGAGATTCTGGAATTCAGCCCTCATTTTATCTAACTGTACACTTTTCATCATCAATGTTGTTCACTTCCATGGTTTCAAATACCACTAATGATTTCCAAACATTTATCATCAGTCCAGATTTCTCATTTGATAGATTAGTTTTTCCAATGTATTTTGAATATCTCTAATAGGATGGCTCACAGTCGGATAGTAAATGTCAACATGACCAAAACTAAATTCATTTTGTTTTAACCTAAATATTCTCCTGTTTCATAACTCACTGAAGAGTAATTTAATCTTCATATCTTAACCTAAAATAAGTTTTTTTCTTCTTTCCCAACTTTTTATCCTGTTTCTTCCAAAATATGTTCTACCTTTTCTTGTTTTTTTTTTTTTTTTTTTTTTGAGAGAGAGAGTGCACATGAGCATGAGCAGTGTGGGGTAGGGACAGAGGGAGAGGGAGAGAGAGAGAATCTGCAGCAGTCTCCATGCCCAGCAGGGAGCCCATGCGGGGCTGACCTGAGCTGAAATCGAGTTAGACGCTTAACCAACTGAGCCACCCAGGTGCCCCGTTTTTCTTGATTTTAAACTTTCCTCGGCTCCCTTAGGATAAATATAAGCTCTTAAACAAGATTTACACATTCTTTCATGGTCATGGTCGCTGTTTGAATTTTCATTCTCTTCTCTCAGTCTCCCTCAACCTCACATAGTAACCAAATTGGCCCTGTTCCATTAGCAAAGTATTGTTTATCTGCCTTTCGTTATTTGCCATTGCTGTTACACTTTTACACCATCCATTCATGATTTACTTAGTAAACCCTTCTCTTCCTTGTCTCTGATCTCCCATAAATAGATTAGATGGTTCTTTCTGTGTTCCCATATCACCTCCAATTTCTCTCTTATTAGATTGTGTGACTCCTGACTCCTTACGCAACTGGTTACTAGATGATGCCTGGACACCTAGAGTTATGAATAAAAACTTGGTTTACAAATATATAATATCAGAAACCCAAAGACTCATTTTATAATCCCAAACTCTAAAATTGATTGGGAAAATAAAACACAGATGTATACTGTAACAAATACTTACTATGGTAAATGATTACTAAAATAAATTAAAATGCACACTTGCCTAATTTCAAAGACTAATCAAATGGTCATAATTCCAGCTTGCCAGGAGTCCAGATTATGGTTCCCCTCTATAAATTTAACCAGGACCCTGTTTGCAGTTTGGCAGCATTTGGTGATAGTTGTCTGCCACAACTTACCTACCCTATGGCATAATTTTGGGTTCTGTGGCTGAGTGAGACTTCAGATCCAGAGAACTGCTAATTCGCTGACACCTGGTTGGTCAGGATCAGGTTTTTTGTGGTTGCTATTGTTTGTTTTTGTCTGGAGCTCAATCCGAGGAGATAACACTGGAAAAATATTTGAGGTTATAAACTCAAACTTTGCCTCCTAACCTTCCAATATAAACTGTCATGGGACATTACCTTGATACAATGGTAGCCTCCACGTACATTATCAGCATGCTATCCCAGAGGTCATGATATAGAAAAGCTCATAAAGCAAGTTAAAATACTTACATCACACATTTTATCAATTTTATTAAAAACACACAGAAGCAAGGGAAAGAGATGGGATAGGTTTACACACATAGGATAAGGTAGTATGGAAGGACTGCATGATCTGAATCTCAAGGTATATAATAATCAAATGTCCTGTTCCTTCCTCTGCCACATCAACCTTCCACACTGATGGTGTGGTTACAAAGGCCAGACTTGAAGTTTGAGCTAGAGTTCAACAGGCAAAATACACTATGGCTCAGAGATACACACTTGTTCTACTAGAGAGATGCGGGGACAAATACACCTGGTTGATAGATGTACCTCTCCAGTTAGCCTAATAAACAGCCTTGGGTTTTATTTGTGTTACTTAAGCAGGGGACATATAGAGTCATAATTGAAGTCACCAATGGATAGCCAAATAAGGACTTTGTGAATGATAATTTTTCATGTATATCTATTGTATCCTGAATACTTATAGGCTCTTGTATCTTTATTCTTAGTTATATTTACATACTATAAATATATAGTTTACAAGTGTCTCATAAATATTAGGTATTTCTGATCTTTCCATCCCTTTCTGTCTATATTTAACACAATGTTCTTCTTTCTAACTACTTATCTTATATTTAACAATTCTCATGAATTCCACCAATGTCTAACAAACATTTTACTTACCAGCTCCTCGTCTATTTTTTAAAACATTTTAAGGTGCTTTGCCTACATTTTACAAACTAAAAATGTATTCATCTAATATAATAGAATACTTTCAATAGCAAATGTGCATTTCACAAAAGTAGCCTGCTGTGACTGATTGTATTTGTGAAAAACAGCTTCAATAGTATTTGATTACCTTGTGATTTCGATGCTCTTCCCATTGAGAGGTGAGGGTCTATGTTTCTTTGCCTTGAAATCAAGTGGGCTTGTGACTGGTATCTGGTAATAAAATATGGTGGAAGTGACGCTATTTGACTTTCAAAGCTAGGTCATAAGAAGAGAAGCAGCTTCTGCTTCTGCCTTGTTCACTACTTGTTTTTGACTTCTGCTGTGATATCTGATTGCCCTTAGGCTGCCATGCTGTGAGGAACCCCAAACTATCCCATTTAGCAATACCACATGTAGAAGCCATAAGACCACAAAATGGGAGTGGGGGTGGGGGTGGGGGAGAAGTAGAGAGCAAGAGATATCTCCCAGGTCAGCCCCAGCTGCTTTAATGGTTCTGCTCTTCCAGGTCTAGCCACTGTCACATTTCAACCACATGAGAGATTCTAAGCCAGAACTATGTAGGCAAGAACGTCCCAAATTTTTGACCCACTGATACGATGATAAATAAGAAAATGATTGCTGTTTTAAGTTACTAAGTTTTGGAATGATTTTTTACTCATTAGCATATGCCAGAACACTTGCCATTTCTCCACCTGGTCTTGACCTCCCTTCCATATTTCACCCCTCCACATTCATGAGATCTGAACGTGATTCTACCCCATTTCAGACTGAGCAGAAGACAAGAGCCAAACTGCTAAAGACACCATATATAACTGCCATTTTGAAGAGAGTTTTATAAAGATGTAAACTCTCTAGGACTTCTTGTTATTAAATTTTTCTTATTAATTTAATATTGAAGATGCTGTTTTTTGTACACAGTCTTTCTAAACCATATATTTGTATCCTTCATTATTCTGTGAATCTTTAAAACTATATCCAAAATGAGGATTACCGATGTCAGTTATTTTCATTGTTTAATTTACTATCTATGACTGCTTGCACATGTCTTTGAATGAAACATTAAGGAAAAGCTTTCATGTTGGTGATTTATTTCCCAAGGATTTCTCACCCAAAGAACAGAGTAATCACTGAGCTCACTTCATCCAGTTTATTTATGTTGCCACCTGATTCAGAGAATTAGACTGGTATCACTGATGTCAATAAACAAGGTAGTTAGGTAATCAGAAATAAGTTTGAGTCAAATTCTGAAGGATTTATATTTGGCAGGAGAAGTTAAAAAGTAGATGCCGCAAGTCAAGCTGTACATGCCTAGCTTCTTCAGGTGCTTGAGTTGGAAAACCCAGGACTTAATACTAATGAGTTTTATCTTACCTGTAAGATTGGAGTTAGATGGGCACTGGGTGTTATACACAACTGATGAATTATTGAACTCTACATCTGAAACTAATGATGTACTATATGTTGGCTAATTGAACTTAAATTTAAAAAAAAAATTGGAGTTAGATTAGCATCACCAGCATAAAATTCTATGGTTCTTAAATGATAGAGTGAGGCTCCCTGAATTTGAGCAGAGGCAAAAATGAAAACCTTTATTATGAGGCTTTATGTTATAATCAATCTCTTCTCTAGATGAAAACAACCACTGAATATATTTAGGATGTTTCTTTGCTCTTGATATTTTACCTCATAGTGGTCAAAAGAGGAACATAAAAGATTTTTTCCTACAAAATGTTATTTTGGGGCACCTGGGTGGCTCAGTTGGTTAAGCATCTGCCTTCGGCTCAGGTCATGATCCCAGGGTCCTGGGATCGAGCCCCACATCATGCTCTGTGCTTAGTGGGGAGTCTGCTTCTTCCTCTCCCTCTGCTCATGCTCTCTCTCTTACTTGCTCACTCTCTCTCTCTCAAATAAATAAATAAAATCTTTAAAAACAAAACAAAACAAAATGTTATTTTTTCTTTTAAAAGGAGAAAAGTATTTCTGAAGTCATTACTATTTTAATTTATTGCTCCTAGATTTGATGTCAGATAGCAGAGCGATGCAAAATGAAATTCTCTGGAACTTGTCTTCTCTTATCACATTTTGACTGCAGAGAGTAACGAGCAGTTTTTGCTCTTCTCGAACACTAAGATATTCTTAGTTATGAGCTGAAATCTCGGTGACTGTTAAATGGGTACATTTTACAGTAATCCCATGTAAATGCATAAAGACTGATTAATGTAGTCTTTTCACAACAATTTATCTTGTGAGAACTGGTGCTTATGCTTTTGTGCGGAGGCACAAGAGTCAGCAACGATGTGCTCAGTACAGCTCTTGCGTTCTGTGGTTTGCAGTTTAGACAGTAAGAAGAGTAATATAATAAGAAACATGAGACCTACATAATAAACAATACTTACTATTTGTGATCGAATTGGATATTAATTTTATGGCAATTGATTTCAATTAATTGCATTCCATCTATTTTTTAAAGTATGCATAACAGAAAACTTAAACATAGCATATTTTCTACATACCTTTTATTTCCATTATCACTTTCACAAACAACATGTGGAAGAAGCTGGTAGGTTTTTACCAAAAGCCTCTTTATTCTTCTTCCAGCCTTAAGGCTAGACTACTTTCCCAGCTTCTCTTGTAACTGGATATTGCCATGTGAGTTGTTCTCAGCAGTGGAATTTAACAAAAGTGTGTGTTACCCCTGCACCAAGGATTTTTGAAGTGGCTATGGTTCCTCCACCCTGTCTTTTTCCTTTTGCTTATCTGGATATAAAACCCAAGGAGATAGCAGGGCCCAGATAAGAAAGGTGCTTAAATTCCTGTGTGAAAGAAAGTAGACCACTGATCAATTCTCACTCTGGAATATTGAGAAAGTGAAAAATAAACTTCAATTTTGTTTGAGTCATTATGTATTTGGGGTTGTTTTGTTGCTTATTCTAAATAATACAATGTAATGGTATTGAGTGGCCTTCTTCTTTAATGAAATAAAATAAGATACACATTCCCACAAAACTATAGATAAAGTGTGTGATGGGAGTTACTTCTATTTTCTATCCAAATCCATCTTGAAATTTGAATTCAACAGTAAGCATAAGTGCAGAAAATGTCATTTAATTGTTTTAACAATGTAAAACTATTGTGAATATAGGCAAAAACATATTCATAATGAGTAACTATATAGTTGAAATGAGGTGATACTGAGATCAAAAAAATCTATTGAAACTAATATTGTTTGCTTTCTTTTTGCATCCATATTATCCTTGCACTTAAAAGACAGATTATTGTCACTTACTAAATCTTTGTTGTTGTCATGGCCCATGCTTTTGTGCTTGACCTCAGTAACTTAAGCTTTACAAACAAAACCATCCTTGATTTTAATAAAACAAGCACTTTTTATTGTTACTAAAGAATGGTTGTATGACACCCTGCACTTAAGACAGTATATAGGTAAAAGATCATATTTGAAATAAAATGTACAGAAAGAGTATTAGTAAGTGTGGTTAGAAGAGTGTGTACCTCTGTGGACTAAATCCTTTCATTGATATAAGGCACTAAGACTAATGAAAGAGATAATTTTCACTACCTCATCCTAAACCTATTTGACTACGAAGAAGGCATATCTCATCTTAATCATTACTCCTTGGCTATTAAAAACCAGTAGGAACAGAGGATAACTTAGCATATTAATTGGTTTTATATTTGTTTGAGAGACTTTTTTGCCTTGAATGAATAACATTAGTTGTTTTTCTGGATCTGTATGTATTCTGTTCCCAAATTTCTTTGGATTTATTTAAGCAGTGGTTCACAAAGTGGGATTCCTGATCTAGCAGTATGTCCTTTAATGGGAACTTATTAGAAATGGAATTTCTCTGGTAACACCATAGACCTACTGAATCTGAAACTCTTGGGATGGATTTCAGAAATCAGTGTTGTAACAAGCCTTCTGGAGATTCTCTTATATGTTAAATTTGAGGACTATTAAGCTAGAAGAACTGGTGTAGGGGGTGAGTCCTCTTTACTCATGTGAATTAGTTGATGTAATGCCTTCTGCAAAATTGCTGCTTAAAAATGTCCCTCAGGGGTCCCTGGGTGGTTCAATCGTTGAGCGTCTGCCTTCGGCTTTGGTCATGATCCCAGGGTCCTGGGATCGAGTCCCGCATCGGGCTCCCTGCTCCGCGGGAGGCCTGCTTCTCCCTCTCCCACTACCCCCCTGCTTGTGTTCCCTCTCTCGCTGTCTCTCTCTCTCTGTCAAATGAATAAATAAAATCTTGAAAAAAAAGTCCCTCAGTTTTGATAGAAAATGTTGTTTTCTTGTAGTGATGTTAGTGGTGAGAAAAGGAGAATGTATAGTTTCTAAGCTGAGAGTAACCATGAAGACTATCTCTTCTTACTAAAATATTTTTACTCATGACTATTTCCTGCCTTCTATTATCAAAATCTTCCTTTCTGTGATATCAACTACCAAGTATCTTTTAACTGTGTGTCAGCCACATGTGGGGATTATACTTAGAATTAAAACTTTTATTTGATGTGTGAATGGGAGTCAGGCAAATTAACATTCTTCTTGGAAATGGTAACATCGGAAGCTGTAATTGGCAAATGTTGATTACTAAGGAAATTAGAACCAAGGTTTAATAAGGAAGGAATTCTTCTACAGAGAGACATATTAACTGTCTTTAAACATAGGAAGTTCTCTCATGTGTAAAGGACATTTTATGTTTTCTGGGCAATTCCAGGGAGTGATAGTTAAGAGGACTGATTCTGATTAATATGTAAAAGCTATTATTAAATTAAATGGACTGGGCTATCTCTTGAGTTAATGAGTTTACTCAAGTTAAGCCACATCAAATGGTAGGTTGATAGAGTGGTTTAGACCCTACTCAAAGTGTGGTCTTATCCGGGAGTTGTTAGAGGTACAAAATCTCATGGTTTACCCCAGTTCTAGTGAATCAGAATCTACAATTTAACAAGATCCATTGGTGATCTGTATGCACCCTGTGTTTGAGAACTAGTGCTCCAGTAGACATCTAATGAATCATCTAATTGTTCTTATACTTAATTCTTATAGGATTGTGTTGTGATGCAGAACTTGAGTAACAGTCTAGAAGAGAAGGAGGAAATACATGAGCATGGCCTCACATTCCACTGTGGGGCTGCTAACTGAAGTAAATGCTACTCTAGAAGAAAAGATTCTGTTTCCTGAATATTGTACTTAATTTAAGTAAGCTGGCATTTGAATACTACTTCTTTAGTTAGCTTTGGACTCTTTGTGTTAACCAAAAATGAAATATACCTCTTAGATTTCTTGCACTACCTCTCCAAGATACTTGCATTAACCCCCATATTAAACCCAATGTTTAACCCTTCTCCCAGTTCCCTCCTCCATGCCCTCTTCCGGTTCACTAAAACTAGGATATGCTAATTTCCCTCACTGAAACATTTCCTTTTTGTTTAGGTACTGGTTTCGTCTCCTGCTTTCTCCCTATACCTGGTTGGATGGGTTTGTATCAATGGAGAGTAGCGGCAGAAGGAAAGAATAGGTAAAGGGATGTGCAGGTATAGGGGGAACTGGAACGCGTTCTAGAAACCAGACTTCGCCCAAAGCTGAAATTTACTAGGGCAGGGAGTACTAAACACATACCCCTTATAGCCAAAGCAGTGAATGGAGAGGAGCTGGAGAGGTAGTGAGAAGTGACAGATGCCACCACACCCTAGCTTGACTCAGGTCAGCCGTGACTACCATGCCCTGGTCCTGGGAGCAGGAAGCTGCTTAAAGAAATGACAAGCACGGAAGGCCAGAGAGCCAGAAGGTGCCCAAGCGCATTCATTCGCCTTCCCCCAGCGTGGGCGGTCACACGCTTCCCTGTAGAGACCATTGTGCGGGGGAAGCCCGGACGAGGAAGAGCGTCTCCCCTGCCCACACCTGCCCATCCCCAGCCCTTGGCTTCTCCGGGTGCACTGGGAGCAGCGCCAGCGCCTGCAGCCCGGGAGCGGCTTTGAGGGAGTCGTGTGTATCCGCGAGCGCGTGTGCGTGAGGAGGAGAGCAAAGACGTGATTACTTCAGAATTTATTTAAGGGCCGGTGGAAACCACTGCAGCAGCTTCCAGGGGAAGCCCTTGTTCCAGAGGAAGAGGAGGTGGCGGCTGCCAAGGAGAGGAGGGGGGAGAGACCGAGGAGGAGGAGCCCCGGCAGCCACAGCACGAGGCAAGTGAGGAGCGAAGATGCTGTAGCAGCCGCACCGGCTCCCAGCAGGTTGGTTCCTCCGGCCGACTGATGCAAGCAACGAGGCTTGCAAAGAGGCTGGGAGGAGAAACTGGGTGTGGGGGGCCGACTGTTTGCCTTTCCGGAGAAGAGGCGCCTCTTTTGAGTTCAGTGAGACACCCTAGCGCAGAAAGAGTCCGGGGGCCAGGAGAGGACCCGTCGTGCTTCCCGCATCCCTGGGGACTCGCTTCCCCTTAGCTTTCCAACTCGCGACGTTCGCCTTAAACTCCGGAGGGGCTCCGGGAGGGGGACTGGGTGGAGAACTTCTCTTCCAGATACTCCTCACGCCTTTCCCCAAAGCTCACGTTTGGAGGGACACCCTCCGGGTGGCCTGGACGCGGAGGGGGAGCAGTGTGGCTTGGTTAAGTTTCTATAAGTCAAACCCAGTACCCAGCTCCCGGCTCCCCGCCCCGGGTCTCCAGCTGCACGCGCGGAGTCCAGGCTGCTCCGGCAAAGGGGCCGCTACTGCTTTAAGAGCCGCCTCCCCCTCTCCTCCCTTTGACAATGGTCTGAACCGAGCTCTGCTTCCCAAAGCAAAATTTGTAATATGCCATTTTTCCGATGGACGCTTCTCCTTTGGACTGCTGACGGAGCCGCGGGAAGATGCCGGCTTGCTGCCACGCCACCCAGCCGGGGCACGTTCCGGGAGGGCGCCGGGGCACTCGAGTGTCTAAGCTGCCTTTCTCCTCCGGTTGCTAGGGAAATGGTCCAGGAGTGCCGGGCGTGAGCTTCCCCTCTCGTCAAGCCTGAGACTGCGGTTGTCATTGATCTATTGAAGAAGCAAGACCCGAAATTACAGACATTAGGTACAGAAACTGTGCTTGAGTTACAAGGTTTCCCTTCCGCTTTATTTTTTTTACCACCCTCTACCTCCCCGGCCCCACCCCGCCCCCAGGGAAGATGAGATGCAAATTCCTCCTTGCCAATTACTGTTCCATACCTTTTGCTTTCCACCCCCATCCTCTCCCTTCTCCTATTTCTCCACCTCCTCCCTACTTGGCTCTCTCTTGCTGGGCGAGAGATAAAGAATTTTAGTGTGGAAATTATTAAGTCAACTTCAGGGTGGTGGGGGGGGGTGTGGCTGAGCGATAACTGTCCAGCCGTGTGGCTAGAGCTGCTCTTGGCCATCGGTAAAGAAAGTGCAAAATGCTTCTATTAGAGGTGATAATAATATTTCCTGAGGACAGGGAAGATTTCAAAGAGTTAAATAGGAGGAGGAATATTCATGTAATGTAATCAGACAATGGCTAGGATTTCTCTCACCGAATTACTCCTTGTGGGTTAAGTGAGGTGGAGCTGGGTTGGTTCTTAAGACTAAATCTTTGAAGAGGAAACTAACTACCCAGAATAATCGCATCTTTGCCTGTAGGAGGGTCTAAATCCCAGTGATCTGCTTCTATGAAGTGATTCATTGACAGAAAAAAAGCCTTTTGTAACACTATCATATTTGAATAGGTACTGCTTGAGAGGCATATATTGCTAAGAAGCACACTGCATCTCGAAAGCCCTTGGGCAATGACTCCAGTGGGCATTCAAAACTTTTATTTTGAAATCTGAGAGATTTGGAAGACAGTCAAGGTTATGTACTAAGAGTAAGGGAGTTGGTTTTCCTGGTATCAAATTCTTCAAGCTAAATTTAAGCACCGGGATAATTAAATCAATATTTTATTATTTTTTCTTCTCACAACAAAATAAATATCTCTAGGTCTTAAAACCTTCAGTAATTAATGAAAAAGGCATCAACATTTAGAAAAGGATAACAATTCATATATCCATTTGACTTTGGGGAGGGGTGCCGAAAAGGCAAATATCAAAGTGAGCTGTTAGGACGTCCTTCCTGGTTTTTCAGGAATTATGTGATACAATACAACTTTTAATACTGAAAATGATTGTGAAAGTTAAAAGTGGCATATGAGGATGAAGTACACTAGAGGGTAAATAGCCTCTGGAAGTTGCTTCAGATGTCCGTTCTATAAGAGGGTGTTGAACATTGAAGATAGATTTTTAATTGATTTTAATATCTAAATATGCATTTAAGAAATAGGTTAGACTGTATTTTCAGGATTATGCAAGACAAGTATTTTGTAATTTATATTAGAATCCGAGTTCTATTGCAAGAACAAAGCTAGTTCATGAAAGTGACCTTTATTTTTTGTAGAAAATTTTTTTCTCCTAGTTTTGATGACAAGATTTTAGATTTACTCATTTGGGTTGACTGTTGGTGGAGAAAAAGCAGAGGAATTCATTTTATTTCCTAAGTAACTTTAGCATAGCTTGATTTTTCCCAGTTGGATTTGAAGAGTTCAGAGTACCCACCGGAATTAAAACTTTAGGCATGGAATCAGAATGAATCGTAAAGGCACAATATTCTTTCTGCAAAGGTGAATGTTGGTCACCTTATAAAATAAATAAATACTTGTATTTGTAATTGTCCTTTAAATTTTACTGTGTGATCTCAGTCAAGTATTCTATTGGAGACTTACAATGGGCTTGTTTTAAAAAAAAAAAAAATCATGGATTCTTATCCCTACTTACAGAAGAGAAAACTGAAGTTTTGAGAGGTGATGTGACTTGTTCTGGTTCCAATGCTACAGGAGTGGAATTGAATCAAGTTGAGTGTAGAATTAATAGACTAAGACCCTAAGTCCCTAAGCTGCTTCTCATCATAGTATCTTTGGACTGACTAATTCAGAGACCAGCTTTTATACTGATATAAGAGTCTAAAGTCTGTGAATGTCTAATATCTCATGGTGGCAACAAGCCTTTGTTAGAATTAGGGTCATGTATTCAGAAGGAAGTTGTAGCTGCAATTACGCTTTTCCTTGGAATTTAAACCTTTTTATAAGTAATTCAGAGTGAAGATGTGCTAATGGCTTTTTTCCAAGAAGGAGATGTTTTAAAATACAGATTTAGGAATGTTTAAGTAACCCTAAAATGTAAACCTTGCAAGTGTTTTGGCACAAATTGTCACAGTGCAATCATTTCCTCTCCCAGTATTTTGTTTTAACCTTAAATGTCAAAAAGAAACACATTGGCTTCTGGTAATGATTTCTCAGAATGACACAGCTGTTCAGTGTGTGGATTTTCATGCGTGACATGTGAACTAATTGTTTTTAATATTCAAATGTGTTAGAACAGTTTTTTTTTTTCCAATTCCTTTTCAATTAATGTAAAGAAAATGTATAGCAGTTAGAAAAGAGTCTCTTTTTTCCAGGTTTGTGATAATGTTTAAATAATATTCAAACTGAGAAAAACACACAAAAAAATACTATTTTTTCATCCATTAGGTGGTTAGCGACAGTAACAATGCACGAATGTGTGTGTGTGTGTGTGTACATGCATGCGTGTGCACTCACATGTGCGTTTAAATAAATCTTACCTATCTATTCTGTTACCTATTTTAGAGTGATTTAACAAGTCAAATATTTGCCTTCAGGTAGCCCAGTGTTTTGAGTGATGAGCAATAATTCAAAGTATTATCTTAAATTATCCTAAAATTCATACGCCCCTGTAATTTTTTTTACATAGGATATCAGTAAGAAAATACTTTCCTTTTATCTTTTAAAAAGTTTCTCCTAGTTTTCAGGGGGCCCTGACCAAATCATTCATATAATTGAATTTATCTCTTCAATAACCCAATTTATTTGAAGAATCACATAAAAGTATTAACTATTGAGCTGTTAAGTCTTGACATTTTATTTGACTATATCACCAGAAATATTTTCCTAATGGACAGGAATATATAGGCAGAAAAATGAATTGACCTTGCATTATAAAACCAAAGAATGCTCCAGGATCAACAGCCAAACCAGCATTTCTCCACATCAGCCTTCTGCAAAACCAACCCCTCTAATTAATAGCTCCTGGCCTCAGTACAACAGCTGAAATTGAGATGGGTTTGATTCTTTTTTGAACACAAGATAAAAGATAAAGGAAAAAATGAGATAATTTCTGATTTTTTAAAATGTCATACAGTAGATCAGTGTTGCATCTTGAAGTCTGTTGTCTATTATAAATCAAATTAAATGATTTAAAAAATATTCTGAATAGTTCATTTATTTCATGACTGAAAGCTTGTGATTAACAGCTGAGATGTGAAGTAACTACATTAGCTAATGTAATTTATGGTTTCTGTTTTGGGGAATATTTGAGAGTGTTATTTTGTATTGTTTGGATGGAAAACTGACAATGCAGTTCACAGGAAACAAAAGAATATTAGGGGCAATTATAATAACCTAAACAACCTCAGTCTATTTCATAGAGCTTACATTTAATTTAGTCAATATCACTTTGTCTACTCTGTGTAGATTACCTTAACAATTTAGCACATAAAAGTGATAAAATGGGAGTTGTAAAGTCAAGAAACTTTAAACTAGTTGGTATGAAAAAAACCTGTTGATAAAATCTGAAAAAAAGTAAAAACTGATTATTATATAAAATGAATACTTAATTATTTGTAGATTCCCTAAATGCAAGAGTGAACATTAATTCATTCAATTATTTAAGTCATTCAAAAATCAATTACTTCCTACCCATGAAGTGCTAGACACTGTGCTTGCTTTTAACAATATAACAAATAAGGGTAAGATGGTGGTATTTGCTGTAAGAGATTTGTAAACTTACAGGGGTAGAAAGGTGATCAACTAGTAAGTTGAATAACATGCTACTATAAATTGAATTGGAGGAATAAATCATGAAAAAAAACAGCAAATCTTTTTTTTTTTTTTAAGATTTTATTTATTCATTTGACAGAGAGAGAGGGAGCACAAGCAGGGGGAGTGGGAGCGGGAGAAGCAGGCTTCCCGCTGAGCAGGGAGCCCGATGCGGGGCTTGATCCGAGGACCCTGTGATCATGACCCGAGCCGAAGGTGGACGCTTAATGACTGAGCCACCCAGGTGCCCCAAAAAACACCAAATCTTTGAGAAGTAGGTGGAACCAACCTGTATTTTGTAGGTAGGAGCTTTATACATTATCAATAAATGGGAAAGGATATAGATTGGAGGAAGTCAATGAATCATATTTCATTGAGTTCAAAATATTTAGTGTGGTTGGAGTTGGGGCAGTGGGTAGGGGAAAAAAAGAGACAATTAGGCTAATGAGCAGCAGAGTTTGGTGAGTTGAGGGTCAGTTGGTTTCTTTACTAAGACTTCCTTCCTCTTTACTTCCTTTAAGCAATGATGTGTGAAGTGATGCCCACGATTAACGAGGACACCCCAATGAGCCAAAGGGGGTCCCAAAGCAGTGGCTCGGACTCAGACTCCCATTTTGAGCAGCTGATGGTGAATATGCTAGATGAAAGGGACCGTCTTCTAGACACCCTTCGGGAGACCCAAGAAAGCCTCTCACTTGCCCAGCAAAGACTGCAGGATGTCATCTATGACCGAGATTCACTCCAGCGACAGCTCAATTCAGCCCTGCCACAGGTATGCTTCCTGGTAGTACTTGTCCTTCCTATTGCAATTGCAAAAGTGACAAGACTTAAATAAGCTGTGCTTTATTTCTATTCTTATAATTATCTTTTCCCTTAAATTATATGATATGCATGTTTTGGTGAGAAAAATATAAAAATAGATTATTAGTTCACATAAAAATCTTACCCCAAATTTGTGGTATGTTGGTGATGGTGGGTGTGAAGGCTGAGTTCCTGTCTGGTCTCTCTTTTTTTTTTTGAAAATTTTATCTGTATGTTTTGATGGGCCTGTCAGCTGTTGATCAGCATTCAACTGCCCAAACGTGGGAATAGTTTTCTCCTTCTTGCTCTTTAAACAGTATTATGACATTTGGAAATATGTATTTTCCATTTTTAGCTGTGTGGTCTGTCTTTGGAAGTGATTGTAGTTTGGAAGTCTGCTGTCCATTTATATTTTATTTGTCTTTCTTTAAAAATGCCTAACACCTGCTCAAAAATTCTTGGAATTATCATGTATTATCCTCTCTTCTCAAAAAACATTTCAACCAGTTTCTTTAAAAAATATTTAGGAAAATAGAGAAAAGGCAAAAGTTCAGCCTTATTCTCACAAACTTAAAATTGTTAGAGGTCTTTTGAAATATATGCTTGTCAAGCATCTTATGTTATAGGAAAATATATCATTTTAAGGGTTTCAAGCTTATTTATATACAAAGTTAATTTTGAGACTCAATTTTCTTATTTAAGAACAGAAGACTTGTGTTTGTTTTAGATATGAGAAATATTATAGAATATGAATAAGATTTGCAATAATCACCCCAGTACACTATATTTTTCTTTTGAGTACGAATTTGATTGGCCCTCTACTTTAAGGACAGTATAGAAATGTTGAAGAGTTGACCTCTCTCCATGAAGTTATGTCTTGTGGCAAATATCTTTTCATGAATATTAAAAATTATATAATAAAAATTGATGAAATTCTAAACCCAGCTGTACTATTAACTTGAAGTGTGATGTTGAGATACTGAAGACTCTCAGAATGGAAAGGATCACCTAGAGTCCTTTATCACATCCCTATCAAGAAACCCTGTAGCCCTATATGAAGAACCCTTGTTCCATTCGTTTTCATTTTCAGTCAGCTTATCTTGTGTTAAGATGCAATACTATGTTCAGTAACTCTAACGGGTTTGTTTAAATACACAGAAAGAGTCGATTCATTTCAAAAGACAACTATCATATCTTCACCAATTATTATATTTTTCAAGGTTGACATTTCAGTCTTTGCAACTGTTCTTCATAAGGTGATTTTTGAAAGATCACCATCATGCTTACTCTCCTTTAAGATTATATGAGTTGCTTAATAGTGTTAAATTGGCTCCTGGACCCCTCAAACTATTCGTTATCTTCTGTGACAAGCATAGAATAAACAATCATTTTTCTTTCTGGATAGAGTGTTTTATTAAAGAAGCCTAGGATTACATTATACATGGCGGCAAGTTCAACATACTTTCAGTATGCCCTGGGACAGTAGTCACCTGAGGTTTATAATTGAGTTGCATAAATGCAGCATGCGTTCCCATTTTCCCTAAACTCTTATTGGAAGTTGATTCCTTGGTCCTATGTGTAGGACTATGCATATATCCCTCCTGCATTATCTTTGTGTATCTTATTCAAGCCTGATTCTGTCAGTTTGGATCCTAACACTATCAAACTGATTCTAAGAATAATTTAAATGTTTAAGTTATTTCTCTATCTGTAAAAAGAAGAGAGAACAAAGTATATTTGGGGAAAAGAGGAGAAAACTGGAAATGCTTTCATACATACTATATTGTGCAGATAAATCTTTTCTTAAAGGTACAATAATAAATTCTAGCAATTCTGTTGTATTGAATATCTTGATTATAGTAAAATCTAAAATTTTAAGTTTTGAATTTTAATTATACTTGTCTGTAATCTTTTGTTCAAAACCCCTGGGGTCAGTTGTATTTTAGAGTTCAGAATTTTCTTGATTTTTTTGTATGTAAATGATGTATATTATGGAACACTTCTCCAGATGGATTCTGGGAAGCACCTCATAATCATACATTTTTGTGTCTGAAGAGAATTCTATGAATATTCCCATTGCATGGGAAAAATAAAGACCATAAGTCTCTCATGTTAGTACAGGTCTAGTTTTGCACCAGTCAAGTTAGCAACACACTTAAAATGAAATATCAGTTTTCAAAGTATATGGGTTTTGGAATTACAGATTACAGATTATGAACCTGTACATTTAGATGGACATAGTTCCAAAGTCTTTTACAAATACTTTGACACTTTTTTTAATGTTAATTTGCATTTGACTATTATAAATATTTGAGTAACACTAGCAATCCACAGGTCCTTAAAGAGAATGATGGTCCTGTCATATTTTTAAAGCAAGCTTTTAATAATCTAGTCTGTACCTTAAGGGCCGTAGGTTTTCTGCAAGCAATAGAGTTATTCTTCTTTAATTGGTATCTTGAATCTTTTTGACTATTTTGTAAGCAGTGTGCCTATGCTGTTTGGTGGCATTAGCATTGGATATTTAGCTGGAAGGAGAAAATAACTATAAATGTGAGTTTTGAGGCATTAAACATTGCTGTCTGTAAAACATCAGATATTATGGATGTTAGGTTGCATCTCCATTGTTAAACCTTCAATGAGAGTTTACATTTATGTAAGTTGTGCAAATTCTCTTTGTAAATACAGAGTGAAGTGTGGACATAAACTGGTCCTGCCATTTGGATAGTGGCACTAGGCAGATTTATGTGTGAACTAACGACAAAAATTCATGGCTAGCAATATGTAAAATAAATTTTCTTTGCAGAAAAAAAAAATAAAGCATGTAAAATTGAAAACTACTACAGTAACATAAAAATGAAAATTATTGTAACAAACATGGGATAGAATTCAAAGCAGGGTCAAACTTTATGACATATTATGTTTTATACAATACTTTTAGGTGTTGGTGATTTAGTGCTTTGCTTTAGTCACTTTCTCTCTCAACATTGCTTTGTGAACAAATGTAGCAATGATTTTAACAATCCTAACCATGTAAAATATATTGTACCATAGTGTTTAGTTTTTCATATGTGACTGGGTGTTTAAAGAGTACTAATAATTCCATATCTCCAGGCCTGATGTTTCTAAGCTACACACTCGATTTTTTACCTTTCTTATGCACAGATGCATCTTAATGTTCCATAGAACCTCAGATTCAATGTGCCTCAAACTCAGTCATCCTCTGCCTCCTCTTTCCCATCCAAATATGGTGCTCAATCTCCTCACCCAGACACTGAAAGTCCTAAATTCAATCATCACTGGGCCATATTGTTTTTAATCTCTTGAATAATTCTCAAATCTCTATTCTTTTCTGTTTTTTTTTTTTTTTTTTGCACCTGGTCCCAAACTTCTTTTTCCATCTCCTAACATTTCCACTTTAGCTAATATGTCATGCCATGTGTTTGAATAATACACAAACTTCATGCTTTTCCAGCCCATGAAACTTCATGCTTTTCTAATATCTTCTTCATGCATATTCATCTATATGCCCATAATGTACTTCCTCAATGTCTTTGCCTCACTACTCGTCTTAACCAAGAATTTATCTCTTCCAGGAAGCCTTCTCAGAACCCCCAGGCACATTTCCTCTGTGTTTCTTAGCCTTATCATTTCCCATTTTATCATCAAATTATCCCCTTATATGCCTGTTTCCTAACTTAGACTGTATGCCCTTAAGAATAGGAAAGTATCATAATCATCTACAATGCTCTGAACCAGTGGAGTACCAGGTCCGTAGTGAGGGCTTTTAAGGTAAAACCAGAATTAAATGCGTATTCATTTGGATGGAGAAGGAGCAATAAACTTGAAATAGGAAGATCTAGTTTGTATTGTGACTCTTTCATATATCAACTTGCATCAGGACTTCAGATTTCCATGCTACAAAAATCAGTTAATACTAACACCTCACAAGGTAGTTTGTGATGATTAAAGAAAATAACATAAGTAAAAACTAATTAATTTGTTGGGGCGCCTAGGTGGCTCAGTTGTTAAGCATCTGCCTTCGGCTCAGGTCATGATCCCGGAGTCCTGGGATCGAGCCCTGCATCAGGCTCCCCACTCAGCGGGAAGCCTGCTTCTCCCTCTCCCACTTCCTCTACTTGTGCTCCTGCTCTCGCTATTGTTCTCTCTGTCAAATAAATAAATAAAATATTAAAAACTAATTAATTTGTAATGCATTAAATATGAAAAGACTTGAGTCTGTTTATTCAGAATGCCAAAAGATAAATTAATTTCTATATATGTATGTCAATGAGCATTAGAATAATTTACTAGGAATATTGATCAAATAGTATTAAATTTTTTGAAAACAGGACAGATATTTGTCAATTACTAATATACTTAGTAAGAATATTTAAAGGAAAGGGGAGGGAAGAAGTGAGTTTTCCATTTTTAAAAATCATTATTTATAAAAGTTTACAATTCTTTTTTAGCGCTTTTTTTTAGCATATATTGAGGGTCTTCTGTGTATTATTAAATTGTTATATATATTTGTAAAGGGGATAGGGAATAAGAGGAACATAATTTGGCTCCCAGAGAATTCAGGAAATAAAGTTGCTTAGAAAAAATATATAAATGGATCTAAATTAATATAGTACTAGAAGCTTATAGAAGTACTGAAAAAATTTTGAGCTATAATATTGACATATGATTAAATACAGAAAGTTTCATGTGTAAAGTGATATTAAAGAGGTATTTTCAAAAAATTTTGGAGGGGCTCCTGGTGGCTCAATAGGTTAAGCATCTGCCTTTGGCTCAGGTCACGATCTCCCTCTCCCTCTGCTGCTCCCCCTGCTTATGCTCTCTCTCTCTGTCAGATAAATAAATAAAATCTTTAAAAAAATGTTGGAAAGAATTCAAGGATATTCTCTCTATCCTAAATCAGAATCAAATAAGGAGAATAACTGACAGATATTTTTGTCAAAGAGTTGTAGGGTAGGAATGAAATTTTATATAGTGGCAGTGGAGGAATACGACCTGTTCATATATATGGTGACAGCTAACAATAGGAGTTTGTATATAGAATGATCAGTAGAATTTTGAGTGAACTGGTGATGAGGTAATAATGGAAAAATATTATTCTGCCATTTTGATTTAGATGGATTATATAACATACTCATCAGCTAGCTATCACTAAAATTATACTATGTAGAAAGACAAATACTATATGATTTCACTCATATGTTGAATTTAAGAAACAAAACAAAAGAACAGAGGGGAAAAAAGAGAGAAATTGGCAAAGCAAGAAACAGATTCTTAACTGTAATGAACAAATTGATAGTTACTAGAAGGGAGGTTGGTGAGGGGATGGGTTTAAATAAGTGATGGAGGGGCGCCTGGGTGGCTCAGTCGTTAAGCGTCTGCCTTCGGCTCAGGTCATGATCCCAGGGTCCTGGGATCGAGCCCCACATCGGGCTCCCTGCTCCACGGGAAGCCTGCTTCTCCCTCTCCCACTCCCCCTGCTGTGTTCCTTCTCTCGCTTTGTCTCTCTCTGTCAAATAAATAAATAAAATTCTTTATAAAAAAAAATAAAAAATAAATAAATAAATAAGTGATGGGGATTAAGGTATACACTTTGATAAGCACTGGGTATTGTATGAAAGTGTTGAATCACTATATTGTACACCTGAAACTAATATAACACTGTATGTTAACTAGCTGAAATTTTAATAAAAACTTAAAAAAATAAAATTATGTTATGTAACAACACAAAACTGCACTATAAAATCTTGTGCAAAATTTTGGGTTTATGGAATTCAGCTGATCTTAACTTGGATTGGTTGATCTTGGCTAGCTCACTTATGCCATTGGTTAGCTGAAGGTTGGTTCAGTTAGCTGTATGTTAACTGGCTATTGTTTGATCCAGGATGACCTTGGCTGGACCAACTGGGGCCACCCAGCTCTATCCATGTGTGTAATCCTGCAATAGGCCAGCCCTGGCAGGTTCTCATAGTCATGGAAGAAGAGTAAGAGCAAAGCAGAAAAAAGCAAGTTCTTTTTAAGTTTCTTCTTGAGTCTTTTGGTAATACTTCATGGTCAATCCTAGAGACAGAGTGGAAAGCAATACGAAATTACATGGCAAAATTACAGGGAAGGTTGAAGCACAAGGACGACCACTGCAATTGGTCTACCACAAATATAAGCTAAAAGAGTCACTTGAGCCATTATTGTATTAGGGAGAGCATATCATGGTAATCTAATAGTTCTAGAGGGTTGTGGGAACTTGAAATAGGATTGTGAGCCTTGAATCTAAGAAAGACAATAGAAATGGAAAGAATATTGAGGAGAAAGGATAGACAAGGACTGGTAATAAACTGAATGGCCAAGACTTTGAAGTTGAATCAGAAGATCTGAATTTGAACTGGAGTTCCACTTATTAGCTGAGGGACCATTGGTAAGTAACTTGACTTCTCTGAAACTCAATTTCCTTAATTGGAAGGAGGGATGATATCTTCTCTTGGGAGTGGTTGAAAGGAGGTGTGTGTATATGCTTCAGAAACCCTGAATATTTAAAAATGTCAGGAGGCATTTTGCATAAATTGGGGTATGCTAGTAGTATACCCCAAAGAGGAATTAAGTTGAAAGAGGCTACTTGTGGAGAGCAGGAATATGTTTATATTTTGACATTTTAAAACACAAAGTATTTAAGTGACACCTTAATCACTTAAAAGAGAATCACTTTTATTCTGGAGGCAGACTACCTGAGTATCTTTTTTGGCTTGTAACTTACTAGCTCAATGACTTTGGTCAAAGTAGTTCATTCAAACAATGATAGAACCAGCCTTATAGGATCATTACAAGAAATGAATGAGCTGGAATGTGTCAGATGATCAATTCAGTGTCTCACAGATAGTACATGCTCAATAAATGTGAAATGCACCTATTAAGAAAAGAGAATAACTATAATAAGAGGGAGCAAAAGATGCAGCATCTTTGACGGGAGAAGGGATAAAATGCTTAGTGCAGTGGTATTAGGTTTCATTGAAAAGGAAAGAGCTCGATCCAGATGTTATCTTCTCAGCACGATACGAAGGGATGTTGTTTGAGTTAATCAAGGGACACGTGAGACTAGCCATTGAGGAAGTGGAAAATTTGGGGAAACCATTTAGCAGAGTGTAGTTAAGAATTCTTTTTTTTTTTTTAAAGGTAAATAAAGGGACTTGCAAAATTTGGTCAAGATTGTAGAGAGTAAGGAGTTTTAGTGCTTTCAGTTTGTGCTAGTGTTCATTATTACCCAGTAAAATTGTGCAGTTAAGGTTGGCTAAGGATAATGATGATAATATCTATAGTAATAATAACAGCATCAATAGGTGCATTTCACAGGTAGGAGGTATGCTTCTTTCCTCCAATTAGTTATTTTCCCCTGACCAAATGAAATGGTGTTCACAAGCAGCCTTTGTGTCTCATGATTTGTAAATAAATTTATATTATATTTGTATCTTTTATTTACATCTCTTTTTTAACCTTTGTAATCAAGCTTTTATCATCACCATTCTCTTAAAAATACACTCGTGTATGCTACCAGTGGATACATATTTTGCAATCTAGTGATTCTCTTTCATTCTTCATGCCCCTTGGCATCTCGGTGCCAAGCAATACTATTAATTATTTCATCTTGTAATTCCCATGTCCTAAATTCTTTATAGCCATTCCTTTTCTAGCTACTCGTTATGTTGTCCTTCATTACTGGTTCTTTTCCCACATACCCCCATACACTTATTTACTCTCACACTCATCTTCATTTACTTCTGTTCTCCAATCTTATGCATTGCCCTTTCTGGTTAAAGCTAATACCTTCCTCTAAATCTTTGATGCCTTGTTCTCAAGTCCCTTTGATTATTATTTTTTCTCTGTATCTACTATCTTCAATTATTCTTGCTCTATCAACTGCCTTTTTTGTTAACATATTCAAATTTATTTCTTAAAAGGAAAAGTACAAGACCAACAAAAGAGTTACTTAACACCGTGTCTCTGCTTAGCCACCAATCTATCTTTTCTTTTCCTGACGCTTTATTTCGCAACTTGTCTGTTCTCACTGTCTCAGTTTCTTCATTTTCTATTCACTTTTGAGCAACTGACATCTGGCTTTCCCTCAGACTCCTTGCTCAAAATGATGTCACCAGTAGGCAGTTGATGAATGCAGTAGGTCTGTTTTATTAAAATTCACTGCAAAGTTTGACACTGTGATTGCTCCCTTCTCAAAGAGCAAAACAAAACAAAAAAAGCCAAACACCTTACTCTCTTAACTTATATGACACCACACTGTCTTGGTTTTTAAATTTTTTTTTTGACTTTTTCTTCCCCATTTCTTTTTCTGTGAGCAGCTCCTCATCGATCCCCTCCTTAAATCTTAAATAATAAAGATATGATGAATAATAGCAATAGCTAATATTTCTGAACACTCCCACTATGCCAAACAGTGCTTTTTTAAGCATCCAGATATTCAAATGGGAGGCTTTCTGTCTTTCTCTTTAAAGGGAGGCTAATTAAGTGAGATGTAAGACTTTATTCACAGAGAGTGCTAAGACATAATCCAACTAGTAAGTCCAACATTAGTTCAGGCTCCATTTTTAAGACTCTACAGAGGTTGAGGTGGTAACCATTCCATGTATGAAGGCTAGGGTAATTACCCTTCAGTTGAGCCAAGTGAGATGAGCTTCAGGGAAAACACTTAAGAGAGCTTGATGTATTTCCTCCAGAAGCTGAAGGATATAGATTCTGATGTCTAAAAGACACAGCTGTGGCTACAGATGCCCCGCCTTTGTAGTAGATTAAAGGGTCGCATGGTAGGCAAGATTCAAGTACTCCAATGTAAAAAAAAAAAAAAAAAAAGTTGTTAATTTTTTGAAGCCCAGGTCCCCAGGTGGTAGGCAAGCTTCAAGTCCTCCAATGTAAAAAAAAAAAAAAATTTGGTAATTTTTTGAAGCCTAGGTCCCCAGGTGGTGAATAATGAGAGACAAATTGGAGGATTGATTCCAAATAAGAAACTGAGAGTGAATCAAGTAAAACTGAGGAAAAGTGTTCTTTGAGAAAGTCATGAACCTACCCCAGAAGGGTCATTGATTGTATATTTGCCATTCAGAAAGCCCTGACCATAGCTGACAACTGTGTCAACCACATTCCACTGTGATCTTACATTCCAGTTTTAGGGTCAGGAACTGTTGCTATGAGTATAGGATGTCAGCATAAAGGGAGACCACCGTGTTCACATCCTCCATTGCAGACTTCAAAAGCTTGAAATAAGCCTGAACTGAGTGAAAGGGGTGAGCTTTAGGTGGGATAGAAGCTTAGGGCTGTTCCTGTATGGAACTAGAACTATGAAATTGTTAGACTATTTAATTCCCAAACAAAAGGACAGATAGTTTATTTTCTAAGCATGAACAGAAAAACTAAGACACCTGCCTGAAATTCTGTTTGGGGTTCATTTCTTCACTTGAGGGAATCAGGAGACATAACAAACAATATTGATTTCTGAATCCAGCTCTTTCATTAAACTGGTTAGATGTATCATCTCAGTCAATCCTCACAACATTCCAATGAGGTCGTTATTATTATTCCCATTTTACAGATGATACAACCGAGGCACAGAGAGGTTAAGTAACTTGTTCAACACCACACAGTTGGTAAGTGGTACTCACCAGGATTTTATTCATGGCTTACTTTTGTTTTACTCTGAGCCATCTCCTTCATTTCATTACGCTCATTGGATATAAAGAAGTATTAAGCTTCTCTGGAAATCTTCGTTATGAGACATGGGCCATTGAAAGTATTTCTCATGTCTACTCCTAAGTTTTAATAAGGCAAACAACGTTATTATGAGTGAAATATGAAAAGATTATTAGAGCTCATACAATTATATAAACAATTATTTAAGGATCTCAAGTCTTTATAATATCATAACTTTACCTTTTAATGTATTGAGCATACTTTATAGCCATCAGATACTTTTTATAAGCAAGAAAGTATGGGTTGCATGGAAAAGTATTCAACAAGAAATAATAGTACGTGGATTTCAGTTTTACTTTGCTAAACCCCATGACACAAGAAAAGCATTGAACTTTTGAGACTTCTGTTTACTTACATGTGAAAGGGTAATTCTGGTTCTCTCTAATATGTTGAATACTTTTGCTAATTTCAAATGATGACAAAGGGCGTACCCTTTAGCTTTACTGATTTAATCATAACCATTTAATCAACACTTACGACTTCTACAACCAGTATTTTAGGGCCTACTCTGTGTCAGGTTCAACGCTTAGAGTGTAGTGTTGCTGATATTTATGCTTTATTTTACAACCTTGGCTAATTATGGTTCCTAGGAATATATTGTGGTAATAAGAAGGTAAGGCGTATAATCCAGTGAATATCATGTCTATTTGTAAATTCTTTGTAACTGAGGATTATCTCTAGTTATTCCATTGCCTTTTATCCTCTAATGGAATGAACTGTCCACGTTCCTGGAAAAAAGGCAGTTCCCTCTCGTGTGTCCAGAAATCATCCCCTCTTGCTATTTCAGGACAAAACTTTTCCCCTTCTTTTCCTACATCATCAGTGTATCCATCTTTAGTGGGTTATAACCAACAATATTAAATGTTCTTATATTTCTCCCATCTTAAAAAAATTCTATTAACAACCTCACCTTGCTAAGTCACCACCCCATTTCTTTCCCTTTACAGCAAAAGTTACAAAAAATTATATACACTCATTATTTCTCATCTCTCTCCACATTTTCTTCATTTTCTCTTGAATTCACTCTAGCTGGGCATTTACCCCCTAAACTTCATCTACTCTGCTTTGTGAACATTATCTATAATCTCCACATTGCTAAATGCATTGGTCAATTCTCAGTCTCATTCCTGTTAGTCAGCAGTTACTACCCACTTTTCTGAAACACTTTCTTCATTTGGCTCTAGGGCAGCACACTTAGCTACTTTTCCTCCTGCCTCACTGGTCACTCCTCAGTGTTTGTTGTCGGACACTCCTGATCCTCCAGACCCATTAATGCTTGATGATTCCAGGACTCGGTACCTGTATCTTTTCTCTTCCCCTCTGGGCTGACACAATTGATGATCTCTTCTATCTCCTGGCTCTCCATATCATCTAAGTGTTGATGACTCTGGAATTAACATTTCGAATCCACACATTTCTCATGACCTTCAGACTCCTATTGTCAAATGCAGAAATTTAGCATGTCCCAAATTGAGTTCATGATCTTCACTCACTCTTCTGCATCTCAATTAATAGCCACGTCAATCTTCTGTTGACCTAGGCCAAAACCTCAGTGTTTTCTTTCTTTCACACATTCAGTATTCCAACTCGCAGTAAAGTCTCTCCATTTTGTCTTCAGAATATATGTAGACTTGAACCCCAACAATCACTTCTACAGCTCCATCCTAGTCAGAGTCACCATCTCTTATCTGGATTAGACAGCATTTTCCTAACTGGCTCCTTGCTTATGTCCTGGTACTTCATCAGCCTGTTGCCAAAATAGCAACAAGAAAGATCCTGATTCTGATAAAAGGTAAGTCAAATTTTGTTTCACACCTGCTCAAATATCTGAGATCTCCCCTCCTCAGTGTAAAAGCCCAGGTCTTCAAATTAGCCTAAAGGTCTAACAGCTGCCCCCTTCCCTTTTTCTGTCTGATATCATCTCCTGCAGTTTTCTACCTCATTCACTCTACACCCACAATCCTGGTGTCCTTTGCTCTTCAACATGTCAGGCATTCGACTGCCTTAGGGACTTTGTACTGGCTATTCCCTAGGGCTGGAAGGTTGTCCCCCAAACAACCATGTGACTGGCTCTCTCAACTCTTCAGGGATTTTCTCAGATACCATCTCCTCAGTGTGGCCATGCCTGATCAATGTATTCAAAGTTAAAATAGCTCCCTCCTTAATATTTCCAATCCCTCTTTTCTGTTTCTTCTCCATAGCACTCTCCACTAGTCTCTGTTCCGTGAAGCCAGGGGATTCTTTTCTAATGGTTTACGGCTGCATTTTCTGCCCACAACAGTATCTGGCATGTCCTCTTGTTCAAAAGTACTAAATAATGAAATGAAAACAAAAGTCATTCTTTTGCTTGTTGAACATATTCTCTTTGGTATCTACTTTGTGCTTATTTGGTTAAGTCTCATATAGCCATATAAAAATTAGACAGCATATATTAAATATCCTGATAGAACAAGAAAACAAATCCAATTTATAGAGCAGTATGGCTAAGATGTTGACAGCACTAAAGTCCTAGTATATATGTCTGGTGTTGATATTACACCTCAAAGGTCCTTCTGGGATGAAGTGGGTTTTATGTCAAGAGACTGTGGCATTTTTAATATTTTATAAATCAGAGCAAGAGAGATCAGAATGTAAATGGCTTGCTTTGAAAGACAGTAGTCCAAGTTTTTTTTTTTTTACTTCAAATTCCATTTCTTTTCACACTTTCATGCCCTTTTATTAAAGAGTTTATTTCCTAAATTAAGCCAGCTTTCTTGAAAGAAGTGGTGTGGATAACTATGACACGCTATGATACTACTGCCACTCTTTGAAATCTCTATCGGACTTTCATTTCATGGAAGGACAAAAATAAAAGTAGAATATTTTGGTTAGTTTTTATTTTTGAACAGTTTACCTTTTAATTATTGAGTCTTTTCCTTTCTTTCCTCTTTTTTTTTTTTTTTTGCTTGCTCTTATTCTCGTTCTCTCAGAAGGAATGATATCAACAGAAAAACAGTCATTAGTATTCTCAAGATGAATTTCTAACTTGAGTGTTCCACTAAATTTTATAGTCTAATTTGATGTACTTAGTACTAGCATGCATATGATTAATTTGTTTTTATTAATCTTTGAAGAAAAATTTTGGATTCAATAACAGAGACATTGAAATTTACATTGTTTACTTTTTCTGGATCTTTCTCTTCAGGACCTTATGGCTCAAGACAGCAGCCATCACAATGTTCTAGTCTGGAAAAGAGAAAGAGTTTAGAACTATAGTTGTAGAATGCTTTACAAGCATGACTATCACACTCTATCTAATTATATTACACATCTTTGCGTTGATTTCTGCTACTTAATTAGTTTACAAAATAGTAGCTCTCTATTAACTTCTATATCATAGACCTTAGGAGGCACCTAAAATTTGTTGTCTGGTTACTTAACAGTCAAGATTATGTGAATAATTCTTAGTGAAGATTAGTATATCAAAGGAACATAGTGCTTGAATTTTAAATTATTCTTTGCATTGCAACTGAGTTTGTGACTCTAATTTTTTTTTTTTTTTTAAAATACAGATCTACTAATTTCCCCCAAATGTGACAGAATGTCTTCCTTGGGCCTTGAATTTGGACACATTTCTCCCAAAATGAAATTTTTAAATACTTTTTTGCCTCCCAAGAAGTGAAATCCTTGATACTGGAACTTGGGATAGGTGCTATGGGAAAAAGGTAAATATTCCTCTAGACTCTCCCTCCCAGGAGAAGTTCAAGAGATCTCAGATTGCCTGTAAAGGCTGGTGTAAGGATTGACAGTTGTTCTTACAGTATTCAACATAAGATGAAGATTTCTGTTTTGAAACATTACTCTGCCGGCAAGCCCACGTTAATCTTGACGTTAATTAGAGGAAATTGTTCAAAAATGGATGTGATTAGAATTTGGCACCACATTGTTTTATATTAAACTAATTTTCCTGAATTATTCTTACTTATGATTCTCCTTTTATGCCTAGTTTTAGGGTAATCTGCTTCAAATAAAATATGTAATATTTTGGCTCAAAATTTATTATATATTTATGTGAGAGTGTAGAATGTACATTTATGTTCTAGTGACTTACAAAAGATCATTAATTGATGAGTTTAAAAAAAAAGTGGGTGTTAATTTAAAATTTTTCATGATAAAATCTTACCTAACGATCTATTTCTAAGATAAAGGAGATAAATCAGTTCCAAATAATAGCAAGATTATTTTATCTTTATTAATTTTGTATATGAGAAACATTATTTAATAATATTTATACAAAATGTCCTTATAAAAATTCTGTTAGTTAATTGCCTGACCTATTCTGTCATCAGGATATGGTCCTATGAACTATATACAATCTGCACAAAATAATCCATGGCAGTTGACATTGCTTGAGTTAGAAGAAATTTATCAATTAATATCTTTTTAGTAGAAAAGATTAGATCTCTGAAATCACTTTATTTTATTTTATTTTATTTTTTTATTTATCTATTCATGAGAGACAGAGAGAGAGAGACAGAGAGAGAGAGAGACAGAGGGAGAAGCAGGCTCCCAAGGAGCAGGGAGCCTGATGCGGGACCCGATCCCAGGACCCTGGGATCATGACCTGAGCCAAAGGCAGACGCTTAACCATCTGAGCCACCCAGGCGCCCTGAAATCACTTTTTTTAATAACGTTGTTAGGTAAATTTAATTTTTCTTCTAAAAATGTAACTTCATTTTTACAGCTCCAAGTCTAAATTTCTATGTTGGTATAATTACAAATTTTGATGTCTCCCACTATGCTTATAGATTTTCTTTCTCCTTGCAGTTCTATTAATTTTTACATATGTTTTGAGACTGTTATTAGTTGCTTTCTACTATATCATTGTTTTATTTTCCTGGCCAATTGAACCTTTATCATCATGAAGTGACTGCTTCTATTCTTAGGCATTTTCTCATAAATTCTGGGTCTGATTTTAATTATATGATAGAGGATCTTTTTTGTTAGTCTGTCCTGTACACATTTACTTGTCTTTTTACTTTCAGTGTGTCTGTGTTTCTCTGTGTATTATGCACAGATAGCAAATGGTTCTTCAATTTTATTTGTATGCAGTCTGACAACTTTCTCTTTTAATTATTTGGTCTCTTTATATTTACTGTGATTACTTGACTGTGCTTAATATAATGTCTTAGTAAGGGCTATTTTCCTTGTCTTTTTTGTGTTCCATTTATTAAACCCTTCATGCTTCCTTTTGAATTGATTGAATACATTTTTTTATTATTCAATTTTCCCCTCTATTATCCTGTCAATTTTATACTGTTTTGCTATTCTTTTTTTTTTTAAGGTTTTATTTATTTATTTGAGAGAGAGAGAGTATGTGTGTGCATGAGCAGAGGGGAGGGGCCGAGGGAGAGGAAGAAGCCGACTCCCCACTGAGTGGGGAGCCCGATGCAGGACTCTATCCCAGGACCCTATCCCAGGACCCTGGGATCACGACCGGAGTTGAAGGCAGACGCTTAACTGACTGAGCCACCCAGGCACCTGTTTTGCTATTCTTTTAACAGTTAATGTATAAATTGTGATGTGCAAACTCAGTATGCTCAAGTGTAATGTTAATGTGTATTTTCCTGCCTTCTAATCCCATGTGTGTGATGCAAAAGATATTATTTTTTAGATTTATACAGGCAATATTTCTTTAGATTTATTCACACATTTACCATTTATGTCACTAATTCCTCTTTCTGGATCTTGAATCTTCCATTTGATTATCTTTCTTCTTTCTGAAGAACAGCCTTCAAAATTTCCTTTAGTATAGAGGATGTAATTTAGTATAGATGAGTAATTTCTTAGCTTAGGACTTTCTGAACATGTCTTTATTTTACCTTTATTCCTAAAGGATGTTTTCACTGGATATAGAATTTTAAATTAGCAGTTATTCTCCTTTGGCATTTTTAACATGTCATTTTATTCTGACCATCATTCTTGCCATTGAAAAGGCAGTTGTGAATTAGTTATTGCCTCTTTGAGGGTAAATTGTCTTCTGTTTTTCTTTTTGGCTGCCTTAAAGAATTCTTTTTAAAAAAGTTTTAATATCATGTCCTTACAATGTATTTTTTTTATTCTCTTCTGTTCTGGGTTCATAGGGATTATTGACATTGTAACTTAATGCCCTCTATTAGTTTGGGAACATTTTTACTCTTTTTTAAATTCAGTTACATTCCATTTTTACTCTAATTCTAGAATTCCACTTTCCATATGTTTATTCTTCTCATTTTATCTTTTATGCCTCTTACACTCATTTCTGTATTTTCTATTCCTTTATCTATGATTTATTATGAATTTTTTTGTACTCACCTTTTGGTTCACTAATTTTCTCTACTGTATCTAATTTGATGTTGAATCTATTTATTTGGTTCTTTGTTGCGTTTATTGTCCTTTTTGATTTTACAATTTCATTTGTTTTGTTTTTAAATGCCAGTTTCCTGTGAAATTTTACAATCTTTTTTCACCTTAAACACTATAAGCATGGTTATTTTAAGTCTTTTAGATAGCTTCAATATCTGGGACTCCTATGGTCTGTTTCTGTTGTTTACTATTTATATTATCATTTGTTCTTATTGTCTTGTCATCTCATGTTTATGGTTATTTTTGACTATGGGGCAGACATTTGATTTGTAAAATTGTTAGTAGAAGTCACTTTAGTTCTAGATAACAGTTCTAATAAATACATATGTATTTATTCTGGCCAGGTGTCTAAGAAAATAGCAATCCTCATTTACCTTTATTCAAATAATTCCTGGGGTGATCCATCATCCAGGGATATTCCTTCTAGAGTATAGCCTTTCAGAGTCTCAAATTCAAATGAAGAGGATTCCCTAGAGCCACTTTATCTTATCAGAACTTGACTCCAACTCCTGCCCCTTTAGCCCTATGAAGCTATCATATGTGCTAAGCTAGTCCCTTTAAAACTAGGGAAAAAAATAAAAAATAAAACTAGGGAAAATTATCAGACCTAAATGTCCAAGACCTTACTTTTCTCCTGATCCCAATTCTTCACTACTTTCTTGCTATATTCGGTCATAAGTGAATTATATATATATATATATATATATATAAAATCCGATGTTTTTAGTTTTCCTTATCAAGAAAGCTAGTCCAAATTGCATGGTCTGACATTACCAGAAGCAGAAGTCCATGAGCTATAATGAGTACAATAAATGTAATTAATTTAAAAGAGATCTGAAAGCAATTTTCTTAAAATAAATATGCTCATTTCTGTGAAACAATTAAGCAATTATCTTTCTTAATTCATTTTCTAGTATACTCCTAGTCCTGTTATATATTCCTGCTAGGCTTCTGGATGTCAGTAACTGTTTCAACAGTGTTGAAAAATAATCTCCTTTCTTCCAGCATTTCCTCCTTCAAATACATCCTCCTTACAGCTGCAAAATTATCTATTTAAAACGCAAATCTGACTTTGCCACTCCTTTCTTAAAATGCTTCCATATTCACAAAAAAACAAAGCAAAACAACAACAAAAACACTATTAGAACCAATAAACCAATTCAGCAAGGTCACAGGATTAAAGATGACTATACAAAAATTGATTGAGGTGACCGATGATTAAACCAATATTAAAGATGGTATGTGATAGAAGTATGAAAATTAGAGAAGTATGTAGATAATGCATAAAAGCAAGGGTCAAAATAATGGAATGGGGGAAAAGAATAAGCATTTGTTGATCATGTATTATATTTCCAAGTATTACATTAGTTGCCACTTCCAAATATTTCATTTTATTCTCATAAGAGTCCTGAAATCAATCTCTTTAATTCTGTTTTATACATAGTAAAATAAAATCTCAGAAAAGTATGTTTGTTACTCTCACATTACTGATAAATGTCAAAAGCAGGATTTAAATTAAAGTTTCTCTGATTTCATTTCATTTCATTTCATCTTATTTTTTTGTGGTAAGTAAGGGCACTTAACTTCACCCTCTTAGGTTTTTTTTTTTTTTTTTAAGTGGGCTCCACACTGGAAGCCCACTGTGGGGCCTGAACTCACAATCATGAGACTGAGACCTGAGCTGAGATCAAGAGTTGGACGGTTAATCGACTGAGCCAACCAGGTCCACCCCCTCTTAAATTTTTTCAAACTGCAGAGTACAGTATTATTAACTATAGGCACAATGTTGTACAGCAAATCCCTAGAATTTATTCATCTTGCATAACTAAAACTCTGTGTCATTATACCTTTAAATGCAACTTCCCTTACAGCACTTAAGATTTTAGAGTCAAAGATAGTTTTTTGGGAAAAAAATCGTTATATTTCTTTATTTAGGAAAATAATTTTATTTTTGCCTGAACTATAAAATTGCTTTAAGCTGTCTTTTGATTAATTACATTTATCGTATTCTATTCTTGCTCTTTTCCTATGCTGAACTTGCCCATCTGTGTTAACATAAATAAATATTTACTGTTAGAAACCTGTATGCATTATTTTTACTCAAGATGTTGTCTATAATTGCATTCAGGGTTGGAGTTAAGTGTTCAGCAACTATTTAAATGCCACCTATGTTTAATGTATTTGAATGTTTGTATCATTCCTGTATTCATTTATCCATTTTTATATTTTTCATTTTGCTTTCATCTATTGGCCTGATGGAATGTAACCTTAAGTAAACTTTCTAAGAAAGGTATTTGAGTAGTGCTATATTTTCTGAACACTTAACATGTATTACAGTGTCTATTGACTTTATATAAGGTCAAATTTCATGTAATATCCACCTATTTCATACTATATATCATACTGTGATAAAATAGGTAAAATAATGGGCTTTCATCTTCTCATTGTAATTTCTTTTCTAAAAGTTTTTGGAACTGCTCTTCATGCCCCACTGTACCACTGATTCTTCAGAGTAGTGACTAGAATCAGAAACAGAAATGATAGCCTCTGAGAGTTTGTGTTCCAGATACAGTTCCAAGGTATATCTATGTAAATATGTTATATATATTATATAACAAACTTGATTTGAACCACCACAATATGGACTACAGGTACTGTAATTTTATCCCTTTTACAGCTAAGGAAACTAACATAGAACAGGGTTAAGTCACCTTCCCGGGCTGCACAGGTAGTGTGTGGTAGAGTTCCAGCTGTAACCATGATAGTCTAATTTCTGAGCTCTCACGGTGAGCACCACTCTACATGGATATACTCATATACTGATAGACAACTTTTAATACCATTTCAAACTTACTTATTTTTAAACTAACTGATATATCCTGAAAGGAAAAGTTAAGGTGTTTTTCAGATACGATACTGGCAAAACAAAGTCCTTTTGTCAAACTTGAGACACCAAACTCTAGAAGAGTGTAGACCTTGATGTACAAAGAAAAGCATTGCCTGTGAAATTTGAAGTTTTGATTTCAAGTTATGTCAATGTCTTGAACCTCTCTGTACCTTGCAGTCTTTGTTTTCGAAGAGTTAGTGAGGTTCATATCCATAGTGAAGAAAAATCAGCAAAAAAAGGACTGAACCTTCAGATTTAAGTATTTCATATTGTCATGTGGAAAAATGGAAAGGGACTCTGGAAAGTTACAGTTCCAGTCTCAGTTCTTCCAGACGGACCAAAGATAGCCTTCTTTTAACTGCTAGGATCAGATAGGAAAAGAAGAAAGGGAGATGAAAGAGAAGAAAGCATTTTTTGAGCAGCCAGCACCAGGCCACCAGAGCAACCTCCAAAGACAGACTTCTGAAGGCAAAGACCGAGTTTCAACTGAACTTTGGAGCAGTGATGCCAGTGATGGTGTATGAAGTGGCGGTAGTTGTAATCAGAGTAGCAATACCAGGATGGCAGGAGCCCCAGAGATGTAATGGCTTCAGCAAAGATTGTTGACTCTTTTTTGTTGTCATTAAAGAGTAGCCTGTTAAGTGCTGAGGTGCTTGGGTGACTCAGTCTGTTAAGGGTCTGACTCTTGTTTTTGGCTCAGGTCATGATCTTGGGGTTGTGAGATCAAGCCCCATGTGGGGCTCTGTGCTCAGTGGGGAGTCTGCTTTAGATTCTCTCTCTCTCTTGCCCCCCCACTTGCATGCACACTCGCTCTCTCTCAAATAAACAAATAAAAAGAGTACCCTTTGAGCACTGAGCAATTTCACTGTGCTTTAAAAAAAAAAAATGGCAGCTATTTCTTCTCTTGATTGTTAGAAACTTTTCAGAAGCAGCGCCTGTATTTAATTCAACTTTGCTATGTCTAACACTGTACATTATGTAACATATTGTAACTTTCCTGCAAATTTTTGGTAAAGTGGATGGGCAAAAGCCAGTTTCAACGAGTTTGAGAGAAAATGAATTGAGTAGATATACAGATTTCAAGTATAAAGAGATATTTCAAGGAATTTTGCTATAAATAGGAAGATATAAACAGATGATGGGGAAAATGGAATCAAAAGAAATAAATGTTTTTTCTTTTTTTCAAGATAGAGTAACAGGATGTTTTTACACTGATGGATGCTGATGAGAATAATCTCCATAAATTTATGATGTATAAAGGTGGGGGGGACTTCCTGGAGTTATATCTTTAAGGAGGTGGAAAGGAAAGATAGAGGGAATGGCTTCAGTAGGTGCCATTTATATATTTTTTCTTTTCTTTTTTTTTAAAGATGTTATTTATTTATTTGACAGAGAGAGAGAGCAGGAGCAGGGGCAGAGGCAGAGGGAGAAGCAGGTTCCCTGCTGAGCAGGGAGCCTGACGCGGGGCTCAAGCCCAGGACCCTGGGATCATGACCTGAGCCAAAGGCAGATGCTTAACCAACTGAGCCACCCAGGTGCCCTTACCTATTTTTTTCTATGATAGTACATGAGATATGTCAGTAGAGATGCTTGTAAGTGGGCAGACAAGATTAGGAAGTCTGTGGAAGTTTTCTGCTGTTTGCTTCAATTTTCTCAGTGCAATAGGGAGCAGGGCATCAGTTGAGAGTGAATACAGGAAGGAAGGAAGTTAGATGTTTTGAGGATAAAAGATATGAGATAGTTTTCTAAGAGTGTGAAAGAAAAAATGAAATACAATATAGAGTATGATTGCTGGAAACTATTAACAGCCCCTTAAGGTTTATTATAGCATCTATTATTTACCTATTATTATATTTTCTTTTTTTGCTTTGTGCATATGCTTTCTTCTCTTTTTTTTTTTTTACTTGACTGGAATATTCAAAAGGTTATCTCTTTGTTTCTTTTCAATGAACTGTTATTTGGCTTATCAGCTGTATGATTTTTTTCTTATTCATTTATTTATCATTTTAAAATGTTTTATTTTTGTAGGTTTTTGTTATTCTTTTTCTATGGATTGGGTGTTTAATTCACATATTTTCTGTGTTTCTTCTTCATAAATATGAGTATTAAGTCTCCCCCCCCCCCCAAGAACTGTTTGGTTTCTCTCCATTAGATTCAGATATATAGTATTTAAAATATTCTGTAGGGTTTTTTTTTTAAAGATTTTAATTATATATTTGAGAGAGGAGAGCACACATGAGCGGGGTGGGTGCGGGTAGAAGGAGAGGGAGAAGCAGCCTCCCTGCTGAGCAGGGAGCCCAACAAGGTGCTCTATCCCAGGACCCTGAGATCATTACCTGAGCTGAAGTTAATTGCTTAACTGACTGAACCACCCAGGTGTCCCTAAAATATTCTGTAACTTTACAAAATTAAATGATTGATTATATAATTTTGATGTTCGGAAGATATTTTTAGATTATTTTCTAATTAGTATTTCTATCTATAGTGCATTGTGATCAGAAAATCCGGTCTCCACTAGTAATGTCTACTAGTTCTAATATGGCAAAATTTATGAACTAAGGGAATTTGGGAATAAAGCTCCATTGTTTTTTAAGGTGTAGAATTCAATGTATATATCGTGTAGACCTCTTATTTGTTATTATTAAGTTCTTCTAAATTGTTATTTAATTTTTGTTCACTTGCTCTCACATGAACTGAGAAAAACCTGAATTAATTATATAGGCAATTTAATAACATTTTGTCATTCCTTGTAATTATAGAGCTTTCAAGTTATCAGCCAGGCATAACATAATGTCATTCTGAAGCTTATAATAAGCGGAATAATTAACGATCACTATTAACAACAACCTTTTGAAAGAAGATATTCTATAAATCTTTTAATATTATTTTTAAGATTATTCAAACTTAAGATAAACAGTTGAAACCAAGGCAAAAGATAACTGGAAATAGTCTCATGTGAAACAGTGATATGTTCCATTTCATTTTTCTTGTATTTGCAGATAGCTCCATTATTTAAAATAAGCAAAGGAATAATAGTTTGAAATTGCCTAAAATGTGCTTCAATCTCAGACATTTTAGTTGGCAATTTAGTTAAAATTAACAGCAAATATCATTTATAATTTATCTCATTTTCAGTCTTGAAGGAGAAATGTCTCCTAATTTTACCCTCTAATTTGTGCTTTCAGATATAAAGCACCTTAAGTGGGGGAAAATTATCCCATTGTAGTATGCAGAATTTTCTCAATGGGCTTGCTTTATAGACAAAATTCTAGAGTGTCTTTATATTGCAAAATTTGCATTATAATAGATGTTTTTTCAAGAACGTAAGGCGCTCAACTGGAAGCTTTTCAGTGTGTACAGGGAATTGTGTTCTACTGAGCGATGACATGATTTTTTTTTTTTATAAATAAAAGTAATTATTTTCTTGGATACCTGGGGAATGTACTAGAATTGGAATACGAAGGGCAGAGTAGGTGACGATAATGATAGTCAAGATTATATTTCAGTGATCCCCCTCGGTACATCAATATGGACAGTTTTCTACAGAGTGATTCCTGTTAGTCGTTATTTTTGTGACACTTAAAAAAATATTAGCTTTCTACTTAGTACTCTTTTTAGTTTTACGTATTTAAAACAAGTGTAGGTGTGTCACAAATCATCTCATTTAATTGTCACTAAAACCTATGAGGAAGCTTGTGCAGTCTTGCAGTTGCATTTTCTGTAGACCTACTAACATTTCCTCTTTATGTTTTGTATTCAACTGCAAGCAGAAAGGGTGCTGTGAACTAGTTGGTGTTTTGAAATGTTAATTATAAGTTTCAAAGGGGATGCATGGAGTTAGTGGAGCAGTGAAATATGAGGCAGCAAAGAAGAGGCACAATGTATTCATAACCTTTGTTTTCCTGAAGATGTTTGCCTACATGCTTTAACCTGTACATATGTGCAACTAAACTTTTAAGTGAGGCTAGCCACAGATGATAGGTTATATCCTCAGGCTGGGTTCTGTTGTTTGCCGTTATATATTGCCAGTTGATGTGTAATTCATGTATATCAGAAACCTGACAAGTTGAAGAGGTAATTAGTTTCCCTTATGCTTGTTGCACTGCACCTGTAAAGTCTCAGAAGAGAAATTTGAAAATAAATTACATCTTGGCAAAGCAGCAAGACCAGCTTAGATAAGCATCAAGTGGGCAGGTTTCTCAGAACAGGAATCTTCCTTAGGAGGGTTGGAATGAGGCAATCTGGAAAGTCAATATTGAGACCTGAATTTGGGATAATAAAAACCTTCCCGTGTAGAAACTGGAATTTGTCTGAATTGGTTTCCTGATTTGCATTTGGGAAGGCAAATAGAAGAAAATAACAACTGTTTCTCAAGGGATTTTGCAATGGGAAGCTGAAGTTTAATACAGGAAGTGAGACAGATGCTCTTTCTCTCATGGGGTTCTGTGATGTTAGATAATACTTTGTTGGTAAATGAGGAATTATTTTTTATAAAGTTTTGAAGGAAATCACAGAAGCTTTGTTACCTTTTATCACATAAATACATTAAAAAGGTTAATACAGATTTAGCCAATTTAGATTTGGAATATCAAGAGAATCCTCATTAATAATGACTTGATGGACAGTAAGCATGGTTTAGAGAAAAACCTATCTCAAAGGCAGGTTGATATACATGACATCAAGTTCTTATTATTGTATAGTGTATTGTAAGATTATTGCAAGGTTTCAACCACTTGACTTTTGGTTAAGATTAAATTTGCCTGGAAGGTGGGAGTTGAGGGAGAGTGTGAGGAGTGTGTCACATGGCAAAACTCATCTGGGTTATACCTACTCTCTCTATATTGCATCATCTATGTGAAGTTTTGCATTAAAACAATATTATTGTAGAGATAAATGCTATAGAAAACGTTTTCTCTGAAAACCTGATGCATTTTTCCCTTCTGGACAGTAGGAAAAATTATAAATTACAGATCTAAGCTAGTGACCTACACCTATTACTACAGATACTTTTTGGTTTTGCAACACATTGTTTTAAAAAGTAAAAATAGCTAATATTTATTAAGCCCTTATAATACATCAAACACTCAGTTATCCCATTTAAATCCTTACAAAACCCCTTTGACGTTGATAATTACAGGTGACTCTTAAACAACATAGGGGTTGGGGCACCAATCCCCATGCAGTCAAAAATCTGTGTATAACTTTTGACTCCCCAAAAACTTTAGTAATAGCCTACTGTTGACGAGAAGCCCTACTGATAATATAAACAATCAACTAACATGTATTTTGTATGTTACATGTATTATATATTGTAATCTTATAATAAAGTAAACTAGAGCAAAATGTTATTAGTAAAATCATAAGAAAGAGGAAATACATTTACAGTGCTGTGTGCATATTTATTGAAAAAAATCTGCGTTTAAGTAGACCACATGGTTGTTCAAGTGTCAACTGTATTATTTTGTTTTCCAGATGAGGTGTAGGGAGACTTACTGTCATGTTCAAGGTAAAACACCAGTAAATGATAAAGCCAAGACATAAGCTCAGGCAGTCTGATCTCAGAGTTAACTTTTTTTTTAACCTACCAACTATAAATTAATTTCCAAGTTTTAAATTTGGGAAATTTTTATATCTGCAATTCTAGTTTCTCTTAAAACTTGGATAATCTTGTGACTAGATTTGTATTTATTCACGGAAACAATGATTTTAAACTGAGGAGCAACTGGACCTTTAGACACATTTCGGTAGGGCTATCAAATTGTACTCATGGGAGCTAAGACCGTGAATGATGAAAGTGATTGTGTTCTCTTCATTTTGATTATTAGGATATTCACAACATCTGTGACTGAGTAGTAGTTTTTTTCTTCCTTCTGGTATTGATTTTTAATGTTCATAGCTCTCTAATGAACATAAATTTGTTGTGTGCATTTCTTTTTAGGCATGACAAATTCTTTGTAGGATGCTTTATTCAACTATTGTGCTAAAATCTCTTCTGTAATTGTATAAAGAACTTGGGTTTTAAATAGACATAAATTTTGTAATAAAGAATTTAAATAGATTGCCATGGAAGAGTATTAGAGCTCCTATAGTTAAGCTGTGTTATCCTTAAGTATATGAAATTTATGTAATTGAAAAAAATGTGGATGATATAGTATGGTGCTATATCATGAGATTATGAAGAAAAGGGTAGAGTTGCTTTTAGACAATAGTTGTAGTAAAATATTTTCCTAATGGCAAAATTGGGGGGATATGCTTTGTGAGACTCCTAATTACAGCTACCTAATCACTGGGGACAGTCTTAAATCTCAGATTGCTTTAAGTGTGTGTGTGTGTGCACTCGCGCGTGCATGCATGTGCACTTATTAAGTGGAATGAAGTCAACATGTGTTAATGGAATAAATATTCTGCACAATTCACTCTACCAGATATAGAAAGCATAGTAACCATAAGCCCTGCCCAGCTGGAGCTTGAAAATGCACTGAGGAATATGAAAGAGTTTAGAATATTTACAAAGCAAAATATATAGTCCCGGAGAGCAGACCATGGTTAAGCCAAATTGATCAGGGGAAGTTTTCTAGGAAAATCTCTGGGGTCAACATGAAAGAATCTCCAGACTTGGCCTTATCTACACCTGTTTCCCCATTTTACTAGTGCTCTTACACTTCCCTGCTTTATTGTAGTATTGTCATTTATAATAGCTGCAGCTAAGCAATATGAACTGTCAATATTTTTGTCTTGCTAAGGTGTGACCATTTATCTATTTTATAATCACCTGCTTGTTGCACTTTCCAATTTGAGATTTATGAGACATTTTATGTGCCAATTCTAATTTATTTGTTATTACTACCACACAGAAACATTTCATTTTTCTTCTGTATATGTAACATTTTATCATTTCTAGGAGCTTTGATTGGTCAGAGATCTTTTAAGTAATGGAAGTTGATTCTAACTAAATAAAGTGAAAAAAAGAGTTTATAAGTTGTATACAAAGCAGTGCAGTCTCAGAAAAGAAACCCAATAGTTAGGTCTCAGAAATACTAGGGACCAAAGGAAATACAGGGAGATGAGCAAGAAGGAAGGGACAACCAACGGGGTGTTTGCATTGAGTTGAATCCCTTCCAGTTCTTTACAGCTTTTCTGACTCTGTTCGAAATTCACATTCTCAGGTAAAAGAATTGAAGCAGTCCAAGTGGAGTGACAAGCTTATACCTTGGCTAAAGGGGGCAATACTTTCGTCAGTGGTCCTAGTGTATGTGATGGAGAAGGGGTAGTGTTCCAAAGAAGCTGAAGTTTCATTAAGAGGAAGGCAGGATAAATGCTGTGCAGGGAAACTGATAGATGTCATTCCTGCTGGAGTCTTAAATTCCACCCATTTTAGTTCCACTTACACGTGTGTAGCTCTTGGCTACACAAGAATGAAATTAGTATATGCATTTGACATGCAGACACAAATGTATTTAGTGCCAGTAATTTCAACCAATTTTTCCTCCAAAAAACATATTTTATAATCAGTTAGAGCTTTTTCTAGAACTATTTATCTTCCTAATTAAAGAATCCCGTTGAGAGGAACTGTCTGCACAGAACTAAGTAACAATTAGGGGTTTGATTCTATTTGAAATTTAAGACTTGGGCATATGTAGGCCATGCTTCCTCACCAATTATATCACAGGTTACTTCACAGGACTTGTATTTGACTTCTTAAAGTAGAGAATGTCTGACTATGTTTAAATTGCATTAAGTATTCTTGAGGTTTACCAATTCTAAATATATTAGAGGGATAAATTTGTTAGTAAAACAGACATCACTCTTAAAGTGTAAGCAAAGGAAATAAATGCTCTTTCACACCCCAATATTCTATATAGTTAAAGCAAAAATATTTAAATAAATTAAGCTAAGTGTTATGCATCAGAAATACACTATTTTGTTCATTTATTATTTATTTTTTTTAGAGAGAGAGAGCGAGCAGGGGAGGAAGGGGAGAGGGAGAAGGAGAGAATCTTAAGCAGGTTGCAAGCCCAGCATCAGCCTGATGTGGGGCTCGATGTTCCGACCTTGAGATCTTGACTCGAGCCCAAATCAAGAGTCGGACACTTAACTGACTGAGCCACCCAGTTGCCCCAAGAAATACACTATTTTAAAAGTCAGAGGACATATACATTATTTTGCAATGACTTTGTCCCAACAGAATATGAAAGTATATATAATTGTGGGAAAGAATTGAATTTTTATTCATTTATCCTTTTAAGATCTATGGTTAAATGCTGTTTTTTTTTTTTTTTTTTTTTTTTTTTAAAGATTTATTTATTTGAGAGAGCGAGAGTGAGAGAGAGAGTACATGAGAGGGGAGGAGGGTCAGAGGGAGAAGCAGGCTCCCCGCTGAGCAGGGAGCCCGATGCGGGACTCGATCCCGGGACTCCAGGATCATGACCTGAGCCGAAGGCAGTCGCTTAACCAACTGAGCCACCCAGGCGCCCAGTTAAATGCTGTTTTAAATATTGTTTTACTTAAACTAAGATAAAGATGTTTAATTAAAAACTTTAACTCCTCCCGATGGATCAGTTTGACACAAATTTCTCTTTAATGTCATCGGTATCTCAGCATATTTAAAAAAAAGAAACATTTCTCAGAGTCCATAGTCTCTCATGCTTTGTCTCCCCTTCCAATTTCCCCCCCTTCATTTTTCCCTTCCTGCTATTTTCTTTTTTTTAACATATAATGTATTATTTGTTTCAGAGGTACAGGTCTGTGATTCAACAGTCTTGCACAATTCACAGTGCTCACCATAGCACATACTCTCCCCAGTGTCTGTCACCCAGCCACCCCATCCCTCCCACCCCCCACCACTCCAGCAACCCTCAGTTTGTTTCCTGAGATTAAGAATTCCTCATATCAGTGAGATCATATGATACATGTCTTTCTCTGATTGACTTATTTCACTCAGCATAACACCCTCCAGTTCTATCCACGTCATTGCAAATGGCAAGATCTCATTCCTTTTGATGGCTGCATAATATTCCATTGTGTATATATACCACCTCTTCTTTACCCATTCATCTGTCGATGGACATCTTGGCTCTTTCCACAGTTTGGCTATTGTGGACATTGCTGCTATAAACATCAGGGTGCATGTACCCCTTCGGATCCCTACATTTGTATCTTTGCGGTAAATACCCAGTAGTGCAATTGCTGGGTCATAGGGTAGCTCTATTTTTAGCTTCTTGAGGAATCTCCATACTGTTTTCCAGAGTGGCTGCACCAGCTTGCGTCCCCACCAACGGTGTAAGAGGGTTCCCCTTTCTCCACATCCCCGCCAACATCTGTTGTTTCTTGACTTGTTAATTTTAGCCATTCTGACTGGTGTGGGGTGCTATCTCACGGAGGTATTGATTTGGATTTCCCTGATGCTGAGCGATGTTGAGCATTTTTTCATGTGTCTGTTGGCCATTTGGATATCTTCCTTGGAAAAATGTCTGTTCATATCTTCTGTCCATTTCTTAATTGGATTATTTGTTCTTTGGGTGCTGAGTTTGATAAGTTCTTTATAGGTTTTGGATACTAGTCCTTTATCTGATATGTCATTTGCAAATATCTTCTCCCATTCTTTCGGTTGTCTTTTGGTTTTGTTGACTGTTACTTTTGCTGTGCAAAAGCTTTTTATCTTGATGAAGTCCCAATAGTTCATTTTTGCCCTTGCTTCCTTGCCTTTGGTGATGTTTCTAGGAAGAAGTTGCTGCGACTGAGGTTGAAGAGGTTGCTGCCTGTGTTCTCCTTTAGGATTTTGATGGACTCCTGTCTCACGTTTAGGTCTTTCAACCATTTTGAGTCTATTTTTGTATGTGGTGTAAGGAAATGGTCCAGTTTCATTCTTCTGCATGTGGCTGTCCAATTTTCCCAACACCATTTGTTGAAGAGACTGTCTTTTTTCCATTGGACGTTCTTTCCTGCTTTGTCAAAGATTAGTTGACCATAGAGTTGAGGGTCCATTTCTGGGCTCTCTATTCTGTTCCATTGATCTATGTGTCTGTTTTTGTGCCAGTACCATACTGTCTTGATGATGACAGCTTTGTAATAGAGCTTGAAGTCCGGAATTGTGGTACCACCAGCTTTGCTTTTCTTTTTCAACATTCCTCTGGCTATTCTGGGTCTTTTCTGGTTCCATACAAACTTTAGGATTATTTGTTGCATTTCACTGAAAAAAGTTGATGGTATTTTGATAGGGATTGCATTAAATGTGTAGATTGCTCTAGGTAGCACTGACATCTTCACAATATTTTTTCTTACAATCCATGAGCATGGAATGTTTTTCCATTTCTTTGTGTCTTCCTCAATTTCTTTCATGAGTATTTTATAGTTTTCTGAGTACAGATTCTTTCCCTCTTTGGTTAGATTTATTCGTAGGTATCTTATGGTTTTGGGTGCAATTGTAAATGGGATCGACTCCTTAATTTCTCTTCTGTCTTGTTGGTGTATAGGAATGCCACTGATTTCTGTGCATTGATTTTATATCCTGCCACTTTACTGAATTCTTGTATGAGTTCTAGCAGTTTTGGGGTGGAGTCTTTTGGGTTTTCCACATAAAGTATCATATCATCTGCAAAGAGTGAGAGTTTGACTTCTTTGTCGATTCGGATGCCTTTTATTTCTTTTTGTTGTCTGATTGCTGTGGCTAGGACTTCTAGTACTCTACTGAATAGCAATGGTGATAGTGGTATCCCTGCTGTGTTCCTGACCTTAGGGGGAAACCTCTCAGTTCTAGAGGGGAAGGGGTGGGGGGATGGGTTAGCCTGGTGATGGGTATTAAAGAGGGCACATATTGAATGGAGCACTGGGTGTTATATGCAAACAATGAATCATGGAACACTACATCAAAAACTAATGATGTAATGTATGATGATTAACATAATATAATAAAATTAAATAAAAAATAAAAATAAAAATAAAAAAAGAAGTGTGACATAGAGATGAAAATTAGACTTCTATTTCAAGGACATCTCCTCAGTAAGGACTAATCATCACACTAATAAGTTTTTAACAGCAAATGATCAAGAAGCACTATTACGATCAGAAATTTGTATATAGGAGATTGACATCTTTAAGGCAAAGCCAGAAACTTTAGAAATTATACTTTAAGAAAACAGAGTATGGCTTTGCATTGGAGATTATAAAAGTATTTTGATTTAATAGAGTTACTGGATGTAGTTAGTTTACATTAAACAACAACAACAACAGAGGGCTGAAGCAACTAATAAATATTTCTATGAAGGCCAATACTAATATGAAATGGAATATTTCTTTCAAACTAATTGAAGCAACAGGCTATCATTAGTGTTATTGGGTATTCACGTGCAGTGTCATTTTAAGATTGCTTTATAACTACTTACTGATTATCCTTCAAGGATGGTCTGCTGGTCTCCATTCATCAACTTGAACATAAAATACTTTGCATTGGGCTTAGTAGAACTGACAATTTATGGTGCTATACTCATCCTGGAAGTAGCTGACCATTGCATGTAAGGAAAATATGGCTCACTTGCTTGAAACCATGTCACCATTTCTCTTCCCCAAGGTGATGGAATTACAGCTAGCATAAATGCCAAGCTAATGCCGGACTGTGAGCATGCATTCTCTGTATATCAGCCAGCTAGCTCTCATCCTCTCACAGTTTTGCCATTGATGGGATAACAAGATTCACGACTTAAACAAATGAAACCTAATATACAGAAACAGTTCAAATATTTACAGCAGAATTTCCTTCAAATGTATTAAATGGGAAGTTGCTTCCCATGCTTTTAGAACCCCATCCTTGTCTTTTAGCTTCAGTGAGATTTTTTCACTATAGAAATTCCCTAAAATTTGGGAGTTAGACCAGATGGCTTTTGAGAGACCTTCTGGTTCTAAAGAGATAGCTTGTTTCTCAGTGTAAGAGCTCAACACCCCTCAACACCCTACAATGATCTACAAGGCTCTCTACATAATCTGTCACTGCCTCTTTCCTCTCTGGCTCAATTCCTACGTACCTCACTACCCATCCTTAACCATTTCAGCCACATCTACCTTCTCACTCTTCCTAGGACATTACAAAGCTAGTTCTATCATGAGTTAGTCTTCCTTTGTTCAGATAACTACATGACCAACACTCTTAATTTTGTCAGATCTCTTCTCAAATTTTATATTAATCCAAGAGGACTTCCTTGATCACTCTATCTAAAAGAGCACTCCTTCTACCCACATCATTTTCTGTCTGCCTCTTTCATGTCATGACCTGGCATATTAAATGTTAATATGTTTAACATTTTCATCTCTCCCTTGTAGTGGATACTGTTAGTTCCCTGGCCAGATCCCGCCTACTAACAATTCCCAGATACTCTTGTCTCCTTGTCCGGACAGATTTACCCTCAGGTCAAACAAGAGTGGCCTCTCCAGTGAGGCCGTGCCCTCCTGAAGATAAGAGTACAAATAGTCCACCCCCTTCCCTCAAGGTGCAGCCAGTTGCGGTGCATTCCTACTGCAAATTTTCCCCATTGGATTAACGTGAAGCCAATCCCCAGCTAAGACTATTTCTTGCTTAATTTTTACTGAATCTTGCCTCCTCCATTCCCCTCTTTCTCAGCCTCTGTTTCTATGGAACTTGACCCGATACACTACTTTGGAATGTAAGCTGCCTGAGGTTAGACAATTTGTCTCCTTTATTCACTGACACATTCTCAGCATTTATATGACATTTACAAATACTTAAGTGATTTAGAATGACTGTTTTAGTCTTGAAGTCCCTGATTATTTTAGGTGATTTGAGCACTCATTCTGTATTGGGTAAACACAGGCAAACAAGTGAAAGCCGCCCAGCTTTACCTTCTCCACTTGCAAACATCTTAATGTTCAATTAAAACGGGTTCATTAACATATATCTTTATTATTATTCTCAACCAGCATTGGATTTTTTGAAGTTCTGTGTGATGATTTAGGCCAAACTATGACTTGTGGGTCAAATCCAGCCCTGTTTGGTATTGCCTATAAGATAAGAATGTTTTTTACATTTTTAAATGGTTGAAAAAAGACTTAAAGAATAGGATTTCATGACACATGGAAATTGTATGAAATTCTAATTTCAGTGTCCGTAAATAAAGTTGTATTAGAATACAGCCATGATCAGTTATTCATGTATTATCTATGGCTATTTTCATGCTACAAAGGAAGAATTTTTAGGAATTGCAACAGAGACTATACTGCCCACAAAGCCTAAAATTTTACTCTCTGGCCCACTGCTGGAAAATGTTTGCTGATCACTTTCTTTATATGTAGACTCTTGTGGTGTCTCATGACCCCTTGCATTCTTATAAACACTTTCATTATCACTTTAGATCATGAAATGTCTTTAGTCCAACAAGGCGTGTGACACCATACTTTTCCCTATAATTATTATCTGACCTCTTTCATTCAAGAAACACACTTTATTCTTTCCTGTTGGAAACTTCATTTTTTTCCTGGTTACCAGCTGCTACATGTCTAGCTGGTAACCTTTTCTTAGTCATCCAAAGCATTCACAACTCTCTCTGAGTATATTTGCTCTCTTACCCAGTAAAACATTCCTGGCACAAGTCTTACTAGTAGAAACAAGAAAAAAAAATAGAATACATGAAAACACAACAAAAGATTTCCACTTGTGGCAATTTTCTTCTAAGAAGTTTTTAGTACTTATTAGGTACAAGTCCCACAGTCTTTTATTCCAGATGAAACTAATTTTATCACTGTCTCTAACTTGCATTTCTTAGGTAACAGGTCTTTTGGTTTTCTTCGTACAAATAGTATAGAGAGCAGACAAAGCTTGTCTCTGTGTGTGTGTGTGTGTGTGTGTGTGTGTGTGTGTGTGTGTGTGTGTGTGTGTGTGTGTTGATCATTTCTAAGCAATAGGTAGTTTATTATCCAACTGAAAACCTGTTAGGTGAGAAATAAAATCTTAAACAATAACCATGGATTACACTTGGTATTAAAAAAGAATGTCTTGGCAGTTTTATGAACTGCTTTATGATTTAACTATCTCAGCAGTTAGATCATAGTGCTAATAAGTTGAAATGGATGAACTTATTTCCTATAGGCTAATTAGCTTTATGCTCTTCTTTGACCATATAAATGTCAATTTAGTGAGATGTTTTGCTGGTCCAGCTCTTTACTGGCATAGATATTAAGACAAGAGACAAGAGTGTGGATGAAATCAGTAACATTTAATTATATAGTTTATATTCACATTTGAGAAGAAACATTTTGTGTAAGATATTTAGATTACATTTTAATATTTATTTATTTATTTATTTTTCTTAAAGATTTTATTTATTTATTTGACAGAGAGAGACACAGCAAAAGAGGGACCACAAGCAGAGGGAGTGGGAGAAGCAGAAGCAGGCTTCCTGCAGAGCAGGGAGCCCAATGTGGGACTCGATCCCAGGACCCTGGGATCATGACCTGAACCGAAGGCAGACGCTTAACGACTGAGCCACTCAGGCGTCCCACATTTTAATATTTACAAAACTTGTTATTCTAGATGATACATAGATAAATATAAACTGAGAGGTAAAAGTGAAAAGTTAGCCATTATGACTAGTTGAAGCCATGACAATCAATATTAGAATCAATTTTTTTACTATATCAATGTTAAATATTATTACTTTGATTTACTCAACAAATCTAGTAAAGATTTATTAAAGAAAATTCATTAAAGAAATTTACTCAAGTTCTACCTAAAATGTCTCTGAACTATGAATTAAATTTGAAATTTGTGGTTCCATACAAATATTAGGTTTGTTTTTTTCTATTTCTGTGAAAAATGCCACTGTAATTTTGATAGAAAGTACATTGAATCTGTAGATCACCTTAGGGAATATGGACATTCTAACAGTATTAATTCTACTGATCCATGAACACAGGATATCATTTCATTTATTTCAACTTATTAATCAGTGTCTTATAGTTTTTTGTATAGAGATCTTTCAACTCCTTGGTTAAATTTATTTCTAAGTATTTTTATTTGTTTTTGATGCCATTGTTCACGGGATTATTTTATTTTCAGGTAGTTCATTTTTAGCATATAGAAACACAATTGATTTCTCTATGTCTGATCTTGCAACTTTTGTTGATGTCTTGGGATTTTCTATATACATGATTATGTCATTGACAGAGACAATATTACTTCTTCCTTTCCTATTTTGGATGCCTTTCATTTGTTTTTCCTGCCTAATTGCTCTGCCTAGAATTTCCAGTACTGTATTGAATAGGAGAGGTGAGAATGGGCACTCTTTTCTTATTCCTGACCTTAGAGAAAAGCTTTCAACATTTCACTATTGAGTATGTTAGCTGTGGGTTTGTCATATATGCACTTCTTTGTACCAAGGTATGTTTCTTCTATATCCAGTTTATTGGGAGTATTTCTCATGAAAGGATGTTGAATTTTGTCAAATGCTTTTTCTGCATCTATTGAGATGATTCTATGATTTTTATCCTTTAAACTATTAATATGGTATATCACATTGATTGATTTATATATGTTGAACCACCCTTGCATCCCAAGGATAAATCTCACTTGGTCACTGAATATGATCCTTTTAATGTGCTGTAGAATTTTGTTTACTATAATTTTTTTAAAGATTTTATTTATTTATTTGACAGAGAGAGACATAGCAAGAGAGGGAACACAAGCAGGGTGAGTATGAGAGGGAGAAGCAGGCTTCCTACCTAGCGGGGAGCCCAATGCGGGGCTCGATCCCAGGACCCTGGGATCATGACCTGAGCTGAAGGTAGACACTTAATGACTGAGCCACCCAGGCGCCCCTGTTTACTAGAATTTTATTGAGAATTTTTGCATCTGTATTTATCAGGGATGTTAGCCTGTAGTTTTCTTATAGTGTTCTTATGTGGCTTTGATATCAGAGTAATTCTTGCCTCATAAAATGAGCTTAAGAGTGTCCCCTCCTCTTTAATTTTCTGGAAGAATTTGAGAAGGATTCGCTTTAATTTTTCTTTAAATGCTTGGCAGAATTTACCAGTTAAGCCATATCCTGAAACAGCCAAAGCAATCTTGAGAAAGAAAACAATGTTGGAGGCATCAGGCTTTCTGATTTCAAACTATATTACAAAGCTATGGTAATCAAAACAGTGTGATACTGGGCCTAAAAACAGACACATATCCCAGTGGAACAGAACTGAGAGCCTAGAAATAAATCCACACAGATATGGTCAACTAGTATTTGACAAGAGATCCACAAATAATTAATAAAGAATGGATAGTCTCTTTAAAATGTGATTGAAAAACTGGATATTCATATGCAGAAGAATGAAATTAGACCCTTATCTCATACCACTCATAAAAATCAACATGAAAGAGATTAAAGACTTAAGTGTAAAACCTGAAACTGTAAAACTCTTAGAAGAAAACATAGGGGAAAATCTCCTTGACATTGGTCTTGGCAATGAGTTTTTGGATATGACACCAAAGTACAAGCAAAAAAATAAAAAATAAACAAGGGAGACTGCATCAATCTAAAAAGCTTCTTCATAGCAAAGGAACCAATCACTAAAATGAAAGCACAACTTATGGAATGGTTATCATATAATCTGGTAAGGGCTTAATATCCAAAATATAAGAAATTCATATGATGACATAGAAAAAAAAACAAAACCAAAAAGAAATCTGATTTAAAATAGGCAAAGGAACTAAATAGTCATTCTTCTAAAAAAGACTTAAAAACTGTCAACAGGTACATCGAAAGGTGCTTAACACCACTAATTATCAGGGCAATGCAAGTAAAAACCAGAGTGAGATATTACCTTATACTTGTTAGAATAGTTATTATCAAAAAGATAAGAGATAGCAGGTGTTGGCAAAGATGTGGAGGAAATGGAAACCTTGTGCATTTTTAATGGGAATATAAATCGATACAACCTTTGTGGATAACTGTATGAAGGTTCCTCAGAAAATTAAAAATAGAACCACCATATGATCTAGCAATCCCATTTCTGGGTATAAACCCAAAGCAATTGAAACTACTATCTCAAAGAGATTTCTGCACTTTCAGGTTAATTGCAGAATTATTCACAATACTCAAGATATGGAAACAGCCTAAGTGTTGATGGATGAATGGATAAAGAACATGTGGTTTTATATAGAGAATGGGATATTATTCAGCCACGAAAAAGAAGGAAATCCTGTCATTTGTGACAATATGGATGACCCTTGAGGGCACTATGCTGAGTGAAATAAGTCAGACAGAAAAAGACAAATATTTTATGGTATCACTTATATGTGGAATCAACAAAAGCCAGACTTAGAAATAGAATAGATGGGTGGTTTCCAGGCATTGTGGGTGGGGGAAATGAGAGATGTTGATCAAAGGGTACAAACTTTCAGTTATAAAAAGAATAGGTTATGGGGATATAATTTACATTATAGGGACCGCAGTTACTTATATTGTATTGTATACTTGAATGTTGCTAAGATAGCAGATCTTAAGTGTTTTAGCCACAAAAAAAAAGAGAAGGAAGGAAGGAAAGAAGGAAGGAAGAAGAGAAAAAAAAAAGAGAGAGAGAGAAAGAGAGAGAAGAAGAAAGAAAGAAAGAAAGAAAAAGAAAGGAAAGAAAGGAAAGAAAGAAAGAAAAAGAAAGAAAGCAAAGAGAAAAATAAAGGTAACTATGTGAGATAATTGATGTCTTAGCTAAGCTAACCTTATTGTGGTAATTATTTCACAATATATTTGTATATTAGTCGTCACATTTTGCACCTTAAACTTATACAATGCTATTTGTCAATTGTATCTCAATAAGGCTGAAAAAAATTAAAATTTGTCTATATACCAGGGTCAATCATATGTAATAAGCTGTTGTGTTGATAATAATACACTAGAGTTTGTTCTAAATTATTTTTATAGAGCTATGACTGATATATAGCATTATATTATTATATTAGTTTCAGGTATACAATGTAATAATCCATTATTTGTGTATATTGTAAAATGATCACCACAAGAAGTCTAGTTAACATCCATCACCATACATAATTACAAATTTTTTTTCCTGCAATGAGAACTTTTAAGATCTATTCTCTTAGCAACTTTCAAATATACAATACAGTTTTATTAAATATAGTCACCATGCTGTACATTGCCTCCCCATGATTTGACTTATTTTTTTATAACTGGAAGTTTATAGCCTTAAAATTATTTTTAAATAGTAAAAAATAAAAGTAAAATGAGATCAGAGGTACATAGGCCATTAGCTTAAGTTCATGTGAATTATGTATTTTGTCAGTAATTGTTCATTTGTTTTATATAATTTAGTTTTCCTTGCCTAAATTTTGTACATCCAGCTTGCAAAGCACTATACTTAAATTACAAATGTGTTTCTTGGGCGCCTGGGTGGCTCAGATGGTTAAGCGTCTGCCTTCGGCTCAGGTCATGATTCCAGAGTCCTGGGATCGAGTCCCGCATCGGGCTCCCTGCTCAGTGGGGAGCCTGCTTCTCTCTCTCTCTCTCTCTCTCTCTCTCTGTCTCTCATGAATAAATAAATAAAGTCTTTAAAAAAACAAAAAAAAACCCAAATGTGTTTCTCATTATTTACCCTAGCACTGAAGATTATGTTCATAAAGTCTAACAGCAAATGTTACATTCCTCTTATTAATGTCATGGCCTCACCTTAATGTTATGGGAAAAAAGAAAAAAAGCTGAGAGAAAGCACATTATATTTGATTATCTCCCAATCTGCTCATACCCAGTAGCTTACCTGAGGCTTGAACATGAAATCATCTGAAAAATGTAGGCTTCTTTATTATATCCACCCTTTTTTAAAAAGTGTTCTCTATGTTAAACTTAGGATACAAGCATGATTTTAAAAATGAGTACCAAATTCATCAGTGTATAGTTATTAACATGTAGTATATTCAGCTATAACATAATTAAATTCTTCTACCATTAGTAAAAGGGGGATAGATTAATGAAAATAAAGAATTCTCAGTCTTATAAATGTATAGAAATTGTTCCCAGGACTGGACCCCATATAAATATTGTATTTCTATCGTCTTCTGTTAACATTAGGAAATTATCTGCTTATATGTACCAGGGTTCTTGTGGAATTTTGTGAGATTAAGGCCAAGGAATACTTTTATATCTTTAATATTTGAACTTCCATTGCTGGACAAATTAATAATATGAATAATACTCAGATTAATAATATGAATAATACCAATAATATGTGGAAATTTGTAAACAGACTTTCCTCTTCTTTAACTTCCATTGACCATTTACAGATGTTCATAACAAATCCTCCACCATTACCTTTTGGAAATGATAAGTGTTGGCCTGTGTTCTTGGCCTGATTTCATACCAAGAATTAACACATATATTCTTGTCATTGCCATTATTTCATCAAATAATATCAATTTGTCTATATACCTCTTTATATTCCTCTTGGTTCATTGTTAAAGCCAAAGCATCTTCCCTTATCCAAACACAATATCTCCATAAATTTTACAGTGTATCTTTTATGAAAGGCATAGTTGTAAAACATAGTGTTTTTATAGAATATTATCTGAGGGCTATTCAGACCCTCTCTATTCCTTCATATTCTATATTCTAGTTACTTTTTTTATTCCGACAATATAATTTCTTTCTCATATTCCTCATCGCAAAATGTCACCATGCACTAATGTTGGTCCTTTGTCTTCTCTTTCTACATTGACTCTGAGGGTGAGCTCAGCCAGTCTCATGGCATTAAGTATGGTGCATAATGTGACAACTCCCAGATTTCATCTAAAGCTAGTAACACTTCCTCAAGGGGGACTCATATCTACAACTGGTTATTCAATAGTTCCATTTTGACATTGAATAGGAATCTGAAATTTAACGTATTTATAACGTGAACACTTGATTTCCACACCCAACCCTTCAAAAAAATTGCTCATCCAACTGCTCTCCACATTTTTGTAATAAATTGCATTCTTCCAGTTGCTTAAGCCAAAAATTTGAAGTCATTCTATATTTAATATTCTTTTTCTTTCACACACATCCAATCCAGCACTTAATCGTCTTGGCTCTTCTTTTCATACATAAATGTATGCATTTATGTATATATGTATGTACACATACATACTTACATACATATTTCCCATTTCATCTGCCCCCTGTGTCTCTCTAATCCATACTACTCTTCCCTCTGTTTTTTTCTCTCTAATTACACTAATGAGGCAATTCTTCTTAGAATGGTCTTCTCCCAGAGGTATAGATGGATCACTTCTTCATTTCATTTAGATCTTTACTCAAATTCCTTATTATTGAGGACTATCCCACCATCCTATATAAAATGGCTTTTCCCATCTTTGACTTTTTCTTTCACAGTACTTATTGCTAATTGACTAATTATTTATCACTTATATCACCCTTATCTAGAATATAAACTTCATTAAAGCAGCAATTTTATTTTGTTGTCAGCTATTTTTCCAATGGCTGCAATAGTAATGGACACATAGTAGACATTAAATAAATTTTGAAGAATAAATGAATCAAACTGACCCAGGAGTTAAATTAGACAGCAGAAAATGTTATGATAATGACATGCAGAATATGCTATGGGATAAGTACATTGGCAAGCCCATGATATATTGCTAACACATTAGGATTTCCAGAACTTGTTAGGAGTAATTGAAATTGGGTTGCTGTAGAACTGCAGAAATGGGTATTAATGAATCAAGGAAATGCTGTCTCCATAACTTTCATTATGTCCTTGTTAAACTTCAGACTGGTAGCTGGAGAAAAACTTTAAGTTATATGAAGCCCTAGAGAGTATACTCTTCAAGAGTGGGAGGCAGAAGCCATCTGCCCTGCTTTTGTCTTAGCTCTACTACTCCTAGATATGTGATCTTGGGCAAGAATTCTAATTTTCTGCTCTGTCAATATTCTTGTCTGTCAAATAGGAATACAAATAGTACTAACCTCATGATTTTGCTGTGAAGGTTAACTGAATCAATACACTTAAAGCTCTTAGCATACCATCAGCCCTCAAAACAGTTCTATTATTATTGTATTTTCTAGTAAATTTGTACTAAATATTAAAGGGAATCATAGAAATATTAATCATGACCAGGTACCACATAGGTGTAAATTTGACTTATTATTAAGCAAGAGTGAAATCATGGTATTTCATACTTCCAGAAATAGACTCCAGCCCTTACCTTGAGAGTAATGAGCTTATGATACAATCAAATTTTACTTACTTAGTGGGACTCTAGCCACACCATCTCTTAGAGATGTGGTTAAAAATATCAGACATTTAAGGAAATTTTAGGCATGTACAGGATGGCAGGTCCATGATCCAAGTTAAAGACAGCACAATTGGAAGTATAACCTAGTCCCTTTTTGTGGTTGATGTCAAAAAAAAAAAAACAACAACAGTGATGCCCCACTAAAAAATCCTTTTGTGTTATTGTTAGAGCCAGAGTGAAGGGGCTGACTCACCCAGGAAGCCACCTGTTAAATCACGATGTTTCAAACTCTACTACCTTCAGAATATATTTGAGAGTGGGCTGTTCATTAGTCATAACTAAAAATATGTGGTACCGAAATGCAAGCTAGACACATAGTCTCTATAACTGATACTTATAAATAAACTCTTACCGTAAGTTTCTAAGTCTATTTAGAAGTTTAGGCAGCCTTACTTTTAATGCACATCCTTATAAACCAAAAGTAAAGTCAGTTGGGAGAGACACATTTGCAAATAAGCATTTTTGTCCAAATCAGGAACAATATTATTGGGGAGGTTTTCTTTGCAATCAATAGAAAATATTAAGTACTTTTATCAAACTATTACAATGGCACATTGATACCAGCCTCAACACATTCAAACCTATGAAGTGATTTCTCTGATATTATTTTTAGATTTTTGCTGAGTATTAAAGATGAAAGTGAGACCAACATATAGCATACATGTGTGATATATATTATAATATATGTACATTGTATGTGTATGTAATTTTCATAGTCTTGGGATAAAGTAGGTCCTTTTAAAAGTTGATACTATAAATCTTGATATAAAAAATTGGTATAAAAATTAAACTTGATATAAAAAATACTGAAAGGAAAACTGATATGACTACAAAACAGCTAACCATACAAAAAAAGATAAAATATGTATAAAAATGCAGAAAAGTATTTACAAATTATTTGAGTCCATATATTAAATACTCAATATATGAATTGTCAAGTATCGATAATTTCAGTATTGACAAGAATATGGAGAAGTAGTAGTCACTTTTACACAATGTTGATATAATTAGAAACTGATAAAACATTTTTGGAGGAGAGTATAGCAATGTGAGTCAGAATTTAAAACGTATATTTTCATTTACTTAATTTAATTTAGGGGGATTTATCTGGCAGAAATAATCAGGCATGTGTTCAAATATCTATGTACAAGGATGTAAATCAAAATGTTTATAATGGTAAAAAAAAAGGTACTAATCTAAGTTTCCAACAATAAGGAATTTGATAACAATGTCTAGTATATTCAAATGGTGGAATGCCCCGTAACCTTTAAAAAAATATGTTGTAGAGATATGCTCTCATCATAGATTTTTACCAAAAAAAACTGGCTACCAAATATCTGGGGCAATATGACATTAATTTTGTTTAATATACATGTGGATCTGTGCATCTGTCTGGTTTGTGTGTTTGTATGTACAACATCAACTTGTTAATGGTAGTTTGTTAATGGCAGTGGAAAAACCACATAAAGTTTTAGTTGCTGTGGAATGTTCTACAGAGGGAAGTATAACTGTGAACAACTAAGCATACAGATTAACAAGATGCATTCAGAGTTGTTGGTCATTCCAAGGAAAAGTAAGGAATAATTTCTGCGTCAGGGGAAATGATAACTTAAAACAGGGAACTCTGGAAAGATGTCTCTGAAGTAGTAACATTTGAACTGAGACCTAAATGAAAAGAAGGAGCTTGTTTTGAGAGCCTTGGGGAATATAGCCTTCTAGGAAGAGGGAGAACAGCAAGGACAAGTACTCTTAGACGGGAATAGGGTTGCAGGGCTGGAGCAGAAAGAAGCCCTGAGTGATGGAGGGACCAATGACAGAGGGGAAAAAAAATGAAAAAAAATTGGAGAAAAAATTGGAGTCTTAAAAAAAAAGAAGTGTATTTTAATTTAATGCAAATGTATGAATTAAGCAGGACTAACTAAATTTTACAGTTACAAAAAAACAGTGAAATAATTTTATTTTTAAAGTTACCTTGCCTTGAAAAGTAAAAATTCAGCTAGAGTACTTAGCATTGCCTTCCTAAAACAAGAGTGTTCTGCCTTCCCTTTCCCTAACACTTTAATTTAACAGTGAATCAGGTTCATTGAATCACGGCTAATTGTAAAGCTTTCAAAATTAGCAGAAATCTTCCATTAAGGGCCCGGTGATTATGTTTATTAGTATTTGTAGCCTGATTTGTTATTAGGTAAAGAATGCTATTACAGTGTAATCTCATGCATTTTAACAGCTATGTTATTCCTAATCATTCGAAGAAAACTGTAAACTGAGTCTCTTATATTAACAGAGATTCCCTAAACAGGGTAGATAGTAACAATCCATTTTATTTTAAGGCACTTCACAGAAATTCGTAGAACTATGTAATTAGTTTAATGTTATTGAGTGTCACTGTTGCTTTATGTTAACTCAGCTAAATATTTATTACTCATAATTTTTGTACAAGTAATAATTTTATCAAAATAACTTCAGGAAACTTTTTATATGAGGGTCATTGACTTACAAGTAATTTCTAAATGTATTTTCCTTAATTTTACAGTAATTGATGAATTCGTCTCAAAATCTCTAGTTTTAACAAATAGATATTGACCATCTTAAACCATTTTTAATTTAACTCTTAAATTATGTTATCATACTCTGTATTTTCATGTTTCTTTAAAATGAAAAAAATAAAGATAATCATATAAATATATAATTGCTATACATTTCTACCTAATGTTTATTTTATCTTTAGCTTTAACATGTACAAAGTGCTATTAAAAATCAATAGATTCAAAGGAAGGGTAGTATACATGGATCAGAAAAATTAAGTATTTTTGTATGTTAATTTTCTAGGGTTGTGGAAATAACAAAAATAACACAAAAAATAGCCTCATTAAAAAAAAACGGTGGGGCGCCTGGGTGGCTCAGTCATTAAGGGTCTGCCTTTGGCTCAGGTCATGATCCCAGGGCCCTCAGCATTGGGCTCCCTGCTCCGCAGGAGGCCTGCTTCTCCCTCTCCCACTCCCCCTGCTTGTGTTGCCTTTCTCACTGTGTCTCTCTCTGTCGAATAAATAAAATCTTTAAAAAAAAATAAAGGTGGTTATGAAATTTCCCACTAGCACAAGACAACACCTTAGAGGTTTTTAGGTTTAATTTAAATTATAAAATATAGTTCCCCTAAGTAAAACTATATTAAAAAAATACTCAATGCTTTTCCATATGTATGAGATTACTATACTGTTATATAATGCTAAATTTTTATAGTTTTCATTTGAAGCACATACTAGTTAAAGAGGATTTTATGTGCTCAGTGTTGAATAATCTCTAATCTAAATTGGTGTTATCCATTCCTGGAGAATAGTATCAACCTGTTTTATAAACCCTTTAGAACAGCATAGTCCTTTAGAAATGTCTGTACATGTAGTTTAACATTTTCTAGAAGTCATATTTAAAAACAGACAAAATAGGTGAAATAATATTAATAATACATTTTATTTTATCAGTGTATCCAAAATATTATCATTTCAGTATGTGGCAGTAGCCATGTTTCAAATGCTCAGTTGCCACCTGTGGCTCACAGCTCCAAGTTTAGTCAAAGAGGTTTGAGAACATGCATTGATCTATGACTTAAAAGAGTCCCTATAGACTGTAGTTTCTCCACAAGAGAAGCTGTGTTTCAATTAGCAGAGACAGTTATAGTGGAAGAAAGCTAAATGACGGATTAGATAGTTTTCTATCATGACAAAACAACCAACTGTATCACTTTGCTTTAGATTTTTGCCTTTTTAATTTTTAGTGGGATGTTTTGGCTCTGAGTGAACAGTCTTCTATGCCGCAGGAACTTGTATTAATTGACTGAGATGTTCTCAGTTCTCAGCCCTTTACCTGGACGGCTCCTGCGCTCCATATTCCACAGACACTCCATTTTCCCTCAGGCCTATGACTTTGAACAGGTAATTCATTTCTTCTATCTGGAATAAGCTTCTCTCATTTTATGGGAAGCCAAAACTTTACTTACACTTGATGCCTGCACCAAAGGTATACCTTTTGTGAATCCATCTTAGAATCCACCAGGTAGAATTAGTTGACTTCTCAATAGTGGGGCCTCCGTAGCATTGTGTTAGGTCTTCTATACTGCTTGTTGCAACATATATTGATTTGATGTTTAGCTCATTATCTTCCTTCCCTCTCCCTCCATTTGGATTATAGACACTCTGTGGATAGGTACTATATTTTATTCATTTTTGCCAACCTGACTCCAGCTAGAGGATTGACACAAGATAGGTCTTTAATAAATGTTTATATATTATATTTAAATTGCTATGCCAAAGTATTACTCACCACAATTCTGATTTTTTCTTATAAGTTATCTGTGGTTATTAAAATTTCCCAAGGCACATGAAGCTTGTATGTGCACACATATATGTAATTTGATTCTGCTACTTAGTGGGATCTACTCTTGTCCTTAATTTCATCTCATCTCATTTGTGCTCACTTTTTGGAGGGCCATGGATGTTCAAGGCTGTTCTCATCAGAGACCCATTTGTTCTCATAAGTTTTATTAAATACTTTACAGCTATTTGACACATCATGAAATCATTTCATGTATCCTTTTCCTGTTGCTTTGTGTATTTAAATCTTAGCTCCTCAAGACTATAAATGTTTTTAGAGAGTAATGACTATTTTTATTTATCTACTTATTTATTTATTGAAGACTTTATTTATTTGAGATAGAGAAAGAGAGAGCATGAGCATAAGTGGGTGGAGGGGTAGAGGGAGAGGGAGAAACAGACTCCCCACTGAATAGGGAGCCTAACATGGGGCTTGATCCCAGGACCCTGGGATCATGACCTGAGCCAAAGACAGATGCTTTAACTGACCAGGCACTCCGACTATTTTTATTTTTATTCAAGTCTCCCCATAACACCAAACAGTATTCTGGGCATAGAGTAGGTACGGGGTTCAATAAAAGGTTGTTGATAAATACACAATATTCCTATATAACAATTACATGTAATATGGAAGGGTTACTATATAGCAATATAGTTAAACTTTTTTATGTTTGTATAATTTAAAATAAATCCTACTTAATTATTTAAGTGTACATTGAATACGTATTTCATATTGTGTTTATTCATTCAGCATATTGAGTGCTACAAATTCAGCAAATGTATTAGATAATGAGCATCTATTAATGAACACAAGGGAAAAGATCCTATATTGAGTATTTTACAGTATAATGACAAATAAATAAGCAAATACATATAAAATAATTGTTCTTAATTCAATGAAGGAACGAAAAGTCGAGAAGCAGAGAATAACAAGGGGAATACACATAGATGAAGTGGATAGGGATTCCATGAGCAAGGAACTTTAAACTGAGGCTTGAGTGATTAATAAATCATTGCTGTGTGAAGAGTAGGAGAGAGAACATTCCTGGGAGAGAAACAACTGGTGTAAGAGCACAGTGCTTATTGGGATTTAAAAGCTGGGCATTGCAGCTAGGACCCAGTGAGCCAGTGGGAGTGGCATGGGATATAGGTGGAGGGGGAGGCAAGGGATAGGATTAAGTAAGACATTTGTAGGCTATGATAAGGATTTGGGTTTTATGCAAAAGATTTTGAGTAACAAAGGACATGCTTCATACTGAACAGACTATACAGCATCTAGTGGAGGAGAGCGAGAGGGCAGATGGATAAGGATTAGGGGAACATTGTAGGTGTTCTTATGATAGAAGATGGTGGCTTGGGCCACAGTTGTCGCAGTGGTGATGAAGAGAAGATGACTTATTGTACACTGGTTTGCAGAAGATTTATCAAGAGATTGTAGATGAGGATTGAGGAAGGGTGAAGGATCAAGGATGACTAACAGTTTTTCTGCTTTGCAAATTGTGGGTGTTAGGATTTTTTTTAATTTTTTTTTTAAGCTGGACCAAAAGAAAACATAATTAGAGGGCTGTTAAAAATAGTTTTTAGGAATGGATAAAGGATGGCAGAGTAGGAAGACCCTGAGCTCACCCCATTCCATGTTTACAACTAGATATTATCCATATTCAAGTCAATAAACTGGAGAGTGATCTAAAGTCTGGTAGAACAAACTCCACAACTAAATATAGAGAAGAAGCTGCATCTGAAAGGTTAGGAAGATCAGAAAGTCAAGGGGAGGCTGCCTGCAGGAGGGAGGCAGCTTCACACATGGAGTGGGCAGAGAAACAGGCCCTCAAGAGCCCCAGGGAACTCACACAGGGAAAACTAACCCCCATAACATTTAGCTTTGAAAACTAGAGTGGCTGAATTCTGTGAGTTTGTAAAACCAGTGGGACTTGGAGCCTGGAGTTTTGAAAGTCAGCTGACTTAGCACTGGACAAGTAGGGAGAGCTAGTGATATGTCACCACCCTTAAAGAGACAGTAACCTGTGCAGAGAGGCAACATAAAAATGGCAGTGTACACAACCCCAGGGAGAGATCTGTTCAAACTAATTTCAGACCACGTTGGGGGACTTTTCCCAAAACAAGGGAACTGGCAAGAACCATTTTCCTCCCTTGCTTCCCAACATAAGCACAGAGACACCTGTGGGAGGCAGAGCTACACAGACACTTGCTACCCAATCTGATAGCAGGGTGCCATGCCCACAAGTTTTCATGAGGACTCGCATACTTCAAGCCTCCAGGCACAGCTGTCACTGCACACTGTGCCCATCCAACATGCCACACCCAACCTTGTATCCCCAGCCATCCTCAGGCACTGGGCTCAACTGCACCCAGCCAACATCATGCAATGCATTCAGGCTCCCACCCCTAGCCACCCTGGTGCACAGTCCCCAGCCTCCACAGTGTTTCGGGTGATCTGGCAAAGAACTAGTGGCCAGTGCAAATTTTGCTATTACCGCTGCCCCACTCACAAGTTTCCCAGCAGGCACACCCCTCAAAGCTGGCTTGCGTGGGTCCCACTAACACCACAGAAAGCAAGCATAGCTCAAAAGAGGAACAGTGTCAGTGCAGACAACTGTACTGAAAGGAAAAGTGTCATAGACACACAACAGGGTGTAAGCAACACACGTGGGATACTCTCCTGAAATGCCAGGTTCTGGTGAACAAGAGACACTGCACTGCAGGGCACTCCAAGACCTCTTCTTCATCAAGTCACTACTTTGAAGAAGACGCAGTTAACTTTCTTAATATACAGAAACAGACACAGAGAGGCAGACAAAATGAGGAGACAGAGGAATTACCTGAAATGAAAGAACAAGATCTAAGTGAAACAGGTATAAGTAACAAGACTGATAGGGAATTTAAAACAATGATCATAAGGATATTTACTGGACTTGAGAAAAGAGTGGAGGACATGAATGAGACCCTTAACACAGAGATAAGGTATAACATAGCAGAGATAAAAATTCTCAATAAATGAAATGAGAAACATACCTGATGGAGTGAACAACAGGCTGCAAGAAGCAGAAGAATGAATTAGTGATCTGGTGGACAGAGTATTGGGAAGTAATCGAGCTGAACAAAAGAGAGAGAAGAGAATCATGGAAAATGAGGATAGACTTAGAGAAATCAGTGACTCTATCAAACATAATAACATTTGCATTATAGGAGTCCCAGAAGAAGAAGAGAGAAGAAAGGGGGCAGAAAAGTTATTCAAAAAATTAAAGGATGAAAATTTCCCAAATTTGGGGAAGGAAACAGATATCCAGATCCAGGAGGCACAGAGAACTACCACCAAAAGCAACAAAAGCAAACCCACACCAAGACATATTGTAATTAAATTTGCAAAATATAGTGATAAAGAAAAAATTTTCAAAGCAGCAAAACCAAAGAAGTCAGTAACTTATAAGAGAAAACCCTTTATAAAGCTAGAAGGAGATTTTCAACTGAAATTTTGCAAGCCAGAAGGGAGTGGCATGATATATTCAAAGTGCTGAGTGGGAAAAATCTGTAGCCAAGAATACTCTATAGAGCAAGGCTATCATTCAGAATAAAAGGAGAGATAAAGAGTTTCCCAGATGAACAAAAACTAAAGGAGTTCATGACTACTAAAACAGATCTTCAAGAAATATTAAAGGGGACTCTTTGAGTGGAAAAGACAGACAAAAAGTGACAGCGTAGAGGTAGGAAACATAAAAGCAGTAAAAATGAGTAATTCTGTAAAAAAATGCATCAAGGAACTCACAAAAAAAGAATATAAAATATAATGACATATACCTAAAACATGGGGAGGAGAGGAATAAAGAATGGGTTCAAAGTTAAAAGACCACCAGCTTAGTATAGACTGCTATATGCAGAAGAGGTTATATACAAACCTAATGGTAACCATTTATCAAAAACCAGTTCTAAACATGAAAAGAATAAAGAGAAATTGAAATATATCACTAATGAAAATCAGCAAACCATGAAAAAGAGAAAGACAAGAAAGGATCAGAGAAAATCTTCAGAAACAACCACAAAACATAACAAAATGACAATCAACATGTATCTATCAATGATTACTTTGAATGTAAATGGACTAAACACTCCAATCAAAAGACTTACGGTGACAAAGTGAATTAAAAAAAAACAACAATGAAAAAAATCAAGACCCATCTATATGCTGCCTACAAGAGACTCATTTAAACCTAAAGACACCTGCAGATTGAAAGTGAGGGGATGGGGGCACCTGGGTGGCTCAGTCGGTTAAGCGTCTGCCTTCAGCTCAGGTCATGATCCCAGGATCCTGGGATCGAGCCCCGCATAGGGCTCCCTCCTCCGCGGGAAGCCTGCTTCTCCCTCTCCCACTCCCCCTGCTTGTGTTCCCTCACTGTGTCTCTTTCTGTCAAATAAATAAAATCTTAAAAAGAAAGAAAGAAAGAAAGAAAGTGAGGGGGTGGAGAAATATCTATCATGCAAACGGATGTCAAAAGAAAGCTTGAGTAGCAATACTTATGTTGGACAAAATAGCCTTTAAAACAAAGATTGTAACAAGAGACAAAGGACACTATATAATAATAAAGGGAACAATCCAACAAGAAGATATAACAATTGTAAATATTTATACACCCAACATAGGAACACCCAAATACATAAAACAGTTACTAACAAACATAGAGAAAATAATTGATAATAATACAATAATAGTAGGGGACTTCAACACCCAATTTACATCTATGGACAGATCATCTAAACCAAAAATCCACAAGGAAACAATGCCTTTGAATGATACACTGGGCCAGGTAGATTTAACAGACATATTCAGAAAATTCTGTCCTAAAACAGCAGAATACACATTCTTTTCAAGTGCACATGGACATTATCCAGAATAAATCACATATTAGCCCACAAAACAAGCCTCAACAAATTCAAGAAGATCAAAATCATACCATGCATCTTTTCTGACCACAACACTATGAACTAGAAGTCAACCACAAGAAAAAGTCCAGAAAGACTACAAATACATGGAGGTCAAATAACCTACTACTAAACAATGAATGGGTGAACCAGGAAATAAAAGAAGAAATTTAAAAATATTTGGAAACAAATGAAAGTGAAAATATAATGGTCCACAATCTCTGGGATGCAAGAAAAGCAATTCTAAGAGGGAAGTTTATGGGAATACAGGCCTACCTCAAGAAGGAAGAAAAATCTCAAATAACAACCTATCCTTACACCTAAAGGAGCTAGAAGAACAACTAAGGAAACCTAAAGCCAGATAGATCAATGAAACTAGGAGCTGGTTCTTTTGAAAAAAGTCAATAAAATTGATAAACCTCCAGCCAGACTTATCAAGGAAAAAGGAGATAGGATTCAAATAAATAAAATCACAAATGAGAGAGGAGAAATAACAATCAACACCATAGAAATACAAACAATCATAAGAGAATATTATGAAAAACTATATGCCAACAAATTTGACAACCTGAACAACTGGATAAATTCCTAGAAACATATAAACCACCAAAACTGAATCAGGAAGAAAAGGAAAATTTGAACAGACCAATTACCAGCAATAAAATTAAATCAGTAATCAAAAACTTCCAACAAACAAAAGTCTAGAACCAGATGGCTTCACAGGCAAATTCTACCAAACATTTAAAGAAGAGTTAATACCTATTTTTCTCAAACATAGAAAAGGAAGATTAACTTCCAAATTCATTCAATGAGGCAAACATTACCCTGATCCCAAAACCAGATCAAGACACCACTAAAAAAGAGACCTATAGGCCAATATCCTTGATGAACATGGATGCAAAAATTCTCTACAAAATAATAGCAAATAGAGTCAAATAATACATTAAAAAAATCATTCACCACAACCAAGTGAGATTTATTCCTGGGTTGCAAGGGTGGTTCAGTATTCACAAGTCAATCAATGTGATGCATCACATCAATAAGAAAAAGGATAAGAACCATATGATCATTTCAATGGATGCAGAAAAAGCATTTGACAAAGTACAACATCCATTCATGATGAAAACCCTCAACAAAGTAGGTTTAGAGGGGCCATACATAATAAAGGCCATATATGAAAAACCCAAAGCAAACATCATACTCAGTGGTAAAAAACTGAGAGCTTTTCCCCTAAGGTCAGGAACAAGACAAGGATGTCCACTCTCAGTACTTTTATTCAACATATTACTGGAAGTCCTAGCCACAGAAATCAGACAACAAAAGAAATAAAAGGAGTCCAAATTGGTAAGGAAGAAGAAAAACTTCCACTATTTGCAAAAGACACAATGCTATATAGAAAACCCAAAGTCTCCACCAAAAAACTGTTGGAACTGATAAGTGAATTCAGTAAATTCTCAGGATACAAAATTAATGTACAGAAATCTGTTACATTTCTATGCACCAATAATGAAGTAGTAGGAAGAGAATTTAAGAAAACAATTCCATTTACAATTGAACCAAAAATAATAACATACTTAGGAATAAACTTAACCAAACAGGTGAAAAACCTATACTCTGAAAACTATGACACAGATGAAAGAAATGGAAAGATATTCTATGCTCATGGATTGGAAGAACAAATACTGTTAACATGTCTATACCAAAATCTACACATTTAATGCAATCCCTATCAAAATATCAACAGCATTTTTCACAGAGCTAGAACAAACAGTCTTAAAATTTGTATGGAACCACAAAGACCCTGAACAGCCAGAGCAACCTTGAAAAAAAAAAGCACAGTGGGAGGCTTCACAATTCTGGACTTCAAGTTATATTACAAAGCTATAGTAATCAAAACAGTATGGTATGGCCACAAAAATAGACACATAGATCAAGAGAACAGAAAAGAAAACCCTGAAATGCACCCACAATTATATGGTAAATTAATCTTTGACAAAGCATGAAAGAATATCCAATGGTAAAAAGACAGTCTCTTCCACAGTGTTGAGAAAACTGGACAGCTACATGCAAAAGAATGAAACTTTCTCATACCATACACAAAAATTAACTCAAAATGGATGAAAGACCTAAATGTGAGACCTGAAACCATAAAAATCGTAGAACAAAATAAGCAAAAATAAGCTATTGGGACTACATCAAAATAAAAAGCTTCTGCACAGCAAAGGAAACAATCAAAAAACTAAAAGGCAACCTAGGCAGTGGGAGAAGATATTTGCAAATGACAAATATGATAAAGGGTTAGTATTCAAAATCTATAAAGAACTTATCAAACTCAACACCCAAAAAACAAATAAACCAATTAAAAATGGGTGGAAGTCATGAACAGACATTTCTCCAAAGAAGACATACAGATGGCTAATAGACACAGGAACAGATGCTCATACTCACTCATCATCAAGGAAATGCAAATCAAAACTACAATGAGATATCACCTCGTGCTTGTCAGAATGGCTAAAATCAATAATACAAGAAATGACAAATGTTAAATGACAAGTGTTGGTGAGGATGCGAAGAAAATGGAACCCTCCTGCACTGTTGGTGGGAATGCAAACTGGTACAGCGACTCTGGACAACAGTATGGAGGTTCCTCAAAATGTTAAAAATAGAGCTACCCTATGATCTAGCAATTGCACTACTGGGTGTTAACCCAAAGAATACAAGAACCCTAATCCAAAGGGATCAATGCATCCCTATGTATATAGCAACATTATTTACAATAGCCAAGATATGGAAGGAGCACAAGTGTTCATTGACTGATGAATGGATAAAGAAAAGGTGGTAATATATATACAATGGAATATTATTCAGCCACAAAGAGAATGAAATCTTGCCATTTGCAATGACATGGGTAGAGCTAGAGAGTATAATGCTAAGCACAATGAGTCCGTCAGAGAAAGACAAATACCATACAATTTCACTCATATGTGGAATTTAAGAAAAAAAAAACAAACAAGCAATGGGAAAAAATAAGAGAGATAGGGAGACATCAAGAAACAGACTCTTTTTTTTTCTTTTAAGAAACAAACTCTTAACTATAGAGCACAAACTAATGGTTGCCAGAGAGGAGGGGGCTGGGGATGGGTGAATAGGTGACGAGACTTAAGAATTGCACTTGTGATGAGCACAAGGTGATGTTTGGAAGTTTGAATCACTGTTTTGTACACCTGAAATTAATATAACACTGTATGTTAACTAAGTGAAATTAAAATAAAAACTTAAAATAACAAAAAAGGGAAAAAAATTAGACTTAAGTTTGAGATGTCTGGGGACATGTCCAGTAAAATGTCAAATAGGCATATTGTTTTAGAAACCTGAGGCTCAGGGGAAACTTTGGGGGTGAAATGCACAAGTCTGGAATTCATTGAGACATGTAGGTAGCCTTTAGAGTTATGGAACTGGATGAAAAACCCTGGGGGAAAAGTCTACAGAAAGAGATGATGTCTTTAAGCGGAACCCTGGGGGATTCCTGGGGGATACCTGTCTGAGCTCAGGCTCCCATAAGAACTACCACAGGCAGAGTGGTTTATTTTTGTTTTTATTTTTAATTTTTTTTTAAAGATTTATTTATTTATTTATTTGACAGAGAGATAGAAGCACTACTAGGCAGAGAGGCAGGCAGAGGGAGAAGCAGGCTCCCCACTGAACAGGGAGCCCGATGCAAGGCTCGATCCCAGGACCCTGGAATCACGACCTGAGCCGAAGGCAGCCGCTTAACTGACTGAGCCACCCAGGCGCCCCTTTTACTTTTAATTTTTTTGTTGTTGCAAAAATCTAATAATAACTATTTTGTATTATTTTATATTATTTTTTGGTGCAAAATATAATGTATAATAATAATATTATAATAAAAACAAATAGGGGCTTTTATTATAGCACAGGGATATGCCGTTTACTTTACAGTTCTGGTTCTGGGAAGTCCAAGATCATGGTGCTGGCAGATTTTGGCTTGGTGAAGACCCTCTTCCTGACTTTCAGACAGCTGCCTTTTTCCTATATCCTCGCCTGGAGGAAATAGAACTCTTTTATAAAGGAACTAATCCTATCATGGGAACTTCACCCTCCTGACCTGATCTAAACTTAATCTTGTCCCCCAAAGTCCCTCCTCCTAATACTGTCACACTGGGGGGTAGGGCTTCAACATATGAATATGGGGGAGATGCAAACATTAGTCCATAACAACTGGCATTTAGAGTTTTGTTTGAGAAGGGTACACTAGGGAAGTAGGATTAAAACTCAGTGTAGTGTCTTTGGAGACTTGTCCTCCCCTAAAAACTCTTTTTGTGGCTTCCTGTGGCACTTTGGATAAAACCCAAGATTTTTAGTGTGTTCTGTAAATCTCGGTGTTTTGAAAAGGATGTGAACAACTCCAGGAAATGCCACTGACATGTAGTAAAATGTATTTAAGTAATTTGGTGATGTCAACAAGATTGGCTTTCCAGGAGTGGTGGTATTTGAAGGCAGTTTGGAGTTGCCTGGGCAATACAGCGAAGGGAACTAGTGGAGACGTTAAAATTTTGGTTGTCAATGGTAAGAAAGAGAGTAGTAGCTGGGAAGGAAAATGGACCGAGAAAAGATATATTTAGACTGCGACAAGCTCTAGCACATTTGCATACTGAAGGTGTGTGAGTGCAGAATTACATCAACTTGCAAAATCTGGGCTAGAGTATCGCACTAGACAAGAGTAGTCGCAGTGCCATTTGTGGTGGGGGTGGGTCTCAGAAAAAGAAGCTACACTTCGGGTGTTTGCCAGTTGCCCTATTTTTCTTATTCCTATCCAGCAGCCAGCTGCTAGAAGCAAGTGATAGGAAATGCCTGCTTACATCCCACGTTTTCTCTCACTTTTCTCAAGTTTCCAGTCTGCTGTTCTTTCTCTCTTTCCTTACTTATCCAAGTCTGGTTAATCTAAGCTTCTAGCCACTTTCTTTTTTATTCTTTTTACCTTCCATGAAAACTACAGCTTATTCTGATGAGGTTAACCGAAATCAGAAAAAAGAGTGCAGTTCAAGCTTTATCAGAACAGTTATGTGACTGATGAAGTGAAGCAGAAGTAGTAAGCCTCTATTTAGTTTTAATGGAGAACCACGTTAGCTCTCCCCCCCCAAAAAAAGAACGAGAATGGTAGAATATGAGGTAGTGACTGATACTTATTGAGAACTGTTTAAGTGCCTCATGAGCAATGTGCCGTTTACATTTCACAACAACATTTAGTCACCTGTTACTTTTATCCTCATTTTATAGATAAAGAAGTTGAGTAACTAAGTTAAGATCAGAGGTTTTAGAGCCAGGATTTGAACCCAGATAGTCTGACATAGAGCCTGGCCTCTAAAGCCCCTAAATCGTGCTGCCTGGGACACCTGGAATGGATATCTTAACAGAGTGCCAGAATCATGTGGCTCCTTCGGGATGGTGTCCTTCTGAATCCCCTCAAAATGCATGGATCAGTTCAACCCACGCCCTACAAGGAGGGCGCTGTGTCTCTACTAATACCTTTAAGCGGTAGTAAGAGCAGCAGCTACCCAGCCAAACAGCCACACTTGGTAAGAGATGACCTTTGCTGGATGATGACTGAATGCCAGGCACTGTGCCAACCATTTTACTTGGAGTATTTCATTTAACCTTCCTGCAGCCCTTTGCAGGGGTCCCACAATGGTCTTCATCTCACAGATGAGGGAAATGAGATTCAGAGGGGCTGAGTAATTTGCCACCTTGCTCGGAAATACAGGAGGAGGCAGTATTACCCCAGAATCTGGGCTATCAATCTCAAAATCTTGGACATTTTTACTTGCTCAAAATTTTTTGATGAGTTTAGCCAATTCTCCGTAGTCTTTCTCTGCCTTATCTTCCAGATTTTTCTTCATCCCAATTTGGGAACAACTTGTAGATGACCTTTTATTGATTTCTAGAGGACATACAATATAGGAAGTTCCGACTTTGAGCATTCTCAGTAAAGTTTATTTCCACGCAAATTATTTGTCACTCAATTTTTATATCCAACTAATTTATTTAGATTTCATGTTTCCTCTTCCTTCCTCCCTCTCTCCCTCTCTTTATTTCCCTTTCTTTCTTTCTTTCTTTCTTTCTTTCTTTCTTTCTTTCTTTCTTTCTTTCTTTCTTTCTCTCTCTCTCTCTCTTTCTCTCTTTCTCTCTTTCTCTTTTTCTTTCTCCCTTCTCTGTTGTCTTTATTGGTAATTGTTCTCCGAAATATTTCTGTGGTAGATTTTAGCTGTCACTTGCTTTTTATATCATTCTGAACACTGAATGAAGTTGAAATATAAATTCAAACATAATGCACAATGCCAGAAGTGAAACTAGTTATCTTTTACATGGTGACATTAAATTGTTTTGAAACACATGTTCCAGAACCATATGCTCTGGAATGTGCCAAAAGGAAAAAAAAAAAAAAACCCCTCTGGGCAGAGAAAGTTTTCAGGTTCCATGTTTTATTCTCTATAAGCTCATCATTTATTTTTCCACAAGCTATGACAAATTTTATATTTAGCAGAAGAAAACATCTTTAAAAAGCATAAAACAGGAGTTTTAACTTTTTTTTAATTTGAAAGCAATAGACAATGACTAGAACTTTGTCTTTGATTAACAATTGTAATTTTTCAAAATATTTTCATTTAAATATCAAATGTAATCTTTGTTGTTACTCCTGTGGTTAGAGAGGTTTACTTTGCTTTCCAAGTGAGTTAACTGTGGTGTCCAGAGAATAGCCTCAGAAAACCAAATAATTTTATGTAGCAAGGTCAGAATTAGCATTTATGGCAAAGAAAGAACATCCATTTTTTTGGTCATTTTGGCCCTTACTTAGGGACTTTACTGGCAGCATTGAACATTTAAGGGGTTCTTAAACATAAGAGGTATTCCCAGAGAGGGTGCAAAAGATACCACTCTCCCAAGATACAAGCCCAAAGATAACCAAAAGAAAGAAAGACCCAGACAACTCTCCTGAAAGTTGCAACAGTCAATAGGATGCTAGACGCAAATGGAAAAGAACCCACATTTCTGTCCAACTGTATTTTTGGGGTCCCCAAACTGACAGTTGCCATAAAAGTTCTCAGGACACAAATCCAGTCAAATAAGGGGTCAGGAGCTGTCTGGGGAAGAAAAAGGAGCCACAATCAATGGATATCTGAAAGCAAATTCAGGAGTCACAATTTAAAGACCTAATATTTATTTGTTTGGTTGTTTGTTTGTGGATATCTGAAAGCAAATTCAGGAGTTACAATTAAAGACCTAATATTTATTTATTTATTTGTTTGCTTGCTTGCTTATTTATTTATGCATGCATGCCTGCCTGCCTGTCAATCTGAATTTGGAAAGGTAAAGACAACATAAAACTTTACCTTCCTGTCTCAATAGCGATCTAGGGCCGACTTTGATAAGAATTCTTACCCTTTGCCAGCTTCTGCCAGTTTTTGCAGGATATAGTCTGCAGGCTCTGGGAGTGGGTCTCACTCTAGTAATGAGAAACTATAGAGTAGGAAAAAGAGTTTCCCTCTACCCTTGATGGTGAGTTTTTTTGTTTTGTTTTGTTTTTAAGATTTTATTTATTTATTTGACACAGAGAGAGAGCACAAGCAAGGGGAGTGGCAGGCAGAGGGAGAAGCAGGCTCCCCACTGGGCAGGGAGTCCCACACAGGACTTGATCCCAGGACCCTGGGATCATGACTCCAGGCCAAGGCAGACGCTTAACCAACTGAGCCACCCAGGGGCCCATGAGTTTTTGTCTGAGACCCCTTTTTCTCTAGGGCAGCTCATAAATGGATAAGCTTATCTAGATTAAAAGTTCTCCACTGTGGCCACTGTAATTCAAGATTACTCTTGGTGAATTCAACCTGCTTGTTCAGCCTTAAAATAAAATTTTATTCACCTGAAGCCTCATACTGGAACCCGTGCAGCTTAAGTTGGACCAAGAATGATTCCGGACCTACTCTGGTTTCTGTCAGACCCAGAACGACTCCGGACCAAGTCTGGTTTCTGAGTGGGACCCACTGTAACCCTGGACGTGCTCTGGTTTCAAAGCCGGAAGTGGTCCAATACTGAATGTGCTCCGGTTTCTTCCTCAGACCCTAAACCCGGTCCAGTTTTTAAGCCAGTCCCTGCCTGAACCTAGACCTGGGCCAGTTTCCAGGTAGGACCCAGTCTGACCCAGAACTCAGTCTGGTTTCTAAATCCGACCCAATCTAGTTCCAGTCGGTTTCAGGACCCAGTCCAGAAAAAAAAAAAATTCTCGAAGTCTGAAAATTCACAACGCAAAGCGGCAGAGGACCCGAGAAGGACTCATGACCCCCCGAAGCAGTGAGAAAGCAAAGAGCTTGAGGTGCTCAACAGGTACCATCCATATCTGGTTGCTCCTTGCTCCAGGGGTGGGGAGGGAGGGGCAGGGGTGTCTTCTTTGCTTCCCTGTTTTGACATTAAGAACTGTTAAGAGATAAACTGAGGCATATTAAAAATTTTAAGATTTGGGGCACATGGGTGGCTCAGGCAGTTAAGTGTCTGACTCCTGATTTTGGCTCAGGTCGTGATCTTGGTGTGGTGAGATCTAGCCCTGGGTTGGGCTCTGGGCTCAGTGCAGAGTTTGCTCCAGAGTCTCTCTCTCCCTCTCTTTCTTTCTCTCTCTCTAAAAATAAATTAAAATTCTTTAAATTTTTTTTTAAGAATTTACTTGAGCAAACATTGATTCAAATTGGACAACATCCAATCTAGCAGGTAGGTAGGAGCTCTGAGGAGCTGTACAAAATTAAAGACTTTTATAGGTAGAAGGGAGTGGGAACAAAGAAGTTATACTAGGCAAAAAAGGGAGTTCATTATTTCAAAGTTACTTTCCCTTTAGGGGATAATAGGGGTTTATCTTGAAGATTACCTAACTAGAGCTGATCAGGAGATTCCTGATTGGTTTAAGTAAGATTCCATTTCTGGGAGAAGTCTTGGTTTGGTGACATGGGGTTTAACATAAACAACTCCATTTTGGGCCTGTTGTCTTGTTTTTAATAAAGGATATAATCTTCTCTAAGTATAAAATATAACAAAAAAAAACCTTGAAAAAAAAAAGCAGAAAAAAGATATGTTTCTGACTCATCTAGCCTAAGAAAAGACTAGATAGATGAAAATAATGGGACCTTTAAGTTTGTACATCCCTGCCGCACCCCACTATTTTTCAAACCAGGGTATTGCCAAATGTTATAGGACTGATTGCACAACAAAGAGGATGGCCACATGCCTGATACCATTATTAGTTCCCTATTTTATTCTTTGGTGAATTTATTGATATTCCTTATCAATAGCCTATATACAGCCTGTACACCTGCTCAGATCTTGTCCATACCTCAAAAACAAACATCCTTTGCTAGAAAGGCAGATTTTTTTCATTCCTAAATCCACTGAATCAGAAACTTATGGATGAGGTGTGGAATCTGCATTTTTATCATCTTTCCAGATGTGCATAAGATTTGAGACTTATTTAAGAGGTAAAATTACAAGGCCTGGGTGATGTAATGGAGAAAGGAATCATCCAGGGATTCTACAAAGTCTGATTTAGGTAATGAATGGTAGTATTATTAATGGAGGTATGAAGGTCAGTTGAGAAGAAAACCTGAATACTTCAGGTTGGATACATTATATTTGGGATTTCTCAGTGGCAATAAGCAACAAGACAGATAAGGATTCAGGAATCATCAGTCCACCTTATAAATGGATGAGATCCTCCAGGGAAATCACAGAATAAGAAGACAAATGAGTCAAGGATTTAACTTTGAGGGATACCAGTTTCAGATAAAGAGGCTTGCATTAAAGAATCTGAGAAGGAGTGGTCATGGGGTTAGAACTAGGAGAAAGTTTAGTATTTTCATGGAAGCAAGTTTCCTGGGTTAAAATTTCAAGATGTGAAGATTCAACCATGTTATGGTGGACATCCAATAAGAATTTTATTTAACTATACATAAATATCATTGTGCCTTTGGCAAGATAAGATTCAATAGAATTGAGGGGGGCGCCTGGGTGGCTCAGTTGTTAAGCGTCTGCCTTTGGCTCAGGTCATGATCCCAGGGTCCTGGGATCGAGCCCCACATCGGGCTCCCTGCTCAGCGGGAAGCCTTCTTCTCCCTCTCCCACTCCCCCTGCTTGTGTTCCCTCTCTTGCTGTGTCTCTCTCTGTCAAATAAATAAATAAAATCTTAAAAAAAAATAGAATTGAGGAAGCAGAAACCGGTTTGGAATTGAAAGATAGATGAAGATATAGAGAGGGAAAGGTATACTGCTTCTTTTAGAAGATGGACTAAAAAGGAAGGAGAGACAGGGAGATACCTGGATGATGATTCAGGGCTAAGAAATGTATATTAAGATACAATAATTGGGGTGCCTGGGTGGGTCAGTTGATTGAGCGCCTGACTCTTGGTTTCAGCTCAGGTCATGATCTCAGGGTGGTGCGATAGAGCACCGTGTCGGGCTCTGTGCTCAGCTCAGAGTTGTCCTGGGACTCTCTCTCTGCCCCTCCCCCATACAATTAGTAAATCTTTTTAAAAAGATACAATAATTAATATTGTTCAAAGTTGTAACACAATTTATGGTGACAAAATACACTACAGGTAAACTTTTATCTTTATGGAATCATCTTAGAATCCAGTAATTTGTTTCTTCTTTCATTTTGATTACACTTAAATCTATACTTAATTCTAATGATCAGGGGAGAAGCTAACTTTTGTTTTAGGGATTTTATCATAATTTTTAAGTGTAGATACTCTGGACAAGTGCTTACATGACTACTATGAACAAAGTAATTTCACCACTACGCAATTTTTGATACATAAAATATTTATGATAAATGTTGGGGAAAATCTTTAAAACAAGAAGGAAATATCTCTTTAAAAAAGTAGTGTTTACACAATCTGAAAATCATTAAAAATTAAAATAATTTTTATGTATTATTGTATTTATTTTAAAATGTTTTTTATAATGTATACCAAGAGTAGGGGCTTCTTAACCCTATCAAATGTTTAAACTTCTATTGAAACAAACAAATACAAATCAAATGGATCCTGTTTTATCTTTTTATTGTTTGAGGATATGGATAGATAATCTGCCCATTTAAAAAGGTTTATACTCTATATATCATCTTTAGTGATTTCTTCTAATTTCTTGAATCCCATAATATTTTATTTCTGAAGTCTTTCTGTTGTTTTATAGTAGATCTATCATCTGATTCTATATATCCTTTGATAGTAGAATATCTGATCTAAAGGCTTTTCTGAGTTAGAAGAAATAAGTCTGTTTTCAAAGTTACTCATGGATAGCAAATATCTTAGCTTTCCCAATATTTATAGTAAAGTCCCTTGTGCTCAAATGCATTAGTTATAATATACAATTATCATGGAACATGCAACAGATAACTTACATCCAGTCTACTCAAAGCCACTACTCTAAAGAAGAAAAGGAATGGGTCTGTTTCCACTGTGTGTGTGTGTGTGTGTATAAAAGTATTTATATATGTCTGTGTATATATGTCTGTGTATATATGTGTGTGTAAATGTAGGCTTATGTAAAAGTATTTGTGTATATATGTGTGTATGTATAAATATATATATATGAAAATATGTGTGTATACATATATATAAAAATATGGCTTATTTAAAAATGTCACTAAACAAATTTATCTGAATAGGATTATTCTTATCATATTGGTTATAGTATTCTGTGTTTCAAATTCCAAACACCCTATATAAATTTGTTTAAAAAAAGTAACTTCAAAGATTACGTTGATTGATCATTCTAGCCTGGTTTGAATTAAAATAGTGTATTCATCCAGTCATTCAATTATATTTGAGTGCCTATCATATGTAGACACTTATCCGCATGCCTGTAAATTGAGCAGTGAACAAAACAAAGCCATGAGGAAATGTGCTGAATAGTAAGGGAGACAATGAGAGAGCATTTGTAACATTTTGTAAGTTTTTCTATTGACTGATTTTCATTTTGTCATTTCCATGTTCTGTTGCAGTTTCTATGTTAATGTTATTACCTAAAAGTGGAAATTATCCTCTTCTGAATAGCGTAAATCTAAATTCAATAGTGTGATACAATTATGTATAGATTTTTCAGTTAAAGTGGCCTTAAAACTCTTCATAATTATAAATACAACTTATTTAATTTCTCTGCTTTTCTTTTCCTTTCCTTCCCCAAACCAATTAAATATATCTCCCTAGTCTGAGCTGAGAGTTGTTGCAAGGGAAAAGAATTTTAACTAGCATAAATAATGGTATTTTATAAATTAGTTTTTAAATATTTTAGCATAACTTTTTGTAACATACCATATGGCATAATATTTAGTGACTCAGAATAGCCTTAAGGCTTTAAAAATGATTTACTGAGAAATTATCTTACTTTGATTGTCACTTTCTGATAAGACCTCCCAAATGAGAGAAAAAGATTGTCTTCCTTTCTATATTTAATTTGTCACACAATTAAAACATATTCATTAAATAAAATTTAGAAATTCAAGGGACAATCTACATTTTCTATGTAAGCTTGCCCCTTTTCTCATTAGGTATTATCTGTCTGTGATTCATTTCAACAACAACAAAAATTATTCTAGATTCATAGTTAGCCCAGATTTAAGATTAAAATCTTTTACTTTCACATGCAAAAAGTATCTTGCTTCTCAAAGGAAAAAAATCAAATTCAAAGGTAGAACTTTATTTCCTTTTAAGTATATGCACTTTAAGGATAAAAGAATGTCTTTTCATCCAGTGAAGAAAGACATAGCAGGAGATCAAATAGGTCAAGACTAATTGGATCCTATTTTAGTAGGTAACTTTATATTGCCTATTTTCAAAAAAGTGTCCAAAACATTTTTAATTAACCTTTTCTGAGAAAGGATTCATGATATGGCTTGAGAAATTGCTCATTCAAAAGTAAACTTTGAAGAAATGAAAATACAGTGATATGTGTTATGAACAAAAATTTTGCTGAAGACGTGGTATACAAGAAGGCTTGAAGAGACCTGCTTAATTATAGGTCTCATTAAACCTGTAAAAAAATTGTGAGATCTATTAACCTTGGTTTGTGTCTCTGCTTCATTAGAGAAGCCTGGTTGTTTCATGATTTGGTAAGTCAAATATTCAAGGCTTAAATATATAAATATTGAAATATATCAGTCTTTTTTTCCTTACTCTTCATTCAGCCACAATGTCTCCTGATGAAATTGTCACCACACCCTCATGATTAGATGAGAGGGAGAGCCTGTAGGCCACATACCTGGTAAAATTGAAGGGCCAGACTGTTTTACTCTATCAGTATGAGTTCAAAATTTAAAACAAAATACATGAAAACAATATTGCAACGACTACTACTCAAGCTATGCTCCTACCAGCTAACCCTTATTTTCATTTGCTATGTGCAGTCATTTACCCTCCCAATGACCATGTGAGACAGGTACTATTATTATATAAGTTTTATATGTGAGACACAAAAACACAGGAATGTTAAATAACTAACCCAAGTTTACTCATCCGATCAGATTCAAACCCAGGTATTCTGGCTCTAAAGCTCATATCCCTGACTACACTATCCAGCCCCACATTTAACACTAACACCAAACCACATGACATAGAACCACCATATGTTGAAATTAAATTAGCTTCTCAGTCTATTTTCTGATTGCAAAATTCTGGATAAATTTGTCTCTCATGTTGGGGGACGCTGCTTGTTCAGACAATTATGTAACAGCCCTGGGAATTAGGAATGAGGTCAAGGAGTTGCCTAAGGAAACTAGAGTTGGGAATATAAAATGAAAAACCATTTAGAAGAAGCCGAAATCAATTGATGTATACTGGTGATCATTAGAGCAGAAAGATCAGGTTTTTTAGGAAAACATTAAAAAAATTTTTTTTTGACTGCTGTGTGTGTGTGTGTGTGTGTGTGTGTGTGTGTGCAGAGTGAGGCTGGATCATTTGTAAATGCTCATATAAAGGGGAATTCTCTACATGGAATTTTAATATCTTCTGTACTTTATAGTGCTTCCTCAAAAGGATGTTTTTAAACTGCCTTATTTATTAATTACTAAAGCACTAGGTAGAAATGATTTGGATGGATATGTTCATATTTTTATTATGTGGTCAGACATTGAATGAGGAGTATTTTTAATCTCTGTTGTAAAATATCTCAGGTTAAAAATAAAGTATGAGTCATCTGCTATGATGGTATATTCAGTAGCTAAAAATCACAGTGCTTTTAAAACATTCTGCTGTGTCAATTCGACTAAGTCATTCATACATAATTGAAAAGATACTGCTTTTTCTCTATAAGATTTCATATTGTAACTGATATTTATAAGGGTTTGAGTTATCAAAACTCCACCTTGTAGTAATCACCACAAAAAATGCTTTTCTTAGAAATTTAAGGATCCTTAAGTATTCAGAGATGGCCAAGACAATGGAAATGTAGAGGGAAGAAGGCATATTGTGAGTTATGCATACCTTTTTTATGATTCTTACTCATAATTATCAATAATGCAGGCAATCAATTGACCACTTAGTGTTTTTTCCTGAACATTGCTTTGCTTTTAGAAATAAAGTTAGAGTTGTACAGATGCATAAAAGAAGAAAAATAACTTTCTATGGATTTATTGGTATAAAAACTTAATCCTGTGAAATATTTTTATTTTATAATGAGCCCTTATATGGTGGATATACAAAATTGAATGATAGATTAAAAATGTAGGAGTTTTGAGTTTAGTTACTGTATTAGCTATTTATTCCTGTGTAAATAGTTACATGGTTTTGTAAACCTCAAAACTTACTGGCTTAAAACAACAGCATTTATTACCTCACAGTGTCTGCGGGTAGGGGTTTGGTGCAGTTTAGCAGGGTCCTCAGACCCAAGGTCTTTCCTAAAGCTGGAATCAAAGCATTAGCCAGGCCTGCAGATATTTCAGGCTCCAGTAAGGGAGGAACTGCTTCTAAATTCACCTACAGAGCCTGGCAGGCTTCACTTCCCAGCTGGTTGTTGGCATGAGATCTTTGTTTCTTGTCACATGGACCTCCCCATAGGGATGCTCACAATGTGGCAACTTCCTCTAGAGGAGTCTGAGAGAGAAAGAGAGTTGTCACAATTTTCTCAAAACCTAATCTCAGAAGTGACATTCCATTACTTTTACCATACTTTCACTAGGTCTAGCTCACGTTCAAGGGGAGGGGATTATACAGGGCAAGAATTCCAGAACATGAAATCATTGAGAGCCATTTTAGAGTCTTCCTACCACATTTTCAAAGACATATTAAACAATATTGTAAAAGAAGGGAAATGTATCTTTTTCTTCTCTTTCCCTTTTTGATAACTTTCTTCCTTATGGAATTCTCTCTTCTGGTCTAAAATGACTTGTCTCTTCCCCACAACTGATTAAAGTTTGCTTTGAGCTATTGTTGAAATAATCTTATTTTGTGTGTAAGACATTTAGCAAATGCAATGTGGACAATAACAGAATGAGTAACTTAATGTACTTCCTCCCAATGAGTTTGTACTGTAGGTGCTTAAGATGGGTTAGAATATGTTGAAATGATTCATTTTGTGTTAGTGACTAATTCCAATAATGAGTTTTCTTTTAATTATGCCTTAGGTTTCAAGGCCTTAGAATAGAATAATAAGTTATAATAGGACCTCAAAGGGAATCCTTTTTGTTAGAGGCCTTAAGAAGCCTCTTCCACGGTACAGGCAGCTGCCTACTTTCAGCATCCTACTATTGATTGCTTGGGGGTTTTTGATTTGACATATTTATCAAGAGCTTATAGAACACAGAGAGGTATAGATCAATCTCTGCTAAGGGAGTTGAAATTTATATGGAAAGAAGTGGTAGAATATATGACAATTAATACATGAATATAAATATAATGGAATTTCAGTGGATGAAGAGGTCACTCCTGGCTGGGCTGGTCAAGAAAGTGTTTTGAACCTGAGCTATCCTTATAGTTCCTATGATTCAGGCGAAGCCTACTCCAGCTTATATTTTTAATATCTCATTATGGTAGGGTAAATAATAATTGCCCAAAGATGTCCACGTCTTAATTCCAAAAACCTGTGAATATGTTACCTTATATGGTAAAAGGGACGGTTCAGGTATGTTTAGGATCTTGAGATGAGGAGACTGTTCTGAAGTATTTGGATGAGGTCAATGTAATCATAAAGGGCCTTATAAGAGGGAGGCAAGAGAGTTAGAGTCAGAAAAAGGAGATGTGAACCAGAGATTGGAGTGATGCTCTTTGAAGTTGGAAAGGGGGCAAGAAATGCAGATGGCCTCTAGACTTTGGAAAAGGTAAGGAAATAATTCTCCCCTGAAATCTCCAGAAGAAACACAGCCCTGCCAACACCTTGATTTTTAGACCTCTGACCTCCAGAATTGTAAGAGAATAAATGTGTTTTCTTTTAAGTCACTAAATTGTACTAAGTTGTTACAGTAGCAATAAGAAATTAATATACTTCTTACTCGCTGAAATTTCACTTATCTATCCCCAGACTAGGTTGCTTAACCCTTCTAGGAAGTCATCTTGGGTTAACTACCTTTCAGGATGTACTTCCTCTGGGTAGGCCAAATATGGTCTTTGGGATTGTGTGTGTGTGTGTGTGTGTGTGTGTGTGTGTGTGTGTGTGTGTGTGTGTGTTGGCGTTAGGGAGTTAGAAACAGGGATGGGCTTTGGTGCCCATGTCTGAAGTTGCTGGACATCCTGAAAAGTAAAGATACTGCACTATGAATGAAGAAGATAACAGATGTTGATAAGATTGGAAATATTGGAACCCTTGTACACTATTGGTGGGAATGCAAAATGGTGCAATTACTATGAAAAACAGTACAGAGGTTCCTCAAAAAATTAAAAGCAGAACTACCATATGAACCAACAGTCTCACTTCTGGGTATTTATCCATAAGAATTAAAATTAGGACCTTAAAAAGATCCCATGTTTAATGTAGCACTATTCACAGTAGTTCAGATATGGAAAAATCTTAAATAGATAAAGGGATATAGAAAATATGACATAAAGGGCATCTGGGTGGCACAGTTGGTTAAGCATCGGACTTGGTTTCGGCTCGGGTCATGATCTCAGGGTCGTGACATCAAGCACTGCATGGGGCTCTGCGCTAGCGGGGAGTCTGCTTGAGACTCTCTCTCCCTCTCCCTCTGCCCCTTCCTACTGCATGTGCTCTCTCTCTCTCAAATAAATATATCTTAAAAAAAAGAATATATGACATGTTTACACATGTGCACACACACACATATACTACATACATATGTATATATATGCACAATGGAATGTTATACAGCTTTTTAAACGAAGGAAATCCTACCAAATGCAACAATATGGATGAAGCTTGAGAATATTATGCACAGTGAAGTAAGCCAGTCACAGGACAAATTCTACATGATTCCACTTATATGAGGTGTCTACAAGAAAGTCATAGAAGCAGAGAGTGGTGGTTTCCAGGGGCTGTGGAGAGGGGGAGATGGGGAGTTGCTAATCAACAGTTATAAAGTTTCAGTTATACAAAATAAGTAAGTTCTAGGGACTTGTGCAACATGTGCCTATAAGTTAATACTACTGCATTATGTACTTAAAAATTTAGCAGGATAGATTCCATGTTAAATGTTCCTAGTTTAATAAAATATGTATAGGAAGATTTTTCCTACCCAATATACCAATAATGTCCCCATTAAGAGAAGGTGCCCATCACTTTTGGCAGAAACTTTTTTTTTTTTACAGTATTTTAGCATGACCTGGTGTAGCTTCTTGGTTGAGGATGTGGGGATACTTGTCACCATAACATTCTTCTTGGCCTTTGGGCCAAGCTAAAGTTGAGAAGGTTTCCAATTTTATTTTTTATTTTTATTTTTTAAATGTTTTATTTATTTATTTGACAGAGAGAGACAGCGAGAGAGGGAACACAAGCAGGGGGAGTGGGAGAGGGAGAAGCAGGCTTCCCGCTGAGCAGGGAGCCCGATGTGGGGCTCGATGCCAGGACCCTGGGATCATGACCTGAGCCCAAGGCAGACGCTTAATGACTGAGCCACCCAGGCGCCCCGAGAAGGTTTCCAATTTTAATATTAGGTTATATATAGCTACTGCATTATGCATTCAGGATTCACAATCCAGTTTTGGGGATGCTGGAGGCAAAGAAATAAAGACTGATCTACCATTACAATGTAGCTATAGGCTGTCCTCAGTCTACTTGTATTGTATTAACTGAAACCAGTGCATGTCAAAACCAGAGAGCTGTGTCCTTGCTTTACATGGTAGCTGAGTTACCATGGAGCCACGTCAGGATGTGGTTCTTATATTCACCAGTTTCAGTTAACACTGTGCCATGCAAAATGAGTACTGTCTGCACTTTCTGTCTGGGTGGCTTTAAGCAAGAGAAATGTGCATACTTTGTTACTGCACTAATCTCAAGAGACTTGGCATTCTATGCACTTTGGAATTCTTAACTGGCTGTGTGGCTCAGATGAATGCTCTCAGTTACATTTGGAAAGAATAATTAATAATGAAAAATAGGTTCCAGAAATATGAAGGAAAAGAAAGATCTGAATATAAAATATTCTAAATTAATTATAGTAAATCAAAGCATATTATAAATTTGAAGCTTGGCTTTGAGTTTTTTGTTTTCTTTGTTTTGTTTTGTTTTTTGGAATCTGATCAAATGAATAGAAGAAAACAAGACTGTCTATAGAGCATATACCGACCATAGACCATTCTGTCATGGACTCTTAAGTCTCCAGGTTAGAAGACTCTTGCATTATGTTATAATCTCAGTTAATTTAGTAACATAGCATCAGTGCATTTTATGCTCTCATTTCAGTCAGCTTCATTTCCTTTCATTTAATAGTATTTTGAGAATGTGATACTGCTATTGTAAACATTGATTCATATCAGAATTTTGGTAGCATCAATTGAAATGGAGCTGCCCAGAAGAAAAATAGAGAAATCATATGTCCTGTTGCTATTTCTGGTTACCATTCTAATCATCATTCATCATTTCAAAAGCAGAAGAAATAGGAAATGAATTTGAAATTTACTTCTTGTGATTTGGAACTTGGTAAATGAATTTTTTCCCTAAAGTAAATAGCAATGCAGAAAAGGAATTTGTCTGCATATCCTTTAGATTCAGATTTGACTTTGTTCTGAAAAGTTTGCGTATCTGATTTTAGATAGTGCTACTGATTCCTGTTTTTTCAAGTTCTCATCTCTCCCCCATCTATCTGATCCTCCATGCCTCTTATTTTCAAAATTAAGTTATGAGCATGAGATACATAATATTTAGCTGAAAATCCCATGCCAGACTTTTCTGAAACTGTAAACTTAATGTATTTGAAAAATATTTTATCTGCTCTCTTGCCAGCTTCTCATGATTACCTTAAAAATTATTAGTGTTAATTGGCTTAATACCTAGAATCTCGTAAGATGAGTATTTATTAGAAATATCTATGTAATACGCTTATATATTTTTAATAAATTATTTGCTCTGTTTCTGTTTTTAGTTCATAAGCAATTCTTCCTTACAGTTATTTATAATTCAAAATGATAAATGGCTTTGAGGTACTTTGGTGTAGTCAGTAGAATTGCAGATAATAGTTGGAAGGGCAGATGTATTTTATTTTTTCCTCTAAAAAAAAATCACCTCAGATAGAAAAAAAATCACCTCAGATAGGACAATCTCCAGTTATTTTTTTGACCTCGCAAATATTTTAAGCTATTATTTACTGAGTTAAAAATAAAACCTGATACTTTAAAAGGGTAAGATATGTTTTTTTTTTCCCTAGCTAATTTATTGTGTTGCGTCAGGGGAAGATTAAGTATAGGTGGAGGTTGTTTTTTTTTTTTTTTATTTGACAGAGAGAGAGAGAGAGCACACAAACAGGGGGAGCAGCAGGCAGAGGGAGAGGGAGAAGCAGGCTTCCCACCGAGCCCGGAGCCCAACGTGGGGCTCAGTCCCAGGACCCTGGGATCATGACCTGAGCTGAAGGCAGACGCTTGATCGACTGAGCCACCTAGGCACCCCTAAATGGAGGTTTAATTGTAAACTAAGATCACAGTAATTGAGTCTCTGACTCTTAACCAACAATGGCTTATAGATAAATCTGCCGTAAATTATGTGTATCGTGGATTATAACATTGATATCCTCTTTTAAATGTTGGATCTTTTCTCTCAGTTGCTACCTCACATTTTGAACAGGCTGAAAGCTGCCCACCATGGTGCATAAATATGTGATGTCAGATAACACACACTGGAAGAGGAATAAATTGTGTATAGGTTCATGGTATGGATTTTATTCAGTAAATAATTCTAGCAAAAAGATTGCTCAAAAATAAAAATTATATATTTAAAAATACTGTGAAAAATTTATAATAACCAAAAACATAAAAATGCATGAAAAATTATAGGGTGGATTGAGGAGGTAAAATATAGAATTTAGGATCTTTTGCCTTTCAGGGAACATACATTCTAGAAATTTAATGGAAGTTAATAAATAGAATTAATCCATATCTAGGTCTTATCCACATGTTTCTAATCCATATCTATTTCAACATACATCATTTTGTAATCTGTGTCAATAACCTATCTTTGTTTTACTCATTTATAATCTAATCTGTGCCTATGCGTCATTTCATGTATAGTAATAACTAATAATAATTGACAATTTACTATCAGTTATCATTAAGTATCTTTCCATGAACTCTCATAATTAGTTTTCCAAGGTCCTCCTAAGATAGGTCCTAGGACATAGATTGACTTATTTTACATGAGGAAGATCAGGCAGTTGGCCCAAGTTCACACAGCTGGTAAGTAGTGAACATAGGCTTGAACCTGTTTCCTTGATCACTAAGGTATTTCTTCTCCCATGTGTGTTGCATTTTGCAGGCTTGAGGTAGAATTGAAGGGCTATTGACCATCTTTCAGGCAGAGTCTCTTGGGATGGTGCCTCTGTCGTGTTAACAAAAATATCTGATCATCAGTCTTGCCATCCAGAAGTTCAATTTCTGCAGTAAACTCAAAGATAATCAGCTTCTCGATGGTTGTTTTATAGTAATGAAACAAAAATATAATGAGGACAAAAATCTATTAATATAGGATAATGCACATTTCAAAGTGGTCCCAAACACTGATGTCAGCTAATCAGCTTATCCTTTCTTTGCAGGAGAAATTCATAGGAAGCTAAATTCAACATAAATTTTTCAACTTCCTTTAACATTTATTGGTTTTTCTTTGTGGTAACTTCTGAGGACACAGAGATAATAATAAGTACAGTACTGAGTTGATTTAACCTTCAATTTTTTTTTCACATGAGTAAAATGACAATTATAAAGTGATGTATGTAGTAAAGTTGTGATAGAGTTAAGTGCAAGATGCTGGGAATAAAGGGAGAACTAACACTCTAGCTTGAGGGACTCAGGAAAGTCTCCTAAGAGAGGTGATGCCTGCAGTGGATCTCAAAGGTAAAATTTATCCAGAGGAGGGAGGTGGCTTTCTAGGCAGAAGGATCTGTGGTGCAGTAGCATAGAAGTTAAAAAAAAAAAACAACACTTGACGCAAAAAAAGAAGTATGGAGTTCATTATGGTAAGAGTGTAAGGATTCTTTTGAGGAAGTGGTGAAAGGTAAAATGAAAAAAGTAGTCCAGAATGATATAATGAAAGACCTCATGGATAAATACGCTTGATATTTTTTTTCCCAAGAAGAATGGGGACTTATTAAGAATTTTGGGTATGGGAGTAACCTATACATATCTGCATTTGAAACACATCATTCTAGAGTAGTGTTTTCCAAATTTTACTTTGCATTAGACTCACTTGGGGGCTTGTTCAAACACAGAGTTTCTGATTCGGCAAGACTGCAGTAAAACGTAAAAAAATGCGTTTCTTTTTCTCTCTCTTTTTTTTTAGAGAGGGAGCATGCCCATGCGGGGGTGGGGGAGGGGCAGAGGGAGAGGGAGAGAGAATCTGAAGCAGGCTCCATGCCCAGCATGGAGCCCAAGGTGGCCCAATCTCATGACCCTGAGATCCAATGACCTGAGCCTAAATCAAGAGTCAAACGCTTAACAGCAGGTGCCCAAAGAAAATGAATTTCTAAGTTCCCAGGTGACACTGATGTTACTGGTCCCCAGACCACTCTTTGAGAACTACTGCTCAGGAGAAAAGATTATATGAGTGTGAGAGTGGAAAAAAACTCAAAAAACACACTGTTTTGGAGAAAGCCAGCATGGTTGTGGGGTGGGGGAGATAAATGAGGTTTTGAACTAAGGTAGTGAATGCAGTAGTTATTAAAAGTAGGTAATAGATTGAGTTGAGCAGATAGTTTGGAAAGAAAAATTAACTGGCTTGGTAAACAGATACCAGTGTGAGGGAAGACCTTATTTACCTCCAGAAATCCCAGGTTGGGCAACTGCCTGTTTACTGGAAGTACCAACAAGATAAGCACTAGAGGAAGAAATTGGATGGGAGGCAGCTGGCCATAGTAATGGGAGGGGAGGAGAGGAGATGATGTCTGATTTGGACATACTGAGTTTGAGATAACAAGGATACATCAGTGTGTAAACATTGGCAAAGAGGATCTGACAGAGACTGAGACAGGATTCAGCAAAAGATTCCCTTTATCACCTCAGACATATGGAAGGGAATAGACAAGAAAAAAGCAACATGCAAAAAAATTCATAAAGGAAAGCGTTTCAAAGAAGGCACTCCATGGAAAAGGCAGAACCTTGAAACTCTTCGGTACTTTCTTCAGAAAACCCTGTTCCATGCGATACTGGCACAATTATGTCTTTGAAACATATTAGATTTCCTGTTTAGGTGTGAGTTTGAGGACAGTATTTTGACATTAAAAATATATGGCAAAAGTCTTTGGAATTGTACTTTTTTGCTAAATTCAGTGGCATTCACTCTCATACCTGTAGGTTGAACAAGGATATTCTTTTTCCCACCAGACGATCCACTTCACTTCAGGAAAACTCTGCTTGCAATGCCATTCATTCTTTCTACAAATATTGAATAAATATGTTTTTTCCCAAGTCACTATGTGTCATACCAAGTTGTCCCCATTTTTCCCCACACCTCCATTTATTTAAGAGAGCATAATTGTTAGAAATCATTTCCTTTGGAGTCAGCCTATCTAGATTTGAACGCTTATTAGCTGTATGATTTCTGTCACATCATTTAAACTCCTGAAGACTCTCTTCCATCTTAAAAATGATGGAAATAACAGCTAAAAGAGCTAGGATGCTCTTTAATAAGGCAATAGAGCTCTTTATACTGGGTCTGGTATAGTCAATGCTCAATAAGTGTTAATTATATTGTTACACAGTCAAGGTCTCAGGACAAACTTTCCCAGCATGCATTCAAAACCATAAACAATTCTGGAAACATGAAATACTCAAACTTACTGTCACCCTATATAATCTACTTCTATAACACCTATATAGTATAATTTTAGCACCTTGTTTCTCAGAATTCTTCCTCATTTTGCTAGATTGAAAGATCTACTTTTACTCTTAGATTGACATACTCTTAGACTGAAAAGATCCTTGAAATCAGAGAGCATGTCGCAGCCTCTATATTCCATACACCTGATTCTGTATGATACCTTGCACTTATTATGTGTACAATATACATATACTGACTAAATTGTCTTTGTCATTCTGACTCCCCACTAGACTGTGAACTCTTTGAAAGTGACCTTGATTTATTCATCATCATGCTGTTCATGTTCAGCACAGTGCCTCAGTCAGTCATTGCTTTATGAAAGAATTCATTGTGTGGCTCATGGAAAACTTAGATTCGGGCTGGACTGTGCTCAAAGTAAAAAATGTAGATATTTTCCTTTTTTTTTTTAAATTTAAAGAATGACTAAATAGGGCTTTTTCTGGCTTCCATAGGAAAGAAGATATATAAATTGGTTGTGTGTGTTCCCTGCTTCTTCCTCTGCCTCCCAGGAAATTTACCCTGTAAAGTTGCCAAGGAAACACTAACAGCTTAAGTCTGGTAGAGGAGAAAGATGCCTCATTAACAAACTCAGTTTCATTATTTGGATGCTTGCCTCAAGGAGATGCTGTTCTGTGATGGAAGATTGTTTCCATTAAGCATTGTGTGAAAAACTGAATGTTTTTTTTTTGACGAAATTTCTTCTTCTATTACTCTTTCCCAGGGCAGTGAACCTACACACTATGAGACATTACATAAGAACATTATTGACTTGTAATTCAATGTATTTGAACTATTTATTATTGCTAAGTGCATAGGTTAGATAAAGTTTTCAAGCATTCACTGTATAATGATTAAGGGGTGAGGTCTTTAATTTGAAGTATTGACAGTATTTCACCAGAAATAAATTTAATGTATTGTTTATTGTTTATTAAATCCTTTTGTATATTTTCCTTCTTATGAACTAGAAACCCTGGGAATATAGAAATTTATTGTCTTAAGATAATACAGAATTGAGTGCCTTTTCTTTAGGAGGCTGTCTCATCAGTGATGTATAATGGAAAAAAGGTACATGGTGCTTGGGGTTATAACACTTGGGATTCAAAGCTTCTTTCCAGAATTCACTAGCTGTTTGGTCTTGGGAAAATCATTAGTTTTTTATTCAGGCATTCTATAAAGATGGGTTGTGCAAACACTGTTGCCTTGAGCCATCTTTCAAAGTGATATATTTATATAAAAAATGAGAAATTCTTCATTTATGTACCCTGAGCCTCAGCTTTTTTATGTATAAAAATGGTATTATGTGCTTTATTGAGTCATTCATCCATTCAAAAAGTATTTATTGAGCTCCTACTGTGTGGCAAGCTGTTCTAGAGGGTGATGAGAGGTGTTCATCCTTTGTTGGACTCTTGACAACATTGTTCTTTTTTCTTACTTCTCTGGACTTAGGGTTGGTTAAGACTTCCAGCTGTTACTAGTCCCAGTGCATCGCCATTCCCTTGGATCCACTGAACCATCCATACCTTTATAAAGTATCCTTTTATTAAATGCTCTTTTATGATGTTTTTGAGTTTGTCATTTGTTTCTGGGTGGAACTTTCACTGATTTAGACAGTTAGGAAAAGTCTGAGATTTTGATACTTAAATTGAGATATGAGGGAGTGGAGATAGCTAGGGATTGAGCATCCTAAGCAGTATGAAAAACATGTAAAAGACAACCATGTGGTAGGAGTCCTATTTGGACTGTTTCTGGAATGGCAATGGGATCAATGTGACTGGGTGGCATGAGAGAGTCGGATAATGGAAAAAGGATGGTATCAGAGAGATGGTCAAAGCCAAATCACTACAAGGCATTGCAGGACATGGTAATACATGTAATACAAACATAAAATACCTCATCAAATGTTTTTAAATACCTTGCAGCAAATTTTAAATATAATCATTCAGTAAAAATGGTTGAAATCTATTTCTTATTGATTTCACTGTACTGATACATTTTTGATAGATTATTTTAATGCACTAAAATGTACTCTATATCAAAATTGAATCACTTTCCCCAAAAGCATTGGGAAAATATTCCCAAGCTTTAAATATGTATAAACCAAATTTTAAAATAGCAGTAGCTAATAACAATATTATAATGTTTTAAGTATTTTTATAATATAAAGTGACTTTTTGGAAGTATAACACTTGAAACTTGATATTAACATTAAATGTAACTATTAGGTTTCAAGATGTTCTGGGTCTTATGGCATTTGCAATGTTAGACTCAGTGGACTATTTAGAATTTTATTTTTCTTCATTTTTAATGTATTTGATACCCAAGCTATTTTAACATCTTTTTCTTGACCATAACTGGCTGATCCTACTCTTTAGGTATAAAAATAAGGATACAGCAACAGCCCTGAGGGAGATTTCAATCCCAATATCCTCTTTTTTCCCCCACCTCCATGCAGGGGAAACAAGACTTAAACATCAAACTTAATGACTTACATTGAAAACCACATGATTAATCCCTAAGCTCCATTATTGAAAGTGTCTGTCAAGGGAAAAATTATGTCAACTCTTGGAACAGGGGATCATGGGGAGGGGGCACAGCTGGGCAGCCAACAGCATCAGTGCTGCACAATGTGGAGTTTATTTTAAACCTCTCCTAATATGGTACCCGAGGTCCAGGCTGCCCTCAAATCTCACTCTACTCAGAGCTCTGACACTAATCGCTGCACCTGCGGCTCAACCTTCCCAAGACTTGAGACTTCTGATTCGTGAGCAGCCTTGGCTTACCAAGGACAGAGCTTTCCTACATTAGAAGAGGCTGCCTTCACACAGCTTGTGTCAAGGCTGGCTAATAACCTCACTTAGCTATTTGACACCTTGAAGAATAAGTGAAACTTCCATTACCTGAAAATTTTTTTAAGAAATAAGGTTGTTGGGGCACCTGGGTGGCTCAGTTGTTAAGCGTCTGCCTTCGGCTCGGGTCATGATCCCAGGGTCCTGGGATCGAGCCCCGCATCAGGCTCCCTGCTCCGTGGGGAAGCCTGCTTCTCCCTCTCCTACTCCTCCTGCTTCTGTTCCCTCTCTCAGTGTGTCTCTCTCTGTCAAATAAATAAAATCTTAAAAAAAAAAAAAAGAAAGAAAGTTGTTTACATGGTTAAGGATCTTAGTTTAGGGGCGCCTGGGTGGCTCAGTCAGTTAAGTGTCTGCCTTTGGCTCAGGTCATGATCCTGGGGTCCTGAGATGGAGCCCCACATGGGGCTCCCTGCTCAGTAGGGAGTCTGCTTCTTCTCTTTCTCTCTCTCCCCCTGCTTGTGCTGTCTCTCACTCTCTCTCTCTCAAATAAATGAATAAAGTCTTAGGAAAAAAAGGATCCTATTTTATTTTGTTCTGTGTAGATGATGGCAACACATATAATGGAGGCTGTGTAATACTGGCGGTAAGTAGCGATAATATCTGAGTAGCAGCATGTGGGCAGGTACTAGGTTGGCTTGGCATACTTTTATAAATTCAACTGGGAAACAATGAGTCAAATGGATATAAAGACTGTATTACATACACAGCATAAACAGAGTCACCATGGTGTCAGCTCTCTATATTCCTAGGAAGGTTAGGACTAGGTGAGACAAGTAGGGTGCTTAGGGCACAAAATTTGAGGAGTCACTCACTTCTAGGATTGTACAAATGCCAATTCTGTTCTTATAGGACTCTAAAATAAGGTGCCTAAGGGACAAAATTTAAGGAGGGACTCATTGTCAGGATCCTGCACGTGCAGGGGCAGCACTTGTGTGACCCTCAGAATGAATGCGTCCCTAAATTGTATACCCTAGACATGTCATCAGTTGCCTCACCCGACCTGGTCCCTAGTCCCACAGGACGACACTAAATTGGATGGACCAGATGACAGACAACAAGGAGGGAGAGGCAACTGGGGAGGAGCCAATCCCATAGTGCACCTCAGCAGTTTTACTGCCTGCCGATGGATCTAAGGTGGGGAAGAGTAAGGTGGAAAGTTCCATGCCTCACGGGTGCCAGAGAGGTGAATGAGAAGCAGCTGTATGGAAGCTCTTTATATGACTGCCTACCTTGTTCTGTTCTCAGGAGGCTGACAGAATATTCCACCAAGACATAGGCCAACCTACTGTTTAGCTCTGCCTATATTGTCCATGTGGGTATGTTCAAGGTAACCAGAATGCCATGGTAAAGCTATTCCCGTACAACTGGTATTAAAAAACACGTTTGCAGTCATACAAATATGTTTTGTAATACCACTTCTAATAGCTATATGACATTGGGTAAATTATGTAAACTTTTTAACTTCTTAAGTGAGAAAAGAAATAGGTACTCTGTAAGGCTGTAATGTCAATGTTTATAAGGCATTTACATGGTACATAGTAAGTGTTGAAAGAGTAGATATTTTGTTAGATCTAAATGAACTATTAGATCTAAATGAAGCTATTAAATCTAAATGAACATGGTACATAATATAGTTAAATTCTGTAACTAGTTTAAAAAAATCAGTTTGTTTTGAATGTTTAGTCAAACATTATTATAATAGTCAGCCAACAAACTTTCTAGGAGATGAGTGTTTTTACTTTTTGATGTATTTTTGTTGTTATCTGTATAAAAAGATATCTAAATAACAAGATAGATGGATTTGTTAAGGATTTCAGTTATATTTGGCAGACAAAATATTCAATAGCCATCAAAAAATTGACTCACTTTTAGTTATGTGCAGTGTTCCTCAAAAGATTTATTTATTTCACCTATTAATTTCACAACATAAGTGCATTCATGCACACTTATGCTCATTATTCACACCCGAAATGTTTATTTTTGCATCAGGTGATAGATAGCTGTGTTTAATTTGGGCATTCGTCCAAGTAGGACACTTTTTTTCAACTTATACTCAAAATAGCGTATAAGCTCAAAAAATCATTTTTCATTTATTTTATTTTTTTAAAGATTTTATTTATTTGTTTAAGAGAGAGAGAGAAAATGAGAGAGAGAGAGCACGAGAGGGAAGAGGGTCAGAGGGAGAAGCAGACTCCCTGCTGAGCAGGGAGCCCGATGCAGGACTCGATCCCGGGACTCCAGGATCATGACCTAAGCCGAAGGCAGTCGCTTAACCAACTGAGCCACCCAGGGGCCCAATCATTTTTCATTTAAATGAATAATCAGAATAAGAAGATATATCTGTACTCTGTTTAGAGCCATGAGTTCCTAGTTTGCTTTAATTCAACATGTTAAAAATCATTAATCTCAATGCCTTTTGCATTCATCTTCTAAATTCTACTTTTGCTTTGTTTTTCTCAAGACGATAACTGTCATGAAAGGCTTAAAATTTTAGGAATCTGAGAAATGATTCAGTTTACCTAAGATAGCAATAAATCTTCATATCTATGAAAGTAAGAAATCTTTATGATATAACTTTAAAAAATGCATTAAATAAATGGCTAAAGTGCTTTTAATCTGAATCGGTTTCTATGTTATCTCTTTAATAATGACATCAGAAGTGTTTCTCTTTAATGTACTTTATATGTCTTTATATTTAGAAAGGCATGTATTAATTTAAAATGTACTTAAAATCATTTTCTTTCATTTTAAATGTACTTGGAAATCACTTTTCCTATGAATAGAACTTTGTTTTTTGTCATGGTCATAACAGGTATATTTTCAAACAGTGCAGTGATTATGCTTTATTTTCTGTTGATCTAGTATTTTAGCCACTTTACTACCTAATGTTGTCAGTTCATTCCATGAAATTCTAAAACAGGTTTAAAAATTATACTTTTATCTTTGGATTAGAAAATGCTTGTCAGCTTATAAATATGTTTCCCACTTTAGTTTTATTATGTAAGGACATAAGGTTACTTAGATGATTTAATAGGAATGTTAAAGGATCTTGCTGTTTTGAGAGCCAGAAACTTATCTTAAATTTGCAGGTAGGGAGAACATCTGGTTTCAAATGTTACTCAAATGATAGAATCATGGACTTGGACCCTACCATTATATCTTCCCAAATCCATATTACCTTAATTTTCCATAAGACTTCTGTCTCATTTGAAGCAATTTTTATAAGCCTATTTTGGAGCTAGAGTGAGGGAGAGGAAGTTCTTCAAAGGGATGCTGAGTAGGGAAAAACATTATGTACAATATGTTTGTTCCAGTGAAGACAACAATTTTCTTGGCAAGTATTCCTTGTGGTTGCCGTGTCATTTATGGTCCTTGATAAAATATGCATATGGAAAGTCATCACCCATTGAGTTCTTGCTCAAAGTCAGCTTCTTCTGATGGAAACTTTCATCACATCATTCCTTCCTTCTCCCCTGTCCTGCTGTTTATGTTGCCTCCACATGCTCATTTCAGCCGCATGTATTTTGTTAAGATTCCCTATTTTTGAGATACCAGGGAAATAATGATGTGATTAAGTCCCAAATGAATTTGTAGCATAAATCTTCTTAATGATATAAAGGTATTGGTTGTTTCTCTGATCATAGGCATTTAATTTTCTCTTCCTTCAGTCTTGACTCAGTGATCTTCCATCTTTGATTTCTTACTGCAACTGTATTTCCTGGGTTCCTCATCCCTATCCTTTCAAAAAGATGCAAACAGATAAGTGACTGGGGTCACAAGAAAAAAACTTTTTGTCAAGAAGTGTAACTCTTCAGTGTAGCCCCAAACTCCTCCAGCAGCCATTGAGCAGACAGTTTTGGCTACGCTGTATGTGTACCTGTAAATTGGGCATATGCTCTCTAGTTTGTCACAGCATCACCCATTTCTCCGTGTATGATACTTTTGACAATTATCATTATGCAGGCATGATCTTCTGTAGTTACTGACTGAAGATTAGAAATAACCTTGTAAAAGAATAGCTAATCTATCCATATCTATTTATATTTTTATCTTTTAAGTCCAGTAATAGAGTGGACTACAGATAATTAAAATTTTTATAGGGCAAGCATTTTCCATGGGATTTATATTCTTGCAAATAATATGTTAAATTGCAGTTTTATTAAAATTTCTTTTTTCTGTTATGTCCTCACTTTGACTCCCTAGGGAACAAAACTGCCTTCCTACCTAGAGTGATTTTTTTTTTTTGCATATTTCAAGATTAGTCTGTTTACATTTTATTCTTTTTACGGTTTCCACAGAATTAGAGAAAATATCTAGATTTTTAGATACAGGCTATTTGTATAGTGTTACAGTGTGCAAGATTGTCTGAAAATAAAACAAAGAAAACAAATGTAGCTATGTGCCCTAACTTTGTAGCTAAAGAAAATATGACACTATGGGACTGGGATATTCTCCATGCTGTTGAGTGGCATTTTACAATCAACACCTCTCCCCTTTTCAGGATATCGAATCCCTAACAGGAGGGCTGACTGGTTCTAAGGGGGCTGATCCGCCGGTAAGTTAGATTCTTCATTAAATTTAACTGTTAACAAATTGAATTATGTACACACCAGATCATCAGACAACTACTTGTATACAATTTTCATATAGCTATCTTTTTCAAATATATAGCTATTTCAATAGTACACACACACACACACACACACACACATATACACACACACTAATATATAGTAATTAATACAAAAGTATGAACTTGATTTGAGATATTGTTTGGTGTTTTAAAAAGTTTTAATATCTCATAAAATTCATCTCTGTGTATTGACTCTAAAAAGAATAAAATCTTCATTAGAATATGTAAATACTTTATGTCCTATGGGCTACACGAAAACTTTTGGAACTCGAGGGTTTACCATTCTAGATATGAATGTATGATATGTGTTGCAATATATTTTCTAGTTACTGAGAAAAATTATTTTATTGGCCCATTTTATCAACATTATTGATCCTTGATATTGCTATTTCTTTTCTACTTTATCCAGGGAGCTTCTGGAAAATTAGAGAAGTGTTCTAAAATTTTAAAGGATTATTGTTTTTAAGCAATAAGAAGAGATTGATAGTCTAGTATTGGAACATCTTAGTTCTTTCTGTGATACCTGCTGTCAGAAAATATTGATTAAGATAACATGTGATTTCATGTTTGAAGTACAAACATGAGTTCATGGTGTATATATAAAGTAATATGATTCCATCTATTTCAACAGAGAGTCAATGCATAAATTTTTATCACTGTTTGCTTTTCACTTAGCACTGTGAGGTTTAATGCTGAACATACAGAACCCAGTGTTATCAATTTTAGTTATACTTCACCGAGGTATCTAGGTGAAGTTCATAATCACATTAAAACATCAGTGAGATGTTAAACATAACTTTCAATGGCACCTCTTTCTCTCCTGTCTCCCTTCTATATCTCATGATGTTGTCTAATCAAATTGCTTCTAAAGTAGGCTAAACAACGTATTTTAGCCCTTTCCCTTCCTTTTATTTTCATTGTCTGAATTTATGTGGGAAAAAATGTATTGTCTTCAGATAGCTGCTTATATTTAGTCCCTGAACCTATTACATTACAGCTCAAGGCAAGATGAAATGTAAGTCAACCAGCCAGGATATTGTGACAGGATTTACAGCCAGTCTTATATTTAAGTAGTGTAGGTGACTGTTTATGTGATATAATCTTACTCTCCTGCCTGGCATGGTGTTTGTACATAGCACTCAACTTTTATTAGAAGATTAAATCCGTTTCCTTCAAAATCCCACCTCACCTGTCCACTGATTCCTAAAAGAATTCTACGGTTAAGATCAATTGATTTTAAAAGGATTTGTCCCTGGTTCAAATAAAAAATTAACTCACTGATATGAGGAATTTGAGAAACAAAACAGAGGATCATAGGGGAAGGGAGGGAAAAAAGAAACAAGATGAAACCAGAGAGGGAGCCATAAGAGACTCTTAATCTCAGGAAACTGAGGGTTGCTGGAGTGGTGGGTGTTGGGAGGGATGGGGTGGCTGGGTGATGGACACTGGGGAGGGTATGTGCTATGGTGAGCACTGTGAATAGTGTAAGACTGATGAATCACAGACCTGTACCCCTGAAACAAATAATAATTCTATCTTAATAAAAATAAATAAGTAAAATAAAAAAATTAAATGCCTCTCTTCTGCAAGGGTGATAAAAATCTTATTCATGATTTCTATGTTAAAATAAGTTAATCATATCCTTTCAAGAAAACATTTTCCAAATATGGAAGATTGAGTGGGTATAAAAATCTAGTTGTTGAAAGAAGCTTCTTGAAAGGAAAAAAGATCACAGAAAGGAAAGATGGTGTACAGAAGGCAAGCTTCATCAACTTCATTCCCAGTAGCTAAAAGTGAAGTGTGTGTGTGTGTGTGTGTGTGTGTGTGTGTGTGTGTGTGTGTGTGTGTAGTTTATAATACTGTGAAATAGAGATTCTCTCTTGGCCATGACCTACCATGATGTTGGATATTTTATACTGCTGCTTACATTTTCTAAAATCCAGACTGTGCTTATTTTTTACCGTTTCGTGGAGTGGGAAACATGCAAATTACAGAGTACATGAGCTTAGGCAATCTAATTAGGGGTTAACAGTACACATAAATTTAGTACTCCCCATTGTTAAAGAGCTATCTAGAACATATTACTTGAGAAACTATAATAAAATCATTTCTTAGTCCCATATAAAGCTTATAGAAAGCAGTCTAAGTAGCAGTGAAATGATAATAGGATCTAGTGTTACTTCAGATACTTAAGAATAAGACTTTGAATGAAGCTATTGTTGTTGGCCCTAAGTTAGAAAACTGAAAGTAGATTACATTAATTATAACCTAAATCCATTTGAAGTTGTTTATAATTTTTCCTTTCTTTAAAAAATATCTTTATGATAGATCATCTAAATACTATTGTCCATTTCTACAATTAGGTCTTCTGTATACGTGTTTACAGTATATTACTAAAACTGTTCTATGATGAAATTTTTATTAGTAAGAAATTCAAGGTCCTATATATTTCCCCCTCATTATACAGAATATATAAGGTGCTAAAGGAATGGCATATCTCACAATGCCACCACAATGATGCATAGCTGTGAAATAATTTCTTTACCAGTATAACAGAAATCTCAGGGATGTAAATGGTATATTTAACAAATGCATTTTCTTTTCCTGTGGTTACATGTGTGTTATTTCTGAAGCATGAGAAAAAAGTGAAGTTTATATTATTTTAAATGTACAAGAAGTTGTATACATTTGCAAATGTCATTATAGATAAATTTGTATACCTGGTAAGAATAAATTTGAGGAACTCCAAGAATATAATTTACGTTAATATTTTTAACAATAAATATTAGCTAGTTTTTTTGAAAACTCAAGTAGTCTCATTTTCAGTACTAATCGTGAATGGTAGAATCATTCGTTCATGATTTTCAGGGGCAATTTCAAGTTTTATGATGGCTTTCTTCATCTGAAAAGGATTACAAGAAGGATTTTTTCTTTTTTTTTTTAAAGATTTTATTTATTTATTCATGAGAGACAGAGACAGAGAGAGAGAGAGAGAGAGGCAGAGGGAGAAGCAGACTCCCCGCTGAGCCGAGAGCCCAATGTGGGACTCGATTCCAGGACCCTGGGATCATGACCTGAGCCAAAGGCAGACGCTTAACCATCTGACCACCCAGGCACCCAAGAAGGATTTTTTTTTAATTCAGAAACTGAAAATTAATTGGTTCAGTAGATAGAATTTATAGATTTTTCTAAATCATAGTCATCTTAGAAAAAACCTTTCTGTCATTTAGAAATATTATCAGTTTAATATTGCTTACAACTGCCTTTGAAAAATTATATCAGACATAGTCTACATTTAGCATGTTTTTCATTCAGAAAAATTGGATCACAAGTTAACGTCCAGTGTAAAATCAGCATATATTTACATATAAAAATAAAGTGAAAGAAAAGAATTAAAATCTAAAGGGTAAAAATATCATTAAGTTAAATTAGTGCTTTTTTATATACCATTTGCCATAGTGGTTTTTTTTTCTTGTTTTTATTTAAATTCCAATTAACATACAGTGTTATATTAGTCTCAAGTGTATAATATAATGATTCCACACTTCCATACAATACTGATGCTTACAGCAAGTACACTTCTTAACCCCCATCACCTATTTAATCCATCCCCCCACCCACCTTCCCTCTGGTAACCATCAGTTTGTTTTCTATAGTTAAGAGTCTGTTTCTTGGTTTGCCTCTTTCTTTTTCCCTTTGCTTATTTGTTTTGTTTCTTAAATTCTACATTTGAGTGAAATCATACGATATTTGTCTTTCTCTGACTGACTTATTTTGCTTAGCATAATACTTTCTAGCTCCATCCATGTCATTACAAATGGCAAGATTTCATTATTCTTTATGGCTTAGTAATATTCCTGTGTGTGTGTGTCCCACATCTTTATCCCTTCATCAGTAGATGGACACTTGGACTGTTTCCATAATTTGGTTATTGTAGATACTGCTGCTATAAACATCAGGAAGTATATGGCAATACAGGTCTACTTTAAGAAGCAAGAAATATCTCAAACAATTTAACATTACACCTAAAAAAGCTAGAAAAGAAACAACAAATGAAGCCTAAAGCTAGAAGAAGGAAGGAAATAATAAAGATTAGAGCAGAAATAAATGACATAGAAACTAAAAAAATAGAACAGATCAATGAAACTAGGAACTGGTTCTTTGAAAATATTAATAAAATTGATAAACCTCTAGCCTGGCTTACTAAAAAGAAAAAGGAACCAAATAAAAGCACAAATGAGAGAGGAGAAATAACAACCAATACCATAGAAATACAAACAGTCATAAGAAAATATTATGAAAAACTAAATGTCAACAAATTGGACAACCCAGAAGAAAGGGATAAATTCCTAGAAACATATAAACTACCAAAACTGAAAAGGAAGAAATAGAAAACTTGAACAGACCAGTAAGCAGCAATGAAATTCACTCAGTAATAAAAAATCTACGAATAAACAAAAGTCCAGGTCCAGATGGCTTCCCAGGAAAATTCTACTAAGCATATAAAGAAGAATTAATACCTATTCTCAAACTATTCCAAAAAATAGAAATAGAAGGAAAACTTCCAAACTCATTCTATGAGGCAACATTACCCTGATACCAAAACCAGATAAAAACTCCACTAAAAAAGAGAACTACAGGCCAATATCCTTGATGAACATGGATGCAAAAATTCTCAATAAAATACTAGCAAACCGAATCCAAGAATGCATTAAAAAAATCATTCACCACAATCAAGTGAGATTTATTCCTGGGTTGCAAGGGTGGTTCAATATTTGCAAGTCAATCGTGATACACATTAATAAAAGAAAGGATGAGAACCATATGATCGTTTCAATAGATGCAGATAAAGCATCTGTCAAAGTACAACATCCATTCATGGTGTTTTAAATTTTTAAAATAATAATATTAAAATGTAAAAAACTGGTAACCTCATGGTATCAGGGGTGTCCCAGGATCAGTTTTGAGCCAACATTTAGGAAGGCCAGGATAAGGTCTAAACAACAATAGCTTCAGATAGCCAAGAGGATTCTGGATACTAAAGACTGGGGCACAAAGCATAAACACTCCCAGTGAGATGTGCTAGCTGCACTTGGTATCTGGAGAGCTGTGGGTTTGTAGGTCTGTCAAGTCTTGAGCCCATGGAGCCAGGATTTGTCCCAGACTGTGGGCCAGTTCTAAATCTATCGCTGGAATTTAGTAGCTCAGCTTAGCCACAGAACTTAAGTTTAATGACAGTAGACCCATGCAGACTAAAATACACAGTGAGGAAGGTTTTTCTTTGTAATTTGGTTTAAGAAATGTCTGAGTATTAATTGGTTTTTTTCTTAATCATTTCTGATTCTTTTTAAGAGTCAGCATGGACAAAATTTAACAGAGTAATGTGGGACAAACTCTAGACCACATGAAACACATTTCTGAACCTATTTCAGTGTAACATACACATTGGTTCAATGTGGAAGTGTCATGCTATTTCAGAGTGCTGTTGTCAGTGTTTGAATGAAGTCTACCTCATTTGCCTCATCCAGAACTTACAGCAGTAATGTCACTGGCACTATGCAGCTTCTTCCCTGTTTCTCTTTCTGTTTGTTACCTTGAAGTAATAAGATCTGTAAATGTGCTTCTTACAGAACTTAGTACTTTTAATTGTTCTGTTTTCTTTATCCGAATGCTAATGGTTCTCTTTATTTCTAAAGTGTGGTGAATAAGTGAATACTCCTCTAATCCACATCCTTGGGTTTGTTATGTACACTGTCCTGAACATTCTCTAGCTCTATTAATTTTTTCCCCATTGAGGAACCAGAGTGTACATTCCATATTTTTGTACTTTCTGTTCTCATTTTTATGTCTTCTTGATGATTCTTAGCAATTTGGGTAAACACCCTGCAGAATTTGAAACAAGTTTATTTTCCTGAGGGTGCTGTTTAGACCAGATTATATATTTTTCAAATTGTAAATGGTCTTAAAATTTAGAAGTCTTCAAAACCAATTTTAATTTGATTATTCAAAAAATGCCAATGTTCTACTTATTTGCTATAAAAGATAAGGGAATAAAAAAATGCAAATCTGCATTGTGATCTAATATAATTTCTTTCAACCTAGACTTTATATTGTGTATTACATACTTTGATTCTTCTGTCTGTTTATTTAAAATTCAGTGTATATTTGAGTGTACACTAGGTGCTAGACATTTGTTTAGGTTTTGGAAATACAGGGATACAAAATACACAGTTTCTTATTTCAGAATCTTGCAATATAGTGGAGTAGTCAGGTTGGTAAAAATAATTACAATGTAAAATAAACACAGCATGAGATGAAAATAAGAAAGAGAATCCATATAATCCAATTGTTGGGAATGAAAGGGGCTAGAGAATCAAAGAAGGTGAATAGAAGAAAATACTGTCTAACTTTATAATTGTAGGATAAGTTGAAGTTTGCCAAGTGAGGAAAGCGGGGCATGGCATTTTAAGCAGAGGAAACAGTGTGTGCATAGGTCAAAAAATGAGAAAATAACTTACTGTCGCTAGAATAAGCTGGAGTGTGGGAGGTTGTGGTAAAGAGAGAAGGCTAGGTTAGGCCAGGGCAAGAACACGAGAAATTTCATGGAAGGAATTTGTTCTCTATACTAAGAATGAGGAACCATTAAAGTCTTCAAACAGGAGATCATTTAATCAGCTCTCTCCTTTAGAAGGCTTTTCTTTTTCTTTTGACTCTACTTGGAGAGTGATTTAGATGATAGTCTAAAGCAAGGAGACAAGTGAAAGGCTCTTGTGGTCATCCAAAAGAAAGATGAGAAAAATGGTAATTGCAACCTGTGTGTGTAGGTATATGTCTACCCCACTGAATTATAAAACTAGTCGAGGGCAGTATCTCAGGAGAACATCAACATTTTGAGTAACACAATGAATGATTAATATGAACCTATAGAGTGACAGTGAGAATGGAGAAGAATGGACTGATTGATGAGATAATAAGAACATAGTGAATACTCAGGAATAAGGGATTGTTTAGAGGGAAGAGAATGAGACTTACTGAGAAGTCAAGGCTGACTTTTGAACTTTCTGGTTTGGAAACTGAGTGGATGAAAGTTCCATACATAGAGACAAAAATCTCATGACGTAGAGCACTTTTGGAGTGGGGATGATGAGTTCAGTTCTGGACACATTAAGTTGAGCTGACCAAACCGGGAATATATGAGTGATTTTGGAATCAATGAGGTGAGATCTCATTTATAGCCATCGATTTGGACATGTAGGATCGTTAGTAATTGAAGCCATTGGAGTTGATGATGTCATCTCCAAAAATTATATTCCAAGTGAGAAGATAAGAGAGCTCATAATAAATAAAGAAGTGGGAGGGAATAATAGCCAATATAGGATATGAGGTTGAGTGTGTTGAAACAGATGGAAAGCACATAAAAAGGGAGAAGAATTTACTGAGGAAAGAGAAATTAATTGATAGAGCAGAAGATGAGGAGAAAAGGATGGACTCCAGGGCATGTTCTAGAGAAAGGGCAGTGTGTCTTCAAATATGAAATAAGTGAGAAAGAAAGGATTCTTTTTAGAAATGGAGGTCTAAAGAAATTGAAAGTGTCCATTTAATGGTTTTATTTTCCTCACAAAGTATAAAGGAACTAATTAGCTGATAGTAGCAGGAGAGATGATGGGATGAGGTATCTCAGGAATATAGAGATGATTTATCTATTATGGATTATGCGTGAACTATGTAAACCACAGATGGAATACTGGAAAGTGTTAGAGGTCCACTTGTAGTTGTGGGCAGTGAATTTGTAGTGGTTATGTGACTCAAAGGTGTGTTTGCTTTTACCTCCAGCAGTGTTCTGTAGCTCAGGTATGGGAGGGGGGAATGCCCACAACCATTTTAATTTCAGGTTGTTCTGCGAGACCATTGCTATGGAAGGCCAATTGGGCAAGATAATTGAGAATATTAGCAAAAATCCCAGAGTCTAAGCTGAATCAGAATTGTAGTGAAGATAGGAAAGGATTGATAAAGGATTCAAAGTTCTCAATAAACTTGAAAAACAGGTGCAGTGGATATGAGAAGAAAGATAGAAGGTTATGGTGAGAGAGTAAGATGCTTGATTTAAGCATTTCAGGACCAAAACATTTCTAGGTGCTAATAAGATCCCGATTGAGGTTGTGGGAATGGGTAAAGTACAGAGGGAATGAAGCGCACTGAACTGATGACACCAAGAAACTGAGAGACAAATTTTGGATGGATCATTTCTGTGGGTCCGGCAATCTTTCCTGCTACATTCATTCCCTTGATAATCCCAACCTGTTTTACAGTTTAAATGCCGTCTAGACTCTAATAACTGCATCTGTAGGCTGGATCACTTCCCTGAATTTTAGACTTGTGCATCCAGCATATCCACTTATACATTCAAAAAAGGAATTTAAAACATAACAAGTTAACAACCTGAGCTTCTCATCTTCACTGTCATTTTACAAGTTTCTTGCAGTTTTCGTCATATCATTTCATGGCTACTGTTTCAAAAAAATCAAGACCCAGAGTCATTTTATAGGTTCTACCTTCATAATTTATCTAGAATCCAACCAATTCTTGCTAACCCGACAAAACTACCAGCCTGGTCAAAGCTACCATCCTTTCTCACATGCACATGCTCAGTGAAACAAGCAGGATAAGTTTCTTAAAGTCAAATCATGTCACATCTAGGCTTACATCATTGTCAGCTTCCCATCAGAATAAAATTCCCAAAGCCAATGGAGTAGTTTCTAAGACCCTTCAAGACTTCTCTCATTACAGTACCTCTAGGAACTCCTCTACCTTTTTATTTTTCCATATCTCATTCCATTTCAGTTGTACTAAAAATGTGCTACCCTTTACCCAGGCAAGCACTTGCTATTATTATTCCTTCTGCTTGGCATGTTCTCTCCTGATATATCCCCATGGCTTACTCCCTCATTTTCTTTAGGTTTCTGTTAAAATGCTGTTTTAACAGAGAAGTCATCCATGAGCACCCAATATTCTTTTCTTGCCTCTATGTGTTTATTGTTTGTGTTCTTCTACTAGAATATAAACTCTGTATGGTAAGGGTCTTTGCCTCTTTTGATCACTATTATAACCAAATATCTAGAAATAAAAACCTGTTATATGAGTTCCCCAATACATATTTGCTGAATGAATGAATGAGAACAATACATTTTAAGCACATGATTTATATGATTACATTTGTGTGCTTAAAATGATAACTAGAATACTGAATGGAGAAAGAGATTAAGAATGTTACAGTAATTCTGTAGTGAGATTATACCGGTGTACCTGAGACTATGGTAATGGTAGTAAGAATTAAAATAGCAGAGAGTAGGGGTGCCTGGGTGGCTCAGTCGTTAAGCGTCTGCCTTCGGCTCAGGTCATGATCCCAGGGTCCTGGGATCTGGGATCGAGCCCCGCATCGGGCTCCCTGCTCGGCGGGAAGCCTGCTTCTCCCTCTCCCGCTACCCTTGCTTGTGTTCCCTCTCTCACTGTGTCTCTCTCTGTCAAATAAATAAATAAAATCTTTAAAAAATAATAATAAAATAAAATAAAAGAGCAGAGAGTAAAAACCTTATAAAAACAGTATTAATAGAACCTTATGGTAGGGAAAGAAATAGGACTCATGGATAAATTCAAATATTGGCCACTGGGAAAAATAACAGCAATATAAAACCAGAAGGATATATTTTGGATACTGTATATCTCATTTTCTTACCTTGCTTAATATCACTATACATAAGCCCATTGAGAGGAGGATTTTTCTGTCTGGCTTACAGCTGCATTTGCAATGCTTTCAACATAGTGGGCCGTCAGTAAGTATTTAATGAACAGATTAATGAAACAAGAATGATAATGCTAAAGGGTCTTCAGAGGGTGAAACTGTGAACCAGGCATTGGAAACTTCAGTAAATAAGGGAGGCAAAAAAAAAAAAAAAAAGGCAGAGTATAAAAGATAAAAATGAAACTTCCATTGTTGATTCAAGATATTACTGAAAGCCCCGAACCATAGTACAATTGGTGATAAATATCCCCAAATTCTATGGAGAAGTGCTAAACATACTCACCAAAGACTTACTAAGTAATAATTACAGTACTATCAGTCCTGCACTGTGAATCATCACCTTGAGCCTAAGAGATGACCAGAAAGGCATCAGCAGAATTTCAACTGTAGGGATTACTACAGGTTTTTACCCTTTGAAAGAGAGAAGGGTGTGCCTCTTCTAAATCAAATGAAGGTGAACCCAAAGCAATGACTCAAAGAAGGAGCCAATGGTATCTCCATGTTTGGATATTTGTTCAGCAGTTAAATTAGCAGGTGCTTCCATGAAATAGATGTAAGAGAGAAATTAATGTGTATCTCTTGGAATATGGGGACATGCATAATCAATGAATTAGATATTTGCTTCCTATCTAAGTCATCAGTCATATAACAAACACTTGGCCTATTTTTTTTCTGTAATCCCTTTTCATATCCCTGCCCTAATCTAGAAGGAAGTCCTATGAAGAAGACAGAAGACAGGTGAAAAAAAACGAATCATTTCCCTCTTCCCAATACAAGTTCCTCAGTCCTAAGTTGGAATGATCAGGGAAACTTTGAGTTGAATAAGAAACTAAAGTTTTGATACAGGGCTTTATTAGAATTTCTTAACCTGAAATAGTCTTAAAATCTAAAATAAAACTTATTCTTATAACTCTAAGTGTCCAGAAAGTTATGAATATGCTAAAGCTCAAGCAGTCAGACATGGGAAGGTAATATATGACAAAGCATATTTAATGGCAAGGCTGGGTGAAAAATGAAGTTGGTATTTATTTAGATCTGTTACTTGTATGCAGTTACTCATTTAAATTGAATTCAGCTCATTAAATAAAGTCATTTATATTGTGGAAAGAGAATGTCATTTATAGTTATTAATGACAAGGAATGGTAAAGCGGGGGAGAAATAGTGAAATGATGTGGGTCTCAAAGTAGAGATTGTTTTGCTTGAGACTGGAGGAGTAATGGATTGGAAATTCTAATGGCTTTCAAGAAAGGTGCCAACTTTACCATCTGAAGTGAGCTAAGAAATTATGAACACAATCATGTTGGTGCTACCCATGAAGTTACATAAATTCATTTCAGTTAAGATAAAGTGATGGTGGTCTCCTTCAACAAAGTGATAAAATACACAGGAAAGACTGTTTACTGTAAAATAGGGGTTTCAGAAGGCACAAAGTTTGAGGGGAAGATAAGACTGCAAAGTAGGATAGAGAAGAGTGAACACAGAACACTACGATAAATGTGCTAGAGAGACTTGGTGACTTAGAAGGGTTAACATTTTGTGTGTCCTACGAAGATGAGAAAGGTTAACTGGTAGGAAAGTTTCCGTAATAATTCATACCAAGTATACATAGAGATGTCACTCAGACTTTAATTTACAAAAAATAAACAAAATTTAAATATATATACAATGTAATATACAAATTACATTTTGTGTAAATCCAAATTTGAATTGTTTTGTAATCCATGGAAAATAACAGAAGATATAGTGATCTAGACTGTCGGCTCTGGAAAGTGGCCTCAATTTGATTTTTGGCTCTGCTTCTTCCTAAGTATGTATGTAATCTTGACCAAGTTACTTACTTCATTGTGCCTCAGTTCCCTGAACTGTATGATGAGGGTAAAAATAAAATCTTTTTCACAGAGTGGTTATATATAATGAGTCACTACACACAGAATATTTCAGATAATACATTGTATGTGCAAATCCTCTGTTAGTGTTCATCACTATAATTGTTATATAAATGAAAGTCTTCATTAAATATTGTGGGATCATTGCAAAGAACTGACTTAGATTGTATGCTATATTTTAACTGGAGAAGGAAAAGCAATAGTCTATGTAAATTAATTTTAAATCAATTTAACCCAGTAATTTGATGAACCACAAAGGACATTCTCCATAGAAGGTGGGTATATACCAGGGTGGATAGGGAATAGGAAAGAAAGGAATCAACTTCACTCTAATCAATTAATTAATATTTTTTAACTTGTCAGAATGGTTAGTTAAAATATTGATGGCATGAATATGTAGCCAAAATACTGAAAGATCATTCATATGCAGGAATTTTATCATGAGAGTAATGGGATAGTTAGCATATATGGTACCATAATTCCCATGTTATGTTATTTCTTACTCATTAATGTATTACTGATTAGAACTATTTAATCATTTATATTTCAACACAATCAAACTACTTAATTAGAGGGGACATTTGAATGTGGTTTCCTACATTCAAAAGTTTATGTTAAGTGTGAAAGTGAGAAAAGAGATGAATTATAGGCTAACATCTGAAAATTGGGTTTAAAATAATACTGAATGTGGGAAACATTTATGAGATCTTTTGGCATATTGTTTCACTAATGACTAATGTGATAACAAAACATTTTAGAAATGATTTTTCCAGTATAATCATTATTTGAGAAGCTCAGAGTAATGAAACAACTCCTTGTTGGAAATAGTCTTGTTATTTACTGTTAATTTGTAATTATAAGAAAAAAAGTACTTGAGGGGCGCCTGGGTGGCTCAGTCGTTAAGCGTCTGCCTTCGGCTCAGGTCATGGTCCCAGGGTCCTGGGATGGAGCCCCGCATCGGCCTCCCTGCTCCGCAGAAGGCCTGCTTCTCCCTCTCCCACTCCCCCTGCTTGTGTTCCCTCTCTTGCTGTGTCTCTCTCTGTCAAATAAATAAAAAAATCTTTAAAAAAAAAAGAAGTACTTGAAAAAATTTTGAGGGGAAACTAATATGTGAATGAAAAAAAACAAGGTAAGTAAAATCAATTAGGAACTTGTATTATTGCAAAGATACATTATTTTCATTAATAATAACATAAAACATTGAAATGTATATTGATACATTTTCTGATCATATAAAGTTCAGTATGAATTAATTTACTTATCTTTGCTCCCCAAAGTACATATCATAACTTTGTCCAAGAGTAATATAATTTCAACCACATTTATATTTTGTTCTTTTGTACCTGCCTTCTTTTCTTATTCTTTTCTCTATTATTTTTATAATACATAAATGTATTTGTATATATGTGTATATGTATTTATAGGTAACATATGTAAACATGTATAATATATATAAAACATATATAACATATATTCATATATATATAAACATATATAACATATATTCATATATATTTATATATATATTTCCTCCTACAAAAAACAGAACAGATTTTTTTAGTCTCTTGAGTTTTTGACTAAACAAGAGGCTGGTTTCTAATTAGATTTTTCTTATCTAACACAATAAAGTGAAACTATTTTTATTCTTGTTCAAAGATGCTTATAATTTAGAATGTTTATCTGAAAAGATGGATGAATACAGCTTTATACATATAATTGTTCATTAAAATGTGAAAAATATAAAGTAAAAATAAAGGTTTATTTAGAAAGCATATTTGTAATGCCTCTTGTGTACTTAGTGCTATTCTAGGCACCTTAGAAAAAAATATCAACTCAGTGCAATAGATTTTTGCACTCTAGTTAGCAATTGTTTCTTTTTAAAAACATGATTAATAAGTATAAAAAGGGGTAGAGAGATACATAATTTTGTGTTATAGGCAATAATGTAAGTGTGTTTTGGGGCATTTAATTTTTATTTTTTTGGAAGATTGTTTTGAAAGGTAAATGTTGAGCCAGGTCTTAAAGAGCTAATTTGCATTAAATTTTAAAACTTTTATTCTAGATGGAAGGAAATCAAGGGTCTTTCTTTTCCTTTTACCTAAAAGTAGTTCAATTCTATATATGGCTTTAGCAACTAATAAAGCTGGCTGCTGCAACTTGTTTACAGTACATCAGCTTATTTAATTGCCAAAGTTATTTAGAATATGAAATTAAAACTAGTTTTTAGATATCCTTTTCAAAAGTATCTATGCATCATTTTTTTCTAGGAAGCCCCAAATAACCTCCATGTGCTTCTGTAGCTTAACAGCTAAACACCCGTTCACCCTCAGTGAGATTAGTCTACTGGACGATGCTTGCCTGGCCATTCCAGAAAGTAGTCATGATTGCCCCCCAGCTGCCCTCTAAGAGGAAGAGTCTGATGGGCAATTCCAGCAGAGCCTCAAGTGACAGGACATGCTCAGCTCTGGGGCTGCTGTCTTTGCTTTTCCAAGGATCCCAATAAGGTGATGCTCTATCTCCTTTAGCAACATGAAAAGGAGCTAGAAAAGTTTTCAAAGAATTTACCCCCTTTCCACTTGTGGTATTCATTAAAGATTGGCTGGGTAAGAAACCTCAAAAGTTTTTGCCTAGGATCCTCCCCTTTTCCCACATTGGCCTCCAGTGGATAAGGAGGCAACATTAAGGCTTGCTTGCCTTCTAGCCCTACCCAAGGAACTTGTGTCTCTGTGTGAAGGAACACTTACCTGGAGGGAAAACAACTTGCTCTAGCCACTCCGCTATAACTAGATATTCTTTTTCAAATGCATACAGTCAGGGAAACACGAACCAGCAAAATGTAAATGCTTGAAATTGCATACATATTCTTTTTTTCACTTAATGTTAATTATAACGATGGCAGGCACTTTAAAAAGGAATCTGATTATATATTCATAATAAAGTTGAGATTCTGTAGAATTCTTACTTTCAGTTAAAGTCTGTGTTGGTTTAAGAACACTGTATACTAAGAATATATCCTAAAGATTTTATGATTTTATTTTCCAAGATTAAATTATTTTTCAAAAAGCTTTGAAACTGTTGAAGTATATTTAGAAAATTATAAGTGTTATGGAAAAGTGGGAAATTAAAATACCAGAAATTGAATATTTGACCGAAAGAGTTCACCAAGGTTTTTTGAAAACTTCTAAATCATGTTCTGGCTACATGACAAATTCTGCAGATATTCTTATATTTTACTCATAGAAATCATTTATATTTTTACTGGAGTATGGTGAGAAGTTTTGTGGAAAATCCTGGTTATTCTCTCTACTCTCCCTTCCTTTTACTAACAGATTAAAACTGGTAATCCACATGAATGACTATTTTATCCCTCTGTAGACAGCTCTCTCTTCAAACTTTAAAAAAACAATCTTCTTGCTATGCCTATTTAGAAGCACTGGATTTCATTTCATTTACTTCACCATTCTCTAAAAGAGCAAGAACTTAACTATTATTTTACGTTACAACCAACATCATTATTCTAACTTTTAAATAAAGGTATTTAAGTAATTGCATTAAATTTTAGTGAAAGAAAATGGTAAATTTGAGATAAAGATTGCCTGAATGACTTTTTAAAAAAATACGGTTGTTTATAAAAGAAATTTTAAATTTAAGAATAAAGAAAGGTTGAAAATAAAATGATAGAAAAGATATACTGTATAATACTAACTAAAAAAATTCCTATGCAGTTATATAATATCAGAAAATAATCTTTAAGAAAAAAATTATTAAGTGTAAAAAGAGAAATACTTCAACATAAAAATTGATGTACCAGAAAGATAAAAAAATTTTTAATTTTTATGCACCTAATAACATACACTTAAAATATAGGAAACAAAAATTAACAGAAACAAGAAGTTTTAAAAAAAACTTCGGTCATGGTGGAACATTTTAATACTTAGTACCTTAAGTGAACAAGAAGATAAAATTTGTAAAAATAATGATAAGTTGAGCAATAGGAAAAACAAGCATGACCTAGTGATATATAGAGAGTTCTGTACTTGATTTCTACAAATTAAGCAAATATGTGTCATAGAGGAAGATTCAACACATTCTAAAGAATTGCATCAGGCTGAATATTTTCTTAAAATAGCAGAATTCAGCTAGAAATTAGTAAAAAAAATGAAATTTTAAAATTGATAAATAGAAAATACTCAAGGTTTTGAAAAGTAGGACAAATACTTCTAAGTAATTCACTGGTCAGAGAATTTGAAAATTAAAAATTTTTAAATTCAGTGGTATTGAATACTACATATTGAAACATATAGGAGGCAATTAAAGCCTCACTTAGAAATTTACAACATTTATATATATTAGAAAAAATAAAGGCTAAAAATTAATGATCTAAGTATTCATTTTGAAGCTAAGGGAAGAGAAGCAAATGAAACTTAAAAATAAGAAAAAATAATGAAGCAAGTAGTAGAAACTAATAAAATAGAGTAGAAATATTTAAAAGAGGATAAACAAAGCTAAAATTGATTTGTTGAAAAAATTATTAACTGATAACTGATAACTGATGGGTTGGTAAAATAAATGAGAAGGTGCAAATGAATTAAATATAGTGAAAGGATTTTTAACACAATTTATGCTTATGAATTTTAAGTTGTTAGATGAAATGAAGAAATTCCTAGGCAAATACACCGTGGCCAATTTAACACAAGAAAAAAGAAATACAAGTAATACTTTTACTATATGAAAGAAACCTTCAAATAAAAATCTCACAAAGAAAACTGCAGGAGCAGATGGTTTCATTAATGGATTGTAGAATCCATTTTAATGAAGGAATTATACCAATTATTAAAAGCTTTAAAAGACATTAAAAAAACCACTTCCCAAGTCGTCTTATGAGTTTTATTAGTTTTCTATTGCTATATAACAAATTACTACAACTTAGAGGCTTAAAGCAACATACTTATTATCTCAATTTCTGTGGGTCAGGAGCTTGGGAATAGCCAAGCTGGGTCTTCTGGTCAGGATTTAACTGGCTGTGACCAAGGTGTGGGCTAGGTTGCATTTTGATATGGAGTCAGGCTCCCTTTCCAAGTTCACATAATTATTGGTATATATGCCTATATATATATATATATACATATATACAAATATATACACATGTATATAAGTACACAAACACACACACACCATGTGTGCATGTATACACATCTATACACATACATATGCAATGATTGGAATGACATCCTATTACCTTTGCCATATTCTGTTTAGTTAGACCTTGCCCATGCTCAAAGGGAGAGGATGAGAGAAAGGATGAACATGGGACCATCTTAGGGTCTGTCTGCAACATGAGGCCAGAGGGAAAAATCTTAAAGCAAAGCCTGAAAAATTAACTTAAAATGTTAGCTAATTACATGAAGTAATACATAAAGACATGACATCAAAAACTAGTTGGGTTTGTTCCAGAAATGTAAGGTTATTTTAACTTTCACAATTCAATGAATGTAATTCACCATGTTAATGAATAGGGAAAAATAATATAATCATACACATAGGTATAGACAAAATGTATATAAAAATTGAGTACTTATTTATAATGATATATTCCTATATTATATAATTATATGATTTAATATATAATGGTTTAATATCATTAAATATTAATTATATAATGATTTTTATGATAAAATTTCAACATTCTAAGAATAGAAGTGAATTTTCTTATTCATTAATTCCTCTGTCATTATTTTATTCAAATATTTATTCAGCAACTAATATTCACTAGGAACTCAACTCTTTTCCCTATCCCTGTGCACTCATAGATATCACTCCCTTTAAAATATTGGCAGCTCTAGGGGCACCTGCGTGGCACAGCTGGTTAAGCATCCAACTCTTGATTGCAGCTCAGGTCATGATTCCAGGCTCATGATCTAAGGGTCCTAGATCGAGACCCATGTTGGGCTCCACAATCAGTGTGGAGTCTGCTTATCCCCCTCCAGACCCCACTGCCCCACCCCCTGCTTGTTCTCCCTCTCTCTCAAAATATGAATAAATAAAATCTTTAAAAATAAAATATTGGCAGCTCACCATATGCATGCACTATACAGAGATCATGCTTACCAAGTACTTACACATCAGAAGTACACACAAAATACTTTACACTTAATCTGAATTTATTTCTGTTTAATAATTTTTTTCCTCATATCCTTCCTTCTGTATTTCCTTATTATTTAACCAAATATAATAGCTCTTCCAGACCTTTCCATATTTAACAGCTGGAGTTGTGTCCAATTTTCAAGATTCATTTAGTACAATTACTCCCCTTTTTATAGCTAAATCATACATGTATTTTTTGGCTAATACTTAAATGAATGAAATGAAAATTTTTAAGGAAATGTGACTGGTTTGATTTTTTTAAGTGGAAAGAAGATGGATTATTATGAGTAAGCTATGTAAAATATTATGCTTCCCAGATAATTAGGAATATGAAAAATTTTGCAAAAATGAGTATATTTATGCATACTTAAAACTGACAAACAAAAAAGTACAAAAAATAGCATTATACTCATTAGGTAAATAGATAAGCTGCTCCAGAATGAAGATTTGAAAAGTAGTATCTTCTTTGTTTTGCTATTCTCTGCAAAACTTTAATGCTGTAAACAAATCACCAAAATGCATACATCGCTAGCAATAATTAGAGAAGGGTTTATATTAGTATTCTTTTAAAATATTTATAAATATCTGGAACTTGTTACTTGTAATTATGTTTTGTTTATTTTATGTTTGTTAATATTGGAACTTAATCTCTCAGCCAAAAAAAAAAAAGTTCAAGTATAAAATAGCCTTTACCTGGTACTGTTTTTAGAGGACATCACTAGTATAAAGCAAAAGAGTACAGTTGAGGGGCACCTGGGTGGCTCAGTCTGTTAAGCATCTGCCTTTGGCTCAGGTCGTGATCCCAGCATCCTGGGATCGAGCCCCACATCGGGCTCCCTGCTCCGTGGGGTGCCCCCTCTTTGTCAGCCTCTGTCTTTCTCTGTCTCTCATGAATAAATAAATAAAAATCTTTAAGAAAATAAAGAATACAGTTGATATTGTACATTAAGACTCCCTTCCTTCCTTTCCCCTTTAAAATTCTAGTTATGAATCAGTTTCTTTGGGGCCACTAATCAGCTCTTTCGATTGTATGGCAGTCTTGATTTGCTAATCTAAACTAGATGAGGTTGGATGCCATAAGGAAGAAAGGAAGAATGCCATGTTCTTGCCCTTAAGAAATTTATTTCTAAAGTCATCAAGACATTAACTTAAGTTCACATATTTTAATGCTATTCAAACAATTTTAAATATTTATTTGGACATGAAGGAATTCCATTTTCAATATATTATAGTAAGAAAGATTGTTGCAAATACTTGAAGGGAAATTTCATTTATATTAATGTTGAAGATGTGACAAGAATTCAAATGTATTGCCGAAGTGTAACTATAAAAAATGGAGGTTTTGCTAAAGTGTATGAAGGTTTTATTTAGATATATATATATCAATCAGGGTATCTATAGCCACACATCTAACTCTTATTATCTCCTGTCAAGGTTGGATTTAATAGGAATGACTGAGAAGCTGACTTTCCTTCCTTTTCCCTTATGATGCTATTGTCTATGGAAAGCTCATATTTTTGGAAGTAAAAAAATTTAGTTATTTTGTGCTGATCCTATCAGAGGACTCTATAGTACTTAAACTGAAATTAATAGACTGGAAAGTCTGATTTTTAAAAAAATTTTATTTAAATTCAATTTAGTTAACATAGAGTGTATTATTAGTTTCAGGGGTAGAATTTAGTGATTCATCATTTGCATATAACATTCGGTGCTCATTATATCAAGTGCCCTCCTTTAATGCCCATCACCCAGTTACCCCTTACTCCCAACCACCTCCCCTCCAGCAACTCTCAGTTTGTTTCCTGTAGTTAAGAGTCTCTTATGATTTGTCTTGCTCTCTGTTTTTCTTATTTTTCCTTCTCTTCCCCTATGTTCATCTGTTTTGTTTCTTAAATTCCACACATGAGTGAAATCATATGGTATTTGTCTTTCTCTGACTTATTTCACTTAGCATAATACCCTCTAGTTCCATCCATGTCATTGCAAATGGCAAAATTTCATTCTTTTTTATGGCTAATATTCCACTGTATGTATATGTGTGTATTATATATCTCCACAATAACCAAAATATGGAAAGAGCCCAGATGTCCATTTATGAATGAATGGATAAAGAAGATGTGATATATATACACAGTGGAAAGTCTAATTTTTTAGAACTTTAGTTTTTTTTCTGAACAACTCATGTAATACAAAGTGTTATTGCCTTGCACCTTCCCTTTGACTTCTCATTATTTTCTCATAGTTTATCTTTGACACCTGTTTATTTTTTTAATTTGAATTTTATTTTTTTAAGTAATCTCTACACCAATATGGAGCTCAAAGTCATGACCCCAAGATTAAGAATCACATATTCTACCGAGTTAGCCAGCCAGGCACCCCTCTTTGACACCTTTTTAGACTTAAAATTGTTTCTGCTAATTTGCTTTTCCTTCTTCCTTATACTCTTTATTCTTCGGGTGATTTTTTAAAAAATTATTTTTAATTCCTTAAATATTGCACTTGTTTCTTTCTAGCTTTGTTTGAGTATATACCATGATAAAGTTAGATAAGAAATGTTCTCATGTTCTTAAGGGGAACCCTCCTATACTATTTGTGGGAATGCAAGATGGCGGAGCCACTCTGGAAAACAGTATGGATGTTCCTCAAAAAGTTGAAAATAGAGTTACCCTATGACCCAGCAATTGCAATACTGGGTATTTACCCCAAAGATACAAATGTAGTGATCCAAAGGGGCATGTGCACCCAATGTTTATAGCAGCAATGTCCACAATAGCCAAACTGTGGAAAAAGCCTAGATGTCCATCAACAGATGAATGGATAAAGAAGATGTATACACACACACACACACACACACACACACACACACACACACACACACACACACACAATGGAATATTATGCAGCCATCAAAAAATGAAATCTTGCCATTTGCAATGATGTGGATGGAACTAGAGGGTATTATGCTAAGCAAAAGAAGTCAATCAGAGAAAGACAATTATCATATGTTCTCACTGATCTGTGGAATTTGAGAAACAAGGCAGAGGATCATAGGGCAAGGGAGGGAAAAATGAAACAAGACAAAACCAGAGAGGGAGACAAACCATAAGAGACTCTTAATTTCAGGAAACAAGCTTGAGGGTTGCTGGAGTGGAGGGGGTGGGAGGGATGGGGTGGCTGGGTGACGGACATTAGGGAGGATATGTGCTATGGTGAGCACTGTGAGTTGTGTAAGACTGATGAATCATAGACCTGTACCCCTGAAATAAATAATACATTATATGTTAATTAAAAAATGTTCTCATGTTCTTAACTGATCACAGAGCGTGCACATGCAGACAAACATGTTACTATGTTTTTTATATTTATATATTTATATTCAGAATGTATTTATATTTAGTATGCATCTGTGTGTTATATATGTGTTTGTTATGTAAAGTAAAATATACCACCGAAATTATACGTATTTGGCTAGTGTTGTGAAGGCAGCAATAGGGAGCTATTATTAAGAATGAAAGATAAGGGTGCCTGGGTGGTTCAGTCTGTTAAGTGTCTGTTTTTGGCTCAGGTCATGATCCCAGGGTCCTGGGATCAAGTCCTGCATCGGGCTCCCTGCTCAGCAAAGAGTCTGCTTCTCCCTCTGCCCAACCCCTCCCCACCGCTCGTGCTCGCTTGCTCTCTCTCTTTCTCTCTCTCAAAAAATAAATAAATAAATAAAATTTAAAAAAAAAGAATGAAAGATAAAGTCAAGGAAGGTCTCTCTTCCTAACTCTAAAAACTCTAAAAACCATGAACCATCTAAAGAGTAGATGCTGAATGATCTGGGCAGATGAAATAATATGAAGAGTGTAGTGGGTTAAATGGTGTCCCCCTAAATTCGTGTCTACCCAGAACCTTAGAATGTGACCTTATTTAAAAAACAGATCTTAAGATCAAATCATCCTGGATTTAAGATGGGCTCTAAATCCAATGACAAGTATCTTTATAAGAAGATGAAAGGACACTGAGAAGCACACCAAGGAGAACACCATGTGAAACTGGAGACAGATTGCAATCATGCATCTACATACCAGTGAATGCCAAGGATTCCTGATAGCCAACAGGCTGGAAAGAAGCATGGAACAGATTCTCCCTCAGAGTTTATACAAAAAAAAAAAAAAAAAAAAAAACCAAAACTGCCCAACAACTTGATTTCAGACTCCTGGCATCCAGAACTAAAAAAAGAATAAACATCTATTATTTTAGGCTAACAAGTTGTGGTAATTTATTACAGCACCCTTAGGAAACTAAGACAAGGTGCACAGGACTTAAACATGACTGAAATTTAGTGAGCTACAGGAAAGTGATGTTAAATTAAACTTTCCCTGCAGCCAGATCATGTTGGGTCTTATAGGAGTTTGGGTTTTTTTCAAGTGTTATGGGAAGTCATAGGAGAGTTTTATGTGAGGGAATTACATGGTCACATTTATGTGTTAAAAATATTATGTTGGGTGCTCTTAAAAAATGAGTGGAGTAAGACAAGAATTGAAGCAGGAAGCATGAGGGTATGAGACCAGGGAAGAGGTGATGGAAGTCTGATTGAAGTTGGTGGTGACAGAGAAATGAACTGGGCTGAGGTATATTTTGAAGTTGCAATTGATGACTTGCTGATGGATTGGGTGTAAGTGTTGCAAAAAATTAAAAATGCCTTTTTAAGTTTTGGGCTGAGCTACTAGAGAGATGATCGTGGCATTTACTGAAAACAAGGAGCACAAAGAAGAGAAAAATTTGTGGGGAGGGAAGGAGGAGAATGTGATTTAGCTTGACAGGTCTGAGTTGTTTATATGGATTGAGATTTAAATTTCAGGGATGAGAGTATGTAAATAATATTTAAAGGGATGGAAATAGTTAAGATCATCCAGGGAAAGAGTGTAGAAAGAGGAGAGAGTAGTCCAAGCCAATACTGAAGCAAATTAGAAGAAAAGTATGGACATTAAATAAGAGTTTCCTGGTCAAAAACTTGAGTGTTATGTTAAAGAGGAAGAGAGATTAAGTGGGGAGCCAAGTTCTAGAGTCTCACTATAGTAGAGTAGATACAACATTTATTTTTATGTAAAGGAGGGATTTATGAGTCAAATGATTTGGAGTTCAGGACTTTTTGCCTAACATCTTGAGAAAAAGTTTTGTTCATACATATGGCTGGGCAGTTAGTCTAGTTTTAGACTCATAGGGATATAGAACTAAAATGGACCTTACAAACTGTCTAGAAGTATACCTTTATTAAAAATAAGGGAATCAAGACTCAGAAAGGCAAAAACAAACAAAAAACAAAAAATCAAACTTGCCCATGGTCCTATCTTGGCAGAAATGGAACTGGCTTTTTTTGGGGGGTGGGGGAGGGCAATCAGAACTGCACTGTGGAAGCTTCTCTTTAGAATTAATCACAAGGGAATGCTGTCATTCGGAAGGCAACAATAGATTCTAGTTTCACTGAGGGAAAGAACAAAAGAAAATATTTATTATATACTGTGGTTATATAAGTCGTCATAAAGGACCTTAGGGCTTAATCCTAATTTTATCACTTTAATAAGCACTTTGATTTTTCTCAAGCTACATATTCTCACAGAGCATCAGTTTTCTCATCTGTAAGGTTAAACCTGCATTTCACAAATGACTGTTATGTCAGGACTCATGATAATTCTTTAGTAACTAATTAAAATTCTCAGTCTCTTGTAGCCTTCAATCATAACGCCATTAAAATAGTACAATTTTGACTCACCTTGGAAGCTGGTCTTGACAAGAAGAACCAAGTAGAAGAGAGAGGGAAGTAGTAATGAAAATAAAGAAAAAATAACAGCAGCATTTTAAAGTTCTGGCCATGTACATGTAATACTGATACATTGGCCTTTAACTCTTTTTCCAGTAAGGTTTTTTGAAAAAATGTTACAAACTTCCCCTGCAGCAAGAATAAATCTTCTCTACCTTCCATCTTAATAGATTACTTTTTTCCCCATCTCTAATGGTTTTCACCAGTAGTATCACTCTCCTTACTCTTTTAGCACCTTGGGGATCTTTAACCTTCAAACAGTCCTTTTTCCTCCAGCAGTCTCCTCCTTTCCACTGACCCCGCTTTCTCTAATAGTCACTGTGCTTAAAACCATTCTATAGGATGATCCTGTTCTCTCTGGTTTGGGTCTTCTATACAACCAGATTCAAACTACATTATGCTTCCTGCTATAATTTCTCAGCCACATTCTCTCCTTCATTTTCTGTGAAATTATTTCTATTCCCAAACTATAACAGAATGTTTGAAAATTATATTTGGAGCTGTAGTAATTGAATCCACTGACCTAATTTCATTCTTCATTTCCCTTGCTCTCTCTGTAGCATCTGATACTGCTCTGTCCCTGCCTTGAAAGACTCCTCTTCTGTCTCCCACTGCAACCAAGTGAACATGCCCTAAAATTCAGTCCTTAGTCATATGCTTCTCTCTGTACATACGTACATTTTTATAGTGGTTAGCTTCCACTACACACATCTAAATCTAAAATCTCTGGCTCTAGACCTAAAGTCTCTTTTGATCTCTAATCTTCCACTTACAATTAAAGAGGAAAAAAAACTTATTTAAGGAATATTACAGGGGTTTCTAAACTTGTTCCCTACCCATCATTCTTGATTACCAAATCTAGTTTTATCTTCCCAAATTATATATTTGATTTCATTCTCCTGTTCAAGACTTTTTACTAATTCCTGTTGAGTATAGGTTATAAGCCTATACTTAGGTGGATTTGCTTCTTACGCATTGGGCGTCATAAGAGCCAGAAGACAAAAAAAAAGAAGAAGAAGAAGAAGAGGAAGAAGAGAAGGAAGGAAGGAAGGAAGGAAGGAAAGAAGGGAGGAAGGAAGGAAGGGAGGAAGGAAGGAAGGAAGGAAGGAAGGAAAAGAAGAAAGAAAATTATTTTTGAAAATCCCTTAGGAAGAAGCCATGGTAAAGACTGACAACACACTGATCAAGTCATCTAATATATTTATTAAAATTATTTAGGTATAATATTTAAGGAGTAAAATTCACATTTTCAAAGTATAAGTTTGATTAGTTTTTAATCAGCACCACAATCAAGATAGAGAACATTCCTGTTACCCTAAAATTTTCCCTGTGTCCCTTTGTGGTCACAACCCTCACTGACACTCACACCATGGCAGACATTGATCTGTCTGTGAGGATAATTTTGATATTTTTGGAATTTCTTATAAATGGAAACATACAGTGTGGCTACTTTCACTTAGCATAACAATTTTAAAATTATTATATAGTTTTGCCTGTATCATTAGTATATTCTACTAAGTAGTATCCCATTGTATAGTTATACCACAATTTGTTTATCCAGTTGTCAATTGATAGACATTAGGGACATTTCTAGTTTCCAGCTAGTGTGAAGAAACCTGCTATGAATATTCAAATACATACTAATTTCTCTTGAGAAGTTACCTACAAGTGGGATTTCTAGATTGTCTAATAAGTGATCCTTAATTTTATAAGAAACTAGCAAGCTGTTTCCCAAAGTAGCTTATCATTTTGCATCATCAACACAAGGTATGAGAATTCTAATTGTTCCAACCTTCTTCACCAAAACTTGGTATCGTCAGTCCTTTTTATTTTTGTTACTCTAATGAATATATCATGGTATCTTGTTAGAGTTTTAGTTTTCATTTCTTGAGAAGTAATGATATTGAACATGCTGTCTAATGCTTTTTGGCCATTATACTTAATGGCTATATATCCATTAAAAGATTTTTTTTTCCTGTAAAATTTTCAGAGTTCTTTACATAGTGAGGAAACAAGTCCATTATTAGATACATATTTTATAAATATTTTACAATCTGTTGCTTGTCTTTTCATTTACTCCAAAAGTATCTTGCAAAAAGAAGATAATTTTAATTTTGATGCAGTCCAGTTTATCTTTTTTTTCTTTTATGATTTATGTTTTTGGGTCCTAAGAAATAAATAAAGGTAATAAAGATTTTTTCCTATAGTTTATATAGAAGTTTTGCAGCTTTAGCTCTGACATTTAAGTCTGTGTTCCATGAATGGTTAGTTTTTGTGGATCCTGTGTCAGTGTTCAATTTTTCTCATGTGATATTCATTTGTTTCAGTTTCAGTGGTTGAAAAGACTATCATTTCTTCACGAAATTATGATCAAACCTTTACCACAATAAATTAACCATATCTATTTTGCTCTGTTTTGGACTCCCTCTTCTTTTCCATTGATTAACAAGTCTGTCTTTTCCCAATACCACAGAGTCTTGATTACTGTGGTTTTATACTAACCCTTGAAAGATTTACACTTTTGTTCTTATTTTCACTATTGTAGGTTTTCACATTTCCATGTAAATTTTGGAATTAACTTGTCAAGTTCTACAGACAAGACAAGCAACAGTAAAACAACCTGCCCCAGTTTTATTGAGATTTCATTAAATCTGTAGATCAATTTTGGAGAATGGATATCTTACCAGCATTGAATCTTACAATCCATGAATATGGAATGTCCCTCCATTTATTTATTTTTTTTAAAAATTGTATCAGAAATTGGTTTAACATTTTAATTTCCGATTTTCTTTGAAGATATATAAAACTTAAAATTTATTTTTCTATAGTGACCTTATATTCTACTATCTTGCTCTACACACTTATTAGTTCTAGTTGCTCTCTATGTAGATGATTATATTTTGTGAAAATAAAGACAGACTTTATCTGGTTAGGACCCTCCAAAAAATGTTGAAAAGAAATAGTAAGGCTGGACAGCCTTTTCCTATTCCTGTTGTTAGGAGGAGTAACATCATTATTTTGTTATTAAGAAGGATATCAGCTCTAGGGTTTTCTTTTCTGTTTCGTTTTGTTTAATTTTTAGAACTTTTTTTCATTTCATATTGAAGAAATTCCTAGTTTTTAGGGACCATTTTAATTAATTTGATTTGTATTTTATTTAATTATTTTTCTTTCTGTTGATTGAAAAAAATGTGTCCTTTTCTAGTGAATTGTATGAATTAATTTTAATTGTTGAACTAACCTTACTACTATATTATAATATGAAGTATTATACTTTTTATATAATCCTGAATAAATATATTGTACCAGTTATAGGATTCTAGATCAAGATTTTTTGCCTTTCAGTAGAGATGTTTGCTTCATTGTCTACAGGCATTCATAGTTTCTGACAAGAAGTATCCTTTAATTTGTAATTATTTTTTCCTATATATACATATATAGTGTCTTTTTTTCTCCTGAAAATGCCTTCAAGATTTTCTCTTTATCTTTGATTTTTAGTATTTTTACTATGATTGCCTATTTGTGTTTTTCTTCTTATTTCTCTCTCCTGGAATTCTCAGAACTTCTTGAATATATAGTTTTTGTTCCCAATTGTTTTGGAAATTTCACATGTATTTTAGACTGTTGGATACTGTCTTGCAGGTTTCGAAAGTTCAGTTTGTTTTTCCATTCTTTTTTCGCTACATGTTTCAGTGTGGATAACTTCTATTTACCTATATTTTCAAGTTCGTTGATCCTCCACCGTATCTACTTTGCTACCAAGCCCGTTAATCAAAATTTTTAAAGATTTTATTTACTTACTTGAGAAGGACAGAGAGTGCATGAGCAGGGGGAGGGGCAGAGGGAAAGGGAGAAGCAGACTCCCTGCTGAGTGGGGAGACCCGATGTGGGGTTCTGTCCCAGGACCCTGAGATCATGACCTCGGCCGAAGTCAAATGCCTAACCAACTGAGCCACCCAGGCACCCCCATCAATCAAATTTTTAATCTCTGATACCATGTTTTTAATTTCTGGCATTTCCATTGGATTCTTTTATTTATGGTTTCTGTGTTTATGGTGAAATTTCCTATTTTGTACATAATATCCATTTTTTAGAAACTGAATTTCCCAATATATCAATCATAGTTATTTTAAAGTTTCTAGCTGAAAAGTTCCATTGTTTGAACAACTTGGATTTCTGTATCTGGTTCTGTCAAACTTTTTTTTTTTCCTTTTTGTATGCCTTGCAATTAATTATTGATTGAATAACAGACATTGTGTGAAAATAAAAATAAACTGAGGTAAACAATATTTATGTCCATAAATTGTTTCCCCTCTTTATCAAGCCATTAATGTGGGGACTGAGTCAATAGTTAGTAGTGAAACTTGATTTGTTTCATTGCAACAAAGTCTTAAGTCCCCTAATTTTGAACTGTACCTATATTGTATTTTATGCGTTTTGGAATGCCAGATGGTTTGTTGAAGTGTTCCTGTTCTACCCTCAACCTCTAGAAAACACTATGTGCCTATCCTACAAGGGGGTGTGGAGAGAAAGCTCTGCATTCTTACATCGTCCCTAGCAAAAGATTGCAGTTGCTTGTTACTCACTGCAAGGCTCATGGTAGGAGCCATGGAAGGGGGGACTGGGCCTTCACAGTTCTCCTCAAGTCTTGGTCTTAAGCTGGCTCTGAGCACCAAGACTGAGAACTGGGTCTTTCTCCTTTTTCCTGCCCCCTCCTGAGTGAGAATTTTTCTATTCCTCCTCCAAGGTAGCTGACTGCCTTGATTTAGTAGGTGTTTCCACAAGTCAGTTTCTTGCCTTCCCTACAATAGATCTCTTCTTTTTTTTTTTTTTAAAGATTTTATTTATTCATTCATGAGAGACAGGGGGAGAGAGAGAGAGAGAGAAGCAGAGGGAGAAGCAGGCTCCCAAGGAGCAGGGAGCCTGATGCGGGACTCGATTCCAGGACCCTGGGATCATGACCTGAGCCGAAGGCAGACGCTTAACCATCTGAGCCACCCAGGCGCCCAATAGATCTCTTCTTTATATCGTTGCACATTCCTTGGATTGAGTAGGCTACTTGATTTTCCCCCAGTGGCAAATGGCTTTTTCTTACTGTTAGTGCATGTTAGAAGGGATGGATTTCTGTACTTCTCTAGTGTCAGTTGCCTTTAGACTGGGAGCAAGAGGTGAGAAGGCTTCCCATGCCTTCCCTAGTGGCAGCCAACCTTTGCCTGGGACTAATGGAAGGGACTTTATAACTCCTGTAGACAGATGCCTTTTTTTTTTTAATGAAAACAAGATCAGCTGTTGGATATTAGAAGGGTTCTTGCTCTTCTCCCAGTGGCGGATATCTTTTTCTTTTTTCATGCCTGTCCCCAAGCAGCAGCTGAGCTCATCTTGTTAAAGAGCAGGTAGTCCACAGGTGCAGACTCCCCTTGTACATGGAGCTCCCAGGATTCTGATGTCTCATGAGAGCCCAGACTAGGCTTTTAAGAATTTGTTAAAATGTGAGTTTACTTCTTCTCACTTCCTTTTATGGTTGCTTTTGTCTCCCATGTCCTGCCAATAATTAAACAGTTTGTGTATCCTGTTTGTCCTTAGAGGGGCTTATCAACCTTGGAAATTTGGTTCATCTGGATGCCTTGTATCCTCATCTTTCTGATTGTTAAAGAAAAAAAAATTATTATTGTCAGATCACCTGGTTATTCTTCATTGTTAGCATGGGAGCAATGTTCTCTTAATACTTTCTTTATTATAAGTGGAAGTAGAACTCCTCATACAATTAATTTTATTCTAGTATTGAAGTATATTATTCTTGCTTTGGCTGATTACTAGATATACTCTTTGGCTTTTCCTGAGGAGTGATATGAACAAATAATAACATTTTGAACACTAAAATGGGCCTCAGGAAGGTGAGATGTAGTACTCTAAAATAATTGAGGGAATTGAGGACACTGAAGAAATAACAGATTCAAACTTCTTATCTCATACTTAGGGAATATAATCCTTGAGAAATGGTGAATAAAATCACTATCATTATTCAACTTATTTTCTTCTTCTTTCTACATCTCACTCTCTGGTTTTCCTCTCTCTTTCCCCACTAGCTGAATTCAAGTTAATATAATGGCTTAGTATGTGAATCCTCTGTATTAGCTTAATATTAAAGGCTTTCCAGATAGTGTTCCCATACTATATTCTAGTTTTCTTCTCTTTCCAGGGAAGAACATCTATTCCAGACAAACGTTATCTTCTTCCTTCTTTCCTTTCACGTTTTCCCTTCTGAAAAGACTGCATTTTCCTATTCAGATTTTAACCTTGAATTTTTAAGACCTCTAAATTTTCAGTAACTGAATTGCTACTAAAACTTATTCGTACATTTAGCATTTTTTAAATAAAAGTCTAACTTTAACCCAATAAGTGAAGTGGGATGATCAATAAACATAAATTTTAAGTAACGCATGCATTTTCACGGCTCATTTCACCATTCATAATATGCTGAAGCCTGTATGATGTCTTTGAGCACTATGCAAATAAAAAACTAAGCTGCTTTCTGTTGGAATTTTTAAATAAAGAGCACCACCTTGTGGGAATATATATTTATATGAAATGGAAGACAGGAATAGTAAAAGGATAATAACTCATTTTTAAAATACCTGTAATTTATGCTATTCTAAATTATTAGTGTGAAAAGAAAACATCATACTTTTTCCTAAGGAAGATTAAAAGATAGCAAGAGAGAATTAGAAGATTTTTATTGTGTAATCAAATGTCAGGTTTTTTTCCTATTCTATGAATCAATATTTTAATTTCATTTATCATTAATTGCTAATGATTCCTCTTATATAAATGTTCTTCTAGAACTGATTTTTAGCGTAAAATGATAAATATTGTTATAAGGAACTATTAAGATGATCTAATCCAAAAAAGCCTTACTTTAAAAATAAGAAAACCAAAATTGAGGGAGTGTATTTAGTGCATTCATTAGGTATCAGTGGTGGGATAGGTATGTTCATGGAAACATCATTGCTGTTTGCCTGACAGGTTTTGATCAGTTAGCAGAAATTAGAACATAGTAATGTTTCATTGACCTCTGCTGAGAAAATAGATTATAATAAAACAGTACATAATATATAATACACTGTTGTCTGCTTAAAATAGTTATTATTTTTCTAGAATCTTTCTATGGTGCTTTGTTCTTATTTCTTTTTTAACAGCAAATAGTGCATCTATTGTTTCATGGAACTTAATTTGTAAAAACTTAACATTTTTATGGATTAAAGTGTTGCTGGTTCTTTTAAAAGTTCTACATTTGGCATTGTTTCATTTCAGCTTACTTTCAAAGATTGGACTAAAGTGTATTGATATTCTTCTTAAAAAGAGGAACCCAGAACTAGAAAGTAGTTCTCCCCACAAATATAAAAAACAAACATATATGTTTCCTCATCTTACAAACTCAAACACTGGTCTTATGCTTTAGAACTTCAAATTACTGGGGCGCCTGGGTGGCTCAGTCTGTTAGGTATCTGGCTTTGGCTCGGGTCATGATCCCAGGGTCCTGGGTTCAAGCCCCACATTGGGTTCTCTGCTTTTGGAGGAGTCTGCTTCTCCCTCTCCTCCTGCTCTGCCTGTTTGTGCTTTCTCTCTTGCTCTCTGTCAAATAGATAAAATCTTAAAAAAAAAAAAAACTTCAAATTACCTTACTACTTTTTGATATCAAGTCATAATCAATCTTCCATGTTGAAATTGCAGAAGAATAAAATGTAGGTTTTTTTGTTTATTGTTTAATTATTATTGTTTAAACATGGAATTTTGTTAAGCCAGGTTTTGCCCTGTTGTAACTTGTGTGAGTTGGGCAAATATTTCTAACGAGTTTAAGCAGTCTGGCTTTGATTCTTGCAGTTTGTTGGAATCTTTATGAATCCTGATTCTGTTCTTTGGTTCTTATTTCTCTCATTTTGAGTGATAAATATAATTTATTTATAAATATATTTTTGAGTCTTCATATACAATAACAACAGTGAACTAGAAAAGATCAGTTAGACTTGAGGCTTGCTTCTGGTAACCTACATTCAGGTGATTCCCAGTACAGTTATTTGTTCTGTTAAGAAACCTTCTCACTACATCATCCAACTTGTACGTACTCATCTTTTCTCCAGGAGCCTTGACTTAGATGATCATGCCCACCAAACTTGTTGGGCTGTAGCAATATTTCTCTCTCTAGTCTTATAATCAAGTGTAATTCAAATAAATCTGTTTGTAACTATTTTCATTCATAATTTATTGCATCTAACAAAGCGTGACTCTGAAGAACCAGATTGCATACGCTTACGAGGCATGATTTCCAGAAGTCATTACATAGGGTGATTTATAGAAGCTGTAGGACACGAGTCTTTGAAAGTATTTTCGTGGTTTAGGGGTCTTTGATGTTTATGTTTCAGTTCTCAGAAGTCTTCTTTATGGTGTATTTATTGGAAACCTATCCTTCAGAGAGATGACATGTGACAAATTATTTTGAGTAAATTTCAAATAATAATCCTTTTGCTTTTTAAGCCAATCTGAATAGAGTATTTGAATGATAGCATATTATATTTTTATAAGATATTTTAAATAATTTGGATATGTATGTTGTAAGAATTAAATACATGAATGTATATGAAATCCTTAGTACAGAGTCTGGCACATAGAAGTTTCTGAATATGTTTGCAGTTCTTTTTTTTTTTTTAAGATTTTATTTGTTTGACAGAGAGAGAGACAGCAAGAGAGGGAACACAAGCAGGGGAGTGGGAGAGGGAGAAGCAGACTCCCCGCGGAGCAGGGAGCCCGATGCGGGGCTCGATCCCGGGACTCCGGGATCATGACCTGAGCCGAAAGCAGACGCTTAATGACTGAGCCACCCAGGCGCCGCCATGTTTGCAGTTTCTATTAACATTATCATTATTATGTCCTCAGGAAAATCTTGGCTCAAATAGAAGGATCAGAGGATTATAAGTATTGTACAGAAGTGAAAACTAAGGCCAGAAAAATAAAATAACCTATATAAAACCTAACATAAATCTGTATAGAAATTGTTCTGTAACTAGAGCTAATCTTCTACTTTTCTACCTTTTTTTGGTACTTCTTTAACTCAGTTATATAAGCAATTTTTATGTTAGTCTTATTATAACAGGTTTGTGATAAAATTGTGTTGTGTATGTATTTGAAATAGCAAGTAGAGTAACTGCAATCATGTAATCAGAAGGTAAAATATGCCAATGAATTTAATCAATAAGACACCATTACAAGAAAATAATATGAAAGTAGTGTGAAATATGGTATGCCAGTATAAAAGTGGGGAGATAGGGCACCTGGGTGGCTCAGTCTGTTAAGCATCTGCCTTCAGCTCAGGTCATAAACCCAGGGTCCTGGGATCAAATCATGTGTCAGGCTTCCTGCTCACTGGGGAGTCTGCTTCTCCCTCTACTCCTCCCCCTGCTCGTGCTTGTGTGCTCTCTCAAAAATAAATAAATCTTAAAAAAAAAAGTGGGAGAATAAATAGTAAGTAGGCCAGTTTGATTAGAGCAGAGTTTTCATAAGTGAATAGGTTACATTTTGTTACATACCAGACTCCCTGACACTCAATGATTTAAGACAGTAACCATTTATTTAGCCTACAGTTCTATAGGGTGGCATTTTGGGGTGGGCTCTCTAAGCCAGTTCTGCTGATGTGAGCTATGCTCAGATGAACTTGGCTGGACCTGTTCATATGACTGTAGTCAGTTGTCAGATCAAGGAGGCTGGCTGGCTTAAGATGGCTTAGCTGGTATGGCTCGTCTTGTGTGTTCTCTCGTCCTCCTGCTGGGCCAGGTATGTTTCATAGGTAGCAGTGGCAGAAGTCTCAAGAAGGAAGGCAGAAACATGAAAAGTCTCTTGAGGCATTGATTTAGAACCCACATAACTTCATTTCTGGAGCATTCTATGTTCCACAGTAAATTATAAGCCAGCCCAGATTCAAGGAATAGGTAACTTCACTCCTCTTGTTAGTGGGTAGACCTGCAAAGAATTGTGGTCACTTTGGTAACTTACCACAACCAGAATTGTAGCCATGGAAACGAAAATGGTATACACTGTGAGATAATAATCAATGGGACTTGGAATCAAAGAAATGAAGAAGGTGGAAAAGTCAAGTTAAATTATTTGAACTAAGTGACTCACTTAACGAGAAGCAACATAATTTATGTGGTTAAAGATTTGTAGTAAGGTTTGCCTGGATTAAAAGTCCTTTCAATTTTACCACCAATTCCCTTCACTAAAATCTGGCCTTAGGCATGTCATTTAATTTCTTTAGGTTCTCATCTGTTCCTTCATTTGTAGAAAGCTGGATATGATAATAGCTACCTCAGGTGATGGGAAAGATTAAATGAAATCATTCAAGTAAAGTACATGATTGTATGCTTGATACAGTAAAAGCTCAAAACTGTCATTAATAATTATGGAATTCCTATTTTCTTGATGGTATTACAAATAGTATCCTGATTACAACAAAAACACACTCAGGAGGAAAACTCAGTTGAAGATAATTCTGTTTGGGACAAGGTTTGACTGCAATGTCAATGGAAGTAGTTGCTGGGGCACTGAACATTTTAAACTGGAGCTTTAGATGGAAATCAGAGATAGAGATACCCATATAGAGATGATACTTGACAGCAAGGAATGCAGGAAATCTGGAGCAAAAATCTGTGCAAGGGAAAGAGCACGCAGCCAAAACTAAATATTTAGGGATTTAGAAGATTAGATTATGATTAGTTTGGCCTGTTGGATCGTATATATATATATATATATATATAAGATAGGATGGTATTTTTGTTGTTGTTTGCTTCCTGGCTCTAAATTTTTGCTCATTCTGTTTTTAGTTGTTTACATCATCACTAACTGTTAGATCTTATTCCTCTGCAAAGAATCTTACTCATATATCCCCTGCTTTCCATGCTTAATGATCTCAGCCTGTATTTGTAGGCAAATAATAACAGCTCAAGAAATATTTTAATTGAATAAAAACAAATGCAAGATTCATAATATACTAAGATTCCAAAATTTTATATTTCATATGTGATAAATATTAAATTTAAACATATTTAATCATATATACTTATATATAATCATGTTCACATTTGAGTATCATCAATCATAGGTAAGCTTCCCCAAACTCAAATTAAACAAAACAAAATAAAACAAAAACACCTGATAGTTCTTCCTGATAGTTAAGTATAAATTTAGCACTACCAGTTACAAGTGGTAATAACTAACTGTATCTGATATAGGAAAACATGGAACCATCTGGTTTCTGCAAAAGCAACCTTGTATTTATTTTATTAATGGCTCACCACAGGGCAGAGCTTTGTCCAGATCAACAATTTTGGTCTCATTGTATAATTTAGTATTATAATCTTAATGTGAACTTCAGTGAGATATTATATCATTTTTCAGTCTTATTCAATAGACATTTAATTAGAATATATCATGTAAAGGATGTCCTTGTTTTAACTTTCTTAGTTTAAATCCCCCCAAAATAAAATAAAATAAGACATTTCAGCATTGGTAGAACCTATTGTGACTGCATAATATATTTTATTGCTGACTTTAGGAAAACTAATTTTTTCAACTGAGTAGACATTCTTTGTAAATGTGGGTAAGGGGAGAATGTGTCTGTATGAGTCATGCTGGAGGTGGGAGGGAATGTGGGTGGTTATAGTTTATTTTTCTAGGCTGTAGGTGGTATTTTGATATTTTGGGGATATTTCAAGGCTTAGGAGTGAATGTTCTATTGTACTTTCTATTTTCTTTTGTCAGAGTTATGCCGAATGTTGTTTTTGTTGTAGGTGGTATTTGGAAATTTGATCCAGAGGAACATGTTTTAAGAGAAAAAAAGTGGGATAAATCAATACCAGTCAAACATACTCCTACACTGCTCATCTGGTAGTTGTTATTGCTCTTGTAGTTTTGTTTTATTTTATTTTATTTATTTTTTCTGTGAGACACAGTGAATGATGAACAAATTGTTGGCTTTCATATCTGACTCACTAAGGGCTATGACAAATCCCTTAATAATAAGTACTTCCCTCAAAGGAGAGAAAAGTGACAAGAAACTAGAGAAGAAATACAGGAAAGAGACTCCTAAATATATAGAAGTGAGAAAGAAAATTTAAGACAAAAAGGAAAAGCTAGGATTGCTGTCTCCATTTTCTTGTATTATATATGGAGCTCTAAGAAATTCTTATAGAGACTTCAAATTTATAAAATTATTATCATCCTGCATTGCTCTTATGTGGATGTAATCAGTGAAGCAAACATTGCTTCAAGATCCATCCTCAACATTCCGCTTCTCTCTCTCCATAAAATCATCTAAACTTGTGACTTCAAGTATAGCTATAAAAATTACCTATCACTGTAAGGATAAATTTATCTTATCGTATAGATACTTCTTTTATTTCTTATTGAGGTTTTTCCTGAGCTCTAGATCCACTTTATAACTTGAATATCACAGAGAGAGCACAAGCAAGGGGAGTGGCAGGCAGAGGGAGAATTGGTACCTCAAGTACCAATCCAGTCTTACCCTCTTTTTTTTCTTCTCCTGTATTCTATATTTTACTAAATGGTTCTTCTACCAACTCAGACACTCCAGTTCAAAACTTAGATATCATTCTTTTGAATCCTTCTTTTTTCTGAACATCTCTTTCATTGCCAACTTCCATCAATTTCATCTTCAAAATACATCTCAAACCAAACATTTCTTTTCTCTTTGTGGCCACAGGCCTGGTCTAAATCACTGCTCCCTCACTCTTGGACCTCTGCAACAGCCTCTTCATTAGATTCCTTACACCCTGCTTCACTCCCTCAAATTATTCTATAAATTTGACATGGCATTTTTCTGTAATATGTAAATTTGATCACAGCGAAGCTGCAATGGGATACCAGAGGAAGTAAGTTGGAGCACAGGAGATACTAGTCAAATGGGTAGAATCTGGAAGCTGAGCGTTAGATCACATTGTCACAGATGGTGAGGACAAGATCAAGGTCTAGCCATCTGCATGCATGTCAGAGATGAAGCACTGGAAGTGAGGAGACTGAAAAGCTGAAAAAGCTGGTTGCTGAATGAATTTCCTGTGATTTTTTTTTTTTTTTTTTTTTTAGCCATTAAGAATGGCGATAGGAATAGGTGGATGACCTGGACTTTTACCCTTACCTGGAAGTGATGAGGCAGAACCTCCCTCATCCAAGCACTGGAATAGTCGGTGGACGTGTGTTAAAACATAATAGTTAAATAAGATCCAGGAATCATAACATAATACCCAAATGTCCAGGTTTCAACAGATGTTAATCCTGAGATAGCACAATGGTTAGGATGCTGTGATGAGGATTTTATTTTATTTTTAAAATATTTTATTTATTTATTTGTCAGAGAGAAAGAGAGCACAAGCATGGGGAGCAGCAAAGGGAGAGGGAGAAGCAGGCTCCCCCCTGAGCAAGGAGCCTGATGTAAGACTCGATCCCAGGACTCTGGGATCATGACTCATGACCTGAGCTGGAGGCAGATGCTTAATTGACTGAGCCACCCAGGCATTCCCCTCCCTTCTTTTTTTTTTAAGATTTTATTTATTTATTTGGTGATGAGGATTTTAAAGCAGGCTTCATAAAATTGCTTCAGTGAGTAACGACAAACATGCTTGAAACAAATAAAAAATAAAATCTTAGCTAAGGAAAAGCAAATATCAGTAAAGTGATGGAAGATATAAAGGGAACCAAAGGAAATTTTATTTTTATTTTTTAAAGATTTTATTTATTTATATGTCAGAAAGAGAGAGAGAGAGAGCACAAGCAAGGGGAGTGGCAGGCAGAGGGAGAAGCAGGCTCCTTGCTGAGCAAGGAGCCTGATGCGGGACTGGATCCCAGGACCGTGGGATCATGACATGAGCTGAAAGCAGATGCTTAACCTACTGAGCCATCCAGGCATCCCCCCAATGGAAATTTTAAACCAAAAAGTATAATACCAACAATAAAAATTCAGTGGCTGGGCTCAACAGTGAAATGAAAAAGACAGAGGAAAAAAATCACTGAATTTGAAGAAAAAAAGATAGGGATTATTTGCTCTGAAAAACAGAGTAAACAAATTAAAAAACAAAGTCTCACAGACAGAACTAAAACGAATTATCTGTTCATGTCAGTAGAGTGCAAGAAGGAAAGGAGAAAGAAGGTGAGCTGAAAAATATTCTAAGAAATGAAAAATTATCATTTCTGAGTAAATCCCAAATAGGATAGTTTCAAACATCTACACCAGGACACATCATGCCAAATTTTTGGAAAAAAAAAAAAAAAAGGATAAAGAAAAATCTAGAAAGCAACCAGACAGAAATCATACATTATCTGTTAGAGAAAACCAGTATAAATGAGAGTAGAATTGCAATAAACCTTGACTCTCAGAAGACAGTGATACAGTATTTTTTAAGTGCTGAAAAAAAAGAAATGTGAACACAGAATGTTATCCTTATCTAGTGAAAGTAACCCTTAAAAATGTAGGGAACAATCAGGACATTCTCAGATGAGAGCAAATTAAGAGAATTTGACATCCACACCTACTCAAAAAGAATGTCTAAAGGCAGTTCTCTAAACAAAGAGTTATCAGTAGGCCACTTGGAACATCAGGAAAGAAAAAAACATGGAAGGGGCAGAAATATAGACTTTCCTTCTCCTCTTAAATTTTCAAATTCTACTTAATGGTTGAAACAAAAATTACTACACTGTCTAATGTGGTTCTCAAAAGCAATTATGATGACAAGTAATGTGTCTGAAAATTCTATGTGCAGCCAGTTCCTTCAAGGAAAAATACTACACTTTTCACCACAAGAGGGCAATGTAAAATCCTCTGGGAGAAGGATTGGTTTTAACCGCAGAGAATCAAAGTGTAAGACAAGAAAATGACTTAATTTCAGGAAGTTATTTACAACCTTCTTAACTCTGGGGGACAACAAAGTTATAATTGGATTGGGCCACTTCACCAATTCACCTGAAGGCCAGAAATACACTGTTTAAAGAATACAAAACAAAAACTTAAATACTTTTTTCATCCCACAAAACAAGCTTACAGAAGTCACTCTGGTTTTATGAAAAATGGGTTTCGTTGTTGCAGCAGGAACATTCAAAGAAAGAATGGAGACTTCTTGCCTTTTCCACAATTTTAAACCCTTAGGTATAAAATTCATATTGTAACTACACTACAAAAAGATGCCAGCCTTCGAAGCAACAATATACAGAGCAGTCCATGAGAACAAAACCTTCTATTGTGTAAAGTTTAGAGACATTTCTAGAAATGAAAGAAGCTTCAACTTTTATTTGGAATCCATATTTGGTGTGGCAGGGCACAAAACTGCTTTACTGGGGAAAAAAAAATGGTAAATTTTCCTTATGTTTCAAGCCATTCCAAAGTGGAAACCAGCTGATCACACAGAGTACCCTTAAATAGATTTTTTACCTCCCAGCTTTGTAGTGTTTTAAGTATATGATCTTCTCATTTTTGGCGTATATTCCTGAGTTCCTGATAAAAATATAAAGAGCCTCTGTAATAGCCCCTCAGCCCTCCCCCCAAAAATTACAATTACCGTCTTAACGAGGAATTATGGCTACTTTGATACTCTTCATCTTGTTTGGTTTCTATTTAGTCTCATTATCTTCATATGTTTAATCATACAGTTTTTATCTGTATAAATGTTTGAACCTTAGTTTATTAAGATTTTTTTCCTTTGCAAATAAAATTCTTCTCGCCGAGAATGGAAGTCATTCCATATGTACTGTACCCTTCTCTACTAGCAAGCTGCTTTTTAGTTTTCAAGAACTAATTTAAAAGCCACTTCCTCTGGGAAATCTCCGTTTTGTTTTGCTTTGTTTTGTTTTTGCTTGTTTTGCAGTCCTGCAAAAGAAAAAAAAAAAAAAGCAGCAACAATAACCTAACCACGATTACAGCACTAGTTTTCTCATCTGAGTTCCCAGGTGATCTCCAGAATATCTCGTGTTACACTGATGTAGTTTTTTGAATGTAGGTGAGGTCTGGAGCCGACGACCAAGAAAGAATTCTTCAGACGTCTTTGGTTCAAGATGGTGGTTTTATTAAAGCATGGGGACGGGACCCGTGGGCAGGAAGAGTTGCTGCACCGGGATTGTGAGGAGCAACTGATTGTATACTTTGGGGCTGGGGGGAAGTAAAGGTTCAGGGAAGTTTCAAAATGATTTGCATATGCTAAAGAAGACTCGGGAAACCTGAGTCCTTGCTATTGTCAAACTGAGGTTGTTTTTCCCTCTAGCAAGGCATTAACATGAAGACAGTTGGGAGCTTCCTGGAGAAACTTTACACTCTGTATTTGTCAATGGGCTGCAGGTTATAAGGACATTTAATTTTATCTACAGTTCCTTCTGCCTTTGTTTCCCACATCAACATTTTATTAGAATTGTTTGCAGATCTGCTTCTCCACAAAGTTGTCAGAAATAAAAGTGGTGACAATGAGAAATTAATCACTTAAATCTCCAGTATCTAACACAGGACCGAGCACATGACTCCAGTGTCTGGTTTATTAAAAATTTCCTAAGCAAAAATAAACTTTTTTCTTTCTAATTATCCCAAGCCTTTCTACAGGTTATTCTTTTATATTTTGCACAAGAAAGAGAAATCACAGATGTGCTTCAAGAGTATGATATTGGAAAGTGTTTTCTTTTCCTATAGTCCAATTAAGGTAGAAGAACATTATAATATAAATAGCAACACTGTTTTTGGAGTCCGACAGTTACCACACTCATCACTTACTAGATATGTGAAAGTGATCAAATTTTTTTCATCTCTGCAAGACTGTTTTTCTCATTAATATCATAACTACCTCAAAAGAGTTGCCATGAATGGTAAGCATGAGAGACCGAGTAAATGTAGTACTTACAGAGTGCTCTGCACAGTGTGAGTGACCATTTCCTAGTCAAGCAGAAACTGAGAGTCCAGTTAGGTCTCCTGTGCTACTGAAAATCAGAGTGCCAACAACTTGAATAGAGACCTGTCAGTTGGCCAGAGCCCACGGCTGGGGCCAGAAAAGAGGAGCAGTTCAGATCAACCAAGGGCCATTGAAGCCCTCAGGACACAGGCCGTAGCCTCTGCCTAAAATGCAACCCTTCACACACATCCTGGCTTACTTTTCTTTGGCTCAGAGATTAAAAAGGACTGCATTTGCAGCTTGCAGACTTCCTTTCTTATTTCAAGAGCCGCTGAAAATGTGAATTTTGTAATTTCTATCACTAAAGAAAACTAACGGTAAAACAAGGGAAATGGGAAACACAAAGAGAGCAAGAATGAATTATCAAAGCTCTCCAGCCCAGTGCAGCGTTTCCATCAAACTGTATTATTTTATTGCCTTCTTTGCTTTTTTTTTTTTTTTAAGAGAGAGAGCAGGTTGGGGGTTGGAGGGTGGATCAACAGTGGGAGAGGGAAAGCATTAATATTAATATTAAGCACGCCCAGCGCGTGGACCCTGAGATGATGGTCTGAGCCGAAATCAAGAGTTGGTGACTGAGCCACCCAAGGTGCCCCTCTCCCTTTGTATTTCTAAGAATTTTAGTGCAGTATACACCCGAACACTTCCAGATAGATGATTTTATGTGTGTGTATATATGATGAGGTTTTGGAATGTAGGTGAGGTTCGGTTGGGTGAGGTCTGGAGCCAACGACCAAGAAAGAATTCTTGAGACGTCTTTGGTGCAAAATGGTGGTTTATTAAAGCATGGGGATAGGACCCGTGGGCAGGAAGAGCCGCTGCATCAGGGTTCTGAGGGGTGGCTGGTTATTTACTATGGGGTTGGGGGAGGTAAGGAAAAGGGAGGTGTCAAAAGGATTTTCATATGTTAAAGAAGACTCACAGGATACCAGAGGCCTTGCCATTGTCAAGGTTATTTTTCCCTCTAGCAAGGCATTAACATGAAGGTATTTGGGAGCTTCCTGGAGGAGCCTGCTTCAAGTATCTGTGAATGGGCTGCAGGTTATAAGGACATTTAACTGTATCTACATTTCCTTCTGGAAGCTAGGTTATAGAAATGCTTTGCTCTTGTAGATAGCTAAGACATTCGTAAACTGGGGGAGACTCCTGTCTGGCAGGATTGTGATCACTGTAAGTTAACTATTTGTTTTTCCTTTCCTTAGCTTTAGGGCAGCCAGGAGTGCCTGAGGAACGTCACATATATCCCATGGCGGGGGGATTGTGGGGTGTCAGCTTCCGCTTTGTCCTCAGCTAGTCTTCTGTTCCCTCATTATTTATATACATAGACATATATATTTATACACATACATATATATAGTGGGACTCATTATGTGATTTTCAAATGATATAAGATCTTTAAGAGAAATTGTTACAAGATTTTTGTCCCCTTGTTCCCCTGGCTCTTGGTCGCCCTGCTTCGAAGAATGAAGAGGTAGACCAGACAAAGAGTGGTCTGGACCCAGGCGTCCCTACTTTGCCTTTATCCTGAGAGCATTTCATGGTATACAAATTACTTGGAATTAGAAAATATGAACCAATTTCCCACTTCTGTATTTTGTGTTAATGGCTACTTTAGAGAGTTGTATTGTGATAAGAAATCTACTTTACCACTACGTAAAAACACATTACAAAAGATGATTATAAGAATGCTAGCCATATATTGTGAAGGAGGATAGTGTTATTTCAGTGAAAAAAATATGTTCACCACATTGTGTTGCGTGGAAAACATGTAAAGACACATGTATAAAAGATATTTCTAGGAGAATAAGAGAGAAATATGTTTTAGGGTACCCGGGTGGCTCAGTTGGTTAAGTGTCTGCCTTCAGCTCAGGTCATGATCCCAGGGTCCTGGGATTGAGTCCTGCATGGGGCTCCCTGCTGAGCGGGGAGCCTGCTTCTCCCTCTGCCTGCCGCTCCCCCTGCTTGTGCTCTCTCTCTCTCCTCTCAAATAAATCAATAAAATCTTTAAAATACCTATTATTTGTACATTTAATCGTTTATAGCAGTAGAAATATATGGAATAAAAATAGTATGGATTCCTAATAATGGACACAAATATTATACCCTCAATACATATTTGACTTGTCATACTTAACATTCCTGATATTAAGAACTAAGATGACCTGAGTAGCTTTCCTGTGCTAGATAATGTGCCAGGTCAATAAGGTATTATATGTCATGCCACTGAAGCTTGTTACTAATCCATACAGTAAGTACTATGATGACTACAACTTTACACATGAAGAAGGTTATTTGGAAATTGTAATTAGACCAGGTCAGAGCCAGAACTGGAAATTATATCCGTTTGTTCTTGAACACACTTTTACACTGCTTAACTATTTTGGAGTTATTGTAAAGCAAAATTGGGATGAAAGCATGTACAGAAACATAAACACTAAATAAATAGTAGACTTTGTGGTAATTATGTTGTAACTCAGTTGAGATGGTATCCTCCAAATTTAAGGTTCAACAATTCATGAGTTTGATCTTCTATATTTATCACCAGAAAAAAAAATGTTGAAAAAGAATGAAAAACTAAATTTCAAATTTTGCCTTAACCTCTGTTTTCATAAGCAACTTTATAATTTTATACAACATTGCCAGTTGTTTTCCCTTCATTTTTACCATTAGACCTTTCAGTTAGGTGAGATTGAGGTTTAGTCAAAGGAACTGGGCTCAGAGAGAATCATTTTCACAAGACCAGACATTCATTCAATAAGAACTTTATTGTGAATGCAGTGTCCAGAATTTATCCTGACTCTTAAATCAGCATTTTTTTCCATCAGAAAAAACTGACAAATTCAATAGTATAATCCAATTTTATATTTATTTTAATAACTAGAAATGTGCATTTTAATGTAAACATTACTAGTAGCATTGAAATCAATGTCTAATTGTACAGATCAAATGTTCTACAGCCCTTCTAAAAAATGTTCTACAGCCCTTCCATAGGAATGTTTATGTAAGAATGTGACGGAGACTAGCAGCAGGATTTTTCTTTTTTAATGAAAACATTATGTAGAAAAGATGCAATTATATAGAAAATGTTTTTTTAAATCATGGTATGTCTGATTAATTTTAGCTATAGTAGGAATTGGCTTTGATCTTTGATGGCTAAAGCAGAAATTTTATGATTTTGCCTTAAGCTTTTGGAGGTAGTGATCTAGGAAAGAATGGAGATAATGGATCAGAAAGTCATCAGGACTAGAACATCAGGCTTCCAAAAACAATTTGATGATGATGCAGTCTAAAGAATAATGATAATATGAAACTGTGATAAGAGGAGATACATGTACTTTCTTTGGGTTTCCTAGCACCTGACGCTTTTTCATATGCTTAGAGAATTTCTCACCATGTACTCCCCACCCCCACCACCTGGCTTTGTGTAAGTTTAAGGTGTACAACATAACAATTTCATATGTGTATGTGTGAAATGATTACCACAATAAGTTTGTTCATGCCCACACTTCACATAGTTATATTTTTTTCTTGTAATGGAGAATTTTTAAGATCTACTGTTAGCAACTTTCATATATACAATACAGTATCATTAACTATAGTCACCATGTACATTACATCCCCAGAACACATTTATTTATAACTGGAAGTTTGCACCTTTTAACCACCTTCACCCATTTCTACCAGCCCTCAGTTCCCACCTCTGGCAACCACCAATCTGTTCTCTGTATCCACGTATTGGTTTTTAAGTAGATTCCACCTACAAATGAGATGAGATCATACAGCATTTGTCTTTCTCTGTCTGCATAGTATGTTCGTCTGATGGGTCTTGGGGTGAAATTTAATGTCTGGTGTGGTCCCAGTTACTCCAAAGCCTCTGGTCTTTTTTTCTTCCTTTCCAAGCCAGCTGGCTCAGGTTTTTTTGGTGGTTCTGTGAGCTACTATGTACTTTTTTTTTTTAAGATTTTATTTATTTGACAGAGAGAGACACAGCGAGAGAGGGAATGAACACAAGCAGGGGGAGTGGGAGAGGGAGAAGCAGGCTTCCCGCCGAGCAGGGAGCACGACGTGGGGCTCGATCCCAGGACCCCGGAATCATGACCTGAGCCGAAGGCAGACGCTTAACCGACTGAGCCACCCAGGCGCCCTGCTACTACATACTCTTTACAAACATTCCTTCTCCAAGTTAATTAGACCTCTGACTGTATAGAGAGTATGAGTGAGATAGATGACATTTATAGATGGAAAGTCCAGGCAAAACAACAACAGCAACAAACTTCCCAAAACAAGAAATAAAAACCAAGAGAGTTTCCAGCTTCCAGCTGTTAGAAAGTCTAATCATTGATTTGTTGAATAAATGTAGTAGAGATTAATCAGTTATTTTTTAAAACTTTATTTTTATTTTGAGAGAGAGAGAGGGAGAGCAAACTCTCTGATGAGTAGGGAGCCTGCTGGGCTCAATTTCAGGACACTGAAATCATGCCTGAGCCGAAATCAAGAGTCCCACGCTTAACCAACTGGGCCACCCAGGTGCCCCTGGTTATTTTTAACCTTAAAAGATTTTCATCTAAAAATAAATATTTTAAATGACTCCTAGATTTTAAGTTGCTGTCTAGTTAAATCAAACCAGCAGTTCATTAAATGTAATATACATTGTATTAAAGTAATTGATACATTATAAAATCAATCAATTGCTCAGTCTCTACACACACACACACACACACTCAGATCTAGGTTACATAAACATTTACAAAGCTTTTATGATTCAGTTCGTGTCCATTTCTTATTGGGGTGGTGACCACAGAGTGGCTTTACCTTTCTTTTTGGCATATATCACTTCTGGAAGAGGTAGAAGGGTCAACTAATTTAGCTTACCCAGGGAAGCCTGCTTAGCATCTCTCCGCCTGTGGCCCTTTTCCTCCCCTTTATTGCTCGCAGCCACTCCCTGCTAGTCCAGTACTGAAAACAAGAGACTATAAATACCATGTGTCACTGTGTCCTTTGCTCTAAAAAGAACTACCCCTAAAGCCTGCAAATGTGACCAGAAGGCAGCTTCAAAAAAAAAAAAAAAAAAAAGGCATTCATAGATATTGTGACTTGCATTCTAGACATCAGATGGAAAAAAAAAAACAACAGAACTGTTCGTTGCTAGCGAGCTCTTGCTCATGAGATGTAGGGCACAGCTAAAATGGATGTTAATCAAGATCACCTGGCTCAAACTTCTTTTACAAATAAGGAAACCGAGGCTTAGAAAGCTTAAATAGCCAGCTCAGGATCAATACACTTTTAACAGCTTCATTGTCTGATTGTATTTGTATGATTTCTTAAGCTGTCTTTGAAAATAAAAGTGCTCAGTTTATTAAATATGTTAGGTAACCAAAAAGAAATCCTTTTCTTTTAAGATTTTTGTTTATTTGACAGAGAGAGACACAGCGAGAGAGGGAACGCAAGCAGGGGGAGTGGGAGAGGGAGAAGCAGGCTTCCTGCGGAGCAGGGAGCCCGATGCGGGGCTCCATCCCAGGACCCTGGGATCGTGACCTGAGCTGAAGGCAGACGCTTAACGACTGAGCCACCCAGGCGCCCCAAGAAATCCTTTTCTAATATTAGCACTTTTCTAATAATGATCTTAGATATTAGTATTATATCCTAAAATTTCTTTCTCTTGAAAATTATATTAAGGATAGCACTAGACGGGTGTCTGGGTGGCTCAGTCGGTAAGCATCTGCCTTTGGCTCAGGTCATGATCTTGGGGTCATGAGATGGAGCCCCTTGATGGGCTCCCTCCTCAGTGGAGAGTCTGCTTCTACCTCTCCCTCTACCCCTTCCCCTCTCCCTTTAATTAATTATTTAAAATTAATAAATAACCATATCAGACTTCCATTTACTTATTTATTGTATTTCTTGAATAATTTTATTATTATTATTGCAGCCAGTATTGAATTTTCAGAAATCAAGATTTGCTTACAATTCACATTGAAGAATATTCGTGGATATTTCATCTTGAAATATTATAAAGTGAATTTTAAGATATTAATAAACCCTCGAATCATTTCCTAGATATAAAGAAAATACATATATTATTTTCATTTTGTTGTTAGTAGCATCATATATGGCCACAAGAGGGCAATCTATGAAAATAATTGAAATTGCAAGGAAAGCCGCATTTATTAAGTGGATGTTGTTAGGTACCTCTGATCACAAATTTGGCATCATCGTCAAGCTATATAAAGGGGTTCCATTTTAACTACATAGTATTTCATTTTAATCAAGACAAAATAAGCTTTACAGTTTCCTTTAGGTTGTGATGTTTATAGTTATGCAGTAGATGCATCCTATGTGTGACACTGGAGTAAGATTACATTCTTATGGTAATGATATCTTGAACTATCAGGTCCTAGGAGAGTGGCAATGATCAAAATAACTGTCATTTTGTAAAGACTGTCTTGGATTTTGATGACCTTTGCCTAATCACTGATAAGGCCATTTCCTGCTTTGAAGCACATCTCATGAGACTTAGGGGGAAAAAAAGGGGGGTCCCTTTATGGATTTAAAGCTATTTTGATAAGTAGAAGTAGATTGATTATTAATCTTATCTATATCCCTATGACTCAAAGTAATGTTGCATAAGAATGATTACTCCTCACAGGATCAAAGAGGAAAAAGTGTTTAAAGGATAAAGAACGGTTTTGGCATACTGAGTTCTTCAAAAATCTCTGCCCACACTAACTTCCCACCCCGACAATCCCCAAAATAATACATCTCATCTAAAATGTACATTCACTTTTGTTCTTAGGAAAATAATGCAATAGAGTCTTCCAATTGAATTTCTGGAAGCAGGTGTTCTTTATGATAGCATCACCTTAATTCCTGCCAAGAACATAATGTTCAGCACACAATTCCAGTTTTATTAATTTCATTATTATGTGCAGTACTCTGCCCATGCTACCAGACATACTGCAGAGTGACTCAAACAGCTCAAAAGAGAATTTCTATTTATATCCAACATTGTGTTTATTTGGTTACATCCCTTAATTTTTTAAGATTATGTAATTCTGGGGCGCCTGGGTGGCTCAGTCCTTAAGCGTCTGCCTTCAGCTCAGGTCATGATCCCAGAGTCCTGGGATCGAGTCCCACATCGGGCTCCCTGCTCAGCGGGAAGCCTGCTTCTCCCTCTCCCACTCCCCCTGCTTGTGTTCCCTCTCTCGCTGTGTCTCTCTCTGTCAAATAAATAAATAAAATCTTAAAAAAAATTATATAATTCTGGGATTTAATAAAGATGTAATAATAACATATTTGTTACAGAATTATACTTTTGGTGGTATCTCAGACTATGTAAAGATTTACTTTGAGATTTCATAAGTTGAAACACGCTACATTAGTAGAAAATATCCCTTTGATGTGCAATGGAAAAAGCTTGAAAATAATTCTTTCAGATAGCTTTAAAGTTCTTTTTGACCTAAGAGGCATCCTCTCCACTACCTTTAATGTTCCTGTAATAGGTAGGATATGTAAATTACATTCACAAACTTGGTATAAATGATGGCAGCAAGAGTTAATGAGCAAACTTAGAAAAGGAGTACCTGAAACTAACTTTACATATTCTACTCTGGAAACTAGACATTTCTGTCAACTAAGTAAGGCTCTGGGATTGGGTTTTTTAATGAAATCTGATAATGATTGCTAGTGAGAATGGTTTCTTCCTCTTTCTAGGACTTTTGCATCATATTTCTGTCACAGACACTGAAGCTATAGTGCAAATAATTACGGGGTATAAAAATAGAAGAGAGGGAAAAATCAGGAAATAGCAATAATGCTTAGAGAAATGCCTGCAGAATAATAGAAATAACATATAAATGAAATCAACAAATCTTTTTTTCTGAAGTACCTATAATGTTAGTTATTTTCAAATAAGATGTCTAAATACAACTTTCTCAGGTATGTGTTATTACAGCTAGTTTACAGCCTTAGAAACCATGCCTTTAAAAGTTAAGTATCTTGCCCAGGAACACATAATAGCCATTATGTAAAGTAGCAGAGCCAGGATTCAGCTCATGCCTTCTGAGTCCCAAGTCCAGTATGTGTGTGTTTTGTTGTTGTGGTTTGTTTTCTTGTTTTGCTCTTATGAAATTTCCTAATGGAAATCCACTAAACTACCAGAATACTAGCGATCAACAAATTTCCTGAGTATTCCTAGTGCCAAATAGAAAGAAGAGGCAGAAGGAGAAAGGATGCAAAGAATGGAAAAATAAAGTAAAAAGCAAGAAAGAGGGATACAATTTGCCAGGATTGGAGATGGAGAAGTTTTGATTTGGTATCTGAGAGGCACCAAACATAACTGAGATGTAGAAGCCACCTTTCTATGCATATGATCTTACTCATCTGCATTCTACCCTAAGCCCTGCTCTACCCATGTGCTGCCCATTCTTGTGGTCTGTGCATAAGCTGTGTCTCACCCAGGCACCAAGGGTGATAGGAGGCTCGCTCTCAGATGTTACCGCTATGTTATTCAACTTTGGCCAAATTTCTAAAGCTTTTTCAAGTTTCTTTTCAGGCTTGTTTCTTTTTTCTCCCCTCCCTCCCTCCCTCCCTTCTTCCCTCCCTCCTTGCCTGCCTGCCTGCCTGCCTTCCTTTCTTCCTTCCTTCCTTCCTGAGAGACTTTTGCTAAGCCTGGCAAAGAAACTAAGGAAGATCATGTCATGACACACTGTATTGATGACACCGATGTTGGGTTTTGACACACAGCGTCCAGATTTTTCCCATCACACCGAGTTTTCCTGCCTCCTTGGAATGCCATCCAAAGAGACTGCAAATTTTAATAATGAATCTGAGCACTGTATCTGAAGTCAAGCATGATTTTTCTCACTAGATTTCATGTTTTGGGATGTAAATGTAAGCTTTGAATTACCCATTCACAGCTTTTTTTCCAGTGCTTAGGACATGTCCATGCAAACTGAATGTATTAGAGACAACTTTGACATATCAGAATTACTAAGAGTGATAAGGTTACGCCCCAACCATGACCTGGATTAAAGTGTGTAAGTGTACAAATTTAGCAGTTAGGCACTAATCTAAGTCCAATTTTCTCTGCAGGTTATACACAGTTCTCATGAGCTGAACAGATGCATTTCTGATATCCCAGAAGCCTCCCACTCTTTATGTAGAACATAATTATATATATACATATATACGTATATATATTCATACAGACATATATTGTGTATATATACTATGTAGGGTTTTTTTCCTTAGAAAACTGAAATATGCAGTTTTATTTATTTTAGTGATAGTGACATATCCCATACTGTCATAAATTTTTATTTAAACAACCATATTTTTTAGCTAAGTAAGTCCTCCTGTGGCTCAGGACAACTCTTTGCAAGATGATGGTGAGCATTTATGAATTCTAGTACCACTTCAGAGAATAAAACTGATTATTTTATTATATCATAGCATTACCTCATAGCACTATTACCTCTGTGCTTTAACAAATTGGCTTAATTTCATTCTATATGAAATTTGCCCAATTATTAACATTTTAACAGATTAAGTTATTCTGAAATGTTTTTTAATAACATAGTTGATTGCATTGTGGCCTGGCTTCCTTCACTTTTGCAATTGATATCATATTTAACATACTGAAATGTTTTTCCATTTATATAACCTGTAACTAAGAAGTTGTTACTTCTATCAAGATTCTGAGAAAGCCTAGAACTATTAAAGGACTATGTCATTGTCTTAGTTCTGGTTGCTGTCTACAATAAAACTTGTAGAGGAAATTCCTTAAGACATTTTGTCATCACCCTTATCATCATTAAATATTGTAGATAAAATTGTGACCTGGGACAAATGCTAAAGCAATGTATAAATTATAGTATTTGGCCTGGCTCTGAACCTAAGAAATTAATAATTAAGAAATGGGGTATAAGGAAAGTAATGAGCATGTTTCTACTCTATATTTTTCTGGATTTGCAAGTTTGATTATGATTGTCAACTACCCTAGGAAGATTATATTTTGATGCTTAGTGCTTATTGATAGGAAGATCCATTTTTTCCAAACCACCTGTCTCTTTCATTTCGCCTGTTCTTTCCTATTCACCATTTCACATGGAATCTTCTCCCTTGATAAGGAGAAGATACATTAATTGTGAACCAGTTAGTACAAAATAATATGACAAGTGTTTCACTATAAAGGATTGGTGGCATAATGTTCTGATCAAGAACATAGTGAAATGTGTGTGTTTTCTTTTTTATGCAGCTATTTGAGTAATGCCCCCAAATGTAGCTGCCTTGTTTACAGGACATAAAAGAGTACTAAGTAAAATTTGCCTTTTTTAACCCCAATATCACAGTCTTACTTTCATCACATCTTAGGTGGAAAATGATGTGGTTAACACTTCTCTATTCAAAATAGACTCCAAACTCAAAAATATGGTATCTTTAGCCAACACATAATAATTTCATTTCCACAAAAAAATTCCTGGTGTCCTGATTTACCTCACTTAAATGTTAATTGTCTAAATACCTTTGTAAAAGTGCTTTTAACTAACATGTATCACAGTAACACATGTTCTCTATCCTCATGTCTATGGTTCTTCACAACCATAACTATTCCAATTAGGAGTTTTTCTAATTAACCATTAAATAAATATTGTTTTAACACTTTCCTAGCATAGAAGATATAGTTAGGAGTAAGGGTCTTTACTCGCATAAGGCTTATAGTCTCAATTTATAGATAAAGAAACAAAAATGTAGATTTTTCTATCACATTTTATGATCCAACCATCAATAGCTTAGAGCTAAAGGTGAATAAGCCATTATCCATGCTCTTTAAGAGAACTGATGGTGAATTGAAGGAGATGAATACACAGATAATTCTCATGTGAGAAATATAGATATAAGCCTTCTAATAAAACTATAGACAGAAAGATCTGGGACTGTATGGGAAGGAGAAATTATACCACTGTTTGAACATAAGAATGAATAATTATTATATTTATATTAATATTGAATGAATAATTATAGCAGAGTAATTCACACAAGGATTGGTTGCAGCTATGATAAATGAAGTTATTTAGGATGCAAGGTTTTCCTTTTCTCTCTTCCATTTTACACACACACACACACACACACACACACAGGCTTTTTAAAAATTCAAAGTTGTGTATTTGTTTCCCTTTTGGGTGGCCTGCAAATTGAATTTTAACTACCCCATGGTTCTTTTTTGCTTGTATACTTTTGCTTTGTTTTGATTTGATTTAACCTGCTTTGGCCTACTTCTAATCTGAGTGGAAAAACCTAATGCCACCCAACCATGTTTTAAGGCTTTCCTCCTTCCCTAATCACTTCTGATGATTATTGGCTTAGGTAAAATTAGACACATCAGTTCCTTAGCTTCTGCAATTTGTTTTGATTACCAGGTGTTGTTATGTTTCTACTGTCACCAAAAATGCAGTGTATTGTCTAATTTGGGAGTAAAAAGTGAATATACATTTTAGGGCCTCCTACCCTTGCAAATCTATAACTCTGTTACACAGAGTAGCTTGTTTAAAGTGGGCTTTTTCATGGATTTCAAGAGATTGGTGTTGTCACTCCAGCTTGTGTATGTTATGGCATTCATTCATTCAACAAATATTCATTGAGTTGTGACTTTATGTGAGGCTCTGTTCTAAGCACCGAGGTTATAACAATAAGCAGAACAAAATTCCTTGCCATTACATAATGTAGATAGTTCCAGTACAAGGAAAAAATGAGCTAGTTTCATATTATGTCAGATTTTTTGGTATCAAATTCGTGTAAGAAAAGATCCAGATACATATCTAGATCATCAGGACATTTGTTCTTCTTTTGAATGTCTGGTTTTAGAAACTGTACCCACATGCCCATAGGATGCACTTGGGGATATACTGCATATGCAGTCTGAAAACAGATTGTAGTGGGAGTCTTACATTGCATATGTAAGTTACTCTGACATCTTTGCAGATCACTTAACTGCTCACATTTGTAAACATCTTTTGGCCTTAGACAGAAAAATTAATGTCCCAGTTCTGTACAGTAGATGGATGAAGTTAATGACATATCATTTGAGGTCATTAAAATTGCCTAAGATACTCATTATTTTCATGAACATTTATAAATAGGAGTTTGTATTGCTCATGACACTTACTCCTTTTTATCTACTCTTTTAAATTAGTGCTGTACATTTTGAGCATCTCTGTTTTCACTATTTTGAATATCTCCTGAAAGTCTCACATCTCTAAATAAGCTGGAGTATTCCTCTTGAGGGACCCCACAAGATTGCTTTCCTAGTCACACTTCCACTTAGTGCTGGCAGGAAGGCTTATCTTCTATTTGATTAAAATAGATTGATATTGTAACTATAAGTTCATTATCATGCCTGCTCTTCATTGTAACTTTTGTCTTTCCCGAGGTGGTTTGGAAGAGCATAATCACTATCTTGTTTTTCTTTTCTTTTCTTTTCTTTTCTTTTCTTTTTTTAATCTTTAAATGCACCTTTTTTACCCCCCTACCTTAGAGTTAAATGTGTTCCTGAACTGGATAAACCTCACTGAATGTGTGTATTCTTATTTATATCAAGTTTAATTTTCTTCTAGACTATAAACTTTCTCACTTAATTTAAATTATAATTTATTTAATATTATTGCCAGATAGCCCGGGTATCCTCAATATGCTATCGGTAGTTTTGGAGATTTTGCATATCATAATCTAGGTTGGGGGAAAACAGTGCTCATGTACCCAGCTTGAGGACACCACCGTCCTTGTTCTTTAGTCACACTCTGAGCATGCTACCACCTTACCACCTTTGTATTTCTTTGTTCTACCTAGCACCCTCTTCCTTTGATAACCGCCATGGCTCCTTCCTCACCTCAAGTCTATTTCTGTTCAAATGTTACTTTCTCATTGAGGCCTTCTTTAAGTACCTTTAAAAAATTCAGTTCTTATCTAGAAGATAAGCTCCATGAGGAAAAGAATATTTTTTTTTCTGTTTTGTTCACAGTAGAATCCTCAGCAGTTCAAACAGCTGTAAGAATTCAGTACACATACACACACACACACACACACACACACAGAGAGATTTTATATATATATATATATTTTTTAAAATAAATCAATGACCTTTCCTTAAATTCTTTCCTTTAATCTCTAAATAATATACCTACTTTACTATGGGTATCTTGGTGCCCTTACCATTTTTGAAGATATAAAAGGGGATTTTAAATTTGCCTGCCATTTGCACCAGACTTGTTGCTTCTGATTCATGCTGTAGGCTCAATTCCAATTACCTTAGATACAGTTGGTTCCACTGCTACCGGAATCTGTCCTCTGCTTGAACCTGCTTAACTCACACATGGAGGCATCCTTCCCTAAGGTGTCATGAATGCAGCTTTTTATGGATAATTTTAAGATAATAAAAGGTATTACATCACCAAAGAGAAAATAGTTTAAAAATCAATAATAAGCATAATAGTTCATAAAGCTTATTGGCTATTCTCTGCCTCAGATTATGTCTTTTTTTTTAAGATTTTATTTATTTATTTGACCGAGAGAGACACAGTGAGAGAGGGAACACAAGCGGGGGGAGTGGGAGAGGGAAAAGCAGGCTTCCCGCAGAGCAGAGAGCCCAATGTGGGGCTTGATCCCAGGACCCTGGGATCATGACCTGAGCTGAAGGCAGACGCTTAACAACTGAGCTACCCAGGTGCCCCAGATTATGTCTTTCTTGCTCTCGTGTGAAACTTTGGATATTTGTTTATCTTTACATTTCTAGGTTTTAGTTGTGGTCTAATTATGAAACTACAAAAGTTGGTACATTAAAACTTATAGATTATAAAAACTATTCAGTAGTTTAGACCCATTACTGCATCCATTTTGGATCCAGAGTACAAACTTGAACCATATAAACTTTTATGTTTAGAGCTCTCATAAGTAATTTTTTTTCTTTGATATATAAGTTATAGATTTAGTTGTGAGATATTTAACCTTTGCTATGTTTGTTTTATCCTCTTTTGATAAAGAAGTCTTTCTTTTTCCATTTCTCTAATCAAGTTATCTTTATTGCAAGGCAGTTTTCTTTTTAAATGGTTAGCTTTGTTTTGTTAGTGGCCATAATGAAAATTACATTTTGTGTTGTGAATATTAAGCTTTAATGACTAAGTAATTAAAATATGGATTTTACAATGCATTTGCCTTTTATTCCATTGGGAGAAACACTAAAGTTGCCCAAAAAAACATTTTAACATTTGAATTGCAAAAATAATGAAGCTCTTACTCAAATTTCTTATAATAGAAATATTTTTTGATATTCCCAAGAAGGAAATAACAGATTTCTTTAATATCTTGCAGTGTATATATATCAAGTGAAGATATTAACTAGCCCCATTCACTGTTCAATGACACACACATATATATGTAAATTTGGCATATATATTAAAAACATATAAATATCTACAAATTCAAAGGGTGAGAAAAACACTGATTATTATATCTTATGGTATTGGGTGAACTGCTTTTGTTTTTTTAAGATTTTATATATTTATTTGAGAAAAAGAGAGAACGGGGCAGAGGGAGAAGCAGACTCTGATTCCCCGCTAAGCAGGGAACCCAGACTGCGGGCTTCCATGACTATTGTTGAATGGTGATTTTACTCAAAAGAAGCAGTGTGATGCTTCACAGTCTTTGTATTTTAATTTTTATAATAATATGTACTCAGGGCTTTATATTAATTAAAGATGACTCTAAAAATAATTATTTCAATTTTTAAAATTTATTCTTATTTATTTTTTAAATTCTATTATAATTAACCTACAGTGCTATATTAGTTTCATATATATAGTGAATTGTTGTAAATCTAGTGCTTAGTACAAATCTTAGAACATTATAGGCACTCAATTCATAATTACTGAATTAATGAATTGTATGGTCCAATTTAAAGAAGTTTGGCAGGTCATTGTTATCAATAGGAGTGCTATGGGTATCAAAAGTAGAATTTTAAAATATGAAGATTCCTCCAAGTTATTGAGAAATAATATATTGTTGATTAAATTTTAGTTTTCTTGACTCTACCTTTTATATTTAATAACTGTTAGCTGAAGCTAATTATTACTTACATTCATTTATTCAATAACTAGTTATTAACAACTTTATGGCAAACATTGTCCTGAGCACTGGAAATGAATGCAACAGTTAATAAAACAAAAAATATATTCCCTTATAAAATGAATAAATACCATTTTTCACATACAGTGCAGTGGAGAAAATAAAGCTGACTAAGGGAATGAAATGTTGCAGTGTAAGAACAGGGGCATACTTTTTACATTCTCTTCAGATAAGGACCTTCAGAAGTGCTAACATTTAGGTAAACCCTTAAGTAACTGATGGAGGGAACCATATGAATATTGGGTAGGCTGGGGAGAGAGCCAGGCAAAAGGAACAGCAGTTGCAAACACCAAGAAGAGAACATGCTAAATATGGGATTTGAAATCACAACTAAATAATCCTTTCCTTGCTGTAGTTCCTGTTCCCCCTCCACTGCTCTCCTTCTTCCCGTTGCACTTATCCCCTTCTGACATACAATAGAATTTACTTCTTATGTTGGTAGTTTCTGCACTTCTTCCCACTGCAGTGAAAGCTCTACAAAGAAGAGTGTCTGTTGTGTTCACCAGTGTAACCTAAATGCCTAGAATAGCATCCAACTCACAGCTGGTACTCAGTAGATCTTCACTGTGCCAGTTGACATTATATTTGGGGGACCGCAAGATCGTGTGGCAGTGAACAGTATATAGGGGTGTAGTGGCACAAGTGAGGACAGAGGGCCAGGATCAATAATTGTATGGCTTTATAAGCCATGGAAAAGACTTTGTATTTTCTCCTAAGTGTGATAGGAAGCTTCTGGAGGGTTGAGAGTAAGAGAGTGGAATGGCCTGATTCACATATTTACAGATCTTATAGACTGTTGTGTGGACAACCATCCACATTCTCCAGCAGCTACCAGTTGTGTGGACAAACACACCAATGTGCTAATAACTCACCTATTGCAGACCTTAGTAAGGGCCACAGCTGAAGTACAGACTAATTATGTGAGGATAGAAAGATTCTGGACTGGTAAGACTTCCTAGATGAGGGAGCACTGGAGTTAGATCTTGAATATGAGTAAAAAGAAAATTTCAGGCAAAAGAAAACAATTGGGCAAGGGATAAATGCAACACGATCTTTGGGTAGAATAAAGAAATTTGGAAAGTAGGTTTGGATTCTGAGTACTGAGAAGGTGACAATGACAGTAAATGCTCTAAATACATTATTTCACTTAATTTTTATCAAACCCCATTGAGTTAAAGCCTATTTTAATCTCCACTTTTCAGAAAACTGAGGCTCAGAGAAGCTTAGTCAAAGCTTTATGCAATAGGAAAGAAGCATGGAGATTTGAACTTGGATCTGTTTGACGCTAGATCCCATGTACTGAGTTGTTGCTTTAATAATATAGTCAAAATTCAAAGAATTACCCAGTTCCTTGCATTTGATCAGTTCAATCAAATTAATATTTATTTTGCATGACTGGGGCTGCTAATGTGTATAATGCTGTCCAAAGCACCATAATCATCTTACTGATTATGGTCCTTTTTATATTAAAGCAAAGCATTTATAATAAGAATTTCTCTCTTTGTTATGAAATGTTAATAATATTTATGTTCCTTTCATTTATTTATGTGTGGTGAATGTCAAGTACGAGGCAGATAAATTGAAGAAATTAATGTATGCCCATAATTTATCATGACATAATAACCTATTAATTCTGTGTCTGCATGGCCTTGTAATCAACAAGCTGAAAAATTGTGACTTGACCATAGTCATTTAGATATCTACAATTCCAACTAGGAAGTTGTGATTCAGGACGTAATAATAACTTCTAATAATTCACTAATATTCACATTCATTTAAAATGAAGTTTTGCCAAGGTTATTCCCTAGGTGGTGTTTAAATTTTTCATTCCTTATTTAGTTATTGGACTGAAGAATATACTGATAACACATAACTGGTCACAACACCTGGCCTTAGAAGAGAGAAGAAACATTAAAAATGGAATTTAATGCAGAAAAGGTGAAAAGATAGACTTCTTAAAGAAGAAATATTAACCTGTGGCTTTGAGGATAAGCATACACCAGATCAGTGTTTCTTGATCTTGTTCACATTATAGCACAAATAGGAAATCATAATATTTTTACATTACATGAATGTAGACAGAGGAGGATGCTCAAGCCTGGTATTGAGTACTTTAGGCACTGTGGAAGCCCCAGGATCTGACGAGTCACCCTGAAGCTGAGAGACTGCTGTTTCAGTGCACCTGTGATCTATTTGTAACACACTGGCTGGGAAGCTCTGTCCTAGTTAGCTCAGAATGATTCATGGTATGACCAAGAAAAGCAAGACATTTTTATCTTTCTTATGTTCAGTTTGACTATAAAAAAAAAAAAAATCCCACTATATCAGCTATCCCTTAATCCTGTTTGCACATTGAAAAAAAAAATCCTGGGGAGATTTAGAAAAATACCACTTTGGCATCCTTAAACTAATTAAATAAAAAATCACCAGTGGTGAGGCCCAGACATTGGTATTTTTTAAAGCACCATAGGGGATTCTAAAGTGCAGAATATTCTACTGTACTAGATGATTGCTAGTGTCTTCTATATCTCTAACCAGCTAGGATTTTAAGTGATGTTAGAAGATAGTCTATAGAAACCTAAGTTTGGAGAGGCCAGTGAATGTGTGGATGCTGTACAGGGACAATTAAGGAATACCCACAAAAGAGACTGTCTCTCAAAAAAGAGATTGCAAGACACTACTCATGATGCCTAGGAAAATCCCCATAGACTTAAAATTGCCAGTAAGCTTCCCTTTCTCCTTGTGACAAAATTCAAGTGGAGGCATCAGTCTGAGACTTTGAGATGAGAGAAAAAGAGATAAGGAGAGGGACAAACACATGTGAGATTGTAAGGAAAGGAACTTCAGTATAAAACAACCAACTGTTAATCTGCTGCAGGGGAGCGTATAAGCAGTGAAGAGAGGCCTCACCAGACTGGAGAAAGGTTTATTGGACTGCCGTGAAAAGAACGTGGGGGGTGGTGGGGGCCCAGGCGGTATAGAGGGCACTGTTGAGGTTGAGGGTGGCAAGCTTGCCAGCGCATTGATCATCTGATGTGCTCCAGCAACGCGCATCAGTTCAGCTTGTAGCAGAGAAGCAGCGTTTGATACAGATGATCGTCTTGCCTACTTGATTCATGTCAATCTCTCGACTTCCAGGACACATCCCTCTCTTGGTCTCCCCCCATCCCACGTCACTGGTTGGTTCCTACTCATTCTCCCTTGCTGGCTCAGGATTCTTATTGTTGGAGTGCACTAAGGCTTGGGTTTGGACCACTTCTCTTGTCTATTTGCATTCACTTCCTGATGACTTCATTCCAGTTTTTTGGTTTTCAGTCTGCATGCTAATGTGGTCTCCAGATTTGTATATTCAACTGCCAACGTGACATCTCTATTTAGATGACTAATAGAAACCTCAAACTCAACATGTGCAAAATTGAGCGATTGAATTTTTCCCAAACCTGCTTCTTTCACAGCCTTCATCTCATTTGGTGGCAATTTCATCCTTTCACTGCTCAGACCAAAGACCTTGTAGTTGTTCTGGATTCCTTTTTGCCTTTCACAACCCACATCTGATTCATCAGGAAAATCTGAATACTTCCATAAAATTAAAATAGTTCATCAGATAGCCAGTCACCGAAGAATTCTTTGACATATGAAATCAATTAGAAATTTATCAATTCCTTTTTCATATTCTGTCCTGAATTAAAATCAGTGGCAGATAAAACAGTACCAAGATGTAATTTTGATTTATGGGGGACTTTTGTAATCAGCTAGACCTGGTTTCAAATGATATGAATTTCCCATTTGTCTAAGTGTGATTTTAGACAAGTTATATTTCTCTAAGACTTTGTTTCCTTATATATAACTGAGGAATACCTCCTTCAGAGGGTTTTATAAAAGGCAACTCTGGCTTCCCTGTAATATCATTCAATAAATAGCAACTATTGAGCTATTGTTATTGCCCTTAATGAAAATAAAACAGGATCATGATTGGCTTTGTCTTTCAAATGAAATTCTTGGAAAAAGTAAAATTAAGGAGAAAATAAAATACTTGCTACCATGACAACTGAGGCAGTAGAGAATGTAAAGAATAAGAAATGATAGTCTAAAGATTGCTTCAGTCTATTTCAATGTTTTCACTAATATTGCCTTTGTTTCTGTAATCTTGTAATCTTTCTAATCTTAAACATGGGATTGTGAGTGGAGTGTCCATCCATATAAATTAAAATGTTTTTTTTAAATGTTCTATTATTCCAAGATAGCTATGATAGCATTATCCTAAAAGCTCTTGCACAGCCTTGGTTACTATCATGATTCTTCTCTTCCTGTTATCCTATCAGTTAAACCTGTATCTTCTGAGATGGTATAAACAAAGTATTTAACATAAAGTGAACTCTGTGAAGAGCATCAGAACATCTGTTTTGTTTGTTGGACCATACCTTTCTTCTTTTTCTTTATTGTGATATTTCTCCCAATACTCTGTGAATGTGTGATGGAGATGATTTTATCTGTATGTACATTTGAATGGATGGATGCATGTAAGTTTGCAAAGTTATTTTTTCAATCTATTTTCGAAATTGTTTTTTTAAAAAAAAATCTATTTACTAAACTACTAGGCAGCATTATTTAATACAAACAATATGGGTTGGTAGTTAGAATATCTGGATTTATACATTCTCTTTTTTTGTTCATTTATTCACCAACAACTTGACTATTTTTTAAAAATTTTATTTATTTATTTGAGAGAGAGAAAGAGAGCATGAACAGGGGGAGGAGTAAGGGAGAGGGACAAGCAGACTCCATGCTGAGCATGGAACCCGACGTGGGGCTCAATCCCATGACCCTGAGATCATGACCTGAACTGAAATCAAGAGTCAGGTGCTTAACTGACTGAGTCACCCAAGTATCCCTTCGCCAACAACTTGACTGTTATGTACCAAGCAGTACAAATAGCCCAAACTTTGAATGTTCGGTATACCACATATTAACTGTAAGAATCTGGGAATTAGAATAAGCATTTTTGAGTTCTCAGGACTAGTCAGTAAGTCAAAACGAGATAATTACTATTAAGATACGACTCATAAAAAGACAGAAGCAAAACAGCCAGAGGAAGATTTGTTTCAAGCATTTCCCAAATATTTATCGGATGCCCACTCTATGCCTTGCCTTGTGCTGGTTCTTGTTAGTGATAGACAAGAAATTCTATACAAGACAACTTTTGCATATTAAGGACTCTTACTTCATCTCAACTTTAGAAACTATGCTTCCTGGTTTAAAAAATAAAATCAAAATTTTATGTCAGTGACCAAGAATTTTTTTTTTTTATCCTGATGCAATAATTATGGTATATAGTAACAGAGGACATATATGGAAACTGGACCGTAACTAAAGTAGAAAATATAGATTTATCCAGAGTGGAAATATTGGCCACAAATCGCTAAGAATTTTGCCAATTTCTAGGGAAAAGTGAAACTTAATATCAAAACTATACTATAAAATAGGGCATGTAGGGCATAACCATGTTTAAGTTCAATATGTAATAGTCTATATGTAGTTCTCATGCCATAGAATGGACCCAGTGTTTCTCAACTCACTGTATTTATGTTTATAAAAGTCAGAACTCAGAAACCCCTTCAGGTATTATAAAACCTTAAACTATGTGGGCATTTGATATTCATAGTGGTAGATGAAGAAATAATGTCCTGCCATAGAACTTTAATGTGGTTTTTGTAAAAACAGGCTAATGACATGTATTTTAGAACATGAGATAAATTTAACAAAATACAGTAAAATTATTGTGTCATAGAATTATAAAGTTCCAATCCATCAATATTTTTTTCAGTTAAAGGACCAAAACAAAACTCAAGCCTGAATTTCATACAATTTAATATTTTTTAATTTAAGCATGAAGATGTTTATGGACTATTATAATACATGTAAATATTTGTGAAAAATGCCATTCAAGCAAAGAGAAACCAAAGTGCAAAGAAGAAATAGTATGGGGAGCCTGGGTGGCTCAGTCGTTAAGCGTCTGCCTTCGGCTCAGGTCATGATCCCAGGGTCCTGGGATTGAGTCCCACATCGGGCTCCCTGCCCCTGCTTCTCCCTCTCCCACTCCCCCTGCTTATTGTTCCCTCTCTCACTGTGTCTCTCTCTCTCTCTGTTGAAAAATAAATTAAAAAAAAAAAGAAGAAGAAGAAATAGTATGGAAAGAAGATACCCTTTTAAAATTTTCTAATTTGAGTTTTGAAGACAATATGTATGTAGATGTGTTTGTGCATTGCATTATACATACATATACATAAGTACAAGTACATGCACACACAAAAACATCCATACACATAGGTATATACACGTCTACATGCATGCCTATATCTAGATATATATATATATGTAAGATTTCATGAGATTATGTTTTTAAAAACGAGCGCATTATCATCAAGATGTGGATTAAAGGCAAATTTAATATTTTTATCTTGTTATAAATGGAAGCTTGTAAGTTGCAGTATGCTTGATTTGTATTTATTTCTTTAGTCTGAATGACTACAAATCTCAAGGGATCACAAAGGATTCTAAATATTGTCTTTATTTGAGACACCCTCAGTGAACGGTTAGGTAGCTTAGAAATATCTCCTGAACTCGGAAGAAAGTCTTTGAGGCATTAGAAGTTTTGTTTTGTTTGTTGTTGTTTTCTAATTGGGATCTTCCAATGCAAGCTCTCACAGCTAGAACTGATTATACCTGTTGGATGGAGTATTTCATTGGCTGGCTACAAATGCGGTGTTTCCTCTCACTTCACCTGCCCTTCATCTCTATTCTAACTGTAACAGGTGTCTGGTACTTCATTGCTCCTCAGTAAAAATTTGTTGAATAAATGAGTGAATAAATGAATGAGTGAACAAAACCTACAAGCTTGTGTACAACCAGCTGTGACTGTCAGGAAGGAAACTCAGAGGCAGTGTGCAAAAGTAAACTTAGAGTTGTTGGCTTTCTACATAAGATCATCTTTGCTGAATCTTGTAGAAGTCATAATATGAAGAGAAGGAAGCAGATATAGTTTGAGGTGCATAAATAAGAATATATATTTAGTAGATAGATAGATAAGATAGATAATCTAGCTGGCAATATGTACCTAACTAGCTTCCACATGCCATCCATATGGATCACTAGGATGTATTTGCCCATCTGGACTCCAAATTTCACTCCATCTGGCATGACTTCTAACTGAACGCTTGGCTAGAAAATTCTTTGTTATCCTATAGTGTGATGGTGTAAATTGTAGCGATCTCTCTCCTCTCTTCCCTCCTCCCTCCCTTTCTCTCTCTCTTTCCTTCGTATTCTTTGTCCAGTATGGCATTTTCCCCTCTGGGCATTTATCAGGAACTAAGAGCAAATGAACAGCCCTTTCAGTGTATTTCCTTAATTCTCCAAATTCTTATCACTCTAGCAAATTTTTGAGCTTCTTATCAAATACCCATAAATGAACAAAAGAAAAGATGTATTGAATTGCTTGTCTTGAAGCAAAATATATCTAACAGTTATTTGTTCAAAAAGTTATATTGAGGGGCTATAAAAAATGTGTGAGCTGAATCTTCCTGACAGTATATGAAATAGTAGGCTCTAAAGTATTTTTTTGAACTTTTTATAAAACCAAGCTGATAACATACATTTCAGAAGGCTTAGGAGTAACTATTCTCAGAGGCCGAGGGGTATATTAGATGACTTCTGGGAATCTTCTCTGTAAGTCTATTAAGAACAAGTGTCTGGCTTCAGGATTTTATTTTACCCATTTTTAAGAAAGTGTAATTGAGTTATCCTTTTACTTTTTCATCTTCAGTTTCTTTCTGTAAAAATCCAAGGGGTTGAGATAGCTGGAATTAAATCTTCTAGAGTTCATATTCTTAATTTACCTATCCTGAGAAAAGATATACCTTGAGAGATTTTGGGGGGTGGTCTGGGTGTAGTAATTGAAGTGGACATATTATTTACCCTTTATATGGTTGATAGACATTGTCCAGAACCTAATGACTGCTACCATAAGCACATTAAATTTTGTTTCACATAGTAATACTGTACTGTATACTTTTACTTTCAAGTTAATACTTAAAATAGTCTTATTATAAATTGAACTCAATCAAACTAAGAATGAAGTTTCTTGACAAGCCAAAAAATCTTGGAAAGCTATTTGGAAAACTTAAGAAAGATGTCAAAATATACTAACCAAAAGTATGAAAATATGTCTCTACATTTCATATATTTTTTGAGACAAGAATGTTCTAACTTTACTTGATTTCATAGAAATAGGGTGTTAACCATATTAAGTCTCTTTACGAATTTCACTTGAGAAAACATTTGTATATGAAAAAACACGTCTAACACAGTTACCTCATATGCCCCGAAATGTTTTCAGCCATATTTCCCCAAACATTTTGTATCTTTTCATGCTTTTATTCTTCTTTTCAGAAAGCCTTCAACCTCCTGCTCTTCCTAGGGTCACTTTGATATATCCCTCGAGTTGGGTGCTTTTCAAATGAACGCAATCTTCTTTACGTTAAGTCAGTCATTAAGACTCATTAAATTGCATTTCAGTTGTCTTGATAGTTAACAACTTCTTACTAGTTGATATCCTTCCCACCAAATTGAAAGTTCCTTGAGGACAGAGACTGGATCTTTTAGAATTATTCCTCCATTAGAAACAGTACCAGACTTCTACAACCACAATGGACAAGGCAAGATTCTGTATCCTTTCAATTTTTAGACATGGACACCACCTTCACTATTGCTGCCAGGCAGAGAAAGAAACTTGAGTTGTCTTTAAATAAACCCTCAGAACAATGATATACTGTCATTATCATAAATAGCCCACTTAGAAAACAAAAATTTGGGAAGGAATGTATATTTTGACAATTTCCACAACATTTAGAGTAAAGCACTGTATTTAAAATAATTATATATTAATACTGTTTCTCCTTCCAGCTTCTTTCAACATTAATTCATACTGCCTTCTTTCCCCTCCCCACACAAAAACTATGGAAAAGAAAAACTTGTACTCTTCTTGGCCAAAAGCTTTAGAATTCCTTGCTAAAACAGTTTGTTGGTTGATGCAAATTCAGCAAATATATGAGATTATACCAGGAATATGTAATATTATACCAGAAATATTTGATTTATTGGCCCCTCTAAAAAATAATAAGAAATCTAGTGAATCGTCTGGTCTATATTATATCAGAACCAATTAACAGATAAGCATAAAACACATGGAGATTTTTTATAGCATAATAATCTATTTGGAAAAAAAAAATTCCTTTAAAACCTGGATTCCCAAGAACCTTCACAGTTGTTTTTGAGACATTATTTCCACTAACAGCTCTTTGAGGAGCACAACTTACATGGCCCCACTAACCATAGGAAGAAATATGATCCCAACATATATTTTTGAGTGAGAAAAATCAAAATTTTTTACATAGATCACTGATTACCAACATGTATAGTAATATGGCTGATTAAATAATCATGGAAAAAGAAAACATGACTTTTCAACTTAAATTGCAGTGGTAGAGTTATAGTTATGATGACTAATACTTTTAGCAAATAGGTGACTCATACAGGAGAAAAAAAATTGTAAAAAAAAATAGTCGTTTGAGTGCTCAAAAAACAAATGGATGGGAGCACATCAAAGGGAAATAGGAGCCAGTCTGAAGGAGCTCTCTGTGGCCAAAGCTGGGACAATTTGAGCATCAAAATAAATTATAAGTATAAAATAAATATACATGGGTCCATACTGATACAATTAAATTATTGAAGAAATAATTATAGATGAGGCAAATCTTCTCCACAGAAGAATTCTACTTAATACATATAAACACTACCCTCCACCAGGAAGTAAAGCTTAATTTCACCACTTTCTATCACTTCTTTGAGGATGTACTAGACTTAGTGGCCAACTTCCAAAGAATAGAGTATGGAAAGGAAAAAATAGTGACTTTACAGTAGAGAAACCTGGCAAATGCCATCTTGCCAAGTGATGGTTAATATTACTAGTGATATGTGGATATTGTATACTTGCATAATGATGTGATGAGGTCAGTTCATTAATATATGATGAGAAGGACACTTTACCTCTGTGGTATTCTTCCCTAAAGCCCATGGCCTGAGTCTAATCATGAGGGAAACATCAAATAAAATTAATATAGGCATCAGAGCAGGATAGCCTAGGGGATACTTGGCCAGTACTTGATGGTCTTCTAAAGACCATCAAGATAATGAAAAAGTAGGAAAAGCTGAGAAGGTGTCACAGACCAGAGGAAACTGGGCAGACACGGAAACTAAATAAACATGGATTGGAAACTAGAACAGAAAAGAGACATTAATGGAAAGACTAGTGAAATCCAAGTGAAGTCTGGAGTTTATTTGATAATAATGTGCCAATAACAGTTATTTAGTTTTGACAAAGTGCACCATAGTAATGTAAGATGTTAACAATTAGGGAGATCGGGTGAGGGATATATGGGAACTCTTGTACTAGTTCTACAACTTTTCCATAAATTTAAAATTATTCTCAAATTAAACATTTGTTTAAAAATTATCTTCTGGCTTATTTAGCAGTTTGCTGGGTAAATAACTACCTACTTGCTGAATTTACCAGAATGTGGGACCCCTATCTAAGGAACGGGGAGAGATTTTTCTGCTTCCTCCTCATTGATATTATAAATCTGAATCATAATTGGAGAATAAAGATATAAATGAATAATTAAGTTTTGAGAGCCCATCACCATCATACTCTATTTATAGTCTTCAGGTTCAAAGCAGGTGGTTCTTGGTTCTTAATTATGTATAAGTATGCCATCTTAGATACATTCACAAAGACACCGCTTTTGGCTCGTTCTCTTCTCTGTTCTCCTGAAGTCTCCACCTTTGAACCATGTGTAAATGGAGCATTTATTTTTACCTCTAAAAAGTGTAAAGTCATCTGAATATGATCTTTTATCCAGACTGAATACTTTGTGTTAAAAGACATAAAAAAATGGACATGATTTGCAATGTAGTCTAGACCTTTGCATTTAATGTTTTTGGATATTGAGTTAAAAATCTTCATGTAGCTAAAATATTTTTTGATTTCTTCTTTCTATATATGAGAGATAAAGTTTTGATTTTTAAACAAGTGTATTGGACTTCTTTAGCCATTAATTATGAAACTTACTGAATTTTTGAGTTAAAATGGGGTAGGGAGAATAATGATTATGTCCATATTGTGATGTTCTTTGAGAGTTCAGAAAAGTAGAAATATTTAATGCATTTTATTTGATAATATTCCTAGTATTATATAGCTTTACTGAATTGTATGCCTTGAGCCTCAGTGTTCTAGCCAGCTATAATATGCTTTGATCTATAAATGTAAAAAGAACTCTTCACTGTAAAAGAAAAGGATTTGTACAAAAGTCTAAAATCTTGTTGAAAAGACTGGGAGTAACAAAGAGATTTGGAAACATACAGAAATAAGAGTGTAGAACAAGAATTTGTTACTAAATACGGCTTTAAACGGCATATGAAACATGCTTCAGGTTAGTCAGAAGAGGTCCTCTGAATTACACTGTGCACGCTTCCCTGAAATGAAACTGTATGTTATTGGTTAACCAGGATATTTAGCATAATCACTCTGCTAGACTGTGGTAGAGGGAGGTGATTATCACTGAGAACAGATGGGCAGGTCCACAGCACTGCCAGATTCTTCACAAGCTCCATTTATTGTTGGTTCTTGCTTTTTCCCTTCTGTGTTTTAATTTTTTTTAAAAAACATTATATGTTTTAAAGAACTAGCTGCACAAAAGGTCGGTGGCTGATAGTCTTTCAGCTTAGATTTCAAACGCAGGAGAAAGATTCAAAATGCTATCACTGTGTATCTATGAAGGATGGGGCAGATTTCATTTTACCCTCTAGCCTCCCTCAATGATGCACGGATTTATCTGTACGCTAAGCTCTCTGCTCCGCATCTGTAGCTCCTTGTGGATTATACTGTCTCTGTGATCAGAAATGATTTTCTCGGATATGAACACCGTTTCTGGCTCCCCTAAAGTGCATCCTCCTAATGGGACCCGGTTTTACACTTTTCAAGTAAGTGTGTTTTAAATGGCTTCGCTACTTAGGAAGTTAATGTATAGTCAAACTTTTAATAAAGGCAAATATAAGCAAAGGAAAACTGCAAAGTGTGAAAGTGTTAAAGAGGATGTAAGAAATGGATTATGTGCATGTCAGCTTAATCTATATTTTTAAAATATGGAAATAGGATGGCATTAGGATTCTGTGTGAATTCAAGCAAAATAATAATGAACACTTAATTTTCACAGGGAATTTAAAATTTGCTACTGTATCATCCTTGAGGGTTTATGAGATGTGTGTCCTGATACTGTTATTTATGGCTATCATATGGTGAACATTACAGAGTTACTTCTCTTATATATCACAGAGAGAATAGAACTAAGGGACATATAATAGGACTTTAAAAACTGTCTCCTCTGGGCTTAGAAAAACCTTTTATATTTCATATACATAGCTTAACCAAATTTCTATTATTTCATTTTGTTACACGTGCAATAAACAAGTAATCACTAATATAAGAGGCTTAAATACCACGTTTAGTATGCTTTACAATTTGAGATAAAGTAGAAACTCATGAAGATGGAAGATTTTCTGTGTTACCAGAAAGTCAAAATGATTTATAACATAAATATAAATGTGAGTTACAAAGCTGTTACCTACTAAATGTATTTCAGTTGCCTGTGAATAAATCAGTCATCAATCTAGAAAATGGTTAAGTCTAAACTAAATCAGATTCTTCCTCATTTTATCCTCAAACTGCATCTTTTAGTACTAAGGTTGACTTTGTAATTCAGTCATATCATCATTACATGAAAAGGGAAAATGAACCTCTTCTCTCTGTGTATTTTACTGTATGTGAAAATAAACAGCCCAGCATTTAATTATTATAGCTATATAGTTATAATGTTCTGAAAAATATATATATAAAGACCTAGAGAATTAATACAGTAGAGGTAGTCAGAATTCTTTTAAAAGAGGGCTCTGAATAAATGCATATCTGATTTATTAACGTCTTTTGCCTTTGCAAACTATAAGCAGCAAATATAATTACTCCATCTCTCTCCCCTTTTTATACTTCTATTTTTAATCCTGGTGCCTCTCCTGCTTTACACTGATGTCCACTGATAGTGCAAGTCTGTGCTGTTACAGAATATATTCACTTCCCAGTGGCGATCTGCTTATTGTGGCAGTGACTCAAAATGCAAGTGCCCTGGGGCTGTTCTACAGAATTTTTTTTTTTTCTCCTCTGTACACTGAGATATAAACACGCTTTACAATATCCTGTGGTCTGGCTCTTTGGGACAGCTTTTGACATTAGGTATTCTAGTTCAGTCTCTTAAAGTTTAAGGGTCAGTAAATTCCATATGCTCAGTCATGACACAGGCTTTTTACAATTCCTTCAGTAAAGATCTTCCTGACACCTTTCTTGGCAGGTGATTTTCTTTGAAAATACACTGGAATGATTTTTAAACACTCACTTTTTTTGTTGTTGATGTTATAACGATTCGTTTAAGAACTCTAGGAATTTGGATAAATAGAAATGTTTGTTGACAAATATGAACTCTTTCACATTTTTAATTCATAAGGTGATATTTGATCCTGACATTTATGATAATAGGCAGTGCGTGTTTAACTTTTTGTTGCTATTGTTTGCTTCTGTTTGTGGTAGAAGAGAAGGAAGAAAAAAAGATAGTTTTTAAAGCATGGAAGGTAAAGATTTATAAAAGTTGACTCTTGGCTTTTATTTTCAAAGGGCCGAATTGAACATGATTATTTTTCTTCTTTATAAGCCTTAACCTATTTTAAGGCAATATATTTTCTTTGGTTGAAATACTGTTATAAGAAATGAGATGCTGTAGAAGTAACAGACCATTTCTCAAAAAAAAATGTGTCTTTGAAAATGATCAGTTAAATTTTCAAAAGCGGTTCTCATTATGGAATGACATAAATGCATTTCGGAGATGATTCTGCATCAAGGAGTTGAGATTTTAATGCTTACTTTCTTAAAATTATTTTAGCACGAAAGTTAACATATGCAAAAGCATTTAAGATAGCTTAGCATGAATAGTATTGAGTTTCAGTTCCTTCTTCTCATTAAATGTTCAAACTGTCCTGTCATTTTTGCTGAAATTGTACATTACCAAATTTTAAGAATAAGATTTAAAATGTATTTGACCTGGACAGTTCAAAGGTAACAAGGCAACAAATAAGCTGAAGGCTATTTTAATTACAAGATTTTCTTTTTCACTGCAGTTTAATTTAGTCAAATATATTTGTACTTGTACATACACATGCAAATATGGTTTTTGTATAGCCTATCTAACACTTAAGTTAATTTCCTTATATGTGAGGTCTCATTTCTATCTTCGTATGCATATACGTGTATCTGCTTTTTTTTTTTTTTTTTTATTCAGAGGTGCCTGGATCCTGGATGATGCCAAAACTCAATCTGCACTATATGTTTAGTGAATTATTTATCACCAGAAATCAAGTTCTAGAATGTAGTTGCCTAGACAAAAATTGAGATTAAATGCTACTATAGGAGAAAAAATTATCATGTTTGTATGCATCAGAACAGCCAATTTATGGCACTCAAATGTGTATAAATGGGAAATATTCTTCAAAACAAATTAAATGGAGATACATATGCTCTACATATGAATGCAGTAAATTCCTCTTAATTTTATGTCCATAAAAATGATGCCCCAACATGATTTAACTTGTATTTTTGCAAGTAAAGCCATCTATGTACTTTGTTAAATCTCTCGATTGGCTAATCATGGCTTAATGGGTGAACCTCCCAGAGGTATTGGTGTCCAGCACACTACCCCTCATTTCCCAGAGATTAACTATCTTCACCTAGTGGTTTCCAAACTGTATCTGCACAGCCCTAAGGTTTCATGAGAGTTTGTCAGTAGTTGCTAGAGACAGTAGGGAAGAAGAATGCATCCTGAGGTTCTTAATGTTTCTTGATTCTATATTAACCAGTTTTAGTCATTGGAGCTCTATGCAAGTTTTATGAACAATAGTAACAAATGGCATGGTATTATCAAAAACAGAACAAAATAAAGGTTGCAAACTACTTCCTCCAACCAAAGGAATTTACTTCTGATGGGAGCAACTTTATCTGTTGAGTCCGCAGAGGAGTTATTTCTGTTTAGAATACATTTCTTTGCCATTTAATCCTAGCATTAATAACATTAACTGCCAAGACTGTATGAGTGGCTGACTCTGTTGCTCCTGGGACCCACAGAAAACAAAATATGGCAACATAATAATCACTATTTTTATGTTTAAAATACTTCAGGTATCCCCTGTCCTTAAAGGATGAAATCCATCCCTCCCGCTTGGCATAAAAAGCTCTTCATGGTCTGGAGTGCATGTGACATACTGCTTTACTTGCTTTGTTTTCCCAGAATGTTGTCTGTATGCTTCTGCTGTCTTTGTCTCTTCACTCAACCTGTCCATTGGTCAATTTTTTTATTTTACTTTAACACTCCTCTCAAATGCCATCTCCCCTGTGATCCTTTACTCATTCACCACATTTCTGAAGGCTGTATTTTTTTTTTTTAAAGATTTTTATTTATTTGAGAGAGAGAGAGAGAGCACATGAGAGGGGGTTGGGTCAGAGGGAGAAGCAGACTCCCTGCTGAGCAGGGAGCCCGATGTGGGACTCGATCCCGGGACTCCAGGATCATGACCCGAGCCGAAGGCAGTCGCTTAACCAACTGAGCCACCCAGGCGCCCTCTGAAGGCTGTATTAAGTGCCTTCCCTTTGCTCCTTTACCTGTCCATACCATTGCTGAAGCACTTACCATGCTTCGTTTTAATCCCCAAGAACACTTTATCAATCTGTGTCCCTAGCACATCATGGATACTGCCAACATCTCTGTTTAATAAGCTGAGGGAATATATTAGGTAAATGATTAAAATATGAAAATTTAAAACAATCAGCAACAAATTCTTTTTTTTTAAACTAGGCATTCCTTATTACTTAGAGTTTTTCATATTTTATCAAGAGAGATTTAAAATTTGAGTAGTATCTGTATTTCCCATTCAGCAGATAGGATTAGCACCTGAAATATATAGAACACTAAAGGGCAAGCTGAAAATTTCAATTGCATGAAGAATTTCACTCAATTCTTTTAGTGTGGGACACCATATCTTTGTTATCAAATGAAGTTGAGGTAGTTCTGGCTTTTTAGCAAAGAACCAGATCTTTAAAATATTCTATATCTTTAAAATATTCTGTCTACCTAGGAGTCCACTGTTATTTTTCTATTATTTAGAGCACATTATAACTTCTTACTATTGATAATTTTGAAATGCATTGAAAGCATCTAGCAGAATTCTTGGCACATGTTATATGTTTAAGAAATAAAGGCAAATTAGCACTATAGAGAAAAGAAAGACCCTGTGGCTCCATTGTAATGCAGGCAGAAGTCCCCAGCTAAATGAGAGAATTGAGCATTTTCTCTGTCATCCAGTTGTATGTAGTCATGATTATGAGTGGTACACAAGAGGTGGTCCAAGCAGGTGGACGAGCCCATTCAAAGGACTGGTGTGTGGGAAAGGCAGAGTTTAGTATAACTGGAACATAAACTGAAGATAAGAAATGGTTAAAAGTGACGTGTGCAAACTCCAGAATTAAAGATAAATTTGAATGTCATCTTCAAGGATCTTGGACTTGGTATTTAGAGATTTTCAGCGAGAATTTACAGGCTTGGATATGCTGTGTAGTTAGAATATTGGATTGTGCCTTGGCTTGGTGATAGGACTAAAGCAGAGAGAACAACTCAGTAGCTTTCAAAAAAGTTCAGATTAATTGTTATGATTTTCCTGTATTACCGATGAAAACAACCAAAAAACTGGTACTCAGACTAACAAACTGGTGCTCACAAAAGGTTTTCAAATGGTGGTTAATAATGCAGAGAGTAAATAATGAAGCTTCTGTCTGAATTCAAGATTATGGAACCCAAAAGTCCATGCTCTTTCTCCTATGTTCTGCTGCCTATAGTGTTGATGATTCAATATATTAAAAAAGTATTCCAAGCTACATAATTTCCAACTCAATGATCTATTGATTTATAAACATATAGGAATGTGCTCCACCACTTCAGAACATTGTACTACTGCCTCATTGGGTTTTTTAACTTAAGGCTTTCATTTGGTTACACCTCCTCATTTTATCTTTACTGACACAACATCCTCATTTTTATAGTAACCAAATTGTCAATAAACTTATATCTTGGAATTGCACTGAAAGACAAAAAGAGAAATCGAGGGGAAAGCTCTCCTAAATATATATATATACTTGCGTTAGTTTAAGAACATCAGTGAGACCAACCAAGGGAATCAATGAATAGCCCTTGGAGCTTCATGTAGGAAATCAAACTCTTCCACCTGCAGAGGTTCTGCTTAATGGAAAGCTGGTGGACTTTATGTTCTGTAAGCACAGGCACTGTGTCCTTCTTTTCACTGTTAAATCACTAGCACCAAGCAGAGTGCCTGACATACAGCCATGATTAGCAAATAGATATTGAATCGATTTGCAAATTGAAAGGAAGAATGTCTTGCTCCTCATCATATAGGCATTACTGATACCCTGTATAGAATGACCTCCTCATAGGAACACATAAATGCTTGTAAGATTCCCAGGCTGAGGTCCACAAATATACTTCACTTATATCTAGCTAAAATAGCTACATTTTTCAGGTACCGTCTGGAGGGGAGGGCAATTGGAAGTAGGGAAATGATTAAAGATGTTCCTGAGATAAGCATTTCATGCACCAAGTACAGTGTCAGGTAGTTAGTCAGGGCTCCATAACCACCAGCAGCTGCAACATCAGAAGCAGTAGAAACTTTGGAGGTAATCTTGCCTTGTCCTCTTTTGTGTCCTATATTTGGTAAGTTAATAAAGTCTTTTGAATGTTATCTCTTAATAGCTCTTCTCTCATGCTTAACTTCTCTCGGCTCATCCTTGCCACTTCCAAGTATTATTATGACTTGTAAGTTTCCATTAAATAATTTTACCTCCAAATCTACTTTTAGTTATAGTTCATGGTGAACTTTTCCACTGTTATCATATTAGTAGTGATAAAATTGTATAATAGTTAAGAACATGTCCTTTGGAATTAAACACAGGATTCAAAACCAAGTTCTACCATTTATGGGAGTGTGACTATAAGCAAATAGGATCATTTCTGTATTTTCCCTTCCCTTGAATATTGTAAAATAATAAGAATAACTCATGAATGGTAGGTGGATTATTTGTGAAATCATGTGTAACGTATTTCCTTCTGATAAAGATGGCCCGCAATCAAGATTAGCTATTGTTGTTTTAATTATTAACAAAACTTTCCAAATAATAGTATAATTTATTTTACAAATGATCTTTTTCCTTTTGGCTTATTTTAAATTTAGAAAAAATTAATGCTAAGAGAGCACATTTACCACTTCAGAGAGCATATTTACTACTTTAAATACTTAAGGGAGCTTATCAAAATATTTCATTAACTTTCCAAGATCTTAAATTTATATAAAATAGTTTTGTGTTTATAGAATGTAAGCTTTTGGAGCATTGATACTATGTATCCTTTTGAAAATATACTTGGGTTCCTTTTATAAATATAGCTTTTGTATTTTCAAAATGTGTTTTGTAAATTTACTTCGAAGTTTACCTTATATCTTCATTATGACTTACTATCATCTAAAGTTTTGCACACATGCAAATGCAGATTTAAAATCCTCAGTTTATGAAACTGGCTAATTTAGTGTAAAATATAAAATATCTAAAAATCAAAAGAGAGTATCTCACTTTGTATATTGGATGCTCTATACAATATTTAAAGATCTAAAGTAGTTATGTTACTGGGAGCCATGAAGATTCAATGCTATTATTGGCAGCAGAACTGTCTGAGAACTGCTGAGCATCCCAAAAATAATTAGGCATTTTAACAAGACTAAAAATTGTACAATGTTTTTAAAGAAATTCACAAAATGATATGTTCTATCACAAAGCAGAGTTGGCAAAGTTAAATGGAAAATTGAACAATGTTATTAAAAATAAATGAAGGTAACCTAGTTCCTATAGCTTAAATATTCACAATTTCAATTATGTTAGTGAAAAAAATACAGAAGATTCATAGAAAACAACATTATATTTAATTAGTTGTTCTCTACCAGATAAAATCTGTGTAAAAGTGACGGTTTGAACTACAGTGTAATTTTACACTGTTACATAGTATAATTTCCTTTTATCCTGAATTTTTGTTTTTCTTATTTAGTACAGCATTAATCTGCTCTTTCTCGGATGATCCATCTTTGAAGTTATGATAGGCCTATAGGAAGCCACAGGTGTATTTTGATTCATTTTACAAAGAAGCTAAAAGAGGAAACCTTGTTTGAAATCCTAGAAGATGTTATCATATGTTGTCATAAAATAGTATAAATTTATTATATTTGAAGAATTATACATTGTCATTAACTATGTTATTTGTTTTAATACCATTTTGTTTAGATGTTAAAATGTTTTATGCATAAAGAACCAAATGTTTTAACAATAATATAATGCAGTTCAAATAGTTGCAAACACATTTCTTTCATTCATTCTTTTCACTTATTAACAACTTACTTTGGAAGTGGTCATTATTTTCACGAACAATTCTTTCAGGACATAGCAGATCAAAATAAATATTATCATAGAGAATCTCAAAATACAGTGACTTAGTACAGCAGTACTAAGAGTCAGTTAATTCCAAACGTGTCATTGAGAAAGACTTCAACAAAGAACATTGGTTTAGAAGTTAGTAAGGAATTTTAAAATAACTCTATTATACAAACATAGGTAAAAAAGATCATTTTTTTCAATTTATGTATGCCAGCCATGTCTGTGACTGGCCAAAGGTCCATGATCTGTGGGACCATCCTAGACAGACTACTCTGTCTTTCCCTAGAGTCTTAGACTTTGCCCAGATTTTTTTGTGTCTTATACCTTCTTGTAGTTCCAAAATGTGCTGTGGACCCCAGGCCTCCATATCTTTAGTTATGCTGCTCCTGTGCCCATGCTGGATGGTGCACACATAGACACAGTCATTCAGTACCTTTTGGTGCTGGTGATCATGCAGAGAAAATACTTCTTTAGCTATGAGGTTTGTATGAACAGCTTGGATCCTGAACTAGCATGGCATTCTGAAAAGAGCAATGACTGGTTTGTTTTACTAAATCTTAAATGTCCAATATTTACTCTTCTTACTTTAAAAATTGCATTACAAGAAAGAAACTGCATATTTTCTTTGATGCTGAACATGTTTATTGATAGAGGACAGAGAAAGCTAAGAAATCAAGAAATGTGAGGTTAAAGGAAAAGCTCAAACAGCCTTGAAAGGAAGATGCTTCATTTTCTAAGGAAGAAAAAATGAGGATGGTGAAGGAGATAGAACAAAAAGCTGGAAAGAGAGGAAGAAAGTGGAGGCAGTTCATATCCAATAGCCTCATCCTAATGGTTTTACCTAAAGTGGATGAGATAAGTAGGTAATATGCTTTAGGGCAATAGGAAAGGTTGGAAATAATGGCTGTGTTGGGGATAACAGCTGTCAAGCAGCAATGAGACTCAGGCTGGGATTGGAAGCATAAGTTTGTAGCAGTATTAATAAGTGAATTTTTGTGTTAGTCTCCCTAAATGGAAATTACAATCAGAAGAAATATTGGCAGATATGGCAAATATCAAGGAAGTAAGGAATCCTAAGTGCTATGGGATTAATGTTGAACGGACTGAACACAGTTGTCTTCAGATAATGAACATAGGAAGTAATATTTTTAATTAAAATTATAGTTTACTTTTTTAAAAGGAAATAAAAGAAATTCAAAGAAAAATTATGCTTTGATCAATGCTTCTATAATATCATACTACAGACACAAATTCCAAGAAAATTTTTTTATTTAACATACATTTCCAGAGTATTTTACCAAGCCTGCTACATAGTAAGTTCTCCAAAAAAATATATGTGGAATGAATAGATGTTCTTTAATAGGTCTGAAGATTTTTTAACCTCATAAAATATTCTGAATGAACAAAGTTAATATATTTTGCACTATTAGGTAATTCTCAAATTTATTTTAATGTTTTGCCTTTAATAAAAAGATTAAATCACAGTATAAAACATGTATTTAGGGGAATATGAGCAAATCAGACATTGTAGATAATGATAGAGGACAGTCACACCGTAAACTAAACAAAGGTAGAAGAGTCTGCCACAGACTAAATTACATTTTGAAAATTATCCTTACTTTTCACATTACATTAGTTTAATTTCATTTAATATAGCCAGTTAGGGTACCACATTTTCAAAAAATAGAGAAATCTGTAGTATAGAATGCTGCCAAATAACTTATTCAATGAAAAACAGATCTTGAGAAGAAAAGATAGAGAAAATTGTGGACAATATGTAGCCTGGGGTAAAGAATAAGGAAAAGGGACCCCATCTCTTCCACTCAAAAGAAAGTTTCTTTTGATTTGAATACATTCTAATTGTTCACAATATGTGGCGAGAAAACTGCAGAAATACGTGAGTCTGAGTGAAAACCGGAGCGGTTTCAATTGCATATAGAAAATGAGTCTACATCTATTGCAGTGATAAAATAGTGCAGTGGGCAGTCAGCAAAGATAACTCTGGGAACTCTCTATATTGGGGATTATCAAGAGCAGGCCGAATACAAAATGCAAGTAGCAGAAGAAGCAGATTTGTATTTCATATCTGCAACTTGAAACATGTGAAAAGGCAAAAGTGAGTGAATTTTACTGATTCAGTTTCCTCATTTTAAGCAATGAGGATAGTTAATATGTTTCTCAGGGTTGATATGAGAAACCACATTTGAAAGCAGTCTATACATTTAAAAAACACAGTTAAGCCTCTTTTGCAAGCAACAGAAACAGATCCTGGGTTCATTCATCAAAAGAAAAGTATGTTAGAATGATATGGGAAACACTGAAGGAAAAAGAGAAGAATCAGGATTTTCTTGACTCATGCAGCCTACTGTGTACCAGGTTCTGTTCCAGGCACTGGATAAAGAGTGAGCAAGTAAAATAAGATTATATTTTAGTGGGATGAAAGATGTATCTAGTACAGAAGGGGATAGGGAGTGTGGGAGGGTGCAGTTTAAATCATGTGGGCAAGGAAGTTGTCCTGGAGATGTGAGAGAAGACATGGAAGAATCAGAGAAGCTTTCTACATCCCTATACTGGAATGAACTAAAGAGTAGTCTCTTCACAGTGTCATCACCAGATAGGTTAACTCAACCTACCTCCCTATATTTGGGATTTAAATTCAAGGGAGAGGAGGTTTGGTTGGCCCAAACTGGACTTCCATGAATCATACCTTGCCTTTTGCCTGGCTTGCCCGGTCTCTGTCCCAGAGCTCTCCCACTTACTGCAGTAAGGTACCCCATCGACAGACTGTGGTGCTCAACAGATTTTAGATTTCCTTTAAGACATAAGAAGCTGTCCTTTCCATCTGGATATTCCTCACTATTCCCAGAACTTTCTGTATCATCCTTTCCCCATTTTCTACCTTTTTTGTCCCCAAATCTCACTAATTCTTTAGACTTCAATGCAATATGTATCTCTTATGAATATGTCACATTCCCCAGTTAGGTTCACTCCCTCCCTGTTAAGATATCATAAAATGTTGTGCTTACCTCTATCACAATAAATGACACAAATCTAATTTAGGGATCCATATCCCTTTCCCCATTATACTATGAGTGCCTTAAGGACATAATATATTTCGTTAGGTGAATGAATTTTGAGTCCTCAATAAGTATCTAAATATATAAAGGATACCTGTGATTATTCCAAAGATCACAAAATGCATTTTGTATCACATTTTATGTTGAGAATATGGTGGTTAAAGTTGACACTGTGACTATAAAATATGAATTATCTGACAGAAGATAGTTGATTAGCCTCATTATCTTTCATGTGCATGTGAGCATGTCTGGGTGTGTATGTGTATGATTGTGGATGTTTTCTTTGTTTATTTGGTGGAGAGATTATAATTAAGGAATAATTTATTTTTGTATGGATTTTAAAAGAATAAATTTTAAAATATTAGGGTCGGTTGAGGTGCTAACCATGGGGCTCAATATGAACAGATGTAAAATGGGTGTATGTACAGTGTTCTTTTTATTAATATTATTGTCAAAGCATCAAGTATTTGAAAGAAATACTTTGTTTCTCAAGAATATAATTACTTCCTATTGTCAATGCAAATTCTTTCTGGGAATTGAAATTGGGCTTTCAGATATTATGTTATTGACTAGAGTTTATATTATCCCACCTCTCTTGTGGATCAGAGTAAAAGATCCTTTGAGTTGTTATAGGGATTCTCAAGTTTCCGAATACATAATTATCCAAAATGCGGGCTACCAAGTGCCACCCCCAGAGATGATTCAGAAAATCTGGTAAGGGCCAAAGAATTTTCATTTTAAATAGAATTCCAAGTGATGTCTGTACAGAAATGTCACGAATTGGGAAACAGTGGACAGGAGATGGAGAATTTTTAGCACTATGAAAGGTACTTTCTATTTGAAGGACAATTGATGAATGGGTGAAATATCCACAAGGCCTTGCTTTGGTTTTCAAGACAGTTGACCATTGAACAAGGTGGGAGTTGAGGCACCGACCCCCTGCACAGTAGAGAATTTGTACATAGCTTTCAATTCCCTCAAAACTTAACTACTGGTAGCCTGCTATGGACTGAAAGCCTTACCAGTAAGTCAATTAACATATATTTTATGTGTTCTGTGTATTATATACTGTATCTTACAGTAAAGTAAACTAGAGAAAAGAAAATGTTATTAGGAAAATCACAAAGAAGAGAAAAAACATTTACACTTCCATACTATAAAAAAATCTGCATAAAAGTGGACCCATGCACTTCAAACCCATGTTGTTCGGGGGTCAACTGTAATTGTTCTATTTTAGAAAGACATGCTTTTGATTTGTTGTAATGAAGTCATTTAGTATTTCTTTCATGGGCAATTTTTAACTGAGTGATGTATGAATTGCAAGGATTCCAAACTACTGCTAAGAGAACCTGATTAAATCGAGGACCAGTGCTCAGGAATGATGAACTTTAGCTTATTCTTCCTTTAGGGCATATGTTTGTCATGGAATTTCCAAATTCAGACTTAATAGATGGCCAAGTCAAGAAATATTCATTTGTTATTAATTAATGATTTATCTGTCACCTAGAAATTGTTGTAAAATCAAAGAAAATCTCTGAATTATTCACTGCAGTAAAGAATCAGTTCCTTTTTTAAAATTCTGATTTCAAATTAGAGCTTGATTAAAACAGTAAGTGTTCATTAGAAGAGGAGTGTTAGGTGGTTGCTCTTCCTGGACTACACAATTCTGTTATCAAAAATAATCCCTCCTTGTGTGTTTAGTCATTATCTATATGCCTTCAGCTAATACTCAATATTAAGACCTACACAGTGTCACTTAGCTTTCGTAAAATATCTGCCCTTATGCCAAGTTATGTTTGCATCTTCAAAATCCCAAGTTCATAAGAAAATTGTGGTGTTAAAACCTTCACAAAGAAGGTTAACTATATGATTAGTTGTAAATACACTAATTTCTTGTCTCCAGATTTTTTTGAATTTAGCTTCAATGAGAAGAAAATTGGCAATCTTACTCGAATTTTGTAAAATAAGCAGTTATTAAATATATTTTACCTAGTGTAGAAAAAATGCCTTTAAGTACCTGGATTATTAGTGTCGATTAATGTCTCCATCTCCTGCACTTTGTGCTATTTTAAGAAGGACAGTGGTCACTATGCAGACATTTTTAATCTAGCAGGATCAGTCCAGAGCTGACGATATTTTTTGAGAAGCATCATATATGTTTGAAGGAGTAGTAAGATTTGAAATCAGATCAACATATATCCTGCCACTTACTGCCTATATGACTTTGGGCCCGTTATTTAATTACTCTGATTTTTAGTCCTCTCACTATAAAATGAAAATAATTAAACTTATCTCATGAGAATTTTATAAAGATAAGAAATGATGTAAAGAGATATTATAAAGATTAGAGACGAGTAGACTCCTAAGTATGTGGTACGTTTTTTGGGGGTTTTTTGTTGTTATTTTGTTTGGGTTTTTTTTGAGAGAGAGAGGTGTAGGGGCGGGGAGGGGGTTGTGGTGGAAGAGCAGAGGGAGAGGGAGAGAGAGAGACTCTTAAGCAGGCTCCACACTGAGAACAGAGCCCGATGCGGGGCTTGTCTCACAATCCTAAGATCATGACCTGAGCCGAAATCAAGAGTCGGATATTTAACTGACTGAGCCACCCAGGCGCCTCTACGGTAGGCCTTTTTATAATAAAAAATGATGATGATGATAATGCTAATATTAAAATACTGGATTGTTTTCTAACTTCCATGATTACCTCCAATGATTCTCACCACCTGTAATTCATGTCTTTGTATAGACCTCTCCTTCAAATTAGAACTGGCACTGTGTGAATAATACAAGGTTCAAGTGACAGTGGGTGCCTTCTGAAAATGAGATCAGGAGGCATTGCAGCTTCTACTTCGCTCTCTTGGAATTGCTCACAAGCCAGCTGCCATGCTGTGAGGGTGCTTCAGCAGCCCTGCGGAAATGCTCACATGGAGAGTAGCTAAGGAACCCCCAGCCAATAGCTAACACTAATTTGCCAATCATGTGAGTGAAATATTCTGGAAGTGGATCCTGTAGTAGTAGTCAAGACTTCAGATGATTGTTGCCCCAATCAACCTCTTGACTGCAACCTCAAGAGAGGCTCCCAGGTAGAACTACCCAACTGAGCCATTCCCAAATTCCTGACTCATGAAAAAATGAGAAATAATAAATAATCACTGTTGTTTTAAGCCACCGAATTTTGGGATTTGTTATGCAATGATCAGTAACTAACACAACTACCAAGATCAAAAGACAACTTTGTCTTCTCTAAGAAAGTTCATGCTATGTATTCTGTCCATATATATTTCATTATCCCTGATATAGCCTTCCTAGCCAAACTGACTTGCTCTTTCTCCGCCTAAATTATCTTTGCTCCCCACTTTTCCTCGTTGCTTTTACTTCATGAATACATCAATCTTAACAGCATCAATATCTTTCACATAAAACATTTTATGGGCTTTTCTTCCTGAAAGTCTTTTCTAAGATGTTAACACAATACACTTATAAGTTGCTTGTTATCAGGTAACCTAACTTCTCTTCTTGCATTCTTTTGACAGCTCATATGATCTAATCTCATTTTATAGTAGTTAAATGAATATATGTATACTCTCTGGTATTTGGCAAATTGAAGGTCATGTCTGCTTACTAATACTGTGCATGGGAAACGAACCTTTTTTTTTTTTAATTGAAATATAGTTGACAATGTTACATCATTAGTTTCAGGTGTACAAGGTAGTGATTTGACAACTCTGTATATTATGCTATGCTCACCGCAAGTGTAGCTACTACCTTTCACCATGGATTGCTATTACAATACCATTGACTATATTCCCTGTGCTGTACCTTTCATCCCCAGCACTTATTCATTCCATAACTGGGAATCTGTACCTCCCACTCTCACCCATTTTGTGCATCCCTCCACCCTCTTCCCCTCTGGCAACCATCAGTTTCTTCTCTATATTTATGGGTCTATTTCCACTTTTGTTTGTTTTTTAATTAGGACAGGAGCCTTTTATATAGGGGATGACCAGTCCAGAGGAAAATTTGAAAGAAAAAAATAAAATAAATAACTCCTTACAGGTTTTTATTTTTTAATGGAATATTTTACCATAATTTACAGTTTCCTTCTAGGGAGAGAAATGTTAATTTTGGTAAGCTGGATAATTAAAATAATTATTTTATGGAAGACAAAATACACTAATGTCTAACTTTCTTAGATAAAGTACCATTTTGTATTGAAAGAATTTGAATCCCTTTTGTTTTTTTTAAGGTTTATTTATTTATTTATTTGAGAGAGAGAGCTAGTGAGCGTGGAGGGAAAGAGAGAATCCTAAGCAGACTCCCTGGGCTCAATCTCAAGACCCTGAGATCACAACCTGAGCTAAAACCAAGAGTTGGACACTTAATTGACTGTGCCACCCAGGTGCCCCTTGAATACGTATTAAGTAAATCTATAAATCAGAATAGCCTGTTTAGTAATGCATTTTATTATCCTGACTAACAAAATTCAAAATAACATTAATTCTTATATTTGATTTATGTTAATGTTTATGTGAAATTCTAGTATCTTCAACTATACTTCAAAACTGTTCCTGCCAAGTCTGGATTTTCCAGAAAAATGACTGGTCTAAAAGTTGTTTTTTTTTTTAAAGATTTTATTTATTTATTTGACAGAGAGAGACAGTGCAAGAGAGGGAACACAAGCAGGGGGAGTGGGAGAAGGAGAAGCAGGCTTCCTGCGGAGCAGGGAGCCTGATGTGGGGCTTGCTCCCAGGACCCTGGGATCATGACCGGAGCTGAAGGCAGATGCTTAACGACTGAGCCACCCAGGCACCCTAACGTTTTGGATAAATTACCAATCCCCTCTCTTCAAAAAATAAATGGGCAGGGGATGTTTTCAGAGAATATATATCAGATGAAAGCATAGCAGTTAAAGGGGCTTTAGGACATGTTTCAGAGAAATATTTCCTAAAATATGAGATTTGTTCACCTAAAAATTTTTAAAATTTTTGCTTTAGCTCAGCAAAGGTACTTCAAACAGCTTTTATAAAATATGTATATATATATATATATATATATATATATATTTATGACATTTATATGATCCTGACAGGAGAGATTCATTTACTTGTGTCTGTGATACTATTAGAAGCTTACATAAACTCATTGCAAGAGTAAACTTACTATTATTAATAAACAAAATGAAACTTTAATTACTGACCAGGCTCAAGAAAAATACTAAAATAGAGAAAATAGACCTTATCTAAGGTCTTATCTAAGGGGTTAATAATAAAGGCTGTTATATTAAATAGGATTAGTTAGGACTAGTTTGAAGTGCATATTTTAAAAATCTCAAAACGGGTGCCTGGGTGATGCATTCAGTTGATCGTCTGACTCTTGGTTTCAGCTCAGGTTGCGATCTTCAAGGTCTTCGGATTGAGCCCTGCGTTGGTCTCCGTGCTCAGTGCAAGTCTGCTTGAGATTCTCTCTCCCTCTCCCTCCACCCCTCTCCCCCTGCTCATGTGCCCCCCTCAAATAAATAAATAAATCTTTTTTTTTAAAGATTTTATTTATTTATTTGACAGAGAGAGACACAGAGAGAGAGGAAACACAAACAGGGGGAGTGGGAGAGGGAGAAGCAGGCTTCCCATGGAGCAGGGAGCCCGATGCAGGGCTCGATCCCAAGACCCTGGGATCATGACCTGAGCCGAAGGCAGACACTTAACGACTGAGCCACCCAGGCGCCCCAATAAATAAATCTTTAAAAATCTCAAAACAGCACTAATAAAACAAGAGAGAAGTTCTTTCTTTTCCCACATAAAAGACTACTGAATACCAGTGGTCTACATCCCACTGGAAGGGAGGCTGGCACAGCCATGTGGATTGTGCCTCTGCCTGGAATGTCCTTCACTCTCCCCTTCCTCCTGCCATCCTGGGTAACCACTATTCACCTTTCAAACCTCAGATCTAAAGTCATTTTCTCAGGCATGCTATGGCAAATACTGCTACTTACCTCCCAAATATCTATTTCTTTCTTCTTTCTTATTAAAAGACTCCTAATTCTTAAGTAGGCACATTTCGCATGGCTATACCATACCCTCTTATAGCTGGATATGGCTGTATGACTAGGTTTTCACCCACTAATGTAAGGGAACAGGTTGTGTGAAACTTCTAGGAAACTCTTTAAAAGAGATGGAAGGCACCGTTTCCCACTTTACTCCTTCCTGCTAATTAGAATGCAGAACTGATCGCTGGAGCTCAAGCAACCATATTTGATGAGGTAGAAGCACATACTCAAATTGGCAAAACCAAAAAAGGAGGAGAGGCTTCTGGCTACTTGGACTTTCCATAAATAGCCTTGGACCACATATATTCAGTAGTCTTTTATATGAGAGAGCAGTAAACTTCTTTCTTGTTTCTGTCATTTTTATTTTGTGATTTTTATATGCAACTGAACTTTATCCTAATTAATATAACAGCCTTTGCTGACCCATTAGGTAAGGTCAAATTTCTCTGTTTTATAGGTTTATAGCACCATATTTTTTCTTTCATACTAGTTATCTCAGTATATAATTATACATTTATTTTTTTAAGTTTTTGTTTAAAGATTTCTTTATTTTGAGAGAGAGAGAGTTGGCGGGGAGCAAAGGGAGAGAGAATCTCAAGCAGACTTGCAAGTCTAACAGACTCCCTACTGAGTATGGAGCCCAACACAGGGCTTGATCTCATGACCCTGAGCCCAAACCAAGAGTCAGATGCTTAACCAACTGAACCACTTAGGTGCCCTGAGTATGTAATTTTACATTTATGTGTATTGGCCTTCTTTCTTTTTCAATGGAGATTCCAGACAGCAGGGCCTATGTATATTTCTGCTCACTTTTATTCACTGAAGTCTATCATAGCGCTGACCACAAAGTCAATATTTCATAAATATCTGCTCAAAAAGGAATGATCACAAGGTCAATATATATGAGCTGTGATTGATAAGCTTAAGTGGGACTTTAAATTTCTCATGAAATCCTGTGAGTAATGATTACGTTTCAGACCTGTGTTTGTACTGGTTGTATGTCTAGCAGTAGTAAAGTATTTATAACTATCTACTTTGTCATAAGACTTAATTGGTGAAAAGAGTGATGGGAGAAATACTGTTTTGATGGATGAAATTCACTGTCCCCATCACGCTGTGATGAAATTCGCAGTTTCCAGTTATCTTCATTACATTTGTCTTTACTTTTAAGCACTATTTCTATTGTGGAGATGGGGATTTTAAGAAATAATTATTGAGTATATGCTCATAAATTACATAAATTGTGTATGTCACAAGATAAAAGAAATGTAACAATTTTAAAATCAGTGCTCTCGTGTGTATTTTTATATAAATAAATAACTATATATATTATATATATGTGTATATATATGACTTTTTTGGCTTCATGATAGAATATTCTGTCAGTTTTCAGAACCAAAAGAAACATCAGTTTAGTTAGCATTCAAATTACTTTTAATACAATCTCATGAAAATAGGAGAAAATGTCAAAATCTTTTTGTTTGCCTATCATCCAACCTCAGGTAACACAAAGCCTTACCACAGCAAACAATTAAGCTTGGTAAATGTGAGATGCAGTGTAAAACATAAAAGGATCAATTAAATTAAGACTTTGTTTCTATAAATGGACATGTGACTCATTTGAATGCAAGCCCTCTCAGAAGAGGACGTTTTTTTGAAGAAAAACAAAAAGTCTATAAGGACACCATGGTAACTGCAGGTAGAAATGCACTTACACATACTTTGTTCATGGGAACTGGAAAGTCAAAGGGTATTCTAGGGATCATATTACTAAAAAGGTTATTGATGGGTTGTGCACCGTGTTATCATTGCATTCATTCAGTCCTAATAGAAGGATGCAAACTTTTGTGCCTGGGAAGCTGAACACAATGGCATAGAAATAAGAATCACCTGTTCTAATTCTGACCATTTTTTATTTAATAGTATTCCTGTAAGGCTTTTTTTTTTTTAATACAAGGAATTTCAAAATTCTGATAGGGCTACTGAAACATCAAGAAAAAAGTCAATAAATGGTTCATTTAGTGTTAATCTTAGATATATAAAACTCCTTAAAAGCTGATCCATCGCTATTACACAGAATATTATGTTATCCAGAATTCTCCATTAATCCCCTGATTAAAAGAAAAATATATTAGAAAGCAATTCAACAGATGGTAAGGCGTGGTATGGAACCTTATGGCTGAACAGAAGTAGATGATAAAAGAGAAAATGTGGGTTATTTTTCCTGGGTGTCTACAGAAAATGGATATGCAGCCCATGATAACTATTTCTGTATTGTGATATTAGAAAAATGTAACATTAAATGTGCAACTGAGTACCATCTGTCTACTTGCAGGCCAAAATCATGATCACAGATCGGACATACTAAGTAAAGCTCTAATGAGAGAGTGGAAGTCAGAGGTACAGTTCTTACTGAGAATGTTTATAGCTTAGAACACTGTACAGATGGAATTTTTTTCTTTTGTTACGATATTAGAGTGCTTTTAAGGTAGAAATATTGACCATTTTGAGATACTGGGGTCAACCAAAGCTTCTTTAACATCCATAGATATTTCAAAAATAATATAATATAGTTAAGGATGGTATTTAATTGCTATTCTACAGGAGCATTTTAATTAACAGTTTTGAAGCTCCTAGCATCAGTGATTGAAACCATGCTGCTCTTTTTCTGTCTTCCTTAAGAGGGTTATACATTCTTAGCAGTGAAGAAAGAGTTGTGATTATGGTTGTCAGACCAAACACAAGATTAGAATCACCAGGTGAAAGCTATGAAATCAGAGGCAGAGAGAGGAATGTGGGGATTCAAGTTTATCAGAAAGACCTAGAAATAGAGACCACCTGGGGAACCTAAGTGTTGACTCTGCCATTTCTCCTTTAAGGGTCCAATTTTGCTAATGTCCAATCAGAATGGTTGTCTGTAGACATCTTTTAAATGGACATGCATAGATTGTTAGCATTCCAGAATGGTGATATAAACTCTAAGGATAACACACTTATGTGTTGTCAGTAGCAAGGAACTGGCTATTTTCTCACTGAGTACAGAGAATGTGAGGGCAGTTGTGCACCTACCCTGTAGGGTAACAGTGGATAAGAAAAAGATAGGCCAAGATATGCTGCTGCTTTGTGTGGTAGCCCCTCTTTTCTTAAGGTCTGTGACCCTCACCATGTAAATTGGGAACTTATAGCACATATCTCCGTGCTGTTCCTTCCTACCAATCTGCAACACAATCTAAAAATCTGAATATATCATGACATTTAATTAAACTTATTATTAACCTAAATAATTAATTAATCAAACTCATTGCCTTCTTATGATACCAACTAAGTAATATGAGTTCCTATTATATATTGTATAGGTACTTTTAGACTTAGGTGATGAATTTTTATTATTTTTTCTTTATGTATTTTCTTTATATATGATGTTAATAATTCACATTTATTATTTAACAAGGAAAAATAGACATTTCTAGAAAAACAGCCTTATTGAGCATTGTCCTTTTTTTTACTATTATAATTGTAAGAAAACTCTTTTATTAAACTCTTAAATTAACTTAGAGTAAAACTGACTTCTTTTGGTATACAGTTCTATGAATTTTAACACATATATAGGGTCATGTAACCACAATCCAAATACACAATAGTTCCATCACCCCCAAAATTCCCTCCTGCTATCACTACTTTATACTCCCCTCTGCCCCTAACTAGCCTCTGGCAATTTGATCTGTTCTCCATCACTCTACTTTTCATTCATCATATAAATGGAATCATACATAATATAACCTCTGGAGACTACCTGCTTTCATTCAACCTAATACCTTTTGAGAGTCATCCAAGTTGTATGTATTAATAACATGGATGCTTTTATTTTATTTTTTTAAAGATTTTTTATTTATTTATTTGAGAGAGAGAATAAGATAGAGAGAGAGCATGAGAGGGGAGAGGGTCAGAGGGAGAAGCAGACTCCCTGCTGAGCAGGGAGCCCGATGTGGGACACGATCCCGGAACTCCAGGATCATGACCTGTGCCGAAGGCAGTCGTTTAACCAACTGAGCCACCCAGGCGCCGAACATGGATGCTTTTAAAAGCTCCTTTTACACAGTTCAAATAAATGTATTTTTTCCTATGTAAATATACCATGGACCAAATGACAATTTTGATATTTCTTACTAGAAACAGCAAATCTTAAACTCCAAGGCCAAAAAGAATTAATTTGATCTCTATTATATTAACAATGTGGAAAAAAGATAAGACTTTACTTTAAAAAAACACATTTGCTAGAGGTTTTATCAGAAGAGCATTTTTAAATTACATTAAAAAAAATACAGTGTTTTAGACCTTTCAACTATTTTTATCTTCAAGAATTAAAGACATATATTTTGAATGTGTTTAAAGGAAGAGTTGGATTTTAACAAATGTAGTGTATATTAATGATCATTTAATTATTGACTGGAGACAGAGTGATCAGAGATACCTATTAATAGCTCTGTAACCTTGGGTAGTTGACTTAACCACTTCTCACCTATTAAAAAAATCAATAAAAGGAATGATGGCACCCTTTTCATTGGTTTTGTGTTATTAAATAAAATAGCATATATGAAGCTGTTTGCACAATTCTTTTACTCATGAAGGGCTAGTGGAGGTTATTGGTGTTATTTAATTCCTCTTTAATTCCACAATAAAAGTGTTCCAAACTTGTTTAATATTCTACTTCTATGTTTATCATTTGGTGTTAAATTAAAAATATAGGACACAACGGTCCATGTCGAGTATGATCCTTTTGTTTAAATGCTTTTAAGTGAATGAATTTTAAAAATTTTGGAAGTATATTTTGAAAGATATCACAACCAGTTTCTTCCTGAACATTAGGATTTTACGTATTATAAAATATCAAAGGATTTTTGTCAGTGTTCTAAGATTTTAGGTGATTTTATTTTGTTTTTGCTTATTTACACAACTTGTTCTAGAGTAAATGGACATTCCTTTTTTGCTAGGGAAGATAAAAGTTACATATAATGCTTATCTTAAAACATTTCATTCCTCAATTGTACAACAGAGCTAATAAGTATGGTACAAAGTTTTTTTTATTAAAGATAAAATATCTTTATATGTTAAAGTTAAAAAATGTAACAACACTATTATCCCCAGTGCATTTGTTTGGTCTAAACAGAATTGTTGTGAGCTTGTGTCATGTGACTCTATCCTGAAGAAATCTGAAAAACTGAAGTATACAAATCATCATACCATGTAGGTATATTTTCAGCAATATCATTTAAAAAAGCATGGTTCAAGATGAATGCATCTTGATGACTAAATTAAGTAGTTAAAATATTGGTTTGTTTTTTAGCAATTCAATTTGAATATCATTTTGAAGAAAGTAGAAAAATACCTAATTTAGTTTTACTTAAACAGTGTTTTTCTATTTTGGCCACATAAACATATTTTATTATTTTAAATAAATAATTATGAGTTTATGTCCTTATTTAGCAAAGAATAGGGGCGCTGGGGTGGTTCAGTTGGTTGAGCATCTGACTCATGGTTTCGGCTGAGGTTATGATCTCAGGGTCGTGAGATAGAGCCCTGTATTGGGCTCCACGCTCAGCAGGGAGTCTGCTTGAGATTCTCACTCTACCCTCCTGCTGCCCCTCCCCACTATGTTCTCTCTTTCTCTCTCTCAAATAAAAAATAAATAAATCTTTAGAAAGAAACAAAAAAACCCACAAAAGATAGTATTTTGAAAAAAAAAATAAACTGCTTTGTTTTAATTTCTCCATTAAGCCAAAATTTCATTTGTAGCTTCTGACCTCTGGCCCTGAGTAGTGATGTAGAGAATGCAGTAAAGCCTGACCCTTTCTAGCAAGAGGGGAAACGAGAGGAAGGAGGGACAGATATTAAACAGGTTAAAGATCTAGAGGTATATAAGATAAAAGAGAGGCATATAGAGCAGAAGGAAGATTTGACCATAATGGATTCCTGTTCTTTACTCTGAGATGAGACTCACTCAACTATGGGTATAAGGGAACTTGGTTCCCCAGGCATGCCTATTTTCCCCGTAGGATGAAAAGACCTGTGAGTTCTCAGATAAATCTTCCTGAGAGGACATGCCTCTGGAGGCAGTTAATTTGAGTGTTTGGGGGTTTGCAGTCGGACTAGCCCTGGGAAAAAAGCAGTTTGACCCAGCAGTGAAGGTGGGAGGTGGACCACCCATACAAGGAAGCTCAGTCAAGCATGTAGGTAACTTTAAGCCGCCTGGCAGTGGTGACCGGACTCCAACAGAGGCGGCAGTAACATTAATCACAGATAGTCTGTGATTCTACGGGAGAACCATCAGCAGATAGAGAAGGGAGAGAGGAGTAGAGGACAGCATCCTTTGTGGCTCCTGACTCTTGTCCATTTTTGTGAGTTTATGTAAGTACCATCACCCCGAACTGTCATCTCAGATTGTAGCCAGGACACACTCTAGGGAATCAGAGCTTTCTCTAAAGGGACTGTTCAAATTATCAGACTGGATTAAGTTCACTTTTATCTACTGCTCGGTGTATGTAGCTTCTTGAGGAAGATTAGATGAATCACATATTAAACAAACATACCAGTCACTCTACCTTCAAACATAGTGTTAGTCACATTTATGGCGTGGTCACTGCAGTGTGGTTCTGACACTGACTATCCAGAGTCGGCACAGACTTCACAGATTGAGGTATAGTCCTCCACAACACTCCCTACCATTTAGACACTGGTTGCAAACTCCAGGCTTCCCAAGCCACCCACACTCTAACCAACCGGCTATAAATTTGAGGGTCCCCACTACCCTGTCAGGTTTGGTAATTCACTAGAACAACTCAAAGAACTGAGGAAGATGCTATAGTTACAGTCAAAGTTTCATTATAAAGGTTATAAATCAGGACCTTCCCAGTGTAAAGACACATAGGATGAGATCTGGGAGGGGCCCAAATGTAAAGCTTCCACGTTCTCAGAATGTATTATCCTCCTGGCACATTGATTTGTATCACCAATAAGGAAGCTCATGAGTCTTTGGATATTCAGGTATGGTTAATTGCATCATTGGCCAAATGATTGAATTCAGTCTCCAGTCCCCTCCCCTCATCGGATGGAGGTCAGGAAGTCATGTTGATACCACTTGGCTGAAAGCCTCAATCCTCTGATCACATGGTTGATCTTTCTTGCCCAGACCCTATCCTGAAACTATCTGAGGGACTACCATGAATCACTTCATTAGCATAAACTCAGGTGTAGTCTAAGGGACCCACCATGAGTAATCAAGACACTCATCACTGGGGACATTCCAAGGGTTTAGAAGCTCCCTCTTAGAAACCTGGACAAAAACCAGATATATTTTTTATTATACAATAGTTTACATATTTTAGAAATTGTGTTAGAATTTTTTTAGAATAGAATTTTGTTGTTAGAATATTTTAACAGAATTCAGTAGATTTCTGAGAAACTTTTATATCATCAAAACATTTCTTATACTATATATATATATATATAGTTGAATACTGGTATACATATACGCATACTATATATATGTATATTTATATATCAGTATATGTACAGATATGTCTCACAGATATGGAAAAGAGTATGTATTAAGTGGAGTGGCATCATTTACATATGTATCTTATATAAATTCAACTATTCATGTACTGCAACATCATAAAAGGGGGAGACAAATAATCATTTGAAAATTACAGAGGATTACATGCAATGAGCATATTCTCTCCAGGTGAATGTGAGATGAGAAACCTGAACAATTTCTGAAGTCGCTCCTGTGATTCTCACGGTGTGAGCACCTCATGATGCTGAATTAATCTCAGTTTTTAAAGATACTTCTCATACATTAAAGAGTACACATTGTACTTTTCAAAAAACAAAGCCCTTATGGCAGGGTAGGTCATCCATCTGGTGCTTTTCCCCTGTAGGAGTGATATGCTCTAACCTGGGAGGAAAACTTCCTGGAGTGGACTTAGTGGGACATAGTATGTTGGTCTCCAGTGTGATGTCTCCCCGAGGAATTGTGTAGAATAGTGTGGAGTACATTGTTTTTTTCCTTATGAGCTGACTTTTAAAACCAAATCCTCCCCACAGAGAGGATGTGATTTCCCTGTAAATATATATATGTGACAGGTTTGAGAATATCAGTTTCAGGTCTGCCTTCAGCAACTAGTTTTTTTCAAAAGGAAATGAATAGTTGTAGATTTGTGCTAGAATGAAGTGATCAGATGACGGATAAAGGAGATAATTGTTGCATTATCTTTGACATTTTAGGAGACACAGCTTGTAATTTTTTATAAGATATGGAAGATATTTCTAGGAATCTGATTTTCTTATTCTTGTTTCTTAGGGCAAACAGTCTCAACTATATTAAGTACCATCTATCTGAGGATTCCTGGGAGTTTAAAACTGTCTTCTGGAGTTGATCTATCATTTTATAATTGGAGTAAATGAGGGAGTGGGAAAAACGTAATACTCATATATTCATTAAAATGTTTTTCTTTGAACTGTTATAAATATTTTCAGAAAGGGGTTGTGCACGTCACCATATAGTCGTACTTTTGTGCTCCGTTTGCCTGTTTGGTGAAAGATCATTTGGAGTGGAGCATCATGGGTTCTGATGCTCTTCTGCCCTATGCATGTGTGTGATTTGTAACAAGTGTCTTCCAGAGTCAGTTCCTTCTTTATAAAACAATAACTTTGGACCAAGTAGTCTCTGAGTGCCTTTCAGCTTTAAAAGTGTATAGTTCTGTAAGTTTTCTCAGTTCAATTATACCACCTTTTTTAAGATTTTATTTATTTATTAGAGAGAGAGAATGAGAGAGAAAGCACATGAGATGGGGGAGAGTCAGAGGGAGAAGCAGACTCCCTGCCGAGCAGGGAGCCCGATGCGGGACTCGATCCCGGGACTCCAGGATCATGACCTGAGCCGAAGGCAGTCGCTTAACCAACTGAGCCACCCAGGCACCCAATTATACCACCTTTGAAGTGCCATTTGATTAATAATTATTTTCATAAGTATTTAATGAAAATGAATGTTTTCAATCTATAATGATAATCAGAACTAATATCATTTAAAATAGTTGTTTTTCATATTTAGGTCTATTTTACAAAATGAGTAATGTTTTGTGTCATTCACACAGAATTCTTTAGAAGCTATTTCTATTTGTTTATTCCCATTAAAATGAAGAGATTTATATAATTTTTGTTTGATTTTATATACTTGAATGGGAACAGTGATTTGTATTAAAGGTTTTTAAAATAAGACCTCTTCCATGATACCATTCTGCAAGGTAAATATTCTGCTATAGCCTTTATCACATTTTATAACAATTAAATGTAAACTTTTTTCTCTCAAAAAGTTCAGTGACCGTATCTTACTTACCAAAGTTTACACTTCGGCACCTGCAATGAAACCTGCCAAATGATACTGATTTAATATCTGTTAAGTGAACAAATTAATGAATGGTGACTGAACGGTGTGTCATTAGAGAAGCCAAGAGGGAAGACAGTGTGAAAGAAAGGAGTTATAAATTGTGTCAAATATTAGACAGATTATTAGAAGTGGACTAAAAGGACCATTGGATTCAATCCATTAAAAGTAAAGATAGATTGCACTGAACAAGTTAAAACCAAATGGAAGCAGTGAAGTTAGACCACTTAAGAAGCATAGTCATGTAAAGGAGAAATCTAAGGCAGAAGAATAAAGGTTGTACATATATGAAAGGCACTGTTTTTAAATCTTTAAATATGTTACTAGTATATAATGTTTGAAGGCCATGCTGAAGGATCCAATGGAGATGCTGGAGGAGAAGGGTGCCCAGGGTAAGTAGTGGAGTGACATATCAGAGGAGGGAGAAGATAAAAGTAATGCATTAAAAAAATTGATATTTTTGGAAAGGAATAGATGGTTGAGTTCTTTGGAAAAGATAATTTAAAAAGAAAATGAGGGGTGCCTGGGTGGCTTAGTCAGTTGAGCGTCTGACTCTTGGTTTCGTCTCAGATCATGAGCTCATGGGTCATGGGATGGAGCCCCATGTCCGGCCTCCATGCTCAGCGGGGAGACTGCTTGAAGATTCTCTCCCTCTACCCCTTCCCCAACTCATGTGTTCTCTCTCTCCCTCTCTCTCTCAAATAAATAAATAAATCTTTTAAAAATTATTTAAAAAAATAAAAAGAAAATGAATGCATGTAAAAGAGGGCAAAATGAAGAAATTTATTCCAAATTAAAAAGACTGAAAATGGAGGCTGTGACTTCTCTGTGAAGACAGTGTTCATTGTCCATTCTCCTACATAATGACTTGCAAAAATAATCTCTTCTTGCATAATAACCCGAAGGAATCTCGATACTACCATATTGGAATTCTCTAGGGCAAGTGGGTATTGCATAGTCTCTTAAAAATGGCTATATACTGTTGAAATATTCCTCAGTGAACCTTATTCGGCTATTACCTTTACTACACAAAAGTTTTGTTTTGTTTTTTCCTAATAGTATATCACCTCTAATTACCTGTATAATAAAAACAAGTTATTATTTTTATTGCAATAAAATAATGCCCTGGCATTCTCTGAATTATTTTTATTTTATATGCTGGCTTAATCATTTTTTACCTATAATTTTATGATCAGAGAACATCTATGCAATTAACCCTTGGTTTATATTAGCATACTTTATTCTTCTTAGTAACTTACCACTTTTAGATTCATTCAATTTTTATGTTCTACTGGGTTTTTAGAATTTTCACTTCATGTCCCCCAAGTTATATTTGTTTTTCTGCAGTGCTTGGCACCAGACAATTGCTACAAAGCTAGGTCTGAAAAACATGCAGGCCCATCCTCTTCTTAAGAGATAAGAAAACTTTAGAATTAAAGAATTTGTGTCAATATTAACTTATTAAATGATTTTTATCTTTGATGCTATCTCTGTTTTCGGTCACTAGTAAAAAATGTGAACATGGAGTATTTGTTACAGTTAAAAGAAAGCCTAGCCAGAATTCACTGGAAACAAAAAGCTGTCACTGGATGCTGGATATTACTGTTCGCACTTTGGTGGAATGAATGGACTCTGTCCATACTTGCTGTTTATCACAAGTCTCAGATTATAAACCTCAAGTAGAAGCACCCAAATGGCTGAATGTATGGGTGCTCCAGTCGTTAAAGATCAGGGTAAACATCTGACTTTTTTTGCAGTGAAATGCAGATGTTTCTTTCTCTTAGATCCACCCATCCACCTCTAACACTCTTTCCCCGAACTCAGTTACTTTAGGTCAAGTAGTGACCACCTTATCTAAACTTGCCAGTGAGATCTTTCTAGGGAATTTTAGGAGAAACAGAAAAGAGGAAGATTTATACTTGTACACATAAAGTTTGGGAGCAGTATGAAGTCCCCCCACCCCCCCCTTTTTTTAAACTAAGGGACCTAAGGGAGAAAAAGCAGAACTTCAGAGTGGTAACAGAGAAAAGAATCAAGACGAGTAAGAAAGGGGTACAGATAAGAAGAATGAGTCTGTGGCCATTCAAATATTCTTTCTTTTCTTAATTCCTGAGACTCGGTTCTTTTCCCATTCTTGAATTTTGTGAGACACTCATTTTTCTTGTAATAATTTATCCTTCTTAGTCAAGTAAATTCAAGTTGTTTGTTAACTCTGGTTGCTGTAAATATGTTCCTTATTTGTAGGTCAATTAAAATGAAATAAAATATGGTAGGATTTTGATGTAGGTGAGATAGTGAAATATTTATATAGGTTTGACATTATAAACTTTTAAAATTATGAAATGAATTCTACCATAAATAATGCCATATTGGTCAGTATACTACACATCCTATTAAAAAGGAGAGAAAACAAATTTTACACTTGAAAAACCCTGTTATGTTTTTCTTTAAAGAATTAGTTTTTGGGGGGCACCTGGGTGGCTCAGTTGTTAAGCGTCTGCCTTCGGCTCAGGTCATGATCCCAGGGTCCTGGGATCGAGCCCCGCATCGGGCTCCCTGCTCAGCGGGAGGCCTTCTTCTCCCTCTCCCACTCCTCCTGCTTCTGTTCCCTCTCTCGCTGTCTCCCTCTGTCGAATAAATAAATAAAAAAAATCTTTAAAAAAAAAAGAATTAGTTTTTTGATGTTTAACTTACAAACAATAGGTTATTTCTATTTTAACAAATTACTTGCTTATCTGAGTACATTTCTTCTGAAAATACTTTCAGCTTAATGTGTCTACATTCACAGTACAAAGGATCTAAAATTCTCCAGGATTAACGCAAACTGGTGCAGCCACTCTGGAAAACAGTGTGGAGGTTCCTCAAAAAGTTAAAGATAGAACTACCCTACAATTCAGTAATTGTACTACTAGGTATTTACCAAAGAATACAAAAATATTGATTTGGGGGGCCCCCTGGGTGGCTCAGGCCATGGAGCACCGACTCTTGATTTTGGCTTAGGTCATGATTTCAGGGTCGTGGGATCCAGCACCTTGTCGAACTCCACACTCAGTGGGGAGTCAGCTTCAGGTTTCTCTCTCTCCTTCTCCTTCTGCCCCTCCCTCTGCTTGCTCACTCTCTCGAAAATAAATAAATAAATCTTTAAAAAAATGCTTACTCAAAGGGACACATGCACTCCAATGTTTATAGCAGCATTATCAACAGTAGCCAGGTTAGAGAAAGAGCACAAATGTCCATTGACTGATGAATGGATAAAGAAAATGTGGTGTGTACACACACACACACACACACACACACACACACACACACACACACACACGCTAGAATAATATTCAGCCATAAAAAATGAAATCTTGCCATTTGCAATGACATGAATGGACCTAGAGAGTATTAAGCTAAGCGATGTCCGTCAGTCAGAGAAAGAAAATTACCATATGATTTCACTCATATGTGGAACTTAAGAAATGTAACAGATGAACATGGTGGGGGAGAAAAAGAGGCAAACCAGCCTCTTAAGAGTTAAGAGTCTTAACTGTGGAGACTCTTAACTGTGGAGAACAAACTGAGGGCTGCTCCAGGAGAGGTGGGCCGGGGCGGAGGGCTAAATGGATGATTTGGATTAAGGAGGGCACATGTGATGAGCACTAGGTATTGTATGGAAGTGATGAATCACTAAATCCTATACCTGTAACTAATATTAACATTAGTATGTTAACTAACTGGAATTTAAACAAAAACTTGGAAGAAAACAGAATTATCCCAGGGTTCAAGTAGAGTTTTCCTGTGCAGCCTACTATAATTTTTTATTAAACTCACACTAGAATGTTTTCTGGATTTTTAGGAGCCTTCTTCCTTAAGAGCTTTTCTAAGTATCTGTCTTAACTTTTAAGTATTAAGAATGGTACTGATAGCAGAGGCTTTAAACTGGATAATTGTTGCTATTAAAATGTGTGCATGTTTTCTATGTCTTCTTAATTCTAGATGTGTAAGAGGTAGTTTCTACAAAAGATGCCAATATTTCCAGAACTGTAATTCTGAATTATACTCACAGTTTCTGAATTACTATCATAACGGTTATTATTAGCAAAGTTATTGCTTTTTAATTTATATATGTGATCAGAAGAATAGATATCTTTTAATTTGGATGGCCCTATTTATTCATTTTTAATTGTTGAAAGGTCCCCACATGGAACTTTATTTCTATCAGACTGGTGATTTTACACTTCCCAACACAGTAAGGACCTATTCCAAACCTGTGGGTTACTTCTCTTTACCCCCAAACTCCTGGTTCCCTCTCACGTCACCCCCACTGATCTGAATTCTACATCTTCTTCCTCTACCTTTTCATGAATCGTCCCTGAATATCCCCCATATATGCTCTCCTTTCCTTGAACTCCATATGTAATTTTCTAGTATCTACCTCAAAAAGGTTAAGGCAAACATGAAATTAGATGGCATCTGTACAATGATTGATTGATGTATTTTAGGTGCTCAATAGATACAGACTTCCTCTTTGATGATGTATATGAATATCTAAAGGCAGAAATTTTGACTTGACATTAATCAAACCATGAATGGAATGGGTTATGTTTCATGATGTTTCATAATAAAACTTTTTTTGAAAAAAAAAGTGGAGAAGCTTTGGAAAGTCGTATGTGGGTTTTTTTCTTTTAAGATTTATTTATTTATTTTGAGAGAGAGAGAGAGAGTGCGCACAACCAGGGGGAGGAGCAGAGGAAGAGGGAGAGTCCGGCATAGGGCTGGATCCCATGACCCTGAGATCATGACCTGAGCCAAAATCAAGAGTTGAGCTGACTCACCCAGGCGCCCCAGAAAGTGATGGTTTTTACAAAGAAGGCAGAACTTGGTAGCTTGTATCTGTTACTAACTCCATCAGAACTCTATTGTAACGGACCAAAAGAGATTCCTTAGACTATCTCAATCAGTGCTCCAGAGAACGTAAAAATTATTCATCAAGAGAAGACTAATCTTTCATCTACATAGATTTAGGAACCCCTGAAGTACCTTCAGGAATATCTCTACACACCCATGGTTTTCTCCTGAACCACACTTTATTAAGTCATACCTCTGCTTGCGGCATCCTCATACCATAAGTAAACCTTCTATCAAAGTCTTACTAAAGGGGGCGCCTGGGTGGCTCAGTCGTTAAGTGTCTGCCTTCGGCTCAGGTCATGATCTCAGGGTCCTGGGATCGAGCCCCGCATTGGGCTCCCTGCTCCACAGGAAGCCTGCTTCTCCCTTTCCCACTCCCCCTGCTTGTGTTCCCTCCCTCACTGTGTCTCTCTCTGTCAAATAAATAAATTAAATCTTAAAAAAAAAGAAAAAACAAAGTCTTACTAAAGTATGAGTTTAGTTTAGTAAAATTGTCAGTTGTCCAAAGATGTCATTTTCATATATAATTAACCTGTTTTCTGTGGCAATTTCTATGATACAGGATTTGTCAATTTGGCAACTGTTAGAATGCTCAATAGGCGTCCTCATAATCTACTCAATGTCAAATATTAACAGTAGTGATCGTTGGGTTACAGCATTTAGAATGATTTTTTTTTTCTTAAGAGCTGTCTTTTCCATCTTTCATGCTCTCATGTCTGGAGGCAGCTTCATCTTCCTGAAACTGATCTTTTAGAAGCTGCCAGTACTGTCTGTCTGCAAAACAAAACTTTCCCTTTCACACTTCTCAGCTTCAAAACCCACAATGGCTCCTAATTTTGCTAAAAGAAGACTGCCGTTCTTCCTAACAGAGTTTTAAAAACCCTAGAGGCTGGCCCCTGGGGATGTTTTCGGCATCATTTCTTGCTGTTGTCTACCTCATACTTTCTGCTTAGTTAGTTGCCCTCCACCTTAAAGCCTGTTTCTTAGTGTGTGTTTTTGCTGAATTCATCCACCTTCACCAGGATAAATGTTTAACTTTTAAAACTCCTTCAGATTTCACCTCTTTATTTATGAATCCAACAAGTGTTTTTATTAAGTAGCTACTGATTTTATGGTGAGAAAAAGCAGAAACAGTGCAGCTGTCTTAGAGCCTCCTGTCTATAGGAGAGGCAGGGGCGCCTGGGTGGCTCAGGTCATGATCCCAGGGTCCTCGGATTGAGCCCTACATCAGGCTCCCTGCCCGGTGGGAAGCCTGCTTCTCCCTCTCCCACTCCCCCTGCTTGTGTTCCTGCTCTTGCTATCTTTCTCTGTCAAATAAATAAAGAAAATCTTTAAAAAAAATAAAGGAGAAGCAAATATTTATCAGATATTCGAAGAAATATAAATACAAAAATTAGTTAAGAACCAAGTGAAGGATGAGGTTCAGAGAAAACTTTTCCTGAGGAAGTCCAGAATTTCTTCAGTCCAGAGCTTGGCCTTAGTTGGTTCAAAGGAAGGACAGGGAGTGGGGTGTTAGCTGAATAAGCCCCTGGACAAGAGCTTTTCTATCATAGCCAGAGTCAAGTAAGGGCTTTTCTTGGTACTCCCATATTACTGTATGCACATCTCAATCTTGTCACTGATCTCATTAATTTGTTACTTCTACTTGCTTCACCAAAGAGATTGTAGAATTTTTGGAGCATGAACTGTGTCTAATTTATTCTTGCTTATTCAATCATAGTTGCCTGTCACATAAAAGGCACCTAAAACTATTTTATGAATTATTAGCTTATATCCTAATTGAAATGTTATGCCTCAAACTAGTGAGATTAAATTAGTCCAATATCATAAGGGAAAAGTGGGACACAGGAGTCAACATATTATGTTCAAGCATTTTGCTTTGTCATCTCATATAATATACAGTCTCTGTCTGTCTTTTCTCCTGTGTAAGCCACAATAGAAATAGATGCTCTCATTTTAAATGAATCATAGGAATAATTTTGGCATGTTATTACACTTTTAAATTATTAGTGAATTAAATAAACTACTGCACTAAAATAGCTAATGTATATACAGAAACAAGCAATTAACTTCTCATTTATAAGAATAAAAGCTCCTTTATTATAATTTGTGCAGAATGTCTCTTGCATTAAACGTGGTTAGCTGATGTCTATTCTTCCCTAAACAGAAGTATCACTAGATTAAATTTATCAGCGGTTTTCAGATAGATGCATTCTGTTAAATTTTCTGAATTTAAGCTTCTACGTTCACCAAGAAATCATGCCCGTAATGTTCAAATGTGAGGCACTAGAGCTGAAACTTGAACTTGGGTCCTGTGACATCTTTTCCTATCCTATGCTTTCTCCTGCCTACAAGTATAAGGTTACATGATGCTGAAAAATAGTACAGGCAAATTGTTGGCATGTGTGAGCTAAATTAAGATATTTAGAGCTATATATTTAAGATCTGAAAAAGCCTTCTGTGAGAGACAGAGCCCGCTTTCTGCCTGACAAAGAGTAGGCTCTTAATGGACATTTATGGACGTTTATTAAATAAGTCAATCCAGTTTTTATTTAACAAAGAAGTAAGACATCCTGATAAGTCTCCTAGTTCTTTTCAAAACATATATGATCCTCTGCTAATATTTTATAAGAATAGTCAAATGATGAGAACATTTCAATATTTATAATATGTGATTACCTATTGCTTTTCACATGTAATTCTGTGTCCAATGCTAAAGGATTTTCTTTTTCTCTCTTTTCCTGTCTCTCTCCACCTCCTCTCTCTCTCTCTCTCTCTGTCTCTGCCTCTATCTCTGCCTCTGTCTCTCTCTTGCCTCTGTCTCTCTCACACATATACGTACATACTACACAGAGGTTTGTCTTCTAAAAAAGAGATGCCAGTACTTTTACAATGTTTTAAACTTCTTATTCATACTATCTCTGGTATCTCTGCTATTTCAACCATATTTCACCTTTTTTACATCCCAGTCTCTGGTACCCGTATTCCCCAAGGCCCAGGCACAGGCCAATAAATGTCAGTTAAAAAGACGAGAACAAGAAAGAAGATGCACAGCTCTTCTGCCTCGGTTAGTGTGAAGCATGATAGCATGTGCTATATTTTCAGTGGAGGAGGCCACATAGGTCCACTCATAAATTAACATTTGAGCTTTTTATTCAGGCCAAATGAGTCTACTGAAGTAGGATGATAATTAATTTGAGCAGATGTGTGTCAACATTGGTCTGGGGGAAAAATGAGCCAGAAGACTGCAAAAGAACTTAGCATCATAGAACAAACACTGGGTAGGAGAAAGAAATGAAATGTAAAAGTCATTTAAGAAATATCATTACTTTGCAATTTTTGAGGTTTGCAACATCCCACCCAAGTGTGAAGATGTTTTTCTTTCGATGTTTGTGTGAACTTTTAGATACAGTAGCACTTGAACCCATTCTTAAGTCTAGAATAACTGTGACCTAAGAGAAAAAGTCTACAATGGTATCTTGAGTATAATTTTTAATATATATATAAAGTTCCCTTAGGTTGAAGTCATGATTTTCATTGTACAACAGGAAAACACTAATTTAACTTTGGGATAAAAAAAGTATTTTCCTTCCAAATGAATAAAACTTTGGAGAACCCATAACACACAACAACTCCATGGAAATCCAATCTTACATCTTTTCTTGCCCTCTAATTTCCTCACTATTTAAAATATGTACACACACACACTGCTGCCCCCACACCCACATTCCGTTTTTAAACATTGGAACAAGGCTGTTTAACACTTATTTTTGAAATGTAGTTGGTTGTTTACCTGAGTTTTGTACCAGTTAGAACATCCCAAAGCAATCTTGACTCTTTTAAAGAAATGAAGGATGGCATTTTCTCTGTTTTAAAATGGTTTCAGCTATTGCACGAAGTACAACATTTAAAAAAGATTCAACCTTTTTTTTTTTTTTTTTTTAATTTTCAGGACCGTCAACTCTGGAGTGGATTTAAGAAAAGAGTTTAAGCTATCCAGATAGCCCTCTGTTGTAATTCAAAAACTTATAAAAACAAGTTTCATGCTTTTTCTAGTGCAGAAAGGACTCTTCCCACACTTGCCATTACAGGACTTTAAATAAGTTAGCACAGGGCTGGCCACAACTTCAAGTATTTGACAAGTCTCCAGAAATGTCTCAAGGGTCCCCCTAACAAACCCTTTGAGTGACGGTGATCTTCTTCAGTGGTCCTGGCTTCTTTAACTGTCCTGGCCTCATTGATGTACATGACTCTGTAGCTCCGTGATCTCACTAAGTGGCTTTGTCTCCACTACCACCGGTATACAAGCACCATGCTGTTTCAGGCGGATGTGTGAGAATGCTCTCTCTCTCTGGGTGGTGCAGTTAGCAGCGATTTATTTGTGTTTTGCTTATCTAGATTTCCTAACTATTCTCAGTGAACTCATATCAAATTATAATTTATATGAAAATATATTTGCATTAACATAAGTAAATATAGTAGGTCATAGTAACTACGCACCAATCCTCCATTTGTTCTAAATACTGGTGTAAGGTCCAAGCTCCACAAACTGAGAAGCATAGGGAACATTTGGAAAACCATGAATGTAATTCTTCCTATATTTTAATTTAGTCACGAGAAGAATCAGGTATCATACAATAATATTTCTTACATACAAGGCGGAGTTAATCATATGTATATTCTTTGAGAAATGAGCCACAATCCGGGGTTCCCAAGAACCTTTATTTGATAAACCTGGTAGACTCTCATCTGCTAAGGTGGCATGTGTGTAAATGGGATATTTTCAGAATAACAAGATAATATCTCAGAAACTTTTTAAGCATGACTAATAATAAGCACATAATTATTTGTTAAGCACTACTATTTTTTAAGCATGTCGTTTTTTCAGGCAAGATCACCTTGGGAGGACCCTATAGTTGTGCCATCCTGCAGCTCTGATTTAACAATCTCTTTAGTTTACCAAAATATATACATTTCTTGTCAGCAAGAGTATGTTAGCTACTACTGCTTTTTTCTCCATTCTATAATGTACATCCTTGATATATATATTTTTAAAATTTATAACATTCTGTTATGACTACTTCAAAAATACACTGCGGATTTTATATTAAAATATTGCTTATCTGCATAATATGTCGAATAGCATCAATTCAGTGTGCAATATAATTTTTACAATGCCATTTTCAAATCTAGATAAATATGATGTGTCAGGTAATTAAATAAATATATTTCCTTACTCCTTAAATAGTCTTTAAAATAGAGTCCATTTATTTTATCTTTCAAAATAAATCAAAGGGTGCCTGGGTGGCTCAGTTGGTTAAGCGACTGCCTTTGGCTCAGGTCATGATCCTGGAGTCCCGGGATCGAGTCCCGCATCGGGCTCCCTGCTCAGCGAGAAGTCTGCCTCTCCCTCTGACCTCCTTCCCTCTCATGCTCTCTCTCTACCATTCTCTCTCTCTCAATAAATAAATAAATAAAAATCTTAAAAAAAAAGCTGTCTCAAAATAAATCAAAGTGTTGTGGTATTACACTTCTATATATTAATGACAACAAAATTGAATTATAAACATATTAATACAATAATTTTTTCAATTAAGGGAGAGCTGTGTTAATGGCTGCTATGAAATTTGACCCAGGTACAAGCCTAGATTCCTATCTCTCAGATTTTAAAGAATGAGAACAGAAAATTTCTGTGTCACCTTTTGGCTGCTAATAAGATAGAAAAAATGGTATATATTATATATTTTGTTTCTATTAGCTATGTAGAATTCTTAAAAACATATATGAAACACTTTAACATTTTTTAAGTTTTTATTTAAATTCCAGTTAGTTAACATACAGTGTAATATTAGTGTGAGGTGTACAATATAGTGACTCAACACTTCCATACAACACCCAGTGCTCATCACAACAAGTGCCCTCCTTAATCCCCATTACTTATTTAGTCCATCCCCCCCCCGCCCCACCTCTCTCTGGTAACCATCAGTTTGTTCAACATAGTTAAGAGTCTGTTTCTTGGTTTGCCTCTCTCAACATATTTTTTAATACTGTCACTAAAATGTTTCATCTCTGGTGAAGTAAAAGAAAATATCATATTGCATACCTAACCATATTGTGGACCAAATAAATGAAATTAGAAGTAAATTATGATGTAATTTTAAAATTACGACCTAGGGCCACTGATTCCCAAGCACATGACTTGTAACTGGAATCTCACCATCCTTCAAGGAACTTGTTGATGCCTTTTCCTATGATAATTCACTTCATTCTGTAGAAACATAGTACATTAGTCAGATCTCAATGTGTGCGACTTAGAGCATTAATAATTTGTTCATACAAATTAGGCCATAGCCTTCCTATAGACACCTTTCCTGGGTCTCAGATGATATTAGAGAAATAATTTATGGCCAGAGAGTTTGTAAGTACATTTTCGCATAAACATTAATTCTCTCAGACCATTAATACTCTTAAGTAAATTACCCATTTAATGAGCTAAATGCTATTTAATTTGAGAAGGCTCAGTTATGGTCTGAAAGTATTTAAGTCTGAGTAATGAACTAGACTTTGTATTTTCAGGAATTAGCTTAAATAATAGAAAAAAGGAATTATTATAACTATTCACCTAGGCAAAGACTAACTTTAATGATAGCTGATGGGAATTGCTAAAATAAGGCTGCTATCCAGAACAATTGATAACCTTTATTATAAGATTTTGAATAAGAAACCATTAACTCTAATCATATAACTTTATAAGGTTGATCAATTTTAAAGATCCTTCTTTACTCTGGTAAGCAGAAAGGAAAATATGTAAGAACTCTCAGTAGAGTGGGTTTGACATTGTATGTAACAGAAAGGATTTTAAATATTCTTTTAAGATTTTGGGATTTGGGGATTTTGAGAGTTTATCTGGTGCAGGAAATTATGCTGATATGAGAATATCATGATGAATGAAAGTAGATCTAATCCGTCCACTCATGGAGCTTTTAGTCCAGTTGGCAGACAAATATGAATCTAGTAATCACTCTAAGTAATGTACAGCTATAGATTAGGAATGACACAGTATAAAAGCACTTTAGAATTACTTTTCAACTTGGGAAGGGGAGAAAAAGGCTTCCATAAATGAATATAATTATATTCCTCTTGATCACAAATCCAGTATCTCATAAATTCTCTAGCAATCCCTGTAACCACAATTTATTGGTAAATTGAATTGGTTTTACAGTGACTCATATCTAAATGTGAATAAGGATGGAAACTATACCAGAGTAACCAAAATTGCAAGAACGATTGGTAGGATTTACACTGAATTGGTTAGATAATCTTAACTTCATTCTGTGAAAAAGGCTACCAGTTTGTGTGTGCATGTGTGCGTGTGTGTGTGTGTGTGTGTGTGTGTGTGTGTGTAGGTTTTGGAATCAGAGACCTGATAAACCACTTCTTATTTAACCCCTTTTCTTTTTTCTTATTAAAGATTGTATTTATTTATTTATTTGGTGGGGAGATAGTGGGAGAGAGAGCATGAACAAGGGAGAGGGGGAGAAGCAGGCTCCCCACTGAGCAGGGAGCCTGACACAGGATTCCATCCTAGGACCCTGAGATCATGACCTGAGCCAAAGGCAGATGCTTAACTGACTGATCCACCCAGGTGCCCCTTTTTTCTGTTTTCTTATAACATCAATATAAATATAAAAAAGTGGTTTTCAGCATTTTAAGAAATTAAGAGTTGTTCTGCTATATTCTTTCTAATGAATAAAAAAATACAAATACGTTGAGAAGTGCCCAAAGTACCATCCTGATGTAACTTATATTTTACCTTCTCTTGGATCTATCATGAATTTCAGTTATAAGGACCCCAACAATGAGTAGTTCCTAGGATTAATGCTATCTGTGGAATTTCTCCCTTAAATTTGTTGTCACTGATAAGCTTTTGCTTGATGTCTTATCAGCCACAAGAGTTAGTGTAGATAAATTGAACCAAAACAACCTAGCAAAGCATTCATCAAAGGTAGCTCAAATGTATCCACTCTGGTCCCACTTGATTGCTTACTTAATCTCACCATCAGCAATAAGCTTTAACTCACAGGATCACCTATTAAGTCCAATCAACACATTTTACATTTAATTTGTGTAAAAAAAAAAGTTCAGAATTTTGCATCTTTTAATACACATGGAAAATTGTAAGAAATATTCCACAAATGATCATCAAACCAAAGTAAATCAAGTTTAACAAGAAACTAGTTTAAAATGTTAGAATCTCAATGAGCCCATTCTGTTATTCATGATAAGATGTGTTATTCATTTGATAGCCATAGACTCTTGTTTATTCATTGGGTTGATTTTTTTATTATTATTATTATGTTAATCATCATACATTACATCATTAGTTTTTGATGTAGTGTTCCATGATTCATTGTTTGTGCATAACACCCAGTGCTCCATGCAAAACGTGCCTTCCTTAATACCCACCACCAGGCCAACCCATCCCCCTACGCCCCTCCTCTCTAGAACTCTCAGTTTGTTTTTCAGAGTCCATAGTCTCTCATGGTTCGTCTCCCCCTCCGATTTCCCCCCCTTCATTCTTCCCCTCCTGCTATTTTCTTCTTTTTTTTTAACATATAATGTATTATTTGTTTCAGAGGTACAGATCTGTGATTCAACAGTCTTGCACAGTTCACAGCACTCACCATAGCACACAGCCTCCCCAATGTCTATCACCCAGCCACTGCATCCCTCCCACCCCCACACCACTCCAGCAACCCTCAAGTTTGTTTCCTGAGATTAAGAATTCCTCCTATCAGTGAGGTCATATGATACATGTCTTTCTCTGATTGACTTATTTCGCTCAGTTATAATACCCTCCAGTTCCATCCACTTCATTGCAAACGGCAAGATTTCATTCCTTTTGAAGGTTGCATAATATTCCATTGAATATATATACCACATCTTCTTTATCCATTCATCTGTCGATGGACATCTTGGCTCTTTCCATAGTTTTGTTATTGAGGACATTGCTGCTATAAACATCGGGGTGCACATATCCCTTCAGATCCTACCTTTGTATCTTTGGGGTAAATACCCAGTAGTACAATTGCTGGATCATATGGTAACTCTATTTTCAACTTTTTGAGGAACCTCCATACTGTTTTCCAGAGTGGCTGCACCAGCTTGCATTTCATTGGGTTGATTTTGATAAAATAACTACCACACATTTATTAATATATAATTATTGGACTATCATCATCTCAAAGTATTTGGCCTAATAGTAAGTTTTCATTATGATGAATGAATAATGATAACCCAAAAGTGTATAAATATAATGTACGTTATCTAGAGTATTTGGAAATAGTTGGCAAGTGACCTAGGAACAAAGACCCCGTCTAGTGATTTTCACATATCATGGCTAGTCATGGACTAGTGTAGTGGTATCAGAGTCTCCTGAGGTGCTTTTGAACATAAAGATTTCTTGGTTCCAAAAAGAATTTCCAACAACTCCTTACTCAGTTTACTTTGTGTTAAACTGCAGGAGTCCCTGTTCCTACAAAACTATTTGAATTATTCTGATGAGCAGCAAAGTACTGGAGCCACTGATTTTTTGACCTATTATGTTTAATAAGGGCCATGTTTAAACATAGAGTATAACTGTAGCATGTACATCTGTAATCTTTAAGCTTTTGTGTTTTTTTAAGATTTTATTTTTAAGTGAACTACACCCAGTAGAGGGCTCAAATTTACAACCCCAAGATCAAGACTCACATGCTCTACTGACTGAGCCAGCCAGGCACCCCTAACCTTTAAGCTTTTGTTCTGCAGACATGAGTTGGGATTCTGGATATTTTCTTCTCCTCATATGCAATTAAAATGCTATTATTTATTTTGAAAAATATCTCAACTCTATCAATATACTGACTAATTTGTGCTCTAATCTTTTTCTTGTCTTTTATGAAATTAATTGTAATGTTTTGTGTTTTGCAATTCAAAATATCAGTGAAAAGATTAAATAACAGAAACCAATGACTAACTATTTTCTCCTAATGAAAGTCATTGTCTGAAAATTATGCCTACTAAAATTTATAGATTGCCAGTTCAAAGGACCTCAGATTAATGAGGCATAACCCCTTTGGGGAAAAATAGGAAAATAATTAATGCCAATGCTATTCCTTAATTATAGCTATCATATTTAATGAGATTTTATTCAACAAATAATGTATGTGGTAATGATTTTATGCACATTATTATGTTATATATTATACACCATATACTCTAAATTAGAATTATAGTTTAAATACCTTCCAGTTTGAAATCATGGAAATAGATTTTAAATCAATATTATCTTAAGTGCATTTTCCACAACATGTAATACAGGTTATTAGAAACATCATTTTTAAAAATTGTCAAATACATTAGACAAAACTATGGATATATATTGAGAGACAGAATTTTTCAGAGCTTTCAATCTTCTAAGCTATATAGTGAATGCCTAAGAGGCAAACATAGAATGTAGCACTTCTAAAGTTCACATGACCACAAAACCCTGTGTTTGAAGTATTTAGAAGAATACTCTTTGGGAAATGCTCTTCTAAAGCCAATGAACTTCCTTAAGTTTTGCTCACAAACCATACCCTGCAATCCTATTCCCCAAAGAATATCTACATTGAAAGAAAGGGGAAGAGTCTTAGTTACTAGAATATGCACCCAGCCTTCTCACTGAGAGTGAAATGAACTCACATGGTACTGAATGAGAAAAAACCCTGGCATACATTTCATACAGCCTTCAGTTATTGTGCTGAAAAAAAAAGTGCATAGCTTTTTAGTTCAGGAAACATTTCTATTTCAAATATAAGAACTAATAACTTCCACTTGATCTATATTGCATTTTCACTTGGACATAATCATTTTCTTCTATTAAGACTATTCACCATACCTCAGATGAAACCCCCCTTTGCCAATTGTGAGAATATGAGCACGAAGAGATCAATTATTTCTCAAATATTTTCCTAGATATTTCTGAAACAATTTGTTCCTGGATCTGAGAAAGACAAAGTAGGCTTTCTATTGGATTTAGGACTATTAAATATACCTCTTAGCTGATTTGGAGGCCATATTTTCCTCCATCCAATTTCCATCATCAAATCCAAAATTTCTTCCATGAGAAAATTGGAAGAAATCATTGTACAGAGAAAGAAAAGAAAGAAAATTTAGGAGAGAAGAAAAGTGGAAAGAGATCTGGGGACATTGGTTTCCTCGTCCAGTTGTCCCAGATGCCCAGACACATCCGAATCTTTTTTCTAGGAAAAACCCCACTGTCCTGGAAATATGTCCCACATTGCCTTAATAAAATTTAATTTACTGTCATTTTTGACTATTTGAATACCCAAAATTGTATCTCCCATCCAACTGATCACGTCCCATGAAATTTTTTCTCCTATACAAATCTTCACACCACTTGTATCCAACCTTCCTCACTGTTGCCATTTTATTTTGGGCTCATTATTTGTATTTCAATTAGTGAAGCACTCTTTTACTTGGTCTCCTGATTCTAGTGGTAGCCTCTTTCAGTTTAAGTTGCAATATCTAACATGTAAATTGTATCAGATCAATTTCTAGCAAAACAAAAATATATTTTGAATCATTTTTTTTTGTTTTGTTTTATCACTTCCCTTAAGATAAAACCAAAATCTTAAAAATGCCATGAAGGCCATTCTTAATCTGATTCTCAGCTATTTATCCAGCTCTGTCTCTTGCCACCTACCCCATCATCACTGTCAAACACACTATATTTCAGTTATCCACTGTTGGTAAAGAAAAACTTCAAAACATAGTGGCTTAAAACAACAGTTTATCACTATTTCTTATGATCTGAGAGTTGGCTAGATGATTCTTGCTTGGAGTCTCTCATGCAGTTGTAGTTGGAAAGCAGTTGGGCCTGGAATCATGTCTCAACTGGGATGGTCAGCAAAGATGGCTTCTTCACTCACATGTCTAACAGCTCAGTGCTCCTCTGCATCTTTCCAGTTAGAGTCCAGTGGTACCTGCACTTCTTGTGTGAAGACTAGACTCAGGGTTGTAAGAAGCAGGAGGCAGAAGTTGTTAGGGTTCTGTTGGGTTGTATAGGCTATGCTTGGAGCTACGCTATTATTTCTGCCACATTCTATGGGTTAGAATACTCTCAGGGCCTGCCAAGATTCAAGAGGGTAGAGAAGTGGAGTCTAGTCCACTTCATGACAGGGACAGAGTAAGATAACATTTCTGAAGAGCATTCAGAGATCTGATACACAATGTAATATGTGAAGCATTTCCTTGACTAGAAGGTTTTCTTTCCCATTTCCTGTCTCCAGTATAGAATTCCATGCTTGTATATGAGATTGTTCCTTCTCCAATCCATAATTTTTGAGATACTGACTAATCTTATTAAGCAGTTTTACTATTTAATTATTTTAAAGTTCAATTATAGTTTTTGTTGTATGGCATTATTTTATTATAGTAATGATAACACATATATTTCAATTCTTTAACATTAAATTGGCTATACCAAAATTATTTCTTAGAATATTTGTCCTTAGTGTTTTCATCCAGACCTCAGTGTGGTCATAAAGAAAAGAGCATTCTGAGGAAGAGAGGAACTGAATTAATTAATCAGATCATTTTTATTACAAAGTACAGTTACAGAGAATGATCTTATTTTTATTTTTTATTTTATTTTTTTTAGATTTTATTTGTTTATTTGACAGGGAGAGACACAGTGAGAGAGGGAACACAAGCAGGGGGAGGGGGAGAGGGAGAAGCAGGCTTCCCACAGAGCAGGGACCCTGATGGGGGCTTGATCCCAGGACCCTAGGATCATGACCTGAGCCAAAGGCAGACGCTTAACAAGACTGAGCCACCCAGGTGCTCTGATCTTATTTTTTTGAGAAAAGTTTTGAAGGGATAAAACTGAGGCTATAATTAAGGATATGGCAAAAATTACATGAATCCATTTATTTGAAAAGATGTTCATGTATATAATTAAAAAAATTATTTTTAACATAAGAAATTCACAAAGTTACTCTGAGGAGTAAATTTTATAATACAAAAATAAGTTCCACATGTAGGTGAAATCATATGGTATTTGTCTTTCTCTGTTTGACTTATTTCACTTAGCATAATACCCTCTAGGTCCATTCATTTTGTCACAGATGGTAAGATTTGACATCTTACCATCTTACTGTGGCTGAGTAATATTTCATTGTACCTATGTTTACCTTATCTTTATTCATGCATCTATTGATGGACGCTTGGGTTGCTTCCACATCTTGGCTATTGTAAAAAACAAAACAAATGAACAAACAAACAAAAAACAGAAACAAACTCATAAATACAGAGAACAAAATGGTGGTTGCCAGAGGGGAGATGGGTGGGGGGATGGATGAAATAGATGAAGGAGATTAAGAGGTATAAACGTCCAGTTATAAAATAAATCACTGAGATGAAAAGTACAGCATAGGGAATATAGTCAGTATATCATAATAACGTGGTATGGTGACAAATGGTGGCTACACTTATTGTGGTGGGCAATGAGTACTGTAGAGAATTGTTGAATCACTATGTTGTACACTTGAAACTAATATAACATTGTATATCAACTGTATTTCAATAACAACAAATTTTTACAGTAACTATAAAAACATAACCCTCCAAAAAAGAAAGGTTACTTTCTTATAACAAAACATTGTCTGGTGCATATCATAGTATTGTAATGTAATAAAGTTAATTAAATATAATAATGCAGCACCCAATAATAAAGTACACAATCAATATTCCATTTTGGATATGGGTAAACCTGCAATTTCATAGTCATTCATCTCTTCATTCACTTACCCAACAGTCTTTAATTGAGCATCTGCTAAATGATGAGTCTTGTTTGTCTTGGCCTTGATGTGTTAACACTGCCACCAAATTTTGACTGTATTTGTAGCCTGATCATTTTTCTACTCACTATTATCTGTGTTCACCATAACCATGCAAATTAAATTGCTTTTGCCATGTTTTCTGTCCTATTTGCCAAATTCAATGAATATTTTTCAATTTATTTATTTGATCTCCCTGCATTATTTATTACTGTTGATAACCCCTTCCTTCTTAAATTCTCTCATTGGGATTATAAGACAGCTCAATCATCTGATTCTTCTGAATTCCTTCTCAAACATCTTCCTAACACAAGATTCTTCCTCTCCTTAGCCATTAAATATTGATTTTCCCCAGGGTTCAGTTCCTAGTCCACTGGTCTTTTCACTTACATGTTCTTTCTTTATATTTTTATTCACAATTTGCCTTTGTTCCCTCTTTTATACAAATAACACAGCAAAGACATCTTGACTTTATTTCTACTCCCAGATGTCCCATACGCACACCAAGATCAGCTCAACTCAAATGCCAAGTTAAAAACTATCATTAAATACTCTCTGCAGAGCTTCCTCAGCCAGAATCCTGGGTCTATTGAAACCAAATTCTTTTTTTCTTTGTTTAAGCTTTTATTTATTCATTTGACAGAGAGAGAGAGCATGCACAAGCAGGGGAAGTGGCAGGAAGAGGGAGAAGCAGGCTCCCCACAGAGCAGGGGGCCCGATGTGAGACTCAATCCCAGGACCCTGGGATCATGACCTGAGCCGAAGGCAGTCACTTAACAAACTGAGCCACCCAGGCGCCCAAAACCAAATTCTTAACAGGAAACTTGTGCCTGTCCAAAATCCTCTAAGTACTGTTTACTTCCACAGCCTGCTCTACGACCTTCAAAATGTATCGCTATAATCCCCTAACCTGCTGGCTAATTGCCTTGCATCATTCTGTGTATATCCTGTAAAGATAGCTCTTTACTCTTTTCCCAAATAAAATTCCTCCGTGCTTTACCAGTGCTCTTCCCTGGGTCTGGAGTACCTTAACTTCCCAAGTGCCTAGCAAATTCTTAGGCACTCCTGAAGACTTAGCTCAGATCCGATGTTTCCTTCTATGTGAATTCTGCCTCAGGCCATGAGCTGTATAATCTCTGGATTTTCCCTATTCTTACACATCTCATACAGCTCCATTTTAATACTTAGTGCATTGCCTGTAATCTTTTCGCTTGTCTATCTTCCTAACTAGACTGCATTTTGAAAGAGGAACAATTTTATCATTTATTCTGCATCTCCTGTGTCTATTGTTAATTAATTGGTCGATTTACTTGAGATTAAAGATTAAAAAAAATTGGACTAATTTTTTTTTTTTTTTTTTGGCCACAAAGCTCACAAACTTTTCTTAGGAAGAAAACTGTCTTTGCTTTGTAATGTACCTTAATGAGCTTGGTTTCTTATTAAGATAAAATGGTCTGGAGCTGCTTTGGGAGACCACAGAAACAAATAAATTGCTTTACATAATAAGTTAATTGGGCTCTGCAAATGTGGAGAGAAAATAATAGGGACCCCAACAAGAAAATGGTTAGCTGGACAGCAACAATTTCTCAGTGATATGGAGAAATAGTGATTCAAAAAAACCTTTTAGAATAAGAATGCCTTATACTCAGATTGCTATTATTTATCCTGATGCTATTATGCATTACTATGATCTATTTTGAGATTATTGTATATTGTATATATATGTATGTATATATGTATGTATAAACATGCAAATGCCTTATGTGAATGATGTTTTGATAATATTTAGGGAAAAGGACCATATTCAAGAATTCAGTAAGACAAGAACTTTGGAGTGATGAGATTGTTGTGAGAATGAGCACTCCTGTATTTTTAAAAATATCAAGGGTGGGGGAGCATTGGACTTCCCATAGGATATGATATGGATGTAGCAATCAGTATTATTTAAATTTCAAAATGAAGGAGACCTCAGTTGACATTGAAGTCGTATTTTTACAGAAGCTAAAATTTCTATCAATTCCTATAGTGTTTCTGATATGCATCATTAGATATCTTAAAAGTAGATTTTTTTCTTAGAATATACATTAACTCTCCACTTGTCAATTCAAATATTATTTCCATTTATGAATGAGAATCATTGATATCTTCCAATAAAACATGTAATTCTTATTCAACATCATTAAAGGACAAGACGTTTCTAGGAAGATAGAGGCAAAACTAGAAATATATATAAGTAAAGGCAATAATAATGTATGTGCCAGTGCTCTTTCCAGGGAGGCATGTGTTTCTAAAGGATGTGGTTGGGTTAGGACAGATGGGACAGTATGATTCTCTACTTGCGTGGAGGCAAGCTATGGCTCAAAGACATGATTTTTACTATTTATTTCTCTTGTGGGAAACTAAGCTTTGTTGTATTTTTGCTTACCAAAGCAACTTACTAACTAAAGCTTTGAAATAACACAAATATTTCCTCTGCAAAGTTAGTATTATAGCTCTATAATAAGCACCCATAGTGTCTTTGTGGAAAATCATAGTATCTTTTGTAACATTGGTTTAATGACTAACCTCATAATTCCTAACTGTGGCTACAGGAGTCATGAAGTAATATTGTCGTTGTTTAAAGGAAAGTAAATATTCTAATTCCCTTCTTACCTTATTAAGTAAAAATAGTCCTTTGTGAGAAAAACACAGTAGAGCTTTGTCTCATTTCTTTATTAAATTTTTCCTAGGTACTTGCTATTGTTGTTATAATTAGAGATCAGTTATTATTCTTATTTTTTCTGATTAAAATAATAGCCGTATGGAATTCACAGAGGTTGTCAAAGAACCACATAGAACATCATTGTGGAATTGAGCTCAAATCCACGATTTTCTTTGTTCTTTCTCTAATTCTCTGTTGCCTCTCCAATTAAATATGTCACTGATCCATTTACAAGTTAATCAACAAGTTAATGGTTACCATAAAGTGAAGAGTATAGAATTTTGTTTTAACCTAAGACTCAAAGGTAGACTGTTGATAACTGGATTTCATATCACTTGAGATGCGTAATTGATCAGTAAGATTTTTTCTGTAATAAAATAAGAATACAAACGAAACTTATACAACTTAGGTTTTTAGTTAATTTAAAGTGAGCATAATTCCATAAAGTGAGCACAGTTTCTATAAAAGATAAATGCAGATTGTCATGGACAAATAATTTTGCTGCCAACACCAAAATCTAGGTGCCGGAAAATATTATTTCCTCTTCTCTTCCAGCACACCCACCCACCCCCAACATCTGCCACGGTTCTCATTGCCAGGCTTAGGGCATGATTGGGAGTTGAGAAGTCACAACCTGCTCTAACTCTTCCCATACTGAAGAAGAAGGAAAAAGGATCAGGAGCTTTCTGGACCAGTGGTGTTCAAACCTCCCCAACCCTACAACCTGGTCTCGTAATAAATACAGTACTATCTAATGCAGTGCTCGTTTTTACTTCCTAAAGTGACATGCACCAGAAACATAATTCATCTAAATATATATATATATGTATTTTTTAAAAAGTCAACATAATTCTCTAACTGAAGTGTAAAAGAAGCATAAAAGAAGGTTAATGTATAGTAAATAGCATGTATTTTAATATGTAAATGTTCAGGCATATCCAGATATAATGAATTTGTTAGATGTTTTAATTTATTATGTAGGATCTCTGTGGATGTGGCAGAAGTATGCTCTATTGGTAACTTGAGTCATTGGTAGTGAGGCTTTCCAAAATGTTTTCAAACAAAATTGAGTCTGGTCAGTATTCCATTTGCTACTGAGGTATCATTACTTCTAGGCCGTCCCCCTTGACAGAACAATTAATTATATGTATATACTAATTTGTGTGTGTGTGTATATATATATAGACAAATGATGGATAGATAGATAGATAGATAAGGTAGATAGATCTGTATTAGTTGCCTGTGGCTGTTGTAACAAAATACCACAAGCCTGGTAGCACCAAGAAAACAAACAAACAAACAAACAAAAAACAACCAGAAATACATTCTCTCACAGTCTAGAAGCTAGAGTCTAACACTGAGACGTTGGCAGAACCACCCTGCCTTCCAAGCCTCTAGAGAAGACCCCAGTTGTGTTTCTTGCAGCTTTTGGTGGCTGTAGGCATTCCTTGGCTTCTGGCTACATCAGTTTGATCTCTGTTTCTGTTGTCTCATTGCCTCCTCCTCTTCTGTCTCAAAACTCCCTCTACCTGTCCTTGATAAGGACACATGTGAAGCCATCCATTTACTTAATAGTTCAATCCCATCATACATCTATAGTGGTGTCAAATTGTTAACTGGTAGCCCAGAGCAAGTCAACTCAAGAAAAAATGTCTTTATCTCAGAGACCTGATCACAGATACCTGAAACACTCAAACTCTTAGTCTTTTGTTTATTGATTACTATAAAGACGTAGTCTATCTGATTAATATAAAAAAGGGAACTATTTGTTGATAGATGACAAATTTTCCACAAGTCTATTTTATTTTTGACAAAGAAAATAAAGCCTCTTCCACATTATCATAGATAATATAAAGATCACACGGGGATGCGCCAAAACAAAATTACTTTGTTGTATATTTCTTCTTGGAGTTTATGATTTTCCTTTAGCACTGGATTTCCCACCACAAAAGACAATTGTTCTAATGGGAACTTCTTATAGAAACATTAACTTTGCACAAAATTGTCTTGCATTAGTAGGGACAGTTGTTAAGGAGGGGCTCATGGTTGTCAGATTTGACTATGCCATGCACAGTTTCCTACAGCTGAATTCATTGAAGAGCACTCATTAAAAAAAGAAAATGCCTGCCAAAGAATTGTTTGTAATGCAAGGAAAGAAAAAGTGGAAATGACCTGATTCTCTGTAAGAGAATGAACTGTTTTGTTTTTATAAAAGAAGACTATGCAGCAATTAAAACAAATGAACTACAGTTACATATATCCATACTGATAAGTTTAAAAAAACTTAATGTTAAGTAAAAAGCAAGTTATTTATGCAAATGTTTAAACACAGAATGATACTATATTTTTATGAATATATATGTATAATATGCAGGAATCTATATGATAGTTCTGTACTCCAACTTCAAGGCCGTGCATATCCCTGGAGAAAGAGATAAAAAAGGACTAGATGAGGAGGTACAGACTTTAATTGTATCTGCGACGTGTGACTTTTTTTTTTTTTCATAAAGAGAGATCCTAAGTCAATGTGGAAATAGGAAAGATCTCTAAAATCTTGATAGGTACAGTTTATATGTCATATTATTTCTGTACTTTTCTATATGTTATTTTTATTGAAATGTACCAAAATACCTTAGAATTCTAAATTGTAATAATATATGAATATAACATAATTATTTGACTGTGTAAATTTTTATTTTGAATACTCCTTATTTTTGTCAATAAACACAAAAGAATATATAGATATACAATTTGCCCTTAATATATTTTTAAAATCCTAAATACCTATATTTGTTTAGAATGAAATAGTTGATAAGTTCCCCCTGTACCAAAGTTCCTTCCTTTAATGAGAGATAATTTCTTCCATCTATTTTTTAAGAAATTTTATTTATTAATTTGAGAGAGAGAGCCGGGGGAGGGGCAAAGGGAGAGGGAGAGACTCTCAAGCAGACTCTGTGCTGAGCATGGAACCTGATGCGGGGCTCGATTCCACAACCCTGAGATCATGACCTGAGCTGGAATCAAGAGTCAGATGCTTAACCGACTGAGCCACCCAGGAGCTTCTCTTCCATCTATTTTAATAGCAACTTCATCTTTGCTTAGTTCTTGGAGTGACAAGGTACTGTCACATATGAGAGATCAACCTCAGCCCTCATGGTGAGTTTACAAGGAAGTTTTTCTAGTTGTATACATATTTAATGTTGAACATGAGGAGGTTCTGAGAGATTAAATCACTTTCCCCGAATTTGTTGTTGGGCTAATATCGAGCACAGTTGTTTCCATTCTTAACTGCTAACTCTTATGTTAAATCTTTTTACCTTCCTTAAATATTAAAAGAAAATTTCAAAGATCTGTCATGTATTTACTCCCTGAGTTAATTTTATTCCCTTGCTATTTGTCATTTTATTTGGTTTGTTTGCTTTGGTGAAGGCAGGAGTGGGAGTTGGTGAGAAGTACAGAATCTGCCTAAAATAGGCAATTAATACAAACATCTCTCCTTCCCTCTCTCTCTTTCTCTCCACTGAGAGAATTCATCTGGGTAAACAAGCGCTCTTTTGGAATACTAATTATCCCTAGATGGGTAAAAACGTTAGTTACATTTTTGTTGCTTTAATCAGATTTAATGGAAAGGAATTGAAGTTAGTGAAATCAACTTGGGAGGATAAAATCTGCTCCAAGCAATCATGCCTGAAGGAAAATGTAAAATGAGAAAATAAGAAATATAAAAGTATGTAAAAGCATTAATCTGAGTGTAGTAATATCTTAGAGCATGAGCTCACTGAGTGACTGTTTGATACTGTATCTAGTGGAGTGTCTGGTTCTTCACACAAGCTCAATGATAGTTTATTAACATTTAAGAGAATCAATGCAGGTTCTTCCATTTTACCACAAATCCAACTGTACCTCTAAGGCTTAAGCATGCTTAAGAATGATCTGAAAGAGTTACAAAAAACATGAATTGCTGGCACCATCCTGAAGCTACTGATTCCTTATGGCATGAGTAGAGCAAAGAATTGCCTTTCCCCTGTGATGCTGTTGATGCTAGTTGGGGGAAAAATCATACTAAGTTTTTCTCCTACTTAACTGATTCTTCCTTCTCAATTTCCTTTGCTGGTATTTCTCTTTCCCAGACCTCCTAGTACTGGACTACCTCAGAGCCCAGTTCTTGGCCACTTGGTGATCTCACATATCCAGAAATCTGACCAGATCTTACCATTTATCTTGCTACCACCTGCTCTGAGCAGTCACCTCTCTTCTGGATTACTACAGGATTGTCTTAAACCATACACCTTAAACCTTTCTTCTACTCTTGTCTCTTTACGGTCTATCCTTATCACAGAAGTCAGAGTGATGTTAAAACTGTCAGTTCTTGTTATTTTTGTACTCAGAACTCTCCAAAACCTTTTCATGTCCTTCCAAATAAAAGCCTAAATTCATAAAGTGACCTACAGAACGAAATTCATGCTCTGGCTTCACCTCATACTATCTTCTCCTAGTTCACCCCACTCAGGCTATGCTGGCCCCCATCTTGTTCCACAAAATAAGTCAGGGCTTTATACTTTAAGAACTTTGCATTTGCTGTTAACTATACCAAAATGATTTTATGCCTGAAATCTGCATGCTCACCTCCTTCAAGTCTTTGTTCAAATAACATCTTTTTAATGAGACTGACAGGGACTTCCCAATTTAAAATTTAAACTCCTCTTCTGTCTCCTCATCCTCAGCATTTTCAGTCTCCCTGTGCTTTCTGTATTATTTTCACCAAAACGCTTATCATCTTCATTCTTATTATATAAAATATATGTTATATAAAATATATATGTATTTCTTGGATTTTTACATTTATCTCCATCCCTACCGGAATATAAACTCCATAATGTTTTGTACACGGATATATCCAAACATCTAGAATACTGACTGACACTCAATAAGAATATGTTTAATAAAGGAATTAATTAATCATCAAGAACTACAACTTCATCTTCTCTGCCTTTGTTATTGTCATGATAATATCAACATTTTCTGCTTCTGGTGAACATGCAGTGATTGTGCTATGTATTTATCCTACCTTATCTTTTTTTAATATTCAAAACCAACTTTTGAGCAATTATTATGCTTATTTTAGAAATGAGGAAACAGACTTATTGGATATAGTAACTTTCTAACACTAGGAGCTAATGGGGATGACAACATTTGATTTAATAAAATATGATCGAGGGGTTGTAACCTGAACCACTATGCTGTGATGCCTATTATTCACTTGTTGGAGCTTGTGCTTGTATCAAATTATGAATATGGTTGACATGAGTCTAAGTTTAAGACATGGATCCACTCTCAGCATGCTGCACAAATCAAATGTTCAACCATACAAGATTGTAAGAAAGATACTAATCTAAGGAAGACTCAGTAAGGAAATGTCATGTCTTGAGATCCCTCATAGCTAGCCAGCTCCCTTGCTCCTCAAAGCTCAAGGGTCTTGTTCTAGTGAATATCTGCACAGGCCAGGCATTGTGCCAGGTCCTAGAAGACACTGATGAAATAAAGAACTCTCTCACAGGCTAAGGGGAAGAAGGGATTCTCAAAATACTTTGTGATCTGCACTCTACTAGAGGTGTGTTAGTGGTAGAATAAGAGCATCCTAAGTTTACCAGGAGGTGTGGAGAGGCATCTCAGGGATCTGGATTAGATGAGTAAATTATTTACACAACGTTGGTGGAGAGCCAGAGGGGGAATCCAACGAGGGGACATTGCATGGGCAAATGCACAGAAGTGAGAAAGAGCTCATGTCTTCTTGGATGGATGTCTTTGGTTCTAGTTCAGGCAACACTGTATTTTTCTCTCTTTCCCTCCCTTACCTCTTTTCCTTCCTTTATTTCTCTCTTTTTTTTCCTATTAATTAGGGAGTTAGGGGTTTGGGGGCTGGGTCTGGATTGCCAGTGGGGAGAATTTATGAAAAAAATGGGAAAAATGAATCAAATGCTGAATACTGGATTTCATCTACTACATAAATGTCCCAGCAGATTTTTTTAACCTTATATCACATTAAATAATTATTCTTTTACCCTGTCACTGTTTCTGGTTAAATTTTTTGTGTCATCTATAAAATACATATGTATTTAAGTGCTTTATTGGAAGATACTTAGTTTTGATTCGTTTTCCTTCTACTGTCTAATAATGTTTTAGGGCTATGTGGTACAAACAGCATGTGCCTGATAGATTAATATTTACTGATGTAAAATCAGGCACTGGCAGGGAATCATTCATGATTTTTAAAAAATGTTTAGTTTTCACATTTAATATATATTATGTAATATATAGTACTAATTTGGTAATCTACAGTAGCTAATTTGTCGTTCATATCTTTATTCCTTAAGAAATTGAATAATTTTATTCTTCTCAATAAAAAAATTTGGAACTTTAAGAGAAAGTTTCTATTTTTGATTTTCTGTAGTAAAGTCATTGTGGGGAAAACAAGACATCTTTAGCTCGTGTCTAAAATAAGGTGGTTGATAGTTTTTAGTAATGGTACTTGAGTAGTTTGGAAAATATAATTAAAAGCTTTATGTGTAAAGCACAGTAAAAGTCTTAGATGAAAATTACAGTTTATATTAAATATTAAATATTCATGAGTATGTAAAATGTGTAGATTAAAATGTGGAAATTATTCTGAGCTAGTAAGGATTACTGTGTTGATAGTTCAGAACGATGATACATTTATCTTGTTTCATGTTTATCTTAAACCAATCTGATATAGAAGTAAATAATAGTTGTCTGCTTTGTTGTGATTTTTGATGAATATTAAGTGCTTTGATAATTGATTCTTATAGTGTATTTTATGCATGCTGAGATGCTGACTATATTTATGACACCCATATTTTCACTGAAGACTTAGCTGTGATGATGTGTGAAAATGAATTTGAGGAACAGATTTGAAAATCTGGCTTTGCTCATCTTTTATGACTTGCCTGATTTAGTGAAATGTGTTTTTCCTAGTTGTTACCTTGTATTTTATTCTGGTTTCACATTAAAAGGTAGATTTGTACTCAGCTACAACAAAGACAGCATGAATAAGTTTTTGAAGTTATAAGTCATATAATAGAACTGAAATTTTCATACAACGCCTAAATGTGAAAGAAAATAAAAGTCCTACAAAATTCCTTATTTTCTGTAATTAATATCTTCTTATTCTTGAGGCTTTTTTTCCTCATATGAAGAAATGTTGATAGCATCATAAAAGAAACCTCAGTTCTCCTTTAGTTTAAAACAGTCTAATGTTTACAGAGTTACTCAGTTGTGGGGTATTTTTTTCCTTTTTTTTGGTGGTGGCTGGGGGGGGTGAGAATCTCCATGCACATGAATTTTCTTCTTTCCCTCCTTGCCCAGATAACATCTGCATAGATAGAAAGGGAAGCTTAGGTGTGTTTGTAGTTTTGAGTTAAATTTTCTTTATTTTAGGTGTCTCACCATGATCTCATGGAATCAGTTACAGTGAAATTTTGCCTTCCAGGAAACTGGACATCATTACCTGGTGTCTACTGAAGTTGGCTATCTGATCTTCCAAATATTGTTCTAGAACCCAGTGCCAATGAGTATAGACCTGGCCTTTGCCTGGAGTCAAGAGTTCCCAAACTCTAGGATCCTCTTATCCTGAAGTCAGGCCTCTTGAAATTCTCCAGCACTCATAGAACTTCTGTAAATCCTTTGGTGCCCATTGCCCTGAAGAGTTTAACTATGTATTTTATTCTGCTGTCTGCATTGTGTCAGATCTGCCAGATCTGCTGAGCATGCTCTTATGTTTTTTCATCTAGACAGCTTCAGCCATTACCTTGTTGTATTATGGTGGTCACAGCACCTGATAAAACTGGGACTTCTCTGAGAGTGTTGAGGCTTTTGAGGACTATACAGAGGAAAGTGGGAAACTTCTCAAGAAGATCAGTTTCTTGGGGTGCCTGGGTGGCTCAGTTGTTAAGCGTCTGCCTTCCGCTCAGGTCATGATCCCAGGGTCCTGGGATCGAGCCCCGTGTCAGGCTCCCTGCTCCGCGGGAAGCCTGCTTCTCCCTCTCCCACTCCACCCTCTTGTGTTCCCTCTCTCGCTGTCTCTCTCTCTCTCTCTGTCAAAATGAATAAAGAAAATCTTTAAAAAAAAAAAAAGATCAGTTTCTTCAATCAGCCTGAATTGATTCAATCTACCTAAATCTACTTGTATGTCAGTTACTTTATCTGGACTTTCTTCTGATTTCATGGTCTGTTATCTCAGGTTTGGTTCTTGACAGACATAAATTCTACTTTGGCTGATTCTAGAAAAGCTTTTGAGTAAAAGTTTTATGAGTTTTTTGTGTGTGTGCATAAAAATTTGTTTCCTACAAGTTTTTAAGAATTTATTTAAATTCCAGTTAGTTAACATACAGTGTAATATTAACTTCAGGTATATGATTTAGTGATTCAACACTTCCATACAACAGCTGGTGCTCATCACAAGTCCCTCCTTCATCCCCATCACCTATTTAACTCATCCCCTCATCCATCTCCCCTCTGGTAACCACCAGTTTGTTGTCTATAATTAAGAGTCTGTTTCTTGGTTTGCCCATCTCTCCCTTTTATCCCCCCTATGCTTGTTTGTTTTGTTTCTTATATTCCACATATGAGTGAAATCATATGGTATTTGTCTTTCTCTGACCGACTTATTGCACTTAACATAATACTCTGTAGCTCCATCCACATCCCTACAAATGGTAAGATTTCATTCTTTTTCATGACTAATATTCCATTTCATATATATATGAAAACACACCACATTTCTTTATCCATTCATCAGTCGATGGACAGTTGGGCTGTTTCCATAATTTGACTATTGTAGATAATACCGCTATAAACCTCAGGGTGCATGTATCCCTTGAATTGGTATTTTTGTGTACTTTGGGTAAATATCTAGTAGTGCAATTGCTGGATGGTAGGCTAGTTCTATTTTTAACTTTTTGAGGAACCTCCATACTGTTTTCCGGAGTGGCTACACCAGTTTGCATTCCCACCAACAGTTAGAATAAACAATCCTAAAATTTGTATGGAACCATAAAAGATCTCAATTAGTCAAAGCAATCTTTAAAAAAAAAGCAAAGTTGAAAGTGTCACAATTCCAGACTTCAAGTTATATTATGAAGCTGTAGTGATTAAAACAGTATGATACCAACATAAAAACACACATAGATCAATGGAACAGAATAGAACCCAAACTATATGGTAGTTAATCTTTGACAAAGTAGGAAAGAATATCCAATGAGAAAAAGACAGTCTCTTCAACAAATAGTGTTGGGAAAACTGTACAGCAACATGCAAAAGAATGACACTGGACCAGTTTCTTACACCATACACATAAATAAATTCAAAATTGATTAAAGACCTAAATGTAACACAGGAAACCATTACAATCCTAGAAGAGAACACAGGCAGTAACCTCTTTGACCTTGGCTGTAGCAACTTCTTACCAGATAATGTCTCCTGAGGCAAGGGAAACAAAAGTAAACATAAACTATTGGGACTTCGTCAAAATAAAAATCTTCTTCATAGCGAAGGAAACAACAAAACTAAAAAGGCAACCTAAAGAATGGGAGAAGATGTTTGCAAGTGACATATCTGATAAAAGGTTAATATTCCAAAATACGTAAAGAACTTATGAAACTCAACACCCCAAAAATAAATAATCCAATTAAAAATGGACAGAAGATATGAATAGATATTTTTCCATTGAATTCTTGACTTAAGTTTGAAACTTAAAGTTCAGTAATGAGTTGTTAGTCTTTGAGGTCCTGTTATAGCCTTCTCTAAAGAATTCCAAAAGAGGGGCTCCTGGGTGGCTCATTTGGTTAAGCATCTGCTTTTGGCTAAGGTCATGATCCCAGGGTCCTGGGATAGAGCCCTGTGTCAGGCTCCCTGCTCAGCGGGGAGCCTGCTTCTCCCTCTCCCTCTGCTGCTCCCCCCTGCGTGTTCTCTCTCTCTCTGTAAAATAAATAAATAAAATCTTAAAAAAAAAAAAAGAATTCCAAAAGAATGAAAAGTAACAAGAAAACAATTTAATTTCCAAGAAGATGAAATGTAATGACAGTATTTCAAAACACAGCCCCTTTCATTATATCCACTTTTCAACTTGGTAAAAAGCCCAGCAAGGGAGTGATAAATGAAAGACAAATATGGTGTTAGTATGCAAGGTCACTAGAATAGGACAATGGCTAAAGCAAGGAAATTTGAATTTAGAAATGATTATAACTGAAGAGGATCTTCGCCATACCATCGATAAGCTCTAATTCATATTTCACATGTTTATCACTCTAGGAATATTTCTAATCAGGAGCAATTTTTGCACCCATTTTTTTCCCACTCTGAAATCTTGCAAGTTTTAAAAGCTTGTAAGTAGTGGCAAATCACTATGGAAAGTCTTCAGCTGAGTATAATCTACCAGAATTTATTTGCTATAGATCTTGAGGTCTGTTCAGTGGCACTTTTTTTTTTAAATAACCTGGTCCTAAATAATAGGATAAAAAGAATATTGAAGACATACAACATTTAAAGAATATATATATATTCTCTATACATAAATTTGATAGACCCTAGAATCATAAATGATCTTTGGAGAAAATTTATACAGTATCCTTTTGTACTAAAATATTGCAGCCTTGTTTATAACAGTACCATATCTGAACACCTATAAGCATTTTGAACATTTTAACCAATGCCCTTTTCATCATGGTTACACACTGCACTTTATTAATCTCTTTCTTCAGCAAGTGACATTGGATATGAAACTGAACCCTACTTTGTTCAGAAAGTTAAGTACCCCTTCACAGCATTTCACACTAATGTTGTAATTTGAAGTTGGAATGTCAGCTAAATTTTGGCCAAAAACCAGATATATGAGAAACATAAGTAAGATTTGATAAATGGAGACAAATTCTTGGTTGAGATAAAAGGGCTTTTGCTTTCATTGGTGAGAAGCTACTTTAGTTAATATGTTGACAGAAGGGGGCAAATAACCATTTAAAAACATTTCTAGCCACTCTGCTAAAGAGAAGGAGGTTAGGGTGGGGGGTAAACAAACAATAGGCATAGTTCTTTCTTCAGTAATTAAAATGAAGATCAAGATAGTTTCCATCATAATATCAGGAACTTACTAATAATGGATACTTAAAATTCTGAAAATGGAATAACTATCCAAAAGAGGTATGCTTCTGGTACCTAGATATTCATAGAGAAGCTAAATAACTTAATAAGTAAAAGAAATTCCTAACTGCATAGTATCTTATTTGTTTGTTTATTGATTTATTGCATCTTCCACCCAGTGTTCTTTGGGTGCAATCAATATACACATACATGTGAACAGATCAAGAACAGGGGATATTGATTATGAATGTTTGAAGAGCCTCACAAAATCCAACCATGGGAGGGAAAGACTGCTTGACTTCATGAGAACTGGCAGGACTTTGGGAGCTAAGCTGCTCTGACAGTCTCTCAGGGACTACATGATTCTTATCTCATTCTCCTTTTTTATGTCTCTTCTCTCTACCTTTCTCTATAGATTGGCTTAGTCATAAGTTTGCAGAAGCTTGCAAATATCGACCCCAGAACCTAAGGGTACATCATCTTCTAGCTGGAAAGTTTAAAGCTCACTAGTAACGATCTCTACATCTCTCACGGGATTACATTAGCACATCTCTTAAAGTCAGACCACCAAAATCATAAGTTTCTCTAAGCAAATGTCATGGCTGCTTTTATTTCAACCTTTGATCCAATTAACTGTGGCCAAAGGTTGTAGTTGGAGGGACATTGCATTAAAGACAGTGCCGACCTTTTAGGAAACTAAGCAGCTCAGTTATCAGGAAATGTGTCCATCTCCTTTTCTTTTCTTTTCTTTTCTTTTCTTCCCTTCCCTTCCCTTCCCTTCCCTTCCCTTCCCTCCCCTTCCCTCCCCTCCCCTCCCCTCCCCTCCCCTCCCCTCCCCTCCCCTCAAGATTTTATTTATTTGAGAGAAAGAGTGAGCGGGAGAGAGCACAGGAGCAGGGGCAGAGGGAGAAGGAGAAGCAGACTCCCTGCTGAGCAGGGAACCTGGTCCGGGGCTCTGTCCCAGGACCCTGGCATCATGACCTGAGCCAAAGGCAAAACACTTAACCTACTGAGCCACCCAGGTGCGACCATCACATTTATTTTCTTGATTAATATCTACTTAGTGAATTCTCAGTTATTTCCAGAAGTGATTTCACAAACTTGAGAGTTGATCTATGAATTTCTTTCTGATTTTCAAATTCCACTGTTACCAATTCTGTTATTATTATAACCCCTAAATTTAATCTTCTTGTCTATAGTCTCACTCCATTTCAGTGTACTCTTCTGTGTTGTTCTTTATGGGGGAAAAAAAAGTCTTCAAAACCTCCCCAGTACCATTAGGAAAAAGTTTTCCTTCACGTGGCCTGGGAATATAGGCCTGCTTCCTTTCTATCTCATATAATGCCGTATCATCACATCCAATGTCAGTCATCCCCTGACCATTTGCGGGTTGCCAGTTATTATTATCTTCTTCTTCATCACCAGTTTGTCTTTTTTTTTTGTTCTGCAGTTTGATTAAAACTGATCCATTCATAGCCTAGAGAACTCTCCATTACTCAAAACTCTAGCCAAACATTAATTAAGTCTTCTATGATCCTTTGATGTGGCATTTTGTTTCCCTTTTCTGAGACGTCATGGTACACTTTACTTACACTATCATCATATTTCTTCTTCAGTGTTGTTATTTAATTACCTCTTTCTTCTGCTGAAGTATGGTTTTCTGAAGGTATCTTTCGCCTCTGAATATGTACTGCCTAATCAAATTCCAGGTACATTGTAACTAATTAATCAGTAGGCATTTTTTAATGAATAAATACTATACTATTTATGCCAGTTTGATTTGCTGGCATAGCTTCCATTCACTGGATATAAGAAAACTGGAAAACTTACCTTGAGAAAGGCGAATGATATGTCAGGAAAATAATGCAAGTTATTTCTTTGAAATTATTTTTGTATCTTTGACCAAAAAAATTTATAACTTTTTGCACCTTATATTTCTCACCCATAAAATGAAGAAAGTGGAATAAATGACCTCTAATAAGTCCTCAACATTATAATACTAATATTATAGAAAAATATTGACATTTTAGTGTTAGTAACATCAGTTTTTTATCAAAAATATTCCTGCGGTAAATCAAAATTATCTGTTGATAGTTACACTCTAGGCTTACCACGAAATTGATATAAATGAATTTGAAGGATATTAATACAAAACATGGAACCAGATACACAAGTAGAAGTTTCCAGATGTGTTTCTCCTGCCCTGACATCCACAGAGCCCCACCATGTACATCAGGTGCCTACTTCACATCTTCACTGGGACGTCTCATAGATACCTCAGACATCCTCAAAAGAGATGTCTTGATTTTCCACCTTCAAAACTTGTTTCTCTTTAGTCTCAATAAATAACACCACCGGGGCGCCTGGGTGGCTCAGTTGGTTGGGCGACTGCCTTCGGCTTGGGTCATGATCCTGGAGTCCTGGGATCGAGTCCCACATCGGGCTCCCTGCTCAGCAGGGAGTCTGCTTCTCCCTCTGACCCTCTTCCCTCTCATGTTCTCTATCTCTCATTCTCTCTCTCTCAAATAAATAATAAATACAATCTTTAAAAAAATAAATAACACCACCATCTTTTCAGGTTCTCAACCCAAAATTCTAGTATTCATTTTTAATCGCTTCCTTTTTCTTATATGTCTCCCATCCACCAATTCCCAATGGAAATCAGCAAATTCTATCAGCTTTACCTGATTTCATGCATCCAAGCATCCTAATTTACTTTCAATGTAAACCACTATCAACTCTTAACTGAAGTATAACACAGTCTTAACTGGCCCCTGTGCTTCCATTTTTGTCTCCCTACCATAGCAACCAAAGCAATCACTGAAAAATGCATATCCAATCTCATGCCTTCACAGTTAAAACTTTCCAGTGCCCCCCAGTGTAGGATTTTGGAGGGGAAAAAAAAACCTTCAAATCCTCACTCTAGCCTTTATAGCCTGAAGTGTTACACTCAAGCCTGCCTAGGTGCTCTGACCCCAGATATTTGAATTATTTTATTTTGTTTTATACATTATATATTTATTATAGTTTAGTATATATTATGTGCATTCATATGTTTATTTAGTTATTTATTTTTGCTCTCCATTCCCACTCTTTACATACAACCATGAGGTCTATTTTAATATATAGAAAATATTTATTTGATGATGACAGAATTAATATTCAGTGGTTTAAAGTTATAAATCCTAAACTTAATTTTCTCATTTATAAATGAGAAATCATACTTTTCTACTCATAATTTTAGCAAGTCTTAACCTTTATAAGGCTTTTGTTCAATCTATACTTTGCCATTTATAAACTTAATTAATATCTTTTTCTGTGTTTTGGTCTGCATCATATAGTTAATAAATTTGATTTTCCTTTTAATGGCTTAAATGGTTTGACAGATAACATCATTTTAAATTGCTTAAATTACTCTCAAACCTTAATAAAAAATATATTCAAGACTAATTTCCCTTAAATATTTCAATACTGCAAACTTAATATGATTTTTATTTAAAATCGTAGTTCCAAATCAAATAACACAAAACAAGAAATAGCCTTGCTCACCAGTGTATTCTTAGTGCTTAGAACAGAAATATAAAGCTTATGTTCTCTTTAGAGGTTATTCCTTCATGGTGGACTATTGGATTGGGTTTTAATTCTCCCATCTGACTTTGTCCCATCTTTTTTTTCTCCTTTCCCTGCAAACTTTTTTTTTAATGTAATACTCATGATTCTAGAATTATGCAGTATTAAATACAAAGGTTAATACTATATCGAAACAGTAGAAAAATATGAAGTCAAAAAATGTGATATTGCCTCATCACTTGATGCTGGAAAGGTAAATGAAATATTAGCATTAGGGTCAGATATCTTTTTTGATTGGCTAGAGAAATCTATAATTACCTCATTTTTATATACTGGACTTAAATTTTTATTTAATATAGCAAAGTGTTTACTTTGGTGGTATTTCTTTGTTTAATGTGACCCATTAAAATAAAAATGATTCTCGTTTTGGCTGTCAGTTTGATATTTTCCTCTTCTGACTTTGATAGTCATTTGATAATCCGTTCCTTTCTTAGTTCCAGGTGAGCTCTTAGCATTGAGAAGAAAGTAAGTTTCATTAATGAGATACAAATTAGGATATTTGATTTTTTGCATGTCTTCTTCTAAATTTGGAACTCTAGCTGCAGTATTTTAATTTTAGAAAAATAATCCAAAGTTAGAATATAATACATTTTACTGGTACTGAAAAATATCACAATGTCTCTTTCATAGTTATTATTATAAAATATATATTTTCATACTCATTGGTTTCCTTAAATTGTAGAGTGTACAATGTCTTTTAAATATGAAATATAATTTTCTGTTCATGCTGCTGATTCTGTTGTGTGGGTGAGCACTGTAGTCCCACAATTTTGAGAAAAATAAAGCTTGGTTTTAGCATATTTCCTCTGCTGCTGATTATAGAGGTAATTATTCTGATGTTGCTGTGGAAATACTTTTAATAACACTTTTTGTAGATTGTGTTGCTGGTGTAATATTTCTGTTTATTTACTTATTTACAAATTGGTGAACTTAAATTACATTTTGTAGGCAAAGACAATTACAAGACACTATAGCTTAAGGCTGATAACATAAGTACTCTGTAATTTTAATGGAATGCAAATTCCTTCCCATTGTCAGGAACTGCTTTTAATTCACCTCATACCTAGAAGTTTGCCTACTTCTACTTAAAATCAGCTTTTTTCAAAACAGATGCTGCCTCTAGAACGTATGAAATATGTATGGATATTTTCTTCAGTAGAAAGCTGTTGCTTTATATCTAATTCCATTCTAGAAGGTGGAGTCCTGTGCATTTTACCTAGTCTTCTTGCTGAATCTCTGAATTCCTATTACCTATGTCACTCTCTAGTTCTTGATGTCTTTTAATCAAACTGTCTGCTTTAAGACTGTACCCTGACATCCTCTGTCTACTAATGGCGGCTGCCCTAATTTTTGCTCACTGGATAAATGGTGCTCCGTCGTTCATTCAACAAAAAGTATTTAGTATCTACTAAGGGCTAGGCACTATTCTAGGAACTGGGATACTGAAGTGAATAAAATAAAGACCTTCCTTTGTGGAACTTGCTTTCTAATGGGAGTAAATGGTGATGATAATATAATATAATAATATAATATAATATAATATAATATAATATAATATAATATAATATAATATAATATAATATGTATATCAGATGATCACTAAGCACTAAAGAGAAAAGTAAAGCATGGGGACACTGGAAGTATTAGGGAAGGTTTATCTGAGATTATATTTGGACAACAGCTCAAAGAAGGTGAGAAAAGGACTATGCAGATATTTGAGAGGGGCTGGGGAGGGTCATTGTGAACCTTTTCAAGATGAGTTTTAGTTAGGAGAGTTTGAGAGAGAATAGAAAGAGTGGAAGCAAATACCATGAGTAGAGACAAGTTTGTCAAAGAGTCTTATTCTAAAAAGAAGCAGAAAAAAATGGGATGGGAGCATGTAGGAGATGAGAGGATTAATGATATGCTTTCTGGATGGTTGAAATTGCATGTTTTTGTGTTGATGGGAATGGTCCAGTGGAAAGAGAAAAGAAAAAAATCCATCAGATGCCCAAAAGTAGTTTCTTGGTCTGTTTTCTTAGTTTGCCCATATAGTGCTGACATCTATTAAAATAAGATTGATTAGCCCAATTCCTACAAGCAAAGAAAATGTTATGGTTCAAAAAAATACATCAAGACACAAGCATCTTGATCATATAATTGGCAAGGATTTTTCAAAAATTAATCCTTCTTCCCATCACTATTTTATAGAATTAACTGAATTTCCCACAGTTGTGCTAGTATGCCATAGCCTTAGTTCTTCTGATCAAAAGCTAATTTAAATTCTCATAGAGAGAAATCCTTTATTTTAACCATTAAGTCACACTCCCATCTAGAAGCATAAATACCATTCTGTTATGGGAATTCCAAAATATGAGTAAATATATCTATCAGTTAAAACGAATAAATCATACGTAGACTAGATCAGAACCATAAAGGTATGAGTAGTTAAATACCATTAAGAAATCAAATGTGTTAAATATTTTAAAATATCTGATATTTGTTATTTTTATCCTTGTAACTCAATATTAAGAAATGTATTATTTTTGGTTTACATTATCATATGAGGAAAGTATTAACAAAATGTCAAAATTATCAATTCAGTTACTTAATATTTTATAAACAAACAACTAATTGAATGACTAATGCTTATTTTATACTAAATCCTAATAATACCTTGAGAATATAGCTTTAGAAACTATCAGTTCAAATTTTATGTTAAAGCAACAGAAGTCCAACAAAAACTGGTTTTAAACTATGGCATGATTTACTGGTAAGTGAAAATCCCCAAATAAGGCAGAATTCAGCATTTGGTGGTACAGTACCTTAACTAGTGTCATCAAAAACACAATTTCTTTTGTTTCTCTGTTCTGCCCTCCAGAGATGTTTTCTCCATCATCAAATAGGCAAAACACAGCCACAAAATTGGCTTCCATTAGCAACCAGGGTCGCATACCTCCTTATTCACATCTAGGAGGAGACAGAACACTTTGTGATTCCAGAATTCCAAGTAAAATATTCAGAGGGTACATCCCTGGGACAGTGTCTGAGGACAAGAAAATAAAAATGCTGACTAGACAAATCAAAAAGATTCTCTGAAGTTAGGAGATTAACTGGCTTTTTTCAGACTGCCTGGGATACATGTAGGCGGTGTAAATAATTGTTCTAAAATCTTGATACTTTGAATAAAAGGACCCAGCAATACCACTACTGACCTAGATGTTTATAATAATTTCCTGATATTTTTACTTTATTTTTTTTACCAATGATTGAATTTCTTAGACAAGAGTAGAGGGAAATGTATGGGAGTTTTATTGTGTAAATATATTAATCAAATCAACAAAAATATTTACTGATTCACTGAATTTTACAGATTAGAGGTGGTTCCTGCCTTCAAGGAACTCAGAGTCTCACAGGAAAAAAAGATGTGAATGAGCCAGAGATATAGCATGTTAAGTGTTGTAACTGAGTTAATAAACACTGCTGGGAGAACATATGTAAAATATCTGTATTACTTTTCTAGTGCTCAATAATAAATTACCAAAAGTATAGCATTTTAAAATAATACACATTTATTATATCACAGTCATCCTGGTTTTGGAATCTGGGCATGATTTAGCTGGGTTTTCTGTTCATTCTCACAAGCCCATAATTAAGGCTTCAATCACTCAGATCTCAGTACTCATTTGGGGCTTGGGGTACTCTTTCAAGCTCATAGGTTGTTGGCAGAATTCAGGCCCTCATGACTGCAGTGAGGAGGCCTTCAACTCTTAGAGACCAGCTAGCTACGTTCCCCTTCAAGGTCAACAGAAGAGTCTTTCATCTTAACGGGGACCAGTTCCTCTTTTAAGGCTTCCCACCTGAATAGACCAACCCCACCCAAAATAATAATACTTTTGATTAACTCAAAATCAATGAATTTGTAACATTAATTACATATGCAAAATCTCTTTAACTTTGCCATAATCTGTTGACCAGGAGCAAGGCACGGGTCCTGTCTGCACTCAAGAGAAGGGATATACAGGGGCGCCTGAGTGGCTCAGTGGGTTAAGTGTTTGACTCTTGATTTCCACTTGGGTCACGATCCTGGGGTCCTGGGATCAAGCGGGTGTTGGGCTCCCTGCTTAGCCAGGAGTCTATACTTCTCCCTCTCCCTCTACCCCCACCCCCTTTCATGCTGTCTGTCATTTGCTCTCAAATAAGTAAATAAAATATTTAAAAAGAAAAAAAGAGAAGGGATGTATAGAAAATGAACAACAGAGGGAAAAAAAAATCAGTGTCTTGACCCTGGCCCTGGGGTCCATTCACCATAGGAGCCAAGTATAATCTATCTAAAGGAGCAGAGAGAGAGGGAGAGATAGTCTTAAGCAGACTCTGCTAAGCATGGAAGCCGAGGCAGTGCTTAATCTCACAACCCTGAGATTACAACCTGAGCTGAAATCAAGAGAAAGATGCTTAACTAACTAGGACAGCCAGGTGCCCCAGGATATTTTTAGATAAGAGAGGAAAGGGCATGTAGGTACTGAACTAAAATGAGCAGAAGTTTATATGGAATTCTAAAGTGATTAAATGTGGAATAGAGAAATAGGTCCAATATTCAACCAAAACGTTTATAAGAAAAAAATGGCTTTAGCTTTGACTATGTATGGCCATATCATAATATGTCATAAAGAGTTTAGAATTTCCTCTGTAGACAGTGGAGAATGATCACAGGCATTTTCACTTTTGTCTGTGCATCCACCCATTCATTCATCCATCAATATTTCCAAAATGGTACTTTGTGCAAAGCACCTCTTAGATGATAAGGATATGCAGGTAAATGTTATGCTTTCCCTGCCACCAAGAACTTAACAGTCTAGTGAGTAATGAGTCGAATTCATTTAGCAACTTGTATAAATGTGACTATGAGACAAGAATAAATCTGTAACTTACTTGGTTCAGTCCCAGAGAGACTTTGCCATCCAAAGAACCCAGTTCAGCAACCAAAATTATTTCAAAGTAATTCAGTTCCTTTACTTAATGTTTCTTGAAACTGGGAAGGGAACACAAAGTTGGCAATAATATTTTCTAAACTACCCCTTTTTTCCCCATCCACTGTCCTCAAACTAGAAGCAACATGTTAAAGACCATACAACCTCCATCTGCCTGGGTTCTGGAGTGAGTGGGTGGATCCAAGTTTCCCAGGCCACTGATTAGAAAAACTTCTATTGAGATGGAAGAGTTTCTCTGTTGCAGAAGCTACCATCACCTTAACTAATAAGAGGTATTGTATCCATGGGTAAGAGCCTGGGAGAGCAATGCATTCCAAATAAAGCTCCATTTCAGTCAAAACAGGCAAATGGGAAGGCATTCTGTGAAGAATGCAAGTAAATAAGAGAATGATTTATTATGGAAAAGGGCTTCTGAGGAAAAATTTGGATCGGAGGGAAGCAAAGTGGAGTGAAATGAAGAAGTGATGTAACTTATAAAGGTAAGTCTTGCAGCAATAGGTAGGGTGAATTATAGTACTGAACCAGCGGGAGCCTGCGGGCAAAAAGCTTATGTAACTTCCTATTCAGAAATAGTTCTATAGAGATGTAGTACTGATTGATTCAAATTTTTCTATGTCTAAAGCATTCTGTATAAGAATTTTGAAAACATTTTTTCATAGAGCCAATCTTTAGATAGATATAGTACTCTCTTTTAATGTATCATATCTTTCTGAACCCAGAAGACATGTAGAGTTACATTAAATTTTGCATATATATATATGCAAAATGTATATATATTTATATATATATATATTAAAAATCCACACTAGACGGGCTACATGTATTTCTAAAAAGAGGGTATTTATGTACATATGAGAGTACTTGTTCATTCCCTGGGAAGGTGTAGGCAGTGGAACCAAGAGAAAAATGGAGCCTGCAACAAATTATTTTGAAGCAATTGAATAGCTACCTTTAAATATCTTAAATAATGAGTGCTTGCAGTCCAGTTCACATTTCTTCTATTTTTTTCTTCTTTTAAATCTACAGACTTAATATTTTCAAAAAGCTATTATGGAACAAATAGGTGAGAATAGCTATTTTAAATATTTTTCTTTATTCATCCTAATTTCTTCTCTTAGAAAAGTGTATTATTTGATTATGCTTAGTTGGAGTAAGAACAGTTGAAAATATCGATCCTTCCTCTTGTCTTTACAATGTAAATTTGGTAATATAGAATCAAGCAGTCCTGGATATAATTTAACATCTTCATAATATAATAACATAGATTACATATAAAAATGTGCAGTGATTTTAACAAAAGTCTATGAACATTTCAAAATCTCTCAATGACCTATGGCTATTCAGAATTGTATTTCAATTAAGAAAATAGTCTTATTAAGCACTCACTGCACATATAAACCACACTTACTATTGTGGCTCATAAATTGCAGGTGTTTGCAATATACTGGCTCTTATCCAAAGAATTAGTGATTAGTAAAGATCAGAATAAACCTCCATCCACTCAATTCCATGATTAATATGTCAAATTACCACTCACCAGAGTTACCGTATAAGCAGCATTTTAGTGGCTGTCATCTAGGGCATGCAGAAGGCTGGAAACTCACTCTGATCTTTTGTTAGTGATCATTAGACCACACTTTCTTTCATGTGACTCCTGAAATTTCTAAGAAGTGTCAGGAACACATGGTTTTCCATTACCACTAATCATTTAGTTACAGTCTAATGATTCTTTTATGAATATTTAGCACCACTCCTTTTTTAATGTACTGTAATTTTTGGATTTATGTGATTCTCTAACATTATATACAAAATTGGGTAGCCTATAAAAAGAAGTTTCTTTTACAATACGTTGATAATTTGGCACTCCTCCACCTTCCCTCCTTCCCAGAAAATGGCTTCTCATCACACTTCCAGTAGAATCCAGTCTCCCTCCTTGGCTGCCAGGCACTGCATGGTATCAACCCTGCCTACCTACTCTGTCTCTTCTCTTAACACACTTACTGTCACCCACTCTGTTCCCAGCACACCAGCTCTTAGAATATACACTGCTTTTCCCATCAGAGGAAAGTTGTGTGGATGCTCTCAGAAAAGACAGTCACCACTTCTGACCTCCTCCCTTACAGCTGTTCTCTTGACTGACTGCTTTCTATTCTTCAGATCTCAGTTAATTTGTGTGTTTTGTTACATGCTATTCAGTCAAACCTGTCAAAGTGGCCGGCGCAGAGTAGATGACCAAAAGAGGTGAAGGAAGGAAAGAAAGGAAAAGGGGAAGGGAATAACAATTGTCTTTTGCATTGTTTCTTGCATATTGTTTGGAGTTACAAATACATAAACCCAGATAATTCCATTTTAAAACTGATTCATTACGAATACTATTATGATAAGCTCTACATAGTATTTGTGTGATATGCTTCTACCTCTTAAACCGTGTAGATTTTAGGAGCATGTTAATTAACACAAGGACTTGAAACGTTTCTTGAAGTATACTATTTCATGCGATTTGACATACTGTAGATCTTTGGATGGTTCATTATAGTAATGAAAACAACATTGCTGTAAACAATCAAAGTAACATGCATGTAAGTTTATGGATATAGGCTCTCCTATTGCAAGCTTATGTAATATGGGCCTCTATAATTAGCTAATCAGTTTAATGGTTTTTACTAATTCAATTTTCTTCTCCATTTCCTTTTAATAGATTGTCATGGTTGATTTACCTGATGTAATTAATAACTTGGGAGCTGCTGAAAGGCATTGTTAAAGTCAATCTTTAAATATTTTCAAGCTATTTAATTTCCTTCCTTAAAAACAGATTGAAGAGTAGAATCAATTAGAAGAGAATAAGAATTTCAGTACAATATTAATATAACTTATAGTTATTTTAATTGACCAATTTAAGAATTCATTCAGTAAGTTATCTCATATATTTTTAATCTTTGAAAATTGTATTGTTGCTTTATTTCAAGTAATTATCATGAAGAAGCTGGGAAATTTTATAAGAGGAAATAGAAAAGGAAAATTTTCAAAGATATATATTCAAATTTCACAATATATAGCAAAAATATTGCCTTTGTATTTTTGTATGTCATTGACTTTATAATAGACTTTTCCACTTACCTTTAATGGGTAGACTAAATAAAATTTTGAGGGTTTGCTTCATCTTAGAATTTCAATTCTGTATAACTCACTTATTCAAGAAAATATTTGAACATGTATAGTGTTCTAGTTAAATTAAGGAATTATTACTAGATGATTATGTTGTTAATTTACTCGGTAAATATTTATTGAGTTCTTACTTTATGCCAGACACTATTGTATATTCTGAGGCAAGAGCAGTAAAGAACAGAATCTATGACCTCATGGAAATTATACTTGAATAGGAAAAGAGGCAGATGGATAGTTAGATAGATAGATAGATAGATAGATAGATGTATGTCACAGAAAACTATAAGGCAGGAAAAATGGTTTAGAGAGTGTTAGGGAAGAGAAGGAGATAATTGAAAAGGTGACAGTGTACAAGATTTTAATGATGATTATAATGATGAGTTGTGGTATTAAGACAGGCAGTTAGGCATGTGAGGGCATCAGAAAGTATAAAGAGATGATATGCATTCACTTTGAAAAAAAAAAGATGATATGCAGTGAGCATGCTCTTTCTAGCCTTGAAGAATTGCTGAGTTTGGGGTATGTGAGACAGTAGAAGATGGTTTATATAAAATGAGATGTTTATAATTGAAATTATGGGAATTTGGGTATAGTTATTGTTATTAGTGGGACAGAGCATAACCTTGAAAGAGGGTGGCTGAGATATGATTGAGGATTGAATCACTGAAAAAAAAAGAAGGTCAAGATTCTTCTCCATAGATATTGAACCATTGGGAATTCTGACCAGAAAAAACTAAGTGGCAGTGAGCCAGGTGTTAAAATCTTTAAGAAATGAGTAATTAAATGTCATTAAATTACATGTAAAAATTACTTCAAAAAAGAAAGGTAGCAGGCAGTGTAATCTGAGAGTTTGGGCTTCAAAACAAGGAGTTTTCAGGAAGTAGTCTGAAAGAGGCAATGAAGAGTAAGGACTCCTATGCTAGGCATTTCACTGGGCATCTAAGGTGCTTCCATAGCAAACCAATGTTGCTAGTTTATCTGGTGGCTATAGTGGATTGGTGCTCACCACCATCCCACCCTTGTTCTAATGGGGCTTGATGAGTAGAAGAACATGGCAAACTACAAGCTACATTTTCAAGAGTCTCTTGCAGTCAGAGCTTCAGAGGTGATATAGGCTTAATCTCATGCCCTCTCAGAAAGCTTGTGTTCTATAATTTCTGCTCCGTTGGCTGACAAGCACACTCGGGAGGCATGTGGGGCTTCTGATGCAGAATTAGCACCAGTCTCAGCATCTTGTCAGGTGCTCTGTGGGTGCTGAGCGGCAGGGCATGTGGCACATCTCACTGGTGCAGGTTGTAGCAGATACGCTGTAGTTCTGGAGCGGCTACTGCTTTTGTTGTTTTTTCTGCTCGCTGCAGTGGTGTCAGAAACTTCCTGACTGGGGGCAGAGATAGCAATTCCCCTGGATCCTTGTTCTGTGGGATATCTTTAAGGTTGGTTAGTAAATGTTTAACCTAAAGTCTATTTCTTCAGCCCTCCCAGTGAGTCAGTCATTTACTATGCTGTGACAAATCCCCCCACAACTAAAGTGGCTTCTCATCTCTCTAATAGAGCCTTGAGCAATACAGAACAGTTAGTCAGAGAGAGCTACATAGAATTCCATATGGTAGACATACAGGGAGGAGTTAAGGAAAAATGTTACATTAGTGACTTCATGTAGCTTTCTCTTTTGGTCATGAAGCCTTCCTTTTGGCTCTGTAGAATGTAAGGGCTATTTATTCAACATGTTTTCATGTAGGTTTGATAGAATTTCATGTCTGGCATTATCATTATTTTTCATTAATTATCTAGTTATCTATGGTTCTTTACTAAGCAGTGTGACAAATGATCTACCTATCCCAAGTCCATGTCTTTTCATAATCAACCTTCTAAAATAGTTCAAAAGAATGGACACATTTGTATAAAATACAGTCAAACAACTTCACTAGTTAGTACTGAGATTGCTGTAACAAAGTATTACAAACTGAGGGGCTTAAACAACAGAAATTTTATTGTCTCACAGTTCTGAATGCTCAAAATCTGAAATCAAGCCATTGGCAGGGTTAATTGCTTCTGAGAGCTGCTAGGTAGAATTTGTTCCATACCCCTCACCTAGCTGGTGGTTGCCTTGTGGATCCTTGGCTTGTAGATAGGGTCCTTTCTGTGTCTTCACATGGTCTTCCCTCTGTAAGTGTCTGTATCTCTGTCCAAATTTCCTTGATTTATAAGGAGACAATCTTATTGAATTAGGACCCAACCAAATGACCTCATATTAGTGTGGACATCAAAGATCTTATTTCCAAATAAGGTCACAATCACAGGTACTGGGGGTTAGGACTTTAACACCTTTGTGAGAAAGCACAATTTAACCCATAACAACAACCAAATAAAAATATAAATGTCTGGTATATGTAAGGTAAGGTAAGTGTATAGTAGAGCTGATAAGTGGAGACTGGAAGATTGTATAACTAATCCAGTAACTTAATCTCACAAGAAATGGACATGTATCAGGAAATATCATCCTCATTTTGCCAATAAGTAGACTGTGTCTCTGGGTATTTCAATAATTTGGCCAAGTTTAAATAAGCATAAAGGCAGTTTTTGAACTCTGAAATTGTAGAACTGATCTATTTGAAACACTTTCAATACATTTTTCCACTCTTCTATGCTGTTTTCCCAAAATAGAAAAGCTACATAAGAATTAAAATCTAGAAAGCATCTTTTTCTTGATACTCATAATCTTATGGAAAAATATAATAGTGTAAGAACTGTTTCAACCATGAGGAACAGAAAATGTGTGTGCTGGGAATTTAAGGTCCTTCCAGGTGTGTGATGTTGATATGGTGGAAACTTTGGTAAGAGTTTTGGTAAGAGATGATGAGGACTATGGAAAAGGAGAGGGGGAATGAGATCCCAGAAATATATCTGGGATAGAATTTATAAGTTTTGATGATTTAGTAGATGTGTAGTAATGAGAAAAGAGGGAGTTTAGAATGACTCCCAGATTTCTGTTTTGAAAGAAGGAAGTCAGGTAGAAAAGCATCCATGTGTATATAGAACCATATTCATAAAGAGAAGATACAGGGAAAGTAAGTTTTGAGGGCATGGGATTGGAGGTGACTCTGAAACATCCAGATGATGAGCACTAAGAAGTTTGAATATAAGAATCTGAGCTGTTGGAAAAAGCCAATGATAGTCTTTAGAAATCAGGACTGAATATCAAAGTAAACGTGAAAGAGTAGTCAAATTGAAACATGAATCAGAAATCAGAGAAATGGATAATGAAGCTGAAATAATGGTGACATGATATTTGGAATTTTTTGCAATATACATTTTTATGTGTTTAATTACGTAAGCACAGTATGTTGATCAATATCAATATTACACATTTGGATTTGTGTATTATTTGTATTAATCAGAATATGATTATATACATACTGGTTAATCCTCAAGATTTTTGAGAAACAGTGGGTTTTATCCTAAGTGTAAAGTTCCTTTTGATACACTTTTTGCCAGCCATTCAGAACATCAAGCTAATAGGAAAGAGAGGGGGAGCTTTATTGTATGTTCCATCACTGTTGAGTTAGCATCATCTGCTATTTTTTAGGTGCCAAATATTGTTGATTACAAATAAAGTATAATTTTAATTGTCAGCTCATTTTTATAGTGATTTTAAAATACTTAAATGTAAACAAGTATTGTAGAATTCATGAGATGTCAGTAATAGGAGAATGTCATATTTTCTCTCTCATTAAATTCATTTTAGTTTTCCCATACATGATCTTACAGATTAAAGCAAAAAAAAAAAAAAAAAGAAGAAGAAAGGCACTAAGCATCTACAAGTGATTCTTCTTTAAAATAGAAGCATAAGTGACGGCTTAAATAGTGAAATGTCATAGAATAACAAATGAGTTAATTTATTTCTACAATCTGTTATAAAGGAAAGGACAGTGGATTGAAGCAAAGAAAAAGGCTAAATCATATAGGACAGTTTAGTGTATTTACTTTGAGAAATAGAAATCAAATTTGTTATTGTATATAAGTAATTATTTTGAATGTCCAGTTTTGTCATAAATATGTCATTTAGTTGTTCAGAATACTATGGTACCTCGTTAAGTCTTTTTTTTCTGCATTTTTTAATTGAATTATGGTTAGCATACATTTTTATGTTGCTTTCAGGTGTACAATATAATGATTCCACAATTATGTACATTACAAAATACCACAGTAAGTATAGTTACCCTTTGTCACCATACAGCGTTATTATAGTATTATTGATTATATTCCCTATGCTGTACTTTTCAATTTTGTTATTATTTTTTTAAATTTAAATTCAATTAATTAACATATAGTGTATTATTGGTTTCAGAGGTAGAGTTCAGTGATTCATCAGTTGCGTATAATATCCACTGCTCATTACATCACCCAGTGACCCCATCCCCTCACCCTCCTCCCCTTCAGCAACCCTCAGTTTTTTCCTATGGTTAAGATCTCTTACGGTTTGTCTCCCTCTCTGGTTTCGTCTGGCTTAAAGTAAAATAATATAAATCTTTTTTGTAATTGAACAGTCTCAATGCAGTATTTCCTTATATGTGTATTAAATTATAAGAGAATGCATAACTCCAAAAGGATCCTAACTTTGAGTAGATGAAGATACTCTTTTAAAAATTTATTTCTAAAAGGGTTAAAATAAAATATGTATTTCTTTTAATGAGTGTATAGTATTCCACTGTGTGAATGTATAATAATGTATGTCCTCATACATAGTTTAATGGGCATCAAGTTGTTGCTATTTTTTTGCTGACACAAAATGCAGTATAGTGAACATACATTTATGTACGTTTTAAGTAATTTTGAAAATATGGTAGGATAAATTCTTAGAAGCAGGATTAGGTTACAGAGTACCTGCATTTTTTATTTTAATAAATATGAGTGAGTTACTTTCCAAAGACATGTATGACTTTATATTTCCCTAGTTGAATGTGTACCTACTCTGCCTGTCACCTTAAATGACATCTGTAACATTTATGACCTTATATTTGACATCTATGACACTATAAGGAAACACTAGCTTCCTTTTATAAATGAGGAAGGTGTATTTCTAGGCAAGTGGGATATTTATCTCTATGTTTATTGACCTTTTGTGTCACTTGGTAATCCCTCTTTTCTGCCCTTTATTCAGCTTTACAAAAGAAATTTGGCTTAGTTTTTAAAAATTTCTTTGTAAATTTTTATTGGTTTCAGTTTAATCTATCCAAGCCTTATTTTTCATTGGTAGACACTGACACTGTCTGTCAGTAACTATACACTGGATTTTATGTGTCTACCTAAATATCAGTAGCATGTCTCACATATTCCAACAAGAAATAAACCATACCACTGACTTTTTGTTTCCTGTATTCTCTTTTTTTCCCCAAGTCTCTACTTTGAAGACATTAAGGACTAAGGTAAACATAAATGTCAAATATATATTTTTTATTTTGTTAGAAAACAGAGTATCAAGGCATTCCCATTAGCTATTAGATTATTTTAGGAAAGGAGTCTTAGTTGTATTTGAAATATGAAATGCCTTCATCAAACACAAGATCACACATATGCTAATGATGAAGAAAAAAGCAGATGATCAAAGCCCATAACAATGAAGCACTATATTAGAAAAAGAGGTGTGCCTATGAAATGCCTATGAACATAAAGTGGTTCACTTCTAATTTGCAAGGTAACCTTGGAAAACGAGATCCATTTTAAATGTGCTTTTATGCTTAATTGGCCTCTTTGGTCAGTCTCCCTAAATAATTAAAATGTTCTTTGAAACTTTAAGCCATTTTGGATTTCGAAACTGAGTACTGTAATTTCTAACTAATTCAATGTAGCACATCAATAAAATGATTTCACCAGCTTCACTCCTGTATCCATACTAATCCATCTGAAAACACTATGCTAGATAATTTATTCACCCCATAACTATGTATTGAGCTTCTGCATTGGGCCATGCTTTGTGCTGGGCACCAGAAAAATGACTAAGACACAGAAGCTAACTTTGAACAGGTGCCAGTCTAAGGGGAAGTCAGTCAAGGAAAGCTGCGATCACATCAGAGTTAATTAGACATGTGTAAAGGGGAACCCCAGGTCCAGCTGGAAGAGGGAGGACAGAGAAAGTTTCCTGAGGAAGGTGACAGTTGTGGTGAATTTTAAGGGAAGATTAGAACTTAGATCAAGGCAAAATTGTATTGCAAACTAGGATACAGAATATACAGTCTAAAGTAGAGAGTTCAGGGAATGTAAGTAATTTAGTTTGGCTGAGGGCATATAAGACACTAGTGGGAGACGGAACAGGAGAGGTAGAAATGTGTCAGGCCATCAAATATCTTTTGTGTCAGTTTGAGGCATTTAGATTTTGTTATGAAGACACTGGGGAGCCATTATGGGATTTTAAGTAAGGAATAATAAGGCAACATCTCCTAAGTATTAGACACATTGTTAGCTAACATGCTGACATTGATGGACGCTACAGAAAAAAGAACTAAAAGCAGGCAAAGAAAACAAAAATTACATAGTGCATCTCAATAGATCCTAAGGGATTCAGTTTACTATGGTAACTGTAGCTCTTACTTATTTAGTGCTATATGCTTATGTGTAAATGCTTTTCATGCCTTTGTGCCATTTAATCTGCACAAGAACACTATGAGGTAGTTACTAGGCTATTATCTCTTTTTAAATGAACAAATAAAAATAATCTGCTGCCTGATTTTGCAAAATTAAAAGGGGGATGCAAACGACCCTTCCTTTGAATAGAGAATATCTACTTGTGTAGATGTGCTTGATCTATCAAGGACAGTCAGTTTAGGAGTTGGAAATGGTTGGTCATTAAAGAACTCCTTATCATGAATCCAACAATAAATATTCATTCATTTGTTAATTTTCTGGGTTTTTGTTGTTGTTGTTGTTGTTGTTGTTGTTGTTGTTTTACTGAGAATTAATTATGTTCCTGATATTGAACTGGTGCTGGAGACATGAAAGTGAACAACACAGTTTTTTCCCTAATGGACCCTCCAGTATAAAGGAGAGCCTAATGAAGCTTTGGGTGTATTTTTATGTTTTGGAAATCAAATTATACACACATACCTGCTCACACTTGCCTAGTGCTTTATAAAACAATATTATTCAGGAATATTTTCCTATGCCTTCTAAATTTCCATGATTTTAAATTATATTTTAATCAGTTTTAATTATGAATATCATTGTATATAAATCTTGATCATCATTTCTAATTATTTCCTCATAATGATTTCCTGGAGGAGGTATTAGTTGCTTAACAAATAACTTTGCAAAAGACTGTAATGATTAACACTCCCACCAGCAAGTGCCCAGTAACAGTGTGAGAGGAATTTTTCTAATGTTTTTTTGTTTGTTTGTTTTAATGTAAATGTTATCTCTTGGCATAGTGTTGGAAAATATACAAAGATGGGTCAAAAATGATCACAAGGTTGACCTAGCATTTTTCAGAATTTTTTTGAACGCAAAGAGTTTTCGACTTCTGTTGTTTTGCTTGAAAATTTTTCAGAATTTTTTATTGCTAACAATGACTATTTTTAGAAAAGCTGTCATTTATTTTGCAGTGAAAATCTTAACAGTATGTGGCTTTTCCTTTTTCTAGTAAGTTATTGTGAGTTTAACAACTACATGTCTACTTCTATTTGAAGATTATGGAAGAGATAAAGATGGGAAACAAAAAAATAAATAAAGACAGGTAATTAGAATATTTTAATAGGCACACCAGCTTCCCTGGCTGAAGCTGAATCAGTTTTGTGGGGGTGGTTATGTTTTCAGACCTGGCCTTCTTTTTATTATTTCTAGTCATGAATATTTTGTTTGCAAAAACAATTTCTTTGAAGGCTTTCTTTTATGATGACTGCACAAAATTAGTACCTCATGACATTAATTAAAAAGAAAAAACAGAAATAGTTCTGAGCAAAGACTCTGGAGTTATATTCTGTGTTTAAATCCCTGCTCTGCCACACACGTTTATGATTTTCTGTATCTTCTTTGTTATCACTAAAGTGGGTATAACCATGAAATAAATTTCAGGTGTTGCCTTTAGCATTAAAGACATAAAATATGCAGAGTTTTGAGTAGTATCTGGTACCTAATAAGTGATTAATAGATGCTAGATATATATTTTTGTTTTAAAATTCAGTTCATTGGTCAATGATTTCATGTTGCTGTGCTGAAAGTTTAAAAGTTACACAAGTATCAAATACAAATGTAAAAACAAATTTGAATTTGTCTGTAATAATTGGAAAAACTAACATGTAGAGAAGTTCGAAGTTCACATTACCTGGAACTCAAGAGAAATGTATATTTCTTTAGGAAGTTATACACACACACACACACACACACACACACACACACACACGCATCTGCCTTGTTTATTTGTGTATCTGTTATTAAGGAAATGTATAGAATAGCTGTTTGAAAAATACTCAATTTTTGGAGATTCAACTGAGATTTGGAATTATGTGTTAAGGTAATTTTGGAATCTGCCAGTTGAAGAAACCAAACTATAAGGCATAGGCAGTTAGGTGATTGGAATAGTCAGGTTGCACTTTATTTGTGGAATAGGTGTCTTTCTTTATTCCTCTTCTACTCTCCTTTAACATCTAACAGAATATAATGGTTCTGAACTTTTAAAAATGTTCACATTACTTCTGATGAAGAAAGACAAGGTTGAGTTCTCACAGAAACCATCTTGAGTCCTTTGTTATCAGGGAAAAGAGAGAATATTTTCTCTAAGAGTGGTGTCTGACTTCCTCTCTTGTTCAAGCTAGGCTTTCAGAACTCTGAACTGACTGAGTCCACAAAAGCCACATTTGATTGTGGGAGTAACTAGAGGCAATCCACAGCTTGGAGCTTGGAGCAGAGAAAAACCACAGACTGCATTTCACACAGGAAGACTTTATACAATTTTAAGTTTAAAGAGAAAGTTTGGAATCAAGAGCTAACATTGAAGTGAAGGATCCTGAGAAGGGGCTGGGTGGAGTGGGCAGATTCAGACTGCAAGGCTTGGGAGTAGTTCCTGAAGCAAGAGGACGTGGTGAAGAGGAGGGAGCTATTAAGATGGATCACAGAGGACTATACATATCCCTACAAATAAAATCTTGTTCATCTCAGCCCTAAACCTTGTATTTGACCCTGATACATGATCTCAGACCAATGGTGGGAGAAGAGGAGGGGGGATAAGACACCTTAGTAATATAATTTGAAGGTCCGTCCTAATCGACAGGAAGGCTAGGGTTAAAAGCCTTTTTTCCCTTACCATTTTCTAAGTCCTATACAGTATCTGAAGTCTATGAGCCCTTGTGGAGGGGCACTACTCAGATTTGTACCATCCGCACGTCCAGATACCTCGCCAGGAATTCATGGACAAATGGTTCTACTTTGCTTTGGACCCCAACGAAGTGGTATTGTTTCTATACTTTTAAATGCCTATAAAATATGCTCTTGTTATTTGTAATTCTTTAAATTTTAAAACATTCCTGCCATAAACATTTTCCCATTTGTTACTTGTAGATGATTCAAGAGACATAGGATTTGTATTATGAATTTTATTTCAAAGATGAAAAGCAAATATACACAGATAATAAAGTTAATGCCATACTGTAGTAAAGTTTAATAGAAAGGACTAGAATCCAGAGCTAAGGGTCTTAGGACTTATTTCACAAGTAGGAGTAAAGGCTCTATGGTATTATTATTTTTTAAATCCCTAACACTAATAAAATCATCAGCATACAGATATAAATTAAGGAACCTCTGGTCATATAACAGAGTCTCAAATGCCAGGTGTGCTCTGTGCTAGTCTGAAACCTGTCACAGTCTGTGAGAGGTTGACAGGTCCCTCCACCTTTTCACAGATTATTATCCATCTAAAGTTGATTATGCCTGGGTTTCAAGCAAAGGAAACACTTGTGTGTCTTACATCTGTTTTAAAAGGATCTCTCCAGCAGCTATATTGAGAAGAGATGGAAAGAAACAAGATAGAAACAGAAATTAGTTTGAGGATACTGCAGTAATCCAGAGGACAGATAAGGACACCTTGAACCAGCATGGTTGCTGGGGAAGGAATGGATATGCTTGGAAGAGTAGAGCCAATGGAATCTCTTAATATACTGAATGAAATGAAAGACAGGAATCAAGGGTGATTTCAGGTTTCTTGGCCTTGGTAATATCTAAACAACTTTAATGGAGTATTGAATACCAAAAATTACTTCAGTGGTACATATAAAGTTCAATTAAAATATTCCCCAGATGTTTAAATAAGAATTTCAGCCTGGGTTTTAGCTATATATATATATATATCTAGTTTCAAGTTCATAAAATATAGATTGAAGAATATACTACCTTGTTAACAATCTATGTAAAAAAAAAAGGTGGGGTGCTTTCTTGCTAAAACTCACAAGAAAATAATTGACAATGATAACATTCAGTTTTCAGTTCAGGCATAATAAAAAAAACTCAAGTGGAAAAGACTTAAGGGGATTTGTTTGAAAAAAAGATCGATTTGAATCAATGATATTGCATGCTGAAAATGTAACATAGTCTTAGGCCTATCCATGAATATAGTGGAATATATATAGTGGACTCTCCACCAGTATAGTGTCTAGATAAGCCTTTCTGTCATCCATGGTTGCTCATCTGAACCACAGAAAAAAGAAAACAGTTTGAGTAACTATCTCAATTCTCCTAAGATGCCACATAACTACTACCACTCTAGGTGCAAAAGAAGTTAATTCTTCTTTAATTCAGCCTACAAATGATGCTTGAGGCCTTAGGGCTTATTCTTTTATATAATCCTGGTTGAGAAAGACTATTCCAGATAAGGGCCATATCCAGCAGGTCACCTGTTTTTTTAAAGAAAGTTTTATTGGAACAGTCATTTGTTTACAACTTATCTCTGCTGCTTTTGTGTTGCAAAAGTAGAGTTGAGTGTCAGAAAAGAGGTTGTGTAAAAAGTTTGCTGACTGGTAATCTCATTCAATGGAAATAATGTATCTGTTCTAAACCTTCTTGTTATAAAATATCTCAATATTATTTCACATTTATCACAAAAGACATTGATAAACGTGAGTTTCAAGATAGTATAGGAATAGAAAACCTGATGTATCTTGTGTTTAATTCAATTCATCAAGTAATAATTCCTTAGCATAGATCACATGCTGTGTTTGGTTTGGAGTTAAAAAAGGATGAGGCACAATCCATGTGCTCAATGAACTTATATTCTAATGGAGAAAATACACACAAACAAACGTAATGCTGTGTGGCAATGTTAAGTTAGAATTATATGCAGAGTCCTATCTGAAATTAAGGTAATTCTGCTGAATTTATATTGGGGAATGTTCCATGTAGAGTAGACATGTGACCTGGGCTTTAGAGAACCCTGGAAATTTGACAGGAAGACAAGAAAGAAGAAACATTCTGGAGCACCTAGGTGGCTCAGTCAGTTAAGCATCTGACTGGTGATTCCGGCTCAGGTCATGATCTCATGGGCCACGGGATCAAATCCCCATGTACGGCTGCGCACTCAGGGGGAGTGAGTCTGCTTGAGGATTTCTCTCCCTCTCCCTCTGCGCCTCCCACTTGTGCTCTCTCTCTGTCTCTCTAAAATAAATAAATAAATCTCTTAAAAAAAAAAAGAAAGAAAGAAAGAAGAAGCATTCTAAGAGAGAGAGATGCACGAACAAAGAATAAAAGTAATAAAAATATGTGGGTTTTAGTCCTTTCAGACTGCTATAACAAAAATGCCATAGACTGGGGGGCTTATAAACACCAGAAATTTATGTCTCTCAGTTCTGGAGGCTGAGAAGTCCAAGATCAAACACCAGCAGATTCAGTGTCTGGTAAGGACCTGCTTTTTGCTTCAGAGATGAACGTCTTCTTTCTATGTCCTCACATGGTAGAAATGAGAAGGGAGCTCTCTGGGGTCTCTTTTATAAGGTCACTAGTCTAATCCATGAGGATTTTTACCCTCATAAACTAATCACCTCCCAAAGACCCCACCTCCAAATACCATCACACTGAAGATACATTGAACACATAAATGGGGGGAGGGGGGACACAAACATTCCATCTATAACAGGGACTCTGTTGAAAAGTAAGCACAAAGAATATTTTCTAAGCCCAGTTTCATTGAGCATCTGACCTCCAGTTTCCTCAGCCTGGTCCCTTGCACCAGCATGCAGCATTTTCATGCTCCTGACAGCTGCTGTGCTACTTAGGTATTCCATGCTTACTTCCCCCTCAGAGACCTGACGGCATCAAGGTACTTTTGTTCTGCGTTCTGTGCTCATTCCTCCCACCAGATCAGATGTTCTTGAGGCCAAGAGGATATACCCAAGTAGATCCCCTATTACCCCTCTTAGACCATCTCTGTGTACCAGAAACTCTGAAATTCCCTAACCCAGTAACCTGGCTCTGCTTCCAAGGCCTGAATGGATGTCTTCCTTTGTCTGGAGACCTCATCTCTGACATGTGCATCCCTAGGACAAGTGAGCCAAAGGGGGGGCTGCTTGTGGCGAAGGAGCTTGGACCTATGGGCCACAGTGTACACATGTATACATGTGTCTGAGTCCCCTCACTGTGTGGGACAGAGCAGGTGGTGGTGGGAAAAGAAGGGGGACAGCATTAAACCTCCATGTGCATTGTTGTGACAGTGTAGCCAGAAGCCAGAAAACATGTTCCAGCTGCTGGCCAGCACTGTAGATCTGGGTATAGATCACACCCACTTGCATAGGGAACCAGAGCTCAACAAAGATACTGAATAAACACCGTCATGGGAAAAAACACTTGGCTACAGAGAACAGAATGCCAGAGCCTGTCCTTTTGAGTAATTGCCAAGATTTTCTATCTCTTTACAATGATAAATCATAATAGCTACTCTACTATCACTCTCAATACATTCAGGGGCACCTTCTTTTTAGATTTTAATGGTTTGCTCTTTCTTCCCTTCCTTTCCATAGTCCACCTGCCTCTGAGCCTCAAAAATTTATGAGAAAGAGGATTAAAAGTTTTAAGTACTTGGGAAATAACTAATTTATTTATAATTATTTACTATGAAATTGCATATAAAAATATCTCACAACCAAGTGTAATCTGCCTCCAGAATATCACTCTTTAGTCATATTACTTTAAATATAGTATTATTTTGCTCAAATTGCCTTGTTTGTATCTTTTTCATAAACTAAAATAATCCAAAAGATTTTCTTTTTAATGAGTTTTAAACCCAGCATTAATTAGCAGTCTGCCCCAGTTTTCTACACATTGTATATTCTGCTTAAAATAACTTTTTTTGTGTATTTATGCATAGGCATTTGCACGACTATTTAGGCTATGAGGTGTACTTAAAAAATGTACGATTTATAAATAGGGAGAAATGAGCAATCTACTCAGTTTACCAAGGACCCAGGAAAATTAGTTTCTGTAGAAGGCTGTAGTTTTCAGTTCATACTTTATAAGGTTTTCAAAAACTGCATAAAAAATTTCATCTTTTTTGTGTTATTCCTTCATTTAGTAAAGCTTATTTATTTATTTATTTTACAAAACACCAGAAGAGTGAGTAGTCCCATGTATCTAGACTTGGCTAGCCAGAGTTGCACCAGAAAATTTGATCAGAGTCAGGTTGTAGAAAACTGTGTATGCCATTCTAAACTTGATCTTTGAATAATGGGAACTTGTCTGGCTTGCTTTTTTTTTTTTTTTTTTTTTTGACAGTGAAAGAGCAGATCTGAGATTCAGGGATATTTCTTGGGACTTTGAAGGACTGTTTGCAAAGTGAAGATTCTGAAAAACAGGAAATTAGTTAGAAAGCTATTACCATAGTCCTTGCTAGAAGTGGGTCATGGCAGTGGCTGTGAGAGGGAAAGAATGAGAGAAAAGAACTAATCAAAGAGAAATGTTTCTTATGGGAGGAAAGAATGTTTAGTCTGGAGAACAAACCCACACACAGGGTTTCTAAATAATTGAAGATCTTATGTTTCATCTCAAGTGAAATGAAATTCTCGCTGTCTGTCTCTCTGTCTCACTTTCTCTTTCTCTCTTAAAATTTCTGTGGGCGAATGGCTTTTGATTAAGGCTGTGGTTTCTTCTAGAGGAGATGTTCCAAGTACAGGGAACATTTTAAGCTGTATTAGTTAACAAATGGTGGCCTAGTTTCACTATATCCTCAATATTCTTTAGATAAATGATAAAAAGTAAATTTAGGTTAATTTAAATCAGATTCTGTAAGAGTGAGTATAAAAAACAAAGATTGAAAGGTTTGCTCATAATGAGAAGGAAAGCTCACTCGATCTCCTTTATTAAAATGATTAATTAGGTCAGGCATGACTTCCATGAAAATATGGTCTTCTACTGGAAAACAAAACAAAACAAAACAATTCTCCAAAAATGCACATCCCATTTTTTTGAGAGAAAATGTTCCCCATTATGTAACTTCCTCTCAGTACCAGAGCTCAGATCTGTTCCTCTTCAAAGCCACATTAGTGTCCCTAGCTCTATGCATCTTTGGCTTTCAGTTTCTTGTTCTTTGATCTCCCTTAGGATCATATTGACAATAGCAGTTTTAGGAGCACTATTTATACTTAAGAGCCCGTCTTTACCTTGGAAATACCACTGCCTTTAGTATATACTTTTAGAATTTTCATTTAAAAAATAAAAATATTAATATTAATAAACTTTTAACAATAAATGTAAAGATTTAACAAAATATGACCACATAACATTAGCTTCTTCTATAAACTGGCTAGTATTATTTAGTAATAATAATCCATGCCTCAAACATTTGCAAAAGTTGATAGTAGTGTATCTACTCATTTATTTATTCAGTCACTTGATAAATAACGTTTTAAGAACCTCTTTGGTGCCAGGTACTTCTTTAGGCTCCATAATCTAGCAATGCTCAAAATAGAGACATGTGCCTGTGTCATGGAGCCTACACAGTGTTCAGGGGGAGACAATAAACAAACCCATTTAAGCAAATATATAGACTGTAAGGTAGTAATAAATATCCTGGTTGAAAATAAAGCAAAAAGAATGTTGTAAATTTAAGTAAGGTGGTCAGATAATGCCTTGATGAGAAGGGGACATTTGAATAAAGGTTTGATTGAAACAAACGAGAAAAATCTGGGAAAAGGCAAAGGAAATGGCCCTGAGGTGGAAGTATTTCTGGCATGTTTGAGCAGAGGGAGGATGATTCCACTACAAATGGATTAGGATGAAAATATTCAGTGGTGAAATCAGAGGAGAGGGGTACAGGCAGTGTAGGACATTGTAGGCAATAGCTGTGACTTGGACTTGAGTGAGTGAGTGAGTGAGGTTAGAAGCCACTTGAGAATTGTGAGGTTAAGTGAGTCAGGTAAGAAGCCACTTGAGAATTGTGAGCAAAGGGTGGTAGTGCTGGTCTGACTTTGGTGTAAACAGGGTATCTTGGCTACTGTGTTGAGATTAGACCAAAGTAGGGCAACTGCTATTATTGGCAATGGTTTTGACCTCCTCCCTGAGGCAGCTTTATCTGAGTTCATCTGATTATGAGGAGCAGAGGTCAAGACTAAAAGAATCAAGTCCGTGGACAAACAGAAATAGCAGTTGAGAAATCAGGGTCAAAGTAACAGCCAAAACTCAGAAAAGCTCACAGCTCAAAGATATGGGTCATATAGCAGGTCAGGATATGCACATTGTTAGTACAAATGAATGAATGACCACCACTTGACGCCCTAAATGCTATTTAATATAATACCTAAGAAAGATAAAATCTGATTATGTTAATTTAAATTATATTCTAAGAACAAATAACTTACGTATTTTAGAAATGGAAATTGAACAGTTCCTATTGTGCATCACTGGAGGCCTGTTGCTAGACTGACAAGATATTGGATGCTGGGTGCCAAAAGTAGTGTTGTCTATCAGTGTAGAATGTGCTTTTTGGTCTGGAAGCTTTCTAATACAAAGTGGCTAACGATTTGGATAAAATGTGCAAATGAACTCAAAATTAATAAAAGGTCATGGAAATTATTTAATTCAACAACACTTATGGAATACTCTTTGTGTTCCAAGCATTTTACTACAGACAGGGGCTTAATAGGGATGGGTGGTACAGGGTTGCATAGGACAGGGAGGGTGTGTACTGCAGTGGTTATGAGGTCAAGCTTTGGGCCAGAGAAACTAGAATTCCAATTCTAATACTTGCTAGCTTTGTGACATTGAATAAGTAATTTAATCCTTTTAAACCTCAGTTTCTTCAGGTGTAAATGGTGATCTCAATTTCTGCTTCATAGGGCTGATGGAAGCTTAAATAATTATATGAAGTGCTTAGCAGAGAGCCAAGTGTGCAGTGACCCAGTTAATGGTGACAGTTGCTCTGTTGCTTTTTTTCTTTTTTTTTTGTCTAAGTTTAAGAGTTACAGGTTAGGACAAGAAATACACATTTCACAACGTTACATGTTATAAAATAGATTGATATTGTATGCAGATAGGCGGTTCAATGTAATTACAAGGAAGAGATATCTAAAGATATCTGAAGGAATCAAGAAAGATGTTACATAGGTAGGTAAGGGAGAAAATAAGCTGGATTTTGAAAAATGTTCAAGGTAGAGGTCATCATTCATTCACTAATTCATTCATTATTAGTCATTTAATATTATTTTGTGTATGCTATATTCAGGAACTTGCTAAGAACTGAAAATGCAAATCTTTATATGAAATAATCTTTGCCCACCATTTTCCTCTATGATGGAAAAGAACAACTGGTGAGAATCAACTGTTACACATGTCAGTCTGTGTTCCCTAAAGCTTCCTGTAGGTTATATACCCTGAGAGCAGAATGGAAAGAAGGTAAATGAGTTTGAAGTAATGAGAGGAGGAAAATGAAAAGAAAATCCTGCAAGTATCCATTCTAGGTGCTTTGTAAGTGTGTTTTCCTCATATTAGGGGAAGAAACTTAGAAGCAGGGGTGTTAATTATCTTGTCCAGATCATTTAACCAGCAAAGGGAAAAATTGGGATTTGCACACAGCTGCAGCTAACTTCAGGGGAAAAGGAAGTGCGTGTTGCTATGTGCCCAAAAGGAAAGAAGACCCAGAATATTTGTCAGCATCTCTCATGACAACCACAGATGGCTCCCTGCTTTGAGGAACTGGTCAGAGTTGTGTTGGCTGAAATAAATCAGTGCAGGAGGATCATGTCCTTCGGTTTCAGCGTTCCTGGTAAAGGCTGGAAATAGCAATGCAGAATATTGGAAGAGTAGTGTTCTGGAGAGATTATATAATAGCCACTTAGGCATGGAGAGTGATCAAGGATGCAGACACAGAATCTCACATGAAATGAAAAGTTCTTAGGAAGCACTGGACTGTCCATGCTTCCATTAGAGTTCTGTGATCAACTGGACTTTCCATTTTTAATGGGGAGCCCTAAAGTCTTGGGCATGAAGAAATTGTTCTGTAAGTTCAAGATCTTTGCAGACAAATAATGTTAAAGCCAAGAATAAAATTCTTACAAAGAGTAAGAATCTTTGTGTTTAGTTTCTCATTTTGCCACATTTCATATAAAAAATTCTTATTGTTATTCATTGTTGAGTGGAACTTGGGGAGCCATCAGAAACACACACGAAATATAATTTTTATTTGCACTTTATATTACATGATCTCTAACTACTCATTTGTATTAGAGTAGGACTGGCCATGTGAAAGGAGAAGCATTAAGCTCTTTGAGGGAGACAAAAACCTCAGAACTTTAACAGGGTTCTTTCTGTGTACAATTGAATTGTATTAAATAAAACTTTGTGAAACCCTTGTTTGCTGCAGGTGTTATTGTTCACATCATTTCTGCCTTTCAAAAGGGCTTGGAAGCACAGAAATAACCATTACCAGTTGTCTCAGGGCAATTATTGGGGCATCTACCCTCCAAGAGAATGGGATCAAGATTGCATTTGATTGGTGATATCAGGAAGATGTGTGCCTTTCAACCACAAACTGAGAGGGTGTACATCATTTATACCCTCAGGTGAGGGAGGCAGAGAGATCTTTGGTCTTTACGCTTTACTACCTGGCTGACTGAAGAATTTTTTAATCCCACTGAACTCTACTCTCCTCATCTGTAAAATAGGGAAAATAATATTCACCTCAGAGGCTTCTGAAATATAAATGGGATCTAATGAAATTTCTCAGCATGGTACATACATGATGACTCATCCTCCCTTCTCCCCCTTTCTCTATTCCTCGACAAGATAATTATTATTAGCTGAGCCTCTACCTCCAAGGAGAGAATTAACTGAGGAGAGGGTGGACTCCCCTGGGGCATTGCTTTTGACTGTGCCTCTCTGCTCAGATGTAGAATCAAAGAGAGAGAAGAGATAAAAGGAAAGAGAAAATGAGAGTTATAGACCTTTTTTTTTGAGTTTATCAGCAATTTCTGTAGCTGGAACAAAAGAAAAAAGTAGTCACTGACTCCCTCTAGTTGTTAGTTGTTATTGTGGTTGATAATAGAACTTGGAGAGCAGATGTGGAATGGTGCACCCTTCGAAGAGGCATTACAGAGGCATTGTACAGAGGTAGGATGTATGTCCTAGCAGGGAGAGGATATTCCATGAGTTCATTGCAGGGGTGGCAGGGTCTGCAAAGATTAATGTAGCAGAAGTACTGAAGTTCTTATAGCATTATACCCGCTAGCTTATAGTATTGGCTTATGGCCAGCAGGCCAAAAATATCAGCAGAGAAGGAGTATCATAACAATTTCCTTCTTCCATTGCTTGATGCACAATGTTTTTCTTTATCTCACTTTCTCAAAAGGAAGCATGCATTTTTAAATCTCTATGACCGGACCCCCTGAGAGGATGCAGCAAGAAGGGCACACCATGTTTGTGATATTTTTACAAAAAAAAAAAAAATCAATAACTTCAGTGTAATCATGAGAAAATATCAGATAAACCCAATTGAGACTCATTCTACAAAAGATGTGACCAGTATTCCTCAAAAAGGTCAAGGTCATAGAAGACACAGAAACACTGAGAAACTGTCACAGGTCAAAGTAGACTAAGAAGACCTGATGACTTTAACATAGCATTCTGGTGTCTTGGATTGAATTCTGGAACAGAATAAAAATATTAGTGGAAAAATTTAAGAAATCTGAGTAGTTTATAGTTTGTACCACTGTTCATTTCTTAGCTTTGATAAATGTTCATGGTTATGTAAGATGTTAACAGTAGTTGAAGCTGGGTAAAGGGTATATGGGAACTCTGCTATCTTTGTAACTCTTCTGTAGATTTAAAATTGTTTCAAACTAATTTAAAAGAAAATTCTAAGGCACATACTACAGTGTGCTCTCTTGAGCCATGTCAGCTTTATGTAAATTTGTAAGAATGAGGGCTGTTAGAGTTTTTGTTCATTTTATCATTTGGGATAAGGTGTCCTTCTCATCTGTCTCTTTCCCAACCAATTTTAGTGAAGAACCAGGGAAAGGGAAAAATATGGAAAAAAGAAATGGAGCCCTGCCCATGTAAAGTGAAGGAAACTCTTTAGAACTAGAACTTAAGGTAGTGCCTAAAAGTATCCAAAAAAGATATAAGAGATATGGGGACTTATTTAGATGCAAAAATGTCATGAGGAAAGAGGAAAGGTTCTTTTTATATAGTTCATCCCTATTATGTTTTCTAATGTAACTTATATACTAAAAGCATAAAGGAAACCCCATGTTTTAATAAAAAGAAAATTAATTTACAAATAATCTTGGGAAGAAAAGATATTAAGTCACTAGTTTCATCCAGGAATTCAAAAGCATCTCATTTTTTAATCCTTAATATTCAATATTGTTGAGCCAACAAATAAATAATAATGAAATGACCTTAAAATGTGGCCTCAGTGCAGTTGCATCTGTGATTTTATTAATCACAAAGAACAATCTCTAAGAGGCTTATTTCTCTAGTCACAACTGTCATTGGTGAATAAAGCATTTGGTTGTCTCTAGGGAAGTGGGACTGCTTCCAAACAGCTCATATGCATGAGGAACTAAGCCTGAGTTGGGACACATATTTTGACTTTTATGATTCAGGACTATTAGTTATGACAAATTTTTGTTAGTGATTGTTGAATTTTTTTTCAAAAAAACTGTAACCCCGCTCTCCTAGGAGATGGTGCTCCAGCATAGCTAAAGGCACTTTAAAGTCTATTAAGTCCGCACTATTTGCTTGGAGGCATGTGATAGTCAGGAAGAGCAAGATGTGGTACATTGCATAAGATGCCTACTTTCTCAGATTTATTTTTTATGACTCAAGGCTGCCCCCTCCTTTTCTATCTTACTAACCAATCCGTCTAGTCTTGCTCACATAAACATAGCATCATCAACATCCCATAATACACATATACTCAGAATATCCCTTCTGTTTTATTTCTGAATGTTGAATTATCTCATACCATCCCAGAGGGGTGGCTGCTAGAAACCCTGGACTCTGATCATATGTGTTAAAGCTAACAAAATATATAGAGTCAAAATTTATTGATATCATTTTTTCCTTCACATTGATTTATGATTATTTTGCCACATTTGCTTCATGTATTTCTTTCTCCAACTTTTTATCTGGAACACTTGAAAGTAAGTAGCAGGCAGCATGGTGCCTCACCCTAAAGACTTAGAATGTCTTTTGTAACAGTGAAGACTTTCTCCTATTATAATACAATACTATTATCGCACCCAAGAATTTCACACAATAGTATTCTCTAACAGTCCATAGTCAATCTTCTCCCATTCTCCCCAAAGTACTCTTATTATTTATACCTCTTTTATTCAGTCCAGAATTTAATCAAGGATCACATGGATCCATAATTGGATCTTCCATGCACTCCATTTCCTAAGATTGATTTGCCTATTGAAGAATCAAGCCGATTCTCCTTTCTCATATCCCGTTTCAAAAAAGCCTATCTCCCTCTATATAATATAAACGAAAGATGAAAGGAGAAAGGAAGGATGGAAGAAACGAAAGATGGGAGGGAAGAAGGGAGGGAGGGATAGAAAGCATCATTTTCACCCATTTTGTATTTTTCATGGTACATAGTTCTAAGTTATAAAAACTCCTGAGACACCAAACAATAAAACAAAACATAACATTGGCATCTGTGAAGTATTGTTTAATCAACTTACAACATTCCTCCCTAACTTTTCATTATGCTATGCACTGCCAATAAAATTTACTTCCTATATCTTATAAAAATCAAACTTTGTAATACATGTATACTGTTTTTCTTTGAATACTATTTTGACTAATAATTAGTCAATAATTTTGACTAATAACAATTTGGCTAATAACTTTGACTAATAATAGTTTATGAGAATTCAAACCAAAGGAAAATTTAAAAATTGAGCCTTATGATATTACACATTTTTACCTTATGATATTACTCACATTTAAAAATTGAGCCTTATTACACATTTTTACATATTTAGATATATTTATTGCAGGCAGTTAGGTGATTAACGAGTGACTCTAAGCTTAGAAATACATTCCAAGTGATGAGAAATGAAATGGAAATACAATTTAGGTAGAAGAAAAATGCAAAATTTCAGTCTTAGAGAAGAATTTTTTTGTTGTTTGGTTAATAATGGTGATTTAAAATTGCAAAGGTATTATGATTCAATTTGGTGTATTTAAAAGAACGATGTAATAGTTTTATTTTAATATGCCAATTATACACCTGTATCACTACAGTATATTAGAAATGGCATAGTTTGTTTCCAATTAAACACAGAGTAACACATTTTGTATATCACTTTAAAGATGTGGGAGGAGGTACATTCCCCAAATTTCATAGGGGATAATTGAACAAATATGTTTGAAGACCAGCGTCCTAGGTATTTTCACACCATGACTTTCTCTCATATTTGCAACAGTGCCTTTCCCATTCTTGTTCTCCGTTGTTGGCTCTGCTTCTTCCTCTGACAAAACTGACGTTCCCATCATGATATCTCATCTACTTACGCGTTATCCTGTGTTCTTTGTTGTTACTATGGGAAACCTGGTCCTGCTCCTGGCAAAGGCTGATCCCTTCTTCAGCTCCCCTCTTGCCTACATAAAGACATTTTCAATAACCTTCCTTTCTTTCTCCTTGTCCCTTCTATCGACATTCAAAAGTCTGTTCTTTTCCAATGTGAATGCCATTTTTAAAAACCCTTTTGACTCCACTTAGGGTTCTACCTACACTCCCCACCCCAATTTCTCTCATTTTCTTTACAGCAAAATGACTCAGAAAACTGTGAATGCTTATTGTCTCTACTTTCCCTCCTCAAATTCTCTCAGGCTCTTGCCCTATCTCTCCAGCAAACCTGATAATGTCAAGAACATCAGAGATTTCCATGTTACCAAATCCAGGGATTAAATTTTAGTCTTCAAGGGTATTTGGCAGAGCTGACCTCTTCTTGCACCATGTTCCAGCCTTCCAGCAAGAACATTCTGTTTTTTCTCCTCCCTCTCTGGCCACTCTCAATCAGTTTCTTTTATTATCTACCTCCTAATCTTCCCAATATTTAGATATTGAAGAGTACACTGGACTTGTTCTTTGGACCTCTTCTTTTCTTTTAATGTATTATATACCTTGGTAATTTTTGGATGGATTATTATAGACTTAAATACCATTTTATAAATAATGACTCCCAAATTAATGTCTCCAGCTTGGACCTAAACTTCAGATTAAAAAAAAAATACATCTTAGTTTTCTAAATGGCATCTCAAATTAACATATCAAAAACTGAGCTACTGACTCCCTACCCCTTGCTTCACACCTACTCTTCTCAAAATTTTCCACATCTTTTTATTCTGTTCTTCTAGTTGCTTTGGCCAAAATTCATTGACTCATCTCTTTACCTCACACCCACAGATAATTTTTCAACATATCCTGTTGGCTTTATCTTCCCAGTATATTTTTTATATACTGGCTACTTACTCTAGTTACTTCAGTCACTTCCATGGCTAACATTCTGGTTCAAGTCATTATCACCTCTCTCTGGATTCTTGCAATTGCCCTCTCAGTGTATTCCTCTCTTGCCCTACTTCAATCTCTCTCACAAGCAGCTGCCCAAGGGATTACATCAACACTGAAATTGGATCATATCACGTCCCTGCTCAGAATCTTCCAATTGCTTCTGAAAAGCTAAGTCCTTACAGTTGCCTATAGAGTCCCAAGTTACCTCTGGGAACTGATCTCCTTTGCTTTGCTGTTTTGTTCACTCTGCTCAGAATACTCTGTCCTTTGTACTTGCGCTTCTATCATATTAGATATGATATGATATCCTATCTCTTAGGGATCCACATGTCTTACTCCATCATCATCTTTACCCTTTTGCTCAAATGTCACACTATCCCTGAGTGCTCTCTTATATCCTTATCTAAATTGCACCTCCACCATTCCCTGTTTTGTTTTACTCTTTAGCACCACCACCATCTGATATTCTCCCTATTGCCTATTTGTCTTCTTTATTATAGTCTGTCTTCCCAACCCCATCCACTATCCCTGCAAGGATCCCACCACCATCCCTTGCAAGCTCTCTAAAGGGCAAGGATTTTTGCCTGGTTTGACTGAATACAGTCTGCTACTCTATTTCCATTCTCTGGCAGAGTGCTCAGGCCTTTTCTAGGAAGTCCATCAATATTTTTGAGTGAATGAATCCATGAGTAAATGTAATGAATTTTTGAAAAAAAAATTAAGAGGTATTCTAGCTTTTTTTTTTGCAGATTTTAGTGTATGAAACATAAGTAGCATAATACCTACATGTTACTTTTTTTCCTAAAATAATTTGTAAGATTATTTTAAACACAAAACTCTTTCTGCTTAGGTTTGAGTAATTATGAAGAAAAGTGAATTGATCATTACATTCTGGGACAGTTGGAGAAGTATTCATTGAAGTAGTAGGACGTGAGCTAGGCTTTAAATAAAGAACATAGAATTTAGAAATGTAGAAAGGTGAATAACAGGGTGATCCAAGCAAGAGAAATGATGTGAAACTACACTGAACAGGCAGGAATGTGTGTAAACATGCTTTTCTTCCTGAGCAGAACTTCCCAATTAAAGGAGGAGAAGCTATAACTTAGGGATAGGCTAAGGGAGAGGCTAGTACGTGGTGATCTTGAACAAAGGGCTGAGAACTTTTCACTTTATCCTCAAGGTATAGGATGTTTATCAAATATGAAGTGACATATTTTGAGGGGGGAATATGGGAATGAAATGCTAAACAAAGTGTTGGATAGATGATGTTCTGGCTGTAAGATTAATTAAACATAAGAAAGACTGAAAGTAAGAGAACCTGGATTGGCCAGTATTTCAGTAGAGTGAGGATGAAGCCTAAAGGGGAAAAAAAAAAAAAAGTAATGCTGAATCCTGGGAAAATAGCAGAAAGTAATTTTCCTGAAGCGTAGTAGAATGGAGAGAGATAGTAACTTGTAAGAGAGGGTTGCAAAAGTCTAGCTTAGAGTGGGTGAAAAAGGAAGACCTCTCTTAGAAGATGGCATTGAGGAGGGGAGAGCATTCCAGGCATAATGAAGAGCAAATGCAAAGTCCATTTGCAGGCGAGAGTTTGGTGTAATAAGGGAATGGGTGAAAGTAGCATTATGTTCAAGTAGGAAATGGCTGGAGATGAGGCCAGAAATTAAGTCAGAAGCCTAGAAGAAATGAAATCAGATAATGGCTTACCATTGACAAATTAGGGTGTCATTTCCTTATTTGAAAGATATTTAGTAGAGGAGTTATGCTTTGAAGAATGTTGAATGAGTTGAGAATGTTAAACATGAGGAGAATCAGTGGAACATATATAAGCCAATGTCTACATGCCATGAGCGGTGGGATAAAATGAGAACAAAGCAGGAAAAGACTGATAAGACTGAGGGAAAAAGGCACGTTGGAAAGGTAGGAGGTGGAAGGTGCTCTAACAGAGAATGTGATGGTTTGGAAGACTTACGAGACTGCAGAAGATTTTGTTGTTGCCTTTTCTCCTGCAAAGTCAAAGTCAAAGCTACTTAACAGCATTTGCTTTTATCTGATGAATATGAATCTGACACCCAGAATAGGATTTAAATATACAAACTTCAGTAAACTTCTACTTGTATTTAGTGCTTTTACTTTTACATGTTCTCAAACATAAACATTTAGCTTAGAAGAAATAGTATGTTCCTCATTTAAAAACATTAGTAAGTAATGGCAAAATGGTGATAAAGACAACCATGGAAAAGAATGATGCTAATGGCCTGGATGCATTTCTCTCTACTTGGCAGTAATGCCCTTCCACTGAAGCAGGTGTTTATGTTTATGTTGTTTCTACTGTTTCCATTTGCAATTTTCAGTGGATTGAATTTCCAGAAATATCCTACAAAGCAACATGCCCCAAAATGAATTATCAACAACAATAATAAAATCAGAATTTTCCAAAGGGTGACCTTATAGCTCCTAAAATTCCCAGGGAACCCATCTGTGAAACAGCAGATGTTGTAAGTTTGAGTTTTATATTTCCAAAATATATAGTTTATTCAATATGAATTTATTAAGGATCTACCATGTGCTCTAAACTGTGAAGCTGTTTATTCATGATACCAACAAAATGTTAGGTCTTATAATGAGGAAGATCTTATCATGGAGAACCTGGACATATACACAAAAGAAGACTATGATAATAAGTTAAAAAAAGGGAGGGTATGAGATAGATAGATGATAGATAAGAAGGCGAGAGAGAGCAAGAGAAAGGGAGAGAGATCATTTATTTCTAACTGGCAGAATATCTGAGTAAACTTCTCTATACTGGTGGAATACAAAATGGATCTTGAAAGGTAGGGAGCATATCAATAGGAAGCTATGCAGCAAGAGTTAGAAGGACATTCTTGTCAACCTCCACTTGTGCAATGTTTTGAATTGTTAAATATGATGCATAGGCAAGTTTCAAAGAATACAGTACTTTTTTAGTTCATATACAGCTTAAATACTCTAAGGCCTTAAGTAAAATTATACTCAATAGAAATATTATTTCTCACAAAAAGCTTTATGGGGAGCATCTAACAATTGAGTTATTTGAAATTTTGTGAAAATTAAACTTTTATTAAAGACGAGTTTGTGGATTGTTTTTTCAGGATTGTGTGATAGTGGGGTGTAGTAATTATTTAACAGAAAATTAAGAAAAAGACTCTTTTTTAAGTATCTTTTTGACCACCTGATCCAGAATCAAAACTGTCTAATAACATTTCTGTTATTTTGATTGCTTTAAAGTGGTGCTTTGAAACATATACACATGCAAACATTCAAATAAAGAGAAAATCAGAAATAATGTCCTTGAACATGGAAAAAAATATCTTGAACTTTCCTGTTACCCCCAGAATATTTGGTAAAATACTTTATGTTATAAATATTTTGATCTAGTCATAATATCTTTATATGTTATTGCTAGAATACTGAGCTACTAGAGAACCATTTTTGAGCTTTCTCTAATACTGTGACACTTTGAATACCTGAAAATTCATGAACTACCTGAGTAATTAACAATGCCCATTAGTACAGTTTATCATTTTTGTAACTCTCAGTGTTACCAAATTAAAAAATGTTGAGAATGGTAAACAGCATATCTGATTAAGAAAAACTGAACATTGGTGATCTGGTCTAACTAATTTGTAAAAATAAAATAGGGTCTTGTTTATGTGGCTGACCTCTACGAACTTAAAATCATTGTAGTGTGCTCAGTTTACCTCTATTCCATTATTTATCATTCATTCAAACATATTAGGATCTTGCTTTTCTCAAACACCTCATGTGGGAAGGTTACAATAAAAAGACCACAGTTTCTGCCCTGCAGAGTCGTGTGGTCTCGTGTGGGAGTTAGACATCTGCACACATAATTACAGCACCATAAATAGATCTCCTAGTCTATGGGAAACCTCAGGACAGATTTTTAAATTCTTTTTGTTGAAGACAGGCTTCTTAGAATAAAGGATATGCCATCTAAGTCTCAGAGAATGAAGAGGAGTCATTCAGGTAGACAGGGCAAGCAAGAGCAGCATGAAGCAGAGGAAACAGGTGGTACAAAATAAGGGAGATCCAGTGCCTTCAGTAGATGCTGTAAGGTCATGGGCTTTTTAGTGACCAAACTCAAACACTATCAGGAGTCAGATTACACATAGATTTAAAGCAGAGGAGTCACAGGATGATAATTGTGTTTATGAAAGATCACTTTGGTGCTGATGTGGAGAGAAAAGGCACTGGATGCAGGAAGAGTTGATAGGTGTCTGGGCAAAAAATAATCTTGATGTTAACTAAGACAATAGTAGTGGAGAAGGAGAGGGTGGATGCATACAAGAGATAGCAAAAAAGTAGAATGACAAAACATGATAATCAATTGGATATTATGACAGAAAGGGAGAAATCTTTGTGTTATTTTTTTCTGTCCCTTTTATTTGTTTGTATGTGTGTGTTGGTAACTTCAGTGAAATCTCCAGTTATGATGGAGCAGGGAGGTATGGCACATAGTCTTTAAGAACCAGCCCTGCAAAAAGACACATGCACCTACTGTGTTCACTCAGTATTATTTATAATAGGCAAGATATGGAAACAAATTGTCATTGATGGATGAATGGATAAAGAAAATGTGGGGTGTGTGTGTGTGTGTATGTATGTGTGTGTATATACTGGAATATTATTCAGCCATAAGAAAGAAAATCTTGCCATTTGTGACAACAGAGATGGATCGTGAGGGCATTATGCTACGTGAAATAAATCAGACAGACAAAGGCAAATACCTTATGATCTCATTTAAATGTGAAATCTAAATTAAATTAAATATGGAATAATAATAACTAAAAAAAAAGCTCACACATGTAGAAAAGAGATTGGTGGTAGTTGCCAGAGATGGGGTAGAGAGTGGGAGAATGGGTGAAGGGGCTCAAAAGGTACGAACTTCCAGTTATAGAATAAGTAAGTCATGGGGATGTACAGCATGGATACTATAGTTAACAATACTGTATTGCATATTTGAAAGTTGCTAAGACAGCAGACTAGACTTATTGCAGTGCTTATTTCATAATATATACAGTTAGTGAATTATTATGTTGTACATTTGAAACTAATGTCAATTATGCCTCAATTAAAAAATAAATTCTAAAATGGCAAAATGAAAGGTGATGAAAATTGTAAGTAGGAAGTATATGACAAAGCAGTGTATATTACACATTTTATGCATTGGCTAGTAAAAACTGGAACGGATTCTGGCTTCATTGTGATCATACCTTCTGTATGTGTCTGATCCTATTCTGCAAATGAAAATATTTTTTTTAAAACCTGCAATAATAAAATGACAGGGATAGATAGATAGGAACTTTTCTTTGGATAAATGCTGGAATTCTTAGCAATGATTAATGTTTTCATAAAATATTTAGCTATGTTACATGTCTTTTAAATCACTAATTTAAATATGAAAATTTAAATGGAATGGGTGATGGTTATTAAGGAGGGCACCTGTGATGAACACTGGGTGTTATATGTAAGTGATAAATCACTAAATTCTACACCTGAAACCGACTTTACCATATATGTTAACTAATTAGAATTTAAATAAAAACTTGAATTTAAAAAAAATTAAATGGAAGTGCAGATGTTAATAATGAAATCAGATTTTGAGACTCATTACCCTCACACACATTACAAACTATTTGTATAATATAATTTTTATTATCTGCCTTCTATGGCCATTTATATTAATTATTCTTTCTGTCCAGTTCTGTCCAGATCCTTGAAACATCAGGCTGGCCATCAAATAGCTGTCTTTATCATGATATCAGGCCCAATGTTACTGTTTTTTCTCTTACCATAACAGAAATAACTTAGTTGACTAGGATAAGATTCTGAGGGTGGAGCTGAGAACGTGGATGTGAAATACCAGCCATGGAAGCTGATGATCAATGTGACAATGTCAGTCCCTAAGAATAGGTGGGGCTTCAGGACATAAGCTTACTGCTAGAATCACCTGTGACATGAGTTTCCTGTCCTTAAAGACATAAGCTGTGAGTTCATTCCAATAATAATAGTGAACACTTAGCAAGGACTTGCACTTGTCTCAGAGAAACCTATTGAGACTGTGTGTTTGGTTCGGTCATTTATCCCTATTTTATAGATATGTAATCAAGTAAGACACAAAAAGATAAAGTAAATTTCCCAAGGATAGACAAGTACTGAAGGATGGTACCAGGATTCTAACACAGCTGCTTCCAGAGCTGAAAATTTTAACCACTTTGCTTCTTTACCTTCCCAGAAGTCCCCTTTCTCCCTCATGTAAACAGGCCAATGACAGACTCACCCCCAACAGACATTCTAGTTAAGTCCATTCATGGCCAGTTGATGTTCCAGATGCATCAACCTGAACACTGTGAGGTGCACATTCAAATGTTTTTCATCCTTAAAAGCAGCAATCACATTGTTTTGCAAAATAGGAATATCCATTGAATAGAATAATGTGTGTGTGTATATATATGTATATATACATTTTTAAAGAAATTTTAAAAAGAGATTCCCAGGATTTCACATGATTCATTATTTGAGTATAAGAAGGACATGAGGTGGGAGTACCTGGCTGGCTCAGTCCATAAAGCATGTGACTCTTGATCTCAGGGTCATGAGTTCAAGCCCCAAGTTGGGTGTAGAGATTACTTTAAAAAATGTTTAAAAAAATAAGAAGGACATGAGGTGACTGGCATATGTTTTCAAGTTTACTTAATAAAAATTAATATTTCACTAAAAGATCACATATTTTTCTTTTAGTTTCATTGCATTCCCTCGTCAACAGATTGAAGTTGACAGTTACGTAAAAGTAATATATTTAGATGGGCTAAAAATATTGTCTATTACTATTACAATGATTACTATCAGCCAAGAGTGGATATGAGTATGACTCTTCTAAGCTAAAGATGTATAGTTAATATCCTATTATTGCCAGTATGAGTTATGTAAATTAAACATGGCATGCCTATTAGTTTTAAGAAGTAATCACTAGCTGATTTGACGATTGAGCAACCAAGTTTGAAAATATTTGTGTATATTTATTGAACAGAGTTACGCAGTTTAAAAATATTGGCATATGCTTATAGTAAATAGATTTTTATCCTAAAGCAATTTGTGCCTGAAAAAGGCATTGATAATATCACTTCTAGAACTACCATTGTTATTTACCCTTTCTCTGAGCTTACATCCTAAAGTTCTCTGCCTTGTATATTAGATTGTGTTATACTGTTCATGTTATAATAAATGAGAGTGGCATGCAGTGTGGTGCTTAAAAACTTTAACACCAGGTGACTAAGTTCAAGAACTAACTTCTCCATATAAGACATTAAAACATATCAGACATTGGGAAAATTACTTAAATTCTCCGTTCCTCATTTCCCCACGTGCAAAAATGAGATAATCATAGTAGCAAAACCATATGATATTAGGAATATTGAGTCAGCACATACAAGGAGCCTAAGACAGCGCTTGAAATAGAGTGAAAAATACATTTGCTGTTATTATTAATGATCTTATGATTTACATTGTGTTTAAAAATTAACTTCTAATCCTGAAAATGTATGACAATATATTACGTGCAATGAATAAGTGAAATGTGAAATCAAAAGAGAAAATGTCCTTTCCAAAGGTTCAATTTTATCCAGTAAGAGCTTCGTATTGAAAGGTAACTATTTTTCTCTAGGAGATCTTGATGTTGAAAGATAACTAATTCACTGTTGATTCAGTTATCATAGTTATAATGGATAAAATTTGAATCAGTTTAATACATTAACTACTTTCTGAAAACAAAACTTGTGGCTATAAATGAAGCACTTTGGCCAGTAGTCTCAACCACTTCAATCCATTGCAGCAAGTTTCACCCAAGCAAAACAAACCTAAACTTAAAAAAAAAAAATTTGAAATAGTGACATTTTAAATGGAATTTTCAAGCATTAGGTAATTATTAAAGATTAATCCCATAATAAAATTATTAGCACTTAAAATTAGCAATGCTATTTCTATTTTAATGGAAGATATTTAATAGAGAAAAACATTAAATGATACCCAAACAGATACCTATAGTGGAGATTTAAAAGCTGAGAGGATCCAATATGGTCTAATGCAATTTTGCTAAAGTAAGGGTCTGACCTACTATGAAATGTGTACTCTCAGTTCTAATGGTTATTTATTTTCAAGGTACCATAAGGAATGTTGCTGTTATTTCAACTTACTGAAGTATAATTAAGTTAGAATATATGCATTTGAATAATATGGAAGCATGACACCAAATAAAGCCTGTGAGTGTTGGAATATATTGGACAATATGAAAACAATATCTGAAAGCCTTTCTTGGTCCCATATTCACCATTAATCCTACTTCCTCTGGAATGTTTCTGTAGCACTTTGCACATGTTTTTACCATGAGGCTCTGTCCCGTAACTATTCATCTGCTTTGTTTTCCCCACCAGATAATCAGCGTCACTTGAAACAACATCTTCTTTAAACACATCTGGTATAGAACTAGGCTTGAAACCGTGTGAACTAATATTTAAAATTTATCCATTATACCTATCTCAGGAGCTTTTGACTTTTAACTTGATGATATTTTAGGCCTTTTATTTGGGTTATTTAGAAACTAAAATTACTAGAATATAATGCAATTATTAATAAGGAAATGACCTTTACCCAGGCAGTCCCACACTTCTTTTTTAGTGTCCTTTGAGAATATAGTACCACAAATTAAATAGTAGGGCATTTTAAAAGTGATTCCTCCCCTAGAGATACTTCAATTTTCTTCACAAGGGCAAGAACTAATTTACTTTTATATGTTCGCCCAACCAAAAAAAAAAAATGCAGGAGATGATGCTATGAGGTACTTTGAAATGATTGCATTTATAATGTTAAAAATTCCCAAGTGTGCAACAAGGAATTTAATTCAACTTGAAATCTGTATCCTATAGAACTGAAAATACTAGACTTCAGAACTTGGAAAACTATCTTCTATGAAAGTCCTTTTCCATTTTGATTTTCAAATACTTTATATAACTTTTTTCTCTTATAATTTTTATAACAACTTTACTAAGATATAATTTACATACCAGAAAATTTGCCCTTTTAAAGTATACCGTTCATTGTTCTTTAGCATATTCACAGAATTATACAACCTTCATGACTATATAATTTTAGAACATTTTAATAACCCTTCCCCCCAAAAAACTGGTATTGATTAGTGATCATTCTCTATTCGCCCTTCTCCAAGCCACTGCCAACTACTAAACTATTTTCCTGGTCTACTACTTGCATATTCTGAACATTTCACTTAATTGGAATCACACAACAGGTGGTCTTTTGTGACTGACTTATTTCACTTACCATATTTTTAAGATTCATCCATGTTGTAGTATATTTCAGTATACTTCATTTCTTTTTATTGGTAAATAATATTCCATTGTATAAATCTGTCATTCAATGGATAAAAGTTTGTTTATCCATTCATTAGTTGATGGACATTTCAGTTGTTTTCATTTTTTGGCAATTATGAATAATGCCGCTATGGACAATCATATATAACTTTTTTGTGTAGACATATGTTTTTATACTTTTTGGGTATATAAGTAAGAATGGAATTTCTGGGTTATGTGGTAACCCTATGTTTAACATTTTGAGGAAGTACCAAGCTGTTTTCCAAAGTGACTGCACCATTTTGCAATCCCTCCAGCAGTGATGAGGGCAGGTTCTATGTAAGTTTTTATAATACATAGTTGAGTTAAAGAAAAATTCTATCTCCACTTTTATAGAATAACTTTCCATTTTTATCACAATGTACTATATATCACAGTATATCTGGAATAAGTCTGTTACCTCCTTAGACTGTAAGCAGAATTTAAGAGCCAGAACCTATTTTATCCATCTTTGTGATGCCAACAGAATTTTGACATGTGACAGTCATTTTTTTAAAATGTTGAAAAAATGGTGATTTGGATTTATCATTTAATAAAAATATCTGTAAATATATTATCCATATTTGATTTCTACTTTCTGCCAATGTGGCAAATATGAAAGTCTGAAAGCTTCCCAGTACAAAAGCCTACATAAAATGCACCAAATAGGCCATTTAAATACCAGTATAGTGTTTTCTGAAGACTGGAGCAACCTGAAGACTTTTGCTGATCCAAAGAACTAGAAACTTGGGTTTAACGCCAATGGGATAAATCGGGAGCAGAGGAGTAAGAAAGGGAATTGGGACTAAAACCCCTGCATCAATCCAGAACCAGTAAAGGGCCACACCCTCAGAGACAGGGTAGCCTAGAAGAAATCTGCAAAAAGATGTCAGGAAGACGATCAGTATAAACCTGAGTTAGGAAACTAGGTTTAGAAAAAACAACAACAGTAGCAATGATTAACAGGATGTTGCCCTTGAAAAGGGTGGGAGTTCATATTTTTATTTATTATTTAAACTTAAAGTAGTCTCTGCTTCATAGTGCTTAGCAGAAGGAAAAATATATTCTCCTGAAGGAAGGTCTTTCAGCCAGACCTTACAGAATTCCTACAGATTAGATAAACCAAATTGGGCTTGCAATCACTATTTTAAATCATGAGAAGAACTAAGTTGCCTTGTGCTAGAATCAGAAGAAACAATAAATAGCAAATTCTGTTCTCAAGGATATTGAATATTATGGGGCGCCTGGGTGGCTCAGTCGTTAAGCATCTGCCTTCGGCTCAGGTCATGATCCCAGGGTCCTGGGATCGAGCCCCGCATCGGGCTCCCTGCCCTGCGGGAAGCCTGCTTCTCCCTCTCCCACTCCCCCTGCTTGTGTTCCCTCTCTCGCTGTGTCTCTCTCTGTCAAATAAATAAATAAAATCTTAAAAAAAAGATATTGAATATTAGAATTGCAATACACATAATATAAAATAAGTGTAAAATATTTAAAGAATAACACTTTAAGGGCACCTGGGTGGCTCAGTCGGTTGGGCGTCTACCTTCGGCTCAGGTCATGATCCCAGGATCCTGGGATCAAGTGCCGCATCGGGCTCCATGCTCAGGGGAGAGCTTGCTTCTCCCTCTCCCTGTGCTGCTCCCCCTGCTTGTTCTCTCTCTCTGTCAGATAAATAAAATCTTAAAAAAAAAAAGGAATAGCACTTTGAAAAGAATGAAACTAGTATGCCATATTTTAAAATTTATTCATCAATAGCTTTATGAGAAGCAAAATTTTACTAGTTTTTTCTTTAAAAGGCTTATTAACTTGCATTAACGTTGTTATTACTAAATATGAACAGTTTAACATTGTTTTTATTTAACAAATGCAATTCCTATGACAGGCCCATCACAAGGAGCTGGCAGTATAGCAGAGGCAAAAAAGTCTCAGTTCTGGCCCTCATACTTTACCATCTAGACACAGAGATTTTTATATTGGATTAGAATTAAAGCTTCTAGTTTTCTGTCTTATTGAGATCTGAAGATTTACTACCGTAGATTAATAAAAGTCGAAGGAAGAGTGGCATGAATAATTTAAAATGAGAGTTAACTCTCCTAAAATTCTCATTAATTTTAAAAGATTATTTTATTTCTATGTTTTATGTATCATTGTGTTCTGAACAATTCACATTTCAATGTCGGTCAAGATTCTTCCATCAGGGTCCCCCTTCTGTATGTACCATTGACTTCACCACACAAATGATTCTAAGAGTGATCTATTCAATGTAATACAGCAAAATTAACAAACTTATAGCTAATTAGAAGGCTAACCCTTCTTTAATGTATTGGAAGCAGAGACTTGGCAACAGTAATTAGATTTTTACTTCTTGTGAAGGATACAGGGTTTCTAAAGAACACCATCAGAAGACACTAGTTGTATTTCAGAGCAATTAAGTTACTACAGAATGGGACTGGGTGCTAGTATATATTTACAAGTAAGGTTGTTTAAAACAAAATGTAGGGACGCCCGGATGGCTCAATTGGTTAAGCGTCTGCTTAGGGTCCTGGGATGGAGCCCCAAGTTGGTCTCCCTTCTCAGCGGGAAGTCTGTTTCTCCCTCTCCTTCTGCCCCTCCCCCCTACTCATGCTCTCTCTCGCTTGCTTGTGTTCTCTCTCAAATAAGTAAATAAAATCTAAAAAAAAAAAAAGAAAATGTAAAAACTCAACATGAAGGATGGGTTAAAAATGTTTTCTTCCCTGAGAGTTATAACCTCCTCTGACTTTTTCCTGTGTAAAATTCTCACTCATAGAATATGCTCTTCCTCTTGAAGTATATTATTAAATAAACTTAACACCAAAAGATAAAATTAGGAAGAAAGAACATCTGAATATAGACATTGACTCCTAGATGTTTTTCATTCTCTCAAGCAACATTAGCTTAAGGAAAAAAAAACGAAAACAAGTAAGGAGTATTATGGACCCTCATTTCAAGGGAAGTAGCTTTTCCATGGTGATGTCTCTGCATAATTTATGCATGTAAACAAATGATAATCCTAGTCGTGGTTCTGCAGTTGAAGAACTTTCTGTAGGAGAAGTTTCTAACTTGGAGTATTTGAAACACTCTATTTTTTGAAGAAGATATAAAAAAAAAAAAATTCCAGAACAGAATGGCAAATAGGATTCATCTTGGGTACCAGGTCTGGGGTAATAAATAGCTGCTGTGTAAAGTTGCAGCAAGAGGAATATTATGAGGTTGCTTCAAGAAACAGGTGATTATTTCAGGTTGTCTCAGGCAAGGGAGGATAGAGTGTCAATACATATGTGGCTTATTTGATGCAGCTGTAGAAAGCTGGTGCCAGGTAGTAAAAATCAATCTATTACGTAGCTGATTGTACATTTCAATTTCTATATGCAATTTTATGCACTATATGTTTATGTAGCAATTTAATATTGATGGGGCTTATTTCGTAAATGAGTAAATATCTTTACAATACAGATAAGTCAAGAGTTTTTCCCAACTTTAGTTAAGTCTTTTTGTTTGTGTGAGAGAGAGAGAGCGTGCACAGGAGGCGGGGTGTGAGAGGGGCAGAGGAAGAGGGAGAGAGAGAATCTTAAACAGGCTCCATGATCAGAGTGGAGCCTGATGGGGGTGCTCAGTCTCACGCTCCAGAGATCATGACCTGAGGCAAAATCAAGAATCAGATGCTTAACCGACTGAGCCATTCAGGTGCACCTGGCTAAGTCTTTGCCAAAGATTTCTTATGAGCAGTTGAAAAGGTTAAGAATATAGATGAGTGGTTTTCCATATATATTCTTCTTGAAAATGTGTCTTACAAAGCACTTCTCAAGAAAGCAGTATTCTGAGATTCTTTTTGCTTCTACTGACCAGAAAGATTCAGATGTTAGAGGAAGTCCCTGGGAGAAGAAGGAACAATGACATATTTCTTATGTAAAGTGTTGTTTTTATTAGTATTGCTAGGGAAGGGACACCAAGATGATCAAAAGGATAGGAATGAAAAAATTTCCAATAGCAAACAATAAACAAATGTTATTGAAATTGAAAGAATTGGGTGTCCACAAGAAGACTCTTTTTACTAAAAAAGAATATGCCAGGGTGTTGTTACCTTAATAAATTTAGCAAGGTCCAGAATCTAGCCCTTTGCTGGGCAAGTCCAGAAATTTTTTTTTTTTTTTTTTTTCAATGACTTTGAGCAGTAGCTAAACTCATATGAAGGAAGAGGAAGTTAATAATGTCATTTACCTGCTTAAATCCCTTCCATGGCTCTCATTCCCTTCATCAAAGACCAAAACAAATAGCAGAGCTTATACTCCACTGCAGCTGTACTGAACTGCTATTTTTTTAGATGTTTTATTGAAACATCATTCACATACCACATGCGTTATCTTGGAGATATTGTGGGTTTGGCTCCAGACCACTGCAATAAAGTGACTATCACAATAAAGCAAGTCAAATGATTCTTTTGGTTTCCCTGTGCATATACTGCAATCTATTAAGTGTGCAATAGCATTATGTCTGAATAAAACAGTGTACATACCTTAATTTAAAAATACTTTATGGGGCGCCTGGGTGGCTCAGTGGTTAAGTGTCTGCCTTCAGCTCAGGTCATGATCTTAGGATCCTGGGATTGAGCCCCGCATTGGGCTCCCTGCTTGGCGGGAAGCCTGCTTCTACCTCTTCCGCTCCCCCTGCTTGTGTTTCCTCTCTCGCTATGTCATGTCAAATAAATAAATAAAATCTTTAAAAAAATAAAAATAAATAAAAATACTTTATGGTTAAAAAATGCTAACTGTCATCTGAGCTTTCAGGGGGTCATAGTCACTGATCAGAGATCATCATAACAAATATACTAATAATTAAGAAGTTTTAAATATTGGGAGAATTACTAATGTGACACAGAGACACAAAGTGAGCAAATGCTGTGGGAAAATGGTGCTGACAGACTTGCCGCACTCAAGGTTACTGCAAGCCTTCAATTTGTAAAAAACGCAATTATCTGCTAAGTGCAATAAACGGAAGCACAATAAAATGTGGTATGCATTATAGTTAACCCACTTAAAGTGCAATTCATTGTCTTTTTATTAGAATCACAGAGTTAAGCATCCATCACCACAATTTTAGAACATTTCCATTACCTGCAAAAGAAATCGCGCATCTCTTAATTATCACCTCCTCCAATCTCCTCACTTCCCCTACCTCTAGTAACTACTAATTTATTTTCTGTTTCTATATATTTGCCTATTTTGGACATTTCATAGTAATGGAATTATACAATAAACATGGTCCCTTGGGGCTGGCTTCTTTAACTTAGCATAATATTTTCGAGGTTTATCCATGTGATAGCATGTATCAGGATTTTGTTTATTTCTGCATAATATTCCATTTTACATATATATTACATTTTTTTTCATCCATTCTTCAATTGTTGGATGTTTGGGTTGTTTCTACTTTTTAGCTATAATGAATAATGCTGCTATGATCATCCATGTATAAGTTTCCATGTGGACATATGTTTTCCACTTTCTTAAGTATATTCCTAGTAGTGAAATTGTTGGATCATAGGATAACTGTTTTACCATTTGAGACACTGCCATACTGTTTCTTCAAAGCAGCTGTACCATTTTACATTTCAACTAGCAGTGTATGAGGCTTCTCCACATTCTTGCCAACACTTGTTATTATTTATCTTTTTGATTATAGCCATCCTAGTGGGTGTGAAGTGGTATCCCATGGTGGTTTTAATTTGTATTTAATTTGTATGATGTTGGATATCTTTTCATTTGCTCACTGGCCATTTGTATATCTTTGGAGAACTGTCTCTTCAGACTTTTTGCTCATTCTTTAATTGGGTTGTCTTTTTATTATTGAGTTGTAACAGTTATCTATATATTCCAGAAACAAGTTCTTATTATAACATATATGATTTGAAAAAATTCTCTCATTCTGCGGGTTGTCTTTTCACTTTTTGGATGATTTCTTTTGAAGTGCAAAGATTATTAGTTTTTATGGGTGTCAAAATTTTGATGGTGTCAGCTTGGGCTGCCACAGGCTGGATGGCTCACCCTAATGTATGTTCTCACAGTTCTGGAGGCTGGAAATCTGGAGTCCAGCATGTTAGCATAGGCAAGTTCTTTTCCTGACTTGCACACACCTCTTTTCTGACTGTGTCCTCACATCATAGAAAGAGAGCCCTTGTGTCTCTTCCTCTTCTAAAAAGGGCAGAAATCCCATCCTGAGAGCCTCACCCCCATGACCTCATCTGAATTTAATGATCTCCCAAAGACCCCATTTCCAAATACCATCACATTGGGGATCTGGGCTTAAACATGAATTTTGGGGAACACAATTCAGGCCATAGCAGATGGTGTCCATTTTATCTATTTTTCTTGTGTTGCTTGAGCTTTTAGTGTCATATCTAAGAAACCACTGCATAATCCAAGATTATGGTTTACCCCTATGGTTTTTTTTCTAAGAGTGTTACAGTTTTCGTATACCTAAGTGTTTTGTTTGTTTTCTTGCTTTGACTTTAGGAAGTTGTTCGTGCTGTTTTCTTGATCTGGAAAATATTTTACTCAACATACCCCTTGCCTGCCTAATTCTTAGTCATTTCTCACATGTTGTCTTAGATGTTCCCTCCATAAACATACTTTCTGCAGGGTTAGTTGAATGCTGAGCACTGAGGATATAGCCCCATCACAGCACTGATCACAGTGTTTTGTAATTGCTCCAGCTACCTTTATTTACCATGTCTGCTTCACCATTGTACACATTATAATGTCTGAAAAAAGTACAGGAGCTCCTACATATGAGGCATTCAATAATATTTTATGGGGCCAATAAAGAAATGATCAAAATGTCAACTTTTAATTTATGGTGAGAAATAGAATTGTCAAGCAGACCTGGTATCCAAACTGAGCTGACAAGGGCAGGTCTCTTTTCTGCAGTAAATGACACAGAAAATTCAATTATTCTAAGAATATTTCTTGGTATCCATGGGCTCAGAATGTGTTATATTATTTGAATATTTAATGGCCCCATGTTATGATGGTGTGTCCTGACAGTTCCAGAACACACATATACTTGTCTCTACCCCTATTCTCACATGACTGTGATCGTTGAGACTTCCTTTCAGAGAGAGAGTGCTTTGAAGACCCCTGCCAGCTTTTTCTTTCCCGTTGTTTTTCTCTGTTATTTGGTGCCATTCCTTCCCATTTCTCACTGACAAATTCTGCTTTATTTTTATATTTATATTAATACAACATAATAGAACACAGGGTGTTACTCTCTGAGTTGCGCTCCTCTTCTAAATGCTGCACACGGTAAAATTTTCCATGGCAGGACAATATGTTTTAATATCCTTTATAACTTCTAGGGCACCCACCAGAGCATTTTAACTCTGTGAATAGCAAACAATGTCATAGCCCAAATATTTTTGGCTATATAATTATAACTCTGTTGATTAGAGACATGATTTAGTTTTGTTTTGTTTAGAGTTAGAGCTTTGTTGGGCTATGTAGGGAGATTTAAATATTCAGCCTGAATGCTATTTTGTGTGCCTGGGAGTGTTTGCCACAGCAGGTGTTACCTAACCAGATGCTAAAGCCTTTTAAATTAATACGCAGCATCTTGTCAAACATGCCTCCTGCTTTACACCGTCAGAGCTGTTGAAAATTGGCTTTTCCTGCCAACAGAGTTGTCAGTTGGTAATGACTCAGCCTTGAGATGCTTTAGCTACAATGCTTACTGGGCCAGGTGATTTTACTAATGTGCTTAGAATGTTGAGTTTTAAAATAAAAATAAATTTATAAATAAATTTTAAAATAAATTTATAAACAAATTTCCAAATAATGTTCAAGCATCAAATGAGCAAAATGTATCTTTTGGACATTGGTAGGAATAAAGGATTCATTCCCTCTCTTTCCATAAGAATGAGTCAAGCTCAAGGACAAGCTCATTAATTGGGTTAGAGAACTAAAAGGCTTGGTTCCTGTGTGAGGGTTTCTTTCTGGTGTTCTTCCTCTCTCTTCTTTCATATATCTGATACAGTAAGACCAGGCCTAAGGACTTTTCCTATTTGGGGAAAAGTACAGCGGGGAGCTGGAGCAGGTTAAACGGAAAGGATACCTGGACTGTGTCTTCAGTCTTGTTTCTAGGCCATTGAGTTTGTCTTTGTCATTTCAGTAATAATATGCAAAGGGACAGCAGGATTTGGGAGTTAGAGAAGCTACTCAAAGTTAGGATTTGGAAAGCTGCTCAAATTTAGAGCCAGCACCCAAGAGGGAGGGATCTTAACATAGTCCATCTTACTCACCTGAGTCAGGAAATCTATAAAAGGGTTCAAACTGTAACCCTGGGCTCTGGACAGACTTGTAGGCAACCGGGCTGCCCTCAAACAGCATTTCAGAGCAAGCAGCACAAGGGTCCACTGAAAACTCCTCCGATGTGTTTTATCCTATAATTTCACTTTGGACTCCAGACAGCATCTCCAGTGTTGTGTAAGCCCCAGGGAAGTGGCAATAGATTCAGTCACAAAGGTGTGGAGGGAATTATAGCAGATGGCGTCACATGCATTGTACGGGGCTCCTAAGAACAGTTTTGTGACGACCAGAGAATGTCTTCATCATTGCTATCTTTATAGACATTAATATGATGCTTAAGAGAACAGAGTGTGTTACTTGATGTGTTTTAGGTAATATCCAAATTAATGGAAGAGTAAGAATATACTCCTTGCAAAGGAGCAAGCGGGTACAACAAGTCATTTTCTCTTATAAAAATGTGCTAGTTGTTTTAACTCTGTCACATTGTCAATCATTTTTATCATGCTGCTCCACTAATGATACAGTAGGATCGTCTCTTCTTGAGAGCAGTCCTGCTGTCCCTGATTTACAAATAGGATTCTTCTCAAAGAAGTGTGTGTGTGTCTGTGTGTGTGTGTGCACGTGCGTCTGTGCACGTGCATGTGCGAGCGTGGGGGTGGAATGGGGATCTCAATGAAATTTGTTTAATTGATTTATTTAAGTTGGTTATGTGACTCTCAAGTTCATTTCAGTTGCCGTGAATTGAGGGTGGGGGAACTGCATGATTTCCTGAAGCACCTAATGACATATACTATCCTAATATAGAAAACTGGGTCTTAGAAGAAAACAAAATTATATGTAGAATAACTACAGATAGCTCAAAAATTATAGAGTGTGTATCATTTATTGGACATCTGTTGTAACCAGGATCTATGCTAGTCACATTTGTACTAATGATCTCATTCTTCTTCTTCTTCTTCTTATTCTTATTATTATTTTACTTTAAGATTTTATTTTTGTAGAGCAGTTTTGGATTCACAACAAAATTGAGAAGGAGGTACATAGATTTACATAGACTCCCCCATTATCAACATGCAGAGACTCCACCATTGTCAACATCCCTTACCAGATGGTACATTTTCTACAATTGATGAATCTACATTGACACATCAGTATCATCCAAGTCCATAGCTTATTTTACAATTCACTCTTGGTGTTGTGCATTCTATAGATTTCAAAAAATGTATAATAACATGTATCTAATATTATAGTATAATAACTGGGCATTTTTATACCCAAAAAATTCTCTATACGCTATTCATCCCAGCTCTCTCTGACTCAAACCCTGGCAGCTGCTGTTTTTTGTTTTGTTTTGTTTTGTTTCTTACTGTCTCCATAGTTTTAACTTTACCAGAATATCATATAATTTGAATCATGCACTATGTAGCCTATTCAGAATGGCTTCTTTCACTTAGTAATGTGTATTTCAGGTTCCTCTATGTCATTTCATGGCTTGACAGCTCATCTCTTTTTAGCACTAAGTAATATTCCATTGTCTGGATGTACCACAATTTATATATCCATTCACCTCTTGAAGGACATCTTGGTTGCTTCCAAGTTTTGGCAATTGTGAATGAAGCCGGTATAAACATCCATATGCAGGGACTTTTGTGGACATAATTTTTCAGTTCCTTTGGGTAAATATGAAGGAGCACATTTGCTGGATCATATGGACTAATGATCTTATTTTTACACCAATCAAGGAAGAAGGCACTGCTACCTACATTGCCTAGACAGACAATTGTGGTTTAAAAAGTTCACTGCTATTGGCCTAGATATGAACCTAGGTCTGTTTCACTCTGAAACTGGTACTGTTTGGACTAAGCCATATATAACTTCAATAAGGCCAATTTACCCATTAGGCACAGTGAAAGCACTGCTTCGGGCACACATTATCCTTAGGGGCCCATGCAAATGTTCCAATTACTTTAAACATTAAAAGAAAAAAGTGAATATTATTCATTCTGGATTATATTAATCTTTATATCAACACAATCATAAAATAGAATTTTTAATACTTTTTATGAACGAAGGGGCCCACAAAAGCAAAAGTACCTAAGGCCCACAGAAGTCATAATGTAGACAGAGTAGTCAATTTTGGGGTACTGAAAAATATACTTCCCTCGAAATAGGTCCCCAACCAATCTATGATAGCATTGCCTGTCCTCCAGTATTCAACAACAAAGGTGAATCATTTCTAACAGCTGCTTTTAAAGAGCATCTGATACCTGGGGCAGCGCTATACACAGATGGACAAATTAAAGCCTAGAAAGCAGAGCAGAGATAAGATGTAAGATGGGAACATTTCAGTGGGAATGTAATAGATGAGGCATGGTAGGTACATGGCTTCATGGTTAGACAGCCTGAGCCTGCCTGACAGCAGCACCTATGTTTGACTTCAACAAACACCCACTTTTTGGATGATGCAATTTCCTTGATTGGAAGATTTTTGAAAACAAAAGCTACCCAGTACCTATGTCTCTATCTACATAAAATGGTTCTTGTAGCATGTTTGATTTTAAACAGACTCACATCTCTCAGATCACTATAATACATTAACATAATTTTCTATTACGCAGTTTTAAGGAAAAGGCAACATAGTCCTCTTGTTGGAATATGGATACATAAAAAATCAAGGGGACACAAAATATTATTTGCATAGGGTTTAAATCTCATTTTCCGGGGCACCTGGGTGGCTCAGTCATTAAGCGGCTGCCTTCGGCTCAGGTCATGATCTCAGGGTCCTGGGATCGAGTCCCACATCGGGCTCCTTGCTCAGCGGGAAGCCTGCTTCTCCCTCTCCCACTCCCCCTGCTTGTGTTCCTGCTCTCACTGTCTCTGTCTCTGTTAAATAAATAAATAAAATCTTAAAAAAAATAAATCTCATTTTCCTTTTAAATTGGGCAGCCTTACTCAACAATTTCTGTGAAAACCCTGAGAGTCCAGTTGTGCCTGTCAAATTGTATTAGCTATGCAGGCGATTCTCCAAGCTGTCTAGCCCAGGGCTGACCAGGAGACGTGGCTGTTTCACACAGTAATTTTGGATGACAGCTTTTCCTGAGCTCATGCAAGTCTAGGAGGCAATTATGAGACCAGAGGTCATTAACACTGCATTTGATTATATAACATAATATGGCAATAATAATACAATAAAAATGAATGTATATATACATACAGAGAGAGATGGGGTATTAATGTCTATAAAACACATGCTTTTTTATTTCCAAACTGAATTGCTACAGACTCTTGTTAATTTATAACTGATATTCTGAGATTTGTGTGTGTGTATATATATATATATATATATATATATATATATAAAATTTAAGGACTACATTAAGACTTTTTGTTTTTTGTCTTCATCTCTTCAATGTAATATTTCTGTTATTAATTTGTTCTAGAAAATATGTCCTATGGTGTAGGAAAGGAGATATGTATCATTATACATGTAAATTTATGTGCAGTTATATCCAAAGAAATGTAGATTTAAAATCCAAAGCTTTCCACTGAGGATTACAAATAGAATTGCTAGAAGAATTTTCAATTTTCAAAAGAGGAGACACCAAAATGCGGTAAAATTGGGGGTACAGCCTAAGGAAGTCATTATAAAAACATTTTGAAGTCGTTAATTTTGTCTAATTTAAATGCTGGATGGTCAAGTCAGCATGCTTCCATGCCATATGCTTTCCTCAGAGCTATTTTTGATTTGCACAAATGTTAGATGGTTGGAGAATAAACTTAAAAGATGCTTTTTTTGTGGTTGGTGAGGTTGGTGGTGCTTAGTGAAGCTGAATTCCAGCTCACCCTTTATTTTTTCTCTTCTCTCTAAGACTGGTTTGCACTTATGATTTTTCAGCCAGTATATACTCAGATATACTGCAGAAATAAGGCCATTGCCATAATTAATAAAGTGGCCCGCAAGATTAGAGAATGCAGGTTTAATTGGAAGGTAAAGAGTGTTAAAATTGTGATTATGATGAATGGATTGTCAGAGATTACTCTGGAGACTGCTGCCTGGTGTCAATGACTTGAAATTAAAAGGTTGAATTTCCCTTTTGTCATGCAGCTTCTCCTGACCTGCTTTTCTGAGGTGAGGATTCACCTATTAAATCAAGGCCTTTCAAACATTTAGTTATGAGAAAATATGTCCTTTTTCTTTTTCCAAATAAACCCCCTCAAGTCAGCACACCATCCTGAAATGAATCAGAGAAGTTAGCGGTCTATTTCAGTCCTATGTTTAATATTAAACATCAGAAAATGCATCTCAAGATGAGCATGTTTAAAAGTAGAATGTTCTGCATCTGTCTGAAGATGGACAGCCTAGTAGGCTGTGGCGGTTTACCAGGTAAAAAGCGGCATGAGGTGAAGGGAAGAGAAATGATAGCCAGAGGAAACTCTGAATCTAAACACTCTCCTCCTGTCCAAGTCACTCCTGTAGAAAGTAATTAGATGCAGAAACTCAGGGAATTTGTATCTTGCCCTTGTAGCTTTCACTTTTAACACATGCAGGAACCAAAACAAGAGAAGCTTCTTGCATGAAACCAACTGAGAACAACTCACTGACCCAAGGGCTATTATTTGAAATAGTAGCAACTCAGACACTTGAATTACTTAAGTTCATCCTTAGCTCTGATGCCAGCAAGCCCAGGCAAAACCACTTTTAAGATACAAAGGCAGGTTACCTCTGCTCTGGGGATCTGACAGACCTGGGGGAGATGGATACATAAAAAATCAAGGGGGCACAGTATGGGTTTGCTAGAGTTAGTTAATCTCTTTTTTTTAGATTTATTTATTTATTTTAGAGAGAGAGAGTACACGCTTGCACACACAAGTGGAGAGAGGGGCAGAGGGAGAGGATATTTTTTTATTATTATGTTATGTTAATCACCATACATTACATCATTAGTTTTTAATGTAGTGTTCCATGATTCATTGTTTGTGTGTAACACCCAGTGCTCCATTCAGTATGTGCCCTCTTTAATACCCATCACCAGGCTAACCCATCCCCCCACCCCCTCCCCTCTAGAACCCTCAGTTTGTTTCTCAGAGTCCATAGTCTCTCATGGTTCGTCTCCCCCTCCGATTTCCCCCCCTTCATTTTTCTCTTGAGACACCACCTCACACCAGTCAGAATGGCTAAAATTAACAAGTCAGGAAACGACAGATGTGGTGGGAATGCAGAGAAAGGGGAACCCTCCTATGCTGTTGGTGGGAATGCAAGCTGCTGCAGCCCCTCCGGAAAACAGTACGGAGGTTCCTCAAAAAGTTGAAAATAGAGCTGCCACATGACCCAGCAATTGCAGTACTGGGTATTTATCCCAAAGACACAAATGTAGGGATCTGAAGGGGTATGTGCACCCTGATGTTTATAGCAGCAATGTCCACAATAGCCAAACTGTGGATGTCCATCGACAGATGAATGGGTAAAGAAGATGTGGTGTGTATATATATCTATATGTATATAGATAGATATAGATATATATAATGGAATATATATATCTGCCATCAAAAGGAATGAGATCTTGCCATTTGCAATGACGTGGATAGAACTAGAGGGTATTATGCTGAGCGAAATAAGTCAATCAGGGAAAGACATGTATCATATGACCTCACTGATAGGAGGAATTCTTAATCTCAGGAAACAAACTGAGGGTTGCTGGAGTGGTGGGGGTGGGAGGGATGGGGTGGCTGGGTGATAGACATTGGGGAGGGTATGTGCTATGGTGAGTGCTGTGAATTGTGTAAGACTGATGAATCACAGACCTGTACCTCTGAAGCAAATAATACATTATATGTTAAAAAAAAAAGATAGTAGGAAGGGAAAAATGAAGGGGGGGAAATCGGAGGGGGAAACGAACCATGAGAAACTATGGACTCTGAGAAACAAACTGAGAGTTCTAGAGGGGAGGGGGGGATGGATTAGCCTGGTGATGGGTATTAAAGAAGGCACATTCTGATGGAGCACTGGGTGTTATACGCAAACAATGAATCGTGGAATGCTACATCAAAAACTAATGATGTAGGGGCGCCTGGGTGGCTCAGTCGTTAAGCATCTGCCTTCGGCTCAGGTCATGATCCCAGGGTCCTGGGATCGAGCCCCGCATCGGGCTCCCAGCTCCACGGGAAGCCTGCTTCTCCCTCTCCCACTCCCCTGCTTGTGTTCTCTCTCTGTCAAATAAATAAATAAAATCTTAAAACAAAACAAAACAAAAAAAACTAATGATGTAATGTATGGTGATCTTAAGCAGACTCCCGGCTGAGCCCAGAGCCCTGCACAGGACTCCATCCCAGGACCCATGAGATCATGGCCTGAGGCAAAACCAAGAGTCAAACACAACAGAGGAAGCCACCCAGGTGTCCATAGAATTAGTTAATCTCTTTTAATCAAGTTTTTTTTATAAGACTTGTAAATTACAATTAGGGGTGCACAGAAATTAGATGACTTGTGTTTGGTGTAAGAAATGATACTTTCAATTTTTTTAAGATACTAACAAAAAAAATTTCTTTCTATGTAGAATATTTTCTATATATTTTATGTATATATAAAATAGAAAAAATATGTTTTCTGCTTGGCTATATTTATTTATTTATTTAAATTACGGTGTAGTTAATATACAGTGCGGTATTAGTTTCAAGTGTACAATATAGTGATTCAACAGTTGCATATATTACTCAGTGCTCATCAGGATAAGTGTGCTCTTAATCCCCTTCATCTGTTTTGCCTAGCTCCCCCCCAACCCCTGCTCTGGTACCCCTCAATTTGTTCTCTATAGTTAAGAGCCTGTTTCTTGGTTGGTTTCTCTTTTTTTCCCTTTGTTCACTGTTTTGTTTCTTAAATTCCACATATGAGTGAAATCATATGGTATTTGGCTTTCTCTGATTGGCTTATTTTGTTTAGCATTATATCTAGCTCCATCCATATTGTTGCAAATGGCAAGATTGCATTCTTTTTTATGGCTGAATAAAGTTCCATTGTATACTCACACCACACCTTCTTTATCCATTCATCTATTGATGAACACTTGGGCTGCTTCCATAGTTTAGCTATTGTAAATAATGCTGCAATAACCATGGGGTGCATATGTCCCTTCAAATTAGTGCTTTTGTATTCTTAGGGTGAATACCTGGTAATGTGATACTGGATCCTAGGGTAGTTCTATTTTTAATTTTTTGAGGGACCTCTATACTGTCTTCCACAGTGGCCATATCAGTTTGCATTCACACCAACAGTGCTCAAAAGGGTTCCTTTTTTCTCCACATCCTTACCAACAGTTGTTGTTTCTTGATTTTTTTAATTTAGCCATTCTGATAAGTGTGAGGTGATATCTCATTGTGGGTTTGATTTGTATTTCCCTAATGCTGAGTGATGTTGAGCACTTTTTCATGTGTCTGCTGGCCATCTGTATGTCTTCTTTGGAGAAATGTCTATTCATGTCTTCTGCCCATTTTTAAATTGGATTATTTGTTTATTGGGTGTTGAGTTGTATAAGTTCTTTATATATTTTAGACATTCACCCTTTATTAGATATGTCATTTGCAAATATCTTCTCCCATTTGGTAGGTTGTCTTTTAGTTTTGTTGGTTGTTTCTTTAGCAGTGCAGGTTTTTTTATTTTGATGTAGTCCCAATAGTTTATTTTTGCTTTATATTTTAAAGGAACTAATCTACATGGTGAGTTGATTTAGTTTTGAGGGTGATATAGCTGGAAATGATTCACTCTTGGGACGCCTGGGTTGCTCAGTCAGTTAAGCGGCTGCCTTTGGCCCAGGTCATGATCCCAGGGTCCTGGGATCAAGTCCCGCATTGGGCTCCTTTCTCAACAGGGAGCCTGCTTTTCCCTCTCTCTCCCTCTGCTTGTGCTCTCTCTGTCAAATAAATAAAATCTTTAAAAAAAAAAAGAAATGATTCACTCTTGAATAAAAGTTGCTTGAATGGTGAATGCCTGAATGTGTATGAACATATTGAGAACAAAAACTTTAACTTGCTTCCTTTATTGTCATCTCCCTAGCACTTAGAATAATGTCAATACACAGGGAGTGCTCATAGGAATGTGTGTGTGTGTGTGTGTGTGTGTGTGTGTGTGTGTGTGTGTTAGGTACATGAGTACACGTTAAGAAAGAATAGTATATTCTCTTTGGCCTGAGGGTACTTACATGGCTCTTTGTGTCTTGACCACTCTAAAATTCCAAGAAAAAAATAGAGTAGGGAAAGTCATTTTAGTCCTGGGAAAAAGTAGGAATTTTGGCAGACTTGTTGGGAAACAAAATGATTGGTCTGGAAAGTTGTTGAATATGGCTTGTGGTTGGTAACTGATCTACTACTCCTGTGTCAGTGACTCAAAGCAAACTCAGCTCTTCCTATAGACTCCTTTGAATTCAGAAATGGTGGAGTATGAATGAAGTTTTCTTTATCTTTGCTGTCTTCAGCTTCTGAAAATACTCCATATTACACACTGTGTTCTCTTTCTTACCTTTTTCACTCAAAATTATACTTTTGAAATCTTTCCATGTTGCTGTAAAAAGATCTAGCCTATTCATTCTGCCCTTTGCACAATATTCCATCATGTGCATTTACTATATTTAATTCACCCATTTTCTATAGATGGAAACCCAGGTTGTTCCCAATTCTTGGCCACAAACCCAACTTTCCTCAGAATCTCTAATATTCTGATTTCTATAATATAGTTCCAAGAGCAAAATATATAACATACATCATTTCCCAAATTCATTTGGCTATGGATTTTTTTTCTGAGACTCTTATAGAAATACAGTTCTATAGACTATAGTTTGGGAAACAATAGACTAGAGAAATAACACAAAATAGTATTTTTTTCCTCTGAGAATGAACAAGACAATACAATATAGCCAAGGAACAAATGATAAATCTGAATGCATGAATTATTGGGAATAATAGTATCACTTTATATACATGCAACACAATATAGCAGATAATAATGCCATTGCTATGTAGAATATAGCATAGCATAATATTTCAAATGTAGACAAAAACGACTTCTACAAAGTAAAAAGGATATCAGACATATTATAGGTGGAACAAATTCTAAAGATCTCACTCAGAAAAAGAAATAACTACCAAATTATACCTTTTAAATACTGTTTTAGTATTAAAGTAAAAAAATTTAGGGAAAGTGAACCATTCATTTATTGTTACAACAAAGATTCATTGTCTATAATTTGTCAGGAACCGTGCTAAATCCTGAGGATATAAAAATAAACAAATAACAACCTTGCATTAAAGGATCTTACTGTTACTTGGAGGAGATGAACACATAATTCAGTTACTTTAAAAACAATTCAGTAAATGCATTAATAGATTTTAGAGAAGGTACTGTAGAACATTAACAAGGCAAACTGGTAACGTAAAAATAAATTAGGGGGCTCCTGAGTGGCTCAGTCAGTTAAACATCTGATTCTTGATCTCAGCTCAGGTCATGATCTCTCGGGGTCTTGCCATCAAATCCTGCGTCAGGCTCAGGCTCTGCTCAGGGTTCACTTAAGATTCTCTCTTTCCTTCTCCCTCTGCTCGTCCCCTTGCTCACTCCCTCTCTCTCTCTCTAAATAAATAAATAAACCCTTTAAAAATAAATAAATAAATGAGTTAGGCAGAGAGGTTGTGGAAGAGTATTACAGATATAAGAGATGGTATGTAAAAGAAAGAAAGAAAAAAGAAGAGAGATGAGGAAATGGAAAGGTGGAAATTGAAACAGGAAAGAAAAATCTGTGGTAGATACAGAAGACAGACCTTCTAAGAAGGAGGCTTTACAGGGTAAGAGTCATCTGTAAATCAACAGTGTCTCTAAGCAGGTAGACTAACATTCAAAAGTTAATTGTGTGTCACTTTAGTGATGGGTTTTGAGTGACGAAAATCCCTAATGTGCCTTAAATGTGATTTTCGAAAGGTCTGTGAGATCAAGTGCAGCACCTATGCTAGCTCTAGATCTTCAGCACCTAGCAGCGGGTCTGAAATGTAGTAGGTGCCCAATAAGTGTTGTGTGGATGGATGGATAAGAGGGATAGATTTGTATCAATTGTTACTATTAAGAAATTTGATGATTTTTCATTTTCAGCCAAAAGGAGGTAGTGTTGCAGAAATTAGAGAGTTTGGGAATCAGGGTGAATTATTTTTAGCTGTGTGACCTTGCACAAGTTACTCATCCTGAGAAGCTTCAGCATCCTCATCTGAGAAATAGGGAAAAATGCTAAGCTCAGGGCAGAGCAAAGTGACTCCTGCTCAAAGGGGTAATTGCTATTGTTCAGTGAGAAATAGAGTGAGTTAATTATGAAAGGGCCATGTTTTAGATAGTTTGAACTTTAAAAGTTAAAATCTGTTTACATTTGGTGTGTTGAAAGTAGGAAGCTCTGAAAAGTTTTGTGAGCTTGAGAAAGATATAATGTTACAATGACTGAACGAAGGACCAATTAGAAACGGAAAGCCTATGATCAGGAGGGAAAAACAACAAATTGTCCTCACCTATACCATTGACTGACTGTCTAACATTGGGCAAATTTCTTAACTTCTCTAGGCCTCAGTGAGACTTGTTTCTAAGACTTTATATTCTTAGAGCAGTTTTAGGTTTCTAGCCAAATTGAGGGGAAGGTACAGAGATTTCCCATATACCCTCTGCCCCCACACATGCGCAGCCTCCCCTATTATCAACATCCCCCATCAAAGTGGTACATCCACTACAATTGATGAACCTGCATTGACACATCATTACCACCTAAAGTCCACAGTTTACATTACTCTTGGTAATTATTCCACTCTTGGTGTCATACATTCTGTGGGTTTAGACAAATATATAATGACATGTATCCAGCATTACTCCACAGAGTAGTTTCACTGCCCTAAAACTCCTCTGTGCTCCACCTGTTCATCCCTCTCCCCCAACCTAACCCCTGTCATTCACTGATCTCTACAGCTGTGCCTTTGTCATGTACTTGGAGTTATACAGTATGTAGCCTTTCCAGAATGGCTTCTTTCACTTAGTAGTATGTATTTAAGTTTCCTCCATGTCTTTTTCTGTCTTGATAGCTGATTTCTTTTTAGCATTGAATAATATTCTACTGTCTGGTTGTACCAGAGTTTATCCATTCACCTACTGAAAGGCATCTTGGTTCCTTTCAAGTTTTGGCAGTTATGAATAAAGCCATTATAAACATCCATGTGCATGTTTTTGTGTAGACATATTATTTCAACTCCTTTGGGTAAATGCCGAGGAGTGGGTTTGCCAGATTACATAAGAGTGTATAGTTTTATTTAGTGATATTCTAGTATTTTATTACAGAGTTTTATTATGATTAAATGAGATAATCATATAAATTGCCTGGCAGAGTACCTGGCATATTCTAAGGGCTGAATCAATGTTAATTATATCTGGTGTTATTATCATCTCATAAAAGATATATAGTAGATACAGAAGAGAGAAATGTCAGAGGAAAAGTGTAAGAACATTTGATGATTAGCTCTCAGTGAGATGCTCTGTATCTGAGTCTGCCTCTACTGCAGTCCCAGATACACAGAATGTGCTTGTCTAATTCATGCTGCTCTGCATGAAAGGTATACTTTGCCTTGGGCCTCTTAGTTCCCCCATACCCCCTTTGGACTAATGAAGAAGGATAATACAGGTAATTGTAAGTAATGGTTATCTAATCCTTCAGGTAAGGGGAAAAAATACAGCTAAATGCACTCCAAATCTGAATCATATAAACCTGACGAACAGCTAGGGTCAAATGGAATAGAGGAAAAGCACTACTAGACAAGTGTTCTGGAAAACTGTGTTCACTGTCTAACTCACTTTGTGTGGATTGTGAACTTAATGAACTTGGACTTGAGTCTTAGTATTTCAGTTTCCTCAGCCGTCAAATCAGAATGAAACCCCCCCCCCCCCAGTTATTTAGAGAGCAAGATGAGATAAGGAACATCAAAGTACTGCTTGAAATTTTCTAGGAAGTTAAGAAATTTAAAATTAATCTTAATACATGGAGACACCAAAGAGCTTGCTCAGATTCAGTTCCATGATAATAAATAAAAAATCCAAAGTCACCTAGCACCAGTAACATCATGACCAATTTCTGTCCTCGGTTTTGAATATATGATTGCTTCTATGCACTTATAGATTTGTATTTTTTCTGTTTTCTAAGCATAAAAAGCATATTTCTCCATTGTAGAGAGTTTTGATTATTAAAAATACATAGGAGGAGGCAAAATCAAACCAAACCAAACCAAAGCTCACTTATTATTTTACCACCTGGAAATACCTCATGTTAAAATTCAGAAACATTTCTTTCTGATATTTTATCTTTCTGTAGACAGTAAGCTAAATCTCTAGAAAGGTAGACCTAGATATAAGTTTTTTAAAAGTGGTCTGTTGTTAAATATAGATTTGATTTATATTTTGTCTAATAATCTTCATAAGGATAAGATTACATCTAAATGCCCATATGTTAACAATATATAATGTAGCACTGTCACTTCTTCATCAAAATTATGCTGTTTTTATAAAGTTCTGTTTTTTTATGGAAATGTTTATTGTTTTCTATTTGTTGCTTATTTCCATTCTCCACTAAAATAATATGCTCAACATTTTTTTTTAATTTAAGATTTTTATTTATTTATTCATGAGAGACAGAGAAAGAGAGAGAGAGGCAGAGGGAGAAGCAGGCTCCCAAGGAGCAGGGAGCCCAATGTGGGACTCGATCCCAGGACCCTGGGATCATGACCTGAGCTGAAGGCAGACTCTTAACCATCTGAGCCACCCAGGCACCCACTCAACAACATTTAAGCAGGCAGCAATCAGGGGAGAAAACATTTATCTGTAATGCCAGCCTAAATGTAACAATGAACGCTTTCATCTTGATTCTAAGCTCTAAGTCTACTCTGAGGTCTTTGAAGTACCCACTTGGGCTAAAGCCACTCAGAAAGAAACTGAGCAAAATAAGTGGTTTAAAGCAAACAAAAATATGAACCCTAAACCTTTCGAAGCTTTGCATAATCATATTCATTTACTTTTTTTGTTGTTGTTGTTTTTGTTTTTGTTTTTATTATGTTATGTTAATCACCATACATTACATCATTAGTTTTTGATGTACTATTCCATGATTCATTGTTTGTGTATAACACCCAGTGCTCCATGCAGAACGTGCCCTCCTTAATACCCATCACCAGGCTAACCCATCCCCCCACCCTCCTCCCTTCTAGAACCCTTAGTTTGTTTTTCAGAGTCCATCGTCTCTCATGGTTCGTCTCCCCCTACGATTTCCTCCCCTTCATTCTTCCCCTCCTGCTATCTTCTTCTTTTTTTTTTTTTTAACATATAATGTATTATTTGTTTCAGAGGTACAGGTCTGTGATTCAAGAGTCTTACACAATTCACAGCACTCACCATAGCACATTAACTTTTGACTATATTTCCCTTTATAGAGGTTAGGTTAACCATAATTGTCTCCCTGATTTTCATCTTTATTTTTCATCTTCTGACAGTGACTTCTCAGCCTGTTTCCCAAATATTTAAATATTTGACAAGCATCAGTTTTATTACTGGGAATCACTTTAAATGATTTAATGATAATCATAATGATAACATGGACCTGTTTACTGTTTTTCAAAATCATTTTAAAAAATAGTATTTGATTGTAAGTTAGAGTAGCCGAATAATTGAATTTAGTTTCTTGATTTTCTTTTTATGTAATCTTTACTGTGTTGAAACTCTCTGCTTCATGGTAAAAATACCCAGATCATACAATTTCTGATCCTATTTTGGGGAGGCCATTGAAGAATCCTCTAAATTGTCACTTGTCACATGGAGAGAGGATTCTTCCAGAACCCTCAATATTTTTTTCTAACAACATGATCCATTTTCACTTATTGAAAATAAATACTATTGAGCACCCGGTATGTATTAGACATTAAGAGTGTAGCAGTGAAGTCAGACAAAGTCCCAGTTCACATGGAGTTTATGTTTCAGAGGGAAAGACTGAACAATGCATAAATTAATAATTTGCAGGATGATGTTATTAACTCTTAGATATTTATTATTTTGTAAGAGGTACATTTGCTTTCTTCATCGTGTTAACATATAAATGAATTTCTTAATCTCTGGATACACATGTAGTAGGATTTTTTGTGGTTGCTTTTGGTAGTGGTTTTGTTTTGTTTTGTGTTTGGTTTTTGATGATTTAGTATACTCAGTCTGAACATTGCTGAATAGGAGTGGAAGTGTAAGATTTTTGGAGTAGTTCACAAAATTAGCCAAATTTAAATCATTCTATATTACTAATATATTATCATACTAATGTTAATTTCAATGTGCTGTATCTGATACATTTTGAAACATCTTATATTCACTCACCGAAGCAGCATATTACAATAAAATGTAAATGTTAAATATCATGGTTTAGCATTTTCTGAACATTGGAATCCAATTAATTCAATAACAGCAATATATATACATATAGGCCAGTCATTGAAGTCATTATTCCCGTTTTTCACATTCAAGTTTATATTTTGATTTTTTTTTATTCCTGTGGGAAACATTTTTTTTAATATCTGAAATATGTCTTCAAATATTTTTATTCCCTTTTCAGGAATTTGCTGCACTGACAAAAGAATTAAATGCCTGTAGGGAGCAACTTCTAGAAAAGGAAGAAGAAATTTCTGAACTTAAAGCTGAAAGAAACAACACAAGAGTAAGTATAAAACCACCTCTGCTTGGAATCAATTCCATATACGGTTCAGTGCCTTATCTCTTGTATACTCATAAGAATATAAACATTTAAAAACTTGAGGAAGGGGCGCCTGGGTGGCTTAGTCGTTAAGCATCTGCCTTCGGCTCAGGTCATGATCCCAGGGTCCCGGGATCGAGCCCTGCATCGGGCTCCCTGATCCACAGGAAGCCTGCTTCTCCCTCTCCCACTCTCCCTGCTTGTGTTACCTCTCTCACTGTGTCTCTCTCTGTCAAATAAATAAATAAAATCTTTTAATAAATAAATAAAAATAAAATAAAAACTTGAGGAAGACGTTAAGCAGACACCAACTCATAGTCTGTTACTTCAAGTAGCAGAGACTATTCTATAAAACTCAAAACAGGAAGACCAGAAACCTAAATTACAGTCTCAACTTCCAAATCACCGTGTTGCCTCAGAAAATGCTTTTATTCCTTCTGGCCTTTGCTTTCTTTGACTTTAAAAAGAAGGACTGGATTTCAATAGTCTCAGACTTTCAAACTGTTGTACTGGAGTAAGGGGCCAATTCTCAGAGGCTGGAGGTGGGCAGAGAAGAGTTTCTCTTCTCTGGAAGAGAAGGCTCAGAGGCTCAGAGGCTGGAGGGGAGTATGAGTTTCCATTATGGGGTGATGTGAGGGAGTGGCTTGGCATTGGTCCTCACCTCGTTAAAATGTAAAAAACCACTGAAGCAGAACTCTCCTAATTAAAAGAGGCATAGCTTTTCTATTTCGGAAGATGATTGAGGAGACTTCTGTTCTGATGTCATGATTTTGATGGACTCTTGTATCTTCTGCTCTTGGAAACCCATGTCTCTTTCAGTCTCATGCCCTGTAAAACTGAAGTCCAAAATTTGATCAAAGGTGCTGTATTTTCTTGTACAGAAGAAATAGTCACTAAATTTCATAAAATATATAAATCACCAGATTACCTATACCTATTACTAGAGAACAGTTTCTCTATTAAAAGAATGTGGAGGAGAAAACACTTTTGTGTGGATATATAGTTCAATTTCAACATGAAGTAGGTGAAAAATATTTTCAGTATTAAAACTCTGGCAGATCAATGCTAAAAAATAAGAAAGTGAGGTATTGTTAATAGTGTATTCATTTGATGCTTGGTCTTAGAGAATAATATAAAAATAATAGCTCCATAAACAGTGAGCTTGTGCCTTTAATGAGGAGTACCATGTATCCATAATGGTTATATGATCAAACTCAATTTATCTCCTTATTCATCAGGGTCTTATTTTTATGGTTAAGAGAATTCACACAGTATACACACAAGATTTGGTTTTCATTGAGACTTTGATGACTGCCTCAAATAGAACATAATGAGGACAGTTTAGATCATGTTCCCAGGTGTCTGATGAATTTTTTCTATTTCTTTCTCTCTGTTGATATTTTTTCCCCACCCTTGATTTCTAACTTACAATTTTTTCATGCAAATTTAAAGTTTATTTCTGCCATGAGATTTGTTCTGCCCTATTTCACTATTTTCCATTTTAATGCTTTAAGCTACATTCCCTGATGTTGCACAGTACAGCCAAATGTAAAAGTAGGATCAGGAAGCTGAACATGGAAGGAAATGTAAACTTCTTGGTAAACTTTCAACAAATTCTCATATTTAAAATGCACCAGAAATTCTTTTTTAGCTGTGTATTTCTCCTTTATACAACTTTTTTTTTTTTTTTTTTTTTTTTTTTTTGTCTACAGCCCTTTACTCCTTTCTAATGCCCTATGAGGGACATGTTATAATTATCCCCATTTTACAGATGAGGTAACTGCTCAGAAAAAGGCAGATAACTTGCTGGATATTATGCAGTGAATAAATAGAAGAGAAAAGGGATTTGAAAGCTAAGGCAGTCTAACTCCAAAGCCTGTGCCCTCAGCCATGAGGCCATTAGCACAATTACTCAAGTTAGATCCATGGAGGAGCACCTGGGTGGCTCAGTCGGTTAAGCATCTGACTCTTGATTTTGGCTCCAGTCATGATCTTGGGGTCGTGGGATCAAACTCTGCATGGGCTCCACACTCAGCTGGGAGTTGGCTTGAGATTCTCTCTCTCTTTCTTCCTCTGCCTCTTCCTCCAACTCATGTGTGCTCTCCCTCAAATAAATAAATAAATCTTTTTTTTTTTTAAGTTAGATCCATGGAAAAACTCCCAAGATTTACAACAGCTTAGAGAAGACTTTGCCGTAAGAGTACACCACTGCAGTATGGAGTGTATCATTCCTTCCTGATTATGACTAATTTCAGAGAACTCGGAGATTTGGCAGCAGCATCCATACAGTCTTCATCATATTACACTCTGTCAGGCCCAGAAGGACCTGTGGCTCTTGTACCTGCAGAGGAACCTTGGGGGGTAGAGGCAGTAAGGCAAGCTCTACTTGCAATACCTCTTCAGGGGTCAAAGTGAGAAAAATACAAATATTAAATTCCATTAGGGTAACAAAAATTGAAGCCATTGATTTTAAACATGAATAATAGTTACTCTGAAAGCATGAGTAAAGCTGGAAAACATTTTTTCCACCCTCCTTAAAGCAGTGGTATGAGGATTTTTGTTGTTGATTAGGGAAAATAGGGAAATGGATCTAGGAAAACTTTGTGCAAAGTATCAATTATATAACAACTTCCTAAATTACATAACCACCTGTTCCCCTCCCCACCACCCAAAAAATATCCAGGGCTAAAAATCAGCCATATCTTCTTCATGATCCCAGAGTCCCAGGATTGAGCCCCGCATCGGGCACCCTGCTCAGTCAGGAGTCTGCTTTTCCCTTTGACCCTCCCCCTTCTCATGCTCTCTCTCTCACTCAAATAAATAAATAAAATCTAAAAAAAAAGCTTTATAGCAGCAGCCAAGGTTATGTTGAATTCAAATCTAATAAGAAGTTGTATAATATTAGAAATTTAGTTCAAAAATCTCCAATGATGCAGTATGTACGTATGCATATATACTATGATATGTTTATAGATATACAGGCTGTGGTCATTTAAAATGAATCCCAACATAGGATTAGTGGTCATTTACGTAGTCTTTGCAATCCTGTGAGTACACCAAAAAGAGTGCCTTCTGCAATATTTATTAAATATTAGATAAAAGTGCAGCTCCTAGCAAAGGTATACAATTTGTAGCTTGTTAGTGTTATCTTTGTGAGTTCCTCTTCATTTTTCATTTATTTTAATTTATAAGCTTAGAAGTCATGGATACGTGCTAGTTTTGAACATTTTGGCCCACATTCTCCAGGCTAGATAACTTATATTTATCTCACTTCAATTCAATATGTGAGTATTAAGCAGATATTCTATAGAATATTTTCCTAAGTATTGAGGAGTACTGAGGATAAGTTAAATTGTTAAGCCCCTAAGAAGTCTGTTTTATATTAATAAGAACACATTATTTGGTTTTATTATATCCTAATTGCATAAAACAGTACAGCTTAACTGTTTGAATCAAGAAGACATTAATTAAGAAATGTAAGAAGTCTCCAAACCTAGCTTCCATGCACAATGTCTAGGACCATATTTCTTAGCTTTGGTGAGTTTTCCTTACATTCCTAGTCCCAGAAACATGCAACCTGTGCCGACAAAATGGACCCCCATGCCTAGCATGGCTCCTCATTTGGCTCCCTTCAGAATCTGTCCTGTGTGGGTGGCTCTGGTTGGCTGACTCTTAAGTCACTTGTCTGCCACCTGGTGGTTAAACATGCCTGCAAAGTGTTTTTTTTTTCCAATATTGGGAAGATGACGTTCAGCATTCAGGTAATTATCAAAGATGGAGGGTATGTACAAAAGATTTTGGGCAACCACAAATACCAAGTCTCCATGATAAACTAACTTTTATTATACTCTTTTTCATATTAAAGCTCTATACAGCAGCAGTACTAACATGTAACTACCCAACAATACAACTATACCTCTTAGACAAAAACAAAATCACCTTTTCTCAAAAAAGAAGGTGCATGCATCCAGCCACAGGACCAGGGTTCTTCCATATGTACCTTCTTGCTCTTATTAAGTCTCAGTCATATCTTAATATTCTGTAATGTATGGACTACTTAAAAAGTTAATCAGAATCAAATACCCAGTATATAAGAGTAAAAGGGGAAAATAATTTAATATACATTATGTATATGATATAACAAAAAAAATAAAATCCTCTCTTCTCCAAGTGATCAATAAGTCCTATTGGTAATTATAAATTCCAATTCTAAACCTTCATTCCTGGACCTCTGTATATGGACCAATATATTCATCACTAACTCTAAATATATACTAATTTCAGGATGATAGCACCCCAACCTAGCCATGTGTTATCTCCAAGCAATAATTAAGATAGACTCTTCCTTGGGCCATTTAACCGTTTTGTAGGATCACCTGCTTCTGAATGATGTGATAGCATGGTGAAACCAGGGCTGGGAACATCAGTCAATTGCATTACTCCTTTCAGTATAAAATGAGTGTTTTTTTTTTCTTCTTTCGGTCAGATGTAATGTTGTATATGATAATAAGACTGTAAGCAGGGGACGCCTGGATGGCTCAGTCGTTAAGTGTCTGCCTTCGGCTCAGGTCATGATCCCAGGGTCCTGGGATCGAGACCCCCATCGGGCTCCCTGCTCAGTGGGAAGCCTGCTTCTCCCTCTCCCACTCCCCCTGCTTGTGTTCCCCCTCTCGCTATGTCTCTCTCTGTCAAATAAATAAATAAAATCTTTAAAAAAAAAAAGACTGTAAGCAAAAATCTGATAAGATAGTATTGCTAGTAGAAGCAGAGCCATTAGAGAAGGCAAATCCATATCCAGAAAACATTTATTACATTAAGAAAAGGCAGCCGCCCCCTCCTTGATGGAAGGGATTTAATGTAATCTACTTGCTTCAAGGTAACTAGCTGGTCTCTAGGTATACTATATCATGAAATGGGTTCAAAATTGATGGCTACAGCTAATCACTTGGCCATTCAGCTGTGATGGTAACCCTATCAACCTTAATGGTGAGAAGCCCATTTTGCAAGGTCAATGAGTAACTTCTCTCCCTGAAACCATGGGCACTTTTTCTGCCCACTGAGCAAATGTGGTGGTGGCCAGAGAAATAGGCTAATATCCAAAAGGTGAATCATTTTTGTCTATGAGATTATCAAAAACCTCTACAACAGTGGGTACCAAAGAATTAGTCCTAGTTCAGAGATAATATCCAAGAAATTTGGTGTTCTTTTTTCCTCAGTACTGTTGACATGGTATAATGGCTATAGATGCTTTTAGAGAAGATCTTCTGATTAGCTATTGCTTCATAACAAACCACCCCAAAATTTAATGTCACAAACAACATTTTACTGTACTCACAGATTCCATGAGTCAGGGATACAGAAAGGGCATAACATTTGCGCTCCCAACACTGATGACTAGTGACACTGATGTGCTGGTAAATGATTTTTTTACCAGGAAAAAAAAAATACTAATCTATATAGCGTTTGGAATTCCCATGGTGTAAATACTCCCACTGTAGCTGATTTCAAGCTACCAACATGATGTCACTGAATGCAGAGGTGGGAAACGATGCAAGATTGGCAAACAGTCTATAGTATTTCTACCATTCAAATACAATAGAAGTAAACAACCCAAGGAGCATGGGATATTTAGGAACTTTACTAAAAACTTGGAATTTGGGGCGCCTGGGTGGCTCAGTCGTTAAGCATCTGCCTTCGGCTCAGGTCCTGGGATCGAGCCCTGCATCGGGCTCCCTGCTCCGCGGGGAACCTGCTTCTCCCTCTCCTACTCCCCCTACTTGTGTTCCCTCTCTCACTGTGTGTCTCTCTGTCAAATAAATAAATAAAACCTAAAAAAAAAAACCTTGGAATTTAGTAATATAATTAGGAAGTAATACATTCTGAGTGTTTATTATCTTTAAAAATATTTTTATTTAATTATAAGCTTGCATAATTTAAGCTTTAACAATTCCTGTGTCTTAACCACTGGCTCACAGAAATCCTGAGAATTAACGGTCCACTCTAGCAAGCTGGTATGAGCCAGCTTTAGCACACCATTTGCGGGGGAGAACGAGAATATCTGGACTCTGAAAGGTCTACTGGGAGCAAACTGTTTCACATAGGTTATGGGGCTTTGTACGAACTTAACCCTGCTTATCTGGGGTTGATCTTTCTTTGACAAACTTTGCTCTGACCGTACCAGCCTCCTTCGGTTTCCTTAGAAGCCAAGCCTTTGCCTGTGCTGTACCCTCTGCCTGGAGTCCTTCATCTGGCCCCTCATCTGGCCAGCTCTTTCTCATTCTTTAAGTCTCAATTTAAACATCACCCTCTCACAAAGGAGATCTCTCCTCTTTTCAGCTCCCATAATTCTATTTCAGGGTTAAGTTCACACAAAATCCCATAGCCTGTGTAAAACAGCTTAGATTTAACCAATGCATGCATATATCTGTAGAAGTCAAGAGAGTAGAACACCAGGAATATAATCAGATTGATAAATAAAAGGAAAGCTCTTTGAAAATACTGTGTCATCATCATACTGAAGAACTATTAATATTATTTTGACCCTTAAATGTGATCCCTACCTGCTGATCTATATACATTTCGGATTTCAGATGTTTGTCTTCTTTTGTACCAACGCATGGCAAAGTTTTCTGACACTTTGAACCATAATTAGTGATGGTGAATGGAAAGAAATTAATTTATTAAGGACTAAGAAAGGTGACACTAATATGTGACACTGAATCTAACAATAACTGTGAAAACCAAGAATTTCCCCTACTTTAGGAAATGTAAGCTTTAGGAAAAAGCCTGCAATTTTTTTTCCTTTCCTTCTTTCCATCCCAGTATCTTATATCTGCTTTTCCCTTTTTTGTTTGAGTAATTTCTGCCTTATTTTACATAGACACCATTTGTTAGCCTATGCTTTTCACTATCCTTCTGAAAATCTCTCCTACAAAACTTCCTGCTCATGTCTTGTTTTTCCCTGGCAAAATCTCAATAACTGAGAAGTTAAACCAGCAGGGTTTTTTTTTTTTTTAATGTATCTTTGTTTTTAGCAGCAGAACTCCCTTTATTAAACGAAACGAAGGTGAAGCCCCAATTCACAAAACATTGAAACGTAAAATTTCTTTGGGAAATGTTAGAACAGACTGAAACACTGTTCACTGGACTTTCTCCAGACTCTGTCATGGCTCCAGAGGCTATTCTGGGTGAATGTAGGTTCTAGAATAGACAGTTTGAAAAGCATGCACTTTAACCTCCTTTCCCCTAGTGATTATTGCAAATCTCGGTTACTGTATGCCAGTTGGTTGCATATATTTTTTCTATTATTTCTATTTCTATTAAGAATTAATTGTAAATAAAATCATTATTTTCCCTATAATCTTTAGAGCAACATGTGATTATAACTATCACTCTAATCACTACATAAATATGATTATCACTATAATCACATTCAAAGCAACCTGATTATGTTATGCTCATTACCTTCATTGCAACACCAAATGTAAATTAAATTGGTTTTGACTTTTAATACTTTTTTCTTAACACAATCATTATTGTGTTAAGAATTGTACCATGTTCTTTAATAATTATTCTATTTGATCATGCCTATTTTGTGTTCTGTTTCTACTGAATTCATGCTGAAATTATTAAATTGTTTAAAAGAATGCATAAGAATTTACATGATATTTCTTAAATGAGCAATTTGTTATATACTAGAAATGGGACTTACTTTAATGTAATTTAGGAACCCTGGTTTAGACTTCTTTGCTGCTACCTGTGATAAAATCTGAGGCTATCATTAGATTCTATGCAAACCTGCAATCTTTTATAGTAGTAGTCATGAGTATTAGTAACTTGTGTTCATAAGATAATTACATTTAGGATAATTGCATTTTCTGTTAAACCCAATAGCTGTTACTGGAGCACTTGGAATGCCTGGTGTCCCGACATGAAAGGTCACTAAGAATGACAGTGGTGAAACGGCAAGCCCAGTCCCCCTCAGGAGTCTCCAGTGAGGTTGAGGTTCTCAAGGCACTGAAATCTTTGTTTGAGCACCACAAGGCCTTGGATGAAAAGGTATAGTATTGATAAAGGATTCCTACAATTGTATGTGTCAATTATACCTCAATCAAGCTGAAATGTAAAAAAAATAAAATGAAATAAACTTTTATCTACTAATTTTAAAAAAAGTTTTAGTACTGACAAAAGCTTTCAAAGCTTAACAGTGCTTTTGTCATCAGCATCAAACTCCTTGTCTTCATCTAATGACTCAGCTGACTCCTGATGTAAATCAGTACAGAGAAACGCATTTGGATTATAGGAATATCATTTTTTTAAAATGCAACTGAATTATTATTGTGTGTATATGGGTAATACTCATAACCATGTTGTTTTTATTGCCACTGAATCTATGGCTTATCAAATTATACTTGTCTTGTGTTGCATTATGGTCCTAGTCCAGATGGCTATTTTGAAATTTAATATTGTCATTCAGTCTCCCTCTCTCTTCCTCTCTCTTTCTCTTCTCCCAGCCCCTCTTTGAAGTGCAATGTCTATAGATGGCAACACAGGAGACTGCTAACTGACAACATATCTTGAGGTGTAAATTGGATGTACTCTAACCTTTGGAGATTTATATTAGAAGCATACATTTTTTTTTTAGATCTCTTAATATCTAGTATCTTCTGAATATACATTTTGAAGAGTCTCCACATCTAACAGCATAAGGTGTTAGTGGAAAAAACTGCCTTAGGTCTTTTTAGAAGTAGCAATAAGCTTCTCTTAGCTGTTACTCAAAAAACCTTTCCTGACATAAATAAGCCAATATGATGATAATATCCTTTGGAGATTAGTAAGGCTTATGACATGATTTTAATTTTGTGAAATGTTAAAGAATTAACTTTTTAAAATCAATAAAGCTTTAAGATTTTGTAGAGTAGGAATTGGGGCACTTCATTAGAAAGTACCTGAGAAGTTCTGAGTATTAAAATCCAAATAAGGGATTATTACCCAGTTATATCTAGGTTTTGAGCATGCAGACACTTGTGCTCTAGTTAATATTTATGTACATAGATACTTTTATCATTGGTCTTTCAGATGTTCTTAGAGCGGGGGATTATGTGAAGTTTGTGCAAAAGGATAACTATAATTCTGTCTTCTAGATTATTAAGAAATTATAGTTTATTTTTCATTTTAGCTGTGAGAGGCAAATAATTTTGAATAAAACAGAAATTGATATTATTTAAAGATCCATGATAAATGTAATATCAAATAATCATATTTAATGTTTAGTTTCATATATTCCTTTTCTTATTACAAAAGTACATTGTTAAGAATTTGGAAGACTATATTTATGGAATATCTATTATATGTAGGACAGATATTTGGCCACACAAAAATAGACAAGACATTCTCCTTACAACTGAAGAGATCATAGCACTAGAGATTCATGTCAATAATAGGTAATGTTAAAAAAACAATATGTACAATGCAGTATGAAGTAACAGAAAAAGTTGTGACTAATTCTACTTGAGAAAGTGATGAAAAATTCAAGAATATCTTCACAGAGAGGACATGTTGTCTGAATATTAGAGAATGTGTTGGAGTTTTAAAAGCAGAGTCATAAAGATACTCTGCACACCAAGATCAATATGTAAGATAACCCAAAGATGTAGGAAGAGCGTGGCCCATCCAGAGAAAGTGTAATGGTTTGGAATGCCTTGAATGAAAGTGCTTGAGAATGTGTGATTTTAGATGTTCCCTGTAATCATTCCCACATCACTTGAGGGATGCTGTTATGAAAGAATGGATATAAGGCAATAAAGAATATTGAAAACAAATAACCTGGTGGGTTTGAGTACATTTAAGAAGAAAATAGTTGTACAACTTAAAATTTAGAAATAATTTACTATGTAGATGTTCAGTGAGCTTAGCATAACTAAATGAAGCATTTATACCATGGCCCTAGGAGCTATAATAGTCTTTAATAACTCACCGGAAGTGCCATGGACATTGATGAATCCAGGGGCCACTGAACTGATTATCAGCTAAGTATTGCTGACAGTCTAAAGGAAAAGTGTTATGAGCTTGGATTCTGGAGTTGGACAGATACGGACAAGTGACTTAACTTCTCTATGCATCTGTTTCCTCTTATTTTGAATGAAGAGAGTCACAGTACGTACCTCATAGAATTGTCATGAGGATTAATGGGATCTGACATGCAAAACTCTTAGCCAGGACTTAGCATATGGCAAATGCTCATTAAATGTTAGTGAATATTACTATTAATATGTAAATTTCAGTATTTGATAAAACTTTCGAGCTAAGTAAAGATATTGGTGTCACTGTTGATCCACACGCTTGTTTTAAATAGCCTTTTATTTAGTTATTGAGGGATTAATCTGTGCCTTCATAGACAATTTCCCTAAGAATAGCTCACAGCTACTCAAAAGGATAGGGAGGGTGGAGACACAAACTACAACATCCTAATTTAAGTGGTATGGATATTATGTTATAATATATAGAGATGATCAGAAGAAGATGCAATTAACCATGTCTTGAGGACAAGACACTACCAACTTTACCACAGAGGGTAAAGTTACACATGAGGAACTAAATAAAGTATAAAAAATTGAAGATAGCTGTGAACAATTACAATGACTGGCAGTCTTCATTATTAATGTCCTTATTTATATATCCACTGAGTTGTAGGATCAGATTTTCACAATTAACTAAGACCAACAGTAATTTTGACATCACTCTCCAATATGTTTACCAATTTCATGGGCTGGAGGAAATGAGAGATATACATGTGTTTTGCAATCATTCAGACATCATTGACTTTTTTTTTTTCTTTAAAAGACATATTGGCTATGCCTGGGGAATATAAGCAAAAAAAACAGTAAATATGTATGCACTCTGCATATATTTCTGTGATCTGCTATCACAGTGCCAAAACTGGATTTGAACTTTTGGTCTAAGATTTCTTTATAATGTTTTCTGTTATAAGAATGGTAGTTCCAAAATGAAACCCTGCCATACCTTACTTTTAATTTGGAATGTATGCTTCTTCCACCAGAGTTCCTCTTTATCCCGAGACACATTTGTTATTTTTAGGGACTTATTTTATTTTAAATCCTCAGGGATTTAAAATGTAAGTAGCCTTGAAACATCTTTTGGGAAAGAAATTCTTGAGGTATTTTGAAGAAATATGCCATTATGAAGAAAATAGATGTAACAGATGAAATTAGAAATAAAAAATTCTAGGTGTACATAAATATTTTGGAGTTTACACAATAGCTCCATAAATAAACAACTGATATATATGAACTTAAAGACTACACAGACGATGGATTAATTGAATGTGGTTAAATAGTAAAAAATCAGAAAAGGTTAAGTAGAGAGCTAAGGCTATCAACTGTGCACTTACATTTAGGAAAAAAAATTAAAATTGTAATTTGTCATGGCATATCAATCATGTCTAGATGGTTCCACAAGAACACCAAATCTAACAAGGAAAATAAAGATAATTATGGCATTCTGCTGGTGCTGTCCTTAACAGAGCAAAGCAAAAAGCTAAAAGGCTTGTCAAAGATAATTTTTTTTCCTGTTAATGCAGTTTTAGCTATGTAGACAAGGTAAGATGTTAAGATTCTTTATACCCTGGAAAAGTTACTCCTTTGGATCTTACTTTTTTTTTTTTTCTTATCAGTTTAGCAGAGATTAGTGCAAGATGAATTAAATACAGAGAATAATTTATCCTCATATAAATGTGACTAAAGAATTCATATCATACTACATTGATAATTACAGCACCAATTTTTACATTTACAGCTAATTCAAAATATATTCAGAAATTGTTTTTATTTTCTCATAAAGACAGCTTTGGATTCATTACTCTGTGGGTAATAGGATCTTAAGCTGTAGATACCATTCTAAATTTATTGAGGGGTGATTCTATTTTCAAATTGTTTTATAAGCTTAATGATTTTTACTTCTTGGAGGCTCAATATAATGAGAATAAAAAACGCTTAACTTGTAAATAGAAACCAGTTTAGAACATTTTCTGTGATTATTAGTTTAGCAAAGAAAGTCAGGAAGATATTTTAACCTACAAGATAGCCTGGTTTCAGCCATCCTTTATATGATTTGAAGGACTCTTTTAGAAACATTCCAATGTATCAGTATATCTTAAAATAGGACACCTTCACCTCTTCACAGCAATCTAAATGTGATCTGATCAATGTTGCATATAGTGAGATCGTTAAGTCACATTTAGACTGTTTCATATTGCTGTTCTCATCCACCAGGATCCTTAGACCTTTCTCCCTCAGAACACCCATATTTTATAGTTGGTATTTTAGGAAGTGGGCATAAAACTTTACAATCATCCCTATTAAATATCAACCACATCTAGTAAGATTTTTGTTGATATCTGCTTTCCACATATCAGCAATTCTCCTTATTTTCAGCCTTCAGGATATTTGCTTCTTTTGCATCTATCCAAGCTTGCTCATAAAAAGGTATTCCCCAGATCAAATCATCAAAGATTCCCTTTCAAGTAGCTCTTGTTCAGTTATTAATCAGCACTAATTTTATGCATTTTAATGAACAATTATTTGTCTAACAGCACTGGTACCTGGAAGTCCATCTAGCATGCCTAAATATCAGGAAAGGTTCTAATTATCTTTGAAATCAAATATCAATTTATGTATATATTACTAATTTTCAGAGAATTTCAGCATAATTAAGTAAAAATAATATTAAGCTACTCTCAGATCATTATTCTTTCTCACTCAAGATGTATTTCAGGAGTTAAGTGCACCCAGCCACCTGAATATGTATGTATCAGTTATCATTATACAGCACAAAAATATGGTTGAGATTTTTAAAAATTTCTAATTAGATTCTAGATTAAGAAGATATTAGTGTTTTTTGTCTGTTTACTAATTGGAAAATAATGTTATAATTCAACATTAAAATTGTTAGGTAAGTTTTTAAAATATAGTTTATATATTTAACCTATATTATGTATTAATAATTAATTTATTAAACTATATTACTTAACCTATATATTATGTTCTCAGTTAAATCTTTTTTTTAAAAAAAGGAAAATGTGATTTATTAAACTGTACTATCAATGAATTAATAAAATTAGTTTATAAAAATATAATTATATATTAAAATACATGTTAACTTCACAAAATACTCTAACATTGCCATGCAAAAAAAAATGTATGTTAACTAATAATCAGAAATTCACCATGAATTGCATCTCAAGTTGAAGCTATAAATTTTGTTGATTATTTTCTAAGGAGAATTAAGCCGCTGTAGACATTCATTTTAATTCAGGCAAATCTCTTTCTCTGAATTTCTTAAATTTTTTACATAATAAAAAATACCTTTTTAAATATATGTAATATAGAGCATATCTAAAGATCTGAACATATAAAAACTAAATCAATTTTAGAAGTTCTAAGAAAGCAAGAATTAAAAAACTACTTTGAGTTTCATGTATGAAACATTTGCAAATCACAATTATCTTCAAACTAAATGTGCAGAGTCTTTGGTTCTATAGAACGTATTGGCTTAACCTTTGGTATCTGGAAGCAAGTTAGGAATTCCAGAGTAATCAAGTACTTGCCAATCCCTCAGTAACAATATAGACTTCTAATTAATATAAAATGTATGTGCAATGGACACATTTTTCAGGTTCTAAGAATCCTTTATGAAGTTATTCATACCAAATGAAGCTTATGTATTATTTTTTTTAAAGTAGAAAATTTTTTACCCATGTCATACTTAATCAGTGAGTCTGTTTTTCAGATGAATTCATAATATACTTTTGAACTTTGCCTCCACTTACTTAAGATCAAGCAGGTCTATCTCCAACCCCATTGGAAATTCTTTCATTGGAACACTAAAATGACTTGCTTATAAGGAAATCCCTTGATATAGTGATGCTATAAGGTGACAATGTATTCATAGTATTTATGAGCACTGAGGGCTATAAAGACTTTAATAATTTGCCAAATGTGACTGTCTCTGATAATGGTATTGATGGCTTCAGCACAGTTTAACATGTATGGGATGTACATTACTGCACATATTTTGGTTTTTCTTCTAGGTAAGGGAGCGACTGAGGGTTTCTTTAGAAAGAGTCTCTGCACTGGAAGAAGAACTAGCTGCTGCTAATCAGGAGGTAACATACCAAACTTTCTCCTCTTTTGAGGTGCAATATCACTAACATTATAGCCCTTGTGTTTCACGTCACTTTTATTAAAACTGTCACAAAAAATAAATTACATTCTGTATATGCCACTGAACAAGGTCTGTTGAAACTAGTTGCCAGAGTCATATTTTCTGATTTCTGGTGATTCAGATCTGTCACTAAGAGATGAAAAGAAAATTACCAAGAACTAGCAACAAAGGGGCTTAGAAAGACTGCAGTCAGAATACCAGTCCTTTTAAAAAGTAAAACACAGCTCCAAAATTGGAAAACATGTCAAATATCTGTTAAACTTAGAAAATGTCACAAATGAAGTTAAACTCCTTGGAGATATAAATATACTTCCCTTAAGGTTCTTATTGTTCTTATCTTCTAAGAGCATCATGCCCGTGTTTAGTGGCATCATTGAATCCACTTTTCTTGCTCTCATTCATGACTAAAGTATTATAACCATCTCTGACATTTAAAGAGTTGTTTTTTTCTTTAGAAAAATTTGCTAACTTTGGTTATTAGTACACAAATGAACTTGGGTCATTAGACTAGATAGATAGATAGATAAAAAGTACATTAAAATATATAAAATATATGAAAAATAACCTGGGTAGGCCACCAAAATAGCCCCATCTCATTTTCTCTCTCTAACATTTACTTATAAGGCTACCTTTTTCTCCAGAAATTTATTCCAGTGATGTAAATATTAGTATTGCTAGTAGTAGACATACTAAAATAATCCTACAAAATCTTCTTAGTTTTAAGTAGTTAAAGATGTGGGAGGCTAATGTCCTTAATTATAAATATTATCAAGCCATTCTCCTTAAAATAATATTTGCATTTACATTGCACACACAAATACACATTTTTAAACCATGATAAAAAATCTCGACTAGTATAAATTACCTTGTTCTTTAAGCTAGATCAATTAAACAAGTCTAAAGTTTACCTTTGTTTATTCTAGGTTAACAATTTAAATGTTAGAAAAAAATGGACTTTTAAATGCAGGGAGAATGAGTTCCATGTGAACTAAATGCTAGCAGTGTCAAAAACAGAAACGATGGTACAACAGTTTAAATATATATAGACAAAGCTGTTTGGTGACCAGATCAGCTTAGCAAACTGGATGGCTTTAAATAAATAAATAAATAAATAAATAAATAAATAAATAAATAAATAAAGCAAAGGGAACAAAGGGAAATAAGAGATTGGTACATCTTAGTCATCATAGAAGAAAAGAACCTCTGAAATAATAGATAATGACAAGAAGAACTCCGCCTTTTTATGAGAAAGAATAGGTTTTACCAATGACGTAAGTATATGCATTCCTGGAATGTCCAGAAAGAAGATATCAATTGTTTGTTTATTTTGTGTTTTACCATTGTTAATTTTGATTTTCATGTATGTTTAAAAGTACATTTATTTTGGGTACATCCCTCAAAATATTTTATTGATAAGAGTAAAAAAACAAAAGCTTTGGCAACTACTACTGGAAAAACCTTGCTTACTGTGTGGTGATAAATCTTCTGTTTGCCAGAGACAAAGGTGTGGTGAGACTTCTTGGCAAAGTTATGTACCCTGAAGTAAAAATATTCCTCAAGTTCAAGTAAGGCTCTCTAAATTTGCTCCAGAGATGGCAACAGAATCGCTCAATTAGATATAAAATGGAAGAACGATCCTTGAGAGAACCAAAGTGGAGGAGAGACCTTTGACAGTTATTTAAATATTTTAGCCTCAAATTTTATTGTAGGCAGCATGGTCCATTTGATTGCGTGTGTATATTTTAAATCATTAACATTATTCTACAATTACTGCAGCCCTTCTGAATGCTTTTTGTTTTGTTTTACATCATTTGCATAAGAGGAAAGTAATTGTGTACTCATTGTTAACTCCAATATGGTTTTTTTCCCTTGATTTTTATTAACTTCCAGGTGGCTTCACCAGAATCCCTATTTAGGAAGTCACATATCCAAGGATCGGGAAGGGGGTACGGAAGTTCCCTTAGTTTTCTAACAATAAATTGTTTATAAATAATTAATGATTTTAAGAGAGAGTGCATGGGGAAAAGCCAACTTTTACTTCATAATGAAACTTGTATTTCATTATGAAAATAAAAAAGAGAGCGAGAGAGAAATCAGAAGACACCTGCAGTTTGACTTCTTAGAGTAACAGTTAGTACAAGAAACTTCTATAAACCAGGCATCATGTATTGATGATAAGATACATTTAGAAATCTGACCAAAAAAGTTTAGAAAAAGTTACACTATTATCAGCTTCAGAAAGGGGAACTAGATGACATTTGATTATTAGAGGAAGTAATTGAAGAAAGTATTTTAGAAAATAAAGGGCAATTTTTTAATAGAAAAAAACTATTTAAGAACACAGTCTTAAGAACCAAACAAAAATATGTAACACGGACAAAAACAATCAGGTACTAGAACAAAATTCTGCAGATGGCTAAATGAGGAAGGGTTTGGGGAAAATTTCATTTGGTGCTTCAGATTTTAAATTAAAATTAAAATGTGCTTACAAGTGTCCCTTACAATTCAAATCTGTGCATTTCCTGAGTTCATATAGCAAGCTTGACAAGTGAGGATGCCGTAGTATCTGAATCTGTTTGAGTCCCAAGTTTCTGGTAGTGGTAATAACTGTTCAGATAGCAAGGAATTTATCCAAATATATTCCTGAATTATTTCAGTTCCAAAATTCAGAAAGGAGAAATCAGAGAGCAGGGGTTTAGACTGCAAGGGATACATTGATATATTCATACATATATATGCATATGTAGAGTCTTAGAAGATGATAAAATAGAGTTTATTCTATCATCATTATTTTAATAGAGTTTATTCTGTCATCTATATATCATTATTCTCTTTCTGTGTCTATGTATCTGTCCCTATCTCTGTCTCTCTCTGTCTCTCTCACCTTGTCCCATTCTCATACATGTTTTGGAATTAACACCGTTTAATACCTTTCCTTTATAGAAACTCCCCCATGGAGGCCTCATCTATTTCTCTTACATCCAAGGCTACAACCATGACTTCTGTGAGGGGAAAAAAGAAAAAATCTGTAGCTCAAAGTTCATGCTTTTTTCTGAGCCTCACAAAAGTTTTTAAACATTGGTTTGGCATTTCCACACAGCTTTGCTAATGGTTGTAGAGATCGTTCTCTGCCACAGGTATCCAGCAGGGGACAAAGCAGAGAGATTGAAATCTTCCTCAGGGTTTGCAAATTAAGATATGCACCTGTATGTCTGTCATCACCTACAAGGAGCAAATTTTCTAATTTACACAAAGGCACCATATGTGCTGGTGGGCCTGGAACTCCACCTAGTTTTTCCAAGTGTCCCCTTAGATTCCCTATGGCCCATTAATGCAGTGAAATAAGTAGCCTTATTCAAAAGAATATGAGGTGACTATATGTTCTAATTTGGAAAGAGCTCCAAAACATTCTTTTACAAAAAGAAAGAAGTTGCATAGAATGATCCCGATGTTGTACAAATACAAGTAATAAATACATTATTGTAGGACTAGAAAAAATTTTGAGTATAAATACCAAACTGTCATTATTGGTTGTCTCTGCTGCTTGTAATAATATGTACTATGCATTTCTGTCATATTTGTGTTTTTAATAACTCTTCATTATATCAAATGATAAAGATATTTTAGAGTTAGATAACATTTTCCATGACTAGATGATTCTATTGATCACTTAGCAATAACAATAAGTAATATTTACTGAGTGCTTTAAATTCCGAGGCACTGTGCTAAATACGTATGCATCAGCAGAATAATCCTGGAAGATTGGTACTACTATTATTTTATAGATGAGCCCAGAGAGGTCATTTCTCCTAAGGTGCCATTCTCTCCGACTGCAAAATGTTCTTATCTCTGAGTTTGTCTTAACTCTCTGTACTCAGGGAGTTCCAGTCTCTACATTTAAATGTATCTGTAGTCAGCCCCCCCATCTATTTACTCTCTTCTCTTTGCATATACATTAAAACCACTGTAGTTCAGGTGTTCATTAATTCTCACTTGGAATATTACAATAGGTTTTCATTTATTCTTGTTTCCTCTCCCTTTCTGCTATGTAATTCTCCAAGGTTAAACCTGCTAAGTAAAGTTCTAATCATAGTGATCATTCCTCATAACATATTCCAATATGTAATATACACTTATATGCAATAAATACCATATTAGTATATTAATAACATAATGCCATAATATACTGTACTAACACATGTTAATAATATAATCATGTATCAAGAACCTCTTCAGTGGTCCTAACCTACAAATCTAGCTCTAACTCCTACTACCCCTACTGCCCTGAATCATTCTAAGCCTTGTTAACATCATTATATTCATTGTTTTTGAAATCAGCCAGCATGTTTCCTGTATCTTACTTATGCTAATGTCTCTCTTGGAATGCTTCCACAACCCTAATTCACCCACTGAAATCATATTTCCCCATTTAAACTCGAGTTCAGACATTACCTTTTTAATGAAATATTTTATGATTTCTTGCCAACAGTCATCATTCCTTAGTTTAAATTGCTAAAGCTCATTGCTTCAGCATCTATTATGACTTTTCAACAACTACCGGAGTTAATTATATATCTGTCTAAACCTAGGTTGTTAGTTCCCTGAGAAAATGGACTACATCTTGTTCATTTGTATTTATTGTATTCACTACAGGGATTTGAACCTCATGATTAACATATATTTGTCAAATTTTACTGCAGAGTTTGTTCTAACCAGTGTTTTTACATGGTTTCTTCGCTATTTCCTTAGTATTAAAGTTTGAATAACCTTAGGCATGCTCAATAAACAACAATGCATTGATTATATGGATTAAATGGACAAGATGTTTGTTCTTTCCAAATATAATTGTTGAGTAACCACCAAGTGCAGACAGTTCTGAGTCTCTGACAGGAGGAAGAGGAAAAAACAACATTATGCAAATTTTCATGTAATTTGCCCTCAGGTGATGAAAATGAATATATAAATGTAAGTAAGACAAAACTTAGTGCAAAACTAAGTAAATGAAAAATAGAGGCCCAAAATGCAGAGAGGAGAAGGGTATTTATTGTCAACTAAAGGATCAGAGAAGGATCACACTTGAAGGAAGGCTATGATTTGGTTTTAAAACTGGGGGAAAACATTTCAGGCTGAGCAGACAGTATGGTAAAAAACAAAAATAAAACCCTGAAATTGGCTGTTTCAAGAGTTAAAGATGGTGCTGTGTCTGTAAGGATTTGGGTGTGAAAAGATGTGGAGGTGGGAGGTGGGGAGGACTCAGATTTCAGAGGGCCCTGAATGCCACGATCAAAGTGTGGAATTCATACTTTATGAAATGAAGAAGCATCGAAGGTTCTGTTTTGGTTTATTTTTGTTCTGTTTTGTTTTAGTAAAGTGAAAACTACTGAAAGTATGTGCTTTTTTTTTTTTTTTCCTTTTGTAAAGAGGTTAGAGTGGAGTAGAGCTGGAAAGTTGACATAATTGACATGACTGGCTGATGTAATTGGCTGATGTGTGATTTTGATCATGACACCTCAGTTGAACAAACATTTATTGGCCATCTTCTGTTTGCCAGGCATTGAGTTAAATACTAGTAATAAATATATTAATAAAACGCAGATATTTAATGAATCAGAATTCTCTCAAATACAGGAAATAGATATGTTAAAAGTAATTATAGTGGGAAGTTGTTATTTCATGGGTATGGAGTTTCAGTTTGGGAATATGAAAAAAGTTCTCAAGATGGATACTGGTGATGGTTGCACAGTAATGTAAACGTGCTAAACCCTACACTTAAAATTGGTTAAAATGGTAAATTTTACGTTACATACAGTTTACCACAATAAGAAATTAATTATAATACATATGACTAATATGCAAATTAAAAGTAAGTAGTACAAGGTTTTTTAATATTATAAAAGAGAGTAATTAATTATATGGGCATAAAGGAGGAAAAGCAGATGGTGTTACAAGCATTCTGCTAGAGAAATTTTGTCATTTGCAACAGCATGTATGAATTTTGAGGCATTACACTAAGTGAAATAAGTCAGACAAAGAAATACTGTATGACTATACTTATATGTAGAATCTAAAAATGTTGAACTCATAGAAATAGAGTAGATTGGTGGTTGCCCAGGCTGGAGGTAGGGGAGAAATGGGGAGAGGCTTGTCAAATGATGGAAACTTTCAGTTATAAGGAGTAAGATTAGGGGATCTGATGTAGAGCATGGTAACAATAGTTAATGATAGTGTATTGTATACTTTAAAATTTGTTAAGACAGATATTAAATGTTTTCATTACCAACAACTAAAAAATGGTAATTTGTGGGGTGATGGATGTATTAACTAACTTTATTGTGGTAAACATTCAAAAGTATATACATATATCAAATCACTGCATTGGGTACCTTAAACTTACACAATATTATTTGTCAGTTGTATCTCAATAAATTTCAGAATCTTTCTAGAGAAAAAAAATTACCTAGAATTTGAAGGGTGATTTTAAAGAGCTTACCAGATGGACTTGGAGGAGAAGAAGGGAAACAGGCAGGAGGAGGGATGAGGACTAAGCTGCAGAGGTAGGCAGAGCAGAGTTGGGGAAGCCTGAGCTGCCTCCTGTGGGCAACAGTGAGTCAAAAAAGAGTTTTTAAGGAGAGAGAAATGATCACATTTTCAATTTTGCAGACCAGTGGTACCTCCAGAAGTTAAAGGTAAAAAATGTATATGATAACCAAAGTACTGTGTTTATAGTTCAGATTTTTAAAAATCACTATGAATTTTTGAAAGAAACAAGGGACTAGAGTCAGAAAATACTGAACTGTGTAGAACAGAGGTATTACTATGTCTGGCATTTCTTCTGTTCTTTTATTTTTTAAAGATTTTATTTTTATTTATTTATTTGACAGAGAGAGAGGGGGGAACACAAGCAGGGGGAGTGGGAGAGGGAGAAGCAGGCTTCCCGCCGAGCAGGGAGCCCAATGCGGGGCTCGATCCCAGGACCCTGAGATCATGACCTGAGCCGAAGGCAGTCACTCAACCAACTGAGCCACCCAGGCGCCCCTCTTCTGTTCTTTTAATAATGGGAAATAACATAAATGAAAGAATCAAAACAGCATTATAAATACATGTGTGTGTGTGTGTGTATATATATATATATATGTATATATAAATTTGCTGTCATTTTATACCTCTTTGAATAGCCCCACAGAGGTAGATTGTATTGTTAATGTTGAATACTTTTTCCAGGCCATTGTCCTAAAAAAATGAGTTCAGGTTACTTAGACATGGAAAATACAATGAAGTCTTTATTTCTTGCAGAATATTTTTGTTACTGCTTAAAATTGGAAAACCACACACACACACACACACACACACACACACACACACACACAAATGTACAATAAAGGGAAGTGCAAGGAAGAATAAATAGATTACTTCCTAACAATGTGTTCTCCTTTAGCAGAAGCCCATGTCCTTTTAAAATTATTTAATTAAGTGAGACAAAATGGATTATTTAGAAGTTACAAGTAAAAACTCAATTGACAGACTAATTTTCACTGAATAAACAGGGGTACTTATTTTAAAAGCTTTTCTACATGATTGCATTATACATAAAAAGAACTGGTACATGGAATTGTAGGCTGATCTATATATATTTTTTATGTTGCTTTCATTCTGTGTTTGTTTATTCCAAGCAGTGAATTTACCAACTTTCAATTAGAATTTTCTTAAGGAAATTAGCATTTCATTTTACTTCATCTATAACCAGGCTTATCCTTGAAGTCTCGTTTCCTAAGGAAAAATTAAAGAACTCACATGGGCAAATCAAATATCATTTGCATTTAGAAGAATATTGGATCAGAATGGTGAGAGGAGCTAGAGGTAGACAGCTCATATTTGGGGGACTTACAGGACTGTGAACTTTGGCCATTACATTAAATACATTACACCATTAAATCATCATAATGATTTCTTGAGTTGGAATTAGAACCAGTGCTTTGTGGAATCCATGGAAATTAATGGAAACATGAAAAATGTGAACAGATACAGGCAAAGGTGGAACCTACCCTAAAAAGCAAATAAAAGTCTGGGGAGGAGGAATGAGAGATGTAAAATTCAACTGAGTCAAGAGTTAATGAAGCAAAAAAAGAGATAGAGATAGATAAAGAGAGAGAGAAAGAGTTTTAAGTGTGGAGATTAGAGGTGGACAACAGTGTCAGTGTTTCATGAAAACATAAAAGATTATGTCTAATATGAGATGATTAGGTTTACAATTAGGTCACTGGAAATGTTTACAAAGAGTTTCAATAAAATATAAGAGAAGGAGAATAGCTATGATGAAAAGAATGAGTCAATTAGAAGTTTAGACATGGAAATGATGAGTAATAATCTTTGAGAAGTTTGGCAAAGAAGGAGAAAGGTGGTTAAAAGTTGAAAAAGTAGGCCATATTGAGAGATAAGCTATTGAAAATGCTTTCAGCCAAGGAAGAAATGAAGGAGAAGCAATTTTTGATGGGCAACCACAGTAGAGGATCAAGATCAATTGCAGGTAGTAGAACTCTTTTCTCTGAAAAATGGAGAAAGGAGAATGGAATGTGTAGTGAAGAGATGAATCAAAAGTTTGATTTGGAGGGAAATATTCCTCCCACGGAAGTATGGGTTCTTGGCTAAGGGAGGTGGGAGCAGAGGTACTTTTTATGAGCTTAAGGAAACTGAAAATAAGGCAATTAGAATATGGCAAGGAGCCAATAAGACAAAGCAAGGAAATTTTATTGTGAGACGATGGACTCACAGGAGGTTTTCATTGAGATCCCCCAGCAAACTAAAAATGGCCAGTTTCCATTTACCAACTGAAACAACGTGGATTCTGCCATGATGTTTCCTTATCAAAATCTATGAAGTTCTGTTATTCATCATAATTTGAAAGGAAGAAATATGAATATGAAATTAAAGTTGTTTCAGATGACTTTGGCCACTTTGAATCAATCCAGAGGTGAAATGTTTTTCTACAACTTGACAAGGGTAAAAATCAGGAAGTTTCTGAAATCCATGAGCAACTCAACTATAGGTAAATAGTTTGAGAGAAATTTAGTAGCTGAAAATGATCCAGAAAAATGTGAAAAGTGGGAAAGCTGTTAAGCGGGACTTAGTAAAGATACTTGCTTTTGGGGAATGGATAGCAATACTCATCTGAAGTTACAAGATCATTTATTTGCAGATTTAATGAAACGACCAAGTCATTTTCCTCTTCAAATTAAAGCTGCCATTTCTGTGAATGGAAAGTTCCAGATGTAGAAAAAAGAGACTGCTACAAAAGTTCTTGAGTTAAATTATCTCAGATCCGAAAATTGATCATTATTTATCTTGATAGACTCTACCAGTTACTCATTTTTTGATCCTTTTAATTCTCTTTCCCAGTTCCATCAGATGAAAGTCTATCCCTGCCTTTATAAAAATGATTAATCTTAAAACAGCTTTCTAATTTACTGTATGTTTATGTACACCACAGCCTAATTCAGCTAATTAGCTTATTTTCATCATTAGTAAATGTATGAAACTATTTTCATAAATTTCATGACCGACTTTGAATTAATGTTCTAACAGAAATTCAAATACAAGTTTTTCTGTGTTTTATTAGCATTTGAAGCAAGTTGCCATGGCTAAACTTACGTGAAAATATTATTTAATGACAACAGTGTTTGCATAAGATAGTGACATCTTGTAGCTCCCAACTTATATCCCAACGTAAAACTCTCTGATGTGACATTTTTAGCTTGCCTGCAAACTTTATGACCTTCTGATAGACCCATTTATTGGAAACTTATACTTCCTGCTGGAATTGTATCATTTTGGGTTAGAAAATGTGGAGTTCTTAATTGATTTTATTTCATGGAAAAGTTTAATAATAGTTGAACAATGTCCTTTTTTTGTTTTATATTTGGTAAAGCTCAAAGCTTTGACATTGTCAAACTGGTAGTTATTCACAAAGGCCTACAATTGCTTATTATACCTCTCGATTATCCTTTATGATGACACTGTATTGTAAAGATAAGTGTAGTACTGTAAATTGCCCACATTATTATCATCAATGGAAAATGTCTTCTTTGCTGTTGATAATTGTACTGTTCCAACACAAAGAATCTTTCCAAATAAAAGGAAATCAGATGTCTTATGACAACATATGTTAAAAGGCAACAATGAAAAAAGCTAAAGAAATTGCCATTTGCTACTCCCACTGTTTTTACTATTTCCAAGACCTGTGTAAAGCAATTGTTTAAAATATAGGTTAAAGTTGTCTCCTGTTGTGCATGAGACATTTGAAGTCTGTTTGCCACTCTTTTTGACTCTTTTTCCTGTTTTGGTTAGAATTGGTTCCCTGATGAAAGCATAGGATTTGTTTTTCTTGTGATAGCAGGCTTGGCTGTATTATTTACATATGGAGATTACGAACTGTTTTTTTTTTCCCCTCTTACTATTAATAGCAAGATCACACTTGATATTAATACTTTGATCATAAGTATCATAAATTGACCCATTTTATTTTACTCATAGGTTTACTAAAGCATTTTTATTAATTTCAAAGCTAACAATTTGAGAAAGATAACTTTTAAAAAATTAAAATGGAATACTGAAATTTAGTGAGAGATAAGGGAAAAAGGTGAAAAAATGTTTAACTTGAAGTTAAAGATCCCCGTTGAGTCTTAGACTAATCACTTTCTAATTTTGTAGCCCCTGGAAATTTATTTACTCTCTCTGCACCTCAGTTTTCTTAACTGTGAAATGGAATACTAATAAATTTTGGATCAGCCTAAGGCATGATATTTGGATGAGATTTTATACAAGGAAGTACTTGGTAAATTTGAAATGCTAAACTCGTATTGCTGTTACAAGGCTCAAAAGGCCAATATCAACTAGTTATTGGTTGAGTAGCAGAAAAATCTTTTCTGTTGACAACTTGAACTTGATGACAAATGAAATAATAGTAGTTTATTTTATACCCAAGACTAAATCTCCTTTCTTGGGTAAATAAACATTTATTCATGGGATGATTCTGTAGCACAACATGCATTTTATAAATTGCTTTGCAATTTGCTTATTTATGCAGTTGGTAAAAATAATAGCAGTCTAGAGTTTTTTGAGAGATTATTGTGTGCCTGGCACTATGCTAAGCACCATATATCCCCCCAGAAACACACACACATTTTTCAGTTAATCATCATAATTAACTTACAAAAAAAAGCAGCAGGAATCCAGAGCCAGGATATCTGACTCAAAATTTGAGTGTTCAATAGTGGCCACTAAGCTGCCTGGCCTTTCTCTTAATAACAAAATTTCTTTATATATGAAAACTGTGTTTCTAAAGAAATAGTTTGCCTTCTACCAGTTACTTAAATTCATCATGACATCTTCGGATTTGTTATATTCCTATGGGTGATTTCAAGATTCATAGCTTCCTTATATTGACAGCTATATTAAATCAACTAGTTAAAACAACCGGCTTTTAAACTGTCAAATGTTGGATTGAAATTGAACATTTAACTCTATAGAAAAGAATAAAACATCGGTATTTGCAGTCATTTGGCTAAATAAGATTGTTGGATTTTAAACTTTGCATCTAAGTGTTTTTTCTTGGTTTTTCTTGACTCTGACTAGTGTTCCAAAGTAAATAAAATGACAGCATTCTATTGGTCCCTATGTCTTCAGTATAGAAAATATGAGACCTCAGATTATACTAAAGAAGTTCAGCACTCCTTTATTCCCATTTCATTTTTATAAGGGAAGAACAAAGGATCTTAAGTGTTGAGAAATTTGGAAGTTTCAAATAGGTGAACTTTTGAGACACTAAAAAGAAACAGATGGACAAAATGGATGCATGGATTGCTTTCATTTCTTGATTCTTTCTCTTTTTTGTAATTAGTAATTTGACTGCTCATGATTTTACTTTTTAAAAACTTGGTAGTAGAAAACATCACAAATTTGATAAGCTAGTATTTACCATATGTTGTTTGTCTCAGTCTGTTTGGGCTGCTATAACATAGACTGGGCGGCTTAAACAACAAATACTCATTTCTCACAGTTCTGGATGCCAAGTAGTCCAAAGTCAAGGTGCTAGCAAATTTGGTGCCTGGTGAAAGCTTACTCCTGATTCAAAGATGGTGTCTTTTCACTCTGTACTCACATGGCTGAATGGGCAAGGGAGTTCTCTGGCTTCTCTTTTACAATGGCACTGACCTCAATCATAAGGGCTGTGCCCTCATGAACTCATCACCCTTAAAGGCCTTACCTCCTAATACCATGACACTAGGAGTTAGGATTTCAGCGTATGAATTTTGAGGGGGTACAAACATTTAGAACAACACTTAGCCAAACTGCAAAGTTTGAAGGCACAGTGGCCCACAAGAGTAGCCTCACTTCAAATACCAACTACAAGTTCAAGGGGTTTGAAAACCTACTCCCAGATTCAATAATTTACTAGAAAGACTCACAGAACTCACTGAGGGTTGTTATACTCACAGTATGGCTTATTACAGGGAAAGGATACAGATCAAAATCGGCCAAGGAAAGACACACAGAGAAGAATCTTGGAGGGCTCCAAAGACTAAGCTTCCATTGTTCTCAGGATGTATTACCTTCCTAGAATCAGTGCATAACCATATACACAGAGCACTGCCAACCAAAGAAGCTCACCAAAGCTTTGATGCCCAGAGTTTTTATTAGGATTTCCTTACATAAACACGATTGATTGATTGTCCATATGGCTCATATCAGCCTCCAAGTCAAGATGCAAAACCTCTGAAGTAATATGATTGGTCTTTTTGGGATGAACAGCCCCCAGCTATTATATCTCCCATCCTAGGAACCAAAGTGGCCATGCCTTATTGTAAACAAAGACATTCCTATAAGGCATGGCACAGATGACCTCCGAAAAGCTGAGGGCAAGGCCAACATCTTTACTATATAGCAATAAATTATCCTAACTGAAGATTTTTACAAACAGTAAGTGCTGATAATATCTCCTTATTTAATAACATGTTGATAAAGCAAATATATTACTTTTCACCCAGAAAACACTGCCAGTGGGAGATAAGAAGGATAATAACTTATAAGTAGGATCAGAATATGTGTTGAGAAAGTTTTATAAAATCAGAAAAAGCATGAGAGGCAAAAAAGGGAAAATATAGCCTTTTAAGACAAAATTGCAAAATAGATTATAGTGTCATTAGAAATATTTTGGGAGCACCTCCTTTGTGAGGCATTAGGCTGGCTGAAACACTAGGATGGTGCTTTTCCACTCTCTTTTAGGCAGATTCAATCGCTTACCTCTCCTCTCCTTAGGTTTATGGATCCCCACATCATGAGATAATTGCTATTGTTAATAGCAGTTCACTGTTAGTAAGAATTTATTGAGATCCTGTTATTGCCTCAACACCTTACAAGGCGGGAAGTATTGTCACCATTTTAAAGATGCGGAAAATACCTTCTGGAACTTGAAGTAACTCACCTGAAATATACAACTAGTAAATTATTGAGCCACTGCCCTTTTCTGGGGCCTGTGAATTTCTTTAAATCCTTATTTTTCAAAACTCTTCATAAGCTTTGATTATTCCCCACTGATTCTCAGAAATATAACTATTATCTATCCAAGTGATTGGATGGATTTGTACCCTCACTAATGCTTCTGTATGTTTTTGTATGCTGAATAAAACAGCTGGGGGAAGAAAATAAGTTAATATTTCATTTTACTTATTTATTTTTAAAGATTTTATTTATTTGAGAGAGAGTTGGAGAGAGAGCACAAGCAGGGGGAGCAGCAGAGAAAGAGGGAGAAGCAGACTCCCCACTGAGTAGGGAGCCCCACACGGGGCTGGATCCCAGGATCCTGGGATCATGACCTGAGCTGAAAGCAGCCTCTTAACTGACTTAGCCACCCAGGTGCCCCATTAATATTTTAATTTTAGAAGAAGAGCAGTCCACTGAAGCTCTGGTATCCTTTTTTTTTTTTTAAATCAATTCTTTCTGATATTTAGGATTCCATCACCAAAAAGGATAAATAAATGGAGAGGAAATACACCACAGTGGAATAATTCTCAACCAACATCCCCTGTAAAGCATTTGAAAAATGCAAGTGTATCTAGAAATTCTTAGCCATTGTTAGCATGAGACCTGGCCTATCTTCACTTAAAAAATAAAAGAAAAACTGTTATAACTGATTCTGATGTTAACCTAAGTTGAGAACTAGAGTGAGTATATAGTAGAGAAAAATCATGGGCTTTGAAGCAGACCGACATAGGTTTGACTTCCTAGTCCTGCCATTTATAAGCTAAGTGATTTGACATAAGTCAGTCAATATTTTATTTATTTATCTATCTATTTATTTATTCTTTTATTTTGAGAGAGAGAGTATGTGCAAGTGGAGGGGCAGAGGGAGGGGAAGAGAGGATCTCAAAGGCTCCATGCTCAGCATGGAGCTCGATGTGGGGCTCAGTCGCACAACCCTGAGATCATGATTTGAGCTAAAATCAAGAGTCAGACGTTTAACCGACTGAGCCACACAGGGCCCCTAAGTCAGTTAACATTTTTAAAATGGTGAATGTCTATTAGTAAAATATGAATGGATCAATAGCTACCTATAAGCCTATTGTAATAATGAAATACCACAAAGTAAAAAATGTAGCACAATTAACAGCTACTCAATAAATGATAAATATCATGTTGATAATCAAAATGGTAATGATTCTTACTTATCTAATGAGAATAATTTGAGAGACACATAGAACTTGTCCCATGAAAGGATGATTAAAATGCTGTGCAAATGCTTAGAACCATTCTTCCTAAAGCTAGTTAGAACTCCAGGGATATGATTTGGAAAGTATGATTAAGTTCACCAGAAAATTTTCTTTACAAATGAAATTATCATGCTGAAAATACTAACTCAGGTATCAAACAAAGGTTCAAAGGATGACACATACAGGCTCAATGTGGGAGTATTTATGGGTGTAGGACTAAGTCCTGATTTGCTGTAAGAAGACACTGATGAGATAAATGTTTAATCAACTTGCACTAAGGTCCTATTTCCTAGCTTTAGTCTTTCAGACAATAACCCAGTTCTAATATGCACTCTGATTTGCATGCATGACTGAACTAACATCCAACCCTGAGTCACATTGCCTTCTGAGTATTTGTGGTAGAATATTAAGGTCCATCTGTCCATCATGACCACTTCATAGCAAAGGCCCCAGTTCAACGTGGTGCGCTGCTATCTTTGCACACTTCTGACCATAATGGGAGAAACCCTAGTAGTTATTAAATTTACTTCTGAAGGCCATGCTCCCTTGATATTTAAAGAATCTCCTTCCATTTGTGTCAGAATTACTCTCATCACAAGGAGAGTGCATAATCTTAGACATACTTTCTATAACAACCAAAGTAATTTTATCTGTATGTAAACTCAATACGGTGCTTCTAAAATATACAGCTGGTTCTAAATTATAACATCCATTTGGGCAAGTTGCTTTTATCCTTTCTTACTGAGAGTTTATCACAACTTTTATTGGCTCAACTGACACATACACATATAATGACTTCTATCTTTGGGTTGAAGTGCCTGCCACAATTGCCACCACTTCTAGCCAGCAGGATATGGAAGGGGATCAAAATGTATATAAAGATAAATTTCAGGGGCATGATAAGGAAGCAGTACACATGATTTTTGCTTACATCCCATTGAACAAAACTTGGTTTCACAATCACTTTGAGCTGTAAAAGAGACCAACAAGTGCATGCTCTGGTCAGGTGGCCATATGCAGGAGTTCTATGGCTAAAGAATGGGAGAATGGATATTAATATGCAACAAGGAGCATCTAGAACATGTGGCATATAAAGAATGCTTGGGATTCATTAGTAAATTGAATAAAGTTATATAAAAATATGTACACAAATATCAGGAGCATTCCCATACTAGCAGTAAGTAAATAGAAAAAATAACAAGATCAAAATAACAAAACTTGAAGACCATGAAAAATGATTAACCAAAAATGTATGCAAGGATAATAATTTAAGATCTTACTGATATTTAGCAGAAACAACATTCACTCAACAAACATTTATTAAAACAACAATTACAACTAATAATTATAAAATACCCACAGAGGCCCTCTTCTAAGTGTTTTATGAATTTTAACTAGTTTTAATCTTCATATTAGTAATCTCTGAGGCTGGTATTACAAACATTATTTACAGAAAAGGAAACCGAAGCTCAGAGAAAGGAAATAACTTGTTCAAGTTTATACTGACAGAACATAGCAGAACCAGAATTCTGCTTCATATTTCATACTCTTAATCAGCACTTTGTCTTATCCCCTGGACAGGTACCAAGTACTGTTTTGGACCTTGAGGACATACCAGTAACCAAGTCAGAAGTTGCCCCTCCCTCAAAGAGCTTGTATTAGAAACACATAAATCTGAAAATCTTTTAGATAGTGATAAATTCTGTGAAAAAATTACACAGGGCTATGGATAGAGAGTATTGTAAATAAAGTCCACAATTATTTTTAAGATTTTTCTTTGTTCTCTCAGTTCTTACTTTTGTAATATCATTAATCAATGTCATCATGTCATCTAAAACATTCCTATTTTGACCAGAGAATACCAAAGAGCATACAAAAAAAAAACCATATTTACTTCATTAGTAATTTCAATCTCAGGGATAATTTAGCCTATGTTTCTACTGATTTAACTGACATTAGAAACAATGTGTGAAAGTGAATAAAGAACGTAAGTCTAAAACTCAGGAAATGGAGTTACAGTTCTGAGTTTCACTGAGTTCACTTGAACAGTTTTGAAATTGTTTATTTTATTTGTTATCTGAGTATAGTTGACACAGAATGTTACATGAGTTTCAGGTGTACAACATAATGACTTCACAAGTTTACACGTCTTGCTATGCTCACAAGTGTAGCTGCCGTCTGTCCTCATACATCTCTATTACAATATCATTGACTATATACTCTATGCTGTTTTTTAAAAAAGAGATAGGCATGAGCTACTACATCAGGGATCAGCAAACTCTTCTTTAAAGAGCCATCTAGTAAATATTTTAGGCTCTGTGGCCCAGATGGTCTCTGTCACAACTACTCTACTACTGTAGAGTGAAAATTATCACAGACAATCATGTAAACAAATGAGCTTGGCCATGTTCCAATAAAAATGGATTTAGGAACCCTGGAAATTGAATTTCTTATAATTTCTATGTGTCACAAAGTGCTATCTTTTGATTTTTTCAACCATTCAAACATGTATAAACCATTTTTAGCTTGCAGGCCTGACAAAAATGGGCTACCTGAGGGCTGTAGTTGATGACCCTGTACTAGGTGATCACATAGGGCCTGTCCTGGAGGCTCACTGTTACTGGTGTTGGCTTTTCCCTGGGCTGCTACCTCTACCTGCACAATAGATAAGAGAAAAGCCCTGAACTGAAGACTATATGCATTGGTCCTCAAACTGAAGGGTGTATCATGATCACCTGGAAGTAGATTCAAATTCAGATTCTTTAAAATGGAGTCCACATTTTTAACAAGCATCATAGGAGATTTTGATGCATGTGACTTTGAACTGTTAACAAGAACCTGGACCTGAATATAGCATGAACATCAGACACAGATGTAATCTCCCATAAACGGGAGATTACAAAACAGTGAGATAAGAAGCACAATAGAAATAAGAAGGAACCAAACAAAGAATACCTGATATTCTGAGAAAAGTGGATACTAGGGAGTAGTTAGAAGTTAGCATGGACAAGTGGGAGGAATGTGGCAAGTTTAAAACCCTTTTCTCTGTGGAATACTTAATTGGGTGCTATAAATACATTCTGCCCTGGTTGAGAAAAGAAGCGTGAGGACAAGAAAGGAAAGAAGCAACACACTACAAACAGGAGCTGTAACTTCCCTGCAGGGGAATTTACTTTCTCCCTAAGCGGTACTGCCATTTGCGAGCTCTGTGACTATAGGCAATTTCCTGTATCTTCTTTGCCTCAATTGGCTCAAACTTCATTATGAACTTCTAAGGTTATTGTGAGGTTTAAATAATGTAAAGTGCCTAAAACTGTGATTGGCACCAAGTATCTTTCAGTAAATATTTTTGATGTTGATACTGATTTTTTTTTTAGCCGTGATACTGTCCAGCTCCTTTTAAAGATGATTGAACTGAGGTCCAGAGAGATGGAGTGTGTGTCCCACAGTGGGACTAATTAGGTAAAGTTTGGGGGGGGGGGGCAGAAGAAGGTTTATCATTCATTCTCTGTAAACGTTATTTTCTTTATCCATGGAAATAAAGTATGAAGACCACATAAGTTCTGGTCCCTTTCCATTCTGGCATTTTCTAATATATACACATTTGAAAAGCACATAAAAATAAAATTGGAATGGGTGCAAAGGAAGGTAGCGCATGATTATCACCATTAGAACCCAAGCAAATAGGTTACTTGAAAAGGAATTCTTCAGAATAATGGGTTTAGTATGCTTCTTTTGTTATTTCTAAGGAAGAACTAAATGGGTAAACTCTTTGTATTGCCCTGGCTTCCTTTTTTATATTAAAGAATGACTAATGGATATTGTTTCTGTCTTCTGCATTTTCTCCAGTGCTTTTCAAGCACTTTGAAATGCTTTTCTTCTCCTTAAGACTTTTTCCCTTACCATATCAGAGCTAAAAAGAATTGTTCCAAGACACAGCCTATAATTTTGTCATTTTTGCCCTGATTGGGAAAAAAAGGTGGGGGGACAACAAAAACTCAAGAGTGGATTCACGGTGTTAGCCATGCCTGGGTTCACGGTGTTAGCCATGCCTGGGTTCACGGTGTTAGCCATGCCTGGCTGAGGAGGTCAAATCTAATGGTGCCGAAAGGGAATACAGTCCATCTTCAAGGAGGTTACTTTTACTTATTATTTTTTTATCTTTATAGGCTATCTCTCCTTTTTAAGTGTTATTGAGATATGATTGATATACAAAAATTGCACCTATTTAATGTATACATTTTGATGAGTTCGAACTTATGTATACACTCGTTAATACAATATCACCACAGTCCAGGTACTAAGCTTATCCATCACCTCCAAAAGTGTTCTTGTGTTCTTTTGTTGATGTATCTTGTTTTCGTTTTTGTTTCCGTGGTAAAAATACTTGATAAGAGATCTGTCTTCTCAGCATATATTAAAGTACACAATACCATATTGTTAACTAAGGGTACCTATGTTGTAAGCAGTCTCTAGAATGTATTCATCTTGCATTCCTGACACTTTATATTCCCTAAGCAACAACTCCCCATTCCTTCCCCCTCACTTCAACCCCCTGAATGTGCTGAATCTTTTGTCTGATCTCAGAAGCTAAGCAGGGTGGGGGCTTGGTTACTACTCAGGTCAGAGACATTAATTTTAATGTGACATTTTAAAAGATTCAAATATTTATCGATGGAAATACAGTGTTTTTGGATTATTAAAGTGGAAATTTCATTCTAAAACATCCAAAAATTCCTGACAGCATATGATTCACTCTTGAATAAACAGATGACAGAAACATGATCAGTATTAGGTAGATTTACCTTTATTAATTTAATAATCAGTATTTGCTCAAAGCATTTTAATATTTCTCAGTATACATAACATAACTAAAGTAGAAACTTTTATTCATGTCTTAACATAGTTCATAAAAAACAAGCATTTATTGAGACTTTTAAAGACAGACTCTTATTCACAGAGCTTACTGGCTACTCTGTAAACTAATCATGTCTGGACCCATTGGATCCTTACATTGCTGTGACTCTCAGCATGACTTGGTCTCCTCATTTTTGTTTTTTTTGTTTGTTTGTTTGTTTCACTTGAAGGGTGTGGGATAATTACTGCATTCAGTTGTCCTCTTGCCTTCGCGGAAGGACATGTCAAATTAGCATGTTTTTTTGCTTCTGACTTTAGGGAAGGTAAGGGGCCTAGTGATTGTGGGAAGTATCTTGAAGGAAACCTCTGTTTTATGCCAACAGGTCCTTTATGATAAGCAGTGCCTTTAGCAACTCCTGTTCGTTTTTTTCATTGTGAGACGTGTTAAAAGATAAACTGAAGCATATTAAAAATTCTAAAGGTTTCTTTATACAAAAATCCGTTCAAATTAATCAGCAGGTTCAAACCAGAAATGGTTAGAAGCTCCCCCCACCCCGGCCCCGACAGGACGGGGGTGGGGGGGGGGGTCAGAGACAGACTGTGTAGAGAGAGTGCCAACTCAAAGAAAGAATCTTATTTGATTGGCTCTTGTAAAGCCTAGTGAGCTGTTTGTGATTGGCTGTCCTTGGCATTTCAGTTCCTTAACCTTGTGGCATTTTATAGGGTCACATTTTGGTTTGCTCATGTAGCGTGCCATGGTATTAGAGCCACCTCAGTCTAATGGCCTCCTGTTTAATTAATTTAACAGCTTATTTTTTAAATAGGCTTCTGCTGTCTTCAGGGAGGGGAGGAGTTATTAGCAACTCCTTGCCCATCTTGCAGTGTATTTTTTTTTCATGACATTCAAAACTTTAAACTACTGCCAACATTCTCGGCACTCAGTGTTGAATTATTGCAATTGCTTACACATGGTATACACTTCTCAGCGTCATTTGTTTACCTCAGTGAATATTCTTCACCCCTCCTTATTTTTTTTTTTTTGCTTATTTGTATTTTAAATTGAGGCTTGCTTTCCTGCAGTGATAAATATAACTTGTTCAGAATATGTTTTCCTATTATTGATACTTTTGGAAAACTCTTTAGGACTTTGTTTTTGCTTTTATTCTCTTGATTAATTCTTGTACTTTACTACATTAGCAGCTTCCTTGGTCATTTTTATTACTGTTCTTCTATTTTAGGCCACTCTTAGCTGCTAACCTGCTACAGCAGCAGTCCTGTGCCTCAACAATGTCCACTAATTCTCTCCATTTTAAGTTGTTTTGTATTTCCTGTAGTCATTTATATGCCCCTAATGAAAATGCTAGCATTCCACTTTATTATCATATTAAATATTATGGAAATATTTGAATAATGGAAATAAGTTAAAATAAAGAATAACCAAGTATCAAAAAATAGAATGACTGAAATACCAATTAGATGAACAAAATAGAGATAGTTTCATAGAGAATTGTAATTTATAGTAGAATTAAATATCAATAACTGTATTAAAAATATAGCTATTGAAATTAATATTATTAAATATTATAGTTAACAATGAAAATGAATACCATAAGTATTCCATGCAAAAACAAATCTACGTAGGCAAACATTCGAAATCCTATTGTTATTGCAACCATTGTCTTTAACTTAAAACTAACAATAAGTTTTGCATGCCAGTTATTCTTTTAAAAATGGGCTTTAAAAATTTTAATGTTACTGAGTTTTTTAAAGATTTTATTTATTATTTTAGAGAGAGAGCGAGAGTGTGATTGGGGGGTGGGCAAAAGGAGAGGGAGAGAGCATCTCAAGCAGACTCCATGCTGAGTGCAGACCTGGATAAGGGGCTCAATCCCACAGCCCTGAGATCTTAACCTGAGCCAAAATCAACAGACTGAGCCACCCAGGTGCCCCTCTAATATCATTATGAAAAGGATTTTTTTTCACCATTAAAAACTACACAAGGAATTCTTATGTTTTTAGGTATAAACAAAATCAGTTCATGTGTAAAATTTGGAAATAGCCAAAATTCATGTCCTGTTCATGTACTGCGTTTTCCATCAAAGAATCCCCAGAAACTTATTGGTGATGTGCATTTAAATTTGAGTACCCAGCCAATTCATCTAATAGGAATTGGGAAGGAAGGCTGGTCAGCCAAAGTGGAGCAGATTAAAAATAAAGGTATATTGTGTTCTCATTTATTCAATAAGTATTTGTTGACTGAATAGAGGTAGTATAGTGATAAAAATTTGAAACCACCACAAGTGAATCTGTGTTTTCTGCCTCTAAGCTATTTGGTCATTCACTAGGATAAATGGATTCATACATTAAATCATTGATTAACTAACGATTTTCTAAACTTGACAAGAGTCAAAATCTCACAGTGCAGACCTCTGAGTCTCTTCTCAAAACAATTCGATCATTCATTGAATCTGCTCAGTTTCACAAGTTTTCAGTCGTTCACTGAAAGACGCTGAAAATGAATGTTACATGTGAGCTGATCAAACTGCATTAGACGCTATGAAGTTGTTTTCCATGGGTTTTAGTATGCTTCAGTGGTGCTTACAGATCAATGGCCAAGACCTAGCGCTGGAAAGTGAAATAGCTATTGGCTTGGGGTCCTAAATTCTGTTTGAATAAGTATCTCAATCTTTATAGTTTCCCAATTAACACAAATCCATATAACAACACAAATCCAAACTATTGCAGCTGGAGAGTTGCTTAAACATAAATCATAAATCTCTACTGTTCTACTAGTTACTTTGCTTTTTCATGTTGCAACGTCAGTGGAATCTAAGCATGGAATTCAGCTAAATTAGAATAAGTATATGTGTAGAAGCAAATTATGTGTTAGTGTAGTGAGATTTCTGTAAGTCTCACTCTTGGAATTGTTAATTGAGTTTAGGGTAAAAATAGATGAAAAGAATCTTTGTTAATTAGACACGGGCACTGTCTGGAAGTTCTTGTTAAGTAGGTAAAGGCAACTATGAATTCACAAATATCAGAATGACAGTCCCTGGAGAATTAGGATGAAGAGTAGACATGATTTATTTTAAAACAGTAGCTGGGTAATTTTCAAAGTAAATTGAAATGCCTGTGCCACATAAGAGTTATAAATAAAAGTGATAAAAATGTAAACAGCATGATTTTTATTCCTGGGAATAATTGAAGATATTTTCTAACTGTATCTAAATTGTTTTGCCAAATCATTACAGGTAAATGCCCCTGCTATCAGACCACAAAACTGTAGTCTTGACCTAGATAAATTTTGGATTGTGTATGCAGTGAATCACTTCAGTCATTTTCAAAAGGTATTATAACATAATACTTAAACAACAAGTTTTAACGGTATCAAATCTGGATTGGAAACCTGTCTCTGTCATGTCTTTTTCTCTGTGACCTTATGTATATTAGTTATTCCCTCTGTGCTAGGTTCTTCATTTGTAAAATCAAAATAATACCCAATTTATAACGCTATTAGGAGGATTAAAAGAGATTATAGTAAAAGCTTGTAAATTGCTTTGCAATTTGTAGCATGTAATATATACCCAACATATAACAACTATTATTATTGCTAATAGTTCTTAATTAGAAACTTAATTCCTAAATTTCTTTTTTCTTGTTTTTCGGCCTTCCTTGTCAAACTTCGGAATGTCCTGTAGATTAATATTTTCAAAAAATAAGGAAGAGAAAAACCAAGTGAAAATTAAATTAAATTACATTGCTTTTCTTTTTTCACTTTAAGAATTCTGTTGGCTGAAATGAATTTCTAGATACCCTTGGAATTCCATTTTTCCATCTAATGTCAATCTATTTTAAATCTAAAGCATATAAACACAGCATGTACTTCAGTACATCCAAATCATACTTCAATATACTTGTAAACATTTTGCAGTATTTTAAGACACAATGAGACACAGAGGTCTGGTTAACTTTCACTAAAGCTGGCCTCCCATGATCCTGTTCCTATCCTCCTTTATAGTTGCCTGTGCCTTCTGCCCTGTCTGCCTCCTTACATTCAAGCTGTGAATATCCTATAAGACTAGGTCAGTACTTCTCATTCTTCCTTTATTTTCTCAATGAGTTCTTCCATTCTCAGGGCTCCTTGCTAATCTTGAATCATGTATGAACATTGGAAAGATTTCAGGCTCACACAGTCTTCCACACGAATGACTTAATTTTCCTCTCCATGTATAAATTTTCGAGAACTTTTCCATCCAATTTTTCCAACTCCCTATCAGTCTTTTCCATTCATATAGTGTGTTTTCATGCAACATTCAGTAAGTATTTCTAGAGTGCCTCCTACTTGTTAACCAGTGTCTTAAAAACTGGGAATAAATAATCAGATATAGTTTTCTGGTCTCGAGGCACTCAGTGGCAAAATGGGCAGTCAGAAAATAACAGCTAATTGTGATAAAGAGTGATAATTTGTACAACATGAGTTATTGGAGAATGCTAAGAAATTATATAACTTAAATCCCTGGGAGGAGGATGGTCCCAGAACCCATCTCAGAGTGGGTGACATACAAGCAAAGACCCAAAAGGTGATCCAGAGGCAGTCAAGAAGGAGGAAGGGGTGTAGAGGAAAACCCCAGTCTACCTCCTGTGGTTCTTTACTCTCACATAACTACCACACTTACAGCACTTCTGATTACAGATGTGTGTGTGCATGGGTGGGAGGGGAGCGTTCTTCCACCAAACATTCTCTGAGACACCAGTGGGTATCCTACAATTTAGCTTAATTCTGACACTTCCTGGAGATAGTGTCAGATCCCACAGGTTAAAGGCTCAGTCCCACGTGTCTACTCCCTTCCACTTTTTTTTTACTTTTTTTAATTTAAATTCAGTTAGCCAACATATAATACATCATTAGTTTTTGATGTGTTGTTCAATGATTCATTAGTTGCATATAACACCCAGTGCTCATCAGGTCACATGCCCTCCTTAATGCCCATCACCCAGTTACCCCATCCCCCCACCTAGCTCAGATGTCAGTTGTAAATAAAATTTGTCACCCGTGTTCCTGACTGATTCGCTGTAAATCAGAGGTTCCCATAACCCCCTCTTTGGATTCTACTAATTTGCTAGAGCAGCTCAAAGAACTCAGGAAAACAGTTACATTTACTAGTTTATTAAAGGATACAGATGAACATCCAGATGAAGAGAAACAGGGCAAGGTCTGGGAGGGTCCCAAGCCCAGGAGTTTCTGTCCCTGTGGAGTTGGGGTGTGTCACTCTCCCAGCACATGGATATGTTCTGTTCACCAACCTGGAAATTCCCTGACCCCCATACTTCGGGATCTTTATGGAAGTTTCATCACATAGGCACGATCGGTCATTAACTCCAAGCCCTCTCCCCTTTCTGGAGAATCGGGGGTAGAGTTGAAAATTCCAAGCTTCTAATCATGGCTTGGTCCTTCTGGTGACCAGCCCCCATCCAGGAGCCAAAAATAATCTGACAGAGGCAAAAGCAAGAACAAAACTTGGAAGATTGGCTTGGAAATATCATGGGTTTGGAAATGTCTAAACACAATGGGTCAGGCTCTCAGAAGCTAGATGAGCAATCAGGAAACACAAATAAGGGTTGAGGAGAAGCAATAAGCCAGAGAACAAAAAGCACACAGATGTCAGAGTTTTAGTTGAGGTACTACAGTTTTTTTTAGTCTCTTGTCCTCTATCTTCATCCAGATAGTGTTTGCCCCAGGAATATTAAACAATCTATAGTACTAGGAACACAAAGAGCTCCTGTTCTTCTGTCCACCTGAACAGTTTTCTCCCATTGTCCCCAACTGGTAAATTCTTAGTCATTTTTCAAAATCTCCATTTAGAAATTCCATGCTCTGTGTTACCTTCCATGTCGCTGGTTATATTTTCAAGGACACTTTCAGTTATAAGTGACAGAAAAGCAAGTTTGAGCAAAAATGAGAAATTTTGGGCTCATATTAATGAAAGACCAGGGGTAGAGATGATTTAAGAATGGTTAGAATTAGGAGCAGATGTGATTCATCAGGGCTCTATCTTTTTCATGTGCTTTTCTCCGTGAGCTAGAACTGATGGTAAACACTCATCCTGATCAGATCCTACCAGCTTAACCCCCATAGTAGAAAATGAATCTTACCCCATACCTCTGCCACAAACATCTCAAGAAGTATTCTGATTTCCCCGGCTTGGATCATGTATCCATTTGCCCTAAGCTCTGACCCCCTAACTGACAGTCTCTAGAGTAGGGAAGGAAAACGCCGCAGTGAAAATGTAGGATGTTGTTTACAAAAGTAATATTGAAGGGATACTGGGCATTTAAAAAGAAATGTCAACAAACAGTTGATAAATCATGGTTGATCAATTAAAACGACTGTGGGCAGTTCCCCTTGACCAGAGTTCTATGGGCCTTCAGTGGATTGATAAACTGAAAATGTAGGCACAATTATGCCTGGATGTGAATCTCTCCAGGGAGGGGTCCATACCTTAATGATATAGAAAGGATTCCAGGGTGGGAAGGTAGAAATACTTGGAAAGGAAATACTTTGTCCCCATCCCCATCCACTATGAACTTCCCTGACTTAAGCCATGTGAGGCAATTTGACAGAAAGTAGAAAGTATCAAGATAGGAGTTAACTTTTGATTCCTACTTAGTTTTCATCACACTCTGTTTATCTCCATTTAATCACTTGTTAAATGTGGATCATAAAAACTATTTTATAGATTAAAATAGTTTATCACAGTGCTTGACACATGGTGAGTTTCCAGTACTTTCTCGCAGTTATGTAACAACTGGGTAAACCACAGAGACTACCCAGAAGTGATTCCTCCTGCCTGCCATGCCATCTCATTTGTAGTAGGTCATGCTCTTTAGCAATGAGGGATCCAGGACTACTTTGGTATCCTAGACAAGTCACTGTCCCCTCCCTTTGACAGCATTCCCTGCCAGTGAGAGCCCAAAGAATGTTTGAAGTCCATCAGCTTCTTTTCATTCTGCTTGTGCTTACAAGCTAGTTCTCAAGCCATCTCCTGCATTTGCTTCTTAAGCCAGTTGGGAGAATTTCCTAAAGAGGACTCTGCTACCTAGAGACCCTGCGATTTCTAGGTGAATTTCTCTGCCCTTTGAACACATTAAAGAGGCTCAACTCCCAACATTGCATTCACAGGAGAGAACCTCTCACTTTTTCCCCCGTGAAAGAAAGAATCAAGATTATTAACACCTACAATTAAATCATATGCTGAAGCTTTGCTTTCATAACTCCTCAGGATAATCTGTTATTGGGCAAAAACAGAACAGAATAAAATCATTTAACAGTGATAAAGAATATAGAGGATTCTACATCTATTCTGTTTCAAAAACCTAATTTGCGGGCTTAATTAAAAACAACAACAAAAAAAGTAGAATTTGTATGTTGGTTGTTGTGTCTTTCTTAGAACTGCCATGTGTATACTTTGTAAAACACTTGAAGTTTGTCATTTTTTTAACATAGCTGCACAATTATATTTGCATACAGTGTTTTCCATATGAATTTGGTGTTTTGATGTTTATTATTTATTATTATTATTATTATTTAGGGTATTAATTCACTGAGTCATTCAGTAAACTTTTATAGAGGGCCTGCTTTAATTTAGGCACTAGGCCATGTTTAAAATTTATCTGAATTACTAAACCAATAGAAATTATTCTGAAAACAGAGTTAAATTTGGTGTTTAAATGTTTTTTTTTAAAAAGGTCTCTCTTCACTTCTAGGTAGATTAAATAAAGGAAGAAAATGCATAGAATTTTAAAATTTATTATTAACTTTGTCAACAGATTTGTTAAGTCATGGATGTTATCTTAGTGGAATGTCAGCATACAATGCTTAAATTTTTTAAAATTTGTAATAAAATTTCATTATGTAATGATGATAATATAATATTATTCTTTTATTCAAGAGACAAGATGTTAAGAATTAATATAAAAATGATATGCCAAGGGACTATTTTATTCTTATTGTTCCTTCGATATAATCCATTTCTGTGCTAACATCAAGAGAAATGTCTCTGAAGGTTCCCACACACTCTAAATCATTATCTTTTGTTACTTCTGAATGAATTAGGCTTACATTCTTTGTTTACCCCTATCCATTCATTATTTAAATCAACACATTTTTGTTGAATAAAATAAACCTTGCACATAATAATATGATGTGCTGCTTCATATGAAAATGTTGTTTTCAATAAGGTATTCCTTTGAAAATTGTTTTCCCCTGAAATATTATTAGGACTTCTGATAGCTAAATAAATAAGCAAAGTGATTAAGCAAATAAAGGAAAATAATATTAGATTATAATCACTGAAATACCCACAATAATAAACAGGGAAACTATAACAAGTGGTTGATGATGGCAAGGTATGTTTTCTCTGAGGAATGGCATTTCAGCTGAATTTTGAAAGCTGGGATTATGTTAACTGTGGTCTGAGCTGGGATAGAATGTTTCAGGCAAGAAGATAAAGTTGCTAAAATCTGAGTGAAAATGAGCCCAGTGTATTTGAGAGACAGGAAGCCATTGTGACTGAAGGGATCATATAGGATATTCTAGACTTTGTTAAGAAGTTTAAATTTCTGCAAATAAATTGGGAAAACATTGAGGTTCTTTGGAACGCGGCTGACACAATGTAACTTAAGTTTCAAAGGTGAATCTGGCTCCTTTGTGGAGGATAGCTTGTAGATGAGCGAGAGTGGGAGCAAGGGAACCAGTTGTTTGCTGATTGCAGTTCAAAAAGAAGAGCATTTACAGAGTTGTTCTTCATTATTTGGTGATAGGCCCTTACGAAAGGATATGCTGTATGTTCAAATGCTGGAGGTCACATACAAGATACCTGATCTCAGGAACACAGCATTGTGCATCTGGGCATTAAAGCAGTGGCAGGGATGGGGACAACCACCCAGCTTCTTGACATTTTATGTTTATTTGGTGATTATTGGTCTATGCGACATACTGGTCTCATATGTGATTGACTATTTATTGTGTATTAAATCTATGGGCATTGATTTCCCCAAGAACCGATACTAACTCATTATCTGAGTTGATAATATAATAAGATTTGCCAGGAAATAAATAAGGTATGGTATTAATGTAAAATACTTTAAAAAAATATGTGTAAATAGCAACTATATTTTAAAACACCATTTAAAAATGTTAGAATGATATTTTTCCTCTGTTTATTACTAAGATTACTTAAACTACAACTATCTGAGAATCTTTCTTAGTTGAAAATATTATGTCTGTAAAGTTGAGCTGAAAATTTTCAAGAATTAATTCCTTTTTGAGAAGTCTTCTGCAAATTAACTATAGTTGAATTAGCAGCACTAAGATAATGGTCATTAAAATAATGATAAGGAAACCAATTTAATTCTAAGTACTCATGATAGTGCCACAAAATTAAGTCTAGTTTATGTTATTTGCTTATTTTAAAATTACAGTTATCCTACCTCTTAGGGTGAATGAATGTGCTTATAACTAGCCTTCAGCCTGCAATATTTTCATTTATCTTTCTTTTATACTTTAAAAATATAGACCCATATGAATTTTATCACATTTCATAAATTAATTTTAAAGGTAATTTCTGAATTAACACATGGATCATGGCATTAATTTAGACACATTTCCGACTATATAGATACATATTTAACTAGAAAATATTTTCTTCAGTAAATTTCATATTCATGTAATTATTATTCAAAATGCTAACCTAAGTGTTAAAAATATTTTAAGTAATAACAAGAGTTATATTAATGTTTATTTTCTGATTATTTGTTTGTATTCATTAGTTCTTAACCACATTTGAATAAATTCAGTTTTTCTATACTTTATGCTCTAGTTTAGATTTTTAAGGCATAATGCTTTTATTTTGCAGATTGTTGCCTTGCGTGAACAAAATGTTCATATACAAAGAAAAATGGCATCAAGTGAGGGGTCCACAGAATCAGAACATCTTGAAGGGATGGAACCTGGTCAGAAAGTCCATGAAAAGGTATGACACATACGACATGGTTCTACATGGAAATATTCATTTGCTATATCATTTGACAAAATATAAAATATGAAGTCCATGTGATAAACATTCTTTATTATTTTTTGATTTGTTGGTCAAAAGTTCATGATGACTTTTCATTTATTCCTTTTAATTTGATCTTCTTAAAAATAATATGTATATGTGTATGCATAGATATATATTTGAATTTCTCAATACTTGCTGTTAACTTGATTCTCTGAAATAATTCAATTGTATATCTAATTGAATAAATATATTTGCACAGATAGGTATATCTATGATATATATCCAGGACTTTTTAAGTATAATAACAATAATTTTGATTTATAAATGGTATTATGTACAATTGGCAACTCATCTGTGGCTTATCACTGCAAAAATTTTTTTGGTAATCTCCTATTTGGTTTGGTATTTTCCGTGTGTTTAAGAAGGTCCTAACAGTGTTCCTGTTAATGAGAAATTTCATAAAAGGATATCTGAAGTCTTGGGACTTTTACTGGTTTTTAGAAGGGAATTATTTTCCTTTGGTTGGGTCTTCTACCCAGGCTAAGAACACCAGCAGTCTGCTTGGCCCTTTTAGCCCAGAAAAAATTTGTTTCCAGCACAAAATTTGGTCAGTTGCTGGTAGGTCTGGAATCAGATAAAGATGACATAGGCTTTGCATACCCTGTGCCCGAGGCTTAGACAGTCTGCAGAGATATTTGCCGTGACCAGTTACATCTTCAGATGGTTGAACTCTTTAAGCATCAAGACTGCATGAATTAGGTAGCTAAATTGGTTTCATTGTCAATGTCAAGAGATCTTAGAACATAGAGATCAAGAGGCAAGTGACTGGACCACGAAGCAATAGCACCAGACTTCTTACCTGAAAATAAACTGAACACTTCCTTACTTATCCAGTTGAAACAACTGGAGGGGCTTATGTTTCTTCCTCCAAGTATGAAAGCAAAGGAGGCCAAGTCAACCAGACTAATTTCCTGAGACTGTCATCAGTTCTGGTGGCTGAGAGGCAAATAGCTCTTAATTTAAGGCTTCACTGTTTTAGCCTTTATCCATGTATTTTATAGAAATCTCAAGCTGAGTATTAAACATAAACTACAGTCTGACAGCTAGGTTTCATGAGCTGTATTTCAAATTTGAATAAAATTATTTCTCGTCCCTTCAGATAAGTAAAGTGACATTAATTCAGTAAACAAACCACCGAGCTCTTTAGAATAAGCTGTTTGCACTCAAAACTCAGTTTAGGAAACTAACATGTAATTTTCTATTACTGTTTCATTTTAATTATGTCATCAGTAATACAGTGCTATACCTTTTCTCAGAGAATTATAGAATCATACTTGTTTGGGTATAAAAATGGACTTTGTGGTCATGAAGTCTTTTTCTTAGAAGTCTACAAAACATTGCGTTTTTTTTTTTAACAATGCTGTATTTATGCTAATCCAGATAAGAATTAAAGATATATGTATTTGAAAGGCAGAAAGAACTTGAGATCTTGTCTATTCCCTAACAAACCATTTGATATTTAAAGCGTTCGTCTAGTACTTTCAGGAGAGAAGAGAGTACTCACACACATTTTTTTTTCAAATGTTGTTTCTTTTAACATATAACCCCTAAATGTCCAGGCATTCTAGAATGTAAGACAATTCATGTCAGATTAACTTTCAGAAACTGGTTCTAGTATCAGGATGAGGACCTATGTATAATAGATGTTTGTCTCTATTGGACTCCACAGAGTCTAAGGATTCTGAGTAGTTGGTGATGTAAAGTACTTGTCTCTTTCTTTGCCTTTTCGTTCTTGAAGAAGGCATTTCAGCCAGTAAAGAAGAAAAATTCCATGCCATTGCTAACTTACTCTTCCTTATGAATGTAACTAAAGATTTTTAAACATTGTAATTATTGGTATTCTTTTCTTCCCAATTTCCCAGAATTGTAAGAAGAGTGATTTCCAAATGCTTTGAAATAATGGTAAACTAGTATTGTTTAAAATAGCATGCCCCTATCTTCTGAGTGTAAACCTAAAATATATATCATGCATATATATTTTTTTCTAATTTAAAATAAGTGACCTGTTTCAATTCATATTACTACTGAGATGTCAATCAGGAAAGTATTTTGAAAGTTTGAGGGGTTTTTTGTTTTTTCTTTATTGAGGTATAATTGATATACAATGTTACTTTAGTTTCAGGTGTACAACACAGTGATTTGATGATATTTCTATACCTTGCAAAATGATCACCACGATAAGTATGGTGACCATCTGTCTCCATACAAAATTTATACAATATTACTGACTATATTCCCTATGTTGTATATCACATCTCTGCATCTTATTGATTTTATAACTGGAAGATTGTACCTCTTAATCTTCTTCATCTGTTTCATCCATTTCCCAATCCCCTTACCTCTGGCTACCATCACTTTTATTTTCATGTATTTATTTATACATTCATGTCACGCTTCTTTGCCTGCCATTTCTTTTTTTCCAGTTTTATTGAGATATAATTGACACATAACGTTGTTAAGTTTAAGGTATACCACTTGATGATTTAGCATATGTCTATATTGTGAAGAAATTACCACAGTAAGGTTAATTAACACATTGATTAGTTCACCTAATTACCTTTTGTGTGTATGTGTGTGCATGTGCTAAGAATATTTTAGATTCACACTCAGCAACTTTCAAGTATATGATACAATCCTACTAATAATGGTCACCATGCTGTATATTAGATCCCCACAATATTCTAACTGCTGACATTTATGGATAGAATATGAAATGATATCCTAATCATTATATTTATCATCCTTATATAAATACTCCTATCTTACACACATACACATTATAAAGCATCTTTACTTTTCAAAATTATTCTGTTGCATGATTATTTAAAGCATTTCAAATACCAAGTGTTATAGGATTGTAATTTAAATCCTACCACTTAATTTTTTATTGAGAATTGTTTAAAAGGCTATTCCAACAAAAAGAAATATTATATTTGGGAGTCTCTATACAATGAAGATTATCAGTTAAGTATGACTGTAGTAGTAATGCATAAATTGCAAAGTGGAGACAAATACACAAAACTATTGTTAGATACTATGGAACTGCCAGAAGGTGACTTGTAAATCCTAGTCACAAGGATTACCCTTTGCTTAGGGTAGTAAAGCTACTTAAATTACATAGTCAGGGTGAGTTATTAGCCAACAGATGTTTTATGTTGGTGGCTTGAGAATTCTTTTGACAAAATAGTTGATAAAAATAGTCTCAAAAAAGCACACTCTGAAACGGCCTTATTACTCATAGAAAAGCTGTGTAATTATTATCAACATTTTAAAAACAAAAAATTAAAAGAAAAAGTAAGCTTAACTGAAACTAGTTTAAATGTTTCTGTGGGCCATAAATTTAATCAGTTGTTCTAGAAGAACATAAATACTCATCAGATAATAAAAATTTTCAGGACACTAAATTTTACCTCATTAAAAGTTCAGAACTGGGCTCAATACGTTTCTTCCTATTAATTTCTAGAGGCGAATTAATTTGTGAAATTTTTGCAATAAACACACTGTTCTTGTAAAGGAGATAATAATGCTCCTGACTCATATACTCTGTACTTCCAATTATTTTTTGCAGCTGCAAATATTTGCTAAGTGATGTGGATAAGTGGGATGTTAGACACTGGTGGAGATTCAGAAGACATTGTCTCTGTGATAAATCTGCTGAGAAACTAGAGTGGAAAATCAGCATGCCTCAATTAATATTGTAAAACATGATAAATAAGTAGTGTCAAAAATGATATTAGAGTTTAAAGGAGAGATAAATTAATTGTGATGGGAGGTGTTAGAGAGGCAGCATGGAATAATGATTTGTTTGATGTCAGTACACCTGGATTCAAATTCCATCTCTGCCAATTACTAGCTGGGTGACCTTGAACTTTAACCTCTCTGAGCATCAGTTACCGGAAAATAGTCATACCCAACTTACAGCTTTGTTGTAAAGAGTAAAGACACTGACTATAACTAACAAAACTTGATTACAAGCAATAAATAGTGATGGTTATATTTATTAAAACTATGTTTTCATGGTCATGCATTTTTCAATGAATATTTAGTGGCAACCTTATTGAAGGTGCTAGGATATAGGTTCTGGTCTAGGTGGTTGGGAGGTAGTAATGAACAAGGCAGATGAAGGCACAGGCAATAAGTGCATATAAGAGGGAGTGAATGTGATCAAGGGGCAGGTGTGAAGTATGTTAAATAGACATGGCAAGGAAGGTCCTTTTTAGGAGGTGGGGCTTGGACTGAAACCTGAAAGAGGACACGGATTCAACCACATGGAAAAACTTAAAAGAGTTTTTGAGGCAAAGGAAACACTAAGTGCAAATGCACCAAGGGTGAGAAAGAGCATCTCTGGCACCTTCTTGGGAAGAAAGGATGACAGGGTCACTGAAGCCTAGTACTAGGTCAGGGGAGAGGGCAGCAGGAGACAGGATGGAGCAGTGAACAAGGTCAGATCATGTAAGTTCTTGTAGGTTGTGGTAGGGAGTCTAATTTTATTCTCAAAGCAATGGGAAGATGTAGAAGTCTGTTAACCTGGGAGCATCTTAATTAGATTTTTTTTTTTAAATCATTTGCACTGCAATTTTATATCCGTCATTTTTTCACACATCAGACTTCCAAAGTTGATAGAGATGTTCCTTTTCTTAATTTTACCGATAATGAAATTGAGACTTAGAACAATTAAATGACTTATTTGTCCAGAGCAGGACCACAACCCTGGTCTTCTCACCTCCAGGCAATATTATGCCCTCATATTCCTTCTCACATGCCTGGATGATTTCTATAGGTGTTACTGTCAATTTTTAAAAAAATTCATTCTAGGGGCGCCTGGGTGGCTCAGTTGGTTAAATGACTGCCTTCGGCTCAGGTCATGATCCTGGAGACCCGGGATCGAGTCCCACATCAGGCTCCCTGCTCGGCGGGGAGTCTGCTTCTCCCTCTGACCCTCTTCCCTCTCATGCTCTTTATCTCTCATTCTCTCTCTCTCAAATAAATAAACAAAATCTTTAAGAAAAATTCATTCTAAGCCAATCTTAGTTTTTCTGATCTTTTCTTCTTTTATTATTATATATATTCATTTGTTTTTTAGAATTGATTATTTCATTCTCTTCAAGAGTGTGCTTTTATTTTTATTTTTATTTTTCCCACAACTTCTCCCAGTTATTACTGGTTTTTTTTGTTTGTTTGTTTTTTTGTTTGTTTTTTTGTTTGGTTTTTTTGTTTGTTTGTTTGTTTTTTACTCTGAACAGATCCTCCAAGGCAATGGCATTCCAAATTTTTGATCATGGCAAGCATGACTCTTAAACCTAGGCAAGACAGGGCTGTGATTTGGTGGGCCTTGCCCTTCTACTGGATGAGAAGTTCAGGAGACCAGGGGAAATCGCACACCTGTGAGCCACACCACCACCACTTCTTGACCCTATGCCGGGTACTTGGAAGCCCAGACACTCTGATCAGACAGACCTTCACCTGCCTCCAGGGCCTTTATTGACTTCTTCCCAGGAGCAATGTCTGTAGTCTATCTGCACTCTAGTGCACCCATTCCTAGACTGAAGGAGTGTGGCCAAGGGATGCCTGTTTGCTGGGGTTCCACAAAGTTTGAAAATGCTGGCTGAGGTATCTATTCAGGCAAAACCAATTCAGTATTCTGGAAGGAGCTGAGACTAGGAAGAGAAAGGGAGCAGACAACAGTCCAGGGGCCATAGCTGGCTAAGTCCTGCCATAGAACTTCAAGGAGACTGAGAATTATTATTTAGAATTTGGTCTAAAAGTCAATGTGAAGGTATCTTTTCAAGGGATGTAATAGGTTATATTTTTACTTGACAGTTTGCTGGCTTGATTTATAATCGTTAAATATTTAGATTTATGGTAAATGGACCTCTCTTCATTGTTTTGCCCTGGACCCCCCCGGATACTGGGTACCTACCTGTCAGCTACCCACTGTAAGAAATACAATTTAATTTCAACCTTTTACTCAGCAATATATGTATTACATCTGTTTGCATGTATGTGTAAAACTGAAAAAGAAGTCTCACAAAGCAATAGTTACATTTTACCATATACAGTACATTTTGATATTTCTTATTCATCAGTGACTGAAACATTACTTTAGTTCTTCACAGAACTAAGGGTGAAGGAGGTGGCTATTTGTCAGTGACCATACAAAGTGTGAAGCACCTTTTGACATGTGAGGCCCTCTCTAGGCTGGTGGTTCTCTGCTCCCCCCTCAAGCTTCCTTCGCTTGTCATCCTCACTTTGAACCTAGGTGCTCTGAATGAACCAAGCTGTTTGCTCGCTTTTCAAAATTGTTGTTCTTGTTATTCTCTTCTCTTAGAATCTGACATTAGTTCATGACTGTTCTTAAATTGAAATGTAACATAACTTAAGCAACAGTAATATGTAAATGTAAAAGCTGAATAAATACAAAATCAGAAATGGATTTTTATTCACATTTTTTCAGTTCCTTAGTTCAGATAGGGAGAAAAAATTATGGCCAAAAAATTCACAAAACAAAATGAAGAATCAGTGGCAAGAATAATCCTCAGTTCAGAAAATCTAGGAACTAAGTGTGTAATGTTTGCTTTGTAGAACTTTGGTCATGAAGGACACTGAGCTGAAATGTTATAAAAAATGAAATATGGCATGTGCCTTTACCAGAATTAAGGGTTTTATGGATTTCTAGCAATACAATGCTGTATTTTAAATGAACCACCAATGACAAAAATGGGCACTTAGGAAAAGTTAACATACGAGCAAAATGATCCTCAGTGTTGACAAAAGGATTTTATTTCATCATGCTATTATGGTCTAATTTGAAATATCATAATATGAAGATTCTGCATAATCTCACACAAAGCTGATAGCTGTACATTTAAGGGTTTGGCTTATGAATATACCATATTTCTAATTTAAAATACTAATAAACATTACTTGGCACAAATGCCATTCTTTTAGAGTCCTCTGCTAAGTTCTAGTTGAAAGTAGTTACCCATGGGGATGCCTTTGGTGTATTCACTGCATTTTGGCCATTTTTATATGCCTTCCTCACTACATGTCAACTACTGCCAGCAACTATTCTTCTAGAAATTTAGTCTTTGTCAATGGTGGCCTATTTTATGCATTATTGATTAAGCCCCGATTTCTTCTCTGTATCAAAGATAATTATCATTTGGATTTGTTTACATTTGAATAGCTCTGACAGAGTATTTTCTTCTGTGCATTGATCCCATATATTGTAATCTAATTCCTCATAGGAACTGTGTATACTTCTCTTTTATTCTTTATTTGAATTTTCAAGCAATGAAACCAAGCAAAGGGATGGGATTTACGAATTCGCCATCTTAGGGGTGGCACGTCTCTCAGGAAAGAGAAGGTCCAAGTATAGCCCTTGACACATATGGCTGGAGTGGCTTAGAGGTCTATGACTGGCTTTGAAAGGGCCCAGAAGAGGCAAGTTTAGGATGCCCCATGTTCATTCATATGCACATGAAGTTATACCATATCAGTTTTATAGGAGCTGAGTTGAAGAAAAAACTTCTGACCAAAAGTCAGGCATCTTCTATATGCAATGGCAAAAATGAGAAATAAAAATCTAATGTGTGGGAACTCATTAAGCTCAAAATAAATGTCTCTCTGAATGCAGTGCCTGGGTTTTTATGCTTTAACTATGGCCTTACTAGATGGGAAGAGAAAGGGGAATTGACTTGCCTATCTTTGAGAGCAGATTCAGTATCATTTATATTATCAGCCCAGATATGAGGGCAGAAGAAAGAACACACCTTTGTTGAAGTAGGTTATCTTCAGACTTTAAAAGACTGATTCACAGAATTTGACAGAAAGTGTGTTCATTTATCTCTATCCTATTGGCATAATTTGAGTGTTTATTTTATACCAAGGATTTGCTCCCTTAAAGTGATGTAGAGAACAAATACTTTTCCTTCCCTGTGTATTGTTTCGTCTGATCTGCTGAGTCAATCCAGGAAAATTTTTAAAGCTATTATTTAGATACTCTGCAATTGACCTACTTTTATTTTTCACTTTTGTTGAGTTTATCCTTCTTATCATTTCTCATGAAGCCCTCGTGTGCCAGGAATTTAATGTGTGTTTTACAGAATCCACTTCCCCAGAAAGAGAATTCCTAGGACAAAAATATTAGGAAATGTTGTGCTATACATTTTTGAACTAACATCTTAACTGTAGTATTCATTAGATTTTTTTCTTAATATTGTCAAGCTCCAAGAGGAGCAGTATTCAGCTTTTCCTAAACTTGTATGACCAGAAATCCCCTTTATCTGCAGGGAAATTGCGTATGCCAGGATGAGTATTCTGAAGAATATTCCTTAATGCTGGCCCTGGCCTTTTAAAGATAGGCAAACCCTTCTTCAAGCCTGTGTGGAGATTTTATTAACAAAGGCTACACACCAATATGAACAAGATAAATAACTGGTATGAAGCCCTTTACAGCTTTCCCAAAGTGCTTTTACACAGTTGTTTTATTTGATGCCTGTAAAAACCCTGTGAGGTTTGTAGAGCAAAGATTACTAACTCAAAGTCCCACAGCTCGTAAACAGGAGGAGGCGACATATAGTATAAATATACCAAATATTAAAAGTGAACATGGGTGAAGAAAGGCAGCATATCAACTACCTGATTTCATGGATTTCAAAATATAAGAGTATTTGCTTTAAGCAAATTCTTAAATTGTCCGTGTGTCTAAGAGGATGAAAGGGCTTATTAGACTGAGCATAAATCTTTAAAAAATTCAAAACTAGGGGCACCTGGGTGGCTCAGTCGTTAAGCATCTGCCTTCGGCTCAGCTTATGATCCCAGGGTCCTGGGATCGAGCCCCACATCGGGCTCCCTGCTCCGCGGGAAGCCTGCTTCTCCCTCTCCCACTCCCCCAGCTTGTGTTCCCTCTCTCGCTGTGTCTCTCTCTGTCAAATAAATTAAAATCTTTAAAAAAAATTCAAAAGTAAATCTTAGACAAAGACAACTTTGTTGTCTCCTGTGTTGACGTCTCCAGCAATCATCTAGTCAGTTATACTCCCCCAGCCATTCTTATTGTGCTGTCCTTGTCATCATTTTTTTCTTTATCCCATTCCTATAACACACAAAATTCTTCCAACTAAAAGAAAAAAAAAATTCTCTCTTGACCTTACTTCTACCATCAGCTATTGCTCTATTTTTGGCTCCCATTTGCCACAAAGCTCTTCAAAGAGGTTGTCTACTCATTTTCCCCAGTTGCTTTCTTTGCAGTTTTTATAAATCTATTCCAATAAGGTCTTTGTCCCACCACTCCACATAAACCAATCCTGTTACCATCACTACTTGGTAATTTTATACTGGTAAATTTTATATTGGTAAATACAATGGCCAATTCTCACCTTTGTTGTAGTTAATGCCTTAGATCACTCTTTCCTCCTTGATTCCCCCCCTTTTTTTATTTACTTACATTATAGGAAACCACACTCTGTTTTTCTCTTACTTCACCAGTGGCTCTGTCTCAGTCTCCTTCCTTTCTTGGACCATATTCTTCTTCCTGACTTCTTTTTTTTTTTTTTAAGATTTTATTTATTTATTTATTTGACAGAGAGAGCACAAGCAGGGGGAGTGGCAGGCAAAGGGTGAGGGAGAAGCAGGCTCCACACTGAGCAGGAAGCCCGATGTGGGACTCGATCCCAGGACCCAGGGATCATGACCTGAGCCAAAGGCGGATGCTTAACTGACTTAGCCACTCAGGTGCCCCTTCTTCCTGACTTCTTAATGTTGGAGTAACCCAGGTCTCAGCCTTCCATTTCTTCTCTTAATGATTGCCATCAGTCTCATAGTCTTAACTAGTATCCATAAGCTAATGATTTACAAACCTTTACTTCTGCTTCAGACTCTACAACCAAACACATTTATCCAACAGCCTATTGAACATCTCCACTTGTACATCTAAAAGATATTGCATACTTAAAATGTCAAAAACTTACCTCTTGTATCCCCTAGACCCAAACAAATTGTCTGCATCTTCCCCATCTCAGATAATGGTTGCTCAAGGTGAAGAATATCAAGTTATCCTCAAGTCCTCCCTATGTCTCACACCCCACATCAAATTGTAAAGAAATTAGATTTGCCCTACCTTCAAAATATACGTAGGATCTGACCACTTCTTACCATCTCCATTTAATCATTATACTCTGAACCACTATCAACCATCTCTCACCTGGGTTATTGTAATTATTTCCTGGCCGCTCTCTCTGCTTCTCCAATGCACCCTCTACAGTCTATTTTCAACATAGCATGATTTTATTTCTTTACTTCTTATGTATTGCCCAAGACTTCAATGTTCAATACAATGTTCAAGACCTCAATACACTATAGAGTAGCATGGGTCAAAATGGCATACTTGACTTTATATAAAATAGTCTGGTATCACTCTCTTAGAACCATTCTTGCTCTGCCTGAATTATCCAAGAACCCCCAAAACTTAATCAGGTCAAAAGCACCAGTTTGTTTTGTTTTGTTTTGTTGTTTGTTTGTTTTTCACATTTTGTGAAAAAGAACTGGAAAATTTCGTAAGATAACAAGTGACCAACCATTTTTTTTAATTGCCATTGCCTCTTTTGAGTTTTCAAAGTATCACTTTTTTAAAAATAGGTGGCCCCTCAAAATCAAATGCTATCCATGTACCATTGCAATAGCCCACTGACATACAGGCTAAAAGAAATCATTCCATACCAGTCATTGGCCTGGTTTGAAGTTCCACCAGCAGTAGTGACATCCCATGGCAGTTTGCTTCTTCAGGGAGGATTCCTCCTTCTTCAAGTGACACCACTTTGAGGCTTAGTTTCACACCTAGGTTCCCAAACTTATCAAGATGACTGAGCCAAGGAAGGTCTTTCAGACTCAGCTACACACTGAGCTAGAACCATGACTGATATTGGGCATTGGACTCAGGTCCCTGTGCATACTCCCACTTCCCACATGGTAGGTTCTTCTCAGGAGTTCTTGGAAACCTTCTGATCCAGTCAATTGTCTTAGTTTGTAGGATAATTGAGAATAACACTGAACTTCAAAACTGAAAGGAGAGCAGTCTTATTTTTCCTTTCTCCCCTGAGGTTTCCTGGTAATTATGCAAATTAACCTTCTGCTATCCTCTCTTATATCAAAAGACACTTGTTATTTCTTGTGTTTTTTTTTTTTTATTTTAGCCATTCTGACAGATGTAAAGTGGTATCTCACTATGGTTTTGAGTTGCATTTCTCTGATGATTAGTGATGTTGGGCATCGTTCCATGTGTCTGGTGACCATCTGTATGTCTTCTTTGGAAAAACGTCTATTCAGGTTCTCTGCCCATTTTTTAATTGGATTGTGTTCTTAGTGTTGAGTTATATAAGTTCTTTATGTATTTTGGATATTAACCCCTTATCAGATATATCATTTGCAAATATCTTTTCCCATTCATAGGTTTCCTTTTGGTTGTTTATGGTTTCTTTCACTATACAAAAGCCTTTTAGTTTGATGTAGTCTCAATAGTTTAATTTTGCTTTTGTCTCCCTTGTCTGAAGAGACATTATCTCAAAAAATGTTTCTACAGCCAGTATCAAGGAAATTGCTGCCTATGTTTTCTTCTAGGAGCTTTTATGTTTATCACATTTGGTGTGGAATCCACTTTATATTTTTATTCAACTCTCCCAAGGATTATAATGTGTAGTCATGGTTGAGAATAACTGATATGGAGTACAGATATTCTGTCTGCTTTGTTCTAGGCTCTAGATTTGCAAGGTTTGTAAATAGATGATTTATATATGATGAAACAGATTTAAAGAGTCAGTGTAGAATTAGAAATAATAGCTGTGAATTCCGTGCTGGAGAATTTCAGAACAAAGACAAAATGTGGTTATTTGTAGGACAAGATTTGAAATATGAGGTCGGGTCTGATTTCTGAGAGCTAAAAAGCAATATGGAAATTAACATAAACAGTCTAGGCAGACCCAAAATGTCCAAAATCATAGCCTTGAAGCCTTTGGACTCCTCAGTGTTTAAATACTTTTTGGTCCTTATGAATTTTGTTAATGGTTTGGTTGCTTGCTTTGGTTTACTCTTTTTTCCTATATTTTGTTACTTTCAGGTAGGAATCTTCATATTCTGAGCACCCAACGTAGTGTCTGGCATATGGTAGAGGCTAAACAGTAGTTTTAGTGCTTGAGTGAATGGATAAATGAAATACAAGTAGAGATTGAATAAATTGATAAATGAAACAGTGAATGAACAAAAGTAAGCAGAGAGAGAGGCAGAGAGAGAAAGAGAGAGAGAATGAATGAAAAAAAGAATGGTATGTGACACTGGAATACTTGGGTTCCTGTTTGAACCTCATTACTTTTTAGTAGTGTGACCTTAAGCAAAATACCCATGTTCCTTGCTTCAATTTCCTTTTCTGTTAAAATAGTGTGCTATAGGGATTAAAGAGTTTATGAACATCATGCACTTGGAACAGTGCCTAGTACATAGTCAGAACTTAACAAATGTTAGTGAAGTGGAGTAATTATTTCAAACCCATGCTTGGATCCAGAAATCTTACCAGCTATATGTCTTGGGTAAGTAAGTATCCAATAAATGATAGCTATTATTATTAGTTGTCATTATTCTAATGGAAGATACAGTCTTATTTGAGGATTTGGAGGCAAATCCAAATTTGAGAATTTGAAGTAAAATGAGGAGCATAATGATCTCTTAGAATGAAAGGAAATAATATTTGCTAGGGCATCAGATTGGCTGAAGTCTTCTAGAGTCCCCCCGGAATCAATGTTTGGTCTAGGATTTACTCACAGAGTTTACAAAGAGACTTCACTATTGGTCTGTAGAATTCCTGATTGACTAGGTCTTTATTCTGTTACCTTTTTCACCCTAACATTGCTGACTCACATAGGAAATTTCCAATGAACTATCAACTCTAGTTTTTTTTTCTTATTATTTTTATGCTTATGAATGTTTTCCCTGTCTGATTTGTGTTATTTCTTTATTTTTGGTTCTATATTTCAATAGTACTACATTTCTCTTCTCACAGAATGAAATATATTTTATAAGACTTTGCCATTTTTTAGAGTCTCTCTAATCCCCCACAGAATTATTAAAGCTAGATTACTTACGTTATGATTGCAAATCTTAGTGTAACTTTTTTGATCAATCAAGGATTTAGCTCTAACCATAATATTCATAGAACTGTTTTTAAAAATGGAATGGAAGGGCATGGTGTGACCCCTTAAATGCTGATAAATTTTAAGTGTATCTGTGCCTTTAACATCTGGATTTAATTAATAATAAGATAAATTCCTACTTTCTACTCTTTGGCCTCACCTTTTCTTATTTTCTCTAAAAGATTAATAAGCCACGAGAAGTAAAATACATAAGAGAAAAAGAGATCTACTTGAAATTCCTTATGAGAGAATCAAGCACTTATGGTTTAGATATGAAACACATGGGAAAAGAGGTGTCAAAATGTACAAATCAAGTGTGGAATTATGTTCAGAGTAATATTTAAGTTATCATCTGCCATAGTGACTATAGTTAAGAATACTGTATTGTATATTTGAAATTTGCTAAGAGAGTAGATCTTAAGTGTTGTCACTACAAAAAAGAAATGGTAATTATGTGAGGTAATGGATGGGTGTTAACTACCCTATTGTGGTGATCACTTCACAATATATACATGTATCGAATTACCATGTTGTACACGATATGCTTGTGCTTACACAATGTTATATATCAAATATATCTCAATGAATCTGAGGGAAAATTATCAGCTGTCAAATATAATAGCTTCTTAAGGCAGGGGGAGGTCAACCAAGTATTCATTCTGCATAGGCAGTGTCCATCTACCTCTAAAATCTTATAATTAACATAGCTCCTAAATCCTCTGGAATACCTTGTCAAGACATAACTATCCAAGGGGAACTTAATTATTAAGTTATACTAATATAGCACTTTAAATGCCCTCTGTTCTGTACATTCAACAAGCATTATCTTACCATTTAAAAGAAATGTGAAAATTATTCATTGTTATGTTTCAGAAACTGCTGTTCTTTGATGGGGTAGAAGGGCAATGTGTAACCACTAAAATATGCTCAAAATCAGCAGTAACCGTTAAAGCATCATAAAATGCAGAATGCAAATGTGCACATTAGTAATTTAACTAGACTATTTTTTTAAAAACATGTTACAGTTTTTTAAATAAATACTAAAGCTAGAAGTAGGATGGAAAAAATATTAATGGTGAGGTCATTTTACTGAAGATTATCAAATACAAAGAGAACCATATTTCCAGTATTTACTTGATAGAAAATGGAAGACCATGTTTAAATTCCTGGCTTTATCTTTAGAAGCTGTAGGACTATGACATGGTAGGACTTCTGGGACTTCATACACTTCATTTGGTCTTACTTGTAGACTGTATATTTCTACCATTTTTTTATCTTAATATGCATTTATAATAATGGTTTCCTTAGTTTACATCAGATTTTTCTACCATAAAGATAATTCATCTATATTATGCTTTAAAATAGGGCAAAAAAGGACTCAGTTCTATTTTATATATACTTTTTATGAAAACATTTTTTTCATAAACTTTGTGCAATGAAGGCTGGAAATACTGTCTCCATATTTTATTTCTTTTTGAATCCTTACTGTTTTTCCTAAAACTCATCTTACTCATTAATGGAAACTTTCATTCATTCATTTAACGAATACATTTTTTTGTGGAAGATGCTGTTCTAAGTCACTAGAGACACAAGTAATCAAAACATTTATTCAGTTAAGAAAAGTTTATCTCATAACCATCATGTGTCAGGCATCATTCTAGGTACTTGTGATACACAAAAAGAAAACATATAAAGGTTCTTTCCCTGCTGAAGCTTATGATCTAGCAAGTTGGAGAAGGTTAGCAGATAATAAACAATAAATATAGCTAAGTAAATCATCTAGTATGTCATAAGGTGATATTGAAAAGGTAAAGTAGAGAAACACAAAAAAATCAGGAGTCTTGAGGAAACATGGAGGTCGGAACAGTTTGCCCTTTTAAATAAAGTGGTCAGGGCTGGCTTCATTGAAATAGTTGAGGTTGTTAGCCATGTGGAATACCAGTGAAGAATGTTTCAGTCAGTAGCAAAAACTAAAGCCAAGGCTGCAATGTGGAGGAGTGATTGACTTATTAGAAGAGCAGCAAGGTTGCCCATGTGGCTAAAGCAAGAGCGCAAGTGGGAGAATAGTAGGAAAGAGGGCAGGGAGGGCAGGGCTTGGAGGGGAGGGCAAGAGAGTAGGAAGTGGGAGGCTGCGGTTATTGCTTGTTATAATATTTTTGCTTTTGTACTGGGTAGGATGGAAAAGGATTGGAGTGTTCTGAGCAGAGGAATGACTTGGTCTGACTACCATGTAACAAGATTACCATGGATCATTTTGGCTCTTTTAAAAAGGAAATTAAGAGGACAAGGTTAGAAACAAAGAGACCAGTTAGAAGGTTGTTACAGTAATTCAAGGGGGAGTAGATGACCCAGACATCATGCGCGGAACAGGAAAATCCAGCTACAAATCCCAGGTGAGGATTGGTATGGAGGATGGCAAAGATCATACCAATGCCAATCACCAGGAGTAGGAGCTCGTAGATCTTGGCCTACTGCATCTTCTAGGGGTTCAGAGTTGTCAAAGAGGATTGGATATACAGATGTTCATGACACACAAAGAGGTCATGGACATGGGTCCAGTTCAGATATGTCACAAGGTAATGTTCAGTATAAGATGTCACTGGATCCAAGACCCAAAAAAGAACATGCCACATGTTTATCTGGTAGAGGAAACAGAAAAATCAAAGGTTGGGAGACACAAGTGGGTTTAGGGATTTTCAAGGGGACCAGTATAGCCAGAATGGAATAGACTATAGCAAAAACATGGGAGTGGGCATAGATGGGCAGATGATGTGGGTTCTTGAGATGATATGGGTTTTTTTTTAAAGATTTTATTTATTTGTCAGAGAGAGAGAGCACAAGCAGGGGGAGTGGCAGGCAGTAGAGAAACAGGCTCCCCGCTGAGCAAGGAGCCTGATAGGGGACTCCATCCCAGGACCCTGGGATCATGACCTGAGCTGAAGGCAGACACTTAACCGACGGAGCCATCCAGGTGTCCCTGATACGGGCTTTTGAGATCATTGTAAGACCTTGACTTTTACTTTTTTTTTTGTTTGTCTGCCCACTCCCATCTTTTTGCTATAGCTTTGTCCCTGCTCAGCGGGGAGTCTGCTGCTCCCTCTGCCCCTCCCCCTTGCTAGTTTTTTCTCTCTCTCTCTCTCTCTCTCTCAAATAAATAAATAAAATCTTTAAAAGAAAATAAAGATAAAATTCAAAGAGTATCACAAATAATATTTTCTCTGCCTCCATATCATAAATATGTAGGCAAAACCTAACTTTATGATAACTCATTGCATTGCCTAATAGTTGCTTATTTGTGTTACTTCTCTGCATGATGAGACTTTTCTTGATGCAGAAATGTATCAGCACATTAAAAAAAAATCCCAAAACATAATACTTTCCTCCTGGCACATAATCGGTGCTCAATACGTATTTTTTAAATGAATATATATATATACTTAAAACTCTAACATTTGAGCTTTTATTGCATTTGAAAATTAATAATTTAAATATAGTCTACAGTTTAAAATAAAACATTGACAGTCTTTATAACTTTGTGTTAGGAAATAATTTCTTGATACACCAAAAGTGCAAGGCATAAGGGGAAAAATGATAAATTGGACTTCATTAAAAATAAAAACATTTGCATTTCAAACAGCACCATCAAGAAAGTGAAAAGATAATCCACAGACTGAGAAGAACTATTTGCAAGTCATATAACTGATAAAGTACTTGTATCCAAAATATATATTTTATGGAATTTTTATAACTCATTAATAAAAAGACAAATAACTAAATTAGAAAATGAGTAAAGAATTTGAAATAGACATTTCCCCAAAGAAGATATATAAAAGCCAATAGGCACATGAAAAGATGCTCCACATCATTAGCTGTTAGGAAGTGCACATCAAAATCACAAAGAGATACCACTACATACACGCTAGAGTAGCTGTAATTAAGGAGGTCATGTGATGTGAGAAGCACTGGGTGTTATATGCAACTGATGAGTTACTGAACACTACATCTGAAACTAATAATGTAATATATGTTGGCTAATTGAATTTAATTAAAAATTTTTTTAAATTTTAGAAAAGCAATAACAGGTTTGGGTGAGAATATGAGAAACTTGAAGTCACATCATTGTGAGTGGGAATGTAGAGTGGTGCAGCAATTTTGGGAAATAGTACTTCAAAATGTTAACATAGAATTACCATATGATCCAGCTATTTTACTCCCAGGAATCCACCCAAGAGAATATAAAACATACATCCACACGAAGACTTGTACCCAAATGTTCATAACAGCATTATTCGCAGTAGCCAAAAGGTGAGAACAGTCTAAAATGTCTGTTACCAGATGAATATATAAATAACAGGTAGTATATCCACATGGTGGAACACTATTCAGCAATAAAAAAATCTGATAATAGCTACAGCGTGAATGAGTCTCAAAAACATTATGCTCAGTGAATAAAGCCAGTCACAAAAGGCTATCTATTTTGATTCAATTTATGTGAAAGGTACCAAATAGGCAGGTTTATTGTGGCAGAAAGTAGTTAAGTGGTATCTAGGGCTCGAGATGGGGGTCAGCTGCAAATGATTGCTAATGGGTAAGGTTTCTATTTGGGGTGATGAAAATGTTCTCCAAGTTAGATTATGTTGATAGTACACCTCTTTAGGTATAGCAAACACTATTGACATTTATACTTTAAATGGATGAATTTTATGGATACAAACTGTATCTCAACAAAGCTATTTAAAATAACCCCTGAGTTTTCTTTTAATTCAATAATTTGTCACTTCAGTTCAAATCCCACAATTTATTTTAAAGATAAGTCTACATAACAATGATTTGGAACAAAAGTATTATTTTTCTAAGATATAAATCATAGTTTTTATATGACCTTTTACTATGAAATTATGAAATATAAAGCTCACCACAAAATATACTTAAGGGGGTTTGAATAGGTGAAATGTTACACATCTTTAAGCATAAACGATTTATAAATACTTCAGAAAAAAACTGAGGTTTCAAAAATTTTCCCATGGATAGTCAAAGTAGTGTAAAGATGTTGTAATATACATCTGTTGCTAAAGGAATTAAAAAGGTTAACATTTTAAGTGTTTTATTTTAGTTGCCTGATTACTGTTTATATTTAATTAAATTTTTCTTGCCTTAAGCCTGTTAAAAATATGCAGTTTTTAAACAAGATTTTAATGGACCTCAGGTGCACAGAATTGGAATAATCATTTTTCTAATTAGAAAATTAACATGATTCAGTTGACTGAACAAATATTTGTTGAATGTGTGGTGTGTGTGTATCCAGTATATTCAGTACACACACACACACACACACACACACACACACACACACACACACACACACACACACACACACACACCTACACAACATTCCTGGTACTTGTCTATACCATATAGCATGTATAAGTGTATCCTGTTGATTTACATGTTCCGAGTAAAGGCAATATGGTAAAGGTTAGATGAACTGAACTGGGAATTCAAAGTTCTGCCTTTTAATTCAAATCCACTCTGTGTGATTACCTGAGTCTCATTTTCTCTCACGTTCTTTAGGGCTTTAGAATCCGAAGTGTATTTTTTTTCCAGTTATATAAAATATTTTCTAAAACAAAAATTTGTTTTCTAGTGATTTTTATAGTTTCTAAAAATTGTCTTTTTTAAGATGACTAGAGGAAGTCTTCAATGTAAGGCGTTAGAAGTTCTCTGAAAAACAAACTGAGGGTTCTAGAGGGGAGGAGGGTAGGGGGATGGGTTAGCCTGGTGATGGGTATTAAAGAGGGCATGTTCTGCGTGGAGCACTGGGTGTTATGAACAAACAATGAATCATTGAACACTACACCAAAACAAATGATGTAATATGTGGTGATTAACATAACAATAAAAAATTGAAAAAAAAAGGAGAAATGGATGCATGCTTTCAAAATGTAGATGCAGTACAATTATTTTTAAATAAGCAGAATAGGAAAAACAAATTAAAAAAAAAGAAGTTCTATTAAAGCTTAAGCTTGCCTCGTTACTTGTAAGTAGTATACAGAGTTCAAAGATATTTGCTATTATGAAAAAAAAAAAACGAACCATGTCATATCATGCCTCAGTAATACCAAATTTGGACATAACTGACTGGCAATTGGCTCTAGCCTTCTTTTTTTTCTTTTTTTTTTTAAGATCTTATTTATTTATTTGAGAGAAAGAGAGATAGAAAGTGGCAGAGGGAGAAGCAGGCTCCCTATAGGGAGCCCCATGCAGGGCTCATTCCCAGGACCCCGATCACAGGACCCCAATCCCAGGACCCCGGGATCATGACCTGAGCCAAAGGCAGATGCTTAACCAGGAGCCCCTGGCTCTAGCCTTCTTCCTTAAACCAGTTCTCAATTACTGCCTAAGGATTATAAACTGGCTTTTCTCAGTTCAATGCACAGATAGTTGTGTCCTGTGTAAAGGTCCCTAGGTTTTTGCAATTTATGCCCATAAAAACTGTCTAGAAAGTTGGTTTTTCTTTAGCTTCACAGTTCCTCTACTTTGTATGTGACATTGCATGCCTCAGGGACGGGCATAACTTTGTAAAGAGTTCTGGTCCCTCAGCAAGCAGCCATCTCAGCAGTGGGAGGAATAGAGCCGCTGAAGGAGTACCTGGATCTCAGCAACATCTCCGGACGTTCCTACATATTTGCAACACCTCCTACTTGTTTTGCTAGATAATTAGATGTTCAGTGTCTGCAATATAAGAGTTCAGCAATATCTTCAAGGTATTAGGTCTGTAGATCTGGCATCTTTAGATACCATCTTAAGAGTAACTCCATCTTTTCTGCTATTTTAATTTAGATTTTCCAGGCTGTTTCTCCATGTGTTGGTTATTGAACTTTTTAAACACTCCTTACCATTTGTCTGCATTCCCTTTCTATTTTCTCTCTCTCACTGCTTTTATGGTGCTTTCTGTTCTCCCTCTTTTCTCCTGCAGTCAGTTTTGCTCTAATGTGTCATTTGCATTCCTAAAAGTTATGAGCTAGGCAAAATTGCACAGTAAAAAAACACAGGGCTTGAGGAAGGATAGGAGTTTGTGTCACAATTTTACCAATGGCATAAAACAAAGAGAAAACTAATTAAAAATGTAGCACAGATTTATAGGTTAAATAGTCAAGAATTGCATAAATACTATAAATATGACTCTTTCCTTGGAAAAAGACCTGAAATTTGGGTGTTGGATGTGTTTCAGGGTTTGTGCATTATATGAAGTGGTGGAAGGAGGGGTATTTGAAATCAGGCAGAAAATGATAACACAGTTGGGGGTGGTTTGACTCAAAGCATGTGGTAAACTGAGGCGACGTTAGATGTTTGAGGAACGTGCACGTGTCTATTTTGTGTATTCCTACAAAGCTCAGTTAAGTTAGTTATAGGTTTCTGTGGTTAGCCACTGATTCTCAGGAATGAATAGTGCATAAGAAAACACAAAATTTAGAGCATAGCATAACATATAGAGCTGTCCAATCATTACGTTGTACACCTGAAACTAATGTAACATTGCTTGTCAACTGTACTTCAATGTATTGGAAAAAAGAAAACACAAAATTTATATAATATTCAAATTGTTTCTTATATCTGTTGTATTAAAACAGATTCATGTTTTCCAAACAAGCACTATAGCAAAATTAACTGTACTTTCTTTGCTTTTTCTCAACTTATTTCTTTTTTTATGTTTATCTTTTTTTAATTTGGCATTCGTTATTTGCATCTAGATTAAAGCAAAGTGCATCATCATTTTCTTATTTCAACTTAGTTGTGCCCTTTTTCTTTCTTCTTTAAATTTTATTATGTTATGTTAGTCACCATACATTACATCATTAGTTTTTGATGTAGTGTTCCATGATTCATTGTTTGTGTATAACACCCAGTGCTCCATGCAGAACGTGCCCTCTTTAATACCCATCACCAGGCTAACCCATACCCCCACCCCCGCCCCTCTAGAACCCTCAGTTTGTTTCTCAGAGTCCATAGTCTCTCATGGTTCGTCTCCCCCACGATTTCCCCCACCTTCATTTCTCTTTTTCTTTTAGTGCTGTTTCTCCGCAGTGGTTGCACTGTCTTCACCACAAAGCTTCTCCAATGTAGCTGGGCTATAGGACGTGCTTCTGAACACATGGGTCACCCTGTTTCTAGGCAGCAAGGGGGGAAATCAGTCTCAAAGTATTTAATCCTCTTAAGCCTCCTTCCTGTGGGTTGTGTGCCCTCAGGACTTTATGTTCTTAGCAATATAGAAATCAAGGCTTTTTTACGTTTCACCTTTGTTCCAGTTAGGTCAGATTCATACCGGGAATAACCTTCTTTAAAAGAAAAACGTGTAAGTTCTTTTCCTGAGTGTCATTGAAAATAAAACTTGGCAAATGCACACAGGATCTTGAATAAAAATAGAAAATATTACAGTTTCTGTCTTCTTTCGTATTACTTAGTAATAATACACTTTATATAAGTATAATATTGTTTATAATAAATTTTGAATATAGTTGATAAAATAATAGCTGCCATTTATTAAATGTTTAGGATACACCAGTGTTTTGTGTGAAGTTAATATATATATATATATATATATATATATATATATATATATACAGCTTCCAGTTCAAATACATCTCTTAAGCTATTTGAAAATTACTGATCTACCTTTATATTTAATGTCAGTTAAGAGTTTTTCTAAAAACTTAGTTTTTCTTCAAAACTAGAGTTCTTATTTCTCACTGTGAAAGCTCTATCAGTTTCATTTCTTTAAGTTCATGAATTTTAAATTGAAGATGAAGAATATCCTAAGTGCCATTTCTTTTTTATTTCCTGCAGCGTTTGTCCAATGGCTCTATAGACTCAACTGATGAAACTAGTCAAATAGTCGAACTACAAGAATTGCTTGAAAAGCAAAACTATGAAATGGCTCAAATGAAAGAACGTTTAGCAGCCCTTTCTTCCCGAGTGGGGGAGGTGGAACAGGAAGCAGAGACAGCAAGAAAGGATCTCATTAAAACTGAAGAAATGAACACTAAGTATCAAAGGGACATCAGGGAGGTAAGTGATTCATAACACTTTCAGACATTGCTTTCCAAATGCTGCTTCTGAGAAACTGTCTCCAAATCCCCTCTAATGGCATATAATGTTTACATCTCAGAAGACCATGATTTGGGATGCATTGTATTAGTTACAAAACATGTCCACAAAGGCAAAAAAGAATTTACCTCATCAACCTTTAAATAGGTATGCAAAGAAAATTTAGTATCAAGTCACAGGGTAAAAACTTTCTGTAGTTTGTAATGAATTTTTAACATTTTTAAGCTGCTAATTTTAAATAACTTTAGACGTGGGTATGAATAATGAATTGCCACACTCTTAGCATATAGGAATACTCAAAATCACTACTTTATATTTTCCCCCTTTTATTTTGGTGTTGTGTCTGTGAGTGCGAGTGTATCTATGTAAATGTGGGAACCTTTCTTTCTCTATATCTTTGGTTCTTCCTAGACATAACATCACTTCATCTACTTAATAGAGTACTTGAAAGTTACTGCAAAAAGATACAAGGAGATGTTTTATATGTAACATCATCTAATCATCTTACCAGCTAAGGTGAAATATTTAGAATCTCACTTTTTGCTCAGTTAATTAAAAAGAAAATTATCTGTATTTGTGGAAATTTTATTTGGTAACCTCTCACCTTTTTCATTTTTATGTATTCTTTTAAATTACATATTTTTTATCTTTTCAAATACTTTTCGTATATAATTAACTAGTTGCTATTGAAGTTGAGTCTACTGCGTATATTCATTTCTTTTCTTCCCATTCCCTCTTGAGCCCATTTTACATTCTTTGCCTCTAACATCCCATTAAAACTGTTCTTACCAAAGTCATTGCTAACTTCTCTGTTGTTGAATCCTGCACTGGATCCAATTATCACTCCCCGTAGTAATTCTTCACTTGGCTAAAAGCACCCTGTACTCCTCTGATTTTCATCCGTCTTTACTTTCTACCCTCATCCCAGGCTCCTTCATTGGTTCTACTTTCTGTAGACTTGTAGTGCCTTCCCTTCTCAATCTACCTTCACTCCCCTGCTAAGTCCATGCAGTCTCATGGCTCCAAAAACCACCCACTGCCTTGAATCTCAATTTATATCTCCAGCATATCCTATATCCTGATTGCCAGATGCCTGGAAAACTAACATATTCTCAAAATTAACATATTCAGGACTGTTTTCCCATTATCCTCCCACCCCCAAGAAGCCAGACTTGTAGTCTTACACATCCAGCTGTCCCCAAGGCCATTATCCTTACTCAGATCAAAAAACCTTGGAGCTGTCCTTGGTACCTCTGTTTCACTCACACTGCATTTGATTCAGCCATAAACCTATTACTTCCAACTTCAGGATATCAAAAATGTGACCTCTTCTCGAAGTATTCATGGCTATTCCTTATTCCACACAACCATCATCTCTCACTGGATTATTCAATAGTCTCCTGGCTGGTTCTTCTCCTGCTGTTGACCCACTTCAGTCTATACTCAACCTGGCAGCCTGAGTGACTTGTTACAATGTAAGTCAGTTCAAGTTAATTTTCTGCTTCAATGGCTATGTACCCTACTTACAGTAAAATACAAGTCGTCGCCTACAAGCCATGTATGATCTCCACTACCACCTTCCTGACCTCTTCGAAATCACCTCCTACTCCTTCATTTTAGCCCATTCTGTTCAGTTAAGATGGCCTCTTAAACTAGCCACACCTATTCTGTTGCATTTTCTTTTCCCTCTTCCTTTTGCTCAAATGTTTTCTTCTCAGTCAAGTGTTCCCTAACCTTGTTATGTGCACATATACACTCTCCCTCTTCTTTCATTTTGTTTCATCTCACAGCCCTTACTGCCATCTGACACAATATGTACTATACTGATTTACTTGTTTGCAATATACCTCCCTCTCCACTGTACATAAAGATTCATAAGGGCTGGGAATTTTTGTTTTGTCTTGTTTTGTTCACTGCTTTATTCTAATCACCTACACGGCTACGGGGCATATAATAATAATAATATAATAATAGGCATTCAAAAACTCTTTGTTGAGAGAATGATATTTATAAGTGTTTGGTGTAAATATCAAAAGGCACAGATGAGATTAGAATGTGTATTAAAACAATATCTACTGTCTCAGAAAAAGATGATCCATGAAGTGTGAGATGGCTTTACTACCACACAAATGATGATACTGTGCTCTCTACACCTTTATATGAATTGATCGTTCAAAGATACGTCTCTCATTTTCACTCCTTCCCACAACCCAAAGTCAGAGAATTTATAAAATAGCTGAAGGTTTGCCACTCTTCTATATCCCTGTTTGGAAACACTAAGATTTCTGGCTAGTAAAGCATCAACGCTATTTCTTGAGTTCTTGCTCTTTGTAATTTCTTCATTGTCTTAGTCCCAGAGATTTAGCTGTTTTCCTTTCATCTAGCACTCCTCTCCTACCTCCTCTCTTCATGTTTATCTAATCCAGTGTCACAGGTAGAGCCCAGGATCTCCAGCTCCCCTTTCTTATTGTTTATGTAAAAATAACCCCTTAATTCTAATAGTCTTTGGATGTAGGTGACAAAGAGCTAAGTCAGATGGAAAATATCGATCATCTGATGCCAGGTTTCTTTTATGAGGAACCTTTTCTAGTTGGTAAGGAGTTCTGCTATCACATGGAATTCTTTTAAAATATAACGAATCTTATCAGCTCTAAAAATTTTTATGTAGTTATATTTTAGAAGAGATTCATGAGAAAATATCTTTCATCATTCACCTCTAAAGGGAGGTTGCAAACAAATGTTTCAAGAGCCAGGCCGACATATAAATGTATAACACATTAGGCAGCAAACATGCAACATAGAAAGTGGTAGAGTTAATGAGATCTGGACAAGGTACCTATACTCTGCCTGCCTTTCTGGATATATCATGTGTGGTATGTGTGTATGTGTGTGAAGGACACTGTGAAGGCCAAATAGAATATTTCCAAAAAGGTTCAGGTCACAGACCACAAGGCCCTGGCTTACTGCTAGGAATTTCTTGAGGATCAACTATGAAAACTATTATGGATGCATTGCATTTAATTTCTCTAATTTCTTACATCGGTCCCATCCAGAAGGTACTTGTCATTATCCCCATTCTTCTCAAATGAGGTAAAGTGATTGTCAAAGGCACATGCACTGCCTTCCCCAGCACCCCACTTCTTCCAACCCCTCTCCCCCGCCCCGCCCCTTGCACCAGGAAGACACAGGATCAGCCCAGCTTCAAAACTTGTGTTTCTTCCGCTATGAGCAGCTTCCAAAATCAATGAAATAGAATCATTCATCAGTGATAACACTAGTATAAAAAATGCAGCTGCACTATTAACTGCCCAAATAATCAATCTTTTGCTCTTTCTTTCCAGTAAGATGTGAAAATCATGTACTTTAAAAAGGTATCACTTAACGCTCAAAACTTCAGCCTCTGCTTTTGTTTTCCTGACTGATAATGTACTCAATAGGCGATGGGCACACAAGGTCTACTAGATTGCGTTTTTTAGTAGGAAACTAGAAAAGTGATTCTTCTTGGCTACCCCTATAGCATTGTTAACACAGTATGTATGTATTATATAAGCGATGCATATTTGTTCAATTAATTAAGGAAAAATAGGGAATAAGAAAAACTGACGAGATAATTAAAAACTGAGCTCATTTTGCTTTGCATGTGAGGACAGACTAATATATCTAAAATGAATTGTGTAAGTATATTTCATTAATGGCTTTAGAGTATATTTTTGTCATTATTCTTTGTCAAGAAATAAATCTATTTAAAATTTACTTTTGTTTGAAGTTTTGTCTTATTTGCTCCTTAAATTCACTGTGACCTATTAGAGTAGGGGGCTGGATTAACGCTAAGCATAGTCCACATATTAGAAAACGTAGATAATCTTATAGTAGGCTTAGCTCTCCACTTTTTTTTTAAGATTTTATTTATTTATTTGACAGAGAGAGAAAGAGCACAAGCAGGGGGAGCTGCAGAGAGAGAGAGAGAGAGAAGCAGGCTTCCCACTGAGCTGGGAGCCCAACATGGAGCTTGATCCCAGGACCCTAGGATCATGACCTGAGCCAAAAGCAGATGCTTAACCAACTGAGCCACCGAGGCGCCCCTAGCTCTCCACTTTTTTATCAAAATAGCTACTAATTTGGTATTAGATAATAACATTTTATTAAATATATAGGTATGCAAAGAATTAGAATTTTCTATGATGTATTTAAATTATATATTGTTTTGTGAATTAAACCAGCTTATCTTTCCAACTTCCTGTTAAGAGTTCTTAAAAAATTCCTTAGTGATTAAATGAATACATATCAATTTTGTCTTTTCTATGATCTGAAATATGGAGTTATATTTTTTAGTTTACTAGATCTACGTTACTATAGAGTTATATTTATTTGATACAATAAAATCCATTTTGTACACAAACTTCAGGTCAAAAGATAATTGAATCTTTACGCTGTTTTTCTCCTTTTAGGCAGCAGTTTTTAAAGACTAGAAAAAGCTTCCTTTTTTAGAATTTCCAAGTGACATGCAGGGAAAAGATATTTTTCCGACTTGTAAATTCAAAATTTATTTTTGGCAACACAGCTTGCAGTTAAAAATTGAATCTCCCACATGAATCACTGAATCAAAAATGCAGTAGCAAAGTCTATACAATGACTTCTGCATGCAATATATGCCATAGAGTCAGATCAGCTAATTAGAGGCACAATAGTAATTAATAATAAAAAAGCAGCTATTATTTATGGAGTGTGTATTACGCATAAGACCACACAAGGCACTTAAAATTTTGTATCACAACAATGTTGTGTGGTAGAAATTAATATCCCATCCAAAACCAGAAAACAAAACAAAGAAGCAAACAAACCAAAAAAAAAAAAAAAAAAACCTGACAAAAGAGAAAAGGTGAGTTATAGAAAATGTAATCAACATTTTTGCATGGTAACTGAGTTAATGAATAGCAAAAACTGGGACTTGGAGCTAGTATGTGCTGCTCCAATGCTCATGTTCTCAGGAAACCTGTATATGTCTTTAACTGAATTTATTGCTATTGTAATTTAGTTAGAAGTTTATATATGTAGGCTTGATTCAGGATTTTCTTTTTGGGCTACAAAATCGACATAATGTTCCCAGAATTCTTTATGAAAATGAAATTAACAGAATACAGTACTCTGAAAGAATCCTCTAAAATGATAAACTCTATCCTCATTAGGCTAAAAAATAATATTATAGAATCAAAGAAGTCAAAATTTAAAATACAAGCTTTTTAAATAGTAGCTTTTTTTGTGTTGGCTAAAGTCTAGAGATGTATAGATAATGTTGAAAAAAATAGTCTGGGTAATTTTTGCCAAATTGATGGATTAGCTGAATTTCAGACATCTGATCTTTAATATTAATATAATAACCAAGTAATCTTTAGTTGGATCTTGAAGGTCAGTAGACCCAGAAGAAGGTAATAAAAATGCATTCCAGGTGGAAATGAAGTCAAGAATGCATTAGTTTCTTAGGGCTCCTATAACAAATTACCACAAACTGGGTGGCTCAAAACAACAGTAATTTATTTTTTCACAGTTCTGGAAGCTCCAAGTCTGAAGTCAAGGTGTCAGCAGGGCCGTATGCCCTCTAAAGACTCTAGCAAAGAATCCTTCTTTGCCTCTTCTAGCTTCTGGTGGTTGCTGGCAATCCTTGTGTTCCTGGCTGATAGCAGTGTAACTATAGTCTGCTTCTCTCTTAACATTGGCTTTTTCCTCTGTATGTCTGTGTGTCTCCAAATCTGCCTCTCCTTGTAGGAACACCAGTCACTGGATTTAAGGTCCACCCTAATCTTATATAATGCCATCTTAACTTGATTATGTCTGTAAAACCCTATTTGTAAATAAGGTCACATTCACAGGTTCTAGGTGGACATGAATTTTTTTTAGGGGGTGGGGGGTATGCTATTCATCCCAGTACATAGAGATAGAAGTGTTAAGTCATGAAGCTATTTGTTTTCCAGGCTTTGTAGCTCAGATTTTCACTGAAGAGGGGGGGAGGGGGTTGGGGGGGTTGGTGAACATATAAAGGTATTTAAGCCAAGAAGCAGTATGATCAGACTGGCATTTCGTATTTTCTCTTGGTCAGCAGGTTAGAGAATGTGGAAGTAGGAAAAAGACCAATAGCAGGTTAGGCTATTAAGTGGGGAGTTAGGGTGAAGATTTGAAGGATGATTCTAAGAAGAAAATCTGATTTGTAGGTAGACAGGGCAGGCAAGCATGATGGGTTTCATGGTAGAAATATTGTTTTTTAATTGCTTTTAATTTTTATATATACACAATTTTTCAAAGTCAAATAATAGTAAGAGGGTACAAATCTAAATACGTACACACAAACACACACGTACATAGAGAGTGCCCACCGACTTTCCCATCTTACTTGCCTGAGAGTCTTAACTGCAATCCTTTAGCTGTTACTTGTGCTATTTTCTCTCTTATTTAAACTTAATCTGCGCCTTGCTATTATCTGAGGATTTTAGCTCTTTTATTCTCTCTCTTCCTTTCTCTCCCACCCATCCTTCCACTACAGTTACCTCAAAATCACATTTAGTATCTCCATTATGGCTATGTAAGTAATTCTCACAACTGATCCAAGTGGTGATTTCCCATGATAGTATTTCCTATTGCTGTACAGCTTTTTGTTTTTCTAAGATTTTATTAATTACTTGATACATTAACTTGCTTACTTGTTTTTAAAACTATGGCATATCTTCCCACCCACTCTACCAGATTAGTAAATTCTATAATTTCAATTCAGTTATGGTCAGTGGTCAAGCAGATAATTTATCTTCCTTTTCCTTACTTTCTTTGAATCATTCCTTTTTCTTCTGCCATCCACCTCTGGCCTGTACAGCCTTATCTAAAGCCTGCTCATTGTTTCTGCTGTAGTTGTGGGATTTACTTCTACTATCATTTTGAAAATCCAAGACAAAAAAGGTGATCAAGATCCTAAAAGGCATAAAATGTTGAGCACAGATAATGATTAAACTTTGAGAGAGGGTGGAACACCTGTTCTAAACTGAGAGCTAGAACTTAATGATTTGTGTATGTGGTTATTTCCAGTTGGTGGTGAGGGAAGACTGAGACATTGAGGGACTATCCATTTAAGGGCTTCTATTTATTTTGGAAGAATGGAAGAAAATTTATCTGCTCTGTGCATATAGCAGGACTGGCTCTGGGTCCTAAAGGAGAGGACCAAAAGAACTGATTAGGAAGACTCATCAAAGAAATTTGGATAGTAATACATGGAAGCCACCACCATCACATCAATTTTAGGCTCCTTATGCAAAGAAGCTCTCCACATTATCAGGAAACCACATCAGGCCCATGAAACTCACCTTTTTTTTAATTTAAATTCAATTAGTCAACATATAGAACATCATTAGTTTCAGATGTAGAATGCAGTAATTCCTTAGTTGCATATAACACCCAGTGCTCATCACATCACGTGCCCTCCTTAATGCCTGTCATCCTGTTACCTCATCTCCCTTCCCACCTCCCCTCCAACAACCCTCAGTTTCTTTCCCATAGTTAAAAGAGTCTCTCATGGTTTGTCTTCCTCTTTGATTTCTTCCCATTCCATTTTTCCCCTCCCTTCCCCTATGATCCTCTGCATTGTTTCTTATATTCCTCATATGCATGAAACTATATGATAATTGTCTTTCTCTGATTGACTTATTTCGCTCAGCATAATACCCCCAGTTCCGTCCATGTTGATGTGTATGGTAAGATTTCATCCTTTCTGTTGGCTGAGTAATATTCCATTGTATATATGCACCACATCTTCTTTATCCATTCATCTGTCGATGGACTTCTGGGCTCTTTCCATAATTTGGCTATTGTGGACTTTGGGGTGCAGGTGCCCCTTCAGATCGCTACATTTGTATCTTTGGGGTAAATACCCAGTAGTGCGATCGCTGAGTCATAGGGTAGCTCTATTTTTAGCTTTTTATTTTTTTTATTTTTAAGATTTTATTTATTTTTTAACAGAGGGAGAGACAGGGAGAGAGGGAACACAAGCAGGGAGAGTGGGAGAGGGAGAAGCAGGCTTCCCACTAAGCAGGGACCCCAATGTGGAACTCGATCCCAGGACCCTGGGATCATGACCTGAGCCGAAGGCAGACGCTTGATGACTGAGTCACCCAGGCGCCCTCTATTTTTAGCTTCTTGAGAAACCTTCATACTATTTTCCATAGTGGCTGCACCAGCTTGCATTCCCACCAACAGCGTAAGAGGGTTCCGCTTTCTCCATATCCTCACCAACATTTGTTGTTTGCTGACTTGTTAATTTTAGTCATTCTGACTGGTGTGAGGTGGTATCTCATTGTGGTTTTGATTTGGATTTCCCTGATGCCAAGTGATGTTGAGCATTTTTTTCATGTGTCTGTTGGCCATTTGTATGTCTTCTTTGGAGAAGTGTCTGTTCATGTCTTCTGCCCATTTCTTGACTGGATTGTTTGGTTTTTGGGTGTTGAGTTTGAGAAGTTCTTTATAGATCTTGGATACTAGTCCTTTATCTGATATGTCATTTGAGAATATCTTCTCCCTTTCTGTAGGTTGCCTTTTAGGTTTGTTGACTGTTTCTTTTGCTGTGCAGAAGCTTTTTATCTTGATGAAGTCCCAGCAGTTCATTTTTGCTTTTGTTTCCCTTGCTTTTGGAAACGTGTCTAACAAAAGTTGCTGTGGCTGAGGTCACAGAGGTTGCTTCCTGTGTGCTCCGCTAAGATTTTGATGAATCCCTGTCTCACATTTAGGTCTTTCATCCATTTTGAGTTTATCTTTGTGTATGGTGTAAGAAAATGGTCCAGTTTCATTCTTCTACATGTGGCTGTCCAATTTTCCCGACACCATTTGTTAAAGAGACTGTCTTTTTTCCATTGGACATTCTTTCCTGCTTTGTTGAAGATTGGTTGACCATAGAGTTGAGGGTCCATTTCTGGGTTTCCTATTCTGTTCCATTGATCTATGTGTCTGTTTTTGTGCCAGTACCATACTGTCTTGATGGTTACAGCTTTGTAATAGAGCTTGAAGTCCGAAATTGTGATGCCACCAGTTTTGGTTTTCTTTTTCAACATTCCTCTGGCTATTCGGGGTTTTTTCTAGTTCCATACAAATTTTAGGATTATTTGTTCCAGCTCTGTAAAAATTTCGATGGTATTTTGATAAGGATTGCACTGAATTGTATAGATTGCTCTGGGTAGCATACACATTTTCACAATATTTATTCTTCCAACCCATGAGCATGGAATGTTTTTCCATTTTTTTGCCTCTTCCTCAATTTCTTTAATAAGTGTTCTGTAGTTTTTAGAGTACAGATCCTTTGCCTCTTTAGTTAGGTTTATTCCTACGTATCTTATGGTTTTTGGTGCAACTGTAAATGGCATCGATTCCTTAATTTCTCTTTCTTCTGTCTCATTGTTAGTGTATAGAAATGCCACTGATTTCTCTGCATTGATTTTATATCCTGCCATGTTGCTGAATTGCTGTATGAGTGCTAGCAATTTTGGGGTGAAGTCTTTGGGGTTTTCCACTTAAAGTATGTCATTTGGGAAGAGTGAGAGTTTGACTTCTTCTTTGCCAATTTGAATACATTTTATTTCTTTTTGTTGTCTGATTGCTGAGGCTCAAACTTCTAGTACTATGTTGAACAAAAGTGGTGAGGTGGGCATCCCTGTCATGTTCCTGACCTTCAGGAAAAACTCTCAGTTTTTCCATGAAGCTCACTTCTGACCACAGAGGCATGTCACTCACTTCTGACCACTATTTGGGCGTGTCATGGCAGAACACTCGTTTCAACTTGTCGACCTCTCTTAAAGCACGCGTGTGTGTATGTGCATGTGTGCAAACACACAGGTTCACATGGCCAAGCCCTCGTGGCTCTGGAAACTCTGTGCCCTCTTCCCAAAAGCCATTTGACCCTAGGAGAAGTCCAGACTGGCCAAACTACAAAGAGCTTGTGGACCTTGGGGACAACCCAGAATGAGGATTGCTGCTGGAAACAAGGAGTGTGGCCACGCCATTCCTGGGGGTCCCAAGCAATTCCCTTTTGCCCCAGGGCCAAGGTCCCCTTCCAGGCAGGGGGCAGGTGGCCTCGGGCTTCGGCCACTTGCCTACTGCCGGCTCCTGGGCTCTGGGGGCCCCACAGAGACCTGCCTCCCCTGGTTCGCTCTTCTACAAACACTGGATCTGCTGGGGCTAGGGGCTGGGGCAGAGAGAAGGGCCCGCCTCAGCACCCTCCCAGCAAGTGTATTGTGTACAGAGGGGAAGTGTGTGTGGGAGCGGGGTGCACGCCGGCTTAGTAACGTGGCTGAAGCCTCTGCACTTCCCCATTCTCAGATAAGAGATTGATTTATTATTTCTGAATAACTTCTTGGGGTAGAAACCAAATTTCTTTTGACATATTACATATATATGTACACACTCCTGTGAAATATTATGTACTTTGAGGGGGATCTATTTATGTTCCATTGGGAGTCTCTCTTTTCTCTCAGGAATCTTACCCTGCTGCTTTGTGTATTTGGTCAGATTCCTGACAAATGTTTTGTTTTCTGTTTAGTAAAGGTGCTTTTTCTGGGATGTACTCAAAAAAAAATTAATATCTTTTTTAAAAAGTAGGTTATCCACCTACTAATAAATTTTCATGTAAGCTGTTAGGAAGATAAGATTATCTCCATATTATCTTTGAATTTAGATGGTTTAAAAATTATTGTTTAGAATATCATTAATGCCAAGGTTTTCTCCATTTGAACTGATAGTTTATTTTTCCCTAGAGTTTTGTGTTCATTGAGTTCTTTAAATTCTTTTTTTATTTAGAATATATATGACAAGGAAAACGGTTAAGTTCCAAAGTCAGTTGGTCGATTCATTTGTGAATATGACGCAAATTTACTTTTTTTTTTTGGCCTCTTTTTTTAACTGTTGAGTTACTTTTACTTATATCTGAAGTTGAAAATACTGATGATATTGGTTATCCTTAAAGATTGCTATGCATTTTGGAACAGTAGCCACCATTTCACCTTTATGGTTTACAACTCTACCCATAATTGTACTTATCTTTACTATATAACAAGCTAATTTAGCTGTCACTTCTTTTCTAAGAATGCCAGTTCTACAATAGGTAGTTTCATGTACTCCACTGCATTCTCAGAGAGGTAAACTTCATTAACCCAAGATGTAAGAATTCTGACGATAAATTGGGGAAATTCACAAGAAATCTTGCATACCTTCCTTGAAAAGAAAGGAATGAATATTACTTCAAAAAAACAATAGCTTTTAAATCTTACTATTTTATTTAAATAACAAGACAGTACATTAAACTATCTGAGAATCTGATTTTAATTAATTTCTTATTTTAATTGTAGGCCATGGCACAGAAGGAAGATATGGAAGAAAGAATCACAACCCTTGAGAAGCGTTACCTCAGTGCTCAGAGAGAATCTACCTCCATACATGACATGAATGATAAACTAGAAAATGAGTTAGCAAATAAAGAGGCCATCCTACGGCAGGTTGAGTATCTCTATCTTGGTTTTGTTCTGGCCCATGTGCATTCTAATCATTCTCACAAAACATGGAGTAAATAAAATATGGTATTGGCAATCAAACCATTGTCTAAAATTTAGAATAGAACTGACTAGACAGATGTGATTTTCAGCATATAATTTATAAATTTGTCTTAATAATTATAAAAATAATTACTTTTAACATTTACTTTGGATCTAGACATGAGCCAGAAACTGCTAAACAGTTAACATGTATTACCTCACTTAAATCTAATCATCACCTGTGAAGTAAGCACAATTATACTGAGGCACTAAGGTTCAGAGTCATGAAACCTTTTCCAAGGTCACACATCTGGTAATTGCCAGTCATTAACAGAGGCCTAAGTCTATTTGACTCTAGAGCAGGAGTGGACAGACTATGGCCCGTGTGCCGAAACTATGGCTCTGTTTTACAAATAAACCATACCCATTTATTTAGCAGTCTGTGACTGTTTTTGTGCTGCAATAGTAGAACTGAGTAGTTGGAACAGAGACTATATAATACACAAAGCCTAAAATATTTATTTTCTGGTCTTTCAGAGAAAAAAGTTTTGTCAAACCTATCTCTAGAGCCTGGACCCTTAACCATTGTACTACATTCCCTCTCTCACTCCGGTTAATACTATAATTTTCAATATTATGCTGTCATGGTACATCTGATGTCTTAGTATTGAGTTATAATCCATTTGTCCAGGTTTATACTCACTAGTGACTTTTTTTTTCTTTTTGCTGCCATTGGTAAGAGCTTTTCTATTTTTTAATGTGCTAAATTTTATTGAGGAATGTGCTTAAGTAAGATATGAAAATACGAATACAGTCATCCCTTTGCATAGCAGGTATGGTAGTACTGGCTGATTTTAAGTCTAGAATAATGGCTGAAACCCAAAGCCCCTAGGGGCTGGTGTTTGTTATCCTCACAGTGACTCTGTAAGCGTCTCTTTTTCCATCCCTATTTCAGATGGAAGAGAAAAACAGACAGTTACAAGAGCGTCTGGAGCTGGCTGAGCAAAAGTTGCAGCAGACTATGAGAAAAGCTGAGACCTTACCTGAAGTAGAGGCTGAACTGGCTCAGAGAATTGCAGCCTTGACAAAGGTACTGCGATAAGACAGTCAACCTAGATATACTTATAGAAATGACTAGTAAACCAAATGGATTCTATAGATTTTCTTTAGGTTTTATGAAATTTAAGTTTATTTAATCTACCGTATTGGTTTTGTTGATTCGATGAATGTTTCATATTATATATCTTATTTAACGCTACCATGAGTGATATACATGTGCATGTGATGATACCTCTGCCTATTTAAACAGTAGTAAATACAAAATTTCACATCGTTATAGTTAATTTTCCATGATAATATTTGCATATTAGAATAATCACCAAATATAAATAACGATATTTAATATGTATATAGATAAGCCATGATAATTTAATAAGCTTAATATAAATTGGCATTAAAAACGTAGGAAATATCATAAGCAGTTGATTGCATTCTGACTAGAGTATGAAAAAATTTGTTAGAAATTGGAGGTTAGATTTGTAGAAGTCTAAATTCTAAAGTCATTAGTCAGAAGGTGATTTTAATAGTTACAATTTCTCCTGAACCAATTAAATTCAAAAATAATCTGAGGGATGTTCAAAATTATCTGCCATGTTATGGCTGTTAGAGTCTGCAATTGTCTGCATATTTTAGAATTTTGCAACCATTATAATGTTAAAATGACTATTCTGACCTTTCACAGTCAAATGGAAATGGACATTGCTTCCAAGTGTATGTCTATATCACTACAATGCAAGTTTAGATTTGCTCACTAAAAGCATGTTTTACTTTTAATATCAGTTCAAAAATGTACAGACATTTTAAAAATTGTTATTTATTTATTTGAGAGAGAGAGAGAGCAGGGGTGAGGGGCACAGGAAGAAGAGAGCGAATCCTAGGCTCCATGTTCAGTTTAGCATAGAGCCTGACATGGGGCTCAATCTCAAGACCATGAGATCATGATCTGAGCCAAAACCAAGAGCTGGCCACTTAACTGACTGAGCTACCCAGGTGCCCCCAAATTTTCACACATTTTAGATATTCATGCACTCTTTGCTATGTGCTAAGTTTTCCGTCCCACTATAATAGATGGGTAAGATAGATATGTGAACTGCAAGTTACAAATTCTGGCATTCAGGATTATCCAATACAATTGATATTAGCAATATAAAAGCAGGTACACATGTTTACTTTCCTGAAAAAGTAAATGATTAAAGAGGAACAGTAGACTGATGCCTCCTGGTTAAAATAGGGTAATGAATCAGGTAGTGAAAAGGCAAACATTTGCAAAGCAGAGCAGGGTTTAGGAAGTATTGGAATAGTTGGTTGTCTACAGAGTATTGGAATAACTAGCTGAATAAAATATTAGTGTGATTAGGGTAATGTTACAATCTGTATCCTTCTGTAGTCATAGACATACCATAAACCCTTCTGGCAATTTGAGAGATGTGTGATTTATAAGATGAAGATAAATTTATCATTTAATTTGAGAAATAGTCTCTAAATTATATAAAAATGTGCAAATATAGTAGTAGTATTCTATTTTTTTGGAAAGCACATTTTAAATTACTTATGTGTGGATGTATACACACACACACACACACACACACACACACACACACACACACACACACACACTTAGGCTTTCCATTTGAGGAACATGAACTTCTATAAAGAGTTATTGAACTCTTTTCAGGAGCTTGGTGAGTGGCTAATAATAAAAATAGCTCTTGTAAAATTTTAGTGTAAAATAATCATCAGTATTATCCAGAGTAAAATACAAGAAAATCTGGAATCTCTCTCAAAGTAACACAATTTAAAATTCACCAAATAATTGCTCCAAACTAACCTCTGTAGACTGAGGATGAAACATACTTTAAAACATTAATACTTGGGGCACCTGGGTGGCTCAGTCATTAAGCATCTGCCTTCGGCTCAGGTTGTGATCCCAGAGTCCTGGGAACTAGCCCTGCATCGGGCTCCCTGCTCGACGGGAAGCCTGCTTCTCTCTCTCCCAATCCCCCCTGCTTGTGTTCCCTCTCTCTCGCTGTGTCTCTCCATCAAATAAATAAATAAAATCTTTAAAAAAAAATTAAACATTAATACTTGACTTACAAGGCTTCAAATTATACATGCCTAAGATTCCTTAACTTAGAATATAACAATGAATCATGGAACACTACATCAAAAACTAATGGTGTAATGTATGGTGATTAACATAACATAATAAAAAAATTAAAAAGAGATAACTTGAAATATGTGCCTTATCTTTTCTGCCCTCCGTTTTTCTCTGGGGCTCTTATTTATTTATTCACTTATTTATTTATTTTTGATTCATATATTCATTCGTGTACCCAAAATAATTTCCTCAGTTTACTTCTACCTCATAAGATGTTGCTAAAATTTCACTTCATCTGAATCCTTTCAATTTTCTCCTTTTTCAGTAGAGTTTTATCCTTCACTCTGCTTCTCTTTTTTACCACTTTCTCTTCAGGCTGACTCTATGTAATATAAACACCATTATTTCAACTATAGAGTTTCTAGATTATTGGTATATTTAATTTACATTTGTCAATGATGAGGTTTCATCCTCAACACACTCCCTCTGCTTATAACATTTTTATTGAAATGTTACTCTTTCATTTGTTTTCCCAAGTTTTATGGCTATAATGATCTTGCACTTTTTCTTCTCCTCAGTTCACAGGCCTTTAGGGACTGTCTCTAGAACCTGCTTTACTTATTTATTTTTTCACTGTCAGTTACATTTTTAGTATATCACTATTATGGATCATCATAATTTTTTTCTACTTCTTAATATTTTTGACACTAAAGCAAAAAGATTCTGCTTAGCTTGAAGCTAAGCTTCCCTCTCCTATATTATGAATGACATCCTAAATAATTTTCAGACATTTTATTTGGCCTATATATTTTTTTCTGCTTTTATTATCTGCTACCTGTTCTTTTTTCTTCTCTTTGGTCCTCCCCTCTTTTAACTTTTATTTCTTTTCCATTTCTAAATATACTCATGCTTTTCTCAAAGCCACTTCTATGTGTAATTGCCTCTAAAACTTTAGCTCATTTGAAATAGTCCTGTATCACATTAAAGAGTGAAATCAAGATAAACTCTATATCCCATCAAGAAATACAAAAAATAGCAGATTGTTCTTGTATTTACATTAATTACTTAAACTGCAGTCTTCACAAAGCTAAGATGAACGTAAATCAATAGTAGTTAAAAATTGATACCAGTTTTTGTATAGAAATGATGTCTGAATTTATTCTCTGACGGATAAGATTATGTTTTGTGTATGTGTGTGTTTGTAGATAGGTAGGTAAAGCTCATTTAAGGCTTAGAAAGTCAGAAGTATTGATTAATGGCTATGGATAAAAGGTATAATTTGGCTTTGGCAAGTATACACAAAATTAACCAATAAAGACTTTAGGCTCCCAGTTTTTTTATTTATGATGTTTACTTCTTTAATTAAAATGCATATTCCCTCAGCAAGGACATAATTCATCTTGAATTCCATAAGGTATTTCATTCATTTTTAGTACCAATAAAAATACCAACAGTAACAAAGTAATTTAAACTTGACAGAATTCTTGTTCAGTCTCTGAAGTGAATTTTCACAATGTTTGGTATGTTTTCAGTAGTTAGGATGAAAACTTTTGAAGAGACAGTTTTGGAAATTGAAATGTTCGTGCGTTGACTATGTTGAATCAGTCACCTGATTAATTTTTATACCACCAACTGCCTGTTAAAATGTACTTTTGAAAGATTACAGATATCTTAATGAATTTAGATTATTTAATTTCAACAACATTTTGTCCCATTTACTGTATTCTTATTTGAATTCTAGGTTTTAAGTGATATTAGAAAATCATTTTATGGCATTTGGGAACTATGGTAGCTTTCTGTGTTTCTTTTGCTTGGAAATTTGGAGAGAGAAATCGGTCATTTGTTATTTCTTCATTACTTTCCCATTTATGAAACAAGACTATCAAAAGGAAAATCTTACAAAATGTAAATGTTGAATTGTAATTTGTATAAGTACACCAGTTAAATGATAAAACTTTATTTTGTAGATTAGTTGGAATTTGTTGCATAAAATAGTACATATGCATATGAGCCAATACATGAATAGGCTACTATTTCTTTTCAGGTACTGCATGCCATATTTATATATAGTCCTATATTTGCATAAAGTAAGTTTCACTGTTTTAGAATAAACTTATAAAATATAATAGAATATGCTCTGGAGTTCAATCTTCTAGATCTGACATAGGATAATTTTGATGTTATAATTACTTAACTTGTAATTATGATTAAAATGTTGCTTTGACTTTACATGTAATCTGTGCATAACATACTAATACAATTCAGCTATCAGCAGTGTCACATGTGTTAACACTCTGTGTCTTTGGTAACCTGACCGTCACCTCCAAGACATGTAACTAACCCTGGCACGGGGCAAATACTAGCTCACCCAGGCACCGTGCTGCCTGCTCACGTTAGGGCACTATTTTGTTTCCATAGCAACAAATAACACAGAAACAGTTTGGGAGTGGTTCCTAGTGTCATTCAGGAGAGTTCCTAAATAAGTTCTCTTGTCCTCACAGTATATTGTCATCTTGGTAATTTGAGGACTTTTAATCACTTTCATTTAAAATTTCAAATTAAGACTATATCTGAGAACAGGTGCTAAGGTTCTAGACCTAGAGTCATACTGTGTGTTCAGAGACAAGAAGTCATTTTGTAAGTTTGTCGCTGTTGCTGAGGAAACTCAATCCTCCTTAAACTGGAGAACACCCACAATAATGATTTCCCCTGGCTTAGCTTTTTCTTGATTTCTACAGTGTTAGGTTTGTAATAAATTTTCTTACAAATTTATTTCACCCGGGTCATTGCCTTAGCATACACTTCAACACTGAGATACATTGTTTCCATTATTCTTAAGTAATATGATAAACAAGCCAAAATACAAAACTTTTAACAATCTATCAGAGACATATTCTAGTGTTTGGTTTCCCAGAATTCCAATTTTTACATGACTCTTTCAGAGTTGCTTTAATTCATTCTGTAGTAATCTTTCATTGCCATCACTAACCTTCCATACCTTAGGTTGGTAGCCTTTTATTTGGGCATATCATTGTTTTTCATTTATAACCATTGACTGCATCATGTTCACCAGATACCAGTGTAGCTCTTTTCATATAAAATTCCGTCATATTAAAGTATTAAATCTGTTGTCACATTTTTCTTTTAAGCATTCTGTGCTATGTTCTGTTCAGTGTCAGTGTCTTTAGTTCTGATTTTTCAATTTTGTCCCTCTCCTTTTCCTTGACTTGTTAGTCTGATCCAACCTCTTCTACCTCATCTGATGATTATCAATATGTTATGGAAGCTAAACTACAAGAAATGATCTCCATACGTAGGAAGGTAGTCCTACTGGACTTTACTTTCTATTGCTAAATAGAATCCATCTAAGTTTTTCTTTTCATTTATAAAAATTATGTTACTTTTATTTATTGATAATCAACCATCTGTGCAGTTCAGTGCTTCAGGAGCTTAAGATTGGACAATGGCAGGTTTGTGTTCAAACCATGCACAGTCTGCATGTTACATTTGGCTGATTTCATTGCTCATAAATAAGTCCAATGTTTTGCTGATGCTTGGATGTAACAGGCCTTTGTAGCTGACACATTTCAAGCAATGCTGTTCAGCTGCCTGTTTAAAGAAAGTTTATTTTTTGAAAATTACATTTGCGGTTGGTAGTAGCTTGCTTTACATTTTATTTCAGTTTATTTAGAGGAAAAGTGTTAACCAAATCTTACATGTCAGGTACATTTTTCATATTTCTCAACAGGCCGAAGAGAGACATGGAAACATTGAAGAACGTATGAGACATCTAGAAGGTCAACTTGAAGAGAAAAATCAAGAACTTCAAAGAGTATGTATATTAAGTACCATTCCCCTCGATCATCAGTTTATGGGCATGTAAGAAATGACTGTATTTCTTGATTATGGGTTCTATTTACAATCTTATGAATATGCTTTCTGCATCTAAAAGGAAAAAAGTTTCTGCCAATTTAATCACACCAGACATAAAATGAAATCAGTTTTAAAGCCAGAAAAATATAAAATACTTGTGTAAATGACTTTTATGTCAAGTTTATTTATTTTGTCTTGAATGTAAGGCTAGGCAAAGAGAGAAAATGAATGAGGAGCACAACAAAAGATTGTCTGATACTGTGGACAGACTTCTGACTGAATCCAATGAGCGCTTACAGCTACATTTAAAGGAGAGAATGGCTGCTCTAGAAGAGAAGGTAAAATGACAGGAGAGTAGACTCGCATGAATATTTAGCAGTGTGCTCATGATCATGGTTGTTTTATACCCTGCTGCATTTACTGCCCTGATCAGACCATCCATGTATTTTCCTTAGGTGTATGTGGTTTATTCTTAGAAGTGAACAAGTAGTTCTGTAAACATGTGTAAGATAAATTTTTTAAATGAATAACAAATGCTTATTAGCATAATCATATAGATAAATGCATTAAAATGTGTTTTGTGATGAAAATATTTTAGTTATCCTTCACCTGGTGTGCAAAAAAGAGTGATAAGATAAAAATCAATATTTTGGGGTATGTGGGAAGTCTCCTTGCATTGAACTATTCAAATGTTTCAAGTAACTAAATCTACAACTACTCTAAAAGCCAAAATGTGAGTAAATTTATATTACCAGTAGAACTAGCGTTAATCCCAGTACAGAGTTTAGGAATGCAATCATTTCAGCGGCATTGTTTCAAAAAAAAAAAAGTGCTTCTTTACAGTGTGCAATATCATTCACAATTTTATATGTCTCATTGATAGTTGGCAGCCACCAGACCAGCACGAGTTATGTGAGCTGGTTGCCAATTCCAGAGTATAAACAAAGGTAGGGGCTAAAACCCAGGTAGACAAATCATTTTGGAAATTTAGATTGAATACCCATCATTACTTAAGCTAGACATTTTCCCCTGATCCATACAACATAGGAAAAATGTTTGCATGAAATTGTTAAAGTAGGCTGATTAATTTACCCATTACAAAGTGATAAGGCGGGCCTTCTTCCCATTCAATTCCAAACGCATGACCATTTTGCCGATTGCTACACACTTAGTTTAATTTTACTAAAATTAAATTAGAAAAGAATACATTATTTTAAGTCATGCTTTGTAGTAAATATAAAAAAGTATAAAGCTTTTACAACAGTAATATGTTCATGACAAAATTTAAAAAAATATACCTATGATACAACTTATTTTCATATGTCATGAGATGTAAGAGTTTTGTAAATAGTTAAAATTTCATTTTTATTTCTCTCATAATTTAGCCATTATTAGAAATTAATTATTCTGTATTTGAAATCAAAGTCCAGAAATTAAACTTTTCAAAAATATGATCTGATCTTTTATTTTTTTCTTCAGGTAATAAAAATGAGTTCATCTGAATTCTTTATCTATAACACCTTTGGCTAATATTTCACTGTTACTCACTTCTTCTCATTTTAAGAGTAACCTTATTATTTCAAATTTTAAAAGACTGAGAAGAGGAAAACATAAATAACTTAAAAGATAATGTTTATTCCCTTCGTCAATCCAAGTGTTATAAAATAACATTTCCCATTTAAATTATGTATTTTTCTAAATGTTAAGGTATCATGTTTAAAGATTCTATTTAAATTTGGTTTCCACGGAAACCAAGAAATAGATACACCAAGGAAGGAATCAAAGAAGATTCTTGAGCAATAAAAAAATTAATCTACATATTTAATTATTTTCTGTTTTGTTAATTAATTCTTTATTTTTTTATTTTCTTTAGAATGTTTTAATTCAAGAATCAGAAGCTTTCAGAAAGAATCTGGAAGAATCTTTACATGATAAGGTATAATGGAAACTTACATTTTATCCATTTTTCTATTTTACACCGATGAATGTTTTGCTATGAAATAAATTTGATAAGAAATAAGTTTAGGATGTTATCTTTTTAAAAATTTTAACTTTTATATTATACATACAGAAAAGTATGCATATATAGAAAGAGCTTGATGAATTTTTACATACAAAACACACTAAAAATCGACACTATGGTAGCTCCCTCTTGTTAACATACAATTACTACTTTTATCCTAAATGATAATCACTGTCTTGACTTCTAACAGAAAAAAAAATGCTTTTGACTTTTTGTGCTTTATACAAATGGAATAAAAATGTATGCACTAATTTGTGTTTAGTTTGAGGTTATCATTTTGGTAGAGATGCATTAAATATCTATTATGCGTAATAAATTATGCTGTGTATTTGCAAACATGATCCTAACTCCAAAGTAGCTGAAAAATGTAATTGAGGAGAGAGAACACACCTTTGACAAAACAGCGAGTTGCAGACGCCAAGTGTCAAATGAGTGAAATAGTAAAAGCTACAGGGGGCAGAGATCACCATACGTTGCAGCTATAAAGAAGGCTTCAGGAAGGTGTGAGTTGACAAAATTTTAAGGAATGGTAGGACTATGTTGCAAGCTTTCAAATACAGTGCAGGTGGCATGATTGCAGGTGCTTCGTGTGGGGAGGGGGTGAGGTAGGGAGTCTGATATCTTAAATAATAATGGGCATAACAATTTTGGCTAAAATCAGTTATTCCTATTGTAGGATATATGGTAGAAGAGGAAGGTAAGGACTAAATTATGAAATGTTAAAAGCTGTAATTGCTAATATGTCTTTTCCTCCTTCATTAACCTGTAAATTCCTGTGAGCAATTTTGTCGGATTTCATTTTGTTTGGCATAAGCATATAACATAACATAAAATCACTAATTTAAGAAGTGACCTATACATGTGTGTTGAACAAAAGAAAAAGGAGAGAGAGTGGGAGCAAAGGAGGGAAGGGAGGGAGGGACAGAGGGAAGATCTGGCAATAGTATGGCATAGGGAAAGTACTGGAAAAGATGAGAGAATAAAAATTAAAAAAAAAAAAGCAATTGTACATTTAGCCCCACTGAATGTTAACTATTATGATGTTAATTTAAAGCTGGTTGGTCCCACAGTCAGGGTATATAAGATCTCCTGCAAGAGAGGTCTGCTATAGCAATACAATATGGTGCCCAGAAGACAGCATCTAATTCTTTCTGAAGTTGTTGAGAAAGTCTACACAGGGGAGTTGCCATTTCATCAGGTTCTTGAAGGCATATAAGATCTTATCAAATAGAGAGGGGTAGGGCAGAAGACAGAGCCTATGTGATAGCACAAAGAAAACAAAGATGGTTGATTTGCTGAATCACCAGAAGTTTGCTGTGACTGGTATGTGTTTAAAGAACTAGGTTGTGACCAGATTGTGGATTCTGGACTCGATGCTGTTATGTAATGTTATGTTATCCAAAGCTCTGTGTGCTCCTGGCAAGATCCCCAGAACCCACTCCCCCACCACCTACCCAAGCCTTGTAGCTTCAACAATCTGCCTAAGCAACCAGCAGAACTAAACATTCCATGCTTTGCACCCTTGTTCATGCTAGTAACTAGAGGAGGCAAATACCAGGTCATACCTCATTTCTGAATATCATCCCATACAGCTGAACATATTTCCCAACCTAACTACATCTCCTATAACTTCTCAGATTTTGACTCAATAATCTATAACTGACTGTCCATCATTGGCAAAATCTCCTGTATATTCAACCTCTTCTTATTGTTTCTCTTCATCATGTTGATCTCTAAAATATGAAATTCTTAGGACTGGTTTTTGAATTTCTTCTCCATATTCAGTCCCTGAGTTCAGTCTCATCTGATCTCATGGATTTAAATACCATCTATAAACTGAGCATTTCCAAATTTAGATCACCTACTGGGTCCTCTCTGCTGAGAGAGCTCATGTGTTCAAGAGCCAACTCAGTATCTTTATTTGGACACTTTGGCACCTCAAACATTACAAGGCAATCCCTCCACCCCAAACGCCAGCACCACCAGTCTAAACTACCACCAGCAGCCATCTTCTCATCTTCTCAGTAAATCACAACTCTTTCTTTTACTCAGGTTAACCTTGGAGTCATTCTTGACCCCTTTCTTAATCTCCCACCCCACATTCAGTCCAATAGCAAATTTGTTAGTTCTGTCATCAAGGTATAACCAAAATCCAGCCATTCTCTCTAACACCATTATTATCCAGGCCACAATTCTCTTGCCTAGATTTTTGGAAGAACAGTAATAATTTTATTTCTTCCCTCCCTCCCAGTCTTATTCAATGGTCCATTTCACTGCTCTTAGAATGATCATGTCACCTCTCTACTCAAAAATTCTCTAGTCATTTGGTGTCCACTCAGAGTAAAAACCAAAGACTTCAAAATGGTTGACAAGGCTTTCAGGACTACCCTTCCCAAGCCCTACAACCACACTTTTCTCAATCTATTCCCTATCTGTCTTTCTCTTTAACCTGTCCAGTTCTGCCACAGTGACCTCCTTGCCTACTCCTTCAACAAATATACTCCCCTCCCAATAAGGGACATTTGCAGTTGCTATGCCTTTTCCTGAGACATTCCCATTTTTTTAAACTCCCTTCCTTTAGGTCTTTGCTCAAATAACACTTTATTTGAGAGCCCTTCCATGACCCTTTTATTTTCTTTTTCCTACCAACATCCTATAGACTCTGTTTATTATCTTTTTTACTAGATTATAAATTATGTGAGGGCAGGGAATTTTTTATTTTGCTACTTTATCATAGTGTGTAGCACAACAGAGATGCTCTATGCATATTTGTGGAAATAACAAACAAAAGAATTAATAAATGCAATAAGAAACCATTGAATATTTTAGGCAAATAATTTATTTGATCATATGTGTTTTTTAAAATGATACAACTAGGGGCACCTAGGTGGCGCAGTCAGTTAAGCGTCTGACTCTTGGTTTTAGCTCAGGTCATGACCTCAGGGTCCTGAGATCAGGCCCCACATTGGCTCCACACTTAGCTCGCAGTCTGCTTGAGATTCTCTCTCCCTCTCCTCCTCGTGCTCATGCTCACTCTCTCTCTCTCTAAAATAAATAATTTTTTAATTAAAAAAATAAAATGATACAACTAGCAGAAGACTGTGTAGAGAAGAGATTGAAGACAGCACCACTTCTGTGGAAGCTGGTGAAATAATGCAGGAAAAAAGTAAAAAATGTATTAAGTAGAATGATGGTACTAAGAATAAAAAGGGCAAATGAGAGAAATACTGGGAAAGCCACACTGACAAAAATGTATAGTGAGAAGTGAAGTATGATTCAAGTAAAATGTCAAGCATTGGCTGGTGGGACAGGAAATAAAACAGCAATAGAAAATCCAGAAAGATACATTTAAACTTTTATAACATTATAAAAGTTATAATCATGAAAACAAAATTAAATGCTTACATAAGCATTTAATTAAGGACTATAAGACAACCCTTATCTTAAAAAATCTACAAACTGAAAGTGTAATACCAATCTGAGAAAATTTTCAGATGCACAAATAATTCTACGAATATCAAACTGATAATTTTAACTTATAATAGGTAATGATTTTTTTCCTCATCTTTTTAATCCATTCTTCTTTTTCTTCATCCATGTGTACTACAACGCTTATAGAATAATCAAAGTCCTTCACTTACTGCATAAATAAGACCTTTTCTTTATTTTTTAACTGGCTATGATTATGACTCTGCATTTTGAAGTGATGTATACATAGCTAGTCATAATCTTAGGATTCCCATATGTTTGCAAAAATTTAGGATTAATGAATGCCAGACAATATAGATAATTTTTTATTGATTTCTGCTATTCACATTTCATTACAAGGGAAAAATTAGGCATATTTTACTGTCAAGATTATTATCTTTAATAAAACTATATCCATCAGTTTTGCATTTTTAAAAAGCCATTAAGCTTGGTAGCTTGGTTTATCATAATTGAATGTTGGTATTATTGGCATTTACATATCTTCTGAGTAAAACTTCTTTGATTTTTAGGAAAGATTAGCAGAAGAAATTGAAAAGCTGAGATCTGAACTTGACCAATTGAAAATGAGAACTGGCTCTTTAATTGAACCCACAATATCAAGGTAACAGTAAATTAAAATCTTATCTATAGCTCACCAAAAATCAATATGAATTTTTTATGATTTCATATTGCCTCAAATAAAATAAATAAGTACCTCTTATTGCTCAGCAAGCATTGCCCTATGTTCACTCCTGACTGATTTACTGTTTCTATATTCAAAAATCATTCTCTAATTTAGTAATCTATTCTGCAAATATGCAATAAAAATTTAAATTATTACCTTTTGTATTCTCCATTTAATTACATAGCTATAAATACATAAAAAGAGTCTTAAATGAAGAAATGGAACTGTATATAAGGAGATTACATCTCATTCTAGGAAGCAGCAACACCTCTTTCCTCTACATGCAGAAATGTTTTCAGTGCTTAATGTTACTGAAGAAATATCATTAATTATGGTCCCTTAACACCTACCTCTTTTTTTAAATTAATTGCAGATTCAGAGTGAAGGAGAAATTATACATGTTTTAAAAACAAATACGTTTAGCCATACTCATCTACATTGACTCAATACCTCATCTTGAAAGAAAGAAGCAATGACATGATTATTTACTCTCTAGATAGATAGCTCAATCTTGATAATTCACATATAATTTTCTTTTGTGCTAGGGCCTTTTATTTAAGGTTAATAAGAAACCCTACAAAGATTTACTTATTTGATCATTTATTTGACAGCACAATTATATCAACTATCTGAAACTTTTGAATAACACAGACTTTTAGAAGTTCATTTTTCTTGCTCTTATACTTATCCTAAGAATGTTAGCTCCACAGAGGCTGGAATTTTTGTTTGTTTTGGTTACTATAATCTCAGCACCTAAAACAAACAAATAAACAAACAAACATTGGTATATTATACTCATAATAGATATCACCGAATGAATGAATATCTAATAAAGCATTTTTCAGATACTCAGAGGAAAAATCCAAGTTAAAAAAATTCAAAAGGTGCTTATATCCTCTTTAATGTAAGTATTAATAAGAGTAATAATGTAAAGTATTAACAAAAATAAGATTCAGCATTTTGAGTATTTCTACCTTCAGTTTAATATAAGAAACACAGTTCTGCAGGCACAAAAACACCCAAAGAACTTTTAAAAGTGTAGGTCTTTAATTTAGAAAATCTTGTTTATTTGTCTAAATGCTTTGTTATGATTTGTGTATCTGAACTGAAGCTATTTTTTTAATTCAGTGGTATATATTCACAAGGTGGTGATGATGACAATGATGGTGTTGATGAAGGGCAAGAGCTGATAAAAAATATCAACAGAGTAAATACATAGAATGAGCATCATCCAGTCAACACATTTAATATTTTTAATAGAGCCAAATGGCCATTTTGTTAGCTTTTTGACCTTTGGTCTCAGAAGTACAGAGTTGTATTTAAAAAAGGGGGTTCCTGGGGCATGAGGAGAGAGACAAACAAAAAAACAGACTTTTAACTATAGAGAACAAACTGTTGGTTACCAGAGGGAAAGGCGGTAGGGGGGTGGGTGAAACAGGTGAAGGGGATTGAGAGTACACTTATTGTGATGAGCACTGAGTAATATATAGAATTGTTGAATCACTAGATTGTACATCTGAAACTAATATGACACTGTACACTAATTATACTGGAATTAAATATATACATATATATCACTGGGGAGAAAAACAGAGTTGTAGAAGTATTGTCTAAAATTTCATCACTGCAGTGAGTCATCATGGACAGCCTAATAATGGGACACTTATCCACAATGAGGGATCATCATGGAAGCTTGGGAAGTACATAGAGAACAATTCTTCTTTGATACAACAGCTTATAGTAGAAACAAAGGTAGACCAAGAATAAGAAGACTGACATCCCTAGGTCTAAGACAAACAATTACTAGCTGTTTGATTTTGAAAAGCCTATTTTCCTTAATAAGTTCAAATTTCATATGTATTTTACATGAATTGTATATAAAATAATATTTTTATGACTATCTCACAAGCTTACTTTGCAACAAGTGATCAAAGGGGGGGTTGTAAACTAAATCATAAGTGTAAAGTATTATAAGAATTATTGATAGATAAACTGATGGGATGGAATTATAATGTGGTATAAGATAACAATATTTATTGAACAGCAATTATAAACTGATGGGGTGAAATTATAATATGTTATCACAATATTTATTGAGTGGCAATTGTTTATCAAACATCCATGCTTCTGAGTGCACAATTTAAAAAGAAATAAGAAAACAGAAGATGCATGAGAATTTCATTGATCATAAGGCAGAGAGGTAGGAAGAGATGAGCTAAAGTTGGTGAATATCAGTAACTAATATCCTCTACTAGTATCTCATCTGAGAATAATAAATGGCTGGAGAAGGTCTGATTTGTCTCAATTCTGAAGAAAGGTAGGATCTGGGTCATTGGAAAGGACAGTCGAAGACAATTCAGGAATCATAGAGATGGGTAAAAATGTTCTTTAAGAAAATTCAGACTTGATTTATCTATGGAAGTCCTTTGGTGAGATTCTATGCAAGAGATTCAGGTGGGGAAACTGCACGGGTTCATGTCTAAAGGAACCAGTGACTATATTGTAACTTAGACCTCCAAGTGACTCAAAATATTGTACACCAAAAATTATTTAAAAGTTGAAATGTATGGAAATATTGACTCTGATTTCTGTTAGTAAAGTAGCTCATGGAGTTGAATAAAAGGAGAGAGGTGAGCAGTAACTGCTTTAGATGAAGTATAAGCAATGGGCTCTTCTAAAGTTGATGTTGGTTCAGGCCTTTTGTTCTTTCAAGATCAGTTATGCACTTTCTACTTGCAAGAAACTGCATTGGAGATATAGTGGTAATGGTGATGAAGAATACATGTTTCAAATGGGAAATACAGGGATACTGTGAGGACAATTGAAATAGAGGGAATACAAGGGGCTACAATAATATAAGACAATGGGAATTTTAATCTGAGACTTTAAAAATGTTAACCGCATAAAGGTGTGATGACTATTTCCAGCAGAAATAGTATGTTCAAAGGACAGTATGTTCAAAGGCTCAGGATTAGAGGAAAGTGTGAGTCGTTCGAGAAATTGAAAGGAAGTCTGTATGCCTGGAGAGAGAAGAGGCAGATAGTAACTAAAAGTGAAGCTGGGATAAGAAGGAGCGTTCTAGATTGTCGAGGGCCTTGTAAGGCCATTGAAGAGTTTTAAGCAGTGAATCAATAGGAGCAGATCTGTGTTTTGGTTCACGTTTTTATAAATGACTTGGAGTTGAGAGAGAAAACAATACTCCTAGAATGATGAGTTATAATTTTAGAATCTCCACTCTGATGACCATAGAGATATTACCCAGGCAGTGACAGAAAAAATGTACTTAGAATGTTCTGAGGTAGACAGTTTAGACTGTATAATAATTAATTTCATTCATTCATTATCTTACCAGATATTTATCAAGTGTTTATTATATGCTAGGAATACCTCCTTAAGCATACAGTGGTGACTAAAATCTGACCTTTGTCTTCATGAAACACAGACCCTGTTATAGAAGTTGAGAGAGGTCCTATTTATGAGTATGACCTGGTTCATTAGTTTTTATATATGACTAATCCATAATAAAACCAGTTTGCTTGATTAAATTTCAAGTTCACCGCTATAAAAATGAACAGCTGTCCTCTTTGGGGGATGTTTTCTTAGTCCATTTGCTCTAAAGTTCTATTTGACAAAACAAGGATTTGCATCAGTTAGGTCAGTGTCTTCTACTGTTGCAAAAACCTAGAACTTACCTAACCTTTTCTAATCTTGCCTATCATTTGGAAATGTTTGGTTTTTCCCTTTTCTTTTTCCACAAAGAGAAATAATAGAAAGAGCATAGTAGATCATCAGGACCCCCAGTTCAAGAGGAAAATACAGCATTAAGCATATTTTGTCCTGATGATAGAGCATTTTATAGGGCAGCACGCTGTCACTGTTATTATGATTATAGCAATAAACTGAATTTGTTGTAAATCTCTATATAAATAATGTGTCTGGAGAAACCTTTATTACACTTTGATGACAGTGTACTTTATTATCATGTTTATTGAAAACCAGTGTGATAATATTTTTCTATTGGAATTTTCCAACTATTTCGTCTCTAAGCAGATTTCAGAATCAAATGTGCTTATCAAAAGATTTTTCTTTATCTTTTTGAAACAGTGTCTTAACAAAAGCTGAAAAATTATCTGGTGGTATATCCTATTTTGTTAAAAAAATAAAGGGATACAGCAATAAATAACATGTTGATATGTATACTAAATACTTCAACAAAAAAGAATTGCCAGAATTTAAGCCAATGGATCTTGGTTGTCCATCTTAACATGCTTAATTTTACTACCACAGTTGAAAATGATAATTAATGAACAAACAGATTTTTTCTATTCTAAACAGAAAATTCACTTCACTTTCAGGAATGAACCTGAGACTGGAATTTCTGACATAAGCCTCACAAGAGACCTCAAAGAATCATGATAATTCATCAGTTTTCTTCCTTGAATTTTTCTTTTTTCTTGAGGGTTTATGCTTTATTCTTTATTGACAATTAAGCAGGTGATAGTGATTTGCTGGGAAGTTTAACTTCTGCGATTGGTCGTCTTTCGTATTTTTCCTTTTTCCAGAACTCATCTAGACACCTCAGCTGAGTTGCGGTATTCTGTTGGATCCCTAGTGGACAGCCAGTCTGATTACAGAACAACTAAAGTAATAAGAAGACCCAGGAGAGGCCGCATGGGTGTGCGAAGAGATGAGGCAAAGGTTAATTTTTTTTTATTTCAAGTCTTTGACGATTCTAAGTAAATATCTTACTCCATCTTGAATAGAATTTTAATACTGAGAGAATTCCAACTGCTAGCATTTTTAGTTTCAAGCATGACATATGACATATTTTTGAAACTATAACTAATGCAAAACCACTGCTATGTACCAGAAGTTGAACTAAGCATTCCCCATGTGTGTATCCACATAACCTTTTGAATTTGATTCTATTTTTATGCTAACTTCAGACATAAAAAGATTGGAGCTCAGAAGTTTTAAGTGTTCAACATTATACAGCCAGCAAAGTGTGATAGAGTCAAAACTTGTACCTTTATTTGTGTGGTTTCAAATTCCATGCTTTTTTATCCCTTATGCTGTATTGCCAAACAAATGGACTCTTGGTTTGCTTGGGCACTTATGCAATGGTATTCATATTGTTAATTAAGATTAATTAAATATTTTAATTATAATTGCTATTTTAATAAAACTTTGAGGAAAATGTACATAGACTATTGAAAGTGTTTATAGAGAACTCTTCATGATAAACTGCAGTGCCAATCTTCATTCATTCGCTACATATAAACTATGTATATTGTAAGTGGGGAGTGGCATTTTATAGAAAAGTCCTATAGTTCCTTTGTGCCCTAAGTATAAGCTGTTCTCTGCAACCACTTTCATGTGTTGAATACTATCTAACCTTATTGTCCTTACTTGTATACAGGTCCTTCATACCCTATGGTTTTTAATTGGTACCTGTATCATGTATAAATTAATCCTTCATAGTAGGCATTCAGTATCTGTTAAATGAATGAATAAGAAGTGAACAAATGAAGAATAAATCAAGTCCATCTTAGTTCTTTTCTCATTTGTATATGACAAATAAATTAGTGCTACTTGGTACCAAAAAAATTTATAACACAAATGCTAATTCAGGTGCTCAAATCTTAAATAAATACTGTGGTATTTACATGTGGTCCCCCTCCCAGAAAATCATTTTACATCTTCACAAAAATGAAAACCAATTTTTTAAAATGCAGAAAACTCTAGGTCCTCTCTCTCTTACTTCCCTTCCTCTCCTATCCTCAGATAACAGCCTGAAAAACACCAGTAGATATATTATCTTTGGGGGCACCTGGCTGGCTTAGTCAGTAGAGCATGCAACTCTTGATCTCGGGGTCATGAGTTGGAGCCCCACATGGGGCATAGAGATTACTTACAAAAAAAGATTTTCATTCACATGAGGGATTTATTATATCAAATAAAAACCATAGTCATGTAAACTAGTGTGCCTTGGGCTTAAAAAATCAATGAAGCATTTAAGTGATCAGAGAAGTAGAGGTGAAATTAAATCACTTTTCAATATTATTTTAATTATACTTTGTTAGAATCTATGTAAATGAATGTTGGGGAGAGAATTATTATATAACTAGTATGATAATATTTGCAGTCTCAGTCTATAATAAGAAAGTGTAAGTAAGACTAATTAGTAAAAGAGATGGAAATGCTTCAGTACCAGTGAATAGAGATTGTTATATTTGGAAAGAAGGAAAAATGTTTCAAACATAGATGCTTCAAAGTGATTGTTAACTTGAATTGGGGTTGAACTAGAAATCATGCATAAGTTGATCATCAATATTCCTATTAAAATCCTATTAAAAACTTCTGCTTTTGCTAGGTAAACTATAAAGCATGTGTGCTTTTTGTTGATATTTTTCAGAATAGTGCTTTAATAATGAGCAATATGATACATATGGTAATGACTCATTTACCACACAGGTGAAGTCTCTTGGGGATCATGAGTGGACTAGAACTCAGCAAATTGGAGTGCTAAGCAGCCACCCTTTTGAAAGTGACACAGAAATGTCTGATATTGATGATGATGACAGAGAAACTATTTTTAGTTCAATGGATCTTCTCTCTCCAAGTGGTCATTCTGATGCCCAGACTCTAGCCATGATGCTTCAGGAACAATTGGATGCCATCAACAAAGAAATCAGGTGAGTTCAATTATCACTGATGGTTTTAAAGGATTAGAAGAACTTGATACTAAAAATGAGATAATTAAACCAGAAGCACAGGCATCATCTGGGAACCTTTGAATTTTAAAGCACTTTTTACATTTAAATTTACTATTTAAATGATATTTGTGGTAATAAGGTACATTCTTAAGGTACATTTAACACTGCCATAAAGGTACTAAATAGCATGCAATTAATATGCAGCCAGCTCCTCAAAACTATTTAGACATCAGAGTGAAATTAACTAGGACTGAATTATTTCATAGTAGATATGAAAAAACTGCACTATCACCACAGTGGATAATAGATGGTTTCCAAAGAGTAGATTACATTATAGAGTTGAAGTTGTACAAGTTATCAATTCAGACATTGAGAAATGTTGATAATTTCAATTTTTAACTTAATACTGTCTCAAATCCCAATAATGTTAGTAGTCTTTACTTACCATTAACTTGACTAACCCCAGTAAAGAACCTAACTGTGTCGGGTGGATTTACAGACTTTCAAACATCGGGAAACTACTCTTAACTTGTTTTTTCTCAATGGATGAACAGTTTTTTAATATTTCAAACAGTGGGTTTTTTTGTTTGTTTTTCTGGCTCTAGCTAAGTCTGTTTACCTCCTAATACAATTCACATCTATCCAGTTCTCTACTATCATCAGCCTTTTGCACATTGTAATAGGTTCTCATGTAGATGACAATAATTCTTTCTGGTTTCCTCACGGTGTATGGGTTCCCATCTAATCCAAAGTAACACTGCAACCAGAGAAGACTTTTTTAAAACCGAATGTGCTTAGGTAAAGTAACCCTTTTTCAAACCCTTCACTTGCTCTTAAGATAAAGAACAAAATACTCCATATTGTCTACAGTGCCCCACCTTCCTCCACATTCTCACCTACCTGATTCCATGTTCCATTATACGTGACTTCCAGTTCTTTGAATCTTCCTTGCTCTCTCCTTTGTGGTTGCTGTTCCTTTCTTCTAGAACATTCTCCTCATTCCACACCATTGTCCCATAACATTTCACCCTCTTTAACTCTTACCACCATCCCTTCCTCTGTCCTTCAGTTCATTTTACTGTCCTTCTTACCTTCATTAGATTGTAAATTATATAAGAACAAGAAATATATCTTGTTTTGCTCACTGTCTTTTATATCCAGATATTAGCACTTTTCTTGATAAATAGAAAGTGTTTCACAAATATTTGATTAGTATAAATAGAAAAAATAATATAGAACATAAATTCAAACTGAATGACATTTTTTGATGCTACAGAGCTAATGATTTAACAGAGTAGATTTGAAATCAAGTATGTATCTGTGATATTTGTTTTCATCGAAAATATATACACACATCCTCAGTAACAACCCATGTCCCTCTAGGACCTCAACTTTGTTACCTTAGGGTAGTAAAGCCCAGTTATAATCTTGGTCTAGACTAATTAAGTTGGTACCCTTTTATATGTTTCCTTGCTGACCCTAATAATGTATTTAATATAGTTGCTAATTTTTAAGAAATTAAGAACTACATATAATTCAGGTATATAGCAACATTCAAAAGAAATGGGCATCTTGGACAGCAGGAGAAGATGGTGGAGTAGGAGGACTCTAAGCTCATCTCATCCCATGGATACAACTACAACACTCACATAAGTGAATATAACCCAGAAAATGATCTGAAGACTGGAAGAACAAATTTCACAACTAAAGGTAGAGAATATATCTGTAAAAATTAGTCAAGGGATTCACAAAATAAAAGGATGTAAAATATGACATCATATACCTAAAATGTGGTGTGGAGAGGATTAAAGAATGGGTTCAAACTTAAAAATGAGTCAATGGAAAAATCAAAAAGAAATAAAAAATTACATGGAAACAAATCAAAATGAAAATGCAATGGTCCAAAATCTTTGGGATGCAGCAAAAGTGGTTCTAAGAGGAAAGTTTATAACAATGCAGGCTAGAAGCAAGAAAAATCTCAATCTAACTATATACCTAAAGGAGCTAGAAAAATAACAAACAAAATGCAAAACCAGCAGAAGGAAGGAAATAATAAAGGTTAGAGCAGAAATAAATGGTAGAGAAACTAAAAATAAATGAACAAACAAAAACTAAAGAAGAGATAAATGAAACCAGGAGTTGGTTCATTAAGATCAACAAAATTGATAAACATCTAGCTAGACTCATAAAATAAAATAAAGACCCATATAAACAAATCACAAATGAAAGAGAAGAAATAATAAGCAACACCAAAGGAATACAAACAATTGTAAGAGAATATTATGAAAAATTATATGCCAACAAATTGGACAAACTTGAAGAAATGGATAAATTCCCTGAAATGTATAACCTAAAACTGAAGCAGGAAGAAATAGAAAATTTGAACATTTGAAGAAGAGGTAATACCAATTCATTTCAAACTATTCCAAAAAATATAAGATAAAGGAAAACTTTCAGATCATTCTATGAGGCCAGTATCACCCTGATACCAAAACCAAATAAAGACATCACACACACAAAAAAGAGAACTATAGGCCAATATCTCTGATGAACATAGATGCAAAAATTCTCAACAAAATAGTAGCAAACCAAATCCAACAATACATTAAAAAAATCATTCACTACAGTCAAGTGGGATTTAGTCCCAGAATGCAAGGGTGGTTAAATATCCACAAATCCATCAATGTGATATATCACATCAATAAGAAAAAGGATAAAAACCATATGATCGTTTCAATAGGTGAAAAAAAAGCATTTGACAAAGTACAATATCCATTCATGATAAAAAACTCTCAACAAAGTAGATTTAGAGGGAAAATATCTCAACATAATAAAGACTTTACATGAAAAACCCACAACAAGTATCATACTCAGTGATGAAAAACAGAGCTTTTCCCTTAAGGTCAGGAAGAAGACAAGGATGTCCACTCTCACCACTGTTATTCAACATAGTACTGGAAGTCCTAGCCATAGCAATTAGACAACAAAAAGAAAGAAAAAATGTCCAGATTGGTAAGGAAGAACTAATACTTTCACTAATTGCAGATGACATGATACTGTATATAAAAAACTCTAAAGACTCCACCAGAAAACTACTAGAATTAATAAATGAATTCATTAAGGTGGCAGGATACAAAATCAATGTACAGAAATCTGTTGCATTTCTCTACACTAATAATGAAGCAATTCCATTTACAAATGCACTAAAAAAATAATGAAATATGTAGGCATAAACTTAACCAAGGAGGTGAAAGACCTCTACTCTGAAAACTATTAAATGTTGATGAAAGAAATAAAAAACAACACAAAAAAATGCGAAGACATTCCATGTTCATGGATTAGAAGAACAAATATTGTTAAAATGTCTATACTACCCAAAACAATCTACAAATTTAATGCAATCCCTATCAAAATACCAATAATATTTTTCACAAAATTAGAACAATCGTAAAATTTGTGTGGAACCACGATAGACCCTGAATAGCCAAAGCAATCTTGAAAAAGAAAAAACAACATATCACAATTCCAGACTTCAAGTTATATTACAAACCTTTAGTAAAACAGTATGGTATTGGCATAAAAATAGACACATAGATCAATGGGACATCATAGAAAACAGAAAAAAACTCACAAGTATATGGTCAATTAATCTTAGAGGAGGAAAGAATATACAATAGGAAAAAAACAGTCTCTTCAACAAATAGTGTTGAGAAAACTGGACAGCTACATGCAAAAGAATGAAACTGGATCACTTTCTTATACTGTACGCAAACAAATTCAAAATGGATTAAAGATCTAAATGTGAGACATGAAACTCTAAAAATCCTAGAAGAGAGCATAGACAGTAATTTCTGACATCAGCCATAGCAACATTTTTCTAGATATGTCTCCTGAGACAAGGGAAGCAAAAGCAAAAATTAACTATTGGGACTACATCAAAATAAAAAGCTTCTGCACAATGAAGGAAACAATCAACAAAGCTAGAAGGTAACCTATGGAATGGGAGAAGATATTTGCAAATGACATATCCAATAAAGGGTTAATATTCAAAATATATAAAAAATTTATACAACTCAACACCCCAAAAATAAATAATCCAATTAAAATGGGTAAAAGACATGAACAGACATTTTTCCAAGGAAGACATACTGATGGCCAACAGATTCATGAAAAGATGCTCAACATCACTAATCATCAGGGAAATGCAAATCAAAAGCACAATGAGATACTACTTCACAACTGTCAGAATGGCTAAAATCAAAAACACAAGAAATAGCATGTGTTGATGAGGATGTGGAGACAGGAGAATCCTCTTACACTGCTGGTGGGAATGCAAACTGGTGCAGCCACTCTGGAAAACAGTGCAGAGGTTCCTCAAAAAGTTAAAAAGAGAACTACCCAAGACACCAAGAGACACCAAGACACCCAAGACAACTAGGGTGGCTCAGTCGTTTAAGCGTCTGCCTTTGGCTCAGGTCATGATCCCAGGATCCTGGAATCGAGTCCCACCTTGGGTTCCTTGCTCAGCAGGGAGCCTGCTTCTCCCTTTGCCTGCCTCTCCCCTTGCTTGTGGGCTCTCTCTCTTTCTGACAAATAAGTAAAATCTTAAAAAAAAAAAAAATAGAACTGCCCTAAGATCCAGTAATCACACTACTAGGTATTTACTCAAAAAATACCAAAACACTAATTCAAAGGGATTCATGCAACCCTATGTTTATTGCAGCATTATTTACAGTAACCAGACTATGGAAGCAGCCCAAGTGTTCACTGATAGATAAATGGATAAAGAAGTGGTATATACATACAATGGAAAATTATTCAGCCCTAAAATAGAATGAAAACTTGGGGCACCTGAATGGCTCAGTTGGCTAAGTATCTGACTCTTGATTTCAGCTCAGGTCATGATCTTAGGGTTGTGAGATTGAGCTCTGCCTCAGGCTCTGCATGGAGCCTGCTTAAGATTCTCTTGCTGGAGAAGAGGTGGGTGACGGGATGGGGTAACTGGGTGATGGGCATTAAGGAGGGCACTTGAACTAATGAGCACTGGGTGTTATATGCAACTGATGAATCACTAAATTCTACCTCTGAAACTAATACAGTATATGTTAATTAAATTGAATTTAAATAAAAAATTTTAAAAAAAGAAATGCACATGTTGCAGGTGTACAACATAAAAAAAATCCCCCCCGCCCCTCACCTCCCCTCACTCACGTGTGTGCATCTGTGTGTGCTCTCTTTTTCTCTCTCTCAAAAAAAAAAAAGACGAAGAATGAAATCTTGCCATTTACAACAACATGGATGGAGCTAGAGAGTGTAATGCTAAGTGAAGTAAGTCAGAGAAAGCCAAATACCATACGATCTCACTCATATGTGGAATTTAAGAAACAAAACAAATGGGCAAAGGGAAAAAAGGGAGGCAAACCAAGAAACAGACTCTTAACTGTAGAGAACAAACTGATGGTTACCAGAGGGGAGAGGGTAGGGGGATGGGTGAAACAGGTGATGGGGATTAAAGGGTACACTTATCATGATGAGCACTGAATATTCATGGAAGTGTTGAATCACTATATTGTACACCTAAAACTAATATAACACTGTATGTTAAACTATATTAGAATTAAAATTAAAAAACATTATAAAAAAGAAATAAGCATCTTCATAAAAACAGTGACAATGTCTTCGTAAAAACTGCTAACACTAACTAGAATTTATTTCTGGTTAAGATTTTTCTTCTTCCACAAACTATTCTAACCATTAAAAAAAAATTCCTCTTTTCTGGTTTCCTCAGTTTACTTATTCTCCCTTAAAGGAAGGGATCAAATTACTTCATTTGCCACTGTCCTGTTTGTTAGTTAATCTGTGCATCTATAGTTAGCTACTGTTTTGAGTGCCTTACTTTTATGGTCTTATTTATTATTTCATCCTTTTGTATGATTTATATGGGACTCTCTCCCCAACACATTAGGACATTTCAAAGGGAATCTATTTTGTGTTCTTTCTTTCTTTCTTTCTTTTTCTTTCTTTCTTTCTTTCTTTCTTTCTTTCTCCTTCCTTCCTTCCTTCCTTCCTTCCTTCCTTCCTTTCTTTCTTTCTTTCTTTCTTTCTTTCTTTCTCCTTCCTTCCTTCCTTCCTTCCTTCCTTCCTTTCTTTCTTTCTTTCTTTCTTTCTTTCTTTCTTTCTTTCTTTCTTTCTTTCTTTCTTTTTTTCTTTCTCTTTCCTTCCTTCCTTCCTTCCTTCCTTCCTTCCTTCCTTCCTTCCTTCCTTCCTTCCTTCCTTCTACATATTCTTGAAGCTTCTCCTTAAAGAAAAAATGAGTAATAGTGCTTTGTTTTCTCAAAAGCATTTATAGCAACAGCTAAAACAGTTTCTTTTATTAGGTATGTATGTGTCTATCTGACTATAAATAGATCATCTCCATATTATTAACACTGCCTGGTGCTTTTTTGAATTTGACTTGGCTAAGTAGGTATTGTTAAAAAAAAAATCTCAGGGTTTTATTTGACCAAATGATAATTATAAATGACCATTCATTGAAAATTCTGTCAGTCGTACTGTTTCATCAGGTGGGAGTTAAGATTCAGTATCTTTGTTGGGATCTGAGTTTCTAAAAGTCTCATTTATTGGCACCTCAGTTCAAATGTAAGATTAGGATGAGTGACAGGAAAAAAAAAAAGGATTAGTGGCAGAAATTTTCTTGGCAGGCAAGGTTTTAAAAGGTTTAGCAGGTGGAAAAAAAAAGTTTTAGCAGGTGTAGTATAGAAAGAGGGTTAGACTGAAAGTGGGGAGGAGTTATATATCACTTGAAAAGAAGGATTTTCTAATATTCAGCCAGAAAGCCTCTGGAATTTTTGAAAGTTATATCATAGCCTTAGAGAAAAGAAAACATTAGATTTGATATAAAATGTTCACAGAGCTATTTATTTCTTTATGTGAATTCCAGTTACCATCTTAGCAGCATATAATGGATCCAAATTAAATTGTATCTTTCAGGCTAATTCAGGAAGAAAAAGAATCCACGGAGTTACGTGCTGAGGAAATCGAGAACAGAGTGGCTAGTGTGAGCCTGGAAGGCCTGAATTTAGCAAGAGTCCACCCAGGCACCTCCATCACTGCCTCCGTTACAGCTTCTTCACTGGCCAGTTCATCTCCCCCGAGTGGACACTCAACGCCAAAGCTCACCCCTCGGAGTCCTGCCAGGGAAATGGATCGGATGGGAGTCATGACACTGGTATGATGATATGCACGAGAACATTTGTCCCCATTAGGATTAATGGTGCATGAGCTGATACTTATTGGGTGTTTATTCTAAGGACCTTCTGTGGTTTTTATCATTTTTCTTTTTTCACAACATCCCTTGGTGGTAGGTGCAACTATTAATCTCATTATGAGACAAGCAAATGTAGCCTACACAGGTGTAATTTTCTAAGGTCACATAATAGGTAAGTAGAAGAGCAGCAATCTAAATATCACAGCAGCTATCTGAATGACTTAAACCATTAAGTAAATTTTTACTGGTGATATCTTGAAGTAAATTGGGACTGGGTATTTTATTTTTAATGCAATAAATCACAAAAAAAATATTATAATTGCTTCAGTAAAACAACAAAGAATGTTAACATTTTATAATCTAGATAATATAATTTTAATAAGAAGAGCTATCAAAAATAAGAGTGACAATTTCCCAATTTTGTTTTAGAATTTCATGTCAACATTTTTACCCTTCTTTATTCTTTAATTCTTTGTTTCATTTATTTTTATATTTGGGATTCATAGTTAGAAACCTAAGTTAGGCGGTACCCTGAATATAACTGAGAGAAAATCAAAATGCCTTTGCTAAAAATAATATAGAGAAACCTCTGGAAGAAATGATGGGAATGACTACTGAGTGCTATGATGGTTAGCCACTTAATTCTCATGATAACATCTGCAAGTCTGAGGGCATCACCTCAACAGAGAGCAGAGGTAACTGGGGTTTGAGAGCATGAGTAAATTGCTCATGTTCAACACAGTAAGTGGAGCTGGATTTTTTCTTCAAATTTGCCAGCACAAAAGTATGTGCTATTCTGTCCCTTCTGTGTGTGTGTGTGTGTGATTACCTGGAAATACGTTTAAATGACAGTAATGAAGATTTAAATATTCTGAACTATTTTGGGAGGTAAAATTCTGCTTTTGTAATGAATATTAAAACTTTACTATTAAAATAATAAAATTCTAATTAAAAATGAGTTTGGGGATAGAAATTAATTAAAAACAAATAGGTGAAATAATAGTTTTATACAGTATAAAACTAGCACAAATATAACAAATGGAGGAGAAATTAATGATACTACAGAAGAATATGAAGTGTATACAGTGTTTCTAAATATAGTCAGAAGGCTGTGAAGCTTCTATAAGAAGTGTCACAGTATCTATGTGTGTGTATGTATGTGTGTAAAATATCTGAACAAAAAATTTTAATTCATTTCCTAAATGACATCGTTAATAAATATGTTGCAGTAATATGTATTATAGCTAATAAATTGTAAAAATTATTTCCACTGGAATTGATTTATATTAATGCACATATATGCATTTCTTTATAAAGAAATTATATCTATATCTATCTATATATATAAAATGCTCTCACCTCTAGGGAAAAACTACCTTATAATTTTTTTTTATTTTATTTTTACAAAATTTGTTATGTATGTAAGTTAAATGTCTTTTTCTTTAATTTTACAATTGAGAATTGAAACAGAAAACTATTTTTATGGTGTGGCAGCATTTTTCACATCCAAACTCTTTATGATTATGGACTTCCATACAATAAAGTCAACATAAAAGAAAAATGACAAATTTTTTTAAAAAAAGGGAAACTTTTACCTTCTTAAACCACTGAGTCCTCTATTCTGTGCTCATTTCCAGACTTGATATTAAAAATATTTTTAAAATAGGAGCGCCTGGGTGGCTCAGTCAGTTAAGTGGCTCCCTTTGGCCCAGGTCTTGAGCTCAGGTCTCGTCCTGGGCTCTGGCCCCTCCCTAGTCAGGCTCCCTGCTGCTCTGCAGGGAGTCGGCTTCTCCCTCTGCCCCTCCCCCCTTTTCCTGCTCGCTCTCTCACAAATAAATAAATAAAATCTTAAAAAAAAATTTTTAAATAGACATCATAGACTGTGCCCAATCAGGACAAAGGACAGCTAATCAGAACTGACCCCCCTTTGACACAGCACACAGTTTTAGCCAACGTACTATATACCCAGTATATGGAGCTACATTATGATCTGCTTATTTTTAGAAATCTAGGAACCGTCAATCTGACTTTAACTAAACAGGATATTGTCTCTCGCTTAGTTTCTGTTTATATTTGCTACATATATTGATGACTTGTTTATTATCAAAGCTACAGTAAGAATGTTGGCCCACAGAGCAGAATTTAGTCAGCATTCAAGGCAAGGAAGCTTTGGTTATTTCTGTCCTGGTCCTTACATTTTTGCAACATAGTGTTTTGCTCTTTAAAGTATTTTCATAAACATTGCTAATGTTATTATTTTATACTAATAAAATAATGTGTATAAACACATTTACACACATCATTTACACATGAGATTTGTGTATATTTGAAAAAGATGCCACAGCTTTCATGCATTTTCTTGAGCAGTTAGTCATAAATAAATCAATGATAAATGAACATTATTACACTGTAATTACAGTACTTAAAAATGTTTGAAGCATTTCCTGAGGGTAAAAAAGTACTTAAAATTTTCCATATCTGACTCAGAAAAACAAGAAATGAAATCCAGAAGTCCTTATCACCCTAAGAAAAGTTTGTCATTAAATTCATCACTGCTACAGTGAAAGACAAGTAGATTTTCTTTTACCTATAGAAAATATTGGGGGGGATAATTCTGTTGGATATAATCCATGTTTGAATTTTCAGAGGAAAATGAAGAATTTTAGGGACAGAAAAGCAGAGATTGAAAAGATATTGTATTCATTTGTATTGTATATGTTTATATGTTATGCAAACATTGTTATTTGTCCTGATTATAAAATGTGCTTTCATTTACTTTTACCTCACCACAAATCTATAAGCATAAAGAACATTCTACCAATATCTAGTTAGAATATTGAATGAACTAGATCAACCAACTTTCCAATAACATAAAAATATATAAATGTAAATGTAACTAAAATGGAATAAAATTGTTTTACTCACACAAGAAAAATTAACGAAGATATTAAGTGAATAAGGTTCATTGGAAATCAGAAAGAATTAACTTTTAAAAAAAATTCTGTAAAAGCACATTGACAAGAAAACAGCAGCTGTAGAAACATGTTACACTGAGGCCAGAGCTTTAGGCATTTGGGAATGAGAGATTTGTTAGGATGCCAGGAAGTGTGAGATACATCAGGGATAACATCCCTGCCCTAGGGAGGACCAAGGCTCTGCATAGATAGGGCAAAAGGGAATGTTTATAAACTCCATATATGTGCATTGATTCTTCATTTACATATGATCTTCTTCATTCCCATTTATGTTTTCTCGGGAGGATATAGTCCCATATTTATTTCTGGCTAGATCACTGCATACGTGCTTCCTGTTCCCTAGGGTCCCGTGTCTCAGATCTCATACACATATGTTTGACCCTCTCATGTGGACATGCCCCCTACCAATTCCATCTAAGAAGGTTCCTCTCTGAAATCACTCTGAGGAGGAGTCCTTCTGTAATGGTTAAAGACATTTATTTAGAAAACAATGGAATGAAAAAACAAGACAGTCATGTTATGAATACTATTTAAACTTGTAACATGGTCAATTGGTACTCATTAATTAGTTCTATTTTATGTTGTTTTTATTACTGCCAATCACAGCCAAGTGATCTAAGGAAACATCGGAGAAAGGTACTGTAAATATCTTTTTTTTGATTGCTAGTTGAATATTGTTTTTCTGTGAAAGCTTTAAAATTATATTCCCATTAGTTGAGCCATTTTAGTAACATAAAAAGAAATATTAAAAGTATTTAAGTGTTATCCAGTTGTGTAAATATGATTATAAGAACAGATGCCTCAAAATAAAATTGTTTATGCTTCCTAGGGTAATGGTTAGATTATGTGGTCTAAATATCCTAGAATTAGATTGTTTATTGCCAATGCTAGAACAGTGCTGCTTGTTTTTAAAATGTAGGTTTTACTGTTATTCAGGCATGTGAGACCAACAGATCAGGAGACCACTGTCAACGAAAAGAGAGCTTGTTACTCACACTTCCCCAGAGGAAGGGCATGCCATGCTATGCAGAGGCAAAAGGAAGTACCAGAGGAGGTCCTGAAGCAGAAAGAGCTAGGAGAAAAGATGAGTAGGAGCTTTATTGTGGTTTCTGTTGGAAAGGCAAGGCAGGGTAAGCAGGCTTAGGATTGGCTAGTTTTAATCATGTCAGTGGGCTCTAGGTATAGGGGCCATCTCTAGTTGTCCAATTCCTGGCCTGGGACAATTAAGGCAGAGGAATATTGCCTCCTGAAGTGTAAGAGCCAGAAAGAGAGTATGGTTTGGCGCACTGGTCTAGATTGATTGATGTGCACATGAAAGGCACACTCCAGGGAAGTAGTTTGCTATCTCTAGGAATTAGCCAGCCCTGAGAGGAACATTCTGTCCTGGGGACCAGATGCTAGAGCATCAAGAAGACAGAACTTATAAAAATATAATTAATCTGATGCCTTCCTATTTGGTGTGACATAAATAGAATAAGTATTGGAAATGAGAAACAAAATTGACTCTAGTTCTGATTCACAAAATGACATCTTGTTAGATAATTGAGAACAGCAAAGCTCAGAATCATGGATGTTGGATGGGAAAGATTTCAAAGATTCAACCTACTATCTAGTGCATAAATCTATTTTTCAGCATCATCAAGATGTGATAGACTATTTCCAAACACTTCAGGAACCAGAAAACTATTTTTTTTTGTCTTTTTTAAATTAAAGAAATCTGTATTTGTGTGGCTTAGATTGATGGAACTTTTTTTTTTCTTGAGTTAACATCTATCTTCCTATGGTATCTTCTCCTTGATACTACCATTTGGTTCTCAACTGTCAAATTTATCATGCATAAAGTTCTTTGTCTCTGACTTCCTCTACCACTTAAAAGGATTATTCTAGGAATATAGAAAGAAATCTGAGTAGATGATGGATGTAAAAGAAGTTCAGTGGGTATAAGAATAAAAGTGACAAAGGAAAGTCTCATACAGGAACGCAGGCTCAGGGAATTTAGCGGGTGAAGAAACGGTTGGTAAAAAAAGTAGGTCATGGAAAGACCGCAAACTAAAAATTGTTGTGTATCAGGCTAAGGAGTTACGGGTGTGATTCCATTTGCACTTCAAAAGAACACTTTAAGATAAGTATTATCACGTCCATTTTGCTGATGAGGAAATTGAATCTTAGAGAAGGTAAGTAATTAGCACGCGTCATTCAACAAATAAGAGAAATCAGAATTCAAATCCATCTCTGATTCCAAACCGTTTCTCCTCTATTTTATTTATACAGTGTAAGCTCCAAGCATTATTCAGACAAACAGTTTGTGTATGATGTTTTTAAAAGCTGGTATTTGGACAGTTGGCATATTTGACTGGTGGTGTGGAGAGAATAAGGCATTTTAGGAGGTGTTTCAGAGGAAAAACTCTGGAAGCAGAAGGGTCAGGCTTAGCAGAAAAAAATCACAGAAAACAATTACGGCTAGACCATGGGACTGTGAAGACATAAACACATATTAGGTAGAGTTTGGAAACGTACTTTATGAATTTAGATGAGAGGTGAGTTTAGGAAGAGTTTTCCAGAGTATTAACCTCATGCTGAAAGTAGTTCTTGAAAAAGATTCTTCCGGTGGCACTATACTCATTGAAATGGAGAGAGGAAATCGTATATAGATGCCTACATGAACTGTTACAAGTAATCTAGGCTTGGATGACAAAAGCCCAGTCAAACAATTTAATTAAGTTTCTCCAATACATGAGGTCTTTATCATATATCATATATAAACACACTTATGAATAATAGCTCAACATAGAAACAAAGCAAGGCATTATGTAGACATAAGATGATAAACAGCTTTAAAATTTTTGCTATAGCCATATTGCTAACTTTTTGTCATCAGAACTTCCAGAACTGTATCTTCTAACTATGCTTTCCAGAATCTTTCTCTCTATATGTATGTATTTCAATGCACAGTGATGCCGTGGAAAAAAATGCAGGGTTGTTGTAAAAAAAAAACCTCTTTACAATCAATTCGATTGTTGAAAAGTCTGACTGTCATGCAGTTTTATATGTCTGTCTCTGACAAAATTTATCCTGAATTGTTCTGGATTCTGAACTAAATTATTTAAAGAAATCCCTTCCACCTCATCTTCTTGTTTCTGTATACCTTTGTCCACATTCCCATGAGAGGTAGTGAAATGAAACAATTTGCAAGAATTTTTTTTTCTAATAAATTGCCACTCATTTTTTAAACATCTGGAACACATTTCATTAGCCTGATTTAATACACTTTATCTGGTAAAGTTGTATTTTTGCCACCTTCTCTTCTCACTTCAAAGATCTATGTAAAAGATATCCATGTTATGATAACCTGACTATGCATACTTTTTTTAGTGAATTAGCTCAAATATGTGTTCAGTAACTTTTTATGAAACATTTACATTCCTGATATATTGAAATGGATTCCAGGGTAGCTTTTTTATAGTCCCTAGATACTGATCTATGGTGTTTATTTACTCTGAAATAATATTTTTGTGTAAATTATCCAAGAGTTTTTTTTTTTTTCAAACTGGAATATCTTTACTTTTAAACAGTTATGACACACACTCTTCAATAATGTGAATTTATATGTGTAAGACCTATATGCCCCAAGTTTTTTATTTTGTTTTTGTGTTAGAATTACACAAATAGCCTTGCTTAATGATTTCTCCATTTCCATCCATTTCCATTGAAATCTAGAAAGAGTTCATCTGAATGTATTGTTTTCGCTTCTAGATTGCAGTGGTGGAAGAAGATGGTCGGGAGGATAAAGCAACAATTAAATGTGAAACTTCTCCTCCCCCTACCCCTAGAGCCATCAGGATGACTCACACCCTTCCCTCCTCCTACCACAATGATGCCCGAAGGTACGACTCTCCCAGAACACAGCACAAGACCTGCTCTCCTTTAGAAAACACTCCTCTTTCTTTCAGTGTTGTCAAATTGACTGCACTCATATACTTTCTCAAAATTATATGAGAAATTTTATTTGAGCTCTAACTCTCCATTAAGGTATTGCCCTGCTCCCTCTCCCCAACATCACTTGTGGAAAAAAAAATTTGCATTCTGAAATCAAATTTTTAGTTTTAAAATTGTATATTTTTGGTCTTATTAGCCAATATGGATGAGACGAACTCTTCTATTTTTAGTGGCTATTTCCTATTAAAATAGAGTCAGACTAATGGAAGGACTTATTAGGAAGAATAATAGAAAAATTAAGGTATTCGAGGACAAGACTATAAATTTGGCTTAAATGTAAGAGTAATTAGGGTCTGAAAAGTCCATAATTGCACATCATTTACTTTTAGCAGACAGATAGGTATACCACCCTCCAGGTGCTGGTGCTGCTGGCTAGAACAGCTACTCAGGCAGAAAGTTCTTAAGAAAAAAAAAAGTATATTTGCCAAAATATTAAAAGAAAAGGTAAGGGAAAATACCCATTTTTCACAGTAACTCATCCTGTGGTCCTTTCTGTCAGCCTACAAAATTGCAAGCAGATCTCCATAAGAATTAATGACATAAATAAACCTAAACATGCGAGTCACATCTTAAATATATGGCCTTTTACATTCTTATCAATTGCAGCGTCTCTAGACACATAATTGATATAACTGACCATAATGACTTAGTATTAATAACTTATGTAAGAATCTGTCTTCTAAATAGTATGTGTTTTACAGCAACTATATTTGAAAACAGAGCTTTCTGTGCTGGCAGGCATTTTTTGTCTTTCTGTTTTGCTTATTTTTGATTTCTAATGTGGAAAACAAAAGTTACTCCAATTTCAAAATATATGCTTTCACCTTCCAAGAAAAGAGTGAATTATATTTTAACATGTGAAAGCTATTGGTTTGGAGTTTAGAGAATGTGAACTCATGAATTAGGATGAATAAGTAAAGTAATTCATCAAGGTGTTGTCACATTAGCAGCTGTAGAATAGATAGCAATATATATGAACCTCTCCTATTAATACGGTGTCAGTTACACTGACCAGGAATGGAACAGCAAGCACCTGCTTGGAATTCATTTCAGTGTCTCATGTACCTAAAAGAATACCTGAGAACTATAAGAAAAAACAAAAAGTGATCACTAGAGCATATGATTATTTGCTTCTGAATCCTTCCTAGATGATTTAAAATTAAACGATTTAGACTCCAAAACTGGGAGAGAGAAAGGTGGCTAGAAGAAACCCCAGTAAAGATGTGGGCTGGAATGGCAGCTTAAATTTCATTGTTAGTTAAATTTAAATGTCTTATCATAGGTCATTATGTTTATGACTGAAAAAAACATAAGCTCTGAGAAGGAAATAGGGAAAGGGTCACATGCTAAAGAATGGAAGGTCATTTAACAGGCAATGAATAAGCCAATCTATGTTCATTGATTCATTTGAGATCATATCAGAAATAAGGGGGAAAACATTTAGAACAAAAATAATCTTTTCTAGAAAAAATTTGGAGGCTCAAGGCCCTAAGCCTGAAAAAAACCAAACTTCAATATGTGTAAAAGCAAATATAGGAGGAAAGGGAGAAAATAAGTGTTCTTCCGTTTGTCCCTTTCTAAAAGAAACAAGTCTTAGTACTTTGTGGGACGAGCAGTTTGCTCTCTTTTGTGTTTTGCAGTAGTTTGTCTGCCTCCCTTGAGCCAGAAAGCCTTGGGCTTGGCAGTGCCAATAGCAGCCAAGACTCTCTTCACAAAGCCCCCAAGAAGAAGGGAATCAAGTCTTCAATAGGACGTCTGTTTGGTAAAAAAGAAAAAGCCCGACTTGGGCAGCTCCGTAAGTGTGCATGTGTTTGACTCTTCACTGCCACTCATTTCAGTCACTTCTGAGGGTCCATCTGCTTTTCATTTCATTTCCCATCTTTGCATTGCTTTTTTTTTCTACCTGACAAACTTTCTTTTTCAATCAGCTCTGTAAATGCAATTTAGCTGAATAATGTTGGACAAAACTTACAAGGGAAGAATATTGTAAAACGTATAGTTCTTTTGATTTCTCTGTGAATAACAATAGCTAGAATTTATTTGATGCTGACTCTGTGATAGACACAAGGCCCCTATGAGGCAAGCGTTATTACCGTTATTCTTATTTATTGTTGAGTAAACAATGTCTTAGTAAGTTGCGGAACTGAGAAATTTATCCTAGTGTCGGTGTTTCAAACCAGTTTAAAATCACTGAGCGTACTGCCACTTAAGGCACAGATATCTATAAAAGCTTTTCTGCTGAAACAGTTGAAATACCTATAAAAAATCCAAAATAATTTTTTTAGTCAAAATAAAGAATTATATGCAGGGCAAAAAAAGTACAGGATTTCTTTGTTTAAAGCTAACACAGCTTTCCACAAGCAAACTCTACACTATGTAGGTGGGGAGACAGAGGAAGGAATAGGGCAATACGGATTGTGTTAGTCACTAATAGAATAAAAATATAGATCAGTACATTTGAAATGACCCTAGGTAAATACATAAACATATGTACATAGGTGATGGATGGATGGATGGACAGACATATTTATAATTGTCTGAAACAAAAAGAATATGAAAAATGTATTTCCTAAAATGATGATATATATACACTTGCCTGTGTGTGTGTGTGTGTGTGTGTGTGTGTGTGTCTTCCTATATATTTATTTTTTCTTCTGAAATCTTTTTTCATCATATTGGATATTTGTGATTACATCTTCTTTTTTCCATCTTTTCCCATTTAACTTAGAACTATAGTTAAGTGATTGGGAAAATATTTAGCTCCCACCTCTAACACTAAATGCTGAACAGAATGATACAAATTTCTTAGCACTTTCTTTAGTTTTCCAAATAAAGGAATGATTACTTACAAGTAATGCTCCAGCTCCCAGGCTTACTTGCCTGTCCTGGCACCAAAAGAATTTCTGAGAATAATATTTATGTTTGCAAATTTACAAATGTGGTATTTTCAAAAATGCCCGTCCCAACTTCCGTAATGTAAAACCCACACAAAGCATCAATGATGTCTGACCAGCTGTGTGATTAAATGTTACTCAGCAGGTGAATTAAATCCTCTTTGGATTTCTGTTTCTCAGGAGGGAACTCCTTAAGCTATAAAAAAAATTATTGCATAAGGAGAGAAGATAGAAGATGCTTCTTTTTTAAATATAAAATATACATGCCAAGGCATTGTTTTAATTTTTTTGTTTGACAACTATTTATAATCTTACCAAATTGTCATTTCCAATATATTACAGTGTAATTCACAATAGTGTAGATAGTTATTTTAAGATATTTATTTTGCTAACATAGTAATCATTTTATTTATTCCTATTTCAACATATATATTCATTTTAGGATCTATAATTTACTTTTCCCTTTTAACATAGATTTAATTGCCTTTCCCTCATGGATTTTTTTTCTATTTTTATTTTGTATTTAACTTCGATGAAGAGTAACTGAATCAGAAATTTTGCCAATATTCTTTCAAAATCAAAGCCAAGATATAATTTAAAGTCTGGTAAAATATAGATTCTTCTAGAAACCTAGCACTTCTTACCCATTTTCAGTGACTGTGTGTCTCTATGTCAGACCAGATGAAAAGGGAATCAAATTTTCTGATCAACACCATCCAAGTTGGAAACTAACCATAGTTTTTGGGGGTCATAGCATCACCCCAGGAAGAATTCTGAACTCTCAACAATTTTGTTTTACGCTGAAGAACAACAGACACAGTATAAATAAAGCCAGAGTCAGCATGCTAAGGACTGCACTACTGATGAGGAAGACAGTGACAAACATCTGTGCCTCTGGAACTGTACAGAAGCTGTACTGAAGGTGAATCAAAGCTCCTAGAGAAGCCAAGAATAAAAAGTCTTTACTGGAAATGAGACTGGAGTAAATAAGAAGAAAATACAGACACAAATAGGTTCTAAAAAACCATACATTTACCAAAAGAATATGGTACATGGTACCACTGGTACTTTGGTTGAGGGATAAGGACTCAGGTCTACTTTTGTCTTGGAAGGTGTATCCAGGTTGTTAGGGGAAGACTGTGAAAACTTTTCAAACCCCAGAGGCTACCACCTGGTCATGCTGATTTATGCATTAGAAGAAACTAAGAAAGACCTCTAGTGGTTATGATTTTAATATCTTGATCTGACAAATTTAGGCACAGGCACTGGCAATGTTCTTTCTTCTGCCAATGTGAATAGAAATAGAATAAAAGATGGCACAGAAAGTAATACGGTAGAGGGATGATGGTGTCAAAGAACCAAATTTGAAGTTTTGGACCACGTCCTAAGATTTTGAACTCTTAGTTAAAGATTTAACTCATAAGCTCAAAGAAAGAAAAGTAATCTGAGGGTAGCTATGCTAGAGGCCTCTAAATGAAATATGGTATGGAGGAAGAAAACTATCTAAACAAAACTATGAACGTGTTCGCTTGGTTCCATCAGGAATGATGAAGAACAAAGGAGAAATTCTTAGTAACTCAAAGAGGAGAATATTGGTTAAGGGGGTGTTGTTTGTATTGTATAACAATCTGAAAAGCTAGGGTTATAAGATAAAATTCAGATATGATGGATCAGTCAGTGTGACTGCATTAATAACCCCTAACCATGAATCAAACTGAATATCCAAGTAGTCATTTTTTCAAATGTGTTACTAGCAGAGACAATATAAACATGGAGACCCCAAAGCACAAAGACAACAACACATCCAAAAACATTTGAATAAAGCTAACAGAAACCAAACAAAATTATTTTATTCCAGAAGTCTGTTTGTTTATTTATTTGAGAGAGAGAAAACAAGCAAGAGGGGGAGTGGGGGAGAGGCAGAGGGAGAGAGAGACTTAAGCAGGCTCCACACTGGGTGTGGTGGGGCTCAATCTCATGACCCTGACATCATGACCTGAGCCAAAATCAAGAGTTGGATGCTTAACCGACTGAGACACCCAGGTGCCCCTATTCCAGAAATCCTTAAAGTATGTTTTCCTTGGATACCTTGATTATTCAGTCAAATCACAAAAGTAGCATGGAGAAAAGCTTGGTAGTAATGGAAGATTTCACATTTTCAGGTACCTTTTAGAAAATTCATTCTGCTCTTTATCAGACAGTTTGACAGTTCTGTGTACAGTATTAATGCCTATAATGTAGGAGCAGGATTTGCAAACTAAAATGTCTACTCAGTGCATCAGATTATAGGCAGAGTTTAAAATAACAGGAAGTGATATAGATTAAAATGAGTGAATGAGCATTTATTCTTCCATTTAAAGCATTCATATTTAATTTTTAAGTACTATGCTGGAAAGGTAAAACATATATATGAGCCAAGTCTACCTGAAGGTATCAACTGAATTTGGGGAGAGTATCCTAGCAGAGGAAGTATTCCTTCTAGCAGACATGGGATCTGGTTTTAGTTTCTCTTTCTCCTTTTATTTTCACTTACTCTCTTCCCATAGTACAAATCCCAAGATGAAAAGATGTAAAAACAGGTTTGATAATCTTGTTGAGGGGCATAGAGACAACAGGACCAGTAAAAACTTCTGCTGACTTTGTAGAACATAGATCCAGGGTGTGATAGTTGTCTATCAAGACATAGCAGCCCAATGACCACAGCCTTTTTTCTCGATGCATACATCTAGAGATGCAAGGCATCCCTGATATTTCAATTAATATTTAAACATGCTATGTCCAATCTGTATTTAAAGTCATCACTTGATCCTGCCATCTTCCTTAGATGTTAACTTATCTTTCCCTTACCTCTAATATCCAAGCTTAAATGAGTTGTCCACAGTTACTATTTTCACATTCTCATCTGTCAGTCACTTTATAACCTACCACAGCCTGACTTCCACACAAACTACTAAAATTCTAGAATCAATTTTAGTCTTAACCAACATAGAAGATTGGTTAAGACAATGAAGGATAGATGTTATCCCAGCAATTCAAAAGGATAGTAACACACTCAGGAGAGTATTTATTATGATGTGAACTTAAGGAAGAAGCAGTATATCTGAAACAGAAGACCTCTTCCTAAAAAATATAATTTGAAAGATTTTGGTACCAAAGTTGTATGTATAACAAATGATAGATATAAGCAAATTAATAAAAGTAAGGTTTGCCTTATGTGATCAGTAAGTACACATAAGTGGAACTATTCAAAAATTCACTTTTGCTTTTGCTTGCTTAAAGAGAAAGATTTTACCCAGAAAAGAAGCATAACAAGAGGGAATTGAAACCCAACAGGGTTGAGATTTTGAGGGAAAAAAGAACACAGAGATAATCCAAAATCATTTCTGTCTTCCTACTTTGAGTGAATAAGCATATGTTGAGCCATTCTTTCTTGTAGAGTACCAACCATGAACTTTAGTAAAATGGCTAAAGCATAACTGTTGGCATCAAAGAACTTTCAATTTATTAAAATAAAGCACATAAGCACATACAACCTTTTATTTAAAACAAAACAAAACAAAACCTTCAGCATGTTCCTGACCCAGAAAAATTTTACCTGCTGCATTGTCTATCCTACCAGGATAGCTAGGGATAGGAGTTTTGAACCCCACAATCTAAAATTATACATCGGTTATTGGAATCCTGACTGGCTTGCCTTTTAATTCTATCTGAAGGCATTAACCTATTTTGAAGCAAAGCAAATTAAACTGTGTTAAAAATAACTATGTCAGATGACACTTGTTTGTTTTTCTGACAAAGTTACTCAGTTACAGAACAGGAAAGGCAGTGGGTGAGCTGTGACTCATGGCATCCCTGTGGACAAGATGTCAAAATGGGGTCTGGGTGATGGAAAAATTCGGTGGGGTTTATAACTGGTTGAATAATCCTCCTATTATAGTGCTAACAAGTAGAGTGATGCCACCTTGGATCAAGGTCCCTGGTGGCATAATTAGGACTCCTCTGTCTTTAGTCAATACAACCCCAGTCACTTAACGTGAATATTTCAATAGCACAGGTATCCGATTTATGGATTACTGATATGGACAGAAAACACAAATAAAAAAAAAAAAATAGAGTTGTTCTAAAAACTATCTCAAAAATATCTCTCCATATGATCTTAATACATTCTTTGATTTACTACCTGGGAAACACCAGGTCTCCCAGGTCTTCAGAGAACCCCAATTATAATGACTATAAAGAAAAAAAAGAACAGAACACACATGACCATCCTAGCTGATGTTAACAGTGAATGATAAGGATAAAGAACAGAGGCCATTGACAGACATTGTAAGAGAGGTGAACAGAAATCAAAGACGAAGAGATTTTCAAGTATGGAGAATTGATCCAATAAAACCAAATGCGACGAAGCTATGAAAAACAAAAACAGTAAAAACAAAAAAATATATTAAATTTGAACAGGCAGTGTCCCCAATTTTGAATGTATAAAATACATGTATCACTGAGTAAAAATAGATTGATAGATGATAGATAGAAAGATAGATAGATAGATAGATAGATAGATAGATAGATAGATAGATAGAAGCTACTTTTGAGAATTGCCTTAAGTGCACATGAAAAGCAATACATTCCCAAGAAATTTTTTGCCTCCTAAATTGCAGTTCTCTTTCCTTTATGGTCATCTGACAGATTGTATTTTAGTTGCCCGAACTCACTGACCTACTATAATTAGCGTAATGAAGAAAATACCTTCATAATGACAAAAACAACATCAATATTGCACCAAAAATGTTCAGCAAGCACCCTTCTACACATGAAATTTGGGTGGCTTGTGCTGGCCTTTATCCAAAAATTTAGATTGTTCCTAGATGCTCTGGAGCCAACAGATACAATAGAAATTCCCAAAGTATCAATTACAGATGACTCATGCTCTTCATGGTGAAAGGGCCTTTCTTTGAATAAAAAACTATTTAGCTTCCATTATGAGTGCATTTTTTACACTTTATGAGCCAGGCCCTGTGTCTAGGTGCATTTTTCAGAGAGCTAACAGACTAACAGATACAGAGCAATTAAGTAACCATTTGTAAACTCAAAGTGTGTTTAAATCCAAGTGAATGCTATGGTTTAATACTAAAGAGAGGTCAGTTGAAAGAAAAGATGAAGCCACCAATGGGCACCAGATTGCAGTCTTCATCTCTGTGGAGTTAGAGCTCCCTTTTTAAATACAAGAACAGGGACCTCTATTGGATAAATGGAGAGGTATAGACCTTGCAATATGGGTTTTGGCTAGAAATTCCTATAGACTTGTATTTCAAGGGACAACATGAAATAAATTATGTTGAAAGGAATCTAAGGGCCAAGCAACATAGAGATATTTGCCGTCATAGTTCAGATGAACAGATAGCTCCAACCAGTACTATTCATAGATCCGAGTATATAAGGGTCCTTTAGATTCCTTGGCCAGGGTCTTAGGAAGCCTCACACTTTGCAGCACCTTCCTTGGAATTTTCTATTATCCCTCTCTGGTACCTGGGAGAGTCTAGGGCTGGCTGTGCTATCGGGGCAGGACACTCTTAGCCAAGAAGCCAAGATTTGGACCTGTGTGGGTCTAATCACTGAAAGCACTGATTATTTTATTTTATTTTTTTTAATTATTATTATTTTTTTTTTACCTTTCAGACCCTGGGGCAAACCAGGGAGGCAGTGCCATCTGGGCACGGTGCCTGATCCAAGCAAACCATGTGGATTTGGGTCCCTCTTTCTCCCCTTCAGAATGTACCTTGACCCTCTTTCCCGTGCTTGGGGTCAACCAGATATCCCAGGAAGCCCAGAGACTTACACCCATGAGGTTGTTCTGGGCCAGTGGCCCAACTTTGGTTGCAGGAGGGTGATCTGACAAGTGAATCACTCACTCCTGCTGTCTGGAATGCTATTGTATGATGTTGGACCACTAGATTGTTGTCCTGCTGATTTGGGGTTAACTCAAAATGTTTACATAGAAAATGAAGTGGAGGGCGCCTGGGTGGCTCAGTTGGTTAAGCGACTGCCTTCGGCTCAGGTCATGATCCTGGAGTCCTGGGATCGAGTCCCGCATCGGGCTCCTTGCTCAGGCAGGGAGTCTGCTTCTCCCTCTGACCCTCTTGGATCTCGTGCTCTCTCTCTCTCTATCTCATTCTCTCTCTCAAATAAATAAATAAAATCTTTTAAAAAAAAAGAAAAAAAAGAAAATGAGGTGGAAAAAATATTTGAGTGGGACCCTCACATCTTAGGAGTGGTCCTGTGTCCAACAACTTCAACTCCTACAAGACCTCACCAGTGTAAATGTGCTTAGTGATACCCTAGAGAACTTCACTGAAGGCAAGAATTTTGACTTGGGCATTTGCATGCACAACTACTGGGTGGCCACTGCCAAGTGATAAGCAATTTATTATCTGAGTAATCCAGTCAATCATGAAACTCAAGCCTTCAATGTCTGAGTGCCTCATGCCATGAGAGGGTGGAGAGTTAATGATGCTCTCTTAACATTCCTTTTTTTTAAAAAAAAAAAAGATTTTATTTATTTGTCAGAGAGAGAGAGAGGGAAAGAGAGGCAGAGGGCAAGCACAAGCAGGGGGAGCAGCAGGCAGAAGGAGAAGCAGGCTCCCCGCATAGCAAGGAGCTCAAGGCGGGACTCCATCCCAGGACCCCAGGATCATGACCTGAGCCAAAGGTGGCCACTTAACCTACTGAGCCATTCAGGCATCCCTCTCTTCACATTCCTAATGAATCTCCCATAGAGTGAGTAACCCCTAGCTTCCACAGGCTAGCGTTTCATATCAGGGTCACTCTTGCCATTTTAAGGATAGGCTAAAGGATTTTCTACTCATTAAAGAATTTAGAATCCTTGTTCCCTGCCCAATATGTATCAGTTGCCCTTTGCAATCACTGTGACATTTGAAAACGTGCCTCCCTCCCCAATCAACATATGCAAATATTAATTTCCTTCTGGAGATTGGTACTGTCTCCAGTTTAGAACCATCAGTATAGAGAGAGCTGTCCAACAGAAATATAATTCAAGCCACAAATGTGAGTCACATATATAATTTTTAATTTTCTAATAGCTACATTAAGAAAAGTAAAAAAAAGACCATTGAGTTAAGTTTTAATATTTTATTTAAGTCAGAATATTTCAACATGTAATCAACATAAAATTATTAGATATCTTATATTCTTTTGCATTCTGTTTTCAAAAGCATATGTGTATTTTATACTTCCAACACTTAATTTGGACCAGCCACATTTCAAGTGCTTCATAGCGCTGTATGACTAGTGAATAAAATGTTAGTATAGATACACAGACAGATATTCCTAAAGTCCACATAGCCATATGAACCCACTACCACCTGGACAAGAATAAGGCAGACACTCTCCAGAGTCAGAGGATCATCCATAGAGTAAGAGTTCATCAGCTGGTTTGGCTGAGATCATTATTACCAATAGCTGGAACCTGAACTTTGCTGGATCAGTTCTATGAAAGAAGGTTCTCATCCAGAAATATTTTAATCGGGCTTAAAAAATGCACCTGATTAGACTTTTGCTCCTGCTTAAGGGTACTGTCCTACATGTGATCCTTAAAAATAATTTTACCTACTATGGCCATAAATGTTATTTTGAAACAGGATATAGCTGTAATTCTCTATTAAATGCTCTATTCAAAGGACATTAGATTTTGAAGTAGCCAGAGTATTTCCAAGCTCCTCATGCTTTTTATTTTTATAGTTTTATTTATGAGAAACAAATTCTAATATCTTTTTTTTCTGGGTCTAGATTTGACTCACCGTATTCTTCCAGAGCTGTCTTTGTTTTCCTCCCAGAGCAATCATTTATTTAAAAATGTTAGTTTTGCTAATTAAAATGTTGGGTTCTTGAAAAAAAACTGAAATCATAATTTAGATGTTCTTCTTTGCTGAGAAAAAATAGAAAGCCTGATTCATACAACCACTCAGTGGTCGAAATGTCTTGTTTATTGAATGGGTCTACCTCATCAATCTCTATGTCCCCATCTGGACTGATCAAGAATTTTGTAACTTTTAAGTGAATCATTCATTTCCATTTCCATTTCAAGAGAACAATTTTATTGTTACTTGCAGACTGTGAATAATAAGTTATGGATATACAGTAAGGCAAGTACACTGATGAGAGAAATAAAATGAAAATACCCACTCACTGTGCATAAATGGAAAATCTCACATTTAAAAATGACCCCCAAGAGTCCTTCATTCAGCTAGTGGATGATTTTCCTAATGGTGCCCACAATGAAATTCTTTCATAATAAAAATTAAGTATTAATTACACATGTGCATAATAATAAAATAAATTTTGGTACTCAGCTTCAAAATTACTGACTAGATCTAGACAACAGTCACTGTGTTTTCAGTTAAAGAGGATTTTGTTACAATTATACAGTTCAGTAAGAGAGTTACTAGGCTATGAGATTAATATTTATGCCAATGCTGCAGAATTTATAGCATCAAGTATTATAGATTGTTTGCTAAAATAAATTATGAAAAGCATTAACAACAAAATTTGTCACTGGTGCTTTAATAAGATATCTCATTTCACTAGAAAAACCATAACCTGGCCAAGCCCTGCAAATGTGAAGTCGGGAAATTACAACGACAGAATAGTAAAAATTGGCTTTAGTAATTTTATTTATTGATATATTGGTGATGTGTGTGTGTGTGTGTGTGTGTGTGTGTGTGTGTGTCTAGTCTTTGTAAGGGTTAGTATTAGCTTGAGTCTTTCTGCCTAATCTTGAGCTTAACTGGAATTTAAATCCCTTACACTTAAAAAATATGCATACCTTAACCCACTTAAAAATAGTGAACATTTTTTCATGTACTTTGGCTTCATGTTTTTTTGCATATAGTAAATATGAGAGAAAACAGAGCCCAGGATTAAGTTCTCATTTTTCAATCGTAACAAGAATTTATTAATTAATTATATGTTTATGGATCCTGAATGAAATAACTGCATTGTAAAATGTGTACTTCTGTGTTTGATTCCCAACATACTTTTTTTTTCTTCTTCCTTTCCCTGCAATGTTATGTATATTGCATATTTTCGAGAGCCAATAAAAATGACACTACAGTAAATAATCTATGGCCTGCTGAGTAAAAGCAGTTCTTACTAAGATCTTTTGAAGACATGATTTTTTCCAGATGTCATTATAAAATTTACAAAACAAAAGAAAACCTGCCAGAACATAAGAAGTTCTGGAAGTAGGGCTTATACCAAAGGTTATAGTAGTCAGCCAGGTGAGGAAAAGATGATTCCAAAAGCAGGATATGAAAGATCTTTAGAAATCAGCAAATGCCTCTACATTCCCTTGGCTTGGAATTGAAGACATGCACCGGATTGGGTTCATTGGGCTATCATGTATCCCATTATATATAAAATATGTCACATTTTTCAAATGTTGAAAAAAACCTCACTCACTACACCCATACTTGCTCTTGTTTTTCGTAAGAAGAAGAAAGGACCTTGAAGCTTGCAGACCGTACTTATCCATGTATTTATTATGTATTATGTTGCTGCTGGGTGCAGTTGAATAGGAGGCTAATAGGGTACCTTGTCTTTTCATTCTCTCAGTGTATGTCCATTTGTGTACCCATGCCATTTTACACATGTTGGGTTGGAAATATAAAGACTATCTGAGAAAGAAAAAAGAATATGTGGTTACTGAACCTGTTGATCATCTAACTTTTAAATTGACACAATGTATCCAACCTAATATGAATAGTTACTTCTTCACAGGAGGCTTTATGGAGACTGAGGCTGCCGCTCAGGAGTCCCTGGGGCTAGGCAAACTTGGAACTCAAGCTGAGAAGGATAGAAGACTGAAGAAAAAGTAGGTTTGGAGATTTTCTTCTTCCTTTTTCTAGCTTTTACTGACTATTATTTGTGGGGAATTAAAAAGACAGTAGTTGAAAGCAATAGACCAAGGCCACTGTTGTCCTAGGATTCCCTAAAACTACTCAGTGCTGGGATTTCCTGCTTCTACTCAGCTACAGTTTGAAATAGGTATACAAATCTTCGGCCTATAATAGAAATAAACAGTTTATTCTAAGAGACCAATGCATTTATTGCAAAACTCGTATATATTGAAAGTATTTAAATGTAGCCTCGTAAGTAATATAATAATCTATTTGATGTTAAATCCAGTACTGAATTGGTATGATAAAATGAGAACCTATACCATCCAACTTTGTGTTTCCTCTTACAACAATTAAAGTACCTCCTCTTAAATTGGAGTATTTAAAAGGAGAATATTTCTCTGACTGATTGAACATAAACTTATTTTAGACCCGGGGCAGATTGTTTTGCATCTGTCAGGAAACTGATAGTGTATCTTTTCATTCACATATAATATGGAACATTTAAATGACTTGCAAAATTGGCAAATTTTGAGTCTCAGCAGCTGTTAGAAAGCTAGTGGGTCTATAAATAACATATTTTTAAAATACAAAATAGCATTTTCAGGGATGAAATAATACCTATAAAACATGTTCTTTAAAAGCCAAAGGATTTCTCTATTCCAGAATATATTGGTTGGTTACTCCTTTACCTCTCCTCCCTCTCAAATATTTGTTTGTAGTTTTCATGTTTACCTTCTTTCCTATGAAATAATATTCATTGCTCTAGTTACCATTTTTATAAGAGATATGCTCATATGGTTATAGTATTTGGGATAATCAGTTGACTTCATATTTTGCTTTCTCATTTGCTTTACAGATGTTTACTAATAATGAGAAAATACAGACTTGCAAGTTGTAGAAGAGCTCATTGGCCTAATTATTTCATTAATTTTCTACTTATTAAAATTATATATGTATATATATGTATCCAAATTTAATAGAAGCACTGTGCAGAAATAAAGAAGTGACCTTGAGAGCATTATTTCTTGAATACAACCAAATGCTCAGTTGCATTCAGTGCAATAAATATTTCTTCTTTCATTACAGATCACTCAAAAATATAACTAAATATTATCACAATCTGTTCAAACTCTCTTAATTTTATTTATTACTATAAGGAATGCTTTATTCAATTTTATGGCTATTTAATGAGAAAAAAATTCTTCTAAAAATCTGTTTTGATAGATTCTTTAGAATTTATTTCAAGTCTAAAGAACTAATTTTATTTATTTAAAATTATTTTAAGTCTAAAGGAATAAGAGTAATTAAAACCCAGGCTGGCTAATAAACTTGGTTTATTTCACTTAAAAGTTAATTTTCATTTTTTCTATAATGAAATATTTATATATAATGGCAATTTGACCAGTTTTCACATTGTATAGAAGGGTGATATTGAGGCAAATAATATATTTCATTGGTTTATTTATGGAACCAAGTTAAATGTCTTTTTTAACAGTTACTAAAGTTAAACATTTCCAATTATGCAGTGATTTTAAGACTAATATATTTAAAATTTATTATTAATTTTAAACACTGTTGGATTAACTTAATTTTATGGAGTTATTTCTCAAATCCTAACTACCCTCATAGTCAGAAACCAATTTTAGTTCTAGATTTGGTTTGAAGATTTTACTATACTTGACTTTTGAGTTTTATTTTGCAAAATGTTTTGGCAAAATATAATTTTAAAATGTATTAAATAAAACATTTGTCTTTAATATTAAGAAGAATATTAAGAACATTCTGTAATATAATAAAGGATAACATTTCTCAGTACAATTATTTCCTATAGGATAATGGTATTTGGGTTAAAAAGAATCCAACAAGGCAAGACAGAGTTGATTAATGGAAGAATAGAAGTATTTCTGTTATTATTGATTATTCCATAGCAGGTACTTCAGGAGTATAAATATGTAACCAGTATTTATGAGACATATATAAGTGCTAACCCTTATTCAGGACTTGAATGACACTGCGCCTTGGTTTCTGGATTACCAAAGAGTGAAGTGTCTTCATGTAATGAGTTTTATAAGATAGAAAAGATCAATTATTTCATGTTTATTGGTCTTTCAAGATGGATAAGAAATTCAGGTACATTTTCCTGAAAAATAAACCAAGGCAAAAATGGAACAATTTCTTTGAAAATATTGAACACTATCAGTTTATGTGCATAGTTGGAATGACTGTAGCTTCCTCACAGTTGTTGCTGTATGTTCTATCCACTGACCAAGCCAAATGATGTTTCCAGGACAAAGTACTTAGCTTAGACCTATGTTCACTGCCCCAAAATTTATATCAGAGCTTCATTAGTCTCAGTGGGAATAAGCAGAGCTGAAGAAAAATAAAAATCTTCGTTTCAACTTTACTAGTATATCAGGTATCTACAGTTGACAATCTGTGGATTGAAATTTAATTGAGAGAAATCCTATCTCAAGAAGTTAGTTATGACACATTTTTTAAAAACCATATGTGGGAGATACTTTCAGAGAACAGCACTCAAGATATTCCACAAATTCTTGCAAAGTTCAGAAATTTGTAATGTTGGCAGTCCCAAACAAAGGTCTAATTTGAGGCACATTTCCCATCCAACAAATTAAGCACACGCAGGTTAGAACAGCTTACTGGGTCTGGGTCCCTACTTCATTCTACTTTTACTTTGCTTTGTGATGTAGGAATTTGTTTTTTCTTATATTTCTCGTTATTTTCCTATGATTAGACATAGGACTAGTACAATAGTGGATCTTCTAAAGCACCCACTGTTCAAGAAAATCTTGTTGACCTTTCCCTTCCTGAGTTGGATATTACCATGCAGGTGCTATTCAATCAGAGCACCATCTTATCTAGGCCTGAAGTCCATCTACTATTGTTCTGTCTGGTTTGCTTTTACTATGCCTTATCTTTGCTGTTCTTCCCTTTAAAGCTTTAATTACATTAATTATTCCAGTAGGTTTATATGGTATACGGTTAGTACCTACAATAACTGTGTCAAATTGAAACTCATCTAGTAATTCTTCAAGTACTTCACATTAATTTCTGGTCTTCCCCTCTAAAATTAAATAGTTTTTCTGTAGCCTCATGATACAGCTGTCCTAATCTTTAAGAACTGAGTCACGTATTTCTCAGTATGTTCTCTCCACTTTAAAATGGTGATTCTCATAGTTCTCTTGATGTGGGCTCCTGCTGGAATATCACAGCTCTCGGAGATCTTGTCCATCATCCTCTGTTTGATTTCAGTGGACTCCAGGCACCTTCTCTAACTTAACACATACTAAATGGCATCTCCATTTCTAAAATTCACATTATGAGCAACTAGCCCTGAGAATTTCACCTCTCCCCTTTTATACCTGTCACCCTGATCTTTAGGAACTTATTCCTCCTTCTTAGCTCTCCAGCCAATGTTTTAATCTAAGATCTACAGCTACTTGCTCAAGATGGCCAACTAAAGCCAACCACACAACTACGAAAAGTAATTGGGGCATGATAGAAGCTATTGCAAGGTCACAAACTTACATGGTCTGGCCCATCAGAATCTGAATTTCTTTTTTTGTTGTTTTGTCTGAGCATAATATTTTTATTGAAGTGTAATTAACATACAATGTTATATTAGTTTCAAGTGTACAACATATTGATTCAACAATTATGTAGATTATGCAGTGCTGAATTTCTAAATGTTCTTTAAGTCCCCAAATTTTCCTTAGGGTTTAGATGTGGGTCTTTTAGGACCCAATAACTAGAAACTCTGTTCTTCACCTAAGTTTAGAACGTATTTGATAATAGACAAAGGGGTCAGGCAGTTAGAGATCAAAATGTCAACTTTATTACCAATCTACCAATCTAGCTATTAGGGTATGACTTATGAATATGGCAAAAATGGGGGTTTCCCAAAACTGAAGCGCAGAATTAGAAAAACTTAACCTGACATGGAAAGAGCTGGATTGTCACAGATTTCCAAAGTGTGCAAGTATAATTCCCATCTCTCCTAAAAATAGCAATCTATAATATTATGATTCTGTAAATATGTCTCTCTAGAATCAAGGACTAGGAACTCACAAGGAAGGAAATGAAATTTTATGTCATTAGCATTTAAAAGAATTTTCAAAGTTTTAACATTTCAATGTTAAATGTATTAATATCTCATCATACTTCTTGCCTTTATTTTCCTGGAATATACATAGCTGACAATTTCCCATCACCATTTCTAGAAATGTGATGCTAGGGTGTATGGCAATCTCCCTGAGTTTTTAGAGAATCTGGAAATATATTTTACATATAAAATTAGTTGATAATTGCCAAAAGTGTAAAGCTATTGGTTCAAAGTGATTTTCTCTCAAAACTTTAAGAGTACTGGTCTTCTTGCTTCTAGTTATATCTAATATCAATTGATTGTCATTCTTTTGTATATAACATGTAGGGTTTATTTTCTCTCTCTCTCTCTGAGAGTTTTAAGAATTTCCTCTTTATCTTTGGGGTTCAGGAATGTAAGTATTCTATTCAAATATTTTTTGTTTCTTTTTTCTGCTTTATACTTGCAATCTGAAGTCTAGTTAGTCTGGCCTGTTTTACATGTATTGACTTAAAAATTGTTCACTTCTAGACTCAACTTTAATTCCAAGAAGCCCATTTTTAGAGACTTACAAGATTAAAGATGAAGTTGTCTGTTTCAGTAGTAATACACTGGTCTAACACTCTCATGACCGTCCCTGATAGGCAGTGAACATATTCAAATTGACAGAATACCCTGGGAATGGTTACTTATCTCTAGAAATATAAATTCTGAAATCTTCATCTTAATTTTTATCTGCAAATTTTCCTCCTGCATTTTTACACTACATAATTTTTTATTGAAACATGTGCATACTGAGGTCTTTTGTATCTTGAGACTTAAATTGAAAAATCCCATATAAATATTAATATACTAATTTATCATTTTCGATCTTTAGTTATAATATAGGTAATGTGTTATTATTGCTATGTTAGATATGCTATATTCTTCCAAGTGGATATCATTGCTAAATGAATATGAATTTGAAATCAATTTTTCAACATCATTAAAATGAAATTAACATTCCAACTCAGCTATCAGCAGCATCCTCCAGAGAAGTGGTTTTATCCTTGGAGCATGGCAGTCAGAGTCAATCACTACCAATGAATCTTTATGTTAGAACTTCAAAGACATAAAAGTGAAGCTCTATAGATTTAGTTAATTTATTTCCATTGCAATCCTAAGGGTCTTCCTCAGTGCATAATCTTTAATGTGTTTTGAGACTCTGCACTTTTAATCCTTGGCATTTGGAAGGCTCAGAGTTTGCATATCTCTAAGTAAAATAAATATCACTGAAAATATTCATAATGAAAGGTATCACATAAATTCCACAACATTCATTCATTCAATAAATATTTATTAAGTGTCTGTGTGCCAAGTTAAACTTATAAATGAGTTGTATTCCAGAGGTTAATTTGTAAGACGTGTGTTAGAAGCTTTGAATACATTTTGCCATCTAAGTATATATATGGAAGGTAAATGTCTTTGCTTCCTCCGCAAAAATCTATTTTGTAAACATGCTATAGGAATCGAATCTGACTAGACAAAGCAAAAGGGGGAATTCATGATAGGATATTAGAGTATCTCAAAGATTTCAGAAACAACAAGGGCAGGACAACTCCAAAATTTCAACAGTAAGAGATTATGAAATATTTCTCTAGAGTGTTTTCAAGAGCTCATATATTCTGTTTCACCCCATTCCAAATTTTCAATTCCTGGAGGGAAAGCATGTGATTGGCCCAGTGTGGAACCGATATTTGTACTTGGATCCATCAGTTATAGTCAAAGGTTCATTTAATACAGATAAGACCACAGGAGAACACTCCAGAGACTCAACTCAAAAGGATCTAATAAAGTAGAATATTCCAGAACCTAAACCTGACGTCCTCAATATTTCTCTGGGAAAATGTGTCCCAGTTTCCTACTCGAAATTTCACAAGCATGTCTTCTCTGCCTGCACTGAGATAGAGCTCTCTTTGCCTTGCCATCCGATCCTATGTACCCTGCCTAGCTCCAGCCGTGGACAATTGTAAAAATTCCCTAAACCTAATAATAATAATAATAATAATAATAATATCCAAAGACTAAAGGCCAAAATGCATTGAAATTTTTTAGGAAAAGAAAGATAAGAAAAATCAGAGTGTTTTTAAAAATATTTATATTAGATATATTCTGTCTATTTGTGGGAAAGAAAAGAACCCAGAATGAATAGGGTTGCTGTTTTGAGCTTACAGTGCAATATTAATAGATTAGAATAAGTAGATCAGAAGCCCTGTGTAGTCGCCATATTTTCTGCCCAGGAGAAACATTTTTGACATGGAAAGAGTAAAATAAGAATTAGTAGTAGGAAATTAAAACTTAAGATAGTTACATATACTAGAAGAATGACCTCCTTTTCTAAATAAATCCATACCATTTGTCTTCATTGAAATATATCCTGGATTAATGGAATATGCAAATGATAATTTTTCATTCATTCACTTAATGCCTATTATGTCCCAAGGACTGTGTTAGAAACTGATATTCAGATTACACAGTTCCATTTTTCAAAGTGCTTGTAGACAGACAGACACGAAAACAAATTATTGCACGTATTTCAGAGGCCATGATCACTTCTCTGAATCACTAGTTTTTGAACAGAATTTAAAAATAAAGGTGCTGCACACCTAAAACCACCTCATGTTCTTATTTGAAAGTTGTTCTGATTACCTCATTGTTAGATTCCAAAATAAATGTGTAACATTTATTAGATTATTTTTGATCAATAAGAAAGGAGATTATTGATGACCAAGAGTAAATGGAGTCCTTTAAGAATAAGCTAGACAGGTAGAGGAGGGAAAATGCTGTAAAAACAGCTTTATTGAGTTCAGCAAGGTATTTCTCTTACTTTGTAAATGGTATTTGTAAACATACCGGGTTGAAACTAACAAAATGGATTTATATCTGATGGGACCATTGTGATCTGAACAAAAAAACTGATGACATAGAAAGTGCCTGACTCAGCTCTTTCACAAGTGATTTAAATAAGGGTATCAGATTTGTGGAGGAATGAAGCTAGAAGGCATAGTTAAGGTTTTAGATAAATCATTTTATTTAAGGAAGACCTTTACATAGAGATCCAGATCGAAGAAGGTAAAGTTTAATAAGGATGTTTATATAATTCTCCATCCAGTTTCATGGCTACCCTTGCCGGTTACTTGTGTATAGGAGGCTATGATGTGTGTCTATGTATAGGGGGATCTAAACTGCAACTGCTAAGATAGCGGTTTCTGTAAAAAAAAAAAAAAAAAAAGGACACGTTAGCAATGTCTGGCAAGGAAGTTAATGATTTTCAGTATCCATAAAAGCAATTGATAGGACCAACATTCTGTGTGCTGCACAGATCACAAATCATAACTGGATATTGTGTTAATTTCTGGGAAATATACTTGAGGTGGATATATTCAAACCAGGATCTATTCCAAGGAACATGACCAGTATCTTCATGATTAGACTGTGGGCCAAAAGTCAGAGGTTGTTACAGATAAATTTGAGCTGAATCTAAGTGAGAACTGTTAGCAGTCACATATCTGAGAAGAAAGAATTAACCACCTGGAAAGAGAGTCGTTCCTCATGATTCTGTCGAATATAGACCTGCCAAGTATGTATATGTGGCAGAATTATTATATGGAGGATTCAAATTATATAAGACATTGACTTACATGCTCTTCAAATTGTCCCTACCCTGGAATTCTATTATTCTCCATATAATTCAGAGAACAGAACTCAGGAGAACCCAGGCTTTTTTATTTTACTTATTTTTTTTTTTAACATCGCAGTGCCTGGCATATTGGAAGTACTGAAAACATATTTTCTGAATAACTGAATGCATGAAAAGAAGCTGCACGGGGAAAGAACTCTAAAGAAAACCTAAGAAAAGAACAGATACTAGGGCAGTGATTTCTACTCAGATGACCAAACCAGGAAACTGGACTTCATCTTCACCCTTAGTCTTCTTGTCCTTATTCTTCCTCTATGCACCTCTGTTTACTATCATTCCATATACTCGCTCTTTAAAATCTCTCAAATGAATTGATTTTCTTCTTTCCTTTTTCAGACCATCGTAGTAAAGCCATGTTCCATTCTTGCCTTCCTGTAATCCATTCTTCACACTTCAGCTAAAGAGATCTATCTGAATTAAGTTTCTGAACCTGCCTACCATCCCTCAATTATTACTTAGCTTCCTTAGGATAAATTCCAGATGCCTTTATATGGCCCACAAATCCCTGCATCATCTGGTCCCTATTTGTCTCACCAGCTTTATCTCTGTCTACTTCCCATCTTGCATGTTATGGTCTTAATATATTTAATATCTGTTACTTATTTGTAATTACTCCTCTCTCCCTGTGTGCATATATCCTGTTCCATTTTCCTCCTCATTCTTTGTATGGTAATGATAATCATTATCTATTATATTTGTAATAACTGATAATCACGTTGAGCAGTCACAATATTCTAGGTGGTGTTCTATACACATTTTACATGCATTATCTCTTTTAATTTTCACAAAGCCTTCAAGGTAGCAGCTGCTATTTTCCTCCATCTGTGAGGAAATACAGCTTTCCAGGGCCTGGGCCATACAAGGGGCCGGACCTCCAGAGCTTAGCTTTCCTCTAAATTATTTGGGATCTCAGGGTAAAGCTGCAATGTAAAACATGTGGCTGTCTGTCAGCTGGACCTTGAATATTCTATATAATTTTGGATGCTTAAATAGGGAGTCAAAAAAGAACTCCTCACTCTCTTTATACCCTAAAAAGGGTAGCATATTTTTTCTAGAGAATAGTTAGTTTCTCATCTGACCCTATCCCATCTTTCAACATGAGCAACAAATATATTCAAACCAAACACCTTTTTTTTTTTTTTAAGACTGGGAGGGGGACGTAGTTTCAAAACACAAGATGTAGCTGTGTTATAAGCTTGCTTTCTTATATATAATTAGCCACATATAATATCTCAAAGTTTGATATAAGAATAGTAATGATCACTTATAAATAAGCTATATAAGAAATTTAAATGTGTCCTTGAATCAATCTTAGGCTATTCGTCCCAATAAAACTTACAAAGTCAGTATCAAACAGCAAGGATAATTAACCTCCTTTTTAAAGAAAAAAAAAGTCACTAAATAGGGTACATTTAAATATAATGCTGGCATCTTAATCTGGAAAGAATTACCCCCATTTGTTCCCACAAATACAGGATCTTATATTGGCTCTGCATAGGTTTTTCCTAAGGTCTTTGAAGATACTGTCTCTTCTAGCAGTTATTTAAAATTAGCCAGCCGTCAAGCAAGGTTCTCTTCCTTGTTTCCATGTTCCTAAGAAGGGCAGTGATTATCTATATCTCATAGCTAGAGTTTTATTTAAAAAATAGTTCTATACCAAAACATTTCCAATAAAAAATATAAGTATGTGTATATGTATGTTTTATGCACATGTATATGCAAAAATACAATTAAATGTCTTTGTTTCAGATTTTACATAATCAAAACTTTACCCATGGGCCTGACTGGGTTAAATTTACTAGGCAAATGAACAGCAAAATTCTTAGAAGAATAAAGATTTCTTAACCTCTCTAAAAGAGTCTCAAGAATCTCAAACTTTAGCTATTTGAAATCGATATGAACTTTAAAGAAAATTATTTCTGAAGTAGTGTGATGATGAACCCTACTGAAAACTTCTGAACCATTTTCTTTCAATTATAAAGATCACTAGAAATATGCTTGAACATTTATTTATCTGTATCCCAGCACACTAGCCTCTGTCTGTCCTCTTCTTGCTTCCTGTTTAGCTTAGATTCCATGGGCATAATTTCAATACACTCAAAAATCCCTAAACTTTTTTGCTCCTCTTTCATTTGGTTGTATCCACAAGTCATACTCACAGCCACCAGTGAATTTTCTTTCCTCATGTCTGCGTTTGAACACCTCTGTGCTGCCGGAAGACATTATAGCAGAAGTTGAGCCAGCTTCATTTGGGAACTCAGCAGTGCCCAATAATTGCAGTGTTTTTCTCTTACCAATCTTGTTTCTACTCTCTGCAGCTTTCATTAGAGACCTCCGCGGTCCTCAAACCTGCATCTTCTGCACATGAGCTCACAGTCTGCCTCAGAGGAAGAGAAAAAAGAAACCAACAGGGTGCCCTAAATTATTTGCTGCCAAATACACACTAACACTTGTCCTTCTCCTGTTTTATTAGAGGAAAGTAGGATACTCTCTTCTTGCCTGTGCCCATCTCTTCCCAGTTTCTTAGTCATGTTGTGCTGACTTCGCATTTGCTCTCATACCTTCAGATTCTGCTCTCTTCTGTATTTTGGCCATCAGCATTTAAACATTCTCAGGTTTCACCTATTAAGAGAAATCTTCTCTTTATTCCACATTTCCACATCAGTTCCTACCCATTCACTTCCCAATCCGGTGTTAATAATTGATTTTAAAATCTTTCTGAGTCACCAACTCGAACCTAAAGAATCGAGAGGCAATCACATTCCACATATGAAGCTCATGTAGTGACTTATTTATCATGTGAAGTTTTAACATTCAAAGTTGACTAGTTTATAAACAGGCAAAGGCCCATTCATTCAGTAAGAGATCTAGAGGATTGAAGTGAGACAGCTCAAAAGTTTCAGGCACCCATTTTGGACTATGACATGTTAGCTGGTAATGTCTCCTTGTGTCTGGATGTCTGCTGATGTTCCCAAGGAAGACATGCTAATAATTGGATTTGATCTTATTCATTAAATGGTAACTTAAAACCTATTCTTTTTCTATATCAATTAAAACTTGTTATTTGCCTGTTACTCACAGACGTCTTTAACTGAAGAACATTTATTTTTCACAGACTCTGTCTTGCTATTATCATAACCTTGACAATCTGGAGTGAAGAGAAAAAAGAATAATGAGGTTATGTGTTGTTGTAAATAACTGCTTGTAAGAAAGAATATAGAAAGAAGAAAAATTAAACACTTTATCTAGATGAAAAAACTGTGCAAATATATACTCCCTCTGACATGAATTTATAGTATATTCCCACAACATATGTCAGAGTCATTTATGACTCTAGCTTTTTGAGACTAGACTGTCTGAGAAATCAGACAACTTACGAAAGTTGGTAACAAATATATCAGAACTTTAAGCAGTACTTTTTGAGTGTCTCCTTTATGTATGTGTTTCCTCCTTATTTTCATAATTTCTCAAAAATGTTATATTTAAGGTATTTTTTATTAGTATAAGTTTTCTGTTTTTGAAAATGACAAATGAAGATGTGAGGACTATTAATATTCCACTGTGTGCAGATTTAATCAACTTGTTTTATTGGAGAGCAATTCCTAGATAGCTGGTAGACTGCAAAAGATGATTTTGTCCATGGGAATAACTGGCCCCCAATACTTTTGGCAATTTTCCTGGAGAGCTCAGAAATTGCCTTTTTTAAGAGCTCATCAAAGAGTTCACAGGTATGTTGACAGGAAAGCCATTTTAACCCCTTAGAAGTGATCTCTTTTTGGTTCTAATGTTCTTTCTGTTGCATGTGTGATGTAAAAAAAATGCCTTAAATTTCTTAGAACATGGTGGTGCCGATGTGTATGGACATTTATGTTTTTGTTCATGTGAAAATTTGAAGAGCTTCCCACAGCTGTTCCGGAGCTAAGGCCAAAGAATATGCGTTCTCCAAAAGGCCTATCTAATGAAACAATACCTGGTTTCTCTGAATGAATGCGTTTAGACGAGGCACGTACAGGGTGTTCCATTGCACGTCAACCTTTACTTTATAATGATTGAGCAATAAAAATGGAAACTAAGTTGCCTAATTTCTGAGATATGAATTTCTGCTTCATATTTTGTTGTACTTAATATATTTTATGAGTTGTAGTAAAAGTTTTATTTTTTCAAAGAATTAGTCTATTATGCTTGTATAGAAAAATTTTAAAATAATATTCTCATGGCTTTTTGTTGAATTATTTAAAATCTGTTATTTTCCCAGTGCCACTACTATATCCAGGGAGCAAGAGGGCTACCTCAAAAACTACATTTAAATCAATGCTGTTTTGTGATGATTTATGGTAAGATTGGTGAACCAATTGAGTTTGCTTTTTTCCTCAGGGCAACATTTATAAAAATCTGTCCAAATAAATGTTCCTATTGAAAGAGACCCAATTGGCACCAACACCATTTATTTTGCCAGCTCAAACAGAGGAGGAAGAAGTAGTGTAGCAGGAGGAGAAGAGTGATAGACTTCTTTTATTCTTTCTCACATTCTGAAGACTGGCAAATGCATATTTATAAAAATAATAATTATTATTATGACATTTGTGAGCATATTAAAATTATGGACCCAGAAGGTAAAATTTCTTCCTGCCCCAGATTAAGGTGAGGACATTGAAAATCAGAACCTGCTAGTAATTTTAACCAACTCGTGTATGAGAACTGGAACCCAGATACTCTGACCTTCACCCTAGTGCTCTCTTAAGTCGCTGTCTCTGCAGGGGTCCATCATAGTTTGCTTTGAGCTCTAGCAGTAAGCATGTAAGGCCATATGAGGATCTGAGTACTCTTTTGTAAGTTATTGCTTCTATTTGTAAAACAAGCCAGGAGTGGCCTAAGGTAAAGAATATTCTTTAATAAAGTGCCTAATTTCTTCCCGGGGTATACTAGAGGCTGGGAAAAATGTGGTCATGCATGTTTCAGAGTGGCTCATTTTCAAGAGACAGACTTACTAGTCAACAATTAGAGCTACCCTCAACCTGATCATGCTTTTGGACGCAGTGAGTATGTGTGTCATGGTGAAATTAAAAAAAGACACCATGTCTTTCTCATATCTGAGCTTTTGCACATCTGAAATGATGCTCTTGTTTTATTCCATGGCTTTCTTTGGACTGAAATGTATCCATTAACATTTGTGTGCTTTTCTTTTCCATCCATCCTTCTCCATCTCATGAAAAGCACATCTGGGTAAGTTGAATGACAACGGCTGCTGAACATGTTTATTTTCAGCACCATCCTTTTTTTCTTTTATCTTTAGTATTTCTCTTTTCAGTTGTGACACAAGCTGCACTGCCTCTGACCTAAAATGAAAAATGTGAAGTGTATTCATTTCTACACCGTAAAGGAATCATTGGTTCAGAGAAATGTTCACACTCAAATTAATGATGGTGGCCTTGCAGGCACTTCTGTTTCTTCAGTTCTACTAGGAACATGTCAAAAGGCATTCTAGATGTCATTTCCTTACTTCTCGAGTCATTCTCTAGGAGTTAGGATGGCACTCAGTGAGGCTTAAGTCATGGGCCACTTCAGTACGTTGGACAGTGCTGTATGATTGGGTCCTTCTGTGTGCTCCCTAGTGCTTTCTGGTTCCCACTGCATCCTCTTCCAGACACAGGCTTCTGTGTTCATTACTAGAACTATACTTAAATGAAGAGGGTTAAATGCTAGATCTTACCCAGTAGGACTTTTATGCCTAGATTCCAAAGAAATCCTTGGTTTTGGTTGATTCCTTTGGTTGTGTGTGTTTCTTCCATTATTTCCGATACTACTGGTTAATTTTCAAAGCTTTAAAATCCAAACAACTCAATCCTGCTCTTTGAACTAAAATTAAAACATATTATTATCTATTCCTAAGACAAATTGGGCTTCGAAGCAAAACAAATTGTGTACAACATTTACAAAATATTTACATTGGTGTAAACTTTTGCTTTGGTAGCATGGTGAGCTTTTAAAAACACTCTAGTTTGGGGGAGCTATTGCTTTTAAATTTAAAGCTATATATATATATTATACACACACACACACACACACACACACGCATATTTGGTAAACAAATGGCTCCAATGAGATGCTGTTATCCAGGAAGTTAGGGAGAGTGCCCCTAATTTGCTCTATGGATATTTTATATGCCAATACAAGGTCATGTACTTTGTAATATTGCTTAGTTCATTACTATCGCTTATATTTGTTATACTTTTCTACTCTAATTTTAAGTTACGGTTACTATTACTGATTATTTAACAATGCAGAATTTACTTCAGTTATGGTAATTTATTATATTAAGAATATTAAGGATAAACTAGGATATTAAGCTCTAGTAAGTGTTCTTAAAAATGCAAGGTGAGCTGTGGTTAGGGTAATGTTCAACTCTGCTAGCCAAAGTTGTAAGCTCTTACTTTTTAAAAATAATGAATATTCTAGACATTAGATTTAAAACATTGTTTTCATGTCATCATATAATACTGGCCTTCTGTTTCCTAAAGACTTTTAAATTTCATGAGGAAAAAAATCCCAATAATAAAACTTCATTTCCCTATCACTTTTTGAATGAAATACTGAAAAAGAATAAATGCATGTTGCATTGTCATTTATGGACTTTAAGAAACTGATGTAATTGTCTTCATTCTAAAATTCAGATTCTTGTCATCTTGTACATGCTCCTGGAACTTAACGGTTTATGACCTCAAAATCACTTCCCTTGTAGAATCTCTAACAGAAAGCTTAGGAAGTTAAAGTACAAATATAGTGAAAAACAGAAGATTTGAGGTGGAAAGATCATTCATTAAATTAGCAAACAGAAGATAAGAATTTAAGCATCAACTTTCCCATGTGTTGCATACCCTTGAGTGACTGACGTATTCTCTTTATTTATTGATACCACCATCAACTTCCCGCACCTCATAAGAGCATGAGAAAATATGTATAACCTCAGAAGCACAAAACCTATAAACTTCAAAATCTGAGTTAAAGAGGGCTGAAAATTAGATGAGGCACTACGGCAATCTAGTCTAAATGGTGTCCAAATACCCTGAAAATTACCAGTGTTCCTCCAGTAAGTCCCCAATTTACTATCAGGAAGTGACTAGGGAGAACAGACCATAAAATCTTTCCAAAAGTGAAATTGTTCAATAGAAAGTAATACAAGTCCCTTTAGTTTTCAAGAACAGCACAAGTAATTGTATTGCTCCATCACATTTGTGTGTGTGTGTGTGTGTGTGTGTGTATACCTTTTTAATGGTTTTGAAACTGATTAAATTCAAAATAAAGTGAGGAAAGAAATTATGTAAATCCCAATTCAAATTCACAAATAAATTCCTGAGACTAAGCCCTCCATTTCAGAGCAGCTTGAAGAACAAAAGTTTCAATATGAATAAGCTTTGGTTTTAATGTAGTCAAACTATTTCAATTCCAAACAACCTAGCATGTGTTCTTAGAATCTAAATAAAACACGACTTAGATGTGTAATGGACTTTTAAATGCACTTCATGTGAAAATGTGCCATAATACGATACACAAACACACATTCACTTGCACACACACACACAATCACAGTATACTGTGCTTTTAAAATCAAGTCAACCTTGTTAGTGTTGAATTTGAAACTCTTAATTTTATGGAGTTAAATATGTATATTTAGGCAATCAATGCTCTGAAGCAGCTGATTGGGATTTTGACATTTCTGTTTAGAATAATTACGTGAGTTAAGATATACATTTTCAGCTTGCACATGTTAGAAAAAATGTGGGTGGCACCATATTTTGTTCATATTTGCTGACCAGAATTTCAAATGGTTTCTCAAATATGTAATGTTGATTTTCATAGAATTGATCAACAAGTCTAGATTTCCGAATAATACAGTTATAGCCTATTGTCTGTTTGAAATTTGAGGTGATCATTTCCTACTTATCCTTCTGACTCTTGAATTTTAATGGAGCAATTAATAATGGTGTGAAGTAAAGTATAAGTAAGTTTACTGCTAGCATTATGTAACGGAGATTTATTCTCTGGCCTACGCTGTTGAGAAGAGATTCAACTGTCAAATTATTTTGACTCATATTTTATTCTTGGTTCTTATTGAGCCACATATTTATTTCTTCTGGTTATATCAATAACTAGTTACTTGTCATGTGCTACAGTAAATAAATAAGGCCTGAAGATAAATTTTTCAATCAGAGAATTACTTTGTATTGCAATTACACAGAATCAATTGAACTGAAACCAGTTACAAGAAGTTTCGGCTTTTCCTTCCCAATTAGATAAACAAGACCAACCTCCTTCCTCTGACAGAGGTGCAGAACCTGGCATTAAGGAGGAACAAGAAGAGAAAAGGCACAGCTCCTTTTTTTCTTACAGTGTTAAGGATTAAAAGGTGTGATGTAAGGGGGTAAAGACTATACATACTAGCCAGGAGGCCAAATAAGTATATACCACTTCTAAATATAAACAAACCACAAGAAAAGAAAGTGGGAGACTATCATTTTATTTAATACTAACAATGAAGTGGATGCAATTGGTTTTAATGTAATCAAATTCTTATAGTCAGTTTACCCTCTTTTCTCAGTAATGAAACATTCAAAGGGTAATTAACTAAAGGATCATAGGAGGGTTAAGAAAGTTAACTCTGTGGCCAAGTTTTTGAGGCTCAGATTCTGGCTCTGCCACCCACTGGTTCTATGCTCCAAGTGACTTTTGCTCTTCAATGTCCTCAGCTGCAAATGAGTATCAATATATATCTTAACCATTGTGAAAATTAAAGAAATTATACATATAAAGCACTTAGGATAAAGCACTTAGGATAGGATAAATGAATGTTAGCCATTGTTGTCTGGGATCCAAACCCTAATTTGTCTACATCCAGAACCTTTGTTCTTTCAAACCATGATATAGTATTTCTGAAGAATAGAAGTGGTTTAAAGACAAGAGAGCAAGATAGATAAACCTCTATTATGGTACATTTTGAATGAGAGGTATAAGAAGTGCAATAACTGGAGTATACACAAGTGATACTATTTGTATAGAAGAGAAATCTAATTCTGCCTGGGAGAGGTCTTGGAATCTTCACAGGAAGGATAAAGCATTAGCTATGTCTGAGGGACAAGTATGAGTTTGCCACGATTCTGATGCAAAGAAGGATGTTTCAGTCAGAAGAAAAAGATAAGAGTCATGGAAAAGGTCAAATAAAATGAGGTATTCAGGGGATGGCAAGTATTTGGGCACTGACTGAGCACAAGAGTCTGGAGAGAGAGCCAGGGCCAGATTACTAAAGGTTTTTTTTCCATCATGCTGAGATATTTGACCTTTATTTTTAGGACAATGGGGAGGTTTTTAAGTAGGCAAGTCTTAACAAAAACTTTGTGTTTAGGAGGGTCTCATTGGGAGTTGGAAATAGGATGGAAAGGAGGGGGTACCAAACAAGAGACAGAGAGACTCTGGGAGTCCATTGCCATGATCCACAAATGATGAGAATTTGAACAAAAGCTTCGGTAGTAGTCAATCAATTTGCAAAATATCTTATTTAATATTAGAGAGTACATTTTTTTCTCTTTCTGAACAGCCAATATAGGTAACTGCTAAACAAAATTCGTATTCCTTTTCAAGATGTAGTGCACAGTTTGATGTTAACAAAAACAAAATACTTAGAATTCACTCTGTCATCAAAGATCCCAGATGGTTGTCAACATTGAGAGTTTTGTGGATTACAATATAACAACCATTCAAGAGATATTCTTAGCTACAGCATGGGAAGAAAAGCAAGAGACAGTGGAAGAGCAAAATCTCATCTCTAGGACTTTAGAGTCTTGGGTGGGAGAGGAGATGCACGCATGTGGTGCTAACCAACAATCTCTATGAGTGATTTTTGACACTATAAGTATCCAGATTTTGAAGGATAAAGAGTGTTTGTGGAATGGGATTATCACAAAAATGAAAGGAAGGGTCATGATTTAAGCAAACAGTAAGATTCTGATAGTTGAAGAAGGGAAAGAACTTCTCAGCTCTGGAAAATGGTACTCGCAATGATAGAATTAGTAAAGCACAAATTATTTGCAAAAGTAGGTTCTCAGTCCTGGTTAGAAGTGAAGACGATTAGAAAGGGAAATCAAGGCTAAACCTATTTAGTATTTGTAATTCAGGTTGAGGGTTATACTTTAAACATTCAAGGAACCATTGGAGGGTCTTCAGAGGACAATGCTATGACAAAAGTAACAGTTCACATTCATTAGCTGCTTCCTTTGTGTGAGGCCCTGTTGTAATCACATTACATGTATTTTCTCAGGTCACTTTCAGGAAGGTACTGTTATCAGCTTTATTTTACAGATGAGGAAACTGAGGCACAGAGAGGTAAAGTGACTTGTCTGTGGATGCACAGTAAGAAGAGGAGGCGCCGAGAATCAAGCCTGAGCAGTCGGACTTTAGAGGCCGCTCTCTTACCTAATCTGCCAGCATAGCAGATTCTTTTTATGCCAGGTGCATTAGAAGGGTTAGAGAACTCGAGATAGGGACCAATTAAAGGGTTGGGAAAAAAGGTATGGTGGCAACGGGAATAGAAAGTAAAGAAAGATGAAATAGAAAACATGAAGGGGAAATGGGCAGGCATTAAATAGAAGGTGACTGGCGCGGCCATCACGCAGTCATCACAAATTGGCAATCCTAAAATAGCATTGTAGGCTAAGTGGTCTGCTGGTAAAGTCTCTTTTCACTGACAGTGATGGACCGTCCACACTGAGAAGAATATGAGAAAGGAGACCTTACTGGCTCTGTGGTCTGTGACTTTTTTGAGTAATTAATGAACTTTATTTCTCAGAGTTTAACACTTTCTTGAACTTGTTGATTTACGAGTTGTGTTCCCGTACTATGAGGGCATGAGGACAGGGAACTTTGCATGCCCCAGGATTAATCAAATTTGTTAGGTAGTCAGTCATCTGATTCTTTTTACAGACCTACTATGTGCCAGGTTTTGTGTTCAGCAAAGAATAAAACCGACTGAATCTCTGAGTCGATAAAATGTTAAAGGTACTAGAGGTAGGAATGCTTAGTATTCTAGGGCACTTATAAAAAGAAGTAGTAAATATTGCCTCAGGGGTGAGGAAAGGATAGCTTCAGAGAAGAAGTATTTTTGTATGTCTTGAAAATCAAGACAAAGTGAGGGAGGAGACAAGGCAGGGAGGCAAGAGGACATTGTTGAGTGTCCTCACATTTGTAAGAAACACAGCTTACAAATATGCAGGCATACTCCACCAATTAGGTCCAAACTACAATAGCTGAGGAGAGACATAAAACCAAAAAAGGAGGAACCAGACATTTCCATTTGGATTGAGTCACTGAGGCAAAGCCATACCTGCTTACATTCATGTGGATTAAGAGTTAGAAACTACAAACCCAGCAAATGCCCTTGATTTATGTACATTTGTTAGACATCCTTGATCATTTACCCAGAAATCCTTGGGGCTGGTTATTCTTAGGGTGCCCACACCTTGTTCCTGTCCTCAGATTAGGCCTGGCATGAACAGGCTCCCCTCTGTACAGTTATATATGGGCATGCAAATGACTCATACCCCCCAAGTGTTTCTCACCTGTTGGGCCTCCTGAGGTGTCACTTTCCAGTCACAGTAACTCATTGACACCTAATTCAAGAGAGTCTGACACCTTTGGGGGAATCTAATAGCATTCTTCACTGTAGATGAGAATGTGTTTCTTGAAAATACTCAATGATTCAGTTTTTCTTCTTCAGTACAATTAGTACTTTTCTTTGAGTTTTCACACAGGTGATGACTAGCCCTGAGCCAGATAGATTTTCTAAAAGGAAGTGCTACTGATATCCTCTAAAATCTAGTCTACATCTTAAAACAAAAATGCATACCCATAATTATAGTGATATATAAATTATCCTTTGGGAAAAGATGGTTGAATATTAGATTGTCTGGAGAGGAAAAAAAAAGAAAAAAAAACAAAAATATTTCTTCAGGTCTAAAAACAAAGGCAATTTCCAGACTCACACATATACTAGGGAAAGTTGATCACAGCCCTGCTCTGGAAGAACTGTCACTTGACCTTTTAAAATGCTGACTCTGGAGTATAGAAAAAAAATCATACCTTTCCACACAGGGACTGGTTCAAAAGAGAACACCAGTATATTCAAAATGCCTGTTTGTGGCAAATCAGTTTTTTATTTAGTATTTCCTCAACAGTTCGGGTCACTATTTCTCTGTCAGTGACACCAAAATATCTCATGAGAAGAAGCATGCCCCCATACAATTAATGTTGACACTTAATAATCTGTTAGAAAATCATAATGTATTAAACTCAGTGATTTCCAATTATTCTAGTTTTGCCTGTATTATTTTTTTAACATCGCTTCTTTCTCATGGCATACACCCAGATACATGTCTTTTATAAATTCTGTATGGTGCAGAGTTTTTTAAGATTGAGAAGAATTAAATGTAATGTTGCTTTGAGAATTTCAGTGCATTTCTTTACACAGTTGATTCTACCCTCAGATTAAGGGAAAACGCATCTGGAGTTAAAGTCATGTAGCGCTCCGTTCTGCTGCAAAACCCAGCCTTCCACCCCTTACCTGGCAGTTTCTCTCCTGTTTCAGCTCAAAGGCCTTTACATGGGCTCCAGCCCTGCCAGTTGGGGTCCAAGGGACAGAATCAGGTGGACTAGAGTTCCCTTTTCCTATTATCTTAGCATATTCTTACTAAAGTCATCATGGTTACAAGAGTTTGCAATTTAAGCAAAACAAACAAAGCAAAAACAAATAAAACTTTTTCAAGGGCCAAATTGCCCAAAGATTTCACAAAGAATTGTGTGATTAAATTTCCATTAAGACAGAAAATAGAACTACCTGAGCACCTTGGATTGCATCTTAACCACACTGCTGTCAGGGATCCCATGCCAGATCACACTCGGGATCCGCCAGAGTGGGTGTTACTTTGACAAATTGGCTCAAGAGGAAACAATTTAAGGATTTTTTTTTTTTTTTTGAAACGAAACTTTGAATGGGTGTTGTAAGCCAAAACAGAAAAAGATACTTGGACTACAAAAAAATATATACGTTATCGGGCTCAGTTTACTCTAACAAGAAGTACCTAACTGTGAACACTGGCAGACATGTTCAACATTCACAGCTATATATTGAGCACCTTGTCTGTGCCTGACCTTGTTCTAGATGCTTCTAATTATCTCTAAACAGAATATGTGAAAACATCAGTCCTCCTTGAGCTTATATTTGATTGGGATATAAAAGACTGAGGTGTAAATGATACTTTGTGTTTGAAGATAAGTGCTGTGGAGAGAAATAAATCAAGGAACAGGGATAAAGAATGTCTGGTGGGGGTTGAAGGAGAGAAGGGAGAGACAGAGGAGGTGACATTTGAGTAAATATTAAAAGTAGAGAGGGAGTAAGCCATGTGGAAACAGAGGGCACAAGCATTCCACACAGAGAGAATAGTGGGTACAAGGGTCTTGAGGCTGAAAGGCCTGCCCTGTTTCCAGGGAACAGCGAAGAGGCAGCATCATTGTGCGAGGTAGCAGCTGAATCAGAGAGTTGAAGAGGGTAGGAGAGTAGATCCTAACTGCCGCTTTGCCTTTTATTCTCAGGGAGACCAGGAGTGATTGGAGGGTTGTGAGCAGAGAAGTTACAGTATCTGACTCAAGTTTGAACAGGTTCACTCTGGCTTGTGTGGTGTAATATTTTTAGAGAACTAGTCAGAAGTTTCACAATTAAAGTGTTCTAGCTTTTAAAAATGGCTTTTGTACAACTCCTTTAATTCACCTATGACAATGTTATGTGTTTCCTTGGTGCTGAGTGCCTATTTACTTGCCTTTTTACTAAATGTAGCAAAAAACGGCTGTAAATGTCTGTTTCTTCCCCTTTACTGCCACTCAGCTCCTGCATCACTGAAAGTGTTTCTTGCCCTATTGGATATAACATTACAACTCCGAATAAGGCTCGTCAGCCCCGTGGAGGTCTGCTCTCCATTGGCTTGCACGTATCCCATGCCGAGTCCTTCTTCTGACCCCCCACATTTACTGCTTATCCTGCTTAGAACGCCTTTCCACATTCCCTTCAGAGCCAGCTTGGTTGCCACAATGCCTTCACCAAGTGTTTCCATTGCTTCTGACCCATATTCCAAAATCCTCCCGCTCAGAACGTGCATCACCAAGTTTTAGCATCTGTTTGTGTACTATATTGTGTTTTTAGACAGTTCATGTGTTTGCTTTTTCTATCTAACCGGGGATCTTGTGAAAAAATGGGGCCATGCCTGTATTCTCACATGGGACACAGGTCTAAGCTCACAACAGGTGCTTACAATGAGTACCTGATGGTTGGTTGGTTGACCCTTCAACCCCTTTCTCTCAGTACCAGTAGCAGTGAGACTAGGCTCCTTGAGTCTGTTTTTCAATGAAGGAATGTTGGGAAGCGCGAGGGAATGGGGGATGGTACAGAAATCCAGGTGAGGAAGCCCCTCTAGTTTTCACTTTGGATTCAAGGCACGGGTCACTCTTCTCTGTCACAGGTGCTGAGTAACTGACAGGTAGAACTGACCTGTGCTTTCCTTGCTAGTCCCTCAAACAAAACAGCAGTTGATTTATATGTCTCTTCAGCTGCTCTAACTTCAGTTTTTATTTTGCCTCTTTGTTTCTTTTTTCACACTGATTATTTGTTGGCAGCATCCACTGCAAATATGGAAGTTCTCACTGAAAAGCATTTTCGGTTATATACAGTTGACCATTGAACACCGTGGGTTTGTACTGCTCGGGCCCACTCATATGAGAATTTTCGTCGATAAATACACTACAGTATTATAATGTATTTTCTCTTCCTTATGATTTTCTTAATAACATTTTCTTTTCTCTAAATTTACTATAAGAATACAGTATAAAATACATATAACATGTAAAATATGTGTTAATCGACTGTGTTGTTAGAAAGGCATCCAGTCAACAGTAGGCTATTAGTAGTTACGTTTTTGGAGAGTCAAAAGGGCAATGCAGATTTTTGAGTATGTGGGGGGGTTGGTTCCCCTAGCCCCCGTGTTGTCCAAAGGTCAACTGTATCTTAACATACTATAATAAGCAATTGATTGTTTGATAGTGGGAAATAATCAAATGCTTCATTTTGGAGTTCATATATGATATTATTGATAGATTCCTAAGCGTGAAAGATACACATTCAAAAAAGCAAATAATATACTACATTTTTATCATTTGTGTGGAAGATCAAAGCATACTAAGGAACAGAGAATATATTTTCCAATATAGTCCTGGTCAGGTATATATCAATTTGAGGTTCAACACATATTTGCTCTTTCAACAATGAACGACTCAAATTGGTTTTGTAAATGGATGTCAGTTATAAGGCTCAGTAGTAGAGACAGTGATTAATAATACATTTGTCAAGGCTCTTTACAACATTTTTCTATCAGAAACAACCATTTGTTGTCATTGAGGTGTTTCACTTTCATTAAAAGCAGGAGTGATTATAAATGAAAAGGAATGTACTATTGAATTTCACACCTTACATTGCTTTCTAGTGATAGAAGTTAATTTCCCTCTGAGCTCTCTTTAAATGAGAGGTAATTTCATAGACTAGATTAAAAAAAAAAAAAAACTCCGAATATAGCTACCTGGACCTGGAGAGCATACTAAAATGAAGCACATGTCTTGAATGGGACTAAAATAACCAAATTTATCTACTGCCTCTATATACATTTTCTCTATCATTGAAATCGTAAGGAGAAGTGAGCAAGGCAGATGGAAGAAGCCTCATTTAGATCCCATGATGTATGCTTGAATATGCATATGTGGGCTATTTTCTTGTTAAAGAGATAAGATATTTGCTGATAATAGAATTCAGCTTCTTAGTCCATTAACATTTAATGTTTGAATTTTGTGAATAAATGTTGGGAGAAATTATTTTTAGATGTCCGTGTTTCACTCATAAAATCAGTGGGTGATTTCCATGTATTACTAAAAGGAAGAAAGAATTCTGTTATTCTGTATTAGCTCAGAAAAAGTTTGTAAAGGATTATTGGTTTTTAAAAAATACTGTCATTAAAAATAGTTGCCACTGTCTTTTTCCATGCTACATAACTAATAATCTCTGCTGTGTACTTCAGGCATGAACTTCTAGAAGAAGCTCGGAGGAAGGGATTACCTTTTGCTCAGTGGGATGGGCCCACTGTGGTTGCATGGCTGGAGGTAAGAGAATTAAACCAGAAAGCTCTTAAATTCATCACTTCAGTTTGATACTTTTTCTAGATACAGGTAAGGATGGGTTCCTGAAGTCACAGCTTTCCAGTAGCCTGGAGTAGCTTATAAAGGGAATATTTGCTTTATCCAGGGGGCTATGGGCATTGTTTGGATCTTACTCTGATACATTCTTGTGATTGGGGCAGAAGGAAGCACCTAGTGGGATAAAAGGAAGTTTCTCTAAATCTCACCATCTTCATGTCCAGAGAAAGAGAAGACAACTATTGAGCCACACATCTGTTGTCGCAAGAAAACATCTGTCCCCATCCATCAGTCCAGAGTTCTTCCTCATCAGCAGGTTACAGAGAAGAGCCATCTCTATCTTCAACACTTCTGTGTTTTCCAAGAGATCACTGTCACCTGATTGCATAGAGAACCATTCCTTTGCTTGTAAATTAATTCTAGAACCTAATTCTCTAAAGCCTAGAGGCCAGCTAGGTTTAGCCACTTGGAATAAAGCAAGAGAATACTTAGCCCCTTGTTCTCCTCTTGGTCTGAAGTGAGTGTTATAATGAAACAAGAACTACATTCAGCATTTTCTACAGAACACTGGGGCCGGGAAAACAAAAAACAACAACAAAAAAAACAGCACCCGAGCAGGGTGGGGGGCAGCAGGAGCAGACTGGGACAGTGGAGGAAACACACATTTCATCACGAAAGACCCCTTCGTACCACGTATTAATAGTGCTCACTGCCTATTCCATTCGGTTCTCTAACGTGGGCTGCTAGCCGCTGCCGGGAGATGCCAATGTCAGGGCAAAGAAGAAAACAGGCTTTTCTTGCCTGGCAGAGGCTATTGGAACCCATTGTTCTAAGTGGTTGGAGATGATGAAATCACTGACTTTCATCATCCTATCATATCCAGAGCTAACAAATTAATCAACGAGGAAAAATGAAAACCCATTTTAGTTTAAAAATTAGTCTTATATAGATAGATATAAAGACATAATTTTTTCTTAGACTGAGTGAAAGAAGCCTGTCTTGCTTTATTTTATTTTCTCATATCAGTCAGGGGATTTTCAGCATATTAGTGATCAGAGCTGCTTCTTCCAAATGTGCTTTTAAAATTATGATACTTTAAAAATCAACTATAAGGCAACATGCTTAGGAAAGCACACTTCAAAATTGATAGCAGTTTTTTTGTTCAGTGTCACTCCAGTAAAATGAGCTACAGTTTGACAGAGAGTTAGCTGCTATTTTGGCAAGTGATGAACAAAGCCTTAGACAAAAAAGAAAAAAGCTTTACCGACATTAAGGAGCTAGGAAATGACAGGCAGTGAAATTTTGTGCTAATTAAACCTATCCTGAGCACACAGAAGTTGCTCATAATGTGCTTCCTAAAGTGACTCAAATGATAAAATGGAATAAACAAGATGAGTGAGCAGGGTGATCCAATGATGGAGAGCTCTTAACTTTCTAGCTCCTTTAGTGCTTCCTCGTGTGCACGGCCTGGTAAGAATGATGTGCAAACATAAGTCTGCTGCTTCACACACCATTTGTCAACACCAGAAACTTTTTGAAAGTCTAATTAGGGATGGTACCCATAACAGTGTATTGGCAAGATTTGGGTAATATTATTCGGTATAGAAATCTAAATATCTTAGAAAGGGGGGGTGAAAAATCATTAGGGTCCAGGGAAGGTATATTTAGATGTTTACTTATTGTGCACAACATGAGTTTATAAACTAAGAAGTCCCATCTTCCATCACATCTAACAGTGCCTGTCAAGGTGAGGTCAATACTTTGTGCCACACCTGCTGGAAGATAGCATGAACTTCTCAGTGATGGGCTATACTTAGAGCCCCTCTGCCTTGTCTTTTATCTCTAATCACAGCCCAGGCCACAGTGATTCAAAGATTTGGCTTTCTGTTTGTTTGTCTGCCTCCCCTGTAGAGACAAGTTAACCTCCTCATACATACGACAGAATTTTTTGAATAAAAGGATATCTAGTTAGGTTAGTTATCTATTACCACGTAACAAAGTATCCAAAAACGTAACATTTATTTTCTTCGTGGCTTCTGTGGGTCAGGAATCTAACCTGGGTTTCTGATCAAAGTTTCTCACGAGGCTGCAACCAAGGGGTCAGCCAGATTGGCAGGCATCTCAAGGCTTGATGTGGGGAGAATCCACTTCCAAGCTGACTCTTGTTTTCACAGTCATGATTCAGTTCCTTGCCAGTGACTGGCTGGTAACATTTGCTCCTTGCCACGTGGGCATCTCCAACAGGGCTGCGCACAACATGGCAGCTGAATTCCCCCAGAGCTAGAGCACTGAGAGGAGGGAGGGAGCGAGGACTAGCAGGAGTGAAGCTACCCTCGTTTTGTAACCTCATCCGGAAAGTGGCGTCCCATCACTTCCACAATAGCCTATTCATTAGATATAAGACACTGGTTTCAGCCCAAAGTCAAAGGCAGAGGATTACACAGAAGCACAAATATCAGGAGGAAATCCCTGGGACCCATCTTAGAAGCCTCCTACCACAATGCCCTAGAAGTAATAAAGCTGACTCTCTTTGTTTTACAAATGAAGAAAATAAGGCCAAGGTTTAGAGAAGTTCCAGGCCTCACCAGTGACACTGAAGCAGTTAGAGCCCAGCCTTCTGGTCCAGAGCTCTGGGCGTTGACGTTTGCTGATTCATGGCTTTTCTTCTTTGTCCTGTCCTCACTGTTCTCACTCCTTTTGCTCAATCTGTTCATATCAACAAATAAAATAGTCGAAAAAAATGACTATTTTGGACATTTAAAGACCAAGAGTTAAACTGCTCACTTGCCTGTGCCCTGCTTCTTATTCATAGCTAATGATGGGGGGGAAGGGGAAATGAGAGAATATTCCTTTTTCCAAATGTGCGTAATTCAAATGCTACAACACCATCCGTGTGAGTTGGCATTCACCCAGCACTTAAGACGTGTGCAGACACTGTTTACCGATTCCATTGTCTTTTAAGAGCATCATAGCAAAGTTGAAAAATTGGAATCCCTAAGTTCTGATGCATTATTCATTTTCTTATTCTCTTTACCTAAAGTTTTCCAGATGTTTATAACTTCAGTCTCTCCCTTTAGCACATCATTTTATCCTCCAAAACTTTGTCCATGCAGAACATCAACTTAAGTTCACACCACTATCGCATGCTATAGGTAGGTATGTGAGAAATGGGGCTTAACTACAATACAGGCTTGGATCAAAATCACATGGCTGGAGGTGGTAGGGCCATCTCTTTCGGCAACAGAACTTCTTTGCCCTCAGAATTCCAAAGGAGATTGATAAATTGAATTCACGCATTAGACAAAGTCGATTGAGCCTTTACCAAATGCAGCTTGGGGCTGTTCTTCTTGTCCTTAAATCCAAGGGGGCAGGGGTGGATTTGGTGATGTGCAGCTAGTATGTTTAACCTAATAATATAAAATAGTTGTTAAATTGCACACCCGAGAGACTCAATTTCAAATCTTTAGTTCCATCACTGCCTAGCTGATATCTTTTAATAAATTGCTTAATGCCTTTATGCCTCTGTGTCATCTGGGGAAAATAATAATAGCATCTGTCTTTTGGGGTTTGGGCAGTAAAAGAGTTCATACGTGTAAAGTACTTAGAATAGTGCCTAGCACATAAGAGACACTATTAACTATTAGTATAATCTGTGTATGTATTTTTTCCCTACCCAACAGCTCTGGTTGGGAATGCCTGCTTGGTACGTAGCAGCCTGCCGAGCCAACGTGAAAAGTGGTGCCATCATGTCTGCTTTATCAGACACTGAGATCCAGAGAGAAATCGGAATCAGCAATCCCCTGCATCGCTTAAAGCTGCGACTAGCAATCCAGGAGATGGTTTCCCTAACAAGTCCTTCAGCTCCTCCGACATCCCGAACTGTGAGTCCACTTGTGCTCCTTCCCTCTCCAGTGCTGGGCAAATAGCAGCCTCTCTAAGTCCACAGAGCCAGGCTGTGGCAGCACACATTTCAATGTCAGCACGAATTATTCGGAAGAGACTTAGCTTGCTCTTCATTAACCTTGCTGCTACTTTTAATAGGTTTTCAAGTGAGGAGCTGTGATTCCGATCAGACTTGAAGACTGTGACCAAGATAGACTTTTGAGCTAGTTTCTAACTAAAGTCTACGTTTTTCTCCCAGGCAACAGTATCCCAAGTTTACTCTTTTTTAGGATGTTCCCTTTAAAAAAAAAAAAAAAGAACAGGAGATGAGCTGTTGGCATTAGTGCTTTCTAAAGATGCAATGCCGAACTCACTACTTCTTACGCAGTTTTCATAATTATGCAACTGTGCAGATATTTGATATTTTATAAACACCAAGTGGAAAACCTTCAAATTCTCTCTTTGCAAATTCTCTTTGCTTCTCATTTATAAATCCCTATTCTTCTGATAATTGTGTCCCTATCCTAATGCTAGGAAAGAACAAAATGTCTAAAAGAAAATGCATGCCAGATGACAAATTCATATACTAAGAACAACTCCAAATAATATTCATTCTTTAGTCCATTCCTGATTTATATATATCTTTTGCTGGTAATGGATATGATTTCTGATGTTAACTGAATTTCTCTGGTCCCATGTCTTATGCAGAATAACAAAATATGAAAGAATGAGGTATATTTGAGATGTGGGTAAAAGATAGAAAAGTGGTATTACTTTATTGCAGTTTTCAGACACAAAACTAAACTTGAGACAACTTTTCCTCTGTGGCCTCCAACAGTCCGAAAGAATTGGCTTCATGTGTATTGTATCTACCTTTACATTCCTTCCCAGCATACTAGGTTCTAATGCCAGAAATACCAGGTCAAATTTAAAAAAGTTTTATCTTTCTTGCATAATTCCATTTTAACTTTTTCTAAATCAGATGTAGAAAAAAGATACAGTTTAACAAACATTATGTATAACATTATTTTAAAATGTCTATAATGTTGTATCCTATAGCTGACGTGTTACTTAAGCTAAGAAATAATACAGAATATGTTTAACATAAAAGCTGAGTAGCCCATTAAAATAGGTATTGTAAACCAAATTCAGATCTGATAGAGTTTAATTTCCGAGTGAGAGCGAAGCATCACAGCTTGTTTGTATCAACACTCTTTTCCTAAGAGCAAATGCATACGTGGTTGCTGAAAATGCAAAATTGGAGCCTTTGAAGTCCCAATTTCAAGAGGAAAAGTAGAATATATTTTATGATTTTTATTTAACATCCAGATCCATTTCTTAATGGAAAATAGAATAATTAAGCACTATTTTTCTAAAAATATCTAAGTGAACTTAAGAAATTTAAATCACAAACTATTAAAACTAAAAGTATACTCAGTTGTTTAAAGAACAGTCAAATGTGGAGAGAATTTACAATGAGATTCTTCGTGATCTAGTGATGTAGCCTCAGTTCACCTCAAAGGCTTTATCTCCCCAGGACAGGATCCCAGTGACACAGAACTGCTTTCAGCTCGCTAAACTTTCATGCTTGTGGGTGATTGTGAGCTTTTGCAATTGCTCTTCACTCTGTCTGGAACACTCTTCCCACTCCAGGATCACCATCCTTCCCCAACTCATCATTCATCGAATGATTCGTGAATGTTTTTCCTTGAAAAAGCTTTCACTATGCACCAAAATCCGGTTTGCTTCCCTTCCTGCGTTACCACTCCATATACTTATAAAAACCAATTAAATTTTTTTCTTAATTTATCCTCCACTAAAGCCAACCAAGGATATTATCAGTTTTCCATGGCCTTAATTCAGTGCCAGGCAAATTATAGAGAGTAGTCAGTAAACATTCATCTTAAGAATGGTGATTGTACAAGTCACTCTACCAACGAATGCAGAGGCTGTAAAATCTGTATGGCCTTGACTTCTATGCCCTTCTACCATAGGACAGCTATGCTAAAGAAAATAAGACTTGCTCACCACTAGGTTTAGTAGATGAGATAGTTTAATTCCTCAATGTTAGGCAGAAGCAAAAAGTTGTGGAATTCCAAAGAAGGGCAAACCTTCTCTGGAATTTGAATAAGGCTTCAAAAAGGAACTAACAGTTCAAAAACAGGTAATATATTATTAATTAATTATTAAAAATTACTAATTTTGTTCAATAGTAACTTTTGGATAAGACACCTTTTCAGTCTATTTCTTTTATCTTTTTAGAAAGATGAATTATTTCACATCATATATTATTTTATATTTTTCTTTTAAAACTTAGTAGTATGGTGTGAACATTTTCCTCATATTATTAATATACAATTATAATATCATGTCTAATTGCTCTATAACTCCTTCATGGAAATACCATAATGTATTTAACCAAATCCCTAATATTGGACATTTTGCTTAACAATTTTCATTGTATTCACAATACCATAGTGGATGCACATATAGTTATATTGTTGCAAAAACTTTTTCCATAGCAATATTTGTGTATAGGGCATTTATATTCTTATTACTTTTAAATCTAAATCGCCAAATTGTATTGTGTAGCCTTTTCTTCATCTTTTTGTTAACAGTGATTGTTACATTGCTTAAACTTATATTTTTAAAATTACTACTAAAGTTAAAATGTTTTCATATGCTTATTGATTTAGTATTTAAATGAATTACCTATTAGTAATCTTTTCCATTTTTCTAAAGGATACAGGACTATTCCTCTTACTAATGTGTAAAAATTCTTTATTCAGAGAGGATATATACCCTTTACCAAATACTGATGCAAGTTACATAAAAGATAAGTTGTATCTATTTGTTTTAATAATGATCTACTGAATACTTTTTCTTCCTTTTACTCCACCACATGGAAGTATTTACTCACTTTTAATACATTTTAAATATGATTTGCTTTGCTTATAAATTTCTAGTAATGAATCCACCATATAGAGTAAAGACTAAAACATCTTAAAGTCATCACCTAAAGTTATATATTAGGATTCACATTTTATTTTATTTATTTATTTTATTTTTATTTTTAGAGGGGGGTGGGGGCGGAAGGAGAGGAGAGAGAGAGAATCTTAGACAGCTCCATGCCGAGCACTGAGCCCAGTGCGGGGATGTTATCGCGTCTCCCAGAACACTGTAATTAGTTCAGACTATACAAAGGTTTCTGTGTGTTCAGGTTTGGGTTTGTGTTCCTCAGTCAGGTGTATCTTGCTTATTTTTTCAAATTTTCAAGAGAAAAAGACAAGATTGTTTACTTAGGCTTTTTTTTTTTTAACTGAACAGAACTCTTGTCTGATTCTGCCTCCTTTCCTGTCTACATGAAATGGGCCAGACCACCAAAAGGAAAATCTAATATTTACATTTATTATTTTCTTGGGTCAGCCCTAATTTTCCAGCTTTCTGTTTCTTCTTCCTGAGCTGCTGTTACTCTGGAAAGTCTCTTACCTAAGAGAACAAGGATGGAGACATCAGTTCATTGAAATATTTGGTTAAAGGAGGATGTCATAAAGAATAAGTACATGCTTTAAATATTTTATCTTCAATAAAAATATGTAAATGTTCAGGCACTTGTAAATTTTAAATGAAACACTTAGGACTTTTCTTTGAGTACAATTCCAATGCCTGGAGTCCTACATTATCTTTCTTTTATAACTTCATACATAAAACATCTTCAATTTTTCTAGTTTGAGTTTCTTTTTAAAGTGGTAACTTCAGGATACTCAAAAAGCTATTTGAGCGCAGAATCCTCCTGGACATTTACAATCTTTTCCCGACTTTGATGAAATTGTATCTCATTGATAACGTGTTATAAGATTTGCCTAGATCTGTCTTTCCAAATAATTCAACTCAGTGTTCATATGTGAGTGAAACTTATTTTCATTTTATGTAATATTTATTTAAATTGCCTAAGTAAAAAAATAGTGCAGTATAAAAAATGGGTTTGGGAACGCAGAATTCAGCAAATTCGAGCAGAAATGTGAAGCACAAGATAGGCATCAGTCAGCACAATATACAGGGGAAACAAAGAGCATTTATGAAACAAAAGATTTACTGGAGTAGAAATTGCTTAACAAAATTTCTAAAGAAATTGTAAATTTCTAATGAAACTGTGATAATATCCAACATCAGTGGATGCCTAAGTGTCAGGTACTGTTTGAAGTGCTTTACATGTTATAACTGATTTAAGCCCCACAACAACAACACTATGAGATAGGTGTTTTTTTTTTATATCTGTTGTGCAGATGGGAAAACTGCTGTACAGAGAGGTTAAGTGACTTGTTGAAGGTCACACCACCTTGTGGTTTGCCCCAGAGTTTATGCTACTATTAAGTACACCCTCCTGCTTCCTGCATCTACCTGTTTTCTTCTCTTTTACAGCACTCTTCCAGTCTGCTTTGGTTCCCCTTTCCATTATTAGTAACCTCATAATAAAGTGAGGTGCAATTGTGCAAATGCTAGTCTTCATATAATAAGAAATATTTCTCTTCTTATACTGAAAAACATAAAATCAGATGGGGAGAAATGTGGTTCTGGGCCATTTCGAATGTGAAAAGTAAATGTCAAGTTTATTTACTTTGTAACTCAATTATCAAGTAGAATAATACTGCAAAATGACCTAGGAAGTAACAGAAGTTACTTCCAGGTAAGGTAAGGTTTAGGATTATTCTGGGGTCTTGCTGCTTTACTTATTTTCTATTTCTGCCAGCAAGAGAAGTGATTATTTTCCCATAATTAATTTTCATGAGTTATCCCTTAAACTAATTTTAATATTTATTTTTATGTTGTAACTCTTTCCTGAATGACTTAATTAGGTAAGTGCTTTAATCCTCAACAACCATTAGGAATCTTCCTCCTAGTTCTCATTTGATAATACTATCTATATATTCTACTCCGATTGGACTAAGGTGAGGCAATTGAGGCAGGTCAAGTACAATACTGAGGGAGGCATGCTCTGTCAGGTGCTGACCTTGCATTTGCACAGCCATGAAAGTGAGTGCTTCCTTAAGTTTAGTCCCCTTGATACCTTACCTGCCTTATCTTAGTCTCGGACCTGTATCAAAATTGATTATATTATAAATTTTTCAATATTTTTTCTAGTATGAAGTACATTCCTAACCCACTTAACAGATACAGAATCTAAAACTTAGAGAGGTTTAGGAAATGTCCTAGGGTAGTTACTGAAAAGTGGCATTGCTAGAACTCAAGCATCTTTATTATAATTTGGTAAATTTCCAGATAGTTGAAATTTTAGAAATCACCTATTAGATTCAGACTGTTAACCACACACACACACACACACACACACACACACACACACACACACACATGAAAATGACTATAGGTAGGTATTCTTCAGCTCAGAATAGGGGGCTACAGCATAGACTGCCAAGGAATGAGTAAGTCATTTTCAATGGCTCTCAGAGAACCACAGTCAAATTATGTGATCCTTGTCCTTTATGCTTTTCCAAGTTACTTTTTTGCACTCTTTATCTTTGGACCCCAGGCATAGTATCCTCTGTCCTTTGGTTGCTCAAAGCCTCGCCCTCTAGCTATTCTCTAAGACATGCTCTTCACTGGAATGCTTATGCCCTACATCATCCCTTTATGACTTACCCAGGTGAAAGTTCCGTACCTTTAGCAGGTGGTGAGGAGAAAGAAATCTGAATAATTGACTTATGGCGCATGGGCTTGCTTATAAAATCAACTTGTTGAAACCTCAACGAATGTCTAAATGATTGGGTTGTGCAGAAGCTATTTTATGAGTTACTTTACAAGATTCTAGAACAGACAGTGTTCCTCACAAGTAAAACTACAGGTCAAAAGAGAACAACTAACATACAAGTTAGGAAAGTTTGCCAGCCGTATATATTATTTTGCATGTATATATTATATATCAGTATATATTATTTTGCATGTAAAGAGCTACAGATAAAACCCTGGCTTCGAGCATCGTGCCCATTCCAGAATATGATGATAGACTGGCCAATATAAACTTTAAGATAAACTCTGAAGGGGATTATACATGTATGAATTCCAGTATGAGATAATACAGGTCAAGTTTCTTACAGAAGGAGGGAGATCTTAATTATTTGGATTCACAGTTAACAGAAAAGCTACAGAAATCGTTGTAAAACGAGACTGGCTTAAGTGAATTTCGAGTAACCATCACAGCAGTTCCCTTTGAACAAACAGTACAGCCATTCAGGCAAAGCACTGTGGTCTCTGGGTATAAAGGGTATGTGACACAGGAGTGTTAAGTTCTTTTTAGTATAGTACACCCTTCATAAAGTTAATAAAAGCAATTTATTCCAAGTGATTTCATGATTCATACATCCATATGCCTCTGTTTATATTGAGCACCATTCCCAAAAGCTGGGAGTAGAGGGGAGGGGCTCTTAATAACGTAGGTGACTCCAGTATTCAAAATAGTTCCTAAGTACACATAGTTTTATCTTATAGGGAAAAATTCAGATATACTTTAAATTCCAAAATGGTAGGAAAATGAGAATTTTGCACATATAAATTTTACATATATGATGGCTGTCCTCTGGGATTTTTTTAAGTAAGCTCTATGCCCAATATGAGGCATAACTCCCCTTTGTTACTCAACTATATATATATTCTTATTCTATATTACGCATTACTCATATATATATAATTCTCTTATAAATGAGATTTCTCTTATATTGAATTATACTCATCAGTTTAGTTTATATGTAGTTATTTTTCAAATTATAACATAATGTTTAACAGAAGGAAAATTAAAACGGTACTGTGTGTTGGTAGAAGACGACAGAGAGAGTTATGGTGGAGGTTTGTGTTAGGGCATCAGATTTCCTACTTCCAATTCTAGACCCCTTCCAAAACAAGTTGTAAGCAATGTATGGGATATAAATTCCATTGTAACTATAGGATGGATGTACTTGGACAACCTTGCAGTGTTCATAAGGATTTCCCAGTGAAATGGTGGAATTTAATGGGAAGTGGTTCCCAGTAGCCGTTCCCATCAACAACATGTCTGTTCTGTATGTTACTAACTGGACTTTAGTTTAGAAATTGTGCATTATTCAGTGTATAGAGCAAATATCATGGGTTATCTTATTTAGAAAACAAATGCGACTTTATAAAAGAATAGTGCCTGCTAAAAGGAAAATTTCCTTTTACATCATGTTATTCTCTATAATGGTATAGGACACTGCTGAGAAATTGGGAAGCCTAGGTTTTGTAATTTCTGACAGCATTTAGTAAGGTTAAAAAAATACCCTTTAAATTAAAAGTAGCATTTTACTTCTTTTTCCTCTATAAGAATATAGGAAAACAACATACATAAGGAATTATAAAAGGAAGAAATCATTTGGGAAAAACTGATGTTAGTTTCCAGATAGATGATGATAGTGCTTTCTGCTTTGTATTGACCACCAATTTTCTCTTTTCAAGGACATTGAAGAATCAAAACTTTGTGAATGAAATACTGGTAATTGCACAGCAAAGTACCTGTGCTTTTGTTTTCTGAAGAAAAATAAATACATTCCCCTACAGATCAAATTTAATCAGTTCTTTATGATTACAAAAAAAAAAATGGATCCAATAGCTCCCTACCTTTGAAATGCAAATCGTGATTTGGCCTTTTTCCTGATTAATAATCACAGGAGCATCATTTTAAATCTATCCCACAGGAGCTTCACAGCATGCCTCTTTCTATTTAATCTTTTTAAGTAGAAGAAAAAGGGAGCTCTGAGCAAACCAGCAATGCTGTCTCTCCTGTGCATGCTGTAGAAGCAAGAGCACTGTCGTGTTGCTGTGGGGCTGGTAACTTACAGTGCTGCTGCCTTTCTTCTTTACCACTGCTTCCCTCCCGTGGATACCACTGCTTCCCCGCGGGCCTCCTCCCTAGCCTTCAGGCAACGTTTGGGTGACCCATGAAGAAATGGAAAATCTGGCTGCTCCAGCAAAAACGGTTAGTCTCACAGCTTTGTTGAACATGAAAAATAGTTATTTGGCTGCTATTGGGATGAAAAAGCTATTTTGTGTGTGACAGATCAGAGTAATGGGTATGTTTCCATAGCGATATGCATGAAAACTAATATTTTTCGTTAAGGTTTCATTTTACTGCACTTGAACATTGTTAATGAAACAGGGCTAGATGGTCATAATGAGTTTGTAATGTGCAGGCAATAATCAAGAATTTTACAAAGCTTATTAATCCATTTTGCAACCCTGGGAATTTTTAGTAACAGCTATCACCTAGTATTGGGCATATTCATAGGTAATATATGTTATCAAACCCAATTAAACTGGTAATAGAAAAGTTCAGATTGAACACTCCTTTTTTTCTTTTTCTTTTTTTTTTAAAGATTTATTTATTTATTTGAGAGAGGGATAGAGGGGAGAGGTAGAGGGAGAGGGAAGAGGAGAGGGAGAGAGAATCCCAAGCAGACTCCTTGCTGACCACGGAGCCCAGTGTGGACCTCAGTCTCACACAACCGAGATCATGACCTGAGCCAAAATCAAGAGTCAGATGCTTGACTGCCTGAGCCACCCAGGCTCCCTGAAGACTCATTTTTAATACAAGCATTTGGTTTCTTGTACTTTACCAATACAGAACTTAAAACTCCACCCCTCCAAAAATATTCTGTTCATTTGATATTCAAAGCACAGGCTTAAAGAAATTTTTAGTGACTTTGATTATAATTGTCAGCTTTTAAAAATATAGTCTTACATATACTCATTTTTCATTTAAAGTAACAAAGTTGTATGTCATACATTTTATTCTTAGCAGCTTCTTTTAATCTAATGTCTTTTTGGTTGTATCCATATGTGAAAAATTGATTATCTAGTTTATGAAGGATAAAAATACCAATGTCATTTTCTAACTATATTTCTAGTTCACTTTGTTGGGTTTGGTTTTACTCGTGTTTGCTTTTGTTTGTTGTTGACTGTTGCTGAAATCTGTTTGATTACCACAAAGCTTTGTTAGAGGGAAACAGTTACTTTTTGTACTTCATTAATTTACTTTATGTTAGATTTTTTTCAGTGTGTGTGTGTGTGTGTGTGTGTGTGTGTGTGTGTGTGTGTGTGTCTGTATACATTTACATGTATTGGGCGCCTGGGTGGCTCAGATGGTTAAGCGTCTGCCTTCAGCTCAGGTCATGATCCCAGGGTCCTGGGATCGAGTCCCGCATTGGGCTCCCTGCTCCTTGGGAGCCTGCTTCTCCCTCTGCCTCTCTCTCTCTCTCTCTCTCTCTCTGTCTCTCATTAATAAATAAATAAAATCTTTAAAAAAAAACATTTACGTGTATTGTATACTTGTATATATAGAATCAGGAATTTTTATTGTAGCTTTTTTTTTTACATTTACATTTGGAAAACAACATACTTTTAAGAATTAAAAAAAGGTTTGGAATGACCAGATCAAATATCATGAAAAGCCCATATGTCGTATGTGTGTGTGTTTAATCGGAATTAACTGGAAACCACATGGCTGCTCTTGAACTGCTATATTGATTACTATGGGTTTGAATAAGTATCAGTGTATTTATCTACTTAAGTCATAATTAACATTTTCAATAACAAACAATTTTGCTTCTGCTAGAATAATTTTACTGTCTTCATTTGAGATTAATTTATATTCATCTGCTTTATTAATCATTCCCTGCTGCTAACACAGAAAGAATCTGAGGAAGGAAGCTGGGCCCAGGTAGGAAATTCATATGCTCTAAAACAATATCATTTAGTACTCTATGAGGATATAAAATAAGAAACTGTAGTATGTCATAATATAAATCTTCACTTAGCTTAGGATTAAGCTAATATGTATGTTTGAATTTGTTATGTTTAATACTATATATGTCCTTTTAAATCACCATATTTTGCTAAGAAAATGAATATCATTTCATACCTGGCCTCTTTGAAAGGGAAATTTTCTTTCTTTTTCAAAAGAAGGAACTGTAACTTAAATTTCTCTGAAATCGCCCCTGAATATATTTAATCAGGAATCATTCAAGTTGGATATAAAAGGGGGTGTTACAAAAAACCTTACAAAACATGTGCTTTAAAGTATAATGGAAAGCGTGGGCGGCCTGGGGTCGAAGGCCATGTGTCAGCATGAGACTGCAGGTCCGAAGTCACTTCCATTAATTGAGATGGCCATATGAGACAGGCATCTGTACTTTGAACAAGCATGTGTGTTTGCAAGGAAGCTGCACATTTTTCAGCATATCCACATGACATACAACCAAAAGAATTAATGCACGTGATTAGGCATCTGATTCAAACCTTTGACTATAAGAAAAACTTGGTATACAGTTATTACTAGGACCTATGTTTAAACATTCAGTAAATTAGGGTGGTATTTGGTTTTGATTTGGGTAAGAATTTCATCCTTTTTAAGAACACGCAAAAGAAGGGGAGAGCCTGAGACTTTCATTAGAAATACATGTTATAATTACAACTGTGAATTTGTTGTAACATAAAGAACTGTAAAATTAGTAGATAGTAATAGTCCTTTTTAACAATTGGTTTAGAGGTGATGGTTGACTTTGGTTTTCATTTTGGCTGTCATGAACAATGCTTGGTTAGATGAGTTCTTTCATATTGTTATATTAAATAACTAGATTATTTCTTTGTTTTTTGACCATACCCTGCTTCTTAAATACAGAGTCTATACTGATTGATTTCTAAAAGAGACTGATTATTCCCAGTGACCTTTATGGACCACTGGCTGCATGCTTCACTAGATAACAACAGTGTCCACAAAAAGCTTCAGCATTCTGTCTCTCTAGACTTGTTGCTCCTTTCTCTATTTGTTTACTAAGGTCTCTACTTTCATGTTGAGATTTGCAATAATGCCATGGTAATGCTAATAGTAGCATCGAAGAGATGGTGGACTATTAGCAGACAGATAAAAATCAGTTATATTAAATAAACTTACCTATACAAAGAATCTCAGTGTTTATATTTTGTCATTAATTCTGTTTTTTAATTTAAAAATGCATATTTGTATATAATATAATTTCTTTTGAGAATACAAAACAAACACAATCATTTCATATAAGCAGGTGCCATGATACATGTACCTAGAGTTTCATTTTATCAAATTAAATCAAATACTTAAAGGCTAGATATTATTTCTGCTTTTTTCCCATATATTATAGTAATTAAATGTCAGTTATCATAATATGCAATATCCTCCTATTACCATCTCATCTTATTGGCTAAGAAACTTGACTGCTATAAAACAATTCTAGTGTCCGGTTTTTCTACAGACTCTTGCTTATGGAGATATGAACCACGAGTGGATTGGAAATGAATGGCTTCCCAGCCTGGGGTTACCTCAATACAGAAGTTATTTCATGGAATGCTTGGTAGATGCAAGAATGTTAGATCACCTAACAAAAAAAGATCTCCGTGTCCATTTAAAAATGGTGGATAGTTTCCATCGGTAGGTTTTTTTCAAATAGTAATTAAAATGAAACGATAAATAATGTATATATTACTAGAACAAAAAGATGTCTAGGAGATAGAGAATTATGCTGTTCAAAACACCTGTGTGCATATACTTGGTGAATATTTTCATGCAGCAAATTGCAGGGACTATCTAATGTAGAGCTTTGTACATATTATGAGCTCAAAGTTTATGGAACCACACATGTACACAATTCTCATGCAGTGTAAATCTTTTTTTTTCTGTATCTTTGGGAAATTCCATGTTTGTGATTTGTATCTGTGTATATTTTTATATTAGGAAGTTATTAAGAATAAAATTAAGTCAGTTTCAACTCTATAAATAGATATATGGTTATAAATTATATAATTTAGGTATATACTAGGAAAAATTTGAGAGAGCACTGGATCCTAATCACTAGACCACCAGGGAAGCTTAGAAAAAATTTGAGAAGGAATTCTTCTCTGAAGAAAATATTTTTTTTGTTTTCATATAAATCTTTTAATATTTTTATTTGTGCATTAATTTTCAGAAAAAAATACTGAATGGATTTTGAGACAGCCATAAGGACACATGAATAAAATGCAACCTCTTTTTTCAAATTGTTTACCATCTAGGGCGAAGAAGCTTGTTATAATACCGTGTCATAAATGTTATGCTGGTATCTTTGTAGGTTAGGTGAGAAATTGTCAGTGGGATTATGATTCTTTTTTGTTCACTTCAAGTGTTTATTTATTTATTTTTTAAAGATTTATTGATTTATTTACTTATTTGAGAGAGAGAGCACATTGAGCAGGGGGGAGGAGCAGAGCAGGAGAAGCAGACTCCCTGTTGAGCAGGGAGCCCAATACGGGGCTAAATCACAGGACCATGGGATCATGACCTGAGCCGAAAGTAGACGCTTAATTGACTGAGCAACCCAGGTGCCCCTCAGGTTTTTGTTTAAATTCCAGTTAGTTAACATATAGCATAATATTAGTTTCAGGAGAATTTATGGTTCATCACTTACATACAATACCTAGTGTTCATCGCAAAAAGTGCCCTCCTTAATATCCATCACCTATTTAACCCATCGCCCACCCAACTCTCTCTATCAACCCTCAGTTTGTTCTCTATAGTTGAGTTTGTTTTATGATTTCATATATAGTTTATTATGATGATAAATTAATAAATACAAATCTAGATGATTTTGGCTTGCAAAACCCTATTTGTTCACACCCTGTCCAACATTTAATTAGTGACTGAAATGAAAATGGTATAAAAAATCAGATATGTTGATATGACATAAAGTTGGGATAAAGAGATAATAATTGGAGCTCTTCAATTAAACTTATGGAGATGTTTTGAATCTTAATACAGTTGTTGACACTGTTGGATTAAATTTAGTAGAGATAAATATGATGTAGTTTTTAAAAACCATTAAAATGTTGGATGGGAATCCATGTTTTAAAAGTAGATCAGGTGAAAAAGATATGATTTATACTTGGCACAAAAATCTCAGTTTTGGTTAATGGCTTACAGGGCATATTTAGATTGTGTTTATTTTCAGACTTAATAAAGTCCTACCATATGGTGAGATGACAATAAGAAACTATTAATTTGGGCGCCTGGGTGGCTAGGTCGTTAAGCGTCCACCTTCGGCTCAGGTCATGATCCCAGGGTCCTGGGATCGAGTCCCACATCGGGCTCCCTGCTCCGCGGGAAGCCTGCTTCTCCCTCTCCCACTCCCCCTGCTTGTGTTCCTTCTCTCGCTGTCTCTCTCTGTGTCAAATAAATAAATAAAATCTTAAAAAAAAGAAAGAAACTATTAATTTATGGGTATTAAATTGTTATTGATAAAGTGGTAAGAGCCTGGTGAAAAAGTTGAATTTTTAAAAATTTATTTTTTTATTTTGAGAGAGGGAGAGCGAGCAAGCAAGTGAGCACCCATGCAAGCTAGGGGGAGGGGCAGAGGGAGAGGAAGAGAGAATCTTAAGCAGGCTTGACTCCCAGCATGGAGCTGGATGCGGGGCTCAATCCCACGACCCTGAGACTATGACCCCAAGACCATGACCCTGAGACCATGGCTGAAACCAAGAGTCGGATGCCCAACTGACTGAGCCACCCAGGCATCCTGAAAAGTTGAATAAATTAAAGACATTTAGCTTGGATAAAAGTAGACTTTAGATGTTTTCCTATGTTTTGATATTATTACATGATGGAAGAATAGTATTTGCTCTGTTGAACACGTACTTTTCTAGTTCAGATAAGTGTAGATTGGTGAATGATTTGTGTTTAAGTAGGCTGAATGATTTCTATTCAGTAGAAAGAACAGCTTTGTGTGACTCTCAATTACCCTATCGTATACACATTATTAGGCAATGAACTCACTGTTCACTGAACTCAAATTTTACGTGGTTGTATTAGATTTTCGAATACTAGAATCTTTTGATGATATATTTGTGCCTGTTTCCCATTCTTCACTAGGTTTTTAATTGTTTTACATTATAGTAAAAATGATTGTTACAATGATTTTTTTTAATAAAAATTACTGAAACAGGGTTCTCTTGGTTCAGGGAAATACACAAACTTCACCTTTATGCTATACTTAGTTCTGACTTAAAGCAGGTAGTACTGACTGCATAGTGCATCCCACTGTCGTTTTATGGCCCAGTTTTCCATCTGATAGACATTGATGTAATAATATGTATCTTAATAGTACAATTTTATATTATGTATAAAAACTTGGCAGAAATGAGCCAAGAGCCATTGGTTTAACCTCAAGCTACCTAATACCTATGACTATTATTACATCTGTATTATCTGTTTTTCCACTATATTAGTTTGCTGGGGCTGCCATAAGAAAATACCACAGACTGGGTGGCTTAAATAACAGAAATTGATTTGCTCACAATTCTGGAATCTAGAAGTTCAAGATCAAGGTGTAAGAATGATTAGTTTCTTCTTGGCTTGCAGATGGCTGATTTCTTCTTGTGTCCTTACATGATCTTTCCTCTGTGTGTGCATTTCCCCGGTTTTCTCTTCCCAGCATGTCCAAATTTCCCCTTCTTTTTTTTTTTATTATGTATTTATTTTAAGAAATCTCTACACCAAACGTGGGGCTCAGACTCACAACCCCAAGATCAAGAGTCACACGCTTCTCTGACCGAGCCCTCCAGGTGCCCCCAAAATTCCTCTTCTTATGAGGACACCTACCAGTGAGACTGGAATAGTACCCACCTTAAGGGCTATATTTTAAATTACCTTTTTAAAAACCCTATCTTCAAATATAGTCATATTCTGAAATACTGAGGGTTAGGGCTGAACATTTGAATTTGAGGGAATGTAATTCAGCCCATAACACTGACTTTTTTCCCATTTCTTCTGATTCTGAAATATTGTAACTCAGCATTGTCCTTATTAACATGCAAGGCTTAGAAATGCTTCCAATGCTTGGGTGTAACCTGGCCAGTGTGTGTGTCGAAATTTCTGTGTATTTCTAAACAAGAAATTGCTAATAACAATGCTCTTTACTCTTGAAGCCTAGAAATTCTTTTTTCCTATTGTACTCTTTCACATCTTTTATATCTAATATCACCCTGTCTTCTTTCTTCTCTCTGTACATCTCTACTGTCTGGATTTTCTTTTTATGATCATGGCAGTTGTCCTTTTTGTGCCCTTTATTTTCACAGCATTGACCCCTTAATTGATTTCCCTATCCTTAGATTTGCCTATTCTCCCCATCTCCGGTTTTCCTGCCAAGTTAGTCTTCTTACACCGAAACAAGAAACCATTTATGATCAATTCTTTTTGCTGTGAAAACCATCCAAATAATTCTCTGTCACCTAGATGTATTCCACGCTTATGCCGAATGAGGCTTTCCTTAATGTTACCCCATTCTCCATATGTAATCATATTCCTCCTTACTTCCTGGCATGGATTTCCAACTCTGTACAGTATGTCTCATTATCACCACACATTTAAAATTTCATTGGCGACCCTGTGTTCATGGTGCTCCATTTTCTTTAATAACCCTTTCTCTGCTACCTGACCTTTAAGGATCTGATCAGTTTTCTGCTCTTCCACAATATCCTTTCCACACAGAATTTCATTATCTGCTGACTTATTTCTTTCACATACTCTGTATCACTGAAAGGTGGTAGCTATTCATTTTGGTATGTGGTTCTCTGTCTTACTTTAACTTATTCATGTGTTTATATTTTTTTCTCATCAGCTTAAGAAGAAAGTATTCATTTTTTATAAATTCCTTCCTCTCATCATAATAGTGGTTTTAAATTCTTTCCAAATGAGTAAAGTGTTCATTTGTCTGCAAATAATGCCAAAATAGCTTGATGGAAGACAAAGACATATGGATGAACAACATAATCCATAGTTATTTTCAAGACTGTGGTTTTCTTATTTTGAAATTAGTATTTTTACTCTTTAGAAACCTCGTGTGCTTCAAATAACTGTAGTTTGTTTCCCACCAGTACTAAAGGAGTTAATTGCAAATGTAGTTTATTATTCTGTTGCCCTAAGAAGTAGTGCATAGTGTTGAGTATGCTTAATCAAAGAACATTTATTATCTGCTGAGTAAATTCAATGTGTTTTCTTCTTTTAAAAAAAAAATAACAGAACAAGTTTACAATATGGAATTATGTGCTTAAAGAGGTTGAATTATGACAGAAAAGAACTAGAAAGAAGACGGGAAGCAAGCCAACATGAAATAAAAGGTAGTATGTCTTTCTTTCATATCAAATGCCTTTTTTCCTGGGGTTTTTAGTTTTCACTTTTATGAATCCCAAATGCTGTATATGTTACAATGTCACTAAGTAGCATAACTGTTTAGGCCACTATTTAGAATTCTGTCATCATTATTTCTTTTTTACTGCTTTTATGAAACATTAAATATAAACATGAAAAAGATATCATCACTTTATAAGGTGACTATCCCATCTAGGACATATTCTTGATTTTTTTTTTTAAAAATTGCATTGACCCCCTAATGAACAAATGAATCATGAACAAATGATCATGAACAAATGAATAAATTAAGATTTATTCCTCTGAACCTATTAATTATACATTGTTTGTCCTGGAGATACCTTCAGGTAGACATTTTTGTCAAACTTTTAATAGAACATTCTCATATTCAACAGAGAAACATGGTATATAATTTATTTATAGCAGTTCATCTTTGGTTTATATCATTTGAATTTTATTTCAGTGCTTAGAAATTTTATTTGTGTACTATAGTTACAGAAATCATATAGGGATTTTATATAGAAGTTACACAGAAATTTCCCCTCTATAAATGAGATTAATCCATTAATAATTTTAGCTCTAATTGTTAAGTCAAAGAAATTATTTAAAAGCATTGCTAATTGCTGCAACTATTGTGTGTACAAAAAGGTTTGATTTGAATAAGAAAAGACACTCCCTATTACAGATTAGAAAAGTATTGTATTTAATAATTAATTCTCTAAATGTTGAGAAGTACCTTAATATACAGGGGAAAGAATTGTTTAAAAGAACATGTTAGATCCTATATTTATTAGACACCACTTTGCTTTTATTACTATTGTTGAAAGAAAATTTAATTGTTGGGTATAAGTATTTATGGGTCTTTTTCAGTAAAAATCATCAGTCCACTTAAGTCCATTTATATTTTTTTAAAGTAAAAAGTCTCTCATTAAGGGAAATATCACCAAATTTTTTGTGGAAGATTTTGGATACAAGCAATGTTTCCATTTACTCTTCCCCAGGAGTTGATATATGGGAGCATTTCATCAAGTTCAATAGGTGTTTTTACATTAATTGTTTACAGTTAGGCATGAGTCTCTGTTTTCATCTTCACTTCTTTTGGGTCTCACTTTTTTGGGGGGCTCACTTTAAATATGAAAATAGTATGTGCTGCATGTTATGTTACCCTTTCCTTCCTATTCAAGTTTAACGTTGTTTTATTCTTTAGGATTATCTTAGACTTCTGTCATTTTCATTTGTGATAAACAATGTCAGAAATTACTTTTATCAGGGTGCCTGGGTGGCTCAGTTGGTTAAGCGACTGCCTTCGGCTCAGGTCATGATCCTGGAGTCCCGGGATCGAGTCCCGCATTGGGCTCCCTGCTCAGCAGGGAGTCTGCTTCTCCCTCTGACCCTCTCCCCTCTCATGTGCTCTCTCTCTCTCATTCTTTCTCTCAAATAAATAAATAAAATCTTTAAAAAAAAAGAAATTACTTTTATCTTTGGCAGTTTAGGGAACAGCACATTAGTTCTAGTAGAATGGGTTTGAATGCACGTGAAGGTGATTGGTTAATATATTTTTCCATATGTGGTTCATTGGAGAGTAGATAGACACACAATGGATTTCTTGTAACAGTTCATTTGACTCATTACTTAGGAGCAAGAAAGTGTTTTTCCATTATCAAAGTTGAGTTGTTTGATTTCACTTTATTTTGGGGCCCCAGGAAATTGCAAGTTGTTTTCAGTACATTGTCATTCAGTTGAGTTGAAATTTGGGAACAAGTTGATCAAAGAAAGACATTAGAAAGAAGTCTATGCTTGACCTAACAAAAGATGTTTTAGCACACAAATAGATTTTACCCATGGGATACCACTTTCTAGTTTTCTTTCTGAAGTATTTTTTCCAATTAGATTTTATTATGCTTGGTCTCACTGCATGGAATCCTTCGTATATAGGCAGATGTAAAAGAGAAGGAGAAATTACCCATTTGGCCCTACACCAAATATTATATTAGTATTTGGCAGCTACTGGTTAGAACATAGCCCTGAGAAAAACTGCTGTGATTTACTCTGATTGTACACAGACCACTCCATATGATAGGTGGCTGTGAGTGAGATCATAAAAAGATAAAAAGCCCCTGTTTCCTGTAGCTGACGCAATGACATTTGCAGGAATAATTCTTGACGCTGACAAAGGGTCTCTGTTATTATCTGAAGTGTTAATTAACCTTGACCTTAATAAATAGCTTTCTGAAATGAAGGGACCATGTGAATATCAAGAATGTACTAACATTTAATTTGTTGCTAGGAAACAGTCAACACCGATGTCTAGCCATTTATTGTTGAGGTCAAGAAGATCCTTACAAAAACTTTAAAGTCAGGGCATAAATTTTTCTTGAAAACAGATTTACAGAAAGGGATCTGATTTACAAAATGAAAAAAAAGTATATTGCTGTTCAGAAGGAATAAAGTTTAGATTAGTGCTTTATTTACCTTCACCCTATAAATAAATGGATTATTTTCTATTTATAATTTTATAAATTTGAGTACTCTGAGCTACAGGTGTGGCAATGGAATTTTAATGAAGATATATTTGCAGAAATATGGTAAATGCAAATGTCTTGTCTATATTTGCAGAAACACAGTAAATACAAATGTCATAATATAAGCCCATCTCTAGAAAAGAACAAGCACTTCCTACTTACTGATCCACTTCGTGCAAACTGGACAGGTTTTGTTATTTTTTGAGGAAACCGTTGTAGCATTACTTTTTAAAAATATTGCCGTTAGTGAAAGCAATTGGAGAACAGATGCTGTCAGCCATACATACCTGCCCAATTTTTGAAGTGCAAGTTTAGTGCAACCAGTAGTTTGAATCGATCTGTTGTTATCAACAGCAGTTGATTAATTTAACCAAAATATAATACTAACCAACTTATATCCCATTTTCTGAGATTTAACACCTCAATAGAACAAGCTAATGAAAACTCAAAGGAAAATATACCCTTTAGGAATGACCCAGGGAGACCCCACTGAATGAATATGTGTGTGTGTGTGTATACACTATAACATTTCTCTATCTAGTAAAGAATTTCTCTGTAGAATAAAAAATTTCTGTATGTAGTAAAGATCATTAAGAATGTCTTTTGCCTTGTTGAAGACATGGGGAAAGAAAGACCCATAAGTGTGAGGGAGACAATAAACATCCTTCTCCCTAAAGAAATTCATTCTGCCTTGGCTGGAACAGGGAACGGTAATGACTGTGGGAAGTGGGCATTATGAGTCTTTCTTCACATGTTCCTCATTAACTAAAAAAAAACATAAGGATTGGAAAAAATATATAGAAAATCCAAGTAATCTAATGATATGCCATATAATTCAAATTAATATGTGAATTTATCAGGGTCTGTATATAAAAATTCAATATGGCTAAAAAGAAATGAACAACCAAACCATGAAAAGACATGGAGGGACCATAAATGCATACTGCTAACTGAAAGAAAAGTACTGTATGATTATACTGTAAGAATCACACCATATGATTCCAACTATACGGCATTCTGGAAGAGGTAAAATTCTGGACACAGGAAGAATTGATCAGAGGTTGCCTACTGAGTTGGAGAGGGAGGGATAAATAAATGTTGTACAGGGGATTTTTAGGGCAGTGAAACTATTCTGTATGATGCTATAATGATGAATATGTATCATTATACATTTGTCCAAACCTGTAGAGTGTACACCACCAAGAGTGAACCTTAATGTTAACTGTGGATCTGTGTCAATGCAGGTTTGTCTAACGTAACAAATATAGCACTCTGGTGAGGGATTTTATAGTCAGGAAGGCTGTGTATCTATGGGGGCAGGGGCTATATGGGAACACTGTACTTTCTGCTCAATTTTGCTGTGAACTTAAAAATACTCTTTAAAAATAAAGGCAATTTTAACGTTTCAATAGATAAAGCTACTATATTTCCCCAAGTATTCTTTATACTTTTTCTGGAAAATAACAGAAATATATTGTCTCACAGTTCTGGAGGCTGGATGAAGGTGTCAGCAGGGTTGGTTCCTTTTAAGGGCTGTCAGGAAGAATCAGTTCCATGCCTCTCCCCTACTTTCTGGTGGTTTTCTGTCAATCTTGATGTTTCTTGACTTTTAACCACATCACCCTGATCTCTGCCTTGATCTTCATATTGTTTTCCTTGTGTGCATTGCATATCTTATTTCCAACTTTCCCCTTTTCAGAAGGAAATCATTATATTGGTTTGGGGCCCACCCTAATAACCTTATTTTAACTAGATTACTTAAATAAAGAACTTCTCTCTAAGTAAGGTAGCACTCTGACGTAGTGGGGGATCAGGACTTCAACATACGAATATTGGGAGGACACAACTCAATCCATAACAACAACAAATTTACCATAATGGCTAAAAACAATGAAATGAAACAAAACATATGAAAAATACAAAGTATTGGTAAAGATGCAGATTTTTATACATTGCCATTGGGGGTTTAAATTGTGAGAGTGGAATTTATTTAACATATATATGGTTATTCAAAGCAGCGCTATCCTTAATAACCCACAGTGGAATCTAGCCAAACGTCCAGCAACAGTAGAATGGATCAACTGTGGCATAATCATACAAGGGGGTACTAAGTAATGATGCAAATAAACAAGACTTCTATTTTCCATAGCACAGATGAATCCCATATTGAGTGAAAGACACAGACACAAAAGTACGGATTGTACAGTTTCATTTATAAAAAGCTAAAAAACAAACCTCAAAAGCAGAACTAATCTGTGTTAAGGATAGTTAGAATATTGGTTACTGTTGACGTGAGGACAGTGACTGAGAACATGACATAAGGGGCCCCTGTGCGGCAGAGGTATCACTCTCTTGCTTTAATGGTGTGCACAAACCTAACTTGATTATAAATGAATGCATTAGGACAAATGAGTAATGCTTTTGAAAAACTTAAACAATATATAAATACTCTCCGCCCCCCACTTGTGACTTGACTGAGTGCTTGATTTTTGCATTAGTATGTGATTGAAAAATAATGAATTGACAAAGTAGTGGGGTAAGGAGCCAACTATGGAATCACTGTTCTATCTTACTGTTCTGTTCTTGGATTTATTGCTTCAGGTTAAAAATTAAAGTCTCTCTAGTCTATATTCAATATCTAACCAGTGGTAAAAAAAACAATGATGAAGAACCATATTAGCCTCTCATTTTGCCATCTTTACTGAAGAGCTGTGTATCAAGACACAAAGGAGAAATGTCCCCATCTGGTGATAAAATCACTGCACTTCAGACAGACCCCTAGAGCTCTAGAATGAAAACAGGAAACACTTTGAGACATCGTGTTCTGTGTTATGGAAGTGCTTTTCAGTGATAACAAACACTCTTCAAATTGACAACTTTTTTTTCTAGGCTAAAAGTAGCATAGGTGAGTTATGAGAACGGTAAATACATGCAACACAAGGGGGCCAGGTGCATCAGCGAGTGGATGAAGAAATCGGCATAAATGCTGACTTGGCCAGACACCTGTGGCTCATTTCAGCCAGTAGGTTTGTTTTTCATGCAAAATACTGCAGCCTAAAATGATGCGCCTCTTTTCCTAGATGTGTTGGTGTGGAGCAATGATCGAGTTATTCGCTGGATACAAGCAATTGGACTTCGAGAATATGCAAACAATATTCTTGAAAGTGGTGTGCATGGCTCACTTATAGCCCTGGATGAGAACTTTGACTACAGCAGCTTAGCTTTATTACTACAGATTCCAACCCAGAACACCCAGGCGAGCCCTTTATGCTCTAGTTGTACTGTGTCTTAACCTGTAGAATGATAAACTGAACTTTTAGCGAAAAAGTAAAAGTTGGCTGTGTATTCATGATTCCTAATGAGAGTTATTAGCTCAGCTCAACCTTTGAAATGTGTCACTGGGGCTTTAATTTCAAGCCACTGGATTTCTAGCCAAAACAAAATCATAAAACTAAGCAGGAAAAGGGATTTAGAGATTCTGTAGTCCAGCCTTCCACCTGAACGCCAGATTTCTCAAAACAATACCCCTGGCAGATGGCTTTCAGTCTCTGCCTCTCTTAGAGGCGTTCATTTCTATTTACATGTCTGAATTAGACAGACACTTAACAATGAGGATGCCAGTGATTCCCCAGCCTGGATAATTATTTGAAATCATCAGAATTCCTTAAAAACTTAAAAGAAGGCTGCAAGCTTCATCACAGGCCTGAGAAATCAGATATCTAGAGGTAGGGTATAGGAATCCTAATTATCTCAAGTTTCCCCCAAATAATGATCATTGAACAAGTTTGAGAATAGATGTGATGAATATCACGCATTGACATGATAAAGATCACGTATAGATGTGATAAAAATTTGGCAGTCAACTTCACTTTATTTTGTTTATATATATTGTGAAGTTTATATAAAATATTCAGTTGGATTAAAGTAACAGAGTGAGGTCAGTGCCCCTTGACCTCAGACATGTATGTGAGGCTATCTCTCCATTGTTCACAGACTAAAGAAAATTGCCCTGCTTTATATTTATAACTAAAACTTGCAATGGCTTGCAGACATGGAGGACTAAAAACTTAAGCTCCCATAAATAAAATAGGATTTGTAATGTTTTCTCGAATGAATGTAATGTCTATGATTTTTAAAATAAAATGTGACTTTGATGATGATAACTGTACTTTGATGTCAACAGGCAAGGCAGATTCTTGAAAGGGAATACAATAACCTCCTGGCTCTGGGAACTGAACGGCGACTGGATGAAGTAAGTCCTTCTGTATCATTCTCAAGGGATCTCAGAGAGTACAAGTAAAACGGCTTTCAAGGAATAGTGCTCAAAAATCAATCAGATGCTTGTTCCCGGGATAGAATCTAGAATTTTCCCCAGTATTGTTCTTAGCTATTAAGTGTTATGACTCATTTGGTTTTAGAAAAACCTTTATGAATTCATAAACATTATCATATCAGCCGTTAGTAACACAAAGAAGTAATTCAGAAACAGGCTCTTTTATGAGCTGTGACTGCAAAATTATGTTGAGTGACATTTAAAATAAGCAGTGATAACACTAATCCTGATAAGTTCAGCTTTTTAATAAGGAATGCACTTATTTCTTAAATATCAGTATATCTTCACAGGAAATTTTAGGATATTAAAATGAAGAGAAAACCTGCTTTCAGTAAGGGGAAGCTTTTCATTATTTTAGATAGCAATACTGAGTTTTCCTTAAAAACAAATGAAAAACATTTTGACAGTCACAAGATTTGAAAGCCACATGGAATGTTAAGAATCCCAAGCATCATATATGCTTGTTTAAATTATTTGGAAAATAATAAACATGTAAGTAGCCTCCTGAGATAAAGGAATACAAGGGGCATTGGCAAACTCTGTGCATTGATAAATGCAGTGGACTTTAACAGGCCTTCTGAGTTTTTTACAGGCCCTTTCTGGAAGAAGTAAGAAGAAATCCTGAGTATGAAGTCGAAAATGCAGAGATGCATAATTCTGTGTTGCAAAATGCAGGTGTTTCTTAGCTATCGAGAAAAGCTGATTAAAATAATTTTGTTAATGAACCCAGCAAATCCTAAAATGAGGCAATTATTCCACATTCAAATGGGCAGGACAGATGATCTTGGATTTATAAAACCCAGGCTTTCCTTTGCAGAGGAGGTTATGGACAGATAAGCTCTACCTTCTTGACCTCAGCTAACTTCCTATAAATTCATACTCCTGTCCAATAGGATAATGAATAATATTTTTAAAACCCAGTTAATACTTAACTGATTTTCATTTTATAAGTTGTTTGATAATCTTTTGTCCTTATTCTTAATTGTTGAATCAAAAAGATAGTCTACATACACCTACATCCTTTTGAACATAATTATTCTCCTTGCTTAAAAGTTGCAAAAGGGATTTTAATAAAAATTATTAAAGATCTGTCCTATTGCTATATTTTTAAAATGTGGATTGACCCAAAGGAGCTAGGTAGAGATACAAGCCTATGTGAGTTAGTGTTGCTTTCTGAGAGTAAAAATAAGCAGAAAGGTCTAAATGGAATGTGACTATCTGCCTTTAAAATATGCTGCATCTTTTTCTTATTGTTAAAAACATGGCACATGATTTTATCACTCAAACTCTGTAGTCTCTTTTGTCCTGTCTTTTGTCATTTATTTATTTATTTATTTATTTATTTATTTTAGTGTGAACAAAAATAGCTAGACAACTAACCCAGAACCAGAGTATACTTGTTTCTGGGGCTGATTACGTTCAGATTCCACTAAAAGAATTTGAAAAGTGCTCATGTGCTTCTATAGACTTTGACTTCAGTTAAGTGGGTATCTTTTAACCTCACCTCATGGAAACTTTTTTCCTCTGATGTTGTCGCTTGTAGGTCCTATTAACTTTCTACAGTAATAAAAGAGCAAAAGGAATCATTATTTAAATCTTCAACTTGCTTATTTTTCAGTCCTTAACTCATGCATTATAGGAGTTGTATATCCCTACAATGTAATGTAGTGTTTAGTAGAACTGAAGAATATTTATCTTTATGCAAGAACTCTTTCAAAATTCAAGAAATCAGAGAGGCCACAACTGTGAAATTCTGTTCCTTTTCTTTATTTATAAACATTTGGAGGCGTAGGACCATGCAGAACCTGGCAGCTGAGAAAAGGAATAGCAGACATCTCCTAAAGTGTAAAATGGCTACCTAATCTAAACAAAATTTAGATTTGGATAATAAGAATTCTAGTAAAACTGTATATATATATATATATATATATATATATATATATAAAATTGCATAAATTTTCTTCTTTTCCAAAATGACTCTGAATGTCAATTAAATTAGCAATCTATGATGAAGAATACCTTATATTTCACTCATTTATAACAATGATAATTTGAGCCAAAATGAAATCACCTGAGCTAGTAGGGTCAACCCCACATACTGAGCCGTAACTTCAGGGAATGGACAGCCATTGCCTAGATAAGAAACTTAATGATATAAGAAGATAAGATCTATATAGAATGATTAATATATTCCTTAGAATTTGACACAAAGAATAATTTGTGTTTAATAAAGAATACTACTAGTTAGACACTCGGTTACATAGCATTCCTTACGAATTTAGAGAAAGTTCATTGTATTTGAGGAGATACTTTGTGTATGCACAGAGAGGGAAGAGAGTATATCATTATGATATAGAATTACACTTGTAAAACAGGAAGCAGAATTATATTATGCTTTTAGTGGCATCTAAGGAGCACGTGGATTTATTAAAAGGATGGTTTCCGGACTGCACAGGTTTTTCAGTAAACTACAAGTTAATTCAATATCAGATGAAATCTGATGAATGACAAATTTAGAGTTTCTTACGTAGACTATAGGCTGTAGTGTCTCATATGATCCAGGCTATATCAAATATAGCTTTTCCCTTTCTCTTTTTTACATAAAAGTAAAATTCAAGTAGTAGTTCCTCAAGTCTGTGAGTCAAACGCAGTTTGCCTAACACTTATTAAACTGAATATGTCATCTCATACAGTAAAATGAGTTGGCTTACAGTGTAACAAAGAACAGCTAATATTCTTTTCAGAGAAACTTTTGGGGTTTTACTTTAGATTTTCAAAACTGTTTACTTTTGTAGATAACAAACCTTAGATTTGAAGTCACAGGAACATTTTTATAAAAACATTTCTGTTGCAAATCTCCTGTGTTATCATTTTGGAATCATAGAACTCTCAAAATAAAGCACAATATTCCATATGTATGCTTTACGGACTGAATATTAATCATCAATATTACATGTTTCTAAGCACACATTTTTAAGTACCTGGACTAGTTTACTTGTTGTTATCACATCAAATTATAATTCTGTATTGGCAGAGTGATGACAAGAATTTCAGGCGTGGGTCAACATGGAGAAGACAGTTTCCCCCCCGTGAGGTACATGGAATCAGCATGATGCCTGGGTCCTCGGAAACATTACCAGCTGGATTCAGGTTAACCACAACATCTGGGCAATCGAGGAAAATGACAACGGATGGTATAGTAGTTTTGCATTTCTCCTTATAAAGTAAAAATACCAGTTTAGCAAATGCTAGTATCATTCTCTGACCTTGCATAGCTTTCTGGAATTCTTAAGTTGGTTTGCTCTGCTTGAAGTTTACTTTGCTTTCATCAAAAACCAGACTCTTGTAAACGGCTAATGCATGAACCCATGGCACCTCGTTCACATTTTTCAAAAGAATTTAGAAAATCCTAAAAAGGACAATTTTTGGCTAATGTCCACATCTAGGAAGAACAATACTCATCTGCATGATTTGTGTTTCTTTACTCTTCTATTCTCAAAGTAAAGAATTTGTTTAGTTAGAGGTTGGATTTGGACTAATGGTCCTTAGTGGATGGAAATTAACTCTGTGGTCACCCTACATGTTTGAATATTGTGAGTTTTATATTTTGTCTTAGAAACCCAGACTCATCAGATCTTTTCACCTCTGACCAAGGCAGAAGGCCTTAAATAAACAAGCACAACTATGAGAAGAGAATTAAACAAACACAAAGCCAACAGTAATTTCCCAATTAGTATTATTTCCTTCTGTGGACATTAGACTTGTGTTACATACTTCACAAAGGAAAACAGCCATTCTGAAGGAGAGACACTTTGAAGTAGTAGTCACAAAGTTATTTCTATTTGGGAGGCATTAAAAAAAAATAAATTCCCTCTCTCTTTATTAAGACAATTGCCCAGAGTCATTATTTCTTTTCAAGGTTATAGCTCTCATGGCCCTTAAAATTAGTTCCAGTATAAACTGTGATCTCTGATCTACACGTCTTCTCACTTGTTAATATTATGGAACATGTTAACAAAATTCATGAGGAATCTAATGTGATTAAAATTAGTGAAGAAGCTCTTTAATACTTGGAGGGGAAAAAAAATCCACTATTCTGAATTCTCTAGGAGCAGTCTTCGCTTCAGAAACAGAAGCACCGTGGAGAGTTGCTTTTGTTACAGGCTTCATCTAAGGAGGACTACAAAACAACCCGAAAGCACAGTTGAATCACACTGGAATAAATTTTCATTAGTAACTTGGTCTAGCGGGAAGGGATGTGAGTGGCCTATGTCTGAGAGAAAGAAGTTCTACTAATATGTTCAGGATCCCTTTACGCAGGGGATCATCTTTCTCATCTGAGATTCTGTACTCCATCATCCAAGTTCCTCTAAAGCACTTTTCTCCGTTTGCAGTTGCTTCATCAAGACTGCAGAGGTTAGACAACTCCACTGTTCGCACATACTCATGTTGACAAGCCACTCAAAGGAGGCAGCACTGACTTGCTGTGAGTAGCTTTCCTTGGCTGACAAAAGACAAACCACCCCAAAGTGGAACCTACGTAGAGTAGGAAATATACACGATACTCTTTGGGATGGCCTAGCAGTCCAGAAGGGAGATCACCCTTTTGGGTCACTAGAGGGTAGAAGACGAGTCTTAGCATCGTAGCTCTGAATCCAGTCTTTCCGATCACCATCTGCCTGTTCTGATTGATGTAAAGTCCCGCTGTTGGCAGCCTGGCACTATCTTATTACACATCAGCAGGTCGCAGCCCTAGCCACCGTCACCTGCTTTTGAGTAGCATTTTATATGGATGCACATAGCATTTTACTGAGGACAGTTTGGCACCTTCAGAATGACACACTTCTAAGTGAGTATTTTATGTAGGGGAAGCTGAAGTAAGCAGAGAGTGATTCTAGTAGGTACACAGAGTCAAATAGTAGCAGAGACAGGAAAATGACTTAGAGGTTGTTTATTATTAAAAACAAAAGGGTAACTGACAATTTTGAACTTTTAGCATGTTGTTTTTCATCGCTGTGATTTATATTTGTTGAAAACAAATATGAGTTTTAAGTAGCTGGGGCTTACAGCATAGGGACAAAGTGAAATTATAAGAATGGCAAATAGGACTAAAACCTTGATTATACCATCGTAAGATGCAGGCATTTGTATTTAGAGAAATACTTAGCTGATGAAATCTACTTTCAAGTCCATATAAAAATGGAGTTTGACTGGAAAAGATTTGGTAGTAAGACTGTAGTTTCCTGGATTATAAATGTCAAGTGCTCATGAAACTTTTTTAACCTAAAACTGAGTTTTACAAAAATATTCACCATTTATAATAAATTAATATTTTGGAAAAATAATTTTTAGAGCAATATTTAGAACCCAATATATGCACAGGGATGGGGAGAGGAAGCAGTTATAGGCAGAGGAACAGCTCATCTTGTGCTGTTTATTCATTGCCTTGAAAAAGCTCCATGCAATTTATTGTTGGTCTTTGGGGCCTAATATGGGAGCTGGTATGCTGCCTTATTTGGGTCACTATTTGAAGCTGCTGATAAAACAAAAAGCTTTCTGATAAGAGATTTAATTTCAGAATGTAAAACCTAACATTAAAAATTTAATTATGGTATACAATTTGGCATCTAATTAGGCATGATCTAAAGTATATAATGATTCGGCTAAATAAGAGGCTTTCCAAAATACTGTTTGTAATAGCTTCTACATGATAATTTCCCCAGGAAATGAATACTTCACTAATTTACAAATGACTATTTAATATGTTGAGTAGTGCTTGCTTCTTAGTTCCTGACTGATGGGTAGAATTACTCTTTAACTATTTGCAGTCTGTATTTTGTGCATGGCATTCTAGTTCACATTTCCCAGTTTTTACCATTAAATGGGATAAAGGTATTTATTTACAATAATCTAATCTAGGACAACCAATTTCTATTAGCACTTTTGTTATTAAAAGAATTCAGAACATATCATTTATTGTTTCATTTGTGTCAGAAAGAGAAACTGTGAGCTTTTCCTAAGTATATTATCACAGGAAAGAATCAGTGATGCCACATCACTGATCCAGATCCTTTAAAATATGTCATTTATTACCATTATGTTTTTGTCACAGTTAAACAAAGGTGTCTTTTTAAGAGCTCTAGAAGATATGAACTAGAATATGACTCTCTTTCATGGACTAGGTCAACTCAACCAAATTTATTGATGAGCAAGCTCTAAATTTTTCAAAAGTACTGCTCACATTTTCTGTGAATATCTTTGTTTCTATTTACCGCCATGCTTTCCACAAACTTGAGCAAATCTTGTTACTTATTAAGTTGGCCTGCACAAAATCGGAGAAGAGCAAATGTTAATTACCTACAACTCTCAGTCAGATCCTAGCTGACATTCTGGGCACAGGCTCCCAGGGCAGACGCAGGCAGGCTGCACGGAGATCACCGACAGTGGCAGAGGGGCATTGCCCAGGCTGGGAGCTGTGGGTAGACTAACGCTGTGCATTAACTATTTTAGATGTCTTTTCCGTCTACTCTACCTAAAGTGCACTACCATCTCAGAAGACAAACAGTGAAAACCTTTGTGAAGACTGAATTCTAAGGACACAACCACAAGTAATGGCTTATTAAGCTGAAAATGTGACCTGGGGGGAGTCAGATACTAAGTTTGATTAGTTTACTACAGTTGTAAGAAAATGCTTCAGTCATTTGAATAATAAGCATCATCCACATCATAATTCTGTACAACTGATGCTTTTATGAAATGGAGCCACTTGTTTTTTCATGTTTTATTGTAATATACTACGCATTTATGTATTACTGTGTATGTATTTCTTTTTAAATGTGTCTTATGTAAATGGATATAAATATGATTTTTAAAAAAATAAAATATATGGTTCATGGAGTCTCGAGTGCAAACATTTGACAATTCCAAGTACTGTTTGTATTTTACCATCCCACCATTTTTACAGTTTTTGAATTGTAACAGTCAAATCGATATGTTTCTCCTTCAAGTCTGTCAATACTTAAAGCTGAAAACCTGCCTCTGATCATGTAAAAAGGAATGATTTAACCTGGAACTGGAGCCAAAAATAGTCCTTTAAAGGCAATCAGGGATGTCCTAAATCTTTAGAAATAGCACTGTGATGGCTCGATCTCCTTTTCAATACAAAACAGAGCTAAACTGTTTACAAGAGTCGAAAGCAATTATTTAAAAAAATTTATAAGGAATAAATATTATCTTCTCTTGTTACCTGTGGACCAAGGAAAAAAAGAAAAAAAACTTCTTTACTAAGAACCACATGTTCATCAGATCTTGAACCGCCAGCCAGCACTGTTCAGTGAATGTCAACCACTACGGAGTCTGAGGCTCATTTCCATTGAAAAAACAAAACAAAACAAAATCCAGAAACCTTTCCCTTTTGTCAATGTAACAGGGCATTAGTCAGACTCATGTATAATGTTATAAGCTTCTAGCCAAGATGGCCTTGTTGCGACTTCCCTGAAGTCAGTCTTATCAGAGGAAATAAATGAAAGACAGAATGATTAACATATATAGTGTATAAAAGTATAGAAGAGTAATCTCTTCCCTGTGGCTTTATTTGGTGGTGTTACTGTTGTTTATTCTTTGTTTATATGGGAGATTTCAAAGTAAAAACCTATTTAATAATACCATTTATCTAACTGCTGATTTTCTGCTGCTTGATCTTATGAAGCGCAAGACCTGTCATTAGTAATTTCCTTTTTGCATTTAATTTGCTATGTTTGCACGTACATTACATTTGTTTTGATGTCTGTTTTTGTTTAACAGATTCAGTCAAAAGGTAATGGTAACAGAAACCCTTTCCATTGTCAATAAAAAAAAAAATACTTCCAGTTCTCTGTTTAATCTTTGTTTTCTAGTCACCTAATGTTTAACAATTTACTTGAACCACAATGCAAATTGTCCTTTTAGTGATTCTCAATCTAATATCTTCATTAGTGAGTCTGCCACATGAGGGAGCTCTAAACTTGCTTATGAAGGTGATTTTAAATTTTCCAGAAATGTTGCCTGAGCAGAAACAATGGGAAAGAGCTTTCTAAGCTCATCTGATCGTGGGGATCCTGACTTAAGGAAATGAAATGTAATATAGGAACTATGATATTATAATAACAAACGATTTGTATCTACTCTCAATACATGACTTAATCACATAATCAGTTTCTCCCCTTTAGAGATCATCTGGTAAGAAATAGTAATCGTTTCTAATAGACTCTTAACGTAGAGCGATAAAAAGATCTACCTGTTCCTTCAAAAAAAGTATAAAATACTCTTCAACGTATGATATAATTTCTGCCAGATTCTAAACTACATTTAATTTGGATTTAAGCTCAGAATCTCAATAGTTTTCCTTCTGGCCATCTATCAGCTTTATGAATTTTCACATTTGTAATGAGAGCCTGTTCTCAAATACAATTTTATATAAATAAAAGTGCTCTTGAAATGTAAAGCAGGTCTAATTTTTATATATTTAATGTATTGTCTTGAACAAAATAACTCAATTGGAAAACACTTTTCCATAGATTTTAAAAGAACATATTTAAATTTTTCCAATGTCTTACAGTAAAAATTTCCATGGAGATATCAAAAGAAGGCCATGCGGACTTTATTTCAGCACATTTAAATATGACTGTATTTTTAGTAACATTATATTGTTATTTTTAAAGATACATTTGATCCAGAATATTTTAGGTACAATCTAGTGAAAGTGCTTTATGGTAAGTATGAAATAGAAAATTCCTTTTCTTTTCCTCCCAAATTTTAGGCAATCGACGACTCAAGTTTATCTTTCTTGCCCCACTTTTCATCAGTGAAAGTAACAGTACTTCTCCAGCCTCATGCACCGTTTTACAATCCCACTCAACTGGAAAATAACTCAAGCCTGATTGCTAATGTGCCCCTTCAGAATTGATTGCAGGACAAATGTGCAAGAGATCCCACAGATGTACCCTTCACACATGCCTTTGTTTACACCTTGCAAATGATGATATGCATTGAGCTAAAGAATGTGCCATTTCAAATTAACTGAATCTTATCTGAAAAAATAAGGTAATACATTTTAAACATTAAAAGTGTATTATTTGTTAAGATTACAGTTGTGATTATGAGTAAAATGTACCCAAGAGAAAAGACACTTTAAGGAACCCGGCAGCTTCAAATTATAAGTTGAATGTCTATCTAGTTGGTTTAATTCAGGCTACTAAAAAAACTAAAGAGAACAGTTAGCTGACTATATTTTTTCAGGTATAAACAACCAAGAAGCCAATTTAAGCAAACAGGACTTTCCTTTGAGAAGCCATTTATTTATACAGCCTATGGTCCAAAAAAAAATCTATCATTTTCAGAATGTCTTACACTGGTTGTAAGTAATTTTTATGAAACAAGTAAATAAGCTCTTACGTGTTACCTCTCACAAATATTTCGTGCCCAGACTATTACGTTAGGACAGCTACTCTTAAAAATAATGTTCCTGATGGGGACTGAAAGACTGGGAAATACTTCGAGCACCATCAAAGACTCAATGGGCATGGTATATTTTTTTTACTTTAAATGTATTATTTGATAACTGATATCAGGTAGAATCCTAAGTAATCCTAAGTAAATCACATATTTAACTATATCAAGCTACTGTGGCTTTAACTGGCACATTATCATAAGCTTAGCAACAAAAACTCATTTTCAATTACTTTTCTTAATTTCTCAATACTTTTCTATAAGTTCAAATGGAAAGATGTGTTTGGAGGTCACAATATTATTTTTTAGTGAGTTATTATTTAAAAATTAGAGATTTCAATAAAAATCTGGATTTGGGGTTTCTTAAAAATTCCTGGTCTTTAGCATAATGTAAAAACTTTTACATTTCTTCCTTAAGAACTTTCCTTGTCAGTTTACCCCATTTCTGTGTCATTTGCTTGTTTTGATAGGAAGCTGGAATCATTAAGTGTACAGTCTACTAAGAACCTGAGACGGGAGGAGGAACTCCAAACAGCTCTCATCTCCATGACAAAGAGATCGGATTAAATGACCTCTAGGATCTGTCAGGCATGTGATTTCCCTTGACTAAAAATGGCCTGAAGGCAGAGCTGTACTCTGGTATCCAACCTTCCCTCAGGAAATGTATGACGAGACAGATCCTCCTATCTAGAAAATCATCTGTCTAGATGATTACCTAAAACCTCCCATGTTACCGATTTCATTTAAAATAACCGGGCATGGGGACATCTCAAGAATATTAGAAAATACTCAGAATTTCTGTTAAGAAAAATGATAAATATTTTCTGACTTCAACTTGAGTTTTAGGTTTTGGGTCAAAGCTACAGATTCCTCATTTCAGGAAGTAGCTCTATATTAATGTGTCTCTTTCAATTAAAATATTTGGGGGGTTCAATTTTTTAAAAATCATACGGTAGATATATTTTTCTTTAAGTGCTAGACAACCTTTAAGGAGCCATGTTATAGGCAACTGAAAAAGCTGCTTTTTGGATCTAATCAAACAGAAGGCACAGGTCTTTCACTAGGCTTCAAGTACTGTTTTTAGACCAAGCTTTACAATTCATATTTCAGTTTGCAAGGAATTTCTATTTAAATATTTATTTATGGGAAATAATTCCAGAAATTTGACTCCAATTAGAAAATTGATTCAAATTGACTCAAAATAGGGGAAAAAGTCATGATGACTGCTTCAGCACTTCTTCTATGTGCCCAAAAATGCTGGGGTCTTCGATTGTAGGTGTTATCTGGAAAGAAAATACAAGTCAGATGAATGCTATTCCTTGAACCCTTTTCCCCTCTCCCTATAATTAAACAATTACCTGCAATACTGCATTCTCCATTTTCTTATAAAGGCATATAGAAATGTTCAAAAAAGGGGACTCCAAATTTAATATTTTAAAATGTATATATAGTCTTCCAGAGTAATAAACTGTTCAGTTAGCAAAACTATAGGTCCTAAGTGGAATTTCTCTAGAATCCCTCTAATGAGCCTTTCTATGTGCCTCTCTAGAAATATATATATACATATATATATATACATATATATATATGTATATATATATATTTGTATTTACAACTACTATTTACTGCTGCATCACTTTCTGTTAGCTGTTGAGGATTAAAGACATGTATATCTATGCACATATAAAGTGCACAAAAATTCAAAGAATATATATACTTGAATTAGCCTAATGTTTGCCAAAATAATTTTCACTCAAAACAGGAGACATAATTAGCATATGCACCAGTTAGAACTGCTTAAGCATGTATAACCAGCCTCAAGTGTTTGCTTTCTCATTCAGTAATAGACATTAATGACTACAATGAAGGAAGTTGTGTCTTTAATTCAGTAAGATTGCGTTCCCACAAGTTGCTGGAATTTGACGTATTTACTAATAGTAAAAGTATTTCCACACACTGGTACCTATAATCTCGAAGCATATGGTGTTAATTAATCTGTGTTTCCACAACCCTCATTCCTAGAGAGTGGCTATGCAGTTTCCCCCTTAACATTAAAAAAAAATGTTAATGCCAAAGAGGTGGGGAAGAAACTTTTCAGAACCTGGCATTAAACATTCTTGATAATTTACCTTATAGGGCTTGCCGTTGACAAGGGCTGACAGAGCCGACCGAGGAATTTTGCCAGACCTCGTTTTGGGTAACTGTTTGACAAACACTACATTTCGAACTGCAGCCACAGGGCCAATGCTCTGTCTCACATGGTTTATAATCTCTTCCAAAACTTGTTTCTCTGTTGTATTTATATCTAGGGAGAAAGTCCAGATGATAAGCACTGAATTAACCTTCGTTAATCATTCAGGGCCCAAACACTCAGGGAGGACAAAGATTTCTCACCTTTTCTCAACACACAGAGCGCTAAGGGCACGTGACCTTTCAAAGGATCTTCCTTGCCGACAACAGCACAGTCGGCCACAGTACCATGGGAAAGGACTGACTGTAAGAAGGAAAAGCATCCATTTAGAAAATATATGTGTACATATATAAGAATGTATATACACACACACGTATTTTTGTATGTATTTCAATTGGGAAAAAAGTACATGTCGGAGAATCGAAAACCTAAAACCTATAGCTGTCTGTGTGGAAATTACTGCTGATTCACAATTCCTACCATTCTAACTGGGGTGAGAGAATTGTTAGGACCCCCGTGGTAGTCACTCAGTAAAGGCTAACCATAATTAAGACAAATTGCTTTGCTTACCTGGAAAGTAAGGGAACTGTTTCTTTGTCTCGCTTGCTTATTAATGAAGTTGGGGCAAATATGCAGCAGATACCACATGGGAACAAGTTGCAGTGGGCATCCGAAAACAGATGACCTCATGGTGATTTGGCTTTAGGTGGGCTACCATAAGCGGACTCTCCAGAGAAATCCAAGGCAGCCCCATGACTAAACGGTGATTTTATTTCTGTATCTGTTACTGAGCAATGAACAGAGCATTTCTTTTGTTGAGTGACCACCCATCCAGAGAGGATTTTCCGACTTGAAAGAAAAGGCTGGGCGTGGCATGAAGCCCTGACATCAGATAATCACTCCTGTTGAGGAATCATTTTCATACTGCTTACCCTGAGCTCTAAATATCTTAAAGAAAAAAGCAGCTATCTATCTGGAATCACAAGAACCCACAGAGTAACCACATGAAATACAGAAGCTTAGGGTTAAAAAAGCATTTCTACCGTGATGGTACTTTTAAAAATGATTGTTCAAAATATCCTCTTCTGAGAGAGTGATGGGTCTTTCAGTGACTGCAAATCTCTAATAGCTAGAGAAAACAGAGGGCAATATACCAACAGCTCGTTTGGCACTTCCCATTCTTTCAACAGTTACTAAATCCTTCTCTGTTCCAACCACTGCCCTAGGCCCAGTGGTGAGCAAAAACAGGTGGAGCACCATCTCAGGCTGCTTACAGTCTAATGGATGAGGGCAATATTCATAAACAATCACGAGTACTTATTATTATGAATGTTTAAATATACAAGTGATAAGGGCTCTGGAGAGCTAGCCTGGTTTTTATATGAAAGCCATAGCAGAAGCAGCCAAAAAAACTTGGGTTTTTATAGGAAATATATGGCAAAAGCAGGAGGATAAATACCGGTCTCAGAGAAGCCTTCAGGAAATGACAATGAGTTCAGGTTTAGGTTTACAGGATGAGTAGTCACTGATTAGGCAAGATGGAGAGGCGGGGCAAAGCCCTGAGGAAGGACTTGGCACAAACCATTCAAACCTGAAAGAGATTAATATGGAGGGAAAGCAGAGAGCAAGACTTTCAGAAAGGAGCAAGAAGAGATGAACGTGCAGAGTTAGAGAGGGGCTGAGCTAAGGACTTCCAATTTGTTTTAGTAACATTGGAAAGGCAATAAAGCATTTTTGGGAGTTGAGGAGGAGAGACAAGATTTTTTTTAATAGACTTTATTTTTTAGAGTAGTTTTAGATTCACAGCGAAACTGAGTGGAAAGCACAGAGATTTGTCATATATGTCCTGCTTCCATATATGCGCAGCCTCCCCCACTCTCAAAATCCCTCACCAGAGTGGTATATTTGTTAGAACTGATGAACCAACATCAACACATCAGTCTCACCTTAGGCCATAGTTTACGTTAGAGTTCACGCTTGGTGTTATACATTCTGTGGGTTTCATGATGTATGTCCACCATTATATTGCATTTCACAGAATAGTTTCCCTGCCCTAAAAAATCTCCTATGCTCTGCTTATTTATTCTTACTTCCTGCTAGCCCTTGGCAAACATGATCTTCTCAGAGTCTCCAAAGTCCTTTTTCAGAATGCTGGAATCATACAGTATCTAGTCTTTTCAGTTTGGCTTCTTTTACTTCAGAGTGTATTTTGAAAAACAAATTTACTTTGGGTTCATTGTAGAGAACTAATAGAGGATTGTTAAGGGTGAGTATTACAGTTTGTTGAAATCGCCCATGAGGCTACCATAGTAGACCAAGGCTATGACAGTCGGTATGAAGATTCTAGAGTTTCTTTAGAGGTAAAATGAACACAATTTTATGGTAAATTGGATATGGGGCAAGAAGAAGGTAGAGAAGCCAAGGATGATTCTGTGCTTTTTGGCTTGAACAGCTGATTGGATAGTGGTGCCATTTTCTAAGCCAGAAAATACTAGTGAAGGCCAGGCTTGGAAGGAATGATCATATATTCAATCTTGGAGATGTTCCACAGAAGCACCTTGGAGATATCTGAGTCGAGGCAGTTGAATCTGATGGGAGTCTTACTCTGGAGATGCACATTTGAATGTCCTTGAGGCAGTTGAATCTGATGGGAGTCTTAATCTGGAGATGCACATTTGAATGTCATTAAGTGCAGAGAAGGTAATGAAAGCTATAGACATTGATTAGATCAGTTAGGGAGAAAGCAGTGAGAAGAGTGAGAGCTTTAAGGAACGCCACCATCTAACAGCTACATGAAAAAGGAGGAACTGCCAAACTAGACTAAAAAGGCACAACCAGAGAGAGAGGAGAAAAACCCACAGAATCTAGGACACTCCACTCTCAAGGCCCAAAGTTTCCGTGAATTCTTCTTTCTTTTAATGATGCCAAGTTGAAAATGAGCTGTCTCTTCTCTGAGGTCCTGGAAGACTCAGTGAACTACTAGCCTGTGCACTACCTCACACAGCCCCTAGTGAAACAGAGAAATCAACATCTCCTCTATCCTCTTGTTACCATCCATGTTGAAGGACTGAGTTGTAAGAGTTGCCATCCACATAGTTTTTGACTCTTATACTCCTGAGGATAGTATGTGTTAAATGATTTTTGTGCTGTACATTTTATTAACTTCATTGCTGAGATAGAGATATGCACCTCATCTTCCATTAATTGGGCGTCACTAAAAGGCTTCTGCAAAACACCAACTAAACAGGCCATACAACACCATCTCCTCCCAGTGCTTCAATCTGAACTCTCAAAGTGCTTTCAACAGCTTTCCCATTTATTAAGATTTTATTTATGGTTTAGGTCCATATGCTTAGAGACAAATATTTATTGCCAGAGATTTGTACTGGTAGGTAGTAAAGTCAGTCACAGTCTTTGGAAGAGAGTATTTTGTCTATAGCAGATAGAATATAAACTTGGTAGGCCCATTGCTCTGATTCCGATTTAGGATTCCCTTACTGAGAACAGAAAAAATTTTACCTGCCTAACCAGAGTTTTGATTGTCAAAAAAAAAAAATTTATTAAAGTTTTCACTGGTGCCATAAGCCTCTCTACCTTAGTTTTTAAAATGCCAATGTATCTGTTCAAATTACTATTAAAAAAAATTGATCATCCAGGTATTTTGTCACCTAACTGGTATAGTTTTAACTAAATCAAACACCAAATCTTTAACTAAATCAAACACCTTCTCTCACCTTACTGTTTTAATTTCGCCATGTTTCCATCCTCAGTGTTAGTATGTTTAGAAGTGGATGGGAAAATGCTGACTGCTTTTCCATATGGGCGGAGTATTTTAAATTCAAAAGTAATATATAACACAGTTTTCTACAATATCAAAGTTTCAGTTTTTTGTCCAGTTTGTGGACAAACTCTTAAAAATCTGTGAACAACATAATCATTTACCAGAATTTTATGTCATCTGTAAATGAGGTTCATTATTATAGTAAATAAAATATTAATCTATCAGCGTTAAAATGATGTCATAAAGGGAGGGAGACAGCTTTCTATGTTGGCTCCACAAATAATATTTACATGCCAAATTATGATTTCAACGACTGAATCATTAAAAAGGAAAGCATCAAAGTATGTCTTGGCAACATTTAAGGGACAGAAGCCAAACAAATGTCCTATGGGGGTAAAAATAGCAAAAGCCACTTTCGTATATGTCCTGCAGGTACAATCCATAAAGCATCCGTGATTAACTGACAGTTAAGAACTGAAAAAAAATGATACAACTTGAGAGATAACTGTCTCACCAAAAGTGTGCAATGGTTCCAACTTATGACTTTTTGCCTTTAGGATGGTGTGAAAGCGATACGTGTTCAGGAGAAACTATACATCAAATCTTGAATTTTGATCTTTTCCCAGGCTAGCAGTATGCAGTACACAATCCTTTCTTGTGATACTGGGATGCTTCTTGTCTTATGGTATTATTTCTCTCACATTTTTTTCTTATTTTGTAATATTCCAAGCATCATTTATTCATAGTGGGTAGGGATGATCTGTAAATCTTCTTTGTCCTTATATCTTGAAAATGTATTTATTTTGTCAAATTTGATTGATAGATTAACTATATGTAGAGTTATTATTTAAAATCCCTTCCCACTCAAATTTGATAGCATTTTCCAGTCTTTTAAAAAAATTTTTAATTTAAATTCAATCAATTAACATATATTATTAGTTTCAGAGGTAGAGTTCAGTGATTCAACAGTCTTATATAACATCCAGTGCTCACTAAACCCCTTCACTCCTTAATGTCCATCACCCAGTTACCCCATCCCCCAAGCCCCCTCCACTCCAGCAACCCTTCCTTTGTTTCCTATGATTAAGAGTTTATGATTATGGTTTGCCTCCCTCCCTGATTTCATCTTGTTTTATTTTCCCTCCCTTCCCCTATGATCTTCTGCTTTTGTTTCTTAAATTCCCCATATGAGAGAGATCATATGATAATTGCTTTTCTCTGACTGACTTATTTTGCTTATCCTCTAGTTCCATCTACATCGTTACAAATGGCAAGATTTCATTTTTCTGATGGCTGAGTAGTATTCCACTGTGTGTGTGTGTGCGTGTGTGTGTGTATATATATATATATCATCTTTATCCATTCATCTGTTGATGGACATCTGGGCTGTTTCCATAATTCGTCTATTGTTGACATTGCTGCTATAAACATTGGGGTGTAAGTGCCCCTTCAGATCACTACATTTGTATCCTTGGGGTAGATACCTAGTAGTGCAATTGCTAGGTCATAGGGTAGCTCTATTTTCAACTTTTTGAGGACCCCCCCCCATACTGTATTCCAGAGTGGCTACAACCAGCTTGCATTCCCACCAACAGTGTAGGAGGGTTCCCCTTTTTCACATCCTCACCAACATTAGTCATTTCCTGACTTGTTAATTTTAGCCATTCTGACTGGTGTGAGGTGGTATCTCATTGTGGTTTTGATTTGTATTTCCCTGATGCTGAGTGATGTTGAACACTTTTTCAAGTGTCTGTTGGCCATTTGTATGTCTTCTTTGGAGAAATGTCTGTTCATGTCTTCTGCCCATTTCTTGATTGGATTTTTTGTTCTTTGGGTATTTAGTTTGATAAGTTCTTTATAGATTTTGGATACTAGCCTTTTATCTGAATAGACATTTGCAAATATGTTCTCCCATTCTGTTGGTTGTCTTTTGGTTTTGTCGACTGTTTCCTTTGCTGTGTAGAAGTTTTTTATCTTGATAAGTCCCAGTGGTTCATTTTTGCCTTTGTTTCCCTTCCCTTTGGAGACGTATCTAGCAAGAAGTTGCTGCGACCAAGGTCACAGAGGTTACTGCTGGGTTCTCCTCTAGGATTCTGATTGATTCCTGTCTCACATTTAGGTCTTGCATCCATTTTGAGTCTATTTTTGTATATGGTATAAGAAACTGGTCTAGTTTCATTCTTCTGCATGTGGCTATCCAATTTTCCCAACATCATTTGTTGAAGAGACTGTCTTTTTTCCACTGGATATTCTTTCTTGCTTTGTCAAAGATTAGTTGATCGTAGGGTTGAAGGTCAATTTCTGGGTTCTCTCTTCTGTTCCATTGATCTACGTGTCTGTTTTTGTGCCAGTACCACACTGTCTTGATGATTGCAGCTTTGTAATAGAGCTTGAAGGGGATACTGTCATTTTTGTGTATATTTTAATGGATTTGAAAGATTCTATAACTTTAGTGGGTTGAATTACACAGATTTTTCAATTATGTTTTTAAGAATTTTAATTTTAGAAGTATTAGTTTAAATCAAGCACCTTCATAAGATGCAGGATCCAGTCTTTGGTAGGAGATTGCCTCTGCAGTGGGAAGAAGAATGCTTCTTCATTCCCTCTGATATTGGAGTCATCTAGGAAACTGTTAGATTCCACATTATCATCATATTCATATTTGTACTCAGGAAAATATTCAGCAATTTTACAACTATTTAAAACCAGTAGTCATTTAATGCTGGGTAGAAGTGAAATTACATGGCATCTTTGCTGAATGCACACTTTATGGAAATATATTCATTCCTGAAGAAATCAATCCTAAAAATAGCAAACAAAATAGCTAACTTGGAAAACAAACAGTGAAACTTTGGTTCGAATAACCTTCCAAAGGGCAAACTGCAATGAACACTGCTCTAGGATTTAAGTGCCATATTTTAACAATTCCCAAGGATACTAGTAGAATTATTTAACAAAATGAAACTTAAACTACAAGTGAAAGAATGAAACCAGGGAGCCTAATTTGTTCCCTGGAGGTGTCTTTGCATGAAAACCTGACCACAACAGTGAAAGAGAACCAAGCAAGAAGGACCACATTAGCTCCTAGTAATTTTGGCTCATAAGACCTGAATTAGCAGATTTCAGACCCAATTTTCTTAAGGACACTTTGAACTTCCACTGAAGTATCCCAAGTGTCGAGCTAGATGTCAGGCTCTCAAACATTAATCAACTTTTCAAATAGATATGATTATTACTTAATAGTTACAGAAGGCCCTTACACGTGTTGAGATCTGCAAGGATAAGATGCTCTTAAATTTATAAAAGCTATTCTAGAACTGTTTCTTATGATGAGAACAGAAAAGAACATACAGTTTCCTGAAATGTATTTAATGTAGTAATTTTAATAGAATTTGTTTGATTTAGTCTTATGTAAGGTAATGCACTTGTCATATTTTACTTTAAGAAACTGGAAAGACACAGATTTTCACACTATATAAAAATAACATTCAGTCTATTTTTAATTATTACAAATGAGAGTCCCGTGAATTAAGACCCTCAAATCCACTTCAAAAACTCAGAGTGGAATCCAACATTCAGAATTGACAATTGAGAATCCTAGTGAGAGTCCTGGAAAGCATTTACAAATAAAGTAAGGTTTGAGCACTTTAATAAATGTTGGTTATGTCATCAATAAAACCAATAAAAATATGTATGTAAAAACATACACATTAATTATCAATGTTAAGCAATTTTGCTAGGAGGTGAGAAAAATCCAGTAAAGAATGTTAGTTCAAAACTCTCTAACAAATGCCAACATGAAGAAGACAAGCCTGATATGAATTGAGGTACTAACTTCCTTATTAGACATAAATATATGATAGAGTTAATCATTTAATTCATATAAAGGGAGACGTTCACTTCAAGAAGGCTTCAAGGCTGACAGGTGTCCTATTACGTGCTGTAAGTACTCCAAGACCTAGTGGCAAAATTCCTGTAGGAAACTATTGATTCTAGCATGCTTTTTTTTTTCAATTTTGTCATTTTACTGCCTACCTTCTGCCTGCTTCATTCTCTGATTACATACAGTGAAAAGGATGTCAATAGAAACATATTAAAACATATATTTAAATAGGTTGATACTTCTCTTTTTGTTCTAAAAATAAGAGAGAACCAAGAACTTTGACTGATAATAAAAGCCTTGCATATGTAATCTCCATATTTTGATTAGCTGACTCTGCCAGAAATGCAGGTGAATATTAGAGGTAATCTCCTACAGGCAAGAAATTAAAAGTTCATGCGACCAGAACCACATTTTGCCAACACACCAAAATACATGAAGCGTAAATTTCAATTTCAGGTTATCACAAAATTCACAGTAGGTTAAAAATAAGATAATATTATGATAGCACACAAAGCCACTTATTCCAAAATATTATATAAAGTTCTTTCCTTTTACTCAAATGATATTACATTGTCACACACACAAAGCCGACATGACAAGAAGCGTTAAGCTATTTTGTTGTCACTGAAGGTAAGTATGACTTTCAAAGAAGGTGACCATCTTCAAATTATAGGAAGGAGAACTAAGCTTTCATTCTGCACACTCTGATCCCACTGAATTATTTTTAAACATTGTCTTTCATTTAAACTTCAGTTTGCTCTATTCCATTTAAAAATTATTCTGGGTTTGGTTCTGAAAAAGATGGAAGAAATATGTTCCATCTTATCACTTTCACTAATTGCAATGAAAAACTCTGGCTAAAAAAACAGGTCGGATGACTCTCTTAAAATTATAAGAACTTGAGACACAACCATCTTGTTTGTTTCTTTGGAGGTTTTGGGTTTTGCTGTCATTATGGTTTGTTTCTTTGTTTGTTTTGCCTCCTATATATTCTGGCTTGGGTGCTAGAGTAGACCAAAAGGTGCAGCTGCCAATAAGTGCAGACAGAAAAGCCCTAAGAAATGTCTGCCTTTATAGAGGTCCAGGGAAAGGATAGAGGATCTGGGAAATAATCCTTTTCATTTTACCTCCCTACTCCAGGTGAACACCAACAAAGAAGCAGTGCCCTTCTTCCTTCCTACAGAGCTGTAGCAACCTTATTGACTCTCTGCACCCTACTCCAAGTGAATGCCAGCAAAAGAGCTGGGTCCTTCCCCTTCTCCACTACTGGTGCACAGCCTGTGGCATGAAACCCTGAGGGACCCCCGCCCCAAACACATGCACACACTCTAAGGGAGCCTAGAAAGATTCAGAGCCATCTGCACCACTGCCCCCCGCTCCAAGAGCAGCTATCCAGTCCCTGAGTAGATCCCTGTTAACTTGCTCTGCTCTACACTAAGCGAGTGCTACCAAAGAGACAGTCTCATCCTCTGCCCAGGGATGCTGTGCACGTAGAACATGCAGTATTGACCCCTGATAAGAAGACAGGGAACACAAAGCCCCAACTTTTTACCCAAAAGAATAGCAGTGGGGATCCTTGGAAATCAGGAAGTGAAGAGTAGATTATGGAGAGGAAGGAGCTGGAGAAAGGGATATTTTAAATCTGTGTATGAAGTCCTGAGCCTACCCCAGATTCGTGCATGCATGAATCCAACCAGATTCAGCACAGTGTAGATTCTGAACACTTAACTCAAGTTTCAGATTGGTCTCTGGGAGAGACACAAGTGAGATGGACCACATATCACTGCAAAGACTGAAAATCAAATTGACATTGGAACTACAGTCCACAAAAAGTGAATAAGGACAGGTGGTCTGTTCTCAACTAAAATAAGTAATCACAAGAACACAAATCCAGATGATTTAAACAGGATCCAGAATCTCATAATGTAATATTCAAAATATCTAGGATAAAAATCTAAAGTTACCAGACATAAAAGGAATCAGGAAAACCTAAACATCTCTTAAGAAAAAAGACCATCAATCAATAGATGCCAATGACAAGATGACCCAAATATTAGAATGATCGGACAAAAATTTTAACGCAGCTATTATAATGGTGGCAGAGGGATAAAACTTTCCTGGATTCCTCATTACTCCTCTAAAAACCTCTAGCCTCCTGAGAATTTTCAAATACCATGAGAATTTGATCTATAGCTGTTTGTCAGGCTAATTGCTCTGATCTGAAAGGATAATAAAACTTTTCTAATTTCCCTGGGAGGGCAAAATTATTAAAGTCTGGACTAGACTAGATCCCTAGGTTAAACTCACAGTGTGCTGGGGAGACTGGCTCAGTAGCTTCCTAGGTATTTACATGTCAAAAAAAAGATGAAGCCTCAGAACTTGGAAACATTTCTAAGTTGTTAAGAGTTGAGACACACAGGGCTATCTGGCTCCTGGAGAGATTTTATTTACATATCAAAGAGTTGGAATTTGGAATAAGGCCCTTATGTTTGTAAGGAGACCTTCTGATGAAGGGTGGAAGATGAATGACTCCTTGCTCTTCATAAGCCGACAAAAATTATCTTCCTCATCTCTCATCTATGAAGTGTCTAGCACTTATGTGCGAACGAAGGCTAGAACCTAAGAGGGCGATGACACACTTAAAAGAAATCTGTCTTTGACCCATAACACCTCATTTGCACATTCAGTATAAAATTAACCAAAGATGAGTATTAAAAACTCAACAATAGCCATGGCGCAAGAAGAATGGGCAAACATTCTTGGAATAAAAGGAAACACAGTTTTCAGTAAAGAAACAGAAGCTACAAAAAAAGAATGAAATGACTTAAAAGATAGGAGATAGGGTATAGGAGAGGAATGAAAAAGAGGCAAAAAGAAAACTAATACACTGATAGGCATAAATATAAACATATGAATAATTTATTTAAATGTAAATGATCTCAGTTAAAAAGATAAAGATTGTCAGATTGGATTAAAATAAAAATAAGACCCAACTGTATGCTATCTACAAGAAGTCCATAGGAAGCATAATGATCCAGATGATGGATCTGTATGGATCCATAATGAGCCAAATGAAAGGATGGCAAAAAATAAATGATTCAAATGCTATTCAAAAAAAATGGAATGGCTATGTGATTACCACACATAACCAACTTCAGAACAAAGAAAATTACTATAGATGTTTTTTAAAAAAATCACCCAGGGGCGCCTGGGTGGCTCAGTTGTTAAGCATCTGCCTTCGGCTCAGGTCATGATCCCAGGGTCCTGGGATCAAGCCCCGGGCCCCCTACTCTGCGGGAAGCCTGCTTCTCCCTCTCGCACTCCCCCTGCTTGTGTTCCCTCTCTCGCTATGTGTCTCTCTGTCAAATAAATAAATAAAATCTTTAAAAAAAAAATCAATACATTGCAACCAAGTAAGGTTTATCCCAGTGATGCAAGGCTGAACATTTGAAAATTAATTAATGCAATTCATGTATTAAAAGCCTTAAAAAAAAAAATGATCATATCAATAAAAGCATAAAAAGCCATTTGGCAAAATTCAGCATTCATTCGAGATTTCTTAAAATACCTCATCAAATTAGGAACAGAATGAACATCTTAACTTGATAAAGTTTATCTACAGAAACACCTACAGGAAACAACATTCTTTTTTTTAATTTTTTATTTTATTTTTTTTAGGAAACAACATTCTTAATGGTAAGGTACTGAATGTTTCTACCTTAAGATCAGAAACAAGACAAGGGTGTCGGTTCTCACCACTGTTATTCCATATCATACTGCAGTTTTAGCCAGTTCAAGAAGGCAAGAAAAAGGAATAAAAGGCATTTAGACTGAAAAGAAAGCAATAAAACTATCTCTATTCACAGACAATAGGATTTTCTATATAGGAAATCTCAAGAATCTATAAAAAAATGCATTACCAGTTCAAGGAAGTCAATGGTATTTCTACCCACTAGCAATGAAAATTTAGAAACTAAAACTTAAGAAAAGATTATATTTACAATAGCTTAAAAATTAAATACTTAGTTATAAATCTGTATACTAAAAAGTGTAAAATGTTGATGAAACATCAAAAAAGACCTAAAGAAACGGAGGCACATACAAAATTCTTGGATTAGAAGATTCAGTATGGATCAGATATCAATTTTTCCCAAAAGAATCTATAGATTTAATCAGTCCCAATAAAAATCCATTGTAACTACAAAAGATTCATTTGAAATATATACGGGAAAGTAAAGAAACTAGAACATCCAAAACAATTCTGAAAAAGAAGAGCAAATGTGGCTACTATTCAACTTTAAGGCATTCCATGAAGCTATAGTATCAAGACAGAATAGTATTGGTAAAAAGATAAACATGTAGAATAATGAAACAGAAGAGAGACTCTAGAAATAGATCCACTCAGATACTGTCAGCTGATTTGGACAAAGGTGCAAAGGAAATTCAAAGGAGAAATGCAGTCTTTGCAATAATTGATTCTTGGAACCATCGACATCCATATTAAAAAATAATAATAATCCTCAACCTACATCTTGCACCATACACACACATGAGAACTCAAAATGTAAATGTAAACTGATACAAAATGTAAAACAATAAAGCAAATGTAAAGAATGAAACTATAAAATTCTTACGTCAAAACAAAGGAGAAATATTTATGACCTTGTGTTAGGAAAGAGTTCTAAGATATAATGCCCAAATTATGATCTGTCAAAGAAAAAAACTGAATTTGATTTCACATTATGAAAACTACTTCTGCTCTGTTAAGGACACATTTAAGAGAATATAAAAACTAGTCACAGACTGGAAGACAATATTTGCAAATCATGTATCAGATAAAGGACTCTCAAAACTGAAGAATAAGAAAACAACCCAATTTTCAAAGAATGGGCAGAATATTTCAACAGGTATTTTACAAAAGAAGATATGTGGATGAGAAACAAGCATGTCAAAAGATGCCCAACATCATTAAGTCATTATGGAAAAGTAAATTAAAAGTAATGAGATACCATTACACATCTAATAGAATGGTTTAAATAAAGAATAATGATAACACCAAGTGTTGATGAAGATGAGAAGAAACTTCTACCCTCAAACACCGCTGGTGAGAATGTAAAATTGTGTAGCCACTGAGAAAACAGTTTGACAGTTTCTTAAAAACTTAAACATACACTTACTACCTAACCCAGCCAACTCACTATAGGTATTTATCCTGGAAAAATAAAAACAAATTTTGCCCCAAAACCTGTACATGAATGTATATAACAGAATTATTTAAAATTGTTTCAAACTAGAAACAATCCAAATATCCTTCAGTGAATGAATGGATACAGAAACTGGTTAGTACATCCACAAGTGGAATACTACATAGCAATATAAACGGACAAATTATGATACACACAAAAACTTGGATGGATCTCGAATGTATTTTCCTAAATGAAATAACCCAGTCTCAAAATGTTACATAACTGTATGAGTCCATTTATATGACAGTCTAGAAAAGCAAAAACATAGAAACAGAAAAATCAGTAGTCACCAGGGATGGGGAGGGTCAGAATACAAAGGTCAATGTTATGGGAGAATTCTTTGGCAGTGTTGACATTTTTCTGTATCCTGTCTGTGGTGATGGTACCAAGAATCTATACAAGTATAAAAACTCATAGTTCTGTACAACAATAAAGTGGATTTTACTCAATGTAAGTATACAAATTAAAAAACATTATAAAAGAAACCTCTTCTGGGGACTTTGTGACAACGTATTTACATTGGAAGAAAATTCTCAGGATTTAAGAGTACAATAAAATGTTTAAATCTCACACCAGTTAAAGACGATATGCAAACCAGGTTATTAAGCAAGAGAAAAATCAAGAAGCTAGAGGCAACGAAGTAGCAAGGATCAAGAAGCAAAAGTATATAAGCTCTCCTATAAATAACACATATGTGTAGCTTCTTAAAATTCCTCCCTACCACCCAGACAGAGATCAGGGAGTGAGGTGAGAAGAATAGGAGGATTTACACAAGAGGAAGTGAGGTGAGAGAGATACAAGAGTAACCTAGCCTCTACATCCAATGAAGGGTACGGTAATTTTCCAGGTACACTGACTTAACCTCAATTATTGACTTCAGCTCTGTCTCTAAAAACTACCAGGAACAGAAAATCCATATTCATCAATACCTCTTCAATAGCACCTGCAGAAATCCTGTGACCTGCAACATTTATCACATCATCAACTCGAGACATAACATATAAATAGCCTTCTTCATCCATGTAACCAGCATCCATGGTGTCATAGTATCCCTGAAAATAAGAACCGATAATGTTTAATTAGCATGTATTGCTAGGTAATGCAATCATTTAGGTTTCTTATAATATAAAATCTGATAGAAATGGATTTACTGCATGCATTTGACTTTTTTCATTACTAGGCTATGGAATTAAACTCCTTTTGATTTTGATAACTTACTAGAATCTCTTTGCTCCACTAATAGCCAGGACTAAATTTAAGCATTCTTATATATATATTCAAGTTAAATGTTTGAAAGTTGTTAAGTTTATGAACTCAATTTTTTTTTAATGGAGAAGTAACAGTTCAATGTTTCCAATATACTTTGGTATTGCAAAGTAATTCTTTGATAGATTTCTTCCTTAATTATATTAATTTTTAAAAGCTTTAAAGCTCTCTATAAATAATTACAAAATAGAGAGCTAGTTTACTAACATGAACCTGGGTTAGACTCTAGCTTCCATGAAATATAATAATAGGGGTGAAATTTAATTTTTAATCAACTCAAAGTAGTAGCACATCTTCACTGGTCCAGAAATCACAACAGAAATGAAGAATCAAGAAGAATAAGTAGAAACAAATACTACTTCTAATGCTTTTCAGTTATCTTGATACTTACGTTAATAAGCATGGGCTCTAGCAACAATCCAGATGAGTCACTATTTGTGCTTCTTATTCTTTCTGAGACTCAGTGCGCTCATCTGTTAAACAGGGTAGTGGACTATACCCTGTAAGGCTTCTGTGAAGCATAAACGAGATAGTGTATCTAAAGAGGGCAGGCCCTGGCCCATTATAAGCCCTCAGTAATTGGCAGCTCTTACTGCAATTACTACTGGAGAGAAAACCTAGAGTACAGTTAAAGAGCACGGACCGTGGAACCGGCCATTATGAGTTCCATTTTCAGCTCCATCACTTCTAAACTATAGGCAAGTTACTCAACCCTTCTGTGCTGTGATCAAGCCCTTAGATGAGAAGTTTGAAGTCAGGGTAACACGGCAAGAATATATATACAGAGTCACTCCACATAGTTTAACCATAAACTGAGACTCTGAAGGAGCTTTCAGTGTTAAAGGTGATCATGTTAAAACCACAGGCACACCTTATTTGCCATTGTCAGGTGTTAACTAATCATATCAGTACTCTGATGATTTAACGGTGGCCCATCGGGCGGATAGATTGGGCTGACCTGGAGTCAACTCTACTAACAAATCTTCCTGGCCACACTCTATCCATCGGGGGCCTGTTTAATCTCAGCTACTGAGGTCATTTAACTCCAAGATCTCTTTCTAAAGGAAGCTATTTTAAATCTTGTCATTTGTCTGCTTGATTAGATTACCTGTCCTTCACTCACAAATAATAAAGATAAATTGTTAAACACTGAAACTTGTTTTTGTTTTTAAATGAAGTTCTGACCTTTTTTTTTTTTCACCTACTGCATGATGAGAACCAAGAATCTCTCGGAAAGAAATAGAAGTCAAAGGACAGCAGCAATATGATGGTGGGACCTGATGTGTATTATCAGTAAAGTGCTGTTATGAACACAAAACACATCTCGGTGACGTGGAGAAACAGGTAAATGACAAGACAAAAACAGTTTTTGTCATCCAGGTGACTGGAGTTTGTGCTACAGGAACACCATGTCTAGCATGTATCTGTATTTTAAAATGGGAATTTAAAATAAAAAGCCAAGAGAACATTCAGGAACGAATGTCAAAAATAGGTAAGGGAATGGAAAAATAAAACTGTGGGCAATCCAAATGAACTTTGCTCACATAGCATAGATTAAGGGGTCCCAGTGACAGGGTACAATTCTGATCAGGTGCTCTCAGTCTGCAGAGGGATCCAATGCAGGAAAGAACAGAGATAGCCCCCCAAAAGTCTTTAATTTAATAAAAACTTTCCTGATATTGAGGGCTGCTAAAATTCAGGAAAATGTGCTAAGAGAAACAGAAATGTCTATGTCCAGAGACTGAAAAATAAATATAAAAATGACTTGTTTCGATCACTGGGGTGTGGGCATTCTGATTTCTGAGATCTAGAACTTGGTCCAGATAAACTTTAAAAGTTGTATTGTTATCTATGATTCCAGGACTGAGTGCTCAATTTAATAGGCAAGAACTATAAAGAAGTACTTTGGAAGGTTTAAAGAAAAGTATAATAAAGTTCTTACAGGAAATTTTTCAAAGTATAAATGCTTGAATGCTTCCTGATTCTTCCAGAGTCCTGAAAAAGCCCCAGGTGGTAATGGCAACCTTATATAAAAACAGAGCAGTTAGAATTATGATCAAAGTGGTAATAAAGATAGATTGATTAGAATAATTTTCTAGTGTGATGGATAATTGCAAGTCAAATCCCACATTGAAATATAACCCCTAAATCTACTGGACAGATCATGTCTAACTGAGGCTGAAGTAGCTGACCATGACATAGCAGCGTCACTGAGGGATGACTGTAGTTTCTGGAAAGGTCACAAAAGGCATATATAGCTGGCATTCAAATAGATATTAGCAGCAATCACTGTTTCAATAAGAAGCATAACATCTGCAAAAAGGAACCACAAATGCATCACTGAATTACTTTTTAGGACAAATATCCTTCTACCATAGGCAAATAATTTTTTTTTTTTTTTTGAAGTTCCAAGGTCCTAACTGCCACCTCTGCCCATCTCTGTGTGATGAAATGCTCCAAGTCAACATTCCAGGAACAATCTTACCTTCCTAATCAATCTGCATCAGGGAATTCCCTCTCACTACACCCTCTTGTATTCTTCCTTTTCATGACCATCCCAATCTATGTGATTTCTCATCTGATGAACACATGGAGATACTTGTGAATATAAAATATAAGATAGGATACACCCTTCTTTCCAACTAATTTGCTCTTATATTTTTTGCTTTCCTCCATAGTATCAAACAGGTGTTATACACTTGGCAAGGGCTTCATCTTTATCTGTCTATCTTGATACAAGTAAATGAACAATTGTTTTCTGGACACAAGAACATTTTCAGATGTTTTACAGTTTGGAAATTCAGATGCTGTAAAACTTATGGATTTTCCAAAAACCTTCCCTCTCCAGGCTCACGTAATAAAAAATACAAAGTGAAGCAGTGACTTCACAGTACTGATTCTGAGAAAACTGAAAACAAAGTAGACATGGCTACTGCCCACATGAGGCAACGTCCTGCATCCTCCACCCCAACATTAGGCCTCCGAGGCTCTGAACTGTAGTCTCATGTTCTATCAGGCAGAAAGTGCCGTTACAGGTGGATCCGCAGCCCAGCTCCACCATCCCCAGCCTCCCGGTAGGTCCTCTCCTTGCAAGGTCTTCATTTTGTACTATTTTATGATGGAGGAAAAAATGCAACATCTGCATTTCTGGACCTCATGTAATTGCATAAAATGCATATGAAAGCAATTTGTAAAGAGAACGACAGAGATTCTGCTGTTGTTACTATTGCTGTTCATCACTAAACCTGCGCGAAGGCAGTAGGCTGAGGCAGATGATCCCTTTGGGTCCTTGTAACTGACTTTGCTAGGTCAATCCTCAATCACTATGTACATAATTTCATTTCATCAGTTTGTTTTTATTGTTAATATTTTACAAACAAGTGTAAATCATTGGTAATTAAACATGGAAATAAAATATGAATATGGCAGCCACCAAAACACATTCAATTCAGCATCCTTTTCAAGATGCTGAGGATAAAGAGGTGAACAGGACACCAAGAAGGGATGGTAGATGGTAAATCAAAAGCCAATCCGGGCCAGAAGTGATAACATTAATGAGTGAAGCCAACTATATGTAAAATAAAAGACCTCGACCATAATCTCAGTGGAGATGGGTTCTGTTCACATATTAAATGAGTAATTTTCAGTTGTTTCCCTCCCCCAAATATATCCTGATATATATTCCTTTGTTTTTCATGGTGATATTTTTAAACTATACTCTAAGAAAAACAAAAGTTAACTATGATAATAAATGGCAACTGACACCCAGGCAGCTTTGGGGACATCAGAATGCGGACACCACGTCTAAGGAAAGCAACTTTTTCTTAGCGCCATCTGATTGCTGGTATACAGAAATGCCCATCCAAATCCTGAAACACTTAACATTGCCCATATTAAAAACTATGCATATAGAAGGACCTACTGTTCAATAAGCTTCGCTTTCATTTTATACAAATTTTGATCCCCGCAGCAGTAGAGACGCCTAAGTATTTGCACTAATAATCCAAATGAATTAGTACTTTGGGTACTGCATGCAATCTGACTTTCCCGGTGGCCTAGTATGTACCTGATTCAGTCAGTGTGTGTACATGGGATGGAGAGTGCAGCATTTTCTGGTAAGGGTGTTACTAGAGAGAAAAGGAACATTTTATACTTCCCAGAAGTCGGTTACATCTGCAACCTCTGTCCTTAAAAAGAAGATGCCCTGATAATTTGGCTTTTCTCTTACTTCCTGAGAGGACTATGGTACCAAAAATTAGTAACAGATACATTATATTCTTATAATTAATTAAAGCTTAGAGAATTAAAGTATAGGTAGCCATCCTCTGGGGGGGTAATTAACGAACTTTAAGGACATGGGCTTTTTCAGCTGTTGCACATTTTAAACACCTACTTAAATTTTTTGAAGAACAGGGACAGTAGGGATTTTTATACAATTTCTCACTCCTGTGAGAAAGGTCTGCATAAGTTTGTATAGACCTACAGACCCTGAGAATTAAGAATAACATACCAAGGATATGATCCAGGGACAATGCATGAAATGGAAGGAAAAATTCAAGGGCAAATGCTATTCTTCTTTAAGGACCAAAGAAATAAGATCAGGGAACAAAAACAAAAGAAAATCAGATGTTTAAGAACTAGGAAAAGATAGTATCTTAGGAGCCACTCCAGTAGAATTTTAATAATGACTGAGTGTTCAACAAAGTCACAGAAGCACAGATTTTGTTTGAAAGTGATTCAATAGAGGTCAGGGAATTTAGTGATTAAGATACTTTGAGTATTCTTAGGATTGCCATTTCAGTGGTGTGGAGCAGACAATAACAGGAGTGATTAAAAAGTAAACAGGAAGTAAGTGGAGGCAGGAAGTTAGACTACACTTTTTTAAAAGTTTGTGGAAGACTGGAAGGAAAAATATGTCATTGATTTAAGGCAGAGAAGCAGGCTGATTTAAGATGGGGACTATGTGAATAGAAGTAGCCAGTGAGGGGGCAATGAAGATATGAAAGTTAGAGAAGAAAATACCAGAGGAATTATGTTTTATTCACTCATTCATGTATGCATGCATGCGTGCATTAACTCATGTATTTATTTTCTTCATTCAGTCAATATTTGTTGGATGCTTGGTATTCCTCAGTCACTGTGTTAGACATTAACGATATAAAGATTTAAATTCCGGTCTCAGACACATGAAGATCCTGGCATAATGGTACTATAAGAAACTTAGTATTTTTATAATATAGATAAGGAGAAAGACTGTCATGAATGATGTCTATTCCATTAAGTTAATGAAATAACATAAAGATGTTTGTCAGGCAAGTTTTATAGCAGGTCCTTAGACTCTGTACCAGCAGGAGCTCTTGGAAGAGAGTTTTATCCCTCAAACTAAGCCCACACCTAAAAGCCAAGGTGTGGATCTGCTGGAAATGGCATCTGTGCCTCCTGATCATTTTTGAGATGTCCCAGAAAACTACTTCAATATCCCCAAATCTAATTGAGAAACAGGCTGGAGAGCAAGATAGGAGATTGCAATTAGTATTTAGTAGGATAAAATGAGGGAATGCTATCTGTTCTTCACTAATAAAGTCTGATACATTTTAAAAATTCAGATGTTGCAATTTCAATATTAGAAAAGGAGTCTAAAAAAGGAACCTTGAAAGATGCCATATAATGGTCCTAAAGAAAAGCAGGAAGAGAGGCTTCCAGAATTGGGAGTGTGAAATAAAACAGGAGCAGCAATAAGCTCCAGAGAGAAGTTAGGTGTATATGAGTTAGAGCAGATTTTTTTTTTTTTTACAAAATTCCAAATTAACATTTTTCTTGTTGAATATCCTAACGATTATCCTATTCCTTCTGGAAAAATGGATGCCCTGGGGATAATATCTGTCCTACCGTCTACCTCACAGAGATGTTACAGAAAACGAAAACTATTTTCTATAGTTACAATAACATGAAGATACATTAGACTGGCAGGAGGAGGGGAAGACTTGAAAATACTGAGACATAGGCTGGTTAGTGTCTGTACTCCTCCTTCAAATCCAAGATAAAATGTTACCATTCTGTGATACCTTTCCCAACTCTTTCAAGCAGAGTGAAAGGCAAGTTTTGTTGCAACCTGTCCAACTGTGAATCAAGAGTTACCCTCAAAGAATGTCTTTCCTCAGAGACCAATCTTAAGGGAAAAGAGAAGTAACAGAAGTGATCCCGAGCACGGGAGCTGATGGGGAAGCATGGGGGTGCTGAGAAATCCTTAAACAGATAAGAAAAGAAGGGAATGCTCATCACTGTAGAAGATGACATTCCGGATCACTCTGGAATGTAAAACTCTTATATGTCTCCATTCCCAGATACAGGATGGTCTGTATTTACTGTTCCATTAGGAATCCCCATGGTAACAGAAGTACATTGAAGATATAACTCCTGTTCCCTAGAGAACTGTGGGATTAGATCCCAACTTTGCCCTCCCAGCATTTCCTATGGAGTCTGCAGGCTTTACTTGATATTTTTCATATGAGGCTACTTTTTGTCTCCCCACAGAGACTGATTAGGCCATAATTTCTTTCTCTCTGGACAGACAAAAGACTAGGTTATAAATGTGAGCTCTAGCTGTGTCACTACGAAAGATGTTTAGACACCCATGTCTAAAATGAGGATAATATCTGTCCCACTGTCTACCTCCCGGTGATGTCGTAAGGCTAGTAAAAGATCATACTAAAATCTGCGTATAATAGTTAGAAAGGAAGATGATTACAATTATGTGTCACCCTTAGTTTTACTCAGAGGAGATGCTGAAGAAAAGAAAGCTGTCCTGACCCTTTCCCAAGACAGCAGCAAAGCAACCAAATCACTCCTGCGAAGCTATAAAGATGTGAACAAACACCGTTAGGGGACAGGAGTTCAATTTCTGGAGGCTGAGAAATTGGCAGGCACCAGAGTAGAAGCCACCTGGACGCTGCCACTGCCTGCAGGGCACCCCCACCCCCCCACTGCCCCACCCCCAACCTCCACCCCCTGCCCCCCACCCCCCGCACACATCAAGAGTCAGACAAGCCCCACTTCCAGTAGCAACAACTGGATCTGGTCCAAGAAAAATGCAGGCCCATAAAAGAGGACTTTTTTTAAAAAACTGAATACAGTGGAAAGATTTATTAGTCAGTACAAGTTGGTTTTGATCAGCTATTGCCTACTTGTTACAGTAGCCAGAGACCTATGGCTTTAATAACAGTGAGCAGTGTGGTACTGAGGAAGGCAATTGCAGTTAAAATGTTCTTTCATGCCCTGCTCTGTGTTGCTTGGAAATTACTGGCTGTTTTACTTCTGCACTTTAAAGCTCTGAATGCAATTGCAGGACACCTCCCACAATTCATGAACATTCTGTATTCATAGCAATTCAGACACTATAACTTTCCCACTAAATTAACTGCCTGGAGTAGGTTTCAAAATCAAAGGAATTTGCTAACATCCACAAAGACGCATAGTTTCTCTTCTACTAGAAAGGCAAATCCTATGAATGCAGAGAATCTACAAAGCTGTAGGATTCATGTTTATTACATCCCAGGGTCTATGGTAGTTTAGGAATCACTTAAATGTCTCCCTTCCAGTAAAGGGATCCCCAGGAGAGCAAAACAGTGATTTCTAAAAAACATTAACAAAAAGAAGTGGAAAAAATGAAGCAGAGCTAGAGTTTTCTGTTCAACATTTCCACATACCACTATTTCTCATTTTAGGTGAATCATCTTAATATGATAAAATGAATCATTACATTTAATATCTCGAAAAGGGTAGAAATATGATTATAGCTTCAGATTTTAAAGAAACTGTCAGAGAAAGATGGTATCCAATGTTATTATTTATCCTATTCATAACAGATTTTATAGTGAAAGAAGCAGCTATAGCAGTACTTATAAAAGCAAACAAATTTGGGATTAAAACAATGAATCATTTTTTTATTGACTTACTTTAATATACTTTAAGCCCCATACATTCCAAATATTCCATGCAGACTTTCCCCATATTCTTGTAATTATACTCCAAGTAGGATTAGTGAGCAAAAATAACATTAGGGAATACTGCTCTTTCAAACTGCTCCTACTTAGTTACCAGACAAGATAATAAAGAAAAGTGTGGGTATGAATAATTGAGAGTGGACATCTATCTCTGGCCAGGGGTCAATCCCAGGGGTGGCTTTTGATGCCATCTCAGTTTCAAGTCCCCCGTGGGCCCTAATTATTCTTATTACCAGTGGCCTTACCCCCTATATGTGCACAAATAATAAAACATAGCAATACGCCATAGAAACTAGAATTTTTCTGGAAGAAAAGTTATAATTTTGCTTTTAAAATCATTTGGCAAGAAGCCACACATTTAGTTTACTATTGGCTCTTATTTCTCAGCAGTCACTGTATATATTCAGAAACTGTGCAGAATGAGAAAATAAGACCTAAACGTTGTTTGCAAATGAACTGAAAAATTTATGAAGATTCAATTGACTGGGTGCCTGGGTGGCTCAGTCATTAAGCGTCTGCCTTCGGCTCGGGTCATGGTCCCAGAGTCCTGGGATTGAGCCCCGCATCGGGCTCCCTGCTCAGCAGGAAGCCTGCTTCTCCCTCTCCCACTCCCCCTGCTTGTGTTCCCTCTCTTGCTGTGTCTCCCTCTGTCAAATAAATAAATAAAATCTTTAAAAAAAAAAGACTAAATTGACCATGAAGTTGTTATGATGTTAAATTTCAAAGATATTTAATTAAATATGTATTAACTTTTGTTGTAAGTTTTTTCAAATTTGAATTTTAAGAATTTTTCAAATTTCTTAAAATTTAGAGTCTCAGAGGATGTGAGGGCGATCTGGCTGCGACATCTGTCACCCCATTGATCGCCAGGGTTGATTCAGCTGATCTGGCTGGCTAGGCGGGTGTCCCCTTCCTCCCTCACCACTCCATGTGCGTCCCTCCCAAAGCTGCGCACTCGGTCGAAGAGGGCGACCTTCCCCGATAGAGAAGAGGACCGTTCTTTGGTCAAGGGTATACGAGTAGCTGCGCTCCCCTGCTAGAACCTCCAAACAAGCTCTCAAAATTTAGAGTCTCAGATATTTTGTATATCTGATATAATCCCTTTTACAGTCCACTGAGGTTTTTGGGGGGCCCATGTGGCCAATCTCTAGAAAGAAGCCTGCTTTCAGATCACAGACCTTCTTTAGAATGTAGTCTTCAGGGAAAAAATTATTATCTCTCAAATTACATACTATTTTTTTAAAACCAGAATAATCTTTATTAACTCAAAAAGCTGTGCTTTTTTCTTCCCCTTAATTCAATTAAACATGTATTCATTATGAGATCTTAAAAAGCATTCATTGACCATTTCACATTCTGGATGAATAATGTATCCCCTCGAGGTACAAAGAACAGCTATGGGTCTTATCGATAGATGTTAAATATGAAAACATCCTTCGCATGCTGCCACTGAGATGCACAAATAATTTTGAGGTTAATGGGTTAGGGTGGAAAGGCCACTGGAGAAGTGGGTTTCAAAAGGAAATCCTTGCTCTCCCAGATAAAAACGAGTTCCTAAAATAAGGCTTCAAGAACTATTTTTTTTTTTTAAAGAAGAGATCTTAGTGGGAACTTTTTTTTCCTGATTTTTCTACTTTACCTTTTGAATACAATAATATATATAACATTTCAAACATCTAGTTTCACTATTAACTTAAGGAAAGAATCAGACTCCACTGCATGTTATAACATATTATATCTTCAAATAATTCACATAGAAATTTCAGAATCTCAGATCAGTACAATAAAATTCCCTGTTCAGGAATGCAGAGGGAAGAAAATAATTCTGAATTGGTGACAATTTAAACAACAGAATGCTTTAAGGCAATAGTTATGTTACTCTTAAGTACCAGAAGTCACATCAATGGCTTCAAGAAAAAATATAGTTTATGTGGGCTGTTGCTATATTTTATTATTTTTGAACGGAAGTAGGGCAAAGCTACCAATAATTAGAATGACAGAACACATGAAGGGTATAAAACTGCTAGATCAAACACTACCCCTAGGATCATACATGAGTTGCTTTATGAAACAGATAGACTCACTTATAGTTAAGAGGTTATATAAAAATGTATGCTGCTAGAGTACTTTTAAAGGCTCTCAAAACCCATGTGCTTCCCTAAGTAAGCTAAACAACCACCAACAATCTTGTTCAGATTACTTATTTCTTAGAACGCCATGCCCCCCATCCCTACCATCTTCCACCCAAGAGGTCAGATTTCAACCAGCTCTATATTAACATGCATTCTGGCTCAGAATAATATGCATGTAAATGGTATATTCAGTATTTAATTTTCCCATCTTGCCAACAAGATGTCTTAAAATTTAAACTTGAAAAAGCAACATAGTGCTTATATGTTTAGGGATAAATGAGAATCTGAGAATTGTATCATAAAGTGTATCTGCTCTGTTAGCTTTTTGTAAGGTTAAAGTATTTTGACCTGAAGAAATACATTCTTTTTTAAGTTACTGTTTTTCATTTAATTTTCACAGAATTTTAAATGTTTTATTAACCTGAGATAATTTTTTCTAGCTCCATCCCTGTTATTGTAAGTGCCAAGATCTCGTACTTTTTTATTGCTGAGTATAGTCCATTGTATAAATATACCATATTTTCTTTTTTTTTTCCTCAGATCTAGGGTTCAGGTTTGGGTTCGGGTTAGGTTTAGGGACTGGTGAGGGTATGTGTCTGGTATCCTGCAGTTCAGACACCTAACCTGAGACAATTTTGTACCTCAGGTTAGGTCTCTGACCTGAGACAGGATGCCAAGTCATAAGAATTCTTTTCTTTTATTATTTCATTTTATTTTATTTTTTAAGGACGCTCCACACCCAGCTTGGAGCCCAGTGAGGGGCTTGAACTCACAAGCCTGAGATCAAGATCTGAGCTGAGACCAAGAGTCAGATGCTCAACCGACTGAGCCACCCAGGAGCCCCAAGAATTCTTTTATTTTAAAAATTTTTTTTCCAAGTATTTTTTTAAATAAATAGGAAAACAAAGCTTTTTTCAGACCTGACATACAATGTTCTTTATTTATAGCAGCTCCTTCTGCCAAATTCTACTACGAAACCATATCAGTAAAGATGCCAATCTCATGCTAATCAGAGTCACTAAAGTAACCTGTATCAATTACTAAAATGTCACATCCTGTTTTCCTCCCAACTTAATCAACTTCCATTTCAGCTTCCACTAGCATAACAATTTTAAAGTATGGATATAATCAAAGCAAATTTTAATATTTCCCTTCAAATTTTGACACTTTTGCTTACAAATGAACAAGGTTGAAAAATGTTAGCAAGAAATTGTACTTGCTGAGTCAGGGATTTTATATTATGCTACTATTTGACCTAGTAATTACACTTTCAGAAATTATGCAATACTATAGTGATTATCAGAAAAGAAGAAAAGACAACACAAAGAAAGATGTTCAATACAGCATTATTTATAATCGTAAATATTCGAAAAAGACTAAGAGTTCTAGAATGGGATAAACATTTTTAGAGGCAGAGTTAAAGTGAACAATGCTCGTGAGACAAATTTAAGGAAAAACAGCAATACAGAATAAGCTGAATTGTTTCAAAAATCTAAAATGCCTACCAAAAGGAAAAAGTCATATATACTATAAAATTAATGTTGTATTGCTAAAGGGTGGGAGTATAGAATCTTTATATACTTCCTTGTATTTTCGGCATTTAAGTTAAATTGATCACCTACACATTACTTGTATCATCAAAAAATTATTTAAAATGGAAGATTTATCTTTTAAAAAATCATATCTAAATTTGTTCTACTTTAGGGGGCTTCCATGTTTATTTATTTTTAAAATTTAAATTCAATTAGCCAACATATAGTACATCATTAGTTTTTGATGTAGTGTTGAATGATTCATTAGTTGCATAACACCCAGTGCTCATCAGATCATGTGCGCTCCTTAATGGGACCTCCATGTTTAATGACAAGAGTTGGCACTGTGTATTCTCAAACAATGCATGAGCTTATTTTGCAACCCCTTCCCTAGGACTATCATTGCAACCACTCCATTTTTTTCTTAATATTATATACCAATTCTTGGTCTCTTAAATAGTAGCATTGCAAATCTTTCTTACTTTACCACAATATTTCCTAAACATCGAGCCTTCAGTTTTTGCATGTTGTCATCCAAAATCATAACTGCAAAGTAAAATATAAACAAACAAATAATATAAATTTGAATAAAAATGCATACCCTTAAAGCATAAACTTTTCCATGTTTCCTATATCCAACCCCCAAAATTGTAGCTTCACAGGCATCTTTTAATTTCTATGAGACCGTGAACATATAACTATGCTAACATGTCTCACAAAAAATTAAAAGAGCACATGCTTTGATTCTTAACAAGATCATGAATTTTCCCTCAGAACCTCCCTTAAGTAAAGACATTGCATTTCAAACATGCTGTTAATTTCATAATCCATGTTTATATCCACTTCAACATGGCCTTCTATTCTACCACAAACATTAAAAATATATGCAGCTTTTCAAAAATTAAAGGAAACACATCAAGTTCTAAAATACACCAAAAAATATTTCAAGCAATAAAAATAAGGTATTTAAGCCTGGGAAACCCCTTCTTCTGATTTAAAGCTTAATATCCACTTCTGAGCCTTCAAGATCCATTTAATTCCCAAATATTATCCCAGTACTTTCTGTTAAAATACACTGTTAAAATCCTGAAGATTTTAGGAGGTCGAAGCTTGAATCCACATTCAGTAACCCCTAGTGCAAGCTGGAAATGAGGATATATCATCATGTTTTAAGCTCTAATTGATCCTTTATGTGGCTTCATCCATCCAGGTTGTTCTACTGAGCGAGGCTATGAGAAAAGAAGGACACTGTCCCCAGAAAAAAGTTAATCGTTCCTTTCTTTGTGTTCCCAGAGCACTTTGTTTTAAAGTTCTATTCTGACAATTAGTAGTGGTATAAATATTCCTCTCACAAGACTAGAAGGTCATTAAGGTTGGAGGTCATGCCTCACTAATGCTTGCGTCCCCAAATCTCAGTACAGTAGCCAATTTACTCTGCTCCCCTGTACAAGTATTACACCCTCAATTGATTCTTTTCTCAGTGTTGTTACAAGAATTACCTGAAGAAAAAGGTGACAAGCTTGTGTTAAGGTACTCAATGAATGTGAAACTGTTACATCGCATTGAATATTTTTCACACACAAAAAATGGTTTTCTTTCCTTTCCCAAGTGGATACTGCTTTTTTATTATACTACTGAATACTACATTATGCTTCTGAATCTCTGACTAACCACAAAACATAAAAATCATGAGTCATAAAGTCACCACTTCCTTGGTTATAGATACTTTAGTTCTAACGTTTAACCTACACTGTCTGTCAGCCAAGGAGAAATTTCTGTACTGAAATTTCATGAGGCATCAAAGCTTAACTCTTTCTTATAGCTCAGTATAAAAATACCAAAAGGGAAATGTATTTAACATCTCCCACAAACATCAGCCCCTAAAAATGGCTCAACACAAAGCAATTTTTCCAATAAAAGGAGCAAGGATGACAGAACCGTTCAAAGTGAAGATTTCACTAAAGCTGGGTTCACCTTCCCATGCTTGGAAAAGTCACTGACTTCACAGAATATCTATTTCTGCCCTAAAAAAAAAAAAAAAAATCTAAAGTTTCTTTTTACAAATACATCTGAGAGGCTAAGTCAAATGATCCACGTTTCCTTAACTAATCACTGTCCTAGAAAGAAAAGACAGTATTTTTATGTCAGAGAGGCAGAGGATATATATTTTATATATTCTCTATATTTTAGAATTTACATGCAAATAGAAACTATATGTTGGAACCATTTTCTGTCTCCCAAAGATGGGTTTTCCTCATAAGTCTATTAAGCTAAATTGTGTGACCTTATGCATATAAAATAACTTCTGTTCTTCATATTCCCTGAAATAGCAGCACACGACTAGCTAAGACTTAGTTCAGTCTGGTTACTGGCAAGTGCTTGTGTTAATGCTTCAGTGTGTTACATCATGACCCTATGAAGCATGGGGAATTGTTATTCCCATTTAGAAAGAAGGAAATCGAATTTCTGAAAAGTTAGGTGACTTGTATAAGTTATGCAACTAGCCCATGGGATATTACTGAACTGTTATAGCCACTACCAGCAATCTATAGCAAATACTTAAAATATATTATATCCCATTGTCACATACCACCAGCATGGATGAAGTGATTTTTCTATTTAGAATCTTTACTTTTTATTTATTTTGAATCTTTACCTTTTATACTTATCTTTGGCCAACAAGGTTCAGAAGCCTTATCATCACTCCTAAATTAAACGGTAGCATATATATAATGGGAAACACTGCAACTTTTGTAGCAAAAACACACAAAGAAACAAACAAAATGAAACGTTGTCTATAGGAGCAATCAGCCGTATTACCTCAAGAAAGTGATTCAGTCTCTCCGGGCACCAGTTAACTCATCTTTAGAATGGTAATGATACCTCTGAATTAAATACAATTCATCATTAAATGAAATGATGTATGCAAAGTACTCTGCACCTAGCAAGGATTCCATACATATTAATTTCACAGCCATATCCTTAATGTACCTTATAAATACTATTTTCTTGGTTATGACAGCCATTTAGAACATGTCCTTGGAAGTCAACAATCTTATTTTTGATCCAATTGACTAATAACAAAATTAAGGCATTTATTTATAGTACAAAGTATTCATTCAATCAAATACTTTTAAGCACCTACTGTGCAGTTTGATTCGCATTAGACATGGAAAAATATCAAATGTATTAACCTTGCATATTCCAAATAATCAGGGTCATTTCTCACCATTGTATCCTGGAACACTTTTTCCTGCTTGTCCTGGAGGAGGTGTTTTAGAATTACCTAATCCAATGCATGATGCCGTAATTGGGGATCCAGTCTCTGGAGAAATAAATATTATTTATCATTTAATATTTAAACTCGAGATCATGATGTTTCTTCGATGTATGCCCTGCCCCCTACCCCCAAGTTTGTCATAGACTTTAACTGCACGAGGAAGAGATGAGGAGTGGAAATGTATTCTTTAAAAATGAAAAAAAGATCCAGTAATCGATACCAGATCCAACAGTTTTAAAACCTAAGGACACAAATTGAGAATAATGTATAGAGTAACACTTCTAAAGAAAAGAGAGGTCTCTCTAATGTTCTTGGTTATGAATCAACAGGCATGAAAAATACAGAATTATGTGGCTGTGAGAATTTTGCAACACATGATAAAAACTCAAAGATCTTTAGAAAAGTGCTCTCTCTTAATTCACCTAAAGATTTTTATCATGGTAAATAATAGCTACGTGCAAGATATTTGTTATTTATGGCTTAATTTCTGGAATAAATAACCCAAGGATTTGGGGGAATATATGAACAATATCAACTCTAATTTTGAAAGAACTACAGCTACCTAGAGAGCTTGCATCTACAGCTGAACTTAACAATGCTCTATCAAATTGCTCTCAGTCTGTTGTCCCTGGGCTCCTAGAAGGCAGGAAGACAGGGCAAGCAGGCAGGCAGGAAGGGAAGAAGGAAGGAAAGAAGGACATTTATGCTATGCTGATTATTTCATCAAGACCAGAGACTTTGCCACAATTAACTTGCACGGATGAACAAACATGATAAAATCATTTTCTCTGTCTCAAATTGTTAATAGTCAGAACAATAGCAGCTATTATATGATAGCCGTACATTCTGAAAGTGATTATTTTTATGGACAAATGCATTTGTTATTATGGGTGAACACAAGTTTGGGGTTAGCATAATCTTTTAAATACGAGATTTACATGTGTGGAGGAGCACAGTAAGAGGTACTAACTGAAAAGTTTTGGAACTAGTGGCTTAATATTATACACACAAACATACAGTATGTATACCCAAGGGATTAACTGCCAAACCAACTGGATCCAAAGTAATCCAAAAAATTAAAAAACATCTATCTTCCTAAGGACTCAGAATGTATTCTTTCCACTATGGCTTCTACCATAACTTATCATACATTTATATCACTTTAGGATGGTGGGAAGAATTTATTACTCTTCTTTACTTTCCAGAGTAGTTCAGTTTATTATTCACATTTTATGGATGGTGGTTCAGCTGGCATCAATAACGGAAGATGGACTCTGGAACATGAAAACACAGTTCCTAAGTCACAGTCCAGTGCTTAAGATGCTAAGCGATATGGTCACCACTGAGGAGAAGCAGCAAGTCACCAGAGCAGACATTTCTGATGTTAACAAAGAACTTTCAAATGGCTTCATACCATGACAAATGTTTCAAATGTGTTCATACCATGACAAAAAATGGACAGGCATTATACAAAATGGCATTCCATCAGTCACGCAATCTCCCTGTCTTCTCTCCCTACAGCACAAGCAAAGCAGGGAAGGAAACCCCCATATTCGGAAAGGTTAGCAACATTTTCCCCTTTGCCTTTTTAAAAATGTCTCAGTAATGACTCAGCTGTCCTCCAAACTGACAGAGACAAGAGCGGTGTGGTACCGGGAAGCAACCCCCTGTCGAGTTTCAGTGAGGAGCTTAAAGGAAGGTGTGCTGACAGAGCAAGGTGACTACAGCCACAGAAGCTACTAGGACACAGGACACAGGGAGATGTCCCCCTTATGATGCTTCTGTTCCCCCTCACGCCCTGGGCGGGGGAAGCAACTGCTAAAGCACATCTTCTGTGTTCAAAGTGTGTCTCATCAGGTTTAGTTTATCACCAGTGGCACTCCAATCATTTCAAGTTCAAACTCTCTACATTTCTTAACACCATGAAGCCTCTCAGCAACGTGTCAACAGATGGCTCTAGAACCTACAAACGAACCTTCCGGAAGATGGCTTCAGGACCTGCTGTCTGAAAGAGAGACAAACACAAAACCACCACAACGAAACTCTAACTGCACTCTGCTGCATCTCATGTCCCTGTGGATTCTTAGGAAAGATGCGGGCACTCTGTTCTTCCTCTAACACTGGGAGAAAGGAGGTATGGGAAGAGGAAGCGAGAACAAAACCTCGTCTTACGCAAAGACACAGGAATGAGTTAGTGACGTGGTCAGCTTCTACTACCTGCATCTTTGTATAGTGATTACATAGTTACCATCTTTGCACCCTCAGCTGTTTTGTTATAATTAATGATTGTAAGACATATGAACAGCACGTTCTTCTACATGATTACTTTGACTGAATTTTAATGGCAATGAAAAGGATTATCCAGTAGTAGACAAGTAGACAATATAAGTCATTCAGGTATCTCGCTGACTTTATATTCATTTGGGGGTTTGGAAAAAGAACTGTTGGTAGTGACATGTAAAAGATACATTCAGGCGAAATGACAGTTCCTCGGCTCCACACAGGGAGCCATAGTTAGGACCAAAGTGGGATGAGAACTTTGGTTTTCTCTCTTTATATCTCTGAACATCCTGAGACCCAAAGAATGTACTGATCCACCTGCACGGCAAGTGCATGCCTGTGTGCTCACACATCCATGTGCTCACACATTCACGCACACAGATCACAACCACCCCGGCTCTCAGGCTGGTCCATGTGCAGAATAGGCTTCTGGCTGGGACAAGCCCTCAGGCATACTGCCGGCCTTAACCAAACTTCTAAGGATTCCCAAAGTCCCACTGCAAATATGTTCTAAAATCATCTGCTTCACACTGTCCAAGCTATAATTAACCGGCTAGCAGTTATCTAGGGAGATGGGAAATCTGGATGTCACCCTGTGACCGGGAAATAGGTGCAAACTAGAACATTCTCTCTGAAGAACAGAATTGGATGGTTCATTTGGAGAAATCTTTCCAAAGATACCTAATCTTAGAAAGAGACACCCAGGAAGAATATGGCAGGGAACTGAAGCTTGTGAAGAATGCGTTATTTTGGTACATTTATATTCATACTGCATTAACGGCGAATGCAGACACTTCACTTTACTGTCTCTCTACCTCATTGCATTAGTGAACTGTTACGTAAAGGAATTTTCCTTAAAACTGCTAACTCTAAAGGAAGAAAAGGAATGAAAATGAATATACTTTTTTTTTCAAATATGAATTATGCTGTGTACTATGCTAAGTGCTTTTTGTTTATATCATGCGTTTAATCCAACTACATAGGGAGACAGGGAGAAAAGGGAATATTCTTCTTACAAATGAAAACTACTAAGGACTAACCTAGAAAATTTAAACCATTTGCACCGGTTTGCATAGTTCTTACAGACAAGGAGAAGAATGAAATAGACAAGTGTACCACTTGTGAGGTTCTTAGGGAGAATACAGAGGGCTGAAGAGAAATCACCCAGACTGTGTCTCAGAGGAAGAAAAATCCTAGCAACAGAGAGTGAGCCCGGTCTCTCATATTCGCAAATGGAGGTACTGGTGGGACATATCCCTTATTAGCAAATATTTACTGAGCAGCTATTACATGATAGGTGCTCTCATTAGAACTGGGGATAGAATAGTAAACAAAAGTGACCACAATTCCTACGGTCAAGGAGCTCACATTCTAGTTGGAAAGACAAACAATAAAAAACATAAATAAACCATATGGCATGTTAAAGAATGATGAGCACTAAGAAAATTTTTAAAAACATAGACAGGGAATGAGATGTGATGGGGAAGAATTGCAATTTTTGACTAGGGGGCCAGAAAGGCCTCCCTGAGAAGGCAACATCTGAGTAAAGACCTGAAACGAGTGAGGACCTATGTCACATGACATCTAAGGACAAAGAATCCACGAGAAAGGAACCACAACTGCAATGGTCCTGAGGTAAGCTTATTCCTGGAGTGTTTCAGGAATAGTTAGGCAGCTGGTGTTACTGAAGCAGAATAAATGAGGAAAGTATTAACAGGAAATAAGCTCAGATAGGTAGTGAGGAAACAGATCATTTAAAACTACTTTGAAGTCCTTGTAAGACCTTAAGCTTTCAGTCTGAGTGATCCTGCAAGCTAATGAGGGCTTTTGAACAAAAGGTTAATGAAGCACAACAATGCACATAAAATTTATGTAAATATTTGTACAACATCCATTGTCTGCAATCAGGTTTATTTTAGTTGGGGTTTTGAGAGAGATGTGTATGAGAAAATTCATGGACAGACAGAGGCTATATTAGAATAGTTGTTTCATATTGAGACTTCTGTGGCTTCCTGAACATGAAGAACATGAGAATTTATTCTCAGATGAGAATTCACTAGACTAGCAGAAAGACTAGGGTGCAAGGGAGACAGATTGCCCACAAAAGCCAAAGACAATCATTTTTGTTACATAAGTGTTAGTGTGTGTATAGATCAACACAACATTTCTCAAAGGCAATGTGGCAATTATAAAAGTCCTTAAAAATGTACATACTCTTTAACCCAGTTGTACCACGTTAAGGGATATATATATATAAAGGAATATTTGTAGGAGTTCACAAACATTAAGCATCAAGGATATTTATCACAGTATTGTTTATATTAATGTTTAGAAGACTGTCCAAAAATAGAGAATATTCCATATTAAGAATTATGCATAGCTATTCAAACAACATAGAAAAATGTCTGATAGGAGATAATTCTCACAAAATATTGTTTAGAAAATCTGTAAAACAGAATGCATAATATGATTCTTTTTTGTAAATACTATGCGTTGAACAAAAATATGTATCCTGGCAAGATACACATGAAAATATAGGCAGAAGTTATTTATGAATGGCGAGCAAAGGGGAAATTATGTTGAAAAATTCAGAAGGCTACATCCACAACTTTGAAATTTACCCACGGTGGAGATTAAGGATGACTGCAATTTATTTGAGCCTCATCCTCCTGAAAGGTGGGACCTATGTCCTCTCTATTGGAATCTGGGCCACTTTTTGATGACACTGAGAGAAAAGAGTGGAAGTGATTCTTTGTTTCCAGGCACAGGCCTGAAGAGTTTTAGATCACTATCTCTGGAACCTCTGAGCCACCATGTAAAATGGCCCATTATTCTGAATCTTCCACACTAAAAATGCCACTTGCAGGCATTCACACCAACAGTCCTGACTGACTCCAACCTTCCAGCCATTCCAAGCATGAGAGTGAAGTTATCTTGACCCACCAGATCAGTCCATTCACCACTATTTATTGTCTGAGTTGTCTCAATCAACAGTCCATGGAAACAAACAAACAAACAAACTAGTACATGGAGCATAAAACCCCTGCTGATCATTGCCCATAACACACACCCATGAAACCATGATACATGGATGTTCTTTTAAGCTGCTAGGTTTGGGGGGGTTTTTTTGTTTGTTTGTTTGTTTTTGCACAGCAATAAACACTTGGAACACTCGCCACTAAAAATATTATAAAATCTTTCAAAAAAGAACTAGTGTAATTCTCAAAAAAAAATGTGCATATAATTATCTGAAAACTCTCTCCTAACCAGTTGTTGAAATTAGGTTCTTCCTAGGTGCTTGAGAATCATTTGAATGAGCAGGACCAAACACAGTCTAGTCCCTGACATTTTGTGCTCGAGAAATGTTTGCTGACTAGTAAATACATATTTCTTACAGGGGTTTAGGCTCCAGTTCCCATTACTGAGGTCAGGGTTCTTAAAAAATAAATAGCTAATCACAGAATAATGCAATCCTAAAATGAATCAGGGAGTGGGAGAATAAAGGATTCAGAAGAGAAAAAGCTGTATCTTACCATTATAATTCTGTTCCAACATTTTCTTATCCCAAGAATGATATTCAAAGGTCAGTCCTTCAATACATATTTATGGAATTCTCTGAAAGGCATTTCTTTTAATGAGAAGGCAGTGTTAAGAGTGGAAAGACATGCCAAACAGAAATAGCAGCATGTTCAAAGGTTGAGAAGATAGACCATCAAGGGACTGACAGCAAGTTATTCAGCATAGCAAAGCTCAGGGCAATTGGGTGGCTAAGAGAGAACAGAACAAGAGACAAAGTGAGAGAGATGAGCAGAGGCAGATCATGAAGTGTCTTCTGTGCCATGGCAAGAAATGTGGATATCATTCCGGGAACAAGGAGAGACACGGGGTTTTAGCAGAAGTGATTTGCTCAGAATTGCATGGTAGAAAAATCCCTTCAGTTGCAAACTGGAGCACTAAGCTGAGGATCCCATCCAGAGCAAGAAGTCAGTTTGATGCTGGTGGTCTGATGAGGGTGAGTGAGCAGAAGTGGAAGATGAGACCAAATCTGAGTTATGCTCAGAGTCAGAGGGTCTTGGTGATTGTCTGGGTATGGAGAAAGAGCAAGAGGGAGAGGTCCAGGACCACCCCAGGACTTTGGCTCAGACATGAAAGGCAACGTGGAAAGAAGAGTAGATGTGAGTGTGGGTTAAGAAGAACACAGTGGCAGGTTCACAGAGCCCAACTCTGTTGATAAGAGCTCCTGTCGCATCTGAAAATCTGCTATTCTGCACACTGTGGTTCTAGAAACACTACATTTAAGCAATATAGATTTAGAAGTTGGTGGCCCATGCAGAGAGCTGAAGTCCTGGAAATCAATCAATTCAGCAGCCTGGTACCGCTGAGTCATATTAATCACAGCATCATGATGGGCATAAAAGCAATTTGTAGAGAAACCATTCTCTCCACCTCTGAATCTATACAGTGCGCTATAAATAACTTGAATGGTGGTAGCAGAAAGAAAGCAGAACAGTGAGATGTACACTGGTGAAAGAAAATCAATTCAATCTTTGTGTTCATGAGATGGTACGATTACTGTTTAAAATACTTAATTCAAAGCCGCCTAACTTTTTGTGCTGGAAGCAGACCATGAATTTGAGCTGTGGTCTTATCCTTCCTCCTTACGAGCTCCTTCCTGCCTCTAGTGGTGGGAAAACTCATAAATAACCTGCAGTTGAGTTAGATAAGAAATGTTGAATTAATGAAGGCATAAGATAGGACATAAAATAGGAGGACTCTGGACAACACAGAGCAAGGAGAGTTCCAATTCTAATCTTAACTAGCTGGCTGACTCTAAGAAATTAAACTATGATTACTTTTTCTCATGTATAAATTGAGCTCTTATGTTCCAAGTTTTCTTGAGTCTGGATTACCTACAGGCCAGGAGGCTAAAGATGGTCTTTATATTCGTGAAGGGTGATTCATAGAAAGGAAAGGAAAAGGAAAAACTTTATTGAGTGTTACGATCGGCCGGGAAGTCAGCTGCATTGCTTGACATATTTCACTTCATTTCAAGCTTTCTACAAGCCCATGAGATAAAATGCAAGCAGAAGATCAAGGACTTGCCCATGGCTATCGGGTCAGTGGCTGAATCAGGATTTAAAGGCCATCCTGTTAGGATTCCACAACACTTTCCACTACCTACATTGATTGCTTTTCCAAGGAGAATAGGCATCTGTGGTTTTTGAAACCAGAACTGACAGCAAACGAGTTAATTGGGAACTATTTGGGGGGGGGTCAATGGACCCACAGTACAGGGGTTTACATGCAGGAAAGAGAAATTTCCAGACAGTAAGGTTTATCAATGGAGGGTTTAGGAACTCTTTTTTTCTTATAAAGATCTACAAAAACATAACAGATTTTCACCTTTGAAGAGTGGATTAAATGTGATTCTTGCCAAAGGTTGGAGGATTAGAATAGACATTTCAAAGACCAAACCAACTTTATGTTATTAATCGATTTCCCAGTGTTCAGTCTTCTGTGAAAACATTATCACTAATACAATAATGAGTACAAATAAATATTCTAAAAAGCAGTTATACATATCCACACTACTTCATGTAATCGTATTTGAAAAAAAAAACAACTTGATGATCTTTCTACATTATCATGCTGTAAAGAGGACAATGTCTGATTCAATGGCTGTTATTTGACTTGGGAGATTCAGTTTCAGATGGATTAACAATTTGTAAACAGTTATTCCCTTTCAAAAAGAAAAGCCTCATCAAGCTTGCCTTACATTTGACAAGAGATTATTCCTTCCACAATTCAAATTCACGTAGCTTACCTCTAAGCCCCTGCTTCTCAAATGATCAGTAAAAATTACCCACCTTAAACTAATGAAGATTGCTCTAAATGAGAAAAAAAAAAAATACCGTTGCCAGGCAACAAAGATGACGTCAGGACTTTTTTCTCAGCAGATGGATACTGTGGCATCGCTAGCTGAACATTGCTGAGATGCCACTGCATCCATAAAACTGTTCTTTCCCCAATCATAACTTCTCATGCTAAACTATGTAAAATGTCTTCCCCATGAATTAGAAAAAAGAGGTGAGTTTATTTTTGACCACTGCATTGAAAAAAGCAAAAAGGCAGCAGACAGAAGTGATTCATTCACATCACTAAAGACTCTGCATCCTACTATTTGAAAGTGGCATGGGGTCTACCCTGGACAGCGCAGGTCATGGGGCGAAGGCATTGTCAGTGCAGCCCAATTCAACCCAGCATTCTGAATTCTACAGTGTGCATTTCGAGAGTTTAGTGCAATGCATTGTCTTTGAAAACACAGGCCTGTACTTTAACGAAGCTATGCCACTCGGACTTGGACATTAAGTAAAACCCAAAAGCCAGGAATAACAAAGAGTTAGAAAGCAAACACAGGAAGGCATCATCTGTACATAGGTGTATTTCACTCCGAGATCTGCAGCCGGGGAGTGTTGGCTAGTGACTATTGGCTCCCAAGCTACAGAGAATAGCTTGTAAATAATTGAGGATAGCATTTTCAAGGTAAGTGACCAAGAAGACGCTTTCCTCACTGTCACGTTACCCATATAGAGCTTCTTACGCCTTAGTCCTAGAAAAGCATTTTGCAGCAAAATATACAAGATTTTGCATGGGGCAAACTACATTCAAGTTATAAGAAAGTCACACATTTCGCACATAGTTTCAAAATGTTTTTTAAAAAGGCAGAAATAACAATCATAAAGCTTCCAATGTTGAATTCCAAAGATGAAGAAAATCCCCTACTATGGATTAAATTTAGGACTATAGACTGACACATTAGAATCTCTCGGCAAAAAGTGTACCAACATATGCACAAGAGTAGAATGTCTGAGAAAGTGGGGGTAACAAAGGAAGAGGGTGATCCGGAGAAACAAGTGGCTTAAACTCTGATACCCTCCATATCAAATCCTCAAATGTTGGCTATGTGTTTCACAATTAGCCTAGCTGGGAGGAATGAGATGGTACTATATCTGAACCTGTACCATTTCCCACAGAGATCCCTGCTCAGGGTAATTGTTCTTAAACTGTAATTAATTATTCAATTTTGTGGATTTGATTTTTGTAAAGAAAATACATTGCTGTCTTTAAAAAAGTCCTGGGCTACTGGATCTTGTCCAGATAAACCCAAGGATATGGACTGAATTTGGTCAGCCTAGCCAGTTTTTGTGGTTAAAGCTGTTGTCCAAGTTGTCTGTTCTTAAAAGTACATCCTACCAAATTGTGCAAAAATAAGGATTACCACGTCAAGTAGCCTTGACACATATTAATAATATGGTATTAGGGTTCTGTGTACTTTTTTTTTTTTAAAGATTTTATTTATTTATTTATTTATTTGACAGAGAGAGAACACAAGCAAGGGGAGCGGCAGGCAGAGGGAGAGGGAGAAGCAGGTTTCCTGCCAAGCAGGGACCCCGATGTGGGGCTCAATCCCAGGACCCCGGGATCACGACCTGAGCCGAAGGCAGCCGCCTAACCGACTGAGCCACGCAGGCGCGCCGATTCTGTGTACTTTTAAGATCAATGATTTTGGTTTAAGAACTGGCATGAGTGAAGTTTGCTGGAGGATTTGGAACCACTTTAATAAAATCCAGAATTATCAGGCTCCTCAAAGAAGGAGGATTTTGGCTATATATAGAATATAGTGACTTCAGAACTGGCAATTGCAATTAAAACTGTAGCAGTTCAATCAAACAGAGACAAAAATACTGTGATTACTCTAAGACATAAGAACTCAGCAAAGATGGCTCAAGGCAGATAAAGAAAGATCAGTAACTTAAGTTGTCACCAATGTCTCAATCCATTAGGTGACTACTGTTTTCTCATTGAAATCCCTCCTTAGGGCTTTTGAAATTCTATGAAGAATCTTACTCCCCCATTAAAGTGATAGAAACAAAACAAGTAAACAGACAAACAACAAAATCACCCTGTTGCTGCTCCAACTGGCAGCTCTTAAGTCATTTCTACTACTTCCTCTCTACTTAGGCAGAAGGTACTTGAAACACTTTCAGTGTCAGCTCTGTATCTTCTGAGGGGAACCACACAGATAATATTCTGGCAGCAGATGGGAAGAATCATGGATTCCTTTCATCTCAACCCTTTACCAAGTTGTCCTTTATAGAAGCCTTCGTGGAACTCGAGTATTCTAACCTCACAGTCGTTGTCTTTAATTAACTGACTGATGTCATGTGAAGAAATAGTGTTTCTACATAAATAACATTAAAAAGTGGGACGCCAAGCTGTTTGGTTGCAATCATTTCTAAACCAGCATCATAGCTTCTCAGTAAATAGCTGTGATGGAAAGGACAGGAGAGAAGAGGAAAGGTAGAAAACCTCAGAAAAGTGTAAGGTCTACGATGTTTTGGGTTTTAGTAACTAGTCTCGGAAATTGAAGGAAGCTTTTTGTTTGTTTGTTTGTACTTGGTCATTCACTCATAAGGAAAACCATTCCTTTATAGTTATCTTCAGTCAGAAAAAACAAAAAAACAAAACCCTTCCTGCAAAGGACGCCATGCACCATGCAGACAGCTCTCTCTTTCCAAAATGGTGCCCTGTATCTGATTTCTGGAAAAGCTAAAAGTGACTCATAACAGTACAGTGTTTTCCTGGTGATTGTACACCTCTAAGGATAATGAAGTTCTGGCTGTTTGTTTGTTTGTTTGTTTCTGCACATGAACTACCATATCTTAATGGGACAATTATCTATTCCCTTAATTTCCCTTTTTTAAATTATGATTGTAGCACCTGTTTCTCTATGTACAAAAGAAAATGAAAAATTCAGTCTATAATCCAGATGTTTTCAGTCATTTTATAGATAAGTTGCTGGGAAGATAAAACATCTGGGTAAATGCAACAATTTGAACAATTTGTCTTTTATCCAGATTTATGAACCAAATGGATACAAGCCCCCGTCTAAATTTAGCAAGATGAATTTTCTTTATGAAAGCACTTAATGTTTGCACTATGACAACCCAAAATAAGCACTTAATATTTTAGTCATGTTGAACGGTGGTCTTTATTGAAATGCTCCTACAAAGAGTTGATCGGTTCTCAAATTTTCCACAGATTACTTCTCAATTTAGAATCTTAGGTATTACATATCAGATATTAAAGAGTGTTGCTATTAAGGGGCCAAAAGAGAATGTTAGTCACTAGATATCTGCAGTCACTAATACAAATTTCACTTATGTAACGAAAACAACACGGTAATGAAATGGATTGACTGCATGCACAGTACCTTCTTATAACTCAAGTCACAGGAATTTATCAATTTTTATTCATAGTTTAGTTATTTAACATATTCCTAATTAATTCCAAATCATACATCACCATTTTGAAACAGCTCATTTGTGCACATATATTAATGTAATCAGAGAGCAAATTCATAAATTATACATTGTAGGGAAGGCTCATAAAAGTGTACAGTTATATAAAAAAATCAATTTCTAAGTCAATAAAAAGAAAAGAGATCTTGTTAGCAGGAAGGGAAGAATGAAGGGGGGGAAATCGGAGGGGGAGACGAACCAGGAGAGACTATGGACTCTGAGAAACAAACTGAAGGTTCTAGAGGGGAGGGCGGTGGGGGGATGGGTTAGCCTGGTGATGGGTATTAAAGAGGGCATGTACCGCATGGAGCACTGGGTGTTATACGCAAACAATGAATCATGGAACACTACATCAAGAACTAATGATGTAATGTATGGTGATTAACATAACATAATAAAAAAAAAAAAGAAAGAAATGTACCTAGACTGAATCGAGATGTACTGTAAGTGCAAATTACACCAGATTTTGAAGACTTAGTACAATAATAAAGAATATAAAACAGCTTATTAATATTGTTTAATGTTGATTACATGTTGAAATGATCATGATGCTTATATTTGGCTATAAGTCAAATAAAATATATTATCTAAATAAAAAAAAAAGAGATCTTGTAGAAAACCTGACATTTGAAATGAAAAGTATTCCTTTGGCCAACATTTAACATTCCTTCAAATGTTATCAGGTTTTTACTAGCATACATCTTGTGGAAATGCACCCCCATCCATTTGATATGTAAAACATTAGGAAATTCATGACCGTGCCAGAAATATTGAACTTCCTTTTCTTTTTCCTAAGAGTTAATAATAACCCAAAAAGTACCTGCCTTTGCCTCCCCCCACCCCCGGGCGATTCAACATTAATGTGATATCACCTTAAGAAAGGTGAATGGCTGCAAATACTAAACTTCAGTATCACTTTGCAGTTACCACAACCTACATCTTTGAAAATAATGATTTCCTCTAGACAACCGAATAAAAATTCTAACTAGATTTGTTATTAGCTGACATCTGCATCACCTAGGATGAATTTCTTTTATAAAGTATAAAAAGATCTCTCTAGCCGGCTACTGCCTACCTCTCTACGTGTAGGTATTTGTGTACATTAATTGGACACAATATCAAATTCTATAAAATCAGATGGGAGGGGGTAGAAAGAATCCGTTGTGACTAGTAGAAATCTACTGTCTTCCGCAGTATTGAGCAGCCATTCAAACCTGATTAAAGTGACAGCACCCTGGCATAATGTGGCTATTAATTTGCTCTGAACAATACGTTAAAGAAAAACTGCAAATTCACATGAAACTCAGTACCCTCCAGGGACCTCAGATGCTTGTTTCTCAGGTGTCAGTAAGCTTTTTTGTAAGCCTGGATGCACAAACTACATACATCTGCACAGGCCATTATGTACAACAATATTAAGAAAAAGGAAGAGAATCATGATTTTATTTATTAATGTGCTGGTTTCCCTTCAGTAGGCGGTGGCATAGTGACCTTTAATGGGGGAAAAACAAAACTCTTCTGCAAACACTTGTATAAGGTCACTGTGTGGGAAACAACCCCTTGCTTTGACCAGGAAAGGAAAACCAACTTAAAAGTGACAAGATATTTTCCCTCCCTGCCTAAGAGAATAACTGTTAGAACTTTCCTGGTGAATAGAGTATGCAGCAATTCTATAAATACTTTTCTTTTCAGAGGCAATAATTCTTCACTTGTTTTTATGTATGTCTACATATGGCACTGCTCTTTCTCTGAATTCTGTCTTTTTTATTTCCTAAATAGTTACAAATCTGAATTTAGATAAGAAATTTCTCCCCTGGCAAATAAAACTAGAGAGAATAGAAACTCTTTCTGATTTGCCTTTTATTTAAAGGAAACTGTATTCCACTCTGATCACTCATTTTATATTTTATGTTACAATGGGTATGGAAAACATGTTTTTCCAAAGAACAATATGCAAAAAGATGTCAAAAGGATAATTTATCAGCATCAAAGAATTTTAAAATACCAAACACTGAACTTTAGTTTTAGTCATTCACTTGATCTTCTAAGACTTTAATTATTTTTAAAATCAGGCTTATTTTTTGCAAAGAAACTTTATTATTTTTTTATTCAAATTTGATACTCTGCCCCAGTTACTCAGAAGATGAAAATTCCGAAAACATTAAGAGGGTTAATCTAATTTGTTGAGCCAAGTGGAATTGAACTAAAATATGTAAGGAGGAAAGCCACAAGGTTCTCATAGCTCTCAGTTACTTTTAGTGGGTCAAATGGAAAACCGAACAAAATCTCTACACTTCGTGATGGGGAAAACAGGTTCCAGATAATCTACTGACTTTCACAAATGTACACAATTGAGCCTCAAAAGAAGCAGCAGAGAGGTTTGTTTTTTTTTTAATTTGTACCAAATTTTATGTTATATCCACTTAATATGAGAATTGTTTCCCAAGGATCACTTAGTGGGAGGAAAATAGAATAAATAAACAAAATAAGTAAATAAATAAGTTACGTATATAATGATAAATGTTTTGGAAAAAGATACACTTCTTTGTCTTCCATGCTAGGTAGAAGAGATTTGATTTTATGGGACACAAGAAGGGAGCTAGAGAACGACAGAAAATCTTAGTAGAGAAACAGTGCTTTAAAAAAAGTACTCTGGGACCAGTGTGCACGGTACAGGAGAGCAGAGGGAACACAGGTGGCTGATAAGGAGAATTTAAATCGGGGCAGATAACAATGCAGCTGCCACAGCTCAAAGGCAGTGGGAGTACTGAGGTGGTATGAATCCAACAGATACTTCCAAGGAATATCTGAGATTTAGTGCCTTACTGGATATACGCAAAGCAAAGAGGAGGAGAAGCAGAAGAGGTCTTCAGCACTTTACACTAGGGACCGAGAGGGTGGCGTCATCAATGTCATTTGCAGAGACATTTTTAACAAAAGGAATACCAGGGGCACCTGGGTGGCTTAGTTGGTTAAGCGTCTGCCTTTGGCTTGGGCCATGATCGCAGAGGTCCTGGGATCCAGTCCCCCGTCAGGCTCCCTGCTGAGTGGGGAGTCTGCTTCTCCCTCTGCCTCTCCCTCCCCCTGCTCATGCTCTCTCTCTCTCTCTCTCTCTCTAATAAATAAATAAATAAATAAATAAATAAATAAATAAATAAATAAATAAATCTTGGGGGTGTGGGGGGAAAGGAATACCAAAGAACAGCTTATTTCTACTGAAACCAGAATGACCTAAGTCCTGAGTTTGTGCCTGGTGGTCATAGTTCAGAATTTCCTCCAGTCCTTGCAGTGTTTTTGAACACTTTCATAATATTTATGTACATTCTTGGAAATGCTCACCAGTTTGCCACCAGTGGTCTAAGACAGGTACTCTGAAGACCTTTTTGGACCATTCCAGGGTCTCCACATCACATCGTTCTCCAGCCACAAATAATGTTTTGAACCTGAATATAAGAGGGAGAGTGAATTCAAATTATTCCTTGAAAATAAGTATAAATAATGTTATCCTCATTCTGTTAAACATTCTAGAATCTGACCACATTAATTGTCAAAGGAAAACAGTTATATTATCACAATATCATACTACAGAATGGTGAGAAACGTTATTTGTGTTGACCCAAAGGTAACCAAATGTACATCACAGCATTGAAGAGAGGTGCCTCAAAAGAATTCACAGCTACAGCTTCTGAGTTTTGAGAAGAGCAACTGAGTTGATCTTTGTAATATATCTGTCATATTCATCTAATGATCAAAGATGAAAAACTTTTTCCTCCGTGACATCATCTCTGCTAATTTTAGCTCCACATTTGATTGCTATATTCTACTTAAGTCTATATACAAAAATATACCCTTGAGTATCAGCTAAAGCAACAAATAAGCTCATAAATATGATGTTCTTGTTCATTTTGGTGAATTTCTTTGGTAAAGATTACTCTGATTTCAAGCACATATTTACCCAAGTCCAAGGACATACAGAGGAAAAATAGGTTATTTAAAATTAAATACCACTGCGGCCTTCTAGATCAAAAGACTCTTATCAAAAGGAATATAAGGTTACTAAGAGATGAATATTTGACATGGAGCACCATGCCATAGAACAGAAAGGATGAAACAGACAAATGGAATTGGGTTGACACTATTGGTGGTTCATTGAGAGAATGATTGTTTCCTTCCATTCCCAATGTCTCCATGGTCTATCTGTCAAAAAAGGAATGCATGTTTGAAGAGTTAATTCATTGCCATCAAAGTAAAAAACAAATAAATAAAAACCTGCCTATTTATCCTAAACAATGTAATATAGCCACAGAAGATTTCTTACCATTCTCTTATCATCTCATGAAAATTCATGGAGATTCAGACATTCCTACCCTTATGCTTCAACAGTGTACATTTCCATCCTCTGCTATAAACATACATCTCATTCTATACTTATTTGTTTCTTGTCCATTTTCCACAGTGGACCATGAGCTCCTTAAGAGCATTCATCTTCATGACCCGAACACCAATAAAAATATCTGGGATTTTTAGATACTTATTTCTAGAAGCTTAGAAAGATGAAGTACACAGGTGGGGAGTTGGCAAAACTTATGTCAGCTTGACTCATTCTTCTAAGTAAAGGAGGAAGCATGTTGTTTTGTTAGAGTGTGGAAATAAACAATGGAACAGTGACTTGAAGAGAGAAAAGTTCTATTTTAGGAAATTTTTAATGAATAACATAAAAGTGAAAGAATTGAAAAGCAGCCACTTGGCTTTCATAGACTCAATTAATAGCCTAGGAGGCTGAGTAGAGATAACACAAACTGGGTGTAGTACAAAAATAAGGAATGGCAAATCATGCTAAAACTTCTGTCTGGGGAATCTAGAGTAGGCAGGAGAAATCGGGAAGCGAAGTAGGAATGACCATGATGGAGGAAAATACCAGGAAAAATAATGTAAAGGTAGAGAAATATAATTTCAAATTTCAGATCAGAAAAGAACCCTTTACTAGTCTTTGTTAAGAAATGATTTAAAAAATGTGGCTCAATCATTTTGGTGAGTCACCTCTCAAAGCATGCAAGGCTTCTAGGGTAATATTTAAATCTTCAAGAGCACTGAAGGGAAACAGAGAAAAAGGATGAAAATGGGAAAACCAAAAGAGAATAATAAGGGAGACTAGAAAAGAATACATCAGATTTCTTTTGACAAAAATATATGTATATTTGCAATTTGAGATAAAATTTCGGTAATCAAATGTGTATTCATTTATAACTTGCTTCAGATTAAAATGGGGGTGCCTGGGTGGCTCAGCCAGTTAAGTGTCCAAATCTTGATTTTGGCTCAGGTCATGATCTCAGGGTCATTGGATCAAGCCCCCTTGGCTTAGCACAGAGTCTGCTTGGGACTCTTTCCTTTTCCCTCTGCCCCTCCCCCCATCACGGACACACTCTCTCTCTCTCTCTCTCTCTCTCTCAAATAAATAAATAAATCTTTTTAAAAAATTAAAATTAAGGGACGCCTGGGTGGCTCAGTTGTTGGACATCTGCCTTCGGCTCAGGTCATGATCCCAGGGTGCTGGGATCGAGCCCCGCATCGGGCTCCCTGCCCGGCGGGAAGCCTGCTTCTCCCTCTCCCATTCCCCCCTGCTTGTGTTCCTGCTCTTGCTATCACTCTCTCTCTCTGTCAAATAGGTAAATAAATAAAATCTTTAAGAAAATTAAAATTAAAAAAGATTAAAATGTGGTTACCAAATATGACTTCATCTGACAAAACCGATATATCACAATGAAACAAATATTAATACATTAAATTATTAAAACTGGGTTAAAACATAAAGCTTAGTGTAAAATTTTAAAGTTTAAAATGAGGTCAATACATCTGTGATTTTAGATGCTATGTAAAAACAAGACAAAAAAATTTTTTTTAAAAATTTATCCATTTATTTGGAAGTGAGAGAGAGAGAGATCACAAGCAGGGGGTAAGGGCAAAGGAAGAAGCGACTCCCTGCTGAGCAGAGAGCCCAAGGTGGGGCTCGATCCCAGGACCCTGAGATCATGACCTGAGCCGAAGGCAGACACTTAACCGACTGAGCCACCCAGGCACCCCAACAAAACAAAATTTTAAATATAAAAAGTCATATTATTGATAATCTTATGGCTGAAAAATGTTAATTTATTTTAATTATATCTTCTTTAAACAGTTAGATTCCTAATACATTAGAAAACTTCGGTGATTACGAACATTATAGAAGTAAATAATTTGTATTAAAATTTATAAATAGGTTTGGGTGATTCCAACAGCATAGGCAAAGAACAAGGAAGTTTTATAGGTATCAGAGATCACATTTCCATCGTCTATCAAACCACAGATTATTCCAAAGAACTCTAGATGGTCCAGGTGGTCATGTGTTTAGTTTACATATGAAACTGCAGATCTACAGTTATATATATTTTTGAAAACATGGTATAAAATATTGTCAACTAAAAATATTAGCACACAACACAAAATAATTTTTGGCTAATCTAAGAACAATAAATATCTTGATATTACCAGCAGTTTTGCAAGTTTTAATTAATTTTTTGGCTTCTTTTCCCAGTCAAGTAAATTACAATTAATTTAATAAATTGGTTATAATGATAAACTATTAATTAGCATTGAGTTTTTATCTGATGACAAATTTCCACATTATATATTTTAAAACTTAGTATTTATTATTATGGTTTTGCAGTACAAATCTATCACTCATTTTTCTTAGATTTTAATTACATTTGTATCATTATGATTGCAATCTCCATGCTGGCACTAATAAGCAATATAGAAAGAGACAATATTCCACGATGCATAGTAAAATTGATATCTGATTTTTCTGCATGTCAGACAATCTCCTTCATTTCCATTAAAATCACTTACTCTTTACTAAAAGCAGAGGAAAAAATGTGAGCTCATTGGTGATATAGAAAAATGTCAAAGTCGTGTAGATAATTCCTTTCCCTAAATACACTAGAAACTACCAGTCTATTTTTTTATTAAAATTCCTCAAACTGCCCCAAAGTTACTATTTTATCAATTATAGACTCCCAAATGTGTAACATTAATGAACATTAACATACTGTATACAAGGATTAATGGAAAATGTTAAGTCCTGTAATAAATACATAATCAAATATTATTTGACTCCCAATTCCTCAGTTAGGAAAACCATTCTATTGATGTGATATTTTTATAACCAGGATGATTACTGAAAGAAAAAAATTTTAGTATAAATCTGTAATTTAAAATTAAATTATAAGATAATTTAAAGATAAACTCATATCTAAGAGCATAAATAGTCTTATTTTTTAAAAGACATTTTGTGGCTTAAAAAAAAAAGAATAGTAACGTCACTTAACAGTTAAATTTCTCATTAATGACCTTGCCATTATTTTATTAATATGAAGAGATAAATGCCCCATATTGAAAAAATTTCAAATAATTTTTCTTTAAAAATACATTTTATAAAGGGGTGCCTGGATGGCTCAGTCGGTTAAGAGACCAACTCTTGATTTCAGCTTAGGGGCTCAGGTCATGATCTCAAGGTCATGGGATCAAGCCCTGCAACTGGCTCTGCACTCAGCTCTCAGAGTCTGCTTGAGATTCTCTCTCTCGCACTGCCCTTCCCCTTGCTCACACTCTCTATCTCTAAATAAATAAATAGATAAATAAATAAAATCTTTTTTAAAAAGATTTTTATAAAGGTTAAAATTAACCATTCTTGTGCAGTAATTTGGATTCTGGAGGATAAATTTATCTAAGTCAATTACATAGGTCTTCTATCTGCACTGTAAAATATGGTAGCTTCTAGCTATGTGTGGCTATTTAAATTTTAAATTAGTTGAAATTTTAAAAAAGTAAAAATATCAATGTACATGGTAGGATTATCCCCTTGTCAAGAGTTCAATAGTCACATGTGACTAGTACCTACCATATTGCAGAACTGAGTTTTATTGGATAGTGCTGTCCTAGATTATGACAGACTAATAAATATATGGATAATGTTCTGATGATAGTAACATCATGGGAAGATGAATTTACTTCCAAACATATAATACGAAAACTTAAACACAATTATAATATGCAATATCCAGAGTAGGAAAGAAACAGTGGAGGGGATTAATGGGAATGAAGCTTGTATACCTTTCCCCAATTCCATAAAAAACTGAGTAGAATCCAAGACTCAAATGAAGCTAAAAATTAAGCCAAGAAAAACAAAAAAAAGGTAATATTGTCGAATAATTTTAGTTCTAAATAAAAAGGAAGCTGCATAGAAATGGATAAAAAAGCTAAAGATAAATTCTGATGAGTTTTTAGGTAATAAATTAGGAAGAGAAGAAAACCAAAGTGAGTATTTCTTTCAAGCTCCATAAACTACCAAACAAGTGAAAATTACTCTTCACTTGTTCCAAAAGAAGTTAAATAAAAATAGATAATTTCAGCGATGACTCATCAACTCCTAGTTCACTGAACATCATTACTTTTGCCACCAGTGTCCCTGCGGTTATCTCCATTTTTCCTTCATTCTATTTCCCTCCATTTGCTCCCCACTAGAATTCACTTTTTTAAAATGTAAAGACACTAGCGTTAGTATTACACATGCATTTGTCACTCTGTCAAGGACCTACTAGCATTTTATCCACCAATCCCTCCCTCAAGCACAACCAGAAAAGCTAGATAGAATGTAAAAAAGAAACATCTCTTTAAGGTATCAGAGAACTACAAGGGTAATGAGCCCTGGAAGCATTAAGATCCCAAAGAAAAAAATGTACAAAGATGTCTGACACTGACGTGCTGCTTTTCTCCCTTTAGTATATATGCCAAAGCAAACAGTGGTTGAAAAACCAAGAAACGGAACAAAAACTGAGAGGCTTAGAAAATGAACAGCAATTCCTGCCATCACAATCTCTTGGGAAAGGAAAACTGGAATTCAAAAGACCCACAATGGAAAGGGGTGGGGTGTAAAACACTCAGGATTTCAGTTGAAATGCCTGAAGATTTATATCCCACCAACAGAGATAAACTGAAAAGGAACTAGCTGTCTCAAATACTGAAGTCTAGCGTCAAGTTAGCTAAATCCCTAACTGGATCAAAGTGATTTTCCTTTATGCTAATTGTGTGCCAAAATAAGAATTACTCTGTGGGACCTTAACAACTCCAGGGTATCAGAGTAACACACGATGGTCTATTAAGATAGAAGGCTTTATGACCAACATGCAAGGAAAAAAGAGACACCAAAAAAAAAAAAAAATCACAGAGAAAATCAGATATTCTTGTAATTAGACACAGACTTGGGGCGCCTGGGTGGCTCAGGGGTTAAGCGACTGCCTTCGGCTCAGGTCATGATCCTGGAGTCCCTGGATGATTCCCGCATCAGGCTCCCTGCCCAGCAGGGAGTCTGCTTCTCCCTCTGACCCTCCCCCCTCTCATGTGCTTTCTTGCTCTCATTCTCTCTCTCTCAAATAAATAAAATCTTTAAAAAAAAATAGACACAGACTTTACAATAATTCTGAATATGTCCATGAAATATTTGTATAACATCAGCCAAGAACTGGAAATTATGAGAATCAAATAGTATCTTTGAACTTAAAGATACAAAAATACAAACTTAGAAACTGAGAGAAAGTTTAGATACAACTGAACAGAGGATTCAAAACCTAAAATATAAGTTAAAAGAGAATAATCAAACTGCTACTGAAAAGCATAAAGGAGAAAAAAACATAGAATCTATGAGATATAGATAATATGGTAAAAAGTTCTAACATGTGTCATTAAAGTATCAATGTCTAAGAAGGGAAAATTAGATAGAAGCAATATTTGAAGGGATAATGGATGAAAGTTTCTAAAAATAATGAAAGCCATCAAGTCACTAATTTAAGGAGTTTGAATCAAATGAAATTGAATCCATAATTTACGGGGACCTGGGTGAAATAGATAAAGAAGATCAAGAGTACACTTATCATGATGAACACTGAGAAATGTATACAATTGTTGAATCACCTATATTGTAAACCTGAAACTAATGTAACACTGTATGTTAAGTATACTTTGATAGAAAAAATAAAAAATAAAATTTCTTAAAGTAAATTGAAGAAAAGATGTATCTTTCACACAATAAACAAAAGAGCATTAATGAGATAAATTAAAGACCTAAATAAATTAAGAGATATACTATGATTATGAATTGAAGTCTCAATATTAACATGTCAGTTTTTATCATATCAATCTATAAATTCAAAGTAATCTCAAAGTTCTAGTTTTGTGTGTGTGTGTGTGTGTGTGTGTGTGTATGTGCATGTGTAAACTGATAGGCTAATACTAAAACATGTATGGAAATACAATGGGCCAAGATTAAAAAGCAAAGAACAAATGGATGTACTGCTATTGTTACTACTATTGCATATCAAGATGTGTTATATAAATCTATAGTGACAAAGACAATGTGAGAGCAGCACAAATATAGGCAATTATGCCAATCAATGAAACAGAACTGAAGCAAGAAAAAAAAGTATTTGTGGACACCTTTAGGACAAAAGTAGTATACAGAGCAGTTGGAAAGGATGGCCATTTAAATGAATGAAACTTGATTAATTGGATACATATAAGGGGGAAAAAATGGACCTTGACCCCTTACCTCACTGCATACACAAAAATCAAACCAGGTAGGTTATATGAAAGGTAAAACAATAAACCTTCTAGAAAAATGACACGGAGGAATAACTTCCGACCTTCGAATAGGTAAAATGTCTTATGTAGGATTTTAAAAAGCAAGAACATACAGGAAAAAAATATTGATGAAAAGGCATATCTCTTTATCAAAAGTCATCACTAAGTGAAAGAGAAATTGAAATCAGAAGGTGAATATTATTTGTAATACATGTAGTCAATAAAGAACTTGGATCAGAAGAATATGAAAAGTCCTACTCAACAAGAAAAACAAAATTAAAATGTGCCAAAGATTTGGATAAACATTTCACAAAACAGAATCTTCAAATGGCCGATGAAATACGAAAAAGCAGTAAGCTTTAAAATACAGTAAGTGAGAGATGTAATATTTTTCTATCTTGTATAAATTATTAAAATTTTACTTCACTTCTTCAATAATGGCTTTAAATTATTTATGTTTCTGATTCAACTACCATGGTGATAATTGGCAACTAAGTTTTAAAAAAGATTCAATAACGAAAGCTGGATATCTGAATTGCTCATCCGCAATCCATCACATACCCAAAGACAGCCAACGTATGGTCATTGTCACTGTGAGACTCAGAGGACCACATACTTGGAGCAGTGAGCCAGATGTAGGATATCTCTGAAAGCTTTTGAAAAAGAAGGATTGATAACTTTCTGAAGAAATTTTGTTTTTGTGTGTAGGTTTTCTTAATTCTTTTAAATTTTAGTAGTGGTGGTCACTGAAGTAGCGAAGTTATTTATTTAGGTGATGGCAGCCATGTTAGACCAAATGAAGAGAGTAGCAAAGCGTGTACACTTGCATACCCTCACCCACCTCTCCCACTTATGAATATGCACCCATAGTATGACATCCTTGATTTTCTGAAGTGGTTCATAGATTTCATGTCAAATGAGCACATAAACAAAATGGGAAGAATTTTTCATTATGAGATTTTTAACTTCCCTGAGAAACAGGACAAGAGTAGATGATAATATAGTGGACTTATTATGTGCACACTGCCCAGTTTTATGCATAATTCCTAGTTTTATCATTGTCATATTTGTGTCACTTAGAAAATAAAATATTATTGACTCAACTGAATTCTCTCCAAACCCTACTTAAATCTCATTTCTCTTCACCATCCCACTAGGCACACTGCCTCAGAGGTAACCAGCATTACTCAGAGGTTTTTATTCCCATGCATTTATTTATTTTTTTTGCCTGTTTGCATATACATAAACAAGACAATATGGTTTTCGTAATTTTTCAAATTTCTCTTACTATATGTAAGAGAAACAATCAGTTTTCACTTGCTTTTTATACTCAAAAGCATTATGCTTTTTGACATTTATTCATGCTAATACCTGAAGTTCTGGTTGATTTCCACTTCTAAACATCCTGTTGAATTAATACACCATAGTACATAATTTATTTTCCATTATGTGGAATGGAAAATTACTATTTTTTTATTTATTTATTTTTTTACTATTCATGTAATTGCTTATATTTTGTTTTGTTTTAAAACAACCCTGTTAAGAACCTTCAAGTACATGGTTTGTCGTTCGCACTTGTGAGTTTCTCATTCTCATCCCTCCATATTAATACGGGTTTGGTCATGGGGCATACTGAATGCATGGAGCAACTGATATTACTAGATATTTCCACTTTACACTCTCCATAGTAGTGTAAAAACCATTCTGCTGCTTTATAACCTGCAAGCAAGCATTACTGTTAGATATTTTAACTTTTTGCCTGTATGATGGGAGGAAAATGTTATTTCTCTGTTTATTAGTGAGATTAAAGTTCTTTCAATGTTTTAGACTACCCTCGTCTTCTCCATGAACTAACTGTCCATATCCTTTGCCCATTTGTCTACTGGATTGTGTCTTTTCTTATTGATTTGTAGAAGTTCTTTATAACTTCTGTACACTGTTTAATGGTTATATACGTTGCAAATATCTTCTCTGGGTGAATAATTCATCATTTAAGTTTGTTTATTCTTTTGGTGGGCGATTATTCCTTTTAGTGTAGTAAATTTCATCAGTATTTTCTTTTTTTTAATTTTATTTACTTATTTGACAGAGAGAGACACAGCGAGAGAGGGAACACAAGCAGGGGGAGCGGGAGAGGGAGAAGCAGGCCTCCTGCGGAGCAGGGAGCCCAATGCAGGGCTCGATCCCAGGACCCTGGGACCATGACCTGAGCTGAAGGCAGACGCTTAACGACTGAGCCACCTGGCGCCCCTCATCAGTATTTTCTTTAGTGATTTGTGATTTATGCTTTACATGGTCATTCCCTACTAAAAAATATATTAAAATATTTATCCATTTTCTTCTGAAAGTATTAATTCTTTGTTTTACAATTTTAGGGCCTTGAATCCAGCTGAAATTTATTTTTGTGTCGAGTATACGGTAGGGAACTCAATTTTTCTACATCTATATAGCCAGTACCAATTTATTTAAGGGTCTATCCTCCTTCCACTTATCTGTTAAGCTACCTCCTCTGTAAATCAGGTTTCCACAGCAGTGCGATCCTTTATTCAACTTCATTAGTGTGTTTGTTGATCCCTGCTCTTATATCAGTGTCTTAAGTAGAAGAAAAAGAGGTTCTTTGCTGTTCTTTTTATCTCTTGCTCCCTCTCCTATGTTCACCTTCTCTGTCCAATAGGTTTGTGGGTGATGCAACTATTATCCCCCAGCAATGTCACAGTGATGGTCCAGAATTATTACGACCACACAGTGATACTCAGGATATCATAGATCCTATTCTAGGACAGCAGGTGGGAGGTTTAATTCAGTCTCCAGTTGCCGGGCTGTTCTCTGTCTCATTCAGACCTCTAGACCAAAGCTGGCTCTAAGTCCCAGTCCCAGAAAACACCCTCTCACCATTATTATCAATCTTCTGTTTCAAGTGTGAGGTGCAATGCCCCTGAGCTGACTCTGACCCCAAGTCAAAACAGGGGAATACTGAGCCTCTACTCCGCTGCCAAAGCCTGTTTGCACACCTGCCAAACCTCTGGCTTCGGCCCCGCCTACTACTTTGCAGATCGATTCTATTTCCAATCCGCAGATATGTTTATTTTTGAGCTCATCTCTGGTGCTCTGCTTTTTCTTTTTTGCATTATCCCTCATTATTATGCAACTGCAAAAGAAGGGCTGCATCTGAGTATTAGGGACTTTGATACCTTGAATGGAAGTAGCAGAACTGAATTTTTCTAACTTGATTGAGATTGAACTAGCAGATCATGGGAAAATAAATCACCATCATGTGAGGAAGAAGAGCAGTATATTAGAAAGCAAAATAATAATAATGGTAAGAGCGATGACAGTCTATGTTAAGCAGTGTTCCAAGTGTTTTACATGGATAATATGCCTTTTAATTTCATTATATTCTTGTAATATTACTATACTTATGTTCTGGAAGAAGGAGGAGGAGGGAGAGCGAAAAAAGAAAAACAGCAAAAACAACAGAGAGGCTATGTAACTTTCTTGAGGTCACACAACCGGTAAATGGCAGACTTGAACCCAGTGTGTCTAACTCCAGAGCGAGAATCTTAACTATAGCACATGGTACTGCCTCATCCCAGCTTTGCTGCAGGGTAGCTCTGTAGTCCTGGGCATGTCACTTCACCTCTTTGTGACAACAGCTTCTCAATTGTCAAATGAGATGTTGGTGCTAGATGACCTCTAATTTGTTCTTCTGACTTCTAATCGTCTATGATAAAAGGAATTTATAGTTCTGCTTAGTTCCCTATTTTAGAATGCCTTCTGAAATTTGCTTTGGGGAGGGAAATCTTTGAAAATCTCCAAATTTATTTTAAAACAATCTTTAATGAGATATGTAACACATCTGAAAAACACATTTTCATCATTTGAAATGTCCTATAAGAGAAGAGAGAAAGCAAGCTCTGCAGATCAATCATGAGCCTGCAATTATAATACCTGGTGAATGTCAGTTCACTAAGTAAGTAGGAAATGTCTTGAACATAAATATAAAACGAAAGGTATAGTTGTGTGAAAAGACTTGAGTCCTGGTCTTTATTCTGTCTTTAACCCAAACTTAACTTTTCTGGACTCTGGTTTCCTTGTTTTTAAAATCAGATAGTTGGATTTTTGAGGTCCCTTCTAACATCCCATTAGTTCACAAGTCAGAATCTATTACAGAAGTTCAGTGAAGCTATTATTTGAATAGGCTAGAAATATATAAGAAGTAAAAGCTGCTTTTATCCCATGAATGACAAAAATCTCTGGATCAAGTGAGTTTCTTAATTTATCTCTCATAAGGAAAATATGTCTGTGTGAAGAATGTGGGCCCTTTTCAGATTGTCTGAGTTAGTTTCTTTCCAAAGAGTTTCTTAAACTTTCTGGTCCTAATACTACTCATTTGTAAAATGAGGATAATCACAATTCCTACTTATTGTGATAACTGAATGAGAGAAACTTAAACTGCTTATACCTGGAGCATAGTAGGTAATCAGCAAATGTTTGCATTTATTAATGGTAGTGATTGGAAGAATTGAGGGTGTCCAAAGCATCTACGTCATTAAATATCTATTAAAAACATATGTGCCCACCATCACGAATAACTTAGGTGCCTAAAGACAGAAGGGCATTCTCAGAGGGAACTGAAGTGCAATTTCTCTTACACTAAAATCTCATGCTCCATATTAGTATTAGTTTGAAAAAAAGGTTATGATTTAATAGGCATTCAGTACTACTGGATGCTTTCTACGTTAATACAATTAGAAATGGTTCCTGCCTTCAAAGTAACGGATAACATCTAAAACCCATGTACAAATGGGAAAAGAAGATGATATAGCAAATAAGAGACCTTCCTTGGCTTGCAGGTCACACAACATCACACCCTGCAATCAGAATGCATTTGTTAGGAAAGAGATGGTGCAAAGAACTACAATCACGGTTTCTTCAAAACTTCCCGGAACTGTCTAAGCCATGGAGAGGCTGTACAGAGCCTAAGATGTTCTTAACAAAATCTACTTTTCTATCCTTTTGGCTGAAATGGAGAAAATACAATTGAAAGGTAGTAAATGAAGGGACAAACCGAGGGTGAGTAGAAATACTGTAATGGAAGGTTCATTTTATGAACACTTTTATTTTAATGAGTGTATTCTTTAGATTATGGGTAAAATTTTATGTAAATCCAGATCTAACTTCTCATAAAACAGAAAAACGGAAGGACAAGAACCAAAAACAAAACCACTGACTGCCCAAAGCTTCTTGCTCCCACCTGCAATCGGTATATGATATCTATTTTGACTCCTTCTTTGGGTTTTAACAACATAAAATTCCTAACACTTGGCATTTAACTTAAAAAAATTCAAAACAATCATTCAAAGCCATTTTTTTTGACTTGAAGAAACTACAAAATCCTCCTTTTAGTTGATGAGAGCAGGGACCAATTTCAAACAAGTTCAAAAAGAACTGATGCTGGAAACTGCCTTGAAGATACAAATTGCTATATTTATCTTCAAATATACATATCATTAAACTGAAATGGATGTCAATAAACCAGTAAAAAATATTCAAACTATTCAGAGCCTATTATTACAAAACAACAGAAAAACAATTTCCTCCATTCTTTCAACAACACCAACTGGGACCATAATTTTCACATTTGATCTCTATATATGAGATCAAATAATATTTTCCTTTTATTTACAATATTATTCTATTTTCAAAAGACAGTCAGATACTATTATATATGTATAAATGCATTTTAAGCCATAGTCAGCATTTTACTTTAAGGAAAATGTAAGCACGGTGGTTTAAAAAAGAGAAATATTTTGGTAAGATCTGAACTGAAATAAACACAATATGGTATTAAAAAATATTCATAGTATAGTTAAAATTCTAACTAATTCAAAGCTATGTTTAGAACAGTCATTCTTGATAACATCCAGAATCTTCTGGCTCTTTCCACAGAGGTATCGCAGTGCCAAAAAAATATATAATGTTCAGTTATTCATTCTGATTGCAGTTTTTAATGTAATTTGCCCTGTGCATCCCAAGTTCACCTTGTCAGAGAGTACTGCTTCCCCAAGGCTGCCCCAGGGTCCTGTTGACGGATGGCTCTAATTGCAGTCGGCGCTGTAAACAAGGCAGCTACTCCATGCTCCGCGAGCACGCGGAAATAAGCACCAGCATCTGGTGTTCCCACAGGCTTCCCCTACAAGGAGATTCATTTAAAATGTCACTGGGTAAAAGGTCTCATATTTCATTGACAGTTCAATACTTATACATTTAACACAGCGGTATTGATAAAATGGGGTGCTCAACAAATCTTGGTTTTAAAATATCCCCGTTTTCTATCATAAATAAAACAAACCCAATGCCCAGGCTTCAGAGAGGCCATTTGCTCCATTACATCATCCTAAAAGCTTTTCAAGTTGCAATTGTTCCTTTCTTCAGTTTCAAGAGATAAAGGACAGGAAATATATATCACATTCAATTTAATAATATAAAACAGTCTTCCGTTAGCCTAGAAATTAAATACCTTGTTTTGGGTGGTAGACTAAATGACAAATATGATTGCTATGAATTTCTAACTTGAACACTTTTTCATAATTACTTTTAAAAGTAACAATAAGGGGCGCCTGGATGGCTCAGTCGGTTAAGCGGTGGACTCCTGATTTTGGCTCAGGTCATGATCCCAGGGTCATGAGATGGAGCCCCACACTGGGCTCCCTGCTCAATGTGGTCTGCAGGAGGTACCCTTTTTCCCTTTCCCTCTGCCCCTCCCCCAGTTCATACATTCTTTCTAAAAATAAATAAATGAAATCTTAAAAAAATAAGTGACAACAACAATTCTCGAAGTGTTTGGGAAAAGAGAAAAATATGGAATCACAGTGATTTCTGAACAATGAGTTTTTCAATTAAATGCCTCACTCCAAGGAAAGCAACTTCTATGACTTAAAAAAACTTCAGTAAGATATTCCCAAATGTATGTTTTCCCTCAAAATGATATTTTACAAATTCAATGGAAGAAAATCCATGAATAAAAATCTAACAATTTTTATAGAATATGTAATCAAAAGGACACAAAGCATTTTTTATTTATTTTTTTTAGAGAGAGAGAGCGAGCACACCGTGGGGAGGGGGAGGGGAGGGGGGAATCCCAATCAGGCTCCATGCTCAGCGCAGAGCCTCATGTGGGGCTGGATCTAACAACGCTGAGAGATCATGACCTGAACCAAAATCAAGAGGCGGTTGCTTAACCGACTGAGCCATCCAGGAGCCCCCCAAAGCATTTTTTAATAGGTGTTTCTTTGAAATGGAAAATGAACATAGCATACATAAATCAGTGATTCTACAAAAATTCTAAGTGTTGCATAGAATCTATGTTGGCCCAACTATATCCCCTTATTCCTCAATCCATTCTCATCACTGCTACTTTGTCTTTTGATTCTAAAGCAAGGTGCCTGGAAATTTTAATATATATGTATATGTTAAAAAATATATACATATATATTAAAAAATATATATATACATATATATATTTCACAGTCAAATCCTTTTGGAAGGGGTTGGGATAAAAAAAGGAAAACAGGTTTCTGATTTTCGACCATTTCTTGAAGACTTTAAAGTGTTAAAGAACATTAGGAATTCCCAAAAGATAGTTACTATATGTAATCTTTCCTAAACTTCTCTGTCCACAGCCCCTATATGCATATCTCATGGATCTTATACTCTGGAAAACACACTTGGGAAATACTGATAAGGTAAAAAGAGGAAAGAAGTTGCTAGTAGCAAACTGAGAGATCTCCCCCAACAGAGAATAATAAATGAACAGATGATAAGAAGAGGCCGACCACAGCTATTCATGAATTTCCATTCACTATCTACATCTACTTGGATCTTGGATAGGGCATTATTAGTTTGTATTTTCTTTTTTTTTTAATGATAACGCTTATTATTCTTTAATGTAAGTATATTTTCTTTTTTTAAAATATAACCCCTTTCTTATATTCTGTTGCTTTTTCTCTTGCTCTTTTAATACCGAAGTATTTATTGCAACAAGAAATTCATTTTTATTATCACAACTATCCCAAAACACTTGATTTCAATTTATTACATTACCACCTCATACAGGTCAACATGTTAATACAGTATAAAAAGCTGCCAGATATAACCTGGCAACTCATATACATAACTTGACTCACAAATTTTGAAGCCTTGAGCACATCAGTCTAAAATGAACCAGCCAGTATATTCTTTTGAACCAAGTGAGGTAAACATTTGACTTTTACTTTTTCTATCTGTCTTAGGCACTGTTCAGTTCCTGGTGTACTAGATTGTGACTTCGGAAACTTGATCTCACCCACATAAAGATGATTTATTAACTGACCTCATACAATTGACTTTCCCTGTCTATGCTGCCATTTGCTCGCCCACTAAATAAGAATAAATCACTTTTCCAATATTTCTTCGATAAGCTAAAAGCACGGAGATGATATTTTAAAGTAGTTTGACCTCCACTGAAGAAAGATATTTTATAGCCAATTGGAACTGAATTCCACTACAGTTCCAGTGTCATGGGACAAAGATAATATACTCACTAAAGGGTGATATTAGTGTCATAACAAAATGCTATACCATGATTACCTACATAAAGGACATAATTTGATGTATTTTACAATGCCTTCAATTAATTATGTCTAATGATAATGACAGCTTAAAATTAGAAATATTAGTTAAAAACTCTACCATTCTTTTAATAAATAATATAATAATTAGTATTGCAATTCTGACCCACACCAAATACATTTTCATCAATATTCTATTTATTGAGCATAAAAATCATGATAACGTTGCATTCCTATTAGGACACTGAAGGAAGTCATGTATATAATCTCACCTTATTCATTTGTAAGTTAGTTGAGCTCAGTAAGGTTCAGATTTTTGCATTTTATTGTCCATTCCCGCAGAATTATTCGATGCTATGTTTCACTATTTTAGAATTTAGTGACTCAATGGCTTATCTGTTTTATTGACCACTCTTCTCCCCTGCCCTCCTGCACCTACACAAGCTTGTTACATCCCCATACACGCGTGCACGTGCAGGCAATATAATCCCTTTATAGTACTTTTTAAAAAATAACCAATAACACACTAACCACACTGAGTTGCCTGGAGAAAGTGACTCTGATTCCAGAACTTGTATATTCAGTGAGGAACAACAGCCAAACACTACTCAACTGAAGAGGAGGAAGATTCTAAAACTGTGGGGATTTTTAACAAACATGCACACCGAAAGAAGTAATGTGGCTAAAAGGTAGCAATAACTTAAAAACCCTTCAAAACCCCAATCGATGTCATTGCCGTTTGCTTTTATTCCCTTTGCCAAAACTACAGGCTAAAGTGTCCGTTGCTGCCCAGAAACCAAAAGCAAAAAGCAATCCCTACGATGGCAAAGCAGAGATTCTAAGCTTTTTGCTGTTACAAATCATGAAGTTTTAACCCCAGAGATTTATAAACATCAACTGCTAATATTTATAATGTGGTTAACGATGGTACAAAGCAAGAAACCAAGACAGATAAATTCCTGAAGATTAAGCTGCACATATAATTTTCTACCACTTACGACTCAATGTGTTAGTTTTAAGGAATCAGAGATGATAGACTATGAGTTAGAAAACGAGGTGATGTCTCAGCTTCTCACATAATCCCTACCGAGGTTCAGTGTCAGCCCTGGAACGTAGTGAGAGACAGCACCTTACCAAGACAAAGACAAGCTTAAACACTTGAGTTAGATCTTTGAGCAAAAAAAAATTATTCGCTTTATTAATCCTATGATTTCGGTTTATCCAAAGGCTTGGTGTCAAAGCTACTTGTAGTTTCTTGGATTTTGACATAACAATTTCCAAGTTAACTGAGGTTTCTGCCTCTTTTTGTGGCAGGATTAAAAATACATCTGGTCTCTTTGAACACTACTTTTGAGAATATCACCGAAGGCATGTTTGTACTGCAGTTCTCAGGTGAAGACAGCAACATCCCTTATAGACTAGTTCGGAATTTAATTTCGGCAGACAGGTGAGGCAGTGCTGGCTTGTTTATTTTGGAAGTGGGATGAAACTGGCAATAGCATCTGTTGAATCTCTATTACATGCCTTGTGTCTTTACCGAGGGATGAAAGTTTGAACATGCATCATCTAAACTTGAGACTTGTTAAGACATAAGCAGTTCCCCAGGATATAATATTTAGTGAAAGAAAAGTGAAATGCAGAATAGCGTGCCTATCATTTGGACGATGCCATTTGTATGAAAATAAAGGAGGGGGGCATTGCTTGTGTAAGAATGAACTATCAGACACAGAAGACTGCTGACTGCTTCCAAGTCAGAGAAATTGAACAGCGGGGAACAGAGGACAGTGAGATTTGCACTCTTTACCCTTTTGTGAGTTTTGAGTTATGAATCAAATGAGTGTACAGCCTCTTTTATTTTTTATTTATTTTTAAAAGATTTTATTTATTTATTTGAGAGACAGAATGAAAGATAGAGAGCATGAAAGGGAAGAGGGTCAGAGGGAGAAGCAGACTCCCTGCTGAGCAGGGAGCCCGATATGGGACTCGATCCCAGGACCGTGGGATCATGACCTGAGCCGAAGGCAGTCACTTAACCAACTGAGCCACCCAGGCGCCCTACAGCCTCTTTTAAAAATGGACTTTTTCTTCCCTAAAGTTCCTCTCTCAATAACTCACATTATCTTGTTCCAATCTTGAAAACGTTATTGCCACTTAAGGGCTTGTATCCAGAATATAAAAAATATTAAAAAATAAAATAAATAAAAATAAAAATTTTAAAATAAAAATAAATAAATAAAATTTAAAAAAAAAGCCCTATGAGAGAACTGCTCTATGCCTTAAGACCTTCAGATCTAGGATACTATAGCAGATACCCTCTAAAGGAGTAAAAACTTGCTTATAAATACAATTGATAACTAAAAATTTATATCAACTCCCTTCATTGAATATTTGCTAGAGATTTCCCATAATTCCATGGTCCTCACCTGTGGGGATATGTGGCCACCTTGCTTTTTCCCTTATCTTAACCATACCACCATCTAATTTGATTCAATCCCATGAGTGTCAACCCTAAATGTAGATTAGAGTTGTGTGGGATGCTTTATTTTATTTTAAAGATTTTATTTATTTGAGAGAGAGAGCATGAGCAAGGGGAGGGAACGGACAGGGAGGGAGGGAGAAACAGACTTCCAGCTTAGCAGGGAGCCCAACTTAGGGCTCCATCCCAAGACCCTGGGATCATGACCTGAGCCGAAGGCAGACGCTTAACTGAGTAAGCCACCCAGACGCCCCACTTAGAATGCTTTTGAAAGGTTACCAATGTCTGTTCCCTACTCCCAGAGAGTCTGATCCAATTTGCTTTAAATTAGGCCTGGTATTGTTATGTTTCATGTGCCCCCTAAGTAATTCTAATCCGCAGCCAGGGTTGAGAACCAATGCATAGTCCTTAGATATTAGGCATTACCTGAGGCTAGATAATATTACCTGCCTCATATCCTTAGATACTAGGCATTACCTGAGCCTAGGCAATACCACCTGCCTCATTACCTTAGAGGATGAGCCTAGAACTCAACACTAGCCTTTTCCCACCTGCCCAAGTATTAATAAAAAATATACTGATAACTGGAATCTGACTATAGGGGACCATACACTGAGAAAATAATTGGGGAGAATTGCCTCATTCTTTATGTCTTGCTCTATAAACTAGACTCCAGACTGTACATATATATTACGATTTATAGGACATAGCACCCTGAATACAATTATCCTTTCTCCAAAGTCAAAAAGAAAAGCCCCAGGCCAGCCACTCTTCCTGTTTTTTTGCCAGAGACTTCTGAAAGCTAAATTTCAGTTTGAGGGTTTTGTTTGGTTGTATCACTGCTCAAAAGGATTATATCTAATCTTTTAGATGAAGGGTTTCTGACCAGACTTCAGGTCAAGTGTATGAGTATTCTGATTTTTTTTAATGTGCATATATTCATTTTCCTAGGGAGGTAAGTCAATATGATCAGATTCTGAAAAGGAGTCCATAACCAAGGTTTCTAGGCATATGAGAGCCTCCCCAACAGAGGAATCTCTTCAAAGATTTTGTCTGGCTCTGGGAAACAGCTTGGCATCCATATTGGTAAGGAAGAAGTTAAACTGTCACTCTTTGCAGATGACATGACACTATATGTACATATACAGACTCTACCAAAAAACTATTAGAAGTAGCAAATGAATTCAGTAAAGTTGTAGGATACAAAATTAATACCCAGATATCAGTGGCATTTCTCTACATTAATAACGAAGTAGCAGAAAGAGAAATTAAGATAAACACTCCATTTACAATTGCACCAAAAAGAATAAAATACCTAGGGATGAACATAACCAAAGAGGTGAAAGACCTGTACTCCGGAAACCATAAAACACTGGTGAAAGAAATTAAAGATGACATGATACACACTTTTAATATCCTACAATTTTGTCCATTATACTTCAACAAAGCTGAATTAAAAAAAGAGAGAGAAAGAGTGTTAGCCCTTCTGGTTTGGTTCTTCCCCTGCTTTCTCCCAGATTGCTGAGAGTCGACCATATGGGGCCTTGTGATGAGGTTACCCTCCAATGAATTAGCCGTTGCTTCCACCCAGGTCATAAGAGTCCATCTGTTCCACTAAAAAGATGCTTACCTCTGAAAGTGTTAATGCCAAGTAAATGAGGCAGAGCACTGGAATTGATAATTCTGCAGACCCAGTGCTGAGCTAACGAGGGACTCTGACATATTTACCCCTCTCAGCAGTCACAGAGAGCATTTATCACTAGGATAGCTGGTAGCTCATGGCTTCAAGCAGGAGAGCGATTACCTCTGAATTCCTCCACACTGAGGAGCCATCACTGCTATCTGCACTAGAGGGACAAACTCAGGTTTTCTTTACTCAGAGTGAGTAGTTAGACTTTGCTGTAAGCAGAGAAATGAAATGGCCTCTTGCTTTTATTACACTAGCAGATTTCTGCCCAGGAAGTGAAGTGTGGCTATTCTGTATGGACGCTGCAATTCAACCTGGGGGTGTACAAAGCCTGGCTACTCCATATCGTCCAATAATTTACCTAAAATCACCTTCAAACATGCTCATATTTCCCCCACGTTCAAAAACAAAACAAACACACAGACCTTCCTATGGCATTGCTGACTAATGATACCTGATTTGCAAAAACTCTCTTCAGTTGTTGTCTTCCCAGACCTCCTTCGGAAGCAATTGGCACTGCTGATCCCCCCTCTTCTGGAAAACCCCCCTCCGCTTCACGAGACTGTCTTTCCAATCCTCCCACTGTCTCACTGATTTTTCCTTCTCAGTTATTATAGCTTCCCTTTTGTAATCTTTACCTCTGAGTATCTTAATCACCTCAGGGACTTAAATTATTAACTCTTCTACATCCTCAAATTCTGAAAGGTTTTCTGAGTTTCGAAACTTACCTTCCCAATATCATACAAATGTCTGAGGAGCAGCTTTAGAATTGACATTACCAAGACTAAAAATGCTCTTTTCCCCTCCACAAGTAGGAACGACCACAGTTCAGTTGGTAACCACCATTACATTGGTTGTCCTAGCTGAAGACAGCAGAGCTATTTTCAACCTCCTATTGAGCTTTATCTTACGATATCCACCTGACACCCTAATATCCTGCCCTTTCCTTAAAGATCACTGATACACTGGTTCTGGCCACTAGCTGGCGCTACTCAGTAATTTCCCAATTGTTCATCTCTAAATAATGGGTAGAGCGCACTGCTTTTGGAGCCAGAGAACTTTGTTTCAAATTCCAACTCTGTCACTCCTGTACCACTGGTAAAGTTACTTAATGTCTCTGATCTTCAGTTTCTATAGCTGTAAGTAGGGACTCAAAATATTTATCCCATGGGTGTATTGATAGAAATAGTTAAGACCATGCTTAGTAGAGTTCCTATCACCCAACACCCAGTCCACAGTAGCTATTATTATTACTGGTACTGCTTCATCCACAAATCTTTCCCGGTCTACTCTAATCCTAAACTTCCCCTAAGACGCTGGTAGACAGATTTTGAGCCACGGTGGAATCCAAATGACCATTTACCAGCTATGTAACCTAAGTCAGCTTATTTGATTTCTTTGATCCTTATTTAGTTCCATCATCAGAAAATTGCATCAAAGCAGGTGCAAGAATTAAATGTAGAGTATTTACCATAGGCAATGGCTCAATATAACTTCTGAAAAAAGTTTCCTATCTTCTACACGGTGTAAGAAAGTTCTCAGTTAGCCAGTGTTTTGGTTGGTTTCCTTTCTGCCCTTTACTTTCATCTTAATTCTTTGACTATCTTGTCAGTGTGTTCAGGACAAGGAGTGTATCTGATACTTATTCTGTTTCTCTATCAACCCCTAGAAAATACTGAGCTCACAACAGGCACCAATAAATATTGTTGATGGAGCCATGACACTAGCTGCACTTGCTGGCTCCAACATAAAACACAGGCACACAGAGAAAAATAAACTCAGAAAATAAGTATCTTTGAACAATTAGTCATGCGAGAAATCTAAAAGATGCTGGCATCAGCTTTGCCATCTTTTCCGATTGAAAAGATCAAATTATATAGCCTGAATCAGAGTAATAACCATGTCATCATTTTTCTCCTTCGGTACATACATAAAAGTACACTGCTGTTATACTAGATAAAAAAAGAAGAAGAAAGAAGGAAATCATTTTCTATTAGGTAAGAGGGGGAGAAGTCTCTGATGTGTGCTTTTGAGTGTACTAGTTAGCAACATCATGGCTACTAGTCTTGAAGTAACAGATCCCTGTGCTTGAAAGAAGCAAATCTCTGTCCTTAAAAACAAAAATGGATCATCAAATTTGAGAAAACAGGTTAGCATGGGAAATGCAAATTTTTTGCAAAAAGAAGATAACTATACATGCAAGCAACAATTACATTTTTAAAATGAAACCCTGGAGGGGGTAAGAATTCAGAAGGTCCAAGTGTGGAAACTACATCACAGGATGTCTTCATGGAGATAAGAGGTCCAGTGCAGTACAGGAGTAGGTGATATGTGCACTGAAGATACACTGTGGATGATCTGAAGAGTGTTCAGACCAGAAATAATTTGAAAGTAATTAAAGTAGTATCCTCCAATATTCTCAAACGTAAGACTTTCAAACTGGAAAATGTTTTGATCCATGTATATAAAATGATAATAATGATGTCTAAAATATGTGTATGTATTTTACCAATTATATATATATTGTGATATTTCTTTGTAACTTTCAAACTAATTCCATTTATTTTATCTGATTCCTATGCTAATAAAGGAAAAGTGTAGCGTTCATTTTCACACTAATCATTCTATAAAGAAACAATAGATAGGGATACCTAAACTCTTCCTTCAGGAAAAGAGCACTCGGAGAGCTTATCCAGCTGAATATTCGGAAGTCTTCAAAGATATACACAGCTTCTAAAGTAGTAATGATAAAGCCCATCAAAAAATAGAAGCGAAAGATTATACATGTTTGGATAACGGTGAGCCATGAAATGTACTGATTTATTCACACACGAAAGGTTTCACAGCCACTCTTACTTCACTCACCAGTTCTACTCTGAAAGGACAGATACTTGTGGGGACAGATCACTGCATTATTTTCCATATACGCTACTCATTCTTCAAAGTTGATACTAACAGGATCGACACATCCGTGTGTGCTGATTCCTCTGCCTGGCTCTTAGAAGAGAATTAATGGGCTCTAAAGGGAGCTGCCATTAGTGTTCTGAAGACTGCTGCAGAGTTACGAGGACAGACTTTGAAAGAAGAAACATGGAGCCTCTGAAAATTCAAGCGTTACGATGGCTGGATTGCATGGGAATGACTGGTTGGTGTTCATATTGTAGAATTTTATTCTGGTAAAGAATAAACCCACATGTTTGGATAATAACAGTAGCTTATTTATCCTGGCAACTATTCTAAGGGCTTTTCATGGATTAACCAATTTCATGATATATAAGAAAAGTACTATTAATATTGATATTTATAGATGAGAAAACTGAGGTTGAGAGCAGTTAAGTAACTTATCTGAGGCCAAACAATTAATAGGTAGAAGTTTCAGGAATTATTCTCTGGAAGTCTTAACCTGCTGTCCTTCCTCTCAAACGTGAACATTTTTCACTAATTTTGAATGAAACCTTCAGTAAATGCATTTGAAGAGTCCGCATCACTTTCTAGGAAAATAAGTTGAAATGAATTCCAGAATTAAAAAGTTAAAACATATTACCAAATAATATATTTATTCTAGGAAAAAACATAATTGATCTGGGGAAGATTCACAGACGTGCAAAATGGGAAAAACATGTATCAATCTTCTAGTTTTAATAATGAAGAAATGGATTCCCAAAGAGGTTGACTTAATTTACCCAAGGTCATATAGGTAGATACAAGTACAGCAAAACAAATAACACAGATATTCATATTACCAGTCCAGTGACCATACTCTTATATCACAATTCAGAATCTGAAATCCTCTACTTCCTCTAATTTATCATCTGAGAAGGCAGAATATAGTACATATCTTCAAAGTTAATCATTGAATTATTAACAGAGAGCCATCTGTCCTGGTTAATCTAGGGAGCATAAGCAAGAGTTTACTGAAATGGCTTGCTGCTATAAGGTGCACAATTTGTGAAAGGCAGACAAATGTAAAATGAGAGCAAGCTTTCATTCCTGAGGACTTCCAAAGAGACTGTTATTACATAAAAATGACAATTGCCATATCAAGATCAAGTACACCAACTAGTTTATGACTTAAAGCTAAACTGAAGGTGACCAGTAATTAACATTCCATCCTAGGTAATAACTTAGCCAAAGAACAGTAAGCAGCTTTCTTTTTTTTTATTTAAGGTAAAACCTATTTTAGTATATTTTGTATATTTTTATTTACAGTTTTATATAATTTTTCTCAGATTTATTAAAGTATAATTGACAAAAATTTAAATAAAAATTATTTAAAATGTACAACTTGATGTTTTGATACATGTATATACATTGTGAAATAATAACCACAATCAAGCTAATTAATATACTTATTTCACATAGTTAAGATTTTCTTTTTCTTGTGTGTGTGTGTGTGTGTGTGTGTGTGTGGTGAGAACACTTGCAATCTATCATCTTTGCAAATTTGAAGCGTACAATAAAATATTTTAAACTATAGTCGTGTTGCTATACTTTGGATTTCCAGAACTTACTCATCTTGAATAACTGAAACTTTGTACACCTTGATCAACATCTTTCCACCCAACAGCAAAGAAACATACACTCTTCTCAAGGGCACTGAAAACATTCTCCAGCATAGATCACATGTTAGGCCACAGAACAAGTCTTAACAAATTTAAGAAAATAGAAATCATTCCAAGGATCTTTTCTGACCACAATGGAATGAAACTACAAATCAATAATAGTAAGAAAACAGTAAAATTCATAAATATGTGGAAACAACACACTCTTGAACAACCATTGGGTCAATAATGAAATCAAAAAGAATTTTAGAAGTATCTCAAGACAAATAAAAATGAAAACACAACATACCAAAACTTAGGGGATGCAGCAAAAGGGATACTAAGAGGTTAAGTTTATAACAATAAACCCTGACATTAAAAAAAGAGAGAAAGATCTCAAATAAATGAACTAATTTTACATCTCAAGGAACTAGATAAAGAACAAATAAGACCAAAGTTAGCAGAAACAAGGAAATAATAAAGACTAGAGTAGAAATAAATCACACAGAGAATAAAAACAATAGAAAAAAAAAACTAAGAGCTGTTTGAGAAGATAAAATTGATCAATCTTTAGGTGTACTGAGAAGACTCAAATAAATTAAATCAGAAAGGGCAGACAATGTAATGGACGCTTCAGAAATAAAAAGGCTCATGAAGGACTATAATGGGGAGATGTTTTTCAAGTAAGTTGATTTCTTGCTTAGCCACATTGTTGCCATTATATAAGCCTGGGTTCCACTGTATTATATAATTGAAATGTGTGCCCAAGGTACACACTGCACATTGGTACCCAAGCAAAGATAAGGAGAAAGAGGGCCCGGCCAGATTTCTTTACCTTGAGAAAAAATGTTGGGTTTTGATTCTGCAGATAACAGGCTTTTTGTAAAAGGGGACAAATACAAAACAGAAGAAAGAAGCCAAAAAGCATGTCTGAGTATAACCATCATTTATCAACACATACATGGGTCTATGCATACATACCAGGTTGCTAAATTTGTTTCTACCTTGAAGTCCCTAGATTAAAGTATTGTTTGTTTCATTTCTCCTCTGACCACCCTGTATACCAAATATGTCTTGGTCTGTATGTTGTTGGGGTTAGGTCTGTTGGAATCAGTGCTCCATTAATAAAGTAAATTTCTGAGGGCGCCTGGGTGGCTCAGTTGGTTAAGCGACTGCCTTCGGCTCAGGTCATGATCCTGGAGTCCCAGGATCGAGTCCCACATCGGGCTCCCTGCTCGGCAGGGAGTCTGCTTCTCCCTCTGAACCTATCCCCTCTGATGTGCTCTCTCTCTCTCATTCTCTCTCTCAAATAAATAAATAAAATCTTTAAAAAAAAAAAAAAGTAAATTTCTGAAAAGGCACTGTTTATTTTCTTCCTCTCAAAAATAAGGACTGAATTGTTCAGAACTGGTTTGCATATTTTAACTGGTCAGTCTAAATTGGCTTCTAGAATTGCATACTTTAAATATGTCCAGTTCAATGAATAATAGTAAGTCTCTGCTTATTAAAAAAAATATAACCTATTACTTAAGTTGTTCATGCAATTTTCTGGTAAAGATAACTAGAATTACAAATTCCTTCATATGAGAAGAAAGCCTTTACTTACAAAATCAAGTTATTGGTTTTTTTTCTGATATCTTCATCCAGGCATTTATTTAACAAATATTTACTGGAACCAAACACACATGTCAAGAGCAAAGCAAAGGACACCTATTACCTATTACACACTCGTTCCAGGTTTTTGTGTATTTCTCAACTGGCACTGGACCAAAATTCAAGAGAAATAATGCTTATGTTATAAATGACTACATATGAAATATATGTATTAATGTGTATATATATATATATATTTTTTTTTAAGATTTTGGTTATTTATTTGAGAGAGAGAGAGAGAGAAGCAGGCTCCCCTCTGAGTAGGAAGCCCGACGCGGGGCTCGATCCAAGGACCTGGAGATCGTGACCCAAGTCAAAGGCAGATGCCTAACAAACTGGGCCACCCAGGCACCCCTATACTTTTTTTTTTTTTTAAACCAGTAGCTGAGAATTGATGGTGAGAAAACACTAAAATGATCTATTTCCTCTCAGAGTTTGGAATAAACAGGGGCAAATAAGCAAATCAAAGGGGCCTATAAAGTAACATGAAACTGGATCTGGGACACAAGCCAGGGAGGAAAAACCTAAGGCACTTATGAGATCATGAGGACAAGATCTGACCTAGTGAGAGAGGTCAAGGAGGGCTTCCAAGAGGAAGAGACACTTGAGCTGAGGAATATATTTCAGACAACAAATGGACAAATTCCTATAGCAGGAATGAGCATTAGAACAACTTCAGGAAAACAGGCTATGCCTGAGAAGGGAAGAGAGCGATTCAACAACTTTCAAGGGTTGACAAGCCAAGAATAATTAGGACTGAAAATGCCCCCATTAGCATTTGGAAAAATAAAGACAGCCAGGGAAATTATCAAAAGCTGTTATAATGGAATGATGGTGACAGATGCCAACGAGAGAGGACCATAGAGTAAGGCAAGCCTTCCAAGATGAAGAGAGTGTTCTAACTGCAAAGGGGATTAGGGAATTGAAAATTTTTGTGGGATTATTTTTTGGTTGTTGTCTGTCTGTTTTAATGAAAGAAATAGAAGTGTGTTACAAACTTGGTAATCCTCAAGAAGCTAAAGCCAAAGCAGACAACCAGGATTTCCAATGTTTTCAGCCTGCAGATGCAGAGCTATGTGTCCTCTATGGCAGAAACAAAAATCGTATTTTCCACTTCATGCGTTCATGTTGAAACACACATTGTTTCAGGTGAGTGTCTAGAAGTTAAACTGATTTTCCAACTTAGTTATAACCACTTTTGAGTTTTTTCAGCCGATATAGTTATAGATGTGTATTAAATTCCAGAATATAAAAAAATTATCTTTGCTGAGAAAAAGGATTCATTTATTATTCATTCATAAAATATCATGACCATTTACACTCAATAAGATATGTTTTATGGGGCACCTGGGTGGCTCAGATGGTTAAGCGTCTGCCTTCGGCCCAGGTCATGATCCCAGCGTCCTGGGATCGAGCCCCACCTCGGGCTCCTGGCTCAGCAGGGAGCCTGCTTCTCCCTCTCCCTCTGCCTCTCTCCCTGCTCATGCTCTCTCTCTCTCTGTCTCTGTCTCAAATGAATAAATAAAATCTTTTTAAAAAAAGGGAGATGTTTTATGAACTCTAGATGACTTGAGCACACAACGAAATAGTACTTCAGAACATCAATTTTTATTAAATCAAAATTCATCATTATGTAAAAATATCATCACACTCACCAATTCACTATCTACCTTACAGCTTTGAAATGCTGTAATTCATTAAAAATGAAAATAAAACTTTGAACATACTGAGCTGTATATGATTTTATTTCTCTTTAGAAAAGTTAATCCTATGAGAAGTTCATGAAGGATCTGTTATCTAGTCACTATAAAAAGAATGTATTTTTAATTTTTTAATGGGAGATTTCAGCTTCCTAAAAAAAAAAAACCAATAATCAGACTAAAATAAAATATTATTAATTTGGTAATACACCTAAAATTGGGGGACAAATGGGATGATCATTTTGCAGAGGTTCCTAAATATTTTTTTCACTTGCTGGCCTGGTGACAAGACAGAACTCATCTTCAGTTTATTTTAATTTTGTTTTAATTAATCAAGCAAGCCAGTTTTTTCCCTATATTTTGCACGTTCAAGTTGTCAATTAATCCCCTGAGCAATGGTTCATTTACACAACAAATTTTACCTACTACCTGGAAGGCACTGTGCCAGGCCCCGGGGGGGGGGGGGAGGTGGGCACAGAAATGACAAACATCCCCTGTCCTCAGAGTTTCCAGTATCATAGCACGGAATCTACAAGATCAGAGGAATCTAGATGGTATAACGGAAGCACAGAGAACACTTCAATCAGCCTGAGGAAAGCAAAGGAAATACCAGAGAGATGATATTTAACTTGCTCCCTTAAGAAAAAGCATCAGTCTGCAACATGATCAGGACAAAAGTGGAATTTTACTATCAGGAACAACGCAATCGCTTCCAGTTCTGCTCATGTAAGTGCCCATATTACAGGATTTTTAAGTGGAAAGTTGAGTCAGAGGCCAGGAACCAGAGATAAGACTTTAAATATAGGCAAAGGGCAGATGACTATCAATCACGTGTATTAGGCAAATGGGTTTAAATTATGTTTTTTTTTAAGAGACAAGAGTTCTTTGAAGGTTTTCTATTTCTTTTAATTTTTGAATTAAACTTTTTATCCAGATTCTTCATTTGGCCTCCACTGATACCCAACTGGGAGAATGCTTCTCATTGCAACTGGTTGGGTTCCATTTTCAACAGTGGGTTTCCACTGATAACTCCCTGGCTGGGGAGGGGGGGTGGTAAGAGTGTCCTGTTACTGCTCCCTGCATGGCCTTCTCTGACACCACCCCAATGGGGAGTGAGAGGGGTACCTCATTACTGATGGGAGGAGGTAAAAGTCCAGACCCCTATGGGTTTCACTGTCACTGCAAGTTTGAGGGGTCCTCATTACTACTAGGCAGGGATGAAAGTCTTGGCTCCCTAGTTGAACTTCTGGGACACCCCTATGGGAAGATGGAGGGTTACCGCTCCTCCTTACAACCAGACAAATGTGGAAGTCTAAACTCAGCTTTTGCTGTTGTGGGGGGAGGGGGTGCAGGGAGAGACAGCATGGATTTTTCTGTGGTGTCTGCCTAGAGTAGAGCCATCTAAAGTTTTATGTTTTATTTAGGCTGTCCCTTTCCTACTTCTTTGGCTTAAGAGATCATGCTTCTTTTTTTTTTCTTTTTTAGTTTTTTGTTTGTTTAGTTTTTGGTTTAGTTTTTTCGTTGTTATCATTGGCATTTCTGGGTTGCCAGCTTTTTCAGCAGCAAATCTAGGATATATGCAGGAAAAAAAAAACCCAGGATCTTATCACCATGTTGATCCTTGGGTCCCAAGGTCCCTAACGCCAGTTTCCCTTCTTCTGTCCACCCTTCAGCCTTTTCATGTTTGTTCTAGACACGCTTGTGACTTTTAGTTCTAATTAGAGGGAGGAATAGAGGAAAGTATGTCATCTTCATCTTTGCAAAAGCAGAACTCAATCCTTTGAAGGATTTTAAGCAACAAAGTTCTATGTTGGCTTTTGCATTTTAGACATGTAATTATATGTGGTTAAAGCTCAGAGATTGGAGGGAGAGTAGAGGTAGCCTGGAAGGACGCTTAAAGGCAGAAGCAGCTGTTAGAACGTGCTCTAGACTGATTATCAGATGATAACCTGAAATACACAACCAGAGAGCACAGGCACAAGTCAGATCAGAAGCCAAACGCAGAATATACACCAATTAACAACGTACTTATGCATGCCAGCTGAATATCAGCTCTGAATATATGGCAGGAAGCATGGAAAAGAGAGGACACTTTTGATAGGTACTAAAATATAAATTCAACAAAATGTAATGAGTGATAGGGTGTGACATGTAAAGATCATGAAATTAGAATCACTCCTCAATTCTTAGTTTGGATGACTGGGTAGATGCACAAAAAATTAAAAAACTACAAAGTACATGGAAAGTATGTGGAAAGAAAATGAATTTTGCAGGGAAGAATGGAGATGGTGAGTTCAATTCGTGTCATCTTGAGCATAAGATGTGTATGGGCCATCCAAAGATGGGCTAACAATAAGTTGGTGCTCATCAGGAAGATCTGATACAGAAATAGGAGTACTTGGAAGTCCTGGTTTAACTAGTACTACTAAATCCAACTACATGGAGATTACCCCAAAAATATAAGCAGAATGAGAAAAGAAGGCTAAGAATTAATACCCCTATAAGCCCCAATGTTTAGGACCAAAGTATGAGAAACCAAGAGAGGAAAGGAGGTCAAGCTGTCAGAGAGATGGGAGAACAGAGGAGTAGAGCTCAATTTAGTTTCATGAGCATTCACTGAGTGTTTAGTGTGTGCTATGCACGTGCTGGAAGACTGGTTCTTGAGGGTCTCACGGCCTACTAGATAGGAACAGATAATATCAAAACAGTACACTCAGCTCAGTGATCAGTGATAGACACATGCTCAGGGGGCAGTGGAACCATGGAAAGGGCACTAAACAAAACCAAAGGCTGTAAGAGGAAACTTTGAAAACATGGTAACATCTAAGCAGAGTCTTCAAGCATAGTAGGAATTAACCTGGTAAGGAAAGATACAGGAAAAGTCATGCCAGGAAGAAGAAACAGACAGAAAAACAGCAAAAGGACATGGAGCTCAAGAGGAGAGAGAATTACTTGCAGGAAACAGCATGGTTGATGTGCCGAGAGAGTGAAAAGAAAATCAGACTGAAAACCTTTTGACTTGGCCACTTATGAAGTCACTGTTGACCTCTGTTGCGGTAGATTCTAGGAAGCGAGGTGGACAGAAATTGCACCACAGTGGGATATGGAGTGACTAGAAGAATATTAAATTCAAAAAGTGTGGATTTGGTACTTTTTTCAAGGAGTTTAGTGGAGAAGAAAATAAAGATGGGATAGCCAGAGGTGGGCAAAGGTCTAAAAAGCTTTGTTTTGTTATCAGAAAGAATAGAGGATGTTTACACAGTGTAGGAAAGAAACCAGAGTAGAGATAAAAGGTTTTAGAATGTAGTTATTATAGTTAATCTTTTACATAAAAATACTTATAAAACAGCTACACTCTTCTTGAGCACATCATTCCAAGATAAAGACAAACAACTGAGCCCCTTTCATGGTATTAAAATCATATTTCAAATAAACTCAAAAAATAAAAAAAAGCTGATGGTAAATGCACAAGAACGGTATATTCTTCAGCTCTAAATGCAGCTTAATACTTCTAAATATAAATACTTATAGTGGCACCTTCAGCTCTGTTACATTTGTGTTATCTATACCACAATTCATCATAGGTATTCAGTGTGGTTTATTTTGTTTACTTCAAAGGGAATGATTATTTAAAAAAAAACAACAACATTATTTTATTGCAATAACTTTGGTATAATCCTTTCTAGAAATCCTTTAGGGATAGACATCAAGCTGATTAGTATATGTTTTTCGTAATATAATTTTTACTGGCTTTGTTCAGCACAATTTAAAAAGCTGGCTATTATTTTTCTTTATTCCTTTCTCTTTTGAAATCATATTTTTAACTGGAAGAATATATAAAAATGTCTCCTGCCCCCAATCCAAATTTTTCTGTTCCCACTTAGAAACTACTTCTTTTAAAAGTTTCAGTAAAAAAAAAAAATTATCTTTAGGTGGTATTAATCTCATTTTATTACCTCATATAGGACTGTCGTGTTCCCATGCAGAAGAGGTCCATAACAGATATAGGAATGGCCAACAACCCAGCCTAAGTCAGAGGCTGCCCACCACACCTAAAAAATAAGAAGATAATAAAATACGTAAGTGTTCACCAAGGAAATGTCATATATCATGAATTTAAAGCCATGATTACCTCTCCAGGTTTAAGTCCATAGATAGAAGACATTGTCCAGTTTAGCATCACAGCATATCCCCCAGTGGGTCTAACAACACCCTAAAGGAGAGAAAACATGAAGTCAGCGTCAGCAACCAGTGGGTTAAAAGATTCTCTGCCCTCACACTATCCATCTTAAAAAGTCCCTGTTCAAATTATTATTTATTCTACAAACTACATACTACTTTGGCTTTCATATAATTGTATTTACATCAATATTTATTTGGTTCCCTCAATCATAAACACAGAAACATTTGTCTACATCAGTTCACTTCTAGAATCCATTTTCACAGACCATTCTTGACTTTCTAAAGAAAACTTAAGGCCTCACAGAACCACAAGTAATAAAAAATTTTTTTCCAGGGGTGACATAAATTAACGACATTACATTTACAGACATTTTTCCAGACCAAAAAAGGAAACTCTCAAAATTAAGTGCACAGAAAAGTCAAAGGTAATTGCGTTCTTCAAACACAGGCTAACATAAGGATGGCTATTCCTTAATATTATTAAATAATAATAGGATGCTTAGAGGAAATAAAGTCATATTCTAACTGGAGCCTCATTATAATGGTATACTGGGGATTGTGCTACTATAGGATTAAAGCTAAACAATCCTTTAATGATGAATTCTGGAATTCTGACAAAGCAATTCTCCTGGGCCGGAGCTAAGGCTGACAGATTTGCCTTCTATTACATTTGGGGCAAAAGTAGGGATTGCTACATCACAGTGTTAAGGCGTTCATGAAACTAGCAGCTATCCATGATATTGAACATATTCAACTGTAATACAAGATTAATATTTGGAAAACTGGCACAAGAGTCACCATAAATAAAAGCTGATGATAAATTTAATAATTGCATTTATTGCTTCACTATAAACATTAATCATCATTGGCTTAAAAAGGCTTAACCATGTGAATATTCAGAATGGTCAAGTGAATGCTTGCTAAAAAAACAAGCTATATTTCACTCACATGAATTTTGAAACTTCCTTTAGTAGAGCAATTAATATTACTCTATGCAGAAAATAATTCTTTTACCTAAAGGCAAACACGACCCTAATACACGTACTACTAGCTGAAACGTTCTAGCATAACTCAGAAGCTGCATACGTGAATCAGAGAAATGAAAAACAAACTGACTTTCCACTAGTTACTAAAGTTGCTGCTCTCCTCAGGTACCACTAATAAAACACAGGTATCAAGCTGTGGAACACATTTTATCTACCAGCAGAAACACCTGGCCTCTTGGCAAATGTCTCATGCAGCTTCCTTGGCATTTGACAGCTACTTTCTACATTGTATGACATGGTTAGCATGCAGCTGCCTCTCCTGATCACCATCGGAGTATTAGTAATCCTTAGCCCCCTGCCAGTAGGTTTCACACGTGCATTTTCCCAGTATATTCTGTACTATCTTCCATGAACTTCACTCATTACTTTGTTTTATTGAGATCGTTTTTTATGATTCAGTACCTTGACGAATTTGATAGTCATCAACTTGCAAATTTTTTATTCATTTTGTGGAGAAGAAAAAGTGAAGCCTTTTTTCATAGATAATATGCTCTCCATATACTATGGTAGACAGTGATAAGTAATGTCAGTAATGATTTCATTTAAGATGTTTTAGAATTTTCTGTCCATCTACCAGTCCCTGCATTTAGAGCTCACTGTTATCAATAATTCTAAATATTATTATAACTAGGTACATTTTTAGATTATATGGCACAAAGGGTAAGACAAATCAACTGAGAATGATAAAAAGGAAGAAAAGGCTAGAAAAAAACACGAGTAGTAATTCACTTGTAAAACTAAAAAGATAATTTAAAGGAATAAACTATCAAATTTCTATTTACCTCTCAAGGGGACTTTATCCTTTACCCTTCCTTAAAGGATTATTAACCAATGCCGCTTTCCCCAGAAAATGGTGAGTGCTTAAATCCATTTGATGCCAAAAAAGTGGGACTTAAAAATGAGACCGTGCATGAAAAAAACATTTAAAATTATAAAGTATCGGGACGCCTGGGTGGCTCAGTCATTAAGCGTCTGTCTTCGGCTCAGGTCACGGTCCCAGGGTCCTGGGATCGAGCCCCGCGTCGGGCTCCCTGCTCCACAGGGAGCCTGCTTCTCCCTCTCCCACTCCCTCTGCTTGTGTTCCCTCTCTTGCTATATCTCTCTCTGTCAAATAAATAAACAAAATCTTTAAAAAATAATAAACAAAATGAAATTATAAAGTATCTATAATTTAGTATCTTATTAACAAAAATATTTCCTTAGTTCTAGCAATTATTGCTTTTTATTTTTCCCTGTGCTGATACCACTCAAAAGCCAGAAATGTCCAAACAACTAAAGGTTGCCATCAAAGATTCTCATTAAAAACAACTGAAATGGAGCAAATAGAGAAAAGCCGTGATGTCTGTTTTTCATTGGTCTTTGATATCCACTTATTTCTATCTTTTTAAGGATGAGTATAAATATTTCTGTCAAGTATTTTACCATTCATTAATCTAGATAATAGATCTGAAATTTGGTCTTTGCCTCCAAAATATTTGGGTAATAATTACCAATTTTCTGAGTATTTGATATGGTGTAGGAAAAAAACCTGCATAATTCCATGTTCTTTCATGTAGATCTTTCATAGAAAGCTTGAAAGTAAAATAAAAATGGAAAGATTAGGTTGAAAAAGAGAATTTCCTTATTATAATATTAATATGTGACTAAAAAATAAGATGATAAAGCTTTTTTTGTTTGCTGCTTGTTTGTAATCACATTTTCGAGGTAATGATAATTAAAATGCAAAAGAGAAACTTTGTTCAGTCTCTGAAAACACATAAATCATGCTCAAAAATGAAATCATTATATTCTAATAGTCAAAATAAATCAGAAACTAAAAACTCTTTTAAACATATTTGAGGGACACCTGGGTGGCTCAGTCAGTTAAGCGTCTGCCTTTGGCTCAGGTCATGATTCCTCATCAGGCTCCTTGCTCAGCGGGGACCCTGCTTCTCCTTCTGCCTGCCACTCCCCCTGACTGTGCTCTCTCCCTCAGTCTCTCTCTCTGACAAATAAATAAATAAAATCTTTTTGAAAATAAATTAATAAATGAATGAATGAATAAATAAATAAATAAATAAAACATATTTGAAATCTTAAGTATGAGGCAAAAACACTTAATCATTATCAGTGCTTACCCCTAAAATCCAAGCATGCTGCATTTTGCTCTTGAATGTCTGTTATTACTTTCCTTATGTACTTGTATTCTATCTACCTTAAAAATTAAAACATTGGATGAACTAATGTATTGTCAGAAAAGCCCTGTAACCTGCCAGTATACTGTTCTGGTATTTGTAGTATTAGTCATAACACTTAAAGTCTACTGGAGAACTTGAAAGATTTCTGAGTGGGAATAACACTCTATACCCCAGATAAAGACATGAAAGTGAATTCTACCTCAAAAATGCAAAAGGAGACAACGTAAGGGTACTTTTTAAAACAAACAAAATAACAACAATAACAATACATTTTTAATGTATATGGGCATTTTAAAAAACTTCAATCCACACAGGTAAAATTAAAGGCTGGTTATTAGTCACCCATAAATAGGACCACAGAATCATCCCAGATGGTTCTTTATGATTTCCAGTTTAATGAGCTGCCTTTGAAAACAAGGAAAACCACAAAATATCATAAATGGGGCCATTAAAGTCAAACATAAAATATAAAAGAGAACATGTCAGCATCAAGTGTGGTATGCAGTTTTGGTTGCCACAACTTAAGAAAAATACAGAACAACATGGGTTTTAGCAGCAGAAGAAGAAAGACTGAGTGTGGTAAGATTAAGAGCTTAGGATTCTTCATCCTAAGTGTTTTTTTTCCTTAGTTGATTTATAAAAATCTGAAAAGCAAATCTTAAAATACTCAGGTAAGAGAAGTTTTGAGTACTCAACAAAACTTCATACTTTCTAAGTTGAGCCCCTTTCTCATCCTACTCTGTAACAAGCTTATATAAAACAAATCTATGTGTAAATATATATGCTTATGCGTATGTGCATGCGTGTTTCAATTCAGCCTGACAAGTTGAGGAAAAAAACAAAAAGAAAGGGTAAATATTTTACCTAAATACAAGAAATCCATCAGGAGATGATGACTGGGGTCAAGTGAATTGAGAAATAAAAGATAGAGTTCTGATTACTTAAAAAATCCAACAGATCAATAATAATCTTGTTCTTATAATGGCTTCACTGATGATATCCCTTTTTTCTAGAATGTAACACCACCCCCACCCCTTCCCTGAACGTGGTTAGCTCCTACTTCATCAGAGAACTACTTAAAGACATCATGAAAGTGCCACCTCGTCTGGAAGTTGTCCCCAACCCCATAGTTTGTGTTATGTGTCTCTCCTGATCCTTCCTTGGCTCCCGGCCTGGCTCATGTCCTCAGAGTGACCAGCTGGACTGAGGGCTGCATCTTCCCCCCTATTCTGAGAATGCTTCTTCATCTTCAACACAGTAACTGCCATGCAGTAGGCATGTAATCCATTTGTTGACTGATTCAATACGTGAACAGTTGAGTGAATAAGCACATGTAAGAAAAATACAATTCTTGTTTTAAATAGTCTTCTTTGTTCAGGAGAAAGCTTTGAAACTTGTTGAACTTAGTGAATTGTATGGTTCCATTTGGGGTAGTGCATCAAACATAAAATCTCTTGCTGCAGGTTTTTGGAGGACTCTGAAGCTGCCTCTCAGAGGATACTTTAGCAGCAATATAATTTTTTATTGATCTGAACAACTGTGAGATAAGAGGCAAAGGTATAGCAAGTTCAGTATTTTAACTGCAAGCATTGTACCACAGATAAAAAAAGTTCACTGCTTTTTTACTTGACTCTCTCCCATGTTTTGTTCTAGGGTAGGAAATATGAATGTCACCTAACATGTAGGAATAAAGGTGACATAAATTGTGTAAATGCACATCGGGACCAAAGGCCTACCTACCTTCTCATCATGCCTTCCTTTCTTTTTTGTTCACTTGCTTCTTTCTGGTTTGTTTCTTTTCTTTTTTTTTTTATTATGTTCAGTTAGCCAGCATATAGTACATCATTAGTTTTTGATATAGTGTTCAATGATTCCTCAGTTGCATATAACACCGAGTGCTCATCACCACATGTGCCCTCCTTAATACCCATCACCCAGTTACCCCATGCCCCCACCCACCTCCCTTCTGTAACCCTCAGTTTGTTTCCCAGAGCCCAGAGTCTCTCATGGTTTGTCTCCCTCTCTGATTTCTTCCCATTCAGTTTCCCCTCCCTTCCTCTGTGGTCCTCTGCTCTATTCCTTATGTTCCACATATGAGTGAAACCATATGATAATTGTCTTTCTCTGCTTAACTTATTTCACTGAGCATAATCCCCTCCAGTTCCAACCATGTTGACGCAAATGGTGGGTATTCATCCTTTGTGATGGCTGAGTAATATTCCATTGTATATATGAACCACATCTTCTTTATCCATTCTTCTTTCTTTCTTTCTTTCTTTCTTTCTTTTTTCTTTCTCCCTCCCTTCCTTCCTCCATCCCTCTCTTCCTCCCTTCCTTCCTTCTTTTCTTTTCTTGAAGTGCGCTCGACATACAATACTATATTAGTTTCAGGTGTACAACATAGTGATTCAATATTTACGTACATTAGGAAGTGATCACCATGATAAATCTAGCTACTATCTGTCATCATACAAAGTTGTTACATATTATAAATTATATTCCTTATAGTTTGTACATTGTATCCCTGTGTCTTATTTATTTCTTAACTGGAAGATGGTACTTCTTTATCCCCTTCCCCTATTTTGCCTATCTCATTAGCCCCTCTGCTCTGGCAACAATCAGATTGTCCTCTGTATCCATAGGTCTGTTTCTGTTTTGTTTTGTTTTGTTTTTTAGATTTCACATATAAGTGAATTCATATGGTATTTGTCTTTCTCTGCCTGACTTCTTTCACTTAGCATGAAGTCCTCTCATGGTTTCTTTTCAATCCTTTGCTTTCTTTCCCCCTTTCTCCTGCTCTCCTTTTCTGCTTTGGCACTGGACTTTTGTTTTGTTCCTTCGGTGTGTGCGTGTGTGTGATTATCACTGTCCCTTCATGATATCAAGCTGGAAGAAGATACATATGACCATCACTATATCTCCCTCTCCCCAAAGGACACCCCATCAAGATGAAGGATTCTTCCATTGTGCAGTACTTGGAAGTATCTGTAATAAAGGCACCCAAACTAAATAGGATAGAGGCCTACAACACCACAGAAATGTATGCAAAGCAGCTCAGTTGTGGTTGCTGGATTATTTACAGCAGCTGACAGATTAACCTCTCATACAGCAACCTGACAAATCCAGGGTTGGCAGATGCAGAGATGCAAATATGCCCTAAATATATCTGCAACTTCTAACCAAAGAACAGATTGCCTTATGAGTGTCTTAGATGTGCCTATGAGAAATGAGTATTTTTACTCACAACATTATTTTTCCTCATGAAGATCGAAGATTGAGAGAACAAATTATATGATGACATGAAATTTATACTTAAATGCTTCATAAATATATGTGTGTTCATCTTTCCTGCACTTCTATTCTGGGAATCCAAATATTAAAATTTCAGATCCCATTAATCCTGATTATACCTACCAAAAGTGAAATGAGAATCTTATGAATAAAGAGGAGTCTGGGAACGAACTGGAGAAGTAAAAGATCATTTAACAAATTTTCTGAGGATTTATCATAGCCCAATTTTTAGGACAGTGACATAGTGGAGTCAAAGATGTATGAAATACATTCTAAGACCTCTGAGAACATGCAATGTTATGAAGATAAGTAAACAAAAACTAGCAGGGATAAGGTAGAATAAAATAAGTAGTATAAAGATTTGTTGACAATGTATAATTTCAATACAATTGAAATTCTAAAGTGCACTAAAGGGATGAAGGAAGTAGTTCTGAGGGACCTGAGAGATGACTACTTTTTCTTGCCCTTCTGCATGCCCTACTGTGCAAAATCTCCTCACTCCCATGCTTAAACACCAGAGTTCACTGATGACCCACAAAAGTCTATCACTCAACCCAGATGCACTTCTTGGACCCAGACCTTCACCTCCAACTTCTGGCTAGGCACCTCCACGTTAATGTCCCAAAGATGCATCATACTCAAGGTGTCCCCAAACTCGCAGTTTCCCCTGCCCTAAACCACCTCCTATGTTTAGTAAATATTCAAAACCCACTGAGAACACAGTGTCAAATTTTGGACCCTTCCTCTGCCTCACTCCTATCTTGTGAACAAAATCTGATTTCTTTTAATTAAGTGTGCTATCCTAAGTAGAGTCCTAAAAGCCTGAAAACAAATCTCCTTGCCTCCATCGTGTGTACCTATCTTCCCAACAAAATGTTGCAAGGGTTTACCTTCCTTCATGTTCTTCTCTCCCTCTTAAGTAGCATTAGTGTCCTCCATTCCTTATATACAGAATATGACCTAAACTTCTTGGCTAAATTTTAAGAGTCTGGCCCCTGCCTATATATCTAGTCATTTCTCCTCACTTGTACCAGATGCACTAGCCATCCTGGAAACTTTCTTTGCTTATGCTAACCCTTTCTGCCTACACTGCTCTGTTCTCGGTGATGCCACTCCATGAAGACGTTTTATCCATCCTTCAAATGTCATCTTATAAGAGCTTTCTTTGACCACTCTTTGATGGAATACTCTCCCACTCTTCCCACCACTGGGTTCCATTACCATGCTTTATTTTTCTTCCTAACACTTTTCACATATTCCATAGCTCTCTGTTTCATGCCTGGGCCCTGGCTATAGAGTACAAACTTCTAAAAAGACAGCCAGACACATATTTGGGTGCTCAGTCATATTTGTTGAATTTACTGACTGTAATCCTTCAGATACTATTCAATCTCATCTTTTCCCTGAGAGAGAAAGAAATAGTGTTGTCCTTTTAGAGCAAGGATCACAGTCTACCTTGCACCATCTGCGTTCATGTATATTTCAAACCACTAGACTGAAGGGACTGTGGTTCACTCCTATCTTCTAGTACAGAATGAACACGCAATACACGTATATTGAATGGAGCTGAATTCAACATAGAGATCTATAATGTGAAATAGATTATCTTTAGGATGGCACATTAGGAAGAAAATAAGAATGACTGAATCTTCAAACTATCTGCAGTTTGGGCATCTAGGACTCCAGAAGAGAAGTTCTTGACCCAGACACAACCTGAAAAAGCTAGGATCCTTCTGTATTTGGAATCATGAACCACCACTTTTCAAATTTGACACTGTATACGTTACTGTCATTTCTCCCACATTGGCTGAATCAGTTTTGAGTTGCTGACAAACTCTTCTTCTGTTCCTGCCATAAAGATCCCCATCCAGGCCATGGTGAAGTTCAGGGTAATTTAAACTCTTGAAGTGGCAGAAATGTTCTTGTAAGAATCCTTCAGGCTTATAGGAGCTAAAGTGATTTTTGGAGGGTTCTTTTTTATTTGGTTAGGTTATACTATGTTTTCAGGGTCAGGGGTTTCCTCTCATGTTGATACTTTCCTATAGGATTATAACTTTCTGAATCCCCTTTTATTTTACAGCCAAACATTCAATTAGACTCTAGGTGGCTGGTGCATAATGCAGAATTGCAAAAGGTGGAGGGTTAAGGTTTGGGTTCAGAAGATCATTTGGACTGCTTGAACAAGGCACAGTCAACACCATGAAGGAATATTTTTCAGATGACCAGAGTTGTTACAGAAATCAAAAGAGTTTGATTCTATAATGACACAAGTATATTTATGTATATGCATTTACTTATTTATTTATGCACTCAACAAAAATTTATTAAGTACCCAACTACATACAAGATACAAAGGTAGACTAAAATGTAATAAAACATGGTCTCTGTCCTCAGAGAGAATATATTCCCTACCAAATGTTTCCTTTTTTGACAAGCAAGTGAGTTTTCTATGGAACATCTTAATTTTTCTTTTTAAAAACTAATCAATGGAACCACTATTTTAAGAATATTAACAAATTATATTCTCAGAACTCTGATGCTACAGAAATCGAATATTAATAAAGAGGCCACTGCTCTCCAGGATGCAAGTGATCATGAAAGTCCCTTCTCCCACTAAAATTTTATGATTCAATGACTATTGAACTCCTTAATAAAAATGAATAGGAAGATGACATGGCAAGCCTTTATGAAGTTGTATGAAGAAACAGTATTAATTGGAGATACAGGCAAAAGTGATTTTATTTGTTATCTGACACCTTCAAAAATATTGATACTTCTAACTTTGTTTTGTGAAAACATCTTTCATGTAAGCGGATTTAAAAATCCTCGAGTATCTTCAGTGCTGCAAACCGCATAGTTCAATACTCTGGATAAATTGCCTGTTGTTCAAACTGTCTAGGTCAATTCTCAAACTTGCATTTATAACAAAGAATTAAATTCCCTTAGATCAAAAATCAATTCCATACTCTACAAAAGTTATACCTCAATTTAGAAAATAAAAATATTTCATTTAAAACACAGTTTTATAAAATTGTATTAAACCAACTGATGTTTGATCAAATATCCATTCATCTTAAGAGCTTACTAAAGCAATTGAAACTTGCTGATATATGTGAAGATTCTGGAAGAAATCGGGGCAAAGCATTTGACATTAAATGTAATTAATATTTTTCAAGATTTAAACACAACATTCCTTTAAGATATAAAGTACCCAAGTCTAATCCACTACGTATAATCTGCATTCTCAGTCAGTAATCAAATGTTCTCGGTGCGCAAGAATTCTGCTGCTACAGATACTTATCCCTCAGAGAGCAAATACCTTGGGCAGTCCCGTTGTTCCAGATGTGTAAAGAATATACAGCGGGTGCTCTGAAAGAACAGGAACACAGTCATGTGACTGTGCTTTGGCCATCTCTTCATGCCAATCGAGGTCACGACCTGGAGCCAAAGGAACTGCCTCCTACACAGGAAGTATACAAGAATATGCACTGAACAAAGGAGATTACAGTGGAACAATGGAGACTGACTAAATCTATATATATTAGTCTGAGCAACTGACTGAAAGTCTAGGCCTAGATAGCACTAAGTATCAGATTGATGACTACATATTTCAGGGTCATGAGTTAAAAATATTCCTAAAAAGTCCAACAGTTTAATGTTGGCTTCAACTTGAACTGACCAAAGAACATGTTCTATTCAAATCTAAGGATATCTTTAAGAAATCCAAAGTGATGCAGTCATGTTTTCATCAACAGTCAGAACTTAACTAACAGAGGTTCATGTTTTCCACAAACATATGTACACTATTAACTTTATAAACCAATTTCTATTTTTCTAACTTCTTTTCTTCTCTTTTGGAACTAAAGTCTTCACAATGAAATGTCAATTAACCTATTAAAATTTTTCTTTATACAAGGGCAATTTAGAACTAATACTGTGGCCGTCTTTCCAAATGAGAAAATATTAAATCATTTTCAGGGATGGGGGAGAAATCAATTTTTGCTTTTTCAAGAACAAAAATTTGTTTTGAAAATTAATGAACATAATTAATAATTAACATGGTAGAAATGTTTGTGTCCTTTTTTGTTCCTTGAGCCAGGCTCTGTGTTGTAAACTTCATGGTAACAGAGTCATGAGTTAGAGACAATTAAAAGAGATTAGACCTCTTTATTTAAAATACTGCCAACAAAACAAGCCAGATAGATAAAGAGTAAGGAAGTGGCTTATGGAAAAATTATTCTAATGGGGAGTCACAGCTATTTAAGCAGAATTAAGATTCAGTACATGCCTGATTATTTTCTGAAATGTTAACTAAGCTCCAGATGACACATCAGGAAGTTTATATTTGGTGAATTTATTAGTTTAGGCACAGGCAAGGCTACACATTCCTCAGTGAAAGTTAGTAAGATCCACCATCTAAAGAGAATATGTAACCATTCATTTCATCAAGGTGATCCCCCAGTGAAGCCCAGAGACTCTGAGGGATTTAGAAAAGCCAGGCCATTTCCATTTTTCAGGATACTGAATATATTAATCAGGGTTGTAAATATGGTCATATATTTAAATGAGTACATTTACAAAATAACACTTCAACCTAATATCACAAATAAAATGCCTTTGTGAATAAACACATTATAGATAACAATCAGAATTGAACTGCATAAAGGTGAAGTTTAAGGCCCAACTGGCTTCTCTGGCCTCACTCTGATAGACCCTGAATGTGCCAATGAGATAAATAAAAATAGTTAACTGTAACCAGATTGTATATTTCCAGTTGTTTTTATGAATCAGATAAACACAACTAATTTCAAATCACCAAGCCTTTGACATTACAATAACAGACCTATAAAAAAAATTATCACACTGCATAATGAAAAATGTCAATTGAATGATCACAAAATCGAATGAAATGAGGATTAAAAGAATGGTTATTCTTCAGGCTAAGAAAATCCTTTACAGATATATGTAAAGAAGACTTGGCAAAAGGAAGAGAGGGAAAAATCATCATTAGCTTTTACATATATACATTTACTTCTATAGACACGTCCTGTTATCATTCTTAAAAGGCCATATTGGCAGAGCACCAGAGTTGACTGATGTGATGTTCTTTTGATTCTGTCATTGCTTGCTTGAGGCTTCAGAATGGCAGCAAGGTTTTTACCTCCTTTGGCAAAAATGCAATCCTGGTTAATGAGACACACCACTGAGCCTCATAATTTGTGTCTCTAAACTGAAAGCAAAGCCAGTCCACCGGGCTTAATTACTAACTAAACAGCAGGCCTACCAAGCAGGGCAAGAGACATCCAAAGCCCTCATCTAAAATAAAGATGAGTCAAAATAGAGGGCAGAGTCTCAAGAAAAAAGGAGAGAGAGAAAGTGAGCCATTTATGGGAAGGAGGGATGGAGGAGGGGATATCTACCTATAAAGAGGAAAGAGAAGAGATTTGCATTAGAAAAATCCGAATAGGAAACTTGCCTTTCCATTTCAAGTGTGTTTATAAAGTAAAAGAAATAGCATATATCTTGTTGATTAAAAGTCATTGAACCAAAGTTCAAATCTTGGCACCACTTATTAGCTGTGACTTTGGGCTATGAACCTCTCCATAACTCAGTTTCTTCATCTGTAAAATGGGGCCAGGAATAGCATCTATTTCATTGGTTTGTGAAAATTAAATAAGAAGTATATGAAAGTACTTAGCTTTGGGCTTAGTGTAAGTTCTATACAAATTCGTGAGTTTATGTATATGCAAATGCCACACACATACTCACAGAAACGCTTTTGTGTGTGTGTGTGTGTGTGTGTGTGTGTGTGTGTGTGTGTGTGTGTGTGTTCCCAACTTTCCTCCAACCTCCTCATACCCAAAGCCTCTTTTTTTTTAGTATATGTGCTGCCGAAGCGAGCACCCCAAAGCCTCTTTTATTGCTGACTCTGTATTCCTTGACTTAACAGCAACAAGCCTTCTTAAAAATATGCTTGAGGGCATCTGGAAGAAACTCAAAATTCTTTGAGACAGTAAGAATATTAAAATCAATGAGTGCAGCAGTTCATGAACCACAGACTACTAAAACTCTACACAGAAATTTAATGTGGTAATGGGAATTGCTAGGTGGTAATCAAAATGACATAGTTTTAATGCTTTCTATTCTTATATCTTGTCATTTAAGCATTTTCTGCAGATAACCTCTCAAGAGTTCCATAAAATTACATGATTCTCTGCATTCTTATCATTTTTCTTCTGCAAAAAATTTTAATCTGCTAGGAACCCAAGTTGGTTCCACTATAAATAGCTGACACTTGCATGGATATAAAAATAAGGTGATCATTAGATCAAATTTACTACGAAAAGCACTGTAAGATGTATTCATTGTGGTCTTAGACGGTTTTTTCTTCCTTCATGGATCACAAAATAATTTATCTGTTTAGAATATTCATATTTTATTTTCCTGAACATAGTTTTATTTCCAGACTAAATGCTTTCTCGAAAATTTTAAAAGACAACTTTTTTATATACAAATTAATCATACCACTCCACAAGGCAGGAGAGCTGAGGGATCAAGAATGTGGTCAGAGTGCGTGTGTTCAAATCATGACCCTGATTCACTAGCTGGGCAAGTTATTTTATCTCTGTTATTGGATTCCTCTTACATAACATAGGAATAATGCTGTTACCTAGCTCATAAGTTATCAGCAAGATTTTTTAAACTATTCATTAGTAGAGTATCAAACATCATATGGTAAACAGTGTTTGTTAGTATCATTGTGATTATTATAATTTAAATTAATACATGACACAATAGACTATGCATAGAATCCAATTCATTAACATTACATATTATATGTGTTTCAATCTTTTTGTTTTAAGCTATTTTTTTCATAAAGATGGAAAACATAATTCATACCTTTTTTTTTTTGCAAAAATGGTGACATTCGGGAAGTCTATTTAATAGTTTATAAATCTAGTGTTTTTTTCACATGGTCAAAACTAGAATCATCCTTTAGCACATCACCATCAGCAAGCACCAAATTCAATACTCATATTACCATATTTGGACGATTATAAATGAGCACGTTATCTGGTTTGTGTTGTCCCAGTCTCAGTGCTTCTTCTAGAAGGGGAATGTATTCTACTCTTCTTCCAGGTTCAATCCCAAATGATGCTGTAACAACCACCTTGGGCTACAACAGAAAAATCACAATAATTGAGAAAGTTGAGCAATACTAATTAGGTGAGCACAATATTTCAGGTGCAGATTGGCAATTTAACATTTCTAAAGAAGTGTAATAATTCCATTCCCTATTGAGTAAATGACCTGAAAATAATAAACCCTTTGTAAATGTTGTAGACCTAACAACTTCCACAGAGATCTCACTTACCTGCTCCAAACTTCCTGTTCAGTGATGCTTTGGGCCAGTAAGTATGAGCTGTTTAAAAAATATTTCCCAAAGAATTCATGAAGCCAGGTAGAATTGCCCTGAACAGGTGACATGCAATCCTAGAGGCCCCATATTTACCGAGGCCCCCATACTGGCTGGTTGGTGCTGAAGTTGTAGTGTTTCTTAGGTGGGCAGGGTCAGCCTGTTGCTAACAGGAAGGGTTACAACATTTTTTTACGTCAGCATCTCTGCTTAAATGTGACCACAAAAAAAAGGGACCTGAATCTCTGATTTTTTTGTTTTATGATTCTTTTCTCATTCTAAATACATTCATTTTTGTCAAATACTTTATTTGTAATTTTGTTGTATTTTTCTTAAAAGGGCCCCCAAATGATTTATGTTTCAAGCCCCACAAAGCCTGAACCTGTCATTAAGTTACACTCGGCACTTTTCTTTACCTGATAACTTACTAGTCCTTCTCCAAGATATACTGTGGTGTAGCCCAAAGGTGTCCCTGGAGGTAACTGAAGAAGTCAGGGTTAATCTCCATTCTGGGCAGGCCCCAGATGTCCAACTATAGTCAAAATGTTCCTTCATCCCCACACTGAACAGGAAGACCCCAAAGCCAAATTTGGATCCCATTTATCTCTGTGTCTTCTATGCCTGGTCCAATGCTCACCATACCATAAGCTCTCAATAAATGTTTCTGGAACTGAACCAAAATTGTCATTAATTTGCAGAAACAAACATGTCTTTATCCTTTTAAGTACACTGTTTCTTCACCAAGAAATCCAAAGCAAAGGAGGCAGATCATAAATTATTCAGGAGATAGATAATCAATCCAAGATAGTGCATCCATTCCTGAATTCTGATTTCTAGTTATAGTGCATTTCATCTAGGAAAGGTTTATATTATACCAAGTTATGCATATATCATACTGTCTGCTTTTTGAATATCATTTAATATTCATGGAGCTGAGACTCAGTGCAGTTACATAGCTTGCCCCAGGTTACAAGTGGTGGAATCAGAAAGAGCGCTAGTTCTGTCTGGTTACAGAACCTTTCTTTTCACCCTGTATCAAGCTGCCTTTTAAAAGAAAAAAAAAAGAAATAAAAGAAAAATGTCTTGTTTCATTTTATTATATTTTTGAAGACCTGACATTTGAACAGAGTTCACATTTTAACATCTGCAATACTCACAAAAATAATTCTAGACAACATTCCCTAAGATTAGAATTCAGAATAAATGAAAGTAAGTTCCATATCAAATTAAAAATATATATAGAATATATCAAAGCTTGAATAATTTAATAAATTCAAAATTAGTCTCTTTCCGTCAAAAAAAGAATCCCTTCTACATTTCTATTCAACAGCCTTTTATTGGGAGATTTTATTTGGTCCAGACTGACTTGTTAGGATACTGTACAATCTTCCCATCTTCATCTGTTAAAAATAAAGCTTTTTCTTGAGGCAATTTATTTGAAAATCATGACATCAAAATCATTCCTGATTTCAACTATTCATTTTATCCAAGTATCTCAGATATATATCTCTATTTCCTCACCTTTAAGTTGACCTGTTCAATGGTCATGCCCATAAGCATATACACTCATTGCCTAAACTCCTTAAGAAGGGTGTGTGTGTGTGTGTGTGTGTGTGTGTGTTGATGTGGGAAACAAAAGCAGAAGAAAAATTAATAAATTTCCTTACTACCTTACAGCCCATTGACAAGTCCTGGAAACAGAGTGACATTCCTCTAGGGACTCAGCTGCCTTGATGTTAGGGCAAAAGACAATCAGCCTGACCCCCAGGACCCTGTAAGTCTACTTTAACATATAAAAATTCCTTTGGAAACTTCCTTTATCTCTACCCCCCAAGATACATGTTGGCAATCATCCTCCAAGTATATGATCCACCACTATACACATCTGAAGAGTCTCATGACTGAGTTTTTCCTAAACATAACAAATGACCTTTTCCTAACAAAGCTAGCCCCTTCAGGATCCTGGAAACTTTGTTTCCAAAATACCTGGGAGGCTTATGCTATCCTTAACCCCCTCCCAACTTGAAAGCATATCATGGGTCACTCCTCATGACCCCAATGCAGCTCTTTCTGCCTACGGGTCCTGTCTCCGTTCTTTAATAAAACCACTTTTTGCACCGAAGACGGCTCAAGAATTCTTTCTTGGCCATTGGCTTCGAAACCAAATGTCTTTCCTACATCATGTGTGATGAATAAAAACTTAGCCAGTGATATAGTATACATTTTATAAATCCTCATTTTTATGTATCTCAATTTCCCCACATCATAGAATTTCCTTAAAAAGGAAATAATACATATAATACATCTCATATTTTTATCCATATGGTATTTAAGATTTCTATAGCTAAAACGCTGGAGTCTATAGCTTCCTCAAAGGAGACCCCAGCAGCCCACTGGTTTGCAGGTAAGTGACTATTTCCCCCCTAGATTTATCTTCATAAGCACTGACTCAACATGTTCGAAAAAGAGAGAAAATAATCTACCCAGTTAGTCCACAAACCAGCTTCTTAGTTCTACTAACTGATCTATTACCAGATGAAGTCAGATATGCAAACCCTCACTTTCTGCCTTGCACCCAGGGGACCCTCAATACCTATTAGCTCCCTTGTTAGGAAGGTCTCATCTCGGGTTTGTGAGACTCTGAAGGTCAACCATCTGTTAGTCCCATCACTACCTTCCTTCCTTAATCTTCCTGCTGCTATTACTCTGTTGCACATCGCCCATTACTTCACAGACAGACCACCCGCCAATGGGTCTTATTCCAGGCTCTCGCCTCCCTCCCACTCACTATCTCATATTGCAAGACCTGCCTCCTGTTAGCATTGCTTAAAACAAGACACCCACCTGCTCAAAAACTTTCGAGTCAAGGTCTACAGGACTCAGTTCAGACAAAACTGCCTTTGTAAGCTCACCACCTCTCCCTCTTCAGCCACCTCTGTCTCTTCCCCGTCCTCCCAATGAATTTTACCCTTTCCTGTCTCAGGCCAGACTCATATTCTTCTTCTCTCCTTTTGGATCCCACAACATCATTCTCTTCAACTGGCTGAATCTTAGGCAAGATCTAACTCAAATCTCAACTCCAGGAAGTCTGCTTCAGCCACTCCAACTAAAAGAAGTCCTTCCTTCTTCTAACTCAGGGGTCTATGAACAATGGGTGAGGACCACACCCCACCCACAGCATGTTTCCGTCGAGTTTTCTTGGGATGCTGTCATGTCCTCTGCTTACATAGTGTAGTGCTCGCTTCGGCAGCACATATACATAGTGTGTAAAGTTGCTTGAGTGCTCTAACAGCACAGCTGAGGAGCTGCTGTAGCCACCTGTAACCCACAGTGCCTAAAATAGTCACTGTCTGGTAACTTACCAGAAAAAAGTTGGCTGATTCCTACTCTAAATTCATAAGGAAATGATAGCTAACCTTTTTTTTAATAAGTACTAAATACCAGGCACGGTGTTAAATGCTTTCAATTCAATATCTCAATGATTATTTCACAACAGCCTTATCAAGTTTGTTATTCTAGTACTCCCATTTAAACGTGTAATCCACCCCTCCCTGACACCCCTTCTTCACCACTGCACTTATACCAACATTCCTGGAAGTATGTACGTTATAAAGCTACTATGTGTTCCATCCATCTGGGAAGGATCACTCATTATCCAGTTCTCGGGATAGTACTTGGTATATAGTAGGAAGTTAATAAATATGTTAATGAATAAATTGGTTATTAGTTATTTTCCTTGTATGTCTTATATGCCCCCAATATGTGGCAAGCTAACTTGAAAGGTATGCATCTAATCTTATATTTTATATTCCTCACAGCACCTGGCAAGATGTTTTTCACATAAGATTGACCCCAAAGTAAATTTTTGGGTAATATATATATATATATATATATATATATATATATATTACATGGCATATATATATATGCCAAAGAAAACATAAAATTTAAGTATCTCATTTGAAAGGAGAATCTCATAAGTACAGATCACTCTTGGACGATTCTTTCACAGACAAATATGATTGTTTTCTCCAAATAAAGCACTTACCTTTGCATGATCAATACGACTGCTTAGTTCTTTGGATGCAAATCCCCCAAATATGAGACTGTGGATGGCTCCTATCCTTGCACATGCCAGCATGGTATACATCGCTTGCGGGATCATGGGCATGTAGATAACCACGGTGTCACCTTTCTTGACACCATGCTTGACCAAAACACCTGCCAGCTTAGAGACCTATAACAAAATCATTACATCAGCCAAGTGTTTTCTGTGTTACTTCACCAAACTTCTAAGACAGTAACACAAGAAGATGGTCATCGTCTTGGTAGTGGTTTAAAGAAACCTGAGTAACACGTATTTGATGATGATGATGTAAGCTTAGACAGTAGCAGTAATAAAAGACACCTGTCTTAGAGTAATTGACTATAAACCAACTTACTATTATTATGCCATATGAACTCTGTGGCTTAAATTTGCTTAATTATCCATTCAACAACATATTTACCGAGCAACTATGATGGACCAGACATTGTGTTTCAAGTCAGGAACACAAACAATGAAAAACAAAGACACAGATATGTCCCTGTGGAGCTTTAATTCTAAAGGGGAAATTTGTCCAGTGAACAGAAAAGTAACATAATGGCAAATATGGATATATGTTGGCTTAACTGTTGAAAGAGACAAGTATGTGTCAGGAAAGAAAGCATTATCATACACTTATAAGGTCAATCAGACAGATTGTGTTATTATCATTCCTATTTTAAATATATGGTAACTGAGACTCAAATATAACAAATAGCTAACCTGGGACCAGATGATGTAGCCAGGATACCATCACAAGTCTTTCAACCTCCTATTCTTTGTCTTTTCTGCTGCCTGAAGCCAATTACTTCTCTTTATAGTTTTTTTATACTAATTATCTATACAAAGTGACCACCCTCTATATTGAGATAAAACATACAAACTTCTTTCTACTTTCGACACATGTTTTGGGGACCAAAACAGACTGTGTAAAATATACCCAGATCTAAGTGAATACAAAGTTCAACATTCTTTCATTTAAAAAATGTATACGGAGCACCTGTATATGGCAGACACTCTTTTCTGATACATCTGTAAACAAAACAAGACCAAGATCTCTATCCTCAGAGGACTTAGGTTTTAGCAGAGTAAATACTTAAAACAAACGTAAGTCAATTATGTATTATGTTAAAAGGTAGTCAGTACTGTGGGCGGAGGGGGAGTAGAACAAAGTAGAGGGGTTGAGAATGAGGGGGATAGGATTCTCAATGGGACAGTGAGTGCAGACCTCACTAAGAAAGTGGCATTTCAGCAAGGACAGGTACATGTTGAGAATAAGTGGATATCCACAGGTATGCTCTTTCAGGCAGAGAGAACACCAGTACAAAGGTGCGAGGGGGATCATCTGTGACGCGATGGAGTAACAGCAAGGAGACCAGGGAGCTGGAACAGAAAGAACAAGGGAGAAAGTGGTGATAGATCAGGTCAGAGAGCGAAAGAAAGGGCCCAGAAGAGCCCAATGGGCAGTGGAAGGACTATGGCTTGCCCTTCGATGTGGCTGTTCAAGATAATGAACAGAGGAGGCCCGAGACAAGGAATTGGGCCACAGGGCTCTTCATAGATCCTTTCATTCCATTCTGCTTCTCCTACTTTTTCAGCAAGTTCTAAGGACTTGGAATCCTGATTATTCTTCCTTTTTCTCTTTATTCACTTCTTCTGTACAGATGGGGAAAGATGTGGTCAAAGTTAAGGGCTCTGGTGAAAGATAGAAAGTAACAAACAACTCTCTTAGTGTTTTGCTCTCCCCTAACTACGCGCTATAATTTAGTGCTATTTTTTAAGAACTCAAAGCTGCCCAGCAGAAAGTTATGAGAAAGATATACCAAAGTAATATAAATCATCAATTTAAATTCTATTTGGAGCTCAGGACCAAGAAAAACACTGGAAAATTATATCCAAACCCTCAGGGTGCCATCCCCATAGAAAGGGGCCACGCTCTGTGATCACATTACTGGGTATCCCATTTAAGGTACAGCGCTAGGAGAGACCAATGAGAAGAGTTTGTCCTATTTACAGCTATAATTTCAGCATCTTGAATAGTGTCTATTGTTGAGTACAAATGATCTTCATCCAAGACCCAACCTAGCAGTGATTCAGTAACTTTATATTCCAGTCTCACTTCACAATGTTGCTGGAAGATGCCTAACATCTGAAAGAAATTTTTCTGTCCTCTGAAAGAAATGATATTGATGAATTCAAGAACTTTTTTGGGAAAAAAAAAATCTCAAAATGACCAAATGTGATGCCAAGATGTATTTAAGTTGGAGTCACGTCACATCTTTAAAAAAAAAGAGCCAACATGTTAAAATTAGGAGCCTTCATATACAAATCCAGATTTCCAGGTTCTCCTGAAAAATTGTAAAGTCTAGCAACACTGGGCCTCTGTTTTTGAATGACAGCAATCAATTAAACCTGCTATCAGCGACTAGGTTGAACTCACCATTCCCTGGAGCCATTAATCACAGAGCATAGTTTTTTCTTTCCATCCTGAGTTTAAAATATATTCTTCTACATCTTGTTTATTTTGTGTTATATGCTTACATCATAGTTCTATAACCATAAAGGGTGTGATATATACTGATAATGAATTTTTTCCCCACCCGTTTCTCCTATTTATATTATCTGCTTGGCTCAGGCATCTGAATTGTGAACCACTTCCCTGAAGACAATTAGTAAATTAGGCCGCACCAGGTCCGTATAACCACTAGATGGCGTCCATTTGGCCTTGTTAACCTTGCTTTTTGCAGCCACTCAAAGTTTTGGAATACTGTGCTAACCACATCAGAGTTGCCATAGAGAAAAAAGTTTTACATGATCAATAGAGAAAATTTCTTTTTCAGTAGTGTCCAGGGCTAAATGTCATTCCAGTTAAATTTTACATTGTAAATTGTATACATATATAAAATTATATACATATATATGTATTTATATACATACATATATATACATATGTATGTATATATACGAATGAAGTTGAATGGGAAAACATTTCTGGTGAGACTTCTAATAGGCATATAAAAAACAAAATATTAGCTCAAGCAAGAAAAATAAGTGGATATTGGTTTAATATGAAAATATGTGGTGATACTTCATTACAAAACATTTCTTACTAACATTAAATCTAGAAATAGTCAGGACGGGAGTCCTAAACAGAATACTTAAGTCTTGTTTCAGACACAAATAAAATCATTTTGAAAATAAGTGTAAGCAACAGCAAACCAGAAGAGGAAAAATCTAGAAATCCCAGTCATCTGAGAGTCCATAATCACTCCAAGAAAGTGTTATGAAACTTCAGTACAAAGGGCAATTTGTTTATTGCTATTTCACGGCTCATCTTGTTTTTACTGACTTTCAGATGGAAAAATTATCAAAGAGAAGGAAATTGGATATTATTTTTATTCAGTGTTAATATTCTTCTTATCCTACCATAGATATCTGAATGTAACTTTACACTTTCTATTGCTATCCAAAGAGAAAATAGTTAATATATATCTTGTATAATCTATAACTTCTCAATGAAAGGAAAAGTTACATCATATGTCTTCACCCAATCCATATTCATTTTTGCACCTTCTAAATATTGTGTTTTAATTTATCAACAATTTAATCATTTTCTATCACTCACACACCACTAAATTGGTTTTCCGTCTAATGTCAAGGGCAGTACACATGCTATGAAATCATGGTCAGGCCATGCCTCTCTGCTAGCAGGAGGATAACTGAGCTGTGAAGGAAGCCCGAAGAAACAAAATGAATGTACATATTCATTTAGATACAACACTATTTGCTTCTTCCCACTAGAGACTTTCAATTAATCATTATTTTGATTAATAGCTAATTTAAAGCCGCTCAAATGTATAAGTATCCTGTCACTGATTCAACTTACACAATATCTGCTATGTATACTATCCTGAAGTCAAGTTTGCAGAGGCAAAACAGGAAGACATAGTCCTTAAAGCAAAGAAATGAAGAGTCCAGGGAAAAAGAACATAAATAAATAGTAATGACAAAGAAACTGTAACGGCAGATATTTATGTTATGTGAAATGGTATACACATAGATTTGGTTTAAATATAACAAATGTGCTTATTTTTGATATAAGTAAAAACTTTAAATTTTAAAATTATAAAATGAAAACATATTAGTATAAATAATAAAAAAGAATTTAATAAATTTGGTATGTAATCATTCTGCAAAATCTTCATTCAAAAGCAGTCTGTGGGTTAGTATAATTTCATGATCAAATGTCCATGACACAAATATAAACATTAGGTGAAACTGACCAAAGACTATGTTCTGTAGAGTAAATTAGCACTTGCTTCACAAACAGCAAGTGTGTCTATCTAAAGAAAATCATGTTTGTATGAGAAAGATAGTGTTGGTGTCCAAATTATAGTAAAAAGATAATAATTATAGGCAATTTCAGGGCCATTTCCAAGAAAATTATATGAAAGAGAAGACAAGAGGAAGCATATTCCAAGCTGCAATGATGTCTCACTGCACACCCTGGTCTAATCAATCACAGAAAATATAACTCATGTAAAAACCAATTATAATATCTGAGGAAGCAATCTTTTTTTCCTAAAATTCTACTTGAAAAATATTCAGAAACCTTCCCAGGGCGTTCTATATAAAAACACCTCAAAAGATGGGGAGTAAGCAGGGGATTTACAGGTGGCTGCTCTATAAAGTTTGAATCCGACTTTTCTAAAACCCAGTAAGTATAAAACCCAGGAAGTACAGCCGGCATTCCCAGATAAAGACACAGATGGGGAATAGCTTCCACAAGGCACAAAGCAATGGTGTCCTTTAACTGTCCCCATGCAAGCAAATGTTGCTATCGTTAGGGAGATTTAAACATGATGTCTATTCATTTCTCCCCTGGACCATTTGTCATCTCTTGGTTTCCAGTCTTGCCCACTATAGTTTCTTCTTCAGAGAATCCAAAGTGATGGGGCTTCCTAGCATACTTTGAATAAAATATAGTCTTGGGGTGCCCAGGTGGCTCAATTGGTAAGGGTCTGCCTTCAGCTCAGGTCAGGATCTCGGGGTCCTGGGATCGAGCCCCACGTCGGACTCCCTGCTCAGTGAGGAGTCTGCTTCTCCCTCTCCCTCCCCACCGTTCATGCTATCTCTTGCTCTCTCTCTCTCTCTCAAATAAATAAATAAATACATTTTTAAGAAAATATATAGTCTTTACAATGGCACACAAGGTCCTACAGGATCTGACTCGTGGATACTCCCCAACCTCACCTTCTTCCACTTTCTTCTCATTGCTGGCCTCCTGGTGCCCCTTGATGACCCAAGTATGTTCTTGTTCCAGGGCCTCTGCTGATCTGATTTTCACTCAAATGGGCACATGGTTCTCTCTCAGTCTCTATTTGGGTCTGTGTCACTGGGTCATCTCCTTGGTGACAAGCAGTTTTTTCTGACAAACGTTATCTAAAATGGCAGCCCAAGTCACTCTGTAGAGCCATATTTTTCTTCACTTATATTGTATAACTTTTCATTTATGTTGTATTATCTTCTTATTCAAAATGTATCATCTTCCTAATTAGAATGCAGTTTCCCTATAAGGAAAGATGATACCATTCACTACTATAGTCTGTGATGCCCACAGTAGTGCCAAATATATATCAGGTGTCCCAAAAGTATGCTTTAATAAATAAGTAAATTGGCTCCATCATCATTCTGGTCCAGAAAAATGAATTCAAAACAGATGGTCTATTGATGTTGTCGAGTTAACTTTCTAAAGGTCAGAGGTTAGCCACCCTGAAAATAAGACAAATCATCTACTAAGAACCTATCAATAAATGACAAAAATAAATTAATTAAGCAAATGTAAAAATTCATGGACCAGAATGTCAGGTTTCCAAGAAAGCCAAGTAAGGTAAATGTTTTAAGCAGAGATTTAGGTGAGGCAGGATATAAACCTTCACAGTCAGGCAATGCACTAAAACAAGATTCTCACTGCATGAAAAAATAAAAATTCCCTGTGGGGCCCCTGGGTGGCGCAGCTGATTAAGTGTCCAACTCTTGGTTTCCACTCAGGTGGTGATCTCAGGGTCCTGAGGTAGAGCCCCCTGTCGGGCTCTGCGTTCAGCACTGAGTCTGCTTCAGAGTCTCTCTCCCTCTTCTTCTGCTCTCTCTCTCTCTCTCTCTCTCTAAATTAAATAAAAATTTTGAAAATTTCTAAAAATTAAAAAGATGTAAAAAAATAAAAATAAATAAATAAAAAATAAAAATTCCCCAATGTAGAGCAGACAAGTGACATTTTTGGAAATAATTATTTCTCTCAGACAAGGATTAGATTTTTCTTTACTTTTTAATGAATGAGTAACTGTTCTTTTTCACGAATCCATTCAGTATATAATATGAGCTTATGCTATAAGGCCTGTATTAGACACAATGTTGGTAAAAAAACAAATACATAAATAAAATATTACCGTAATCCTCAAGGAATATTACTCTGGTCAAGAAATACACTAGTAAGTAGATACACTAATAAGTAATGTAAAAAGCAAAAATAAACTCATGTATGGAGAAAGTGTCCTGGACTTCACATCATGGAGAAATAGTTTCTGGCACAGAAGGAAGTGAAAAGAAGTGAGTTTACACTTCAAACAATCTCAAAAAATCTGGCTGAGAAAATTCAAGGGCATTGGTTGTCTTACTGTCATTTTGAGTTGATGCCTAGACATTTTTATTTTGAATGCATGACTCTAAACATGGAAAAAAGTAAGCTAGGAAATATTAAAATGTCGCTTTCTCATTTAATTTATTCCTTCCTACAGCATCTATTAAATTGGTCTAATACTTATTTTCTTTAGATGGCGTATTCTCAGAATCTAATCTAACTTAAAATTTATTCAGTTGAGAAGTTATTCAAAACAGAGTTTTAGCTACAATTTTCGTAAAAATTTAAATCAGTAGTTGGTGCCTACTCATCTACAATTTCAAATGAAATACAAATGTGTCTGCTAAAACATATTTTACAACATGGCATTATACAAAATAGTTTACAAAAATAATAAGGCTTATGGAGAAATAAGGTTGAGCTAGGACTCAAAAATGAACATAGCTAGAGTTCTTTAACATTAGTAAAGTACTGCGACAGCATCATGTTCCATAGATCAGTTACAGGCTTAAACAGTGGGACTCATGCTTCCTGTTCTAAGATATTCTACTGGAGGGCATTTGCTTCCAAATTTCCTTGCAAAGAGGGACTGGCCAAAACAGCAGTGTAGATTATGTAGCAGTATCATTATTTTTAAAATGGGAGAGTATCTTCTTAGCTTTAGATTCTTAAAACCACTTAACTCATCAACACTGGCACAAAAAGATCTTCATTATTTCTTTTTCTTTTGAAAAGGTTTTCAGATATGGATAAGGTGTTCTCTTTAAATTGTGAGAAAGTCTCTCCAGGACTTGCTAACAAGGTAACAATCCAACAGGAAAATGAATGGGCAAAAGGTTTGAATGGGCACTTTAGAAAAGTAGAACAAATGGCCAATAAACACAGGAAAAAGGAGCTCCATTTCTGTAGTCATTAGGGAAAAGTGAACTAAAACCACAATGCAATATCACCACACATTCACCGCAAAGGCCCAAATTGAAAAAGACTTGGAATTCTCGGGGCCCCTGGGTGGCTCAGTCGATTAAGCGTCTGCCTTCAGCTCAGGTCATGATCCCAGGGTCCTGGGACTGAGTCCCACATCCAGCTCCCTGCTCAGTGGGAGCCTGCTTCTCCCTCTACCTCTGCCACACCCCCTGCTCGTACTCTTTCACTCTCTGTGATAAATAAATAAAATCTTTAAAAAAATTTTAAAAAAACCTTGAGATTCTCAATACCAACTGTTGACAACTGACATTCTCATACACTGCAAGTGGGAATTAAATTGGTACAACCGGTTTGGAAAACCATTAAACGAAAGAATCTCATACACAAAGAGTTGAATAAAAAAGCCAGTGAGTACATTCTATTATTCAATTTATACAAAGTTCAAAAGCTAGTAAATGTCATCATGGATGGTATGTAGATGTCTGAATAATAATCCCATAAAGGCTGAATAAGAAATGACTAAAACGAAGCAATAATACGTGCTTCTAGGGGCTGGGGATATTCTGTCTCCTGAACTGCTTACGTGGGTGTGTTCTGTTTGTGAAAAATCTAACAAGCTTTTATACTTATGCTCTGTGTACTAATCTGAATGTATATGACATTTCATCCTAAGTTTAAAAAATGGCATGCTAGGAAAAAAAACCTACATAAAGCACTATAAATTCAATCTCATACCAGCATCATTCACCTACTCACCAAGCGTGGAGAAGGTAATTCACCTTACAGAGATATACCTTTTAGCAGAGCTGACTGCAGTACAACTGAAGTTTTTATTGCTTATTTAAGAAGTCTGAAGAAAGTAAACTAAGCATATGCACTGTTGTAACCCTTCCCCTCAACAAGACAACCATTGGCAGGACTGAATTTCTGCATGTTCTAGTTTTTGTGTTTTAGGTTCTTGCTTAAGGAAATGCTGGTGATGTGACAGACAAAGAACTATCAGATTATCTCACCCTGACATATTTCTGAGAAGATGGAATTCATATTTTGAAAAGAGCATCCTGAAGGTCAGAATTGGAGGGAAGACTTCTCATGGGACATGGCCCTTGACTTCAGAGTAATTTTCTCCTCCAAATTATTCAACCTTCCTAATTACAATCACCAGCATAATTATATCTCAAAGAATTACCTTCAGTAGAGATAACAGACACTTTCAGTTTGAACTAAATCAGGAAAGTTTAGCACACACGGTGTTTCATCAATTTTCCCTGTATATATATACTCGTGAAAATTTCTCAAATGCCTTTTAGTGGTCACATTTTTATTTAGCAAATAAACAAATAAAAATTCACAACTGGGGGCAACTGGGTGGCTCAGTCGGTTAAGCTTCTGCCTTTAGCTCAGGTCATGATCTCAGGGTCCTGGGATCAAACCCCACGTTGGGCTCCCTGCTCAGAGGAGAGCTTGCTTCTCCCTCTACCCCCTGCTCATGCTCTCTCTTGTGCTATCACTCTCTCTCTCAAATAAATAAATAAAATCTTTAAAAAAATAAAAATAAAATACATTTAAAATTTTTTAAAAATCACAATTGTTTGAATACCAAAAAAGAGCAAACTTACCACACACAAATGGAGGTAAACTCAAAATGAAATTATAGAGAAAATAAATTCAAAGTAGGAATTTCTAAAAATGACGAATACTGTATATAACATATGCATCCAAATACAAACATAAACTCACACACACCCCTTTATTTCACTGAGCTTTGATAGAACCACTAACTTGAAAAGAGCTACCAAGAGGAGGACACAATAAACACATCCATTTCTGCTGCAATGCAGATATGGGTTGTGAGTGGGGAAAATTCATGGAGGAAATATTCATCTTGAACTTCCAAGCCCAATGTAAATAAGCTACAGTTCTTCACAGGTAGTAAGAGGTCAGAATTTACTTAGAAAGAAGCTCGTGTTATATTACCAATAAAATTCAAAGATAAGAAGTTCCCACAGTAAAGGAAGCTAGAGTCATTTAGAAATTTCAAATCGTATTTCCTTCATTCATTCCTTCATCATTCAACACATGTTCACTACGCACCAGTCCCCACTCTGAACAGAACAAAAGCCTCTTCCCTCAAGGAAAGTACATTCTGGAAGAGGAAACACCACAAAAGAAGAGAGCTAAGTAAAAGAAAAACAGTGGTACTGAGTAATAAATGGCAAAATTAAAAAGAAAGCAGAAAAGGGAGGTCCAAAGTCGTGTGGACATGGGAACATTTGTATTTAATATGGCCAGGGAAAATCTCATCCAGCTACCATGGAAAATAATATCCAGGTACCATGAACCATAGATATCTGGAAGAAACGCTATCTCAAGCAGAAGGTAGGTAAGTACAAAACTCCAAGTCAGGAATGGAGCAAGATGAAAGTTAACTGCAGGAGGCAGTGGGGTCGGGGTGTGCAGTGTAGTGGGGCTGGGGTATACAGTGTAGTGGGGTTGGGATGTGCAGTGCAGTGGGGCTGGGATGTGCAGTGCAGTGGGGCTAGGGTGTGTGGTGGAGTTGGGGTGTGCAGTGCAGTGGGGCTGGGGTGTGCAGTGCAGTGAGGCTGGGGTGTGCAGTGCAGTGAGGCTGGGGTGTGCAGTGTAGTGGGGTCAAGGTGTGCAGTGTAGTGAGGCTGGGGTGTGCAGGGCAGTGGGGTTGGGGTGTGTAGTGCAGGGGGTAGGGGTGTGCAATGCAGTGGGGCTGGGATGTGCAATGTACTGAGGCTGGGGTGTGTAGTGTAGTACAGTGGGATTGGGGAGTAAGTCACAGGAGCTGATCATGCAGAACCACAGGTCACAGGGAGGAGTGGCTTTTGTTTTTCTCTTTCCATGCTCTCAGGATAAAGTACAAATCTGTAGTGTAGCACTCAGAGTTCTGAGAGTCTGGTTCACTGGAGCCCTATCTCGCTAATCACTCGTGCTTGTACTTTATGCCAAAGCCACCGGGGAGGCACTGGATTCTCCCTTCCCTGAATATCTCTGTATGAGCTATTCCTTGTGTCTGCAGGACCCTCCTTCCCACGATTTCCCTTCCCACTTCTGGTATTTTGGGCTAATTTTAGGCACTGACTCTTCCAGAAAGCCTTTCCATGCTGTATTAACAGTTGGCTGAGCTGCATGCCTTCCCATGTGTTTCTACAGAACATAATACTACCCTCTAACATAACCTTTATTACAGTTACGCAGGGTCTTAGCTCTTTAAAATAGGGAATGGGCACATTCGCCTTGTATCCCTTGTTCCCAACAGGGTTTGGCATATAAAACAAACATTTGTTGAATGAATGAATAATGGATCTTGAACCTGGCTCAAATCTCTCTCCAAAAAATCTTAATAAAGGGTTGTTTAAATGATCAGATCTACATAAAAGGTGACAGTTTTGGAAAAGCTCTACTTCTGAATCATTCTGTAAAATCTTCAGATCCTTCATGTCACTGAAACAATTTAGCCTAAAATGTGTCTGTCTCCTAATTAAATAAGAAATGCTAACTAACTTCATCAAGTTTTACTTAGTCAAAAACTCCCGGTAGAAAAGAGAGATTAAAACAAGTACAAAGCCACTTCTCTTTGTTTGTTCTCAGTGGCATTACCATTAAAGCTTTCTTTCTCTGTCTTCTCTACTTAATAAAATAAAGGCCACAGGGAACCGGGAGCAGGTAATCAAAGCAGAGCACAATGCCTCCCTCTTTCCTAACACTTCTTCCTTTAGTACTTTAGAGAAGAAAAGCCTGGGGAATCAGAAGCTGTCAGCAGGTGAGAGAAACAGGACTTTTAAGTACTTTGATGTCAGGCTAAACTGAAACCAATGAACCAGTACAAACCTCAAAAGGGTCTAAGAGTCTAGACTCAATATTAGAAAATAGAGATGAGTTAGCAGAAATGTTTCTAAGCAAAATGTGTATGTGTTTACCATATATACTTATGCAATTGATTTACAAAAAGCAGCAAATTATTTAACTCTCCTTAGTTTATGTTTCTCTAAAGCTTTCTCTTTGGCTCTGATGGTTATGTGTCAAATTCAATACTGGTATAGATAATATTCGGGAATATATAAGTAAGCGTCCTAATCTGTATTCTAATTAAGATTCACCTGTGTCTTAGGCCTTAATAAAATGAAGCTGTGACAATATGCCCAAATCAGAGGAGTAAAGTTTTTAATCATAGATAAACCCTCATCTAAAAGCCAAAAATGCGAACCTAAAATAAAACACAAGGTAGAGCAGGTTATCAGGAAATTTACATTATCTCTTATAATAAAACATGGCCTCAGATGAGTAACAGGGTCGTTTGCTAATGGAGTTCTCTCTCTCCTCAGCCCCAGTGTGAGCTCTGTTTCTGTATAATTCATTCTGAAAATAGAGTTCACACTTACAGACCAATACAAAGTACTCAACAGTATAATTGTGGCATTATTTTATTCTGTTCTATCTTGGGCTGCCTAACATTTGAACTCCCTTCTTATTGGATTGGAATTCCCTCAGTATGAGTCCTAGAGGGAGCTAGGACCCGAATTCCTAGTATGAAATCAAAAGAAGAGAAGACATTTCTTCCTCCACTGCCTGGTACTTTAGGCATGTAACCTAAAATTGGCCAACTAGGTATTCCTACTGTGTCAGTCTAGGGGGTTAATTCAAGTTAGCAAGTCTAGTTACCAATGTGTGGGTTCTCCTTAAATTTTTACTTCTGCCCCTTCTCTAGTTACCAATGTGTGGGTTCTCCTTAAATTTTTACCTCTGCCCCTTCTCCCTTCTCACTTTTCTGAACCTGGTTCTTTAGTCTTCCCTTTTCATGAATTCCTCTTATGTTTAAATCAGCTGAAGCCAGCATTCACTGATACAACCAGGCTGATACCCAGCTTGAGTAAAACTGGCTTAAATTTCTCTCTTGATTGTTTGCAACAACTCAGGATGGAGACATTGGATTGTCCCAGTTGCCTTTTTTGGAAATCTCTTAGAAATCTAAACAGGAACATTGTTGATGCAAAAGGATATAATTTCAGGGAGCCAAGGAAAGTTGACCAAATTTTCTAAAAATCCAGCACAAACCCTAAGTAGGTTAAAAAAGCAAAAGAAGAGAATGTGCTTTCAAAAGCCTTAATTTAAAAGCAAATGCTTCCAAACCCTAGTATAACCAACTCTGCTCAACCAGTAGTTCTCAACCAGTAACCATTTTGCCACCCAGGAGACATTCAGCAACGCTTGGAGACTTTTTTTGGTCATTACAACTACGGGAGGTGTGCCATTGCATCTAATAGGTAAAGACCAGGAATGCTGCAAAACATCGTACAGTGTACATAACAGTATCCCATAACAAAGAATTCTCTGGCTTACAATGTCGATAGTGTCGGGTGCCTGGGTAGCTCAGTCAGTTAAGCATCCAATTGGTTTTGGCTCAGGTCATGATTTCAGGGTTGTGAGATGGAGCCCTGTGTTGGACTCCATGCTCAGTGAGGAGTCTGCTTCTCTCCCTCTCTCCCTCTCCCTTTGCCCCTCTCCCCCTCTAAAAGTAATTAATTAATTAAAATAACAAATAAATAAATAATAAATAAATAAATAAATAAAATGTCAATACCATCAAAGTAGAAACCCTTCCTTATGCTTTTATCTCCCTTTAAATCATATGTAAATAGGGCGCCTGGGTGGCTCAGTCAGTTAAGCGGCTGCCTTCGGCTCAGGTCATGATCCTGGGGTCCTGGGATCGAGCCCCACGTCCAGCTCCCTGCTCAGCAGAGAGCCTGCTTCTCCCTCTCCCTCTGCCTGCCACTCTGCCTACTTGTGCTCTCTCTATCTGTTGAATAAATAAATAAAATCTTTAAAAAAAAATCATATGTAAATAAATGCACCCACAGAGCTAGGATACATGTTGCACCGTCCACAATACCCAAATACATTCATAATTACTTCTGAAACCTCATTTCCACCTTAATGCTAAAAAAAAAATCTTATAATTCATCTGTCAATATTGTGATTCACCCAAGAACTACACAGATGGGAAAGAACAAACAAACAAGAAAAAAGAACAAATGAAGGAAAGGCACAGTGTGTAAAAAGACCTGTAACGGACAAGGAGTGCTGGAGGGCATGACGGGACAACCAAGATGAAGAACGGTTGTGTGCACGGCCAAGAAGTTCTGGAAATGAAGCTTGGGGAAATGCTTCATTACAAATGGCTTCTGCATTCCGGCCGTCCAGATTTTACTCTCTAAGTAATAGCAATTTTTATGGAAAAGGTTTTTAACTAATTGTTTCTTAAGGAGGAAACTCCAGCGTCACTTTAGGTAGTGATCCAACAGCAGGGGAGGCTGGTAGTGGGGAAGTTGGGAGGCTGCTTCACTACCGCAAGAGCTGAAAATTAGCAGGACTGAGTGATGGCAACGTAGATGGAAGCAAAGGCCAGGAGAGGACCTACACATATTCTTAGAGGCTTGCTAAGCTCTCCCTGTAAAATGAGTCTCTTCCAGTACTGAAACATACAAATATAAGGGATAAAAGCCATCTAAATGAGTTAACATACCTCTAGTTTTTCCAATGTGCATCAAAAGGAAACCATAGTAATGTAGGTCAATGAATTAAGCGAAGTAAAGGTTACACAATGTGAATGCAGGTTATTTAAGTAATCTCTATGATTTCCAAATAACATATACAGAACATTTATGATATTACCTGCTCCAGAACCTCTTTGTAGGTAATAGTTGCTTTCGTGTTTGTAACAGGACTGTCGTAGATGATAGCAATCTTATCTCCTTGACCATTTTCAATATGACGATCGATGGCATTGTAACAAATGTTAAGCATTCCTTCCACAAACCTGAAAAATTGGAAGGTAAGGGTCAATAATTCTTTCCAAAATGTATTATTGCTTAACCAGTTTCTATATTTCTAGTTTGGTACCACTGCCCTTAAAATAGTGTTTCCCCATGCATAGTATGCCAGGTAATGATGTCTACAAAGTGGATATTTAAGATGGTACAGAAGGGACATCTTTTTTTTTTTTTAAGATTTTATTTATTTACTTGAGAGAGAAGGAGCACACGAGCGCGAGTTGGGGGAAGGGGTAGAGGGAGAAGCAGACTCCACACTGAGCAGGGAGCCAGATGTGGGGCTGGATCCCAGGACCCTGGGACCATGACCTGAGCCGAAGGCAGACATTTAACGACCGAGCCACCCACGTGCCCCCAGAAGGGACATCTTTATTTTAATAAATATGTATTTATTTTGATGTGCACTAGAAAAAAATATACCTCACACTTCAAGGGGACAACTTTGTCAATTTAATCGCTTAGGAGGAAACTAAAGTATGGAGCACCAAAATAATCTAGGTTACATGGATGAAATGAATTGTATATAAGAGCAGTGCAGGCCAAGCAAACATTAGGCTGAGAGAACAAATGGTAGATGTGTGACTGAGTTTGGGTATCTGCTGTAAAACGACAAACTTACTGGAAAATTCAATTCTTTAAAAGAACTGTTTATATATACTTTTTTTTGCATCAATTAAGTGCGATGCCTCCAGTTGCACAAAGAATAGATAAGCTCTGTTCTGCTTCTTTTTTTTTTTTGCGTTTTTGAGATGTTTCATAATTTGAATAAAGAATGGACATGCATATAAAATTTTAATTAATTTTTTCAAAGACCTTTGCAATTTAGTGCTTTTCATCTCCTAATTGATCAATGCCTTCCTGTGAAAATACGGATATCATGTAGATAGATGGAGATACTTTTTAAGGAAATATATCTCATTTTTCCAAAAGAAAAAGCTTTGCAGGTGCCACTTGTTTAGGAGGAGGGGATTAGAATAAAGCATTCAAATACAGCAATGGTCTATTTGTTCCAATGTCAGATTAGCAAATATTGCAACAATGCAAAATAACAAGAAAAAAAAACATTGATGCAAGAAGAAAAAGTCTTGTCAGATAGCAGAGGATCACCTTCAGGTCTTCATTCAAAAAGCCCTGTGTGAAACGAGGCAGTGAATTAAAAGCAGCTGTAGATTTAGTGGCGGCATTAAGAAATTACACATACAGAACTCAGCAGGAGGAAGGATCACTTAATCAGGGTCAAATGACCCTCCACACTTCAATAATCGGAATATGACTACCTGACAACACAGCACAAAGGGTAATTAACGTAAAGATTCTTAATCGCCAAGTGTGATAGGTTCAATGTTCGTTCAAAAATATTGTCTCTTCCCCTTGCCCCCACCTCCATGGGAGCTCATCCGTGGGAGCATGCTTTGCTGAATCAGCAGAGGCCTGAAAGCACTTGTGCAGCTGGGCTCACTCACCTTCACCTCTACTTCCTCCAGAAGAGCCTCCCGTATTACAGCTGCCTCCTCAGCCTCCTACCCAAAGCAGGTATCTCTGCAGGTGGGAGTAGAGCCCCAAAAAAGTGGGGAACCCAACCCAGTCAGATAATATGTCTTGGAGCCACGTTTCCAGTCATGCCCATCCTGGATCATCTGACCCCATGACAACCTAGAGATACATGGAAATAACTGCTGAATGTGTTAGATTTGGACATTTTTAGAGTTACTGGATATGCATGCCAAGAAAAAAAGGTAGTTTGCTCAACATTTTGTGGCAGAAATAAGGAAAGATGTTTCATAGGATTTTCTCACAAAAATATTTATTTCTATTTTTTTTTTTTTTGTTTCTGTTTCTGAAACAGAATATTGGAATATTGGCTTGCTGCAAGAGCAAATGTTTTTGTCATCATTCTCTTTCTTTTTATCTACTCTTACCACACTTTGTGCCCAATAATTAATTACGCTCATGACAGTGCACAAAGAAAGGGGCCCCCTCAATACCAAAGAACAGGAAGAATTCACTTTATCATCTGCTGACTATGCTCCTACCGCTTTACTTATTCCTTCTCAATACCTTTCATGGAATCCTTTTCCTCTGTCAAATCTTTGACCAAGATTCCTAAGGCTCCATATCCATCCCTTGACTCACTCTGCATACACTCCCTGGGTAATCTTTATACTCATATGGCTTCAACTTCCGTCTTGAGCTCCAGCCCTGACCTTCTTTCTGAGCTCTGGACCCCTACAGCCACAGCCTGCTGGACACTGACGGGTTTCGGAATGAGCATCCCCAAAACATGCTACTTTGACATGTGGATTATTTTGAGCAGAAGACAATCAAGGCCCAAAAGACTCAGGAAGACCTTTAGCCTCCCCTGTCCTTAACTGCTTCTAAGAATTTAGTTAGACGGCCTGGTCCAGGAAAAGATCTATCACCAAAGGTAACTACAAAGGGTATGGGCTAGGCATGGTAGGCTGTGGGGGGAGGGTTGGCAGGGCTTGATTGTTCCAATTCCTCTCTATGTCCCATGGTCTCTGCAAAAAAACATTTGCTCTTTCCATCTTCCTGTGAATTGTCTTCCTTCCCTTTGAAGCTCTAGGCCCCTACCCCCCTCACCTTAGCTCAGGATGCCATATAAGCCTCAATAGTCTGACTATTAGACTCTCTCATGTCTGTGTGAGGCTCCCATACATTCGAAATTAGTTTTTTTCATTAATTTCACATTACATCAATTTAATTAATAGATCAGCCAAAAGAACCTAGAGGGGTACAGTAAAAAATTTTTCCTCCCCAACAAAATCTCTACTTGGAAAGAATAACATGTCCAAAACTATAGTCATTTTCACCCCACCTCAACCCACTGCCCCATCCCAAATGCAAACCCTCCCCTTCTCCTGTTTTCCATATTTCAAGGAACAACCTTGCACCCCGGGACCTGAATTAGAAACCCCAGAGTCAGATTTGATCCCTCATTCTCTACATTCCATTGGCCATATGTAACATCACATTAACCTCCATAAATGTTCAGTTCTCTCATTGATAACCTGGGTTAGAATTACTGCCTCCTAATTAATCTCCCTGCCTCAGGCCTCAGCCCATCCTCTCAAGTCATCTCTCTATGCTATTAGAATGTTTTTCCTCAATAAGTCAGACTTAGAAAGACAAATTCCATATGATTTCGCTCTTATGTGGAATCTAAAAACAAAACAAATGAATAAATAAACAAAAAGGAGAATCAGACTTATAAATACAGAGAACAAACTGATGGTTGCCAGAGGGAAGGAGGTGGGGGAACGGGTGAAGGTAAGTAGGAGAAACAGGCTTCCAGTTACATAACGAATAAGTCACGAAGATGAAAGGCACAGCCTAGGGAATACAGTTGATATTATAATGGCATTTTACAGTAACAGATGACAGCTACACTTGTGGTGAGCATAGCATAATGTACAAAGAAGTTCGATCACTATGTTGTACACCTGAAACTAATGTAACATTGTGTGTCAACTATACTCAAATTAAAAAAAAGGTTTTTAAAGAATGTTTTCCCTCAGTGTAAATGTTCTCATACCAAATAGTGCTCATATTTAGTACTGTTCCATGAAGTTCAGCATAAAAACTATGTATCTTCCAATGGCATGCAAAGCCCATTCATCTCAGCTTTGTTTCTCCCCATCCAGCTTCCCACATTTCAGCTTCAATGAACTACAAAATTTGTAATTCCTGAGTCCAGTCAGCTGCTTTTTCTGTGGCTATCCTTTACCTTTACCACCACCCTCCCCCACGCAGTTCCAAAGCCCTATGTACATATCTCTGCCATGGTACTTATCACACTGTATTGACAATTGGTCTACTTACATGTTTCCTTCCTTATGCTATAATCTACCTTATAGCAGAAACAATGCCATATTCTCCTTAAAAGTCCTAGGATCTACTATAGCAGTTCTCATATTAGGCATTCAATGTATATTTGATAAATGAATGAATAAAAATACAGTGAATGTTCAAGAAACATTGGATTTAGGATCCAGGTAGAGTAGCCAGGGCAGTTTTTACTATCTCATTTTAAAGTTGAGAGAACAGAGACTTAACAAGAATAATTCCCAGGACATTTGGCAAGAAATTGGATAATGCCATACCTGCAACCCAAGTCTTCAGACATCTAGACACACATCAGTATTAACATCATATTAATTATTCCATTTATAAATAACTTATTTTCTATCCTCAAGTTCACTGATTCTTTCCTCTGTGGTGTCCATTCTGCTGTTGAGCCAATTTGGTGAGTTTTTATTTTGGTAATTGTATTTTTCAGTTCTCAAATTTCCATTTGGTTTTTCTTTATATCTTGTGATTCTACGCGGAAGCTTTCTATTTCTTTATTGTGACTTAAAAAAAAATATTTTGAGTATGTGTATACTTGTCTGTTGAAGCATTTTGATGATGGCTGCATTAAAATCCTTATCAGATAGTTCCAATCTCTGTGTCATCTCAGGGTTGGCATCTACTGATTGTTTTCCCACTCATGTTAAGATTTTCCTGGTTTTTGGAATGACAGGTGATTTGAGATTGTACCCTGGACATTGTGGGTATTTTATTATGAGACTCTGGAGTGTATTTAAAGATCCTATTTATATTCCAGACCTCCCCTAACACTGTGTCAATGGAGAGGGATGCCTCATTACTCCCAGGTACAGGTGTCAGTCCCAGTTCCCCTAATGGCCTCCTTGGACACTGGCGCGTGTGAGGGGTATCTCAATACTGCCAGATTAGGGTGGAAGTTCAGGATCCCACTTGGCTTCCATGACACTATCCTGGCTGTGAGAAGGCACCTTTTTACTGTTTTCCCACGTGGTCTCCACTGACACTGCCAGATGGAAGAGGCTCGTTACCTCTCTACCTTAGGCAGAATGAAAGGTCTGACTCACAATATAACCTTCTCTGACAGCACCAAGGGAGGTGGCAATGTTTGCGTTGCCACCTTAGAGCCTGGCTAGAGTACAAGTCTAGACTGCACCAGGTTTTCATGGGTGAGGATGGGACTGGGGTCATAGTTTTTTCTGTAGCATTTGGCTGGGTTAGGGTGGTTACTGTCTAAAATCCAGAGACAGATTTTGGTTGGGGCTTTTATTTTTTTTCTCTACCTATTGGTGTTTCTGGGTGCCTGCTTCTCCAGCACTCAGTCTAGGATATATAAGACAAAAAGTAAACCCAAGGAACTCATTACCATGTCATTCCTAATATCTCAAAGTTTCTAGATGATTTGGTTTGTTCTCTCTACCTTCCAGAGTCTTCTTATGTGTGTTTTATATATAATGTCCTAGGTATTTATCTGTATTTAACTGGATCAATAGAGGAAAGTACATTTCTCCATCTTGTCCTGAAACCAGAAATTTTTATTTTTTATTTTTTTAAAGATTTTATTTGTTGGGGGGGGAGCACAAGCAGGGGGAGTGGCAGGCTCCCCACTGAGCAGGGAGCCCAATGTGGGACTCCATCCCAGGACCCTGGGATCATGACCTGAGCCAAATGCAGACACTTAACCGACTGAGCCACCCAGGCGTCCCCAGAAATTTTTAAAAAACATTTATTGATCCCTTACTTTAGGCCAATATTTCATGTGTATTAGCTCATTTAGTCAAAAAACAACCCTGCCTTATTAGGTAGGTACTTCATTCAATATTCAAAGAACTTTAGATTTTTTTCAATTATTTGAAAATATGTATGAGTTTCATATTTAAGTTATTAATATCCTAGGGTTTTCTTTTTTAAGGATACCCTTAAAGATATTTAAAGAATTTTAAGGGTATCCTTTAGGACAGGCAGAAAGGAAATTCAAATAAAGGGCAGGGCCCGCAAGAAGTGTTAAACAAGAACTGTTGCAGGAGACAACAAATTGGCATGGCTCCAGAAGTGGTAAGAGTTAATGAATATACCACTATAAATTGGCTAGACTTAAAGACTGGTTTACTGTGGCTGACTGGGCAAACTGACCTGCAAAGGAGCCTCCCAGCTCAAAGATTTGATTATTCTACTATGACAAGATTCTTATTTCATTTTATACCAAATCATTTCAGTAAAGGTCAATTGAATGCCTTCTATGTGCTATCTCTTCACTGTCCCTTCTAAATTCATGATCAGGTTTTAAATGGGTTATCTCCCCAGATTATTAAAATAACTAATGTCCACTGAGAAACAACTGAGAAAATATACTTTGGGGTATTTTATTTTTTATATATGTAAATATTTTGCTCCTATGTTTAAGATTGCATTATGAGCCTTTTCCAAGGGCTGGAAAAATTTAAAAAAAACACACATTTAATGATGGCATAATATTCTATTCAATGGCTATTCAATAATAATGTTAACCCTGTATTGTTGCAAATTGCCTTTCATAATACTGCCATTATTTTAAATGATCTTGGAATGGTGTTTCTTATAGAGAAATACTGGTTGCATTGTTTTTTATTACATTTGCAGGCAAGTATTCCTATAATCAAACACATACATCAAATAATTAAATTCCTTCTGGAAATATTGAATCAATTTATATTACAATCAGCAATACCTGAAATCCCATTTTATCACACTCCTCCAAAGACAGATTATTCTCAATCTTCTTCAGTTTGAGAAGTGAAAAATAGTTTTAATTTTGGTTTGACTACTGGTATTAAGAACAACGTCTTATCAAGTTTTCAAAGTTCGTTATATTGAACAATGAATTTACATCTGACATGGTTACAAATTATTTTCTCAATTTATTCATGAATTTCAATTCATGGTGTTTCCTGACATAAAAATATTTGAAATTTGTATGTAGTCAAATAAACTCATCATTTTCCTTTGCAATTTCTTCCTCTAAGAAATTCATAATACTCTCTCCGGTTTCATTTTTTATACTGATCCCTGACATATGCCAATAATTTATTCATGTATGTATAAAATCTGTATGTAATATATATGATATAGTATATTTACACATATGTATTGTATGCTATCTCTGTGTGTATATATATATGTATGTATGTATAGGTATACATATACATATGCCTAAATACTTATATTTATATTTATATAATGATGTGGTGGTAGAATTATATTTGTTTATTTATCCATAGTCAATTTTACAAGCATCAGTTTTTTTTTTTTTAAGCATCAGGTTTTTTTGTACAATTTTTATACAAGCATAAATTTGTGACTAATGCTTACTATACTCATTCTTTCATGATGCTCCAATCTTCCCATATGTATTATGCATATATATCAGAGACTTTGCCAGGGCTATGTAGTTTCTAGATACAACTACTTGAATGTTTTTTCAGTAGAGTCTTGTGAAGAGTTCTCTCTTTAAACTCAGTCAGCTTTTAGTTCTGTTAAAGAAAGAAAGGAAAAAACTTCATATTCTTTATTCTACCACATCTCAACCCTGAATTTCTTCTGCACAAAACTGAAAGAAATCTGAATGTACCCCACAGCTCTCTTGAATAACAGAAAAAAATACAAAACTGAAAATAAATTGATAGCAATAATGGAACCACTAGAAATGGTGCTACCACCAGATCAGAGCAGGGGCAAAATTTGGACTACATGAAGCAAACAGAAGCAGAATGACTGTAAAATCCAGAAGTCATGAAAAACATGGTAGATCCAAGTGTACTGATACAGAAAGATTTCCATGACATCTTATGTACTGTCAAGTTAAAATAAAAGAAAGAAAGAAAACAATGTGTAGAAAAAATTATACAACCATACCATAGAATATATTTATGGGGAAACTATAAACCCCAAGCAGGGAATAAAGAGGCTCACTAAAGGCTCTCAATACAAGTCTGAAATAACACCATAATCAGAGGAAGGTAGGAGTAAAAAATGGGCCATAGGTGTTTGGATGGATAATCAAAACATAAGCCACACACACATATTCCCCCACCTACATACACATCACACAAACTCTCACCAGCCCAGTCTAACTTTCTGAAATAGGGAGAGTTTCTGTATGGATGACCCTCTAGAATATTTAAGACCTGTAGAACAGAGACAAGATTCTACCTGACTTCCAGGAGGCCTAGAAACCCTACATACCATTGCCACCTAGAAATCCCCTTTGCTCTCAATCACAGGACAAAGGACTCTAGTAATCAAAATATGCATTCACTGACACATGAGCAAAGATCCTTACCTGGATTCTGAGATGTACTCCAATCAGCTACCTGAACCTGGACACTCAGATGAGCATATGTGTGTGTATGTAGCTGTTCATGTATGTATGTATGAATATATATATATATATATATATATATATATATATATATAGTCCAAATAGAGGACAATATAAAGCTGAGAAGTGGGTAAGGCATATTTTCAACATAAATAACAAGGGGAAAGACATATTTTTAACTTTTTGAATGAGTACAAATGACATGAAGCAAATCTCCTGGGTAACCAAAGACAAATTTACATGAATGAGAGACACCTGGGCTATTTTAAACTAGGGGTATTTGAAGGTCATTTATTCCTACAGCACAGCCTGGTCTATCCTGACTGATAGATAGAAAAATTCTCAGACCCATCAATTTTAGCAAATTCAAACAAACTTTAAAATTGCCATATTTCACAATTTAAGAGGCAGATAGGTACTTTCCAGGGCAAAACAAACAAACAAACAAAAAACAGGGTAATGTCAGCTGCCTTAATGTAGTCACTATAATAATGTTAGATGTCCCTAAAAAGAAGTCAAGATGCACCATCATCAGTGTCTGAGCTCACAGAGGTGGAACTGAGAGTCTTCAGAAGGAGCTCCATTTAGAAGAAAGCTCTGGGCAGGGGTGCCTGGGTGGCTCAGTCGGTTAGGTGTCTGCCTTTGGCTCAGGTCATGATCCCAGGGTCCTGGAATTGAGCCCCTCGTCGGGGCCCCTGTTCAGTGGGGAGTGTGCTTCTCCCTCTCCCTCTGTGTGCACTCTCTCTCTCTCAAATAAATAAAATCTTTGCAAGAAAAAAAGAAGAAAGCTCTTGAAATTCTTTCTAGACTTCTTTATGCATGATCTTCTATTTTCCCTTTCCTTTTTCTCATTAACTAACCCTGCTAGTTTACATCTAGCATAAAACCTTGGACTCAGCTCTTCAGAGGGAATCTTGTTTGAATTTGACTTCACTTCTTCCCCTAAGCCTATGCTGAGTCCTCTCTGTCTTCCTAATATTTGACTTTAGCCCACCCCGGATTTCCCTTTGACCTTGTTCATCAAATGAGTTAAATTGGAGTGTGTACTTGGCCCACACACTGGGCTGAGTGGATGAATGTAGGTAGATATCTGAAGGATTTTTAAGAGGTTGGGAGCCTGACAAGTTCCATAGCCTTGATCTCTAGGTACCAGAAGAAACTAGTGCCAAATGTTCACATGATTCTTCTATTCCCATCAATTCTCATGATTACCAAACTGCTCTTTGTTGAGAGCTAAAATTTTGTTATTTAGGTATGTATTTGTTAGACCAGTTTTCAAACATTATATAAAGTAAATAAAACTCTGACACTAAAAAGAAAAAGAAAAAGAAAAAGAAAAAAGACTTCTCTCAGAGGGGGAAAATGATAGCAGTTACTCTGTGAATTTGATTAACCAGGTACAGAAAGTGGAATTAGTAAAGTTTAAAATGTTCCTTTCAATTCCACCACTCCCTCCTATTTCAAGAATAAAACTTACTGTATTTTCAACAGTGTGACCTATGAAATTCTTTCACAAACTGCCATATTTCAATCTGTAAGAAATAACTGTTGAAAGTTACCCCTAGCACAACCATATTTGCTTTTTTTTTTTAAGATTTTACTTATTTATTTGAGAGAGAGAGAGAGAGACAGAGAAAGAGACAGAGAGCACAAGCAGGGCAGAGGGAGAGGGAGAAGCAGACTTCCAGCTAAGCAGAGAGCCTGACATGGTGTTCAATCCCAGGACCCTGGGATCATGACTGAGCCGAAGGTGGATGCTTAACAACTGAGCCACCCAGGCGCCCTAGCACAACCATATTTGGTAGTCACGGTGCTGCATCCCTCCCTGTAGTCCCAGCTTTTGATTTCCATACTGGACATACATTCACCATTAATTAACTGAAAAGTCCAACTTACAATTTACCTTCCGATAGGAGCTCCCTTCCTTGGATCATATTACAATTTCCTTCCTTGATGACCACCTATTTGAGTCTTTATTTTGGCACAATTTCAAAAAAAAAAGTTCAAGTTCTTTTTTAAAAGTTAAATAAACCCAAGGATAACATATTGAAAACAATTCAAAGATGATGGATATATTTGGCTATCTACATACTAAAACACTAAATCTATATAAAATAGTGAGGAATGTATAACCATGAAAAGAAATAATTCATTATTTTATAGGCAGACTTCGGCAGATTACAACCCCCAATGTTAGCTATCAATAATGATCTTCTCTTCAGAAGTTTTTTCATCCAAAAAATTTAACAATAATTTGTTGTTGGCTAGACCTGAGACTGTAAAGAAAAGGGGAAAAATATAATCGGGAACATGTCCACCATTCTAAAAGCCAGAATGATTTACATAACTGTAATAGGAAGCAAAATGTGGCAAATTTCCTGGCAGAGGTAGAAACTGAGTATGATGAAAGTACAGTAAAAAAAGAGATTAATTCCAGCTAGAAGAATGGGGTTAAGCACCGGTGGATGTTGAAATGAATGTAGTATAGTTGTTATAAGGGTCTGAACTCTGAGGTCAAAAAAACCAGAGTTCAAATACCAGGCATGTCAGGTACTAGATGTAGGACTGCAGGCAAATTAACATGCTTAGGTCTTTCTTCCTCCATCTATAAAACTGGGAAAACAAAACAAAAAACAACAGAGCACTTACTCTGCACCAAGACAACACTAAGAACAGTTAACACAAATTCATTCAAGTCTCATAATGACTCTGTGTATACACCAATATCATCCTCATCTTATAGATGAAGAAACTGAGGCACAGAGAAGTTAAGTGGCCTAACCAAGGTCCACACTGGTGGAATGGATGTCAAACAGTCAGGCTCCAAGTCACAACCACTTATACTATGCTCTGAAATGTACTCTATATCCTCCACAAGCACAATTTTATACACATTTCACTGACTCCTTTCAATAACCCTATCAGGTAATTACTATTATTATACACATTTACAAATGAGGGGGAAACTGGCTTAGATAAGTTATGAAAGCACAGTTTTGTGGCAATGGGTATAATGGGCTAAAGTAGGACACAAGGGGAGGGTGACTGTTGCAAGATTTCTTGTAATAATAGTGTTGCAGTGATAGAAATGGAAGGCAGGGAGGGGTGTGAGAAATATGGAAGACTGAAAAAAGAGATTTTTAGAGAAAGAGAGGAAGAGAATGAAAAGAATGCATATTAAAGAAAACAGGGCTCAAGAGGAATCTGCAAACCATAATCACAAGCCAAATCTGGCCCACATCTGTTTGTGTACATAAAGTTTTATTGAAACACAGCCACACTCAATTGTTTACACACTCTCTCTGGCTACTTTTGCTTGATAACAGCAGAACTGAGAGTTTGCAATGGAACCTAACTGGCCCACAAAGCCAAAAATTATTTACTTTTTGGCCTCTTAAAGAAAAACTTGCCAATCCTGTCCCTAGAGAAGCCTTGTACGATAGAAATTTCTGTGATGATGGAAATTTTCTGTCTCTTCAGAATAGCATAGCCACAGGTAGCTGGCTAAATTTAAATTTTAATTAATTAAAAATAAATGTAATTTAAAATTTAGTTCTTCAATCATACTAGCCACCTTTCAAGTGCTCAATAGCCACATGTGGCTAATGTCACTGCAGAACTAAATTTTAAATGTTACTTAATTTTAATTAAGCTTAAATTTAAATAGCCACATGTGACTACAAACTACCGTATTGAACAACACCGTTGTAGGGAATTTCAAGGAGAGAGAAGTAGTCCCCAGCATCAAATACTAAAGAGAGATCAAATGAGGTAAGGACTCCAGGTCAATCCATTGAAAAGGAACACATAGGTATTGGTGTTCTCTGGGAGCGCTATCTGGATACAATGATGAGCACTGAGGCCCCTGCAGTGGATGCAAGTGTCCTAAAGGAGAGAAGAACCTGGAATACAGACAACATGGCTGAGAAGTGAGGATATAAAGACAAGGGGGATGCTCTGGCTTCTCTTTAGCTTGTACAAACTTTTCAACTGGCTTTTATTAAACAGGTGAAAAGTGAAGGTAGCTGAGGGAGGAGGCCCTGAAAATTGACGGAAATATGATTTTTCAATGGCAATGGCAAGTGAGATGGATACAAAAGTTAGGCAAAATTCAGGTTCTGTTTTAGAAGTGCAAGTGCATTGAAGCTGCTGAAATAGGAGATGTTGGGGGGGGCGGAGCGTACCAGGAGCCAAGACAAGGAAGACCAATGCAAGCCTTATCTTAAAAGCCTGGAATGCCTTGTTAAGTAAGTGCAGGCAAATTAAAAGGTCTAGAGCTGGAGAACACCCTGCTTAGAAATGGATTTCAGGTCAGACTTGAGAGGCAAACGAGGAAATGGAATCAGCTAGGATCTCCTAACTAGCCAAGAGGAGCAAATAAGTAATGAAAACATGGGGGAAGAGGACCTATTAGAGAACCAAATCAAAAAGGAACTAGAAGTAGGAGGAAGGACGGTATCAGAGAAAACTGAGGGGGTTTTTTTCATCTCTGGATGTCAAGTTTCTGTCGTCTTTAAAGGAGATCTGGAATAAGAAGAAAAAGGAACAGTTTTGAGATAGGAAAAGGAACTAATATTTTGTTAATCGCCCATGTGCCAGGTTCTGCGTCTGGTAATTTATATATATCAAATCATTTAATCCACACAATATCCCTTGAGGAAGACACTGTTATTCTCATGTTATAGATGAGAAATGAGCCCCAAAGAGGTCAAGTAACTCCCCAGAATTACAAAACTAACCCATGCGGCAGACGGCAACCCAGTGCTTTCTGACCCCAAGGAAAATGGGATGAATTTCCCATTTTATATGTCTGTGTGCTTATTTGAGTAATGCGTGTACCTTCACTAGAAGCTGTTTCCTGTGGGCAGAGACCATGTGCTAGTTCATTAATGGCACACAGCAAATGCTCAATAATTATTTTTAAATAAATGCCTGCAACTGTGAATGAATGTGAACTGCAGTAGTACTCTTCTGACACATTAACACAAATAAGAAAAAGAGTCTCATGAGGTAAACGCTCAGTAAAAAACAGTGACTAGCTCAAAAGACTATTATTGCACACAAACAGAGAAGGCTTTAGGCATTTTTAAGAGGGCATCATATTGCCTTATTCACACGGGGACATCTCATCTAAATTACAGATACTTGGCCTTGAGCGGTATCAACTGACTGTTCCAGGAAACCCTCCAAATTGGGTAATTGCTTACTTGGGGTGGCATAATAACCTAATGTTAATTTAACCACTAGGGATATTGTTTCTGTAAAAGTATTTGGAAAGCACATCTCTCTATAGGGCAGTTATTTTTACAGAGAAATCTAACACAAAGAGAGAGACACCCTTTAGCCCTACCAATCCTTTATAGGTGAGCACCTACACACAGAACCTGACCCCCCCCCCCAGCCCTAGCCACAGCTTGTCCCATCTCCACATGAAAGGACAGCCCAGGCATCTGCACCTCTGCCAGATCATCTCAGATTCAAACGGAGTGAACTGCCAATGGTGAGAAATACAGCCAACAGGAAAAAGAATAGAAAGAAAGGCTCTCAAGAAATCAATACCTGTTATCTGAACTATATCCACTGTCAATGAAGAGAAAAGGCATGAATGAACGATCTTAAAGATCCACGGGTTGTGAGTCATGCATGACAGTTAAATTCAAAGCTGAAAGTGAAGACACCATTTTATCTTGTTGGTTTTATTTTTATTCTAGAGGAAATGCAAGGGGGAAAAAAAGAGTTTAAGCAAACAGAAATAGGATTCGGTTTAATATAAAAACAAAAGATAAAATTATAATTAATTAATAGTAAAGGGCAAATGTTAAAGATCCAATCAAAACATGTTTAAATTTCAAAGCATGAATTCATTAAGACTGAAATATAATCATAAATAAATATAAATTTAAAAGTACATTTTAAAGGAAAGGAAACTTCCTCAGTCAGCCCTTTTCAAGAGAGCATTTAGGATATTCTTAGGAGCAGAGGTCCTCAGTCAACCAACTCAGAAATTAAGTCATCATAAGCTCGTAAGGAACCAAACTCCAAACCAGAGCAGGTTCCTAGGAAACCAGACCTACAGACCAGGGCCCACAGGGTCTCCAAGCAGGTAACCCTGAAACCTCAAAATTATCCAGAGAACCAAGAAGGGACAGAAGAAGCGGTGCCACACTCCAATGCCAAGCATTATTTGTCGGAGGGAAGAGAAGACACGTCTCAGCATTTAATCCTGATAACAATGATGAAGTGATGAAGAAAGAATTAAAGAAAAAGGAGGAGAGGGAGAAAGGAGAAGAGAAAGCAGCGCCAGCACCGTGCAGGAGAAGGAAGGCAACTTGTTAACATGGTGCTACCTTACTCTGGTTAAGGAGAAATGTGAAGAGACGGGAGAAAGAGGTAAGGACTGAAAGTAATGTGCTCAAAACCTGAGGACATTAAGGCTTTTTCCTATTTTCATATTACATCGCCATCTCAGCTACCCATTTCTTTCTCTTTAAGGCTATAACTCACACAGAATAACACACCACAATGTCCTGATGAAACTCTCCTCTACACCTGAGGCTCCCAGAAGGCAGACACCACATTCATTAAGTCATTCTGCACAACACTCAGCTCATGTCCACAGAGGGATGTCTAATACAAGCTCTTATTAAAGAGGAGGAATACAATCAGTCATTTTAGAATGTCTGAGAACTTTTTCTTCCCATTGAACCTATATAAGTTATTCTGAGATTGTCTCTACAAAGACTGTAATTGGGAGAGAGACAAAGGGGGCATCAATTTTGTTTTACTGCTTAAAAAAATAAAAGATATGAAGCAAATGTGACACAGTATTAAGATTTTACAAAGCCCAGTGTTCAATGTCCAATAAATTTTTATCTTTAGTTATTCTCTAAATATTTCATAAGGGAAGAAAGTTGTGAGACTTTATGCACAATATTAATCTTTTTGGAGAAAAAAATTGACAATATACATCAGAAAGTGTATAATTTCTCTTTGACCTAGAAATCTTCTAAGAATTCTTCAGCAGGAAGAAAGTTAAGAAGGAAAGAAGCAGATAGAAACAGAGAGAGAAATTTTGGGGAAATGCTGTGTCCAGAAGGGTAAGTATATCTGCCTGTTTATAATAGCAAATAAAGAGAAACCACCTAAATATCCACATGAAAGGTTATAAAATAAAAGTGTTTACATTCACCTAATATGTTAAAACATTCTGCAAACAGGGCGCCTGGGTGGCTCAGTTGGTTAAGCGACTGCCTTCGGCTCAGGTCATGATCCTGGAGTCCCGGGATCGAGTCCCACACATCGGGCTCCCTGCTCAGCAGGGAGTCTGCTTCTCCCTCTGACCCTCCTCCCTCTCGTGCCCTCTATCTCTCATTCTCTCTCTCTCAAATAAATAAAATCTTTAAAAAAAAACATTCTGCAAACATTAAAAAGCATGGAATAGAAGAATAGAGGGCTGGAAAAATCACACCTTATTACAAGTGGAAAAATGAGCTATCGATAATATGGATAGTATAATTCCATTTTTCAGCAAGAACAAAAATGGAGACCTAGAGAATCAAACAGTCTGACAGACATATAAATTTTTTTAAAAGGCAAAACACATACACAAAAAATCTGAGTGTGTGCCAAAACTGGCAAATCTGAATACGGTTTATAGTCTAGTTAATTGTACTGTGCCAATGTCAATTTTGGTTTTGATAATGTCCTAGTTGTGTAAGATGTTACCACTGCGGAAAGCTGAGTGATAGGTACAAACAACCTCTTTGTACTATTTTTGTAACTTCTTGTGAGTCTATAATTATTACAAAATTCAATTATTACAAAATTACAAAAAGAAACAAAACAAAACCTTACAGACACAACCATGCTAGCAACATGGCTACAAAGATAAATCTGACTAACTAGATACCATTGAGCATAACTTAAAAGTTTTATTATGCCTTATCCTCAAAATAATCTTAGAACAGTATCACAAACTGTTTTTTATCCTTGCTGATCCCCCAAAATCTACATACATATTACATTCATAGATAAAACATTTTCCGTTAACACTTCCATAATTTGAAACTTGAATACAGTGCAGCCTACTCAATTTTCTAAGAGTTCATTACCTAGCTCCTGCTGAGCCCACTATTTCCTTTATTCTCTTTGTTGTTACTTGTCTTTTCCTCACCTTCCTTGTATTAGCACCTCTAGCAGAAAATGAGAGGCTGTACAAATGGATAAAATTAAAACTGGTTGATTCTTTTATCTATGAAAGGATTCATTAGTTAGAAAGTGGCTACTGTTGATCAAAATGTGAGGTTGTATCCTCTAGTTATTCACACCTCAACAATCAAAGGCAATTCAGAGTAGAGCTGACTGTAAAATAAAACAAATGTTAATACCCATATTTTCAGAAAATTATTGCTAGATAGTTCCCATCACTTGCAATTACTCTTTTTTTTTAAGATTTTATTTATTTATTTGAGAGAGAGAATGAGAGAGAGAGCGAGCACATGGGAGGGGGGAGGGTCAGAGGGAGAAGCAGACTCCCTGCTGAGCAGGGAGCCCGATGCGGGACTCGATCCTGGGACTCCAGGATCATGACCTGAGCCGAAGGCAGTAGCTTAACCAACTGAGCCACCCAGGCGCCCGCAATTACTCTTTTTAAACAAGAAAATGAAAGCGATCTCAAGCAAAAACACTTTTTTCCTTGAATGTATGAAGTTGGTCTTCAAGGTGACACCTTATCTGGAATTTCATTCAGCACGTGGAATAGTTTCTGGCTTAGAAGGCATTCGATAAACGTTTGTGGAATGAACAAGAGAAAGAAGGAAAGGATGAAGGAACAAATGAGTTAATGAATAAGTTCTGAGCCAAAACAACTCCACTTTTATAAATGTAACAGGCCAACAAACATAGACGTGTGTATATATATGTATACATGCACCAGGCTTGTTTTTATAAATCCGTAACACTGGTATTGTGATAGATGGGACTAACTGGAGAGGAATTATGATACAGCGAGAAGGTGATATACTCTAAAGCCTAACAGATCTGGTTTTTCATCCCAGATCTGCCACCTGCATGCCAGGTAAACATGAGCAAGTTACTTAATCTTCCCTAAATTCTTCAAGAATGTATGTGTTTGATAAGTTAAAAAAAACTATGGTAAGGAGTATTGTTATTATTACTGTAATAATATATTTTGCATTCTGTAACATTTTAACACGCACGTACAAACACATACACACGTGTGCGCACGCAGTCACACAAATACACACAGAAAGTAAAATCATCTTCCAGGATTTAAGGGATTTTGATGAGAACATTATTATTTCTATCAGATGTAGACTTTGAAATAATTAGATATTTAATAAGAAAATCTTCCTAATTAAAGGTAAATTTTACTAATTAGAAATTTAAAAATTAATTCTTTTATAACTTAATTAAACCTAGATAAGAGAAAATTTTATCAAATTGGATCTACCAAGCCTGTAATTACAAATCACATTTCAAACAGCTCCTAAAAAATTCAGGTGAAATAATGAAATGTTTACAATAAACAGTAGAAGATCTTGAGCAGTCAGGATCCAACATTTTAAAACAATAATAAAATCAATGTAATATTTTCTAAAATTCAAGCTCTTACCAGAATATAATCAGCTTTTACTTCAAATAATAATATTAAGATTGGTATCATTATGGCAATATCATAAATGTGTCCTAGAAAAATAATATTTTTGTATTATCTCATTGATATCACTTTTTAATTTTCTATTCTTTTTTAATTGAGGAATTGTCATATAACATATAGGTTTCAGGCATACAATATAATGATTTGACATTTGTATACACTGCAAAATAATTACCACAGTAACTCTAGTTAGCATCCATCACCACACAGTTACAATTTTTTTTCTTCTTGTGATGAGGACTTTTAAGATTTACTCTTAGCAATTTCCAAATATGCAATTAAGTATTATTAAGTATAGCCACCATGCTGTACATTACATCCCCATGACATTTATTTTATAACCAGAAGTTTGTACCTTTTGACCTCCTTCACCCATTTCACCCAAACCCTTAACGATCCCCACTCTGGCAACCACCAGTCTCTGTTCTCTGTATCTGTGAACTTGGGTTTTTGTTTTGTTTTATTCGTTTTGTTTTTTTAGATTCCACATATAAGTGAGACCATTCAGTATTCATCTTTTATCACTTTTAACCAATGATTTTCATTTGATCACTAAAATTTGGCTTATCGGTTAACTTATTAACTACAAAATGACTAATAAATGACAATGTGGTAACATGATATTGGTCTAACTCTTAAATCTGAAATTCTTAGAATCTGATATGTGCCAAAGAGACAACTTTTTCAGTCCATACTCACATGGGGACTTGGTCTGTACCACGTAAGTGTTTACCTCCTTGTAGTATGTGTGTCTTTGGCTTAATGACTGAAAACCCATGCTGCCGTTAAAATAGTCTCTACTACAACTTAAAGATAAATGAGCTAAGGGGAAGCAAAGGGAGCCAACTGCCTCATCAGGAAACTTAGACCCAAATAGAATGCAAACTGGTACAGCCACTCTGGAAAACAGTACAGAGGTTCCTCAGAAAGTTAAAAATAGAACTACCCTATGACCCAGCAACTGCAGTATTAGGTATTTACCCAAATGATACAAAAATACTGATTCAGAGGGATATATGCACCCCAATGTTGACAGCAGCATTATCAATAATAGCCAAATTATGGGAAGAGCCCAAATGTCCATCAACTGATGAATGAATAATGTGGTGTATATATATATATATATATATATATTCACACAGTGAATCAGTATACACACACACGCGCACATACACACACACACACGCACACACACAGTGGAATATTACTCAGCCATAAAAAGAATGAAATCTTGCCAATTGCAATGACATGGGTAGAACTAGACAGTATTATGCTAAGTGACATAAGTCAATCAGAGAAAGGACAAATACCATATGATTTCACTCGTTAGTGTAATTTAAGAAACAAAGCAAATGGGGCACCTGGGTGGCTCAGTCGTTAAGCGTCTGCCTTCGGCTCAGGTCATGATCTCAGGGTCCTGGGATCGAGCCCCGCATCCAGCTCCCTGCTCAATAGGGAGCCTGCTTCTCCCTCTCCCACTCCCCCCTGCTTGTGTTCCCTCTCTCGCTGTGTCTCTCTCTGTCAAATAAATAAATAAAATCTTAAAAAAAAAAGAAAGAAAAAGAAACAAAACAAATGAACATGGAGAGGTGAAGAGAGGCAAACCAAGAAACAGACTCTTAACTATGGAGAACAAACTGAGGGTTACTGGAGGGGAGATGGGTGGGGGGATGGGTGAAATAGGTGATAGGTATTAAGGAGTGCACTTGTTGCGATGAGCACGGGGTGCTGTATGTAAGTGATGAATCACTAAATTCTACACCTAAAACTAATATTACACTGTATGTTAACTAACTGGAATTTAAATTAAAAATTTGCAGAAAAAAATTTCAAACCCTTTGATGCCTTCATAGAAAGAAGATTCATGAGTCATTTTGGGTTCTGGCAGGATGGATAGTTCAGGCATATCTACCTACAATTTATATAGGAACCCAGATAGAAGATAGATGAAAAAGATAAATCTATACATGTGGTGAAGTTTCAAAATCAGTGCAGTTGATATACACAAGGTTATGTGCATTCCACTGGGGATATAAAGGTGGCTGAGACCCGATCCCTGCCCTTCCATGACTTAGTCATGATTTGTTAAATTACTGGTAGAAGTATTAGCGGAGTGGGAGCTTATCTAGTAGATGTATAACGGATGGAGATGAGCATTGAGCATTCTTTGCCAAACTACCTTAAAGGGAAATAAGATTCGAGATGATGTGCTTTTTAGGAAAAAAAATAATTAGTCAAGAACATGTGTAAAAGTGGAATCTGGGAAACCAGTGAAGATTTACAATTCCTCTAAAATCAGAGAGTGGAAGATACACAGAAACAGAGATGACAAATGAGGATAAGGGAAGCTACACCTCGGATTAAAACTTTTTAGAATTCTAACACAGTTCTCACTCTTTCGCATCCTCCAGGTCCCGACATCTCAATAGCCACATGCTCACCAGGAAGAAGTTGAAGAGTGTACTTACAACTCATTCCAGAAATTGTGCTCCACAGTGTGACCCAACTTGGTTGAAAAATTAAGTCCACCACTACACGACAAGTCACTTACAACATTCTGTCCTTTCCTTTACACAGCTTTAAAAGTGCATTGTAACTACACCTATTTCACAACGTGTTGGCAGGATTTGAAGAATACATATGTACTTGTAGCACGGGGCCTGAGCTAGATTAAGTGTTCAGCAATTAGTTACCTGCCTCTGTATTCCCATAGTTGTTACCATTATTATTATCATTACTGAGAAATAATCCATCAGCATGAAAGAAAGGAATAGCTCTGGCATGAGCCAGAGAATAACCACATGTGCGTTCCCTATCAGAGACTCTACGAATATCCCAAGTCTTATTGTGGCACACCCCCTAAACACTCAAAGGAAGCATTTAACATTCTTAGAGGATTTGTTCCCCAATGTTTGGCAACAACTATGGAATAACACAAGTAAGTGAGAGAGCCCGCAACTCATTGTCCTTGTGCTGAATTTCAAAAAATACGGTCATATATTATTGATCAATTATATGTCAATATATATAAGAGCTGTATACAATAGGATTCCTGAGAAACACATCTCTGCACTTAGTGTGAGCCATTTAGCAAGGTTTGTCCACCAGGCCCTAGGGTCAAGAGGAAAAGCAATGGAAGAAAAACAAGAAAGAACACTGCATATGACTGTGTAAATCAGTAATAAACGCAGTAAATAAAATCAACAAGTTCCATAATTATACACATATAAGAAGTCCAGTATTTTCTTTTATTGAGAGGTTGGAGGAAAGGAAAATTTTCAAATATTCATACTTACATGAATTAATTAAGCTATTTATCACCAGGTTCTAGTAAAAGTAATATTAAAGCATATTGCAAGCAATGAATAATGTGGTCATTATAGATTTTCCTTAAGCCAAAAAACCAAGAGAGCATTTTTTAGAGAGAAGATTAATACTGTTTTCTAGCGTCCAGGAAACATTTCCAAAGTGGGTAACAATTAATATAAAGCCTCCCTCTCCCCAACTCTGGGACTGTTGTACACATTTTAAATATTTACATATAAAACATAGTTCATTTTTTTCAAAAAGTATCAATCTACTACTCCATATATAATGTGGATATTTTCCAAATGTTTCTAAGAATTAAATCCAGGTGTTTTAAATTACTTTTAGTGGTTTCAATGGAGAAGGAATAAGAAAAGGAAGAAAAGCTAAAATTAACTGAGACTCTTAGTATAGAAACACTATAACATAGTTTTTATTTATGTATGTATTTATTAGAGAGAGAGAGCGCACGTGTGGGGGTAGGGAGGGGCAGAGGGAGAGGGGAGAGAGAATCTTCAGCAGGCTCCATGCCCAGCACCAGCCTGATGTGGGGCTTGATCTCAGGACCCTGCGATCATGACCTGCGCTGAAATCAAGAGTCTGGCGTTTAACTGACTGAGCCACCCCGGCGCCCCCGTAATGTAGCACTTAGATGGAGTATAGAAGCTAAATTCAGTCTGCCTGGGTTCAAAAATCCTAGATCTGCTACTTACTAGTTTTATGAGTTTAGGCAAGTTTCTTAAACTGTCCATATCTCCATTTCCACACCCATTTTAATCAGAATAAAAACTGACCCTATCTCACAGGGTGGTTTTAAATATGACATAAATTATAGCACTCAGTATTGTACCTGGCTCATAGCATGGACACAAAAAAGCCTAGCTGTTTTTACTATATGCTGGACACTATGTATACCAGCACATGATTCATTCCAACAATCCTATAAAGTTATTATTGTTGCCCTCTCAATCAGGAAGGATAGGCTGGATTACACCACAGTAACAATCGCAAACTCTCTGTGACTTGCAAAAATAAATGTTTATTTCTTACTCATGCAACTTCACTGCGGGTTCAAGTGGACTCCCCAGATCTGTTATCAATGCATTTCTCTTGCATTGATAGGTGCAGAGGACTTCTATTCCACGTGTGCCTCAAGAGGGCCACAGCACACCAGAAGATTAGGATGGAAGCTCTTGCAAATAAAGGCTTCACCCTCAAGTGACACACCCTCCTCCTCTCACTGCATTAGCCACAGCTAGCCACGTATCTCCGCGTGTATATGGGGACATCCAATCCTTTTGTGTGCCTGACATAGAGGAGAACAGATACCACTGAACAATAATACCCATCGCAGACCAATTTTATAAATTCCGCCATTTTACAATTACTTGGGGGAAAGCACCGTTTCACACAGTGCAGGCAGAATTTTAACCTAGGTATCAATTTGTTTTCTCCACTAATAATGATCCTCGACTTTTTATTCCCCTACCCACCAAAATGAGATATCTAACAAACTCCCGTTGGTAACTGGCAAACTTCATTGGGCCTTGATTAAAGAGGGGCGTTGGGAGGAAGGCAAAGTCAGGGCATTTGTGGTTTAGAAAAGCACTTAACTCTCAATGAGAATCAGTAAAACTCTATGAAAATAAGAAGAACTGTGGAGAGAAGGCAAAGGTAGATTAGTATAAAAGTACACTTTTCTAAGCTCCAATGCTTTTGCTTAGTTATTTAGCAAACAGTCAATAATACTGATCCTATGTCCCTTTGACAACTATCTATCTTACTAATTTTTTTTTACAAACATCTATATTGGTCATGTCTACTGTAGATACTGAGCATTCATTCTTTTTTTTAATCTTCCCAAAGTTATTTTACTTAACTGATACATCCACTTAGGAGAGATGTCTTGAAAGACTTTACTTGGGAAATGTTTTTATTCTAATATCAAAACCTAAGCAGAAGGTATTCTTATTGTCTAGAGTTACCTCTTAACTCCAAGACCTACAGAATTTAATTGCTTTTCTCCCACTTAGAAACATTTATATTTTAAATCTGCAAAATTCACTATTAACCTAAAAGCCATAAATTAAATTCTACTACCCTCTAACTTAGAATTTGAACGTTTTTATTTATTTATTTATTTTAGCTATTCTAGGACTTTCCACTGGACTACTTCAAACTCAAAATCCTCTTTTTAAAAAGATTTTATTTATTTATTTATTTATTTATTTATTTATTTATTTGAGATAGAGTGAGCAAGAGAAAGAGCCTGAGTGGGGTTGGGGGGAGATGCAGAAGGAGAAGCGCAAGTAGGCTCCCCCCTTGGCAGGGATCCGGGGACTTCAGGAACATGACCTGAGCCCAAGGCAGACGCTTAAACGACTGAGCCACCCAGGTGTCCCGAAACTCAAAATTCTTAAACTTCGACTTTCCTAGATATCATAAGAATAGTACTCCTCCTTTCTATGCACTGTCTTTTACCTCATTTAGCCATAATTCCAGCAAAAGCAAATATAATTACTCTCTTTTATAGTAAGTTCTCTATCTCCACGGTTTAGATAAAGGATTTTAGTTCCACATTCAGATGTGCTTCTGAAATTGTAATTTAAAGAGGTTATTAGATTCATATATTGTCACAAAAATTCATCAGCCTCCTCCATATTTCTCTTGCAAATGTCACACCACCATGGAAAGCAAGGAGTTGCTGCTTGTTGCTTATGAAAGTAGAATTCTTTAAAAAAAAAAAAGCAGTAGCAGCAGAAGCAATAATTTCAACCACTGGATTTTTTTTTTTTTTCTCACCTAATAGTATATGGCACGAACAAAGGAAAAGTAAGCCACTTTCCAGGAGGTGCTAAGAGTTTGGATTTTCCCATGCACCTGGTAGTTGATCCGGTCACAGCTGATTGAATTTGCATTGTTCATTGATTGTGCCATTTGTCAGGCAATCCATCCTTGCTTAAGTAATGGCAGCATTCCTGTAGTTCACTCTGTTCTGTCCTGGAGGTTCAGCAGCATGACGGACTGAGAAAATTAGATATGGCACAGCATCAAGCTGCTGACCTTCAGAATATAAAATAAGGCCCATCTTTTAAAACTGGTCTTTCTCCATGAGGTTATTCTGCGGGACCGTATTTCTAACAGGCCATTTTTCATGCTGACCATGTACCTTCTTAAAATATTTTTTGTATTTATAGAAAAATGATAATTTAAATTTATATATGCCTGTACTGTGCAGAATATTATGAATAAATTCATTTCATTTAGAGTTTGTCAAAAGGGGATAAATTTTTCATCTTTAGGTAAACCTCTACCTTCAAACCAGAATTAAATATCATTTTAATAAAATCTGATAAATATGAAGGAAAATTCACAGAATCTTCATAAGTTAAAAAAAAAGACTAAATTTCCCAAATAGTTTAACGTGGCTGACCAATGGATTGCCAAAGTACCAAAATTCAATAGGGAAATTAAACTACTTTCCGGTTGCATAAAATCCACATTATATTTTCCTTATTTGTTTTCCTTGGAAACAAAGTCAAACTCACAGAAAAGTTGCAAATAAAGAACTTTCCCCCCCCCCCCCGCTCTGAGCCACTTACTTACAAATGCCTAATAACCTGAGAATAATTTAGTAAATCAACAAATACTAATTATTTCATCCCTTTTCAACTGCCTCCTTATCTTCCCTGGTTAAACTCGCAATCAAATGTGTAACTATCTAGAGAAATAGAATTGCTACAGTATATAACAAGAACACACAGATTGGCTGAGTAGCTCTTTATTGCATTGTTTAGACTTTTCCATGGAGTTTCTTCCAGGAACATCTAGTATCTAAACAAAAAAAGATAAGACCACACAAAGTTCAACTTGCAAAAACAGGGAGACCTGTTGATGAGAAACAGGTTTCAAAATAAGCAAAATTCCGGAAATTTAAATTGCGCCGGCCGGCTGCACAAGCCACACTGTCTTTGGGGTGATTCGTGGTGGACGTTTTGAGGGCAGCTGACCTGCAGCCTGCACTCCCCAGACCACCTCCTGTGGAAGCCTGAGCTGGCCGTGTAGCTTTCTCCCTTTGTCTCATAACCATGTCCACCAACGAGAATGCTAATTCACCAGCTGCCCGCCTTAACAGATTCAAGAACAAGGGGAAAGACAGTACAGAAATGAGGCGGCGCCGAATAGAAGTTAATGTGGAGCTGAGGAAAGCTAAGAAGGATGACCAGATGCTGAAAAGGAGAAACGTTAAGCTAATTTCCTGATGATGCTACCTCTCCACTACAGGAAAACCGCAACAACCAGGGCACTGTAAATTGGTCTGTTGATGACATTGTCAAAGGCATAAATAGCAACAATTTGGAAAGCCAGCTCCAGGCTACTCAAGCTGCTAGGAAACTGCTTTCTAGGGAAAAACAGCCCCCCATAGACAACATAATCCGGGCTGGTTTGATTCCAAAATTTGTGTCCTCCTTGGGCGGAACTGATTGTAGTCCCATTCAGTTTGAATCTGCTTGGGCTCTCACTAACATTGTTTCTGGGGCATCAGAACAGACCAAGGCTGTGGTAGATGGAGGTGCTATCCCAGCATTCATTTCTCTGTTGGCATCTTCCCATGCCCACATCAGTGAACAAGCTGTATGGGCTCTAGGAAACATTGCAGGTGATGGTTCAGTTTTTCGAGACTTGGTTATCAAGTATGGGGCAGTTGAGCCACTATTGGCTCTCCTTGCAGTTCCTGATATGTCATCTTTAGCATGTGGTTACTTATGTAACCTTACTTGGACACTTTCAAACCTTTGTCGCGACAAGAATCCTGCACCCCCATTAGATGCTGTTGAGCAGATTCTTCCTACCTTAGTTCATCTCTTGCATCATGATGATCCAGAAGTATTGGCAGATACCTGCTGGGCCATTTCCTACCTTATTGATGGTCCAAATGAACGGACTGAAATGGTTGTGAAAACAGGAGTTGTGCCCCAGCTTGTGAAGCTTCTAGGAGCTACTGAATTGCCCATTGTGACTCCTGCGCCAAGAGCCATAGGAAATACTGTCACTGTGTCCCGGACAGATGAACAGACTCAGGTTGTAATACTTGCTGTTTTTCCCAGTCCTAACGAACCCCAAAACTAATATTCAGAAGGAAGCTATGTGGACAATGTCAAACATCATAGCTGGTTGCCAGGACCAGATACAGCAGGTTGTGAATCATGGATTAGTCCCATTCCTCATTGGTGTTCTCTCTAAGGCAGACTTTAAGACACAAAAGGAAGCTATCTAGGCTGTGACCAACTATACAAGTGGTGGGACAGCTGAACAGATTGTATGCCTCGTTCATTGTGGCATAACAGAACCACTGATGAACCTCTTAACTGCAAAAGATACCAAAATTATTCTGGTTATTCTGGATGCCATTTCAAACATCTTTCAGGCTGCTGAGAAACTAGGTGAAACTGAGAAACTTAGTATAATGATTGAAGAATGTGGAAGTTTGGGCAAAATTGAAGCTCTACAAAACCATGAAAATGAGTCTGTGTACAAAGCTTCATTAAACTTGATTGAGAAATATTTCTCTGTAGAGAAATAGGAAGATCAGAATGTTGTGCCAGAAACTACCTCTGAGGGCTATACGTTCCAAGTTCAGGATGGCACTCCCAGGACCTTTAACTTTTAGATTGTACAGCTGAGGCAGAAAGTTGTTTGTTGTGTACTCTGTTTGGTAGAAGTCTGTCTTACTGTTTCTCCACCAAGAACTCTTTTTAAATGTGTTTTGTTATTGTAGCACTTTTTACACTGAAACTCTACTTGACCAGTTCCAAACTGTACAACCTGAATGAAGTTCCTCCTCTCAGTGGGTTTCTTATTTCTATGTGGAATCTCCTCTCTTGCAGGGTCTTGTAAATAACGATTAAATTCCACTCTTTTCTTTAAAAAAAAAATAAGCAAAATTCCCTTCATTCCTATGTCACAGATTTCTTCACTTCTGCCTTTAACCATGGGTTTCTCCTAAAAGGGGAGGAAGGAAAAGTAAAGAGAGGGAGGAAAGTATTTCATAGCTCAGGTGTGTCTACACACTGTCATTCCGTCTCCCCTTCCTGTCTCTGTCTAATTCCTCCATGGAATGTTTACCTACCATCAGCTCACTCCGTAATGGCTGCTCTGGCCGTGGCCTCCGACTCTCCACTGACATCACATTATGAAAAGTCACTGAGGATTTCTGAATCAGAACTGCCCTTTCAATCCTCCATAGCCTTAAAACATCCCCAGAGCCTTTGACCTCTACTGACGTTCCTACTTTTATCTCTTCCCTTCTTCATACTCCATGACACTGAAATAACCTGCTCTTCCTTCTCCTACTTCTTTGACCAAGCCCCATCCACTCTTACACGGTATTTTTTTTCCTACTTGTCTTCAAAGTTTAGTTCTTAGTATGGTGCTCTTCCTCTCTCTCTCTCCCTCCACCCCCCATCCCCACTCAACATTCGCCAGGCTTTAACTCTACGTCTTTTCGACTTAGAGTCAAATCTATACTCCTACAGCAAGCCCCCTCCAGGTTTCAGCCCATTAAGTTTCATTTCACAATCAATTCTTCAACTTGGATATCTGACTCACTTTCCTGCAGTTGCCATACATAACTCCTTTCCTTCCCTGAACCCCACTTCCAGGCAGTCATGATGTCGCATTTAGCTTGGGATGGCAGCTACTCAGTTCCAGCCAAGTGTTGCCCATAGCTGCTGGATATTCCACTTTTTTGTCAAAAGAAGACCAAAAATTGAATTGATAGTGGAAATGTAGATTTTAGGTGAAATCTTCCAATGTTTAAATACTGAGAACTACTTAAAGAAACAAAAACTCAGTATCTGGCTCAAATAAAACCTACCTGCAGGCTTAGAGTCAGATTGTGACTTGTAGCCTAAGAAGTGAAGGCAAATCCTTTTGCTTTCTATTCCAAGATTTCTGACACCATCCTGAAACTACCTTCTGAATTTGAGTACAGTAGTGTCCCCCACCCCCCCCCTTAACTGTGGTTTCACTCTGCTGTTTCAGCTACCTAGGGTCAATCTCAGGCCTAACATTTTGTCACAGGGCCTATGTCATTCATTTCACTTGATCATATCACATAGGCATCTTATCATCTCACACCATCACAAGAAGAAGAAAGGTGGGTACAGTATAATAAGATATTTTGAGAGAAATAGACCACATTTACATAATGTTTACTAGAGTATATTGTTATAATTGTTCTAGTTCATTAGTTGCTGTTAATCTGTTACTTTGCCTAGTTTACAAATTAAATTTTATGATAGGTGTGTACATATAGAAAAAAAAAACAGCATATGAGGGTTCAGTACTATCCACAGTTTCGGGCATCCACTGGTGGTCTTTGAATGTATTCCCCTTGGGTAAGGGGGACTACTGTACCAGTAACTCAAAATAACCTCTACAAGCCAACTGTTCTACTATACATAAGCACACTTGATTCTTTCTAACCTCCATGCCTTTGTCATGTTTGCTCCCCACACAAAAAAAGTGTTTTTCTTCTAACGTCCTATTTTAAGATCCAGTTCAAATGCTACCATATTTCTGAAAGCCTCCCGGACCACATTAGCTTAAGGAATATCTTTCCCATATTCCAAAGACATTAATACCTAGTATTGTGTGTCAGGCACAGCCCCAAGCATTTTACAAGCTCCTCCCTACCCCCATATAATTCTAAAAAACTGATACTACCATCATTCTCATTTTACAAATAAGGACATTGAAGCTTACCCAAGGTCAGTGGCAGAGGTGGGGCTGAACTCATACCTATCCTTTTCAAGTGCAGAAAGAAAAGTAGGAAATTCGTGTTTTGGTCATCCATTATGTGACATGTTATGTACCACAAAAAAATCTAAAGTTCCATAAATGACTCACAAGACCATTTACCATATGGCTCTCTTCTTCCATTTCTTTTTTTTTTTTAAAGATTTTATTGATTTATTCATGAGAGACAGAGAGAGAGAGAGAGAGGCAGAGGGAGAAGCAGGCTCCCAAGGAGCAGGGAGCCCGATGCAGGACTCGATCCCAGGACCCTGGGATCATGACCCGAGCCGAAGGCAGACGCTTAACCATCTGAGCCACCCAGGCGCCCTCTTCTTCCATTTCTTTATAATTTCCTTGTCATTCCTTAAGCCCCAGCCGCATTAGCTTTCTTTCAGTTTCTACAATCTACTGAGCTACTTCATATCTCATGGCCTTTGCATATGCTGTGCTCTTTGCCTGGAATGTTCCTCCCCACTTTTGTCTAATCTCTACTCATTGGGATCTCAGTATAAACATCATTTCCTCAAGACTCCTTCCATGATCTTCTAGAGAAGACTATGTTACATCCACCACTAACCATTGTATTTCATAGTATCTATTGCAATTCTAAATAAATAGCTTTGTGATAATTTTTTTAATGTATGTCTCCCTTGCTGCTATGTGGTAAGTTCCTTCACAATCTCTTCCATCATTTTCTCTGTAGTATCCACACAGTAAGTGAACGACTGATGTCTTTAATTCTTATAGACCATTTGAAGACTTAGAGGAATTAAATAACCTTTATTTCATAGCTAGTAAGGAACTGAGATCTTGCATGTTGAAAAACCTACACACTTTCCATTATAGAAATGTTAACCAAGTTGAAATCATTTTCTAATAATCTGCATTTAGTTGGAGTCCTTCCTTTTCAGCTTATGGTCGCTGTTGTTATATATGAAATTCTAAATCAAATAATATATGAGAGTCTTATCATGGAATGCCGTTTAAATAAAAATAAGCAAAAAATGGTTTGCATTGCTTGCACAGAAAGAACAAACCGATGACCTAGACAGAAGAGTAAACCACAATGAGTAATGCAAAAGTGGACTGCCTAATCTTTACTTCAGAGGGTGGCAGCTGAATTTCAATTTCAGGCTAGGCAGCAGGATGTCTAATTCATGAGGAGAAAATAACCCAAACATCCATTTTGTTGTTCCAGGATTAGAGAAATTACTCGGAATTCTAATTGCTTCACCTTTGACTGCAGTTTTCCACTGAAGTCTCTAAAATAGAGACTTTAGTACCCCAAAAGCCAGGTGTCAACAATGTGAATTAACCACCAAACTGTGAGAAAAGGTGGATCTTCACAACTTCCTAGAGCACCTACATGTAATTGGGATTTATTTTTCAAAGATCTCAGAGATTACAGTACCAGAAATGTATTTTACAGGGCTATTCACTTCAATGGAAACTCCCTTCAGGATTTCTATTCCATGTTCATACTCCTGCATCTGTAAGCTACTCTTGGATAGTTAGCTTATGCCACTGTGAAAGCTCATATGCATTAATATTTATGTGTTGGAGCTTTTGACAGGCCTACAGATGCTGAGGGGAGTTTACTTTCATGAAAACAGACAAGATTATAATGAAGATGGAGAAGTCAAAGGGCACCAAGGATCTTGATTCCATGTAAGTCAGCTCCATCTAGGAGAAGAAAGCTACAGCAACCCCTCCTCAGTTTACTTAAAGGTTTGGATGTCCACATGTCCATTACCCAGATCCCAGATACACAGAAAATAAGCAAGTCTCTTTCACATCAAATTTTGCTCATATCCCCTTACTACCTCCCAAAGACATATGGAAGCAAAAATCATCACATCTATGTATTCTGTTACTTTACTAACATTTTTTAAACTCATTATGTCAGCTCTGCCCTACATCCTAGGGATATAAAGACAAAACAAGAGAAAGACATTCATCCTGCCCTTGAATTTAGCTTCATAAAAAATTGTTAACCCATAAGGAGTATCTTCAAATATGTGTCTAACACAGTAATGGATTCTATTTGAAATTGAAACTGCTTACTGATGAAGTTTTAGTTATATGGTCTCCCACCTCTATTTCCCTGTCGAACTCTGCTCTGCCAACCAAAATTCTTAGTAAGATCAAATCATACTGCTGAAATAAATACAAACTCAAAGACTTATCTTTATTCACCTTGATCTTTTGGGCTGCTATCAAACAGATATGGCCATGTGATTCCAAGAGTGCAAAGACAGAGGAGTTCAGATACAGTATTATTAAATGTCAGTGATCTAAAATGTATTGAATTTTTCAAAATACAAAGACCCTTCCGCAAAAATTTCATTAAAAACATTTAATGCACACAATTTTAGAAAATTTAGGCAAACAATTAGAGATTTAAGAAGGAAAAACAAATTAGAAAATCTCCAGGTCAAGAACACACAGGTGGCTCCGTCGGTTAAGCGGCTGCCTTCAGCTGAAGTCATGATCTCAGGGTCCTAGGATCCAGCCCCGCATGGGCTCCCTGATCAGCAGGGGAGTCTGCTTCTCCCTCTCCCTCTGCTCTTCCCCACCTCTTGTGCTGTCTCTCTCTCTCAAAGAAATGAATAAAATCTTAAAAAAAAAAAAAAAATCTCCAGGTCTAAAATACCTATTTGATGGACCTTTGACTTCCACATTCTCTGCACTCACTTGGGCCCCTGCCAACCCCAACCAAAGCTCTAGAAACCTGTGCTTTCCCTTCCATTGTCACTGCCACTGCCTTATATCTGGCCCTTACTGGTTTTTACTTGGAATATCCCCATGACTTCTTAATTAACTTCTCTGCACATGGTTTTAAGGTGGGGGGTGGTCACATAAATCATTTTCAATACCATACTTTATGACAGATATGTAGACACAGAACTTTGAGAACACACTCTTAGGAAAGACCATAATCTTTGTTTTGATCTAAGAAACACAAGGAGGGTTTCCTGTTCCTGAAAGAACTGTGGTGTAAGAGTGGAAAGACAGCTAGCTACTCTTCCTCCAACATTTATAAAGTCTATTTCATCCAAGACATGGTCTTAATTCTTTACCCATTTAAGCCTCATAATATTTCCACATTTATATATGAGAACACTGAAGCAGAGAGATTAAGTAACTCGGCTGTGAACACACAGCCAGTAACTGGGAGACCGAGAACTCAAGCCCAGTATTCTGGTTCCACAGACCATGCTTTTAGTCATCATGACTCATTGGCATATATGTGTGTATGTGTGTGTGTGTGTACTTATATGTCTATGTGTACTGATTTGTCTACATAAGTATACTATATACACACACATAAATATATGTATACATATAGACTTAGACATATAAATACACATAGTGCTTGGATCACTGTCAGGCTTATCAAAGAGAGTTATTCAAACTCTACTGAAAAACTTAAACCAGAAGAGAAAAGGTGCTCAGATTCTAAAGGGAAAACTATGTAAATTGTTCCAAACAACGAAGAGAGGGCATGACGACAATACAGAATAGGCTCTGGTTGGCTTGCCTTTCTCCATTTCAACAAGGAGACATTTATCAAATGCAAACCTGACTGTGTCATTGCCCTGCCTCACTACTGGGAATTTGGGAACTTGGGGAACCCCACTGCAGTGTTTCTCAAACTTTTACAGGAAACATCTCTCCCTAATGGCTGGCAGATGAGAGCAACCACATTCTTACTAGGCACCTAGCTGAACCGGCAGCCACAACTCTGAGTTTTCATAGACTGTGCGCCTCACCCTTACTATTCTGACAAGTTTGGCATTTATTCTACAATGTATCTGTTTTGTTGTAATGTAAAAATAATGTTTATAGCTACTTAAAACTGCAACTCTAGATCAAAAAAAAAAAGTACTCCTACCATGATTTCTAGCACCACCTGGCCTATATGTGCATAATTTTGGAGTACCTCATATTGCACCTTCACACAGACAACAGCGCTATGGATCTAATCCAAGCTGGTTCACCAGCCCCTTCTCCCACCTCTCCAGCCAACACAATTATTTGCAACCATAGTAACAGTCAAATTTCAGCCTGTTTTCCAATCCCTGGTCTTTAATAATTAGATCCTTCTCATCTTGCTAAGATATACCCACCCTCCCAAACTCTACTTAGGTGTGATTTTACTTAAGTCTTTCCTCAATTCTCTGCCTCCCTGCAGTGTGTGGATACTTGGTAATACTTCCCTAGTTTATCACACTGTTTGCATTTGTTTCCGTGGCTGTCTCCCATACTAGACGGGGCTGTCCCCGGAGACAGATCCCTGCTTTAGTCCGTGTAACATCCCCAGTGCCAAGTACAGCCCTGCCATACTGGTAAATCTCTGGGCCATTGGAAACTGGCCTTATAATGAGTAACCCAATCCCTCAAGAGAAGGCAGGAGAGGTGACCATAAAATTTAAATTAAAAACAAATCGAAAGATCTGAGCACATCTCCAGTCTTGAATTTCTTTCCTAATACAATGCCAGGTTCCCCGTGAAAGGGATGTTGAGCCCAGTCGCCCAAAAGTCATGAGAGATCTGGCTTGGCGAAGGAGTCACTCACCAACTCGTGGAAGGCGGGTATCTGTTCTCCAACGTTTTGGTCCAGGGCTTGTACCAGCTGATCTGCTCTGCTGCTTTGCCCCAGAACCGCTCGGGGTCGGCCACCGAGGCCGCGAAGTGGGTCTTGTACTCGCCGCCACCACCGACCGACGACAGCGCTCGGCAGCCCCGGGCCCCGAGAGCGCCCCGCGGGCCGGGGGCCACGTACGCCCTGCGGGCCAGGCCGGCTCCCCGGGCCGGAGAGGACCCAGGCAGGGATCCCCCGAGTCCCCCGGCGCCGGTGACTTTGCGACACTGCAGCCAGGACGGCTTCATCGCCGCCGGCTGGGCCGCCTCCCCCTCGCCAGCTGTGCAGCTCGAGGTCCCAGAGTGCACTCCTCAGGCGACAGACGGGGCGCTCCCGACTTCCAGAAGGTGGCGGGCAGCGGGCGGGAGGAGGAGGCAGCTCCCAACGGGAGCCCGGGGCCCTGGAGTTTGGAAGGCACACTAGGGCTGCCGGGAAAAGCCGACCTGGAGCGGCGGGAGAAGCAACAGGCTGGAGTGGGGGCTGTGGGGGGGGGTGGGTAGGGGCCGGGGCCACACCGGGAGAAATCCAGCCCCTGCGTGCGTCCCCAGCCGCGCGGCTCCCCCACGAGAAGCGCCCTGTTGCCGCAGAACGTCCTCCCTTCTCCGACACGCCAGTGGACCTCCGGGGAGGCCGACGCACCCATCTCGCTTTCAACAAGTTTTCAAACAAACAGCTTGTGCGCAGTTTCTGTGGCTCCATCTGTGCGGAGCCAGCTGGTGGAGACGCATCGCCTCTGGCCTGCGGCGGAAACCGAAACCCCCGGGCTCTGCGGCAAGACCCCTGCAGTGTTCGTTTCCTTAGTTTGTTTTTTTAAACTCAGCTCAGTCCCTGGTTATTAAAAACACCAGCGGCTCCAGGGCAAGGACTGCTCCAGGATTTCATGACAGCTGAGAGGAGTGGAGTAGGAGGTTGCGCAACTACTGACAGTAGGAGGAGTGGAGGAAGGTTGCGCAAAAGTGGGGAATAGTGATTGACCGGCTACTGGGGAAGACAACCCCGCGGGGACGAGGAGCTACCAGCTGCCCGGACTCCTCCCACAGATCTAGAGGTGGAAAGCGGAACGGACGTGTTGCATTTCTTCCCCTCCAATTTGCCTCTGGAGTTTCTGGGGCCCTTTTCTTGATGGGTGGGGTGGGGGAAGCCAAAAGGAGGAGCTAAATAAAGGTAAAGTGAATCAAACAAAAGACAAAGAGGAAGCTGGGGAAAATTAAAAGACAAAGGCAGTATAAATTACTATCTGGGCTTAACGTTCTACAAGCTCCTTCACTGTTTTTTACACCCAAGTGAAATTCAGATGCAATCCTGTTTGCCTTAGCATTTGCGGTTTTAAATGTAAAGATGTGTATTCCCAAATCTGAGGTGAGAAATACGGGAATGCCCCTGACCCTAGGAAGGATTGTAAACTTGAGAAGCTGTAAAATCAGATTACTCTGCAGGAAAAGAATAATGTGGAGATAAAGGTTAAAAAACAACAACAGAGACAAATCTAATGCAAAACAAAGAAAATTTAAATAACCACTTTGAACTGAGAAGGCACTAGACTTTTTCCTGACACCGGCAGCCTACTTTATTCCTTCCAACGGCTTCAGATCGAAGGACTTCCAGTAGCAAGAGACATTCACTACCTCTTGAACTCAGAGATAAAGCCATTTAACCTCCTAGCCCCCTGCTTTCCTCTGTCCAGTTGCTTAATGTTGCTTCCTGGTATTTAAGATTACTTGATTCCAAATTATCCCCTATTGTATTATAATGATGTCCACGTCAGTCATTTGTTTAACAAATATGTGAGTACCTACACTGCAAGCAAGATGTGGTTTGTTGGGGGATATTTGAAGGAGGGAAGCAGACAGTTTCTTGGCACTTTGTATATTCGTGGTGCTATCTTTTCAAATAGTTCCTGTGATTTTCAAAAAAAGTACAAAGAAGTGGAAACTATAATCCGCCTGTTTACAAATGGAGCTTAGAGATAGGTTAACGCAGCTACCCAGCAAAACAGGATTCAGACTTTGTTAATACTCAGAGCTTGGCAGCCCCTATACCTTTAAATACCTGTGTGCCAATGATACTGATCACCATGCTTCAAGGTAGAGGGCTCACTCAGGGTCAGTTCACTCCACTCCTGTCCCTTACCCCAGCATACTCTACGAATAGTATCATTTTCTCTGTGTGCCATGACTTGAATAAGGTAGGGAATCTGACTCCGAAATCCATGGTTTTTGCACCAAGCTGATCATCTTCCTATTTAGAAAGAGACAGAGAGAGTAAGAAACAAGGAAGGAAAGAAGAAAGGAAGGGAGGAAGGAAGGAAGATTGATTTTAGACTCCCAGTAAAATATGGCAAATTGAATTCCCACATCCATTCCTAGAAGCCTGCTGAAAGAGAATCAAAGAGTGACAGTGATAGTGGTGGCAAAAAGCCACAAGGACAAAGAGAATAGGAGAAAAGAAACCAAACGAGAGAATGGAAAGAAGATGGATTCATTGTTATATGACTTACAGGGTCACTTTAGGGTGGGGAGGGTCCTGAATTTAACTGCTTTTGGTCAAGTAAAGGGATTTCCTCTTCAGAAATCTGGAATGTGTCAGGATTTTGAGGCCCTGGTTTCCTCTGAAGGTTCAGAATGAAGGTTAAGGGCTTAAAAACACACACTAATTAAAAGATTGTGTGAGGGCGCCTGGGTGGCTCAGATGGTTACGTGTCTGCCTTCAGCTCAGGTCATGATCCCAGGGTCCTGGAATCGAGTCCCGCATCGGGCTCCCTGCTCCTTTGGGAGCCTGCTTCTCCCTCTGCTTCTCTCTCTCTCTCTCTCTCTCTCTCCCTCTGTCTCTCATGAATAAATAAATAAAATCTTTAAAAAAAAAAAAGATTGTGTGAGACAAAGTTAGACCCCTGAATTGCTGGGTGAAACCATTTTCTCGGGACCTGGCAGTACACCGTCTTATTTTAAGTAATTGTACAAAATAGATCGTTAATGTTAAGTTCCAAATCAGATGTGAGTGAAGGCACAGTCCAGCAAAGGCAAGAAATAGAGTGGACAAGTAGAACAAGGGTGACCAATGAGACTAGAAATTTTTCCTGGAGCTCAGTACAGAAGTGCAAAATAATGTCAAATGCAGGCTGGAGCCTGAGGGTGCACCATTGGCCTAAATTAAGACACTCAAAGCCTGTTGACTGGCCACTGAACTTAACATTACCCAGAGTCTCAGTTTGAATACTAGTACTGCCACTTATTAGGTAGAAATTTGGAAAACTTATTAACTCTCCTACACTGTAATACCAGTTATCTATATTCTGAGGCTCATAATTCTTACCTCACACTATTGTTGCAAGGTTTAAATATGTACGCATTGATTAGCGTCAGGGCACTAGCAAAGCAAGCTAATATTGGACAGCAACAAAGCCTATGAACAACCGACCAAGCCTAAAGGACAATCTCAAAAACCTCCAGCTTCATTGACATACCTGAAAGTTTAGAATCAGAAAATTTTGAAAAAATTATTTTCATTTAAATATGCATGTACATTCTATACTGCTTCAAAAAATAAAGCTGTGTTTTAAACTAATTTGGGGACAGGATAATCGCAATCTTTTCAATGTTTGCCCCTCTAAAACTCTGGCTTTTTGATACAAAATATTTATTTTCTTGTGTGCCAATAAATTGTATATATACTTTTTCTTTTTTTCATGTATTTTATTTTATTTTTTCGTCATAATAAGTGTACTCTTTAATCCCTATCCCCTACTTGCCCCATCCACTCACTGACCTCCCCTTTGGTAGCCATCAGTTTATTCTCTAGGGTCTGTTTCTTGATTTGTCTCTCTCTCTCTCTCTCTTTCTCTTTGCTCATTTGTTTTGTTTCTTAAATTCCATATATGAGTGAGATCATATGGTATTTGTCTTCTCTGACTTGCTTCACTCAGCAGTATTCTCTCTATCACTATCCATGTTGTTGCAAATGGAAAGGTTTCATTCCTTTTTTATGGCCGAACAATATTCCATTGTGTATATGTAACATATCTTCTTTACCCATTTATCTATAGATGGACACTTGGGCTGCTTCCATAGTTTGGCTATTATAAATAATATTATAATATTATAAATTATAATAATATAATGCTGCAATAATCATAGGGGTGCATATATCCCTTCAAATTAGTATTTTTGTATTCTTAGGGTAAACACCCACTAGTGTGATTAGGTAGTTTTTTTTTTTAATTTTTTGAGGAAACTCCCTACTGTTTTCCACACTGGCTGTACCAATTTGCATTCCCATTAACAGTGCAATAGGATTTTTAATTTTTTGAGGAAACTCCCTACTGTTTTCCACACTGGCTGTACCAATTTGCATTCCCATTAACAGTGCAATAGGATTCTTTTTTCTCCACATCATCCCTAACACTTGTTGTTTTTGTGTTTTTATTTTAATCATTCTGACAGGTATGAGGTGAACATATCTCAACATAATAAAGGACTTATAAAAAACCCACAGCCAACATCATACTTAATGGTGAAAAATTGAGAGTTTTACCCCTAAGGTCAGGAACAAAACAAGGATGTCCATTCTCATCACTTTTATTCTGTGTCTATTGAAGTGACAATATGGTTTTTATCCTTTCCCTTATTGATGTGACATATGACATTGATTGCTTTGCAAATATTAAACTACCTTGCATCCTGAGAATAAATCTCACATGACAGTGATGTATGATTCTTTTTAAAATATATTGTTGGATTAAGTTTGCTAATATTTTGTTGAGGCTTTTTCCATCTATATTCATGAGAAATATTGGCCTGTAGTTCTCTCTCTTTCTTTTTTTTTTTTTGTGGTGTCTTATCTGGTTTTGGTATCAGAGTAATGCTGTCCTCATTGAATGAATTTGGCAGCTTTCCTTCTTCTTGTATTTTTTTGGAATAGTTTAAGAAAAATGGGTATTAACTCTTCTTTAAATGTTTGGTGGAATTCACCTGTGAAGTCATCTGGTCCTGAACTTTTGTTTGTTGGGATTTTTTTTTTTTTATTACTGATTCAATTTCATTGCTGGTAATTGGTCTGTTCAAAGTTTCTATTTCCTTCTGCTTTAGTTTTGGTAGGTTATATGTTCCTAGGAATTCATTCAGCTCTTCCTAGTTGTCCAAATTGTTGGCATATAGGTTTTCATGATATTCTGTTACAATTGTTTGTATTTTTGTGTGCTGGTTGTTATGTCTCCCCTTTTATTACTAATTTTGTTTATTTGAGTCCTTTCTCTCTCTCTTTCTCTCCCTTTTCAATCTTGCTAGAGGTTTACATAATTTTGTTGATCTTTTCAAAGAACCAGTTCATGGTTTCACTGATCTGTTCTATTGCTTTTTAAATTTCTGCATCGTTTATTTCTGCTCTAATCTTTATTATTTCCTTCCTTTTACTGGATTTGTGTTTCATCTGTTCTTTGTCTAGCTCCTTTACATGTAAGGTTAGGTTGTTTATTTGAGATTTTTCTTGCTTCTTGAGATAGGCTTGCATTTCTATAAACTTCCTGCTTAGAGTCACTTTTGCTGCATCCCAAAGACTTTGGACTATTATGTTTTCATTTTCTTTCATTTTCAGACTGGACAGCAACATGCAAAAGAATGAAACCGGAATACATTTTTACACCTATAAGAAATATAAATTCAAAACAGATTAAAGACCTAAATGTGAGACCTGAAACCATACAAATTCTCGAATAGAACACAGACAGTACTCTCTTTGACATCAGCCATAGCAGCTTCTTTCTAGATGTCTCCTGAGGCAAGGAAAACAAAAGCAAAAACAAACTATTGGGGCTACATCAAAATAAAAAGTTTCTGCACAGCAAAGGAAACAATCAACAACACTAAAAGGCAACTCACAGAATGGGAGAAGATATTTGCAAATGACAAATCTGACAAAGGATTAGTGTCCAAAGTATATAAAGAGCTGATACAACTCAACACCCCAAAAACTGAATAATCCAATTTAAAAATGGACAGAAGACATGAATAGACACTTCTCCAAAGAAGACATAAAATGGCCAAACAACACATGAAAAGATGCTCAACATTACTGATTATCAGGAAAATGTAAATTAAAACTACAATGAAATATCATCTCATACCTGTGAGAATGACTAGAATCAACACAAGAAGTGACTGGTGTTGGCAAGGATGTGGAGAAAGGGGAACCCTCTTGCACTGTTGGTAGAAATGCAGCCACTGTGGAAAACAGTGGTTCTTCAAAAAGTAAAAAATAGAACTACTTTATGATCCAGCAATTGCACTACTAGGTATTTACCCAAAGAATACAAAAAAAAATCATTCAAAGAGATACATACCCCAATGTTATAACAACATTATCTACAATAGCCAAATTATGGAAACAGCCCAAGCATCCATCGATTGATCAATGGATAAAGAAGATGTGGTAAATATATACAATGGAATATTACTCAGCCATTAAAAAGAATGAAATCTTGCCATTTGCAACTACATGGATGGAGCTAGATAGTATTATGCTGAGTGAAATAAATCAGAGAAAAACAAATACCATATGATCTCACTCATATGTGGAATTTAAGAAAGAAAATGAAAGAGCAAAGGGAAAAAAGAAAAAGGGAGAGAGGCAAACCAAGAAAGGGACTCTTAAATATAGAGAATTGATGGTTACCAGAGGGGAGGTGAGCAGGGAGATGGGCTAAATGTGTGATGGGGATTAAGGAGGGCACTTGTTGTGATAAGCACAGGGTGATGTATGGAAGTTGAATCACTATATTGTACACCTGAAACTAATATTACACTGTATGTTAATTGACTGGAATTTAAATAAAAACTTAAAAGAGTGCCTTCTCAGATAATGCAGTTGTGATGGAAAATTCAATACAAATCATTAATATTTAATTTAGATCACCAAAATCCTTGAGAGATCATTTTATTTCTTCTGTACAGACCATTTCTAAGAAATTACCCTGTTTCTGTTTCATATTCCACTACTAAAGCCACTCTATGGTACTCAAATATTTGTAATAAAACCTTGAATGTATTAGAAATGTATTACTGCCAGTGAATAAATGATAAAAAGGAAAAGAAATATCCTTTAAACTAATATTTTTTCATAAAGTGTAGTCAATTACTTAGCATTATTTTAGGCTGCCATTTTTTTTTCTGTTTCTGTGAATGTGTTTGTGCAGGGGGTATATGAAATTAAACTGGGAAATGAAACTTAAAGTCAATTTACCACAACATGAGCTGTTCTTATGTAACGAGGAGGTGAGCAATAATTTTTTGGTTTCCACAATAACACAAGGATCTCAACTGAAGTACTCTTTTAAAATTAAAGGAAATATAGGAACAAATAAATGACTTACTTTAGGTAGATCATGAAATCAGGTGTCTCACGTATTTATTGGAAGCAGTATAGATAAAAAAACTAAAAAGTATGAAATATGTGTGAGGTATGTGGGCACCCTTTTTCAACCATTATTCTGAATGATGAAATGCTTCGATGACTCTTGTGGTACCTTTACATTTTATTTGTTGGTACAATTTTCTATCTGTTTTTAGAGCTGAACAAATAAATATTTATGGCTTGCTTAGGACATTTGTTTTAAAAGAGGTTTTTGTAAATTTTATTAAGAGCTCCAGAGTACATTCAGATTTTCTAGTGAAGATGTTTTGTGTATAAAAAGTATTTCAATGGACATGTCTTTGTTATTTGCTTACACTTACATTTTTGTTCAATTCAGATGCTCCTATATCTTGATGCTAATATAAAATTCATCTTTATATCTATATACTTATAATATATGGATATAGAGTTTATAGTTTATAACATTATATTATTTATCCCCATTGAAATTTGCATCAGCTCAATAGAAACCAACTCATTGCATTTGAGAGAGCAAGAAAACTTATTTTTTTTTATTATTTTATTTTTTGTCCTTTTCTTGGATTGTTGTTTTCTAGCTAAAAACTTCAGATACTATTATTGGGCTCTCCTGGACATTTTAGCAGAATAGACTGGAGGAGTCTTCCTTGTATCTCTGCTTAAGAGCTATGACAACCCCGGGAGGCAGGACAAAGGTTTAGGTTGTTTGATAAATCATCACACCTGCAAAACTAACTGTAAATCTATGTGTGTATAAAATGGCTGATTTCTGCTTTCTTCTTCTTTAACATCTCTAAAGGCTATTTCTTCAACACTTTTGCAGTGAGCTAATGGAATAGCATGCTAGCCCAACATCCTTTCTCCAGGCTCATTTTCCTCCTTTCACTCAGTGAATCAGCAAATATTTACTGAGCGCCTCTCACCGTGCTCGGCAGGATTCCAGGAACACAAGGAATTATTTATAATGACCAATAATTCATTTCTGTTCTCAGGTAGCTCCCAGTCTAGCCCGAGGAAAACAAGTCCACAAATGCCATTCTAGTTTGTTACTCCCTTCAGAAGTAGGTGAAAAACAGCAGAGGAGGACTCAAGAAGGGAATGGGAAACCGCGTTCACAGCAAAAACAGTCCTTCTAAAACATAATTGAATTGTTTCGCTCTCTTACCTTAAATCTGTGAATATCTCCCCACTGCCTATAGTGGAAAGTTCAAAGCCTTTAACACAGACCTGTGATTTTCATTTGGTATCTATACTGCTACCCGGAGGGCATTTGGAAGTGAGTAGTGTATTCTTATCTATTGGAGACTAATAAATTATCCCTTAACTTAGCAACTTAAAACAGCAAATGTTTATTATCTCATATGAGATTCTATGGATCAGGAATTGTGATGGCTTAGCTAGGTAGTTCTGGTTCTAATGGGGTGGTGGTCAGGTTGTTGGTCAGAACTCTGGTCATCTGAATGCGCAGGAGAACCTGGTCCATGCTCACTCATGTGGCTGTTGGCAGAAGGCTTCAGTTCATTGGGCTGTTTTGAGGGCATGGCTGGTGCCTTTCCCCAGATGAGTGGTTTAGGGGTGTGTATGTGTCTGTCTGTGTCTGCGTGTGTGTGCGCACACATGTATGAGAGAGAGAGAAAGATAGAGACAAAGAGAGACAGAGATAGACAGAGAGATACCAAGACAGACTCCACAATCCTTTATGACCCAATCTCAAGAAAGGCAATTTATCACCTCCGCTTTTACGCTATTGGTCACACGGACAAACTCTGGTGCAAAGTGGGAAGAGACTACCCAAGGGTGTGAATAGCAAGGGTCTGGATGAGTGGGGACCATCTTGGAGGCCGGCTAGCAAAAATAAGGATACTTTTGGTTTGTCATAATGACTGGATGGCTATTAGCATGGGCAAAGACCAAGGATTTTAAAGTCTTGTACAAGAAAGAACTGTATCCACTCTCCAAACTGTCAACTGTGTTGCGAAATAGCTCTTCTACACTTTGCATACACTACCTTTTCTCTTATGAGCACACCTGGCCCTATCTGTACCTGGCTTCTGGCAATTCTCTGTAAAATACTATTTCTTCTGATCTCCACAAATCTTCCTTCTGGCTACAGTGCCTTCTTCAGTTTGGCAACCTTTCAAACTCCCTCTTTACCATTTAGTACAAACACCTTCATCTCCTGGATGCATTCCCTGATCACATTAAACAGATGAGCCCTTGCTTTGCTCTGCCCTGTTTTATATTTGTTATAGTACTTACACTGCTGTAATTACCTTTACCAACTCTTTTCCCCTAGAAGACTGTGACCCCAGTAGGAATATGTTGTATAATCTTAGCTTAATCTCAGTGTCCCCATACCTTACACTGTCCCTGCACAGAGCAAATACTTCTTATCACAAGTTTGTTGAATCGATGACCCAGTTAGTGATATGTTGTCTGGGTTTGTGTATGTATGTATACAAGGATGGTGCCACTTAAGAGAGAACTGTAGAACATAAAAGCTTGAGAACAACTGATGTGCTCTGTTTCAACCCAGATTCTGCTTTGTTCCATTGGTGTCTTACTGAATTACAAATTTACCTTCACATTTCATAATATATTTTTTAAATAAACATTTTGAATCATTGACAAAAGGATAACTGAAAGTTGTATTTTTGGAGATCGTGTTTATTAATTTTAGGGGACATGACCTGATTCATACACTTATCTTTCAGAAATTGTTCATGTTAAAGAGTTTAGGATCCCATACAAATCAAGAAAGAATAAAATCCTGCCTCAGTGCATTTAATGATGTTTAACCATTGAACTCCAGGAGTTAATACAAGTTCTATGTTATAGCCACTAGAATTTATTAAACTGGAACTGCAATAATAGGATAAAAAGCTACTATACTAAAAGAGATATTACAAATAAGAAATGGGCTAAGTTACAGGCAACAGAAATCTGAAGCTATGAAAACTAATGCTTGCTATTCTACACAAATCAATGCAATATCCAAATGCGTTAACCTAAAGAGTAGCTTATTAAGTGAAGCATCTGTGCTATCTAGGAATAATTTAGGAGCCTCCTAGGGCTTGGAGCTTTACTTCTGGTGTTTGATCCCAGAATTATCTGTTTTTGCATACTTCTATTTATGAAAGATTCAGCTTGCCAGTCATGACGGTACCTTGACTGACTTCCACCGAATCTTCCAGATATTGAGTGGCTTCCAAACTCCTCTGATGCTCTTGGAAATATGACTAGTTCAAAGTATACTCATTCATTCAGGTAGCCTTTTTAGCAAAGAGCTATTACTTAATGTCAGCTCTATGTCAGGCATATACGAATAGTAGAGATCAAAAAGAAAGACACTTTGTGCTAGATCTCATGATATTTACTTTCTAGTGGGCAGATATAGTAAATAATAATCTAGTACATAATAATACAATAAACAAATATTTTAGATAAGGATGTGGGCCATGGTGAAAATAAAACAAAGTAAAAGGAAGTGACTTCCCTTAGGAGGTGATAATTTAAACTAAGTCTTGAATTATAGGAAAAAATTGACATGTGAATATCTAGGGAAAGAGAACTTTAGATAGAGAGACAGAGGGACCAACAAGTGTAAGGTTTCCTTGGTTGGAACAAGCTTAGAATATATGGGAGTCAGAAAGTTAACAAGTGACGTTGGAGCATGTCAAAAGTTGAGAGATGCAGTATAAGAGATAGGAGGAGCTACATCATGAAGGACATTATAGACTATGGAAAGAAGCTTAGATTTTATTTTAAATTCAGTGGAGAGCCATAGGATGAATTTCAAAAACAGAAGTGATATTTTGACCCTTCTATTCTGGTAACATAATCACTAGCTCCTGAATCTACATCTGTGACCAAAGGTCTTCAAAGCATCCAACAGTAGAGGTGGCTTGGGTTTGCTGATGGTGCACTGTCCCTTCTATTTACCATGTTTACATGTCATGGAGCTTCCAAGTCCCACCTTGACTCCTGTTTAGGAAGTCCTTTCTCTTAAACTAGTTTTACCAGTTGGTTAGACAGGCACTTAATTCTTCAGTCATTCTCAGCCTTTTTAACTCCCTTGTCAGGTCCATATTAGAGAGCTATAAGGAAACTTACCCCACTTCTCCCCCACCAAAACAAGCAAACAAACCCAAAAAACTTTAACATCTCAAACCCCATTCTGGGCTCTTAATCCTAAGAATAGTTAAGTGGATTAGGCCCTTAAAAAACAACACAATTTTAACACAGCCAAATAATGCCAAATATTCCTTACTTATTCAGTGTAATAACTAGTCATTGTTTTACAAACTAGAGAACATTCAATGGCTATTCTAGACACAGGACATTCAAACTGCTAAAGAAAATGTTTTCCATTGTTGTTTTTGTTTACTTGTTTTGAGAGAGAGAGAGTGTGGGAGGGTGCGGGGGGGGGGGGGGGGGGGGGCTGGGGGGGGAGGGTAGAGGGAGAAGGAAAGAGAGAATCTCAAGCAGGCTCCATGCCCAGAGTGGAGCCCGATGCAGGGCTTGATCTCACAACCCTGAGATCATGACCTGAACTAAAATCAAGAGTTGGACGCTTAACCAAGCCACCCAGGTGACCCAAGGAAATTCTTAACCTATTAATCTTAGATAAAACAGCTGTTACGAAATAAGTCAATCAGAGAAAGACATGTATCATATGATCTCACTGATACGAAGAATTCTTAATGTCAGGAAACAAACTGAGGGTGGCTGGAGTGGTGGGGGGTGGGAGGGATGGGGTGGCTGGGTGACAGACATGGGGAAGGGTATGTGCTGTGGTGAGCACTGTGAATTGTGTAAGACTGATGAATCACAAACTTGTACCTCTGAAACAAATAATACATTATATGTTAAAAAAAAGAAGAAGAAGAAGAAGAAGAAGGTAGTAGGAAGGGAAAAATGAAGGGGGAGTAATCGGAGGGGGAGACGAACCATGAGAGACTATGAACTCCGAGAAACAAACTGAGGGTTCTAGGGGAGGGCGTTGGGGGGATGGGTTAGCCTGGTGATGGGTATTAAAGAGGGCACATACTGCATGGAACACTGGGTGTTATATGCAAACAATGAATCATGGAACACTACATCAAAAACTAATAATGTAATGTATGGTGACTAACATAACATAATAAAATAAAATTAAAAAAAGAGCTGTTACTTTAAAATATTTCTTACCCATTTCCTCAAAAACTGTCCTCAATATTATCAAGACCATGCTTTTTTTAATGTAAGTTTTCTGTGATGGAAAAACATTATAAACAAAAGAGCCACTTTGTGTAAACCAGTATAGCAGAGGGGCAGCTGGGTGGCTCAGTTGGTTAAACATCTGCCTTCTGCTCTCTTCATGATCCCAGAGGCCCCCCATGAAAGAGGCCCACGTTGGGCTCTCTGCTGAGCAGGGAGTCTGCTTCTCCCTCTGCCCTTCACCCCACTCATGCTCTCTCTCTCTCACTCTCTGTCTCTCTTTCTCAAATACATAAATAAAATCTTTAAAAAAAAAGTCTTTAAAAAAAGCAAGTATATCGGAAGTTCAGTTATGTGGGTGCCCCTTTTATGTTTTTTTTTAAAGATTTTATTTATTTATTTGACAGAGAGATAGTGAGAGCAGGAACACAAGCAAGGGGAGTGGGAGAGGGAGAGGCAGGTTTCCCGCTGAGCAGGGAGCCCTATGCGGGGCTCGATCCCAAGACCCTGGGATCATGACCTGAGCCGAAGGCAGACGCTTAACGACTGAGCCACCCAGGGGCCCCACGGATACCCCCTAAACTTTGTCTTCCTGGGATTAGATGCTTTAGGAACTAAACTAAATCTTTACTTCTACCTTTGAGCAATACTGTTTAAATAACTCTTAGACCACAATCAATATTTGAATTAAAATTTTAGATTGAAAATCACAAAGTTTCCTTAAACATGAGCACTTATGCTTTCAGGATTAGATAAGTAATAATAGAAAAGTGACCAACTTGGGCCTCTGCATACTTCTTTATTATCTACCATATGTGTAATGCCCATTGACCGTGCTACATAAAGCAGCTACTTGTAACAACACTCTCTAAGACTCCATAAAGGGAAGATAAATTTGAGCCTCAACACTGTAAATGAATATGTAGTAATTAAAAAGTATAAGCTGTTAAAATTATGTTGCAATTAAGATATGTAACAAAATTCTTAAATTTCTATGAAAGTCAAAACAATTATGTACAACAAAACAAAGACTTCTACAGTAAAAAATAAATACAAACTAGGGATTTGGTTATGTTGTATGTAATTGAACAATAATCAAGTTTTATTTGTTGTCATAACCTTAAAGTTGACTTGTTTCTCACAAATATTATTAGAAAATAACATTGAACCATAGTATAAATATAAATTAATTCAAAATAGAGAATGATGTGAATATTTGACTGAACTGTCACAATTTCACCTTTGGTAATTTGATCAAGATTGTGTGCAAGGTCTAAATCCAGGGGACTTGGGTTTTGTAGGCAATACTCTTCCTCAATCTTTCAAAAATAAACTATTTTTTATTTAAATTCAAATTAGTTAACATAGAGTATATTACTAGTTTCAGGGGTAGAATTTAGTGATACATCAGTTGCATAAAGCACCCAGTGCTCATGACATCAAGTGCCCTCCTTAATGTCCATCACCCAGTTACTCCATCTGCCCACCCACCACACCTCCAGCAACCCCTAGTTTGTTCCCTATAGTTAAGAGTCTCTTATGGTTTGCCTCCCTCTCTCTTTTTATCTTATCTTATTTTCCTTCCCTTCCCCTATGTTCATCTGTTTTGTTTCTTAAATTCCACATATGAGTGAAATCATATGGTATTTGTCTTTCTCTGACTGACTTATTTTGCTTAGTATAATACCCTAAACTTAATCAGCTTAGGTTAGAAAAGCGACAGTCAGTAAGCTTGCAAAGGAAAGACTCAACCTACTTCAAATTTCTCTTTGGAGATAGAACATAGGTTTTAAAAAAATAACATTAAAAAATAACAATGATTCAATTGTCAGGCAATCAAAACAGATTTAGTAAGAACTAAAGAGCACAACTACTTAAATACTACCTTGAACTTATCTGTAACCCCTCCCTTTATTAAACAAAAACAAAACCAAAAAAACCCAAGTGGGCTTTTATCCATTCTATAGAGGTAAATGAATAAAATCTGAGATGTACAATTTGAAGATATATTGTTCAAAATACATGTGGAAACACTGATAATAAACATGTGTAGCTAACATTTATCCAAAGGAAAGAAAAATGGAGAAAAGGAACTTAAGAACCATAAAAATTGTGTGATTTTTTTCTTTCCCACTCACCTCAATAACCTTTGATGTGGGCCAAACAAGCTGTAAATTCCAGGCCATCAAAAATATACAAAGGAGTAATTATTATAGGAAGAACCAGAGAGAAATTATTATGATAGAGGTTAAGAGCTGAGACTCTTGAGACAGACAGTCTTTGATTTCAGTCTGTGCTGTACGATTTGAGGCAAGTCTCTTATTTCAAAACTGAGTTGCCTCCTGTGTAAAATGAGAATAGTACTAGGAAATGTAAGTGAGGTAATGCATATGAAGTACTTGGAACAATGCTTAATTCATTGTTGACACTAAACAATGGTTATTTTCATTCATGCATTCAACATGTATTTATTAGGTACCAGGTATATGCAAGGCATTCTGCTGGGTAATAGGAATATAACAGGAGCAAGATTCTAATTATAGAACTTAATAAGAAGGAGAGAAGATTAATTATCCATTATAAGAAAGTGCTGTGGGAGTATAGGAGCACATAATCATTCTTGAAGAGAGTGGGGCAAGAGGTAAACCAGAGAAGGTTGCTTGGAGGAGATGATTTTTAAGCTTAGCAAAACAGGAATAGACAGGGGTTGAACAAGAAAAGAGGTAAAAAAGTGTTCAAGACAGAAGAAACAGTGTATGCAAATAGCTTTATTTATTTTTTTTTTCAGAGATTCAGATGGACGTACACTTTTCTCCTCCTAATCTCTAGTTATTTTCACTTACTGGGACCTCTGTCTAGAATACTTTTCTGCCTCTTTGCATGCTCCCTGCCCTATGACACCTCACCCATACACAGTGGTTACTAATGATTAAGTAAAGGTGTTGTCTGGACTTATAAGGTTATATTAGTACATTTTAAGCCGCATAAGGTAATATGAAATTTATCTTCAGGGCCACACAAGGTCACTGAAGTTTGAAACGTGTGTGTGTGTGTGTGTGTGTGTGTGCATAAGTGTGTGACCATGCTATTTCCTGGAGGTTAATATTCTTCATTGTACTTTACTTAGCATCAACCTACCTTGAGAAAAGGAGAAATGGATCTTCCTGGATGCTGGAAAAAAAGACCCACAGATGGAATGGTCCAGAAGCTGAACGTTATAACATTAAGTTTTATATAGCCCCATAGTGTGAAAACAGTATCTGTTCTGATACTAACCTGGTATGTGCAACAAGAAGAGAAACTGAACCCAGCAGAGTATAAAGGTATAAATGTTCAGAATATGCAGCCCCAAAGATATAGTGACAGCTGGGGTGACAAGGGAAGCATGACCAGATACTGGGAAAACTCACAAGAGGCCTTTATGCCAGATTATGATGCAAGAAATGGACTATGTGGGCCAGAGACAGAAAAGAAATTGGGAAAATAATTTGATTTGCTTATTGCACTCCAAATAAACTCCAAATTCCTCAACTTAACTTAGAAGACCCTCCAATATTTATCCTCCCTTTACCTTCCTTTCCTCATCTCTTACCACATCCCCAAGTTGCCCGTGGACTTTCAGTTTCTTTATACCTGTTTCTTACCCCCCCTCTTCTTATACACGTGATTTCATTTTAGTTGATCATTCTGTTCTTATTCACTTGCTTAATTTCTCCCCAGCCTTCAGATCTGTTCTTGTATGTCCTTTCTTCCAGAAAGCCTTTCTAAGTATAGTTAGCTGCCTCTACTTATGTTCTTCCTCTGTCAGAGCATCTCCTATACTTCACAGAGAGCCCCAGTAAACAATAACTTGTGAGGGTAAGGAGCTAACATACAGAATCATGGAATCTATGATAGCACTATTACATAGTGGGTGTTTAATAAGTGTTTGTTGGAGACTGTATCTGACTTGCCAATTGACTTAATGAATGGATAAATGAATAAGACAAAAAAAAATCAAAACAAAAAGCACTATAAAAGAAAGAAGGGAGGGCAGGGCACCGTTTTGATGCTTTACCCATAATGTTTATAGTTTACTGCTTGGGGCACCTGGGTGGCTCAGTTGGTTAAGTGACTTCAGCTCAGGTCATGATCTCAAGGTCCTGGAATCTAGCCCCACGCCTGGCTCCCTGCTGAGCAGGGAGTCTGCTTCTCCCTCTACTTCTGCCTCTTCCCTCTGCCTCTTCCCCCTGCATCAGGCTCCCCGCTCAATGGGAAGTCTACTTGTCCCTCTCTCTCTGACCCTCCACCTGCTCCCCGCTGCCGCTCATGCTCTCTTTCTTTCTCTCAAATAAATAAAATCTTTTTTAAAAGTTTACTGCTCATATCTCCTTCTGCTACTTCATTATTAGTGGATAGAAATGCAAAGGATTTCTGTATATGGATTTTGTATCCCGTCACCTTACTGAATTCATTTATCAGTTCTAATAGATTTCTGATGGAGTCTTTTGGGTTTTCTATGTAGAGTATCATGTCATCTGCAAACAGTGAGAGTTTTACTTCCTTACCTATTTGGATGCTTTTTATTTTTTTGTTGTCTGATTGCTGTGGCTAGAACTTCCAGTACTATGTTGAAAAAAAGTGGTGAAAGTGGATATCTTTCTTATTCCTGACTACAAAGGAAAAGCTCTCAGTTTTTCACCATTGAGTATGATATTGGCTGTAGGTTTTTCATATTTATGGTTTTTATTATGTTGAAGTATGTTTCCTCTAAACCTACTTCATTAAAGGTTTTTATCATGAATGGATGGTGTACTTTATCGAATGTTTTTTCTGCATCTATTGAAATGATCATATGGTTTTTACCTTTTCTCTTGTTGATATGATATATCTCATTGATTGATATGTGAATATTCAACCACACTTGCATCCCAGAAATAATTCTCACTTGATTGTGGTGAATGTTTGTATTGTTGGATTTGATTTGCTATTATTTTGTTGAGGATTTTTGCATCTGTGTTCATCAGAGATATTGGCCTGTAGTTCTCTTTTTTTGTAGTATCTTGATCTGGTTTTGGCATCAGGGTAATGTAGGCCTTATGGAATGAATTTGGAAGTTTTCCTTTCTCTTCTATCTTTTGGAATAATTTGAGAAGAGTAGGTATTAACTCCTCTTTAAATGTTAGGTAGAATTCACCTGTAAATCCATCTGGTCCTGCACTTTTATTTGTTGGGAATTTTATTTATTATTGAATACAATTTCATGGCTGGTAATCAGTCTGTTCAAATTTTCTATTTCTTCTAGGTTCAGTTTTGGTAAGTTAGGTTTCTAGGAATTTATTCGTTTCTTCTGGGGGTCCAATTCGTTGGCATATAATTTTTCATAATATTCTCTTATAATCCTTTGTATTTCTATGGTGCCGGTTGTTATTTCTCCTTTTTCATTTCAGATTTTGTGTACTTGAGCTCTCTGTCTTTTAAATTTAAATCTCAAATGTCTTTAATGCCGCAGCAATTAAAATAAATTAAAAGTGACACCTGCCCCCAATCTTGAGTAATGAGAATTTTGAGGGAATAAGAAACTTAAAGTTCTTGATATGAGTGTTTTGAACATACAAAGCAATAGACCAGACTTCAACATCTAGTAAATAAATAGACTAGAAGGCTGAAGAATATTTATAAGTCAGATACCTTTGAAAACACTAAGATATAAAGCCAAGTTTGGGTAATGTTCCTTTCTTGTTAGATCTTGTCATCATAAAATTTATACCTTATCACCCCTAAGTGTAGTAATTTGTTTGCAAGAAGATCTTATATGAGATTTTAGTTTTATGATCATTATTTTTATTACTAACCTCAAGATGCTTGTTGCTTGTTTACTTGGGTGTTATGGAAAACTGTACTTAATCTTTGTAGATTTTGTTTTAGTCAATTGGATTTAAAAGCACTCAAATTTAACCTGCTGGCAATTATTTAATTGCTCTTGTTATAATTAACTCAATTTCTTTACAATAGAATTAAGTCAATATGTATAAAAGATTTTTCAGAGTCTCATGAAATTAGGAATCAATGAATTAATCTCCATTATGATTAAATAAAATAGTTTGTGAATGTAACAGAAACATTTGTAAAAAGTAATATCATTACCATATCAGTAAGAGTCTGTTAGTTTTTTAAGCAAGCCTCCTGAACTTCTATAGAAGATTGGCAAAGCCCAGTTGGTTGATACCAATATCTATGTTCACTTCTCCTTTGGCACGCTGCTAGGCTACATTCTAGCCTTATGAGGTGGGGCCAAGAGTCCAGGTTCTGAGCCTAATGTGGGCCTGAATGATGTGTGTTCTCCAAGCCTGGTCCCTAAACCTTTGAACAAGATCTTTTTTTTATACCTCTCTGCTATCCAGCTGCAGAAAATCCTTTGGAAGTCCCCAAGACCTTAGAATATGGTGGAGATAAATGACAGGAGCCTAGGTCCCTGAGAAACCATAAAAAGTAGAGTCTACCACTTCCTGACTTAGATGCGATATGAATGAGGAATGAATCTCTCTTGTGGTAAACCATCAAGATTTAAGGATAGTTTGTTACAGTGGCTAGTCTGATCTGAATAATACAAAGGATATGAAGAAAATTCTAAACTCGTCTCATGCTTTCCTCTCTTAAATACCACCGAACATGCTCAACCTTGCTATATATTAAATTATCATTAATTTGTACAAACTGGTCTAAATGAAGATAACATTGATCTGGATATTGCCAGGAAATCTATTTATCAATTGTTTCCTGCATTTTTACAATAAAAAATGTGCATCTAAGTTAGAAGTATATAGTACTTAACCATAGAGCCAAAATATTCTCCCTTTGCCCACCAAACACTAAAATGCCTTTGTTAACACTTAGTAATATTTTCTTCCCCCACATGCTCCATATTTTCTGCTAAGATCTTTCTACTGGACAATTTCATCAGTAGAAAAAGAGTAATTTGGGCTTGTAGGGAGTCTGATTTAATGAAAATCCATATTACCAGTTAAAACGCATTTTATCAAATCATATCATGAAATACTCATTCAAATTAGAGTTAATTCTCATCTTATTTCATCTTATAAAGTGAATATACTTCCTGCTTTCTACTTAAAAAAACAAAATTGTATGCTAGCTAGCAGACATTAATTGTTAGCAATATGAAGTTTCTCATTCTTCAAATGCATAGGAAAAGTTTGATCATGATGGCTAACAAAAGTAGCACAGTTATTTCTGAAGTACTATACATTGTTTTTATTTAATTATACCCAGAATCCAAATCAGAACAACAAGGAGTCTCTGTTATTCTGAAATAACATTTTTGGCTGACTGATTTTATGGGTGAATGCAATGTTCCCCTTAATTAATTCAACATGAAAGGAATTGAGCATTTTATTTCTCATTTTACCTATAAGAAAATTGAGATTCAGAGCAGGAAGTTAACTTGCTTAAGGATCTACAGCTAAAAAATGGGAGACTTGCTGCATTTGACCCTAATGAGATTGGCTCTGATAGCCTGACCTCTTAATGACTAAATCCATTAACCAGAATTTTTCAGACTTGAGAACCTACAGGTTGTTGAGAATGTATCTGAGGATTACTAAGGGTCCATAGACCCTAGATGGAGAAGTATAAAAATTAACTACTAAGCATAGTCTTATTATGTTATATCTTGGTCTAATAAAACCATAAACAAAAATTTACATAGAAATTACAAAGCACAATGGTAAAAAAAGCTGTCAGATGATCTAAGCCATGTGTATACATGTATGCATATCTGTCTATCTGCCCATTTGTTCATCCAGTTATTGAAAAGTCTGGACTTGGTTGTATACAAATAGAGACTTTAGTTTTCTCTAATTACTGCCTTTGCAGTGCTCTTGAAACAGTCTTTAAATCTAAGTCTGCAAACAGCTGTAACCCAAAGCCTTTAAAAGCAATAAAGGAGCAAGGATAGTTGAAAGAGTATCAATTTCCACATATTCAATTTCTTTTCTTTTCTTTTCTTTTTTTTTTTTATTTGACACAGAGAGAGAGAGAACAAGGGAGTGAGCACAAGCAGGGGGAGCAGGAGAAGCAGACTCCCTGCTGAGCAGGGAGGACCCTAGGACGCTGGGATCATGACCTTAGCCGAAGGCAACCCTTAACCACCTGAGCCACCCAGGCGCCCCCATGTACTCAGTTTCTTATGTGTTCTTTCCTAAGACTGATCTAGTTTTGCGTGATCTGTGGAAGAGACTTAAGGGCACTTTCCCCCTCTCCATCTCCCTTTCCTGTCTCTTCTGTCCGGCTTCATAGAAAGAAGGCACACACCTCAAAAATCTCTCTGGACATCAAAGTGACTTCAAAATATTGGTGTAAGAAAATATATCAGTGTCAACGGATAACCAAGGAAATAGAAACCACCTTAGGACTTGTGCCTTTCCCGGTCTTAGAAACATTTCTGTTGAGGTTGAAAAATTGTCACTTAGAATGGATTGGTACTGCTAATTGTTGTTTAAAGACCTCACCTCTTCCATCTTCTCACTATTGTCAAAGAATGCATCAATTTGAGGGTGTTCCACAAAAGCAAAGCAAATAACATATAGGCAAGAAATAATTAGGGGCGCCTGGGTGGCTCAGTCGTTAAGCGTCTGCCTTCGGCTCAGGTCATGATTCTGGGGTCCTGGGATCGAGCCTCCCCTCCGGCTCCCTGCTCCATGGGAAGGCTGCTTCTCCCTCTCCCACTCCCCCTGCTTGTGTTCCCTCTCCCTCTGTCTTTCTCTGTCAAATACCTAAATAAAATCTTTAAAAGAAAGAAATATTAAATATTGAAAACAACTCTTTTCATGTATTTAAATATAAGCAGTTCTGGGGCTCCTGGGTGGCTCAGTGGTTAAGCATCTGCCTTCGGCTCAGGTCATGATTCTGGGGTCCTGGGATCTAGCCTCTCCTCCAGCTCCCTGCTCAATGGGAAGTCTGTTTCTTCCTCTCACATTCCCTCTGCTCCTCCCCCCTACTCGGTGCTCTCTCTCTCTCTCTCTTGCTCTTTCTCTCTCAATAAATAAATAAATCTTAAGAAAAAATAAATATAAGTTCTTTTCAGCTCTTTACAACTTTGGGACATGTTACTAGTGAAAAGAAAAATTTTGAAGAGTTGAAGCAGTATAGGTTAATGAAGTAGATCCTTTCAATATAATTGGAATATTTTCTGAGACCACCAAAATTTTCAAGATACATTGGGTAAAACCCACGGATAAAATTTTTATGATTTCTTCCAGATTTGGCATGTATTATTCAACAAAGGAGTTAAAACCTGTTTTATCAAGTCATATCATGAAATACTTATTTTAATTATTCAATTCTCCTCTTATTTCATCTTATAAAATGACTATACTTTGTACTTTTATTAACAAAAAAATAAAAATATATGCTAGCTCCTAGACTGGTTAGTTTGGGGCAAGAGAAGTTTCTCTTTATTTAGATACACGGAAAGTTTGATCATGTTGGCTAGTAAAATTGATGAGTTCGTTCTGATTTTATATAGAATAATTTAATTATTCCCAGTGACCAAGTAACAGAGTCTGATACGTAAATGTACACATATTTAACAAGGAAATATTTCTGGATCTGTGATTTATGATCTAGGCTATGTATTACATGCATCTTTAAAAAATAAGTAATAAGAAATAACATATTGGTTTACATTTTTTAATAAATTATTATAAAATTATATGAGTTAATCTTGTCTTGATTGAGAGAACTCTATTTTACAAGACATATTCTATATTTTATTTCTCAGTGTTTTTATAATACTTTTGAAAATGAGTATTAAAATGCTTTCTTGAATAGAAAAATGAAGTTAGACTTTCCTTATCAGAAAGTATATCTTTCTGCTTTCCAAGTTTTATTATAAAGAGGTATTGATATATCTAGAAATGTCTCTTCTTCATTTATGGATATGTGTAATTGTAGTTAAACTGCAACATAATGATTTACCCAACTGTTAGTGTATCAGCTCAAGTGCAACAATTTGCTTGACACATAGTAATGTTATGTTTGCAATTTTAAGCATTATTGACTCATTAAATAAATGCAATGATAACCATTTTATTAAAAAGTATTGTTTGGGGATGAAGAGTCAGGATCAGTAGCTATGCTTTAAGCCAACATACTGTATTTTGCTAAAATTTTTATTACCTAAAGTTAGATTTAGAGTACACTGTCTGATCTGTAGTACACCTCAATCCATGTTATATCACACCAAGTGTCTTTGGTATGTGCCGAACGACTATTAACAGTCAAGAGAGGGTGTAATTTAATGAAACAAACAAGGATAGGATAGGCTGCCATTTCAGAAGATCACAGATAGCTAATTTAGGGATAACTTTGTTCTTTTTTTTTTTAAAGATGTTATTTATTTATTTGAGAGGGAGAGAATGAGCGATAGAGAGCACGAGAGGGAAGAGGGTCAGAGGAAGAAGAAGACTCCCCGCCGAGCAGGGAGCCCGATTGGGGACTAGATCCCGGGACTCGAGGATCATGACCCGAGCCGAAGGCAGTCGCTCAACCAACTGAGCCACCCAGGCGCCCAGGGATAACTTTGTTCTTTTCTGCTGATGAAGAGCACCACTTGCGGTTGGCGTCACTGTTTATTAGATTCTGTGTTCCCTTTTTCCTGATTTACTTTCACTTTTGCAAGAACACAGTCTCAAGTCCCTTCTTAACAAAGGGGTCATCAGAAGTAACTTCTGCATCCACAAATACCTTAAATGGCTTTAGTTGGGCCTTATGCTTGATGAGATATTTTGGTTGTTAATTAAATTCTGGCTAGCAACTCATTTCCCAACAGAATTTTGAAGATGGTACTTCATTAGATTCTAGCAACCAGGGATGCCTGGGTGGCTCAGTCAGTTAAGCAGCTGCCTTTGGCCCGGGTCATGATCCCAGGGTCCTGGGATCAAGTCCCACATCAGGCTCCTTGCTCAGCAGGGAGCCTGCTTCTCCCTCTCTCTCCCTCTGCTTGTGCTCTCTCTGTCAAATAAATAAAATCTTTAAAAAAAAAAAGATTCTAGCATCCATGTTACTGATAACATTTTGAGGTTGGTATAATTCTTATTCTTTTGTAAGAAGACCTGTTTTTCTGCCTGAAAATCTTTTATGATCTTCTCTTCATCCCTGGCATACTGAAATATTCAAAGTGCCTCACTGTGGGTTTTGGGTATTTCCCCCCCATTTATTATACTAGGTGTTTGGTGGGTTCTTTCAATCCTAAAATTCCTGGCTCTTCGGCTCTGGAAATTCTCTTCTGTAATTTCTTTAGAATTTCCCCTTTATCACCTTTGTTGTTTTTCTGAAAGTTAAATCTGATGTTAGACCCTTATCAGAAAGGGTTTTTTTTTAAGATTTTATTTTTAAGAAATCTCTACCTCAGTGGTGGGGCTCAGACTTACAACCCTGAGATCAAGAGTCATATGCTGTACTGACTGAGCCAGCCAGGCACTCCAGAAAGTATTTTTGATAATGGTTTTTTGGCTTGGCAATGAGAAATGGCTTAACCAATTAAATTGCATAACAACCAAATTTAGCTAAATCTGCACGCTCGAGAGTTTTTATACAGTTTGTTTAAAGCACATGGCAAGAGAAAAACATATTATAAAAATATTATATTGGCAAATATGTATTAAAATTTAGAGTAATTTATTTGTCAAACCTTTGAGTAGATTGAGGGGAGTTTTAATTTCGTGGATAAGAGAACAAACCAAAGCAAGATGACCTGAATTGAAATCCTGGCTTCACCACTTTCTAGCCAGGAGATATTAGGCAAGTGACTTCATCCATCCATGCTTCAATTTTCATCTTTAAAATGAGGTATCAGCAGGACCTATCCATAAGGTTGTGATAAGGGTTGAATTGTTAATAGGTTAAGCTGTATGAAATTTCTGTGTCCAACCAATTTTGACTGATAATTTCAGTTTCACATGGTTCAGCCCAATATGAAAAGTTTTTAGAACAAACAGTGCCTGACACATGGTGAAGACTATACAGTGTAAGTCTGAGCTATGAGTCAGTTAAACTAAATGCCATTAGAGTAACAGCTACAGATAACAGTTGTTTGGTCAGTTTTGGTAAAGCCATTTCAGAATACTTCCCAGAAGTGGAGAAAGTAAATGACTTTCACCTCTAGGTAACCAATCTTTTTGCAAGTCAGGGTTTTTCAAATTGTTTGCTTTTGACAAAATTGAAGGAGGACCTAAATGAGCTGAGTAAATAGATTATTAACAATTATTTTTGGTGATAGATGACTGTGCTATTTTTACTTATAACATAGAATTCAAATAATTGAGTGATGTTTATATTAAAAAATATTGACATTTCTATTGACATATTTATGAAAGCATATTTTTTGTTCTATACAACAATAAAAAATAGAAATGGAATTGATCCTAAATTTGTTGCATCTAACATTAAGTGATGTTAATCTTTGCATATATTAACTAATATTTTAAAATTTAAATTTAAAAATAATTTAATCTCATTAAGAGATTCATTTCTAATTATTTTATATTTCTAATAAAATTTTACCTTTAGTTAATTGGGATGACATTTATAGAATATATTGTTTTGAAGAATTGCACATCATATTAAAATAACTTGATCCATAAAAATTACATATTAAATCTATAGGAAATTTTTAACAAATTAAGAAATTCAACTTAATTTATATTCCTAATCTAATTCTCTTACTTCTGAACAGATAGGCATAAATCAACAACTATGCTGCATAAGAGAATGTTCAACTGAAGAGTGAGAAACCAGTGTGGACTTCTAATTTCTGGGAGTGGCACTTCTTTTTTTTTTTTTAAGATTTATTTATTGAAAAAGAGAGAGAGAGATTGAGCACATGAGCAGGACGGAGGGGCAGAGGGAGACAGAGAGAGAAAATCTCAAGCAGACTCCATGCTGAGCACAGAGCCTGACCGGCGGCTCGCAGGACCCTGAGATCACGACCTGAACAGAAATCCCGAGTTGGACCCTTAACAGACGGAGCCACCCAGGCGTCCCATGGGAGTGGCACTTCTTAAACCTTTCTCTCTTGGATTTGGTGAACACCATTTCTCCACTGTTAAGGCAAAGAAGTGAAAACCCTAGATTAATAATTTACAATTTGGATAATGTTCAGCTCTCCCCATTCCCTGAGGTTCTGCTTAGATAAACAAGGTTGGGATGGAGACTAGGGCAATGATAAGTAACAGCTATCTGTAATCAGCTCTCAGAGAAATCATGGCCTCTTAATTATTTTTAGCATTTTTTAGAATGTAGGAAATTGATGCCTCTTTTTTTCTCAGTCTTGGGTTTTTAGTTGTTGAACTTAAGTCCAACAATAAGGAAATTGCCACTCAGCTCACAAACAGAATGAAGCACAGATTTTTAAAATTGTATAGTGAAGTTATCGTGAAAACCCTAGAATGCATCCTCGGGTACAGGGAGCCATGACACCCAACTTGAAGTTCGATAAGAAGTATGCTTTCCAGGTTTTAGACAAGTGCCATCTAAAGCCGAGACAACCTGTGAACTGGAGATTCCATCAGAACCACAGAATGCCTATACTACTATTTATAAGACAAATTTCATGGAGATGCATTTAAAAAAAATCAAAATAGATAAGCCCACTATAAGTTATCTGTCATTTTATCTAAAGATTTCTGGAAAAGTATGAAATAAAATTGAGATTATTACAATCAGCATTGTAGGGTAAAATTAAGAACAACTTTCAGTATTTTAGTATTAATCAATTCTTTAAAACTTTATTACAGAATAAATGTACCAAAACTGGAAGAGAAGAAAAAAAACACACAATGAAAAATATAATAATTGTTCTGATGAAATTATATATAAGCAAGTCAGCAATCTGGATGAAAAGACTATTTCGCAGTACCCAGATATTTTCTAAAAATGATTATCTAACAACATTGCTTCTTTTGTTTGTTTTCGGCCATCATTCTCTAGTTTATCACTGACCTAATCAAGTCAACATCACTGGGGGCTGGGAATAGATTCCAAGTACATGAAAACAAAGGGATTAGAAACACATCTCCGTCTTCTATAATGTAGAGATAACAGAGACAAAGTATCAATACATTCAGCCCAGGAAATACTAGTAAGAACAAAATCACAGAGAACAGTTTGGGAATATATAAAGAAACATGGAAATGTTTCCAACACAATGTTCACTAATCTTAGTTTTTAATTTATACCATATTAACCTCTCAGAGTACTATAATTTAGAATTGATTCTGGCCTCACATGTGGAAAGACAACAGATTCAAAAGTTTATGTGTGCCTTTTCTTCAGTATCTAAACCAATGACTAAATATTACAACCATTCAAAGCAATGCATATATTTACTAACATAATTGTATTGCCCAAGAGTACAACACGTTATTTTCCACATGTCATTTTCTATTTGATAATAACATCTGATTTACTCAGTGGTCAATCTTCTGTCAGTTTCAACATCGGTAACAATCTGAGAACCTGATAGCAAGTGGAAAGTTCTGACCCGTTGAAATACCTGGTATTTTAAGATTCATGCATCTTGTCTGTTGGCTAGACCCTCAACTCAAGAACGCACATATGCAACAAGCTTGGGTATTTTATTTCTCTGTGCGCGTCAAAGTAGAAGGAGAAGAACTGAAAGCTTTGTTTGAGAATGTATGCATTCATTCTATAAACATTTTAAAAGAACTTGCCATGTGCTCCTCCTTGCACTGATAAACTCAAATGTTATATAATAGTTAAGTAACAGCCAGAGAGGAGATAGAAGAGCAACCATACTAAAGCCAAGCATAAAAGTGGTGGTCATGCAAATGACTCTAAATTGTTAAAATACAGTCTAAATTATGCTTACAATTTTTTTGTGTGTGAAAGCAAGTAGGAAGCATGTTTATTTTAGTAGGATATTTTAAATTTTATCTTCATTTTATAGGACTGTAACTTAAAATACTTTTTGTTGAAAATGTGATCTTTAATACTTAATTCATTATATAAAATATATTTACTGAAGTGGTAGATTTCACAACAGCAGCAGGTGTACAATGATATTAATGGGCCGTGCCTCATTGTTTCTTTAGAAACTTTTAGAATTTATTCTCATAAAAATAATCATCTCCAAAGGCCAGTAGAGAAATTTAATAAGCTTGAGATTAATTATGATTACATTATGTCTCAGAAAATGGACATTGTGTAATAAGGTATGGCTAGATTCCCTGGAGAAACCACAGTGGTTATTTCCAATTGGTCATTTCTATTAGATACAGGAATAGCACGAAAAAGCTTTGAAAATTTAATAGTCTCTCTTCTCCCTAGAGGACTCAATCAGTAGGCTGAAATGAAATGTTATGCTGGATTTCAAAATAGAATATTCTGAATTATGTACACAAATTAATATTAGTGGTCATTCAGAAAAGTAATTAAATATTGCATATGTGAAACTAGCCATATAGAATGGCATGAGTTCATAAGTTCAAGGACTTCATGAAATATTGCTGTGGGCAAGTAAAGATTTATATCAAAATTGAAAATACAAGCCTCAGGTCTATAGCTTAATATATTTTCTGGTCTAAGTTGCATGCATTATCACATTTTGTGCTCATATAAAATGCACAGTTTTCAAAAATAAACCCAAATGGTCACCACCAATCAAATTAGTAACATCCCAGTGAAATTCAATTTGGCTAAAACCCAAAATTGTCAGTCTCATATCTGATCTCCTAAAGATATTCTTTCTTTTTTGTACCATATATTTATTATTTTAACCTAACAACATATCTTATGCTAGTTATTAGCAAAACAGCTATACATGACCATCCATATATTTTGAAATGTAAAGTTGACAATTATTTCTGAGCTAATGTTTTATATTTTACTTGCAATTTACTGATTTCTAGGCTTTCCCCAGGAATGGCGGTTTTGAATCAATAATCCTGCATTATTATTGTTTTATTTCTATAAAAGCATTCTGTTAACTCTTCTTAGCATTCCATTATATGTAATTAAGAGTTTTAAGTGCAAATGAAATAAAAATAAAAAAATCGACCGCATGTTTGGTTCATCCACTAGTAAAGCAATTGAATAAAATGAAAACCTGCTATCTGTTTCTATGTATTCAAAATCCATGTGTTTATAACATGGTCTATGGTAGCCTTTTGATGTTATTGTGATTTCCAGAGGAAATATATTAAGATCATTTTTGATGGCATGTTTCAAAATATTGTGGACTCTCACCAACTTTATGGATTTATGATTCTTGATACATATCAGTTTTCTTTCCATTCCTTACTTTTGTATTACAAATCTATGGAGGTATTTTAAATAATGAAAATAACTTTTACCCCATTTTCTTGAATGCTCAAGAGAAATTAAAAAAAAAATCTGCTCCCTAGGCACAGTCACTGAAATATCAAAAGAATGAGTCTTTAGATATATTACAATTGGGAAAAATAGAGTTTTTTGAATAGTAATATTGCATAAAATCACCAGATGGCATCTCCCAGTCCCTATAGACGATTTCTCTTCTCTTGGTAGACAAAACACTTAAGAGAACAAAATAAATTATTCTGTACCAAAAAAAGGAGCTGTTTCCAAGTACAAACTTTATTTTTGTATCACCCTTTCCTCACTCGTTAGTTTCTTGCTTCCATTTTTACTGATATTAACAAAAAGAATATTTATTGTCTATGTAAACTCTCAGGTTTATTACCAAGGAAACACCTGGAAGCAACCACTAAAATTCTCTTCTTAAAATCTCTCTCCAAGAATATAAAGTCCAGGGTGTGTGTCAAGTGTCTGACAGATGCTCATAATATGACACTGGTACTTCTGACTTGAAGCTGACTCTGCTACAAGAAGCACAGCTCAGAAGGCAAAATTAAACGTGCAATGTCTAAACTGAGTTCACTGATCATTCTTGTTTTCCTCTGAGAACCTCAAGCTGTGGTTTACAAACAGTTTAGTTGCAGAATGTGCTGTGAAATAGCAAACTGATTTTAACTTATCTGTTACCTTGGGGCTTTGTTTACTTTCTTAAATGGAGAAGCAGCAGGATATAAAGAAAGAATTCTGGAAAAGTATACCATCTAGAACTGTTTCCCAAGCTCTTTGCTGTGGTCAAGTACAACGTAGAAATAACTGACTCAACAGAAATAAAGGTTTTGTTTGAGAAGGCTCAGGGCTTTTTTGTATTCTAAAGGTTTTGGTGGATTTCTCAAAAGGAAATATGGATAAACAGTGATATCACCCCAGTGCACTCATTTTGTTGATTTCTTATGGAGACTTGATTACAAATGAATGTACTTTGGGAAATATTGTCCTGGTAGAAGCTAAAGTTAATCACTTGTTTTAGAGAATTATAAAAATGCTAATACTGGGGCGCCTGGGTGGCTCAGTCGTTAAGCGTCTGCCTTCAGCTCAGGTCATGATCTCAGCGTCCTGGGATTGAGCCCCGCATCAGGCTCTCTGCTCCGCGGGAAGCCTGCTTCTCCCTCTCCCATTCCCCCTGCTTGTGTTCCTTCTCTCGCTTTGTCTCTCTGTGTCAAATAAATAAATAAAATCTTTAAAAAAATGCTAATACTATCATTAATGATGGCTTTTTTTTCTTTAAGTGTGATATTAATGAATGAACAAATTTGGAATATTTTTCTATTCCCATTGCTATTGAAATATAGTTTATAATATTTTAGGTGTGGTGTGTACCATCACATATTTTCTCAAAGAGAATGTCTGTATATGTGGAAGAACCTGAGTAAGTCACTGAATTTTTCACATTTTTGTATGAGACGTGTTGATGCAAACTGTGACATGGCACGGATTGTTCAAATAGATTTTTTGAAAGTTTTCCGCTGAATCATACAGATTGTTAAAGTATGAAGATATCAATGGACTTATTTAATAAATTTACCTCCCTTGCTTTAAGGAAGTTCCAGTTCAAGAAGATAGAGTAAAATGTTCATGTCTAAATATTAGAAGAAAAAAACAGCAAAAACTAAGAAAAAAGTTAACAAACAGGATACCTATGGCATAAATAAAACTTCTTTTTTTCCCTTCTCTTCTCTTTAAGAAACCCCAAGATTTCCAGCCCCGGCTCCGTTCTAGGTGACATGCTGTAAAGGCCACCTTTTCCAAGGCCACCTATTGGTCCCTGTTAGCTGCTGGAATTTCAGCATTTAGGTATTTGTTCTAAGCAGCAAGGAGAGGAGGATGAAAGGATTCTCTTCAAGAGCACTTTCTGGAAGTTGCACACCCTGCTTTCCTTATATCCATCACTAGAATTTAGACATATGGTAAAACCTAAAGGCAAGGAAGCCATGTGCCTAGCTAAAAATTGAGAAGAAAGTAAGAATAGTGATTAGGGGATAATTAACAGCCTTTGCCACTCAGGAAGCTAGTTAAAGCAGAACTTGAAAGTTAATTCAGATTCTTAGATTTCCTATGTATTCTTTCTTTACCACATTTCCACTTATTCTGTGAATATACACGGGTTCTGCATTATTAAACTCTTCAAACCTGACTTTGAATCTTCCCTCTGTCTTAAAGGTTTTTTCTAACTACCAAACCTCAGTCTGATGATTTATGTCTCTGAATTTTCATGTAGTCAGTCTATACCACAAAGTCTGGGTGGTATTGTATTATAGAAACTTCTGTTTGTATGCAGACTCTTTCCAACTGCATCTCAAGTTTCAGGAGGCCTGAGAGCATAATGTTACTACAGGTTTGTGGCTGGCCCTAGTTTTCGATTTTCTGGATCCAGTGACCTTTGTGCCCTCATCCTAGTTTATGGGCTGTAACCTTGTTGACCTCTGTTGTTTATAAAAATTCATCCCACCCCTTAGCTTCTGTGGCACCACCCACCAACACTTCTTGTGAGTTCCAACTAGCATGTTAGTGTTACAACACTGTGTTCCCACAATTCCCAGTAGAAGAGATCTTGAACTTTGACCCCCAATCAGTGCTCACTTGTAGGATATTTTAATACAGTCAAAGTTTGCACACTGTTGACATACAGACTGGATCTGGTTTGTAGACAGATTTTGTTTGGCTCATATAAGGTCATTAAAAGAGTGATTTAATTGCCAACATTTAAAAATCAGATGTCTTATTAAAAAAAGAAAATAGAATTTCTAGATGCTCTTGAAAAATTCAAAGATCTGGTTACATTGGACCAACATGCCTATAAGCTATTAATAGGCTTGAGCTGAGTAGCTATTATCCCGTTAGAAAACACAATGCTATGTGTTCACTAAATCTCATTTCCTTTTCTTTCTTCTTCTTTCTTCTTTTTTTCTGAGCACATAACTAAATTACATTTTGCAACAAATCAGTTGTCACTGTTTGACTGAGTTCAACCAATCCAATATAGTTAAAAGTGATATTCGTAACTTCAAGGAATGCCGGCTGAAAAAATTGCCCATATGATACTTCTCCCTTTCTTAGCCTGTATGTCAGACTGGTGCAGAGGACACAATTGGACGACTTCAAGCCATAAGAGACAATGGGGGCACTGCATAGGAGTCTGAATCCTTGAACTATTACATGGAACAGAGTTCCCATGCTAATCTCCGCTGTAACATAAGCAATAAATAAAACTTTATTGTATTAAACCATTGGGATTTGAGGATTGTTTGTTACAATAGTTAGCCTAAGCCTCTTTCTTTTTTTTTTTTTTAAGTTATTTCCACACCCAATGTGGGGCTTAAATTCATGGCCCTAAAATCAAAAGTCACGCACTCTACCAACTGAGCCAGCCAGGAGCCCCGGATATACCCTTTTGACAGTGGTAGGCAGTGTACAGTTCACCATGATCTCCACCAATCCCAATTTACCTCCCCAATTCTAATAAGGAGTTGACTTTTTGACTTAAATTATGCACCTAGAGCAGTCATAGAGCAAATTTTGAGGACTAAGTTTAAAAGGAATTTGACAAACTGAAGCATTTAAAAATGTTTACCAAGGCCTGGATTACTTGCCATAAAAAAGAACAGTTGTAGGAATTATGAATGTACAGCTTGGAAGTTTAGAAAGTATTTTAAACAATCTCCCAATATTTGAAAGGGTTATGCAATGTGGAGCTTAGTCTTCATATCTTTGGAGGGCATAATTAGGACTCCTTCCAGAGTATAGTAGACACTATTCTTATATTGGGTTAATAGGTTGAACTACAAGAGCCCTGAATTCCAGAAAAATTCTTAGATTTTATGAAGTTGGTGCTAAAAATTATTCATCTAATATGTGAGTGTATGTACCTATTATTAGTTCTGCTTTCCTTGGAATATTACAATTTTTGTTTTGGTTGGGTTTGGTTGCCTTTATTGTTACAATGAACATATAATGCTTTGTTTTTACAAAGTGAGCTTCAGCTGTGCTACAGATTGATTTGTTTATTATGAATACAAAATGAAATTGCCTTGGTAAAATAATTAGTAGTCAATAGGTCCTAACGATGCTAGCATTTTTACTTTCATAGTTCCTAATATTGAAGATAGATGAGCTTTTATGTCTCTTTACATGAACTTTCTTAAATAGGTCCAGTGACTATTCCATTTGTAACCATCTTTAAATTTCATATGATTTTTTGCAGAATCTTAGTTAATGTTAATATCATTAAAATATAAGAAATAAAATAAAAGAAAATATGAATCACTGACCTCTACCTCTGAAACTAGTAATACATTTTGTTAATTAAATGAATTTAAATAAACCAAATTCAAAAATAATAAATAAACAATAAAAATAATAAAAATAATAATAATAAGACCTAGGATACACAAACAAGCAGTCTAAAACCTAAACAGTTTTAATATTGGGATAATCACTGTGATATGCTCATTCAGTCTTTAAGTAAATCAATGCTACTTTTTTGTTCTCCTTTATACTTACAGGGTTGGCTCTCTCATTTTCAATACAGCTTCTCTGACCCCTTTTATAAGTTGGTGGGGAGTGATTAGTTGAGGGTTGCAAAATTACGTCATAGCTACCTCCTTGAATGTATGTTCAGGTGTTTGACTTGCGCTTTGGGGAAGCTGGGGGCCGGGGGTGGTTGGCACTTTGGAAAATTGACTTTCAGTAAAAGCAGAGGAAGAAAGTGTTCTCATTTGACATACAAACCGTATTTTTCTCCAAACTGACAAGAACAGAGAGATGATTTGGGGCAACTTAGAGGGCATAGAAATCAATTTCAATAATGTGGGAAAAAAAGATATAAAATAAAATAAAATATAAAATATATTAAAAGGATTTTCCTAAAATAATTCCTTTACCTGAAAAAAAAAAAGTATTTCTACATTTCTGCCCTTCTCTGAACTTTTTCAATCTATATGACCTAAACTGAAATAAAAATGTGAAAGTTACTCTTGAAGTCACTTGACTTTCCCTTCCCCGATCCTATTCATCTCTTTATCTTTCCAGAAAGAACCACTAGCCTAAATTTGGAATTTATTATTCCCATGAATATTTTTGAATTATTACTACATAAGCAAGTATTTTTAAAAGATTTATTTATTCATTTTAGAGAGCGAGAGCATGCGGGGAAAGGGGCAGAGGGAAAGAGGAAGAGAGAGAGTCTCACTCAGACTCCCTGCCAAGCCTGGAGCCCGACACAGGGCTCTATCTCACAACCTTGAGATCGTGACCTGAGTCTAAATCAAGGGTCTGATGCTTAACTGACTGAGCCACCCAGGTGCCCTGATACATAAGCAAGTATTAATAAATTATATATTATTGATTTGCCTGCTATTAAAACACATGCAGTTGACCCTTGAACAATGCAGGGGTTGAGGTGCCAACCCCCACACAGTTGAAAATCCATGTATAACTTTTAATGCCCCCCAAACTTAACTACTAATATTTACAGTTCACTGGAAGCCTTAGTGATAACACAAACAGTTGATTAACACATATTACATATGTTCTATGTGTTATATACTATATTCTTAAAATAAGACAGATAAAAGAAATTGTCATTAAGAAAATCATAAGGAAGGGAAAATACATTTACAGTAATGTATGGTATTAAAAAATAAAATCCATGTATAAGTGGACCTGTGCAGGTAAAATCCACGTTTCAGGGTTAACTACATATGCACCACACAGAATGCAATTTGCTTTTTTTTATTCAACATTACAGAGGTTTTTGTTTTGTTTTGTTTTAAAAAGTAAATGCATTCTTGTTAAATATTTTACCTATTTTTTCCCTTAAGCATTTAAACAATTTGTGCTAATCCATTCATATGGTTCCAAAGTCAATAAGGATAAAACACTATAGAGTTGTCTTCCTCCCACCTCTGTACTTTAGCCATCCAGTTTCCACCCACCTCAGTTCCCCAAAATAGGTACCTATGGTTACTAGTTCCTTGTATATCTGTCCAGAAATGTTTTAAATGATAGCATGTTATGCACTGTCTGTACATTGCTTTCTTTTTTAAAATAATATATTATCTTTTCATATCACTGCACAAAGAACGTCCTTTATCCCTTCTTAACATAACATGATGTTTCATTTTATGATTGGAGCTTCACATATTTACTATTCTATTAATGAACATTTACATTGTCTCTATTTTTAAGCAACTACGAATAATGCAGCAATATATAACGCACTATTTTTTTTGCACATGAGTTATATTAGTTACCTATCACAACATAACAAACTAGCAGCTTAAATTGACAAATATTTATTATCTGACATTTTCTGTGGCCTGAGATTCCAGGTACAATCTAGATTCTTCTGCCTCATTAACTCTCATGAGACTGCAATCAGGGATTGGTCTGTGTCTGTATCTGAAGGCTTGATTGGGGGAGGATCTGCTTTCAAGTTCACTCACATGGCTGTTGTCAAGATTCACTTCTTTAGAGACATTTATTTAGAATAAACAAATAGTAAAACGATACCTATTATTTAAAAATGAATGAAAAAGTAGCAAGAAAATTAAATTAGAAATACATAAAAATACTGCATAAAACTAAACTTAGAAAAATCCAAAAATGAGATGATAGAACTAAAAAAATAATCAATTTTATTTTTAAATGCTTTGATGACTATTTTGTGCCCATAAGTTGGAACACAGATGCTAGAGTTTCACGGAACTATATGACTAAATGTGGAATTGCTTCATCAAAGTATGTGTACATCTTCAAATTCACTAAATATCGCCAAATTGTCCTCTAAAATGGTTTTAAAAAATGGTTTTGCCAGTTTACATTTACACCAATATTTTAGGAGACTCAACAGTTCTACATATGTTTACCTATCTTTTTATTACTATGCCAATCTCTGGGGCATGAAATGGTATCAAAATATTATTTAAATTTTTATCTCTGTGATTACCAGTGAAGTTTTGCATTTTAATATAATTTTTATCAAATTTTTTCTGAATTACCTGCTCATAGCTTTTATCTACGTTTCTCTGTTTTCTTTTCTTCTTATTGAATCATAATAATTCTTTGATGTATTCTAAAGAACAGTACTCTACCTGTTATATGCATCTCAAGTCTCTTTTTTTTAAGTTTCAGGTCTGTTTTCTTAATTTTCAGTGGCCCTTTTTGAAATAAAACCTGTCATTTTATTTATTTTTTTAAACTTGTCATTTTAATGTAGTATATATCTCAATACATTTTTATGTATGGCTTAGTGTGAAGTCTTTGTGCTTTCCTCCATCCCATCCCAGTAAGAAAAATAATTGTCTTATACATTCTTTAACATTTTTATAAAGTTTTACATGTAAGTCTTTAATCCATAGATTTTAGTTATCCATTGAGGCATGGTTCCAAAAGTTTATTTTTGCTACATCATTGACCACACTGAAATCCATTTTTCACTAATACAAACTATGCTGTCACTGGTATTCTTATGCACATAAGCACCTGTTTCTCTGTGGTGCCCCTTGAAGTGGGGTACTGGGGTGAAGAATATGCTGGTTTTCATATTCACTAGCTACTGCCAAGTCATTATTCTAAGGGAATTGTTAAATTGGTTCTATCACCAGTAAAGTATGAGTTCTACTTCCTCATGAGTGTCACCAAACAGTAATTTGCATCAGTCTGCTGAGTCTTAATTGTTCTATCAGCAGTCACCTTACAAAGTTATTTTTTTCTTTCAATTTGTTTACTTGAGATACATTACACAGTGACATATTCAAAGTGGATGGTCTAGTTTCTGAGTTTGCATGATTTGTGAATCCCAGTTTATTTCTTTCAACAATAGGCAAATATCCCCAAAGAATGTATTAAATAATGTATCCTTCCCCTATTGTTACCTCATATGTAAGACTATCTTAAGGGTGATCAAGGGAAAGGAATTTACAAATTATTTACTTGAATTTTCTCTTCCCTGTGCTTTGAATATTCATACTAATAATATCTTGTATCTTATGAGCACTTGACAATTTTAAAGAGTTCTAAATGTGTTTGACAAGCATTTAAAACTCAGATTAAAGTTTCTCATAACTAAGCATAATAAAAGTAGTAAAATGTTCTTTTTTGTATGGATGAGTCACTTTCAGTTTCTTAGTTATCTATTATGTTATGTTTAATCAAAAATGCTTGCATATTTATATCAACTTTCTGTTTACCCCTCCGATTATTCATGCCTGAGTGGAGTGTCAGCTGCAGAAATAGGAGGCTTAATGAGTTTCATGGGGATACCTCATTCCAAGAACAAAAACTGGAAAAGGAATAAAACACAAGTGCCTGCATGCTAATATAGACCATTGTTAGAGCTAATATTGGGAGCACAGGATGATAGATAGTCCCTGCACAATACACATCTCCTTTGGAGAGACCTTTAGTTCCAATTTGGTTTTCTTTTTATAAGTTAATCTCCTGCAGACACTGTGCTAATGCTAAATATATAAATGACAGATACCCAAAGGGAGAGGTTACCACTACTCTACCCTGAATACTGTATTATTCTGCACCTGCTCAGGTTTTATTTTAGACTATTGCATTGTTCTGAGGCTCTCTTCACTTTTTTTTTTTTAAGAACCATTGTTGTTTGTAATAGAAATGGATGCCATAAGAATAAACATTTAGCTTATTAGCATTCTACACAGACATTCTTTTTCTATGAAAAAGAGCCTTAATTTACTTTGGTGAAGATAATGCATTGTAAAGTACCTTTTTTACATATTTAATATATGCTATGTAGTGCTAGTCTGTTGGGACAGCAAGCAAAGTTAATTTAAAAGAGTGAAATTTAAAGTTGATCTATGAAGTGCATGAAAAATGGAGAACTAAGACAATTATTTATGCTTTTCAGATTAAAAATTCCAATATATCCATAAATAAAAAGAGAAAGATTTTGGATCTGTATAATTTAGATACATTATTTTTTGTATGGTTTCTGTGTGTGTGTGTGCATGCAGTAAAATACATGGAATTATAATTTGGTCTTATATTTTACAGTAAAAATCAAACAAAAGAATTCCAAAGTACCTTACATTTCTTAAGCCAGGTGAAGTTTTTGAAGCAATATTTTCCAATGGTATTCAGAAGGATTTCATTAACTCATCTGCAACATAGGGGAAAATATTGTTTGATTTAATTTTAAAACTTATTTTGAACTATATTCAACAACTTTCAGATATTCTCTAAATTTCCCAATCCTCATATTTCAAAAAGAATAAATTTCATTCATTAAAGCAGAAAGATGCTGATCCTCCACACATAAAAGAATACTCTGATGTGGTGCTTGGGTAGCAATAATGAAGGAGATAGGCAAGAGAGACAAATGGGAATGAACATTAATATAATAACTAATTCATGTAAAGCACTTTATGTATTATTTATATTATTTTTGTGGTTGATGCCATCCCTTGTAACCCATCTCTCTCTTTCTTTCTTTTTTTTCTTCCTTCCTTCCTTTTCTTTCTTTCTCTCTTTCCTTCCTCCCTTCCTCCCTCCCTCCCTTCCTTCCTTCCTCCCTCCCTTCCTTCCTTCCTCCCTCCCTTCCTTCCTTCCTCCCTCCCTCCCTTCTTTCTTTTCCTTTCTTTCTTTCTTTCTTTCTTTCTTTCTTTCTTTCTTTCTTTCTTTCTTTCTTTCTTTCTTTCTTTCTTTCTTTCTTTCTTTCTTTCTTTCCTTCCTTCTTTCCTTCCTTCCTTCCTTCCTTCCTTCCTTCCTTCAAAGCATTCTTTTTTCTTTTTGGCAAATAACCCAAGAGAAGTTAGCAACTTGATCAGTTTGCATGGTTAGTAAGTATCAGAGTCGGTATTTGAATTTTATGACTACAAAAATCAATATCCCATCCAACATACCATGCAACAAGAAGTACCCAGAGAGTTTTGGCAAAGGGTTATTAGATGTGCAGATATGTCTGATAAAGCCACAAATTTGTTCTTCATGCTTTTTGGTGTTGTAGAGGAGGAATGAATGCATTGCTAAGAGCATGTATCTAAGGAATACAATTTCTTGGAGAATTTAAAGATATGAACTATTACTACTAACAAGGCCATATAGTGCCTTAGAATTTACAAAAATATTTTGTATGATTTAGACATTACTTCATGAGGGTTTGTTTGTTTTTTTTTCTAGTCATTGTTCTATTGCATTTCATCTATTCAACAGCCGGTGAAGAAAATATTATTAACCAGTTTTTATAGATGAAGACACTGAGGTTCAAAGACTCAGCCATTCAGAGATTTATCAGAACTCAAAGGTCTCCAAATGTCTAGTCCCCTAAACTCCTACTGTTCCACTACCCCAAGGAACTGTTCAATATATCAGAGATGGAAGATAGACAGTCAGGGTCCCAACAATGATTTAACATTAAGAAAAGAGACAGTGGGGTGCTTGGGTGGCTCAGTCAATTAAGCATTCAACTTCAGCTTAGGTCATGATCTCGGGGTCCTGGGATTGAGCCTTATGTTGGGCTCCCTCTTTGGCGGGGAGTCTGCTTCTCCCTTTCCCTCTGCTTCTCCCCCCACTCATGCTCTCTCTCTCAAATAAATAAACAAAACCTTAAAAAAAAGAAAATGAGACAATTATTGCAATTATTTATACTTCCAAAATTCCTTTTTTTATACAGAATAACCCAAGTGTTTGGATTCTAAAACATCCAAATAATTCTCTCAATATTTCCTTTACTTTGCCAAATTAATTAAATGAAAAAAATACTTCTCCATCAAATTTTTTTAATTAGATAAAGAAATATTAAAGAATTAAAATTTCTTGAATGTACTGATAGTAAATGCTATAATGTTTTCAACCATCATTTAGGAAGTCCATTTATCTTACTGGTTAGGGACTGTGGCTCTGGAGTTCTGACATCCAGAATCCAAATCCTAGTTCTAGAACATATATTTTTAGACAATGATATAACATTTCTGAATCTAATTTTTCCATGCATGTAATGGATATAATAATATGCCTATGAATGATTTATGATGCTTGATTATAAGTTTTACAAAACTACTCAAAATAAACTTTAATAACCAAAATGCAGTGGCCTATGTAGATTCAGAGTTCAGAGTTCTCAAAAAGTCCTTGATCACAGCTCTGGCTTCATTTTTCTAAAGTTTCCTGACAATGTTGTCTTACTTCAGGGTAGCCAAATGCCTGTAGTACTTCTGAGCGTCCTGTCTCACATGGTTCCCTCAAGAGCAAGAGAGCCTACCTTACTCATAATCCTCAGATGCAAGCCCTTCAAGCTTCATTGGGATTTAATTATCTAGAAGTCCTTTAAAATTGTTTCTACAGCAGGAAGAATGAGAAGGAGTACTCTTAGTGGTTTAAGCCAATGTATTGATCAGAGGCTCAGTAGTAAATAGACCACATAGCAAGCAGTGGGGGAAGAGACAGAAATGGTAGTGGAGAATACCAAAATCATTGTCCCCTGCAGCCTGCCATATAGGGTGGTTATAGAGAGAAAGACATAATCTATGCAAAGCAGCATCTCTGACACACAGTAAAAAATACAAAACCACTAGATAATGTTATTCTTCTAATGCTTTTACTTTATTTTCATTTCATTTGATTTCATTAGCAGACAATCTAAAATATAGGAGGCAAGATTATGTAGAGTATCTTATAGTTTTTCTAGAATACTTATTCTATATAACTGAATTAATCTGTTGTTATTTTATGTGCTGAGTTTGGCTTATACAGAGAGCCAAATCATACATCTTGATTCAAACAATTCTTTGCTCTCATCCTCCCTCTTTTTTTTCCATAAAAATATTTATAAATTAAATTAATCATTCAGCAATGGTTGATTTGGCAAAAAAAAAAAAACTATAGTAGAGTAATTCATTAACTAGATCATTGGTTCTCAAGCTGTATGTGTTCATGATACACTTTCAAATGCACCAATATAAGCTGAATATTTAAAGGGATTAAAAGAAAATGGGCAATTTTTTTTAAAAGCACATTTTAGAAAATTGAGGGGAAGAAACCTCTTATTGAAGTTATTCAACTATCCTTTTCAGAACTGAGCCACTGAGTAGTTTTATCTTTCTATTCTGACCACATTCTTGTGAATTTGCAAGATGTTTTCACATATTCTTTTTTTTTTTAAGATTTTATTTATTTATTTGAGAAAGAGAGAATGAGAGACAGAGACCACGAGAGGGAAGAGGGTCAGAGGGAGAAGCAGACTCCCTGCTGAGCAGAGAGTCCGACGCAGGACGTGATCCTGGGACTCCAGGATCATGACCTGAGCCGAAGGCAGTCGCTTAACCAACTGAGCCACCCAGGCACCCCACATATTCTGATAAACATGTTCATCTCTCTTTTTTTCATCTTCCCTTTCTCTGCACCTTTTTTTTTATCCTAAGAGATTCCATGTCACTTCACCAAACCTAACTTTTCATAATGATACTAACAGCTAAAATTTATTGAGTGCCTATTATTTCCCAGAGGCTGTGTTACATTTTTTATATGCCTTATCTCTCTTAATCCTCTAAATGATGACATTCCTTGCCAGAGATGTTTTGGTCCTTTTAGCACACATTATTGGGAGCTCTGGAGGAAATCTTTTAACACATTCTATGCTTCAGAGAGTTATTTTTATAGTTTGAATAAGTCACTTACAAGAAAGACTGCTTATATTGTTGCCTCCTAATACACACAGACACACAGACACACAGACACACACACACACACACACACACACACACACACACACCTGCTATGTGATAAGTCTAGAGCTCTTCCATCACCAGGAGTCTCCATGCACAGGAACCATGCAGTCCCTGAGTTTACAGCCTCATATTCATGCACAAAGACTGCCCACCTATTTCTAAATCATGGGTTCAAATTCCTGGAAGAAAGAATATGATTGGTCCACCTAAGGTTAAATGTTCATGAATCACTCAGCTATATCTACCATGAAGAATTTTGTAGTTGTAGAAGAAGAAAGAGGAGGAGGAGGGCAGGGAGGGGGGGAAAATAGACCAATTGATTAGTTTTTGCTATTTGTACTAACGTCTCTGATAAAAGGATGCATGTTATGAGTGCTTAGTGGGATTGGAGGAAATGGGACATTCAGAGATCAGAAGAGGCTGGACAAAGGAACAGGAAAGTTACTTTGCAGAGACACAATTTCTTAGCTTTATGTCTAAGGGTTTGTAAGTGCTTTAGTAATGAGCATGGAGAATTTATGAATTATTTATAGTTATTTAATTGTGTTTAACATCATAGCATACTTGGTTTTCTCTGTATGTGAGATGAATCATTCTTATCCAGTTTTTCATAATTTGAGTCAAAGAAACCTTCCCGATAGTTTTATAAAGTTATATCAAAATAGGGAATTTTGGCAGAATTGTAGTTAAGATTCTTATACTCAGTGAGGGCAGATCATGTAAGTAGCAAGCCTTACAGAATATTGCAGTAATAAGACGTTGCTGTCTGGAAGCATTATGCCATTATACTCATTCTTTAAAAAAAAAAAAAAAAGTTCTTTCTAGAAGCAAAGAAGTGAAAGAGAATATCAAAACAAAACATAACTCCACATAACTAAGGACTCATACTCAGAAATGCAATAATCATTTCCCTGGACATGATGTCTATAGATGTCTCTTCACATTCTTTCATAGGAATGACTTAGACTATAACTGACTTTTCTGGTCCGAAGCTGTCCAAGAGCTTCCTCTCTTCCTGGTGTGTTGGATGCTTCACTCCACTATACTGAAGAATGCCATAGTTTTCTCGGTTACCCTGAAGAGCCACAGATTTTCTTTCAAGAAGCTAACTCCTTAATATCTGTAATGTCCATTGTGAATATTAACATAAAAAGTGAAAGAAAGAATAGGACCCTGCATTATCAATTCAAACTCAATCTCAAATCAAGATCTGAATCATCCCTTGCATCCAGGTTCTTTTAACAGAGTAAGTTATATAAGAAGACAACATTTAGTATTATCAGTCTTTTAACAATTTCAGTTGCTATGCAATGACACCTCATTACAATTTTAATTTGCACCTCCCGATGACTAATGATACTGCACATTTTGTGTTTTTGGCGACCTGACTCTTCTCTCTTTTGTATGCCTTTCTCTTTTTCCCATTTATAAAACTGTGACTTATATTTTTCTTATTGATTGGTTTTCTTAATCTTAATTTTATTGATCGATTACTTATTCAATAGGATAGTCTGGAAGCAAGTTCTCTGATGCATGTACGTGAGACAATGGCTTATCTTTCCAGTCTCGTAACAGTATCATTTGTGAATAGTCTCAATTTCATAAAAACCAATTTATCAATCTTTTCTTTTATGATTTGCTTTTTTGTGAACTGTTTCAGGGATTTTTGCATACTTCAAGCACATGAAATTTTCTCCTCTATTGTATTCTGGAAGCTTCATTAGTTTACCTTTTATATTTAGATCTATGATCTATCTCAAACTAGTTTTTATGGGTCAAATTTAATGTTTTATTTATGAATATCCAACTGACCCAGCACCATTTACTGAAAAGACCATCTTTGTATAACATTCCAGTGGTGTTCTTATCACAAAACTGATGAACATATGTGTGAATCTGTCTCTGAACTTTTTTTTTTTGACAGACAAAAGATAATTTCCTTTATTTACAAAGTGTAGCCAAAACAGTAAGAAAAAAGTTGAACCCAGTGGAAAAATAAGCAAAGAATATGAATAAGCAATTCATAGAAGAAAGAAATAACTGCCATTTCTGCATATAAAAAGATGTTACATCTCATTCACATTTTGGTGAGGGTATAAATTTGTGCAATCTTTTGGGAGGGCAATTTGACAAATCTACCCATACTTTTTATTTTTTTACATATTTTTATTGTTATGTTAATCACCATACATTACATCATTAGTTCTTGATGTAGTGTTCCACGATTCATTGTTTGTGCATAACACCCAGTGCTCCATGCAGAATGTGCCCTCTTTAATAGACATCATCAGGCTAACCCATTCCCCCACCCTCCTCCCCTCTAGAACCCTCAGTTTGTTTTTCAGAGTCCATTGTCTCTCATGGTTCATTGCCCCTCCGACTTACTCCCCTTCATTCTTCCCCTCCTGCTATCTTCTCCTTTTTCTTTTTTCTTAACATATGTTGCATTATTTGTTTCAGAAGTACAGATCTGTGATTCAACAGTCTTGTACAATTCACAGCGCTCACCATAGCATATACCCTACCCAATGTCTATCACCCAGCCACCCAATCCCTCCCATCCCCCATCACTCCAGCAACACTCAGTTTGTTTCCTGAGATTAAGAATTCCTCATCGGGCGCTGGGTGGCTCAGTTGGTTAAGCGACTGCCTTCGGCTCAGGTCATGATCCTGGAGTCCCAGGATCGAGTCCCGCATCAGGCTCCCTGCTCAGCGGGGAGTCTGCTTCTCCCTCTGATCTTCCCCCATCTCATGTACTCTCTCTCTCTCATTCTCTCTCAAATAAATAAATAAAATCTTTAAAAAAAAAAAGAATTCCTCATATCAGTGAGGTCATATGATACATGTCTTTCTCTGATTGACTTATTTCACTCAGCATAAACACCCTCCGGTTCCATCCACGTTGTTCAAATGGCAAGATCTCATTCCTTTTGATGGCTGCATAATATTCCATTGTGTATATACCACTACTTCTTTATCCATTCATCTGTTGATGGACATCTTGGCTCTTTCCACAGTTTGGCTATTGTGGACATTGCTGCTATAAACATTGGGGTGCACGTACCCCTTCGGATCCCTACATTTGTATCTTTGTGGTAAATACCCAGTAGTGCAATTGCTGGATCATATGGTAGCTCTATTTTCAACTGTTTAAGGAACCTCCATACTGTTTTCCAGAGTGGCTGCACCAGCTTGCATTCCCACCAACAGTGTAGGAGGGTTCCCCTTTCTCCGCATCCCCTCCAACCTCTGTTGTTTCCTGACTTGTTAATTTTAGCCATTCTGACTGGTGTGAGGTGGTGTCTCATTGAGGTTTTGATTTGGATTTCCCTGATGCCGAGCGATGTTGAGCACTTTTTCATGTGTCTGCTGGCCATTTGGAAGTCTTCTTTGGAAAAATGTCTGTTCATGTCTTCTGCCCATTTCTTGATTGGATTATTTGTTCTTTGGGTGTTGAGTTTGATAGGTTCTTTATAGATTTTGGATACTAGCCCTTTATCTGATATGTCATTTGCAAATATTTTCTCCCATTCTGTCGGTTGTCTTTTGGTTTTGTGGACTGTTTCTTTTGCACAGCAAAAGCTTTTTATCTTGATGAAATCCCAATAGTTCATTTTTGCCCTTGCTTCCCTTGCCTTTGGTGATGTTTCTAGGAACAAGTTGCTGCGGCTGAGGTCGAAGAGGTTGCTACCTGTGTTCTCCTTTAGGATTTTGATGGACTCCTGTCTCACGTTTAGGTCTTTCAACCATTTGGAGTCTATTTTTGTGTGTGGTGTAAGGAAATGGTCCAGTTTCATTCTTCTGCATGTGGCTGTCCAATTTTCCCAACACCATTTGTTGAAGAGACTGTCTTTTTTCCATTGGACATTCTTTCCTGCTTTGTCAAAGATTAGTTGACCATAGAGCTGAGGGTCCATTTCTGGGCTCTCTATTCTGTTCCATTGATCTATGTGTCTGTTTTTGTGCCAGTACCATACTGTCTTGATGATGACAGCTTTGTAATAGAGCTGGAAGTCCGGAATTGTGATGCCGCCAGCTTTGCTTTTCTTTCTCAATATTCCTCTGGCTATTCGGGGTCTTTTCTGGTTCCATACAAATTTTAGGATTAATTGTTCCATTTCTTTGAAAAAAGTGGATGGTATTTTGATGGGGATTGCATTGAATGCGTAGATTGCTCTAGGTAGCATTGACATCTTCACAATGTTTGTTCTTCCAATCCATGAGCATGGACATTTTTTCCATTTCTTTGTGTCTTCTTCAATTTCTTTCATGAGTATTTTATAGTTTTCTGAGTACAGATTCTTTGCCTCTTTGGTTAAATTTATTCCTAGGTATCTTATGGTTTTGGGTGCAATTGTAAATGGGATCGACTCCTTCATTTCTCTCTCTTCTGTCTTGTTGTTGGTGTATAGGAATGCCACTGATGTCTGTGCATTGATTTTATATCCTGCTACTTTACTGAATTCCTGTATGAGTTCTAGCAGTTTTGGGGTGGAGTCTTTTGGGTTTTCCACATACAGTATCATATCATCTGCAAAGAGTGAGAGTTTGACTTCCTCTTTGCCGATTTGGATGCTTTTGATTTCTTTTTGTTGTCTGATTGCTGTGGCTAGGACTTCTAATACTATGTTGAATAGCAGTTTGATAGTGGACATCACTGCCACGTTCCTGACCTTAGGGGAAAAGCTCTCAGCTTTTTCCCATTGAGAATGATATTTGCTGTAGGTTTTTCATAGATGGCTTTTATGATATTGAGGTATGTACCTTCTATCCCTATACTCTGAAGAGTTTTGATCAAGAAAGGATGCTATACTTTGTCAAATGCTTTTTCTGCATCTATTGAGAGGATCATATGATTCTTGTTCTTTCTTTTGTTAATGTATTGTATAACGTTGATTGATTTGCGGATGTTGAACCAGCCTTGCAGCCCAGGGATAAATCCCACTTGGTCATGGTGAATAATCCTTTTAATGTACTGTTGGATCCTATTGGCTAGTATTTTGGTGAGAATTTTTGCATCCGTGTTCATCAAGGATATTGGTCTGTAATTCTCCTTTTGATGGGGTCTTTGTCTGGTTTTGGGATCAAGGTAATGGTGGCCTCATAAAATGAGTTTGGAAGTTTTCCTTCCATTTCTATTTTTTGGAACAGTTTCAGGAGAATAGGTATTAATTCTTCTTTAAATGTCTGGTAGAATTCCCCTGGGAAGCCATCTGGCCCTGGGCTTTTGTTTGTTGGGAGATTTTTTTTTTTTTAAAGATTTTATTTATTTATTTGAGAGAGAGAGAATGAGAGAGAGAACACGAGAGGGGGGAGGGTCAGAGGGAGAAGCAGACTCCCCGCTGAGCAGGGAGCCGGATGTGGGGCTCGATCCTGGGACTCCGGGATCATGACCTGAGCCGAAGGCAGTCGCTTAACCAACTGAGCCACCCAGGCGCCCTGTTGGGAGATTTTTGATGACTGCAGGCGCCCTGTTGGGAGATTTTTGATGACTGCTTCAATTTCCTTGGTGGTTATAGGTCTGTTCAGGTTTTCTATTTCTTCCTGGTTCAATTTTGGTAGTTGATACATCTCTAGGAATGCACCCATTTCTTCCAGGTTATCTAATTTCCTGGCATAGAGTTGCTCATAATATGTTCTTAGAATTGTTTGTATTTCTTTGGTGTTGGTTGTGATCTCTCCTCTTTCATTCATGATTTTGTTGATTTGGGTCATTTCTCTTTTCTTTTTGATCAGTCTGGCCAGGGGTTTATCAATCTTGTTCATTCTTTCAAAGAACCAGCTCCTAGTTTCGTTGATCTGTTCTACTGTTCTTTTCGTTTCTAGTTCATTGATTTCTGCTCTGATCTTTATTATTTCTCTTCTCCTGCTGGGTTTAGGCTTTATTTGCTGTTCTTTCTCCAGCTCCTTTAGGTGTACGGTTAGGTTGTGTATTTGAGACCTTTCTTGTTTCTTGAGAAAGGCTTGTATTGCTATATACTTTCCTCTCAGGACTGCCTTTGCTGTATCCCAAAGATTTTGAACAATTGTGTTTTCATTTTCATTGGTTTCCATGAATTTTTTTAATTCTTCTTTAATTTCCTGGTTGACCCATTCATTCTTTAGTAGGATGCTCTTTAGCCTCCATATATTTGAGTTCTTTCCGACTTTCCTCTTGTAATTGAGTTCTAGTTTCAAAGCATTATGGTCTGAAAATATGCAGGGAATAATCCCAATCTTTTGGTACCAGTTGAGACCTGATTTGTGACCTAGGATGTGATCAATTCTGGAGAATGTTCCATGGGCACTAGAGAAGAATGTGTATTCCGTTGCTTTGGGATGGAATGTTCTGAATATGTCTGTGAAGTCCATTTGGTCCAGTGTGTCATTTAAAGTCTTTATTTCCTTGTTGATCTTTTGCTTAGATGATCTGTCCATTTCAGTCAGGGGGGTGTTAAAGTCCCCCACTATTATTGTATTGTTGTCAATGTGTTTCTTTGCTTTTGTTATTAATTGCCTTATATAATTGGCTGCTCCCATGTTAGGGGCATAGATATTTATAGTTGTTAGATCTTCTTGTTGGATAGACCCTTTAAGTAGGATATAGTGTCCTTCCTCATCTCTTATTACAGTCTTTGGTTTAAAATCTAATTTGTCTGATATAAGGATTGCCATCCCAGCTTTCTTTTGGTGTCCATTAGCATGGTAAATCGTTTTCCACCCCCTCACTTTCAATCTGGGGGTGTCTTTGGGTCTAAAATGAGTCTCTTGCAGACAGCATATTGATGGGTCTTGTTTTTTAATCCAATCTGATAGCCTGTGTCTTTTGATTGGGGCATTGAGCCCATTTACATTCAGGGTAACTATTGAAAGTTATGAATTTAGTGCCATTGTATTGTCTGTAAGGTGACTGTGACTGTATATTGTCTGTGTTCCTTTCTGATCTATGCTGCTTTTAGGCTCTCTCTTTGCTTAGAGGACCCCTTTCAATATTTCTTGGAGGGCTGGTTTCGTGTTTGCAAATTCCTTTAGTTTTTGTTTGTCCTGGAAGCTTTTTATCTCTCCTTCAATTTTCAATGAGAGCCTAGCTGGATATAGTATTCTCGGCTGCACATTTTTCTCGTTTAGTGCTCTGAAGATATCATGCCAGTCCTTTCTGGCCTGCCAGGTCTCTGTGGATAGGTCTGTTGCCAATCTAATATTTTTACCATTGTAGGTTACATATCTCTTCTCCCGAGCTGCTTTCAGGATTTTCTCTTTGTCTCTGAGACTTGTAAGTTTTACTATTAGATGTCAGGGTGTTGACCTATTTTTATTGATTTTGAGAGGGGTTCTCTGTGCCTCCTGGATTTTGATGCCTGTTTCCTTCCTCACATTAGGGAAGTTCTCTGCTATTATTTGCTCCAATATACCTTCTGCCCCTCTCTCTCTTTCTTCTTCTTCTGGGATCCCAATTATTCTAATGTTGTTTCGTCTTATTGTATCACTTATCTCTCAAATTCTGCCCTCGTGATCCTGTAGTTGTTTCTCTCTCTTTTTTTCAGCCTCTTTATTTTCCATCATTTGGTCTTCTATATCTCTGATTCTCTCTTCTGCCTCATTTATCCTAGCAGTTAGCGCCCCCATTTTTGATTGCACCTCATTAATAGCCTTTTTGATTTCGACTTGGTTAGATTTTAGTTCTTTTATTTCTCCAGAAAGGGTTTCTCTAATAACTTCCACACTTTTTTCAAGCCTAACTAGTATCTTTAAAGTCATGATTCTGAACTCTAGGTCCAACATCGTACTAATGTCCGTATTGAGTAGGTCCCTGGCTGACGGTAGTATCTCTTGTTCTTTTTGCTGTGGTGATTTTTTTCATCTTGTCATTTTGTCCAGAGGAGAATAGATGAATGAGAGAACAAAATGCTAACAGGTTAACAACATCCCCAGCAAATATACTCTATACAAATCAGAAAAGACCTGAAACCAGGGGAAAAGAAAGGGAAAGAAAGAAAAAAGAAAGAGAAAAGAAAGAAAAAAAAAACAAGAACAAAAAGATAAAAACAAAAACAGAACAATACAAAAAAGCAGAATATGATCAAATATGATCAGGCTAGTGCATAGACAGTGCCACACACTAGATTTTGGGCGTATTTTGGTCTGTTAGAAAAGAGTGACTCCTAAAATTTTAAAGGAAGAAAGACTTATATATGTACAAAATAAGGGTTGATACAATGAAGGGATGGAAGATGACTGTAAAGATGAAAATTATAAAAGATTTTATAAAAGGAATTGATAAGATAAGACGTTGTTCGAAAAAAGAAAGAAGAATTAAAAAAAAAAGAAAAACGAAAAAAAAAAGGGAGAGAATGTGATCAGTCAGGAGACTAGTACAAAGCCATACACTAGTGATTTAGGGTATATTTTGATCTGTTAGAAGAAACTGTGTCTCAAAATTCTAAAGAGAGAACAAGTTTTATATATATATATATATATATATGCCAAAAATAAGGGTAACTACAATGAAAGGATAAAATATGACTCTAAAAATGAAAAATAAAAAGTTTTTTTTAAAAAAGGGATTGATAAGATGTTAGTTGAAAAAGCGAAAAAGAAAAATTAAAAAAACAGTTAAAAAAATTAACTTTGAAAAACTAATGAATCGTGGTAAAAAAAGCCATGAGTTCTATGTGCAGTATTCTCCTAGCGCTGGAGTTCTCCCGTTCTCCTTGATCAGAAAACTTGGTCTGGGCTTGCTGGCTGTTTGTGCTGATCTTCTGGGGGAGGGGCCTGTTGCCGTGGTTCCCAAATGTCTTTGCCAGAGGCGGAATTGCCCCGCCCTTGTCGGTCTGGGCTAAGCAAGCTGCTCGGGTTTGCTCTCAGGAGCTTTTGTTCCCTGCAAGCTCTAGGTACAGCTTTGGAGGACCAGGGTGAAAATGGTGGCCTCCCAATCTCCACTCGGAGGAGCTGAGAACTCGGGGCCCCGCTCCTCAGTGCACCCGCAGAGAAAAGCAGTCACTCCCGTCTCCCCGGTCTCTGGCCGCACTGCGTGCTCACCCGGCCTGTGACCGAGCGTTTCTATCTCTGGCACCCGACCTCATGTGGAGTCTCCAAACCCAGCAGATCCCTGCGGTGTGCGTTCGCGCCACTCCTCCCGGGGGGGGGGGGGGGAAGGGGAGTCTCCCCGGCTCTGCCGCTTGTTGGGTCCCAACCGGAGAAGCAGTGGCCCAGCTGGGCCGCGGATCACAGTTTATGGCCACCCCAAGCTGAGAGCCGGCGCCTCGGTTCCGTCTCTGCAGCCGGCTTCCCCGCTCCGATACCCGGGAGCTCTGCGGCACTCAGGCACCCCCGGTCTTCCTGTGACCCCGAGGGTCCTGAGACCACACTGTCCCGCGAGGGTTCCACCCCCCAGCTTAGCCACTGGAGCGACATTCCTCAGTGGAGCCGACTTCCAAAAGTTCCGATTTTGGATTTTGTGCTCCGCGGCTCTATCACTTGACAGAAGCGGCCGACGGAGGCCCCCTCCCCCGCCGTCTATCCTCCCGAATATCACCTCGGATTCACTGCTCCGCTCGTCCTACCTTCCAGTAAGTGGTCGCTTCTCTGTTCAGAGAGTTGTTGCTACTCTCTTCTTTGGTCTCCTGTTGAGTTCATAGGTGTTCAGAATGGTTTGATCCCTATTCAGCTGAATTCCTGAGACCAGACGAAGTCCAGGTCTCCTACTCCTCCACCATCTTGCTCCTTGATCCTGTCTCTGAACTTCTTATTCTGATTCCTTAATCTCTATACTTATACTCATGCCAATATTATGCATTCACAATTACTGTAGATTTATACTAAGTATTGATAACTACTAATATAAGTAATCCAGCTTTACTCTTCATCAGGATTTCCTTGACTCATAAATCCTTTCATTTTCTTATAAATTATAGGATTAGCTTAATTTTTATTTTAAAAAAGCTGCTGGGAATTTGAGATTTTATTCATTATATAGACTAATTTGGATGGGGTCTAAAATCTTTAGTGTTTGAGTTTTCTATTGCTGCATCACAAATTACCACAAGTTTAGGGAATTAAAACAACACTCATTAATTATCTCATTTTCCATAATCTGAAGTCTGGGCATGGTTTATCCGGGTTCTCAGCCCAGGGTCAAGGCTCACAACGCTGTTTGTCTCCAGTCAAACTGTTGGTTCACTCTGGGGTCTGAAATGTGGCTCAGGGTCCTCTTCCAAGTACTTGTGCCATTTTTTTTTTTATTTGAGGCATAGATTACTTTTTTGACTACTTGTTGTGACAATTACAGTAACATCCCAGCTTGATGTAAAATAAATTGGAGGGGAAGGAAAGGGATGCAGGGGCAGGAGAGGAGAGATGAAGAGACAGCTAAATAATCCAAGAGGAGAGTGGAGGGAAGGGAAAGGAAGTTACCACAAGAATAAAATACAAACCCTAGAGAAGGCAGCCTGCAAAAGTGCCCAAAATAAACACTTCTAGTTGGTAAAACCCAGTTTAGATTTTTCAAATCTGCATTTGTTAAGTCAAGCTTGGAGGGTGGAGCAGCTGAACAGTCAGCATAAGATGGACAAGCTAGATACCTTCTAAAATAAGAGGGGTAAGAGGGCTTAAGTGAAGGTCAGTTGGTCAGAGGGATGGATTATCAGGAGGAATGGAGAACCAGATTCCTGCAGGCCTTCCTTACCACCCTTAGACGGGGGTGAGTTCAGTGAGCAAGGCAGGTGGGCAATATACTACAGTGTAAGTATGACCAAAAGTTGGCTTTTCAGCATATAGGACTAACCCCCTTGGGTTAGTCCTGGTGCATGGTCAGGCACCCCTAATCTAGCTGGCTTTTCAACCCCACAGTTCACACAGGTGAGAAACTGGCCTGGGGTCTGTGTCAGGATTCTGCAACAACTCAAAGATGAATTTCACCTGGGTCTTATAAACTTAGCATAAGATTTTCTCCCTGAGTGAAGCCACTCTGGAAAACAGTATGGAGGCTCCTCAAAAAGTTGAAAATAGAGCTACCCTACAACCCAGAAATTGTACTACTGGGTATTTACCCCAAAGATACAAATGTAGTGATCCAAAGGGGCACATGCACCCCAATGTTTATAGCAGCAATGTCCACAATAGCCAAACTATGAAAAGAGCTTAGATGTCCATCAACAGATGAATGGATAAACAACAACAACAACAAAAAAAATAGATGAATGGATAAAGAAGAGGTGGTATAGGTATACAATGGAATATTATGCAGCCATCAAAAAATGAAATCTTGCCCTTTGCAACGATGTGGTTGGAACTAGAAGGAATTGTGCTAAGCGAAATAAGTCAATCAGAGAAAGACAAGTATCATATGATCTCACTGATATGAGGAATTTGAGAAATAAGACAGAGGATCATAGGGGAAGGGAGGGAAAAATGAAACAAGACAAAACCAGAGAGGGAGACAAACTGTAAGAGACTCTTAATCTTAGGAAACAAACTGAGGGTTGTTGGATTGGAGGGTGGTGGGAGGGATGGGGTGGCTGGGTGATGGACATTGGGGAGGGTAGGTACTATGGTGAGCACTGTGAATTGTGTAAGACTGATGAATCACAGACCTGTACCCCTGAAACAAATAATACATTATATGTTAATAAAAAAAATAAAAAAAAAGAAAGAAAAAAGATTTTCTCCCCGATCCCTTGGATACTACTGAAGCCAGAAGCTATAGGTCGATGAGGTTAAACCAGTAGATGCCAGTGGTGAAGTTCACATAGTGTCGGCTGTCTGTGTTATGAATATAAGTACTTGGGGGACAATATTGACTACCAGGAAGATGAACGGCATGATCTGGTGACGCAGCTGATAGCCCAAGGCCTGGTCATTAGAGGGGTTCAACACATGAAGCTGGACAGTCATCAGCCACAATGTTCCTGATGAGTTCTGTGTGTCTGTGCAGGGTGAATCTGGAAGTTGATTGTGGCCTGGATCACTGGGGGAATGACATTTACTTTGACCTCTGAATTAAATATGGTGAGTTGCCTTGGTGGTCCTCACCAGTTCATTGGTTATATGATTTTTCCTCCATTAGCCCTAGGACTGAGTCTCTCCCTACTTTAAGTATTTGTTCCTTACTATGTAGAACTCTTGGCAGCTTGCTTCTTTAAGACCAGGAGAATCTCTTCCTTCTTCCTTCTTTGCTGTCTAAACCCTCTTTAAAGGGCTCATGTGATCAGTCAGGCCCACCCAGGATAAAGATACTTTTCCTTAACTTCAACTAATTAGGGACTTTAATTATATCTGCAAAATCCCTTCACCTTTGCTGTATACCTTGAGTCAGAGGCAAGCTAAGGGCCCTGCCCACAGTCAAAAGGAGATTATAGACAAGGGTGTGAATCATTAGAGCTCATTTTACAATTCTGCCTTGTACAAAGTAGTGGGTCTTCCAATCCAGGAACATGGTATTCTCTCTATTTATTTAAGTCACTTTTACACTTCTCTCAGCCATATTTTGTAGTTTGCACTGTAGCACAACTATTGGAAGATTTATTCCTAGGAATTAGATTTTTTTATGCTGTTATAAATGATATTTTAGTGTTATTTTCTAGTTCCTGTTTTCAGCATATAGAAATAAAATTTACTTTCGTATATTAACTTTGAATCCAACAATCTTGCTAAATGTACATAGTAATTTCTACTAGTTTATCTGTAAACATTACTAGGTTTTATATACTCACGATTATATCATGTTTCCCTTTTTTCCCTCAATTTTATATTTTTTCATGCTTTTTGCACTGGACAGGACCTATAGTACAAAATTTAATGAAGTGATGATAGTGGCATTCTTGCCTTGTTCCCAACCCCCCCAAAAAGTTAAATATTCACCATTAATTATGTTAACTATGGTTTTTTTATAAATATCCTTTACCCAATTAAGGAAGTTTCTTTCCCTTACTGTTCTGAAACTTTTTTTTTTAAATCACTAATGAGTATTTAATATTGTCAGATGATTTTTCTGCATGCATTGATATGATTATATTATTTTTATTCTTTATTTTCACGATTAATTATATTTGTAACTTTTCTAATATTAAACCAATCCTGCTTTCCTGAAATAAAACATTCTTCATCATGATAACACATCATATATTTTGTTTATTACTTTATTTGACTTGCTAATTTTTATTTAAGACTTTTACTTATGTTCCATGAAAGATACTGTTCTGTAACTTTTCTTTCTTATATTGTTCTTGTCCAGTTTTAGTATCAGATTTATTCTGGCTGCATAAAATGCATTGGGAAATATTCCCTCTTTTCATATGCCAAAGAAGTTTTTTGTTTTTTGATTAATATTATTTCTCCCTTATATGTTTACAAGAACTCACTAGTAAAGGCTGGAGTTTTATATTTTGTGAAGACTTTTAAGTTACAGATTCAATTTCTTCAAAACATATAGGGCTATTCAGACACTATTTTTTATTGTCACTATTGGTAAATTGTCTTTCTTAAGGAATTTTTCCTGTCATTTATCCTGTCTTCCTTCTGTGTTAGTTGCAGAGTATTCTCAGTCCAGGCTTCCAGAATACAAATCTCTGCTCAAATGACCAATGAGAGAATAAGTTAATTATTGACAAAAGTTCTTTTCAAGCTGTTAAGTAAGTTTACTAACAATAAATGAGAGATATATTGGATATATATTGGATAGTTTTCATATCTTTCTCATAACCAATCGCCATAACCAACAATCAAGAGTTTTTTGTTTGTATTTTGTATCTTTTAAATAATTTTTTTCTAATCTATAACTTTTGCTAATGAAGTCTCAGTAACTGAAGTGAGAAAGCTAGTAAAAAGTTGGAAAGGATTGAAGACTCTTTTGTGCATGTTACTCCATTCACTGCCATCTAGTCACCAGTTGGTCATCTAAACATACCCTCGATAAGTCATCAATGTGGCATAATATGGATATGCTTCATAATAAAAATAAAAATGACTTTCCCATGTCTGATAACATCAAAACATCCTAAAAATGTGAAAAAGTCAATTAACCATTTGGATTTTGTTAGCTTGCGCCTAAAATATATTTTTCAACTATTACATCTTTTATACAGCTGTTTATTCTTAAGTAATTCTGAAGGCTCTTCAATATGTGGGAACTAAGACATCAGCAAATACACCTGAATTTTGGGAAATACGGAATTTGTTACAATATAGTTGAAAAATACTTATGCAAAATACATATACCATTTAAATATTTTGTAAAAATATTTCTTTTTTTAAAGATTTTATTTATTTAGTTGAGTGTGCGAGAGAGAGAGAGAAAGAGCAAAGAGCACTCATGAGCAAGGGGGAGGGGCAGAGGGAAAGGGAGAAACAGACTTTCTGCTGACACAGGACTCAATTCCAGAACCCTGGGATCACGACCTGAGCTGAAAGCAGATGCTTAAAGGACGGAGCCACCCAGGTGCCCCTACCATTTGAATATTTTAAAAGATTTTGAGAATAATTCATTAATTTGTGAAATGGCAGTACTAGACATTTGGGAATTTTGACTTTTATTTCTTCATTATGTCTTAGAAAGCTTTTAGCTGTTCCCAACACTTCTAATTGTACCAAAATTTTACTTTACTTGAAACTAGATTTAAAAATCCTGCATCATCTTCTTATCTAAACAACCAAAGAGATATTTATTTTTATCAAGTATAAAGGACTAAGGTTTTCACTTTACAGCATTCTATAAAATGATTTAAAGAATCAGGCAAATAAAAATTGCCTGATTTTGTTTGTTGGTTGGTGTTTTTGTTTTCTCATTTTGTTTAGTATTCTCAGAAGGGTGTAGGATTAGTGAGGGATCAAATGGAGGGCATACATCCTTAGACAAGGACAGTCTTCCACAAGTAGAAGTTGAATATTCTGAGAATTCTGTTACATCTTGAGAAACATCACCGGTGTTTCACACACCAGATATAAAGCGTACTCTGAAACCCAACAGTGGCTGCCCCTCTTGAGCATTTTGATGCTTTTCCCCCTCTCACTGCCTGGGTAGGTTCCTGTTGATGCTTGATAGGCTTAACAAATAAATACTCTTTGTTCCTACTGCCAAAATATCCCTTTGATGGCCTCTCTCTAGACCTCAGTTCTGCATTACCCATAATTTAAACTTGTAAACCACTTACTCTCTTAAGCTAATGCGAGAGTGATTTTATGCCCAAGGAAATAGATTTGTTAGAATACACAAGTATAAATATATGGCCAGCTTTCCCTGTAGGTATCTATTTGGTGGTCTTATGGATGACAATTGTGTTTAAATATACTATAATATGGAGATTTCATCCCTTAGGCTTTCAACATTTTGTGTCCTCAGTATTAAAGTCTATGTATTTCTCACTAGGTAGAGTCACCCTTAAATTGCTATTTGCCCTATAGGGAAGAAACAGTTGAAAACTAGTCTCAGGACTAGTAGAGAGGGAAAAAGAACTGCCCAAGTGAGAAAAGATATCAGGATAATGGAAAGAAAAGCCCAGGATGAAGATTAAATACTTGAGATGCAAGAATATGTCTTCCTGTAGATTCTTCACAGATTCGCCTATGTTTAATTCTATAAAAATATATTTATTTTCTAAGTAGGATTAACTGTAAAACAGATAATTTAATTGAAGCTAGTGACTATATTTTTAATCCATTCATACGGGTTATTTAAATGTAGAGAAGAGTTGTGTCTCCTTTCTGCTGTATTTGGAAGGGCTTTCAGTTAAACAAATATCTCTTCTATGTGTATTAAAGATTTTTTTTCTAAATAGAGGAGATGTGTACAGACTGAGATTAAACTATGGGCAAGAAAAAGACAAGAAAGAGCTTATCTTCTGGCAAACTCTTTGCATTTTCCATTAAGCCATTGTTACATTGTGCATTGTTACATTGTTACAGTAGTTTTGGAATTCTTTGTGAGCCTAATATTAGTATCATGGAACTTTACTGCTGATAAAGACAATCTAATTTACGCCCTTCATTTCCAGGTGATGAACAAAGATCTCCTAAATCCCACTTCAGAAGTGATTTCACAATATCAAAATGTCATTGTCTCCTTACATATGCATTTTTATCTGTAATTGTTTCAGGAATGGAACTGATAACTGTAAGAGAATAATGTTCAGATTAGTTAGTGTATTGAAATCATTTTTGAATAAGTACTTTAGACAAAACACATTGTTTTAGTAGCAATATGATATTTTGTTCAAAAACTGAGTGGCCATTTTGCATATTTTCATGTTATGTAAAGATACTGAAATAACACTATTAACATTAAAGCCTTACAAATGAACAGGAAATATAGTCAAAACTCTCCCTTAGCTAAACAGAGTTATCATAAATAACACACACATCCTTTGAAATTTCCATTTTAAAAAAGCAAAAACCCAAGCCTTCAAGTGAGAAATACCAACAAACAGTTCATCTTTAATTAGAGTTCAAATTACTTAACACTTTAAAGCACGGAACTTCACTAAAAATCCCTCTTTTAAATTCACAGTGTTTTTAATTTTATGCAGAGCTTTAAGTATGGAATGTCGTGCAGCTTTAGATCCTTCTACTCATTAAAATGACTTATTTTGAACAAAGAGCTGACTCCTTGGAATGCCTGTTGTTGTATTTCACTGAATGAATGTTTTCTGACTTAACAGGGAATATTTTAGTGCTACACAATAGAGAACTGAAAGGCAGCTTAGTCACTTGGAATTTTAGAAGTTGTGTGAAGTAGAAGTTACCTGGGAGAAATGTTACCAAATGGTACATAGACTTAGACTATTCGATGTATAAAATTATCAGGTCTGTAAAATTTAACTAGTTATAAGAATGTTTATTGGTTAGAGATACTCTGTCTTGAGCCATTTTCTCTCTCCCCTCTTCCAATTTCTGAAAGTGGGATACTATTGGAAAAATAAAGAAAATGAAGTGAAATAACTATTAAAAAATACCTAATCACTGTTTTTTCAGGTTAGTTATATTTCGGTCATTACTTCCTATGCTCATCTAAAATTGTGGGACCACATTTTGAGAATCATTGCTTTGAACCCTGACCCAACTCTATCTTTTCTTCAAATCTATTGCAATTGCTTCTTTTCCTCAAGCTTTGTTGGCTCATCCTGATTGAACATGTTCTCTTCTGAATGACATACTATTCTGATAGATGATATATATATATATACACATATATATATAAAATTATTATTTGCTATTATTTTGAGCCATTTAAGATTGCCATTTAAAATAGTTAAACCATTGGAGTGCTTTGGTGGCTCAGTTGGCCAAGTGTCTGCCCTCAGCTCAGGTCATGATCTCAGGGTTCTGGGATTGAGTCCCGCATTAGGCTCCCTGCTCAGTGGGGAGCTTCCTCTCCCTCTCCCTCTGCCTGCCTCTCTCTGTCAAACAAACAAAAACTTTTTAAAGAAATAGTTAAACCATTAAAATGTTGGCAATTTCCTATAATTCAAGTTAATATATGTCAAGCAATATGTGCGTGCTTTCAAATGTGGCATTTATTTAATTCCCTCATGTACTTATTGTATACTACGTTTCATTGTATATGATTAAACATATTTACCATCCAGCTTGTAAACTCCTAAGGAAAAGGACTGTTGAATTTTTTTGTTTGCTTCTAATGAAGAAGACCACAAAACAAATTTTGTTGAGGGAATGAATGAGCAAATGAAAGTAGCAGTAGGGAAGAAGCAAATGCAGTTATTGCATTAACAAATCCACTTGTAACATCCCTTAGCCAGAACTTCTTTTATAAAATATAGCTAGAGGGGCACCTGGGTGGCTGAGTTAGTTGAGCATCAGACTCTTGATTTCGGTTCAGGTCATGATCTCAGGGTGGGGAGATCGAGCCCTGCATTGGGCTCTGTGCTCAGCACAGAGCTGCTCAAGATTCTCTCTCTCCCTCTCCCTCTGCCTCCCACCTCCCTGCTCACACTCTCTCTCTCAAAAAAAAAAAAAAAAGCTAGAAAAGAGAGGAGCCATATAAAATTTCAATATATGATATATAATTTTTAATCCAGAAACATAGATATTTATTCATTTATTCATTTATTCATTCATTCAACAGTATGTGGCCTGTACCTACTATGTTTTGGACATCATACAATAAGTATGAGAGACCAAAACAATAATATCAAATATTTCTTGAGTTTTTATATACCAGGCACCATTCTAAATGTTTTACACATTTCAACTCATTTATGCTCACAGAAACCTATGAAGTATTATCTATAGCTAACAAATAGTGAAAAGAAGACACAGACAAGTCAAGTAGCTACTTCAAGGGTACACATCTCATAAATAGTAGAGGTGAGCTTCAAACAATGCAGTCTAGTTCCAAAGTCTGTTCCCTTAACCACCATCTAGTACTGCTCCTCAAGATAAAATCCAGACACAACATCCGCTGTACTTTGAGGCTGGAAATAATTTGTGTTGTTTCCATCACTGCATCCTGAGCACCTAGACCCATGGCTGATACATTTATGTACAGAGTAGCTGTTGTTGAACAAATGAATGAATGCTCAAGAATTCTTCTAGGGAAGTGACATGGTGAGATAAAATCTGTAATAGAGACAGGAAAAAAGTAATATGGAAAGTCTCGGGATGCAGAACTTAACCTTGGCTGATAGAATTAGGACAGGTTTTATGAGTAACATGTGAACCATGTTTAAAGGAGATCAGCCATAAGAGTATTCTTAGTGTAGAAAAGAGCATTTGCAAAGCTCTGAGTCTTGAACCGAGCTAGGTTCTACTTCTGGGTATTTAGTAGAATATAGAGGAGATGAGAAAGCTGGGAAGTTCCTCTGGGGTAGGACTGGGAAGGGTGATGTATCTCAATCTCAGGAGATTGCATCTAATCCTATGGGCATTGGGGAAGGCAGCAGGCTTGTTTTCTTTCTTCTTTACTCTCTGTTTGAATCTACCCTTTAAAAGTTTTTCAGTTCAAGGGTGCCTGCGTAGCTCAATCAGTTATGTGTCTGATTCTTGATTTTGGCTCAGGTCGTGATCTTGTGGTTGTGGGATCGAGCCCCACATTGGGCTCCCTGCTCAGTGAGGAGTTTGCTTAAGGTTCTCTCTCTCTCTACCTCTACCCTTCCCCTTTGCACTCTCTCTCTTACAAAGAAACAAATAAATCTAAAACAATAAATGTTTTCTCTTCATTAGTGGGTTTTCTTGTTGTTAGAGTTGCTCCCAACTGTATCTCAGCTAAATTTAGTGAAATGTCAGTTATTAAGGCAGTAAGTTTCAGATCTTACAAAAATGCAAAAAAGTATTAAACCAAACCTCCACAAAGTCCAGGAGTTTAACTGTCTGTTAGAACAAAAATAAACATTTTCAGTGAAAGATAACAGAATTCACAGTTTCTACAACTTCCCCCCACAATGTCTAACATGTAATAAAAAGTACTAGACTTCAGGTGCCTGGGTGGCTCAGTCAGTTAAGCATCTGCCTTCAGCTCAAGTCATGAACCCAGGATCCTGGGATTGGGCCCCACATTGGGCTCCCTGCTCAGAGGGCTTCTCCCTCTCCTCCCCGCTCACGCTTGCTTCTCACTATCTCTGTCTCTCTCTCTCAAATAAATAAATAAAATCTTAAAAAAAGTATTAGACTTCAAAGAAGCAGGAAAATATAAATCATTGTCAAGAAATTTTTTTAAAGGGTTCAATAGAAAAACCCCTGAGATGAGCAAGATATTAGAAATAACAGATAAAGACTTTAAAGAAACCATGTCCAATGGGATTAATATTAGATTGGAGACAAGAGAAGAAAGTGTCAGTGAACTTGAACATAAATCAGTTGAAATTATCCAATCTGAAGATAGAGGGAAAAACTGTAACAAAAAAAAAAGCAGAGTCTCACTGAACTGTGATAAATAGGAAGTCATTTGCAAATAGAGTTCTAGAAAGAAAAGAGAGGGAGAATAGAGCAGAAAATATTTGGAGAAAATTTTCACAAAATTTGGTGACAAGCAAGAAGCTCAGCTAACTTCACACAGGATAAATACAAAGAAAGTACACAAGGAAACCCATAATTAAACTACAAATGAACATCAAAGAGAAAGAGAGTGTCTTAAGCAATGAGGGGAAAAATATATATTACATTTAGGGGGACAGTAGTATGAATTAAGTGGACAAATTTTTCATTAGAAAAAAAGATGAAGAAAATGGAATGACATCTTCAATGTGCTAAAACAAATCAGAATTCTGTGTCCAGCAAAAATATTTTTTAACAACAAGGATTTAAAAAGACATTTTTCAAAAAAACCAAAACTGAAATAATTCATCCCAGAGATCTACACTTCCAGAAATGCTGGAGATTTAGATGATAAAATGTAAGCGGGCAGACTCCTCTTGTTCCTTTATGTATTCCTCCCATTGCATGTAATGGTACTTACACAAGTTAGGTGCTTTGTAAATAATTTCTTACAATCCATGTTTGTAATTAATTAACAAATAAGAAATAGTTTCGGACCAATTATCTGAATGATTGATAACTCATTTTCCAGCTTCTGTAATTTTTGTTTTCCTAGCCCAGTTCTATTTACCTTGGCATTTGAAGATTTCATCTCACTTGTACTATCCAAAACTTTTACTAAAATCAGGTCCTATTTAGAGAGGGGAATGAGATTTGTGGTATCCAAACAGAAATTCTGAATAACCAACAGTTTTCCTTGAAGGATTTATGGTTTTATTTTGTTACTGCCTGAAGCACCCAAGTAATTGCTTTTTGTTTCGAGGTGTTCCACATTATCATGGTGTAACATATTTAAATATCCCTACCTTTATTTTCTAGACACAGTGCAATTTAAAAGTATTAGCATGCATTTTTGGTTGTGATCTGCTTTAAGCTATGGCCTGCAAAAAAAAAAACAATTATGGGAAATATTCTGCTACTGTGTTTTCTTTCCAGAAGAAAAATTTATTATCTCCCTAAACTTTCCTTTCTGTATCTTAATTTTCTCAGTTTCCAAAACTAGAATACAAACTCCTCATGAATAGACTAGAATTTGGTTCTTGAAATCCTTTGGTACAGCACTTTCTACTTTGTAGCTGTTACTGGTGAATAAAAGAAAAAAAATGAATGAGTTTCCTAAATAATAGACTCACTAGTTGGGTACACAATTTTTTAAATTCTGGTCATTCCCAGGTTGATATTAAAGACGTTGGATTGTTTGCCACATGATCTCATTATTTATATGTTGTTGTTCTTATAGCCAAACTCCCTAAGTTTATCTGTAATTCCTCACTGTGTTCTTCCTCTCTATTCTCCCTTTGGCTCCCTGCATTCCACTGAAATTCTCTTTATCAAGGTCACAATGATTTTCATTTTACTGAATGCAGGGGCTTTCTTTCTATCCTCATGATATTCCAGCTCTTAGAACCAGCAACACCCACCCTGATATTGGGACTCTTTTTCCTCTGGTTTCCATGATACCACCTTTGCCTCATTTTCCCCCTGGTTCACCACCTTCTAGGTATATAATTTTATTATCTATTATTTTGGTCATCTGTTGTAATGGTTGTATTTTTTTATAATACATTGATGATATATCAATATATTTCCTAATATTAATATATCCTTGAATTCCTAAGAACTCTATGAGGTTGTAGAGGGTTATGAGTTTATTGCCATTTTTCATTTCCAAAGGTTTTTTTATTCTGCATATTCATAAGCAGGTTTGCATTAAGTGAGAAAGGGAGAGAGAGCTCTTTCCTGTGTTTTGATCTCAGAAGTACATATGTTAACTTTGAAGATGATAGAAAAACAACTTCCATTTTTCTAAGCTTTGCTAGTTTATATAGCACCAGTTACATCTGCAATAAAGCTGTTAAGCAAAGAATTCTTAAATAAGTTTAATAAGCTCTTTAATACATTTAATAACACATTTTAATTTCTATCATGGTTATTTATTCAGCGTTTTTTCTTCTGGAGTCAATATTGGAAACTTGTCAGAAAATTATCTATTTCATTGATATTTTCAAATTTATTAGTAGGTCTATGAAAAGCAGTCTCTTAAAACTAATTCATATTTCTTCTTTTTCTCCTGTTTTATGTCTAAAATTATTTTTTCTTTTATTACATTTGTCAGAGAGTTTATATTCTATTTTATGACACCTCCTCCTCATTCCCACCTTTTACACATGTGCAAAAGCAAAAACAAATACAATAGAAATCACAATTTTTAAATTTATGAATTGTGTTTCTGTCCTAAAATTTTATAAATTATCAGTTTTCTACCTTGATCCCATTTATTTCCATTCCAATACTCACTGTTAACTATTTTTGTCCCTTCTGTATTCTTTATTTGAATAATTTATATTAATTTCTTCTGCTTTCTTAATAACAAAATACCTTCTTTAAAGCATGTCTCTTTACGTCTAAGTATACATTTGGCTGTCTATCCTACAAGTTCTCATTTTTCTTTTCTTTATATCTAAGAATTTTATTAATGCTGATTTTACTTTCTATTTGAACAAATAATTTCTTTGGGAATTTTTTTAAAGATTTTCTTTATTTATTTGACAGAGAGAGACAATGAGAAAGGGAACACAAGCAGGGGGAGTGGGAGAGGGAGAAGCAGGCTTCCCACCGAGCAGGGAGCCCGATGTGGGGCTCGATCCCAGGACCCTGGGATCACGACCTGAGTGGAAGGCACACGCCCAATGACTGAGCCATTCAGGCACCCCTCTTTGGGAATTTTTTTGAATTAAGGTTCTAAATTCTTACTGTGTGTAGGGCTGTTTCCCTCTGAGAAATATTATTTTCCATTAATGTCTGGTACTTGCCAATCAGAGCTCCCCATTCATCCCTGACACCCTGTGCCCTGCGGTTTCCCTCGCTGATTCCACAAGTCTCACATGCTTTTGCTATATGTACATATAATTTCCATCCTGCATGGTTTTGCAGAAAATATAATTTGTAACTTCTTTTTTTCCATCCATTTTCCTTGATGCTTTCTATGATTTCTAGGAGAGCAATGGAAAGATAAGTAACTAAGCCACTGATACATTTTTTGGAGATTGAATTTGTAAAATATTTATAGTGATTTAATAAATCTGCTGGGGCAGAAAGGATCTTCTCTCTGCCACAGTGTCTGCTCATTGAATATATGAATATACTTTTTATAGCATCTCATCACTACTGAAGTTAATTTTAAATTAAACTTTTTCATCAACTAATCTAACTTTGTTAATTAACTTTCAGGCATCCTGTGTCTATTCAAAGAATGTGTGATTAACATTTTAGAAGCTAAATTGAATTTATGTCTAGGGAATTGTATCAAGAGTGGTAGCTGGATTATAAGGTATTTTGCAGGATAATAATAAAAGTAAAATGAATACAAAGAAAAACAGTGAATTGTCTATTTGAATGTCTTCAATATTTAGAAAGCTAAGTAAATCACTAGAATAGTCTATTTTTTTATGGACTTATTAATTATTCACATGACCTAGTGAACTAATCTGTGACTGTTTTGATGAGTTTGATCTGATTCATTTGCATGTATGATATGATCAAACTAATTGGTGTCTTGGACTCCTTTAGCTTTTACGTATAAAGTGAAAGGCTATCTAAATTTAAGAAAAAAAATTGAGGAAGGAAATTAATATCTATTAGTATAAGTTTTAAAATATCTCTTAGAAAGAAGTATTATGAAGTTCTTAATTTTCATGTTTTTAGTGATGGGCTCTAAATAATGATCAATACACAAGATCTACTCTTATCCAAGTTACATGTAAACCTTCTACATATAAGCTTATTATTCATCACTGTTGTACAGTCTCTCCTGCCGCTAACAAAATTGTCTCTAAAAATTCTAGTGGTAGATTTATATTAATGAGGGCTAACCTGTCTCATAATATTATACTGCATGCATTTTTCAAACTATCATATATAATTACCTTTAAAAGTTACTATATTCTGCCTGGTTAATTTCTAACACTATAGTTTGGATACAATTTTGAGCACATCATAGTTGTTTTTTATACTCTTATTTAACAATTTTCAGTCAAACTTTCCGTTTTTTTTTGATTCATAGTTTAAAGGTGCTGAATGGATTCTACTTCTGAGAGTAAGCTAACTACTTCTGTCAAAAGTACTCTAGCAACATTGCGGTTATTGTGTTAATAATTTCTATGATACCTACATGCATGCATTTTTATGTAGTTCACCACCAGCCACACAGACTAATATCCTTACTAATAACTTAATTGTGATATACACAGAGTTTTATCTTTCTCTTCTTTCAGGTCTTAACTCAAATGTTATCTTCTTGGCAAGACCTTCCCTAACCATCCTATTTAAAAATACACTTCCAGGGTGCCTGGGTGGCTCAGTTGGTTGGGCGACTGCCTTTAGCTCAGGTCATGATCCTGGAGTCCCTAGATCAAGTCCCGCATCGGGCTTCCTGCTCGGCAGGGAGTCTGCTTCTCCCTCTGACCCTAACCCCTCTTATATGCTCTCTCTCATTCTCTCTCTCTCATATAAATAAAATCTTAAAAAAAATTAAAAATAAAACAAAAATACACTTCCAATGTTCCCTCCCCTGATTTATTTCACTCCATAGCATTTATCTTCCTGTGATATATTTTACTTATTTATTTGTTTATGGTCTGCCTCCCCTCTCTAGAATTGAAGTTTTATGATGTCAGAGATATTATATGCCCTTGTTAATGCTCTAATCACTGCTACTGGAGTAGTTTCTGGAATGTCATAGTTCTCAATAAATATCTGTTAAATAAACAAAAAACAAAACCCAGAATGAAATAGACATTATGTCTATATAGAAAATGTCAAGGGTGTTACAGGAAGTAGTGGAGGATGTTTTTAAGCAAAACATCTTTTAATATATTATGCAATATGGCATATAATATTCTTAGTAAGATGTGCCAACAAAAGTTGGTCTATATAAGTTTCTGTATTTCCAAATAATAAGTATCCAGTTGTATAGAGCCATAAGATTTGGCAGAATCTTGAGATAGAAAATAAGAATGAAGTTCTTAGTCCTCTGGATTCATACTGACAATGAAGATATTAAATGATGAGCTGAGTACCTGCTATGAAGGGTGGGGATAGAGTAGAAGCTAGAAAACTGCACCAGATATGCTAGTGAGAGTTTGCTTCTCCGTTTCCAGATGCTGTGCCTCGTTCAGTCATCTTCACTGGGACTTGCTACTCACTGCCAAGAACAATATAAGAACCTGAAAAATATAAGACAGCTCCATCTCTATTGATTTTTTCCCTTATCTTCTGGTATGCATAGTACTAGGTAAATAAAGACCCCCTGTATAATTGCTTCCTCTGATGCTCTTCAATGTCTAATGAAGCCAAGTGTTCCATTATACCCGAGTAGGTCAGGGCATCACTACCAAAGCCACAAATCCCGAATCAAAGCTCATTTTGGCACTGGTGCCTGATGCAGGATGAAGGAAGTAGCAATATGCCAGGTGGAGATAAATCACTTAGCTGGCTGATTACATCAAATTGCTTCCAATATAATCAGCTGGGACACATTTACCAAACTGGCATTTCAAATCATTATAAGGAAGTTGAATTAATTACCTAGTTATATGGCTTAATATTATGTGCTCAATATGTGCCGTTAGTAGGCACATAAAGTGTTAATTATTACATATGGAAGGAAAAATAGAGTAAAATCAAAGCTGATTTTTGTTTATAATGTTAGACTTATCTTTACATTATGACTCTGGAATATTGTCCTAATTATGAACTCTGTTAGTTATCAATGAATGTTTCTGATTAACCTGAAATATGTACGGAGGCATCAGCGGAGAAAATTAGGTAAAATAGACCTCACCCTACAACATTCAGCACCTGAATTTCCTTGTATCAGCCTCCATTTAGAGTCAATCAAAATTAGATTGCAACTCATTTTAAAATTTTTCTAGTTGTTCATTGCTGTCTGCCAGCCCTGGGACCGCAGTTCAGCTGTGCTCTGTCCTGTATACATTGTTTTTGATTAAAAGGCTTTATTCGTTGGTTGAGATGAGGTTTTACACAGTCCCTTGATCCACAGAGTTCACTGTCTTGCCATTTTCACATTTCATTACATAGAGAAAAGGAAACATGGGAAAGACTGGGCCATAGTATACATCATTTTTTTAACCTTTGAAACTGATGACACGACAAGTGGCAATAAAAATGCATTTTAAATCCTAATATAGTGACATTGAAATTAATGTAAATGGTGAGTTCTGTGACTGTCTTCCTTTTCTATTTAAATGTTGAATACTACTGCCTTGATTCCATAACAGAGATTTTTTTTTATGCCTTTTTTTTTAAAGTTGTGCTCAGAACTAAATGATTCCTGTTCTTAGGGATGTTAAGACTCAGACAACATCAAAATTAAAAGTATAAAGAGTTGATGGAGGCTTTTCATTATCGCTTCAAAATAATTTGGTCAGAGAAGTCTCTAAAATTTCATCCTGGCACAGAAAAAAAACCTTCCAAACTGTTAACACTGGTTACCTCAGGAAGGATTATGATTGTTTTTGACTTGTTAAAAACCAGAAATATTATTTTTGAAATTTAAAATACCTAACAATGTAAATTTGATCACAAAAAATAATGGAATTCTCACTTCGAAGAAGATAGTAAGTCCTTAGTTTTTACTGAGCATATTTATGACCCTCCATATATTCATCGCCATAAACTAGAAAATGCACTTATTCCACATATTTATTTCCTGGGTGTTTTTATAGTAGACGGTTGCCTTCTTGATCCTACTGCCCATTATCCTACTCTCCTTCTCGTTTGGGAAGAATTCCCTTGATTCAAGTGATCAGAGTTCTATCTTCTAATACAAAAGTTCAAATATCCAGATACCACATCTCCCTGATACTGAACTAGTGAAATTCTTCACCTTTGAGCTGGAATCTGCAAAGACACAGGTACTATTAGAGATGTTAGTATGGCTCTATTGAGTCTTGTAGAAGTACCAAGTATGGCGTCCTTCACATGGACTTGACTATATTCCCTGCTTCTTAACTAAACTTTTAGTGTATGCTTATTTTCTGGGACTGATTCTACAGCTTTCCCATACACTATTGAACTAATCATTATTTATTCAGAAAAATATATTTTTTTCTTTGGTTCACTAGTTTATCTCCTGAAAAAGTGCTCCTTATTATTTTTTTCTAACCTTGTGGCTAGAGACTTTGATTGTTAATTTAACAATAATTACAACTAAGCCAACTTCTTTAGTCTACAATATAACATAATCTCCAGGACAATGTGGAAGGCAATTATAAAAATAATTTTACAAATACATCACAACTGTGATTAATGCCCCAAAGTTTAATGGGGTGCTGTGAGAACACATAATGAGGTACCTGGCAGGTAACTGCCTCTGAGAGAAGCAATGTATTTTTCAGAGCTACGGTGAAGGTGGAATCTGGATCATATTAAGGCTGGCAGCTGATGGGTACAGGGCTGTTCTCCAGCTGATGTGTCTGATGAAGATCAAACTGAAACATAGGGCCATCAATATATGGTGTGTCCGTCCGCTGACATACTTTATTAATCCTCCTTTCCTCTTGGAATTCTGGAGCCTCCGTTCTCAAAGGCCTTGGATCCAGGTTTCCTCCCCTCAGCAACCCAAAATTAGGTGTTCATATCACTTGAGAAAAAGAGTAATGAAAAGGCAAATAAATGTCTTCTGGTGGCCTCAGACATCAAGATATCAGCAAAGCTCTGCCTTCCGTGGATGCGGCCGTTCTTCCTCCTGGTTAGTTCCGCTTTCTTTTAAACTTAGAGAATAAAAGTTTCCACCTGCAGGAAGTAAATCCAGAATTCTCCTTGAGAAGCAAAGTCTCATAAAAATCCACTATCCGCAAAGCAGAAAATAGATTTTCTTTTAGGCTAGTGTTCTCATTTTCTTTGCCACTTTAGTTTAATTTAGGTCCTGGGCATGAGTTTATTTTCACAGAGGTATTTATAGAGAGAAGAAGAGAGAGAGAAGTTTAAATTTGAATTCCTCCAATGCCTTTAAGATATCAGGGCTCTCTCCAAGGAACATAAATGTATTTCCTTCATAGTGGCGGCTTCCAAAACATGATGGCTAAGAGCCAGGCTCCAAAGCAAGTAGATGAGGTTGTTATTTCTGCTGTCACCTTCGTGGGACAATTCTTTACTCACCTAAGCCTCAACTTTCCAGTCTGTAAAATGTGTCAATAATAAGATTCTGGTGAGGATGGAATGAAATAAATTTGTGAAGTGTCTGGTACAATGCCTGGTCAATATCTGCACACTAGGCCTGCGCTCTTAACACAGCCATCATCATCATTTTTTAACAAATAGTCAGTACCAGAATAGCAGTGGAAGTTTTGGGCCACAGAAAGATGGACAGAGAAAGGAGCACATTCATGTCACATAGGCAACCTCTAAAAATATTTTAATTTTATAGAACCTATGCTCATCTACATTATTCATTTTCACCATTTTTATTGACTATGCCTCTTTGGATTAACCTTTATTTATTTCATTACAAAGCAGCACATTAAAATGTTTGAGTAAGGTCTCTGGAGTCAGAGAGCCTGGGATATAAATGCAGTCTCTCCCATTTTCGAGCTATACCCTGTTAGACCAGCTACCTCTCTGAGCCTCTGTTTTTACATCTTTAAAATAGGGGTACTAATAGTGTCTACCTCATAGAGTTGATGTGAGGATTAAATGAGATAAGATATGTAAAGTTTTTAGAACAGAGCCTAGCACAAGCTAAACATTCAAGAAATGTTAGTTCAGTATAATTATATTACAGAGTATCATAGATTTGGCATGTTCTTCTCCCAAAATCAATAGCGTTTTCATTTCTTATCCTGCAAAGCCTGTTCAAGGATTTTTCTCAGTATGCTAAGAGTTGATAAAATTTTCATTGAAAAAATTTAGGCTGAAACAAGCAGTGTTGCCAAATCTCAAATTTTCAAGATTGATTTAAGCAATTCTGTGCTATCCGTCAGGGTTCAGTCAGAAAAATAAAGAAACTACTCTATTTCAAGCAGGAAGAAATTTAGTGCAGTGAACTAGTGACTTAAAAATACATATAAAGGACTGGAGGAGCAGGGATTGTGGAAACCACTCACTACTACTCAATATTACTCACTTTTATCACAAGCCATGAGAGGATTAGAAAGTTCCAGAAGTCACAGGAAATTTTCACTAATGATCTCAGATCACCAAAGCACCAGATGAACAATTTCCAGGGATCCAAAGGAGTTGCAAAGAATCATGTGTGTTGCAGCTTCTTTCAAATATTGTGGCCTCTGCTTGGTGGACTCTAAGCCAGAAGGCTGCTGGCAAAGGATTCTGGGAAAGGCATTTCCTAGACTCTCAGTCACTGTGATATGAGGACAGCAAGGAAAAAAAAGTGCATGCTGGTTGTTCTTGGAAAAGTAATATGCAAGTCACTCCTCTGACCATTAGCATTCATTTGGACCCTTTTACCTATATTTAAATTTAAAACAAAAAACAAAAGTAGCAGAATTCTTAAATCTAACATATTGAAATTATTTCTTATTCAAACACAGGTGTGCTCACTCTCTTCTTATAAAGGAAAGATGCCAAATTCCACCAGTTACTTTATCCAAATCAGAGTGGTGTTTCTTACCTTTCTAGGTTGGTCATGACAACTTTTGGATAAACTTTAATCTAAACAACAAATTTTAAAATTACCCACCACCAAAATGCTTTATACAAAACAGTGAGCACTGTGAATTGTGTAAGACTGATGAATCACAGACCTGTACCTCTGAAACAAATAATACATTATATGTTTAAAAAAAAAAGATAGTAGGAAGGGAAAAAAGAAGGGGGGAAATCGGAGGGGAAGATGAACCATGAGAGACTATGGACTCTGAGAAACAAACTGAGGGTTCTAGAGGGGAGAGGGCCGGGGGGATGGGTTAGCCTGGTGATGGGTATTAAAGAGGGCATGTATTGAATGGAGCACTGGGTGTTATACGCAAACAATGAATCATGGAACACTACATCAAAAACTAATGATGTAATGTATGGTGACTAACATAACATAATAAAATAAAATTAAAAAAAAAAATACATGCACACCCTGATCACTTAACTTAAAAAAAAAAACAGTAGAAGAAAGGAAAAAATAATATAGGTAAATATACACAAGTATATTCATAGTGAATCAGGTAAGAAACTATGGGCACTATAGTGACTTCTGCACCCAGATAGGAACCAATAATTGATTTTAATAACTTTCTTTTTGTGGTAACTGTTTTGTAACCATTGTGCTCAGTTCGCACTTCAACTGCTTATAGTTCTCTACCTGGTGAGTTGCCCTAAACCTTAGTGGTCCCACCTGCATTAACATTCCTACAGGCCTCCATCAGTGTCTCCTCCCACAGATGAAAGCAGTAGGAATGTCCTAGAAAAATCCCTTCTGTTTTGCATGCCACCCCACTGTGTAGCAGAGATCTTATTTTTCCTTAATAATCAAGACCATTCACTCCAAACTGTTCAGTGAACCTCTTCTTTGCCTGTTGGTTCATTGTTATCTCATCATCCAGTTTCATAGAAATTTCATATGTCCTATGGTAGAAGCATTCCTCCCTTAGGACTGGGAGCTGAAGTTATTAGGACAGGAATTGGGACATTAGGAATGAAAGGAGCCACTCCCAGTTATTTCCTTAGTTCCAGACCCTTGTATTCTCATTATACTTCTAGGTGGTTGGGTACCTGGTAAAACCCCGTGAATCCTCTAGGTATTAGTATATTACCTCACTTATACACAGTAAATCAATTCCTTGGTCAGAAACAATGTTTCCTATGACAGAAACAATGGATCCTATGACAGGAAGTCCAAGGTTTATGCTGCTGGCAAAGTTTATGGGACTAGGAAGGAGAATCTATACCCACAGTGTCTATTCCACAGAGCTCAAATTGCTACCCTTAATGAGATATAAAAATTCAATGTATCCATTTGCCACCATGTGACTGGCTGATGGTAGGGAATGGTACAGTACTGGGGACTCAACTTTCATCTTAGCCCTTGACAAACTGGGTACTCAGTAATGGTATTCACTGGCTGGATTAGCCTTAGAGAAGGTCCACTCATGTGGCTTAACTTTTGGATGACTTCCATCTGTGCTACTTTGAATACTTTGTTTTTTCATTTATTGAGCAAACACTGAAGTGGTTTTTGAAAGATAGTGATTAACATGCACAGATCAAAATCATCTTGTCTATGTGATTCCTGAGGGTTTCCTCTGCAGTGTATGCCCTTTGGTGAGGCAGTGTATGTAGGGGATACAAATACCTGTACACTAAGTAATGACCTAGAATGTTCTCTTCTGTTGATCTTTCATTTACCTCCTCCTCTGACTTCCTGGTCACCAATGTTCCAGGCATGCTCCTTCCATATTCATCGCAATTTAGTCAATCCATTAAAATCATCTATTAATTGGTATATATCCATCTATCTGGTTCATTTCCCTGACCAGCAAAGTGAAACACTAAATGCACTGTCAAGTTTCTGTCTACTAGGAAGTTTCTCTTTCCCAGCCTTCTAGGACCCCAACTGAGTGGAGTCGTTCTGCTATAGTTGTGTGGTTCTGACAAGCTGCAAATCTCTTTTTTCTGTGTAAACCAGCCTTGAAATTTTTCTTTCTCATAAAATTGGTTATAAAAAACTCTTCATGGGGCACTTGGGTCATGGGATTGAGCCCCACATTGGGCTCCCCGCTGAGCATGGAGCCTACTTGGGATTCTCTTTCCCTCTGCCCCTTCCCCACCAACTCACCCCCCCCTTGCAGCTCTCTCTCCTCACAAAGCAAGCAAGCAAGCAAGCAAGCAAGCAAGCAAGCAAGAAAGCAAGAAAGCAAGCAAGAAAGAAAGAAAGAAAGAAAAAGAAAGAAAGAAAGAAAGAGAAAAAAAGAAACTGTCCATGAGGTCACAGGTATAGGCTGAGGGAGAAGTGGCAATACTTGTAACTGCAGAATCTAGAGGGGCTTTTGTTCTCAACGATAGGGGAGTGCAAGGGGTAACAGCTTAACTTTTACTTTGGAGGGAATATGTTAAGATAACAGAGGCCATTGGCACTTTAGAAACTTCACTGAGATAGCAGGCCCCAGAATTTCCATGGAGATCACTTGCCAACTTCTTGCACATTATGTGTCATACGAAGGTATCTAGGATACTTGTTGATTCTTGTCAACCAGATCCAAAGAGGATGTCAGCAGTGTCGTAAATTCCAAAAACCTATGGGTTGTAAGGATGATTAAGATGCCTGTGGAGAGGTAGAAAATTTAAATAACCCTGGTAAGAAAAAAAAAACAAAAACAAACCCCAAACCAAAAACCCAAAACTGCCACTAGTAATCTTTTTAATGGGTTTAACTTTAAAGACTGGCTGTAGGTTTTCCATTTGTACGAATTAGTGCTTTAGAAAAACTGAAAATTGGGAGAAAAGGAAAATATTTTCATATCTAATAAGCAGATTTACAAAACAAATCAGATGAATAAAAGTGATATCTGAGAGTAGGAGTATTATGTAAAAAGAACAAGTAATCATGTAAAACAGTGAAAGGAAGCAAGATAGGATCATAAGATAGAAATGAGAACTTAAAAATGAATTTTAGAGAGATAATGAAGATGAGGGATAAGTACAGATAAGGCAAAGGGAAAAAAAAAAGCAACAATTATATAGAATGCTAGGATAATCCATTCGTGAGTTATTTTATCAACTGTAATTACTTTTCTTTTTCAATTAACAACCATGAAAGGGAAAACATCCCCAGTGCTGAAAAGCATTTACGACTCGTATATAAGAAAAATAACATTTTGCTACAGTGCCAATGCCAGGAATATCATAGATTCTATTTGAAATTTAAATGTGCCTAATGTTCATCTTTGTGTAGATATTTAAAACTCACACATGCTGATTAGTTATTTTCATTTTCAAGGTTGCCATTGTCAAAAAAATTTAAGTACTTCTCTGGAATAATTTAATATCATTCTCTACTAGTAAAATTAGTCATCTTCATGCTGCTGTTATAGATTAAAACAATATTACTGGTTCTAGAAATAGTTTTCTTTGCTACAATTGAAATACAATATATATAAAAACTTAATGTTTCCCCTCAAATTTCTCCCAATTTTACATTATTTAATAGTTTTTGGCATTTTAAATTTTACATTTTATTATTTTTATTTTATGGGAATATACATCTAACAGATTTTTAAAAATCAGAATATATTTCCAGATTCTTTAATTTTACTGGGTCTAAAGTATTAGGTGCTTAACCAACTGAGCCACCCAGGTGCCCAGAATTACACGTTCCTAATATTGCAATACTGGAGGGGAATTGAGAGAAGTACCATTAAAAGTATGTAGTAAGCATCTGCCATATAGTAGGATTGGCACCATGTTAACTACAGTACAAAGCATAAATGCTCGTTGCCTTCTGGTGATTTATGATCTAATTCATAAACCACTCTAAATCCCTCCTCATTTTATACATCTGTGAATTTAAAAAAATCTCATTTCATTGTTTTATGGTTTGTATTTTTAAACATTATACTTCTAAGTAACTGTCCACGTAAGAGTTAAGTGGCATGCTTTTTATTGTTAGGTGAGTTTTTTTGGTTTTGTTTTTCAGATTTCAGCTCTGCTATTTTGTAAATTAGTTTTATTGAGATATAATTCACATATCATAAAATTCAACCATTTAAAGTATACAATTCAGTAGTTTTTAGTATATTTGCTGCTATCTAATTTTAGAATATTTCATCACCCCCTAAGAAACTCTGTTTCAATCATTACTCATTCCTCCTTTATCTCAGTCCTTAGGAATCACCGTCTACATTCTGTCTCTATGGATTTGTTTGTTCTGTACATTTCGGATACATGGAATCATATAATATGTAATCTGTTTCATTTTTTTTTTTAAGATTTTATTTATTTGACAGAGAGAGACACAACGAGAGAGGGAACCCAAGCAGGGGGAGCGGGAGAGGGAGAGGCAGGCTTCCCGCGGAGCAGGGAGCCCGATGCGGGGCTCGATCCCAGGACCCTGGGATCATGACCTGAGCCGAAGGCAGACGCTTGACGACTGAGCCACCCAGGCGCCCCTGTAGTCTGTTTCATCTAGTTTCATTCACTTACAATGATATTTTCAAGATTCATCCATCTTGTAGCATGTATCAATACTTTACTCTCTTTGTGGACAAATAGAACCGTGTGGATATACCGTATTTGTTTATCCACTCGTCAGTTGACTGATAACGTAGATTGTTTCCACAGTTTGGCTATTATGAATAACGCTGCCGTAAACATTCATATACAAGTTTTTGTGTGGACATATGTTTTCAATTGTCCTGGATACATACCCAGGAGTGGAATTGCTGTGTCATATGGTAACACATACCTATATAAATAAATCTCATCTTTCTTTAACAAAATAAAATATATACACACAGAGGTTAAAAATTTTATGAACGTCTTTGTCACACTAAGCTGGATCAGTATACAAGTTATTGTTCATTATTATCCCTGTTGGCAATTTAGCAACATTCCTGAATCATTGTATTCTCTGACTGGGCCAATTGGATTGTGGCCTAGAATTACCGATGAAAAGCCTTTCTGTGAGAAATACAAACCATTGCTCCTGGATCGGCAGTGGGATACATAGTGAGCTTCGACAGATACGAAGTTTTACAATAGTGTCTGAGAATTCTCCCACAAATTATCTGCTTTGAGGCTAGGGACAGGTATAAACATACATAGTGAATCCCTACACTTCTTGAAGTTGCTTGAGTCTCAGAAAGCTGGCAGTGAACCTGAGAGTTAGAGGCTTTTCCTCATCTTTACTCTTCCAATGTACCCAATGGTTTTCCAAGTTCTGAATTCCTTGTATTAAATTTCTTCCTTCTTGGGTTACTTGGAGTCATTTTTGTGTTTTTTTCTTATTGAAACTTGATATATTTATGTTGGAGGCTTTACCACACATATTTTTAAGTCCTATGGAATCAAAATTCTATCCACACATTTAAGAGATATTTATTTTATTTTTTTTTAAGGTTTACTTACTTATTTTAGAGAAAGAGAGTGAGCGAGAGAGAGCTCTTGAGAGCAGGGGGAAGGAGGAGGGGCAGAGGGAGAGCATCTTCAAGCAGACTCCCCGCTGAGTGTGAAGCCCAGCTTGGGGCTCCATTTCAGGACCCTGAGATCATGACCTGAGACGAAGTCAAGAGTCAGACACTTAACTGACTGAGCCACCCAGGTGCCCCTAAGAGAGTTTATGTTAAATATTAACTATTCTTTTTGAAGATTTATTTATTTATTTATTTGACATAGAGAGAGGGAACACAAGCAGGGGGAGCAGCAGACAGAGGGAGAGGGAGAAGCAGGCTCTCCTCTGAGCAGGGAGACTGATGTGGGGTTAGATCCCAGGACCCTGGGATCATGACCTGAGCCGAAGGCAGACGCTTAACCGACTGAGCCACCCAGGTGTCCCTAAATATTAACTATTATAAGAAGCTTTCTCATGCTGCCATCTCCCTCACCTTGGTATTGCTGTAGCTTCATCCAGATTGTCTATGAAAGAAAGAAAGTTTCCTACTGGTGCTTTATGCTGAGGTCACCACCTTAATGCCTGTGGGATAATGAGCTCCATTGCCTAGCTCTTGAAATATCACAGCTCACTGAATTTTCTTCCTGCTTTCATCAGATGTGTCTTCATGGACAACATGTGGAACTTTCTCTAATTTGTTATGGAAGGGTTCTGGTTCCTTATGAGACTTTGTGGGAATGCATGGAGAAATAGTATTCATTTTCGGCTTTCAGCTTGGAAAAAGAGTCCTTGGAGTGTTATTTTTCTGCTCATTTTGTTTTCAGCCAGTCATCCAATTTCTTCTTTTATAATACATTTTGGTACTACAACCAAGACATGTAGAGAAATACATTGATAAAGATGTTGTTATCTATAAATACATGTGTAAAGACTACTTTCTGAGAACCCGCTACATGCCAGATACTGTATGATACATTTTACATAACACTAAGGGTATTTTTTAGTGCATACTATGTTCAAGGCTTTCTCTAACTGAGCCACCCAGGCACTCCTGTTTTGTTCTTTTCATGAGCAAATAATATAGTCATGTTTTGCTCATAATTCTTCAATGGTTCCCTATCACTTACAGTATGAAATTCTCTACTTTTTAGCATGGTTCAAAAGGCACTTTGTGCTTTGATTCCTTGAACCTATTAAGTCTTAGTTCCCTCTATTTCCTCCAAACTATATCTTTCCCTAACATTGTGTTTTTCCATCTGACTGGGATGCTTAGATGACTAGCAAACTCCTAATCATTCTTCAGGTCTTACCTCCTTACCTCCAGACAGTCACCCTCCACTGATTTGATTTCTTCAGGAAGACTTGGATAGAATGTCATCTCTATTGGCATTGCTTCTTGCACATTTGTGGTAGTGAAGTATGCTTCTGTCATAGGCCTGTTGTGAAGATTAAGTAAGAGTGTTCTTGGAAGAGACTCAATAGAAAGCTTTGACTACTAAGCATTATCCAAACATATTAAATAAGCACATCGTAATTTTATGTATTTTTTACAGCTTCTCATTTTTTTGTTGTTCTACCTTTAATATTGTAAATTCTTTTACACAGGATTTGTGCTTATGACCAGAAAAGATGCTGGGAATATTCTAGGTGTGGTTTATTGGACAACATTTACCTGTTGCTGAGACTCTCTAGTTGGTCACCAAACCAAATTTGAAAAGTTTTTAGGTCCTAAAATGAAAATAATTTGCCATGGTGATGTACATGTCAATTTGCATTTAAATAGTGTTATTGAGGGGCGCCTGGGTGGCTCAGTTGGTTAAGCAACTGCCTTAGGCTCAGGTCATGATCCTGGAGTCCCGGGATCGAGGCCCGCATCGGGCTCCCTGCGCGGCAGGAGGCCTGCTTCTCCCTCTCCCTCTGCCACTCCCACTGTTTATGTTCTCCTGCTCTCTCTCTGTCAAATAAATAAATAAAATATTTAAAAAAAATAAATAAATAGTGTTATTGACCGGGAAGAACTGAAGTGAGTCAGCTGAGCATCTCTGGTGATGACAGAACAACCAGAGTTTCAATTGCTTAGATACTTAAAAAGTGGGGGTACTAGGCCTCCTTTCACGGACAACTTGATGGAACCACACAAATTCTTTGCTTGCTTTCTGGGCTGCTGGGTCTTGCTGATGAAGCTACCATTTCTTCACTAGCAAGAAGATGACAATACAATGATGGCTCACAGCCTATTAAGATACACAATAATTCCTATTCCTTCTGTTAGGAAAGCTCGTACAGTGTGCCCTCAGTGAAAACTAACAATAAATAGCCTCGTGTTCTTAAACTAAAATGAGTATATGTGGATGTGTCTTGTCATTGTTATCCTCAAACATAAAAGAACCTGAGATCTATGACCTGAACAACATAGTCAGGCATTGTTAATGCCCTATCTTTTTATCTTTATAACCACAAATTCTTAGCAATATTCTTGTCCCATATCAAACATTGGGTGAAGATAAAAGAAAAGAAAGGAAAAAAAAAAAAGAGGGACACACACGTGCACACACACACAGAATGAAGGAAAGGTGGGAAGGAAGGAAGCCTGACAACAGTCATTACTTTCCTGAAGAGGAAATCCTTAAAAACCGTACCATTCTTCCTGTATTTATTCACGGAACAAACATTTACTTTATGGCAATAGTACTTCAGACAGCTTACCATGTGCTGGGGGCCCTGCCCTCATGGGGATACCAGAGAATAAATAGGAAAAGCAAATGAACTAGAAGCCATCAAATAGAGCTACATATAAAATTAAACAGGGCTACATATAAAATTAAACAGAGCTACATATAAAATTAAACAGGGTGACAGGCTAGGCAGTGCCTGGTGAATGGATCACTTTAGATCAGGTGGTCAGGAGAGACTCCTTACCTTATTAGTGTGACTTAACACCTAGCAGTGTGGTTTTCTGGGTGAGCTCACGCTGCACCAGGTGCTGTTCAAAACAAAAAACAAAAGTAGCCAAAGACAATTGCCCTGAAAAATATTAGTGAAGTTTGGGAAGAACTATGACCAATTTGGTCCCAGAGAACCCGTTCTGCTTCCTCTGTTTTGCCACTCACACCATTCCCCCTTCCAACGTTCAGGCCTGGTCCAAATCCAGTCAAAACAGTTTCCATCACAACAAGATTGGTTTATGAATGTGGTGATTCACGCTGCCATCTGATTCTCTGCATTTGGCTGAGAGCAATGCTCCAGGCATGGAGATACGGAAAGCCAGTGCGATTCAGATTTGAAAATACCATCAGTATTATGTTCACTAAACCCTCTCATTTTTATCACAGTGTTTTTATTGACAGATATGAAAAGGAGAATTATTCTTATCACAACCAGATTTTAAAAAGAGTCAATGAGAAGAAGTTCAAGTGCCTTGGAGTACCAAAGATATTTTGTTCTGCATTGACAGCAAATGAAACAGTCATTTAGAAAAAATAACAGCATGTGGATTAAGTGGTCAACACAACCTGATGCACCCAGTGAATTTGAGTCATTGACATCTAGGAAGGTGGTTATTAAGCTTCAATGGACAGAGAACTAAAAATTCTCCCTCTGAGCTTTTCACACAGGATCATTGCAGAGGGTGATATTCCAGACACGGGACAATGGTTTACCTGATGCCCATAATCCAAAGGAAGAAAAAGGTAACCAAGGTTTACTTAGTGTTTTTGATGTGCTGCTCAGGCAATGTACTAGATACCATGTATGTATTTCCTCCTTCCAGGTGCCCTTCCATTTCTGCGTGGGCTACTTCACCAGGGCATCACCCTCTGCCTTCAATAAACACTCTTCATTTATGTTCAAGTCTTCTGCAGCTTTTACTGGGATTTAGACATGGAGGCTCCATGGCTGTAGTTACAGTTTATCGGTACAGAAGAGCAGTGTGCACATCCCCACAAAAGAAGTAAATGCAAGCTCATAAGGAGATAAAAGGTGCCTATTGACTGAATTTCCTTCTAGAAACTATACTTAGGATATGGAAAATCCTGTAATGTAACCATATTCAAAGTATACGTACATAACCTCTTTCACTAAAAAAAAAAAAAAAGAAAGAAATAGGAAAGAGAAGAAAGAACAAAGAAAGAAAGTAAACAAAAGATTCTGTCATCTTGCCTCTGACTTATTTTTAAGCTTTTTATATGGTAAGATCAACAAAGAAAAAATAAGGTCAATACTGAGAAGAGATGAAGGGAAGAGTCAAATACTGGAACAGAGGTGGAGAGCCTTTGTGGCATACCCCCTTAGGCTAGGACATAAATTAAACCATTCCCCAAGGGTTGCCTCACAAGAGCAGACTGGCTATTAAGGCAAGGTTTAGAGATCGTCTTATTTATTGTCTGGGTTTTTGTTGTTTCTTTTTGTAACTAAAGCATATTGGAATTTTCCTCCCTGTATTTTCATTGAACCAAGGTTATAAAAGTGATCTGAATTATATATTAGCCATTTACATCCTCATTTACATTGAGAAATCTCTCAGTATGAAAAATTTGAAAGTGAATGATTATGTCAGGTATGTTTAGAATAGTAAAGCCATAACAGGAAATGTGATTTGCATTTTTGACATTTATCCATACGTTAATTACTTAAGTGTTCATGCATAAGTGGAAATTGTTGAATTTTCTTCATATGTTAGTTATTGACCAAAATCTTAATAATATTTAGATACACATCATTCAGGCATTATCTTCTTATGTGGAATATACCTCCAGAAATAAAGTATGAGCCTCTAGGGTAACTGAAAAACCACTACATTTTATAATTATCAGATAAAGTCTAAGGCAATAAATATTGTCTTTAAAACACCTGGGAAACCATTATCTCTGAAAATAAATTGTAAACTAAGCATGATTTTATTTTGCAGGATTTTGAAGCTATAAATCAATTTATGCTTTGCCTCTATTCATTTAACCTATTATTCCCTCACTTCCCTATTTCCAAGGAGGTGATAATAATAACCCCCCTCCCCCCACCGTATCTCACAGGGGCTATTAGGAAGATAAATGGCATAATATATGTGAACATGTTTTGGGCTACTTGAAGAGGTATAGAGACAAACTTGAAAGAGTCGTTTAGAAAAACTAACAGAGTATAGACGAAGTGGTCGACAAGACTTTACATATATAAATAAGTTTAGTATTAATTGCTGTTGAGGAGCTATAGCATGAACGTTTAATAAGATTTTTATACTTTCATGTAAATAAAATTTCAGAGGTACATTCAATATATGGTCAAAAAAAGGAATCAGTGATTTACCACATCCTCTGATTCAGATGATTCAAAATAAATGCTATTGATTTTTTCCTCTTGAGTTCATTATTTTTGATCACTCTAGTAAGTCCTCATGGGCCAGCATTCACAGCACTTTTTTGGGGGGCTGTTGAGCCTAAACTCAGAAATATACATAGACCTTTTTATGTGTGTTACAACTATAAATGGTTAAGTCAGTGGCTTTATAGAGTTAACAAATTATATTCTTCTCATTAATTCCTAAAAGACATTGTGTTATTTTCCATCTTAATTGTGCTATTTTTCAATCCACCATTTTACCCATAAATAGAGATGAACAATGATACAAGTTATCAGAAACAACAGATAATCCATTGATCCCTCCAGCAGAAAAAGCAGTTGTATGCAAAGGGGACAGTTGTGGGGATTTGTAAAAATGTGGCTGTGATCTATTTTTTCTTGGCTTCAATGCATTATTGGAGAGGAGTCTCAGCTGGGTTCTCCAATCCCTCAGTTGAATTGTGGTTATTCATGGGTTCAAGGTCATCAACAATCATAAAATGAATGCAGATTAATATGGGGAATTGAATTTAATTCTCATTACTCTGGAGAAATAGCTCTGGGAACGGATGCTATGTCTGCTGTCTAATAGATACCTTCTGTGCTCCCAAGGCACCTTGCCTACAGAAATGTTTTCACTTGGATTAATAAATAAGCCAGGCAATAGCATGTATCCTCTAAATGACCAAAATCATCGATTGTGCATTTTTATCCCAGCAACTAGAACAGTGGCTGAAATGAAATAGATGCAGTATACAATATGCTTATGTGGATGAATGGATGTCTTGAAACAAATTACTTATTAACCATTTTAGACCTCAACCTGGAAAAATATTATTCCTGTATTTTGAGGTCAGATAAAATTAGAAAAAGAGACCATGGAAAGAAACTTGGGAGAAAAGGGTAAATTCAAAGTCCTTTAAAGCACAGATGCTTTGTTGGGGAAGGGAGACACCTTATTAGGCTCTTCAGTTACACATAAACAAAGCAAATTCTCTGCCTCTTGTTCTTTGTTCCTAAAGGAAACTGGGGCAATTATTTGGATCCTTTAAATCAGGGCTCTATTTCTGAATACTTGTTCTTTCCTTTGTCCAAAATCTCTCTCTCTCTCTCTGTTTTGTTTTGTTTTGCCTTGAATACGGTTAAAGCAGGATGCCCTGCAATGGCAAAGTAATTGCCTTTATAAAGATTATATATTCTTCTTTGGGAAGTTACTCATAAAATAAAAAGAGGTGAGTCTCAATCTCTTGAGGTAAGGCGTATCTGATCTTTAACCAAGAATTAAATGATGTGTCCAGCACCTTCCAGGGATCCACGTATCACAAACCCTGGTCGGGAAAGGCTTGGCATTTCTTGCCCTGTGTGTTGGTGTCTTCAAAACAAAGGCAACTGCTGTTAGTTAGCAGGTGTGGAGGTTTACGTGCTGTGTTGCTGTCGAAGTTTGAGGCAGACCGTAGTACTTCCAAAGATAGGGATTATTTAAGAGGTGAAGAAAGGGAAAAGGTGAGAGAAAGACAAGTTAACCAACTTCTCAAATTCCTCCTCTTAGTATGCAGTAGTGTTCCTAACAAAATCTCTTAGTAAGAGATCATTGAAATTTCAAAAAAGTAGTTAAAATGTTTTATTATATTTTACTTAAATGAATTAGTTCGTACATTGATCTCAGAAAACCCAAATTATGAAGAATTTGTCTTAAGCAAAGAACTCTTCTATCTTCTTTGACCAATTCTGTAATAGGTCTGAGAATCTCATGGGACGTGTACAAATGTGGAGTTGGACCTTTGAAATAGTATCAAATTTTTAGATTGTGATAGTAATTTGAGATTTCAACATTTATCAATATTTTTAGAATCTGTAGTTTTTTTTACAGGTGATGTTCAAAATTGTTGTATATTAATTGCAGAAAATGTTCATCATACATCCAAAATCTCCACTGGGATTAATGTAAATAATTGGACAAGGCATTAAAATATTAAAACAATCTTTCAAATACCAACAACAAAAGAATGAATTATGGTCTTTGACCTGAAATAAAAACAGTTTTAATTTTGTGCTACCTACAATTATTTGGTATGAACTCTTGCTTGACACTGATAATGTTAGAAAAGACTTAAAAAGGTAAATAAACCTAAGGTTGGATGCTCAATTTTAAACAGCTTAAAATACACTATTTCAGAATTTAGAGAAAATAGTTTTTTAATTGAAAAAAAACTGCATATAAAATATGCAACAGAGGGGCGCCTGGGTGGCTCAGTCATTAAGTGTCTGCCTTCAGCTCAGGTCGTGATCCCAGGGTCCTGGGACTGAGCCCCGCATGGGGTTCCCTGCTCAGCAAGAAGCCTGCTTCTCCCTCTCCCACTCCCCCTGCTTGTGTTCCCTCTCTAGCTGTGTCTCTCTGTGTCAAATAAATAAATAGAATCTTAAAAAAAATATGCAACGTAACTGAATTTTTTATAAAATATGAAGAAATTAAGGAAATGAAAATATTTGCATAACTATAAAGGAGAAGATCCATATACAAATAATACTGATATTAATGTCTATAGATACTATTGTATAGCTATTATAAATTCAAAGTATGGTCTTGATGGAATAGGGTTGAGCAAACTGAGGCATATACTACTACTTTAAATTTTCTTTATAGGGGCGCCTGGGTGGCTCAGTCAGTTAAGCGGCTGCCTTCGGCTCAGGTCATGATCCCAGGGTCCTGGGATCGAGCCCCATGTCGAGCCCCACGTCGAGCCCCACGTCGGGCTCCTTCCTCAGTGGGGAGGCTGCTTCTTCCTCTCCCTCTGCCTGCCGCTCCCCCTGCTTGTGCTCTCCCTCTCTCTATCTCTATCAAATAAATAAATAAAATCTTTATAAAAAAATAAAATAAAAAATCCAGTTTTCTGCCTCCCTGACCAGTTCTTTTAAAAAAATAAATAAAAATAAAAAATAAATTTTCTTTATACTATCCTAGCACTGAAAGTAGTCAAAGAAATGTGTATAGTTCTAGATGTTGCATTATAAAAATATATAAAATAAATATATATAAAAATTTGGTGTAGGTAATACAAAATTATATAATTAAATTAAATATTTTTGTAATAGCTTCTGTGAAGTGTTAAATTTTTAAATATTATCCCCAAGATAATGTTTGGACATAGAGTAATGCCAACGTGCATTACAAATTCATAAACAATTTCAGACAATTTTTTTTCCAAACTGAAGTTATTAAGGCAGATAAATCCTATTTAAGCACTGTGATGATTTGACAAAAGTCTAATTTGGAATTATTGTCAATAGAATACAAATTATTTGAAAATCTTGATTATAACATATAATGAGTAATTCTGCTGACATGGAAGCTAGAAAATTGTTATATGAAATAAATATATAATAATTTATGATTTGTTTTGCTTTATTATTCATCCAAATGCTTTCCTCCTTCAATAGAATAACGAAGGATGTGTCATATTTAAGTTTGTTCATTTTTGATATATTGCTGACCTTCAGTAATAAAAATTATCAAAGCTTAGTGCATATTTTTCAATGTATTCATTATGAAGGGATGCTTGTCAAGGTAAAAAGGAAGACTGGGTTTCATTTAATAGCCTGTAACTCCAAATCACAACTTTTAAATATTTAATCTACATTTATCATGTTTTCCAGGTCTCACAAATGTTAGGTATAAATCTGAGGTGAGTCTTGCTCTGAAGGAAGTGGACATTTCTATTTTTACTAATCTTGTGAAGAAGCCAGAGCATCAAAATATAATTGTCTACAAGTTAAAAATATAACTCATAAAAACATAAAGTAAGCTCACGTCAAAAACATTCATGAAAGTCAAGAAAGAAAGAAAGAAGTCAAGAAAGAAAAGAAAGAAGTCAAGAAAGAAAAAAATGCTGAAATGACACTGCTAAATTAAATACAAAACTAATATCCTCCAGGACCATAAAACATAACCTTTGGGGTTATTTTTTCTATCAGACAGAAATCATTTGTATCTCAACTGAGCAAAAATCATTTGCAATTTAACAGTCTTCTAAAGGTTACATCTAACTGCACAGAGTCAGAAACTTTATCAATAGTAAATAATAAATCCAACAAAACTGAATCCTCTTAGAGAATCAGATAAGCTTGGAGTAGACCCATTCGTGTTCTAGTATGTCATGGACAGGACGTGAAGTCATGCTTTGTATCCCACGTTTTGGATACTTTTTCTTAGTAAGGGAAAGGAAATGAAATCTGGGAAATTCAGTCTTATATTGGGGTGAGAGAGGGACTCCTTTAACTGGAGCTTGGGCAGTGGGCCAGGACTCTGCTGGATATAAGTGGACTCAAAAATATGCCCTGTGGTCAGAGTAACTTGGCCTTAGCCATTTAGAAGCAGGTTGGAAGCAAGGCCTGGAAGTGCCCTGTGGACTGGCCCTCTTCAAGGATGGGCCCACGCTGGTGCACTCCAAAAGTACCCTTATTTTATTGTAATTGTAATTTATTCTGTGTTTTGATAACCTTTCTGTATCTCCAGCCTTCAGTAAAATCCAGCCAAGTGATAGCCTCCTCATCTTTAGCTGTGTGGTAGGAACATAAACAATGGATCTGTTCCATGACTGGGCAAGTTATTCATGTTAAGCATGGAAAGAAAGGGGAAGGGCAGTGTTTTTCCTAATGAGGCCAGTAGAGTGGTAACAGCAGTGGTTCAAGGCAAAAACTTCATAACTAATACTGTGTGCATTAAATAAATCCCTTTGCACTTGAAATATCTAGTGGTTTCTGTTTTTCTGACTGATGGACATAGTTCTTATTATTTTATTATATTATTTCTATTAGTGTCAGTTATAATATTAGTCTTATTATTAATATCCTCTGAAACATTATCTAGGAACCACAAAGTCTAATAATATAACATTCTTACCTGATTTTCCAATGCACTACTCTAGTCCTTTTACCCACAGACTTCGTCCTTGATCCAGAAGCATATATATAAAAAATGATCAACAGTTATATGAACTGGTGTCTCATTTGAATACACCACTATGGATTTATATCTATCATTGATCAATGGCTTAATGGGTGGAGAGATTTATTTCATTTGACACCAGTCTAAGAAAGATCATTGACATTTTGGAGAACAGATTTTGAGCAATTAGAAAAATGTGTAATCAATAATAGGAGAGTTCTCATGTCCCACATAAAGCAAACGTGTCAAGAACTATTGTGTGATTTACCTTTAATACATTATCTTCCTCCAGCTCTCTATCGATTACCCATGACTTACAGCAGTTTGAAGGGGAAAATAGACACCACACAGGTAACCTTGTTTCACGGCTGAAACAGGTAGAGTTTATTTCCAGTAGCTGGACTGCTTTGCTAAGAGGAACTTGGATCAATGGATTTAACATCCAGAGTTATAAATTCATAGAAAAATGTGTGACTGTGAGGGCTTAAAACTAAGGAATAATTTTCAAGAATTATTTGGAAAAGATACAACGGATAAACAGATGTGGAGAGAAAGTATCTGGCTCATCAATGCACTTAAAATGTTCTAAGCGATCAGTCTGGCTCACCTCAGGGTCTCTTCATTTTTCTTTGGTTCTCATTCTTCTCTTTCTTCAAGGACTTAATTCTATCTTAACATTGTCATTTCTGCCTTTCCTCATCATCTTCACGTTAGTGTCTGGAAAAGACTGCCATTCAATTGTCACTTCCACCTGGTTGTTTTTGCTGGCAAGCAACAGGCTCCTTATTACACACTAGCCGTGTGAGCTCGAAAAATGTCTTTACTTTGAAAGACTCTTGCTAACAGCATATTTCAGCAAATAGTGTCATTGGCGAGGTTGATATCTTTATTAATAATCTGGAGTTTATAACCATAAACATGCGACTAACCATAAATAAGGGTGATATCCAGGCACAACGCGTAGAACCAGCACTGTTACAGTTATACCACTTGTAACATCTGAGAATTCTATGCATGAAACAGTCTACTGCTTTCTGAAAGCTGAAAAAAGAAAATACAAAGAACTGCTAGAAAGTAATTTAAAGCGTTGTTGACTAGAAGACACATTATGGTGAAAGAAAATTAACCCTGGCTTTATAATGAGACCACTTGAGCTCAATCCCTGACTCCCTTATTCTTCTTTTCTAAGATTTTATTTATTTATTTGAGAGAAAGAGAGAACGAGCAGTGGGGAGAGGCAGAGGGAGAGAGAGAGAGAGAGAGAGCGAGCGCGCTAGTGCACAAGCCAGGGGAGCAGCAGAGGCAGAGGGAGAAGCAGGCTTCCCGCAGAGCAGGGAGCCCGATGTGGGGCTCGATCCCAGGTCCCGGAGATCATGACCTGAGCTGAAGGCAGTCGCTTAGCCGACTGAGCCACCCAGGCTACCCCCTGACTCTTTTATTCTTTTTTTTTTTTTTTAAGATTTTATTTATCTATTTGACAGAGACACAGTGAGAGAGGGAACACAAGCAGGGGGAGTGGGAGAGGGAGAAGCAGACTTTCTGCTGAGCAGGGAGCCCGATATGGGGCTCCATCCCAGGACCCTGGGATCATGACCTGAGCTGAAGGCAGATGCTTAACGACTGAGCCACTGAGATGCCCCCCCTGACTCATTTATTCTAAGGATTAATTCATTTAATTCACCTCTCTCCCTCTCTCTCTCTCTTTCTCATTCTGTCTTTCTGTCTCTCCATCAGTCTCTCTCTCTCTCTCACACACACACACACACACACGTACATGCCACACATCTGGCTTATAACAGGAGCCAGCCAGCTATGACTTGCAGGCCAAATTCAGCCTATCACCTATTTTTGTAAATAAAGCTTTACTGGAAAACAGCCATATCCCTTTGTTTACATTTTATCTATGGTTGCTTTTTCACTTCAAAAGCAGTTTAGTAGTTGTGACAGAGACCATATGGTTGCAAAGTCTAAAATATTTGCTATCTGGCTCTTTACAGAAAACATTTGCCGATCTCTGGCTTAGATTATAGCAGAATACCAAAAAATATTAGTCTCATCCATTTTAGGTTGAAAAAATATGGCAGAACACCTAGTGCCTAGGTCTTGGTTTCCAAAGCATTCTCCAGTAAAAAGAAGCAGGGCTCCTTGGAAAAATGGTTGATTCTATGGCTGGGGCAGGAAATATACAGGGTGAGCCTGGGGCATCTTGTAGTTCCCCCCCAAAAAAGTGATTAAACAAAGCAAAATAAACAGTAATAGGGCTATGTCAATGAACATACAAGGAAAGGTACTCCCAGTGATGAAAGCTGAAACGTTTGAGTAAATAAATAAATAGATAAATAAAAAATGGTATTGGGTTATAATTCAAGGTCTAAAATAAATCTCCATGAGTTCATACTGATATAAATAGCTGACTGAATAAATAAATAATGGAGAAAAATAGAAAAATCTCCAGTACAGAAGAATTTTAAATAATTTATGTAGATAGTCTGCCCTCAAGGAGGTGTAACTGTCCATTCCGTAAGTGAGGCTGTGCTAGTGACTTCCTTCAAAGATACAGTACAGAAAAAGGGACAAAAGTAACTTTGTAGGAGAGAAACCTGACAAACACTACTGAAGCCAGGTGATCAAGGTCAACATCGACAATGATTAAGTCAGATGGATAGTAGGTACCCTTTATATGATGGGATGAGAATGGTACTTTGCCTCAGTGGTCTTCCTCTACAAAATATATAACCCAGGTCTAATCATGAGAAAAACACCAGAAAAATCCCAACTGAGGGGCATTCCAAAAGTATCTGACCAGTACTCCTCAAAATTCTTGAGGTCATCAAAAAGAAGGGAAAATTTGAGAAATTGGCACAGCCACCAGGAGGCTAAGAAGACATAACTACTGAATAAAATGTCATCCTGGATGGAATTCTGGAACAAAAAAGGACATAGGTAAAAAATAAGGAAATCTGATTAAACTATAGAGTTCAGTTAATGATAATGTATCAATATTGTTGTCACATCAATTATAACAATATATCATACTAATATAAGATAATAATAGGGGACACTAGGTTTGGGGTAAATAGAACTCTCTGTTCTATGTTTATATTTTTTCTGTAAATCTAAAACTATTCTAAAGGAAAAATTTTATTTGAAGATTTGTGAGGAAACACTTGAAAAGTTATTGTATTTGATGGTCATATCTTACACATTTAGGTATAGAAATTATTTCATCAGATGGATCTAACAAAGCAGAATAAGATGAAGAAAAAGTTCCAAATATTGTTATTCTCTTGTAGTAATTTACGGTACTGAAATAGTTACTTGAAAATTTTTGCAGCTTTTGCATTTGTACTAATGGGCTCTGATCCTAAAAATACTAGAGAAATAAGAAACTCTATTTCAAGTAGAAAAGACAAAAATAGCAGGAAATAACAGTCATGCTCTGAAATATAATAAAGTCATTCAGAGGTTCTATGTCATCACAGTACAAAAATGAGAAAAGAATACAGTTAAAGGTAAAATCTATTGGGGACATGTTTAATTCAAGCCTTGTATTTTGGAAACTACCCAAAAGCAGTAAGAGATTTAGCACAACGTCTGGGAAATTAGAGAGAGTACAATGGAATGGCAGTTCATTTGTACCTTGGAGGAAAAAAATCAGCATAATAAGAAGGAAAACAAGTTTTCCTACATTTAAAAGAAGAAAATACTGTAATCCATAAACATATTTCCCAAAGAAATAACTATTCTCAGGTAACAAATGTGCAGCTTATAATGCAAGGGCAATTTTTTTTTTTTTTTTGCTAGGAATAAATTCAAAAGTGACACAGTTCATTCTAGAGATTGCTAAAGTTTGAATGCTTTAAAAAGTTAAGCAAAAAAAAATCCAAAGCTGTCATCTGAAGCATTTTAAATCAATGACAACATGCTTAGTTTTAAATAATGACTCTAAGCCAAATGAAGCCACACTGGCAAACTTTCTGGAAGAGACACCGGGTATTTCTCAAGGGCTGCTCTCAGGTCATTTTGGAATAAAGAATCATCGATACCCTGGGCCTCTGATGCTAGAAGTGAAGGGACAGACCCTGAGTCCATCCTCAGGAAATATCTTTTTCAACCTATTTAAATGTAAGGAAGTAATGTAATCTTTTAGAAGACAATGATATTCCCTTCAGAAGACATACTATCGTGAATATAGTAACCACAAATCAATGGTTTCCATGGCTTTCCCTGATATAACAGAAACAACATTTAGGATTATCTCACCTTTACCTAGAAAATAAGTTTTTAAAACAGATAGTCCTCAAACAAGTCAAGGTAATAAAGCAATTTAACTTATCAATTCCACGACACTAGATTGGAGAATATCTGTTAAATTGAATACAGTTATTAGCTATTGGTATTCTATATTGATACGTAAATATAGAAAATCATACAGTGTGCTATTAGGAACTTAATGGTCAAAATAATTGTCAAAATCTGGGTATACTGATTAACTCCAAATTGAGCATATAGATTCTATACATGTTTACTTTAGCCTGATGTCCATAGTTTGTTGTTGTTGTTTTTTAAAGCAACTAATAATTCAGTGAAGAGTAAAACAACAAAGATGAAACAGACAGACCAATCCTGTTGACTGCTTGATAGTTACGTTGTTTAACATCTTGGCTGAAGAGCAGGAATTAAATTTGCTTATTCCAGTATAGCCTCAGCATAGATTAATCAAGTTTCATTTATTTAACAAATGCTTACTGATCACAAAATTTACAACAGGTATTGTGCTAAAACTCTGGGGATACAATCCAACAGAAGAGACAGATAATAATTAAATAATCACATAAACAGATGTGAAATTGCTCTTGTAATAATTGATAGGAAGGACAAGTACATAGTGGTATGTGATATAGTCAGAGAATTGGAAAAATCTCTGAGAGTCACACTTGAGATCAGATATAAAGAGTAAATAAAGGGCACCTGGGTGGCTCAGTCTATTGAGTGGCTGCCTTTGGCTCAGGTCATGATCCCGGGGGGGCGGGGGATTAAGCCCCGTTGTCGGGCTCCCTGCTTGGCCGGGAGCCTGCTTCTCCCTCTCCCTCTGCTGTTCCTTCTGCTTCTGTTCTCTTGCTCACAGTCTCTCTCTCAAATAAATAAATAAAATCTTTTTTTAAAAAAAGAGTAAATAAAAGTTCACTAGAACAAGAGAAGAGGGGAAATTTCCCAGGTAGAGAGAAGAATATATGCTACTACATTCTGGTGAAAGTTAGTGTGGACCTTGAAGGAACTTTGGAGATCATAGTAAGAATGTTTGCCTTTATCTTAAGAGAGCAGGAAAGCATTGCATCTTAACCAAAATGCCATAACTATTTTTGCACTTAAAAGATGCTATGCAGTCTAATATTTGGATAGATGATGAGATGGAGCTGACCCAGATTCAGGTACATTTGTTAAAGTGTTATTATACTATCTGGGAGTCCGTTTCCGAGAACCTGAGCCAATGATGCTTTCCTTGGAGATTCTAAAAAGTGGATAGATTTGAGTACCATTTAGGAAATAATATGCACTGGACTTGATGATAGGTGGAATATGGGCTGGGAGATAAAAGAGAGAAAGAGAAACAGGTGTAAAGATTAGCCTCTAGATTTCTGCTAGTGCAGTTTGATGGGTATTGGGGCTACTCCTTGAGACAGACTACAAAAGAAGATTATTAAAGAGGGAAGATGATGTTGAATACCATGAGTTCATTTGGAGATGTTGACTTAAAGATACCACTGGGACATACACGAAGGGACAACCACAGTGGCACTTCCTGAATGGCAGAATAAGGATCTCTGAAAATCTGTGCCCCATAAAAACAATGAGAACACTGGAAATAATTGTCAAAATCAACTTTTTTAAAATTCTGGAAATTAATCAAAGGCTTAGAACAATTATGAAGCTTTTATTTGAGAAAAATGGCTGAATCACAACAAGGACAGTGAGCTCTGTGGCATTTTAACTTGCCTTACTCCCAGCACCCTGTTTCCCGCTCCCCAGTAGCACTGAAAACCCACAAGCTCACAACCAGCATCTATGAGCCGCTAGAGGGAGCAGAGTGGGTTCGGAGCTTCTTAAAGCCCCTCCCCAAGGAAGATGTTGCTCTTTGACCTTTCTAGCGGCAACTAGGTATAGCTCCCTTTGCAGGGTTTGCCTTTAATTGACCCATCCCAGAATTTCTTCTCTGTGTGTCTTATATCCAGGGTATTTGTGGAAAATGGTTAGTGGTAACCAGCAATACCAGTTGTAGCTAAGAAGTTGACCAAAAATCTTAATAAGGGAAATGGGGTAATGAGATGTCCATTGGGGGATTTAAAAAGGTCCAACATATTCCTGGAAATCCAGAAGGACACGCTCAGATGCAAGGCTGCACGTATGCCCAGGAATGACTTGAGAAGGCTCTAATCTCTCACCTTTGGCTGATACTGATGCTCTGCTAAAGAAAGAAGTAAAGACTAAGGCAGAGTTTAAGGCAGAGTTTTAACTGTGTGATTGGGGCATTGTATGCATAGCCTAACATACAGAGCCCATTAGTAAAGACAGGATGACTCACTGGTTCAACGCCTTTAAGGAAATATCGGTCTGATCATTAGCTGATCACTAAGTTAATCAAGAAGAATCTTCATTGGCTGCACACAACGAAGAACACAGGTTGAATGAGTTTAAGTAAGTCACTAAACAAACAACTTTGTTGGTGGAATTGTAGAGTGGTGCAGCCATTTTGGAAAACAGCTTGGCAGTTCCTAAAATTCTTAAACATAGAGTTACAATAAGATCCAGCAATTCCACTCCTAGATCTATGTCCAAGAGAAATGAAAGTCTGTTTACACAGTCATACATAAATGTTCATGGCAACATTATTTATAATAGCAAAAGAGTGGAAACAACACAAATATCCATCAACTGAAGAAAGGATAAAAAATATGGTGTATTTATATAAGGGAATATTATTTGTCCACAAAAGGGAATGAAGTATTGATACATGCTGCAACAAGGATAAATCTTGACACATCATGGAGTGTACAAAACCATACACCAAAGGTCACATATTTTATGCTTCCCTTTATACAAAATTTCCAGAATAGATAAATCTAGAAAGAAGAATGATTGGTAGTTGCTAGGGGCTTGGAGGGAAGTGGGAATAGGGAGTGACTGCTACTGGATGTGGTGCTTTCTTTTGGGGTGATGAAAATACTCTAAAATTATATAGAGGTGATGGCTGTACAAATGTGTGAATATATTTAATTGTACACTTCAAATGGATGAATTTTATGACATGTGCATTATAACGCCACAAAGTTGTTACAAAAAAATAAAGGCTGGAATGATAAATTTCAATGTTTGGTGTTTAGAGGAAAGATAATAACTTTGGATGCAAGTTATAAAGTTTTCTTTAAAATTTTAATATGTTGATAAATGGAAAGTTTCACAATTGTCTTAGTCCATTTAGGCGGCTATAACAGAATCCTATAGACAAAATATATTTCTCACTCTTCTGGACTCTGGGAAGTTCAAGATCAAGGCACCAGCAGATTACATGAAGGCCCGCTTCCTGGTTCTTCTGCCTATGGCCTCATAAGGTGGAAGGGGTAAAGGAGTTATCTGGGGTCTCTTTTATAAGGGCACTAATCTCATTCATGAGAACTCCACCCTCAAGACCTGATCACCTCCCAAAGGCTGCACATCCAAATGCCATCACATTGGGGGTTAGGGTTTAAACAGGTGAATTTTGGGAAGAGACATACAGTCCATAGCAATAATGAAGTTACAGAGTACAATTTTTTAAAAGAATATTAAAAAATAAAGTAGGGGAGATAAAAGGCCCAGGGACTCAGGCAAGGAAGTGATTGCAGAAAACATCTTGGAGACATTACATATATGTCTCTGGTTTACATTGCCTTAAAGCTATCATGTTAGAGAACATGAATATGTCAAAAGTTACTTTGAAACCAGGCAAGAAATATTATTAAGATAAAAGGAGCTCACTAAGGAGATTAAAGCATACGGTCCTTTGCTGTTTCTTAAACTTCTAAACTTTTCAAAGGCATTTGGATGATAGAACAAAGCATAAAAACAGAGCAAAAACTAAAAGGAGCCATTCACCGTAACTGAAACAGCCAAATGTAAAATGCAAATTGTTTTTAAGGCACTGGTGCTGTGCTTTGAGAATGCTTTTTCAGGGTTTTTCAAGAGAAGCTGGAGATGGACACAGTTTATATGGATACAGAAAAGAGATTTAAATGAAAAAGAAACAGCATTCCTTCCCATGTACGTGGTACATTCAAACCACTACTCGGTTCTGAGGGCCACTTATCTACATATATATGAAAAGCTAAAAGAAAACATTTTGAGTGTGTTCTTCTTTCTACGAGAAAGACGTTGTAGCTACAAATCAATCTCAGCATTGCTCCTCATTGTCTTATATAATTATAGCGTTTCTATCTGCTTTGTCCATGTTACAGTCTTATTCCAAGTCATGTTCATATCAGTACGATTCTTCTTGGCCAGCTAACCTGCTGGCATTTAAACAACTGTCATCCTTGAATAGTAATACGAGAACCATGAGCGAGGAAGACTGGTGAGGTGATGGGGGAATTCGCTTTTGAGCAGTGGATGAAAAGCTGATATGGTCCAGGGTAGGTCTTTAAACGTAGTCTTTTGAGAGGTGGGAGCGGGACAGAGAGGAAGAAAGGTCGGCTTCAGAATCAAGCCCATGAAGGGGAGTGGTTATATTCCTGGACTTTCTTATCCTAAATAGAGAATAGAATCTTCTTCAGAGAGATACAGGAAATATTAAATAAAATGATGTTAGTCAATATTTTGTGTGTCCCTGGAATAAAATAAGCTCTCAATCACTGTAGTTATCATTATTAATTATTATTGAATCTTATTTTACATTATAAGCCATAAAAAGCATCAGGAAAAAAGTGACATTGTTGTGACATTATAACACGTCCAAATAAATATTAATAAGTAATTGTAGTGCGTCTCGGCCAACACAGTTTCATATCCTGGGAACTGGGTTGATGTTCACATGAGAAAGATGATGAACACATAATAATTTCTACTTAAATATGGCACAGAGGTACAGTGTTTATGAAACAGTGTTTTTCTCCTTTTGCAATTAAAAAAAAAAAGACAAAATTCAACCTCGAATGAAATCATACAACAACTGGGAGAATGAGAAAAATGAACAAAAAATGTCAGACTCTTTTGAACCTTCTCTCTTTCCCAGATGAAAAGTAGAATGGCGGAAAATGATTATTTTTTCGAATGACTATGTTTGCCACTCAAATACGAATAACACCCGAATGCTAACAAGTATTGCATAGTCATATAGGATGTATGCTGGTCTTGCCAGCCTACAAGGGAGAGAGGGCTATGGAGTTGCATCAGTGGCACAGATTACAGCAAATCGTCATTAATATAATTTTCATTCCTCCCTCCCAGCTCATAGGTGTCATGAAATCAGTATGTCTCATCCACCAATTAGTCTGCTAGGTGCACTATGCACTCTCTGCTATGCTACAATATTGAATAAATGTTGCTTTGATGAAAGAGATATTCAGACTGTGTATGCTGGAAACACAGCTGTCACCACTTTTCAGCTGGAAAGGAGAATAGTCTGCCCTTATACTGGCAGAGGAAAGGAATCCTCCACATCTGATTGCTCTCCCAGGCAAAAGCTTGATGGAGGTAATGGTGACAAAGGGGTAGAAGTTTAAGTAACTAGAGTTACAGAAGGTGTGTGTGTGTGTGTGTGTGTGCGCCCGCACGGGGTGGATAATGGACCCCAGGGCTTTAAGACAGAGCACCTAAAGAAACCATTCCTTTAGGGATTCTAGCTGGGGTTGGATATGCTATTGAAACTTGGTGAGATATAATAAGATGGGAGACTTTCTGGCCAAGAAGTTGAAAACCTTTTACGTAGAAGGAGTGAACTGGCAGATCTTAGTTACATTATAGGTGCTTCTGAGGTGGATTTAGAACCTAACCCTTATTTAATGACATTTAATGCCTAAGAGCATGAGCCTGATTCCTGTTCAGCGGGGCCTCTAAAGGTACTGACAGACTCGAAAGAGAGATGCAGGCAGTCAAGGTCAGCTCCATATTTTTTCCAAGAACAGTATACACGTCCATCTGCTTGCTCAAGATTTAGATTAAGATCTAGTAAGCATTCCCTACTGTGTGCCGGGTGACATTTTATCTTGTTACCTCCTCCCAGGAAACAATTTATTTATATTCGTTAGGTTTGCAGCAGCTGATTTATTAAAACAGAATGGAGTAAATTCTTCAGGCAAACAGAAACATTTTATAATTCTCATCCGTTATTTGTTCTCTATTAGAAGTTTTGTAGCTATCAAGTCAGGAGGAATAATGCACACTCTTACTGCATGCCAGACACTGTTGCAAACAGTTGACACAGATTATCTCCTTTGATCTTCACAACAACCTATTCCCTAGGTATAATTATAATCCAAATTTTACAGATGTGGAAACAGAGCAAAAGATATTGTCATTTAGCCAAGGTCACACAGGCACTAAGCGATGGCTCTAGGATTCAAAGTCTGTGAGGTGATTTCAAAGCAGGGACTCTTAAACTCCAGGCCACACCATCACCATCACCATGCACTGAGTCACTCACAACCCAAGGTTTCAACTTTTGTTCTAAGTTTAGCATAGTACTCCTCAAATTTTAATGCATTTAAGAACTACTGTATAAGAGTTTAGACCCCAAATCAAGTTGTATAGATGATATAAGGGAATTCAAGGACAAGTTTTGCCTCACTAGCTGACTTTAGAACTCAACCTTGAGAAGAAGCAAGCTCACTGTCATTTGCAAAATCACAGCCAGCTTGTGAAGCAAATGCGATGTGAGTAGAAGCCAGCCCTCCCTCACAGGGTGCTTGGATAAGCCAACTACAGATAACTTATCTGTTCATTTGAGCTCAGACGTTGTTTAGGTACCATTAGTTTGCCTGCTGTATTGCAGTTAGTATATGAAATGTAAAATATAAAATAAGTACTTAGAAATGTATTTTTATTAGTATTGCCTTTTCATGCAAGCCTTAATCACTCTCCATTTATTCATTCATTTGTTCCTTCCCCCCCTTCTTTCCATCTATTCATAATGCATTAAGTGCTAAGTGTTAGGTATGTGGACCAAACAAAATAAAACATAACCCAAACATGCTCAGCGTATGCCCTTCAAACAAGTAGGGAGCAACCATATTTCTCAGTAGTGCCTTAGCTCTTAGAAACATACCAAATATTAATCAATGGAACTAGGTCTTTTGCCTAAAACCATAGAAAAATTTAAGACACATAGAATTATGTCTTGATATTTACAGTTTAGAACTCTAATGGATAAAATTCTGGGAAAAGAAGAGGATTAAAGAATCTCTTTTGAATTTGGTAAATGCATTTGCTTGTCATCAAGATACTTTCTTTTATTGCTAGATAATGGAAATAATGTGTTTAGCTCTTAAAAATGTCCATCTTGGGGCGCCTAAGTGGCTCAGTAGGTTAAGCGTTTGCCTTTGGCTCAGGTCATGATCCCAGGGTCCTGGGATCGAGCCCCACAAGCCCCACGTCAGGTTCCCTGCTCACTGGGAAGCCTGCGTCTCCCTCTCCCTCCGCCTGCTGCTCCCCCTGCTTGTGTTCTCTCTCTCTCTGTCAAATAATTAAAATCTTAAAAAAAAAAAAGTCCATCTGTTATCAAGCTAGGAGATCAATTGCAGTTGTCTGTATTCTATTTTTATGTTTCCACATTTAAAATTTTCTTAGTGAGTATTCCTAGATTTTAATTTCTAAATGTTCCAATAATACAAATAGAATTAGACAGTTTGATGCCCAAATGCTATTCTGTCCAAATAAAAACTTGTAAGTCATGGATAATACCAGAATATGATTAAAGGAATCCTTAGGAAATAGAGAACCCAGGCCAATAAGATGAGGAAGCTCAAACTATGTCTCATTCTGAAGGAAACACATTGATATTCCCTCAATGCAATAAAGTAATGCCCATCTGAGCAGATCTCCTCAGATAAGGATATTGTCAAATTGTAGAAAGACATCCTAACATATTTAATTAGTTTACTTTTTTTAAAGATTTTATTTATTTATTTGAGAGAGAGAGAATGAGAGATAGAGAGCACGAGAGGGAAGAGGGTCAGAGGGAGAAGCAGACTCCCCGCCGAGCAGGGAGCCCGATGCGGGACTCAATCCCGGGACTCCAGGACCATGACCTGAGTCGAAGGCAGTCGCTTAACCAACTGAGCCACCCAGGCGCCGCCTAATTAGTTTACATTTTATAATGAACTTGAAGTTTGGAAATCCAAGAAAATAAATGTATGACTCATGGTTTCCACATAGATAAAAGAAAAATCAAAATCACTGATAAGCCTATGAACAATTATATCAGCTTTTCTACCACAGAATACACTCAGTTTTGTAAAAATTAAGACAATTTTAAGTGATTATTTTTTATCAAAATAGGCATTTTCTGACATAAAACATAAATTGTGAGGTAAGCAAGGTAATGGCAGTTTTTTAAATAAAGATTTTATTTATTTTTTTTGAGAGGGAAAGAGAGAGAGAGTGCATGCACGTGTTGTGGGGAGGGGCAGAGGGAGAGGAAGAAGCAGACTCCGCACTGAACAGGGAGCCCCACCCTGGGATCATGACCTGAGCCAAAGGCAGATGCTTAACCTACTGAGCCACCCAGGCGCCCCTGACAATTTTAAACATATACCTGATGACAAAGGCCTACAAATTTTATTTGAGTGTTTCACTAAACTATCCAATAAAATTTGGAACCCAATAGAATGTTATTTTCCAGGGGCACCTGGGTGGCTCAGTTGGTTAAGTGACTGCCTTCGGCTCAGGTCATGATCCTGGAGTCTCAGGATTGAGTCCCGCATTGCACTCCCTGCTCAGCAGGGAGTCTGCTTCTCCCTCTGACCCTCCCCCCTCTCATGTGCTCTCTCTCTCTCTCATTCCCACTCTCTCAAATGAATAAATAAATAAATAAAATCTTTAAAAAAAAACCAAACTTGCTTTAAAAAAAAAAGAATGTTATTTTCCAGAGCTCTCGTTGAAAGGTGAAGATGCAAAAGTTCCCTCTTCCTCTTTTAGTAATTTTTTTAATAAGCATGACAATTTACAGTTCACAAAAGTTTGCTTTATGTTTCTTTTTGTTACCTTCACTTTTTCAAGATTTGTGTACATGCTTTCCAAACTGAACAATGGAATGTCTCAAAAGATAAACATTTGGAAAGGAAATATTAATATCATTAAAAAAGATAAAGATAAAAGCGAACATAGAAGTGGAAAATTTGAAGAGTGGGAGCATGAAGAAAAGAATACATTAGTAAGCAGAAGAAAAATACAGACATTCTTTAATTTACATAAATATTAACTTTCTGAATTAGCAAAGTAGTTAAACAATGTTGATAGTAATCTGAAGTTTCAAATTTAAAGACAATGTCAACCTGAAATTGATGATAATTAGGCAGCAGTATCTCTAATACATTATTGTAGTATAACCCAAATCTAAATCACATAGGAAAGATGAGGACTCGGAGAATATGAAAGCCAAATTATTGAAGCTGTGTATTTGAAGTCAAAAGTTCTTTCCTAACATGGAAGAAATTTCTATAGTCATTGAGTAGGTGGATCCCAGAGGACTAGAAAACTACTAAAAAAGAAAAATGACCTGTCAGATGATAATTAAAATTACCTGCAGGCTTAGCATTGGTGATATGCCACAATTTTTAGAATGCCATGGAGACATCTAGTAAAATACCTCTTTCTTCACAAAACCTATTTTTCAAAAGGTTACTTGATAATATTTTCCATGGAACTGTATTTCCAACTCTATACTGAAAATGAATAGATGAGAGGCATTTTCTTTATTTTTAAAATGTCTTGAAAGTCATCTTTATTGAAGGTATTTCTTCAGTAACCCAAGGAGTTAAGGGAGGGGGAAAGAATCAGACATGGGATGTAAATAATAACAAGCGAAGAAAATCTAACAAGTATAGAGATGAAGGAAAATTGAAGGGCAGAGATATAAATGCTGCGATTTTATCTCCACTTTTTCTCCTGAATGATGTTGAATGCAACAATTAACCTGGCATTAACCTCCACCCACACTTTCCATTGACTCAGTGGGAGCTCGTCACAGAGCTACAATTATGAGCTGCATATAATGCAAAACTGCGAACTTGCTCGTTTACCATCTCTCCTATTCTCTAAATAGTTTATCTCATCTACTAATATGAAAGTTCCACTGACGTCAAATGCAGATATTTTATATCTTAAGAGCTATAACATTTATATACCTCCTATATGAAAATGAAAAATAAATCTCATGTCTTTGCTTAAAATATGTCTTACACACATATGAACCTTTGTCTTCTATAACCACTAGCCTGAATACAAGTGGCAATCACTATGTGCTAACACATTATGATGCTGAAACTCTACAGTAGGAATGTTGTCCACATAAAGACTTGGGGTAAGGAGAGGAAGATTTCTCCAAACTGATAATATAATTTCTACAGGCTCAGTGGGGACATATTCTATTTTTTTCCCAGGCTTCATCTCTAATTTAAAAATTGGTGTTAATAGTAATTATAACAGAACTGATATAAATGACTCAGTCTATGCACCATCATTTAAATCTCTATAGCTACTCTCTCTCCTCACCTAGTTCTTTTTCTTCAAAACATTTCGACTGCATGAACATATCCTTATTTGAAAACTCATCTTGGAATGAAGAGGTTTCCTCAGTAATTGCCTAAAGCCTTCCCTAATGAACATCTTATCCTTGGTATAATACCTGTATTTTCTTTATATCCTTTCCCCATTAAAATTTCTTTTTCCCCCACTATTTCATTGTTGTTCTTTGCATACTACTGGGAGCTAAGACAAGCTACTACAATTAGTAGGAACTCACAAAAAAGGAGAGTTAGTGGGAGCATTTACAGTGACATTTTAGGAAAGATGTGGGGCATTAAGAAATCTTGAGTCCTCTGAATTTCAAACATAGGTCACTGCATACTTTTCCTTTGTAAACTAAAAATTCTTCTGCAGTCAAAGTCAAAAGCCTTCAAAAAAGAAATATTTTTTTTCATGTCTGCCCTTACGGACAATACAGAACATGGTGGTGAGTGCCATCTCACCAAGGGATCAAGCTATAATTTGGTGTAAAGGCCTATATCTATAGCCTCAGAATGGATCTGTTCTCTTCAGCGTCATTAGGTGATATTCTAGTTGATGGATTCTAACCTGTAATCATTTTTCTCTAATAAATTTTAATATGCTATTTCAAGAAGAACCACATAGCACCTTCCTGCTCAAAAAGCTCTCAAGGCCTTCTGAATAAATTCTAACGTCCCTAGAGTGACTCCCAAAGCCTCCTACAGTGCCTGCCATTCCCCTTCCCTATCAGTTTCTTTCTAGTCTTAATGTTGTATTACTTTGTTCATGTCTTCCATGTTCCAGTAAAGTGGACTGTGTCAGTAATAACATTCATGCCGTTGTTTCCTGACTCCACACATTTAAGTGCTTCGTTCAGTTCAACTAAAATGTCTTCCAATTCTATCTCCATTTAAAAAAATCTTCCTGTTTTTAGAGACTGGGCATAAATGCCAACTCTTCTATAAAGGCTTCTATGTTCCATATAATGCGTTGTTCATATGTCTTGTATGTTGCATTTACCACACCCTACTCTGTTTTGCAGATAATTATGATGGCCATAAGTTCCTGCAGGGCAGGGGTCATATTGTTTTTATCCTGTTGTCATAAATTTCCATAGAACATAGTAGAGCAAATATCTTGTGTAATGTAAGCAATCAAGAAATATAGTTGAACTAAATTTCCGTTGTAAACTGTATTTAAAGTGAAGTCTATCTGCTAGGAAGTATGGTTCTTTTACTCACCCTTTTATTCACTAATGTTTATGGAGCATTGTTTACATGCCATGCAATGAGTATATAGTGGCAAACCAAACATTGTCTTTTCGTTCATTAAATTTACAATCTAGCATTACAACATAGCGTAATATAAAAAGTGCAGGATGTGTTGTCACTTGGATTTGGGTCAGAGCCCTGCTCCTCACTAGCTAGGAAAATTTGAACAGCTGATGTTATCTCTCTGGAGCTCATTTACCACTGTTGGTTAGATTTGATGTTCTTTACCATCTTCTATGGCTCAAAAATATTATATTTTATTTTGACTCTAGGGAAACACATTTCAGTGGATGCAAACTTTCAATTATACATATGTCAATATCAATATATCAATAGTCTTTTAAAAATATAACTAAATTGCTTTCTCTCTGTACAGACCAAATACAGTAACAGCACATGTATTTACTAAGTAAAATCAAATACCTGTAAGAAAAAAGAAATCAGCTTCAAACAAATATTTTGGTAGGCTTAGTATAATTTACAAAATGTTAATAAAAAAATTTAGGATTATTATGTATTGCTTCAGACAAATGAGGGCCCAATTGGAAAATTCTGGCCAGGAAGTTCACCAGAGTTGAGAGTGTTCCCTCTGGCCATGTTTCTTCAGCCAGACCATCATGATGGAGAAGATGACTTTCCCCAGATCAGCTCAGTTCTGTAGGAGGGAAATAAGGACACTCAACAATGGCTAAACTATAGAGTGTTATGATCTACTTTGAGGAACATTAAAGAAAGTAATTCACAAAGCCATTCACACAATCCACAATTTGGCATTGAAGGGATTCAAGATCAGAAGACCTTACATGATGCAGGTATTATCAGTGAACTCAGGAGTAGAAAAATCCCTCGAAGACTGACTAAATCTGGACCTTGATCCACTTTTATCAACTCTATACAGTAGTTGTTTCAGATAGTCTCTATTCTTCCCAGACCCACTTTTATCTCAGCGCATGGGCTTGTTTCCTACATCATTGAAATCACAGAAGCTTTCCAAGGGGAACTTTGCCAGTCTCTTCACAGATTCTATAAACCTACTTGCAACAGTGTCTAGTCTCTCATCTTCTGGCTCCAAGGAAGGAATTCTCTTCCTCTTACCCAGGCCCATTTTGCCACCTTTTCTCTGGATCCCTCTATCCTCTCCTGCCTTCTAGGTAACCATACGTCATCATTATTCCTTCTCCTGTATCTCCAGCCTTCCATCCCTGCAAGCTACTTCTCCCTTAGAAGTACTGAAATATGCTCAAGGTTCTCCCTAAACACACCATAAACGTTTCATTTTTGGAGAATTTTTTTCTGAATTCCCAGATTGATTTAGGTTATAGACTCCCATTGCACCATGTACTTTCCTTAATAGCATTTATAACTTTTTAAATACAAATAATTCCAATAGGGTATTGGTGGTCTTGAAAACTGCTTTATCATCAGTGCTTAGCACACAGTAATCACTTAACATGAAACCATAGAATGAATGAATGAATGAATGAATGAATGTATTTTCCTCTCTCTCTCACACACACACAAACTCTCCTGAAACAAATGGCTTGCATAAACACTTGTAATAAAATTTTCTCCTAAGCTTTAAAAGAAACACCAATATGCTGATTTTTTTTTTTTTTTTTTTTAGTATTTGCAGAGTGGTACCGGAAGGAGAGGTAGAGAGAGAAAGAGGAAAGAGCCCATGGTGGTGGTCACTGTTTACTGTGAATTGCCCATATACACAGCCATCCCTTCTCCTGAGAGGCCCTTCCCTGTGTTCTTCAGGAATCAGGGAAAACAAGTGCCTTAGATATTGGCACTGCTTATTAAACGGAACTGAAAAACATTATGCCTCACATTAAAGCTCCACATCCATTTCTTTGTATTAACCTTTTATTATATAACTGTTTGTGATAATGTATGGCAGCAATTCATTTGCAAAGTTCAAAACTAACTTCAGTATAGAAATTCAAGAACAAATATTTATATACACACATACACACATACAGGTACACACACACACACACACACACACACATATTTAAAGTAGAAACCAAATGGAGATTAAAATAAAAATACTAGTAGTCTTTTGGGACAGAGATGATGATTTTTGTAACCCTGGAAAAATACACATTTGACACTGATTGTACTTGCAATAAATGTAAGACCAGTAGAGAGCACTACATGCACTAACTTTTTAAATATTCCTTCGAATACTAACTAATAACAGCATTTAATGAAAGAATATTATTTTTCATTTTAAATCTTACTTAGATTTTTCTCCAATTTGTAATCAAGGTGTTATTTTATTTGAAAAATAAGGTACTTAAACGTCTCCTTGTGATTTCATTGTGTTCCTATCTCCTTTCATTTGGTGGAGATGAAAGATTCAATAAAAAATATCTACAAGTGGATTTTTAGTCCTTTAATTTTTAACTTGCTTTAGACATATGTACTGTTAGCTTCTTCATTAAAAATTATGATAATCATCATTGACTTATTGAATTGCTGGATGGTACATCATACCACATATTTCAAACAGAATAATGGTCTTCAGTCTATGGCAACTATTTTTTAAAAATCACTTTGGCATTTGAGGTTTCAGAAATTCAATTAAATATAACATTTCTGTAGATAAGAGGTATCAACTGGTGTATGATAGAATGTTTACAATGGAGCAGGAATAAAATGGCCATAGGTATTGTAATCTGGAAGCATATCACTGAAAATGGCCACATTAGCCCTGGATTATACAAAAGTACAAGGCTATAACTGAGTGGAATTTACATTCTTAATGATGATCTAAACAAGAAAGACTGTCAATTGTAGCACTCTCTGACATAGCAAAAACCTAGAAACAGCCTGAAAGGACACCGATAAGAGACTATTTCAATAGGATTTTATGAAGTACTTAAGAAATGTTATATGTATCTATATGGATGGATATGAAAATATCACTATATAAGATAATCAAGGTGTAAATATGGTGTATACTATAAAGCTATTTGAGCTTTGTTTTTTTTAAGATTTTATTTATTTATTTGTCAGAGAGAAACAGAGAAAGAGTACAAGCAGTGGGAGCGGCAGGCAGAGGGAGAGGGAGAAGCAGGCTCCCCACTGAGCAGGGAGCCCGATGCAGGACTCAATCCCAGGACCCTGGGATCATGACCTGAGCTGAAGGCAGTCGCTTAACGGACTGAGCCACCCAAGCATCCCACTCTTTGATCTTTAAAAAAAATATGTGCACACACACGTGTGTGCACGTATCTATATAAATTAAAATATTATATATAAGATACATTTATATATGATATATATATAAAATTTCTGGAAGAATACACCAAAAAAAAATCCCTGTTAACATTTATTACTTGCAATGAGTGAATGAGTAATACCTTTTGAGAGTTGTTTTCCATGTGCATTGTCTCACACTTAAAATTTCAAAACAAAAATACTTGTTAAAAAGATAACATATTAACTATATAAAATATTTAATAGACTAGTTTACCGATTTGTCCTAGCTAAAAATGGTAGAGATTTGTTTCCTCTCTCCATTTATCTGCCAAAAATATTTGTTTGGCTTGATCTGCCACTACTGATCGATGCAAATTTCCAGGTGACAGGAACCTGAAGATATTCAGAGTTAAAACCACCTTTATCTCATTTTTTTCTCATCCTAGTTAAATCCTCAAGAAGCCAAAATAGAAGTCATAATTGGATTTACTATGTGAGTAAACGCTTTCAGAAAGAAGTAAAATGAAGAAAATTTGGAAAAGGAAATTTCTCAGAGACATTATTTCAGGAGGTAGATCTACCTTATAAGCACAGATTCAGGAAAAGACAAAATAATATTGTAAGTATCAGAAAGGTCCACTGACATGGGCAAGAGTTCATCCAGGACCAGAAAGGCAGGGAAGGCAGAGAAGCTGAGAGAGAGAAGCTTACTCTAAAAGAGCATAATTTGATCCCACTGTTAAGTTACAGAACAAAAACAAAAACACAAAACTTAATGCTTTGGGTTGGGCCCAGAAATTTCAATGCAAACCAATTAAAATTGTAATTTTTGCTTTCAATTCGAGCACTGGAAGATAAAAACGAGAGTTTTGAACTCTCTTGTGAATGTGCTGTCCCTGCTAATGTTGCAGTTTGCTCTTTAACTTGCTAATTACTGACATATATGTCCCTCAGCACACCTACAATAAATTCTGTTACTAGCCTCAGTTACTGGACTGTCTCATAATCCGGGAAGAATTCAAAGATGCCCTCTTCATATGTTTCTCCCTAATATCCTTAATGAATTCCATAGCACCAGAATTAGAGAAAAATAAGTAAGTTGAGCTGGATTTTTTTTTAAAAAGTCAGGATTTAAGTGCTTTTCAATAAAAACCTATTTAAACCATATTTTAAATGAAGTTGAAGCCCCAAAGAAAGAAACAAGCTTTGATCCTAGTGTCCTTTTCAAGGATCAAGGTAACAGTGTTCTCTGTTCATCATGGTTAAGATTCTCTACAACATAGATGCCTGATTATAATGACCATATTCCTCTTTTTTCTTTAGTTCCTCATGAAAATATCCTGGCCCGCTTGTTTAGCAATTCTTCGATTCAAAACTGCAATGAGTATCTTCCCGCTCAAAGGTATAATGTTTTATTATCTACATGCAGGAAAGAAAATATCTCCAAATTTCTTGTGAAAGTGAATGTAAAGTGCCTCCAGGAAGCCTTCGCAGAATACAGATTTTCTTTTCTTTCTGTATACTTTTAACACATACAAATTTATGATGTCACTTAATCTTGTTGATGCATCATTTTGTAATAAATTCTATGCCATTTCACTGATGCTCTTATTTCTTGTCCGGTTATTTTATAAACTCTTAAATCGCTTCTCGGCCTTTTGGCTAAGATCAAGTGTAGTATCTGTTCTTATAAACTCTTCAAAATTAACATGAATGTCTCCTTCTAACTCTGTCTAAGGTCCGGCACTCCTAGCCAGCACTCCATCAACTACAGGGTAGATTTGTTATTTAAAAAATTTTTTCTAAAAAAAAAATTTCTATCAAGTACAATGTGACCTATTTTCTGACCTTTCTAAAGTGGCCTTCCCCTCTGCTGCATATTTCATCACAACTTCCAATTTTATTTGCTTTGTGAATTTTGCGGTGTGTTGGTTAAAGTTTAACAACTGACCTTCCAGAGGGGGGGGGGAAAAAAGAAAACTTCAATATATAGTATTTGCCCATACGCTGGGTGTAAATGCTTCCACTATGGCCAATCTAACGTGACGTCGCCGCAAGTGATGTCAGGACAACGTGCACATAATTGGGTCTTGGGAACAGAGTCAACAGGTTTCAGTATACCACTGTTTGTGGCCATTACCGCTACCCAAGATGATCTGGTTTATAGTATCCTTGTATGTTTCCTTTCATAAAAACTAAGCGCTGTAAGTAAAGGGACTTCTTCCATGATTACCACCGGGTCTCTCCAGCCATAGAACAGTGCCTGGCATATAGCAAGGACATATCGAACGTTTGTTGGCAAAACACATAATTTTCCACTTGAAACTGAATATACTAAATTTTTTAAAATGTTACGCTAATAATTTGTTATTAAAACTTTAATAAAGGTTGTGGGTTTTAAATATTTGGAAATATCTCCTGAGTCGATGAGAGAGAGAGAGGAGTCCAGTATCACTTTTAAAAATCATTTTATCTTGCCTTTCTTAAATCTCTTAGGCTTTGTCAATGATGTAAATGTGAGGTTGGGATGAATAAAGAAAAAAAGAAAATTGTAAGCTGTGAACTTAAATTTCATTATAAAAAGATCAATCATGACTTCCAACTGTGAAAATAGAAAAATGTTCATTTCAAAATGAAATAAAAACATCATTTTATATTCAATGAGTTAAATAGGCATAAATAAAATACCCTAGTTCCAGAAAGACTTTGGACTTATTATATGTGCGATTGCCCATTGCAGAATCAGAGAAAAAGTTAATTATCATACTTAGGATTTGCAAGATAACTGTAATGTAAAGTAATGCAAATAAGACCCTACCATTGAGGAATAATTACTCATATATCAGATTTCTGTCTCTCAAAGTTCTTTTTTATTTCTTTGAAAAGAAATAAAAAATAATTAGAATTGAATTTTTATATTTTTATTTCATCTTTAATTTTCTAACATCCAACTCTGAATTAGTAACTCTTCATTTCATTCTGATGTGATTTTTATTGTAGAAGCTACAACACAAAATTTTTTTCCTGGCCTGGATTGTATTGGTACATTTCATTTATGATGGGCACAAAGTAACTCATGAAAATGTTCAGTACATTTCTGTTAATTATATTATCTTTCACAACCTGACTCTCAAAGGTCCCCTTTGGCCTGTTTTTCTTTTACTCCAAATTAAACAGTCTTTCTTTTTTTTTTTTTTTACCCAAACACACACCATGTGTGCTCTCCCATCCTTGGCTTTGCTCTCTTGCTTCTCAGAATACCCTTCTCTCTGTCACTGTCTTTTGTAAACCTGACATTATTCTAGACCCAGTTCAGTCATCAAATCATTCATTCTTTGCACAGTACTTAGTCACTAATTGATCTCTTTCTTGTTTATTACTTTGTTTATTGTCTTTCTTTCTCCTGCAGACCATAAGTCAAGTGAGAACAGGGCTTTTTCTTGTTTGCTGCAAAACCCCAGGGCCTAGAACACTGCCTAGCATACAGTAAGTACATCAAGCATTTGTTCAATGAACAAATAAGTAATTATCAAAACAGATCTAAGGATTAAATGAATATAGTAAGATTATTTATGATTATTTTTTAAAAATAACATAAACATTTATATTCCAAAGTATAGGTTGGCACTTCATCTTAATCTAGTGTTATTTCGACAAAGCTGTGAAAATTAAGGAAGATAATGTGATATTTTGAATCAGTCAAAAATAATTTCTAACACCTAAGGTTGAAAGAATTCCAGTCTGCAGGTGCTATTTTCCTCATATGACACTGCGCTTATTATATCCCACTTATCTAGCTACACTCATTTTCTTGGTATACTAATTCTTTATGCAAACCTTCTCTTGATTTTGTTATATAATTCAAAAAGATTCAATTAAGTGAAACAGACCTTAACGTAGCTTTGAATGAATTTTTTAGCAAGAACAGATTTTATATTGCAAAGTAAGTAGTCATTTTAATATTAACCTATATGGATATAGAATGGAACCAGTATTATAGTTCTTTTCTCCTTTGACCTAAATTTCCTCCATGCATTCCTCTCTTTGAGGATAATTCAAGCATAACAAAAAAAAAAAAAAAGAGAGAGAGAGAGAAAGAATCTATATACATACACAAACACATTATAAATATAATATAAAATATATATAATATAAAATGCTGGAATCCCTAAATCTTCAGCAATACAAAATGAAGTATAGTATTTCTTAGTGGAAAGCACAGGGGCTCTTGAGCCTGAGTGCCACTATTCTTAAGCAAGTTGCTTAACCTCTATGATCCTGTCTACTTATCTATAAAATGGGATAACAATACCCACTTTCCTGGGTTTCAAAGAGGAGAGAGAAATCAACCTAGCACCAAGCCTAGCATGTTTTAAGTGCTCAATAAGTATTTAGTGAATTCATGAATTCCATTGAAAATATAGTTACCACTGAACTAAATGATTATATATCATTTAATGAAAAATTGTACTGATTGTGTAACCAAATAGCTAAGATAAAAGTATAATTATGTGTTTTAACAATTCCTTGATTAATACACAATCAACAAAGCAAAATACATACGAATAGATCAAATACATTGACCGTGATGGAATACTATGGTTAGTACACTAGTGGTGGAGGCAATTATTCATGAGACCTAAGTATGATCACATTTCCTGAAGCTAAAGAAGAGGGTAAGGAACTTTTCTCATGTCTCTGCGTGTCTAAAGTAGGAACCCACAAATACTGTCACGGAAAGTTATTCATCTTCCATAAAAAACAAATTCTAACAGATATGCAGTGTTTGTTATTAATTTTCTACACCTACATAGACATAAGCTAAAGGCACTGAACTTGCCACTACTAAACAAACTAATGAATATATGGTGATTTGTGCTTTCTTTTACTTTTTCTTTTAATCCTTACAAAAACTCTGCAAAGTCAACACAGAGAGATTATGATAGAGCAAATTTTCAATTAGAGAGCTCAAGGTGTAAGTCTAGAAACATGCTCTAAAATGTTTGGTATTGGGGATACATCAGAAAACAAAAAGACAGAAAACCTAATTTCCTAGACATCACAATCTGGGATTTGTGTTGAAATAAGTACAATTATGGCTTTTAGACTTATGAATCAAGCTGCTCAAATACATATTCATAATAAAGTATGTTGTTAAAAGAACTACATTAGTGACCAATGGATTTTGTACGTTCCTTTCATCCTCAATTATTGAATGAGGTTTGATATTTTGTGCAAATCCACAGAACACACTCTGCTGTTTAGTGTGTACAATGTAACTTTTTTCTGTTGTTTGATTTAGGGGATGTGAATAATGATAATCAACCAAAATTGTTGCTTCTTCCTGTCCTTTCTATGCTGCTTAGAGCACTTACTGCATGGAATTCTCACAGCTTGCTCATTTTTTGTCTCCTCACCTGGACTGACCACTGTCCAGGGAAAGGGCTCTGTCTCTTTCATCTTTGCGTGGCCAGTACCTAGCATAGTGCTTGCCACACAGTACAGGTGGGATGTATGTTTGTTGTATGAGTAAATGTATACATTGTTTTCAAAGCAGAGTCACATGAACAGTATCATCAGACCCTCACAAAACTCAGATTGTAGGGTAGAATTAATTCTCTCATTTTACGGAATCTCAGTGAAATGGAAGGTTATTAATTCCTCTGTTTGACAGATGAGGAAAGGGGATCAGTGAGAGATTATGTGATTTCTGAAGAGCACATAACTAAGACTTGAATTTCAAGATCAGGGTTCTTAAACACTAAATGAAAATATAGGCATAGTGAACTACTATTTTAAGTACATCTTTAGGATCTATTTGGTGTATGGCCAGTCATCTTTGACTTGCTCAAATCATTGGTGAAATCTTACTTTTTTTTTTCAAATGTAAAAAATGGGAAGGAAAAGATCTTCAGAAACCACCCACATTGTAACTGGAAGACAATGAAATAGATCATATGCAAATATTTTGCTGTAAAACTGTGTCTGCCTTTAAGAGTATATTGCTAGCCAAAACAACTTTGCTTTGTCATAAAGAAGGGGATGGAGGCAGCTTTGTCATTTCCAATCCGGAACCCACAGTCATCACCTTTCTGCTTACAGAAGGTTTCTATATGCTTCTTATTTTCTTGATCAGGAAATGAAAGTCCCTACAGTGGCAGGATAGTGAAAGCCATCTGTTGGGGTGGAAGGGGTCACAGCCAGTATTTGGAGGTTCTAGTCATTGAATCCTGATCAACTGACTCTAAAATGATCCTTTTAATAACATCATCTCCCACTAGACCACAGGCTATATGAAGGCAGGAAGTGTCCTGAACTCCCAAGTGAGGGAGTTCAGGCACATGGCACATGGCATGTAACACTCCTAGGGTATTTCCTGTCACACATGTTAATTAATCAGTAAGTGGCAACTCTCAGTAACCACTGGCTAAAAACCAACCCAAAAAGTGCTAGGTGCGTGTTTTTCAAACAGAGTGATAAAAAAAATTTTTCTTTGTGCGTATTTTTTTTTAATTCAAAGCCATTTTTAAGAAGTTTGTGTTTAAGGTAAATTATTTTCTAGGCAATACACTCAGGTCCTTAATGGAGACCTAGTGATGGAACCCTGGCCTTAAGTCAGTTATCCTGTATACTGTTATACCTCAACATTCCAAAAAAACTTCAACAGAAATTAACAGCAACTATAATGAAATCCTAACATTTCTGAACTAGAAGCGTTTTCTCTCTAAGGGATGGGATTACTGAGTTGACAATTTCTCTTAATCTGAAAAAAATCCGTCTTCCCCCCTCCCTCCTTCCCCCCATCCCCTTTCAATCTTCTCCCTTCCCGAGAGACGCACGTACACTCAGCATTTTATTCGAGTGGAAAGTTGAAAGAGAGCAACACACTGGCTGCACCCATCCAGCGCTCCTTGGGGTGGATAGCAAAGTTCTAGGGCAGAGCCTTCCTGCCCGGAGCCTGCGATGCAGCCGCTCTCCGCTACCTGCTCAGCTTCACGACGCAGCTGAAGGTCCGCCCGCCGCGGAACAGTTGCGTCTCCATCTGGCTGCCAACCCACCCTAGCTTTCTTCTCCTCCACCACCACCACCTTCCCTCCTTCCCCCCTCCTCCCCCTCCTTTCCATCTTCCCTCTCCACCTCCGCCCCCAATCTCCTCCTCTTTTTCTCACTACAAGCGGTTGCTGATGCTGAAGCCGAGCGTCACTTCGGCTCCCACGGCAGACATGGCGACATTGACAGTGGTCCAGCCGCTCACTCTGGACAGAGGTAAGGGAGCGGCTCGCCCGCCAGGCCGCTGCGTCCCCTCTGCCTTCCCCTCTGCCCCTGCCAACTCCCACCGGGACAGCCGGACGCGCTCGGGCAGAGGCAGCAGGGTGAGCGAGGGCGAGCGAAAACGAGCGTAGAAGGCGTTCGCGCCGAGAGCAGGATACTTTCTTCCCCTTTCTCTGCCCGCCACGTCCCCACTGCCCCTGCACGCTGCGCTCACTCGGCCCAGGGATGCCTTCGCCGGGCTCTGGCGCCCCCGCTGCCACTCCCAGCCCCTCGCCCGGTCGCCTCCCGGCCGCCGGCTTTGTTGGAGCGGAGGCGCAGGGACCGGTAGGCGCCCGGGGCTCGGGGCTGGAGAGGGGCAGGGAGGAAGCTCGCCGTGCCGGGCGAGGGCGCCTGCAGCCGGAGACCGGGGAAGCCTGGCGAGGGAGCCGCCTGCCAGCCTGCGCGGCCCGGGGGCCCAGGAGGGAGGAAGTTTGTCCGGGAGCCGGAGGACGAAGGTCGGTCGGGCTGCGGGTGCTTAGGCGGCCGCCCGGGGGCGGAGGACGCGCACCCCGGGGTGGCCTGTGCCGGGGCGCACGGCGGCCCGGCTGCAGCGGCGAGGAGCTGCCCTCGGCCGAAAGGGCAACGCGGAGCACGGGCAGCAGTGCCCGGGTTGGGGGCGCAGCGTCGCTGCAGCGGAGCCCGACTCTCCCCGGCTTCGTGCTCCGAAGGCGGTCGGGGTCTCCTCTGCCCCCGCCGCCTGCAGCGCTCCGGTGGTGGCAACTCAGTTTCTCCTGCCCCAGCCAGCCTTGTTCGTTCTCTCCCCAGCCCGGTGCCAGCGCGGTGCCCGGGCTGCGGAAAGCGCTGGGACGCAGCGCAGGTTGCCTTTGAAATGCAACTTCTGACCCGCGACCCTGTGCGTCCTGCTCTTTGACTTGAATGGGGAAGCAGTGTTTGCTTCCTCCCAGGACCTCACCAAGCCCAAGGCTAGAATCCTCCAGTGCTCTGGGGGGCCTCTCTGGAGTGCGCGTACGAGGTTATACCTGTCCCTGCGTGTTCAGGTTTCCTTTCTGGCTTCCGACGTCTAGTTATGCGGGCGCTGGCGTCCCACGACGCCGCAGCGGAGGACACCTGCTCGTCCCCGTCCGCAGCAGCTTGGTTTAGGACCCTGGGCGGCCATTTGGAAATGGTGTGCTCAGTCGAAGATGATTTAGCCCGATGTGCCTCTAAAAATATTCTTCCTAGCGGATTAAACTGGACTGTGGGGGCAAAGCAAAAGAGCATCCTGATACGAGTACAACGCAAAAGCCAGTGAACTCAGTGGGGTTTTAATTTGGAGGGATTGTGGATGACTTTAACACAATCTGTTGGCTCCAGAACAGATATTATGGAGTGCCCATAGCAATCTTACTTGGGGTAAGAGTTGAAAAATAAAAACAAAAAAACAAAAAGAAAAAAGAAAGAAAAAAGTAATAATTTTATGTTGGGAAATGTTGATTTGCAAGCTACTAAATTAATAACAGTAAAGAGCTCAGAAATCCAGGTATAATCCATGATTTCACCCCAGTATCATCATCTACACTAAGCAGGATAAATCCATTGCCACTAAGAGCCAAACAGATGGCAAGCTATTAGAAATTATGGATTTCCCACGAATTTCTGTTTTAATGTAATGAGCTCTTATATTGTCCCATGACTAAATCAGCCTTTAAATATCCCAAGTAAAATGACTACATTGGGAGAAAAAACAAACTCCAAGAAAATTGCCTACCTGAGCAATTTTATATATTAGGACTACCAAAAATATTTCACTTTTTGGATTTTACTTTAGCCCTGAGATTCCTGACTCAGTTGTGGAGAGGAAGTGCAATCAGACGTAAATATGTTCTTAAAGTTTGTTCTTGTTTGCAGCCAGACTGTACCTGTCCTTTCCAGTGTGATTAGGCCCATTTAGTAAGTAGCTCAAGAGGCAAAATGAGACTGGATGTAACTGAATAAATTAACCAGCAGCTAACTGCAAAGTCTGTAATTTATGGATGATGAGTTATTGACACCATTGCTGTACATGAAGTCAGTGTGTGTAAATATTTTTCCCTCTACCTTATTAAAACATGATTAATTAATTGATTAATTGCATCTCTAAATCAATGGAAGAAAGGGTTCTGAAAATGTTCCTACAAAAAAAATACAAGTCTGTTTAAAAAGGCAGCCCGATAATACATATCTGGGTCCTATCTGCTTACAACTGTGACACTCACTTTGTATGGCTTGGTTAGTATCTTTGGGCATCAGTTTTCCTCTGTGCTCTGTAAGGAATTTGGATTAGATGATTCTGACACTGTGCAACTTTAACAGTCTATAATTCAATTAGTTGAAATTAGAACTCAGTTTCTGGGTCATCTACTGATAGATTTTCCAGATTAGGCCTTCTCCCATGTTGTTTGGGTGCCCTTTGTTGTGCCCAGAGGTCACCCCCACTGATTTGGCCCCATCAAAGCATTTCTCACATGCTGTTGCATCTATCTCCTTATTGAATGGTGCCCCTTGAGGGAAGAGACCATTTCTAAATTCATTTTCATATTCTCAGTGCCTGCCGTAGTTCCTGACTCACAGGAGAAGATCAAAAATTAATGTGAACTAAGGACTGCAGTAATTTAAGCAATGTTAAAAGATAGGGAGTCAGTCGTGAACCAAGGTCCAGTACATAGATTCACGACATTTTGGCTCTGGGAAAGATGGCAGGAAGAACACAGGCCAGTGGTTCTTAACCTTTCTTTCCCCCTATGTGCTTGACAGAGTCCTGTCAGTAACCATAGCTCACAGAAGCTGTGATTAGTAACCAAGAGGGGTTGGGGCAAATAGGCAAAGAAGAAGGAAAGAAGATGCTTGACAAAGCCTCCCAAAGGCATCTCAGCAAACCTGAATGCATAAATCCATAATTTGATTTTTTCTAGCATCTTTCCTTTTCAAATGAAAAACGTTGAAGAAGCTATAAGTATTTTCAAGGTTACTCTACTAGTTAGTGGGAGATTTTGTGCTAAAATTTAAATCTTCTTGTTTGATGCCCTTTGGCACCATAAACCGATTTATCTAGAATCTTAAGGGCAAAGGTTTTAAGCAAAGAAATCAAACCTGTGGATTGGAATTAAGATTTACTCCTCCCAGAATTCAGAAGATATTATCTGAAAGTAATAAGCTCAGAAGTCTGCACCAGCTTCTTGGATCTTGTTTGGGAAGGGAGCCTTTGTCAGGATCAGGCTGGGCCCTGAAAAGATGAACAGAGGGACTTAAGGTTTTCACTGCTCTGTGCTTATTCCAAACTCTTTTCCACCTGCCATTAAGGCTTCATATTAACCCCGTGCAGGTCTCTCGATGGCTATGGCCGGAGCAGGCCCCTGTTCACTCTGGTCCCAGTTGTCTGGATTCTTCACTTATTCATTGAGTGCCTGGTCTAAGCCAGACCCTACTGTGGAAAGGCTAACTGGCTAAACAGAGTGGTGAACTAAACAGACATAATTCTAGTCTCCGTGGCAGTTAGAGCCCATGGGGAGAGAGAGGTTAATCCATACACACACATATGCACACATATATACACAAATAATTCACTCATTCAATAAATATTCATTCCCTGAATGTATATATCATATATATGTGTACATATATGTATAGACACACAAGATTTTATATATATATATATCTGGGGGAATGCCCTCTAGAGAAGGGTGTCACCTATGCATCCTGGGAACATCAAGGAAGGTCCACGTGAAAACGAGAACACAGGGAAGAGTGATGAAAAGTGAATGTGTGAAGTTGGTGGCCAGGGGTCAGATGATGTAAGTTATGATGAGGATTTCAGATTGGTTGAAAACATGAAGTACTATGAAGACAATAAAAGTGTTGTGAGGATGGAAAAGAATGGGGAAGGACCTATTTAAATGGTATTGGTCAAGGAATGGTCCATGAGAAAGCAAAATTTAAACTGAGTTCTGATGTATTAATACAACTTTTAGGAACAGCATTCTGGATAAAGGGAGGAATACACATAAAAGTAACTTGTATGTGTGCAACTTGGCTACCATCCCGTTAATACAAACAAATGATCGAAAAGAAAAATTACCAAGAAATAGTAACACTCCAAATATGCATCCTAGGATAGAAATTTGGTTTTAAGTATACCAAGAAAATCGATAGATCAGTTTTTTCTTCTTATTGCTAGGATAAAATATCATATAATTAGATTTTCAAAGACATACTGAGCACTGTAATTTACATGTCACTATGCATAAATCTACATGTTGAACCCAAGTGGTCATAATATGAGATATAGTCATTTTTAGTCTAATATTTTATATTAGACAGTGTTGTAGAAAGTAGTACCTGTAATTTACCCTTGTGGCAGAGGGAAGAGGCTGATAAGGAGATTAGTGTGGAGTCTTCTCCGCCAGAATTTAAAATGATATAGCAATTCTTCCCTACACCAGAGGTTAGTTTGCCCCGACTATAATCTCTAAAACAGGGAATGACCTTCAGCTAAACTCAAGAGAACAAAGCAGGATGCAATCCATGATACTTAACACTTTCATAACAAAGGACATAGGAATACTTCACTACATTCAAGACTTCATGGATTTACGCGCTTAAATACAGTAGCTCCAACTCTCCTTCACTTTCCATCTCAAGGTCAGAAAAGATAATACAACCAAATTCTTCAAAATTTTAGTTCTCTGTAACTTTAATCAGAATTGCTTTTTTTTTTTTTTAAATCAAGGCTTATAAACTAACACAAAACCAGGTCTTGGAAAATATGGATAAATAAAACAATTTCTAGGAGTAATTAAAATTGTATCATTTTAAACATTTGAGACTTTGTTGATGACATGATCAATATTTTACAATCTATATTAGGTGCCTATGTAAAATCAAACATTGGTATCAGTCATCTAATGTTTCTGTGAGTTAGATGCAACTTGGATAAGTCACACAAGTATAAATAGAAATCTTGATTTCTTGGTTTCTGATAAGAGTAGTAATCTAAGATATTGATTAAACAATATCTTATTGTTTTCAATATTGCTGTGTTTTCCCTTTTAATAAAATAAAACTTTTAGTCCTTTAAGAATTCTAATATAACAGCTTAACAATAACCCACAACCCTCAGCCTGCTTCTCCCTCTCCCACTCCCCCTGCTTGTGTTCCCTCTCTCGCTGTGTCTCTCTCTGTCAAATAAATAAACAAAATCTTAAAAAAAAAAGAATTCTAATATGAAAACAATAGCTTTTATTTTGTGGATTATAACTTTATGGAAAAAAAACATGGGTGCAAAATTGAATGCAAATGAAAATCCCATGGGTGCCACACTTTTCATGGAATTTGTGATACAATAAAATTTTTCTTTCTTTTCTCTTCACTTTTCAAGGCATGCAGAGTTTATTACTTTATGTATCTCCCAATTCAGGCCTTGGGCAGCCTATAGCTTTCTAATCAACTGTATTCGCCAGTTTTTATAAAATCTGTATTTGCCTGAAAATTGCTTTTGCTCACAGTCCAAAGGGGCTTGTCCCTCCTCTCTCTCCTTTCTATTTCTTTTAACATGAGGAGCGATTGAGGAAGAAGGAAAACAAAAATTAAGTTAGTTCTTCTGTTGTTTCACACATGTATGCCCTGATGGTCAGATGGGGGAGGAAGGAAAAGAGGGATTGACTCTGTCTTATGGCTCTTGTCCTAAAACCTTCTCACAGCAGCAGCCAGGTATGTTTTCGTCTACAAACATTAAGTGCTTGCTTAATTTCTCATGTTTTCTGTGAGCTTCACTACACATTAAAAAATATATTTTTTTATTGAGTTTTTTTGACAAATCAATATTTGTGTCTTTCATTCCACACTATATAGTTACAGAACATTTTCCAGGAGTCAGAATCATGCCACAGCCATCTTCTCTTTTTCTTTGATAATGAAAAGTTGCAATACGAAGGACCCAAATTTTAGAAATCTTTTGATTATTAAAAAAAGGTATTTTTGCATTTAATGGGAGTTATATGTACAGTTTTAAAATTGAAAAGAAATCAAAGCGTTAATGATAGAGCTTCCAGAAAAAGAAAAATAAATCTGGTGTATACCTTCTAGTTTGGTGCACTAGCTGTTCAAGCCCTGAGATATATTTGGTGTGCTCCAGTCATTTATGAAATTAGTGTTTTTGCTTTTGGAGTGCTTCCTCGGGGATCACAACTAGGGCTTAACTAGGACTAGTAAGGAAAAGGAAACATTGAGTGAATAGTATCAAATGGGAAGCTGTATACTGGGTATTAGGGATGCTATTACAGGTGCAAAGCCAATACCTCTTGGAGAGAATTCTTATCTTAGTCTTGATATCACTCTATTAGGATACAGCCTTCATCAGATCAAGGTGCTGGACTTGTTTAGTTAGAGCTCAACCCATTGTCTGGCACAGAGTTGGCACACTCCTAATATTTGCTGATTGAATGAATGAATGATATTGACTTAGCTCAACTACCTCTCATGGACACATTTGTAGTGCTTAAAACAAAAAAAGCCTTCCAACCCATAATAATGTGAAACAGGTGGCTACCTCATTTTATCACTTTGCTTCTGTGTGTCTGTGTATGTGTAGCAGACTCCTAAAAGTGGCATGCTCTCCAGGGCCAAGAAAGGGTGTGACGTGCTGCTGTTGATATCATGGCCTACTTTCATCGTTCACATCCACCTGCTATTTTAACTTGTTATTTGAACCATGCAAGCTAATGCCAAAATACAATTGAAAAGGTTTTTAAAAAAAGTTGTTTTGTGTGTGTGTGTGTGTGTGTGTGTGCGCGTATGTGTGTTTGTGTGTGGAGGGGTCTAGCAGAATTTCCTCCACACACACACACACACACACACACACACACACACACACAAATAAGCTACGCTGCTTCATTCCCCCTTTTTTTTTTAAACTACAAATGGATGAATGATGAAGCTGTGTCCTGATAAGCAAGTTAAAATGGATTTAATTTGAAATCACTCTGTGTTGGCAAGTGGGAACACACTTTAAAAGTCATATTGATTACATCAATGATTTACTTCTGGGCTAGGTGGTAGACAAGTTGTTTTATGATTTTTACTAACATTAGGTGCTAGCTGAATTTGAAGACTGGTCTAATAAAAAAATAAATATGCCCAAACACTACTTGAAAAAAATTGTGTTGAATTAAGACTTACTTGATAAGTTATACTCAGATAGTTATTTTTCTTGGACAGAAAACTGTAGCTCCTTCTTTAAACTGATGGCAATTTCTCCTAGAAACACCGTAGCTATTTCAAGTCCAACTAGTTCTGCTATTTTTGTTTACTTGGCCAGTGTGGTGATAGTTATGATATTTCAGTATAAAATCTGTTTTTTTTTTCTATGAAAGAATTATCTTTAACCAAAAAAGGCTAGAATGAAGGGAATCACAAAACAGCAATACAAGTTAATCCCCCAGTTTAGATGGGGGAGAAAACCATTAAATCCCAGCTGAGTTTATTTAATAGTAATGAGGGAATTGGGAAAATATGGCTGAGAGACTCTTGAAAGTGATCTTTTGAGGAAAATTGGAGAAGAGCAGTAATTGCTGATAGGCAAATATCCTTGATTCCAAAAAGGTGAGAAAAGTGTTTTAGGAAACTGTAGTTCAATCTATTTGTTTTTCCTTGCTGACAGAAAAATCTAAGAATATCAATAGAAGAATGGGATTTTGGTGCTTATTTATAAAAGAAAGTGGTGATCACACAGAGCCTACATGAGATCACTAAGAATAGATCTTGTCAAATTTCAGGGGTGTGCTATCCATACTATGCTTATGACATCCTAACTTTTAGAGAAGCCTTGTGGAAAATGTAGAAATATGTGAAATGGATGATCATACTCTTGGATTTCTAGTGGTTGAAACACTACTCCAAGGCAGTTTGGTTCTCTGTCCTACTCACCGTGGTTACTGATATTTTGGATGAGAGTCGTGGAAGATATGAATAGATGATATAGAACTAGGTGGGGTTGCAAATGATTAAAGAAACTATATCAGTATTCTAAAATTATACCTGGCTTGAATGGCAGGTTACAGCATAAGAGACAGAATTTAGGGGCAATGAATAAAGTATTCATTCATTCATTCACCAGGTAAAAGGAGCCAGCCCTCGCTATTTACTGCTCTTGGTCATACTGTCCAGTGAATACTGCCCCACCGACTCCACTCAGCCACCTTGAAAACCTCAGAGAGGCCCCGTCATCATGATTCAGTCCTGGGCTGGAATAGAGGTGTATTAAATGGCAAAGATGCATTCCGGAGTCAGCCTCCCTGGTTTTGAATCCTAGCTTTTCCATTTACCAGCTCTGCAACTTCCAAAGTTCCTAGACACTTTTGAATCTCTATTTTCTTATCTGTAAAATGGCAAATGACAAAAATAGCACTGACTTCACAAACATACATTATATGAGCTGATATGTATGAAGTACTTAGAACAGGTCATCCTAGTAACCACTCAACAATGATAATTATTTCTTCCTTGAGTTGTGGAAGTTCTATACTCCCACCCTACTCCCAGGGGCAGAGACAGATAATATTTCTTGTCTTCAGGCTATACTAAGAAGCAGAGACTATTTATTTTGGTATTCTCTAGAAGCAAGATGCATTTAGAGATGCCTGGAGGTCAAAACCAAAAGTTTCCTGTATACATGCTTCATTTGCCAACCCACTCTCCCCAAATCACTTTTTTCTTGATGCTTGAATAACACTTTTTTTCCCCATAATTCTATTGGAGTACTTAGCACACAAGACTGACTTTTTTTTTTTTACACTGCTGTCATCCTAACAAAATTAGGTTATTTACATTCATGTTTGTGTTCGCATTACCTATCACAGTGCCTGAAAGATAAAGTGCTCAGATATGTGCTGAATAAATTACTGGTTGGTCTTCACATGTTGCATGTGAAGGGAGTAAGACTAGGTAGGTGAGCAGATGACACAAGATGACAGATTTTTACTTAGGAAAAAAATTTTATACATTTATTCAGCTCAAAATTCAAATGGGTGCCTTCCAGGAATTAGTGAACATCTTACTACTGGATTACTGGAAATGTACAGGCAAAAGTTGAATAACAGATTAGAAAAGCTACAGAGCGACTTTAGGATTCAGTAAAAGTTTAGGATAGGGATTAGAGTTTATGTAGATGTTCATTGTTTTTATTTTATTTTATTTGTATGCAGCTATCAAAAGTGTACTAAATTGTTGACTGGGGAAAATATAGCCAAGAGCAACTTTTTTTTTTTTTTTTTTTTTTTACTCCTTTGTAGTGCTATTTCATTGTTAAGCATCACAGAACAGGGAGAGGCATATATATGCCAGTCAGGAGTAAGAGCTCCGGATCCAGATGGCTGGGTTCAAGTCATACCTATTCCTCCCTCGCCCTTGCTATGTCAACTTGGCCTGTTGCTACCTTCTCTGTATTTTAGTTTTCATCTGTAAAATTGAAAATAATATCTCTCTACCTCTTGAGGTTGCTCTAAAAATGAACTGGAAAAACATACGCAAGTGCTCAAAACACTGCTAGGTCCATATAAGTGCTCAATCCTGATTGATTATTCTCCACCTCTTCTCCCCAGGGCATGCGTTTTTCCCAGTGCAATAAATGAAAAGTGTACCAGCTTCAGGTTTTGACAGATGGGGATTTGAATTGCAGTTCTGCCACTTACTATCTGTGGAAGCTTAAGATATTTCTTATTCTGTTCACACTTTCTTTCTTTCATTCTTAATACAGGAATAATGACACTTTGTATGGTGATTCATTCCTTCAATTCTTCCCTCTCTTAGCCATTCAAGGAAAAGTGAATGAGTCTGCTTTGTGCCTGGTACCAAGTCAAGGGCCAGAGGTAGAGCTTGCAGTCTAGGGAAGATAGACATTAAGCAGATAGTTTATGGTAAGAGAGTTTAACTATTATAACAATGGCTCACGCATTGAGCATTTACTACATTACACTGCATTACATTACATATACTACTATATAGCCAGGCATTTTGCTTAGATCTCTTCGTGTTTCATTTCAATTAGTCCTCGAAACAAGACTTCGAGGCCGATGCTATTAGTATTTTGAAGATGTGGGAATTGAGGCATAAAGAGGCTAAATAAAGTGATTGAGGCTCAGGCTGGTTGATTCCTGAGGCCTTCAGCTTAATCACTATGCTACCCAGAGGGCAAGTGCATAGGTCTGTGATGGGGACTGTAGCAAGCTTTGAGGAATTTGAACTAGTAAGGGACAAAGGATGCAGAGGTGCTTGCAAAGTCTTCAAAAGACAGACAGACAGACAGACGGAAGGCACACCAGGAATGCATGTTATGCTGAGAGAAATGACTTTGTCCAATGCTTACAAAAGGAATGTATACTAATGTTGCTAAAGATTAATTTAAGTGATGTATTTTTAAGAGTCTACCACAATTATTCTAAAAAAGCAGGTTTAATAAATGGTTGTGCTTATTATTAATTTCTTAGTACCGAAGAGAGAATCCCTGTAGGTAGAGTCACAAGAAAGTACTAGCAATATTCTGTTCCTTCCCATGCTGTGCCGGTGAACCAAAAGATAATGACTGTGGCATTCAGATACCTTTCAGTGCTCTGTACTGCACAGCCAAAACTTCTTTATAGACCTAGAATTTTCACAGGCTCTCATAAGGGAGTGATAATAGCATCCCGAATCCCCTTTCCTTACAGTCTTTGCCTCTAAGTGGGATTAGTGAGAGGGATTTGGGAATGTGGCAGAACTCAAATTTCAGGCACACAGAGATAATTTTGTTCAAAATTAGCTTTCAATGTCTTGAAGACATACTCTGCTTACCCATTATTATTAAACACACTCTGCTTACCCATTATTATTAAAATACATGCGTTGAGGTTTTCATACGGATTTCAGTGGCCCAAGTAACGCTGCATTTGTCTAGCATTAAGTGTGGAGGAGATGTTCCACCTAAGTAAAACTTACAGATAACTGAAGTTTACTCCTTTAGGCCCCAAACTTACTAATTTTTAACCTAAAAGTATAGGATTCATTTACTTTCTTTCTTTGTTCTCTAGAAACAGTGTTTGTTCTCTAGAAAAGGGAATTTTTGTGAAGGAATTGTGGAAGATAAATAAGGCAGTAAAACTTAATGCACATTACTGAAGGAATGATGAGATACTTACTTGGATGGCCCAAAGGGAAATTCTGCATCACTCCAGCTTCTCAGACCTACTGTAGCTAGTTGAGGTTGACAGATACGTGCCTCTGGATAAATGAAATATTCTGGATCATGTAGACATTCATTTCTTCTGATGTCACCCACGTTCCCAGTATTGCCAATTTGGCATTCAAATGATAACTGTGAATAGCAGAATATTAAGATGGGCATATGTTCTGGACTGAACGTGTCTCTCCCCTTCCCATTTATATGTTGAAGTCCCGACCCCCAAAATGATATATTTGGACTTTTGGGAGGTAATTAGATTCAGGTGAGGTCATGAAGGTGGGGGCCCCATGTTGAGATTAATGCCCTTCTAAGAAGAGACCAGAATACTCTCTCACCAGGTGAGTATACACATGCAGAAGGCAGAAGCTGCAAGCCAGGAAGTGAGCTGAAGGAACGGGATCAGGGAATCAGCGGGCACTGTGAACCTCCCAGCCTCCAGAACTGTGAGAAATAAATGCCTGTTTTTTTAAGCCACCTAGTCGATGGTATTTGGTTATAGCCATCTAAGCTAAGACAGTGTGGCAATCATCACATGACCTTGGCCTCAGCAGTCCTCTGTCTTAAGTAGTTGAACAAATTAGCTACAGGCAAGATTTGCTGTGCGTAGATACACATTAAGGTATGTCTAATTTCCTGCTTACTTTCATTTTCTCCCCTCTCTGGGTTTAGAAATCTCTGCTTTACATGTACTAACAAGTTTTCAAAGCTGCTTCTCTTGCATTGGTCTCCATTATTTTCAGAGCTTGAAAAGAAAATATATTTAATTATTCTTTTCTTAAAAGTTTCTCCGGGATATTTTCCAAGTGGAGATTTTCTATTTGTAAATTGCGTGTTTTCCAAATATGAAGGAGCTCTAACTAATCAATTGTTTTATATTCAAATAATACTTTCCTGCTCTATTATTGATGTAGGCCTTTGCTTATCTTACTATTATCTTTCTTTTTTTGTCTGTGGTGGTAGCCCTAGGGTTGATAGTATATGTCTTTAATTTAGCACGGTTGTCCTTCAAACAATACACTTCAAATTGCTTCTTCCCATTTTTGTGCTAGTTGTACCTATGCCAGAAACCCGTACTTCATTGCTACAAACCAGGGGTCGCAAGCCATAGCCCCCAAATCAAATTTAGTCTGTGAGCTAAGATTTTTTTTTTTTACGTTTTTAAATGGTTAGAAAACTCCAGAGAAGAATATTTTGACAGAAGAAAATTCTATTAAATTCAAATTTCAGTGTCCATAAGTAAAGTTTGATTGGAACACAGCCATGACCATTCATTTACATACTGTGCACGGCTGTTCTCCAGCTACAAAGGCATTGAGAGTCGAGGAGTTGCGACAGACCATTTGGTCTGGAAAGCCCACACTATTTACTGTCTGACTCTTTACAGAAAATGCTTGCTGACCTCTGCTTTTAGAGCATTAGAAAAATAGAGGAGAGAACATATCTTTTATATTTATCTTCAGTTTAACCATTTGAGGGTCTTTCCCCTCAGCTTTCAGTCTTGCTTGTTTACCTGTGTCCCAGCTGGTTCTCTCTCCTTGCTCTCTGCCTTCCCCCAAGGGTAGATTGTTGTTGCTTGTTACTTGATATTAGTCTGGCCCGGGGGACACAGGGCTTTCTCTATTGTCCTGGCCCAGCCTCAGTCTCAGGAAGGCCCTGTGCCGGAGTCTCAAGGATGGGGCTTTCTCAGTGATCCTGCCTCTCTTTGGTCTAGAGACTAAAAACTATGCTTTCATCCTTGGAAGGTCTTATGTAGGAGTTCACTGCACCTTCTCTCGAGGTAGGAAATTTCTAATAGTATTGGCATAGGATCCTGGGACTAGGAGTTTCCTGCTTCCTCCCTCCCCCTTGTGGTAGAGATTTTTTCTTTCACCATCTTCCTGTTGTAATGTGTCTTCACTTCTTGTCCTGTCTTGGTCCATTCTTTCTTATGAGTTCCCAGTAAAAGTTTGTGGAAAAAAGCCTGTGAGTATTTTCCTGTGCTCACTCCCCCTCTCTGCTTGGAGGAGTGTCTGTACCCTTTGTTACTACTGTTTTGCCAGGTTAACTCAATCTTTGTGAGCTGTAATTCCTACTAACCTACTTGAGTAAGGAATTGTGTTCCCAGTTGGGAAGACAGGCTTTGAAAGCATTTTTACAGCTTAGTTAATTTTCGGTACTGATTTGCACATCTGAGCAACTATCTGGTTAGGCAGACTGTCTTTACGTTGTTACTCATATTTCATATTAAAATCCAATTTAGAGACTAATTTGAGTGACTCTGTAATATGGTAGACTGAGCTAACACAGAACCTCTCCCATTACAAACATCAAGATGTGCCAGATAAAATCTAACAATTGAAAAAACTATCTATAGCTTAGATTGCAAGTGAGAAAGCATAATCTCCAGGTGCCAGAAATGAAAAGGGAAGTGAAGGCTGGAATGACATCTTGGTAGAAGTTGAGGGAGGGGGAAGAAAGACATGTCAAGTGGTTCCAGACTTAGAAATTAGCCCCATGGTTGGGGGCAAAGCAGGAACTAGGGGTGAGGTGTTAGATATGCTTTATACGCATACCTTAAACTTCATTAATTAGCTTGGAATCTAAATATATGCCACAGAGTTGGTTCAGGAAATGTTCTCTCAAGAAATTTACATAAAATGATTGCTAGGCTAGAACAAACAAAAGAAGTAAAATGAAAGACAGTACTCTTAAGAAACATCTAGCTACGCTGGTTTCTCATAGAACAAATAAATAATCCCTGCCAAAGGCGGGCTCACAATTAAACATTAGAAATCTATGAGAAGGAGCTAGAACCTTGGACTGAGTCAGTATTCATAACAGATCAGTGAGTAAATGAACCCTGCATTTCCGGCAGAGGGAACAGAAATTCATAGAGAAGGTATATCTATAAAACGAAAACAACTTGATGTGGAAAAAATCAGAAAGAGACTATAAAATAAGCATATTTATAATTACTTTAAAAATGTATTTTAAAAGAATGGAAACTATAAGGAGATAACCTGACACTGAAAAATTAATAGGTACATTTGAAAAACATTATTGAAAAATATGAAAAAAGAATGTTGAAAGGTTTTTTTAAATGACATATTCAATTATATTAAAGTTCTGAAGAATTTGAAAACTTAAATTTATAAGACCATTTTTATGTATTCACTTACATTTTCACTTTATCTGATGTTATAGGCTTATATTAGAAATTACTGGGGAACCTGAAAGGAAGATATTGTGGGTTAAATATTAAACAAGCCAGGAACTGGGGGGTGAGACTTATGTTTGGTTTTGATTTTCGAGATATTAATCTGGTCATGTCATCGCTTGCATTAAACTCTTCAGTGATTTCCCATTGTCCAACCTTCTTAATATGTTTTATATGTTCTTAATTTTATTAATTGAGCATATGCCAAATATTTATTTGTGTATGACCTCTCCCTTTTACTCCTTAGGTCCCAAATGCCTGGAACACAGTCTGGTACATTGCAGGTGTTTAATAAATAGTTGTTGAATGAACAGATAAACTCAAGGTCTTGGAAATGCTGTTGTCTTTGTGGGAAAGCTCTTCCCAACCTCTTCTTCCCCTTTTCCTGGCAAACTCCTCTATTTGTCCACGTTCAGGTTTCAGATTCTGCAAGAAATCTTTTCTTGTTCTCTCAGCCTAGTTTAGATCCCTGTTTAATTCTTCCACAGCACCTTATAATGCCCTTTTGTAACGTTACTCAATCGTTCACTCAACAAGTAGTTTTTGAGTGCCTGCGATGACCCAACCCCTGGCCTAGGCCCTGGGAATGCAGTAGCAAACACAACAGACCGTCTGAACTCTCGTGAAGTTTATATTCCAGTGCGGTTGGGGTGGGGAGGGTAGGCGAGACCTAAGTAAACCAGTAAATACATAGTACTTCATTTAATTACAAGTAGTGGGAGGAACCAGGAAGCAAGCTTAGGGGGATGAGAGAGCCAAGGAAGTGGGGGTGGCTCATTTACATAGGGGACCAGGGAGGTCCTCGTGCATTAGATGTTTTTAAAGAGAATCTGTAAGTGAATGAGGCATTGGCCCTGAGGTTAAGTAGGGAAAAGTGAACCAGTCAGAGGAAAGAGCAAGGGTAAATGCCTTGAGGGGTGAATGTTCTAAAAGTATTGTGGGACCGCAATGAGGCCCATGTGATTAGAGCAGAGTGAACAAGGGAAAGGGTAGGAGATGAAGTCAGAGAGGGACTTTTTTTTTTTAGAAGGGATGTCGTTTTAGTTATTACAGTTACCACTGGGTGGGCTGGGCATGGTGCAGGGAAAAGGGGCATGGTGCGGCTTCTGGTCTCACAGATGGTTCAAAGGAGCACCAGGGGCTGAAGGTACAGCAGCCCCAGGACCAGCAACAAGATGGTGCTGGGCGGCACAGGCCGATTCAGGATGTGGGGTCTGGGCTGGGAGCTGGGTGTCCACCAGTGATTCTAGGGGACCCCAGGACCAGCCCTCCACAAAGCTGGTGGGCCTAGGAACTCCTTTCCTCAAGCCTCAGATGGGGTTCGCTCCACTTAAGAGATCCCATTCCCAAGGTCTGGGCATGGCCGTGGTGGTGCCCCCTTGTTTGAGGTGCAGACCCGTGGTCACAGCCTGGGGACTGACTGGGTCTAGCCCAGCCAACTCAGCAAAAGGTCAGTACCCAGCTCCTTTCCGTGCTGCTGGGGAGGTTGCGGGAGGGAGGGCCCCACAGAGTCCAGTCCCCACAACTGTGGCTGCTGAGGGCCCCGCTACGTTGGCTGCCTCCTGGAAGAGGGCATGGAAGTTTTCGTGGAGATGAGCCAAGCACTGGAGGGAGGCCACTGTGCCCACGGACTGGCTGAGGCTGAGGCTTGCTATTTTAAGGGTTTCGGTTTTCGCTCCTAAGATATTAAAACCACAGGAGGGATTTTAGTTTGAATGGGCTTTCTGCTATGTTGACCACAGAGGGTAAAAAGTCTCCAGGGAGATTAGTTAGAAAGTAATTTAAAAAATCCAGATCAGAGATGATGGTGTTTGGGACTTGGGGAGTTAATAGGGAAAGCAGTGATAGGTGGTCAACCTCTGGATACATTCGGAACATTTAGCCCACAGGATTTGATGAAAGATTGAATATAGTGTATGAGAGAAACAAAGCAGGGGATGATGATCAGGCCTCTGACCTGAGTATCTGGAAAAAGTGAGCCCAATTTACTGAGATTGGGAAGACTACAGAAGAGCAGAAGGAAGGGGTTATTCCAGGAGGAATATAAATTTGGACATGTTGAGTTATCTATTGGACACACAATGAAGAGTTTGTGTTGGCAACTGTATATAAAATTCTGGAACTCAAGGGAAAAGTCCAGGATGGAGATATAAATAGGGGGGTTATTAACATATAGATGGTATTTAAGGCATCTGGAGCATGGAAAGATGAAGACTGTTGACTCAGCTCTGGGCAATTCCAACATTTAAAGGTCGAGAAGATGAGGAAGCACGAACTAGAGAGGAAAACCAAAAGAGAGTGGTGATCAGAGGCCAAGTAAATGTCTTTTAAGAAGACGGCAAGGATTATCTGTGTGAAATACCAACAGGTGAGGTAAGATGTCATTTGGGAATTGACCATCGTGTCTAGTGTGTGTGGAGGTCATTGGTGCTCCTGACAACTTGTTGGAATAGCAGGTGAAAGCTTCATTGGAATAGGTACAACAGAGGATGGGAACAGATATTTTAGAGACAGAATGAAGGAGTTTTTGGAGAACTTTTGCTTTCAAAGGGTAGAAAAATCATAGAGTAGCTGGAGGAAGATAGAATACTCAACATACTTAAAACTCCTGTGCCTGTAAGAATGGTAAGAATTGTATGTTGTGATAACAGTTCTGTCCATCTTGTTGACTTCTTTTTGCCTACTACAGTACTTGACCCAAAGCAGAAGCACAATTAAATATTTCTTAAACAAGTACCATTTCAGTTAAAATTATAACCCTAAATTTGTTATCATTTGGAAATATTTTCAATTGACACTTCTTTTTCTTTTAAATTGGACAAAAATATGTATTTTGACACTGGTGAAAAAATGAAGCGATCACAGATAATGATTATTTCATATCTACTCCCCAATTCCCCCAGCTGACTTAATTATGCTAAGCACCACATACCACATTTATTTCAGAAAAACCATGCAATGTGACAAATTAATTTGCTAAAAATATTCAGCACAGGTAGCTTTAATTATCTGGAGCAGAGTTTTTCAAATCATGGAGAAAAGAAAGTAAATCTATTTTTCTTCAACAAAGTAGACTTTGATTTAAATTTGGAGAGCATCAGGAAACCATGAAGTCTTTAAGGAGTACCATAGTTGTGTGTGAAAGGTTGATTCATTGCTAAGGGATGGTATGCATTTATGTGATGAAGCACATGTATTTGATCTGAAGATGGTCAGTTGTCATACTATAGATCCTAAGCCTGACATCTGGGAAACTACACAAATGAACGAAGTCATGAAAGATAAGAAGAAACACAGGTTGCAGTTAGATAGGGGTGCTTAGCTTTGTTTGATGGATAATCAAGAATGTTTGAAAATTTTAAGCCAGGAAGTGAAATGATCTGAGCTGTGTATTTATTAACTAATATAAAAGTTGGTTGCAAGATTGAAATGTATGGAGAAGATCAGTGTTTTACAAACATGACTCTGGGAGATTTTATTGGATGCCCCTTGAAAAAAGTTCCACGGTAAAACAAATGAGGAGATGCCAGGTTTCCAAAGCACTGGATTAAACAAATTTAAAGATGTCTCTAAGGTAGCCTATGACATGCTTTGTGAATCTCCAAGTCATATGGGCTAGGCACATCATGGAACTCTTTATTCAAGGAACTCTATTATTCTTTGGAACAGTTTGACAATTTTGGTCTGTATTATCGTTGTGATCTGGATGACCAAACCTGAACCTGCGGAGGAATTATGGGAACGGAAAAGAAGGAGGAGATGATAGTGGGCATGCCTTATTGGCTAGTAGGTGGTGAAAATAGGGAAAGGGAAAAGCCAAAAGGGAAACATATTGGTCTATAAAGCTGATGAGTTTAGCTTAGCACTTCACGAGCTTTAAGATGCTGTGGGGACAACCACGTACAAGTTAAGGCTTTGACCCTGAAAGAAGTTTCAGAAGCACAGATACCAAATAGTGCATCGTGTTGAGAATAATGGGAATGATTAGAGCATGAAGTAGGGATATTGAAGAAATGATAGTTACAGATTTTTTTTTGAAAAAAAGTGCAGGATAGAGCAAAAGACTAGTTTTAGAAAAGATATGGCAACAAGTACTTGAAAATAAGTACTTTTTTTTTTAGCGTGACTAGTATCATTTCTAGTATTCAGACTGAGATATAAAAAGAGAACCAATGTAAAAAAATGTTTTTCTGCTCAGCATATTAATTCACCATGGCAGAAAAGTGTGATGCCTCCTTCAGAAATCCTGACAACCTCAGGATACTTAGGCCATCGGTATTTTGTGACAAGTCAGGAAACCCTCAGCTGTTTAGCTTTGTCATCCTTCCTGTGAGTGTTCATGGTGATCCACTGTATCACATCAGGATTACAGTGTGAGGTTCCCATCTCCTCCCCTTGACATGCTCAGAGGTCTACCTTCTGGGCTTTCTTGAGAACCACCAGTTCGCAAAGAAGTATTTATTCTTAGAACTGTGCCTGTCAGCCCTTGCAGGTGCATCATGGAAAGTGCAGGAATTTATTGAATGGCTGAAAAGCTGACAAGGTGCCATCACCAGAAACAAAACCTTTTAAAAAATCAGAAAACTGAGATTAAATAAACAACAACACACTCTGTCCTTTGTTTTATTCATATCCTTTACATAATTAAGTCTACCTGCATTTATGTTTAGAAGGAAATAGATGTAGCAAAACCTGTGAATGCATTTTCAAGGTCAGAATGTGGAGTTTGGAAGAAAAATATGGAGCAGAAGGTAAGCTCATAGGAAAATTAAGTCAGCCAGCTCTCCCCAGATGGTCACCTTTATACTGTTTTTGTAGCTCATGAATTAGGCACCTGTGTTTTCTTCAACTCACTCCCTGCCATGTGAATTCTTTCATTTGACATTTTAATTGCAAATAAAAACAATAAATCCTGATTTATTTCACCAAAAAAAAAAACCTTATGTTTTTTACTCTTATCTGTTCTTGGAATGCAATAACACATTCATATTTGGGGATTCCTAAAATGCTTATTTGAATTTTACAATTCAAATTGTATAATATGATAATAAAAATGCAAATATAGTGGTTTGACACACATAAGGATTTCTTGCACTTTTCAGGAGACTGACTTGAGTAACTTTTAAGATCTGTTCAGTTTCTTTTCTTTTTTTTTCAAAGATTTTATTTACTTGTTTGACAGAGAGAGAGAGAGAGATCACAAGCAGGCAGACAGGCAGGCAGAGGGAGAGGGAGACTGGCTCCCTGCTGAGCAGTGAGCCCAATGTGTGGGGGGCTTGATCCCAGGACGCTGGGATCATGACCTGAGCGGAAAGCAGACGCTTAACCAACTGAGCCACCCAGGCGCCCCTGTTCAGTTTCAAAATATAGATTATGTGTCTTCTGTTAGAATGTATTTTTAAAGTAGATCTATGATTCATGATAAGAATAGCCATATGGATTTCATACCTAATTCAATTTAAAATGTTCCTTGAATGTGATAGTCACGTGTTAAGTACATCATCTACCCTCATATATGAGAAGAACATAATGCCTTTAAATAAACAATGATTTCCAAGTAAGGAATGTACTTTTCTCAGTCACTGCTTTCAAACTTCTCTGGCATTTGAACTGGCATTCTATTATTGAAATGTCAGGTAAAGATAGTAAGCTCCCACCATCAGTGCTTAATAAACCAACACAATAATTTCCACTTTCCTTTGCATTGCTTCTATGCATTGATTAAGTGTTAACATTTATGTAAAAGAAAAGTGATTCCTAAGAGATACATATTATTTTTTCTCTTTCTGTTAGAGATACCCTTCATAAATGTAGCAGAAAAATAAATGTGTTTAAAGCACATGTACAATTAAAGATAAGATAAAACTACTCAGTAAATTATGGCAGGAGTGGTTTATATTAATACCACTTGAAAAACAATGCCTTTCAAATTAAAATTGTTTATGTATGAGTAATTTGTCTTGCAGTAAAATTAAAAAAAAAGCGAGAATTCGTAGTCTGATTTAAAGATTAGGACCTTATCTGATTCAAAAGATAAAACAAAACTAAGCTTATTTTATTTAATAGTCTCTCAAATGGAACAAAACCAAGTTATTTACTGTATTCAAGACCTTGTTGAGTAAGTCATTTCAAGTTTATTGCATTTCCCTGTTTACTTTGAGTTAATTAGATCCTAATGACTCATGAAATAGAAAAGGTAAAAGTATAATTTTAAGGATGTCTAGTGGTCTATGGGATTAAATTTTTTCATCTGACAAAATATTAAATTATTATTTAATCTAATATGTGCTTGTAGCATCTGTTTTTACCCAATTAAATGTTTTACTTGTGAATTTAAAAATTAACTCCTCATACTTAGAATCTACAACTCAACCTCCAATTTCATCTCCTAGAACTTCCTTAAAATTACATTTAAAAATGTTTCTGATACATTTTCATGTATACAGAGATTGAATTGTAGAGTCACTGAATAGTCTTTTGAATAGTGTTGTTGAATGGCATCAAGCAATTCAACCCTACCCCCCCCCAAATATTTCCTCCACCTTCTGGACAGGTATTTTCTTTTGGCTCATTTATTTGTTCCATAAATATTTAATGAGTACCTGTCATGTTACAGGACTTAAGCTAGGCATGGACATCAAAGGAAAACAAAAAGCAATCATCATTCTTGTTCTCATGATACTTACAATTTACAGTAGAGAGAGAGTAGCCAAATAATCATGGAGATAAATGTAAAGTTACAATAATGATAAATACTAGGAAGCAAGAGTAGATAGTACTATGAAAGAATGATGGCACATGGTAGACATTTAATAGTAGGCACTTGATCTTTGTTTGCTGGATTAATGAAAGAATAATTGAATGAAGGGGATAGTACAGAGACTTGTCTTGGAAAAAGCTTCCCTAATCCAAATCAAAACCTCAATGAGATACCACCTCACACCAGTCAGAATGGCTAAAAATTAATGTCAGGAAACTACAGATGTTGGCAGGGATGCAGAGAAAGGTGATCCTCCTACACTGTTGGTGGGAATGCAAGCTGGTGCAGCCCCTCTGGAAAACAGTATGGAGGTTCCTCAAAAAGTTGAAAATACAGCTACCATACGGCCCAACAATTGCACTACTGGGTATTTACCTCAAAGGTACAAATGTAGTGATCCGAAGGGGTATGTGCACCCTGATGTTTATAGCAGCATTGTCCACAATAACCAAACTATGGAAAGAGCCAAGATGTCCATCAACAGATGAATGGATAAAGAAGATGTGGTGTGTGTGTGTGTGTGTGTGTATATATATATATATATATATATATATATATATATATGAATATTATGCAGCCATCAAAAAGAATGAAATCTTGCCATTTGCAATGATGTTGATGGAACTGGAGGGTGTTATTCTGAACGAGATAAGTCAATCAGAGAAAGACATGTATCATATGATCTCACTGATATAAGGAATTCTTAATCTCAGGAAACAAACTGAGGATTGCTGGAGTGGTGGGGGATAGGAGGGATGGGGTGGCTGGGTGATAAACATTGGGGAGGGTATGTGCTATGGTGAGCGCTGTGAATTGTGTAAGACTGTTGAATTGCAGACCTGTACCTCTGAAACAAATAATACATTATATGCTAAAAAAAAAAAAGAAGAAGACGACAGTAGGAAGGGAAAAATTAAGGGGGTGAATCAGAGAGGGAGACGAACCATGAGAGACTATGGACTCTGAAAAACAAACTGAGGGTTCTAGAGGGGAGGGGGTGGGGGGATGGGTTAGCCTGGGGATGGGTATTAAAGAGGGCACGTACTGCATGGAGCACTGGGTGTTATATGCAAACAGTGAATCATGGAACACTACGTCAAAAACTAATGATGTAATGTATGGTGATTAACATAACATAATAAAATTTAAAAAATGCAAAAAGAAACAGCTTCACTGAAGCAGGTATGTTTGACCTGAAATCTGAAACATGAATAGGCATTCACTTGGCAAAGAGTATAGGAAAAGGGTCTAAAACAAAAACAAAAACAAGGCTTGGTGGCAAGATAGAACATGACAGATAAAGAAGAGTGAGCCTGTAATAAAAGTTCAAAATTGAACATGGTGCCAGTAGAAGCTAGAGTGGTTGGTCTTTATTCACAGACCACATGATTGTCTATATAGAAAATCCTACAGAATCTACCAAAAAAGCTACTAAAACTGTTTTTCATAAGATGAGAAAATATAAGGTTAACATTAAAATATCAATTGTATTTCTACATAATAACAGTGAGCAATTAGAAACTAAAATTAAAAAAACGGTAATATTTATAGAATCAAATATAATATCAAAATCATGAAATATTTAGAATCAAATGTAACAAAATATGTACAAGAATTGTTTACAAAAAAACTACAAAACGCTGCTGAAAAAGTTAAAGATTTAAATAAGTGGAATGGCATACTATGTTTACAGTATTGGAAGACCCAACTTTGTAGAGATGTTAGTTTTTCCCGAATAGATTTGACACAATCCTAGTTAAAATGTCAGCAGTCTTTTTTTTAAATGAAAGCTGACAAGCTAATTATATATAATTATTATAAAACTTACATGAAAATGCAGAGGGTATAGAGTAGCAAAATTGAAAAGCAAGAAGAAGGAGGATTTATACTACTACTTCATTTCAAAACTTACTATAAAGATATAGTAATCAAGAAAATGTGATATTAGTGTAAGTATTAATATACAGATCAATGAAATAGAATAGAGCTCAAAAATAGGCTCACAGATACATAGCCAATTGATATTCAGTATGTGTGCTGGGAAACTAAGTGAAGAAAGGTTAGTCCTTTCAATAAATGGTACTATAAAAATTGGATACCCATATGCTATGCTGAAAAATCAACTCAAATGGGCCATAAATATAAATGTAAGATCTGAAACTAAATTATTTTAAAATAAAGTATAGAAGGGGGGACCCCTGGGTGGCTCAGTTGGTTAAACATCTGACTCTTGATTTCTGCTCAGGTTATGTCTCAAGGTCTTGAGATTGAGTCCCGTGTTGGGCTCCCCAGTCAGTGAGGAGTCTGCTTGAGATTCTCTCTCTCCCCCTCCTCCCATCTTAAATAAATAAATACATCTTTTAAATAACAATAATAATAAAAGAAAGTTTAGAAGAAAATCTTTAAGACCTTGGGTTAATCCAAGGTTTCTTAGATTGACTGTAAGAAGCATAAGCCATAATAGAAAATAGTGCCAAATTTAAAATTATTGGTTTTCAAAATAAACCAATTTACTTTTATTTTATTTAAGAAAATTTTTAAAAAACCAAGGATAAGAGAAAATAGTTGCAAAACATTTCTGATAAAAGGATTTTTACCCAGAATATATACAGAACTCTTAAAACTCAACAATAAAAGAAAATAAATGACCCAATTAAAAAAATAAAAGATTTGAATAGACACTCCACCAAAGAAGATATATAAGTGGTTAGTAAGCATATGAAAAGATATTCAACTAGTGTTTAGGGAAAAGTAAATTAAAACTACACTAAGACCCTATTAGGATGGTTTTATCTTAAAGTCCTCATTTCTGTGTATGATTTTTAAAAAGGTAGACTTTACTCTGTATGATTATTGTCTTAATTACAGAACAGTATAGAAATGACTCTTCCCTCAGATAATATCTCTTACCTAGGCTAAATTCTGGCAGTCTTCTTTCTCCAGTAATTACCTTTCATTTGATAATAAACTCTCATCTTCCCAAAATTTTCCCTGTTCAAAATCTTGGACAAATCATAATGTGTCCCTTGACCTCAGTTTCCTCTATGTGAAATATAGAGTTTGGAACACAAAGTCCCTTCCAACTCTGTGATACTACTCTCCTAAAACCGAGATAACTTTTTGATAAAAATCAAGGAAAATTAGCCTCCTTCACCTACATTTGACCCATCTATGGTATGAATAAATGCATATAGATACCGAATTCTGGTAAGACCTACTCCTCGTACAATTGTGCATATTAAAACTTTAGCATTTATTTTGATTATTTTTGTAAACTTTTCTCCTGAGTCAAATTTTTACTGTAACCCTCATTACTAATGTATCTGAATTTCACTAAAAAATATGACCCTCGATATAGTAGATGTGTGAGTATTGATTTAGGAAATGTTGGACTCATTCTTATAATTGGTACACATTTATGTGTACAGTAAGTTATTTTTAATTAGGACTCAAGGACAAAAACAAGCCTGAACAATTTAACTATTGAACAGTATAGTCAAAAAGATCTGCCCTGGGATCCAGAGTATCTTAGTTTTAGTTCTGGCTTTATCACTAACCATTTCAGACTACTTAGATGTACCCAACCTTTGTTTGTTTGTTTGTTTGTTTGTTTAGAGAGAGAGAGTGCATGCACATGGAGGTGGGAGGGGTAGAGGGAGAAGGAGACAGAGACTCTTAAGCAGACTCCACACCCAGCATAGAGCCTGACACAGGGCTCGATCTCACCCTGAGATCATGACTTGAGCTGAAATCAAGAGCCAGGAGCTTAACCATCTGAGCCACCCAGGAGCCTCAGTACTCAACCTTTATATCATGGGCAGTAATTTTATCTTACTTGGTTTTGATTTCCTCATCTTTAAATTTATGAATCTGATTTGATTATCACTAGGGTGACTTCTGTTTGAATAGTTTATTGCTTCTATTCAGATTTATTACTTTCAGGTACATACAAAAATTTAAATTAGGCTGTCTATCGAGAACACTTTTAAATAATTCATTTTCTTTTACTGTCTTATATTTACTGTTCATTTACCTGGTGGCAGGGCTTTCTATTACCTTCTACTCTGAGCATTCTTCCTTTCAAATCTCCTGCACGAAGCCAGCTTAGCATAATTGTGTACTGGGCCCTGTTTTTCCTGGGACTCAAGTTGCCCTCTCCCACCACTCTTTTTTTGTGTGTCCCATTAATTAATGGCACTCCTGATCAACTAGTCCAAAACATTGGTTTTATAAAGATGCTGAAATTGACAGAAATTAAGCAAATTTCCCAAAATTATAGCAACAGTTTCAGGACTACAAACTAGAACTCTTGACTTCCTAGTCCTTTGTGTTTTCCATAATATCATAAGACATTTCTAGAGTAAATGGATGATGATAAAAGGAGGATTTGTATCAAGGTGGTAGATTAGGCATATGTAACTTTATTTCCCTCCTACCTCAAACATCATAGATGTAAAAAGATGTAAAACAAACAATAAATTTTAAACAGTGATGGGGGATAAAGGATGTTATTAAAACACAGAGTTTTAAAGAATCCCCGGAAGACAGCAAGCAGACAGGATCAGATTCATGAATGAAAATGATGATAATAATAATCAGTAGTAACATTCATTAAGCTTTTACTATGTACCAGGCACAGTTCTGAACATTATCATTTATTATTTAATCCTCAACACACACACACACACACACACGTGCATGCCGCACATGCATTCTGGGGTATTCTGGCAGAACAGAAAAGACTAAAAACTCAAAAGCATGAACCTGAGAAAGCAGGGTATGGGCAAATTCTCCCAGTGAAGGCCAAGGAAGAACCTTAAACTCACAAACTCACAGAGAGCAAAAGAGATTCCTGGTACAAACATTTGGTGATCGATTAAAGAACTGAACTGATAGGGTGAATCCATTCTCTTTTCTTAGTTCTTTAGACTTCGAAACAACAGCAGTTGTTCCTAGGTTAAAAGCTCCAGCATTACTCTCTAGAAGAAGACATTTGAATTTTGGAGTAGGAGCTGAGATGAGAAAAGCGTAGCAATATCCCCAGACGTTTTTCAAAGGCCAGGAGCAACTGAGCCATCATACCCAGGGACACACCCTCTCTTTATTACCCTTTGCTGAAGTGGCCATTCCTCAGCCACTTGCATATCTACTCCTGGAAATAGGCTTTTATTATTAGAAACTGTATCCACCCACAGATGGATGGGAATCCCTACTGGATTATGGAAGCATATAGTTTTTAAGTCGTTAAGTAGACCTATTAAATAAAAAAAAAAATCACGGACTCTTTGAGAATGACCATCTTTATGAAGATATATATATTTATATAATTATATATAATTATCTCAGAGGAGATAGAATTCATTGAGCAAACAGATTGCACTCTTTAAAACATAAATATCAGAAAAATCAAGAAAATAATAGGCTGAGGTGAAGAAGAGACAATCATAGAGAAAAAGTTTGAAAATAAGAGATGAAAGATGTAAGGAACCTATCAGAGTTGAATTATGGAATAAATAATGAGAAAGGCAAAAACACTAGAAAGAGGAAATACTAGGGAAACATTGGAAAAATATGGCAAAGTAATATTAAAATATCAGTCAAAATAAAATTTAAGCCAAAACTATGTGACAAGGATGACTTAATTTAGAGAAAAATTACTAAGAATGTATTAGTATCCTAAACCCTTGCATACCTAGCATCAGAATTTTGAAATACATGTGTATGAGGCAAAAACTGGTAGTGGGGAAAATTAGCAATTCACACAACTTTCTCAGAGATTGACAGCTCAAATAGACAAAAATGTGAGACTAGTTGAGATTTCAATAATTCATTCATACACAAGCTTGAGTATGCATATTATATAGGTTTGTGTATGTATTATCTATTGTTTTCAAACATCTGTGGAATATTTACCATGTATGACTCCAAAAATGTTATTAAAATACAAAATGAGAAATGACGCAAGTAATTTCTTTCTCTGATCAATATATAACAAAATCACAAAGTCAAGATAAAAGTATAGTCCTTTTAAAACCATTCCCTTGGTAACTTTTTTTTTTCCTCTAAATAACATTTACTTTAGGGGCATCTGAGTGGCTCAGTCGGTTGAGAGACCGACTCTTGGTTTCGGCTCAGGTCAGGATCTCAGGGTTGTGAGATTGCGCCCCTTGTTGGGCTCCGGGCTCCATGGGGAATCTGCTTGGGATTCTTTCCTTCTCCTTTCCCCTCCTCCTCTGCCCCTCCCCCCTGCTCATGTGCTCACACGTGTGCACTTGCTCCCTTTCTCTCTCTCTTTCAGATAAATAAATAAAAGGTGAAAGATTTATGTGATCTGAAGAAAAACCAGGGTTAGGGTTAGGGTTAAAAAAAAGAAGAAGATAGTAGGAAGGGAAAAATGAAGGGGGGGGAGTTCAGAGTGGGAGAAGAACCATGACAGACCATGCACTCTGAGAAACAAACTGAGGGTTCTTGAGGGGAGGAGGTGGGGGGATGGGTTAGCCTGGTGATGGGTATTAAAGAGGGCACATACTGAATGGAGCACTGGGTGTTATACGCAAACAATGAATCATGGAACAGTACATCAAAAACTAATGATGTAATGTATGGTGATTAACATAACATAATAAAAAAAGATAAATAAAATCTTTTTAAAAAAAGAACACTTAATAAGAAATCAAAATTAAACGGTAGACAAAAAAGAAATGATCCGCTCTGTCAAAAGAAGAAAGATATAACTATGGTGGGATTCTGAGGAAACATGCAGAGTCATGAACACACCCATAAACCTAAGCAAACTATCAAGAAGGAAGTAATAAGGATATTAGTAAGGAAATAATAATGAAACAAAATATATTTCACAAAACCAAATTCTGGATTTTTGGAAAAGACCAATACCATGAATGAAATGTTTTCATGTTTGATTGAGAAAAAGAGCACTGGTACAAATTTTAAAAAGAAAAAATCAGATGAAATAAACATTCTAGGACCATAAGACAATGAAATGATAGAAAATTGGAATAGCCCAATAGCAGAAGAAACTGAAAAGAAAAGCTAAAACCTACCCCAAGTTCCCAGTTCCAAATGAATTTACAAAGATCTGTCCTTCAAAGAACAGGAACTTCTAAAGTATTTTAGCTATTCCAGAGTATATGTTAAAATTAATGGAAAAATATTTGGTAACTCAGTAAATAAGATATTAGTCAGGATTTTTTTTTTTTTTTTTTTAGAGAGAGACCAAGTGAGAGAGAGAGCATGAGTGGTGGGGGGGGGGGGAGCGGGCAGAGGGAGAAGGAGAGAATCTTAAACAGGCTTTATGCTGAGTGCAGAGCCCTTCATAGGTCTTGATCACACGACCCTGACATCACATCTGAGCTGAAATCAAGAGTCAGATGCTTAACTGACTGAGCCACCCAGGCGATCCAAGGATTCTATTAATTCTAATATAAAGAATGATCTGATGACAGAGTAAATGATTATCATAAAACTAAAATTTTATAGATGTACTACTCTAAATTTATAGATTATAGATTGGAATCACTATATACCCATGATTTCAATTCTTGATAAAATAGTGAATTTTAAGACCTAGAAAATGAAATAAAATAGCTACTTCCAATTTTAATCTAAAGCTATTCACTTGGTTAAATTATTTTGAATCATCTTTGAAATTTTTCATTTTAATTTTAGGAAAAATGATTAGTAATAGAAAAATTTAAAAGATTTTTTAAACAAAGAAAAAGCATCTAAAGCACAGGACTGGGATTCAGACTTACCCTATAAACCCACAGGAGGTGACTTCATTTTATAATTAGGAAAAAATACTCAAGTTCATTTTTGATAATCTCTAATATTATCCAATACTTCATAAAACTATATTAAACCAAATAACACTTCATTCGTTACTGGTAGTTTGCTATGCAAATGCAGTAAGTTACTAACCAATTACTTTTCCTCCTTCTCTATTCCCAAGATTTAGTTTATAAAAGAAACACCAATAGAAAGTCTGAGAAAGCAGCCCCAGGGAATCTAACATACTGAGGAGAAACTCATTATTTCATGTGTTTCACTTGGAAGTTTAAATCATCTTAATAGTAATCATGTTCTCAAGAAAATACATAAACTATTCACCACCATAACAATTTCTGGGAAGTCCAAGCTTCACCCTGTCCTATGAATATCTTTTACAGGTGTAGATAGTACCACAGTAACCTCACCACACAATTCCCAGAGTAACTAAGAAACTGGATGACAGTATGATACAGTAGCAAGAACGTAAAAGAGGAAAATACTGTTAAGTAGCTTGATAGTGGAATAATATATCAAAGTGTCAGTTTGGATAGAAATATTCATCCATTTTCTAGTGCAGGAGATACTTGAGGACATGAGAAGCTGAATTTGTAAGGTTTCTTTGTAACACGCTCTCTGAAAACACCCAATTTGATTGGGTGTCTCTCCAGCAATTTCTTGATAAAGTCTTTTTCCCTTCCCATTTCCTGAGCACTATGAAAAAGGGAATTGGGATTTACTAATGATTATTACAGAAAAAAAAGCCTCCCAATTTTACGATATGCATAGGTAGAATCACTCCCGGTATAAAAGCTTGGTTGCTTTTTTCTGTACTAAGCTAGGGAAATATTATAGAGCCTAAGGGTCCACATCATTTTGGGTCTAGTATTTTAAGATGACAAATAATAATTATTTTACTAACTTTCATCAAGGAATCATTAGACCGATAAGGAGTTGTGGAAAGAAAGGTAAAAATACATAGACTTTAATTTTAAGGTAAACTTAAAGCTCTGTGAAGGAGGTTCTGTCTTTCATCCAGCTGCACCTAAGGTCAGTTGAGGTCATAAATGAAGCATAAATAAATAACAGTGTGGAGGGACAGACTGGTAGCTGGTGCACTGCTGAGGTATCCTATTGCTCATCTGATGTGGTGGTTTTATTGTATTCCTGCAGTCATATACCCAGTATACTTAATTGGCTAATGAATAAGTGTTCGTTATATTCATGTTCTAAGAAACTTCAGAAACGGTTTGCATACAAAATGTTGTCGTTTGGATAACATATTTTAAAATACCTCTCCAGAGAGCTTAAAATAAGACTTCTCTAAATTTTTTCACAAGTGCTAAAATGAACTTTGAGACACTTTTAAGTCATACCCATTGGTTCTTACTCCTCCCATTCATGGAAGGAAGATTAAGTTTGATCGTTATGGAAAGATGGGGTCCAGTCCCTTAGGTTCTTATTTTCTTAGAGTTCACATTTTGTAAGATCTAAATCTTGTCAGTAAAACCTGACACAGGTATCACTGTTAACTAGTGAATACAGGGGCACCCGGGTGGCTCAGTCATTGGGCGTCTGCCTTCGGCTCAGGTCATGATCCCAGGGTCCTGGGATCGAGCCCTGCATCGGGCTCCCTGCTCTGTAGGAAGCCTGCTTCTCCCTCTCCCACTCCCCCTGCTTGTGTTCCCTCTCTTGCTGTGTCTCTCTCTGTCAAATAAATAAATAAAATCTTAAAAAAAAACAGTGAATACAAATACTATATAAATATACAATAAAATTTAATTCTGTACAATCAATTCCATTCAACAAACACTTTTTATGTGCCTACAAGTGTCATGATTCTGTATTGGATACAGTGGCATATACAAAAATTAGTAGGACACAGATGTTCTAGTATTTAGCATAGAAGAGGACAGTAGATTGTTCAGCTTCTTTCAGACAGGGAAAGACAGATTACATTTTGTTCAGGTCTAGTCCTCATAGGTTCCCAAAACACAATCAAATCAGCTGTTCTTTTGCATGGATGCCATGAAGGTTGGAAATAAGAAAATATGGACTGAGCTAATTTCACTGTCATTAGGAATAAGGTTATAGTTGGCTGTCATGATGTACAGACATGTACGCAAGATTAAAGAGAAAAGTGAGGTGAAAATACAGAAGGAAAGGGAAGACATCAAATATAATAGAGACAAAAGAAAGCTCAAACAAAAAAGGAATGTGCAACTTTTGACTTCCTGAGGTGTCAGGTAATGGTAGACAAATCAAGATTCAGTTTTAGCTGCTTGGGAAGATTAGATGAATTTTAAAAGGGGGAGGGTGGGTGTGGAGGGAGAAGAAAAGAAAAAGAAGGAAATGCTGATTATAGTTCCTAGAAAAACTGGGAAACATTACTCATTCTGACTGCATAATGGATTGTTTAACAAAGAAAACTATCTTAAGCTTTGTATACTAAAGATTTGTTTATTGGGTAAGTAATCACTTTCAAATGAGATAGGTACCTTCCATTTCAGAGAGTCTCTTAGCAACTACAGCTTTTATTTTGTAGCATAAATTGTTCCCTTGGTTGTGGTAGGTTTGGCAAACACTTTAAGGAGAGTCTGGGCCAGGATTTTGTCATTTTATAAATTCATGATTTAAAAATTCTAGTATTGTTAAATTTTTTTTTTGTTATATATTCCAATATCATCCCAAATCCCATGAAGAAAAGTCATCCTGTTTTTGATAAATAACAAAGTAGGATATTTTTAAGAATATAGTGAAGTTTTATTTGAGCACATTTAAATTGGGCTAATTCTTTTTTCGGGTTTAGTTATGCAGTTAGTCTGCATTTGAGGAACATGGCGAGTTGTTGGTGGATCAAAGCAGAGATGATTGGCAGATGAGAAGGACACACTGATTATCATGTCTCATTAGTAACCTGTAAAGTGAGAGGGTTTCCTTTCATAAACAGAGCAATGGAAGTGCAAGGCATTATTGACCATTTATTTTGTTGGTACATATGTTCTGCTGTACAGCATTAGACTTTTAAACTGACCATTTACCTGCCTAGTGGGAGCTGATAAGTACAATTTTAGGAATTTTGCAACCCAGTGATATCATACTGTTAGTTTGGAAACTGGCCTTGGTAGGAGTATTTACATAACAAATCAGCAAGTGTTACCAATCAAGACTTTTGTCTTATTTTGTTTTGTCTTTTTGTTGTGGAGAGCTGGTTGTTGATTACTTACCAGGAAACCACTGTTGCTATTGCTCTGCACCTCACTTACCATGTTGCATTGACTCTGGTTTTGCCTGTTCTTCTTCTAACATACAGACTTGCTCCCCTCAATTTAGGGTCTTTGCTCTTGCTATTCTCTGTCTGGATGCCCCTCCTTTGGATTTCCATAAGACTGGCTCCTTCTGAACATTCAGGTTTCACTCCTAATGTCACCTTTCCAGAGAGGCTTTCCAAGACTTATCTTAATCAAAGGACCATGGGTGACTCAACATCATCAACCTTAGCTCTGTAACTTAGAATAGTGTCTTTAAAGTTACGTGCTTGTGTATCATTTAGCTTGCATCTGGTTGCAAGCCACAGAAAACCAAACAGTAAAGCCTGTATTTGTCTAGTAGGCAGGAATCATGGGGTTGCACATTCGAGGCTAGTACAACAGCTCAGTGATGGCATCAAGGGCTGGGCTCCTTTCTTTTTCCTGCTCCACCTTCCTTAACACGTGAAGGTTCTTTGCATGATCACGAGCTGGGGAAAGAGGAAGGGTGCAAAGACCAACTCTCTGAAGGCATATGCCAGCAGTTTGTCCACTTAAAAAGCCGTCTTAGAAGCGTACCCAGTGACTTGACACTTAAAACAATTGGCCAAATGACAAGAGTCTGGAAAGAGAAGTATGTTTGCTTTCCAGCTTTTGTAGTAGAAGGCAAGGGACGTGAGGGTTTTAGATGGCTTTAGAGTAGATAATTCATATTGTTTGCCACAGTACCCAATAAATGTTTATGGAATTAGTGAACAATATGCTTTAAATGACCCAGCTCCATCTTCATCCAAGTTCCAGATGGAGATGAGTCATAGGTCAGATTCTGTAGTCTAAATGTCAGTCAAGTTAATAAAAATTCATCATTAAGGAAGAAGAAAATGGTAATTGGATTATTCCAGATCACTGGAAGCTCATGCCACTTAAGTGTCAATATTTTCTTGTTTTGGGTTGTAAGGTCCAACCTTACCTTAAAGGAAATCTTTCCAAAATAGGTTATCTTACTATCAACAGGTAGTTGATGATTTGATCATTTTTCAATAATCAAAATATGTTATCAGGGGCACTTGGGTAGCTCAGTCGGTTAAACACTCAGCTTTTGGTTTTGGCTCAGGTCATGCTCTCGGATCTGTGGGATCGAGCCCCGGGTCGGGCTCTGTGCTCAGTGTGGCGTTTGATTCAGATTCTCTCTCCCTCTCCCTCACTCTCTCTCTCTCAAATAAATAAATAAATAAATAAAATCTTAAAAAAATATGTTATCAATACGAACACATTGATTATACCATAACACATTGAGGGGTTACCTCCTGGAACTTTGGACAGTGTTATGACTCTTTGCCCCAGCTTACAATGGTCCTTGATGCTATATTAAAAAAATTTTTTTGCCATACCTTTATTGTTTTATTTCTAATCCCTTTTCTGTGGCAGGATAGAGAAATAAATAAGAGCATGGCCACTGGGATCAAACACATATGGTTTTGGATCCTGGCCCTATCATTTACTAGTTGTATTGTTTTGAGCCAGGTAATTCATCTTTCTGAGCCTTAGTTATTTGTTATTTTTCTTTAACTACACAGTGGAACAGTAATAATTCTTTTATATATTGGTGAGGATTTTACAAAATGATATAAAAACAGCAAATAAGCACTGGATAGATGATGACCTCGCCTTGTTCTAGATCACATATTAAACTACCTATGAGTAGTAACCTGAAGAGTCTATCTGTGATCTGCTTCCTGCATCAGCCTCATCTGAGAGGACCATTACAAGAGCAGATTTCAAGGTTCAACCCTCAACATCTTTTTTTATTTCAATTTTTAATAATAAATGGTCATGTTGACTAAAATTTGAGAACCACTGCCTTCAGCCCTCAAGCAAGGATTTGTTGATCAGATTAGTTTAATCTCTGTTAATGACCTCGGAGAGCTGCTGGGAATGATTTTAAGAATAGGGATTCCTGAGTCACATCTCAATGTAGCCCAGATTCTACAGCCATATTGCTGAGATTCAAATCTTAACTCTACAACTTCCTGTTTCCCTGGGGAAGTAATTTTAACTCTATTGGTCACAGTTTCCTTTTCTGTAAAATGGGGGTAATAATAGTACCTACCTCATAGTGCTGTTAAGAGGAGTAAAATGTTTAAGTCAGTGCCATACTAAATACTAGACATAACAGCTATTACTACTATAAGTTAGCATTGCTATTTAAAATCCCTGGGATGTACGTTGAGATTCCATATCAGTGATTCTCAGTATGGCCACACATTGTAATCACTGGGGAGTCCTGAAGATCCTGATGGCAAGACCATACCCCAGCACAATGAAATCAGAAATATATGTAGGTAGGATCTAGGTATATGGTTTTATTTTTTTCCCCAGTGTTCCCAGGTGATGCCAGTGGGTAGCCAAGACTGAAAACCACTCCTCCCTGCCATTTAAAAGCTCTCCTGGTGATTCTGATGATCAGACAATACTACCTGAGAGAGGTATACTGGCAAATGGAATAGGGGTTAATCTTTATTGAGGGAGGAAAGATTAAGAGCTCAGCCTCTGACCAGGAAAGCCTGCAGAGCATAAAGCTATTATAAAAGTACTGAATGTTGAGGGCAAAAGCTGCTAAAAGAAAAGCTGTGAATGGAATTAAAATAAAAGGCACAGGGTTTGGAATCACTTAGATCTGGACTCCACACTCAGATCTCTTGTTTGTTAATGAGGTACTTAAATCTCTCTAGAAGCTTCCATTTTCTCATTGCAAAATGTGGGTATTTACTACCACATAAAGGTTGTTGTAAGGATAAAATGGGTTAAAAGTGTAAAGTTCTTAGCATACAATGCCCCCTACTTAATAGGCATTAAATATTTATTGTTATTGTTGCTTTTAGAAGTGAGGATTAATGAATGGCTAAAGTTAACAACACAGGAAACAACAGATGTTGGCGACGACTCAGAGAAGGGGGAACCCTCTTAAACTGTTAGTGGGAATGCAAACTGGTGCAGCCACTCTGGAAGACACTATGGGGGTTCCTCAAAAAGTTAAAAATAGCACCCTACAATTCAGCAATTGTACTACTGGGTAATTATCCAAAGGATACAAACATACTAATTCGAAGGGCTACATGCATCCCCATTTTTATAGCAGCATTATCTAAATAGCCACATTTATGGAAAGAGCCCAAATGTCCATCAGCTGATGAATGGATAAAGAAGATGTGGTATATATATGTACACACACACACACACACGAATATTACTCAGCCATAAAAAGGAAAAATCTTGCCATTTACAGCAGTGTGGTTGGATCTCGAGAGTATTATGCTAAGTGAAGTAAGTCAGTCAGAGAAAGACAAATACCATATGATTTCACTCATATGTGGAATTTAAGAAACAAAACAAATGAACATGGCGGGTGGGGGGCGGGGAAGAGAGGCCCCCGGACTCTCTTACCAAGAAATGGACTCTTAACAAACTGATGGTTACCGGAGGGGAAGTGGTGAAGGGTGGCAGGGATGGGTTAAATAGGTGATAGACATCAAGGAGGGCACTTGTGATGAGCACAGGGTATATGTAAGTGATAAATCACTAAATTCTATACCTGGAAGAAAAGATTATAATAACATTGTTTGGTGACAGATGTTAACTACACTTATTATGATGAGCACTGAGTAGTGTATAGAATTATTGAATTGGGATGTTGTATGCCTGAAACCAATATCACACTGTATATTAATTATATTTCAATAAAAATTATATTAGTAATATATATTAAAATAAAGAAGTGAGGATTAACAAAATCCAGGATATGAGAAAGAGCGAGGGGGAAGGGTAATACCCCAGCATTTCCTTAGAAAATGGGATAAATGCTACATAGAGGGATGAACCTGAGAGTTGGCAGGCCAGAGGAGGAGTCCGTTTCAGGAAAATATTCTGAGATCTTCTTGTTTTCATTGTTTGTCTGGCAGCCTTCCCAGTCCTTATCTAATATTCCTCATAGGCTGAGCTAAACTAGTAAATCCAAACTTCTATATTAGTAACCAAATTTGGTAGAATAGTTTCATGAAATAAGTGCAAGGAGGTTCTGAATAAGAACCTTTAGGGGACACATTAATAAGGTATGCACAGTATTGCAGTGGTTTTAAGAACAAGTGTTTTGCTGACTCGGAGGCTTCTTTCGCTCCCTTCCAGATTCTGGCCTTGCAGATTTCTGGTACTTTTACAGAGCTAAAGGGAATCAGAATTCCATTGAAAACTCCGGTCTCATATCCAGTTTATTACTCATCAACTCTTTGCAGCACTAGCCAAGTCTGGGCCGGTGGGACCTGATTTCTCCCACTTTTGGTCCTTAGACCTCTTTTGGCTTTTACCACCTGCTTGTATATCCCATGACCTCATCCTGCTCGATTCTCTTGGGTGGGTTCCAGCAAGATGGCTCAGGCTCCAGTGGGCTCTGCTTTCCAATTCTCTCCCTCTGATCAGATAGACATAGAGGGCAGGCAGGCCACCAAGTCCATTCTCTGTGCAACCAGGAAAGATTCCAGTCTCCCTTCTTGCAGGCACCCCCAGCAGCTACCATTGGTTCTATTGGGAACACTCCTCATTGGATAGAAGGGAAGCAAAGACTTAGTATTCTGACCCAAGTTAATGACATAACACTTCTCCATGAGTTTTCTTTCCTCTCACAATTACCTCTTAATAAGGATTGGAAAAGGCCTATGGTGTAATGTAATAGGGCTGGACCAGCTTTTAATGGGGTGTGACTGGTTTCCTTGATGGCTTTTTTTTGAATAATATTTCTTAGCCTTGGATGGTCATAGGAATCATCTGAAAGCTTATACAAACAAACAAACAAACAAAAATCCTGATGACTGGATCCCAGTCTTGAAGATTTTGATTTAATTAGTGTGGAGTAGCAGGCTGGTTTAAAAACTCTGCAGGTGATTCTAAAGACAGCCTTTATTGGGAACACTGTTTTAGAATGGGGTGCTACTTAACACTAATTACTTGCATTCATGAGCTTTTACCAGTCATTTGGGGACTCCTGGAAAAACCCTATTCAGTGTTACACAGGGTATTAAAGAGTAATGGAAATGTGAGGATTCCTGGAATGCTGGGACCGATAGGAACCTGAAATATCATTTTATTTACTTTCTCAACAAATGGGGTCTGTGAACCAGCAACTTCAGAATCACTTGAATTGTTTGTTTAAAAGACCTATTCCTGGGCCTTATTTTCACACCTTCTGAATTAACCTCTCTAAAGTGGGGGTGGAAGGTCAGGAACATATGTTTCAATAACTTCCCCCAGGTGATTGTTAAGCACATTCATGGTTTAGAGCCATTAATCTGTATCAGAGCTTTTCAACCCTGGCTGCACATTAGAATCACATAGGGGCTATAAAAATACCCATGCCAAGTAGACCAGTGGTTTTCAACCTTGGCTGCACTTTAACATCACCAGCAGGGTTTTTGAAAGCCCCATGCCCAGGCCCCACACTGTGCCAATCACATCAGAATCTCTGGGGTCGGGACCCAAGCATCTATGGTTTTTACAACTCTCTAAGTGATACCAGTCTACATCCAAGGTTGAGAACCAGTATTCTGAATATTCTGGTTTAATTTGGGGGGCAGGTGGGGGCAGGGGAGTCTCAGGCATTGATAGTTTCAAATGTATCCCAGATAATTGTAATGTGCAGCCAAGGTTGAGAATTCCTGAGTATTCAGTTTGGGGTCATTTTCAGCTTTTCTGAACTTCCCTCATGTGGTTACTCAGTGGCCTTTAGCCTACAGATGCAGGCTTGCCTCCTTCTCCCACACCAGGTCCACGCCAGTCTTGACCAAGTAGATCTAGTCTCTTCAGAAGTTATGTGTCTGTCTAGACACAAACCTCTAACCCCTGCTTTCCTGAGTTAGTTTCATTAATCTATTACACATTCAGTAAGTGTGTATTAAACTTCTCATATTTGTCAAGTACTCTGCATTGACCCATGGATATAATGGCAAATAAGATAGCATTCCTGACACCTGGGGAAGTTTATAGATTTGCAAGGGTAAAGGAGGGAGATATACATGCAAACAGAGGCATAGGAGAGAGTAGTAATTATTACAATGGATGAGTGAAAAGAGAACTATGGGAACTGAATCTGCCTTGGAGAATCAGGAAAGACATGTCTAAGGAGATGTTATTAAGCCAGGTCTTACCCCATGATTTAAGACATCTTCCATGATGTGATTTCTCTCTACTCTTGCCATGGTTTCAACTTGAGCCATACCAAACTCCTTTCAGTTCTCTGTCCCACACTCTCTTGACAAGACTTCAATCTGCATTGATTTGCCTGGAACATTCTTCCCCTTTTCCCCAACCTTCACCTCCTACCTAAGACTGCTTAGCTATTAATTCCATGAAGAGGCCCTTCCTGGCCTCCTGAATGATGATAAATGCCCTTGTTATACATCCATGCACCAACCTGTAGTGATTCTTTTATAGGACATGCCCACTTTCCTGCATGTCTGTGACCCCTCGAACCTATAAATGTCATGAAAGTGACAACAGCCAGCTGTGTCCTTTACCACTGTGTCCTGTGCATAGCATGGTGCTAAGGCATTACTGGATGAATGACTGGATGAATGACTTAATTGTGTTCCAGGAACAGGGGATGATGTGTGCAAAGCCATACAGGTTGGAATTCAGGGCCACGTCCTAGAATAACAAAAATTATGGATGTCCAAAATAAGAATGAGCAGGGAAGAGTTTTTAGAGATGAGTCAGAAGAGGTTGGTTGTTAAGGGCCTTGAGTGTAACCCCACATGGTCTGAACTTCACTTTGTAAGCAGTGGGAAGCCAGAGAAGGTGTTATGTGGGGGAGGTAATAATGAGGTTTATCATTCAGGATAGTCACTCTGGAAGCAAGGTGGAGGATGGAATGAGCAAGAAAAGGCTAATTTAGAGAACAGTTGGGAGATGTTCCAGTACTATGAGGGAAAAATAATAAAAGCTTTTCTGAAGTAATCAAGCAAAAGGGCTCCATTCAAAAGGCATATTTGAGATAGAATCTCTAGCCATCACTGAATAACTGCATGTGGGGGTGAATGTGAAAGATGATGCCATTGTCTAGCTTGGAGGACAGCTGGATGGGGGTGCTATTAATGGAATTATGGAATATGGAAAGAGAAGAGCTAGTTTCAAGAAAAAAAATATTTTTTTAAGACTTTATTTATTTATTTGACAGAGAGAGAGAGATAGCCAGAGCAGGAACACAAGCAGGGGGAGTAGGAGAGGGAGAAGCAGGCTTCTTGCTGAGTGGGGAGCTCAATGAGGGGCTCAATCTCAGGACCCTGGGATGACCTGAGCCGAAGGCAGATGCTTAACAACTGAGCCACCAGGTGCCCCCAGAAAAAAAATATTAATGAGCTCAGTTTTTAACATGTTGAGAGTTCCATATGCTTATGGACATCTAGGTAGAGTCTTCTGTACAGTTAGAAATGCATAAAATTCTTAGCTTGGTAACTTACTGACTGTGGATATGGCTGGTATTGTCCAATTGACTACATTAACTTCCAGTTTATGTACAAAAAAGACAAACTTTTCAAACTGTCATTGTTGTTTTGATTTCATGACTTTTGCTTCTTTGGGCCACAATTGGCAATCAGTTGGCAATACTTCAAGGGAGATTCTCCATTAAGGTCACTTACTGGTTATTTTCTTTGATTAGATACATACAGGTATGCCAACCGCCCCTAAATTCTGAGGAGGTAATGATTTTATTATAGGTAGCAATGCTGTTCTCTTCTTCTCATTTGTGAGTTCAGAAAGGAAGTGTGTCTTATTCTTTTTGTTAAACTTAGTGCCTGGTCTAATAGGAACACAAATTAGTGGATGGATGGATGGATGGATGGATGGATGAATTTATAATCTGATGACAGAAATATGGGGTGCTTTCTGGAGCTAATCACTTAGGAACTGAGAACCTTCTATCTTATACATAAATGCCTATGTGACTCTTCCCTGAGCTACCGACTACAACAACAGGTAGAAGAGATCACCTTAAGTATTTTTAAAATGGCCTTTCATCATATCATTTTTTCTTGGCAGTACAAAACCACCCTGGGAATTTTAAAGCTATAAAAGACAGTATTTCTTTTTCTTAAAGACAATATTTCTTGATACATTAACCTTTGATATTGTCAAATAAAGGAGGAACATTTAACTTAATTGTTACAGGAAATTCTTTTGCTTGGTACTGTCCTAGAAGCTGGTAGGTAGGTACACGATCAGATTCTTTAGGAAGATAACCCTATGGACCATATGAAGAGCCTGGAGGAGAAGAAATGACTCTATTTGAACAGAGGAGAGATGATGATGAGGGCTTAGAATAATAGAATAGCAGTTAAATGGATAGAGCCCATTAGTTAATTAATTAATTCGCGAAATATTTATTCACTGTATTATACCAGACTCTGGGGATGCAAAGGTAACCAAACTTAGATAAGTTCCTACCCTATGAGATTTTATCAATAAGTGGAAGAAAAAAGGCACTTGATCAAATCATGATACTAATAAATGTATAACTGCAGATGTGATAAATGTAGTATGTGAAAGGAAAAGTCAGACTGCACACAGCATCTCAGAGGTAAAATTGACAGGACTTATTTGGTTATTGAGGTATCAATAAAAGACATGTCTCCTACTCTTCTTTCCTGAAAGAATATTCAAACTGATTTTTGTGGCAGAAATAACATACTTGAAATGCCACCGAAGAAGGCATATCCAGTGACGAATTGTGTAGAACAAATTAAAATGACTTTTTACCAAAAGATTAGATCAATAAGCTATGAATTTTAAGTTGCGACTTTGCACCACTTATTTTTCATTGCACCATTCAACTGGAATGATAGTACTTTGCTGATGAGATACGGTTGACTCTAGATCTCTCTATTTTGATTTTATTTTTTCAGATGTTGCCAGAGCAATTGAATTATTGGAAAAACTACAGGAATCTGGAGAAGTACCAGTGCACAAGCTACAGTCCCTCAAAAAAGTGCTTCAGAGTGAGTTTTGTACTGCTATTCGAGAGGTATGAGACTAAAATTTTAATCCCTTATATTTAGCCATATGTCTTCTGAAGAGAAAAACGTGAATTTTCCACACAAACAGTTGAATAGTTAAGACTGGAGCTACATCTAAGCTTTCTGTTTTTAGCTCCTTGGACAGATGATAAAGTATGATTTAGTCTGCTAAATTCTTAAATTAGATCCAGTCAGGATTTATACATTCTTTTAAAACCAAATATTGACCTTATGGTACCAGTGAGGTCACTGCCTCAGCAGGTAACTATTACTTGCTTGTAGTCTAAGTTATTTAGTGGCCACATGAAGTCATATGGAAATTCAATTCAAAATAGTCACAATTCGTGAGGGTTGAGCTTTTCTTAAAAGAACACTCAACTGAATCTTAGATAAATCTGGAAGAGTAACCTCCTACAGACTAATGTTATAGTTATCCAAACATTGCTGTCTAGTGCAATAATGGAAAATCTCTGAACAGACTGATATGCCCTTCTAACAAATCTTTGTAATGCTTTCCTCACTAGTGGGTTCAAGAAGCCTAATGTAAAACAAGTGTGTAGAAATGACTGAATTTTGTATTGACTTGTGGTGGAATTGACTAGTCCACTAATGAATTTAATTGGTTACAATAGAGTTCATTTGAGATGTATATGCCATATCATTTTTTGAATAAAATAATATTAAGTAAGCCCATCATTTCTTCCCCATCAGGTACTAAGTAATAATTCATTACTGAGAACCTAGAGTCCATAAATCCAGCATATTTGCTCTGCTAGAAGTCCCCAATAATAAATTATCTACTGTCATTCTCTCCAAAGCTAGTTGAACCCAGTGACTACCTGGAGAGCTTGTTCTATAGTGGAAGACATACACTTGACAAGGAATACTTGTTATCAACGTCCCTTCCTCCTTGCAATTCTACCTGTAGCTAATGCACTTATTTTTACCTCAATAATGCTAATATATGAGTATGGGAAAGACCTAGGTGACTAAGATAGAGACATACAAAACCTCTTTCACTACAAATTTAAACTATAGCCTATCCAGTGTGGTTACAATTTAGATTTTGCTGAGATTTGACTTAGACTGGGCTTGTGCTAAATATTTATCAGGTGAAGTTGTTCCCTGTTTAATTTTTGTTTATAATGAACACAGCTTAAGTATATAACCATAATTGTGTCTCTAAGTTCAAAACTATGAATTTAACCAAAGGCTGAAAGGAAATTTCTCAAAGTGTATGAGTTCTCGGCCACCAGGGGCCCAGTGGGAAAGGAATAGATATGTGGAAACCCCGTGGGCCACTCTCAGTTAAATTCCTGTAGTCACTCTGTAGATCAAGGTTAGATCCCCTCTACACTCTTTTCTTCCTTCACAGAGTGTTACTCCTCTGAGATTTGATGGCTTATTTTTCATTTTTAGATATTCTATCATCTCTTTTACTTTCCACAGAACTAACTGAAGGATAGGACACCGCAAATATATAACTCTGCTCACTGGGAATATGGCATATGGTCAATGCAAAGTCTCTACTTTCATGGAATTTACATTCCAGTGAGAATATGATTAAATAAATATGCAATACAATGTCAGAGGGTGACAAAACTATGGAAATAAATAAAGGAGGGTTAGGGGTAGTAGGAGTAAAGCTCTATTAAGCTGGGGTGGTAAGAAAATAACCTAACTGAAGTAATGGAACATGTCACAATTATAAGTGGGGTATAGTTTTCCAGGCAGAAGAAACCACAGTTGCAAAAACCAAGAATGATCTTAGTCCGTGGAAGGAATATCCCAAAAGCCAGACTGTCTGCAGTAAAATAAGCAAGGTAGATTTCCCCGAGGCAGCCAGAGAGCAGATCACGTAAGGCCTCGCATGCCATGGTTGGCGCAGTGGATTTCATTCTAACCATGGGGGAAAGCCCTTGGAGAGTTTTGCCTTGACCTGATTAGATTAAAAAGCTCCTTCTGCCTGCTGTGAGAGAATACAAGTGTGTGGGCAAGAGAAGAAACAAGAGAGTGCAGGAACCAAGTAATGAGCAATCAAGTGAGAGACTAGATGACGGCAGCTTGCAGGGTCAACAGTGTAAGTCATGGGAAGTCCTCGGGTTCCATGTGTGCTTTTTGACAGTAAAGTCAACAGGAATTGTTCATGCTTTGGGTACATAGTGGAGAGAGACAAGTCTCTATTGCCTTTTAGGTTTCAGCTTGAACAATTGGATGAATGGTTACATAATGAGATAGGAATCTTTGCAAATGGACCAAATTTGGACTATCCAAGAGCTCTGTTGTAGACAAGAGTAAGTTGATGATGCATTTCAGACATCCAAGTAGAGTCTGAGTCTGGAGGTTGAGGGAGAAGTTGGGTCTGGAGATGTAAATGTGGTATGAATATCTGTTCAAATAAATGCACAGGCCTTTTTCTTTAAAGAGTTTGCTAAGGAAACAGAGAATAAAAGTAAAAAAGAAAATAAACATTAAGACATTGTATTGGCATTATAAATATCTCTTCCAAACCCTGTCTGTGGTAAAATGTTCTGTGTGTATCATTAGTGATCCATGTAAATCTATAACTGAACTATGGGCAGTCCAGCAATTTCAGAGGGAAACAAATGATATAATTTGTCTGCCTTACATTTTATAAATCTGGACTCATAAGATTAATTTTAGGTTCATAGTAATGTCCTTATAATAATTTTGTCCTTAAGGGCAATGCATGTTATACAGAAATTTGTTTTCATCACTTCATCTTGACTCACATTCCACACTAGTTTTATGATATTGTTCATATTTAAGTTTGGAATGTTCCTCATTATTCTCATTATGTCACTCTACATTAACTGGGAAGTAATGGTAAAAATAGCAATATGTATTCAGCAATTCTGAATCACAGAATAGTATTGTATCTCCATCTAGTAAAAAGTTCTTCAATACAAATGTAAAATATGAACCCATGTTGCCAGACAGATGAATCCACAAGCCAATAAAGAAAAGGGCAGCTGAGAAGTATGACGATGTACAACAACAAATCTCCGAAAATTCAAGTGTTTTGAGTCAAGGATCCTTTCCCTCCTGGTCTCTTGGGTCCTGACTATTATGATGGCATGAAATCTTTGAAGTTATGGTTTCTTATTCAAATTATGCTCAGAATCTCTGTGGTTAAATTATTTGATTTTTCAGGAATATTTGATAGTTAATACTTTCCAGTGTGAAAGTTATGAATTTGTCATGACAGGTAGAGAAAAGACAAAGGACTACAGGGGCATCATCCTAAGTTGAACTTACCAGAGCAAAAACAGGCACAGGTCATCGTCAACAAGACTGTAAAACCTAAATTATGCTCAAAAAAAATTAAGGACAATCAATTGCCAATATTTAAAATTGCCTTACACAAGTGTAACAATGGTTACTGTTGCAATCCCATGTTTTGGTTTACATTTGGATGCAACCACTGAATCAGCTCTTGGCCTATGGGCAGCACTTATATGGGAAGAATGGTTTCATGAAATTTTATTTTGTTTTTTGCTGAAAATGAATGATTAAAAGAGATTCGATGTTTTCTGTCCTTAACTATTCTTCTGCCATCTCTTATAAAGATGGACAAAATTGGGGGCGCCTGAGTGGCTCAGTTGGTTAAGCGACTGCCTTTGGCTCAGGTCATGATCCCAGAGTCCCGGGATCGAGTCCTGCATCGGGCTCCTGGCTCAGCGGGGAGCCTGCTTCTCCCTCTGACCTTCTCCCCTCTCATGCTGTTTCTCTCTCTCTCTCTCTCTTTCTCTCAAATAAATAAATAAAATCTTAAAAAAAAATGGACAAAATCATGTTGAGCTCAGGACTGAAGCAAGACCATTTATGTATATAACTAAAAAAGGCACTGATCTATTAATAAATAAGTTTCACTTGAATGCCAATCCACACACAGTTTTAGCCACAGAATACAGATAGTAGTTGGCAGTACTTACCTTGATGTTGTGTTTTATGCTGAAGGATCTTAAAAGGACCTGATTAATAATTAAATTGTACCTATTCTGGGCAAATAATTTTAAAGTACGTGGCAGATAAATGGACTGACACATGATGCTGCTCTCCCATAGTGAGAGGTACCAGCTGACAAGAGAAAGTTCACAGAACTTTTTGAATGAGAAATGAAATAAAAAAATTTTATGGTACTGATATTCCCAGTAAGGACCATTTCTGGAATTTTAAGTGGCTTCTTCAAATTTTAGTTCCTCACTCTATTATCTAGGTTGCATGACCTAAGTTTATAAATTAAAATATAAGGAAATATATGGGATTATAAAATGTTGACTTCTGATAAGAGAATTTCCCATGACAATTGAAGGGTGAACTTGAATTGAATTCAAATAGCTCGATTGCCAAGAGATGAACTTTTTCCTGACACTTCCTGTTCTTTGTGCCTCAGAGAAAGAAATCAATAGTATATGAGTGGTCATATTTTAAGAGGACATCCAATTTCTGCAACAAAGTTCAAAGAAATTCTTTCTGAAACTAAAATAATAAAAAAAAAAACAATGAATTTGTTTACCATCATCATCTTCCAAATTTTACAACATTCAGGCTTCCTGCTTTCCAGGGTGATGTGCTCATTGATCTCGTGTTTGATGTGCTGCTGAGAGCGGTCTGTGGCGAGGACTTGCTCCCACATTTATGACCATCATATGCATGTGTGAACCAAAAATGCAGAACCGAATGACAGTCACCAAAAACTGCCTTCCTTGGCCAATCACCAGACGCTGTGTGTTGGTATGCTCTCATGTAGTAGAACTGTAGATTAAGAAAATAATCCAACTCCCATATGGAATCATTCTGTGATAGTCAGTAGGATTGTTGGAAAACATTCCCGTTCTCCTCTCCTTCTTAGCACATGTTACAGTTGGATTTCCCCAAACTCCTTAAAGCAGGATGTGGTTATAACAACTGCTCTGGCGAGGAAAATGTGAGTGGAAATGATGTGTGCCACTGCCTTGGTGAAGCCTTTGAATTGTACGTGATATGCCGTGTTCCTTCCTCTTTGCCATGTGACTAGTGATGTTTTACCTGATAAATGATCAATCAGCCTGGGCTGCAGAGGGAGAAAATGAGAAATACAGACTTTAGCCAAGCTTTTACAAACATGTAGCCTGAGCAAGCAATATACTTTTGTTACTCTAAGCTTCCAGGATATTGGGGTTATGGTACCACAACATAATTCAAGCCATCCTTACTGATAATACACAACCATCAAGCCAAATTTAGCTTGGATAAAGGTTATAAGCAGTAGCAAGCAACCCTTTAACTGCTGTAAAACAAAATTAATTTCTGAAGTCTGTGTTGTTATTTTCAGTAAGCTATGGTAAATCTTTTTAAAGCTATATGAAATTGATAACCAATATAAGTACCCATGCCCATTGGGTGGCTCATAAATTTTAAAAATTGAGATACTTGGTTCGTAGATTTTGCTTCTAGGTTATTTTCCATTTGCTCCTATTCTCATTTTTTTTTCTCCCTGAGGATGGAGCTGGTTAACCCTCCAGCACCACCTCCCACCCCATCTAAGTCTTACACTGTTGCTTTATAAAGGGGTTTCTTTGTTTTATATACTTAAAGTTGTAAGCCACTTGGAAGAAATATTTAGAACGTATCAGTCTGCTATTCAATAGCTCTTAGTCTCCAGTGAGAGTCTTTCCCTGGAAAGAGCTATAGATTAGGAATTATCATCACAGTGCCTCCCACCGGTAATGTGTGAAATGTCACTGTGAGGCATCTGTCAGGTGGGGGTGGGGGGCAGCCACATCGTTAGAGCAGTGTTGTAGTCAAGTCAACCAATGTTTAAATCCCAACTTGGCTACTTATTTCAGACCTCTCTAATATTTTATTTGTCAATTTTAAATAACAGAATGATGCATCAGTTTTGAAAGTGATTCTGATAATTAGAGATCATATATGTAAAGTCACATAGCACAGAGTCTGGCATCCAATAATTATGTAATCAGAGGATGCTATTGTAATTAAAGAGTAGACTCCCAAATTATCACTAGGTAGAGTGTTTTGGTAAGTCAGGACATAGAAAATAGATGGGAAGAGAAGTGTTAGTTTCTATAGGCTAGATTTAAGAAAACCCGTAAGACTAATAGACATATTCATTGCCCCAATGTTAGTCATGAAACAAAATAAATTGAGCCATTGTACCCTAATGCCACAACCATATGGGACATACCATTATGACACACATGTTTTTTTTGTGCTGTTCTGTACATCTTAATCTACTGTGTGGATGAAAATGTGGACAGTAAATGTAATCAGCTTTATGAGAAAACTAATGGCGGATGGTATGACAGCATGCAGATTTATAATTACCTTAAGAAAACACATACATGGATCAATACTGACAAGATGAGGTGAAGTAAGGATACATAGGAGGAGAAAAGAGAGCGGGAGGAAAGGAGAGTGGACGGGAAGGAAGGTAGAAAGCAGAGAGGGAGAGGGAAAGAAGCAAACAAGAAAGGAAGAAAGAAAAAGACAGGAAGGAAGGAATGAAGAGCGGCAGGCTAATGTGGAATCATGGCTTAGCGTTGTGTATTGGAAAAATGGCAAGAACATGGAGTCATAGAGAGCACTGACAACGAATTCTGACAACCTGGACTCAAATCCTTGCTTAGCCACTTAATTAAATGATCTTGTGCTCATTACTTAACTTCTATGCTCTTGGTTTTGTGTATCCTTTTTTTTTAAACATAAAATAAGACAATAATAATTTTATGGGGCTTTTGGGAAGGTTAAATCAAATGAGATTAAAAAGGATAAAATACCTCGACTAACACAGTGCCTAGCTAAAAGAGGAAGTAGTTAAGAAATGATAGCTACTCTGGTGAAAAATTCAGTGGTTTTAGTGACAATACAATAAAATTTTACTGTGTTCTAATAGAAATATTAATTATAAATACAGAGAATAATGGTTCTGTAGTTATCAGTCATCCAAACAAATGAAGAATTTTTTTCTCAATAGGAAGATCACATTTTAAGAAAATGTTGACAATCTGGAGTGGTTTTAGAATAAACCAGTATAGTAAGGGATCTGAAAACCTTGCCATTTTACAAAAAGTTAAGGAGTTGGTGATAGTTAACCACAAAAGAAAAAAATAGTGGGTAATATATTTGTCATTTATTATTTGGTAAGATAAAGTGAAAGGGAAGTAACCAATGTGGACCACTGGGTGAAAAGCGGATTTCAGATAACTAGCAAGAACCAGCAATGAACTCACTTATAATGTAAGAAGCTTCCTATAACAATAGCAGAGGTCAGATGGTCATATTTCAGATCATTTTTGCACAAGAGTTTTTAACTTAATGTCACATATAAACTTCATGTTGTAGGTGAAGTAAAAGCAAATATATTTATATGTGTTAATAATGTATATTTATAGACTTACATATAAGTATATATAAATTATAGAATTTATATTTATATGCCTAATTTTTGTTCCCTTCCATTTATGTGCAAAAGTTTTATGGCAAAATATGTTTTTAATGTTTTACTTTAAACATGGATAGAATGGCATGGATTCATTATGTAAAATTATCAATCTGTTATATAATGGCATCTAGAATAGTATTACATTCATGGGAATTAGCAAAAATGTGTCTGACATATGTTTACACATATCTCTTTCTGTTCGTATTGAATTTAGCTCAAGTGACAGATGACAAAAGAAAGAAAGCTTGATGGCTCTTACATTTCCCTTGATTTTATTTGCACTGCCAAATGTGATAGGACACAAAAGCTAGATTGTTTCTTGTGTGATAAGTTTCCTGCCAAGAAGAGCATGAAGTCAATAAAGCTTATTTCTGAGCATCCTGAAAATACATCGCACATTAGAGAATTTTTATTTTCTTTACCAAAACTTGTATTTGTCCCAGCGTGTCTTGACATGTCTCCAAGCAAAAGGAATCATAAATAATTGGGGAAAGCTTGATCAAATCAGGTACTCTAGAAATGTTTGAGCTGGTGGGTTGCTCAGAACTACAAGAACAATAAAAATCTAAAAGAGTGCCTCTGTTCATTTGGTGTAACCTACTTCTGAACTCTGACATTTTGCTAATCTTTTGAAGCCAGTTATGGTGAAAATAGCAGTTGTACCATTCCTGCTTGGCATGCAGTTTATGAAAACTATGATTGTTTCAGTAAAGCTCTGATTTTTAGCTATCCTGTGAGTGCTGATGGTCCTACTGAAGTCCGTGTGTGTGTGTGTGTGTGTGTGTGTGTGTGTGTGCGTGTGTGTGTGTGTGTTACCCTGTGGATACTTTAAAGACCAATTTTTTCCAACGGTAAAAAGTTTCTTTGCTCTGCAAAACTCCTAATGGAAGAAAATTCTTCCTACTCAGTGTACATGTGGAATACATATGCAGTTTCACTTTTTATGGAGACTTACTACTTTTCAACATCAGCATGCATTAGTGTCAAAGACTGACGATTATCCTAAAAGATGCCTTGCCTTCTCCCTGTGAAAAGTGGCCCAATATTTTCAAAGCCATATCCTAGAACCTCTATATTTTTTAAGGTTTTATTTAGAAATAGTGCAAACTGTGTGCTTTTTACTGTCAAAACTTTTGTTTGTTTGTTTGTTTGTTTGTTTGTTTTTGGCTTTCCAGAGGGTGTTAATGCCCTTTGTTGAACTTGGGTCAGAAATTTCACTTTATTCATTTTTTTAAGTATCTGATTTATTTTTCCTTGTATCTTAGAACAGTTTGACAAGAGAGGTTCATTTGTGGCTAGACTTTCTTGTAGTAAAATCTAAAATGGCTGTAAGAAGGAAGCTAGTCATCAGATTCCAGATTCACTGTATGATTGCTGCTAGAAATGTCTGCCATTTTGGAAGGAGAAATTAGAGCTGAAAACTTGTGACCTTTCCAGAACTGAAGGAGGGATATCTGTGAGGGGAAAGGGAGTTGAAAATGAGAAAGCCTTGTCAGTTTAACCATGGGAAAGAACTATAGCAACTGGAAAGACTGCAAAACTCTTTTAAAGGTTACTTCTGCTTAGATGATTTAAATTGAAAAAAGATTTCAGACGTCTTTCTTTCCTGACAGAGGCTGCATTGTTGATGCCAACCTTTCTAAAAATAACTTTATTTGCCTTGAGGACACGGGATTTGGTAGGACCTAAATTCAACTTGAAGTGTCTTGAAGAAAGTTCAGGTGTCTTGACACAAGCCTGTTCTGCCATAAGAGAGTTTAATTCTGTTTGCTTTTGAAAGTGATGTGGGCTGCAACTTTGAGCCCTTGCTGGTATTAAAACAGATTCAAAATTGATTGAATACTAAAAATGACATAAATATTTCCATATAAAAGATTACCCCAAACTTTGACTTCTTCCAAATCAAACAGGCTTCTCATTGAAATATATTTTAAGCAGACACAGAATTTTCTTCTTTTATATGATTTGGTTAATTTGATTAATTCTTTTCCAGGAAGCAGCCATTAATTTTTACAAAAAAAAGAGTCACATAATCTTAATAAAATAACTCAGTGTCAAAAGCAAAAAATGGCATGAGCACTTATACATATGGCTGTATTTTTCTTGGGATAACACCATAACTTTATCAGATTCTCAAAAGGGCCCATGATATATCCTCCTACTCCACTTCCCAGAAAATGAAGACTACTCCCTAATAAAGGATTCTGGTATCAGTTGAGATGCACTACTTGACTAGTTGGTCTCCATCTCTAAAATCCTTCCAATTCTATGAATCTGTAATTACATAGCAAGTAACCTATGTTTTTCTTCACATAAATGACATGGAATTATATAAGGCTGAAGCATGTATGGATGGTAGGAATATTTGACTATGTGAGACTGTGTATTATTGGGGTAGGGAAGACAGATACCATGCAAATTTTTAAACTGATAAAAATAATGAGAAAAATAAATGTATTCATTGAGTTTTTCGAAGAATATAATTATGATTTTATCACAGGAAATTGCAAAAACAGAATGACTAACTCATGGGAAACAATTTTTAAACTAAGTTACATTTCTGCAGCTTTCTCAGGAAAACACATTTGTAACAATGTGAGGAGTGTTTATAACATCAACATTGTCACTTTCTGGTGGCAGGAATGGGGTCTGTATGGCAGGAACCATCATAGACTGTAATTGCACTAACGGTCATTGATCTTAAAGATATCTAAACAGACCCTCACAAATAGTCCATAATGACTCTGAAGACTGTTAGCATTCACTTGGGTAAATACTCAGCTCAGGCTTCCTATTTGCTGTAACAAATGATAAAATAAACTGTTCATATTTCTAGAAGCTTGTAATTATATGTACTTACATAGTAGTTCAAAATAATAGAGCCCTCAGAGAAGTTGTATTTTATATCAGTTAGATAAAGTGAACATCCTGTCTTCTCTTGAGATCATAGGACTGGAAATCAGAACTCTATTTTTGGCACCATGGATGACAATTTTTTTTTCAGTGAACAAGTCATTTAACCTTTTCTTGCTTCAGTATTGCCAATATATGTGTAGTATAGACAAGTCCATTTGTACAAGCCATCTAAAGTGAATGTTAAGTTACAAATTGTCATTTTTAAGCTGCTTGCTATTATCCCTTGGTGTGATTTGCACATTAGTATCACCTATAATTCAAATATATGCAAGTTTATCATTAACCTCCTCCCTCCCTTCCTTCTTTCCCTCCTTCCTTCCCTTTTTCTTTCATATAAGATTTAGGGCTGACTACTGACCACGACATCTTATATTCATCATTTCCTTGTTTTTTATATAGTCTGAGTGCTTGTATATTTTCCTCAAATATATTTATTTCATTTTTTTAAGATTTTATTTATTTATTTATTTGAGAGAGAGAGAGCAAGTGAGCATGAGCTGGTGGGGGGCGAGGCAGGGGGAAAGGCAGAAGCAGACTCCCCACTGAGCAGGGAGCCTCAAAGAGGAGGCTCAAAGAGGAGCTCCATCCTAGATCCCGAGAACATGACCTGAGCTGAAGGCAGATGCTCAACCAACTGAGCCACCCAGGCACCCCTCAAATATATTTATTTTAATTGTATTTGTTTAAAATGTTATAAAAAGGTATCATGCTGCTGAAATCTTTGGGGATGTCCTTTTTTCACTTAATATCATACTCCTAAGATTCAATCATACTTTATTGTGTTACTGTAGTTCACTTATTTTGACCGTTGTGTGATATTCCATTGTGTAAATATACTACCATTTATTAATTCACTCTCTCATTGATGAACATTTGAATTGTTTCCAGGTGCTGCTATTAACATATGTGCATTTCTTGTCACATGACCAAGACTTCTTTTGGGTTCATATCTAGATCTGGAGTTTCTGGATCATAAAGTGTAAAAAAATATTCAACTTGAAGAAATAATGCCAAACAATTTTTAAACTTGGTTGCTCTGGTTTGTAGCCCAACAAGCAATATAGAAGTTGTGTCATTCCCCATTATCTCCAACTTGGCATAGGAGACATTTAAACTTACACTAACTGACTATACTAAAATAGTATCTCGTTGCAGTCATCATTTGTATTTAATTGATCACTACATAGTTTAATACCTCTTCTTGTAATTATTGGCCATTATGTTTTTTTCTGTGAAAAATCTGTTCATGTATTTTTTGCTGATTTGTGTTTATTTTTTTAATATTTTTTATATATATTCTTTTTTTTTAAGTAGTCTCCTGCCCAGCATGGAGCCCAACAAGGGGCTTGAACTCACAACCCTGAGATCAAGACCTGAGCTGAGATCAAGGGTCGGATGCTTAACCAACTGAGCCACCCAGGCACCCTTTATATATTCTTATTATTAATTTTTTGCTGGTGATGTGTCTCCTACGTTATAACTTGTCTTCAAGATGTCTTTCATAAATAAAATTCTTAATTTTAAATATTCACATTAATTATCTTTTCAATAATCAAGATTTTGGGGGGTATCTTACTTAAGAAATATTTCCTACCCTGAAGTCTAAAAGATATTCATCTATATTTTCTACTAAAAGTAAAAATTTTATTTTTGAAATTTATATTCTTAATCCATCTAGAGTTGATTTTTTTTTTGTATGTAGTATGAGTTAGGGATCTGATTTTGTCTTTTATCTATAAGGGTAACTATTCACTGTTCTATTTATTGAATAACTCATAAATTTCTCTGTGATTTGCCATATTAATACACACCAGACTATACACATGTATCTGTTTCTGGGTTTCTGATTAATTGGTTAATTTACCTAACCTTTCATTAATGTCCTACTTATTTCTTTTGGGAGAGTCAAGGTAATGAGTATGGGGTGAGTGGCATAGTTTTAATCCTAGGTTTGTTTTATTAGGAGATTCATGAGTGCTTAGTGTGTGTGTGTGTGTGTGTGTGTGTGTGTGTGTGTGGAAATTGATGAAAACAAACCATTCATGCATCAATGAACAATGATGAGTGTGTGCCATAAACTAAAGATTATTATGATAATTCCAATTATCTTTTTTGCACTAGAGGTCCAATGGGGGAGAATAACACAGTTTAATGTTTTCATACAGAATAGTTTCATATTCATAACTTGTGGGTCTCTTTCAATTTCTTTCATCAAGGTTAATTAAGGTTTTAAGTAAAGTCATTTTTCTTATTCAGCTGAAGGCAGAGAATGTTTCAGTTATCACAGCAAAATTAGTGCTTACCACAGTATCTGCCACGTAGTGAGCATTTAATAAATATTTGTTGGATGCATAAGAAATTCATTAAGATGACCTTTTTATTAGTAGACAAACATATATTTGACTTTCATGGGTCTTGATTTTCAAATCGGACTCTGAGCTCATACAAATCTCAGGTAAAACCTGATAGCACCTCTAGTTCAGAATAAGATCTTACTTACATTAAAATGGCTTCCAACCTTGAAAGGTGATCAGTGATTATAACCAAAAAAAATTTTTTACATTTTAAAAATTGTTTCCAACTATGAAAACTGACCTGTAATTAAAATAAAAATTTCAAAATTTTTTATTTATTTGTATAAACTGCATTGGTAAGGATGTGCAAATATGTAACACATTGGTCTTCATGTGGTGAATGTATAACTACTGTATTGGACATAAAATCTAGTAATGTGTATAAGGTGAAAAAGGAACCTTAGAAAGCCCCTAGTCCTGTAGTTGTTAGACTTTGTCTTTCAAGCTAGTTAGTGCCTGAGTTAGTATCAGAGCAAAGTTTCCTGAATGCTAGTTCGGTTCTAATTCCCCTTGCTTTGGACAGTATTTCAGAACATTCTGAAATGTGGAAACAACGAAATATTATTTCACTACTTATCAGTAATGAGTCAAAATAATGGGAAAATTGCATCATGGTTCCCATTTCCATAATTCCTATTCATATCAGTGTTCCATGTGTACCAACAACATTCTTTTAAAATTTTTGCCTTCTAGTTCTTTCTTTGCTTCATTTAACACAAGACGACGCATTGTGGTTTAGTATTATATCCTCTCATATATTTGAAATCCAAATATCCTGGAGGCAACGTAAAAATTTTAGTTACTAATCATTGCGTAATTGGCATCATATCCCAGAAAGAATTACGATATTTCCAGAAAATTTCAGCCTCTCCTGGAATAATTTTAGTATTTTTAAGATCAAACTTTAGCAGATGTGTTTCAGAACCTATCACAAATATGCGTGTCTATTCAAATATGCCTTTAGTCCTTTTCTTAGTAACTTAGTTGTGGAGGCAGCAAAGCCATTTCCAACAGATAGCTATATTAGGGCGAATGCTTGCTCTCCTAGTTAGAGAAAAGAAATCTATTACAGGTAATCTTGTCTTCCAGACTACTTTGTTTTCCTCATGTCTACCTGTTGATTATATAAGAGATGCCAAATATACATTAAGCCTGATACTTGGAAACCTTTTGAACTGCATTTTCTCCGCATTGTTTCCCATGATCGGCAATGGGGCCAACAGAGACATATCCTCTTCTCCTCAGTCTTGCTTCTGGAAGGGTGGGGCCAGTGACCAGTGACACCAATGACAGGGAATTCATGGAGGTCTGAATAGCCAACCAGAAGCATCACCTTGATGACAGTGGACAGATGTGTATTTTCCATGTTAAATGCAATAGTGTCTCTCTTTATTTAAGGTGAAGAAAGAAGAGGGGACTTAGTCTTTCTGGAACATCCAGTAGAACAGATAACTTCTCTCTCACTGCTTTTGTAGACATCATTTCCTAAACAATTTTCAGGTCCTATCCACTTGGGGATATCAATCCAGGCATGTGGTCACAACAAGGATGACAGTGCCATACACATCTTTCTAAAGAATACTTGTGGAATATAAGCCCATATGGAGTCAGGTGGGCGAGGTTACTGGCAGCGTAGCAAAATTAAAGAATCCTATCTCCTGGAGTTTCTAATTGAAAGGATATTCTGTCAGATTTGTTTTATGACCACCTGCATAACTACCAGATATTTTTTACTCCTTATTTCAGAAAGTGAATTATAACTGGGTTCTATTAAAGTTTCTTTGAAAATCATTCCATTTCCTCACAGACGGGACAATAATTACTTCTGTGTCTAGGATAGAGACTAGACAACCACCACTATACATTGAGAGAATTGGGATTGCTAGACATTAGCTAAGTAAATTAGACTTTCCTCAACAAGGTAAAAAAAAAAATACGTCTTTTTTCCACACATGACAAAGATCTGTGTCAACTATATTTCAGTAAAAATTAAAATAGCCAAATCATAAGGTTGGAAGAAATTTGAGGTCTTAGAAAATTATAGAGACACCATAATTCTTCAATAGAACTTCTCAATAATAAATATTTTAAATGTCTGAAGATAGTCCCAGGAGAGGACAATAATTTATTAGTTACCATGGTTGAAGAGTTTGTAATTATATGATTCAAATCACATTGTTGATATTTCATGCAAAATACCTTGTCAAGCATAGGCAATTACTCAAACAATAGTTAAGAGGAAGAGATTCATTTAGAATGTTCACTTGCCTTAATTAATTTTGGCACATTACTACAGCCGAGGGAGGAATTTTTAAGATCTCCATGACTTACTGACAGAAAGTAATAGAGCCACTGAATCATACTCGATACTCATATTTTCATCTTAGAAAGGATAAACTTGGGTAATAAGGAGTCCATTTAAAATGTTGATTTAATCATCATGGTATTAAAATTGTTTTTAATGAAATTGCTTATTAGTATAATTATGACTTTATAATATCTGCATTGCCAAGTATAAAAACAGATTGAAATAGCCACACATTTGAAGATGTGACTATGTAAATGAATTTTCCCTAAGTTGAATTTCTATGTAATGAAAACTGTACCCTGGAAAATTGGACCCTGTTAAGCTATAGTTTAGTGTAAAAAAAACCCTCAGAGCATTTACTCTATCTTAGTTGAGTTAGTTATAATGATCTACTAGGATGAAAAAGAAATATTGCCTATTTCATATTTCATAAAATTGTATCTCATAAAATATTTCCATTTCCATAAAATATTTCCATTCTGTAGAAGAGAAAATATTTTTTTCATTGAATTCCCAGTGATAAAAAGATTTACATTTGTTAACTTATTGTAAGATTCCAGAAACTTTTTGACCATCAAATACTTATATTTAATTTTTTAAGATGTTTTACAATGGATACTTAATTAAACATGAGTTTACAAGCAAAATATTTACAACTTCATCTGTCAGGCTGTTTTGCTTATTCAATGTCAAATGTTCAGATGTTTACAAACATGGATTTTCTTTTAGGAAAGCAATATTTATAATTGTTAGGAAAACATATGCTTATTGAACTACATATTTCAGTGTATTTGGTATTGTACATATTGGCAGCTAAAAAAACAGTAAAAGGAGAGTTTTCCTCAATGGCTAATTTGAATATATAAAACTATTTAGTCGGCTTTAAAAGCAGATGCATTGTAATTAAGCTTGTTGACTTGCTTTGCTAATATAGAAATAATTTTTTAGAGATATTGTTCCAGACACTGCAATGCCATATACATAATTTTATTTTAATGTAGCAGGTTATTTAGGAAATAAATTCATTATGTGTTGTGTGCTCACTCTCAGGGACATTTCCTGTTTCCCACTCTTCTCCACTACCTGCCCTTTCTCTGAGCCTCTAAAAATCAAGTAACCACTGATACATTCTCTTTACCTCCTCTCATCCCACGCTTTTATCCTCGAATGTGTCTGGAAAAGGGAAAGAAGCTGAATGAGTTGGATGCCTCCCCTAGCCCCCGTCACTGTTTTCAGCTGACGATTTCTTAATTCTGACTGTGATTTTGGTTCTTTTAAAAATGTAGCAATTACTAGTTTTAGCGCCTCAGGGCTTAGATCATTTCTACGTGAATGCTTTTTCCATTTGTAGCACAATTTCCATTGACCTTTCCTAAGGTACACAAATAATTCCTTAGAATCCCTTTTTGCTGCTGAAAAGAATACAAACGCATTACATTTACAGTGTTCATGTACAATGGTAAATTAGGCCCCAGATCGGTGAATTTTTCCGTTTGTAGCTAGCACCCAGAGGAGCTCCTGGTGAAAGGAATGACTGCTATACATAGTCTGGCCAGCATCCTGGCTCAGCAAGTTTTCTCCTGTTTCATAACAGACTTTCTCTTCCTTTGTGGTCTCTCCCAGTAAGCCATAGATGATGGCACTAGACACTGAGTAGGTGTTTGTGATGTTGTACTTTAATACATCTTTGGACCATGTCTTCAGTCCTCCGTGCTTGTGTGGGCCGCCCCCCCCCCCCGCCCCCCCGCCACCACACACACACTTCTGTTTACCTCACGTCAGCAGCTGCTCCTCCTCTCTGTGCCCAGGGCTTGTTCAGGAGTTTTTTTTCGTAGTATCAGGCTGATCACCTGGACTGGCAGGATCGACCTTTCTTCCTGTTGAAGAGGAACATATACTTCCTCTAGCTATTCTTCTGGAACTTCTCAAGGGTACCAAGGAAGGTTGTGCACTGCATGTTTTAGGGACATTGCTCATTTATGTGGTCATCCTGGGTTTGAATATTTATTACTACGATGTTCTGGCAGATGGCTGTGTCTTGAAGAAGGGCCAGCTTTTTCTAACATGCGCAGAGGCACCAATTGTGCTAAGTACAAGACTGGGTTTCCCATAACATACTCTTTGTCATCTTGGACATTTATAATAGAAAGGCAATACTTTGTACGTTGAGATTCTAAGAGAGATCCCAAACCTATTAGGAGTTAGCAGAAGTCCCCAGAGCCTTACAACCAGCAACCTTCCTCTCCCTGATTTAAGCTTTCTTATATCCTTTAACTTTCCTCATACAGTATGGTTTCCCATCCTTTCGATCATCTGGTTACCTGTCTGTAAATGCCAAAGTTCATGAGAAATGCTACTTTTAAGTTTTGCACGATTGGTTTACATGAAACGCTGTTATGTAATTCATGCCCACTCAGTGCCCCGTGGGCTGATACATATATCCGACCTTAGGCATAATTCAGTTGAGTTATGCTCTTAATGGTTATATAGTCGTCTACATCTCTAACAACACATATACTATTGTATGGCCATCTACTTCTTGGAATCTTCCAAAATAAATGTTATTCAGTGAAACGATTTCCAAAAATTTTTAAAATAAGAATATGTCTATTCTAAGGACACCTGAGATGCGATTTTAAAAAATACAGGGTTCCAATAGACATGGTTCTCAGCCCAAACCTCTGGACTCTTTGCCAAACTCATGACACATTGCCGTGATGGGGTGCATCTGCCGAGAGTAATTCCACACCTCGCCAACTCAACAATCTATCCAAGCAGTTTGAATTGAGTAGAAGGGACAGACATGTCCCCAGCATTCTCCTCACTGAGGAATCCTCGAATTCATATTGAAATGCTTTCTTTCTTTATGTGCAACCAGAAACCACATGCATCTTAAACACCAAAGTGAATTCCCCTGAAGCCTTCAGTTGAGCTTCATAGGACTTTGCTCATTTGTCTCATACTACCTGACATTTAAAATAAAATTTAAGATACTTTACTTTAAATTGTTAAATGCCAATGCCTTTTCTCCACCTAATTCAAAACTCAGTTCACCTTAGCTTCTTCACCTTGTGCTTCACCTTGCAGCTTCTCGATGGCAATTATGTCATTGTTTAAATAAGATATCACATCCTTAGCGACCTTACTTAAGTGTCAAATGCAGAACAGTTGCAATGCAGTGGGTCTGGTTTTTGACGCGCGAGAACCGTCTCTGCTCTAGGATTTCCTCAAGGCCCAGCCAATCCTGCCAACTGATAGTGATTATAACTGATAGGAACCAGCTTGTGAAACCAGCCAAGAGGCAGGTTCTAGCCTCCAGTGATCTTATCCAGTAGGTTGCATATGCTTACTTAGTTAATTGAAGCTAAGCAATAAGTTTGCTGAGCAGTTTGGCAGGTAGCATTTCTGATCTGTCTTGTCAGGAGACAGTTAAGTGAGATCCTAGCCACATTCTAGTTTCTGAATTAATTAGTTCCTGGCAAATTTGACCTAAAAGACAAATAACACACAGCTGTGGAGAAAGGCATAATTCCTGCCAGTTTCTTTCCTGTTTTACCAGCAGGGCTGATGTCTCTGGATCCTTGAGTAGGCAAACACTGACGTGTTGGAAGAACTCTGTGAGTCATTACCTTGCTACTAAGCAGATGGCCTCCCATAATTACCATTACACTCTCGTGGAAGGCAACTTCAGCATTACCAAAGGCAAGAAATGCTACCAAGGTGCAGTCAAGTTGGTAACCATCCATTATTTCACTACGGGAGGCTCAGACTAGCTGCTTCCAGCTTTTCCTTTGCTCTGTTGTCAGTGTAGGAACACTTTAGGGATAAATATTTTGGTGTGGACTGTATATCCGAAGTATACTTAAATGAAAATTAAAATTCTACTAATATGTTAAATTGGTAATATAAAACACATGCAGCAGCCATGTTTTTTATACATTTCTGGGTCTGAAGGGGATGGGTTGCAAATACTAACAAAATGCAAATTGAAAAGAATGGGAATTTACTATATATAATAAGACCATACCACCAAGGAAACATGCTTAGAGAATGGGATTGTTTCCAGTGGATATTCCTTTGAGCCCTGCCATCTTCATGATTTTTCATTTTTATGGACCAAAGAAAAATGTAAGAAAAAATGGATAGAAGTCTTACATAAGAGGAAACCAATCCAGGTGATGGAGTAGAATATGGAAGAAAGGAATAGTGCAGACACTCCAATGTTTCCTACCAAATAGCTTCCCTCACTTCTCTCCAGCTGCCAGAAAGATGATTTTATTGATGTGCCTACACCTCCTACCTCTTCATCCCTCCCCCAGAATAATTCAGGGAAGGGTGAGTTTACTCCCTCAGTTAGGGGGGTAAATCTCATTGGCTTAAAGTAAGGCAGGTGCCACGGTGTCATCCCCTTGTGAATGATGGGTTTAGCAGGGCAGGGAAGTGACCATGATATAGCTAATGTGAAATGAGTGGAAGTCCAATGACAAGTTTCTGAGGAATATATTATAGGTATTAAGAAAAGACATAGAAACCTCTTTTCTACTGGATATCATCCTGTCTGGATGTGATTTTTGGAACTATGATGGCCTTTTGAGGGCTATAAGGAGAACAAGGCTCCAAAGACAAAACTGATACTCAGAGGGTTCCAGAGGAGTAAAGACCTGGGTCTTTGATGAAAAGGTTAAGTCCCTGAACTAATTCTCTAGATTCTCCTTATCTTGAACTTTCTTGTTGCTAGCTTTTCTCAGTGTTTGAACCCGTATTTCCTAAACTTTCCTGCACAGGAAAATTCACCAGGAGAACTTTTAAAAATCCCAATGCCCAGCTCTCACCCCACTGTAGTCTGATCAGAGTGTTGGGTGGGAGCCAGATACCAGTATATTTCAAGGATCCCCAGGTGATTCCATTATGTAGCAACATTTGGAAGCCATCTGGTTTGAGCCATTTTGAAGTATATCTTTTGTTATTTCCATCCAAGTGCTTCCTAACTGAAATGACAGAATTCAAACTAAAAAAAAAAAAAGGAAAAAGGAAACTAAAAACATCATTTGTATGAGTAGCTACACTGAATAAGAAAACTGAAACAATATTAAGGAGAATATAAGAGTCAAAAATGCTTTAATAGTTTTCAAAAGGAACTCTAAGTCAGTTACTTAACAATTTAATTGAACCATATTCAAATGTAATCAAGTACCCACTACTCTTGATAGAGTAGTCTTAGTGATTATTTCCTTTGATAAAGCTTCATATCTATTTACTAACCTGAGGTTTAATTTACGTAAAATAATTAAAAGTGAGAGAATCCTTCTATCTTTATTAAATTTGGTCTTTGAAGAATGTCCACATAACAGAAACAAATACTGGCTTCTGTTATATATAATTTCAAGAACGGAAGATTCATTATCTTTGTCAGCTGTTACAAATCTCCCTAACCACACACACACATAAACAGCACATACATAAACACCACACACACACACAAATATACACTCATCATTTTTTAACCCCTGGTAAATCCTAGATTAAGTCCCTCTGATATCTTATCTTGTTGTGTAGTCCATAATTATTATAATGTTGAATTTAGGAAACCATCTAAGAAATGATCCGCTCATACTCCACATGGGGAGACCCAGGCAACAAACCTAACAGTTCACCAGGAAGCATGGCAGTAATTCTAGGACTCAACCAGGAAGTCATATTTTCTACTCTCCAGAAAGTTATACTTTCTCTTATTTTGAGGAGGGGAAGTTCCTGTCTTCTACTTCTTCAGGGTAGAGACTACAGAGCGATAATCCATTAGTTGTTTCCTTATCTAAGAGTCAAAGGGCAACAACCTCTGTCTCTTCTTAGACTTTTTTAAAACACTGTGCCGGGGACTCGGGATCTTGCTGAGAATTTCAGTGTCACCCCCAGCCCAAGTGTGGTTATTTTTGGTACTCTAAATTTTAACCTTATTTATAATCACACACCACATCATAATCTAACATGATGGCTTCCAGAAAAAACTTCCAGTTTTTGGGAAAATGTTCTTGATATCCCTAGCTATCATGGATCCCATTCTTCTCCACTATTCAGTCGTTGGACTGGGGCCTTGACTTCCTACTTTGTCTTCAAGATCATAAAAACTGGATGGGTACTATATATGTAGGTATCTCTAGTCTCATTAGATAGCAGGATAGGCCACTCAATTAAAAAAACAAGCCTAGTAAGTTGATAGATAAATGGGCTTTGCATTTCATTGGTCATGCCAGTGTAGAATTTCTTTAATTTTACAACACAGAGAGATAAGTTCCTCAACAGACAAGAAAAGTGCCTACCCAATCTTTTTCTTTAAATAAAAGACTTTTCAAGAATATGCATTTACATAGGTAGTAAGAACATGAAGAGGACACTACAGATTTAGAAACAGGCATGAAGGGCGCCTGGGTGGCTCAGTCGGTTAAGCATCCACCTTCAGCTCAGGTCATGATCTCAGGGTCCTGGGATCAAGCCCTGCTTTGGGCTCCCTGCTCAGCAGGGAGTCTGCTTGTTCCTCTCCCTCTGCCTCCCCCCCACCTCGCTCATGCCCTCTCTCTCTCCCTCTGTGTCTATTTCAAATAAATAAATAAAATCTTAAAAAAAAAGGCATGAGATCAGAAGGTTGTTTCCCTTTAATGCTGGGTTATGCTGACAATTATCTCTAATAAAAATGGGCAATGTGACAGGAATAATCAGTGGCTGAGAGAGAGATTGTTTGCATCAATCTGAATTGATAGCATTTACCTGATTGAGGGTAGGTAGTAGTGAAGCACTTCAACCTGATTAAACTTTCTGAGCTTTTCTTCCCCCTTTTGAAACTTAGATTTTTTTATATGATTTAATTTGAAGGATATGGAAATACAAAGGCAGATTTTTGTCATGCCTAAGAACAGGTTAATAATGCATTCGGATTCACATCATCTTCCATGTTGATAAAACTGACCTACTTTTTCTTCAAGAGACAAAATGTCTTCTGAAAGATTTTCACATAAAAAATGTTGCATGTTGGTGTCTTTCTTCTTGCATTCTATAATTAAACCTGGCATATCACTTCCAAAAGTTAAATGAAGTTTAGTTCATTTTCAGGTTTGGGCTATGCAGTGAGTTAGCATCTCTGCTTCTTGAGACAAGTGGCATTTGCTACTTTGCCTGCCAGAGAATCCTTCTGACAGTAGTGATAATGATGCAGATGTTTTTCTTTGTAGGGATCTTCCAACAATATCCCTAATGAAAACATATGCCTACTTCCTGGCAAATAAAAACAATCATTTTTGAAAGCAAGAAAATTCAAATGCCTTTATCCTAAGATGGCCAATGTAAACAGTCCATTATTTTCTCCACATCATTTCTGCTGTGTTCTGTTGCAGCAGTAAAGTGATTCTTTTCTTTTACTTTTTTTTCTTCTGGCTCTGATATGGAGCCAACTTTACAAAAGCTTATGCAGGTTCCAAGTGAAGTGGAGGTATTTAAAGCAGTGCAGGTGTAATTAGAGTGGAGGGTTCAAGCCTTGCGCAATTGACTGTTAAAATTGATTTGCCATGTCATCTTGAATCTTAGGTCCAGGTGAGCTGATTTGGTTTCAAGAAAGAAAGAAATACAGTTGCTATCAGTCTTATGTCCTTAAACTCAGGAATGTAACTTTGGGTCTTGGGATTTATAGAGATGAAAATATTGAAAGACCTGTGTAAATAATCTTTAACAGATCCTCTTATAGGCATAGTTGAACAAATGTTTTTACATTGAACAAAAATGTGAAATTTTGCAAAAATGCAGCTGAGATTTTTACAAAACTGAACTCTAGATATATTTTGGGGTTAAGTGAATGTTTGCTGCTGCTCTTTCCTCAAAGGAACATTTTAATATGTTCCAAAAAACAAGGCTTTGTCAGCTTTTTTAAAAAAGAATTTCCAGTTGATACGCACAAGAGATGTCCTTACACTATTCATTTTTTAAAATGTTATTTTATTGTTGTAAGAACACTTAACATGAGATCTGTCCTCTTAACAAATAGCTAAGTGCACACTGCAGTAATTTTGACCATAGGTACAATGTTGTACAACAGATCTCTAGAATTTATCGTGCTTAACTGAAACTTTATGCCCATTGTTTTGTAATTTCCCATTTCTCCATTCCCCCAGCCCCTAGCAACCATCTGGCCACTCTTTGATTCTATTAATTTTATTATTTTACATCCCTCACATAAGTGGAATCATGCAGTATTTGTCTTTCTGTGACTAGCTTATTTCATTTAGTTTAAACAAAGGACAACACATGTTGGTTAGGATGTGGAGAAATTAGAACCCTTACACATGGTTGGTGGAAGTGCAAAATGGTGCATTTGTTATGGAAGACAGTATGCAGTTTCCTCAAAAAGTTAAAAATAGAACTACCATATAATCTAGCAGCCACACTTCTGAGTATTTATCCAAAAGAATTGAAATCAAGATCTTCAAAAGGTATGCGTGCCCTGAAAGTCATGACTGCTTATTCCTCAACCTCACCGCAAGCCTGACCCGTACTACTAGATGGGATACAGAATGGAGTAAAGACCAGAGATACCCGTTGTATCCATTGCTTGGTCATTAAAAAATACATCATTTTAAATGTACTTGTCTGTGTTAAGAGAACTATGTCAAAATGCCACATCTGATGGGCAACATCAAAATAGTCCTATTTTCAAAACTTATTTACCACCAGGGGAGCTATTTTGAGTCTCTTTTCTCTCCTTCTTGGGTGAATGAGCCATCATGGTCATAGGACATATAAGTAAAACACTCTTCAGAATAGAGGGGGAGGGCCCAGAACAGTCTGGGTAATTCAAGCCAAATAAATTCTGTCATTAGTAGCAACTTGGTTAAGTTTGTGTGCACCTATGGATAAGTGATTTTGTTCTCTCTTTCTCCTGTCTTTGAGAGGACACATTGCCCTTTTGTATGATCAGCCTTAGAACATTTTTAGGCTCTACCTTCATAAACAAAGTGTGTTTAATTATGTTTACCTCCTTACTTCAATCACCTTTTGAATCTAACAAGAAAATGGAGAACAAAATCATTTCTGTGTGTCTATTTAGCCCTTGAATGAATGAGCTTGAAATAGAACTCTAATGCTGTTAGAATGCTTAAGCCAGCAGTTTTAAAATCCCCTTCATTTCTTCTCTTTCTCTTTTTATCAAACCTGCACATGTTTAAGAGCTAGGGCTCGTCTTTGATGACAAATGAAAATTTAGTGATTGTTTTATGCACTTTATGAGATTAATTGAGCAGAGCCAAGCCTGGTGCCTTGAACAGAAGTTGAATTTAATAGAGCACATCAGAGAAGAGGAAATGGAAAACTCCTGTTCATGCAGAGGGTAGTCTGGTGTTTTGGTAATGGTGAGTTGGGACAGAGTTAGGAAAGGCAAGCCTGTTCTGATACTCTTCATTTTGTAGCTCCTCAAATCAATTATCCTCATATAATCAATCTTCATTATTTGGGAATGCTGTATTTATGAATTCATTTATTTGCTAAAATTTATTTTGTGGTCATTCTCGAATATGCGCAGAGTTGTGAAAAATGTGAGTCACCCAATGAGCACCCTCATGTTCCTGGCTGAAAATAAGCAAGGCAGCGCTCCACCTTCTTGTTTCAGCTCTTATACCATAAACAAGCATTCTTTTCATGGTCTATTTGGTGTCATGCTTATCTCATTTTTGCATTTTTTGTTGGCAATTTCACTGTTTGGATCGGCCCCCAAAGTGCTGAAGTTCTGGCCAGTGTTCCTACATGCAAGAAGGCTGTGATGTTCCTTACAGGAGAAAATTCTTACTAGATTAACTTCATTCCAGTGTAAGTTGTAGTGCTGTTCGCCTTGAGTTCGGTGTTAATGATCAAAAATGTTTATTGAATAAAGTGTCTTTAAACAAAAACACACATAAAATAAGTTAATAAATTGATTGGTTGATGAGAATGTTGTGACCAGAGGCTCGTAGGAACCTAACTGTATATTTCCCTAGGAACAATGACGCAGTATTAGCTAATTTAGCATTTGCAGGGTCTTTATAGACTGTAACTACTACAAGTCACAAGAATCCGTTGTAGTGCTCATTTTCAATATAATCATTCAAGAGGAGAGATCAGGCCTAGGAATGCAATTAAATATATATAAATATATAATTATAATGTAAAGATTCATGATTTATCATTTTCCAGAAGACTCAGAAATTATGATGAAACTAATTTTATAAGTTTCACAGAGATCACCAAAGTGTGCCTCACAGGAAAGTTAGTGTAAGCTGAAAGACTTGGTCAGAGCTTTGACAGTTAGGACATTTGCCATCTGATAACTTTTTTGGGAAAGAACCAAATCTTCTACTTCTCTATTTTGAAGATGTATTTCAAAGACTGCACAACTCCTATCTCAAAGTCTTTAAATGGTGAATTAGCACAAACTTTAAAACTGTTTTCTAAATAGTAGGAGGAGCCATGGAACATTTGGAAAAATCAGTGATTATGCAATAATTTCGTATTAAGACCCAGACCAAAACTCAGGATTCTTTTTTGTTCATTTTTCAACATGTGTCTGTAACCTCTCCTATTCTGAAGCTTTATTTATTAAACAGTCTTTTTTTGGTAATAACTTAATTTCAGAAATATCTGTTTTAGTAATTTTCTTACTTGTTATGAGAAATTTTATCTATAGCAAGAATTGCTTCCTGTAATTAGTAGAAGAAAACTTTGTTTCTTCATATCACCTAAATTGGCAGGAGGCACAGATGGGGAATTACTAAAAATAATTTGTTAATATCTTCTCTTTTTATTCAACTGTCTGTAACCCAGTTTTAATGTCATTAAATTTTCAAATAATCAAATAGAAAAAAGGAAAACAAAACAAAAGTAATTAGTAGATTATAAAAGTAAGTCACGCGATCTGATCCCAATTTTTTTTTTTGCATTAGCAACAAACTTTTATGGTTTAAAAATCATATGTCTGTCACCAATAGAATTTTTTTTCTAATTCACACTTTTTTTATGACAATCAGGACCCACTCAGTATCTAACATGGTTTTGCCACTAGGATTCTGTTGAGTAATGATCATGTATACAATCTGCTTTTGTGTTTAATGACTATGATCTAATTGGTAAAATGCTGATTTTAATTTTATATCCTGTATTTTTATGCTTAAGATTTAAAGAAAGGACAAGTCTAATGTATATTTGGCAGTGAACATACTGTAATTGATCAGGGAGTAATTATAATCCATTTCTCTTTTCTAGCGACCGTATCCCATTTCTTCCATTTCTTAACAGACTTCTAGTTACAAGTAAATGGGTCTGTATTTTCTTGAGTCTATCTGAACATATGAGAGAAGAGGGAGGAATGAATAAGTATCAAGTATATAAACTATAGTGAAAATAGTAATTGATAAACTCTTTCACATGGACAATGATAAGATCTATACATAGGGTATAGAGTGCCTTTTATTCTTGTGTCATTTGTTCATAAATACATTATGGCACATTATAAGATAAATATGATGGCACAATTAAAATAGTGTGAAAGGGTGCCTGGGTGGCTCAGATGGTTAAGCGTCTGCCTTCGGCTCAGGTCATGATCCCAGTGTCCTGGGATCGAGTCCCACATCGGGCTCCCTGCTCCTTGGGAGCCTGCTTCTCCCTCTGCCTCTCTCTCTCTCTCTCTCTCTGTCTCATGAATAAATAAATAAAACCTTTAAAAAAAATAAAAAAATAAAATAGTGTGAAAGAGGGGACGCCTGGGTGGCTCAGTGGGTTAAGTGTCTGCTTTCCGCTCGGGTCGTGATCTCAGGGTCCTGGGATCGGGCCCCACGTCTGGCTTCCCTGCTCAGTGGGGAGCCTGCTTCTCTCTCTACCTCTGCCCTCCCCCTGCTCATGATTGCTCTGTCTCTCTCTCTCAAATAAATAAAATTTTTTAAAAAATAAAATGAAATAATGTGAAAGAGTATTTAATACCTGAGGAAAACATTCCCAACATTTTAAGTAAAACATCAGATTATAAAAAGCATATAATGACTGAATTGATGTTGATTTTTAAAATTGAACAAATAAAACAGACTAGAAATAAATCTCCCAAAATGTTAACAGTGGTTGTATCCTAATATGGAATTATAAATGATTGTAATTTTTTGCTTGTACATTTCTATATTGTACACATTTTTTGTAATGTATATGAATTACATTTGCTGTCAACTCACTTTTAAAAAATGTATTTCTTTGTGTTCTTTTTCTCCTGGATATATTTCGTTGGAAAAAGGCATATATGTGAGTTATTTAAGTTCAAAAAAGATGCCTTGGCTCCATTGGTTAAATATAAGACTAAAGCTCAACTTATAAATTACATAAGTAGATGTTAGAGCCAGCCCCTCAAGACCCCATCTTCTCACTCTAAATTTCTCCTAGAGGATAACATACACAAAGGGCTTCATTTGCCAACTAAGTAGATAACTCACAAATTGTATCTTACAGTCTATATTCTTCCTCTGATCTTCAGATCTACATATCTAGCCATCTACTGAACATCTCTTGGAGATCACAAGACAACTCAATATCATCCAAAGTCAAAAACATTATCCTGCCTCCCTGCCCACACCTCCAAATGGGACCTCTTCCCATCTTTTCTCACCCGGAGTCGACCAACACCAAGTTCTGTTCAGTCTACTCCTTAATGGTATTCACTATCTTGCTCTGAATTTTATCCAACATTTCTTGCCTGCCAAACTGTAATAATCTCTTTTTCAACCCCAGTCCATTTATGATGTCTCAAATATTGTGTGGGGCATATTTAAACTAAAAATCTACACATTGTCTGAAATTCCAATTTAATTGGGCATCCTGTATTTTTACTGTTACTCTGGAAACCTATTATTAGCTATAATAATTTTAATTCAATCAACTGAATAATCATGTTGGTTTTTAATAACTGAGCTAAATTTTTCTTTAGTGTTTACTTATTAGTTCACATGACTTCTGTGACAGTGACCGTATACACCGAATTGACCCAAGATGATTAGTTCATTTACCACATAAAGACCTATTTTAAGAAGTGGAAATGAATTTTACAACACTCACAAAATTTTAAGTACATTGGTAAATTTTAAATTTTAAAATTGCTCCCAAGGAGCAATATTCTAGTGTTTTGGGATCTTTTGTGAAATTTCACATCATCTTAATCCAATCAGTAAAACGAGACAAATTTTTAAGCCCCAAACCTCATTTGAATTTTACCCCAAATAAGCAAATAGAGATAATCCAGTCCCTGTGAATGGTGTTAGACTAATTGGATATGACATCTTCCCAACATTTTGCTCAGGCGTTTCCTGTCACAGGACTCTGGCTCTGTAACAAGGACAGGATGGAAAGAGCTGCCTTAAGGGAATTACTTTTGAGACAACCATAAGGAAAGAGATTTCTCCCTGGTGGCTTGACCACCTGCCATGTGGACCCTGTGGAAATGCTGTTATTTATGATCTCACTTTTTTCCTGCAGTTATTAAATGATTTGTACAAAGCATTTAATTTGTCTTACTTTATGAAAGTTATATGTGTAAAGAACCCACTAGGAAATATAAACCAATCATAAAAATAAGTAGAGATTTCAATAGTTAATGACACAGTTTTTTTTAAAATTATAACCGTTCCTCAGTTTTATAGCCTCACAACTAATTATTGTACTATCATATAACAGAATAATTCTTTGCAAATCTATAAAACTGAACAAAGTATTTTCTCTTCCCTTTGGAAAATTAAGTATAAGTGTAGCCATTTTAATTCATTTAAAACACGTGATCTAAATAACCTCTGGAAACTTCAAAATTCATAGAGATTTGAGGACTGTGTTATGTAACACAGCAGTAGTTTTCCTACTGAGTCCCTACAAAACCAAAAACAAATTAAAAGATGTGCCATTTACTGTTGGGCATGAGGGGGCGTTTAATCCTCCGTGTTAAGTGACCCCTGAATACCCTCCTTAAGGGCCCTGTCATCCCTCCCACATCAGTTAGGCTATAGAGTGCTGGGGAACTTTCTTAATGTGTTCTTCTCATTAGAATTAACCTATAAACAGCATTTCAGAAAAATTCCTAGTTCCATTGTAACTTGGCTAGGCAGATGGGTAGATATTTAAAGGCATCATTTTGTCCAGAATATTCTTCATCTTCATCTAACTCTAAGCATTGGAGATCACTTGCAATTTGAGGCTATATTTTCCTTCAGTAGAGTAATACTGTTTTCACATAAATCCTCTAAGACACGAGATTGGTCACAAATTATGGACCCTTTCAATCCAGCTTTTCTACTGCTGTGGTCTAGTTAGTGTTCCTTGAAGAAAGTAATAGATGGCGTGTATCACATTGCAGCAGAAAGTCTGAGTCAGGTAGTTGAACTTGGACATACACAAGTGGATTGTGAGAGACAGACTTGAAGTTTCAGTGCTGTTAAGATGCTTTCATAGCCAGTGTGGTTCCAGGAGTGCTCAAATCCTCTTCTGCATTTCAGCTGTCCTTCTCAGGGAGTTACCAACCAAGGAAGCTAGATGAAAGGACCAAAACCAAATAGGAAACACATTACCGCTTTGTTAATTGCATGGGAAGTAACCAAATCCTCTCTAGTGCAGCTCTGTCTGGTAAAATATAGATTGGATAATGAAGGTTGGGCCCAGACACCTAAATGAACCCCCCTTTTCTCCAGTCTGAATCTGAGATGTCTGTTTAGGCCTAAGAAAGTAGACTATAAAACAACAAGATCAGCTACCTCTGCCCCAAGCGGCAACTCCTGCCTGATTTCTTGTGGCATGGATACAGAAAGGGATGAAGGTGTGTCTCATGGATGGCTGAGCTTTTAGAAACAATCAGTACCTCTAGTAAAACCATGGCCGAATACAGTTCCTGGTTGCTGACCAATCACATGAGCCAAGAGGTCTTCCTTCCCTGTGGCTATTGGGACAAAAAGTAAACAGGTATGCAGAGGTTAACACGGGGGAGGGGAGGCCAGAAGTTTTCAGTCCCACAACGTCATATTTGTTTTCAGTCTTCAAATTCAGTGTTTTTTATGTGTTTGTTTTTGCTTTTAATTATACGTAATGCTATCCTGTTGATGACTTAGTTGTCAGCTGTATCTTGGCAGGAGACAGGTGAAGTAGGAGCCTCTGTAGGAAAGCTGATTTGCTTCTGGAAAATAATAGTTGTATTGGAGAGTGTTAACTGAGGTTTTTCCTTCAGTGCTAAAAGGAAGTGCTCTCTCAAAGGCATTTACTATATACTGTATCAGCATAGTTGAAAAAAATAGTAATGAGGGGCGCCTGGGTGGCTTAGTAGGTTGGGCGTCTGCCTTCGGCTCGGGTCGTGGTCCCGGGGTCCTGGGATCAAGCCCCACATCGGGCTCCCTGCTCGGCGGAGAGCCTGTTTCTCCCTCTCCCTCTGCCTGCCTCTCTGCCTGCCTGTACTCTATCTCTCTGTCAAATACATAAATAAAAATCTTTAAAAAAAAAAAAGAAAAAAATAGTAATGAAGTTATGAGGCATACTGCCTAAAAAAAAGGTATTTTGTGTCCTTTGTGACTAAAAACTGCACAGTCCATTTATCTTCCCCTTCCTGGTTTGAGGACATAGAGTATTTTGCATGGCACAGTTGTCACTGAACCAAGGAGGAATGCTTCTACTTCAAGGCTCATTTCTGGAAGCAATGTCAGTCACCATATTGATTATTCCAGCAATACCATCAAATGTCTGCCTTAATGACTGAACCCTCTTTTGCAAATCATTTCAACCTAATAAGAGATTGTCCTTTGCTTCTTTATACCTGTCAGTATTTTTCTTGTCCAGTGGGTGGCATATTTTCATCAAAGTTGATGGCTATAAAAAGCTGTAGAAAAAGACATTACTCTGGAAATTTTATCCTTCTTGGACTTTTGCAGGATTGATTTGAGCTTTGATGGTCTAATTGTAGCAGACATGACTTATGACAAGCATGTGTCATTTTCATTTCTTTTTGCAAACAATGGTTGGTAGGTTCTAGACATTAAGTTTTATACCTGAAATTCCTTCGTTTATAGGAATTCTAACACTGCAGTTTTAAACAAAATGTTTTATAGCTACAAAAGCATATGGAAACTATATGTGATAGATACATAGATAGCTATAGTTTTAAATATATAACATTTATTTATGGTTGCCATTTTTCCAAAATGGAAGAAAAACTCAAGGCAAAAATTAGGTATTTTTGAAATATCTCTTCCTTAATAGATGAACCAGTTTTCAGTTGATCTGGAATTATTCCTATAAAACCTCCTAAAATAAACAGATTATATTTTCAGTAACTTAAGCTCTATCTCTATTTTATTTTAGCCATATGAAGTATAGTATACACATTCACATCAGGGCACTTGATTTTTGCATGCATGGACTCCACTCCACTGAATGCAATTAAATTTAGGACCACAAATTCATTTTAAATACATCCCCTGCCTAAAATCTGCTTTCAGAAAACCTTCCATATTTTTACATATTATGATAGATATATTGTGACTTAATATTGTAAATGTTGTCCAACTACCCAGGTGGCCTATAATTATAAAAGGATATGGAAAGGTATCAATCTTTGCTTTTAATATCATTAGAATATTTAAATATTTTGTGAAATCAAGGTACCATATCAAATAACTTTCTTTTATTCAACTCTTATCTGAGTTTCCGAATCTGAAAAATCAAGAAAACCACTAAAAATTATAAATACAGATACAAATATCAGTCTTAATACTTTTATTGGCTTTTTCTTATTTTTAAAATGCACATTCTTACTTGCTTTTTAAATAAAAACTATACATTTAACAAGTCTTAATGAACACTATAATTGGTAGGATTCAGACCATATCATTTTTCCATTTGGACTATGTTTCTCACTAATTTGCTCTAATAAGTCTGATCATTTGTCTTTCCACTTTATTTTCCCCCTCTTGAGGTAGCTCGGTCTAATGTAATTTTCATTTTTCACAATGTTGCTGAAAGGTTTATTTCTTTTTTCTAGTCACTGATATAGAGGAGTGTATTTAATCCTAATTGTAATTCTGTTGACATTTTAGGAGCCAGCCTGTTCAGAATGAGGTACTACAGAATCTCTGGAGTATCTTGTACTTGAAAGAAATGTTACCATCCATATATGTTGCTTTCCACATTTATAAACTTTAAAACATTGGAACTAATGTCATCTTTTTATTCTATTAAACATTTTAAATATATGTAGGTCTTAGTGTATCAAAGCCCTTGTTTTTAATTTCCAAAATCATGATGAAGTTTCAGAATATTTTCATCTCAAAATATTTTCTGCTTTTTTAAAATTTGGGTTTATGGAAGTATAATTCACATAGAGTAATAATAACTCCTCTTTTCCGTGTACAATTCTAAGAGCTTTAATTGTCACATACAATCACATGATCATCACCATTATCAAGATATAGGAGTTCCAACACCCCCAAAATTTCTTCATGCCTGGTAGTCAACTCGTCCCCACCCCTAGCTTCTGGCAACTTTGATCTATTTTCTATTCCTATTATTTTGCCTTTCCCAGGGTGTCATATAAATGAAATAGTCATGGAGTCTGGCTTCTTTCACTCAAGCAACACCCATTTGAGATTCATCCACGTCGTCGCATGTATGAGTAGTTTCTTCCTTTTTATTGCCAAGCAGTATTCCATTGTATACATGTACTTCCATTTAATTATTCTTTCACAGTTGAAGACTATTTTAATTGTTTCCAGTTTGTGGTGATTATGAATAGAGCTGCTATAAGTATTTGCATACCATTTTTGTATGAATATGTGTTTTTATTTATCTTGGACAAATAGCTAGAAGTAAATAAGGGAATCTTAAGGTAAGTGTATGTTTAACTTTATGGAAAACTGTTATCCTGTTTTCAAAAGTGGCTGTGCCATTTGGCATTCCTACCAGCAATGTACAAGAGTGCTAGTTGTTCAACATTCTTGCCCATACTAGGTGTTGTTAATTTTTTTAAAAATCTAGACATGGTAAAAGAGTGTAGATGTATCTAATGATGGTTTTAATTTGAATTTTCATAGTGACCAATGATCTTGAGTATCTTTGATGATGAGTATCTTTTCATATTTGCCACCGATAGATCTTCCTTGATGACATGCCTATTCAAAGAGTTTTTCCAATTTTTAATTGGATTGTTTTCTTACTGTTGACTTTTGAAAGTTCTTTATATATTCCAGATATGAAGCCAATATTTATCAGATATATGTTGTGCAAACATTTTCTCCCAGTCAAATTGTATTTCCATTTTCTTAGCAAAGTTTTCCTAAGAGTTGGTGTCTACTTTTTTTTAGCTACATTTTAATCTATCCTCCTCTCTCAGTTTCTAAACCCTGATATTAACAAATTTGAATTAATTTTTAATGAACAAGTTATATAACTCTTGGAATTGGAGGGGCCTTGAAGAAAACAGACCCTAAAGATAGCACAGTTCTGTATAATATTTACTCGAATAATATAGCAATCAGGAATTCTCTTGGCTGAAAGTAGCAGAAAATCCAACTTCAGTGGCTTAAACAAATAAGACTATTTTTCTTCATTACAAGTTGAGAGATAAAGGCAGCTGCTTCCAGTGTTTCAGGAGCTCCCTGTAATCAGACCAGGTATCTGTCCTTTTTCATGGCCTTTCTCTTGCAGTGGTAGGCTGGTACTACAGCTGATCATATTCACACTCAGGACAAGAAGTGAAGAAGGAAAAAAGGATAGCACTTATACTAAGAGAACAACACTTTCCCAGAATCCTCTCACCTACTTCCACTTAAATTCTTACTGGACAGAACGGGTCCCATGGTGAGGCAATGCAGGGAGGAGGAGGTTGAGAATGGGAGCTAGGTAAGGTGAGCCTACCCAGTATCTGCCTCACACGGCAATTTTAGAATAACACCAAAGTACAAAAGACAGTAAAACTGTAAGAGCAGAAGACAGAACAATCAAAATCTAATTTCGAATTCAAGGTGTTTTCCACACTTGCTGGCCAAGCAGCTAAATTCTAAAGGCATAGTTTCAGTTGCATCTTAGGAATGCACATAATAATAATAATAATAGATATATAGTAGCTATTATCATAAGAATTTAATAAGAATCATGGGTTATGGTTTATGAAGTCACATATTTTATCCTTTTTGATTGCCTCTTGAAGGTAAGGTTTTATGTAGACGCATAGATAGTAGGTCACTGAAAATCACAAAGAAAAGAGACCCAGGATGAGAAACTCATGATATAGATTTGTCAGCCCTTACCTACCTCTCTCTACCAATCAGAGTTCTCAAGACCAAGAAGAATAATTCAATGTAAAGTGTATATTTTGATATGGTCTATGTAACCTGCGTATAAATGAAAGCTCAAAAGCAAAAATCCTATCGCAGTAGAATTTTACCTGTTCAGCTTAACATATCTAAGTGGTAATTCTGTTATAAACCTGGTAAATAAATTGGAGTGAAAGAGAAGCTTTTACTTCATTTGTACTTGCTATTCTCTCAGTGATGGAATTTCCATCCAGAAAAAGTAGTCTATTTGCTTGTTAATATAAAGAAAAGTAAGAGTAAATCTTTTATTTAAAAAAATTTTAAATTTACAGTGAAAGTTAACATTCATTTGAAGTTTCAGAAGGAGCCATTAATTTTTTTTCCTTCATATTTTGGCCCAGTAACTAGAGTAACTCTTAAATGATTGTTAGCTGAATGAATGACTAAACGCACTTTCTGAATCGACTGACTGCAACCCCATCACCTTAATTGAACTGATCTGTATTTGTAAATTTTCAATAGCTTGGAGTAAGTTCCAGATACTCAAAATGCTATTGAATCTGTGAGACTTATTCAAAGTTAGTAAATTACTGATACAAAAATGTAAGCTAAAACCTGTACAAGAGTTTCTAGAAATTATTTTACTTTCAGTAGGAATTAAACCCATCTTACCCAAATGGAATGTGGTTAGAAATGCTGTAGCTGAAATTGTCCAGAAATTTGGAGGCCCAACTGATTCTGGAAGCTGTAAGCCCCACTGTCCCTTGTTGAAGCTCATGCAACCCATTTTCTGTTTTCCCTTTTAAGAATTCTCTCAGGGCATCTGGTAAAATATTTTAGTTTTCTATAACAACTTCCTTCAAAGTTTTACAAATATCTGTACAATTGTCTTTGAAAAGTAAGCTAAGTAGGGATACATTGTGTCCCCAGAAAATGATGAGCTAAGTAACTTTCAGAAGGCAACCTAACTAATGGAAATAGAACTAATATCTCCCAGCTTTGACTTGACTCTCTAACTAGACCATGTCAGCCAGTGTTTAAAGACCAACTGATAAGGATCTGTGGTGCCTTACAGGAGAAAAGAGTAACAATGATATTTGACTTCTTTTCTTTGAATCTTAGTATATTACAATAATAAAAGTCAATTAAAAATGCTATTTCACTTTCATTTGGAGTGATGAATTTGTTAGTTTCCGAATTGTATTATACATTTGCAGCTACCATTTGTATAATGGTAGGCATCATATTAAACCTAGATGGCTTTATTCAAAATATAAATAAATACTGGTGATATCTCCACATTTTTGTTTCCCCAATGCTGCCAAAATAATAGTAGTCTGACGCTGTCTTAAGAAGAAAGCCTTGTGTGGTTGAAAGAGAAAAGATTTTGGAGGCAATTACATCTGAATCTCTGCACCAAATCTGCCATTACCTGTGCGGTCACGGGCATGTTACCATCTCTGTGGCCGGTTCCTTGTGTGTAGAATCCCTGAATCATAAGCTGTGAGCATCGAATGAACTTACAGATATAAAATGCTTAGCATTACACTTGGCCTAGAGCAAGTCCTCTTTAAATGCTCACCAGAATCATGATTTTTTACTCCAAAAGATATTTGTTGAACAAGACCCTTTTATTTATTTACAAGATCCTTTAGCCAGTGCTACACAAGTGCCTTTTTGTGGCCTACTAATTATTAGGTATAAGAAGAAATGATATAGCATGATTTCTTAGTTTTGGGTTTTTCAATCTCAAGACTATTGACGTTTTGGCAGATGGTTCTTTGTTATGGGGAGCTACTCTGAGCTTTGTAGGGTATTTAGCAGCTTCTCGGTCTTCTAATAATAGATGCCAGTAGCACCATTCCCCTCCCCATTTATGACAACCCAGAATGTCTCCAGACATTGCCAAATAAATGTCTTCTAGGGTGCAAAAACAACCCCAGCTGAGAACTACAGTCTTCCATCAATTCTCTGTAAAATGTGTTCATGGACTACCAGTCCTAGGAGATTCTTCCCAGAAGATCCCAGTGTCAAATAAGTTGGGAAACATTGAATATTAATAATAATAGTAGTAATAATAGCTATTTTTAAAATAAACTTATTACATGCTGCAAACTGTTCTAAACTTATTTAATCCTCTTAACAGACCTAGAAGTTAGTTACAACTCTAAGGCTTATTTTTCAAATGAGAAAATTGAACCCCAGTGAAATCAAGTAACCGACCCAGAACATACAATGAATACGTGGTGTCTGCAGGACCTGTGTGTTATCTATACAGACTGCTGCCTCTTGCATACTCTACTTTTTAATTCACAATTCAAATTGCAATGTTAAAGATAATTATTCTTAAATTTTTATTTACTTTATTTTACAAACTTACAAAATTAGCATTTGCTTTCATCAATTTCATCATCCTAATTTTTGGCTAATGATTGTCCTCATAAACATCCTTGGATGCAAGCAAAGATAGCACTTTCCCTGGAAAAGATCACCAGAATGACCCCAGACAAATTCAAATGGTTCAAAACTGAGGAGGGAGGGAAAGATTTCTCTGCTTGGAGGAAGCCAAGAACAAGGAACAGAGAAAATGATAATTGGGTCTTTTAGCATCCTGTTAAACAGGGATAAATGAGAGTCTGGCATGTGAAAGGGCGTTCTAAACAGAGCAAAGGTCTAGGCAGTTAGGAAGGTGTATATGTTTGCGGAACAGTGAGGGTGGAGGAAAACAACTAGGGAAATGAAATTAGAGAAAAGCCTGGGTTGTGCATTATTGTCACTGGTTTGACTCCTGTAGGCGTTTGACTTTGCAACCTTTACTCTAAGAGTCGTAGACAGCCAGAAGCACAGTAGTGACATGGTCAGGTAGCTCCTTGACAATGATAACTAAAGTCGATAGTGTTTGGTGGTGGGACACCCAAAGAAGACACTGATGCAGAGTTTTGAGCAAGAGATATAATGAGTTAAGATAGAACAAAGGAGGGGCGCCTGGGTGGCTCAGTGGGTTAAGCTTCTACCTTCGGCTCAGGTCACAATCCTGGAGTCCCGGGATGGGGATCGAGCCCCCCTAGGGCTTTCTGCTTAGCGGGGAGCCTGCTTCTCCCTCTGTCCCTCACCTCTCACCCCTCACCCCACTCGTGCTCGCTCTCTCTTGCTCTCTCTCGCAAATAAATAAAAATATTTTTTAAAAAAGATAGAACGAAGGGATCAGATTTAAGAGAGATTATTAACAAGAGAAGCAGAGTAAGGAGAATCTTGCTCTTAAATGGGCTGTAAGATCAAATAAGTAGAATTAATTTGTGGAAGAGATAGCTCTACAAAACAGACTGATGCACTTTCAGGGAAATAATGTGTCAACATGTTGAGCAGCTCTGCTGGTAACCTGGAGAATTTGCGTTAACCAGTCCCGGGGTATGCAAATGCTTTCCTGGAAAACTATTCCCTTCCCATTCAGATTGCTCACCAAAATTGTACACCCCAGTTATTTAGTGAAGTATAAGGCTAAATGGTAGATTCTGAATGGTGCCCCTACCTTCCTAGTCCAGGCCACTTGGTCTTTTTCCTTCTAAACATGCCACTTGGGAAAGATGAGTCAGCATTAATGGAAATTCAACCAAATGTATTTGAGAAATGATGAGCCAGCTTAGAAATGTCTGGAAGAGATCCATCTGAGACACTCAAAGAACAATTGTTGAATGGATGCATTAATCACATTCTGAATTCACTTTAATAACTTTTTACTTAAGTGTGGAAAATAAGATGAATTTTCTACTTCATCTTTTACTGAATAGCTAATGGGTCACTCTCAAAAAATACCCCAGCAAAATTCCAAATGGACTTTTACCTCTACACATCATACAACTGATTTTTACAATTTATTATTTAAATCTTTAAAATGGGCATAAAGTCTAACATATTTAATCTTGTTAGTTTTTTTTGTAAATATTGTCTTCAGGGGCGCCTGGGTAACTCAGTTGTTAGGCGTCTGCCTTGGCTCAGATCATGATCCCAGGGTCCTGGGATCGAGCCCCATATTGGACTCCCTGCTCCACGGGAAGCCTGCTTCTCCCTCTCCCACTCCCCCTGCTTGTGTTCCCTCCCTTGCTCTCTCTCTCTCTCTCTGTCAAATAAATAAATAAATAAAATATTTAAAAATAAATAACGTCTTCAAACTATCCTTTAAGAGTTATTCTCTATACTTAAGTTTATTTATGATGAAGCAATTTATATTGCCACTGATATACAGATTTTATAATCCCATCCCTGACAATTTAGAAGGAAAACATTTTTTTCTACTACATTCCAATAATTTTCATAGTTTTGTCTAAAATCATAATTAATAATAATACCTGATATTTAAGGAGTGCTCTTTAAGTGCCAGGGGTCTTGAAGGTATTATTTCAAGTAAAAAAAAACATTTCTCAGATGGGCACAAAGAGGGTCAAAGTGGTAAAGTGGTTCAATCAGGACCTCGCAGTTCCCCAATTAGACTGCAAGTCTCAAACTTCGGTCCATTAGTCAGTGAAAACTGTGTGCTTTGTACAATATCATTCTGAGTCCAGGTTTTACTTCTATTCTTTTTATTTCACTTAAATGTTAACATGAACCCATACCTGATATGTTGCTCTCTGTTACTAGTTCTAAGAATCTCTTGCTTTACTTGTCCCTGCCCCTGAATACCATTTATCTCTTATATTTATGAATTATGAATATGTGTCACGAAGGGTAACTATACCTTACAACATGCAAGGAAAAGATATTGTTACCCCAGTCTTGTGGAATATTAATTTAGGAAACTATTTTTAAAGATTTTTTTTTTATTTATTTGAGAGAAAGAGAGTGGGGGGGCTGGGGGGAGGCGCAGAGGGAAAGGGACAGGCAGACTCTGTGTTGAGCTCTCTCTCTATCTCCCTGAGATCATGACCTGAGCAGAAACCAAGAGTCAGATGCTGAACTGACTGAGTCACCCTGGTGCCCTGAAAACTATTTTTAAAGTGTTACTTAGGGGCGTCTGGATGGCTCTGTCTCTCTGTCAAATAAATAAATAAAATCTTCAAAAAAAAGAAAGTGTTACTTAGATTCAGGAAGTTATATATATTATATTATATATATATAATTTTATCACATATTTGAGAGACAGAGCTTTATGAAATGGTAAAAAATCTTACTAAGTAGTTTTTATAAAACCAAATATATGAGTTTTTATATTTGAGGAATACAGATACCCAAATAATAAAAGTGTGTGCCTTCTCTGCCGCAACCGTGCCCCACCAAAAAAAAATAGGAGGGATCTTTGGTCCTAATCACCGGGATAATTTATCCAGACCTATTTCACCTTGTGACCGAGAACTTGCGTTTTACAATGAAAATTTATAATCCTATCTGCAGTGAAAGAATTGATATTCCTAATGTTCTTACACACTCTTTTTTTTTATGTGAACGTTCTAGGTGTATCAATATATGCATGAAACGATAACTGTTAATGGCTGTCCTGAATTCCGTGCCAGGGCTACAGCAAAGGTAAGGCTTGAGTAACTTTGAAAATATACTTGACCCCAGTGATCTAGTAATTGACTGTGCGCGTGTGTGTTTCAGGTATTCTCGTGTGTACACTGTAAGAGAATTTAGACATCAGTGGCAGCCCAGAGTCTAGAACCAGTACTACTTCCCAGGTAAAAATCCTAATGGAAAATTGAACGTTTCTGCTGCTTCTGTAGCTTAAGAAAGGAGAATGATTTCATTAAACTCACTAAACGTCCATTTGGCACAAGCAAATCTACTGGTTCATTGTATGAAATAATACGTGGTTTTCTGACACAGGCCTCTGATCCAAAAGAACTTGTTCCCTGTTCAGTGTATGAAGATTTATTTGCACAAGTCCAAAGATTTGACTTGAGTCAGACATGAAGAGAACTCACCTGAGACCCACTGACACAGGATTCTTCCTTGTCTTCAGCAGAGCAGTGGGTAGCTTGCTGAAAGAATGTGACATTGACCTAAAGGGAAAGCCGGTCACCTTTTGTAGTAGTTACCACATTCGTTCTTTAAAGACTCAAATCCAGAGATTGCAGAGAAATCTAACGGAAATTTTACACTAACAGAAATCTTATAACAATGGGATCATGAAATTATCTGGAAAATAGACCATTAGGAAACAATAGTTTTAAACTTTAAACTAAGATCACTTATGTAGTTCTCATTTTACAAACACAGAAGTGTTCTAACAGATGCACAACGACTTGCTTTGTTAAAAGCTCTTCTCTTTCTAATAATGTATAAGAAACAAGAACTGGTGAAAATAATCAGCATTTTCCATTTAATTCTTTTGTGTTATATCACCTCGTTTGGTTTCTCTCTTGATTTTTTAGTTGTCATTCTGTAACTGAACACTGTAGATTTGTAAGTTGTTTTGTTTTGGTTTTTTTAACCCAGGCAAAAGGAGGGTGTTACTATCATTACATCATGCTTTGCTTGTACTGAAGTGGAACACACACAGAAAAATGATCCCTACATGGTTTAATTAAGGGGAAAGTGAATTATGTAGTGTTTTGCCATTCTCATTTCTTATTCATGTAGAACAGCAGGATAGCAGCATAATGTTGCAATAGCACAATATTTTCTGGTTGTTTCTGGGCTGTCTGCATTGCATCCATGTCAGCCATTAAAATCTATGCATGATGACAAGGTTTGCATGAGCAAATGCATGTAGCTAAAAACAAGCCATTATTTCCATATCATTCACTAAATTTCACTAAATGCAGACAGTAGCATAATGCTCAATTGATGTGATAATGTTGTGTGTGGAAAAGAATGTACAGTAGTTGGCAATCAGTATTTTCACAGTGTTGAGTAAATCACTTTATGGTAGGCATCTAATCAACTGTGGTTAAGGCAGGTTAATGGAAGTGGAAAATAAGAAGCAGGCAGAGAATCTTTTCTTGGTAGAAACTACTTCAATGCTGTTCTTTTCTTTCCATGAGGGGTGGGAACTAATGGTAAGTTGTGTTTTCAACTTATTTTTAAAAATTAATATAGGAATCTTAAAACGATGTCCATATTAAATGAAATTGTGTACACGTAGGTGTAGAACCATAGGCTGCTCATTTTGCCCACGACGCCATAGGAGTTGAAATATTAATGTAAAATGTAGGGGAAAACATCCTTACCAGATAAGAGGACTTCTCATAATAATGCAAAATATTGATGTGAAATAATAATCATCTGTTTGAATTTATTATTTGTTTTAGCTTTTATTTTCCTTTAGGTATCCTCAGTCAAAAAAAAAAAAAAAACCCAAAAACTAAATTTGTGAAGCCAGTGGTCTGGCAATAGCAAGATTATATACGTATCTACCAGAGTTTATACATATAAGTGCTTCTAAGTACATTGAATAAATATTCATGAACGTTTATGTGCAAGCACTGGGGTAGACTGTGTGGCATACAAAGAATCAAATTACATCATCTCTGCCCTTCGGGTGCTCATGGTCAACACATATACGGAATAGTGAGAGCCTATGTACCGTAAGGATGTAGTCTGTGGACCAAAGCTATTTCGGAGTCCAAGAAAAGGAGGAATTACAGCTGCCTCAGGTAACTGGGACAGAGTTTCATGAAGAAGGGAAATTTGTATCATAATGGATAAATTCTAGAAAGCCGGAAATAGCCAGGCAGGGCTTTGCCAAGGAGAGGAATCATAGATGACATTTAAATGAAGCTAGCACCCTCCCCACTGTGTTCTTTTTTTCACAGGAGAATGCTATAAAAATAAGAGGAGTTGCCCGATCCTACCCACTGCAAAGCATACGATGAGCCTTATTTCCCTCGTTTTATTACCAAATGACCATCTTTTCTTTCAGGCAACAGTTGCAGCTTTTGCAGCTAGTGAAGGCCACTCCCACCCTCGGGTAGTCGAACTGCCAAAGACTGATGAAGGCCTTGGTTTTAACGTGATGGGAGGAAAGGAGCAAAATTCCCCCATTTATATCTCTCGCATCATTCCTGGAGGGGTGGCCGAAAGACACGGAGGCCTCAAAAGGGGAGACCAGCTGCTATCAGTGAACGGAGTGGTATGTTCATAAAATAACCAGAGCTTTTCTCCCCTAAGCACATTGCCCCCCACTGCTGTTACTAAAGTCAATGTTGAAATCCTAGAACAAATCAGAATTTTGTGTCCAAACAGCTTCCTCAGCATTGATGGACAGTAGACCTACAAAAAGCAGTCATTTTATAGTTTTTGTGTCTCGTTTTGTCTGTTTGGGGATGATAAGTATGAACTAGTTAGAAAACCATCCCCCCAAATCATCCCAACTGGTAGAATTTTCCCCCCATATGATACTCTAATGGATGTAATGTTTAGAAGAACATAATAATTCCAAGGCACTTTTTATTCAAATTACTATAGAAAAATACACACATTTAAAAAATAAAGATAGAACTCCTCACCCTGTGTTTTTTATTTTAATTAAAGAGGAAGGATGATTTTAACAGAAAAAGATAATGCACAGCTAATTCCTTAATGTACAGCTATAATAAAAATATATTAGCCTCGTTCCCCCAAAAAGTTTGGTTATGTCATGTATTCATCCTAAATATTTTCCTTTTGGCATGAAGTTAAGGTAGTTTAAAATATATAACATTTTAAAGTAGAAGTATGAACGTACTTTTTTTTTCATTCCCTTGTATTCCTTGGATGCCATTACCTCTTCATGTAATAAGGACTTGCTAAAGAAATAACTTTATCTGAAATGAATCATTTTTCTCCCCCTAACTTCTACTTACATCAAAACTAATCGAAAAGCATAAATTTCAGAAGTTTAAATAAGAATAGATCAATGTTTACCTGTGTATTCACCTAAGATCTTTTCCCTGAGAACTTAAGATTTTAATTCATCAACTAGATCTGGATTATTTGTGACCATGTTGATCTCTGCTTAGAACACAACATCCAAAATAAAATGCATCTGGAATGTGCTATTGGTAACTAGGGGCTAAATTCTGGTGTATTTGTATCATGCATTTTGTTTATTCCTTTTTTTTTTTAATTTTTAGCCTGACTAGTAGTTTTGTAGAACCCCAAACTACTTATTCAACTCTGCTGACCTCTGACGGCCATCAAAATCATCAATCCACGAATATTCTGTATCACTTCAGCATTCCAATTCTAAAACTACCATTTCATTTACTTCTTTTTATGTAACAATGCTTGAGATGAGCTTTCTTGTTGACCTTTAGGTAACTATGAGTTTTTCAAAGCATGTTTCAACTGATCATTTCAGAGTCCAACTTTCCAGTAGAGCTAGGTCATGCAATTATGTCACAAAGTAATCTGTGCCTCAGTGTATGAATTTACTACAGTTTATCTGAATATATTGGGAAGATCTAAAGTATAGATTTTGAAAAAAATGAAAAGTACAAAAAAGAACCAAAAATACATTAATAGGAATTGTGATTATATATATAGCAACAATAAATGTCAATGAAATCAATTTAATAGGTGGTTGGTTGACTTTTAACTATCTGTCAAGGGAGCTAAAGAGCCTTTGTTTAACCCATGTATTTGCAAGGAAGCAGCTGTAGGCATTTCCTAATCTCTCATCTATTCCTTGCAATGACCACATGACTTTATCTGGGTGGTTGCAGGGGGTATTGTAGAGTAGAATCAGATGCATCAGGCTCTATCACTCAATATTCATATGATTATAAGCTAACATCCCCTACACTTGAATTTCCTAGCCAGAATAAGGGGAGTGGTAAGGAAGGGCTCTGATGAAGATTAAAATGAAGCAAAATGTCTTTTAAGAACTGTCCTGTGATAATTTGTTGACACACACCTTTGTTAAGTAAGTGTGTTTATTGAAGAGGGTTAGCGGTAGCCCTGTGATAGTTAATGCTAGCCTTGCTAAACATAAATCTTAAGGCAAGTTCTGCTACACATGCAGGCCTATTTAATTTAATTTTATTTTTTTAAGATTTTATTTATTTGAGAGAGAGAGAGAGAGAGAATACGCAATGGGGAGGAGCAGAGGGAGAGAGAGAAATTCTAGTTCTCTGTCCATTCAGATGTTTCAGTCATTACCTGAGGAAAAGGTTTCACTTGAGGCAGATAAAACGACATTCCAGGGCCAGGATTTTTGTTACCCTTATATTCAGTCTCAGACAACAAGAAATCCTATTAAACTGGCAGTTGGAAATAGGAAGGTTTAGTGATCAAACTTAGGCCATTAATCCTATGGTATGGGCTATGAGCCTCCTTAAGATTTTTGCACCCTGTTCATGCAAAGGTGGGGAATGGCTCCAAAAGTCTTTAATATTCCACATATATTTAAAACTTTTAATTTTACCAGTTAAGTTCCACTTATCATGGTAGTTAATGAGTCACTAGTTTCACCAATTTTGAATCCATTTCTGACATATTTTTGCTAATAAGCAAAGCATCGTTTGTTCAGTGAAATAGTATAGTAAATGCTTTTATGGTGGCCAAGCTCTAGAATATTGCCTTTCTGATATAATTCTTACTGACCACCTGGTTTAAGCTCCTAAAATTGGGGTTTCAAATATTGCACATCCCATATAATCAAACTATATATTATAAGCTACATATTTTAAAGTTTTTAAAAGTAAGTTATATACATTTCAAGAGTGCCTAATATTGAACAGATGTTCATCAAGAGGTAGTTTTCATTCTATAGACGAGAAACTTTATGAGTTTCTCCTGGCCGTGCAAAGAGTTGTTAATCCCAGACAAGAACCCTGGGCCTCTAACACCCAATCCAGAAGTCTTTTCAGTATAAATTTCAGTCAGATAAAAGTACTTAATTAAAGAAAAAACAATAACCCTATAATGGAAGAGCTAAAAAAGAGAAAAGATTAGCAAATGATCAAATTATTTCTCTTTACACCTTAAAGTACCATTTGGGGAAATTACTGTGGAAGATTTTGAGAACATGTCATTATAAACTGAGAAAAAAAATTTAGAAAAAAGTGATTTGAAGGGCTGAAGCAAATCTAAACTACTTCAGTACAAGTACTCTGGGGAACATTTCCTAAAGTCCTACTTAAAAAGTGAAGAAATTATTCTGTGGATCTTTAAACATCTGAAAAGATATTTGAAAAGATGTCCTGATTATGTATGTTTCTATTCCCTGCCTCCTTTTAGAAAGGATATGTCATAATGTCTGGTAAAAAAAATATGTATATACAGAACCATTAACATGGGGTGTTAGGTAATAAAGTAGAATGATGGAAAGAAGGAAAAATCAATAAATAGAAATAAAGAAAAGGTACAGCAATTGAGCAGGTGATTTTCAGTTTCTCTTAGTGTCTTGGAAGACAAAACAGAAGGAAACTCATACCAGCTCAGCTATCATTGGAGGGAAAATTTTTTTTTTTCTGAGCGCCAGAGAAATTTCCCATGGGATTCTTACAGATGAGACATCGAATCACCTGATACAGTTTTCTAGAAAATACAGAGGTCTTTTGTGTAGGGCTACTTCTTATGTCAACCCTCAGTAAAAACAGAGCTGAGTGCTCAATTAAAATTTAACATTAACAGAAGGTCAAAATGTTACAGTTCGAATTTATAGCTTTTTAATGATCTCCTTTTCACCCTTCTATGCACAAGTATGTCTTCAGCAATTTTCAGAAAGGACTAAAGGACCATTTGTAAAGGGTGTAGCCAATGTGGAGCCAGCAGAGACAGTAAATAAATTTAGTGATAGAGTCCAGATATATATATAAAAAATCTCAGTAGAATGGTAGAATAGGCCTAATTTAATGAGAATCTACATGAAGTCTTGCTCCTGTGCCCAGAAAACTAACTACCTATGTGCAAAATCAGGGAGGAATGGCTTAAACATCAAAACCTGAGAGGGAAAAAAAAAAAAAAAGCTTAGGGATTTCAGTTGATTTCAAGAGGAATATGAGGGAAGTTGGGAAAAAAAAAAACCCACAAAAACCTGTTAATGTGAGTGTCAGGGCAATTAATACAAATATAGTGTACAGACATGGAAGGAGACCGCTCCAGCTCTGGAAAGTGCTGTTCAGCTCATACCTCATTGTGCTTCAGTCCTGGTTCCATCCTTGTGGAGAACGATTAAGTTCATCCAGAGATGAGCAGTCTTGTATCTGATGAAATGTTAAAGAAGGAAGGGAATTGTTTAGGATGTAGGCTCCACCTACTCTCTGTGTACACTACTAATGAGAGATTTTTCCTGAACAAAAAGTTTAGAAATCTACTACAGTATAATACTTTCTGTTTATTTAGTACTTTACAGTTTATGAACGGCATTTACGTGATATTCTCCCAATTGTTCCTCGGAACAGTCGAGCATGAAATGGGTAAGGCCAGAGTTTGTCCTCCCCCCGCCCCCACAGAAATGGATACACAGAAACCCACACTGAAATACACATACATGAACTGAATTCCAGCCTTTATTTTGATCATAACTGATGCTTACCAAATGCAATTATTAGTTATTTAAAAAGTCGATCCCAATGAAATCTGAATAAATTCCATGGGATTGTGCCAACGTCAATTTTCTATTTTTAATATTAAACAATGCTTTTACAAGATGTTAATATTGGGAGAAGCTGAGTCAGGGGCACATGGGACTTCCCTCTCTATTTCTTTTCAACTTCCTCTGAATCTATAATCATTTCCTAATAATCTTTTTTAAACAGAGAAAGTTCAAAAGAATCAACTTGAAGTATGATATCCTACTGGTACTGATGAGAGAGAGGACAGGTGGGAGAAGACAGAAAGATAAAGTAAAAGCCCAAGAACTTTAAAAATATGGCACCGCGAGAAGAGTTCTTCATTAGCCTCTGAAATCCATGCATGTTTTTAGAGCATCATTGGTGGGAAAATTGCAGTTAAATTTGCCCAGCTCTGTAGTTAATCCTAAATAAAGCTGTTGATACAGTGTATGCACAGTGCTAATTGATTTTTAAGCATAACAGATGAATGAGTAAAAGTTTAGGGATGGAACAGAATAAATTGTTTTCCTGGAATTTGGCTTTTTTCCCATTTTATAAATACCTAAGCCAAGTTAAGGGTGAGTACTCACAGTCTAAATTACTTATGCAGAAATGCTGTCGGGTGTGGAGTGAGGACGAAACAAAAATTAGAATTCCTTAGATTTGAGCTCTGTGGAGCTACAGCATCCCAGAAGGAAAATCTGTATGAAAATCTCATTTACCTGTTATCTGAACGAAGAGAAAACAAAAATGAAGTGATTTTTTAAAAATTACTATGAAATAAGAGTTCTATGAAATTTTAATTTAATTTACACATTCTGATGAGGAGCTTAAATTTTCATAGAATTAATTTAATTTAAATTTTCTATGAAAATTTAAGCTCCTCATCAGAATGTGTGCCCACTGAGAGCAGTAATTTTTGTTCATGGCCTTACCTTCAGCCTTGGAACAGTCCCTGTACGTAGCCAAGGCTCCATATAGAATTGTTGAACTCCAGACACCATTGTAAGCACTTTCCATAATGAATTTGTTATTTCCCCATAATGATCTTTTGTGGTAGGTGCTATTATTAGTACTCTCGTTTTCAAAATGGGGAAACAGGAAGAGAGTAATCAAGGGACTTCCCCCGGGGCTCCTCGGTGGCTCAGTCGAGTAAGCGACTGCCTTCGGCTGGGGTCATGATCTCAGGGTCCTGGGATGGAGCCCGCCGTCGGGCTCCTTGCTCCGCGGGAAGCCTGCTTCTCCCTCTCCCACTCTCCCCTGCTCATGTTCCCTCTCGCTGTCTCTCTCTGTCAAACAAATAAAATCTTAAAAAAAAAAACAAGAAAGAAACTTCCCCAAGGTCATACAGCTACTGAATGATAGAGCTGGACATTCTAACTCAGGCAGTCTGGCCTTATTCATTGTAATTTAAAGGTAAATTTCTCAGCCATTCATAAAGTAGTATTTTTATCCATCTGTAGAAAAGAATCTTAACCTTTATGGGTTTATGTAAGCACATTATTAGTGGGGAAAGTTTCAAAAGTTAAGAACCGTTCCTAAAAATAGTAATGTTTTGGAAAAGGACGCGTTTACTTGAATTCAGGTGGCTCCGAATACGGAAGGGGCCTGAAGAGCTTGGTTTGGATGTATTGAGCTGTGCCATAGCTGCCTAACCCCTCCCTCCGCTCCGTGCCAGACACAGAAATTTCGGAGGCCACCGCGAGGCTGGACCAGCCAGGTACAGCCCGGATTGATGCGCGGTGCCTGCCGATGTCCTCTTGCCTGTCAGAGGGGAGCAGGCGGAGACCTCAGAGGGGGCAGGCAGGGAGGCAGAGCCTCAGCCTTCACTTTCCCTAGATGCCTGGTGTGAGGGTCCCCAGCTCCGTTCTCAGCCCCGGGGCCTCGAGGAAAGCTATTCTCCTCACATCTCCTCTCTGCCTGGGACTCATTTCCAGATTCTTCATCTTTCTCTGCAGCGGAGTGGAGGATTGTTTCGGTTATAATTAAATAGGAGTGCAAGCTGGAATTTCAGTCAAGTACTGAAAGTTTTTGTTCTCTGGATGACTTCCTGTGACACTGCACTCACAACTATGAAGGAGCCACGAAAAATGCAACTGTGTTGTTTTATCCCAGTCACCTTGGGAATGACACACACACAAGGTGCCATATCATCCGGTACATGGCAACGCTGAGCAGGTGGTGGTCCAGTCCCCTTCATTGTGAGGTGGCTCGTGAGGTTGGCCTCCCCCACAGAAACAGGTAACAATAGCTCACAGGCTACAGCTGCTGTATCCCGCCCTGTGGTCTCAGCCTGCAGCAAAGGGCACTGGGAATATTGCTTCTCGGACATCAGCTGCTCAACTTGAGCTTTTGAGCATCCACTGAGATTGTGCTGGTAAAACTGACTGAAAACGTATCAGTGCCAGGACACACTCACGTTTAGTCAGTAATAAAGGACAAATCTCTAGACGCTAGAAAGCATTCCTACACATGGGGTCAGACTGAACTAAATCCCTATTTAGATTGCTGATAATGGGTATTTGACCGTTCAGTGTAGTTGCTGGTGCAGTCTTTCTCAGAGTTATTTTTACTGTGTGTTGTTTGTGTTTTCCTCATTTTGTGCTGCTATTTTAGCAATTTTTTTTCATTCATTCAACAATTATTTGTAGAGCAAGTATTATGTAACAGCTGCTGAGCTAAGCCCCGGGTATAGATGGCGAACCAAATAAAAAAGGTTGTAACTCTCATGGAAATTTCTGCCTGGCAGAGAGTAAGAAAATGATACTGATAATAATAATAAGTGTGTACACATAAATCGATATGTAACCGGTGATATATCTATCACTTCTCACAACCTAAAGGACATCACCCTGATGTGATTGAGTTCAGTTCTGCACTGGCCAGGATAATGAGATTTTCACTCCAGCTATGGATTAGTTTCCTATGGCTGCTCCAACAAATTATCACGAACTTCATGGCTTAAACAGTAGAAAAGTGATCTCTCATAGTTCTAGAGGCCAGAAGTCTGAAATCAGTTGAATGACCCAAAACCAAGGTGTGAGCAGGGCTGTGTTCCCTCTAGAGGACAATCCTTTTCTCGTTCCTTCCAGCTTTAGTGGCTGCCTGCATTCCTTGGCGTGTGGCTGTCTCGCGCAAGTCTCTGCCTTCTGTCTTCGGTGTCAGGTCTTCTTCCACGTCCCTCGTATAAGGACACTTGTGGCATTCAGGGCCCACCTAGACTGTGCAGGATAATCGCCTCATCTCAGGATTCTTAATTTAATTAAGATTCGGCAAAGAACCTTTTTCCATGTAAGGCAACATTTATAGGTTCCAGGGAATAAGACCACTGTGGGCTGTTATCCAGCCTTCTGCAGTGTGCTAATGTCCTAAATCCAGAGGGCTTGCACTTGTCCGGGACTATGGAATACGACCAGTTGTCCACAGGCTGGGGCACATTGGTTTTCCACTCTCGGGTCAGCATGTGCTGAATCTTTTCCCATTTTACTCCTGTTCTTCCCCTCCCACTCTGGGAACTTTGCTCCTTTTACTTTCTGTCTGTACAGTCAATGAAGCCTTTCGGCCTCCTTTTTGCCTTTCCCCCAGCCCCAATTCTATCTTGTCTTTGGATGATGAAAAGCAATGCTGCCATTTCTTTCTGCTGTACAGCCAAAGGTTTTCAGCTATTTTTGAGTCTTTTTTTTTTTTTTTTTTGTCACCTAGGTGTGGATTGAAGGAAACCAAGGGGTATGGGGGGGAAACACACAAAAAACACACATTTATACTTCCAGATATAAAACTGCCTCATAATTAAGCACTGTGACAAGTGTCAGAAAGGGAAAAGGAGAAGAAAACAAGGTGCTGTGTAAAAGAGTATGAGAAGCTACTTTTAATAGCAGTAGGGATAGTCTCGCTGAGACACAGGGCAAGGACAGAGCTTGTGTCGGGGCACCCAGATAAGGAAGTCCGTGACTTGCCACGTGGGACTGGCTGAATATGAGCAGGGCGACTGCATCATGGAGAGTCAAGTAAGAGGAGCTCAAGAGTTGGTTGGGAACCAGATGGGGCAGATTCTTATAGGTGCTACCAAAAAGGTTTTATTTCCTTTTATTTTAAGTGTGAGAGGAATCTTGATGTCCATCAATTCTGAAATCTGGTGACAGTCTAAGGATTTCTGATACCTTCTATGTCTATTCCTTATGAAATGAAATGTGTAATATTTTTTCACTGTTTAAGTATGGGATTGTTTTTTCTCTATTTACATTTTCTTTCTATATCCTTATACCACTTGACTAAGATCTGGCACCTGAGAGCAACTTCAGAAACCATTTTCTGTCTTTCTATGTTACTTTTAATGGAAATTAGAAAACTTTTACTTTCTTGACAATTGATATTTTCAACATCTCAATTAAGACATTAAAATTCAAGTTCTTATAGTTTCTGAGGAGTGTAAGCATATTCTAACCATAATATGATCATTTACTCTTTTTTTTTTAAAGATTTTATTTATTTGGGAACGAGAGAGAGAGAGAGAGCACAAGCAGGGGGGAGGGGTAGAGGGAGAAGCAGACTCCCCACCAAGCAGGGAGCCCGATGTGGGACTCGATCCCAGGACCCTGGGATCATGACCTGAGCTGAAAGCAGATGCTTAAACAACTGAGCCACCAGGCGCCTGATCATTTACTCTTTGAAACTCTAACTCATCATGCATAATGCAGAAATGACAATACCTTTCTCGCAGGGCAGATGTGATTAAGAGAAAGTGTGTGAAAGTACCTGCCACTAACATTAATTCTTATTAACTATTATTTATGTTAACTGTAAATGTAAATAACTTTCCTTTAAGACAGGCAAGAGTCCCTTTCCTATCTTAGAATTTTGCCTGCATGTATATTTAAACTCCCATCTCAGACTAAGTCATTTCCTTTGCTCTCTGTTTGTCTTTAGGAGACAGTAAAAGTCCCCCATTGACCATCCTAAGTCCAGAGGCAGATGGAGCCTATTCATTGGCTGGTATTGGCAAGTCATTGGATTTTTTGGTGTTCTTTCATCTTCAAAACTGATATAAGGGCACCTGTCCTATCTACCTTGCCTAATAGCAATGAGGGTAAAAGAGAGAGTTAATAAATATAGATAGCATTGGCAAAAAGAAGACTTTATCTTTCCACAAAACATGCACCATTATTACTGTATATTATTATCCAACAGCCTTTTTCCTCAAACTCCCAGATGGGTCTGTCTGTATTTCCTGTTGCTACAGAGTCTTAATTTGCAAATGCAGAAAATGGAAGTAATCATCCTTCTTCTGTTGGCTGAGAACTCTGTGGTTTATCTCAAAGGAATACAGCATTTGTCTTCAAATTCAGTGCTACATCAAGATCGGGCATTATTTTGGCTTTGAGGAATTCACCAAACCCAATTACCAGTTATTGTTTTAACCATTAGCAGAGAAGCCAATTTCTATTGCCTAAAAGCTGTGCTTGATGATTCAGTTTAAGCTTAACTGGCTTGAGAAAGAATATTCTTTTAGGTTATTAAATATTGGCCTACAGACTGCTGGCACCAGCCTAAGGCACAGCCAGGATGTTGTTAATATACCACGGCTCTATAGGTATACCTAAGTTAAGCCAAGTTTGTGCAGTTTTCCACAGTGGATTTTGATCTTGTCTTGTTCTTGGTTACACTTACAAAGCAAGAGGAAGCTGATACAGATGGCAGTCATATAACACATCATAAGCTCTGTGTGGTTACTGGGAGGTTCATGTCAGATGCCCAAACTTAGAAGTTGATTGCTGAGCCTCAGCTATGGGAAATGGAGGGAAGGAGTCTTGGCAGTGGTGGTGCCGGAACCCCACCTTTCTAAGTTCAGCCATCGGGTATAACCACGTTTAATGAAGTTGCAAAGTGTGTCATGTTGAACTATAGACTTCCACCGAATCATAGCATGTAGGGAATTTCACAAATGACAACCATTCTGGAAAGGAGACTGCATCCAAGGCTTGTCTCAGAATTATAAGATCCATAAGAAGGAACCCTGCCATTGACCTTAATTACCATGGGTGACAAAGACAAAGAGATTGACAGCTCACTGTGAGTGAATCTGTCTCTACAGGCAGGCAGTATTTTAAGAAATCACTTTAAAGGAGTCAATCAGACTGCCAAAAAAAATTATTAACCAGGTGCCCTTATGCCTGGCACTGGGAAAGGAGCAGTTTAAACAAAACATAGATCATACCCTAAAGGGGCTTACTTTTACCTAATTCTCCTGGAAACCTCAAGTTAAGTTTTTCATAAATAGAAATGGCTACATTACTCATAACTGGCCTTAGATTTAGCTTTGGGTGATTGGTAGAAATATTGTGCCAATATCTTATGAACAGAAATAGGCTAAGAACTCTCCACTTTTCTGCCTGAATCTAGATGGCACAGTATCATATTTGACCACTCCATAAAGTCTAGAACTGAAGTCTGCAGGGAACCTGAGACCCTGAGAGCTCTCTGAGTTTTATAATCGGTCTGGAATGAGGCTGACCACCAGGCTGGGAGGGGGAACTGTTGCTAATCCTGAAATTCTCTTTATTTTTGTGTCTCTGATCTGTTTAAATTTTTAGAAAATTTAAATGATGATTATGTTATTATTCATTCTTAAGCAATGTAAGAAGCAACTTTAAATATCACTGCCCATGCCATAGCAGTTGAGACAGAGCTAATTCCCACAGGAACCCATTGCACGCACCATTTCACATGGGTCTTATTTTATTAAATGAAATTGGCAGGAGGGATAATACAAAGCTGTATGATGCTAGTTATCAGAGCACACATCATTTTATGGTGTCAATATTTGTAGATGTTAAAAATATTTCCTCCAGTTCTAGTTGTATTGAATAATATTTTGCACATATTTGGAGTATTCCACAAAGAAGCCCAATCACTTTTAACCTGTTTGACCTCTAATAAATTTATTAAGAAAATCATCAAGAAGTTAATTATGTGCAACTTATTAGGCATATTTGATTATTCTGTGAATAAAACAAATCAAATATAGTCATTAACATTCCCTCTGATGCACTTTCAATTATTTATAGAAATGTGGGACTTGAGTCAAACTTTAAACTTTATCTTTTGTCATGTTACTCTCTCTAGATCTAACCACATCGTCTGCTTTCTCTAATACATTAGCTGCTTAGTTATTCCACCGAAATTTTAGTTTGAGAGATAAAAATCGGGCTATCTGTTGACAAAAGATAGTTAAATTCCCTGTATCTAGATCATATATGTAGCCAAACAAGTTTATATAATATTGCCCAGTTATAGTCTTGATATTCATTCATTCATTCAAAAAAGTATTTTTTAAGCATCTATAGTGTGCAAGGCACTATTTGAGGCATTCAGGATCCTCTGGTGAAAAAAAAAAAAGAGAGATTGGGAAATTCTTCCCTTCATGGAGTTTCTATCCCAGTCGGGCAGATAAACAATAAACGAAATAAATAAATAAACATATATAATGTTAGGTGGTGGCAAGTATTAAGGGAAAAGAAAATAAATCAGTACAGTATAAGGAGGATGGGGAGTGCCAGGGTACTGGGAGGAGAGGGTGTGGGGCTGGGTGGTCAGAGGAGCATCAGTGAGGTGGTATTTGAGGAGAAGACGAAAGCAGATGAGGGGCTGAGCCCCCTGAGTGTGTAGGCAAGAACATTCCATCCCGGGGAAAGAGTGCAAGGCCCCTAAGATGGAAGAGCACCTGGCATGTTGGAGGAGCAACAAGGGGCTACGGATGAGGTCAGTGGCAGTAGCTTCTTTCCCCCTTTTTTTTTAATTTTTAAAGTTTTTGCGGATTAAAAAAATGTAACTTTTTAAAAAATATATCTTCTACTCGGCATATATGCCACTGCATTAAAATGGCAACTTAAAGAGCGCCTGGGTGGCTCAGTCGGTTAGGCATCTGCTTTTGGCTCAGGTCATGATCCCAGGATCATGGGATCGGGTCCCACATTGGGCTCCCTGCTCAGCGGGGAGTCTGCTTCCCCCTGTGCCCCTCCCTCCTGCTTGTGCTCTCATGCTTTCTCTCTCAAATAAATAAATAAATAAATAAATAAAATCTTTTTTAAAAATGGCAGCTTAAAAATCCCCGGATACTAGGCTTAGAAATGAAGCAGGCAGAAACACAAGCATAGTCCCCAAATCAGGAACAAAAGTAACAGGAAAGGCTTCCTTGGAGAGCTTACAGCCCAGGCATTTGCCAAGCACTCTGAATGCACTGGGCGACTGAACTCTCACAGACTAATTCAGTGGAATGTGTGGAGTTTGAGGAGTAATTTAGTAACTTCTCTCAGCCCTGCTCTCCTCATCACAGAAGATAATAACATTGGCTTCCTCGTTTTTATGTTTTGGTGTTAAAATGGCATAACACAGGGACGCCTGGGTGGCTCAGTCGTTAGGCGCCTACCTCTGGCTCAGGTCATGATCCTGGGGTCCTGCGATCGAGCCCCCACATCGGGCTCCCTGCTCCACAGGAAGCCTGCTTCTCCCTCTCCCACTGCCCCTGCTTGTGTTCCCTCTCTTGCTGTGTCTCTCTCTGTCAAATAAATAAAAAAAAATCTTTAAAAAAAATTAAATGGCATAACATGGTCCCTGACACATAGTAAGAACTGAAAAAAATGTTTGTGATCCTTGTTACTAGTTTGTAATTACAGCCATTAACTAGGAAATCGTTGTCTTTTCAGAGAAGTGACAACATAGCTAACTTACGGAGTTGTTGATGAACATTAACCCAATTTGTAAAATTTAGGTATTCATCCGTCCATTCATTCATTCATTCAGCAAAATATTATTGGGTCTGGTGTTGTCTTAGTCATTGGTGACAGAAAAAAAAATAAATCTGATTTCATATTTATGGGTGTGGGGAAGAAATAGGCATAAGTGTGGGGTTCTGTGGGGGATCATGAACGGGCAATTATTTATTTATAACCGGGACGTGGGAGGGCCAGATCTGGCTCCTCCTGCAGACGAGACTCATAGGCAAGTAGATGCTACAGGTAGGTGGAGGCAGCGAGGAATACGAAAGAGCCACCTCACGGGGAGCAATAACAGAGTCCAGACCTGAGACAAAATTGCCAGTTCTTCTGTTTGGAGCCTGAAAATATAAGCAGGGGCCAGATTTTAATGAGGCACACTGGCCTGACGACTTCGGGCTGTATCTAAGCGATAGGGCGACTCAGAAGGATTTGAAGCAAGAGAGTGACCTGATCAAATGTGCATTTTAGAATGCTTACTGTGATTGCAGTGTGAAAAGTGGTTTAGAAAAGGGCCACAACCAGAGGCAGGGCAACCAGACGTGGACATAACTTACTGCTTAGTGAGAGGAGAAACAGATCTCATTTTGAATCTGCTGTGTAGGGAATAACTCTGTTTCTTTCTTTGTTGCCCCACATTGTTATTGGGAGGACAGGGGGCAGAGGATCAATTATCATCATATAAAAGTAGGATTTTAAAGCCGACTCATGTCATTTTTTAAAAACTTCCTGGGTGGACTGATTTGTACCTGTCTCTGGGATCTCACATCTATCAAGCTTGAAATCACTGCAGTTTTTCATCTCAGGAGCCATTAGGTGAAAAGCAAAAATTTAAACCTGCAGTATTTCATAATCCTTCCTCACCATTTCTCACTCAAACATCATTCCCTGAAAACTTGGATGTATAGCATTTCCGCTTCAGCATGAATGATCTACCAGGCCATAGAACTAAAATGCTAGCACAGACCAATAAACAACCGAGACGATGTGGAGAAAAGGAAAACTTAGACAGGTTTCAGCAAATTAACGGTACCAGCAGAAAAAACATTCAGTTATGACTGGTCAAATGGAATCTCGGTGGCTCACACAGACCACACTTCTACATCTATAATTTCTGTGGTCATGCAGCTAAAATCCCTTCATTTCACCTAATTTACCCAGGCAATTACAGTTGTAATTTATTTTTGCTCAACTTACTTCAAAGATGCGCCGCAAAGCACTTTTTAAACAAAATTACCCTTTGTCCCACCTTCTTTGGTTTGTTCTAGAATGACTTTCCCTGTCATTTTCCTTATGATGATACTGGGCTATTGTATTAAAACAAATTACACAAAAAAATATGAATACATCCTTATAAAATTTCCAAATACTTCAGTGTGAAAAGAATGCAGTCAAATTCTTTTTTAAAAAATCCCTTTAACCATTTCCCTTTCTTCATTCCATTCTCGCTCCTCCCTCCCTCCACCTGCCCTCGTGAAGAAACGCTATGAGAGTGGGTATTTATGCAAACATTTTTCTTTGCACTCAAGTATACACGCACACAGCATTTAATTACTTTAAATGTTACACACAACTTTATTTATTTGTTTTTAGACCTAAACACATAAGGCAATACAGAGCGGTGATTACAAGGCAAATGGAGAGACAGAGTCATTACCCATTAATGGTGTGCCCTTAGAAACTTACTGTGCCTCAGTTTCTTCATACAAAATTGGGATGATAACATTACATACTTCACCAGGTTGTTGGGAAGGGTAACTATTTTGATAAATTTAAAGCACTTAGAACAATACCTAATAGTAAATACTCAATGAATGCTAGGTATTATTATTTTTATAAGTACTTTTTAAAAACGCATTGGTATTTTCATAGGTACTTATTATTCTGTGACTTGCTTTCTCAGAAGTATGTCATGGGGGGCATCTGGGTGGCACAGTCGGTTGAGCATCCAACTCTTAGTTTCGGCTCTGGTCATGATCTCCAAGTCGTGGGATCAAGCCCCACGTTGGGCTCCACGCTCAGCAGGGAGTCTGCTTGGGTTTCTTTCTCCCTCTCCCTCTGCCCCTCCTTGCCCTCCCCCAACACTCGCTCTCACATTCTCTCTCTCTCAAATAAATCTTTTTTTTTTTTTTAAGAAGTATGTCTTGAACATCTTGCCTTGTTAGTATATACTTACATTTTTAATCTGCTGTGTAGTATTCTGTGGTGTGTGAGTACCATGGTTAATCTAAGCATTTCCCCCTGGATGGATATTTAGCTCGTTACCCAATTGGCTTTTTGTTCTGTTTTGTTTGTTATTGTGAACACGGCTTTAATGGAAATCTTCATGTATACCAGTGACTGTTTTTCTAGGGTGAATATTGATATGGGGCTAAGGTTAGGGAGATATGGGTATACTTTATTTTAATGGACACTGCCAAATTGACCTCCAGTTTATACTTCTGCATTGTACGAGAACATAAATTTCACCAAATCTTTGGCAATACATTATCAATTTTTAAAAATAATTGGATCATTTTTGTCCCATTCTGGATTTAATCTGTATCTCCCTAGCTAATAGTAAAGTTGAGCATTTTTTTACTTGAGCCCTTCATGACAGGGAGCTAGTCATACCAAAATTCTGGCAGAAATGAATGAGGCACTACAATACAAAAAAGAACTCCAGTGTGATTTGGGATATGAGTGAGGGGGAGAGTCTTAGAAGGTAAAGTTGAAGAGGTCAGCTGGGAGTACAGAAGGAAGGTCCTTATAGGTCACTGTAAGGTGTTTGGAGCAAGAAAATGACCTAATAGAGAAGACGTGCTATCTGGGAATAGACTTTGAGTGATGGGTGGAGATTTACTACCACAGGAGAATGAAGGAAAGACATTCTAGGCTGAGGGAATAAGACTGAGAGATTATGGAAACATGAAAATACATGGTAAAAACAAAATGCGTGTTGCCCATATATTGAAAATGAATATAAGGAAACAGGGTTGGGCCCACTTGTTTGAGGGAAGTACTTTGCATGTTATACAAGTTTTTATTTTTATTTCTAGAAAATGGGAAAATATTCATCGGGTAGAGGAACCTGCCTTTCCTGGGTGCGTGGGTGCATTCCGTGGGCCAGGTTTAGTACGTGGTACTTTACATGGGTAGTTCATTAAATTTTAAATGACACCTCTGAAGGAAATGTTACACCATTTTGCAGGTGTAGGAACTGAAGCTCAGGGAAATGAAATAACTTGCCCTAAATCATACAGCTGGTAACCTGTGGGTCAAAGCTTTGAAGCCAGCTCTCCCCAGATAGGTTAAGTAGACGTTGGGTAAGTACTGTGTCCTGTGCTGGGTACTGGGGAGGAACAATTGATGTGGCCCAGTCTCTGCTCTCTAGGACAGTGTCTACCAGAGCTGTGGGTATTCTGTTCTTCACCGGATTTAAGCAACAGCATGGAAAGACCAGGGGACTCAGACAAGAATCTGGAGAAGAGTTTTGATGATAAGAGAGAAGATAGAGGATATTTTAAAATCCAGGCAAGAAATCATAAGAAATAACAGGGAGGAGAGATGAGATGGTAAGTGGGGAATCAATATCAATCAGTATGGTGGTTAATTGGATGTGCATTGAGGAGAGCATGAAAGATGTCCCCAAAGTGTCTAGTTTGGTTGGCTGCATGGCCAGTGACAGCAAGAACCAGAGAGGAGGGGTGAAAAGAATCTTTGGAGGTTAGAGCCAGTTAAAGCATTTGAAATAAGTTTTATTTTGTGGACCTACCTGAAAAATCTTAGTGTAAGTCACTGGTGACAAGTCCAAGAATACTCTGTGGGTGTGCTTTGAATTGGAAAAGACATTTATATGCAGAGCCAGAGAGATACTGGACACTAAACCCAAAATATCCTTTAAATGTTCACTTCTCCTGCAAGAAGGCATCTGTAATGTTGAGTCTCCACAATTAAATTAAATGTTATAGCTATTATTAATGTTTATTATTCATGGTACGCAGCGACATAAATGTCCCTGCTGCTTTTTACACTTCACAAGAAACACATTTGACAGCTCTGGACTCAGACAACTTCTGCCTAGATTTTTTTATGTTTCTCCCTTATGCTTTATATGAATTGCCTGGGCGTCTAGGATTCTAAAACAGGTTAAATAATAAAGTGTATCCTTTGAAGGGTTTGATTGAATAATTTCAGGAACCTGTTATTTTTTCTGACACCCCTTAGAAAACAATGGTCTCTGTGAGATCACCAGAGTAAGACACCGAAGCGGAAAGAAACAAAACAAAAACAAAACACTCTTCTGGTTGACAGAATCCCAGTTGTTATTGCAGGGAGAGAAGATAGGAAAATGTGTACCGTGCTTAGTTAAATAAGATTCCCCCATACCTCCTTTGATTAAGCCTTTTTTCTAATTTGCAAAATCTTTCATAGAACCTTCCAGTATTAGCCTTGTCCCCATCATGATAACAGGCCACTGATCCTAAAATTCAGCGGGGACTGTTTGAAGGGTGGGCTTTGGTATTTGTCCTTAGGGATCTCAGCCAGTGTTGAGGTATGCAACACTACTTCATTAACATTTAAAAGACCTCAACTGAACCTGGGTACTCCTTTCTAAACTAGTTTGACATGTTAAGCCAGCTTCCACCATTCTTGGGATCCTGCAAAAGCAGCAGATCATGCTAGGTCTGCATTTAGGGTCTTGGGCAGAATTGCAAATTGAGCAATAATGACCTAGCTGCCAGGAAACCTACCATTTCTTTTTTTTTTTATAAAGATTTTATTTATTTATTTCAGAGAAAGAGAGATGAGAGATAGAGAGCACGAGAGGGAAGAGGGTCAGAGGGAGAAGCAGGCTCCTGCTGAGCAGAGAGCCCAATGCGGGACTCGATCCCGGGACTCCAGGATCATGACCTGAGCCGAAGGCTGTCGCTTAACCAACTGAGCCACCCAGGCACCCAGGAAACCTACCATTTCAAACTTTTCTCTTAAGTCAGATCTCTTCTTCCCTTCCCCTTCTTCATGCTGCCCTTTGGTGTTCAGTGGACCTGTCCTTCTTTGATAAAATCACTTCCCCTCGTGTCCACTGAAAATTCAAACTCCCCAAGGGCTGCTGATTTTTTAAAAACAAACAAATATTTACTGAAGAAAGAGCATGTACCAGGTGCTACCGTGTTACTCTTTGCAACACCTTCCTGCATCTTAATGGATGACCAACCGTCTCGGGTTGTGCGGGACTGAGGCATTTCCTGGGACATGAGTGTTAAAACCAGAGACTGTCTCTATCTAGGAATTGAGGCACAAAGAGTTAGGGCATTTTCTAAAGATCACACTCTTTTTTTTTTTTTTTAAAGATTTATTTATTTGACAGAGAGAGCACAAGTAGGCAGAGCAGCAGGCAGAGGGAGAAGCAGGCTCCCCGCTGAGCAGGGAGGACCATGCTGGGCTCCATCCCAGGACCCCTGGGATCATGGCCTGAGCCGAAGGCAGCCGCTTAACCGACTGAGCCACCCAGGCGCCCCTAACGATCATACTCTTAATGATTTTTCTACTATTCACATGCCTCAACCCTCTTGACTCCCAATCTCTGGACTTTCTGCCCTGTCACACAGGCTATACTAAGGGTCAGTTTGATGATTTGATAAAGGAGTCATACAGTTTTAGTGGCTTAGATATTATTTGCATGTTTCAGTGAAGTATAATAGTGGGGAGTATGGGGGAGGCAGTTTTTGGGAGGTATGTGGGATGGTGGTTATCAGACCTCCACACCCCTCCCGTTTGCCAGACCACACCCAGAAGCAAACGTTGAGAACCGGCAGTTTCTGCATGACTGTTTCTGAACGTCGGCAAGAGTCTCTGCACCTCAGGGCTTTGGAGTCACAGTGTCAAGGCTTGGGAGAGCGTGGGCGGACACAGCATGCATTTTAGCAGCACGAATCAGGTGAATCATGACTGGGAAGGGTTTACTGTAACTTCGACTTCTTGGTGAAACTTACTCCTCAAAAATTAATAGACTGATTGGAAGATCTCATTTCCTAGGAATATTTTCCCATGCTGCTTGCTTGTTACCAGATCTCTAGTGCTCACATTTGTACTCCTGAAGATGGCTATGTGTGCCTTTGTATTATGTTTACTGTGTGTATGTGCACGTGTATGTGTGTGTACAGATGTTTATTGAATGTGTGTGTGCATTTATTACATGTTTGTGTGTATTTGTGTGTGTGTTTAATCTTCATCCGAACAACCATCAGGAATTTTTTTCCTTCATTTGGTGCCAGAACATCATGAGTTGAGCTGTTACTATAAAGCATTACAACTGAAGTGTAGTAGCTGCATTTGCTTCCAATTTTAGCCTCCAGATCTCAAAGGTGAACTGAGATCACCCATATGCTAGATTTGTGATTTCTGGTGCTGATTTTTCTTCCAAAGCTTTTGCTCCCTCTAGGTTTCTTGCCCCCTGGGCCTGCTGGCAATGCTCTGCACTCTCTGCTTTCATGGTTCAGAAATTTTTATATTTATAACTACTCTCACAGGATGAAAATATGTGTAATTATAGACACTCTTTTCTCCTGTCAACCTCTCCACTCTTTTGTAGTGTTGGGTTAGTTGATGATTTTCCCCTCTCAAGTTCGCTCACACTATGCATGCTACTATCAAGCAAATCTCCTACCCACTGTTCCTCTCCTTAACAAAGTGGGACGCAGTGGAGGGACTGAGAAGAATAGTTTTTCATGAATAAATAATGATCATTTGTAATTAACATATCAATTGTATGTATGGAAATGATGCTTCTAAATTACTTGACAGTAATTAGAAGCAGTTGATTTACCTAAATAGTTGGAAACATTCTTCCAACAAACTCCATCCACTGTTAATTTATTTAGCAAACTTTGCCCTAGATAATATAAAGGAAATGTCTACTTACTCCAAAATTAGATTTTGTTGTTGCTATTGTCCTTAAGCATCTGAAGCCCTACAGTAAGATTATCACAAAGAGCTAGCATTTCTTCGACCCTCTTTAAATATCACACACTTTTCCAGGTGCTTTGTGTACATTAAGTTTAATGCCTGTAATGATCCTTAGAAGTAGATACTCTATGATACCACTTTTACAGAGGAAGAAATTGAAGCTTGAAGATACCAAGCAACTTGTCTGAGCTCATAGAGCTGATAAGTGAAGAAGCTCAAATTCAAACCAAGGAGCAGTACTGGCTCCTTAGCCTAATAGAAAAAAGTGTGTTATAACATATAGATAGATAGATAGATAGATAGATAGATAGATAGATAGATAGATAGAGGGAAGGGAGAAAGATGGTTTATTCATTGACTATTAATTGAACACACCATTGATGTTGGGCACAGAGATAAATAAGACTCGTCTTGCCCTTGGACAGGCCTGTGACAGCAGAATGATTGTAAACAGATAAATTACAGTGCACTGAAATAGATGTTAGCATTTAGGCAGGAACAGACTACTATGGGAGAATATTAGCATATTTTTTCCAAGGGATAAATGTGATACTTTTTATATACTTACCACTTTTCTTCAGCAAAAGAGAATACATTTAGAACAAGAAATTAACATATTTGAGGAAAGGAATGGATCAAAAAGTCATAGAAGTTTTTTCTGAATATGTCCTGCAGCTTGTGCAGAGATACTCCATTCTTAATTAAATACCCAATTAATATGTATAGGGTTTTCTCAGTGACCAAAAATGATGATTCTAGAGCTACACCAAGGCAAAATTACAAGATTTTCTAGCCTACTCAGCTCTCTTTCCCAGAATAACATAGTAGAGAAACTCTTGACTATTTACTATTTGGGTTAATTATAGTCTAGAGTACTGTGTCCAAACACTGACCTACGAATCAGTGCCTGGTTGGCTGGCTGTATCAGGGTTTTATAAAGTCGCATATTCCTAGGACATATCGCTGAGTATATGGCAAGTTTGAGATACAGCCAGGCCTCTAATATTTTGAAAAATGCCTCAGTTGAATCCTATGGACATCCATGTTTAAGAACTACTGGTCTAAAAAAAGCCAGAAACAGGGAATAGCCACCCCTATGATATTTACTTTCTCTTTAATATCTTGTTTAATGCTATGGATTTGGTAAGTGGGAGTCTAATCTCTGGAAACAGATAGATCTCAATTCATTTTAATCTGTTCCACTTAACTACTTGGGGGCCTAGGATAAATTTCTTAAGCTTTCCATTCCCATTTTTATAGAGTTATAAGGATTAGATATAATGCACAGAAAGTAGCTAGCAGTGCTTTGCACTTAGTACACACACACACACACACACACACACACATTTTTATATACAGACATACGCACTCTTAAAATAATAAAATGCCTTAATGGACTAAAAGAAAAACTATCATAAGAACAAAATGACCAGTCACTCTAAACTTTGTGGAAAAGGAGTAGGTCTGTCTTTGACTATACTGGATCATTTCAAATGTGAGAATCATAACTGGCTAATAGCGAGCCCTTCACATAGCCCTCAGGCTGCTCCCTCACTAGCCAACTCATACTCATTAGTGCTAGGAGTTGACCGATCTTACCCTTGTCATTAGTTCCTATCCTTTCACATCACCCCAAAAAACCAATCTCTGTCCAAAAGGTACAGATTTCCAGTTATAACATAAGTCACAGGGGTGTAATGTACAGCTTGGTGACTGTAGTTAATAATTCTGTATTGCGTGTTTGAAAGTTGCTAACAAAGTAGATCTTAAGAGTTCTCATCACAAGACGATCATTTTGTAACTGTAAGTGGTGATGGCTGTTAACGAGACAAAAGATTAAATACAAGGAGATAACTAAGATTGTTTCTAAGGGTCTTTACAGCTATAATGTTCTGAGTTCCTGAGTTACCTAGATATTATGACCCAATGCTCTTAATATAATTTACTCTCTGGTCACATCATTGGGCCCTTAATCCAAAGGAATGACTGATGTCAATGTTAGGAGCCCAGGCATAAACTTGGCTCTAGATATGCCTAGAATAACTGAGAGGGATAGCCAATTCTTGGCTATCTGAAAAAGTGTTTAAGCAACTTTTCTATTAGCAAACTCAGTCAAGATTATGTTCAAGTAATCCTCACAGAGTAAGACCTGCATGAAGACCTGGGCATAGACCGTTTGACAGCTAATTATGCACAGATAACAAGCTTCCTTCCCAGGACGGGCATCTCTTCCATCTGAGGGCTAGCCAGGGTCAAAATTTAACAACTAGTTTCCCTATTGCAGTGGGGGAAAAAACATGAGTCATGACCAAATTAGTGTCTGCAGTGTGATCCAAAGTTCTCTTTTATTAGAGAGGATTCTTAAATCAACTAGGAAATGGAGCATACCATGAAATAGCAACCATTTTGATATCTCCCAACCTGTGGAAATAGAAAAGCTATTGAAAGATCAGAAGGCAGCCATGTTGTTAAGTTGGTTCATTTACCAGCCACTGACTTATTAAACTTTCATCAAATTAACTAACTTTAAAGCTTCCTAGAGCTTACTACTGCATGAAATTGCTGATGAAACCAGTACGCACCTGGTTTTTACTGAGCTGTTTTTTTCCCAGCTTCCTGAATGAAATATCTTCTCTTATATATTAACATTACAGGATTATTATTTTATATCAATTTACTATTTTTAACTTGTATTTATGCATTTGGAAGTGACAAAAATGATTTAAATTCTCTCATATTGATTTCTATGTGTATTCTTAAAAGATTTAGCAGGAGAAATACATATTTTCAGGATAGAAATGTCCATTTTTCCTAGTGCCTTTTAATTCATTTCAGTGACTGATCATGGCCAAAGTATTATGCATAACTGTGGGGTAGATAATATTTCTCTTTAGGGCCTTTTCTCTTTCAGGGCCATACTCCTCTTTAGTCTAAATGTTTCCTAGGTACCTACTATTCCCCCATGCTTCTTTACCACCCCTCGCCTTCTTAATAATATCTAACTTTCACCAGATGTCTTTACTAAATGAATCCTTGCTTATGAGTTCCTAAAATTGCAGTAGGTACACCACAATTCTTAAAGCAAGAGAATGAAATCTAATCATATAGAATTTCCAATTTTAAATGCAAGAGGGGATTTTGCTTTAAAATGGGAAGCCTTGCTAGGTTTCTCCAAATTACAGAAAGGCCACATTTTCCTGCTCAGTGACAAGCTGGTGCTGCAGGTTTTCAGTGACCGCTCCAACTGAGCAAGGTGTCACAAAGGACAATTTCTGAATCAGGATAGCTTTTATATGTACAGCTTTGATAGAAACAGTTCAATTGTCGACAAATAAACTATTACATTTCAAAACATGTTTTAAATATTTAGCTCGAAATAAGGCATACTTTCATTAAGAGTGAGTAGTAGAACAGGCCAAAAGCAGGGATAGGTGATACATTTTCAGGGCTCAAGGAATACCTATTAACAAGTGTTTGCACATCAACACGTATACTCTGAGCAGATAGTTTGGCTTCTTTTTATGCATGGAATAAGACCTCCATGGGAAGATGATCTGCTTTTTCGTTCTTACCTTAAAAAAAGAAAGAAAGAAAGAAGTAGAGAAAACAGACTATTCTTCCAAAAAGTTGAACTGAGGGACTAAAAGCACTCAAAAGATAAACTATATGTTAAAGAGGCAACCATATGCACTCAAAAATATTCATAAAGTAGGCAAAGCCCGTGAAGAAGCCATCCAGATCAGTCATTAAGACAAGAGTTGAAACATTTTTCTGAAAACAATTGAAAAATAAAGTTAAAGAGTGTTTGAAATAGTACATTCTACAAACATACTTATATTTCCCGAATCTCTGAGTTACCTCTTAGTTTCTCTTGTACTATTCAATTATATAACTTGTATTATTTGAACAAAGCATTTTTTGGAAGCAGACCTATGACACTCTGCCCAGATCCCATCAGAAGGTTCTGTGCCCTGGTGAAGAAAGCAAAGCAAAAGGTAGAGTCAGACCAGAAGACCTGTTAACTCTGGTGAGCCCAAAGGAGGCTGAGTCATCATCTAAACCAGAGAAAGAGCATCAGGGCAAAAATTCTAGATTCAAAGACCATGGAGTCTGCTTTTTAATAAATTGCTAACTCTGGGGGACAACAGAGCTTGGGGTGGGAGAGGGTAACTTTGATGGTTCAGTGGGGCTGGATGTGGCACACCAGCCACATTTCTCTCAGCTTTTTGTCCCTATGGTGAGAGCTTGATGGCCCCATGTATTAGTACCACAACCCTCCCATGGCAACTCTAAACTGCAGACATAGTGCCTACACGGAGATAATGGGCCTCTAAAGGTCTGGCCTAGAATTTCCAACCCTATTAAATGAAAGCAAACAGAACAAAAGCCAAAAAGGAGTTTAGAGACTAACATCTGGCCTAGAAAACGGGTGAACCAGTGTTACTGAAATATATACACATAAATTTTAACATTAAAAAAGAAATTAGAGAAAGGCATAAACAACCAAGTTGCCCAGATTTCCTTTTGAAGGAGATTTTCATATCTTAACAGTTCATCTTGAGGCAAATTAGAAATTTTGAGCACACTGAAAACAGGGATGATATTGTACAAAGGTGTCAAAGTTTTCCCCTTTCCTTTAATGTTCTTCCAAAAAACTTGGTAGAATAGAATTCATAGAATAAATGCTAAATAAGCATCTGTTGAGTGAATGACCAAATCCATGATTGAATGAATAATTAAGAGAATGAATTGATCAATGAACAAGCCTATTTTCCTAGGCTTTAGCCACAGGCAAAAACTCACTCTGCCCAGCTGCTATTTATAACCACTTGCTTTCCATTTACCCCAAACTTGGTGAAGGGGTGGCTCTGTAAATTGCCTCCAGGGCTCATCATGGTCGTTTCTTAAATCCTTAGTATCTGCCGGATAGTCCAACACGTGATGAAATAGCGTTCTTACACACCATGATGGCTACCTCATTGCTAAATTCAAAGCATTTTCTTTTTCTCAGACCACATCCACCTTGCTGAAGCAAGTTATAAAATTGGAACACAACTTCTTGTCTCCAAATCTGTATAATGTAGCAATTACGAGTTTCCAGATATAACTGAAGTGTGCTTGAAGTGCAACCTACTTTATTTATTTATTTATTTATTTGGTAACTCAATGTAATATCCATTTTTAGTCCCCCTTCTGCTTGGGTTGTAAAATGTGATCTCAACCAATTTGGGGTGGCCTTCCTGGCCACTTCTGTCCACTCTCAGGTGTTCTGGCACTCTCTCAGCCTCTCTCCTCACACAGATGTTTTCTTCTGGGAGCTTCATCCAGGAAGCAAGTCAAAAAGACCTTTGCACTTTGATCCTATAAAATATGAGTTAGGTCATTTGCCCTGAGGATCAGCTGACAGGGAAGATTATTTCCTTTTCTTGGGGCCCTGTAATGTCTGATTACAGCTTTCTTCTGTTTTGCTTCTCACTAATCCCAACCTGGAGAATCTTTAGACGGTTGGGGAAAGAGACCTCTTTGTATTTACTTGTAGTAAAAACATGGTTTCCCAACTATTATCTGTACCATGCTGTTTAAAAGACTTGGAACTCCAAAGCCAAGAAGTGATTTATTTTTTGCTTTCTGCTTCATCATTCCTACCTTATAGGTATGTGTGTATATATGATTATATCCTTAGTAAATTTCTCTGAAAATAAACTATTCTTTATAAGGGGCTTATTCAATGCATAACAATAATGCCCTCTGGAAAAACTGCCAGTTTGTGTTAAGTTACTAGCAGTATGACAGTCCCATTTCCCTACATCCTTGGAAATACACCATATTTTTAAAAATACATATTCACCATTTTTAAATTATAATTATAAAGGAAATATTTTGTGTTCATCTGTACTTCTTTCATTGCAAGGGAGCTTAGACATCCGGAGTTCATGTGCCCATTTTGCTTAGGTCTTCATAGACTCAAGAGTTCTTCATGGTAAGAATGTGAACGAATTGTCATATATTGAGAAAATTTTTTCTTGTTTGTTATTTGGCCTTTTTGTGGTATATGAGATATAGAAACTTACAATTTATAAATCTGATTTTGTGATTTTTTTTTCCATTGGCATTTTTACTCAAGAATTCTTTCTCCGTTGCAAGATGAACATTTCAGCTCTGCTTCATTTTAGTTGTTTTATGGTTTTAATTTTCCATTTAAATTTTTAATCAGTTATATTTAGCGTAGACTAGGAGATTGGGCTCTACATTATTTTCTATCATTTAATTATTATTTGCTTCCACATCATTATTTAACAGTCCTCTCCCCCTTTGGTCTAAATTCCACATTTATCACATAACAAAGTTTTACACACGATGGATCTGCTTCTGGACTCTGTGTTCTCTCTCTTACTATAACAACAAGACACTGTTTTAATCATGATAGATCCCTAATAATGTTAATATCTGATAGGGAAAGTTCCCCTTTTTTACTATTTTTTAAAAATTCTTTCAGAATTTCCTTGACCAGTGCATTTACTCTTCCAGATGAAATTTAGAAATCCCATGCTAAACGTTAGTGCAATATCTTAGGTCTTGATGGCTTCTCACCCTCTAAACTTGAACCCCCACTCAATCCGTTCTGTACCCTAGTGCATCCTAACCTGCCTCCACTTCAACCTCAAACACAGTAAATAATAGTGATGATGGCAATGCGTCCCATCTGCCGTAGCTTCTGGACATTTCAAAGTGGGACTTTATTTTTATTTTTTTACATTTAATTTAATTTTATTACGTTACGTCAGTCACCATACAGTGTCAAAGTGGGATTTTAACTAGATCATGACAGCAGACTGGTCCCGCAGGGCGAGGAACAAGCGAGCTCTCCCGTTTAAGAGCTGTCACTGTCTTTCCAGAGCGTGGAAGGGGAGCACCATGAGAAAGCTGTGGAACTGCTCAAGGCTGCCAAAGACAGCGTCAAGCTGGTGGTCCGATACACCCCGAAAGTCCTGGAAGAAATGGAGGCGCGCTTTGAAAAGCTCCGGACCGCCCGGCGCCGACAGCAGCAACAACAGCAGCGGCAGCAACAAACACAGCAGAACCACATGTCCTAGGTGAGGAGCGCCTTCTTCCGCACCAGCGACGGCCCGACACGTACAAGTTTGTTTCGGTTTTTAATACAGTGTCTGAGGCAGCTGGAATACAATCATTAGGTTATGACAGTCCCCCCGCCCGAATCAGTCAAGCAAATAAAAAAACCCGATGACCTCAGAAAAATGTAAACAAGACAGTCGCTTACTTTATAATGCCATTCAGCCATATTTTCTGCAAATGTAAGATATTTTGGAAAATCATGTACTTGGGAGGGCCGGGTACAGACTATAGAATGCCTTTAGGCACATTAGGAAAATGCAGCCTCTGTGCAACCCAGATCCCCGGGCACAGAGCTCCATGACAAGAGTGTGGGCTGGATTCCAGCCGCCCGCCTTCCCCCCCCCCCCCACCCCCCCGCCCCACTCACCTTCTTGGCCAGCTGCACAGTGTACGGAACTAAACAACCGTATAGTGCTGATCCTGGGAAGAGCCCTTTAGAATACTGATACAAATTACTGGAAAACTACTCCATGGAGAAAGACGTGGAGACCTGCCAGTGGACGCGCTCTGAGAGATCTGAAATTCTCTGTGGGTGCTCACTGAAAATGTGATGCTCTTGCCTTTTTTCTAAATTCCACTGTGACAAAAATTCTCAGTCAGGTCTTGCTATTTGTTTTTTTAAGAAAAGCCAGGAAAAAAATGTGAAGAGTAAGAATCCCCATCTTTGAAGTGTGCTAGGCTTCCCATGTGCTAGGCTCTTCTCCCATGTTATTCCTTATCCTCAGAAAAACCCTTCCAGGTAAGTATCCCTAAAACCCCATTTTTTAGATGAATGATACGAAGTTGCAATGGCTTTGTGGAGCCCTCCCACAACGACACTTTCAAGTAACATAGAATATATTTTCCTTTTTGCTCTTGCAGGCATTTCATCTGCCAACATCAGATAGTCTGGAATTCTATAAATTGTCCTTGCTCTCCTTTGGAAGAGACAGTTAATAGCATAACACACCTCTCCACTATGATGTCTGCAAATGGGATTTTCAAGGGAGGTTCAGATGTTCTTGGGAAAATGACAATGGGTAATAGTGGTTTTATCAGACTACTATTTGCACAACCAGAAACACTGGATATGACATGAGACTTTCTGTGGTTTGTGACACAAAAAGGAGAAGCTACATGGGGAAGTATAAAGACTCCAGGATTTGTCCTCAGACACTGCTGAGAATTCAGCTGTCTATCTTTCTTTCATAGCTTGTGAGTTTTTATTGTACATATCCCATAGTTGGGTGACTTCATTTAAAATCACCTTCCATTCACTCTAAAAACTACATTTATTCAACAGTAAAGATCTATTTGGTACTGCCATGGGCTTGACACTGTTCAATGGGCTGTAGAAACAGCCTGAGCAAAGCAAAATCCTTGCGCTCATGGTGCTTACATCTTGGTTGGAGGAGACAGTTAATATCCAGGTAAATGAAAATAACCTACTGGGACCGGTACTTAACAGAGTTAAAATCGAGTACTCTGATAGACACCGGCTAGCTGACAACCTTCTATTAGGTGATCAGGGGAGACGTCTCAAAGGAGATGACGTGTAAGCTGGGGTTGAATGGTGAGGAGAAGCCAGAAATGAGCATAAGAAGGAGAGGAACTAGCCAGTGCCTAGCTCTAAGAGAGACATGAGCCACTTGATGTTTGAGGAATAGAAAGAAAGCTGGGGTAGTTAGTTAGGAAATAATGAGGAAGGACAGAGAGGTAGATGGGGGCCAGGTCACAGAAAGCTTTTTAAATCACTGAAAGAAGTTAGATTTTATTGCAGTGGAAGCCACTAAAGGTTTTAAGCAAGGGACTGACATCTGATTTATGTATTAAAAAAGATCACTCATGCTGTTCTGAGGAAAATAGATTATTGCAAGGTAAGAGTGAGAGCAGAGACTAATTAGAAAGCTGTTATAGAGTAGTCCAGGCAAGCGGTATGGTGGTTGGACTGGGGTGTGATAGGGTTGGGATGGAGTGATAAGGATGCATCTGGACAAGTCATTTTGCCCACATCCTTCTCTCTAATCCATTCTGAATACAAAGGTACTTTACCTCCCTTGGTACTGTCAGAATCCCTTCAAAGGTCTAATAACAATCCACGGTTCTTCAGTAGAACATGGAACTCTTTCCACTAACTCATTTTCTTCTTCCATCCTCAATAATGCGAACTTGTACCGTTTTCCTAATTGATTTGCCACACTGGTCCACAGTAAAATTATTCTAAAGTGTTTTGAAAGAAGTATGTTCCCATTCAGACTTCTGAGGTCTCACTAAAAGCTTCCACTATTCTACCCATTCAGTCATCTTTGGAAGGATACAATTTGGCCGTCAGTATTTGCTGGGCCGTGCACTCCATTGCATTTCTCTGCTCCATCAGTCTTCATTAAATCACTTCAGAATTTCCTATTGTCTCACCGCCAAAGACTAACGTTCTTTAATAAAAGACATTTGCAAACAGTTTTTTTTCTGGTAGAGGGTACAGGAAAGTTCTATTTAAATGAACATGCAATTTATATTTATGTCTGCCAAGACAGCCCTTGCTACACACACGTTCGTGGCCTTTTGGGATGACACCGTAGCGGCCATTCCAAGTACGAGCGAAGTCGTACCGAGTCAGGTCATCCATGGATTTTATGGTGAATTCAGTCAAAGAGACCTACATTAGCTCTTGTTCAACTCTTAATTAATTAAATTTTTAAGGATTAAATGGGATTTGCTACACTTCCTAACTCATACTATGGTTGCTTTGGGGAAGAAATTTGAAGCTAATTTGGTGTGTGGAGATTTATCTCTTTTGCCCACTTTTAATTTCAAACTCGCCTGAAATAAATCTCAATTGTCTTTTCCCCTAACTTCCATGTGTGATAATCAGGAATAGATTACATTTTCTAAAAGGTAATAGAGATGATCCCTATACAACTGAGTTATAGAAACCTAAACAGAGAATAGGAATATGGCTATTTTTATGCTATCCCCACTTTCTTGACAAAGAGCATTACATTTATTCAGGTTAAGGCATCTTATTTTTCAAGCATGATTTTATAGACATCCATACTTCACCCAGATTCTCAAAGAATAAAAGGAGGAAGGAAGAAGAATCCTTCCTGAGTTGTCAACATTCTGAGGAAGTCAAGACTAAAAGATTGTCAAATTTCTCTGACCTCCTATTGCTGCATTGATGGCGGAGAATTCACTGCATTTGAAACCAGGCTGGATCTTCACAGATTTACAAAGTAGCTGGAGTTTAGCAGTGGCCTCGCCCACCGTCAGGCCCCCGTTTCCCTTCCCTTGTCCACTCCTGACTGTTCTAACCTCCCACGACCACTGCCACAGCCGCCGTCCTTCGGGTCCGATCCAGGGAACCACTGCAGAGCCGAGGAAACCAGCCTCCAAGGATGATTCTGATAATTGAATCCAAGGAACCCAGAGTTATCAAGCAGAAAACCGGAATAATAGCAATAATCACTGAAATGCTGGATAACATTTATTAAGCAATTAGGGTATGCCAAAAACCTCTTCTAAGTGCTTCATCTATGTTCAATTACTTAATCTTCACAACAATCCTATGGGTAGTAGGTACTATTTTTAATCTCGTTTTAGAGGGAGAAACTGAGGCACGTGGGATTTTTTTTTTTTAAACCTGTGCCACAGTTCACAGCTTATAAGCGATAGGGCCATGACTCAAACCCAGAAACACGGGCTTCAAAGCCTTTCTCTACACCGCTGTGCTACGACTCTACTTCTTTCTTCGGTGGCACCTGCCCTTACCTCCCCCATCCCTCCTCACAGACATCCTCACATGAGCTTTCCAGGGATTCATTCTCATGCTCGTTAGAGTTATCCAGCTCCCCCTTATCATTTACCCCATACTTCAAAGTACTCCATCACCTCAGCTGTATCCATGTCTTACTGCTGCCTTAAAAAAAAAAAAAAAGTTACCACAAATTTGGTGGTTCAAAAGAACATAAATCTATTATGCTGTAGATCTGAAGTCCAGTACAGTCTCTCTGGGCTTTAAGAGGCTCCAAGGTGAAAAGTCATTTCTCTGCCTTTTCTAGCTTCTAGAGGCTCGCCACATTCCTTGCCTCGTGGTCCTTTCTCCATTTTCAAAACCAGCAAGGGTGGCTGAGTCCTCACACTGCATTGCTCTGACCTCGGCTTCCTCATCACAGCCCCCTTCCCTGGCTCCTCCTTCTCTCTTCATCTTCCACGTTTAATGATATCAAGCATATGTCCCACCTGGACAATCCGGGATCATCTCCCTGTTTTAACATCAGGTGTTTAGCAACCTTAATTCCATCTACAACTTTAATCTCCCTTTAACGTGGTATCTAACATATTCACAGATTCTAGGGATTAAAGTGCAGATAGATTTAGGGTCCATTATTCTGCCTACCACAATGGCTCATTTAAAAGTTAGCAAAGCAATTTGAGCGATAAGATTTACACTAATAGGGAAAAAAAAGGCTTTTATTTAAACAAGTAAAAAAAAATCACTGATCTGTTGCATTACAAATCAAGGGAATGAGAGAAATAATGAGAACATTTGGTGCAGATGGTCCTTCCCAGTGGGTGTTTCAGTGACCCACATTTTGGATGCCCGGTGATCTCTCAGCTCCTGGCATATCCCTCAGGCCTCCTCCTTCCCCACCCTCTGGAGAGGTGAAAAGATCCAAGACTGTTCCTAAAATTCACCTGTTGTTCTGAGGCCCATTCCCCTGGGACGTGTACTATATAATAAATTAATTCATTAAAAATTCAAGTCTCTAGATCTCTGTCACTTGCTGACTCGGGGACCTATAGGAAGTTATTCAATAGAAGACTCAGTGAAATGGTCTGTTATGGAGATTAAGGAAAAAATATGTAGAACTTTTAACACAATATGTGGTGATTAGTGAGCACTCAATAGTAGTAGAGTAGTGGTCACATTGTAGGAGGGAAAATGTCGGTACCAGGCAGTGCTTGCGTGTAATATGTTCTTAAGTGAGTCTTGAAGAAGCACAATGGCCTTGTGCATGGCTTTGAAGCCCCCACCCAGGGGCTTTTAGGCACATCTGCAGAAGGCATGCCAGCTGGAGGGTGTTGATGCAAAGTAGGCCAATTGCAAGGCCTGCCACAGTTTGTAAAAATCTGTTTTGTATATGATGCTTTGCATTCATGGGCATAAAAATATCTGCAGCTTTAAAAACAAAGATCGGAAACCACTGTTCTCTCTGAAAGGAACGATTCCATGATGGGGCAAGAGTGACAGGTCTTGGGGGGAGTGTTCACGGAGGCTGATCCTCTGGATCTGACCACATGGGCAGCTGCGTACTCCGTTCTACTTGGTGTCAGGCTGACCTTGTGTGAGAAGAAACGGGTCTGAGAATCTGCTTCAGAGCAAGGAAGTTGGGGCTTCCTGCCTATCAGAGAGAGGTTCTGACGGCTGTACCCCAACCCTAAGAATCATACTGTAAAAGTTAACTATCCTTTGCCCTCATGAAGAAAAAGAGAGTCATCTGGAAATGGGAAGAAGAAACGTTTTACATTTGAAATGTTTTCCAACTGGTGTTCTGTATTTCATTTTAGGGAATAACTGTGTCTTTTCCATCCCCATTTGATAATTACTTCCTTTGCAAACATCAAACGATTTTTTTTTCGTATGTGGAATATTGTGCATGAGTGATAGGGCCTAAAATAATTCTTGCTGTTCTCACATAGCACATGCTCTTCTGATATTTTTAGCATATTGTCATTGACAAATGAATACTAATCACTGGCTTCCCTTCACTCTTTCCTCCTCTTTCAGGTCCTTAGAGAGAAGCTACCTGATCAAAGATCTGATAGTCACAAATTCGAAACCGTGCTTCCGAATCCCAGCACATAGTAAAAGGAAAAGACCACATTGATAATTATACCTGTCAAGAAGCTGTGAACACGCGGTGTATAAATTCTTTACCAAGGCGACTCAACATCTTCTTTCTCTGGGCCTGAATCCCACTGCTCACGTGCTCTTTACACACACAGACCTTCCATTCACTGCAGTGGGAATTCTCAGTGTGTAAAGGGAGAGGTTTTCCAGTCTGCAGACTGAAATAGTACAAGAAGAATCAAGTCCATGACTTTCAGATAAATCACCAGGCCAAGATGAAGTGAATCTTTGGTCTATAGCTTTTCCAGAGATTAACAAATCCCTCATTAGGCTATAGTTCAAACTGCATCAGTTCAAGGTTGTTAACCACTTAAAAGAAACCTACGCATTGCCCGGTACCCTGACCTCGTCCACATCCATACTGCTGAATTGTCTGAATTAGAATTCCAGTTAATTGCAAATTCAACCTTTATTCCCCTCTTGAAAAAGGCAAGTTATGCTATTTATACTCTGTTCAGGTTCTAGAAGCAATTGGCTTTTTATTTTCTGTTTCCATGAATTTAATTTTGCATTAATGGAGTGGGACAATTTTCACTCAACTTTTGGTTTGCTAGAGGCAGGGATAGAGAACTCTAGTAGGGTATTTTTTTTTTTTAATTTGAGTATTGCTTGTATCTATGATTATTAATTCTAACAGAATATTATGTATATTTATTCCACAAAATATATATTATCAGAGTGTATTTGCTACAAACTGAGGTCTTTTCTTACCAAATGTTACAAATTTGGTAAGAGAACGCTAGCAAAGGACCTAGCTTTTGGTTAAGTTTTATATTTTTTGATTGACAAACTCTGGAGAAATCTGAACTCTTTCTACCTACACCGATTCGTCATTACAGAAATTTATTTAATATTTTAAAGCTTAGGGCTTCACAAAGCTCGATTATGATATGTGTTCATATATATATACAAATATATATGTCACACAAAGTTTTGATCAGTTTCCCCAAAGATAAACTGGATATTTTTGGCAATCTAAGACCAAAAGTATCATTCCTTTTAAAATTAGGCAGATGTAAACCAGGATATAATATTGTGAATGAAAAGAAGCTGTTCCTTCAAGAGAGAAAAGATGCCTAATTCATTACACATATTCATATAGGAAAACAGACAAGGAGATATCATCTTTCAGAAAGTATCAGTTGCTGGAAAATGATCTGTTAAGAGCCCCCTATACAGATCATCACTTTTGACTTATGATAAATCTAAGCACATAAGTCTGACTTTACTCATTGGAATGAATAAGAAGCAATAATCATTTGGGCACTTAAATAGGTTAGGCACAAAAATGTACCTGAAAAAAGAATAAATGTTTCAGTTGAAACATTCTAGATAGAGCATTAAAACTGAGGCAAATATTTGAATGTTCCCTTTTCTCAGATGCAGAAATTGATTCCCCAACATAAATAAAGTTTACATTTCAGATAGTCCCCCAAATTAGAAAGTGATGAAGCTCAGTTCAAAAGCTATTGCTTGAAAACAAAATAAAACCAGTCGGAACTACCCAGCACATTTTATTTTGCCCTGTCAAGGGGTATTATTGTCAATACCAAGTTCTGCCTATTCTTCCTGGTGAATTTGAGTTCTTTCCCTTGGCCAGTACATCACCCAACAGAGAACAAAGAGCGAGGAAACTAGGAGGTACACCAATTTCAACAACCGTCCTGAAAACATATCATTTTTTACTGGAGAAAACTGGGGGGGTGGGGGGGAGGGCAAGGGGGAGGACCTTGAATGTTATGTAAAATAGGTTTAAAAAAGAGATAAGCATGACTAAAGGGAGTGAATGGAGACTACGTGTGAGTATTACTCAGTTTGAAAGGGGTAGTTCTCATTTTTATAAGAAAAATTTAATAAGACATATATTTTAGTTATCATTTAACAAAGAAATATTAAAGCTATTCAGGCGATGCCACAGATTCTCATAAAGGTGCTCATTGCACCTTTATAATGAGAAGATGGTCATTTCAACACATTTCAATGCCTTGTATAAATTTGGAGCTTAAGGTGTGTTTTCATTTAGCCATAAGTGTATGGTTGATATGAAATGATCATATGTTTTCACATCAATATAAATATTGTCATGGTGTTACGGAAGCAGCTATCAAATGAGCAGATACCTTACACTTGTGTTTTCTAGATGTCTTTGTATGTTATGCTTCATTTGCATAATGTTAAATGCTAATAAATCTATGCCAAGTCCTTTGTCAAAGTGAAGGGGCAATCCATCACACCTAAGGCATCTAAAGACAGATTACATGTCACAGTGGTCCTACATACAAATGACCAAATGACCAGTTTTTGTTTTGTTTTTTTAGTAAAATCTGGTTATTGAAATATAAGCCTTCCCCTAAAGTTTTAATCCAAAGTTTCTGTCCCTAAGACTTAGAGATGCCCTTTTGTGGTTCTCTAAGTTTCGCTGAAGCCAGAGGGGAAGGGAAAAAAAAATTCCCACAACTTGTACTAATGTTCTTTATTAGTAATGATCACTGTAGAGCCACTGACGTGTCCAAAATCATATTAAGGACATATCATGTTGCTCTTAACGTGAATGTCAGTCTTGAATATCATAAATAAATGAGATATTCGAAGTTAGGGGGGAAATCTGGTATGACTATTCCTCCATGATCCTGGTGAATTTGAGTTCTTTCCCTTGGCCAGGTTGGTGGCCAGATTTTGCTAAACTCTTTGCTGCTGTGATTTTGAAGGCCAGTACATGAGCATAGTTTAGTAAAAGAATACCTGAACCTCTCCATTTGGGGCATTTACATTTTGATTCTGTTGCCATTTGAAATAGAACATCCGCAGGGAGATAACGAGCTTAAATTATAATTGACTTCGGAAAGAGTAACAGACTTTTGTGCTTCCTCAATCATGTAATCAATAGGGAATTCTCTCCTTCTGTGAACTACCATTATCTTTAAAGACAATGCTAAAATCTAAATGTAAAATCTAGCTGTCGGGCTTTTTAAGAATTCAAAGCTGTCTCTGAAGAACTTGGCTAGAGATGGATTACATCAATTTACAAGTGCAGTTCTCAACCGTGACAAATCAAACTGATGTGATCTCAGTTCATTTTACTCAGCTGTGCCTATAGGACTCCAAGACGTGGGGATATTTTGTCTACATTATCTTAAACATCTATAGATATTTGTGAATGTGTGATTAATGCCTGAATTTCTCATCTTTTAGCTAGTTTGTGTTTATTATACAGACAGCCTGTTAATAAGACCAGCTTTCGATAGTGTTGTGAAGTAGAAATCAGTGCTCTGAAGATTTAGGGAAGCCATCGTTAGGCAATCTCCCCAAACATGGGGCAGTCCTACCCAGCGCACCCTCTCTGGATCATAAACTCCACGAGAAAAAGGTCTGTGATGGCTTTGTGGACCTGCCAGATCTCTGACATCCGGTGTGTGGGAAACACGAGAGCCGCTCAATTGGTATTTGTTGAATGAATGAATGAATGATTGGATATAGGTGGATAGACAAATGAATTTTGCCTTCAGATAATCTGAAAAATTTCACCAGCGTACAGTAATTGACACTGTAATTTCTGAATTTCATAGAACCAGAATTGATTCTTTTCATAAATAAATACTTTTCAGATAGATGAATTTGGAATCAATTACTTGAAAACCTTCAAGGATTTGAGGCCATTTAGATAACGGATGGTGTTTGGGAATTAAGAGTTTTTAACAATGAAGAAAGCTCAGCCTTGCTAGTTCTTTATGAAAGCTCCCTGAGTGATTTTGCAAGGGTGATTAAAACATAGAACTCCATTTATGAGTTTTATAAAATATTCTGTTTCAATTTTTAAAAAAGGAAGAAAAGTCATGACATCAAGCACATGATTAATATCGCCTTTAATATTTACTGATAACTTCTCTCTAAGGAGTTCATAGTAATTGGGGACACCTCTCTAAATCTTCTGCTTTCAAAAGATCACTTCTTTCCTATTTGATTTCTAGACTGTACCTGAGCTAAAGATGAATCACATAGCTACTAAGCCTTTTCCATGTATTTATTCATTTAACAAATATTTATTGTACACCGAGAACATGAGTACCTGGTAGGTTCTAGAAATAACAATGGCAAACAGGACAGACATAGTGCCCTCCGGGGGCTTACTGTGGGGATCTCCTCAACACTTAACTCTGGCGATTAGCTAGAGTTTACTGTCCATCAGCTCCCTCTTCACAGCCGACAGAAGAAATAAAATCCCTAACTTATGGAAATCGTGACAGACCCCCTGCTCATATTTTATGTGAGCTTGCTTTTCTAAATGCATCACTGAAAAATACTGCTCAGTTTATCCACACACCATAGTTAGATCCCAGCAAGGTAGGTAAGTAATAATTTACTCATAACACTTAGCTCTTACTAGGTTCTACTGTGCTTGGTACTTTCCATAGACTATATCACTGCATCTCTTCAACTCTAGTAGGTTTCATTTTATAGACAAGAAAACTGAAGCTCAGGTATGTGACTTGTCCAGGTCGCAAAGCTAGCTGATGAAATGGGGATCTGAACCCATGCAGTGTTACACAAGAGTTCATGTGTCTAACCATTATCTGTGGTTTGGGGGACACCATTACATTAAATGAGTCATTAAACGAGTCACTGTATATAAAAGTACCTTGAAGTTGTAAAGTAGTATACAAAAAGGTAGCAGCCAAGTATAAAGGTCAATAGTACATCAGTGGCAGAAGCAGACTGAGAACTCAATCTTACGTTACAGCTTACTCTCGTGAAGAACACTTCAAGCCAGGGACATGGATAAAGTCCAGATTCCGAAAATTTTTGACGTGATAAATATGCCAATGACTTTTCAGAATTATATGTTAGCCACTGTGTCTATTTGGTGCTACAAGAAACAAAATCCCTTGCTGTAAGGGCTTCTAATAAATACACAGTGTGGAGCTGAACCAAGGATATTTCACATTTCCAGGGAAAGATCGGGCAATAGTACTATTTTCTCACCATTGCATGTGATTGTGTCTTTCCAATTGTTTTCTTTATTTTTCTGAAAGAGCTGCAAAATTGTGCAGTGGTTCAACCTGACCAAAGTGGTATTATGCTGCTGGGAAGTAAAAGCATTAGACACCAGACTGGAAGTATTGTCTTCATTATCAACTGACTTTTAAGTTCATTTAAAACATGGATATAGGGGCGCCTGGGTGGCCCAATTGGTTAAGCGTCTGTCTCTTGGTTTCCACTCAGGTCATGATCTCAGGGTCCTGAGATAGAGCACGGCATCAGGCTCTGTGCCCAGCGTGGAGTCTGCTTGAGATTCTCCCCGTGTCCTTCTGCCTCTCCCCCCACCCCCACTCTCTCTCTCTCAAGTAAATAAATAAATCTTTAAAAAATAATAAAACATGAATATAGAAGTATTTTTAGATGCTGAAGGTGCCTGAATATTTGGATGCCAAGTTCCTCGTACTTTTTCATTCCAGACCATACAGTGGGGTCATATTATTGAAGGGGTAGGTTCTAAAGCCAATATGAAAGGCAGAAATTGAGATTGGTCTAATGTTAGAACCATAATCAACTGGATGGCACCATATTTCCAGAGGCCAACAGGAACTGACACCTTCTGTGGGAATAGCAAACTCCTGTTTCCATCTCATTCAGTCACAGAGGGGAATCCTACATACGATTTACATGTGTTCTCTCTCGGCACCTCCCAGTTAAATGGGCACATGATGCAACTTAAGTGCTGGTTCCTGTTGGTGGCAGCAAGGAGTCTTCTTAAGAAGATTTTTGTTATGTCACTATTCTTCCCCAGTACTAAGTAATTAGCCCCTTCAAAATAATTAACATTTTAGGAAGTTTAGCTTTGCCCATAATACACCAGTGGAGAAATTCAAATACTTCATATCCAAAATCAAACCGGTTACATCTCTCTACCTCCCTCCTCCCTTTGGTCCCTTTTATTTCCACTGATAAATATTACCATTCTCTGTACAAATATTGTCATCTTTCTCACTTCTATTTATATCTAGTCTTAGATTCTTTAGATTTCACCTTGGCAAAGTCTCTTAAAAATATCTTCCTTTACCCATTCTCACTATTCTTACCCATGCATAGAACCTTAGTATTTTTTAGCAGGACTTTCATGATCTTTTAACTGTTTTCACAATTAACATGCCTCCCCAATTTTCCCTATATGTCAGTGCTAGGTAACCGCCCCCCCCGGAGCTATTCTTTTGCTCAAAATCTTCTGACGGCTTCCCTATCCCCCCCACCCCCGCAACACACACACAAAGTCAGATTCTTAGTCTGAAACAAAACACTAGTATGGTGTTGAGGAAGGAGGACAGTAGCGTGCCCTCCCATCCACAAGTGCAAAGTATAGAACATGAAACGTGATAATATTAAAATCTGGTGCATGGACTGTGAAATAGAAGTCATGGGTTTCATGATGCTGAAAAAATTACAAGTTCTTTTTCAAGGTGAAATTAAATACAAAGACAGACTAGCAGTGTTCTATAGCAAAGATATCAAGATTCCATCAGATTATGACCCACAAATTCCAAAGTATTTGCTTGTGCGTGTGTGTGTGTGTGTGCGCGTGTGCATGTGTGTGTGTGTGTGTGTGCATGTGTATGTGTAGAGATAGGCTACCATGCTAACATTAGGAAGAGATATAGGTTGAGATGTGCATTTCCCTACTATATAGCTTTGCATTTTTAGTCATTTTGCTCTATCTCGTGGTCCAAGTTGACCACTACCTATTCCTGGAAACTGCCCCAAACTGTCCTTCCCCTGAGCTTTTGATCATTTGTGAGAGGCCTCTTTCCTTCCTCTATCTATGCCTGAAAAAAGTTGCTCAAATTTTAAGGCTCATTTCAAATGGTCCCTCTTCCAAGAAGCTTTTTCTTATTTCTCCAAGCCTGATGTTATCTTTCCCATCATTAAACTTCACTGTGGTATTTGTACGATTTTCAGCTCTTTTCTTAGCTTCTCTTATAGTATAATTATTTGTGCCCTTATCATCCTAATTTGCCCTGTAGTTAGTAATTTCATATGGAATGGGTGCTTAGTATTTCTTAAGAGGAATTACCTTTCACTTGTCAACTTCACAGAATGTCTTCAGGATTATTTGGGGGCCTATCTCAGTAGCTCACCCATAAAATTCATCTGAATTGAGAACTCAACACCAACACTTTTAAAAGAGAGAAAAACTAACTTCTGAACATTTTTATTAAAAAGAAAAGAAAAGATAAAGATAATAGTGTTAATTCTTATCACTTATTTCTTAGGTTTTTCTGATCTGATTTTTGCTCTCAGGGTGAATATGAAGGTTGATGTAAATATTTTAGATATCATCACCACCACCACCCCCTTTACACACATACACACACAGACAGTGACTTTACTGATGGTTTATTCCCATGTACTTATTTGGTTGCATATTACATGGGAAAAAATGGTAAATGGTAAAAATTAGGTTTCAAGTCAGCCACTGAACAAACAAGATGGGCACCATATTCTGATTAGACTCCAGTCCTGTATTAACGGTCCCGACTATTTCTGCCGTTCACTAGAACACAGGCTTAGCTACTCGTTATTAGCCCTACTGTTCCCTGAGCCCCCAAACCACTACATCTGCAGTGGGGGACTGGGAGACTAAATATATTGTCTCTGCTTTAGCTTATATAGGAAAATCAAAGTTAATGGAAATAAAAAATTTCTCCAGCCCTAGTCACAGTTTTATCTGAGTATGGCATGTATATACCAAACATATTCAACATCTGATTTAAACATGATACTCATTTATTTCTCTCCACAGAATAGAAAATACAGTATCTTACAGGAAAATTCCCACACAGAGACTAAAACCTGCACTCTTTTTAATTCTTTAAGTTAGAATGATTACAAAAAGAACTCTGAGAAATCTCCTACATGAACACAACATAGTTTCAAAGAGTTTAATTGCTATCTGTCTAATAAACTTCCTGTGGGTTCTTGTCCATTAACTGTGTTATATCTAAACAGGCTCTAAAAGTGGGATGCTGACTGGCAGCCATGGTAGGAAACCCAGAGAGGCTCCATGCCTGGATTTTTTGTGACACAACTTCCCAGCATCTGGTCCTCAGCTTTGCAGTTCCAGGCTCATTTGTTTTTCTAGGGAACTCAGGGACAGTTTCAGTTAATACCTGTTTTCTCAAATAACTACTAAGAGCACTCCCTTTAACTCTCACTAAATTGAAGTGCCTCAATTTAGACAACACATTATGTTGTCAACCTACTTAGAGGTGATAAAGTGCTGGGATGATGGTTCATATTAACCTTCAATTCACAAGATGATTATAAGGATTCTTTCTTGTTACAAATAATCAGAATGCAACCCAACCGAGCTTGAGTAAAAAAGTGAATTAACCACCCCCAAAGCAGGCCAGATCCAGCGTCTCAATGTTAACAGGTTTCCTATCTTTTTTTTTCACTTCTTTCATGCCCCTTTCTCCCATCCTCAGCAATGCTTCTCTCTCCTCTTTATTCATGGCCCTTTTTCTCCCCGGCACTCAGTTCCTCTCCCTTATCTGTTCCTCTCCTAAACTTGTGTAGCACCAGATCTATATCCTTATAGCTCTCAATCCAAAAGAGAAACTAGACTCTTTTCCTCAGGTCTATATTGTAAAAGCAGATTCTGAATGGCCCTGCTTGGCCCTCTTGGGTCAAACCACATGGGAAAAAGTGGAATGAGTACCTTGGTCTGGGTCGCATCTTCGTGTCTACTGAGTGTTCACTTATTAGCTGTAGAGAAACCAATATGAGTCACTAAGAGAACTACAAAGGGAACACAATATAAAAATGAGGGTTCAATTCCAGGTGAGAGAACACATTGCCTGAAGAAATTAGAAACATCTTAGAAGAGATGTCAGTTGAAATGGCTGTTAAAAGTTAAGTGGCATTTGACAGGTGTGGAATCGCATTGAGATGGCCATTGACAGGAGGAGGAGCACTACCCCAAATCTTGGGCTTAAAACAGGAGTCATTTACTTAGTTCTTAATTCTGAAGCCCACCAGTTTAGCCTGGTCTCAGATAGACAGTTCTTCTGGGGTGTGGCTGGTTGGGCCTCCGCATGTGTCCACAGTCAGTTGCCTATCAGCTCAGCAGCTTAGCTGACTAGGGGTGGCTGACTTCCAACTGAGGTGCCTCAGCACTCCTCATTCCAGCAGGCTACTTTGGGCCTGTTCTCTTGACCAAAGAAGGGACTGAAGAGAAGGTTGAAGTCCACAAAAACGTGGCTCAGACTGACACAATGTCACTTTCACCACATTCTATTGATTAAAACAGGTCACAAGGCCAACCCATATTCAAGGATTGCAGAAAGAGCCTCTACCTCTTGATAGGAGAAGTTCAATGCAGAGGGCATGGATACAGAGAGGGACAGAAAATTGAGCCATTTTTCAGTCTGCAACAATGTTTTTACAAAAATAAGAAGATTGAGAAAGTGGGGCACCTGGGTGGCTCAGTGGGTTAAGCCACTGACTTCGGCTCAGGTCATGATCCTAGGGTCCCTGGATCGAGTCCCGCATCGGGCTCCCTGCTCGGCAGGGAGTCTGCTTCTCCCTCTGAACCTCCTCCCATCTCGTGTGCTTTCTCTCTCTCATCCTCTCTCTCTCAAATAAATAAATAAAAATCTTTTAAAAAAATTTTAGAAGATTGAGAAAGCATCTTGGGTAGACAAAGCTATAGTTAACAGCTAACATTCATTAAGTGCTTACTGTGTGCCAGGCACTCTTCTAAGAGCCTAACATACACGGACACATTTTAATTTTTATAACATCTTTCATTTCAGAGAAATAGAATACCTGCATATGGAAATCTAGATGTGACTTATTATTAGAAATCTAGATGTAACCATAGTTGAGTCAGGAATTCCCTGAACTCTGGGCTATTGTCCTCAGATCTCAGATTACTCTGCATAATTGCTGCTTGGGTTCCCAGCTGCCCATGTAGAATATAACAACTAATAAGATGATGTATTAGGGTTCTCCAAAGAAACAGAAGCAATGGGAGATAGATAGATAGATGATAGATAGATAGAGATTTATTATAGGAATCGACTCATGTTACTATGGAGGCTAAGAAGTCCCACAATCTGCCATCTGCCAACTAAAAAACCAGGAAAGCTGATGGTGTAATTCAGTCTGAGTCTGAAGGCCTTGAGGCCTCCTGAGAACCAGCACTGCCTGTGTCCAAGGGCAGAAGAAGATGGATATCCCAGTTCCAGCAGGAGAGCAAATTCACACTTCCACTGCCTTTTTGTTCTATTCAGGCCCTTAATGGACTGGGTGCCAACCACCTGCATTGGTAAGAGTGATATTTACCTGGTCTGCTAATTCATATGCTAATCCCTTCCAGAAACATCCTGACAGACACTCCCAGAAATAATATTTTATCGGCTATTTGAACATCTCTGTCCCACTCAAGATGGTACATGAAATTAACCGTCACAGACGGTTTCAACCTCTTCTTCCCAAAGAGAATGCAATCTACTGAAGCAGATGTAATAGGATGTTGAGAGGATTTTTTTTCTATTGGCCAGAATTATGGTTAAGGCTTGAGGATGAAATCAGAATTTACCAAACATTAAAGAATCTGAAGACAGCTTTAAACTTTCTAAGAGGTAGCAGAATTGGCCCCATGTACTTCAACCTCTACCCAATCACTAAACATCACAACAGTTGAGAGAGGGAGAGAGAGAGAGACAAAGAGACAGAGAGATGTAGAGAATGTGATCTTTTAGAGAGAAAATTTTCCATTTCTGCCTCCACTCCCATCCAGCCCAAGCCATGTGAGAGAGGAGAGCTTCAAGACATCCCTCATAAAGACATAAGGGTAACTATAAGAAAAAAAATCCCTGGAAACTCACTCCCTTGCTGAACAATTGCTGAACTGTGGAAATACATCATTCCCTACAGTGCCATTGCTTCTGTAGCTGAGAGCAATGAGAGGGTTCTTAGGAAAGCTTTGAGATGTGTCCCTTGAGTGTGGGGCACACATGAACAAAGAGACCAAAGACAGGGAGCCTCCTTCAGGACCTGTGCCGCAAGGCTTGAAGGGAACGTGGTGCCTGGGAAGAAGATGGGGACAAACCTCTGCTTCATTCCAATTCCCTGTGGCCCTCAGGGTACCCAGAAGAGGGTTCTCAGTAGTGCCAATAGGTCTGTGTGATGAAGTATAGAATTTAGAGGAGCAGCTTGAATGAACTTGGATGTTACATCAATGTCAAGTTGTCATACAAGCTTCTAAATGCTTATTCTCACTTATTCACTACTCTCACCAGTAGTAAACCATTTGTGGGCCAGAAAGAGTCCATGGACCACACTTTGAATATGAAAGTGAAGGGGTTTTGCTGGAATATGCCACTTTGGCATGAGGATTATTTTGAGCTCAAGGCAATCAAGACCCAGCAGACTCAAGAAAAACTTTTACCCTGCCCTTAATTACCAAAAAGAATTTAGATATGGGGTCTGGCCCAGAAAGAGAGCTATTATGAGATAAGTTTTTATCTAAAAGACCTATCTGTAAGGCAGGGCAAACATCTAATTACTAAACTAAACATCTGCTCTTCTTATTGCCCCGCGAATTACCCTCCTCCCCTTTGAAGGCCCCTACCCTGTTCCTTAGCTCTGGATGGCACAGAAGCCTCAATTGCCTGACTTGCCCTGGTGTCTCATATGTTGGGGGCTCCCATATGGACTAAATTAAATTTGTTTTTCTCCTGTTAATCTGTCATGTGTCAATTTAATTATTAGAACAACCAAGGAATCTAGAAGGAAAGAAGGTAAAAATTTTCCACCGCTACAAATAGCACCGCTTATGTATATACTCTGCAGAAGAACTTTGGATCGAATATAAAGATTGCGGATCTAAATAGAACCCAGATTTAATTTCAACAGACAAAAGCAAACAGAAAGTTGTGGAATCTGCCCAAGATACTGCCAAAAAAGGATTGCAAGGGAGAATTAAGGAAGAAAAAAAAATTGCTGAAAGAAAATTGAAAAACAAACAATATCATTTATACTGTAGGGTACAGAGATTTTCAATAAATTCATGAACTTATAATAATTCTCATTCTAAGTTTAAACTTATTTTATCCTTTTGTGAGTGCTTACATTTTAATAAAGTCCAATCACAGCAATGGATTTGCTTCAGAATTGAACCAATCAGAGCAAGAGTCCTGTGGGATACTGTTATTTATAATAAGAAATATTTTGTCTGTTCCTGGCACAAAGCTCCTAAAAACCCTGGGAACTTCCTGGGAAGAAAACAATAAAGGAGTCTTTTGTTATATTAATTAAGTGACTTTTAGAAAGTCCCTAGATCTCCTAAGGATGTGGGCTGATTGCTGGTGGAGCCAACTACATGATTAGAAGGTTGGAACTTTCAGACCGACCCTATACCCTCCCAGGAGGGAGGGGGAGCTGAAGATTGAGTTCAGTCACCAATGGGCAACGATGTAATCGACCATGCTGATGTAATGAGGCCTCCATAAAAATCCTAAAAGGACAACGTAGGAGAGCTTCCCGGTTGGTGAACATAGGATGATTCAGGGAGAGTGGTGGTGCTCCAAGAGGGTGTGGAAACTCCATGCCCTTTCCGCACACCTTGCCCTCAGCTTGCTGTTCCTGAGTTGTATCCTTTTATAATAAACCAGTAATCTAGTAAATAAAATGTTTCTCTGAGTTCTGTGAGCTGCTCTAGCAAATTAATGGAAACCATGATGGGGGTCATTGGAACCTCCAGTCTCTAGCTGGTTGGTCAGAATACCAATTGCAAGGCACCCAACACAGTGATGTTCATGCAGTGTTTCCCGGGTCTAAAATGAAATCTCCTTAGTACTCTTCCTTAGTTCCTGCTCCATTTGGACGAATGCTTGGTTCAGGTCAGAGAGAAGCATACAAACCTCTCAGACAAGAGTTTGCTGTCCCAGCCTGCCAAAGAAACTGCATAGGCCAAGGGATCGAGGCCTGAGAAATTTTCAGAAATTCGTATGTTCAGGAAAAAAGCAAGCTGTTGGATTTACAATTTTCATTTGAAATATACTTTTAGAGAGGGATCACACTCAACATAGCATTAAGAGATTTGCATTTCCTATTTCCTATTGGACAGAAATACACCACAGTATAAAGATGTCATTCTCATGTATACCTTGACTGGAAATTACTGAACAAAAAAGTCGAATACACACTCCTTTTCCCACAAAACACAGAGCTGCTATATAAAAACTCGAGAGTCGTGGCTTACCTTTCTTTGGCCATGGCTTATTGTGCAAGCAGTACCTGGATTTTTTTTTTTTTTTTTTTTTTTTTTTTTTACTTTTAAAAAGAAATAGGTATATCTTGAGAGCTATTTCTAATCATGGGAAGCATGGTAAAGTCAATGAGAATTGTCATTAGTTACAAAATAGTGGGGAGGGGGCCCTAGATGAAATCGAGGTTCTAAGGTTGTTAGGATTTTGTTTTGTCTTTTCTGTGATGGTGATGGTAAAGACTTGAAGAGTAGCAAATTCAAAGTGTGGAAGCAAGTCTCTTTCCCCTTAGAGACAGAGACAGCAATTCACCCTGGGGATTGAATGAAGAAGTTGGAATTTAATTTAAACATAAAGCCATTAGCCATCCTTTATTCTTAGAGGAAACTGAATCACCATTCAGCGCGTGCGCACGTGCGTGTGTATGTGTGTGCGTGTGTGTGTGTGTGTGTGTGTGTGTGTGTATGTGTGTTAAAGAAAAAGAAAAGGAACCCAGAGGAAAGCCTTGGTCTTACCACTCCAGCAACTGGGAAGCATCTCATGAAACACCAGTCTTCCACTCTCTTCCAGGAATGACTCTTAATCTTGCTTCTCTCTTTTTTTGTTTCCTAACAACGGACCTCCCAGACTATAGCTCTGTACACTTGAAATGAAGCAAATAGAAATTTGTAGACCTGTTAGGATATACATTATATAATAAGAGTCATTTAAAACCTTCAGTGAAATTAAGAAAACAGTGATGTAACCTACTGCAGCATCCACCTGTTGCTAAAATGAGAGACAATAAACTTCCCAATGCAAATTTGAAGTACAATTTTTCCACGTGGCCTGGAAATATACAAATGGCTTTCCACGGCTCGCAAGTGCAATTTTCTATCTGACCACCAGGGAGCAGACAAAGGCCTTGAAAGAACAGCTCTTCAATCACTAAGACGTGAAAATGTCAAAACCTTACCGCAAAGGGAATGCAAATAAAGCCAAAGAAATAAAAGGCATTGATGAACACACTGGCTCTCTTGTTTTAAAAATGAAGGATGCCAGAAGGTGTACCTAAGACAAACCATCTCAGCCATTTTTCATCTCAATATCTTTTAAAGGGTTTCATCAACCATCATTTTGCTGGTTTGAGTTTGAGGAAGCAGTGTCTTCTCTCTCTGAAAGTGAGCAAGTACTAAAGAAAGGAAGGGGGTACATAGGTACCCCGTGTACTTCTTGAAATGACTTCACATGTCTAAAAAAGGGGACATTGTGATATCACCATAGTTAAGGTGCGAAGACTTCCCTAGGAGTTCTCTTGAGTCGTAGAAAATCTAGCTGAAAAACTACAAGTAAATCCACAATTTCACTTAGTGTATAAGTGCCAATAGAGTTTAGTTTAGTCACTGGCACATTTGAAATTAAATTCCAGGCTATCAACTATACAATCGGTAAAATCATGGTAAAAATTCTTATTTATAGGCAAGTTTACACAAATTATTCTTGAATACATAAGATCCACCTCCCATATGCCTTTAATTTAATCACTTCATGTTTAAAAACCACCCCCCGGGTTTTTATTTTAGACAGGACTTCAAAAAATAATCAGTCTTAGAATTAATTTCTAAAATTTGACTTTGAAATCTGGCAGTCCTAATGTTCCCTTCCCAGTTCCTTAACTCCTTTTCATTCTGTACCTGCCCCCACCCCCCACTCACCCCCCCCAGCATCTTCCCTGTGTGCCAGTATATACGTGATTGCTCAACACCTGTTGTCACAACCTCAATTGCTATAAAAGACATAGTGACCAGCTTCCCAAATTACCCTCTGAGCACCAACTGAAGTTTTATAGGGCTCAAATACTTAAAGCTGAAGGGAGAAGGTAACGGCACAAAACTTTAGACTCAGAAGGCTGGGTTTAAATCCCAGCTCTTCCCGTACTAGCAAATTCCTTAACTTCTGTGTGATTTCTTTTCCTCTTTTGTGAAACAAAGAGAGTAGTCGTAGCATCTAGCTCATGGAGCTGTTTAAGCCTTAAGTGAGATCATGGGACAGTGTGTCTGGCATGTTGCAAACTCTTAATGAGTGTTAGTTCTATGTCTTCATTACAAGGGAGTTCTTTTTTATAAGCCCCTTCTCCAGTGACTGAAATCATTACCCCTGGCCGGTTTTCCCTTAAATAGGCCAGAGCATTCTGAGCTTGGCTCTGATTTAATGCCTAAATGGCAGTTTACAAGAACAACTGTTCATGACAACAATTCCATCTGTAGAACCCTGTACGAGTCATCCAATCTTTTTGACAGATGAACCCCTCAATATGTAAAGAAACAGTATTGACTAGACCAACAAATACTGTATTTACCAGAGTCCCCAAGCTCTTTCTCAACTAAGAGGTAGGAAGGGAGGATCTCAGATGACTAACAGACATCTCAAGCTCAGCCCAGCCCCAACGGAACTCCTGACCACCCCCCCCCCACATTCAGGCCCCCCATCTTAATTTATGGCAGCTCTCCCCTGCCGGTTGTTCAGAGTGACCCCCAAATCCACTATTTCTCTCACAACCCACATCCAGTATGTTAGGAAATTTGGATGACTCCACTTTCAAAAATATATCCAGCAGCTGACCACTGTAGTGGAAACTACTCACGTTACCATCATTCTGATTCGGGCCACCATCTCTCACCTAAATGGTTGTAGTACCTTCCCAACCCCCAGTCTCTTCTCAACACAGTAGCCAGATTCTTCAAAATGACAAGTCAGATTGTGTAACTCCTCTGCTCACAGCCCTGTGAGGACTCTTCACCTAGAATAAAAACCAAGTTTCTTACAATGTCTGCAAGGCTCCATTAGCCCACTTCTATTGATCACACTGTCCTCAGTGTTGTTCCTCAAAAACACCAGGCTTTGAGCAAGCTCTTCTCTTGCCCCAGCATACTCTCCTCCACACAACTGCTTGGCTAATTCCTGCAGATTCTTCAAGCTTTGTTCAAGTCTTAATTTCACAGCATGACCTATCTTAACCTCTCTAGTTCCTAATGCAAATCGCCCGTTCACAACCCCCCTGCTCTGAACGCATCTTCCCCTGTTCTATTGACCCTTTTTCCTTAGTACTTACCACCACCCAACATATATATCTATATATCCTCTCTCTTCTCGCTCTGTCCATTTTTTGGCACTGCTTATTTTATTTTGTCTATTTCCCTCTACTAGAGTATAAGCTCCACAAGGGCAGGGATTTTGATCTGTTTTATTCATTGATGTGTCCCAATTACTTAAAACACTCAATAAATATTTGTTGAATGACGTGAGGGAGAAAAGTAGTGCACAGAGAGGCTTTAAGGTAAATTGAAGATTTATTGGGCTGATCACTGATCTACGCAATTTCACATACAAATTTACCTGTTTTCCTCTTTTATATTGTATGTAATAATATATATTATAATATATTATATATATTAAAAGTGAAGCTTCTGTTAACCCAGACTTCTATCATCATTTCTTGCCTAAGATTTGCTTTTCAGGTATCAGCAGTAGATGCTGAGACATAAGAGTCACATCACTACCTCTTCATATATAATTGGGTCAAAACAATAACAGTAAGAAGAATAGGGAACAAGAATCAGAAAGGCAGGAAAATGGCAAATTCCTTGAATGGAGCTTCAGAAGGCAGTAATTATAGCCCTCACATGTTTTTGGGTCCAGCAGTCAAGTTTGTCAAATATGAACTCACACTTGTAAGTCATTTTCTTAGAAAAACTGGTTTGGATCTTTTTTTAACTATTAAAAATTGTTAAAATCAATAACATAATACTTAATATAAAAGATCAATTTAAATTTAACTTAAATTTAAAAGATAACTCAATTCAGGGCACCTGGGTGGCTCAGTCGGTTACGCATCTGACTCTTGATCTCAGTTCAGGTCATGATCTCAGGGTTGTGAAACTGAGCCCCACATCAGGCTCCATGTTCAGCATGGAGTCTGCTTGGGATTCTCTCTCTGCCTCTCCCTCAGCTCATGCTCTTTCTCTCTCTCTAAAATAAAATCTTTAAAAAAAATAAAGGATTGACTAAATTCAACAAACATATAATGAGTGACCATTATGCATTAAGCAATGTGTGAGCACTGAGTAGAATACCAGATGAGACATCATCTTTGCCCAGTAAGAGTAGGAAACCTAGGACATGTACCACCAGTAATTATAATTCAGCACAGAATGTGGTAAGTGCTATCATAAAGCTACAGAGCACAATAGAAAGACAGAAATGAGAATGATTAATTCCAACACTCAGAGATATTCACTTTTAAATTTCATTTTAAATTTGTGCATGTGTTTATCTCTTGCAAGATGCTCAACTAAATTGACCTCAGCCAGTTGCAAATAATTGCTATGGGTTTTTATTTTATGTTATCAGACTCTATGCTCTTCATTTGTCATTCCCTCAATTTGTTTAAGTAATGCTTTGCAAAGTACAAAGCCCTGAATCCTGAAGCTTTAAAGATTATTTTTTTTAATCTAGTAACTTCCCATAATCTAAAGTACTACTGGACTCAATTTAATTCATCTTATTATCTGAAGTTGAAATGAATCAGGAGATATGAAGTATGACTCCCATAAAGCATAATTCAAGCATCTATCAAATGAAAAATATTGTGGTATTAGCTTCATGAACACTACTACCTGATTGTGTTTCATATAGATGGTCAAAATTATAAATATATGACCAAACCAAAAATGATGAGGAAATTCCTTTGCCAATATTCTCTTTTCCAGTGAATGATAAAATCAGAACCAGAAACTTAGGAATTGTCTTTGAAATCTCCCTATCTTTCCCTTTACCCAAGAGCCAATTCAGCATCAGATCCTATAGATTTTTACCTCCCCGGTACCTTTCAAATGCATACATTTATCTCCATCTCCTGCCATGCTAGTTCAACCTACCACCATATCTCACTGGACAATTGCATTGATATCTGGTCATCCTACATGGACTCTTGCCTCCTACAAGCCATTCTCCACACTGTGTCAGGAGCAATTCCCATTTGCATGTGTGGTTATTTGGGGGGCCCTGGGTGTTAAAAGCCGAGTGACTCATAGTTTTCGACTCATGGCACAGTATCATCACCAATCCATACAACGTTCTTCTCTTGTTTTATCTGTTACTATTTTCTCCCTCTACCCCCATCACCAATATTTTCTTCTCTCATTCTGCATATTCCTATACGTAGATATACTTGCAAGAAATATGATGTTATTTCAGCATAATGGGGTTTTAAACCGTATGAATGTTACCCTGTGAAAGATTGTACTCTGTATCTTATTTTTATTCACTCATCACTATGCTCTTAAGATTTCACAACGTCTGCATATATCAAATCACCATGGTGTACTTTTCAAATGTATCAAATCACCAAATTTTACTATTTGGGGGGGTCATTTTTACCTCAATTAAAAAAAATATTTATTTATGACACTGTTTACTCATCTAATTAAGTACTTCCCTCTGCTGCCTAGTCTTTACTGGATGCATTCACTACATTTTTACCCACCGTACTGTGAACATGAATTCTTATATATTCGACCCATATATTTTGAACACAACTAAGGGTCAGGAAATTTTCTAGGCCATGGAGAAATTTTCTAGGCCATGGAGCACATAAAATAGACAAAAATCCATGCCCTTCAGGAATTGATATTCTGCTGGTAGACATAGATAAATAAGATAAGTAAAATGTAAATTATGTTGGATGGTAATAACTACAGGAGACAGATAAGCAGGGGAGGATGTGTAAGAAGTGTGCAAGGGTAGGGGACAGTCAGGAAAACAGTTCTGGGTTCTGAGAAGGTGATGTGTGAATGAAGACCTAGAAGAAGTGAAGGTATGAACCATATGGGTATTTGGAGGAAAAGTATTCCAGGTACAGAAAGGGCAAATTCAAGTCCTGAGGTGAGAGTGAACTAATGTGTTCAAGAAACGGCAGAGGCCCATGGGCTAGAGCAGAGTGAACCAGGGAGGAATAGTAGAGGTGTGATTAAAGAAGTGATATGGAATCTCTTCTTATACAGCTTTGTAGCTCACTTTAAGGAATTCAGCTTTTGTGCTAAATTAAATGAGAAACCACTGAAATATTTGAATGGAAGAATAACATGATCAGATATATGTTTCATCAGGATCTGACTACTGTGTTGAGAATAGACTGAAAGGGGCAAGGCAGAAGTGGGGAGACTAGTTAAGTGGTAAGAAGTTATTTGGCTTTTGATATATTTAGAATATAGAGCCAGAATGTTTTAATAAATCATAATAGCTTATGAAATAAGAGTCAAAGGTTTTTGGCTTGAGCAACTGTAATAATGAATTGTCATTACTGAGGGGAGGAAATCAAAAAAATTCAGTTTTTCCCATGTGCAGTTTGAGATGCTTATTAAACATCTAAGCAGAGTGGTTGATCAGACAGCTGAATTTATGAGTTTATAGTTCAGAGGGAAAAATCTTGGCTAGAGATATAAATTTGAGTCTTCAACATTTGACCAGCCATGAGATGGAATGAGTTCACTAGGCGAATAAGAGAAGACATCCAAAAGCTGATGCCTCAGTCACACTAACATTTGTAGATCGGGCAGAATGAAGGAAACAAAACAAAACAAAAAAGCTAAAATGTGTCCAAAAGGGCAGTTCTCCATCTGGTGTAATAAAAGTTTTTCAAAAGGCATGCCTTTTTCAGTCTATGGAAATACAGCTAAGGTCAAAACAAGGACCCAGGTTTGGCATTTGTGGTTTTTGATACCAAGAGAAATTGTACATAAACGCTTAGCTTAAAAAGCTTTTACTTTTTTATTTGCTCTAGAAGCTGAAACATCTGCAAGTAAGCAAGGTGGGGTGTGGCTGGAGGGCACATGTCTTTCTCACCAGCTCAGCCCTTGCTCCCTACCAGCAGGTTTATCTCAGTGTCTCATTTGCAGATGTCTTTGCCAAGGGTAGCGGGTACCTAACTGCATGTAGCAATTTGCAGCCAGCTCTGCACACTGTCTAGGATACAGGAGTCAATATGTTTAACTGTCGGCGGAGTAGGCTGTATGCTAATTGGGGAAATGGGCGCTCTGGAACTCTGGAAACGCCTCACATTCCATTGGTTTGCAATGGTATCAACCTCATTCTGATTGGTTAGGCCCAAAGTTACGTAAGCCATTACGTCATTGATTACATAATGTTTTTGTAAGTTACATCGTTCCTTATAAATGCATTCTAGAACTTTTTTTTTTTTTTACTTTTCAAAATATATTCACATCTTTGAGGTACAACAGGGTATTTATCTTATTTATCTCCTTTGAGTGAGGTGCTCCCTGCTGATCCAAAACGAAGTAAACCTGTTCACAACAAGGAAATGGTCTCAGTGGGAAAGGTTGTTTATCACCCTTAAAGCACAGCAAAACAAGATTTTATTCATTTTTATTAAAATGTAGGATGAAGCATACTTAACAAAAATTTTATTTGAATGCCTGACCATGCTTCTGATTCAAATTCTTTAAGAGATTCCTATTGTTCTAAGAATAAAGACCAAATTATCTGAAGTGGCCAATTGGACCCTTCGAGGTCTGGCCTCAACCCACCGCTCCAGTCTGATCTCAGAATCATCATTCTCATCCACACTGGCCCTTTTGATTGAACCTCAGTTCAGTGCAGGGACTTTGTATGCAGTTTCCTCTCTTTGGAGCTCTCTTCCCCAGTCCCGCTCCCGGGTACCCTCCATTCACCCAGTTAACTCCCTTAGATCTCACATCATTTACTTCTTCCTCAGGGCAGACTTCTTGACTCTCCAGACTATGTCTAGGTCCCTATCACTTGTTCTTAAAGCACCGTATGTCTTACCTTTGTAACCATTGTATCATTTGTATTTTTATCTATATAATTATTTGATTAATATTTTCCTAATTAAAAAGTAAACTCCACTGCACCCCCAGCAACTACCATAATGCCACATTACAGAGTAGGTTTTCATTAATATTTGCTGAATAAGTCAATAAATAGAAAGCACTTTTTGGGGCACCTGGGTGGTGCAGTGAGTTAAGCAACCACTCAGTTTCGGTTCAGGTCATGATCTCAGGGTCGTGAGATCAAACCTGGCGTTGGGCTCCATGCATAGTCTGCTTGAAATTTTCTCTCCTTCTGCCCCTCCCACTCTTGTTCTAAATAAATAAATAAATAACGAACTAGAATGCACTTGTCACTGGGGTCTAGTGGAACGGGGCAGCTTTCTTAAGGTGTCTATTTGTATTTGTACGCTTAAAAAGTCAAAGTTGGAAGCAGAAAGTTACAGGTTTCCCCTGGCTATCCAAAAGTCGAGCATTCTTACGAAAGCTTTTATAAGGCGAAATGGCATAAAGTGAAGCAATAATATTAATTTATATAGGAAAAATTTTAAGCATTCCCAGACCCCAAAATTAACCTGTCTTAGGCTTCTCTGGTACCTTAGGACACATCTTGCTCATGGATGAACAAAATAAATGAAGACAAAGCGCAGATGTTCACAGATGCATCTTGATGCTGCTATGCTGAAGGGCAGGTCCTGGAGAAGGAACTTGGTGGAGCCGCTCTTGCTGCTTGGGCCCGCACTGCCTCCATAACGGCACACAGCAAAGCAAACACTCCACATTTGATTTTGCTTTTCACCTTTTTCCTAGAAGTGAAATTTCTTTTCAGATTTCCTTTGATTAGTGAAAACAGAGACTAATACAGCAAAGTGGTTGTAACATAAAATTTTGAAAAGAGGGGATAGCTCAATACGGAGAAGCGCTGTATGTAATATAGGCATCTTAAATCTACCACCAACTGGATTTTTTTTTGCCTTCGTGATGCAGAAGCTAGAATAGTGGGTATTATCATTCATGCTTAGTGATGTTTCAGATAACAAAGATGACCTGTTGTTAGGTCCCAGTGCCTAACACCTATGCATTACCATTGGAAGAACACAGGTTACTATGTAGTAAGCCTGAGTGGAATTTGACTCATTAAGCATCTGTAGTTCTTCGATTGAATTTGGGGTTTTTTATGGAACACAGCCACAGTGCCTATGGGCATGAGTCATGAGATGCCTACACTGAATATGCTCACATTCAATCAAAGAGAGAATTTTGACAACTCTGTTGACACATCAATGCTTCCACTAGATATTTTTAAATTGTAATATATATTCTGGGTTGACCAGTATCTAAATTCCTTGATTATTAGTTACATAGTTCTGTGGAGAATTTTGGCCTGCCATGCATCTCATGCTGCCAAAGACTTACGACATATCCACGCAGGAAGCCCAAAGACAAGACAGTTTCCCAGTGTTGACTCTCCCATCTGGGAGGAGGAGTGTTGTCTCAGTGCCTGCTGTAACCAGCCACTCCTGCAATCCATTCTTTTCATTCTAAGCCTAAACAAAACACTCCACCTTCTAATTGATTTCCTTTCATTTTTCTTGGATCATTTGGCTATGGAGGCAAAAAAGATACAGATGGTTTTCCAAGAGATTTAGAGCTTGATTGTAGGCTTACATAAGCAGAAAGAAGGGGTTGAGAAATTGTTGAGAGTGTAGTAGAAAATTTCAGGAAGTTCAGAGTAGAAAGAGGAAAAAACAGCGAAGGACTGAAGGTCCTGCCCAACTAAAGAAATCACCCTTTAGAACAAGTTTTGACACCTCCCATAAGCAGTTAAGAAAATTAGAGTTTTGGTTGAGCTTTGCTGTGGAAAATCTTTACTCATTTTTGCCCTTATTCACACCCTTTCACATAATACTGTTTTATTTTCATATAGCACTCATCACTACCTAAAATGTTCTTTCTCTCTCTCTCTTTCTTCCTTTCTTCCTTCCTTCCTTTCTCTCTCTTTTTCTTTCTTCCTATCTTTCTTTCTTTCTCACTTTCTTTCTTTCTTTCTATTTCCAGTTTACTCTGTAAACTCTGGGAGCAGAAAACTTGGCAGTTTTGTACTGTACTGTATTCCTACTGCCTTAAAAAGCATATGGCACTAAGTAAACCCTCAAGAAATCCTTACTAAATGAATTAAATAATGTTTAAAGTCCCAACAAGGGGCACCTGGGTGGCTCAGATGGTTAAGAGTCTGCCTTCAGCTCAGGTCATGATCTCCGGGTCCTGGGTTTGAGTCCGCATTGGGCTCCCTGCTCAGCCGGGAGTCTGCTTCTCCCTCTCCCTCTCCCCCCAGCTCATGCTCTCTCTCTCTCAAATGAATAAATAAAATCTTTTTAAAAAATCCCAGCAAATATTTCTATCTTCTCTGTAAATTCCTTGCTGATTTCTTGAGGTGAAGCAAGTCACTCCCTCTATATTCCTGACATATTTCATCCATCCAGGGATTCATCCGTCCAATGATTCATTTCTTCATTCATCCACTCACTCATTTCTTCATTCATGCCATAAACATTCACTGAGTGTGTGCAGTATCCTAAGCACCAGGAGGGACACTGAGGCTGTAAGTTTGAATAAAACTCTACCTTCTGTTACAGTATGGAGGAGGAAACAGGAAGTCAGTGCTATGATAGAGATGTGCACAGGCTTTTAGGATAGTGCACAAGGAAGAGTTCTTCATCCAGCATTTCAGGGTCAGGAAGGCTTCCTGAACAGGAGACTCTTTAGGCTGAAATCTGAAGAATGAATAGAGGGGAATTGCATTTCAGAAAGAAGAAATGGCCTTTCCAAGGCCAAGTCGAGCATGGTATATGTCAAGTTGTTCATCTGACAAATCTCATCAAGAAGACAATGCCGTGCACACAGTAAATATTCGATAAATATTTTATCCCAGTGGTTGTATGGCTTCTCCATTGACAAACAGAACAACTATGGAAATGAGAAAATCACCCATAATGAATAAAGTCTAGTGTCTCTGTGTTTTCCTTGATCTGATTTAAGAGCAGCACAATTTTTCTCTCCTGTCATACCAATATGTGGCTGAAACAGCATTCATGCCTCCACGTGTTGTATTTTGTAAGCACCTTAAAGGACAGAATCTATGTCTCCTATGCTGTGCCATTACTGCACAAGACTTCACATTTTAGTGGAACAGCTCCTCCTGTTGTGGGAGGTAGAAAGACATGAGGACCAACCATGTCCTACCCTGTATCCTCACCAGTTCAGGTTTGAAAGGAAATCATCATGCACTCTGTCTCAGGAGATGGAAAGCAGGTGCTTAAAATCTATCAAAAAGCTTTTATGACTCTTTGGCAAAAAGGCAAAAACAATGAACTCCATTATCCTTTCAGTATTCTGGGTTTTCCAGTATATTCCATGCTACTTAATACAGAATAACTTTGGAGGATTTCTTGGCAATCATAATTCACGGCTGGCTTCTCTCTGTTCTTTATGATTTCTAACCAACTCCCATCTGTTCTTCAGTTTCAATATGGACTTGTCACAAAAGAGATTCACTGCCCACCTAAGGTTCAAGGGGGTAGCACAAGAGCGGCAAAGATGTTTCACATCTCAATCTGTAAGAAAAAGGCAAATGGTAAGACCCAGGGTACCTACGAAGGCTGTTAGAATCAGAAAATGTGCCAGTTATTATTGAGATAATGAAAACACATACAAAATAGCTTGTTCAAGAATTACCTTACTCTAAAACAAAACCGAAGAAATCAATATGGAACACGACAGAATCCTAAGGAGAGAGAGTACTGCGCGAGGTCAGCTGTCAACCTGCATAATATTTGGCATTCTGTCTAATGACCATCTCGTCCCCAAACCTGTCAGCTCCTTTCCGGTGGGTCTATCCCTTTTCTCTCTTCTCCTGATCATTCCTCCCTTTCCCCACCATGCACGTACAAAATTCGTGATTTTAAAACAATTTTATTTCATTGACCTCATTTAAAAACATGACCATTTTACATAAAAATTGAGATGCTTAGTGTCTCTTGGGTGGAAAAAAAATGAGCCTGCGTTCTTCTTTCGTGATAATTAGCTAGAGCTGACGATGTAAACGCTCTGGATTCTCTGTTTGCCCCGATCCTCACTTTAATCCCTTTAATCACACACAGCGTCTTTCATTTGTTTACGTAACCTGTCTCATTTCTAGAGAAGTTTGAATTTCATTTGTCTGATTTTCTCTTTTGGTGCCTGTATCTCTTTTAGGGCGTGTATCACTTACCGTCTGTTCTTATAATTACCGATATACAAGTCCTTCCTCTTCCCCAACTGTTAGCTCTTAAGAGTTCTGTGCTTCATTTTTGAATGAAGGTGAATGAAGGCATATAATGGATGTTCAATGAATATTTGATGGAAGGATAATACAGTAGATGAGAAAGTGTCACAGAGTAGAGACAGGACCAGTCCAAGTTAAGACATGTAGCTTTTCTATTAACATACTATGTGACCTTCAGCAAGATATACCTCCATTTTTGAGTCCCAGTTTCCATGTTTCTGAAAATAAGCATTTGAATTTGGATGGTCACAACTGCCTTTCACTCTAGAATTGTGTGATTCCAGAGTTCTCTGCACTGGACTTTCGTCAGTTTCTATAAATATGCCAGCTGGGTCCCGAAATCCCCACCTTCTTCCCCACTGAATATGATTGGGAAATTATTGCAATTATGGTTTTGCAAAGGCAGGCAAGAGAGCATGTCAAGGAAAATAATACTTGGCACATTGTAAATGAGATTTTAAACCAAATATTTTTAGACTGTGTTTTTTTTCTTTGATGTGTTGTTATCTAAATCCTCCTCACAGGGCTCCCATTTCAGACGTGATTTAGAGTTAATAATATGTTAAGAGTCAAGCAACTCTGTCTTCCCCTTTATGCAACACAAAAGAGGAGAATGCAGGCGTCAGGGAACTTGTGATGAAGAATTTGCCAAGTCACCCTTTCCTTTATATTCTGCAGAGCAGTGAGAGTTCTGTTGCCACTTGAAAGATAAATAATAATAATTGTAATAAATTCTTCTTTATTCCCAGCAGGACTGTCAGAATCTGAACATACTTCTTTGCAATATTGTAACTGGGGACACAGGCTCCCTGGTGTCTCTAGGAAGCTCAGGATCATGTCATAGGATATCTTCTTTTTCCCCTGACTTGGCCTCAGACCGGATGTCTTAAGTAAAGCCAGTGATTTCCTTCTTAAAATGTAGCACCACAAAATACTAATTATCCATGGTAGAAACATTTATATATAAATAAAAAAGGAAACATTACAATGAAGTCACCTAAAATACTGCCATGTAGACAGTTAACAATTCCAAATACACGCACATACAGCAGCACATAATTTTGAACAGGATATTTATCATTTTATTCTCTGGTATCTTCCCCCTTTCTACCAGCACTCTGCTGTCCTGGGGAGTATCCTGTCTAACCCCTCATGTAGAATTTTAGTGAGACAGTAAATCTAAGTGTGAGGAAGAATTATTATTTCCCAACTTCCGTACTTCTGCATGGAGCAGTTTTTCTCAGCTTTGTACTACTATCATCTTGAGCCCGAGAAGTCTCTGTTGTGGGAGCGTTCTTATTCATCATAGGCTCTTTAACAGTATCCCTGGCCTTTGTCCACTAGATGCCGGTAACAACCCCCAATTTTGATGGCCAAAAATTTCTCCAGCCATTGCCACTGGGACAAAATGGCTCTCAATTAAGAACTAATGACATAGTATGGTGGCCCTCGAATAAAATTCTAGGCCTCTTGTGAGGGAGGAATGACTTAGCTCTTTAGAGATGCTGAGGGAAGGAACCAAGCATGCGTGGTCTGGCATCTCTGGATTTCCTTTGCAATCTGTTGCCGTTAGCGAATATATTGTGCTCTGCTCTTAGCCTTCTGGTAATATAACCGGGACTTAAGATTTGGATGGTGATTTACTGAACCAACTGTTTTTTTTTTTTTTTTTTTAACTCAGATGGTAGTCAAAACTGTACTACATGACATGCTTTTAAGGTTGTGGAGCTGACTTTAAACTGGCATGATTTAGGTGAGTGGCTGTAAGACTTGGGATTTTTTGTGTGCAGGCTACATGGTTATTTTGACCTTGACAGGTCATCACAGTGGAAGGTGGCTTTATCCTCAGGCAACTGACTGTATCTCAGCAAAAATGGGCCATAATGGCCTTGGCAGATGTCTGCTGTATTGGCTCTAGAAGGCAAGCCGCTGTAGCTTGACTATAAACTCTATTTTGACTTGGCACGGCAAGAGAGACAGAATGTGGATTCGTTCCTTTGAACATTAATAGGGAGAGAAATGTTGGCTGTTTGTGCTGTTTTTCAGCCAGGCTGTCAGGTGGGACTTCACACAGCACATGCCGCCCAGTTCCAAGTGGACTCCACTAGTGAATTTTAGACTTTAAATTATTAGTGCCTGGCCCGAACAGACGGTGCTGTATCAGCTGCCTGAAATCCCATCCTTCTTTGTGTTGTCTTAAACTTCATTCTTGGCAAGGTAAGAGCTAACATCTTTGATTCATATTCCTTGTCCACATATTTGCACGTGCATACCCTCTACCACCATCACTGCAGGGGCTCATGATGGCTGTGGTTTCGTTCATTACACAAGTTCCGACTGTTCTGACCTCCACATTGTAGAGGCCCAAAGTGGGATTTTATTCATATTTATTCATGATTCATGAAAAAAATAAAATTATGTCATTCCTTCCCATAAAGAGGATATCCCTTCTTCTTTGTTGGAGACAGAGAAAGAACCCAATGAACCTTTGCAAAGTACAGGTCTGTACCTGCAGCAACATGTTTCCTGGAATCACAGTACCCAAGAATTGGTTTAAAAAATTAGGCTTCAGACATATACTCAGGAAGAAGCAAGAGAAGAATAAAAATAAAGCAAGGAAGGCAAACAATTAAACTTGAGGAAGAGAAAGCATTCTTTAATGTTGAGACCATAGAAGATATTCTAGAAGGATATGAAGGGGAAAATGACATTAGATCTTCAAGGTCATAATAAACAGGTACAAAAAAAGAAAAGGTTGGGGTGCCTGGGTGGCTCAGTAGGTTAGGTGGCTGACTCTTGATTCAGCTCAGGTCATGATCTCAGGGTTGTGAGACTGAGCCCTAAATCGGGCTCTGTGCTCAGTTGGGAGCCTGCTTCAGGATTCTCTCTCTCCCTCTGCCCCTCCCCCACCCCATCTAAAATAAATATATAATTTTTTTAATCTTTAAAAAAAGAAAAGGAAATGTTTCCAGATCTCATTTCTTTTAGAGAGAATATATAAACTAGAGGAATCATTTCAGTAATTCACAAGGGAAAACTAGGGTCCAATAACTTCTAATAGAGGAAGAGATGCAAGATCTTAAACAGCAGGTTAAAATGACTGCCTCCTAAAGAATAAGTTTTGAGAAATTACTGACCTTGAACCACACAGTTCGATTAAAACTGCTACAGAATCCAAGTCAGCACACTTGGAAAGCCCCCTTGAAGACTAGACAGCTATATCAAACAGTTTTAATATAGAAAATTTGTATATATTGGAAAAAAAAACCCAGTAAGATCACTATAGAACTCAAGACTTATCTGGTGAATGTTCAGGGTGACAGTAATTGTCAACAGGTTTGCAAACATTGCCTGTGTCTTGAAGGAATATGCTCCAGGAACTCTTGACATCTTGAATCCAAGGGAAGGCACAGACAAGATGAGACATACTACTGAAAACTGGGCAAAACCATCATCGAGTCCATGCCTGATCTGAATATTTGCTTGATGGAAGAATATTTCCTGGGCAAGATGATCTGACTTGGAAGGAATAAAGAGGAACACAATTTGCTTGAATACTTAAAGCTTTTAAGTGGCCCCATAAACTACCCATTTCTATGGCAGATGCCAATAAGGCAAAATCTAGAAGAATATGTAAGAAAAATAAAGTCTGAGCCAAAAAAAAAAAGAAGAAAAAGGAAAGAACAGACTTTCAAATCCAGCAAATATTGCTAATTCTACCTACCTAGGAAAGGAAGAAATGTAAGAATCAGGGAATGCAAGCTGGCGCAGCCACTCTGGAAAACAGTATGGAGGTTCCTCAAAAAGTTGAAAATAGACTTTCATCTAGACCATCATACGACCCAGCAATTGCACTACTGGGTATTTACCTCAAAGATACAAATGTAGTGACCTGAAGGGGTACGTGCACCCCGATGTTTATAGCAGCAATGTCCACAATAGCCAAACTATTGAAAGAGCCAAGATGTCCATCAACAGATGAATTGATAAGGAAGATGTGGTATATATATATATATATATATATATATATATATATATATATACACACACACACACACACACACACAATGGAATATTATGCAGCCATCAAAAGGAATAAAATCTTGCCATTTGCAATGACGTGGTTGGAACTGGAGGGTATTATGCTGAGTGAAATAAGTCAATCAGAGAAAGACATGTATCATATGATCTCACTGATATGAGGAATTCTTAATCTCAGGAAACAAACTGAGGTTTGCTGGAGTGGGGGGGTGTGGGAGGGATGGGGTGGCTGGGTGATAGACATTGGGGAGTGTATGTGCTATGGTGAGTGCTGTGAATTGTGTAAGACTGCTGAATCACAGACCTGTACCTATGAAACAAATAATACATTATATGGTAAAAAAAAAAAGAAGATAGTAGGAAGGGAAAATGAAGCAGGGGAGATCGGAGGGGGAGAAGAACCATGAGAGACTATGGGCTCTGAGAAACAAACTGAGGGTTCTAGAGGGGAGGGGGATGGGGGGATGGGTTAGCCTGGTGATGGGTATTAAAGCAGGCACATATTGAATGGAGCACTGGGTGTTATATGCAAACAATGAATCATGGAACACTACATCAAAAACTAATGATGTAATGTATGGTGATTAACATAACATAATAAAATTAAATTTAAAAAAAAGAATCAGGTAAATCAGTTAAAGCTGGACTGAACTTTTCTGAAAGGAATAAGGGAATACCAAAATGTAATGAAGAAAGACTATAACAGCTCTGTAACACATCTGCACAAGATTGATCTAGAACTTTCAAAAGTTTCAGGAAGACAATGTCTTGGGGAGCATGTGGCAGAGGTCCTGGTCTTTACTGCATGCACCCTGAGACACAAGCCTCAATATGTCAACAGCAGTGTCAGCTCAGGAATTTGCTGAAGGGTGATTTTGCTGCTGAACAAATATGGAGCCCAGGTGAAAACCTTCCCAAGCACACTGGTTTCACAAGCCTCAAAACTAATACAACAAAAAGCCTTGAGAGCAACTGTGCTTGTGCTCAGAAGAAAGCACAGGCTTTGCCAATTAGTGCGGAACCACGGCATCAGAAGCACAGATTCTGCTGGGAGATGAAGTGAAGGAGATTTGAGTTTGCTGAGTAAAAACAAGTAAGACCTGGTCACCGGAGATCCCATATTGCAGATTTTAAAATTTACAGGGAAATAACATTATTACAGTATGTCTATGTAAGCGTCTGCCAGGCTGATTAGGAAGGGAGATTATTCCAGAGAGAGGGAATGGTGTCTTCAAGACTAAGAGTCTTGAGGTAAATGTCACACACAATTGGAGGATTGCAAAGTCAAGCGATAGAATGGAGTAATGTCCAGAAATGAAGACAGAGGCAAGATCTTATGTACAAATAAGCAGGATCACATCATGGGTACTAAGTTTATGTTAGAAAGAGAGAGGAAAGTAAAAAGTTTGAAAACAAGTTTGAAACATGAAAATACTTAGTGTCTTAGGAAAAGCAGCATTTAGAAATATTTATGGTAAGGTTGATTAACATTGGTCCAGAAAGGGAAGAGGTCTTAGCAGAAATAGCAAATAAATACTATAAACTCTCCTGATTATCTGTTGCTGCATAGCAATGTGGCTGAAAATTTAGTAGCTTGAAACAACAATTGTTTATTGTTTTTTATGTTTCTGGTGGTTGGTTAGATGGCTTTTCTGATCTCACTTGAGCTTTCTCACGGGGCTTCTGCATTCGGTTGGTGTATTGGTTGGTGGTGTGCTCACCCGGGGCAGCTAGAATGGCAGGGTTTTTCTCTCAATGTACTCTTTTCCTTAAGGAGGCTTGGGTGAGCTTCTTCATAGCATGATGGTGTCAGGGTTCCAATGGGGTGAAGGTGACAGCTGCAAGGCTTTTTGAGTCCTAGTTTCAAGAACCTGAACAATATCACTTATACCACATTTTATTTGTCAAAGCAAACAGCAAGGTCAGCCCCTTGTTGAGATGTAGCAAAATATTATAACCATATTTTTTTCAGTCCATCTGATCAACTCATAAACTTTTTAAATTCTATGGTCAAAATCACTTGAGAACAGACCTCAAACATCTGAACATCCACCAACCAGTCTATGATACCATCCATACTCCAGATTACTCCAACTTAGGTGTTAGAGTTCTATAAATGCTACTCACAGATGGGCCTGATAGTATATGGGTTGTTTTTTCCTTTATCCACAACTTTTTCTTTTCTTTCTTTTTTTTAATTTTATTTTATTATGTTATGTTAATCACCATACATTACATCATTAGTTTTTGATGTAGTGTTCCATGATTCATTGTTTGCGTATAACACCCAGTGCTCCATTCAGTATGTGCCCTCTTTAATACCCATCACCAGGCTAACCCATCCCCTGACCCCCTCCCCTCGAGAACCCTCAGTTTGTTTCTCAGAGTCTATGGTCTCTCATGGTTCGTCTCCCCCTCCGAACTCCCCCCCTTCATTTTTCCCTTCTTTTTCTTTTTTTTCTTTTCTTTTTCTTTCCCTTCTTCTTCTTCCTTTTTTTTTTTTTAACATATAATGTATCATTTGTTTCAGAAGTACAGGTCTGTGATTCAACAGTCTTACACAATTCACAGCACTCACCATAGCACATACCCTCCCCAATGTCTATCACCCAGCCACCCCATCCCTCCCACCCCCCACCACTCCAGCAACCCTCAGTTTGTTTCCTGAGATTAAGAATTCCTCATATCAGTGAGATCATATGATACATGTCTCTCTCTGATTGACTTATTTTGCTTAGCATAATACCCTCTAGTTCCAACCAAGTCATTGCAAATGGCAAGAACTTTTCTTTCTATAGAATTAATGTTTGTTTAGTTTTCTTTGTTTGTTGTGTACAAAAACTCACACAACTAATCCCCAATTCACTTAAAATTCACTTAAAAACAGTGGGTATTCTTCAATTTTCTGAAAATATTTCCTGTGGAGAATTCTATCTTGCTCCAATCTGATTGGTCAACCAAACAGCTATCTCCTTGAAATTGTCATTAGTTTATTCACGGGTCTTATGTCTCACTTGTTTCTTTGTAAACTCCCTCCTACTAGTGAAATGCATCCTCCAATAACTTTCTAAAGAAGGTAAATTTTTGAAACCATGCGTGTCTATTAAAAATGTCCTTATTCTATCTTCACCCTTAATTGAAAAATGTCTAGATGGAAAATCATTTTCACACAGGATTATGAAGTCATTGTTTTGCTGTCTTCCGTTTTTCCATATTGCTCTTGAGATGTTTATTGCTTTTGGATCTTGATCATGTGTATAAAATCTGTGTTCTTCTCTCTGGAAAATTTTAGAATCTTCTCTTTGTCCTCATCTTCTGAAATTGCATACTGACATTGTTTGTTTTGGGTCAATATTCACCCGGTATGCTAAGCATTCAAAGGATTCATTCATTCTGACAAATCCATTTCTTTCTTTCTGGGGAATTTTTTGAATTATTCCTTTCCCTGCTTTCTTTTAGAACTTCTATTATTTGGGTGTTAAATCACTTGGCATGGTCCAATAAGATGTGCAGTCTTTGCTCTGCTCTTTGCTCTCTTTTTTCTACTTTGTGAGGGGTTTTTTTGACTTTATTCTTCAGTCCTTCTCTTGAATATTTTGTTGTTATACTTTTAATTTCCATGAGCTCTTTTTTATTCTCCAAATACTCCTTTTCTGTAGGATTCTTTCTTGTTTCTTTTTTTAAGCTTTTATTTATTTATTTGAGAGAGAGAGAGAAGGAACAGGAAGAGGGGCAGAGAGAGAGGGAGAAGCTGACTCCCTGCTGAGCAGGGAGCCTGACAGGGGGCTCGATCCTGGGACTCTGGGATCACGACCTGAGCCAAAGGCAGACACTTAACCCACTGAGCCACCCACGTGTCCCTCTTTCTTATTTCTTGATACAATAATTTCTAAGTACCATGAGGGCTGAGTTTTTGGTCTGTTCTACTTACAATTGAATTCCTGGTGACTGGCACGTAGTAAATGCTCAAAAATTTGTTAATTGAATCTCTCTTGGGATATTTTTACAGGATTTTGGAGGTTTTCTTCTCTCTGCATAGTCCCCGTTTCCTCCAAAATTTTATGTTCTAATTATTTTAGCTTCTTTCATTGTACACCTACCAATTCTTGCTTGTCTTCTCATAGAAAAGCTTGGCTCTAAAAAGCTGATAAAAAACTCTTTAAACACAGACTGAACTTGACAGTAGATTTCTTGTATGGAATCAGTCAAATGGAATTTAAAATAATTAGTTCCAGTTTTTAATACACATTTTAGTAAGATTTAACTACAGAGTGTTCTAAATCTTGTAGGATACATGTAAATGTCTAGTTTTAACATGCTCTACTATTTTTCTCATCTTCCTGAATACTTCTTAATCTTTACCATAATGGCTTACACAGAGTAAGGTTACATCAAATGCTCCTCTCTTAATTTTGCCTTCCAAATATGTTCATATAAATATCCAAAGATCTAGAAGAGTATTCATTGCCGTGTTGTTTGTAAACAAGCTATATGTTCATCAGTATGGGAAGTGTAAAATAAATGATGGCATAGTCAGATAATGAAAGACTATACTGATTTTTAAGAGCCTAAGGGATACCTACGTGTGCTTATATGGAAAGAAATCTAAATTTCATTTAAGACAAAGTGCAAAACATAAAGAAATATAGGTAGTGTTCCACTTACATAAAAAAATGAATAGGCACAGAATTAATTATCCCTCTCCTATAAATAAAGCCTAGGTTGTTAGGGAATAAACATAATGCTTATTTCCCCTGGTAAATTATTCTAGGAATTAATAAAAATCCATGACAATAAAACCATCTTTATGTCTCACTTACGTAACCTCAAAATTTATTTACTTATATATTGTCTACTACCTTTCAGGTACCCTTTTATGAACATGTATATTTCAGATACTTTGCATATGTTAACTTTAATTCTCAGAACTAAATATAAAGTATATACTATTATTATTCCCCCCACTCTTTAGATGAGGATACTGACACACAAAAAAATTAACTAATTTGCTTAAGTTTACTACCTAACATTTGAATCTATAAAATCAGTATCCAGAACTTATGCTTTAACCACTCTGCTATCCTATTTATTTATCCATTTTCTATTGGGTTTTCAGCCCAAAGCATTTCTAGATGATACATGATTAGAAGGGCCAAGTTTGATCACTTTAAAATTATGGTTGGTCATTCCAAAGAAAACGAGTTTTAAACCTTTCAAACTGTTATTTACTCTAATATGCACTATTACTCACAGCTTCATTGAATCACAACTCCTACTGGTATTTCATTTTTATATCTTCCTTCTTATAAACCCCTTAAATTCTAGACGTGTCTTTCTCTTACTTGGTGCTGACAGCAGCTAAAGAACATTTGTATACTTGAAGTAGAAATGGAAGTATATTCTCGCACAAAAAAAGAAGAAAGAGAAGGAGGAGAAGAGGAAGGAAGGAAGGAAGGAAGGAAGGAAGGAAGGAAGGAAGGAAGGAAAAGAGAGAAAGAAGGAAAGAAAGAGAGAAAGAAAGAGAGAAAGAGGAAAGAAAGAAAGAAGAAAGAAAGAAAGAAAGAAAGAAAGAAAGAAAGAAAGAAAGAAAGAAAGAAAGAAAGAAAGAAAGAAAGAAAGAAAGAAAAGAAAGAAAGAAAGAGAAAGAAAAAGAAGGAAAGAAAAAGAGAGGGGGAGAAAGAAAACTATGGGAAATAATAGATTCATGGATATGTTAATTAGCTTGGTTATGGTGATCACTTCACAAAGTACACATATATTGAAACATCAAGTTATACACTTTAAATATATACAATTTTTATTTGTCAATTTTACCTCATAAACCTGAAAACAAATCCCACATTTGTACTTACACACTTTCCCTGGGCGTCTTCTTTTCTAGTAGCTAGAGATTCAGTCAGCAAACCAGCAAGATCATCATAGCAGGGGCTCAGGCTCAACTCAAGAAATATATTCTCCCCATGTCCTCCCCTTGCCTTCTGAATTACACTAAACAGTTCCTTCTTAGAGCTTATAAAATCCACATTAATTAAATCATATTTATGTAATATGACTAGCATACCAAAGTTTTTTTATTCCTATACCAGTAAAGAAAATGAAGAAAATTAGAATATATCCCTAAACACTCTAGCTTCAGTTCCAGTTCTCATATTTTAAAAAATTATTTTATTGGAAAGGGGATTGATTTTATTTTTAAATGTTCAGGAGCCTCTGGAGATCTTCCTGTCTATGGCCCACTTTACCCTTCTGATAAACTCCAACTGGCTCTTTCTATAGCATTGTCTCCTACTAAGAGAAAGCTATTTTAAAGAGAGTAGACACTATGTTCAGGTCCCCTCAGATCCCTTGGATCTTGTCTGTGCCAATCTCCAGGTTCCGTCTTTGTTTCTACACAAAATACTGACCTTGGCTAGAACCACTTTGCCAAGTGCAGAGAACAGGAAGTTCCTAGGACATTACCAGCAGAGCCCTTAGCCAAATGACTGATTTCATTCTCAGATATGAAAACCCAATTCCTGTACCTCCAGTAGGGACAAATTCTGGAACAGAATTCATGCTTCAGAGATCAGGCTGATGCTGGAGCTCTGTCGGAAATTACATTCTTTCTTGGATTCTTCCTCTTCTCTAGTCTGATTCATTCACTCTCTTGCCAGACTTTTCTGGAAACACTTCTTTAATAAATGACTTGCACATAAATCCCCATCGTGGGATCTACTTCTAGGGATGCCAACTTCTTAACCTAAGACATGAAGGGATAGATTTTCATCAGTTGTTCATAGCATCAGATTCTCCCCCAAACTCAGGCCCCCGCCCCTGTGTGTACAGGCTGGATCTGATCGCTTTAATAGGTTTTTCTCTCCCCATCTATCTACCCCATACTACTGTGGTATTTTTGTGTGTACTTGCTTCTTTTCTTGGAATTCATTTCTAAAGTTCAAGGCTCTTCTGGCTACTGAATGTGGTTTATACTCTACAAGCTCCTAAAAACTGTATTCTTTGCTACCAACTCTTCCTGAAGAGTTCAAGTCTGATTCCCTATTATGTATTTGAGATCTTAAATAATTTTATACATACCCACTTATGCAAGTGCATATACATTAAAATGTTTGTTTGGTAAGCCAAAGTCTTAAATCTTTTCTCTTTCACCCTTACTGCTCCTAGAGTATTATTTCTGAATGTCTAGATCACTACATCAGAATCATCTGAGTCAGAGTAATTTTTGCTGCTATTTTCATGAAAAAATATTTTTACATCATGATACTCTATACACCTACACACCCACGCATTCCCACACACGTATATAACTGAAATAACATTTTTAAAGAAATGATACTTATTCTTACTACATATAATATGATCTGATATTTTGTACTGCACTTCATATTTTGATTCTACTTAAGAACATTAACTTTAAAACATACCCATTTTTCTCTCCAACTTGTATTTCTACCCATTTTCTCATATAATCTTAGTGCAATATATTTTTATGACTTGTTGTCTTTTTTAATTTTAACCCCAGTATAGTTAACATACAGTGTTATATTAGTTTCTGGTATACAGTATAGTGATTCAGTAATTCTATACATCATCCAGTGCTCATCATGACAATCCCCATCACCAATTTCACCCATCCCCCCACCCACCTCCCCTTCGGTAACCATCAGTTTGTTCTCTATAGTTAAGAGTCTGTTTCTTGGTTTGTCTCTCTTTTTTCCCTTTGCTCATTTGTTTTGCTTCTTAAATTTCACAAATGAGTGAAATCACATAGTATTTGTTTTTCTCTGACTGACTTATTTCACTTAGCATTATACTCTTTACTTCTAACCATGCCATTGCAAATGGCAAGATTTCATTCTTTTCTATGGTTGAATAGTATTCCATTGTATGTATACCACACCATCTTTATCCTTTCATTTATTGATGGACAGACATCCAGATGGTCAACTGACACATAAACGATGCTCAACATCACTCATTATCAGGGAAACGCAAATCAAACTACAATGAGATATCACCTCACACTATCAAGATGGCTCAAATCAACAACACAAAAACAAGTCTTGGTAAGGATGTGGAGAAAAAGGAACCCTCATGTACTGTTGGTGGGCATGCAAACTAGTGCAGCCACTGTGGGAAACAGTGCGGAGGTTCCTCAAAAACTTAAAAATAGAACTACCCTACAATCCAGTAATCGCCCTACTGGGTATTTACCCCCAAAATGCAAAATACTAGTTCAAAGGGATACATGAACCCCTATTTTTATGACTCATTGTCTTTCATTGAGCTCGCTATCATAATTCTCTATAACCAAAGTACATATAAAATTTAAATTTAAAAATGAAACTTCCTCTGACTATAAGATCCCAAGTGTGTTACAAGATCCTAAATGATTCTTTCAAATGGTTGTTCCAATGTACACTCCCACTAGCATTAGTCCACATCCTTACCAACATCTGGGATTGTCAGACTTTTCAATTTTTGCCAATCCACCATACATAAAATGAGAGTCAATTGTAGTTTTAGTTTGCGTTTCCTTGATCATAAATGAAGTTGAGCAACTTTCTACATGTTTATTGAGCATTCCAGTTTCCAATTTCCTCTTTTATGATGTTTTGGGTTATATGTTTTGGCACAAGTATTTAACATCTTTTCTGTGCTTTGTGCTATGTGTCTTATGTAAGAAATCCATCCTATACTTGAACATCACAAAGATACTCCTTTTTTCTTTTTGCAGTTTTTTTGAGACGTCATTGACAAACAGAACTGTATAGTTTAAGGTGTACAGCATAATGATTTGATTTACATATACTGTGAAATGATAACTACATTAAGTTTAGTTAACATATATCCATTTCAGTTGCATGCATGTTACACTTTTTAAAATTGTGCTATAGAGCCAAGCATAATATATCAAGTAACAGGAACTGAGGTAAATAGACTTTTGGTGGGAGGTTTTATGTTCACCTGGCTAGAAGGTGGGCTCTGTTTAATGTTTCCTATAGCTGTAGATAACAGAAGCTTCAAATTCCTAAGTGTCCTTATTTTTGCCTCTTCTGTTGTCTTTGTGCTTCCCTAAGAACCCTTTCTTAAATAGAGTCTGAGCCTTGCAGCTCTTTCCATTATAATCTACTCTTGGTGCACTAGAGCTCTGTTGATGTGGTGGTGAGGAATAGGAGAATGTAAGCGTTCTGTAGCCTATATTAAACATCCATCTTTTATTGGCCCATGTCTTGGGGCTGTGACCTTCACACACACTTCTATTTTCACCAAGGGTAGGACTTTGTTATGGAGAATGTGCTGGGGGTATTTCCAAATGCTAACTTTTCCCCGATTCCCTGCCTAAGACAGGAGGTGATTTTTCTTGGCTCTACAATGAAAACCTAGTGGCATTCCTGGAGGTAAAGCCCATGAGAGCATGGGGACCCCTCTAAGACTGAGGGTCCCAAGAGTATCTCACTCTCAGGTTGGTCCCCACTCATCCTCTGCAACTTGTCAAAATTACCATGTGAATGTTCCTGTCAGTTATGACTCCTGCCCTTTCTGCTCTAGGTCAGCTGATATTGGTTCTGTTTCTCTGGGTTCATCTGTCTTTCCAGATTTCAGGCGGAAAATTTGCCCTGCAACTTCAGTTTTCTGTTGAGTCTAAGAAAAACGGTTGGTTTCATTTTGTTCCATTTCTTTCTACTTGAAGAAGAGGTGGAGGTGATTTCTAAGACTTTTATATGTCAGAGTTGAAACCAGAAGTCCAACTCTTTTTCTCAGAGTCCTGCGTGCCCCCACCCCTTCCCCCATTTTATAAGGGATATCATATATGTAGACACAATGCAGAACACAACACACAATCTTTAGTGAAAAATAACCCCGTCTTCACTCTCCCATCAAACCAAGAACAATCAATACTGTTACTTATGACAAAAAGAAACATTTAGGAACAATCTCATGTATTATATTTGACATCCTTGGCTTCCTTACAACACTTTCCTAGTTTGCTCAGACTTCTCTGAGTGCTCTTTCCTTCTTCTTTTACCCATCCTTTTCCTCTCCTTGATTCCTAAATACAGTTAGTCTTTAGGCACCATTTCTAAATCATCTCTTCATTCCACATGCCTTCCCGTATGTTCATGGATTCAGTGAATATCCAACTAATTAAAAAATTCAAAATTTTATTTCCATCTTGGTCTTTTTTTTAACTTCCAATGTATATATCCACTTGCCTCTCAATATTTATATTTAAGTTTCTTAAAAGTATCTTAGTAAATATTTTGATTGATAGAACGATCAAAGAGTCTCGTGAGCTTTCCATTGCTACAGTATCATTAATCAGTGAGCTCAGTAGTTAGTGCTTGAAGAGCATTGTCAGTCGGGTTAAAGCCCAAAGGTGAAAATATATGTTTTTTTTTTTTTCTCCACATGTGATTGTAAACCCTTGAAAATTGTCTCCATAATTTGTTCATCATGGAGGGGATCATAAAATATCTTTCCAATTATATTTTCCAAGTAGTGAATAGTGTTGTTCTTTCAGAAAAAAAACAAGTACGTTATAAATTTCCTCACCTTGATTTCATAGTCTGTACAATAATACATGTCAAAGAATGAGTGCAGTGAATGTCTTTCCATAACACCTGTTATTAAGCTAAGACGGCACCTAAAGTCCTTCTGGCTACAGGCACATAAATACATGTCAGGCATCAGGATGCTCCCGTTTTCCACTCATTACTTGCATTGATTGAACACCAATTTAGAATTATTCAGGCTTTTGCTTTCAGGTGAATGGCTTTTAACATTTTCCTACCAACTTCTAAAGGAGCAGAACACCTCCTCAGGATTTTCCTGGAATACAAAATCAGAAGACACGTTAAAGAAATAACAGTTTTCTGCAGCAGCACCCAAGGTTTTTTTTCACCAGATTGATGTCTTCTGGGCTTTAGATCTGATGCACAGTCCACTGAGTTAATCTGAATACTTTAAAAAGAAGGGAGCATCTAAAGATAAATAAGAAAACTACGTTTAAAAGTCTTTTCCACTCTGGGTAGCAATTGTGGACTCAATTTAATATTCCAAATGATGTACTGTTCGGTAAAATTTATGCCAAGGATTTAAACCTTCATGTCACTTAGATTTCCCCAAGAACATATTTTCCCCCAGTTAACACTGCAAAATGTATGATGAAGTAACTGATACCTGAAATGAGTTTCATCTATTATTTGTTCCCTGACTCATCATGGCAGGACTGTTTCTCACCCTACCAAAATCTAAGCTGCCCAAGCCCGGTCCTGTGTTGTCTGCTTCTTGTATTTCTCTACACAATCCCTAGCAAGTTCCCTGTGCACTGATGATCCAATAAAGACATGACAACCGATTATAGTTTAAGTCTGTGTATTCTAAACGCAGACATATAAAGGATGAATTCTGACTGAACTAGCACATTCTTCTAAAGAAGAAACATTTGGGAGATATATTTGTTAAGAGGCACTCAAGGGTGCCTCCTTCCAAAAGGGCAAAAGAAAAACCCTGAAGCCAGTTGCATATCAGAAATGGCATCCATTAGTCTCTTTGCCAAAGCAGCATAAAGTAAAGAGGCCTTTGAAAGGAGTTGCCCTTAAGAATGGAGTCATGGTTTAATGTGTTTGATTTGGAGCACCTTGCTTTCAGAAGCTAGCACCTGCAGTGGACTCACACAGTCACTGCTTCTGGGAACAGATTGGGTAATGATACTGATGACATTTATGGTCCAACATTTCAAGAATGAATTTACAATGGAAATGGTTCTTAGTGCAGTGAATACATCATTGCAGTGAAAGATTGACTCCCAGTTTATCAGCTATAAACTATGCAGCCCAGCTTAAGTCCTCTAGAAGGCAAGCATTACGGACATTACTCACAGTTGTTTGGGGTTCATAATTCACTGGGAGAATATTTGAAGTATGAAGGTATATGCCACTATAGTAAAAACAAGAACAAAAACCCAGAAAGGGATTTGCAAGCAAAGAGGAACAATGGAGAACCGTGTTTCAGGTGCCTCCGTGTCTTTTTCCTCCCCTCGTCAGATTTTCCATGGAAGCCACACAACTTTTTCCTTGACAATCCCCTATATTCTGCTTCAGCAAGAGTCTACCAAAACATTTTATTTATTCAGCTTCTCTTCTTTATCATTAGTTTATAGGCCAGTCTAATCATTTTTATTAGAAAGGATTTTTTTCTCTAAATCTATTAGAGAAATTCACACAAAGTGTATATCTTTATGTTATTTTGTGATTTTTATAATGCTTTACAAGTCACTCTTTTCTAGCCTTCAATAAGGGCTGATATTTACCTGAGACTTCTGGAATATTCTCCAAATGACTCTAAGTATCTGCTCTTTCAGTGGGAGATGGCTTTGTGTACTAAAAAAAACAAAAACAAAAAACAAACCTAGAGATACACTGGTTCTAAATCCACACTTAAATATTGATGAGATTCTTGGATTTAAGAATAAACGTATCTTATAATTGCAAAATAATAAAAATTAAAATTATGCAAAGAGGATTAATGTAAGCTCTTTATTGCAGTAAGCCAATATTTGCATTAGAAAGCTAGTTAGTGAGAAGCAGAGACACTGAAGTCACAATTATTAATGCTTATTCTTAGCTCTGAAATAGACTTGGGATAAATTCTTTAATTGAAATCAATATTTTTCTGTGTCTTTAAATTAACATGATCTTTCTCAAAGATGTCCTGAGTAGAAATATTATGTAAGGAGGAACAATTTGATGAGGGTGGTCTAAGTAATCACTAGGGGAGTAAGGAGATACACTCCAACTGGCTTTCACAAAGGCTTTTGTCAGAATTCTGTATAATGGGTTTTTACTAAGTCTGGTAAGTATACCAGGGCCCACCCTCAAATATATTTTCCTTTCCTCCCAACCTACCCTTCCTGCTATGGTTAAAGCTTATGGAATTAGATGTATCCATGTCCAAACAGTACATGAAACATTAGGGCTACTTTCAAAATCAATTAATTAAGTTTTGGGTAATGTTGATATAAGAAGAGTGTGTAAGTTGCCATCCACTGTTTTGTTTTCTTTATTCAAGTGTCTATTTAAAAAACTTAGAAAAAACTGGGGCGCTTGGGTGGCTCAGTCATTAAGCGTCTGCCTTCAGCTCAGGTCATGATCCCAGGGTCCTGGAATTGAGGCCGGCATCGGGCTCCCTGCTCAGCGGGAAGCCTGCTTCTCCCTCTCCAACTCCCCCTGCTTGTGTTCCCTCTCTCGCTGTGTCTCTCTCTGTCAAATAAATAAATAAAAGCTTAAAAAAAAAAAACGTAGAAAAAACTAAAAAGAAGAAAATAATGAGACAATTATATCCAGAGTTCCCTCAGCCAGATGCGCTGTCATTCTTTGTACATTAATATCTAGGAATATATAGTACAAGTACTACATGAAAGAATTTGCCACATACTATAAAATGTCATTACTTTTGCCTGAACATTTATTGGGAGCTAACATATAAAGTAATTTTTAAAATACCACCATAAAAACAGAAGTCTTCCATATAACTTACCAGCAAGTGATATGGGTCAGCGATTAAAGCTAGAATGGACACACCAGAGACACTCAACACTTGGCCAATGTTCCCAAGTGCCATAGCAAATATAACACATGAAACTTAATAGCCACGATTTTAAGAATTAACCTCCGGACAGGATTAGACTAACAATTAGAATCCTGTGTACTTAAGTTTCAGTGAGCTGTAAGTCTTGCCACCCGACTTTTGTTATACAATGATTTTAAAAGGGATATTTTGCCTACCACACTCAAGTTAGAATGAAAAATTATCTTCTCATGAATGCTGAAATAACCATACATACCCAGACAAAGTGAAGAGCAATTTGTAATATGCTTGCAACTCACATGCCAATTGCTAGTATATGATTTCAAAGTGTAACTCAGATATTTTTCTCTAAGGATTATTAGAAAGTAGTTTTTATAGCATTTTTGTATTGTATGCTCACATATATTTATTAATATTTCAGAGTTTAATTTATATTGTGAAAACGTTTTAAAATTATATCTTCAGTTATTAATTCAGAGAACGATGACCAAAGTTCAGAAGGGAGATGGAATGGAGAAGTTATAGTAAGATTTTATTAAAAATTATAAATGAGGGACACCTGGGTGGCTCAGTCGTTAAGCGTCTGCCTTCGGCTCAGGTCATGATCCCAGGGTCCTGGGATGGAGCCCCGCATCGGGCTCCCTGCTCAGCCAGGAGCCTGCTTCTCCCTCTCCCACTCCCCCTGCTTGTGTTCCCTCTCTCGCTGTGTCTCTCTCTGTCAAATAAATAAATAAAATCTTAAAAAAAACTTATAAATGAATCAAAATAAAAGGAATAATGATTTTAGGTAACTAATTTAAGTAACTTTATTTAATACCAGAGCATTTTATAACCTCCTATATGAACATTAATACTTGTTTGAAAATCCTACAGTTTATCAAACTGAGTTTGAAGCAATTTATTTTGGAATTTTGATTGAATATTTATTGTTAGGCAGAAACAACAACAACAACAAAACAAAAAATTAGTGTTTGTGTTTTCTCTAGTTCCACCTAAACCTATCTTCCAACTATGAAAGATATTATACAAGGTATATAATCTATTGCTATTGCTGAAACATCTTAAGTTAAACCAGACTCTCTCTTGAGCCAACAACTCTTCAGGTCCCTAAGTTAAGAATAATTTAGTATTTAGGAGTATATGTCTCAGAATTCCCTTCCCAGTGTTTTGTATGAATTCTGCCGACCACAAATAGGTAAAAATATTTTTTCCATGTATAGTGTGGGTTCTTTGTATTAGGAATTGATTTCAGAGCTTGATACATGTTATGTGTATAACCGATCCTAAAAACAGCTTGCAGAGCTGAGTATTAAGAACTCTGTGTTACAACTGAGGAAAATAAAGTAAGAGAGAGGGAAAGTAGTTTGATCAACCTTTAAGCTGGGAACTTGTGACTTGTCCAAGGTCACTTTCTTTTGCTGCTCATTCCCTTAACTATACCCATCACTTTCTGCCTTCTCTATGTTGGATCAGAAAACCAAAGAAGCCCCATGTATTATTAAGAAACTCTTGAGCTGTTGAATCACATCTTAAATTCAGTTAGTTGCACTAACATGAATTTTGTGGCCATCAAGGACCCTAGGGACTTTATACCGGTACAGAAATTTAACCTTGTTGGCCTGGCCAGCAATCTAATTTGAGCGGTTTTACTCTGATGCTCTATTTTTGATTGGTTAAGCCACTCATCCTGTTGGACATTGTTGTGTGCTGTTGCTATGCTTACTTTAGGCAGCTGTCACATTCCAGCCCAGAGGTGGGTGAAATGATTCTTGTTTATATGTAATTCTGAAAGGACTCTTAGATGCTTTGAGTTGGCAATGTGTCAACTGTAAAAGCCTGAAAGACTTGCAAAATTCTTCATGGAACTTTATAAAAAATTTCTTTCTGCCATTCAAATGTTGGCAGCTTGATGCGATTATTTCTAGTTCTGTTATTAATCCTGTGATTGTAAAGAGATGCCTTTGTAGTGGATACTCATTTCTTCATGTTGAATTGATTCTAAATTTGTATGAGACTATTCATGTCATATATCCTGTCTTTCTGAAAGAGATTATAACATTTAAAACAGGATGGATGTTCTGATCTACAATTAGCTATGGGAAGAAGTTTGAATTCCTCCACTAGAGGTTCTACTCATATATACAAATTGATACAAGAATACAGAAATTGATTCAATGAGCATTCATTTTATACTTTTTATGTGCCTGAAGCAAGACTAGATATCAGGGGTTCTGGATTCAGGGGACTCATAACCTAGTAGGAAAAAAAACCCCACATGCTTTTAATATTCTGTAGCCAACAACTTCGGTTCCTTCCAAAATGTATTAACAACTGGAGTCCGTGGAGTTTGGGTTTAGGTGCCCAGAAAATCGTCTCAGCTGTCTTCCTCACTTTTCTGTGTAGATACTTCATCTTTCTAGTTACTATCATCCTTATCCACAGAATGTAAAGTCAATCAAGTGATTCAAAAACTTGAAAAGTCAGTAATTTCTTCAAGAAAAAAAAATTATGGAAAGAGCCCAAATGTCCATTGATGAATAGATGATGAATGGTTAAATGGGTGATGAATGGATAGAGAAGATGTGGTGTATATATATAAATACACACACACACACACACACACACACAGTGGAATGTTACTCAGCCATAAAAAATGAAACCTTGCCATTCGCAACAACATGGATGGATCTAGAGAGTATTATGCTAAGTGAAGTCAGTAGTCAGACAAAGACAAACACCATATGATTTCACTCATATGTGGAATTTAAGAAACAAAACAAATGATCATAGGGGAAAAAAAAGAGAGAGAGGCAAACCAAGAAACAGACTCTTAACTACAGAGAACAAACTGATGGTGACTAGAGGGGAGGTGGATGGGGGATGGGTGAAATTGGTGATGGGATTAAGGATACTGAGCATTGGGTGTTGTATGGAATGTTGAATCACTAAATTATACACCTGAAATTAATATTACATTGTCTGTTTTTTTTAAATATTACACTGCATGCTAACTAATGGAATTTAAATAAAAACTTTAAAAAAGTATATGAGAATAGCCATATGCTTAACTCATTGGAACTGCAATGTGTATGGTGCGTCCTTCAACTAACATCCTCTTTCATTAAGATACAAGTGCTAGTAAACTTATGTGTATAAACATATATGATGAACCCTAGGCTTATCTCATTAAATCTACACTGTGTATAAATAGAAAAAAAAAAGAAAGGCCAATCCTATAGTAGCTAATCTCTTTATCATCATGCATACAAAACACTCAGATAACCAGTTATTCAAACTTTTATTTCTCAATAAGTCAGGTTAGCAGTTAGACATACAATGAATTTGATTAAAAAGTATTATCTTCAGGGTACCTGAGTGGCTCAGTCGGTTAAGCGTCTGCCTTGAACTCAGGTCATGATCCCAGGGTCCTGGGATCAAGCCCTGCGTCGGGCTCCCTGCTTCTCCCTCTCCTCCCTGCTCGGCCTCACTCACTATCTCTGTCTCTCTCTTTCTCAAATAAATAAATAAAATCTTAAAAAAAGTATTATCTTCAATGATAGATTAATGTTCTTATTTTCAGGTTACATTTTCTTTAGTTTGGAAATAATTTTTCAAAAACCAGAGGTATATGTATTTTATGTTACCATCATTACTTAATTAAAGTAGTATGATTTTATCAAAACTGTGATTTTTAGAATACATTATTATATACAATATAGTTTTTAGGAGGATAAAATTTACTTTTAGTGAACTGAATATGATATTACAATGCTTCGCTTTTATATCACATTTGAACTGTGCACAGAAGGAAAGTGTTAACATTTAATTGTCTGTGAAACATTTTCAAGGAGTTAGCTTTGATGTGCAAAAATAATAGTTACTTAGAGGACTGTAATGCTGTAAGCTTGAGACACCCAACCCAAAGAAAATTTTTTGAATAAAAAGAAAAGAAACCACCACAAATAGTGTTTAAGATACATCTCTGTTAATATGAAGCTTTCACTTTCTTCATAATTTACTAGGTCTCACTTATTTTATGTTCACCTGCCTGCTATATAATCATATAATCATTCATCTTTTAGCGATTCATCAGCCCTGGCAACCAGATTAACCATTCTGCAGCAAAAAAAAAAAAAAAAAAAAAAAAAAAAATCAGAAATAGCAATTGGTACAGACTCAAGCTGAGTTAACTCAATGCTATTCATCTGGATGAAAAGTAAAAAAGGCAGTCAATCAGTTAAAAGTTTTAAATGTTTGATGGCGACGTATCATGTAACATTAACATCTGGATGACTGGATTTTACTCTTTATATCCAGATGTCTGGCCTCATACAGACACAACCTCAGCAGTTCAATCAGTCAACAACTTTCAATGAGAACCCTGCTTGTGCTGGGGCTAAAGGACAATGTCACCTCACGCAGGGGCCATTTATAAAATCCTCCTAATTAGTCCTCCTGGCTCTACCCTCTTCCCATTCCAAACTACCAGAATACTAAAACACCATTTTCAAGATCTCTAGTTAACTTGCTCAAAATACTTGCTTTGCCTCAGGTTTTCACTGAACTCTAGTTGCTGCATCGGGCTGTAATTGGACGGTTTACAAGAACCCCACTTATGAATTGATCATATTACTTTCCTCTCTGCGTGTGAGCCCTTCCTCAGCTAGAGCCTGGAGTCGGTAATACTCATCTCATTGACCAGCTTTTATGCTTAGTTATATATTATGCACATCAGACGCTGAAAATAGTTCCAGGGACACAGTAGTCGCTCCATGAGTGGAGGTAATTATTTTTATCTACTAGTGATCAACATTAATAATACATGTAAAACCCAGTTTCTAGTATAAAAGAAATGTTTAATAAATGTCCTTTCTTAATTTTCACTTGGCATCAACATTTCTTTGGCCTTAAAATCCCATTGATTGTAAGATGTTCAGTTTAAAACAATTTTTTGAGTAAAAAAGGAATCTTCATTAAATGTCGGCAAAGAATATAAAACTAAAACTGATTTCGTAAATTACAGTATGGAAAATTATACTTATTGAGGAAATACACTATTGTTTCCATCGCTGTTGCTGCAATTATTTTTACAATTCCCTCTCATGTATGTTACTGATGAACTAAATTAACTCTTTTGGGGGAAAATGAAGAATCAAAATGATTTTAAAATTTTGGGCATGCTTACCTATGCAAGGGATACCACAAAACGAAATAGGGTACCTAGGAGGAGATGCATTTAATTGGGTCCACGCTGGGATTGCCATCGAGGGACAAGTTTTCAGGGGCCACTGAAAATATTAATGGCCTTTTGAAGAAAAACCTACAGATTAATATTTGGATAACGTTTTAATGTGGTTCTTTCAGTTGCAGGTCCATTCAAGCTAACTCATTTATGGGATTCATGAAGAGTAATAATGGGATCACTTGGGCCCACAGGCAGTAAAGCAGGAGGACTTTCTGGATGGTTCCAAAGATCTCCACATCAGACATTTATGAGCCAGCATCCTAAGTCTCAACCATTGAGCTTTCTTTTATTAATTATCATTCCCTGAGCATTTGTTATGTATTAGGCACTAAGCTAAGCATTTTTATGCCTTATCTCATGCAGTCCTCCCAAGTTCTGTGATTTATATTCTATTACAATCCACATTTATAAAAGAGAAAACAAGTTTTTGAAAATTTAAGTAACTTACATAAGTTCCCTCAGCTAATTAGTGGTAATTAGTAAATTAGTGGTAAATTAGTAAATCAACTTTAGCTCTTGTCCAGGGCCCCAGATTTACTATAAACAGTGGTCGCGTAGTGGGTCATGTGTTCTATTCTGTCTCTGAATCCACCCTATTCCACTACTGATGGGTTTCTTTTGTTTACTTAATTCATATTCTTCAATTATTTCAGCCTGTGCATGGCCTATCATAATCTCTTCAGCCCCATCAACATCATGATCTTTCAGCTTAGTTCCCATTATTAAATAGTGATCTATTTCTCTGAGTCTGAACCCCTGATTTTTTTTAAAAAAATGTTTATTTCAATGCATATATTGGAGTCAAGCCATGCATTTCATAAATGTTGATCAATCTATGGGATTGGTTGTTCTCAGGTCAGATATCCATCCCTACCTGATTAACAGTTACTAAAAAGGCCAATCCATGCCAATCAGAGGCTGCATGTGGGGAAGCTTCCCTTAGAAAAAATATGGATGAGACAATGGTAGAAACATCTCTACCACAGGTGCTAAGTAGGAGGTGAAGCTATGGAAGTAGAAAAGCCCGCAGTAGACCAAAAGAAAAGAGGCTGCACATCAGAACATTAAGAAATAAGTGTATACAGATTGGTCAGAATTAGAGAGGTCAGTACAAGAAATCAACAAAAAAGAGAAAAGTAAGAGAACCAGTAGAAAAATAGAAAATGGTATTAAAGAACTCAATGAAGAAGGGAGTTTGAAATGTAAAAAGTATATTCCACAACAACAAATGCTTCAGCAGTGTCAATTCATTCATATTTATAACACAAAATATGCTACCACAGTCCAGGGGACATAGGGTTGAGCAAGAAGAACAGGTCCTTGTTCACATGGCAGAAAAAACAAATGTCAATAATCACTCGAATTAATACATGATTGCAGTTATGAGACATGCTACAGAGAGGTATACAGTATTTTTAAGGGTTTTATTTATTTATTTGAGATATATATATATATATATATATAGAGAGAGAGAGAGAGAGAGAGAGAGAGAGAGCGTGCACGAGCAGGGGTGAGGGCAGAAGGAAAGGGAGAAGCAGACTCCTCATTGAGCAAGGAGCCCAATGCAGGGCTTGATCCCAAGACCCTGGGATCATGACTTGAGTGGAAGGCAGATGCTTAACTGACTGAGCCACCCAGGCTTTGGGTATATAGTATTTTGAGATCATAGAATCAGAGGACATGACACTGTGAAAGAGTTCAAGGAAAACTTCGAATTGATGCCTGAGCTGACATCTAAAAGGAGATCAGAAATCAACTGGGTGAAATGAAGGAAGGAAGAGCAAGGCAGAGGGAATGTGGAAAGCTCCTTTGGCAAGAGGGAACACAGTGGCTGTTAAAAGTGGCTGGAGTGGAGAGAGCAGGGACTTGACTTTACCTCTACAAAGAGGTAATGCTAGAGATGTAGCTAGGAGACAGACACACAAAACTGGAGGGTCCTATTAAGTTGGGCTGTTGTTAACCTATGTGCAATAAGCTGGAGGGGAACGGGGTGATTGACATGATCAGAAGAACGTTCTGAGATGATCGCTCTGGTTGGAATAGGCAGAAAAGATCAAGAAGTGTTATTATACAAGATTCTTTCAGAATTCCCTGAGGTTGAAGGGAAAAGATAACTTGTTGGCTCCAAAACTGTAAAGCATGGCCAAGAGCAGATATTCAGGTATATTGAGATCCAGATACTTAATGATGTTTTCAGGAATATAACTCTTGGCATCACAGGCACAGCTTGGCTTTCTACTATGTTGGCTTTGTTTTTAGACAGAATTTCCACTCTTGGGGATGAAATGACAGCTGGCAACCTAGAGTAAAAAAAAAAGAAAATTATATATTATCACCCTAGCAGAAAGAGAACTCCCCGCCCCCATCAATCCAGCAAATATCCCAGGAATGACACTTAATGAACAACTTGGTCATAGATCCATCCATGAAACAATCATTATGGCCAAAGAAGAGAACATACTTATAGTCAGACCTGAATGACTTGCTCACTTCTAGAGTCAGATAGTAGAGTCAATCCCACCTGAACCACATGGTCTGAGAAAAGGAAAGGGACAGGCCCAACGAAAACCTTGGATGCTGTCTCCAGGAGCGGGAGACACAGAGAAAATATGGGGTGAAGGGACAGGTTAAGAGGATCTTATGATACTCCTGGATAGAGATAACCACAGTTTTGATTGAGGGTAGAAGTTTTATAGATACTTAGGAGAATAAATTCATAGGATTTTGTAATGAATTAGACAAGAGGTTAAGGGAGATTGACATATCAGGAGTCAATCCTAAGCTTCATGTTTCCATCACTGGTGAGACCATTCACTGAGAGACACAATACTGAAAGGGGGCCAGGTTAAGAGGTCAGGAGAGAGGTGAAACATCATGAGTTGAATTTAGAACATATTTAGTTGGAGGTGCCATTGAGACATTAAAGAGATGCTAAGAACATACAGGTGTAAAGATCAGGAGTGATATCTGGGCTGTAAGTATAATCTTGCCCAAAATAGGAATAGTTGACTGATTTGAAGGTTGTCTTGACCATGGATAGGGATAGAAGCAGAGCCAGATTACAGTGAGTGGGTAAAATGGGTGTAGTAATCGTAGGAATGCCATCTTAAGGAAGAATTTGTGGGGTATAATATAGCCACTAACTTGCATCTTTCAAATGAGAATAACAAAACAAAAACAAAAAACAGGGACAATCAAGACACCCTTGATTTGTAATAACAGCTCCCTTCCAAATAGCACTTCCCAGTTTCCATAACCTCACTAACCAGAGTTTTCCTGTGTAACCCAGTAGGTTTGTGTTTCTCAGGCATGAGGAGAAAGGAGTCTCCTTTTGACTCTTTATTTCCTGAAAGCCTCCTCCCCAACAGGTTTGCAGAGAGTAAAAGGAACATTGTCCTGGTTTCTCCTAGAAATTTGCCTGTCGGTTGCATTTTCCCACCAGCTGAGATGGAATGGTCCAACATAAGCTCCGTGATGGCCCCACAGTTCCCTCTAGGCAATTTAGAGATGGCCAACTCCTGTCGTTGCTTGAATATTTTGCCTGGGTCACTCCTCACTCCTCCCCATCCACTTCCTTGGAGAAGAGACTTTCTGGGTCTACGCTAAGGGAGAGCCAATTCCCCAAGGCCCCTTGTCAAAAAAGTATATGTGATATGTTGTGCCAAGCTGGCTGCTGAGGAGACACCAGCCTTCGATGTTAGTACACTGGAAGGGAGAATGATTGAGCAAGTTGGCGTGGACTGTATTATCTTCAATGACACATCAATCACCACCTAGATTCACTCCAGACCACCAGAAGATGAACTAAACACTTGGAAGCTATATTTCTTATACGCTATATATATTATACAGTATAATTTCCACTGAGAATATCAAATACAATAACAAGTACATTAATACATTAAGAAGTAACTGGAGTTTGGTAAGAAAGAAAGTTAATTTTTATTCCCTTGAATAAAATTACACGATATTCTCTGCCTGCTTTTATGAAATGGAACAGAGTACGGTAATATGACTTAGAATTGAACTTTAAAAAAACAAACCAATCTTTGGATGGTTCCCTTTATTCTAATTCTACGGAGAAGAGCAACAAATCTCCAACCTCTCCACAGAAGTATAACAAAGAGTGTACACTTAGCACAGTGTCCAGTGAGGGTGAATAATGCAAATTTGTACTGAAACTATGCATACATATCCGTCATGCTCTCGTGAATTCTCCTCACCTCAACTCCTCGCACTCCCAGACCAAGCGCAAAGACTCACCTGTGTGCTCAAACTCAGCATCCCCGGCAGGGTATGACGCTAGCGGGGATATACGGTTATGTTATTCTGTGAACTCAGCCCTTCTTCTCTCCCTCCCTTTATGGAATAACTTCCATTCTTTTAAGCCCGATAACTGGACAAGCACAAGAATATCGGAAGAAAGGGAAAACCTTCCTGGGAACAGTATAATTGCCAAGCTCTAGCAAAGAGTCCAGTTGATTACTGTATATAATGCAACACTTAGCAATTTTAAATGAAAGTACAAATTAGAGGATGAAACAATTAGCTTTTCTGCGTTACTTTAGATGCTTCAAGGTTATTTCCTTTTTATCTTGTGTCTCAATGGTAAACTTGTGAGAATTATCTCAATGACCATCTAAACCTATTTTCTACTTAATTGTTCTATGTTTTATCTCAGTTCTTGCTAAAGAAGATTTAAAGTGATGAACAATAAAAAAAATGCATGTCCATCATACACACACACACACACACACACACACACACAATATGATTAATAAAATCAAAAAGGCTGTGAAAAGAAGGAAGACAGTCGCAATCTGTTTCACTTCACTATATATAGTTTGTGTAAGTTTTCTTATTCCAGCACGTTAGCAATACAAAAAAAAAAAAATCAGCTCGGTACTTTTAAATATTTTATTGACAATATTAACATATTAATGTATCAAGATATTTTCAGGCAAGTAAATATTCTCTGACTCATGATTTCTAATGTCCTGTAGGTTTTCATTGAAACATTTAGTTTTGTCCTGAATAACTTCTCCTTCCCTTCCACACACATATAATTTGACCTTATTGGGCACCGTACTAAGAGAAGGGAAAAATTGTATTTAGCAGGCTCCCTTCAAAGCTGATTAAAATAGAAATGTTCTCTTCCTTTGTGACAAACAGGACCTAAAATATGTCCGTGAGATGGTAAGCATTCAAATGTATCCACAAAGCCAACTATTGTTATTTTCAGCCCCATGTTAAAAATTTCGTGTCAGTGACTGTTAATTTGATTAAGGGTGTTCTTTTTAAAAAACATGAACCAAACTATTTCTTCATCTAAACAATTTTATTTATGGTGGAATTTCCAAAATTTCTTATATCTTGAAATTATCCACAAAGTACTATTTTGTGCTTACATTAAAAAGATGCATTCCTTATGAGAAAAGATCAAAATATATACCATTAGGCAGTATCATTATGTGTTTACTTAATAGAATATCACCAAAGCGTTAATAGAAAAACAAAAGTTAAATATATTTGTTTCCTGTAACTGATTTCCAGCTGTTCTAATGTTTTAAAGAAAAAAATAAAGATCTAACATCAGACATAATATTTTGATAAGCAATATTTATAAAAAAATATAAGTTAAGCATTGCAACAAGCTACCTTCAATGAATTGCCCCCATCACAAAGAATATAATTGGAACTATATATCTAAAGTGAATAAGGAGGTAAAGAAGAAGGAGGAAGAGGAGCAGAAAAGAAATAAAGTATAATTGCAATGGTGACTTTTTAGTTAAATACACTTTCGTATAAAGTGGCAAGATAATATTTACAAATTTACAACTGAAAGGAAATCTTTATATACAAGTTGTCTTGCTTTGGAACTTTTGGAGCTTTCTTCCTCCTGTGTAATAGGCCCTCCTCGTAGAACTCATCTAGATAGATTTTCAGTTCATAGCACATGATAGATGAGCCTGGAATTAGAGGCCCCTGGAGTTGCAGGCTGTGAATCCGTGCTGGCAACTGGGGAGAGAGAGGCCGGGTCCTGGAGAGGCAATCCAGGTTGCTCTGAGTTGGTGATTCGATCCACTATGCTGGATAAACAATCCAAGCTGGATAAGGAGCTTTTATCTGTGGCATATACTAAGAACACAAGGAGAAAACCATTAAAAAAAAAAAAAATCCCAAATAGAGAGACTTGTTTATGTGGCCCCTTAAACCATAGGTCAGCAACTTTGACACCCAGAGGTCAGGTGGTCAGAGAAAGCCTGATGCAGAAATTTGCAACAAATATCTAGCAATTCATGGAGGTGAATGTAGGGAGTGGAGAAGCCCCCCTAGTAAAATTTTGAGCCACAGTGCATATGTGTATCTCTGTTAGGGGAATTTTGAACAAAAGATGTGTGTATATTTTGCTGCACCAAAACCTCCCCATAAGAATCCTCCCTTCTATTCCCTTCCCCGATACAACCTGGAAAAGCAGACTCTGCTTTCAACTGTGACGTTGAACTGATTTTTAAACTCCTCTGAAGTCATCAGTTCTTACCATTTGGTACATCTGGGCAGTAGATGCTGTCAAAGCTGCTGCTCTTTCTGGACCAGACAGGACTGTTACATTCCGGCTATAATACAAGACACAAAGGAGGTTTGTTTTCACGTCTTGGTAAAAGATGCTCTGACCTACGGTGCGGCTGTGCTTGACCAATGGCTCTGTACATTGACCGCTCTCAACCACCTTCATTGCCCCGATTTAGGAAGGGTTGGCCCTCACCGAATTGTAAGGGCACTGAGGTCAATCTCTGCGCTTGAAGAAGAGGAGAGCAGCGGCACAGGGAACAGGGCGGGGGTGGAATTCAGCAGCAATGTGCGTTGGGTTAACCATGCAAAATGGATTGGAGTAGAAGGAAGCCACACTAATTCAGGGAGAGAATATTTTCCCAGGGCAAAAACACATTAAAACCTGGCAGCGATGGAAAAAACGCCCTCTGAAAAGAATGCATCATCTCTTTCCAGCCAGGCCTCAGCAGAGCAAGGACAGGGGCCATGTGGAGAAAACATGTTATTGATCATTTGCGGCCACCTGCCTCATAGGACGACCCTCGCCTACAATGTTCACCTGGAACCTGGGAAGAAGTCAAACTAAAATCCTGTTCAACAGCTGTTTCCTGGCATCTTTCTACATGTGGCACCTCTCTTCTAGCCCCCCCCCACTATCCACCAATAACCATTGAACATTTGGTTGCCACACCTGGTTTAAGTGAGATGTAGGATGTAGGAAGTTTTGGAAAAGATCGGGGGGACCAGCGCTTTCTCTTACCATGCCGTCGGAGCAGTTGGAGGTGGGGCTGGTGGGCTCAGAGCAGCTCTGTCCTGGCAGCCTATAGTAGTTCTCCACCTGCTCCCTCAGCAGCTCCTGCAGGCTCTCGATGTAGCGGATGGCATTCCTGAGGATCTCCACCTTGGGCAGCCTCTGGTTGGGGTTGGTCGTGGTGCACCTCTTGAGCGTCTCGAAAGCCTGGTTGACCTTCTTCAGGCGTCTCCTCTCGCGCATGGTGGCCGCCTTCCGCCGATCCATGGTGGTAGACTTTCTCTTGCATGCTTTGCAAGCCCACATGAGACAGTGGCCAGCCTGGTGGTGGCCTGTAGGTGCTCGCACGTGCTCGTCCTCGTCTGAGCCTTGCAGCTCTGGTTTGTGCGCCCCGAAGGCAGCCCCTCTGGGCTCAAACTCATCCCCGAACTCGCCCTCGGGGGACGGGATACAGGAGCCCTCACAGAAGTACTCAGAAGGCGAGAACTGGCAGCCATCCATCATTTCCATTCTTAGCGGTGAAGCAAGTGGGGCACCTGGACAGCAGCGAGAGATACAGGGGAGAGACGGGAGCTTGGCGCCGCTGCGGGCCAGCAAATCCCGGGCGGAACTCCCTGGTCGGTTTCTCCGGTAATTAACAAGGGCAAACGCCTGGCGGCCTGGGTCGGGTGTGCTGGGGTTGGGGCTCTTTATATATTCTTGGGGGAGGGAGGCCGGCCCCAGTGGCCAGGCACTATTAGCATATCCCACCACAACCCCCGCAGGGGCTGTCTGGGCAAACCTCCGCCTTCCCTCTAGAGAGAATTTGCTGTTTACAGCCCTTTTTGACGCTAATGGTTTTACTGCATTTCTGCTGGGGCGGGGGTATCATTCCCCAACCCGTTCACTTGCACACTCTAGAGTACCTAAACCAAGGGATCACTTAAAGAGTGGTAGAGACAAAGGAACGAAGTCCATCCAACTTCTTGGAATTGCTCATACATAACAAATATTAATAAATAAAACTCCCTACTATAAGCTAACACCAAAAGCCTTCCCAATCTTGGGCATGAGGAATTACCTTGTTTTTTGGTGTTTGTTTCTCGTCTACATGAACTCTAATTATCTCAGGAATTTTTTCAGTCAGTGGATCGAATAATGGTTGCTAAAAACTTTGAAGTGACACTTTGAATCACGGAGTGAATCTAGATATTTAAAAACCTATTTTGTTCTGGTCAGATTGTCACTTTATAGGCTCTGTATTATTGGAGGGTGGGCAGGGAGGTTCCTTTTTTCCAAGACAGGGCTCACTCTGAATTTTCTTTACATGTCTGCTCATCTAACAGGAGGTGGGCTCAAGAGCCAGGTGACCACGAACTGTCCTCCCTTCCTTTCCCCTTCTGCACACGTTTACCAAGCGCCTCCTCCTTTGTACCAGGCCTTTGCTAGACCCCCAGCCAGCCACAGATCCATACTGACTGTGCCTCTGTGATCTGTATTTGAAGAAACTGAGTTTTAGACGGCGACCCTTCTTTCCAGGGGCGAGTTTCCTTTCTCCTCTTTCTGCTCCGCCCTGCCATTTCGACAGACTAAACAGCCAAGCTGGGCTTTGGGGTCGCTAATTTTCTGCTTTCAGGCGAACTAACACCGTTACAGATGCATCCCAGCTGCCGGCACAGCAATCCTTCTCGGCTCGTGTAAAATTTCCAACTCAAACCTTGAGTAACTTCACACACTTTGGCGACAAAAGCCTTCCAGAAAAGCAATCGCAGCAGGGTCTTTGGAACTTTGGTGGGTAGAAGGAGAGAAGGGAGGGCTGCCATTTATGTAAGAATGAATCTATTAATCCGCTTTTGCCAATGCTCTTCTACCCTTAACCCACTTGCAGATCTCTTGGGGTGGGGAGGGGAGGGAACGGTGCTGTTTATGGACAGGAAAAAACATTACTTAAGGTCTAGGTACATAGACTTAAGTAGTCTGGAGGTTTGGACCAGGGCTTGTGGCCCGATTAAAATAGGAGGGAGTGTTCTCATCACCATCTTCAGTCATCCAGCCCAGTAAGTGGTGTGGCCAGGGGCGGGGGGGCTTCCTTCTATTACTTATTCCTAAAATTATTTTCCTCAAGCAACCCTGGCTGGCTGATCCCAAGTCTGCAAGGATCAGAGAAGTTCTAACTTTTTCAGGATGAGATGTGCTCTCTAAAGTGAAGGTTCGGAAAAACAGGGGTGGTAGAATGTCAGTCATTAAGGTTAGCTACTAGGTGCAAGGCTCTGCCCCCTTTCCCACCTTCATTCATCCCTAAGACAAAGACACCACCACACACACACCCCCCCACCCCCTTGAAAATCAAGCTCCCTTTCACACCAATGGGCTGCTTAATTGTCTGGCCAGTGGGAAATCCATCTGCACCTTATTTAGGACTATTAACAAGTGGATGCCTTTGAAATGAATAGGGTACTAAGGGCTACACTAGATAAAAGAGTCAAGTTCCTAAAGGACCCAGGTGGAATGGAAGACTCCATCCACACCGGTGGAAACTGGAATGCATACACATTGCTACCTCTGAAATACAATAGTGGGGAGATAATCTCACCCAGGAATTCTCAGCCAAAGTCACACAGGTTCTGGTCAGCACCAATACCCCAACTTTCTCCGACTATGCAGTACACACGAGTCGCGCAGATTTATGATTTGGGCACAAATCAACTTGCCCCTCAAAGTTTAAGGGGAAGATATGTTATACTCGCTTTTCAGCTGATTTCTTTACACCAGGCACCTCATGAGTTCTGTACCCGATCCCTCAGTGCGGGATATTTGTAGTAAACAATTAGTAAGACTTTTCTCTTTGCCAAGCACTGTTCTCAATCCCTTCCTTGTGTTCATTCATTTACTGCTCTCGACGACTCTGTGGGAACTATTTATTAGATCCATTTTTAAAAGACGGTAACCAAAGCTCAAGGGGTAGGTAATTCGCCCCAGGTCACACAGGAATGGAACTGGGCATCCTGTTCCTTAGAGCTTGTGCTCCTAGAGATGAATTTTGTTTTCTTTTTGGTCAATTCGGGCTCAGCGCGCGTGCTTAGCGCTGCGGAGCCGACACTCGCCAAAGCTGGGTGCCCGACGCCTTTCCCTCCGCCCCGGGCCTGGAAGACGCTGTCACTCAGGAGGCTCTGTCAGTAACGGTAGTTCTCAGAGGTTAGGGCTGTCTTTGGTAAGGTGATCTCAAAACAAATTTACCAGAGGGCCGCGGGCGAGTGGAACGAAAGAAGCCGCGAAAACACAAGCGCCCGGCGGCTTAATGGGACTTGCTGGGGGGGAAACAAGGTCCGGGGTTGAGGACCCTTGGGACTCAAGCGCTGAAAATAGGATCGCAAAACACCAAAGTAAAAAACGAGACAAAAGTTTTAAACCGCTGTCAGTGGTGAGAAGGGGGAGAGAGAGAGAATAAAAGGGGGGCGGGGAGAACAAAACCAAACAAATACACAAAAAACGGGAGACCGTATACAAAGAGAAAAGGAAGCAGTGCCTCAAAGATGGCTGGGGTCCTCCAGTTCCGGAGAGATTCTGCTGCTCTTTTCCGAGGGGAAACTGTGTAAGAGAAGAGGAGAAACTGGGTGAGCGATACATACAAAAATAATTTTTGGGGGGTGGGGAAATGAACAAAGCAGTATGAAAAAAGTTGAAAATCATAAAAAAAAAAAGAGGGAGAGAGAGATCTGATTATTTGGGTGCTCTTACTCAAAATCAGACTCGACTGACTTTTGTTCCTCATAGAAAAGAATAAAAATACAATCAGTGTTCCACTCTTTCTTTAGAGAAGTGGATTTCTCACGTGGAGAGGAAACTCCCACATATTTAATATGCAACCACGTTGTTAGAAATAACATTCCAACACTAACTACTAGGAAAGCCTTACAGTAAACAGATGAAGGGAAGACAATTAAGCCAAGCATTATAAATGAATGCCACCCAAGGTTCTCGTGAAGTATATAGATAATTAAAAAAATTTTTTTTCACTTAACATTCTGAAGGAAAATAAATGCATGTCTGATTTTCTTACAATTTAGACTCAGCAGGTTTTAGCTGCATAGACCTTTAAGTAATCACCAACCTTTTTTTTTTTTTGAGAATCTATTTTAGTTTAAGCATTATGGCAACAATCCTAGTGTTGATGGACAGAGCCCACCAGCAAAATGATGTTCAGAGCTTCCTTTTCTAGTAAATTTTGCCTACCCTAGGAATTCTGCATTATTCCAAATTTTCTATGCTTCTCTCAGTGGGAGAGACCAAATATACATAGAAAGATGAGTCCATTTCAATCACTTCTGCCTCTCTCTGAGACCCTTATCAACTCCTGGAAAAGGGAGCTGTTCTAGGGATTTGGGCTTATCATATATGAGTTCACAATGTGCTAAACAATTTCAAACTGCTATTAGCTCTGGGAACCAGGCACACCTAAGTAAACACATTAGTACCTGTCAAAGCTGCTGGAAGAATTTGCGGAGAAGACAGCTGAGGAAGACATTGGCCTCTGCATGCGTTCGAAGGCTCCCAGGGGAGATCAAAGGCCTATGGAGGGACTTTGAGCAGCCTTGAGAGTAAAGAAAGGAGCCAGTTCTCGCAGCATTATCTTTGTTTCAGCACATGGCATAGCCATTCTGAACTGAGAAGCCAAGCTGACTCTGAACTCGGCTTGCAAAAAATTTCTGTTTCAGAATGAAACCTCTAGGAATGAGGGTCATCTTTTGTAACCCTGCTTTTGAGAGTAAGGGAGTCACTGGAGGGGTCTGTTGGAGAAATGTCTTGATGGCTTGGCTCTTTGAGGAAGTACCATGTTATTGCTAATTTACTAATGCATTAGATTAGGAAATGAGATATTCAAAGTTTAAACTTAAATATTTTTAAAACTTTTTTTCTAGGTAAGGTGCTCTGGGAGGAGAATTTTAAGATAAATAAATGATATAAAACATTGCTTACTAAGAGAAAAGCACCAACGGCTATATTCTAACTTTGTGTCAAAAATGTCTTAGTAAGGATAGAGTTCAGTTTAGCAGCCCAAGACTTCTCTGGCAGTCTCAACAGTAGTTGAGAACACAATTTCAGCACCATGCTCCCATCCCCCATACATATATATATGCCCATTAGACATAAGTGAATTTCCATTATGTTCAGGGTCAGAATTCGATGATTCAGGTGTGATGATTAAAGTTAGTTTGAAAAAGCTGGCATTTGACATTTCATAAGTTATTGGTATAGTAATATAAAAAAGGAAAATTACTTATTTTTTAAATATTTGATAACTTTATGCCTACCTCTGGAAAGAGGCTCAGTTTAAATCCCAAATTGCTTATCTTTACCAAGTTATTATATCTTGATTTTCTGCTTCCATGGCCCTGTTTGTTTTGGCTTTGGCCTTAGTAAAGATTATCATCATTAATATCAAATAAAAACATTTTAATTGCAAACACACCAAGGCTTTCACTGGAGAGTCTAATATGTCAACTATAGCAGTGGAGGTCACATGAAGTCTTTGGGAAATATTTGCTCTATTTAACAAAGAGACCTCTATAGGCAAACTTATTCCAAACAATTTCTCAAGTTACCTAGCTAGGAGAGAGAGAGAAGATTTGGTCACAAAGACTGAATAAAATCCATCAAGCAAATAAAGTCCATGAATTGATAAAAAGCATTCTGCTGCTAAATAGTTTACAACACAGATCTCATTATAAATATATGTGCAATCATAAAGTAAGTGAATTCACCTGGTTAATTATGAGATTTGATTTCAGTTGTGGCATGAGTCTGCGACACACACACACACACATATATACACCTATATTTTACTATATATATTATATATATAATATGTAATGTGTATACATATAGAATATATATGTATAGACAAACATTTTAGGGAAAATACTGATTCTCAAGAAAAAAATCACATACATAATAAGCATGATGAATGGATATACACACCACCCAGACATATTCATGTTCATATACATGTTCTGATTGGATAATTTGAAATGCTCTACAGTTTATCTTTAATTAAATTACTGCCCAAATTTGGAGTTTGCTAGCTAATCACTCTTGAGAAAGAACATTTGGAAAATAATTGCTAAAGAGAGCCAAACTGTTCTAGACCATAAATGTTCTTTCTTATTTGCCAAGGCTTCTCTTTCAGGGTACAGGTGAGTGAGCCAACAGGCTTGAAGCCACTGGTATTTACTGGCTCCAAGCCCTGGCTCTATGCTTACAAATGCAAGAAACTCTTCGTTCCAAAGAAACCTTTTCTCAAAAGAAGTAACAAGTTTCCCTCAACACAAGTAGTTGTAGGATTCTGAGTGAATATGTAAAATGCTAAGAATGAGTCATTCATATTGCTACTGATTTCATTGTTATTAATACTTTTCCCAAATAGCGCCCGCAAGGCAGGCAGCAAACAGTATTTGAAGGAACTGTGGCTTTTGGTGGAAGAGAAGCATTTGATGGTCAATATAGATTTACTAAGGAAAAATAAAGAGAGCCCACATTGAGTTTGTTCGGTGCTCTGCTTTGGCTAAAGCTTTTCTGTGTTACATCTCACCGAAATCTTCACACTCCCGAGTTAAGCACCATTATTGTCCTCACCATTATTTTATAAATGAGGAAACGGGAAGAAGAGAGGAGCTGGGATAGCCCAAGGCTCCACAGGAGCAACCCGGATTCAATCTAAGTAGGCAGTGCCCACAGCAACTCAGCAGTTTGCAGCCACTAACACTCCCGCCTGCTTTTCTCAAACCTCTGGGAGAGATTATATGTCAGTGTCAGTTTTCTCTATGAAGCTTTCTGCACTTTATAAGCATTCTAGGAGAAACGAGCATTATCCAGGTCCTCAGTAGACAGAGTAACTATTACCCCCAGAAAGAGGCCCTTAGAGATAGAAAAGGGGCACGATACTGCTCCGTGCCTGCAGGGGGCGCTGTCTGTGGTGGTATCCGGGACTTCTGTGGTGTGCAAAAGGAACGTCCAGACTGGAGGGTTAGGAAGCAAGGTTGGGATGGGAAATACTGAATTCGGTTTGATTTTCACATTTGTAAACTGAGGACCAGCTGTGGGGGAAAGGAAGGAAGAAGTCAAGGGTGGGGAGGGGTGTTGGAGTGAAGGTGCCATTTACGGAATGCAAGCGAGAAGTAGCGATTCCAAAGAAACGGCTGGCCCTCTCCTCCGCTTCACTTCACACTGTGATTCTTGGTGGTCGTTTCTTCCTGAAGTTACAGGATAAACAAACCTGGCACACGTTGTAAAATCCTGGCCGTGAGGAGCTCCTGGGGCTTCAAGCCTCTCTGGGGTCTTTGCTATTTGGTCCAGCTAAGAGGTTTCATGTGTGTTGTTGTTGTCTTTTGCCCTCAGCCATTTAACCCTTCCCTCTCTTGAAGCCTTACCCCACCTCAAGAAACAGATTGTTCCCTTCTTTTATCTTTCTATTTGCAAAACAAACCCCAGCCACACGAGGCCTGGATGGTATTCCAGTCTTCTAACCAGTCTAGTTCAAGAAAACTAGGGAGGGGCCAGCGACCTGGCTGGGAGGCCAGTGCAGCCCCTGGGTCCTCCAGAGGAAGGCTTTTTCCTGAAGGGCCTGGGCCTGGAAAGTCAGAGGCAAAGTAATTGGGGTAAATTAGCTGAAGAGATTTTTAGGCAAATCCAAGTTTTTGTGTGGCTATCTCTTGCAACAATGAGATTTTACTGGGTTGAAAATTCAGTTCTTAACTCTGGGTAAGTAAATCTCACCCAGAGCTCCAGGTATAGGACAGTTGAAACATAAAAAAGATGGTGATAAAGGGGAAGAGGGAAGATTCCTCCTGGATATTCTTCACTTTTAACCACAAGTGTGAGGTCTGTATGAGATAGAAAAGTGAACAGTTTAATTCAGACACAGGAAAACAACCCAATTTCTTCCCTTTCAGTCAGCCTTTAAGAACACACCCAAACAAATGGGCTTGTGTGGCATCTAAGTTAAAATATGACTTCTCTTTATTTATGTGCACCTGCTCCCAAACATATTTTTTTCAGTTGAATCAAATTGGGACCAACTTTGTTCATAAAGAAACTTATTTTTTTAATATTACAATATCAGGATCCTCGCACATTTTATATGCAATCCATCACTCCACATTTAAAATATATTTCTTGGGTTTACATAAAAAATGAAAGTACTAAGGATATTTACAAAAATACATTCAATACCACTAACATTTCGATGCAACGTTCCCACTTCGCTTCGGACAGGAATGAACTTCTCTTGAACATGGCACAAAAGGGTCACCGGAATAAAAGTAAGAGGTTACACAGCTAGCCACACAAACACAAAGTCAGGCTGCTAGAGCTAAGCCACTCGCGGTTCCAACAGCAAAAGCCCAAAGCCGAAAGGCTTTTTCATCTGAGCGTGCACAACAGTTTCTGAGACGTTTCCTTGTGAACAGGTCTCCTTTCCTTTCATAAACTCCTGGGCCTGGGTTCCTAAATATTAATGTAATGTGACCCAAGCTACAGGATTAGAAGAAGGAGGGAGGGAGGGAGGCGTCCTCCGGCGGCGCGGAGAACATCCCAAGCTCGGGCTGCGAGTTACTTCTCCACCACCTCTTCCCCGCAGGGCAGTTTGCGTTCCTCGGAGGAAATACTGTCCACGATGGAAGAAAGGCATCGAAGGCTACTCGAGGCTGACGAATCGATGCTCGCCCCTCCTGAGCGCAGAAAAAGAAAAACACACAAGTATAGCACCCCCGACGAAGGAAGAACAAGGCAGGGCGGGCCCTGCGCCAGGCCGCTGAGGCAGCGCGGGAGGACCCCGGTCCCCGCGCGCTCGCCCCCGCCGCCGCTCCGAGCCCTTTCTACCCTTTCACCCCAGGCCCTTTCCCGGGATATTCTCCAGCACAGCCCGGTGCCCTTTCTTTTACTTTACCTTCCTTGGCAGTTATCACGAGCCCCCTGGAATGATCCGAAACGCTTGGCCACTGGGAGCTGCAGGTGCTCAGGAAATCCGCACCCTCAAGCTGGAGAAAAACCGAGGCCGCAGAAGATTAGGAAAGAAACATCGGTTCCGGGCAGGGAGTGGGGAGGCTCTGTGGAGGTGTCTCCCCTACTTCCTCAGGCCGGGGACGAATTTCCTGCCTACTGCAGGCACCCCGAGTTCACGGGTCACCGGGGGTTCACTGGAGAAGGGGCGGGAGGGGCGGGCGAGGAAGGGGAAGGGGAAGGGAGACGGAGCAGCTGGAGGTTAAGGCCCCAAGGAAAGCGTCTAATCAGCCGGAGCATTCCCCTGCCCCTGCAGCATCTGGGCTTACATTCTCTTGCTTGGGTCTGTAGCTAAAGGGGTCCACCCCTAGCTCCTGCATTTTTTCCTGCTGATCCAGCTGATGGAGCAGGTCCTGCAGCCGCTCAATGTAGCTGATGGCGCTCCGCAGAATCTCCACCTTGGGCAGCCTCTGGTTGGGGTTGGCCACAGTCCGCCGCTTCAGTGCCTCGAAGGCCTCGTTGATTTTCTTTAGGCGCCTCCGCTCGCGCAGAGTGGCAGCTTTCCGCCGGTCAGTGGGGGCAGATTTTCTCTTGCAGGTCTTGCAAGCCCAGATCAGACATTGGCCTGGGCAGTGGGGGGGCTGCAGGCCTGGGGGCGCCAGGACGTGCTCCTCTCCGCTGCTGTCGCTGCCAGCTTCCGGGGGCATTTGGTCCTGGCAGGGGGACAAGGTACCATCACTCCCTGGGTACAAAGGAGAGCCCTCTGCCACTTCTAATGGCTGCAGAGTAACATTTTCCCCGTCCAAGTAGAAGAAATAGGAGCCAGTTTCAAAAAGGTCCATCATCATGTTCTCCTCCTAGGCCTCTGACTTGGTCTGAACTGGGTGATGGGCTCAAAAACCCAGAGGAACCACCCAGATGGCATTTAATTAGTGCGGTGACATAAGTCGCCCCAGCTTTATATATAGTAGCTCCTGAAACTCAATCCAACTTTTAGCTGTCATGGAGCATCAGTCTCCCAATGTGATCACAGACAGTGCTCTCCAGAATAGCTAGTTTGAGAGAAAACTGAGAAGTATCACCTCCAGGACAATGGGACAATCTGTATGCAGAACAGGTTAAAACAAATAACTCCGAGAGAATCCTACAATATAAATAAAGCACCGAATGCTTCCATTTATGACAGTTTAGATGCTAACCTGTTTACCGGACAACGTCAAAACAACTGGGGATTTACACTGCTCCATTCCCCTCCCCCAGGCTCATCTGAATTCTAAGTATAGACCCATGATGAAAGATTTCAGAGGCAATAGCCATTGCTCCAAAATAGCCTGGTTAATATTTGCAGAGTGGTTCAGCTCTTTTCTCTGTCCCGCCTGTCAAAAAGATGCTATTCCTGTGATTAAAACCATTACAGTCCTTCAAAGGTTATACATGACTTTCAGGCTTCAGCCTCAGTAGCAGCAGGTAAATCTCTTTCCTCTCTTTTACTAAGGCTGTAAGATGATTTGGGAGCTGGAGGGGTGGCTGGAGGGTGCTCAGATTCCTTCTCTGGCTATCTTTTTTTGGGGGGGTGGCAATCAAGATCTGAATTCTGTACCCCTCCATGGCGGAGCAGTCATACCAATGAGGTAAGGGGTGGGACAGAGGATGGGGTTGCAATACATGGAATCACTTCTCTTTTAAAAATAGTTTTAGTGGAAACAAGACTCACACCGTAGCTACTTGATATTTCAAAATTCTCTGCACCCCCCTCCCAAGGTGCCTCCGTTTTGTCTCCTACTCTGCACACTGTGCTCATGGCTTGTTTGTTTGCATTCTTGATATACATTGACTCAAAAAAAAAAACTTGTTTCATAGGATTCAGGTGAGAAAGGAGGCAACCAAGGCAAAAGGAAGGAATACACATTTTAATCGCCGCCCGCCATGGTCCAACACACACAGCATAGTGGTCAGGAATGCAGTACAATATAGGGATGAAGGACAGCATTTCTAGATTTAAAAGAACTCCCTTCAAGTCCTAGCTAAGTTAATTTCTATTTATGTGCACATAGACAAGTACTAGCTCTGTATTGTTCCAAGATACAAGCAGTTGTCTTATAGAATTTTATCGAGGGTTGACTCAAATGGTGTCATGCATGTGAATCACATAGCCTTATATAAGCTGCTTGATGAACATTAGTTAGCACTTAAAGCACAAGGCTATGTATAGGGCTAAGACCATTTCGTATGAGGGAAATAAAGCATAGCTGTTGGAGAGGGGTTTTCCCCCCCCCTCTTTTATTATTGCATTCTTTTCTTTTTCCTTTCTCTTTTCCCTTTCCTTTCCTTTTCCCTCCCAAGCTCTGGAAGGACACCCTTCGCTTATAAATGGCCTTTGTGATGACAGTCAACCTTGGTTTTCGCCTCTATAGTCAGTTCCTGAAAAAGTAGACATAAGGTCTTCCTGTTCTACCCCCAAGTAGGGATAATTATAGGCTGTGTTCACTATGATTTCATTTTTTAGATGAATACAGTGAAGACAGTATAAGGGATCAATGATCAATATAGGAACTAGCTACATTTTTGAGTCAAGTCACTCATTCCAGAAGATAATTCTTCATAGCCTTTTCTTACTGAGACAAGATTTCAGGTGTTATGTTCTGACATTTTGGGCTGTTTTTATGTTTTTGTTATTGTGCAGCTGAATAATTTCCTCTCAAGTTTGAGAACCATTTTTATGTTTTTGGAAAAGTAGGAAACACAGGGAAGAATAATACGAAGCCATTACCTCTTTTGTGACATTTTCTCCTATTTTTGTCAGGGCTGGTTGCTAATATCAGCAGTTAAGACAGCAGATTGGAGGCCCCAACAACTCAGGGTATACTCTAACATCCATTATGGAAAATTATCCTTTGCTCTTAACCACACTGCATGATGCATCTTATAATGTGTAGGCAATTTGAAAAGTCATTTTTAACCAGTAAAAGTATATCACATTATTGCTAAGGTAGTTAAGATAACAATAACTGAAATTTTTTTATTCAGGATTTTGGGGGTACCTACTAAGTGCCTTATCCTTGGGGATAAGGATAAAACAGTAAAAAATGATCCCTTTTCTCATGGAGTTTGAATCTAGAAGGGTGAGTGAAAACGACGAAGAGATTAAAAATGTGAGAAATAGCCCTCAATTTGGGGTGTGGAAGGCTTAGGTTACAGCCATTTTAGCTTGTGAAGCCTCCATCAACTCTAATATCTCAAATTCTCACTTTTTTTATCCTTACGATAGAGTGACTAAAGATGTCATACACTCAAAGGTAGTGATGAAGATTAAGTTTTTAAAATCACTTCAGAAATGTTGCATATTCTATAAAAGTACTTTCACTGATGGAATTAGGTGTAGGCAGAAAATGAGATAAGAAAAATAGCACTTCTAGGGAATTTTGTTGCTTGAAAAATAGAAGGAACATTAAGGTGGTACCATTCTTAGACTCATTATCAATTTTAAGAGAGATAGACGCTGGAGAGTCTACGCATCATGAACCTGCTAAAGAATGTGAAAATGAGCACGTTCCTTTTTATTTTTCCCTCACTCAAGTGTTGTCACTGGAGAAACAGCGATTTAAAAGTGTAGAAAGAAAAGATTCTAGAAAGTAGAAAAAGCTTTGAGGTGCTGATCAATATTAACCTCCCAGACAGGGGTGGCATTTCTTTGTGAATTCAAACTTTACTACAGAATTGTTGTTCCTTATTAAATTATAAAATCCCTTTCCCAACATTCTCTAGAACTCGGGCCAATAAAATTTAGTGTTGTTGTTCACCTTGGTTGAAATATGCTTTCCCTTCTTTTGTTATTGTTTTGGGGGCTGGGGGTGCAGGTGGGAGGAGAGGAAAAGGAAATGCCAGCTTGGGAAATAACCACCCATTACTACACTAGATAATGGGAAAATAGGCAGTGATTCCAAACAACTAATTGGTGAACTCTTGGAACTCAGACTGTTTACAGAATATGAGAGGCCTGTAATTGCATTATTTCTCAGCAGAACTTGGGAGACACAGACCTTGACAAGTGGTCCAAACAGGTTTGTGTAAACCGAAATCCTCCAAACTTTAAAAAGTGCAAATGCATTTTTAAAAATTATGGACAATTTATTAGCAATGAGAGAATAATAATATTAAGGATCAATTTTTCACTTCAGGGGCCTAGAGTTCATTCATAACAAAATCTGAAACTAGGTTAGAGATAAAATTGAGAGTTTTCAAACAGTTTACCGCCTTGTTATTCTTACTTCATGCTTAGTTATTTGCAAATGCATTTTCTTCCCATCATCTCCACAAAAGCCTGACCGTATCCAGTTCTTCTCTGTGAAAAGGAGTGGGAGGGAAAGGATTATCGCTCCTCAGTCAATGGTGGATTGCAGCTATGAGCCTTTGGGAAGGTGATGTAAGCAGTAGAAAAACAACTTTGGCGTGAGACAGAATCCAAGTTCTAGCCATTCTTTTTAAATCTTTTTTTTTTTTTAAAGATTTTATTTATTTATTTATTTGAGAGAGAGAGCACGAGCTGGGGACAGACGGGTAGCCGCAGAGGGTGAGGGAGAAGCAGACTCCCCCTGAGCAGGGCTCCATCCCAGGACCCTGGTATCAGAACCTGAGCCGAAGGCAGGTGACTTCTGACTGAGCCACCCAGGCGCCCCTCTAAGCATTCTTCATTATATATTCTGAGCTTCATTTTTATAAGAGATCAACTGGCATATGTAACACATCCATCACAGGCATGTCCTTCGCCTAAAATGAAATAATTAATTGTTGAGTCCATGATAAGGAATACGCACTCAACAAATGTTATTTTCCCCCCTTCCCCTACTCAGTTCATAAGGCCTCTGATTGAAATAGCTGGAGTGAATTAATGGAAATACCTAGATTTTGTGAGACAGATATTTAAGAGGAATTTAAGGACTGATTGATGTTAATGGTATAGTGGAAGTGAAAATATTGAACCTAGTGACTCCAGTAACAGTGTTTCATGTATTTATGCCCTCAACAAATCTCCAGTTACCTGGGGGATAGATGCTAATTTAAAAAATCACACAAATGAGTAACGGAACTAGGAACTTTGGAGGAAAGAGTGTGGTTCGAAGCTAGCATTCAATGACCAGTCTATCATGAACTGGAAGCTTGAGAAAGGATGGTTTGGGGATGGAAGTCCCTGAATGTGGGGTTGATATTTCCAGGGAACATGCTGAAGATTTTTAGCAAACCTGTGGGTTGGGATGGTGGTCACAGAAGGAGGAAGTTCCAGGAAGAAATGGTCACAGGTGACAGTTTGTCAGAAACTGGTGAAGAGATTTGTGTGGGTCATATCTGAGGAATTTGGCTATATTGTTGCATAGCTGGATTCAAAGAAAGCTGTTTCAGTTATAGCTGAGGAAGGAGGACTGAGAGCCAGACAGAAGCAGCCGTGAAAAGAGAAAGAAGAGAGAAAAAATGACAGAAGAAAAGGGGGGAGGGGGGCGGGAAAGGAGAGACGCAGGATGAACAGAACCTGGTCCAGCCTGCCTGTGGAAGAAGAAGAGTCAACTAGCAAGGCCCCTGAGAGGCCTAGAGAATAGAGCCAAGAGAATAGAGCGTGAAGGAAAGGTCCGCTGACCAAAAGGGAAAATTCAGAAGAGGCAGATTATTGCTTTAAACTTGTGGCGGCCCGATGAGTAACATGAACCCCAGCACCTGTAATTTACCTAATCTGCAGACAGTTTGTGCCCAGAGATTCCCCAACACTGTGGTAAAAATAGTTTTGCACTTAGACTGACAGAACATTCGAGTCACTTGAGAGAACGCGGGGGAGGGGCAGAAGGGTTCCTCTGCTCCACGCAGAGGAACAGGGAAGATTTTAAAGGCAGGTCCTGCGCTGTCTCCAGAGGGGGCGGCAGTGAGAGGCGATGCGGGGAAATGGCTCCTAGGGAGCTGGCTGCCCTTTTAAAACAGCTAAGGCACGGGTGTAAGCCAGGCCAAAGAGGGACCAGACAGGCCGCTCTTCAGATCTTTTAACAAATATATTGTGTGCTCTCTGCTTTCAGCCGGCCCTGATTCCCTTCCATTTGGGACTAGAACACAACTTTCACAAAACTTGTGTTCACTTCAGGCACTGACTGCAAAAGATACTGTTAAGAGGCTATTGCTCATTTCTTATTTTCTAGGCCATAATTTCCAGGGAAAGAGACAATGAATGTTCCTCTACCTGCGAAACACTCATTTCTTGGTGTTTACAAAAATGAAGTTTTCTTCATAAGTTGGTACCCGCCATTATTTTTCATTCAGATTTATGAATTTGGGAGCAAGATTCAGGAACCATTAGAATCTTTCCAGGTTAAGTAATGCTTCCTGGTGGGTCACCAGCTGGGTCACCGACTCGTGTAGGTTTGCTTAGGATGGGAACCCAGGGGCCCTGAATTTCAGCACTAAAACTGGAAAATCCCATGCAAATCAGAACGAGTTGGTCACCATACATCCCAGAAAAAGACAATAGATGCCTACAAATATCTATCCATAAATGAGGCAACAAACAGAGTGAAGGATATATAAAGTAGACTTTTTCTTCTTTAGGAAATTTACAGTGATTAGAAATATGGGGTTTGCCTTTAGATTCAAGTTCTAGGCCCCAGCTCTGCCACTTGCTAATATTCGACCTTGGGCAAATTATATAACTTTTCTATGTCTCAACTAACTAGTCCGTAAGTGGAAATAATATCACCTTATTTAAGGTTGTGTTAAAGATTAAAACAATGTCAATGAAACACTTAATATACAGTGTCTGGCACATAGTAAAACTCAATACAAATCAGTATTATATTATTTAACTTTTGATTGAAGAAAAGAAAAAAAATCATCCAACTACATATCACCTTCATAAATCACACTCTGCTTTTTTTGTTTTCTATACATCCAAAAATTTCATAAAGTGTAATATTGCATAATGTAAAGGTATTACATTATTTTAAAAATATAAATCTAATACAATATTACGTATGTTACCTTTTGTACTTAAAATATTACATGACCTTTTTCATGACACTACATACAACTAACTACTATTTAAAATGTCTAAGAGACATGGAGTAATTTTTCAGTGTTGTTTACATCTTTTAAAAACTAAATGAATTGTGCTATTTAGATGATCCAAGTTCTAGTAGGGTCTGGTGTTACTAGCTTTGCTAAGCTAAACAGATGTCTCTAGTGTAGAATAGTTAGCCAAGTATTTTGTTACTGTCCTCCAACTGGCTGGTTATGACATATTGTCCAAAATAGTTGGTGCTTTAATGCCAATGTCAGAGCCTCCTGTGACAAATAGTCACCACTGTACAAACACATTTATTCCAGAAAGTTTTTCTACCGGTTTAGAAAAAAAAGTTGTTTAATCAGCCATACACACACATTTCATACTTTTTGAGAAGCTCAGACATTTTTGCCTCCCGATAATACATGTTAGTCTTTAGGATAGTGATAAAAGCACACCAAAAGTTAGAATATGTTTAAACTGTATATTATCGGGAACTTTTACAGCACAGAAAAAGACATGGTCGATGTGTCACTAGTCACATAAAAAGTATGTTAAATTTTATCTTCCTTGATTTCATGATCTAGGCTAGATGTTGTGATTGGAAAAGACTTTGCTATGGAATTTTACAGTAAAAGTATACGTGTTTTATTAAACCATGTAAATTAATTTTTCCTTTTCTTGTATTTAAGTATAAACTGCCATGAGATTTATACTGTTTGACAATATAATGATCAAGAAGTTGTACTTTGAGAGTGTAGACCCTACTCTAAAAGTAGAGTGTAGTTTTATATTTTATTTTGTAAAGTCATGGCCATTATTCAACTCCGGGGAAAAAAAAGTGGCAGGCCCCGTGTTGAACTGCTTTAAATGATCTCATTACATCTTCTCAATGTTTTACTAAGCCTGTTATATAATTACTTCATTTTAAAGAGGGAGAACGCAAAGAGAAATTCATCTACTTGCTCAAGATCACATGCTTATAAACCAATCCTGGTTCTTAAACCAGTGATTGATACACTCAAAAAGAAGTTCTTATTCTGAGCCTCCTTACAGTGACCAATAGAAGAATAGTCCTCAGTGGGAAAAAAAAAAATCTAGGGGCAAACTAACTTAGAGGACCTTTGAGTGTTTATTTGGCAGCCTGCAGGGTAACTTCCTTATTTTCTAGTAGAGTGACCAAAAGAGGCAGTGTTGATAGCTGATGGCTGAGATTCAGATCTGTGTTCTGTCACATTGGGAAATAATGATGCAATTGTATTTTCCATGTACACAGCCATGTACAGGCAGCCTGTCACTGAGGTCATATACCTGATGCTTGAGTTAAAATGCTCAAAACCCAATGTCTCTTTCATTATTCAAAAATATACAGTAAGAAGCACAGGGAAAAAGATGGAGTAGTTTTGCACACTCAGGATGGGGTAAAAGTAGGGTGGAAAGACCATACTATTCAAGTCCTGAATTACACTGTGCTATGTCCTGCCTTTCTCCTCCTTCGGTCTGCCCACTTACGGTAGTGACAAAGACTATAATTGAGGGAGAGCGAGAGATTGCAACAAATGGAAGGTGCCTGGAACTAACACATGGATCCTGTTTGTCCCTAGTCAGAAGCTATAGCTCACATATAATCTGCTGAGCAACCATGGCTTTCATCTGTGTGGGCCAAACTGGATTCCCCGAATAAATGCTCAACGTAAGACCTCCTGAATGCTTGATGTCTCAGGCATATTTGGCTATTGATGCTTAACTGGCCCACCATCCCTTCCTATGTTGACAAGCACAGGCTACCCCTACTTGATCCATGTCTAATTTGTTTTCCAAGCCATTTGCTTTTATATTTAACTTCATCTATTCTTCTTCTTTCGCCTCTTATACTCTATGGTAAGATTGAATATTCTGAAACAATAGCAAATGTCTATTATATCTGCTTTCACAATAACTATGTATGTGCTTTCAACTAGAATTGCTATTGCTTCATGATTTTTCATTGTTTACCTAACTAACAAAAGTTTGATAGTATCATCTCATTTCTATTTGCCTCTGTCCATTCCTTGCTCTTTGCTTCTTTTTGGAAGTTGCTATTTTATCTATGTACAGTCCCACACCAAATTCTATATTCACATGTGGTTTGTGGACCTGCTGCAGAGAATCTATCACTTACTAAAATAAGTCACAAACATTGATATGATTAACTATTTAGCAATACATCCAAGTTTATTTTACCACTTCTGTTTCATATTTATTATATATTTTAAATAAAGGATAAATATATCCTCTCAAATTTTTTTTTAATTAACACTTTTAGATTTACAGAAATATTAAACAAAAACTTCAGAGTTCCCATAAACTCCCACATTAAATGTTTTTTAAATTTCCCTTTATTCTCATTCTCTTTTTCTACCTCTTCCTTAATAAGCCTTTATTCTGTGCAAAATTTTATATTAAACTTAGAAAGATCTATATATTTGCCTTCACAGTGCTTGTTTTGGTACATTTGGCTTATTATGTGAATTACATTGAAGTTTAAGAGATTATTTCACATAAGCCATTTATAAAGAAAGCCTTTATTAAGAAGTCTTCTTAACATAATGTCCTCCTAAAATAGAGAGGGAACATACTTCAAATTTTCTATTTATTAATTATGCTTTTAGTCAGATTTAGTAATCAGGAAAAAATGTTTTTTATTACTATTCATTTATTGACAGAACAGAGAAAATTAAGTTTTGAGTGGGGTTGCTCCAGAAAAAAGCTAAAACTTAAAATATATTAGTTCCAAATATTTTAAAAATCACTTAGAAATAACAGTTCGGGCTTGAAAGAGTCTTTTTTTTTCCTCTCTAAAATAATGGACACATTTGGTCCAAGAATTACATCGCTGAGGGTAGAATTTCTTTCTAAATTTGTTTCCAAGAAAACAGATGATCATATGCTGCCAGAGATCAAAAAAATAAGACGCCCACATAGCCCCGTAATACGTTCTTTTCTACTCAATGCAGACTAATGCGGACTGTGACAAGCATGACTCCTGTGATGGATATTTGGTAAAGTTTGATGTTCTTTTCATACAAACAAGGGCTCTATTAACATGGTTTCCTCAACTCCACTTCTCACTTCCAAATCCTCTAGGAATTGACACCAACTGGCCATTTTGACACTCGTTCATTAATTTCCTTTCAATAGAACCATTCTCTTCGCTCAGCTGTTGCGGCAACTTAAGGTTTTACCAACTCTTCTGATACGGCTTTTTGTTGAACATTCTGTCTGTATCCAGAAGACAGTATAACCCCAGCGCCCTCCAGTATGTCACCGAGTCATTCGTGCAGTTTGCCACTTGTTCCATTACCCACTCTCACAGAGCGAAACTTTAGCTTGACCTCTGACAATGAAAAGAGAAAAATCAATTTGTTCTCTCTACCAAGACTTACCGTCTGAGGTTCAGTAACTGGCGGCAGTAAATCTGTACCAATACTTCCTTTCCTAACTTGCCTCTTTCCACACACCTGACCAGAGTGGATCCAATAGATCCTGAGTTATAAACTGTTTACAGAAAATCTTTTCTCCCCCCACTCCAATTGCGAGGTGTGGATGTGCCCACTATCGAGTGGGGTCACCTCATCGCTGTGACTGGAAACACGAACGGATCCTAGGGAACAGAGAATGATTGTTGTATCTCTTTGTGAAATAAGGTCAACCTGGCTAATTTTTGCTCACGATTGGGAAACTCCAGCTCTTTGAGGATTAAAGGGTATAATAATGAATAATAAAAGGCATGGCTGGAGTTGAGTATAACATTTGTTTTGTAGTAAAATGAAGTTGGGGGGCGCCTGGGTGGCTCAGTCAGTTAAGCATCTGCCTTCGGCTCGGGTCATGATCCCAAGATCCTGGGATCGAGTCCCACATCGGGCTCCTTGCTCAGCAGGGAGACTGCTTCTCCCTCTCTCTCCCTCTGCTTGTGCTCTCTCTGTCAAATAAATAAATAAAATCTTTAAAAAATTTAAAAAATTAAAATGAAGTTGGACTGTGCACAATGGTGCGTCTTTTCCATGTAACCACAAACTCTTTACTTGTGTGTCAGTTTTTGTTTGAGGTTAGTTAGAAACATCACATCACGAAGAAAGAATGCAAGAATCAAGGGTTGCTTTGCTCTTTACCAATCTGTTGCGCTGTTCTCAGAAATGTTTGTATTTGAAGTTGCCAAAAGGTAGCGATTTTTTTTTTGTGGTTGCTATGCTTAAAACTAATAGAAGTGTAGTAAGTGTATTTGGTTGTTTTTATATTCTTTTGCCATTTTATTCAGATAGGTGTGGTTTAGTCTTTCAGATTTTTGTATTATGTTATATAATGTGATAGCACTAAGAACATATGCTATTTTTTTAAAGAACTAAGTAATTTCAAGATATTAATTCTTTCATGTTCTATATATGATTCTAAGATAGCTAGACTTCTTATGTTTCCAACTTTATTTTTACTTCTTTGAGGGTTTGGTATTTTATATAGCTTTCTAAAACTCCCATAGCAGATTTTTTTTTCTTTAATCTTATCCATTTCAATTCACCAAAAAGCTTATTTTTTTTCCGACTTTGAAGAAAATCCCAGTCTTCTCAATGGAATAGGTTATCTTTTGAAGATTAAAGTGATGATTAAAATCAGCTTTTGGACATATGCTAATACTATAATACTATTTTTGGCAGTGGTGTGTTACTTAAAGAGTTTTATAAATACATTATCTTAGCAATAACCTCAGCCACAGGAAAAAATGAAGCACGATCTTATAAGATCTTATAAGATTAGTGTGAGATTTCCTGAGGGTACAGTAATTTAGCTCTACCTTTAGAAGTGGGCAGCAAGACTTTTCTAGGGGCTCTGGGGCTTTTAATAGTCTATCTAGAGAAAAGGCAAATAATGGAAAGAGTGGAGGGGAGAGAGGAGGAGAGGCAGGGAAGGAAGGAGAGGGGAGGAAAGGAAAAGCCTAGAAGAGGAAGTGTAGGGTTGTGAAATCAGAATTCTGTGTTCAGAACTGACAACCAGACTTCTGTCAAAATCAACTCTCTAAAAAATCCAATGTTTTGAAAATCAGGGCATATTTGCAATTATTTTAAATGCTTAGCATTACTGGAAAAACACAAAATGCTTTAGGGTAAAGCACATTTTTTTATAGTATGCTTCCTTGGGTATAAAATTTGGTGAAAAAGCACAGTCACAGGAAGCTTGCAAGCACTTGGGTTGTCTCATATGTTCCTGCCTCTCAGTTGATGACTGTGAGGAACTCACAAGGAAACTATTTGTAGAGTATGGATCAGCAGACTATGCCCATTTTTCACAACTGTCTCTTTCCACATATCTCATATTGATTACAATATCTGCTTCTATAATTATTCAGAACCAAGCACTTATCACATTGCCCTATAATGCTTATTTGTTCATATGACCCACTCTCTAGGTCAGGAACTGTGGAGTCATCAGTACTTGGAAAACGACATGGTAGAGAACAGGTACTATGTCATCTTTGCTGAGGGAATTCACAAGAATGATAATTATCAAAAACCCCCTGGTCTTTTCTGAGATGAAGTGGCATTTTTCCTTATTAGAGATTTATTTCTATTTTTATTTCTCCTTGAGATTTGCTTGTTTATTCATGCTTTGCCCAAAAAGACATGTGTCTAGATCAATACAAGATATAATGAACATTTACTATCTTTGGAAAGGGTTCTCTGACCTTTGTTTTGGTAGAAGTTCCCAGAAACTATGGGACCAGGAACTCCCTTACTCAAAACAACACTTTATAGCCAAACTTCTCTTTTTGTACATGAAACTGCTAAGCCTCAGATACTAAGTCTAACTAATTAATTGTTAAATCTGACCGTCAAAACTAAATTAGAGAATTTGAGTTCAGGCACTCATGCTATGTTTATAACAGACTATGCCTGTTTATCGGCTGTTCATTTTGAAAGTATTGGTGGGTTGCTTGTTCCTGGTCACCCAGCTCCTGTCAACCTGGCCACCCTTGACGTTCCTGGCATCTATGTCAACAAGAGTCACTATGTCACCTAATTGGCCCCATTAGAGTGAGAGCCTCAGGATATGTGTTTACCTTACACCCAGCCACTCCCTAGGACACTCTCCAGAAGCTGATCTTTGTTGCTATCTATTCATCTCCTGAACCCTGCTGGTTCAGTTTCCTGGGTACCTGAAGGTAGTTACAACAGTATGGAACTCAGCATGGAAAACTGTAACCCTTAACTTAACCCCCTCTTTCTTTTACCTTTCTTCTTCATAAAGTCTTGGCTTTATATTAATAAACTTATATTTTAATTTACCTTAAAAGAACTTAATTTTGTAAAACATTTTTTAATCCAGTAAATCTTCATCTTAAAAAAAGCTATCTTTAATGTTACATACTGGGTAGCCCCATTTTAAAAGGCCTTTGAAATGAAGACAGTAGACTATATAAGGTGCTTATTGAAATAACCAGGACTCAAGGTTTATTTTAAGAAGCGGTCTTAGTATCAGTTGCATCAGAATCCCTAGGGGATCTTGTTAAAATTTGGATTCCCATGACCCACTGCAGCCCAACTGAAGTAGAATATTTCTGTAAATGATAATAGAGTTGTTGCTGGAATTCAATGTGTCCAGCACAGGGCTTTTTCATATTAGCTGCACATTAGATCATCTGGGAAGTTTGGAAAACACCAGGTGATTTTAATGCACAGTCAAGGTTGAGAATCCCGGACCTAACACTTACTAGATGCCCAGTAATTGATAGAAACCCTTGTAAGACAAAAGCTAGTAACTAATTAAAAACCCATCTCTAAATTTAATTTACTAAGGGAAAGGGGAAGATCAATGAAATCTCCAGTATAATTTTTTTTTTACTTCAAATAAGACTAGATCTTGGGTATTTATCTCCCCAAATACACATAAATGATTTTACATTAGTTAAAAATAAATAGCATTTAAATTATGAATAGCATTGGTTAACTTTACATAACACAACTCCTTTTTTTTAAAGATTTTATTTATTTATTTATTCATGAGAGACAGAGGGAGAGAGAGAGAGAGAGAGAAGCAGAGGGAGAAACAGGCTCCCAAGGAGCAGGGAGCCCGATGCGGGACTCGATCCCAGGACTCTGGGATCATGACCTGAGCCGAAGGCAGATGCTTAACCATCTGAGCCACCCAGGCGCCCAACACAACTCTTTTTCTGAGTAAAGTCCTACTTTTTAAAACATGGATTCTAGAATACGATGTCAAGAAGAAATAAAACCATAATTCAATTCCCATCTGATAATAAAGAAGTGATGACAAACACTTTTATTTATTGCATACCTACTGTGAGACATTTCAAATTATCATTTAAAATTAAAAATTATTTAAATATATTAACTATTTTTTCACAATATCCCTAAGAGTTAATATCACATCCAAATCTTCACTTCGTACATTTAAAGTGAAAGCAAACATGTAGCAAAAAATGCTAGAATGAATCACCTGTCCCCATGTATTGTTTCTTTTATAAAGAATTCTTTATTGGAATTAACCATAAACATCTCTTAAATTGTGATTTTTTTCCTTTAAAAGTTCACACAATGGCATTCTTCTTGGTGTATAATCACCTACTTTGTTATATTATGAAAAGCATGAGAGCTGAAGTACAAACTATTCCATATTATAATAATGTCAACTTTGCTAGATTATATGAAATGTCATTTAAAAATTAGACAATAAGTTCTGTTTAGTATAGTTAGATTGAATTCAGTGTGCAAAAAAGGACATTGAGAAAATCAAATAAATATCATTTGAGAAAATCAAATAAGACCAAAAACTAGAACTAGTATATCTGGTAAATAAGACAGACTCTTAATTTTTAGGACCAGGAAACAAGACCTGCAGCACATTTGCAGCAAAGTTCGATTGAGGCTGACCCAGAAGTATTGAAGGAATATATCGTTAATTTCCCTGGATAAGGGCTAAGTGCTTCCCAGAGTTTGGGGCAAGGCTGAGCTTTCTGGTTAAATGGAGTTGCTTCTGATATACAGACGTGAGGACTCTGGCATAGGGAACCAGGTAGCTCGCTCCACACGATAAGCTTCAATTATCTTGGAAATTCAGTCCTTCCTAATTAGAACAGATTTTGTTATGCGCTACTTTACTTAATTTCTTTGGACTGGGAAGTTAAGGTTACTCAAAGTGGTCCAGTAGTCTAAACTCCAGATTTTGATTCTGGGACATAGATACGTGTTTGAATTCTTTTAAATTGTGGAGAAAAAATGTTAATGTTTTATGTTGAAGTAGTGTGATCCACTGGGCATTAGAAGTTGGGTGAGTGATTATCCTGAAAGAATGAAGTTATTTATGGTCATTAAAGGGAAATAAGGCCATGCACATACTAAAATTTATTTGCTCCAAAATTCATTTTGGCTAATGGTGAGGTGGGTAAATTTAACATGATACTTTCTTTCTTAGCAGCCAATTTCCTTTCATCATTTATTGAATAACATATCTTTTTTCCACTGTGACCTTTTTCCTTAGCAACATATTAAAGCCTTATAACTTGGTCTGTGTTAGAAAAACTTGTTTCACTGAGGTACTTCTTGCTTCTCATATCAGTAATACACTTTATTCAGATAAGAAAACATCTTAATAACTGAAAGAAAAATTCTCCCATCGCTCTTACTACTCAATTTTAACCTATTTCCCAGTTATTATTTCAGATAAACCTAAACAGTTCTTACAAATTTGAAATAATCTAATTTGAAAAGAACCATGTTCTTTATAATAGGTTTCCATTACCAAAAAATTAATCATATTTTAGATTTCCTTATTTTATAGTGTTCTTCAGAAATGCCCTATAAATTTAACCTTATGGTATTTTAGAATATTTTGGACATTATCAGTGAACTAATTTTTCTCATTATATCTTCTTACTAATTGGGTATTTGTAGTTTTGGCATATTTATTTTGGGGTCACTTGCATTAGAGAATTTGTTATTACTTATGAAGTTTTTCAGGGTACTTATTTCTATCTTCTAGGTTTTTTTTTTTTTGGTACAATATTTTTGTACCAAATAATGGCAACTTTGACTTCTACGGTTATTTTTGTTATTGTTTTGGTTATATTAGCGGTATTTTTGGTAACTCATTTTGATAATTTTTTTTGCCTTTAAATTCTAATACCCTAGTTACTTTAAAGCATTCATTCATTCACCATTTATTTAGAGCTCATGCTCTATGAAGGAGAGATATAGAGGTAAGTATGTGTATAAGTGTGTATGTCTTTATCATCTATCAATCATTTGTCTAACCTATCATCTATCATCTATCTATCTAATCTATCATCTATCTACCTATCATCTATCATCAATCAACCTATCTATCTATCAACTATCTATCTGTCTATCATCATTTATCTTTCTTCAGGAAATAAGGGTCACTGACACCTGCCTGGGTCTCTCTACTTTGTGTGTGTTTCTGAGGAAAGCAGTCGCCTCTAAATCCACCTGGCATGTAGGACCCTGCTTCCTGCTGACCCACTTTCCTGCCTCTGCCTTTTCTGGGATCTGCATGGCGCCAGTTCCTGGACTCTCTTTAGCCCTGCTCCACCTGCCTGTTATGACATGCTACCTCTTACTAGTCCGCCCTTACATGTCCTGCTAGCCTGATTTGCCACCTGTTGCTCACGACTGTCCTCTCTGACCTGGTGCCTGGCTCCGTGCAAGTGCACCAGTTCAGCTGGAGCCACACCTGCCCCTGCATCTCTAGCACCAGCTTCACTCTGTGGAATATCTTGTTCCAAGTTTCTTCTGAAACTGCCTCACCCTGCCTTTTTAGTCTAATTATTTTTTTTAAGATTTTATTTATTTATTTATTTATTTATTTTTTAAAAAGATTTTATTTGTTTGACAGAGACACAGAACACAAGCAGAGGGAGTGGGAGAGGGAGAAGCAGGCTTTCTGCTGAGCAGGGAGCCCGATGTGGGACTCGATTGCAGGACCCCGGGATCATGACCTGAGCCAAAGGCAGAGGCTTAACAACTGAGCCACCCAGGCGCCCCTAATTATTTTTGATAAGGTCTTTAAAAAATGTGCTAAACCTAGTCCTGACTCCTTAAAGAGTAAATATAATTCAAAGAGAAAAAAAAAATAGTATGTTTTCTTAAAGACCTCTTGTTTGCAATAGGTATTATTGTTCTATTCAGGGGCTATTGAAATATCTGGATTTCAAATGGTTCTGAATTTTTATCTTTTGAGGGCCTATATGCTTTTAATAGAAAGGTGTGTGTGTGTGTGTGTGTGTGTGTGTGTGCGCGCACACACACACACAATATTAAGAATATAAGCTATTGGCTCTGCTATTTTCAAATTGCTGTGAACTGGGAAACCAAGTTTGTTGAAGTGTCTACAATGTAAGGGGGAAAAAGGCTGTTGATAAACTACGTTTGAATAAGTAAGTTGCTCAAATGTACAGAATTCTTTTTCATCAACTTCAGTTGTTTTAAAGGCTTTTTTTTTTTTTTTTTTGCATTCTGTCACGATCTTGGTTTCATTCTGGGATCACTGATAATCCTGAACAAGCGACCGTGTTGTATGCCCGTTTTCCCTGCTCTCCTGTCTTTATCTGTGATCCAGCAGTGTTTGCTCCCCGATTGGAAAGATGTTTTAGCATGTGTGCATTGGTAGGAAAATAGGCTGCCACAGAGGCGATATTATTTTACTTCTGCTATGGCAAACTTTTTGACTGGACATATTTGTTTTTCTCTCGCGTGTAAGATGTTATGGCAAATGCTACATGAATAAAATCATGAGCACTTAGTCCTTGTTCACAAGCAGCTGACAATCTAGTAAGTGGGGAATGCCAGGGGATAAGAACTATTGAGGAAAATGTAGGAGCCAAAGCATGGTTTTAGGAATGTGTAGGGTGTGCTTTTGTAGACAGCAAGTATTCTTACTAGGTTTAGGTCTAGGAAAAAAAAGAGTAATACTGTGGGAAAGGATTTATTAAAAGATTTATTTATTTATTTTTAGAGAAAGAGATTGTATGTGGGGAGGTAAGTGGGGGGAGAGAGTAGGAGAGAGAAACCCAAGCAGTCTCTGTGCAGAGCACAGAGCCCAATGCAGGGCTCAATCTCATGACCCTGAGATCATGACCTGAGCCGAAACCAAGAGTCATGTACTTAACCCACTGTACCACCCAGGTGCCCAGAAAGGATTTTTTTTTTATGAGTTTAATTCAACAGACGATGAAGGCTACTGAACAGATTGGTGAAATGATCAAAGCTGAGAGCTAGGGAGACAAATCTGGCACTAAGTTACAGAGAACTGGAAAAACAAACAATGCAATTTGGTTTGGACCAAATATATATTGGAGGAGGCAGCAAACTACAGAAAGAAGACTGGACTAGGTCCCTGAATTCAAAGGCCAGCACTACCACTGGCCATGTGGCATGAATAATTTGCGTAAAGTGGCCTAATTTAGGCAATATCAGGAAACTTCTGTTTTTGAAGATGGCAGTAATTAGCATTCACGTGTATGTTCTGTGTCTAATTAGGGAAGATCAAAGATATATATACCGTGGTCTCTAGGTAATAAATTGGGGTATGGTTGGCCAACACTGCACCTCTGAAATCAGACTTCCGGTTTCAAGCCTAGACTCTTACATTTACTTAGTGTGTAACCTCAGGCAGATTATTTAAACTTTTTTGCTTTTGTTTTCTCATTTGTAAAACACAGTTAGTAGCACCTACTTCCAAGAATTGTCAGGAGATGAATGCATTAATATTTGTAAAGTCCTTGGAAGAGTGCCTGGCACATAATAACTATTCAATAAAGACAGTGGTTATTAAGTTACAATAAATAAAATTATAATAGTCTATTTTATGTAGATTATTCACATCACAATTTTAAGTGTATTCTTTAAAACATAAATACGTAACACTTCTAATAGTTAAGGGCATAGGCATTAATCCTGTTAGCATGCATCAATTTAGGAATGTGGTGTCCCTAGACTCATGAAACTCTGTGTTCCAGTATGAAAGTCCAGCAAGTGAATTCATCATATCTTCCAGGGCAATTCATGTGGTTATAAATACTAAGTGAGTAAGAACATAGTGAATTCTATGGAAAGTACTTGGAGCATGTCGAGTTTTATTTTTAATGTTTAAAACACCAATTGTTAGTGCTTTGGGAATGTGGTAGGTAAATAACCAAAGTAAATAAATATTTCCATATTGTGCTCATTCAAGCAGGAGAGCAGAACACTTTGATAGATTTGTGAAAATAATACATAAATATTTTATGTCATTTTAATAAATTTTTAGAGTTTAAAATTTACTCATGTTTATTAAAGTGGAATTATTTCAAACACAAAGAGAACTTTAAAAAATGATATAAACTTTTTCACTCATTACTTAATGAGTGAAATCTGTGTGGCCATATAGCCCAAAATGCTTCAAATTTTAAACCAAGATTTATAAATGCATTTGAAACCCTGATTCTATGTCAGTCCATCACTGCACCTGTGTTCCTCCCATGTCAGAAGAAACCACGATTCTTATGTGAAATAATGCATAAAAAATATGTACTATTTGTTGTATTTTTAAGAATTCTATAAATGGTGTATTGTAACTATTTTGTGACTACTTTTTCATTATCCTATTTTTTAAATCAACTTTATTGAACTATAATTTACATGAAATAAAATCCACTCATGTATATAATTTTTTTAAAGATTGTATTTATTTAATTTAGAGATAGAGAGAGAGTGGAGGGAGGGGTGAATGGAGAGGGGGAGAGAGAATCTCAAGCAGTTTCCATGCTGACCATAGAGCCTGACTTGGGGCTCAATTTCACAACCCTGAGATTATGACCTGAGCTGAAGTACAGGGGTACCTGAGTGGCTCCGTCAGTTAAGTGGCCAGTTCTTGGTTTGGGCTCAGGCCACGATCTCATGGGTTCTGAGATCAAGCCCCCTTGTAGGGCTTTGTGCTCAGTGGGGAGTCACCTGAAGATGGTCTTATGTTTAACTTTATAAGAAATTACAAAACTTTTTTCAGAAGTGGCTACCATTTACTTCCAGTTCCAACTGTTCTAAATCCTTGCCAAGATGACTTGATATGACCATTTTAATTTTAATCATCAATTTAATCATTTAATTGGTATGAGTGTCTCATTCTGATTTTAATTTGCATTTCCTTGATGACTAATGATATTGAGTACCTTTTCATGTATTGGCCATTTGTGTGAGTGTGTGTGTGTGTGTGTGGGGGGTGTATGTGTATTATTCTGTAATATACACGTATTCCGGATACAAGTCTCTTGTGACATTCTCCCAGCCTGTGGTTTGACCTTTCATTTCCTTAATAGTGTCTTTTTTTTTAATTATGTTATGTTAATCACCATACATTACATCATTAGTTTTTGATGTAGTGTTCCATGATTCACTGTTTTCGTATAACACCTAGTGCTCCATTCAGTACATGCCCTCTTTAAACCCATCACCAGGCTAACCCATCCCCCCCCAGAACCCTCAGTTTTTTTCTCAGAGTCCATAGTCTCTCATGGTTCCTCTCCTCCTCCAATTTCCCCCCCTTCATTTCTCCCTTCCTTCTTCTTTTTTTTTAACATATAATGTATAATATAAATGTATAATACATATTAATGTATTATTCATTTCGGAGGTACAGGTCTGTGATTCAACAGTCTTACACAATTCACAGCACTCACCATAGCACATACCCTGCCCATCCCTCCCACCCCCACCACTCCAGCAACCCTCAGTTTGTTTCCTGAGATAAGGAATTCCTCATATCAGCGAGATCATATGATACATGTATTTCTCTAACTTATTTCGCTCAGCATAATACCCTCCAGTGCCACGCACGTCATTGCAAATGGCAAGATTTCATTCCTTTTGATGGCTGCCTAATATTCCATTGTGTATATACATACATATATATATATATGTATGTATATACACCACTTCTTCTTTATCCATTCATCTGTCGATGGACATCTTGCCTCTTTTCATAGTTTGGCTATTGTGGACATTGCTGCTATAAATATCAGGTTGTATGTACCCCTTCAGATCCCTACATTTGTATCTTTGGGGTAAATACCCAGTAGTGCAATTGCTGGGTCGTATGGTAGCTCTATTTTCAACTTTTTGAGGAACCTCCATACTGTTTTCCAGAGTGGCTGCACCAGCTTGCATTCCCACCAACAGTGTAGGAGGGTTCCCCTTTCTCCACATCCCCGCCAAGATCTGTCATTTCCTGACTTGTTAATTTTAGCCATTCTGACTGGTGTGAGGTGGTATCTCATTGAGGTTTTGATTTGGATTTCCCTGAGGCCGAGCAATGTTGAGCACTTTTTCATGTGGCCATTTGGATGTCTTCTTTGGAAAAATGTATGTTCATATCCTCTGCCCATTTCTTGATTGGATCATTTGTTCTTTGGGTGTTGAATTTGGTAAGGTCTTTATAGATTTTGGATACTAGCCCTTTATCTGATATGTCATTTGCAAATATCTTCTCCCATTCTGTCGGTTGTCTTTTGGTTTTGTTGACTGTTTCTTTTGCTGTGCAGAAGCTTTTTATCTTGATGAAGTCCCAATAGTTCATTTTGCCCTTGCTTCCCTTGCCTTTGGCGATGTTTCTAGGAAGAAGTTGCTGCGGCTGAGGTCGAAGAGGTTGCTGCCTGTGTTGTCCTTTAGGATTTTGAAGGACTCCTGTCTCACATTTAAATCTTTCAACCATTTTGAGACTATTTTTGTGTGTGGTGTAAGGAAATGGTCCAGTTTCATTCTTCTGCATGTGGCTGTCCAGTTTTCCCAAAACCATTGGTTGAAGAAACTATCTTTTATCCATTGGACATTCTTTCCTGCTTCATCGAAGATTAGTTGACCATAGAGTTGAGGGTCCATTTCTGGGCTCTCTATTCTGTTCCATTGATCTATGTGTCTGTTTTTGTGCCAGTACCATACTATCTTGATGACAACAGCTTTGTAATAGAGCTTAAAGTCTGGAATTGTGATGCCGCCAGCTTTGCTTTTCTTTTTCAACATTCCTCTGGCTATTCGGGGTCTTTTCTGGTTCCATACAAATTTTAGGATTATTTGTTCCATTTCTTTGAAAAAAGTGGATGGTATTTTGATAGGGATTGCATTGAATGTGTAGATTCCTCTAGGTAGCATTGACATCTTTGTTCTTCCAATCCATGAGCATGGAACGTTTTTCCATTTCTTTGTGTCTTCCTCAATTTCTTTCATGAGTATTTTATAGTTTTCTGAATACAGATTCTTTGCCTCTTTGGTTAGATTTATTCCTAGGTATCTTATGGTTTTGGGTGCAGTTGTAATTGGGATCGACTCCTTAATTTCTCTTTCTTCTGTCTTGTTGTTGGTGCATAGGAATGCCACTGATTTCTGTGCATTGATTTTATATCCTGTCACTTTACTGAATTCCTCTTTGAGTTCTAGCAGTTTTGGGATGGAGTCTTTTGGGCTTTCCTCATAAAGTACCATATCATCTGCAAAGAATGAGTTTGACTTCTTCTTTGCTGATTCGGATGGCTTTTATTTCTTTTTGTTGTCTGATTGCTGTGGCTAGGACTTCTAATACTATGTTGAATAGCAGTGGTGATGGTGGACATCCCTGCCGTGTTCCTGACCTTAGGGGGAAAGCTCTCAGCTTTTCCCCATTGAGAATGATATTCGCTGTGGGTTTTTCATAGATGGTTTTTATGATATTGAGGTTGTACCCTCTATCCCTATATTCTGAAGAGTTTTGAACAAGAAAGGATGCTGTACTTTGTCAAATGCTTTTTTTCTGCATCTATTGAGAGGATCATATGGTTCTTGTTCTTTCTTTTATTAATGTATTGTATCACATTGATTTGCAGATGTTGAACCAAACTTGCAGCCCAGGAATAAATCCCACTTGGTCGTGGTGAATAATCCTCTTAATGTACTGTTGGATCCTATTGGATAGTATTTTGGTGAGAATTTTTGTACCCATGTTCATCAAGGATATTGGTCTGTAATTCTCCTTTTTGATGGGGTCTTTGTCTGGTTTGGGGATCAAGGTAATGGTGGCCTCATAAAATGAGTTTGGAAGTTTTCCTTCCATTTCTATTTTTTGGAACAGTTTCAGAAGAATAGGTATTAATTCTTCTTTATATGTTTGGTAGAAATCCCCTGGGAAGCCATCAGGCCCTGGGCTTTTGTTTTTTGTGAGATTTTTGATTACTGCTTCAATTTCCTTAGTGGTTATGGTCTGTTCAGGTTTTCGAGTTCTTCCTGGTTCAGTTTTGGTAGTTGATACATCTCAAGGAATGCATCCATTTCTTCCAGATTATCAAATTTGCTGGCATATAGTTGCTCATAATATGTTGTTATAATTGTTTGTATTTCTTTGGTGTTGGTTGTGATCTCTCCTCTTTCATTCACGATTTTATTAATTTGGGTTATTTCTTTACTATTTTTTTGATAAGTCTGGCTAGGGGTTTATCAATCTTGTTAATTCTTTAAAAGAACCAGCTCCTAGTTTTGTTGATCTGTTCTACTGTTCTTTTGGTTTCTATTTCATTGATTTCTGCTCTGATCTTTATTATTTCTCTTCTCCTGCTGGGCTTAGACTTTATTTGCTGTTCTTTCTGCAGCTCCTTTAAGTGTAGGGTTAGGTTGTATATTTGAGACCTTTCTTGTTTCTTGAGAAAGTCTTGTATTGCTATATACTTTCCTCTTAGGACTGCCTTTGCTTCATCCCAAAGATTTTGAACAGTTGTGTTTTCATTTTCATTGGTTTCCATGAATATTTTTAATTCTTCTTTAATTTCCTGGTTGACCCATTCATTCTTTAGTAGGATCCTCTTTAGCCTCCATGTATTTGAGTTCTTTCTGACTCTCCTCTTGTGATTGAGTTCTAGTTTCAAAGCATTGTGGTCTGAAAATATGCAGGGAATGATCCCAATCTCTTGGTACCGGTTAAGACCTGATTTGTGACCTAAGATGTGATCTCTTCTGGAAAATATTCCATGGGCACTAGAGAAGAATGTGTATTCTGTTGCTTTGGGATGGAATGTTCTGAATATATCTGTGAAGTCCATTTGGTCCAGTATATCATTTAAAGTCTTTATTTCCTTGTTGATTTTTGCTTAGATGATCTGTCCATTTCAGTGAGGGGGGTGTTAAAGTCCCCTACTATTATTGTATTGTTGTTGATGTGTTTCTTTGCTTTTGTTATTAATTGGCTTATATAATTGGCTGCTCCCATGTTAGGGGCATAGATATTTACAACTGTTAGAACTTCTTGTTGGATAGACCCTTTAAGTATGATATAGTGTCCTTTCTCATCTCTTATTATAGTCTTTGGTTTAAAATCTAATTTGTCTGATATAAGGATTGCCACCCCAGCTTTCTTTTGGTGTCCATTAGCATGGTAACTGGTTTTCCACCCCCCTCACTTTCAATCTGGAGGTGTCTTTGCATCTAAAATGAGTCACTTGCAGACAGCATATCGATGGGTCTTGTTTTTTTATCCAATCTGATAGCCTGTGTCTTTTGATTGGGGCACTCAGTCCATTTACATTCAGGGTAACTATTGAAAGATATGAATTTAGTGCCATTGTATTGCCTGTAAGGTGACTGTTACTGTGTACTGTCTGTGTTCCTTTCTGGTCTATGTTACTTTTAGGCTCTCTCTTTGCTTAGAGGACCCCTTTCAGTATTTCTTTTAGGGCTGGTTTCGTGTTTGCAAATTCTTTTAGTTTTTGTTTGTCCTGGAAGCCTTTTATCTCTCCTTCTATTTTCAATGACAGCCTAGCTGGATATAGTATTCTTGGCTGCATATTTTTCTCTTTTAGTGCTCTGAATATATCATGCCAGTCCTTTCTGGCCTGCCAGGTCTCTGTGGATAGGTCTGCTGCCAATCTAATATTTCTACCATTGTAGGTTACAGACCTCTTGTCCCAAACTGCATTCAGGATTTTCTCTTTGAGACTCATAAGTTTTACTATTAGATGTCGGGGTGTTGACCTATTTTTATTGATTTTGAGGGGGTTCTCTGTGCCTCCTGGATTTTGATGCCTTTTCCTTCCCCAAATTAGGGAAGTTCTCTGCTATAATTTGCTCCAATTTACCTTCTGCCCCTCTCTTTCTTTTTTCTTCTTCTGGGATCCCAATTATTCTAATATTGTTTCATCTTACGGTATCACTTATCTCTTGAATTCTGCCCTTGTGATCTAGTAGTTATCTCTTTTATTCTCAGCTTATTTTCCACCATTTGGTCTTCTATATCACTAATTCTCTCTTCTGCCTCATTTATGCTAGGGGTTAGAGCCTCCATTTTTTATTGCACCTCATTAATAGCCTTTTTGATTTTGATTTGTTAGATTTTAGTTCTTTTATTTCTCCAGAAAGGATTTCTCTAATATCTTCCATGCTTTTTTCAAGCCCAGCTAGTATCTTTAAAATCGTCATTCTGAACTCTAGTTCCGACATCTTACTAATGTCTATATTGATTAGGTCCCTGGCAGTTGGTACTGCCTCTTGTTCTTTTTTTTGAGGTGATTTTTTTCTGTCTTGTCATTTTGTCCAGAGGAGAATAGATGAATGAGAGAACAAAATGCTAAAAGGGTAACAATGACCCCAGAAAAATATACACTAATCAAATCAGAAGAGACTGAAACCAGGGGAAAAGAAAGGGAAAGAAAGAAAAAAGGAAAAAAAAAAAAAAGAAAAAGATAAAAAAAAAAAAACCAACCAGAATATGATCAAATATGATCAGGCTGGTGCATAGATCAGTGCCACACACTAGATTTTGCATATTTTGATCTGTTAGAAGAAAGTGCCTCCCAAAATTTTAAAGAAAGAAAAACTTATGTACAAAAAAAGGGTAAATACGATGAAGGGATGGAATATGACTGTAAAGATGAAAATTACAAAAGACTTTATAAAAGGAATTGATAAGATAAGAAGTTGGTTGAAAAAAGAAAGAAGAATATTTAAAAAAAATAAAGGAGAGAATGTGATCAGGCAGGAGACCAGAACAAAGCCATACACTAGAGATTTAGGGTATGTTTTGGTCTGTTAGAAGAAACTGTATCCCAAAATTTTAAAGAGAGAACAACTTATATATACCAAAAATAAGGTTAACTACCATGAAGGGATAGAATATGACTCTAAAAATGAAAAATAAAAAAGATTTAAAAAAAAAACAGATTGATAAGATGTTGGTTGAAAAGGGAAAAAGAAAAATTCAAAAAAAAAGAAAAAGAAAATTAAAAAAATTAACTTTGAAAGACTAAAGAATCATGGGAAAAAAGCCAGGAATTCTATGTGCAGTATTCCCCTAGTGCTGGCATTCTGCCATTCTCATCAATTGGTAAACTTGGTCTTGGCTGGTTGTTCTTTTTTTTTTTTTTAAGATTTTATTTATTTATTTATTTGAGAGAGGGAATGAGAGAGAGAGAGAGCATGAGAGGGGGGGAGGGTCAGAGGGAGCAGCAGACTCCCCGCTGAGCAGGGAGCCCGATGTGGGACTCGATCCCGGGACTCCACGATCATGACCCGAGCCAAAGCCAGTCACTTAACCAACTGAGCCACCCAGGCGCCCCTTGGCTGGTTGTTCTTGCTGATCTTCTGGGGGAGGGGCCTGTTGCCATGGTTCCCAAATGTCTTTTCTGGAGACAGAATTGCCCCGCCCTTGCTGGGGGCCAGCCTAAGTAATCTGCTTGGGTTTGCCTTCGGGAGCTTTTGTTCCCTGCAAGCTTTCCATACAGCTTTGGAGGACGAGAGTGAAAATGGCAGCCTCCCAATCTCCGCCCCAGAGGAGCCGAGCACTCGGGGCCTGCTCCTCAGTGCGCCCCCAGAGGAAAGCAGTCAATCACTCCTGTCTCCCTGGTCTCCGGCGGCACTCCGTGCTCACCTGGCCTGTGACCGAGCATTTCTGTCTCTGGCACACGACCCCGTGTGGAGTCTCCAAACCCAGCAGATCCCTGTGGTGCGCTCCCGCGCCGCTCCTCCCTGGGAAGGAAGGGGAGTCTCCCAGGATCTGCCGCTTGTTGGGTCCCTGCTGGAGGCGCAGTGGCCCGGCTGTGCCGTGGATCACGGTTTATGGCAACCCCAAGCTGAGAGCCCGCACCTCGGCACCATCTTTGCAGCCGGCTTCCCCGCTCCGATACCTGGGAGCTCTGCCGCACTCAGGCACCCCCGGTCTTCCTGTGACCCCGAGGGTCCTGAGACCACACTGTCCCGCGAGAGTTCCACCCCCCACTTAGCCACTGGAGTGATGTCCCTCAGCAGAGCCGACTTCTAAAAGTTCTGATTTTGTGCTCCGCTGCTCTATCACTTGCCAGAAGCGGCCGACGGAGGCCCCCTCTCCCGCCCTCTATCTTCCCGAATATTGCCTCGGATTCACTTCGTACATCCTACCTTCCAGAAAGCGGTCACTTTTCTGTTCAGAGAGTTGCTGCTATTCTTTTCTTTGATCTCCTGTTGAGTTCGTAGGTGTTCAGAATGGTTTGATCCCTATCTAGCTGAATTCCTGGGATCAGATGAAATTTAGGTCTCCTACTCCTCTGCCATCTTGCTCCTCCCCCCTTAACAGTGTCCTTTGAAGAGCAGGTTATAATTTTGATGAAGAACAATTTATTAATTTTTATGTTATATTTCATTTTTTGTACTCTAAGAAATCTTTGCCTATCCCAAGGTAATAAGGATTTTCTTAGTTTCTTTTCTATAAGCTTTATAGTTTTAATGATTATATTATGTCTGTATTACATTTCAATTTAATTTTTCTATTTGTTAAATGATATGGAGATAAAAATTCATGTTTTTCCAAATGGACATCCAACACTATTTATTGGAAAGACACTCTTTTCCCCATTGAATTACCTTGTCATCTTTGTTGAAAAACAATTGGCCAGATATGTGTGGATTTATTTTTTTACTTTCTATTTTTTCTTTTAATGAGTAACACTATATATCTATAGTGTAAATCATTAAACTGTGTTCTATTTAAAATTTATTTTCACTATTCTAGGTCTTTATTTCTATATAACTGCAAAACCAGCTTATCAATTTCTAGAAAAGAAAAGCCTTATGGGATTAAGATTGAAATTCCAGGGGCACCTGGGTGGCACAGTCAGGCATATGAAACTTGGCTTTAGCTCACGTCATGATCTCAGGGTTGTGAGACTGAGCCCTGTGTCAGGCTCCACACTCAGCGTGGAGTCTGCTTGAGATTCTCTTTCTCTCCTTCTGCTTACCTCACTCATGCTGTCTTTCTCTCTTTCTCTTTCTAGAATATATTAAGAAATCTATTAAAAAGATTGATATTCCACTGAATCTATAGATCAATACGATGAGAACTGATATCTTAGCAAATTGAGTTTTTGAGTTCATGGACATGCTTTTAAAAAATAATTTGAATATTCTTTAATTCTTCTCATCAGTATCATTTCTGGTATACAGATCCTGTACATACTTTTTAAATTTATTCTTAAGCATGTTTATAGATGCTATTGTTAATGGTATTTTTAATTAAATTTTCAGTTGTTCATTGATCATATGTAGAAATAAAATTGATTTTTGTATCTTGATCTTATATCCTGTAACCTTTTTAAAGCTACTTATCATACTTAGCGGCTTTTTAAAAATAGATTTCTCAAGGATTTCCTCACACATGATTATACCTTCTACTCACATAGACAGTTTTGTTTCTTCCTTTACAAGGCTTATCTCTTGTATTTCTTTTTCTTGCTTATTGTAAAGGCTAGGAACACCTGTACAATGTTGAACAGAAGTTGTGACAGTAGGTATTTTTGCCTTTTTCTTGATCTTGGGGTGAGACCTTCAATATTTCACTATTAAGTATGATATTAGCTCTAGCTTTTTTGTAGTTGCCCTTAATCAGTTTTAGGAGATACTTTCAGCACTTTGAATATGTCATTGCATTGTCTATTGGCTTACATTATTTCTGAATAGAAGCCAGCATATTTTCTTATCTTTGAACCCCTGAATGGGGTCTCTTATTTTCTTTGTTGCCTTTAAAATTTCTATCTTTATCCTCCACTCTCAGTAACTTGATTATGATATGCAGCTCCCACTCTCGCTAAACATGGTCTCTGGCACAGCAATTAAATTTTGATTATATTTACCTGTAATATGGGACCCCATAGATCTTAAAGGATTTTGTAAGGATTACTTGGGATGATGTATATAAAAGTATTCTAAAAAGTTTAAAATTTACTACAATGTCTTTCTAATCCAAGAATATTTTCAGTGAAAATTAAAATAGAAACATAGTATTGTTAACAGAATAATGAATGTTGTTACCTTGTATTAAGTTACAGTTTTGTTTTCAAATGACTGTATTGCAGACACTGATTCATAATATCCAGTTGAAACGTCCAAAATCAAAATTTCTTTACTTGTTTTCCAAATCACAGTTTATGTTATTTGTGCACATGTCTATTCATTTTAGTCCTTTAGAAATTCCTTGAGAATGCTCAAATCATTCATAAAAAAACATCAGTTGTCTTATTTAGCAGAAGTTGATATAACTGCCATAATTCCCAGTAAGTGCATGTGAAACCTACACAGTGTATGACATACAAATATGGCACTAATACCGAAAGTATAATACAACCTAAAAATGAAATGCATTATGTTACTGATAAACATTACACACTGACCAGTCTGGGTAAAGGTTAACTTTGCAGAGTTCATTGTACTTTTATGAAACACTTTCATATGCGCAATCTAATCTATTCCTCAGAACATCTTCATGAGCTGGTAAGTGTAAGACTCCTGCTTCCACACGAAAACTCTATGTATAGTTATTTATGAAGTCATTTAACATGAAATATTACTTGTCCTAAAAAGGCAATCTGTTTTGTCATGATTATGCTTTATAAGCTTTCCCCCCCCATATTTTCACTTTCTCATATCATTCAGTTGAGAATTTCAGATCATTCTGTGTTCCAGGCTTCATCAAAAATTTCATGTGAGTTTTCTGAAAGTTGGCATGAAAATGGACTTGCCACAATAATGTCATGGACTTGGAGGATGCATACTTTGCTGAACTTAAATTCCATTTCTAAAATCTAGTGTTTGGTACCAGATGTGGAGAAGGAATCACCATCTTTTTTATGAAGAGGGCAAGGTTTAATTAGCCTTTTTCAAAAGACTTATTATACATTTCACCTATAAACTGAAAGAAGAAAATTATGCATTTTAAAGCAGGATGAAAGTAGAGGTGATAGCCACAGCTGCTCTCGTCTCTGGCAAACCATTCTGAGAGGCTCCAGTTTCATTTGGTTCAGATGAAACACATGTTGCTCATTTATTGTACATGTGTTTCAATGTATTTTGACAAATCTGATCTAAAAATGTTACAGATGTTCCTCATTATTCTAATTTGCACTTAGTAGCAACAGACACCTATAGAACGTGTCTATATGCCAGCTGTTTCACAATATAATTAAGAGAAAATTTAGCTATCATTAATATATGTGAGTTTCAATTCAATTTTAGGTATAGTTTTGTGATATAGCTAGTGAGTGATACACTTTCAACAGGTGTTCTAATTTTTTTCTGTGAATGAAGACAAAGCTTTTTTTTTAAAACAGGTTTCAAATAATTTCAGGTGGACATGAAATTATTCTGATCTTAATGTCTTTTAGAGATTTGCTATTCAATGTATGACCTGAGATCAGGCAGTGGTATTATAACTTGAGTACTTACTAGAAGTGAAGAATCTCAGGTCCTACCCTAGATCTACTGAAAGAGTCTGCATTTTAACACAATCCCCAGGTGATGTGTATACACATTAGAGTTTGACTAGCACTGTTTTAGAAGAGGTCTTACATTAAAACTCTGTTTTGTACACACATATATGCATACACAAATGGGTCAAACCTGCAACTCTATGCTATACACATCTGTTTATACAGATATTGTAAAGAGTGGGCTGGCCTGTAGATTGAACTGTTTATTTTCTTATTATTTAATACATTAAAAAGTAACCTCACCAGTATTTTCCAAAGGCTGTCTTCCATGAATAAAAAACCCATGTTCATAAGTACTGGTGCACCACACTTTTTCATTGACTGATACATGAAGGAAACTGAAGAGCTTCTACTCCAACTTAAATCTTTTAGAATTCTCATTTTTTACTGTTTTCTGTAACTTTCTATAGAATAAAGTTGGTTGTGAACAATAGTGGATTTTATTATTACACTGCTTTGCCATGAAAAAACAAGAAGCAGGACTGCTTATAAGATTAAAGAATTTAATTTCTTGGGAAATAAATTTGATTTTAACATATCTTACTACTGATGGTTACCTTGGGAAATGATTGTATGTTAATTAAATATATCATACTCTAGTACTATATTATACATATATATAATTTACTGCATTATATTATTTAAGGTAATTATCAGTTATATCTCAATATGTGATATAAAATAAAATTTATACTTAAAAGGACCTCTCAATCATGCTGCAAAGTAACTCAATTCCTTAAAATTTAATTTTATTGGCCATCACATTTCCTATATGTATGTGCCAACAGAAATAAGCTTAAGGTATAATTCTTATCATAGAAGAAATAGAATAACTGATACTATTTCATTTTATGATCCTTAATTGAAATCTATGACAAAATAATTTCATATAGTTCAAAACTTACTTAGTACATTGTCACTAACAAAAAGGAGGTTGAAAAATGTTAGGAAAAAAATCTCTAATTTCCTACAACCTGGTTAATCCCTTTTTTTGCAGTTCCACCAGATACACACCTCCATGATCTACCTTGGGAGATGAAAAAAGATCCTTTTATGTAATCTATTCAGAAATTTCTGTTGGTACCACAGCAGCGTATCATTAGTTTACCAGCTTGCCATACATCATACATTTCTGCCCAAGAGACCTTCCAAAACTATCAATATTAGGTTGCACAGACATCTAATAGGCAAATACTCTGATACATTTAACCATGTATTAAATGATACAGCATAGTGGTACAACTCGTCCTGAAAAAGGTACAAATGTAGACAGTACAAAGTACTCTACAGCTCCCTATGAGCAATCGCACTGTTTCATTTTTCTTTTTGTTTTTCAAACTAAAGATCACAAAGCAACTTACATAGCCCTAAGTGTCCCTGAAGAGCTACTGTGTGTTGTATAAAGGCTGAGTAATCCCGGCAGTGTCAAGGGGTTACTGTTCAGCTGTTGGAGATCACGAGATGATATCTCAGCACTCATAAAACAGAGGATTCAAAACCCAGGGGTGTACACGGAAGTACAGAGCATTAGGACAGTCCTGGAAGTTATCCACAAGGAACATTAACACCCTGGAGGCCAAAATAACACGACCGAATCAACATTTACAATTCTTGTTCAAGATTCAATCCAATATGTGGGGAAAATTTACCTGGAAACATTCATGCTAATCTAACGATCATTTTCTATTTGGCTCATTCCAAAAATATGGAAGACTTCAAAAATCTCTGGGATCTCTTTTCTTAAACATTTTCAATGTGTATTCTGTACAAAACAAAATGACTATCCTGAATTAGCTATTTCCTAGAACTATTCCTAAAATGTCAATCCATTTAGTAAGGCACAGTAACAGAAACATAGACCTTTCTTTAAGGTTATGCATTTCAATTCAGAAGAATGAGGGGGAAATTTTGGCCCCCGGGGTTTGAAAATATCTTCCGGTTGTAATCTTTGGTCTGGATATTTACATGGTGGTCTCTTCCCATTCAAGCTCAACATCACCTATAACATAAAGTAACATGTCACAAGAGAGAACTGAAATTACCAGTTCAAAAGATTTAAATGTTTCATGGTGGCAAAAACAGAGGGCAGATACAGAGGCTATTACCCTAACTTGGATTAGAGAAGAATAATAAAAATTTGTTATGTGCATTAACCAAGCTTCTAAAACATTTTTATCATGTGGTTATTATTAAATCAATGCTCCTGGTACACTAGTAAATTGGTACACGTTGCCTCTGTTTACCTTCCATGGCATCCAAAGAGTCCATCTTCTGAAGTGCTGAATAGTTAACAAAACAGATGGGCTGATTACTTCCTTTACTTGATAAGAGATCCAGAATGCATTGGTATAAAAAAATATACTGTGCCTAGACACCAAAGAAAAAGCGTTAAATAAATGGGGGGGGTGGATTTTTAAAAAATTATTTCAAAAGATTATTTTTCTTATAAAGGGAGCTATACTGTCACAGTGAAAAGTAATGCTAAATTTAAAAATGTTAGATAGCTAAGCGAGAAGCACAGAATTTACCATGTATATAAATGATTTTGTACCATCTCAAACATCAGGTTTTCTAAATTCCTATGGCTTCCCCTAGCTTCAAGTTTTTTTTTTTTTTAATACTTAGCATTAAACCCCATGCTACTTTGTTCTTGCTTGCTGTGATTATAAAAATGTGGCAAATTAGGTTATTTAAATCTGTCTATGAATTTCCTTTTTCCTGTTAGGTCTAAATGAGTAATTTTCCTTATAAATAGTTATCTTGTTAGAATGATTAGAATGGCTATTGGAATGCAGATGATACATTTGCTTTCACTATCTGTGAGTAAACATATCTATACACCACCAACACATTTAAAATATGTTCGACAATTCTGTTAATCACCTGACATTTGGCCTACTTAATGTCAAGTATCTGGTCTTTATTTGTAAGTACAAGGCAGTTGATCACTGAAATATCCAAACACCCATGTCCTGGACAAGGACTCCTAACATTTCATCTGAATGTTTAAGCTAAATTTAGTACCATCTTGGTTCTTTAAGTTTTTTCAAATAACCTGTTAGCATTTCTGAGTTTGGACTTTCCCACAGGTACTTAAGGTTAAGTCATAGAAAATCACCCTCCTTTTTACACAGAAACATAACTGATGTTAAAGGAACATACTCAAATATTTATACTCTATATTACATATTATTACATACATATGTATATTGACAATTGATTTAAATAGGATGTCCTCTAAAGTGACCATCTTGAGAGCTATATATTCATATCTATTGCTACTGTATCTCAAACCCTTTTTGGAACTCCTCTACTGAAACTGGCTTCAGAAACTGTTGGTCATTATTACGAGTATTTATTTCTTCAAGAATTACAAAATGCTTCCACAAACATCTCCTCAGCAGAGTGTCAGTTCTGGGAGGGCAGAACTCTGTCACATTCACTGCTCTTTTCCCATTACCTGTAATAGCGCCTGGCATGTAGTAGTTATGTAACAAATGTTTGTTGACTCAGTATCATTTAATTCTCACAAGTAGCCAACCTTTACCATTTAAGGAAGGATTTCATTTGGAGAACATTCAGAAGTCATTAGGGATTAAGTTTTGTCATTGAGTGGACGATCAAGTTACATGATCCAATTTTGGGAAGAAAGGAAGTGTCGTTATACAGTAATGAAAATCCCGTTGAAATTGCTAGTAAACTACTTCTCAAGGTAATTCTAAAAAAGTGTTTCTCAAATATATGTCACACAATGAATAACATTATTGGCAGAAATATATGGACCCGATATAATTTCTTTAAAAGCAATAATCATTTGAATTGATGAGTTTGGGTAGTTTTTACAAATCACATGTGAATTTGAAGTCACATTTGATATGTGAAGCTTCAGACTGTCCGATCTCATTTTCTCCACTGGAAAGAATGATGGGTGCAAACTCGGCCAGCAGGCCAGGCTGGGCTCCACAGGGAAGAACTATATTTTCCAAGATCCCTCTGTCATGGTGTGTTACTGCCAAAGAGGCAGTGGAGGGCTCAGTTCCAGTTCCTGCTTTAGATAATCACCATACCTTAAGAATGAAACTTGGCTGATGTTTAGCTTCCTCATCCGGGAGATCATAACGCCTATGTTGTGATATTTAAAGAACTTACTATATGTAAAGTGCCTGGCAAAAAACTAGGCAACCCAAGTATACTAGTTTTTTTTTTTTCTTCTACCCTAAGCCTTCACATCAGTAAATTTCTAGGAAAACCAGAGCAGGAAAGGGACTCATCCAGATCAACCTTTATTTGAGGGACTGATAGCAGCTCAGGATGTTATCTCACTGAGGACTATTCTCTCAGAAAGTTCTGGAGGCTGCTATGAACTGTTTTTTGGTAGACAGTGAAAGAGCTCAAAGCTCTCTCCTGGGTCTGGGCTATGTCCCCAGAGCAGCATTTTAGGGGTAATATATTCTGAGGTTCCCACCTCCCCACCCCTGCCCATGGCTACTGTAGGATGTGCTGACACAGAATTCTTCATCAAAACTGCAATCATTCCCAAGTGCAACAGAGGAAAATAAGAAACCACTCTTGTGCAAGGCAATACTGGTTTGTAACGGCTGGAGCCAAGACTGTGGTCATTTTCCTTTTTCTCATCAGAGAGAAAAGATGGTAAAGAGCAAAACTTCTGGGAAGGAAGTCAGGTGAAAGAGAGCTTCTGAGTACCAGCTTATCAGCAAGGAGGGAATCCAGCAGAATTCTGTCAGACATTTACTACATGCTGGGCATTGACTGCATGTTTGGTGCTTTAGATAGTTTCTCTTATTTAATACTGACCATAAGTGTGTGAGAAGTATAACAGGGCTATTTTACAAAAGAGAAATAGCTCAAAGGGGCTAATTAAACAAGTCACAGAGCCAGCAGTTAATGAAGTAGCTGAACTGAAATTGTAACTCAGTTCTCTGACTTCAAAATTCACGCTCTTTCCATTCCCTTACCCAACTGTAACATACTGCTCGGGCTGGTTAAACAAGCATAATGTATGAAGTTTAGAGCATATATTGCATACTAAATTGTGTGAAATTATTAACAGGCATTCTTGAACATACTCTTTATAAAGTTCAGTTCCACAAAATTATAGAGCGTGGCAAAATATTTTCAACTTTTACTACGTGAAGAGTGACTCTAGTTTCTAGAAGGAAACAAGATCCTGATCTGGCCCACCCTCTATCCTATCTAAAAGAGCCAACCAATCTTGATCAATGTCAAGAACACTGAGCACCTGTGCACATGTGTAATCTAGGGACATGGGAGGAAAATGTCAGCTTCTGTTTATTTTTATTGTTAACAAAAATAAGAAAGAATTGGGGTATTAATAATGGTTAATAGTTGGATTGATATTGGAACCCTTATAATTGAAAACAAGCTACCTAATTTGTGGGCCCACTGCAAAATGAAAATGAGTGTTTCCTCCATCAAAAATTATCAAAGATTTTCAAGACAGTGACAGCAAACACTAAAGTGCAGTGCCCTTTTGAGTATGGGGCCCTGTGACATTGCACAGGCTGCACACCCAGAAGTCAAGCCTGGTCACAAGTTATGTTCTATTTCTGAAGTATCCCAAGGGAAGAGTGATTCTTCATGCCTTTGTTCCCCTTTAGCATATAGGGTAATGCATATGGATTACATAGCCTAGTTTTACCTAACCATCACAAAACTGCAGTGGCTTAAAAAGATTCCTACAAAGAGACCATGGATTGAAGATAATATTTATCACGTAAGCCCAAATGAATGACAAGGAAACGGCAGGGCTGATGTTCTTTGTGCTTCTAGAATAAACTTATAGCCATCCTATGAGGTAAAAAGAACAATAATGTAAGGAAATCTGACAAAAAGCTAAATAACTTTTTAAAAAATTATAATTTAGAATATATATTTAAAATCACTATTGAAACAGAATTACCCTGTGCTATGTATCACTATCTTAATGATAGTATGAAGGCATCACAATTAGTAAGATTTCAAAATATTTCTTATTTGATCTTTATCTCATGTTTTCTATTTCTCATTGTGTATATATTTTATAATTTACCTAATTGTTCAATCTACATTTAAAAAATAAATATGGAGTTATTGGAGTTGAATGCTCAAACATTCTTCCTGAAAGGGTTGTGCAGTCCACAAAGTTTAGATGTCTCTGGTCTAGAGGAGCATCTTCCTAAGAACATTAATGTTCCCCTACATGGCATTATAGATTCTGGGTCAAAAGAAGTTCAAGGATTTCACAATCATGTAATTTTGGGAAATGATGCTCACAAGGGCTCTGGATTTATAACTCTCAATGTACACTTGCATAGAGGCTTTAAGAAATTCTTAGATCAGTTTAACTTCTTTTCAAACTTATTTTTAGCAAAGAACCTATTTTCTCACACCTTTAACAACTCTAATGCTATATGAGTTTTCTAGTAGGTATTGTGGAAAACACTATTACAGCAGATCCATATATTTACTGTGAGAAAATTTCCATCTGAAGAGTATAGAAATATCAATCCAAATATACAGAGAGAAACATCTTACATATTATAGTTAGACACTCTTGGGTTTGAATTTTGGTTCTCAAACATTAATTGTATAACCTTGAAATATCACTTAAATTCTCTGAATGGAACATCTGCTTCTTTATTTGTAAAGCAAAGCTAATAATACCTAGTCTGGTGATTAGTTTTATTGATACTGCTTTACAAACAAAGGATTAAATAAGATAACACATATAAAGGATTATTATAGAAGATGGAACTCACTAGACACTCAACGTAAGGTTTTTAGTCTCATTACCATTATACTATATGATTTTTTTAATGAAGAAAAATCTCTATATTTTATAAATGTTTTTGCCTTTAAACCAAAACAACGAAACAAAAAACTCCCAGGGAGTTAGTTGATAAGATGCTATGACAATTGTTATTAGTATATAACAGGGATAAATATGGACAAGAGAAATACATAGAACCCCATAACAGTAAATATTTTAAACTTTTCCAAATATAACATTCAGCATGTTTATAAAAGAAATTGATTTGATGCATTTCCTGAGCTTCCCAAATTTGCCAAACACTAAAGACATCAATTTCTGAAATACTTTCTATATGCCTATCAGTATAAACGAGCTAGGATGAGCAGTCAGTAACAGTGCTGAGGGGTGACTGTGCCTCGTGGAATGCCCTTGCCAAACCCCTTCCCCTCTAGGAGGTTTATCATGTCGAAAAAGAGGGTGTCTGCTCTGCAAATAAAATTTCAAGTCCATGCCCAACCAGACTGCTGCCATTAAGAGACTCCCTTGTAGAAATTCCAGAGCTGACATTGCACAACATGTTAGATATCTTACCAGGTTCTGGACCATGCACATTCTTTCACTTCTCAGTTCAGCTACTAATCCATATATATCCACAAAATCGTGGTCATTTATATGTTGTGTTAAGTGGTCCAGAGCAATAAAAACTCCAGTTCTTCCAACTCCAGCACTGTAGGAAGAGTAAAATTACATGAATGTTTTTCAGCAGAAGTCTGTTTATGTTGATAGTGATGAAGAAAGTGAACTATGGTAGTAAAAAATTCCAAACAGGTCCTTTTCTTATTTGGAAGAAATTTTTTTTGCAGTGTCTTTAGATTTGTATTGTTACTAAGACTGTTTAGATAGATCAAGATGATTAACATTAGCCCTCTATCAAATGTTTGAGGTTTTGTTTTGTTTGTTTGTTTTTTACCAGTTGAACTTTTCCTCTTCTTTCATAATATTATAAGGGGTGTAGTTGGAGAAGTATAGAGAAGAATTTTAAAATAATTGTTGAAAATTCTTGGGGTGTCTGGGTGGCTCAGTCAGTTAAGTGTCTGTCTTTGGCTTAGGTCATGATCCCAGGGTCTTGGTTCCCTGTTCCCCAGGGAGTCTGCTTGTCCCTCTCCCTCTGCCCCTCCCCCCGAGCTCATGTTCTCTCTCGCTCTCTCTCAAATAAATAAAATCTTTTTAAAAATTGTTGAGAATTCTTAACACCAGAAACTTTGTACTGAACATATTTTTGATTACCGATAGAAATGCTAAACATTAAAAACATCCACTATTTAGCCCTATAGCATTTTCTCTGTATTTATTGGCAATCTCTCATGTGTTCTTTTCACTTTCTTTTCTTAGATTTTTTTTTACTTCTTATAGATAATAAAATTGAAAAGCTATTTCCTTTTAAGAAATTAGTTTAATACCCAGGGACAGGTATGTGCTCCATAGAAACTGTGAATTGATAAACTTGACAAGATTTATGCAGAAAATCCCATTAGAAGGACAAGAATCTTGGTATTTGAATGGCTAACCTAGGAAGGAAATATAAAAAGAACAACAAAAGACATGTGGAAGGTCACTTAGTCTTACAAATGTTACTTTGAACAACATAAAAGTGCCATTTTTGTAGGTAAGAAATACCTCAGCAATATCCCGTGGTTCAACCATATAAGAAAGAATGAGCATTACAAAATAAATTCGATTTTGGCAACACATATACACATATGTTGAACAGTGTAATCTGTCATGACATCAGTAAATATACCTTGAGTGTCAGACCCTGTAATAGGCATCTGGGGTACAGCTGTGAACAACAATACAAGGTCCTTGCACTTAAGGAGCTTACTCTCTAGAGGACAGAGAAGGACAGTACACAACTAAGCAAACATGCATAGCATGTGCCCGGCGGTAATAAGTGCTATGAAGAAAGATAAATCAGGTTAAGGAGACGGCGTCTCTGATTATGTAATATTTGAAAAGAAACTTGCATGAGGGAGCACAGTGTGGGTATTTGGAGGGGCGTGCACTGCAGCCCGAGGGAGTGGGGGGAGAAGAGATTTGAGTGGCGCATGTTGTGTGTGTCTGAAGAAGAGCCAGGAGCCCAGGGTGGGGAGAATGCAGTGGGGAGGTGAGAGGGGTGAGACATCAGAGTGTCTGATGCAGGGCTGCCCTGGAAGGTGAGAGGAAGAGCAGAGTCAAGGATGTCTCCAGGGTGTGGGCGCCACACCGAAGGGATCTGCCTTTTACCAAGATGGGGGATGAGAAGGAGGAGTGAGTTTGGAGATTGAATCAAGCGTTCTGTTTTAGACAAATCAATTTTTCAGAGTTTTGTGGTCACTCAGGTTGTCACATCGAATTGGCAGTTAAATGTATATCTGAGTTGAGGTGAGAAGTCGGAGTTAGAGATAAACACTTAGTAGACAGTTTTCAATGATACTGAAAGAGAATTATTAATATGAACATACTCTTTTCTGAACTCTTTTAACTATTTCAATCACAAAGAAGGAGATTCCCTCTCTCTTTTATTATGGATTAAAGTATAGTTGACACACAATGTGACATTAGTTTCAGGTGCACAACATAGTGATTTAGTACGTTTACATGTTAATGCTGTTTACTCCAGTGTAGCTACTATCTGCTCTCTGCTCTGTTTGAGGCTACAGGGGTAATATTAGGTACTTTTCTAACAGACTTTAGTGTCAGTGGCAGTGTAGATGCAAGATACAGAGAAGCTGAAGGCAGCTACTTTCCATTAAAGGTTTGAATAATCAATGACCCAGCTTAAAAGCAATCATCGACTTTAGAAGAAAACTGTTACTCTATGTACACTATATACTATTCTGTTGAAAATGTTATGTATAGGGAGGGGGAAATGGAATTGGGAGGGCAAAAATGACACTTATTTTTTGTTCTATATGCTTTTTAAATCTAAGCACTATTTAGATATTTTATAATGAGCAAGCATTTATGTATTACCCTTATAATTTAAAAAAAATCCTCAATATTCCCAGAAAATATATAATCGTTTAAATTACATAGTGAATTTTTTCCTCTAAATAAGAGTAAAAATTTGGATGGATTGATATTTTCTTGCATCATTAACCAGATTAATTATAGTATATACCTGTTAGAAAAATTATCAATTAATTATTGGAATTATTACAATTAATAATGTATTAATTATTAATGTGACTAAGATACTGTTACTTAATTTTTTTTATTGTAGTAGAGGATAGATAACATAAAATTTACCATTTTAAGCATTCTTAAGTACACAACTCAGTCGGTGTTAAGCACATTCACAATGCTGTGTAACTGTCACCACCATCCATTTCCAGAACTTTTTCATCATCCCAAACAGATGTTCTCATTAAACAACTAATGAGACAATGTACCCATTAAATAATAACCACCCTTCTCTCTCTCCCTTGAGTCCCTGGTAACCACAATTCTACTTTCTGTCTCTATGAATTTACCCATTCTAGGTATCTCATGTAAGCAAAATCATAAAATAGTGTATTATTACCTACTTTTTTCTCTAATTTACAAACCAATTGTTGAAGAGACTCAGGTTGAGACTTATTTAGATTTATTATGTTAGAAAACAATCAAATCCACCTGTCCAGAAAAAACTCTGAATTCTAAACAACCTTGAGTTTTATTTCTTAAGAGTGTTAAATGCCAATGAAAATAAAGCAGAGAAAAACTTCAATTTATAGTTTTATTCTCTTAACCACGTTCAAAGAGCTAGTCAAAGGACAACGTGTGTAGCTGAAGTTTGTAAAAAACTGTCATACTTGGGTTGGTCACTTAATTTGATCTTTATTATAAAGTTCATTTTCTTTTATTCTTTACAACTCAAATCTAAAAATTTGCTTTTATGAAAAAAATTTAAATTATGGTAGTAGACTAATGCCAATTGTAATAATAAAGGATCGGATGTTTATCTGTAAAAATTCTTAAAATCCTACACACACACACACACACACACACACACACACACACACACACCCCTATCAATGAGGGGCCACGATTAAAAAAAAAAAAATTAAAGACTTTCCTCTGAGAGGCATAATCCAGTCAAGAGTTCAGGAAGATTCCCTTACCAGTAAGATACTTTCCCTTGCTTTAAGATACCTTCACTACTCATTTTATTTTTGCCATCTAACCTCTTAAAAAGCTAAAATTTGTTCCATTATGACCTGTAAAACATCTGAAAACTGGAAATTGGAGTGAAGCTACATTAACATCCTGCCAGAAAATAATCAACAGTATCATGATAATAAAAAGACCACACTGACTTTAAAGACCATTTCTAGTGTTCATATAAGGTTCTGAAAGTCTCTTCCTTACCTGCAGTGAACAATCATGGGTGTGGAGTCATGTGCTCTGCTTGCTCGAACCAATTTTACAAAGTGAACTAGAGGGGCACTGTTTTCCGGGACCCCATGCTCAGGCCAAGCAGTAAAGTTACACTGTCGAACAGTCATGTAATCTCCATGCTAGGTAACATGACAGATTAAAGAAGCATGATACGATTATTAAAGTACCACAATAAAGGTGTAAGGCAGCTGATGTCCTATCTTTTGAAGGTGCTCTTTTAAAAATAACTATTTACCAAACAGGAGAAACTATGTTTTTCATGATTTCCTGCAAAATAGATCTTCTATTATAGCTACAATAAAGCAAATTGCCTTCCAGTATGAATGGAAACAATAAAAAAGCTTGCAAACAGATGTTAATATAGAGTGTTTATATTGCTGCAAGGGACAGTTCTAGAAATTAATTTTACTTTTAGACATTTAGAGCATTCATATTTACTATTGTTTTCCCCTCCCTTGCCTTTTTTTACCCTTTCAATTTTCAGATCCCTGATGGTCCAATCTATTTGAACATCCTCCATTAGCTTCGTAATCACTATATCTCCAAAGACGGTAACTGGTTTGTTGTCCTCTGGCCAATACTGATGGCATCTGATCTGTATTCAGAGAACATCAACAGTCTTAAAAACCATTGTTATATTGATCTATATATCACAGTTATTTCTACTAAGTTAAAACTGCCTTACAGATGTCCAAATTATTGATGACTCACAGTATTAGCTGTAATTGTCACACATATATTAAGACAATTGTAAAATAACATCTTGTGAAAAGATTTTCAGATAACTTACCCGCCCTTTTTCAAAACACTGCGTTAGCATTACTAATGTTTTTGCTCTGGTTTCCCACACCATTCTCCAAAAATCCCCAACAGTTCCTGGTAATGGACCTTGAGTGGCAATAAATTCATTTGGACATAAGTAGCCCTAAAAGGATATAATTGCAACATTAAATCAACATTTACATATACAGTATTTTTTTAGTTTTTGAGCAACAGATAAAAATATACTAGTTGTAAAATATATAATACAATGTGGATTCACCCACAATCTCACTATCCAGAATGAAGTACCATTAATCTTTTGGTGATTTCTTTCAGTTTTAAAATATGTACATTTCTCCATTGAAATAATATTTATGAGTTTCTACTGTGTGCCAGGCACTGTCCTAGGAATTGGGGATTCATCACTGACAAAAGACACTAAAATACCCATTCTTGTTTATTTTATATTCTTTAGATTTATATAAATTAATATATTGATATTTATTTATTATATATTAGGGGAGATAGACATTAAGTCCATTAAGTCTGTTAAATAAGCAAATTACATAGAACTTTTAAAAATGGTAAGTGCTATGTGAGAGGGCTTTAGAAAATAGAATGTTCAGAAAAGAGTCACTGGTGATATCTTAGGAAAGCCTTGAAGAAGTAAGGGAGTGAGCTCTGTAGGTTTTGGGGGCAAGTGTTCCTGGTAGAAAGTCAAGTGTAACAACATTAAAGGAAAAATGTGTCTAGAATTTTCTATGAACACCAAATGGTTAGAGTGGAGCAAACGAGGAGGGGACAGTCATAGAAGATGACATAAGAATGAACAGAGGAGGGAGGGTTAGGGTGCTTTAGGTCCCAGGAGGTAATTACAAGATTTTGGTTTTTACTTGGGATGATCTAGAAACCTGTTGAAAGGTTTTGAACATATAGAGTATATGGTTTAACAATTTTACTCTGATTTCTATAAGAAGACCAGCCTTTTAACCAGGGTTAAAAGGTGAAAGGAGGAGAATAGCTCGAAGGTTTTTGCAATGATCAAACCAAGGGAGTAGTTTGGGTGATAATAGGTGGATGGTGAGAAGTGACAGAATCTGGATGTATTTTGAAGACAGAGTCAATAAAATTTGTTGATGGATTGGATATTGGGTATAAGAATCAGTAAAAATTTCAAAGGAAGATTGGGAAGACTTCGGGATATGCAGGTTTGAAGGGAAAATTAGGAATTCATTATGGACCTATTAAACTTGAAATCCTTGTTAGATATTCAAGTGGGAATATCATGAAGGCAATTGAGTATATGAGTTTGGAATTCAGGAAGAAATCCAAACTGGAAACATAAATTTGAAACTAATCATCACACAGATCTCAGTTAAAACACGAGAATGGATGAAATTATCAAGGAAATTAATTTGGAAAGAAACAGTAAATTCAAGGATTGGGCTCTAGATAATTCAAGTGTTTGGTTGTGGAGGAGAGGAGAAAACAGAAAACCAAAGGGAACTGAGATGAAAGAGTCAAAGCTGTAGATGGAAAACTGAGAGAATGATGTCCTGGATGCAAAATGAAGAAAGTGTTTCAAGGATGAGGACAATTAACAGGAATCAATTTATAAAATGTTTCTCCTGGTCATCTGCACTTCCCTTTCTCAGGGACTAAATGTCCTATGGTACTATAATATTCTATCAATGTGGGAACGATTCTGATACTTCTGATGCTATTACAGCTCATTTGCATCATGGCCTTTAATCTTTAATTTCTTTTTTTTATTTAAAGATTTTATTTATTTATTTGACAGAGAGAGACACAGAGAGAGAGGGAACACAAGCAGGGGGAGTGGGAGAGGGAGAAGCAGGCTCCTGGCTGAGCAGGGAGCCCGATGCGGGGCTCGATCCCAGGACCCTGGGACCATGACCTGAGCCGAAGGCAGACGCTTAACGACTGAGCCACCCAGGCGCCCCTAATCTTTAATTTTTAATTATGGTAAAAATCTCTCAGGTTAAAGTAGTTTCAGGCATCTCAAGTAGAGATAATTATGAGGGTTTGGTGCCTTTCTCTTGTCCCATTTGCATAATGTTTTTATTGCTAATTCTCTTGAAAACCTTTCTAAACTCATTTGTAAAGTTAGTGGCTGTTTACAAGGATGCAGTATCTCTTTCTCTCCCTACCGCTCTCCCACAGTCCATCCATCATCAAAATGTTCCAAGCTCCCTGTGAGTCCTAGCTACGGGAGCACAATTCACCAGGACAGCCACAGGCAGAGAGATAAAGATGTACTAATCTAGTTGCAGACCCTGGCCTGGAGTTTCCCAATCTTAAAGGATATCCCACAGATGTACTTAAAGTACATCACTTCTCCCTTTTCCTTTCCCCAGGACTTGAGTTCTTTGGCTTTTCCATCTGAGGACTAGTTATTTTGTTTTCTTCCCTATCTCCCATTATAGTTCTCCTCCCTTCTTCCTCTAGCACCCTGAGATGTTCCATTTGTACATGGCCTCTGTCTTTTGCTCCTGGAACAAGTGTTCATGAACTTTCCATGGCACCTCAGATGGAGGTGCCATGGAAAAAAACTGGGAAGGCAGAGGGAATTGATGCATCAGACTTTTCTTTCTGAGAAGCCTTCACTCTTCTGAGGGAAGACTGCCTGAATTTGGGGACAGCGAAGTGAGGGCCACTATGGTATCATGGCTTTCCTATCACCAATCTGTTCCTGGCATTCCAATCCAAGGAGATTTACCCAAGAGCTAAGAGCAACACTATACTTCCATTCCAAATCTGAAATCTGCCTTAACGTAGAGTGCTTTCCATCTGGGCCTGCTTACCGTGTAGCTCAGTAATGATTATGCATATCATTACATACGGGTCATAGTGACTCTGTTGTAAGATTTATTGTATTACAACATCACTTGATTATAGCAGGCCATATATATTCAGAATTCTTAGTTTATTGCTCATCCTGCATTATCATCTTCTTATGGCTGTTTCCCGACAACCTATAATATTTAGAGGGAGCACTGGGTGTTCATGAATATTCCTTTGTTCATGTAAATCTATGTGGTTTAGTTACACCTACTAAAACTGACAGTTTCCTTTCTAATCATATTCATACCCTATACTGTCACCCTATATCTGACTGAACATTAGAGAGAATGTGAGTTATTCTTTTGTACCTATTTATTAGTGAATAAAAATGGTACAAATCAATAGATCACTTATACAACCATTTGCCCTTGCCCTGTTCTATAGTATCACAAAACATGTGATCATTAGCACACTGATTAATTTAAATGCATATATGCATCATTCTGTAAATCAAAGTAGAACTTCAACATGCTATAGAGTTTAGGCTGCAATGAAAATTAGTAAGCACAATATTTCACCCAAATCGTTAGAGAAGAATTATATTTTCAAGGGAATCAATCATTTGATAAGTGACTAAAACATGTCACCACAATAGAAAATGTGTGTGGTTTTTCAAAATGGATTTAAAGTTCTTGCATAAAAATAGGCTGGAATTCAAAGAATGCTTTAACTTCTCCAAACCCTCCCTCATTTCCCCTATTAAGAAATCTTAAATTCTCCCTTTACGTATCCCTTTCACAATAAGACCCACTATATGATTGCAATTTTGAAGTCAATATCAACCAATATAGAATTTAGAAAGAAATGTTCCCCCTTAACAGGGGTCTCAAGGAGATGGGACACGGAACAAGTTACATTAATGGGGAAAGCATCACAGAAGCAGAGTCCCAGTGGGACCAAAGGGCAGGCCTGGGAGTGATGACCTACAAATAAGAAAAGAATATAGGGCTGTGGACACTAGAGGAAACCCTCAAGTGTCTATAGGGTCACCATGATAAGGATGGCTAACTTTGCTATATGTTAGAATTGAAGCCACTGGGTAAAAATATAAGGGAGCATATCTTGTTTTTAAGAAAACAACTGTATATTGGAGTTGTTCAGAGATACAATCATCTGCCTTAGGAGGAAGTAGGTGAAACAATGTCAAGAGAGGCTAACATCTAATTATCAGGATTGATTCAGAAACAGTTCCCAGGTGAATGGTTGAATTTAATGACCGTAAGGGCAAGGGCAATTCCACGTGTCAACCTCAGTGCAGATTGTGGGTGCATTTCAAGTTTCTATATACCTGAGATAGTGATGAGCATTGAGAGGGTAAGAGGGCCATATGGAAGGAGAGGGAGAGAGAGAGATCCCTAAAACACTTTGGTTTCATTTGATTTTTAATCTAATGCAGCAAGCATTTATTATCTATAATGTGCCAGATAGTACATTAGGCATGTCACAATTCATCCCGCGTTGGTTCATTTACGGTTTTTGAGCAGCTACAATGGAGTGCACATTCTACAGGTAACTGAGGATCAAAGAAGAACATGACATCATAGTCTCCTTCAAGGACTGAAAATCTAGATGGCAAGAAGAGAATAAAATTTTTATATTGTATAGACATAACTATTTGTCTTTTTCTTTGTAAGAGAGATTGACAGACATTGTCCTTGTGTACAAAGAATGTGTATAGTGGAAAGGCCTGAGGATATGAAGCTTGAAGTTATGTATCTTTCATTTATTAGTGAAATGATTGTTGGTAAATTGTAATCTCTATTAGGGGCCCCCATTTCCCCATCTATAAAATGGAGGTACCTAGTGTTGTTGCAAGGAATTGGCACATAAAATCCATAGAGTTTATAACAAATTTCTGATTTAAAATATTTGGAAGAGTAATATAATTGAAGTATTTATGCTTTATAAGAATATAAAACATAAAAAAATAACAACTTACAGAAACATAGCTGGCATTAATATAATCCGATCCTGGAATACTAGCATCAGCTATCAGCTTCACTCTATTATTATTATCTAGAGGAAAATATAAGACAGTAATCCTAATTCATTATTTAAATTGCTACTACTTGATTTTACTATAAAAGTAATACAAAGAAATTCATGATGTAACATCGAACATTACAGATGGTCGTAATTAAAGTAGAAGTTCCCTCTTATCCCATATTTCCACTACCCAGAGACAATGACTATTAATATGTTCTTGTATATATTTCTAGAATCGTCTATACAATTTCATAAAAATTAACCACAAATGGAGTGATACACATTCTTTTCTGCAATATTTTTCATTTACCTGTATCTTTCCATATATAATCATAACAAAAATGTCTAGTTCATTATTTTAAGCAGCCATATAGTATTTCGTTCTTTGAATAAAACATACTAATTTAATTCTTATGATGATTTCAATTCACCTCATTTTGTTATTGTGAAATGATAAATAAATATAACTAAACTTTTTGCATATATGTTGTAGTGTATTTGTAGAATACATTACCAGCAGTAAAATTCCCAAATCCTGTCATGCATTTCAAATTTCAAAAGATATTGCCAAACTCTTCTCTAATTATATCAATTCATACTCTGAACAAAAGTGTTTGAAAAGTGTTTGAACAATTCTGTTTCCTCTTACTTTCACTACCACAAGATATTTTAAACATTTTATTTAGTTCATGATATTTTGATAGATACAAATTGATGTCTCATAATACTTATTTTTATTTCCTTAAATCTGAAAGCAATTCAACTGAGCTTCTTTGCTTGTGTATCGGCCATTTTAAATACCTTTTTCATTAATGGCCATTTCATATTATACTATTTTTCTATTTTTAAAAAATATTTTATACAAAAAATATATCATGTTACATATTCAATACATACTTACATGTATTGAAATTTTCTTGTCATTTTTTGACCCTATCCATCAATGTAGCTAGCTATCCTGCCATACAGAAAATGTACATTTTTTTAATAATCAAAATTTGAATTATTTTTCTTCATGGCATCATGATGGTTTCTTGTGTCATTCACACAAAGGTGTCTGTCACACCAATGTTTTTATTTTTACAAATCTTACATTCATATTTTCTTCTAGAACTTTTAATGGTTTTTCTGCTTTTGTTTCAACTATTTCAATCTTTGATCCATTGGGATTTATTATTATTTTTTATAGAACCAGGTAAAGTCTATATTTTATTGTTTGTTTCTTTGTTGCCTTTTGGAACAATGAAGTCCCAGTTTGTTAACATTTCAAAATGTTCAAATATTAATATTCAAAATACCACTCTTATTATACACTAGGTTTCTCTGTGCATTTCTAAGCCTATTTCTGGACTATTTATTCATTTCCATTAATGTATCTGCCCACTCTCTAATACCAAACTTTTAATTATTATTCTTTTAAGATTTTATTTATTTTTTTGACAGAGAGAGAGAGAAAGTGAGGGAGGGAATACAAGCAGGGGGAGGGGGAGAGGGAGAAGCAGGCTTCCCGCTGAGAAGGGAGCCAGATGCAGGGCTGGATCCCAGGACCCTGGGATCATGACCTGAGCCGAAGGCAGACGCTTAACGACTGAGCTACCCAGGTGCCCCTAATTATTATTCTTTAGACTATTTTAAGATCTGGTAAAACTAGATGCCCCCTAACCATTATTTTTCTTCAAAAAGGGGGTTCAAATTATTTTTTTCCTGAGGATTTTTACCCAGTTAGTATTATGATGGTATTTCAATTGGAATGTCCAGTGCTAATTTTTTTTTTAAGATTTTATTTATTTATTTGACAGAGAGAGACACAGCGAAAGAGGGAACACAAGCAGGGAGAGTGGGAGAGGGAGAAGCAGGTCTCCCGCTGAGCAGGGAGCCCGATGCAGGGCTCCATCCCAGGACCCTGGGATCATGACCTGAGCCAAAGGCAGACACTCAACAACTGAGCCACCCAGGTGCCCCTCCAGTGCTAATTTTAGCTAAGCATGAAATGATATAAAATATCTATTCCTACATAATTATTTTGAAGTTTTGTTTTTTTTTTTAAATCTCATTGGGAAGGCACTGGTAGTGGAGGAAAATGGGTAAACGGGTGTGGGTTTGAATTCCAGATGATCTTTTTACCATATGAATGGCCTTAGGTGAATTCTTTAACTTCTCTGCTCCTTCATTACCTTACCTATAATATATAGTTATAATATTTATTTTGTAGAATCCTCTTGAGGAAAACTTACATGAAAGCTTATGGAACTTATAAAGCTGAACAAGACTTGATTCTAGAGGGGAGGGGGGTGGGAGGATGGGTTAGCCCGGTGATGGGTATTAAAGAGGGTACGTTCTGCATGGAGCACTGGGTGTTATACACAAACAATGAATCATGTAACACTATATCAAAAACTAATGATGTAATGTATGGTGATTAACATAATAAAATAAAATAAAAAAAAAACAACTTAAGCACATGTTACCTGTTAAATGACTTTGCTGTATTGTTAGTGATTCAAATGACCAGCCTGGTATGTTTAGAGATGGGGAATGTTTAAGCAAATTTATGCAAATGACTTACATCCCAAAGACTTGAATTTGGTATGATCTAACTACTTTAATGACATTGTGGCTAGTCCTGTAATTTAGGAAGGGAAGCCATTAGGCTTCTGTTCATGCGATATGCCTGCTTATTATTATCTGAGTCAACAGCAAGCTAAAACTTTTCTTCGTGGTGTTGGAACATTTCTGAAGGTCATAGTGTCCTGTCAAAGGGAGATTTGGAAATCTCTTCTGCAAGCATTTGCTGCTAATTCTAGTATCTTAAAGCCCTGTAAGCTAATATCTTCTAAAATGCACTGTGATATTTGAAATCCTACTTCCTACATTACTCAGGGGAAACAATGCACTCCACTAAGCTGTCTCAAGCTAAAATTCAGAGTCTATTAAAATGAATTCATTCTCTACGGGAGAAAAAAACGTTTCTTCAGCTTCACGGCTTCTCTGCAAGCACAGTGGGAGAATATATTTAGTTTAAACATTTCATTTGCTTGTACTGTGTGTGTGTGTGTGTGTGTGTGTGTGTGTGTGTGTGTGTGTGTGTGTGTGTGTGTGTGTGTGTGTGTGTGTGTGTGTGTGGCTGGGGTGTACTTGCCCACAGAGGTGGCTGTGAGTTTACAGCTTGCCTTCTCACTCAGGTTAGGGAAGTGGGCTTGCTATGTCCAGACTATAGTCCCTAAGGGCCTGTTATTAAATCTTATTCACCCATTGATTACTAACAATCATAAGAATTAACACTGAGAGCTTTCCATGTTCCAGTACTGGGCAGAGTGATTTACATAATTATTTCATCTAATCCTCACAATAACCCTATAAGGTGGGCACCACTGAATAATGTCCAGTCACTAAGGCAGTGAATAGGTACACAGGATTGTAGCCCAGGAAGTTTGATCAGTGCCCACACATTCCTAGCAATTTTACTATACAGCAGGGAGTACATTAGTTGAATTAATAAATTATTCTAATCACATTCTTGAAAAATAGAGAAATCTACCTAACAAAATTATCTTATAGGACCTCTAACTCTCTAAGAGTATAGTTAAGAAAAAGGTTTCCCTACAAATCCATTAAAGGATATTGAACATAGATGTAATATATTATTTGAAAAATTTCCATAAGTTTTCTGTACTGAAATCAAGAAGAAAGCAGAAAACAATTGGACATTATCCTTTTGACTGTAGCAAAGGTGAAAAATGCATGAAATGCCACTTATAATATCCCAAACATCCTTGATTTACAACATAGTTCCATCATCAACAATTATTTTTTGTCTTAGCCTCAGATTTGAAGAAACTGGGCAGTCAGACTTTTCAGCTCTTCTTGTTGTTTTAGGGTTATTTATTTTCATTGGCCACTCATATTCTCTTCCTATCCTATAAGTAATAAGCTATGTCGTCTGACTTTTCTTATACCCATGATGTGAACCTAGATAATAATGCACTGGGATCTTAATTAAAAAAAGACTGAAATGGCACATTTAAAAAATATCTTGCTGGGGCGCCTGGATGGCTCAGTCAGTTGGGTGTCTGACTTGATTTTGGCTCAGGTTATGGTTATAGGGTCGTGAGACTGAGGCCCGTGTTGTCCGGCTCCACACTCAGCGGGGTGTCTGCTGGAGATTCTCTCCCTCCCTCTCTCCCTGCCCCTCTTCCTGCTTGGTCTCTCTCTCTCTCTTTAAATCTTAAAAAGAGTATCTTACTAATGTCTCAAATTTTTATGTATTTTAAATTAGATACTCTTTGGTCTTTGGAAATAAGTTAGCCATATTTGGTTTGCTTATCTTATATATACTGATATAAATTACTTCAGCCAAATATATGATTGTAAATAAATATTAAATATTCCATAGTAACTGTCCTTTTTTAAAAAGATTATTTATTTATTTATTTTTGGGAGAGACAGATACAGAGAGAGAGAATGAGTGCAAGAGCGGGGGAGCGGCAGAGAGAGAAGCAGATTTCCCAGTGAGCAAGGAGCCTGATGCAGGGCAAGATCCCAGGACCCTGAGATCACGACCTGAGCTGAAGGCAGACACTTAGCCGACTGAGCCACCCAGGCACCCAGTAACTGTCTTTCAATCAGATTACAGTGTTTATTTTCACAGAAGAGCATTGAATAAGCATGAAGCAGACAGTACCGAAGAAATTTAGGTAGAGACAAATATAAAGACATGAGAATTTCCATATCTCTTAAACTTATGATACATCCAACCCAGGTTAACTCTCTGAAAAGGAAAACAAAAGGACCTATTGAGAAACTTCATGCCATAGAAACTTAGAGACTCAATACTAACATTCCTTACTTCTTACAATAGTGTCTGATTTGTCAACTTGCTCCTAAAGTCATTTACTTATGATTTGCTTTGTTCCAGAAGGGATTTTGGGTGATAAAAGCTATTTGCATTTTCATCCTATCCTAATTCTTGGGAATTAGCAGATTCCACTAGATTACTACTTCCTATATCATATTTCCCTAAATTTGTTTACTTCATGTCTCAGTTATCCTTGAGTTCTAGAATATCAGAATTTGGTCCATGTCCTCCTATCCACATCCTTTATGATTTTACACTCTGCGGTTTTATCCTTCTTCAAATCTGTGTCTTTCTAGGCAGAAGAGTTCAATTCTTAAGTAAGGAATTTTCCCAGTATAGTTTTGAAAACGCATAGAACATAGAAAAATGTATATTTATTAAAAATACTTTAAAACTAGGAGTATTTTAAAATTCTAGATTTTGAAACAATATTAATAATATTTCAGAATATCACAAATAGCATTTTCTTATCTCATAGTATAAAGTGTATGGAATCAAAATATAGATAGGAGGCACATTTGTTCAAAAAATGTAATATCAAATATATAGCTATTATGAACAGAAGAATGTTCTATTTTTCCTTTCACATCACTGCTAATTCTTTTTTTTTTTAAGATTTTATTTATTTATTTGACAGAGAGATAGAGAGCGAAGTAGGCAGAGGGACAGGGAGAAGCAGGCTCTCCGCTGAGCAGGGAGCCAGACGTGGGGCTCGATCCCAGCACCCCAGGATCATGACCTGAGCCGAAGGCAGCTGCTTAACCGACTGAGCCACCCAGGCACCCCGATCACTGCTAATTCTTAAAGTGATAATACAGTTTCTTTTCTTATTGATTGAAAAATGAAGTTTTGTCGACTATGGTGAGGCACCACCTGCCTCCTTTGAAAAACCACCCTGGTAAGCACACATTTACTTTGATCTTCAATGAATATTTTGCAATGCATCTGTTATATTCCATAAGAAAGCACAGCCCTAATTCTAAGGGAAATGAATGCACAAAGTTACATATTTCTCTTTTCATTTGAGAATTAGATCTGTAGGAAGATGTTAGAGAGGTTCATTACCTGGATTAAATTACAAAGCTAAGAAACTATTAGGTCTACAGTTTCTTGCACCTGCATAAGTGAACCTTGTATGAACAAGCTGAAAATCATGTACATTAACATTAATAAATATTAACAAAGCAAAAGAGATACAATTTGAAAATTACTGCTAATAAAGTGCATTATTGTAATTCAATTAATATTAATGGGTTTAAGAAATAATAAGGCTAAGATGCATTTGGTGCTCATTTTAAAACATTTTGCAGGTTGAAACCAGGGCACATACATGGTTTTATATTCGGAAAGCGGTTTTTTGCTCTGTTCCAAGGCAGATCGGCATCAGTTGAAGAAAGATCCTGAAGAAATTTTGGCAGTTCCTGTGGAATGAAGTCATTGCAGTTTAGATTTATTTCAGAGGTAAACAAGAAACTCTACTTAGGAAAAAACTATTCTTTATTCTAAACCCTTTTACTTTTAAATTGAAAACACCTTTATTCTAAACCCTTTTACTTTTAAATTGAAAACACCTCTAATAACTGCAGAAACAAGGTCAAATTAACAGCAATGAACTTATGTAAACGTTTACTGAAAATATCCTGAAAAAATTGGTCAGTTGGTCTATTGCTTTCTCTGGGATAACTTCTTTGTACTTTTAGAAGCTCTAAGATGTGGCAACCATGTTACTAATAACGTTTTTCCATACTTTACTAATGGTTTCATCAGGAACACACTGAGTATTATTTAATATTTTAATGTCCACTTAGTAGGGGAAGGGAGTTCGGTGATTTATTATTTGTTTTTTCTCCTCAGGCAGCGTGATTTCATGCCTATTAATTGGTACAACATTGGTCAGTTTAAGAAGATGCCAAAGGTCAATTCCTGTTCTCAGTAGGCATTGTTAAATCGATACTGGAATGCAAAGGTGTGATTAAGAATTATCAGACACAGATGAAGGGTCAAGGAGATCCATTATTGACATTTTGGTAAAAAATCATGATATTATCCATTCATCATTAAGAAAGTTGGTGCAAGAAAATGTGTTCATTATTTTGTTGAGCTGGTGATTTATATTTACAAAGTTTATGGTTTTTCATTTTAGAAATAAATCTCAACTTGCCAAATTCCTTAAAAAGTGTTAAAATTTGTTTTTACAATTTTTCAACATCATTATAAACTACTCCTTTTATTAGATAAGTCTTCCTTTCCCTCTTATTTTTCCTCAAAAAGAAAAAGCCAGACAGTCTTTTGCATGTGAGTATGTGCAGTGTAAGCATCTGAAATCTGGTGTACTGGCACAAAAGGCTTAGAAAAAAATTTGTTTAACCAAGTAGGGAATCCTAGAACCCTTTCCCTGTGTCAAGGTGTTGGGAGTATATGTCAGCATATTCATATAGATAAAGGAATAGGAGAGGAATAGAGGAGAAAACAAAGGTGAAATGGAAATCTCCTGAAAGGTGGTACTTTTTTTTCTGTAATTATTTCACATAGAAGTTTCCAATTATAGATTTAATGACTGTGGCCTTGATAATCAATACCCAATTACCAGGTTGACTGTTTGGATAGTAATGTCACACTTGCAACCTTTTTCTTACCAGGGGACAGAGGGCCTCCATCATCCTATTCAGTTCTTTCTCCTACTGTTTGTTCTTTTCAGTGGGATCATAGTTGAGTGAGACTGTTTTGCATCCTTATGCTTTTGCATTTCTTCTCACTCTCTGGGATACTCTTCCCCCTTTATTTACCCTTTAGTTTTCTGCTAGTCCAAAAGTTCATCTCAAACAACACCTTTTTGTGCAGTCTGTCAATCCTCACTTCTTTCTGCATATCTCTGTCATGATACAGTGTACTTACGCATTTTTTATGCATGTCTGCAGTTCTTATCATAGTATGAGCTTCTTTATGGTAGAAGTCATAGTCGTAATACATTGCTAATACTTGTGTCAGCCACTATTCTTAGTGTTACACACATTCAATCATTTTAGTGTTCAAAACTTAGTGAGATAAATACTATTATTGGTAAATACTATTATTTTACAAATGAGGATATGGAGGAACAGAGACTTTATATGATTTATCCAAAGTCACTTAGCTATTAAGCATTGAATTGATATATATCAATAAGCCAAATACAATGCCTACCATATAGTAGGAGCTTATAAATATTTAAGGTATAAGTGGTTATGATTCGAGTTTTAAAGTTTATCAAATATGCATTTATTTATTTAAATATAATTTTGCTTTAAAAAACTTAGTATAGCATTAGGATAAAAAACAATTAAAAAAATTCCTTACATGTATAGATATGTTTATATAATACATACATACAACCTATATATTTGTATTTAAAAAGTTCTTAAAACCATGATCTCCAAAGAAGTTCAACTAGAAATTTTCTCAATGTAATATATGTGAAAATGTTGTTGCTAATAAAACTTTTCATCTACTCAGTCATGCATAATGTAATTATATTCGCTCCTATTCTAGTGAAATTACACTTTTGCTTCTGAAAAATTGTGAGTTCTCGCTGTGTAAATGCTAAGAAAAGTTTTAGGGTACCATCTATTTTGTTAAGTCCAGGCCAATATTACTTAAGAAGCATAACCAAAGAGCTGTAGGAAATACCATTAATCTTCTCACATTTTGTTATTATTCCCTGAGAGGCTGAAATATTATAATCCTGAATTATTCAAGCCAATTGCTTAATTCTTTGTTTCATAGGTTCACACACTAAAAATTTCATGAAAAAAAAGAAATAAAGTTTTTGGTGACATTTAGAAATCCATATTACTTATATAATACAAAATAATCACGTAAGTTTGGAAAGATGCACACAAGTTTTAAAAATGTTTAGAGATCTGATATATACCTTATGCATTAATATAATTTGAATTTTATAGATATACAAAATGTTGAAAGCAATATAATTAATCTTAACTTTTAAGTAGTGTTAAAGTGGAAGGCTCTTAACTCAACATATTCTCCATAACGTGATAGTGTATTTATTTCACAGTAACTTAAAAATAGGTCACGTAAAACACAGGTATTTTTACTTTTAGATAGTTCTAGAAATAATATTTTTGTAGTTTCTGGAAATATCACGTTCTGTTCTCAGGTTCATCTATATCACTAACATAAACTAAGCAGGCAGATATAAAATGGAATTATTTGGTCTCTAAATCTAAAATAATTATTTAAATATAAAACCACAATTATGGTAAAGCCTAAATCTCACACACCAGCAAAAACCAATGAATACAACCTTCCAGACTTTCCAGACTCCCATGCACATCTGGATGAAAGAGCAGAGCAGAAATGGGGCCAGGCTGCCATTGCTGGGGAGGTCTGAAGAAGAGCACCCTTTCCTCACACAGTAGGTGAATAATTCTGTTCAGGTTGCACCAGAGGCCACCCCGTGTAACATTACTATCCAAACAATCAACCTGGTAATTGGGTATTGATTATCAAGGCCAGAGTCCTTCATGGCCTTGCATGCTTAAAATGGACATGAAATGTGACACATGAAACGACTGGAGGTCTGGCAATGTTGTGACAACTGCTAGTAACATACCAAAAATTCTTCTTGAAACTTTAGGTTGTTGTTTGTGCAAAGCTCTTCAACATGTTGCAGGAAGGACTTCTTGCTTACCGGCCTCCAAGCAAAGAGAGGTAGAAAATGGAATCACGTTAGATTGGCACTGGCTGTACAGTGAATAAGTCAAAGAACAACAGATATTTCAAAACCCGTAACCACACAGCCCTTTAAAGTCATTTTGCCATATTTACAAAATTAACTTTTCCCCTGTAAGTGTGCTTTCTTTGTATTCCTGGCACAAAATCCTTTCCATTTTTAAGTGACTTTATATGAATGATTTCACATTGTAAGGAAAAAAGTTTTTCAAGTAAATATAAGGGCATAAAGTTATCATTGAATCCTAAAGCACATAATACCTCTTTGTCATACAGAAAACATTTTATACATTACAAGGTTTTAGAAGATATAAAATATTGCAGTGACCTCATTCTCATAATGATATGGTTTTTAAACCCTAAGGAGTTTAAATATCCCCGTATTACTTCCCAAGCTAAAATACAGACATGCAGGCTTCACCCCAGAGAGAGAGAAAGCATTTCTCCAGTTACCATGCAATTAGTCATGCTTTTATGATTTATATCCAGCTTGGAGGTTTTTCTAGCAAACATACAAAAAAGGAACCACACATTAAGATTCATTGAATCCGTGAATCTAGCATTGACATTCAAAAAGAAGAAAAGATATTTAACAAACTTACTTGATGGATTTTCTATAACTAAGTAACCTGCAACAGAGATTGTGTTAAATGCGTGATAAGCTGAGGGGATAGGTCTTTCTGAAAGAGTTCTAGATTAAAATCAGATAAATATAATAAATCAGTAATGTATGATGTGCTATGCCTTTACCTGATATGCAATCATTATTTTAAATTCTATTTCATCTTTCTAAATTATATTATTTGGACTCAAGATGGCCAAATAATAACTTAGCTTCCCTCTCAAGCTAAGATACTCTTTTAATATTGTTAGGCCTTTGGGGTACTATGTTAAAAACAGGTCACTTTTTTATATATTGCATAGTATTTAGAGTCTAAGAGAGTTAATGTATATTTATTTATTTTATTTATTTATTCTTTTAAAGATTTATTTATTTATTTGAGAGAGCAAGAATGAGAGAGAGAGAGTACATGAGGGGGGGAGGGCCAGAGGGAAAAGCAGGCTCCTCGCCGAGCAGGGAGCTCAATGCGGGACTCGATCCTGGAACTCCGGGATCATGACCTGAGCCAAAGGCAGTGGCCCAACCAACTGAGCCACCCAGGCGCCCGAGTTAATGTATATTTAAAAAAATATTTTCTTTGTCCATAGAGAACGCTTAACCAGGGGGAGTGGATCTTTGAAAAATGACATCATATTGCCTAAGTTTTATTTCATGAGTGAGTTTTGATGAGTATATAACCATAAAAAATCACAATTCTTTCAGTTCCTTTAGACATATCTCCTGTGACATTTCATTGGTCAAGTTATTCATACTCTGAAAAAAACTGAAATAATTTTTAACAGCCAAATAGACTATGCAACACACACAAATTCAAAGATGGGAACATCTTTAATAACACATTTGTCATGCACAATCAATTAGCACTGCAAAACCACAAAAGGCACAAAGTATAATGAAATAAAATCAATAAAATAAAAATTTTTCAAAGTTTTAAATTTTAAGTATTATCAAGGATGATTTTACTGCATTCCTGAAGTGAATAATGTTTATAAGAGGATGTGGTTTTCAAAGTAAAGGACAAATGAAAGAAAATAATTAGATTGAAAAATGTGTCATAATGAATACTACGAAAATGGTTACAAAGGGGTGTGTTCAATGAAAAAAACATGAGTTAAAATGTTCATTTTATTACAATATAGAAATTGGTGAAAAATATGGGTGTGCAGAAGCAAGTACTACCAAGAAGAATGATAGAATTCTGGTTAATGCAATAGGTGTCCCCAAGGAGAAGGAGGTATCTCCCAGCTTCTCAGGGTATAACCTCATACAACATCCCATTATCAAACATGGAGTCACAATGATAAAACAGCAATGTTTGAGCAAAGTCTTGGTAGATGAACTTGTAAGCTTCCTACAATAACCTAGAATGATTCTGAGAAGGCAAGAGAGAAATTTTTAACTAAATGGATATGGAGATGGTTTGAATGGGCTACTGAATCAGAAGAATCCTTGATTTGGGGTTTGGGACAGGAAGATAGAGGATGTCTGAATTAGAGGCCCTGGAAATACTTCTGACATAGCAACAGATAAAGTGGGGACTGAGGCAACAATCAATCCCTGTTGGAAATAATTACCCTTCAGCAAAGACCAGCAAGAAAAAAATACAATCATGGGCTAGACCCATACCCGCCAAATACACTTAATGACTGATGCCCAGTGCTCTTATGCCATCATGTTCCTCAGAAACAGGAAAGGCGAGGGGGTTAGGTTGGGCAAATCCTAATTAACTGAACTTAAGATAGAAATATGAATATTTGAATTGGCAAGATCAATTTCCCTGCTACCACACAGAAATGGAAATTCTTGACTTGCGTGGATATCACTTTCATAACAACAGGGGATATTATTCAGTTTGTGATTGGTGAAATTCACACACACTACATCTGATTTAATGACAGGCTTATGGTCCACCTATTTGAGAAGAGTCAGACTGCCATCCTACAGTAGAAGGGTCTCTCTTTTCCTAGAGAATCCAAGATTATTTGAGGTGGTATTGGCAGAATATTTTTACTAGGCTATCTAGAATCTAAAGTAGGGCTGGCTTCTGGGCAGCAATCAATAAGGAATTTGAAGAATCAGAATACATTCATCAAATCCTCAAAAGACATTAAACATGAATAATCATATTAAAATATAAATGAACAAGAAATAGCTAAAGCACCATGTTACTATTCACATCCTTGCTCTTTTTCTCATTATGCTGTCTATTCTCATTTAGAAATTATAATTAATAAAAATAAATAAATATAAAAATATTAACAAAAACTAATAAAATATTTTTCTTTTGTCAATTTCTTTATAGTTTCACTGTAAACACTACAGAAAGTTGCTTTTTTTTACTATTATTTTATTTTGCATTTGAAAGATCTCTCTAAAGATACTAATTTTAAACTGTAACTGGGTAGCTATTGGATCCAGATGGATATTTGTGAAAACTTTCTGTACTATAAAATACGATGGCTTCAAATACCTGCTCCAACAATTACCAGCTACATTACCTTGAGCAAGTTACTTAATCTTTCTGTGCCTCAGTTCCTAATTTGGAAAATAGGGTAAGTATACGTAAATCAAGCTCATACATGTACAATGCTTAGAAACGCCCTTGGCTTTGGAAGCAATACATAAATATTAGTTAATATCATTAGTATTATAATTGCTATTCCTCCTTTATTTTGTAAAACTCAAGCTCCTTTTACCCATTTGTCCTACAATTCACACTGATACAAAGGAAGATAATTTTTTTCCAGAAGAATATCCTATCTTAATTTTATTCAAAACTGGGTAGATTACAATGTGCTAAATTAAGCAGCAAGATTTCCTATTTTATTCTTCTTAATCAGGGTCTCTAGCATAAAGAGTGGTCATAAATATCCAGACTTCAAATCCGAGTCTGGCTTTTCTAGTTCTCAATTTAAGATCCTAAATAAATCCTTAATACCATAAAGATTGTAATAATTCAGTTTTCACATTATCATGTGAAGGCATTCTCATCACACTGGCACTTTTAATGTTATTCCTTACAACTACCTTTCACATACCTTGTTTGTATTCCAGCAATTCTCTGGCATCTCTCCCTCTCGGTTTGTACCATTCTAGGTGTTTTCCCACAACCAGGTCCTACTGCTTCCTCAATAGCTGATTCAAATGTTAACTCTTTCATGGACCTTCCCTGTTCTATTATAGATAAAATAATTTCATGGAAATGAAATTTCTATGCACAAACCACTTTCCACCTTGTATTCTGGCTACATAAGCACATGTATTAAGGACACATGCATTGAGGTTCATGTGTACTCGAAGGCAGGGGCAGGATTAACACTGCCTTACTACAAGACCCTCATAACCTTATTCATAGTAGACAATGAATAAATCATTATTAAATATACAATTTTGGATGCATTCAGACTAAGATACACAGAAAGCTAAATGTAAGCACTGTGCTTATTAAGAGAGTATCTGAACTGAATGAATTTTCCACTAAAATAGTAAGCAATTGAGAATTTTCAGGAGCTTTAGATAAGTATGATCAATGATGTATCAATAAACACTATACGAGTCCAGGGTGTCTGGGTGGCTCAGTCGGTTAAACGTCTGCCTTCGGCTCAGGTCATGATCCCAGGGTCCTGGGATTGAGTCCCATATTGGGCTCCTTGCTCAGCAGGCGCAGGGAGCCTGCTTCTTCCTCTCCCGAACCCCCTGCTTGTGTTCTCTTTCTCTCTCTGTCAAATAAATAAAATCTTAAAAAACCCCAAAACACTATATGAGTCTAAACAAAGCCATATTAGATCCCCTAACATTAGAAAGTTAACAGGTGCTAGGAAATTAGATATATGAACAATAAAATCATCTTGCCTATCCAAGTAAAAAAAAGATAGACTTCAAAAAAAGAGTAAGATCTGTTTTGGATTTATTTTCATTTGTATCACTCTCTTTATCTAAACCCAGTCACTTTATGTAACCTATTCTTTACATTTGTATTTACATAATGTGAGAAATAAGACTTCTAAAGTCTAATTTTTATGTAATTTTCCAGTCTATGCCGATGTCACCAGTATGTGTGAACTGAAATTGAAATACGTATCTGGGTAGCTTAAATTGAGAGGACATTTTGGCAAATATTACCTAACTATTTCAAATAAAAGATTTTTTTGTTGTTGTCTGTAGTAGTTTTGATACTTAGCCTCATAATGTATGGGTATATTTTTCCTTTAGAATTGGCTGTATCTGGGGTGCTTGGGTGGTTCAGTAGGTTAAGCATCTGACTCTTGATTTTGGCTCACGTCATGATCTCAGGGTTGTGAGATCAAGACCCATGTCAGGCTCTGTGCTCAGTGGGGTGTCTGCCTGAGATAGTCTCTCTCTCTCCCTCTGCCGCACCTCTTCCCACTCTCTCTCTCTTTCTCTCAAATAAATAAATAAATTTTTTAAAAAGGGAATTGGCTGCGTTCTAAATTTTATTATAGGTTTCAAAGTTTTGTTTTTAAATAGGAAAAAAATTAATTTGGACAACTTATCCAGGGAATTAGAAAAGAAGGTGGGGCATAATACAAAAAAAAAAAAGCATTGACTTTTACTGATGAAGAAATTAAATTCTTTTAGGAAAAACTGTTTGATTAGATAAGTATAAAAAAACCTTACAGAAATTAATGTGCATGAAAGTCAACAATGTTATTTTTAGGAGCGCTATTTTCAAATTAAGTGATCTGTGAAGACACTCAAAGAAACTCATATAGAAAACTTTTTATTAACATTTTTAAAAACAATTTGTTACATGAAGAGCATTTTAGACTGGTATTTTATTCACTTACAATAGTGAAGGATACTGTCAAATCAAATTCAGGTCATTATTATATAAATCAATTTGGGAATTGTCCAGATTTCAATAAGAAAACTGACCACTTTCTAACAGAAAGGGCTAAACGCTTTTTATTCCATGAATCTTAGCTGTCTTAAATCCTATTCCCTTTTGTTGAAAAGGGTATTATTTCATGTCTGGGCTCATTTTTTAAAAGTCTATCAAAAACTTAAATTCCACTCAGATTACTCTTGATAGATTCAGAGAGGAACCATTTATTTATGTTGGCAGTGGTGATTGAAGACCATATTGTCACAAAGACTCAGCTTTCCCTCAAGGTCAATTAGTTGAAATCTATAGGGAATTAAAATATAGTCCAAATGGAGAGCCATGGATGATAGCCTATAGATGAGCAGCTTAAATCAGCATTACCAGTGGCACAGGACAAACTGAGAAATTTTGTGTTTTCTACTTCAGTTAGGTTAAAAAGCAAAGAACCTCAAATTTTATTGCATTTATTTAAAATATGTATTTGGCACACTGACATGTACTTCATATTCAAATAAAAATTTGTTAAGAATCTATCTTTCTGGTAAAACATATTAATTAATCCTTTCAAGTTTTATAAAATACTGAGTGTGAATTTTTAATTTCTATATTTCAATCAAGCCATTAATTGTTCCAACATTTACATCTACTTCTATAATGATATCCTATTACTTATCATTACTGTAATGCTTTCAAAGGTGTCTTCGGTTTTGTTCTTTCCTATTGTTTTATTTGTTCTAGGCTTTAAAATAGTATTCTTTCAGATCTTTCTTTCTTTCTTTCCTTTTAAGATTTTATTTATTTATTTGACAGAGAGGGTGAGAGGACACAAGCAGGGGGAACGGCAGGCAGAGGGAGAAGCAGGCTCCCCACTGAGAAGGGAGCCTGACGTGGGGCTCAATCCCAGGACCCTGGGGTCACGACCTGAGCCGAAGGCAGACACTTAACCGACTGAGCCACCCCGGTGCTCCATTTCCAGATATTTCTTCATTCTTTTACCATATCACCAATAATTTTTCTGTGGTCCCTAATATAAATTTAAAAAGTTATCCTAACCAAGCCTCAAAAAGTTAAAAATAGAACTACCATATGATCCAGCAAGTCTACTTCTAGTAATATATTCACAGGAAATGAAAACACTAACCCAAAAAGACATCTGCACCCCCATGTTTATGGCAACATTATTTACAACAGCTATGACATGGAAGCAACCTAAGTGTCCATCAGTGGGTGAATGGATAAAGAGGTTGTGACATACACACACACACACACACACACACACACACACACACACACAAAGGAATATTATTTGACCACAAAAAGAGGAAATCCTACCATTTGCAACAACATGGATGGGCTTGAAGGCATTATGCTAAGTGAAATGAGTCAGACAGAAAAGGACAAATACTGTATGATCTCAATTATATGTGGAATCTAAAACACAAACAAACAAGCAAACACAAATTCATAGAGAAAGAAATCAGCTTTGTGGTTAGCAGAGGCAGAGGGCAGAGGGAGGGGGTATTGGAGGAAGGCAGATAAAAGGTATAAACTTCCAGTATTAAGGTAAATAAGTACTAGGGATGTAACGTACAACACAATGACTATGGTTAACACTGCTCTATGGTATATTTCAAAGTTGTTAAGAAAATAGATCCTAAGAGTTCTCATCAGAAGAACTTTTTTTTTTCATTTTTTCTTTTCTTCATTCTTTTCTTTTTGGATTTATATGAAAAAAATGTTAGCTGAATCTACTGTGGTAATTACTTCACAATATATGTAAATCAAACCATTATGCTATATACCTTAAACTTACACAGTGATGTATATCAGTTATTTCTCAATAAAACTGTAAAACAAAGTTGAAAAATATTATCCTGATAGCTGGTACTGTAGAGCTGACTCTAAAACTTCACCTTATAAGGTAAACATACCACCTCGATAAGTAAGTAACATAATATTTTTCTTATTTAATTAGAAAAACAATCAATTCATAAGTGCTGTCCTAAGTACTTTCTCAGTATATTTCCTGTAAAGACAAATAGGTTTAAAAGGAGCTTAGCTATTTGAAGGGCAACTCTTTGAAGGCAATGCCCCTTCCATTTTCATCACACAATTTCCAGTGCCCAGAACAGTGCTTGGCACTTGGTAGGGTCCGACTGACACTTCTTTTACCCAAATGAAGTAAAATGGACATTTAGATAAGGAAAAGCAACATTCTTGCTGATGTCAAAGAGGTATAAGAGAAGATACCCGAGGTGCAAGAGTTGAATTTTCATTATTACTAAGCCTCTCCACATTTGCACATTTGAAAACAAATTCCTGACAGATGTTTTATTTTGTCAACCACATATCCTAAATTACAGCCAGGGGCACAGGCTTAGCTATCTGGGCAAGAGGGCAGAAGGAGTAGAAGAGAAGGTGAAGAAACTGCTGAAAGCTGTGTGAAGAGTTGGGCACAGGCTCTAGGTGAGGATGGAATCTGAGGACACAGATGATGTGCTGTCATCTAAAAAGAAGTGCTTTGAGCCCGAACTATTAACTAGTGAGGCAGTTAGCACTTAATTTCCTCAGTTAGGGGTCAGAAGGTAACCTTGGAAAACTAAATTTGGAGGAAGACTACATCTACCTTAACAAATAGGATTTATGTACAGGTGTTCTATAAAGGTTCTAATGAATCCAAACCGTTAAGTTGAGCTCTATCAAAGTAAGATCTCTGACTAAACAGGGACACTACTGACTAATTCGAAGAGAGAAAATGTGGTGCTTGAGGAGAAACATGAGGTAAAAATGGAAGGATTTTTCTGAGGCATTAATGGCATAAAGCAAAAAAAAAAAAAAAGGAAAAGAATTCTGTTTAACGATGACAAAGAAAGATACTTGGCAGAGCTGCTCAACCAGACCCCTTGTGAGTCTGGAATGCTGAGAGGTCAGCTTTGAGTGCTGGTTGGAAATGGTTATTTTATGTGTGATGTGATCACTTAAATCTTTAGCTCAACAGAGTCTCACTTTGACAACTGAATCTGATCAAGCAGGTCCTTTGAGGAAAATATATTTTTATAAAACTATTTTAATTCTGTGAGTGGAAACTTGGCAATTAGTTCACAGAAAGTAAAACAAGTTTACCTATGATTCCAAAATGCTAAATATGATTAAAGTAGAAATAGCCTGGCTTCCACTGTTTTAATCATGCTGAGTACTATTCATGATCAATGAGAATGTCAGGAGGCTTGGCCCCATCCACCCCTGTGGCTCATGGAGACTGACTCCTCTGTCATAGATTTGGGATTTTGAAATCAAATACATTTTCGTTCTTTGCCTCCATTCATATTCTTTGCATGAAGAAACTGATTATCTCTGGGGCATTCAATCTGTTGCTGGGGTCCCCAGTAATGCTGACATTTTGTTATGCTACCTTCAGAAGGCATAAAGCAATTTTTGTGCTAGCATATAAGTGACATTTCCGAACATCAGAGGAGTGCCTGAAAACATGCACAGTTAGCTACCCATTGATTAGGGCAGAAGTACATATACTATGAACTGTGTCACTCTGTGTATGCCCCAGAGGCAGAGAATGGGAAATTTCATCATCTTGGTCCTTACAGGTTACCACCTGTGGTAGTTGAAATGAGCTTGTGTGAAGTGTGGACCCAGACTCCATCTGTCAGATGGAGAACTCAGCTTTGTATCATGTAATAAGACAAAATGCATGTGAAGAAAATCTAGGTGGAAAGTTATTTTACTGTCAAAGCTAACACAACATGAGAACACAGCAAATTCTCATGATATGCACATTATGAGTCAATGTGCATTTTGAGAAGGTTAACTTTACCATATCAATAGCATGCAAATTATAGAGGACATATTGTAAGTAGAAAGCATAGGGCTTTTTTGTTTTTTTTTTTGGCTTTGGAAAAAAATAGCACGTTAAACAACAAAACGCTCAATATAGTGTATTTAAAAATATAGAGCACACCACCTGACAAGATGAAAACCATCACAACAGAGCTCCGCATCACCACAGTAACTTACTGGATGACAAAAATCTCCTTGCGTCTAAAGAAAAATGAAGAATATCTGGAAGTAAAGATTCATTATTTATTTAGTACACAAACACACTGGATTATTTTTTGCTACTACAAGAACATGAGCATTAAATATCTTGAGCTTCATCCTACTTTAGGACATTTGTCTGGAATTCACATATTTGTCAGACATTTCTTATCTGGATTCATGAATTTTTGCCATTGTTTGCAAAATGGTTTAAGAGAGAAGTAAAATCCATGGCTAGAACCTGTCAAAGAATTGATGGCAATTAAAATGCTAATGATTTTACATAGAATTTCATGTATCAGTCAAATATCATGTATTCTTATTGAAGGTACAATAAGACTTGCACTACTAAAGATTTTTCAGTTTCTGAAGTTTGAACTTATACTAAAATGCCATCACTCCTTTGTCCCGTATCACTAAAGAACAAAGAATCAAAAAAAGCAGTTCTTCCCTTAGAATCATTTCTCTGCATAGGAAAAGCTGCTTCAAGAAGGATCCCATAGGGTCTTGTCTTTTTAAGAGGGGTTATATTGATCTCATCTAGTAAGCTTCTGAGTTACACACACACACACACACACACACACACACACACACACACACACACACACACACAGAGGTACAGGTGTATCTTATCTCTGAATCCAACGCACGCAGGCTAGCATCATGGCTGTCCTGTTTACTAGATGTACCACCTTGGACAGCTACTTAAATTCTCTAAGCATCTTTTGTTTTTCAACTGTAAAATGGGGATAAAAATATCTACCACAAAAGGATTGAAAGAGTTAAGTGAGATCATTACACACAGAGTTAACACACAGTAATTGCTCAAAAACAGTAGTAGTTATTTATATTAGCAAGCCTTCTATGTGAAAGTAGATTGGGGTGATTTTTTAATTTTATAAAGATTGTAAATAACAATAATAATTCCAAATGTAGTATTCTGATTTAAAGTTTACAAGAGCTTCCTGAAGACATGTACATTTAATGAAAATTCAACTTGCACACTTCTAAAGTTATTGAAGAAAGAAAGCAATTCAATTGTTTGCTTTCTGGAGGATTTTAATTCCATTCATGATTACTGGATTGGGCCTTGAGTCTAATTAATGCACCATTACATTCACTCAACGAAAATAGGCAAGAGAATTAATATGGAATGATGCACAAAATTTGGGGGGATAATTGAGGCTTGGAAGAAATTGAGTGTCAAGTAAGAAGATTAGTAGCATTGATTAATGTTATTCTACTGTGTGGTGTTGTTGTTGTTTTTCTGATTTAGTCACCCTGGGTGGGGTGCGGGGTGGGGGAGATTGGAGATGGGGAACCTACTATAACTTAATTAAGCCTGGTAAGGAGACAGTGAAAAATAAACACTTTTAGCAAATAGAATATTTAACTCGTGAACCTTCTGTTAGGTTATTTAATTTTAAGTGTTTCAACTCTCTTAGGAAGGTAGTTTGTGTTGCAGTTAAATTAGTTAAAGCAATCCATAGGGCCAGCTGGTCTCAGCAATCTTGAAGAGACAGGTCTGTTTTACCTGAGTGTTTGCTAATCTTGCCAATATTTCCTCCTGGAAACCTTTCTCACTTCCTTGGGCTAAGTGGTTGTGTTTCAAAGGAGCCATCACAAAATGTTGTTTTGTTCATTTATCAAGTAACAAACCCCAAGGGTCATTTTCTAATCTGGTGAATATGGAAGAGATGAGCCCAAAATATTAAATATCCTTCCTAAGAAATATATCGTGCATTGTCTAAACTTAAATATAAAATGTGCATAAGGAAATGGTATAATTATCATTCCAAATAGGAAATGAAAACATTATCTTGGCCTATCCTGAATGTTCTCATGGAGTTACAGAGTACTCAATCTTTTTTTTTTTTTTTTTCCAGAGTACTAAATCTTCATTTGAGTTTTGTTCTTCAGGAAGAAAAATTACAATGTGAGAGAATTCTTCTTTAGATCCTTTGTGAAACAAGGTAAAATATAATTAAATAATAAGAGTTTACACACATAAAATTTACAGGATGAATCAACATGTAAATAAATATACAGGCACATGTCATAAAACGAATAATTTCTTAACTATAAAATTCCAAGTCCTTGACAGGATTTAGTACAAGCATCATAATAACTTTTGTTAACTAGGTAACTCCCTAAAATTAATATTTTAATTATTGATTAAATCTTCTTTTATCATTTCTCTTATGGACATGTCAAGACATACAACACTGAGGAAAACTGCTAGTCCAATATGCATGAAGAAAGTGGGCAGGTTGGAAGGAAAAGAACGTGCCTAAGCCTCAGGTAGAAAGAGCATATATTAGCTGGGTAGATTTAAAGGAAATCACCTAAGTTCTTTCCTGCAAATAACAAAGACATATGATGTAAGTTAATCAACAATTTAAAAACTAACTCAAACTCCCTGATTCTTCACTCTCAGAATCTACTATCAGTCTCTGGTCCTACTCTCATGACCTATATGCCTTTTAATAGATTTAGATATTCCAGCACCTCAAGACAAGTGAAGGGCTTGAGAGCTTCACTGAAGGATGGCCCCTTGTATATGTGCGCATGACTAATTATGGATCTGTTAGTTACCATTTCTTCTAGACTTAATTTTCTACTGTATTACTGACCTTATTCACATGAAAGACCTTCAATAAATAGTAAATCTGGAGACAGATCTCTCTAATGAAGAGTTAGTACTCAAACCACTTGATAGTTATTTTAATAAATTTCTGTAATAATCAAGCAAAGCATATTATTATGTGCCACTGGAATTACAAATAAGGATGTTTCACAGTCATGAATGCTGGAATCATATCAAAAAGTGAGAAAATAAAAATCATAGAAACTAAAATTTCCAACTTTACTCTTATTGGGGGTAATATATACTTATGACCTATGTGCAAAAATAAATGTTATTCGAAATATACTTGAAAGACACTTCGACATCATTTTACAAATAAACCCACATATACATAAATAAACATGGAAGCAGGAAAAGAAATAATTAGGAATCAAGATTAAATAAGGCAGTCCCTGATTTATAAAAAACCAATAATAAACAATCTATGCAGCCCTTATCCACCTTTTCCATTAGCTGCCATGACAGTCATTGTTAAAAAAAAAAATCTTCCAGCTTTTAGATAATGGCTGTGTTCAGAAGTGCAGGAAAGGGCAAGCTGTGAAAACACACAGAGCTTAGGGAATCTAACCTCAGCACAGCCTGCCTAGAATGATAACCTCCTTGATAAAGAGCACTTTAATACTGACTGGCTTTTTTCACTTTGTTATGTCATTATCTCTCTCCTAAAGATCTACTTACTAAGGACTTTTGGGAGATTAATAAAGATTCTTTTTAAAAAACTGCCCCTATAAGTGTTTGGACACTTAGAACATTTTAGTATGAACAGATTCAACTAAATTGTTCAAACAACTAAAATTAATTGCACTGAGAGATTTGACGCGTAGTCTCTTGTACTTTTGGGTGTTAGAAGACACTGAAACTCCAAGCCTGTGGAGGCGGTACAAACACTGAAAAAGGGAGTTGGGAGAATACTACAGAAATTCAGTTGGCCTGCGGGGGGAAAGGAGAAGAAACTTCCTTTTACTATGCAGGATGACCCTTTTAAGGACCAAGACATAGCCTAATATTGGAATGCTCTATTGCTCCTAAGATGTGGTTAACTTTGGCAGGTTACCCTGCAAATCTATTACCCTTTCATACATAACATTTCTAATGTGGAAAACTATGTCCTGGATAATAGATAACCTTCTTCCATATGGTCTTTGGAGTACTATCCATTTTGTTGTATCCATAGAAACAACCTCTATTAGAATATAAACAAAGGTAAATATCTAAATATAAAGAAGTAAGTTTACCTCTTTAACAGAACAAATTTCCTTGTAATTTAGTGATAACACTGAATGACTTTCATTTTGCAGTATTTGGAAGGCCCCTGCTTATCAGATGACACTTCCCTCTGTAACATATATTTGATATTTTTAGGCATGCTGGAAATATTCTTTCAAAGTCAATGTATTAGGTAAAGACCAGCTTTGCTAAATGACAACTATAAACAATTCCTTTTTAAGTTCAAGAAATTTCATGGCGTATTTCCAGAGTTGTTAATAATTTTTTAAAGCCTAGCAGAGTTGTTCATGTGCTTTGTAAAAACTGTCATGTGCTTATAAGCATCACAAAATATTGGATCTTATAAGAATCTAAACTTGTTATGATGGCCTGATGACAGTTTTTATTAAGAATTTGATGAATTATCTTAATAGACCAGTTTTTCAAATGTGTCAACATTTTGAATGATTTATAATGATTTCAAAAGGACTTAAAATACTTACTCTTTAAAATTAAGCACCTTTACTATTTCCAATACATACTGATGACATGCTTTTCTTCCCAAAGGTAATTTTTTACTTTGTATTTAATCTTTAAATACTAAGCAATTAAAAAATAAAGTGTTAATACACAAGTTAGATTTTTAATGTAATTTCATACTAAAATAAGGAGCTATGAGGCTTTTATAAAAATGATATACACAATATCAAGTCGTTACAAATTTCATTAAACTTGTGATTAAAAATATGGACACTTCCAGAAAAATCCAATGTAAAAGAAATCTATCATATGAAGTGAATTATTAAACATGATTTTAACGGTTTAATGTGTAAAAATATTTGTCTCAGGAAAAAAAAAAAGAGCTTGGTTGAACGTTATAGTCCAAGGTTCATATTGAACCCAAAGCATGAGGAAGATTAAGTGATTCTCCGAGCACCAGTGAGAAGTGTGCAGAAGATGGAGGTCACTCTTTGAAAGAAGATCTCTACGACCTGTGTAAATAGGAGCCCCACAAACACTTCCAACAAGCATAGGTCAGAATAGGGTCATGGCTCCAGGCCCTCTGAACCACTGTTCGCCAAGAGGAGTGTGCTCACCGCGTTAATCTCTCGTCCTTCAGTTCCAGGTCTGCCACAGTGATGAGCTGATCCAGCTTGAATTTAGTGTCAATAATTTCTGCGTCTCGAGGAGAGTATGTGCCACCTTCTTTCTGCTTCTGTCGAATTCTAAAATAAGTGTAGTAAAGTCCAAAAAGGAAATACCATAGAAAGCATATAAAATTAAGTTTCCTTTTCTTTTTAAGTAAAGATATCAGTCAAATAATTTCTTTGTTGGGGTCACATCTCTGAATATGGCGCAAATTTATAGGTACTCAACTTCTTTTTCCTGTTTTAATTCCATAAAACCTAATTCTAACTATATTCCTTTAAGATGTTGCTTTGTCGAAGTTTCAAATTTTAATGAGAATCAGTTGATCAAGGCCTGGGCCACTGGCAAATCTAAACTATCAGGCAAATAAAATTGAAGCTGTGAGCTTGTTTTTCCTCCCGATAGCTGTCTCTAGATTTGTCATAAAGAGAAAGTATGCCGAAGTGGAACCAGCTCATTGTTATCAGCACCAATGGTAAAAGACAATGTTCCATTGTTTTATATACATGAGATATTTCTACATTCATGAAAATGTATAGAAATATGTTTTGAATTGTCTCATAGGCTTTTTATAAAAATATTGTACAGCATATAATGTTATCTTTATTTATATTCAGAAAACTCAAGTTCAAAAATAAAAATCACATGAATCTGAGAATCAAATCCAAGTCCTTTCATTTTTAAGCCATTTATATGCTTATTTTTCTATGACATAGTATGGTAATTACAAAGTGATATTAGCTATTCTATCTTTTACATTTCAAACATTTATTATGTAATATGAATTATGTGTTAAGGATGGAAAAGAAAGTATAAAATATGGTTCCTATCCAAGAACATTACAGTTTAGTTGAGAAGCAAGATCTAAGTGTAGAAAAAGCAATAAAAAGAAAAAAAATCCAAATTCTAATTCATAGGACAACTACTAGTATTGACAGGAAGTAAAAAATAAAGCGAGATCTGATTTGAGGGTTCCAGAACGAGAAGGAGGAGGAAGCACATTTCTGACTGACTGTATAAAAGCAGAGTTGTAGAAAAGCCTAAGGAATGTTCAGGTGAGAAGAGACCCATTTGGCCAAAGAGAAGTGTGTCAGGAGGTTGTAGGGAATAAGAGGGGAGAATTTCTTGCCCACATAAGGAGTTCATCCTGTAAGGAGATGAAAAGTCAGAAAAGATTTTAGAGCAAGGAACAATATGAATATGGCCAAAGCATGCCCTTCAGGGACAAGGAAGATATCTTACACAATCTATCCCTAGAATAGTGCCTAGAATAATGACTTTCTCTCACTATCTCCAGGTGGAATCTGAGAACAGTATGCAGCATAAGAAAAATATTTGTTTCAACAGCTCTTCATATTATCCATCACAATGATGATTTAAGAGATTCAAGGTGAAAGAGATGATACATGGCATACAGAATACAGGACCACCTTCTTCAGATAAAATAAAAACAGCTTACCGAGCTACTTAGGAAATTAGTGTCGTGGTTACCTTTGCAAATATAAGGTCCCTTTAACTCAGAAATCTACCCTATGAAGCCAGATTTTAGGACCACAACTAAGATTTCCCCTGAGGCCCTGTAAACAGGAAGGGAATTAGGAGGCTGATACTGGGAATTTAAAGGGACCCTTGGAAAATGAAGTACAGACTTCGTAAAGTAAACAGGGAGAAGGGGCCCACCATGTAAGGAAGTTGGACATCTTCAAAGTGTTGTCCTGATTGTAAAAATGATCTCTTCTGTATAAACTTTAAGATTTAGACCTGATTAAAATATTTTTCATTAAACCTATCAGAGTTTTAAATTATCTTTTAAAGTGAAGAAATCCCAGAAAACCTTCTGCTTTTGTGTTATCACTTTATTATCTCTCAGTTTTAAACCTCATTGGGGAGTGTATGTGCTATGGTGAGTGCTGTGAATTGTGCAAGACTGTTGAATCACAGATTTGTACCTCTGAAACAAATAATACAATATATGTTTAAAGAAGAAGAAGAAGAAGAAGAAGAAGAAGAAGATAGCAGGAGGGGAAGAATGAAGGGGGGGGGAATTGGAGGGGGAGACGAACCATGAGAAATGATAGACTCTGAAAAACAAACTGAAGGTTCTAGAGGAGAGGGGGGTGGGGGGATGGGTTAGCCTGGTGATGGGTATTAAAGAGGGCACATTCTGCATGGAGCACTGGGTGTTATACACAGACAATGAATCATGGAACACTACATCAAAAACTAATGATGTAATGTATGGTGATTAACATAATAAAATTAAAAACAAAACAAAACAAAACAAACCTGCTCTTCTTTGCCCTGCTCTGTGATATTGGAGCTAGACTCTATACTTCCCTTTGTCGGCTGCTGGGATGCTCAGCTTTGTCAATAGAGGATACCACAGGGACCTTCAAGGCCAGAGGGACAGGGAGATACGTCCCTGGTGTGTTCCAGTGCTGCGTGATTATTATTCATGTGGAAGTCCAGCAGCCCACCTGGATGAGTGCTAGCTGCCTCCAAAGTGGACCCTCTTCCCATTGGTAAACGATTCCAGTAGCTCAGCACCCCCACACTATTCAGCAAGATGGGCTGTTTCTACAGACCAATTCCAGCCTGCCTATCCTCGATTAATGATGACTAACTTCTACAGAACAGCTCCAGCCCCTTCCCTATGTCATCTTCGTTACCTGCTGATAGGTGACCAGCTGCATGTGCCTGTGGTAGACATTCCATGTCAAACTTTTGGAGTGAGACTTCTGGTTCTTAGTTCCTTTATTGTCCATTCTTCCTCAGCCTTGAGAGAGCAGCTGTTTTGTTGTACTTGCTACTTCTGGACCCTTTAGAGTTCTTTAACCCCTTATAGTTGTTAACTATTTCTACTAGCTAGCAATTTTTTAATTAAATACTCCCCATTCAAGCGACTATTATTGTGGCTTCTGTCTCCTGATTGGACAATGACTGAATAATGTCCATAAAGCATCTTAGGAAAGTGGGTATAAATAAATCTTACCTTGCAAATGCAAAAATAGCTGTCCCAAGAAGAATGATCGAAAGGATACACAAAGTGACTGAGAGAATAATTTCTACAGTTCTTTCAGAAAGTCCTTCACCTGAAGAGGACACAGAACATTATTATTGATTATTATTATGAAATACCATTTGGGTCTCAAAACACAGAAAAATATTTTCTTGGAATGTTTCTCAAGAATGCTAAGAAAGTGGACATACATGTTTGTTCCCCTCCTTCTCCTAGATCTTGTAAATCGGGGCTCCGCCCTTGGACCTCTTCTTCTTGCCCTCCACCTTAGTGAGCCCATGCAGTCTCGTGGTGTTAATTTTCATCTTTAGGATGATGACTACTTAATTGCTATCTATTGAACTCCAGACGTGAACATCCACTTGCCTACTAAATATCTTTATTTAGAACTGTAATTAAAATTTCAAAATCATATCCAAAGCTGAACTCCTATAATTCCTTCCATTCAACTGCATCTTTCTACCTCTTAGTTAATAACAACTTCATTGATCTAGTTGCTCAGTCCAAAAACTCTGCAGTAATAGACACTCTTTCTCTCAGAGAACACATCCACAATCTCCTAGGAAATCTTGTTGCCTCTATCTTCAAGATACACATATTTTTCTTTAAAAGAAACTAGGGAAACTAGGAGAGATAGTAATTCCAAAGTATGATTAGAAAACAAAAGGAATTTGGGACATCTGGAGGAGCCAGAGAGCTAAGAAGCTATCAAAGGCTAATGGTATGGAAAGAAGAAAGGATCATCTTGCAGAAGTTCCTACTGGTCAAAGAGGGAACAACTTAAATTTTATGATGAATAAAAACTGAAATTGGTGGAAATATATTCAATATATAAAAATCCACAACTTCTAGTATTATTCAATGAAAGAGATATAAAAAAATATACAAACTTTTAATTTGTAAGCACTGGTTATAGCCAGACTGCCATTTTCTTATTTTAAAAATCTGTAATTAAAGGGAAAAAACTAAGCATTTTTTCCTAGCTTTCTCATATGAACTGTATTTTATGAATTAAAAAAATAGTCTTACTCAAGGCAATAAAGCACTTCTTTAGAGGAGAGTTCCATTTAATAAGTGTGGAAGGAATAATACAGTTAGAAATTAGTTTTTCACTCCTAATAAAATAATTGATTTAGGTAACAATCATAAATCTATCCTCAATGATTAAGAGGAAGGTTGATAGGGAATTGGATATCAACAGGACACTAGACTATCATCCTACAGATTATTTGCTAGTAATAACAAGGGGGGAAAAAACCAACTTTCCAATGAAGGTTCATGCTGTTACGACAACTAAAACTCACTGATCAATTTTAACATCATTGAAATGTGACAACCAGATGTTATATGCCTCCTGATGAGAGGTGTTTTAATCTAGGCAGCAACACCTGCAAAATATCTTTGCTGAAAATGAATATTCAAACCTTTAGATCTTATTTCTAATTTATAAGAAGTAGAAGAAGGAGGAAAAAAATTAAATCACACCAAGAGAAAGCAATTAAACAGATTCAGAATATGGGACCTCCTATAGAACAACTCATGTGTTTGCCCTAATGAATCTATGGCATAGGGGGAAAAAAGGGGAAGAAAAAAGACAGTAAGAGACACAACAATAAAAATAATCTATGAACCTCTTATTGGGGTCCTGGTTCAGACATACTATGAAGAAAAAAAAACCAGAAGATGATTTGAAAATGTATAGAGTATTATATAATATTAAGGATTTATCATTAATTTTATCTAACTGTGACAATAGAAATGTTCTTACTAGAGAAACATACTAAATAGTGGAATATAATGCTTTGTGTGATTTACTTTAAAATACTTCAGAAATAAAAGAACACATACATAAATAAAACAAATGTAACACAATGTTAAAAATTATTACACTTAATTAGTAAGTATTTGGGGGTTCATTATACTATTCAAAACTTTGTATATGCTGTATTCATTTTTCATCCCGTCTGCTGCCAGGATCCTGAGCCAGGCCACCACCCTGCTTTGCATGAATTATTGTATAGACATCTAACAAGTCTTCTTGTAGTCACCCTTGTCCTTTTTAAAATATTACCTTTCTACTTAAAATCCTCCTCATCTCTCACAGGGAAAAGCCAAAGTCCTTCCAATGGCCTCTGGTCCCTCATTAACTCTCTGACTCCCTGTTATCTCTCTGACTTCCCCTTCAATTTCCACCTTCCTCACTCCGCTGGAGCCAGACTGGCCTCCCTGTTGCTCTTGGAACATACCAGGTCATGGGGCATTTGCACAAGCTTTTCCCTGTGCTTGGAAAGGTATTTCTCTTGTGTATCTGTCTGAGTAGCCACTTCATAACCTTCAAGGGTTTGCTCAAATATCACCTTCTCAATGAAGCCCAAACGGACCAAATATATGTGTCCCTCCAAAATTCTTATGTTGACGCCCTAGCCTCTCAGTGTGACTGTATTTGGAATTAGGAAGTAACTAACATTAAATGAGGTCATAAGGGCTGGGCCCCAATCCAATAGACTTAGTGTTCTTATAACAAGAGACACCAGAAAGCTAGCTCTCTCCCTCTGTGCACATGTACTGAGGAGAGGTCCTATGAGAACACAGCAAGAAGGAGGCCTTCTGCCAGCCAGGAAGAGAGCCCTCACCACAGAACTAACTTACTGGAACTTGGTTCTTAGATTTCTAGCATCCAGGACTGTGAGCAAAATTTCTGTTTAAGCCACACAGCCTATATGGTAATTTGTTATGCTAGACTAAGCACACTAAGACATCATCCTATTTAAAATCAAAAGCTCCAACTTCCTCACTTCTGCCTTCCCCCTTCTACATCCTCTGCACTCCGTTCTACTTTTTCCCTCCATTGCTCTTATCAGACTTTAATATATCTTATAATAAATTTATTTATGATCCTCATTGTTCATTGTCTGTCCAGAATGTAAAGACAGGAGTCTTCGTTTTATTCAAAACTGTATTCCCAGTTCTGAGAATAATACCAGATACATAATAAATACTCAATAAATATTTGCTAAATTTGCTAATGAATATAAATGTTGGTTTTGAAATATATACTAAAAATTTTCAGGTTGAAGATCAAGCATTGAAACAAATAAGAAATGCAAGATATTTATCATTTACTTAGAAACAACTATTATAGTTGTAAACATTTTTAAGTTATATGAGTTATAATTTATAATTTTACTGTAAAAAGTACAAAAGTTAAGTGACAAAATAAAATAGGTTAACTACCTGTATAACATGCAAGAATTAGTGTTTTATCTTTTTTCCCTGGGTTGGTGCTTATGAAATGTTAACAATAGGAAAGGGTTCCTATGGCTATTTTGCCTGGTAGATTCGAATGAATACTGAATCTTAAAAATAGTTGCCAGAGTTTCATGGTTATCTAGATCTCCAGCTAAGTTTAGGAGACTATAAAGCAGCAAGTAGCTCATACAGTATTTTAGATACCCCTTTTTAAAATATATTAACATGTGAATGGCTTGTTTTATGAATTTTCACAGGCTGACTCTAATTGGATGTGCATGGGAAAGGAAATACATGAAGATGAATAAAGAATCCTCTTTATCAGGTAATACTGGATCACCGGACCTTAGAACCCAGTGGGGGAAAAAAATGGTTTCATAGACCACAAAAAAAATGTTTCAGATTAGATTATCATTTCAAACACTAGCCAAGTGAAGTGAGGAAATGACATACAATGTATTAATAAACAGTATGTAATCCTTTGGAGTACATGTATTACAAATGTACTAGTAGGAAAGGACAAAGTGTACCATGACTGTCCAGTACAAATTCTGATTCACTGTCATGCATATACCCACAGAGCATTACCATCCAAAATGAAGTCACTTCTCCAAATCCTTCCATAGAAAATGGAATTCTTTCACTTGAAAATATAAACATAATTCTCTCTGTAATAAGCAGAAGTCATTTCCTGACTAGACTTAAAGTCCTAAGAAAGGTCACATTAAATTATGTTTTATTTGCATAATAAAATGTACTGCTGTAATTAAGCAAACATAATTTTAAAGCACTAAATTTCAAAGTGTTTTTTGATTGAAATCTGATTTAAGCCAGTTTTATAACTCTAAGAAGAAGCTGAATTAAATGAGTTATAAAGCTCATAGGACATATCTGGCTCTTGATATAGATGTATGTCATGTGAAAGATCTAATATTATTATTAATCTTAAAAGAAAACAACTTGTTATAACAGAACTTAAGTATAAGGATCTCTTCTTCTCTTTTGGACAGTACTATTCATCCAGATATTCAAGTACTGAACAAAGAATTTATTAAAAGTCACTCAATTTCATAACTGAAGAAATGTAAGTTAAAACACACTAGGGGCACCTGGGTGGCTCATCAGTTAAGCATCTGTCTGTGGCTCTGGTCCTGGGGTCCTGGGATGGAGCCCTGCATTGGCCTTCTTACTCAGCGGGGAGCCTGCTTCTCCCTCTCCCTCTGTCCTCCCCCTACTGGTGTTCTCTCTCTCTCAAATAAATAAAATCCTTAAAAATAAATAAAATAAATAAAATAAAATAAAATAAAATACCCTAGACATATTATTTTCATGCATCAGTTTGGCAAAATATTAAAAGTAGACAATAAACAGTGGTTTCCAGGGTGTAAGGAAACACTTATTCATTGCTAAGAAAAAAAAACAAAACAAAAAGGAATGTGCAAAAGTAAAGCATACTCATGTCTGAATGCTAATCTCCAAAAGCTAAGAGGAAATGATGATAAGAAAACAGCTGGAAGTAATTAAAAATGTTGGGAAGAGAAAAAGGTACAGCAAGGATAGGAAGTCTGTGGGAGCAGAAAACTCATCAAGAGCAGTGCAACTGCAACCGACTCGGACACTTAGCAACTTCCAGGCAATGCGTACAGCAGTTACTAGCACAGCACTGGCTTGAGTCAGGCTGCCTGGATCTAAAAGTTGCTGCTGCCCTGTCCTAGCTCTGTAACCTCGGGCAAGTTGCTAAAAGACCCATCCTTCCGATTTCTTACCAATAAATTGAGGACACCTATAAATAGGGGGTTATGTTAATAGGGTTGTGAAGAATATGTGGGGTTATATATAAAAATATTCATAAAAGCCTTGGCACATGAATAATTCTCTTTATTGGGACGCCTGGGTGTCTCAGTCGGTTAAGCATCTGCCTTCGGCTCAGGTCATGATCCCAGAACCCTGCAATCGAGTCCCGCATTGGGGGGGAGGGTCCCTGCTCAGCTTCTCCCTCTGCCTGCCACTCCCCCTGCTTGTGTTACCTCTCTCGCTGTGTCTCTCTCTGACAAATAAAATCTTTGGAAAAAAATAATAATTATCTGTATTAATAAACATTTCATATTTATTTGTCATTCATTCATCTGATTTAATCTTCCAGTTAACTTATGAGGTAGGCATTATTATTTTCATTTTGGAAATAAAATTTCAGAAATTAATTTGTTAAAGTAACAAATCTAAGGCCATATAAATTCAATATATACCCATACGGCCTGAAATATGCCTGTCTGACCGCAAAGTTTATGAGGTTCAGCACCACATTACCACTGCCTCATTAACATCATAAAACTTTCCTCATTCATCTGGTGTCTTGGGGGCAAATGATCCTTTTGCTGCAAAAAAAAAAAAAAAAAATACATAGCGACTCCCGATTTCTGTTTCTAAATGAGCATATTGGAACTTCTCATTGTTAGCACAGTAATTAAATGAGAAGTGTTATGACAAAAGAAAACAATCACAGAGTGCCTTTGCCATGGGGTTTAAGATTTCATCTTGTTCAGCTTTAATGAAGCCCGGTAAGGTGTAGAAAGCAGTGTCTGATTTTCAAATCACAGGAATCCTCTATAATTAAACCTTATAATCAAAACATTGCCTACGAGCAGTTTCCATAAACTGATGTGCCCAGAGAGGATTTTTAAAAAGAGTTTAAGAAGGATTCTCATGAGTTTTGATAGTAAAAATGTTAATGCTCATTCTGAGTGAAAACAAAATCAAATAAGTTGTAGGTATTTCTTTGGGATTAAAATAATGGCATATGTCATTTCCCCTGTTTATTCCTACAGGTCATGAAGATTTCCCTAAGTGCAAACTCCTCTTCCACACACTCATCCTTATTCAGCAAAGCCCTGCCTGGCCCCTTCTCACTTGTGCTTTTGTTAACCCTTTTCAATAAACTTAAACCTTTTAGTTGATTAGTCTATGGTGATTCTTTTGCCCCTAATTTTAACTTCAAAATAATAGTATCCATAAGAGGCCCAACCACTATCAAAATGGTCTGTCTTAGAAATGTACACTCTATACTAACTTAAAAGGACAGCCTTGCAAAGGCTCTTAAATCCTGAAGATTTTACTTAGCTTGGAGCTCACTGCCTGTGCTATGCTAAATACCAGTGAAGGAATGTATATCCACAGGTGGTTTGAGGACCTAGATGGGCTCTTCACTTCTTTCACTGAAGTCTGAGATCACATACACACATAAGTTCTCAGCAGGCTTGTGGGGAATGTTGGGAGCCTCTAGCCTGTTGCAAATGGTATCATCTATCCTAATACATGACATATTTGAGATAAACAAGGACTCAAACAACCATTGTAATATTCTGATGATGCCAGGGTAATTACATCAATGCATTTTACTATATGGTTGCTCCCATTCTCACAGCCATGAGACCATTCTTGCCGCTGACTAATGTAGAAATAATCAAGTTTTTTTCCTTTTTGAATTTTATTACTTCTTCCTTGGCAATGTTTGATTTTCTCCACCCCCCCCAAAACTTGTATGACTCCATGGTCTTTTATTAATGTCAAATCATGGACCAGGGCCATTTCTGGAGTGTACTCTTTGGTTCCTGACCCATCAAACTGAATCTGATATCCACAGAACCATAAGATCCAAATCTCCAGGTAAAATGTGAGGACAGAAATTGATGGTAGTAAATCCATTAACCAGCTAGATGACTGGGCTACTTTTCCAGACGTTGAGGAATTCTGCTCCAATGGTCCATTTCATAGTCCAAAGGTGCACATCTCATTTCATCACAACTCAGGGTGGCACTTCTAATTATTTTCTCCACTCCTGCCTGTCATGGTTTTACTAACTATAAATGATTATCTTGATAGCAGAACTCCATGTGGTCAATCCAGAATAAGACTATAGTGCCATTATTTATCAGAAGAGAGTCCACGGAAGAAAATCTAAGGAGAAGCTTGAAAGGCTGCCCTTATGTCCCTGATCTACAAATAATATATGATGTATGGGACCCTTCCTTGTAACTACTTGTAACTGCCCCTTAGCAACCCAATGGCTTTCTACCTTATATGTTGAATCTACGTTTCACCAGTGCTTAAGTTTGACCAGATCCTATGCTCTGTGCTTTGTTCCACATTTTGCATCCCCTTTAGACTCCTGCTGTTACCAGGGCACACAAACATTAGTACCTGGATGACTGGGGTGGGGATAGTCATGATTTCAAAGAAGGAACCAGAGAACTGATGGTGTATTTCTGCTACTTTCTAGAATTAATTATTTTATTCCACTGAATTGGCTGTGAGAGTAAGGAAGAAAAAGAAGAACATTGCTGAGGAGCACCTTGAGACCACCTGCAGCCAAAGTTCTACTGGAGGCCCACCCTCAGCCAGAGGGAAGACATTTGGCAGAATGTGAGGAATCACATCCCTGCACATCATGGTTTCTGATGCTTGTCTTTCCCCTTTTTTCATTCCTATTACCCTGGATGTTGTAACTTCGTCTCTCAGAGAACTGACATAACGTACTCTCACATCAATAATCTGCATGAAACCAGCAATCTATGAGAGACATAAGCACACAAGAAAATCAGCAAGGCGAAATCTTTAGCACTGCTCCTACAAAATGTCATCTCCATTAGATATATGAGCTATCCACTTTGTCTTTGTCTCTTATCTTGCATCAGTAAACACATCAGGATCACCATTTTGCTGTGGTAATAGTTTCTGAATGCTTAACCTAAAGGAAAAAATGTTGGTGCCATCAAGACATTTACTTCACTGTGGTGGTGTCAGGGTGTGATCAACTCACCTATCAAACGACGAAATACTCCACACCATTTCAAAACCACAAGTCTAGTCAGCCAATTGTAAAATGACTGAATTACTGGGTAAAATTAATTAATTAAACCATTGGTATTGTGGAATAAGACAACAGAGCCAAAGAAATTCATGTTATTCCTCTATAAACATCTATGTAGCAACCCACGAGCCCCTTTATTTCTTCAAGATTGAAAATTTCCTTAACTAAGTAGAGGTTGTAGAAACTGACTCATTAGACAATTAATCTCCCACAACCAGAGGAGAATTTCTAACTGAGAATAATGGAAAAATCTATATTCTTCCAGCCACAACTCTCGCTGAAATCTGTTGCGGCTCACATTATACTGTGGATCTGAACGGCACACAAAGGTCCACATTCTCAAAGCTTGATACAGAGAAAATTGGAAGCTGCAATGTACTTAGAGAAATCCTAGGGAAATCATTTCTCCTAAAAAAGTATATTTCTAAGATCTTTGATTATAACCTATCCAAAAAGAAGTGATTAAGTATTTAAAATTTTACTAACTATAAAATATTAATATCTTTACATATGCTATTTTATTTAAATCTTCAAGGTGGACACTCTCACCACCATTTTCTAAATAGGAAACTGAGGTCTATAGAAATTATTTTCTCAAGTGGCAGAGTCAAGTTTTCAATCCAGGTCTAAATCCTGTATTTGTACTGAAATGGTTATGGAATCTGTGCTAGAATACTGGTTGAGCCACTTAATTACTTAATCTGGGCTTTGGTTTCCTCATCTATAAAATGGAGCTAACAGCACCTAACAGCTTCTCTCCATCTCAGCACTATGGGCATCATGCACTAAATAATTCTTTGCTGAAAAGATTGTCCTATGCTACATAGGATGTTCAGCAACCTCCCTGGCCTCTGCCCACTAGATGCCAGTAGCTTGGCCCCATAATTGTGACAACCAAATATGGCTACAGACATTGCTACATATTCCCTGGAGAGTAAAATCACTCTGGTTGAGAACTACTGGTATCAATTAAAAGACAGTTGTGAAGAGTCCATCAGTTACTATATACAAAGAGTCTAGAAGACGATGATGGTAAAGATGGAGGAGGAGGGGGTGGAGGAAAACACTTGTTTTGGACTAAATTGTACTTACGGTTTATTCAGGCCTGATTGGGTGGGTATAATTGAAAAAACTCACTTAAGACTTGATAAGAAAATAAAATTTTAAAAAGTTGGCAAGTTTCTAGTTTTTAAGATTATTTCAGGAAAATTTCCATAAACCTTTTTCTTTTTTATTAGGTAAAAATGTTTTACATATAAGATTATATATTAAACATCCAAGTAAATATTTGCTTAGTATAATGTTGGTACACATCAACATAGAACTAATACCATATTGAGATCTATGTCCAGATTTGAATAGATGGAACATCCATCACTTAAAAGAATATCACAAATACTATTTTTTCCTTTGTCAGACTAATTAACCCTGAAATGAATTTATACTTGAGAACATTCAGTCATGGATTAATATATTTACTAATTAATGTTACAACTATGATTAGCATGTTGAGATTATCAATGAAATCAAATTGCAGAATATATCTTACCTAAAGTCTTAACAGGATCAGAATAATCAGAATCAGTAAATTGTCCCATAATATTTGTGGCTCTAAATTTAAATCTACGAAATAAAAAAAATAAAAACCAAAAATTTGCATGGTATATGACTTTTTTCTATGAATAATTTAACAAATAGCAATGAAAAATACACATTTTTATTCAAGAGAAAATGTATTTATAAGATGTAAACTTGGAAATCAATTGCCATCAGAACAATATGCCTTATCTTTATGTGAGATGAATAATTATCCTGCACATAAGAGAGTAATTAAAAGTTTGGCCAGACTCATGAGTAGTCAGCAGGTTAAAGAGATGAAGTAGATTACATCCCTCATAGATTTATTTGGATGAAATTATTTCATGTCTGTGTGAAAGTGTGTTACACAAACATACTTTACAAATATAAAGTTTAATAACTGTTATACCTCAACTACTTTTGAAAATACCAATGACCTAGATTTAGAATGGTCATACAGAACTTATTTTGTTCACATGTTAACAAAATGCTTCTTAATTCTGTGTGTGCACAGAGTATTTTCACTTTCTATGTTTTTATGACATAAGAAACAGAAAATGGTTACAGAATGGGTGATTTTAACATCTTCAGAGATAACTGAAATTTACCTTATTTAAAAATTATAGACATCTAAGCATTTTAAAGTACAAAACCAACTTACATTAATAAGTTTCAGTTTATAATTTAATCTCTACTCTTCTCAAATTCTTATGACTTTATTGATTATATGAAGAGTCTGTTTTGGAAAAATATGCAAAATAAATAATATTTGAATAAATATTAAATTTTGTGGTATAACATTTTCATAACTGCCTATTATGATGACTAAATTTTAGGCAATAGATTAGTAACCAAAGTAACTGTACTTATTAAGAGATGATAGAGCATTCTGTTTTTTTCAAATTCCTGACTTCTTTATTTTTCTAATGTTAGCTTAGAATGTTTATGAAGAATTTAATAATGCTTTAACTAGCAGGCAAACATGAAATTAGCTGTATTTTCCAAATTTGGTAGTAAAAATTATATTTTGGAAATTAAATAATTTAAGATTAAAAAATTAGTCTTATGACAAAAGTAACACAATCAATTTAACAGGAGACGTGATTAATTTAGCAAAGCATTTAATAAAGCCAGAATATCAGCAGTGGTACTTAATACATTAGATTATCATGATCTACAAAATGACAACTATTAAAGTGAATTATAAATATTTCAGTCACTAATTGAGAGGTTTAATAATACAAAGAGGAGAAAATTATTGCTATAACTCTGGTAAACTGAAGCTGTCGTCAACTAAAAGACTAGGAGAGTGTTTCTAAAAACCCATAAATTAGCACGTGTTGCAAAATAATGAGTGAAAAGCACAAAATATTATGTTAGTCACATTATCCTTTACAGAAAGAATTCAATTCTCCTACCCATGTTCTCCAATTACATGTTTTTCATATTGTCCTTATGTCACTTATCATATCAAATCATAATTACTTTTAAGCTTGCCTACTTTCCCTATAGAACTGTACTTTTAGGGAATGTAAGGACAATGTCTTGTTGATCTTTACCATGTATCAGGTCATGATACATTATGGATGCCTAGTGCTTACTGGAAAGATGAAAGGATGGGTAGATGGATGAATAAAAGATGTCGCCTTGCTTGCTACCATGATGCATTAGTAAACATCAACTATACTTACAAGTATTGCTTTTTTGGTTTCAGAGGTCCATTGCAAATTCTGTCTTCACTGCCAGGAATCATGCATGCATTATCAGCACCAATGATGTAGATTTCTTCATTGCCACTGAACTTTGCCTTTCCTTCCGTACATGGGGGATTAGGAAAGCCTTCGTTTGTAAAATACGGCCTTGGTTTATTAAAATATGCATCATACCACTTTGTTACATTTCCATCATGCTGAGCTATTTTCAGAAAAAAAGGATAAAATTACAAGTAATATATGAAGGTATTTTCACATTTCTGAAGAGCATTTGTATAATTGCATGAGGAAAATCTGGATGCAACATCTGTCACTCTGTGAACCACCAGGGATGATTCAGCTGATCTACCTGGATAAACAGGTAGATCACACATCACACATGATTCTTTAGGCTTTATTATGGAGGATGACTTCTCAGAGACAGAAAGAACATCCCTTGGTCAAGGATAACTCTCCTTTTCATACCTCCAAAGAAGCAATCAAGACTCTATTTTGTCAAAATCAAGCAATCCAACCAGTATACGGAATGAATAAATAAATCACATATTTTAACTATGCCTTGTCTTATTTTTGTCAAGTATTTTAGGTACAAATTAATGATTAGTATAATTAATGATAATATTAACACTGTATTAAGCTCAACAGTTGTGTGATAATGGGTAGTCAACCTTATATTACTAATTTTGAACTGAAACTTCTTTAGCATTCAACAATTCATACTCTACAGTTTAACAAGGTAAGTTGACAGTTGATGATACCCCCTGCTTCTGTTACAAGCACTTGTACATTTTTGATTGGTCCATGATCATCATTGTAGTAACATATTGGCATTCTGATTGTAATTGTTGTTGAAGTCACAAGCAGTTTTCCTGTGGCATCATAAATAGGGGTTGGTTTGGTTTTTGGTCGTGCTGGAGCTTTAAACAAAGAAGAAATATCACTGCAATTGATTTTTTGTTTCTGAAGAGAAGAAAAAAAATTTAAATTCTCATTTCATGCAGGTGATTTATAGATAAAATGATGACAAACAAATAACAAATGAAACAGTTTTGTTTGACTGCAACAGATATTTAGCAATTATTATCTCTTGATGCTTTAATTATGTATTTCATACTGGCTTGAGATAATGGGGCTCAGGTGTGATTTTTAGGTGTCTGACTCCTCTTCACATATTAAAAAAATTCAAATTATATATGTTCTCACACCATTACCAATTTTTGTAAGTGTATTAAATCATACTAATATTTTAGTGGGTTTTTTCTTTTACTTCCTTTAGCTGATTCATCAATTTCTATCCTAGTCATAATAGCATCCCTCCCACAGTTTATCCATGCCAAACATTTGGATGATATACTCCCATATTTTTCTCCATGTTCACACAATCATATAAAATACATAAAGTCATACATAATGGATTATTCTCACTCTTTGATTTTTTAATGGGGCTATGTTATGTATTATAATCACTCCACATTTTGCTTTTTTCACTTAAATGACTTATATAAGTCTTTCCAAGTCACCAAGTATGGGGCTAACTCATTCTTCTTAGTGACTATGTTGTATATATCATGGTGTGACAACATCATATTTATTCAGTCATTCAGTTAGTAATGGGAATTCAATTTTCCTTCTGGTTTTCAACATTTGCCACAATAACCAGCCTTATATATTTAGCCTTATGTACTAATCCTTTTATTTCTGTGGAATAGATTTCCAAGAAGAGAATTTCTGGAACAAAAGATATAAATATTTTTAACTTTAATAGATATTACCAGAATAATTTCTGAAAGTGCCACAATAATTCACATTTTACTGCCAATGCATACAAATATCTCCAAAATCATTATCTGTAGGAGTTCTGCTTGTTTCATTTAATCTCATTACTATATGCATATACCAGCTGTTTGAAACACAGCAAGTTGCTTAATCAAACTTCAATTTCCATATTTATTAAATCTTTTTAAAAGCTTCTCAATAATGCCATAAAATTGGCAATACCATTTCCATTTTGTAGATGAGGAAATGGCCTTATGTCACATAGCTGTAAAAGGGAAATATCAAGATTTGAATCAAATCTTTTTGGCTTGATCCTTTAGCTCACTCCTCTGAGATGTAAAGGCTATAATAATATTAGATGTGTAGGAATTTATTGGAGAAAATATCCATGAAGAGTCAAGGAACAGGGAACAGGAGTAGGTGGCAAGAGCCTTTAGAGCACAGATCACAGGTCTGATACCTGCGTGAGAGAAGAAGAAAGGAAGGATTCAGCAAGAAGATCCTCAGATTTCAGGGAGTTCTGAGAAACTTTCAGGCAGGCCACTGGGGAGTCCCCAAGAAAAGATTTCCAGTTAGAGGAATCTGGCACTGGATATGATTACCCAACTGTATATTATGTGTCAAATGCAAATTTAATGAGACTACTATTAATTCAATGTCACTCCATGTCACCAAAAACAATCATGCATATTACTGGAGAAAAATATTTCTCTGGCACCTCCCCACTACCACCAGTACTCACATATTTTTTTCTAGACAACTGATTATGAGTCTATCTGTCCTATCTAAGGAGTGGAAAGTCAGAACTAATCATCTCTACCTGGGGTTGATCAAAGCAATAGACATAGCAAGTTTTGCTAAAGAATTAATATAATGCTTCTATTGTTACCTGCATACTTACCTGTCTGCCACTGAATAACAAAGAAATTAAGATGGTATGACATAAGCTCTTTTTGATGAAGTCATTTGGCAAAACAGCTGATGTTTCTGAAGAGCTTATGCATTTGCACATTCCAAGTAGTTTGGAATTGAAAGCAACTCTTAATACTTTTAAATAATATTACAATTATATAAACTACCATTGATGAAAAGATAAAACTTATCAGCTTCATCTTACAGTGAACATTTCTTATTCTTAATAATACTAGTTTCCAGGCACTGTCCTAAGCGTTTTTCAAAGATTATCACTTTTAATCTTCACAACAATCTGGGAGGTAGGAACTAGCATTATCTGCATTTTACAAGCTTATAGAGGTTAAGACACTTGCCTAACGTCAAGCAGATATCAAATGGCCAATCCAGGATTCAGTCTCAGCAGTTTGACCCTAGACTCAGTCTAGAGCTAGCACATTTGATCACTCTGCTCTGCTGTGCTTACCAAAGACTAAGAAAAGTTACTTTTTGCTTCAGAAAGAGAAGTGTTCTATTAGAGGTCCAAACGCTTCAGTTTTTTAATCTCTCTGCAGGTTTTATTATAGATTTTTAGAGAGATAGCACAATTGGATATATGTTTTCAGTCAGGAAGAGAAAGTATCCCGAATAACTGGCTAGCCCTAAATTCTTCTTAACAATCTTTTTTGGTTTTCATGGATTGTTTTGCGTGAGTGAGGCAGCCTTCAATTTTAATTATATTTTCTATAAACAATACCTGTCAGAATAATGAATTGATAGATCTACTTTACAGTCAGAATCATAAAGTTGAATATATGGTAGTTCAGTAAACACTATCTGATTAGCTAAAAAGAATTTTACTTTTGAGATAAAAGATCAGTCAAGGAATTTAATTAAAACTAGTCCAACTCTAGCCATGGGTAATTTAACAATGAATTTTCAATAAAATTATAAAACATAATAACAGACTATAAAATTTGTCTCAGAAAACTTTAAATTTAGAGGGAAAGAAATATAAGATAAATAGCAGGTGGGCATTCTCTTTCTTTAAGATGGTAATTTGCATTATCATTTAGACATTTTAAGTATAGCTTTAATAAGCAGGCTTTATTACTTAATGTATGCTTATTATTGCATATGCATCATTTATAAGCTTGACTACATTCTTAACTCTGATAATAGAATTCAATTATAATTACTCTTTGATTAAGACAACAGTATTTCACAGGAAGGCAGCTCATGTATGTACCTTTAATGTCCATGGTTATTCTCATCTGAACCTTTGGCCCTGCACCAGCACTATTAATTGCATAAATCTAAAAGAAAAAGAGAAACATCTTGTTACTATTTTTATTATGGTCATATGTAATTTTAAAATGATTCTACATTGGGGCGCCTGGGTGGTTCAGTCGTTAAGCGTCTGCCTTTGGCTCAGGTCATGATCCCAGGGTCCTGGGATCGAGCCCCACATCGGGCTCCCTGCTCAGCGGGAAGCCTGCTTCTCCCTCTCCCACTCCCCCTGCTTGTGTTCCCTCTCTTGCTGTCACTCTCTCTGTGTCAAATAAAATCTTTAAGTAAAATAAAATGATTCCACTTTTAAAAATAACTGCATATAGCCTATTTATCACATTTTTCTTGCACTTACTCAAATGAATACAGTATGTGTAGGAAGAACATTAATAGTAAAGTAGTTCTTAAAGCTGATTTTAAGTATAGAGTCCCGAGAACAAAGGCTGAGTGACTTAAACAGCCCTATCATAGCGACCAGGAAAGGATGTGGCTTCAATTTGAACCCGTAGGAGGAGCAGACACAGAAAAGCCACTATGTCTACACTCCTTCATCTACTCTCACATCTGCTCCTTCCCTCTGTAGCTTGGTAACTCTGGCTTTCTTTAAATCCATATTCAAGACCCTCTTTTTTTCCCTTCTCTGAAATGAAATCCTATTCCTTCAACCTCCTTGTTTTCCTGTATTAAATCATCCCTCTGAAAGTTGGCCTTTACGCCCTTCTTCACCCCTGCCCCAAAGTATCTGACAGTAAAACCTGCGTAATGCAGCATATACACATAAAACATTTCTGTTTGTATAGACAGAGGGTGATTCACACAAATGTGAATCCTTTCAATTCATTTTATGCCTAAGAAACTATAGATAGAGAATCTTCTTTTATTTATTTTATTTTGCTCTATAAAACAAAGACTATATTCTTGCCCAGTTTCATTCACAAACACAATTCAGAATATGTTTATTGGAACTAATTAATTTGTTTTCTATACTTCACACTATAGATACTTTGAGAATGTTTTTACTGAATTTAAATTATAATAATATATATGATGCAGTGGGAATGGTAAATAAACTAAGCCTAAAAAATGTGGTTAAAAAATATCTAAAGGAAATATTTATTGGAGTTTGTAAATTTAAGAAAAGAAGTATTGGGAAGGCTGGGTGGCTCAGTTGGTTAAGCATCTGCCTTCAGCTCAGGCTCAGGTCATGACCCCAGGGTCCTGGGATTGAGCCCTGTATGGGCTCCCTGATCAGTGGGGAGACTGCTTCTCCCTTTCCCTCTGCCCCCCCGCCCCCTCCCACTAGAGCTCACTCTCTTTCTCTTTCAAATGAATAAATAAAATCTTTTTAAAAAGTATTAAAAATGGAAAGCAAAATTATGGTGTGCTTCATTATTTTTACTTCTTTGTAGTACAGCCTAACATTTAAGTGAGATAATAAATGAAGAGTTAGGTGAGCTACTCAAATTGTGTTGTACAAAGAAGTCACTTGTAAACCTGTTGAATGAAGATATGCAGGTTTTGATTCCGTAGGTTGGGATGGATGTGAAAATTATATATTTCTAATAAACTCCCAGGTGTTGAAGAGCTACAAATTGCACTTTCTCAACAGTAAGTTAGAGAATTTTTTTTACTGTTCTTTAAATTATGAATTAGTTCTACTTTGTTTCCTATTTTTTCCTCTTGTTCCAAAAGGCAAAACTGATGGAGCACTCACAACTTCCCATAACTATAATTCTTTAATCCTTACAAAAATCCTATAAAGAAGTCATTATTCCTATTATTGTTTTTCCTTTTTTTTTTGTTTCAAGTTTTTATTTAAATTCCAGTTGGTTAACATACAGTGTACAGTTTCAGGAGCAGAATTTACTGTTTTTTTTGATAAAAAAACTGAGGTACAGATTTGAGGCAAATGCCCAGAAACGAATCGCAGAGTCAGGATTTGAACTCAGATTAGTTCATCCTCATAACCACCCTCCCTATTCTAATAGACCTTCCACAACGGTGGTCCATTTAATGGGATGTGCAACAAGAATCTTAGCAGGACAGATATATATATAAAATAAGATATATAGTGAGTGAAGGAAGAAATGAAGATATGTAGATATATAGATATAATATAGAGAAAAACATGTACATATGAATACAAATTATTAATAACAGTGTTCTGATCATTACACAATAATCATAAAGAACTGGTAGGAAGATTAATTACTAAGCTACCTGAAGTTGGGGTGAATTCTATGTTGCTTAAAAGATGATATTCTGACCCATATAATTCTATTTGAAAATTTTAAGACATATTACAAAAAAGCATTTTTTGAAATACATTATGTGTATGTCTGTATGTATATAAACACACATGGATAATTTAGAATTAGGATGTAAAATATTTAGCTTTAGTAATTATTACGTGAAGGGCATGTGAATTTCAAACATGTAAATAGTTACTTCTGCCCTTTGCCTTTGAAATTTGCTTTTCCATTTTCCATTTATAATCACACATAAACAGCTTCCCTTTAGGTAGAATTCTCTCTTTACATATCACTACTCTCTTGCTTTTAACATGCATTTTCTTTCCCCTTTATTTTATTTATGGATTTCTACTATTGTTGTGAAAACTTTTTTGTTACCTAAATATTTTCATTGTGCTTGCTGTATTATAATAGGAAATAGCAATTTCATTTCTCTAAATGTTATTTTCTGTTGGCATGTCTTACACAATCCCACAAAAAGATATGAGAAATCTAGTGTGCACCTAAGCTGCAGTATTTTTGAATGCTGAGTTTGTAAACTGACTTTGTAAAATAGGTGAATAATTAAACACTATGAATGCTTACACTGATATTATATGTATGTCCACCTTTTAGTCCTTCTAACATCGCAATGACGGATGTGTCAGTTTGCTGGATAATACTGAGGTTGTGAATCTGGACAGCAGTAGGATCATCTTCTCGGTAAACTAAAGCTTGGTATACTTGGATATTTCCATTGGGTTGAGAAGGAGGAAGAAATGTTAACTGAAATTTTGTAACTTCGTCTGGTATCTTCTGAAATGTCATATTGTTAGGTGGATCCTTGGGGACTAAAATGAAATATTAAACAATTAATTTGATAAAATTTATGTTCCTCTTCTTAAAAATCTCCATATAAAATTTATTTGTGTCAAATTTCTGTTTATAAAATGTGTTACACAAATTATTTAAACCATATATGTTATGGAAACAAGCAAAATGGCTGATACATGTAGGTCACAGAAATCATAATGGTGATCCAGTTAGTTTGGTTATTTATTTATTTTGACTTCTACATGGGTTTGCTTTTATATAGAATGCATTTCCATGACTTTTTGTATTGCTTATTTAAAGATAATAAAGACGCACAGGAATTTGTAGAAGTGGTACATACAGTCCCCTAGAACATTCCCCCAGGTTTTACCAGTGGTGACAACTTACCTAACTGTAGTTTAATATCAAACCTGGATATTGACCTTAGTACAATACTGTTAGATTACAGATCTTATTCAGATTTCACCATTTTTTCATGCTTTCATAAATGTGTGTGCAGTTCTATGCAATTTTATTCCATGTAAAGATTCCTGCAATCATCACCAGAAATAACTATAAAACTATTCCATTTCCATAAAGAAACTTCCCTGGCTATACTCTTGTATTTGTACTCTATGCATCCCCACAACACTAACCATTGTCCTTCATAGTTCCATCACTTTAAGAAAAACAATAGCATAATGCTTAAGTTCAATCAGGGTTGTTGTATGTATCAATGGTTCATTCTTTTTTTATTACTGAGTGGTGTTCCATTTTGTGGGTACACCTAAGTTTGTTTAATCAAAGAAAAACATTTGGGTTGTTTCCAGTTTTTTTGTTATTACTAATAAACTTGCTATTAACATTCATTTATAGCTGTTTGTGTGAACATAAATTTTTAATTCTCTGTGATAGTTGCCCAAGAATATGATTATTAGGTAATGTGCTCTAAGTGCATGTTTAGTTTTTTATTGTTATGTTAATCACCATACATTACATCATGCCAAACTATTTTTCAGTGTGGCTATACCCTTTTGCATTCCCACTAACAATGTATGAGAGATCCAGTCTCTGTATCTTTGCCAGCATTTGGCATCATCACTATTTTATAATTATTATTTTATCTGTTCTAGTAGATGCATAGTGAGATCTCATTGTGGTTCTAATTTGCATTTCCTTAATAGCTAATGATGCTGAAAATCTATCTTATCATGAGTTTATTTGCCCATTGTATCTTCTCCATGATGAAATGTCTAGTCATGTCTTTTGCCAATTTCTAATTGAATTTTTTTAAGTGTTGAGTTTTGAGAGTTCTTTATATATTCTAGATATCCCATTTTATTTTTGATAAATAAAAATTAGCCTCATATACAAAAGTTAAGTATCAGTAAATTATCATCAAAAATGATACACGTGAGGATAAAATTAATTTATGAATATAGGAACTAGTTCTTACTGTACTACATAGTGTTCTTTATATAAATGATTGATTACATGAATATATCTATTTTGATCAAACTGAAATGGATATATCTTCCATACGAAGTGAAGGAATTTCCATGAAGAAGGCTGCTAATATTTGGCTGTCAAAGGTTCAGATGCTCAAGCTTTAGTATCTTTATTTATTATTTATTATCTTGCAAGCAAACAAAAAAGTAAATAAATAAGAGTGAGAAAAAAAGAGGGGAGCCTGGGTGGCTCAGCAGTTGAGCATCTGCCTTCATCTCAGGTCACGATACCAGCGTCCTGGGATCGAGCCCTGCTTCGGGCTCCCTGCTTGGTGGGAGGCCTGCTTCTGCCTCTCCCTCACCCCCTGCTTTTGTTCCCTCTCTCGCTGTGTCTCTCTCTGTCAAATAAATAAATAAAATCTTAAAAAAAAGAAAAAAGAGAAACAGATAAACATGTTATAGTGCCAAATATCACATATTAACTGGAAAAATTCATAGCTAAAGTGAAAGTTAAATTGGCTCAACACATTTTTTCACATTTGCTGTTATACATTTCTATGATATAAAAAAATATATTTTCTTTTAATAAGAACTTTCTCTAAAAATCAGATAAGGTTTAAGTTTGGATAAGTGAAATAATTCTCTGAATGCTGGAAAGAATTTCCTATTCTCCAAATATATTTAGTTTTACCTCTAAAATTCTACTCTTAGAGATTTAGTAATAATTTATTTAACCATGATATCTTTGTGAGAGGTGGTAGCACATTAAGATTTGACAACCAGTGCTTTATGGTATGAGTGTGAATAAATTCAGCAGCATCTTTCCTCACAGGTAGGATGTGAGAGAAATGCAAAAAGTATAAGAAAATAAATATCTGGGATATATGTAGCAGCAAAATGGAAACAAATGAAATTTTAGGGTGCTGAGGATAAGATGTTATCTTTATAGAGTATATAACATAATGAAAAGACGAGCTAAAAACATGTTTTACCTCCTATACTTACCTTACAGATAGCAACAAATAAACTATAGCAACACATCCCTTCATGTGCTCTTTCCAAAGATATATCTGGTGGCAAAGAACATCAGGAGTCTGAAGGAGGATAGGGCAAGCAAGTTTGGGAAGCTGACTTTCCACACTTAATTCCTATTGGTTACAAACTTAATTCATTCAGACCCTGTTTGTAAGAACCTGAGGAAATCTGTATGGGTTCTGACATTTATTAAATAGGTTATATAATAAAAGATGTCATTTGATTAGGTGAGAAGAACAGATATGGTACGCATGACCTGGATTCTAATTTTGAATTCCAGATTATATAATGATAGAGTATTATTACTTTAGTGTGCATTTTAAACCATGGACAGAAATAATTAAAATGGGGTTTTACATGAAGCATTATTGACCATAGACCATTTGAAAAATCATCTCTGAGGCAAGGTAGCTCAAATTTCTGAAATAGTTAGTGCTTAAATAAATACAAAAAATACAATTAGGACATTATTATGAACTAATTTGTTTCTCTATTTCCAAGAATTGATTATTCTACATAATTCCACTTTGCCTAAAAAATGTAAATAGAAAACTTCACTTTTGTCAGCTATGATGAATCACTGAATTTTCTATTTTATATACTTTAAAAATTTCTTGTAATGCATACCCTTTTTAGGGGGTGGTGTGAGAAATTCTAAGAAAGACACTTAAATCTCAGTCAATTTTTAACAGTGATGGAAAATATGCCTTACCTGATTCTAAAGTAGTAACAATCACTTCAGCACTTGACTTTCCTTCTACATATGCAGCACTTATGTTTCCAGTGAATGCTGTGATCACCACAGAATACCTTGTGAATATTTTCAAATCTTTAACTTCTATGGTCTTATTTTCCTCATTTGACTTGATGAAGGACATATTAAATTCATCACTATCTACCTATAGGAAAAAAATAGCTAGTAATTAAAGGAAGTCACAAAATCGCCAAAACATAATACTACAAAGCTACATGTGGTATATTTATCTAGCCAAGATTTAAACTATTTTTTTTTTTGCAGTCATATTGTCCTGGGAAATCTAAAGTGCCACTTTAACAGTCTATGTAAAAGCAATTATTTCAACTGAGAGTAAAAGAAAAAAAATCACCCAACCAACCACAATCAATCAACCCATCCAATGAACAAGCAAGTATTATCTCTGTCAATGAAACTCTACTTTCTACTGTGATGTTTTATAGGAGAAAGAATACAGGTTTTGGTAATCAAACATTAAAGGTTCAAATCCCAACTTGGTCGTGTAATAGTTCCTGTAGCGTTTGACAAATCACTTATGTTCTCTGTGTCTTACTTTCTGTGTATGTAAAGCTAGAGTAATAATATCTATTTATAGTGTTTGGTGAGATTTAGAAAAATAGATCTGAAGTAGCTGGCACAGAGATTTTTTGTGACCATGACCTACAAAAAGGAAAACACATTTTGTAACATAACTCAGGATATGTGTGTATTTATGCTCATATATATATATATATATATATATATATATATACACACACACACACACATACATACACTTCTTTATAACTTAAAAACAATTTTCAGAAATGCAACTTCTTTGGGTGTTGAGTTTAATAAGTTTCTTTATAGATTTTGGGTACTAGCCCTTTATCTGATATGTCATTTGCAAACCATGAGAGACGATGGACTCTGAGAAACAAACTGAGGGTTCTAGAGGGGAGGGAGGTAGGGGGATGGGTTAGCCTGGTGATGGGTATTAAAGAGGGCACGTACTGCGTGGAGCACTGGGTGTTATATGCAAAAAATGAATCATGGAACACTACATCAAAAACTAATGATGCAATGTATGGTGATTAACATAACATAAAAAAAAGAAATACAACCTCTTTCTGAAATGCATTTGGCATTTTCTTCTCTTTTAAATTTTATTCCAGCTCATTTAAAAATTTTTGGTCATGACTGTAGTTTGAAAAACTCCCATCTAGCACTATGCATGGCACTGGATAAGGACTCAATTAATTGTGGATGTTATAATTATTAGATGTGCAAAAATGAGCATCCTTAGGTGTATTAAACATAGTCATACAGTGTGTTCAAACAAAGTGTGCCTTTGATGAAGAGTCTGGCCCATTCACTGAAGGGATTAAACATAGCTAAAGTTTCTAGCAATACAAAGAAGGGTTTTTCCTGAGATGAACATCAGAAAATTTGAAATCCTACAATGCATGCTACTCTCTGGTATCTGAATTGAAACACTTAAAACCAGATTGTATACACTGTTCACACTACTAAGCTCATTTTCAACTTGACCCTCCCTTGTACCTTTGAAAGATTTCTTGTTCAAAATAGTCTTCAAATGCCCTTTTCTAAGCACTTTTCGAACTGAAAAAAGATGTTGCTATGAGAAACACAGCAAAAGGCTGATAAATAACATACATATTGCAAAGTCAAATAGATTGTTCCCACCTTAGAGCATTGAAGGCAGTTGCCTCCTTTCTTTAAAGTGGCAGAAAAACAAATCAGCATAGGAATACTATTGATCAAGTGCATGTTCTCACTGGTAGAAAGTGTGTGATTCAGTTAGCTGTCAGCATTTAAACATCACATAAAAATCTAGCTTACTAAATTTTCCTTAAGACTAGGCTTATATTCATGCTGGGTAATAATTATCTAGAGATGAGTGATAGTTGACTTCTACAATGGGGCATGAGTGTCCAGTTCATCACTGCTTCACCCAACTGGGTGAAGTTTATGTTACTTGACTGACCTCTATACCTCTTTGAATTCTGATTTTAGAGAGTTGAGGTGAATTCCTCAACATTCCATAGTTATTTAGTAGCTGAGATAGAATTTGCTCTCAAGTCTTTCAAGAATCCAGAACTCTCTACACTACTACACTGGGCCTGATCTTATAAAGTAAAATTAAATGATTTTAATGTCTTCCATTAAAATAGTACATACCTAATGTTGAGTAGTAAAAATATGACGTAACATGCCTGTGATCTACTATATCTTAAAAAGTATTTAATAAAATCCAAAAAGAATGTTGGGTCCTCAAATACAGAATGTATCAAAATTCATTTATCTTTCTTCACTAAATCTACTCTGTCATTATTGTTAATCATTATTTGTCCACACACCCAGGAATGAAACCTCAGACCTTTTTGATTCATTATTTCCCTCCATCAATTCCAAGCTTGTTTGCTCATATTATATTTGATCATCTATTATTATTATGAAATGTGTCCCATTATTTTTGCAGTATGGTAGTTTTATAGGCAATGTCAGCAACTCGACCTTGATTCTATTTTCTCTCCTTTTCCTACCCTACTTGCCCCCTTCCCCACCTGCCACACCTTTATTCATTCCTCAAGTCCCACAACCAATTTAACCTGCTCTGTGAAGTCTCCATTGTATTGTATGCCCCTCATAACAGGAATTCTAATTACTTTGCTAGTTTATATTCCAAAAAAACTGCATAGCTCACATTCTATAATTAGGTGTTTATATTCTGGTGTCTCCCACAAGAGTGTGAGTTACTTATGTTTTGCATTCTTTTTTGGTGAACAGAAACAATAAATATTTGTTATTTTGAAAAAAATAAAGGGAACAATGAACAAAGGACTACAAAATGCATGAATTTCTGGTAGTATCATCCAGGATGATGTCTGTGCCCATATATCTTTAAGATTGTCAAGTTTTGCTTAACTTGAGTCTTTTAGGAAAAAAGTTTTATGTCCCTGTGACTAGGATTTAGCAAAGACCAGGCTACAGCATAAGTCCTAAATTCAATGACATGTGTTCTTCCCTGGCCTAGGATCCAATCATTCTTGAAGGTAGATAATTATATATCTATGAAATGAGCTGCAGATAAGCTCTATAAAGACAATGACCACATCAGACTTGTTCTAGGTATCCAGCACCTAGCAAAATGCTGGCATGTTGGATGTATTTAAAACTATGTGTCGAATGAATAAAGGAAAGAAGGACCTAAATGACAGCCTCGTTCCAAGAACCCGGGGAAACTACAGAGTACTACAATCTATTTGAATTCTTGTTATCTTTGACCCAAAAGGTTTGGATGAGCATGTATTTCAACTTGGCAAATTTTATTTGCTACTTGGTGGTTTTTCCTTTCTCATAGCACACCACTGTCTGCTGGCTCTAGCCAGGTCTTAACTATTTGAGAAGCTATCATCTCTGTGACTCAAATCCCCTTTATTCAAAATGAAGATAATATATTTACAGTAAAATGTTAGATAAGATAAGGTAAAGCTATGGAGAGGCTACTGTGTAACTGATATAAAGTAAGCAATTACCAGGTTAGTCATTCTTCTCTCTTTCCCTTGCTTATTTTTAAACTCAATAAGAATATTAAGAAAATGAGGTTATAAATCATTTTTAAAAATATTTTATTTTCCCTTCCTTTAAGGTCAAATTTCAAAGAAAACTATTTTCATTAATAAGGTGTCTTTGATAGAACAGAGCGTTATCATTTTGTGATTTGCTTTTAATACATACTCCTAGAGCATTTGACATGTGTGTTGATTACTTTTGGCTAATTACAAACCAAGTCTTCACAAATATGCTCTAAAAAGGAACATAAACAGAAGACTGAATGGGAGTACAAATGCACCAATAATCCCTTAAATTTTCTTTTAATCATGACAGGTCTTTTGAGATAGAAGCACTTCCATTTTAGAAATAACATAAAGACATAATAAAATTATAAACATTAAACAAAAGGTAGGTAGAGACATCAAGGAAGGGGGAGAATTCACCATAAATGACCTGACTCAATGCATTAGATGCCACAAGAAGAGAGTGGTCATCAGGCCCAGTAAAATCCAAGCCGGGCACTCACAAGGTTTTTCCAATCCTAATCCTAGCTAACAACTCTGCATTATTTACATTGTTAAGCACCTTGTTTAAGGTGAAAGGCTTGACTCTCATGTTTGGGTTTCCTTCTGTCTGGACGGCTACTCCAGTCTGGTGCTTTCGGTGGCCTCTTGTTTAAATGTTTGGATTCCCCAGGATTCAATCCTCAGGTTAGTTCTTACAGAAGAGGTTCTTAGGCTACATGTCCCATATTTAATCTCATCCCTTCCTATCATTTCAGCTATCATCTAAATAGCAACGCTTCCTAAATCGGCAAATTCAGATCTCCTCTCCTAAGCTCCAGATCTATATATAATAGCGCTAAGGGAGTATCTTCATCTGAAGAGTCTCGGGCATCTCAAACTCAGTGCATCTAATACTGAATTGATTCCTTTCCTTTACAAATCTATTTGTCCTCACAATTTTCCAAATCCTATATCTGAAAGTCATCCTCGATTATTCCTTTCACTCACCATCCACTGATTTTTTCCCACCAAATTATGTAGATGTAAATTATTTTCCATTCCATTCCCTCACTACATTTTCTCTGTCCTTATCTTTTCTTATCCAGTTATTCTTATAGTGTCCCGTCCCCAAAATTTGCACTAAGACTGCTCTATCCTCTGCAATGCAACCAAGATGATCCTATAAAATAGAAGTCTATATCCCAACACTGCTTTAATTCCTCAATTGACACCCCACTGGCCTTATCATAAAACTCAAATTTCATTACATGTTAGACAGTTGGCCTTCTAATCTAGCTTCTCTCAGCACTTTTCCTGAATGCTTTGACCAAGGATTCCTGAACTACTTGCTTTTTCTTGAATGAATCTTACTTTTTACACTCTTAGTACTATTTCTTTCTCATGGTCTGCTTCAAGTGTTTTTCACAATTAAGCTCCGATGTTACCTTATTTGGGAGCTATTTCTTCTAATGCCTTCTCCCTTCACCTTTTGTTATTATGAGGCTTAATTTCTCACTGTATTATTATTATTGTTTTTAAATATGAAATGCTTCATGAATTTGAGTGTCATCCTTGTGCAGGGGCCACGCTAATCTTCTATGTGTCATTCCAATTTTAGTATATATGCTGCTGAAGTAAGTACTTTTTCACTGTATTTTAAACCAGTGTATTATTATCAATTTAACCACTTGTTTACATAGATTATTTATACCCTGGGGATAAATATGACAATCATGCCAATAATACTTTACTTACATTTATTGAGCCTTACTTACATTTACTGAGCCTTACTCAGGCAATGTTTAAAGTTCTTTATGCATATTTTCTAATTTAGTCTTCACAAAATTTCTGTACCCTGGGTACTATTATTAATCTTTACTTTACAGATGTGGATAATGAAACACACATAGGTTAAATAAGTTGCCTGAGGTCTAACAGAGCTAGGATTAAAATTCAAATAGTCTGGTTCCCAAAATGAGTATTCTTAATCACTCTCTACACCGTCTTTTGCATAAAGTAAGATACACCTTACTGATTTGACATCGATCAGATAGAATGTTGGTCCAGTAATGGTAGCAGGTTCACTCCAGCTGATGTTGATGCTAAAAGGTGATGTTGCTACTACATACACATTTTCAGGAGGACCATCTGGAGCTGTGAAAATAGAAAATCAATTACCCTGGGATATTTGAGTTAGTCTTTGCTACAGTACAATAATAGAAAAGGCCATGAGAAAAGGATAGTGATAATGCATTAATTATACATTAATTTATAGTTCACAGCATGCTAAAGGCATTGGCAAATCAAAAGATGTAATTCCTTTCAAAATAATTACTACATATAAGAAACTTCTACATGAGAAATTAATAATCATAAATGTATGATTTTTAAATGCAATATTTTGAAACTATTACTGTTGCAAAATAAATCTTTTTTAGTAAATGCTTTTATTTAAAAATAGATTGTCTAATAATGTTGTTTTAGGAAGACCTATAGAAACATGTTTGACTACAAAAAAAGTGAAACTGGAACAAGGGAATTATATTTAAAATTGGGTTGCTTTTATTGTTTTCACAGAGGGAGTAACACAGGAAATGGGTTATACAACTGATATCACAAATTTAAACGTTGCCTGAATTCATTATGATTCCACACAACTTCTTTAATTTGTCCTATTTTTATTACTGTTGTTTTTTTTTATGAAGGGTGCAAAACAAGAGATAATATTTTAGGGAACTGACTGCTGAAAACCCTTATGTAAATTTTCAATTTGTGAAACTGCTAGGAACTAGAAGAGTTTTTAGTATGTTAAGAAGATTTAGTCACCGTTGATTTGACATACATTGAATTAGGAACACTGTTATGCATATCTCTGTCCTCCTATGGCCTCTAGTCAATTCTAGGGGCATTAAATACTGGGAGATAAGAATTTTCCAGTTTTTCTAATTTTTAAATCCACATGAGGAAACACTGCTGAACAAATATTATTCCACAGATCCTGAGAAGGTATAAAGAAAAAGATTATTAAAATATTCCTTTCCTCAAATAATTTATAAGAGCAACAAATTGTACTAGCTTGGTCAAACAAAATTTCTGGACCTCAGCTTCCTCCTCATATGCATATATCATAGTGTTTTAAAAGAATCATGAATTCAAAACATGTGAAAGTGGCCAGTTAGTTTACTATTTGGCCCATCATTGTCAATTAGTACAGTACAATTAGTACAGTATATTATAAGAAAAGGCTAAGTTAAGGTAAGGAGTAATTAGAAATACAAAGAATCTACTGTGAGTGGGCAAAGGGCAAAGTGGTGAATACAGATGGGGCAGGGAGTCTAGGTAAAGTTGCACAGAGTAGATGGGAATTGAATAGGCTTTGAAAGATGAGAAGGATTTCAATAATCGGAGGAGTAGGGTTAGGGGCACTTCTTTGCTAAGAGGATCTCAAGCAAAACCACAAAGACACAAACAGCAGGGTCCACAGACAGATAGAATTTTATCACTGTAGAAATGTTTTCCTTGGTAATCTTACGTTTATTATTTTATACATTCAAAAATATTGTCCTAGGAAGGAGTCCACACACTTCATCAGACTGCCAAAGGAATCCATGGTACAAAAAAGATTCAGAATCCCTAAATTCAAGGAATACAGATATCACAAAGAGACCCATGTTCATATGGTAAGGAACACGCCTCAAATGGGCTTTGGGAACTAAGTTAGGTTATTATGCTAAAGTGTTTGAAGCTTATTCTTTAAATAATAGAATGCCACTGCAGGTTTTTGAAAAAGGAATTATTTTTCTAAGTATTTAGGAAGAAAACTCCAGTAGTTACAGAATAGGTAAGTGCTCTGAAGCATTGAGTCCAGGGAGGCTATTTCCAAAAAACCAGTTAAGATATGATGAGATCCTAAATTAGATTAGTGACACTAGGATTGGATAGGAGGAGATGAATCCTAGAGTCATTTAGAAAATTTAATTAAAAAAAAAACCTTGAGGCTGATTATATGTGGGTAAAAACTGACACAGAGGATGTAGCAAAAGCTAATTCATGTGTTAACATGAAGAGAATGTTGATAGAATTCATACCAACAGTATATTCAGGAGCAGATACTGATTTTAGTATGGTTAAGACTTTGAAAGGAGATAATTTTGGATTTGTACTTATTGAGTCTGAGACACAAGAATTGAGAAAGTCTACCTGATAATTTGAAAGATAAACCTAGAACTAGGAAGACAGGGCCAGGATGGGAAAGAATTTTTTAAAAATTTCCGATGATGCTTTACAAATCGAGGTAGCATAAATACAGTAAGCGTATCTGGTTCAAGTGAGTCACACGATATGAAGAGAGCCAAAGGTTTATTTCAGTACCAGATAGTTATTTAAAATGTTAATAGTAGTGATAATTTTTAAACTATGAATGTGTTATTGGCACTTAGAGTACGTTTCCAAGAGAGATGTTATGTGTGGAATTTAGGTCCTCAACTCAGCCCTTAAAAATATATTTTAATAGTAGTATTAAAATATATATTAAACTATTTAAAATATTAAAATATTTTAAAACAATATTCAGATGTAACAGAGGAATCTAGCAATTGTGTATAAGGAAGTTTCTGTGGGAAAATGCCTTCGAGATGTCAAACATATCTTTCCTATGCATACCTTTTCTGACCCTTGTGCAATACTCTGGACATTGACTCAGAGATCTAGTCAGTATGGCCCAGGAAGGCATTCAGAAGAGAGAGTGAAGAGGGGATACTTTAGGATTCAGAGGTTTGATGAACTGAGAAGTGCTAATAATGACAGAATTGGGTACATGATTTCTCTGGTAACTAATGTGGAGAGATCATGGAATCCCAGCACTTAAACACACCTGCATATCCTAACATCTTCAGTCTTTATTACTTCTAATTTTATGATCCTAGATTTATGAAAAGTGTCTCAAATTGTAGCATAATTCATTTAGGTAATTACATACAATAAATGAGAGCTATGAGAGATCTCCTGCCACCAGCATAATTAATTGCTTTTGGATGCCCTAGCAGAATAATTCACTTCATAGTCAAGAGTAGCAACCCTCTTTCCTTCTCAAATTGGAGTTCCTTAGAAATGTTATGCCCACCTCAACAAGTTACAAAATAACAAATAGTATCTCTGAATCTCTCTATGCAGAATGTTAAATGAGGAGTGGATAGGCTTCAGGACCAGGTACACCATTACTGATCACTACTGTACACTCTTCTCACAGAGAGTGTACAGTACTTCTCACTCTTCTGCTTTGAAAAATATAAGATGGTTTGTAGCTTTTAATGGCCTATCTTCTGCTGCCTTTGACTCTACAAATGGGGATGGGCTAGAAGTACAAATTTATTAAGACATCTACTGATTAATTAATAACTAATGTTTTTATTATTTAACATTAATTAATCTTTTTGCAAAACCTGCCTTCGAGCTCTGTAAGAGCCATTGTGGAAAGGAACAGTTTTCTGACAGGCCACAAATTTATATACCACTTTAAGAAAATATTTCAGGCTCCCTTTCTCTTTAGTTATACCCAAATGTTCTGTTGGCTTTCAGATGAAATTTATATGTTTATCCAATCAGCAAATATTGATTGAGAACCTTCTGTGTGACAGACACTGGGAAGACATAAAGACTATAGAAGTGATGGACATAGTTGCAGACCTATCCATATAGAGTTTCTAGAATATAACTGCTCTTCTTCACTCAACTATTTATTGAACACCGACTACATGGTGGGCATTTCTGAAGTGCTGCTGGTGGAGAAGAAAACCAAAGAGATAAAGATCATAGAATCTCTATTTTAGTGGAGGGAGATAAATAATATATATTATAAAAATTTAGGTAAGTTAATACTAATATGTAAGTAAATTACATACTATGTTAGGAAGTGATATGTACCATGACAAAAAAATGAAGCAAGACATTAAGAATAGGGATGCTGATGGGAATTTCTATTTTAAATATGGCGGTCAGGGCATGCCTCTATAAGCAGGTGACATTAAAAGAAAGATTTGACGAGGGAAAGGAGCATGTGAATGTTTGAAGGAAGAGTGTCACAGATAAGACTATGGCTAATGAAAAGGCCCTGAGGCAGGATTTTGCCTGGTCTCTTCTAGGAATAACAAGGATTCCAGTGAGGCTGAAGCCAGGTAATAATGAGAGTAAGAGAGGAAATGGGAGCCAGTTTGAGTAGGGCCTTTAAAGCCAGTGTTAGGGGCTTTGTAAGAACTGCTGTCATGAAAAAAAAACAAAACTGCTATCATGGATAAAAAGACAATGCCATAGTATATTTTCATGGACTAAAGTGGCCTCTATAGATTTTGACACTTGATCTCTAACTCATACCAGAAAGATGGGTCAAACTTAATTAGATCCAAAGAAGAAATATTATCTCCAGAATCTAATTCATATACCTCTATAAAGTATACCAATTCAATGGCTATTGGGACTAACTTTTAAACCAAACTCATTCTAGCAGGCGGGCAAGATGGTACATTATTGACAGACATCACAGACAGTGTACTGATAATTTTCTGTGACTAAGAAAGTTGACGAGATTTTTCTGTGACTATGTTGATGGTAGCCTGTCTTTGGAAGTATTTCCAAGGAAATATGTCTACATCTCCTCTGCTCTATAGTTTGGGTCTTTTGGGTCTCAAGTGAGGGCAGATCCAAAACCATTTCCCAAAGTAAACCTTGCGTAGTCTTGCAAATACGACTGTGTCTACATAGCTCAGAAAGCACTATGAAGCCTTACTTCAACTCTTGTCTTTCATAGGAAAATGTCAACCCTGCAATCATTCCTTAAATGCTAGTAATCAAGCCCTCATCAGGGAGCATCTGCTACCCCAAGCAGAGCTGAGAGAAAAATGACATTTAAAGATCATTCATGGCACACACTAATCAACTGGACTATGCAATATTTTCAGTTCTATACACTAATAAATCATTATTTAGCCCCTCACTGAGCTGTGCTTTAATGCCATTTCTTGAACTTTTCCCAACGACTTTTTCTTTTTTAAGAAACACTCTAAACAACATCTGCATTTTCAGTAAATTTGATGAAATTGCCGGTTTTTTTATACAAGTGTTTTCTGTGTTGAATCCTTTGTGAAAAATTTCTTAGAATGTAGTATATCAATCTGTATTCTTGAAGGATTAGAATATGACATAAGAACTCCTAAATTTGAATTAAAAAAATAAAATAAACTGATATAGGAATATATTATAGGCATATAACTGATTCTTATTTTATCTGTATAAAGCAATTAAAGATAATCACTTAATTCACAGATAATTTAAGAGAAATATATAGAACACCAAAATGCTTGTCTATTATAAAACAGTATCTAATTATTTTAATATTGCCCAAATATTATAGAATACTTTTAAGCATAAGATATTTTCAAATTTCTTTTAGGTAATATTCTTTTGGAAATTCTCAAAATTCCAAAAATATATAATAATATATATGAGTATTTTTTTCTCTTTTATTCCAATGTGTAGTAAACTATTACTAGAGTCATATAAGGGAGAATGCAAAATCACAATTATAAATGTCAACCAGCAAAACCAAAGAACCTTAAAACAGTAAAGGTGTGGGGAGATGAAAATATGCCAGTTTAAAAGCTTAGTAACATATAAACATCTTTGGAAGACTTTGTTTGTCTCCCCATAAACTGTCACATTCTGATTTAGGATTGTTTGTGAAATGAATCTGGTCAGTAATGGGCCAAGATATCACTATACCCTTTCTCTTATAAATCACAGCAATTTACTCAGTAGGAATGATCTATCTTTATTCTCTCATTCCCCATAATCCAATCACTTCCTCTCATAAGCACTTTTCCCCTGGTTTTCACAATAATGCATTTTCTGTAACTAACAACCATCATTTCCTGATTATCATGCTTCTATCCTTGCACAGGAATGTGGGTCTTATGTGGGTCAGGGTCATCTTTCCCATCCATCTGTGTCCCCATGCTAAGTGTGTTAGCTGAAAGGTGAGTCTGGATAGACCATCATTTTGCCTCATACATATAAGAGTTTTAATGCCCCCAAGTCTATGCCAGTTTGATTAAGAACCATATATTTTGGTGTGTCTAATACTATACTTTCAAAATAAGCACATTCAAAGACTTATTAGTAATTTTGCCTTCTGCAGATCCCTGCAAATTTAATTTAAGGATGAAAAATGTAGAAAATATTGTATAGTTTTTTAGGGCACCATGCTATCGTGACTTTCCTAAAAGAATAAACATAACTAAATAAATGATTTGACAACAACTCACAAGACAGAAAATCTTGAGCTCTGCACACATGTGATTTAAATTGTCTGTATATCTATTTCGATTTAAGTTGAGCTTAAAGCTTATTTCAAGGGTCTACCCTTCAGGGTATTTGGGTTTCAGGATTTGGTAGAGTAGACTACCACATTCCTAGCTACTATCATCACTACATGAGGGACTCCATTCTTTCTTAGCTCATACAAGTATTAGCCCCTAGGACTGTGAGTTGGCTTTGATTCAGCACACCTGGAAGAATAAGCTTTAAGTTTTACTTGTCTCCCAGGCCTAGAGGAAATCTAATTGGCTAGGTGGTTTGAGTGGATTCCTTGCATTTTAAAGAATTCAGCTCATCAAGGGACCTGAAGTTCAGCAATTAGACTGAATATATGCATGCAGGCCAAGAGCATCCTAGGACATATCCTATTGGTTACAACACTACACTAATCAGTTATCCTTCCCTGGTGTTGAATGTTTCCCTAAAGCCCAGTGATCTCACTGCCTAATATAGGACAATATGGTTGGTGTATAAAATATTTCCTACCATTCTACAGGACCTTAATTTTGTTTTATAGTTAGATTTTCCAACAGCAAGATGGCATCACAAAGGCAAATATTTTAAGCCTAAGAATCTGTCTAATCAGACTGCTTGATGAGTACTGAGAATGATTCATGGATGCTCATAGTATTAGACCTCACTGAATGACCATTTTCTGTGATATGTAATGAGTAATTTTCTGAGTCATTTCAGTCTGGCTTAAGTTGAAAAAAAATACAAAATACAAAAAACTCTCACTTCCAACACTAGTAATGCCAGGTAAGAATAAAAATATTCTAATATTAGTACTATTGCTTTTAGGATCAGATAATACATCTTTTTCTAGAATAGCATCATGTTTATAAAATAACTTTCTACAACAGTGGTTCTCAAAACGTGGTCTCCACACAAGCTGCATCAGTATTACCTGGGATATTGTCAGGAAAGCAAATTCTAAAGTCACACCCCAGACTTAACTGAATCAGAAGCCTGGGCAGGGATTAAATTACTGCTTCTGTGAGGGTTAGGGAAGCAGTGGAGGAGGGCTTGGGAGCTGGTGGTGATAAACATGGAAATGTGCATCCAGCCAATACACACTCCACACACTGGTCTCCTCCTACCTTCCATTTATTTTAATTCTGGATAAATTATGGCAAGTTTTCTCCCTACTGTCACTCCCTCCCATTCCCAAAGTTTCCACAGTTATAATAGGCCATTGTATTCCAGAAGAACGCAGAAGCTCTGCGAAGGAACCACCTGTAATAATACAGATAAGGCCACCAGCATGTCAGACGAGGCCATCACCACAATGGAGTACCGGAGCCAAGATAAATGTCCCTATTTCATCCTTCCATTCATTGTATGTAGGTAAGATAACTATCAGGTGTATCAGCAAAGAGAAAAGAAACTGAAAGTGTAGTTTGAAGAAAAGTGCCATCCAATCTGTTTGCAAATGGAGATTGCTGGATTACATACTCAAAGCTTGTCTAACATCTTCAGGTCTGTTTTAGTTCTGGTTGTCGAAGTTAATAATATCACATAATAATAATCCTTAAAATTTCTTTTAACTGGTTCTTAGTCCTTTTGCTGAAAAAGACATTGCATTTGTTCGTGCAAATGGGATTTCAAAATATTTTTTATATTCTGGAAAACTTGCTTAAGGTTTGGCAAAAGCTTTTTTTGGACACTAAATATTGAATTGGATACTTTAGCAAATAGTTTTATTTTAAATGCTTACTAGTATTTCCTTTAAATTACTATTTAACCTGGATAGCTTCTCTTTGTAATCCTACATAGCACCTCTCTGCTTCTTTTTTTTTAAGGTTTCATTTATTTGAGAGAGTGAGAGTGAGCAAGAGAGAGACAGAAGGAGCAGGGGGAGGGGCAAAGGGAGAGGGAGAAGCCGACTCCCCACTGAACAGGGGGCCTGATGAGGGACTTGATCCTAAGATCCTGGGATCATGACCTGAGCCAAAGGCAGATACTTAACTGACTGAGCCACCCAGGTGCCCCTCTCTGCTTCTTTTTTGTGGTACTTTCATATCACCAGGAGGTTTTGCCGAAGTCCTATTCAAGATCTAAGAGCACAGACTCTAACCTAGAAATAAATGAAGTTCATGAATGAATCAATGTGTGTAAAGTTCTTAGAATAGAACGAGCACATAACAACTTGATAAGTTTGGCTTTTGTTGCCATTCTTTTTTTTTTTTTTTCTGACAGAGAGAGACAGAGAGAGAGGAAACACAAGCAGGGGGAGTGGGAGAGGCAGAAGCAGGCTTCCCGCCCAGCAGGGAGCCCGATGCGGGGCTCCATCCCAGGACCCTGGGATCATGACCCAAGCCAAAGGCAGATGCTTAACCATCTGAGCCACCCAGGTGCCCCTAAAATATTTTTTAACGATTTTATTTATTTATTTGACAGAGAGAGACACAGCGAGAGAGGGAACACAAGCAGGGGGAGTGGGAGAGGGAGAAGCAGGCTCCCCGCGGAGCAGGGAGCCCGATGTGGGGCTCAATCCCAGGACGCTGGATCATGACCCAAGCCAAAGGCAGGTGCTTAATGACTGAGCCACCAGGTGCCCCTAAAATATTTTTATTTAAACTCTGAAAACTTGTTTAATAATCTGGCAAAACCTCTTCTGAGTTAAATATATAGTTGAATGCTCTATTAAATTCTGTAATTTTATATGCTTACTGTTTTGTCATTTAAATTATGATTTCACCCAAATATCTTCTCTTTGTAATCATATTTAGCAGCCCAAATTTAGACATTGTTCTCTTTTGTTTTCTTTATGGACTATCAATCTACTATGATCCCACCTTGCTATATAAATACATTAAATTTATTCTCTCAGTTAATCATTTAGATACTGTTAATGCTTCTGAAATAGGCATGTATTATTTTCCTTTATTGTTTGAAATATTTCTCAATATATTACATGCATATTTCTTTCCTAAGTACAGTAATCATACTTACTATGCTAATGAAAAGGAAAAATAAAAACAATATGAGCAATATAAAATAGACTGGTTTTGTGAAATAAAAGAAGCTGAACATGTTAAACATAGTAACTGGGAGAATTTTAATTTTGGCTATAACCATGTAAGTATTTGAAAGACAAATTATAGACAAAATGAAGAAAAGAATTAGTATGAACTATTTTGCAATGGAGAATTTTGGAATTGAAATACTTTCACATGAAGTCAAATGCATTCCTCAAGTCCAAATGCCATAGTCATTTAGTCTTAGATACTGAGGAGGCATGGAGGGTGGAAACATACATAACACATGATCACCTAGTTATCTCTGCTTTTTTCTTTAAGATTTATCTATTTATTTGAGCGAGAGAGAGAAGGAGAGAGAGAGAGTACACGAGTAGGAGGGGCAGAGGGAGAGGGAGAGAGAATTTCAAGCAGACTCTGTGCAGAGTGTGGAGCCCCATACGGGGCTTGATCTCAAGACCCTGAGATCATGACCTGAACCAAAACCAAGAGTCTGACACTCAACTGAGGGCACCACCCAGGCACCCCTAGTCATCTCTGCTTTTAAGGAGCTCAGAGTTCTACAAAAGAGAGAAAAAACAATTATGAAGCAAAATGTTCAGTATTTGAGAAACAATTTTCAAGATGTGGGAGTGGAAAGAGAAACTCATAGAAGGGATTGCAAAAGAGATGTTTGGTGAGAAATATAAAGAAAAGGAAGCTTTTCTCAAAAAAAAAAAAAAAAGACAGAAAGGACAGTAAGAAAGAACAGCAAAGATTCTGGAGCACAAAAGAGAAAGAGCAAGGGGAACAGAAGCAAAATCACAGATGACCTACCTTATAGAGCATACTAAAAAGTATGATTTTTATAAAACAGGAAAATAGAAAACTTAAAGATTTTAAGCAGGGGAAAAACATTGTCAGATAGGTGTATTCAAAAGCTGGGTTCAGGTAGAGAAAATGGGACAAGAAAGATCATTTAGATACCTTTGTAATAATCTAGGAAATTAATTTTAAGAGTCTGGATTGAGATGTTTAACAGAGGAAAATAAACAAATTCAAGAAGTACTTAGAAGGTAAATTCAATAGGACTCAGGTATAGACTTGGGGGTGGGGGATGGGAGACGGCTAGAAATAATTAACGATCCTAGGTGGCTGGCATGAACAATTAAATGAACAATGGTACAATGCACTCAAACAGGGAACACAAAGGCAGGCAAGGTTTGCAGTGGGGCGGGGGCAGTGGTAATATGGGGTCTGACATGTCTGTGGAAACCTAAGCAGTCATACCAGTTACTTCAACCTACACGTCTAGTAGAGAGATGTCCTCTTGAACTACACATTTGGGAGTTTCAGGCAGCTAACTGAGAAGGCTTTCAATAGCATCTAACTCATTTCACAGAAGTACAACCATCATGTCTAGAATAAATTATAATCATTTCTTCTAGTGGCAGCAGGTTAGAGCCATTCTAAAAATGCATTGGCACTAAATGGGCTTCTTTATGTCTTGGATTATATTTTCCTATTTATTTATGGCTAACATCTCTTCTAATCTTTATATAATTGCATCTCTACCTTTGTTATGATAGCACTTATCACGTTATAAGTGCATTACACCATTTAGAATAAATTAAGGAAAATAATTGAATATATAGTAGCTCAGTAACCATTTCTTATTTTTAAAAATTGTTAAGGCATATTTTTCCCTCTATTTAGTTTTTCTTTTTAGATCATAAAGTTGCATTCCTTGGAAGCCTCTTTGATGAGGCATGTTTTGTTGAAATTTTTTTTAACCTAACAGATGTTTGGGTAGTTAAAATTCCTCATGAGTATGGTATCCCGTGGTTTTCACAACCTAAGTGTTACCCCAGGAATTTTCCTTTCTTGCTGTCTTCCAGTCCTGGTGGTCTATAGGAGATGCACATTATGAGAGTCTCATTTCATTCCATACTAATTTCACACCCACACTCTTTGAAAGTTGTACATTTCCTCAGCATTATAAGTACTTATTGTGCACCATGGAGATATTTAATAGTTTTCCATTCTACATTCCTCCCCCACACACAACTCAAATGGGTTTTGAGTATAAGGGTAATCAGAAAAAAAGAGATGAGTAAAATAATCTGCAAGACTTTAATGTCTCAAGTTAAATATTTCTGCCATTTGTAATTTTTGTGATTATGTTTGTATTTATACACACTCAGCATGAAGTAGAGAGTTTCGGCTATTACACAGATGACTTAAGGAGAAAAGCAATTCGGTTTCAATTATCTAGATCAGAGTAGGTGGGAGAAAGAAATGTGAGCTTGAGTTGGCTGAATATTGTTTCCTTTCTTCACTCTAGTTTACAGTGGTAGATTCAAATGTAGAAAGTAACCCAATTTAATTCTTTGTTTGCATTCTAACTTTGCTTCCTGGATCTTCAATTTGAATACTCTTCTTTAAGAGCTCAAAGAGAGATAATACTATATATTTTCTTATTCTACAGGCCATTTCAGAACATTTTTATAATATTTATTATTCAGACTGGGTGGTCTTTTAGAGTTATTCAATTTTTGAATTTTGAATTCAAAATTTTGAAAAAGTTGATATCAAACTAACCATGAATTTCCAGCTCCTTTCAAGAAGTTCCAGGCTTTTTGATATGAGGGCCTATTACTAAGTGCTTATGTGCAACTCGATGCCATTAGAAATGCACACATATGAAATAGTGATTTATATGAATTTATTCTGTTGTTTAGTCTTTCCCATCATTGAGAGAAATTGTTCATTTTCATTTTATCTTCTTACATCAGATTATGAAACAACATAACACTTTTTTGAATAATGACTGATATTACAAAACATTAATTTTCTTCACTCATATTACTTTTTATGTTTGTAAAATGTCTTTAATACTTTTCATCTTTAATATTCAGAATAAACACCTAATCATTACTTATTTTTTATCTTAAAAGCATTACTGCTTATCAAGATTTTTGTTGCCGGACTATTTTGTTTTATTCCTTTTTTAAAAAAATTTTATTTATTTATTGGAGAGAGAAAGAGAGCACACAAGCAGGGGCAGAGAGAGAGGGAGAAGCAGACTCCTCGCTGAACAGGGAGCCCAACATGGGGCTCAATCCCAGGACCCCAGGATCATGACCTGAGCCGAAGGCAGATGCTTAACCAACTGAGCCACCTAATTTATATTCTTGTATCAGATATTAGTTCACTATATATATTATCTGGCAATAATATGTGTAGTGTCTTTTTGTCTTTCATATCAAATGCAACCTCAGATGATCTCTCCTGAGCTTAATATAATAAATAAAACTTTTCTCTCACTGTATAATTATGAAATTCAGATATATATGTGTGTGTATATGTATATATGTGTATGAATATATGTATATATACACACACAATTCAGAAAAATGTCTTCTCCATTCCTGAGAAAAGGGGTAACCAACTCATTCTAATAACTTATACAATTTATTATTCCCATACATACAAATACTCAGATGAAAAGCGAGTAAGTTTGCAAATGCCAAGAAAAATCATATGTCTGTTGTCACAAATTTTTTTTTTTATTTGACAGAGAGAGAGACAGCAAGAGAGGGAACACAAGCAGGGGGAGTGGGAGAGGGAGAAGCTGGCTTCCCGCGGAGCAGGGAGCCCGATGCAGGGTGAATCCCAGGACCCCGGGATCACGACCACGACCCCAGCCGAGGGCAGACGCTTAACGACTGAGCCACTCAGGTGCCCCTGTTGTCACAAATTCTGAAATGTATAAACTTTTTTACTTTTCTCTCTAAATCACAGTGGTAGAAAGGCACTTTCCATGTATCCTCTGGAACTAAAATAAGAAGAATTTTTTTATTCTACTGATAAACAACAAAGTAGAAAATCAGCTCTCAAGCAGAAAGAAAAAGAGAAAGGGAAAAGCATTAGTATAAACAACCTACTTAAATATTGATAAATATCTTCATACTCAAGTATTCTCTGATGGTGAATTCAAATTGTGGCAATGAGATACCTGATCCAGGGAGAAGAAAAGTACCAGATAAAAGACAAACTAGTGCTCTGTAGAGAGGCACCTGGAAGCTGGGATGAAGAGAAGCCAAGATTACTTTCTCCATTGCACCAAGAACTAACCAACCAACTAACCATCAATGACAAAGGGAGACATCCTGGTAAAACTAGGAAAATAATGCTTTAAAAAAAAAAAAAGCTCACACTGATTGTGAAAAGTTTGCAATACTCTACCTTTATTCCTTTAAACCGAAATGAGCAAAATGGAGTAGTAGGAAATTGAAAATGACCTAATTCTAGCGAGTTGATCACAGATCTTAAAAAGGGGGTAAGGAGGAGGGGAGACCAGGTGGAAGCAATGACATTCAAAAGGAAAAATTCTTAAATTTTCAAATTAAGACTGTGAGATTCTTTGAAAACTCAGCTTTGCAGTTTCATTTAGCAGATTCTGAATTAATCATGCTAATTGTCATTTTATGCTAACTGAACATTTATCATTATGTCTAGAGTGCTTGAAGAGATGATGCATTCAGAAAATCCACTTGCTGGCTCACTGTAGGCGGTAAAAGCAGGTATTATCCAAGTGACATGATCGTAAGGCGTAGGATGGGAATCCTCAATGTTTGAATCCTCAAACATTGTGCAGGCAGAAGGTCTAGTTAACTAAAGCCTCCAAAGTAGCTGTCCACAGGCCATATCTGGGCTACTGATGTGCTTAGTTTGAACTACTAAATGATTTTAAATAATAAAAAAAAGAAAGCCAAATTGGTACAAGCAAGAAACTGAGCATTTTCACATAAAAAAAAAAAATCTAAATTTCCTGTTTCTCTGAAAACATCAAAAGTCCTAATGGCGTGACCTGTCTATAGGACAGTAATAAGCTTTTAGATAGCACATTCTCTGTTAATTTGTCATGGTTTCCAATTGCCTTGCATCAGCCTACTTCATTCATTATAGTACCCCTTCAGTTAACTTCCAGTTGCCTCAGGACTTTAGAGTTTATTCATTCAGTCAATGTCCCATTTTTTTAAAAGATTAAAAGAATTTTTTTTAAAGACTTTATTATCCATTTGAGAGCGAGAGGGAAAGAGCACAAGCAGGGGGAGCAGCAGAGCGAGAGGGAGAAGCATACTCCCCGCCGAGCAGGGAGCCCAATGTAGGGCTCGATCCCGGGACCCTGGGATCATAACCTGAGCCAAAGGCAGACGTTCAACCAACTGAGCCACCCAGGTACCCCATTCAGTGTCCCATTTTTAAGTCAAATCTTCATTTGTGATTTTCCAGGTTGATGCAACTGAAATCCCTATTTTCCTACATTCTTATCTCTTCGCATGTATTCTGTTTTCTAGTTAATTGGATTAGAATAGTTATTTTTTCTCAAAACCAACAGGTTCAAAATAACCATGCTTACTGACTAAACCAATCCAAATTTGATTTTTCCTTTTTTTTTTCTTTTCTGTGTTATGGCACCATCATCCTCAGTATCACCTGAACTTGAAAACAGTTCATTCTCTCCTACCCACTTGAGTTTACTCAATCAAGTTTAACTCACTTAGGAAATAGTAATAGAGTACCTACTCTTACCAGGCACCATTCTCTAGGCAATAAGAAATAGCAATGGTCAAGACAGATTCTAAAAACAAATAAAAATAAAAAGCTATTACATAATTATAAATGCTCATTAAGATAACATGATATTCTAGAAAAAGACTGCAAAGCTGTTTTAGATTGGGTGGTCAGGGAAATCCATTCTGAGCAGGAATCATTTAAGTAGAGGTATACATTATGAAAAGCTGCTCATGTCAGGCTGGGGGTGAAAGAACATTCCAGTCAAAAGAACATTCCAGAGGGTGCAAAGGCCCAAGTTCTGGGAGTTTAGCGTGTTCAAGCAACAGAAAAAAGTGTATAGTGTGAGTGATGAGTAATGGTTAAGTGGGAAAGTAGTTACGGATAAGGTCAAAGTTTTAGGTAAGGGCCAGGTCATATAGGACTTTGTTAATAATGTTAAGAAATTTGAATTTGGGACGCCTGGGTGGCTCAGTTGGTTAAGTGCCTGCCTTCGGCTCAGGTCATGATCCCAGGGTCCTGGAATCGAGCCCCACATAGGACTCCCTGCTCAGCGGGGAGCCTGCTTCTCCCTCTGCCTGCTTCTCCCTCTGCTTGTGCTCTCTCTCTCTGACAAATAATTAAATAAAATCTTTTAAAAAAAGAAATTTGAATTTTATTCTAAAGCAATGGAAATCCATTGGATGGCTTTAAACAAGGAAGTGACATCATCTGATTTAGGTTTAAAAAGATCAGCCTGGAAGCTCAGGAGGTCAGTTAGGTTAATGCAGTGATAAAAGTAATGAAGGACAGAACTAGTATGTTAGCAATGCAAATGGAGGGATGTATTTAGATGTCCCAGTTGAAATAAATCATTGGCAGAGTTGAGGAGGAAAAGAACACTGCTTAGGTTTTCATCTTCTGCAACCAGAGGAGTAATGGTGCACTTTACTGAGATAGGGAAGATCGGAGGAGGAGAGGTTTGGTGTTTAGACCACATTAAATTTTGAAACGTATATTTGACACACATGGCCAATGATGTCAGTTGATCAGGTAAATACACTGATCTAGGTTCAAGGGACGAGTCAGAGCTAGAAACAGATATTTGAGAATGGTCACTGTATCAGTAGACCTTAACGTCACAGGACAGGATAAAATCACTTCCAGGTAAGATCTCCTAGGGGTTGTGTGTTGATACAAAAAAGGGTCAAATATAGATATCTGGGCCCTCCAACACTTAGATTTAAAAAAGGAATGAGCAAAGGAGACTGAGAAAGACCTACCAGGGAGAGAGGAGGAAAAAAAAGAAGGGCAGATATTACAGAAACCTAGAGGCAAAGTGTTACAAGGAGGAGCGGCTGGATAATTGTGTTGAAAGCTGAGTTGTTTGGATTCTATCTCAAATGTTGAATTGCATTAACAAATATTGATTGGAAATTTATTATACAAAAATTACACCAGGCATTCCTGGGAATACATTTAGTAACCTAAAAAATAAAGCCTCTAGATCAAAGTTTATCTATAAAGTCCTACAACGGCATCTATTTATCACTGAAAATCTCACTGTATCTCTCTTTGGTACTCTACTTATAGGTACCAGAAAATTTTAGGAAAATGTGATTTGGATTTGAAAGGAATCACCTAGTAACAGTCTTGATCAAGATAGAAGAATGGTAACATAAGGTCCCTATTTGGATGGTTTACGTGGGAGGGTATTGCGATTGGGTGACCTGGGCAACTTGAAATTTGCTCAGGATGGCTTGGGGTGGAAATGGCATTTCCGACAGTGCAGCTCTGGCTTTCAGCACTTGACTTGCAATTTATTTGTTTTTCATGAAAGCCATTATAATTCTATGTAGATACTGTTTAGGATAAATAATAGAAATTTATTTACTTACTCATGGTTAATCATGTTATGTAACCAAATAGGGTAACCAGTTAGCTTTAAAATATAAAACTAAAGTTATATATAGCATTTTTACCACACTTTGAATAATTTCTATGGAAAAGCATTTAAAGAGCTCTTTCTTGAGTACAAAAGTCCTAAAAATGGGTAGATGGCAGAATAATTTTGAGAAATTATTTTTGTGTTTCTTTTCTGTGTTTTTTTCCTTCTCCACATCTCAAACTCGGAGTTGAATCTTTGGTATTTCTTTGCCTCAGAATTTTATATAGGTATAAAGCACAAGCTGAAAAGTTGCTTGCCGGGAGATCTATCTCAGCAGTTGTGTGTGTGTGTGTGTGTGTGTGTGTGTGTGTGTGTGTGTGTATCCCTAAAGTCACCGAAAAAGTTGTAAAGTCTGGCTTAAAAGCAACAGAGCATCCAGGTATGAAGGGAAAATGTAGGCATGGACAAAGGGTGCTCAATGGCAATCAGTATAACCTAATAATATACTACAAGAGAGGCCCAAAATGCTTTATTCCAAGAGAAGACTCTAGGACTTTGGTGGAACTCTGAAAGTCTGAGAAAAGCCTTAACTAATAATGTCTGAAATTGAATTTCCCATTGGGATTCAATTAAATTAAAAACAAATGTTATTACGTTAATTAGTTTATATACTAAATCAGTAATTTTCATGTTCAGTGATTTTACACAAAATTGTATGAAGTAAAAATCATTAATTCAACAGCTATCAGTGTGTGTATGTATACGTACTTATTTATTTATAAATATGTATATATTTATTTCCTTTGCATGGAAGCAATTCCATGTAGATAGTATTCAGGATAAGTAACAGAAATTTATTTAGGTAATTATGATTAACGATGCTGTCTGAACTAGTAAGGTAACTGGTTATTTTTAAGATATAAAACTAAAGTTGCAAGAGCAATCATTACCTATACTTTGAGTGATTGCTACAGAAAAACATTCAAAGAGCTTTTTCTTGAATGCAAAATTATAAACACATATACAAGATAATACTTACGACCAGCAAGGGTTTGTGTAGATATCCAATTGGAAGCATTGCCATAGCCGGCATTGGTGCTGGCAGCCACTTGGAATCGGTACCATCTAAATTTCTTTAATCCATACACTGTCTCTTCAGTTAAGTCAGCTTCATAAAGGTATTGAATTTTTTGATATTCAACACATTCTTCAGAATCCCATTCTATGCATCTCTGAGCCCGCAGTTGAGTGGTGATCTTGTAATTTTGGAAGTAGCCAAGAATAGTGTCAGGTCTCATCCATGCTAATGTTGCACTAGTTGACTGAACATTAGAAAAAACAATATTTGTGGGAACACTGGGAACTAAAAGTTAAAGGAGAAAAATTGAAAACAATTAGAATTACCCCAAACTGTCAAACAGAAGGAAGAAATGGATTCAAAAATATGTCTTTATTATACATCTAGTGGCAATCTCTTATTACAACTGCCTTTAGATTAGCATCACCACATTTAATGAGCAGAACCTTAAGGTGATGCTTCAGAGACCATTGATTCAAAAGGTAGAGGACAAAACAACCGTGATTTGATTAATTCCCAATTGTGCTCCCAAACTGACTCATAAGAATCTCATATAAACTTACATTGGCTTCATATATAAACACTAGTACAAAGAAAATTGTATGCCCATTTAATCTTATGTACTTCCCTGGGTATGGACTGAGGTTTTTTTTTCCTTAAAATTTTTATTGTTATGTTAATCACCATACATTACATCATTAGTTTTTGAAGTAGTGTTCCATGATTCATTGTTTGTGCATAACACCCAGTGCTCCACGCAGAACGTGCCCTCTTTAATACCCATCACCAGGCTAACCCATTCCCCCACCCTCCTCCCCTCTAGAACCCTCAGTTTGTTTTTCAGAGCCCATCATCTCTCATGGTTTGTCTTCCCCACCGATTTCCCCCCCTTCATTCTTCCCCTCCTGCTATCTTCTTCTTCCCTTTTTTTTTCTTAACATATATTGCATTATTCGTTTCAGAGGTATAGATCTGTGATTCAACAGTCTTACACAATTCACAGTGCTCACCATAGCACATACCCTCCCCAATGTCTACCACCCAGCTACCCCATCCCTCCCATCCCCCACCACTCCAGCAACCTTCAGTTTGTTTCCTGAGATTAAGAATTTCTCATATCAGTGAGGTCATATGATACATGTCTTTCTCTGATTTACTTATTTCTCTCAGCATAACACCCTCCAGTTCCATCCACGTCATTGCAAATGGCAAGATCTCATTCCTTTTGATGGCTGCATAATATTCCATTGTGTATATATACCACCTCTTCTTTATCCATTCATCTGTTGACGGACATCTTGCTCTTTCCACAGTTTGGCTATGTGGACATTCCTGCTATAAACATCGGGGTGCACGTACCCCTTCGGATCCCTACATTTGTATCTTTGGGGTAAATACCCAGTGGTGCAATTGCTGGATCATATGGTAGCTCTATTTTCAACTTTTTGAGGAACCTCCATATTGTTTTCCAGAGTGCTTGCACCAGCTTGCATTCCCACCAACAGCGTAAGAGGGTTCCCCTTTCTCCACATCCCCGCCAACATCTGTCGTTTCCTGACTTGTTAATTTTAGCCATTCTGCCTGGTGTGAGGTGGTATCTCATTGATGTTTTGATTTGGATTTCCCTGATGCTGAGCGATGTTGAGCACTTTTTCATGTGTCTGTTGGCTATTTGGATGTCTTCTTTGGAAAAATGTCTGTTCATGTCTTCTGCCCATTTCTTGATTGGATTATTTGTTCTTTGGGTGTTGAGTTTGATAAGTTCTTTATAGATTTTGGATATTAGCCCTTTATCTGATATGTCATTTGCAAATATCTTCTCCCATTCTGTCGGTTGTCTTTTGGTTTTGTTGACTGTTTCTTTTGCTGTGCAGAAGCTTTTTATCTTGATGAAGTCCCAATAGTTCATTTTTGCCCTTGCTTCCCTTGCCTTTGGCGATGTTTCTAGAAAGAAGTTGCTGTGGCTGAGGTCGAAGAAGTTGCTGCCTGTGTTCTCCTTTAGGATTTTGATGGACTCCTGTCTCACATTGAGGTCTTTCAACCATTTGGAGTCTATTTTTGTGTGTGGTGTAAGGAAATAGTCCAATTTTATTCTTCTGCATGTGGCCGTCCAATTTTCCCAACACCATTTGTTGAAGAGACTGTCTTTTTTCCATTGGACATTCTTTCCTGCTCTGTGAAAGAATAGTTGACCATAGAGTTGAGGGTCCATTTCTGGGCTCTCGATTCTGTTCCATTGATCTAATGTGTCTCTTTTTGTGCCAGCACCATACTATCTTGATGATGACAGCTTTGTAATAGAGCTGGAAGTCCGGAATTGTGATGCCACCAGCTTTGCTTTTCTTTTTCAACATTCCTCTGGCTATTCGGGATCTTTTCTGGTTCCATACAAATTTTAGGATTATTTGTTCCATTTCTTTGAAAAGAGTGGATGGTATTTTGATGGGGATTGCACTGAATGTGTAGATTGCTCTAGGTAGCATTGACACCTTCACAATATTCTTTCAATCCATGAATGTGGAACGTTTTTCCATTTCTTTCTGTCTTCCTCAATTTCTTTCATGAGTATTTTATATTTTTCTCAGTACAGATCCTTTGCCTCTTTGGTTAGACTTATTCCTAGGTATCTTATGGTTTTGGGTGCAATTGTAAATGGGATCGACTCCTTAATTTCTTTCTTTTGTCTTGTTGTTGGTGTATAGGAATGCCATTGATTTCTGTGCATTGATTTTGGCGGGGATGCAGAGAAAGGGGAACCCTCCTACATTGTTGGTGGGAATGCAAGTTGGTGCAATCATTCTGGAAAACAATATGGATGTTCCTCAAAAAGTTGAAAATAGAGCTACCATATGATCCAGCAATTGCATCACTGGGTATTTACCCCAAAGATACAAATGTAGGGATCCAAAGGGGTATGTGCACCCCGATGTTTATAGCAGCAATGTCCACAATAGCCAAACTGTGGAAAGAGCCAAGATGTCCATTGACAGATGAATGGATAAAGAAGAAGTGGTATATATATATAATGGAATATTATGCAGCCATCAAAAAGAATGAGATCTTATCATTTGCAATGACGTGGATGGAACTGGAGGGTGTTATACTGAGAGAAATAAGTAAATCAGAGAAAGACATGTATCATATGACCTCACTGATATGAGGAATTCTTAACCTCAGGAAACAAACTGAGGGTTGCTTGGGGGGGGTGGGAGGGATGAGGTAGCTTGAACGATAGACATTGGGGAGGGTATGTGCTATGGTGAGCACTGTGAATTGTGCAAGACTGCTGAATCACAGATCTGTACCTCTGAAACAAATAATGCAATATATGTTAAGAAAAAAAAAGGGAAGAAGAAGATAGCAGGAGGGGAAGAATGAAGGGGGGGAAATCGGATGGGGAGATGAACCATGAGAGATGATGGACTCTGAAAAACAAATTGAGGGTTCTAGAGGGGAGGGGGGTGGGAGGATGGGTTAGCCTGGTGATGGGTATTAAAGAGGGAACACTCTGCATGGAGCACTGGGTGTTATACACAAACAATGAGTCATGGAACACTACATCAAAAACTAATGATGTAATGTATGGTGATTAACATAACAATAACAAATTTTAAAAAACCCTGTAAAAAAAAGAAGCACTTAAGGAACATAGCTGGGTCCACAAGGAGATGTATAGGAAGATAGAAAGCTAGAGATGTAGTTCAGAATCAGATAATGTTCAGCCTTCTGGACTGGATTCAAGATTTTTAGTCTTATCTTAAGTTTAGTGGGGATACTTGAGAAGTTTAATATAGACTTTTCATTTGCATTAAAACCATAGACTCTGCTCTTTCCCTATGGGAGTCAGGGAGTATGATCCAGACATTTCCCTCTCTTTTGAGTCCACCACCAAACACCCCTTCCATGTTTCAATTTCCTTTACCTAGGGTTTACTAAGCAACTAGAAGTGGGAAGAAAATGGGATGCATTAGTTATCCAAAGAACTGGAGAAGGCAGAATAGACTATCTTTTTCCCAATTCAGCAGAAGGGATGACTAAATGCCCATTGTTGTTCAATGACCAACTTTTTTCCCCCTCCAATGTTCAGATTTTAGGAATGAAGATTTTAATGGCAAAATTTATTATGCATAAAAATTTTCAGTAGATTAATAGTGGTCCACAGACTCTTGTTTTCCAAATAAGTACTGCAGAGAAATAAAGGTCTAAAAGGAGAGTTCTTTCACTTGACAAAGAAACAAGAAGAATTATGTGTAACCTGACTAAAGGAAGAGTAACAACAATTGAGTTGCCTTCCATGTGACAGGCATAATGATGGAGACTGCACAGATACACAGTGTCTGGCACATATGGGCACTCAATAAGTGTTGTATTGCTTAGCTCCAATTGTTCAATGTATCTATATGTGTTGACTATATGAATAATTTATGTTTGACTATATGAATAAATTATGGTTCATTGAAACCGTCCTTTGGTTTTCAAGTAGTACAAAAGTTTGTCCACATTTTCCAATCAAATGTATTTAGAAAGATAAACCGAAAATAAATCTACTCTGAGGCCAAATATATAACTCATAGACATTTTTTTATAGCAAGGCTACTGCAGTGGCACTCATAAAAGACCAGCATTTATATGCAGTATCTTCTCTTTTGATAAACTGTGTGTTGAACTAGACTATTTCAAAGCAACTGCCCTATTGAATTACAGATACAAAAAGGATTACACTCATTTTAGCATGGAGAATCAGATTTCCATTCCTTAAGAATGACTAAAAACCTCAATTTTTTTCTATCCACAGATGGTACTAATTTGAACACATCATTCCATGCTTCCTGGAGTAATCACACAGCTTGCTTAGATTTTCTAAACATGACTGAACTGTGATGAAGCGATCAACATTCACTGGCAAGGTATTCCGTAAATTACATTTTTATTCATAAATTATTCTTATCTGTGGAATACTTTCATCATGGTTGAAATGAAAGTCCGTAGAACTATATAAGTGATATTTGTTGTCAGTTTAAATGCATGTCAGTTTTTAGTGACTATTTAGTAGGTTCCACTTAGGAGATGAAAATGTGTATCAAGTGTAATTATTCTCTGAACTTCTGAATATCAGTTATTAGAAGTTGCCAACCTCCCATGATAAGATTCTTACAGTGGTTTGTACTGACTTCTCACTGACCTGATTAAGTATACTAACACAGAAGACCAAGTTTCTTTAATTCTTTATTTATGACTATATATTTTTATCTTCAACCACAGATGTACTTTCTTTTAAACAAAAAAGATGCCTGAACAATTATATTTATAAAACTTAAGAAAGTACCAACACAATCTTTCCTAGTTTATCAAGAATACTTTTGTCTCTACTAGTTTTAAATAATCTACAATCCTTTTAGAAACACAAAGTACTGATATATGATATGAGCATATACAAATAAAATTACAGTTTACCAACACTAATATAGTATGAATCAATATAAAAATAGAAATTCCTACAAAGTTGAGTGCAAAAAATATTTCAGCATAGTAGATATAAATTTTGCACTAACTTGAATTTAATCAGTAACATTTACTGATCATTCGCATTGAACAGCGTGGGCAAGTTATTATAGTCTTAGGGAATAAGCTGCTTTTCATAAATATATGTAAAGTAATTTAATTAATAGAAACCACCACAAATAGGTGATGCCCAAAGGAAAGTTTCAAGGAAAGAGAATATCTGAGGGCTATAATTTGAAGGAAAAATTAAGAATCAGTAGATATGTGGAAGAAGAGATGTTTAAGTACATTAGGTATAGGAGAGATGTAAGTAACTACAAATTGTCAAAGTCTGGAAAGTATACTAGACCAGAGAAAAGAAAGTTTAAAGAAGTAATAATAAAAAAAGAGGGGGCCATCAAGTGTTGTGTTACTGAAAGGCATTGAAAGTTTGAGAGGTGAGTTTAGGTAGTCTCTATTAAGCAATAGAGATCAACAGAGATTAACTGGTAAAGTATAAACTTAAAAGCCTGAGCCTCCATGTAGCTAGTTATTAGGAAAAGTATAATTTGATAGAAACTGGTTAGATGTTATATATATATATATATATATATATATATATATATATATATATATATGCAGTGCAATGCAGGTTACAATAACAAAGAATAATTGGGAATAGATTTTTTAAAAAAGGCAAAGAATACCAGGAGAATGTGCTTATTTATTGGGCAGAGAGGAAATAGGAGTAAAACATGGAATGAACCCAGGAATTGGATCAATAGATAAAACATATATCATACACTTCCTAAAGGTAGTCTATGACTTGGCTCTATGTTATAGAAAACAATACAAAGGAAAAACTCAAGATTTTAAATCTCTGTGATTATAAATAAAGACAAATTAAATGAACAAGGAAATACCATAATCTCTGGTACTGAGATGAAAGATATATTTCTCTCTCCTCTCAAAAAAAAAAATCAAACAAACAGGTTTCCATGTAATTTAATGAACAATATCTTCAACAACATCCTTACATAGTAAATGCTAAGTATCTTTAACTTGGCTCTTTCTTACAATGTCTCTCAATGTGAGCAGAGTATCAAACATGTTTTAGTAAAACTATTTCTTCAGAGGTTCTAATTATTCAGTTCAGGCATTCTTCTCTCTAGCAATCTAGTTTAACCCAGAAATAGATTTTGGAGTAGCTAGGCTAGAATTTATCAAAATATGCTACATAAACATGATTTTAGGTGGTGCTATGAAACTGAGAACATGGGTTGATGCACTCGTATTAGTGTGCCAAATAAAATCATCTTAAATATTCCACTTGAAAGAAAGAAAACTGAGAATGTATAAAGCAGGACAAAATTTCATAAAAATTTTTAAGTGTCTGTCCTAATGCATGTATAAATGGACAATTGAGGGATCCAAAACTCTATGGATCCTAGCTATAATAATATTAGTTCTTAAGTCAAGTATTACTGAATGCATAACTTATTTATAAAAATATTTCACTAAAACTTCTGTTTTGTTTTGTTTTTGGACATCACTGAAAAAAGTGGGTTATATATGTTCTGTTTGGAGGGAAAATGAGTTGATTTGTTTTATAAAGTCATTAGTTTGACAGCTCTATATACCAAGCCAAATCATGAGAATGTCCATCAAAATGACAAATTTGATTTGAAATTATTTATCTGAAGTAGTTCTTAGGGTAGTAATTATATAGCAGAGTTAGTTGTCTATTAAGAACAACCCTATAACACCTGGAGATGAAATTGAATCATTGACACTAACGAAGAAATGGGAAAGATACTTGTTTGTGGGGATTTGCTTGAGGATGGATATGTTAGTTTCGTATCTTATTAACATGAATAGAGATATCTTGGGAGGAGAAGATTGGGTTAGCCTAAGAGGTCAAGAGAAGCCAATTTGGGATAAATAAGTATATATAAGCTTGGAAATCATGAGTGAATAAACATTTAAGGGGAGTATTTGTATATGTAGTATCACAACAGCAGATGATAAAGAACTGAGTCTCTGTCACGTTAGTAGTTAATGGGCAATGAAGTAGAATGGGAAAAAGAAATCATAAAAAACTCAGTCAATAATGTCTGGTTTATATTGAAACTTGAGAAATATTTGTTTAACAAATAAATGAGCAAATGAATGGATGGATGCATGTACCGATTTCAAGAAGAAAGTGTCACCAATGCTGTAACCAATGTTGATTGATGAACAAGTGTCACCAGTGCTGATTGTAATCAAATGCTACTTGAAACCATTCCTGTTTTCTAAGGATTGTGGCTGTACAGAAATCCTTGATAGATTAAAATATACAAAAGGAGTCCTGGTTCTGAAGTTTGGGGAAAGCTCTATAAAAGAAAAGGAAGAATTTGGAGTTTTCTGGGATTCTGTGACACACACACACATACACACACGGAGAGAGAGAGAGAGAATCAAAGGAGAGATGAAAAGAGAAACAACCAAGAGAGGAGAAAGGATGAAAGGATGGAGTGAGACTGGGGACTCCCTGAAATAAAGTAGCCAATAGAAAAATCCCTGATTGCCAAAATATTTTTAAGAACAAAAATATATACTGTTTATTTTAGAGTCATGTATATTATTGCAATGTAAACGCCCCTCTGTGTGCTTATCACAAAATATTCAGTAAGGCTATTTTTACATCAAAGTATTCAGCATGACTAGAATTGTCAAAACCATGCAAAAAATAATTTTGCAGAAGGAGCAAAATACCAAAATATTCCAGTGCCCAAACACAGTAAGTTTGAGGATCTGTTCTGATGGTACAGGAATAGTTTGTACCAGACTAATTCTCTTGAAGATAATAACTATGCACACTGGAGGAAACAAAGAAGCATACAAACAGCTTTTGGCTTGAGGCATTAGGAAATGGCATGTGAGACTGCCAAAGCAGTTGGAAAAGGAGGGAGCCAAAGGGGGGTTAGACCTAAATTCTGGGTCTAAACTCATCTGAAATCCTTGGCTAATCTCTTAATCATAGATGTATGAAGGACACACTGAGGAACATAGTAGAAAGAAACAGAGGCAAAACTGAGTAGAAATTTTAGTTGCTTTCCAGTGCAGAGAAGACAGAATTTGGAGTTTCAATTCCACCAAATTAAGGGATTGGTAAATAGCACAGACCTCATATTAAAATCCTAAAAGGGCCCATACCTTTAACTTTACTCTATATCCCAGGATTAAGGTATTTCCTCTGTAAATATTGGAGAAATCAAAACCACACATTCACAAAATTACTACTCAGTAATTTAATAGTCTGTTAGAATAAAAACCAACACTCTTCAGAACAAGATAGCAAAATCCAGAGTTTCTGCAAAATATCACCAACAATGTCCAATATAAGTTTAAAAATTACTGGGCAGGCAGGAAAATTACTAGTGAAAGGAAAATGTGACTCACAGAAGGAAAAACTACTCAATAGAAAGAGATCACAGAATAAGTCAGGTGAAGGAATTAGAAGAAAATGAATTTCAAACAATATAAGTATTTTCTTTGACTTAACAGAAAACACAATCACAATTAGAAACCAAATAAGGAATTTCAACAGAGGAATGGAGATAAGGAAACACAGAACTAAATAAAAATTCTAGAACTTAAAAATATATCTGAAATGAAAATTCACTGGATTTAATTAACACCAGAGTAAAAATGGAAGAAGATAGTCAATAAACTTGGTAAAACATCAACAGAACTCCAATCTGAAGAACATAGGAAAAAAAAGTGAAAAAATTTAATAAAGCCTCGGTCATTTAAAGAATGATATCAAGAGGTTATAATTGGAGTCTCAGAATAGGATAGAAAAGGGATGAAAAATATTTGAAAAAATAATGGCCCAAAATTTCTCAAATTTCAGAAAAATATTAATTTACCAATACAAAAAGCTAAATGAACCCTTAGCAAAACAAATGCAACAAAAAGTACACTAGCCATATCACTGATAAACTGCTTTAAAGAAAAGATAAAGAAAAAGGATTTTGAGAAGTGCCAGAAAAAAATAACATGTATCACAGACAAAAGAATGATATCTTTAAAGGGAAAAATACCTGGGGGGAGGGTGGGGAGAAACTAACTTCCCAGAATTTTATATCCAGTGAAAATATTCTTCAAATATGGAAGCAAAATAATTCTATTTTTAAGTAAATAAAATCTGAGAGAATTTGTTGTGAGCACACCTGCACTAGAAGAAAGTCTTAAAAAAGCTAAAGGGAAATGGCACTAGGTGTGTGACACTGGATGAAATGACACTGTAGTAAAGAACACCAAAAACAGCAATTACATAGAAAAGATATGTGGTCTTTTCTAAATTTATTTAAATCTACTGGTAAGTAAAAACAATACAATAAATTGTGGGGTTTACAATGTACATATATGTAAATTATTTAAAATATATGGATATCAAATGCATGACATAAATAGCACAAAGTATAGCAAAATGCATGGAACAGTACTTTTGCAACTCCATAGAGTGGGGGGAGGGGAGAAGGAGGGGGAGATGGGGAGAGAGAATCTTAAGCAGGCTCCACGCCCTGTGCAGAGCCCAACATGGGGCTTGATCTCACAACCCTGAGATCTTGACTTGAGTCAAAATCAAGAGTCAGATGCTTAACCAAATGAGCCACCCAGGCGCCCCTGCAACTCCATATATTTTATGTGAAGTTGTATGATATTAAGTAGCTATAATAAACTAAAAACTCACACTGTAATCCCCTTGAGCAACCACTAAATATTAGTAAGACAAAGAAGTACAGCCAAAAATACAACAGATGAAATAATTAGAAAGCTAAAACTATTCAATTAACACAAAGGAAGGCAAGAAAGAAGAGAGGAACTAAAAAAGAGATAAGACAAAGAGAAAACAAATAACAAACAGTAGAACTAAACTCAGCAAAATTAATAATGACTTTAAATATAAATAGATTAAATGCTCCATTTAAAAAGCAGAGACTGGTGTTATACTGAACTGATGAATTATTGAACATTATATCAAAAACCAATGAGGTACTATACATTGGCTAATTGAATTTAAATAAAAAAATTCTTATATAGTAAAAAAATAAAAAAAATAAAAAGAAGAGATTGTCAGTCAAAATAAAAATGAAAGGCCCAATTATATGCTGTCCACAAGAGGCATACTTTGCTGTCCCTAGGCACACAGTTTAAATATGATACAAATAATTCAAAAGTAAGGATAGAAAAAGATATATGATGCAAACAATAAACTAAAGAGCATGTGCCTATATTAACATCAAACAAAAGAACTTTTAAGATAAGGAGTATTCCCAAAGATAAAAGAGTTTATAATGATTAAAGGGTCAGTTAGGGAGTTATAACAATCATAAATATGTATGTGTTTAAAAAAAAACGAACTTTGAAATACATGAACCAAATACTGACAGAAGAAACAGATAAATCCACAATCATTGTGGTATATTTTAACATTCCCTTCTCAATAATCAATAGAATAATTAGGCTAAAAAGTGGTAAGGATATAGATTTGTAAAACATTTGCAAACACAATGAACTAATACAGAGAACATTATGGCCAACAACTGAAAAATATACATTATTTTCAAGTGTGCATGGAAGAATATTCAACAAGATAAATTGTATGCTGAGTGACAGAAAATTTCTCAACAATTTTTTTAAGATTAAATCTTAAAGATATATTCTCTGACAATAATAGCAATAAATTAAAAATCAATGACATGAGAATATCTGGAAAAGTCCCAGATAATCAGAAATTAAACATATTTTTATGCAACCATGGCTCAAAGAAGAAATTGCAAAGGAAATTAGAAAATATTTTTATCTGGAAGTAAGAAACTAAAATTTTTGATATAAAATTATCAGGAGGAGACAGCACTATAAATGATTATATTTGAAAAGAAGAAAGGTTCAAAATCATTATGCTAAGTGAACTAAGCCAGATACCGAAAGATAAAGATAAGTGTGGAATCTAAAAAAGTCAAACTCATAAAAAGAGGACTTAATATCATTAATCATCACTGATAAGAAAATAAAACTTACAATAAGATAGAACTAGAATGTCTGAAATTATAAAGACTGTTAACACCAAATTCTGCTGATACTGACAAGTAATTAGAACTCTCATATATTGCTGTTAGGTATGTATTTAAAATAGTACAACCATTTTAGAAAACTGCATTTCTTGAACACAAACAAATATCTAGACTATGACCCAGCAACTCCACAAGAAAATATTTAAACAAAATTTCTATAGCAGTTTTACTCATAATACTTAGTTTAGAACAACCTACATGTCCAGAAAAACAGACACACAAATAATGGCATATTCATATGATGGAAAATTATTCAACAGTAAAAAAGAACAAATTACTGAAACCCTCAAGAACATGAGTTTCACAATTATGTTGGGAGAAACAGGCCAGAAATTAAAGAGTACATACAGCTCAAGAACAACTGAAAGTAACTTTTGTTGACTGAAATCAGGACAGTGGTTGCCTTGGAGAGTGGGTGTCAAAGGGAATTTTCTGTGGGAGATGAAAATGTTCTATATGTTGTTGAGTGGTGTTACATGGGGGTATGCATTTGTGAAAAAACCAGTGAATTGTACACTTAGGTTCTGTGCATTTCATTTTATATAAAATAATTTCCCATAAGTAAAAAACATAAAAAACATAAAAACATGAAAAGAAAAAAGTTTTCCCATAAAAGTGTAGCAGTAATATTCAAAATATGTTATATATTACATTTATACAGAAATTTAAAATACTAAACATGAATACTTTCTAGCTAATGTTTTGTAAATCTAGGTGTTAGTAGAATAAAACAAGATTTACTGTAGTTTTCATATATCCATACTAGAGAAGAAGCCTTAGAGATTAGTCCAAGTAGTCAACGAATACTTCAACTTCAACAATCTTCTGGCAATTGTTCAATCTTCAGGCAAAGTTCCTACTAGTACTTGTGAGAATAGCACTCTATCCAACTTTCAAGGAACATGTCTTATACAGTTAGCCATTTCTCTGTAATAACATCCTAAATACAAAGTTAGTTTTAAATTTTAAGTCTAAACTTTAAAAATGTTAGACTTTTCCTACATAACAAATATTAATGTAGTTGTGTTTAAAAAATTACAAACAGGATCTTGGTTTTTAAAAAAATCCTTTCTAAAGTAGGCTAATTTAATTAGTAACAAACCAGAAAATTAGGCTACTGATTTTTAATGTATTTTTTAATTGGTATAGATTTCATTATTGTGATCCATATGGAATAATAGTTACTATCTTTCTAACATTGCAAATTGTTTTTAAAGTAATAATTTTTCATAATAAGGTATCCAGACACAGAACTAATGGGTGATTTATTTGAGGTTGCAATGAATACTAGGGTGGTGAAAATTCAAATTACAATGATAACATTAATATACTAAGAAGCATTATTTCTTTACTTGAATTTTGAAAGTGTTTAATCATATAGTGGCTGCTATTTATGCATGCCTTATTTTTATAAAATAGCTTCCTGACCAAAAGTTATTTTCTTATACACAATGAACTCATAATGTTTGAAATTCACTGAGTTGAGGTTAACAATAATTTACACAACCTTCTATTTGTTCAAAGCCTTTTCTCTATATTCATATTGCACCATTTTTAAATTGAGTCTAAATGTAGCATTATTAATGAAATTTTGCTATCATTAAAAGTCATTTGTTTTATATGTCAGAGTTTTTACACCATTCATAAATGGTTTTCCCTGAAGCTTATAATCTCACAGAAACAACAGGCACATTCCTGAAGCTTTCAAGTAATAGGTCACTATAGATAAAGAAATAAGAAGGCTCTTGCATGCACACACACACACATCCTTAATTTACTTAAAAAGGAAAGTAAAAGAGAAAAAGAAAAAAAATGGAGTGAAATGGGGAGGAGGTTGATATGTAGAGGCTGTTATGAAAAGTACCAGCTACAGCTGCATAGGACAAGAATGGAAAATAGGGTAATAAGATATGCCCCAGTTCTTAAATAAGTTAATAAAAGTGCTGCTTGAAGAACAGCTGTCTTTAGCTGGAGCTGGGATGAAGAAAGGAGTAATGCCTGGAGTCTACTTAATGAAAGGTATTAGAGCATCGATGGGGTCAAGGAGAATTAAGCATTCTTCACAAATTCATTTTTTACAAATGGAATTACATTTAAAAAGACTTTTAAATTTATAATTTAGAATTTGATACCTAAGACAATTTCACAATGGCAAATATTACACCTTTGGAACTGATCCAGGATAAAAAATGCGATACATGTCTAGGAACTCTAAAAATTTCCCAGAATGGCTTCAGTATTTTACGTAGTATTTTTAGTATTATAGTATTTTTGGTATTATAGGTAAGTACATATCTGATGACAGAAATTGAGTTTTCCTGAATTTTAAATCCATATTTGGACAAAAGTATGTATATAGTTACATCATAAATATAGCTGCACAAATTAATGAGAAAATTCATAAAATGGACCTCAATCTCCCCACCCCATAACAACTCTATTGAGATATTATGAAATAATGGAAGAAAACTATTCTAATTCCAATAAATTCAAATGATTCATTGAATTTCTAAGGTAAGGGTAACTCTTTCTAGTAGAAGGAGTTCTGGATCAGTGGAAGTTCTGCTAATAATTAGTTATAGCTCACTTAGTAGACACTTAACCTGTGTGCTTCATTTCCCATGTCTGCCAAATGAAATGACTGAATGAGGTTATCTCTGAGGTCCAATGAAAATATAAAATCATATGATTCTAAATTTTAAAAGTACAAGAAATAAATTTGTTTCATCATGGTATTCCCATAGTCCCTACCATACTACTTCATATGTATTAAATACCATCATCTTGAGTAGATGGATAAAAAGGGTACCAGGTATGATATTAAACATCGTGTTCAGAGTTTTTGCTGGAAGCATTTTTGTTGGAAGCATCTTTGCTGCATAACTAATTGGCTGTAAGACAATTCTGCCATAAAAGATAAAATCATGAAAAATAAAAGAGGGATATTCATTTAAAAAGACATAATTAAACATTAAAAATGAATGACAAATTTTGAAAGACTTTATTGCAAAATACTAAATATTTGAATACATTCAAAATGTATAGTGTAGATTCATGGCAATACTGCACAAATAGTGGATTTTATTTTTTTGATTGTACCTAAGCACTTGTCAAAACGTTTTTCATTCATAATATCATACATGCTTTTGCTTGCTGATTCATCTTCATGTACAGCATCTTATTTTTTTCTTTTTTTGTTAAAATTTCTTCCTTCACTAAAAGATATATCAGTTTCCAAATACTAGGATGCATATTTGTAAGCGAGCTTTGTCTTGCACTGGAAAACCTTCCACACCGTTGTTTGCTGCATGTCCACTGATAGATGTTTTGAAGTTCCATGGGAAATGTGGGCTCAAAACTCTATGCCACTCTACAGACCATTATGGGAGCTGGCTAAGATTTATATCATTTATAGCATTTATATTATATCATTTATATATTAAAAATGGGAGTACTGTATCAATAGAGAAATGAAACCAAACTGTCAACCAGTTGATGAAACCATCTTCAAACCAAACTGTCAACCCATTATTTTTATCTTTTTCAGCAAAATTGCCTTACAGGGTGGAAATGATCTGATCGTGGTGAAAATGCTTGCAGCAAAGATGCTTACTTAGAACGATTAAACATATGAACTTCTGCTTTGGAGAAGATGGAGTAGATATATTCTCCCTACTCCTTCCACTATCTGCAACTAAAACCACGGACATTAAATATAAAGACACTGAAAGGTGGAGAGAAGGCAGAGCAACTAGGGAAATCAGGACCCAAGAAAGAGCACACTGGTGAGTTCTCTGGGTTTTCTTCTTGCCTCATATATCCCCAAAGCCAGCAATCCAGAAATGTCAACTAGCTCAAGCCAAGAAAGCCCTAATAAAAGCCTGCTCTCTCCAGCCAAAAAACAGTATAGCCTAGGGAGACAAAACTTTTAGACAATAACAGCTCTACCCCAAAACCACAGAAGAAAACTGTGGCCCCACTCCCTCCCTAGTCTTCTGCCCTAGGTACTGAGGCACCTCAACTATCTTTGATAGGGTGAGGTTGGAGGAGGCAAAATAAGAAGCTAGAACTTCTTTCCTTTCCAGAAATAAGACCCCTCCACCATGTCAGTGGACAACCATGTGGGGGCAGTCATGAGGAACTCCTAGCCTTCCCAGCTAGGGCCAAGAGGCCTCCCCAGTGGAGGCCTAGTGGGCAGCCCTCTTTCCTGTGCCCACTCAGGATCCTTCCCTGGTGTGTCAGCGGAGGGCGAGGGGGAACCTGGATTTCTACTCCCACCTGCCAGTAATGGAGAAGTGCCCTCCCTTTCCCTACCAGAGTGGGTCACAGGAAATCATTACAGATGTAATGGCCTTAATAATTATAGGACTATTCACATACTAGGTGAGCTGTGGAAGTTGCGGTTTTGGAACAAAGAGTTTGCTTCACCTAAGGTGCAAAATTTTGTGTGTTAAACTGCTGCTATTATTTCCTTATTATCCTTTTGATGTTGGTAGTGTCTACAGTGGCTTCATTCCTAAGTATTGGTAATTTGTGTCTGCTTTGCCAGCCTTGCTAGAGGTTTGTTAATTTTAACTTTTCAAAGAACCAGCTCTTTGTTTCACTGATTTTTCCTGTTGTTTTATGGGTTTTGATTTCACTGATTTCTGCTCTTATTTTTATTATTCTCTTCCTTCTTTCAGCATGTTTTGGGCTTTTCTTTTTCTAGACTGTAGTGGAGGGGAAGGTGACCTTAGATTACTGATTTGAGATGTTTCCTCTTTTCCAATGAATACATTCAAAGCTATACACTTCCCTCTCTTCATTGCTTTAACTGTGTCCCACACATTTTGACATATTGTATTTTCATTTTATTTCAATTCAATATATTTTAGTTTACAATATTTCTTCATTTCTCTTGTGACTTCCTTTTTGACAAATGGATTATTTAGAAGTACCACTTTCTGCAACTGGTTTGGTATCACATTTCAGTTCCAATTTTGTATCCTGAGAGCACTTAAACATAATTTTAAATCTCCCCAAAAAGAGATCTCCAGGCCCAGAGACTTTCACTGGAGAACTCAACCAAATGTTTAAAGAAGAATTAGTACTAATTCTCTTCCAGAAATTAGAAGAGATTCATATTATGAAACTAGTGTTATCCTAATACTGAAACTAGACAAAGACAGTGGGGGGAAAAATCCCAAAAACTACAGACCAATATCCCTCATAAATATATAGATGCAAAAAGCCTTAACAAAATATTGGCAAATAGAAATCAGTAATATATAAAAATAAATACACCCTGATCAAGTGAGGTTGATTCCAAAGACCAAAGGCTTGTTCAATATTAGAAAATCAGTCAGTCCAACCCACCATATTAACAAGCTAATGAAGACAATCACATGAACATATCAATCACAAATGACAAAATTATAGAAGATGGAGAACAAATCAGTGGTTGTCAGAGGCTTAAGATGAGGGGAGGAGCAAGAGGGTGGACCAGACTTGGGTATGGCTGTGAAAAGGCAACATGAGGGACTACTCTCATGGAAATGTTCTCTATTTTGATTGCATTCACATAAATATGGCGGTTGTGATAATATACTAAAGTTTTACAAGATGTTAAAATTGGGGGAAGCTGCCTAAAAGGAACACAGGATTTCTCTCTATTATTTCTTATAACTGCATGTGAATCTACAATTATGTCAAAATAAGAAGTTTAATTAAAAAATATATTCCAGAAGACACACCTTTCTTAGATATTTTACCATATAATTGTCTAAAAATAATTTTATAACCGTAAGTTTCTACTTAAGGCTCCCAAAGTATGCATATTGAGTGTTTACTGTGTGCTTATCACTTTTCTAGGACTGTGTATTGATTGATTGGTTGATTCATTCAATCTTTCATAATATATTTATTGAGTATCACTGTATTCCAGACACATTTCTGAACACTGGAAATAGCTGTGAAATACACGAAGAAAAATCCCTATCCTCATGGAACATGTGTTGTAATGAGGACGGATCCATAGACAACGCTATGTACAATACAGAAAAGTAAAGCAGATAAAGAGGACACAAAATTCTAGCTGGGAGGAGGTTCAATTATAAATAAATCAGATCCTCGTTAAAGTGGTGGCATTTGAGGATAAATTTTCAAAGGATAAAGGAGGAGACAATACATAGCTAGGGGAAGAGAATGGTGGGTTAAAAAAGGACCCCATGGGCCTTGACATGACTGTGGATTTTATTCTTTGTGACTTGGGAGGCTCAGTAACTATGTAATGAACAAATTCTTCTTCTAAAAATTACTGCAGTCTTTAGGACAATGGTCAAAAAACAATCACTATTTTTAGAGTTACTTATGTTGCTTCCTATTTTAAATTTAGCAGAGTTCTCATTTTTCCATGATATTATATTCAAACTTCTGCTACAAATATGCAAAACCAAGAGCAAAGTAAGGCCCACTTAAGTTATTCAACCTCCCCTCCTACACTCTTTCCAATACAATGTACCCCACTCTAGTCAGGCTTCCACCTGAGCCTGACCCCCCCCTTTTCTTAATGATTTTATTTATTTATTTAAGACAGAGACAGAGACAGCAACAGAGATAGGGAGAGAGAGAGCAGGCTGAGATTTGAGAGAGAAGCAGGCTCCCGCTGAGCAGGGAGCCCCACACAGGGCTCAATTCCAGGACCCTGGGATCATGACACGAGCGGAAGGCAGACACTTAACTGCCCCTCAGCCTGACCCCATTCCTTTATCCCACTGTGTGTTTTCTCTTGGTTTATCCTGGAATTCATATTTACTTCCTTCTATTAATCTCACTACTTTTGTGAATAGTGATGGTGTCACAGGGTGGCTTACCATGACTGCCTCAGAATACCCATAATCTTCCGTTCTCCCTACCATTCGTATAGATCAAATAAAATGAAGAATGACATGTAGTATGACATTTTCTCATTGCACAATGAGGAACAACAAAAAAGGATTTTTCAAAAACTTGGCTATTTTATTGATCTGTATCAGATAATCTAAGTAAACACTAGTGTAACTGCCTATGAAATTCAGGGTTCAAGACCATATCATCATTTCCCACTAGGTTACTTAATCTAAGCTTCTTCTACAAAGAAATTCTGAAGCTGCCAGTGAGCAACATCTAATTCATATTCCATTTCTTCAATATAGCTTTCAATAAAATCTATTTCTAATCTTCAATATTGCCTTCAATAAAATCTATTTCCTATTTGATTTAATCTTCAATCCACACAATTGATTAACATATTAATACAGTTTTATATTTAATTGCTTTATATGTATTGGATATGTCTTTACAATAATGGAGTTATTTGGATGCACACAGCAGAGATCACTGATGCTATTTGGGATTCAAACTTGAATCTTGAACCCCAAACACAGAGCCTGCAAATAGTAAGCATTAAATAAGTATATATTGGTCAAATTTCCACACTACAAGTAAAAGGTACTTTTCACCTGATGTTCACTCTTAAGAGAAGTATTATGTTTAATACTTAAGTCTGTATGAGGGATATTTTGTAAAATACTTAAATTTCAATTAGAGTAGCAATGCTAATAGCTATTTCTTTCTGATCTGTGACAGGCAACTATAATGGCTTTTATGCTTTCAGCAATTACTGACTGGTAAGTAGAATGTGTCAATTCACTTTCTTAAGAACAAACAGGATCATGCAATTTTCCTACATGCTTGACTTCTCAACTGATGTGATGGATAAGGAGAAAAAAGTCAGTGGGATGCAGACAAAGGAAAAAGTGAACTTTTGAATTATTGCATTAATTTGCAACCCTGAGAAAAACTTTACCACCCACATTCAGTCTATTAAATGGTATTAGAGAATGGTATGCATTCTAAGTCATATAAATATTTTATTTTTTTAAAAAGCTGGTAAATGGAAATCAAATTTAGTTGTAATCACAGTTTGCCCAGTAATCTCTGCACTGCTCAGAGAGGTCCACAAAATAGGGATTCAACTAAAATACATGACAGATAAATTTCTTAAATCATTCTTAGGGGAATTGTGGTCAGGACTTTGCAGAAGAGGATTGAGAGTAAAATATATATTAATATAGATAATTTATTAAAATATATAAATGGATAAATATTATATATAATACTATTAATATATATGTTACACATATTATATATTAAAAATATACAAATACATGTATACTAATAGTTTGCCATATATGGTTTTTTCAAATAACCAAAAGTAGAAGAAAAAAGAAAAACAGGGAAATGGAACATATTCCAATTTAACCATACTGTACCATTAATACATTTGTTAGCTCAGTGGACTTCCAGTGGGTCCCTACAGATGCCTGACATCTTCTGTTGGACAAAAACAAATGAAGAAATAACTGCTGAAAATAACACTCCTAAAAACCACAATGTGTATTTTACTTTCCCTCAAAATTAAGTTTTGGGCATCCAAGGGATATAGCTAATTTTTCTCTCTTGATTCTAAATTACTGAACTTGGAAGAGCTTTGAAAAAATCCAAACTATAAAATTATCTTCAAGAAAAAAAATGTTTTAAAAACTCAATATTAAATCACCACATTTACTAAGATTTGAAAATAATAGGGATAAGTACATGCATTTTGAGCTAATACGAGATTCTAAAAGTTCAGTCCTGTGTGCACATGAACTTGCTATAATATTTTTATTGGTACATATGATATATTTTGACATAAAATACTGTTAAAAGTACCAAGGTTTGGGTTCTTCATCTGTATTTGCCCTATTCCAACATGTTTGACTGTGACAGTGGAACCAGCTTAGACACCAAATACTAATCTTCTCATAAATTCAGTCGTCATGATGCATGTTTAACTGTGTCCAGATATGACCGAGTTTACACTGAGAAAAATACCCAATAATCCCTGGAAGGAATGTTAAGGTCAGACACCAGGCAGTAAGAGAGTGAGCCAAATTTGATTTTACTTTATGTCAAAAATAAGTACAGAGTCAGTGACTCAGAGCTGACTATACACCATGACTAATCTTAGACCACTATAAATTAGAAGTTTGCGGCAGCTATAAAACTGTTTCCATTCTGAACAATGAATCTCCAGTTCTTACTAATGTCTAATCAACAAACAGTTCATGTGAACCCAGATAAAAGCAAAGTATTTACCTAAAAAATACTGTAATCAGAAATATAACTATATCCTAGACCTGAAACTTAATTTTAAAGATGAAAAAATTATTTAACTATTTTTGAAGTACCAATTAATACTTAATGTTTCATGTGAATGACTCTCCTTAATTAAAGATACTTCTATATTTGCATAGGAGAAAGTATCTATAATTTTGCCTGGTGGAAATATAGAAATATTATTTTGCAATGGAATAAAAACCTTTATGGAAAATTATAAATTTCATAAAAAAACAATTTATTTCTTTCTTCTACAAACATGTGAGTACCTGTAATTCTCAGGGTATTTGCTAGGAACTATGAGTAAAACAAAAACAAATTAGACATAAACCCCACAAGCAAAAAGTTTACAATGGCATAGAGTGCATCTCTAATTTCAGCATTGTCCTACCCACATAAACTTATTTAAATGCAGACTTGTCTGTGATCACCAAGACAGCATGGTATTGGCACAAAAACAGACACATAGATCAATGGAACAGAATAGAGGAGCCCAGATATGGACCCTCAACTCTATGGGCAACTAATCTTCGACAAAACAGGAAAAAATATCCAATGGAAAAAAGACAGTCTCTTCAATAAATGGTGCTGGGAAAATTGGACAGAAAAATTCAGAAGAATGAAACTCAACCATTTGCTTACACCATACACAAAGATAAACTCTAAATGGATGAAAAACCTCAATGAGAGACAGGAATCCATCGAAGTCCTAGAGGAGAACATAGGCAGTAACCTCTTTGACATTGGCCACAGCAACTTCTTTCAAGACACGTCTCCAAAGGCAAGGGAAACAAAAGCGAAAATGAACTTTTGGGATTTCAACAAGATAAAAAGCTTCTGCACAACAAAGGAAAGAGTCAACAAAACAAAGAGGCGACCCACGGAATGGGAGAAGATATTTGCAAATGACACTACAGATAAAGGGCTGATATCCAAGATATATAAAGAACTACTCAAACCCAACACCCAAAAAACAAATAATCAAGTCAAAAAATGGGCAGAAGATATGAACAGACAGTCCTCCAAATAAGACATACAAATGGCTAACAGACACATGAAAAAATGTTCATCATCATTAGCCATCAGGGAAATTCAAATCAAAACCACTCTGAGATACCACCTTACACCAGTTAGAATGGCAAAAATTGACAAGGCAAGAAACAACAAATGTTGGAGAGGTTGTGGAGAAAGGGGAACCCTCTTACACTGTTGGTGGGAATGCAAAGTGGTACAGCCACTTTGGAAAACAGTGTGGAGGTTCCTCAAAAAGTTAAAAATAGAGCTACCCTATGACCCAGCTATTGCACTACTGGGTATTTACCCCAAAGATACAGATGTAGTAAAAAGAAGGGCCACATGCACCCCAATGTTCATAGCAGCAATGTCTGCAATAGCCAAACTGTGGAAAGAGCTGAGATGCCCTTCAACAGATGAATGGATAAAGAAGATGTGGTCCATATATACAATGGAATATTACTCAGCCATCAGGAAGGATGAATACCCAACTTTTGAATCAACATGGATGGAACTGGAGGAGATTATGCTAAGTGAAATAAGTCAAGTAGAGAAAGTCAATTATCATATGGTTTCACTTATTTGTGGAACCTAAGGAATAGCATGGAGGACATTAGGAGAAGGAAGGGAAAAAATGAAGGGGAGGAAACCAGAGGGGGAGATGAACCATGAGAGACTATGGACACCTGGAAATAAACTGAGCGTTTTAGAGGGCAAGGGGTGAAGGGATGGGTTAGCTCGGTGATAGGTATTAGGGAGGGCACGTATGCATGGAGCACCATGCATGGAGCACTGGGTGTTATGCACAAACAATGAATCATGGAACACTACATCAAAAACTAATGATGTAATGTATGGTGATTAACATAACATAATAAAAAATTTTTTTAAATAAATAAATAAATGCAGACTTGTTGTGAGTCTTACTTTCCAAATTCCGATTCCACAGGTCTGGAGTAGGGCCTCAGGGATATACATTCTGATGCAGGGATTAGAAGTCCAAACTTTGAAAGGCATTTTTCTTCAGTAGTGAGTACATAGCACACAGTACCATATCTGCCTAATTCATCGATTTAGAGTCCCTTCAACTTTCACTCATGTAGTCTTTTAACCCCGAGTTAAGATCGAATTCAAATACTTATTTTTTTTATTTTTTACAAAGACCTGTACCTTACATTCAGGTGTCTCTGTATCAAATGCATATTACTATTTTGATTATTTGTCTCAGTTCTACTAACTGAACTTCTGCTTTGTTCCTGTGATGAAGCACTTACCTTGAGTACCAATGGACTCAGTAATGAGTCTTCTGCCTCATTTTCAGTCTTGAACCTCTCATTTATCTCAGAATTATTATGCTGTCTTTTTTTCCAGTTCTCTGAGGCTCAGCTCCTGTACAATGATCAAGACCATTGTACCTGATGCTAGACCATCGGCCTGGACTTGAACATATTTCCTTCTGTTAGATTCTACATAGCAATAGTCTGCTGCCCACTTACTAGGGAAATACCTATTACTCCTTTCTGGACCTCTCTGACACTGCCTGTCCTCACTGCTACATATTATCAACCATCAAAGTTCATGGGTAATCTACTCCAGTATTTCCCCAAATTTACAGAGCATCAGATCACCTAGAGAGATGCTTAAAAGTACAGATTCTTGGGCATCACCTCTTGAGGCTGTGATTCAGCAAGTCTGGAGTGAAGTCTGTGGCTTTAAAGCTTGGCATATCATTGAAGAATTTAAAACACACACACACACACACACCCCACACACACACACTTAAACTGGGCTTTTAAGAATGAATACAATTTTGTATGACATAAAAAAGGAAAAGGACAATATAGCTACAGGAAGCAAAGCAATTTGATCATGAGAAAGTGTTGGGTAGGTTTAAAAAGAGTGAGTCTAATCAATTATTAGCCCCATAGCAAGTGGCAAGAGTTTAATAAATGTTCTTTGAATTGAATACATGAAGTCTAATGCACTGAAAAAATGAAGTTTGGCTAGAGGCATCAGCTAGATGAAGAAACGCAGTGGAGGGACATAAGAATGAAAAGCTAGACAGAAGTCAGATTCTAATTGGTGATAAATTCTGGGATGCATTTTCTAGACAACAAGAATAAGTAAAACCTTTGGAGTATCCTGGGTCATCTCCTACACCTTGTACCTTTCATTCTTATCTCTATGCTTCAAATACCCAAATCTATATGTCTAACTTTTACCCTCAGATAATAAACTTCAACTGCCAACACATAAATGCTCTAAATTGTGTATTAGAGACAATTCAATCAAAGTAAGTAGGTAGGAAGAAAAGACTGCTGGGCGAGCTGGATGAGGGTGTGTGGTAAGGCTACTTGAGGGTATTATTACAGGAAGCAACGAGAATCTGATGCAAAATGGGGCAGTCAAGTTGAAGAAGGAGCAGATTGCAGAACCATGGCAGAGACGGAATTAATAAGATCTGATTTTATATAGGAGAGATGGGAGCAAGAATCACATATAAATATGAGGCTTGGTGTCCAAATGATTATAAAGTACAGGCATAGAAGAGAAGAATTCATGTAGCATAAATTCCATGTGAAGATGTTTAGGGTTGATACACCAACCAGTTCCTTAGCTGAAATTTTCTAATAATTTATGTGTGTGTGTTTGTGTGTGTGTGAGAGAGAGAGAGATAGAGAGAAGAGGATAAAATGCAGGAGAAAGTAGATTGAATTGATGAAGTGATGTTCTAGAGGAGATATGATATTGAAACAAAAATAAACAGTTAGATTCCTGAAAAGAAGAAAGCAATGACACCCCTGAGAGGCTATCTTGAGAGCATAAATAAAGATATGGGAAAATTTTGAAGGAGGTCAAGTCAGTATCACTGATGTAGTAAAATGAATAATCACATCAAATATAGATGATAGTGTGGGTAAATTATGTTCAAAATGAGAGCAGAATTCTGCTATGGAAAATTGAAAGAATGTAAACAAAGGATGTATAGAAGATTATGGAGCAGGTAGGAGAGTTAGAAAAGGTTAATTTATAGCTGAAACAGGTAAATAATTTCTGGGTTTTTTTATAGCACTAGTCTTCAGCCAGCATCTGGTGAAAACAAACAATGGAATTCTCTGAGTTGGGAAACCCCTGGAAGATGAGTCACAGTGGACTGGTTTGAGATGTAAGGAGTAAGAGGCAGGTGTTGCCGACAAGCATCGATTCCAGCTGAACAGGGAGAACACTGAAGTCTGAAGAAGTGTTGCACTGAAAGAATGAGAAGGAAAGGATGCTGATTAGGATGCTGAAACCAGGGAGAAGGTACACCCTGTCTCAAAGTTCTGTGGTTTACCGCCTCAAGGATAGAGAAGTGGAGTAAAATTGGGTGATGCTGATTTCAAAAGGCAGAAGGAATTAAAAGAGGCTACCAAGATAACAGATCTGGATGTGCCCGAAGGAAACAATTATGCCATTACCCACAGTCCCTGTTAGGACTTCCAGAGAAGTAGTATCATCAGGAAGGAATCAGACTTACATTTATATGAGCAGGTACAATACTGGAAAAGGTAGAAGGATGAAGGAGATTATGACGTAGGTCAGACCAGTGTGAGGGAGGGCAAGAGTTTTCTTCTTTGTGGACTAGAGCTTAGTGAACTGGATGTTTTTATTCAAATAATATACAAGATTAGGGCTAGTATATAGGAAAACAAATAGATGAAAGAGAGTTTGACACTGCCAGCTATGGAATTCAGGGAAGCATCTAGAAGTCCATAAAATCAATTAAGTAAAAAAGAGATAAATATCAAAATGTTTACATGTTCACTCCATATTTTAAATTATGAGAAAGCATAATTCGATAAGCTCAGAGTTTGGATAATAAGAAATATTTATGGAAATACAGTAGAACAGATTTGCTCTCTTCTACACAGCTAGTACTCAGGTAACACATGTCATAAAAATGTATGTGTTACATTTTTAAATATTTCTTTCATATCTTCAGATAAATGTGCTATAAAGACAAATACCACATGAATTCACTCATATGTGAAACTTAAGAAACAAAACAGGTGAACAGAGGAGAAAAAAAAAGAGAGAGAGGCAAAGCAGGAAACAGACCCTTAATTATAGAGAACAAACTGAGGGTTGCTGGAAGGGAGGTGGCTGGGGGATGGGCTAGATGAGTGATGGGGATTTAGGAGGGCACTTGTGATGAGCACTGGGTGTTGTAGGTAAATGAAGAATCACTAAATCCTACATCTGAAACTAATATTACATTGTTAACTGGAATTTAAATAAACCTTGAAAGAAAAGAAAAAGATTACAACTGGTGTTGACAAATGTAGGACACAGGCCACAGACAGTTACTTGTTTTGGGTGTTAGGTACCTCTTTCAGGTAAATTACGTGCTTCATATTAGTTACATGTTTCACAGTAGTTACCTGCTTCAGGTAGTGTGCTGATGTTGCATGTTTTTTCATCACCTTCACCAGCTGAGGTTGAAGCTCTTATTTTAAAGACATATGAGGTATTGGCAAGAAGTTTCCCGAAAGTATACATATGATCTTGGGGAGAGACTCTTGTAGAATTCCTTTCAACTGTTATCACATAATGAATAATTATTCCATTTGCCTTTTTGGGCGGATCCCACTTCACTAAAGCTGACTGCCAGCTAGTTGCCAAACACCGTATGTTCTGTACAGCATCTGGAACTTAAAAGATAAACAAATGCCCAAAGTTAAAATTTATACACATATAGTAAATGATTTCATTACCTGATTGCTATATAAAATCATGTTTAGGAGTTGAGACCAAATAAAAATTTAATATATCAAACTTGCAATGTGTGCTCAATAACTTCTTAACATAGACTGAATCAAATGGCAGTTGGCTCATTTTCTATGCTATTATGTTAATCCTTAACAATAGTGAGCCAATCACTAACTATTTTCCCAGGCCCAAGCAGCAATCGTCCTCAAATCCTGAGAAGCAACTAACTGTATAGCCACAAACTCAGGCAGTGGTTGAAGCCTGCCCTCTTTATCTCTTAACCTGAAAGGAGTAGTCTTAGTAATACTTTTTTTATAAAACATTTTTATGGAAAACATAGATGTAGGTACCTCCATGATTGACACATCTGGGCCTAACATTGTTAGGAGATAGTTGGACAGTTAGGTAGTCAGGGTGATGGTCCCCAATGAGAAAATATGTAGTCAGGACAGCTAAAATAAAACAGTACTAACATCTGGTTTTGCAGCTTAGACAGGACCGCACTGACATTCTGCTTTGCAACCTTTGCAGAAATGACTTCTGCCAAATGTCCTAAAATAAGACAATTAACCACAAAGCATATGTCAATATCATGAGCAAGGGGCAGTTAAGACATAAGTCCCCAGATATCAGCCAAAACAGACCATCAGCATGTGGACATTAACCTAATATGTAGACAGAAACGTGATCAAAGCCCTGGTTGGCATGACTCAGCACACCCTGATTGCTGAAGATAGTTCTGCAAAAGAGCTCATAAAAACCCTTAAACTTAGAAACTCGGAGGGCAACCCTCTCAGGTCCCCTCCCTCTCTGGGAGCTTTATACTCTTGTTCAATAAACTTTGCTTTGGGGCTCACCACTCTTTGTCTCGTCTACCTTTTCATTCTTCAAAGCGGCGTGACCAAGAACCTAGGGCACTAAAGGCAGAGAATTCCTGCAACAACAGTACTAGGAAACATGCAATCAATTTAGGGATTTTCTTTTTACAATTGGTAGGCTTCTTTGGAAGAGTTGTGAAGAACTGATCCCTCAGGATCTTTTAAAAAGTCATTGGAGGGAAGATTTAAGTCAGTCCCAGTTTTTAATTCAGTCCTAGTTTTTTTCTAGAACTTCTATGAATTTACTTGGAAGTAACCCAATTTCTCAGAGGCCCACTATATCTTGTGGACCTGGTTGAAGAGCAGTACCCCAGCCCATCAAAGTGACTGCAGATTAGAGAGACTGGCTACTTCCCATGGAAATGTCCAATTATGTAATGCCCCCTAATATTAGCATAGCTTTTCTTATTATAGTAAAAAGAGGATGCTAGAAGGAAAATTCGCATATCATCATTTTGTGGATTATAAAGAAGTAGTGGAGTATAAAGAATTTGTGGAGTATAAAGAAGTATAAACAACTTGCTGTCATTATGCAAAACATAGTTACTTAAAGAATACTCAAGTATTATCTGATTTTTCATCTGACCTAAATTTATCTTTACAAATCCTTCTTCCTTTGTAAGATAAAGACATCATAACTAAAGGATGTGTGGCTTTTAAAATGAAAGAAAAAACAATTTCTCAGCTGATCTAGTGTTCTGGCAATTAAATATTATTAATTATTTGTTTCCTTCTTTTCAAAAATATATAATATTTCATAAAGTAAATTAGGAGACAGTTGACACTTTGCTTAAGTTTAATTTATAAACCCAGATTTTGTGAATATCTATTTCACTGACTGTAAATCAAAAAATAATTAACCAGCGATATTTAACACTTAAAGTTCAAAATTTTCTTTTATTTAACCAATCAAGGCATAGAATTGTATGCAATAATTTGATTTTATTGATAAAAGTATCTACTGTGTTACTGTCTACAAGATTAGCCTTGATTTTTACTAAACCGATAGATGTATAAATTGTTAAAGTGTTTTTCTTGTTTATAAGTTTGGCATTTGTATATAATATGTAAATTATCATTTATAATATAACCATTTCCTACAGTCATGTCTACCCTTCACTAGAGGTCAGAAACTAATGTTCTAATTCAGTTTCTTCGCTAACTTTTTCAGACCTTTTTATCTAAACTGCCTGAATCATGTTTTTTTTCATCTGTAATACCAGAATGGGGCAACAGTAATATTTTTTTGACCACTAAATGTGTCCAACACTCTAATAAGAACTTTATGTGGATCTTTTAAAATATTTTGCACCACAACTTTACAGGTGGCTACTGCTAATATGTGTTTCTTTTCAGTTAAGAACATAGAAGCTCAGAGGACTCATGGACCTTTGCAAGGTTATACAGCTAGTAAACTTGTATTCAAATCCAGACACTGACTTCAAAGCATGCACTTTTATCCACAATAAATATTGTCTTAGTCTGTCTTATAGGAATGCTATGGGAAAAAAGTCTCAGATATTCATAAATTAAGGCAAAAATGACTAATTTATCAGTGAGTGCTCCCCAGTTTCAATTTAGAGATTCACTAAAGCAAGAGGAAGTGCATCTAAAGGTACAAAAAAAAAAAAAAAAACTAGAGCAATATCTTGTGCTCACTCAATAATCATTGATGAAAAAAGTGAGGAAGAGGTGCCTTTAAACATATGGTCCAGTTGAGAGAAGGAAAAGTGCATTTCTAAGCCACTCATGAAATAGATCATAAATGAAAACTATCCAGTACACAAGCAAAGGTGAGCTTTGGCGTGGATATGACATGTAGGTAAGTTGTTTAATTAAACCAGTGGTATTTCATAGTCTTCATAATCCCCCCCACGTTACAAATGGACTATGGGAAAGTAGAAGTTTACATAATGACCAGTGGTCTTCACGTGTCACAATATATCTTCTTTAAAAAACCATTGGTATCGCTTCATGTAAATATAAACCAACCTGTTAAAAGTGGCTACTGGTTGGTTTCTCTTCCCTCCCCCCAACCCCAGCTGTCTCAGTTGATACTAAGAATTTAGGAAACAAAACAAACGAGAAAGGGAAATTAAAAAAGGGGGAGAGAGTCAAACCAAGAAATAGACTCTTAACTATAGAGAACTGTTGGTCACTAGAGGGGAGGTGAGTGGGGTTGGGTGAAATAGGTGATGGGGATTAAGGGGGGGCCCTTGTGATGAGTACCTGGTGTTATATGGAAGTACTGAATCACTACTGTATACCTAAACTAATATTACCTTGTATGTTAACTAACTGGAATTTAAATAAAAACTTTATATAAAAAAAGAATTAGGTAGTTTTTACAGATACCTAGAAACTACTTTATTCCTAAACGATTCCTTGATTTCAATTTCCTCAGTTCAAAAGGAAAAACCACGTGTAAGTATATATATATTTGCACACAAGACCCAGCCTACTGTTAAAGGCCTGAAATTCAACTTCCCTTTGAATGCACTATTAAATGCTGATACTTTATCACATAAACCAAAAGGAAAGGAAAAGTGTTAAATACAAAGTGAAACATTTTAGGATCAAAAAACTGTGTCTCACCTGATTCTTGAGTTGTGAATTTTACTACATTACTAAACTGATTGCCATTTCCGACTTTTGTAAAGGCAGATATGCTGACAGAATAGGTGCTGACTGGTTCCAGTCCAAAAAGTTGGGCTTCAGTTTGAACACCTGAAATATTCTGAAAAGCAGGAAAAAATTCTTTGTCACAATGCATCACCAAAAATTTGTAACTGGAAGAAATATTTTATTAAAGTTATGCTGTCTATGTTTAATAAGCATGGGTATTTTCAGTTAAAACAAATATTAAACATTTTTTTGTGCCACTGAATGTGATCATATGATGATATAGGATGAACTGGGCACCCTCTCAGCCCTGAAGAATCTCATAATGGTCACGTTTTTAATTTTTTTTAATGTTAAGAGTATTTTGTTTTCATTTTGTCTCCCTAACACTTGCTTGGATTAATATACTGATTACTTCCTTTAAATTTGCAAAACTGAAAGTCCCCAACTTAAACTTATGGGTGGTTGACAATGTTAGATTATTCTTGAATTCATCTAGAGTCATTTTTTAAAACCCAGTAATACTATGTAAATCAATTTATTCGTCAGCTACTTCTTGCTAGGCACTGGGAATACAACAGCTAATAAAACAAAATCTCTGCTCTCGTGAAGCTTAAATTATGAGTTTTCTCAGACAACTCCTAAATTTTACCCAATTTTTTAGGAAAAGGAAAAAAGGAAAACAGTTATCACAACTGCTCAAGGAAGGATATGTGTTCACATAGAAAAATTTACCATTAAGTATAAAGTCTTCATTCAAAGATAATTGTCAGAACTGAGAGATCAATTAAGACTAATCTGTTATCCCTATGGAAAGAGAAGACAATCTCCTATGATGGTATAATTTTAAAAATACTGTATTTTATCTGACCCAAAATACAAACCATTTTGACTTATTTATTAAACATTTCAGTAACAGAAATTTAGTAAGAATACTAACTCGCAGGGAGTTACAGTTTAGTCACATTTTAAATTAAATCATATTTTAAATTAATATTCCAAGTCATTCATATACTTTAGGGACTCATTCTGTTACACTATTGCCTTCCATTCTTTCACACTTACTATTTATAAAGCATACTGTTAGATAACCAGGAGATTATAAAGATACACATAAATAAATACATGGTTCCTGTGATCAAGGAATTTTTATATTAAACAAAGAAATCTATCAACAAATATTTACTGAGGAGAAATTAACACAACTAGGTAAATTTCGACTTGGATTAGGAAGGGCTCGTATCCAGAGAAGTGACTGAACCCGAAATTATAATAAAAAACGTGAGCAGCTTACTGGACAGTGATTTACCTAAGAGTAAGTTGTAAGAGGGAGACATGAGTGAGGAATATTTGCAAACATTTTAACAGAACTTTTTAATGAATAAACAATTTCTTTCCATATATGTGAGTGAGCCAAGTTACCAGTAGACCTGGATCTAACTGGTCTCCATGTGGACCACACTGGATTGACTGCAATGGTAGGAATATTTGTGGGTGGTTCTGGAATTATTCTGCCTCCACAAACCCACATATAATTTGAAAGGATAAAAAGGAAAAGAAATAGAAACTGATAGGACAGAGGTAGAAGAAGACACAGAAAGGGAAATAGTACAATACACTTGGAAAGGAAATAAGGTGGCATGAAGTACATGTAAAGGAACTTAAAATAGACTATGAAGGGGCGCCCGCGTGGCTCAGTTGATTAAGTGCCCAACTCGGTTTTTGCTCAGATCATGATCTCAGGGTCCTGAAACTGAGCCTTGCCTCGGGCTCCAACTTCAGCAGGGAGTCTGCTTCTTTCCCTCTCTCTCTGTCCTCCCCATTCTCATGCGTATGCTCTCTCTCTAAAATAAATAAATATCTTTTTAAAAAAGAAGACTATGAAAATTGACAGAAGAGAAAATGGATGTAAAAAGGAGTAACTAAAAGTAGTAAATTTTTTTAAATTTAATTTTATTATGTTATGTTAATCACCATATATCATTAGTTTTTGATGTAGTGTTCCATGATTCATTGTTTGTGTATAACACCCAGTGCTCCATTCAATACGTGCCCTCTTTAATACCCATTACCATACTAACCCATCCCCCCATCCCTCTTCCCTCGAGAACCTTCAGTTTGTTTCTCAGAGCCCACAGTCTCTCATGATTCGTCTGCCCCTCCAACTTCCCCCCCTTCATTTTTCCCTTCCTACTATCTTCTTTTTTTCTTTTTAACATATAAGGTTTCAGAGGTACAGGTCTGTGATTCATCAGTCTTACACAATTCACAACACTCACCATAACACATACCCTCCCCAATGTCTATCACCCAGTCACCCCGTCCCGCCCATCAGACAACAAAAAGAAATAAAAGGCATCTGAATCAGCAAAGAAGAAGTCAAACTCTCACTCTTTGCAGATGATATGATACTTTATGTGGAAAACCCAAAAGACTCCACCCCAAAACTGCTAGAACTCATTCAGGAATTCAGTAAAGTGGCAGGATATAAAAACAATGCACAGAAATCAGTGGCATTCCCATACACCAACAACAAAACAGAAGAGAGAGAAATTAAGGAGTCGATCCCATTTACAATTGTACCCAAAACCATAAGATACCTAGGAATAAATCTAACCAAAGAGGTAAAGGATCTGTACCCAGAAAACTATAAAATACTCATGAAAGAAACTGAGGAAGACACAAAGAAATGGAAAAACGTTCCATGCTCATGCATTGGAAGAATAAATATTGTGAAGATGTCAATGCTACCTAGAGAAATCTACACATTCAATGCAATCCCTATCAAAATACCATCCACTTTTATCAAAGAAATGGAACAAATAATCCTAAAATTTGTATGGAACCAGAAAAGATCCCGAATAGCCACAGGAATGTTGAAAAAGAAAAGCAAAGCTGGTGGCATCACAATTCTGGACTTCAAGCTCTATTACAAAGCTGTCATCATCAAGACAGTATGGTACTGGCACAAAAACAGACACATAGATCAATGGAACAGAATAGAGAGCTCAAATATGGACCTCAACAATATGGTCAACTAATCTTCGACAAAGCAGGAAAGAATGTCCAATGGATAAAAGTAGTAAATTTTAAAGAAAAACTATTCCCTCAATTAAAAGTGGTACATTTAATATTCATAGTATAAAGGTTATATGTTTGCTACTGGTGAAATTTTAATGGTAGCATTTCTTCTGAAAAATCAAGATGTTTAAAAATTTTAGAATATAACTTCTCATATTCAGGTAAAGGTATACTGTCATTTCATGCCATAGTGTTATGACAATGCTGGATGGATTTTTTTAAATCTTTTTTAAAATAACAACAGCTAATACATTTAACATGTGCTAAAGATTATTCTAAATGCTTGATATAGATTTTCCCTTTATAATCCTCACTTTTTAACGTATGCATCTTTATAGCTCCCATTTTGCACTTGAAGAAACTAAGTCAGAAGAGATTAAGCAACTGCTATAATGCAGCACATTAAGTCTCAAAATGTGATTGCAGTAAGAAAATGACTGCTTTTTACTTTTTGATATACATTTCCCAGTGACCCACACAGATAAAATAAACAAAAAATGGGAATATGTTAAGATTAGACTGGGGATAGTTATTAGAGGGCTAGAGACTTAGCATTATTAATTAGATTTAGAATTTAGAATTTCACACTTCTGGGGAACAGATTCCACATTTATGGAGTACTATAATTCAAATTTTACTCAGCCAATCAGATTTTAAGGTAATATCTTGATTTCCAGAAAGAAAGTCATTGCTCCTTATGACATAACCTTAACCACTGCTTTTGCTTTTTACTATTTACTTTGTAAGCTACATATGCCATAAAAATTATTTACCATCAGCAATAAATTATAATACATATAATATTGGGGACAATGTTTACTGCAGAGTTTTTTCACTCTTCTTACTGTAACTAAATAAGAGCATTCCAGTACTTCATTTGCCTTAGGGAAAAAAATACAAACACTTTCTTAAATAAATGCCAGTCATATAACATTTTTTTGGCAATTACAAGTATATATATATACTTGAGATCCTTTGTTATATCAGTTCTTTGGGTATTTTTCATTGATTCTGGAACCTAAAAATGGAGGAGGGAAAGGGTATTTACTGTTGCAAACAAATTAGCACTGAAAGGAAAAGAATAACTGTATATCTTAAAAGACCAATTAGTGTAGGATTATATTCTATCAGGGAAGATTAACAGATGTCCAGCATAAATACTTTTCTGAAAGGTTATAAACATTCACCTTAACAGTATCTCTCTTAACAATAAATAGAAATATATTGCATTTAAGATAATAACAGGTTTTAAGTAGTCTAAAAAAATTTACTACATACTTACCAGCATTAACAAAATAATGCAATTATTTTTTAACTCATAAATATCTAGAAGTTGTAAATTCTAAGTAAATTGCTCTACAAAGTATTCACCTTCCAATTTGACAAATGTTTTCTGTGTTTTCCACAAATATCCTCAAATCACAGGAAAAAAGATTATTTAAAAAGATGGTCCTTATTTAATTTAAAGCAGTCCATTTTCCCCGGCCTGTCAAAATACTTTAATTCAATTTTTGAATTTTTGAGATTAACTTATACTGTTATAATCAACCTACCTTATAAAATATAGTATCAGTTTCATGTTCATGAATTTTTAAACTATATATTTTAACAATACCGCCTGGAACAGGACTTGGGTTCCATTTCAGCCATACAAAATCTGAAGTGTAGTTGATTAGGGTCAAATTTTGAGGAGGTGCTAAAGGCACTGCAGGAAAACACATCATAAAACTTACATTCATAACATTTTTAGCATAAAAATATCACTGTGACTCTAGCTTCCTGAAGACACTAGTTAAGATTTCTAAAATGATGATATTTTAATTTCAGAAATAAATAGCATCAGTAATTACGTTTTTATACTTGGAACTCAGTAGTTGCAAAGTTGTTTTAAACAAACACTTCATTCTGAAGCTTGAACTAAGAAAAAAAAATGTTCAGCAAAGTAGATGAATAGTTGTTAGCCTGTTACAAATAGGTAATTGAATATCCTTTCAATTTCCATGCTGTTCCTTAAAAAGAGAGAGCAAGGCTGCAACAGTGAAGAGGTATGGATTCGGGCTTACCTGACTCGTCTGTGTAAAAGAAAAGAGTACTGGAAGGACCAAGTCCTTTTATAGTTCTTGCAGCGGCAAAAAAACTATATAATGTAAATGGTGAAAGCTCTTCCAATATTAGATAATTATCAGAAGTAACGAAAGAATAATTTTCATTTGGTCCTTGTAAAGTTAAATCATAACTTATTATTGCACCATTTGGCTTTACTGGGGGATCCCATGATAAGAGAACTGAGGTAGAGGAAAGGTTTTTAAAAGTGTTGATTATTGGTGAAGTTTCTGGGACTATAAAAGAAAAAAAGAATATTAAATGAAACAAAGTGAATTAGCATTAAAAAGAAGAGGCTTTAATAATTATGGGACTTAATTTTATTAGCAGATAATTATTTTAATTTTAAAAAATATAGAGTTGTGTTTATTGAAAGGCTAATTATTTGAGAACAAACAGATTCTGTATAAGAATGATGCTTTCTATCAAAAAGCAATATAAATAAGAGAACAGCAACAATCTGCTTATAGGCAATAAAAGGGTCCAGCCTACCATCTTCTTCAGTTTTGATGTGTAGCTGGGCAGTATAGGTATCAGAGAATCCCTTTTCTGTTGATGGAGTGATTTTTAATATATAATCAGTATATTTTTCCAGATTATCAAAATACATGCTTCTCTCATATGTAACAAGAAGTGGTCTCACATGATGAGGAGTCTGCTGTAAGCTCAGAGAAACATAGTAGAAGACTAGACCATTTGGTTGAGACGGCGGGCTCCAGCTTACATTTATTGCAGTTGACGAAATGGACTTGTAAGTTAGGTTTCCAACAAACCCTTCAGGTACTATGGTAGGTAACGTGCAAAATATAAAAATTATCAGTCACCCTAAATAAAATTTGAGTAAATTCACAAACTGAGAGTAATTGTTGAAATGGCATCTTTTATGCCATCAGCTCTTACATTGTTTAAATGCAGATGTAGTAATACCACCTATTACAAAGTATCATTACAAAATAATTATATTAAAAATGATTCAAAATATAAATCCTGTCATCTTTAATATGTGTGAGAATTGCTTTATATAATATTCTCTTGTCTTTTCTTTCCTACAACATGGAGATTATCCATGTATTATACATGTATGACTGTGTATATATACTCAGATATTTAAATATTTGATAATGTATATTGTCTAAACAATATTTTTATTTTCTGTCTTCTAAAAATTATCTTTATCATACATATATCACATCTAGGACCTCTCACCTGCAACTGTGCACAGTAAGTGTTTATTATTCATGGTGCTATAATAGTCACTGATGAAACTTCTAGGTTGGTGAAAATATGGGGACAGATCTGCATTTAAAGAATGCCTGAAATGATATTGACCACATACTGCACTAAAACACTTTGCTAAAGACTCTGCAAGCACATATTTTCACATATTTTTTCGTATCTTATTCTGTTGCTCAATGTGTAAACGATTTAAAAGATTGTTCTAACAAGGAAAGCATTCATTCCTCCTACTTACTGGGTTTGCCAGTTTACAATCTTAAGACAACAAACACAGAATCTTACTATCAGCAGAAGTTTAGGTCAATACCATTTCTCAATAAGAGACTAGTCTTTAAGAAATAAAAGGACACCAGAAACAAGAAGAAATAGGCAATGATTTATGTATCATTGTATTCTTGAACCTGAAACCTAAAAAACATCAAGCACTTCAATCATTAGAGTTTTCTGAATCCTCAGCACAAACAGGATACTGCTGACGCTGTATACAAGAAACTTCTGGGATTAAAAAAAGTAAAGATATTCCAGGTATCTGAGTCAAAATCACAATAAGAACAAAGATGTTGTATAGAGTCCTATATGGACTCAAAGGCTGAAATGGAAGTTGCTAGATTACAAAAAAAAAAAAAAGTATTTAAAGCAGAGGAACAAGTATATTAAGTACTGGAAAATCCATCCATGTATACAACAGTATTTTTCAGGCTTATAACTGGATGGTTGTGACATCCTTTGAAGAAATAAAAGTGACAGGTTTTCATGAATGGTAGCAGTTTTAATGAATAGAAAAGGCTGTTATTATTGTAATAGTTTACAGCAACATTAAATACATTTTCAAACTTCTATAATAGTTAATGTGCCTAAATAAATTACAGATTTTACTAGCAATATATACAAATAGAAAAAAGGTTCTGAAATAAAGTTTTAAATTAATCCTATTAAAGATTAATAAATGCTTTTTGTTTACATACTGTCTTGATCTGTGTATACTTGAACTATGTCACTGCTTTTATTCCCATTTCCAACTGAAGTACTTGCTGTTACCCAAAATGTATAGTAGCTGAATATTGCCAGTTTCTCTATTATTGCAGATACGGTCATATTGTCAAAGTCATTGGTTACTTCATGGAGTGTAAAATTCTGAAAAATAAACATATTATTTTAATTGTTCAGAATATAGTTTTAGTACACATGCACATCTCAAAATAATTATTATCCATGAATTGGTTGTCTCATTACTTTAATATGCCAATTTGAGAAAAATCAACATAGAAAATTTTAGTGCAATAATTAAACTGGAAATATGTTGTACTAAAAGAGGAATGCATGGTAGTAGTTTTTATCATAAAACCAACATACAGAATAGCAAAGAGCAGAAATTTCCAGCTTAAGGAGAACGTTCAGCAGCCAACTGAAAATGCTACAACTGTACAGTGTCAGTTTTCCTTATAAAACATTCAAGTATTTTTCAAAACTCTGACATATATTTTTGAACAAGTTTAGGATTATTATAAAAGCTTTTATTTTTTTCTTCCTGCTAGTGATGAAGAAATTATGAAAGTATTCACCTCTTTCTCTCAACTCAAATGGTTATTATTCATCCTTAATGAGGCTTTTTTTTTCTTTAATCATGGGGAGAAGTAGGAAGTCCATTAGATGCATTTTCTTCCTTATAAGCAGAGTAAGAGCAATTTTAAAATTCTTTTGCCTGACTCCCAGTCATATTTGTCCTAAGGCATTTTTTGATGATTAGGGAATTTATTTATAGAATCATTTCCTTTCTGATCATATTTTAAACACAAAACACATAGTTAAAACCAATTATAAAATAAAGGAAAATAGACTTAAAAATTTTGTAGCCAATTAGTATGAATAAGTCTTAATAATAATGTGCATCTACACCAAGAAAGCTCAATCATTCCAATCCATACAAAGCTTTGAGCTTCCTATAGATCTAAATTCAATTCTAGCAGAGTAACCCTCAATAAATCATCTCAACTCAAAGCTTTTCCTTCCTCATGTATAAAATAGGAATAATTATTTCTCCTTCACAGAGAGATTTTGAGGATTAGATGATATGGAAGCACATAAAACAATATCATATCTGGTACACAATTAAAAGCACAATAAATGATAATTAGTTAATTTAAATGAAAAACATAGGGTAATCTGGGGCACTTGGGTGGCTCAGTCAGTTAAACATCCAACTCCTTTTTTTTATTTCATTTATTTATTTGGTACAGAGGGAGGAAAGAGAGAGAGGCAGAGGGAGAGGGAGAGGCAGACTCCCCACCTAGCAGGGAGCCTGAGGTGGGACTCAATTCCAGGACCCTGGGATCATGACCTGAGCCGAAGGCAGACGCCTAGCTGACTGAGCCACCCAGGCACCCCAAGCATCCGACTCTTGATTTTGGCTGGGGTCATGATCTCATTGTCCTGGAATGAGCCCCCACGTTGGGCTCTATGCTCAGTGGGGAGTCTGCTTGAGATTCTCTCTCTCCCTCCCTCTCTCAGTGCCCCTCCCCCTACTCTCACACACACACACTCTCTCTCTCTCTCAAATAAATAAATAAATCTAAATGAAAAACTTAGGGTAGTCAATTTGACTAAAGTTTATAGTTAGGATGGTTCTATAATGTATCAAAAAATTAAATTCAGCAAAGTTTTGTGGTTCATTGCCGGTATTTGGTGGAGAAGGGAGGGAAGAATGAGTGTAATAAAAGATCTACCTCAATTTTGTGGCTGCTTATTTAGGAACAGATAAGTTAAAACAATATAACAATTTCACACAAAATATGATCTGTAAACTTCAATATCTTTTAACATATCTATTTGACACATGGAATAACTGGCTTACATGAAGTATCTCTTAAAAATATTAATGTAATTAATTAGTCAGCCATTTAAAGATATAAGGAAATCTTGCCATTTGCGACAGCAAACATGAACCTTGAAGGCATAATGCTGAATGAAATATGTCCAACAGAGAAAGACAAATACCATATGATCCCACTCATATGTGGAATCTAAAACAAACAAAAAACCAAAACCCTGAACTCACAGATACAGAGAACAGATTGGTGGTTGCCAGAGTTGCAGGGGGGAGGGGGTGGGCAAAATGGGTGAAGGTGATCAAAAGGTACAGACTTCCAGTTATGAAATAAGTAAGTCACGAGTATGTAATGAAAAATATATTAATATAGCTTTTTGGTATAAATTTTAATTTTTCTTTGTTATAGAACTTATTCTGATTACCTGTCATAAATTACCTATTGATTACCAATAATAAATTACCTATTGATTATTCAGAAATGAATTATTCTGAAGCATCCAGAAGTCATTCCTGATGAATATGTGACTTAGCATGCCTAGACATGTAAAAAATTTGGAATTAGATCAATTGCGCAGATGATCATTTCAGTCATTTTATTTGTTTTTGGAAAAAACCTGTCTTTCAGCTCAAATTATTGAATTAAGACTTGTTACTTTGTATATATAAAAGCAGCCAGAAGTTATATAGTGAAAGCTTCCAAATTTGATGAATCCACCAGTACAGTACTCATTTAGCATTGTGTTAGTATAACAAGACCCTATGTCAGGCACAGGAGGAGATATGACATAAGTGGGTAAAAGTGAAAATGTGGAAGAGTTAATACACTCTACTAAACACAATGTGCAGCAAGCAAAGGAAAAACAAATGGTAGCAGAGAGATTAAATTCCCCAAGGTAAGAAGGAAAAATCACTTCACCACAAACTCAAATGCTCCATCATTATAACTAAGTACCAAAAATAATGTTGGTCTATTACAATAATTTTATGTTCTTTCAACTAAAAGTATTCATTGAGCATTAAACCTATGTATGATACAGTACCAGAGGACTTTGGGGGATGGAAAGATACGTGTCACATGACTCTTTTCTTCAAGTTATTTGCTATGGCATAGGAACTAAGACAAGTAAGCAGATACCAGGAATGAAAAGCAGAATATGATGTACTGTGCATGAAGTATTCTACAAAGTTCTGTGGGAAAGAGGAGGAAGAAAAAAGCGATAACACTTATTTAGCTGTATAATTTTCATTTCGAGGATTTCTTCTATTCTGCCAACCCAAAATAGAAAATTAGGAAGTGAAGATGCTGTATTTAACACTAACTGGAGAAACAAATTAAAGCACGGATGAACTTCAAGCAATATGAGAAATGTTTTCACATCATTAGCCTGTGCCTTGCAGCTGTCACACTTAAAAGCATTCTTAAGATTATTTAATAAAAGATTACATTTTCTAAGATAGATGAATTATAAATGGGATGGTATCATATACCCAGGTTTGAGTAAAAAGGCTCATAAGATCATGTTGAAACTATAGTTAGATGTTTACACTTCATTATTTAGATGTGGACAAAGAGAACCAAAATAGAATTTTGTATATAGGTCATAAGATAAATTGTGCAGAGGCAAAACCTTTGCTAAGATTTAGAACTACTGATATCACTTTGCAATATTTTTGTTAAATGCATGAAAGAAGAAAAATCTGCATTTTGAATGGCTTCTGTGACATAATGACACATTGTTAAATTTGTAAACAACACTGTGTTAAAAATAATAATAAATTGCACACTAATCCCATTTCTTTTCTCCAAATAGGGTAGAACAAGAAGGAATAGCAAAAATTGCTTAATGTACATAGAAGCGGGGAAAAAGGATCCTCCTTTCTTCTTCTGCTCTTAAGGTATTTGTTTAAAAAGTCTACATCTATAACTACAAATATATACATATCTATGTATATCTTCATGTTTGTATAAAGTAGTTTTGCTTTTGGCATGAAGTTTTAAGTAGTCACACTTATTCAACCCCTACCTTTAGAGGGCCTTGAGCAGAATATAAAAACCAAACCAACCTTGACTTTCTCTTATTCACTGCTAGGTTAGTCCTGAGATGGCTGGTAAAATTCTGCTCTTACACTACTGATCAGCCTAAACTGCATCATAGATACACTAAAGCAAACAATACAATAAAGGATACTTTATTTCCGGAGATTGTAAATTGTAGTATTTCTTTGAAGTTAGTTTTTTCCAAATTATATTCCAACTCTCTCCATTCCTGATTCAATCACAACCATTCCTAATTTTTACCTTTATTAGAGTTCTATAAAATATTTAGTTTGGATAAATAAAGGATTTCTATTGAGTAAATTGAAAATACTTCTCTACATGAAATGCATTTTAGCTATTTTCATAACCATCATTCACATCAGAAAACTGCGATCCTAAAACCCTGTATACTTCAAGTTAAATAACCACATTACTAGTGGTTTTATTACATCTAATACTAAATAATAATAACAACCCCTCCTGCTGGCAGTTGAAAAATTTTTAAATTGAAAAAAAAATACACAAACACATCTAAACTTGAAAACTATTTATATTGTATACAAACAAAAGGGAAAAATTTAGCTAAGAAATAACTGAGGGTAAATTAAACCAACAATTCTTCAGAGAACACTTCTTGGAGAAGTAGAATTAAGGGCCATATTTATACATAGAATTTTAAATAGGTGGCAGCCTCATTGTTAGCAATATATTTGAAATGTGGGAGCATGCATAGCTAGATTAAAATGTATCTGACGTTTCTCATCACATTTTTTCAATGTCAATGGGCGTTTTATAAAATGTCTATGCATAATTATCAGTGTAAGATAAGTGATTTTTCTACCAGGCCAAGTCTATGTCATCATCAATAAAACTGAAGGATATAAATAAAGAACTAGAAGAAAACTCAGGTCTTACCTGTACAAAAGTACCTGAAGTATTTTTGTAATAAACAGAATAATATTGTATAATCCCATTAGGTTTTGAAGGAGGCATCCAAAAGAGCATTATTGATGAAGAACTGAGATTTGCATAATGAACATCTTTGGGAGGATCACTTGGTGCTATAAAAAACACAATTGAACAGAAAACTGTACTTGTGGCTCCAAATAACGTCTGAAATGTTCTAAATTTTACCTGTCTTTGGTAAGTGATGACCATCGTTTTTAAAAAAAAAAAATTAGAAGTCAGAAATGAAATCCATAGACTCATTGGGTCATCCCTCTCACACTATATCATAGCAACATCCAAGCAGAGGACTGTTAGATTTCTTACTGGTAAAACACAATCCCAGCTCTAAAATATGCCTACTGCCCTGTATTTGAAAAAAACAAAACAAAACATTATAACAAGTCTCCAATATAAAACACATAATACGAAATTCTAATTTAACTTAGAATCTTGAAATCTGATAATAGAGAACAAAGGGAGAGAGCTGACTTCATGCATTTTACTTTGTTTCATTTAACAAATACATAAAATGCTTACTGTCAAGTTCTGTACTGAGTGCATTTACAAATATAAACTCATTTAATCCTCATAAGGACCCTGTAAATTAGGTATATATCATTTCCATTAATACAGATAGGAAACTGAGGCACAGAGAGATTAGCTTTCCCAACATCACACAGCTAGGAAATGAACAAAAAGCCATTTTGCCTCCAAAACAATGACAGATATTAAGCTATTTAATAATACATTTCAATATTTAATGCTTTTTTCTGAGTAGGATCTTCTTTTACTTGGCCTACATCCAAAAGAACTCACCTCCCTCAGGTGTTCGAAAGTTAATGATACTGCTTCTCATTTTCCCATCACCAAACCTGGTGCTAGCTGTTACATAAGCATTATATTCAACATCATAGTCCAAATCTGAGAACTCTAATGATGTTTCAGTTACATTAATAGCTTTTAATGATGATCTATCCCTGGGAGAAAAAAAAGAAATTATCTGTATAATTGACTATTAAACATTACATATACATTTTGAGCACAAGCACATTAAAAATAAGCAACACTGATGCACAGAAATATCTTAACCCAGATTAACAGAATAAAGAAGCCACTTACTCTGAAATGCTGAAATGCTGAAAAGAGTGAAATTCAAAATAATTCAATAAATAAATTTCTTTTGTTTTCAAGTATATTTAGTGATTCAATCAACATTAATAAGATGTTCATATTAGAATTTACCTGGACTGATTTCAATGGAGCTCTAGGAATACTGTGTAGTCCAAATAATTACACTACTCCTTTCATACCCATGTTTTAGTTTGTTCAAATATTTGTTCTTTTTAAGTGTTGGCAACATCTTATTTATACTCTTTATTTGTCAAATTCACTTTTCATATATTGTACAAAAGTAATATTTACCTTAGACCAATTCAAAAAATAGTAAATATTTGAATAGTAGTATCATCTAAAATAGTGAGCTTATGGGTTATCTTTCATTTATTAATTATATTAATTACCCTTTAATTATTAATTTATAATAAATTATGTATTAACTGGAAACAAACTGAAAATAATGTATGTATAATATACAAAAAAGAAAAAGGTAGAGCTCATGTCTTTCATCCAATTAAATCTTAGAAGTATTTAAAATGTAACTCCAGAAAAGAAAACACAAATAATTATTGATTAAAAACTCTCCAAGTAAGTACTGAAATCACAAGGGGAAAAAGAAAATCTAAAGAACAAAATGTTGCTAAGTAACATAAGACTACAATTATTTGTTTTCAGTCATGGTCGTAGAGTTTCTATAGTTTTGAATTAAGTATAGATTAGAATCTAAATTAAAGAATGAACATGTATATAGGGGTACTGAAAACTGCATTTAAAAAGAAATTTAGGGGCACCTGGGTGGCTCAGTCAGTTAAGTGTCTGACTCTTGATTTCGACTCAGGTCATCCTTTCAGGGGCCTGGGATCCAGCCCTGCTTCAGGCTCTGTGCTCAGTGGGGAGTCTGCTCGAGATTTTCTCTCTCCCACTGTCCCTCCCCCACCTCTCTCTCAAATAAATAAATCTTTCAAAAAAAAGAAGTTTAGATTTTTAAGAGCAATAAAATTAATTATGAAAGAATGTAAGTAAGGGAATATGATCAACATCACAGAAAAAGTATCTCTCGTGTAATCTCATTTTTCCTCTGTATCACAAAGCACCCAAGAAGTAAATGGATATTTCCTCTGGATATAAAATGCTCTCTCTTTGCCATTGAAATAATTAAGAGTATCCACAAAGACAGACATTTCAGGCATGGTTTTACTATTACAAAAGTGTCAATCCACTCCAAATATTAAGTACAGTTATCTGAAAAGTAGTTGGAAAGCTTACCATAGTGAGAAAAATATGGATTCGGAATATGTGACTGGAGACAGGCAGGATTAGCAAGGCTATTCAGCAATTTGAAACAGTTCCATCAGACAGTGTCTCTCAGAAGCAGTAGGGACTTCACTGAGACCCAGGAGGGGGCTTTTAGAACTTAATGCTGTGGCTGTTAGTCTCGGAGAAAGATGCCTTGTCATAGAAACTTTACCCAATTCCATACTCCTGTCATTGGTCACAGGTCATTAGAACGCTGCAGTATGGTTAATCCAATTCAGATCTCCAAAGCTATGAAATTAGCTAAAGGAATCTAATTGCATTTTATCTATTTTTAAAATTCCTTGTCAAGCATATTTTTTAATGCTATGTGCTGCCTTGCATCACTACCTTCTTGCCCTGACCTTCACAACAAAGTAATGCAGATGACTAAGCCTACAAGAAGAAAAACCCTGATTATGTTCCATAAATAATGTAGAATGGAGGCAATTACCTGGAAAAGGCAAGGCAAAAGTAAATTCTGTCTCATCTCCAGATATGTTGGTAAGAAGAAGATAGTCTTTATAAATTGTCTGAATAACAAAACCAATAATCCACCTCAGCATGTACAGATATAGTTTCGACATCTATACTGGTTTACCCTGAGACAAAATAGGACTAACAGAATATTTCAGGTACTGATATGTCTTGCTGTTTCAGGTTTTTTTGTTTTTCTTTTGGAGCTTAGGATTTTTGCTGATATTTTAATGACTAAGGTAAAAAATATCTGAGCATCAGTAAACTTCAACTGAAATTTCAATTTCTGATCCAAATTCAGAACATAGATTAAGAGACAGTTTGCTCTATAACTGAGAATTTGGAAGTAAAAATGAGAGAGAAGTGCTGCTGTCCCTGAGGATCTGACTCCATCCTCCTTGCTCTTATGCAGTTGCCAGATTGGAGGAAAGACCCATGAACCTCTGGGCTGACGCCTGAGCTCTCTGCACCCCAAGGAGGAGTCTCAGTGAGCAGCCCTGCAGTTCAGATGGGTCACACTCCGTCCCGTGCATGAGAAACCCAGGTTTGACACGGCCATAATCTTTTGGTTCTAACTGGCTTAAAGATCTCTGTTTTATTCTTATTAGTTTAAAAATACTATAATAGGAATATTAGGTGTTCCATTCGAGTGTTTTATTTCCATTTATAAAAGTATATGTTCTTCTATATCTTGCTTGTTTTTTGCTTATATGATCTATGTGATAATAACAATGACCTATACCATTATTTTTCCTAATTTGGATATATCATAGTTATTCAGCCATTCTTCTATAAAATTAACATTTAGGTTGCTTTCTCTCTCTTTCTCTTTTAGTTACTGACCATGATGTAGTAATCATTCTCACACAAATGCCTTTTCATAATGGCACCTGGATTTCTATAGGTTAAATTCCCAGTAGTGTAATCATTGAATCAAATGGTTTTTTTTAAATTCTTATTATTATTGTTCCAAAATTGTTTCCTTTCCAAACTATGAGTGATTATAATTTAGAGCCACAACAACAATGTGTGAGAGCACATCTTTCGGCAAACTCTTATTACTAGTCTGGATATTAATCTTCTTAATTACTGCAAGCTTGACCAAACAAAAATCTATTTAATCTATACATCCCTAACCATTTGTGAGACAGAATATCTTTTCATATGTATATTGGTCATTTGTGGTCCTCTTTTCTTTTTTGCATAACACATTTCCTTTTCTATATTTTACTGTAATGTTTTAAATGGAAAACAATATATATTAGAGTTAGAAAGGCATTGTTCTTCCAATTAGTGCTCCAAACAAAGGACAGATACCTCCCCAGCCCCTCTGAATTTAGAAATGATATGTATACAATCAACATTTGACAAAATTTATTGAACATCTACTTTATTCAGGAACTATGTTAGAAATAAATATGAGTAAGATTTAGGCCCTGTCTTCAAAATAGACAAAATGGTAAATAATTATAAAACAATTAATTCATACAATGGGATCCCTTTAAGGACAAGGACAAAACCTCTCCCCAACCCGCCCCACCAGTGGCTAACAGCAAAGAAAAGGAGATGAGCAAAAAAATTAAATCTGTAAAAAAATAAATAAATCTGTAAAATTTGACATTGGTAACATCTAGAAAAGGAGACTAAAGCATAGCTCCCAAAGATGTAGGAAATTGTTGCCTAGAAAGTTAGTTTGTAAGGTTTGTGAGCAGAATAGGGAGCTGAGTGTGGTGGGGAGGGAAAGAATGGAGGCCTCCCTGACAAAACAGATCTAAGTCTTACATATCCAAAAGTATGAACTGTGTAGAAATGGAAGGAATATAAACGCCAACAATATTTAATCTCTAAAATAGGTAACTTTCAACATCAGGCAAACCTCCTAGTCAGTGTAAATTTTCAAACTAAAAAAAAACTTGAGGGGAGTCCTCAGTGCCTTTGTTTTACTGATTTAATTGTAGAAACTTACTAGAACATTTTAAAAGCTTTCTTGAATTTGAGACATGAAAAGAATCTGAATGACCTTGGAACTATTCTGAATAAATATAGGATGCAGTTTTTCTGTCTATACTCATTGGTAACACCAAGAAAATGTCTTGGGATGGGATTAATGGAGTCTTTAAAATGAAGTTATTTCCTCATTATGATTTTTTTTTTCAAAAAACAGAGCACATTTTGACGTCTAAGCATAAAGGAAATTCTAGAGTAGAAGAGCAGTTTCTTTGGTCTGGTTTAGAACTTTCTTTTCTCATCTCTTATCACATCAAGATCATGTTAAGCAATAACTGCCAGTGAAGGAATCTTGAGCACCAAAACCACCTGGGAAGACTGAAACAAATTCCATTTCCCTAAGCATGAACATGAATGGATTTCTACACATGGTTTGAGACCCTTTGAAAGGTCATGGTCTTAATTCTAAATTTCATCATTTGGTATTTTTTTCCATGTGGGTAATCTAACCAAATGACATATCCATCCTTGTCCATTCCTATGTATTTATTTTCAAAGCTATAATCTGCTGTTATATAAATATTCTAGATTAAATATTGTACTCACTAAATAACACGTCCAATCATAATTTCAGCATCCACTTACTTGACTCTGTCAAATATTCTCTTCCTCTATGAACCAGTGATTTTCACTCTAATTTTCCCAGTATAAGGAACCTACACTTCTATGTTTCACCTTACTCTAGAACAACTACCCTGCATAGTTGAGTAGGTCTAACAGACTCACAATTATGTATTAAACAACCCCAAACTAGTAAGACAAAATTGCTGCACAGTCTATGATCCTAAAGCTCTTCCAGAGTTTCAGAGAAAGTCTGAGTGAAAGCAGGGTATTTATTTGTTGTCGCTGTTTTCTTATTGTCATCATTTGGTTGGCTGGTTGATTTGGCTTGATTTTGTCTTGTTTGTTTGCCTTTAGCAGAAAAGACAAGATAAGATCAAAGGAAAAAGCCATAAAGAGAATGAGGTTGAAGCTGGGGAGCCATTTATAAACCATGATCCTAGAGTAGACACAAGGAATTAAGGACCAGAAGACAGGAGGAGGGTTGTGCTTGAGCTGAAGGAAAAAGATTTCATTCCCCGAGAGTGGATGCAATTCCTCAGGCCAGAAGAAGAAGTTTGAATTTTATTACAAGGGGAGTGGAAAGTCCTTGGAGTATTTTCTCTAGCAGTGTGATCTTTGGGTACAGGGTTAAAATAAAAATTTTAAATCCTGTACAATATTGAAATTCATATTCTCCCAATAGATGGACAGATAGAGATATATGTACACCCTTATTCCAGCCTCAAAAATCCATGTATCTGTGCTGCCCACCTCCCTAGCTTCATCATCTCCTGCTTTCTTCCTGTACCATTATGCTTAAGATATAAGGCTGTCTTGCTGTTACGCACGCAAGCTTCCTACTGTTAACCACATCTAATGAAATTATTTGAGCTCCTACATCCAATTAGTATATCCCGGATTTTCAGCCATGTGTCAATAAATTCCCATTTTTGTGTAAGCCAGTTTAATTTGGGTCTAGTCATTTGAAACTAAAAGTCTTGACTGAAACCTCTTCCCATTCTCCCAGCAGTTTCTCACATGCCTTGATCCTGAGTATTTCCACCATCTGCATCATTCCTCCCTGAACAAGCTCTACTTTGTCTATACACTATAGACAGAGACCAGTAACCAAATGGTTTGCATATGAAACAGTATACTTATTCCCTCACAATGAATATATCAATTAATGCAGACCAATAACAAACGAGTGATTTTTTTGGTAGAAATAGCCCACATGAGTTGATGCAAGAAGCTGAATTTATTATAACCCCATAAATGTTTATTACAAATACTTTTATCAAACTAAGACTTCCCTTATCCTATAAGTATACTGCTGAGCATTTAGAACAAATGCCAGTTATAACACTTATTCCTAGTGATTTGAGAAGTGCATGATTTAGGACTAAGATCTAGGTATGAATTCTTACTGTCATCTTCTAGCTCTGTAAATTTAAGTAACTCCTTAATCTCAGAACTCAGCTTCCACACCTACAAAGTGGCAATAATATTCTCTTTATGATATTTTTATGAAAAATAAATAACATAGGTAAGAAACTTAACACATTTGTCCCAAAATACTACGACTACACTATCCCTCTTGGGCCCTTTTGCCTACCTCTCCAAGATGTTTTGTTCCCCAAGTCTGTAATGCAAGGAAATCACAATCTCTCCCAGCTGTGTACATATCACAAATGTGATTTAAAGACCCCTAAATTGAGGGTGTAAAAATTCAAGATCCACCCAAGCAAAATAAATGACTGAGAAGACTGGATTTGAAACAGGGTGTAGTGGGAACTCTGGTAAATTGCCAAGCAACTGCTCCATATAAAGACAGCTTCTATTCAACTCCAGCTGATTTTTATCACAGGGAATATGGCAAACTTCCCGATTTCTGTAAGAAACAAAGGAACCTGAAGTTTTACTAGAGATCTATTCATTGTTAAATGCTGACAGAATTCTTCAAAATTTATTAACAGTTCACAGGTCCAACAAAGCACAGGTGGCCCACAAGTAGCCTGTTTATGACTTGGCACCCACGTTCATCCAGGTCATTCAGAAAAATGACTAACAAGATAGAACTGAGATGGAGCTTTTAACATCCCACTAGAAACCTCAAGTTAAACAACTCAAGTGCATCCTTGTATTGAACCACTTCCTCTACCTGTGTTCATATCTCTCCCAGCCCAATTTGACCCCAATATTCTATTTCTACAATGCTACTTATCAACTTCCTGGCACAGTTCATTCATATGCCTCCAAGCCTTCATATAAAATTGTCCTCCTTAATCCATAGAGGATACATTCCAAGATCCCCAGTGGATTTCTGCCTGAAACCATAGACAGTTCCTAACCCTATCTATATTACGTTTCTTTCTATATATACATACATATGATGAAGTTTAATTTATAAGTGAGGCACAGTAAGAGATTAACAACCATAATAAGATAGAATAATTATAACAATATATTATAATAAAATTATGTGAATGTGACCTCTCTTAAAATATCTTATTGTACTGTACTCACCCTTCTTCTTGTGAAGATGTAACATGATGAAATGCCTATGTAATGAAATGAAGCGAGGGGAATGATGTAGGCATTATGATGCAGCATTAGGGTATTATTGACCTTCTGATGATTTGTCAGGAGGATCATCCACTTCTGGGCTGTGGTTGACTGTGGGTAAGTGATATTGCAGAAAGCAAAACCGCAGAAAAGGGGAGACTACTGTACTGTTTCCAATGAGATGTTCTCCTGATTTATCAATCTATCTTTACAACCTTCCCTTTCTGATTATTGATCTATATTGTATGCTCAAACAGGTAGTTTTAATAGGGTGAACATATTTTAGAAAACTGAAAGCAACAGAACTAAGCATACTTTGAGCAAATAGAAGGCCATTTCAAAAGGTAAACTTTTATGTTACAGGAGAAATTATTTGACCAATGACATTCTAAAAAAAGCTGACTTCCTAATATACTACTTAGCAAGTATTTTTAGAATTATTTCACACACATACTTTATCTCCAATTAGTCTACAATCATTTTTAAATTCTCTCTCTATCTTCTATCTCCCCACAGAGTTTAATAAACATTTGTCAGACTGACTAGTTCAGAATTACTTCTCAAAATTACTACTAAGAAAATGAGAAACATTTAAAAGCCAAGATTTGTACATAAGCTAGAATTTTCAACATTACTTTCACTCCAGTCTTTTAGCTATACCTCATATGGCATTCACCTAGAAGATTTATAAACAAAAAAAGAAAACTACTGTTAAATTTTACTAAAAATATAGAAGCAAAATTGCTAAACAAATCCAAGTTGAATTCAACTATAGATGGTTCCCAACTTACAATGGTTCCACTTAGGATTTTTCCATTTCATGATGGTGTGAAGAGCAATACACATTCAGTAGAAAGTGTACTTGGAATTTTAAATTTTGACCTTTTCCCTGGCTAGCCATATGCAGTAGGATCCTCTCTCATGATACTGGGAGAGGCAGCAAGCCACAACTCCCAGTCAGCCACACTATCATGTGGATCAACAACCAATACACTTATAACCATTCTGTATCCATATGACCATTCTGTTTCAGTAAAGTATTCAATAAATTACATGATGTATTCAACATTTTATTGTAAGGTAGGTCTGTGTTGGAGGATTTTGCCCAACTGTAGGCTAATGTAGGTGTTCTAAACATATTTAAAATAGGCTGGGCTAAGCTGTGGTATTCTGCAGATTAGATATATTAAATACATTTTTGACTTAATGATACTTTCAACTTATCATGGGTTTATCAGAATGTAACCCTATTGTGAGTCAAGGAAGATCTATATAAAGTAAGTAAATGAGCTTTGTATCAGTTTACTACAATACTACACCTCAATCTAAAGTGTATTAAAAGAATAACTGCTCTATTAGGAATTCATTTATTTAATGGTGGTTGCCCTTGTAATGCAAAGATTGTTTATCGTTTAGACATATATAAGCATAATTTATCAACATAACTGAGGGAAAAAATGCTACTTTATCATCTTGATAAATGATAAAAGCTATTGCACAAAACAAAGTTTAAAAGGAAACATCATTTAAAAATGCAATTAGTTAAAGCAGATTTCTGTGCACACCATCTAAAAATCAAATGTGATTCACATAGGGGTGGTTATAAAATGTCTGCACATTAAACCTCATTTTGTAGAGAAATATTCATGACAAAGAGAGAAGTCACCCATTATAATTAATAAAATTGGCAGTCTGCATTTGGTAGACATACTGGCTCTTTAACTGAACGAGTCAGGGCAAAGTGGCCACATTCCCACAACTGGACTCCAAGTTCATTTTTCACAAGGACACCTTACTCAAAACAGGCTGTGGGGCCTCTGCAGTTGAACCTTGCCCCTGGATTATGAGACCAGCGAAGTTAGCATGATTCTCATGGCTACTTTGACTTCAGAGTATCTTATTTATTGAAGTGGAACTTTCTGAATGGAGAGACTGAGTTACTGCCCGCCCAGTAAAATACACCTATAAAATTTTCAGTAACATTCTAGATTCAGGCAGACAGTCAACAGTAAAATACATGCCAGTAGCCTGTTCTTGACAGATTATACAGCAGCCCTGGTCAAGAATTTCTTTCCCTACAAGAGTCTTAAGATTGTTTGCTAGTTAATGCTTTGTTTTTTTGGTTATTTGCTGGTTTTGATGAATTTGCTGTGATCCAGTTCAATTATTTTTTTAGAGTCATCCTATAGCTGGGGATATACTTCAACAGTCTTAAAAAGGGGTCCCTGGCTCTCCCCAGTACAAAGGAGGGAGGTGATTCTCTTGGATGATGCCCCATGTAGTGACCACCTTAATTCTGCAACCTTAAACTCTCCAGTTGATCCTAGGAGCAGCTTCTCTGACTCAGTGTCTCTATAAACTCTCTGAATGGCAGTAAAAAGGGCTTGCTCCTTCTTAGGATGGAGAGAAAAATGATAAGCCTCTTACAGAATCTCTGTCTTCAGTATGCCACCATGTTCGCAAGATCTAAAAGCCCCTCTAGCAGATCATCCGGGGCTAGGGAAGGATGTGGAAGTCACCTTTGCAATCCTGCCCACTGTAGATCGATGAAAGCATCTAGCTATCTGAAGGTTAAGACAGACACGTTAAGAGACCTAGGGCATTAGAATAAGCCTGAGGTTGGATCAAGGAAGTCACCTTTGCAATCCTGCCCACTGTAGATTGATGAAAGCATCTAGCTATCTGAAGGTTAAGAAAGACATGCTAAGAGAGCTAGGGCATTAGAATAAGCCTGAGGTTGGATCAAGGATAGAACGGAAAATCAGAACTAGAAACTGTGACTAGAAGCTATGACTACAGGTGGGCAGCAGCATGATTCCCAAAAAGCCAGGTAAGATGAGCCATAATATCACAGACTTGAGAATCCCTGACCCCACTTTCAGTGGGCTTCCCTTGTACCTAGAATCCATCTTATGAAGTGAGACAGAAAAGAGACACACCTCAAAAGAGGAGAGAGAATGCACCACTGGGGAGCTGAATTTACACAGCATGATCACTGTATAGAGGGATGAGACTGTCCCTACCATATGGGCCAGAAAGCCCAGTCATAAAATCTTGATTCTCACTTTTGTTAACTTGTTTCACTTCCATTTCTCCTAACTCAATAAAATGGCATCATTCTTGATTCAAAAATCTAAAAGTCATCATTGATTCATCTTTTTTTTATCCCCACAGCCAGTGTATCTCCAAGTTCTGTCAACTCTCCTTCCTAGATGTAGAAAAAAGCTACCCACTTCTCCCCTCCATTGCCAGTAACATCTATTTCCCAGACTACTAAAATAAGCTCCTAGCTAGTATTCCTGCTAACAGTTTTGCCATCTACAATTCTTTCTCCATAAAGTACCCAAAGTGCTTAAAATCCTCTAATAATTTTTATTACAGTTAAAATGAAAATTCAAATCCTTTTTGTGGCTTGGCTCCTGACCTTTGTCTGCCTCCTATCCCTCAGTATTACTCTGTCTCTCTAACCCCCAGCAACACTGACATCTCTGGTCTTCAAAATGACAAATATGTTTTTTCACAGAGCCTATACAGCTGATATTCTTTATTCTTGGAAAATTCCACCTTGCAGATCTTCATACGATAAAAAGCTCAGTCTTGTCATCCAGACTGTAACTCAGAACTTTTTCAAAAAAGGATTTCCCTAAGCATCCCATCAAAAGTATCCCTCTTTCCCCTGACTTTCCTTCATTTGTTTGTTTATGGGATATATAGTCCAGTTATGCCTTTAGAATATAAGTTCCTTGACTGCAGGAGTCATATGTGTGTCTTGTTCACTGGTTTACAGACACTTTATCAATTTTGTTGAATGAAGTAAAGAAAAATGGATAAACGAATGAACTGGGCCACAGAGGAGAATGGTTACCTTCTTCCCATTGCTTCTCTTCCTACTGATATTTCTCATGCCACTCTCAATTTTTCCATGAGTAGGCAAAATGACTAGGCAAAATGACTAGGAAACAGGGAATGAAAAAAATAGGAAGTGCAGTTCTAAAGAGTGCAAAGGGTTTAAAGAGAGATTAGGGAAAGAAAAGTCTTAATTTAGGAAAAAGAAGAGTAGACTTCTTTAAAACATCATAGCTTCTCATCAGTGTTGGACCTTCAAGTCAGGAATATAAAGGTAAGAAATGCATATGTTCTATAAAGTATTGTATAAATTGTATTTTCTGAGTTGAAATATTTAAAAATCCACTAAGAAATATATAACTGGTGAATCTTTTTATGAGGACTTACATTAGATCAAAGTGAGGATTTTTATACTGAGTTTTCATGAAGCAGTAAAACCATGTTGTAAACTGATTTGATATGAGCTATAGGATTTAATCTTTTACAAAACTGACACATAAATAGGTAATCAGGGTAAAGGTGATCAGAAAAAAAACAGACACACTGCTTAAATTTCATTGGAAAATTGACCTTAAATAACAGATTTGTGAAGAAATATCTTTCAGTTAAATTTTAGTTAAAATTATTCTGCTCAAAGGAACTTAACAAGACAGTGACATACAGAATACTTGTGTAAAACTCTGAGTTTAAAATTATATGCTTGTATGCACAGAAGTTGATTAGTCAATGACTTTTAAGGGCAGAAATTTAGTATAATTATGCATGATATATACTTTTTTTAGGTACAAAAATTATGTTATTTGACTATGCATGGACCTCTACATAGTATGGGAAAGACTTGTTTCTTTAAAAAAAGCATATTAACTAGCCTATTAACAATCAGGTTCTTAATGTAGCATCACATTCTGAAATAAAAAAAACTACATTCCTATTATGTTACAGATTAATACTTGTTCTCAGAACTATTTCCAAAAAAGAAAAAACTTCTTACCAGACATAAACTGTGTAATAGAGGATAATTCCATTTGGCTCCAGGGGTGGTTGCCATGACAACTTCACCATGACACCAGACAACTGTTTTACAGAGAAGTCTTTGGGGGGAGAATCAGGAGCTGAAAAGTTAGGGTAAGGATAATACATTTTATTAAACATATATAACAGAAGGCTAAAGTGGAAATGCACAAAGTTTTCATTATAAACATTCTGGTAAATGAATCAGGCATAGTGTCTTTCTCCATGAGCATGGGAGACTAATTGTTTACTTTCAAAATGAGATGATAAAAAGAGATTTGCATGGTGGTGTTAGAACATCTGTTTCTGTGATTCAATGGAAAAAAATATTTCATGAGAAAAAAGAACAAGGGGTATGTCACAGTGATTCACCTACTGTTCAAGTACATCTTGGTAAATTATCATCCTCTAGTAAAAATAAAACTACTGGGGTGAATAAATATAATATGCAGTAAAAGTGCTCCTCAAACAATAAAAAGAAGTGGAAAAAAATCACACATTCAAGAAGTGGTAAGGTGATAAGCATAATACTGGGAGACCAGTTAAAATGACTGACCTCACAAATAAAAACTAGATTCCTCAATTTCAGTTGTCATTAAACTGTAAAATAGTATCAAAATTTATTCATTGAGTCTTCAAAATCGAATGGTGACAAAGAAAACCAATGTAGCACATAAATAAGAACATGGACAGGTTAGGGTCTACTTCTATTTTGCTATAACAGCATAAGGATTCAAATACCTTAGTCATTCTGCACTGGATAAGCACTAAAAAAAAATTACTAGCAACCTACTTAGCCAAGTTTATATTTACATTTAGACAAAACATTTAGAATGGCATTTCTCAGCTACTGTGTAACACCACAGTAATGTCTTAGAAGATTAACATACAAATTTTGCATATAGAAGGGTATAAATTACTAAAAATTTTTATCACTGTTATAGTTATGTAACATATAGTTATATGTGGAAAGTGAACTCATAGGTAGCTAATAGAAGTTTAAGAATTTGTTCAGATCTTTGAACAATGTTAATTTATAGATTAGCACATGTGCACATCACTTTTTCCAATAATTTGAAGAAAATCTTACCTGAATTATTTTAGTTTCTTTTTGATTTTCTGAATAATCTCAGCTAGATTGTGTGTGTACAAATGCTTGTTTGTGTATATGTGTGTTTTCATTATATTGGTAATAACAAATTTCCAACAACATAAAAATTATTGAGCAGAGAAAAGGTTTATGAGATGAATTCTAAAGAATAATGGTAACAGTTGTATTCATATTTTCGTTTGGTATTCTCACAGGCACTACAATAAAAATGCTATCAAATATTGATTATCACAAGAATCCATGTATCACTTAGAAACGTCTGTTTCCCAAGATATGAATTAATTCTGAGAACTCTCATTTGTCAAAACAAAAGCCTGTCATATTTCTACTAACATCTTTACAAACTTAACTTATATCTTTACAAACTTAATTTTTGTTTATTATTGGGAAAAAAAGGATTTAAATCAAAAATAGTACTGATTTAAAACCTAATATGTTATAACTAAGTATTTCTATTCTATAATATGTTTTAAGCTTTTATGTCAAATATCAGATAATTCTGAGTGTTTTATTTTAATTTCAGTATATCCTTGAGTATTTTCCTTTTTTATGCAAAACTTTTTATTGCTAATTAAATACAATTAACATGTCTATCTAAACAAAATATGTACTATAGCAGACTAAGCCTTAATCATTTTGACATTTGTATTCTGAAGCACAATTTTAAAAAATGAAATTGGTAAAGGGGATTAAGAGGCACAAACTTCAGGCATAAAATAAATTTTTAAAAATTAAATTTACTTTAAAGAAAGAAAGAGGGAAATTGGAATACATAAATGCAATAATATCATTTGCAATCTATCTAATTCATCATGACAGAGCATATGAGAATAGGCCAGAAGGGTATTCATAAGACTCTTCCACCCTCTGGCTGCTGTGGTCTTTCCTATCTCTCATCCTCCCTCTTCACTCACTTTCCTTCCGGTCACAGCTTAGCTGTAACTTCCCCAATTACACTTCCTCTGATGCCTAAAGTAGCTAAAATTCCTCTTTTGTCCTTAGGAATAACTTGGGGGAAATACTTAAGCCAGTGATTAAAGTTATAAAGATTATTTTTCTATACACAAATCAAATTTAGATCTCTTCCACTAAACCACAAGTTTCATGAGGGCCAAGAGCACCAAATACCCAAGAAAGAAAAGCTTCTCAGTCCTTTATCCATTCTTGATTTGCTGAAATTTTTCAGTAAAAGGGTCTTGTTCTTCAACCTGCTCATTAGCAATTATATCAATGACTTGGCCAAGGACTTAGATGGTAAGTTCACCATGGTGACTTATACCATGGTCAGTTTAACAGTCCAGGTAATTCAGATACACAGTATAGTTTGAAACTATTGACTTTAGTGGTAAACAAACAAACAAAATGGACAAACAAAAAAGTCAAAAAACAACTCTGTCTGCTCAGCATATATGTTTACTACTGGTCTAGGTTCCTGCATATAGACCTCAAATTCTTACCATCAGGACTATTTCATTAAGTTAGAAAAAAAAAAAGTGGATACTATGTTCAAAAGGGCATTGCACAGATGATTTAGTACATCTTTCTTAGGCATTACCTAAGATGGAAAAAAGAGCTAACCTCACCCCTGCCCCAGCGTTTAACAATCGTCCCATTGGGAAGGATTTATTTATTAGGTTAATTTTTACTTTCTTTCAGCATAAAGAATTGAACTATGAAAGAATGAAAAGTTGGACAGGTTTGAGTTTTGATGGAGAAATAAGCATAGTTAGTAGATGCAATGACTAAGGAAGACCAACCCATGAGAGTACTTAGAACTTGGGACAAACCGAGCAGCCCACCAGGATGCTTTAATGAAGTAATTTGATGGAGGCAAAAACAGGGAAGGACCTGAAACAGAGGAGAAAGCTCTGAAGATTCTCATTTTGGACAAAATAAGAACAATGCAGAGAAAGGCCTTCCCTCTTCTAGAAGTATATAATGCACATTTTGTCCTGGTGAATGATTAGAATCTGAACATCCACAGAATGCAACCAAACCTGAGGATAGAAAAACTTGAAAGAGAGGTGGGGAAAGACACCCTACAAACACTTATGATATCCCTCATGACAACAGGACTTCCCTTTGCAGAAATAAAAATAAAAATAAGTCTCAAATATATACAATGTATAAAACATAAAATGCAAATCCAAATCCCAAATATATTCCTCAAAAGTAATTTTCTTAGCATGATATATGCCTAGAACTTGGTGAGGTACCAGTGTAAAGTGGTCTCAGTAGTAAAGATGATTTTATTCAGGTTAGGAAAAGATATGTTTATTCAATATGAAGGCTATTAACATTCAGGAATAGCATCTTGGCAAATTATGTAGAGAAACCTGGAAACTGGCCTGAACTCATTAGCAAGCTAATCCTAATAGAGTAAAAAAGACTGCAGGTTGATATAACAGAATCTACTACAAAACTGATGTAAATATCTATTCTTATGAACATTAAAGTTGAAAAATACAGTCATAACCTATATTAGTTGATGTTCAGACCATTCAAACCAAGATTTTAGCCTTAAAAATTCCCATAAAAAATATTGCTGATTTTTTACAGAGCAAGGATGACTTCAGAATCAAAAAAGAGCATTTCAGGGGTGCTTGGGTGGCTCAGTCGGTTAAGCGGCTGCCTTTGGTTCAGGTCATGATCCCAGGGTTCTGGGATCAAGCCCCACATCAGGCTCCCTGCTCAGCGGACAGCCTGCTTCTCCCTCTCCCTCTGCCTGCCTCTCTGCCTACTTGTGTGCTCTCTCTTACAAATAAATAAATAAATTTTTTTTTAAAAAAAGAGCATTTTATACCTCATTTTATTGAACATGAATCTGACTTTGCTAGCTTCTTTTACTCCATGACAATGAAATCTCTGTATAATGCTGGCACAGCACACAACTGATACCCAAGTCTAGTAGAATTTTTACATTATATCTTCATTTTATTTACATGTTTTTTTTGAAATGTGATGGATTCAAAATAAATCTGTATCCACTACTGTATTTACCATCTTCTTCAGTCAGTACACTTATGGGTTCGCTCCGCACTCCTTCACCCCTGAGTGTACTAGCAGACACCTCAATCTTGTATTGGGTATATTTCTTCAGTCCTAAAAAGAAATCAAATAAATAAGACTTACAAAATATCATTTAGTAATATGCAAGAGGCAGACTATGAAATGACTTAATATTCCAAAAGTAAAAACTAAATGAAAATGAAGTGCTTTCAAATAGTAAGTCCTGTTACAAAGACAAAATATGACAAAGTATTGACTTAGAGTATTCTTCCATGTGACTGTAATAAACTCCTAGTTTATTAAACTAAAAAGCCAGAATTGTCCTTCCCTGTATAAAACTAATCATACTTACCATTTATAATATAAAAGCAAGGTAATATTTTGTGCCCACTGTCAATATTAATGTAAATACCTAACATTATATATTATTTTTTACCTTTAATGCTCTGGGTCAAAGAGGTTGTATTTATAGTTCTTTCCTCATTTCCATTACTTCTCCTGAGATAAATTGTGTATTTTTGTATAATTCCATTAGGACTATTCGGGGGAAGGAATGACAGCTCAATCTCTCCAGAAGATATATTTTTATAAGTAATATTTTCTGGTGCACTATCAGGCACTGGGAAAAAACAAAAATATAAATGCATAAAATAATTCTATACTAAAAATATATTCTCAAAAAAACCCATTTTGCTGAAGTCTTCACCCAAGTGCACTAGGATACATATATAAGAACATCCTAAATAAAATAAGAGACACAAAACTTATACACTTACAACTATGTAAGAAAAAATTGCATCTCAAAAGAAAATTCATACTATGATTCTACAGAATAATGCTTATAGGATGATATGTTTATTAAAATACTTGAGATGGTATTAAACTGTCTATCACTGCAGAACACACAGACGCAAGAAAGAAGTTTAAAAAACAACTAAAAATCAATTTGGCCTTTCATTAATAATGATAATATATAAAAGATTAATAATTTGGGTACAAAACAAGATGTATGACAAGGCAAGGAACCTCTCCTAAATACAATGATACAATGCTGCACATTAGGACCTGGCAGCAAACCAGTCTTCCAAGGATACAAGATAACATTAAATAAAATACAAGTTTTATGTATCTACTAATGTTCTTATTGTATTGAATCTTATGGTCATAAAATGGTTCTCTATGTATATTCAAATGCTAGTACTACATGTGGGATTCTGATTCTGATAAATATTGAAACAGACATCCTAAACTGAATAACTATCTTAATTAAAACAGTTAAAACCCTTCATAAAATTGAAACAAAGTTTTCTCTGCAGGAATTGCAGAGTGGATAAGGAAGTTAGAAATCTGTGGTAGCCAAAAAAACAAAAGCAAAAAAATTTAAATTAAACAAAAAAACAAAAAATGGGTATCCTGAAACAGAAGCTGGTACTAAAACCAGCTCTGTCTTAGAGGGGACTGGCCAATCCTGGTGATGTTGAGCTTTTGCATTAACAGCTGTATGGAATTCCAGGTAAAAAAGAGAAAGCCTTGGGCCAGGAGAAGAGTAAGGGATATCCCCGTATAAGAAGATGGAAAACCAAAAAGCACGCAATTTCAGCCATTTTCCTGGACACCTCAGGGAGGTACCTTCAATTCTTCTGCAGAATGCCACAGAATTCAGTGTGAGTGGTAACTTCTGATCTTGTGCAATGTGATGTGTTCACCCTCAGGGAAGAGGGAGTGAGAAGTAAACCCACCATACAAAAGAGGACAGAGAATTTTTTTCTCTCACTCCATTCTGGATGAAGAAGTGAAAAAGAAAGAAAAATGCAGTTTTGGAACTGCACGTCTATCCCCAAGAGCCTATGTGGCTCAAATCCATGCTACCTGAAAAACCTTCACTTCAGAATTTAAATTAAAATGAATCTGTAACAGAGTGGCTGTTATTCAAAAGCAACTAGCAGAAGCAAACATAAATCCTCTCAGAACGAACTCAGCTTCAACTCAGGCCACATAAATGTACCACGGATAAATTTCAAGGAAAATGTGCTGACTGATAAAATCACTAAACAAGCAAATCAGACACCAATAAAGCTAGCAAAGAAAACGGAAAAAAAAGATCTGTCTCTCCCCCCTCACCCCCCACAGACAAACACACAGCAGTCAGACTTCAAAAGACTTCAGATAATTGAATTTACCAAAGAATAAAAATAAATGTTTAATGCCTTTCAACAGGTCTAACAGATTTGAAAATATGAGCAAAGAATTCTTTAGATAATAATAACTGATATATAGCCAAGCAGATTTGAAAGAGAACCAGATAGGCCTTCTAGAATAGAAAAACAAAATAACTGAAATTAAAATTCTTCTGATATATAAAAAAGCACATTTGATAGAGATAGAGAGAAATTTAGTGAAAAGGATGACAATATTAAAAAATTATCGAGAATGTAGTTCAGAGAAAGAAAATAGGGAAAATATAAAATGGCAGTTAAGAGACATGGAGTATATATCAAAGGAGTCTAAGGTAACAGACAGGGTGAGGATGAAGAAATATTTTTAAAAGGATAACGGCTGAGGCTTCAAAATTGTTAGAAGATATTAAACTTTAGGTCAAGGAACCTCAATAAGTTCCAAGCAGGAAAATATTTTAAAACAACCATATTTAGACACACCATTGTGAAAGAGAATATCTTAAGAGCACCAAAAAAACAGATCATCTACATAGGAATAACAATTAGACTGACAAATTGACCTCGACTGAAAAACAACTGGAATTCTATATACCCAGAAACATTAACAAAAGCAAAATAAAAACATATTCAGACAATCACAACCAGAAAATCCTCAAGGAATGATGTTATAAACAATGCATTTTAGGCAGAAAAATATTTATGGGAGATGAAAGAACCACAGTTGCAAAGATAATGGTTTAAAAATCGCCTGCATGGAACAATAAAAATAACAACTAATTTGAGGGGTTAAACAATATAAACTATGTAAACATTATTGCCATTATAAAGTCCTATTACAAGAATCTTTCCTTTCAAAAGAAAGAATTGAACCTTTTTTTATTGGCCCTCTAAATACAACGGATATAAAAGTTGCTACTAACAAATTTAATGAAGTAGAAAAATACAGTTCAAGGGGTGCCTGGGTGGCTCAGTCGTTAAGCATCTGCCTTCAGCTCAGGTCATGATCCCAGGGTCCTGGGATCAAGCCCCGCATCAGGCTCCCTGCTCAGCGGGAAGCCTGCTTCTCCCTCTCCCACTCCCCCTGCTTGTGTTCTTGCTCTTCCTGTCTCTCTCTGTCAAATAAATAAATAAAATCTTAGAAAAAGAAAAATACAGTTCAAAAGCCTGGAAAGTATAGATGCAGTACCACCTGCTCCCAATTGTTAACTGCTATGGAATATAAGGCATGCTTAATAGGAAAAACTGACATACAGATGTTGATATTTCTAAAACTTTGGGAAGAATTGTAATTCAACACATAGTTTGATGTAGTTATATATAGCAATATAATTCTACACAATATAATCCCTTTGCATACACTCAAAATCTTCTCTAGTATCTTCCCAAGGCAAACCATTACATGGAGAAAAATCCTCAACTGTTCTGAATGCTTTCTTAACCTTCTGGATCTAAGTGAAATCTTGGACCTCCTGAGAACATTACATTTTAGTGCTCTCCGGGAACAGGTAGTCATTTGTTTTTCTCCTACAATCCCTAGAACCATAGGACCTGGGAGTTCAGTAGCTGCATTTACAGCTCCTCTTTGCCATATCCAGATTGTTTCTCCTTCCTTCTACCTGAAGAACTCTAGTGCTACTCCTCCTTAAGAGTCATACTTCTTCAAACACCTAAAATATTGTATCACCTAAGAGGAGAGTGGGGTGGTGAGAAGGGTGAAATAGGCGATGGGGATTAAGGAGTGCACCTGTAATGAGCCCTGGATGATGCAAGGAAATGCTGAATCACCATACTGTACACCTGAAACTAATATTCACTGTATGTTAACTAATTGGAATTTAAATAAAAACTTTAAAAAAAGGAAAAATTTTATCACTTGGATGACTGACTTCCTCTCTACCACTCTTAAGAGATGTCAATGTCAATGCAAATGATCTGTCCAATTCCCTGGACTCTATATTCCTTGATCTCAGTAATTCCAAGTTTTCCTCCACCTCACTTTAACCACTAGCTTATATGGCTATACCCAAAACCTTGTCATTACCAATCAATGCCTGTATTCCTTTCTTTGGCAACACCCCCTCTTTCCAGCTTACTGACCTTTGTACTGACAATCTAACAATTCCTTGACCCTCATCATAACTTCATTTTCATCCCCTCCCTTACATCCTCATCTCCCTACTCACTCAGGCCAGAACCCATCGCCTACCCCCAAAACCAATCCCTACCAATCTCCATCAACTCCTGTTTCCATCTTGCTTTCCAGCAAAATTCCAACCCGAATTAAAGCGAGCTCAGTGCTAGTTCCATATCTGCAACGGAACAGCCGAAAACATCAAAAGAAAGCAAAACTCCATGCTAACTAGCCTCATTTAAATTTAAACCTCAAATTTCAAATGAATTTTTTCCACTTCCCAACAGGCTATATTTTACTTTAGTCCGTTCTGTCTACAGCTCTGCTCCGTATGTTTTCACCATCTTCTCTGTCCACAAACATCCAAAATCCCTCCCCACTTCTTATTCAAAGCTGAAAAACTTGCTTCCCACTTCATTGAGATAACAGCACTCAGAAGAGAACTACATTATCTTCCTTCTACTGATTTTCCTTTAACTGCTTTCTCTCCTTACTCCCTTCCAAGGCATAGCCCTGCACTTCTTTTTTTTCTTTCAAGTTTTTATTTAAATTCCAGTTCATTAACATAGAGTGTAATAATTAGTTGCAGGTGTAGAGTTTGGCAATTCATCACTTACATACAACACCTAGTGCTCATCACAAGTGCCCTCCTTAATCCCCATCACCTATTTAACCCATCCCCCTGCCCACCTCCCCTCTAGCAACCCTCAGTTTGTTCTCTATAGTTAAGAGTCTGTTTCCTGGTTCTCCTCTCTTTTTGGTTCCCTATGCTCATCTGTTTTGTTTCTTAAATTCTGCATATGAGTGAAATCATATGGTGTTTGTCTTTTTTCTGACTGACTTATTTCGCTTAGCATAATACTCTCTAGCTAGATCAATGTCATTACAAAAGGCAAGATTTCATTCTTTTGGATGGCTGAGTAGTATTCCGTTGTATAAATATACCACATCTTCTTTCTCCATTCAACAGTCAATGGAAATTTGCCTAGCTCTCCATTTCTGTGCTAGATTCTATCTAGTCAGAGGTTTTAGAACTGAAGTTATTCCCTCTCTGTTGTGTTATTGTTTTTTCTCTTTTGGTTGAATTATTTCTATATTGTATACATGTGAACACATACACACACACACACATTATATCACAGCAAAAGGAAAAAAAAAAAGACACTTGACTCCCTTTGCCCTTTCAAGTATTGCTCCATTCTGGCCTCCATGCCATATCAAAATTGCTCAAAATTCCCACCTTTACTCATTTTCTCCACTTTTTAAATCTGTCATTCTGTCTTAGTCTCCTTCAGTTAGGCATTTTCCTCCACTTTTTTCCATGAAACCTGCTGTCATGAAGTCACCAGTGATCTCCATAATGCCAAACCTCTCATCAGTTGTATGCCGTCATCATCCTCACTTCACTGACAGTATTTGACAAAGGAAATAAATTACTTCCACTTGAAATTCTTTATTCACTTGCATTGCAAGACACAATCTTCTGATTTTCCTCTTACCTCACCACTGCCCACTTCTGCTTAGTCCTTTACTAAGTCCTCTGACTTCCCCAAGTCCATAGGTTATATTGCCCCAGAACATAGGTGTCTGCTTCTTTCCATTTCTATCTACGCACCCCCTGAGGTGACTTTATCTCATCCCTTGACTTTAAATTGTGTATTCAACCCTGGATCCTCTCCCTGAGTTTCAAATTCACATATCCAATTGCCTTCATGACAGGTACTCAGATATTTAAAACATGTTCAAAACAGAACTGAATTTCCTCCAAACTGACCTCTTCTCCAGACTTCCCTATCTCAGTAAATGGTACCACCATTCACCCAGATATTCAAATCAAATACCTAGTAAAAAATCATGTTTTTCTCTTCATTCCCAAATCCACATAGTCATCAGTGATCTTCCAAAACTGCAAATAATATCATGTTCTTGTCATAATTCTTCAGTAGCTACTCATTACAATTAAACTCCAAACCTCTTAGAATAACACCAAGAATCTGCACAGTCCACCTTTGCCAGCCTGTCTCTCCTCATCTGCTAATGACAGGAATGCTCTGCTCTTCCTCAACCACATAAAGTATCTTTCCACTTGAGAAATTTGGCTATTGCTATTCCTCCTTCTGGCGGACTTTTCTTCCTGACCCTCATCTAACTTGCTCTTATACATTGTTAATATCTCTGGGCAAATATAATTTCTTCAGAGAGGGCTTCTCTCATTCCACTACCTCCAATAGTCTGTTTACTAGTCAATAACTCTCTCTTCTTTCCCTGTTTTTTTTTCTTATTATAATTTACCACTACAAAAGTCACATATATTACTTTTTACTGGTTTATTTTCTGTGAAACTTCTAAAATGTTAAGTTCCGGGACGGGAGGAATTTTGTCTTACTGCTGTACCTACAATGCATATGAATCCACAAAAACATATTCAGGCCATGAATAAATATGTCCAACATGACATAAAATGTATTTAAAAACAAGAGAGAAATTCACAGCTAAGCAAAACAAGATTGAATTGAATAGCTCTTTAACTGCAAGAAAAAAAGGAGTCAGTAATACTACGCTTGAACTTCATAACTCAGTATGACTTCTGATTTTGAAAAATTCCCATTGGAACTAGCAAAGTTGTCCCTCTGGAGTTGTCTACCTACAACCAGTAGTCAGGATATAAATATGCACCCCTGACCCCAGGCTGATATCCTTTGCATTTTTATTCATTTATCCTTAGGGGGAAACCAGTGCTGGATTCAGGGAAAATAAGACAGACTTAACGACTTACTGATTTTGGAGAGCAATGATGGACTTAAGAGTTTTCTGAACCAACACAGTGTGTCCAATTGGAGAAGTATTATGTAAAATAGATAGCTCATGAATAAAAAGACTATGGACTCTGAGAAACAAACTGAGGGTTCTAGAGGGGAGGGGGGGTGGGGTGATGGGTTAGCCTGGTGATGGGTATTAAAGAGGGCACGTACTGCATGGAGCACTGGGTGTTATACACAAACAATGAACCATGGAACACTATATCAAAAACTAATGATGTAATATATGGTGATTAATACAACATAATAAAAAAGTTAAAAAAATAAATTATTACAATTGGTTGGAATAAGCTGAATCTATTTAAAAAATAAAAATAAGAAATGTTTGTTCATGATGGTCCTAAAATAGGAAGTGACAAGTTACCCTGAGTATTCCAAAAGATTGTTGTTTGGCATACAAAGTTATAATGATATGTAGAAAAATTTTAAAATGCTATTCATTAATATAAATAAATTTATAGAGCCCTACACAAAATTTTGGTCAACATCTAGGTTACTATCCACTAGTGGTTATTACCCCACATCAGACATATTCAAGGCATTTTGTTAAAGGCTTACCATAAAGAAAGTTAGATCTTACAGAGGAAAGAGAAAAATAGAGATCATCAAAAGGTAATCTATATGAGAACTTAAAGTTCTTTATATGATTACTGAACCCTAAGTATGAGAAAACATGAATTAATCTTGTTTGATTGCAACCTGTAAATTCTATACGTAAAACACACATAAACACAGTCTCTCTTTCATACACACACACACACACACACACACCCATGAGATCAACCTCGTATTGATCTTTTTTGCTTGAACACAAGAGTATTTTACTCCCAAGCATAAGTAAACTCTGATTCCCCAATCAAAATAAAGCATGTGCACAAATAATTTATTATTTGTAGCTAGCAGCATTAACACACTACTAACCGATTCCTCAATTTCTCATGAAACAATATTGAAAACTGGGCTCTTGTTTTTTATAATAAGAGTAGAGGATGGATTCATTCTATTTAATAAGAATATGAAGCCTTGGGAATAGTTGTTCTTGAGTACATCTTTCTTCAAATGACACCTTGAGACTACTTAACATTCTAGCTTCCTCTTTTGCAAAAAGAGCTAAAACTGGTGCCTCAATAGTAGCACATATATTATGGGAAAAGTCGTAATGTAGATTTCATTGTCCACTATTTTCGTCTAGATGAAGAATGCAAAGATGTTGAGAGTACCCTACTTTAAGACAGAGAGTTCGAAATTAGAAGTATGGACATTGAACACAATGCCCTATTATTCAGTCTGTTTTGCTTCTGAAGAGACTAGTGTCAAAAAATAATTAGCAAACAACAAAAAAGATTATTCTATAGATAATCATTAAGGTGTTCTTGATGCTGTGACCCATAGTGAAGTATTTGTAGTGAAGTATTTGATAGTGAAGTATTGATAAGTATTTGATAAGCATTCATGAATATGATGATTGTTTAATATAACAGGAACTTTGAAAGTTCTTTCCTTCTTCATGCTGTGCAGAGCCCAAGCAGCAAAAGAGCTCTGCAACAATGAACAGAAAAAAATCCTAGATATATTCTATAATTTACCAACTTTATTGATGGCTTCTGAAACAGATTATATTGTGAAAGGAAATATGCTTTATAGTCTGATGCATTTGGGTCACGGGTCCAGCTTCATCACTTAACAGCTGGGTAACCTTAAGCAATTAAACATCTACCAATTAATTTTAACTTTAGGAGGGCAGAAATTCACTTTCATTTACAGTGTTATATTCTCAGTAGGGCTTGGCATATTGCAAATATTTATTGAAGGGTGAACCTCTCACACCTGTTTTTTATTAGGCAATGAAGACAGTAATATCTTAATGCTTTATTTTAGAATTAAAGAGATAATTTTCATGAAAGCCAATGGCATAGCCCACGGCACTTTGCGGGTGTTTAAAATATGCTTGTTTCTTTCCCTTGACCCAGTGTAAAATAAAGCTAGGTTAGATAAAGAGGAGATATTTTTCTTTAAAAAATACTGATTTTAAAAACAATATCTATTAAAGCAATGGAACATGCCAATATACAGTTTAACATCAATTAGATTTCACTTTAAGGGATAACTCTTGATGCTATAAAACATTCCTTTCATTACTCTCTCAGTCCAGCAATTACAATTGCCATTCTCCATGGGCTCTTTTATGTCATCTCATTTTATTAATTTCTGTGACCAGTCTCAAGAAGATACTCCTGTTCAAAGATAAACTGCTTTACTAGATTCCTAGATCCTCAAGGTTAGAGACAGGGCCTCACATTCTGGCTGAACCATATGAAATTGCTGATATTTGGCCACTATGACCCATAGGAATAGTAATTCCATATTGTTCAGCCAGTAGCTAGTCAATAGATATTTAATTTTCAAAGTAGGAATAGAACAGAAACTTTCTATTTTGTTATTAATTCTCAGCATAAATTACAGAGTTGGCTTAAGAGTGATGCTCCAATATATGATTATAAACATAACAATAAATTTGTTATACTCATCTTGTAGCACTGAAACTGAAACACAAGAGTGTAATTCCTTGCTTCCATGATATTCCCCTCCCTACCCACCCAACAAATTCAATAACATCCACTCTACCCTATTCTTTAAGATCCAGGTCAGATGCTATCTCCTCCATAAGACTCAACCAGGCATGCCCTTCCTATGCTCCTACTCTGCACCTCTTTCTATATACATACCTCATTGGAGGACAGAAATCTATTCTTATGAGTGGGCTCTGCTTTTACCTAATCTGCAAGCATGTAGTTATTTTACAGGTACACTGAAAGATTCCTTGGTTTCTCAAGGTCTTTCACTTGAAAAAGTCACTGATTTTATTTTGGAGTTCCCATATATGTAAAGCAGACTTTAAGAAACAGCAAGCCTTTTCCCCACACCTTCCCAGAAAAAAAAAATAGATTTCTGGGTTATACAAAAAAGAATGAGAGATTTTAGGTTACTTAAAATATAAACAATATGACAATTGTCAGCCATGTTTACTTCATTGCTATGTATTATTAAACAACAAACAAAAAACTTACCAGTCTCAGAAGTCCTTACAGAGAGTAAAGAAGATAACTGATTGCCATGACCAAATCTGGTATATGACCTGACAGAAATGTTGTAGAGGGTGTAAGGTTTTAAGCCCCTTAAAATTATGTTTGTGGTTGAGGTGTTCTTCATAAACAAGGTGTCCATATTTTTATACAGCACTTCATAAGCAACAATAATCCCATTGGGCTTCTCAGGGGGTGACCACTTCAAATTTATTTCACTTGCAGTAACATCAATAACTTCAATATCTTGAGGTGATGATTCTGGTTCTGGGTGATGAAAACAAAATTTTAAATACATGTATTTTTTTCATGCTAATTGCTCAGCCACTAAGGATCATGAGATAGACAGCAGTAAGCATGCAACACTACTTGGTTCTCTTTATTTAAATTGCACCTGATATTCTTACCGTCTTCTGGAGTTCTCACAAAGATGTCATTTTCTTCAGACAAAGAACTTTCTCCAACATGGGTTGAGGCAGCCACTCTTATTTTATATTTCGTGTATTTCTTTAACCCTATAATGACAACAGTAATCTGTTTAAAGATCATAAAATAACATTCATGGATTAGGGTCACTTGACACAGGACGAGTGAAAATAATTTATTTGGGAGACTGGCTCTCCAAGTCAGTTTCCTTGTAATCTCATTGTCCCAAAATTCCTTGGGCATGAGGGTCTTCCCATGTTGATGATATTTTAGTTCTTTCCTGAATATTAGCGTAATCATTGAAGCTGAAAAATAATTTTTGGCACGCTGCAAGGACTATGTTGACTTGGCATAAACAGCATGTCAGCTCAGTAACTTCAGCTGATTTTCACATTCATTCATTCAAGCTTTCAACACTTTACTTCAGTGTACCAGATATAAAATTCTCTGGGTTAAGTATGTCCCTACAATACTTGTGATCTGATGATCTCATTTTTTGTAGATAAATATAGATAAAGAAAAACACATTTTAATCAAGTTATTTCTTCACATTTTTCAAGATGTCCATGGCAGCACAGCATAAGAAAATCTGAAATGAGGCAGCACGTGTCCTGCAGTGTTTAAGGCAGAAAGAGGTGCATATTTTCATTAGAAAAGCAATGTTTTAAAAAAGATTGTTCTACCTGTTATGAGAAAGCTGTTATCTGTAGTAGTCATCTGGAATGCTCTGTTTGTATCCAGTTCCATTGCATAAATGGTATAATGAGTTATTTTTCCGTTGGGATATTCTGGAGGATCCCAATACAACAAAATAGATGAAGAACTAATATTTTTATAGTTTATAATTTGAATGGAGCTTGGCACTTGTAAAGAAGAATGAACAATTAATGTGAACAAAAAGAAAAACTATTACAATGTGTAAAAGCAGTATTTGCAGGTAATTATTTCAAAGGAAATACATTCTTACCTTGCTCACGTGTCCTCACACTGAGAACCGTTGGTGGTCCTTCTCCCATGATGGTGAAAGCAGATACACTAATCATGTGCTCAGTGAAAGGTACAAGTCTCCTGATAACATAAGACAGCTGTTCAGCAGCAATGTTGGTGATATACAGATTCCTTGTAGTTCCTATTTGAAATCAGTTTAAAAAAATCATGATCAAAATTATTTTTCCTCACAGAGTGAAACCTTAAACTTGATTTCACATGAATCATTAATTTTTCTGTGTCCTCTTTTATGAAAAATAATAAAAATATGTGTAAATAATAAACATGTATAATTCATAATACATACATCTTGGAACATGAGACTAGTGTTTTGAGAAAATACAACCTTCTGAAAGGGACTGGCTAGGAATTTTTTTCTGAAATGAAAGATGAGGTAATAATATCAAATTAAAATGTTATAAGCCAATGCTGTGTTGTAATGTGAATGTTATTGAAAGGAGACTTATTTGGACTAAAAAAATACCATACCTTTATTAAACCCCTTGGGGGTTTAAAGTAAGCATGCTTGGATAACTGACACGTAAATATGTCTGAACAAGGATTTCAAATAATGTTAATTTTTTTTTATTAAGAACCTGTGCGTCCAACGTTAAATAACAATTAGGCCAGACAAATACTCAAGGAAACATCTGTATCAGAAATTGTGGGCCTCTTAATTTTTAGTGTTGGCTCCAGTCTTTGCACAGGTCAAAATGGATCAGTAAATGAAATAAGCATATATCGAATGTAATGTGATATTTTTGACTAATTCTGCATCAATAAAATAACATAACACTTTTAATTTGGAATGAGACAACTACTGAATCAGAAAAAAAGGCAATGAAAAAAATATTCTTCTCACTTTTAGAATAACCAGAGAGATCATTTAGATCTGCGTCATGTAACCAACTATTTTTAATTTGCTATATATGGCATTCTTCTTTTAGAAACAGTAAGATCCATTGACCCTGAAAAGCAAGTGTATACACTAATGACATCACCACATCACTGGGGTCACCTACACCTGTTTATCACCCCATGCACTAGAGTTGTAACTTTCTGACCTATTTACCTTTAGTGACATTTGAAAACCTATTAGTCAAAAGCTGCAGAGAGTGTGAGGCCTGTAAATGATTTGAAGATATGTTAATCCCTCCCCATCACACCTGCTTTGGCAACTGTAATAACTGATTGTCTATGCAGCTTGGCCAGAGACTCTAGGGTGCTACTTTCTCTAGGAGGAAGGTCAAATGGGTTAGGAGGGGCCAACTCCTGCCTGTGTGGCATATCCATTTGCTGCATGAGGTTATTCAACAGTTGAAGAAAAAATCTGACTCCAGCCCATGAACCATTAATAATTTGGTTGAACTCCAAGCTAAGGTTCATATCTGTGCTAGCTAGTACTGATGGTTTGAAATACTCTTCAAAGAACATAAAAACTGTACCTACCAACTGCTGAATGCTGGTCTTCAGCTCTGTTCCTCACAGGGAAGTTATTATGTGCATGACTGTTATATATAGCTGAAGCAAGTGAGTAGAGGTCTGAAGATATCTCTGCTGAACCCTCAAATAATTCTGCCATTGACTCTTCTATGTTCACAGTTTCTGGAGTCATGGGGTCATCTATATACTGTTATTAAAAACAGACTATTTACAATGACTGTAACACTTACACTTAATAATGACTTCACTCAAGTATTTAGCTTAAAAAACTAGTAACTTTGGAATCACACCTTTTAAAAAGACAGTATTATTTACACAACTACTGTCTTCCTTTACATTCCCAGATTTCATTCTAGAGCTATTAAATTCCTGCATCATTTTAACACATCCTGATCACTCCATTATCTTAAGAGATCAATACCGTATTGTGGGATGAAGGGGATATTTGTTTCTGATTTGAGTTAATTATTGTAAAATTAGACATCCTCTTACAGAGGTTTCATAACTAAACTATTTTAAAACCATTCACACCCAAAAGTAAGTGTTCTAGGCACACTGCCTTATTAAAATATGTTTTGCTTCTCTGTGTGTTCTCATTTGCATATGAGGTGTGAGAGGCTTGTATGCCTGCTTGATACATCAATAATAGTTTATCTTTGATCAAGTGAAGTTACAGACATGAACAAAACTGCATGGCAATAGTTTTCAAATAGCCTGTCCAAGTCTCTGGACGTAAAGAATATTTTAAGTGATTGCTCCTAGATCCCATAATGTACTTCACACATGTCAAGTTCACCAAAGTAACACATACTGAAGTGAAAATATCAGGGGCACATTACAGATAAATGCCGAAGAGTTTCTATTGGGATAACAAGACGACTCTCTCCTTTCCCCCTTCCCACAAAGCATAACTGATTGAGGAAAGGGTATTTGAGCCAAATACTATTAGGTATTTTGTGTAGTTTTCAACCTCGGAAATAAGACTAAACATTAATCAAAGTAAATGTTGCCTTAAGAGACTTAACAACCAAATGAAAAGTGTGAACTTTGGATTCTAATTAGTACATATCTACCAACATAGGCTTCAAAGATAATCAGGAAAATGTGAATATGTTCTAGATATTAGATGATACCAAAACAATATTAGTAATTCTGATAGTTGTGGTAATGGAATCATTATATGAATTAAAATGTCCATGAGTTTTAGAGATTTGTTATTAAGTAGGCACGTAGGAGCAAAATGGGAAGTCTGGAATGTATTCTAAAATATGTCCAAGGCAACAGTAACAACGGGAAATGGCTGATGCCAGTATGACAGGATGTTAGTTACTGAATCCAGGTGAGGGGCATATAGGGGGTTATTACATTCTCTTCTCTACTTTCATATCTGTTCAAAATTTTCCAAGATAAAACCATTTTGAAAAAAAAAAGACTGCAAGAACTACTTGCTTTTGGTCCATTCCTTTTCAAGTTCTGCTTCAAAACTCACCTTTTAAGAAAAACAAAAATGCTTTTTTTAAAAAAAGAAAATCATTTTATTCCTTCCCAACTCCATGCTCTCGCACACTCAAAACTTGTAATATATAATAAAGGTTTTATTTATGTAAATAACTTTTGGTACTCCTATCTTTTAATTAGCTTACATGTTTTGGGGTTGTCTTTAGTCCTAGAGCCAAAAACAGAGTTTTTATTCCTAAATAAAATCAATACTTAGTATTTTAAAAAAGTAAGAGGTTCTCAGGAAAAATTTCAAGAAGGCAAGAAATTTTAAGGCCGTTTGTTTAACCATCTACAAAGATAGGTCATTGGAATATTGACTTTTCTGAGACATAAAAGAATGGAGAAATGATCCAAGGAAATCTCTAGTTCTCCAAATGATATTTATAAAATAAAATTATCTAAATCTTGTTACATCTTTAGCCAGAAGAGTATTGTGATGAAAAGCAGGGGGACACCTATGAGATCTATTCTAAAATTGTTGCAATAAAGAACTCTGGATAGGGAATTCTATATGGGATAAGTTAAAGGTCTTCTATCTTCCAACGGCTCACTTCAGCTCTGCCTCCACAGGGAAATCAGGGAGGGCATGAATCACAAACACATAATTCAGAGATGCTCTGGTATTCCAGTCAATAGTTTATGCTTGAGACACACAGCTGTTTCCACTATCAATCAGCCGCTCTTTGAGAATCTACTGTGTACAAAGCCCTACGGAAGGTACAATGAAGTAGTACAAACAATTTCCCCGTGAACTAAAACTTTGCATTAAATCTCCTGATATTTTACACTCCACGTAAGATAAATTATTGAGAGTTATGCCACAGCATCCCATCAATTAACTAAGTTAAGCATCTCTGTTGACAAACTGCCATTTCAACAGAAGAGCTGACCTAAATAATTTTGGCTTTCTGAATTTCTCCCAAATTCTGGTATTCTAGAAAGACCCTCCCTAACTGGGGCAATGATTTGAACATTGGTTTCACAACAACCCAGAATGTTATTTGTTATCACTGAGAGGGTTGTGCCATGAATATTTCTCACACTTTGCCTCTCTTAAAAAGGCATTAGATATTGGGTTTTTCAAAGGATGAAAAAAAATGTTTTAAGAGCAAAAATGATGGGAAAGAACTAGAACTTAAGAAAGTAATTGGAAGGAGCCGAAGTGGACGTGAGAGAAATGGAAGAGAAAAGAAGCCCACCACAACCCCTAAAGGTTTCAGACTCACTGAGTGAGTCCAGGGCTCTCAACTCAGCACTACTGAAATTCTGTGTTAGATAATGTTTTGTTGTGGGAAGGTTAGCAGCATCCCTGGTCCCTACCCACGAGAAGCATCTCCTCAGTTGTGACAAAGAAAAATGTCTCCAGTGATTGCCAACTGGAAAGCAAACTCTCCCTTGGTTGAACACAATTGACTTAGGGAATGTCACAGTTCATCAACATGAAAGGCCTCTCATATGCTACCCAGGAATCTGTGGAATTTATGTGAAAGAATTACAGTTCCTCAGAGCTAAATTCCTAATCCATCTGTATAAACCAACCTGATTCTATGTGTAATAACCTTCATTATAGCTAATGTGATTTTATTTCTAAAAAAATCTCATTACATCTATCAATTTAGACTCACTGGAAGTCTACTGGATTGAATTAATGGAACAAGTGACTTATTCTTAAGAAATGCTTCTATATTTTATTATAAACCAGAACATGATTTATGCTCTCTGTTATTAAGCAGTGGTAAAAAGAAAAGTCTGTAATTAGCATATGTTTGGAAACCTAATGGATATTATTTCCTTCTGCATATTTTTGGGTGACAAACCCTTAAGGCTTAATTCTTTTTCTGTTCCTAATGGTCAAAAAAGTAAACTTTATCTCAAGCATTTCTAAACTACTCTTGAGTCCTGTCACCTTCATTCCATAGCAATTGGTCAAGCATTTATCTGGCTTTCTTCTCATGTTCACCAATGACAAATATTGATATATTTGTGAAATATATCGGATGGAAAGATATATCTGTATGAATCTCAGAAATTTGTAACACTAGGCAGCAAGATGGTGTCTTTGGGGAGAAAATGCCCCAGGATTCTAATAGGAGAACAACTACAGGATGAGATCTGAGTGTGAAATTCAAATTAAGAACAGTCCATGGAGAGATGAATTAAGGGTTTTTCAGATTTTAGTCTCAATGGAATGAGTTTTGCAAAGAAATTAATTTTTTTCTTTGCATTGAAAGAAGTAAGAAATGAACATCAAGGTAGAAAATAGTTCTTCTCAATTTGTATCTAATCAAATTACATATGGACTATTGTGTTCAGATGATTAAGAGGCTCATTAACAAAGTGGAAAATATACATAGGAGAGTAATCAATAATATGAAGGATCCAGAAACCATAGCTGATAAGAAACTGAGGATGTTAAGCTTTAGGGAAATTGTGACCATCATCTTCAAATGATAAAAAAAATAAATCACTATGTATTGTTGTTACTACTACAAAGAATAACATTTAAAACAACTATGTGTCAAATATGGTGCTAAGTACTTTCACCCGTGTGATATCACTTCATTATAGCCCAAAGAGTTAGGTATCAAGATCTCCATTTTACAGTCATCTGTTAAAGTTCACAAAACTAATCATAGCGGAGGTAGGATTAAAACGCATTTCCCCTGGTTCCAAATTCTGAGCTCATACCATGTGGGTCTAGAGAAGAGAGATGGGACAAATTGGTAAACATTAGAAGACAAATAGTTCAGTTCCAAACAATTAAAGAACAGAGTAGTTTCTTATTCATCTATTTTCTGGACCTAACAGAGTGCCTGGAACTTTGTAGTTGCTTAATAAATACATGCCTGGGAGGTCATAAAGAAGATACACTACTATCAGAGTTGATCAAATATTTTAGCAGAGGCTGGATTCCCAATCATTTATTAGGCATGTTATACATGCAATTCATATATAAATTTGGAAGTTGAAATAAAAGTCTTCAAACATTAAGTTTTCTAATATATTTTTTCAAGTATTTGTTTAAATACTGAAAGTGAAATCTTATACATGTTTCAGCATGCTCAAATAACCCCTATTTATTAAGAAATAAACAAACCATAAAAGGCCCTGGAAAAAATTTTTCAATAAGGGTGATTGACTTTCTGCAATGATACTAAGGAGTTAGATTTCTTAAATAGATATATACCTTCCCCATCTGTTCTCAATTCTTATTTAGTTACTTCTCATTAGAGGGAAGTATAAATAATATACTTAAATCTGGAAGGATTATTCTAATATATGTGTGAAATATAAAATAGTGGGCTGGGAGTGTGTGATGGACAGTCTCTCATGTGGCCCCCCTATTATTCCTACCTCCTGCTATTCATGCATTTGTATAACCCCCTCCTGTTGTGTGGGAACTATGATTTGCATCTAACCAATGAAATAAGGCAAAGGTGAGAGGATGTCATTCTTATGATTACATTATACCATATAGTTCATCATGCCCTTGCTGGCATGATGAACTAAATGACCATGTTGGGAGGGGGGTGGGGGGATGGGTTAGCCCGGTGATGGGTATTCAGGAGGGCACATACTGCATGGAGCACTGGGTGTTATACAAAAACAATGAATCATGGAATACTACATCAAAAACTAATGATGTACTGTATGGGGACTAATATAATAAAATTAAATTTAAAAATAAAAATAAAATAAATAAATAAATAAATAGATAACCGACCATGTTGGGAAAATCCTTGTGACAATTCTCCTGTGGAGGCCTCTGTGAGCTGGGACTAAGGCTAGTCTCCAGTCAAAAAGCTGAGGCCCTAAGTTTTACAGTCAATAGGAAGTTAAATCTGCTGAAACTCTGAGTCTGGAAATGGCTTCTTCCTAGTTAAGCCACCAGACGAGAACACAACACAGTCTGCCCTTGATTGCAGCATTACGAGACCCTAAGTAGAGAATCCATCTAAGATGTGTGGATTTCTGACCCACAGAAACTATGAGATAATAAGTTAATATGAGTTGTCTTGAGTTTGTGGCAAATTGTTATACAATAATGGAAAACTAAGGCAGAAAGATAATAGTCCAGGCAAGAAACTATGCAATCCTGAGCTGCAGTGGGGGCACAGGAATGAAATATAGATGTATGAATCACCCTTTGGAGGTAAAAATAATTGGCTTAATATTGAATGACTATTGAATGCTAAGTATAACCCAAGTCAGAGGTAACCCCATGGTTCTGAGCCTTTATGACAGAAAGAATAACAATGCCATATCTGAAAAGAGAAATATCAGGCATGTAAAAGCACCATAAGGACCTTCTCAGTGCTTAGACAATGACCTTCAGGTCAGAAAGCTGTGGTGTGCCCAGTCCAAGAAATAAAGGAATTCTGAAACTAGTTATTTGGTATCTAGGCTTCAAATTAGTCTCTTTCCAGATTTTGTTCTTCATAACTGAAACTATTAATTGTCTAGACGGGCTTTCTTCTTGTGTGTCCTGTGAAAACCTTCACAGGTCTCCATCGCCATCCCCTGATCTCTGTCCAGTATCTGTTCCAAGCTGAATCCCAGCTTTGTCTCTTCCTTCTGGTCATGAACCAGGCCATTATCCCAAAAAGGATTTTTGTTTTGTTTTATGAGGGAAAATGAGTTCAGATGTGATAAACCCTGAGAGAACTTCCCTACAAATGGTTGCCATTAGGAATAGAGTGTCAGAGAAAGACCAGAGTAGAAAGCAAGGCAAAGGGATCATTCAGGTAGGAAGCTGTGATTGAAATTGTGTGATCATTGAAAGAAAGTGTAAGAAGGCGGTTGAAAACAGAACTGTCTGGAGCACCTTTATAATGGAGGAGTTAGAAAATGACAGGAGAACTAGCTGTTTCAATTTTCATTTTACAAGACCAAAGTTTTACAAGTCATAGCATATGAAAGTGGAGGAAGCATGAGGCAGAAAATACTCAAAAGCTGGAAAGTGGGAGAGCAGAAAAATGGATTCTGTAGGAGACAATGAAGATGGGGACACTTAAAAATATATTACCACATTATTTGACACTTAGGAGGTCACTGGTGACTTCTAATAAGATTTCAAGAACTTAGATAAATCTTGTGAAACGGTGCGGAGGCCATACTTTGAGAAGTAGAAGAGTGAATGAAAGGTAAGACTCCTTATCCGGTATCAAGGACAAGATGAAGGGTAATAAATGAATACACTAAACCAGAGGTTTTTATCTATTATCTCCCCTACTCCTCACCCTGTAAGGTGGGTATATAAGTCCTGCTTTAAAAATGAGGGTACCAAGTCTCCAAAAGTTGACTTGTCCAAGGTTATAGAGCTCGTAAATGGCAGAGCCAAGGCTAGGACCAAGTCCATTTGGATTTAGAGCCTCTGCCATATCTCTCTCCCCAGATCAACTTCCTGAAAGATGAACCCAAACATCAGTCTCATGGTAAAACAGAAATATCAATAATAGGCCTGATCTAATAAAGAAAGATACCATCATAGAAATAAGGAGACGTAATGTGTCCTTTTATTGAGGGAGGATAAAGAAACTAATAATATATGTCAATCAGGGTGAAAGTTCTAATGCCATGATTAATAATCACAACAGGTCACAACAATTTAGCATAGCACTTACCACATACCACATACTGTTCTAAACTCTTTTATGGACATTAACCAATTAAATCCTCATTAATACCCTTTGTTATAGGGACTCTTATAATCTCTACCCTTGAGAAGAGGAAACTGAAGAGAGAAACTGGGAGAGGTCAGGCCAACTTTCCTAAGGTTAAACCAACCATAATGGCAAAACCAAGGTTTAAAACCCAAGCATTCTGCGTCCTAGGTCCATGTTCTCAATTCTCTACTGTAGAGCCCATTAAGTGACCAGGATATAAACCCATATTTATATGACCCCAAAGCTCATGTTCTCTTCAGTGTATCACAGGGATTACAAGCCATATAGACAGAGGCAGAATCGCAAAGAAGTCTTTCTAGAACATCTTAGCTTCAAGAGAAAAACAGGTGTGTCTGGACATTCAACAGATGTCATTAACAGAAGTGGGAGATCTGTCACCTAGTCCCAGAACAGCTAACTATCTAATTTAAGACCATCTCAGCTGGAGCAAAGGTTTAAGCTTTTGCCCTTTGCCTGAGTTGTCAACTAGAGTATCAAGAGAAAGCATAACTCACATCTTTTACACACAGAAAAGGAGTAAACATAGGATTGAATTTTAATCCTGCGCTGGAGATGGTGAATAATTTGGAGTCATAAATCCTGGGCAGCCAGAGTGCATTAAATACATAGTAACATCAATTTTCAAGTATGTACAAGAAGTGGAAGAAAGCAGAGACTAGAAATAGAGTGGACAATATGTATGGGGAAAAATAATAGCACAGCTAGAAAAAGCAGTGATTCTGGACCAAAACAGTAGAAGCCAATTGATGAATAGCCATCAGGTAGCTCTTGCAAGGCCTGTGATTGGATTCACATGTGATTTTTGTACCCATACTTGGATGTGACTAGTCTGCTGGCAGGAAAGGGAAAGGGAAACCAGTGTGGCCTGTACTTCTAATAGAAACCAAGGGGAAAAAATAAGATTTCCATTGTGAATAGAGGCAAACACATTGTCCTTTTATATCTATGAATGACTTAACCTCCATTATTTAGCCAGTTGCTTTCTTTTTTATTTTTAAGATTTATTTATTTATTTGAGAGAGAGAGAGAGAGCAGGTGGAGGGGCAGGGGGAGAGGGAGAGAGAGAACCTCAAGCAGACTCCCTCGTTGCAGGGAAAGGGACATGGGCTCGCCCTCACAACTTTGAGATCATGACCTGAGCCAAAACCAAGAGTCAGACACTTAACGAACTGAGCCACCCAGGTGCCACCATTTGCTTTCTTTAATCAAACATACCCTCGTTCTTTGTTAAAATGAGGTAGCTCTGAAAAAAATAGCTCCCAAAGACTGAACAGGACAAGTCATCTACCAACTACCACTACTAAATACTGTGCCTCACTGGCAACTGTTCCAAATTGCAAGCAAGCCTAGAAGGAGTGTTTAAATCATAACAGGAGTTTCTAAACAATTCATTAACTGAATTACCATAATAATATTCACTTATGGAAGCACCTTTAGTTCTGCTTAATTGTTCAATTAACATTTTATATGCTGAAAAAGAATAATAGCATTTAACTAATAATGTATGTTCTAAAATGAAATATGACCTAGCTAGATTATCAACATAGCCCAAATTTACTTCACTTTGTACCATGATGCTTGTGAAATATTTTATGTTTGAATGCTGGAAAGTCCTCTAAGTTATCAGGGCCAAAATCAAGGAGAAAAGGCTCAACACAATGTGAAATGAAAGTGAATACCTCATCTTTTCCTGTGAGCAAAGTATTTTCCAGAATTACTCCTGTCTCTGAAACTAGAACTTTGATTCGGTATTGGTTAATGATTCCATTTGGTTGTTGTGGTTTCTTCCAAGTAATTCTTATTTGTGTAGCTTCTACTTCTGCAAGTTGTAAATCAAATATTGCACCTGGAACTAAAAAAAAAATGAAGAAGGAGGGAAGAATTTAAAAGTATATTTTTAAATTTTAAAAATTCCCTAAATGCTTAACTCACCATTTAAGATTTGTAAGAAAGTCTATTAGACTAAAACGATTTACTATTTATTAACAATTAAATATGTATAAGATTCTTTAAATATATAGATAAAGTTAAGTTTCTACAGATTGTTCTCAAAAATGTAAATAAGAAAGAGGATAACATGGAGTAATTTCCTCAAATCAAAATGTCATAATATTTGTTTGAAACAAATTCATTAATCAAAATAACTTCCCAGAGAAAGCTGTTTAGGGATGATTAATGCCCAGTAGAAACCTTGAAAGGTTTATAAAATTATAACAACATATCAAAAAATAATATCCAGAAGACTTTGTATGAAATGAAATGTAGTTGGTAAATTCAACTCGGTTGTCTTTCAATTTATGACATGAGATTGCTTGAAGAGTTGATTGATTTTGGTCTGCTGATTTTACAAATGAATTATGTGAGTCTCTAATTTCAGGTACCTTTACTCTTTTCAATAATAAAGAGAAGCAGAAACAAACTAACAACTGGTTTACAATAAAGCACCAAGTACTTACATAAATTCTAGTTAGAAAGTGACCAAGAGTGACATTCAGTAAACCTCCCAGTACCACAGGAGTGGTAATAATGGATCAAGGATAAACATGCCCTGGGCTTTTGTCTACTTTTTGTTTATAGCTAGTGTGATTATGAATAGCCAATTAACCCCTCCCCTAAGTTTGCTAATCTATAAAATGGGTAAAATTATATTATTCTTATTACTATGCAAGGTTACCATAAGCAACCTTGAATGAAATTCTCAAGAAAGAAAATAATATAACTACTTATGATCAAGATGTAATAAAACATCAAATTCATTTCCCTAAGCTATTTCATATCATTTAGAACAGAGGCACTTTAGGGATATAATATAAATAGAGAAGGACCCTTTTCCCTTTTAAGATAACAGAAAGGAATTGAAAATTAATGTCACAACTCTTGTAAATATTATTTAAAATTACTTAACATAATTATGTTTACCTTAACCATATAGGAAACTGTATGGAGTTCTCATTCCATAGACTGAGTTTTTTTCTTTGTCTCTATGAAGTAACCACTTAAAAAGCCCCCTCAATACTGTAACAATACAAATATTTCTAAATGTTTTTAAATAGTTAATGGCTAGATGAATGAATGAGTCATTCTTGCCTGAGATTTTCATTCCTACTGCAGCCAAGATTTTCATGTCCAGCACGTAGTAACACCTGTGCTCAAAATTGGGATATAAACATGAAAGTACAACTGTAACTTGCTAATTCTTTAAATCTCCTTTTCTAAAAATATTACAACATTTCTTTATATAGAAGGATAACTCTTTAGACTGATCTCTCCACACAGAATTTCTAATCTGAAGGAAAAACAGTTGGACCTTGGAAGGGTGGAGGAAGAGTCCTAGACTAGGACCCCATACTTGTAGATTCACTCCATAATTCAGCAGACTGAGCCCTCGTCTTTTGGTCACTATTCTAGGCACTTGCGGACTGAGTGAGAAAAAAGATAGATAAAAACCTTTTGCACAGGTTACCTCTTGTATAAGTATATATAAAATATATATTGTCCCTAACATGTATTTGTCCTTATGTTTTTATCATATTTGCCAACACACATATTTTCAAAGGCAGAGCAACTTTCCAATCAACTGTGTATTATGAAAATAACACAGCCATTTAAATAGTAAAGCTCCCATTCCACCTTTCTTCTACATTTTATTTTAGACTTCCTATGTAAACAAAGCCTTGGCCAGTATTGTATAACATAATTCATGGAAGAGATCTGGCATTTTTCCATTTAATTTGACCTTGTGTAGAACCTCAATTGAAGAAACAAATTTAATGACTACGTTGATCAGATTAACAGGTAAGGAAACGCTGCCTACCAAAAAAACAAGTAAAGTGTCACTTCCATTTGATATAACACACTAGTGGAATACCCAAAACTACCCAGTACAGCAAAAAAGAAAAAAAAAAAAGGTGTGTATATGTGTGTGTGTGTATATATACATTTTTCTACTGTCCCTTATTTAATCGAAGAGAAGACTAAATCTTCTAATTTACAAGATTTCCAATATAACTTAGTAAGTATTGCTCTATGACACAATGCCTTTTTAAATTACAGTTCAAGTAAAGATTAAGTGGTTCTATATTATGCTAAAAATGTATCCCAAACCTGTGTAAGAACAACTGTAAAGCTATCTCTCTCTTTTTTTTCAATGAAAGAAAAAAGGCTTGAGGGATAAAGGAAACGACTCCATTTGTCCTTGTTCTTGTCCTTAGAAAGATACTTGATCTGTTACACCACAAATTCTTATGAGGAAACCAGAGAAGTATGGATTAAATCAAACTCCTTTAATATCGATACCAAATTAACTAAAGAAAATCAAATACACAAGGCAATTATTCATGGCTCAGCATCAATTCTGAGGTGTTGTCCACAGGGATTACCTAAGAATCATTCTCAAGTCAATACATCTATAAATTTTATTAATAAATGAGAAACAGAATAGACATATAAAGGATAAATAATGTTCCAAATGATTTTAAGGTTTCAAATGAAAAAGTATTAGAAAAAATAAAATGGAAACAAATGGTACTGGGGCAAAAAAAAAATACATTAAAATAAATTTTGCCATTATGTAGCGTGCCTGGATGGCTCAGTTGGTTGAGCATATGACCCTTGGTTTCGGCTCAGGTCCCAAACTCGGGGCCATGATCTCAGGGTTGTGAGATCGAGCCCTGTGTTGGGCTCTGTGCTCAGCGGGGAGTCTGCTTATGGTTCTCTCTCTCTCCCTCTGCCCCTCCCCTGGCTCTCTCTCTCTCTCAAGTAAATCTTTTTAAAAATAAAATAAAATAAATTTTGCCATTGTCTAGCAAATTAAACTAATGTATTAAATTTTTTTAAAGATTTTATTTGTCGGAGAGAGAGAGAGAGCACAAGCAGAGGAAGCAGCAGGCAGAGGGAGAAGAGGCTCCCTACTGAGCAAAGAGCCCGATGTGGGACTTGATCCCAGGACTCTGGGATCATGACCTGAGCTGAAGGCAGATGCTTAACCAACTGAGCTACCCAGGCATCCCTAATTTATTAAATTTTAATTAAATTAAATTAATTTTGAAAAAAATCTATTGACAAAAGTCATTGAGAACCCTGAAAAGTTGAGTCTCTCAGTGATTTCCCTACAAAAGATTTTTCTATTTGCAGAAAGTAGCAAGTTGAAGGACAAAAGTCTTCACTTCCATAGTCTGTTTATGGAAGAATAAATATGGATTTCAATACTCTGCTTTTAAGAAATTATGTTAACCTTCTTATGAGATATTTGATACTAGTGACAGAAAAGTTATTAGGGGATATTGAAGCAACAAAGTTTTACTTAAGATTTGTTTAACCCCCCATGCAAATAATAAGAAAATGCTGGTGCCTATGTTATATACAATAGCACTGTCTCATTTTACGATAGGCAGCTCCATGACACTTTGTAACACTGGAAATTATTAAATTATCATTGTTTTCCAAAACCATCTCTTCTTCATACCTATGTGGAAATCTGTTCAGTAAAATATTAACGTATACATGGGAATCTTATGAAATGTATAGGAATACTGCCATAACAACATGATGTTGATTTTCATTGATGATCAAAGTAGGCTGTGGACCATAACATCCTTAGCGTTAATGAAATCAGCCCTGTATTACCATAGTAGCATATAACACTGTCTATAAGAGGTCAATTCAAGATTTTTCTATGAATATCTGTAGATTTGTTAGAACACCAGTTGTTCTAACATAACATAATAAAATAAAATTTAATAAAAAAGAACACCAGTTGTTTTAAAAGAACATTAATTTAAAAATTGGTCCTAGTGCAGTTTTGAATAGACTATAGTCTACTTTTAAATACGGAGAAGAAAATAAATTGGGTAGCCTTAATTAGAATACAAAGAACCTTGCTGTATTAATAAATGAAAAAGAATAGTCTAAAATTAAGATCTCAATTTTAACTGAAAGTATATACTTCTAGTACATTATTAGATTGTTCTCATATAGTTTAAAGATCCCCTATTGCAAAGTTTTAATTAGCAGGACTAGGACTAATTAGTGTTATCAGAAGTTGAAAAGCTACTGCATTTGCCAGAGCATTTCACTGAAGCCCTTCCTAAGTCTGAACTACCCCAAGAGAGCTCCATGGAGGAAGGTTGGCATGCAGAGATAAGGACCATGCCATTTCTGCCCTTAGTGGAGCCCACCTGCTGCCAGTGGAACCCCCTGAGAGCAACCTGGATATGGTCAGGAGGGTAGTAAGATAAAACTCAGAATAAGTTGCTTATTACATAAGGCAAAGAGAGTCATTTGTTCAAATTAATTTTGTGAGAAAAATAAGCCATGTGAAATATATTGAACAACGTCCTTAAAATTTTATTTATTATTTTGTGAATAAAGAAAAATGCAAAAGTAAAGGGGGATGAACTCTTTAAATAATGTCCAAAATCAACAGCATGACATCATATGTGGCAATATATTACCTATTTCCCTATTTTTGTCAAATGCTAGATATTTCAATAATAGAATAATGACAATAAAACAATAATCTTAGATTGCAGATTCAGTTTAGGGGTGGCAAAACTGGCTTGATTTTAAGGAAGACAAAAATTCTGTATTTATTTAACTGTATAACATAAGAATAAAAATTAGTTGGTCAATCAAGTTGTTTGAGAAAATGCTATTAAAATCAAACTCAAGGACTCTAATCTGATGAGGGCCAGGTCACTCTGCTGTTTTTGGTAGCCATTCATAAAGGCTGTCTAGCTTTCTAAGAAATGCTTAAGAGCATTTATTAGGTGAAGGGGAGATTTAAGGTGTAACAGAACTAAGATTCGTCTGACAGAAATACAATGGAAAAATATTAATATGAAAAAAATGAGAATATTTTTGCTTGTAAGTATACATCTCTTCCTTAATCTGTGTTTGAAATCATATACACATCAGCATTTTCATTTGAAATTGATATAAAACATAATTTTTTCATTCTTTAAACAGCAAAGTACTACCACGGTTTTTTTTTTGACGGGGACTACAAAATTCCCTAATAGTTGCTGCCCTCTAATGGTCAAATACTTGAGTGATTTCTCTGATGAACGTATGCAGTTGTATGTGCATGTGTGCACTTGCACACATGTGTGTATTTAATTTACAAGTTACTGTATGCTAGCTATCACACAAAATCTGGAAACTTTTCCAAATGTTAATGTACTTGTAATAAAATTGTGATCTTCTCAAATAATTGCAATCCCTAAGTAAAAATGAAGACATTTTAGCAAGTTTGATGTGGGCCAGGAAAATATGCAGTGAGACAATGAGGGAACATTTTTCAAACATCTATAACTGTGATGTTTAATACATGCAAACAAAAACTTTCTTTAGGAGAGCTATTGTTTTAATTATTTTGGGATGTGCTGGTAAATTTGTATTATGCACCCTCTAGGAATCCTCACTTGCTTAAAATACCCTTTTGTTTACAAACATATTTTGTTAGAGGTATTGCGGATATATGGATTCGCCTAAACATCATTCTGTGAGAAAAATCTATTCTACATTGAACAATGTGAGTCAAACGATGTTAAATGTGTTTGTTTCCTTTGACCTCATGAGGTTTTGCCAGTCTTCACTGTGAGTCACAAACAGACTGATACTACATGTAGTACTTTCTAATCTTGCTTGATCTCCAGTTCCTCTATCAAGCATGCTGCTGGGTTTAATGTTCTGAGGAACACATGTTCGGAATGCATTAGGTAGTAATCTGATAAGGAAATAGCATGAATTAAATAAATATAAACCAAATAGGTTCTAATATAATGTCTAACCAATGCAATAAAATCCACAAGCAGAGTAAAATATCTTATGAACAAACTGAAGAAGATGTTCTAACCTTCTGGAGGCGTGAATACTGAAATATTTGATTTGGGTCCAATGCCTGCACTGGTCTCAGCTGCAACATATACATCATACACCGTAAATGGTGTTAGGTTAGTGAATGCAAACTTAAGGTCTTTCGTGCTATTATCCAAAATCCGACCTGCAGAAACCAAAAGATACCATAGATTATTTTCTCATTAGGCATGCAATCATTCTCACATTTAAGTAGAGAGCCAAGAATAGCAATTAATGTTTGTTATTACAATTTTAAAACATTGTAATTACAATTATTACAAGTTTCAAACATTTACCTTAGTGGTACATTGATATCAGGTTAATTAAAACAATGGAAACAACATGAAAATCTTCTAGTACTCAAAATAATTTATTAAATCATAAAGCCCTATCCAATTACCACGTTATTTTTTGACATTTTTTAAAAAGAAAACATTAGATTTTGGCTAATATTAAAATAGTGACAGTATTTTATACATAAATTTAGTTAATTAAAATGCTAAATATTTTCATTGTCTTCTATAAAAAGACATATTTAGAAAATATTTGTAGTTCAGCTTCTGAGCAAAACTCCTTAAATAGTCCATCATCAAAATTCTTTTAATCCTCAACTTTACCTCTGAATACTTCTTTCTTTCTTTGCTGTAGCTGAAACCTGGCTCTCCCCCAAAAAAACACGGCTTCTGTTCCCTGCGGCCACCCCAAATGATCTAATTTTTCCCACTGTCATCAAGCGATGAGGCCTTCGGGTATAGTATGTGTTCCAACCCACCTCCTTCCTTACCAAAGCTCACAGCTTTCAATCTCATGTCATGGATGGCTTCCGCCAGTCCTCCTTGTTGCTGTGACTGACCTTCTAGGCCCATGGTCACTCGCCCTCATGCTGGATGATTTAGTGCCTGCTTCAATGTCACTGTCTTCCGTGCTACCATCTTAATTTGTGGTGATTTCAGGATCCCTAGACTTGATCCTTAAAACACTCCCAGCTCTCCTCAAATAATCTAATCCACCACCCCATCTCAGCCACTCCCACAGACATCATTATTACCAGTAACTGCGAATCTTCCATGACCTCAATTTTGTGAAACTCTCTCTGACTATTCCTTCTTATCTCCTGTTCACTTATTCTAGAACCCTGAAGCAACAATTCTTTAAGTTCATTGGGATCTCTAATCCGTTGATCTTATTATGAACTATTTTATTCTGCTTGGTTTGGTCCCTCACCACTCGGTTTCCACTCCTTATCCAGCCTCAATGGCACTGTCAATTATAATCACTACATTTACGTAAGCCTTCCATTCCATTGCCCTCCTCTTGTTGAAGGGAGCTGGAGAAAAACACAAATCCACTTTGATTGATATCACTTTATTCAATACAACACCTAAAAGGAGCCCCAAATTTTGCCTAGCCCCATACTCAACTTCCGTGACCCAATCACTCTCTACTCTTCTGGCTGATTTTTTTTCATAGAACCATAGGATCTCAGATTAGGAAAGAATTTTAGAGTTTACTTAATTGACATCCAGCAATAATATTTGAACCCCTCAAAATATCTGACAAGGGGACGTCCAGGTCCTGCTTACTCACAAAGATGGAGAACTTGCTACATTACGAAGTTGCCTATATTATTTTTAGAGAGCTCCAATTATTAGAAATGCATTCATTGTTCTAAGCAGAGATTTGATCTAACTGAAGTCCATTGTTCTTCAGAAATATATTTGCAATTAAGTAAGTCAAGGTCCACCTGTTCAAACATTTGAAGACACGTATGTACTCTAACACTTTTCTTCTTAGGAGTTATCTCATTCTTTCAGCTTCTCCTCAGGTAAATATGGAACATGGACAATGTTTTGCCACCCGTATGTTTATTTATGATTTTAAACAAAAAGTCCAAAGAGTCTCACCTCCCTTATTGCTTTTCTATTATCTGCTTCAATTGTAGGATCTTATAAAAAAAAAAAAGAGCATGGTATTTTTAAGGCGTTTGATAATACTATCATATTTTGCATAATTCTTACTCCAAAATGTAAACACAAAACTGATTGAGACTTACCTGATGGTCCATATAATTCAACTCTGTAACTAAATTTCCCTGTTACTACAGTAGGTGGGTCCCATGAAATTGAAAAGGACTTCCCTGTAATGTTGCCTGTTATACAGTTTTGTGGTGGTCCTTCAGGCACTAAAATGGTTATTAAAAAAAATGAATAAATAATATATACTTAAAATAAATGAGCATCTTATTAAATACACACAATAAAACACAAAGTCAGAAAGAAAATAAAATATCACACTATGAGCAAAGGGTTTTTTAATTTTACAAAAAAGGAAAAATGAACGAATTGAAGAATTTAAATAAGACATGCTGGATCATCAGATGAACTACTTATTTGCAACAGTTACTAATTTAATCTAATGTTGTATATGACTGCACAGGGTGTTTCATTTCATTCCAATATTGTTCCTTGCACAGTTACATTGTCTTGATAACACACTTATATATTGAATTCAACCAGGCCTGGGCATCTGACTTGAAAAACACTCTCCCCCTGGTGGACACAGGTAGAAGGGTCAGGGAATTAACTTGACCTACATTACCTTATTGGCAAAGATCTTCACTTTCTGCATCAATATTTGTATTTGGTTCTGAGAGGAAATTTATAACCTATAGTTAGAAGATTCTAAGGTAACATTGGTAACATATAAAAATAATGACATTTTTGATGTAATGTATGGTGATTAACAATAAAAATTTAAAAAAAAACGGCATGCTCAAAAAAAAAATGACATTTAAAAATAGTCTACTTTTCACAAGTGTGTTCCTACGTTTTACTTTCTTTTGATTGAAATGAAATATTCCAAATATTTTTCTCAAGTCAAAGTTCTTGTCTACTAAATTTCACTTTGTAAATGTATAAGAAGTATTGAAGGAGAAAATGGTATGATTCAAAGATGACTATTTAAATCAAGAAAAAACTTCAAACGTAATGTGATGAAATGATAAAAGCTGACAGCTATGTCATCAGAAAAAAAAAATACTGTGCTTTAGGGAAATTACCCTACCAGTAATAATTTCCAGTAACCTCAAAAATTACCAATCACAAATGACTGTCTGATACTACATATTTAATATGGTATTGTGTCAGTAACTACATAAATTTACATGTATATATAATACTATAATCCCATAATTAAATATATAAACACTCATAGCTAGAAATGTGTAGTCTTCAAATTTAGTAGTAATAATATCTAATTATACTCATTGAATCCTAACACCACCACCATAAGGGAGGTACTATTGCTGTCTCCATTTTTCACATAGGGAAACCCAGTGCAAAGAGGAGATAAATAGGTATATTTTTTAAGTACTATTTTTGTCTAATATTGAAATGTGAATCACATATTTCTGCCACTAAGGGTGTTACTTCCACATTTGGTTATAACAGTATCAGTGAGAGGAGGCTGTAGATGATTATAGGATAAGGAGAAGGGCAGAGATGATTAAGAAAAATTGCTCAGATCAAAGAACAATAAAAGCTGTTCATAGGATCATGGTTATTAGCTCAAGAATCCATTCTTTCAAATCTCCTTTCTCTTTTTAGATGTTTATGTTAGTATTGTAAAAGAGTACTGAAATTAAAGATGCTCCAGATGATATGCCCATGATCTATTATTGGGGGGAAATGTTATTGGAAGGGAAAGAAAGTTTTAACAAAAATATCTACATGGAAAAAATGAAAGATTATTATATAACTAATTTAATTCTTTGTTTTTTCGACCTATACAAAAAATGAAACCATACCTGATTCTGGTGTTCTGACAATTGTACTATCAATATAACCTGCTTCAGTTGTAACAGCAGAAACTTCAAAAAGATACGTTGTATAAGGTCTCAAATGTGTCACTACAAAACTGATAGGCTCTTTCCACACAGAGCTTATCTTACTCCTCGCCAACGTGCTTGACGAATATGTCGTACGTGATGGAGGCGTAACTCTACCAAGGGTTGGAGAAGGGCTGGTTGTACTCCATAAAAAAGATTCATTATTCTCCTAGTAAATAAAATAAATAGCAATAGAAAAATAATGTGGTATCTCTTGATGAACATGAGAAGTGTAATTCATTTATTTTTCCTTTATAGCATAAATATTATTCTTAAATTTATGTGTATGTGTATGATTCATTAAGATTTTAATAGATTATTATCTATTCAAGTTATGGACAAATTTGCTGTAACTTAATTATACCCATTTATGTTTACAGTGTTAGAACAGAATATATTTATTGCTTTTTTTATACCTTCATATTTCTTATGAATAGGACTTCAAAAGGCTTAGAATAAAGGTAAAGCGACAGCAAAATCATTGGTAAGAATTTTTAAAATTCATTTTAAAAGTGCAAGAACCAAAGAGATAAACTATTTTCCCTTTTGTGAAATTTCAAGCATAAGTCACTTTCTCACTGGTACTATCATTTTTTTCCTCATAAATACTCAAATGATAAAGCCAATTGTACATATATGCAAGTATGTATGTTAGTGTGTATATTAAAAATACAGCCTAATTTTAAAAAGAAGGTTTTAAGACTTTTATAACTTACCATATTTAAAACAAAAGTAATATTCTTTGTTTTTCCATCAATAATATCACAAAGATCATCTAGATTATTTTTGGAAATCCAGGGATTTCCCATAAATGATTAGAGTCATAAATTCTTCACCAAAAATATGTACAACAAAAACAATCTACTTCCACAAACATAACTTTGACTGTTGCCTTCCCTACTCCTCCTGTCATGTGGAAATATTATCTTTTTTCCAGTGATATTCTATACTTTCCTATTTCAGGTCTTTTTATAAAATATCTTCCACCCAAAATACTCCCCTTACATGATCTGCCCTGTCGTTACACCAAGGCCAATCCAACGTCCATTAACAAATGCTACTCCTTTCATGAAGTCTCTTCAGAGCTCCCTGTGAGATTTTTCTATCTCTTGAATTCTCAAACCCTTACCTTATTCTACCTTGAATACAGTCAATTGTGTATAACATGATACTATAACTGAACACTATAAGGAATGAAACAGCTAATAACCACTGAGGTTAAAAAAGTTTCCAGATACTGGAAACTTCAAGTTATAAGCTCACAACTAAAATTTCTGAGACACAGAAAGTGTTCCATAATACTTACATTACATTCTGGCATTTTCCCAGTCAAAATGTCTTCTACTCTGATGGAGACATCTTTCACTACTGTTCCACTTCTGGCATGTTTCACACTAATCTTGAAGCTGGTAATTTTGCCATTTGGTTGCCGAGGTAAATACCAAATCAGGTTTACTGCCGAATAGTTAAAGGCCTCAACTGTGAGATTCACCACTTTTCCTGGAGCTGGGGAAGAGACAGAGATTGAAGGAAAGGAAAAAACACTGATATAAAATTTAGAATGGCACTTATATAATGTTGAGATGTTATATTTCTCATGTCATATAAAATTAAATATACTCTGTTAGAAAAAAATCTACTTGGGTGAGACTTTTTGAAATATATTTAATTAATTTTACCTAAGATAAAAAACTGGAATTTGAGCCCACAGAGTTGTGTTTAAGAGGGAAATAAGTTTTACTTTAGGATTATTTGTCTAAGGGATCCATTGGTGAACTATTTCAAATAAGTCTGAAAAATATCCAATCAACAGTTATTTGTGAATATACAAACAAATTTGAATAACAAATCCTCTCCTAAAATATTTTGGAATTATGTAGATTGCTTAGATAATGAAGAAGTGGCAAACTGAAACAATTATCCAACCAACGTAAATATCTAGTGTCTAATATAAAGTGAATAGCACCCAACTGGTTGTGGTTATTTTATTTTGAGTTTTATACAACCTCAAAATCAACTTTCATCAGAATTCATGATACTTTATTATCAATTATTGATAAACCACAATAACAATCTATATGCTGGGTGTACCTGGGTGGCTCAGTTGGGTGGGGATCTGCCTTCGACTCAGGTCATGATCCCAGGGTCCTAGGATGGAGCCCCATGTAGGGCTCCCTGCTCATCAGGGGAGTCTGCCTCTTACTCTGTCCCTCCCCCCACTTGTGCTCATTCTCTCTCTTTCTTTCTCTTTCTCTTAAATAAATAAAATTTTTTTAAAAAAATCTATATGCTATTTTAGCTGAGATGAGACAAACATGAAGCCAGAATGAAAATTATGCCCACTAATTTCAAGGTAAGTTATGCAAAACTGACAAAGTAGAGCAAGTAATCAAGATCCTTCAGAATATAGAACATGACAAATCACTATTGAGAGAAATAAAAACAAAACAGCATGTCTGTGGTAAAATAAAATAAGTGATAACAGAGGTGCCTACTATTAAGATACTGAATAATTAGAGTTTAAATGCACATTGTAGGGAAGAATACCAAAATATGATTTGTAAATGAAAGCCATATAAGTTACATAAGGTACTTAGGTTGTGGGAAAGAGGTTGTATATGAGTGATATGAGTTAAACCAGAGAAACTAGGAAACTTAAAGACAGCTGCATTTTAATGGGAAAAAATAAAACAATTTGGAAGGATGATTAATCATTAATAATGGATAGAATGATGGATGGAACTTTTTTTCTCCAAGAAAAACTCATCAATGTAATTAATTAAAGCTTAAGAAGGACAATGACAATATAACTGTCTGACACTGAAGATTTAATATTTGAATTTCTTTTGGATGGATAAAATATAATAAAGCAAAATATTAAAATGTTAAATATATGATGCTATGAAATTATGAGTTAAAACTTTTATCATGAATCTCTTTTTAAAACTGAATATATTTGGCATATAACTGTATAAATTTAATGTGTGGGGCGCCTGGGTGGCTCAGTCAGTTAAGCATCAGTCAGTTAAGCGTCTGCCTTCGGCTCAGGTCATGATCCGGGAGTCCTGGGATCGAGTCCCGCATAGGGCTTCCTGCTCAGTGGAGAGTCTGCTTCTCCCTCTGCCCCTCATCCTGCTCATACTCTCTCTCTCAAATAAATAAAATATTTAAAAATAAAATAAAATAAATTTAAGATGTATGAGGTGTGAATTTGATACATTTCCATATTGTATTATGACTGCTATTGTAGTAATATTTAGTATTTCTATCATATTACATAATTATAATATCACATAACTATAATATTGCATTGTTATCTATATTCATTATACTGTGCACCAGATCTATGCTTATTTATTACTTGAGGCAAGTTTGTACCCATAAACAACATCGGTCTTATTCTCCATCCTCTATCCTCTGGTGACCAACATTTTACTCTCTTCATGAATCCCAATCACTCTTTTAAATTTCTTATTTGTGTAAACTATACAAATCTTTTTAAGTATGCCTGATACACACACACACACACACACACACACACACAAATTAAATATATACATACAAAAAAACAAATGCAATTTGTTTTCTAAACATTTTCAAATGAGCCTCAATAATAGTCACGGGGAACTACTCAAGTATAGAGAAATTTGAATTTATAAGGTAACCAAAACTTTATTAAATACATGATCTCAAAATATTTAAAAAGTGACCAGAAATATTAAATACATAGAAAGTAATTAAATATGCTGGGGTACCTGGGTGGCTCAGTCAGTTAGTTAAAGCATCTGCCTTCAGCTCAGGTCATGATCCCAGTATCCTGGGATCAGATCGAGCCCTGCTCCTGGGATTGAGCTCCTCTGGAGCCCCCTGTAGAGCCCCCTGTCGGTCTCCCTGCTCAGCAGTCTGCTTCTCCCTCTCTCTCTGCCCCTACCCCTGCTCATGCTGTCTCAGATACATGAATAAAATATTTTTTAAAAAGAAAGTAATTAAATATGTTAAATAACATTTAGTGAAAAAATGGTATTTTATTAACTTGCTTTAATAATTTTTGTCTCAATTAAATATTTCTGCTTTTATTTTCTGTTTATGACTTCATCATGTCTGAAGAATAATCCTGGCTCTTTTCTGTAGTTGGTAGGTCTTTCCCTACTTTAAATATTCTATTTTCTACTACTGGCCTTTTATGTACCAAAACCCATTATTTGTTGATGTTCATAGAGTGAACTTATCCATCTTGATCCAAGTAAAGGTTTGACACTGTGGTATCAAAAATTTCTGTTTATAAAGTCATTTCATCTTTCAGATAAGTGTCTTCCAACACTTTGAGGATATATCTAGACTAGTGACATGCATAAATTTGTATAGGTATGTGAAGGTGTCTACGACTTTTCAAAGTGTACACTCTGCAAAGTATACATTTATTGAGCCAGAAAGAAACTTCATAAATCCAATATAGAGACTTTTCCTACATTTCTAAAGATCCATCAAGTTGAAAATGGAGGTGCATTCTAAGATCTTAAAGCCAAAATAAATTCTATGTTTACCTGAAATAATGCTGCATGGGAAGTTAAGAAGTTGAGATCTTTGTGCCTGTGGATGCAACATCAACTCAGTATGGCATAAATAGTTAACCTGTATACTCTTCCCAAGAGTATTTTTATTCATGGGAAAAGAAATTCCTTCTGATTTAACAATAAAAAATGCAGCTTATTTATTCCATTGAACTATTCCTTAAATTTGTGTTTTTTATAGCGTAAGTAATAAAAAGGGGCACTTGGGTAAAAACTGCAGAACACTGACACAATTAAATTTATATTTACATTATGTTTTTACCTCTTTACATTTACCAAAAAAAAAAAGTCAATATAGGGGCAAGAGAAATTATATAATTATCTGATATGCCCAAAAACACACAATAAATGAGAAGACAAAACTTTTCATGTCATTCAAAAGTTATTCCAATTAACTTCCCTAAAACTTAAAAACATAAGTAATAAATTTTTATTTTATACCCTAATGAATATTTAATTTTCAAATGATAATTTTCCCACTTGAATTTTAGTGGGATTATTTAGTTGTACAAATAATTTGAAAGTCAATATGCTCAAAATCAAAAAGAGTAATTTAAACCTCATAAATCATTAATTTCTAATTTTAAATAAACTCCTGAATTTTCTCTAACTTCTTATGGAATAGAGCATGTTTTCATATGATTCTCTAAAGTCTCAAATAGAAACTAGGCCACAAAGCTTGATGCATGTTTTTTAACATGAGCCATTACATTATCCTCTCTAGATACACAGGGCCCATTTCAGTTTATCCCTTTGGCATAAAGTGGTTCACTGGAAGATTTTTATCTTTTAAATATGTAAAACATTTATCGTTGCAAAAAATTATGGAAATTCTTTTTATAGCAGTTATCAGTAACCTGACATATTACTTAGTAACTCATGTATCCTAGCTCACAAGAATGTAAGTTCCACAGAAAATACCTGTTGTTGAATGGAGATGCCATTATTTATTTAACCATACTGCATTTATTGGTTCTAAATTTTGCTATTATAAGTAAATAGAGGAATTATTAAATAAATAAAAGCACCTCCAATCACTAACTTATTTTTATCATAAAGCTTATGTTCTACTAGGCTGATATATACAATAAAAAATAAGCAAGTAAATATGTAACATATCAGGCTGGTCCAATGAAGAAAAATAATTTGTTAGGACTAGAGATGGACAGGAGGAAATAGAGGCTATTTTACAAGGTGTAGTTAGGAAAGTAATGTGAGATTTGAATTAACTAGGGGAGAGAGACATGCGGATATTTAGTGAAAGAGTATTCCAGTTAGAGGAAACAGCAAGTGCAAAGGTCCTTTGATGGAAGATAGGTATGGATGGTGTATTTGGAGGGAGGGGAGTATGTCAGAGATGGATCAGAGAGGGAAAAGAACATCCAGAGTGCTATGGACCATGGGAAGGACTTACGGTCTTATTCTAAGTAAGACAGGAGCCCTATTAGGAAGAGAGAAGCAGGGGCACCTGGGGGGCTCAGTCATTAAGCATCTGCCTTCGGCTCAGGTCATGGTCCCAGGGTCATGGGATCGAGCCCCATATTGGGCTCCCTGCTCCGCAGGAAGCCTGCTTCTCACTCTCCCACTCCCCCTGCTTGTGTTCCCTCTCTCACTGTGTCTCTCTCTCTGTCAAATAAATAAATAAAATCTTAAAAAAAAAAAAAGCAAAGAGAGAAGCAATATGGTCTGGCTTATGTTTCAAAAGATGATGTTTCTTATGTGGAGAAAGGGAACTGTAGGCAGGTAAGCTGGAAACAGGAAAACCAGTAAGGAGACTTTCAATTGTTCAGGCAAGAAGTGATAATAGATTAGAGTGATTTGCAATTAGGGTGAGATTCAGGATGCATTCTGATGTAGTGCTGGCACAATTTGCTGGTAGAGTATACTATGAGAGGCATCAATGGTACATCAGGCTCTTTCCTCTCCACCACTGAAAGAAGGGAGGTATCTTAAATTGGTTTGATAACGACTATATGTTATGGAATAATATAACTATAAAATCTATATTTCCAAAAGTCTAATGTCATAAAAGTGTGTATGATTTGGTATTAACAGGAAAAAGTAGGCTATAAACTTGCATAATTGGCATAAGGCTACTTTTATGAATATATAGTCATACAGACACATATTCATGGGAGAAAAAAAGGACCAGCCAGGAGTGCACCAAAATGGTAAAAGAGTTTTTATATGACAAGGCCATGGATAATTTTTACTGTCTGTTTCTTATTTTTTCAAAGTTTTTTTTAAGATAACACCTAACTGCTTTCATAATCATAGAGAAAAATATATAATTTTAATGAATAACTATTCAAGAAGACTCTAAAAGTAATTGAATGGCCATGCTTTTGAAGATTCTATGGATTTTAACACCATTATCTGGTTTATATGCCTATTTATTTTAAATGACAAAAACTCATAATTAAGTTAAGTTGGAACAAATGATTTAGGCAAATTACCACTTTCTGCAGTTTGGAAAAGAAATGGGTCACTAAACACTCCAATACCAGCGCTGTTTTCAGCCGCAACCTAAAACAGACCAAAAGAATTACGTTCAAACTTTTTACTCTCTAATTAAACAGAATCTGAAATAATAAAATTTTGACTTGTTGATAAGTCAAATGATAAAGACACTTTTCCCTTACTTCCTGCAATACTCCCAAAGTAGAAAGCACACATGTAGCTATTCCTTATTTCCATTATCCCTAAGGGTATATTTGCAGCCTTTTGATTCAACAGATTTCTTCAATTCCTAATGGAAAAATTAATAGTCAAGTTTTATAGTCAATTAGTAGTATTAATAGTAACAGTTATTATTTATGGGCAACTTTTACGTACCAGGAAATCTCCTAGAAATTTTATGTATCTCATTTTATCCACATTATCAAAGCATAAAGTGTTTTGATCAGAATTTTATAGATGAGGAAACTCGTGGAGTGAAGTCAAGTAACTTGCCTGAGTCATACAGGAATTCCAGAATTCCACTGAAGTCATGCTTATTTCTAAAGCTCAACCTCTTTCCATTATTTTCACTTCATGCCAGACACTATGACTATTTCTGTAACAAATACGAAACCATATATATGGTATCTGGCTTTAGAGTTTACAATCTAATCAGTCAAATACATACTCAAGAAAACAATTTTAAAAATAAGCTTAATCAGTTAGACTAAGTATTCTGAATTTAAAAGATAGAAAAATTATTTTTGACTCAGATAGCCTAGCCAAATAGACTAGAATAGGCAGAGAAATGTCATTATTGAGATTAAGACTCTTAATGCTCTTCCAAATGCTGTAACTGGTGTCTGAAAACCTTAGTTTAAATAGAACTCCACCAACTCCTAAATGAGTAGTTGTAGGCAATTTACTGGTCCTAGTTTAAGTCACCTTTTCCTTCTCTTTAAAATGCGAATAATGATACATCTATGTCATAGAATTGTTCTAAGGACAAAATGAAATAACACATGTAAAGTACTTTTTTTCCCCAGATTATGTAGATTAGATATCTACATTTGAAGATATCAAATGTACTGCACGAAATACCCTTTGGAATTCTGCAATGGCTAACATTTATTTGAACAGCGTAAAGGTCACAACAATGATTTATAAAGTGTGGGATTAAAAGAAGAATAAGGGCTTCCCAACAGGCCTGAAATAAGAGAATTCAAAGGAATAAAAATTCAAACTCCATAAAAATAGATCTAAGCAGAACTAGGTTAGCTAAATTACCTTTCTGTCTGTAACAGCTTCTTATCACATTAAAATTTAATCTTTACATATTACCTTCAATGGTATATTTTAACATATAAACTAATCTAAATATGGGCTGTTGACAGAAAATAAGTATACTATGCCATTTTTATGTGTCAGTTAGAAAATGTCTCCTACTCTTTACCCATGTTTCTGCAATGAAATAGCCATCACGAATCTTTGACTTTGACTTTTGCATCAGTAAAAATTTCCTTTTAACTGTTCTCATATGGGGGATCCCTACTATAGGGAAGCTCTAATTCTTACTGTGTGCTTTGCTTTCACAAATAGGCATGCTTCCAATAAGGAAACCCCCACACCAGGCAAATTCTCTCTTTCCCATCATTTCTTACCATCCAGAAAGCCATCTCAGTTATGTCTTATCACATATTTATACAGCTTTTATAGATTTTTTTCTCCATATTCAATTATCTTAAAAGCTCAAAGAACATATCGATGTTATGTTGAAAATAGAAAGGATCAAAAAGATATCTGTATCTTTTACTATACTCTGGAAATATCACAAATATATCTTAATTGTAAACATTTTCATATGGCCTAATTTAGGATTGCTTTTTATATGCTCTTCTTTAATTTCTAAATAAGATGTTTAATTTTGCATATTAAACATTGTAAAGAACTGAAAATTTTTATAAACACAAAAGACACAATAAATGTTCAGGAAACACTTATTGAATGGAACTGAATTGAATTCATTGTTCTCCAAAAAGCTGGCTCAGTAGAAACTTTCATACCATTATTCAAATTTTGATAACAGACACACAAATACAATAGGATTAAGAGAAAAATAACAAAGATAACTTAAAGGTTAATGAAAAAGTAGAATATTTTTACTCTTAAGCCTAAATTATGTAATTTAAACTTGATTTATTATTTGAAAAAGTTGCTGTTAAATGTTTTTAAAATAAATAAATTATATAAATACACCTAAAAATGAAAAGCGATTACAACAGTTGTTCAAATTTTAAGAGCCCAGATGGGCCCTGAGGTCATGACTCAGATGATCATTCTTCAATCACTTGGCTGTGTTCAGCTTTAAATGCTGGTGGGAAAATCTCCTTCACTTTTAAAATTAATACTAAGCATTAATATGAAGTACTTAATACTAAATATTAACAAAATATTACCTTGATTTCATATGTTGTTCCAGGATTAAGATTAGTAAGAAGAACTTCCAGACCGTCTGGCTTTGTTCTAACTTGTGTGTATTCTGTTTGCATCCATGGACAAACTTCCTTATATTTAACAATGTAAGATATAATCCTTCCATTTGGATTAGGTGGTGTATTCCAAGACAGAAGAATCCCGGCAGATCCAACTCTTTCTCCTGCTAGGAAGACTGGAGGCCCTGGTTCTATTTAAAAAAAAAAAAAAAAAGTTATTAAAAGGTCAAACAATTATTGTATTTTCACAATCATAAATAAGAAAGTTTTTACAAATGTAGACTTTTGAAGTTCCCAAAGACTAATGGTATCTCAAATGTGACTTTATCCTCCCTAGAGCTTTGCTACCAAAAGAAAAAAAAAGATTAAATGCTTTGGGGGATACCAGAAACATTCTTTTATAAGAATGTAAAAAATGGAATGCTACCACATACTACATGCCAAATACACTTTTGATGCCAGATCATTTTTAAGAGAAACTTATTTGTGCAAAGCTTACACATAAAACTAAGAAAGCAGGAACACAGTGTTACAAACTAAATAATTCTTCCTGAGCAAGTATAGTGAGTCCATTTTCATGACTCTGTATTATTTAAATATTACCATTAGCCATCTCTCTGATCCATTTCACAAACAAGTACAATTATCTACTCTCTGAAAGTCAAGAAAGCTAAAAACCCATTAGAACACAGGTCTTAAAGATATCACTTTCTTAAGTTTCCATTTTGCTTTAATTACTAACCTGTTTTCCTGTATATAAGGCACATGGTGCTAATGTAAGTATTTCCATCCAATAGATTTATACTAGCTGCAAATACTTCATTAAAAATACTTCATAAAAAAAGGAAACATATACTCACTTGTTACATTGGTTGTCACTGTTCTACTAACAGGTGAGCTGTATGTTGTAGCAGAAATAGAAGAGATGGTTACATCGTACCTAGTACCAGGAACAGCATTGGAAACATCAACCTAGAACACCAAAAACAAATAATTGCGTTAAAACTCTTTCTGGAAAACAAGAAAGCTAAAACAATAAATCTATCACAACAACAAAATAAAGTAACATCTCACACAATAACTCTGCACTGTTTAAAATATTCCAAGTTCCATATTATTGCAAAATATAATAAATTTGTTCTATCACATAACTATTTATCAAGTAACAGATAATAAAAACTTATAAAACATACTGTGTTATCAAAAACTAAATCAGTATTTCAATCGCTCTAGCTTGTTGTCACAAGAAACAACTATTTAAGAGTCTTAAGAAATCTACAGCCCATTCCTTAACATTCTTAGGAGTATATATGAAATACCTGTGTCTCTGAAGTTCCAATAAAAAGTAAAAGAAAAATGATAAGAAAATCCATCATTATTACATTTTTCAGGCAGTGGAATCACATTGATGGCTCTAGAGAGAAATGTTGCCTGCATTAATGATTTAAAGACAGATCCTCCTGGCAAGTACACAATTAATGAGACTGGATTACTCAATAGCTCTGCCCTTTCTTTGTTAAACTATTCATGAACCCTTGGATGGCTGGCTGTAGGTTCGGGGTAAGACTTAAGAAAAAAAAAGGCATAGACGTTGCTAAGGTAACAGTCCACCCATGCTGAAACTCACACTCATCAATTCAGCATCAGTGTTTTTGTCTTCATTTTATGCTTTTAAAAACTCTCAAAGGAGTAAGTGTTCATGGTGAATGATTTTCATAAAGAACTTTCCTATGAGGACCAAATATAAACACAAGTTGGCTCGGCAAGTATGACAATGAAAACTATACCTGATACTCTCCACCTCCAAGATCTTTGATAGTAACAAAGCCACTGTCAGGAACAAGATCCACATGAAACCTTTCCACATGGCCAGAGGGCAGGCTCCAGTACAGAGAAAAGGAATGTGTGGAAATATTGAAGGCTTTAAGTTTCTCGGGTTTTTCTGGTTCTGATATTGAAAAATAGAGGTTTGAAATAGAGTTATTCTCCTAAATATTCAAAGAAAAAATGAAAGTCAATAATCTGTCAGATTTAAATATAACCACATTGTTAAAAAGCACTGAGTCCTTTAAATTATCTCTGGTCACACAATGGTGTTAGGCATCTAAATCTTTAATAGTTACTAGTTTTTTTTTTTGTTTTTTTTTTTAAAGATTTTATTGATTTATTTGACAGAGAGACAGCGAGAGAGGGAACACAAGCAGGGGGAGTGGGAGAGGGAGAAGCAGGCTTCCCGCGGAGCAGGGAGCCTGACGCGGGGCTCGATCCCAGGACCCTGGGATCATGACCCGAGCCGAAGGCAGACACCCAACGACCAAGCCACCCAGGCGCCCCAATAGTTACTAGTTTTTAAATATAATTATCAGAAATGGTATTTCAATTTATGTATCTGTTTCTGGGATATTCTTTACCTGCTAAAATCTGTTGGTTGTCCAAATTGTTTTTTTCCTTTAAATTTTTTTATTGTTACGTTAATCACCATACATTACATCATTAGTTTTTGATGTAGTGTTCCATGATTCATTGTTTGTGCATAACACCCAGTGCTCCACGCAGAACGTGCCCTCTTTAATACCCAACACCAGGCTAACTCATCCCCCCACCCCCCTCCCCTCTAAAACCCTCAGTTTGTTTTTCAGAGTCCATTGTCTCTCATGGTTCATCTCCCCCTCCAATATCCCCCCCTTCATTCTTCCCCTCCTGCTATCTTCTTCTTTTTTTTTTCTTAACATATATTGCATTATTTGTTTCAGAAGTACAGATCTGTGATTCAACAGTATTGCACAATTCACAGTGCTCACCATAGCACATACCCTTCCCAATGTCTATCACCCAGCTACCCCATCCCTCCCACCCCACCCCCACTCCAGCAACCCTCAGTTTGTTTCCTGAGATTAAGAATTCCTCATATCAGTGAGGTCATATGATACATGTCTTTCTCTGATTGACTTATTTCACTCAGCATAACACCCTCCAGGTCCATCCACGTCATTGCAAATGGCAAGATCTCATTCCTTTTGATGGCTGCATAATATTCCATTGTGTGTGTGTGTGTGTGTGTGTGTGTATATATATATACCACATCTTCTTTATCCATTCATCCATCAATGGACATCTTGGCTCTTTCCACAGTTTGGCTATTGTGGACATTGCTGCTATGAACATCGGGGTGCATGTACCCCTTCGGATCCCTACAGCCCAAATTGTTTTTTAAAGCTTATGCTCTAATTGAAAACTTGAATCATTTTAAGCAAATTACTTAAGTCCAAACTATTGATCCAATTACCTGGATATTTTAACCGAGCAGAAGATATTGGAAAAAAAATATTACTATCATCTGCCAAATTTTTTTAAAGGGTGAGCATTTCTGATGAATATTTACTCAGGTGTCTCCTTAAAAGAAAAGCTGTTTTCATCTAGGAAGTGAACTACGATAGCTTTTAAACAGTAATTTAAGTATTTATTTTAAGTATTAATTGTCCTAGCCACTTCAACCATATTTTTCTACCTTTGCTTCCACTGCTCCCAGAGTTTTTTTTTTTTTTTATGGTGCAAAAAGGTGACTTTTTTATTTTTATTTTTATTTTTTTAAATTTTTTATTGTTATGTTAATCACCATATATTACATAATTTGTTTTGGTGTACTGTTCCATGATTCATTGTTTGTTCATAACACCCAGTGCTCCATGCAGAACGTGCCCTCCTCAATACCCATCACCAGGCTAACCCATCCCCCCACCCTCCTCCCCTCCAGAAACCACAGTTTGTTTTTCAGAGTCCATCATCTCTCCTGGTTCGTCTCCCCCTGACTTACTCCCCTTCATTCTTCCTCTCCTGCTGCTCCCAGAGTTTTGTTTATGCTGCCTGTACCTCCTTGAAGGGAGTTTTCTACATAAAGTTCTTCTGACTGGTTGCCAACGAGTCAGATTTTCACTCTGCCTTATCTTTAGTGCAGATTCCAGAAAAACAATATAGGGGGAGGAAGAAAGATTATGAAGCCAAGCATGCAAAAAAATACCTGATAAAGACCAAATCTAATACCATTTCCAAAAAGAAGGACTATGAAATTAATTATTTAACTCTGCTTATCATTTTCAAGTCCATCTATCAGAGATGATTTCAAATGGATATAATAAAAAAAATGAAATACACATTTCCTAGCAAAACTGATAGGGCCATGGCATAAAATAGAAACCTTAAGAGGTCAATTTCTCACATTTGGGCAGGTGAGAGATACTTTTAGAGTAGTCTTTCTTTATCTTCTTTGAAAATTTCCTTTAATGCTTATAATGCTTCCCTAGTAACTGATCCAGGTATTGATCAATTAATTTCCACCATGACATTCTCAAAGATACAATAAACAGTCTCTTGGCATCATCTCCAAACTGTCCATGTAGGGAAAACTGCAGTCTTATAATAACTCTTTAGAATACTGTAAACCCAGGTGTGCCTGGGTGGCTCAGTCGTTAAGCATCTGCTTCTGGCTCAGGTCATGATCCCAGGATCCTGGGATCGAGCCCCGCATCAGGCTCCCTGCTCCACGGGAAGCCTGCTTCTCTCTCTCCCATTCCCCCTGCTTGTGTATCTGTTCTCGCTGTGTCTCCCTCTGTCAAATAAATAAATAAAATCTTTAAAAAGTAAAATAAAATAGAATACTGTAAACCCAAGGTAAAAAGATCAGAGGAATACCCAGTTTGCATGGGTAGAATTCCTTTGTTGTGCATAGCTGCTGGCATTTTTTCCTCGATCATTCTGCACACAGACCTATGTCCTCTGTATTCCCAAGCTTCAGAGAAAAGAGCTTGGTTCTTCTCACCAGCCCACATTAAAATAGGCAGAAGTCTAACATGACAAAAGTCCAACCAATTACTACTCAGTCTGACTGATTTATGTGAGGGCTAATACTATGTATTTCCTCAAGGATCCCGGAAAGTAACTAATATCCATGAAATCTTAGGCAAGAAACTGGAAAAAGACCTGGATGAAACTATGGAAGAGAAAAAAAAGATAAGAGAAGTGAAGGTCTGCTTACTGGGATGGTGGTGAGATAGGATGTAGTTTCCCAGACTGTGGTTTAAGATTACATGCTGAAGGACTCTTGGCTAAGGATGAAGCATGTCTCACCAAGGAGAGGAAGAATATATTTGTCTGGAAATCTGCCAATCTGATCAAGAGAGAAGGCCTGGAAGCTTCAACACAGTTTGGTAAAGACTTTTCAAAGCAGAGTGAATAGAAGCCCTGGAAATGGACAGAATTTAGTGTAACTGAGAAAGGCCAGCCTGAGTTTCTGGAATCAAGTAAGAAAGAAGAAGTCTGATGATTATGCAGGCCATAATACAGATGTTAGCTTTTTACCCCCCTAAATACAATGAAAAACTATAGAATTTGAAAAGGAAAACAAAGTGATTTTTAATTATTATTTTAAAAGATTACTTTGAAATGGTATATGAATGGCATAAGATTTGAAGAGAAGCAAAAATGGCAATGAGAGGCCAATTAGTAGGATATTGTGGTAGTTTGGACAGAGAGAAAGGAGGCTTGTCCTTAGAAAAAGGTAGTAGAGATGGAGCAATGCTTATGTCATTGTGGAAGAGGTTAGATTCCTGGATATGAGCTGGAAGATTCAATTAACTGAAAGTAAATGCCATAATAATATATGATTTGTACCTCATGGAATATAATCTCTCAAAAGGTGGGAAAATATGAAGCAAAAATATTACTCTTAACCAAATTGTTACTAACCAATAAAAATCAAATTGTGAGATGGATGTGTTTGGAGTTTTAAGAGAATATCACATTGTGTTCAATTTAATTAGGGATAGCAAACAAAATTCTAGGCTTAGTTACATATTTTTTTTAAACTAGAATTTCTCAAGCTAGTCCTCAGAACCCTAAATCCTTAGAGTTTAATAGATGTTCTATGATTAAGCCACTTTGTCAATAACTTCTTTTTTAAGTTAAACAGCTTTCTTTATTGCAGGATATCTCAGAGACTTAAATATGCTTAATTGTATCGTGATTCTATAAAGCAGCAGTGTCCAAAAAAATATGTGAGCCACATTAAAAAGGTAAAAATAAACATGTAAAATTAATCCAATAATACATTTTAGTTAACCCAATATATCAAAAACATCATTTTACATATAGTCAATATAACACCATTAATGAGCTAGTTCCCTGTCTTTCATACTGTCTCTGAAATCCTGTCTTTCACACTTACAGCACAGCTGAATTTGGACTGGCCACATCTTAAAACTCAGTAGTCATAGATTGCTAATCACTACATACTGGACAGTATAGCCTTAAAAAAATCTCTCAACTTTCCCCTTGGCATTTTGGTAAATTTACCTAAACTGCATTTGGAGAAACCGAAAAAAAAAAAAAAAAACAAATATAATCCAACAATCGATGTCTATAAAGAAAAAAAGTTCAAAAGAACTAGGAGGACCTCAAAAACAAAATTCTGATACAAACTACGGTCTATTAACCTTTAAGAAAGAGAGTAAGAAGAGATTCAAAATGGAAGAACGGGCTACACAGGGAACTCCTCAGTAGATTCCGACTCAAAAGAGTATACATACACGAAGTGAGAACAAAATGTTACATACCTTGGAATATCCACAAAAAAGCTCCACATACTTATCAAAACACTATCAAGAAAACAAAAACCAGCTATTTTAAAATAAAATGAGAAGACTTAAAAAGTTTCCATTACCACTATTATTAACTTTTATTTATACTTCCTACGTACCAACACTGTATATAATAAGCTTTGCCTATCACATTTAAATCCTTCCATGATTAAATCATAGGCTGGGCATAATATATACTATGATTGAGGAGATACTCATGCATAAGACACACAAAATTATAACTAATACGTACCGAGTTTATGATACCGTATACACTGTGCTAGCACTTTCACACACTGTATTTAACAGTCATAACAATTCATCACTACAAACTATTATCACTGCCATTTAAAAATGAGAAAACTGAGAAAGAAAGAATTTAGGCAACTTCACCAAGGTCTCAAAGCTAACAGGTGAACGGAAGAGCCAGGATTTAGACCTAGAAGCAACAGCTTCAAAACGTAAGGTTCAATTATTATACAAAGTGGCTTACAAATAACAGCAGATCAAGAAATTCTAAATAAATCAATACTTTATAGAGGATTTAAGCAGTAAGATGATCCATAGTTTTACTGTTAAGTCTAAGATTATTATTTGAATTGGCCCCCAATTTAAAGGGACTCCATCTAAATATGTCCTGTATCAAGGCGAAACATATTCATCAAGCCTATAGCTTCCTCTTATTTCAGAAATAGGTATAAACTATTAATAAAATAAACATTCTCTAATAAGTCAGCATCTCCTTAGGTACCACAAGAGTCTAAACAAAGAATCATTTTTTTAGTACAGGCATTGGTCATAGGCCCTGGAACTGGATTACTGGGTTTAAATCCTGGCTTTGCCACATAAATAAGATTGTAGGCAAAATCCTTAACCCCTCTGTACCTCACTGGCCGCGTCAATTTGGGGATAGGAATACGGCTACTCCACACACTGTTGTGAGAATAAAATTAGTTAATACACATAAAGTGCTTAGAAGAGTGTCTTGAACATAGTAAGAGCTTAGTAAATGTAAGCCATGATTAGTAGTATTTGTTACTCCTGCTGGATTTCTCTGTAAACCCTGGTCATCTCTCAGTGAAACCATCACATTGCCTCTTTTTTATTTCTCAATTTTAGCCCCATCCTCATGTCAGCAGTGCTCTGCATACAATGGGCCCACCTCCATATTGTTCCATTATTACCGTTCTCTTTACAAAAAGCAGGGCGGCGGGATTCCCGCTCCAGAGGAACCCCTCCCCCAATCTGGAAACCTAGATTATTACCCTTCCCTATTTCTGTTCTTATCAACTCACTTCAAATCACGCCTCTCCTCTAACAGTGACTTCCATTACCCACCTATAATCTCTCAAACTATCTCCTACACCACACTGTACAACCAGAACATCAGGTTCCTACTATTTCATAAAGTGCTCTCTTTAATTAAAATGACCACTGACAGTCTATATCATCCACGAAACTTTTCTGACACTGACATTACTGTCATTACTTTTTCCTCAGACCAAATTCTAAGTAAGCAAACTCTGTCCCATTTACTGCATAATCTTCTTTACCTGTCTATCAGCAAAATATTTATCATACTTTTTCTCAATCTTTGCTCAGAGGTCTATTTGATCTTTCCGTTCAACCACATGTATCAGTCCTTACCACAGGCCATTTGTGATTTTGCCAACTTCTGGATTTCTGGGGATTTCTGGAAATGAAATTTGACCATCATGGTTAAGATCCTACTTGTATGTAGTGGGCAGAGGTCAGGGATGCAGCTAAACATCCTACAATGCATAGGACAGATCCACACAAGAGGGAATCACCCAGCCCAAAATGTCAATAGTGCTGAGGTTTAGAAAACCTGCCACAGACAAAAATTTCTTGAGTGGGTCCAATTGTAATATGTTGGATTTTATACTTTACTTAGTGCGACATTCTGAAGAAAAGACACTGAATACATATAATGTGCTTTTTAAGAAATAATAAAGATGTGTAGTATTTATATATAAACAATATTTAAAATGTACAAAGTAGGGGCACCTGGGTGATTCAGTCATTTAAGCATCTGCCTTTGGCTTGGGTCATGATCTCAGGGTCCTGGGATCGAGCCCCATGAAGGGCTCCCGGCTCAGTGGAGAGTGTGCCTCTCCCTCTCTCTCTCTCTGCCCCTCTCCATCACTCATGTGCTCTCTCTCAAATAAATAAACAAAATCTTTAAAAATTAAAAATTAAAAATTAAAATGTACAAAGTGTAATAGAATGTTTAAGAGCCATAAGAAGTCTCAAAGATCATGTACTCTAAATTACACTGAAACATAAAGCCAAAGATATTAGATAACAACCAATAATAGTTAATAAATATCAAATCCAGGAGTAAACTGGTGAATGAATTCTAAACACATTGCTTTTTTTGCATTGTCACATACATATCACATTTAGGAAAACAATAGTGTATTTAGTCTGTAGAATGACACTCCAAGGTGCCCACATGCGAACCCATGAAACATATTAATATGTGATGTTATGTGGCAAAAGGGGTTTTAGATGTAATTAAGATTATGGACTTTAAAACAGAGAAATCAACCTAGATTATCCAGGTAGGCCCGATCTAAACACACAGCCCCTTAAAAGTGAAAGAGGAAGAATAGTCACATGTGACAGGAAAAAAAGGTAGGAGAGAGTTTAAGCATGAGTGCAATTCAACCTTCTTTGTTGGCTTTGGAGATTGAAGAAGAGGATTACAAGCCAAGGAATGAGGCTTCCTCTAGAGCTGGGATCAATTCTCAGCTGACAGCTAGCAAGGAAATGGTTACCTCAGTCCTACAACTGCAAGGAACTGAATTTTGCAAACAATTTAAATGAGCAAAGAATTGGGTTTCCCCTGGAACCTCCAAAAAGAACACAACCCTCCAAATACCTTGATTTTAGACTGGTAAGATCTGTGTTGAACGTATAACCTACAGAATTAGGACATAATAAATTTTTTGTTGGTTCATGCCACTAAGCTTATGGCAATTTGTCACAACAGCAATTAGAGGCAAATACTGTATGTTAAGAGACACATAACAAATCCGTAGACTAGGTTACCATTACATGTCTGCTTTGGATCATGTTGAAACCACAGTCTTAAAGATTACTTAAGAGAAATCTCATGAGATATTACAGTGATCATGTTCTTTTTTCAAAAATTTAAAATATTGATAGGTTTCACAGCTTCATCTGGATTTTAAAATGATGCTTTAAGTTATTCAGAATAAGATTTTGTTCTCTTCTCATATACAAACAACAAAGTCTTACAATATTGAAATGCTTATAATTCCACAAATACACCATTATTCATTTATACCTCCATAATTTTGTTATTTCCTCTCTCTGTGAGTCCTCCTTTCCTCACACCCCACACCTCCTCTAGTCTAATTAGAAACTCCTTATCCTTTACAGTCATTACCAGGCTCAAAGAACCTTATCCAACCATGCCATGGACTAGTCATTTCCTTTTCTGTGCAACCAGAATAAGTCTGAATTTACTTACATTACTTCACCTATTAATTTGACTTATACTATATGTGCTTCTATGCTTCCATTTTTTACTACTCTCTGCACATTCTAAGACTGCTTTTTCATGTGTATAGCAAATAGTAGGACATAAAAAGGCAATGAATAAGTTTTTAGGAGGATGGATGATCTCCATGTCATCCACCTAATTTCACTAGCTGGACCTCTAATTTAATGTGACACTCAAGTATAATATTAGCTACATTTCATGAGCACTGACTAGAAACTATTTTATCTGATTTGCATTTTACATATATTATGTAAAGAATCCACACAATATCCCAATAAAATGAATATTTTTACCCTTTTTATAAAGTTTAAATTTTCAAATTTCAAAAAAAATTCATTGAAATTTCATCTTGAACAGTATGATATGCAACACAAATGTGAATTTTTAAAATATCAAAAAGAATTTGTATACCTGCAATAACGCTAATAAATGTGCCCGGTCCTTCAACATTGTCTGTCACTCTACATACTGTGATGTTATATATTCCACCAGGAGTCAGATCTGTAACTGTGTGCTCTGTAATAATTCCCCAAATAAGATATTCTTCTGTAAATGTTCTGTTTGATATATAAATCTTGTAATGAGTGAAGTTAGTCTCTGTTGGATTCCACATTAAATTTGCAGAAGTAGTATTCACAGCTTTTAATGTTAAGCCACATATCCTGGATGGTTCTATTGAAAAGGTAAATTTATATAAATTAAAATCGCACATATATATGTAAAAACAAAGCAAACATGAATAATATAATTTAACCATCTGTGTACTAATCCTTAAATTTATTCATGTATAACATCCTCTATGTTCAGCTCTGCAAACAGAGAAATAGGACATTATATATATTTGAGTTTCAACTTAAGTAGCTCATTAACATCCTCCCTAGTTCCCAAATGTCTTTCCTTAATCAATCATAAGTCATTTGTCATTCCTGTACAAGCCTTGCGCCTCCTGAGTGCTTGTAACAAGAAGTATCCTTATACCATATAATCCCAGGTTTGTTAGCTACCACCTAGCAGTTAGCTAGATGTTGAATAAAAATGAAACAGAACAATGGGGCGCCTGGGTGGTTCAGTCAGTTAAAGCATCTGACCCTGGGTTTCAGCTCAGGTCATGGTCCTAGGGGCTTGAGATCAAGCTCTATGTTGGGCTCCGTGCTGCGCATGGAGCCTGCTTAAGATTCTCTCCCTCTCATGCTTGCTCTCTCTCTCTAAAAAAAAAAGAAAAAAGGAAAGAAAGCGAGGGAGGGAAGGAGGAAGGAAAAGAAAGAAAAGAGAGAAAGAAAGAAAAAAAACAGAATAAAGAAGTTAGAGAGTAAGTAAGGGCCAGAAGTAAGGGTACTTTCGAATGTGGTTCTGGTTACATCAAAGTTTTTAGCATTCCTATATTGTTGCATTTTTAATATATCTGTCAATGGAGGTAATGTTGTTTCTTGCACTACTAATTGGTTTCCACTGAGAAGGGATCCTGTAGACCTCACAAACTTTCATAAGAATTATTGGTAAGATATTATTATTCCACCCCACCCAAAATATTATGAAACTGATATACAGTAAATTTACAAACATCAGGGAAGAGAAAAGTCTCTGTTTATCAAACCCCTTCCTCAGTAGAAAATGAATTGTGTTTATATTATTATGGCATCTACATATAGTGTTTGTGTGTATATACAAACATATATATCCATGTGTGCACACATGTATATTCCGTATATGTGACATACAATACACACTTATACATATATGTTGGCTTCAGATTATTAAGAAAAAACTCTAGGTACTTCCCAATACATTTAGTCATACAAAGATTTTGTTGTTGTTCATATAGTTTTTGAGAATTATCTTAATCAAATTTTTATGGTCATAATTATCCTTTATTATCAGGCTTTACATATTAAAATAGCTTTATTTATGCTAAGCAAAAATACTTTAAGTTCTTATAAGACTATAAGGCAAAGAATTTATTTATGATATACTCTTACTTGTAGCCACTTTCTTCATTACAGATACACTGTAATCTCTGCCTCTAACTGTCTTCACGTCCAACATGTAGTCCACACCTGGAGTCAAATTCTTTACTTTGGCTTTGTTGCCATACACAATTACTTTAAATATCTTTTCCCTTCTAGATGTCATATAATAAGATATCTAGAGAAGGAGAGAGAGAAATTTATGCTTTTAATTGTTTAAAAAAATAATTTACTTAGCACTAACTCTGTACCAAATTCACAGACATTAATACTGCAAGGAAGGCGTTGTAATTCTTCCTGTCTTCACCAAGGAGTAATTTGGGGCCAGCTGATATTGAATAACTTAGTGAAGTTCACATAGTTAATAAGCATAGTGGACTGACCCAGAAGTTTATGCACTAAAACAGCAATAGTCTCAAATTGTTTTCAAATTTCATTTATATATATATATACACACATACATCCATATATACACATACATGGATATATACATATATACAAATATATATAAATGAAATATTTAAAGTATATATTTGTGTACATATGTGTGTATATATGTATATTCTCTGACTTATATGTGGATATGTGTATAATAGATGTACTGCATAATGAACTGGACTTTTCATGTTGGTCACCTGAAAACAAAAAAGTATTGTATAAAATTGCTGTGTAAAATTCCACTCTCCCAACTCCATGTAAGTAGAAAATTGGAGGAGGAGAAAGCAGGAATCGTTCGAGTCCCAAGTTTCTGACCTAGTGAAGAATACCATGGCTTTTCCCTGGCTTCCCAAGGTATGGTAAACGGTAATTCTGCCCACACCCCACACTGCAGGTAAATGAGAGACTGACATGTTATCACTCCTGTCAATTGAGGAGTGTGTGCCTCAGGAGAGAGCCAGTATTTGGAGGACTGTTAAACAGATTGGAACACGTTCAGCGTTAGTTAGAGGAGTCAAACAAAAACAAAATAGCAAGAGAGAGAACAAGAAAAATAGATACCTGGAATAGAGAACGCATTCCAATTTTTATTAAATGGATGCATGATAAATGTCACACTCCATGCCAGCCCATCTTTCACTGTAACCTGAGCCAATCAATTATTCATTAAAGCTCTGAGAACTGGCATTGCTTTTAGAAATTTTCAGTGGAATACCCTGATAGTTCTAATACCTTAGAGATTTATTGATTCATTAAAAGCTATAACAATCTTTACTCTTCTTCACTCTATATTTCATGTTTGTAAAACAGAAAGATATATACAAATGAAAATAATGACATGATAATTCTATAAGTTATTTAAATGTTATTATGCTTTAAAAAACAATTTTTATGTGGTAGGAATCAGAGAAACAAATTTCCTAGGTAGGCATGTTTATCACTGTCTTGTGGGAAGAGTGTTTTGTTACTGAGAAAGGACATCATGCGGTCTAGAAGCGTATCACTGTTTATTGATGTATAAGGTGTCACTGACAATTACCTTGCTTGTCTGGCATATGGAAAGGCCGGAGGAGGAGTGAGGAGAATGCTGAGGATTTCCGGTACAAAAAAGGATGGTAGGAGAAAGTAGCTTGTAATAATAGAATATAATCTTAATGGAGTACTAAATTTGAACATACGAAGCGTTATATTAAGGCATTAATGAATGGGTAGAAAGAAAAGAAATAGTCTGTAGTGATCTCATGTAAAAATATGTAAATTCTTAAAACCCAATTTGAAGGATAGAGGTCTGTTTGTTTCCCAAAGTATGTGGACTACACTTCTAATAAAAACCAATCAAAAAAATGTAATTTTATTTCTACTTTTAAAGCATAGTTTGAAGACCTGGGATGATTAATTTTAAATGATTAGGAAAATGATCCCAATTATGCAATTACATTGTGCTAAGCAAACAGGATACTGTTCCTCAATTCATTAATATTTAACAAATAATCTCATTGGTTGAGAAAGACTAGGATAACCATTAGTAATATGATATAGTTGAAAAAATAATCTGAATCCTAAATATTAACATGATTTCTTAGAATAAGTTTCACTTACTAGTAGATAACATAATTTACAGTCTCGGGGGCGGGGGAAGTGTTCATACAAAAATAGGAAAAATTAACTCTAGGGTTACCTGTTTTATCTGACAACAAATGATTTTATGGCCTTAGTTAACCCTAAAGACATTTGCCTTGAAATGAGAATTAGGGACAGACAAACAAGGGTAAAAAAAACAAGTGAACTTTTTACAATTAACACTAAAAATGTTTAGAATTTTCACTAGAGAACACCTACACTGAATATAAAAATGAATCGAATCATTTCAGAAAGGATAGAATTTTTAATGAATGATTTATTAGGAGGCCCCTATCATTGAATGACATTTAGAAATAAATAGAATGCTCACTCCTGACTTTGTGAACTTGCTAGTGTAGAATAACTTCTTTTCCATGAGTATGAACCCTACTAAAAGTGCATCTCAAGTTCTACCCTTCCCTGATAACTATATTCAGTATTGATATCTTCCCTCCATAATTACCCTAATCATATAGGGGAAAACATTGTTATGTAAGGTTTTATTTATTTATCACACATTTATTGAGATTCTAATTCAGGGCAAGCATTAGGATAGGCACAAGGTATATTGTGATAAAGAAGACAGAAAAGGCGTCTGATTGTAGGGAAGTTACCTTCTAGTGATAGCACCTAACAACAAGCAACTCAATAAATAAATGAATCAGATAACTCAGCTACAACAGGGGTTGAATGGAAAGAGCAGTTTTATTTAGATTAATCAGAAAAGGAGATGAGAAGATAATATTTGAGATTAGAATATAATAATAGGAAAAAGACAACCAAAACCGAAAGCTAGATATCCATGCAAAATGAATGTCAAGAGAAAAACTTTGTAATGAAGATGTTTTTGGCATGCTAGAGGAACAGAAAAAGAGTCACATATGGTTGTAGTGTAGTAACTAAGTAGACAGGATATCTAGATGAAGGTCCAATCAGATGAGGTCTTGGAGACCATGGCAAGGAGTTTAGATTTTATTTGAAGGAAAATGGAAATCAACTGGAAGATGTTAAACTAATGAGAGACACTATGTTTTTAATAGCTCTCTTTCTTTCTCTGGCTGTTATATGGAAAGTAGATTGTAAGGAAATCAGGAATGGAAACGGAGACCAGCCGGGATCTAAGAAGCTTCCATCTGTCACCTAGGCTGCTGGTCTTAGTAAGAAATGATAGTGACAAGGACAAGAGAGGTGGAGGATGGAGAGAAATAGATACATTGACAATCTGTTTTAGAGGTATAAGTGGCAGAACGAGCTGATGGATTGAGGGAGGAGAGGATGGGAAGAATTGGGCAGTGATTTAAAGGCAGTATCCTTTCCTGAGTTGGGAGAGACTGGAAGGAGCAGGGGTGGGGATCACAAGAGAAAGGCACAGCCTTGTAAGCCATGGCAGGAGTCTTTAAACCCAAGAATGATAGATATTTTTTACTTCTAGGGAAGAGCATTCTGATTGTTGTGTGGCAAGGGAGGGGGTAGAGAGATTCACATTAAAATTAAGCTCCCTTGGTTGTGAAATGTGAACCATGTAACTTAAAAAAAATGAAAACTAATAATTCAGTCCTTCACTCATCAAAATATTTATTGTCTCCTATTATATGTCAGACACTGGTCTCAGTAGTGGGCACCAAATGGTGATCAAAGCAGACAAAAGACCTGCTCCCATGTAATTTGTATGTCAGAGCATTTGCTAAACACATCATCTCATTAAATTCCTTCAACAATTCTATAGAATAACAATATTATCTTCATTGCCAGATGAGGAAATAGGGCCAAAGAGTATAAAAACTTGCCAAAATCTAACAGTAGAGGTGAAGATGGGATTCAAAGCAAAAAATTCCAGGGCCTCGATTCTTCCATTCCACCATAATGCCTACCACACCTTGTAAAATCACAGAAAACTAAACATAGGTGTGTATATCAAAGTTGCATCAGCCCAGAAATAAACTCATGTTTACATGATCAATTAATCTATGACAAAGGGGCAAGAATACATGGAGAAAAGACAGTTATCTTCAATAAATGGTGCTGGATAAACTGGACAGCTAAATGCAAACAAACAAACAAACAAACAAACAAAAAGAACTGGACCACTTTCTTACACCATACACAAAAATAAACTCAAAATGGATTAAAAACCTAAATATGAAACCTGAAACTATAAAACTCCTAGAAGAAAACATGGGTAGTATTTTCTTTGACATCAGCCATAGAAGCATCTTTCTAGATATGTCTCCTCAGGCAAGGGACACAAAAGCAAAAACAGACTACTGGGACTACAGCTAAATATCTCAAAGTATTTTTGATTTCTCCTTTGATTTCTTCATTGACCCATTGATTGTTCAGTAGCATGTTGTTTAATCTCTACATATTTGTGACTTTTCCAAGTTTCCTCTTACAATTGATTTATAGTTTCATACCACTGTGGTCAGAAAAGATGCTTGATGTAATTTCAATCTTCTTATATTTATAGAGATTTGTTTTGTGGCCAACATGTGATCTATCCTGGAGAATATCTCATGTGCACTTGAGATGAATGTATATTCTACTGTTTTTGGATGGGATATTCTGTATTTATCTTTTAAGTCTATCTGGTCCAATGTGTCATTTAAGGCTGATTTTTCCTTACTGATTTTCTGTGTGTTACATTGATGTAAGTGTGGTATTAAAGTCCCCTAGTATTATTGTACTGATGTCTATTTCGTCCTTTAGGTCTATTAATATTTGTTTTACGTATTTAGACGCTCCTCTGTTGGGTACATAAACACTTAGAAATGTTGTATACTTTTGTTGGACTGAGCCCTTTACCATTATGTAATTCTCTTCCTTGTCTTTTATTACAGCCTTTTTTTTAAAGATTTAGTTATTTATTTGAGAGAGACAGAGAGAGATAGAAAGAGAGAGAGAGAGGGAGGGAAAGCATGTGAGTGGGAGGAGCAGAGGGAGAAAATCTTCAGACTCACCACTAAGCACGAAGCCTGATGACGAGCTCGATCCCATGACCCATGAGATCAAGACCTGAGCTGAAACCAAGAGTCAGACGCTTAACTGAGCCACCCAGATACCCCATTACAGCTTTTGTTTTAAAGTATATTTTTTCTGATGTTAATATAGCTACCACAGCTTTCTTTTGGCTTTCACTTTCATGGAACATATGTTTCCTTCTTTTCACTTTCAGCCTGTGTGTGTCCTTACACCTGAAGTAAGTCTCTTATAGACAGCATATAGATGTGTCTTCTTTTTTTATCCATTCAGCCACTCCTTGTTTTTGGTTTGAAGAATTTAGTACATTCACAATAATTATTTTTATTTATTTATTTATTTATTTATTATTTATTTATGCAATCTCTACAACCAACATGGGGCTCAAACTCATGACCCTGAGGTCAAGAGTCACATACTCCTCCAACTGAGCCAGAAGGGCACCCCTCACAGTAATTATTGGTAGGTATGTACTTATTGGCATTTTGATAATCGCTTTCTGGCTTTCTTCTCTGTTCCTTTCTTCTTCACTTGCTTTCTTCCCTTGCAGTTTGATGACTTTCTTTAGTGTTATAGTTAGATTCCTTTATCATTATCTTTTGAGTATCTACTATAGGTTTTTGCTTTGTGGTTATCATGAGCCTCACATATAACATTTTATGTATAGTCTATTTTAAGTTGATTGCACTTAAGTTCAAATGAATTGTAAAACTCTACATTTTTACTCTTCTTGCCCACATTTTATGTTTTTGTTGTCACATTTCACATCTTTTTATTTTGTGTATCCCTTACAAATTATTGTAGTTATAGTTATTTTTATTACTTTTGTTTTTTTAGCCTTCATACTAGCTTTATAAGTGATTAATCCACTACCTGTACTATATATTTATCTTTACCAATGAGATTTATACTTTCATATGTTTTCTTGTTATGAATAAATGCTCTTTATTTTCAGGTCAAAGAAGTCCCTTGAATATTTCTTGTAAGTCTGGTTTAGTAATGATGAACTCCTTTACTTTTGCTTGTCTGTAAAACTCTTTATCTTTCCTCAATTCTGAATGATAATTTTGCTGGGTAGAGTTTTTTTGGTTGGAAAACTCCTGAATGGTTGGAAGCCATTCTCTTCTGGCCTGCAAAATTCCTCCTAAAAAAGTCTCCAAAGTCTAACAAGGGTTCCCCTGTAAATAACAAAATAATGTTTTCTTCTATCTGCTTTTAAAATTCTCCAACTTTTGATATATTAATTGTAATGTGTCTTGGTGTGGATCTCTTTGGGTTTGTCTTATTTGAAATTTTCTGGACTTCCTGGATCTGGATGTCTGTTTCCCTACATAGGTTAAAGCCGTTTTCAGCATTGCTTCTTCACATAAGTTTTCTGCCTCTCTCTCTCTTCTGGGATCCCTATAATGTGAATGTTATTCCACTTGACATTGTGCTGTAAGTCCCTTAAGCTATTTAGAATTTAAAAATTCTTTTTTTTCTTTTTGTTGCTCTATTCGAGTGAGTTCCACTATCCTGTCTTCTAGATCATTGATCTTTTCTTCTGTTTCATCTAATCTGCTGTTGAACCCCTTTAGTTTTTTGTTTTGTTTGTTGTTGTTTTAGTTTTTTTTTTTAGCTCAGCTACTATATTCTTCAGCTCTGTGAGTTAGTTTGGTACTCTCTTCTATGTTTTGTTTTGTTTTTTTTTTTTTTTTTAGTTCAGCTACTATAGTCTTCAGCTCTGTGAGTTAGTTTGGTACTCTCTTCTATGTTCTATCTTGTTGAAGTTCTCACTGTGTTCATCCATTCTTCTAAGTTTGGTGAGCATCTTATTGACGATTGCTTTTAACTTTTATCAAGATAAATTACTTATCTCCATTTCATTATGGTCTTTTTCTGAGGTTTTATCTTCTTCTTTCATTTAAAACAGATTCCTTTGTTCCCTCATCTTGCTGCTCTCTCTGTGTTTGTTTCCATATATTAGGCAAAAAAACTACCTCTCCCACTCCTGAAGGACAGGCCTCATGTAGGAGATAAACCTTATTGTTCAACCTTGCCCCAACTCTTGGCTGTCTCTCAAACCTTTGTGATTGTCCAAAAAGTCTGATTTATTCTTGATAGGTGCCAGTTGAAGAGGTGTACCAAGACCTGCTAGTGTTCCAAAGGAAGAGATCTCAGTCATTACCTAGTTTCAGACTGATAGGAATACAGACCCCCAGGAAGCGGTTTTAATGTATGCAAATATATATAGTCCTATGGGATCACAATCATAAATCTTGCTGGCCTCCAGACCATGTGGTCTGGAGATGTCCCCTGGGCAAAAGTCGTAAAAATCAGGGCTCCAAATGAGTGTAAAAGTTCCTTTCTGGGAGGTACACACAAGCTTAGTGAGACCAAGGGAAAGCACAAAGATGGTTTCCCCCAGCAAATGTTCCCTGAGAATACTTACATAGCCTCTAAATGTGTGGCAAACCTGAGGTCTGCCCTCCAGGCTGAAGCTTCATGACAAGTAAACAGGCCTTTTACACAGCAAGACTGAGGGCGTGCTTTGCTCTGCTATCTGTGAAGTGCCCTAGGGGTGGTGGTCTTCTAAAACTGTCTCTCTAATTGTTACTATCCCATGGAACCCAGGAACATAAGCCCCCATGGCCACAAGAACCAGTATCAAGGAGCATTCCCTGTGTGGACTATGTGCCTATGCCTATGGCTTTAGCTAGGGAGCAAGAGAGGTCAGGGCTGGGGCATACCTACTGGTTTTACCAGGCCAGTGGGTGAATACAGGGACTACACATGCCCACCATGCTAGCAAGTTAGAGGAAAAGCACAAAAATGGCTCCTGCTAAGTCCTCTGTCACTGGACAACATCCCAAGAGGCCACTGCCTTTCCAGCAGAAACTTTAAGATAAGCAAATGAATCTCTTTCACATATAGTCTAGAAGGTTTTCAAACTGCTGCTTTCAGCTGGGTCCCAGGGAGAATGAGTCTGTGTGAGAGCCCTTAGAGCAGTATCTCAATATTTTACAGCCCTCTGGGTCCCCTAGACATAAACCCCATTGGTTTTCAAAGCCACATGTTTTGGGAGTTCATCATTCTGGTACAGGTCTTCGGGGTTGTGGTGCCTGATGTGGGGTATGAACCCTTTGCTTCTCAGGGAGAAGCTCCAGGTTTGTGATATCCCTTTCTATTGTGGGTTACTGTGGCAGGAATGGGGTTTTTCCTGCATCTCAGCCTCTCATACCCATCTCAATATGACCCTTTTATTGTTTATTGGAAAGGAGCTATTCATTTGGTCTTCAGGTCTTTCTCAGAAGGAACTGTTCCATCTGTAGCTATTGTGTCTGTGGGAGAAGGTGAGTTCAGGATCTTCCTATGCTGCCATCTTGGACTGCCCCCTTACTTGTGTCTTTTTACTTTTTTAATGTCTCTATTAGACAATTTAAAATTACACATATGGTTCTCATTCATGCTTTCCATTATATTTCTATTGGACAGTGCTAGTCTATAACATAATTCAGAGTACAAAAAAAACAGTTGAAAGGTGTTAAGAAGGAAAATGGCAAACTTCCATTGATGTCCTATATCAACTATTTGATTTTTTTCTAAGTTCACACTGAATTCTTTTAGGTCTTAAACGTGTGAGCCAATGTTTATTTTCATGCTTGGGATAGATTATACCTTCAGTTCCATTACAGTTATGAGATTCTTTTAAAGGATATAAATCTTTTTGCCTTCCCAGTACTCACGAAAAGAAAGCCAGCAATCTAATAGTTTCAGAGGATTACTCACTAGAACAAATATTTGGTGTTCAAATGAATTTCACAGTTTGTCCATACTAATAAATGTTCTTTATATTTTGAATGTTCAGAACGCAGGGCAAAACAAAACAAGGATTTCTGTTTTATAAAGAAACTTCTACTATGAAATTTATTACAGAATATTCTGCATAACTGTATCACTATGAGCCTAATTCCTCTGAAAAAAAGGCAGAATTAATTGAAGTTGATGTCCACTAATATCATGAAAAATATCACATGTGTTTTCTTATGTTATCTGTGACAAAGACTCTAGTGACCTTGTATGCCATGCAGACTCCATCATTTCACATTGGTAGAGAACTTTTAGATGGTTTGGTTTTTCTGAGAACTCATTAAAAGCCAACTGGAATTTATATTGCAGTAATAGAATTGATCATACTTGGTGACTGAGAGTGAAAATTTCATTTAAGATAGTTCATTTTAAAATTTGCCTTGGTTAATCAACCAGACTTTTAACACATAATTCCCTCTTTCCTTTTGATTTTAGAGGATTTTATGCTTGATCTTACCTCCTCCGGGCTTTTTTTGAGCCATTCTAGTCACTATCCTTCTCATATTTGCAGTTCTTCTAGAATGTTAGCACCATAAAGATAAGAATTTGTTGTTGAAGGAATAATTTTTTTTTTAATGCTGAATGTTGGATTTGTTGAATGAATTAAATTGTTTCTGTTCCAGGAATCTTTCAACTCAGCCTGAAGGCATGCACTACATGCCTTTAAAATATAACTCCCTTTTACCTAATTTCTTCTAATCTTATATAATTAATTAAAGTACTATAATATAAAGAGTTTAACTCCATTTTTTTATTTGACTATTAACAACTTTTAGATCCCCACCCCTCTTCCCAGTCTACCCTGCCTCTGGGCCTCAAGATAAGAAAGGCTTAGATCATTTTGCCTCTGAGAGTAGGAAATTTTCAAACTTCACAGCTTCTATTCCTCCCGGAAGCCCCTACTCCAGCTCTCCTCTAATCACAGTAAAAACCAAAAGTCAACCCCTCTTCCTTTCTATTTGCTCCCCTCCTCATTGGACCCTTATATGAGCCTATCCCCTTCTGGGAATCCTCAATTTGTTGTGAATACTAATGACTGTTGTTGTGTCATCTGCCGTGGCATCCAAAGAAATTCCTGGTGGGCAATCATGTCTGCTCCTAAGCAGACATCAAAACAAGTATGTGGTAAACATCTGAAACTAATATAATGTTGTGTGTCAACTATACTCAAAAATTTTTTTAAAACAAATATATTGTATAAAGGCTGTGACAAAGACATAAACATAAAGTTGCATGGATCACAGAAGAGAAAAAATAATTATTTTAGAAGTAGCTGGGGAAGCCATCCCCCAAAATATGGTGACAGTAAAAAATATGTCAATAAACACTTCAGAGAGAAACAACTTACAGGGATGAGTCTCAAAGAGGTGTGTACTATTGAGGAAAGAAAGAGTAAGATGTTTAATGTATTTACAATATGAGCCTGAAATTTAAGATGAGTGCAGGAAAAATGATGACGTTTCAATAGCTTTAGAAGGATTGTCCTGGGGGTCAGTTTGATCCTTGGAGCACAAGGGAGCCAAGAATGATGGTAAGAGCCTGAACAGAGGCAAAGAAAAAGGAAATGGAAAGGAAAAGAAGAATTTTCCCAATAATTCTAAGTTGGAATCATCAGGATTCAGTAAACAAGTACATATGGACATGAAAGAAAAAGGAGTCAAAGATTATGCAAAATTTCTAGTATGGGAAACTGATAACTGGTGTTCAAGGGAGCTTTCACAGAGAGAATATATCTGAGCAGTGCCTTAAAGAACTGCCAAAGAAAAATGGGAGAGAATGTATTCTGGTTAAAAGAACATGACTAAATAGAATTAGGGAAACACAAAATATGTGGACAATGGTAGGCAATATAATTCTGCTGAAATATGGAATCTAGAGAAAATAGATTAAGACAGATTGCTAGAGTCTGACTCTGAAGATCACACTAAGTAATGTGCACATTAGATGGACAGTGGAGAACCACTAAAAGACTATATTTTATACAAGCCCATTATCTTGTTTCTCTTAATGACCTTAGTTGTCAAGAAATTCATACTCAAATATAAAACCCAGATATACTAATCTGTTCATATCAAGTATCTGGTAATTGTATTGCTCTGGTTCCTTTTAGATTGCACTGATTTTATAAATTATTACATTTTGTATTATTTTTTATTTATAGGAAACATCTTTTGTTGTATTTGCCCTAAATCTAATGATTGTTTTTATAACCTCTATCCCCCACAGACCTGTGGCCACCATTTTTTACATGATTTGGGACCTATAAGCACAGTTAACTGGAATGGTACTAGGTATCTAATCCAATTTGGAATAATCACAGTCCTTCCCATGGGAATTTAAGGAGAATCTGTCTCTCTGTGGCTGGTAATGCACCATTTGTACTTGGAAGTTGTATACAGCATTCTTTCCCTCACCACATGGATTGCTTAGCAAAGAAAATTGGTCATCAGAAAAAAAAAATAAGGCAGATGAGTAGAAGTAGACAGAAAAAAAAATAATCTCTGGATTCTCCACAGCCATAAAATATCTGATTGTAGGTCTTCCTAACACCCAGTTATACCCTTTTCCTTGGTCTCCATGAAGCACTCCTGTATTAATAAAACATTTTTTTCTTTATTGCTTAAACTATTTCAGGTTGTTTTCTATTATTTGTTACTCAAATTACTATCTCCTACTGCTATGAAAGTATGGAAAAGTTTACTCTGTAAACCATAAAACATAGGATGCAGGGTGGATATATTTCTTCATGTGATGCCAGGTTACATTATTAATGACAAAAGACAACAAAAACATACATGTTTACTACAAATAATAATAGATACAGTTGAAAAGTGGCTTCTCCATATATCTTACTCTCCTACTCTCTTGGCCAGAAGTCTCCACTCAACTAAATCTCTAGGATAAGGTTGAAAGGGAGCCTATGACAGCTCGAATTTTTGTTCTGGCCAGTGCTGTCACAGAAGCATTACTCTCTGGCACCATTGTCCCTTTATTCACTTCCTTGTACTATGTGTGCACATGTCTACCTCTGTTGAAAACCAAACTCTTTTAAAGTATCATCTTTGATTCATATTTGAACTCTTCCCGTGATAAACCTTGTACTTTTAAAGCAGTAAATAGAAAACTTACTTTGGAGGAAAATCTTATGTTGAAAGTAGAATAGTTTCTAAAACCATTATGCAAAAGAAAGGATAAAAACAAAGAGTGAAATAAAGACACCACTAAACATCAGGGGTGTATGATAGCAGCACTGTTCTTTACCTGAAATTTTTCAAAGCCTCCTTGTGGAAATTTCCAAGACAAATATATTGTGTTTTCTTCCTGCCCCAAAATCATCAAATCTGATGGTGGGTCTGGATCTATGGGCAATGAAATAAGACATTGGAATGATATCTTTTAAAAAAATCTATAAAGAACTTATCAAACTCAACACCCAAAACACAAAAAATCCAGATAAGAAATGGGCAGAAGACATGAACAGACATTTCTCCAAAGAAGATATACAAATGGCAACAGACACATGAAAAATGCTCAACATCACTCAGCATCAGGGAAATACAGATCAAAACCACAATGAGATACCACTTCACATTGGTCAGAATGGCTAAAATTAACATCTCAGGAAATAACAGATATTGGTGAGGATGCAGAGAAAGAGGAATCCTCTTATACTTGGTGGGAATGCAAACTGGTGCAGTCACTCTGAGTAACAGTATGGAGGTTCCTCAAAAAGTTAAAAATAGAGCTACCCTATGGCCCAGCAATTGCACTACTAGGTATTCATCCAAAGGATTAAAACATAGTGGTTTGAAAGGACACCTGTACCCCAATGCTTATAACAGCAATGTCCACAATAGCCAAGCTATGGAAAGAGCCCAGGTGTCCGTAAACAGATGAATGGATAAAGAACATGTGGTATGTGTGCAAATATATATATATATATATATATATATAATACATATATATAATATATATAGGAATATTCCTCTGCCATCAAAAAGAATGAAATCTTGCCATTTGCGATGACGTGGATGGAACTAGAGGGTATTATGCTGAGTGAAATAAGTCAGTCAGAGAAAGACAAATACCATATGATTTCACTTATATGTGGAATTTAAGAAACAAAACAGATGAACATAGGAGAAGAGAAGGAAAAATGAAATAAGATGAAAATAGAGAGGGAAGCAAACAAAAAGAGACGCTGAACTCTAGGAAACAAACTGAGGGTTGCTGGAGGGAAGGTCGGTGGAAGGAAGGGGTAATTGTGTGATGGGCATTAAGGAGGGACCTTGAGGTAATGAGCACTGGGTGTTATATGCAACTGATGAATCACTTAATTCAATCCCTGAAACTAATAAGATGGTATATGTTAACTAAACTGAATTTAAATAAATGTTAGAAAAAAAAAAGGCCCTTGACTGTCACACTATGGAAGAGTCCTAGGATACAGAGGTTTTTCCAGTCCAGTTTAGCACTATGTGATCTTGTGCAAGCTAACTACCCTGAATTTCAGTCTCCCCAGCTCTGCAATGGAAGGGAAAAAAGAATTTTCTAGAAAGCCTCTTCCCACAATAAAATTATATAAACTATGGATTTTAACATTTCTTTTTTCTTATAGCAGAACTCAGTATGAAGTTACTACAATTGGGATTTTTAACTTACGATTTTATGCACTACATAAAGAGATTGATCTATCCTTGCCTTAAATTCACAAACTCCTTTTCCCTTTAAATGTTGTAACTGAGAAGATTCTTGAATCTTAGTCTTCAAATTGATAACATGACTCTATTTCTAATTTATATTAAAAAGTGACATATTGCATTGCTTTTTTTAACTGAGGGAAACAAAACATTAACATTTTATCGGAATAATTTCATCTCTAAAATTCAAATTTTGCATGAGATTTTTTTTGTCCCTACTTACATATTGATTTAAGTTTATTAGAATTTAGCTCAGTGGTAGAATTAAACCTGAGTCACTGATTCACTATCTTTTTTATTTTTCTGTGGTGCATATTCCCTTCTAACTGGAATTAATTTATTATGCTTCCAAATTCCCATAATATATTTTAGCTTTATTTTAAACATTTATTAACAGTCCATCTACCTCCAAATGGAGTTGAGGTGGCTTGCAGAAAAGGGAGGTACAGAAAGATAAAAAATTATTAATATATACAGTAGAAGATAAAAGTCAAATAGTAAAGTAGAAAAGATTGGGGGGAAAAGTTACTAGCCTTGTCTTGGAAAACACAGCCAAAGCAACATCATGAAATTTGAAAGTAGAAATGAAGATCTTGAAGTCCAAACAGATTCGTACAAAGTCACAGAGCCAAGAATGGGTAGTGTCCTTCCTATGACAGACATAGTGGCCTTTCTAGTGAAGCACAGTGGTTACAAGGGCAAAATTTGATGTCAGGGAAACCCAAAGTCAAATCTTTGTTATCTTGTATAAGCTACAAGAATTCTCCAAGCATCGGTGTCCTCATTTATAAAAAATGTAAAAATATGTATCTCATTATGATCGACAGAATAAAAATCTGTCATTCAGAATTAAGTGATAAAAAGCATAGAAAATACTAAGCAAAGTCTCTACAACAAGTGCTCAATTTGATGATGACAGTGACGGTGATGGTAACAGTGATAATGGCACAGCTCTGATCAAAGCAGCAAAGAAACTTGCACTGATAAAAAATTTTAAATAAAATATATAAAAATGAAGCTGTTTCTCATCTATTTCTGCTATTTCTTAGGATGGTCTTTGTGAAAAGCAGCCAAGTTCATTTCAGTTTTGGATTTAGATAACTGGGTTAAAAATCTCACCTTCCATGATGAGTAATGAACACCTCTGAGCCTTAACCTACATTTGAGGTGGACTGGGTAGATCCAATATGGTGACTTAAGCACATAACACCATGCTCGTGAATCATAACTGCTCAAATGTTTTAGCGTATTTTCCAGGAATTGATTTGACTGTTGCTCATCTTCCAGTGCTTTCTATTCCTCCACACTGCAAATTCTGAGATTAAGCCTCCTCTCACACTGATAGGGCACTGGTACCTGAGCACAGGTGCATGTGACTGGGCCCCACAAGTGAAAGGGCTTTTTGGAACACTGCACATGTTCAGGGCAGGCATACATGGAAGTGATGCTAATAAGGTCAGAAGAGGCAAATTGAACCCAAATAATGCAATTAAAAAGACAGTGCCGGGGCACCTGGATGGCTCAGTTGGTTAAGCATCTGCCTTCAGCTCAGGTCATGATCCCAGGATCCTGGGATTGAGCCCCGTGTCAGGCTCCCTGCTCAGCAAGGAGCCTGCTTCTCCCTCTCCCTCCGCCTGCTGCTCCCCCTGCTTGTCCTCTCTCTGCCGAATAAATAAATAAAATCTTTTTAAAAAAATAAGTAAATAAATAAAAAGTGCCATTTATTTTTTCACACTCCAGGTTTTGTTTTGTGTTTCATAAAATGTTAAATATAGTCAAAATATTAGAAAAAAATATTGAGTATTTCATGACAATAATAGCTTGAGGTTTAGAGTACTTTGCACTTGCACAAAGAGCTTTGTGCTTGAATCTTAGTAACAAGATTTTGTACCTAGGCAGGAATAATTATTCTCATTTTCCAAGTGAAAACAATAGTTTTGCCCAAGGTCACATAACTAGTAAGTGATGGAGACAGGAATATAACTCCGGTGTTCTCCAAATAAATGCAGTGCTCCTTCTCGTCAAGCATGCCATAAACCACTTCCATTTTCATTTATTTTTAATTAGATATTGGCTTAAACAGTCATTTCTATTATTTTTTTACTCATGAAAAGTCAATTAAATATAAAATAAACTTACAAGTGCTAACCATGAGGACAGTAGGATGGCTTCTCTTCAATCCCTTGGTAGTTATAATGCCAATTAAAAAGTCGGTCCCTGAAGAAAGGCTATTAAATGTGAAGGTCCTACACATTAAAAAAAAAAAAACACACATATTAAAACAGCCCAGAAACATTTGGAAAACTCCCATTTTCTCACACCGTCTACAGAAAGAACTTTATATAAGTCTTGTGGTATTTTTACTGCCTATCATGGAAACAATCTGCTACAGTTAAGCACAAATAGTTAATGAGAAATCATAGCTTCTTACAGAGTAATTCAATTAAGTCAAAAAGTGTGTATTATATACACAAGCATGAGATATCCTGAATTGATTTAAAATTATTTGCAGAAAGGATTTGTTACTGTATATCTGATTCAGTTATTCTAATCACACTGTAGTCAGGAAAGTTGTCTTAAGTTTTCTAATTTCTGTTTATATTAAGCCACTAATAGAGCTTTTCAAAAATATACATAAAATGTTAATCTCGTGTTCCATGTAACTTGACACAATTTCTTTTCAATACTTTCATACCTTTTTGTGGAAGGCAGGATTTCCTCTTTCATTAAGCTTTCGCTGGATATTGAAATAATGTATCCATCCAGAAGACTTCTAGCTGAAGGCCAGCTAAGAGTTATTGCATTGGAGTTTCTACTATGGTTCATAAATTCAACGGCACTTGGGGCTATATCATTAAAACATACACATAAAATAACATTTTCTACCCCACAAACATCTGCTCTAAAACAGCCTTCAAACACTCTCAAGATTTGTTTTACTTTCTGCAAACCTGGGGGTAAGCAAGACATTCTTTTTATTCTTCCTGGTACATATGAAAAGTTAACAGTCAAAAAAGAGAAAAAAAAAACCCAGCAAGAATCACTTTAAACCTTAAAATAGAGCCAATACGTATTATTGTAGTACTGTAACCAATATTTCTCTTACTCAAAAATGTAGGGAAAGATTATATCTTGGTCCTGTGCAACCACTGAAGAGGAGCAGAATATGCCACCCCAAAATATTCCTCTTTGCCGTAAGGATTATTTTGAGCTGGTTATTTATTTATTTATTTTTTGAGCTGGTTATTTTTAAGAAACAGCAGACACAGGAGAAACTCTGAAAACTGAGTAAAAGTTACCCTTTGTAAAAGACATTTACATTTATAAGGGAAATCTCCATTCATAAGAATGTCTCCCTTTATGAGGGAGAGAAGTCTGACTAAATCTCTAGAAACTCTTATCAATGGAGAAGACAGACCTAAATCTGCATAACAACCTTACATTTGTTTACTGTGCTTTTTCTGGTAGCCCTCCCATAACTGACTCCCTTTCCCCCTCCCTCACCCTCAACATTTTCTTTTGTCTTTAGCTGGAGATGGTGTTTAAGGTGGTGGTTTAAGCCATTTCAGGCAGTTACTCAGATTCCCTGGGTCCCATGTATGCAGGGAAGTATACATGTTATTAAATTTCTGTTTATTTCTCTCCTGTTGATCTGTTTTAGAGGAGTTGGGGGTGGGGTCTCAGTCAAGGACCTAGAAGGGCAGAGAGAAAATTATTTTTCTTCCCAACACCATGAATCTCAGAAATATTTAATGATTTTTCGGACTCATCCTAATTAAATACCAAATAGTAACAAGGTTAATCAGCAGGAAAGTTCATTGAAATCTAAATATGAAATGCTTCCCTGTTTCCTAAGGAAAAAAAGCTAAATGAAATAGTTTACAATATGTATTTTGTTTTGTCTCTTAAATTCTTCCATGTATAAGAAAGGAACAAAAATGCCAAGATATTCTTTCCCAATTCCAATCTGTGTTATTATAGTAAAGGAATATCAGACATGACCAGTTTCTAAACACATAAATCAATGTTCCCATAATATCAGTGTCAAGAATCACTAAAATAGCTATTTTAGTAGAAGAATTGAAAGTTTTACTTCATCTAGATATGAAAATGTATACATTTTACATACATCCTTCCCAATCATCCCTTATTTCATGTGACTAGCATGGAATAATCGCCATCTGCCATGGGGAGTAAGTTGCTAACACTGGGGAAATGTCACTTCATTGACTGCTTAACTGAGCAATGAAGAAATTAAATCGCAAATGGAAAATCTGGCCAGACCCCAGGCAATTAGCCACTCTCCTGCCTGGCAATACATATACAAAAGAGGTTATTTTAACCCATATAAGGGGAAACAGAAAGAAAGACAAGAGATGACAACTGCCTGCCCATAAAGGAAATCTGGGAAGAATAAACTATTTACTAAATCTTCCCTAAAGAATGAAATAAATATCTGAACATTGAATAATACCTAAAGTGCTTACACAGGCTGTACCTGTCTGTATTTCTTTGATATTAGGAATGCTGTCTTTAAAACCTTCTTTTTCAGTGCGAATTGAAAAAGTGTACACTGTGGCAGGATCCAGGTTAGAGAACGTTGCTGCTTCTGGAACTACCTTCTGGACCTATCAATCCAAAAGAATAAATTAGCACATGTTCATTTAAAAAATGTTCCACAATTCAACACAACCAAATAAGCATGGGGTTATTTAGTTTCACTACTATCTAATGTAAGGATGTAGTAATATTGGATTCAGCATGAAAGATTCAAGTTTAATGCCTCCCAGAGTAGCCTGTAACATACCATGAAAGCAGCAGTACAGTTCATGCATGTGATTTCATAATGCTGAAAATTACCATCAGCTCGATTCCAGAGAATTTCTATGGAAGAGTCTGTCACTTTGCCCTCATGGATATTTGATGGTGCTTCCAGACCTACCCAAAACACACAACACATTTAAATTCTTCTTGTATGTTTTCTAATTGGGTTTTTCTTTTAATTTATCCCTTTAAAGGGAAAAAAAAACACAACGTGAATAAAAAACAATAAAACTTATTAATCAACCATCTCTATATTCTAATTTAAAATAGTTTATACATCCATGACCGTTCATTAAATATAATAATCAGTTGCAATACTCAGAGTCATTGCAAACACCATAACAAGCAGCTAATTTTAGTTTTGCAGCAAAAACTACATAGCAGCAAATTCACGGTACAAACTGCATAATATTCAAAAGAAGAAAAAGAGATTAGAGCTTTCTGAATCTATTACCATAAGCTAAAAAGACAACAGAGAGAAAAATGTGAAGTCCAGACAAAGGAGTAAAAGAATCCTCTTTGTATCAGATATTGGCAAAAGCTAAAATCAAATTTTATCTGATGAGTTTTAATGGTTATATTTTCCATTTTAAAGACCCCATTCAGCGTACAGAAAAAGAAATTTTCAGAAAAATTTAAAAAATTGAAGCTTTAGATTATCATCTGACATATTGATATATTTTGCCACTTACATCACAAAATTGATATATTTAGATGATCAAGTACTAATTATTTTTAAAGACAAGAACTGTCAAATATAACGCTGCCCATAATGATTTATAATATAAAGAAGAAACAGAGAATACAGATATGACAATAAAAAGTATATAAAAATTGTAAACAAAAATAAAATATAAACATATACTGAGCTGATTATGAATATGCTATTCATGCTATGTTACAGTAATGTGATTGGTGATCAGTTTGGGAGTATTTTACGAAAACTTGAGTTTAAACAGTAATGGAAAGATTACAATTCAAGAGGAAGAAGAGACATAGTGGTATAATGATATATGTGTAGATTTAAAGACCAAAAGAGCAAAACATGAAGAACCTGGATATGTTATAGTCAAAATTATAATATTTTTAGGATTACATATGATTTTTGTATGGCATTTATTACTCTGTGCCATTCATTTCTATATCTACTGGGTCAATATCTTAGATAAATTTCATGGGTCTCAAATGTTCAAAATGAGTATTTGTAGAATTTGTGAGTGGCTTAAAGAAAAGATAAATCAAAATTGATATGAAATTCAAAATGTAAGTACTGGTATGAACAAATATAATACATACTAATTTTAAATATTCAAAGTAGTAGGGAAAATATATACTAGTTCTTTCCAGACAAAGGGCAGCATGGAGAGAGCAAACACATGCTAAGATTATGTGCTTTGAGAAACACTATTAAGTGTCTCTAGACTCAAAAAATATAACCTAGTTCTTATAATCTGCCTAAAATTATTCACATTCCTCACTCTTGAAATAAGTCATCATAAGTTCTGATTAATATGCACATACATTTTTTGTTAATGGATAGATTTAAAAAATTTGTGACCTCAATTTTACATAAAGTTAGCTCTTTCTCTATACTCAAGCAATGAAAGATCAGGCTCAGTATAAGACTTTTGCGATTATTTTAAAAGATCTTTGAAAATAACTGCATTGAAGTGAATGTAGCCTACTAATATGAAATGGTACACAAAATCAAAATCAAGAAAAAACTTATATAAGTCCCCAAATACTTACATGTTTTTACTGCAGGCACATAATACATATTACTTAATTTAGTCCCACTGATGATGGAAATTAAAAAATTGTATTCTGTGCCTGGGATTAAATTGCCAACAGTTATTTTATTGCCATGTTTCAAAGGCTTAGTAACATTTGGCCCTCCTTCAATTACAATATGTATGCCATCAAACACTCCAAGATCAGGCATTTGAACAGATAAAATTACAGAGGTACTATGACTTTCATATGGGATGACAATTTGGACTGGTTTGGGCTCTGAAAAACAAAAAGAGAGATTTATAATTAGTGGGTTTTTTTAAATTTCAAATACATTTCTCTCTATTTTGTCTGGCATATTCTAGAATATGCAAAAATACTAAATGCCTGTGCAAAGTTATGTTTACTATGTCATTATTAAACAGAAAAACAAGGTGGACATTCTGAGAGAGTGTATGTACATATATATTGGAAGTACCTGATTAACTTTTGATTTTGATTCTCAATAATAGTCTCCAAAACCTAAGAATCTGAGATTTTCTGATTTTTTTTACCTTTTTATCTATTTATTAAGCCAATGATTTTGAAAACCTAAATACTAGGAGGAATGCTTAAATAAAGTAAATAAGGCCAGATTCCTGCGTTTCAGAGTTCCCAATCTCAAGAAAGAGATACACAAATCACTTACTAGAATCCCAAATGGATAGAGCTGAGCTGATAACATGAACAAAAAGCTATTGAGAAGAGAGGAAGAAAACAAATCTAGCAGAGATCATTGGAGAAGGCTTCCAGAGTCTAAGATGTTTTATCTGAATCTTAAAGGGTAGTACAAGTTTACCAGAGAGAGCATGTGGTGGGCAGAGGTGGTAAGGAGGGAATTCCAGACAAAGAGAAAACCATGGAAACCAAAAAGGACATCATCATCATCATCATAATCATCATCATCATCATCATCGTGTATTCAGGGAATACCAAGTTCTTTCTGCTGTTTACTAGCAGGGCAAATTACTAATCGCTAGTCTTTGACAATTAGTTACTAATCTTTGGCAAGTTACTAAATCATTCTGTGCCTTGGTTTCCTAATCCCTAAAATGGGAAGGAGACTAGTATCTACTTTGCAAGGTCACTGTGATGATTCAATGTGAGACTGTATTTATATACAAAGAGCTTAGTTCCCAGCACATGCCAGGCTCTCAGGGTGGTTAAAGCCTGGGGTATGTGAGGAACAGGGATCAGGCATGGAAGGCCACCGCTGAGGCTGGATGTTGTCTGCGAGGGGCTTTGCATGCCATGCTAAGGAGGTCAGACTTTATCCTGTAGGCACAGGGATTTTGAACAGACATTTCATTTTTAGGAGCACAGTCCTGGCAACAGTTTAGAGGAAGGATTCGCTTACATTTCACACTCTTGCTGACCTCTACGTAAGAGCTTTCTTGTACTGTAATTCTCTACTGTATCATTTAGAGCAGATTTGAAATTTTAGATTGTTTCTATTCACATTATTTTTTCCCTCAGGTCAATTTTAATTTCAACTCTATTTGTGGATTATTGAAATACTATCCAGTATATCCTTAGATCTGTCTTTCTTCTAAGTAGATATCTTCTTCTAAGATATACATTCTGAGGAAATATTCTTTCTTCCAGAGAATAATTGGACAGACTTTGCTTTTCAGTTTTCTTTTTAACATCTGGTTTGATGCAATGGAACTTGTTCTAAGTCAATGATACTGTATTTGATAATGTGATTATGCCAGTTTACCCAGAGCCAGTACTGTGTAAAAGGATTTAAACACATACCTATAATTAGCATTCTAGAACACAAAATCTGTGCAATATCTCCATCAATTCATTCATTTGTGACATATAACTTTCTTGCCTTTTTCAGTCTGGGTAGTTATGAGGAAATGTTCAATACATTAACCATAACAGATACCATATGGTATATTACTGGGTTTCAAAGCACTTTTTCCATGTTTTTCTTTCTCCAGTTATATTTTATATTAACTTCCCTTTTTCTGTCATCACTAATGTTTTTTGTGGGTTTCTTCTTTAAATTCCTTACAGCTCTCTTCAGTTACAAAGCTCTTACATTAAATATGGTTTTTCCAAGGCTAGTATGACATCCCACAAGTATCCAATCCATTTAAATGTGTAGGCAATAATCTGGAAGTTTCTAAATCTGCCTTGAGCAGAAATTAAATATCTGGAGATTGGAAATAAGTGGCCAATATAGTCATGGAAACAGTTCACTTCCGTGTTCCTAGGTGCTGAAGATATTTTCTAAGGAGAGACAATGCTTTAAATAGGCATTATCTAATTTAGTTTCTAAAAGCGTATAGAGTCTGTGACATTCTCTATAGTGCGTAAATGTGGGTTTTTAAATCAGTTCCACTTGTTCAGGGAAATGGGACCAATGGCATCAATAAATGACATATTAAGGCAGATGGACACCAAGGCTGGAAAAGTGTACAACAGGACAAAGTTCTTTCTTCTCTTCAAAACTGTACCCTAAACCTCTGGAAACTCAAATGAGAGAAAGCATCACCTAAAAATAAATAAATAAATAAATAAATAAATAAATAAATAAATAAATAAATAAATAAATAAATAGTATTGCCATATTCTGGAAACTTCTAGGTGTCTCCTCTTTTGTGACTGTGACCTTTATCCTTACCCATTTTCCTGAAAAAGATTTTTCAAAAGAAGTGATAGCATTGGGGGCTGTACGAGGTTTTTCCAGTATAAGATAAATGGAACAAGGCTAAATTCAAAGGCTTTTATTATAGACAAGAATGAATGAGGTCTCAGAAATTTCCAGTCTATCTTAAAATTTATTCTTCTATACTGAGAGGGAATAAAGGAGACTCAAATACCAGCTCTCCTTCCCTCAAGAAAAGGAGTACAGTTAATTCCTCCAACAATGAGAGACTACATAGACAAATGACTTTAATGTGGTTGAAACACTAGGGATGCTCTTCACTCCACAAAGCCACCAGTCCAGTCCTATGGAGAAATAAAAATCATCACAACAATAAACGTTCTCATAGTGCTTGCTTGGTGTCTGAGCCCTTAAATTTTATTAATTTCATACAGTAGATAAGATTATTATTATTCCCATTTTAGAGAGAAGGAAGCTGAGGGTCATTAAATGTTGAGGGACTTCCCAGTGGATATAAGCTGATAATTGTGGAGTTAGAATTCCAACCGAGGCAATCCAGTTCCAAGGTCTGTGCTCCTAAGCACTGCCTTCTCCCAAAGGTCACATGTTACGGTTCAGGTGCATCACAATAACTGGAAATCAAGTTTTGCTAGTTATTTTCAGGATAATTTAGAGACATGGACAAATATGTCTCAAAAGGAAAAGGAAAGTCAAGGAACATGTAAGTTTTATTTTCTTCTACATGTCTACAAAAGGTCCTTAAAAGGTAAATGTCCCTCTAATGCTTAACTGTCTCAAAGTGTATGGAAGAAAGAGAAATGGGACATGGTAAATAATAATTATCAACAAACGTTTGTTGAATGAATTCATACAGAGAATTAATTTCTATTTATGCACCTTGGGATAGGTTAATATTTATCATCTGAGACAAAAAAAAAAGATGAATGATAAATAATCTGATGATGCCAGTTGTGCTTACCAAGGTTAAGAACTGAATAGAAAAGCCAACAGAATTATAAGAAATAGTAATATGCTTGAAGAAACTAAAGATAATTCACCAGAAAGGAAGAAACTGTAGAAACCATGAACACCTAATGGCTATTTCCAAACAACTGATGTCCTTTCATGTGAATCAGGGAGTAGATTTGCTCTGTCTGTGATACTTCTGGAAAACAGACATGGCCCTATAATAGAGGAAAATTACAGGTGTGCATTACAAAATAATGAGAGGCTCTATGCTAGGAATTGCATCAGGTGAGGCACTGGCAAGATCTCTGTCCTAACTTAAAACCCCCAAATTCTATCATTTTTCCTAGGATTTATATATGTTAATCATGTTTCAGCTTCCATGCTGGAGAGCAGTTTACAAATGTGTTTGAGTTAAACAGAGTCAAGAACTGTGCTTATACCTGGAGATACAAGGCTGAGTAAGATTTCAAAGAAGCTCACTTTCTAGAAAGGGAGACAAAATTTTTATATTTTAGATGGCAGAGATGTTGAAATCTGGGGAGTTCCTTGGACTCAAAGGAAAAATAGGACTTTCGAGCTGGAAGTCAATTTAAAAATATATTCAATGATCTAAATTTTTAGAGAGAAAACTTAGGCACCAAGACACTGTGGGGACACTCTAACCTCATACTGCTAATCATTGGTTACAGTTCATTTACCATCTATGATTTTTAATTTTAGTACTTCCATTCTGCCAATAAAAATTTTTGGGTTGTTTGATGGTCATGAAATAATTCTTTTTAGTAGTATCTTTTTTTCAGGTGTTTTCTTTTTTCCTAACTTCCTATGATAATTATCTTCAGGCACATTTTCTCAGAAGTTTAAGTATGAAAGTGCTATACACAAATTTAGTTTTAGTATTTTTTTTTATTATGTTCAGTTAGCCAGCATATAGTACATCATTAGTTTTTGATGTAGCATTCAGTGATTCATTAGTTTTACTCTTTGGAGGACAAAATGAGAAGATCCGATGTTGGTTGAGTGTGGACACTACTGGTACATAGTTTTTTGGACCAAGGCATTTTTTCCTTCAGGCTGCCCTACTGTTAGCCAAAAAGGCCTGTGAGGTCCAATGTTCTTTCCTTCCTCAGAGTTACCTCTTTCTACCCAAATTAGATAGAAGTCAAAACCCTCTTCCTTTATTCCTCACATGCACTCCATCACCAAAGCTCAGACGTCCTACTTTCATACTATAAAATACATCTACTACTTTCCATCTGCATTTTCCCATCCTTGTCCACCATAATCTTTTGCCTAAATTCCATGACACTCTTACCCAGTTGTCCTACTTCCATCCCTGGCCCTTTACAAATCATTCTTTGCACATAGTCAGGGGGAAATTTTTGTAACATAGATCACACCATCCCTCTCCTGCATAAAACCCTCAATGGATTCCCACTGCCCTCAAAACAAACTCAAAAGCACAGCATACAAGCTCTATGTGATCTAACCCCAGAATACCTCTCCAATATCATTTCATATTCCCCTTCTCCTTCTTCATTAGACACATGTTCCAGCCTTTTTGGTCTCAGATCCCTGTTTTATAGCCTTTGTGCCTTTATGCTAATTGTTCATGCCTAATGTACCCTTCCTCCACCTGATTGTACTGTGGCTCCTTCTCATCCATTAGGACCTTCAAATGCAACTCCCATTACAGTCTATCTACACTAGAACCACCCACCCCTCTTCTGTTACTCTCTATCACACCCCGTTGCTTTTTTCCATCCTAATGTTTAGCACAATTTATAAATAGCCATAAATATTATTATTTACTTTTCATTTTTTTCTTTCTCCCTCCTTAATGGATTGTCAATGATTACCTATTGGGTGAATTAAACTTATTTGAGAAAAAACATAGAGATTTGTTGTTGGTTTGGTCCTAAACCTTTTAAATACTGTCAATATTTTATTTCAGTGTGCTACAATAGCTTGTCTTTGTTTTGATCAATAATAATTACAAACATTCATATAGTGATTGTGTCAGGCACTGTTCTGAGTCCCTACCTTTATTAAATCAGCTATTTTCCAGAAAATCCATAAAATATATACCATTATTTTCTCACACTTTACAAATGGGTAAATTGAGGCATAAATAGTTTGAGTACATTGTCCAGGGCCACTCAATTAGTTGGGCCCAGATTCAAACCTAGGTGGTATGGCTTTAGGGTCAAGTTTCTAATCATAAACAATGCTGCCTTTATTCATGCATTAAGCATTCTCAGGAGAAGAGGAATGCAAACTGCTCCAGGTCCTGGGCTACCATTTGATAAGCATACCAACAATCTACCTAAAAAGGCAAAACCTACTACCAGAGGGGTGTGTCAGGGAATATTTCACAATATCCCCAAATCAGCAGATATCTGTTATGAATGAAAAATATTTGATTCTCACTTAGAGTTTGTTGAATAGTTACCAGCTCACTCAAGTTCCCATTCATCACTGTTGCCATTCCAATGTCATATGTCATCCCAGGGGTTAAATTATCAATCTTGAATCTATTAGCATCCCTTACAAAAAGCTTCATGACTTCTCTTGTATCTGATGAGGGTTTGATCTGAATGTAGACCTCATGGCCATCTGGTGGGGATTCCCACTGAAGAATTATACTGTCCTCTCCGACATCTTCAGGTTTTGCGTGAACCTTCTGAGGAGGACTAATACCTTCAAGAAACGGATAAATAGGTAACACTTATCTTAGTTTATTGTTAGCATTACTCTTGCTCTGGAGTAAAAATGTCTTAATCCAATATTAGTTCATGTTTCAAGTAAATTTAGCAAATCCCTACAGCACCATGCCTTGAAATGGACTTAATTTTAGAGAAAAATATGTCTTGTTATTACTATGCAAGATTTGTCAATAAGATTAAGCACATTACACATCAAGGAAAACTAGAGTGTTTGGCAGATTCTTTAGATTTTTAAGAGTTCCATCAGAATACTGTTCCCATTGCCAAGATTATTCATTTTTTCATCAAAGGTGCATGGAACCTACTATGTACCAGGTAGTCACCTAGGCATGTAGAGTGCTTCAACAGGAAATAACAAAGGTCACTGCCTTCTGCAGTTTATATTGTAATAGGTGGAAATACACAATAAATGATATATAATAAATGTGTATATTATATATTACTTTAGATATGAGAAGGTTAAGGAAAAAAAGAAAAAGTAAGCTAAGGTTAGGGAGGCCAGGAACAAAGTGGCTGTAAGGAGGAAGTTGTGGTATTAAATAGGGAATTCACTTCCTATCAACATAATAGAACACCACATTTTAAGTTCTCAGGAAAATATCACTCTGGGTCAGACCCATAATCTGTTCATCCTATACAACTTCACACAATTGTACCTGGTCTGACTTTAGGCATTGACATTAATTATGTATGTAAAACTATCAGAGAATGCTAGAATAATCCAATTAGACAAACTGCCCACAAGATTCCAGGGTGAAACAACTTCAGATCTTTGTTTTTGTATAACTGCTAAACTTACAAACACTTCAGTGGAGGACTTAGATGAAATCTACTGAATGCCACACATAAGCAGAAATTGAGGAAAAGATGAGATTTGGTAAGTCTGTGATAGCCCTATTATTACTCACAGAAATTTCTGTGCATGCATGTGTATTTTTATGGCAGAGGGTCCATTAATTTTTCCACATTCTCAAAAGACTTCATGACCCCCCAAAAGTTAAATTTTACTGAATAAAATATACTCCTTAATATATATGAAGGCTTTTCATGTTCTGTGCCTAGCTTACATTTTCTAGATTCTCTACATGCTCCCGTACTCCAGCCTTGCCAAATTACTTGCAATTTGCTAATGTTCAAATGTCAGTCCCTAGATACCTCTTCTTTGGTCCCCCCTGCCTGTGCACTTGCTGTTTGCCCTACTGACAGCATCCTCTTGCCTCCCTGCTGCCCCCTGGCTAACTCCTACTCTTCCTCATGAAGCAGTGCATGACTCCACCAGAAGACTTCTGGGTTAATTGATCCCTCTCTATGCTCCCATAGTCCCCAGAGCAGAACCCCTATAATTGCAACTATAATGCAGCATTATCACTGTTTTTTAACTTACTTGTCTCACTCTATTTGCACATAAGCCCTTTAAAGTCAGAGGCTACATTTTATTCATCTTTGCGTCTCTAGTATCTATTACGGCTCCTGATACTAGAAAAATAATTTATTGAGTGAATAATGAACGAAAAAAGGATACTGCCTTAACCTTAAGAGAGTAAAAGAGCACTGGATTACTAATTCCTACATATGCACTGCTGTGTCAGCTTACAGTTAATATACAGAGCAAATGACCCAAAAATTAAAAGTGCAGACACACATGTACCTTCATCCTGTCCCTTTAGTAAGTAGGTACATGCCATGGAAGATTTTAATTTGACTTCAAAATGAACAAATCTGTGATAGATCCTCCTAGTCTCCCTGTCAGTTAAAAATGGAAGCATCTTACAGAGAAAAGATCTATGGTTACCTGAGAGGATTTGTGTTGGAGAGTGGGCAAAAGGGGTGAAGGGGGTCAAGGGTAGCATGATGGATGGTAAATAGAATTTTGAGTGATCACTTTGTAGTGTATACAGATGTTGAATGATAATGTGCACATGAAACATATATAATTTAAAAAAAGAAAGCATCTTCATAAGTGTAAAATAGTCAACCAAAAATTTATACATTGAAGGGTGCCTCGAGGAAGAGAAAACATGGCTATCTACTATCCATTTAGAAAAATACTTTTGCTTAGGATTTACAACACTTAATACATGTATGTTAAGCATTGGCATTTAGTTCTCATTAAATAGTATCTTTTGTTCTTCTTATTTTCAAAGTATCCCAAGTATTCCCAGTGAGTAAGAGAACGCTAATTAATCTATGGCTGTGCACATTTTTCATTTCTCCTACCTCAGCTCTAGAGTGTTTAAATTTCAGTTGGTATGATTTGATTGGGATTTCAGTCAAAGAACTTTGCATGTAGGCATGTTAAATACAATGCACCAACAATACACATATTATACACAGAGGAATATACTCCAAAACATGTTTAGCTATGCATTGTTTCATACAATACTCTTTTATCTTTTCAAAAAACATTGACTTATACTTAAGGGGGTAAATATATAGCTTAATTAAAATATAGATTACTTTAATGATTATGTTCTAGACAAGAATTCAAAATTGGCATGTGGAGGTGAACGATTAGAAATGCAATTGCCCAAAGTCCTGGGATGATACTGTCCCCTAGAGGTCAACTCATCACACTGTGTAAGAAAATGAATTTGAGTAAAACTGAGTGAATATGCAGACCAATTTGTTGGATCTAGTGTTGTTAAAAAGAACTGGATGAACTAATCTTCATGTTTCATGATAACTTATTTCCCAGCCAAGGCTATTATAAGAAAGATGTCTTCTAGGAACTCTGGTAGGAACAACGCAGATGTTTAAAGAGTTCATGCAAATCTAAACGAATTTAGTATAGAATCTATGTTAAATTTTGATTCAACACTCAAACAAATGTTTAACTGTTGAGTATTCATACCAATGAAGGGTCAACATAATTAATTTTCAGCAAATAAATTTCAAAATATGAAGTTTACATTTTTTATTAAAAAGCAAAATTGTGCCTGTGCTTACCTGTAATGGCTGAAATAGGTCTCTCAAAGCAGCTTAAAGTTCCTCTTTCTGCTACACTGAATAGATATACCAGATAATGACGGAAAGATTTCAGATCTCCGATTTTCACTGATGTGTTGAGTTTTTCAACAAGCACCTCTTGTGATTTATTGTTTTCCACATCCAAAATAGTCACAAGGTAATGGTGAAAAGATATAAGATCTGGAGGATTCCAGTGTAAAAATATTTCTGTTGGTGTCACATGAGTAACTGTGACATTTTGAGCTGATAATGGGCCTAGGAGATTTTAAAAAATCAGAAAAATACATTATATTAGTGATATGGTCTGGCAGAGTACTCTCTCACCTCTCAGTACTTCCATAATAGTCTAGTTTGGAGAGAAAAGGAAAACTGGATTTGAGTCCTGGCTTTTCCACTGTTTGTCTCTACTCCCTGAGTAAATTATTTACGCTCCCTGAGCCTCCACTGTTTTGACTGTAAAGTGGGAATTAGAGTAGTAGCTATCTTGGAGAATTATTAAGAAGATTAAATGAGATAAGGAATGGAGAACATTCAGCAAAATGTTTGACCCACGTTACTGGTTCAATCATTATTTTTATAACAAAACCACCAAAAATGGCACTTCTGGCATTCCATGATCACATCTTCCATGGCTTTTACCTTTTGTGTCTTGTCAGACTAGAGAGCAGGGACTTCCTATTCCTTATTCTTCATTCCTGTCATCACTAGACCTCGGGCATTCATCCTCTTGCAGGAATCTTTCCCCATTCCAAACCATTTCATTCCAATCCCAGTCAGTGGTTTTCCTAATTCATCCTTCCAGATTAATTTTCTTTAAAAAGCACTTTGCACATATCAGTCCTTATCCTTCCAACACACACACACACACACACACACACACACACACACACACACACACACAGTACACACATTCCTCTTCTTTCTTTAGAAGCAATAGCTCAAGAGTTAAAATGAGATCATATGGGTTCCTGTGTGGCTTAACAAAGCGTGTTGCTCTAGTCAGTTTACTTAACCTTTCTGAAGCTCAGTTTTTTCATTTCTATATAGCTACTCCCAGGGTTGAGGTACGACCTTTGTGAGATTATGCATTAAAAGCGTTTTGTAAAAGATAAAGCGAGTCTTAGAAACTGCAGTCTTAATGGATTTCCAATGCTTCTAAGGTCAAGTCCAACCATCTGAGACTCACGTCCCTGGCACTCACAAATCTGGTACCACTCCACCACTCCAACTGATTTTACCGTCATGCCTGAGGAAATTTTTTCCAGTTAACCTACACTATTCTTTTTCCACAAGCTCCTGTCTCCACACTTTTGCTCACAACATGCTTTTCTTCCTTCAAATTTGAATCTAAACCTCTCCTTTCCATGAATCTTCCCATCACCCATCTTCTGAATTCTAGAAAGCATTTATTAAATGTACCACTGAGTGAGAATTTAGACGCTTATATTTTCCTACACTTTGCTATCTCTTGTTTGCTTTTACTTTTACTCCTTACTAATTCTCTTCATTGTAAGCCTCCCCAAATTCACAATGCATGTCTGTTTATCTCCTGTTCTTAGCACATATCAAAACTTAAGTTCCACAAAAATGTATTGATTATCCACTGTGGGCAACAGTCTAGTTGGTGTTGTAAAGACAAATAAGATATAGTTCCTGCCCTCATGGGTTTATAGCTTAACAGGAAAGCCAAAGACATAAACAGATTCATCATAAAAAATGGTTAAAGATCTAGGTATGCCAAGAGTGTTATGAGAAAATACCAGACCCTCAGGAAATATCTGCTAATTATGATATTCAATAATTGAAAAATCATACTTTCAGAGGTTTTGTAACTTACGTGTTTCAACAAAGAATACTGAACTTAACATAGTTTTTGCCTCCCATTCGTTTATTGCAAAGAGTAAGAATCTGTAAATATGGCCAGGAAACAATTGGGTAATTGTTTTTTCTGTAGTATTTGGGGATATGCTTTCAAAATACTGTTCTTCTGTATAATCTAAATAATACTTAATGATAATTTTGTATCCCAGTTTTAGCCACTTATTCAAATTATTCCAAGCATTCAAATTATGCCAACCAAATACAACTTCAGTTGTTCCAACATCCTTTATATAGATCAAAAGGTTTTCCTGCAGAGAAAGTGCTGAAAAAAATATAGAGGAGGATTATTGTAATTAGAAATCATAATTCTATCTTTAAAATAATAAAAGTGAGATACATGGTATAAGAATATTAATAAAAATAATTACATTCATATTTGCAAATACATGGCAATGGAACAGAGCAGAAAAATCTTGAAAAGAAATAGTTTGATCCAGTTGCATTTTGCTGTAAAATGTAGCAATCTGTTTCATTCTTGGGTAGCAGTGGAAAAGAAAAGATTTCATTTTTCTTAAGGCCAAAAGATGATCCATCTGTCCATGTGAGATGACCTTCTCTCTGAAATAAGATGTAAAAATTAAGCCAATTTGAAGGAGAAGTGTCACATCCTCAAATATATGTATCCTTCATGAGTTATTCTGAGATACAGAGTTCACTTTTATTCCCCCATTAGCCATATGTCTTCAAGAAAATTGCTGAATCTCACATTAAGCTTTTATTTTCTCATGCATAAAATGGATATAATAATAGAACCTACATCCTAAATTAATTAAAGAGGCAGTGCATGTAAAGGCTCAACACAATGCCAAGTACAGACCCACTATTCATTACAGATTAGTTATTTCAAGTCACCAAATAAGTCATATGCATATGCATCAGGGGAGGTTGTTGATACCTTCCTACTAAGGGATGTCACTGGTGAATATCACCAACCTCAATATAATAAGATATACTTAAACAATCCATTCCAATTCCACCTAACAGAATGGAGGAATACTGTTTCCTCGAAAAATCTGCTTGATTGCATATAAGGCACTGCAGCTTTGAAAACAGATAGAGGCTCGAGGCAGCACTCATAAGTGGTTAGGGCAAAAAGCACTGGTCAGACAGACACAGATTCAAAACCTGGCAGGGCCATCTGTTAGCAGTGTGACCAGGATTTTTCTGAGCTCCATTTTCCTTATCTATAAATGAGAAAAATGATAGTGCCTCCCTATAAAGTTGTTGTGAGATCTAAATGAGAGTTATCTATATAAACTTTCCAGACTGGAACACAGAACTATTAATCTTTCATTCACTATGTTCCTGCTGAGTGCCAGGCCCTAGCTAGAAGCTGGGGATGCAATGATGAATAAGACACAGTCTCTATCCTCAAAGTCCAGTAACAAACTCACACTTATTCAGCATGAGTGAATGGGGTGATTGTTTTCTCAACCTGTCACAGGGATTATAACCCAGGAGGTGACTTTGATGTTAACCTCAAGAGACCAGCTTCACATAGAAGTTATAGAATATAATGGTTAAGAGCAGACTCTGAGGCATGTCATATGGGAAGGTTAACTTCCCTGTGCTCCTATTTCCTCATATGTCACACAAGTAAAGCACATAGCATGGTGCTTAGCCCTTAGGAGACACTATAGGACTCAGCTACTAAAGGAAGTTTTTCTTAATAGTTATTTTGACATTTCATTTACCTCCTAAATTATTTTTAAGTATCATAAAAGCAGAGACTGTATCTTAGACCCCTTTGAATAATTCACAGCAACCATCATGACGCCTTGGGAATCCTCACTCTGGGTGTCATGACCATATGACCTGACCCTTATAGCAGAAACCAGTAACCAGATCTACTAGAAGACAGTTTATAACAATCATGCTAACAGCAGGAAACAACCACCTATACACCACCTGGTCTACCTGAAAAGAGACTGGCATGCTGGGAGGCAGGCTTGTGAGATGTCTGAGATCAATGTGGTTTGAGGAACCTTTATTAGAACCTCATTCCCTGCCCGTGAAAAGCTAAAGGAAGCTCAAAAAGAGAATGATGAAAATGCAGTTAAAGACTGTCAGGAAGGGGCGCCTGGGTGGCTCAGTCAGTTAAGTGTCCGACTCTCGGTTCCAACTCAGGTAGTGATCTCAGGGTTGTGAGATCGTGAGATCGAGCCTCGAGTTGGGCTTCGCACTCAGTGCAGAGTCTGCTTAAGACTCTCTTCCTCTGCCCCTCCCCCGCCCATCTCTCTCAAATAAATAAAAAAAAACTAAAAAAAAAAAGGAGAAAAGAACTGTCAATAGCCTACCCCAAGCTGATACAAAGTTCCACAGAAAAAATGGTATCCAACTGATTGGCCTTGGGTCACTACAGGTCAGGCTATCCCATAGATAACAGATTTATTTTTGAGTGGCAGGAAATTTTTAAGAAACGGATCATCAAGAAGAAAATACAGACTAGGCAGAGATAACTGTGCTAGGTCTTGGGTTTTCCTACAAAAAGCTGACCAAAATGAAATTTCATGAGATTATTTCATAAGTGATAGGAATGTTGGAGAAAATGTCACACATTCCTTATTTCACTGGTATTGAATATAAAATCTTCAGATCTTTCTGTAACTCTTTTAGTAAAATTAACTTTCATAAACCTGGATATTTGAAATAAAAGAAATAAAATGAACAAAATTTCTATATTCCATATTTTCAGGTTCATGTTACTATGTTGTTCACAGAGGTGAGAAATAGAGGAAGTGGAGCAGGTTGGTAGGAAGGAGAGGACAGTCTGGGCAATGCTGAAGTGTCTATGGAAAATTCCAAAAGAGATAATCAGAAGAAAATTGGATAGGGGCACCTGGATGGCTCAGTCAGTTAAGTGTCTGCCTTCAGCTCAGGTCATAATTCCAAGGTCCTGCGATCAAGCCCCTGCATCGGGCTCCCACTCAGCGAGGAGCCTGCTTCTCTCTCTCCCTCTGCCTGCCACTCCCCCTGCTTGTGTGCTCTGTGCTCTCTCTCTCTCTCTGTCAAATAAATAAAAAAAAAAAAAATCCTAAAAGAAAAGAAGAAAATTAGATGTCTGGAGCTCATAAGAGAAAAGTGGGCTAGCTAAATATTTAAGAACAATTGGGCTGGGTGGTAAATAAGTGAAGAAATGGATGAGATCGCCTACCTTTAAGACAGGTCTGAGGAAGACCAAAATTAAAGCAAAATTACGGAAAGAAATAGATGCCTACAAAGAGACTGAAGGGCGTGGGAAGGGGTGAATAGGCAGAGAACAGAGGATTTTTAGGGTGATGAAAATATGCTGCATGATACCATAATAATGAATGTATATCGTTATACATTTGTCCAAACCCACAGAATGTACAGCACCAAGAATGAACCATAATGTAAACCATGAACTTTGGGTGATTATGATGTTGTCAATGTAGGTTTCTCAGTTGTAACAACTGTACCACTCTGGTGGGGAATACTGATAAGGGGGGAAGCTATTTATGTGTGGAGACAGGGGATATGTGGGAAATCTCTGGTACCTTCCCCTCAATTTTGTTATGAACCTAAACTGCTCTAAAGAGAGGTGGTGGGGCGGCAGGGAGGGAGGGAAAGATTGAGATAGAGAAACAGAAAAAGAAACAGTGTCTGGGGACATCTGGGTGGCTCAGTCAGTTAGGCATCTGCCTTCGGCTCAGGTCACAATCCCAGGGTCCTGGGAGGGAGCCCCACATCGGGCTCCTTGCTCAGCCTGGAGCCTGCTTCTCCCTCTGCCTGCTTTGCCTGCTCTCCCTGCTTAGGCTCTCTCTCTCTCTCTCTCTCTCACAAATAAATTTAAAAAATATAAAAAAAAAGAAACAGTGTCTGGCTTTTAAGAAGTATTCGATAAATATTTAGTGCATGATGGAGGAAGGAAGGAAGAGGGGGCAGGGAGGAAAAAGGGAAGGAAAGGGAAAGGAAGAAGAGGGAGGGGGAGGAGCGGGAAGAGAGGAAGGGAGGGAGGAAGGAAACAAAAATAGTTTTGTCATGATATATGCATTTACTAACCTTCATATCATTAAGACCAGTCCATATTATCATTTGGTCATTTGACCTGAGAAGTGAAAATATAAACTTTTTTTCCTCTTCATTTTTTATATCCACAAGGTGTGCAGAACTTAAGGATAACGTACAATGTCGCTGGGCTATGTTCCATGGCATCCTCTCTTTGCTAATTTTATAACAGCTATTTCTTAATGCTATCCATCCTTGTGAACATGAACCTACCAAAAGAAAAATGTTTTGTGAAAGATGAATTCAGTAATATAACATTTCATTTAGTACATTTCTTAACATCTATAGTAGTTAATCATAAAAACCTCATAGCATTAGTTGTACACTTTTCCTATGTTTCTCCCAAACCAGTAAAAGTGCTAAAGTTGCTATTATTCAAGTAGCAAATGAATTACTAACAATTAAAATAGTTTTTAAGTAGTTTCTAAGAATTAATTATGCAGAATTATTGTCCAATTATAACTTAATTAAAATAAAAACCACAGATTTTTTTTTTCTTTCTAAGTCACTTTAGGTTGCCCTTCCTTTCCCTTACTCTTATGCTGGTGGAGAGTTTTTTTAAGAGTTTATTTTAGAGACTTTTCAGGTTTATTTTTATTTTAGAGAACTAGACATAACACTTGCTAAGAATTCTGCTCTCTGCCACTGCTACTTGACTTCACATGGGTTCACCTTCCAGAAAACACTTAGGCTTCTTCTCTAAGATTGCACACCATAGAAAGATTGAGGAAAATACCAGCCTGTTGAGAGTAGATATTGTACTTTAACTCTTGATATTATATCAGTGCTTCAATCCAACATATTAGGGAGATGTGAGAAGGATCTTTTGAAGAAATTGTTTTTTCACAGGGGGGGAGAAGGCAGACGGGAAGAGGGGATGCTTTAATTACCTTACTATCTTTTTCTTACTACTGACAGGTTTCTCCACCTCACTTGTAAACATATACTATGGTTCAAAGTTTATTCCTATACAGGGTATTAAAATAGGACTCTTAGCCCACCACAGCGTGTTGCCCTGATTAGCTATGACTCTCTCCTCTTCTCTTAAATCCTTTCTCACCATGTGGAGGAAGCAAGTAGATCTAGGAAGCCACAAAAAAAATTTAGCATACATTCCCTTTTCCCTTGCAGTATTCCAAATTTTGATGAGGTCTGACCGGGGATGAATAATGAAGAAGCCTTAAATAGGATGAAAGATTGATATTTTTATATTGGATTTTAATGGACCTATTAATACCTGAGGATGAGACTGTTTATTGAAACTTTAAAGTCACCTAAAAAGCTATCAATAATTGCCAGAGTTAAAGAAAAGAGAACCCACTCGGTTCCATTTTTTAAAAAGTGCTGGAAGGAAACAAAGTTAATTCTTAGACTTGCTAAATCCAGATTGTTCAATAAATCAGTCAAATACCAGAATGACATAGTTAGAAAAAAGGGACTACGCTGGTTCATTTACAAGCAGTTTTCTGTGGCTGATACTTGGCTAAGCCACTTTTGAAAAGAACAATATATCTACCAAGTTATCTACAAAAGATATAATATATTAATAAAGAACCAGATATCTGCATACCTGTTTCTACTTGAACATCCAGTCTCTGAAATATATTTATAAAATCCAAATACAACTGTTTAAATTCAAATTTAAAAGCATATAAGGTTCCAGGTTTTAAATTATCCCACTCATAAACTGTAACATTATTTTGCATAATTTGTGAAGAATTATTGAGAGATATTGACACTGAAATGTCAGTGGAAGACAGCAAACTCCAGTTAAAAGAAACACTCGTGCTTGTTGCTACTGTTTTAATATTGCTAGTTGAGAAACCACCTAAAAAATCAAGAATAATTAGTCGGATTCAAATAAAACAGAATGAAACACAAAAGATGTTGAATTACAAAAGAATCACCACGATGGGAGGGCAAATCATCTACTATTAAATATTTTCTAGACTATATGGGAGTTTCTTGTCCTTTGCTTGAAATAAATGACTGAGATTATAAATCCGCATTATAATATTTTTAGATAATCTGGATGACATGTAACATCTCTGCCTTGCCTACCAATTCATATTAGTACACATCAAATGTCAAAAATGAAAATCTTCTTCCTGCCTTAGTTTATAATTTCCTTTAAATTTTGAAATTTACATTATGTTAAAAAAAAAAAAAAAAAACAGGGCGCCTGGGTGGCTCAGTCGTTAAGCATCTGCCTTTGCAGCTCAGGTCATGATCCCAGGGTCCTGGGATGAGCCCTGCGTCGGGCTCCCTGCTCAGCGGGAAGCCTGCTTCTCCCTCTCCCACTCCCCCTGCTTGTGTTCCTTCTCTTGCTGTGTCTCTCTCTGTCAAATAAATAAAATCTAAAAAAAAACAAACAAACACTATCATCATGATGTGATTTTGGACTATCATAATCACTATAAAATTCAGATTATCTGGTAATAAAATTGTTTCCCTTTTACAATTAGGCAATATAGATGAATAACAAATACATATTACTTACGGGTTTTAAATGACTTTTCACTTAAAATTTGTCCATATTTTATGGACTGTAGAATAATGTGATAGTCTTCATTTTCCTCTAGTATTATTGATTTTGAACGCTCTTGTGGGTTTGCAAGAATGCTTTTGATATTCTGTAAATAATTAGATTTATCTGCTTAAGGAATGTTTATTAACTCTGTGTCAGGTACATTCACCAAAAAGTTTGACTTTTGTATATTTCCTTCATAAGAAGGAGTTTTTCAAATAGAATGTAATATATATATAAAATATTTATTTTTACATAAAATTATATTATCTCAAATAATTACTCTGTATAGCATATAAATTACTAAAAATATAATTATTCCTATGAAAAAGTGCAATGGTAATTTGATCAACTACTTAGTGAAGATATTTCATAAAATGCTAACATTTCATACACTAATGAATGAAAGTAAGAAATCCCAGTAGCTGCATAGCAAAAGAAAAAATCAACAAAAGACAAAGCCAACCTATGGAATGGGAGAAAATATTTGCAAGCCACCCATCTGATAGTGGGTTAATATCCAAAATATATAAGGAACTCCTACAACTCAATAACAAAAAGCAAACAAACAACAACAAATAATCCGATTAAAATGGACAAAGAACTGAAGAGACATTTTTCCAAAGAAGATAATCAAATGTCCAACAGGCATAGGAAAATGTACTCGATATCATTAGACATTAGAGAAATGCAAATTGAAGCTACAGTGTCAGAATGGCACCTGTCAGAGTGCCTATCATGAAGAAGAAGAGACAAGAAATGTTATGTAGGGATATGGAGAAAAGGGAACCTTTAGTGCACTACTGCCAAGAATATAAATTTGTGCAGCTATTATGGAAAACAGTATGGAAGGGTCTCAGAAAATTAAAAATAGAACTGCCAGCAATTCCACTTCTGGGTATATATAGATAGGAAACAAAATTACCATCCCAAAGAGATATCAGCACCCCTGTGTTCACTACAGTATTACCTACAATAGCCAAGATATGCAAAACAACCAAAGTGTCCACTGATAGAGGAATGGATAAAGAAAATTTGGTACATGCAAGCGCACACACAGACACCGGAATACTATTCAGATATAAAAAAGTAGGAAATCCTGCCATTGTGACAACATGGATGGACTCTGAGGGAATTACGCTAAGTGAAATAAGTCAGAGTAAGACAAATACTTACTTATATGTGGAATTAAGAAAACTAAAATCGGGGCGCCTGGGTGGCTCAGTCGTTAAGCATCTGCCTGCGGCTCAGGTCATGGTCCCAGGGTCCAGGGATAGAGCCCTGCATCGGGCTCCCTGCTCTGAGGGATGCATGCTTCTCCCTCTCCCTCTCCTCCTGTTTGTGTTCCCTCTCTCACTGTCTCTGTCTCTGTCAAATAAATAAATAAAATCTTTTTTTAAAATTTAATTAATGAATTAATTAATTAAAATCATACAAACAGATCAGATTAGTGGTTGCCAGAGGTGAGGGAATACTGGGTGAAGATAATCAAAAGATACAAATTTCCAATTATAAGATAAATAATTTCTGGGGATATAATGTACAACATGATGAGAATAAGTAACAATACTGTTGTGTACTTGAAAGTTGCTCCAGAGTAGATCATAAAAGTTCTCATCATAAGGAAAAAGCTATTTGTACCTATGTGAGATAATGGATGTTAACTAAACTTACTGTGGTCATCATTTTGCAATACACATAAATCAAATCATTATGTTGAATACCTTAGGCTTATACAATGTTTTGGGGTGTTTTTTTTTAAAGATTTATTTTTTATTTGACAGAGAGAGAAAGAGAGCACACAAGTCCAGGGAGCGGCAGGCAGAGGAGAGAGAGAAGCAGGCTCCCCGCCAAGCAGGGAGCCCGATCCCAGGACCCTGGGATTATGACCGGAGCCTAAGGCAGATGCCTAACTGACTGAGCCACCCAGGCGCCCCTAGATTTATACGATGTTATATGTCAGTTATTATCTCAATAAAATTGGGGAAAAATAAATGCCAGTAACTATCAAATTCCTACTGTGATGTGACATTTAGTCACAAATTTACCACCTATGCTTACTTCTTATCAGAATAAAAAAAAAGATGCCTTACTTTTTCAGGAAAATTATGAACAAGTTGGTATTTTAAAAAATAAAATTCAGGACTTCCTCCCTTAGGAAATTCATCCCAGTTAATAAAAACTGCTGTTGTTCGATTATTCCTTGGCATAGAACAGAAACTTTTTGAGATCTGAAATGGGAAAGAAAAGTAACTGTAAAAATATAATAAAAATGCATTCTTGGTTATTATTACTATTTTATTAGCAAACAACAAAAATTAAGCCTAAAATATGTCAAATTATAATTGAAAGTATTTCAGCAATATCAACTTCTACACATGAATTAGGTAACATCCATTGGGTAACTTTGTTACCATAATTTTGAAAACGACTTAAGAAAGATAAGTAAAAATGAGAGCAAGGAAATTCAAGATCCATGCTTCTCAAAGTGGGAAACACCACATTCCTGGGGTCAGGGAGAAAGAAGAGACTCAAATCACAGGAAAATCAAAGCACACCCTCCTGGTGTGTCAACTGTGTACTTTGATGATAATGGCTACAGGATTAAATTATTTCACAGACATTCTTGATAACACATTTGCAATGAAAATAAGAGTACAAAATGTTTGACTCTTGAGTTATTTTAGAGGTTCAGTTCATTGATACATAAAGAAAATGTTAGCAACTGAGACAAAATATCTAGATCACAGGATAAGAGATATATTCCCTAGACGATAAGAAAAGACTTTAGACCTCAAGAGAATGATATACTTATCAAAATTCCTACCAAAAACAACCTTAAAATGCCTCACTATACCATGAATCTTACCAAATTCTGATCTCTCTCCTCACTGATTTTCCCAACACAATTTGTAAGCAGTGAAAACAGATGCCATTTATATGCACAAATCTATGCAACATCTAGCAAAGAAAAATTGTCTTAGGTACCAAAACTAATGTTTAGTGTTATTTCTCTTCAACACGGAAGACTAATAGCATCCTGCCCATTAACTAATTATTCAAAAACAATGCTCAAAAATGTCTTACCTTAACAACATATTGTAACCAGAGCAATAGAATAATTGATTTCTCCATCTGGAAAATAAAGTATATTCGGCTCAATTAAACATGTATTTTTTTAACCTCAAAACTAAACCACTGGACATTCTTTAGATGTGCATCACTTTAATGTCATATCTTTTCAAGTTAGACTGTTCATCCAACTGAATGTTAAGGCATTAATAAGTATGTGCTGCATAATATCCTCCACCTAATAAAAATGGAATCACCAGGACTCTCCAACAAATAACAAAATAATTTGCTTCTAGAAGCTGCTATAATTAAATATAAAGGAGGTGTTAGAAATAAAATGAATTATCAGGCAATTATAGGAAACTGCATCGCATTGTGTGAAACTATTTAACCTTAATTGATGGAAATCTAGAACACCTACACACTGCTACTTCGTTGGAAGTAATTTCTCACATTCTAAAATTACGCCATAGTTATGAAAAATATTTCAAAACTATTGACGAAATGGGAAAAACATTCAGGTCTTTTCACCCCAATTTATTTTTAAAGTGCATTTATCTAAAAAGCTTGTGGCACTGTTCTTAAGAATCTAGACTCCCTGGGTAACTGAGAACTTTACATCGAACGAAAGATATAAAGGAAAAAATTAACAGACTTGGTATTATATATACATTTTTAAATTTTAAAACCCTCTAGAGAGCCCACTGTAAAGCAAGTTTCCTCCTACAAAACCCCCTTTAGTTCCTATCAAGGTGTTTACCGCAGATAAAATTCAACCCAGTTAAAAAGAAATACGTAATAATCCAATCCAGACACCTCCACAAAACTGCAAAGTTTTAACCTTGTTCATTTTCCCAACAATCTGATATAACTACCCGCGGAGTTATGGTATCAATCCGCCGCACCAACTCCAAGTGTAAACGAGCATTTCGAAAGCTTTGTGCCCTAGTTAAGAATGCCAAAATGGAAAGATCGCTCCCGGCTGCCTGTTCAAGTCCAATTCCCCGCTCAAATTCAATTCTGCGAGTCACAGGGTCCGCGCCCCTGGAGGGAGAAAGTGAGCAGCCGCCCTGCGGCGCACTGGTTTAGAAAGAGGCCGCTGGAGCCAACTTTGGGCCAATGGAGAGCAGAACAGTGTTGAAAGGAGAGGACTCAGGTTTTAAGAATGGCTGCACTGAGAGAGCGGAGCCCTGAAGTCAGGGCACGGGGCTCACAGCCAGGGGGCCGGTGCGTCCGGGTGCCCACGCCGCCCGCCCTGACCGGCCCGAGCCGGCCCCACCGCGCTAGCCGCCCGCGTTTTGCAAGGTTCGCGCGCAGGTGCGGGGTCGCGCAGGCGGAGAGGCGGCGCGGGAGCGCGCGAGCCCGCCACCGCCGCCCACCTGGCGGCCGCGCTCCTTGCAACCTCCTCCCGCTCCTCTCAGCGAGCCGTCCGCTTCGCTCCTGCTCTTTACGCCGCTGCTCGCTGCTCCGCGGGTTTTGTTCCGGCCACGAGGCCCTGTCCCTCGGTTCATTAAGAGGTCTCCATGGAAACGCTGAGCGGCGGCGGGTAGGAGGGGGAGTGGGAGGCGAGTCCCACAGCACTGGTGGAAGAAGGGAGGGAAGGGAAGGGTAGGGCGGTGAAGGAGAACCCGAGTGGGACATTTGGCCACTCATGAAAAAGAAACAGAAGCCCACCATGTGGCTGTGAACAGCCCTGAGTGGACACAGTTTTGACTTAAGTTCACTCATGTGGCTATGTGTGGAGCCACATTCTTTCAGTGTTAAGACGTCGTGTGTTTTAATTGCTGTTTGTTTTCGGCAGCATTTGAAAGTGTTGACTGAACTCTTTCTTCCTCCTTTCTGAGATCTTCTCCACAGTTAGCATCCCTGACATCACCCTCACCTGGATCTTCCATTTTCTTAATCCACATTATCCTCTGACATTTCCACCTTAAAAATTGACTTGACCCATGGTGCCTTCGTTGAGTCTGGGGTATTTCGTTCAGTTTTGTGATTTCAGTTGTATTGGAGACTGCCAGTCACTCCGCCTTACCCCTTATTTCTTTCCGGGACTTCAGAGCAGTATTTGCGGCTCTGCACTGGCCATCTTCACCCTGATGTCTCCAAAAGGCAATTCCAAACCATCTTTCCAAAATGAAATTCATGATCATCCTTCTCCCGGCCCTTCCTGAGTAGAGCGTTAGCCAACCAAACAAAAAATTTATCAACTCTGTGTCCTCAGATTCTTTCCCTCACTACCCAAAGTCAATTTTGTCCTCAAGAATCTTTTTTTTTTATTCTACCTCTAAAACTTCTCTTAGGGCAATTACTCCCTCTCTAGTCCCACAGCCGTGGGCTTAGGTGATAACCTTAGCTATCTCTCTCTCTCTGAAAGTATATGCCCTGTTTAAGAGTTGGAATCTCAGTTCATTCAGATCGTTTGACTCAGAGACGCAGGGAGAGAGGGAACCAAAGCAGGAGGGGTGGGAGAGGGAGAAGCAGGCTTCCTGCTCAGCAGGAAGCCTGATGCAGGTTGCGATCCCAGAATGTTGGGATCATGACCTGAGCCAAAGGCAGATGCTTAACCGACTGAGTCACCCTATTAGGAAATATGTTGTTTGCCATCTTATTTAAATATCTATTATGAAAAGAAACCCACATCTTCACCAGAAGTTGGATGGACATATATGTATAACCACATCTCTGATAGAAATGTAACAATTATACAAGTAATACCCATCCCTTCCTCACCTTCAAATTCGTCATCCAATCAAAAGTTTGGAGTGCGTGCTATGTGTCAAGCACAGTGCTTAAGCACTGAGGCTATAGCAACAATGTTATTAGTTCTCCCTAATCATACTACGATCCTGTGCACAACCGTATTCCTCTTGTTCTTGTTCTTATTATCTAAATCCAGGTCCTCCTTCCTTCTCATCTAATCTTTGGGCTCCTGGACCCAATTCCAATGTGTGTGATTGGAATGGGGGGTGTTACCCCACCATTACCAAACAATTCTTGGGATACCAGCTTGGTGTTCTACAATTCAACTCAATTCTGACACTGTCTACCCAAAGATAGAGTCAAATTCCACAGGCTAAGCATTCAGTCCTACAAGACTCCACGCACCACTCCATTTCATATGTCTGTCACAAGCCCAGGTTGCTATCCATGCTTCTGACCTACTGGCTGTAGGTTCAACTGAACTCCCTGAATTCAATTAATTCGCTAGAGTGGCTCACCCAACTCAGAAAATCAGTTTACTCACTAGATGACTGGCTTATTATTATAAAAGGATGGAACTCAGGGACAGCCACATGGAAGAGATACAAGAGCAAGATATGTGGGAAGAGACATTCGTGCCCTCTTGGAGTACACCGCTCTCCCCAAATCTCCATGTGTTCACCAACCCGGAAGCTCCCCGAACAGTTGATTAAATCAACTGTGGCCATTGGTGACTGATTCAACCTCGAAGCCATCTCCCCTTCTGGGAGGTGGTGATGGGACTGAAAGTTCCAACCCACTTATCGTATGGTTGGCTTCACTGGCAACCAGCCCCCTTTCTTAGAATCTGTCCAAAAGTCACCTCATTAAAATAACAGAAGACACCTTTATAGCTCCCATCACTTAGGAAATTCCAAGGGAAACAGTGATGAGGACCAAATACATATTTTATTATAAATCACAATATCACATTAAGATAACTGGCATCCCTTCATTCCTTCTTATTAGATTGATCTAAAACAGGTCTCCTTACTTCTATGGGCACCTGGGTGGCTCAGTCAGTTAAGCGTCTAACTCTTGATTTGGGTTCAGGTCATGATCTTGGGGTCTTGAGATTGAGCCCAGCCTCGGTTTTGTGCTGGGTGTGGAGCCTGCTTAAGATTCTCTTTTTCCCTTTCCCTCTCCCTCTGCCTGCCCCCCTCCTCTCTCCCCACAAAAATACAAAACAAACAAACAAGTCTCCTTATTTCTGGTTTTTCATCTATTTTCAACTGTCTTCAGATTAATCTTCCTAGAGTTCAGTTCTGATAATATTACTTTCCAGCTCACAATGTCTTCAATGGCTCCTCAGCCTCCCTAATTCCTTACTGTGCCCATTGAAGTCCTCCAGAAACATTTCAGTTTACTCCATACATGTTCAGTTCACTGTTTTTCCCTGCAATACGTTCCTCTTATTTCACTGTCTTCATGAAACTTTTCCTGGTATTCCTAACAAGAGCTCTATCCCCCCTCCTCTGTGCTTCTGTGGTACTTAGTGCCTCTAATACATGGCTCATTGAATTCTATTTTTTATATAATTATCTGTGAACATCTTAGCATCTCAATCAGATTGTAATCTCCCTGAAGGTAAGTCTTATTTCCTATTGATTTTCATATTACCCACAAGCCATTTGTGATACCTTACGTAGTTAGCACTCAACAAATATTTTTTGAATAAATACTTGTAGAGGGAATATTATGAAACTCTGCCATCTCCTTTTTCTAGGTGACACTTGAGACTTACTTCATTGTAAATATTTTTCAATGTTTTTTGAAACACAAATACAAGTTTTAAGATGAGTCATGTCACTCTAAAAAACCTAATGTATGACTTACGATTCCTCTAACCTGGTTCTGCTTTGATTGGCCTTTTCTACAATGCAAAATTTCCTAACAATTTGTGGTATTATCTTTTTAGCATATTTATTTATACGATATGAAAAGTAGTTATTGCAACAGATCTTTTATGAAATGATTTAATCATCCAAATTAATCCAAATGAATTTGCTTTGAGTGAAAATGATATGTTTAATAAAGTGTTATTGGCTGCATTTCAGAATCCAATATTAAAACTCAGATTTATCTGTATTTATTGGTGTGGACTAAAATGCAAATGTCATATTGAGAACTGAGACTAAACAAAAAGGATCTGCATCTCTGGAATGGGGTGGTTGTGAAATAATTTGAGGTCTGGTCCATCACATTTATGGCTTTCCTGATAGATTTGTTAACAAGTATGCTAGGATGGGTGGGAATTTATTTCTAAATGAGATTATCAGTACATTTGTGTAATGAATTTTATAAATTTTTACTGAGAAACTTTGATGAAGAAAATATCTTAGCTGGAGGGACAGGAAAGGTGAGGCAAGGAAACTGTGACCTCCTTACTACAAGGGCTTTATATCCAGACGGGGAAATCCACTAGCTTTATACCCTGAGAAATGAAAGGAAAAAGTTAAAGACCAACATAAAAACATCCCTCCTTAAAACTCCTAACCTGGATGAATAGTGGGACTGTTTTTGTCTCTCTTTAAAGGACACGAGAGGATAAGGGAGCTCTGTGAGCTCATAGGGATGGCCAATGACCCTGGAGGTCCAAGCATGATACTCTAACACCTACTGTTGGCACAATTCTAGGATGACACCGACACCTAAGATTTCCATCCCCTGTTAGTCACACCCTGTATAATCCCCTCCCCCTGAGGTTTGGTGGACCTGTGAAAAGGATGAGATTATCACTACCATGGTTATTTACATTATAGAAGACTTCCCTGTAGCAGAACAAAAGAGGCATTCTCCTGCTGACTTTGAAGAAGTTGCCATGATGTGAGAGGGCCAGGTGGTTAGAACATGAGCCTTGCCTCCAGGGGCTGAAGGTGTGCCCCAGCCTACAGCCAGCCAGAACACTGTGATCTCAGTCCTACAGTCTCACGGAACTTAATTCTGCCAACAATGTGAATGAGCTTGAAACAGAGGACCCAGAGCCTCAGATGAGATCACAGTCCTAAGTAACAACTTGATTTCAGCCTGGTGAGATCCTGAGCAGAGAGCCCAGACTCCTCATTCACAGAAATTGTCAGATAATAAATGTTTTGATTCAAGACATTAAATTTGTGGTACGTCATTTCACAGCAATAGAGAAGCAATACCCACAGTTAATGTGATTGCAAACTTGGGCAGTCATCGCTCAGAGACAGATGTCCTGTCCTCTTTGTTGGAAAACATACTGAAGGTTGTTTCATCAAAGCTGCCGTAGCCATATACAATGTTGCCGTAGCCATATACAAAGTTGCCATGTGGAGCACCAGGAATGCAGCGGGAGAAAATGGAGTTGGCAGAGCAAGGGAAGCAGAGATAAATGCATTCAAGTCCTGGCACTTCATTCACTCTGGCCCATCTCAAAGTTGGTTATCTCAAATTCTTAAATCCTGTGAAAGAGATTCTTTGCAGTGGCACTTATCCTCCCCAGGATTAATAAGTAACGTCACTGGGATTTGATCCCAGGCATCCTAGTTCCAGAGGCTTGTTTCCTAACCATGAATCTCAGGAGAATATCCTTACCCATTGATTATATAATTAATCTCATCCTATTTGATATAATTTAGAGCAGTTAGATCAAGGAAATGAATATGACAAAAAGCACAGGTATTCAGGTACTACTTTTAGCAGGTCTAATATATTTATATCTTACAGACTTTTTCTAAAGTTAAGAAATAATTTTCTAAATGTTGATTTTAATCTACTGTTCTCAACATTAAATAATTCTCATATGTTTGGTTAAGCATTTGTTATCCTAATAGTATAGTCATTTTATTTTCTCAAGACTCCTTTGCAAAATTTTGTAGACCTTTCATAAAATGTTGATATTTGAGTCTCAGTTTGTACTGTTCTAAAATATAAAAACAAAACAAAACAAAACAAAGTTCACAAACTGAAATCATATAACAGAACTATTAGGACACGCTTGCCAGAATATGGAAAGTAAAATAGGAATCGACTTTATCATCCTGCCCTTTGGCTGGAAATATGACAGTAAAATTCTTACCATTCCTCAAGTGGTAATAGAGGACAACCATGGGCAATCCATATAACCTAATGTGAATAGCCAAAATGGCATGAAAATAAGCCATGAGACCTATGAAAAAGTACTACAAAGCAAAGAAAATATCATCCTAAAAACTGAGGAGAAGAAGAGATTAGCCATTATAAGCATTCTGATGCAGAATTCAGGGGAAGAAACCAGGAACATTTTTGTTTTTGTCTGAAGTACACAAAATACATGATTTCCATAAAACCATGGAAAAATATTGAGAGGGAAGAATAGTCTTGTATAAAAAGAAAATAACCTGAAGTTAAAAAAAAATTAGATGAGTTAAAAAGGGAATCTGATATGAATAAATACGAGGAAACTAAAAATGCATTTGCAGATTTACATCAATCTGCACTGATGGAAGTAGAGGAAGTATGAATAACTATTATGGAAGAAAACTTAATGTACAATTATGGAGAGCAAAAAAGACAAATAGATGAAGACACAGAAAATGTCATAGGTATGAATGAAAAACAATGTATGCATAATTAATATTTCTGAATATAAAACCAGATTAAAAGGAAAGCATATCAAATAAAAATATACTAGCAATAGAAGAAACACCTTTTATATATTCAGAAAAAGATTGTGTGAATATCAGAAGATACAAAAGAAAATAGAGAACCATACCTATACACACTTTCACAATAGTATTGAATTCAAAACTTGAAGGAAAATTATAATAAGCAATCATTCAAAAAAAAAGGAAAAGAAATATACCTATAATGGAACCAAATACTAAAATGGAAACCAGACTTTTCTTTTACAGCACTAAATGTCCAATCACAATGAAGCAATGTCTAGAGTTTTGAAAGCAAACCATGACCTCAAATTTTTATACTCAGCTTATATATATCAAGTCCTCCCTATGTGTTAAACACTCTAGTAGGTACTTTACCTGTATTAACCCCATTAACCTCACACAAATCCTATGAGAAATTTGAAAACTATGAAGTGCGAAATTATTAAGTTTATTTAGAGTCACACAGAAAAGGATGGTATTAGGATTTGAACTTATACCTATTTCATCCAAGGGCCTGAGACCTTAGCTATCAAGCTACAGTGTGAGTAAAGCCTTAGGAAATATATAACCCATATGCCTTTCTGGAGAAAAATTACTTGAAGACATAAGCAACCAAGAAATAAAACAAACATAAGAATTCAATAATGGAGATATTAGGACTGGCAGTAAGGACTTCGGTTAATTCACATACAGAACTATTAGCTTGCAAAACTGAACTTATTTTTATGTGTGTGTTTATGTGCATGCGTATATAGCTTTTAATAGAATATAAAGACAGACAAAATTTAATTTGGGCACAAAATAAATATGACTGAGAAGGCAGAAAACTTAAATTCCATATCTTTAGTAAACAAAATACAATTTTTAAAATTTTTTATCCATCTCAAGATTTCTGTAATCTATTTTCTGACAGTAGGTAACATTTTTGATAATGTGATAGAATTTTGACTTTAACCAGATCATCAGTCTTTCTAGTTAGCAGTTGTTAGTGAAATAATTCCCCCCCAAAGATGCAGTGTACAGGCAAGATTTCAAGTACCAAGGCCATTTATACAACATTATGAGGAAAAAAAATGTATGCTAAGGCTAAGAACAAGATCGTTGCTAACCTTTGTGCAAATTAGCAAAAGATGCCTCCCCATGATAGATACATTAGGAAAAGGCACAATGTCCTGTGGATAAATTAGAAAATACCTCAGGAATTATTAGAAACAGCTCCTCCCTCAGGGAAGATGCACTCCCAAATGGGTGTTTGGCTTGGCGAGAGGCCCGTGTCTTCATGCAAAGAAAAAGGCACTCCTTCCTCTGGGTAGAAACAGCTTCTTGTCAGGGTACATGACCTAGCTTGAGAAACATAAGCCAGATTTCAGTACTCCTTTGCCCCTCAGATGAGCACTTTTATATAGAAACCAGACTTCTGGACCATTCACCATGACCTTGTCTGGGAATATTAGCACAAATGTGAATCCTAATTCACCTGGGCTGTAAGCCTTCTGGCCAGAGTCATAATTTTTGTGTATCTTGAAATCTTCTGAATCTACATGTAACCACAAATGCTGTCAAAGATTAATTTTAAGAAATTGTTGAGATATTTTGATTTCAATAGTGTTATTTTCTATGTAATGTGAACATTAACCTTGAAACATTACATGATAATTAATTGCCTAGAAAAAGCTCAGAAACCTTTTAATTCCTATTAAGGGCCTCTATTCTCTTTTGGACATTAGAGCCTCAAGGTACCATGTCTGTCTTCTCTCCTTTTCAGCTTAAATTGAATGGAATATATCAATAATTTATTCATGTTTATCTCTTAAAACTAACACAAATAAGAGGTTTTGTTTTACTACTAATAATTTAATTTTAAAAACAGAACCAAAAGTCCCAGCGTATATTAATTATAGTACTTAAAGGTGGAGACAGGTGAATTAAAGCTTGCAAAATCATTTGTCCTGAAAGGGCATTCTATAAAATTACCACTAAGAAAATGGACAAAGAAAAAATAGACAAGAGATAAAATGAATATATAAAAAGGTTTGAATTCAGTGGCACCATCAGATATCTATTCTACTGTGAGCTGACCTTTTTTCTTATTATGTCAATAAGGACTTTTGTCTGCTACTACCTAGTGTTGATTATGATAAGGGATAAAAGAAACAAACTCATAAACTTCTTGGGGAAGGAAAAAGTTGATCAGCACTTGTGGAAGACAAATTAGCAAAATGTATGGAAATTCTTCAGCATGTTGATGCCATTTGGGTCCTTCAATTCCACTTCATTCATAAGAATTTATAATAGGGAAAATGAGAAGCAAATTTAATATCCATTAATAGACTGGTTAAATAAATCATGATATTTATGAAAATACTATATAGCATATAAAATTTCTACTGCAGGAAAGCTTTTTAGAATATAAAAATTCTTTTTTTTAAAACATTTTATTTATTTATTTGAGAGAGAGAAAGAGAGTGAGAAACAGCATGAGAGGGGAGAGGGTCAGAGGGAGAAGCAGACTCCCCGCCAAGCTGGGAGCCCAATGTGGGACTCGACCCCAGGACTCCCGGATCATGACTTGAGCCGAAGGCAGATGCCTAACCAATTGAGCCATCCAGGCACCCCTAGAATATAAAAATTCTTAAAGAAATTTAAAATTAGGGCACCTGGGTGGCTCAGTCGTTAAGCGTCTGCCTTCAGCTCGGGTCATGATCCCAGGGTCCTGGGATCGAGTCCCACATCAGGCTCGGAAGGCTGTTTCTCCCTCTCCCACTCCCCCTGCTTGTGTTCCTGCTCTCGCTGTGTCTCTCGCTGTCTCTGTCTCTGTCAAATAAATAAATAAAATCTTAAAAAAAAATTTAAAATTAAAAAAATATATATATATATTCAATTTAATCCCGGATCAAGAAAGGCAGAGAGAAAAGCGAAAATAAATAAAATGACAACAGAAATTATTTAGGTGGATGTTTTATATTCTTTTTCTCCTAGAAAGTGCATGAGTTTGTTTTTCACTCTTCTCCCTTCCAACAGGACACAGTGAACAGCTAAATCCTTATTGATTTAATAAGCTAAAATTAACATTTTGTAGTTTTAATGTAAATTTCTGAGCCTGTCAGGAAATAGATACATGGTTCAAGTACATGCTGACACAGCACACACAGACATTAAATTTGTTATTTACTGACGTGGGGAAGATTCTGCAAGGAACCGATTTAAGGGAAGTGGGGCAGGAGAGAAACAAAAGTAAATACAAGTCGAATTATTAGAGAGTAGGCCACAGCTCACATAGAACACAGATATATCTGGAAAGGCCAAAGGAATCACTGTGTCTGTGAATGGTTGGTGAGATGAGGAGTGACAGTGAGCAATTTACCTGCTGGCTCCTGGGCCTGTTGTCATTGTTCAGAGTTCACCTCACAGGGTATTTATTCCCCCTTTATTCCAGGCTGTGTTACCCAATTTATCAGGGTAGTCATGGGGGTATGGTGTTTCTCCCAGGCTCAGAAGTGGTGGGAGAAGCCAGAGCGCCTATGGCAGGCAGAAAGAAAACACTGGTCAGGGGAAGGCAAGGAGGCCGATGGCCTTGGCTGGTCCTCTGCACATGCGCTGGGCCATTCCTGCCTAGCTATTTCAGGCGGACTGCATAGAGAATTACCGTGAAGGTGGGAGCAGGTCCAGACCACCAGCTGCAGAAACATGAGCATGTGTCTGAGTGAATCTGGGCATGAGTACATCAGGAGGGGTGTATATATTGAGTTCAATTTACCACCCACTAATCACCTTTCAACCTACTTGCTATGGTGTGAATTTTTGTGTCTCCCACTCCCTGCCCCACCTTAAATTCGTATGTTGAAATCCTAACATCCTATGTGATGGTATTAGGAAGTGGGCCCTTTGGGAGGTGAGTAAAACATGAGGGTGGAGCCCTCCTGAGTGGGATTAGTGCCCTTCCAGAAGAGACCCCAGACAGCTCCCTCACCCCTCCTGCCAGATGAGGAAACAGCAAGAAGACTGCTGACACCTTGATCTTGGACTTTATTTATAAGAAATAAATGTTTGTGGTTTATAAGCTGCTTACCCTAAAAAATAAAAGTATAATTAAACTTTTAATTTGTTACCATCTGGTAGGTGAGAAATGGTTTGTCAGTGTAAATTGAATGTGAAATGCTTTTATTAAAAGTATGCTCTGTTGGGGTGCCTGGGTAGTGCAGTCAGTTGAATGGCCAACTCTTGGTTTTGCTGCAATGGTGATCTCAGGGTTGTGGATCGAGCCCTGCATCAGGCTCTGTGCTGAGCTGGGATTCTGCTTGGGATTCACTTTCCCTCTCCCTCTGCCCCTCCCCACCATTCTCTTTCTCTCTCTCGCTCTGTCTCTCTCTTCCTCCTTCCCTCTCTCTTTCAAATCAATAAATCTTAAGAGTATGCTCGATTATCTTTCCAGTGTCCTCAAGGATTATTTTTTTCTCTGTAATATCAGTTCAAGTTATTGGCGCATTTTTCAATTAGGTTGTTCATATTTTCCCTTTGTGATTTTTTTTAGGAGCTCTCTATATAGAAGACTAGCCTTTGTCATTGATACATTGTAAATATTGTGCTTTGGTCTTACATTTTTCTTTTGACCTTGACTTTTTTTTCTTGCAGAATTTGTTTTCAGTTTTCTTGTTAAATATTGAATCAGAATTAGAATGACTCTTCCCACTCTTCCCATTCACTATTAGTGAATTTCTCCCATATTTTCTTTAAAAGCTCTAAATTTCTAACTGGCTTTTTTGAACATTTTTGAATGTTCCCTTTTGAACATTTAAATCTCTGATTCATGTAGAATTTATCCTCATGTCAATGGATGTATGAGTCCAAATTTTTCTTTGTCCAAGTTATTATCCAGTTGTCCCAAATCATCATCTCTGATGATTTGAGGGCCACCTGAATCATATGCTACATTCCAAAGTTTTAAGTTCTCCTTCTAAACTTTCTCATAGATATGTTTATTTAACTAATGCCTACTTTCTCACTAGATTTTAAATTACAGGAGGATCCACACTGTGTCTGCTTTATTTTACCTATGTCCTCAGAGCTTAGAACAGCACCTGGCACATAGCAGGTACTCGATACCTACCTATTGTATTGCAGAATGCTTATGATGTTCTAGGACAGTGTTTCCCATTTTCCCCCACAAATAGGTCTAAATGTGATTTAGTATTTTTAATTTCATGACAAGTATTTTACAGAGCATAGAAATAAAGAAATGTGTGGCAGACAATATACAACATGTGCCTCAGCCGAGGTACATAATAGTTTCTTTCAAGCAATGTTATTTTAACCAAAGATATTTGATTCAATATATCTATATGTTAACAGGAGTCAAAGAATACTGAAATGTTAGTGTCTAGACGATTTTATCAAGCACAAATAAGATAAAGTCAATTTTTATAAACAGTAGACAGTGGGACATTGCAGATGCAATGTCCATTTCATTCTTTCACTCGTTTCTTAATAACCCTGGAGGTCCAAAATATCTAGTAAGTTGCATTTTTTTCTGGGAAACATGATCTTGAAACCCAAGCAACTCACCTAGCTGAAATCTGAACCTAGTCGATCAGGGCCCCGCATCTACTTTTCAATGCACCTCTACTGTTTTCTTGTTGCTATTTGACTTCATTTGATCCCCACAACAATCATACCAAGTAGGGCATTCTCTTCTTTTTACAGATGAGGAAACTCAAGTAATTCTATACTGTAAGTGGCAGAAAACTTGGGGATTTGCAAAGATCACAAGATATGTTCCTTGCAAATGACAATAATTTACTATATTTAAAAAGTGCAGCATTCCATTGTAGAATTATTAATACATTCAAATAATTTTATTTCATTCTCCATTGGCAAAGCAGCAGCATGAAAAGCAAAATAGCACACAACTTCGATCGAATGCAAATACATATCAAAAAATCATAGGTCCATGAGCTAGCAAATAATTAATTAAATGTTAAATAATAACAACATAGTTAATAACAGTTGTAATGGTATAAAAAAATAAAAGTCCAAGATATCCTTCCACTATTTAGCAACTAATGCTACATTTCTCCATTTCCTATTACTGGGATTACTATTATATGTATGTATATACATATGTATGTGTGGCATTTTTTTTCATTTCTTTAAAAGGAATTGAGTTTGAAATTCTTAATTCTATGCAAAGCAAACTCTTTAAGAATCAAAGGTTCTGTGACAGACACCTTACTATACTGTTCAAAAGAAAAGAGCATAGGACTGGAATGCACCAAGTCACTTGGGGTAAGTCACACGGCTTCTCCAATGACCTGAGATATCTGCAAAATGAGAGGAATTTGCAATAACAACCCTAATATTCATTCAGGCTTTAAATAACCTAAAATCCTGTAGTTCTGTGATCTGTCTCAAAGTATCCTACTCTTTATGACTATCCAGATGTCAATTCTAACTAATTACATTTACGAGACTAAACAGTGGTGATGAACGAGTACTGTTATCTTAATTTGGGTAGCTATGGCAGACTTTGTAAAGCAAAAAAATCACTATTGGGTGCAACTGAAAATTTCTGCAAAATAATCTTCTGATTGATGACAATATCCCAGGGCTGTGGCATGTTGCAATTACATACATAACTGCATTTCAGCTGAACAACTTAAAATCATTTGATTCTTTAAAATAGAGTAAATCAATACACCTATTTTTTCCTAGGAAATTGCATATATTTGTACCAAGTATTAAATTGCCATATCCCAATAGTGTGAAAAATATGTTATTGTTAAATAGTATAAATCTTCCAGTGCCTAAATAATAGTGTTAGAAGGTAACTTCACTTGACATTATGATTATTGCATAGAGTCCCTAGAATCCAAAAGTTTAATTCCACTGGCATGTGCAGTCTATAGGTTCCTGGAGGGTATGCATGACTTCAGTGCCATTTCCTGAGCAATATAGAGGCACAGACAAGTTTCTCACTCCATTTTCACGACAACATTTGCAGAATCTTAGATGGCTCTCAATATTGATGTTATATATGGTAGCAGATGGGCATTTTCCATCACAAGATGTGACATTTACCTATAAGGAGAGATAATGAGAAAAGAATTCTTAAAATTTTTAAAAACTGTCTATTCAATTCTTCTAAGATAACAAATGAAAGCAAAACTTTATTAGCACTATAATAACTCTCAAGCTTCTATGTTAGAAGACTGCAAAAAATACCAAGTTAAAACTTAGTAACGAATAAGTCCAAGGCATGTTCCATGGTGATGCCTCAGACAGCAAGGCTGACATAAATCAAACTCTGAAATAAATTGCACATATAACTAGTCAAGTATATATATAATGTTCATCATAATCTAATGATTCTATTGTAATCTGTATTGTATCATGGCTTGTGTAGACTGTAGTATTGGATAGGTCACATTAAATGGGGTAAAGTTAGAACTAAGACTATTTTTGCTGAGTTAAATTGCATAGTTAAGAAAATATGTAGTCAAATATATTTGGTTTTAATTTCCATCTCTCTAGATTGCAATTATGATTCATAACTATTGATTATTTATGCTAAAAATAGTTCACTTCTTCACAAATGGAATATTTTAATATTAAAATGTATGAATAATCTCAAAGTTAAATATTGTGACACTCAGCATTTTGTTGACTTACAAACATATTAGTGCTGTGACACATATACTTTTGGAAAGACACATGCCCTCTATGTAACAAATTATATTTTTCCACTTACAGGATTTTGACTTATACAGTCCTGTTTCCTTATGATTGATTTAATGATCACTTTCTGGCATATTCTTTCTTCTTGTTTGCCTGATAAAATATAGAATGAATTTATTCATCAGAAGGCTCATGTCAGATTGTTTCTTAATTCAATTAAACATATGCCTATATTTAAAATAAAATAATGTCAAGGTATACTTAAAATTGCCCTCATATATTTTACATTCAATATTTATTTTCACTTTCTAAATAGATTTTCTCATATTTTTAGCATTATACTTATCTCTTTACCTTATTGTCCTAGAATAGTTATCATAATCATAAATCAAAACATTCTACACATGAAATGTGTGTATCATATAGAGAGATAAAATATGTTTAAAATTCTAAAAATATGAAATTATTTTTACAATGAAACATTGTTTGTAGAAGTAAATATACAAGTACATAATTAGGCTTTTATGCATATATACATAAATCTTAGAATTAAAAACAGATTTAAAACCACTTTATCTTAATAGATGTTAAGATAAAATCATACATAAATGTAATTGAATTATTTATTAACCATTTTGAAATGTATGGATGAGTCAAATTATAGTTTATATTTATGGCTCAGAAATGATCTCTTATGACTTCACATTAAAATACTTTGTATTAATTAATGATATATTAATATGCCTCTGTGCGTGTGATGGATGACCACTTGATAATACAGCTAAGAATATATATTTAATGCTATAGGATAGTGGATTAAATAACCCCTGAATCAGGATGCAAAAAGACCAAGGTTCTTACTTCACTCTGACACTAACTCGCTTTGTTACTTTAGCAAAGTCACCGAAATCATTCTGCTGAGTTTCCTTGTTTGCAAAAGACTGAAATTAGATCTCCAGTTTCCAAACTAGTTTAGCCACAAAATCTTTAAGTGCTTATATGAAATTCCAACATGTAAAGTATCTAAAAGTTAAACTACTGCAGTTGAAGCAGAGATGAGTAGCAGAGATTGCCTGAAATTAAACTGTCATTCTCAAGGTCACTCTTGACCTTCAAAGTGCTAACTTCGGAGGTCACAGCTTAGTTCTCATCCAACTTAATTTCTCAGCAGCATTTGGCCCAGTCTATCACTCTCTCCTCCCTGATACAATTTACACACTTGGCTTCCAAAACACCCCCTTTGGTTTTCCTCCATCTCATTTGTGGCTCCTCCTCAGAATCCTAGGCTTGTTCCTTCTCCTTTCCCTGGCCTCCCAACTATAGCCTGGTCGGGGGTTCAGAATTGGTGATGGAGGGCAGGCTGGTGTGTTCCTTATGGTGCTTTCACTCAGTGGTTAGTTACTTTATTAGCCTTTCTATTCTCATGTAAGAAAGATTAGTTAATAATGAAATCATCTTTAATATGACCTATAAGGCACCTACCCTCTTTCTGTTACCTTCATTCTTGTGCTTAGCCAAACTTTGCTATTTCCTCTGCTTTCAATACTTTTTATTCTTCCTGGCTGGATTTCCAAAGACATTCATTCTCTACCCAGATGACACCTCCTTATAGAGGCATTCTCTAACCACTCACTTAAATTAGCAACCCAGCTCACCACTCTCCATCCCTTTTATTCTGTACTATTTTTCTTTATATCACTCATCTCTACCTGACACAATAGTATATATTTATGTGTTCATTGTTTCTCCCCCTTCTTCCTAATATGCACTGGCATGCAGGTATTGCATCATTCACTACCATAGTCCCAGTGCCTAAAAGAGTGCCTGATACATGGCAGGCACTTCATAGAACTCAGTTGGATTAGCTAATTTGTGCAATGAATGTAACTGGGACAGCATAAATTTATTGTTAGTTGGCTGAACTTATTAGTACCAAGAGGCATTTCCAACATCCAGTCTCTCCAAGATAGCCCAGTCACCCAGAAGCAAAGCCTGCAGACAAGGATTCTGTGATACCAAAGCAGAAACTATTTCACAAGTCCTTACATGTCAGATGGGAGAAACTGAGGTAGGTTGGTATTATTCTGCAACTTCAGAGAGCTTGGCAGAATTGAAAGGTCCTGGGCCTGAGCATTGGACAGGCCTGAGTCCACTACTGATTAGTGCAATCAACTTTTCTGAACATTCATTTCTTTATCTGGAGGGGAAACCATACTTACCTCCCCATCTACCTCCCAGAACTGTTGTGATGTTTGGTTGCCATACTGTCTTCAGGGGGCATAATGGTGCCAATGTGTGGCAGGCAATAAATAGCAGGATTATGGTCAGTTGTATAGATCTTCCCCTGCCTGCCCTCGGTTAACAAGATGTACTTACTTGTTTAATAATCAACATGGAGTTATAGAATCCAAGGTCCTTATTGAAGTCACAATGCCATTCTCATCTTTGAGATGGGCTAACTTTGTATAGCCCATCATGTTCCAAGCAAATTAGACCACAGAGACCTTTTTAACTTAAAACCTACTAAAATCCTATGCAATACCTTTTGGGAAACACAACAATAAAGAAATTTCTGATATTTAGGTTAATATTCATCTAAATTAAAAATACTTTATTCATATTCCAGAAGACTAAATTACAAAATAATTAACCACATGACAAACATTTAAATAATATTATAAAATGTGCTTCCCTCCTTGCATCATAAGATCTGAATTTTATGAGAAAAATCATAATCACCATGAGCAATTAAAACTAATCTATCAAATTAATGCATGTAATATGTCCTCACTTACAGATCTTGCAACAGCCTTCATTATAAAGCTTTACAATCCCTTCATTCTAGGAAGAGAGAAGGAATAAAGTCAAAACTCACAGTGTTTGTTATTTCCTCTTGGACTAGAAATAGAAAACTAACTCAGTATTTTTATTAAATATCACAAAACCTTTAAAGGAAAATTATAGAAACTTAACCATTTCTAATGAGAATTTGTTTGTTTTTAAAATTAGGAGCTGATATTTTGTTTAAATTTTTGTTATTCATTAGTAAAACAAAGTGCAAAAAGATTAGCTTACTTAGAAGAACACTTATTTATTTATTTATTTATTTATTTATTTATTTATTTAAAACATTTTAAATAACACAAAAAAAATTCTTACCAAAGCAAAGTACTAATAGGTACTCTAAATAGAGGCCATTATGTTTTTTTCAATTCCTTGAAATAACTTAAAGTACTCTGAGACATGACTAAGTTCCTGAATATAATTGAATTTTAAAATGATGTATCTTTTCTTTAACATTTTATTCAAAAAAATCCACCACTTCAGGATGACTCTTGCCTAAGACTAAATTAAGAAAATTTTATTGATTATCTTTTTGAATTCTTACAGTAAGCCACTAATTGTATTTGGTAACTTGCTAATTACAATTCAAGTAACAGAATTTACACTATAAAAATGAATCTGGGAAATAATATGATGCCTAAGATTCTTTCCAGAGCTGAAATTCTATTACTTTACTATATACAATATCTACCTACCCAGCCAGCTAGCCACCATCACTAAAAGGGCACATCTTGGGAAAAAAAAAAAAATGAATGAGACTGCTATTTCTGCACACTTAAGAAAAATATTGCCTACACAACAGAACAAAGTTCACTTTTCATTAGGGATTACTATCTCCTAAATAGTTAAAGCTACGAAGGATCTTGTAAGAAAAAAGTATCTATCACCTCCAAAAATCTACTTTCCCAATGGACTCTTCTCTGAGAGAATAAGGAATTGGGGTATCTAAGCTAAAGGATCAGCAGCACTGTGATATATGCCAGGTTCCACCATGGCCTGTGCTCAGAGAAGTTAAGACAAATTTCATTTAGGCCAGCATGAATTAAAAAGGGAATGGTATCATAAATCTGGCTGTGTGTTTAAGAAATAAAGTTGGCCAACCTCTAATTGATTATTAATTCATACTGAAAGAGAGGCTAGGTCTGCTGATCAAATGATTTTTCAATAATTCTTTGATCTAGCACAATGTCTGTTCAGGGAGAATCAAAGTTATTTGGAACACCATTTATAACTCAAAATGGCAAACTGAAGAAATATAATGAGCTTTTATGTATACATGAAAATAAAACATACACCAAAATAAATAAGCCACAATGTATTTATGTACGACCTTCGAAAACATATTTTCTAAATTATATGTAATACTACATTTTCTTAGATATGATAAAGTACAAACCATTTTGCATTCAGTCTCATTAAAAGGAGGACAGACCATATTGTAGTTCAGAATCATTGTCCCTTCATCAGTCTTAACACATTCGTATGTGGTACAATTATAGTGCCAGGTACTCCCCTCCTAAAAATAAGAGAAAGTTACTGTTTTGCTTATTAAAATCTGATATGTTTCTTAAGTAGAATATTTCCTATCCAAGATGCAGAGAACTTCCTGTGACATACAATGTCCATCTGGAAATATCCCCAAACTTATCTAAAAGGATTAAAAATACATAGATGGTGTGTGTGCATGTGTATTTGGTTTCATACTAGAACTGAGATGTAAACGTGAAATAAAGTGATAGAGAGGAAAGAATCAAACAGGTATGTGTTTCTACTACAAGATTAATTATCCAATTTGCCCAAGTGACAAAGGTCTTGTTTTAATATTCCCTCACTAATTATAAAACAACAAATCGTATTAGTTAATATGCCTCCTTTCTTGAGATTTATTTATTCTTCCTTCTACTCCCTTATCAACAAAACAATTACAAAATCTTTGGATGACAGTGATTATTGACTTTTGCTTCCAGTTTTATATTCCTTATCATTGTTTTAAAACATACTCCTATTCCTTTAACAAATTTTTAAACATAATAACTTTATTTCATTCCTGATTTCAGAATTCTTATTTAGAAATAAAAGCAGCTGGACATATTATAACATAATTATTGGGCTGTAGTTGTCGATCTATATTCTTATTTTTTAACCCACATTTTAAAATGCTAGCCAAACTCTGGCTTAAAGATTCCTTGTGCAGTAAGGAATTTCGATGAACTTCTTTTTCTCCAGATTCTATTTTAACTTATAAATATCTTTAGATCTTCTATGAACCTTAATTAGAAAAGATCTCCAAGTCCAGGTATAAGAGAAAATAAAATATTCAAATCCAAATAGTAATTCTGTTAATATCCAGTTCAAATAGTACTATCTTGTTTATCTGTAATCAAAAATCAGTTGTTCCACAGAAATTAGATTTCTAGATAACTAAAGTTTATCTTTGAAAGAGCAAGAGTTAACAATCTTGATGTATATTTACCTTGATTGCATTACTTGTTGAGTTCTCAAAAAATATTCTGAACATAATTTAGTCTTTTATCTACATTTCAGGCTATCACTGTGAATACTAGTCATATAAATAGATGGTTCCTGGATTGTTGATTATAGAGTTTATGTTGCCCTTTTACTAAAAGCCCCAAATTTCTGTGTTGTTTCAAGTAAATTTTGATTCCTTTTCTCTCACTGACACCTATGTCTTCCTCATCATTTTAGAAGCTTTTGTTTTCAAAACCCCTTCTTTAAAATAATATATTATAAAACAGAAATATTGCTAGGATAAGACAAACAGTATCAACACTATTTAAATTGGTAACACTAGTTTGCACATAACTGCAAAACATAGGTTATGGCACAAGAAGACAATTATTCATCTTTCTTATTTAATAAAATACACAGGATTGGAGAAATCTGTTTTGGGGGTATGTGACTAATCCCATGTAATTAAGAACACCAGAAGTAAGACCTCTAGTTAATTAAACTATTAATGGAAAAACTTAAGAATGGCAAAAATAAATTGGAACAACTTTCAGGTAATGTAAGTTATAAAGAATTAGTCACACTCCTAAATCTGATGACATCACTAATAACTGCACTAAAAATAGAAAGTTCCCTTTCTTTCTTCTAGGGAAGGAGTAGGTCAGTCCATAAATCTACATGGAGTTATTATGAGACTATAGGAGAATTCTGAATAATTATTGTATTATTTTTGGTAGAAAGATGTGATATAGCATTACTGACTCTTGAAGTCTTCTTTGTAAAAAAATATTCTAAGTCTTTTATCTTATTTACCCACTGAAATAATAAAATGTTAACACTGTGAGTTTCAGATTTCTGTTAAAATGCTTCATTTTTTAAATTTCTTTTAAAGATTTTATTTATTCATTTGAGAGAGAGAGAACAAGCAAAAGAGACAGCACGAGAGGGGTGAGGGGCAGAGGGAGAAGCAGACTCCCCTCTGAGCAAGGAGCCCAATGTGGGGCTCGATCCCCAGACTCTGGGATCATGATCTGAGCGGAAGGCAGGCATCCAACTGACTGAGCCATCCAGACACCCCCCACCTTTGTTTTTTAAGATTTTATCAGATGAATGGATAAAAAAGATGTGATACATATATACAATGGAATATTATTCAGCCATCAGAAAAGATGAATACCCGCTATTTGCATCAACATGGATGAACTGGAGGGGATTATGCTAAGTGAAGTAAGTCAAGCAGAGAAAGACAATTATCATATGGTTTCACTCATATGTGGAACATAAGCAATAACACGGAAGACCATAGGGGAAGGGAGGGAAATCTGAAGGGGGAGAAATCAGAGAGGGAGATGAACCATGAGAGACTATGAACCCCAGGACACAAACTGGGGTGTTTCAGAGAGAAGGGCGCGGAGGGATGGGGTAACAGAGTGATGGGCATTAAGGAGGGCACGTGATGTGATGAGCATATGTGATTATATGCAACTAATGAATCATTGAACAATATATCAAAAACTAATGATATACCGCACAGTGGCTAACTGAGCATAATAAAAAAAAATAAAATAAAATGTTTCATTTTAAATGAGTGAATAAAATAATGTTTTTTTCCCTTTGTTCTAACAATTAGAAATAAGCAATTCCCAAAGCCCATTTTCCTCACATCTGGAAAAAAAAATGAGGATCTATACTAAAATGAGTTTCAGAAATGAGTTAAACATATTCCTTTACAGCAGGAATTATCAGAAACTTTAAAATGTAACAAATGTAACTGTGTCTTGTGTGCTGTATATGAGTGTGTTTATTGTACGAAGAACTCTGTGTGTGTGTGTGTGTGTGTGTGCATGTGTGGTATTTTTCAAACTTATTTGATATAAGAACATCTTCAGAAAATTGCACAGAGAGCTACCCTCCAAGGAACTTATTTTAGGAACTAAGGAATTCATACCTCATATATAACTGATGTTCCATTTTCCATTTGAAATTTGCAGGATACATTTTTGCAGGTACCACAGCAATCATAATCACTTGGAGATGGAATGTACAACTGGTGCTGGGTATAATAATAGTACATTTAATTAGCCACACAACAATACCAATATTTTTAATGAATCCATTCTGGAAGTGCTTCCCAGTATTACTATATGCTCTCTCAGAACACCTGTAAGCATTTTAAAGGTTGAATTTGAGGCACTTCAAATAATAATTGACTTTATATTGCTGTATTAGAAAGTGAAGGAAACTATTAACCTTTACATCTAGCAGCCAAGATTCATCAAGCAGGTCAAGCAAGCTATATAGATAAATAGATAATAAGGCTCAAGATCATACACAGGAAAAGGAAAATATGCATTGTATAGATATATTACACATTAATAGATTATTGAACTATTCAAGTGTATACTTTGAACTTATGCAGTATTCACTAGTTAAAATTCTATAGCTGCCATTTTATGATTAATTTAACTCTCCACTGGAATGACTTACAAAGAATACTTACAATGTCACATTCTTTTGAGCAATTCACCATTGTAAAATTCAGAGTGTGAAAACCTATATGGTTATTTTTTTCTTCCAGACACTCCACTGTATAACAAAAGTCCCCTTCCAAATACTTTATCATAGATTGGCCAGGATTCAATACTGATACTCCTTGAAATACACACACATCATCCTTTTCTAAGAAAAGAAAGTCAATGAAAAGTACTATTTTGAGTTTTTTATTAATCAATCAATGGAACTTTTACTTATATTTATGTTTTCATTGTGATGTGCAATTTTTTTTCAAAACCAATAAGATCTTTACCTCTATATTTTGTTAATAACTCAAGAGTTTACTTAATAATGAATGTAGCACATTTATTCCTTAACATACAATAAGAAAGTGATCTGTAAAGTCAACTCCTCTTTACTGTTTGAACTGCCTTCACAAGCCATACTTCATAGCAGATTCCAGAATTTTGGACTTATCATCAAGCTACTTGTTATTCTCTCTTCCAGAAACATAACATGACATTTTGGGGGAGTAGATATAGATGGAAGCAATATCTAAATCAACAGTAGTGGGGCTCTTCATGGTGGCACTAACATTTTATGGTTTTTAATGGTTCTTTTGAGAGAAAATTTTCAGTTTTGTTGTGATGCAAAATATAGCCTTGTACATTGTACTCAATGATGAAGGTAGTTGATACAAAGTAAAAGCATATTAATTTAGGCTAGGCTAGTGATGAAGATTCAGCTCAGAAGCTCTTTGTGCCTTGCCAACAACTGAATTTAAACTTTCTTGCATATAAAAATGCAAAAGTTTCAAGCTGTTGAATAAAAGGTTTTTCATTAACCCACCAATACATAATATGAAGATTTGTTAATTTATAGAAAAATCAATTCTATTCTTTACAATGTTAACATCCATAACGATAGCACAGTGAACAATAAGTCTCCCTTTTAGATGTTTATTTTTAAAATATTAAATATATATATTAAAAAGAACCATAGAATCAACTTTAAATTCTGCAAAGCCTCTGAAAAACACATTCATTTTTCTGTCCCATTAACATATTTGTCAGAACATTTAGAGATATTACAAAAGAGGCAACTGAAAAATAATAGTGCATTTTTATAATAAACTGGCAAAATGGCTTAAAATGTGTAATACAACTCAAAGAAAATCATTTTTAATTTATTAATAGTGAACAATAGATACCAATAATATTCATATCATTTAAAAGCTAGATAAAACATAGTTACCACAGAGATACTGTACACATCCACAGTCACTCTGAAAGTTATGGTCTATTGCAGTAAATTCTCCCTATTAGAAAGATATTATTATTATTAAATATGACTTATACAGCTTATTATATGACAACTATAAAAATATATACACAGTATAACATTTAGTAAGTTCCCTACCCCACAGCCATACACATATCAGGTGCTTAATAAATATTTGATAGTGAACAGGCTTTGATTAACACAGTGGTCATTTAATTAGCAGCCTACAGAAAAAATTTGCAATAAACAATATGATTATGGATCACTTAATCTCTCTAAACTTTAATTTCTTTATCTATTAAATGAGTGAAAGTGGAGAAGATGATCTTTATGGTCTTTAATAACTTGAAAATATTGTTGGATTCTGGGCTTCTAGTGAGTAATTGGAGATAAGAGAATATGTGCTAATCCTAGAAATTTTGGTTGGTGCACGTTCTTGATCTTCTCCATAGAGGTGGTCCAAGGTTCTGATGTTTGCATGGAGCAAGCGACATGCAAACATCATGTCACTCCTGTGACAGCATATAAAGCCAGAGCAGAAGAATATAGTAGAGGGACTAATAGCACAGACTCAGGAGCAAGTCTGCTCTGTGCCCATCTGGCTTTGCTGCCTGCTAGCTGTGGGATCTCAGGGAGGTTACTGAGTCAGGCTTCTCCTCACGTCCCTCATCTCTAAAATGGGTATAATAACACTGCCTACCTCTTAGGTTTAGTTAGAGAAATAAATGGGTCAATTCAGGTAAAGAACTTACAATAGAGTGGACACACAGAAAATGTGGTATAACCTTTAGGTGTCAATAAATTGCTGTCATACCAATCTTAAACACTGCCCTGTCAGAAATGATACAGGGTCCTCTCAGTGTAGTACCAGATTTAAAGTTTCAAGAATTGCATTTTTAAGTAATAACTTTTCCCGAGTGCATTTAATTTTCATATGATATCAGTAATAAAATTAACTTGATTCTTTTTTTAAAAGATATTTATTTATTTACTTATTTATTTATTTTAGAGAGAGAGAGAGCACAAGTGCAACTAAGGAGAGGGGTGGGGGTGGGAAGGGGAGGAAGAGGGAAAAAATGCCAAGCAGACTCTGTACTGAGTGTAGAGCCCAACATGGGGGCTTGATCTCATGACCCTGAGATCATGATCTGAGCCAAAACCAAGAGTTGGATGCTTTTTCTCAAGGCATAAGAAAGGTTGCTATCTTTCAGCATACATTTCTTACCTCACACTTTGGTGCATTTATTCATGTTCAGCCTAGCCTCTATCTAGAATAGTTCAACTCCTTTCATCCATTATTCTACACTACCACTTTCTTCCAAACTTTTCTTGATGGTTAACTTCCCTAGAAAGTTCTCCATGATGATTTGTACCTTGTGGTTAACATTCTGAGTACTGTGTTTATTTTATCATAATAATTCTAGCTAATCCTTATTGAGCTCTTTCTATGTAACAGGTACTATCTAAGTAATTTATATTAACTTATTTTATTGACATGATGTAGGTATTGTTATTTTATATTGCAGATGAGGAAAGTGAAGCACAGGTAGGAAGAGTCCAGGCCAGGAATAAAAACAAGGCAGTTTCAACTTGCTTTTGTTCTTGTTTCGACTTATGTCTGGGCTATAGTTTCTAAAGGAAATCAAAAAGTTATGGCAGAGTAGAAAGAATAAAGGAATACACAAAAGCACACACAGACATAAAACAACCCTTGGTTTGAGTCCTAAAGATCTCAATCATTTGCTCTCTCTAGACCTCAACTTTCTTATTTACAAAATGTTCATAGATAACTCTTAAGAAAATACCAACAGTTACATGTTTATATCCCCTCCTTCACAACAGAGGCATCATTGGCACAATTTCTTGAAGAATCACTGGGGACACCTCTCAATATTGAGATAATCTTTTTTTCAATGTTTTGCTTCATTTTAAGACCAGTGAAGTGAAGTAGATATAAGGCTAGTAGATTCAGTCACCCGTGAAAAAAATAATGGATTGCATTTTCTTATCTCAAGTAAATAAAAAGGGTTTACTGCTCCCTGATACCAGAGCATGTTACTTTAATCAACTTCAGTATAATTTAATGAGGATAATTTCATTAACTCTGAGAACTCAGAAATAAGGGGGATAAAGGAAGAATAAACTAACTTAAATAATATGACAATTCAATCAGAATATGTGTTCTTACCACTTCACAAGTTGGCATAACAAGGTTTTCACAGCTACATTCTAAAAGGCAAAAATCAACGTATTTATATTGGTCAGAATATATCACTGTACTATAATAAAACTTCAAAGTATGAAAATTAGTTACCGCAACGCCATGTTGGACAACATTGACCAGATACATTTTCTTTGACAAGCTTCATATCCTCTGCACAGTCAAGCAGTGGTGCAGGACAAAGATTTGGGTCACAAACTAAATAGAAAAAAATTCCATGGATAAAGGTTAGCTTCTTGTAAAAGCTTGTCCTTACTACCTACCGTTTAACCCACTGCCATTGCTAATGTTGTGCATGGACTCATTTCTCCCACCACTCACTTGCCATGTATCGGTGGGGATGGAATACATGACTCCCAAGCAGGTACAACAGTAGTAGAACTAGGGCAGCTCAGCAGGTGAAGAGCCCTGAGAAATGCCAGTTGTGCAAGAAAAGAAAGGAAGTAGAGAATGTATGGAATCACCTGGGAAGCTAGAAATTCTAGGATGATGAGAAAAGTCATAGTAATCTATTTCGGGGAAGTAATGATATTATCCAAGAAGAGCTCTTAGATGTATGAAAATATTACCTATACTTGATATATATTTTATGTACTAGAATTCAATGAAGGTCTGATATAGCAGTGCAATGAAGATTCATAGGGCTTTTTAAATATTGGATAAATCTAAATATTTTAAATTAGTTGAGATATACTTACCACAATAATATTGTGGACAACAGAAATGTGTAGTATTAAGATCCACAGTGAGGAATTCCCCATCAGTACATAGTGGAATAGGTTTGGTGCAAGATTCACAAACTGAAGGTAAAACAAAAAGCCAGAAATCACAACTGAGCTAAAAACAAGCTAATTATTCATTTGGATTACTACACACATATAAAAATCAACATGAAATAATGTTTAATAAAATAGGAAAAAGGGAAAATAAGGCTTTAACAGATCTCCTCATTTGGTCATGAAAACCCTACTATTAGGTATATTGCTATATGCTTCCAGAGCACAGTGACCGAGGAAAACACGATCTTACCAGAAATATAGAGCATTAAGATTTCTAGAGCAACTTTCTTTTTCCTAGGATCAAGATGTCATTGATTTATTTACTTCAGTTTTCTGAATTCACTACCCTTGATTACTCCAATTTATGAAAGAATAATAGAGTAGGCACCTGTTCTTTTGGGCTGTTCAGTATCCCTTTCACTTCAATTACAATTCTCTGAAAGACCCTGATGAAATGTCCCACCCATACTGTCTTGGAATGACTCTTAATAAAGGTGCCTGACTCTCAGCAGGCCTCTGTGTAGGAACAACCCACATTAGACAAATCAGAATCTCTTTCTATGGCATCTGAATCATAAACAGAGGCACACCAGGGCAGAAAATGGATGTTGCTGACTCAGTCATTAGTGACTGCCCCCTGGAGTAGCTGGTTTCTCTCCTTCCCAGGGCTTGGTTGTTCTGCTTCATCTTGATCCTACAAAATCTTGATCCCCAAGCCTTCCAGTAATTGGTTGCGTGTAAACTAGCCACAAGCAATCCATTTTGCCACCTGCACTCAAAGAACCTTAACTGGTACAAAGAGATGTTTTGATTTCCATAGGTACACCTGAAACCTACATTAATCACCAGTCTTTGATATGAAAATTCACTTGAAATGGAAAATAGAGAACTTTTTATTTTTCAGTGTCCATTTCATCAGACAGAATATATAGCTCCCTATAGTCTTTTCCCAGACACCTTTCATTTCATTTCTACCATTCTCTTCCATCATCACTATGCTCACACATACATCACACATGATATATAAAATGAAGTTTTAAAGAGGTTCTCTAATGGCTTAGCAGAGTCCATTATTTCAGTTGGTTCTTCAAGGAAAGCCGAGGCTAATTTTTTCTCTAAAAACAACTGGTACTAGCCTTATTAAAGAAAAAAAAAAACTTAACTATATTGTCTTGAGCATGTTTTGACTGATATATATAGTCCATACATATAATAAGAGAAAGTAATGCTAACTGTAATAATTGTTGAGTCATTTATTTTTTTTTAAAGATTTTATTTATTTATTTGAGAGAGAGAATGAGAGAGAGAGGGCACGTGAGAGGGGGAGGGTCAGAGGGAGAAGCAGACACCCTGCTGATCAGGGAGCCCGATGTGGGACTCGATCCCGGGACTCCAGGATCATGACCTGAGCCGAAGGCAGTCGCTTAACCAACTGAGCCACCCAGGCCCCCAGTTGTTGAGTCATTTAAAATGCCATACTGCTTCTCCCTCTGACCCTCTTCCCTCTCGGGCTCTCTATCTCTCATTCTCTCTCTCGCAAATAAATACATAAAATCTTTAAAAAAATAAATAAATAAAATGCCATACTTTCTTTTCAACTGTTCTTATTCAGTTGGATTCCTATCAGTATATCAGCAGAATATTGGTTACCATCAGTCCCATGAAATTCATATCAAATAAGAGATTTTCCCTAAATTCTCCCTTCATTTCAAAAAAGTTATCTCACAGGGGCACCTGGGTGCCTCAGTCATTAAGCGTCTGCCTTCCGCTCGGGTCATGGTCCCAGGGTCCTGGGATCGGGCCCTGCATCAGGCTTCCTGCTCGGCGGGAAGCCTGCTTCTCCCTCTCCCACTCCGCCTGCTTGTATTCCCTCTCTCGCTGTGTCTCTCTCTGTCAAATAAATAAATAAAATCTTAAAAAAAGTTATCTCACAGAACACTCACCACAGAGAGGAGAAAAACAGCAAGGCTCTTCCTGTTGAACTTGAATCAAGAATTGGTCTTCTCTGCATTCTGGTATTGAAATCCTGGGACATTTCAATTGGTCACATTCTGCAAACACCAAGATATTTGAACATTTGTATAGAGTGGAATGATAAAATAAAGTAGTATGGTTTAGTTCTCTTTGAATTTATATATATGTTGCTAACTCAGTGTGTGTTTAGTGGGGGAGGGTTCCCACTCAGCACCCAGTAAATCTCTAGACACCAGCTGGTTGTCCTACAATTCAACTCAATTCTGACACTACCTACAGACACCAGTTACAAGCCCTGCTTGTTACCTGTACTCCTTTCTGGCTGACTGGCTATAAATCGGGGGTTTCCACAATCTTTTCCTTGGGTTTGATTAATTTGCTAGAGCAGCCAGCAGAACCCAGAGAAAAATTTTACTTACCAGATCACCAATTTTTTATAAAAGAACATAACTCAGGAATAGCCAGATGGAAGAGATGCATAGGGCAAAGAAGAGAGAAAGGGTAGGGAGCTTTTATGACCTCTCAGAGCGCACCAGTCCCTGAATTTCCTTGTGTTCACCAACCTGGGAGTTCTCTAAACCTCAGTCTTCTTTGGGTTTATTTTGGAGGCTTTATTATGTAGGGATGATTGATTAAATCATTGGCTATTGAAGATCAGATCCAACCTCCAGTCCCTGTCCCCTCCCTGGAGGTCAGGGGGTGGGACTGAAAATTCTAACCCTCCAATCACATGATTGGTTCCCCTGGCAACCAGACCCCATTCTCAGATTAGCTAAAGGCTTTCCAAAAGCAGTCATTAACATAACAAAAGACAACTTTATAGGTCTCCTCATTTAGGAAACTCAGAATTAGGAGCTCTGTACTGAGAATGGGGTAGAAGACCAGGTATGTATTTCTTATTATAAATTATAATATCACACCTGCTATTTCCTATATATTTCTGCTAAGATTAAGATCTTTAAAATGAGTTAATTATCTAAATCCATGTGTTAATATAATATATAAACTTAAAATTTATATATATATATTTATTTATAAAGAAATTGCAGGTGAAAAAAGAACTATTGTGGGGCACCCGGGTCGCTCAGGTTAAGCGTCTGCCTTCAGCTCCGGTCATGATCCCAGGGTCCTGGGATCGAGCCCCATGTCGGGCTCTCTGCTCACCCTCTGCCTCTGCCTGCCTCTGTGTGTGTCAAAAAAATAAATAAAATCATTAATAACATTGGGGAGGGTATGTGCTACGGTGAGCGCTGTGAATTGTGCAAGACTGTTGAATCACAGATCTGTACTTCTGAAACAAATAACACAACATATGTTAAGAAAAAAGAAAAAGAAGAAGATAACAGGAGAGGAAGAATGAAGGGGAGTAAGTCAGAGGGGGAGAGGAACCATGAGAGACTATGGACTCTGAGAAACTGAGGGTTCTAGAGGGGAGGGGGGTGGGGGGATGGGTTAGCCTGGTGATGGGTATTAAAGAGGGCACATTCTGCATGGAGCACTGGGTGTTACACACAAACAATGAATCATGGAACACTACATCAAAAACTAATGATGTAATATATGGTGATTAACATAACAATAAAAAATTTTAAAAAACCATTAATAAATAAATAAATAAAATCTTTAAAAAAAAGAACTATCTTTAGCAAGACAACTTCACAATATTTTATAACAAATCATTTTCTTATAGACCTAAAGAATGAGAATCGAATCCACTATTCCAAACAAACAATGAACCTCACTCTTTATTTTCCTAGTTAATTACTCACCACATTGATACTGTGGACAACAAGAAAGGCGACTATGGCCAACAACCAATTTCTGACTATTCGTACATGTTGGAATAGCAGCTTCACATAAGGTCATGTCACATCCTGGAAATAAGAAACAGAAGCACTAAAATATTAGCGAATATAACTAAAATCTGTGCTTCTAACTCAAATCAGGGAAGTGGTTCTTACTATGCATGTTTTTACACTGCAATTAAACTCATTCAACTGACAAATGGGTCATATGTGAAAAGGTAGCAGATTTAAGGTTTATTTATTATGGTCCTTTCACCCTTAATTGTCCTAAGTCAAAGATTCCCAGAACTTTGTCACATATCATTGAATACTATTAATTGCTTATAGCTAGAGATTTGTATGTGTATTTGCAAAATCAGCAAAACCATAATGAGGAAAAACTTGCTTTGAGAAAATAAAAATGATTTTTATGGCCATATTTCTGTTTTTACCTCAACGCTTTTGTTTACCAAACACTATGCATGTCCTGATTTTTTCACAAATAATATCAACAGATTTTGTGGCATTGACAGATGGGAAGTCTGCGGCCTGCACACATACCACAAACTTCCTTTGAACAGCAGGTCCACTTATCAGTGATGCCCAGGACAACTTCAGCTTCTCTTTCACAAATTGGCGAGGGCTCTTCATCACAGTCAGGTTCTGTAGGAATAATACTTCCATTCTCCAAACATTTGTAGAGGGCACATTCATCAATGCCCCCATTCCAAACCTCTCCGGCAGTACGAGGTTGGTCTTCACTATCTGTGCATGCTTAAAAAGATGGACAATGTTACATCACTCATAACCCGGACACTAAAATAAATCAGGCTATGATATTTGAATTTCAGACCATGACTTGACTTGGCTCAGTGACATAGATAACATGTCACAGATTTATCCTTTCTTATAGATTCTTCTTTTTATCAGCTAGTAGCTTACATTTCTCTTCCATGAAATTTGTAATGTAGTGTGCAAAAATATTTTCCCTTCTACAACTATCTGTAAATTTGCATGTCCTCTTCTATACATAAGATAATCTGTTCATTATTTCTTATTCATTTTGTCTTGTTAGTATGATTTATTTTGTTTGAACAAACTCAGTAAAATAACTGTAAGTTAGTTTTAAAATATTAACTATTCAAACTGAGTGGTATTAGGAAAAAAAGTCTCTAGCACATATTTATCATTTTTGTCATATGAAAATTCAAAACATGTCAACTTTAAAATCTAAATGTGGGAAGTAGCTTATTATTTAGTGACTCATTATTTAGTAATTATGTAGTTTTATTATTGAAGTGTTACTTAATGATAAATACGGTCCACTAGTAGTTCCTTTAAATTGATAGAGATGAATATAGTGATGGCCATATACCCAGCCTCAAATGAACTTCTTTTATATTATTCTCCTTACTGTCAAACCAACCTCACAGGTCCCTAAAAAAACAAACATGCCTGTTTATTCTCAAAGTCTTCTACAAATACTTTTCTCAATGGCAAACACAAACTTCTTTCTGGAACTATATATGCATTTCACTTCTACTTGCCCATTCTCTTTCATTATTAGCTTAATCTCTTTTCCTCTAACCGTAATGTTAAGCTCTGTACTGCCATTTTCTTGGTTTTGCACTATTTTCATCTGCAACCACCATGGAGACGATGAGTCAGAATGAAATGGTTTGAAAATGAAAGTTGAACAATTAAATGTTTTCTCCCAGATAATAACATTATCTGACATTTCTTGAGTGGTTATTTTACTCTAGGCACTGTTGCAAAATGCTTTGTATTATTTATGTATCCCCACTCTAACTTTATGGGATAAGTGCTATTATTTTCTCCATTTTACAGATGCTAACCCAGGCTCAAAGAGGTAAAGATGAATCACTATTACATGAAATAATTGGAATTTCAATTCAGTTCATATCCTATGCTCTTAATTCTTAATTTATCATACCCCACCTAGTTATTACAGGCATAGGTAGAGATTAAAACACATCATCACTGCATCACTGTGGGGGGGGGTTGTTAAATGGGTGATGGGGATTAAAGAGGACACTTGTTGTGATGAGCACCAGGTGTTGTATGTAAGTGTTGAATCACTAAATTCTATACCTGAAACTAATATTACACTGTATGTTTACTAACTGGAATTTAAATAAAAACTTGGAACAACAGCAACAACAACAAAACCACATCACCACCAAAACATCTAATTTGGGTAACATATTAAAATCAAACTACAAACAAACCAGTTTTCTTTCCAACACCTGGGGGACCTGTTGATCGGTCTTTCTCAGCACATCTCCCCAAGATCTAAAAAAGCTTTATTTATTTGCCAAATCCCTAAGCAGTCATCTTGCACTCTGCTGCTTACCGCATTCTTGCTCTGGAATGCACTGAATTGAGTCTGGCCTGTGAAGGATGGTTCCATTTTTGCACACGCAATCTTCCCTTAAGTTCAAACATGAAGAATGTCCATAGAACCACCTGTTCAGACATGTTCTTGCTTCACAAGTCCTCACACAGGGTTGATATTCCTTCCCCTCTGGGCAATTCAGAGCTATGAATAACAAAGGACAGAATTTGCTAATGAGAAAAGTCACCTATTTGGATTATAGTACAAGGAAGAAATATTGGATTTCTTTCTGAAAATGAATTTTGCCCATTTCCGTCTCTTCAAATTTCATTTTTCATTTATTCTGTAACCAAAAACTAGAAACAAAATAAGCAATAGGTATTTTTGAGTATCTTCCAGGGATCCAGCTAGTATTATATGTTATGTTATAGTAGGAAAATCTCATCTGATTTGTAGCAAGTAAACGTGATCAAAAGGCAGCCCAAATCTAGTAGGCATAAATATAGAGTCAACTAGTATGAGGTTACTTCTCTGTGTAGTGAGGAGATACAACAGTCTATTCAGAATAAGCAGAAATATGCTTTAAATATGTAACTCAACCAAGCCATAAAAAAGAAAAATGCTGTGTGTTTAGGTTTAATCCTTCACTGTCAAAAGAAACTACAATTGCTGAACAGTTTCTAAATGATGTTTTAGACAATTCTTTTGATTTTCAGTGATCTTAAAAAATCATATTGTTAAAAAATGAACACACAGCTGGTAGGGGTATAAATTGGTAAAATCTCAGCGGGGAACGATTTGATGGCATCTATTAAATTAGAGATGTCATACATTTCCTATGAATCAAGCAACACCACTCTTGAATAGTGATTATCTCTGGGAGCAAAGAGAGGTAAGGGATAGTAGAGCACACCAGGAGCTGCTTTATGTCTGAAATGAAGTCATGTAACCGGTGTTTGTGATATATTATCCTTTCTATATGTATTTTACTTTTTCTCCTAGGGAAAATGAAAACTTTTATTTTATTTTGGAGCATTTCATTAATATTCATTTTGACCATCTTTTACCACTTAATCCATTTAATTGCTATTTCTTAAATTAAATTAACAGTATTTTCTGTGAAATGTACCCAGGACTGGATATAGGTTTAATAAAATTTTTATGACATTACAACTTGATGAGAAACATGAGCCCCATAGATAAAAATTGGCAAAGAATACATACAAAAGAAAAAGGATTCGCAAACATGTATTTGCAAAAAAGACTGAACCTAGATACCAATCAAAGAAAGATTAGCTTCCAGGATGTGGATACTATGTCAGGAAAGGAGGAAAAGTGAACAGAAAAATATGTATCTTCTTCACAAGCTAGGGGACAAGCCAGGGGTCAAATGAGGCGGGTTGAATTGAAACCAACAAAATGTGCTCTGGGATACAGAATTAAAATCCCTGTTCAATCCCCCTGTGATTTCTTCAATATTTCCATTGCTTTTGCTGACTCATATTTCGTGGACTAGGTTTTCTTTTGGGAGGGTTGAGGCCGACCTTAGATTTAGATCATAATGAAACTAGAAGTTGCCTATGTGGGTGAGCTGGCCTCTAACTTCTACGTTACATTTATCTGCATTTTATTCTTACGAAATTATTTTGTGATGAAAAATGAAAAGAAAAAGTGAATGCAAAACATGGAATACTATTGGATTGTTGGAAAATATTATTGAAAATGTACTACTTACAGCAGTAATCAGGTGTTCTCCACTGAAGACAGATGTCAAACCTGTTGCACAGAGCCACATAGGCAGAAAGTGCATCACATTCATAGTTCCAAAAATAGGTATAATTGATCCACATCTTTTCACAAAAGTTCTGTGGTGAAACCTAGAGACACAGTTTGCTTTGGGATAAGTTATGTTGTTTTATTTCTCTGAAGACCCTAAGTTAGTCAAAAACTATTCAGAGAATCAAAGGGTAGCAAGTTAAGACTTATTATGGATCTTTTTTGACCTTAGATTCCAAACTTCATAATCCTAGATGTCACTTCTGATGTGAAAATATTTTTAGACACATTTTAGACAAGGTAAATATTGTCTGCACTAATCTACATAGTATATCTTATAAAGATGAAAAAGAAACAAAGTATGTGGACCTAGCAAAATCTATTTCCGATATTATACTTCGGGTCACAATCGTCTTTTCCATATACTGAATGGGACTTTAATCTATGATGGATAAAACCAGAAGTTTCTGAAGCATTCCATAATGATACATGGCATTACTTATTAAATGAGGTTATAAATGCTTCTCAAAAACTATGTAGTAATATTGAACATTGAACAATTTATGTAATTTGACATGCCTCAATTTAAAGAGATTTCTTCCTACAGATTGTTTCATTTTGATTTAGAAATGCCTGAAATCTAAATAATTTAACCTGTAGCAACATCTATTCCAATTTTTCTCTCTACTCATTCATTCAGCAAATGTACTAAACATCTCCATGCAGACACCAAATTCTGACAAATTTCAAAGGGCCAGATAAAAATACTTTGTATTTTTCATATCCCATCCTTTCTTCTTCAAGGTCCATGTCTGTAAAGACCAAGATTCTATGTTCTTTTAGTCTTCTTTATAGCATTCCCTTGGTTTCCAATTCTTCACTTTACATGGAATACTTGCTGTGGTCAAGAGCACCCTCATTGTGGGATCCAGGGAACACTGAGAGTTTCCTTCTTAAAACCCTCTCCTTGGACTTTTAGTGTATTTCATTCCATTGCCTGTCCGCCTGTCCGGTGTCAGCTCCTCTGCTGCCTCTTATTCTGAGTGTTTCTCTAGACCTCAGCCTCAGTGGTCACGTCTACTAGTGACAGATGTTCTTCTCAGACTCATACCACCATCTTGGGCATGGAAATCTTTTCCTCGGTTTCTTCATAGTTAAAGAGTTAAACATAAACTTACTACTACTTAAGATAGCTGTGAGCTAATATATGGTAAATGCACAGAGCAGACTCTGGAACATTGCACATTACTCGTTGTTTTTAAAAATCCATACACAAATAACTCCCCAAACCTGATCCTGGCCTCAAGTTTACCTCCTCTGAGCTCCAGAATTATATTTCTAAGCTTTTTCTGGGTATTTTTGCTTTGAAATCCCATATGACTTAATTTATCCAAAGTAAAAAATTACATACCTTTCCACTTAACCCACAAAAGCTGACTCTCCTGTATCCCCCATTCATATATTCACTTATGCAGGCTTTCATAATTTATTGAACACCTAACCACCTATCAAGCACCATGCTATGCATGAGGAGCATAAAGGTCAATAACACAGACCTATTCTCTGCCTGTGGACCTCATAGCCAAAAAGGTCTTTGAATAGAATCCAGAGGAGTCACCCCACTAAAATGAAATCAGAGGAGGGAAGTATTCTGGCTGGAAAAACTAGAAGCTTAGAAGCCCACTGGCAGGAAAAACCTTGGAATAGTCAAAGAGTTGAAAGGAGACTGGCGCTCAGTAAGCAAGAAGAGTGTAGCAGAGAGGAAGCTAGAGAAGTGGGTGGGCCAAAGTGTAGAGGACCTCATAAGACTTTAAGTGGAAGTGGAAGACACTGAAGGGTTTTAGGTAGAAAAATGATACAATCCAGACAGATCATCTGCCTGCGATGGAGATTGTCAAATGAAGGTGCTTACAAGTGGGAAACCAAATTACCTGCTTTTCTCTCTTTTGCCATCCAATTCACTAGGAAGGGGTTTGTCTGTGTGATTGGGCTATGACAGACTAAATGGCACTCTGCGTTGCCTCCCTAAGCCTTCAGTAGATAAGTTGAGAAGTTTTCTGATTTAATTACCCTACTAAGTTCCCAGTTAAAAATGCGATTTTTTGAAAATCATTATGCTCGGGGTGCCTGGGTGGCTCAGTCGGTTAAGCGTCTGCCTTCGGCTCAGGTCATGATCCCAGGGTCCTGGGATCCATTCCCGCATCAGCCTCCTTGCTCACCGAGGAGTCTGCTTCTCTCTCTCCCTCTGCCCCTGCTTGTGCTCTCTCTCTGTCAAATAAATAAATAAAATCTTAAAAAAAAATCACTGTTAAAAAAAAGAAAACCATTATGCTTTTTTTTAAGATTTTGTTTTTATTTATTTATTTGTCAGAGAGAGGGAGAGCGAGCACAAGCAGGGGAAGTGGCAGGCAGAAGGAGAAGCAGGCTCCCCACTGAGCGAGGAGCCTAATGTGGGACTGGATCCCAAGACCCTGGGATCATGACCTCAGCCGAAGGCAGACCCTTAACCGACTGATCCACCCAGGCATCCCAAAAATCATTATGCTTTAAAAGACATTAAAATGACACTAAACTGAGTTTTAAAGTATTTATTATTTTTTTCATTTTTATAGGCCTGCTTTTTAAAAAAATGTAAACATTTAAAACCCATCTGCATCCAAATCTCCAAGTAAAAAACAAAGCTCCCAAAAGATATGCCATTTTTATCCCATGACTCGCCATCCTTCACTTTTCCATGAGGGAACTCATGGGCCAGGCTGAGAATTACGGAGTCTACACTCCACAGTTGAGCATGGGCAGTGCTGCACAGTGAGCTCCTTCCTGCTTTGACAATTCCCTTACGTTCTTTCCCAGGCTCTTCCCCTCCATATGTACTACACTCAACCATTTCAACATCTTCCTAACATGACCTTTTACACAAAACTTGTTCTTACACATATTGTTGTATCTGCCAAGTGTCCCTTCCTCCCTCGTCTCTCCTGGCATATTCATCCTTCTAAGTGAATCAGATATCTAAAGCTATGAGAAGTCTCCTGAAAGCCTGGGCTCCCATATACCTCCAGACTGTATATTGTCATGTATCTGTCTACAAGCTTGCTTTCCCACCAGACCTCCGGAGACTAAAGGAGAGTCTTATTCATCTTTGGGTCACAGGAGTTTAACACGATGCCTTGTAAGTGCTGCATGCTCACAAGCTTTTCATTAAATGAGTCATGAAATACTGTATTTGTTTGTCCTGTGTCCTAACAATGCATCTTTTTTTTAATGATAGAGATTACTTAAAATATCTACTAGTCACATAAAGTCAGAAAGTTAGAGACAAATAAAGAATGTTTAAATTGAATATTTGACAGGCTCTATTACAAGTAGAGACCTAAGATGCCAGGATCATAGAGAATTGATAATATCCTCACTGTCTTTGTTTCTCTACTGGGTTATCAAGTGACATTGATTTCTTTCTCCTAGAGGCATTTATTCATAGGACAGAATTTCATTTTTCTTGAAAGCTGTAGATATACTTCTGAAAAAACATAGGAGAAAAAAAGATAATTATCCTTCTTATCTCTTTAAGTCTATAAAAGTAAATGATTCTGAATTCCAAAGCACACTGACAGAAGGTTTGGGGCTAAACTGTTCTCAGTAGAAGAACATCATGGCAAGAACAGGAATTTATTGGCTTTACTCTCAACATGTCCAATGTGACAGTTCTTATTTATGGTTGCCCTTAACTTACTTTATTATGGCATGGAATGAAAACTCTTCTATTTAATAACTCAATGCAGTGACTGCAATCATGCTCAGTACAATTCCTAACAGGTCTTCTTGTTGTGACTTCAAATGATTTCTCAATTTCCCAGCTCTCAATAAATAATTCTATGTCTTCCATATTTGTAATAATTGTGCCATTTTGCATCCTTAGATCATCACCTGGATCTTCATTGCAAATTCCTAGAAAGATATGTGACATTTAGAAGGAAAAATTTTTTCACTTAAACCAAATGTAGGCAGCAGAAATAAATCATCTTAATAATTGATTTTAAATGAATAAATCATTTACTGAACAAGGTGCCAAATGTATATCCTTTCACTTTAATGTTGATGGATTTTTTAATTATGTATCTGATTGTTTGATAAAATAGTACAGAGTTGTCTTAACCAGATAAGAAAGAGACCACAATCCCAGAAGTCAAGAAATGTGAAGAGATGGTAGAAAATGAAGAAAGAGGAGATTGACTCTGCTCCCACACTCCTTCACTATTACCACTATCTCCTAATTGCAGAACTAGTTCTTAAGCTTTCCAAGATATTCCTTAGAGTAGTGGGCATTTGGTGATTGCCTCTCGGTCATCCATTCACACAGGAAAACCCTGCCTGAAAACATTAAGTTCCGCCTTCAGGAAGTATCCCTGCCCCATCACCACTATAGGAGAAGGCCATGATCGGCATAAAGGTAGTCCTTACTCCCGTGCATTAACAACTGTTACAGGTAATAAACCAGTCAGGTCAGATAGTCACCTAGACACATGGATACATTCAACATTTGGACAACCACAACCAAACAGGATTTGATCTGGGAATTCTAAGACATAGACAATCTTCTTTCCTTAGGATGACGTGGCCTACTGATGGTTATCACGCTTTGACCTGCTAAAGCCTCCAGCTTCCTTAGGAAGGCCAGACTGGGGACTGATCTTACTCTTCATGCAGTGGAGTGCAGAGCCAAGGGAACTGCAGAGAAATAGCCCAGAACCCAGATCATACTTGATCTGAATCCTACCCTACCTTAAGACATATTTTTTCTTAATACCCAAGGCTCCAGCTATAAAAGATATAATTTGAACATTTTTTTCAAGTATTAAATCTTAATACTCAAGTAGGCATGTTAAGATCATAAAGGTTGCTGCTACCATCATTGCTTTGTCTTTGTAAATATACAAAGGACTGAAGGCAATGCAAAAACAAACAAATAAAAAACAAAACTCTAGTGAAGTGAACTATACTGTCAAGCAGCTACTATTTTTTAAGTCCAAAATTTCCTGGAAAAAGGTAATTGCTAATAAAAAATTGGTTTTATTGGAACTCCAGCCACCAGCCCTGTAAACTTCACAGTGCTGTAGAGAACAAGGTATTCATACAGACGTCCCATTCTGGCGTCCGTGCTCAATTTAGGTCATACTCTTGCTCACTGCAACTTTTTCAGACTTGACAGCACCTAGATTTCCCTTAAACCAAAACCATTCTTCACCCACTATGGAGGTCATGAACTTTAGGGGGTGACCCTCGGTTAGCAAAAAGGTGATCCTACCCGCTTCTCTACAGTGATTACTTAAGAATCCAGTTAGCAGAGTGTGTCTGTAAAAGCATGAGCTGACAAAAGTGAAGGAAAAAAATTCACAAGCTCAAATAGAAATCATAGCATGCAGAAATGATAAATCATCAGAGAAAATATGCATTCCTAAAGTCTCTGAGTATTACTCAATAATAACTTGATTTATTATATATAATCAATACTATACAGACTCAAAAATAACTATTTCCACAGTGATAACCTTCAGTCCCCATAGAACTTTGTGCTACATTTAGCGTACTATAAATAGGCAAGGAAATACCTAAACCTTTTTAGCCAAACTTTGCACTAAATGCTTTAAAGAAGAAATCTGCGTGTTTTTTGTAATTTGTTGAGGGAAAGGACTTAGTCTTATTTGTTTTTGTGTTGCCAGCACCAAGCACTGAGTCTAAACACTCAGAAGGTGATTCATAAACTTCTACTCAATTAACATTTGGTGAGATTAAAGTAGATATATTTTGCTAAGCTAACATTTATTGATCATGTGTATTAGGCAATGTGTTAAGTGTTTCACATTAACTTTCACATTTAACCCTAACAACAGTCTTGAAGGGAGAATGTTGCTATTCCCATTTTAAAGATGAGGAAACCGATGTTCACTTCAGAGTACAGATCTACAAAAAGAACAGTCTCCATCAGACATCAAAGCCAGTATTATACTTTTCTATTTTGTTGTGTACCTAGAGGTATTTCTAATTTGTTTCCTTTGGCTTATAACTCTTTATGTGTCTATGTAACATGGTGTGATATTAACCTAGGTGTAAAGATACACCTAGGCATTACATTTTATAACAAAACTGTGACAAATATTGAGAACATTGTGTTCCCTGTATGTAACTTTCAAGGTGGCTTAAGCAACTAAGTTTTCCCCTATTTCAAATTTTAACATAATAAGGAAGAAACAAACTTATTTAAGCCTTTAATCTTTCTGTAACTCATATTTCTCACTTACAACTTAATACCAACTTATGAGGGTTATTGTTAGAATTGAATAAGTTCAAGTATATAAAATAATGGCACTTTATTAATGATTAATAAAGATGAATATAGTAGGATAGATACAGAATACAGTAGCAATATAAACAGTATCACAACAATAGTAGTAAACATATATTTCCATAAAATATGCAAATTGAACTGTTATTTCTTGCTTCTTAGCCCATTTATTAAAATGAAATAGTATTCACATGGGGAACTAAAAGTTAACATCACCCCTCAAATATGAAAAGTGGGGCATCAGGGCCAAAACAGTGTAATGTGAGAGAAAAAAAATTAGAAGAAATTAAGATTTGAAGAGCAATGCTCACCGCAGAGTCCTTCTGTGTAAGATGACAAGTTAAATCGAAAGCCAAAATGAATGTCTATGATCCCTGTAAGGTGAGCCCACTTTATGACTAGTCCAGCTGGAGTCGTAATCACATACATGGAACCAGAATCTTCTATGGACAGTTCTTGACTTGAAAAGGGCAGAGGCACAACTATAGAATCCACTTCTACCTAAAATAACACAGTGAATTTACAACTGTTAGAAAAATATTTATGTCTCAATATACACTCTTTAAAAGTAGAATCAGATGATTCCATTTCTTCTTGTTGAATATAAACTATTTCCTGTTTTTAAAAATTTATTTCTCTGCTGCTGCCACAGTTTCTCACAACTTCTAGTTCCTTTATTATTCCTTTGTTGTATCTTGCTATATTCAGTATTTGCTGTCCACCCTGTTGCTCCTTATTTTCTTCAAAACTTAACTTTCTTCTGTGTTATGTATGCTTTTCTGTTTCCCGCAATACATGTTGATTACACCATTATCTACTAATATGAACTTAAGATAATAAAGTTATTTTCAGGATATTTTCTTTAATCTGGGTCCTTTCTTTGATCTTCTAAATCAGTGTTCAACAGTAATTTCCTCACAATCATCTGTCAAGCTTGGTAAAGACTAAGTTTCCCAGTGATTCTATTTCTAGGTTTGGAAGGGATTCTAGACTCTGTATTTTTAGCACATACTCTTGGTAATACAAATGTAGGCAATCCGAGGATTATATTTAAAAAAAACACTGTTTTAAATAATGACAAAGACATGGAACCAGCAGTAACTTTGTTGGCCATGTCTCACCAACCATCCAATTTCTCATCTTTATATCTTCCTCATGTTGCCATCTGCAGGCTGAAATAGCCTTACTCCTGCCTGGTTAATTTCCACTTTCTTTAACATTTCTCTTAGGTGTCACCTCCTCCAAAAATACCTATTTGACCTTCCTATAAACTGCATTAAATGACCTGTTTCCACAATATATTAGTCAAACTCTATCACTATACCTCCTATTGCTTTCTAATTGGCAGACAATTGCATTTAAGCACTTCACATACAGCTACAAGTTACTTGAGACCAGGACCTTGTTGTTTTATCATATGAACTCTCAATAAATGATTCTTAAAGAATTAGTTTTTAACTGAATACATGATCAGAGACAGATTCTTGAAGAATTAATTTTTAACTGAATACATGACCAGAGATGAATTCAGTTGAATCCAAAACTAAGCCCTTTGGCTCAAATGCTCACTAATAGCACTGACCAGATGTGAGTTTAAATTTATTTCCCACCCACTTCCTGTCAATGTATCAACTGATCAAATCAAAGGTATACACAATGCTATCATCCAAATAATTTCCCCATCCATATATTTTGTTTAACTTAAAATTAAGCTTTCTAACACCTTACTATATTTTAGGCTCATTTAATATTGTTTCCAGTCTAGAATGTTTGGCCTGTGCTAAAAAAGATAGAATTATTTCTAGAAAGCATGTAACATCTCAGTCATTTTAGCAAAATCTTTACGCATTATTTTCTTACATTTTTGAGAGAGCCATAAAAGTGAAATACCCAGCTTATAACTCACCCTTCTCCAGTAAATATATATTCCTTGGGATAATGGTTTTTTCCTATAAAACCAAATGGTTTTTTTCAATCTTTTTATAAAACATCCCCCTTCTTCAGTTTATTTCAATCGTTAAATATTTCTTCATTTCTTCTTATTTTCGCTATCACATATTCATTGAAAATTTAACATCATCAGCATTTCAAAACTATTTTTCTCTTGGTGGTCTGCCTTCTGGTACTCTTAGCTACTACGTTTTTCAACCTTGTGATCCCTCTTTTTATACATCATTTCTACTTTGTCTAATTTAAAACATTAATGGTAACCTTGGCACTTGGGCACTCACATTACCCAAGAGGAATTTCATGTGTTTGACATGGCTGTTACAGTTAACCTCACAAGGGGAGAAATATTTGCAACACTTGATACATTGTGGAAGGGGAAATATATTAAAAAACAATTTTTTACTGTCCATGAAAAGAATGATTAAACACAATAACAATGAAACTCCACTGATATGCTTGATTTTCCCTGTTTTTGGAAATAATTGTGTTTAATATAATTTCTTAATTTTCTCTAACATGAGGGTATCTTTTAACTTTGTGCTCTTACCTTTCTTGCTGCCCGATTAACAAGTATTTTATGTATAGATGTTGTCAAGTTTAACTTCTTAAAACAAAGTCCGTACATTCTTCCAGAGGAGGCCTGAATTTGAAAAAACATTAAAACTTTATGGAGTTAAACAAAACTTTAACAATGAAGAGAAGGAATTTATGAGACACTTTGCAAATACTCACTAGCTTTTTAAGTGTATTTCCATTCTGAAAAAAATGTATAAAGAACACTTTTAAAAAATATATTACTTGACTTCTTAAAAAATATTATTCAAATTAATATTACATGCCTCTAAATATATTCACATTAAACATTTTTTAAGTACTAGAAGATAAATCTCAGCGAGTTCTTGAGCCCTCTCTGGCTCTGAGAATATCTAATGTTGCAGTGTACATCAGCTATAGATTTATGAAGAAATGACACGAGAATGGATTATGACCTACCTGATTCATGGAACATTTTTCAATGTGAGCAACTATAATTTCCCCAGGAATTCTTACTAAGATATAAGAAGCCATACTATACAATGCTGCATTGTTTCCATCAAATGTAATAATGCTCAGTTCTGACAACATGGAACACCGACCTAAAAAAAATGGTGGAGAGTGGATTTAGTCTATTAACTATTTGTATTTGTAGTAATGATTACTCCTTTAAAAAAAACAAACTTTCAAATTAGTGTTACTATGTTTGACAAGCAGCAACTCTAAAAGTTGTATATTGGGAAATAAAATCATAAATTAAATGAAGAAATTTCAGCAGTAACTTTGGCGTGATGAGTGGGGTGATGAGCTCAAAAAAAATAAAAATAAAAATAACAGTCTCTTCCCAATTGGAAAACTGCCTGCCATGTAAGAAATGCAAACTTACAAGGACATTCCCACTCAGGGCAGCAGATATCACTGTTCACTTGCACGGGCCTTCCCCGGAAACCACAGTCAGGCATTTCCAAGTCCTTTGGGCAATTAAGAGACCAGTTGTACAACTGCCACTCCATATTAAGGCATATATATTGGCTACAATTATAAACAGGATCAAATTGTTGAGGCTGTTAATAAAAAAGAAAATTCGTTTTCTTTTTTCCGTTTTCAACAAATGTTTTCAATTAATTTTTTAATTCCCCATTCACATTGCCCATAGTATACATTTCCTAAATATGAAAGCTTTTGAAAGATAATTTAAATTTCACTACAATTTTTGTTGATGTATTCTCTCTAAAATACTCAGTTTGAACTTAAGTTAAGCTTTATCTTAATACTGATTTGAAATCAGAATTGTCCATAGACTCAGACATCTGAGCAAATTGAAATCTTGTTCTAAATTGTCTTCATTACTGTTTGCAAACAGACCTATACAGTGCAGGTCAAGCTTTCATATGTCCTGTAAAGCAAGTATATCATTATAACTTCTGCTAATGTCAGTTTAAAAAAACTGCTACTTAATACTATAAATATTTCATTAAACATTCATATGTGAGATCAGCTTAACAGCACCTGGATAAAACCATTATAAATTAATTTTTATATATAGCTCACTGACTTCTAGATAAACAAATAAAAAATCAGTGGTAGATTTTTCAAAATTTATAAATTTTATTGTATTTAAATTATGGTAATAAGTATAACAATGATCAAACATTTATGTCACATATTATGTTCAAGATATTATTCTAATTCACATATTTCACTCCCACAACAACAGCCCTCTGAGGGGGCCCCTCTACTAAAACTGTTTTAACAATGTCACCAATGAACTCTACATTGCCAAATCCAACAGTTTTCATACCTCATCTTATTGACCTACTAACATGTTTAGGATAGCATAGTACTCCAACTTCCTTAATGTTTTCTTTCCCTGGCTTCTAGACCACCTACAATCTCTTCCATTTTCTCCTATTTCACTATCCTTTGCTTGTTTGCCTTCATGTCTTCCTCCTTCCTCTCTTCTCCATCTGTTCTCACTCCCTTTGTGATTTCATCCCATCACTGAGAATTCCCAAAATTTAATTCACCTTGACCTCTGCTCTAAGTTCTCTTTATGTCTACCAGATCTGTACATCTGCAGCTTTTTGATGTCTAAGAGCAATCTCAGTCTTTACATGACAAACCAGAACCCTTGATGACACCCACCCCTGACCTTCACTTCCCACAATTTCCCAATCCTGATTAATGCCAACTTTATCCTTTAATTGCTCAAGGCGAAGATCTTAGAATCTTTGATGCCTCTGTTTCACTCACACCCCACATCTAATCTTTCAGCAAATTCTGGGCCCTCTATATTCAAAATACACCCTGAAACCAGGCATTTCTCACCATTCTCACTGCTACCCCCTGGTCGTGCCACCATCATCTCTGCCTAAATTCCCACAAAAGCCTCCTAACTGGTTCTGTTGTCTCTTTACACCCTACTGTCAACACAGCAGCTAAAATGATCCTAAAACAAATCAGATCATATAATTTCTGTGCTCAAAAATATCCAATGTCTTCCTATGTCTTTGAAAAATAAAAGCCACAGTCTTTATAATCATCTACAAGGCTTTAAATAATCTCATTTATTTCTTATCTTATTGATTACTTATTTAATGGCCTCCTCATTATTCTTTTAAATGTCTGGTACATTTTTACCTCTGGGCCTTTGCACTTGCTGGTCCTTCGCCTGGAACCCTGGTTCCTGGTTCCCACAGCTATTCCCGCTGCCCTGGTTCTCTGCATGGCTCCATTTCTGAACTTCTTCAGATCTTTTACTCTAAAGTTACTTTATCCATGAGGCTTTTCTGAGCATGTCATTGAAAATAGACTTATTTTTTCCTGAGCAGCATCTTCTAACATTTTATATAACTTAGTAACTTATTTTGCTTACTGGCTATCTTAGAGTCTCCAATAGAATATAAACTCCATAAAGGCATGAATTTTTGCTTGCTTTTATATTGTTTTATCTATAGAACTTGGATAGTGCCGGGCCAAAAATGGTGTTAAATAAATATTGGTGGAACGAACAGTTGGCTTATCAAACAAGTGGCACATTTGAAGTAAGAAGATAACTAAGTTCAAGTCTCAGCTAAGACAATTAGGAGGTCTGGGGTCCAATGAGCTTACCTTTTTTTGCTTGCCAATGTATCTTTGTTATCTGGCATAGTGCCTGGCATATAATAGCTACTTAATAAATATTTGTGAATGCCTGCCTTACAGAGAAGCCCACATCAGTTAAATTTTTATTGAAGAATCACACTTAAGACCTCATTTGAGGGGCGCCTGGGTGGTTCAGTCAATTAAGCTTCTGCCTTAATTGTCATGACCCCAGGATCCTGGGATTGAGCCCTGCACGGGTTCCCTGCTCAGCGGGGAATCTGCTCCTCCCTCTCTCCCTTTCCCTTTCCCCCTTTCCCTTTCTCCCTCTCCCTCTGCTTCTCACCCCTGCTTGTGTGCTCTCTCCCCCCACCCTTAAATAAATAAAAATAAATAAATAAATAAATAAATAAATAAATAAAATCTCAAGGGAAAAAAAAAGACCTCATTTGAATTTTGTTTTCCTTAGTGTAATACCAGAATCTAATTAGTAGGACATATCTAAACCAGGTAAGAAAATACAATTGTATTTATGCCTCTGAGAGGGCACAAAAAATTGCTAAATTTAATGCATACTTCTTATTATCTTTTGGCAAAGATAGACCAGAGAGCATAGAAAAAGAAGTTTAATAGCACTTGGATAGTGATACAGAAACTTGAACAGATGCTCTAAGGAAATGCAAGTAGATGGAATAGATTGCCCAGCCATACCTCGCATTCCAAACCTGTCGTTGTTGGCGTTAGCATTTCCAATACAGTGAAGTCTGACGGAGTAATCATTTCTGGACCTGTTAGAAATGAAGATATCCTTTCCATTAGTGGAATGGTATCCATCCTGTATGGAATTTCCATGCAGTAGAAACTGTGCTAAGGAATTTTATACAGATTATTTCATTTATTCCTCGCAAGAACTCTGTAAAGTAGATAACAATACTCTTATCATTTTACAGATAAGGAAACAAAGGTATAGACAGGTAAGCTAGGAAGTGTCAGGGCCAGAATTCAAACTTGGGAAGTCTTATTCCAGAGCTCGGATTTTTAACCACCATTCTATAAACATCTTCACTCTCTTGATAGTGTCAACACCACTGTTTCAACAGGTAAAAATATCAGTATCACTAAAGAGTGCTCAGGAGTTACAAATTTTGTTGTCTTTAAATATAAGTAGTGAAGCTGATTCATTTCCCTTGGTGAATTTCTAGAGTGTGTTCCTTGCAGGCAGAATGGACAGTGCTGTGAGCCCCTTGTGGACCACCAGTTGGTGGGTGCCACGAAGGAGTGTAATCCATGGAAAGGGAAGATGTGATTGGTTAAACACATTTGTAAGGCACCTTCAAAAGCTTTTTGTTAGGGCTAAAGTTATTTCTAAAATAGTTAAAGTCTGAATGACCACAGAACAGCCAGAATGAATGGTTAAAATTTTGTCTAGCTATAATTGGTATCCATCGTTAATAATGCCTAAAAATGACTGTATTCTTTTCTTCTCGCTGCTGTAACAAATCATTACAAATTTAGTGGCTTAAAACATCACCAATTTATTATCTTGTAGCTCTGGAAGTCAAAGTCCTAAAAATCAAAGTATCAGCAGAGCTGCATTCCTTCTAGAGGCTCTGAGGAAGAATCTGTTTCCTTCCCTTTTCCAGTTCTTGGAATTGCCTGAATACTTTGGTTTCTGGTCCCTTTCTCCACCTTCAAAGTCATAGCATAATGTCTTCAAATTTCTCTCCCTTCCTCCGCTTCTCTGATTCTGTCATCATGTCACCTTCTCTGACTCCGACCCTCTTGCCACTCTCTTATCAGGTCCCTTGTTACAATACTGGGTACATATGGATAACACAGGATAATTTCCCCATCTCAAGATCCTTAAATTACTCACATTTGCAAAGTCCCTTTGCATGTAAGGTCGTATTCACAAATTCTTGGGATTAAGAGGTGGACATTTTTGAAGGGCCATTATTCAGTCTATCACAATGAAGTAAGAGAAAACTTACTTTTTCAGTGAAATAAATTCTCTAAGTGACCTCAATTTTGTTCTTATTTTATGGTTCCTAATTTACAGAATAAAGAAGAACAAAATTCCCATTCCTCGGTCCTAGGAGCAGTGTTCATATTCTAGAAGATTGCATCTTCTAGAAAATATGAAACAATACAGACTTAAATATTTTTATTCTTGTCATCATAAACATTTAAGCCATAGAAGAGGAAACAAAGTTCTAGTCCAAAACTAGCACAGAGTCATGGAAAATTCTGATGACTTACAAGGATTAAATGTATGCCAAGTGATTAGTCCAATGCCTGGCAGGTACTAAGTACTTGATAAATGGGAGCCAGTAAGAATAGTGGTAATAGTGATAGTTATAGGGAGGTTTATGTATGTCAACTATACTTCAATTTTTAAATCTTGTTTATTTAGATAGTTGGTTCAGAAAATTTTTATTTAAAAAATCTCCTAGCACGGACTATGAAATCTGAAACTCCTACATAAGGTCACAACACCTACTTGCCTTTCTTAGCAGATAATGTAATTAGAAATACAATTAAACTATGATAATATAACCAAAGAAAGAAAGAATAAGCATCTGAACTTTTCTAAAGTATAGTCTCAAGAAAAATAATACATTACATCTGTCAAGCCTTACTGTAAATAGATTTATCAAGCCCTTTCTTAAGCCAAGTTTCCTAGAGAGGGAGAGAAGTGAGCTATGAGCCGGAATGTCTACTTCAGAGGCTGGGACAGAACACAGGAATAAGAAAGAAAGTGCCAAAGGATGACTTCATTTGCATTAACATCTCTTTAGAGTCAACTTAACCACTGTGAAAATTTAAGCACGATTTAGTGACACCCAAATTCTAGGTTTAAAATGTGAGGGAAGTCCTTGTTATGTCTACTACCGGAATAGAGGAAGAGGTGAACAAAATGAAGAAGCCATTCAGAAAACCTAGCATGCTGAGCCAGGGAACAGCTACAGAATGAAATGAAGTGACTGCTGGGTTTTCTAGTCAACAGGATAGTACTGAGGTCATAGCTGTTATGTGTGCCAAGACTTAAACTACATAATGTTAATTTCAGGGTCTCAAATGGTAACGATAGCTGTAAACATGGGTAGAGATGGTTTACCTGGTGGCATTAATGCTGGTTCTGTGGGAATCAGAGGTATGCCTACAAAAAACCACAAAGATACACTTCCTTAATCTGTTGTACTTAAAATTAGGCCCATGTATATTTCCTATAGGGATCTTTAGCTTCAAGAAAAATGTTTTGGGAGAGAGAGCACAGGAGGAATGTTAGAGGGAAGATTTATATGTTTTAGAAAGTAAGTAGAAACAAAAAAAAATGTGGAAGGAGTATTAAAGAAGCATCTTACAGAAGTCTGTTCTCTAAAGCTTCTGTTTACAACCGCTATCAGTAGAGAAAAAATATTCACGTGTTTCATTTTTCAGAATAAATTAGGTAAGGTTCTCACTTACAGTCTCCTGGATAAACACATTTGAGGGTGATCTCATCAAGGATCATATTTTTAGGGCAGTAGGGCAAGCATCCTTCAACACTTTACATGAAAAAAAAAGTGAAAAAAGTTTAAAATATAAAAAAATACTGAGGTTAATATGCAACTAAGACATATTCTTCCTAAAGTCTTCTATTCTGTTTGTCAAGCAGTAAGGAGTGCTCCATTTGCTGCCATTCCATCATACTTCATTTTATGAAATCCCAACCCCTAGGGGATGATAAACAGATATCATTCATGATTAATGAAGAATTTGAACACAGACTTTTCAAAGCACACACTTATGCTTGGAACACACTAAAGCCACGCTCTATAAATCACTGGAAATGCAGAAGAATCATTTATTGTGATTTTAATCTATATTTATTATACTTTTCACTCCTATACTCCCCCAAATCTCAGTAGATAGGGATGCTTTTTAAATATCCTTGCCTTAAGGACACTGGCAGAACAAAAGAGACACTTAGTGGCTCTCCCTGAGTACTATTAAGCCCTGAAGTCCTTGAGAAGGTATTAGGAACCTCTGGGTGGAAGGGATGGAGGTAGAACATGGTTGCTGTTCTTTGAGGACAAGGAGGAGAGGAGGAGAAGCTGCAGATCTCAAGAGCCCAAATGTTTGGCAGTACCCTGGGAGGATATGGTTGTATATAAGCCTATGGAGATTGGATTTCAAGTTCCAGGATGTTTGGTTTTCTTAAGGATCTCCACTTCTCATGCATGGCACAGAAGCAAAGCAAGGGCCCCAAATTTAAAGGAGCTATGGTTTGGGCATCATGGGCCAAAGACAAGAAGGACCGTCTGAAATGCTTTTATCTAAGGGAATGAAGCCAATATAAGAAGGGAGGTTACATTTTCTTTCTTGTCCAATTGAGGCTCAGAGTCCAATTTATTCTGATTCAAAGGAAATAAATGCAATCTTTTGTGTAGAACCAAATATTAGATTCATACATGCTAGAGAGAATTAACGCAAATGTTTTTATAAAAAGTCTTGCCTATCTGCCTTTCAAATACACCAGAAGTTAGTAATAGTATTTTTAATATTTTTAGACATTTCCAATTGCCACATCTGTGAAGTAAAGAATTTGAATTAAAAATACCCAAGGCCTTTTTCCAACTCCTGACGGAAATGAACGTGACATTAGGAGTAAGTATTGCCACCAGATGGCACTAGTTCATGGAGGGAAATCCAGGCAACAGTTTTTAAAAAACAAGAAAAGCTAATTTCTCTTTTAACATGAGACACATTTAGCCATCTCTTGGATACCTCCCTCACAGATGATTCTTTTTACATAAATAGCTTAGTTTATGTGACCAATTGTTTATTTCATAAAATGAACTTGAATAATAAAACTTTAACTGGTGTATGACATTCCTATTCTACTCTAAACTTTGTGAAACAAACAAACAAACAAAATTAAAGCTACTATATGGATGAAGAGACTAGGGCCAGTCAGTTATCATTAAATTAAATAAACATCAATTTTTTGTGCAACTCAATTACTTTGTAATTGTTTTATGCAAGTCAAAACCACAGCCACTTTCTTAAAATATTTGACAGAAATCAGAAACTTACTCCTTTAGAATGCCTTCATGGTTGCACACAGCAGATTCTTCTTTATTTTATCATACAACTGATAATCTATTCAACTTTTGACTGATAAATAAATGCCTCAGATGTAGACCATGTCTTATAATAGGTATATTACATAACAGGAATAACTATTTACATATGGGCTCTATGGTATGCTAGCTGGCATCTTTTCTTATAGAAGTTCTCATTTCCACTAGATATTTTTGTTTTTAACACTTGCTATGTGCCAGAAACTTCAATCATCTAGAACGAGAATGGTGGTTCTGCCGGGGACTTGGCGGAGGATTACAGAGGTGTATTAAAGCCCCAGCTCCATACTTGAATCTCCCCTCAGGGCTGCAAATACAAAAATGAGCAATAATTAGGCACCTTGATGCAGGGCAGGGGGAGAGGTTGAAGAAGAAAGAGATGAGAAACAGCTTGACAGAGGCAAAGTTTCATCCTGAATCTTTTCTCTGTATCCTAACCAAAAGAGAAGCTTTGGAATAGCTACTGACCAAACTATGGCAGCATTGAGGATCTGGGTTCAGCTGCCTAGGAGACTGATTAGAGCATAAGAAATAATAAAGTAGCTAAATGCCACTTCAAACTATGGCCCATTTCCTCCCCTGTGCTGGGCTGGCCATGCTCTCTGCCCTCCATCTTCCTTCCTTCCTTGCCCGGGTGCCCTCCTCACTATGGGGCCTCCGTTGTGTGTCCTACCAGAAGAGACAGGAAACAGGTGTGTGAACATGAGAGGTCCAAGTGAATGCTGAAGATGTCTCCTTTTCATAAAGAATTGGCTGTTCTTATTTTTAAGAAAATAAAGAGGGGTGCCTGGGTGGCTCAGATGGTTAAGCATCTGCCTTCAGCTTGGGTCATGATCCCAGGATCCTGGGGTCGAGCCCTGCATTGGGCTCAGAGTCTGCATGTCCCTCTCCCTCTGCTGCTCCCCAACTCATGTGTGTTCTTTCTCTCAAATGAACAAATAAAATCTTTAAGAAAAAAAAAAGAAAAGGAATAGTACTACCTCCTTCTCTCTGTTCCCATTGCACTTCATACCTTGTAGAGGTTCCAGTCCTGGCCCCACGACTGCCTACAAACTGTGTCCCCTCTCTGTGCCTTTGTAAAGGTTTCCTCCCCTGACAATGGGAATAAGGAGATGACCCAATTCACAGCACTTGGCACCGAGTGAGTCACACTACAAACACTACGGTGTGCTAGTTGTTGTTACTGCTTTAGCCCTCTTTCCACTCTATTATCATTATTGGCTTTTGTGTCTGTCTTCTTCCTAAAGACTGGGAGCTCCTAGAAAGAGGTGCTGTGTCTCATTCATTCACATGCCCAGGACCTTTTGTAGCCCCAGTGTCTGTCACAGAAATGAAGCTCATAGATACCTCATGTAAAATGATCCTTTAAAAAAATATTCCCTATTATTGTTCCATTTCCTTGTTCTCCTTTGTAGCAAAACTCCTTAATAAAAAAAAAAAGAAGCTGTTTATACTGTCTCCATTTTGCCTCTTCTTATTCTCTGTTTTGCCAAATCTAATGAACAATTTTCAGTCTCAAATTTAAAATCCTCAAAACTAAATTCCTGACTTTTCCTGCAGATTGCTCCTCCTACCATCCTCCCTATCTAAAAAAACGGCAACTAAGTCACCCCATTAAGTGGAATCATTTGAATTTGCTAAAATTTGAGCAGTTTTTACTACAAAAATGGTAATTTCATACTTACAAACTGTTGAGGCCTAACCTTGAATCTAAGTCCTTTTTCTCTCATGATGGATATTAAATCAGCATAACCCATGGCCCTAAGTTCAAAATATATTTGGAATCATCACATTTTTCACAACTTTCAGGGCTACCAAGCTAGTCAAATCCCTTTCATGTCTTCTCTGAATTACTGACCAGTTCTGCCCTTGTCCTTTGCCACCCCAACAGTCAGTACAACAGTCAAAGGAAACTTTTTAAACATAAATCAAATCACGTCACTTCTCTGTCCAAAATATACCAGGGCATGCTCAGAGGAAAAAAAAAAACACGAAGTCCCCACAATGGGCCACGAGGCCCTATATGATTTGCGCACCACTGTGATTCTCTGGTTTCATCTCCTACTTCTCTTAGTTTTGTTCACTTTGCTCCAACTGACTGACTTCCTTATTTAGCTTCAAACACACCAAACACATTCCCAACCCCAGGACCTTTGCACTATCCTCAGATTGAAAGACTCTTTCCCCAGATATCCACATGGCCAGTTCCCTTCCTTCCTTTGTATCTCTGACCACACAGTACCTTGTTCATGTATTTTTCCCTGACTACCTTATGTTATCAGCAAAGACACATACGCCTCCTGCTCTCTGTATCCCTTCCTTTCCTTTCTTTTTCTCCATAACACCTATCTCCATCTAACAATATATTGTATTACAAATTTATGTTTTTATTGGTTTATTCTCTACTTTAACCCAACATAGTGTAAGCAGCATGAGGGCAAGTACTTTGTCTGTTTTGTTCAGTACGGTATCCATATCAGCTAGAATTCTTGCCACATAGCAGCCCCTCAATAACTATTGCTTGAATAAAAGGAAATGAATTCTTTAATAAGTATAGAGCACATACAAGTTATTCTTGAGAACTGTTTTTAAATTTTAAAATTCTAAAAAAAAAAAATCCATCGAGAGAAGAATCTGCTAAGGCTGGAAGTTGTGCATTGAATGAATGGGTAAACATGACTTACGGTGGAAGAAATTTACACGCTTGTGCTTCAGGGTCACTGCATGTTTTAAAGCAGGGAGTGGTACAAGGTTCATACCTCCATTCACACATCCTCCGGTAGGGCACTGCTGCCTGGATTTCTGGGGAAATAAGGAAGTCTAGATTGCACATATTTTTCATGTACGGCTTGAAAAATAATGATTTATGATAGTAACCCTTCTAGGATTTGACCTCTCCTTGACCATGATGCTGTAGAAAAGACAGACCTAGGGCAAAGACATTGCCATTGCTTGATGATCAAAGTATTTCATGGTTAGGCTGAATATCTGAATGTTAGTCTACCTTCCAAAGATTTTAAAAAGCCAGCAGTTGGAGAAAGCCAAGAAAAATTAAAAATCTTTTCCCTTTATGTTCACTGGATTCTCATGAGCTACGTGTCATAATAATACCAAACACTTGTTTGGAATTTTACTTTTTGCAAAGTAATCTTTTGTCTATTATTCTATTTTATCCTAGCAAGGCTGCTGAGTATTATTTTCATTTTATAAATGAAAAAAATGAGGCTCAGAGGAGCCAAACGACTTGCCAAGTTCAAACAATTAAGAAAATGGCAAGACCAAAGACATGTTTCCTGATATCAAACCTAGGAAGAGCATTCCATCTTTGTTCTCACAGAACTTAGAGCATTACCTTGTACATGGTAAGTATTACCTGATGACAAAAATAAATGAATGGGTTTTAATAATACATGCTTACAGTTATAAAGCCTCCCTTGATTGAAAAGTTTTCTCTTACAGACTGCTAGTACTCTCCCCTTCCCACAACATAGAACAGACTTTCTGTTGCAATCCAAAATTACCTCTGAAGAAGAGAGCTCCATAAAGGAGAAAGTTCACAGTAGAGGTTATGTTTCTCAGATTTCTAAATTGGAGGGGAAATAGAGGCTCATAATGTTCAACTTCTAAGTAAGCTCAAGTAAAAATATCATATCTACTCTATAGAATGTAGTACAGGCACATCAGTGACTTTTTTTCATGAGTACAGGAACTATTTTTAATAGGCAAAAACTTGAAGCTCGTCTGAATTTCTAAAATCCAACGGCTATTGAGGTTTGCAGAAATTAATCCACAACAGAAAAGGCAAATGAATGAATGAAATGAGTGATAGGTTAAAATTAAATAATTTGTTTGGAAGAGCCAAGGTTGTTATGTTAAGCTCCTAGATTTTGAAAATAAAACATGACTTTTAAACATCAGATGAGGCAGTGAAGATTCCTCTCTGAAATTTGGAAAACTCAATAGCTATAAAACTGTAAGGATTTCTAGAAATAAAATCAGGCTTCTACTGAACCAGGTAAATCATCCAGAAGTCAATGGAACCAGATACCCTACTATTCAAAAGAAAGAGATAAACATGCTGTCTTTATCATTAAGAATCAGGTTATTGAGAAGCTGCCTTCTAGGAAAGAAAAAGTACAAACAGCAGACCCAAGAGATGTGAGGACGCTCGGTTTCCATGGGGCCATAATTAAAAGTAACATTATTTAAGGCTGTTCTAAGCTATTTGCCAATTAATTTATGTGATATAATAACTCTATAAAGTAGGTATTATTATTTCCTCCAACCTAATTTCACATAAACTGAAGGACAAAGAGGTTAAGGAACTTACTCACTCGAGGTCAAACAATCTGACCTACTTGGACTCGTTTAGGAATGACTTAAAAATTAAAATTTGGTATTTTGCCATAATGTAAATTATCTATTGATTCTCCTTTTGAAGATATCAGGAACCATACCTTCTATGCTGAAGCTACTTGAATGTTTGAATTCTTCAGAATCATCATATTTTGATGCTTTGACACTAGAATCTGTGCAGATGATGAAAAAGCCTTTCTTGCTGTATAACTCAAACGCACTGTAACCAGGAATCCAGAGACCCTGATGGTGGAAAAACGTGGCTCTCTGTTGGAAGGCTGAATTCGCCTGCCACAGTTCCAAAGTAAGAGTGTCCTCATCATGCACATAGAGAAAGTAGTTTGGCCTTTCAGCAGATTCCAAGGAAACAAGCGTCAATGCTGTAAAACATAGAGCAGTGTGTTTGACATGCCCCTGGGCTCTCTGAAGGAAGCAAATCATCAACGCCAGCATTGTAAAATGCATTTGCAAAGAGAGAACTGCACATCTGCCATATATAATTTATACCAATCTCCAGGATTTCAGAAATGAATCCTAAGATCTCTAAAAGAAAAATTAATATTTTAATGTAATGAATTGTTATTCAGCTTAAAACTCAAAAAGATCAGTCTTTGCTGAGTTCTATTTTTTAAATAATTTCTCATGTCCCTGGGGGGGGAGGGGGCGGGAAGAAGAAATATCAGCTTAGGACACCGGAACACACAATTTCATACAAGGAATTGGATGATTAATTGAACACATATTTGTATTTGCAAGCTTTAACATTTTCAAATGCACAGAATCTCCAAATGGCTAAGTTGGATGATCTAAAAGAATAGGGAAACAGATCAATTTAAGCATGTCATTCCATTTCAATATCACTGGGTTCAAAATGGGTAAGTAATCTTGCAAGTGATTTTGCTGCATTAAGAAAAATCTATTTGCTCAACATTATTGTCTATTTCCCAATAGATGGTCAAATGGCTAATAAACAACTATAAAACATTTGAGAAATGTCATCCTTTTTTGTTACAGGCTTTAAAAAGTTTTCCTTGTATTTGTAAAACCCATGATATAAAAGTTTTTTAATTGAGATTTTAGTTTTAATTTCTTAGACCTTAATTTTTTAGGTTTTAATTGTTCTAGTTTAAATCCATTAGGATTTTTCTATTAAAACATTAATTATTATAAATCATAACATGAAGAGCTCGCTCAAATCCAATATATAATTCCAAAGGCATTGATTATATTTTAAAACTTGCAAGCCCCTCTGCTGAGCACTGGAAGATGCAAACAAGAATAAAAGAATTCTTTTTCAGAGGAAAAATATATAACAAAACATATAAATTGGAACTTCAGACTGTGATAGGTGTTTTCATAGATTAAAAAGAATTAAAGTTCTTTTTTACAAGAATGAAGCAATTCATTCTAACTAGAAAATGAGATTTCTCAAAATAGATACAAAAATTGAGTCTAATTCATTTAATAAATATTTTCTAAGCTCATACAGCACCTCATGCATGATTCTAAGTAGGGCTAGTATGGCACCAGTGTAGCCTGATTATCACCAGATCAGAAGGGGACACTAACCACTAGTTAGAACAGGTGCCAAGTGGATAGGACCAGTATAGATCTGCAGATGCAAATCAGTTAATGTGGGACCGGGTACCGGGACAGACAAGGCCATATAAGGATAACAGACTGTCTAGACTCTGATTTATTTTCTTAATATTTAACTTCTTCGATATCCAATCAAAATTTCAAAAATTTCAAATCAAGTCTACAATGGTTTCTATGAAAATTTAAGTTGTGCTTTATTTAGAACCAAAAATTTAATCAAATAATTTCAACTCTAATGTATATATGCCAAGAGATAAACAAAGAAAAGATTTTATATATAAAAGAGAAAGTTGGTTCATGTACCAGTGTCTTATTTTACTTTCTATCCTTTAGGACACCTAAAAAAAAAAAGCCATAAACGTATTAGATCCTCAACTAATAGAATAAATGAAAAACAATGTAAATGGAAAATGAAATTCATATTTTCAATTGGAAATTATACTTACATGATGCCTTCTCTTTAAAAAGGCCTGGAGTAATCATAAAATTAAAAAATAAATTGCCATGAATACTACTCCTTGGCAAAGAGAAAATGCTTCTACTGGTCATATTGGCCCCCAGAACAAGGCCACTCTGTCCATAACTTGCCAGCATGTATGGCCCTTCTCCAAGCCCTAGTTAAATGCAGATAAGAGAATTATAAATTGGCATAGGAGTTTTACAATTATAAACTGGCATAGGAGTTTTAACATTTCAAGCTGTCATTTCAATGGGATAAATGTTAATAACAAAGAAATACTCTAAAAATTATTGTGCATTTAAATATTTATCATTAATAAAATAAGTGAACTATTTTCAAAAATAATATACTGTGATGAACTAGAATATATATATGTCATATTTAGATTATGTAATTTAAAACATAAAGGTTTTATATATGTATATATGTTACATGTATCTGTATATGTAAAATAGTGCTCCTTAGAAGAGTGATTTAAGCCTTCTGTATCTCAATTTTTGTCACCTATATGAAGGTTATCCAGGTAACTTTCTACTCTTATATCCCATGATTTGAATCTATTCTCAATAAACATAAATTTATCTCTATTCATGGCCAGGGATTTTGAAAGTCTTCTAAAAATCATCTCTCTCTAATCAGTTGCATTGCATGAAAACAGAATTCACAGATATGATACACAATATTTTACTGTTTGGGGAATTACTGATTTTACCAGTGAGGCATGTCTATAAAAAAGAGAATAGGATGAAGCTCAACAGAGAAGTCCAAAGTCTTTTTACTTATGCTATTGTTTCTCATGCACTGAAATAGCTCCATAAAAAATGGAAAATATTTACTATAGTAAAAAACTTATTAGCGTAGAGACAAACTTGAAACTCAATCAGAATAACCTTTCTGCAAACCTTATCTTATGAATTATAAATAAGTTCACTGACATTCAAAAAAATTATGAGTTAGATTTTGTGATAATAAGTTCAGTTTACCTTCAGCCCAGTCTCTATGCCATTTAAGGTTTTTAATATAACTGAGAGACTATAAAATGTTGAAGTTTCTTCTGATTCATCAAAATTAAGTTACATAATTATCGGCTGTATGCTTGGCATAGGTATATGTATATTTTCTATGTTATAAGTTATGTAAAATGTTAATATATATGTGGCAAGTGCTATCATAAAAGATCAATCCAGTTGTTGTCAGTGAATTTCTCTTCCTTCTTTCCTCTAATTTTTATCTCAAGAACAACTTGCCTCACCAAGCCCACTCTTAAGATGGAGGAGAAAAAAAATCTAAAGAAATCAGAGGGTTAGGTTTTTTCCTCTTTCAGGACTGAAGATCAGGTTTGAGGGAAGGGAGACATCATTAGACTAGGGGGTCAAAAGTCTTTGAAGCAAAAAGGGGAACAAGAATCAAAATTTCCATCATGAAGACCTAGAGAAGAGACAGGGACTCAGGATAAGTTATCTTCAAGTGTTGGCCCCTCCACTGACTGGAGACACTTCATCATTGAACAGCTGCAGACCCTTACAAGCCATGAGAAAAAGGGTTTTATCAGGAATTTGGACACCTTGAGTAGGGATGGAGACTTGAAGACAATTGCCCCACCAAGATGGAGTAGAGCAGAAACAGTGGAGAATCTCTCTATGAGCCCACAGCATGGACTCCCCACTGCTCTGACAAATACATACAATGTACAGTTTTCTTTATATGAGTCCAAAGCTACAACAACCAAAGAAAGCTATATCATTAGTCTCCACTATTTGCTGGCTCATTTTCTAAGAGAAATAAGAGCAACATAAACTTCCAAGAGGAAAATGTATTTCAATTTATAAATATGTTGGTTTGTACAAATATGTAAATAATGTATAAATCAGTAGATAAGTATGTAAATCACAATGAGATATAATTCAAAATGAAGAAGACATATAAAACTACAACTTGGACTGAAGCACCCTCATGGACATTCGACATAAGAATAGGAGAAAGAAATTAGACAACTAAACAAAATCTCTTCTCTACAGCATCAGTCCCTTACTATCAGCAACCTGAAGAGACAATTGTTACCTGAGAAATCCATTTGTATAAAAATCAAAAGCTTCTGAGGTGTCTCCCAGTTGATTTATATCTTGTGTCTGGATAGTCATACATTTTCACTAGCAATTGACCAGTGAAATCATTGACTTTATCATTGACTTTATCATTAATTTTCTTTAAGGAGAAGTATAATTTTACCACCTACTAAAAGCAATCATTTCCTTCTGTGATTATTTAAACACAATATTAAGCATATCCTATCTAATAAGATCACTCTGAGCTTAAAACTTGCACAACAATTTTTAGTGGAATATTGAAGACCTTACTCACCGACAGCAATCACAATAATAAAACCTTTGTATTTTTAGTAAATGCCATAAAATGAACATGAAGATATTACATACAGTCTTTGCATTAAAGATTATTGAAATAATATCAGCTGTAACCTCTGAATTCTCCTCCTTTTTTTATTTTCCTCCTACAGAATCACAATTATTTACTTCTGCATTAGCTTAAAATACTAATAAATATCTTGATAACACAGTGCCCAGTATGTAATATGTATGAATATCCAAAGAAGACTAGGTAGGTTTAAAATATCTATGAAATTAGTTGAGATGAAACAAATTAAAAATGGTCATTTAAAACAATGATCTTTTCATAACTACTACCAACAATCTCCTCAATTCTATATTCCTCTTCAATCATCTATCTTCATTGCATTATTTTTACAAACTCGTCCTCCCCTTGGCAGGTAAATGCTAATAATAGGCTAATAATGCCTATTATATTGATCATAGGAAACAGATTCCCCTCTCACTCCACTGAGTTGATCAGGGTCTCTGGAGGCTACATGCCCCATGTTCACCCTCTGAATATTACCAATTTAGTATTATAGATCACACCAGAGGAACTGGTTTGAAGAATTCTATAACCCATTAGAAAAAAGAACCAACATTAGTAATGCAGCAGACTTGTTGACAGAAAGTAACATGTACCAAGAAGCAAAAGGTAGAAATTCAATATTCATAGAAAATTCTGCTTCAGGATCCAAAGGACTACAGAAGGAATGCCAGAAAGTACAAAGGCACAGATGGAGATTTTTACAGCAGAACTATATGAGGCAGGAATTCTTAACTGCGGAAGTTACTGGAGCATTTTTTTTTTCAAACTGATGTCTGTGTATATTGTGTAGAGCTCATGATAACAGTGTGTGGTGATCTTTCCGAGATTGGGATGTGTTAATCATACACCAGGGCAGTGTAGCATGGAGGTCAAGCTCCTTGGTTCTGAACTCAGATTGCTTACAAATCTCAGTTTACTACATTTTTGACTAAGTGACTTTGACCAAGTTATTTTAACCCCTCTAGTCCTCAGTTTCCTCCTCTATAAAGTGTTAATAACAATACCTTACAGGCATATTTTGAAACCTAAATTATATGATATATGTAAAGTAGTTAACAATAAAAGCTATTGCTATTATTACTGTTATTAATATTAGGGAATCAGTCTCAATTTGAGCATGACATCCAAAGGAGTGATGTGGAATGTGTGTGTGTGTGTGTGTGTGTGTGTGTGTGTGTGTGTGTGTGTGTGTGTGAAGTTCTCAACAGGAGATATTTTTGGTTTATATTTTCTTTGACTACCACTGAATTTTTTTTAATGTTAGTTTTTTTCTCCATCAAACTTCCATAAGTGTAACAGAAACAACCAAAAACTAAAATGTCAATTTTCTTTTTAATCCATCATCTCTATTTCTCTAAAATTATCTGGCTTTCTTTGGGTATCTATAGCTGACAGATTTCTCCCTAGCTCAGTAAGGCACCAAAAATGCCTTTGATTAGTTGCTTGGGGTTTTTGTAATGGCCCAGTTTTCCTGTAACTATTACTCTAATTTATCCCATCATGAGTCCAGAGTTTGTCCAGTCACTGACAAAATGAACACCGAACACTGTCCTGGATCATCTCACTTGTTTGAATTAGATTTAAGTGGCTATGCCTTCCTCAATAAGTAGGTTTGACAAAAAAGCAGGCTCTAATTTTGCCATTATCTGGCATTTTGACTGAGGATATAACACTGTCTCTTCTTATATCATGCCTTAGTTTAGGTAGCACCTCCTCTTAGACTTCTCACTGCAAATTCGTTGCTTGATGGGGCTAGGAGAGATCCATTATTACTATTAAATCAATAAATTCTCATTCTGATTATATGTAAATAATTATTTTTGCCTACAATGATGGTGAAATAAATTCCTTACATTCTTACCATCACACTAATAGTTTGTTTGATATCTATGACATAATGTTTGAATAATGTTTATAGTCATACATAATGGTAAAAGAGAAGCATTTGGCATATGTCTTTCATCCTTTTTGCCTAAAAAAAATAGCTATCTTCACTCATTAACTCATTCATGTCGTACAAAAACCATTTATTGAGGGCCTCCTAAATGCTGAGAACTTAGTTACACACTCTTTTTATTTTATAAGGAATAAATTTTGACTCAAATACTTAGAAATTTAGATAAATTTTAGAAAGTAAAGACTTTCAGTGAGTTTTACCAAATTACGAACTATTGTTCCCAGACATTATTCAAAAGCTTTTAATCTGAAAATACATCCCACAGAATGCTATAGCAATAGTCTTTATTTAAATGTCACATACCTTCATTGTAATATTCACAGTCAAGCGCTAAAAAATAAAAGAATAAATATTAAACTATAGAAGAATCTGACCCCTTATCTGAAAGTATGCAAAATATGGCTATATGTTTATCAATGACCAAGTGAAAGAACACAGAATGACATCATTACATGGGAACTTCCTCCGAGCAAAGAGGATTCTTTAAGGATGATGTGTTGAAAAATTAAATTTTCTAAGATTATTTTATAGGTAGGCAAATATATCTGCCTACTTAGAAATGTGAAATGAAAGTATTAAAATCTTTAGATGACTGGGGCATCTACATTTACATGAGTAAATGTAGATGAGTAAATGAGAACAGTGAAATTCCACGGCCATAAGGGGAATGAAGTCATAAACTATTTGAGGATGGTATACAATTTATAGTTCAAATGTTAAACTGACAACAGTCAAACAGAATAGAAAATTTTACCTTGATTTTTATTTTTATAAATCCTTTAGCTACACTATAATTTATCTGTATTGTCAAAGGAATAGAAAATTTAGTTATCTTAGAGAAATTCTATTTGCATGAATTCCATGGTATTTGTCCTGTGATAAGACAAATTAATCTCCTTATAAGATTCCCACCTTATGATGATGTTTTAACTAGGGGTACTCACAACAAATACTGGATGACCTCCAGTGAATAGATACCCCCTCCTGACAACATTTGTACGCATATGCTGCTACACTTGTGCATAAACATTCACAGTCCCCACCGAGATTACAGTTACACGTGTCTTCGTGGCAATTTTTGGCAAAAGAAGTAACATCAATCTGAAAATGAAATGAAAAATGAGTTAATTTCAATAAGTACTAACTATAACTGATTAAAATTCAACCTTCTGAAAGAAAACTAACTGGTAGATTCTCAAAATTTGGTATTATCAACTTAACACTGCCACCTAGAGTTCTCAGTATCTCAAACCTCTATATGGACCAAAGGAGAATTTATTAGGCAAACGTAAGATCAAAGAACCAGCAAAACAGGTAATGGGTTTAAAAAAATTTTAATTTCAACACCTGCAATATAATAATATTTTGATATTTTGTAGAACTTCATTGTTTCATTATTAGCATATTCACATGGAATTAAAAGAATGTTCTATTACCAATTGTACTTTTAGTGATTTTTATGAATACCTTAAACCATTTTTTTAAACTTCCATTGGGGCCTAAAATTATTATGTTGGGAAGGCATTTAGAAATTTAAATTACTCCATCTTGGTATATGCTTTTTTTTTTAAGATTTTATTTATTCATTTGAGACACAGAGAGAGAGAGAGAGCATGAGCAGGGAGAGACGCAGAGGGAAAGGGAGAAGCAGGCTGTCCACTGAGCAGGGAGCCCAATGTGGGGCTCGATCTTAGGACCCTGGAATCATGACCTAAGCTGAAGGCAGACGCTTAACCATCTGAGCCACCCAGGCGCCCTAATTGGTATATGCTTTTAAGACCGTTTTAAATGTGCCACTACTAATACTTTTAAACTATACATTGAGTTGAGGAGAAGAATGTCCATGCAGCAATGTTCTCTGAAGAAAAACAAATATTTATGGCTTTGACCAATCATTTCTGACTTTGAGGATGTATAAATGCTTCATAAACTAGAACAGAATATCACAAATAATATGTACAAATGTATGCTGTTAAATAAGATGGATTGAGGGAGAAAATAAATCAAATAAATGCATCACTTCTACCGACAAACAAACTACCAAGTTTGTCTTCCTGACAATGGTTAGGTAGTCCACCTGAAAAGCCAACAGTTAGTTAAATTATTTGTCCTGTTCATGTCGGTGTTACAGATACAGCAGTACCCATGCAAATATGAAAGTTTAGTAAAGTAGTCACTTACCACATTGTGACAAGGAGCAAAAACATCGCTGTACAAAATGGAGCACTCTTTCTTGGCATAAGGAAATTTGTTTTGATGTGCCTCACAGGGTTTAAATAATTCACTTGGGGTTTCACACTGTTGAGGAGAAATAAGGGAGAAGAGAAAGTTTTCAAAGGGTGACTTCTGAGGCTGAAACCAGAGTAAACTATTCTGACTCCATCCATTACAATCACATCTCGTATATTCTCATTCTTTTATTTATTTATTTAAATATTTTATTTATTTATTTGAGAGAGACAAAATGAGAAAGAGAGAGCATGAGATGGGGGAGGGTCAGAGGGAGAAGCAGACTCCCCGCTGAGCGGGGAGCCCGATGCGGGACTCGATCCCGGGACTCCAGGATCATGACCTGAGCCGAAGGCAGTCGCTTAACCAACTGAGCCACCCAGGCGTCCCATCATATAGTCTCTTTCTCTTAGACAGGTTTTACCTAAAGCATCTGTGCTCAGCCAACTCAAGAGTATATATTATTTTTGTAAACAAGCATACTATTAAAATTTTGGTGATATTAGAGAGTAGAGGTAAACAGTTTTTAAATTTGTCTCAAATGCAGTCATTAAAAAATTATGTGAGCAAATGATTCTCTTTCTTTTCATTTTCAGCTCTTTCATTTCTGTCACAGCCATCCTCTGAGGAGTTGTATATGCCCACGTATCTCCAGGCTAACCTCCCACATACTTCAGCATTTGGTCTCTGCCTCTTCTAATTCACCTCCCTGAAACCACCCTGGAAATGTCATCAATGATCTCTTCATTAGAGTTGTCTAAATATAAAGGCAGTGTTTCGGTCTCCATCTCACATGACCTTTCACTACCTTTGACTCTATTTATTACTTTGCCCTTCTTAAATGTCTCTCCTCATTTACTTCTTGTGATACCGTTTTATTCTGGGTTTCTTCCTAATTCAATGGCTGCTACTCCCCATTCTTCTGCCCCCTCCCTTCTGTGCAGAGCTTGATCCTCAAACCTCTATTTTTCTCATTCTGTATGCTTCTCATGGCTTCAAAAACCTGTATATATATATATACTAGTAACTGCCAAATCCATATTTCCAGCTCAAATTTCTTTCCCGAATCTCAAAACTGGACATCTCCCACATAAATTTCTCTGTAGCTTATCTCTCAATGCATCCTAGCCTGTACTTATCTCGACACAATCGTACCGTCCCCACTTTCCTCTACCGTCATCTCTCCTCTTTGCCTTGCCTCAGGGAACAGTACCAGTTCTACTACCCAATAAGCCAAGAAGTTAGGAGACTTTCTTGAATTCTCCAGATTCATCCTTCCTAAATGCAATCTTTCAACAGATGCTGATGATTTTAATCTTTAATGCCTCTCAAACTATATAGTTTTCTAAATCTTCACTGACTTAACCTTACCAGATGCGTTATAAGAACATCCTAACTAGTTTAGGGCCTTAGATCCTAGCACTCATACCTTGCAGCTCTATACTTTGCATTCCAGCCATTGACTACTTCAAACCCTCCAGGGCCTCCATATTGAATTTTGAAATTCCCATTAGGCACCTGTCTTCCTGATACCTTCTAATAAGCTGCTCCCTCCTTTGCTGCTACACCATTTCCCAACATCTTCACTTTTCTAGCTCTTGTGTCTTGTAGGATTCAACCCAATGGCACCTTCTTTGGGAAACTTCCTTTGACCATAATGAAGCCAATGCTTTGTTCACCTCTATCAAAGCACCTACCTCATATTTTCATTCTTAATTTTTCTACCTCAACTACTAACCTAGACTCTAAATTCCTAATGACAGAGGCTGTGTTTTAATCATATTATGGGTTCATATAACCTGGAAAACATCTAAGTGCAAAATTGAACTTACCAAATGAAAAAACTTTTTTTTAATTTTTAGTTTTTCCCATTAGGTATGAATAAGAATACATATTATAGTGAGTATAAAATTCTTTGATTACTCCAAATATTTAAGTATTAAAATTGGTTATTCCTTAATTCATTTTAAAAGGACAAATGTAAGATAATTTCTTCAAAGACTTCTAAATGCAACAAGATATTTGAGAGCCATAATAAAAAGGATTTTGTATCTCTCCATAAAGTAGATAGTTCATATATTAAACAAAATGTTTATACTTTTCATCTTAAATATGCTGCTTAAATTTTACTGAATTAGGTGAATGTTTTATCCCAGCCCCTTCTTATGTTTTTAAAGAAATTTAGATATATTATGTAAATTAGGTAAAGTGGAAAGCAATTAACCAGATAGTAACCAATCAGAAAGCTGTAGTTATGGACACCACTTTCAGCTAGAAAGAAAAATAGGCTAAAAAGAAAAAGGAGAAGAAAAGAGTAACACTAATTTCCAATTTGACTCTGTTCTCTGAGTTAGCTCAGCATTTCTCAAAGTGTGGCCCACAGGACACTATTTCCTTGACAACTAATACATAAAAACAGGTTCTGTGTCAATAAGTTGGGAAATCCTTCAGATTCATCCCTCCCATGGAAGCTTATAATTCCTCAAGAAATCCTTCAAAAGGGAAATATGTCTAACCTAATTTATTCAAATTCCTCCTAGAGGTAGCTGACCACAGATCCATTCTCTACCCATCCCCACCCCATACACAACCATGTCTGGAGAACAAATGGTAAGAAATTCTGCCTTCATTTTTTCATTGCTTTTAGTTGGCAAAAGTTATATTATCAGAAATATAAATATATTGATAAAGCATTTGCTATGGAAGGAAAAGCATGAGATTAAAAGATATGAATTTGAATATCACCTCTGCTTCTTTCTGGACATATACTATTAAGCAAGAATTTAATCTTCCTGAGCCTCAATTTCTTCATCTATCATATAGAGGCAACACCCTCTACATTACAAGATTGTCACAAGCTTTACAGGAGAAGGTAAATGTGAAAGTAATTTGAGTTATGAATTACTATACAAATATGACATAAAATAGTATTATCTAAATAAATTTTCCTATAAGAATAAAACGATTGAGTGAATAAATATACCAAAAAATATTTGTTAAGTTCTATAATACATATATTCTACTTACCTGCCCTAATGCCCAACTATCTCCAAATACTTGGGCATTTCTCACTTCTATGTTATTGGAAGTGGTCATATCATTTGAAGTACATTTGTCAAAGTTTCCACATAATCCTGATAGTTTGTTCTAAAGTGAAAGAAAATTATCATGAATTATGAAATATTCTATTTTCACTTCAACATTTAAGGTCTCATTCACTAAAAATTTTTAGAGATTTAAAATAGACATTTTAAGAATTTCCACAACCATGTAAATGTTTCAAGATATTTTCATATCTATTTAATTATATTTAAGTTATTTTAAGTTCTTAACAGTGTTTCACCATCTTCCAAATTTTATCTATCTACACTTACCATTGTCTAAAAATTTTTAAAGATTTAAAATAGACATTTTAAGAATTTCCACAACCATGTTAATATGTTTCAAGATATTTTCATATCTATTATATTTAACAGTTATTTTAAGTTCTTAACAGTGTTTCACCATCTTCCAAATTTTATCTATCCACACTTACCATTGTCTTAGCATTGATACAAGCAATAATATAAGTAACTTGGAGAAGTATAATATAGGCACTACAGTATATTTTGTATATATTCATATACATACACATTTTTAAGGATGAAAAAATCCACCTCCAGATATGCTGAAGAATTTGTAACACTATAAATGTTAAAACAATAAAAATAATAAATTTTTCTCTAGGTCATACTTTGAAAAGCCAAAACATTCAAAACATAACTTCTAAAGAAAAAGTTAACTTTAATATTCATGTGTCATGCCGCCATTAGACAATAAATAGAAACCACATTTTACTTCACATTTATAAAGGTTGTTATAGGTTATGAAATGGTTACTGAAAGTGCCAGATGAATTATTCATGTCAACCTTACCCACTGCATTTTCTCAAATAATGTGAAAGGCTTTACTCTTAGGGGAGCAAGATAACCCAAAAGTACAAAGAAGAATCATCTTCCTAAAACAACGGAAATCCACCTTAAAACATTGAAATTAAACAAACTGAATGCTCTCTTCATGTACTGCAGAATGGAATGCAGCCTTTAGCCGATGCGGTAGGCTGCCCAAGTCTCCAGCAAATCTGACAATAACTCTGGGATTGCAACTGTCATGACCACAGCTTCTCATAGTGCCTCTACTCTAAGAAGCCACAATAACTATCCAAAGACAATGGCCACTTCCTCCATTGGTCACCCAACAATTTAAGGCAGCAGTAAAAGGGGAGATGTAGAGGAATAATTGGTTCATTTACTTCCAAAAAGTAGGGAAAGAGAGGATAAATAATAAAGAATAGCAGAGAAACATGGTTGAAGAAGTATGGCAATGACTAAATTGTTTCACTTGCATCAAAGAAATGCAAGAAGCCAGCAAACCCCTAGTAATAGATTTATGGACTTTATCTCGCTTGAGGTTGAGAGAAAATGATTTCAATATACAATCATATCTGAAATGTACAACATATTAAAATCTTTAAGAATATGTATCTTTTCCACAGTCTTATAAGAATATGTTGTTACCATCCCGATTTTTCCCTAACTTGCCACACATTATATCCATAAGGCTGAATTTCAAGTTCAGATAAACCGGATTTTTAAAAATATATTAATAATTTCAAAAACTTCAATATACAAATTTAAAATATTTAATAAGATTTAAAAAAATAAACACACTTAATATTTATACAATATTTAACAGAAAACAATATTTAAAACAATTTAAAATAGAAATTGCCAAAAATTCTAAACAGCCCAGATTGAATCTTCAACCATGAATAAATAAAACAAACTAGTACATCCATACAATGGAATACTACTCAACAGTATAAAGGAACAAACTATTAATTCATTCAGCAGTATGGGTGAATCTTAAATGTATTTTGCCAAGTCAAAGAAGCCAGACTCAACAGGCTGCATAAAGGCAAAACTATAGAGATGAAAAATAGATCAGTAGGAGTTGACAGTAAAGGGGCAACATGGGAGAAATCGGGGAGCTGAGAGGTCTGTTCTATAGTTCTATATAGAACTCTGGTGGTAGATAGACAACTCCACACATTTGTTAAAATCCATAGAACTCTAGACCATAACTTTTTTTAATAAATGTACTATGTTCAAACTTAAAAAAATCCAGAATGTGGAGGAAAAGATGGAATGCAGAAGGTAATAAATGAATCTAACTGTATGACAAACTTATCATATAACCATGCTGAAAGGGATGGGAAGAAAGAAGCTGACCTAAGTAACTTTGGAAAACTGGTTACTCTAAGGTTAAAGTCAAAAAGAACTGTACACAACACTGTACTCTCATTGGTAAGAGTTTTCTTCACTGGGTTATGAGTTAGTAATTCTGATAATATAACTTGTTTCTTAAAGAAAATATCAATTATTTTATTTCCATAAAACATCTAAAGGTAAATGTAACTTCATTTCTTACATCTCACTTGGATTGGCCTACCAAATAGGTTGACCTACCTTCCACTGGGGTCCAACTTTGATATGAATGGTTGTCTTTCTATCCCAAAGAATAGTGATATCATTCTCTGGAAAGTATACTGCTATGTAGTACCCTGCCTTCCAAAGCTGGTATGTAGGTTTATTTTCCAGAAAAAAACCTGATTGTTTCTTTAAAAAAAAAAAAAAGAAAAAGAAGAAGGAAAGAAAAAAAAATGAATTCCTTGTTCGTTAACCAAAGTTTAAACATTAATTATAATCCAAAACTTAACCCACCAATAAGTATCTATGTACTAGTATTTTTGCTTGGCTCTGTCTTTTCCAAATTCTGTAGTAAAAGACAAAACAAATGCATAAAATAGGAAATATATAAATTGGTAATGAGACACAATATGATAGATGGGCTCAATATGGATAAATAAGCAAAAGTATTTCTGCTTTAGAAAAGAGCATAAACAAAAGCATAGACATACAGTACATTAAGGGTAAGGTGATATACCCGCTGCCTCAGAAATTCTATGCTGATGATGAATAATATGGTTAAGTACTAAAAATATATGATGTTGAGGGCGCCTGGGTGGCTCAGTTGGTTAAGTGACTGCCTTCGGCTCAGGTCATGATCCTGGAGTCCCGGGATCGAGTCCCACATCGGGCTCCCTGCTCAGCAGGGAGTCTGCTTCTCCCTCTGACCCTCTTCCCTCTCGTGCTTTCTATCTCTCATTCTCTCTCTCTCTCTCAAATAAATAAATAAAATCTTTAAAAAAATAAAATAAAATAAAATAAATAAAAATATATGATGTTACCTGCATAACTGAAAAACAGAAACACGGAGTGTGTGTGTCCTCTTTCTCTGTATATGTATGTATATACAGGTAGATAGGTAGATCTATAGATAGATAAATAGATCTATCTATCTTTATCCATCTATAACTGTACCTATATTTATATCTATATCTATCTATATCGGGAGAGAGAGAGAATGGGGAGATGAATTTCCATTAAAGGGACTTGGAAAGTTTTCTTGCAAGGAGTGGGATATGAATGGATCTGTAAGAGGCCATACATAGGAAGGTGTACAGAGCTGGAAATGAGAATGGAGAAGAAATCATCCCAAGCAAAAGTAGTAACTTGAATAGAGACTTAGAGGCAAGAAAATTCAAAATTTGTCCAGGACTAAGGAGAGCACCAAAGGGCTAGACCATGGATTCCATGGCAAGCATAATCAGAGACCTTTTTGCAGCAAAGTTATCCATACAATCAAGGGCTGCTATTCTATGTGCAAAATGCATTCAATAAGAGCTTTTGAATAGGAAAGTCAGAGACCATGTTTATATTAAAGGAAAATAATCTGTGTGCTATAAATAATAACATTAAAGAGAAACTAGAGATGGAAGCTGTTGGGAAAATTAAGAGTACCTTTAGCCTAAAGAACAAATATGCAGTGTTCCTTATGAGCAGGGGCTATACCCCATAAAAGATTACATTAAATCTGACATTGTAATTAACTCATATAATAACTTTAAAAATACATGGTTAAATCAGAGTACCTAAAGCAAATTTAGCCAGAAGCAAAATAAAAATTGTGAAGGGGATATACAATCCTTTGATTATACAATAACAAAATCATAGTTTGGGAATATTATTTTAGAAACATTCCTTAGCGCAAGGTAAATAAACTTAGTCATATCCACAAAGAGTTTTCAGTCTTCTAGACCAAGGTCAAACTTACAAGGACTCAGCATATTATAAGTAATAGTATATACTGTGTAAACATATATATGGTTAATGGATTCTACTTAACTTCTTTTCCTTCTACTCCCAAGTGCCAACTTGGAGTTATGGGGCAAGGCCCTGGGTGCCTGTGTGGGTCTGCACTCAACCTGGGAGTATCCTTGTTCCTGTGTGAGCAAGGTCTTAAATAATAAAGAAACACACACACACACACACACACACACACACACACACACACCCCATGATAGGTCAAAAGAGACAGCAAAACAAAGGGAGAAAAAAAAATCCTGTTTGAACAAGGGGCATCACATTTTCATTCTTCATTAGGCCCATACAATGTGTAGCCTGCCCTGCCCCCAAGTCACTCTCTGCCATAGAACCTATTTTTATCATTTTGATTATATTTTTTACTACCTTTCTATTATATGATTTGTCTTTGGCTTTATAATCTGTCTTCTCCTAAGGAATGTTAGCTCCTTGAAAGATGTACTTTGTCAAGTTTATAGCAGTAGCCTCAGCTTCTAGATCAAGGTGTGATTTATATATTTTTAAAAAAACCTTCCTGCCATGGCCTATTCACAGGTCTCACTTCCAGCCTGATCAGCAAGAATTAAAGCAAGTAAGCGGAATATTTGTATAGCTCCTTTCAATCCATAAAAAACTTTTTCATGTATTTTCCTATTAAAGTTCCCTTGGACTGATTGACATATCTTTAGAACTTAAAAATAATTTTTGGATAAGGCAGGCAGTTTATCATTAGACTTCTTTCAGGTTGTTGTTGCATCCATTATCCTGATGTAAAAGGTATCTTTTCTATTTGCCCGTAGAGGTAAAAATCCTTCATTTTTACTAAACAGGGAAGTTTACCACAAGAAACAGTTCTCTTTGGTCAAAAAGGGATAGTGTGCTCCTTTCTTTTCAGATTAGGAAGTAAAGATGCTGCTTTCCATTAGAAAAGGGAGGGTGTTGTGAATTGCCCAAAATCAAGACCTCCACTTCAGATGAGAATTATAGCACTTTCAACAAACCTGACTGATGTTAGAAAGAAAAGTTACAAATGTGGAGAATGAAAACATTTAAAGTGCAACTTAAATAAATTCATAAAACATTTATATCTTACATGTTTGACAAAACAAAATTGTGTGTTTATTGAAAGAATAACAGTTTTTTTTTCTTCCCCTCGATGAGCAATCCATCTGCCAAAAATAGTGGTACTTATTTTCACTTCTGATGTTCAAGAAAAAATATTAGCAGGGGATTTGTTAGGGTCACACTATTTTTATGACTTTCCTTTATCTTACTTCATACTTCACAACTGATACGGAGATTCATCGACACCTGCATACAGGTGAACATTGGAAGTTGAAAGTTACACTGAACTGTAATTACCACTTCAAAAATGTGTCAAATTGTTTCTACAAGAGCATTTACTATTTTCTCTTCAGTTTTTTTCTTAAAAAAAAAAAAAAACATATTCTTGGTCTTAGAACCTTCACCTATAAATGAATATCCAGCTGCTGGCTATGCCAAACTGCAGTGATTACTTTCAAAAGATGTCAACATCACATAGAAACTCTGTTTTGCCAAAAGCTCGATTGCTGCCTGGTTGGTCTCAATATTTCTGATTGAAATAGAAGCTGTGATCTACAGCCCTGATTCTCAAGGTTTAGTGTGCAGAAGAATCGGGGGGTACCATTAAAAAAAAATACTGATCTTCAGGGGCACCTGGGTGTCTCAGTCAGTTAAGCATCTGCCTCCGGTTCAGATCATGATTTCAGGGTCCTGGGATCAAGCCCTGCATCGTGCTCCCTACTTAGCAGGGAGTCTGCTTCTACCTCTGCCTCTGCCCCTCCCCCAGCTCTCTCTCTCTTTCTCACTTAGCTCTCAAATTCATAAATAAAATCTTTAAAAAAAAATACTGATCTTCATTCTCAACCTCAGCCATTCTAATTATGAGGGGAGGCCCAGGAACCAGCTTTTAGAGTAGATAGTCCAGATGATTTTTTTTAAAGATTTTATTTATTTATTTGAGAGAGAGATAGAATGAGAGAGAGAGAGCACATGAGAGGGGGGAGGGTCAGAGGGAGAAGCAGACTCCCCGCTGAGCAGGGAGCCCGATGCGGGACTCAATCCAGGGACTCCAGGATCATGACCTGAGCCGAAGGCAGTCGCCCAAACAACTGAGCCACCCAGGCGCCCGAGTCCAGATGATTTTAATACACATTTATAGACCAAACTGTGAGAAACACTATTCTAAAACTTTTTTACTTGTAAAATAAGTTCAAATATCTTACACCATTGAAGAGCGTCCATGGTCTGGAACCAGCCTCCTATCTACTGCCCTTGTTCCCATGCTCCCTGCTTTAGAGTCAGTCTGGATACTCCCCACTGAATCTCTTTGCCACACCCTCCCTCCACTATCCCCACATACTTCAACCAAACTAAATCACTTGCAGTTCTCCAAACAAGCCATTTTATCTTTCAACTCGGTTCCTTTCAACATGACCATTCTTCTATATTGATTGCCTTTCTACGCTTTCTCTTCACCTGGCTAATACCTGCTCATCCTTTAAGACTCAGTTCTAATCATTTAATCCAAAGCATATCTTCTGAGCCTTCAAAATATAAGGAGAGTGAAGTAGAGGAAGAAAGTCATTTCTTGAAATCCATTATCTCATTTAATCATCATATGAACCTAAGAAGTAGATTCTATAATCATCCCAAATTTACAACTGGGAAAGCTGCAGCTTGAAGAGGTGAAGGAAATTGCCCAAAGTGACACAACCAGCAAGAGATAGAACAGGGGTTCTAGGTGAGTACCGACTGACTCCAAAGTCTACACCCTTAACAACTACCCTAAACATCCAAGGCTGGTTTCTTCTCAGCGATTCCCATACTGTCCTATACACACTCCTACTATAACACATTCCATGCGCATTCTTGTTTATTTGAATAGCTCCCTCCCCTGAGTATAATTCCCTAAAGGCAAGCACAGTGTCTTTTCACTGTTTCAGTCCCAATAATTAATAGAGATTTTGGTAGATAGTAGACGAATGAATGAATGAAATGTAGTCATGCTTTCAAAGTGGGCAGGCTCCAAGAGTACAGGAATAAAGGAGACAGTGGTCCCGCTTCTCATAGAATTTGTAAACAAATGGGAGAAGCAGACAACCACACAAGTAATTTCACTAATGTGTGCTATATGTCCTAACAGGGTGCTTGAAGGTATGAAGGAGTTAAGATGAGACCTATCACAGAAGAATAAGTTAAAGAAAATGCAGATCCAGGCAGGAGCAATGACATTCATGAAGAAACAGAGGTGAGAGAAAGAATAGACCGTCTGAAGAACTAATGAAAGGTCCAACTTCTGGAACATGCGTTCGGAGCAGAAAGTGAGGAGACGTGAGGCAGGAGAGGTGACAATGGTCAGACTGGTAAGGTCTTATCAGAGAACTGGGAAGTCATCTGAAAGTTTTGAAGCACTAGACTGATGGGAGATTAGATCCCTATTTTAGAAAAAAAGCCACCCTGGCTGCAGGATGGCAAGGTAAGAGGAGAGGAACTAATTTGGGAAGCTAAGCGCCTAGTGCGGAAGTTGGTGCTGTCCTCCAGATAACTGGTGATGGTTGCTAGGGCCAGAATGGTGACCATGGGTTTGAAGAAAAGAGGAAAGAATTGGAATACGGAGAAGCAGACTATTAACAAAAGAGACTGGGGCGCCTGGGTGACTCAGTCTGTTAAGCGTCTGCCTTTGGCTCATCAGGATCCTGGGGTCCTTGGATCAAGCCCCGCATCGGGCTCCCTTCTCTGTGGTGATACTGCTTCTCCCTCTCCCTCTGCCCCTCCCCCCCCAACTGGTGCTCTTTCTCACGCTCTCTTTCTCTCTCTCTCTCTCAAATAAATAAAATCCTTAAAAAAATAAATAAGCAAAAGAGACAAGTCACGTATGATTTACTGAAGCCACATAAAAAAACAGAGAAAATCTAAATCTAGTAACCACTTGCAGAAAAACTACCCTGAATTGTTTCTATTTTGTTTTCAGTATTAGGAGAAGTTAAAATGATCCTAAAAGAAATAATTTACTAACCTGTTTGTAAGGAATATCATTCAGGTAAATTTCAGTATCCCCAACTGATATCAAAACACTTTTGGAACAAACAATATCGTTGTCAAAGCATTTCTTGTTTTGGGCAATGACAGATATATCTGAATCATCTGCACTCTGAAATGTCAAAAATAATGCATTAATACAAGTATATATTATATGTAATTGTTGGTTATATTTTATTAACAAACCTTAAAGAAGACTAACAATGGATTGTATTGAAATTAAAATACAGCTTATCTCAAAAAATTAAATAAAATACAGCTTATCTCTAAAATAAAAATCATTCTGATCTAATAATGTAAAAATTTTATAAAAATATACCAAAATAGTTCAATATCAAAATATTTATCTTCAATATCTTTTGTTAAAATTTTGTTCTAACAAAACTTTTTTTCTATTTTATTATTATAGCTCCAATTTATCAACCAATTTCTTTTCAACAAATACCCAAGGCATGTCACTTAGGGGAATTTTAAAAGAAATATTTTCATTTTAGGCGACATCTTTTGTTATATTTTTAAAAATTTTCTGGCTAAACAATTATCTGCCTACAGGTTAAATTTGAAATAGATACAAAACTTTGGTAGTGTTAGTAAATACAATAATGCGTATCATTTGAGGGCTTCCATTGAACATTACATATGATATTTAATTCTTTTTTTTAAAGATTTTATTTATTTATTTGAGAGAGAGAGAATGAGAGACAGCATGAGAGGGAAGAGGGTCAGAGGGAGAAGCAGACTCCCTGCTGAGCAGGGAGCCGATGTGGGACTCGATCCCGGGACTCCAGGATCATGACCTGAGCCGAAGGCAGTCGCTTAACCAACTGAGCCACCCAGGCGCCCAATATGATATTTAATTCTTAAGATAATTTTTAAGTTATTATCTCCACTTGACAGATCAGGAAGTGAAGTTAAGTAGGATTAACTGGTTGTCCAAAGTCACTTAGTTAAATAAGAGCAGAGACAGAGTTCAAAACCCTAATTTTTTTTTATTATGCTATTTGTAGAGAAATTAGGGAGGGTCTAGCAATGATTGAGGTGAAAAGTCAATTGTAAGTTGAAGGGAGTTCTTCGATTTAGCCCTGTATACTCTCAATCGGACTCCTTCACCTCCCACCTCACCTCTACCTTCCTTCAGCCACTCCCAGCTGCATCCACTAAGAACACATTCTCTAGAATCAGGGTTTCTTTTTTGGTATCAGTTTCCTGGGTGGGCTTCTGTGGCTCTACAGACCCTGAAAATTCATTGTAAAATGTTGTTTTTTGATGATTTTTCTAAGAAGAAAGTCCATGGTTTTCATCAGATTTTAAAGTGGTCCTTATCCCTCCAAAAATTAAAAGCCACACTGCTCTAAGAGGGCTCTTGCTAACTTGTGAAAGGTGGGGATTTCACCAGAAAGAACATGGCATTTCTCTTTGAACTCTATGTCCAATTTTCAAAGGCCCACACACATTTCCTGAATTCTTTTCATTTTTAGATATATGGGTCAGTGTTTATTTTCAAAGTGAAAAAGTCCTTAAATATCTGCAAATCATACAGGTATAAATTCTCTATACTTAGTTTTTTCATATCATCAGCAATATGAACACTAGCTCAATACTTCTTTTGGTTTGGCCAAATTCTTTCTGTCTTATAAATAATTACTATAGCATAGTGCCAAGAGGATAGGTTTTCAATGAATGGTGTTGACAAAGTAATTAATGCATCCTTCTGTGACCCACTTTTCCCTCCTTCCTTCATAGGAACTGAAAGCTTTTGCTTCTTAAACAATCCTTTTGCAAAGCATTGCCCAAATTTTGAAAAGGAGAATAATAAAGGTCGTTAAGATGAATATGGCATTGTACTACTCAAAGAAATCATGCCACATTTTCTGCCTTTATGAACAATTTTCAAAGAAGAAAAAATATATATAATTCAGGGTTTTGTTTTGTTCTTCCTCTTGAGAAAACATTTAGATTAAGGGATGTGAAAAGCCAGCTGAAAGGCTTTTTATTGCCATTACATTTCTATTATTATTAATTAAAGTTCCTCAGTGTTAGATTAGTCTTTATATTAAACTCAGAAATGCCACAAAATATTCTATATTGTATAGTCTGCCTTGTAATATCATGTTATTGCTGACAGCAACTTGAAACAATATCAATTCCTAAGAGTCAAGTTTCTATAATTTTCATTTCTAATATATTTCAAGTTAATATTAGGTTTGGAGATAATGCTACAGAGTTGCTAATCAGCATAATAAGTAATGATTATAAAGCTAGAGGGAAAATGTCAACATCAGTGTACCACATGGATTCCTCAAACCCTTTATTCTGAGGTACTGGAAACATTTATAGAAAATATTCTCCCAAGTGATTCCAAAACAAAATGTCAGCACTTCTCAAGGTAGAATATTATTTTACTCAAATGTCATTCAATCTAAGCACCTGTCATAGCCACTACCCCTTTTAAGGGTAAGTATCCCACACAAAGTTCCTGCTAATACAGTAGCCTCAGGAAGCCATGTTTCATGTCCCAAAGCAGTACATTCACCAATGGGCCAACAGAGTTCTGTTCTATTTTTTTTAAATGTGAAAGAGATTTATTGAGGAGATGTTTTGAATTATAAAGGGGCAAAGTAGGCAGAGTCTGACACCTGTGAGGGGGAAAGAGCAAAAACGAAGACTGGGTAGGAAGAGTTTCTAACAGCAGCACAGTAACAAGAAAATTCTGGGGAAGCTCATGGGGAGTCCTTGACCCAATGTCACCCATCAGGGGAGTGGGCCAGCATACTCATTTTCTGCAGCCCCACCATACTCATTCATTGGCTAAGAACAGCTGAGGGGAAGTGTGGCTTCAGCAGGAACACAGTGGGGGATCCAATGGGGCAACAGCTGGAGTTCTCAGTCAACTCTGCTTCCCACAAGAGGAGATCTGAATGATGCATTTCCATTGCTGCTACATGAGTTTTTGGAAGTCTTCAGGTTTTTTCATTAATGTTTGGTGGATATAAAGACCATAAATGTTTTCACGCCACCACATTTTATCTCTATATTTGATAGCTGTCATGAAACATGTTATGAAGTTAATAATGTGTGGCTTAAAAATCAATACATGTCCTTTTCATTTCCAATCTTCATATTGAGTAGGTTCTGGGCTTCTAGGTCCACCTTTTTCTTTGGTAACAGGATTAACATAATCTGGAAATTTTGTCAATGGTACTTTCTCTAAATTAGAATCTTCTAGTGCATCAAAATGACCTTCTGGTAACTGTGGCTTCTTAAGAGATTGTTTGAGGGGTTCAGATTTTTCTCCTTGAGAACTCACTTTCCTCACACAATGACACGGAAGGGGTGATCTTGCCACCCTTCCCACAGTGGCTGGGACACAGCCAAGCCACTGGGCTAGCCCTGATATGGTCATGGTGCCAACTCAGGCCAACAGAGTTTAATGTAAGCATGAAAAGAAAGAACTCTAGCCTGTTAGATTATCTCTCATGCTTGAACCAGAAAATGATGGGGTTTTTTTTAAGTTTTTTTGTAGTAAAATTTGAGGGTGAATAGACAGAAAGAGGATAGAAGGTAGAGGGGTGTTGAACAGATGAGAGCAAGCTTAAAATATAAGGAAGCAGAAACAATGACTGAACTGATGCAAAGATAAAAGTTAGAGAAAAGAGAGTTATACAAGCAAGCCTGAGAAAGAAGAGAGTAGAGCAGTCACACAGAGATTGTCCCAGTTGCATGAATGACAACAGAGCATCCATGAACTCCTGCTGCCTGGGAGGCAAAACCATCCTTCAGTTGTCACCTTTGTGAGGTGTACAGTCTTGTTCAAGATTTCCTTGGGATGGTATTTCCCTTAGGGTTTTGCATGGACATTACCACAGGACCCCCTACTGTTGGTTCCCTGAAATAGCAGGCACTTAACCAGGATGCCATGAGAAGAAAATCACCTTGAGGTGCTTCATTACCAAGAAAATCTACCTGAAAATACACTGAAGAAGTGGGTTATACTGGGGTGAAATACTCTGGTATCAATTCCTCCCTCTTCCATGAAATTTCCTGCTTGCTCTTTCTCTAGTCAAAATTAGTTACATTCCCACAAGAGAGCTTTCATTTATCCCAGTCTGCTAGCTTCTTGTTTATTAATGACTCCCCCAAATATCAAACAACTGAGGGTGAAGCTAATGTCTTAATAACTGTACCCTTAACATCTCCTAGCATAGAGTGTAAATTTAAATATGAAAGAAAGAAAGAAGGAAGGAAGGAAGGAAGGAAGGAAGGAAGGAAGGAAGGAAGGAAGGAAAGAAAGAAAGAAAGAAAGAGAAAGAAAGAAAGAAAGAAAGAAAGAAAGAAAGAAAGAAAGAAAGAACGAAAGAAAGAAAGAGAAAGAGAGAAAGAAAGAAGAAAGAAAGAAAGAAGAAAGAAGAGAAAAATAGAGAAAGGTATAAAAATAATTACTGGAAAGCCTATGCTATTATTGTGCTACTGAATGTTTTAGAAGTTTTTAAAATAGAGGGCAAATTATCTAAGTAGGTAAACTATTACAGTGCAAAGTAAATATTGAACCTTAACATCTAAGATTAATAATGGAGGTCAATCTTATGGATAAAATATCACAATCATCTTGCTTGAAATATCCAACAAGAATACAATATTTAAGAATTAGGTTACATGGATAAAGTAGAAAATTAATTAAACACTAATTTTTTGAAAAGACCCTGACAGGGTCGCCTGTGCCTGGGTGGCTCAGTCAGTTAAGTATCCAACTCTTGATTTAGGCTCAGGTCATGATCTTAGGGTCATGAAATCGAGCCCTGAATGGGGCTCCATGCTGGGCATGGAGTTTGCTTAAGATTCTCTCTCCTCCTTCCGGCCCACCCCCCAACCCCACTCATACTCCCTCTCTTCTCCAAAAAAAAGGCACAGAATTAATTCCATAAACTCCAAGATTTTCATCTTCCTACTGAAATAGATTAAAAAATACACCAGAGCTGTCTATAAAGTTTCGTTCATATAATTTTAAAAATTAAATAAATTAATATATTTTTAATAATTTTTTAAGAATTTATTTATTTGACAGAGACACAGCGAGAGAGGGAACACAAGCAGGGGGAGTGGGAGAGGGAGAAGCAGGCTTCCCGCTGAGCAGGGAGCCCAATGTGGGGCTCAATCCCAGGACCCTGGGACCATGACCTGAGCCGAAGGCAGACACTTAATGACTGAGCCACCCAGGCGCTCTAAAATTAAAATATTTTTCACTTCCATTTTAGCTTTGGAGACATTACTGTATCAGAATTGAAGGGGAATTTTCTTTATATTTTTATCATATAGTTTAATTTAATTATAAATATTTCTGATTTTCCTGATATAAAAATGTTAGGAAACTATAAAAAACTGATGTGCGTTGAAAATATCCATTGTAATATAGACAAGGTATATTATACTAACTATCAGTAAAGGTCTAAGTTGTCATCTTTCTGCCTCTGACCCCTTTGTCCTCAGCATGGTTGTCAGACAAACAATATAAATAAAAACTGCACCTAGAAGACAAACCATACTAAGAATCTCATTTCAGGGAATAAAAATGATTGGCTTAGAGATGGTAAATACATGCAAATGATTACTATTTGGAGAAAATTTTAAATTGGCTGCCTATCTCCTGATTCTGTAACTTTAAGATACTTTTAGAGTAGTTTTTCTTCTTTGGAACCAAACTGGAAATAAAGATTGGAGACAATCAGACTTTGCTGAACCGGAAGTCAGTCAAAAACATCAAAAGATCTTTTTAATAAGGAATAACTTTTCCAGTCACTGTTAGGATGGCCAGAGGAAGGGAAAGTAAGTGAAAGATGAGTATTTATCATTTTTTAAAGAAATATATATCAACTCTGTAATGTTTTTAGGATCTCAGTTTGTTCCTTAATTAGAGTTTTGCAGAGGAAACAGACATGGTAATATGGAACCTGTGAGCCCTATGTCTTAAGAAACTCCTGAAGAAAGGAGCCATCAGAAGATATTGAGGAGTGGGCACCTGGGTGGCTCAGTTGGTTAAGCGACTGCCTTTGGCTCAGGTCATGATCCTGGAGTCCTGGGATCGAGTCCCACATCGGGCTCCTTGGTCAACAGGGAGTCTGCTTCTCCCACTGACCCTCTTCCCTCTCGTGCTCTCTATCTCTCATTCTCTCTCTCTCAAATAAATAAATAAATAAAATCTTAAAAAAAAAAAAGAAGATATTGAGGAGTGATCAGAGACAAGGGACCAGCAGAGGCAGTAAAATTACAAAGCACAAGTTACATCAAAGGAAAAAAGAAGATAAACTTTTAATAGTTTAATTAGATTATGCATTCAGGTCATCACTGACTTTTGCAGTTGAAATTTTATGAGTTTTGTGATTAGGTGATTAATAACCAACCCCCCCACCACACACCAGTCTCAGGTTCAGAGGCAAGGCCCATCTCTATTTTTGCTGGTCATCATACTTGCACTCCTCAGTGTAGGGCCCGACACATAGAAGGCACACCAGAAACATTAATGGGACAAATAATGGAGAGTGTGAAATTAGAAGCCTTTCTTTCTCATCTCTTTTCACTGTTAAACAAGTTTTACCTCTGGATATACAATTATACCTTTGTCTTAAATTTGCTTCAACCAACTTAAAAAACAATGTGTTATATATTCCATATGCGATTCACAGTAAAGGGTAGACAGCCTCCAAAATGAATAAAATAGCAGAGAACTTGAATTTTTAAAGGTTGACAAGTTTCAACAAAGATATGGTAAGTACTTACTTTGTACTTAAACTAGATTACATTGAAAACTCCACAATCCAGAGATTAAAAAAAAAAAAAAAAGAACTTTCATATCTCTTTAAATGTGAAGGTCAAGTTACTTATAAAATAAAGTTGAATAAGTGTTAATTTTTAGAAGTCCAATTGGCAAATGGAGAGACATAAATATGTCTCTCCATTTGAGGTTACTAGAGTTACTAGTTTACTAGATCCACCAGAAGGCCCAAAGAAATAAATGTTACCAGTGTCACAAATAACAAAAATAAAACCTAGAATTTGTAATCAAGGCAGGAGGAAAAAGAGCTGTTTGACAAGGAAGAAAGAATTAAATCTGTACTTCACAGAAATTTTTCCTGTCCCTGAAAAAGTAGCAAGTAAATGAATGGGCTGGTAGCAATTCTATCCTTCTCAAAGGAAATGCTGATTCTTTCCCCAAGAGAAGTCTCTGCCATGTGAAGGCTAGGCAGGTGGAGTAAGCAAAGAAACCAAAACTAAAACCAAACCAAACCAAACAAAAAAATTACTGAAGAAAAATTGAAGCAGGAAAAAAAAAAAAACCCAAGCATTGAGAAATTTACTATCTGGCATGAAAAGATTTCAAAACCATGAAAATTAGGTTGCATTGTTAATCACTAACTCATCTTTGACATGAAGTAATTATCTGCTCCATGATCAAATAACATATTGGCTTATCAAGTATATGTTGATCAAACTTTCCTAATTATTTTGTGGCCTGGTACTGGTTTTACTAATTTTCATAAAAATGTCCATTATAATATAGTAAATAATTCTCCAGTATAATTCTAATTATTAATAGTAGTTTTTCTTCTTTTTAATTACAAATTGAAATCCCTGAAAGTCACATTCAGAAGTCTATCTTTTGTAAACACTTTCTTTTTTAAAGAACATTGTTAAAGTACAAAAAGGAAGAATTTTTCTGCTTTGGCAGAAAGAAAAAGACACATACAATTCTAGAAACTGAAAATTTAGACTTTTAATATTCTTCATATCTTAATCTTACTACATGAACCCTAATGACAGATCTTAATCCAGATAGTAAATTAAGGATCTAAATTTCATTGCTTACTAAAAGATTGGAAGTATTTCCTGTGACATGCCTTCTCATACACAGACAGGCATATCTTATTAAAATTTGAAATTGAACATGAGATACTGACTTTTAACAGAAGGATATAGTAACAAATTAAAGTGATGATAGGAGTCAGGTTTTAAAAGTCTAAAAGCCAAACTTTAATGGCTCTTGCCTGCTAAATGGAATGATACTGTTACAGTGAAGCACCAATAAATAAAGAAATAAATAATTTTTAGAAAGGCTGCTATAATCATTCAGCGTCAAATACAAGCACATACTTTCATTTTACCAAGAATCAGAGATGAGACAAATATTCTACTTGAAATGCTTTCTGCACAATCCTTGTTTTAAAATAGACTGGTAAACACTATGATTTCTCCACTGTGAAGACAAATGAGGGGTTAAGGAAAAGCCAGGCAGAGCATACAGCTCAAATAAGTAGTTGGTAAGATTTCACCAAATGCTCAGCATTTTGCAAAATGACATGGGGAGGGAAAAATAACTGTAAGGCATGATCCCAATCTTCTCAACTTCAGAATTTTCTTGGACAAATTTGGATTTATTCTTTAAGAAACTTAAAATTGTTCATAATGGAGGCTGAGAATAGTACCAAATGGGAAAGTCAATGGTTTAAAACATAAGCAGGAATTGTTTAAGTTTGGAACACAATGGATTTTACCATTTGTTTTTTATTTACTAGAACTAATACAAAATAAGACTGTGTCTACTTTGTTGATATATGCTTAAAAGAATAGAATCACACACATACCTCTAATAACATAAAAGCATTACCCAGAAATAAGACATGCATTCAAGATAATCACAGGTTACCTTGCTGGAAGAAAAGATGTTATTTTGTTCACTCTCGTACAACTTTTTTCTGAAGCTTGCATTTTACATTTAGAAATTTAATTCTGGGATTAGTGATGTCTAAATAAAATTTAGGAATAAAGAAAACCCAAACGCATTAAACATATGAGAAATTTTAAGGAGTTTATCAGGTATACTAAGCCCAGGGTTTACTGTAGTATATCATCAAGATAACATGTCTAGAATTAAGAATAATGTCTCTTTATTGCTTATAACCATAAACAATACATATCGTCCAACGCATGGTTTAATGTCTTATATTTGTATTCACCAAACTAAGCTCATAAAAATAAAAATGGTTGGCATTTATTGAACACTTACTATATATCAAGCACTATCTAAGAGCTTTACATATTTTTATCTTTTTTTATTAAAGATTTTATTTATTTATTTGACAGAGAGAGACACAGCGAGAGAGGGAACACAAGCAGGGGGAGTGGGAGAGGGAGAAGCAGGCTTCCCGTGGAGCAGGGAGCCAGATGCGGGGCTCGATCCCAGGACCCTGGGATCATGACCTGAGCCGAAGGCAGACGCTTAACGACTGAGCCACCCAGGTGCCCCTACATATTTTTATCTTGTTTAATCCTAAAGACTACCCCCAGAGACAGGTACAATTATTATCCCCATTTTACAAATGAGAAAACAGAAGCATAGAAAATTTAAGAATTAGCTCATCACCTATAAATGATAAAACTTAAGAATGAGTCAATGAAATGTTCAAAATTGCTATCACTTTTGTAGGTTTTATTAATGACATATGGATTTATATGTCATGTATCAGCATACTTGTTTTTTACATTAAGTCTTTACACAAGTACAAATAAAAGTATTTAATCGTGACATACCTTTATCAAAAATACCTGGCAATCACTGATATAGTCATATTCCAGTCCGTCAAAAGAATGATAATGCCGGTCCCCATATATTGTACACATAGCCGGGCATGGATAGTAGGTACAATTGAACATCCCTCGACGACAAACACTAGCCAAAAATAACACCAGTTATCTCTCTGAGACATTTGGCTCTAATTAGTGTTTTGCAAGCGGTAAAAACATTGTAAGGTTTGTATTCAAGAACATTCACTGAGCCAAGAGCCCTTAGTCATATTGACAATTGGTTCTATAACATTTATTACACTGACAAATTAGGCCTATATTTATCACCTTGCTTAAATATATTATCAGATACCACAACCAAGCCTAGAAAATAGTACTAGGGTCATCTGAAAACAGATGACAGAATAAAAAATTGAATATAACCCTGATGGGAGCAAAAAACTGTCTCCTATATTTGGATCAGTTTACATATACTAGATGGACATTTTTCATGAGTTTGGAATTTTTTCCCACATTTTAAAGAAATTATATTTCAATTTTGTTTTATGGCATTGTTTTGGCTTATTTCCAAACAGAAGACCTTGTATTAAATGTGATCTTCTCTTTGGAGCATTTATTAATTTCTTATAAACTTGAGATATTTTTTCTTATTAAATTTTCAAGCTTTCACATTTCACAGTTTTGTTTTTTTTCTGGGCTAAACAAATATGCCCCAAAATAATGGTATGATTCCCCTGTAGGTAATAGCTCTCCACCAACTCCTGAATGCCTTGAAAATCTTATTAACTCAGGCTTGATTTGTTTTTTGCTGAAGTCAGTCACATTAAGTAACTACAAGATGATCAAAACTAATACAATTGCTTAGGAAAACTTTTGTGAAATAAATGGATCTCATTACCAGGTATAACATGGTGTAGCAATCACTTCTCCCGAGAGGTACTCCCAATCTTTCCAAATACACGGACAGCTTTCGGGAACATAACACTTTCCTTTGTGCTCAGCCATTCTTCCAAATGAAAAAGTAAATACTATTTAGCTTCAGTTTTTTAAGAATCAGTAATCTTGTCATAGTCAACGTCGCCTATATTTACGACAGCCGCCACAGGCATGTTCTCTCGGACCTGTGGAGGGGTGGACCTCATCTTTGGCTCCCTCTTTTTCACACTGTACCTTGCCTATCACAGGAGTAAATGAAATGCCAGGCAAGGGATCAGACGCAATATTTTATCACTTTTTGTTATCACTTAGCACAGTAAAAGAGAAACAGAAGCTTAAATTTCTGGGTACAGTGAGCTATTCTGAAAACAACATTTAAAGAATAAGTGAGGCCCCTCTTTTTCAATATTTGCTACTTAAAAGAAAAAAATCTGTGGGGCTTAACAATTTTTCAATAAAAGAGTAAATTATGAAATGATAATATTTTCTGTTGTGGAACAGGGAGAATAATCAAAAGCTCCTTATGTATGGGCATAAATTTAAAATCCTGAGAATTTAGTTAAGATGTGCTTTGAATAAAAAGCCATTATATCAAGTGTTTCACATTCTTTATTATTATTAACATATTTTAAATGTTAGTGTCCTTTGACATGTTATTTCCTTCTTGAAAGATTATCCCATAAAAAAGTATCTTAAGGGGCGCCTGTGTGGCTCAGTCGGTTAAGCATCTGTTTTCGGCTCAGGTCATGATCCTGGAGTCACAGGATCGAGTTCTGCGTCTGGCTCCCTGCTCAGCGGGGAGTCTGCTTCTCCCTCTGCCCTTCACCCTGCTCTCTCTCAAATAAATAAATAAAATATTAAAAAATAATGAATATATGAATATGAATATAAAAATTAAATACCATAATTTCAAAGGAGAATTACCTTTAGTATATTTTCAAAATATTTTGATATGAAGATTAAATAAATACATATGATATATGATACATATTCCAATACCCTTGATATAAATATATACATAAATATTTCGATATGTTTAAAATCTTTTCTCAAGAATTTATTTCATAAACAATAATAAAATACTACTAATAAATAAAATTTAAGTTATAATAATATAACTAATATAATAATTTAAAATAATGATAAAATAAAAACAGGCAGCTACTAAAAATAGACAAAGTATATGAAGTTTTTTTCTGAATTTGCTTTAAAATGTTATAATTAAATACTATCAAAATTAACATAGAAGTCAGGCATCCTGGATTCTTTCCTCTTCTCTCGAACAGAAATGATCCCATATGTTTCCTTCTCTGCTTTCCCGCTCACAGTTCCTCTAGCATAGCACTGTAATTTCTTATTTAATGTACATGTTGTCCATTAGACCTCAAGCTCCACTCAGGAAGACCATGAATATCTTGATCATTGTGCCCCAATGTCTAGCATATAGCAGACACTCAATTGTTGAGTAAAGGTGACCAAATGAACCTATCTATATAAATGCTGCATTATCTCATTTAGATTTCTTCCTTTTCAGACAACAGAGTCTTAGAGTCTGCATTTTCTCAGCTCACACCTCCCAAACCTCTCTCCACTTTCCCTGGGCATCGCCATTTCTCCTCTGCCTGGAAAACCCTTCTCCTCCCCAGCTCTGCCTGAAAAGCTTCTCGCCATTTAAGGCTCAGTTTAATGCAATCTTTTATGTTCCACACTCCCTATACATAGAAATGTGTAAAAACCTTTACTGGAGGGTTCATCACAATGAACTGCAAGTACTTCACTAAATGTCTCACAGAGAAAATAAAAACAACAGCAAAAACTAATTCTTTTGAGTGCTTCCTATGGTCCAGCCACTATTCTAAGCACTTTAAATACAGCACTAACTCACCTAATCCTAGTGACAATCCCATAGGAAGATTCCGTTGTTATCTTATAAATGTGTTTTAGTAGTGCCCCCCCTCTGTAGCTTAACACAGTGGCCCAAACATTGGCACCATATAACTAGTGCACGGCACATACTCGATCCCCATGAAATAGACATTTGTAGATACATTTTAAAAAGAGGAAGGTGAGATTCCAAGTGGTTAAGTCACTTGCCCTGAGGTACTTCAGCTAATAAGAAGAGCCCATATTTGAACCATTTCTATATGACTCTTTTCACTATATTACTTCCCACTTCTTTAACCCATAGTGATTCCTTTTTTAAAAAAGATTTATTTATTTGAGGAGGGGGAGGGGCAGAGGGAGAAGGAGAGAAACTCAAGCAAAATCCCCACTGAGCTAGAGCCCGGAGAGGGGCTCAGTCCCACACCCTTGAGATCATGACCTAAGCTAAAACCAAGAGTTTGACACTCAACCAAATGAACCACCCAGGCACTCCAACAGTGATTTCTAAACTGAGGAATGAGGATCTTTCATACTCAATGAACTGCTGTCACTCTGAGGAGCCCCATAAAACAGGTGATACTAGGCTTATTGTCCTAAAATACGCCAGCCAAGGTCATATGGAAGACAATCCAAATCATATCACCATGAACAACTTTATAACAGAAAGTTCTCCATAATAAAATTATTTTCAAATCAGTCAGACGCCTCTTAGTTAATTCCAACTATATTTACTTCAATACAATAAGAGAAGGTGGGAGAAAATTTCTTTAGTTTTTGTAATGAAATTAGACCAGAAAATAAATAAATCATTGTTGAACTAAAAGTCAAAGGTGACAGTAACTAGATATTCTTAAAAAAAAAAAAAAAATCAACTGCAAGCCTATGAAACAAAATTAGGATGCAGCTTTATCTAATCAGCCATGAGCCCTTGAGTCATAATCAAAATAAATCAAGCAATGTTATACGCTTCAATTATTTTACCATAATAAACGTTATATTACCCTTGTCCTTTTTACTAAAACATCTCCCTCACTCATCTGCTCTAGGGCCTGATTTCTACCTACCTTTATTCTCCCACGCATGGGCCCTTGTTCTTTCAACCTCCTCCCTTTCTAAAGAGATTGGTAGAGTCCCAATCATTTGGCTCTTGGTTCCAGATGGGGACCATTTAGACAAATGCCAACTCTCTTAAGAAACAGACTACAAAACCTCTCTCTTCTTCACTCATGGCTTAGATGACCTGAGCCCAGGAATCCCCCTGTGTGAATATGTTCACCAAGGAAGAATGGGTGACCTGTTTGCCTCAGGTGGCCTCTTGCTGTGCACTGCCTCCATTCATTACCAGAAGAGGGAGGGCCCGTGAGGCCAGAGGTAATGTGCCTGCAGGAAAGCGAATAGCCACCAGAGTCTGTATTTAACTTTCCCATGTACAAGGCATTCCTGCTATTAAAGGAAATTTACAAAAATAGGAGTAGATTATTCTGCCATAAGATAGTGATTCATATTTATTGAGTACACACACACACGCGCGCACACACACACACACACACACACACACCCCATATCTCACAAACCTAACAGGCTTAAAAGAAACTTGCAGAAAAATCACTCAGCTAACATCAGCAGAGCTGGGATTTGAACTCTGGTGTGTTTGAAGCTAGAGTTCCCACTGTTACCCACCATTACCCACTGTCCTATGTAGCCTCAACACACCATTTTTTGGAACATCCATTAAGTAAAGCAGTTGGCGGGATGCCTGGGTGGCTCAGTTGGTTAAACATCTGACTCTCGGTTTCAGCTCAGGTCATGATCTCAGGGTTGTGGGATTGAGCCCTGCATCAGGCTCCATGCTCAGCCTAGAGTCTGCTTAAGATTCTTTCTGTCCCTCTCACTCTACCCCTCCTCCCACTCATGCTAAATAAACAAATAGAATCTTAAAAAAGTAAAAGTAAAAAAATAAAGCAGTTGGCATCACTACAACTTAACCTCAACAACAGTAACAACACAACAGAATATACAAAAGATATGTACTTGAAGTGTTTTAAGTGGATACTGGCTCACTATCACTTGCCCAAAATTGCAGTTAAGCCAGGAGATAAATGGCAAGTCCATCCTAAAATGAGTTCTCTCTTCAATTCATTGTACTACTTTAATAATATTGTACATATAACATGTGTGTTATACATCATACGCTATATTTCAAATATAACATGGGATATGTTACATGAATATAGCAAAATAATTACAACAGACTTCTAGTTACCAACTCAAAGTTAACCACAGTCAGAACAGTTTTAGCTATTTCTGTAAATAATGTTTTTAAGAGCTCTTGCATTCTCTGTCATTTTCTATCAAATCCTGAATATTTAAGAAAAACAAAAACAAAAAACAAGGAGACTTACCCTGCAGCACAAACACAGCCACTTATACAGGGTGAGGATGGGGCACAAGTGAAGTTCATGGCCAGGTTTGCACATGTAGTCTCACAATTTACACCACCAGCTGGTAATTCAGAGTCAGGAAATCTGCAGTCAAAATACACTTTTCCTTCGGGACAGGCATGAACTTCAGGGAAAAGGCGTAGATAAAATACACTTAACTTAGTATTTGTTCCATAAACAGATAATCATCCTGACAGGCATTTGTTATCAAAGCAGAATCTGCCCTAGAATATCTTACCAATTATTACTAGCTGATGCTCTGAGTCTGCAATGTTTGGCTGAGGAACGTACAAACCTTCTCTTGAAAGATTTTCTAATGTTTCCTACATTTCAAAAACCTATTTGGAGTTGGAAAACCTTACCTGCCCTCCACAAAGCAATAACTAAACAACTATTATATAATTTTCTGAGGTCAAGAAACAGGGTGTTTTGATTAATCCAAACATAGACTTTCAATTTCTTGAGGGCTGGTAAGATAGCATACTTACCCTCTTACAAAGCCATGTGTTTACAATGAACACATGATAGGTTCGGATCTCTACCTCTGAGTCATTATTTACATCAGTCCTCACTAGAGTGTAGAAGTGCAAAAGGAGACATAATTATAGGCAGGGGCTCCATAGTCTTCCAGAAAGCTCTGGGCTCAGAAGGATTAAATAAATTCCCTTCTTGGGGCCAATGGGATCAAATCTTGGGGATTCCTCTGTGAGAAATCTGGCCACCTGGATTTTCCCCTCTTTAACTCGAAGCCGCCCTGAAGCAAAATAGGGCAGGGCAAGGATGGTCCCCTTGCTACTGAATATGTGTGTGGTCCATGAACACAGCCTGTAAAGAAGCCTAGATAGTTCTCAGATAAAGCAAATCCAGGACATATAAATCAAAATGAATTTATAATAATATATACAAGACCATGCAAATAAATAACAAAGCAATAGCTCTGTTTTATCAGCCTATACTCTTTCTGTCCATTAAAATCAATGAAAGCAGTGTTGTTTGTTATTTGTCTAGAATTTCTGCACCGTGACTAAAAACTTGAGGCTTTTCTATGATGAAAATAAATCATATGTAGGGTACTCTAATATATAGGACTTTTAGGAATGATATGCAAGTGCAAAATAACATTCTAAAGAGAGATGGCAGTAGACATCATCTTGCAAGCCATGTTTAATTGATGGCTGCTGGTCCTAGAGTCCAAGAACCAGTGGCAGTGGCAGCAGAAATGTAGAATCTCGGTCATCACCCCTGACCTGCTGGATCAGAATTAATGTTTTACCAAGGCCCCCAGATGATTGCGTATACTTCTCAGATGATTAAATCTGAGAAGTCCTGGTCTAGAGTAGTTTCCCAGCTGCTGGTCCACAAGCTGGTTTCAACAGATGCCTGGATACATGAGCCTAAGGTTCACCTGAGGTCGTTCTGGGGAGGGCAGCATGTAGGCAGCATCCCTGGGTTGATCAGCACTGCCCCTCAGCAGCCTTGTCAGGTCACCCAGGATGTCCTACAAATATTATAATTATCAATGTGAAAAAACTAAGGAAGCACTGGAGCACCATGTTGAGGAACATTCCCAAGGCTATATTCATGCACCTTAGCAAGGAGGGCTGTGATGGATTTATGACTTCCAGAAAAATGGGAACACTATTAGAGCTGCATTCTCTTTAAGGAAAACATCTATCTTGATCTTACCAGTAGAGGGCGTTGCTGGTTCATCACATTTCACGGTCCCATTTGAACACTGGCTAGTAGAGGTAAACAAATAGTTAATTTAGAAGCCGCACCTCAGTTTTTTTCTGTATTTCAGAAACAATCTATTGTGCAAGAATTGATTGGGTACATATACAAATGTTATTTTTTGCCACATAATTTTTTACAAATAAGTTATTGGCTTACGTCCATTTTGAAAAGAGCAATTTCAGTTCAATATAATCAAACACCCATGTGTGGGGCACTGCAATAGGCATAGGGGATACAAAACCCAAAATTCATAGTCTTCACCCATGTGCCTATACTAGTAAGAAAGGAAGACATACAAATAAATAATTTATGCAGTGTGACATATGCAACAGAGAAATATGTTTAGGATATAAAAGTAAAGCACAGAAAAATGTCTTAAAATCTCTTGGCAACCGACATCAACACACTCAAAGAAGGTAAAGTCTGGATGGTCTTAAAGAATTGATGGAGGTGATGAAATGGATAAAGCAGGAAGGCTATAACACTCAGGAGAGATGTGGTACAAAGCAGTGTTCTGTGTGACAAAATACAATGCAAGAAGTGACAGGAGATGCAGATGACAAAAAGGCCAAGGCCAACTCCATTAAGATGCTAAGACTTTATCCTGGAGACCTGAAACGGAGGGGTAATAAGGTTGGTTCCAAGTCTAGAAAACTCATTCTGGCTGCAGTGTTGAGGATAGAATGGAGTCACATTTTCCTTGCAAATTAGGATCTAAATTCAGGGCATAAGGCAAACCAAATCAAGCAAGATTAATCTTGAAAATCCCTTAAGAAGATATCATTTAATTATATCTCCATTAAAAAGAGAAATCAAGATAGGAAACAACACACCAGTTTTCAACAACTCCTGCATAAACGGTGTTTACTTCAGCTTTGGACCAGATCGTGTGTACTACATTGGAGCCCAGACGAAGAAGCTGACTAGCATGCAATGCATGCTTATGCATCATGTAACACTGAGCTGACACCCAGAGATATGATTCGCTTACACTGTGCATGGCAGAGAGGAACCGAGACAGTCGGGTCTTAGGGCCCAGATCCAGGTTTTCCATACCATACTCTCCCTGGGACATAGGCTTTTTGAGAAGAATGGTACAGGAGGTCGCTACACTAATAGAATTTTTTTTCCTTATTGAAGTGGGATGGTTCCTTTGTTTTTGCCAAGTTTACTTAAATAAATCCAATTGTGTTAAATTCTAGAGAGATATGACACCTAAGTAGAATGGAAGGGGACAAGACTAGAGGCAAGAAAACCAGGTTAGAAAGGGCCAGAAAAGAGACAGTGAGAGACATGGCTAGGGAGTAGTGATGGGACTGAAGGAATGAATTTCACCTACATCTAGAAAGCAAAGTCCACTGTGGTTGGGGGTTTCCTGGCTGGTAGTGTGGAGCCAGAAGAAAAAGTCCAAAATGACCTAAATTTCCAGCTTGGGAAACCGGCTAGTAGTCCAACCTACTAGAGAAAGATTCAAGAGCCGGTTGCCTTGGTGTCTTGATGGAGGAGTAGAAGGGGGGCAGATAGAGACGACAATAAAGAGAAATTGAACATAAACAGAATTCTGCCATAAATAAAAAATAAGCTGCAGAACAAGGTAGGCATTAAGGCAAGTGCTGCAGAGCTAGGTTTCCTAGAATTGAAAATCAGCTTCATTACCAAGTTGCTTAACTGCCAGGGCCTCATTTTCCTCACCTGTAAACAGGGACAAGAGCCACAGGGTCTATCTCTTAGGGTTACAGTGGTGAGTGAATAATAGATATCAAACCCTTAGATGGGTACCGGGACTGCAGGACATGCACAGCGATGGTTAGATATCATTATTATCATTATTGCTACTATTATCCACTGTCTATTATTATCTGCAGGTTCCTATGGTACAACTGAAAGGAGGAGATTCAGAGTTGGATGAAGATCAGTGCAGACTGCTGCACGGATGTGTCTGCACTTTTAACAAACAGGTTAGGACAGGAAAGAGTGTTATCCTATGAATAAGTGCTATCTCGCTAGGATCGATGTCGCCAGGAAGGGGGCTCACTGACTTCAGCGTGTGATACACGCCCTTCAGTCCAACTAAAACCCCTCAGTAACTTGCAGTATTTCTGCCTGAGAACCAAATTCATCAAAGGGCTTCCATTTCGCTACATGACACTTTAATTCATAACTGTTTTCTGCAGTTACAAGTACAAGACTTAGGCATTCAATGCTGAAATGTAATATATATATATATGTATATACATATATATATACGGTTGAAAAGGCCACATAAGGGTTATCTGTACATTTTAAATTACAGAAGTCATATTTAAATTTGCAGTTTGGATTAAAAAATTCTATTAGTACATGTTGTCAAGTACAAGCCCCATCAGTGAAGTCTACCATAAGCCCGACGGTGTTGGGATGAGTTCCCCTGGTTGATAAACGCTGCCCCTATAATGACACCGGCAGTGAAATCTATAAAAAAGAAAAAGAAAAAAGAGGGGGGAGGGGGTCAGGTTAATAAAATAGGATGTAAATTTTTTAAAACCACTAAAATTCAAGCAGACCTTCTGCTCTGTGTTGGTAATTTTCAGGCGCACACTAAAGATGACACTATTCATTGTCTGCATGCAGTCCTGTTATACGAATGGCAGGAACCATTTACCCGGGGACTATCGTGTGGCTTCAGATCGTGCTTTCTACATACAGATGCTGTATCATGTTAGGCGCAGTGCAGACTGTGTTGTTTTGGTCACAAAAAAGTCCCTGAATGCACTTCAGAGAAATATAATCGATATATCATCTCGCCCTACTTGTGAGACAAAAGTCTTCATCTCCTGCGAGATTTGAGGACGTTCGGAGTGCTGACAGACAATCCTGCTACCGAAATTCCTCCCATGACAGTGAAACATAAACCTTGTTATTAATTTCGATGTGGTAAAAACAGGCAGGAATAAACTTTGGGATTAACCATCGCATTCCTTAGCTGTCTCTGCAGCTATTTGTGAACATGTGCAGCATTAAAAATAAGTAAATAAAGGTAAAGACATCAAGAAACTAATGACACAGCTCACAAGCAGATCTTTGCATATATGCACACTCGTTGTCGGGGAAAAGTAGCTGTTCAGTGATGGAGAATATTTATTTTCCAGTTAATGGTGCTGAGTCAATTAAATTTGAAAAAAGAAAGAAACCAACAAAACAAGCACAAAGCCCCTTTAACCTGTGAGGACATAGAGAGAGACGTTGGATCCCATCAGCCCATTCCTGTGACTTACATGGGCACACAAAAGCTCAGTGTGTCTTCATAGTATTTGCCTTCGGGACAGTTGCAGCCCTCAGCACAGTCATCACTACACTGCTCGGGGGCGGCGAGGGCCGTGCAAGAGCGGCGACAAAAGGAGGAGCAGTGATGGTACAGCATGCCCCTCTGGCACACGACCCCTAGAATGAAGGAGCATCAGGTGAGAAGGACTGCCACAGGGTGCAGAGGCATTCATGCTGGGTTATAGGTCTCTGATAGACAGAAGTCATGAAAAACAAAGATATATTACATCAATAAACCTTAGAACAGTCCAGATTCCTATAACAGAGAAAATAAACAAGGGCGCCTGGGTCGCTGTCTTGTGCTCAGGTCATGATCCCGGCGTCCTGGGATCGAGTCCCACGTCGGGCTCCCCGCTTGTCCCTCTCCCTCTGCTCCTCCCCCCTGCCCGTGCTCACGGGTGCTCTCTCTCTCTCAAATAAATTTTGTTAAAAATCTTTAAAAAATAAAAATAAAAAAACAGTAAACATAAGCAAATAAATAAGTAAAATGCTTACAGCTGACCCTTGAACACCATGGGTTTAAACTGCACGGGTTGGTCTACCTATACTTGGATTTTTTCAATAAATACAGAACAGGAGTAAATGTATTTTCTCTTCTTTATGATTTTCTTAATAACATTATCTTTCCTCTGGTTTGCTTTATTATAAGAATATACTACATAATACATAAGCAAAATATATGTTTATTGACTATATTATCAGTAAGGCTCTGGGCAACAGTAACCTATTAGTAGTTAAGTGTTAGGGGGAGTCAAAAGTTATACATGGATTTTGACTGTGTGGGTGGATAGGGAATCAGTGCCCCCAACTCCCACATTGTTCAAGGACCAACTGCATTTGCCTCAACAGAAGTGTAACAGATGTATAAAATTTCTATTTTGAAACGTTTTTAAGTGTGACATTCCATAATAGTCTTTAACAGTCTGTACCATATTTTTTTAATATTTAAGGTATTCTGCATGTCCAAATAAACTTCCCATCCTCACATTTTAAATCTATTACTGCTGTACTGACATCATCTTGTTTGTGACATTCTTTAAACCTAAGGAAACTTTAAGTCTTCTACAAATAAGGCAAAACTTGGCTTAATTGATCCTTACTCATAGCTCTTATTTTTCACTTTCTGAATCATGTTCATACTTTTTTCCTAAACCTTCCTAATTTCTCTTTAGACCAACCCAGACTGATTATAGTAGGCAAATTAAAATAATCTAAAAACACACTTGTAAAAAAAAAACCTGTGTGGCTCAATCAGTTGAGCATGGAGTCTACTTGAGATTCTCTCATTCTCTCTCTGCCCTTCCCTCAGCTTGTGCGTGCTCTCTCTCTCTCTCTCAAATAAATAAATAAATAAATAAATAAATAAATAAATAAATAAATAAATAAAATATTTTTTTAAAAACGTAGAAAATTCTAGATAAAACATAATTGAAATTATGTTAAATGTATAATTGATCTTGTGAAAAAAATGGGGTTTCCCTGGATACCAGATGTGAGGAGGGAAATAAAATCCAGAACCTAGAGAAGAGAAAGGGAGAATGGGTCCCAGTAATCTTGAACCTTACATTTAACTCATGCAGGAAAGGGACATGAGAGTTGATTCTTCACAAGGCAAGGAACTGGGAGAACTTTAACTTGACCCTCAGAAAAGCTCCTTCCTCAGTTGAAAGACGTACTACAGCAGAGGTCAGCAAACTTTTTCTGTAAAGGGCCAAATGGTAGATGGCTTCAGCTTTGCAGGCCATACATACTGTCTCTGTCACAACTATTCAACTCTGTCCTTGTAGCTCAAAAGCAGCCATAGACACTATGGATGCATATGGGCAATAAGCTTTATTTACAAAAAATAGGAAGCCCAAGAGTGTCGTTTGTCAACTCCTGGACTAGAAGGAATGCGATCCTAGTACAGGAAGAGGCCAGGAAAACTTCTCTAATTCTGTGGGGTCCATGTGAAATTAAGTATCCTCTGAGAAATTAAATCCCGGATTTACATCCTGTGTAGTTTGGTATATGAATTTACATTACTTTTATATTTACATTATTTTTGTCTTAGAAAGCCCAAGCTGAGAAATTACTCTCAAAACTGACAGTGATAGGACAAAGCTTAATGAAAGCTGTAGCAGAGAGGGGGTTGGAGAGGTGGAGAGAGTGATACTCCTGAAACCCAGGCCATAAAAGATTCTAACAGGGGTGGGGCAGGGGGTAACTCTGATACTGATTAACTCATAAAAAATTATAGAACACATAAAGAAAGGAAACAATCTACCATGAATGAGACAAGAGACACCATAAGCCATGAGGTTGAACTTGAGATAATTGCCTGTTGTGTAACTTACCTATTTAACTACAAATTGCTTGTGCCACCATACCACATAATGCTTTTCCATACTTTCCGATACTTAGATATGACATTTCTGTGATAAAATTTGTTTCAAATTTTTCACATTATTTCTGTTGCATATCTCAAACCATGCAGTTACAACTCTACTCTTGCTTATAATAAAAATAGTAAAAAAAAAAAAAAGATTGGTCTTATCCAATATAGCTCCAATTTTAAGAAGTGAAGTATTTCATTTGTTTTTCATGTTTGTACACTATAATCATATCCCAGATAACTTAGGCAATATTGACCTTTCTTTAAAAAAAGAAGGCAGTTAATTACACAAAAATCTCTAAAGTGTCATCTGATCATCTTTATCTGTGCCATCATCATACTCACCACAGAATGAAATCTGAGCTCTGAGATCGATGGTAATACCACGCCGGCCACAGAGGTAGGCATAGTGGGCAAGAGCATTGCAGAGACAGGCGCTTCCACACTTGCAAGCATCATGGCGGCACAACTGGTAGTACAGCCCAGGGCTGACGTAGATGTGGCAAGGAGCAAAGAGCTCATGGTGGATGACATCACACTGTGCTGCGTATCCAACTGAACAGAAACGTCCCCCACAAAAAAAATCCATTAGCACCTCATTTACTAGTTTAGGTCATACCCCTAAGTACCAAATTCCAGAACTATCTAAGCATCTTGCTTTCCTAGCAATATACTGAACTGCATATTATTTTCAACAAGAATCACTATTTTCCATTTATCCTGTTTTGTTGGTTTGTTTTTACTTTTAGCAATATTGGTGACAGCCCTTATTTCATATTTAATAATCTTTTAGCCAAAAAAGTATCGTGTTATAACTGAATAATAGGAGTAACAGAAGTGTCGATAGAAATGGCCTCAATCACCCCGTTGTCTGCAGATCTTCATAGAAAATTGCCGAATTCTGCTGTAAAGAATTGGTGAGTATTAGAAGGCTTATCTCCAGACAGCCACACACAGTAAGCATGGTGCCAGATTGTGGATACTATGGTAACTCCCTGGAATACACAATTATCCAGGAAGGATTGGGAAACATCTCATTCCAATCAAGTCTCTGCGGTAAATGTAATGTGGCAGTTACCATACAGTCATCGAATACAATGTCTGCACAAGGCACAATGTCTGGCAAATAATAGAAGCTGAATAATGTCTGATAAATGAACCTATGAATGCATGAACAAATGAATAATGAATAGAAATTAGGGATTGGACCACATGCTAAAGGCCATGAAATGTAACTACCAAGCCATTTTGGGAGGTTTGTGTAATCATTTCTTGAAAGTTATTGACTGTTCTTTTGAGAATGATCAGATAGAATTATGGAAGTAACCAAGTTTGACAAAGCAATCTAGATCTTTTCTTTCTAAAAAAAAAAAAAACTGAACTCAGCCATAAAAATGAATGAAATCTTGCCATTTGCAATGACATGATGGAGCTAGAGAATATTATGCCAAGCAAAATAAGTCAGAGAGAGACAAATACCATATGATTTCACTCATATGTGGAATTTAAGAAACAAAACAAATGAACATGGGGGGGGAAACAAACCAAGAAACAGACGCTTAACTATAGAGAACAAACAGAGTTGCTGGAGGGGAGGTGGGTGGGAGATGGGCGAAATGGATGATGGGTATGAAGGAGGGCACTTGTGATGAACACCAGGTGTTATACGTAAGTGATGAATCACTTCTACACCTAAAAATAAGATTACACTGTATGTTAACTGGAACTTAGAGAAAAAAAACCCTGAACTTATTCTATTGAGTATTTTAAATATATTTATCGTTGGTAAGGAAACACGTGATAATTATCTGAGTATTATAGTTTGCATTGCTATGCATATGTATATGAAGACAAGTAACTTAGACTATAATGACTGTAATAGTGTTCTGTTGGTATGCATTCTTCTAATCCCCAAGAACTCCAAAGCAAAGGAGTACATTAATGCGGCTTTTACTGTGTGTCCTAAGGATTTGTAGCTCAAAAAACATTCTTACTAACATTAAGTAAAAGGGTGCCTCAAGAAGATCCTTGTGAAAAAATATCCTTCAGGATCCACTTCAGAATTATTGACTTTTATTATCTATTTTCCTTTTATTGGGGATCTTTCTATGTTTACCTATTTGAAATTTTTTTAAAAAATGGGTCATGGCAAAGGTGAAGAAAAATAACATCTAGAATATATGTCGTAAAAGACATGAGGAGGGGGATAAAAGTCATAAAATACATATTTATATATATACATATATATATAATAAAATGGCATGTAGTAAGGGAGGTCATAAAGAAAAGACCAGAGGGAAATTGAATTTATCCTTTAGACTCTATTCCAACTTTTACATGTTATTAAAAAAAACCCGAAAAATAAAGTTGCTGCAATATCAAAGAGGGAATCAAGAAAGTTAGAAACAAACTGAGCAAGACTAATAGAAGGAGAAGGAAATCTATTAGTAGAAATTTGAGGACAGAATAGGGGAGAAAATACCATTAAATGGGAGTGAGATTAAAAGTATTAAATTATGGAGACCACAAGACTTTAGCCTAATCCTCTTATTATAGGAAAAATGACCATAGGAGTTAACAATCTTCCACAAGTTTAGAAGCTAGCATAGACAGAACGCCAGCAACACTGAAAGAATTATCTTGTATTCTTTCCAGGACACAGAAACCGTAAGTTAATAATAAGGACCATATGATAGTCAACAGAATCCTTCCAAACAACCACTACAAAATCCAGAGATTGTAGTGGGTTCTTACGGGTACTTAACCAATATTAATAATATATAAAAAAATACATAGAAACAGTAAATTAGCCAAAATAATTAAAGGAACAAATTAAAATTATAAAAATGTTTAATTAAGCATGCATATTAATTTTCCACAGTGATTTCACAAATAAAAGAATACATATATATATATATATGTCTTCTTTTATTGATCAGTGAAATAGCCTTTCACATAGTTTGTTGTGGCTTTAGTAAAAAAACACAACCAAAATTTCTTGACATGTTTGTTGCACTGTCATTGCAAATTGGAAATCTGCAGCATGACCATCTCAAATCGTTGCACACTTGATGGCACAGGCCTCCCTGGATCACTGGCTCCTGCTTATGAAGCCATAACATCACCGGTCATGTGATAGTAATAGAAGAATCTGCATGAACTGTCACACGATAGAATTGAAGTGGAACATCGCAAGACTGTAACAGCATTATTACAGTATTTGCCGAGATTTTTCTGTAGCATTTAAAGAATCTGAAATCTCCAAAATGCTAGCCCATATTTGTGAAGAGTCTAGGGATTTGTAAACATCTAAATTAAGTACATTTGTAAATGCAAACTAGTAAATAAAATAGTCATTTTCCAGAGTTCTTTTAAAAAATAACCTAGATTAGATAAAGAGGCATATCTAATTCTCTAACTTTATGAGATTACAGTAATGCATGGAATTTTCCTCTAGGTTTACATGTGGGAAGAAGGACTTACTGTTTTGTTGATTAATGTTGCAGGGGTCCACCATAGGAACATGAACAGGTGCAAAACAAGTGGAGGAAACTCTCCAAGCATTGGCATGAAGTTGTGGGGTACCTTCTATCATGCCTGATGGAGAACTAGAGAGCAAAGGTAATATGCATCTTAGTCTCTCCCATTCATTTCATTTTTTCATGGTCTTCAACTATTGAAAAGGAGAATACTATTTTTTTAATTTACAAAGATAACTTAGAGCTTAAAATGTTCTATTTTTTAAAAGCACACACGGCATTAGCTTCCTGTTATTGACTTCATAATGTGCCTCATTGTAGACATCCATGGTTTTATTTAATAATCACCTCAGCCTTGTGAATAAAACATAATTTCCATTTTAAAGAGAAAGCAAAGCAGAAGCTCAGAGAAATACCAACAATCGTTCAGCTGATAAGCGTCAGAGCCAAGATTCAAATCCAGAAAAAAAAAAAAGATTCAAATCCAGTTCTGACCATTTTAATGAAACATCATTCACACAACCAAATCATTAATGCGTGTGTGGTCTAGGCGCATGGGCAGAGGTAGAGGTGGGTAGCTCACATGATTCTTTTTAGTGTAAAGACAAATATCCCAAATATAAATAGCCTATATTTCTGATTCAATATTTCATTTCCATTATGAGCACTAAAATACCAAGGTGCCATCCTGAAGTTATCAAACCAAAAGAAAACTGAGGGAATATGGCTTATTTTTTTATTTTTTTAAATGTTTTATTTATTTATTCATGAGAGTCAGAGAGAGAGAGAGAGAGGCAGAGGCAGAGGGAGAAGCAGGCTCCCTGCCTACCAGGGAGCCCGATGTGGGGCTCAATCCCAGGACCACGGGTTCGTGACCTAAGCCGAAGGCGGACGCTTAACCATCTGAGCCACCCAGGTGCCCCGAGGAAAAATGGTTTAAAAGGCATACTTCATTTGAGGTTGCTCACTTCTTCAGTTTCCTCAGCAAAACAAAATGGAAGAGAAACATTTACCTTTCCAAAATCAGTCTTATAAACCACAACAACATTGAAGAGCCAAACACTAAGATATCCCCTCCAGCAGCCATCAAGATTTACTAACTCATCAACCCATATTTCGTGACAATCCCTATTGGACACTGTACCACACATTGTCAAAACTACCTAGAGAATCAGGTTGGACTAGATCTCCTATAGGAAGCTCTGACCAAGCAAAACTTGACTAATGAAAGCCCCAACAACATGGCCAAATAGTCAAGTAGGCTTTATCTCAGCTGTCTATATTGTCCTAAATTAACTGCTTCGGTTACCATTGGCCTCAGTCACTAGGAACTATATGGAGCTTCTTACCACAGTGGCTGAGAGAGGAGAATAAAAAGGAGCTTCACAAGCCATTCTACAACACTCATCCCTTGTTCCCACTCTTTCTCCTTTCCTATCCCTCAAAGTGAAACCATTCTAGAACTGTAAAGAATTATAGCAAACACCTAACCACAAATCTCATTTTGTTCAACCAAGAACACTGAGACTCAAAGAAATTGAGGGGCACTAGCTCTTTGCTTTCTTTCTCCCTCCTTCCCTCTTCACCCCTACAAAGGACAATAAAATAGGTCAAGGTGATGGGTATAGTCAGGGTTCCCAGGAGAAACTGACTCAGAGCTTGGCTCTCTTATTTCATTGAATTGACTTGAAACAATAAATTGACTTGAAACAATAAATTGACTTGAAACAATAAATACCAGAAAAAGAGGAGGAACCAAAATGCAGACCCATTTACTTATTGCATTTCATTTTATAAAATACCCTATGGCTTACCATATTTAACTTACTGTAACAAGATTTTCAAGTAATTAATATTTTCCATTCCACTGTGTTTGCAGATTTGCATTAACCTTTATGAAGTGAAGAATTTTAACTGTTTTGTTGGAAAGCTAAACATTGTTCAAAAGTTATCTCTGCCTCTGAAATATTATCCTGCACTGTTATCACGCCTGAATGTTTATACATGGAGGAGACTGGTGCCTTAGAAAAAGGCAGACAGGTCTGCCATCTGTTAAACACTGACTGCTAACCCATTCTGATAAACAAAGAAGAGAAACAAGGCTTCAACTTCTTTTCTGCACATCTTAGCTGAGCCACTTAACATAGTCTGTTTCTTGAATGTGATAAAGATATTGATATTCTGAGCTACAAATAAATGAAACATAAAGAACTAAATAGCTGACAACAAGGTAGTCACACAGAAGAAAAGATAAAATAAATTCTCTTCTGAAATTTAAAATTTTAAATGCCAGTTCTCCTTGTCCATCCAAATTCTCTTCTTGGTGCCTTATTAAAAGTCCTACCTCCAAGAAATAAAACAAGACAAAACCAGAGAGAGAGAGAGAGACAAACCATAAGAGACTCCTAACCACAGGAAGCAAACTGAGGGTTGCTGGAGGGGAGGGAGTGGGGGATGGGGTAACTGGGTGATGGACATTAAGGAGGGCACGTGATGTAATGAGCACTGTGTGTTATATAAGACTGATGAATCACAGACCTGTACCTCTGAAACCAATAATACATTATATGTTAATTAACTGAATTTAAATTTAAAAATTTATTTTAAAAAAGTCCTACCTCATGTAGATCAACTATCTACTGCATATAAGGCTCTATGTTAGTTCCTAAGAACAGAAGGATAGAGGACTTGATCCTTATTCTCAAAACCCTCACAGTTTTAAGTGGAAACCAGACAGATAAGGGACAGATTTTCATAAATAACAGAGTCAAAGTTAACTTTGTCTGGTGGGATATGAGCTCATGTTTTGAAGCAGATAAGTTCTGAATTGGGTTGAACAATATATAGGTATTCACAAGAAAGATTAGGAGGCGGAAGAAATCCCAAATAGGAAAAATATGCAGAAGTGTTTTAAAAAATACGATATTTGAAAAAAAATTTTAAATATGGTATTTGAGGAATGGCTTGTCCATGAAATGTTCCTTGGCTACCCATCCCACACTGACCTACTCAAGATCCCTGCTGTGTTTCTAGCCACTACCACACAGCTCAACACATAAGGTCTTGAAATTACCTCAGTGTTTTTATATATAGTTGATTAATACCTTGGGTCCACCTAATTATTTCTTTTTTTTTTTTTTTTTTTAAAGATTTTATTTATTTATTTGAGAGAGAGAATGAGAGATAGAAAGCACGAGAGGGAAGAGGGTCAGAGGGAGAAGCAGACTCCCCGCTGAGCAGGGAGCCCGATGTGGGACTCGATCCCAGGACTCCAGGATCATGACCTGAGCCGAAGGCAGTCGCTTAACCAACTGAGCCACCCAGGCGCCCTTTTTTTTTTTTTTTTTTTTTTTTAAAGATTTTATTTATTTATTTGAGAGAGAGAATGAGAGATAGAAAGCACGAGAGGGAAGAGCCACCTAATTATTTCTTGAAGGCTGTTATCCCCTCCTGACCTGCAATACAAGCTGCCTGAGATGGGAACCAGATGATCCTGCTTAAATTGCACCCCAGTGCTTAGGACAATAACAGGTGCCCAAAGCATTTTCATTAAATTATACCTTGTGTCTTCTCACAGGTGGGTAAAACTGCTTTGCCAGTACAAGGGGTACAACTATACTGCTTTTCTTCTGATGAAACACCAACTATCATAAAAGCCAGTTGACCTAGATGCCAAAAGGTTGCTGTAGAGGTATCATTCATACCAAAGGATATTCATATTTTTAAGGTATAACTTACTATCATTAATACCCAATGATAATTGAGATTTTTTAAAAAGCAGTGCCTGTTCGGGCACCTGGGTGGCTCAGTTGGTTAGGTGACTGCCTTCAGCTCGGGTCATGATCCTGGATTCCCAGGATCGAGTCCCACATCGGGCTTCCTGCTCAGCAGGGAGTCTGCTTCTTCCTCTGACCCTCTTCCCTCTCGTGCTTTCTATCTCTCATTCTCTCTCTCTCTCAAATAAATAAATAAAATCTTTAAAAAAAAAAAAAAGCAGTGCCTGTTCAAAAATAAAATACTGTTAAGCTGGCTAGGTGGCTGGGGAAACAATCAGGGGTGGTTATTCTGTGGGTTAGCCCACAGACTCTGAGTCACACCACCCAAATTCAAAGTCCAGCTCTACCATATTTGGGCTAAATGACTTTGAGCTATTTACTTGCCACTTTGGGGCCTCCGTGAGGCTTTATCTATAAAACAGAGCTACTAATCAGGGGACTGCTATAAAATTTAAATAGATGATCACGTAAAGCTCTTGGAACAGTGATGACTAAGCTATTAGCAGTTAAGTAAACGTTTTCAGTGAAAGAATTTGTCTCTAAATTACTAGTCATTAAAACATGTTAGCTGTCCAGAAATCATACTTACAGGAAATCATCCCTTATGTTCCCATTAAAAGTGCCACACAGACCTAGTGTTCTTCTTTTCCATGCACTAGTGAGCTGAATATAAATTCTTTCCCCATCTATAGCAAACAGAATCTTTAAACCAAATGTGGTTTTTAGAAGAATAAATAAGGATGACAGAGTTTGAATTTCAACAATTCCTGTGGGAAAAGAACATACATAAATCAGCTTTAAGATTCATAGGTAGTGTTGTGAAATGCTAGCGTACAGCACCAGAACTCTTCTTTCAAGAGACCGGGAGCTAGAATTTAAATAAAAACTTGAAACATTTTTTTAACCCAACAGATCTTTTTAATAGATTACCATGTCCACAGATAATTTCAGTTGGCAAGCATCTCTTGGCAGGTGTGGCCAGTCCTTAGCATTTGAAGTCTGTCTTCTTTTTTTTTTTTAACTCATGTCTGTGTGTGTGTGTGTGTGTGTGTGTGTGTGTGTGTGTGTGTGAACTTTTCCACAAACTGGTCATGATTCAATAAGGAAGTGGAACATTCCTCAAAAATTCCCCATTCCCTTGAGACTGTCAGCAAAAAGGGGAGCACAGGACTTACCTGAGGGGGTACCATTTTATAAGACACCTTTAGAGACAAGAAACTTGTGTTCAAGTCTGAACTGATGACTTTTGCCAGCACAGTATATAGGAACAATCGCTCCCGTAACTCTACCATAATTTCTGCCATCGGTCTGTTCACCACACCCAGAAATCGGAGAATCATTCTTTGATCACTTTGTCCCCCTTGTTGCCCTTCTCCAACCAGCCCTAATCCAATCGGTCACCAGGTTCAGACCACCTTTTTTCTTCCTAAATAATTTTTCAATCTGTCTTCTTTCTATTTCTACTGTCACTGCCTTACATCAGTTCCTCCTCCTTCCCTGCATGCCCTACTTCAGTATCATCCTAAGTGCTCTCCACGTTTTTCCTGCCAGCATCTTTTAAAGCCATTTCCACACGGTTGCCATAGTAGTCTACCAAAAAAAAAAAAAAAAACAAAACAAAACAAAAAGACTTACTGGTCTTCTCATTAACACTTATTATTTATTTGGTTGAATGATATGAGATTGTTATCTCTGTACATAAAAATGGTCAAATAATGGAAATTTCATATTCAATTTCACATCAAGTTCAACTTCCTTAGCATCACAATGAATAGCATGACCACGTAATTTGTAATACAAATTGGGACATCTCTGGGAGTGAGAGTATTAATAATAACTATGCTGGAACACAGGCAGGAATAAGAAAACCATAATGATGCCCCGCATATAAGGATTTCCCTGGTTTTCGTCCCCACCTATGTCTCTCCTCCCATGGCTAGACAATCTCCATGACCCTCCTCAGGCTTTAGCAGTCCCAAACTAGCTATAGTTTCCCCTAAACATACCACACAGTTCTACACCTCCTTGCTTTGCATGGAACGCTTTCCCCACTCTTTCACCCTGACAATCCTCAGCTTTGAATGCTGAACAAGACATCACCTCCTTCGGAAAACTTGCCTGACTACCCTGCACTCCCCTGCCCAAGGCTGGGTGAACTGCCCTCACTTAGACCCCCAAAGTCTCTGCACATATCTTTCAGCTTATCATATTTTATGGGAGTGGCTGTTTGCTTTTATCTTTCCTCTTGCAAACTCTAGGCCACTTGAACACTAGTTCCCAAAAACATGGTCATCCCTGAGATGTCTAGCTAAGGACCCGGCAACACATAGGAACTCAAATGTTAGGTTAGTCAGCCAATGGGAGAAGAATTCATTTAGCTTGTTTGATTGTTGTTAACATAGGGAAAGTACATCATTGCTTCTTACCATTCAGATTGAAGCCTTGGTTAGGACTGGTAAGGATTTGTCCTCCTCTACTAAGGGTCACTTGTTTGTTAAAATCATCCTCCAGAATTAGAGTTATAGACTGAAGGCAGACCAAGCCAAGGTTCTGCATAAAGATCAAATCATCAATTAAAGGAATGAGAGAGAAATAGAGACATAGAAAGAGACAGTGATAATGGGAGAGGGGAATGAGGAAAGCAAGGGAGAGACAGGGGAGAAGAAAGGAGAAAGAGAGTGGACAGTGCACGTAGATAATTTCTGGCATGTAGAAGTCTTGAGTATAAGTAATATAGTAAAGTACCACATAATCCATCTTATATAGCCCCATTCCCAATAAAATATGTCTTTATATAGTACATTAAGTACACTATATACATATCTATATTTTACATAGAACATTAAATAAAAATGTTCTCAACGAAGTGCCAATAATTATGTTTTCCATAGCACATTGTTAAAGTACGTCTCCAAATTCATTTAAGTAGCATATTGGACATAAAAAATTCAGTAAGGAAAAGAACAACGAGATTAGGATTCTATGTAGAAAGCTTATTCAGACTCTGATGTATTGCAAGGGAAAAAATCAAACTGTAAAAAAAAAGCAAAATAGGTCAGAATTTTTGTTGGAAATAACCATTTCACATTGGAATAAAACTAAAAAATTAAAGATTTCTGCAAAATTTTGACTATCTGACTTAAGGAGAGGAAAACCTGTGTGTCTTTACAAATAATCAATGTGTTTATTTGAAGAAAATTTGTACAATAAATATTTCAGTATGCTAAGAAATTCATCACATCTATGTAGAATATATGAAGCCTATTCACTCCTGTCAAGAATCACCTCTTTAAAATAGTAGTTTTTGAAATAACCAAAAACTTAGGTCCATTGTGCAATCATGCATGAAACGTTCAAAAAACTACACATATAAACAGCATTTTTTAAGAAAGAAAATACAATTAAATACATAATATTAAATCTAAAACACGTGCATTTTCATATTTTAATATCAAATCAGGATGCATCATATAATCAATAGTAAAACATAGATTACCAACATTTTTTCTTTCTTTGTCAAATGTAGAATAATGACACATCTTAACAATCATTTCTGAAGAAAGTAACTGTACCCATTCATATTATCACTCTTAACCTAGAATGAAGCTTGAGTCAAAAACAAAACAAAACAAAGAACATTCCTCTGGCCATTTTGAGATGTTCCTACCTGTTCACAGTGAGCTTTCTGTAAAGTAATTGTGAATTTATCTTTTCCAGTTCCTTTCACAAGGATGTACTGGCACATTCCAATAAAAGAATAATGTCGACCATCAAACGTTGTAAAATGAGAATCACCCACAACGGAGCATTGAACTACCAAAAAAATAATCATAAAAATGAGAAAAGAGAAAAAGAAGGAGAGAGAGAAGGAGAAGGTGGAGAAAGAAATTATGTTTGTTCTTAAAAAACAGAAAGTTGACTTAGGGTAAATAATCATGCATCAGAAAGAATAGCTAAAGTGTCTAAAATGAAAAAAAGTAAAGTGTCTAAACTGTACTAGTTTGACAAACTCACCAGATTATGTTATTAAATTTAACTTAAAATTTATTAAATGATAGCTCTTCCATGTAATTTTTAGGTTTTGTAATATTTATACTACTTCAATAAATTTTTACCAGTTTCCTGCTCAAAGCTATCCTTTATTAAATTTTCCATTTATCCTCCAAATATTTGGATTTATTGATCATTACATCTCTTGTTATATATGAGATGACCTCATAAAAATCATTGCTATCTTCCTTCAACTTAAAGAAAATTGAGATTTTTTTCTTTAGAAACATTTTAAAAGATTTACCTGGACAGTCATGCTCAGTGCAGTTCCAAACTCCACCAACACATACACTAAATGAAATTATAAGACTATTAATTACTGGTATAGAGAAACTGTATTAATATTTGCATCAATGTACTGATTGATGTACCAAAACATACCATGTTTATAGGTTCAGAATAATCTCACCTATAATTGAAAAATACATTGACAGAAGTTCAATTAACTGATAAATTTGGACTGGCCAGTACCTAAATTATGATTTACTGTGTATCATACTTACATCACTAAAGGGATGTAAAGGGAACACAGAATGGCCTGGAACAAAAGACCTATGCAGACAGAGAACTTCTGTTTTATGTCCTTCTCTCATTGCTTAAACTAAAAGAAGTTGCACACGAAAAGTATTTACCTATATTATTAGAGAAATATTCATAAACAGTCAAAATATTGTCTCATCTATTAAAAATTGAAAAAGTCTCTTTTGAGGATCATCAGACATTAAAAAGAGAAAGGATGTCCTCTTCTGTAAGATAAATTCTGCCTTCTGCCAGCAAAAAGAGTTTGAGGAGAGAAGGATGGAAGCAGAATCTCTGACAGGCAGGAGCTTAACCGAGTATATAAGAACATGGTTGGTTATCCACCTGCATGTCACTTACATTACACTAACAGCAAAGGGGAAAGGGCCTGTTGACATTTAGACTTGTTTCTTTATAAGACTTCCCTGGAGGGATTCAGTGCTTTCCTAGAATAGTCTTAATTAGCTAATGGAATAAGAAATTCTAAATGTCTCTAATCATGGCCAAGTACTGGCAATATGGAGAGACACTTTTTCAAGTACCCAACAGAGAAGGCCAGGAGCACCATTAAGTTCTAATAGTAAAAGTACATGCAAAGTACTGGTTACAGATAAGAAGAAAATGGAACAGACAGACGCATTACATGGGTATATTATTTGATGGAATTATTATCAAGGGAAGTGAGAAGAATTAAATCATAAAAGAAATGATAGATTTTCTATATTTTTTGCTCTTTTTTCTGAACTTGCTTTCATCTTTAAAATATGAAAATATACATGGCCCCCTACCCCACTCCCGTAGAGATTTTAAATAGGATGCAAACCGTGTCTTGGAATTTTTGGAAGAAAATCAGTAATAAGTATAATCCTTTAAACATATATCATGGTAAAGATATCAACTAGCCAGGTGCACAGAAATAAATGGCTGTACATTAATCACATACCATTCAGTACATTCTTGTTCAATTTTTGAACCAACTGAATAAGCTAATCCATGAAAACTACATGGGCAGTTTTCCAAGGAGATGCAAGTCCCATTGTCCATTATGAGTCCTATTTAAGAAAAATATGTATCAAAATCTCAAAAGAAATGACAAAAAAATGTGTTCTTTGAATGTAATAATTCAACCAGCTTTTATTGAAAACCTACTTACACCAGGTGCTGAATATATATATATATATATATATATATATATATATATATATATATATATATATAATTTTTCTTTTTTTTTTACTTTTAAAGAGGTTACTGACAACCTGGTCCTAACTCAATCAGTAGCTACGTTATAAGGGTCTATTTCAGTGATTTTCAACTTTTTTATTCCATGACTTGCCATCAAAAACTCAGGTTTCACTACACAGGATAAAGGCAACAAGACAGTATTTCCTTGCTTTCGAGGGAAAAAAGGAGGGAAGGAGAGAGAACATATATTCTTGGTTTAATTTCTGTTCATCTCAAAATGAGAGATTTCCATTATTGTCACACAGATAATAAAGAGCCAGGGAGTGCTACGCAAAGGACCAGTGCAGAGGACCACCCTTTTCTACCTCTTTAATGGGGAAAGGTGGCTGAGCCAGAATGTAAGTCAACCATGTTACCAAGCACGTGTTTCGTTCAGCTGACCTTTTTCAGAGTAAGAATTCCTAGGTGAAGGAGCATTGACTTATATTTTGGCACATGGATTTTTATTCTTGTTCAAACTCCTTGTTGTATCATTGGTAAGAAATGGTTCAGGCCTGGCACTGGTCTAAAGATTATGCTTTGAGTGACACTAACAGACCAATGGACTGAGGTCAACAGATCTGATTCCAATAGTCCTTGCCCAAGTGAGGAAAACACTTAACATCTCTGGGATTCTATTTTTTTTAATCTGTAAAAATAAAAGGGTTTGAGTAAATCCTCGCGTTCTTTGTAAAGTTCTGTCTGTATCGCAGTCATTCCTAATTTTAAATCTCACCTGTATCACTGGCTCTGTTACTTCTAATTTCAAATATTAAAACTACATCAGGACCAAAATCTTATACTGCCAAAATGTGAGGCTTTTTTTGAACTTGCTTTCATCTTCAAAATATGAAAAGACAAATTATTAAATGTCCTTAAATATCCAAGAGAGCAAAAGATTTGTTAACTCATGGTTAACTTCAGGACTCTGGATTCCAAATTTCCTGGGAAATGTACAAAGTAGAAAAGCAGCCATCCTTCCTAGTCACTTTGAGGGCCATATCCTACAAGGGTAGAAAATTGCAATAGCCCTAATGTCCTGAGACAGGACATTATGATATGATTCTTAGATTGCTGGATACTAGTTTCCATAAGTACAGACATTTCTTTCACAAAGTGCTTACCATCTGCACAGTAACATCCATCAAGACAATGGAGATTGCTCCCGAGACACTGTTTCTCAAATGTGCAGGTTGGTGGGCAACAACTGATACAATCCCGGTGGACGAAGCTATCATCACATTTATCAGCTAAAATGGGCAAACAAGGGAGCTGTAAGTCAAATCTACTCACCTCTCTTTCAAAAAAAAGTACAGTGTTTTGAAAAGTATGCAAGTTTACCAGTGTTATTGTGTCAATGACAAATCTTTGCCAATCATTAGTTTTAAGTGTTAGGATAAACCTGAAATTAACAAAAATACACACAGTTTAGAAAAATAAGAAAACATACTGCATGCTAGAAAGTCATCTCTCCAGTCTTGAATAGGGTAGCCAGCATGGGAACAGGCTCTAGCATACTCGGTGGCTGCTCGGCAATAGGTTTCATCATCATCAGTTCTGGAAAGTGAAAAGAGAGAGCCATAGTCACACAGGAAATATTGGTAGAAACCAAGCCTTTGAGCTCCTGATCTCTAGAAATGCTGAGTGCATGGTGAATATTCTATTATAAATTGATGTCAGCATGCACACATCATGTACAATAATGCAGAAAATATATAAGCATGAGATCCCAACTTCAAAGGGCCTGGGCAAATTGTCTTCATCAAACTATTTTAATGATTTGGCCACTTTTCGTTTGATTCAAAAGAGTCCCTGTACTGAAAATCTTTTCTATTTTAATTATGACATTCCGCCCAGAATCTTTGTATGTATCACTTTGCTCCCACACCAAGTATCCCAGATCTTTTAGAAAATCCTATTAATAAATATAAACAAATTTATATTTATAAATTTAAGCTTTGCACAGTGGCAGTATCATAGCCAGTGAGGTTTATCCGAGGCACGATTATTGCTAATTGAAAACTATATTTATAAATTTACATCTAGAAATCCCATTATAAATAGATAAAATTCTATCACAATAAAAGCATCAAATATGAAAATTATTTCCAAGATATCGTGCTCTTAATAGTCTACGTGCTGGAATAAAACTAGTACTGATAAAACAGCAGTTTCAAAAGATTGAATAAATAGCATTTAACTTTAAGATTTAAAAGATTTTTAATTCTTTTTTTTAATTTTTAATTCTTTCAAGCTTAAGTTGCTAAAGCTAGTTACTTTTGTAATATTGCCAAGAGTAAATAATCTCTCACTGTTTTCTTATAATCACCCTAGAAGCTCCCCCAAACAAATATAAGAGGTCTGCCAATTCCCAAAGCAGATTAACATAGCATCTGTAAAATAAGCAGGGTTTATAATAAGGTAGTGGACTTGTTTTTCAACCCAATTCAAACTCAAAATTGAATAGTTAAACATCTTACAAGATAATGACCTTAAGAATGTTGTATTTTGTGAACCCTAGCATTTCCAGTATCTCTGTTGTAAAAGCCACGCATCTCAAATTGCACTTCTCCTGTGCTGCTGTAATTGGAGTCATACAGCTTATCTAGTCCAATTAACTGAGCTCTAGAGGGAAAAACAGGACTAAGCACATAAACTTCAGAAGCTCAGAAAATATTCTAAACCTCCAAGCAAAAAAAAATTCTCTAAAAACCAGGGTAAGCTAAAATTGTTGAATTCCTAGAAAGATAATAAGTTTCTGATTTACATTAAAAGATGTGCCTTGTTTCCTACAATTAATAGAGGCTTTGAAAGTTAACAAAGTACCTGAATATTGGTTTCCCAACCCAAGGCAACTATTATTAAAATAGCTACCATTTCTTTTTTTTTATGTGATGTTAATCACCATACATTACATCATTAGTTTTTGATGTAGTGTTCCATGATTCATTGTTTGCATATAACACACGTGCTCCATTCAGTATGTGCCCTCTTTAATACCCATAACCAGGCTAACCCATCCCCCACCCCCTCCCCTCTAGAACCTTCAGTTTGTTTCTCAGAGTCCATAGTCTCTCATGGTTCATCTCCCCCTCTATATTTCCCCCTCTTCATTTTTCCCTTCCTACTCTCTTCTTTTTTTTTAAACATATAATGTATTATTTGTTTCAGAGGTACAGGTTTGTGATTCAACAGTCTTACAAAATTCACAGCGCTCACCATAGCACCTACCCTCCCCAACGTCTATCACCCAGTCACCCCGTCCCTCCCACCCCCCACCACTCCAGCAACCCTCAGTTTGTTTCCTGAGATTAAGAATTCCTCATATCAGTGAGGTCATATGATACATGTCTTTCTCTGATTGACTTATTTCGCTCAGCATAACACCCTCCAGTTCCAACCACGTTGTTGCAGATGGCAAGGTCTCATTCCTTTTTATGGCTGCATAATATTCCATTGTGTATATATACCACATCTTCTTTATCCATTCATCTGTTAATGGACATCTAGGCTCTTTCCATAGTTTGGCTATTGTGGACATTTGCTGCTCTAAACATTGGGGTGCATGTACCCCTTCAGATCACTACATTTGTATCTTTGGGGTAAATACCCAGTAGTGCAATTGCTGGGTCATAGGGTAGTTCTATTTTCAACTTTTTGAGGAACCTCCATACTGTTTTCCAGAGTGGCTGCACCAGCTTGCATTCCCACCAACAGTGTAGGAGGGTTCCCCTTTCTCCGCATCCTCGCCAACATCTGTCGTTTCCTGATTCTTAAGTACCTATATTAACTCTAGGATCCATGCCAGGCCCTTGACATATGGCATCACAGGAAAATTCACAACAATTGGGCAAGAAATAAATTATTATTCCAATATACTGAGGGGAAAGTGAACTTGTTTGCTCCATTTGGGTATTAACTTTAATAATGAAAATGAGCATTAAATAGTAATTGTTTTTAAATCAATTGACTTTGGATGGGGCGCCTGGGTAGCTCAGTTGGTTAAGCCACTGCCTTCGGCTCAGGTCATGATCCTGGAGTCCCGGGATCGAGTCCCGCATCGGGCTCCCTGCTCAGCGGGGAGTCTGCTTCTCCCTCTGACCCTCTTCCCTCTCGTGCTATCTCTCATTCTCTCTCTCAAATAAATAAAATCTTTAAAAAAAAAATCAATTGACTTTGGAATGGCAAAGTTAAAAGAATTTCCTTGCTGCTAGGTTTATCATTTTTTGTTTCAAATTTTTATTTAAATTCTAGTTAGTTAAGATACAGTGTAATATTGTTTTCAGGAGTGGAATTGGGGATATCATCACTTACATATAACACTCAGTGCTCATTCCAACAAGTGCCCTTCTTAATGCCCATCACTCATATAGCTCATTCCCTACCCACCTCCCTTCTAGAAGGAAGGGAAAAAAAAAAAAGAAAGGGAGGCAAACCATAAGAGAATATTAAGTATAGAGAACAAACTGAGGGTAGGTTTATCATTCCTAAAAGCAAAAACAGGAGGGCATAAATTCAAAGATTGGTATTATCATCCTTTCGATTCCAATTCCAATGTCATCTCCTTTGTGGAGCCATGGTAGGTGTTCCCTGATAAAGCCAACAATCCTGTCTTCCACAGCCACAGCACCTCACATTTAGAGCATGTGTCATTGCTGGAGACCTGTTTCTACCCCATTAGAATGTGAGTTCCTAGGACAGGGTCCATGTCTAAACTGTTTCTGTTTCTCCAAGATGTGGCACAATGCTCAGCTCTCAGAATAGCTGCTAAGTAAATGTGTGTTGAAATGAATTCAAAATACTAGCATAATGCAAGTAGGAAATTAATTTGTGTTCAGCAGATTCATAATTCTATTCTCCTGATATAGGATCTTAGTGGTGCCACCCCATAATATAAGAAATGAAGAGAATCTCCTTGAGGGGAAAAGGGATATAAGTAAGCCTAGTCCTAGGTGAAATATTGGACAAGTAAGAGACTAAGGTAGCCTCTCACTTCCATTTAATCAAGGCCCACTCACTTGATTTATAACACCCTTCTTTTGGTATTGCATGCCTGCTCTGTCCCCAAACCCAGCCTCTTCACCTCAAACATATCACTTAAGATATCGGTTCATTTCAACCAGTAAAATGTGTTTCTCTATCCTGCTATTTTTATTTGCCTTGGGGAAAGCAAGTGTATTGCAAAATCTAAAGCCTACATATATCATACTTTCAAAAGACAAAAATGTTAATTCTTCAGCGATGAAATTTCAGATGAAGTGAGTATAACAGAGGCTCTCTTTTGTCTCCAGAGCCTGCTTCTTGTCAGTATTAGAATTCCCAAGTTCTTGCTGAGCTTAGGCCTGCCTAGCCAAAGACAATATTGCCCATCTGTCCTTGCATCAAGGTGTGGCTGTGGCGGGGGGGGGGGGGGGTGGGGGGGGGGGGCGGGGGTTGGTGCTGACAGCAATAGCACCACTGTGTCATCAGAAAGCTCACGGAGCGGACACATGCTATGATCCCAGGGCCACTTACAAGCTTGGGCTTTATATGTGAGAAATAAAAGCTTCCATTTAATTTAAGCCACTGATACTTTGGCAACTGAAGCAGCCCAACAATATCCTAACTAGTAAGTGGAAAATGACTTTCCTGGATCTGCCAAATAATATTTCATCCAGTTGACCTGAGAAGTGGGCGCTAATGATGATAATACGCCAAAGGCAAGTGAAAAGACTACTGGAGAATGGCCAAAGAATGAGTTGTGGTGGAATCAGAACAATTTCTAATTCCATATACATGGCTAAAATAAAACCATGGACCACCTGTGGGGATCCTTAAAAAAGAGACTGAGTAAAAGGGCAGAGATGTAACAATAGAGCACTTAAGTAAAAAATAAAAGCAAATAGGGAGCAGAATATTGTAAAATAGTAAGTTAGGTCAGTCCCCAATATTTTAGGCAGATGGGGAGCTCTTTCAACACTCCTGCATTAGTTCATAAAACCTTAAAATTTAGAGACTATACATATAAATATATACTCTACTCAAAAGTAACAAGAATCCCAAATAAGTTTATTTTAACATCTGAAAAATATCATTATATTCACTATTTTTATAATAATCTCCATTAATTAAAGTAGGATAGTAATAAAGAAGATAATTTCATATTATCTCAACTTTCCCTCTTTGTTCTCACCTTTGATAAACTTAAACCTCTCAACAAGCTACAAGCTATAAGATGACATGTAAGTGGTTTCACTCAAAAATGAGTCTAATCTTTTACAACAAAGTTCCCATGTGTCATTTATACTTCTTAAGTCGCTTTAAGACATGCAGATTTATTAAAATTTCTTGAGATATTCTTGAACATTCAAGGTGGTTAATCAAATACTCTTGGTAAATTTTTGAAAAAAATAGTAGAAAAGACTCCAATAATAGGTAATCTATAGTAAGTTCCGCATGGATGAACATACTCGATGGTCTCACTAAATTTGTTCCCTAGACAACCATCTAGTCTAGGTGTTCCTAACCTGGGAGAAAATGTAAGGATTGGGTGACCTTGGATGGGATGAAAATTACATGTTTATTTTCACTAATCCCCAACTGACATTTAGCATTTTCTTCAATTACTCATATAGAAAACACATCACAACGTTCTTAGCAATATCCATGACCTTGTCAACAAGATATCTCATATCTCATTTTTAATGTTTTCATTTCTTATTACAATTGTTGCAAATATCCCAAATATTGTTCACACTCATCATTATGTCTAACAATAGTAGTTATAGTTAGACTTGAAAGGCATATAAAAAAACACATATATCATAAATTCATTTCTTTTACTATTTTGATAACTCTATTTCAATAATCGTTTCTTTTGTAACTTTGTGTGTTTGATTTTGTGCATTTCAAAACATTATTTTGAAAGGATGTGTTGACATCTCTAAACTCCAAAAGGGATCAGTGGTACAAACCATACTTAGGAATTGCTGTGTTCTGTTCATGCTGCTTCTATAAACCATTTAGTCCGTACATACTATCCAGCAAGCTTTTTATAGCTGTTAGTACGGTTTATGTTCTCCGTTTCCATTATACTTTGTGAACTGCTGAGAGGGCTACATTACAGAAGTGGTGTTTGCTCTTCTTTTTGGATAAAGAAAATTCAATTACGAGCACTAATTATTTCACTTACTTGCAAAGATCATTAACACAGCTGGCAATATACAAATACGGATCAATATACTCATGGCAGCTCAGAAAAGGGAACTGCAACAAAATCTGACACTTGAAGAAGATGGCCTGTGTGGAAGAGAATGGCAGTCAGCAGAACATATTTAATGACACATGCGTACTCTCATTTTTTCTACTGATCTATTGGCAGGACCCTCCGTTCTTACCAGGAAAGGGAAGGTAATTTATGCTTATAGGTTTTAACCACCATTTTTCTAACTACCTATTTGCACAATGAATACTGCTCTCATGAAACTCATTACATTCACAATTTCTGAAATATCTTCAAGTTATTCTTGTTGCAGTTACATTCCCTGAATTTTACAGGGTTTAATCATGTCCTGTTTGCACTAAAAGTGCTTAATATTCAATATGCAAATACAATATATGTATATTATATCCAACATGCCCAAACTTTTCACATCAAATTTACCTCAAATGCTGGCATTCCGCTGGAGCATGGATTTGGAAAATCTGAGGGTGTGGGTACACATTTGCTGTCATCTGGAATTTGCACCAACCAACTATTTGCAAACATAGCAATGTCTTCTGTATAGTCCTCTATTTCACACAAACACACACACACACACACACAAATATGTGTATTAGCATCACTTTACACAAATACAGTTCATTAACATAAACTTCCTGGTCAAAAAGTTAAATTTAATACCTTTATAATTCCAATGATTGCTGGTGAAATTAGACTATAACATTACGTTAGCATAAAAACAATACATTGAACAAAGTGTAAGTACCCAATAAAAGTTCCAGTCATTGAAGGGAAAAAGCAAACATCATTGAAGCAACACGAGGAAGGATTGAAAGTGAATGGTACAACATACACACCAGTAAAGCACTCATTAGCCTAAGTGTGTTGCAGAGAGGAGAAAATACACCTAAAACCAAGAAACATAAGTAAAATTTGGTATGAGATTTTTCTGACAGCCCTCTCATTATATTTAATGTTAGTCAGAACCTTGCTAAAATCGTGGTTCCATTTTTGAGGTACACAACAATAAAAAAACATCTTTTGTGGAGATTTCAGAAGACAGCCACACAAACAATGGAAGACTGGAAAAGACACGAAGAGAAGATGAAGAAGTGAATCCATTTCATCTGAATATGATCAACAGTGTTTCTAAACGTGCTCTAGACCGGTTGTTAAAGAATCCTGAGTCTATCCCAGCATTATGCAAAGGCAAGATTCAGGAGCTAGTATGCAGGCAGCGACAGACAGGCGGTTGGCGGTGAGCATTCTGCGTTCTCTGCTTCAGATCAAGTTTAAATCATTTTGGCACCTGGCCCAAAAACAGGTTCAGGGCCTCAGATGAAAATTAATCCTGCCCCACATTCAGACAAAGGTTGAATCTAAAATCTCAAAGACATAGCAGAACCAACAACGCAACATCTCGAAGTTTCATCTAAGACAACTGTCAGATGTGAGCTTTAGGTTTCTCACCGCTTAGATTTATGCAGTCTACCACTGGTGACAAGCTTCTGCACCACTAGAATAAGAAATCTCAAGCCAAGTGTTTAACCACTCTCTCTCAGCATCTTCACGATAGGAACATGCCCACTCGTTAACACCAGTTGTTGGGGAGATTGCGGGAGTTCATCTATAAGAATGCTCACTCTCCCAGTGTACAATCCCAAAATTTACTGTGGTCTGGAATCTGGCTTCCGCACTCCCCTGACTCCCCACCTCTTTCACACACCACCCCCAGACGCCCCTTCTACTCTTATCCCTGCTCGGTCTACTCCAGTCACAGTGGCCTTATACTGTTCTCCACTCAAGCCCATCCCCACCTTGCTCTTGCTTTTGCTCCCCATCCTTCAAAATTCCCTCCAATCTTCCCTCTGCTTTCTCCCTTACTTCATCTAGGTCTCTGTTTAATATGACTTCCTCAGAGATGTCTTCTTTGTTACATGATCTGGAATACCACCAAACACATACTCTTCTATTGCTCTTAATCTTTCCCAAATTATTTTTTTCATAGTCTTATTGCTCACCAAAATTTTATGTTAATTTGTTTCTATTTCTTTTGTCTTCTACATACAGAGCAACAGTTTGTCAAAGCTGCTCCTCTTGCTTATTCCTAGTTTAGTATCTGGCATGTAGTAGGTGTTCAAAATACATTTGCTAAATAAATGAATGAATAAAAGGGGGAGTTTCAAAATTTAAATAGATTATTAGAATCCTAAAGCTTTCAAGTTTGTCTGACCCACCTCATTATCTCTGATATTATTGGAAATGTTACACACTGAACCAAGCATCAGCCTGGCCTAATATACTTTTTTTTAAAAAAGATTTATTTATTTATTTGAGAGAGAGAGAAAGAGAACGAGCATGAGTGGGGGTAGGGGCAGAGGGACAGAGAATCTCCACCTGACTCCCCACTTAGTACAGAGCCCCAGGCTGTATTAGATCCGTGAGATCATGACCTGAGCTTAAACCAAGAGTCTGATGCTCAACCGACTGAGCCACCCAGGTGCCCCCAGTGTTACTTTTAAGTAAATTAATAGTCACATTTCATTTCAAAACATCATCATTTTTGAAAAGTCTGTAGGACTGAAAATATTATCCAAAGGCCCACTGATTTCAGTATCTATACACAAATTTTAATGTAACTAAACAACCTGGACAGTCCCTTAGAGCTCACTTTAATTCCAGCTTATAACCACATCCTTAGCTATGTTTATGACATCACATTAATAAAAGAGTCACAAAAGTTGGTTATATATGAGACTTTAAATCCAGTATCAATCAGTTGTGTGGAAGCCTGCGAAATTAAATTTAAAATGTTTCATATAATATACGCTACAAGTAAAGTAATTTCTTGTACATATTGGAACACTTTCTTTTTTTTATTTTTTTTATTTTTTATTGTTATGTTAATCACCATATATTACATCATTTGTTTTGGTGTAGTGTTCCATGATTCATTGTTTGTTCATAACACCCAGTGCTCCATGCAGAATGTGCCCTCTTTAATACCCATCACCAGGCTAACCCATCCCCCTACCCTCCTCCCCTCTAGAAACCTCAGTTTGTTGGAACACTTTCTAAGAGTGAAAATGAGGCATTATTAATTCCTACGTTGGGAAAAACAAGAGTAAACCAGGGCTTCTATTTTGATGTGTGGCTAGCTATAAACATGAATTATGGAACCAGAATCTCAATGAAGACAATCAATTAAAATATTTCTATATCTACAGAAACTCTGAAAAGCCTCATTTCTTTGTGAAGTCATCCTTGAAGAATAGTGGAAATGCAGGAAGAAATACAATTTTAATCACCGTTAAGAAACTATGCATTCAATGGCTTTCAATCAAACTACCTCAGTGCCTCTAAAGTTTTATCTAATCAGCAAAGGACAGGCTGAGTTTCAAAAAAATACTAGGCATGTTGAAGCTAAAGGTAATACACCTCATCTGTAGACATTTTCTTGCATTATTACAGAATGGGAGAAAATCGGAGGGCAGGTTCTTGTCACATGCTTTTAAGTTATTGTGTTTGTTTTATTATTATTATTATTACTCTGCTTTACACTGTGCACCAAGTAAAACTATGAAAAAGCTGAAATCTCTCTTTAGGCTCTTCCGACCTACTTTGCAGGGTCCTTCTCGCCTTCTGCCAACTCAGCCATAATTCAGACCCCTTGCCTCCCGCCGGTCTTCTACCACCTAGAATCTGCTAACACTCTTCTGCATGCTGCCCAGTTATCTCACCATTTTATGTTCCAGGTTATTAAAGTTTGTCGGACCCTTAACTCAAATCCTTAGTTCAGTCCCTCTGCCTCTAGCAAGAGCAGATGTCTATGTTCTATCCTCACCTCTGTACCATGTTCTCCAGATGCCCCGGCGGAAGTTGCCCACATTGTCTTTTCTAACTCTAACACGGAGAACTGAATTGAGTATTATTTTCTTCATGAAGCTTTGATACTCAAGAAAAAGAAATCAATAATGACCATCTCATTGGTCCGCCTGAGTCCAAAACCCTACTTCGTAATAGTCTCAAGATTCCAAGTTTGTGAATCCTCTCATTCTAAATATCCGACTGAAAACACTAGTTCATGATGATCTCAACACTATACATCTGTGTGGTGCTCGCAGACTTTTTGAACACTTTCACTTACATTTTCTCATTTGACCCTCAAAGGCTAGGAAGCTCTCAGGGTCATTACTATTATCTTCATTTGTACATAGGAGGAAAATTGACTGCTTGGAACCCTGTTCTTTACTCTCAGTGCTAGTAAACTAATCCTGACGATGCATTATCCATCTTGGGTAAAATGTTTGCATTTTAACAAGGGCCTTTTAAAGCAATGTTTTTAATCAAATGTTTTCCTATTAGCTCCGTTCTAAGCTTATTGAGAACACTTGGAGATGATTATAAATTAGCTAAAATGTATTCAGTATTAGCTATGTACCAGGCACTGGATTAAATATTTACATGGATTATCTCATTTAATCCGTGCAACTCCATGCTATTATTATGTCATTAAATTTAGGAAGTTTAATATGAGGCAAAGCAGAATTTGAACCCCACAATCTGACTCCAAAACCCAGACTCTAAGTAGGACTCTCACTGTCTCTTAAAACACAACATAGGGGTGACACTTCTCTCTGAATTTTATACTCTAAAACAAAAGTATGACATAGCACTTTTACAATTTAAAAATCAGTTTCCAGATTAAAAGTCAGTTTCTCACACATTTATCGAAGCATGAAGTCAGTCAGATCTATAACCTGACCCTGACAATACCATTTACAAGCTGTGTTGCATTGGGCACATCCCCTTGTGTCCTCATTGTACAATTAAGAAAATGCCAGCCACCTTACAAGATGGTGTCAGGGTTGGGAATAATATAGCTATATGCCCATATTAACTGTTATTATAAATAGTATCGAGATATATTATTATTATTAGTGACAACACTGTGAACTCAGATTATATCTCTATTTTACAGCAGAAAATAACTGAGCATCAGAGAGATTCAATGAGTTGTCTTAAGTTATACAACATGTAAGCGTTGGAGCAAGATTCACAGTCTGGTGTGCTGGTATTAAGAACATTATTCTTCTTTATTGCACCTTTAAGTGTGGACCTAAATCATAACTGTGTCCTATGATTGTCTTATTCTGTTTCCACTGCACACTAGTATCTCAATTGAAACAGAACCCATTTTTAACGGCTCACTGAGATTAGTTTCATGACTTAGTAGAAGTAGATGAATGATGATGTGTACATCATTATACATGATAAAAAAAAAAACTTTCCAAGTTCTTATTTAACTTTTATAAGTTCTGTTCACATTATTATCTTTACAAAACCATTATTTGGTAGTCAATAAATCCATTCCTATAAAGACTGGATGCAAAATATCTTTTGTCTAAAAGTATATAAATTTGTCTCAAATGGGTTTGAATCACTAAGATATAAGCCCAGACAAGGGAGGTGTCTTTGTTTTTTTTCACTGATGGATCCCAAGCTCCTACAACTGTGTCTAACATAAAGTCAATGCTCATTTAATATTTGTTACATGAGTAAGACTTGTATCTTAATTTAGTAAATGTAAACTAGCTTATGGCTTTTCAGAATGACACAAACCTGTTTCTATTCAATCTTCACTTAAAATCACTATAGCAGGCAAGTGATAGTACCAATTTTACCCAACCTAGGATAAGTTGCACCCTTCTAGATACAAATAGCTTGATCAGTGAAGGAAGAAGACCTCAGAAGTACCACACATTTCTTCCACTATACTTACTTACCTTGTTGGATGATGAAATCATCAGATTGAATGCCATTGTAGTTTCCACATAAACCACACGATTTCCCTTTATGTTCTTGAGACAGTTTGAGGTAAATTCCAGATATTCCATCCCAAGCCAATGAAAAACCAAAGGTTGTTTTCACCAAAATATAGTCAGCTAGTTTTTCGATGAAAACCTGCCCAATAGTCTGAGGCAATGTTAAACTTGAAAAATAAAACAAAGGTAATTTAAGAATTATGATGAAGAATTCATTACAGATGATCAATTTCTTTCTTGGTGACTGAGAATTAAATAAAAGATCATTATTATTCAAAATTATTGAATAAACTCTGCAGCTAGATTTCCCAAGCAAACATCTTAGAGGAAACCTCAACATTTTGGAAAAATTTAATATTGAAATAAAAAGACAAGCAATAATGGTACCTGTTTCCCCCATTGGTAAAGATCTTCTACATATAATTGGATGCTTCTTTCAACCAACAAAAAATACATTTCTGCTAAATATCAGCGATTTTATAAATCTGGAAAATAACCTTGTCTATTTAGAATAATAAGAGCTTAAATGTATTTATTTTTATCTAGAGAGTACAAGATAATCTAAAAATGCTGGTCAACAATTTCGAAGTAAGGAGAAACAATGGTGAAAATATGTAAACACACTGAATTCTGATTTTGTTTAATTTTGTTTTAAACTTGGCTATAAGGAAATAGGAGCTTCTATCCCCAAAATGTCACCTTAGTAGAAGTCATTGTTTTCCAAAAGAAAAATGTCTGGGCATGATTAATTAGAATTTACATTTTTAATGCTGCAAAGTACATTACTAGGAATATTAAATACTTTGTCTTACAGTATTACATAGGGGTTATGTTCATACTTTTTAAATTGGATAAAATTAAGCCTATTTAAACAAGAGTCACACTGAATATTTAAACTCCTGACCCAATGTCTAGCCTTTCCACTTTTCACAAACATGGACACATAGAAAGGAAGTGGGGAAAATGAGAGAACTGAAGAAAACTAAACAACTGGACATTTTAAAAGCCCACAGTAAGTCACCTAAAATACTTTTGAAAAATCACCGGTGTCCTTCCATCCATGAAAATTACAGAAAAGAGCAGGTGCTAGTAATTAAGAAGACACAAAGAAAAAATCATTTTTACTAAAATAGCCATGATAAATGAAACTTATAAACTATAATATGAGTGAGGAGGGAGGTTAGTTGGTACATTCATACATTTCTCTCAAAAACTTCAAATTAGTGAGTTCCTTTCCAGAAAGAGCATGCTCCAAGGAACAAAAACTATAAAATCAAACATACTCATTAACAAAGTGATAGTCCCCAAAGAAATAATTCAAAATATCTGCAACCACTTGTACAGAGCTGGTTGCAGATCATTTTTATGGAGAATTAGTTAAAAGAATAGGAAGATAACTAAGCTTCACACTAGAAGATAAATATGACCCTAGTTAACTACTACCATAATCTATTCTTATTAAAAATTATAAGCATAGGAAATTCCTATTACATTCACAGTAAAAGTCAATATGAGTAATATCGTTTAAATTTGCAAGTTTATAAAAGCTATACTTGAAAAAAAGTAAATCATGTTTTATAAAGATATTTCTTAGCTACAGGATGTTAAGCGTATGTAGATACAGTTGTTCTGCTGTGGATATTTTTTGGTTTCGTCATTTGTCATTTGATTCTTTCATAGCAAATTTGATGAAACATATAATTTTTGAAAATAAAAGGTGCCTAACTATGATTATCCAGCTGTGTATAACATAAAAAGATGCCAGTATAGATGGGGGATAATAGTAAACATTAGATCATCTCCCATAAATTTAAGAAAAACTCCACACAACCTAGTCAGGAAACATTCACAATGCAAACTAAAATGAATGTACAAATTAATGCTGAAAATTATTCATGGGTTCATATGTACCAAAACCCTTCATTTCACAGGTGAAAGAACCAAAGTCCAGAGAGGCAAGGTGCAATTTGTAGAGCCTTGAACATTTGATTTGATTTGATTTTGGTAAATACTTCTCTAACACCTGCTTTGAGTTAGGCCCTAGGCCAGGTGCTGCATTATTATAAACAAATTAGCTGAATAATAAGAAAACCATCCTCTTTCCATCATACAAATCATACCTAAATGGAATCTATCATACAAATGGAAATCCTCAAAGAAATATTTTCTCTGAGATTTAACAAAGAATCCGCATTCCTAAGAATCTACTTGAATGGCATTTTTGTTTTATAAAACATAATAATTTTTAAGGAGCCCGTTATGTTACCCCAAATCCCATATAAGGTGTTCTAAATTACTACTTAAATTCAGCTCCAAGAAATACATATGCAATTGTATTATCTTCCCATTCAAAAGGCTCAGCTTTCTTTTCTAAGAAAATGAGAAGTACAGAACCCAAATGATCAAGAAAATAAGCATGAGAGAGGTGAGGGATTGCTTGGGGTCCACTGACTGTGACAAAGCCTAGGTCAGTGCCTGGCTCCCTGGTGCTTCATCCAAAACCTTTATGCTATCGCCTTCTGCCCCTTGAGGAATCTAAACTGAGAAAAAAGTACATAGGTTGGTAAGGCCATTCTGCTGGAAAGAATCCCCAGGGTTTAAATAAATTCTAAATGATAGAATTTTTCCATCCCATATTTTACTTTTTCTGGCATAACTCAGCCAAGAAATATTTAAAATTGAGTAATTCTATAATTATTTAGATTAGAAGATGGATTATTCCACAGTATTCCTACTTTACATATATAAAACCCTTCTTCAAACTAATAAACATCCCCTTCCCCGAAAGTCTCAGGTCTTATTCTTGGTAGCTAGGAAGGCAAAACTGGGCCTCTCTCTGATCTATTCAAGAAGTCCAGTTTTTTATTGGCTCTGAGTCTTTGTCAGAACACTAATGGAAAGTCTCAGGTGACACCCAAACCTCATTCATACACATTTGGAAAAGACTTCCAAAGGTTTAGTTTTATTTTTAAGTTACTGTGAAGGAAGGAAGGAAGGAAGGAAGGAAGGAAGGAAGGAAGGAAGGAGAAAAGATTTAAGAAAGAGGGCAAGTATAATTGAAGAATGGAACTATGAAAATTTCTCCTGAATCTCTGTTAGAAAAAGACATGATAATCTCATCTGTACCTGTGCAAACCTAAGTGTACCCTGCACAAACATTAGGGAGGTTAAACTGTTTAGATTCTGGTCACCTGACTGGCCTCAGAGCTTGCTGAAGCTTTAATGTCTGTATGATATAACTTTAAGGTTATTGTTTGAAAGAAATCCTCTCTTCCTATTACCCATAATTCAATTCCAAGCATGAGATGTTTGGAAATTCTATCAATCCATGGTGTTATTTTCATTATATCATTGATCATATCTTACCTGATTCCATCCTTTTTTATTTCATGCCCATGAATTCGAATTTCCTCTTGGTCTGAAAAGAACAAGCTGATTGACCGGTAACAGGAATACACTGAATCACGGCACTTAGGGCTATTATGAACCTTGAAGGGGGGGGGAGGGAAACAGAAAGCATAGGAACCAACAACAGATATGTAGGCCTTCACTTGATTTACCAAAGTCACAATGCCTATCTACAGTTCTACAGCACTATTAGATCTATGACACTTTATAAAATAACAACTACATTTAGGATTTTCAAGAGAAAAAAAAGATTTAACAGAGAAATTGGACAACAAAATTAACTTTATAAAGTATAAATTAATTCAGCATATTTTTTAAATGAGCTGAACCTTTACATGTTGAGTGTCAACATTCTTTTTTTTCTTTCAAGATTTTATTTAAATTCAAGTTAGTTCACATATAGTGTATTATTATTCGTTTCGGGGTAGAATTTAGTGATTCATCAGTTGCATACAATACCCAGTGTTCATGACTTCAAGTGCCCTCCTTAATGTCCATCGCCCAATTACTCCATCCCTCCACCCACCTCCCCTCCAGTAACCCTGTTTGTTCCCTATGGTTAAGAGTCTCTTATGGTTTGCCTCCCTTTCTGTCTTTATCTTATCTTATTTTTCTTTCCCTTCCCATATGTTCATCTGTTTTGTCTCTTAAATTCCACATATGAGTGAAATCATTTGTCTTTTTCTGACTGACTTATTATTCTAAAGATACATGGTATGTACTGGAAAAAAATCAGTTCTGACAGGAAGACAGTAGAGCACCACAAAGAAACACATTTGTAGTTTTCATGTCCATGTCATGTTAGAGACTCATGAAATGGAGCTCTACACAATGCAATACTTAAAGGTTGCAAAAGGGACTAATAACCTCTCTAAAAATAAAATTGCTCTAAAAATAAAATAATACTTTAGGGAAGACAAAGATTACTTCTCAAAACTTGATGGGAGAATTAGTTTACTGGAAAGAAAGAAAGAGAGGAAGGAAGAAAGGAAAGAAGGAAGAAAGGAAGGAAGGGAGGAAGGAAGAGAGAAAGAAAGAGAGAAAAAGAAAGAAAGAAAGAAAGAAAGAAAGAAAGAAAGAAAGAAAGAAAGAAAGAAAGAAAGAAAAAGAAAGAAAGAACGAACAAAGAAAACAAGAAGAGAAGGAAGGAGAAGAATGTTAGATTCTCTTACTCTATTCCAAAATTAATATCAAAGATTCAAAAAGTAAAGAAAGTATAAATATCTGACCATATTGAGAAGAAATTTATGGAGCTAGAGAGTTTGAAGAAAAAAAATTAGTGATTGGAATATAGAAAATGTCGTAAACAAAAAATGGGATAATTGTTAACTCTATACAAATGCACAAAGAAGAGAAATAAAATCATAATAAACTATTGGGCTCAGCTCTAAATAATATTTATATGAATTCATATATATATATACAATATGTAAATGACAATAATAAACCACACATCATTTAACCTAAGATGGTGATACAACCCTGTAAAAAGGAGGGAAGGAAAGAGTGTGTGTGTGTGTGTGTGTGTGTGTGTGTGTGTGTGTGTGTGTGTGTGTGTGTGTGTGTGTTAGGGGCAGGAAAGGTGATATAAGAAAGATGATTCCATCTTCCAAAGCAGGAAATGATTAAGGCTTAACTTTGAAAGATAAAGAAATAATAGCATATTTTGGCATGTAATATAAAAGCCAGAAGAAACAGCTTAAAGAGCTGAAGTAATTGCTTTTGGGGAACCAGACTGTAGCTAGGCTTGGGAATGAAGGCAAGCAGGGGCTACATTTTTGCTTCAGATGCCTTAGATGAATTTTTTAAACTATGTACATGTATTATTTTTATAAAAGTAAAATTAAATTTAAAAAGAAAAAGAAAATGATCGGGCATATAAAAAGGATATATGCATAAAGACGTTGATCAATGTGTCTATTAAAATACTGAAAATATTTTTAAACTATGTACATGTATTATTTTTATAAAAGTAAAATTAAATTTAAAAAGAAAAAGAAAATGATCGGGCATATAAAAAGGATATATGCATAAAGACGTTGATCAATGTGTCTATTAAAATACTGAAAATATTTTTTAAAATCTAAATTTCTAAAACAGGGCGTAAGTAAATAATCTGAATATCCCATAACCTGGAACAAATACAGCTAACAAGATTTTGGTTTTTCAAGAATATTTGTCATGGAAGAAAGTTCTTGACATAATTACCAAGTGAAAATCTAAGATAGAAAATTATACACAGTATGATTTCAAGATTATAAATGTGTTTAAAATTCAGAGGGGAAAAAAAGAGTAGAAGGAAAATATGTGAAGCCATTAGCAGTGGTAACTCCTTTTTTTTAATTTTTATTTAAATTCTAGTTAGATAACATATGTGGTAATATTGGTTTCAGGAGTAGAATTTAGTGATTCATCACTTTCATACCACACCCAGTGCTCGCCATGACAAGTGCCCACCTTCATAGCCATCACCCATCTAGCCCATCCCCCATCCCCCTCCATCAACCCTCAGTTTGTTCTCTAACCTTAAGAGTCTATTATGGTTTGCTTCCCTCTCTCTTTTTTTCCCTTCCCATATGTTCATCTGTCTGTTTCTCAAATTCCACATATGAGTGAAATCATGTGGTATTTGTCTTTGACTTACTTTGCTTAGCATTATACTCTCTAGCTCTACCCATGTCATTGCAAATGGCAAGATTTCATTCTTTTTGATGACTGAGTAATATTCTGGAAAATTAAGGGTTTTCCAGTATGGAGGGTCCTCAAAAAGTTAAAAATAGAACTACCCTATGACCCAGCAATTGCACTACTAGGTATTTACCCAAAGGATAAAAACATACAGATTTGAAGGGACACATGCACCCTGATGTTTATAGCAGCATTATCAACAATAGCCAAAGGACGGAGAGAGCCCAAAGGTCCATCGACTGCAGTCAGTATCACAGTAGTTCTAACACTATTTTTATAGACTTCTCCGAAATTTTCAAATTTTCTACAAGAAAAGTGAACTACTTCTATAATCAGGGGAAAGATGACATTTAAAGCAAATGGATTTGTTGCCTAGAAAGAAAATTCCACCAGCCAAAACAGAGCCAAGTAGAAATAAAATTAGCTCTGGGAGCACAGTTCAGCATTGTGTGCTATTATCAAAGGATAGATTATCTAGTTGACACTTTATTTTTCAGAAGGGTGAGGCCCTGGACAAGAACATTTCAATGAGGGAGTCAGAAGGTGTTTGAGTGATAAACCCAGTGAGAGAGTGGTGGAGTAACAGACAATAAGGCACTGAAAACAGGAGACCTGTGAATACTGAAGATGCATGCCACTAACTTCCCCATCTAAAGAGACAGAGGATTTTTTTATCCTTATGCTCCACAAGTTAACTTTCAATAGACCTCATTTCCTTTCTGGGTCACAAGACTTTTGATGCTCTTAAAAAGCTTCAAGGCCTACTTTTTAAGATTTGCACCACCTAGGAGAAGAGAATTTAGGCAACTCCAATTTAAGTTAGAAGGGAAAAAGAAAACAGAGGTTCAAACAAATGATGCCTATGGAGAGTTATAGCTTTTGAAAAGGATAGCACAGCCGTTTCCTGACTCTGCTTGGAGATAGCTGGAAAGTCAGGGGAAGAGAGTGAGACAGGGAAAGAGGTCCCTGACTTTTTTTATTTCAAGTAGAGCCACTCTGCAGCTTGCATTCTGAGCTGTCTCTTAGGAATTCTTCCAAATCAAGAATTCAGTTAAACACTAACCCTCTGAGCTCAAATATATAGTATGAACCGACCTAGTAAGTAGCTGCCTGTCTCTATGTCCTCGGGCCTTGCTTCTGTGATCCGTTTCCTGAATGCCAGCCTCTGATTCACACTAAGGGGTGCCTTCAAAAAAAATTAATCCAGGGGTACATCACAATGGTAGCGTCAGGAAGGAAATGTGTATGCGCAATTTGGTTAGCACCCAAATCCACTCCCTCTTCAAAATGTTCAAATAAAATCTGAAGAATGGGGATATCAACTGGAGTTGATATTATGACATCCGTGATATAGACATTCTGCATTGTCTGTAATTCTCTCCCAGTCCAAAGCTCCATCTCAATAGAATAGACTCAATTTAGCTACGAATTGGGTCCATCCCATTAAGAACCAATCCTTCTTCCCTAGTCAGAGCCTCAAGTATTCGTGCTATGATTATTATGTATTTTCCATCATTTATCCAGTCCTTTAAAAATACAGACTTTGCCAGGAAAAAAAAATCTTTACGTTAATTATGCCCTAGGATCACCTACCCATACAGTGTAGTGAGGCTCCAAATTACCACAGTCTTTTGCAAAAATGTAAGAACAGTTTCCTGGGAAATAATAGTAAATGCCATCAAAAGTTTCAAAGTGGTACTGTCCCCATGTTTTGCAAATCCCATCTCTGCCATGGCCCATGTTTGGCACTGAAAAGAAATAGGATAAGATTTAGTAGAATCAAAGAAGTAATGCCCTGTTTCTGGCAAAGTAGGTGATTCTCATTTTCATTAAAATAAATATTTTCTTCTTTAATCGTCAATATCACAGAAAGAAATAACTAAATAAAATTATGAGCTGCTCTCAAAACTATTAAACTCTCCTAAAGGAAAACATGGTCTCCAAGTTGTTTTGAAGAAAGGTTTTATGTTAGATACTTCCTTAAATTTTGCTTCCAAAGGAAGACTGGAAGAAGAGAATAGTAAGGAAAATGATACAGTAAAAGAAGGTAATAGTGATAAAACAAACACAATGGCTCAGAAAAGAAAGAAATGTTACCACTGAGCGCCCTAAAAATTTGCATAAGCAGCACTAGAGTGTTCCAGACTCAGCAATTCTTTCAAAAATATCTTAAGAGTGTCCACAGAGAAAAATAACCACTGGCAAAAGAAAGATCATGTTTATGTCTGAGAGCTCGGGATGGAGAGCATTAGTCATCCGAAGTATGCTGGAATTTAGGAATTCATAGCGTTAAACTGGCCAAATTTCAAGCAATAGTCATCTTAAATCGTACAACTTCATCTCCTATTGTCTTCATGACTACCTCCCTTCTTCCTTTTGCGGATAACCCTCTATTCTATTTTGATTTTCTAGACCCTTCCCTTTAGAATAATATGGAAATCAATGACCTTTACTGAACACGCAATGTAAAACATTTTAATGAATGCTACAGGGAGCACAGAGATAAGGCACAAACATTGTCTTTTCTTTGTAATTTTACCTAAATTTTTTAGCCTTGACCAACGTTGCCCTTTTCAGGAAAAAACAGAGTGACTCTTTAGTCGATCTTCTCTGACAGTGAGCCCTACCGCCATTGCAGATTTTCACAGAATCTTGTATTTTCCTTTATAGCATGTGGTACAAGTATAACTAATGTATATCCCTTGTGCATTGGTCCCTTCCTCTAGACTGTAACCTCCCAGAGGGCAGAAATATGTCCATATTATTCACTATTGTATCCCCAGTGCCAGGCCTGGGATTTAGTAGATATTCCATAAATACTTATTAAACAAATTAATATTTATCCTTATTGATGTAGGAGCCTATCCTAGGCACTGTGGATAAAAATATTTTTAAAGGGACCTCTGCCTTTTAAGAGCTCTCAAAACTGTTTCTATTTTATGTACAGAATGTCTAATTAATTCAAAGTCAAAAAGAATGAGTGGCTCCAAATAGCAAATCTAATTTATAAAACAAAAACAGAAATGAATAAGAACTTGGGTTTAATGGTCTGATGTTGTCCATCCAGGAAGTGGAAAAAACCACTTGAGGGAGTAGTGGAGATCAGTGAGAAGGGAAAGTGGACTTGTACATTTTCTTTTACATTGTTTCTAAATTATAGGAATGAATTACAGACACTGGAGTTAATACACAATATGATTACCCCAACTCCCAGGGCATGAACACTGATATAGCCAATTACAGCTTAAAGTTCTCCTTGACTTATAATTTCTCTCAAGTATCCCTGAAACTTACCAATCTGGCACCGTGTCCCAAGTGCCTGAAATATTTGACAGTCACATGTACCGGTCTTAGAACAGAAAGCTCCGTTAAGGCATTCATGAGGACAAGAACCTGAAGGACAAAAAAGATAAGTTATCTTCTGGTGGGCATCAGTTCTTGTAAACATAACATGTCAAGATTTAGCTTGGACTAACCACAACCATTATTAATTCAAACAGAACCCTGGGCTTCTTGCCTTGATGAGCTAAAGAATTAAGCTCGTCAAGTCTCTATCTAGTTCATTTCATTATGTGTGCTGTGAAACAAGAAAGACAGGCTTTCACATCTCAAACTACCCTGAGAGCAAAGGTTAGCTTCCTTCAAGCAATTGAAAGGTCAAGTTCCCATGTAAGGAATCCCTGTCCCAGATGATGAGAACCAGAAATGCACAAGCTGCAGAAGATTCCGTTGATGGAGTTTGGCCCCAGCTGCACGTCCAAAGGGTTCCATCTCCAGGAAGGAGCATTGTATTAAAGAATAGTGTCCATCATTAGCTCGAGGAATCAGGCAAAGTATAAAAAAACCCAAAAGGAAACTCTCATTTTTGAAGAGAAGAATTAAACATTTCACTCAAAGTATGTGTGTTAATTAATCTTCAGGCTCAGTTACAAATAATACACTCTTTCTGACCCATACTTAATTTTAATGGGGTCTAAACCAAAGTCATGGCTGGCCATCACCAAAAATATTCTTTTTTGTGGAAAGAAACATTGTCCCAAAAGATTCTGTTGAAAAGAGAAAGCAAGAAACTATGAGCTCCTGAGTGAGTTTTGAAAATGCAAATGAATCACAGTGAAAATTTTTCCTCTAATAAGGAGAGAGGACAAGGAGCACTTGGCAAATTTCAAGCAGGAAGAATTTAAGTAACACATCAAGAGAATAAGAGCACATCTCTGGGTCACCATAAAGTAGTATCTCTCTGGAATATGCTAAGGTCCTGGGAGGTAGTTAACTAAGTGCAATGATTTAACCACAATTCTGCCCAAGTCGAGAATCAGAAAACCCTATTGTCCTTCTACCTTTAAGATCCATTGAGCTAAAATACCTCTCTACATTTAAAGACCTACAGCTCCCTAAGTACATCTTAACTGAGGAAAAATGAGCTGTTTCAATTATGATTATCAATACAGGTAAAAACTTACATTTTTCACAAATTTAAACGCAGTTTTTTCCCCTTTAAATCTTATCTTAGATCACAATCTTACATTTTTATAATAAATAAATATCTAATAAATAAATAAATATCTAAACACCTAAACAAACACATGTATCTCCTTCAAAAATTTATTTATAGCCCTGTTTATTCTCCTGAAAACAAGTTATCAAGCCAAAACTAGCCAAGAATTGCTGTTATTTTAAGTAAAATGAAAAATCTGAATTAAAGTTTAAACTCTCATCAGCATTCTGCTTAATGAACATGGGAAATGGGTAAGCAAAAATAAGGATGCCGAGGAATCAAGGAGCCAGTTAATGACTCAGAAAAAAACTTGTCTGATACCCAGTGAGAGTTCTTCCTGATCACGTAATCATCAGCCTAGTCTAATTGTTTAACCCTGCTTATTTCCAAACGTAATTCAAATTTCTACATGAAGTGAACTTAACTATTACTATTATTACCACCCTGGCTCAGTTTCCTCCTTGCATTAAATGGCAATAGTTAATTCAATATATCCCTCAAAGGGGACTTTGAAGAAAGCCAATACAAAAGCGAAGGTGTGACACCGACCTTTTATTTTGCTCTCACCCCAGTTAATAGCTTCATGGAAGAAATATCTTGGAGACGTTGCTTCCAACTTTGAAAGACAAAAATAAGAATTCAAGACAGTTAAATTACTTAATTCAAGCCCCACATGCACATCAGGAAGTCTGGGAAATTGTTACAGATACAGAAATTATAAAGTGCTGACTCTATTTCATTCGCTTCTGGAGACAATCTCAATGTGGCTCCCAGAGGAGCCCTTTGTGGTTAGAGGACTTGACCTCCAGGTTTGGTTTTGCCTCTTACCCGACTTTGACGAGTCTTTATCCTCTCTGAGCTCATTCTTCTCCTGCCTTTCTGTCCTCCTTGAAGAAGAACGTGGGTGGGGTCTAATCTTTGCATTACCTGACTGCTTTGCCTCCCGAAGAAGCTCTACTCTGGTATTTCCAAGCGCAGATGGGTCTGGAGAAAATGCATGGGGTGGATGGACCAACAGTCAGGGACGTCCACACTGCCTATGGAGGCATCTATGAGGATACCATCCACAGAAGCTTCTGCTGCTGCAGTGTGAGTGTGTCCCCTTCAGTCTCCAAAGGACTGACACTTTGAAGTTCATAGAACATTCAAATATATCTTTTTATAGACTCCCCACTTCTTCAGGGTAATGGTTAAGAGTATGAATTGTGGAATCGGACAGACCTGGATAAGAGTCCTGATTCTTCCAGTCCATACTCTTAGGCAAGTTTCCTAACCTCTTAAACAATAACAACAACAAAATTTCCTAACCTCTTAGTGCCTTCTTTCTCTTGTCTGTAAAATGGGAATGATGGTATCTACTTAATCGTGCAGTTATGAAAATAAATTAAAATGATGTATGTAAAAATTCCAGCATAGTGCCTCACACATGAAGAATTAGCAATAAAGAGATTTATATTAATCTAAGCAACCCCAATAAACCTCAAGATTTCTGGAGGTCAATATAGCTTAGTAGCAAATAATTGTGGATTACTAAACCTAATCGATTAAGGATTTTGATTCAAACTCATTGACTATTTAGGGTATGGTCTGAAGCAATGTCCTTTCAAATAGCATTTCTATGTTCACCAGAAGAACACACACTCCCAAAATCTGCCACATAATTGTCAAATTGAGTACCAGGTGTTGTTAGAAAAACTGGAAAGGGTGAAGGACAAGAAGAAAGGGGCGATAGGGAATGTGACTTCAGGTACAAAGTCCTACCTCAATGGATCCTGGTCTCCTTCCCACAGAGTTTTATTTTGGCATTTCCCAATGAAGTACTTTTTCTTTTAATAGCCAAAGTTGCCCCATGTCAAAGAAGAGCACTCCCACACTCCCTCTCAACTTCAACACTCCTTTCTAAACTCCTTGCTCAACACTATGCCTCCAGGTTCACTGTTTCCTGTTCTCATTCCTCCCAGGTTTCATCCGCACTGCTCGATCTCCCCTTTCTGCCTCTGCCACCGTCTTCAAATTAAGTTAAACTCACAACAGTCTCTGACTTTGATTCCCCCAAAACAGCAAATCTTATCCTGTCTGTAGCCATCTTGTTTCCAACTGCCTACCTCTAGCACAGCCACCAATATTCCTGGGCACCAAAATCTGACTTCAGCTCCAGCAAATTATCTGTGATGCTCACTAAAATTGTATAGAGGCTTCAACTCTGCTTCATACAGGCTTATAACCTTGAACAAATTATTTAACCTGCATAACCTAAGTTTCCCAATCTATAAAACGGAATAAAAGTAGAATTGTATTCAGTGAAATGGGGTAAGTGAAGCCCCAAGAGTAGAGCCAGGCACAAGGGTTGTAAATATGTTACCTATTTTTATTATTGGGCAAAAACTGAATACATCAGACAAGAATAGACCAAGGCTAGAATATATCAATTTTTTTGGCTCCATATCCTCTCACCCAACTCAGGCTACACCTCCACGGAAATGACAAGTGCTCAACACACCAGCCTTCTGGCCACAGAAGCATCCTAGTTGCCTCAGCATCCTAATGACCACATGTTCTGTGCATCATTCAACATTTCACCAATGCTAAGACAAGACCCACACATAGCTTTTACTTTTTTAACCAACCTGAACTCAGAATGGCATCTTACATTTATAATTGGGAGCACTTTTATTTTTGAGTCCTATAAATAATGGCAAATAATTGATGGCATCTTAGATTCCATGAACAAGTTACACAGAAATGACTTCTTTTCCGGCCTACCCTCGCGAAGCATTAAGTATCTAGACAATAAGCACCGCTATTCATTTTATGTCTCTAGCATGGTCTCTTGAATGTCACCAACAAATACCAACTGAACTGAATTTAGGCATTCAAATAGGAATGATCTGCCTGCCAAGCCTGTTTAGAACCATGACTATAAAAGATTCTGTTGAATCTCCCTCTACATTCTCTCAGCCCACCTGCATCTGGGTTTCTGTGCACATCAAGACCCTTCAACTTCACGCACTGGCTTCTTTCTGTCTCTGCCTCAGTGCAGAATCCAAGCAGGAGAGACCACAGAAAATGCCTTCATGGGGATAGAAGGCCCCCCAGAGGCCACCCTCAGCCAATGAGAGACGGGAATCAGTAGATAAGTACCCCAACTTCCCCCCATCCCTTGGAGAAACAATTCTACAACTCATTCTACACGGCTCCTCAGGGGGACCCCACCAAGCCTAAGCCCCAGAAGCCCCTCCTTAACATACTCTATAAGATTCACTCCCCTCCTGATATCACTTTTCTCTCTTCCCCCCTTGTGCACTTCCCCCACATAAATTGGCTGCACCTAAGTCTGTCTCAGCACCTGCTTTCAGGAGACAAATTTTGAAATGTAACACAAATGCAAAAGAATTCCAGGCAGCGGGTGCATACATTCACAACCGATAAAAGATGCCAGCCAATTCTTCCTCCTTGCTGCTAACGTCTCCACAGGACAGTGAGGAGCACAGAGAACCATCTTTGGATGAGAAATCATTGTGGCACACAAATACACCACTGACAGGAGTCCGTGTCTCCCCTTTCCTGGCTCATTGTTCATCTCATTGCCAACATATTTCTGAATCCTTACTTGCACGGATAATCTACCCATCAATGCTCCGTCTTCCTAGAGCAGAAGTTGTGAGTCAGTGGACAAGAATTACCTTACAACAGATGAAATTCCAATCCTAAAGAGTGCAACGCATGATTATGACCTCACTGTCCTTCTTTTTCAGCGTTTCTTCTTCTTCTTTTTTTTAATGGGTTACTTCTTTTTTTTTTAAGATTTTTATTTGTTTATTGAGAGAGATAATGATAGAGAGCATGAGAGGCAGGAGAGACAGAGGGAGAAGCAGACTCCCCGCTGAGAAGGGAGCCCGATGTGGGACTCGATTCCGGGACTCCAGGATCATGACCTGAGCCAAAGGCAGTCGCTTAAACAACTGAGCCACCCAGGTGCCCTCAGCATTTCTTCTTTTTAAAACCTGTTCAGATGTTACATAATGTTGATGCATGTTCTCTCGCTGCAGGACATAGAAGAGCAGGTATAGGTGGCTGCTCTTCATTCTCTCTAAAAGGGAAGTCAGGACAAGGTAAGTGTGTTCCTTATTTACTAACCAAAGGTAACTCCTCTGGGGTAAATTAGACAAACTCTAGAAATATCTAAATGGACAACAGTATAACCCCGTCCAGAGGTCACTTTATATGACAACTTTGGGGTGTATTTCACAGATTTTTGACACTGGTGGGTTCATCAAAATGCAGTTTTTTCAAAATTGGATTTTCTACTGAGTCATGCTGATGTCTTTTTGTGGTTAACATGGTCAACTGACAAACATAGTTAAATTTCTCAGAGAAAAGCCATTTTAACCACTTCACATGATACATAAGTACTTAAGTACACAAAACACTCTTTTTAAGGAAAAAAAGAAGTGTTTCCATTCCAATCTTTTGTCCATTTAAGTACCAAAAAAAAAAGATTTCTATTTTGAATAAGAATAAATTAGTTCTGTCCTCTAAATTGTCAAATCCATCTTCAGTTCTCTTTAACACCAAAAAATATAAAAATTCAGGCATTTACCAGAAAATACTAGAAGAATTGATTGCAATTCAGGATTTGACAAAGGCCTCCTTGAATACATAAGCCGTTTGCTTTATAAATACCCAAATCACATTACTTTCCCATACATGCCTTTAAGTTAGGATGCTCTATTTTCCCAGCTATCTTTTACAGAGAAATATTTTTTTAACCCACCTCTTTGGACATTCCAATCAGAGTTTAAAGATATTGCAATTATCTTATCCAACATCCCTTATATAAGGGGACCTGAGCAAAAGGGCCTTCTCAGATTCAGGGCTACACGTCTCTCCAAAAATAAAGGTTACCTCTCCAGAAGTGTCTGTCATTGAGATTTGTCAGACACTATCGAAGCTGTCTATCAGAACACCAGGTCACCTCTAATGTCCTTTTCCAACACGTATACCTTTCTCTGCCCCTGCTTACTTGTGTTTGTTCGACTGTCATTGCTCTGATCGTGCACTTCATTTTTAAACCAATTAAAAATTTCTGGCAAGTAGATGAGATTATATCTCCCACACGTGCTGTGAGCCTATCGGTAGGTAACTGAGGTGAACAGCAAAAAACCACTTGAGCGAACAAGTCAATGTGAACTAAGCATGAATTTGAGGGTTACAGAAAAGCAGTAGAGAAGTTACTCTGCCTCTTCTCTGTCCTGTCTTGTTTTTAGCATTTTATTCCCCTTCACAAAGGTCTCATTGTTGAAGTGACAGCAGAGTCCCAAAGCAGAGTGGATTATTTCTCTGCCTGTCTCCATCGGACGCATAACCTACCTGTGCTGCTAAAAGAGCTCTTTTCTGTCGATTTTCATTAAACCCGTTTCTGGAAGAAAACAAAAAGAACTTGTATAGTCAAAGGCCCCTAGGCAACCTGAACAAGCCTTTCCCAGGAGAGAGCTGATGTTTTCCTCCTGATTTCCATCACTTTATCAAAGAGGTCTTTCTTGGTTTAACATTTAAAAGGTCCCCCTCCCCTCTTGGAGGGGTTAGATTTGGGTGGTGGTGCTGTCTCATTTTACAAAATTCAGGAGTGTCCCGGGGTTCTCTCCAATCTCTGATGTGAACTGAATTTTCGGAAGGAATTTCAAGATAGAGAAATAAACAAAATCATGTAATATTGTGGCACTGACACACACGATATTTTCTCCATATGACTTCATAAAACTGGTCAGGTAATATTCACCAAGAGCGCATTCACTTTTTCCAAACATAATATTTCTCTCCCTTTCCGTGTCATAAAGCACAGATTAATGTTACTGTGAATAAGGACATCAAATTGTGATCTCTCAAAATCAAATGATGAATAGAATTCCTCTTTTCATTAAGCAGATCGGTTTAGTACGAAAATGATTTTCATTAGTTAGTGCTAGAACAATTTTATTGTTTTTATCACTAAATATTTCTTTACTCCATGTTAAGATATAGCACATCTATAATCAATGATGTATGTTAATAATAACAGCAGAAAAGGGGAAATTACCCAACATAACCTCTTTATAAACCACTGGAGTGAAAGTAATATTTCTTTAGTATCTATAGTCATTGGACACCACTAAGAACTCATAATTAAAATGAAAAGAAAGAACTTTCTTCATAAAGAAGGAAATGAACGGCTGATATTTTTAATTTGTAGAACTGTTTTTAAAGAACCCATCTCATGCCCTTACTTTATAAAATATCTAATTTATTTTTTTCAAAAGCAGATACATTTATCCTCTGAGCTATGCTCATTCCCACTAGCCTTATGTTTTAGAGGACAGAAAGAATGAGAAATACTCACTTTGATACTTTCGTCAAGATGGATGATGCACAAATATATCCTGCCAGAGATAAATATACACAGATAAGAATGGGAAAAAAATTATCCAAATATCTTGGTCCCATGTTCTGGTTATTAAACAGATCATTTTAACCTAAATTCTAAAACTTAGACTGAGTTTTGCTGTGAGTTAGTTTGCGTTTTCTAGTGGATTTTGAGCAGCCAATTCCCTGTGAGACATTAGTGGGACTGTTAATCTGGATAGAAGGAACAGTGTACCTAGATTCATAGAGACATAATACAGTGGAAGGATTAGAGTCAGAGATCCGAGTTTTAGTCTTTGTCCTGCCACTTAGCAAATGCCAAGCTTAAGCAAGCTAGCAAACACATCAAAAAAAAATGATGGTATTGGACAAATGCATCTTGAAAGTCCCCTCCAGCTCTCAATACTCTATGACATTTTCTCCTTGGAATTTCAATCACTACAAGGACTGGAAGATAGGGTCCATGACCTCGCTAGTCTTACATTTCAGTAATTTCTCCCACTTCCCCTACAAGCTCCAAAATATACAGCTCTTTTCAGGGATTAAATTTTACCAAGTAAATGTAAATAAATGCTTTCCTCATGAGAATATTTTATAAACATTAACTTAGAAATAGAATTGCCATAAAAATAATTGAAAATAATTCGTGGCCCTAAATGATAAAGTCCTTCTTACAAACAACTTTTTACCATTCTTTGGGTTGACGGCATGAAGAAAGTTTAAGTACTCAATTTCTCTTAATTTATTATAAAATTCAAATGTTTAAGTTATACAGAAAAATATTTTAAATCATCTTTTAGAAAAGAAAAAAATAGAATCAGAATTTCTTCCAGTATAGTTGCCTATCATGATAAAAGCCTAATTTTAATATTTGAAGAAAAGACTCAAAAAATTAAAACCAAAGTCCCAAATTATCTACATTACTAAGAATTTTCAAAAAGGTGGTCCGGGTGTCGTTTAGTATATATCCATTCTAATGACTCCAAAGTGCTGTTCCTATCAGTTGCAGGAGAGACTAAAGCACAATAAAATAAGGTAAAAATTTCATATAAGTTCTTACCTTGTAATGAAAACAGTATATGAAGCAAGAATAGTCTCCGAGGTATCATTAAATTGAGTTTCCTCACAATGTTCATTTCAGTGGAGCCTTTCTCCCTGAAATGCAACCAAATTGTTGGTCTTTACTATTATGGCATCTTAGAACTCTGCGTATGTGTAGAGTGCTCAAATTCTTATAAATATAACTTTGTAATAAGGTAATTCAAAAAGAAATTCCAGTCTTTCTAACTACCTACAGCATCTGAAGCTTTAGAGCTTGCCAGCAAGCCTTTGGCTGAGTGTCTCATTAGTGATGCGTGGCCGCTGCTTACCTAAGCCCGTATTAGTTACACCCTACCCCACTCCCGCACATCACACACCTTTTTAGGCTATATTAGCCCTTTACAACTTCTAGAGACAGCAGCACCAAAAATACAAAAAGCCTGTTGTTATCTCCTGATGTCTCAGAAGATAACCAGTATTCCTAATTGTTGGTCTATTATCTGTGTTTTATTTTAAAATAATTACCTGTCCTTTGAAAAAAAGGTGAAATAAAATCCTATCAATCATTTTTCAAATGTCTAGATGTTCTCGTAACTTTTTCTTTAGAAATTAAAAGTAAACTAAAATTATTTTATGCATATATTTTCAACTCAAGTCCCATTACAATGTAGTTTAAGTTGACATATTCCTGTGCCCACACATCTTCCTGTTAAACATTCTGCCACACAAGTAGTAAATAACACAAGAAGACGATATTCTAATATCTGACTTTACAAAGAAATTAAAGTAACTCACACAGCCCTGAAGACCCTCCCTTCACACCCCAATTTTTCCATCCACTATGATGGGTACCTAATGAGACAACAAAGGAGGACTTCTTATTCCAGCAGGAAGCATACTCTTCTCTGGAAGTGATGGACTGACTACCTGGATGGGAATCACAGAACAGCTCTAATATTTCATAATGAACCTTACAGAGATGATCTGAGCCCCATAAATGAGTGAAAGCCATGCTTATACAAGGGGAGCACATTCCTTATAGCGGATTCCATCCATTACCTGCACTATTATAATGCTCGTTTACCGGATGGGGACACAGTAGTAAAGAATGTCTAATACACGGGAAATACCTTTGAGACAGAAAAACAGAGCAGTTAGTTCTTAACATCTTATTGTACTCAGACACCTCTTCTGCAAAGAATTTTCATTCTCCTGTGAAGTAGCCTTGATTATCCTATTATACTGCATGCCTAGTATCTGTTATATAAACAGTTCCTTGCCTGTGTCCCAAATTCAATGATCTTTCACTCTTGTTCTAAATGATCTTAACTCATTTCCACTGCCTACATGATTGCTAATTTCATGAGTGAAGAGAAGATGTTTGCCTATAAGTTCATGTTTTTAGCATGAAAACACATTATAATTTGTTAAAATTATAAGCAGCTATATATGCACCAATCTATACAGACACACACACTTGCACATCTCACTTTAAAATTCTGATGGATAGGTTTAAATAATTGAAGTATAGTATATGTTTAATAAATATTTACTGGAAGTTTATTCATCATTACTCTTAAACTAATTAGACAGTGAATTAATATAATTCTAAACAGATAGGCTTAGTTATTTATGGTTACACCCTAAATATCGGTCCAAAAATATGTAACTACTCAACCACAGTAAAAACTATAAAATATTCTAGATACATAAGATGTGAATACAGAATAAATTAAAGAGTTAAGCTTGAAATTTGTTTAGAGAACAATAATTTTCCTCCAAAGAAATTTTTACTTTTTTCCTCCAAAGAAATTTCTAAATTAAGAGAGCAATTTTGCTTATGCAGAATGCTTATTGACTCTTTTTGGAAAGGGTAGAAATTGTCCATAACACATATACATTATTCAGTACCCTCTTTAATTTACAGTAGTTTTTCCCGGCTTCATGGTTTCCTGTATAAGTCAGTCTAAAATATGAAGAATCTATAAATCATAAATAGTACTTTAGGATTTTTTCCCCAGTCTATTTAACTGTTTGACTTTTTTCTTTGATCTTAAAATTTTTCACAAGTGACACACATGTGGGAAAATCCCAAATGGGAACCAAAGTTAAATTTCATGATTCAAAAAAAAATAAACATTCCTGTAATACTCATAGTTTTTTCTAAACATTACCAGAACTTGATGAGAAAAGGTTAGTAAACAGAAATATAAAGCCACATAAAAAGTATTTATTTCTAATGTGAACTTTGATATTTTATGTACTTAATTCAAATGTACTAACTCTGAGCTTCTCATCTCAAAATTCATATAGTATCTTTAAACTCTTGATTCAAAACATCACAGCTATTTTCGCTGGTTAAATTTGGAAACTCCAAAGCTGTATTGTCGGGCATTTTTATTACTTTTTTTTTCTGTTTTGAACTATTTGCATTTAAAAACTATAAATTGTTTTTTCTGCTGAAGAAAATAATAGAAATTATAACAGAAATTTTCAGGGTGACCATTGTTCTATAGATAGAGGTTTAGTGCAGGCTTTTTTTCTCTTTCTCCTCCTTCTGGGCTTACAGTCGGTAGGAGATTAGTAAAGGACAGGGAACAGCAGCAAAGAAAACAATGACAAATCCCAAGGTCTTTTTCAACTAACTACCTTGTGAACTCATTACACTAAATGGTAGGTAGCATGAAAATAGGCAAAATAGACTTCTGTGAATAGCTACAATAGAACTGAGAGTTTAGATAAAAGATTAGACCCAGAACCACAACAAAGGAATTTTTGACTGTTGCTACACGTCGTTATTACTGTCAAAAGTTAGTTGACAGCTTTTATTTCATTCTACCATGACAAAGGAACTTTGGCAAAAAGTGAGTCAGCTATCAACTTGTGAAGAGATATTATGTTCTTAAGAAGTCTGAGGTGACTACATAATGCATGGAATAAACAGTTCCCTTTCTGCCACAAGAGCACTGCAATTTCCCCACATGGAATATGATCTTTAGAAAGTTGACACCTGAGAGCCTATTGGCCTCAACGTGCCACATTAAAAGCAACTGGCAAAAATGGGAAAACGTTGGCCTTCTACATCAATTAAAAAAAATGTGGGTGTATTTTTAATGAAGTTCATTATCTTTGGGCAAAATGAATGTCTTTGGTGATTTATATAGCACTCATTTTTCATTCATTGAGACCAAATCTAAAGGAGATAACATTTGATTCCCACCATATCACATTCTACTAGTGAAATGCAATTATTCCTCACGTGTTTTACCAAAACTAGCATATTTCAGATCCAGTGATGTTGTTCGGAATTTGTTATCACTGAGCAAACAAAAAGAATCCTATATCTTTGACATGATTCTAACCACTCTGAATTTAACTTCCTTATTATGAGACAGTTTTGTAGTATTCTATTTATGCTTTCAGGAGGTATGTTGCTTGGTAATTTGTGGGACGTTTCATATCATTTAATTTACAAATGGCATTTATCTTAGCTTTTCTGAATAAAAGACATGATTATGCGTCATAAGGGATATCTGTGTTGGTCATGATTTCAATCTAAAGCCCACTCCCAGAAGTTAATGTGTTATATTTTATAGGGACATTCGTTTTTCAAGTTGCTATGGTTCCATTGATTTGCAATACTAACTGATACCTTGAAAGAAGTAATGTTCCTACAACTAATATTTCTTCTTGTCAACATTTTAATATCATTTTAAGATATAATACCAGTATTTCCTGCAGTTCTCTTCATTCTCTAAACTACTATAGCACTACGCATTTATACTACATAATGTAATATATAATGCACTCTCTATATATAATAATATAAATTAAATTTGTCTCCCATGTTTCCAATTTCATTTTACATCTTCAATCATTTTAGATGTTCTTATTTTAAAGTTGCTGAGGGATAATGTTATTTGAATTTCTCAGGAGGACGAGGGATATAATCCTGTTGTTGTGTTTTCTTCTCACATTTAGGGTGAATTACCTCATGGGTTTTGTGATTTTGAATTTTATGTCGACATCTGTAGGGTGTTTTCTGTGGGAATCTTTTACTCCAGGGCTGAGAATATGCCCCACTAGAAAAGATTGCTTCTGTCAGTTGCTCCAAGAAATTTCAGTCGATCTCAGTCTGAGGATTCCCAGACTACAAAATATAAATTCAAATCCCAAACCCAGAGTAATGGAACGCCAAAGTCTAGTTTCTGCTTTGTTTTTGGCCTCTGGTGATATCCCTTACATTCTTGTGAATTTATCCAACCACTTAAATGGATGTCTCCTTTATTTTATTCAGCCTATTTAAGTATTTCATAGCTGGCAAATGTTTAAATCATTTAATCTGCCATATTGTCAAAAACAGAACCACCAACTATCAAAAATCATATGATCTTATTTTCTAAGTTACTAATATATATTTGCAACTTACTTTTCCAGCTGAATTACAAATATGTAATATGGAGCCATCTACAATTCATAGGTAAATACTTATCTAATTTAACTCTACTAATTTTAAGCAAGTTATTCCAAACAAACAAATATAAATTTATAAAGAAAGCATGTCAAAGCACGTCATACTTGGATCAAATGATTTAAAATATAAAAGAAAACCCGTCACATATCTAAATGTCATGGTTGGATGACTTCATATTACATCAAGATTCCAACTTGAATACCTGACAACCTGATTTGTGACAACAGCCACTGCAACAGCCCCTGGAGAGTGAAACATCAGCTTATCATCTTCCACCCTCCCTAAACTGGCAAGTTTGTACAGAAAAACTGCCTTTGGAGACATAGCATCACTGTGGTTTTCAGCAGAGCACAGATCAGTATGAAAACATAACTTAGAAGAAACCAAGCCCTTGACTGTGATTTGAGAGCCACAGAAAGTTTGGAAAATCTCAAAAAGAAATGTTTCCCCCTTTATCTTGACATGCCTTCTTCCCTGGCTCCCAGCCTGAATTAGAATCTTACTGAGTTACATGCAAAATTGTTATCATTATCTCCCGAAAACTGCAGTTAAAAACAAACTCATTCCCTTGGAAGGTTTTCTTTAGCCTTCTCTTCTAACAAGATAAGTTTATCAACTTTACCTTAGCATACAGTGATGGTTCTCAAACTTTGGTGGGTGCAAAAATCACCTAGGGAGTGTATTAGAAGCACAGATTTCCAAACCCACCTCCACTGCATCCCATAACTTTTCTGATCCATGAGTCTAAGTGGATTAGACATCTGTATTGTAATAGAGAATCTTGCTTCAGGGAAATTAAATACCAGACTAGTTCATTGTAGTGGGAGAAAGGAATGCAAGTGAATTACAAATATGGGAGCACTGACAGATCCCATTGGAGGGGAAATATGTAGAGAGTAGAAAAATTAAGTGGAGGTTGGAGGCCAGCCTCACTACCCTCTAGTGAATAGTTATTTGGGAAAATAAAGTAGGTATGTTATATAATCTGCCTACTCTTTCCACACTCCTTATGCAAAAAAAGCAAAACAAAACAAAACAAAAACCTCCTCCCAAAGGCAACACATCTTGATTCTCACCATTATAAGTGGGATAAATGGCTCCCCAAAGACATCCATGTCCTAATTCCCAGAACCTGTAAATTTTGCTTTATATGGCAAAAGAAACATATAGATACAATTAAGTTAATGATTCCTTTAACTTAAATCCTCATGGGTTCAATGTAATCACAAGAATCCTCACCAGTGAAAGAGAGAGTCAAAAGGATCAGAGTGAAAGAGAGATTCAACGATGGAAGAACAGCCACAACCAAGGATTTCAGGGAGCTTCCAGAAGCTCAAAGATGCAATGGAATGGATTTTCCCCAGAGCCTCCAGAAAAAATTCAGTCCTGCCAACATCTTGATTTTAACCCAGTGAAACTCATTTCAGACTTTTGATCTCCAGAATTAAAAGACAATAAATTTGTTTTAAGCCACTAAATTTGTGGTAATTTGTTAAAGCAACAATAGGAACCTAACACACCTTCTCTTGCAGAAGATGCTTCACCACATTTGGGTTTCTATGACTACATCTATCCAATAACTTTCTTTTTGATTGAGTTAATTTGGTTAGAATTTCATTCCCTGACATGCAGGGATCCATGACTGATTCAGAGGGACTGAGAAAAAGGAGGATAACTGTGATGGTTGATTTTGTGTGTCAACTTGACAGGACCACAAGGTGCCTGGAGAGTTGGTTAATATTATTCTGAGTATGTTGGTGATAGTGTTCCTGAATGAAGTTAACATTTGAATTGGCAGATTGAGTGAAACAGATTTCCCTTCCCAATGTTGGTAGGTCTCACCAATCCACTAAAGGACAGAAAAGAACAAAAAAAAAAAAAAAAATGGTTAAGGAAGAATTCCCTGTCTCTGCCTGACTGTCTTGGAGCTGGGACATCGGTCTTCTCTTGCCTTCGGACTCAGACTCAGATTCAGACAAGAACCATACTACAGGTTCTCCTGGGTCTCTAGCTTGCTGACTGCAGATCTTGGGACAATGGCTTTCTCCTAAGGGATACTATAAATCAGATGGCATTTACTATTCCAAGGTCCCCAAATAACTTACTTAGACCTAAGAAAAACTGGAGAACTATGATATATATATATATAAAGTTAAATTTTCCCAGGGAAACCTTCTTGAAAGGTATTAGATAAGAGCAGATATGAAAGTTATGAGTGAGAACCCCAAGAGAAACAGAAATGAGGCATTGTGGAAATAGTCCCATTACAAGCATTTTATTGAGTCTTGCTCACTGTTCTGCTGTCCAAGAGCCAGATCGAGGAGAACATGTAAGTTAGACTTCTAATACAGTACTCCACTGATGGGAGTCAGGGTGACTTCAATGACAGGGAAGTTGTGACAAGATCGGAAATTTAGGAGATATTTTTTGGCACTGAGGGTCTTAGGGATGAAGATTTTCATCTAAGAATTCTATGGTAGTATGTGGACGATAGCAGGCAGGAACACTGTTGGATGGGTTAGATCGTAGGTCCCAGTTTCTTATTCATATTCTCCTTGTTATAGAATTACATGTTTTCCCTTTTTCAATGGGCTTTTGCAATACCTCCCTCTGAAGTAGAAAAAGTATATTTCTCCTCCCTATTAATGTTTAAATGGTCACGTGACTTTCTCTGGCCAAAGTAATGTTAGCAGACACAACTTAAGCAACACTTTTAAATGTGCATCAGAGTTTTGGATCGTTCTCTTGCACTTCTGCTATCTACCAGAAGAAGAATATGTCCTGGGTAGCTGCTGGTCCAAGGACAATAAGGAAACATGTGGACTACAGCTTAATACCTCCCCTCAAAGAGCTGAGTCCCATGGCTAGAAATTAATGTGTGCTATGCCATTGAGATTTGGGGTTGTAAGTTATATGAAACGTTATTGTAGCATCAATCTGGCTCATTTAGGAGAGTCAGGAAGCAGAGGTGCCTGGGTGGCTCAGTTGGTTAAGTGTCAGCCTCCGGCTCAGGTCATGATCCTGGGGTCATGGGATTGAGCCCTGCCTGTGGCTTCCTACTCATCATTGCTCTCAGCACAGTGTATTACATATGTATTTCTTTATGGTCTGTGTCACCTGCTGTGGATTTTTGAGGGCATGGGACTCATCTTAATCTCTTCCTTTTCTCATCGTGAAAAAATATTCATTAGTTGAATAAATTAATGTGTTTCTCTGCTATAAGACCCTTGTGGGAGTAGAGTTTTCATAGCCTTTTCTTTTTAGCTATTTTAATGCACAGCTTCAACCAGTGGGCCAGATTAACTCCTCCAGGCAGATAAATCCATGCAATGCTTCCCCAGGTCAAGCTAACATATTTGAGTTTATAAAGTTAGTGAACCGAGGGTTGAAGGACACAGTCATTGACAAATATCTGTCCCTTTGAATTCTGAATTAAGATCTCAATTACAACAATTTTGAAGATGAGGAAGACGGGAGACTATACAGAGCAATGGATAAATCACGGGACTTATTTTCATGTTTATTTGTGGAAACGTAAACCTAAAGCAGAGCACTAGTTTCCCTCTCAGGAAATTGCACTCCTGCTCTCAACTACTATTTGGCATTTACTATTTAACTAATTTATATTGCTATTTATCTTTTGTGAGTATGTCTGTCACTTCTACTAGATTAATAGGTGATTGAGAGCTGTAAGCCTGACTTATACATCTTTGTATGTCCCCACAGGCCCCCATGCAGTGTTTGATATAAACTAATGCTTAATAAATTTCATTAGTAGTGACAACAATAGTGATGTTTATGATGATCTCCCTCTCCTGATATGTTCACAGAGCTTGGTGGGCAGGATTAGAGGGTGGGATGGCATGGGATGGGAAATAAGGCTAGAAAGGGAGGCAAAGTCCAGATCATGGAAAGCCTTCTATTCTATGCTAAATACAATGGACTTGCTCCTGGAGGCAAAGGAGATCTGTTAGAAATTCCAGTGGCCATTTTTTAAAAAGCTGTTTGATAGCAGTATGCTCCACGAAGTTGAATTCAACATTTCAGAATCCACTAGCTGGCTTACTTCTTTGAATTTAATTGCTTTCATCTTCACACAAATATCTCATGAAAAAAACTCTACTTTTCATATAGATGATAAGACAGTAACCCTTCAAAGCAGACAGAAGGGAAAAAATAAGAGACTAAAAATTATAAATATTCATATAAGTTTTAAGACACTAAGGGTAAAACACTATATTAGATGGTATGAAGATTAAAATATAAAGATAAAACATATACAAATCATCTCTCAAGCTAATTTAGTTTAGGCAGAGGGAATAGAGAAATGTATATGATAGCCTCCTTCCTCAAAGATTATAAGCCAGTGAGGTCAACAACATTAAAAATAATTACTAAATTAAGTATTTAATTATAACTGTGGTGTGTGTCCTCAAGGAGAGTACAAGACGCCCTGAGAGCGTCTTGCAGGAAAGAGGAGGGCGGGAGGAACTTCTAGGAGAGGCTTACTTTGAAACTGAGAACTAGAACGAGCAGGAGAGAACAAAGACTTTACCAAACAGAGAAAACCGCTTATTCAGATGCCTTAAGAAGGAAGGAGCTTGGTGGGTTTGAAGAAATAAAGGTTTAGTACAGCTGGAACGGAGTGAGCTAGGGAGGGAAAGGGGCAACGCTGCGAGGCGGGAGCAGCAAAAGGAGGTCATTCAAATGCTTCGGGCCATTGTCAGAATTTTGGACTTTACCCCAAGAAATATAAAAGCTAGTGGAGAATTTGAAGCAAAGGAGTAAGATAAACAGGATTTTATATGTGTGTGTATATACATATTATATATACATGCACACACATGTAAATATATATTAATATATACACACATACGTACTTTTACATACATAGACATGCATATTACAGATCATATATATTCACCTATTTGTTTGTTTTAAGATTACTCTCTAGCCAAGGAGATCAAAAGTAAAGGCAGAAAAACAGCCAGAGAGACCAAGGTTAAGAGACAATAGTAATTTAGACTAGGACGGAAAATGTGGGAGTTGCGAAAATAAACTAATTCAAGAAATATTTGGAAACAGAGTCACAGAATCTCCTAGTTCACCAAACATGGCGCATGAGAAGAAACCAGATGTAAAGGATGACGTCACCTGGCATGATTAATTGAGGGGTTGGTGATGTCACCTACTGAGATAGGAAACCCTGGAGAAAGAGCAGGTTTGAATGGATTTGAAGTCTGTGGAGAACTGTTTTGTTCCTTTATTTACAGAGATCCAGCGATTTAAAAGCTGATAGGAAGGATACCACAGAGAAGTAGTTACCGAAGATACAGACATAAGAGGCTGCTCAAAATAGACCAGTTCTTGACCAGTAGGAGAGCCTTCTCTCAAGAAGCTAACAACTCAGAAGGCCAGAGAAATTAAGTACATGTAATGGGGATAATGTTGCAAGTATAATTAACATGTTTTTCTCTTTTGCAATTTCATGCGTACGACCTTCTCCGAAGTTAGAATGAGGCATGCATCTGCCTTGGGGATTCCAACTAGTTCATCCAGGAAACAAAGAGGAGAAAAGGAAAATATAATATTCAGCTTCAAACATACAAAAATGGGATTTTTTTTTTTGTCTTCAGAAAGGCAATAAATTTAAAAGCCAGGCTTTTCCAAGAAGGAAGGAGACTTTCTAGACTATTCATTCCGCCTCTTATATATTAAGAGGCAAGACTGAGGGACTGGATCTTGGAGTTTTACACGCTCCCAGTGAGGTAAGAGGACAAAGGAGTTAAAGCTCATCACCCACAGCCAGACGGAATGTGGAAGGAAAAGAATCAGTTGTAGGAAAGGCTGATTTGTAGGCTCCACAAAGGGCATGTTGAAGGTGGAAGCGATTATGGAAAAGCAAAGGGAAGACCGGAGTTCAGCTCTCCTGGGCAGCCCTCAGATGCCACTTGACAGATGCGACCACGTGCCTCCCCGGGAATGCTGTGGAAGGCGGACGAGAGTCTGACTTCAGAGTTAGCAAGAGGGCTGCTCTCTTAACAAAGAAGCACCTCGGTAGCAGAAGTCTGCAAATTGGACTTTGTGGCCTGGGATTCATAGGCAGACTTCAGGGGGTCCCCTAAAGCCACTGAAAGCTGAAGTTGGAATCATCAGGGAAAATAACCAGAACAACAAAGCGGAAGTTACAGCAGTTACCATCAGCAGTTGCAAATATCAGCAGGACACTAGGGGTAAGTCCCTGTGCACAGCGGGAGTGGCCAGCCGCAGGAGAAGCCCAGACCAGCCACTCTCTGCCCAGACCGGCGCTCCTCCAGAGAACACTACACGGACCTAAGAGCCAGTCTCCCAAAGACAGACAAGAACACACCTAAATGCCAGTGGGGGAAGGCACTGGCATTCTGAAGGACATTTACCTAGGTCATCCAAATAGAGCAGTGGATGGTGGTCATAAGGTCAGCTACAGAAAAGAAAATAACCTAATTGTCCGTTGCACATATGAGTGTAGTGTTAGTAAACAGGAGGCCCCACCACATTTATAAAAAAACAGTAGGGGCACCTGGGTGGCTCAGTTGGTTAAGTGTCTCTGCCTTGGGCTCAGGTCATGATCCCGGGGTCCTGGGATCGAGCCCCCTATCGGGCTCCCTGATCATCGGGGCACCTCCTTCTCCCTCTCCTATTCCCCCTGCTCTTTGCTCTCTCAAATAAATAATTAAAATCTTAAAAAAAAAAAAACCCACAATAGGATTACATCAACAATGAGAGATACTCCTTAAGGTGTGAAGCTAAAAAGCTCTAACATCCTAGAAGAGAGAACGGAGGCAATGCCGGGGACAAGTGCATTTGCTACATGTTGTGAAAGACCGGAAGGGAGAAAGTAAGCAAGAAGTAAGGAGAGAGGGGCTGCAGCTCAGTATGATTTCAACAGACTCGTAACATTTCTGCAAGTGTAGTAATTGGCTTTCATGAGCCAATAGGAGCTGGCCCCAGCATACCATCAGCTCCCCTGGTAATACCATCGCACTACGACCCGGTGAAGAGCCGTGATACGGCATTGTCTATGCCAAACTCTCATTCGAGTGGACCCAAAAACTGGTGAGTTTTTACCTGCCCTTCTACCTGATTAACACACCTTGTGATCATCAAAAAAACATTACATTAACAAGACAAATACTAGGTTGAATGAAATCACATAAATTTCATTCTACTAACCAGCCTTTCTATTTTCTTTTTATTTAAGCTAGCTTATATACAGGAAATTGATTTCCCTTTAGCCTGAGTTTATATTGTATAAGGTAATTTTTCTTCCATTGTTCTACGAATTTCCCATTAACAAGACACTCGCAGCAATGATGGAAAAGCCCTCTGCTGGCTCGCTTTTGAAAGCCAGTATGCACGCTTTCAGGCTTTAGAGCATTCCTTTCCCCTGCTTTGCCAAGCTGAGCTAAACTGCAAATTCTGCCTTAAAAATGTCATTAAGATAAGAATGGCCTAACTGTTTCTAGGAGATTTCATTGTTAAAACATGAGACTTGTCAGCTTATAAATCAAATCATACTGCATTATTCCAAGATTAGTTATAATAGCCTAAAGAAACTTTTATAAACATCAAACTCCTTCTTAAAAATTATATTCTGAGATAAAGAAAGGGGGGGTAAGTGTCTACTTGCCGGGTACATTAAATGGAATTACATTATAAAGAAAAATGAGGTCTTTGTAACACATTTTCTAAATAGCAGGGTTAAGTCAGATGCTTTTGAGAAGGAATTTGAACAGGGAAACTAATTTTAAAGGCCTTATTATATCACTGTTATTTTAGTCTGACTCGCATATTTCTATGCCTTGTTGCTTGTACTTTACTAGTGTAGAGGATTTTTTTCCTCGCTTCTAATAGGAAAACAAACAATAGTTTGTTATTCATTTAAATAACTTCTAAGATAAAAAGAACCTGAGCAAAATAAATCAGTATTATTTTTTATCATCAGAAAAAATAAATGCGAATACTATATTAAAATATAATTGTAGAGTCCTCTCTGGTATAACATTATGTAAGGGAAAACTGTTTTTATTTAGACAACAAATATTTATCATAACAGTGGTGTTGCGTTATTCTTCCTAGAATTCAAAATTTGTCATAGTTCAAAAGATCTAGAATGTAACACTCTGATTATGTTTCCAGTCAAGGTAATTAAAAAAAGATGTTTTCATTTTTCCTATATGAATCAGTTTTAAGTTACTCCTGATGACTTAAGGTGACTCTGTTGGGTGACTTACATTCCTTTTTTATTTAATTTAATTAATTTATTTATTTGAGAGAGAGAGAGCATGAGCAAGGGGGAGGGCCAGAAAGAGAGGGAGAAGTAGGCTTCCCGCGGAACAGGGAGCCCAATGTGGAATTCGATCCCAGGACCAGATCCCGGGACCCTGGGATCTTGACTTGAGCTGAAGTCAGACGCTCAACCAACTGAGCCACGCAGGAGTCCCAGATGATTTAAATTTCTAATAAGAAGGTCTTGCTTGATTGTTGGGTGGATGGTAGTTACTGGAATCACTTAAGTTTCTGCAGTTGCAAGTATCAGAAACTAACTGGCCAACTTAAGCAAAAGGGGAATTATCAGAAGGTTATTAGAGATCTCACAGAACTAATAGGAAGATTAAAGAATCATGCTTGGATTTTGCAATGTGTACATATATCAAATCATTGTTTTACTCCTTAACCTTATATAATGTTATAAGTCACTTATTACTCAAAAATAAAGCTGGGGGCGGAGGAATCATGCTTAGTAAAATGAATATTAGTTTATCACTTAAGATAAATGAGGAATTCTTAATCTCAGAAAACAAACTGAGGGTTGCTGGAGTGGTGGGGGGTGGGAAGCATGGTGTGGCGGGTGATAGACATTGGGGAGGGTGTGTGCTATGGTGAGCGCTGTGAATTGTGTAAGACTGTTGAATCACAGACCTGTACCTATGAAACACATAATACATTATATGTTAAAAAAAAAAAAAGAAGATAGTAGGAAGGGAAGAATGAAGGGGGGTAAATTGGAGGGGGAGGCGAACCATGAGAGACTATGGACTCTGAGAAACAAACTGAGGGTTCTGAAGGGGAGAGGGGTGGGGGAATGGGTTAGCCTGGTGATGGGTATTAAAGAGGGCACGTTCTGCGTGGAGCCCTGGGTGTTATGCACAAACAATGAATCATGGAACACTACATCAAAAACTAATGATGTAATATATGGTGATTAACATAACATAATAAAAAAAGATAAATGAATTCCAACTCTTTGTGTTTCCTTACAAAAACTCTGCTTAAGATCTGAGGTCCCTCAAGTGACAGATTGGGTCATATGTTTAACCCTTGGTTCTACAGAAAGAATTTCATGGGACACCTCAACTTCCATTACTAGTTTTCCAAGATTCCATACAGTTGGAGGAATGTAATTCCCAAAAGAAAATTAGTGTCACGAGAAAGAGGGAATGGATGCCAGATGGCTAAAAAAATAAAAATAAAAATAAATAAAACAACAAAGCTTTACTACACTGCTGATTCAATTTTGTCTGTGCCATAAAACTTCATCAATACAAGAGAAAGACAGCTACTTCTCTGGGTCTCAATTTCTTTTTTTGTAAAATGAGAAGAATGCATTAGAAGACTTCAAACTTCCTGCATTTCACATTTATGATGACTAATTGGGCAGACATTGCAGCTACCTTGGAAATGCTTCCATCTAGACGAAGGGATCTTTCCTGACCCTTGTGGTTCTCAGACCTCACCATCCCTCCCTCTTGGATCTCTTTAAGCCAGAAGACATCTGTAGCTTTTCTGGCTCTTGCACATGCCATAACAAGCCTCCAGAACTCAGTGGATCTCACTTGGAAAACTTGAAAATCAAACATATTTTACTCCAGCACATATGAAGATAAGTTACATTGTCTGAAATACAACATTTGCTTCACTAAAGAGTAGATGTTCAGGGTAAAACATCCCAAAGTTAAGAGTAAGGTTCTTTAAATTATTTTCTATTTAAAATGAAGCTCTAAAGTTCCTCTCACGAAAATAAGACTTACCAAAGAAAAGGCTTGTTGCTCCACCTAGAGGACATTTTGTATTTTCCAGATTAAGGGAATTGGAGGGTCCTTTAGAGATGTCTAATCATCTAAATCTTGCTGTGATAATTTTACCAACAATTTTTAAAAACATTTGAAATAAACCCATACTGTGTATCAGTGAGGAAGACATCCCTTATCTCCCAGTTTCAGCTGATTGTTGAAGTAATAACTTTTTTATTCATGAAATACATGGATACATATTAAGAATTTAATGTGCTTGCTTGCTTTTGGGAGCTTCATGGCTTAAAAAAAATTAGTATGATTCCTAACAACCACTTACTAGTTTTTTAATAATTTTCATCAGTTATCAGAAGCTTTTCTTTTTCATTTGACAGATACTCTCCCTAATTTAAAGTAATACACTAGACAAAAATATACCTTTTCCACTTAGAATTACACAGCATTGTCTCTCCAAAAGACCTGCCTGTTAAGAGAACATGCCATTTTTATGTTTAGTAACAAGAGTTTCAGTTGCTAATGCCTCACAAATATCTTCCTTTTTATGTGAAACTTCCTTTTTATGGGAAATCCAGGACCTTATTTTAGTGAAAGCAAGGTTTCCAGAGTGGATATTCACTTTTAAAAGGAGCACACCCATAGCATCTATTTTCCCATAAGACTCTGTGAGAAAGTAAGGTCATATGGTGAAGCAAAGAAGAACGGACCAGGAATAAGAATCTGGGAGAGAATTCTGGGGTGGAGGAGCGGAGAGAGACTGGCTTATCTTGGACTGCGGCCATCTCAGTCAGGACAGTGTAGCCAACCATAGCCTGACAAGCAGAGCAGAGCCCTCACGTTACTGAACCAATTGTGTTGGAGGTTAAAAACAAAACAAGCAAAACAAAACAAAACAAAACAAACAACAAAAAAAAAACTGTACACCAAGTTCTGTGAGAACAGAAACAATCACCAAGAAAATTTTGCTCTGGGGTCTGACTTGCCATACTGGTCTCATCAAAAAGTTTACCATATGTCCTGAGGGTATCCACGAGAGATAATGTATCAGAACTTCCAAGATACATAGGCCAGGTAAGTAGATTTTTTCCATAGAAGGAAAGAGCAGGGATGGTGGAGAATTAGTCTTGATACTTTGTTCACAATTTGCTACATATTCTTGAGAATAAATGGTGGTCCTTCTAAGTCATGGGTAATGTAATAATTTCCACACAGAGATGGGTTTCTCGAAAGCAAATCTGGATGAAATTTCCTTTTAGAATTCCTTCATTGAAATGTAGACCTTGTTTAAGTGGACCATAATATTTAAAGTTCCTATACATGGTCTCTATGCCCTCTCTTGCCATGCAGAGTTGAGGATAACTTGCTCATTGTCACAGAGCCAGTGAGTAGCAGAACTGGGACCAGAACTCATTCACACTGGCTGACCCAGACCCATCACTCTTTCTATTAAAATGTAATCATTTAAAACTACTTTAACACCAAAGCCTTTACGGAACCAGTTGTCTAAATAAAGTCTTAATATCCTTTCTCGGGAAGAGGGTAACTGTTTGGATATGGCATTCTTATTTTGAAGAAGAAACAACAAACCAAACAAAACTTTATAAATTGTTACAATATTCGGTTCTTTAGAGTAGCCTTGAATATGTTAAGAAACACATTAAATGGTTTTTAAAAATTCACTTAGTTCTTCCCTGCCTTGTTTCAAATAGTATCTGGGCAATATCCAATCATGTTAAAGTCACATTGTAAAACATACTTAAGGGGTGTCTTCAGAGCCAGCATGGACCTATTCTCGAGGGTAGAGATAGAGGCCTCGGGCCCGCAGATGGAACCACCCAGAGTCCTCCCAGCCCACTGTGCATGTTCACAGAAAGCCAGCCGCATCTGAGAACCAGCCCTGCCGGAGCTGGACAGATGGGCTTCTTTGCTGCAACCTTACCAAGGCTCCTCCGCACCAGCCTGGGAAAAGTATGAACTACAAAGTAAAGGAAGAACTATTTTTAAAAAGGAACCACTAAGAATACTAGCACTAAACAAAACTCGGATTAATTCTCAAGCTCAGCTATAAGCGTTCACTTTGCCCATGGTTTTGGCAACTTTAACCCATGAATAGATTCTTCCCAAAAGAAAAAGTAGACATCAGCTTTAATTATTTTTTATGCTTCTCTGTTTCTTTTTTTCTTCTAAGCATTAAATTATTTAAAAATTGTCCTCACTGAAGTGTGTATTTTACTGGACTGGGGAGGTTCTTTTGTGGGTCATTTAAGATGCAGGGCACATCCTGTTCCCAAAGAGCTTGGCAAATATCAGTGCGTGCATAGGGTGGCCTGAAAAGTCACATCCAAATAAAACTGCAGTGAAGATACTTGCTATTAATGCCATTATGTGCCAAAAATAAATCATAGAAACAACAGCATTTTATATACCCAAATTAAATATGCAGAATCTAAGATATTTCAACCTGCTATTAAAAAAAAAAACGGGGGGACACCTGGGTGGCTCAGTCAGTTAAGCGTCTGCCTTTGGCTCAGGTCATGATCCTGGGATCCTGGGATCAAGCCCTGCATGGGGCTCCCTGTTCAGCGGGGAGCCTGCTTCTCCCTCTGCCTGCCGCTCCCCCTGCTTGTGCTCTCTCTCTCTCTCTCCCTCCCTCTGACAAATAAATAAATAAAATCTTTAAAATAAAATGGTACCAGGGAAGCTATGGCCAGCTCTGGTAGGAGCCAAGATCAGGAGACCCTGCCAACCTATGACCCCTACTTCCAATCATCTAAGCTACACTGGAGGTCTACTTAAACCTCAGGAAAAAGTAGAAACCAGTTTTGGGTGAGTCTTCCCATTACAACTGTTTTCGATCCCTCCTAAGATTCCTCCCATAATGCTATCTGACTTCTTAGCTTCACTTAAAATTATTTCTAAACAAAAAGGACCACCCTAGGAGAAAGATGAGAATCCATAGGCTTGCTTTCCCTGTGGAATAATGTAGTCCAGATGCATCATAGAGTGATTCTCAAACCTGGCCTGTACATTTTAGAATTATCTTAGAGAGACCCACCCAGACCAATGAGATGCTACTATCTAGGTATGGGACCCAGACATTAGTACTTTGTTTTTAAGCTCCCCCAAGTGATTCTAATACAGCTTGTGGATGGAGACACCCTGGCCAATGTTCTATGACATGACTTTTGGGATCAATCCCTTTTGGTCTTCCAGATAAACATATTCCAGTTTCAGAAGCTGCCTAGAAATTTTCTTCTTCCAAGAAATGAATTAACGCTAAATGATTTTTGCTAAAGGAGACAGGAGAGGTTAAAGAAAAAAGAAAAGCAGAAGAAAGCCAGTTGCATTCTTATGAGACTTAACCAATTTCCCAGCTGCTGGGTCTTATTTGGTCAATTGGTCAAAGATTGGATTTTCTTTGTTTTACTAAGAAGCATGCTTCAAAGAAAATAAACATTAAGTTAAAGACAGTGTTGGGTAAAAAGATTATTCAACTGGGATTCACAAAATCTGGCTCATGTTTAGCAGTTAATAGTTGTGGGACGTGGGACTTTGAACTTACCACTCTATCTCTCATTTTCCCATCAGAAAAAATGGAATGATATACCGTACTTCCTTCTTCCAAACTCTCTATTAATCTGAGTATCTAACTGTGATCCATTCATCAAAATAACTTAAAGGATGCCACAAGTGGTGGGGTAGACCTTTTCCTTACAGACTCACATAAAGACATTAGATTAGAGAGATCCAATTATAAAATCCTTAGAAGATTAAAAACATAAAATAATCAAAGCAGTGCTGTGGGAAAGCTTTACTCAAACCAAAATACTGAAAGGTCTGTGGAGGATCGATTGTTTATGATCCTGTTCTCTAGAGACTGAAATTCTTTGGATACACCAGATGGTTTTATTTATATAGCAAAAGTTCAGCTCTAGTGAGGTGCTGCTTGCAAATTCGCACACAAATGAAAGAACCCATATTTATGGAAGTGTACATAGTCTTACCCATGGGGGATTTTCCATTGTTTCTTATGGACCTTTAAACAAATGTTACATTTACAAAGTTAAGGAGGCAGCCCACCACACTGAAAAGGAAGAGCAACCTCCCGATATGATATAACGAAGTAAGCTAGAGCCTCAAATTTAACACAGGGAAGTTGCAGACTTGTGTGGATCTCCTCTATACAAATGCACGACAAACCTCATTTAATTTACTCTTTGATGTTCATATACAATCCTATCTCCTCAAATAGCATTCTTGAAAATGAAAAAGAAAACTCAACCCTCTCCCCATCTGAATATTTCAAGATGCATCCTGTGTCAGCTCCTGGCACTGAGTCAGCCTTGTCAGCCCAATTTAGAGCATATGGCGGTGATCCAACTCATTGTGGCTGTTTGTGGTCCTCAGATCAGGTTTCAAAAAAGAAGGGGCAGCAATCCGGTGACCTTCTCAAGATAGTAGAGAACAACTCTCGTCATGACTGACACCTGATTTTTCTGCTAACATTAGCTCCTAATCAAAGATGGTGCCAAGATTGCATCAGACACCAGCCCACAAACCTTTCCATCCTCCTGCAAGAGGTGTGGAGCATCCTGTCACCCGCTGAGTTTCAGCTTTAGAATGCCTTTCCCTTTCAGATCCAAGGAAGCTTGGTTTTATTGACATTTGAGATCAAGCTCACGGTCTGTCTTAATTGAGCTTTCCTGTTATTTATAGTGCTTGCCTATTTACTATTCATTGTCTTTATACCTAGTGCGGTTCAATGTGATTCATAATGATGACATGGTTATAAAGCTCTCAGATTAACAATCCTAGACATCCATTTCATAATCAAGAAACCTCACTCTCTTGGGATCTTTTTCCTGTGCATCTCTCATCCTGTCATCTTTGCTTAAAAACCATGTGACCAGTACTCTTTCTGGGCTCCGAGTCATCCTTCCTCTCTACTTCTGCTGGATCTTCAAGACTGGCTCAGCCAGAGTCACAGACTGGGATCCAGCAAGATCTACAGAAGTACATTTGACCTTCCAGGCCAGGCCCCCATTATTTCTTACCTGACCAAATACCAAGTTAATCAGTGTGAAAAAATGATCTTGACCCTTGCCTCAGTATCCTTTACATCAAGAAGCTGCCTTTCACCTTACAGGGCTTTTAGGGAATGTTCATTCTTTGTTTGTCCCCTGAATTTTACACAAAGGTCTGGTGTAGAGGCCTGAAGATTTTCACAGCTCTGGAAGCATTCAAAGTAACTATCGGCTTTACTTCAGTTCTGAGTGTACGCATAATATATGATTTGAATCAGTAGAGTTCCAAGTTTTCTATACAGAATTTTATCTTCTTTCTATCTCCCCAATCTTTGAAGCTAGATGAAATGAGAAAAGAGGATGGAATTATTTCATCCTGCCTGTTTGTTTCCATGAGGGTTCTAACCAAAAGGAAAAGATGAGTCATTCAGCATCATTCCCTATTTGGTTGTTTGGACTCTGGGCCACTTTAGCCAAGAGAGGGCAGCACTCCATGGGTTTTTGAATTCACAGGGGACAAAACTTCAGATTTTAACTGAACTCTACCTTCAGCGAGGCACTGCACATGGTGTTGTGTGGAATACAGAGCTGAATAAGGCATGCAAGAATTTAAATATGCAGGAATCACGAAAGAGGAAAGCACCAGGGCAGTGAACATAGCTATGAGTTGGGAAGTGGTGAAGGATAAATCTGGAAAATAAAGAATGAGTTTAGATTGTGAGGGTCCCTTCAATATTAGGCGTTTAACTTTGATTTAGAACGCAATGGGGAGACACTCAAAGCTTTTCAGCAAGTGAGTAATATGATTAGAACACTGTTTGGGGAGGATACACGTGATAGGGGTGTACTGGAGAGCCTGAATAGGGTGAGACCAAGAGGCAGGGAGAAAAACAGATAGGAAAATAATACAAGGAATATCCAGGAAGGGACGAAGGTCCAAACCAGAGAGAGGCATGGTGGCAGGAATGGAAAGGTGAGACCTGCTGGGAGAGGAATTGCGAAGGAGGAAAAAATGTCTTCAGCAGAGTAGATATTGGGAGAAAGAAACCAAGAAAAGCCCACAGTTTTACACCTGGGAGTTGGGCATACGGTAGAAAGTTTCTCCGGAGCTGGAAATACAGGAGAAAAGAACTTTCTGAAAACGTTTTTCCTTTAGGCAGAGTTAACAGTATCACGTTGCCAAAACGCAAGCAGTGCAGGGTGGAAATACAGGAATGGAATGGCCTCCAGGACTATCTTGGAAAGAAGAAATTGCCCAAAATATATACTCCAGTCTTTGTTTTATTCACCTGAATATATGGCCCACATATGAATATATGTGTTGAACGTTATAGCCTATGTTTCTATGTCCTGTTGGCTTTACATGACTCAACTTACCTGTCCCTTCATTATACTCTATATTTGTATCTTATGGTGTGGCCACCTCTGATCCTTTTGAGATAAATTGGAATAAGCATCAATTAATTAATATGTGCATTATGTTTTTCTCCACAGACTCTAAAGGCAACCTTCTGTAGCAAGCGCATATATTCTCTAAGTAAAATGCATATCACTGACATGTACTGAAAGTTATGTGCAAGGCATTCAGCTAAAAGATTTATGCACATCATTTCATTTAATCCTACGACTAGTAAAAGAACCTTATGAGGTCATTCCATTAGTATCCCATTTTACAGAGAAAGAAATTGATTCTCCTGGTTCTTCTCTCCATGTTCCATGTTCATTGTAGGATGCCATTTTCTCATGTTGAAGGGACATTGGCCTCCAGAGCCAGTGTCTTCAACAGAAAGCTCTGGTGCTTCCATGCATAGAGTACAAATTATCAGGTTTAAGAAAAGGCCCACTACTCCATTTTTTTAAAGTCCTATGTCCTTTCTATTACCTATTTTAGCAGATGACATAACTACCCACCCAGTTTCCCAAGACCAAAAAAAAAAGTCACCTTAAGAGTGTAGGACTTCAGAGTCCTACTACTTCTTCAAATCTTATATCCAGAATTTGGAGTCTGAGTAATCATAAACCACCAAGGCCTTGGATTGTACCATCCTGAATCACTGCTGTTTGCTAATAGATGGATGGATGGATAGATAGGTAGACAGACACACAGACAGACATGTTTGTACAGTTTGTGGTTTACACAGTCACCACACTTGAGATTATTAATGAAGGCATCATTTACATCATGGGCATTATAGATTTGTATTTTTCTATAAAAAAATTCTCACTTTACAGTGAAATATCTATTATAACCAGTGATGTGACTATTTTCCAATAAATAAATAAAGTACCTTGAGAAACAGTACACTTTTCAACTTTGCATAAAAGTTCCATATGGGTTAACAGTAGACTTTGGTCTCCCTGCTTCTAGACATTCCCCCCAAGTCATTCACATAGGCTGCAATAGTGATCTTTCCAAATGCGGACTTTATCATGATTTTCCTTCAGTGGGGTAGAAAGATCTCCATTTTCTGCCTCAGCCTACCTGCTGATGTGAACCTTCTGCTTTGATCATCTTGAGATTCTTATAATTATTTGAATGCAGCATTGCACATCTATGCACATGCAATTCTTTCAGCTTATAATACCAGTCCAGCCATCTGCACCCCATTCTTCCTGGAGTAATCTTCCTTCCAAATCAGTTCGATGTTTCCTTTTCTTTGATTCCTGCTCTTCTCCCTCCTTCTCTACCTTAGAAAAAATGATTACACTCTCTTTTGTGCCTTTAACCTACCTCTCTGTTGGCCAGTCACACTGTAATACAATTATTTATTTTTCTAGCTGAACTCATACTTAATTAAGAGCTCCTTGGTTTACTATAACCATGTACCATTTAACTTTTCTTTTCCTATGGTAATGTAAAATGGTACAAAGGGAATTTGTTGGATTAAACTCTTGGCTAACTGCCTCTGCTGCCTGCTGTCTAGCATGTTCTTTAAGTGATATTGCTGCCTGCTGGCAAGCTTGCACTTTGAGCTGTGCTGCTCTGTGCTGCACTTGCTGAGTCCTACTGAGCCTCTGTCAGAGATTGAACCAACCTAAGTAGGAAGTTTTGATAACTAACATTTAGGGACAGAAGTATGGGATGGAGGCCCTACTTAAAGTGGCTCTCGGGTCATGTATCTTAGACCAGACCTGCCTGTGTATCTCAGACTGAATCATGTTTCCAGTTCTAGAATAAGCTGTGACCGATGCTAAGCTCAGGAGAAGGATTCTTACCCTGCGACCACTGGTCATATGTCTCAAAAAGGAATTGGTTCTAGTTTCACAGAGAGCTCAGGATAAAGGAAGATACCCTGTGGAATATGCAGGCCCACTTCCGTCTTATACAGACCACTTATGGTTGGTCACTTATGTCACCACACAGCAAGCTACTGTCACTCCTAAAAGCAGATGGTTCACTAGGACCCTAAAAATTGCCGTTGCTGATGCTATAGCCTGTGCATCCCTTGCCAAAAAATCCTGAACTTCAGAGTCATACAAAAAAACACCCATGACACCCCCAGGGCACAACCAAGGTATTAATTCACACGACTTAAACTTGGAGACCTTAGATCCTATAAAGTAGCCATTGCCATGCAGGTGGGGGGCTAATCCTGATGACACTGATTGGAGACTCTCTGAAGGAAGAAACTTAAAATACGAACAAGGTAGAAAAATAAAGAGAATTCCCTATTCCCACTGAAGTATATGCAATTACCACAAGAAAAAAAAACTTTGGATGTAGAGGGAGAGGAAGTAAAAAAGTGCAACAGAGATCCGTAATTTGACCTAACTAGAAATCCAAAATGCAAAACTAAAAGAATGTATACAATAGAAAGATAAAAGGGTGCTGATCAGCTTTTGTGTCTCTACAACTGAGGATCTAAATTACCTCCAACATCTGTTGAAATGTACCAATTTGCAAACTTTCATGACCTTAATCAATATTGGTGCTCAAGTTATACTTTGGGATAGCACTAAATTTGAACAAGTTGCCCCCTATGCTCTCAGGAGAGTTACTGAACAAAAAATAGAGGACAAATCCATATGTCTCACTTTAGCCATGAGAAAAACTGCCTTGCCTAAATTCCCCATAGCCATGACATACTGATGACTTCCTCCTCCAAGGAGATTCACTTGATATACTCATTCAGGACATACAAATACTCACAAAGGAGTTCACGCACAAAAAAAAGATGGCTCATTGAGCCATACTTTGTACACGACACCTTGGTTAAACTCCTGAAAATCAGGAGTAAACTAAAGGCCACTCCATCCCTAACATTGTCATAAAACAGCTATCGATGATTCTCTAAGCACCCATGGCATTAAAACAAGCTCAACATCTTTTAGGCCTTTTTGTGTTCTGAAGGCAACATATTCCTCATTTTAAAAGTTTTCTTAAGTCTATTTATGCCATTTCTCACAAATTGACCCACCTTGAATGAGACTACCCACAACAAAAGGCTCTAGAATCTGTCCAACGTGCAATACAATCACAGTCTCCTTAGCATTCCACCAGAGAAGAGACTTCATTTTTGTAGAGGCTTTAGCAACCTCCCCTAATACCTGTTGGAGTCTATGAATCCCCCATGATGGCCACAGGTTGCCTTTGGTTTTCAGGTGTAAAAAGTTCATCTCCTCAGCTGTATACTATATGCCATTAGAGGGTCAATTGCTGACTGCCTATTGGGTCATCACAAGAACAAAGGCTCTCACAGGCCTTGACTGTGACCGTCCATACACAGCTGTTCATAATGATTTGGATTATAAAAGCAACACCCCACAAAGCTCAGCAAGGTTACCAAGCCTCCTTGTTAAAACAGAAGTAGTACCCACAGGATAGAACCAACCTCGACCTTCTGGCATAACCCACCTGCAGGATGGGGCGGTCTCCCCTGTCTTCAGTCCCTTGTCAGATGCCTCAGTTCTGGAAGAATTCGCCCCTCTCACTGACCCTTTGCCTGACTGGGGAGCCCATTGGGAACAACTGAGTGAAAAGCAAAGGGAGTTTGTATACTTCATGGGTAACAGCACCACCAACACATGATGGATACTCACTGGAGAGCTGTTGGTTTAACTAGGATGCTACAAATCATGGATGGGAACCAAGGGTCAACACAACTGGCCAAATTTCATGCACTGGATGCCCTGGCCAAACTGCTACCATTTGTGCATTTTTACAAACTCTTAAGCTGATGTCATTGGCTGGTCCATCAACTCTAGGAACAACAATTCCTTAATCAACATTGCCTTGTTTAGGGTAAAGAATTCTGGGAATCTTTTGTCTCATAGATACCCAAAATATAAATCAAGATCTCCTGTGTCTCCGCACATATGAAAGCCACAATACAAGGACTTACTAAGACACTCCCTATAACCTTCCAAGTTCCATACATTACTAAAAGTGAGCAAGACATGCATTTCACTTCACAGAATGCACAATGCTGAGCTCTTGAAAAAGACATTTAATGACGCTTTCACCTCCCTTACTGGCCTCAGGCTACAGGTCTTATAGAGTACCGTAGTGACTTACTTAAGCAAGCTCAAATTCAATTAAATGAAACATGGCCCATTTCAGTCAGTCAAATATCAGGGGTGAGTTGTAATTAAGAGTCTGACTCCATTTTTAATGTTTGGCTGCTGACAGTTTCAAGCTTTACCACTCCCACTTCCCCTTATATCCCACATGTGGTTAAGCTGATAAGAAAGCTCTGTACTTTAGCTCCAGTAGGAAGTTCACACCATGTAAGCCTGCCCCAGTGAGATGGTACTTTACCCCAACCCCATCATAAACACAATAAAAACCAAGCCAGTCTCCTTTTCCTTGCTCTCGCAAGCTATTTTCAGACCTGCTTTGAAGCCTGCCTTGCTCTCGTTAGAAAGCTTCATTGTGTGAGTAATAAACCTTTTCACACCCACAACAGTTTCTATATTGTATCTCCATTCTCTATGGAATTGAGTCTTATCTGCAACTCCTACCTCAAAAGTAATAGTTAAAATAAAAAGTCATCATTTCCACACTAGGTAGAGAGAAGTAGCTTTCAAAATACAAACGTACACATGCAAGAAGATAAAAAGAGATGGAAGATTTAAAAAGTAATATTATCCTTGCTCCCAGCAAAGTTGGAGTAAACAGAAACCAGATTTAACTTATGAACTGAAACAACTAAAACCTGTGCAACAATTAAATACCTGTGCAAAATGTATGAAACCATGGCTTTCCGACACTGGGCATCAGGCAACACTGAACAGTGATCACTGAGAGAGGAGGAATAATAGTGTGGTGAGCATTTCAGTTGCCCCAGGTTACTCCTCTTGTGGAGGGGGAAACCCCAGACCAAGTCTGGTAATCCCCATGAGTTGAGGCGACAGGGCAGAGAGATGGGAGAGGCCAAGGCAGCCAGAGTTTGCAAGGCACAGTACTGAAGAGTGGAGAGCTGCAAGAGAAAGCTCCAGAGATCTGTAGAAAGTCCCCCTTAAATATTAAGTATTCATTAGTACATGCATGTACATATAAACTACCTGATGCTGGCAAAACAAAAAAACAAGCAAAAACACCAGAAAGGAACTAAGGAAACAATCTCCAAAATTCACATAGGGCTAGGAATTGTTCATGTTCCCATAAGACACAGTGGAAAATTTTGTAATTCATAGGGCACTAGGTAAAGTATTCAGAAGGGTATTACCTCAGTAGTGGAGCAAAATAACCCTAGACTAAACCTTGCTATGCTTCATCCTCACAAAGCATAAAAACAATCTCAAAAGGAAGATATATAATATGTATAAGACCTATACGCTAAAAACTTCAAAACATTGCTGCAAAAAAAATTAAAGACCTGAGCAAATAGAGACATATGCCATATTCATGGATCAGGTGACCAACATTGTTTAGATGTCATTTTCCCCCAAATTGATCTATAGATTAAATGCAATCCCAAATAAAATCTCAATAAGCTTTTTTTGTAAAAATTCAAAGGACAGATAATCAGCCAAAGAATACAAGAACACTAATTCAAAGGGATACATGCACCCCAATGTTTATAGCAGCATTATTTACAATAGCCAAGATATGGAAACAGACCAAGTCTCCATCGATTGATGAATGGATAAAGAAGAGGTGATATCTGTCTATCTATCTAGATATCTACCTAATATCTATAATATATAAATTATAGAATTATATATATAAATTATATATAATACATGCATTATATATAATTATATACATAAATTAAATATAATTTAAATATAAATAAATATAATTATATATAATTTATATATAATGTATAAATTATATATATCTTATATAGAGAGATTATATTGATAGATATATTTATATAATTCAGTCATAAAAAAGAATGAAATTTTGCCATTTGCAACAACATGGATGGAGCTAGAGCATATAATGCTAAGCAAAATAAGTCAGTCAGAGAAAGACAAATACCATATGATTTTAGTCATATGTGGAGTTTAAGAAACAAAACAAACAAGGGAAAAATAGGAGAAAGAGAGACAAATCAAGAAACAGTTTCTTAATTATAGAGAACAAACTGATGGTTACCAGAGGGGAGGCAGGGAGGATGGCTTAAATAGGTGATGGTTATTAAGGAGTACACTTGTCATGACGAGCACATGGTGATGTATAGAAGTGTTGAATTACCATATTGTACAAGTGAAACTAATACAGCTCTGTATGTTAGCTAACTGGAATTAAAATAAAGACTTTAAAAAAAGACAGATGACAAAGAGGGGAATATTTTATAAATAAATAAATAATAGTATATTAATAATAACTAATATCAATCCACAAGAACCTTATAAAGTAATGTTTATGTTTTGGTAGTAATTTAATAAGATAGGAGATCAGTAAAAGTTTTGTAATCATAATATAATATATATTACATATAATCATATAATAATATATATATTTGTGGATTATATATATAATCAACAAAACAACTTTGATAAAGATGAAATGAAGCTGAGGGATTTACCCTTATTCCAAAAATTAAAAAGTTACAATAACTAAACACAGTTTTATATCACTATAAAGATAGACAATGAGATCAGCAAAATGAAATAGCAAGTACAGACATAGACCAGTACATATATGGTCAATTAGTTTTCAACAAAGGTGCCAAGGCAGTTCAGTGGGGATATTATAATCTTCTTAACAAATGGTGTTGGAACAACTGGATAGCCACATAATTAAGAAATGCACCTTACCCTTTACCTCATGACATAAACAAAAATTAACTTGAAATGGATCATAGACCTTAAATTAAGAGCTAAAATTTCTAGAAGAAAATATAGGAGATCTTCATCACCTTGGTTTTTGCAAACCAATCTTTTTGCAAAGATTTCTTATATATAACACAAAAGATACAAACTATAAAGTCATTATATATAACACAAAAGACACAAACTATAGTCATTTTATCTTATATTGTAATAGACAATCTACTAAAACTCATTCAAGAGAAAGTGATAATCTAGATAGTCATACACCTATTAAAGAAATCAAATTCAAAAATATTTCAACAAAGCAAACTCCAAGCCCAAATGGTTTCACTAGCAAATTCTACTAAACTTTTGAAGAATAAACAATACCAATTCTACACTATCTTTTCCAGAAAAATGTAAGTGAAGATAACACTTTCAAACTAATTTTAGTAGGCCAGCATTACTCTGATACCAAAAAAATTACAAGAAAATAAAGCTACAGAATAATATTGTCATAAATTTAGACTCAAAGATTTCCAAGCAAACATTAGCAAACTGAATTCAGCAATGTTTAAAAAGATAATGTATCATGACTGAGTGAGGTTTATCGTGGGAATGCGATGCTGGATCAACACTCAAAAATCAATATAATGCATCATATTAACGTACTAAAGAAAGACCACATGATCATATGAGGAAATGCAGAAAAGGCTTTGACAAAACTCACAATTTTTTCATGATTAAAAAAACTTTAAAAAGTCAAAATAAAAGGAAAATTCCTTAACCTGGTAAAGGGAATTTATAAAATACCAACAACTAAGATAATAATGCCAAAAATCTGAATGTGTTCCCTTTAAGATAAGGAACAAGGCAAGGATGTCTGCTCTCACATTTCTTTTCAATATGCCTGAAGATTCTGACCATAGCAATAAAGCAAGAGAATAAAAAGGAAAGGCATGCTTTCAGTTTGAAAAAGAAGTAAAACTATCTCTATATACAGGTGACATAATTTTCTCTGTAGAAGAATTCCAAAATATATTCAAAAATTGCTGGAATCACTAAGTAAATTTAACAGGGTCATCAATATAATAATTCATCTGTGTTTCCATATATTATGAATGTACAAGTGAAAACTGAAATTTTGAAAAATACTACTTAGAACTCCAAAAAAGGTTTAATACTGAGGTGTAAATCTGACAAAAATACATGCATGGTATGTATGCATGTATGCATGTATGTATGCTGAAAACTTCAAAACACTGATGAAAGAAATTGAAGAAGACATTTAAAAATATGGAAAGATATACAGATCCATGAATTGAAAGACAGATTATTGTCAAGATGTCAATTCTCCCCTAATTGACCTGTAGATTTAATGAAGTCCCAATAAAAAACCCAGAAGAATAATTCTTCTTCCCAGAAGATATAAAAAGCTACTTCTAAAGTTTAAATGGAAAAGTAAAAGAATGAGAATAACCAAAAGAATTCAAAGCCAAAGGAAGATCAAAGTTGGAGGACCCACAGTATCTGATTTTTCAGACTTATATAAATTTACAGTGATCAAAACAGGACAGTATTAGTGAAAGGACAATGATCAATGGAACAGAACAGAGAAAATCTAAAAAGAAAATATAGACACAAATATTGTCAGTTCGTTTTTGGCAATAGTGTGGAAACAGTTCTGTGGAGATAGGGTTTCTTTTCAACAAATGGCATAAAACAATTGGTTATCCATAGACCAAGAAAGAAAAAAAAAATTGACCTTAACCTATACTTCACTTTTCATACAAAAGAGTAACTCAGAATGGATCACGGACCTAAATGTAAATGTAAAACTATAAAATTGTAAAAGACAACAAAGGAAGGAAGCTAAGTATAGGGATGGATGATGATGACAGTATCCTAATTAACATCTGCTACAAATGCGTTTTCATTTTCCTAATTGCTTAGAGAAGATTCTATTCATCAAACTGAAGAGGAGTTTCTCAAAAACTCTCTGTCCACTGAAAGAAGTGATAGGAACTTCCAAGATAAGGCACTTGGCATTGAGTTTCATGACGAGGATGTCCTATTAGGAACATACTCAGGAAAATCTATTAAATGATACTCTCCAAGTCTGCCAGGAGTCATTGCCAAAATAAAGTTACTTATTGCCTCATAGTTTTCCAGAACAAACTTACTATAGCCTTTGCTCCATTCTTTTTAGCTTCGTACTTTTATAGCTATAAGTCTTGTTGATGACATGTTGCAACCTGATCAGGAACATTAAATGCCATCCACAGTTGACCTTTATCATTTTCATATCTTAATTCCCCAGTGTAGTTACTCTGAGACCCTCTCCAAAAATTAGCACGATTTATGAAACATAACATGACTCTGGTTGCCCTATATTTGGACACATCATCTTCCAAGGATGCTTTACTTCATTAGGTAAATCAATGTTTCCATCTGATAGGCTATAATTTAAAAAATTAATAAATAAAAAACTCTCAGAGTCAAAGGTTATTGCTAGTCAACAAATGAAAAAACTACAGTAGAAAGAGTTGAACATTTATGTAGTGGAGGAGCTTTCTCTTTATTATGGTTGAAAACAGTTTGTAAAGTATTATGAGAAGCAATTCTCGAGTGGCTGGGAGATACTTACAATTGCCCAGGCGTCTTGCCCTTACTTTGCCTTTTTTTTTTTTTTTTACTAGGTGGTGACATGCTAAACAAAATTATCTCCGCAGTTTCCTGCTATTGATTTTTTGGAGAACAAGCAAAGCAATGTTGGTCAGATAAGGTACTATGTGGTGGCGGTGTCAAGTTGTACTTCACTATCATTTTATAGTTTAAAGAGACACGTCAAATAGTAAAAAGTAGAAGATAAGATGATTTTAAAAAATCATCAAAGTGAGCTTTCCTTGAAGAAAAAAATTAATTCTATACTTAGCAAGGGAAACTTTTATTGAAAAATTAAATATGAGATCAAATTACCCCTCACACGCTATCTAGTTTTACTGATTTTATTTAGGTTTCCAATATTCCTTTTCTTCTTTGATGAAACCAACTCATAGTTTATTGCCATGTTTAAGTCTTGCCTCCTGCACTCAGTCCTCTATAAAGAGATCTCTCAAAATCAAATCTGATTTCAACATTCTTGATTTTTTTCAAAAAGATTCCTAATGACTCTTTCAAAAAATCAAAACCAAGATTTCTAGGCTGTGACCTAGCCATTTCACAGTCCAGCAGTGGTCCTGTCTTTGGAGAGTCTCCACCCCAACCACTGTCCCCAGCTCACACCTTTCACTCTACCAAGGCTGGATTGTTACTTTTTACTGGAAAAGTTAGACCTTTCCCACTCGATGACTTACAGAAAAGGGACTAAAATGAGAAGAGCAAGGTGCTTGCTTCAAGCACCAAGTTTAAAGGGGGCAAAAAAAGCTCGGGAATCAAGACAAATATTTTAATGCAATACTTTAAAAATCTAAATCAATGCAAAAAATTAATAATAAACAAAAATCAAAATTTTAAATAAAGACAGTATCAGTTATCCTTCCTGAATTTCATTCTGCTTAGGGAAGCCTTACTTACATTCAAAAACTAACTTGAATATTATCTCTCTAAGGAAAATTCTCCTGCCTTCCCAGAGGGTGGCACTTCTCTCTGCCCCTACTCTAACGCCATTCAACTCTTCTCTAATTGGCATCATATCTATCTCTCCACTTACAACCCTTCCCAGTGAACTGTGAGAACCTTTAAACCATCCCTGTATTCCAGGGATTACTACATGTTAGGAATTCCACAAATAGCTCCTGTATGAATGAATAGTTAGGCTATGGTAAGTAGAGAGTAAGACAAAAAATTTAGAGTCAGAAAGAGAAATTTCAATTCCACCTCCACAACTGATATATTTATCAATTTTTTAATGCTGGGTATATCTCTGAGTGTCAGTTTCCTTACCTTTGGAGTGGGAATGATCTTACTACCACAGGAGTTTTGAAAGCTGGGGGCTTATCAAATGTTTGGAAAGAGTAGTCAAATAAAGAGAATAGATACTTATTTATTCCTATGAAGTGGATAAGGTGAAGAGAGAGAATGGAGACTGTGGCTTACCCAGCCAAAATAACTACATGTCTGAAAACAGAGGCAGGAAAAGCATCAAGCAAGTTGTTTGGGGAACTGCAGATGGTTTAGCATGGCTTCATGTGAACAGCAAAGGAATATCATAGAAGTAGATAGGAAACAAAGTAAGCAGAATCCAGACCCTGGGTGAGGCTCTTGTCTGATATTACATCTGGGAATGGCATAACTGAGTTAACCCTGAGTTAACAAGAACAAGTTTCTGCCAAAATTATAATTGGATTCATGGGCTAAGTGGAGTTTGGCTAGGGAGAAAAAATTAAATTAAGCCATTATACATACAAGTTTAGGAACTATTGTCTATTTCATATATACCATGGCATAGGATTGAGATACTGGGAAAGTAGAGTATATAAGATTTGGTAACAGACTGCAAGGAGGCAGGGAAGTAATTGTGAGTGTGGTATTTAGATTAGAAGTATAAGTTGTGAGAAAGTATAATAGATAAATAGAAACACCAGGATTTTACATTTTTCATATATAAAATGGGCACCAATTTTCTGGTTTTAGTGGTAATCTCTTTCCTCAAAACACCTGTTCTATACTTTTATCCAAGGGTTGCTTAGATTTCAAATGTCTTTCTTGTCTTACTGCACAAAGCAAGTAAACATGAAGAAGGAAGGAAGGAAGGAAGGAAGGAAGGAAGGAAGGAAGGAAGGAAGGAAGGAAGGAAGGAAGGAAGAAAGAAAGAAAGAAAGAAAGAAAGAAAGAAAGAAAGAAAGAAAGAAAGAAAGAAAGAAAGAAAGAAAGAAAGAAAGAAAGAAAGAAAGAAAGAAAGAAAGAAAGAAGGAAAGAAGGAAAGAAAGAAAGAAAGAGAGAAAGAAAGAAAGAAAAGAAAAAAGGAGGGAGGAAGGGAGACGAAGGAAGAAAAAAGCGACTATAACCCAGATAAAATCATTTTCCAAACAAAAAGGTAAATGTATGAAAATATATATTAAAAAAATAAGATATCACTAATACAGCAAAGCTTGCATTTGAAAAGAAAGCATATTAGCACCACCAGTTTCTCAATTTATATATTGATTCTACAGTAGGAAGTTGTTTCGGGGTCTTGACGGAACACAAATGGCATATCCAAAGGGGTAATTGAAGAAGGTTTAGTGAAGGGGCTATCTACCAAGATATGGGTGGATTAAGGGAACCGAACAAGTACTGATGGAACACCACAGGACTAGCAACACTGGGAAGCTATTACCAGCTCTAGGCCAAGAGAGAGAGCAGTTACCAGAACTCAAGGCAAACTGTAGCTGTAGCTCTAGGAAAGGGCTACCAGATCAGAGCTGTGACTTCAAGAATGTGGCCATTGCCAATTGTTAAGCCTGCAGGGCCATAACCTAACCCTCACTTCCTAGTCTCTAACGACCTGCTGATGGGTCCCATTGACTGAATTCTAATGGAATCCAGAAGGCAATAGAACTCAGTTGATGTTGTTCATTGAGGCCAGTCTGAGACACAGCACAGGGGAAAACAGTGACTAGTGGGGGTAGGGGGAAATGGAGGATATCCAGCTCCCTGATGGCAGAAACCCTTTGTCATACATCTCTGTACACACATCCTCATCACCTCTCCTCAGCATCAGATATAATGTTTTGCACATGCTTAGCCTTCAGTAAATGCTTAATGAATAAAAACATAATGGCATATCCGTTCTCAGCAAGGATTGGAATAAACAGTGAAAAAAAGATCAGAAGACAGGAGGAAAGCAAAGCACATCTAAGCTCCGCTTTGTTGGGTTCTCTTTCCATTTTTACAAATCTATAAAGAATCCTAGAAGACAAGATACCAGATGGAAGTGAAAGAAGAGATAATTTTCACATTTTTTAAGCATCCAGGCCTCTTTCCCTAGTCTCCCACAAAGGGGGAAAGCACTATTGTGGGATGACCTAAATGTATTCATTTTGACATCGTCTCCACATTTTTCTAATCCCCTCTAGCCTTGGAATGCCCTCTCTAGTCCTCTCCATTAATCTTCACTGAATATCCTCTTCAGGCCAAGAATTTTTTCCCTTATATTCCTTCTCTGTATTAGTGCACACTATCATTATGTATTTATTTGCTTTTATTGTATTTTGTATCTTTATGTGTTTATTTGCTTTAAAATAGCCTTCTTGTTTTTTAGGTATATACACCCTGAAATAGTACTCTGAAGGAGAAGAGGAAAGAAATGTAACATAAATTCAAAATATACCATATGACAAATGTTTTTTAAGTGCTATCTCTTTATTCTTCACAATTATCCAGCAATAGAGATACCCTTAATCTCTACTCATAGATAAAGAAACTGAGGACAGCCCATTTTCTCAACACTATGCTATAAAGCCAAGATTTAATGTACCATATTCTTGCCACGAAAAAAAGTCACAAACTCCCACCCTCTATTCTCACTCCCCAGTATTCATTATTTGTGATAGATTAATAACCCCAGTCCTTCATTACCCTGCCCCCCACCCCACATCCACAGTCTTTGCCATATAACTTCACAGTTCCTTTCCCCTGATTCTGCACCTTGGATTCAGCCCTTTGACTTTACCAGTGGAATATTAGCAACATGACATAACCAAAATCTTGGAAAGAGCTTGCACAATTGGGCTTGCCCACTTGCTCCTCTGAGAACATACCCAAGTTGGCCCAGTGGTACCAGACGAAGAATGAGAGACACAGAGAGCAAATTCAAATCAAAGCAAGCGCAGCCTAGATCAGCTACTTTCAGACCCATGAGTGAGCCCAAATAATCCCAAAATAGACATCTGCCAAACCAGCTGAGAGCAGCCAATCCCCAGCTAACATGCAGATCTTCAGAATACATGATTACTGTTAAAAAAAAAAAAAAGCAACAACAACAAAAACTCTGATTTCAAAATGCCCACTTTTCTACTATACTACACTATTCTTAGGCCAGATATTAACTTCACCCTATGCTCTCAGAAATATTGATCTCTTGAACCTCATTCTCTATTGTTTAAAACAACAACAACAACAACAACCCTAAACTTCTCTTACAAGGGTCTCCAAAGTCTCTAAGTTATAACGTTTTATGATTTTATTTCAATTTTTATAGGGGATTCTATCATTCCATCTTTTCCTCTTTTTCTTCTCCCCAAATGATAATGCAATGGTATAGAATAGAATGTCATTTGTTCATTAGTTTATTCATTCATTTGACAAACTTATACATGTTGAACATAAGACAAAGTCCTGTCATCATAAACATATAGTTAAGTAAATAAAAATTAACTAGAACAAATATTTAACTAAAGTAAAAGTAACTTTCTTAAAAATTTTTTCATAATGAGAGTATAGATTTTACTCATAAGGAGGCAATTAGGATGTATTCAGGCTCTAATTTTTTGGAAAGAATATCTTTATTTTAAGAAGAGGCACATGCACCCCAATGTTCACAGCAGCAATGTCCACAATAGCCAAACTGTGGAAGGAACCAAGATGTCCATCAACAGACGAATGGAAAAAGAAGATGTGGTACATATATACAATGGAATATTACTCAGCCATCAGAAAGGATGAATACTTACCATTTGCATCGACCATAGATGGAACTGGAGGGGATTATGCTAAGTGAAATAAGTCAAACAGAGAAAGACAATTATCATATGGTTTCACTCATATGTGGAACATAAGGAATAGTGTGGAGGACCGCAGGGGAAGGGAGGGAAAACTGAATGGGAAGAAATCAGAGAGAGAGACAAACCATGAAAGACTCTGGACTCTGGGAACCAAACTGAGGGTTATAAAAGGGAATGGGGTCGGGGGTTGGGGTAACCAGGTGATGGGTATTAAGGAGGGCACATGTTGGGATGAGCACTGGGTGTTATACGCAACTAATGAATTGTTGAACACTACAACAAAAACTTATGATGTACTATATGTTGGCTAACTGAACATAATATAAATAAATAAATTTTAATTAAAATTTTAAAAAAGAATATATTTTAGAAGTAAAGAGAACTCAGTGAAAAATTATCATTTTTCAATTGATTATCAATTTTCCTCTTTGAAAGAGGTATCTATGGCAGCCTTTCGGCCAGGAGGTCCATCCATCTGCACAGCAGCTAACTCTTAGTCCAGTTCTCAAGACACCCTACAACCTTTCCTTGTGTTGTAGTGGGGCCTGCGGATGCATGAGTCACAGGGACACACTTATGATGAGGTGTTAAACCGTATTCCCCCCAAAAAAGTTACATTAGATTCCTAGATCCCAGACCCCAGAATTTGATATTATTTGAAGATAGGATCTTTAAGAGGTAATCAAGTTAAAATGAAATCATAAGGATGGGCTCTACTCCAGTATGACAGATATCCTTATAAAAGGGGAAATTTGGACACAGAGGCAGGCATACATAGAGGGAAGACAATGTGAAGAGACATGGGGAGACAGCCATCCTCAAGGCAAGGAGACAGGCCTGGAACAAATCCTTCCCTCACAGACTTCACAAGGAACCAATCCTGCTGACCTTGATTTTGGACTTCTAGCCTCCACAACTGTTGTTTACATTTCTGTTGTTTAAGCCCCATTTTGTCACAAATTGGCAGCTCTGGCAAATGAATACAGGTGTCTTTGTGTACACTGACCACAACAAATCTCACTCTAGTCATAAGGAGACCCCCTTAATAAAAAGGAACTGGGTATACAAACAATGAATCATGGAACACTACATCAAAAACTAATGATGTAATGTATGGTGATTAACATAACACAATAAGAAAAAAAGGAACTGGTTGTAAATTTGAACACTGTGTTTGCCTTTAAGCAAGATGCTTTATCACTAGAGAAATGCATCTGTTTCTATGACACTGTAGTTTCAGTGGTACTTAAAGCAGTGATAAAAATACAACTGTGATTTTGTGATTGACAATTTAAAAAGGAAAGGGATAAATGTCTTCTTAATAAACTATTTTTTGCAGAATAGGAATTTTCATATCACCTTAGAGTGGTAATTCTAAATTCACCATAAGTCAAAACCCTAAAAATCACTTAGAATTTCTTTTTTGTAATTGTGTACTCATTGAATTTGTAATTCTGGAACTGTAGCACATGTGCTGGGAAAGTGAATTATTAATATGAACATAAGAATTTCTGATTTTAAAAGGATATTTATTTAAATTCAAGCATTGGCAAGTCTTTTGTTTTGAAGAGCTTTACCAAAGCAAATCCATCAGTTCTGAAGTCAGATTTCTATATGTAAATTTCAAATGAACAGACTTGAAATTACTTTTCTCATAATCTCATGAATCCATAAGAGACTATAGCAAAGTTGATAGTTACTTGCTATCTTCACAAACATTCCATCATTTCCACATGGCTTTAATATTTGAATCTGGCAATATGTGATGACCTAAACATACCATCTTCCCCCCAAACTAGCTCCTCCTCCTGTCTTGCATATTTCTGCTAATGATAGCACTGTTCTTTTAATTGCCCAGGCAAGAACTTAATTATTCTAGATTCGCTTCTGCATTAGTCAGGGATCACCATGGAAACCAAGCCAACAGGATATATACTGATACATAGAAAGAGACATTATGAGGGATGAGTTCACACAATTGCAGAGGTGGAGAAGTCCCACAATCAGCCGTCTGCAAGGAAAGCCAGTGGTGACCCAGGACAGCCCATCTTGTAGTTCCAGTCCGAAGTTCTGAGACCCAAGGGAACAGGTAAGTCCTAGTCCAAGTCTGAAGGCCTGAGGACCAGGAGCGCCAGTGTGCAAGGGCAGGAGAAGATGGATGTTCCAGCTCAAGCAGAGGGCAAATTTGTGCTTCCTCAGCTTTTTTGTTCTATTCAAGCCCTCAATGGATTGATTGGATGGTGCCCACCCACAACGGTGAGGGAGATCTTCCATACTCCATCTACTGATTCAAATGCAAATTTCTTCCAGAAACAGACACACCCAGAAATAATGTTTTACCAGCTATCTAGGCATCCCAACTTAACTGGTTAAGTTGACACATAAAATTAACCATCACACTTTCCTCTTCTTGCATACCAGTCAAGGCCTACAGATTCTATATTTGTACTTTGCTTTGTATGCCATTACAGTAGTCCCCCCGTTTTCCCTGGGGATACGTTCCAAAACCATACTGGATGCCTGACCCTGTGGATAGGACCTAATCCTATATATACTCTGTTCCTCTACATACATACCTATGATAAAGTTGAATTTATAAATTAGGCACAGTAAGAGATTCACAACAATTATAATAAAATAGAATAATTATAACAATATAGTGTAATAAAAATTATGTGAATGTGGTCTATCTCTCAAAATACCTCATTGTACTGTACTCACCCTTCTACTGGTGATGATGTGAGATGATAAAATGCCTACGTGATGAGACAAATCAAGGTGAGTGATGTGGACATTGTGACGTCGTCCTGGGCTACTGTTGACCTTCCTATGATTCGCCAGAAGGAGACTCATCTGCTTCCAGACCGCTGTTGACCGTGGGTAACTGACACTGCAGATGGGGGGGCGCTTACTGTACCTCCCTTCAATTGCATTTGCTCACCCTATTAAAGCAGCCTATTGAATGTATCTGCACATATAAAAGTTTTTGTCTTTATGCAGCCTATCTAGTTTAATGTTCCTTCAAGCACAGTGTTATTTAAGTTACTCTTCTGCGCAAAATTCAAGGGTTCTCCATATCTTAACCAAAAAATTCCAACATCTTAAGATTTTTTTATGATTTGTATCCAACTTATTCTCTCTTCACTTCCTCCTACTCCTACTTACCATTTTCCACATTCTCCTCATTTTTCCCTTTTTCCATACTTTGTTCCAAAACTTTTTTTACTCAATATTCCCTTATCTCTACCAATTCAACAGGGCCCATTTCGAAGATAACGTTTTCCTTTTCTTAAATTTTATGCAGACACATGCTCCCCTGTTCTACATGCTTGGGTCCAATGGATTTCTGAACACGGAATCTTTTGGAGTTTATACGAAGAGTGCACCTTCCATTTGTTATGTAACATTCCCAGTAGAGCCTGATCAGTCTCTTGAGATCAAACACATCAATTTTTATGCGTTAAAACATAAATAAAAGCACACTGAATGGGATAAATAAATACTCTGGGTAGCACTGTGTCAATTCAAGTCAGAACTTGCAATTAAATGAGTTTGCCACAAACTTATTTTTTAAAAACTCAAGTTTTCAGAGCTTTACAGATTTTAGAATTGTGGATAAGGGTTTGTGGGGTTGGAGTTTTTCTCAAACTTAAAATGCTTCAAGATTTACTAATTTCTACTTGGTTTGTATTTGTTTATACCCATATACAAGGAGAATTTATAATTGACCAGGTACTATACTAAATATTTCATACATGTGCATCAATAAGGACCCTACTGGGAAAACAGAAACCACTTCAAGAATTTACAACAGAGGGGGCACCTGGGTGGCTCAGTTGGTTGAAGGTCTGCCTTCAGCTCAGGTCATGATCTCAGGGTCCTAGAATCGAGCCCCACATCGGGCTCCCTCCTCAGTGGGGAACCTGCTTCTCCCCCTCCCTCTGCCCTGCTTGTGCTCTATGTCTCTCCCTCTCTGTCTCTCTCTCTCAAATAAATAAATAAGTAGAATTTACAACAGAGAAACCAATTCGGGGAATTTGGTCATACAAATGGCTAGAGGAACTGAGAGCCAAAAAAGGAAGAATGAGGTAAGCCAGACAGCAGCAAGAGCAGGAAGTCATTGTCACCCTTAGGATGGAGAGACAAAGGAGGAGGCAATGTTACAGGAGCCCAGGGGTTGAAGACACCTGAAGGAAGCAGGAAGCAAGGTGACTGTCCAGCAGGAGCGACTGTTAGGAAAGAGATGCAGCTGCTGCCCGAGGATATCCCCAAACAGAGAGGAAAGGTGAAAGATGCCTTGGCTTGTCCTTTCTTTCCACACCTCCAATCTTCCACCAGCCAGAAGCCTGGTGACACAAGGGCCTGGAGGAGTCAGCCCTTCTATGATACAAGGTAGAGCTGGGGAAGGGCAAGGAATGGACCCGAACACAAACAATCCCAAAGCAGCCTGATATAATATGTTCCTTGAACTCTTACACCCTACAAGGAAGGCACTATTATTATATTTTACAAATAAAGAAACTGAGATACAAAGGGGTTAAGAATGTGCAGACCTAGTTGGCAGTGGAACCACAATGCCAACCCAATTCTACACCTAGAGCCTACCCTCCTAAACATCGAGATGTCCTGGAACTTAGTAGATGCTCAAGATATTTCTTTATTGAGCAGTTCCTAGGTAGAGTCCAGAGATACAAATACAAATGAAAGCCTAAAGTTAGAACACTATTGAACTCAACACTATTCAGTTCAATCAATACTTCAGGCAGTAGAAAAAATAACTGTTGACCCTTCATAATTTTGACAAGAGTTCTAATTAATAGCATATTCAAAAACTCCATATTTGTGCTACATTTAGATGTAATGTCAACTTTTTATTTCATGTGAGAAAAATTGCCAGATAAGTAGTGGCAACTGCTGAGGAGCATATTAATTTCGCACTCAAAAACCAAAAATAGTTTATGGATATATACAAGAAAAACCTTATTTATTTACTGCCTATAAAATGCAAGTCTCTGAATAAGATTTGGGAAGGTCAAACAAGCCCTCCTCTAATCCATTTAGGTCTGACTTCCCTCTCTTTATGATAAAAAGGGGGAAAGAAAGAATACCAATAAGAAAAGGAGCTGAGAGAAAAAAAGAGAAAAACTTACTTCCAGAGCTAGATAATATTTATAATAAAAAAGATAAAATAGAACGGAACCTTATTACTAATATGACCCAACATTACATGGAGTTTTCTAAAATGAACAGTCAGTCATACCATGTGGTCCTAAAGTTAAAAGATATACAGATATGTAGAAAGCCATGGGGCACCTGGATGGCTTAGTCGGTTAAGCGTCTGCCTTCCATTCAAGTCATGATCCTCGAGTCCCAGGATCGAGCCCCACATCAAGCTCTCTGCTCTGCGGGGAGTCTGTTTCTCCTCTCGTGCACTCTCTCTCACTCTGTCTCTCAAATAAATAAAATCTTTAAAAAAGAGAGAGAGATGGAGAAAGCCTTTTATGTCTGTTGTTACCCTGGTCCCAGCAACAGTTGGGGGTCCCTAATTCAACTAAGACTATCCGAATGTGCCTCTCTTCTTCCCTCCTCCTTCACTACAGGTCCTCTGTATTCCCCTGGTGTTCAAGTGCCATGGAAAGGTAAAGCAGGGAGCAGAAATCCAGCTTTCCTTTACAAGTCGGTGTTATTTAAAGAGAAGAAAAAAAAAGACATTTGGAATATCTAAAGTTGCAAAAATACATTGCTTTGATTGTTGCGTTTTTACGACTATCAGCAAAAAAAAAATGCCTTTTCACCTACATACTGCTTTTCTTTGAGGTAATGTCTCTATTGTTAATACCTATCTCAAAATTCTTTTCTGATTCTGGTAGTTTCACAGGTTGACTGAAAAGTATGAAATAAAAGAACTTATGTCTGTGCACTTGGAAGTTTCAATTCGAGGCCATTCTATCCTTCTATAGAAATTCTAGGGAACAATTTCAAGCTTAGCAGGACAGAAAAGAAATAAACATATACTTTCCTGTAACCCTTGTTCAAAACCTATGACTCCTATTTGGGATAAGTCAATACAACATCATCTCTTAAATTATCTGAAAGAAAAAACTAGACTAATTTGGGAGATAAGTGTTAGAAACTACTTTACCTGCTTTCTGAAAGCCCCATCTGAGCCTATTGAGAGCCTTTTGTTGTAGGTTCAATTATGCTAGGAACCTGGGGCATGTTTCTGCTTTTTTGCTTTAAGTATAGACTAATTTTCCTAAATAGTGTTGTTTGTCAACTGTGTTTTAGGTTTGGGTATTAGTCTGTGATTTTATTTCCCTAAAGCAGTGGTGTTAACTTATAATAAAAGTCCTTGAGTAGACAGGCTGCTAGGTCTATACGTATTTTTATGGAGATGTCTGAGTCTTCATTGAGCTTTCTGGAAATCTAATAAAAACAATTTGAAAAGTCAAAAACATAATTATTTCATAATGCCTTACACTAGATACTCAATGAACATTTATGAATTAGTTTTTTTTTAAATAGAAGAAAAAACAAATTAATGACAAATGTTGGATTTTTGTAATAGGGGATTGTATTTGTTACCTATCCTCAAATTCTAGAAACACTCAAAGGTCATCTGTGACTATAGACCCACAGACTGTTTTACTCTTGAGTTCCTTCAGAGGAACCCTGCTCTACTCTTGGACGAGTGCCCTCCAGTCCCAGCTATTTATTTGCATCTACTTTGTCATTAGGTTTAGAACATACTGTGCCTTTGTCACTATTTGTTCTAGTACCTCTGACCTCTCAGCTTCAAGCTGGAATTTGGGAGGGAAAAATCTTCTTAGCATCTTCCTTAACAAAGAATGAAGCACAAAGTTGACTGGGTCTCTGCTTTTTTTTTTTTTTCCCTTTTCATTCCTAAAGACCTCTTTCATGCCATCATCAAACTGTGCTCTGTAGGATTGGGCTCTGACACAGCTGAGCCGTAAGGAAATCTGTTTTCTTCGTTCTTTGCTACCAAAATCCCAACTCCCAAGAGCCACTGCTCCTTACCACACCCCACCTTTCATTGCTTCTCTCTGACAAGGAGCCTGACATACTCACATGACCATGATCCTTTCTGGTCCTAGAAGAAATTAGTCTAATTTCACAAATTACACAAATTCTCACCGACAGGCCAAGAGGCTGCAGGGCCAGGTGACTCTGACATGGAATGTCCTGTTCTTGACTGAGCAAAAAAAAGGGAAATTGGAAACTTGGATTGAAATCCCAGATCTATAACAACTGGGATTGGAACGGCAAGTTATTTGACCTCTCTGACCTTAATTTCCTCCATCAAAAAAATAAGAATGGTAATGACAATTACCATGCATGGTTGTAAAAATATCTGTGAAAAGTGCCTACAAAGTGACTTTCAAGGTAATAGAAAGTTAATGTTTAGATATTTTTGGATTCTATAAGGCACAGAATTCATGATGCTCTTTAGGTTAGTATTAATTTTTAAATGTCATATAAGTTGGAGATCCATTCACAGTGATATTAGTAATTGGTCAACCATTTCCCCCACGTCTCATCCTCCATTCTGGAGCATCTACCTTCCACAAGAGGTCCATCTAAAGGGAACAGCAAATGTTTAAAGGTCCAAGTCCATGCTCTGCAACAGCATTACTACTTTAGGTACAAATAAATTGGCTCTATTCCCACAGATTTTTTTTTAGATCAAATTTTTCTTTTAATGTCTTCAGATAAACTGATATTTTGGACCTTAAAGACATCTCAAGATAGTTTGTTTTGGCCTACTCTGTCTTGCCAGGATTTTGAAATTTATCTTATCGTGAGTCCTATAATCTATTACTTCAGCCATGCACAATTCCAGAATTAAATAACTGAACATTTTTTGTCTTCTTTTTCTCTGTAATTTCTTTAAGATGCAAATACAAAACAAAACACGATTTTCAGAAACAGATTTTAAAAGTTAAAAAAAAAAATAAAGGCATCTATGTTTATGTCTTTCTCTTTTTAGACTTATCCCAGGTTACAGGTATGAGCTTCAGAGAACCCATACACTTCCCTAAATTATACACAATTGTTGTATGTGCATTCATTTTTCTGAGGAAAGGGTCCTTACTCTTCAGTGACGATCCATGACTCAACCAAGGTGAATAACAACTGCTCTCCATGGCCCTTAAGTGAAAACCAATGCCAATGGATGTCTGTGAACTTAAGACCAACTTTGAGTTTTCTTCCATCTATCACAAAACTACAGGACTTTTCTCCAGTAATTATTGTATTTGTTTGCTGCCTTAGAAACAGCAAAAAGCCAGTGACTGGCATGTCACTAGCTGCTCAGATGAATGATAAATGCAAATGGATGAGTCTTGAATGTTACCCTTTGATCTCCCAGCTTGCTGGGTATCTCTCTGGAGTTTTCTTTGTAGGGCAATTTGGAAGTTTCTTTTTAACAGCTTTCTTTTTTCATTTTTATTGGATAAGAAATTACTCTACATTCTGTTCAGCAGGGAACACATTATTCTGTCAAAGCTGCATAGAAAGAGAAGCAATTTCAAAATGAATATCACATAGAGGAGAGATATAATTCTTGAAAGAAGTTTGGCTCAGTAAGATAAACAGAAAAAAATATTCTGGAGAGATTTATGAGAAACAATGAACTTTGGTCATGTCGGACTTTCTATTTGAGGGAGAACAATCTCCCTTCTATAGTTATTGACATTCATTTTTGTTGTCGTTGTTTTCATTAGATATTATGTTAAGAGACTTACAAAGTGTCAGAGTATTTGTGATGTCTCTGAATACACAAAAGAAATATATACCTCTCTCCAGCCAAGTAAATTATTCTCTGAGGGTAAATTGAGCCCTATTTATAGTGCCATTAACTCTTTTAGCACGAAAGAATCTCTAGATAGAGAATGTAGATAGTACACCTTAAGAGCATACTACATAAGCAGCTTACTTTTCCAATAAGATCAGAATCACTATGCTGTAAATAAAATAGGAGAGATGTGTTACTTGGAGCACATATTTACTGCCTATGTTCTGCCTTCTTCATCCTTCAAGAGCAAGCAACACACTTAATCAAATATGATCAATCTGAATCAAATCTCTTCTGTTCAAAAAAAAAAAACCACCTCTGAGATGAACTTCTGATTAACAGCATCCCTTAATTAGTATTCAAGAGTTCTCCCTACTAACTAACAATGCTAGGATTTTACATTGGGAACTATACACAATCCTACAGGACTCCAGAAGGTAGAGGACAAACAATGAAGAATTGGAAGAAACAAAGGGAAGGGAAGGAAAGAAAGAGCCTTTGTTCAATTAATGAGATGAATGGGGTGTATCAATCAGCAGAGATCACTTTAAACAGAGGCAAGCCAAGCAGTGACCTCTAGGCCTTCATTTGAGTTATTCCAGAAAAGTTTTTCCCATTCACATGTTCCCCATCCCCATTCCACCACCAATCCAAATTCAAGTCCACGGCCCCCTCCTTGAAACCCAAGAGGCCAGCAGAATTTGGAATTCTGAATTTTTTGGACTTCAGAAAGTTAATAAGAATCCATATACTTTAGGGGTGCCTGAGTGGCTCAGTTGGTTAAGCATCTGCCTTTGGCTCAGGTCATGATCCCAGGGTCTTGGGATGGAGTCTGGCATCAAGTCCCACATCAGGCTCCCTGCTCAGCAGGGAGTCTGCTTCTCCCTCTGCCCCTCCCCTCGTTTGTGTGCACTCTCCCTCTCTCTCAAAGATAAATAAATAAATAAATAAATAAATAAATAAATAAATAAATAAATATATTTTTAAGAAGAGTACACATGCTTTATATTATGTAACACCCTATAGTGGGGTACCATCCTCAAATACATTAATATTTCTGTTGCAAAATATATGAATATCCACCCTAAATGTGGAAACAAAGACTATAAGTAGTCTTATGTCAATTTATGCCAGGTTTAGACCCAATTAGATCAGATAGGCCTTTGTCACCAAATTATTCTTTCAAGATGGAATACTACTATGTTAATTCATCCTGCGCGGTCTTTCCCAGCTCTCACACCCACGCCTTCCCATAGAAATCACTAGTTGTTTGAGTGGTCCCAAGTTCTCCAGATTTCATTTTAATATTTGAATAAAAATGAGTCAAGTTCCCCTCCAATGAAGAGTGGGAAACTTCCTGCCTCTCACTCTGCCAGATCTCCAAGCCTTCTCTGATTTGCCCTTTCTGCCGAGTTCCCATCTCACTCACATCTGGCTTCTGATGTCTGTTTTGTGTTCTCTGCTTTGTGTGACCCAACTATGGCATATAACCTCTTTTCCTTTGAGTGTCCAAGACAAACAAAGCAAAGCGGGGATAGACAGGAAGAAAGAAATACAGGTGATATTAAGGCTATAGAATGAATGGGACTTGGCTTTACAGGCTCCCAGAAAAGGAGAGACATTATGTGCCTGGCTTGGGTGAATGCTTAGGTGCTTCCTACCAATACAGATATGAAGAAGTTTCACTGAAAATATCTTATGTTCTATATCAGAATTTTACCGAAGACATAGAGATAATGCTGGGATGGAGGGAGACAGGTTATATCTTAGCACAACACAGAAAAGAATGCAAAATGGAAACTTCAGAGCCCTTCTCCATTCCCACCACTTGGGACTCTAACTGCATGTCTCTTCACAGGACTCCAGACTCTGGCTATGATTTTGGCCTTCTTCTCATTACAGCTGTGCCGTCACATAACCTACTAGCCACATGTGCCCACTGAGCTCTTGAAATTTGGCTAGTCCAAATTGGGACATACTGTCAAGGTAAAATATATTACTAAAATTAACTTCACCTGTTTCTTTTTGCTTTTTTAATCTAGCTACTAGAAAATTTAAAAGTATATGAATGACTCACTCTGTTTTTCTTGGATAGTGCTGATCTAAGTCTTTCCCTTATCTTTCTCCCTCTCAAGAGTCTCTCGCCTCCTCTCTCTCAGTCTTCTTTCAAAACTTCTTTCAAAAGTTCTCCCATTCAGTATATGAAGCAAACAATACGGCTCCCTCCTGATCTATCTTATCTTGACCAAGCCCACTTGAAAATGAGGGAGGACAGAGTGAGGGAGTGTGGGGATAGTTTCCCATTTCATTCTCAGAGTGGCTGTTAGGGTACTTTCTTAAAAATAGTTTATTTTTATTCAAAGATGAATTGTGTTGCTGACCTTAAAATATAAAAATACTCTTTGTACTACAAACATATACAGAAAAAATATATTTACCTGTCATTAACTCTGAAGACTCTGTAGAACTTGAGCCACCTGAAATGCTTGACTTTATATCTCTATTGAACTGATGTGAGAAATCTTGAATGGCGGCTGATTCTCTATCTGAGTCTCAGAGAACCCAAGACTGGGAAGCAAAGCAAGAGGAGGTTGACATCCTTTAAGGGGATTTCATCTAGAGCATGGCCAGGTCTGATGAAACAAGTCTGCCTGTTATTAGAAAACACCTCTTCACTTAATCAGTGCATATGTACTGAGCCCCTACTAGAAAGGAGCAGGGTGAGGGCTGGGCAGTAGGTGCTCAGCACACCCGAGTTCCCTGGAGGCAATATTCTTCTCCCCCGAACACTGAGCGCCAATAAATAAGTGCCTGATATCCTACAGCTCCATACTTGAGCACTGTTACTTCCTGATGCTATAACTTGATGGTTTAGAAAATGAGTCATTAGTATCACCTTCCCATTAGAGGAGAAAAATAAAGATAAGATACCATTGATGTTAAGTTCCACAAATTAATCTAAAAGACAAGAAAAGAGAAAGATCATTCCACAACCTACTTTTATTAATATAGCTAATAAAAATATCTTGCCTTTTTTTTTCTTGAAATCACCAGCCTACTTTATGCGATTTAAGAACTCAGGAAATGTGACAGAGTATCATTACCTGCTCCTGCCTTTAAAAAAAAAAAAAGCACCAGAATAAAAAGATCATCAATTTCTAATAAACATCTGCAAGAGCTACAGAAAAATCACTGGTTATTTATGATTCTTGTGGAGCATACTACTTTTTATTAACAATTATCAGGACAAGTCAAACTTCATACATACACTATTTTTCTGAAGATAAATTTGGTAGGTTAGGTGTACTTTAAAAAAATTATTCTAGGTATGTTTATTTCATAAATGTAAAGAGAAGTCCCTCAATTATTAAAATCACTGAAGTCCACAAATATTCCCAGAGATACCAGTTCTTCTCTCTTAATTAGTTGAAATTTCACATCATTTAGATACTTTATTTTTTTTAGAGATTTTATTTATTTATTCATAAGAGACAGAGAGAGAGAGGGAGAGGGAGAAGCAGGCTCCCCGCTGAGCAGGGAGCCCGATGTGGGGCTCGATCCCAGGACCCTGGGATCATGACCTGAGCCGAAGGCAGACCCTTAACCAACTGAGCCACCCAGGCACCCCTATTTAGATACTTTAAAAGCTCAAATTCATGTTTAATAAATAGTAAAGCTAACAGCTGGCACCATATATTAACTAAGTGCTAGGCATCATTCTAAGCGCTTTGCATATATTGACTTATTCAATCCTTACAACAAGATTCAGAGGTAAATACTATTATTTTCCACATTTTACAAATAAGGAAACTGAAGCACAGAGAGATTAAGGAACTTGCCCAAGGTCACCAAGCCATTAGTGGCAAAACTTGGGTGATCTCAACCCAGTGAGTCTGACTCCAGAGTCCTCACTTTTCATCCCTGTGCTCTACTTCCTAACAAAATCATAACAAATAATAGTAAATGACATTTAATGTGGTTATTTAATTAATAATGCTAAAACTATCCAAAAACACATCTTGTGACAAAACTGAGCACAACTAGTAAACAAAGCAGACATCAAAATCCATCTACCTTAAAACTAAACTCCAGGTCCAGTCACTCAAAATGATCCATATACACCAGCAATTTACCTCTGAACCTCATATGCAGCTGCACTGACCCTGAAGTTGAAATACAGAAAATCGTTGGTAAACCTGAAAAACAACTGAAAAAATGTGAGAGCTGCTACACCAAGACCAGCATGCGGTAGTATGAAGGGGATCGGTGCCGCAGTCCCCGTGGAAATGATAAAAAACAGAAATGGCAGTAGCAGAGGGAATGAAGAAAGGGGGACAGGTGAAGCAGCTGGAACTTAGGTGGAGGTGACATGGCTACTGAATGGATGTAACAAAAAAAAAGATACATATTTGAGATTATTGCTTAGGGACCTGGCTTGAATGAGGCTAAGAGAATGGAGATGACTGACATACATTAGTGTAGGGGGCAGGGAAGGAAAGGCAGGTTTGAGGGTATAGACAGTGAATTCAGTTTGCGAAGTGTTTGGTTTAAAGTTGGGTTAAATGGGTGAAGGGTAATAAGGAGGACACCTGTTGTGATGAGAACTGGGTGTTATATGTAAATGATGAATCATTGAATTCTACTGAAACTGATATTATGCTGTATGTTAACTAACTGGAATTTAAATAAAAACTTGAAACAAAAAAATACATAAATAAGGTGTGAATAGAATATCAGATGGTAATGTCTGGGAAGTGGCTGATAGAATAAATCTGAAGTGCAAGAGAGAGGTCTACATTGAATATAGAGTTGCCATTAGCACGTACATTATCGTTTCCACCATCGGCACACTACCCCTAGGCATAGTGTTTGTAAAGGCAGCCTTCCTAACCTGATTTTATTAAAATTCTTCTCATATTCTTGAAGTACCCACTATACCTATGGCACTGTGATAAACATATAGGCCTTCAAAAAGGCCTATAAATATATTTTAATTTCACACTCCCTCAAAGAACTTGCATTTGAACAGAGTAAGAAGACTAACTCATAAGACAGAATCTGACAAAAATCATCACAGGAACGCAAAACCTTTCGGGGAATCTAATAAACCACATTAGTTGGAGAGATCATGGACTATTTAATGAGGGAAGAGGCATTTGACCAAGACAAGATAAAAAAAAAGGATAAGACAGATGAAGGATGAGATGGAGGTAGAAGGAACCACTTCTAGTGTTAGTCAAGTCTTGGTTGCAGAAGACAGAATCTATACTAACCTCTTTAAATTGAAAGGGATTGCTCTAATTATCCGGTATTCAAAGCTGTACAGAATAAATGGAAGAACTAAATAAACAAACTCTGGGCATAGTGTCCAAGAATAACTCCCAACTTCCCACTGTGGGAATGGGCTTCCTAGACCCTGCCTCACCTACCACCATCAAGGAGCTGCCACTTCCAAGGTCAGTCCCAGGGCCATCTGCCTCTACAGCAATCTGCACCAGCAAAATGGATACTCTTTGCCCTTCGTCCCTTCAGGGCATAATTTAAATCTCAGGTGAGCTCATCTTACTGACTGGACCTAAATCACATCTAGCACTCTTGCTTGGAAATGTGGTTTTTAACTTTCTAGTCTCCACAGTACTGAAGGACACACAAAAAGGAAGGTGGAAAAGATGATAAGTAAGACAATCTACATATCTACCACCCTGGACATTTTTGGAGACTTGTGATTAGGGGAGGAAGCAACAATCCACCCACCAATTCGTTTGCTCATTCACCCAAAAAACATTTTGGTGTTAATGATATGTTGATACTCAATATTAATTTTACATTTCTACCTTTACTCTAGCTTTTATTCTCTGAGAACACATCAATTCCCTATTCAGTTACAGTCTGTTATTGTACTCTTGCCACTTTATAATCTAAAATATAACTTTATATATTTTCTTGACATTTGATTTTATTGCCTGAAAATGCTAATTTAGCTGTTGGCCTTCTGTGTTGGAATCATGAGTATTAAAGTAGTTGATATTCTTATTTTACATCTGGTAGCAAAAGCTCTCATTATCTTTGAAATAAAGAATATGAAAAAATTTCCAACCTTTCCCATTCATCTAGAGAACATATGTTCTCATCTTCATTTAATCATCATCATGCATAATGGAAATAAAGAGGAGGAGGAGGAAGATGAGAAGAATAGCCCTAACAATTTTATAGTGCTTACCTTGTGCAAAACACAATGCTAAACATTCAACTTAGCTTTTTTCTTTTAATTCTTCTAACAACTTTATTAGAGAGGTTCTACGATTATCACTATGTTACAGATGAGGAAACTAAGAATATGACAGAATAAAATAATCCTATAAACCATTTGGCAGTTTTAACTGAGTATAATTATACTTCTAAGACCTTCTTTCTAACATAAAGAAAAGAGACCTCCCTGAAGCTAATATAATGCTGCATGTTAACTATACTTCAAAACTTTTTAAAAAGGAAGACAGAGAAAGAAGAAGAAAGAAAGAAAGGAAGAAAGAAAGAAAGAAAGAAAGAAAGAAAGAAAGAAAGAAAGAAAGAAAGAAAGAAAGAAAGAAAGAAAGAAAGAAAGAAAGAAAGAAAGAAAAAGAAAGAAAGAAAGAAAGGGAAAGGAAAGGAAAGGAAAGGAAAGGAAAGAAGGAAAGAAAAAAGAAAAGAAAGGAAAAGAACACAGAGGTTGGGGGAGGAAGAAAGTGCTTGTCCAAGGGCAAGATTGAATAAGAATCCCCTCCACCTTAAGGAACACATACATTTTGATTCATAACAAGTTACTCCACATCTGTATAAGTGAGTATGTGGTTGTCTAGAAAAGTGATATCTAACTTAACTCTATCCTCTTTAAGGAGTAAACTCCAACTCTAATTTTACTTATAAACTGTAATACTACATTGTACTAACATCAAAATATGTGGAACCCTATTTTTTTCATTGAGCCTATTATATTAGCACCTTGATCTGCAAGGTTGAAAGTCATCAAGAAGATAGTTCTTCCCAAAGAACAGAAATACAAATTAGAGCTCCATTTTTTAATCAACATGAAGCAGGTCTTGCTTGAGATTTTAATGGGAAAGTCTTCAGTCATCATGGCAGCAGCCTCAGAAAATAAATCATGTTCCCCAGGCCTGGGTTCCTATGACTATCCTGGCATCAGATCATGACATTAATAAACTTAGAAACATGAGACGAGAGTGCCTGACATAGAGTCCCAGCTTGCTGTTAATTTGTGATATGGCTTTAAATAAGCCATTTAACTTCTTCTCTATTTGCTCCCTCATCTGTAAAATCAGGATTAAAAATAAGTTCTCAGAATTTGGTCAGCATTAATTAGTGTTTTGAAAGCATAGTAAGATCTGAGCACTGAGTAGGATAATGCTAAAATGTCCAAATCAGTATCCTGATGTGTCCAGGGTCAAATATCTAATTTGGCAATAGATTTTGGTCAATCCCATTTCTCACAAGTTTATCAAAATACTGTCCAGGCAGTGATCTATTTGAAACACTATACCAATGTCTTTCATTGTGTAAACATGAAAGTAAGTATTCATAATTGATTGTTCAAGAAGAGTATAGAACTAGATGGTAATTGAATTTTTAATAAAATATCAATTCAGTGATATTTTTTCTTTGTTGCCTAGAAATTCTTTGTAACATGAAATTATTGTAATCACTGGCATTTCATTATAAAATGGACAGCTACAATTGACTTAACAGAATAAAATTTGAAAGATTAAATATACCTTGCTGATTATACTTTAAACAATCCTATCTTATTGCCCTAAAAAAAAGAGCTTTTTGCATTAATAAGATCTCATATATGAGATTGTCCAAAATTTGCGCTTTATTCCTGTGAGTAGGAACAGTGATCCAGTCAACAAATACATATTTAACATTATCATGTGCCAAGCAATATTCCTGGTATTGGGAGTAAAATAGTAAGCAAAACAGATCAAATCCCTATCCATGTGAAGCTTACATTCTAGTGGAATATGAGGAAAGACAGAAACAGGAGAAATCATGAATAAAATACTTACTATGTCAGGTGCGGATAAATGTTATCTAAAAAATAAAACAGGAGAAAAATCACAAGGAATGATGAAATATCTGGAAGGGTTGGAGTAGGGCAAGGATAGCAATTGTGAACAGGGTGGTCAGAAAAGGCATCCCTTGTAGAAAACTTTTGAACAAAGACCAATAGCTTTATTTGTCTGTCTAGAGAAAATACATTCCAGGCAGATGGAAGAGCAAGTCCAAAAACTTGAGGCATTCCTTGAATATTTGGAAACCAGCAGAGAAACTAGGATGGAAGGAGCAGAGAAAACTAGGCACAGAAGGTCAACAATATATCATGAGGTATACCTCTGACATTGAAAAGGTGTTATATTATCCTCTCTGTGGAGAAAAAAAATTGTATGAGGACAAGACAGTGGCTGGGAGACCTGGTAAGAAGTTATTATACTAGTGCTCACTTCGGCAGCACATATACTAAAAAAAAAAAAAAAAAAAAAAAAAAAAAGAGGTTATTATACTAATGCAGATAAAGAATATGCTGTCTGGGACCAGAATAATGGTGACAAAGGTGACTGGACTCTCAATATATTTTAAATTTAAAGGTAAGAGGATTTACCAAATGATCTGTTTTAGAATGTGAAAAAAAGAAAAAGAAGGAAGATGGTAAGATTTTTAGACTAAGTATCCAGGATACTTAGAGTGAGAACAGCAAAAAAGTAGACAAAATAATTCAGAACAATTCTTTTGTTAAAAACTGAATGTTTAACTATAGTGATTCAAAGGGGCACATGCACTGCAATGTTTATAGTAGCCATGTTGATAATAGCCAAACTAGGGAAAGAGCCCAGATGTCCATTGATAGATGAATGGGTAAAGAAGATGTGGTGTATATACATATACAATGGAATATTACTCCGCCATCAAAAAGAATAAAATCTTGCCATTTGCAATGACACAGCTGGAATTAGAGAGTATTATGCTAAGCGAAATAAGTCAGAGAAAGACAAATGATTTCATTCACAAGAAGGTACACAAGAAGATATGGCAAAAACAGCAGACAATAGAAAGAGATCCACAGGGGCTCCAGATATTTGGAATATCCAAAATTAGACTTTAAGATAAGGATGCTTACTTTATTCATGGAAAGCAGACAACTGAAAACTCTAAAAAGAAATCATAACAAACTTGAAAAGAGCTAAAAATATAATTACCAAAATTAAGAAGTCATGGAAGGATTTACAAACAAATTATATCTGGCTGAAGAGAGAAATAGGGAACTGGAAAAGCTCAGAAAAAAAAAATAATCCAGAAGAGAAAAATCAAAGCATATGGTTAAGAGAGCTAGAGTACACTGTGAAGTTCAACATATCACGGATTGTCAAAAACAAGGGGACAGAACATTATTTGAAGAGACAATAACTTATAATTTTCTAAAACTAATGAAATGTATCAATCCATAGATTCAAGAAGACCACAATTTTTAAGCAGAATAAACAAAAAATAAAGAGAATATTTTCAGTGACTAAACCCTGTAGAACTTGAATATTTAGAAGTCGGAGATGTTGACAGATGAATGGATAAAGGAGATGTGGTTTATATATACAATGAAATGTTGTTCAGCCATGAGAAAGAAGGAAATCCCACATTTCGACAATATGGATGGACCTTCGGGCATTACACCTAGTGAGATAAGCCAGAGAGAGAAACACAGATATTGTGTATTTGCCTATAAGCAAACCAAACTCCTAGAAACGGAAAGTAGAATGGTGGTTATCAGGAGCCGAAGCCCGGGTCGGGGGTGGGTACTGGGAGATATTAAAGTCCATAAGAAAATGAGAGCTCATCTGTTGAGAGGAAGATAGCAGGTCTCTAAAGAAGGTAGCGTTTGAGATGGACATCAAAGGATAGATAGAATTTCAATAAATGGAGATAAACTACTTATCTGAACTGTACTTGGAGAACAATATGAAATCATTGAATGTTTTAGAACAGGAAGAGTAACCTGATGTGGTACATAAAATGAGTTGAGAAGAAAAGAAACTAAAGGCTGGACGACTCCTCTGGGTGGTCTATGGCACCAGTGCGGTGAATAGTGAAAGAAAGAGGACGGTAGCGTTGAGAATGGAAAGGAAAGAAAACAATGAAATCCTGATTGTATTAGTCAGCTATTGCTTCAGCGATGCCATTTAACAAGCAATGCTGAAGTTCAGTGGCTCTAAAAACCAGTATCTTTTCTTCATCAGATATCTCTACTTGGTCTAGGGTTTAGCCGATCTAATCTGGGCTCGATCAGGCTTAGGTCCAGGTTGTGAGTTGGGTCCACATCGGCACCATGTGTCTCTTATCTTCCTTGGACTAGTGGAAATAGAAGAAATGAGAGAAATGCAAAATAGTTTACCCTGGGGGTGAAAATTAAGAAAAAATAATAAACCCACTGAAAAGTTGATTGGAATGATTAGGCTGTGGAGAGATCAATGACAGGTGGTCACAGGGTCTTTGAAGCTAGATTAATTTCAAGTAAATCCCATGTGTAAGCATCTCCAATATGAATCTCAAAACGAGGAATTTAACAATTCAGGAAAGATATGATGATACTTCACTGATTTAGAGGACACTCTTTCATTCATATATTCAGTAATTAAACACTTCCTATACACCAGATGCTAGCACAGGCACTTATACCAAAATAAGGAAGATAACAAGCCTTTTTTTGAGGAGTCCATAGTCCAGAAGAAAAGGCAGACATGTAAATAAATAATTATGATGTAATGTAACAATATAGATAAGTAGAAAATGCTGCTGTAACACAGAAGAGAGAATAGTTAACTTTGAGTTGGGGTGGGTCGGTGGGAGGAACGTGGAATTCTTGAAAGAGGGCTTTGTGTGATTGAGGCGTATGTGAGGAGTAATTGAGGCTGGAGAGCAATGACAGTGAGGACATTCCTAGAAGAGGAATCAGCACAAGCAAAATTTTTTTAAAAAGCAAGAGAGATTATGTTCCAAAATCAATAACATGGTGGAGGAGGGTGGGGGTGGAGGATAACTGGTAATAAAGTCAGTAAGCAAAGTAGCAAAGAGCCAGCTTATAGGGGTCAGAGCAGTTTATGATGATATTTGATCATTATCCTGGAGGATAATGAAGAGCCGTTACTGGGTTTTAAGGAGGGGGGAGTAATGTCTATGCTATGCCCAACTCGGAACTTGATTTTCTCTCCCCACTCACCCTCCCTACCATCCAATCAAAATCATCATATCCTAAAGGTTTTAATTCCCATGAGTTTTTTAAGTCTGTATCATCCTCTCCATCTCTATAGTTACCAAGCCAGTTCAGATTCTCTTTGTACTATTTTTATGAATGGCCCTTCGGTTGCTGCGTTAGTTACCTATTACTGCATATTAAATTATCCCAAAACTTAGACACTTAAAACAATAATAAACAGAATTTCTTTAGTTCAGGAAACGTCAATCTATTTCTTTTGGTGGTGGTTGTTGCTGTTGCTTAAAATGACCTCTGGGTTCATAATATCCTTTTCCTTTAGCACCGATGCCCAGCCATACTTTCATCTTTCTCCCTAAATTACCTTCTATTCATATTTCAAGGTTCATTTCAGGAGATATTTTGCCCAGCAAGTCCTTCCTGAGTCCCTCCTCCAACTTCTGCTCCAGAATCCTATACTTTTCCTTAATTCTTCCTTGATACTGTGTGTATATTTTTATCCTCTTACAAATCACATTCTAGAATTATTGTCCAATTATACACCTGGCTCCTCTGCTAAATAGGGAACATCTTGAAGTTTTAAACCTTGTAATATTCATACAAGTATTCACAGCACAAAATGTCTAAAAAATAATAGACACTCAATGAATATTTGTTGAATGAATCATTGACTAGATTTGCACAGTGGAAAGATTGTTTTAACAGTGTTAAAAATATACGTGCACTAGAGGCTGAAGAAAATGAGGTCAGGGATACCAGTTCAGAGGTGATTTAGATACTTAAGCTGAAAGATGGGTAAGTCAGGGATGATAAAGTGGTAAGGATAGATTTAAAAGATGTTTATGAAGTCGAATCAATGGAACTCAGTGAGAAATTGTGAAGAGGGAAAGGATGAAAGTCTCAGTGGAAAGAGATGGTTAAATGTAGGAAGGATTACCAAGAAGAGAATAGATTGAAAAAAAAAATCTGAAGAAGTTAGTACAGTTTCTGAGACAGAGTAAGTGTTCAACCAACGTTTGTTGGCCTTTCTTTCTTCCTTTCCTTTCCTTCCCTCCCCTCCCCTTCTCTCCTCTTTCTTTCTTTCGTTCTTTTTTCTCTTCTCTTTTCTTTTCTCTTCTTTGTAATCACAGTGGAGCCAGGGGCAGGGAGGGGGAAAGGGAGAGAGGTGAGGAGAGAAGAAGGAAGAAATAAAGAAAGGAAAATTTTCTTATCAAATTTTAAATACAGAAACAAGATCTTAGTAATAAGCATTAGGATTGTTTCCTTAGATACAAGAAAAAGAAGTAACTAAAACCTAATCTTGGTAATTTAGATGGGTTTAGTTACTTTACTTTTATTTTAAACTCAAAGATCAAAATAAATGAACTGACTTTAAGAGTCAAGTGAAATCCATTTTTGATATAAATGCAACAGGAGAGATGCATAAAGAGAGGGGAAATTAACCATTCATCTCCTCCTTTCTGACTCATTTCCCTGTTGAAAGTGGGAGAAAACATTCACAAATCTTAATATTATCTTCAAAACCATCTCCATAATATTCAATTTGCTTGATATGCAGGTGAGAGGAGCGGGGCAGGAAACCTTCATTCACTTGGAATACATACCTGGTCCTGAAGAGTGTTGCGGCTGAAATGATCAGCAGACAATTTTATGTCTTACAGAAGAGAGGATCACCTTTAATTGGTATATAGTAAATCTGGAGCATCTGGGCAGATTTTCAATGAATCCAATGCAAGTTGGAGAGATGTAGAGTCATAACTGATTTTTGACATCCTTATTGATACTCCAACAAAAGTTGGAAGAGAAGGCAATGTAAAATTACTGGCTAAAACTTTGGCTCCTCTGACGAAGGGTATCAAGTAGCAGAGATGAATCTTGCCTGCATGGATTAAGTTTTGTTTCTCATTCTGTTTTCCTCCTGGTAGATAAAAATGTGCAGGACACTGAGGCCTATTCCAGAATATGGTAACTGGCATTCACGTAGGCATGCTCTCTATATAGTTTTGTATTTTTAAATTTTCAACAAAAGCAGCCTACAAGAATGCACCAGATAAATCAACTAAAACTGGAAATTGGAAAATTTAAAAGATAATATAAGTAACATTTAAATGATGACATATAATAGATTACAATAAGTAGATTATAGGGGGTCAGCATGACTTGTATAAGTGTAGATCCACATAAAGACACAGACAGTGAGAAAGAATATAGGTGAGCAGTTCTCTTTTTTTTATAATTTTTATTGTTATGTCAATCACCATACATTACATCATTAGTTTTTGATGTAGTGTTCCATGATTCATTGTTTGTGCATAACACCCAGTGCTCCACGCAGAATGTGCCCTCTTTAATACCCATCACCAGGCTAACCCATCCCCCCACCCCCCTCCCCTCTAGAACCCTCAGGTGAGCAGTTCTCAAACCTTAACGTACATTAGAAGCATCAGAATCTCTTTTGCAAAGAGATTTTGGGGCCCTACCTCCAGAGTTGCTGACTCAACAGGTGTGTGGTGAGGCCTAAGAATTGGCATTTCAAACAAGTTCCCAGGTGAGACTGAGAAACCGGAGTAAAGTTAATGGTGAAGGAGATGAAATCTTTATTGAAATTATATGTTTGTTCAAACTTTATTTCTGCTATTTCAGCAATGCAAAATATTAAAAAGTCTGAGGAATCAAACTGAAATAGTTTCGAGTTCCAGCTTACAGAGATCTGCTGTGAAACTTTGGGAAACTGACTAAACATCTCTAGCCAACAATACCATCATCTGTAAAATGACCAAAATAATGAGACTTATCTCACGTGGTTGTTACAAGGATGAAATGAAATTATGTAAATCACTCCATTTCATGCATGGCACATAATAAAGCTAAATAAATGCCACTGTTATTGTTATCATTATTATTACAAGAGAAACTATTCTGCATGGTACCTAACACATAGTATGTGTGCAGAAAATGCCAGTTACCCTCTCCTGGTCCATCCCATATTAAATGAAATAAAACATGAAACTGATTCTCATAGGACACCATTCACTGGAAATGAAATAGTTGGTCAATGTCATCCTTAAAAAAAATTATTTAGTACATGGTGTGTGCAAAATTCTTTCTCAACCCTCAAGGTCTTTCCATCTTCTTAAGGAAAAAGGACATAAAGAAACAGTATTAACTATTGGGAACTACACCCCAAGTAATGGCTGAGGAAAAAAAGTTTTAAGGAGCAACAGCAGTTACTTTGAGCTGGGGTACAAAGGAATGATTCATGGAGGAGGTGGAGTGGAATTTGTCATTTGGAGGCTCTTTGGCATCTGACTCTCTTTTTCCTAACAAAATGAACTCTCCCTTTTGAGAAAGCCCATGGTGTACATACTCTTGGTTGGAGTTACTGTTCTCTGCACACTATGGAGATCCCTTCCACAAACTGGACCAAACAAATGGACATATGACTTAGTCTGGGCCAACTGGATGCTCTATGCCAGGCCTTGGAATTCTGAGGGGAATGTGAGTGATAAGAGATACTTGGCGGTCAAGGTCATGGCAGCTGCAATGGCAGTAACTGAGTCCTTAATGGACTCTTCTTTCTGTGAGATGCTTGCTATATATGTCTCGTGCTTCCTTACCTTCTAGAGTTTTCTTGGTTCCAGCTACCCCAAACTTATCTTCTAGCCTCCTATGAATTCTGTGAGTCCTTCTAGTAAATTCTGATTCCTCAGACTTTTTGTGGCAGAGGGCAAAGTAGGGCTTAAGTTAGCCAGTGTTTCTTATCATTGCTCTGAACCAAGAACTAACTGATAGTGGATCAAACGTGCATGAGTTTTCAAAGAAAGGTAAAATTCATGAAAACAGAGAAGAAATATCTCGGTTTGATAGGGAATATGCCAGAGATGCTGGAATGGGCTTGGGAACAATTACTAGATTCATTTGGTTAATACAAGAGTTTGATACAAAGGAGTCATAGAAAAACCACTCTTCAGCAAATCAGCCTAGGAAATCCTTAGCCTCTCTCTTTAGACAATTCCTAAGCCCATTCAGGACAACTTTACTCCTTAGGCAAAAATCACAGCAGAAACCATAGAACTCAGCTTGGCTACCTCCCCACTCCCCCAACCTCCACCACCTCCACATCTCTAGTAGTATAACAACCAAAATTTGCTTACCCTAGTCTACTGATTGGCTATTTCCTTCAGTCACCTGTCAGAATGTCTACCTTCATCTGTCCTCAGACTGTCTTTCTCTTGTTTAGAGTCCCTCATATTCTTCAACCCATTTCTGCATTGGCTTCATTTCAACTACCTACCCTTCAAATTGCCTTTGATTGCACAGCCCTGACCTCTAGCTCATGCGATCCAGCCTAAGCTTCAAACTAAATTGCTCTACTTCAGCATCTACATCCAAGACAACCACTGATGTGTTTTCTCTACCTCTTCACTGGATGGATGGTTTGGTCTAGTTTTAAGGGAAATATATCCTCAGAACAGATACATTCCCACCTGGCTTAAATCCAGCCACTTCCAAGCAGAGAGCATGATGGAGTGACTTGTTTAAAAAAAATTGTTTGGATGAAAAAATCTGGCAGTAGCTTAGTAACAGTTGGAATGAGGAAAAAACTGAACACAAAGAGACCAGTTGAGAAGAAGCATGACATAGGACTTGGACAAGGGTGGTAACAGTGCGACTTGGAAAGAAAAAAGGAGATAGAATATTACAAAGGAGAAATAGACAAGACTGAGTAGAAAAGGGATGGAGATTAATCCAATATAACTTTCTGGTTTGAATCCATGAACAAAATAGAGAAATAGAGAGTATCTGCCAGTTTTGAGAAACTGTTTTATATACTTTCACAGATGTTAAAAGATGAGAGGAAGGATTTCAAGGCAGTGAGGGCAATCAACAAGGCAAACGTTATAGGAAAGTCCAAAAAAATGAGTCAGTTTTAAAAAAGTATTTAGATATGTTTCCTAAAAGGTCACTGGTGACTATGAAAAAAAACTTCAGGAAAGTGATGGGACTGAATTCAGATCACAAGAAAATAAAGAATGAATAGGTGGGAAATAGAGGTGTCAAATATAAACTATTTTAGGGAAGTTTGGAAGTGAAAAGAAAGCTGAAAGAAAAAAACGAGGCAATGATTCAAGATGTAGAAGTTGAGGAAAGGTGATACCACGCTCGTTACAAAGCTATAAGGAAACTGTGTGATGGTCTTTTCTGCTAGTATTACAAGTCCAGATTTTTAACCTTAAAAGTCATTGTATTCTGAAAGGGACTGGCACAGTCTCTTGTTGTTAACACCTGTTGGCTTAGCAGGTTATGACATAAGAGTTGATTACATAGACACTGTTTCAGAAACAGAAAAAAATATAATTAAGGCACAAAAAGACACGGGTACTGACAAGTCTTATTCACACCTTTCTACTCTCTAAATGAACTTGGTTTTGTTGGATGTGAAAGCAAGACACAGAGAAAAGGGTTTTTAATTCAAAGCTTACACACTCTCCCAAGAGTGTGTTTAAAACTAATTGCTTTATAAAGTCCGGAGGGCAAGCGAGGACTCAAGTTGCAGAGCAGCTACATGGATTTCTGCGTTTGGAAACTTGGTCCTTCCAAGTCATAGAAATGAAAACAAAGCATATATGAAAAATGACTGTCCTGCTCTTATTTGAGTGTTTGCATACTGTTTCCCATAAAGGAGCAGAAACCCACTGCCAGACTTGTGCATACTCAGAAAGGTAAAAAAGATAGCATCTCCGGAATGAGGCTGGAGAAATGTGACTCATCTCTTTTGTTCTTTGCCAAGCTTACCTTGACATTTACTTCTATAAACATAGTCAGTGAAGACTATGCAAAAAAAAATTATCTTCCGAATCTACATCTGGATTTTTTCTCCACTGCCACATCTTGACGAGCTAGGAGAATTTTCCTCTCTTCCATTACATACAATGCTAGTAATTACCCACGCAGTGGACCTTGTAGTGTACCCTACTTCTAACTTCCTCCTTGCCTGCTAGCCTCATTTTAGCTTTGCTATAGCCCTGCGAAATGAACTAAGGACAATCATTTTTGCCTCCCATTGATTACCAAGGTATGTCATGATGGTCATATAAGGGGATACAGGCACTTAACATTATTTTGGTATTGGGAGACAGTGAGATTCTTTTTTTAAATCTTTCAGTGTTTGGGGTTTTTTTTAATTTAAATTCAATTAGCGAACATATAATACATCATTAGTTTTTGATGTAATGTTCAATGATTCATTAGTTGCACTTCTTTTTTTATACATTGGAATGCATCTTTGAACCTAAGTTCATAAGGCAGAAGTATATCTGTATATCAAGCTTAAATGTGATCTCAAATACCTTCTTTATTTTTAGTTATCTACACGACTCAAAGAAAAGGAATGTTTTTGACAATTATTGGTTTTAATCAACCTAAAAAGATTCAAAGAAGATTGTATGAACCTCAGATGGATTTGGACTTGAATTCTTCATATTAGTTGAATGATGATTTTGCATGTATCTCTTATGTTTCCAAAATCATGTTCTGAAACTAGTACAAATTGTAAGTGTGTGTCATCCTATATACTCTCTGTGCATTTCTTATCCCCCCCGCAACTCAGGCACACCTCCAATTACTGGAACTCAAAACAAATTGCTCCTGTTTAAGATTACTGAGGGATAAAAAGATAGGTCGCTGGCCCAACAAACCAACAGAGAACTTCCCACTATGGATATATATTATCCCATCATCCTCATAACGGCAGTTAAGCTCTCTTAGCCTAAATGTTGTATTGTAATATTAGACCATCTACATGATACAAAGTAGACAGTTTTAGTGTCAGTTATTCTATTTACTTGGTCAATTTAGAAAACCAAACAAGATCATTCAAGCTGCTACTACGATTTTTTTTACCTGAAGTGGTTGAATTTACTTTGTGTTGCACAGATTCTCCCCTCTAGGGAGGAATGAGTGACCTCTATAGGATGGTTTCTAAGGATGAGGGGCTTGTTGTAGATAATTAATGTCCACACCTGAACTATGTGAGTCAGGAGTTTCTCTTCTAGAATATCCGATGGAAGAGCTTACGGGACAACAGTCTGACTTTAAGGTAAGCCTAGGAGCCTCATCCTAAAGGCTTCAGGTGTTGAGGTGGCTTTAAAAGGTGTCATGATTTGGTTCCTGAACCAAATATTTGCATACGGGTGGGGTATTCTCAAGAACAACACCTGTAACGGAGTAAGGGAAGCAGGACCGGACAGAGGGAGAAGGTGAACTGTGATATACTTGCAGCAGAGGCTTCAGCCCAGCCCACAAGTTCTCTGAAGTTGGAATGGCCTCTCAGACCTGCTGAGCAGAAGCAAGGAGCTGGGTCTTCGTGCCCCTACCCCTGCACACCCTCTCTCACCCTTCTCATACCGCTCAGACCCATAGGAAACACACTGGCCCCAGGACTGAGATGGAACCTTGGCAGCCAAAAAAAAAGGGAGGGATCAACCGTGAGCCCCCAGCAGCCAACACTTCTGGCCCATGGGGGAATGAGGGTCTTGGTGCTGAAGGCAGGATCTGGAGAATGTACCACAGCATCCACTACAGGGGTGGATAATGAAGGTTGTAGGGAGCCAAAGGCCATCCCCTTTCCTCAACCCTAAGTGATCCTTTGTTCTGCCACTGCCTAAGGACCCCAGGGTCCTTAGTCACTAACTGGGTGATATTAGAGAAGTAATTAAGTTTTTTTTTTTTGAATCCTTTATGCTTTCATTTGTAAAATGTGCCTACTCACAAGGTTGTTGTGAAGATCAAATAAAATAATCTGGCAATGAAGCCCTGGGTGGCTCAGTTGGTTAAGCAGCTGCCTTCGGCTCAGGTCATGATCCCAAGGTCCTGGGATCAAGCCCCACATCGGGCTCCTTGCTCGGCAGGGAGCCCGCTTCTCCCCTGCCTGCCACTCCCCCTGCGTGGGCTTGCTCTCTCCTTCTCTGTGTGTGTGTCAAATAAATAAATACAATCTCTAAAAAAAATAATAATCCGTCAAGGATTCACCATAGTGCCTGGTATATTTAGAAACACTAAAGAAATAATACATATTATAATGTGTCAATAAATCTTTGCTGTTGCTTTAATGTAACTTAGCACACATCTTTTTTGCATTACCTGAAAAAAAGCTGTTAATAAGGAGATAACTAGAAATCTATCACCATAGCTATCCCGTCCTATGATTGGCCTAATATAGTGGTGACATAATCAAGCCAAAGACAAAAACTCAAAAAAACCAGCATATTCAAGCTTTTTGTTGCTTGAGTGGAAGCAGGGTTGGGGGGGGGGGTAGTAAAAAGTCTGAAGAGCCTCATTTAATGATATCAGAAGAGTTGTAGTATTGCTTGTAAGAGAAGACTAAAACTGTGTTAAAAGGAAAACAAGCAAAGAAAAATCAACCTCACTCTCTAAAGAGAACTGGTGAAAAGATGTATTATCTACAAAACCATTGAGTCAGGGAGTTCTAGACATAAAGTAGGCTTTCGAAAGGTGTCCCTTGAATTGAAATACATCATGTGAATGGAGCGAACAAGACCTTGTTTACTAACTAGCATCTTAAAATAGAAAAATATAATGAATCCCTACCATGTACCAAAAACATATATATATTAAGGGCTTGAATATATACAGATAAATAAGACATAATCTCCACCTTTACGGGACTCACTGCTTAGGCGTGAGAGTGATATGTCAACAAATCAGCACAATACACTGCCACAGTGCATTGGAAGCACAGGGAAGGGGCTACTAACATTGATGGGAAGGCTCAAGCTTAGGGATTTTGACATTTTCCTGTAATCAGTAGCAAGACAATAATGACTTATAAGCAAAGGGGAGGCATTATTTGAATTTGTTATTTTTGGAAAACATTACATTCATTCATTTTTTTTGACATTTTCATTTATCTGCTTTTGCCAGGTACTATTTAGTGAGCAAAATAGACAACCTCTATCACTCCAATTAAAATGCTGGCAGCAGGAGGAGCTGAAGCCAGGTGAATCTGGTGACCAAGAGACCAGGTAAGAAGCTGTTGTATTTATCCTATGAAGAAATGATGGAGAGGGAAGAACAGATTCAAGACATAGTCGGGAGAGAGTCCTGCATTCTTCAGAGAATTCAGAATCACATTTCATTTGCCTTAGAAAGATGAGCCCCTGATGCCTTAGGATCCTAATTCGAAAATCTTGGATTCTGTGGCTGTCACCTGGGTCAAAAGGTCAACCCCTTGATGCTGTCTCCTCTCTTCTTCCCACTGTCTTTTCTGGAGCATAAACAATCATGCTCCTCACATTCCCATCAGATAGGAAATTGTGATTCCAGGGAAATGGGCCAAAATTAGCCAGCTTCCTTTATAAGCAGGCCTCTTCTCGGTAAATAAATTCTATTTACTTTGAAACTAGAAACTTTGTTTAATATCCAGTATCAATATCAAAAGGCAATCTTGTTCCTTTTCTTAAAATGACCAAAAAAACAGATCTAAGATTAAACACTTTTTAAGACAAGAGTTTTAGGACCTCTCTCAGTCAGACTCTGCCTGATAAAAATGACTTCTCCAGGATACTATTTTTAGCCTTCATCTTTTTCCTACCAAAATATGTTCTTACTAGTACAAAATGTCAGCTCATATCCAATAAGAGTCATTTCTCCCCAATTTTGTTATTAGTAAAAATAACTCCACCCAAACAAAGCAAATGATATCTGAGTTTTTGAAATAATGTCAATTAAACAATATATCGTATCACTCTAAAAGACTGTGGCACAGAATTACTGATTGAGCTACCGTTCACTATATTCTGTAAATGCAATTGAATTTAGAGTTTGTTTATAAATAAGCATTTTTGGCACATGAGATCCAATGTCTTCTTCACCTTCCTAAGCCACAAGAAGACCCCCACCCAGTCCTGCCAGTTGGCCCAGTCAGCAGATAACGTAGTTAACTGTCTTTGCAAAATTGGTTGGCATCAGTCTGTCTCAATGTTGCTTCCTAGCCTGATGGTAGCTGAGAGAAAAACTTTTCTGAGAGAAAAACTTTTCTACAAATTTTTATGGTCAAGGAGCTCAGGCAAAGAGTACAGAATATGGGTATCTTTTCAGCATAACTAGTTCTAACGTCCTTGATCTGAGCCTGTCAAGTTCACCTCTTCCCTGACTTGTGCTTAGCTCTGAAACTACATAGCAACTCAGAGTGTTCCTGTGGTTCCAATAATAGAGCAAGCACGTGTCCCCTCCCCCTAACACACACACTCTCCCCTCTTTAAAGGAAAGTTAAAAATAGCCCAAATAAGAAGGAAAGAACACCAGCGCAAGAGATTGGCTAGTGGCAGTGATGAAAACAACAGGCTGAAGGGTACTGCCCAGGCTTCCTGAAGGGGGTCATTTAAAAGATGAGCTGGGAAGGAAGACGGATGTTTTGAAAAACAGCAGTAGTAGAAAAGGCACTTCAGATTGAGGGGACATGAGCAAAGAATGAAATCAAGAAAGCACACTGTGTCCAAGAAAACCTGTGAGACCCAATTTGGCTGCAATTGGGTATATGGATACTAGTAAAACACAACCAGATGGATAAGGTAGGCTTATTAATTTGTGGATTGTTCTTGATCCTACAGGAGAAAAAAGGATAAATTTAATTTGGTAGACTCTTGGCAGCAGTTGATGTTATAAAGAAGAAAAAAACATTATCAGATGCTTTAGGAAGATTATTCTGGTAAGTAGTTCTCAGAACGAACAAGAGAAGAAAAAAACATTATCAGATGCTTTAGGAAGATTATTCTGGTAAGTAGTTCTCAGAACGAACAAGAGAAAGAAGAGGCAAAGTGTAGGGAAAATATCAGGGGCTTATTTCAAACAAAATGTACTCAAAGTCTAGGTTAAACTGATGGCATTGGGCTTAGAAATGACAACAGATTCAAGAGCCATTGTGGAGTTAGGTTTTACATAACTAGGCTTCTTAGTGTGATTGCAGAAGAAGCAGGAGTCATAGATAACTCCAGCGTCTCAACTCTAAATTAATTGAATAATTCAAATGTCATTAATGGAAAAAACGAAGGAAGAAAAAGGATTTTTTTTGAAGAAGACATGATGAGTTCTATTTTATATATATTTATAAATGGCAATTAAGGTGGTAACTAAGATTCAGAGGCAAAAATGATAATGTCAGGTACTCCTTAAGTGCCACACTAAATACTCTCAACCTCATTTGTCTCTGGGTTCCTTGTCCAGTTGGTCCACCTAAACCTTCACTTTGACAACCAACTCAATGTGGGCTCCAATAGGTACACCTACTAGCCCCTGATCATTCATGCCAATGGATACACCTTTCATCTTCAATCTCAGGGCTTCTCTGTTACCGCTGAGATGTAAGACCCTGCTTTGCTTGCTCAGGACACACACATACACAACCAAAACCCAGGGAAGCCAACACCGTATGAAACAAATCTTTGAGTACTGGGACATAAAAGCTGATACGGAATTTCCTCTTCCCAAGATGGACCGTCCAGAGATGCAGTAACTTAGTATGGCCTGTTGGAAGGAGGCCCTTCAAGAGTGAGTAATCAGTTGCATTTGATACCAGCTGGTACCAAGTCCAGTTCAAAATATAGCCTCCTTTGGCTCTAGCTCCTTCTCTGCCTCATTCTTGTTTTTACTCACACCAGCTTCCCGTGTTCTCTAATAAAAAGTTTCATATAGGCTTTTGCCTAAGCAATCTAGTCTAAGGGAACAGAGAAAGCCTTAACAAAGAGTGATTGGTTATTTATTTTATAAACATTTGGTCACTGAGACAGATGTAATGGTCATCAGTGGTATTCCGCTTACCCTTTTAGGCACCTGGTACATTTGCACTTCTCTCACCCCTTGAAGTTGAGTGTGACCAGTCAGGTGTTTCCCTGGCCAATAATGAAAGGGGAATTGAAAGGATGGGTCAACTCCAGCTTTAAATGCTGGAAAGGCAGTTTGTAGTTTTCTGTGTCCCCATAAAATAATGATCCAAATTTGTCTAAACATCCTTTTAAAAAAATCATACACATCCACAAGGATAGTAAATAAAACTTATAATGTATGTTTACAGCATAACTCAGGGAGAAAAGATAAAATATTCTGAACTTAAAATTGCGTGATAAAGTGAACGAATAAACATATTAATGTTTGGGGAACCAGAGTTCTTGTTGAAGGAGAAGGAAGATGCACATATGGAATGGAAGAAGTTCAAGGAGGACCCTATGTTGCTTGATTTAAAATAGAGGTGGCAAAATGAATACATTTTTTTTAAGTTTTAATATATTTCTATTTTTTAATAATTTTTATTGTTATGTTAATCACTATACATTACATCATTAGTTTTTGATGTTGTGTTCCATGATTCATTGTTTGTGCATAACACCCAGTGCTCCATGCAGAATGTGCCCTCTTTAATACCCATCACCAGGCTAACCCATCCCCCCACCCCCCTCCCCTCTAGAACCCTCAGTTTGTTTTTCAGAGTCCATCGTCTCTAATGGTTCCTCTAGTTTTAATATATTTCTAGTTCTGACCTCTGCAAGGGTCTCGAGGCAACAACAGCATAGTAGCAATGGAAACACCTAGTGCCAGATTTTTGTTTCTAAACACCATTCCACACTCAGTCTCCTTCGAGAAATTAATGGTTCCGGCTCTGGGACAGAGAAAGCTCAAAATGAGCCTGCAGCATTTGATTGTGTCATAAAGCAACGAGGGCTCAAAAACTGATAGAGATAGGACACAAGAGCTATCTTAAGGCTAAATCTGGGGTAATTTCAGCACCAGAAAAAAATAATGATGATAGTGAATTATTTTAAAAAAGAAGAATCTATGTGTCCAAAGTTCACTAAAGAAAAAGGGGTGCAAGAGAATTTCTTTATAGAAGAAGGCCAGCTAATAAATGTAGAATGAATATTAGAATTAGAAAACCAACTTTGTGCAACCATCAAGGTAATAACTGATTTAAACAAAAATCATGAAGGGATGCTAAAACCAAAGGGTGAAAATTTGTTGAGATAGAGGATATTGACATATTCTCATAGTATCTCTCACACAGATTGCTATGGATTATGGAGAGAAAAAAGCGATTGAGCAATGGGAAAATCTGCCAAGTGCCACTTGAGCCAAGTTATCAAATTTCCAAACTGACAATAGGTGTGCATCCTGATATGATTCACAATGCTTAGAATAATTTGGGTGAAGAAAGCTGGATATGATTCCACCCACTTGCCACTACAAAACAGAACAATTACTCAGAATTATTGCAGAATAAAAAAATCAGAATTACTGTAAAGCTCAAATGATATAATGTATCTGAAAGGGGAGCAAGTCAATATGCCAAAAGTCAAAATTTTCTAAAGCCAATTCACTGAAAGTCAATTAGCTAAATGAGTAAATTAAAAAGCCCATTTGCCAACTCCCCAATATTAGCAATTTACAAGAGTCTTGTTTCTTTTGACTATTCGAATAACATTTCAGTAATGTTATGTCATTTTTATGGCAGCAAGAGGAAACTAAAGCAGCCATTCTGCAGTCCACACGGTGCAATCCACTTCCAATCCGCCCTCTGATGACACACAGGTGAGCAAGCCCAGCCAACATCAGCAGATGCTAAACATCCTACCCATTATGACTTGCTATAACAATTACCAACATTTAAAAGACACATATTTTTGGTAAATTGAATAGGTAAATTTGTCAAATTGGTAGTTAAATACCATTTTTAGCAAACTCACTGAAGTAAAACAAAATGCTTCAAAAACATTATTATTTTCATTAGAGTGCTAATAAAAATGTCATTTTATTGTTGAATCAATTAAACTAAACAGAAAGATAGAAACTACAAATAAAAGAGTTGAATGTCCACAGTTATATTACCTTCTGTATGGTAATGATTAATCAAATATAGTCAGAGCATTCCAGAATATGGAAAATTTCAATCCAAAGCATTGTACATAATGAGTTCTCACGAGGAAAGTGGTATAGGATTGCATGTATGTCTTTGTCTATGTGTATATTTGTGTGTGTGCATGTGTGTATCTTGTGCATGTGTGTTTTTCACAAGGTGGCTGCCAAAATCATCATGTCCTATAGAATATGTTCTAGTTGCCTGAAAATCTAAAAGTGTGCATCAGCTTAGGAAACAGGAGAAGGAGAGAGAAGGAATTAATAAAAATATATGGAGAAGAGAAGAGGAAAAGAAAGGAAAACAAAATAAAGAAGGTGGATAGTCAGTCTTTGGGAAGATAAAGCAAACACAAGGGTGGCTGCCCATCCACTGGGACATAAACCTAAATCAGATTATCACAGTCTGTGAAGATCATAATCACTGATCATGATCGTGGATCATGCAATGGCGTCAGCAAGAGGTGGTTCCTGGTAATGTAAAGGCCATTCTGTCCTAAAAGACAGGAAGAAATGATGAGTTCATGAGAAGATGAAGCTGCCAAGAGCTGAAGAATCTTCCTTCATTGTCTCACACGTAAATTTTGCCACACACAGACACTGGCTGATGACATCTGATTATAACAGCTGACGAGGCTCCATGGCCTTGGAGCCAGCAAATGTTTTCATCAATACACCCCAGCAGTTGTGATTTGCATCCACTCACCTTGTTGATCTTGGACTAATTCCCTTTTATTTCTAACAATATGATAAGATATTTGCTCCTACAATTAACTCTGAACATACCCCCAAAACAGCCTGCTCATGTTTTGATGGAAATGTTTTTATCTGCACATGGTTGATGTTATTTTTCCCAGTACCTTTTGTAACCAAGCCATTCATGATTTCCATTGGGTGCACCCCCATATACTGACAGCCAAGTTCCAGTGGTTTGTAAACTTTTCCATAAACCATCTTCAACAATAGTTATTGAAATGGCAGTCATGCCACAGATATCAATTTATCTTTTCTTATCCAGAAACCTAAAGTCTGGGTAGGAAAAGGGTGTATGGTAGGGGGAGACAAGATTTGGGAAATAGGAACAAAGATGTTATCAATTTTCACTTTTTGTATTAACATCAGGGCTCATGACACTTGCAACTTTTTTTATAGACTAGGTTAAAAACTAATATTTTCACTTTCCAGATGGAAAAAAGTATTAATTAGAACAATTTGGATACTGTCTAAGAACAATGATAATAGTAGTGCAAACATAAAATCTCTGTGACGTCTTGACATAATATCTTCTGGATTAATATCACTATTTCTTTTTCTTTTAGAAATTTAGCTAGCTTGTGAGAAAACTTCCCCAAAATAGCCAGCTGTGTGCCCTTAGACAAGTAACCTAACTTTTCTAAAATTAAGGATGAACGCTAGGATGTCTTTACCTCTAGTAATTTATGACTGAGTAATAATTAAATTTATTTTGATGTGGCTTCCTCTCTACAGATGTTTAAAGCCCACAGTTACTTCTACTGCATATCTTCTTACAATTGCTCTAAATAAATTTTACTGAAAGACAGGATATTCCTGATCCAGTCACAAATTTTTTTCTCAGTGTATTTTCTTAATCTTAGTTTTTATTTTCTAACATTTTGGGCTTCCTAATCTAAAAATTTATGAATTCAGCAGATTTTTTAAAAGACTGATGATGCACAATCATTACTAAATCTTTTTGTGACATAATCTATAGACACCTAAAATAATGCCTTGTACTTAAGACATGCTTTACCAGGCAGCTCCTCCCACCCCCCTAACTTCACCCACAACCGTGCTCTCACCACCCTGATCCAAGGCATGCCTTCTTGAAGGAATAAGGAAGGCAATGAAGAACTAAGACACTGTGACCATTTTATTATTAAATGTATCTTTGGCCCTAACTAGCCAACTGAGTTGGGTCTTTCCCCAAGTTAGGTTGGTGCTTCATTCCACAGATAGCACAGACTATGCCCCACCCCTTGGCATCTCTGATTTAATTGGTCTTGGCTGGGGCCCAAGTACCAACTTATTGGAGCTCTCAGGTGACAATGAGCTGCAACTATTGAGAAATGGAAGAGCTTGAGGCTGATGGCTTTTCTAAGCACCCCCTAACAGAGTCTGGGTTGCGAAAGAGCTGTGCAGTTGGGATAATTCTTGGTGGGTGGGGGTAGCCTTGAACTTCCACATGGTGTATCTGTCTTGCGCCCTATTTAAAGGTTATTTACCACAATATCAAAGGGATGCAATTAGAAACATTCAACAAGTATTTATTGCATGCACACTCAACATGGGAACTATTTCACTTGTAAAATAATCGGATCTTATGGTGCCCTTCCCCCCATCAGACGATGTTATATGTAGGATTCAGAATAATATTAATGTCAGCCACACAACACCGATCCCCACACCATCTGGGATAATAATGCAAGTCACATGGGGACATTTTTAAAAAGTTGGAATCCTGGCCCTACCACAGATCTACTGACTTTGGATATTCAAGTGCTTTTCTCATCTCCTTTACTAGTTTGTAAACTGCTTTCAGAATAGGTTCTTTGCCTCATACAGCTCTGTATCCTTCACAGCATGTAGCAGGGTGCTTCACACCTAATAGTACTTATTTAATAGTTTTCAGGTTAAAATGGATATGAACACTGGAAATCCTTCCTTTTATAGACCAACTTCAACAGGTGATTAGAATAAATCAATAAAGTATCGAGTTATTTCATATATGAACTAAATTCAAATTTAAAACCTCAGTCTAGGAAAAGTCAATCATACTTGAAATAGTACTGATGAATCTTCAGAAGCAAGGAAACGTTATCATTTATCAGTTGCCTAGAACATAATATTATCTTGAAACCAGTTTTATAATTATAGGGCCTTTAACTCACAACCCTGAGATCAAGACCTGAGCTGAGATCAAAGGTCAGATGCTTAACTGGTTGAGCCACCCAGGTGCCCCAATAAGCCCATTCTTTTTGAAAAGAGTTGTATGATAGTTTTCAAAGGTGTGAGCTTTTAAAACATACTAACAGTGCTTCCATTTTATGCCACTATTACTGAGTTTTAAATGGAGAAAGTCATTTAATAAATATTTACTGAATGCCAAATAGGTGCAAGGCATGCTGCTGGATAATAGGTATTCAGCAGTAATAGGACAGCTTTCATGAGGCTTATGTTCTAACACATAAGAAAGCTAATCCATTAGTTCATTGCATTTGAAATAAATGCTATTAAAGAGAAGTACAGAGTAGTGTGAACATAGAACAGGTGCATGTGATTCAGTCTGCGGGTGAAGAACTACCATTTGAGCTGAGTTTTGAAGAATTAATAGGAATTAACTATGGGAAGAGAAAAGAGAATATTCTGACATGAGGAACAGCAAGTAAGAAGACCCTAAAACCAGATGGGGTGTGAAGCCTACAAGAAAAAAATGAAGGCCCTTGTGGTCAAAATTCAGAAAGCAAAGACTGAGTGATGAGAGATTCTTGGCTCTGATGAGGCCGTCAGTCAGTAGGACCTTATTAAAATTATAATTGTCATACTTACCTCAAGAACAGTAGCAAGCCATAGCAAGATTGAAGCTGAGGAGTCACACAGTCAGACTTGCATTTTTCAAAACACCCTAACTGCAGTGAGGAAAATGGACGCAATTAGGAGTAGAGAGCATGAACAGAAAGAGATCTTCAAGAAAGTTACTCAAGTAGTCAAGGTAAAAGAGATTTTATCTCCAACTAGAGAAGTGGGAGTGGAGATGAAGAGAAGTAGGTTGATTCATGAAAGATTTAAAGCTAAAATCAACAAGACGAGGTGACTGATTAAACATGGGAGTGAAGGAGGGGAAAGAATCAGCTGATGCCCAGTCCTCTGGCTTGGACCACTGGGCAACTGCATGCCAGGACAGGTCACCCAAGGAACATAGGAAGACTCTAGCCTTGGGAAAAAAGTAATAAGGCTATTTGGGTGCTGAGCAAGCAATTACATAGCAATAGTTCTGTACCTGGCACTGTTCTAGGGGATATATATATATATATATATATATATATATATATATATATATACACATACATATATTCTTTTCCCCAAAGCCTCATAGCATGTCTATCAGATAGGTTCTATACAATTCCCAGTTTACCAATGAGGAGACAGAGGTGCAGGGAGGCTAGGTGACTTGCTCAGTCAAACAGCTAGTTCATGGCAGAGTCCCTCAACCATGATACTCATATTCAACAACCTACCTGTATTGAGTGTGAGGTGCCCAGGAGGCATCTGAGTGGATTTATCAACCAGTCATGTTGGAGGAGGTCATTGAGAGGATGTGACCGCTAGTTGACCTATGAGCTGGACCCAGAAGATAGGAGGCTCTTCACCTCCAACCCTGGCTTGGAATGTACATTCTGGCCACCATTCCCACAGCTGGAGCCATATTCAAGGACAAAGCCTTGAGAGAGCAATGTGTTGTTGAGAGTATCTGTACAGGGACTGAATCCAGTTAAGACCTCTGTAAACTTTGGAGATTCTGGCCAGCAGGTGCAGAGATCTGCAAGAGACAAGCCTGTGTGTAAATTCCCTTGCTTTATTAAAACTGCCAGGTACCAACCTGGAGTGGTCTGTCTATTTCTTTGGTATCTCCTTGCCCCCTTGTACCCTGGGCCAGTCTGCAACCAACAAGTAGATTCATGAGTCTGGAATTAATTGAAGTCTGGCTGAATACATTGTTACATAAGAGAACATAAGGTTGTTTTAGCAGAGTTAAGAACATTACTTAATTTCAGTTGATCCTTGAAGACCAAATAACCTTTCTCCAGAATAAAAAATTTTAAGTGGAGCAGATTAATTTTGGAGGCCTTTCCAAACAATTTTCTGTTTAATTGCACTGAGGACATCAACACCATACCATTTCCCCTTCTTTACATGTATGGTGTGGGACTCAGATAAACACGGATTCCAACCTCAGGTTTCCCTGGCAACTAGTTCTGTGCCCTTGAAAAAAGCTGCTTTACCAGTTTGAGACTCAGTTTCTTCATCTATTAAATAAGGATTTAAAAAAAAGAAAAACTGCTTTCACACATATAAGGATTAGGTGACACAACATATACACAGGACCAGCACCCCCTTCTACTCTCTCTCCACATGGCCTTCTGATGAACATGTTATAACAAGGCTAAAATGTAAATATTTTCCTTATTTTACGTTAATTGGATTATTATGCAGTTGTAGGAGAGTGTAGACTGTAAAGGAGGTGTGAAAAGAGTCTCCACTGAGCCTTATATTTTTGCCGAGCATCCAAGAGCCTTAACCTCAGAAGGGAGGGTATTGTTGAGGAGGGGTGACAAGAACAAAAGTGTTCCTCGGGACGCCTGGGTGGCTAAGTTGGTTAAGCGTCTGCCTTCAGCTCAGGTCATGATCCCAGGGTCCTGGGATCGAGCCCCGCATTGGGCTCCCTACTCGGCAGGGAGCCTGCTTCTCCCTCTCCCACTCCCCCTGCTTGTGTTCCCTCTCTCTCTCTCTCTGACAGATGAATAAATAAATCTTTAAAAAAAAAAAAGAAAAAAGAACAAAAATATTCCAGAATGAGGTGTGTAACAACCTTGATTCTTACACTAAAATATTCAAGGGACTTAGAATTCTTTGTGTTAAGAAAACTGGATATGTATTCCACCCACTTACCACCACAAAAAGAACTTGGAGGCATTTGGCCTGTGTGGACTTGTACCCCGCCATTTTATTTGAACTCTTGTGGTAACATCAACCTTTCATGTAGGAGGAGCAAGTAGGGTTTGTTACAAAAAGAGAGCAAGAGATTCTGCAGGAACTTCTTAAGTGCTTTTAAAGCAAACATTTGAATCACTGCAAGAGACACTTTTTAAAATTGGGGCTTTCCATTTTACTGTTCATTGGATGTTTATTCATAAGCATGCAGGAATTATAAAATTTTCCTCAAGCTCTTATTTAATGCTTGGGCAGTGCCAACTATGAACCTAGTGCTTGCTGTAGGAATATAAATGTAAAGAAAATAGAATAATTCTTGAAGATCACAGAGCTTCCATGCTGGAGAGGGGAGTTTAAAAACATTTGCCTTGGTAACTGAAAAGAACTGTCTTTTAATGTACTATAATTTTCCCCATTTGAAATGGGAAGCAGCCATAGAGGGAAAAAGTGAAAGTAGAGGAACTGGAAAAACAAAAGTAGGAAAGGATTTATTCATCTTAGCACAATGCCTGCAGCCAGACTGAATCATTCTTCCTCTGCATAAACATTCTAGAGTTGTAAGAATAGCTCATACCCCCAACGCCAACTTGAAGGAAAAGGAAGACTTTAACTTCTGTAAAATAATGAGCTTGTTACTAGTTTTCCATTACACCTAAACACAGGTTAACATAATGAAGTCAGTCAAATATTTTCTAGCCGTTTGAAAAACAGGATGTTTTTAAAAGTTGAAATCAATTGCATGCATCTACATGGAGCTTCACTACTAATAAGGTTAGTATAAACTATATTTTTAAAATAGTAATACTTGCTACCAACAGGGCAGTTAAAATTCCTGAGTTTTTAGACAACCTTTGAGAGTGTCAGTCTATCAGTTATAGGTGGAAGAGATCCTTACTTTCCAGGCTGTGGGGAAACAGGGGAACTCAGCTCAGGAGAAAAAAAGGAAGTTGGCAGGAGCCATGTGTGTAATTGATCCTTTCAGAACTGACTTCTGACTAATGAATTATTCCCATTAATGCAGAAGCAACGATAATGGTCACAAAGCACAGGTCCATAAGGGGACCCATCAGAACTACCAGTTTCCTTTCTGGAAGGTGATTAGAATTAAATCACAGATCCTCTGACTGAATGAATATCCAGGAGTTCTTAGATTTATCAAAGGGGAAAATATCCTACAGAGGGGGGGAAAAATAAGGGTCATTCTTGAGCTATTGATTTAATAATAATTTTTAAAGGTTTTCTACCTCCGAGCTGGGATCGAAGGATATATTGTAAATGCTTCGTAAATCTCCCATTTCCATTAAATCATTTTGAGTAGAGCAGTGAACTACCATGGCTTCTAGGTTTACTCTCTTATAACCACTGCAGCCTCTGTCCTAAATATCTGATAAGAGATGCCCTGGCTGTGCCTTTATACCTTAAGGATTTTATTTCTAGAGCTCCTTTTTGAGCCCTACAAGAAAAATATCCTTATACACTTCCTACAGTAAAGAAAAAGAGCAGTGGTGAATCACTTAAAATATCAAACAGCAGGTATAAATCACTCAGTACCTCATCCCCATTTTGCTGATGTAAAAAGTCCATTTCCATGGAAACAAGGATTAGAAATAGCAACCTATGAGAAACACTGGGTTTATTGGAGCACATGGAAGTTTTAGTTTGGTTTTCAGCCAAATCTTGAAAAAGAAAATCTTTGACTAATACCTACATGCTATTTTTATCACTTTGAGAAGCAATGTTTGAATTATGGATTAAGGGAAAATCATTTTTTTCCACTTAAAGACAATCAAAAACAACATAAGCTAATTTGGGGATTGGAAAGCATATCCTTTCCTTTCAAATCTTATAAGATTTGGTTGTCCCCCAATTTTCTATCTCTGCTCTGCCTAATATAGGTGTACAACAAAAAAATGAGAATAATCTGTCCTGATTTGCAGATTTAATTGCAGGTTGAACCCCGGGTTTTTAATTGATATCTATCCCTAAGTGAGAAACCTCCAGCCTGTTTTCACTCACAGACAAAAGGAGTTTACCTTAGTTACGGAAAGACACCTAACAATACTTTATTCTGTAAATGAGATGCCTCCCTGTGTTTGATTATGAAACTGCTTCTTTAATAAGCAGTAAAGCTCAAAGATTCAGCTTGGGAGACAGCATGGTGTCCCAGAGTAAGCAAACAATCTACAGTAGGAACAGAGGAACATATGGGAGACTGGACCCCATAAGGACCTGCTGTCTCTCCCCATCTATCTCACTCACCCTCACTTGCTCATCCCACAAGGCCTACCTCAAAACTCAATTCTACCTCGAAGCCAGGCCTCCAGGTTTACATTGTGCCTTATTCACAGATTAAGTATTTGCAAATTCACCTCCTGGCTACGGTGTATTTGTAACCCCCCAAAATCAATAGTTGTGGTGCTTCCCCAGTCCCTCACAAACATGTGGAGAGCAGCAGCCTCTCAGGTAAAGTCAAACCAGGCAATGCTCTACGCTCTCCAAGCCCTCACACTGTAGACAGTGGCCTTTGGTCATCTATTTAATGCTATGTCTTTTACATGTTGGTGCTCTCTGTTGGTGATTTGGCTGTTTGAAGTGGCCCCCAAGCACAGTGTGGGAGTGCTGTTGAGTATTCCTAAGCATAAGTAAGCCGTGATGTCTTACAGAAAGAATGCATGTGTTCGATGATCTTCATTCAAATGTGAGTTATCGTGCTATTGGCTGTGAGGTCAGTGTTGATGAATCAACAATGTACATTAAATAGGTGTCTTTAAATAGAGACACACATTGAACAAGATTATGTATTGATCAGTGGATGAAAATATAACCGGACACTCACAGGAAACTAACCCTGTATTTCCCCTAAAAGCAGTGCTTACTTACTGGAGCAATTAGCTTCAGTATTCCCTAATTCGGTGTTCACAGTAACTTTATAGATCATAATTGCAAATAACAAGAATTCACTGTAGCTTAAACTCATATTGCTCTCAGTTTAACATATCTCTACCTCCTAACTAGCCCCTATTATACATGGCCTTAGACTCTAATTGTTATTATACTGTTTACCTCTTTGCTATGTACTTTTTGATAATTAATAAAATATTAATAATAATAAAATGTCAGCTTTTAGTGATTAAGGTCCTACTGTGTGACAGACAGGGTACTGAGAGCACGAGAGACATTATCCCATTTGTGGGTGACTCATATCACAAATTAGATGGCAAGTTCCTTTGCAGTCAGGGACCTCATCATTTTTTACAACATAATATTGTCTAACACAAAGACAGGCCCACAAAACTTGCTGAAAAATTGTGATTTTGCTGTTTTCATTCTTGTTACACATTTCCGTAGATGACTATTTTTGAAAAGTTACTTAATCCAAGTAAATTTTAAATTATGCCTAATGATTAAATCATAATTATCATATTTCTCATCTCTATCATGGATTGAGCACATAGGATTTCTCACATGCTGCATTTAGTGCTATGTCTGTATAATTTCATTTTAATCATTAAAAGCACCCTAGAGAAAACTGATACAAAAAACTTAAAGTAACTTTTCAAAGTCATAGGTCCTAAGGGATGGAACTGGATTTGAATGCAGAAGCTCTTACCCATTTCAAATATTTTCCCTTTTAAAATCAGAATGTTTCTTAAATTCTCTGTAGGAGAGAAGTTATAATAATAACTAAAACTTAAGTGCTTGGTCTGAGCCAAGTACTGTCTAAGTAACTTGCATTGATCAATATATTTTATCCTCATAGCAAGTTTAAGAATTCAATGGTGTCTTCCTTCTGTAGGTAAAGACACTGAGCCCTGGAGAAGTGAAGTAACTTGCCCAATGTCGCCTAGCTAGAGAGTATATAGCAAAGCCGGGATTCAAATGCAAAATGTTCTTCCTCCAGAACCTGGGGTCTTAACCATTGCACAATACTGCTTTCAACCTGAGGGTCTAATTTCTCAAACTGTTACTATATAATGACAGAAGGAAACTCTTTTATTAAAGATATAAGTAGGTTTGTGACTTATTAATCATAAAATCAACCTTATATGTTTGAAAAATAGGCAAAAGTAAATGTGAAAGATACCTTGTTTATTCTATGGACACATGACCATAGAATACATGTGACCAAGGACAGTCCTGGTTTCTCCACCACTGGTTGACATGTGCTTCAAACTGAATAGAACCTGATAGAACCAGAACAACTAACCACAGCTATTGCAACTGCATGATTCTGGGGTCAAACAGACCCAGGCTTGACTCTCAGCCCCACCATTTACTAGGTATGGAATGTGAAACAACTAAATCACCTTCTAGGGTCTCATTTTTCCACCCTTCTCCTAAAAATTACTATAATGCTCTCCAGCTCACACACTTGCTGTGAGAAATAAGATGAAATACATGAAGAACCTAGCATAACAAACAATAGGTAATCCATAAATGTAGGTTCCTTACCTCCAGGAGACTCTCACTCCTTTTCCACTAACATCAGGCACCTGAAAATCAAAGCCAGCTCAAATCAGGGAAGAACTCACCCTTTTATCCCTGAGATTTGGATTGCTGGCCACTGTCATAGCCACATTTTCACAGGAATGGTTTCTGTTCAAGTACAGTAGATCACCCCCCCACCAACCCCCCATCCACCATTTTGCTTTCCCCAGTTTCAGGTGGTGAACCACCGGCAGGATGCAGGTGATCCTCCTTCTGACATATCTTCAGAAGGTCAGTAACAGTTTGATGCTCCGTGAAAATGCCCGTGTCATTTCCCTCACTTCATCTCATCATGTAGGCCATTCATCATCTCACATCAGCACAAGAACAAAGGGGACTACAGTACAAGAAGGTATTGGACAGAAGGTCACATTCAGATAACGTTTATTACAGTACATTTTTATGATTCCTCTATTTTATTAGTAGTTATTTTTGTCAATCTCTTACTGTGCCTAATTTATAAATTAAACTTTATCATGTTATGTGTTATAGGAAATAACATAATATAGATAGGTTCAGTACCATTTGCAGTCTCAGGCACCCGCTGGGGGTCTTGGAATGCAACCCCCATGAACAAGGGGGACCACTGTTTTCTAAAATTGATTGTGATGATGGTTGCACAACACCATGAATATACTAAAAACCACTGAAGTTTACACTTTAAAAGCATGCATTTTGTGCTATGTGAATTCTGTATCACCAAAGCTGTTCAATTAATTTTAAAGGGTAATTAAGTAAGTAATCAAGGCCTTACATTTCTAAATCAATAAATGATTTTTAAATCTTTTCTTTGCATTAAACCCCCAAAAAAGTGAGTTGAAGATAAGGAAAGAGAAATAACTAAATTAGACATCAATACAGCACTTGTCTATAAAGGGTATGAGAGATGGGGTTACAACTGAAGGGTGGTGAAGAGAAGAGCCATATGCCTCTTTAGAATTTTAATACAAGACAAGACATTTAGCTGTTTAATGAAACAGCTCTATTCAAACAGATCCTCAGTGTAAAAGCACACCTAGAGACAAGAGAAACAACTATATAATATTTTCAATTTTCCAAAGATTGCTTGTTTTTTTAACTAATATTCATCTTTTTATCTTTTCCAGCATTGCAAAATACACTATGAACTCATAAATATTGAGAACCACTGGAGTAGTCTTGTTATGTCATGGTACCCCTCAGAGATACTACATTTCTGATCCTGAATCCTATCTTGGCACCTAGAACCATATCACTCTCCTAGGCCAATTCTAAGACACTAGAATACCAAGTGCCACCAACTCTGGATCACCCAGTCCTGGTCTCCAGGTACTTACTGAGATAATATGACTCATATTCACCTTTTTCTTACTGTCAGTTATTTATCAGACCTATGACCGAAATTACAACTTCTCCTTCAACACTGTATTTTGTTCTCTAGGATGAAATTCCTTTGTGCACAGCAGTTGCTGGGGCAATTCTTCCAGCCGGGAGTAGGTATAATTTCTGATCCAACTCCCACCACAATCTCCATCCTATCTTAATTAACTAATCATTCCAAGAAGAACGCCAGGATCTACTTAATGAAATTCCTGTGTTTACTACTTAAACTCAAAAATTCTCAGGTATCTTGGACTCCTTATTATTCACAGTTGATCAATGAGTTAATCACTGTGGAAGTTATTTCTTCTGGTTGGCAGTACTCAGATCTCCTCTACGCCCAGCCACACAGAACAGCTGCATTCCCCTATCCTACGAAGTGAGGCATGACCTTGTTGTTTCCTTATGTCGATAAAAATGGTAGCAAAAGTTACCTTGCAATAGAAGTATTTAATTGCTAGTGCTGGACTTTCTAGCTCATTCCTCTCCTGTCACAGTGATCATAAAAGTGCTTGTTGATATGGATGAGTCGTAATATCAAAGAATCTTGTAATGCTAAGCCAATACATGCAGGACAAGGGCCCTGAAGAATCACCGACATCTGCAACATGCCTAAACAAGAAATGCATATTTGTTGTAGCAGGTACCTGAGACTTTAGGTTTGCTTGTTAATGAAGCATAACTTGGCCTATCCTAACTGATATAGTCACCAAGTTCTATTTAACTGAATATATACAAGTATATTTATTGCATGTGTCAGTAATGATGAAAAACTAGAAACAACTTCAGTATCGTTAGCAAAGGGTTGGTTTAACAAATTACAGTACAATGGAATAGTGTTCAGTCACTGTAAGGAAACATGTAACGACACTGAAAGATGCTCAATACAAAAATACAGATTCAAAGGGGTACAGCTCCCGGATGTTTATAGCAGCTTATTAATAATAGCCAAACTATGGAAAGAGCCCAAATGTCTATCAACTAATGAATGGATGAAGAAGATGTGGTTTATAGATACAATGGAATATTACTCAGCCATCAAAAAGAATAAAATCTTGCCATTTGTAATGACATGGATAGAGCTAGAGTGTATTATGCTTAGCAAAATAAGTCAGCGAGAGAAAAACAAATACCATATGACTTCACTCATATGTGGAATTTAGGAAACAAAACAGATGAATACACAAGAAGGGGCAAACAAAGACAGCAAAACAAACCATAAGCAACTCTTAAAGATAGAGAACAAACTGAGGGTTGACAGAGGGAGGTGGGCGAGGTGATGGGTATTAAGAAGAGCACATGTTATGATGAGCACTGAGTGTTATATATAAGTGATGAATCACTAAATTATGTTCCTGAAACCAATATTACACTATATGTTAACTAACTAGAATTTAAATAAAAATTTGAAGAAAAAAATAAAATTAAAAATAAAATAAAAATTCCAAAAAAAAGAAAGATGTCCAAGATATACTATTAAGATGAAAAAGAAAAGTCAGTTACAAGGCAGCATATATAATGTGATAATTTTTGTAAAAGGAAAATGTTTGTACATAATATGTATAAAATAAATAAAATATGTGCATGAAAGTATGGATGTAGGCTATATTCTATTCATGCTACTATATGCAGAGGGAAAATCTGCAAGAATATTTTACAAACTGAATAGAATTACAGGATACTTTTGCTCTTTAATATGTTTCTGTATTGTTGGAATTCTTTTATAGGGATCACAGTTTACTGTTTTTTTTAAAGATTTTATATATTTGTTTGACAGAGAGACACAGCGAGAGAGGAAACACAAGCAGGGGGAGTGGGAGAGGGAGAAGCTGGCTTCCCATGGAGCAGGGAGCCTGATGTGGGGCTCGATCCCAGAACCCTGGGATCATGACCTGACCTGAAGGCAGACACCTAATGACTGAGCCACCCAGGTGCCCCCAGGTTACTCTTATAAATAGAAAAATATATAATTTTTTTTAAGTAAGCTCTAGGCCCAACATGCAGCTTGAACTCAAGACCCTGAGATCAGGAGTTGCCTGCTCTACTGACTGAATCAGCCAGGTGCTCCTATAAATGTTTTTTAATATAACATTCATGTTTACCCTCCTCTTTATCTCACCACCTTCAAGAGTTAACACATTTCCCATAGGCTTAAAAAAAAAAAAAAAAACCTAAGTAAGAACATATAGTGTTTTGTGTTTTTTTTCTTTTCATTCCATTTGTTTAAAAATACCTATTCACCAGCAGAACAGACATAATGTTCTACTTGTTTATTTCCATCCTTGAATTCTATCAGACAATTCAAAATTACTTTGTTGATATATTTAATGCTTTCATTTTAATGCCACCTTATTTAGTTGTTTGGCTGGTCTTCTTGAGAATTCTTTTCTAGACTATATGAAATATATGCATTCCTGTGTGCTTTTGGCATCCAACATTGCAATGCTTCTGGTTAGTGTTTTAATTAGGAACAACTTCAAGCAAGAGAGGACTTCACTACACAGCTGATTGTTCATTGTGTCCAAAGTGAATGTTTAAAAATGCAAATTTTTAACAAAATACTAGAATAGATTTAATAAAGAACAATTGACTCATTTAATTTTCTGTGTAACTTTGATTTGCCAAATTTATGTAGTTCTCTTTTATTAAGAATTAGTATTCTCAATTACTGTCAATTTAGCAAATAGGAGAAATAAATGCCTTTTTATATACTTCATTGGCAGAGATGTTTTCAGTATTTTAACATAAAAAGTAACACATGGGAGCCTTATTTAAGCTACTAACTATGTAAGAAATGCAAATTGAGAAGGGGTCATTAATGGGACAGAAAAATTTGTTTACTTGTCCATATTGGTCCAACCAGTGAACTATTTGGGGAAATTTCTCAGGCTAGAGTCACAAGAACAGGCTCCACAGTCAAATTGCCTGGATTCAAATTCCAGCTCTGCCATTCACGGACCACGTGACCTCAGGCAAGCTACTCCATTTCTTTGCGAAATGGGGATAAAACTAGTACCTAATCACGCGGTTATTGTGCAGATTGAATGAGAAAATCCAGATAGAGCAGTTCGCATGGTGCCTATCATTTGGCAACAACTCAATAAATATTAGCTGCTGCTAGTTAGTACAGTGGATAACGACATTGATACTGAAATTGCTGATGCTTTATTCTGTTATATGTTGATTTTTTCCATTGGAATATTTCTCTTAGTGGTATTTCCATCTAGTAAGAAACTAACAATATCAGTTAAAAGTCTAATTTTCTGATCCAAGTTTTTTTTTTTTTTTTGGTTTTCTCACTTAGACAAATAAAGTCGATAATGATCCTAATAGAAAATCAAGACTTGAGTATCTTGCTAAATGTTTAAGAGATGGTACTGAAGATTCATTTTACTCAGCAAATCTGAGTTTACTCTTGGTTTATTAAATTCAGTAACAAGAATCAAAACTGAACATGATAAATAAGAACTTTAATAAGTCTTTAAAATGCTTAAGAATGATACCTGCACTATACCTAACATCTCCTTTTAAAACTGCTGGAATATCGTCTTTGTAAATTCATGGCCATTTAGAAAATTACATCAGCTATAAAATGTCCATAATCAGCAACATTCTTTCCAGGAAATCCACTTTATACATTTTTTCCTTCAAAGTGTGCATTCTTTTTCTGCTCCACCACACCTTAATGACTAGCAGACATTTTCATAAATGTGTTCATAAATTTTAATAAAATGGATTTAAAGTACATCTATAGTATTGGAAGGGAAAATTCTGTAAATCATTTTTTCTCAAACTCATCCTTGGGAGTTTTTTCAAGGGCCTGAGAGTGCTCTGTGGATATTTTCCTTAATGTCCTGTGTTCAGTTTGATGTTCAAACAGCACAATTAAAAAGAGATTGTGGAAGGTTAGAATAATCTTATAGCTGGATATTGTCACTCACTTTTAGGGCCTGTGTTGGTGCCTGTATTTATGAGTCCACCATCAACAAAGGGCACTGCTTTAATTGCCACTAGTTAATGAGAAAAGAACAGAGATCGACTTAATAACTAAATGATGAATCTGTGCCAAGTGAAGACCAAATGCTATCATGGCATGCTGTACAAAGATTTCTTTATAGCCCGAATTATAAACATGGTGACAAAATGAAGTGATCCTAAAACATGTTATACTACAGACAGAGCAAGATCGGCAGAGCCTGTCCTATTAAATAGTCAGTATTCACATAACAAGGAACAATTTCTTTTCAGCAAAACTTCATCCATCACATAAAATTAATATCACTAATATATATTTTATTGGTTTGGTAGTTTTGTACATGAGTGTTAGTTTTGTTGTCATTTAAGAACCGTAAGCATTGGGAATTTATTTATTTATTTATTTTAGCAGTGGGAACTTAAACCTGGCTTCAGATTGATACATATTTAAATAATGAGATAAAAATAGTAAACACTAAAAAATACTGAATTTGAATTTTTTATTTATGTTTGAGGATATTTAAAAATACTGGTAGTTAATTTGTCTTAAAGAAAATGAAAACCTGGGGCGCCTGGGTGGCTCAGTCGGTTAAGTGTCTGCCTTCGGCTCAGGTCATGATCACAGGGTCCTGGGATTGAGCCCCGCATAGGGGCTGCCTGCTCCACAGATAGCCTGCTTCTCCCTCTCCACTCCCCCTGCCGTGTTCCCTCTCTCGTGTGTGTCTCTCTCTGTCAAATAAATAAATAAAATCTTTAAAAAAAAAAAAGAAAATGAAAACAAGTTTTATTGATTCTTATATTTTCTTCCTGATGTTTGAGTTGAATCTAATATACACATAAGAGTATTCATAGCACCTATATTAAGTTGAGTGTTAAATGTGCATTTGTATATTGTTAGCCATGGTGGAAACGAGTAAGTAAAGCAAATAGGAACATGTCTGCTTTCTTCTTTCTTTGTAAATGTAATTAACACAGAAATGTATCAAGTAGAATCTATCTTTAGCAATTTACAATTACTTAAACAAATTTGACTTTTGATAGCATTGCCCCCATCGTTTAAAAATAAGTGATCATAACCATACAGTTACATATTTTTCTTATTTAGAATTAAACCTTGGGGCACATACATGGCTCAGTTGGTCAAGCATCTGTCTTCAGCTCAGGTCATGATCTCGGGGTCCTGAGATCAAGCCCCACATTGGGCTCCCTGCTCAGTGGGGAGTCTGCTTCTCCCTCTCCCTCTGTCCCCGCCCCCGCTCGTGTGCTCATGCTCTCTGTCAGATAAATAAATAAAATCTTCTAAAAAAAAAGAATTAAACCTTGTTTGTACTTTCAAAAATCTATAAAATTTTGAACGTGATCCAAAAGGATACAGTTTTGCAAAACTGATGGCCTGTTTTCTTAGCCAAAAATAATATTGGCCACATCTAATATAGTATATGTAATGTTCAAGAATTAAAAGTTTTAACCACTGCAGGCTTATAAGAAATTTAATATGGAGACTGTGCTCATTTTAATGCTGAAGTCTCACCTTTTATCTTTAGTAAGAATGACTTACAGATAATTAACACACACGATACAAGGGAAGCACAAATAATTTAAATGATTCAGTAATCTCTTTGTACCAAATGGCATACACCTATAAAAGCAGAATTGTTATCCTGACCTATTAAAAATAAAATACATTGTTTAATTAAGGAAAGCATTTGAGTATTATTATCCAAAGATAACAAAACACCACCGTGTTTTTAGAAATATTTGTGTGAGTATATATACATTGATGGATTAAGTATGTTCCTCTTCTCAAAAAGAGATGAATAGAAAAAATTTTTCATTAATATTATTTCTGGTATTCATTCAAAAGTAATTTGAAATAGCTATGCATTCACAAAATTTCCCAAAGATTGAATTATCATTATTCTTTAATTCCAGTAAATGACAGAATATTCTTCCTTTCTTTTGGCTGTGACAAATTTATAATAAAATTGACATTTTATCATGGGTTTCTTTTTTTTGCCTTTCTTTTTTCTTTGCTAGTAACTATAATCACAGTTAATAAAACAAATTAATAGAATTATTGTAACAGCATATTTAAGGACTTTTTTATAGTCTCATTTCTCTTATTCCTACAACCCTTTCTCATCTTTATTATCCCTATAAAAACAAACTGTAAGGACATTTATGATGCACTTAGAACACTTTGTACCTTTATACATGGTTTTTATCAATTATGTCCAACTTAATCTTGCCTTAAGATCATCCATTATGCATTCTTTCATTCATTGCAGAGCACAGTTCCAGGTAAGGGAGATCCACAGTGAATATGACACCTTCCCTCCCATTCTCGCTGTGATGCTATCTCAGTAAAAACAATAATAACCACAACTTATCGAGCACTGATAGGTGAAGTTCACTGTGAGATGTTTTTGTTTTTAATTCCAGTATACAGTGAGGTGTCTTTAATAGAATTATCCATTTAATTCTCACAAATTGACCTGGCAGGTAATAGATAGTATGGTAGAGTTCCACTCAACTTCTAGGTCTGCCATTTACTAGAGATGTGCCTTGGGTATGGAACTTACCCTCAACTTAACTAGGCCTAAATTTCTTTTCTTTTCTTTTCTTTTTGTAAAATTGGGATAATCATAGTATCTTCCCTTTAGCTATGAATCAGGAATAGTACATAATAGCACCTAGCACAAGGAATTCTTGTGACTGTTGCATTAGTTCATGTATATTAGGTGCATAGAATGGTGCCTGGCTCAATAAATATGAGCCATTATTATAGTTGCTGTTCTGTCAACAAGGAGTCTGATGGATTTAAGTTACCTGAACATAAGTGGCACAACAATCAAAAGACTAAGGCAGGATCTCAAAACCCTGGCCTGACCCCATGGATATCCAAGTGAAGTTATAACTGTACCAACTACCAATCTGCAACAGATTTTGTGCTCTCAGGAAAAATGAAATATATAAAAAAAAGAAACAATTACCCTCAAATGAAGCTGAAGAAACAAGAAATTCTTTCAAACAGTTTAGTTTTCTCAAGTACAATAGTGAGGAAGGTACCAAAGATTCTCAAATAACTTATTGAAAGGAAGAGAAGGAATGAAAATGACAGAACATTTAGAGTTACAACGAAAGTGAATAACATAGTGGCAAGAAATTCCTGTCATTCGCTGTTTACTGCTTTGAACACAGGTAATATTAGATACCTATCACAACATGCAAAATTAGAAAAGCAAAATCATGAAATCATGGACTGATCAACAGACACAAGTAATTCAATCTACACAAAAACAAGCATGGTCAAAGCCTAACTCTGGCTTTTTGTCAGTAAAGCTGTCTTGAGCCAGTATTTTAGCATTTAAAGAAAATGAATCAGTCACATATTAAATCAATTTATGAAATTTATCACTTCTTACCAGTTCGTAGAATCACAGTAAATGTGAATGTTAAGCTTAGTTTTAGAAGGTGAAAAGTGATTTCATTTTTCACTTTCACTAGAGACATGTTATTCTACATTATTCCTATAGAAAAAGAATTTATGGAACTCTGAATGTTGACTGCTTATGTATTACATCACAATGCCTCTATATATGTTTTTATTTGAGTATAGTCGCTGCACAATGTTACATTAGTTTCAGGTGTACAACTCAACAAATGGACAAGTTTGTACATTATGCTATGTTCACAAGTACAGCTACCATCTGTCCCATTACATCATTATTACAGTATCATTGACTGTATTCCTTACACACTGCTTTTTATTCTCGTGACTTACTCCCATGCCATAACTGGAGACCAGTATCTCCCTTTCCCCTCACCCATTCTGCCCAACCTCCCACTCCCCTCCCCTCTCGCAACCATCAGTTTATTCTCTATATGTATAGCCCTGAATCTGCTTTTTGTTCATTTACTCATTTTTTAAATTCCATTTATGAGTGGAATCATAGAATATTTGTCTTCTCAGTCTAACTTATTTCACTTGGCATCATACCCTTTAGATCCAACCATGTTGTCTCAGAGGGCACAATGTCATCCTTTTTTATGGCTGTGTAATATTCCATTATGTATATATACCACATTTTCCTTATCCATTTATCTATTGATGGACACTTAGGTTGCTTCCATATCTTAGGTATTGTAAATAATGCTGTAATAAACATAGGGATGCATGTATCTTTTTGAATTAATGTTTTCGTTTTCTCTAAACATCCAATAGCAGAATTATTGGATCATATGGCATTTCTGTCTTGAATTTTTTGAGGAACTTCCATACTGTTTTCCACAGTGGATGTACCAACTTACATACCCATCAATAGTGCAAGAGGGCTCCTTTTTCTCCACATCCTCGCCAACACTTACTTCTCGTCTTCTTGATTTTAGCCATTCTAATAGGCATTAGAATATAACTCATTGTGGCTTTGATTTGCCTTTCCTTAATGATGAGTGATGTTGAGCATCTTCTCATGTATATGTTAATCATCTATATGTCTTCTTTGGAAAAATGTCTATTCAGGACCTCTGCCCATTTTTAAATCAGATTGGTTTTTGGTTTTTGGTTTTTTTTTTTTTTTTGGTGTTAGTGGTATGAGTTCTTTATATATCTTGGATATTAACCCCTTATTGTATATATTATTTGTAAATATCTTCTCCTATTCAGTAGGTTGTCTTTTTGTTCTGTTGATAGTTTCCTTTGCTGTGCAAAAGCTTTCTATCTTGATAGATTCCCAATAGTTTATTTTTGCTTTTGTTTCCCTTGCCTTAGGAGACATATCTAGAAAAATGTTGCTGTGGCTGATGTTAGAGAAACTATTGCCAGTGTTCTCTTCTAGGATTTTTATGGTTTCAGGTCTCATGTTTAGGTCTTTAATCCATTTGGAGCTTATTTTTTGTGCATGATGTTAGAGAGTAGTCCAGTTTCATCTTTTTGCATGTGGCTGTCCCATTTTCCCAGCACCATTTATGGAAAAGACTGTCTTTTGCCCTATTGTATATCCTTGCCTCCTTTGTCATAGATTAATTGACCATATATATGTGGATTTATTTCTGGGCTCTGTTTTTGTGCCGGTGCCATTCTGTTTTGATCACTACAGCTTTGTAGTATAACTTGAAATCTGGAATTGAGATACCTCCAGTTTTGTTCTTCTTTCTTAGAATTGCTTTGACTATTCAGAGTCTTCTGTGGTTCCATACAAATTTTAGTTATTATTTGTTCTAGTTTTGTGAAAAATGCGTTGGTATTTTGATAAGGATTACATTGAATCTGCAGATTGCCTTAGGTAGTATAGACGTTTTAACAATATTTGTTCTTTTCATCCCTGAGCATGGAATGTCTTTCCATTTGTTTGTGTCATCTTCAATTTCCTTCATCAGTGTTTTATAGTTTTCAGAGTATAGGTCTTTCACCTCTTTGGTTAAGTTTATTCCCAGGCACTTAATTTTTTTGGTACAATGTCTCTATATTAAGGTAAAGCCTTCATTCTCAACAAAAGATTATTCTTTCCCAAGAGGTTAAAGATCATAAACTATGTATTTCTAGAGCACTTACTTAAAAACTACTTACTATTACATATCTATTAAATAAGTCCTGAAGATCTAACATACAATATGGTGAACATAGACAATGATATTATATAATCATCAAACTTGCTAAGAGACTCTAGACCTTATTTCCACAACAAAAAAGAAATGATAATTGTGTGATGTAATACAGATGTTAACTCTCACTACAATGACAGTCATATTACAATATATAAATGTATCAGATCAATACATTGCACACCTTACCTACATAATGTTTTATGTCAAATGTATTTCAAGAAAAATTATCTATTTTTTTCTTTATTGGGTTTTTTTTTTTTTTTAGAGAGAGAGAGAAAACGCAGGTGATGGGGGCAGGGTAGAGGAAGAGGGAGAGAGACTCTTAAGTAGGCTCCATGCCCAGAGCAGAGACCTATGGGAGGCTTGATCTCATGACTCTGAGATCCTGAGCTGAGCCAAAATCAATAGTTGGACGCTTAACCAACTGAGCCACCCAGGCACCCCAAAAATTATTTATTTGTTTGTTTGTTTATGAGGAGTCCCATGGAAGAAGAATAAAACATAGATGATTTTGTTCCCTGCCTTGATAAACACAAGAGTAGGAATGGATGTCTTGGCAAGTCTTCACTTGATAAAATGGGTAGAAGAGACAACTGGATCATGAGTGATGCAAGAAGTAAAAAGTCAAACACATGAGGATATTATTCGGGCCATTTTTGCTTGCATATATTCACATACCATTGCAGCTGGGTAATGCTGGGCTTTAACTTATGCATATCTGTGGGATAGAGGAATCTCTCAAAGAATGAAGAGAGACTTTATTCAAAAGCATACAGTGGAAAATTAATCCTCACAATGGGCTTCCTTTATAGAAAACCACTGGGTTAGCAGTATGTATTCCATCACATGTGATTTTCTAGGGTTTGATTCAACTGGGCCAAGTAGAAATGACAATTAGAGCACTGTGCAACAATCATTGCTTGCTGTGGCACTGAGTACTTGCTGTGGCACTGAGCACTTGCTGTGGCACTGAGCACTTGCTGTGGTACGCATCACTTGCTGTGGCACTGAGCACTTGCTGTGGCACGCATCACTTGCTGTGACACTGAGCACTTGCTGTGGCACACATCACTTGCTGTGGCACGCATCGCTTGCTGTGGCACTGAGCACTTGCTGTGGCACGCGTCACTTGCTGTGACACTGAGCATTTGCTGTGGCACACATCACTTGCTGTGGCACTGATCACTTGCTGTGGCACTGAGCACTAGCTGTGGCACGCATCACTTGCTGTGGCACGCATCGCTTGCTGTGGCACTGAGCACTTGCTGTGGCACGCGTCACTTGCTGTGGCACTAATTGAAGCAAAATCCCCACCCCACCTCATGGAAAGATGTTTAAGAAAAAGGATGTGGCTATTAATCTTTAAACCATGTCCATGAACAGTGTTTAAACGTGGGCAAATGGAACAACACAATAATATAGCAACTTCGAGCTGATATGCCCATGCCATTTGGATAAGAAAAAAGAGGACAAAAGCACATTTGAAAAAAATTTTACTCAGCCCAAGATTCTACTTTGGGGGTAAATGAAGGAGATAACATTTTCAATTAATATAATAGTAAATTTTAAGACAGGAACAAATGAAAATATCGCCATACATATAAAAATTAATTCTGGGTAAAGGGTGTATATAAGGGATATGATCAATAAACAAAGAAAACCTTTCTATTCTACTGGGAAAATAATAGGCTTATTTTGGACATATAGGATCTGAAGCAGTCAATCATTAAGATAAAATTAGTTGGAAAAATCATTGGTTAGTGTCTATTAAAACCAACATAGGGCGCCTGGGTGACTCAGTTTGTTAAGCATCTGCCTTCGGCTCAGGTCATGATCCCAGGGTCCCGGGATTCAGTCCCGAATAGGGCTCCCTGCTTGGTGAGTCTGCTTCTTCCTCTCCCTCTGACCCTTCCCTCTGCTCTTTCACTCTCTGTCTCTCTGCCTCTCTCAAATGAATAAATTAAAAAACTTTTAAAACAACAACAAAGAATACATTTTTCATGAACCTCCCTGCAGGACTAACTTAGAGCTAATTTAGAATATCTTCCATGTTTTGCTATACAGTATAATCATAATGAAAATCTGCATTGGACTCTCTGCTCAGTGGGGGAGGGTGTGCTTCTCCCTCACCCTGCTCTTAAGCTCTTGTTCATTCGCTCACTCTCTCTCTCTCATTCTCAAATAAATAAAATCTTTTTTAAAAAGAATTTATAAATATATTGGTTCACTCAATATATATTTGTTTTATTGTGTGCCAACAATGTGCAGGAGAATGTATTGGACATTAGAGATACAACAGTCCTTATCTTCCTTAGCATTTATAATGCAGTGAGTATGATAGACTAGAATGAAGTAGTCACACAAACAACTGCAAAGCTATAACTATGTCAAGAGAAGTCAAGATTGCAATGCTACAAAAATTGAAATTAATCTAATGGATGAAATGATGTGGTCAAGGAGGTCAGGGAAGGCTTTTCCTTCTCTGAAGATGGGAACTTTGACAGAGTTCCAAAGGATGAAAAAAGAAAAACTCGCCTGGCAAAAATAAGAGCCTATAAGAGCATTCTGTGGTGGGAGGTTGTGTGGTATGTAGGAAGGACTGAAAGACCAGTTTGCCTGCAGTGGAGTGAGCCCAGAGGGGCTATGACGTGATGAGGGGGCAGCAGAAGCTGGACCATGCTGGGCTCCATGTGCCATGTTAAGGTGTTTGGTCTTTTCCTTCAGAGAAATGGAAAATACTAAAGGGTTCTAAGCAGAAGGAACCACAATCCAATTTGTAGTAACTCCTAAGTTTAACATCAATTACATTTAGATTGCCAATATATTATTCACTGAATTATCTGTGGAATAATATATGTGTACAGGCCATCTGTACCTTTTACTTCATACTATGTCCTTAAATATAAAGAGATATTTTGAAAATTAATTTTGATCCCATTGCCATTTTGAGAATGAGTAATTAATTAATTAAATTGAATTTATTGAAAAAATTAAAATAGCTTTGCTTTTTAAATATTGAAACAATCTTGGCCAATGAAGGATTTTAAGAAGTGAAGATTAGTATTTTGAATGTAGATTAATAGAGGGTGAGACCAAGGAACAGAATGATGAGAATGTGTAGAGGAGAAAGTGAAAAATAAAAGATTAAGCTTGGGTTTCAGAAATATAAAAAGCATAAGTGTAGGTCTGGGCATTAAAAGGCGATGTTTAGTCTGAATGCAAAGGAGATACTTGGAAAGTAAAATAAAGAAGACAAGTGACATGCTTTTGAGTTTTTCCTTTTTATTCATTTTGTCAGCCCTGCATCTCTTCCTTTTGGATAAAGATTCCTACATACACTGTTAGTCCATGTGGTTTGAATGGAATCTATTCCACCCATCGGCTCCAGAGTTAGCCAATCAGAGTATCCATTACCTGGGCCACATGACTGAGTTAAGGATGGACCTGTGATCCAAGAAGATAAATAGGAGTCATTTCTGTAATAATTTCTGAACCTAACGGAAAAGATGTGCTCTCTTTTTGAGGGGGATGGCTATGTAACAATGGATTAAGATTCAAGTATTCTCCTTTGCCACCAATAAGGAAGAATTTTCCCGAAAAAGAAGACAACAGAGAGGAAAGCAGAGTCAGGAACTAAAGAAAAAGACAATGACAGTGGTTAACCCCTTGGAACCAGATATACTTTGAAATTTCCAGTTATGTGGCCTGATCAATTTTCCTGTGGGTTTAAGCTGGTTTGAGTTGGGTTTTTGTCATTTGAAGCCATGAATCTTTCCTTTGCACCAAACTTTCAAAAAACTCGTATCTAGATCAATCTAATCATCAATCATCTTTATACACCTGGGATCTTAAAAATAATTGTAGAGTCCTTACAAGAATAGTTTAGAGTTGCAAAGTACTGCTGGAGATTACATGTGCTCGCTTCGGCAGCAGATAAACTGCTGGAGATTACATGAACTAATATGTTGGTGCCATGGAACAGTCATGGTTCACAGCAGAGTTGGGGCCTCAACATTACTTGGCAATATTTTTTTTCTGTATCTCTGGTTACCGTGACTCCCATTTTACTCAGCAGTTTTATTTTAATTTCATTTTTTTAAATCTCTATCTTACCAATTCTACCTTTACTCTCAGCAGATGATATGTTGCTTTTTACTTCACTGAGAAAATTGAAACCATCCGGTGATACTGTCTCCCTGCCTATCAATAGCTCAGAATCTGCACTCATCCTTTCTTCTTTTCCTCTTGGCACACAGAAAGAAATGTCTTTACTCCTGCTCAAGATAATTCTATTTGTGCTTTGGTTTCCATTTTCTTCACCTCCTTTGGGACCTCACTCTGTTGATCTTCCCGTCTCCTGGGTTATCATTCTCTGTCTATTGGTTCTTTATGTATAGTTTCACCAATTAAAAATAATCCTTAATTTTATATCCTTCTCTTCCTATGGCCCTTCCTTCTTTCCTTCCATCCTTCCTTCCTTCCACTTCTTAAAAGAGTTAGTTACATATCTCCATTTCCTCACCTCTCCTCTGTACTTTGACTTACAACAGTCTGACTTCTGTTTCTACCTTGGTTCAATCCGCTCAGATGGAAGTCACCAGTGATTTCCATATTGCCAAATCTTTGCTCTTCCTGTCTTCCTTGAGCTCTCTGCAGTATTTGACATTGTTGATGGCTCTTGCTTTCAAATGGTCTTCTTCCTTATCTTGTGTGCCCTGAGGCTTCTTTCTAGTGATGCTCCTGTTAGCTCTTAGGTTTTTTCTTCTATAGCTCACTACTTCATGGCAAATTTATTAAATACTTATTTTGGGCCAGGCCTATTAGCATATGTAATTGTAGGCACTATTTATGTTTTACATAATTATTAGATAAATAATTACATAATTATTATATTTCCAATTTTACAAATTGGAAAGTTGAGGCTAAGAAGCACCCCTATTTATAAATTCTTGATATAAAAAATAAACTCTTTTCAGTTGATTTCTTAGCTTCCCAAGAAAGAAAGACTATACGATAAACTAAAAGAATTTTTACTGAGTTCAAGATTTTATTTTGGGTATAAGAAGAATAATAAATAAGTATTTACTAACATTTATTTTCTAAACATTGGTTGTTTGCATATGTTCAACTAGATTTTTTTCTAAGCCCTTTGAGAGACAAAATGATGTGACATACTTGTCTTCTGTCCAATATCACCAGGGAGTTGTTCACAATAGAAAAATAAAAATTCATGCATAATGAAAATTCTAGACTTTGGTCACTACTTAGCATTGTCTGATTTATATGCAGTATTGTTGTCTATTTGATAGCAGATGTTATATGTATCTTGGCATCTACATTATTGTTTACATATTACTGATTCTCCATGAAAAACGTCTCTTCACCTTGTACCCTAGAGGACTCATTATCTCTCCAGGGGCAGATGGAGATTTATATATAAAAATTGATAATGACCCTCTTTGCAAAATTAAAGATGTTGGCCAACTCCTCCTTTGGCAGCTGTCCAACTTGCATAATTGCATTTGCCTTTCTAAATTTCCCCTGAAGCTTCAGTTGAATAAGGTGTTCTTTTAAATTTGCATTTTGAAAAGGCTTAATCATGCAGCATTATCCAGCTGCCCCAGCTGCAGTTCAGACCTGGTTGGTATTGGTGAACTTTGTGTGTTAGCAAATACTTTGAGAATTTTCCAGTCAAATGAAAGCCATTAGTATTAGTGCACTTGTATGAACAAAATGTTTAGATTTTGTGCAATGTCAGTTAACTGCAGTTAACATTCCTAAGGTAATTTTCCTACTGTACTCAATCAGAGTTAATAGCACATTCAACAGACTTGCTTATTAAGGATTTGCTTAAAATGGTACTACACATAAGAGTCAGTAAAGAGAAGGATGGGTAAATTTGATCCCTCTTATATCCACCAAAGACCGATCTAATGTCACCTAATCTCTAACGTAAATAAACTAGAAGTCTAACCTGGAGAAGAGGTTCTCAGTCTCCAAGACCAGTTGTACCCACAGGCACCTTCTAAGAAAGCAATCACATGTAACTTCTAATTCAAGGTTGGTTGAGGTTGGTTGCATGTGATTAGACTACATATACCTCAACCAATTTCCTCCCCAGAAGCAACTGATAGGATGAACTAAGAGCCTGGAATAAAAATTTTACATGATGGACTCCATATTGAATGGCAACTAATAATCCAGTCAGGTGTTCTAGCTTAGGACATAGTTATTCATTCAACAAGTATGTATTGAAAACATACTCTGGGCCAGACAGTACACTAAGTACAGCAGACTTCAAAGAATGGACAGTGATTTTCTGTACTCATGAAAGTTACTAATGGAGAAGTCAAATAGTAGTCAGATAATCACATTAATGAGTATACATTTACATTCTAACACATGTGCTAAGAAGAATTGCCTGACCCAATATGAGAGGCTTAAGGAAGGCTTACCTGAAAAAAAATGAGGCTTGAGCTGAAAAATGGAGGAAAGCCAACAAGCTGAAAAATGAGAGAGGAGTATTATTAGTAGAGAGAACAATATTTTAAGACTCTTGTGAACCCACTAGAGAAAATTAAAAAGTAAATAATAAATCAGTGCCACTGGAATGCAGGGACTGAGGATAAGAGTAGGTTGAGGTTAGGCTAGAGACACAGATAGGCACCAACCACAGAAGCCCTTGAGGGCTATATGCATTATTTTGGTCTCTCCCTAAAACAACAATGTTAAGTCCCTCAAGGTATGGATTTCAGGCATGGAGAGCAGGTAACATATTCAAAATTGAATTTGAAAATATTGCTCCGGTTGCAATATAATAAACTGATGAAAGAGGTAGAGTGGATATGGGAAGACCAAACGGAATGACTTTGCAGGAGTTTAGCCTAGAGAAAATGATAGTGTGAGCTAGAGCAATAGCAGTAGAAAAGGAGAGAGGTGAATAGATTCACAGAATATTAAGATCTGTTATGGGATTTAGACATACTGAGACTGAGAACTCTTTGAGACACTCAAGTAGAGATACTGACTAGGCAATTCAGTGTATGGTCTGGTCTGGTCTGGACTGAAAGTATAAATTTGAGAATCATTAGCCAATAGATGAAAACGAACCATGCATACAGAAAATACTGTCCAAAGAGAAAATATGTGATAGACACGAAGATATATCACTCACATCTCCCAACAGATATTTTTCAGCTTTCAGCTCCTTCAGCATCTTCTTCAGCTACGAGAATCTCCTTGAAGGACCTCATGTCTTTTCTGGGCACCTCACTTCTGGTGAATGAGTAAGGCAGGTGTATGAAGGCTCAGCCATTTCAATTTAATGGTGGGTGAGTCCATGATTCAGAATGCCCCCACACTCATTCCTAGATTGGCCAAAGCTTGGTTGGGACTGTGTCAAGCTCAACTTCTTTTTCACATCTCTGCTTTCTTTCCACAGATGTTGGTTCGTAATGAACAGCTTGTACCCCAAACTCTATCACAACAACATCTGATCTAGAGAACCTAACCTACAACAGAATATAAAGTGGAAAAGGAAAAGTGCTCAGAACACACTAACCAGAGAAGGGTGTATCTTCAAAGTAATAAAGAAGGAAATGCTAGAAAAGTAAGAAGGAAAACCTGGATAGCATTGTGTCCTGGGAGCCAAAATTAACACAATACAAAAAAACTCAGAGTGGACAAGAGTGCTTAGAGATCAGAAAAAAATTACTGGAAAACACCCATTGGATTTAATTTATGGAGGTCATTTGTGGCCTTGGCCGCATTTGTTCTGGTGCAGAGCTAGAAACAACTGTTATAATGGAGAAAGTTGAGGAGGTGAAAAAATGGACTCACCAAATAATGAAAGCTCTTTAGAAAATTCAGATTTAAAGAAATGGGAAAGATTGAATGGAGTTGGAGGGGAAAGTGGGAGTCAAGAAAAGATGGTTGTTTTTAAGATAGGAGAGACATGAACAAGTTTAAATGTAATTGGAAATAATCCAACTGAGAAGGATATGTTGAATACATAGCAGAGTAGAGGTGATGAGGAGGAATGGATAATGTAGGTCCCTGATAAGGCATGAAGGGATGAAATCCAAAACACAAGTGGTGAGATTGGCCTTAAATGAACCAAAGAGGGCGCCTGGGTGGCTCAGTTGGTTAAGCGACTGCCTTCGGCTCAGGTCATGATCCTGGAGTCCGGGGATCGAGTCCCACATCGGGCTCCCTGCTCAGCAGGGAGTCTGCTTCTCCCTCTGACCCTCTTCCCTCTCGTGCTCTCCCTCTCTCATTCTCTCTCTCGAATAAATAAATAAAATCTTTAAAAAAATAAAAATAAAAAAATAAATGAACCAAAGACTACATCCTATGCTAAAATAGGAGGAAAAGAGAAGAACATGGGTACAGATGGAACTGTATGAATTTGGTAGCAGGAAGCTGAGGGAGTTCCCATCTGATCCCTTCTATTTTCTTCAGGAAGTAGGAGGTGAAGTCATCTGCTGAGACTGAGGAGGAGCTAAGAATATTTGAGGTTCAAATAGAGTGTAGAATGTTTAAAACAATTTTTGAAAATAGAGGGAGAGAATTTACCAGGGGAAACAAAGAATTGGCAGACTTAAAGGGCCCAATGTATTGGCACAAATCTGCCCTGATGGGTGACTTTTTGTGACAGTGCCAGGTTGTTCAGTCATAGGCATAGAGAGAACATAGATGCATTCATTCAGAGTTTGGCTTTTATCACATAAATGGGGGGAAATGCTTAAGAGACAAAGGGACAGGGAGTTAAGACTATTGGTGAGAGTGTCATTCAAATAATGGACTGTGGGATCTAAACTAAATAATGACAGTGAAAGATTGAAAACAAATGAGAAGGTGGGAGCAGAAGGGCAGGGAGAAAGTTAAGCAGTTAGCGCATTGGAGAAACACTTCTCCAGATCTGAGGATCTTGTTAGTATACAGAATATAATTCAAGTCTGGAAGGGGGATATGAGATTCTGCATTTCTAACAAGTTCTCAGTTAATGCTGATACTACTGGGCTGAGGACCAGACTTTGAGTAGCAAGGTATTAGAAGTTCAAATAAGATCAAAAGTAGTTTTGAATTTGAGAATGAGAGAGAGGAGAGAATAGAAGTAGGCAGAAGGAATAGGAAAAAAAGAACAGTGGACAATGAGTCAGAAAAAGACAGAAGCAGAAATTAAGGAAGGCTGAGACATAAGAATTTGAGAGGAGCAATGGATGCCCACTTCTGAGGGCAGGCAAATGACCAGGTCACCAAAGATGCTGTTAGATCACTAGAGCTACAGTAGCTGAATGCTGAACAGTGACGAATGGGATCTCATGAAGGACACCATGTTAAGGTGTTCATCCCCTCATGTCTTTACAAAATATCCCGATTTTTGTGAGGTTACCTGAGTGACCCTGTGTCTTGGCCACCTGAGAAGTCTAACTAAAGGAGATGCCTGGTCCTGATCAGGTAGGTTGTAGTTCAGTATGAAGGGTTACCCACACTATTACTAGGAAAGCAGAAAAGGCAGGGCTATTTTTTAAGAATAACTCTATTGCAGTTGGAATTTTAAGATGAACTTCCAACACATGCCAGAACCTCAAAAGACAGGGTACCCCAATCTGTAGAGTGATTTTTTAAAAAATATATGGAGGGCTTTGAGCTTGAAACATATGTGAACTGGGGTAACTGGGTGACTTAGTCCATTAAGCATCCAACTCCTGATTTTGGCTCAGGTCATGATCTCAGGGTTATGAGATGGAGCCCCTTGTGGGGCTCTGTGCTGGGACTGAGCCTGCTTAAGTTTCTCTCTTTCCCTCTCCCTCTGCCCATCCCCCACTCCCCCCTCCAAAAATATGTTTACAGTAAGGTAGGGAAAAGGAAATTGTTAGAACTCCTGGAAAGAAAGAGCTTACTCTGACTTAAGGGAGACTCTTAAATCTAGATAGCTCAAACAGGATTACCTAGTCTTAGGCTCAGGTGATATAGATAGATCCACAAAGTCCATTTTCCTACCCATTCTATGAACCATACCTTCCCAAGAAATTGCAATATGCCTTCTAATTCCTAAGCAAGCAGTTAAAGATTTCCTCAAATGTTGAATGAAATCAACCACCAAGACTTGTATTCAAACAACAAAATAATAAAAATGATAAATGAAAACATTTGTAATTCAAGGTAAATTGATCCAACTCAATTTGAGGAGAAAAAACAAACTTAGATTAGACAAATATTAATAATATCTAGTTTTATTGCTCACTTTTGTGCTTAATGTTTGATTCTCTTTAAATCTTGTCCCATGTGACTCTTCCTTGGAAATGTAGAGATTAAACAGTAAATGTTTTGAAGGAATTCTAACTTTTGGAAGGGAAACAACAGTTGAACAGAAAAATCAACTACAATTATAACTTCAAAAACATACTTCAAAAATTAAACTATCTGGACCACAAACAAGCCCCCTTACCGAGGCACAGGTAAGTATTAAGTAAGTAATAAGTAAGTATGTAAGTAATAAGTAATAGGGTCATTAAGTCTTCTGACAGAGTATTCAGAAAAGAGCAAGTAGCATTATGTAAACCACCCTTGCAAACTTGAAATCTATAATGACATGACAAATGGCACAAACGTAAGAGGATTTATTTGCTGCTATTCAACGATAGCCTCATTACATCAACCTGAATAAATCAGAAATATTATCTTTTCAACACCTGACTCACTGACAGGGAAAGCATGAGGAGCAGTAGGTTTTTCTGGTATTCTACAAATCACATAAATTAGGCAAATGTCCATTCCATGGTTACTCTTGTACAAACTTGTACATTTGGGGACAGAAGATCACTATTCAGTATAAATCAGAAATGTATAATTCAAGAAGTATAAAAATGCTTTTTATATTCTGGGAAGAATATCTGCAGTAGTTGGGCCAAAGGAACTGATCACCTAGATTCTTGTATACATGAAAAATCTGTTTCTCATAACTACTCAGTTCAATTTAGGAAGGAAAGCTTGTCAGTATCATCCCAAAAGAGTTCTTTCTTGAATTGGAGAAATCTTATAGACACCTTACATTCTCAGTGTTGTGTTACTCACTGTGTAATGGCATCACTCAATTCCAGGGTATTCCCTGATACAGAGTTTTAGCCAAAAGAAATTTATTTAAGGGAAGAAGTCTGGCCTAAAATGGAAAAGTTGCAGGTTTAGTAGGCTTGGAAATTTTGGACTGGAAAAGACTTGCACTAGGGAGAAAAAACATAGAATGCTCTCTCTCTCTCACTCTCTCTCGCTCTCCCCACTTCACACATACTATTAAAAATAAAAAACGTGTTTTTGGTTTTGGTGGTGTTTAGTTTTTAACCTCTTAATAAATTACCTGATGCTTTAGCTCATCCTATACCCAAAATAGCAGTCACAAATTAAAATGCCTACAGGGGTTAGGCAGATAAGGTAAAGGAGTGAAATCATCTCTATCAAGTTTAAGAAAATGTGCAGTGGTGAGAACTTGGCAACCTGTAAAGTACTTGACCCACTGAAGGGTCTTAGTATTTACTTGCCTCCACTCAGTTGTCTTATGCAGAAATGTAGACCGAGTGTTGCCAGATGTTACAAATTTTCAAGATAAACTGTAAAGCTGAATTTTTATTTGCTATCTCCTAGATTTTAAATTTGGCAATAATTTGAACATTGTTTGGAAGTGCATGGGGACTCTTAGTCAAGATGGTTTAGTGAGTTCATAAATTACCACGACCTTTCTGTTCCAAACCCTCAGCCATGATTGGAAATGTATACAAAGATAAAAGCCCAATGACATTAGCTGGGTACAGAATCAAGATAAAAATCTCCATGGACCAGAAACAGAACAGAAAGGCAACGTAGTGAGCAAGGAAGGCTCAGGCAGTTGAGTAGCCAGAAGCAGGCATCCTGCCTGAAGCTGCAGCTGTGTTGGGACCACCATGAGCATGGAGGAGGCTTAAACAACAATTCACTTGATGATAGGGACTGTGGTTTATTAGGAAGTTGTGGACCTGAGAAAGTAGGAGAAAAAAATACAATCTTAAGAACAGAATTGATCCAAAGACCCCCTAGCACCATAACTATATCAGCATTATCTCCAACATTACCATGGATCAGGAGCCCCCAAACAAAGCAACTTTAGAGATTTTATAGATGTTTTTTACCAAACCACTATAATACCTAATCATGCAAACTTTTTCATTAAGCAACTCAGTTATTTACTCAACAACTATTTATTGAGCTGAACTACATGCCAGGCAGCATCCTAGGTGCTGGAGAAAAATGAGCAAACAAAACGAAGTCCCTAATGTATTAAGGTTACATTATAGTTGCAGGGATGGGGAGAACAGAATGAGAAACAGATCACAAATAAACAAGAGAATGCATAGTACTTCAGAGTATAAAAGTCCTAGGAAGAAAAAATAAAGTAAGGAGGAAGAAGAGCACAGAAGTGGAAGGAAGGATGCTATTTTATAGACAATGCCAGAGAAGACTTAGTGAAAAGGTGTTATTTGAGGGAACCAGCCACATAGATATGTAAGGGACAAGTGTCCCAGGCAGATGGTACAGGGAGTTCAAAGGCTTTGAGGCAGGGGCATTCACAACACATTTAAGGAACAGCAAGGAAACAGGAATGGAGTAAGCAAGAAGAGTAGTAAGAGCAAAGTCAGAATTGTAGCAGAAGGCCAGATCGCACAGAGCCCTCTAGGCCATTTTAAAGTCTTCAGCTTTTACTCCCTATGAGGTGAGAAGCCACCGAAGGATTTTGAGGAGACAAGAGACAAGATGTGACTTACATATTGAAAAGATCATTATGACAGCCTGTTCAGAAAAGACTGGAATGAAATGTGAAGAGCAAGGAAAGGGGCAAGGAAACTAGTTAGAAGTCTATTCAAGTAGTCCAGGCTAGAGATGATGATGGCTTAGACCAACATGAAAGCAGTGGGGGTGGTAAGAAGTGGTTAAAATGTGAATAGAGAGAGAGAGAAGAGGATTACTGTTAGATCAAATGGGGAGTGTGAAAGAAAGGGAAAAGCCAAAAATAACTCCAGACTGTTTGGCCTCTGTAGCTGGAAGAAAGATATTACCATTTACTGAGACTGGAAAGTATGTGGAGAGGTCAGGTTTGAGGTTGGAAGTTGGGTGAGATTCAGAGTTGGAGGTTTGGGACATGTAAAGTCTGTGATATATAGAAGATATCCCAGTGGAAATTTCAAGTAGAAATTCCAAGGAAGAGGCCCAGGCTATGGATAAAACTTGAGGAGTCATCAGTGGAATCATGAAATTTAAATCCATGAGACTCAATGAGATGAGCAAGGAAGAGCACGTAGACTTACCCATCAGTCTAAGGAGCATACTCCAACCATATAACTTGAGAAGAGTCTAACAAAGGGTCATTTAAATGGTGTGGCAGAGTTTAGGGTAAAACATAATGGGGTAGATTCACTACCCCAATAGCAGGAACCTAAAGGGGTAAGAGGAGATAGGAGTTCCTGAGAACATAGAGGAGGTGGCTGAATGGAGGGGGCTCCCTGACAAGAGCTATAATTTTTAGTCAAGGGAAGCAACACAGCAGTTAAGAGGCTAGAGGAAGAAATTGCCCAACTTCACCCTCTTCCCAATGACCAACAGGAAACACAAGAACAAAGGAATCTGTTGATACAGTGTACTCAAATCACCTCTTAGGGCACAAATCAAAGAAGAGAAGGGAGAAAGCAAACGTGGAGAAGCAAAAGATATTCAGCATAACAGACAAAGGGACACAAGAACTGACTCCCGAGTAATTACAATTTTAGAGATCAGACAGATAAGGAGTACAGTAGACATAATTATAAGATGGCTCCTATGATTTCTACCTCTTGGTGTTTCCTGCCCTATAGAATCCCCACTCTTCAAGTGTGGGCAAGACCTGTGACTTGTTTCTAACCAATACGATATGGCCAAGGTGAAGGTATTTTGATATGTAATTTTAAGGTCTCAAATCAATCTGTTCTAAGTTAATCAAAAGCAAGACTATCCTGGTGGGCCTACTTAATCAGGTGAAACGTCTTAAAGTAAAGAGGGCTGAGGTCAGAGACTCTCTTCTGGGTCTTGATGAAGAAAGCAGCCTTGTTAGAGAAGCCCATATGGCAAGGAATTGTGGTGGTATGCAGGATTAGAGCATGGTCTTCAGCTGACAGCTAACAAAAAGCCATGACCTTCAATCATACAGTCAACGTAGCATCCCAAAACTAAATTGAAAATATTTCAAGAAGGGAGTTATCATTTAATCAAATGCTTCTGAGAGTTCATGTAAGATGATAACAGAGAGTTGATCATTAGAATTTAACCATGTGGAGCTAACTGGCAGCTTTAGTGGCTAAATGAGGACAAAGCCTGATTAAAATGGATCCAAGAGGAGCAATTGTGTGGCTCAATTGGTTAACTGACTCTTGATTTTGGCTCAGGTGATGATCTCAGGGTCATGAGATCGAGCCCCACATGGGGATCCACGCTCAGTGGGAAGTCTGCTTCTCTCCCTCTGCCCCTCCCCTGCTACCGTTCTCTCTCTCTCTCTCTTTCTCTCAAATAAATAAATCTTTAAATAAAATAAAATGGATCCAAGAGAGAATGAAGGAAAAGATGCTGGTAACCATAAATAAATTTTTCAGTAAGTTTTGCTATCATGAGGAACAGAGAAACATGGTAGTTGCTGGAGATGAATGTGGGGTCAAGGGAATGTGCTTTCACAGTAAGAGGCATTAGATCATTTTGAATACTTATTAGAATTATCAAGGAGATAGTAGAGAGGAGAAAATTATTAATGTAGGGAAGAGAGGGAGAATTTGTCAGAATTAAGTCCTTAAGTAGGCAGGAGAAGCTAGGAATTAGTGCTAACGTGGAATTAGACCTGAAGAGAAACAAAGACAGTTCATACATAAGAGAGAAGTCAGATGATTCAGGTTCAGATACCAAAACTAAATAAAGACTGTGTAAGAATAGAAAAGCAAAAAACAATTTCACTCACAAACATCTATGCAAATATCTTGAATTAAATACTAGAAAACTAAATCAACCATGCCTTTTTTAACATTTTTTAAGGAGATGTAATTCACATATCATAAAATCCACCATTTTTAAGTGTATAATTCAGTGGTTTTTAGTACGGTCATAAAGTTGTACAACCTTTCCAGAACACTTTTATCACTCCAATAAGAAATCCCATATCCCTTAGCAGTCACTTCCAGTCCCTACCCCCTGCACCTAAAAGCCACTGATCTAAATTTCTCTCTGAATTTTCCTATTCCAGACATTTAATGTAAATGGAATCATATGATACTGATCTTTTGTGAATATCTTCTCTCCTTTGGCATGTTTTCAAGGTTCATCCTTATTGTAGCACGTGTCAGTCCTTCATTCCTTTTTATGACTGAATCATATTCCATTGTATGGATATACCACCTTTTGTTTATCCAGTCATCATTTGATGAACATTTGGGTTGTTTCCACATTGGGGGTTTTATGAATCATGCTGCTATAAATATTTGTGAACAATTTTTTTGTGTGGGCATGTGTTTTCAATGTCTATAAACCTAGGAGTAAAATTGCTGGATCATATGGATCATATGGTAACCCTTATGTATAACTTTTTGAGGAACTGACAAACTCTTTTACAAAAACGCTGCACTATTTTACTTTTCCACTAGAGAGGTACACATGCTCAAGTCTCTCTACACCCTTGTTAACACTTGTTATTGCCTATTTTTTTAGTATAGCCATCCTAGTGGGTGTGAAGAAGTATCTCACTATAGTTTTGATTTGCATTTCTCTAATGACTGATTTTGAACATCTTTTTAAGGGCTTGCTAACCATTTGTGTATCTTCCTTAGAGAAATGTCTTCAAATCTTATGCCCAATTTTAATTTTTATTGTTGATTTGTCAGAATTCTTCATGTATTCTGAATCTAATCCCTTATCAGATACATGATTTGCAAATATTTTCTCCCATCCTGTGGTTTATCTTATCACTTTCTTGATAATGTCCTTTAAAGCTCCAAAGTTTTTAAGTTGTGCTGTCTCTTTTCTTTTTCTTTTGTTTCTTGTGCTTTGGGTGTCATATCTGAGAAACCACTACCTAATTTGAGGTCATAAGATTTATTTCTGTGTTTTATTCAATGAGTTTTTAAACATTTTTAGTTAATTTTTGTATATGTTGTAAGGTAGGGTTCCAGTGTCATTCTTTTACATGTAGACATCAGTTGTCACAGCACTGTTTGTTGAAAAGACTATTCTTTCTTTATTGAGTTGCATTGACACTGCTGTCAAAAAAGCAATTATCTTAGGGACACCTGAGTGGCACAGTTGGTTGTGTCCAACTCTTGGTTTTGGCTCAGATAGTGATCTCAGGGTCGTGATCTCAGAGTCTTGAGATCAAGCCCCACATCCTGCTCTGTGCTCATCAAGGAGACTGCTTAAGATTCTCATTCCCTCTCCCTCTGCCCCTCCCTCTCTGCATGCCCCCTCTCTCTCTCTCTCAAAAATATATATATATATGTATATATATATCTTTAAAAATAAAAATAAATAAAAATTTTTAAAAAATCAATTGATCTTAAATGGAAGCATTTATTTCTAGATTCTCAAGTCTATTCCATTGATTTATGTATCTATCTTTATGCCAGTACCACAATGCATTAATTACTATCGCTTTGTAGTAAATTTTGAAATCAGGAAATGAGTCCTCTAACTTTGTTATTTTTCAAGATTGGTTTGACTAGTCTGGGACCCTTGCATTTACATATAACTTTAGGATTAGTTTGTCAAATTCTTTTTTATAAAGGCAGCTGGAATTTTGATAGGGATTATTTTGCATCGGTAGATCAGTTTGAGGAATATTTCCATCTTCATAATAAGTCTTCCAATCCATGAACAAGAGATATCTATTTATTTAGATCTTCCTTAATTTCTTTCAAAAATGTTTTTTAGTTTTCAGTGTATAACTTTTTTTAACCTTATTCTTAAATATTTTCTTTTTGGTGCTACTATAAATAGAATTATTTTCTTAATTTCCTTCTTAATTGTTCATTGCTGGTATACATAAATACAATTAATTTTTGTATCTTGATATTGTACCCTGCAACTTGGGTGAATTTATTAGTTCTCATAGTTTGTGTGTGTGCATGTGCACACATGTGTGTATGCCTGTATGAATTCCCTGGGATTTCTTTTTTCCCCCCCTTGGATTTCTATATACAACATCATGTCATCTGTGAGTAGTTCTATCTCTTCCTTTCCAATCTAGATGTCTTTTTTTTCCTTTTTATTAACATATAATGTATTATTTGTTTCAGGGGTACAGGTCTGTGATTCATCAGTCTTACACAATTCACAGCACTCACCATAGCACATACCCTCCCCAATGTCTATCACCCAGCCACCCCATCCCTCCCACCCTCCACCACTCCAGCAACCCTCAGTTTGTTTCCTGAGATTGAGTTTCTTATGGTCTGTCTCCTTCTCTGGTTTCATCTTGTTTCATTTTTCCCTCCCTTACCCTATGATGTTCTGCCTTGTTTCTCAAATTCCACACATCAGTGAGATCATATGATGCTTGTCTTTCTCTGACTTATTTCAGTGAGATCATATGATGCTTGTCTTTCTCTGACTTATTTCGCTTAGCATAATACCCTCCAGTTCCATCCACATCAATGCAAATGGCAAGATTTCAATTTTTGATGGCTGCATAATATTCCATTGTGTGTGTGGGGGGGGTGTATACACACCACATCTTCTTTATCCATTTTTCTGTTGATGGACATCTAGGCTCTTTCCATAGTTTGGCTATTGTGGACATTGCTGCTATAAACATCGGGGTGCACATACCCCTTCAGATCACTACATTTGTATCTTTGGGGTAAATACTCAGCAGTGCAATTGCTGGGTCATAGGGTAGTTCTATTTTCAACTTTTTGAGGAACTTCCATACTGTTTTCCAGAGTGGCTGCACCAGCTTGCATTCCCACCAACAGTGTAGGAGGGTTCCCCTTTCTCTGCGTCCTCGCCAACATCTGTCTTTTCCTGACTTGTTAATTTTAGCCATTCTGACTGGTGTGCAGTGGTATCTCATTGAGGTTTTAATTTGTATTTCCCTGATGCCGAGTGATGTTGAGCACTTTTTCATGGGTCTGTTGGCCATTTGGATGTCTTCTAGATGTCTTTTATATCGTTTTCTTGCCTAATTGTCCCAGCTAGAACCTCCAGTACAATATTGAATAGAAGTGAACCATGTATTTTTAAAAACTCATTATGAAATATGACATCTTGGGAACTTAAAAGCTATTCAATATAATAATATAAATTAAAGTAATATACTGAATGAGAAATTTCAAATGAGCAATTCGATCTATTATATAAGGAACATTTATATCGTGCCTGCTGTGTATCAGATAGTTTTAAGCATTTTATGAGTATTAATTCATTGAACCTTTACAACAACCCTATGGTTAGGTGCTATCATCCCCTATATTACACATGAGAAAATCGAGCCAGGGTTAATGTATCCAAAATAATACAGCAGTATGTGACAGAGCTGGAATTTAAACCCAGGTAAGTTGGTCCAGGGTCCTTGCTCGTAACTATTTGGAATGCTCTTCATCAAGTAGCTTAATGATGAAATTTGAGAAGCATTCTTTTAAATGTCAGGAAAAAAGACAAGAACACCAGCTATCACTACTTCTACTGAACATTTTAGTGTAGGTTCTAATAAATGCAAGCCAATAAAATTATTTGGCATAATAATTGGAAAGAAAGAGTCCTAACTGTCATGTATTTGTGGAAAATATGGTTGTCCACACAGAAAATTTAATAGCCTCTAAATCCAGCCATTTCAATTTTAAAAGAGTCAACAGATTTATGTCTAAAAGGGCTACGTACAAAAACCGATGGCATATTCTTTAAGTATGCAAGTTTATTTTTTTATTATGTTCAGTTAGCCACTGTACGGTACATCATTAGTTTTTGATATAGTGTTCAATGATTCATTAGTTGCATATAACACCCAGGGCTCCTCACAACAGAAATTCATTCTGACACCAGTTAAATAGAATCCATTAGTCCAAGCAGGCCAAAAAATGTGGTGCTGGCATTCAGTTAGAACCACCTCCCCAGCGGAGATTTTTATAACTGGACCATTCTCAATAAAAAGCAACATACTGCTACTGGCCCAAATAAAAGAAAAACCAATATTTTAGAACTGATTCTCTTTTTCTGTACAGTAAAACTGAAAAGCAGAAAACACTGCTTCAGTGCTGCTTGTCAGATAAACTCTGTTTGGCCCTCATATTTTCAATATGAGGTCAAATGATGGAATCTTGAGTCATCCAATGGCCTGGTTGATGACCAGGTCTTCTATCTAATGACTTATGTTGGCATTTAGAAAAAAAGACTAAAAATATAACTGTGATCATGGGCAGAATTCACTTATTTAAAAAATGAGACTCCAGACTAGTTTTATAAAATTGTAATGAAACAATGGTAATAAAAGACAGTAACTCTAAGGGTTAAAGCACAGAGTAAGATTTTCACATCAAGGTGGCACCTGGGTGGCTCAGTCAGTTAAGCATCTGACACTTGATTTCGGCTCAGGTCCCGATCTCAGGAGGTCCTGATCACAGGGTCAAGAGATCGAGCCCCAAGCCTCTCAAAACAAAACAAAACAAAACAAAAAATTCACAAAATTTCATCAAACTCTGATATTAGTTTGGCACTATATGGGGGGTCTCAGTCCCCAACTAACCTATTCTTGCTAAACATAAGTAAATATATTCAGGCCCTTATCTTTTCTGACTTCCCATAACATTTTCTTTTTTTTAAGATTTTATTTATTTATTTGACAGAGAGAGACACAGCGACAGAGGGAACACAAGCAGGGGGAGGGGGAGAGGGAGAAGCAGGGTTCCCGTGAGCAGGGAGCCCGATGCGGGGTTCGATCCCAGGACCCTGGGATCATGACCGGAGCTGAAGGCAAACGCTTAATGACTGAGCCACCCAGGTGCCCCTGTATAACATTTTCATTCACCAAATATTTATTGGGCACCTGCTATGTATGAGCTACTGTGCTAAGTTTTCCCTTGCCTCCCTCGTCACAGTCTCCTTTTGTGGCTCCTATCAGTTGCACTTAATCCTCAGCTCCCCTCTCTCCCAATATTCTTCTAGAGCAATCTCATATACTTCCACTTTTTACTCCATTTATCTAGCATAATTATATATATATATATAAATGTATATATCATGTCTATATATGGATTTCATGTACATGGATTAATACATGTGTAGATGTGCAACCTTCTGCCAAGCACCATTCTAAACATTTTGCAAGTATTAACTCTTGCAATCCTCATACCCATCACTGGAGGTAGGTAATACCCTTTTTCCCATATTCCAGATGAGGAAGCCAAGGCACAAACTGATTAAGAAAGTGGCAGAACCCGCATTTGAACTGAGGCAGACCGTGCCTTAAACCACTCTGCCACGTACACTTCCATGACCTCAGACCACATATCGATGTCTCCTTCATGTAAATCATTAAATCAGAACCTTCCATATTCAGTTTCTTTTTCTTACAGCTCCCAGATATCTGGACCTGAACTTTTCTCAGACAACTCCGAATCCATGCATTCCATTTCTCAAATCGCCTTTCCTTCATGCTTTTACTGTGTTCAGGTTCCTTTCCGTTTCCTCTTAGAACAGCCCCCTAACAGGTTTGGTTCCCCAGCAGTTTCAAGGAATGATCCAATATAATCCGGGAGTACCTGAGACCATTCCCCTGGGCTCACAAGGTCAAAATTATTTTCATAGTCATACTAAGATGCTACCTGATGTTTTCACTGTGTTGACATTTGCACTAATGCTGGGGAAAAAATGGTGATGGTACAACCACTGACAACTCCGTGTGAATAAGGCAAGGGCAGCAAGCTAGGCTAGAATACTACTGCATTCTTCACCACCATTACCAAAGACTATCTTTGATGAAGCAGTAAAAATTCCTAATTTTTCAAAATCTTGACTTTTGAGTACAAACCTCTTAAGGATTCTGTGAGATGAAATGGAAAGTACACAGAACGCTTCTGACATATTGAAAAAAATACTTGTCTCAAAGAAAGGCAATTATGTCAATGTTTGAGTTGCAAGTTGAATTTTCAAAATCTTCATGGAATATTAGAAGAGCATAATATTTATCCAAATTAAAATATTAGGAAAATTAGAATTTTGGAAATCTGGTATCTGATACTGTAACCCTGACTGTTTCCCAATACTTGATTATTTTTCTGTTGAGGTCAGTGACGGTATTAACAAAATTTTTAATATTGTATATTGAAATGTATCCATATTTGGAATATTTACACGGCTTAGGGAAACAATATTTTTCGATGACCAATCTATAATGTCACAAAATCATACATGGGTGCAGGATTCCTCCAAAATGCAAGATAGACCAATTGTTTTTAGTGCAACATAGTAACAAATATGGGTTCCGTTTCTACCTTGCAACTAAGCTTTATGAAATTACTATTTATTGAGTTTTGATTTTCAATCAAAGAATATTGGGCACCGTAAGCTTAGAGTTCCTCAGCCATGACACAAGCCCACTGCACGCGGAACACCCCCCTGAGCCCCTCTGCACCCCCCCACCAGGGGACTTCTGAAGTGAGGACAACCAGTGCAAACATGAGGCTCATGCTTTTTGCTGCACTATAATGACCCAGGAATGTCATGTCTTCTGCCAGCATCCATGAAGTAGTGGTAGGCTAATCTGTTAGATTGCAAGTGAGGTAAAATCTCAGACTCCTCACAGTCCTTGACGTACACTGAATGATGAGAAAAATCTTTTAACTAAGTGAAATGATCATGTGAGGCGATCCTGGGGAATAGATGAAAATGATTAGGATAGAGATGATCTGAGAAGGACCACGATCTACAGATAATAGGCAGCTTCTGATAGTGTTTAGCATAAGTAAAACATGTCAACATGTGACTTTAATAAGATTACTGTGACAGTGGTATGCCAACTGTCAGTGTAGAGCTGGAACTAGACCCAAAAATACACAGCCACAGAAATTAACATTTACTGAGTGCTAATCGAGATAAAGGTGTTGTGATACAGATTGTATTTAATCCAGTTACAACTGAATAAGGTCATTATAATAAATATTAACACTTAGATAGTACTTGTTACGTGAATAGCTTTAAACACGTGAACTCACTAAACATGCATCACACACAACCTTACAAGATAGACCTACCTTTACCACCATTTTACGAATAAAGAAAATAAGACATCCGAAGGTTAAGTAACTTGCTCCAGGTCCCAGCAAACCACAAACAAGTTCTGTAAATCCTGTAGAGGCAGAATTTGACCCTAGAAAGTCTTTTTTCCAGAGACTATGTTCTTAACCATTAGCTTATACTACCTCTCAGGTAAGTCATGTATACTCATTACACATATTTTAAAGCTGTGTAAAGTATAGCAAAATAAACCAAAGCAATAAGGCCAATAAGTGGTGAAACCAACAGAACTCTGCTTAATACTAGAAGATGGAGGCCATGTACTCAATTATATAAGTTCAATTCATACTTATTTAGGTTCTTTTAAACTAATCCTTTGATTGATTCTTTATGTACGCAATATGATTACTATGTAGCATGAGCTAGTACCTTTATCATGTCACATAATTATAATTCCTTTTTGTGTTGAGAACAGTTAAGGACTAGTCTCTTAGCAACTTTGAAGTTTACAGTACAGTATTGTTAACGATGATCACTAGGTTGTGCATTAGATCTCCAGAACTTATTTATCTACTAGTTGCAAGTTTGCCCCTTTAAACAACATCTCCCTAATTCCCCCACCCCATGTTGTCATAAATGGCAGGATTTCCTTCTTTCTCTGAATAATATTCATATATACACACAACTTGCTCTGATTTAAAGGGATTCCTTTGAAAATTGTTACAGAAAGGAGCCCAACCTACACTTAAATGGGACCGGCAGTCATTACCCTGCTGCCCAAAATAGGGAAATGGGGTAAGCAATGTCTCACAGGATGGCATCACCTAACTTAGGACTCTTTGACTAAAGAGGATAATTCCAAAACTCAGGGTCAACAACAAAGGGAACTAGGTCCTCACTCTCCCTCTGTCTCTCTCCCTTTGGTATCTCCTCCTCTCTCTGACCATTGCCATCATTCTCACAATCAGATTTTCTCCATGAAGCTGAAACTATGGATATTAGCACCTCCATGCTCACATCTTACTAGCTTCACCACCAAAAAGAGAAAAAAAATAAATCCCCAATTCCAGTTCAAAAGATACTCAGGAAAGTACTCTGTCTAGCCTGACCACAGTCATTCCCTAATTATGATTGATCCCTGTGGGCAAGAGGGTGATAGGCTGGAATAACCCAGGTCGCTTACCCATCTCTGGATGGAGACAGGGTTGGGAGAGTATAAAGAGCAAGTCAGGAAAAAAATGATCGATTGTCCCTCCCACAACCATGTGACTGTAGCTGAAGAGCTACTCTCCAAAAGAAGTAGGCAGAGAGGGTAGACAGTGATCTCAGGCAACCAGGGGCAATAGATCTTCACAATATTGGACAGGCACTCTTTCTACTTGGCTTTGGCACCCTTTCCATTTGAAACACATTTTGGAATTCAGTACATAATTCAATTCAGTACAAGGCTGGGTCTCATTGCTTTATTCATGGATATCTTGATTTCTCTAATGAGATAACAATCTCCTTGGAGAAGGAGACTGAGCCCATACTGGGTATCTCCATACACTTAGTAAATTCCTGTTGAAACAATGTCCAGCCAACCTTTGTTGTCACACTATAAATATGAAAACCTTTCTTTGGCTTATAGAAGCAGTAGTTTTAGAAAGACTAGTTGTTTGAAATTCTTCCTCTCTGATGTGCAGCTGACACAAAGTTTTGCTCCCAAAGAGATGGTCCACACATTATTTTGTCTTCATAGCACTAACAGCTCACTGTCACTAACAGTTCAATGTAACCAAATTAAATGCCCACTGATTTGACTCTGTGATGGTACTTAACACGTTCCAGTTTTTTCAATGTTTATAATTCACTCTTAATACACTCTTAACACACCCAGTTTTTAAACTTAAAATAGCATCTACTACTTTTTAAGTACTTGGTTTGGTGTTTTTATATATCTTAGCTGATTTGACAAAGTTAGCATTTACACACACGTGCACATACACACAGTTAAGAGGATCAAAGAAGCTGAGGTCTAAAGAGGTTAAGTGATGTACGCAAACTCAGGATCCTTGTATGTTATGCAGCTAGAGATCCCATCCAATCTGTCTGATTTGCAAGTCTGCCTTATGGCACTATGTGGCCGGAAAAATCACATCCTACTTGCATCCCCACCTATTGCACAGATATGTTTCCTTTGAAAAAATTCATGTACATTCAGTCCAAGCAAAAATGTTCACCTCCTAACATAGTGACACTTTCCTCTCCACATATCCAGCATGGAATTTCCAAACATTCATAATCATTTCATGTTAAGCTACTTATTTAGAGAAGTCCTCATCTTGAACACTTTGGGCTGTCAAGAACAAGGACAAATTTGTGTTCTCATGGTACAGAGATGATTTTCTAAAATTATCTTCAGAAACAAAATCACCACAAAGATTTTGGATGGTGAGGGAAAAACTCTTTTTTTTAAAAAAAAAATTGTTTGTTTTCTCTCACCAAAGATATTTTCCTCACATATTCTAAAAACCTCATTTGGGGCAGAAATCAAACAAAGCCAGCTTCAGTCAGGGGAAAAAAAAAAAAAAGGAGGGGGAAAAAAAAGATGTGAGCAATACAACTGCTAGCTAACGGCCTTAACACATCACTTATGTGTCAACACCCTCCCCTTCAGGTAGCCATCTTGGTACAGTCACCAAGAGAGGAAAAAGAAAAAAATCTTAACTGAGGCATGTGAGCCCAGCAGGGACTGAAGAGAATGGCAAAACAGTGTTAGTAAGTGGGATAACTGTGGTTAAGAAGGGGGCCATGTGGTCAAACACCAAACTCTATCTATTTCACTACAATAGCTCAGAATTATGTGGGATAAAATACATTGGTTACCAAAAGGGAAAATGTTTCTCCTTTCTTAATTATAGCATAAACTGAGTAAACATAATCTGAATCCAATAAGATTATACCACAGAGAGAAAGAATTCCCTAAATTTTTCTCTGAAACTAAAGGAACCCAAGGAGTTTGAACAATGCATGTTTTGGTTGTTGGGGTTTTTTTTTTTTCCTTTCTTTTCTTTTCTGAAAGAAGTTAGAATTTATCAGCTGATGTGCCTGACATACCTTGAGGAGGGAGAGGAGATAGAATTTAAAAAAAGGAAGTAAATTTAAATTGGCATTCTCTTGCCCTTACCAGCTGGCTGAAAAAGTATTCTTCCTAATAAATTGGAGACGATTCACAGCCTACCTGTAATGAAAGGAAAGCCCAGTGGTAGCTTAAAGAAATGTACAAATAATATTAATGTGATGATTTTGTTATTGAATCCTTATATTTATCTGAATATTCAAGCCCATAGACTAACATGTTGTCTGTATGTTGTGTATATACATATATATTATAATAACTTTATTTTTTTAAAGAGCTATTTATTTATTTGAGAGAGAGAGCAGGGGAGGGATAGAGAGAGAATTTTCAAGCAGGCTCCAGGCTGAGCACTGAGCTCAACGCAGGGCTCAATCCCACGACCCATGAGATCATGACCTGAGCCGAAACCAGGAGTAAGACACTCAGCCGACTTGAGCCACCCAGGTGACCCATACTCTAATAACTTTAAAAATAACTTTATGTTTTTTGGAAAGAGAGAATTTGTTATATATATGGTTTTGAATTTGGGATGTCTGCATGTGTTTGTAAGCCATTCTTTTTTTAAGATTGATTTAATTATTTTCGGTGGGGAGGGGCAGAGGGAGAGAGAGAATCTCAAGCACACTCCCCACTGAGTGAGAAGCCCCCATGCGGGCTCGATATGACGATTCTGAGACAAAATCAAGAATCCGGCGCTTAACTGACTAAGCCACCCAGGCGACTCTGTAAGCCATTCTTTAAATCAAAACTTTCACATATCCACACAATAACATGTTAGGAAATACAATGAAAGAAAATCACATTTATAATAGCGACAGTGAAAGAAAAAGTTCAAAGGAATAAATATAAATAAAATTTGCAAGATCCACATGAAGGGAATTTTTTAAACACTGAAGAAGAGGCCTAAAGAGGACTTGGACAGTTGGAAAGCCATATCATGTTCTCAGATAGGAGCACACAGTGTAATAAGAATACCAATTTTCTCTACTATAATTTAAAAATTAACACAACCTCATTAAAATGGATGTAGGATTTTTACAACTGGACAAGCTCATTCTAAAGTTAATATATAAAATAAACATGAAAGAACCGGACAATTCTGAAAAAAAAAAGGCATAGAGTGGAAGAAATAGCCTGATTAGATATTTAAAACATATTATAAAGCTGTAATAATTAAAACAATCTGTACCTGCCCATGACTAGACAATGGAAGGCTATGAAAAGCCCAGAATTAGGGTCAAATACATACCAGAATTTGTATGTAATGAAAGTGGTATTACAAATGGTGGGGAAAAATGGATTAATAACTGATGTTGGAAAACTGGGTAGTCATCTGGAAAACAAGTTTATTCTATCTGTAGTACCAGTAACACAAAATAAATTTTAGACGAATTAGAAGAAATTATGGCGCATTTTTAAAAGTGCAACCTTAGAGTGTGGGAGACTTTCTAAGTATGACTGAAAACCTAAAAGTATAATTGAATGAATAAATACAACTCTAAGAAAGTAAAAATTTCTGCATAGCAAAAACTATTATAAACAAAATGAAAAGACAAATGATAGACTTGGAAAATATATTTCAACAAGTATTACAAAGGGCTATATTAAGGGTCCACACAAATCAAATAGCAAAACCATCTACCCAAAAGAAAAAAAAAGTAGGAAAGAATACAAATAGACAGTTCATAGAAAAGGAAATAAAAAAAAGAGAGAAATGCAAATAAACTTCACATTGAAATATCATTTTTTACCTATCAGATAAGCAAGACCCAAATGATTTATTGCATACTGTGCTGGCAAGCATATTGGGAACACACACTCCCATGCATGTTGAGTGAGTATTGGTAAAACCTCTTTGAAGTATAATAAAGTCTGTCAAAGCTAAAAGTATGCATACTCTTTAGCCTAGCAAAGATGGTCCTGAAGATATACTTGTGCATCTGTGTGAAATATGAAGGCATAAGATTATACATTGTAACTTTTTTAAAAAGATTTTTTATTTATTCATCTGACAGAGAAAGAGAGAGCACAAGCAGGGTGAGCAGCAGGCAGAGGGAGAAGCAGGCTCCCCACTGAGCAGGGAGCCCAATGCAGGACTCAATCCCAGGACCCAGGGATCATGATCTGAGCAGAAGGCAGACGCTTAACCGAATGAGCCACCCAGGCGTCCCTGTAGTTTTTTTTTTTAAATAGCAAACTATTGGACAGCTTAATATACTGCTATAGGGACTGGCAAAATCAAAGTTGGTATTGTCTACTTTACTCTGCTAACTTCATACAATTCCAAGCAACAAAGAAATAAGCAAAACACAGGCACAACATATTTATGATGATTCAAAATCCCAGTTTCTTTTTTTTTTTTCATGAATTTTTATTTGTGAGATCAAAGTCCCAGTTTTTAGGCAGCCTGTATTCACACTTTTTGTCCTGGTAGTCCATCCAATTAGCACTGCCTTCTCCTCGAAAAAGTGGCCCTGTCTGTGTGAGAAATGATTCAGTTGCCCTAAGTGTAATTCTTGGGAGTGAGGGAAAGGAATAGGGGTGAGGTGTGGAGCAGAATATGGAACTGGATGAAAAGGAAAAGAAGGCAAAGACAACTTGATGTTCCCCAGGCAACCCAGTCTTACTACTCAATTCTCCTTCTCTTAGCCCTTTCAATGCTGGAGCCAGGTAGCCTGAGTTCAAATCCTGACTCCACTACTTTTAAGCTTTATGACCTTGACAAATGCCTTAATCTCTTGCTGCCTCAGTTTCCTTATCCATAAAATAGGGACACTAGTCCCCATCTCATCAGATGATTGGGAGGATTAGATAAGCTAACATATATATAGCACTCAAGGCAGCTACCGAGTAGTACAGACAGATTTATATTACTGTGATTCATAATGCTTCTGTGTGGCTACTGCAGCTAGACCCTGACAAAGCCAACACACAGACTTAACTCGGAGAGTAATCACATTTAAGATCTAAATATAAATGGGATTCACTCATTGAACAATTTTTCATTGAACACTTATATTTAAGGCTCAGAGCTAAGCTCTACGGGAATGAAATTATGTAAAATTATATAAACACAGTAGAAAAATAAAATGAGTTGGCATGTCACCTACATGTGTAAGATGACACTGTTTTATTATAAGACTTATTGATGATAGCTTTCACTCAGTTAAATTCAGCAAAATACAAATGTTCTAGTTCCCAGTAATTTGTTAATCTCTTGATTATCTGGCAATCTTCATAAAATTTCAAAACAGAACACAAACTTAATAATATAGACCAATTAGCTATTACCAAACAATAAATGAGGATTTAAATGTACTCTCATGGTCAAAAACTAGACCTTTGGAACCAAGATTGACTCAGGCTTAAAACTGGTTCTGCCACTTTCCATGTGCAACTTTGGGCAAGATACTTTCTATCCCTTAATTCTTCACATTTAACATGAGTAACTCTTTCTACCTCCTTCTAATATAGCTTTGAGGATTAAATGTAGAGCATTTACCTAGTACTTAACACATAATAGATGCTTAATAAATATTCACTAGCATCATTTTTATTTCTCTGACTTTAAATAAGCAGCACTTACTCTTCTATCTACATTACATATTCTCTGCCTGATTTGACTCCATTTATCCTAAGCAAAAGAGACAAAAGAGAATTTGTTCTTGTTAGAGTATTCAATATTTTAAGTGTATTTTCAAAAACCAGCGACTGGCTGATACTTCTCATAGCGGGAGTATAAACCAGCTCTCCTCCTGGGAGTCACATTTGTTTAGGTGATTTCTAGATTTCCTATTTAGGCAAGGCCTTCATCGGCAGACATACTTCTTCTAATCCTGCTCTGAGTGATGGAGCTATAAAGACTCCCTCCTCCTCCCGCACAAATCATGTTATCTGCGGGATGAGGACCCAGATAGTGGGACTTCACTTGTAAAACACACCTGTGAACCACTTCTTGCTTCAGCACCCAACCGTAGCACCAAAAATTTTCAGCTACACACCATCTAACTTATAATTACATTCTAAGCCAAAAATTTTGCTAAGTTATTTGTTTATAGGCATTTAATTTATCATGTTGTAGTATTAGTACGAAAGCAACTTAAGATTATTTGAAGATTGAAATAGAAAAAAAAATTGATGAATTACTGAAATGATTACTAAGTGCATCTTAGGAATTTTAATGTCACATGTTCCAACAGGAAAAAAGCATGTTTGAGATCCAAAAAGATTAACTGAGAACTGAACTCTGAGGCAGGTATTTTTAGGAATCTTTGGTAATGTTTTAATGTCAGTTAGCTTAAGAAACAAAGTGTTTGTTTCTTGTAGTTGCTAGGCAACATATTGCGTTTGACTCGGTTTCTAGTCATTTTAAGTAACAGTGCCATGATTATAATAATAATAAAACAGACAGTATCACCTTCTTTCTCAATTTTATATTAAAATACTTAAGAACAATCAGCTTTGGGGAAGTCATTATTACTTAACAAATTTTTTTTCATTGTTTTCCAAATCCTTATTCCAGAATTCTGGAACCACACACTGTACTCTTAAAAGAACATCTTAAGTTCCAATTATGCATTAGGCTGTATTTCTATTTTAGACTAGAAATTCACGTAAAATTCAAGATACTGAACTTTGTAAACTTTCCTATAAATTTCTACATACTCTAATCATTAAATTACTGAATCATCAAATAGTTTCTTGTTAAGGTGAAGGAGTGGTATTTCAATAGTTGAAATGTTGCTATTGAAGCAGGATAAACTTCAGACATTTAAAAATGAACCCACCTATACAAAAACCTAATACTCCAACCAAACTGCAAATATTAGTTGTCATTATTAATGTCACTATGCGTTTTTAACAGAGATGACATTTTTTGTTTTCTTATAAAGCTAATATACTTTTTAATTATTTAAAAATCAGACATTATAAAGTAGTATGAAACGAAAAGTACCATCCCTCTTTTTACTCCTCCTCAAGTTCAATCCTACTCCCCAGGAATCATCAGTACAAACATTTTGTGACTATGTTTTTAAATTCTCCTTGGAAACCAGCATTTTAGATCCTGACACCCAACTCATGTATTGTTAGAGCTTGAGTGTAGTCTTTGTTACCACCCAACCAAGAGTTCAAAAAAAAAGAAAAGAAAGAAAGAAAAAAGCAATTTTTGCCAAAAAAAAAATGACATCTCTGGACCCAAACCTTTCCCTTCTGGATCATCTCTGAGAGCACCACTTTATCCCCCTTCCATTTCTGGACAATGTGCGCATGCAGGCCAAGGACGCAGCTAACTTACCCTATTGGATGGGAATTTCTGGGTGTGCGTTTTTAAAAGATTAATGTTCCTAAAGTAGTTTCCCAGTACTTAGCTTGGTCTAAGTTTAAAGTAGCAAACAATCTCTCTCCCTCCCTTCCTTTCCCCGCCTTTCCCTCCCTCTTTCTCTTTATCCCTCCCCGCCCCCAGCTCTGCCATTTCTCTATTTCTATTCACTTTCTTTTGTTTGCATTTTTTATCTCATTTTTATTTCACAAAAAAGTCTGGAGGGCTTGAATGATCCAGGTCCCTTAGAGCTAGAGTGGATTTCCTCTAGAGGGACAGGTACAAGTTCAAGCTGCATGGAACTCTTAATAGCACTTGTTACACAGGCACCCCTGACATCCGATGGCTTTTGCTCTAGGTCCTATCCTCCAGGTTCAGTTTTCTGGGTAGTCTAAACAATTTCCATCCTCCAGCCCTAGGACAACCTACTGTTCTCAGACCCATTTTTGGTATCTGGAAGATTAGTTTCCTTCCTGTTTAGGTCTGGCTTCTTCTATAATGAGAATTCTGTATTCTCCTCTCTCTCTCTTTCACACACACGCACACACACACACACACACACACACACACACACACACACTTTGGAACCTCTACCATAAGCTGTTTTTCCAAACCGTTCCTCGGCAACCATACTGTGAATTAAAACCGCCCTAGGCATTCGGCTTACTGCCTGTCATCAACACATTTTAAGATGCTTGTCCAGCTCACGCCCTCTGCTCTGAGCCCTGCATCTCTGTACAGTCCCAGCAGTTTATACCACACAACCTCACCCCAGCTTGGCCAGCAGCTGATTGGATCACCAGTGGACATCTGACCCCTGTGCTGGGTCCCACCAGATCCCCTCACTTGAAAACTTGAACTAAGAGTTCCCAGAAACTGGGAATCAGCTAAAATTAAAAAGGTACTGTCATGTCAGGACCCAGGGTGGCCATTTAGATGTACTTGTACTGATGAAGAAGCAGAAGGAACTCGATTTCAGAGAGAAGAAAGTGAAATAAGAGACATTCAGAAACAGGCAGAAACATGAGGCCACATGACAAGAGAAAGTGAAAACAAGACCAAGAATACAAGACAACAAATCTTTCTTAATTACTGACAACTTCCCATTTCTTCATGAAACAACAGATATATTTTCTGACCTGGGATCCTTTAAGATAGCCCAGAATTCTTGGAATAAACTCACCTTGCTTTAAGCGAGCTTAACTGGGCCTCTGTGTCTCATAACCAAAAAATATCCCTGATTATGATCTCCCTTACTCTCTTTTCTTCTTCTTCTTTTTTTTTTTCCCTTATCTTCCTTAGTTTTCCCTGACCCAGTGGATATTTTCTCTTAATCTCTGAATTAGGCCCAGAAATTGCATGGCAAATAATCAATAAATGTTGATAGACTTTCACAGCATTGGAACAGAAATGGTAGGATCAATTGTACAATACAACCTAAGCTTCCATTTCTTAGTGCGAAATTTGAGGCATAACAGTAGGTACTTTACAGTCTCTTTCTTTTTTTTCTTTGTCCTGCTTGAAATACTTAAGTTACTTTCTGTTCCTAGGACTTCCTGATATCTGAGAGGTAATCTAAGAAATAACTCTAAAACACAAAATCAGAGATTTAACATTTGGATGGAGGATTAGACACAGGGAAAAAAAAACGTATTGGGTATGATATAGTATAATGGACGGTCTCAGGGTTGAGGAAAGGTTTTTAGAGACAAAGGACACTTCAGTATACCTGAGGGAAGATATTGGAAAAGAAAGAGGAAGTTTGAAAATATATGTTAAGTATACAGAATTTCAACTACTTATTCGCCCTGAAATCAGCACATTATGGACACCTTATTTAATCGGGATGCGTACTGCATGTTATAGCCAAAACCAGAAACTTAAATCCGTCAAATACTGTCACTTTTTTTTTTTGGCCTATAATGTTATTTTTTTCTTGGTGCATAAGTACTGCTAGTAGAATCTAAATGTGTTACACAAATATAAATGATTCATTATTGTTATTACTATTATATTCCATATAAATGTTTGAACTCAACATTTTTGAGACACTCATAAGATATTGGCAATACAGGGAATTAGTCATCAACTCTTCTTACAGCAACCATTCAAGGTGAGAGGTACTGGGCTCTTTTATAGATGAGGAAATAGGAGTCTGAGAACTATATAAAAATAATACTACCCAAGGACACATGGATAACATGCTAGAGTCAATGTTGTAACCCCAGTTTTTCTGACTCCCAAATAAACTCTCTACTACACCAAGTCCATATATTTCCATATACAAGTGACCCTTGGACAACAGAGGTTTGATCTGTACAGGTTCACTTATAAGTGGATTTTTTTCAATAAATACAGTAATGTAAATGTATTTTCTCTATTTTTGTTTTTCTCAATATTTTCTTTTCTCTAGCTCACTTTATTGTAAGAATACACTATATAATACGTATAACATACAAAATACATGCTAAATGACTGTTTATGTTATCAGTAAGGCTCCTGGTCAACAGTGGGCTATTAGTAGTTAAGTTTGGAGGGAGTCAAAAGTTATATGTAGACTGCATGGGGGGACAGTGCCCCGAACCCCTGCATTGTTCAAGGGTCAATTATATTTTGTTTTTAAATGCAATATATAGACTTAAAGAACCTCCATCTCCCATTAAAGTGCTCACAAAACTTGGACAAGAAATGACAAAACCAAGAAGTCTTCAGTGCTCTTGGAGCCAAAGAAACAATGTTGTACACAGCAATAAAAAACAAGCAATGAATGAGTTCTGTACAATTTCCTCAAGATGAAAAAGTTTCTAGCTCATGCTATAGAGGACATTAGGGTCCATGTTCATAACCACTGTGCCACACCACTCTTTGTCTATGTAAACTGTAAATCTATTCTTCAGTGTGATTCTAGTCATTCTTAATCCATTGTTTTGTCATTATAAAGTTTTAAGTTTAAAAGAATGAACTCAGGGACACCTGGGTGGCTCAGTCGGTTAAGTGTCTGCCTTCGGCTCAGGTCATGAATCCTACAGTCCTGGGATCGAGTCCCACATCGGCCTTCTTGCTCAGCAGGGAGTTTGCTTCTCCCTCTGCCTGCCGCTCCCCCTGCTTGTGCTCTCTCTCTCTCTCTGTGTGTATCTTTCTCTCTCTGACAAATAAATAAAATCTTTGGAAAAAAAAGAATGAACTCATTCTTAGTGTTGCTATAGGTCATATCTGGATCTAAGTTGGCTCCATTTGACATTTGTAGACTGATGTGGTTGCCACTCTCTGCCTTTACTACTCAAAACTTGCCCCTCATTCATGACCACAGGACCTGAATACAAACCAGAGGCAAGAATTCCTTGCCTTTAAAGAATCTTTAAAATTATTCTAGCCCCGCTTCTGGTCCTTTCTCATTGTCACTGATGACTATACCTCATTTTTAATTCATGCCTGTTTAGACCTTTCTAGGTTCATTGGGGAGGGGTGGAGGAGAGGTGGTGCAGGGGGAAGACATAGGTAGGTAGGTAGGTAGATAGATAACCTATCTAGGTTTTGGACTATCTTCTGAGCTTGGCAACCAACTTTTGGCTATCGGATTTGAGTTAGCAGTTAAGTTTCAGTTCCATGGACTCTCAGTTTTGTTATAAGTCACTAATTTTGTGTGTTTTGGTTGGCTTGATTTCTATTTTCCGTACTTTCTGTTCACATATGACCCATTCTTCCATTTAGACAGCAGTTTAGGCAGTTTAGAATAATAAACAACAAAAGTGTCAAATTTTGTAACTTTTTAGTTTCTAGGACCTGGGCTTTATAACTTCAAAAGTAGCTAAATAAAGAGCTTAGGGGATAAATATGTGCTATAAATATATCCTTGTGAGATCATACTATCAACTAGAGGCAGTGTTTATGGCTCACTTTGGAAATCAGGTCTGAGAAAGATAATGACTCAGAGAACGGAAGACAAGAATGTGGATTCTGGGTCTCTACAGGAGTCTCGTGCCCTGACATTACCCACAGACCAAATCCAGAATTTGTGGCAGAGGAGTGAGGGAGATAGATAATGAGAGATTCTCGGAGTTCCCTTTCTCAGAGGTTACACGGAGATGCTGAGATCCAGGGCTCAGTAAGGCGCAGCACCAGTGGAGTAATATTGGCCACAGGGAATGTAGGGGCAGAGAGAGGCTGAGAGAACTTGTAGAGATCCCATGGCCACAGAGGGGACAACTAGCCACCAAAAGTTTCTCTTTCCCACTAGACCATGATGAGCAAGAGATAGTTTATTTTTTCGTTTGTTTCAAATTTTTATTTAAATTCTAGTCAGTTAACATACAGTGTAATATTGGTTTCAGGAGTAGAATTTAGTGATCCATCATTTGCCTACAACACCCAGTGCTCGTCACAACAAGTGCCTTCCTTCATACCCACCACCCATTTAACCCATCCCCCACCCACCTCCCTCCATCAACCCTCAGTTTGTTCTCTATAGTTAAGAGTCTCTTAGGGTTGAGCAAGGGACAGTTTAGCTGCAACCTGCAAGGATTGTTGAACAGGACCAGATAGATAATGTCCATCTCGGCATATTCCTGGGTGAATCGGTCAAAACAACCAAGGCAAGATGTAAAGTATCCACACTGCTGGACTCATACTCCATAAACCATGATAGAAATTGGCCACAAGCTTGAGGAAATGATGGTGAAACCTTGAATTGACTTAGATGATGTTTCAGCTGCTCTGTGTAACCAGCCCTCAAAATGGATATTAATTTCAATCAGAGAAAAATGTTACAAGTTCTATTTCTTACCCACATGTACTTGTGACCTGTTGCTGCTACCCTGCTAGCTCATCTTTTCAGTGCATGCCTTTATGAACTGTGAGTACTCTGGGGCACTACTCCCCCCACCCAACTCCTGGATCTAACAAGCATCCACTGCTTTACCACAATTCCAAAAGAAACCAAGCAATACTTTTAGTCTTACTTCTTCGAGTCTTCCTGAAAATCTGTATCCAAGAATGTCCACCTATTCTTTTTTTTTTTAAGATTTTACTTATTTATTTGAGAGAGAGAGCAGGGCAAAGGGGCAGAGGGAGAAACAGACTCAGCACTGAGCAGGGAGCCTGTTGTGGGACTCGATCCCAGGACCCTGGGATCATGACCTGAGCCGAGGGCAGACGCTTAACCAACTGAGCCACTCAGACACCCCTGTCCATCTATTCTTTACTAGTCCTAAGACTAAGAATGGATTCTAAAGAAAAAATATAGAAAAGTGAACTTTTATTCAACTGCAGAACATCAAATATTTGCATATTTCTGCATCATGAAGTTATAGCCATTGTTTGCATTTTAAATGCATAGGAAGGAAGCTATACAGGGGTTAAGAAAATTTGCTGTGATTATAAACAACAAATTTTCAACAAGATTAAGATTTTTTTTTTTAAGATTTTATTTATTTGACAGAGAGAGACACAGCAGGAGAGGGAACACAAGCAGGGGGAGTGGGAGAGGGAGAAGCAGGCTCCCCGCCAAGCAGAGAGCCCCATGCGGGGCTCGATCCCAGGACCCTGAGATCATGACCCAAGCCGAAGGCAGACGCTCAATGACTGAGCCACCCAGGCACCCCGAAGATTTTTATTTTTTAAGATAGACTTTTGTGGATGGTTATGTGGTACACCAGACCAGAGGAAGGTCAATTAAGGCAGCCTTCTGGATAAGGTGATCTCAATCTACTACATATAAGGTCGAATCAGAGGGTGGGGCATGCCCATGGCAGACCTGGGGGGGTTGGGATGATCTTGTTCAAAGCCCCGAGGGTAGACTGGATTACCAAAAGCCAGCAGGTTGTCTAAAATTGTCTAAAAATGTCTAAAAGGTCAAACACACACACCAAATCCAGGCTTCTAATCCGCACACCAAGCCTAGGGGTCAAGGGGGTAGTTGTACAAGAAGACAAGTTGACCCAGCCAGGAGTTGAGAAAGGAATAATGCCAGTCAGATTGGATTTGGGCCCACTCTAAGGATTTCATTTTAACTTAACCACCTCTTTAAAGGTCTCATCTCCAAATACAGTCACAATCTGAAACACTGGGGTTTAGGACTTCAACATATGGATTTGGGGAGGAACACATTTCAGCCCATAACATGGTCTTCTCTAAAATTAGACTACCAGCAATAACCAAAACAGAATGGGAAAAAAAAAAAAATCACAGTCCCTTAAGAAACGGATCTTCCTATGGTTGATAAAGTGTTTTAGGAAGCCATACAGAATCTTTTGGATTAATGGTCTCCTATAGAATACACAGAAACATTATATCACACTATCTGAACTAGCTACACAGCTCCCTAAGAGTTCTTAGAACCACAAAATGCTATATATCTTGAAACATCTGTATCCTTTAAAATCATGCTTGCTTTGAACATTGTACGTTATGAAATTCGGTATGTGCTTTATAATATAAGCTCTCCTTAGCTCTCTTTTGCCTCTTAGCCTGTTTTACTATTCTTTCATTCGTTTTTGCCTTGGGCCCCAATTGCGAGGAATGGACTGCTTTTTCTAAAACATATGCTCTCTTCCTCGGGGCTAATAAAGGTTGACAGATAGAGAATGTGCTCTTTCATATTCTCTGCTTGCTCGTCAATTTATGATTTCTTCAAGGCCAAATTCTTGTCACTGACCTCACTCCAGTGAAGGTCAGCCCCAGGGAGAGGTTCCATGTATCCAGAGAGGTCGTGACAAGACCGTGGCATCCACATTCTCTTTTCTACACTTAAAAACAATCTCAGTGCCACAGGGCATCAGTGTAGTCAAACCTTTGTTAGAAGACAGATTCATTTTGTATAAAAGCATTCACTGGAGAGTATCGTTTCACTTCTTTTTCCTCCAAAAACTTTTTTCCCCATTACTTCTGATAGAAAAGCAGCTATTAAAAATGATTATGTTTTAAATTCTTAATGCCTCACTCCATGTTTCATGCTATTTAATGACCATAATTCCATCAGAATGCATATTGATATTGCATAAAGGATCCATATACTAAAGTCATAATTGTTTAAAATATAAATAAAAGATTCTCACCAGGCATCTGACATTCTACATAGTGAAATGGAAATTTAACCTTGTAATTCTCAGTGGTCCCTGCAGTTTTTATAAACTACTTGATAATTTAATTTACTTTTCTCATCGTTAACCATGCTTCAGAAAAGTAGACTATGGAGGTATAACATTAATATATTTGGGCATTGTCAACACTGCTGCAAAGGAATGATACTGTACATATTTAAGGCCACTATCCAAATATTCTGGAAAGCTGAACCACATAAATATAGAACACTTTACACCAGTCACTACATAGTTGGGAAACTATGCATCAGTTAAACAAAGAAATTAAACACATAGGGCCTGCTACATTTAAATATTTAAGTGCCATATTTTAAACAAATCATATTATTGTAGGCCAGAGGATTTCCAAGGCAAAAAGTAAAGTCTGAAACTTTTATAGAACACCTTTTTTTTTCTTGAGATTTTGAACTTCACACAATAATGCTTTTCATTTCTGTACTTTCTCCAAATGTTTTCAACTTCTTAGAGGCTACATTGTTTTGTAAGAATAAACTGTAGGTTTTCCAAAGAGCCTCTCTCTCCCACTCAACTGCCCTGAGGGAATTAGAGCCTGTGCGCACAACTTATTTTAATTTCCCTCACCCCAAAAATGATCAAATAAGGACTGTTTCCTCACCAACATTTCTAGGGCGAGAGGCTCTAACAAGTGCAACCTTTATCACCACAAACATCTCTTCTCTTTCCTGCTCTGGCACGTCCAGAGAAAAAGGGTTTTTAACACACACCAACCGTGTTAGAATCAGGGCCCCGACAATCACAAAGACGCGAAAGGTGAATATACAGCTTTAAGCCTTTGAAAAGTGGATCTGTTGAGCATCCTTGGAACCCTGCCACTAACAACCGGGAAAGTTCCAGCAATGCAATAGAATCAGTGCGGTGTCTTCAGAATCTGCCCCTGCTTGCCACCAAAATAGACACTTGCTGGCTGCACAATTCTCAGCATCCTGGTTCAAATAAGGATACTGCATATTACATATTCTTTACTATTTTGGAGTTGCCATGGCAGAGAAGAGAAGAGATATTTTTGTTGATGGAATGTCTCTTAACAGAGCTCCTTATTTTGGCCTGCTTGACTTTCTGACGCAGTTTTCAGATTTACTTAAAAATCCTTCTATGACTTTCTTTAAAAAAAATATTTGAAACAATCAACATTCCAGCATCCCAGAAAGTAGAAGATACATGGTTAAACCTGCAAACAGGCAGATGATTGGGATTTAAAGATACGGAGTTCAGATGAAAAGAATGAATAATCTGTCAAAATTTTAATGAGCTCTTTAACTTTCAGTCCAAACTCCTGGTCCTTTCTCAGCTTTCCTTTTCCTTTCTCTTTCCATTAACTCTTGTCTTCTAGTTATTCACTGCTGCCTTACCATTTAAAAACAAAACTGGTGTCTCAGATTGGACGAGGTTATGCTTTAACTTGAAAGAGAATCTTAATGGCTTGAAATAACAAGTCTTATTATTTTTTCACATGCCGGAAATCCTTTGCAGATCAGTTGGGGGCTTTACTCTGTGCTATTCTCCCCTGGGAATCAGGTTTATGGAGTAGCCTCCATCTAGAACAGGGACCAACAGACGATGGCCTATAGACCAAATCCAGCAATTTGGTAAAAAGTCGTGAACATATGAATTCATAATGAGTTAGTAATGATGCTTTTAAAAAAGGTGGGAGGAACAGATGGACAGTAAAATAGAACTCATTAGATACTGTGGAAATTTGTAAAAGCACCGAATCATTACTCTGTAAATTCATAACAAAAGGGGTGTAATTATGCATTCTATCCTGCCTTTCTTGGATGAATTGTATTTCAGAGTAATCAAGTATCTTTGGTGGATGAGAACAGGTCATTCTATTCATCAAAAATACCAGTTAATAAATGCAGATAAAATGATGGAATTAGAAACTTGCCATTTACAAATCCTATTGAACTAAATGATGCAGGATATGGTCATCGATGGAGGTAATAACATTAGATTAATCGTTGATGGGAAACTACGAAATGAAGGGATCAGGCTATGACCACTTGCACCTATAGAGCAATCTTAATAATATCAAAGTGAGATGACCTCGCATGATATGTCATCTGATGTGATGTAATAGGAAATTCTACATGTGTCAGAAATACACAGAATTATCTATGGTGTTTCTGGCCAAAATAATTTAAAACTAATTCTAAGTTTCCACATTTAAATTCCATTCCATAGGATGGAAAAACAAGTTAAGGACATCATAGGAAGAAATGTGCCAAATGCAGAATTCCTCAAGACACCTTATCCAGTTTCCTTAACAAGTCAATAGCATGAAAAACCAAAGGAGAGAGGACCATTCTACATTAGAAATAACCTAAAAGATCTAATAACCAAATATGGTGAGAGTAGCTTGCTTGGATCTTAATTCAAATCAACTGCAAAAGAACACATTTTTGGAAAATTGGGGAAACTTGACTGTGAACTGAATATTAGATCTTAATAAAAATTATTTATAATTATATAAGATGTGATAATGGCATGGGGGTAATGTGAGAAAATGCTTTCCCCTTGTTGAGATGCATATTGATATATTTAGGGATTGAAGCGATACGGTTCTGGGACTTGCTTTGAAATACTTCAGCAAAAGTAATTAGATGGAGGAGGAGCAAAATGGGGGAGGAGTAGGAGACCCAAATTTTATCTGGTCCCAGGAATTCAGCTGGATAGGGATCAAACTATTCTGAACACCTACAAACTCAACAGGAGATAGAAGAAAAGAATAGCAGCAACTCGCTGAACAGAAAGGTGACCACTTTCTGGGAGGTAGGATGTGCGGAGAAGTGAATCCGAGGTGATATTCGGGATGATAGACAGCAGGGAAGGAGGCCTCCGTCAGCCACTTCTGGCAAGTGATAGAGCAGCAGAGCACAAAATCAGAACTTTTAGAAGTCTGCTCCGCTGAGGGACATTGCCCCAGCGTGGAACCCTTGCTGGGACAGTGGTCGCAGAACCCTCAGGGTCACAGGAAGACCGGGGGTGCCTGAGTGCAGCAGAGCTCCCAGGTATCGGAGCGGGGAAGCCGGCTGCATAGACGGAGCCGAGGCGCGGGCTCTCAGCTCGGGGTTGCCATAAACCGTGATCCGCAGCACAGTTGGGCCACTGCTCCTCCAGCAGGGACCCAACAAGCGACAGAGCTGGGGAGACTCCCCTTCCTCCCCCGGGAGGAGCGGCGCGGGAGCGCACCGCAGGGATCTGCTGGGTTTGGAGACTCCACACCGAGTCGGGTGGCAGAGATAGAAACGCTCGGTCACAGGCCGGGTGAGCACGGAATGCGGCCAGAGACCGGGGAGAGGGGAGTGATTGACTGCTTTTCTCTGGGGGTGCACTGAGGAGCGGGGCCCTGAGTTCTCAGCTCCTCCCAGGCAGAGATTGGGAGTCCACCATTTTCACTGTCGTCTTCCAAAGCTGTACGGAAAGCTTGCAGGGAACAAAAGCTCCCAAGCAAACCCGAGCAGATTACTTAACCCGGACCAGGCAAGGGCGGGGCAATTCCGCCTCCGGCAAAGACATCTGGAAACCACGGCAACAGGCCCCTCCCCTAGAAGATCAGCAAGAACAGCCAGCCAAGATCAAGTTTACTGATCAATGAGAATGGCACAACTCCAGCACTAGGGGTGTACAGCAACATAGAATTCGTGGCTTTTTCCCCCTGATTCTTTAGTCTTTCAAAGTTAATTTTTTTAATTTTCTTTTTTCTTTTTCTTTTTTTTTTGAATTTTTCTTTTTCCCTTTTTCAACCAACATCTTATCAATCCCTTTTATAAAATCTTTTATAATTTTCATCTTTATACTCATCTTCCATCCCTTCATTGTATTTACCCTTATTTTTGTACATTGTAAGTTTTTCTTTCTTTAAAATTTTGGGAGGCACTTTCTTCTAACAGACCAAAATACACCCAAAATCTAGTGTGTGGCACTGATCTATTCACCAGTCTGATCATATTTGATCATATTCTGTTTTGTGTTTTTTTTAATCTTTTTTTTTTTCTTTTTTCTTTCTCTCTTTCTTTTCCCTGGGCTTCAGGTCTCTTCTGATTTGTTTAGTGTATATTTTTCTGGGGTCATTGTTACCCTGTTAGTATTTTGTTCTCTCATTCATCTATTCTCCTCTGGACAAAATGACAAGACGGAAAAAACCCACCTCAAAAAAAAGAACAAGAGACAGTACCAAATGCCAGGGACCTAATCAATACGGATATTAGTCAGATGTTGGAAATAGAGTTCAGAATACTGATTTTAGAGATACTAGCTGGGCTTGAAAAAAGCATGGAAGATATTAGAGACCCCTTTTTGGAGAAATAAAAGAACTAAAATCTAACCAAGTCGAAATCAAAAAGGCTATTAATGAAGTAATCAAAAATGGAGGCTCTAACTGCTAGGATAAATGAGGCAGAAGAGAGAATTAGTGATATAGAAGACCAAATGGTGGAAAATAAAGAAGCTGAGAAAAAGAGAGATAAACAACTACTGGATAACGAGGGCAGAATTCAAGAGATAAGTGATACCATAAGATGAAACAATATTAGAATAATTGGGATCCAAGGAGAAGAAGAAAGAGAGAGAGGGACAGAAGGTATATTGGAGCAAATTATAGCAGAGAACTTCGCTAATTTGGGGAAGGAAACAGGCATCAAAATCCAGGGGGCACAGAGAACCCCCCTCAAATTCAATAAAAATAGGTCAACACCCCAACATCTAATAGTAAAACTTACGAGTCTCAGAGACAAAGAGAAAAACATGAAAGCAGCTCAGGACAAGAGATCTGTAGCCTACAATGGTAGAAATATTAGATTGGCAACAGACTTATCCACAGAGACCTGGCAGGCCAGAAAGGACTGGCATGATATCTTCAGAGCACTAAATGAGAAAAATATGCAACCAAGAATACTATATCCAGCTAGGCTGTCATTGAAAATAGAAGGAGAGTTAAAAGCCTTCCAGGACAAAAACTAAAGGAATTTGCAAACACAAAACCAGCCCTACAAAAAACATTGAAAGGGGTCCTCTAAGCAAAGAGAGAGCCTAAAAGTAACATAGACCAGAAAGGAACACAGACAATATACAGTAACAGTCACCTTACAGGCAATACAATGGCACTAAATTCATATCTTTCAATAGTTACCCTGAATGTAAATGGGCTAAGTGCTCCAATCAAAAGACACAGGGTATCAGATTGGATAAAAAAACAAGACCCATCGATATGCTGTCTGCAAAAGACTCATTTTAGATGCAAAGACACCCTCAGATTGAAAGTGAGGGTGGAAAACCATTTACCATGCTAATGGACACCAAAAGAAAGCTGGGGTGGCATTCCTTAGATCAGACAAATTAGATTTTAAACCAAAAACTATAAGAGATGAGGAAGGACACTATATCCTACTTAAAGGGTCTATCCAACAAGAAGATCTAACAATTGTAAATATCTATGCCCCTAACATGGGAGCAGCCAATTATATAAGCCAATTAATAACAAAAGCAAAGAAACACATCAACAACAATACAATAATAGTAGGGGACTTTAACACCCCCCTCATTGAAATGGACAGATCATCTAAGCAAAAGATCAACGAGGAAATAAAGACTTTAAATGACACACTGGACCAAATGGACTTCACAGATATATTCAGAATACTCCATCCCAAAATAACAGAATCCACATTCTTCTCTAGTGCCCATGGAACATTTTCCAGAATAGATCACATCCTAGGTCACAAATCAGGTCTCAAATGGTACCAAGAGATTGGGATCATTCCCTGCATATTTTCAGACCACAATGCTTTGATACTAGAACTCAATCACAAGAGGAGAGTTGGAAAGAACTCAAACACATGAAGGCTAAAGAGCATCCTACTAAAGAATGAATGGGTCAACCAGGAAATGAAAGAAGAATATAAAAAATTCATGGAAATCAATGAAAATGAAAACACAACTGTTCAAAATCTTTGGGATGCAGCAAAGGCAGTCCTAAGAGGAAAGTATATAGCAATACAAGCCTTTCTCAAGAAACAAGAAAGGTCTCAAATACACAACCTAACCCTACACCTAAAGGAGCTGGAGAAAGAACAGCAAATAAAGCCTAAACCCAGCAGGAGAAGAGAAATAATAGAGATCAGAGCAGAAATCAACGAAATCGAAACCAAAAGAACAGTAGAACAGATCAACGAAACTAGGAGCTGGTTCTTTGAAAGAATTAATAAGATTGATAAACCCCTGGCCAAACTCATCAAAAAGGAAAGATAAATTGACCCAAATAAAAAAAAAAATCATGAATGAAAGAGGAGCGATCACAACCAACACCAAAGAAATACAAACAATTATAAGAACATATTATGAGCAACTCTATGCCAGGAAATTAGATAATCTGGAAGAAATGGATGCATTCCTAGAGAAGTATAAACTACCAAAACCGAACCAGGAAGAAATAGAAAACCTGAACAGACCTATAACCACTAAGGAAATTGAAGCAGTCATCAAAAATCTCCCAACAAACAAAAGCCCGGGCCAGATGGCTTCCCGGGGGAATTCTACCAAACATTTAAAGAAGAATTAATACCTATTCTTCTGAAACTCTTCCAAAAAATAGAAATGGAAGGAAAACTTCCAAACTCGTTTTATGAGGCCACCATTACCTTCATCCCAAAATCAGACAAAGACCCCATCAAAAAGGAGAATTACAGACCAATGTCCTCGATGAACATGGATGCAAAAATTCTCACCAAAATATTAGCCAATAGGATCCAACTGTACATTAAAAGGATTCTTCACCACGACCAAGTGGAATTTATCCCTGGGCTGCAAGGTTGGTTCAACATCCACAAATCAATGTGATACAATACATTAATAAAAGAAAGAACAAGAACTATATGATCCTCTCAATAGATGCAGAAAAAGCATTTGACAAAGTACAGCATCTTTCTTGATCACAACTCTTCAGAGTATGGAGTTGATCACAACTCTACAGAGAACATACCTCAACATCATAAAAGCCATCTATGAAAAACCCACAGTGAATATCATTCTCAATGGGGAAAAACTGAGAGCTTTCCCCCTAAGGTCAGGAACACGGCAGGGATGTCCATTATCACCACTGCTATTCAACATAGTATTAGAAGTCCTAGCCACAGCAATCAGACAACAAAAAGAAATAAAAAGCATCCGAATCAGCAAAGAAGTCAAACTCTCACTGTTTGCAGATGATATCATACTTTATGTGGAAAACCCAAAAGACTCCACGCCAAAACTGCTAGAACTCATACAGGAATTCAGTAAAGTGGCAGAATATAAAATCAATGCACAGAAATCAGTGGCATTCCTATGCACCACCAGCAAGACAGAAGAAAGAGAAATTAAGGAGTCAATCCCATTTACAATTACACCCAAAACCATAAGATACCTAGGAATAAATCTAACCAAAGAGGCAAAGAATCTGTACTCAGAAAACTATAAAATACTCATGAAAGAAAGTGAGGAAGACACAAAGAAATGAAAAAACGTTCCATGCTCATGGATTGGAAGAACAAATATTGTGAAGATGTCAATGCTACCTAGAGCAATCTACACATTTAATGCAATACCTATCAAAACATCATCCACTTTTTTCAAAGAAATGGAACAAATAATCCTAAAATTTGTATGGAACGAGAAAAGACCCCAAATAGCCAGAGGAATGTTGAAAAAGAAAAGCAAAGCTGGTGGCATCACAATTCCAGACTTCGAGCTCTATTACAAAGCTGTAATCATCAAGACAGTATGGTACTGGCACAAAAACAAACACATAGATCAATGGAACAGAATCGAGAGCCCAGAAATGGACCCTCAACTCTATGGTCAACTAATCTTCGATGAAGCAGGAAAGAATGTCCAATGGAAAAAAGACAGTCTCTTCAGCAAATGGTGTTGCGAAAATTGGTCAGCCACATGCAGAAGAATGAAACTGGACCATTTCCTTACACCACACACAAAAATAGACTCCAAATAGTTGAAAGACCTAAATATGAGACAGGAGTCCATCAAAATCCTAGAGGAGAACACAGGCAGCAACCTCTTCGACCTCAGCTGCAGCAACTTCTTCCTAGAAACATCGCCAAAGGCAAGGGAAGCAAGGGCAAAAATGAACTATTGGAACTTCATCAAGATAAAAAGCTTTTGCACAGCAAAGAAACAGTCAACAAAACCAAAAGACAACCAACAGAATGGGAGAAGATATTTGCAAATGACATTATCAGATAAAGGGCTGGTATCCAAAATCTATAAAGAACTTATCAAACTCAATACCCAAAGAACAAATGATCCAATCAAGAAATGGGCAGAAGACATGAACAGACATTTTTCCAAAGAAGACATCCAAATGGCCAAGAGACACATGAAAAAGTGCTCAACATCGCTCGGCATCAGGGAAATCCACATCAAAACCTCAGTGAGATACCATCTCACACCAGTCAGAATGGCTAAAATTAACAAGTCAGGAAATGACAGATGTTGGCGGGGATGTGGAGAAAGGGGAACCCTCCTACATTGTTGGTGGGAATGCAAGCTGGTGCAGCCACTCTGGAAAACAGTATGGAGATTCCTCAAACAGTTGAAAATAGAGCTACCCTATGACCCAGCAATTGCACTACTGGGTATTTACCCCAAAGATACAAATGTAGGGATCCGAAGGGGTACATGCACCCCAATGTTTATAGCAGCAATGTCCACAATAGCCAAACTATGGAAAGAGCCAAGATGTCCGTTGACAGATGAATGGATAAAGAAGAAGTGGTATATATACACAATGGAATATTATGCAGCCATCAAAAGGAATGAAATCTTGCCATTTGCAACGACATGGATAGAACTGGAGGGTATTATGCTGAGCGAAAGAAGTCAATCAGAGAAAGACATGTATCATATGATCTCACTCATATGAGGAATTCTTAATCTCAGGAAACAAACTGAGGGTTGCTGGAGTGGTGGGGGGTGGGAGGGATGGGGTGGCTGGGTGATAGACATTGGGGAGGGTATGTGCTATGGTGAGCACTGTGAATTGTGTAAGACTGTTGAATCATAGACCTGTACTTCTGAAACAAATAATACATTATATGTCAAAAAAAAAAAAAAGAAGAAGAAGATAGTAGGAAGGGAAAAATGAAGGGGGTGATCGGAGGGGGAGATGAACCACGAGAGACTATGGACTCTGAGAAACAAACTGAGGGTTCTAGAGGGGAGGGGGTGGGGGGATGGGTTAGCCTGGTGATGGGTATTAAAGAGGGCACATTCTGCATGGAGCACTGGGTGTTATATGCAAACAATGAATCATGGAACACTACATCAAAAACTAATGATGTAATGTATGGTGATTAACATAATAAAATTTTAAAAAATCAAAAAAAGTAATTAGAGGATTGGTGAAACAAATATGTCAAAATGTTGTTGTTTGTTAAAGTTGGGTGGTCGGTAATTTTTCATAATAAAAGTTTTTAAAGGAAACAGGAAGTCCTAATGTCACAAAAGTGCCAACATCTACAAATTGGTTTAAAAAGTCAAAGCTGGGGCACCTGGGTGGTTCAGTCAGTTAAGTATCTGCCTTTGGCTCAGGTCATGATCCTGGGGTCCTGGGATCAAGCCCTGGAGCTCTGGGAGAGCCCCTGCTCAGCTAGGGGTCTGCTTTTCCCTCTCCCTCTCCCTCTGCCCCTCCTCCTGCCTCTGCTCTCTCTCTCTCTCTTTCTCTCTCAAATAAATAAATAAAATATTTTTAAAAAATAAAAATAAAAAGTCAAAGCTATGATGATCAAAATCCCAAATGGGTTCTTGATAGTATTTGACAAAAATCACTTTAAAATTTATATGGAAGCTCAAAGGGTGGCATAGAGAAAAGACAGGTCTAAAATTAATAATAAGATCAGAGAGACCTGGGCACCTGGGTGGCTCAGTCGTTAAGCGTCTGCCTTAGGCTCAGGTCACGATCCCAGGGTCCTGGGAGTCCCGCATCAGGCTTCCTGCTCCGCGGGGAGCCTGCTTCTCCCTCTGCTTCTCTCTCTGTCTCTCATGAATAAATAAATAAAATCTTTTAAAAAAATAAAAAAATATAAAAAGAAAAGATCAGAGAGACCTACCTACAAAATCTAGAAATTTCTTATAATGTTGTAGTAATAAAGACAGTGAGATACTGGCACAAGAAAAGACAAATACACCAGAGTGAAAGGACTAGATAGATTCCACATGAAAATGGATTCTCAATTTTTGGCAGAGCAGACTTTACAGAAGGCTGTGAAAGGAGGACCATTCCATAAATGCCACCAGGATAACTGGTCATCTAGTTATACACAAAGTCAAATCAAATCCAGGTTAAAATCTTAAAGGTGGAAGACAAAACTACAAACCTTTTAGAAAGACGTATGTCATGACAAATAGATCATTGTTTGTTTACCTAAGGAACCCCCCAGGTATTTCCAAATTCCTGAACAAACTGACAATATTTCGTGGCAATTTTTCTCTTTCTAGTTTTAAGATGTGGCGTTCATCTCTGAGGCCATACTGGGGAACCCCCAGGTCAGATCTGGAATGCACCAGGCAGCAAGATACCCTGTCTAGCAAAGAGCAATCCAGTGCCTACAGTAGTTTCAGCGGCGGAGACATAAAATCTGTTCTTAAGTTCTAAAAAATTTGACAACTACTACAATTTTTATGTAGGAAAATAAAGAAAATCTCTGAGCTTTTCTTTCTTTAAAGTGAAAAGAAAATCTGTAACTATGCCTTTAAATGGTCTTTTCAAGAAACAAATTGTCATCTATCCTCTTTGCATGTGTTTTGGGCTTTGATTTTAAGAGCTGCACAAACAGTGACATGTGCTTAAAATTTTTCAGACTTCAATTTAAATATCGTCTCTTTATGTAGTTATTCCTTTTTTCTCTTCCCTGTCCTGACCTAATCTCCATGCAGGATTAATATTACCATAATTCAATTCATCAGTCTTTTCCTTTGTGACTAGTGCTTTTCATGTCTTAAGAAACTCTTTCCTATCTTGAATCAGAAAGACATTCTATTATATCGGAGGTCAACAAATTTTTTATGTAAGGGACCAGAGATGAGACATTTTGGGCTTTACAGACCATTCAGTCTCTGTGGCAACTGCTCAAATCTGCCATTGGGACACAAAAGAGCCATAGACAATACATAATGAATGGGCATAGCTATGTTCCAATAAAACTTTATTTATGGACACTGAAATTTGAACTTTATATAATTTTCATATGTCACAAAATATTATTATTGGGTTTTTTTTCTACCATGTCAAAAGGAGAAAGACATTCTTAGCCTGTGGGCACACAAAAACACGTGGTAGGCCTGATTTGGGGTAAACCATAGAGTTTGAAGGATTGACCATAGAGTTTTACATAGAGAAGATAAAGGAGCCATCCTCTTTGGCCTGAGAAATTATAGGGAGAAGATTGGGGAGGAGAGGAGAGTGAAGTTATCAGATGTACGTTTCTCAATTTTTCTCTCTTTAAGCTCTGACTCAGTGAATGAAGAGGAGTTGTTATGTAAATGACCTAGGCCTGTGTTTATTGCCTCAGATCTCCAACTGAGACTCCATAAAGCAGTCCCTCAAAGCTTCCCCACACCAATAGGGCCCTCCTTAGTCAGCCTGATGGTACACAAAGAAGAAGAATTAAGACTCCTAGCCCAGCCTCATTTCTCATTAGGAGTAAATAGATAAGTACCATGGAGAACAATAAAGCACAGAAGATGGATAAGCTGTGTGAAGATGATTGTCATTTGAAATACAATGTCAGGAAATTTTTCACTGGGAAAATTTTGAGTAAAGGGAAAAAAGAACTGTCAAATGTCCCAGGAAAGAAACAAGTGTTTCAGCTCTGAGGTGTCTGGCATGTTCCAGGTACAGTAGGATGGCTACTGTATGGGGGCAGAGTGATCAGGGGGGAAAGTAGAACGAGATTAGCTGAAGGAGATAATGGGGGCTTAGACTGTTGTAAGGGGCCTTGGGTCAAAGTAAGAACTTTGAATTCATTCTATAAGAGATGGTAAACCATTGGAAGTTTTTATGCAAAGAAGTAATACAATCTAACTCATTTTTACCAGATCACTCCAGCTGCTATATTGAGAATAGACTAAGTATCGAGGACAAATTCCAGAAGACCATTTAGCAGGTTGTTTCAATAATCCAGGAGAGAGATGATGGTAACCTGGATTGGGGCAGTAGTGTGTGGTAAGAAGTAGTTTAGTTCTGGGTATATGTTGAAGGCAGGAGCAATGGGATTTGTTGACAGAATAGATACACGTTGTGGAAGAAAGATGGAAGTCGAAGACAAATCCAAAGTTTCAACCAAAGAGCAGCTGAAATTTGGAATCATTATTTTAAGCATCGATTCTTGTGTGCCAAGTAGTGATTCCTTCGATGCTCACTGAGACAAGTAGGATGTTTTCTACTCACTGACTTAACCGAATACTTCTATATCTGATGAAGCCCCTGCTTCTGCTGCCCACTTTCTCTGCATAGCGATTCTTCTTTGGATAGCCATCTTTCTTCTTAACTTCTTCTAACCTGGTTCATTATAAACATAGAAAGGGCTAACGTTTAACAGAGGACACTAGATAGCCTGCTTTGTGACATTTTTAAAATGAGATTTTACAGTTCGAAAATAGCAGGCTCTGTGTCAAGGGTGGCTCACTTTTGTTAGCCTCTCTGCAAATTAGGGAACTTTGTTTGGTTTGCTGCTGTTGTTTGGTTTCTAATTTATTTCTGAATTTGAAGGTGGGTTCAAGATTACTAAGGGTATTATAAAATGAACATGAGAAATCAGGGGTGCTTCTGTATGTATTTATGTACATTAAGTATGTAATGTAGCTCCACTCCCTTCATTCTCTTATCCTCATTCCTAGCTCTTACTCCTCAAATATTATATAAGATACGTTAGGTGTGGTAAAATTTAACACCTACCTGATGGTTCTCAATGGTTCATATACATGCAAATCATTTGGAATGATCAATAAGATGCAGATTCTCAGATCTCACTCCTAGAGATTAAAATTCAGCAGATTTGTGGTAGACCCCAACTCCCCAGACCACTCTGCAGCAAATGGAAAATAGAGCACAATCTGGGAAACAGATATAGGCCATGCAGTCAAGATGGTGAGGAGCAGTATTGGCCCAGGATGACAGAACTGGAAGGAAACACTGAAGAAGGCCAGAGCAGGCTCAGAAAAAAAAAAAAAAAAAATGAGCTTAAGGTATCACCTTTGCATGCAACAGTTCTATCTAATATTGAATATGTTTATACTTTATAGTTGGACTGTGTTACGTGGGGACTTGGGAGTCTGCTTGACCTCTGTGTGAAGGTCTAAGAAGCCTACCAATTAATTATCACTATCTAATCTTGGCCAAATTACCTCATCCCTTAGACCTCAGTTTCCTCATCTGTAAATTGAGAAAAAAATGTCCAACCTATTGTTGAATAGACCATTTAACTGAATTAAAAGAAACAATATAAATAAAGCATTTACAATTCTACCCAACACAGAATAAACATTCAATTAAGGCTGATTATTATTATTAGAGGGTATAAGTAATACCTGTATAAGGTATTTAAGTATGAGTAAATAGCTTGGTGTACACACATACACATATTCATCCAACATTATGTAATTCTGTTCTCATCATCAGACACAGCACTGACATCTAAGGGTCTTTTTATAGATTAAAGAACTTTTTTTCAGTGCCCATATTCTCTAGTTTGTATTAATTTATAAAAATGGAAAATTTCTTACAGTTCCATCTGTGATTACAATCTCCTAAAACAAGGATCAAGGTCTACATGGATCTCTTTATATAGTACATTAGTATGTACTATTTACAATAGGGAACTTCATGAACGCCTTTGATAATCTTCATCTTCTTAAATACTTACAAAATGTGCTGTAATTGGAGTTATTTTAATAGACAAGCTAATTTGAGCAACTGACAGCAAAAGAGGTCTGACTCTATATTTCTAATTCATATCCTAATGGGGATAATAAAAAAGGTGAAAAAGCCAAGCAAAAAACATAATTGATGATTTGGTCATAGCGTTTAAGTTGACACATTACTGCAGCCTTGAAGAATGAGAAATTTTTGAATGGTGATAAAAGGGAAAAGAGTAATGACTTGCTTGAGATTATTCTTGGTTTTGTACTAAAAGTTCCAAGAGTCACAACCCAATTTATATTATTTCCGATGTCCAGAGCCCCTCACAAAATTGGAGGGAAAATGGTGTCGAAAGGTTGTAGGGAATGGGCTTTAGAAACACATCCCATAAAGCTGAGGAGTGCAGGGGACGAACACTGGAAAGCCTCCAAGGAGTGCCTGTGATGGATGAGTGCTGATGAAAGCAACCTGCAATGGGTTGCTACCTACTATCATCCCCACAGAGGTCAAAGGATGGTGCCAAAAGTACAAATTCCTAAGCCTATGAGAAATAACCCTGCTACTACCATACACTTACTTATAAGTGGCAGTATTTTATTGAGTAACATTTGATGTACATGAGCCTGATCTTCTCATTTTCCTTCCTCCCATGACAAGTGTGTTTTCCTTCTTCAGCACATCCAACGCCAGTTCTCAAAATAAACAAAGCCAGTTTATCAGGCCCCTTCTTCATCACCTCTCATCCTCAATCCCTCATCCCCATAAAGCTGGCTCCTAAACCCTTACTAAGGAGCCCCTAAGAAGCTGCTCTTTGCTATTTAATCAATAGCTACACCTGTGATGCCATGGTGCCTACTGAGGTTTGTGTTTGTTTGATTTTTTTGTTCAAGTATAATTAACATACAGTGTTTTATTAGTTCAGGCATACAATATGATTCAACAAGTCTATACATTCCTCAGTGCTCATCACGAGACATGTACTCTTAATCTACTTTATCTATTTCACCCATTCCCCCACCTACATCCCCTCTGGCAACCACGAGCTTGTTCTCTATATTCAAAGGTGTGTTTTTTTGTTTGACCCTCTTTTTCTTTGTTCATTTGTTTTGTTTCTTAAATTCCACATACCAGTGAAATCATATGGTATTTTTCTTTTCTCTGACTGACTTATTTCACTTAGCATTATACTCTCTGATCCATCCATGTTGTTGCAAATGACATGATCTCATTCTTTTTATGCCTAGGTAATATTCCATTTTATATATGCCACAACTTCTTTATCCATTCACCTATCAATGGATAAATAGGTTGCTTCCATATCTTGGATATTATAAATAACGCTGCAATAACTATAAGGATGTATATATCTCTTCAAATTTGTGTTTTTGATTTCTTTGGGTAAATACCCAGTAAAGGAATTTACCAAATCATATGGTAATTCCATTTTTAATTTTTTGAGGACCCCCATGCTGTTTTCCACAGTGGCTGCACTGTGGCTGCACCAATTTGCAATCCCACCAACAGTGTGTGGGGGTCCCTTTTCTCCACATCCTCACAAATATTTGTTTCTTGTGTTGTCGATTTTAGCCATTCTGACAGGTGTGAGGTGATATCTCATTGTGGTTTTGATTTGCATTTCCCCAATGTTAAGTGATGTTGAGCATCTTTTCATGTGTCTGTTGGCCATCTGTATGTCTTCTTTGGGAAAATATCTATCCATGTTCTCTGCCCATTTTTAGTTGAATTATTTGCAAGATTTTTTGATGTTGAGTTGTATGAGTTCTTTATATATTTTGGATATTAACCCCTTACCAGATACATCATTTGCAAATATCTCCTTCTATTCAGTAGATTGTCTTTTTGCTTTATTGATGGGTTCTTTCACTGTGTAAAAGCTTTTTATTTTGGTGTATTCCCAATAGTTTAATTTTGCTTTGTTTCCCTTGCCAAAGTAGACATAACTAAAAAAGTGTTCCTACAGCTGATGTCAAAGACATTACTGCCTATGTTTTCTTCTAGGAATTTTATGGATTCAGGTCTTATATTTAGGTCTTTAAACTAATTTGAGGTGTGTGTGTGTGCATGTGTGTATGGTATAAGAAAGTAGTCCAGTTTCATTCTTTTGCATGTAGCTGTCCAGTATTCCCACCACCATTTGTTAAAGAAACTGTCTTTTTCCCCTCATATATTCTTGCCTCCTTTGTCATAGATTAATTGACCATAAACTTACTGGTTTATTTCTGGACTCTACTCTGTTCCGTTGATCTATGTGTCTATTTTTGTGCAGTACCATCGTTTTGATTACTAGATCTTTGTAGTATATTTGAAATCTGAAATCATGACATCTCCCATTTTGTTTTTCTTTTTTAAGATTGCTTTGGCCATTTGGGATCTTTTGTGCTTCCACACAAAATTTATGATTATTTGTTCTAGTTCTGTGAAAAATCATACGGTCTTCCTATTTTTAATTTTTTTGCAGAAGCTCCATACTCTTTTCCACAGTGGCTATACCAATTTACATTCCCGTCAACAGATCCCCCCCTCAGCCTGCATCCAGGCATTGTCATAATTCTAATTTTATTTATTTTATTTGTGCTTATCCTTCTGGGATCTCTCTTTTTCCATACTAAACAGTATATTAGTTAGCGTGAGGGACACACACACACACATTTTCTTGGGTTATCCTGAAGAGCTACTAACTTCCAGCGAACTTATTCTCTGTCCACCTGCCCCAGCTCCATTTTCAGGGAAGCATATTTTCAAAACCAGAGAAGTGTTCTTTGCCCACACATCACACCTTCACTTTCTTTCTGTAACTAGAAATAGTACCAGATATTTGTGGATTCCTAAAACTCTGAGGAATCCCCACATAGCTCAGTTAGAAATTTAACACCTGTTTCTCTTCCCCCTCTCAACTTCCCTTGAGTCTACAAAGTCTTCTTGCATTTACATCTTGCACACTCACACTTAGAAACAGTACCTTTGGCTTAGCACCTGGTATAGGATACCAAAGGAAGGGACATTGACAACTGAATTCTGTTATTCTTGCCATTTGCACTCTCTTCAAAGAATATTTCAAAAGGATCATATTTGCCTGGAAAATGAATACAAATGATGTCTTGATCTATTGTTACCTTGTTGCTAATAGTTTTTATGGGAAGAGGTGTCCTCCTAACTTCACTGTTAGCACCTGCTGATATACTTTCTCACACACACCAATGTCTGGAGAGCAATATACATAAGTCTCCTTACTTCACCACAAGGAAATCTTATTTAGAAGTTTGGACAAGTTAGTTGAGCTTTCATTTCTATATCTGCAAAATAGAAATAGTGATTCTTACCTCACAGGGTATTGTAGAAATTACCAAGTGGATGTGAAATTACTTTGTAAAGTAAACACATCATAAATTCAGGTAATAAAATTTTAATTGGGTTGGCAGTTCAAAGTCTCCCAGTTGGATGCCCTTGTTTTCTTAGTTAGGTCTCACTGATTACAAGCAACACAAACCACATGAACCAGATTAAGAAAAATGGGGAAATGTTTTATAAAAATGCCATACTGTCAAAAAACAAACAAACAAACAAACTGGAGCAGAAAAACAGCAGAGCCTTGGAAGAGACTAAACCCTGGAATTGGAAGATCTCTGGTATTCTCTCTATCTTGTCTCTTTGTTTTATTAGTTCAATTTACCTTATTCTTCTCCAATAATGTCCTTAGGACCAGGCAAGAGGGACATCTGCCCTAGACTCGGAACTTTAGAAGGTCCCATGACCGGCCTCTCCCTGACTGTGACCTTCCCTAGGAGGCAAGTAGTCTGCGAGGTTCAAAAATATGTTCCCACATGTGTAGAGCCTCCCCTATGTACATGTGGGGCAAGAAGTATATAGAAACTCTCTCTCTGTACCTTCTGCTCAACATTGCTGTGAACCTAAAACTGCTCTAAAAAATAAAGTCAATTTTCAGTGACAACAACAACAACAAAAACTGTGCCTTTCCAGAGTCCACACAGTCCCTTCTAGAACATGGTGGGGACACATGAGGCCCCAGAATTCCCTCCCTCCACTTTCAGTGGGCCTGAGTTTATTCCCAGAACCTGCAGCAGCCTCTTTCCTGGGTCTGTCTTCCCAAGGACAGACTCTTCTGCAAGTGCGCCCCTCTAATCCCAAGCAGGGTCAAGGCAGATGGTGATTAAATGATTTCCTGGAGTGTCCATGTCCATGCACTATATGGACACTTGGTGGAAAAAGGAGAGGTTACAGTCCAACTGTCCCCTCAAAATCAGTTTTCCTTATAGAATTCTGAGGAGTTTTAGTATTTTAAATTCCAAACCTCAACCCCCAGGTTGTTGTAAATATATTTGTCAAGAAAGGAAGATAGAAAATATCTTATTTAATAATTTGTTTCTTTAATTTATGCCTTTCCAATACTTAAATACATGATATGAGAGCCGCCATTTGTACTCTTGCTCCTAGTGCCATTCATGTTAGGGATAAGCCAGTTCTTTCCCAAAGGTAGGCTGCATGCTCCAAAGTAACAAGCAGAAGCCTTAGTCACAAGAGAGAACAAATTCCAGTCTCTCAGCTCCAACTCCAAGTTGAGTCTGATTAGCTCAGCTCACTTTAGAGAGGGGAGGAGGGCTGCAGCCTCTCATCTAATCATTTGAGTATTTTGAAAGTGAGACTTTCCATAGAAATACGACCATGAGAGGAGGAGACATCCTTGTGGTAGAATGCGCAATTCCTAGAGAAATTTAACTGGGTGGATTCCTCACCTAGTATCCAACTTCCCAGGTAAAATAAATTCAAGTTTTACTCCTTTTATTCCAATAGAAAAAATTGGCAGAAAATATGGAAAATCAATATATTCCAGTTGGAAGACAATTCTACCGTGCATTATTAGTCTTTTTCATGGTTAGCTTTAATAGGAATAATTAATATGTACTATAGTACAGATGACATTTCTGTTAAATAGAAATTAAAGTTTTATTCAAATGATATTCAATCACCATCCTCATATATTTTAAAAAGGTGGTCAGTGTGCTAATACAAATCTAATACATTTTTCCTTATTAGAATATCAAGCTAAAAGGTTTTTAAGGCATTCCATTTATTTATTCTTCCCAATCTCCCTTCTTAAAAAAAAAAAAAAAAAACAGTAACAAACCTAATAAGGTATACAATGTTTCATTAGAAAACACTTGCCAAGCCTTCAAGCTATAGCAGAATGAATACAGTTCATATTTGGGAACTCCAACAGTCCTATTTGAAAAAATACAAAGGACTGGATACTAGTATTTGCTTTGGATACATGAAAAGCATCTGGAATAACAATTTTTCAGCAAGATTATCTCCATGTGACAGTATCAAATATGGAAGGAAGGAGAAAGTATACTTTCAACCTCTTCTGCAAGAAAAGGAAAGCTCATCCAAAGAAGAAAAAAGACAAGCATACATTGTTAGTTTCTTTTTTTCTTCCCCTCAAATAACCTAATATTACTGTTTACACTTAAACTGAAAGGCTCATAGTTCTACCCAAGTTTGAAGCTTCACTTCACTGACATTAAATGGGTTGGTTTTTGTTTTTTTTTTTTCCCCTATAATCACAATCGTCTAAGTGTTTCATTACAAGTCTTCTGGTTATCATTAGTATTAGTCATCAATTACTGTAAAGATCATAAAGTATTACACATTTGCACTATGCTAGGATTGTAGGTGGAAGAGGGATAGTGAAAGAAAAAGTAGCAAAGGAGAAGTACAATGACTCTTGGCCATGGAGAAATTCTCAAGTAATTGAGTTTTTAGAAAAGATAAACATGAAAGTTTAAGATCTATAAACTGGCCCTCTTAAATTTATATGGGTCCAGGTACCCACAGGGAATTCTTCCTGTGCCCTAGGGATTGCACAGATTTTTTTGAGCCAGATTAATTTATCTGAGGCTATGTTTACATAGTAAGCACATTCTTCTTACATAGATGGTGTGTGTGAATCGATAAACAGTAAAAGTTTTGTAATAATGCTTTTATTGAACATTGGAAAAAATGTATTATTATTTTTCTTTGGACTTGCTTGAGAGGCATGGTAGAGACTCATAAGGAACTGAAACCAACTTTTTGCCACTCCTGCTGCTCACAGCCACCTTTTATCACTGCTACAGTTTGGCCTGCAGAAGCAGTTCATTCTTCCAACCCTTCCTAAATTACTTCATGCCTAGTCAACCTAGATTGCTGGTCCAGGTGGAGAGATCTTCTCTTAGGAAAGTTGTATTGCCTTCCGTTTCTATGGATCATTGACTCAATCCAATCTGAATCCATATCTGTCTTGAAAATTTTGCTGAAGGAAGTAAAGAAACAACTAATACATTCCGACATCCTGATTTTTTTTTTTTTTACCTTTTCTTTTAGAGCTTTGGTCTCCCTAAGCATTTGGTCCACTTTTCAAGTGATTGCAGATGACAGCTTTCCAAATATTTTTCCACGGTGTAATATGGCAGCCAACTTTCCAGAATGCAACTGTGTTTTTGTACCACTCAGCCAATGCCTACTTTGAAGTAACAAATTTTGCATCTTTTAGAGTAGAGGTTCAGGTACTATAATAAAAGCCAGAATAATAGTGGTTTAAACAAAATAATCTGTCTTCATGTAGCAATCCAAGTTTTAACAGAACTGGGCTGATATGGCAGCTCCATGGTATTAGGAACCCAGGACCCAAGTTATCCTGATGCTCTGTTGTCCTAAGTAATTGCTCTCATCAAAGAAGTCTCTGTGTTATATCCATATCTCAGACAGCAGGAGGAGAAAGGAGATGCAGGGAAAAAGATGCTTCTTCCTTGCAAGACTCAGAAGCTGCACACATTACTTATGCTCATATTCATTGGTTTGATCATATGACCACACCAAGTGTCAAGGGAGGCTGAGAAATGCAATCATTTGGTAGATGGTCATGTGCCCCAACTAAATATTCAACCACATAGAAAAGAGAGGGAACTGGATATGGGCACCACTAGCAGGCCCTGCTACAATGTTTACCGGAAAAGCTGAGTACATATGTATACAATGACAAAGGAGTCATTCAGACCCCTTCTCTGGGTTAGCTAACCCTGGGTTAGCAATACCATAGCTGCCACCTGATCAGGTCATGTGAGGTTATCTGATCAATGGTTGTTTTCTGACTGATGGTCTGAGAATTATTAAAATAATAATTCAAACTGTGTAGGATTTATATTACAGCAAAAGAACTGCTGAGAGCAAATAGATCAGTATTTTCTCAGAAGAACCATGACTCTCTTAAAAGGACACTGAAGAAAATTTTCCTCACATTAGGGTTGGTTTTTTTTTTTTTTCATTTGAATGTTATATCCAGAAAGAAAATTTCTTTCCCTTCCTCCTTCTTTTTCTCTTTCCTTCCATCTTTTCCTTCTTGGATTCATATTTAATAATTAACAAATATTAATATTTAATAATAGGTAGCTATAAACTACCTTATATATGCCAGGAACTTACACACACACACACTATATAGATAGATAGATACATACACACACACACATATATATATACTCCTTAAGCATAGTGTGTGTGAATATATATATTCACACAACCACTATACACACACACACACACACACACACACACATATACATATATATATCCTGCTTAAGCCATACAACAATTGTATGAGGTAGATATTATCCTTAATTTATAAATGAGGGAGGGTGCCTGGGTGGCTCAGTTGTTAAGCATCTGACTTCGGTTCAGGTCATGATCCCAAGGTCCTAGGATTATGCCCCACATCAGGCTCCCGGCTTGGCTGTCACCCAAAGACTGCTTACTGTCACCCAATACAGTTCATTCCTTCTTCCTGAATAACAGAACCTCCAGTTTCACTGTGCACAAAGCTTCCCTCTCACCCTACATATGTCCAAGGTAAGCAAAATTTTTCTGTACACCATATAGAAAGTATCCTTGAAGGAAAGGGGCATAGCCTCCTTCTTCCTTTACTACTTCTGCAGGATGGAATGTAAATATGATGTTGGAGCCTGTTATGGGTTAAATTGTACCTCCCTGAAAACTAAGATTTGTTGAAGTCCTAACTTCTAGTACCTGTGAATGAGACTTTATTTGGAAATAGGGTCTTTGCAGATTTAATCAAGTAAAGATAAGGTCATGAGAGTAGGCCTTAATCCAGGGTGACAAATGTCCTCATAAGAAGAGGAAACTTTGAACACAGACATACAGGGAGAAGCCATGTGAAGATACATCAGCAGGCAGAGAGGGAAGGCAATGTAGAGACACCCAGGGAGAAGACGCACGTGATGACAGAGGCAGACCAGAGCGATGCATCTACAAGCCAAGGAACATCAAAGAATGCCCACAAACAGTGGAAGCTAGAAGAGGCAAGAAGGATTTTCTCCTACATTCTTTACAGAGAATATGACCATACTTCTTAATTTCACATTTCTAGCCTCCAGACTGTAAAACAATCAATTGCCATTGTTAAGCCAGTTCATTGTACTTGGTTTCAGCACCCTGGGAAGCTAAGACAGTGCCTAAGCAGTCATCTTGGATCATGAGATGGCTTGCTACGAATGTCAGAACAGCAAGACAGAGGAGCCTGGGGCCTTGATGACTTTGTGAATAGAGTTCTGAACTACCTGTCTGTGGAGTTTTACAAGATAAAGAAACAAGTTCTAATCTTGAAGCAACTGTTGTTTTGAGGTTTTTTACTTACGGATGAACCGAATTCTGATACGAACCACATACCTCTCCTTCTAAGACGTACTACAAATCGTTTTGGTGTCTAATACCAGCCTTCACTGAATGTTCCGGTTCTCCACCCATTTTCTCAGTGGAAATGGTTAGGAGTGTGATAAAGCTAATTATAGATTCTAGCTTTACCAAGGAAGATGGTGAAATTAAGGTGGTTCTTTAGAATTGCTAAGAAGCAAACGGCTCCAGGGTTGAAATCATGGGTTATTTGGATTAAATATGATAGTAGCATAGCACAATGGTAAAAGAACAGACTGTGGCCTCAGGAGTCTTGGAATCCAACTCCAACTGCTACACCTTACTAGCTAGCAACATGTCTTTAAGTAAGTTATTTCACATCTGTACTCCTCAGGTTTCTCATCTGTACTATATATAAAAAAAGAGACATGTTAATGGTTGGCTTAACTCATGAAATCAGGAGTGAGAAGATAAGAATGACTTTATAAGATTGTTCAGGTTAAATGAGAGAAACACACAAAGTGCTTAACACAGTTCCAGACACACAGTAAGTTCCTTCCCACCACCACGTTTTTGCAGGTGTAGTTCTATTTCCATGAATTTTTCTTACTGTCATTAGATTCTAGTAAAAATACACTCTTCATCTGATTAATTCACATTCTTGCATTAGCCTCAGCTCAGACTTCACCTCTTCAGAAATCCCATCTTGTTCCCTTCTGCAACTAAGTCACAGATAATTTTATGATTTTTAATCAAAGCTCTTAGTAAAATTTGATCTAAGATAATCATTTGCATTATGAGTTGATTGATTTCTGTCTTCCCTTCTAGACTGACACTACCCAAAATAGGGTCTACTGGCCAGTGCTGGTTTGCAAACTACTACTCATTCTCCAAGAGATAAATATAGAAACTAAGATTAAATATTTAGAAACTTTTATAGCAATTTGATATAGTAATTAGGGCTTATATTTTTCATGTTTGATTTTTTGTTGTTTTCCTAGCAATTCACATTGATTTTTTAAAATTGTTTAACTGACCCTACAGAAAATAACTAACAAAATGGTAATTATAAAGTCTTCCCTATCAATAATTACTTGAAATGTAAATGGACTAAGTCTCCAATCAAAAGATGTAAAGTGACTAAATGGATTAAAAATTAAGACCCAACTACATGCTGTCTACAAGAAAGTCATTTTAGATTTAAGGTCATGGGTATTAAAGAGGGCACATATTGAATGGAGCACTGGGTGGTTATACTTTGCAAACAATGAATCATGGAACACTACATCAAAAACTAATGATGTAATGTATGGTGATTAACATAACATAATAAAATAAAATAAAATAAAAAATTTTTAAAAGGGGAAAAAAAAGAACACATATGAGATGAAAATGAAAAGATAGGAAAGTCGGTATAAACAATAACCAAAAAGGAGCATGGGTGGCAATATTACATCAGACCAATTAGACTTTAGTGAAAAATAGTCACAAGAGACAAAGAAGGACATTATATAATGATAAAAGGAAAATACAATAATTAGAAATATATATGTGCCCAGTGTCAGAGTACCTAAATACATTTAGCAAACATTAACAAAACTGAAGGGAAAAATAAGCAGAAATACCACAATGGTAGAGACTTCAATTCTCCATTTTCAATAATGAACAAGAACATCTTCACATAAGATCAATCAATAAATAAAAGGCTTGAATAACACTATCGAGCAAGGGGACCTAACACATATACAGAACACTCCACCCCACAACAATAGAATACACATTCTTCTCAAGCACACACAGATCTCTGTCCAGGTTAGATGACGTTAAGTCAAAAACCAAGTCTTAACAAATTTAAGAAGATTGAAATCATACCATGTATCTTTTCCGACCACAATGAAATGAAACTGGAAATCAATAGAAGGAAAATTCACAAAAGTGAAAATAAACAACCCTTGAACAACCACTTGTCCAAAGAAGAAATCAAAAAAGAAATTCCTGAGACAAACAAAAACAAAAACACAACATACCAAATTTATGGGACTTCACAAAAGCATTACTAAAGAAGAAGTTCATAGTGATGCATGCCTACATTAAAAAAGAAAAAAGATCTCAAATAAACAACCTACATTTACACCTCGAGGACCTGGAAAAAAAAGAACAAACTAAGCCCAAAGTTAGCAGAAGGAAGGAAACAACAAAGATAAGAGCAGAAATAAACAAAATAGAAAATAGAAAAACAATAGAAAAAATCAACAGAACTAAGAGTTGGGTTGCTTTTTTCGAAAAGATAAAATTGAGAAACACTTGGCTAGACTAAGAAAAAAAGAGAGAAGCTCAAATCAATAAAATCAGAAATGAAAGAAGAGACATTGCAACCGATGGCACAGAAATAAAAACAATCATAAGAGTCTACTATGCACAATTATATGCCAACAAATTAGACAATCTAGAAGAATGGATAAATTCCTAGAAACATACAATCTACAATGACTAAATCATGAAGAAATAAAAGGTATGAGTAGATGTATAACCAGTAAAGATATTGAATCAGTAATCAAAAATCTCCCAACAAAGATGGCTTCACTGGTGAATTCTACCATTTAAAGAATTAATGTCAATGCTTTTCCAAAAAAATTGAGGAGGAGGGCACCCTTCCAGCTCATTTCAAGAGGCCAACCTTACCTTTCTACCAAAGCCAGACAAAACGCCACAAGAAAAGAAAACTACATGCCAAATTCCCTGATGAATACAGATGCAAAAACCCTCAATAACATACTAGTAAATCAAATCCAGCAGCATATTAAAATAATTACACAATGTGACCAATTGGGATGACTTATCCCTACAATACAAGCATGTTTCAACATACAAAAGTCAATTAATGTGATACACATTAATTGAATGAAGAATAAAAATCATATGATCTGATGGACATTGGGGAAGATATGTGCTACGGTGAGTGCTGTGAATTCTGCAAGACTGTTGAATCACAGATCTGTACTTCTGAAACAAATAACGCAACATATTTTAAGAAAAAAGAAAAAGAAGAAGATAGCAGGAGAGGAAGAATGAAGGGGAGTAAGTCAGAGGGGGAGACGAACCAGGAGAGATGATGGACTCTGAAAAACAAACTGAGGTTTCTGGAGGGGAGGAGGGAGGGGGGATGGGTTAGCCTGGTGATGGGTATTGAGGAGGGCACATTCTGCATGGAGCACTGGGTGTTATGAACAAACAATGAATCATGGAACACTACACCAAAACAAATTATGTAATATATGGTGATTAACATAACAATAAAAAATTTAAAAAAAAATCATATGATCATCTCAAAAGATGCAGAAAAAAAATTTGAAAAAATCTAACAATGCTTTATAATACAGACTCTCAACAAACTAGGTATAGAAGAAATATACCTCAACATAATAAAGACCATATATGACAAGCCCAGAGCTGACATCATACTCAATGGTGAAAAACTGAAAACTTTTCCTTTAAGATCATGAACAAGGCAAGGATGACCCATGCTCACCTCTTTTACTTGCCATAGTACTGAAAATCTTAGCCAAAGAAATTAAGCAAGAAATGGAAATCAAAGGCATCTAATTTGGAAGGGAGGAAGTAAAATGGTCCCTGTCTGCAGGCAACATGATCTTACATATAGAAAACCCTCAAGACTCTATCAAAAAGAGAAAAAAACTATTAGAGCTAATAAATAAATTCAGTAAAGTTGCAGGATACAAAATCAACATACAAAAATCAGTTGTGTTTCTATACATTATCAATGAACTATCTGAAAAGGAAATTAGGAAAACAATCCTATTTATAACAGCACCAAAAAGAATTAAATAACTACTTAGGAGTAAACTTAATGAAAGAAGTGAAAGGCTTTTATACTGAAAGCTACAAAACATTGTTGAAAGAAATTAAACAAGACACAGCACAAAGAAAGACAGAAAGATATCCTGTGTTCACTGACTGGAAGAATTAATAGTGTCAAATGTCCATAATACCCAAAGTGCTCTACAGATTCATTGCAGTCTCTAACATGGAATCTACAAGGGGCATGTGATGAATGGCTGAGCTGAGGTTGAAGAGCATGAGTGACAGGTGGCAATGATCCTGAGGGCAACAGTTTCCAGGGCTGAGTGTCCCAGGCACATTAGCCTGGAAGGAATGATTGTTAGATATATCCAAGCTACTTTCCTCTTTAAAAACCTCTGATGATAAGGGGACCATGATTTCCGTTTCAAAGCCGCTCTAGGTCCACTGAGTAGACACCATGAGCAAAAATCACCCTCTTGAGTCGAAAAAATTTAAGGACAAGAAGTTAGCATTGAAATTGAACAGTAGCAGACCTGTCCAAGGAATACAGAGGGGATTCGATCTCTTTACGTGTTTTGTGATAGATGAATGTGTGATGATCACAACTCGGGGTGACTGAACAGCATTGGAATGTGGTAATACAGGGAAGCGGTGTCATCACGTCAGAAACCTTGGCGAATCTAGAAATAATGGCTGTGTTCAGCAGAGAAATCAATCATTTCTGTGTGTCCCCTCTCCAAATGGCCTGCTTCACCGAGATGTAAAAATTCAAGTTGTGAACATTTGCCATATTAAATTCTTAATTTTTTTGTTTTGAGAGTGTGAGCAGGGGTGGGAGAGGTGCAGAGGGAGAGGGAGGGAGAAAATCTTAAGCAGACTCCATGCTCAGCGGGGTGCTGGAGCCCAACCCAGGGCTCCATCTCCCCACCCTGAGATCATGACCTAGGCCAAATCAAGAGTCAGACGTGCTTAACCTACTGCACCACCCAGGCACCCATCATATTAAATTTTTATTAAAACCGAAACATCCAAAACGCTGCTAAGATCAGGTCCAAAATCCTCTGACTGACATAAAATTCTCCATCACTTGGTGCCAATCTACCTTTCTCATCACTTCACGCCAGCAACCCTTTCCCAATATGTATTGTCCCAGAGCCACACTAGGCCGTTCACGGATTTCCTCAGCCCGCCTGGCCTTTCCACAGCTCCATGCCTTCGCTCTTGCTATTCTCTGCCCGTAATGCCTGTCTTTTCCTCTCCATCCAGCAAATTCTTATCCCCATTTGAAACCTGTTTATCCCCATTTGTGAAGCCTTCACGGCTCACTTACCTGGATAGTTTGTCTCTCATTCCCCTGCATTCGCCATTGCATTATATTCCAATTATTTGTTTGCATGTCTGCTTTTGTGCTGAGACAGGGAGCTCCTTGAAAGCCAGTTTTAATATTCTGGTGCTTAAGCAGAATTGGGAAAAATGCAAATAGCCTATGATTTTGCATTTAAAGCAATTATAGCAGTATTTTTTCCTGCATTCTTCCTTGTGACACAATTTCTTTTTTTGCACTTACCCCTTCCCAGCTGAATCTTTCATTTTGCTACTCTCAAGCCCAAATACAGGAGAAAACATCTCTCCTTGCAAGGTTAATAAGTTTATCTATAAAAAGGGCCAAATAAATGTTTCAATTGTGTTTTAAAATTAATGAATACACACACCACAATATTCCACAAGGAGAACTTTTCAATCCCAGGAGCATTTTCAGGGAAATGTAACTAGCATGTTTTAACTGACATTTAACTTACCAACAGAATGTACTTTCAGTTGTTATGTTCCAAATGGAACGCATTTCCTTAGGAAGACAAGCTTTCTATTTTCTTTTTTTTTAATTTTTTTATTGTTATGTTAATCACCATATATTACATCATTAGTTTTTGATGTAGTGTTCCATGAACATTGTTTGTTCGTAACACCCAGTGCTCCATGCAGAATGTGCCCTCTTTAATACCCATCACCAGGCTAACCCATCCCCCTACCCTCCTCCCATCTAGAACCCTCAGTTTGTTTTTCAGAGTCCATCATCTCTCATGGTTCATCTCCCCCTCTGACTTACTCCCCTTCATTCTTCCTCTCCTGTTATCTTCTTCTTTTTCTTTTTTCTTAAAATATGTTGCGTTATTTGTTTCAGAAGTACAGATCTGTGATTCAACAGTCTTGCAGAATTCACAGCGCTCACTGTAGCACATACCCTCCCCAATGTCTATCACCCAGCCACCCCATCCCTCCCACCCCCCACCACTCCAGTAACACTCAGTTTGTTTCCTGAGATTAAGAATTCCTCATATCAGTGAGGTCATATGATACATGTCTTTCTCTGATTGATTTATTTCACTAAGCATAACACCCTCCAGTTCCATCCACGTCGTTGCAAATGGCAAGATCTCATTCCTTTTGATGGCTGCATAATATTCCATTGTGTATATATACCACTTCTTCTTTATCCATTCATCTGTCAACGGACATCTTGGCTCTTTCCACAGTTTGGCTATTGTGGACATCGCTGCTATAAACATTGGGGTGCACGTACCCCTTCGGGTCCCTACATCTGTATCTTTGAGGTAAATGCCCAGTAGTGCAATTGCTGGATCGAACGGTAGCTCTAATTTCAACTGTTTGAGGAACCTCCATACTGTTTTCCAGAGTAGTTGCACCAGCTTGCATTCCCACCAACAGTGTAGGAGGGTTCCCCTTTCTCCACATCCCCGCCAACATCTGTCATTCCCTGACTTGTTAATTTTAGCCATTCTGATGGGTGTGAGGTGGTATCTCATTGAGATTTTGATTTGGATTTCTCTGATGCCGAGCGATGTTGAGCACTTTTTCATGTGCGTGTTGGTCATTTGGATGTCTTCTTTGGAAAAATGTCTGTTCATGTCTTCTGCCCATTTCTTGATTGGATTATTTGTTCTTTGGGTGTTGAGTTTGATAAGTTCTTTATAGATTTTGGATACTAGCCCTTTATCTGATATGTCATTTGCAAATATTTTCTCCCATTCTGTCGGTTGTCTTTGGTTTTGTGGACTGTTTCTTTTGCTGTGCAAAAGCTTTTTATCTTGATGAAATCCCAATAGTTCATTTTTGCCCTGGCTTCCCGTGCCTTTGGCGATGTTTCTAAGAAGAAGTTGCTGTGGCTGAGGTCGAAGAGGTTGCTACCTGTGTTCTCCTTTAGGATTTTGATGGACTCCTGTCTCACGTTTAGGTCTTTCAACCATTTGGAGTCTATTTTTGTGTGTGGTGTAAGGAAATGGTCCAGTTTCATTCTTCTGCATGTGGCTGTCAAATTTTCCCAACACCATTTGTTGAAGAGTGTCTTTTTTCCATTGGACATTCTTTCCTGCTTTGTCAAAGATGAGTTGACCATAGAGTTGAGGGTCCATTTCGGGGCTCTCGATTCTGTTCCATTGATCTATGTGTCTGTTTTTGTGCCAGTACCATACTGTCTTAATGATGACAGCTTTGTAATAGAGCTGGAAGTCCGGAATTGTGATGCCGCCAGCTTTGCTTTTCTTTTTCAATATTCCTGTGGCTATTCGGGGTCTCTTCTGGTTCCATACAAATTTTAGGATTATTTGTTCCATTTCTTTGAAAAAAGTGGATGGTATTTTGATGGGGATTGCATTGAATGTGTAGATTGCTCTAGGTAGCATTGACATCTTCACAATGTTGGTTCTCCCAATCCATGAGCATGGAACGTTTTTCCATTTCTTTGTTTCTTCTTCAATTTCTTTCATGAGTACTTTATAGTTTTCTGAGTACAGATCCTTTGCCTCTTTGGTTAAATTTATTCCTAGGTATCTAATGGTTTTGGGTGCAATTGTAAATGGGATCGACTCCTTGATTTGTCTCTCTTCTGTCTTGTTGTTGGTGTATAGGAATGCCACTGATTTCTCTGCATTGATTTTATATCCTGCTACTTTACTGAATTCCTGTGTGAGTTCTAGGAGTTTTGGGGTGGAGTCTTTTGGGTTTTCCACATACAGTATCATATCATCTGCAAACAGTGAGAGTTTGACTTCCTCTTTGCCGATTTGGATGCCTTTGATTTCTTTTTGCTGTCTGATTGCTGTGGCTAGGACTTCTAATACTATGTTGAATAGCAGTGGTGAGAGTGGACATCCCTGCCGTGTTCCTGACCTTAGGGGAAAAGCTCTCAGCCTTTCCCCATTGAGAATGATATTCGCTGTAGGTTTTTCATAGATGGCTTTTATGATATTGAGGTATGTACCCTCTAACCCTATACTCTGAAGAGTTTTGATCAAGAAAGGATGCTGTACTTTGTCAAATGCCTTTTCTGCATCTATTGAGAGGATCATATGATTCTTGTTCTTTCTTTTGTTAATGTATTGTATCACGTTGATTGATTTGCAGATGTTGAACCAGCCTTGCAGCCCAGGGATAAATCCCACTTGGTCATGGTGAATAATCCTTTTAATGTACTGTTGGATCCTATCGGCTAGTATTTTGGTGAGAATTTTTGCATCCATGTTCATCAAGGATATTGGTCTGTAATTCTCCTTTTTGTTGGGGTCTTTGTCTGGTTTTGGAATCAAGGTAATGCTGGCCTCATAAAATGAGTTTGGAAGTTTTCCTTCCATTTCTATTTTTTGGAACAGTTTCAGGAGAATAGGTATTAATTCTTCTTTAAATGTCTGATAGAATTCCCCTGGGAAGCCATCTGGCCCTGGGCTTTTGTTTGTTGGGAGATTTTTGATGACTGCTTCAATTTCCTTCGTGGTTATAGGTCTGTTCAGGTTTTCTATTTCTTCCTGGTTCAATTTTGGTAGTTGATACATCTCTAGGAATGCACCCATTTCTTCCAGGTTATCTAATTTGCTGGCATATAGTTGCTCATAATATGTTCTTATAATTGTTTTTATTTCTTTGGTGTTGGTTGTGATCTCTCCTCTTTCATTCATGATTTTGTTGATTTGGGTCATTTCTCTTTTCTTTTTGATCAGTCTGGCCAGGTGTTTATCAATCTTGTTAATTCTTTCAAAGAACGAGCTCCTAGTTTCGTTGATCTGTTCTACTGTTCTTTTGGTTTCGATTTCGTTGATTTCTGCTCTGATCTCTATTATTTCTCTTCTCCTGCTGGGTTTAGGCTTTATTTGCTGTTCTTTCTCCAGCTCCTTTAGGTGTACGGTTAGGTTGTGTATTTGAGACCTTTCTTGTTTCTTGAGAAAGGCTTGTATTGCTATATACTTTCCTCTCAGGACTGCCTTTGCTGTATCCCAAAGATTTTGAACAGTTGTGTTTTCATTTTCATTGGTTTCCATGAATTTTTTTAATTCTTCTTTAATTTCCTGGTTGACCCATTCATTCTTTAGTAGGATGCTCTTTAGCCTCCATGTATTTGAGTTCTTTCTGACTTTCCTCTTGTGATTGAGTTCTAGTTTCAAAGCATTGTGGTCTGAAAATATGCAGGGAATGATCCCAATCTTTTGGTACCGGTTGAGACCTGATTTGTGACCTAGGATGTGATCAATTCTGGAGAATGTTCCATGGGCACTAGAGAAGAATGTGTATTCCATTGCTTTGGGATGGAATGTTCTGAATATATCTGTGAAGTCCATTTGGTCCAGTGTGTCATTTAAAGTCTTTATTTCCTTGTTGATCTTTTGCTTAGATGATCTGTCCATTTCAGTCAGGGGGGTGTTAAAGTCCCCCACTATGATTGTATTGTTGTCAATGTATTTCTTTGCTTTTGTTATTAATTGCCTTATATAATTGGCTGCTCCCATGTTCGGGGCATAGATATTTACAATTGTTAGATCTTCTTGTTGGATAGACCCTTTAAGTAGGATATAGTGTCCTTCCTCATCTCTTATTACAGTCTTTGTTTTAAAATCTAGTTTGTCTGATATAAGGATTGCCACCCCAGCTTTCTTTTGGTGTCCATTAGCATGGTAAATGGTTTTCCACACCCTCACTTTCAATCTGGGGGTGTCTTTGGGTCTAAAATGAGTCTCTTGCAGACAGCATATAGATGGGTCTTGTTTTTTAATCCAATCTGATAGCCTGTGTCTTTTGATTGGGGCATTGAGCCCATTTACATTCAGGGTAACTATTGAAAGGTATGAATTTAGTTCTTTTGTATTGCCTGTAAGGTGACTGTTAACTGTATGTTGTCTGTGTTCCTTTCTGATCTTTGCTGCTTTTAGGCTCTCTCTTTGCTTAGAGGACCCCTTTCAATATTTCTTGGAGGGCTGGTTTCGTGTTTGCAAATTCCTTTAGTTTTTGTTTGTTCTGGAAGCTTTTGATCTCTCCTTCTAATTTCAGTGACAGCCTAGCTGATATAGTATTCTTGGCTGCATATTTTTCTTGTTTAGTGCTCTGAAGATATCTTGCCAGTCCTTTCTGGCCTGCCAGGTCTCTGTGGATAGGTCTGTTGCCAATCTAATGTTTCTACCATTGTAGGTTACGTATCTCTTCTCCCGAGCTGCTTTCAGGATTTTCTCTTTGTCTCTGAGACTCGTAAGTTTTAGTATTAGATGTCGGGGTGTTGACCTATTATTATTGATTTTGAGAGGGGTTCTCTGTGCCTCCTGGATTTTGATGCCTGTTTCCTTCCTCACATTAGGGAAGTTCTCTGCTATTATTTGCTCCAATATACTTTCTGCCCCCCCCCTTCTTCTTCTGGGATCCCAATTATTCTAATGTTGTTTCATCTTATCGTATCACTTATCTCTCAAATTCTGCCCTCGTGATCCTGTAGTTGTTTCTCTTTTTCTCAGCCTCTTTATTTTCCATCATTGGGTCTTCTATATCACTGATTCTCTCTTCTGCCTCATTTATCCTAGCATTTAGTGCCCCCATTTTTTATTGCACCTCATCAATAGCCTTTTTGATTTCGACTTGGTTAGATTTTAGTTCTTTTATTTCTCCAGAAAGGGTTTCTCTAATAACTTCCACGCTTTTTTCAAGCCCAGCTAGTATCTTTAAAGTCATGATTCTGAACTCTAGGTCCGACATCGTACTAATGTCCATATTGAGTAGGTCCCTGGCTGACGGTACTACCTCTTGTTCTTTTTGCTGAGGTGATTTTTTTCGTCTTGTCATTTTGTCCAGAGGAGAATAGATGAATGAGAGAACAAAATGCTAACAGGTTTACAACGTCCCCAGCAAATATACTGTATACAAATCAGAAAAGACCTGAAACCAGGGGAAAAGAAAGGGAAAGAAAGAAAAAAGAAAGAGAAAAAAAAAGAAAAAAGATAAAAACAAAAACAGAACAATACAAAAAAAGCAGAATATGATCAAATATGATCAGGCTAGTGCATAGATCAGTGCCACACCCTAGATTTTGGGCGTATTTTGGTCTGTTAGAAAAAAGTGCCTCCTAAAATTTTAAAGGAAGAAAGACATATATGTACAAAATAAGGGTTGATACAATGAAGGGATGGAAGATGACTGTAAAGATGAAAATTATAAAAGATTTTATAAAAGGACTTGATAAGATAAGAAGTTGTTTGAAAAAAGAAAGAAGATTTAAGAAAACAAAAAAGGAAAAAGGGAGAGAATGTGATCAGGCAGGAGACTTAGAACAAAGCCATACACTAGTGATTTAGGGTATATTTTGATCTGTTAGAAGAAACTGTATCTCAAAATTTTAAAGAGAGAACAACTTATATATATATATATGCCAAAAATAAGGGTAACTACTATGAAGGGATAAAATATGACTCTAAAAATGAAAAATAAAAAATGCTTTTTTTAAAAAAAAAGGGATTGATAAGATGTTGGTTGGAAAAGGGAAAAAGAAAAATAAAAAAACAATTAACAAAAATTAACTTTGATGAACTAATGAATCATGGTAAAAAAAAAACCATGAATTCTATGTGCAGTATTCCCCTAGCACTGGAGTTCTCCCGTTCTCCTTGATCGGTAAACTTGGTCTTGGCTTGCTGGCTGTTCGTGCTGATCTTCTGGGGGAGGGGCCTGTTGCTGTGGTTTCCAAATGTCTTTGCTGGAGGCTGAATTGCCCCGCCCTTGTCGGTCCGGGCTAAGGAAGCTGCTCGGGTTTGCTCTCAGGAGCTTTTGTTCCCTGCAAGCTCTCGGTACAGCTTTGGAGGACCAGGGCAAAAATGGTGGCCTCCCAATCTCCACCCGGAGGAGCTGAGAACTCGGGGCCCCGCTCCTCAGTGTGCCCCCAGAGAAAAGCAGTCACTCCCGTCTCCCTGGTCTCCGGCCGCACTCCGTGCTCACCCGGCCTGTGACCGAGCATTGCTATCTCTGGCACCCGACCCCGTGTGGAGTCTCCAAACCCAGCAGATCCCTGCGGTGCATTCCCGCGCCGCTCCTCCCAGGGGAAGAAGGGGAATCTCCCCGGCTCTGCCACTTGTTGGGTCCCTGCTGGAGGAGCAGTGGCCCGACTGGGCCGCGGATCACAGTTTATGGCAACCCCAAGCTGAGAGCCCGCGCCTCGGCTCCGTCTCTGCAGCCGGCTTCCCCGCTCTGATACCTGGGAGCTCTGACGCACTCAGGTACCCCCGGTCTTTCTGTGACCCCAAGGGTCCTGAGACCACACTGTCCCGGGAGGATTCCACCCCCTGCTTAGCCACTGGAGCGACGTCCCTCAGCCGAGCCAACTTCTAAAAGTTCTGATTTTGTGCTCCGCGGCTCTAGCACTTGCCAGAAGCGGCCGGCGGAGGCCCCTCCCCGCCGTCTATCCTCCCGAATATCACCTCGGATTCACTTCTCCGCACGTCCTACCTTCCAGTAAGTGGTCGCTTCTCTGTTCAGAGAGTTGTTGCTACTCTCTTCTTTGGTCTCCTGTTGAGTTCGTAGGTGTTCAGAATGGTTTGATCCCTATTCAGCTGAATTCTTGAGACCAGACGAAAACTAGGTCTCCTACTCCTCCGCCATCTTGCTCCACCCCCCGCTTTCTATTTTCTATCAACAGGGTGTTGTTTTGCCAACTGAAACTTGAAACATAATAATAATAATATTAATAATAATAATAATAATTAAAGTGAATTTCTAGTTTCTTCAAAATAAGTTTTTTGAACAAATGTAGCAGAGTTCAGGGACTCTAGGTTTGTATCATCAGGGGACTACATGGAACCCGGCCTTTTCTTTTTTTCTCTCTCTTTCTCTCCCCCTTCCTCCCTCCATTCTTTCTTTTTCTTTCTTTCTTTCTTTCTTTCTTTCTTTCTTTCTTTCTTTCTTTCTTTCTTTCTTTCTTTCTTTCTTTCTTCTTTCTTTCTTTCTTTTCTTTCTTTTCTTTCTTTCTTCTTTCTTTTCCTTTCCTTTCCTTTCCTTTCCCTCTTACTTGTGTCATGTAACCATTGTGTTATTGTGTTGTGTCATGAAACAGTTTAATATCATAATAATATAATGTTTTAATTTATCATAATAAAAAATATTTTTAAACTATTTGAGGTAACATTGAACACACTCAAAAGTTGTAGTGCCAAAATGAAAGAGTTTGAATGTTGCAGTTATATAAACATCCTTCTGAACCTGACCTTTTGACATTTTATTTCATAATAAATCTTGAAGTAGACTCATTCTTCCCAAGTTTTTCTCACATAGAACAGTTACCAAGGTACAAGTTTTCCTTTTGTGAGTCTGACCCCCTAAACAAAACGACAACTGTGATAAGTGGTACTAATTTTCAAATGAACATGTTATTCAATGATTTCCTGAGCAAGATACTATGTTGGACACAGAGAAAGATAACAAAAAGTTAGTTTCATATATCTTGAGAATCCACCAGATAAGGTCAAGTTAACAGCAGGGAAATAAAGGAGAGGCTCAGCTCTGATAACAGGCTCATCCATGGGAGTGGAGCAGACATTTGAAAACAGATTCTGAGAGCAAGCCCAGCAAGAAGACAACACTGGTATCTGAAACATTGCAACAAACAGTAGGGGGTATCCTGGGCAAGTAGTCCAGCAAGTCACCTTTACAAGGAAGTAGGAACCCTCTTAACCATGACATGCCTAATGAGTACAGACCAGTCCTCCAGGAGCTTAAAAGAAAGCTAAGAGAGCCAGTTAAGTCAAATCAGTGGTAGACAGAATTGATGCGGTCACAAGCTAAGTCTCCAGGACCAAGCAAGAGTGAGGCAAATTGTCAGACATTCAGGGTCAAATTATATACAGTGACTTGGGCCCCAGGTTTTAAGGTGGGTGGCCCATTATTAGAACTGAGGCACAATGTTAGAAATCAATTTGGAGAAAAATCACAGCATTGCCTTGCAGAATTCTTTAGATTACTGTTACATCTCCTCTGTATTGGTCCTGAAGGGTTAGGGTGAAGTTGCATATGCTTTGGGGTTCAAGTGCAATCAGCAGTAGGGAGGAAAGTACAGCAAAATACAACAAATGGGGCTGGGAATTGGTCCCTGACCTCATGACTTACACTGCAAGAACTGAGAAGGGAAAAGGGAAGATGGTACCCAAGAGGAAACATGAGTTACTATTTTACCAGAGGGAGAGTTCATAGATACTGAGTTGGCAAAACAAGAGTTTTTTCCTACTGTGAGTTTCAACATGAATAAAGAGTAGGAAGACTAAGGTACATATTCTGAAAGATTTAGACTATAGATTGATCGAAAACCATTAACTTCTGTGGGATTCCTGTGACTTTAATATGTTGGAAGGATTAAAGCCCTTACAGTTTGTTGCAAGTTCTAGGAGAACTTTGGACTGATGACTGAACCTCACATGTGAATGAAGTGTTGAACTTTGTTCTCTCTTAATTTCCTTCTCTCCAGCTATTGAAACCTAGAGTTATATTGTTATAAGCAGATACTTACAGCTCATAGTATGCAGCAAGTGCTTCAAGAACTTGTGACTATTCTCTCGGGTACTGTAAGGTCAATCCAGCTAATTAGTGACACCAAGAAGGAGATAACAAATGGAACCCAGGGTCATTGCCTACCTAGCTGAGGAATAGAAATGGGTTGATTCAATGATAGCAACCACCAAAGCATCTGGGAATATGATCCCCAAATAATCCCCAGCTTCCTTTTATAGCAATTATGGGTTTTCATCATTAGTCAATGATATTTTTTTAAAAATCCTGCCTTTTTTTCTAATTGTGAGTTGAGACCCATAAGTGGGTTATAAAATCATTTCAGTGGGTTGGGGCTAGAGTTTTTAATTATATAGAAAATAATTAAAAAACTGAAGCATAGAGAAGATAAGCAAAGAGAAGAAAAAACTTTTAGTTATGTGTGTACGTGTGTGTGTGTTTTGAGTCCCAGTATAAAATACATTTCTTTCTGTGGCTTACAGTTTAAAAACTAGGTACAGACATAGGCCTAGATATGGATATAAATATGGAGATAGAGATATATAAAAGAAATATCTGGCAACGTCTCTCCAAAATGCTATCACCAACCCCATCGGAGGCACTCTCCACCATAATATTTATTGGCACTTACAAAAATACAATCATAATCAAATAGTTGTCTTTGGCAAAACCAAGTATAACAAAAACTTAAAACAGAGAGAACAAGTTACTTAAAGTTTGGAAAGCAAACTTCAAACTTAAGCTTAACTACTCCAAACTTAATTCTCTCGCGTTAAAAAAAAAAAAGTCAGGGTTGATTTAAAGAACATCTAGGCTCAGAATACTTGTCTATTCTATTCCATTTTTGTGTTCTGCCAACCCCCAATCTGAGTGTTGTCATTCACTTTCACCCAATTCTAATATGGAATATTTTTCACACAGAGTATTTATGATGTCTTCCTTATTTTAAGAAAACTTCTTTTTTCCACTATGGTATGAATTCCATTCAACAAAGAAAATGTAGAAGGAAAATCACTCTGGGGTCTAACGTTTAAAGCAAATAGTGAAGATTTTTGTAAGCAGTATAAATTATCCAATACTTTCAGAAAGATTTGCATTAAACAGCAAGAACAAGTTTAGAGATCACATTATATAGGGTCTTCTGTTTGACCTATTTTAAATATTTGAGTTGTACAGACTTATGCAAATGTACTTCCTGAGAAAATGAAGAGCAAGTCAGTATAACACTGCAGGGTCAGCCTTTGCACTGGCAGAAATACCCACTGATATTTTGGAGTGGGGGTGAACACTGGAATTCCTTTTAAACAGAGTACCAGCTGCATAATTCTCTGATCTCACACCCACTTGTGCTGATCTTCCTTTCTCCCTGCCCAGACACGGAGTGGAAAGAGATCAGAACAGCATTCTTACAGGGAGGCAGTCTGACCCTCCACTCCCATTCTGCTCGGACTCCAGTTCAAAGATAGAAATGAAATCCAAGCAGGGTGTGGTGACGCTGGGGGATGTGAGTTTGGCCAGAGCCCGAGCATTGTTATCTCATCTGTTTTACCCAATCCCTGAGCTTTCAAAGTCCTATCTCTGATTCATTCTTTCTCAACCCTCTGAACCTTGAACAGAAAAATCTGACATTTTAGAACGGGATCAGAGTGACAAGTGTCACCTAAATCCAGAGGCCTTACTGTGGTCCATAAGATGCTTCACCATCAGGCCTCTGTCTGCCGGCGACCCCCTCTCCTGCAACCCTCCCTTCCTTGCACTTCCTATCAGGTCTCCAACACTTCCAGATTGCTCCTGCTGCACATGAGTTTCCCTCCGCCTGCAAAGCTTGTCCTTGGGTTTCTGCCTGGCCTAATTCAGATCACTGCTCTACTTCTGGGACTCCAACTTTTCGGGTCCCATCACTCTGTATCCCATACAACTTGCTCTATTTTTCCTCATAGCACTTAAGTGCTTAGCGCGATTTCTTCTGCTACAAACATGGCTAAGAATCTTCCCTCTGCCCTTGCTCTGATCCTTAACAAATTACATACTCATACCTCTTGTTCTCCTTTCCCTTATTGGTAAAAATGAATTATTGCATAGTTCAAATGGAATGACATGTAGAAGCTCTGAACTGAATGCCTCCACATTAGAATGACATAGGATTTGTAGGTCTAAAGCTGGACTTAAACCTCCAAAACAGTACCAAGAATTGGTTTAATAAATATATTTAGAAAGAAGGAAAGGAAAGGAGAGACAGGGAGAGAAGGAAGGAAAGGGGACAATTATGTGCTCAGTCAATTTTAATTTCTGATCATAGTTACTTACTTTTTTCCATAAAGTGTCTCTGAAATGCTTCTATGAAAGAATACATGTATGGTAAATGAATATATACCTATTTTCCTAATTCATAAGAGGTCCCACCTTCCTTCTTACCATCTGACTCCTTAGTGTTGTTCGGTCCTTATTTTTTAACATACCTGAAAACCAGCAAATAAAGTAAAACATGAGAAGTAACCTACCGAAGTTAGGATAGTAGTGCTCTAAGTCAGAAAGGTAACAGTTGGGACCCAGAGTCTAGCAAGACCTACCAAGGTAGGGCAGCCCATATAGCTAAACAAAATCCTGGAAGAAGTCCAGGCAAGCACAAAATCAATGTCAGGGAAATCTAACAGAGGTCCTCTGGTCAACTGTGAGCTTCATGGGGGCAGGGACTGTCTCTGATTATTCTCTTCCGTATCCACAATGCCTCACTAACTCCTGACATGTTGTGCATCCTCAATGATTGAGGTGTTCAGTGAATCAATTATGAATAAATTAAGGGTTTTTTTCAGTTGAAGGTAAAAAACCCCAACACAAATTCTCTTAAACAAAAAAAATAACAAACCTGAGGAGTCCAGGTTTAGATTTTACTTCAGAAGCAGCCAAATGCAAGGCCCATATACTATCATCAGGATGCGCAGTCTCTCTTGTCTTTCCATTCTCAGACCACCAGCACTTCCCAGGGCTACATGATTTCTGAGTCTCGTCCAGCAGGAAAAGGGAGAAGTCTTTCACATACATGAATGGGGGTGGGAGGGGGAGCATACAGCATTGCTTCTGCTTAGAACACACACCACTTTTGAGCCAATTACTGGAGTTAAAGGAATGCAAAGTGCTGAATGTCTGAAGCCTCTTTAAGAAGGGCATAAGGTCAGCTTCACAGTGGCCACCTGTACTGACAGAGATGGAGGGGATTCACCAAAGGGAAATCTGGTTAAGGTTATTTCTTAGAACAAGTGTGAGTGAGTGTTGGGCTCCATACACAACACATGTCCACACTGAGGCAGCAGGCCCAGGCATGAGTGGGCCGCCTTTAGTCAAGGTAGTCTTGCAGCAGGGACCAAAACATGAGGTCTAGACAAGGCTCCAGTCCCTGGGAGCCCTGATGGGAGTAAAGCAATGCTGGTGGACTGCAAGTACAGATTGGGGTAACCACAGAAGTGGGACTCAATCATGAACCAGCATGATTAGGAATTGCTACTAAAACTAAGGGGAAGGGCAAGACTGTGGGTGAAATTAAAATGAGACCAGCCTCAAGGCTGGTTTAATATGAGGCTCTCAAATACTTCCTTCAAATGAGATCATGGCTGGTTTTGGTGAAACCAAGGAGATGGTAGCATTCAGTGATGACTTATAGGATGTAGGAGTATTTAAGATGTTAGATGTATAAAGATCAGGATGATAATAAAGTTCAGAGTATCACCACCATGGGGCCCCATTTATTATCCTCTTACTCAACTAGGGCTTAAATATCTCCTCCAGAGATATTTGGATACCTCCTCCACTGGCACTTTACCTTTAGGCATGTTTCAGGCTCTTATATTAAACTGTATGTTGGACATTATCTACAAAGTGCCACAGGTACCCCAACTTCAACTTCCTACTTTAACTCCCACCTCTCCTTGCCTCAACCAGTACAATATTTTCCTCCAAATCTGGCTCTTCATCTATATTGCCTTCATCTAAGCCAGAAATCTATCCACAATCTTTATCTCTATCTATCTATCTATCTATCTATCATCTATCTATCTATCTTTATCTATATCTCTACCTCTATTTCTCCTCCTGTCTAATCAGTCATTAAATCCTGCTTCTCATATTTCCTATTTATTGCCACCTCTATCCCCTTTCCTCTAGCCCAAAAACTCTTGCCTGAATCAGGCCCATCTTTTGTGAAAAGTATTTCAATTGCCCCCTTGCTGGATTCCTTACCTTGAGATACACATTTCTGAAAACCATAGTCCACATTTCCTCTGTGTTCCCATAGCACTCTGTGCCTGCTTCCAACGTAATATTTATAATATCATATGTGGTTATGGGTTTATGTGTCTGTCACCCTTACCAGACACTGAATTTCTTAAGCATGAGAGTTCATCTTTGAATCCTCAGGACCTAACAGTGTCTATAGAAGTAGACCCAATCATTGAGTATTTATATCCTTAAAGACAAGACTGGATCAATAGATACTTCCAACTCTCTGTTAATCACATGAGCATATACACAAGATCGACAGTGGCTTGTCTTAGAACCATTGGGTAAAATAATTTTCCTTGGCACTTAGAGTGCAATCAACCAGACTGTTTTTTAGGATTGGTAGACAAAATTCTACTTTATTGGAATCTTTTGCTCTGATGACATGATTTACTTTCACCAGCAATTTGCAGATGCAATGGCCTGTGATTCTGTAATATGCATATTATATCTTTGAAGATGAAAGAAAACATTCCAACCTTGGGCTGTCTCTCTCAATTATAATTATAGATAGCCTACTTTGTACCATCATTCTGGATAAGATACAGAATATCTTTGGGCATCAATTTGAACACTCTACTATAATAATCTAACCTCATCTAAATAATCAATCTAAAACTCCAAGTAGACATAGGGACATAAAAATCTTATCATGAATAATGAAATTTCTTCTGAATTTATCAATTAATAGATTGAATTATATGTGATCATTTTGGCTCACCAACTTAAATGATGCTTTGATTATATAAGATAGTGAAATTTTTAATCATGTTTCTAGGTTACCACATTTGTTTATCTTTGTTTTGATTGTGATATGTGACCTGCTTTAACTCTTCAGACAAGAGATGTTACATAATATGTTTATAGGCATATGCTTTATAGTAAAATTGGTTAGATGAATCTATGATAGGCTTTGATTCTAATAATGAGAATTTTTTGTAAGTGCCTTCTTCTTACTCTTCCCTGCAAGAAAGTTCAATTGAAAATTAAAAACTGTATCACTTTTTTATAAGATTTTATTTATTTATGTATTTATTTGAGAGAGAAAGAGAACACAAGCTGGGGGAGGGGCAGAGGCAGAGGGAGAAGCAGACTCCCCACTGAACAGGAAGCCTGACACAATACCCGATCCCAGGACCCTGAGATCATGACCTGACCTTAAAGCAGACGCTTAACCATCTGAGCCACCCAAGTGCCCCCAAATTTTATCACTTTTAAGAATTAAAGGTACTTATTGATATTTATGCATTCTTAGATACCATGACCAAGTTCCCTTCTTTTAGAAAAATAAGTGTCATATTAGAAAACATTTATCTTATAACTCCAATGAATAACTCAGAAGTAACACTGATGAATTTGCTCAAGACACAGCCTTAGTGTTGCGTGATGAAAAGGCTCTAGGTGACAAATGCTTGCAGAAACAAGTGATCTAAAGTTTAACCACAGTCAAAGGCAAAAAAAAAAAAAAGGCACAAATTGGAGATAATGTTATTTTCCCCAAAAGTAACTAAATATGCAAAATTCATTGTCCAGTCATTCCAAAAGATTTAAAGCTTGGGTCTTTGAAAATAATACATAGCCTTGTGTTTACTTAATAAACACCCACTGGGTTATTTAATGATTTATGATTTCAAATAAGTAAAAATGCTTACTTTAAAAATGCACAACCTCTAACATATTTAATAAGCACCTGAGATGATGACAATTCTAAACTATACATACTCAATAATGAGAAAACTCACTATTCTTCATCTTCTGCTCAACATGCATCTTTTTAATTTATAAAAACAAGCTCATTCATTCATGCCAAGGACTGCCTGCTTCTATTCATGATCTAGACTGTGCTAGCATGTACGAAGTTAAATGAAGATAAGAACAGTTGAGGCAAGATCACTTCCAAATAGCTGCTCTAATAAGTTCTGGAAGCTCTTATCATTTAATAATTACACATGGGTTATATTAGATGTATTAGAGTTTTATTTGTAGACATATGGACCCTGACCCTTCAGATTTGTAATTACACAGTGACTTCTACCAATGCATATTCTGTTTCACAGTGCCTCGTGTGTGTGTGTGTGTGTGTGTGTGTGTGTGTGAGTGTGTGTGTGTGTGTGTATGATGAAAGAGAACAAGAGGTCAGTTTTCTTTTCCTCAGTGAGTCAGTGGTGTTGGGCCGGTAAAATTAACATACCTATCTCACTCATTAAGTGGAAATAAGTTCACATGTCAATGGGTGTGTGTGTTGATTATGGTGAAGCCTTTGCCCAAAATATATACACTAGTTTTCCTAATAAATACTCAAAAAAATTAAAGTGTGAGTTTTTCCTTATTTTTTATAATAACATGTTTTTATGTGCATCTGCCATTCAATGTCTTATGTGGCAGAGAAAGACAGATGAAAATACCACAATTTGGGGTTAAAATGAAGAGTCATAAATTGGTAGATCACAAAATTAATCTACCCAACAGGTATATTTTATTTGACAAACACAACGTTTCTAAAAATTATTTAACTCCCAGCATTAAGTGATTGGGAGATTTTGTAAAAAAAAAAAAAAAAAAATCTACACTGGAGTTTCTCTTGACAATCAAAAGATCTAGAAATTTTGGAATTCTCGTTATTATGTGAACTGAGTGGAGTACTGCTACTTTCTTTAGACTGGGTGTGAATCTTCAGCTTAAGAATTTTCTCCATGCTATACACAGTCTATTTCATCATTCATGTTATCTACCTGGCTCCTGCAAACATTTGAGGTTGCAAGTCCTGGTCTCCTTAGATAGTATAATTTAATTATCTGGTAAATAGTTTAATTAAAAATTTATTTTCCCTGTTTCCTTCCCACCCTATAGTGAAGGATACTGATATCTTAACTAAAGTATTCTGTTTATTAGCTTCAAAATGATTCTTTGTAAGGGCCTTATGATCCTTTAAACAAAATGAAACAAAACAAAATCTTTTACATTGGTTGTTTTAAAACCAGAAAGTCAAGTCTTTCTACTCAATGGATTACCAGTTTTTGTAAAAATGTATTTTTATAAGTTCAGATTTCTATACAATTATTTACCCCTTTACTAGAAAATCAGTCTTAATGATAGTTGACAAGCAACATTATCTTCTTATACAAAGCATGACATATGTCCATGGGGGTAGCCCAAGATCAAGACACCTAGCTGTCAGCTTGTGGATTTATTTACTGACTTTTATTTCTTTAAAAGTGTTATTTTTAGAAAAACGTTTTTCCTGAAAGCATGTAGGAGAGGTTCTTGGTATTAAATGATGATGAGAAATTATTTTTAAAAAGTATTTTTCCCACTGACATTCATTATTATTATGATTATGACCACCATAAACTTTTCCTATTTGTTCAAATATTAGACAGGGAAAAACTGAGTATATGAATATTCCAATACATTACCCATATTTATAGTAATTTTAAACTCACAAACTTTAGGAAAAGTTCTGCTGAAAGATACATTGTTCAAGTTTTACCTTGAGGCATTTTCCTAGAGCTGAGCTAGGAACAAAGTTTTGCATGGATGGAAACATTGAGGTATCTTAGCTGATAGTGGATGCACCCTGATATATTTAAAAGTGAGGCATTTAACTTTTGTCTCTTTATATGGATGCAAGAGATTAACCTCCAAATTTTTTTAATATCTTCAAAATCTATTAAATGTGCACAAAAAGAGAGCTACATGTTTACGTGCTGATATAAATATTTAAATGAACTAATTTTACCAAATGAAGCATTTTAGAAGTTAAACAACATAAAAATTATAACAGCATTAACTTAAATTTTACTAATTTTCCTTGAGAAATTATTATGTATTTTTCTTCATAAAGGTAAATTTGCCTGAAGAAAACCCCCACAAAAACAACAGCTCTCTATACCAATTAAAACTTTGGGAAAGAATTTGAGAAATTTATCATTTATTATCTACTACCTCCTACAAAGATGGTTCTACCACCCACTCTCACTGGCCTTCAGCTATTCATCCAGAAATAGAGATGAACGTATAATGATCTACCAACCTTCCCCAGTGCCCCATTCCACCTGATACTTGATGCCTTGGATTGTGAGTGGGATGTAGACTGTGGCCAAGAACAAGAATAATTTATCCCATCTCACTAGGGAACTGAATCTGTGACAGAACTCCAACCAGCTGAGTCAACAGGGTAAGGACAGATAATGCTATATACACACAAGGTGCATAATTTAAATTTTCCTCTCAAACTGGATCATCCCAGTTCTCCTACCATCTCTCCCACTATTTCTCAATGCTCTTTAGTAGGTTTTATTTTCTCATAAAATAGAATGGGGTCTTCTTTTAATATTCTGAGTCTTTTTATTTATTTTTTTTAAAGATTTTATTTATTTATTTGAGAGACAGAGAGAATGAGAGAGAAAGCACATGAGATGGGGGGAGGGTCAGAGGGAGAAGCAGACTCCCTGCTGAGCAGGGAGCCCGATGCGGGACTCGATCCAGGGACTCCAGGATCATGACCTGAGCCGAAGGCAGTCGCTTAACCAACTGAGCCACCCAGGCGCCCCTGAGTCTTTTTAAATACATTATTTATTTATTTATTTATTTTTAGTTTTTTCAAGTTTTTATTTTAATTCCAGTTAGTTAACATACAGTGTTATATTAGTTTCAGGCTTACAATATATAGTGATTTAACAATTACATACATCAACTGCTGCTCATCACCACCTTAATCCCCACCACCTATTTCACCCATCCCCCCACACACCTCCCCTCTGGTAACCATCAGTTTGTTCTCTATAATTAAGAGTCTGTTTCTTGATTTCTCTCTCTCTCTCTCTCTCTTTTTTACCCCCTTTGCTCATTTGTTTCATTTCTTAAATTCCACATATAAATGATGTAGTATGGTATTTGTCTTTCTATGACTTATTTTGCTTAGCACTACACCCTCTAGGTCCATCAATGTCATTGCAAATGGCAAGATTTCACTTTTTATGGCTGAATAATATTTCACTGTATATATATATATATACATATATATGTATATACATATATAACTTCTTTACCCATTCATCAGTTGATGGACACTTAGGCTGCTTCCATAATTTGGCTATTGTAAATAATGCTGCTATAAACATAGGTGTACATGTATCCCTTTGCATTAGTGTTTTTGTATTCTTAGAGAAATACCCAGTAGTGTGATTGCTGGATCATAGAGTCGTTCTATTTTTAACTTTCTGAAGAACCCCCACAGTATATGGGTGTTCCTTTTTTTCCACATCCTCACCAACACCTGTTGTTTCTCGTGTTACTGATTTAGCCATTCTGACAAGTGTGAGGTAATATCTCATTGTAGTTTTGATTTGCATTTCCCTGATAATGAGTGATGATGAGCACCTTTTCATGTGTCTGTTGGCCATCTGGATGTCTTCTTTGGAGAAATGTCTGTTCATGTCTCCTGCCCATTTTTAATTGCATTATTTGTTTTTTGGGTGCTGAGTTTTATAAGTTCTATATATCTTGGATACTAAGCCTTTATCAGATATGTTATTTGCAAATATCTTCTCCCATTCCATAGGTTGTCTTTTAGTTTTGTTGATTGCTTCCTTTGCTTTTCAGAAGCTTTTTATTTTGATGAAGTCACAATAGTTTATTTTTGCTTTTGTTTCCCTTGCCTCAGGAGACGTATCCGGAAAGAAGTTGCTATGCCCGATGTCAAAGAAGTTACTGACTGTGTTCTTTTCTAGGATTTTTATGGTTTCAGGCCTCACATTTAGGTCTCTAATCCATTTTTCACTTATTTTTGTGTATGATATAAGAAAGTGGTCCAGTTTCATTCTTTTGCATGTGGCTGTCCAGTTTTTCCAACACCATTTGTTGAAGACCCTGTGTTTTTCCCATTGGATAGTCTTTCCTGCTTTTCAAAGATTAATTGACTGTATAATTGTGGGTTTATTTCTGGGTTTTCTATTCTGTTCCATTGATCTATGTGTCTATTTTTGTGCCTGTACCATACTGTTTTGATTACTACAGTTTTGTAACATAACTTGAAGTCTGGAATTGTGATGCCTCCAGCTTTGCTTTTCTTTTTCAAAATTGCTTTGGCTATTTGGGGTCTTTTGTGGTTCCATATGAATTTTAGAATTGTTTGTGCTAGTTCTGTGAAAAATGCTGGTGCTTATTTTGATTGGGATTGCATTAAATCTGTAGATTGCTTTGTGTAGAATAGACATTTTAACAATATTTATTCTTTCAATCCATGAGCATGGAATGTCTTTCCAGTTCTTTGTGTCCTCTTTAATTTCTTTCATCAGTGTTTTATATTTTTCAGGTCTTTCACCTCTTTGGTTAGGTTTATTTTTAGGTATCTTATTATTTTTGGTGCAATTGTAAATGGTTTTGTTTTCTTAATTTCTCTTTCTGCTGCTTCATTATTAGTGTATATCAATGCAACAGATTTCTGCACATTAACCTTGTATCCTACGACTTTACTGAATTTATTAGTACTAGCAGGTTTTTTTTTGGTGGAGTCTTTCGGGTTTCCTATATATAGTATTGTGTCATCTGCAAAAAGTGAAAGTTTTACTTCTTCCTTACTGATTTGGATGCCTTTTATGTCTTTTTGTTGTCTGATTGCTGTGGTTAGGACTTCCAGTACTATACTGAATACAAGTGCTGAGAGTGGACATCCGATTTGTCTTGTTCCTGATCTTAGAGGAAAAGCTCTGTTTTTTACCATTAAGGATGATGTTAGCTGTGGGTTTTTCATATATGACCTTGATTATGTTGAGGTATGCTCCCCCTAAACCCACTTTGTTGAAGGTTTTATCATGAATGGATGTTATACTTTGTCAACTGCTTTTTCTGTGTCTATTGAAATGATCATATCCTTTCTCTTATTGATGTGATGCATTACAGTGATTGATTTGTAGATATTGAACCACCCTTGCAACCCAGGAATAAATCCCACTTGATCATGATGTATGATTTTTTAATGTATTGTTGAAATGGGTTTGCTAGTATTTTGTTGAGAATTTTTGCACCTGTGTTCATCAGGGATATTGGCCTATAATTTTTTTCTTTAGTGTTGTCTTTAGCTGGTTTTTGTATCAGGGTAATGCTGGCCTCATAGAATGAATTTGGAAATTTTCCTTTCTTTTCTAGTTTTGGGAATAGTTTGAGAATAATAGGTATTACTTTTTCTTTAAATGTTTGGTAGAATTCACCTGTAAAGCCATCCAGTCCTGGACTTTTGTTTATTGGGAGGTTTTTTTGATTAACTTTGAAAAGATACATGGGATGACTTTGATCTTCTTGAATTTGTTGAGGCTTGTTTTATGGGTTAATATGTGATCTATTCTGGAAAATGTTCCATGTGCACTTGAAAAGAATGTATATTCTGCTGTTTTAGGATGGAATGTTCTGAATATATCTGTTAAATCAATCTGTGGCAGTGTGTCACTCAAAGCCATTGTTTCCTTGTTGATTTTCTGCTTAGATGATCTGTCCATTGCTGTAAGTGGGGTGTTAAAGTCCCCTACTATTATTGGATTATTATCAATTAGTTCCTTTATGTTAGTTATTAACTGTTTTAGGTATTTGGGTGCTCTTATGTTGGGTGCATAAATATTTACAATTGTTCTATCATATCTTCTTGTTGAGTTGTCCCCTTTATGATTATATACTGTCCTTCTTTGTCTCTTATTACAGCCTTTGTTTTAAAAGTCTACTTTTTCTGATATTGTACTCCAGCTTTCTTTTGACATCCATTTGTATGGTAGATGTTTCTCCATCCCCTCACTTTCAATCTGCAAGTCTAAAATGAGTCTTTTACTCTTAATCTCAGGAAACAAACTGAGGGTTGCTGGAGTGGAGGGGGGTGTGAGGGTGGGGTGGCTGGGTGATGGACATTGGGGAGGGTATGTGCTATGGTGAGCACTGTAAATTGTGTAAGACTGATGAATCACAGAGCTGTACCCCTGAAACAAATAATATATTATATGTTAATAAAAAATAAATTAATTAAATAAAATGAGTCTCTTTTAGGCAGCATATAGATGGTCACCCAATGTCTTTTGATTGGAGTGTTTCGTCCATTTAAATTCAAAGTAATCATTGTTATATATGTATTTATTGTCATTTTATTTATTTTATTTATTTATTTATTCATTTTTTGGTTGTGTCTGAAGATTTTCTCTGATCCTTTCTTGTCTTTCTCACTTTCATGGTTTACTGATTTTCTTTAGTGATATATTTGGAATTCGTTCCCTTTATTCTTTGCATATTTATTAGTGGTTTTTGATATATGGTTACCATTAGGTTTGTACATAACATCTTCTGCATATAGTGGTCTATATTAAGTTGATGGTTGTTTAAAGTCGAACCCATTCTTTACTACTTTCCTCCTCATATTTAAGGTATATGTTGATATATTTACATCCTTTTATTTTATGAATTTCTTTGACTGTTTTTTTTTTTACAGAAATATTCATTTTTACAACTTTCGTGTTTTCTACCTTTATACTGTCACTTTTGGTCTCTCCACTCAAAGAGTCCCTTTTAATATTTCTTGCAGAACTAATTCAGTGGTCATAACTCCTTTAGTTTTTGTTTGTCTGGGAAACTCTTTATCTCTCCTTCTATTCTAAATGATAGCCCTCCTGGATAGAGTATTCTTGGCTGCAGATTTTCCCTGTTTAGCACTTTGAATATATCATGCCACTCCTCTCTGGCTTGGAAAGTTTCTGCTGAAAAATCCCCTGATAGCCTTAGGGGTTTTCCCTTGTAAGTTACTGTCTTTTGTTTTGCTGCTTTTAATTTTTTTTTAATCACTATATCTTGCCAATTTAATTACAATATGTCTTCTTGTGAATCTGCCTTTGTTGATTTTGATGGTGTTCTCTGTGCATCCTGGATCTGGATATCTGTTTCCTCCCCCAGATTAGAGAAGTTTTCAGCTATTATCTCTTCAAATAAATGTTCTGCCCACTTTTCTCTCTCTTCTTCTGGGACTCCTATAATAGGAATATTATTATGTTTGATGGAGTCACTGTTCCTTAAGTCTATTCTCATTTTGCATAATAATTTTTCTCTCTTTTGTTCAGTCTGATTACTTTCCATTTTTCTTTTTTTTTTTTAAAGACTTTATTTATTTATTTGAGAGAGAGAATGAGAGAGAGAGCACATGAGAGGGGGGAGGGTCAGAGGGAGAAGCAGACTCCCCGTTGAGCAGGGAGCCTGATGCGGGACTCGATCCCGGGACTCCAGGATCATGACCTGAGCCGAAAGCAGTCGCTTAACCAACTGAGCCACCCAGGCGCCCTACTTTCCATTTTTCTGTCTTCTAGGTCATTAATTTGTTCCTCTGCTCCTTCCAGCCTGCAGTTCATTCCATCAGAACTGTTTCTCATTTGGTTTATTGAGCCCTTTTTACCTCTGTTATGTTATTCATTATATTTGTGTTAAGGGTCTCACTCTTGTCTTCCACTCTTTTCTCAAGTCTGGTGAGTATTCTTATGATCATTACTTTCAATTCTCTATCAGGCGTGTTACTTATATCTGTTTTGCTTAGATCTCTGGCTGTGGCCTTTTCCTGTTTGTTCATTTGGGATAAATTTCTCTGTCTTCTCAATTTCCCAAGTCTTTGCCTATTTTGGTGTGTTAGGAAAGCCAACCACATCTCCTGTTCTTGAGGATAAAGGCCTTATAAAAAGAAGTCCTCTAGTGCCCTGCTGTGTAGTGTCCCCTGTTCCCAAGGGCCTGATGCTTCCAGGAATGGCTCCGATGTGTGCCATGTGGGCTCTGCTATTTTATCCTGGCTGCCTTATCCTTCAGGCCTCATCATCAGAGGCTTTCTTTGCCTGTTGTGGGCAGTGTTTGGTCCCTGACCTAAATGTGGTGTGTTTTAACTAGGTGTGCTCTGGTCTGTTTGTGAAATAAGAGCTGTTGCCACCGCCACCAGATCTAAATCTCCACAAAACTCCTGCACCAGGAGACATGGTGTGAGCAAAAGTTTGGGCTGATCTTCTTGTGGGGGCATGAGGGACTCACCACTCTGGGATTGAGGCATGTATGACTGGGAGGGGTGGTTCCACTGGAACCCTGGGGATGGGGCTTGGTATAAGCAAGTTAGGTAGTAAATGTCACTGCTGCGCTGGTTCCCATAGGTGGCTTTGTGCTTACACTGAGGAGCAGGGGAGAGAAATGGTGCTTGCCAGTTCTTTTGTTTCTGGAGAGGTTTCTCTGTGAACATTATCTCTCTGAGACACACTCCAAGATGAGCTAATAACCTCCCCACTGTGTGCCCCAGGTGCTCTTTGGATTTGCTTTTTCCATGCTGTATGTCTGCAGGTTGTTTGCCTGCCTTCCCTCCAAGAACAGTGCAATGCCCTCAGGGCCACATCCCAGCCAAGTTCCCTGACCTTTAACACTCCATGTTTAAGTCTTATAACTTAGTCTTCCTCTTCAATCACATCAGGAGCTATTTTTTTCTACAAATACCTATGTCAATTTAGCCTCTTTGCCATTGGTTAACATGGTTCATTCACTCATACCTATAGACTCTAGCCTGGGAACAAAACACCCAGAAGTTGGGAAGACAGATTACAATAAGTGCCTGTTATAGCTTTATGTGTAAACTTTGTTCTTCCTATGTACCATATTACCACCTCAGGACAAAGATTCCTATATTACTTTTTTATGGACCACAGTACACAAAAGATGCTTAAACATGTGTGCTGACTTAATAAAGGAACATAAGGACTCTCATGACTTCAACTGGTTCCCAAATTTTAGTATGCATAAGAAATCGTCTGAAGGGTTTATTAAAACACAGATTCCTGTGCTTTGTCCCCAGAGTTTCTGATTTAGTAAGTCTGGGTTTGGACCCAAATTTTTGCAATTTTAACCAGTTTCCAGATGCTGTTGATACTGCAAGTCTAGACATTACACATTAAGAACTATTAGCTTAAACCATAAGCTATTGTAAGACTATAAACTGTTCTATTCATGTGTGCAGTAAAGTAACCACTTTTCAACCATTAGCCTAGCTCTTATACTCATATATACAAGATAGAAGAGCTACCTAAAGTTTAACATTAATGTAGCAAGACTATAAAATAAATTGATTTCTCTAAACTATACAAGAACATGTATTTGATTATTATTTAATGGTAATGATGTGTGCTAACCAGTAGGGGAAGAAAATAGCATAGTTCAAAGAGGGGAAACTGAAGGGTGTTTCTGGGAGCAACAAGGGTGGATTTCCCAGTGGCAAAAATAGGGCAGTTGTGCTCAGAAGCTATGCTGTGTGGCAGCTCCAAAAGGGTGAGCCTGAGGTTTCTCCTCTCTCAAAAACAGAATGTAATGCTCTAACATCTCCCAATTCTCTCTCCTCTGAATCAAGAAGAGCTCATAGTCTAAACTCTCTGCATTCTATAGGGAAGGAAATGAATTGTGTGCTTCTCTGCCATTTCACCTAAGCCTAAGTATAACCTAAGAAAGGTGATTTTCAATGCCATTCACTAAGTCCAAAATGTCATAGCAGTGTAACAGCATCAACAAGAAAATGATCTAGTTAGCAGTCTAAAGAGCATTTTAAAAATCAATGTTAGAGATTAATTTGCTTTCATTGCAAAGAAGGCAAGTGCACATTGAACGAGAACTTAATGTAGCAAGCAGCAAAAAGGGATCAGCAGAACCAGGCAATCAAAATGCCCGTATTTAGACAGGAACAGTTTCTTCTTTTATTTAGAAAAAGGTCTCTGATTCTCAGTAAAGCTCACGGTTTCTTAAATTTGCATTGCTTCCTCATGTTAAAATTGGAGTTATTCTTCTAGATAGCATAAAATTATTCCTTTATATTTGAATAAAATGCTCAGGCCAGTAGCATTAACATGTTATCCTTATGAACAAATAGGGCTTTCAATAAAAGCCGAGGGAAGCAACCTCTGCTCATCTACCTTCAAAACCAAAAGGTTTTTCAGGCTTCTCTGACCAAATGGCATACAAAATATTGTAAATTAGTGATTTGACCTGCCTTCTGGTGTCACTAAATTTGTTCTTCTTCTTTTTTTTTTTTTCTTTCTCTTTCCTGTAACCGGATAATTGGATCTAAAAACTTGGTTAGATTTAGTTTTAACATTTGTGTCATACTGACACTATAATCTTGTGACCACACCCAGAACCACATACTTCAGCTTGTCTATTGTGACACTAGGTTTGATAGCCATGCTAAGTGATCAGGTGTCTCCACCGTAAAAGCAAGGGGGTTTTTCCCTTTACAATTAAGATGTAATTTAAGGACACACTCTGCAAATATATTCTTTTTCATCAGATTCTCACTTAATGATTTTGGCTCTATTGATTATTTTTGCCTGAATCAACTTTCCATTAAGGGCTCCAAACGGTGATTTTCCTAATTCTACTATTTCTTCCATATTAATGAGCAGGCATTCTTTTGTTTGAGAAGTGGGAGAAGTTTTGGGACACCTGGGTGGCTCAGTGGATTAAGTGACAACTCTTGATTTTGGCTCAGGTCATGATCTCAGGGTCGAGAGATCCAGTTCTGCCCCAGGCTCCGCACTGGGTGTGGAGCCTGCTTACAATTCTCTCCCTCACCCTCCCTCTGCCTCTGCCCCTCCCCCAACCCCCTCCCCGTCTCTTTCTTTCTTTCTCTCAAAAATTAAAAATAATTTTAAAAAGAAAAAAGGAAAAGTGGGAGGAGATTTTACACATTAACTGGTTTCAACACTGCTTTCAAAAAAGACATGATAAACAATTTCTTAATCTATTTCCAGAGTAAGTTGTTGATAATAATGTCACATCCACTGGTGGCACATGAGCCTCTCTCTCTCTCTTTCTCTCTCATAGCACATTATTAATATCTGCCGCTATATATTCTTAAAGTGATGTTTCTACTTGCTCATCATCTGTTATATAATTTTTTCTGCCCAACTATTTCCTCACAGTCACATTGCTCATTGGTCATTGGTCATATTCTGCTTTCTCTTCTTCACACATTATTTCTGGACCACCTGTGCCAGAGGCCTGAAACCATCTTCACTTGAGCTCTGAGAATCTTAAGAAACCAATTTATTCAACTCTACATAGCCAACACCTAGAACTCCATCAGGGTTAGGAGACACTCTACAAATGTTGCTTAAATTGAATTGAATCCATTTAAAGGAAACGTGGCCTCACCAGTTGGGAATGTGTTAGCAAATTCCTTCCAGCCTCAACTTCCACAAACCACAGAACTTCTAATAATCTTTGGGTCCTTTAAGAAATTAAATCATGATGTTACAACTGAGTTGATAGATTTAGCAAGTAAAAATACAGGACACCCAGTTAAATTAGCATTTCAGAAAAATAAAATTTTTTACTATAAGTATTTCCTGTGAAATACTAGGGACATACTTATCCTAAAAAATTATTTATTTTTATCTGAAATTCAAATTTAATGGGGTATCTTATGTCTTACCTGGCAACCCTACATGGTAGGTACTTTATCTTTGCTTACACTTAATGTTTACCGATTTGTGTCACATGTTCACTATTGCTTCAAGTGTCTATCACAGTAAGTGTTTTTTATAGTGATAATCACCAGGCTTTCCTCTTAGACTTACATACTATCTAAGCAAAGCTAACTGTGCCTATAAAATGGAGATAATAAATACTTTTGGTGTCTTTTTTTGTATTTATGGAGATTTATGTGCAAATTTCATAATTATTTTTATCTCAGCATTTCTAGTAAAGATTGTTGGTTGGCTATGAAGTTTATTGTTCTCAAAACATGCCCTGTACTTCTTTAATATGAGTTTTCATTCCCCGATATAAAGAGGTAATTCTATTCTAAGATACACTGGGAGACTCCATCAGGTACAGGATCTCAAAATCTCAGTGGTACCAAGGCTTTGCTAGGACAAGGGAACAAAGTCCTATTTCTTTCACACAAACAATTTAGCTCCTGGCTGCTCCATAAGTTAGCTTATATAAGTGGGCATTATTTTCAGGTTTTGGGGAAGAGAGATATTTATAGTTGCACCGCAGAATCTATTTAATTTTATTTTTTCACATATTCTCTAAAAAATGAATAGAAGTTAATATGCTTTCTATAAAACATAAGATACTACTTTGTCATAACTTACATTCTTGAAATAGTGAATGTGAGTTACTGAATGCTATTCAGACCGTTTGGACCACAGCAAATTCAGTCATTCAAAACTCACTATCTCGATTACAAATTGGATTTCCATCAAGCTGCACATACACAGAGAGTTTGTTTACAGTATATAGTAGACATCTTTAGTATTGCCTGCCCAATCTTTCATGTTTCTTTTAATAACAGCACCCTGACTTTTGTTGGGAAGTCACCCTCCCTGCATTGTCAGTCCTGTGCCCACCCCCAATCCAGCTATTAGTTCTAGGAGAGGACAAACGCCCTAGAACTGACCATTCAGTGCACAGCATGGGAGTAAGGCGATACAGAATTGGATATGTTACATTTGAGGTACATGGAGGACAAATAGATGGGAATATCAAAAAAGGAGATGACCACAGGGAGAAACCCGTCTTACTAGCATGTGTATCCCCAGCATCTAAGTACAAATAGTGCCCGACATACTCATTCATGCGTGCATTCACTCAAAAACAAAAACAAACCAAAACAAAAAACATGTATCATTTGAAATACCAGGGGTGGCGGAAGTGGAAAAGTGCAGAAGTTGAGGGAATTTGTGCAAGAGAAACTACCTGCTCTGTGAACAAGGCAGACTGGTGGTTTGCCAAAAGGAAGAGGGCAAGAAGCAAAGGAAGATGAAAACAAGAAAAGGGTTGAGTCACAGAAGGGGTTGTGAATGTCAGAATACTTAGAAAGGAAACTGAAGAAGCAGGTGGATCAGGGCGTAAAATCTGAACGTCAAGGAGCACTGGAAGGGAAGCTGACACTGGATGCCATATTGTCATGGCAACAATCCCAGTGATTGCTTTTCTCCAGCACTGATCTCCCTTTCACCCAAGAATTATGCCTCTGTGTCCTGCCTTCCTGTAGCAGTGCTCCCACTACTCCTATAGCATTTGTCAACATTTTATTATAGTTGGCTAGTCTATCTACCCTCACACAGTATGAATTCCTCATCTTTGTATCTCTAGCACCTGGCAGAAAGGCCTGCCACAGAGTAGGCATGCAGTCAGTGTGTGTTCAACAGAATTGAAGACCTAAATTGAATAAGTAACTCTCCTGCAGATTGTAATCTGAAAAACAAGCTAATTAAATGCTTGTTTTAATGGGAGTATTAAAATGTGTTTTGAGGGGAAACAGTGAGGTTTGACATGGAAAAGCTTATGAGTCCAGTGTCATCCAACAGTGACAAACATGGCAAACACCTAGTATTATAGATTGCTTGGATCAAGCTTATGAAAAGATAGAATTAAAGACAAAGCTTTCTGGACCAAGTTGCCAGGTTGTTGCTTTTTGTTTTCTGCAGCTGCACTTCCTCATGAGATAATCATCAGATTCTGTCAGTGTCTGTTTCTTGTGTAATGCCAAGGTTTCAAAAAGAAAAATGGGTTCACAGTAGAATTGCAGAGCTGTAATCATTCAAAATGTTTGTCACTTCTTGTGACCTATCTAAAAATATTTAAAGCTCTACGTGGTTGGGCAGCTCCTCTGTGGAAATTCTCAACTCTTCTGTTGACTCCAGAGAGCAACCTAAGACTAAACATCTTAGTTATCTATATGTTCATGAATGTAATGGGTGAGATGGTGCAATGAAAAGGATTGATCCAAATCTACCAACATTAAATAAAAGGTTTTATAAATAAAATTTAAGTGGCGTTTTTAAGGAGGTTATTAGGCAGAATAAAAGGAAAAGAACACTCTAGGGAGGAAATAATGCCTTATGCAAAGACACCAAACTGTCCAGGAATAGAGGAAGGGGTCATTAGCTTCAAAGTCATTGATTAGGCCATATTTGATAGTGGGTGGGATACCAAGTGTGAAATATCAGATTGTAGGGGCTCTGTCTGATTTGCTTTCTTCCAGGTATCAGAGCATAAACACCAGGGCTGGTCCAGAATGTCAGAGGCATGATCAGCTAGCTTACCTTCTCTCTGACACTTATTTTTGTTCCATGTGACCAGAATAAGATCTAAAATGTGAGTCTGAGGGGCACCTGGGTGGCTCAGTTGGTTAAGCATCTGCCTTCGGCTCAGGTCATGAGCTCCGGGTCCTGAGATTGAGTCCCGCATTGGGCTCCTTGCTCAGCGGGGAGCTTGCTTCTCCCTCTTCCTGCTGCTCCCTGTTTGTGTGCTCTCGTGCTCTCTCTCTCTCTCTCTCTGACAAATAAAGAAATAAAATCTTTAAAATGTGAGTTTGAGTATTAAAGGTATTTTGGCCTAAGGTAATTTAAATCCAATTAGATTAGAAAAATGGTTGCGCCCGTAAAACTATTATTCAGTTTATCCTATTCCTCTGCATTGAGTTTAGCAGCCAAGGTGCTAACTTTGCTTTACTTCGTCACGGTTTCTTTTGCATATTCCTGCCCCAGGAACTTCTTAGAGGGTTAATTGGAGTAGGAGTTGGGTATTTGTGCCTGGCCAAAACACCCTAAAAATATAACAAACTTTTAACAACTAATTGTTTTTAAAAATTGAAATGCATTCTCCTGGGCATTGGTTTAGGCTGTGCAATGTTACTGAAATTAATCTCCTTATAGGTTTGTTTCCTCCATTAGACTGTTAGTTTCTTCTGGCCAAAAACTGTTTGAGTCTACTTTACATTCCTAGAGTATAACACAGAGCCAGGCACATGGTAAGCATTTAAATTGATTGAGAGGGACCATTTGTCCAGTGCCAGTTGTATAATTAGAATTTCTTTCTTTCTTACAGAGTTAGGAACAAAACTGCAGTGACCTGCTGCTATTTTGAGATGCTGACTATCATGGAAATTTTCCCAACCTGCTTTGTTAGGATAGCCCAGCCACAAGAGCTCTACTCAATGTAAAAACGGTACCAAGTATCTTTTGTAAAACCTTGGGGCAGTTAGTGTGAGGCTATGCAAGGAATACTAAATTGGAAGTGCTCTAATCTTGGCTCTGTTACTTAATCTACTAACTGTGGGAAGGCCACTTCATCTCTCGGGGGCCTTAATTTCCTCCTCTGTCCCTTAAAGGGATTGTATTAAATTATCCCTAAATTCCCTCCCAGCATTAACATCTGCTTAAAATTCATCTCTGTATTCCTAACACAATGCTGGACACATAATATGAGCTTAATATTTATTAGTTGAATTAGGTTGAAGTGCTAGGGTGTCTGATACTTTATAATGTTTTAGTTTAAAGTTAACATTGCTTTCAATGTTAAGTTTAACATTAAAATTGGAATGGTCTCAAAGAAAAGTTCATTTTCCTCTCAATTTTCCTTTATCCAGCTTATATAAAAAATACTCACTTAGTGAAAAAAGTCACAGTAAGTCAACCTGTAGTTTTTAAAATCCTAAGTTGACAAATTTTGCCTTTCTGAGTACAACATCCTCTAGGAGAATGAGATTTTAGGGGGAAAATGTTTTAAATTACTTGTGTAGTTTGTGCAGTGACCTTAAGAAGTTTTGATAGCACACAATAACTTACTAGCAATCTATAAGTGAAAAAGCACTAGTTTTACTTTTACTTCTGAAACATAATGTATTCCCTCAAATAACTTATTGAAAACCTTTAGTTTACTTATGGTTATTAAATGAATTTCAAAGTAATATAGCTATCTTTACTTAAAAAAATCTGTAATTCATGTCTTTTACTAATTCAGCCTTTTTTTCTAACAATCAATAAAATTATGTGATTGTACATATTTTACACACCCCAAATCATATAGAACCCTATATGTGGAATTAATTTTAATGGTCATTGTTAATTGGTTGAGGTTGCATGCTCATCTCTCAATAGTAGTAATAGTTACCTGCTGAAGGTAGAGTGTCGTTATGATTCTAAGAAGGAAGGATTGATTTTTTTTTGACTGCTTATCATATGAGAGTCACCTTGCATTATCTCATTTTGCCTTCTCAATAACTTTAAGATTATTATCATCTCCATTTTTAAAATGAGAAAACTAATGCTTAAAGTTGTTGCTTGCTCCAGAGAAAACAGTAGTATTCCACCCTAAGTTATCAAATATCAAAGCCTATGCATGCTCCTAAATACCATGCTATATTAACTTTTTTATATTAACTTCATCACATAATTCTTTCAAGAATTCATGAATTTGTCTGACTATAATTTCATCAAGAAGCTTTCTCTAAAACTCAACTCACTAGTCATTTAAGCGTAAAAGATCAATATCTCCCCAAGATCCTTGAGTTAACAAAAAAATTTTAATTTCTAGTATGAATTTACCACTTCCTCTGATACGTGATAAACAAACTACAGTTATAAAGAATCTACCTATCACTAACAGGGAACATCATTAATGCTTAACATCACTGCGAGTATCAGCCACAAAAACAACTGTGATTTAGTAGTTCCCTGTGGGAGATAGTGATATCAAGACTTTGGTAGTTATGTGTGTATTGAGTTTATCCAAAACTTTAGACCAAAAAAGTTCTCAAAAGTTTCCTTACTAAATAGTCATTTCAAAGTACTTGTCAGTGGAGCTATTTGGAAATACCTCAAAAATATACTTTTATGAAACTCCTTCATCTGCCTAAAACATTAACCATTCCAAATTAGCTAAATAATATTTGGGTCCCTATAATCAGTCATATAGTCTGATGACCAATCAGTAAGTATTTACTAATCTCATGCTTGGAGCTCAAAATTCTGTTATGCAACTACATTTCAAGGAATTTTTCCTTAAGAAGGATGAGTCAAAGATATTCAGTTAAGCATTTTTTTATAGTAGGAAATTGTAAAATGCCTGAAAAGTCATCAAAAGAAGACTGATTAAAATACAGTACATTTATATACAGTAGGCCTATATTCATTGACATGAAAAGGTGTTCATGATGTATCGTTAAATGAGAAAGATGATTATTAAATTCTTTGTAAAGTGATCTCGTTGTTTTTTAAAAAATAAACCTGTTCTTGAGAGCACTGGGTGTTATACACAAACAATGAATCATGGAACACTACATCAAAAGCTAATGATGTAATGTATGGTGATTAACATAACAAAATAAAATTTTTAAAAAATTAAAATAAATCTGTTCTAAATCAGAATGAGATATCACCTCATACCCGTTAGGATGGCTATATCAGAAAATCAGGTAATAACACGAGTTAGTGAGGATGTGGAGAAAAAGGAACACTTGTGCACTGTTGGTGGGACTATAAATTGGTGCAGCCACTATGGAAAACAGTATGGAGGTGACTCACAAAGCTAAAAATAGAACTACCACATGATCCAGCAATTCCACTTCTGACTATTTATCCAAAGAAAACAAAAACACGGGGTGCCTGTGTGGCTCAGGTGGTTAAGCGTCCGCCTTCAGCTCAGGTCATGATCCCAGAGTCCTGGGATCAAGCCCCTCGTCTGGCTGCTGGCTCAGTGGAGACCCTCCTTCTCCCTCTCCCTCTGCCTCTGCCCCTGCTCATGCTCTCTCTCTTTCTGTATCTCTCTGTCATAAATGAATAAATAAAATCTTCAAAAAAAATACTAACTCAAAAAGATATATGCACTACCATGTTTATTGCAGAATTATTCACAATAGCCAAGATATGGAAACAACCTAAGTGTCCATGAATGGATGAATGGAAAAAGAGAATGTGGTGCATACACACACACACACACACACACACACACACACACACACACACACACACAATGTGGTATATATAGGAATATATATGTAGTATATATAAAATGGAATATTATTCAGCTACAATAAAGAAGGAAATCTTGCCATTTGTGATAATATGGATGGATCTTGAGGGCTTTATGCTTAGTGGAATAAGTCAGACAGGAAAAGACAAATACCATGCCATTTCACTAGCATGTGGAATAAAAAAAAAAGCTCATAGATACAAAGAACAGAAGTGGGGATTGGGGCAGGAAATACGAATGAAAGCGTCAAAAGGTACAAATTTCAGGGGCACCTGGGTGGCTCAGTCAATTAAGCATCTGACTCTTAGTTGTGGCTCAGGTCATGATCTCCTGGGTCATGAAATCGAGGCTCAAATCAGGGTCCATGCTCAGCGGGGAGTCTGCTTGAAGATTCTCTCCCTCTGCCCCTCCCCTGTGCTATTTCTCTCTCTCTCTCTCAAATAAATGAATAAATTCTTTTTTTAAAAGGTACTAATTTCCAGTTATAAAATAAATAATCACCTGGGTGGCTCAGTCAGTTAAGCATCTGCCTTCAGTTCAGGTCATGATCTCAGGATCCTGGAATCCAGCCCTGCCACGGGGCGGGGGGGGGGGGGGGGGTCTCTGCTCAGCGGGGAGTCTTCTTCTCCCTCTCCCTCTGTGCATGCTCTCTCTCTCTCTCAAATAAATAAAATCTTAATAAATAAATGAATAAGTTACAGAGATATAATGTACAACACGGTGATTATAGTTAATAGTACTGTATTGCATATTTGAAAATTGCTGAGAAGAAATCTTAAAAGTTCTCATCACTAGAAAAATATTTTGTAACTATTTATGGTAATGGATGTTGACTAGACATATTGTGGTCATCATTTCATAATATAATATAGGTTGTATACTTAAAACTAATAGAATGTTATATGTCAATTATACCTGAATTAAAAAAATTTTAATTAATAGGGAGGTGGGTGGGGGATGGGCTAAATGAGTGATGGGTTTTAAGGAGGGCACTTGTGATGAGCACTTGGTGTTGTAAGTGATAAATCACTAAATTCGCCACCTGAAACCAATTTTACCATATATGTTGACCAACTAGAATTTAAATAAAAACTTGAAACAAAAAAATTAATAAATAAATACATATGTGTATGTATTCATGAATGTATTGAAAGAAAAAATCTGGAAGATACTCTTTTCTTCTTTATATGTTTTATTGTTTCCTGATAATTTTGCAATGAGAATAAATTAGCTTTATAAGCAGAAAACAAAAACTATTCAAAATAAGTCTGATGAACATTTAGGGGGAAGTTTAATCTGTGGTCCCTGAGAAATGATTGCAATGCCCATGTATGCAGCACATTTGAAAAAAATGTATTATGTTTTCCAACAGCCCCTGTTGGAAACTCCTGTATCACTCAGTTAATCAATCGTAAGCATTTGTCAAGCATGCATAACATAAGGGACATAATACTTCACAGTGTGAGAGAATAGAAGAAACTGAATGTGCCTTAAAGGATCTTAGAACTAGCTGGAGAATGAAAACATATCTACAGGAGCCATTTTTACTATTAACTAAGTAAGGAGTCTAAAAACTTGCTAACTTGTGTTTATGGACAGAAGGAAGTTTATCTTTGAACCAGTTTAATGCTTGTGCTCAAGATGAGGTTGATGCAGACCTGTAATGCTTTTTGTATCATTTTAAATTTCTAATTTTAAGGGCATTAGTGTCTTAGGATCTGTTGGACTCTACTGTACCGAAAGCTGAATTTATGAATTTTTTTCCTACAACAATGGAAAAAATTAAAACTAACAGTTGGGCTTTATTTAATATAATTAACTTTTTATTAAAATCATCTGGAAATGTGATATTCCTCATATCTTAAATTTTCTTCATGTCCAGGGCTTACATTTTAAGGGTCACACTTTTTAATGTTTTACCCAAATAGTCACAACGTACATTCTTGCCTTCTTAAATAGCTAAATAAAATGTGATACTTTCTCCATAATTTATTATAATGAATATCCTCTATTATATAAATTTGTTCCAGACTACCGAAGAGTATATGACTGTGCATTTGTTGATTGGGTCCATGCTGTTGTGTTTTCTCAGGTCTTGTGTCTGCTTTTTGTTGTTATGGTTGTTAAACAATATAATCTTTCACTCTTCGGGTGTCACCTGTCACTTGCTGCCAAGAATTTGACTTGAGCAGCGTTCCTTTTTTTTTTTTTTTTCTTTTTTTTTTTCCTAACTTACTGCAGGCTAAGAATAAGATTTGGAGAGGAAAAGGTAGGAGCTCCCATAGGTAAAGTAAATGGGTTCATGGACTTTGAGACATTTACATTAGCTGTTCTGAGGTTTTCCTATCTTCCTGTTTCTCAATACTGCCATTGATTTCTGAGGATCTCATAACCTCCACCTTTCTGAGATGTTTTGTATTTCAGAAAACTTTGATGGGACCTTTTAAGTTGACTTTAATCATTAAGCTGATCCTAGAATCTTCATAATATTTTAACTTTGAAGACAGGTATCCTTCAGAAGAAAAGGGCAAAGAAGATAGAATAAGTAATGAGAGATGATGCAAAATAAAAAAAGAGACAGATACATAAGGAAAAGGAGGGGGAAGTGGAGAAAAAAGAAGGGAGGGAAGAGGGGAAGACGAGAAGGATGGAAGGAAAGGTGAGGGTATGATGGACAGAGAGGGAGGGAAAGAGAAATGGGAAGATTTAGAAGGGGGAAGAAGGGATGCAGAGAAAGGGACAAGAAAAGAGGAGAGAAAATTAAATCAACAGTGGGGAAAGGAGAAACTGAGGAGTGGAGAGAGAGAGACAGAGAGATATGGGAAGAAGGAGGTATATGAATAGAGGCATAGAGGCAGGGCAATAGAGAGATAAAAAGAGAGATAAGAAGGGAGAGCTATAGCACCTGACAATGCCAGAAGGTGGGACTAACTGGGGGCCATCTTGGACGTGGACTCCCTGCCACACTTAGTTAACCAGTTTGATAACTGAAGTTCAAATTTAAACTTCTGAAGAATGACTAGAGGGTAAGATGGCTTTTGAGAACTTAACTGTTTTCTTCCAGTTTTAAAGAGAGTAATTAAGCTATATTGAAGATTAGTAATATTTACTATCATAACAAGAAAATTATTATAGGTTATAAATAACTTTATGAACATAGCATAATTTTTTCTGGCTGCAACACTGACAGTCTTAGAACTTAGGTGGTTTCTCTCTCTCTCTTTTTTAATGAGGTGTAATTTACCTATAGTAAATTTCACTCTTTTTCATGTACAGTTCTATGATCTTTGACAAATGTTTACCATTATGTAACCATAACCATAATCAAGATAGAGAACAGCTTTATCACTTCAAAATATTAGTACTCTCTTTTTCATGTTCTTCCTTTTCTTCCCTTACTCAGGACAGAGGAAACATTTGTCTTCAGAATTAAGTCAATAACATACCAGATATCTTATAATAGAAAAAAAGACACTATGTCAGAGTTCATCTCTAGAAATGAAGTAAACAGGGTTGAAGTGTGATAGAAGTAACGGAGATAAAGGAAGCCCGAAAGAGTGCCATAGTAAGCATGGAAGAATGCTACAAAAGTACTGGACCAAGGCTATAGGGACAGGTTTTCAAGCTTTTATTCCATGCTGAGTGAATCTAATGCCACACCAATATTACCTGTACCTGAAGAAATAGAACATTGCAATAGTCTTTATGAAAACATGCAGAGGAATGGACTTCTCATCTACTCTAAGGTTTGCTTTTAACCTATGCTAAAAGAAAAGTGAAAATTAGTTACCTTCCCAGGTAGAAATATCTTAGCTCATTGCCCACTTGGATATAAATTAATTAAGAATAAAGACATTCTCAGGGCACCTGTGTGGCTCGGTCAATTAAGCATCTGACTCTTGGTTTGGGCTCAGGTCATGATCTCCTGGGTCATGGGATTGAGCCTCAAGTCGGGCTCTGTGCTCAGCGGAGAGACTGCTTAAGATTCTCTCCTTCCCCCCACTCATGCACACTCTCTCAAATGAATAAATAAATTTAAAAAAAAGAATAAAGACATTCTAGTGATGAGCACCCGCTGATGGGGAATTGTTGATTCACTATATTGTACACCTGAAACTAATATAACACTATATGTTAACCACCTGGAATTTAAATAAAAACTTAAAAAATAACAAGAATAAGGACATTTTCATTCATAATTTCAACCTGTTTGTTTTACGTATCTATACATACATGGCTAATATAACTTTTATCCCTCTCAGCACATCTTTCATATCTTCTTTTACAACCCTAAGTGTGAATGGAGCCTAAATAGTCTTCTTTATTCCTAGTTACTCAGATAACTATGTAATAGGTACCAACAAAGCAGAAAAGAACATCAGTTACAGAATTTTACCTATAAAAACAACTTGCAAGGAGGAATCTGAAATAGGATTAAAGTGAAATAAATTAAGATAACTTGAGAAAAAAATATCAAAGGAGGGGCGCCTGGGTGGCTCAGTTAAGTGACTCTTGGTTTCGGCTCAAGTGGTGATCTCATGGGTGGTGGGATGGAGCCGAGTTAGGCTCCTTGCTCAGCAGGGAGTCAGCTTAAAGGATTTTCTCCCTCTGCCTCCCCTCCCCGGAAATAAATAAATAAATCTTTTAAAAAATAAATAAACATCAAAGGAGTTACATGTAATTTATATATAACAGGTGAATTGGTGTGTGTGTATACCAACAGTAAGAAGGATGAAGAGTCAGAGGTGAAGATATGTACAATAGGTGTAATAATATTGGAGGCTTAAATAAAATTCGTATAGCTTGGGGAAACTAGAAGTATCTAAAGCCCAATATATATATAATAAGATATATTCCCTCTTGCTGAATGAAAGGAAATTGGAGGGGTTAAAAAGTAGAAAAATAGATTAGGTTAATGTGGAAGATACTTAAGAAAAATGGAAAGCTAATAGAGTTGGAGAAATTGTTCAGACTAAGAAATCCAGTGTCTATCATGTAGTTGTAAAGTCAAACAGCTTTGAGAAGCTATAAATTGTAGCTACTCTCTCAGACTCTACATCATCCTGACTTAGCCTCACATTTTTAACAAAACAAACAAACAAGTAGGTGACCAATAAACCAGTGAGCTTAATTTAGCATGGCTCATTTTCCAAGAGCCTTTAGTTGTGCCTAGTAATCACCAAGCTCTTCTCAAAGCTTCCATTCATTTTGTTTTTTTTTTAATTGAGGTATAATTGACGTATAACATTATATTAGTTTCAGGAGTACAACATAAGGATTTCATACTTGTATATACTGCAAAGTGATCACAATAAGTCTAGCTTCCCTCTACAACTCCATTCAAATTCACCTACCAAATAGAAAAAAGGCATTGTCCATTCTGATCTAAATATATGACGGTTCAGGTGGCTTGTCATTGCACTGATGATTTCTCAGTCTTTGAGAATTTTCTTTTAAAATGAGATAGGTCATATTTTAAGCCTTAATTAGCCAAGATCTTAATTCTCAGCTTATGCCAAGGATTGATTAACTCTGCTAATAGCAAGAATGAGTCACAGGACAAATGCTTGAGGAGGAGAGAAATGTTTCACCGATAAATTAAGCCTCCTTCACATTTTATCTAAGCTATCTGAGCTACTCTGAATAATTCTGTGTGACCCTTTTACAAATCCTTCAATCATCCCCACCATTTTTATGGCAAATATGTCCCCTTGTTTGTATATAAGATCTTCAATGATAAGGTTATTATTCCTCCAGCTTTGTATCTTGTTTTGACTTTCTCGATGTTTTGTGTTCTGGTACTATTAATCTGTCCCTCTTTCTGCCTTTATGCATGTAAAATTCCCGATCCCTACACCACCTCCCCTACCTCCTTCTCACACACACATCATGTTTGTGCCTAGTCAATTTCCATTCTTCTTTGAGGATGAATTACCTTCTCAAAGATTTCCCTGATAGGCCATGCCTATCTGCCTTTCCCCTCAGCGCCCACTAAAATACACTCCTCTATGCTTCAAGAGTATAGATCTCTATCCCTTCCCTTACCCTGTAGGATGATATATATACATAGTGCTTAGAATGGGAATAGGCACTTAGTAAATTCTGTATAAGTATTAGCTCTTATCATCATAAAAATTACCTGTTTGAATAACAATTTCCTCCAGTAATGTGAAAACTCCTTGATCTACCGGACAATATCTTATTCATTTCCTTTAAATTAGTTCTTAGATTATAGGAAGTGATCCGGGAATGTTCATTGAAATGTAATATGGTAAGGGACTATTATTTATTGTGCCCTGTGTCAAGCAAGATTTATAAAATAGTCCCAAGGAGATGTCCCCGCTTTAATCCCTTGGAACTTATTTATATGATGGGATATCACCCCTGTGATTAGGTTTTATTATATGGTCAGTTGACCTTAAAATAAGGAGATTAGCTCATTTCAGCAGCTTTTAAAAGCAGACACCTCTCTCAGGTTGGTGGCAGAAGGGGAAGTAGAGACAGGAAGAAAAGCATGAGAGCCAGCATTGTGGCTGGCTTTGAAGATGGAAGGGACCAGGCCTAAGAAACAGAGAGGACTCTAGGAGCTGAGAATGACTCCTGGTCTACTGCCAGCAAAGAAATGGGACCTCAGCCCTGCAACTGCAACTTGTATGAGCAACTAAGAGCCTCCAGATAAAAGACCAGCTCAGCTGACACCTTGCTTTTGGCCTTGTGATACCCTGAGCATAGAACCCAGCTGAGCCCACTTGGACTTCTGATCTACAGAACTATGAGATACTAAATGGGTATTGCTATAAGGTGTTACATGTGTCATAATTTCTTACTGCACCAGTAGAAAATGAAGTACATGTGAACTATATGCAGGACTCTTTACACAAGTATTGGGAATGAATCTCACTTAAAGACTCCTCCTCTTTTCTAATTTTCTATAAAGAACTTAATTTCAACCTCAACACCTGGGAACTCTATATTGGTCCTTGTTGGTGGTCTTTCACCTCTACCAGGGTTGTGTGTGTCAAGTTTCTGAGATGACAGTACACAGTGCTACTGTGGTCATTAGTCATATTTGTACACTAGTTTGCACACATGTTTGCATACTGGAACATCTATCCTAGCCTGTATGATCTCTTCAGGTGTCTTCCTGACATTCAAGTCCCAGCTAGGGGTAGGTTTACTGTCAAACTTCAGGGCCTCTCACTTAACAGGTCCCTTCCAAGGCCCTATACTTGATTGTTTGAAGTTGTCCATCTTTTTTCTTAGAAAGGAATCACCAAATTGTATAAATGTGAAGCACCACAAAACCTGGATAGTCCCTCAGCTCAGAACTTTCCTGATTAACTAATTAAAGTATTCCCTTCTTCACTCTCCACCCCCACAGTTGCCGCTAACTTCAGACATTGTCTTTTAGTTTCTCTCTCATCTGAACTTTTTTCCTTCACTACACTTTGCAATATGTGAATTTATTTGTTCATTTAAAATGTGTTCATTTTCTGTCCCTACCCACTAGAATGGAAGCTTATTGAAGGCAGGCACTTCATTTATTTATTCCTATATCCCCAGAACCTAGGATAATGATTGACTGATCGACTTCAGGTCTACCAAACTGCTATTGGTTTAGTCTATTTGGGCTGCTATAACAATATACCATAAACTGAGCAGTTGAGAAACAACGAACATTTATTTCTCACAGTTCTGGAGGCTGTACCTTAAGATTGTATCTTAGGGTTGAAGTACAAGAGGACTCAGTGTCTGGTGAGAGCCCTCCTGGTTCATAGACAGTAATATTTTCACTGTGCCCTCTCTTGGAGGAAGGGGCCAGGGAGCTCTCTGGGGCCTCAGAGAGCACAAATGGGCACAAATGACCTAACCAGTTCCTGAAGGCCCTACCTCCTGATACTATCACCTTGGGGGGTAGGATTTCAACATATGAATTTGGGGGGGACACATATTCAGACCATAGCACCTGCCAAGTTTGGGGCACAGCTATGTTTGGCTAGGGAGAGTTCCAGGCATAGGCTCCAGCCTCTCTGGTGCAGCCATTCAGCCATTCATTCTCAGATCCTGTCACATTCCAGGGACACTTCCGGGGATCAGGTAGCAAATCCACACTGCTCTAGAGACCCGCCAACTTCTTTCTCATCCTTTTAGCCCAGGCATCACTTTATTCTCAGTGAGGTCCTTTTTTCCCATGACAGAACCCAAGGGTAGATTAGGAAGACCTCTCTGCCTGGTTCCCCCTTCTCCACCCTAAATGAAAATAATAATTCATGATAACTATGAATTAACACTGTTCAAGGGAGGATAAAATTTAGAAAAATGTTTCTGTTTGTATTGACCTATAATACTATGTAAATGTGGCTTCCATAAATCTCACAGCCACCTCGTACACTACTTCCAACCAGATTACTAGCCTTAAAGTCTTTTAAATAGTAATTTGGGGGTGGCCATTTCAAGCGAGGAAGGAAAATGTTTTGAAAGCAACTTCTGCTTTCCTCCCTGCCACAAACATCCCCTGAAGCAAGGAAGCAGAGTGCTATCAGCTTAAATGAGGGAAGGAAAAGAGGCAAATACAAGAAAAGAAACAAAATCTCAATTTTTTTCTTTCTTACAAACATTATTCATTTAATCTGAAAACCAGCACATGAAGCTGATATAGTATTCCCACCTGCCACAGCTGAGCAGTCATTACCAGTGATGCTGTGTCTGTGGTCACTGCTCATGTTCATTCTCACTAGTAATTTGCTCTATACAGTTTTTTGCACTCTGGTTTCTGGAGGAATTTAGAAACTTTTGCTATGATTTGAGCTGAAGGACATTTGAATAAATCCCTCAACTAAATGCTAGTGTTCCAAGATGGAGCTCATGAACCTAAACTCTCCTTCCAGATGTTGGAGCAGAATTTAGTTGCTCTTGTAATTTCATTGCTATGGAGGATGACACTTAGCTATGAAGTTTCTGTCATGTTTTCTCCCGGAGCTCATAGATACTCTTATGTAAATAGGCCTTCCAATGGCATTGCCTTGATGTCCAGAGGAGGGTGTGTCATGAAGGCCCTTCTTGTAATCCTCATAAAATTAATTATAATTATTATTATACATGGTAATTAAAGTCAGCCAGTGTTCCCCAAAGTGTAGGACATGTAGAATGGTAGTACACGAAGTAATTTTAGATGGATGGGACATTCAAACACCAGTGAAGCACTTAGCAAAAAGGCTATTCTCTTTTCAATGTACTTTAATCTTTGTGATTATGTAGAAAAATAACAGGTTGATGTTAATATACCCAACACTTGCCAATCTTCCTTTTTTAACAAATTGAGAAGAGGCCTTGGGCCTGGAACCTAGATAGGTAACATAACTAGTATAACATTTTGTTTTCATTGCATTTGCTCTTAAGGTCTTCTTTTATTTATGTCAGTTGGAAATGTTTTCCACCTACAAAAATGACATAATGTTTCCTTTAAAATAAATCTATCTTAAAAAATAAATCTAAGTTTTTTTTAAAGGTTAAAGGAAACATTTTAATAGTATTTGTGGTTTCTGGATCAGGCAAAAATCATGACAAAGTTTGGGGAACACTAAATTAAGAAATTCATATGAATGGCCATGTGATGTTCCGACACTGACCATGATACATGTTGTTAAGTCATGTGCATTAGAGGCAAGTCGTCATCTTTTTAGCACTATTTCTGTACTTTGAATTGTTGCCAGACATTCATCCGATTGCCTATTTATGGGGACCAGGGGAGCTTTGTGAGAATATCAGCCACAAGTAAATGTATGAGGGTTAGGTTTTTGGGATGAAGCCAGATGTGACAGAGCATTTACCCTGAAGAGTTAAAAGCAAGATGACTTACAGAGTAGTGGACCATTGGGTCTCGGGGTGAGGCTGACTTTGTAACCCAGAGTCAAGGCAAGGGCTTAGATGCTATGATCTAGAAATCAGGGTTGTTCTAAAAGTAGAGTCTGAAGCAACTTAGGGTGATTCAGGGTTGGTCCCAGTCAACAATCTGGGTGGGACTGAATATCTTTTGATTCTAGCAGATTGTAAACTTTTCTTTAGGTTCCTAAAAACAACATTTGGAAGACATTGTTACACAGGAGAAGAGAGGCTAGCCCAGGTGTAGAGTACAGGAGATAAGACCAAACTGCCTTGTTGACTCTCCTATTCTCTACTGTATAAAAGTAAATTAGAATTTCAGGTTTCAATTAGGGATGAGAACTTAAATGTATGACTTTTCTTATTATCTTACATACACTTTGTACCAAAATACATTTCCAACTGTATAATAAAAGTTAACATGGAAAAAGATTCACTGAACAGAAGTTGGTTTTTGGAAAATTTTAGTATCCTACATTGTATTACTGAGATATACCTTCAGTATTACAAAGATTATAAAGGCTGGCAAAGCAGTGAGCTATCAATTAAGCAAAGAAACAATGTGGATCCCAAGAGTTAACTATTTTTTTTTAAGATTTATTTATCTATTTTGAGAGAGACAGAGACTGTGCAGGAGGATCATCAGAAGAAGAATCTTCAAGCAGACTCCCTGCTGAGTGCAAAGCCCTAAGTGGGGCTTGACCTCACCACCCATGAGATCATGACCTTAGTTGAAACCAAGAGTCAGATGCTTAACTGACTGAGCCACCCTTAACTATTTTAATAATTAGAGATTGACTTCTTTTGCCATGTAAAAAAGCTTTTTACCATCTGGCAATTGACCAGTCTTTTACCGAACAAAAGGCTAATTCTCAAATTTTTATTTTTTGCTTGGGTTGACTTTAAAATTTTCCTTTTCTCGTTCTGTGTTCACATATTACAATATAATTGAATATATTTTCAAGTTTAGATTCATTCATAAGTAAATAAACAAATCTCCACATTGTATAGGTTGGTACTAAGTTAAGGCCATACACACACAAGCTTTTGTGCCTATATTACTACATTCTCTAGTTGTTCTTCTTTTTATTTATTTGTCAAAGTGAGAGAGAGACAGAGCACAAAACAGGGGAAGCAGCAGGCAGAGGGAGAAGCAGGCTCCCAACTGAGCAGGGAGCCCAAAGCGGAACTCGATCCCAGAACCCTGGGATCATGACCTGAGCAGAAGGCAGACACCCAACCGACCTGAGCGACCCAGGTGTCCCTCTCTAGTTGTTTTTCTAATAATAAACTTGATTATAAGTGTTGTATCATATTATTGCCGGATTCTCTCTCAGAGAGAGAGAACAGAAAAATATCTAAGCTTCATGTGTGTAAACATTTAAAATAAGTTAATGATTTAATTAAAAATTTTTCAAATTGATCATAATTAACAACTAAATTAATGGTTAGTAGGGGATATCTGTGATGTAATTAGGCTTTTAAAAACCTACATATTCTTGGGACCATCTACCTGGCTCAGCTGGTTGAACATGTGACTCTTGGTCTTGGTGTTGTGAGTTCAAACCCCATGTTGGGTATAGAGATTACTTAAAAATAAAATCTTAAAAAAAAATACATATTTCCTTTTGACAACTTCCTGCATGTAATTAAGACCCCAACATGACTGATGATTTGCTGCAGCAAAGAAAACCAGTTAGCAAATTAATATAGTTCAATTTTTATTTTGTATTTTAATTTCTTCTTCTGCTTAAAGTTTGAAGTTCACTCAGCTACTAAAGTATTATGAAGTGATTAGCTTTGTATTGTTGTTTTTTAAATAAGAAATTTTGCCTCTTCTGGAATTAGCCATAGGTCTTCAGTATTTATTCAATAATATCATTTAAAAAAAAATCCTCCCTACAAGGCACAGCAGGGGTGCAGTTTAAGACTACTTCCAATGAGATTAACATGGAACTTGCTGACCCTTAGAGCTGGGGAAAGAAAGCTAAACTCAGTGAAATTTGCATACAATAGCCCAGGTGGGTTTTTGTTGTGTTTGTTTTGTTTTTGACTGCTAGCCTTTGGTAACTGATACTTAGCTATTTATGGTTTATTAATAAACTGTCATTTTATTAATTCTACATTTTGAAGTACTTGAATCCGAAATAGCATACTTCCCATCAAACTCTTGTCCACACGAAACCTTGAGATACCAATCTGTATTTCAGAGGACTTTTAAGGGCTACCAAATCAACCATAACATTCTTGGGAAACAGTAAGGGTAAGTTTGTCAGTTTTTCTGGGTAGACAGAAAAGCTGACAAGGCAGTTCTCAGATTCCTTTCTCTTACTATAAGAGCTATATTCTGGAGCTCTTAGAGTGAATAGAAATTTTATTATTTTAGCATTAACAGTTCTTCAGCTCCTAACACCATCATTATTCAAAGGTCTGATATTACCATTGGTGCATTTCATGCATGTTACACTCACTTTCTATTTCTACAATATTTCCAGTGGAAATATTTTTACCCTAATTTGGGTTCTATCATTATCCTAGTTTTTGCATTTCAGAAAATTCATTCTTACAGGCAGGTGGCTTCCTACTTGCTTTTTACTCAATTATTTTCTCAGTATGATAGGCTGCAGTGTAGTCTACTGGAGGATAAGAAAAGCTTAATTGTTCACTGCTGCATCCCCAGCATCTAGAACAATGCTTGCCCAGTACAGGTGCATAATACTTGCTGAAGGAATCCTAATCCTGCTGCTGAGTAAAATTAATTAGTTCTTTGGGGAATCAGTCTAGATGATCCCTAAAATTCCATTTAATGGTAAAAAGTAATGACTTTTCTTACTTTGGCTCTAAATGTTCTAAAAACCTGTAGTGGATGAAAACAATGGAGTGTTTAAAAAATCTATCAATTGGTGGAGACTGCAAATAGATGGCTTGAAAGGCTTTAGCTATTGTTACAAGTCTTGTATGTGGTGTCAAACAAGACAAAGATAAAAAGCTTTTTTTTTTTTTATGATTATAACGATTTACAAAGTCTTTTTTTTCCGGACACGTAACCTCAAAAGGTGGTTTAAATATCTCATTATGGTCAATGGATCGCCAGTGCCTAGAACAATAACCGGCACATAGTAAATATTCAATAAATACCAAATGAATTAACTGCGTAATATTAACATTCCTTTGAACTCTGGAAGCAGCTGGGTCTTTACCCATCCTCAGAAAGCAATGGAGTAGGAACCAGAAATCCCTTAAAAGGTTAGGACCAGTAACAAGGCTGTTAAACTCACTGGTAGTACAAGGCAGGCTTAGAGCACTGAAGAAAGGGTAAGAGGACTCGAAATACGCGTGAGAGAAAAAGCAAAACAAAGCAACAAAAAACAAGCATAAGAGGAAAGACGTTTCTACAGTGGAGGTTGGCAGGAAGCCACTGCAATTAACCGCAGGTCAACCCTTGTTACCAGGCGGTCACCGAGGACTGAGGTCTGGGATAACTGACACCAGAGCCCTCGGCTACACAGATCCCACTCTTAAGAGCTTATCAATACTGACATGCCCAAGTTCATCCGAGTTCCTCAGAAAGAGAAATCATAAGCGCCTAATTCACGTCCTATCCTCCATTCCATTCAAATAACGCAGCCAATAGGAAAATCCTCCGCCCTGAGCGAACGACTCTGCGGAGCTCAGACAGCCCTGGAGGCAGGTCGGCCCGGTAGAGGCGGCGTACAGCCCAACTGTCGGCCTCCGGAACCCCAGGAGCCCTCAGCCAGGCGGGACAACCTTCCTTCCGTGTCTCCGCCCTTCCAGGTTGGTCCCAGCCCCCGCAGCCCGGGCGGCCTGGACCACACCCGCTTCCCTCCGGTGGCCTAGCCGCCCCCGCCGCAGTTCGCGGGAGCGCTCTTCCTGGGGCGGGCACAGGCCTAGGGCGCATGCGCACTGGCCGAAGGGCGCCTCCCTGTCCGGATCTCGCGAAGTTACGTTAGATTGGCCGCCGGTGACGGGTGGCCGGGCCGGGGGCGGGAGGGCTTCTGGGGTAGGAAGGGAGGTCCGCTCGGCCGGGCGCGCCGCCCCAGTGCTCTGTGGGATACTGGAAGTCTCGAGCTTCTCCTCCGGGTTCCCAGCCCTCCTCTGGCCCGCACTCATAGAAACAGTCACACACCCCCTGCCTCCCCTCTCTTCCCTCTCCGCCTCCCCCTTCCCCCCCTCGCGATAAGAAGACCCGGCGGCAGGAGAGGGGATGAAGATGGCGGACGCGAAGCAGAAGCGGAACGAGCAGCTGAAGCGCTGGATCGGCTCCGAGACGGACCTCGAGCCTCCCGTGGTGAAGCGCCAGAAGACCAAGGTGAAGTTCGACGATGGCGCCGTCTTTCTGGCTGCTTGCTCCAGCGGCGACACGGACGAGGTCCTCAAGCTGCTGCACCGCGGCGCCGACATCAATTACGCCAATGTGGACGGACTCACTGCCCTGCACCAGGTCTGTGCACCCTGCCGCCGGCTCTCCTGACTCTGCGGGTTCTCGTCGGCCTCCCGCTGGGGCCTTCTCTGCGCTCTCGGCCTCTGGAGGCTGGGGGCGGCGGGAGACTCCCTGCTGCGGGGTGAGGGGGCGGCTTCCCGAGAGGGAGGGGGGAGAGAACTGGTGGTGGGAGGGCTTCTGGCTTGAGGCCCCCTTCAGACTAGTTGATGCTGGAGTTGGGAACCGGGTGATTTCCGGGGAAGAGGAAAAAGGGACTGTGATCAGCTTGGGGCCCCAGGGCCATTTGTAGACGTGTGTCTGGGATTTGGGGTCGAGACCGGGTGGGGTGTACTGGGGTTGTACCTGGGCCCGATGTCAGTGATATACTTGGACGACGGGGTTGCTAAAGAAAACGACCAACAAGAGGCATTAGGGACACTTGGGCAGATGGACGTCTTTGGCTTGTAGATGGGCATTGGATTTGCTCTAGTTTTTAGGACTTGATTACAAATTATGATGATAATAGTAGTAATCAAGAGCCCTAAGTCTAGTGCCTGGGCGACGATTTCCTGTTTTCTCCTTTATTACTCTTGGTCATTGGGGAGGGGGAAAACGGGATGTAATTAGCTGATCTGCTCCGGGTGAAAGGGAAGGGATGGAGGTGGATAAGGTAAGGAAGCGTTCAGAAGGGCTTGCCCACCGCCGGACCCGATTGTACTGAAGTGTCTTTCGGAGAAGAGTTTGCCGCAGTGTCAGAGATCCTCGAGCCTCACGTCTTGGGGTGTGCACTGGGGTTAGAAAGAGAAGAATAAACACGGGGCACGCTTCTCAGAGCCGATTACCAAACTCTGATTTTCCTTTTGGGGGTGGAAAAAAAGAAAGCTGTTCACAAACTTTTCTCAAAATGGATGCTTTGTGCATATTAAAGTTTTATAGTAGTCTGATTGGGATCTCTCAATGTTAGCCAAATAAGGAGAAACTATTGGCAATCCAGAGATAATGTTGCTTTGCCTTTAACAGGCCAGAAGCAACACAACCACGTAGAGTTCTGCATAAAAAGCAATTTTTAAGTGATGGTAATAGGTGACAAGACACAGACTCTTTCCATTTTCTTAGTGGGCAATTTGGAATTACTTAGAAAACGAGTTCACAGCAATAGCTTCCCCTTAAAATGAAAAGATTTGTAAACTGTCTCAAAGTTGCCTTAATTATACGTGGAAGATCATAGCTGTATTTTATTTAATAGTGTAACAAAAACTTGTTTGAGAGGTTGAAACTTAAGGCTTTATATTTTATGAATATTGCCTTGCTGCCTTTTTAAAAGGTGTGTGGTGGCATTTTCCTTTTACTGCTTCCTGTTTGGTGAATGATGACCGTTTTAAGTTTTACTTAACTGAATTCTCGTATCAAACTTGGCTTATAGCCTTTGTTTACAAAGTTGACTTGATGGATTGAAATCACTGACAAATTGCAGGACAAATCTGGAATTCAGAATGTGGCACCTAGTAAAAATACAGCGCGGTCGGTAGTTGTTTTTCTATTCCGTAAATTTAGAGTCTCTAAAGTATAGCATACTTTTTATTTGGCTGAGGTTTATTTTAAAGCATAGCAAACTCTAGATTCTAAAAACATGGCATTGAGCATGAAAGAAACTTTAGGCACTAAAAATGATAATGTAGTTATGTAAGATGAAGGATCGTTCAAGTGTAATTTGTATGTTTTAGTAGGGAATTGATTTTGAAAGACACAGTTATTGTATGCTTAGGTCAAGGTACAGTTGGATAATGGTTTACATCAATATGTTTTATTAAAATTGTCAAGTAGAAATTTAAAATTTTCACACTTGTGGAGGGACCCGATTGTATTGACTTGGAGGAAGAGGAAATTTTCTAATGCTTATATTGGTGTAATATTGGCCTCGGTAGGAGAAAATACATGTAACAGACTCTTAAAGGGTTTTTTTCCCTCTCAGTTTGGACATGTTGCAAGAATCAGCAGATTTATCAATATTTTCCTGATAAACTGAATTCAGTAGTTAGTTTGGCACCATATAGGTATAGTCTTTATTGGGTATTTTGTTTTAGTTGAGAAGCTTTTAAGCAGAAGTTTCAAAGTTTATGCATAATTATTTGCATAATATCTTTTTGTAGTTTATGTGCACATTCCTTAAGTCACTGACGCTAGTCTTTAAAATATCAAGTACTAAAATTTTTATCATGTTTTCTCCACTCTCATTTCTTTTTTATCAACTCTTGTACTTTTTTCCCATTGTGACTGTGAGAACAAGGAGTTTGCTTTGGGCAAATTCAGGACAACAGATAGTGAAAGGTGATAAATAAAACTTTTTAAAAAAGAATCACAAGAAAATTTTAAGCTTTTAAGAAATCTCTTGAGTGCTGCTTGTTTTAAATACTTAAGTTATAAAACCTAAAATTGACCCACTGATTTAATGACCCTTGAATAGTGTTTTTTTAATTTAACTTTTCAAAAGATCATGTGATACCTAAAATCTTTTTGCTAGTTTAATTATTGATTAGTCTTTTGGAATATTCATTTACCTTTTTGGTTTTAATCAAGTGTCTTAAATTTCACTGTCAGAAAAGTTTTAGAAATTTCACAACCCATAAATATACTTAATCTAATATTTTACTTACATTTTTAATGTAAGCAGCTTATATTTAAAAGTTTATTGGTTGAATGTGCCTTTTCATTAGAAGTTACAAAAGCTACTTAATTTTCAGCTATTCTTTTTGTATAGAAGTATGTCATCCATACTGGAGAAAAAGCAGTGTTCTTGTCAAATTTCCTGTCTTGGTCTCTAGAATAGCCTCCCTCCCCCTGACTCCCATAGCTAGAAAACAATACTGAACAGTATTAAAGCTAAAGTAAACTTCTCATTTTCTGCAACTGAGGTCTAGGGTAGATTTTCATTTTTATTGGTGAGCATTAATCAGTTCTGATTTTATAGGTACCTGGTTGAGTTTTCTGCCTTGTGATCTGTATCTATATTTTAGTATACATTTATAAAGATTTTAGGAGAGTAATAGGGGTTTCTGTAGAATGCCTTATTGCTGATTACTCCTGATACTGGTATGCATAAATGTAGGACTGAGATTTCTTCAGTGTTGAGTTTAACCTTTGATTTTACTTTAAAATCTTATCTGCTTCCTCTGTGCCAGTAACTTCCAAGTCAGTTTCCAGTTCTCACATTTCTGCAGCGCTCCAGTGCCTCATTTCCATTTTTCTGGTGATGATGTATTGATTTAAAATGAAATATTATTCACTACGTTGTGATTTTATATTTAAAAACGTATATTTAAGTAGTAATATAGTAAATAGAGGTTAACCGCCTCTGCCATAGAATAGCAATTACTGCATTTACATTTAGCTTTGTGATTTCTTCAAAGGATTCTTATTCAAACATGAATCTTCATAGTTATAAATCAGTTTTATACTCTACTTTTATCACTTAACAGTTTCGATGCACATGTATATATGTTTTCATATCCTTAGACTTTACCTATATCCTTTTTTCAGTCTAAGTATTACTCAGTTAGTTTTACATCATTGTCAGGAATTTCTTTGAATTCAACCTGAAATAAAACTTAAATCTTTCTTCACCAAGCCTGCTCTTCTCATTGATACCTCTGATTCTTTTAATGATGTCGTTTAGTCTCTGGATCAAGCTTTAAGCATCCCAGTTATTGTTTATTCATCCCCTTGTGTATATATATCCAATCAATCTTCACAATTGCTTTTGCATCCGTTCTTTTCCTTGCTACTCTTATTATCAACCTAGTTCATACCTTTATTATTTTATCCGAGTATAGTAGTAGGTTAATTGCTTTCTCTGCCTTTATTCTCTCTCTGTCCAATCCAGCATTCATATTGCTATCAAAATAATTTTTTAATAATATCACTTTCATTGTGTCACTCCTCTCCTTAAATTTTAAGTGTTTCATCATTTAGCTTGTAACTGGTGTATCTCCATTTGTTCTGTTTTTTTACTGTTTACCTTTTTATTAACATGCCTATGGTCATGCTTTTTCTGCCACTAGAATATCCTTCCTCCCTTCTTCGCCAGTCAAATCTTAGTTATTCTTCAGAGTTCAATGGAATTGCCAGCCAGTAGGGATCTTTCTGTCCTTTGAATTTGTGTAATATTATGGCACTGGAGAAACACTCTTCTTCTGGGGTGCTCATTGTGTCTTATATTTTGCCTCTCTGCTGCTATTGAAACGCTTCTTACTGAATAGTGTTTGTTTTTAAGTTTGTCTTTCCTAATAGAGTATAAGCGCCCAATTTCCCACATGTTTGTATTTTCAGAGCCTGGCACATATTAGGTGCTCACTAAAGATTTATTGACTTGTATCTTTTACCTTGTATTATAAGTGCAAAGTTTTATACTTTGTATTTATAATATTTATAATTTGTATATTGTGAGATAAATTTTAAAGCCTTCACATCCAGTACTTAACTGTTTTTACACATAGTAGAACTTATCTGTTCATAAAACAAATGAAAATCTTTGTTGTGGATCTTCTGTGTAGATTTTTTTTAAAATATCTTGAGCTTTTAAAAAGTTCTTGATAATTAACTTCCTTCCTATTAAAAAACCCTAAACCAGTTTAAATCTTGGTTAAGTGGGAGAAAAATATTTAGTTGAGTCATCAATTAATTTGCCACCTTCTTTATGAGAGTCTGAGCTAGGTCTTATAGAGGAATACAAAGTAGAATTAGATCCATGTTCTATGCTATTATAGTTTTAAAATAAAGTTTTCCTTTTACTTTTCAATAGAGACAGACTTGCAGATAAGTTTAGTATTCAGTCCTTTTGCTCTTAAAATACAAATTTTATCAACTTTAAGGGAGACATTTGAAGCTTCTTTGTAAAAATATGCAGTTCCCCTCTTGACAGTAAAAGGAATACTTTTGTGCAGTCTTTTCTTAAGTGCTTAATCTTCTCAGCCAAGCCGTTTTCACTGAATCTTAATCTGAAACGTAACTCTCTTTAAAAGTATTCTAATAGGGCTACTTAAAGTGTTTTCCAACCAAAAGGAGGAGAGATTGGAGTGGTTGATATTGAGTCTCTTGTTAGAGAATAGTGTAATTGCTATATATGAGAAATCTGTTTAAAACTGAATATAGAGTTTATTGTTTATTTTTGGAGGGTGAGGGATTGTTAAGATCTTAGAAGAATCTACTGAATCACTTAAAAATAACAGTAATATCTGTTTAAAAGAATGTGCGGTGTAAATTATTCTCTCTACATAATTTTTTTATTTGAAAGACTATAACACTTTATGCTGATGGCCCTTAAAACTCTTTATTGAAACCATCCTAAATCCATTAAAAGGAAAAAAAAAACCTAAACAAACAAAACTTCTAACCCCTCCAAACTGGCCCCTCACTTCCTGCAAATAAATGGACAACCCTAGCCATATATGGGGTGCCCTGGTAAGGCACCGGTGCCCGCACTGCTGCTGTTACAGTGTCTTCTCTGCAGTTGCTGCCTTTGTGCTTCCTGGCAGCAGTTTTGTGGTCTGACTTTCAAGTGTCATAACCAAGACCATCTTTCATGTACTTCAGCTAGTGTGATTGCAAGCTGTGACTGAGCATTTTCTAGTACAACCAGCTAGAAGCACTAGATAGAATAGAAGAAATTTGTTACCACATTTTACAAGTACTGTTCACATAAGAAAAGTACTTGTACTTAAAAAAAAAAAAAGTCTAGGAGCTCCTGGCTGGCTCAGTTGGTGGACCATGCAACTCTTGATCTCGGGGTTGTAAATTCAAGCCCTGTGTCGGGTATAGAGATTACTTAAAAATAAAATCTTAAAAAAAAAAAAAAAGTCTTGTTAGGTGATTTTTTTAAAGATGACTAGAAAGATGACTTATATGGGGGTTGGGGAGTATAGAAAATTATTTTGTTACTGCTATAACATATTACTTCTTGAGGGTTCCTGAAGTTGGTTTTCATTCCCTTTCTGCCTGAAAAATATTGCCGTTTTTACCCCCACTTTTCTTTTGAAATTTTATGGGGTTCCACAATCATGTTGAAAAGATGGAGTATTGGCATTTTGGTATACCTCTTTGAAAGATTGAGGACCTCCAGAAGTCCTTTTGAGTTTATTCTAAGTTGGAGTTGGATATTAGCCATGACTTATCAGTGTTTTATAGAGAAGTGAAATTGGCTGGTGAACATTTGCTGAGGACTTGTTATATGTGGAACACTGTGGTACATGCTTTTACAACCAGTATCTCATTTAATTCTCACAGCATGCCTTCTTTCGTGCTCAGCATTACCAAGATAATAAACAACAGAGCTGGATTCTAACATGCAGGTCTATCTGATTCCAAAGCCAAAACTCAACACCATGCTAGATTTCTTCTTTTAAATCTGAAGAAGTATTCTTAAATCTTCAGTCATTATGGTTGATGACTAGTAGTTAGAGGTTTCTTAGTTAATCAGCTGAGAATCAAATGAAACACACACTACACACACACACACACACACACACACACACACACACACAATTTTTTCTTTAATTTTTCAAGATTTTATTTATTTATTTGACAGAGAGAGAGACAGCGAGAGAGGGAACACAAGCAGGGGGAGTGGGAGAGGGAGAAGCAGGCTTTCCGCAGAGCAAGGAGCCCGATGCGGGGCTCGATCCCAGGACTCTGGGATTACAACCTGAGCCAAAGGCAGACGCCTAACAACTGAGCCACCCAGGCGCCCCACACACAGGTTTTTCTTCATCTACGTTTGTTTTAGCTAGCCAACCCCTTTATGAGCTTTCTGTGGTAACTGAAATGCAGTAGTACTATATCTAAATTAATCTCAGAATCTGCCCTAATTTTTAGGAACTGCCAAAATTGTTTTTGACTGGTCATTATGTGCAGAATATTTGATCGAGTGCTTTGGGAAGTTGCAAAGGAAGTTACAAAAGCAACAAAAACTCCTTTTTTTAGGACATAGAATTTAGTCTTTAACCGTCTCTATTTTCCTTCATCCTAATAATAATTTATATTGCTTTAGGCATTTTTAGGTATGCATTTATAGTACATGCTTTGTTTATATATTTACACACACACTTAACTTTTAATGAAGAGATGTTAGAGAGATAAGTTATGATACTCATATCAGTATTAATTAAAAAAAAAGAAAACCTTGAGTTTGTCATTACCATTTAATCTGCAGTTTACTTCTTGAACAGTGATTATATTGGTATTTATAATTAGGACTTGGGATAATACATGAAATGCTAATAAAATTAACTGAATTAACTTATAAATTAGTAAAACAAACTTTTTAATGTTAATCATGTTTGATTTTAATTGGAAGCCTTGTGTTAGTAGGAATATCCAAGTTATAAAAATATTTTTTAAATCATTTTGCAAAATTTAGCCAAATTATGTTTTAGATCTTAACTTGGAAATGGCAACAGAATTTTTTTTCTTATTGGTAATAAGTGAGAGCATCATTTGAAATGTGATTTACTTGTTGTCCATTAAATCACTCATTCCCAGAATTTTAACATTTCATGCACCTGTAAAATGTTTGCTTACGTTTCACTGACTAAAAGAGGATAGCCTACTTTTTATTTGCCAACGTGATCACCTTATACTATCATCACCGTTTTCATAAAGAAAAAATATTTTAACAACAAAAGGCTATGGTATCCAAATAAATAAAGTGGGGATTCATGTCAGTCTATAACATTATTACTGTATTGACCAGAAATTTTCTTGATAGTCTTTTCATGCAAGTAGAGAGAATATTTGAGGATGAACAGATTTCATGAATGACTGTATTCCCTGTGTCCTCCTTTTGGTAGAATATGATGGCACTCGGGTGGTGGCAGGCCAGATCATTAAAGTACAAGTGCCTGGCCCCTGATTACCCAAGATGGAGCAAAAAAGAACTTACCTAGAGAGATTCAGAAAACCAGTGAAAGTGACCCACCAGTTCGTATTTTAGGAACCATGAGTTTCATATTTATATTTCTGTAAGCCTTTGCACGTGTAATCTTCCTCTGGAATGTATTTCCTAACTTATTTATATTAAAGCACATCTCAAAGCACGAAGTGTAGACTTGCATGACCACTGCACACAGTGATTCTCTAAATTACTGTTTAAACTCTAAGTTTGGCACCCTAACGCTACCAGCTATTGTTAGTATATCTTATCTCCAGACAAAATAGTGGATTCCTTCAAATAGGGATTTTGATTCATTTTTCTTTAAATCCTCTTTGGTATTTGAATTTTATTTTAGCAGGTGCACAAAGTTTGTTGGTTAACAAAAAAATTGAACACACTGTAGACCAATCTTGTGAAGGGCTGAGATCATAGAAAACCAAATGATGACAGTTTGTGTGAGTAAACACAACAGAATTAACAAACATTAAAGATATTGTAATAAAAGTGCTTATACCAGTAACTTGCTTTTACAATGCTTAAAATGCAGAGGTGGCCATTGTTATAGTCAAAATTTAGCAGGATCTTAGATTTATTTTTGAAATGGAATATATTCCTGATTACCAATATAAGCAGAATTTTGCTCCATTTATGCAATATATTTTAAAAAATGAATTTTTTTCAGACAAATTGTTGGTTGTTGGTTTAGGAAAGGAGTCCTTAGTATACTGGCATTAGAAGCTAATTCATATTTTCAAATGATTTTAATCACAGTTTTGTTTTGTTTTTTTCTAAATAACACTTTCACTGTGGATCACTGTATGCTGCTAGTATTTTCTGACCTTATTTGTATTTTGGTTGTTTATCTTTTCATTGTTATGCTGACTAACCATAAAAAGACAAACTTGAGCTCTGTGTTACTGCCCTAAGTGTGCTTGCTTGACTCGAATGCTCTTTCATGGGTGGAGACATTCCACATTGTCATGTGTTGTATAGGCATTTCTGAAATGACATTCGGTAGAAACCATGAAAAGAAATGAAGGCATTCCTCAGCTGTCACCTTTTTAGTAATCTTTTTAAATGCCTTATGTGCATTGAGTGAGATATTCTGCAGGGAGAGATTCACTTAAAAAGCATTACTTTAGCTTGATTATTAAGTCATATTTGAGCTGAAATTACATTTTTTGTTAGTTTAACATGTTCTCTAACAAAAATATAAGGTTATAGAAAGTTTGTGTCAGTTTCTTAAATACTTGCATAGTACGAAAGAGAAATTTTGTGAGAATGTGAATTGATACCCTCTTAGAAGTTAACCATGTGGAAAAGTATATTTTCCTGGATTAATTTTCAAAACACACACATACACGCATACCAGTTACCTTTATAGGAAACATACTAAAGTGTGTACGTTTTATTTAGTCTTATTTTAGATGATTATAAATGTATTCCAGTGTTAATACTTTTGTTTGGAACATTTCTGGAACTCTTCAGCTCCAGGATGCTCTTTCGAATATCTTCAGTACTGAAGTGTTTTGGTTTTTTTTTTTCTTTTCTTTCAGGAGAGTTTAATTTTGAAACGGATAGTTATTTGGTGACCAGACCATATGCCTGGTGAACATGGATAATCATATTTAATACCATCAGTGATTAGATGATATTTTAAAAAATGCTTATTTTTAATTGGAATATAATCATATCGAGGCCGTATTGGGTTTTATTTAAGTCTTTTTACATTGGACTTATATATGCTTCAGAATTTCTTCATGTTAACCTGGTGTACTCTTTGTGTTCTAGACTTTGTGTGAAATAAGTCAGTGTTTTAGCTTGTGATTTGAACATGGTGTTTCTTTGTAGATGTTTGTTTTCCACAAAAGATTTTGATGCTACTATTGCCAGATCATGACACTGTATTTCGTTAAGAGCTATTGTTTTTCTCAGAAGTATGTTAATTTGTACAGTTTTTCTTAAAAGATTGGAACAGATGACATGTTCAGCAATCTGTATATCCTTTCCAAGTACATGGAACAGTCTGCATAAAAACTGTCTCATATTCAGGTTTTTTTTTTTTTTTTCATTACAAAACGTCTGTTGCTACTTAACTCTTTTGACCATCATTTTTTTTTACAATAAAATGTCTTTAAATGATCATCTCCAACACTTTTACTTATCCTGTGATAGACATGAAAAAGCCTTAAGTAATTACTAAGCCTTCAGTGTCTTCTACTCTTGCTTTTTTGTTCTCCCCATCTCCTTTTTACTTTAGAACATGGCTTACTTTCAAGTTTGTTTATCATTCTATATGTATTTTATCCCAAATAAACATTTAAGAATAATTATTTAAGTAAAGTATCATAGAAAAACATAAAAAAAAAAAAGAAAAAAATACTGGGATGCCTGGCTGGTTCAGTCAGTACAGCATGTGACTTTTGATCTCAGGGTCATGAGTTCAAGCTCCATGTTGGATATGGAGCCTACTTTAAAAAAAAAAGAAAGAAAGATTATTCAGATTTTCAGGCCTGAGGCCTTACTAAACCTTAGTAAACTCTACTTTATCCATTTTTATTCAGTATATAACTTTCTATAAATGGGATTCTATTTAATTTTCTGGTTTATAAACTTCTTTTTAAATTAAACTTAAATTAAACAAAATACTAACACTTGATAAAACATAGATGAATCTTAATGACATTATGCTTAAGTAAAGGTAGCCAGTCACAAAAGAACACATTGGATGATTCCATTTATATGAAATGTTCAGAATAGGCAATATATAGAGATAGAAGATAGATTAATGGTTGTCAAAGGCTAGAGGTGTTGAGGGGAAATGGGGAGTGACTGCTAATGGGTTTACCATTTCTTTTTAGCATGATAAAAAATGTTCTAAAATTGATTGTGGTGATGGTTACACAACTCTGAATATACTAAAACTGTTTCAGTTCTATACTTGAAATGGGTTATTGTGTGATGTGTGAATTATATCTCAATAAGCTATTAATATCTTTTTAAAAATGAAATTCTCAATTTGTGTTCACCACTAAGATTGAGGCATTGGCAGAGGCTGTAATTACCTTCTCCTAGTCCCCCCAACTCCCTAAGCTTAGTGGCAGAGAGGATGGCCAAACATTATCCTTACCCTAACACAGCTTGCAGCGTACTGAGGTATGTAGATAAATATAGAAGTAATTATAAATTTATGTCAGTCATGTGTAATGATATATAATGGTAGTAGTACAGAGTGCTGTGGAAGTTTGTGAAGGCACGTCGTACCCAGAATTGGGGAGCAGGAAGGCTTCTTGGGGAAAGTTGATGTTTGAGCTGCTGAGTGATGAGTAAAAGCCAGGGTTGTGAGGGACAGAAAGATGTAGAAAATTATTTCAGAGAGAGGGAATAGTATGTTCAAAGAGAGCTGGAGGTGAACAGAAGTGTTGAAAGATTTTAATCAGGTTAAATGAGACAATAAAATTTTCTCTTTAAGAAAAATCACTTTGGCTGCAATGTGGAGAATGTACTGAAAAGAGAACAAGACTGGGGGCAGGGAGACTAGTTTAGGAAACTGAGTAGTCTAAAAGATGAACTAACTTAATGGCAGTGGAGTTGGAAAATAGTAGATGGACTCAAGACATATTTAGGAAATAGAATTAGTATGAATTGGAAGTGGATTGACCTGAGGGAATAGGAGTCCGAGATGTGCGTGCACTTGGCTTCTGGTTTGGAGTGGAGTGAAGGTGCTTTTCACAGCATATATTCTATTCAGTAAATACTGTGTGCTTACTGTATAGGTCAGAAGCAGAGTATATTTGAATGCTATTGGGGGAGACTGGCAGTAAACAAGAAATTATAATGAAGTGCAAAATGTATGCAAAAGGATATACAAGTTCTTGAGCCAGCATGGAGAAAGGGTGGCCTGACGATAAATAATAAGTCAAAATCTTGTTTGGAGGTTTTTTTGTTTTTTTTTAGTCTTGGACTTAGCCTTTTTTCTTAGATCTCCGTGGTTTTCTAGAAATGTGGATACCAAATAGAAAATGATTTATGAGGCTATAGAGAAACCAGAGGATAAGGATTCATGGTTAGACTTTTTTTTTTTTAAGATTTTGGTGAACTATCTAAAAATAAATGCAGAATTTTGTGTTTGTTTTTCCTGTGCCTTTCAAGTTCAGAAGAGTTCATTAGGAACTTAGAAGTAAAGCCAGATTTACTTTTATGATATTGTGGGGGAGAACAGAGTATGTGTTTTTAGGGGCTTCAGGAGGTGGAGCACAAAGCTGTTAGGAATAAAGTCATAGTAGTAGTAACAATCTAAAAGTCTTTTATTCCTAAAATAATGCATTGTGAAAATAAGGTCAGATTAAAATGAGAGATGAGATTATATTTTTTTCAGAGCATGTTGGATTTTGCTCACAGTGGTACAGTTAAAGCATTCAGTCAACAATCTAACTTTCCTCAGTTTCTAAATTTACTAAGTTGTGTTTTCAGGGAAAGTAAAGATAAAATATTAGTTATAAATAAGAAACTTACAACCTGATATATTTCTTTTGTCTAATACATTTTTTATTCAAGTATAATTAACATATAGTGATATATTAGTTTCAGGTGTACAATATAATGATTCAGCAATTCTGTACATTTCTCAGTGCTCTTCAAGATAAATATACTCTTGATTCCTTTTATCTATTTCACCTTTCTCCTCACCCACATCCCCTCTGGCAACCACCAGTTTATTCTCTATTTAAAGTCTGATTTTTTAAATTTTTTTTCTTTTGTTCATTTCTTAAATTCCACATGTGAGTGAAATCATGTGGTATTTATTTGTCTTTCTCTGACTGACTTATTTCACTTAGCATTATACCTTTTAGGTCCATGCATGTTGCTGCAAATGTCAAGATGTTCTTTTTTTAATGGAAGAGTAATATCCCAGTGTGTGTGTGTATACCACATCTTCTTAATCCATTCATCTATCAGTGGGCACTTGGGTTGCATCCATATCTTGTTTATTATAAATAATGCTGCAGTAAACATAGAGGTGGATATATTTTTTTAAATTTGTGTTTTTGTTTTCTTGGATGAATACCCAGTAGTGGAATTTACTGGATTATATGGTAATTCTATTTTTAATTTTTTGAGGGACTGTTTACGGTCCACAGTGGCTGTACCAATATGCATTCCCACCAATAGCGCGTTAGGGTTCCCTTTTCTCCATATCCTTGCCAACATTTGTTATTTCTTGTCTTTTTGATTTTAGCCATTCTGGTAAGTGTGAGGTGATATCTCACTGTGGTTTTAATTTGCTTTTCCCTGATGATTTCCCTTATTCTTTTACCTAATACATTTTAAAGGTTTTTTGTTTTGTTTTGTTTTGCCCAAAATTTTACTAGAGTTGCTTTGAGTATTTGTGACTTTTTTGCATTTTAATACTTTTTTAAGTTGCACATTTAATGAGAAAAGTAGCAGTTGTACAAAGGTTATGTGGGTTATTTTGACCTTGAAGCATTTTTAGACTGGTTTCAGCTTAGACAAAATAGGAAATGGTATTATATTTTAAACTTTAGTGCAGAATTAACATGGTGTCTTTTCCCTTTTCAACCCACCCTTGACATTTAAAGCTAATCTGGGATAGGGGGTGGTGGGGAGAGATATATGTGTTTATGTGAAAAATGGATTGATAGTACATAAATTGTTCTCTTTCAAAAAATATTTAAGTATCAAAAAGTTAGTTTCTAGACTGTATGGTATGATTCCATTTTGGGGGAAAAAGTTGTTTGCATAGAAAAGAAATCTGGGGAAATTACTCCCAACTGTTAACAGTGGTTATCTCTGGGAGGGAAATAGAGCAGATTTCTAATTATGTCATTTTTTAATTCTTTTAAAACAAGGAGAAAAAATGATGAAGATGAATCTGAATTGGAAAAGAATGCTTTAATGACTACTTCCAGTAATGTATTAAGGATTAAATATAGAGATATTGATAAAATTTATGGATATTTGTTTGCTAGTCTTTGGCCACTCAAGGAAGCTGGTGTTGATATTTATTTCTGCACTTATGCCTGCCTTTTTTCTTAACCTTTTTATTTAAAAAGGAAAGACTGATTGGCAATGTGTTGGATACCTTGGGAGAGTTTTAAAAACAAGTAAGAAAATTAATCAAGGGGTTAGTTAGATATATTTTGAAGCTTTTGGCAAGTGGACTACAGAAAATTCGGAGAAAAGGTAAGCATAATTCCCGGAAAGACAGCTAGTCTTTGAGGAATAAAGGGATTTTAAAAGATAAAATTTGGATTTCAGAATTTTAAATAATTCCAGTGGGAGAAATGTAGAGAAAAGATCTAAAAAAGCAATTTGTATACAGTGAAGTCTTGCCTTGTTTATATGAAGAGTAAAAACATTTAATGATAAGTATGTTTTAAGAATGAATTGGAAAATGGCCCCAAATCTCTAAGAGTAGAATCAGGAATGTTGAAGCTCAGAGTTACATGAATTTTGTGAAAATATTTTTCAAGACAGTGAAGAGAGGCCTTAAAATTTTGTTGTTGTTGTTACTGAAGTGTAGTTGACAGACAGTGTTATATTGGTTTCAGGTATACAACATAGTGATTTGACAATTGTATATGCTACACAATGCTCACCACAATAAGTGCGGTTATCATCTGTTATTTACATTATTATAATATGATTGACTACATTCCCTATGTTGTACAAAAAGAGGGCTTTTTAAGAGGTGTAAACTGGAGCAAGAATAGGAGGAAGTAACTGATGGCGTGGCATTTAAGTTACATGTTTTTACATGTATAAAGTGGTCTTCTACTCTGGCAAAATTCTGATATCCATTATTAAACATTGTTTTAGAAGAGATTGTGTTGATCATTAGATGCCAGATTGAGTTTTCTGAAAACTAAGTTATGTCGATCTATCTTTAACTTCCTTTTTTGACAAGGTTGGTAAATTTAAATGAGGGAAATGTTGCGAACCACATATAGCTTGATTTTTTAGTAAACCACTTGGACAGGCTTTTGTTAGATCTTTGTGGTTAATGTGACAAAAATGTGGCATGAATATTAGCAGGATTAGATGGATTAACTGCTGGATGAACCATCATATGCACGTCAGTGATTAATCAATCACTCAGTGGCAACCAAGAGAGAGGACTAAAGTGGTGGTCCTTGCATTCTTAATTTTGACCCTATCCTATTTAACATTTTAGTAGATCAAACTGTAGGAGCTGAGAACTTCAAAAACATAAAATAGTTTGGTTTTAAACAATAAGATGAAAAGATACTGGGTATTAATGTAAAATATCTGTTAATATAGTTGGTATAGATCATATAGGTTGGTAAAGATCATCTTTGACAAACATGAAAAAAAGGCTACTAAAAGTTTAACAGCAAGCCTCGTGTCTGACAACAGTATAATAATTTTAAAACATACTAAATCATTGTAAAGCTAAATTAGTGTTTAGATTTTTTTTAAAAAATCTGTTCCTCTGTATTGTGAGATCACATCTGTAGAACGGTATCTAGTTCTACAGTTTGAGATTTGTCTACTATTTGAGTAGGTATTACCAGCTACAGCCTTCTTTTGATTACCCCCCAGGAGCATGGCTTTGTGTAACAAAGTTCTGCTGAGAAAAACCTATATTCCAATCCATTTTCTAGAATTGTTAACAAATTTATACATAATTACATACACATACTTGCAGTTCTTCATATGGTCTAAGATACCCGCCCCCTAAACTATCAGCTCAGCTATTTTCTTTTGCACCTCTTGAAAAAAGAAGGGAGCTAATTTTCAAAGGCATATACCTACTTAACCACTAGTAGAAAAATGTTAGAAGGACCTTTTGCACATATTAGTTAGGATTCTTTAAGTAAGAAAAGAACTAGCCTAAATAAAGTAGAGCAATTCCCTGTAAGATTAGAGATATCTCATAGAATCTGGACTTCTGGAATGAATTAGAACCAGCAGCTCTCTGCAGCCCAGGAAGTACTCTATCTAAATTTTTCATCATTGTTTCTGACAAATCCACTTTATTTTTTTGTACAGCAAACTAGATTTCTTGTTTTCCTGATTCAAAAGGCAAAATATAAGGACACCAATAATTTTAGAGTTTATATTCTGGTCTAGATATCTAGAGAGAGATCTTTATCTAGATCTTGGTATCTTGATCTGAGTTTAATCCCAAATTCCCAGGAAAGGGAACAATTGATCCACCTTAGGTTTATTCATGTGTCCCCATCTTAGATCAGCAGTGGCTGGTGGGGCTGGGTCCCCTTTAACAAGTATACCTACTCTTAATTATAATTCTAATTGTAATGTATTTTGAGGAAATGAAAGAGACCTTAAATAAGAATTAATGCATTAATTTTAGTTTTTTTATTTTTATTTATTTATTTTTTTAAAGATTTTATTTATTCATGAGAGACAGAGGGAGAGAGAGAGAGGCGGGGGGAGAGAGAGAGAGAGAAGCAGAGGGAGAAGCAGTCTCCCAAGGAGCAGGGAGCCCGATGCGGGACTCGATCCCAGGACCCTGGGATCATGACCTGAGCCGAAGGCAGACGCTTAACCATCTGAGCCACCCAGGCGCCCCTAATTTTAGTTTTTTTAGAAGTGAAATTCTTTGTAGAATAAACTAAATTTAAAGCATTTTAGTTTTATGTAGCACTTACAAGATCAGAAAAAATTTTTAAGAACAAAGTAATTTCACGGAGATACACTTTTAAGGTTCATTTTAATTAGATGTCATAGTTAACGCCCCATTCTGTTCTGGTTAGGTCTTTTAGACTAACTTACATAAACCCTTTTCTTACCCAATAAACTCTTCTCTTCTTTACTCCCTCCCCCAAACGATTAATACTTGTTGTCAGTTACAAAATAATTCTTCCCCTTTTTATTGTGAAAACAATATGACATGAAGAGACAGAGTAGTTAGGATATAGAACTTTTAGTTTATAACAGATTCTTATACCAAGTGTGGGAATTAATCTCTCTGCATCTTCAGAAGGACCTATTTCATTGGAATAATAAACAGTAAATTAACACATAATAGTGTTTATATAACAGACACTGTTTTAGGCAGTCATATTTTCTCACAACGATCATACGAGGTAAATATTTTTAGTCTTACCATTCCATTATACCAGGGAAGAAAACAAGGTAACAGTTTTAACTACAAGGTCACAACATAAATTTCAGAGCTGGGAGTTGAACAGGAGCAGTTCGACTCAACACTGTTAAATACTAAGTTATACTGCCTCTGTACTACTTGAATCTTCAGATTCCATCCATATGCTATCCTCAGGAATCCCTAGAACTAAATATAGGACACTAGTCCAGAACAGATCCAGTAGGTCAGTTAATTCCTGAAGCTGTCATGGTGTGTTCCAAGAAACTTTTTAGATACAGCCAGAGAAATCAAGGTTTAGCTCTTGCCAGCTAACATGCTCTACCATCCCAAGGCTCATTGTTTATGATTGTAGTGATATTGGAAAAGGAATTTAGGATCCTGTTGGGTATGGTTAATTTCTGTATTATCAGCCCTTGGGTCTAAATACCTTACCTGAAAAATATTAACTGAACATATAATGCCTAACATGTAACACAGAATTAGCAGGTCACAGGTCTTATGTTAGTATTTTATGTTTTCATTAAGTTCTTTAAAATGTTCCTTTTGTTGGAAGATATTATGCAAAAAGCTTATTAAGTGCTTGTTTCATTTTTAATTTATATATATGGGATTATATACCTGCTTTTCTCCTAGCTTCTCTTGTATTAAGTCATTTTTTCCATTACTAAAAGCTTGTTTGTTTTTATTGGCTAATCTGTTCCAACTTTAGAACTTCTACTTTTTACAGACTGTGGATGACATAAAAAACAAAAAGACTACAAGAAAAGCAGTTCCTAGTTTCAGCAAAAAATTCAAAGGCATCTCCTTTTTTGTTTGTTGTTTTTTTCTATTAATTGCTCTCTTCCTGTTTTGGAAACTAGAGCCTCATTTGGGTATGGTAATTATCAGTATCCTCTTTGAAGATCTGAATAATTAAATATAATACTTTAAATCATCACCCTGTTTCAAATAGAAGTGACTTTTCAGGAAAGATTCTACTCTTTAATTACTCTGTAAGGTACTATAACATTTAACATTGATTAAAGAAAGCTTTATGTAGAAGAAATGAATTATGAGTTAGTATCCTAACTGAACATTTACTGTCCCAGAGATCCATTTATATGAAGAAATTTTCTGTTTTTTCAGAAACTTACTGTGGCAAGCAATCTAATTGCTCCTTAGGCTAATAATGAGATCACTCCATTTAAGATAGTATGAATCCTTGGTGACCTATACAATATAAGTATAGCAGTCTTCCAATTTTTTTAAAGATTTTATTTATTTGTTTATTTTAGAGAGCACACACACAAGCAGGGGAGAGGGGCAGAGAGAGAGGAGAGAATCTCGAGCAGACTGTGCAGAGCTCGGAGCCTATTGTGGGGCTCGATCTCACAACCCTGAGATCATGACCTGATTGAAATCAAGAGTCAGATGCTTAACCGACTGAGCCACCCAGGTGCCCCAGCAGTCTTCCAGTTTTTAAAGAAAATAGATTTAATTTTATATATTTAGTTTAAGCCCACCATTAAGTGAAAATAAACAGTAGTAGGATGACTTTCATCTTCCTTTGAAGGCACTTGCTCTGCTTACCAGTTTCTTGTTTTCATCCCTTCCCAAGGAAATACTCTACATTTTTTGCTTTATTCTTTTTTTTCTTTTTACCTTGATCTTTTTGTTAGTATAAGCTAAGTTTTCTTTGGGCACTTAAATTTTTTTTCCTCAATTTTGAGGTTAATTCTAGATTTGAGTTTTATGTTTTTAGTTGTCTTTGAAAACCAAAGTATGTTTATTGTACATTAAAAATATGGGCAAATGAGTTCAAGTAGAACTAAGGAAAGGATTAGGACTTGTCTTAATAATCTCCTTGGATAATTAGAAAGTTTATCAAAATAATCTTAATTTTCTTTTTAATCTTTTTCACAAGGGCTCTCTTTTAGATGGCAGGGACACTCCACTGATCTACCTTTCTCTCTCATACTAAATCACCTAAGGGACCGCTAAGTGAGAGGAACCTGAGAATTATATTTACATATTAATGAAATGCATTTTAGAATTTAATTATGCACAGATAAAAAGAAACATCAAGTACAATTAGTTTTATATAAATAAGCAATGAAAAGCAAGCTGATTTTTTTTCTACTGATACTTGCTAAATGTTCAAGGTTTTCAGCTTTTTTTTTCTTTTTTAATGGTTAAATATCTGCCTTAAAGAAAACTTGAAAAAATGAGAGGGAGAGGAAGAGAGAGAAGGAGAAAGAGAAAAAAGAGAAACTCTACCTTGCATAGGTGTATGTCTGTGTTGTGTGTATTTTTCTGTATTTGTGATTGTACTATAGATACTTTGGGGGGGGGGGCAGAGGAAGAGAGAGAATCCTAAGCGGGCTCCAAGCCCAGCATGGAGCCCAATGCAGGGCTCCATCTCACACCCCTGAGATCATGACCTGAAACGAAATCAAGAGTTGGGACGCTTAACTGACTGAGGCACCCAGGTGCCCCCATAGATACTTTTTTTATCCCACTTACTGTATAGTTAATTTTTCTTAATTTTTGCCACTGAATAATATTCATTTGATGTTTATAATTTTCTTAACCATTCCAGTTCTGTTTCTGGGTTTTCATTATTCATAGCTCACTCATTCTTTCATTTATTCATTCTATATTTTGATGTTCATTTTAATGTGTAAGAATTTTTTCTGTGTAAGTAGGGTAATTTCTTAAGTATAGCTTCTCAGAACTGAATCTTCTGGATCAAAATTAAGGAATATTTGAAAGCACTTATATACATTACCAAATTGCTCTCAAAGGGTTGCACCAGCCCTATTGCCCACTTGAAATAGGAGTCTGTTTTACTGGAGCCTTTCTTGTTTTGTACACATATCATCACCCCCTTTCAGTTGAATGTAATGGCATGGATAATTCTTAGCATTTAAATATATTATGGTAGGTTATGTAAATTTTTAAAAATCTGTATAAATGAAATCTGTTTCATAATTTATTTTAGTGATTTCTTCTATAGGAAATGCTTGATTCAGAATCATAAGTAAAAATACATAAACTCGGGATGCCTGGGTGGCTCAGTCAGTTAAGCATCCAACTCTGGATTTTGGCTCAGGTCATGATCTCAGGGTTGTGAGATCGAGCCCTGTGTCAGGCTCCGCACTGGGCTTGGAGCCTGCTTAACAATTCACTCTCTCCTCCTTCTACCCCTCCCCCCCCTTAAAAAAAAAAAAGAATGAAGCAAAAACCTACATAAACATGTACCAGATAACAAATAATGAGTCAAGTTTAACACTGCAAGGAGAGGGATGGTAGCTGGAAAAGAACACTGGTTCTGTCTTAGGTATAAATCTTTCCTGTGCCATTTATTAGCTCTCTCTTCTTATATAACTCTTCTGAGCTTGTTTCCTTTTTTATAAAATGTGGATGATGTAAGCTTGGAAAATGATTGTCGGGAAGTCAGGGAAGAAGATTTAGAATACACAGGTACTGTATGCCTCTCCTTCAGAAAAAAAAAAAGAAAAAAGAGAAAGGAAAAAGATACTAGGATAAAATATTTGAGAAACTTTATATAGCTCTGGTTCTCAATTATTGTTACTGTTTTTGTGTGTTATTAAGCTCTAGTGATGCTGTCTTTGAATTGGTGGGCTTTTCAATTTTATTTTGTTAGAATGTTTATATAGAATTTTATGTAACAGCCTATAAAAAGTTGTTTGAAAGCGTTTTAAGTATACTAAGCAGGAAAATAATAGCTATGGTAAAACATGAATTAGTAAAGAAAGATTATTTTAGGAACATGGCAGCTGGATGAAAGATTAGCCAAGCCATCTGTGAATTGAATTGCAGTAGAACATGTTAAAGTGGATTTTCAAACAGAATTTTGCTATTTTAGGTTTTTAGAAATGTTTTTGTATTTGTATTTGAACTTTTGTGTGATCTTGGTATTCACTTCAGGCAAAGTGAAGATGCTTCAATGTGTCTTGAAGGGTCAAACAATAGTTCTCTCACCTTGCTTTCTGCTTTATTTCTATACCACATAACTTTTGTTTGGCCCCTTTAAGTATCTAGAGCTCTTCTTGCCTTTCAAAAAGTTGAATGTGGAACAAGTGATACCTGCAGATATTCAAGTTTATTAAACAGCCAGTTGCTTAATAAAATGTTAGAGTGGTGTAGGTGTTTAAGAGCTAGTAAAATGTAAAGGGAAGAACTTCTATCCCTGGAATGAGCTACTTCATCTGTCTGAGGCCTTTCCCCTTCAGAGTCTGTTAAGCAAGAATAATATTCTGCAGCAGGGTTCCCGGGATGAAATGAGATGGTATATGTGAAAGTACCTACCACAGCCTTTCTCACCAAAAGGGAAAGAGAGCTAATTATTTGAGTAACTACTCAGTTTCAGACCTTGTGTTAGGTATTGGGGCACAAATGGGACGTATCTGTTTTGAGTTTTTAATCTATTTGGGGATACAGAGTGAATGTATCTGAATGACCTTAGTCATTCAGGAACATTCTTTCTATTTAATTACTACATAGAAATGGTATTTTATTATTGTCCAGGAGAATTGGGAAGAAACAGGAAGAACTTTTACATAAAAGTAATTACTTCCCTGTTTGTAGATGATAAACACAAGCAGATTTTTAGGGGAAAAAATCTAATGTTGCATGGGAGGAGAGGCAGAGTTTTTGAGTAGAGGGGAAAATGACTTAGCTAGACAGTAATAATCTGTAGTGTGGTTTTACATTCATTATTTTGAAGAACCGTGAATCAGTGATTGTGTTTATATTTACCTTACTTTTCTCAAAGAGTTAATTATAATGAGCAAAATAGATAAAAGATAGCATATATGCATGAAATTTGGGCTGAATTTATCAAGATCCAGATTGTCGCATTTAGAATAATACAAAAATTTTGGTTCTGTTTGGTATTTTTGGTAGAGTCAGTTTAAATGACTTCATAAGTTAAAACAGCATGGAAGCAAGACTTTCAAAAATAGTTACTTTGAAAATTCAACATTTTTTTATGTCTTTGTAAACCCATCTTTTGAGTATCAGGTAAATAAATGCTTGCTGAATTGAATTTTGTAATTCTAAAATAAGAATCATGCTATTTTTTTTCAATTTGAAATCAAAGATTTCAAAAATCTCGTATTTGCTTAAAAAAGTGGACCAATTTATTGTATTAAAGGAAATACCAAATGTATAAAAATGATGTATGGGGCGCCTGGGTGGCTCAGTCAGTTAAGCGGCTACCTTCAGCTCAGGTCCTGATTCCAGGGTCCTGGGATCAAGCCCCACATTGGGCTCCTTGCTCTGTGGGAAGCCTGCTTCCCCCTCTCCCTCTGCCTGTCTGCCGTCCCCCCTGCTTTGTACTCTCTCACTATCTCTTTGTGTCAAATAAATAAATAAAATATTTAAAAATAAAGAAAATAAAAATGATGTGTAAAATACAACTAACAAAAGGGCTTAAGAGGAAATGTCAAATTTTCACCTTAAATGTTGGTACTGATATTATCAGTAACAGTTGAAGTCAGAGGAAATGATGTTCTTTGTTAGACTGATTTGCTTTGAATTTCTCTCTCTCTCTTAAGTTTCAGGAATTGTCAGGTATATAAAGTAGTTGATCCAAGCTAAACAAACTTGGTAGGGAAGAAGATCTCAAGATCTCAAGATCTGTTGACTTTTATAGTCTCTTCCCCTTGTCCATCTGTATTCTAGCTACACTTCCTTCAGACCCTCAAATACACGCACTAAGTTCTTCCATGCCTCCATCCCATTAATGTTTTCCCTTTGCCTGTAACAGTCTGCCCACCCCTTGGCTAACTCCTGTTCATTAAGCTTTGTGACTTCCTGATGGAAACCTTCACTGACTTTCTTACTTTCCTCAAACCTATCTCTCCCTATTAGCACCTTGTTCTCTCATACTTCTCTTAGTGTGTGATTATGCATTTATTTGTTTGTCTGCCATTGAAGCCCAAACATTTATCGCATATCACAGTGCCTGGTTCATAGTGAATTCTCAGTAAATAATTGTTGAATGATTGAATTTAAAAACTGAGTAGCTTCTCTTTAGATCTTAATCTAATTTTATTTTGTTCCTCTTTCTTACTCTCTTTTTTGGCAGATTCAGATAGTAAATAGCTTTTATTATCACTGCATGGTAATAGTTACCTTTAAGGAAGCTATGCAGTTATCCCATATATATATATATATATGTATTTATAGTAATGACTCTAAGAAGTGAGGAGCATATTAAAGCAAGCTTACTTTTTGTGTTTCTTCAAGAGAAATGAAAATATATGGTTACATAAAAACCTGTGTACAGATTTTTATAGTGGCTTTATTTATAATCACCAAGAACTGAAAACAAACGAAATGCCCTTCAGCTGTCATATCAATAACCCAAATGTCCTTCAGTTGTCCCTCAGTAACTGTAGGAACCCTCCTGAAGAGGATCAGTTGCTCTAGAGAAAACTGGCTCTTGAAGCATGACTGCTACTGAGTTTTTCCTTCAGAGATGACCCCTATTTTTCTAGCTCATGCAATTAAGTATCTCGGGCAGTCACTTCTGCCAAGAAGCTTATCCTAACTTTTTCCTGATATAGAGCACTCTTGGGTCTTGTCCTTGACATCTTGCTTTTTTTCTATAGCAGTTCTGTAATTGTTTATTTACTTCACTGTCTCTTCCACTAAAATATAAGTCCCCTAATTTTGTCTTTGTAGCCCTAGCACCTAGCACCTAGCACCTAGTACCTGGGATACTGATTGCTAGACATGCAGGAAATGCTTAATGGTCTGAGGAATTCTTTTCACAATGACCCATTTCAGAGACTTCATCTTAAGGTTTGAATAGAAGTGAACATTTGGAAATCTCTCTCCCTATTTTATTTGTTGTATAGATACACAGGTGAGTAGTTACATTAAGATTTTTAATAGGTGGGCAGTCCTTCTATATACTAAGGTACAGGAAGGACATCTCATTAATTGCCAGCTTGATTTGGTACATCTCCAGTGACTATTCAGGAGCCGTCTTCTCTTAAAATTCAGTGTGTATGCTTCCTGGAGTCATATACTTAAGTTAAAGAAAATAACCATTTCAGATTGTGGGAAGATAAACTTTGGAAAATATTTTAAAATCCCAGATAGAAACCTAAATCTGTGTCTGGAAGGATATGTTCATGGGTGTTATGGTTAAAGCTGTTAAAGCTGTAGCTGTAAGAAACTTTATTCATTATGTAAGTTCACTGCTATTAATTTAAAAGGCACATTTATGGAAATGTGTATGTTGTGCATGTTCAACATAAATATTTTCCTTATGTATTTGTGTTCCTGTTATGCGGTAGGCATAGGCACTATTCTAGGCACTAGGACACATCATTGAACAAAGCAGACAAAAATCCCTTCACTTGTGGAGTTTTTATGGAGCTTACATTCTATTTCTGTATGTTTCCATATGTTTGTGTCTAGATGTGACACTGTTGTGGATAATCAACATAATAAATGTTTTAAGGTTGCTTCATAGTTTAGCAGAGGACTAGGATAAAATTGGAGGGTATCAACCCTTGATTTTCTGTAGCCTCATTTCACAGATCTACCTTTTGGTGGTTTTTTTTGTTGTTGTTGTTGTTGTTACTATTTTTTAATGGCTTATCCAGAACAGGAAGGACAAAGAAATTTTATTAAGCAGTTCAGTTAAACTGATACTTGTTCCAACATGTGCAGAGCACTCTGCTATAAACACTGTAGGGGAAAAAAGAGAGCTAACACCATTTGTAACCCCAGGAAGTTTATAGTCTAATAGCGGCAAGGCAAGTACATACATAAGTAATATTATATAGAATAAGATGCCAGTTACATTAAACAAGATGTTACCCCAGTGAGTGGCTAAATGAATAAAAACTCACATCATCAAATGTTGGTGAGGATGTGGAGCAATTGGAACTCTCATTGGTGGAGATGTACATTGGTACAATTACTTTGGGAAAATGTTTATCAAATTCTTATAAAAGTAAACATACACCTACCCAGAAATTCCACTCCTAATGTTTACCCAAGAGGGATAAAAACATATGTTCTAAAAAGACTTGTACATAATGTTCATAGCAGCTTTATTCCTAATAGTTGAAAACTGGAAACAGTCCAGGTAGTCATCAGTAAAGGAATGGTCAACTATGATGTAGCCATACAAGGGAATACTTACTTGGCAGTAAAAAGGACGAACTACTAATAGCCACAGCTACATGAATGAATCTCATAAACATTTTGCTTAAAGACTTTCACAAAATAAGGATCTACTCTAGGACTCCATTTACATGAAATTTAAGAAGGGCAATAGCTTGTTTATGGTGGGGAAAAAAGCCAGAATAATGGTTGCCTCGGGGGGTTGGAGAAGCAGTTTGACTAGAAAGGGACATGAAAGAAGTTTCTGTAGTGATGATGTGTTTTAAATCTTGATAGAGGTTTGGGTTTCACAGGTTTATGCATTGGTTAAAACACAGCAAGTGTACATTTAAGATCCCTGCATTTCATAGTATGTAAATTTTGTATCAGAAGAAAACTAAACAATTATTGAACTCTACTTAATGATACACATGCTGAACTATTTAGGAGGTAATTTAGTAATTATCTATACTAATTTCTATGGTTTACTTTTTGGTACATTTCAAAGTAGCTGGATTAATAGATGAATAAAGGTAAATAGTTACGTGCCAAAGCAGGTAGTAACATGTTAATAGTAGAATTTAGATGGTGAGTGCATAGGTATTCACTGTAAAATTCTTGGGGCGCCTGGGTGGTTCTGGGTGGCTCAGTTGGTTAAGCGACTGCCTTCAGCTCAGGTCATGATCCTGGAGTCCCGGGATCAAGTCCCACATTGGGCTCCCTGCTCAGCAGGGAATCTGCTTCTCCCTCTGACCCTCTTCCCTCTCGTGCTCTCTGTCTGTCATTCTCTCTCTCTCAAATAAATAAATCTTTAAAAAAAAATTCTTTCAACTTTGCTCTGTGTTTGAACATTTTCATAATAAAATGTGGAGGAAAAGAGGGAGAGTGTTTTATGTGGAAGGTAGTATGAAGAAATATTTTTAGGTTTTATGTAGCTTTTAGGATCTAGAGGAATAGAAAGGATGTGGGGGTCTTCTAGGCAGAGGTGTAGGGAAAGCATGATAGAAGAAAGATGTAGCATTAGAAGAAATACCAGGATAAGAATTGGACTAGTAAGTAGTTCACTTCGGCTGAAGCATAGGGTAAAATATTGAAAAAACATGAACATAGAAAAGTGAGAAGTGTGAGAAGTCATTAGGAATTTTGTTTAGGAATGGTAAGACATTTCTTCCTCCAAACCAAAGGAAAGAAGGAGGGGTGTGAAGATGTAGGAACTTCTAATGTGAAAGGAGTACTATCTTTAGAAAATTGCCGTTGACCATTTCAGTTTCCTCGATAGTATAAGTGCATCATGGAGCAGTAGGATTTAATATCAATGGGATCTTAAGGAGACTGGAGAAGATTTAGAGTGGTAAATACAACCAACATGACAGGAATTCAGGCAAAAGACTGATCTGTTAGTGAAACATTACAGTGAGGGGTTAGGGTGACGTTGTAGTGGACCATATCAACATGGCTTCATGATTTTTATAGCATTGCTCCAACAGTGTCTGCATTAGAGCACAGAAAGCACAGGGATGGTATTGTTCAGCCCTGGAGATTGACGAGAGTTATAAGGAATACCTGGGTGGTGAATGGATAGTTGAAATAGAGAATAGGCAAGTAAAGCCTGTGAAGGTGGACTGGAAAGAATTAGAATGGGTCAAGAATCAGGAATTCACAGTGAGGACCAAAAAAAAAAAAAAGAGATTCAGTCAAAAGTGGGAGAAAGTGATGGAGGGTGGGGTAGTGTACTCTTCCTGGGAATTTCATCATTCTGAGATCTTAGAGGTGACATTTGGAAGTGGTGGCATCATTCTCCACCTCATCCTATCAGCCAGAAATTTAGAAGGCATTCTTAAAACTCTTCTTAATCTCTATCTCAACAAGAATGTTTCAGTTCTTGAGTTTTCGTTGTGAAGATAATCTAAACTGTATGAACATGAGTAACTAGATAGATGTGTAGACAAACAACTATCTTGCAGTTGAATACTGCTTCATTTTAGTTGCATACATTTTATTTCTTTTGGATTTGGTGCCAAATACAACAGATTTAACAGTCGTAGACAAATGAGGAACGATCTGGATGGATTTAATGAAAATGTCATGTTTGTAATGGGTGGAGGTCAATTTCCAACCAAATGACATCACAGCCTTCTTTATAAACTAAAGAAAAAAGTGGTGAGAAAATACAAATTTGTTTTGGCTTATGTATGTACCACAGCATGTATAAAGGCCTAGGTTTATGTCTATAGCTGTTTAAATAGCATAATAAAAATAAATTCAATTTTAGGGAAGTCCGTGTGAATTTTTTTCCTTTTAGTGGGATTCCCTTATGTTACTCATTTTTGACAAATACTGTTGTGCATAGTAAATTTAGTCTCCTTAGCCTGGTGTATGAGGCTAGCTATAGTCTCCCCCTCTCATTTCTAGTTAGTGCTCCCTAATCACCTATCATCCCTTATACTCTGTGATCCTTTAACAGTACCAAATGTTCTCTATCCAGTAGGCTCCTTCCCCCTTTTAGGAAAATTGTTTTGGCCTTCCCCATTTCTTTACCCTTAAAAACATGGATTAGGTTTCTCCTAGAAGCCCTGACTCCTCTAGGCTATTCCTGTTTTCTGAGATCCTAGAAAATACGACACTTACCGTATTAAATAAAGATCATCTGGGCACCTGGGTGGCTCAGTCATTTAGCATCTGCCTTCGGCTCAGGTCATGATCCCAGGGTCCTGGGATGGAGCCCTGCATCGGGCTCCCTGCTCAGTGGGTAGACTGCTTCTCCCTCTCCCACTCCCCCTGCTTGTGTTCCCTCTCTTGCAGTCTCTCTCTCTGTCAAATAAATAAATAAAATCTTTAAAAACAACAACAAAAAAGATCATCTTATTTTCTGTTTGGATCCCTTAAAATCATCTATTTCATAACCATCTATATTAAATGATCTTCCTTTGTATGCCAAAGGATAAACATCATTGTACCTAATGATGTTCAGTAGTTTTGGAAAAGATCTGAATAGTGTAGCAGTGCTGGTGAGGGGTATTAAAGTCCACAAACTGGTTTTGGTCTTCTGAAAGATGTTTTCTGGGAGAGGAAGTTTATTATCGTGACAAAATAGAGCTTTGGGGTTTAACTACATGTCTTATTTATGTAATCTATTCTCTTATTAACATGAAATAGCTGTATCAGAAAATACTTCCGTATGTATCAGCCATGAGTGTTCCACTGAGGTTTGCATATTGCTAAGTTCTATAAAATGAACTACTTCTACTTTTCCTTTTTTTTTTGTTCTTGAATTCTTGAAAATTAAATTGCAAAGTAAGTCATCGTACATTTTATTCTAAAGACATGAGCATGCAAAGTTGTAAATAAAAGATAAATAAGAGAAAAATGAACTGTTATCTCAGGGTCTTTGATCATTTTCTTGGGGTCACCACTATTTTTTCCAGGAGCTCTGAAATGATCAGCACTAGTTGTGTCACCTGATTGTTCTTTTTAATCACATCCATGCAAAGAAAACATTGCCAGTAACATTTATCAGTTTTAGTTTTTTCCAGCAGTTGTCAGTTTTGATGTCACTTGGTCAGCCCTTCTACATTTTATAGGTGGGTCATAGTTTCTTCAATATATTTTTTTCATATTGGGAACTTTATGACATAAAAAAACTGGAAAATAAGCATTACTCATAAAACTGAAACAGACGTTGCAGAATCTACACACTTAAGCATGAGTATTTTTATTTTACTAAGGAGAAGTCCTCACACAGTTTCTTTGTGCTCTTATTTAGGCTCAATTTTTTTTTAGTGTTTGGCAAATTAAGAGCTACAAATTAAAATGAAGATAGGAAATTATTAGATAGTTTTAAGAGGTGATAGATAAAAGCAAGATAGAAGGCAGATACCTATTAAAAGCAAAAATGATCCCCATAAAGCATTTTAAATATCATTATAGCTGCATAAACTATTGGCTACAAGGACGTTGTTGTGTAACATCAGATTTTAACAGTTGATATCATAATGGGTTGATAGAGAAAAATAAAATTACATTTTTTGTACTTATTTAAAATGATAAAGGAATGTGTAACAGACTATAGGAAGATATCCATCAGAAGTATTTTTTAAGGAAATTTCCATGATTTATATATACTCTTTTTTTTATGTTTTAACTGTGAATTTGATCATAATGTTTTGCAGGAACACTTTTAGGATTATCTGCAAGAATATAAGTGAAACTAGAAAAATAAAGTAAGAACCCTCTCATGGTAGCTTAGTACCTATGTTTCATGTATTTTAGGGTTATTAGATTTGACTGTTGCCTAGGCATTTCCATCCATGGGAATCCCAAAGCCTTATATGGTCAAGACTGAGCTTTTAGACTTTCAGTGAAATGCAAGGCACCACTCCAAAAAAGAAAGGGGGAAAAAAAAAAAAACAACTAGCTGGCTTTCACTTTGTCTTCAGTACTGTCTTTTGGCTGCTTTTATTACCACAGTAGCTAAATTACTAAGAACCTTATGTGCATTGGGAGTCTGTCTTACTAGTGGAAGGAATTCCTTTTGTGGCAGTAGTTTTATGCTAGAATGCTAATGTTATTTTAACAAAACATTGCATGCTATTGGTTATATAATTTTGGGGTTTATTTCTTTGTGTGTGTGTGTTTTAAGGAAACTTAAAAGCAGTTTTGGTGTATTTTATCTCACTACAGAGGAGGGGAGGGGATCATATATGCATGTGGTGCAACTGGAAAGTGTAGGTTTCATTAATGACAGGTATTAGGGAAGTGAAAATGAAGTTATTTGCTTGGAATCTTCTTCCTTGGAACTCCTATCTGATTAGGGGACATGGGTAAAAAGGTGTGAACCTTCAAGGTCAGCAGTGATGGCCAACGAAAGGGCTGCTAAAATAGTACCTTATTTCTACACTGGTATGATCTTATTTAGTTCTAATCATCTTTTTTTGCTTTGAAGAAAGTGATGTTTCTGAATGATCATATCATGATCATTCAAAGTTTAATACTTTATAGATACCAGAACTCTTAGTATCAGTTACACATTTTTCGTGTATGAAAGGGGAAGGTATTGGGGCACCTGAGTGGCTCCATCGTTAAGCGTCTGCCTTTGGCTCAGGTCATGATCCTAGGGTCCTGGGATCCAGCCTCACATCGGGCTCCCTGCTCAATGGGGAACCTGCTTCTCCCTCTCACACTCCCCCGACTTGTGTTCCCTCTCTCGCTGTCTTTCTCTCTGTCAAATAAATAAATAAAATCTTTGAAAAGGGAAGGTGTTATTCCCCCTCACATAAGAAGATTTCAAAATGTTTTGCAACCGCTCTTCGTGTAGTATTAATTTCTCTGGTACAGTCAACTACAGGTAACAAAGAATCAGCAACCTATTTCTGAGTCCTACCAGTGAAGCTAAATCATACTTGTAGGTTCCTCCATTTCACATTTGATTTCTGTCTGATGTATTCTAGATACTGTGTTATGAATACTTAATGGGATCCTTGGTTTTGAGAGCTCATAGTATAGTGGAGACTTGAGAGGAAAGTGAATATAGAGATAGTACATATGGGAAAGTAACTGTAACAGTATTTTCAGTATGTTAAGACAGGTTTATATGCTACAGAAAATGGGAGAGAGTGATTTAACTCTAGTTACATTAACATAAGCTGGGGAAAGCATAAAAAATAAGGCTTAAGATGGTTAAAAGGAGACTAAATTGAGGAGCAATCTATAGGATCCAGCAGTACCTCAGCCATTACTCTAGGGGTACCGTTTATCTTCCAGAGAAGTTATAAAGTCCCAAATTGCCTTAGTTAAGTCTTATCAAAAAGAAATGAAATTTCATCATCAGGTTACTTTTTCTTGGCGCCTGGGCTCAACCCCCTCCTGTCAACCATCTTTTTTTGTGGTGGCACCTAAGAATATGTTTCTTTAGGATGGTTAGTATTGGGTTTTATCCAAAGACTCTTTAGTGTCATGTTTGCCTCAGCAAAGTTTTGTAGCCTCTGGTCTTTCTGTCAGAAATACCCATGTGTCAGAGTCTTTCAGATAACTGGAGAATCATCCCCAAAGATGAAAATCTCATTTGTAACGTATTGAGTCAGCCATGTTAATCATTGAATGTCTAGTATAGATAAATAATAAAAAGATATTTCAGAAGTTTCTTGGTTCCATGTAGTTTTTGGTGCATAAAATCTGCATACAAAGTTTTCGGCCTAAAGATGCAAAATAATATAAAATTATGAAAATACTAATTCACTATTGATTAATTATATCTGAGGGGCTCTTGGAATTTACAGAGCAGTGGTACACTCATTTATTGTATTTCAGATGGATTGTATGGACAGTAGCCCCACACTGAATGCCACAGCTTGGACATAAAAATAGATTTTGGTGATAAAAATGGATTTTGTTGGGAAAAGGGACTTGTTGACAAGTACTAGTAAAGAAAGGTTTAATCTAGTATTTCCTAAATTTTTAGAAGTTTTTAAGAACATTTTTGTCAGAAACCATTTATTAACTTTTTTAGTTTAGTAGTTTCATGGAAACAATTTGGGAAATACAACAGTAAATTTTTGTGATACAGTGCTTTCAGAAGGGCTCCATACCGACAGTTGTTTCAGGAGGCAAATTGAAAATTTAGGTATTCTTATTTCTGCCTTGTTATTTTCTCTTGACTAGATAGATATCTGCATTTGAAGGAATACAAAAACTTTATTTTATGTAAATGTAAAAGTACCAGCATCTTTTTATAACATTTTGGGGGAAATTATTTAATGAATATATTATACAGTAGAAAATCATACATTTCCCTTTCCCTCAATGCAAAGTAATATATAAAAACTGATTATTTTTCTTTCTGCTATTCATATGCCCTCTCAAAAGTAAATGTTGAAGGAATATTAGGGGTTTTCAAATTTATTTATTAAGATAGTTCTACTTAGTTAGAAGGTTATTCTTTTGTACCTTTTGACTCATCAAACTTGTACTCACTGGTACATTACCAGGAGATTGTTACTTACTTATTCTGAAGTTATAATTTCAGATTGTTCTGGCATATTCAAGAAATAGAGGTGGTCCAGTTTGATTAAAGCTTTGACTTTGTGGAAATGGAAAGATAGGTCTAGATAATTTAGATAACTCTTCGGGACCACTTGATAGCATTTAAAAGGAGTTGAAATATAGGAGAAATGACAAATTAGAGATTAAGTAGAGAAGGGAACATGATGTTTGGATACACACAGGCTAAAGCAGTGAAAATTGATATAAATGCCTCTTACTTTCATCCCATATCTGGTAATGTAGCCACTGTTTATTGCTGCATAACAAATTACCTCAACTTAAAATAATAAACATTTATTATCTCATATTTTCTATGATTCAGGAATTTGAATGGGGCTTATCTAGGTGCTTCTGTCTCAAGATACCACATGAGATTGCCCTCAAGCTGTTGGCTGGGATTGCAGTCTTATCTGAAGGTTTAACTGGGCTGGGGGGTGGGTAAGTAGAGATCTACTTTAAAGCTAACTCACATGGTTATTGACAGGCTTTGCTTGCTTGCCACATGGGCTTCTTAGCAGGACTGCCTCTTGACATGGCATTTGTACGCTCCCAGGTTGTGAGTGATCCAAGAGAGGACGAGAGAGTACATACCTGACATCCCATCACTTCTACCATGTTCAGTTTGTTGGAAGCAAGTCCAGCCTACATTCAAGAGGAGGAATTTACACAAGGTTGTGACTACCATGAGGCAGAGATCTTTGCCATCTTAGAGCCTACCTACCATAACAACAAACTAAAATAAAATAATTTTTGTGGCATTTTATATCCCTCAATTTATATTAGTAAATATTTAACAATTGCTTCCTTTTAGTACTGTGCTTAACTACTTTGCTTACTAGTAACTGTTTATTCTCTCTTACTTTTCAGCAAAGTACTTGAAAATCAATTACATCTTTGCTCATTTGTTTGTGTTTATCCCCCTCTGCTCTCCATTTGAATGTTTGGTGACCCTCTTATTTTGTGACTTGGAAATATTAACTCCTGCTTTGTTAACCCCGTCAGTGGTCCCAGAAATATAGAATAGCTTAGTAGTCTAAAATGGAAAATAATATTTGATTAAAATAACCAAATAGATTTTTTTCATTTTCTCTCCTAGGACTCAGAATTATATATTGTTAACGTCATCTTTGATGTTTTTTGCCAAAGCATATCCGAATATGGCAGAACAAGTATCAGATTCTCAGCCTGTCAGATAATATTTTTGCTCTTTGCTTTCTGAAAGGGATCCAGGGATATGGTTTCAAGACCTAGCCTATTTCTTTCCCCCCCTCCCATCTGTGACATGGGCATGACAAAAAAATCTGTTTCTCTTCCCAAACCTCTCCCCTTTTCTTCAATTTGAATTCATTTATATACATAGTTTTTAAAATTTCAACATTTTTGAGGTTTCATAAAAGGTATATACTAAAGTAATCCATGGATACTAAAATACAGAGGAGAATTTGAGATTTAGAAAGGTTATGTCATTTTGAGATTTTTATCTATGCATTTGTTTATTTCTGATTAGACTGAGTTGCAGGCAGGATTTGGCTCTTTAATTTTGAGCCAGGCACTGTGCTGTATGCTAAAAAAAAAAAGAAGAAAAAATAGTAATAATTGCCCAATGGATGTTAATTATCCATAACTAACCATCATTTAGGGAACATTATTTTAGGATCTCTCTTTGCAGACCATTTGACATACTTTTATTAAAAAGGACATGTATTACATATAATTAAAAAGTGTTAAATTTAGTTTTGCTTTAATTTACCAAAGAAAACAACTGAAGACCAAAGTAATGGTTGAATTTTAGATTAAATTTTCTTTACAACTAGAGGGAGTATCTCCTTAAATGTTCCTTTAAGATTAAGAAAATAGTCTATGAATACGGTGACATAAGATTTTTTTTTAAAGACCACATTCCAATTTTAGAAAGATTTGACTATTCTGTAAGAAAGATTAGCATATCAGTACTCATCCATTTTTGTCTTCTCTCCCCTCATTTCATTTTTTAGCTGTGTTAATATTTCTACTCTGTTAGAATTTATAATATTTAGATTCTTTTTGATTTACTTATGAGTCCTTTGATCATCCTGTCTTGATTTCTGGAATATATTTTGTTTATTTAATTGGTTGGATTTTATTGTTAAATATGGTTTATCATCTTACCTTTGATTTCATGTTTTATTTAGTGTGTTATTAAGGAGCACCAAAATGTGGGGCATTTGGCTTGTCAAGTTGTGTTTTCTCCCATACTGCCTTCTCTTTCTGGATTTTTGCCTACTAACACATTTTTTTCTTTCCTTTTATTTTGTCTCCCCTTTCTTAAATACTGATGGTCCTCCAGTTTTGACATAGGCTTTTCTGATCCCATTGTATAAATGGCACTTGTGCATTGTTTATCTCTCTAGCTGGAGTTACCCTGGATATCAGAGGTTTTCAATCTAGTCTGTTTTTACAAATTAGATGGGGAATTTCTTTAAAGTGGAAATTCCAAATTTCTCCTCTTTCTCCCAAATTCAGGTTAAGTACTCTAGTTACGTGTATAGCGTTTATTATACCTCTTTCTGCTATTGTTTGTTTAGTTTTCTGTCTTGCCTGCTGGACTCTAAGCTCTATGAGTACAGAAATCTGGTCTATATACTTCACCAGTATATTTCTAGCAACTAGCATAGTGGCTGAACTGGACACTCAGTAAATACTTTGAGTTAATGAGGAAACTCCTGCTCTTTATTGGCCACATAATTTGCTGGACACTGAAGAAACTCGTCAAGAAAAATAACAAGTATGTGAAATTTTTTGTTTTGTTTTGGAAAGCCATAAGAATTTTATGTCCTCACTATAGAGACATTTTTGGAAAATAACTCAATGACTTTGACTTCTGTTAATTAACATTTTGGCACATATTCTTCCAGACCCTTAATTAGGTGTATCTATGGCAAGAATGGTATCATGTTATACATATTTTTGTAAGCTACTCTTTTAATTTAATAAAAATATTAAGTAGAAGCTTTTATTTCCTCTCCTGAAACTAAATTATTTTCTTCTTAGTATATACATTGATTAAACCCCTCCAGGTCAGTGTGTGACCACTTCTGATGAAAGACTACAAGGAAAACAGCAACCTTTAACTACTTTCCTATCTAGTGCTCAGACAATGAAACCTGGCCAAAGATTTATTTACTCCAAAAAGTTTTCTTTAACTCATCTCTACTCCCATACTTTTTCTTGATTTATGCTATATTTTTAAAATTGCTTATTATTTTTCTGTTTTGTCTGCTTATTTTCCTAATTATAGATTATAAGGATTCTGTTTTAGCTCATTAACAAAAATTTATTGGGTGGCTCTGTTAGGTATTGGGTATGTAAGGCATTTCCTATTCTTAAAGAACTGTCATCTAGTTAGGAGAAGAGACTGGAACACATAAAACAATAAGAAAGGCAGCAAGTCTCGCACAGTACTTAGCACAGTTTTATGTACACATACACACACTAGGTAATAAATGCCTACTTATTAAGGAGAAGTTAACATTTTGTTTTGATTCATTTTATATGTATTTATTATATAGTTCCTGTGTGCCAGTCACTGTGCGTGAAGGAAACAATATATTCTTTAGTGTTCTTCCTTGTATTCACCAGAATGCATTATATATAGTAGGCAGTCAATAAAAATTATTAACGAGAGAGTGATCCTGAAATTCAATTCTTTTTAGATTCCTAAGGATTTTAAACTCTAGAAGAAATGCTCTTCCCTTACTAAGTTCCCAAATAAAAGTGTTGGCCTCTAAAGGTGTACTTACTTACTACTTCATAGATCTTTATCAATAAAGGAAATAACAGTGTATAAGAGGATAAGGCTATATTTCAATATTTGAATATTTATAGTTTCCAGTTTTTAGTGTTGTCTTTCAGATACGTAGTACTTGTTGGATGAGGCATGAATGTTCAAGCAATACTTAGATTATTTTTCCTCTAGAAACTTTTTTTGGTCTCAAAAAAACATTTTTTCAGATGTTTTATATAGTCTTTTTGCCATGTCTAGTTCATTGAATCCACAAATATATATTGGATCTTCTCTTTGTCAGATATGTGTCTCCTTTATTCTCTCTAGGATACCATATGTACATAAGCCTGAACTTTTCTTAATCCAAATGAAGAATTTCCCATGTTCCAGCATTGCGTATAATCTGTGTTTTAAATGTATTGTCCCAATCATTTTTTCATTTGAATATATGATTTATTATGAAGACAAGTTTTTATTTTTACATCTAGATTTCCTACCTGCTTATATGATAAGAGTAGAAAGGCAAAAATATTTTAAAGTTAATGCAGTACTGGGGGAGCATGGGTGGCTCATTCAGTTGAGTGCCTCCGGCTCAGGTCATGATCCCAGGGTCCTGGGATTGAGCCCCACATTGGACTCCTTGATCGACGGGAAGCCTGCTTCTCCCTCTCCCTCTGCCTACAGCTCACCCTGCTTATGTTCTCTCTCCCTCTCTGTTAAATAAATAAATAAAATCTTTAAAAAAAATAAAGTTAATGCAGTGCTGAACTTGTTACTTGATTTCATAACTAATATACTAGATGACTCCTAAGATTATACATGCTCATTATTTGCCCATCTTAATGCAAGACCAGGGTATTTATTTTTTTATTATTCAGTATGAGAGTACTGCTTAGAGTTCTTCATTCTTTTTCTTGTATAAACCTCCTTTGATAGTCCAAATCCAGTTTTCTTTAAAATAGACAAATACTTGCTTGGGTATCTTTAGTTCAGTTCCTCTTTAAGCATACTCACTGACATGTGTGTCAATCTGAGTGCTTAGAGCATGGACTACTTTCTAGTATATCTACAAATTTCTGTTACCAGAAGTTGAGCAGAACCAAGTTTTTTTCATTAGTAAGAGTCCTAAAGAATTGTTTCCAGGAAGTGAAAATTGATTTAGATAACTTCCATATTCAAATTGATTTGTCTGTTAATTGTGTTACTAATGATTAGGCACAGATTGTAAACATTTCAACTAATTGGTTATGATTTCATTTAAACTTAAGTTCTCTAGTGACATTTATACAACTAAATCTTTTTTTCTTTCCTGAGTCATATATAATTTGTATGCATGAACTTATATAAAACTTTTATATATAAAAGTTTGAAGGAAGTTTGAAATCCTGAAGATTTCCTTAGTGCATCTTTTAAAATTTAATCCTCCTCCCACCCAATAATTGTGGGTGGGACTTTTACCAAAAATGGTACTAAAAGTCTCCAGCATATAACCTTGTTTTATAGTTTATAGAGGGACGAGAAAATAAGTTTTAGTTAAGAATATAAAAAAAGAAAATTTTAAATGGAGGTGATTTAGCATGGTGATTATGTAGTAATACAAACATAAAAGCACTTAATATTTGGCAGGTACTACTCTAAGTGCTTTCGATATTAATTCATATACTTCGCATAGTAAACTTTTGATAGTACCCACCTATTATTACCCTCATTTTCCAGAGGAAACTGTGGCACACAGGATGTTAAGTAATTTATCCAACAACACCTGGCCAGTAAGTGGCAGAACTGGATTAATCTCAGACAGTGTGGCTCTAGCGTATGTGCTTTAAACAAAACCAGTTTCATGAAAAGGAATATTACAGTGTTAGAATTTATTTCAAATGCTACTAATTTTGTAATTGTGATTTTACTCAGTTGAATTATGTAGTTGCTTAACACATTTGTTTTTGTTTCTCTAGGAATGAAATTTAATGATTTTTCAAACTATACAGGCCCCACCCAAAAGTTGTCATTAGGCCATTGATTTTGTCTACATTCAGCCAATGTTGTGTAGTCCCTTTATTCAATTGTTTGTTGTTAAATTGCAGCTTTTTTCATCAAAAGTGTGGGAAACAAAGCTTGTCCTTGAGCTAACTTGCTGAGAAAAATAACTAGGTCTCCTTTTCAATAAAAACAGATGTTTTATTTACCTGAACTGGTTTGTTGAATTAATTTACAGCTCAAGTTGACAAAGCTGACTGCGCCAGGAATTAAATGACAAATGTGTCTTCACACAGCCATTTATTATTGGCAGTAGCTCTGTATATGTATTCATGAAACACTTAAGATATACCTACCCCCAAAATCTTATCTAACATAGTTTGAGTCATTGTTTCTTTCCATATATGGCTTAATTAACTGACCATATTTAGTCACATATTTTTTTCAAAGTAATGTTTTTATTATGTTAATCACCATACCTTACATCATTAGTTTATAACACCCAGTGCTCCCTGCAGAACGTGCCCTCTTTAATACCCATCACCAGGCAAACCCATCCTCCCACCCCCTCCCCTCTAGAACCCTCAGTTTGTTTCTCAGAGTCCATAGTCTCTCATGGTTCGTCTCCTCCTCCGATTTCCCCCCCTTCATTTTTCCCTTCCTGTTATCTTCTTTTTTTTTTAACATATAATGTATTATTTGTTTCAGAGGTACAGGTTAGCAAGTCACGTGTCTCTTAATGTGCTGCATGTTTTAGCTTTCTCTTAGCAACAATATTTTTATGGGCATGCCTTGCCAGTTTCTTGTGTATGCTTTATAAATGTTTAGGAGAACACTTTGAACAACTTAGACCACAAACTTGAGATTCATATGTAATAGATATTTTGTGACAACATTTTTAGCATTTAATTTATATTAAAACGTTTCAGAAACTTACTACAGCTATAAACAAAGGAACAAGCAGGTTTAGCATTAACTGCTTTAGGTATTTTTATATTGATGTTTTTTAAATTATACTGATTTAAAAACAAATATTTTAAATCAGAATCAGCAACATTTCCTTTATTGGGAATTAGCTATAACTATAGGTTAATTTTTTCGAAGAGTCAGGGGGGATTGCCTTCCTAGACTTCAAAAATTAACCATTCATCTTGAAAATCTTTTCAGTGTCAAAGATTTACTCATAAGATGGCAAATAAACTCTATTCTAGATCCTGCATACTTTATCCTCACTATATGTGACTTTGCATCTTCATACACCAGGAAATGTTTGTCACTTGTTCATCTGTTAAGCTCTAGTGTAGAGCCTCCTCCAGGAAATATTCCCAGGCTCTCATCCACCATTCCTCCTAAGTTCTCCTTTTCTGGGCTCCCACAATAAGTAGTGCACAGCCCTATAACTATATCATATTCCTTTTATTTTTTTTTAAGATTTATTTATTTATTTGAGAGAGAGCGAGAATGGAGAGAGAGAGAGTACATGAGAGGGGGGAGGACCAGAGGGAGAAGCAGGCTCCCCGCTGAGCAGGGAGCCCGATGTGGGACTTGATCCCGGGACTCCGGGATCATGAACTGAGCCAAAGGCAGTTGCTTAACCAACTGAGCCACCCAGGCGCCCTCATATTCCTTTTAATATAATCATCTGTTTGTGTATTTATCTTCTGTTCTGGGTGGTAAGCTTCTTGAGAACTTTCTCTGTGACTGAATAAAATACCACAAATGTCTTTGTTTTCCAAATAGAATATACAGATCATAATTTAATCTTAACACTTCTCTTAATATTTTCAGAATCACTCCTCTACATCCTCTCCCCAAGGGATTTCAAGCCCCACGTTAATGCAGATAATTCCCAAATTCATGTTTTCATTTCACATTTATTTTCAAAGCTCTAGATCTGCATATCCAATTGGCTACTGGATACACACGGTTAGATAGGTATACAGACACCTGTAAATTCAGCATATCCAAAGCTATGAAATCATCTTTCTTTCCCCAGCCTGCTTCTTGAACCTGTAGTGTTTATTTTCATGAATGGCTTCTTCCTGTCCCTCACCTTATGTATCCAGTCTTTAAGCCTTGCATATTTTCTCTTAAGTTTTTCAATATAGATCAGTCTGAATAACTGCTAAGGCTCAGTTCAGGCTCTTCTCTTTTCGTATTGCTTCCAGTAATCTTTCTGAAATAATGATCTGATCATGTCACCCCTCTGCTTAAAACCTCTGAAGAGCTCTTTTCAAAGATTATCTTCTTAAAATTATAAAATGTTTAGTCCTACTTTTCTCTACTGTTGAATTGAGCCAGTATTACTGATGGATTGAAAACCACCAGGCGTATCAAATCCACTCATCTTTGCATTATATTCAGATCTTTTACCTGGAATATACTGAGACGTTTAGCACATAGCCTTATCCTGTTTTATGACTTAACCAAAACTCTATATACCACTGGATGATTTACTTACTTTATTCCATGCATTTTGTTAATCACAGTGCATTTGCCCAGTGAAGTTATTTCCAGTCATATTGCTAGTTGAATAACTCTTATGTAATCTGTAAAACCTTGCTCAAATGTATACTTTTTTTTTTTTTTTAAGTAAACTCTACCCACAGCATGGGGCTAGAACTCATGACCCCAAAGTCAAGAATCACGTGCTCTACCGACTGAGCCAGCCAGGCGCTCCTCAGATGTCTATTTCTTAATGAAACCTATATGGACCATCTTAGTCACAAGAAGTTATCTTTATGTCCCATTGATATTTTAGTAGTTTTCTGGCCACTGCTGTTATGCTCTTATAAGATCATTGTTATTTATTTATGGACAAGCCAGTGTGATCCTTCCCCTTCCCTATATTACTAGGGCCTTGGCTGATACAGTTTTTAGTATATATAATGTGAAGAGTAGCTGAAGGAAATTTGACATAATTAGCCTAAAAAAGAGTATTTGAGAATTCTTGGTGTGGGGGAGATTCTTAGAATCCTTCTCAGTTAAGAGAGGGATTTTATTTGATTTTGGAGTGTCAGGGACTGGGGGATAGAAATTAAAGGAAGATCTATTTTAGCATGTACAATTTAGAGAAAGATAAGTAAAGTGTCTTATACTGGAGGTAATACATAGAGTAGACTTTCAATAAATGGTAGCCTATTACTTTTTTCTTTTTAATTTGAGGTATAATTTACGGTAAAGCTGTGTAAATACAGCTTTGGATTGTGCAATTAATGAATTTTTATATATGAATATGCCTAAGTAAAAATCAGAAAAATAGGAAACATTTCCAGTCTTCTAGAAAACTCCCTCATGCTCCTCCCTTCATTTCCCCACAAATTTAACTATGATTCTGAACTTCAGCGCCAGAGATTAGTTTTGCTTAGAAACTTATAGTATATATCCTTTCTGTCTGCCTTTTTTCACTCATCTATGACTGTGAAGATCATCTGTGTTGTTGAAGGTAGCAATGGTTTGTTCTTTTTGTTTGCTGTTCTTTTCTCATTAAAGATCCCATTACATGAATAGAATCTCCTCACACACATACACTCCATTCTATTTATTTATTTACTACTACACTTTATTCTATTATACTTTATAGTATAATATTCTATTATACTATTACACTTTCAAATGGTTTTCTGAAGGGGTTGTATGAATTTTACACTTTCACCAACAGTTTGGTTGTTTCTCCATGTTAAAATAGGTTTACTATTTCTCTTTTTAAGAATCAAGTCTTGGGGCACCAGGCTGGCTTAGTTGGTGGAGCGTGTGACTCTTGATCTCTGGGTTATGAGTTTGAGCCCCACATTGGGTGTAGAGATTACTTAAAAATAATGTCTTTAAAAAAAAAATCAAGTCTTAAATTTTCTTATATAAAATGCCTATCATTGTAAACATTTTGGAAATAAAGGAAAATTTAAAGAAAAAAATAAAAATTTTTCTTGGTCTCACAACCAATGATAATGCCTGTTAACCTTCAGTATATATTCTGGGGTTTTTTTGTGTACTTTTTTAAAAATTTTTTTTAAAGATTTTATTTGTTGGACAGAGAGAGAGACAGCGAGAGAGGGAACACAAGCAGGAGGAGTGGGAGAGGGAGAAGCAGGCTTCCCGAAGCTGAGTAGGGAGCCTGGGGATCATGACCTGAGCTGAAGGCAGACATTAACGACTGAGCCACCCAGGCATCCCTTGTGTACATATTTTTTTAGGAGCCACCCAGGTGCCCCTTATATACATATTTTTTTAGTAAAATTGAAATCATATTAGGTAAACAGTTCTTACATCCTTTTTTACAAATTTATTGTGAGTATTTCCCATATCCCTTTATAAAGAATCATTTCTTTGCTTGACATTATCTTTCATTTTTTTTAAAAATGATAATCAGATTCATATTAGATGGATTTATCAAATAGAGTTTTATATTTTTACATCAGTGATAAAAGTCAGAATACTGTTAATGGAGCCTGTACGAATTAAAGCAGATTGAGTAAAAGGGTAATAGAATTAAATCAATCTTTTAAAAAAAAAAGTATTAAATCAGTATCATTTCTCAAGGAAAATTAATGATTAAGCCTATAAATAGATCTAATATTAATCGATGCCACTGTGAGTCATTAGCAATCTTAAATAACATTTTATAGACTACTTTCTAATGTAATAGTATTTTGACATTTCTTCTTTGTTTGTTATTAGATAGCTTAATGGTTCTCAAATCTCTCCAGCCCTTTCTTTAACCACTGCTTCTTGAAAATGGTTCTTTTCCCAAGCAATATATACTTAAAGTCCATATGAATGATACTTATATATTCATTTACCATCTGCCATGTGTAAAATACTGTTCTGACACTATGGGACCTTGCCATCCAGATTGCTTATAACTTGTTCCAAGGAGAAGAATCACAGATACATAAGAATCTTAAACATGTTAGGGAATTTTAGAGATACATAACCCACCAGCTTCTTTCCTCCACTTGAAAAATAAGGACATTAAGCCTCAAAAGATTAAATTACTTGTCCATCACTACAAAATTTGTGGCAGAACCAAAACTAGAGCCTAGAATTAAAAGCTATGATTCCCTGTCAGTATTTTTCCCCTTTGTACTTTGTCCTTAGTGGTTTTTATGACACTCATTTTTTTCCCTAAGAAAATGCTACCAAAAGTGTTTTCTTTTGCTTCTGGGATAGGTAAAGAAAAATTGGTTTCATTCATACAACACTTTGTAAGTGCCTAGAACTTAATGATATCCTGTTGTAGAGACTACAAATAGGTGAGAAATATGTTGATAAACTAGGACTATGTGTGGAAAGCAGTGTTAAGTGTGGAAAAGGGCTTATTCTTTTGGAATCTAAACATCTGTTAGAGTGCCAGCTATCATCTCCCACCTGTCAGCTTATTCAAGCTACTTAATCTCTTTGAATCTTAGCTTTCTCATTTGTTCATCCGTTTATTAAGCCCCTACCACATGCCAAGAACTGTGTAAGATGCTGCAGATACAGCAAAATTCCTGTTCTCCTGAGGGTTTATGTGAGGACAGTGTATATAAATCAGTAAAATAGGTAAAGTACCAGTCATACTACCTGCATAAAGTAAACAAAAGTCCCTTCTTAGTTACTGTAGGCTGCAGTTCTCAAACTTTTTTGTCTCAAGACTGCTTTATACTCTAAAAAATTATTGAAAGACCCCAAAGAACTTTTGTTTCTGTGGTGTGTATATATTAGTATTTGATAATAATAGAGGTTAAAACGAGATTTAAGTATTTCAATTCATTTTAAAGCAGCAATACTGTACCCATGTTACATAAATAGCATTTTAAAATTAAAATAATTCATTCATTGCTCTTAAGACTTGAATTCATCATTGACAACAAATACCGTTTTTCTTTTGAAATGACAAACTGTTCATTTTTAAGAAAATATATGCCAAAAACCCAAGTTAGACTAAGTATAGTTTCTCATTTAAGTAAAAGTTGTATTCCATGGGAAAAGTGGTTAGTTCAGCTTGCATCTTAGTTGCACAAGTGCTTTTCCTTAGAGCAGTCATTATACTTGGAAGAAGTGTTTTATCCATACTTCCTATCTTGTTCCACAGAATATTAAAAAGATGTGTATTCAAGGGTCAAAATTTAATAAGACTTAGAGGTTTTACTACTTTGTCAAGGACATTCATAAATAAAAATAGCTTTTAAAAAAAAAACTATGACTGCATAGTGGAAAATATAGTGACTTAGAATTTTTTTGACCATTGCCTTGATTTGTGCTTAGGCACAAGCAAGTTTTGCCACTGGTGCTTTCTGGACCCTCAAGTGCACCTGTCAACACAGTGAAAAGGGGAAATACCATCTTAGTATTATTTTGAGAACAGTTTTGACCTTGTGAATTCCTTGAAAGGATCTCTCCTGCCTCAACAGACCACATTTTGGGAACCACTGCTATAGAGGATATTATTGGTACTTATATAATGTCTTGATTGTTATTATAATATGTACTTATTTTTATCACAGTTTGGCATAGTCTAGTCACATACAGTACTGTTGTATGTGCATCTAAGCAAGGACTCTTACAATTTAGTTGGTACCATTAGCCTGTTTGACGACAGTACAATCGAGATAGCAGCAGACTAAAAGAGAATATTTATGTTATAAAAGCTGTTAAGTTTATTAGGAGCGTTGATTCAGATTTTTTCTAATTGTGCTTTCTGTTTTGTTTTTAGGCTTGCATTGACGACAATGTTGATATGGTGAAGTTTCTGGTTGAAAATGGAGCAAATATTAATCAACCTGATAATGAAGGCTGGATACCACTACATGCAGCTGCTTCCTGTGGATATCTCGACATTGCAGAGTAAGGCAGTTCTGTGTTTACTTTTGTCCAAATACCCAAACACTGTTTTAGATACCTGAGATTTTATAGAAATTGTTGTTACAGATAAATTAGTGAGCTCTTATATTACCTTAATTCATGAAAAGTATTCTTCCCAGGAAAAAGAATAAGCAGTTCTTGGGAATCCATATATCAAGTCTCTCTTTGGGAAGGTCATCTTCTATCTCCCCACCCTCTTTGGCTTTTGGTACTTTGTATTAATATGAGTAATTGTACACTTCTCCATTCCTATCTCCTTTTCTTTGAGTACATGTTGTAGAGCATTGTCAAATGATTCAACGTTAATACTTAGCAGTCTAGTCTATCCTTATGTAATTGTGAGTTGTTAGGGGAAATTAACAATAACTCAGGTTACTTTGCTATAGGGAGAAAATACGATACCTAGTTCTGTAATTAGTCAAAACATTTATACTTAGTTATTAAGATTGTTTTCTTTTTTTTTTTTTAAAGATTTTATTTATTTGACACACAGAGAGAGGGAGAGAGCACAAGCAGGGGGAGCGGCAGGCAGAGGGAGAAGCAGGCTTCCTGCATGAGCAGGGAGCCCAATATGGGACTCGATCCCAGGACCCTGGGATCATGGCCTGAGCTGAAGGCAGCGGTTTAACCAACTGAGCCACCCAGGCGCCCCTAAGATTGTTTTCTAAAAATATGTTTTTTAGAAAATTCGATGACCTTTAATGGTAGTTCCCAGGAAAATCTGATTCTTCAAACATTTAACAAGGAAATATAGTTTCCTGACAAAATAATTTTTTCACTAAATTATTTCACTTTTTTGTTACTATGTATCCAGTACCATAAACAGGTTTTACTATCTGCTCACATCAGAGCTTATCAATGGTAAATATTGAAAATGGGAGTTCTACTCTGTGAATCTCTCTTAGTAAGCCTTAAATATTGTTATTTCTTTGTGTATTTCATTTCTCCCCCCATGTGTATTGGAACTGTGATACATCATATTTTTTTAAAGATTTTATTTGAGAGAAGAGATTGAAATTATGTGCATGAGCAGGAGTTGGGCAGAGGGAGAGGGAGAAGCAGACTCCCCGCTGAGCAGGGAGTTCAGCTTGAGGCTCGATCCCAGGACTCTGAGATCATGACCTGAGCCAAAGGCAGATACTTAACCTACTGAGGCGCCTAGATGCCCCAATACATCATTTTAAAGGGGAGGCAGTGTTTGGTAAAATGAAGAGTACTCTGGTCTGGGAATAGAATGTCTGAGTCACTTGAGTTTTATTACTACCTGTAACACTAATTACATTTCATCTTTTCCTTTTTAGGCCTTGATTTCTTTTTCTTTTCTCTTCTTTTTAAGATTTATTTATTTATTTGAGAGAGAGAGCACTCATGAGTGTGAGAGCAGGGGGAGGGGCAGCAGGAGAGGGAGAGAGAGAATCCTCAAGCACACTCCCCACTGAGCACAGAGCCCAACACAGGGCTCGATGCCAGGACCCTAAATCATGACCTGGGCCAAAATCAAGTGTTGGACACTTAACCAAGTGAGCCACCCAAGCACCCCGGGCCTTGATTTCTTTATGTATAAAATGAGGTAGTCTTTTGTCATTGCAAAACAGTAGTGGTTGTTCATAATTACAATCATGGTTCTCAGCTTCCTTACTCCTTTCTGTTCTTTTCATGCTCAACAGAGGCCTTGAATCTCTTCTTCATAGAAAAAATAGCTAATGTGCATTTATCTTTACCTGCCCTTAAATATTTTGTACTCAGGTTTTGGAGTCAAACAATGTGAATTTTGAATGCTTCCTCAGCCACTCTCAAGGGGTATGACCTTAGGCAAGTTGCTTAACTTGTATATGCTTCTGTTTTCTCCTCTGTAGAAGGGCAGTAGTATTTCTTAGGTTTGTTATGAGGGTTAACTGAGTGATCCATCAAAGTACCTGGCACATAGTAAATACTCAATATATATTAACTTTCAACTATTATCTTGTTTATCTTCTCTTGGGAAATGAAAACTCAACCTTTTTCTTCAAATGTTTAATCCTTGTGTTTCCTTTTTTTAATTTATGCTTCTGAGTTTGAAAAGACAGTAATAATTATACTGAATAATTTCTTCCACTTGATTGATAACCCATTGTGTATGTTGGGATGATTTTATTTTTTTTAATAGCTTTTTTTTTTTAAGATTTATTTATTTATTTGAGAGAGAGAGAGAGAGAGAGAATGGGAGATAGAGAGCACGAGAGGGAAGAGGGTCAGAGGGAGAAGCAGACTCCCTGCCGAGCAGGGAGCCCGATGCGGGACTCGATCCCGGGACTCCAGGATCATGACCTGAGCCGAAGGCAGTCGCTTAACCAACTGAGCCACCCAGGCGCCCCTGTTGGGATGATTTTAGCTGCAAGTACCAGTATCAAATTTAAAATGACCTAAATGGCCTAAAAAGTAAGGGTCCTTGTTTTACAGTATATAATCTAGTTTAGAGGAAGAGCATTCAAGTTTATTAAACTGCTTCAGGGGCCTGGGATCTCTCAGTTTTTTTCTTCTGCCTTTCCCAAATATGAACTTTATTCTTAGCCTTGTCCCCTCCTGGTCACAGGATGATTGCTGCAACTCCTCAGTTGTGTTTTTACATATGCACATCCGAGAGCAAAATAAAAAGTGAAGTGGGGAATGGAAAGTATCTTCTCCATATCCTATGCATGTCAGAGAGGGGAACTTTTCCCAGAGAGTCTTCTGAGTGCATCACATTTCCCCTTCAGGGATTTCGTTGGCCTGGGCCTGGTCACTTGCCCATGTCTACCTTGGGAAAAGCAAGTACTTAGCATATTCATTGTTTTACATGTCAGTAAATAAGTATGAGGAAGGGTAAGCAGTCTGATGCAGGTGTTAATATTTTCAGTAGAATAACTACAATTTTTCATTTTTTTTTTTTAGAAGGTAGGCTATGGAACAAAGTACTTCGTAGGACTTACACAAACAAAAGTGACCTGGTTTGACCAAGGTTGAGTAGAGTTTTGCTGATCTAACTACCTTTCTTTAGGCAGTTTGAATTCTGTCTGTAGTATAACCTAAGTATTTAAATTCATAGTGTCTTTGAACAAAATTAAAATTGGAAGAATGATGACTTTTTCTTTTTTGCTCTTTCTGCTTTTTTTTAAGTAATGGGAATGTTTACAAAAGACAATTTAACGCTGATATATATTGACTGGGTTATTTGTTAAGGTGATGATAGTCCAAAACCATTCCAAATACATGATTATTTTTATCAGCATCAGCTCTTTCACCAGCTAATCTCATTAATGAGAGAAGTTAATGAAACCCTAGTTTTCTTTGGTCTAGAAAAGTATAGCATGGTGGCTTAAGAGATAGGGTGAAGATATCCCCCAAGACAGAGTGTTCATAGGGTAAAAGAAGGCCCTGTTAATAATGATGTAGAAATAATATTTGTAAACCAGGAACAACCTAGGAAAATTGGGTCACTCTGCTAAGTGAGATATTTGGAGTTAAATTGTTATAAATCCTGGTTCTGCCATTCACTGATTTTTTGCCCTTGGCCAAGCTACTTTGCCTCAATGATTAATATTATTTATACAATAGGAAGGATCTGGCTTCTACCTACCTCTTATTTCTCTTACCGCTTTCCGTATTTTTCATTCTCTCAATACTGGACTACTTTTAATTCTCCAAACTTTTACTGCTGGTTCATATTAATGAGTTTTTGCTTATATTGGTTCATTTGCCTTATTTCTTTACTTGACCAGCTCCTGCCAAAATCTCAAATGCAATTACATAAGGGTCACTTCTTCCAGAAATATTTCTGATATTCCTGGCTAATTCTTCATCATCATCATCATCATCTCCACAACATATCAGATGTTTACATGCTTTGATAGGAACTCCATTATGCACAGAATAGTTCTCATTCATCCCTATTGAAATGAGAGATGAAACAAACAGTGAAGCACACATAGTTTACTCTAAAGTTTTGAGGATGATTTGGATACAATGACTTCTAAATTTTTCACCCTTAAGGGCACCTGGCTGGCCCAGTCAGTGGAACAAGCAACTTTTGACCTCAGGGATGTGAGTTTGAGCTCCAAGGAGATTATCTTAAAAATAAAATCTTACCAAAGAAATAAATAAATTTCTCCTCTGTTGGACATAGAACAGAGAACGTGAGGTTACAGTTTAGTTTCTAGACATTAACAATTTCACATCTGGTTTGTAGCCTAGCAGAAGCCAAGTGAATAGATGGATGATGGCTCTTCATATTCTGGCTCAATTATCTCACCTTTTCACCAAAATAATTATTCTCAACCTCCCTGCTTTGAATAAGGTAGAAGTCTTAGGAAAAACTAAAAATAGAGATTGTTTAATAATTCCCCTTCTCCAGAGTGGATTAGAGGAACAGTAAAGGAGGTTTATGGGGAGTATGATGTTAACTCAGCATGTGCATTGTTTTAGTAAATACTGATGGGTCAGGTATAAAATGTATGCACTAACATCATTCTCTTCCTTCAGTGTGCGGAATTGTGTCTGTACATAATTCGTATGTTGAAGGTCTAACCCCCCAGAACCTTGGATCATGATTGTGTAGATGCAGCCCTTAAAGAGATAATTAAGTTAAAATCAGGCCCTTAGGGTAGGCCCTAATTCAGTCTTACTGGTTTCCTTATAAGAAAAGGAAATTGGACATGTATCATATGATCTCACTGATATGAGGACTTCTTAATCTCAGGAAATAAACTGAAGGTTGCTGGAGTGGTGGGGGGTGGGAGGGATGGGGTGGCTGGGTGATAGACATTGGGGAGGGTATGTGCTATGGTGAGCGCTATGAATTATGTAACACTGTTGAATCACAGACCTATACCTCTGAAACAAATAATACATTATATGTTAAAAAAAGAAGATAGTAGGAAGGGTAAAATGAAGGGGGGGAAATCGGAGGGGGAGATGAACCATGAGAGACGATGGACTCTGAAAAACAAACAGGGTTCTAGAGGGGAGGGGGATGGGGGTTGGGTTAACCTGGCGATGGGTATTAAAGAAGGCACGTATTGAATGGAGTACTGGGTGTTATATGCAAACAATGAATCATGGAACACTACATCAAAAACCAATGATGTATGGTGATTAACATAACATAATAAAATTTTTTAAAAAATAAAAATTAAAAAAAAGGAAATTTGGATGCAAAAAGAGACACCTAGTTCGTGCAAAGAAAAGACCCCCAGAAGCTATGCTGTTAAAAAGGTAGCCATCTATGACCAAAAAGAGAACGCTCAGAAGAAACCCTTTAAACCTGCCAACACCTTGATCTTAGACTTCAAGCCTCTAAAACTATGAGAGAATAAACTTCTGTTGCTTAAGTCACTTAGTCTGTGGTATTTTTTTTTTTTAAAGATTTTATTTATTTATTTGAGACAGAGAGAATGAGAGAGAGAGAGCACATGAGAGGGGAGAGGGTCAGAGGGAGAAGCAGACTCCCTGCTTGAGCGGGGAGCCCGATGCGGGACTCGATCCGGGGACTCCAGGATCATGACCTGAGCCGAAGGCACTCGCTTAACCAACTGAGCCACCCAGGCGCCCTGTGGTATTTTTTTTTTAATGCTATCTTGTTATGGTAGCACTAGTACACTAATATAGGCAGTATAAAATTCTTACTGTCGTATCAAGGTATTCTTCCCTAAAAATTATAGTGTCATCATTGGGTTGTGGTTTAAAAGTAAAATTGAATAGTATGGCTTTGGACATATTAGAAAAGGCAAACAGTTACAGAGCCCAAAAAACTATGTATTTAATTTAGTGCTCCAATATATAAGTTCATTTAAACTTAGCTCTCTAACCATAAAGTATAAATTATATATTGAAATTATTATGTACAGGGGTGCCTGGGTGGCTCAGTTGGTGAAGCATCCATATCTTTATTTCGTCCCAGGTCATGATCTCAGGGTCATGAGGTTGACCCCATGTCAGGCTCCTCGCTCAGTGTGGAGTCCTCTTGAGATTTTTCTCTCCCTCTCTGACTGCCCCTCCCCCTGCTTGTGTGCTCTCTCTCTAAAATAAAAAAATAAAATCTTCTTAAAAAACTAAATTGTTATACACAAAGCATTGAAAACCAAGTCCTCTGACTGAAGAAATAATTAAATGAAAACATAGGAGCTATACAGTGGCAGCATTTTAATTTTGTCATTCTTTTTCATTTATTAACTGGAATATTTTTGTAAAAGAAACTTCCTCATATTTATTTAGTCACCCCTAATACAAGTTTTATAGAAAAGAGAGGATATAGTCTTTTTTCTTTTCCTCTGTATACTGATTTTTAAAATAATGAGTTGGTTTACTAGTTACCTTCAAAGAGGACTAATAGATTTTTTGAGGGATAAGCAACTTCAGGAGCTCTTGCATTTAAATATACTTAATGTGCTTAATACATTGCTGTTACTGTCATTATTGATTAGTAAATTATACGTCTTTGGTTATCAAGAGTCTCTTCATGTTGGCTTCTAAGACCTTGGGATATGAAGAAATGAAGTGATCTTTAAACCTTCCTTGCTATCTAGTATTACAAGATGTTCCAGACTTTTTTTTTTTTCCCCCTGCCCTGGGTCTGGAATTGCCATTTCTTCAATGAGCCCTGTTCCTTGTAATGGGTGTTAGAAGTGCTCATTGCTACTGAGTTGGTCATTGTTTCAAATTCATAATTGGCACCAAGGTGTTTTCCTTTACCCTTATCTCATATCAATATTTCCTTTCTCCCTTTATTTCATTGCCAGGAATTGTAGTGTTAAAGTAACACATGATTGCTAATTTGCTTCATTATATATTACACATACATTAGGCTACTTATAACAACAATACCACTAACAATAACAATATGATTACTGAAAGCAGTTTGAAGTTTTGTGTGGGGGGCATATCTTTTGGTCTTTAAGGTATCCCACTTCAGATATACCATCAAATTACTGTGTATTGAAAGCACTTGAAATAGTTTTTTTCTGTGTGGTTATGCCACCAACTAGATCTACTATTAGGTTCATTGTTTAATTTTATTTATTTTTTAGAGTTTGCTTTTTTAAATTTAATTTTGTTTTATAATTTACATGAAATACTGAGTTCTAATGGCAGTCCCTTCTGTCCTGTTTCCTTTTACACTATTTTGCAAATTTTATATTTTATCGCAGTTTGTTTTTTAATACAAGTATCATTGAAAATATTTTCCCTTGTAGGTAAATGGTAGAATACCATACCATATACATATTTCTTCACTTGCTTTTTTCACTCAACAGTCTATTCTGGAGCTCATTATATAGTGGGATATATAGAGCTATTTCTCATTGTTCTATTTACGTTTTAGTACTCCATTGAATAGTATGTCATTGTAGTTTATTCAGTCTGTCCTTGGTTGACCAAAGAATGCTGTCTATTTGAATGACTCTAGTTTTAGCCTTGGAATTGTCTTTTCATTTTTGCAAATGATAGGAATTTTTATGTTTATGTGAAAAAATTTTGTATTTGAATAATAAAACTTAAACAATTTGTTTCATTAATGTTTTGGTTATTGATGTGATTATTATTCTGATATCTTTTTATATTTTAATTTCATCACCACTTTTCCTTTTTAGGTTTCTACCACAGATGTTTAGGAGTGCCTTTTTTTTTTTTTTTAAGATTTTATTCATTTATTTGAGAGAGAAAGAGAAACTGCATGTGTGAGCAGGGGAAGGGGCACAGTGTGGGAGGGAAAAGAAGGAAAGAATCCCAAGAAGACTCAATGCTGATCAGGGCCCATGGGCTTGATCCCATGACCCTGAGGTTATGACTGAGCCAAAATCAAGAGTTGGAAGATCAACCAACTGAGCCACCGAGGCACTCCTAGGAGTGAGTGCTTTTATCTTGAGTAGCTTTGGTGCTTGCCACAAAATTTTTCAATAGTAGAAAAAATTAGCCCTGTATAAAGCCAGCATTATGTAGTGTACATAGGATGGAATAGTGATTAATGTGTATGTTTAATGCAGTTTTCTTTGTGTTTGGAGTAGTTTCAAAGCCACTACTATGGAAAACTTTATATCGGGGGACCCTGGGTGGCTCGGTCAGTTAAATATCTGCCTTCGGCTCAGGGTCCTGGGATCGAGCCCCACAATAGGATTCCCTGCTCAGCAGGGAGTCTGCTTCTCCCTCTCCCTCTGCCCCTACCCCCCCCCACCCCCAAGACTACCAGCTTGTGGTCTCTCTCACTCACTCTCTCAAATAAATAAAATCTTAAAAAAAAAAATGCTAGTAGGATTACATTCAGTGACATTTTCATGGTCGTATTTACAACATGGAAAAAGTTTCATGAGCTTTGTCACTTGATCATTAAAGAATCAGCTATTTAAGGATATGATAACTTTTAAATATTTGTGGTGGCTTATTTATGGCTTGGCTTTTCTTCTTCATTATAGCTTTATTCCATAAACATCCAATATAATCCCCAACAGTTCTCTTGGCTTACCCTTCAAAATATATCCAGTATCTGACTATTTTCATCACCTCTTTAATTTCTTCCTGATCCTGGACACTGTTGTTTTTCACTGGAATTATTATAGTTGCAACAATTCTAATTATATTCATCCCCTTCCCACCTCCCCCCATCTGTTTTCCACACAGCAGCCAGGATGATCCATTTAAAATACTACAAGTGGGATAACATCACATTTTTATTCAAATCCTTCCAGTGGATTCATAATGCATTTCAGAGTAGAAGCCAGAATTGCTATTAACTTTAGGCAGATTGGCAGCTTCTCTAAACCTCTGTTTCCTCATCTCCCTATTCTATAAGATTATTTTGAAGATTAGATAATGTATATAAGACACTTGGCACAATACACAGCATATTTAGTATTCAGTAAATGTTAACTAAGTTGATATTATTCAAAAAACTGTATTTGGTCATTACTTTTAGTGAAAAATAGCTAAGCTCTTAGTTCTCCTGATTATAAAGAAAATTATCATGTCATTTGGTGTGATGAGAGGAGCAGAGGATAGTAAAGTAGTCATATGTCGTACTTACTTTGATATGTGGATGTTTGAGCTTCAAGAAAAGTTGGCAAATCCATGAATTTTGGTTTTGTTTACATATTTCTTATCAAGAATGATACTTTATTCGTCTAAAGCAGACTGTATTTTGATTAGGAGTCTCAGAAAGCGAAACTAAGTCTAGGATCCTATGAAAATATTAAAATTTTATATAAGAGATACTTATATCTTACTATAATAATAATAAGGTGTGTTTGCTTAAAACTATAAAGATCATTTTCTCATATACATTCTTACTGCTTTTTTAAAGAACACTATGGGACTGTTTGCTCTTACTTCCATTTTACAATCAGAACTGAACCTCATTCTCAGGACTTAAATTCTGATGTTCTTTTTGTTATATCACAACTATCTCCTACAGTAGCGTTAAGCATTGTGAGATATAATAATGGCTATAACTCCGTTCCTAATCTCAAACTTACAGATACATGTGAAGTTAGTTAACTAATACTACATAGAATAAATGGACCAAGAAATGTACAAGGAACACTGAAGTGATTGATTTTGATTAGGCCAGAGAACGATCCTAGAGGAGATGACATTAACTGTTATCTTAAACAGTGAGCAGGGTTTATGGCTGTGAGAGTTGGGAGCTATCTGAACAAAGTCATGTTATGCATGAATGAGAAATAATATGTGGTAAAGCTCTTTTAACTGGCCTCCACTGTATTGAATAACATTTGCTTTGTTAAAATATAATGACCGATTCCCATAAAGTTGTTAAAACTGAACATTGCAGCAGCACATAGGCTACTTCTACTAAGCTTACTCAGTTCTGTTTCACTGATTGATTTACAAGCCTACCAAAAATTATTGTGTGTGTTCTGAACTTGTTATTATTTAATTAGGTAGTCCAAAACTGATGAAATGTGTACAAAAAAGAAAATTACTATTGTAACAAAGCTAAATACTTCGAAAGACTTGATAAAGGCAAGGCCTTAAAAATATAATTGCTGATGGGATGCCTGGGTGGCTCAGTCAGTTGAGTGTCCGACCCTTGATTTAGTGTCAGGTCATGATCTCAGGGTTGTGAGATTGAGCCCTGCATGGGGCTCCACTCTCAGCAGGGAGTCTGCTTGATATTCTTTCTCTCCTCTCCCTTTCCCTCTCCCTCTGTCCCTTCCCCTGCTTGTACTCACTCTCTCTAAAATAAATAATCATATATATATAATTGCTATTTAAGTAGATGTGGTTGTGATAAGTGAAAGGTTGAAAGTAAAAGACCTAGAGGGATTGTGTACTCTGCTCTCCTGTTGACTTCAAGTTTTTGCTTTATTTTAATGACACTTGGAAGTCTTAGGAAATGCATTATGAGTGTGGTTTATGCAAGAAAGGTAGCATAGGTTTAAGTCATTGGAGACATTCTCTAGCATCTTCTATGTTGAAATAATTATCTTACTTACATTTAATTATTTTCATATATATATTATGTTTTATGATTCCCTATTTTTATCAGCTTTTCTGGTTAACCAAGCAAATACTGGTTCTGATTCCATTGGATAAAAGTAGTTTTTTGGAGCCGTAGTTTTTGTTTTGTTTTGTTTTTTTAAGATTTTATTTATTTGAGAGAGAGAGAGACACAGAGAGGGAACACAAGCAGGGGGAGTGGGAGAGGGAGAAGCAGGCTTCCCGCGGAGCAGGGAGCCCGATGTGGGGCTCAGTTCCTGGATCCTGGGACCATGACCTGAGCCCAAGGCAGACGCCTAATGCCTGAGCTACCCAGGTGCCCCAGGAGCCATAGTTTTTAAGAAAGAAGAGCATTAGTGGTATATGGAGAGTAGCAGATCCAGTTAGGAAAATGAACTGAGTCTACAGCATAAAGGAATTTGTATGCCTTGCTAAGTTTGACCTTTATGGTGGTGATTCATTTTTAGGGACGTGATGATCCTCACTCTGTATTTTAGGAAGACTATTCTTCACAGATTAGTATTGTTGGACAGGAGAGCTAGGGCAATGGCAGTGAAATTGGAAGTGGGGCAGATCTGAGAGAAATTGGAAAATAGAATTGATAAGGCTTGGTTGTGATTCACTGGATCTAGGTAGTGAGGTAGGAGGAAAAATCAAGGGTGGTGATAATGCCTGATAATAGCTAATGTTCATTGAGTGTTTAATATGTGTTAGTCACTGCTCTAAGTCCTTTATGTAATTTCAGTCATCCTAACAATCACATGAAAATATGTTGCTACCACCACCCCACAGGCCTATATGCACAGTTACAAACACCAAAAACTTGGAAAAATGACAAACTAATTGTAAATTTGGGTGTAGGCTCATTTGGCAGCAAACCATGACCTAAACTGATAGGAGGCTATTTATAGTCTTTGTTGATCCCATTTACTGTATCTTTATTTTTTGCAGAAATATTAATGTGTTTGGTTATAAAGTGCTGCCTCAGATTCAGTGGGGGTTTTATGTAATCTGCAATATTATCTTTCTGAAATATGAAAAATTTTGAAGTTTGGGTTTGGGTGAGTGATGGTAGACCTATATGATAATTCTTTTATAGATGAGGAAACTTGAGTCAGGGAGTAATCACACACAGTAAGTGGCAGAACTGGGATGTGAACCTAGTCAGTCTAACTTTTCAAGTCTGTACTTTAAACCAGTACACTATTCTGCCTCCTTGTCTAACCTTTGTAATTAGTAAAATGATGCCTTTAAACTTATTAAGAAACCTAAAGAGCAAGACCAGGGGAAGCAGAGAAGAGACCATAATGGAATGTGGTTTTAAATATGCCTACTTGAGGGTGCCTGGGTAGCTCAATCAGTTAAGTATCTACCTTTGGCTCAGGTAATGAAACCCCGGGGTCCTGGGATTGAACCCTGCATTGGGCTCCCTGCTTAGCAGGGAGCCTGCTTCCCCTTCTCCCTCTCCACCCCCCGACTTGTGCTCTCTCTCGCTCTGTCTCAAATAAATAAATAAAATCTTAAAAAAAAAAAAAAAATAGGCCCTATTTGAGATGCTAATGGAAATGGTGCTGTAGGAAGCCAGGAATATATTGGGTGTGTTTATAAGGCATATATTGGATTTCATGAAGTTTATCATGCCCTTGTTGTAACACAGTGTCATTATTTTGTATATCAATTTTAAAAAGGTTAAGAAAATGAAACTGTGATACTGTGTGTGTGTTTGTGTGTATGTTTAATCACCTAGATTTTTTTCACACAGTATTATTTTCTGTGCAATTTAGAGTGTCATTGATGCAACATTACTAAAGAATGTTCTCTTATTGCCTTTGGAATTTTATTTTAAGGCATTGGTATGCATTCTGCAAGTTTTGATTTTGATGCTTTCTTGATCTTACCGGAAAGTATTGACAAAAAGTTTCAGACGACATCCAGGAAGACATTTTAAGTTCAACAAATAAGGTACCAACAATGCACATAAGTTGACTGAAGTGAAAACGGTATGAATAGCTGTGACCGAGGTCACATGAGGACAGATAATCACAACCATGTTGTGTTTGCCACCTGGCCAATAGCCATTGTAAGGCATCATGGATTGTAACATTCATTGACTGTAGAAGATTTCCGTGATTTTAAAATGTGAGGGAAATGTACATTTTAGAATTGTTGCATAATAAGTAGCATTTTTACCTCTGGGAATTGAAAGTTGCAGTAATAAAGTAAGACAGTAGTGCATATAATTGATTTTAATAAATAAGCCTTTTCAGGAGTTAGTGCCTCATCAAAGAAGTATAGAGTCACTGTTCTGGGGAGTAATTGAGAGAAACAGGAAATGCTAAAGACAGAACCTTGAGGATTTCCTATATTTAAAAGGTGGCTTTACAAAGAGAATAAAGGAATTTAAATACTTTCCTACATTTTGAATTTGTCTGTTTGTTTTTGTTTTTGTTTTTTTTACAAATGATAATCCACGTTCCTAGACAACTGGAAAATAGACCCCAGGTTCACAAATAGATTCATTTCTCTCACAAGTATTAGCCTGGTCTTTGCTATTGGCATAATTAATTATATCTGTGACATAATTGTGGAACCATGATGTCAGAAATTAAGCAAAGTATTTGGCAAGGTATCAGGACTAACAGTTGGACTAACAACATGATTTATATATGAAGATAATACTTTTGCTTGTAGGGTCTTGACAAATTAAAAAAATTAAGGTTAAAATTGCTAATGTTCTACACATTGAAATTTGACAATTAAAAAAGAGAGAATTTCTGCTTCTGGGAAGATAGAGTAGACATGGTTTTCCCTATTCCTCCTGCTAAGAACTACTAAAAACCCTGAATGTTATATATTAAACATAAGATTCTGAGAGGTAGAAAGAGGGCATGATGGCTAGGCATCATAGGACCCAAGGAGTGTGTTTCCTAGCTTTTCTTTTTTGCCTCATAATATCTTTGAACTGAAAACACTGATAATCCAAAAGTACAAATGGGCACACCAAAAAAAGAAAAAGTCCCAACAAAAGCCTGATCTTTTTAGCCAAGTACTGGGAGAGGGGCACCCTAGCAAGACAGAAAACTTAAAAATAATAATAACCACTCTATTTAACCAGGCAAAGTCCACAGGAAAAAAACCTTAGTCTCACCAGCAAAGACTATGTAGGGAGTGTAGACCTCCACCCTTCTTCCCAGGCTATATTGAGGTGCACCAACAGTCCTGCACTGATGTCAGTTTAGACCAGAGCTAGCCAAGACTTTAATCCCCATCAGATGGTTAACTAGCTTTCCCCCCGACCTGTAGTAGATACTAACCAGCTCCTACTCCTCTTTCCTTGGGTATGTCAGAAGAGGCCTAGTGGAGAGTGAATACTTTCACCACCACCTACCAGTAAAGATGCCTACCTTCCTCCCCTTATTGTCAGTGGAGGCCACATGGGAAGTAGTAATGAAGCACTCATATCCTTCCCATCCAGGGAGATACCAGTGAAGGCTTGGTGGTAAGCTAGAAGTAATAAGGAGTCACCACCCCATCTCTGGTGTCAGAGACTTCTACCCCCACCTTGTGGTAATGAAATGGCACCTCCACAGCTTCCTCTGCTACAGCAGAGCCAAACAAAGCCCGCTAACTTGGAAGGTTTAAGCAAGATCTAGAGTCCTTTAACATAATACTCAGAGTGTCTAGATTTCAATTAAAAATGAATTGTCATACCAAGGAAATTCCCAAATTGAATGAAAAAAAAAAAACAACCAGTAGAGACCAACATGGAACTGACAGATACTACTCTTAAAATTATCTGACAGATTATAGAGCAGCTATCATAAACATGTTTCAACAAGCAATTATATGAGCATGCTTGAAACAAATGAAAAAATTAAGTCTCAGCAAACTTTGCAGACTTTGCAAAGACATAGAAGATATTAAGAAGAATGAAATGGGAATGACCTGAAAAATCTAATAACCAAAATAAAAATGGGCAGACTGGAGTAGAATGGAGGGGATAGAAGAAAGAATTAGTCAACTGAAAAATAGATCAATGGAAATTACCAAATCTCAGCAACAGAGAGGAAATAGACTAAAATAAAATGAATAGACCCTCAAAGATTTGTGGGACTATAACAAGTACCATTAGAGTCCCAGAAAAGGAGAAGGAAGACATGGCTGGAAAAGTATTTAATGAAATGATAGGTGGTTGGCAAAAGATACCAACCTACAAATTCAAAAAACCTAGCAAATTCCAAACAGGATAAAACAAAGCCCTCCACACCAAGACATCTCATATGCAAACCTCTGAAAACTAAAGACAAAAGTCTTGAAAGCAGTGATAAAGAAACTGTATTTTAAGGAGGGAAATTTGAATGACAACAGATTTCTCATTAGAAACCATAGAGACCAGAAGAAAGTGGCATAACGTTTATCAAGTGCTGAATGAAGAACTGCTGTTTTTAATAAAACTTTTCAGAGGTTCCACATCAGAGCTGTTTGGATTCCTACAGCTGTTTTCAACTATTTTTCATCATGGTATAGAACTTCAAGAATGAAATAGCAAAGTGCATTCCCGCTGAAGATGCATAAGGTTGTTTATACTTATTTTAAGATTTTTGTTGCTCAGAGACTACCAAAAGAAAATAGCATATATTTCTTAAGTTAATAGTGTAATGTTCTACTTACCCATCTTTGAAAAGTTCAGGTAGTTCATAATTCTGTGTCATTATATGGCTTTGAGAAACTCATTTTGGTTTTCAAGAAACAACTATTTCAGTGGTATTCTTCTTTCTGATTAAAAATATTATTGTAAAAATCACATAATATTAAATTTACCATTTTAACCATTTTTAAGTGTATAGTGGCAGTGTCAAATATATTCACATTGTTGTGCATATCTAGAAGTTTTCATCTTGTAATACTGAAACTCTGTGCTAAACACTAATTTTCTCTCTCTACCCTCAGCCGTTGGTAACCAGCTATTTTCTGTTTCTATGATTTTGATACCTTTAGATACTTCATATGAGTGGAATCATACAGTATTTGTCCTTTTGTAACTATCGTATATTGCTTAGCACAGTGACCTTGAGGTTCATCTGTGTGACAGAATTTCCTTTTTTCAAGCTGTACTGACTTTCTGGTTTTTAAAGATTCATGTATTGAGTACATGAAAGTTCGTGTATTGGTTATAATGATTTCTTGATACTAGTTTTTACAGTGAATAAAAAAGTCAGTATACATTAAATTTGGACACTAAATATATTCAGCTCTTGCTGATGGAATTTCTTCTTCCTTGTCTCTTTGATCATTGTGTTCTCATTAGCGTCTACTTTAAAGACAATTTTAATTAAAGGATCAAATTCTTTAAATGAAAATTGTTTCCCTTTCTCATAATCTCTTCTATGGATTGGTTTTTAACAGAACTCATAATCCAAGACAATAGAGACTGTCAAAATTTGTCTTCCATATTCAATTAACATTGAATGATTCTAACCCAGATAGAATCCTGCAAATTTATCTAATATACCATATCCAAGGTGCAACCAATAACTTGGTTAAGAACTTTACACCTTTTGTCAGATTTTTAAATTAGGACATGTGCAAATAATTTTGTAAAAGTCCATTTGGATCGTGTCTTGATTTTGAGGTCAGTTAATTTATCCAAAATTACTTATTGAGCCAAGGTGCTAGATTATTATAAATCTCAATAAACCTAGTGGTTTAACATTTTTCATTTCTACAATTTATAAAGAATTTCATCATTTATAGTCATCTCCTATGTTGGCCTCATTTGTATCACTTGAAATCATTAACCATTGTTAAGGCAGTAAAACCCTGCTAAAAACAACAACAACAATTCTAAAGCATATAAAAAAAAAAAAACTAACTCATCTGAGAAATGGCCCAATCTTCTGACTTTCAATTTGGGATATTCTGTGGGAAATCTTTGCTTTTTTCTTTCCAAGAAATCTTAAATATGTTTCCTAATTAGCAGTCACATGAGCTGCTTATAATATCCTAGCTTTTTTTGTTCTGAAGGAAATATAGCCATCTGTTTTCAGTATCTGGAGGACCCCTCAGAGTCAATTTCTGGTATTCCAGATAGTCTGTACTATTTTATTTACATTATCTTAAACGTTGCTTTCTAAATGTGATGATTTTGCATGATGGGATAAAAAGTAGAATTTTATTTTTAGACTTTAACTTATTGAAACTTAACATAGACTTGTAATTTTCCTGTAGACTGGGCTTCCAGTGTTCTAATGAATGTCACACAGCTGTCAAGAGGCAGAGTTGAGAGCCTAACTCAAAGTCTACAGAATGCAGACGTTTGTGCTTTTTTTTCACACAACCAATCTTTGAATGGTTTTTGAGATTATTCATTGTAGCTAAGAATTAATGCCATGGGACTTTATTTCTTTATTTTTATGTATCTTTTTTAAAAATTTATATTTGCAAATGATAGTCCTGGAGTGCAGGTGATTTTTGTGAATTATATGAGTACATACATGTACCTTAACTTTTGGCTCAGGAATTGCTCCAGGCTCTGTTTCCTGCCAGTAGTTTTGGAACTTTACTCTTGTTCGTTTCTCTTAACATCCTTCCTGTTTATAAAAATTTTGGATTGTCTGTATTTGGCTTTGACCTGGTATTTCCTTGAGACTCTGCTTCCCATGTAGTTCCCCCTGCTGCAAGCACTGGAGCTACTCTGAAGTACTCCTTTTATTCTCAGTCTTTATATCTTATGAGTGATTTCTACCTGAGCAAACTAGAAGTGGTTTCATATAAATATGGCTAACTGGTTGATATTTTGCATAGCAGATTATTTACATATTCTCCTGGAGCATAGCACAGTTTATTATACTACTTATATCTTTTTTTTTTCTGTTTTGCTCCAGACTCATTTATTTATTTGTAGTATGTAAATGTTCTCATTTAGTTTTATATTATGTTTTTTAAAACTCTTGAAACAGAAAAAGTTGCCTCAATTCAAGTATGACTTCTTGGTATAAGTCCCATGAAGATCATAAAAATGAAATATTACCTTATATAGGGAGAAATGTTTGTAATGTATTATTAAGTGTAGTGTAAAAGCATCAGGCTGCAGAATAGTATGGTAGCCATTTTTGTGGTCTGACACACATACACAAAATAAACTTTCTACAGAAAATCTGGATAACAAAAAATCCCCCCCAATAAAACTACTAATAAAAACCCCTTCTAATTACCATTTAGAGATAATAATCACTGTTAACTTTATAGTGTATATTCTTTTATTCTCCATGTATGTGTCTGTAAAAGTTACATCTCCACATAGATACATGTAATAGGAGGGTAAAAGCCTTCTTAAAGCAAAAGATTGACAGACCTGCCTTTATACAACCTTTAAACTTAGTAAGATACAAAATACTGTAAGAAAAGTTTTTTGTTTCTGTTTTTGTTTTTTAAAGATTTATTTATTTATTTGAGTGGGGGAGAGGGACAGAAAGTCTTAAGCAGACTGCACTGAGCACAGAGTCCAACGTGGGGCTTGATCCCACGACCCTGAGATCACAACCCAAGCCAAAACCAAGAGTCGGCCACTTAACCCACTGCACCACCCAGGTGCCCTGAAAAGTTTTTTTTTTTTTTTAATGCAGTTACAGTATGAAGAAATATTTGTAACATAGCTGTTAGATGTAGGAAATAACTTCATTTTCTCTATATCATTAATTAGTACCATCATTCATCACATCATACAAGTCAAGAACTTCAATTTATCTTAGACACCTTCCTCACCCTCACTTCTCATATCCAGCTGATCTCCCAGTATCCTCTTGGGTATCTTTGGAATTCATCCATTTCTTCCATAAAATTCAAGCTTATAACATTTTTTTTTTTTACTACTGCAGTAGCTCCTTAACTGATCTGCCTACTTTCATTCTATTTTCCATACTGCACAAAGTGATCTTTTTGAAACATATTCCTGATCATATAACATCTTGGAAAGTAGACACTCACCGTGTGTGTGTGTGTGTGTGTGTGTGTGTGTGTATAACATCTTGGAAAGTAGACACTCACCGTGTGTGTGTGTGTGTGTGTGTGTGACACTCACCGTGTGTGTGTGTGTGTGTGTGTGTGTGTGTGTGTGTGTGTGTGTGTGTGTGTGTGTGTGTGTGTGTGTGTGTGTGTGTGTGTGTGTGTGTGTTGATCAGTTCTTTCAGGAAAATGAACCGGGACATATTCCTGATCATATAACATCTTGGAAAGTAGACACTCACCGTGTGTGTGTGTAAGACAGATACACATAGAGATTGATCAGTTCTTTCAGGAAAATGAACCGGGCCCCTGTGGGCCATACATACTTACTGTCACAGGGTATATGGTACCTTTTGTTTTCTCTTACCTGAAACACACTTTCCTTCCATTGTCTTTGTTAGTACTTACATATTCTTCAGAGAATCCTTTCCTGACCTAACTGAATTAGATTATCCTATTATTCACTTGTAGAGACCCCAAAATTCTCTGTCATAAGACTTACCAAATTTTACAATAATCTTAACTCTTTGAATAATCTAACTCTTACTAGACTGTAAGCTCTTGGAGGGAAAGGTCTGTGTTTGTTTTGCTTACCATTGTATTCCTGGCATATAGCATAGTACTAGGTACATACTAGATACCTGTCTTAGCTTTGCCTGGGATAACAAAATACCATAAACTGAGTGACTTAAACAATAGGCGTTTGTTTCTCATAGTTTGGGAGACTCAGGAATTAAAGGACCAAGGTGCTGGCCAATTCTGTGTCTGGTGAGGGCCCTTTTCCTGGCTTGCAGATAGCTGCCATCTTGCTGTGTCCCTTATGGCAGAAAGACAGTGAGCTCTAGTCTCTTCTGTAAGAACAGTAATCCCATCATGGGTGCATCACCCTCATGATTTCATCTAAGCCTGATTACTTACCAAAAGTCCCACCCCCTAATAACCCATCACATTGGAGGTTAGGATTTCAACATGAAATTTGGGGATACAAACATTCAGTCCATAAAAACATCCCCTAAGTATTTGTTAAATTAATGAACACATTCGAAGTACCAACAAAAGATGTAAATAAGTTCATAAGAGGAGAAAATACAAATGCCAGTAAACATATCCAAATATTTTCAGCCTCTCATGTGGTCAGGAAATAAAGTTTTATCCCCATCATGTTGGGAAAATTTTTAGATTGATAATGTCAGTTGTCCATTTAAGAACATGTCCATTAGAAGAATAGTATGAAATAAAAGTATGATTCAGCCATACTGTGGAATATTTTTCAACTATTATAATGCATTGCATTCCTGTACTTTGAAAATAATCTCATTAATTTTTGTTTCACAAAAAAAACCTCAAAAGTGACTGTGTACATAGGTTTATGTACACACATAGAAATTCATAGCAAAGTTACTAGGAAGATATTGTTGGTAATGTTTATCTCTGGGGAGGGAACATAATAGTAGAAGAGGTATAAAGGTGTTCTTGTTTTTTTCTTTTTTTTAAACTCTGGACATTTTTACTATTTTTATAATGAGAATATTTTTATGTAGTCTATAAAAATATATAAATAAGAGTTAAGTTGGTTAGGGACATAGAGGAAAAAAGCCCATTCTTTACATATGCAAAAGTAAAATCAGGAATGCCAAAGGAGCATGGGTTAGTCTGGCACACTATAAGCATAGTTCTATATTGTTGGGGCCGAAAGTGTGATACAAGACAGAAGAGAAATGAGGTTGAAAAAGAAGATAAAACCAGCTCATTGAGGGCCATGTATGTTTTCTCTTAGTATGATAACAACCATGCAGAGATTTTTAAGTGGGAAATTGACTCCAGTCATTTTAAATGGGAGATTCTGGGAGATGTATAGTTGATGCAGTGAAAGAGATTCCTAACCTTTTTGTATCTGGATCACTTTGTCAGGTTTGATGAAGCATGTGGATACTTTCTCAGGATTGTATTTTGGATATATAAAATAAAATACAAAGTACACCAAAAACCAGTTCTATTGGGTTTCATTTTCAAAACATTAGAAAAACACACTTATGGTATAGTTATATATGTGCTTCTTTAGTAACACAATAAATAAAGAGACGTAAAGGTTCATCTAACAATTACTTTAATTTCAAAACAGTGATGATCATAAACAGTATTTTAAGATATCTGCATCAGTTGAATGACCTTCTGACTTTAGTCCATCAACCCCAGGTTAAGAACTGTTGCATATGGGGCACCTGGATGGCTCAGTCAGTTGAGCGTCTAACTTTTGATTTCAGCTCAGGTTATGATCTCAGGGTCCTGGGATTGAGCCCCCCATTGGGCCCATGCTCAGTGGATTCTCTCTCTCCCTCTGTACCCCACACCCATATTCTCTCCCCCCCTCTCTCTCTCAATAAATAAATAAATCTGAAAAAAAGGAACTATCACATATGGCATGAGACTGGGAGCATGGAGATCAGTTAGGAAACCAATCAGTGTGGAGGTAATGAAAAATTTAGTGGAGACAGTCTGAAATGATCCTATGAAAAACTTTCTAATTACCATTAAATAACATTTTTGTATTAGTAAGGCAATGTATGTACATTATAGAAAAATTAGGAAATACAAATTAAAATAAAAAACGTGCTCTACTTTTTTAAAACTTAAATTAATGCATCTATCCTTGGTTTTTAGTGTTGCTCTTACGTAGGAGTTACCTCATTTGTTATGCCTTTAGTCTTAATGATATCGTCATTTCTTAACTGTTTTCCCTTTCATTTTACAGATTTTTGATTGGTCAGGGAGCACATGTAGGAGCTGTCAACAGTGAAGGAGACACACCATTAGATATTGCTGAGGAGGAGGCAATGGAAGAGCTACTTCAAAATGAAGTTAATCGGCAAGGTAATGTAAAAGCATCCTAAATGGGAGAAATGTTTAAAACTGTTTTAGAAAGAATATGATGCTTGACTTTTTCAATAAAATAATTGTTGGTACTGAAGGGGAAATCATAATTTGAGTGGAAAAAAATCACCTTCCATAGCAATATGTGTAGCATGAATCTTGAAAAATATATATGATTCTCAGTTCTACATCTTTTTAATATTTTTAAAATTGAAAGAAGAATCATAAGTTGTAGGATCAGACATAAAATTATGTGGTAATAAAAGCTTTGGAGAGAAAATAGGCAAAGAGGATAGGGAAGTGCGCAGAATACATGAGATACGTTGCAAATTTAAATAGAGAGGTAGTGGTATTTAAGCTAAGATCTGAATGAGAGGAGGGGATGAATCATGCATCTGGGGAAAGAACATTCCAGACCAGGAGCTACAAGTGCAAGGATGGGAGGGTGCATAGTTTATTCAGAGAAGCAACAAGTAGACTAGTGTGACTAAAGTATGCAAAACAAGGAAGAGGCTGGAGGGAGATGATGTCACAGAGGTAACAGTGAACCATACCACATCAAGGCCTTGTGGGCCGTTGGAACGGCTTTGGCTTTTGGGCAGAGAGAAGTAGGGAGCCAGTGGAGGAATTGAGGTAGAGGAGTGACATGATCCGACTTACTTTAGAAAGGATCTCTGTGGCTGTTGTGTTGAGAATAGATTGTGGGAAAGTAAGGGCAGAAGTAGGTGGTGGTGGACAAAGTGATGAGAAAAGGTTGGATTTTAGATATATTTTGAAGGTTTGTTCAAGAGAATTACTGAGTGATTAAGTGTAGGGTATTCAAGAAAGAAGGTGTAAATGAGATATGAATATTGTGGGAAAAGTAGGTTTTGTGGGGAAAGTTCAGGGATTTATTTTCAGATATGTCAAGTTTGTTTTGCTGATTAGATATTTAAGCTGTTGAATCTGAATCTCCAGGTACAGGCTGGAGATACAAATTTGAGAGACATCAGTTTATAGATGAGGAATAATTGTTTATGGGTAGAGTTTTGTTTAGGAGAGATGAGTATTCTAAATTGATGGTGGTAATAATAGTTTTACAACTCTGCAAATATACTAAAAACCACTGAACTGTATATTATAAATGTATATGAATTGTATCTTGAGATATATATATAATACATATTTACGTTTTATGTGTCTAACAATTCTTTTTTGGGGGTACATACTCAAAAAGTTAAAAGGAAGGTTTCAAAAAGATACTTGTACACCCATGTTTATAACAGCGTTATTCACATAAGCAAAAGATGGAGGTAAACCAAATGTCTGTCAGTGGATGAGTGAATAAACAAAATGTGGTATGTACATACAATGGACTATTATTCAGCATTAAAAAGGAAATTCTGACACATACTGTAGCATGGATGAACCTTGGGGACATGATGGTAAACAAAATAAGACAGTCACAAAAAGACAAATACTGTATGATTCCACTTACATGAAGTACTTGAGTCAGATTAATAGAGAAAGTAAGTAGAACAATGGCTGTCAGGAGATGGGAATGGGGGTTTGTTTAATGGGTGTAGCATTTCAGTTTTGCGAGATGAAAAGTGTTCTAGAGATGGGTTGCACAACAATGTAAATGTACTTAGCACTACTGAAATGCATACTTAAAAATGTAAGATGATAAATTTTATGTTATGTGTGTTTTACCACAATTAAAAATTAATAATTAAAAATTAATATGTATGATAAATTAAAAATTAATATGTATAAATAAATAAAATTATTCTGTATGATTTCCACTATATGCCATTATGTTTAGGCAGTGATTAAATGAGTATTATCAGAAGAGAACTGTTTTACTAAGGTGTTAAAAGATAAAGGAAAGGTATGGGATATTGTTTTAGAAGGTAGGTACTTACTGAAGTGTGATTGATCAGGAAATAGAAGCAAAGGAGTAGAAGCTAAGTTAGTACCTTGAAAAGAGATTTTTATTCCTGGGATTAGGAAAATTCATAATGACCACTAAATGTTTTTAAAAAAAATCTTAAGGGGTGCCCGGGGGCCTCATTTGGCTAAGTGTCCGACTCCTGATTTCGGCTCAGGTCATGATCTCAGGGTCGTGAGTTCGAGCCCCACGTCAGGGCTCCATGCTGAGCTTGGAGTCTGCTTAAGATTCTCTCTCTCCCCCCTCCCACTGCCTGTCCCCTCTCCAAATGTGTGCGCACTCTCTCTCTCTCTCTCTCAAAAATAATAATAATAATAATCTTAAGACACTGAAGCTGAGAAGATATTTTAGTGCCTAAACAGGGTTGAGACATTGTAACAGGTAGTTAGAAGGTCCCTGAAGCCCAGAGAAACAGTGCATACCTTAGAAAAGTAGTTAAAAACTGGGGCTTGGATAAGTACACAGAAGAGCTTTTAACAGGAATGTTGTAGGCAGGCATTTTGGAATAATAGGATAGTCAAGACTTGAGGAAGCTGGAAGAATAGATATAAAGCATCCCAACCTAGAAAGAAGACTGCCTTACCTGCCCATATCTTGCTCTGATGAAAGCCTAGATAGATAGCTAACCATTTCCTGTTAAACACTAGTTAAAATAAATCTTTTTATACTGCCTAATATTAGCAATTATTATGTGCTAGGAAGGGCATGGAGATGTACTGAAAACTTCTTGCCTTTGGTTTCCTTGTATATAAAGGAAGCTTTTTGCAAGACTGATTTTAATTGTAATGATTCATTCAGTATTGGTTAATATGCCAGCAAATGCTCCGAGTGCTTGGGTATGGAAAAGACAGAAAGGAAGAAAGAAGATAATCTTTATTCTTAAGGATTTCACAGCATATCAGAAGTGGCAGATATATATAAACAGAGCTTCACAATGCAGTGCTATGTGCTAAAATATAGATAGGAACAGAAGGTTGTGGAAGAACAGAAAAGGCTATGACTAACTGCTTCCAATAGTCAGTAAAGGTTTCAGAATGATGACATTTGAGAATGAGTTTGCTTAGCAGAGAAAGGAGGTGGTGGACAAAAAAGGTGTATCAGGCAGGGGTGTATCAGCATGTGCAAAGAAAAGGAATTGGAGACATAGCATATTTGGAGAACTCAGAATTGGAATCGAAATGCAAAGTCAAGATAAAATTAGTAGGAGGGTGAGACCTGAAAAAATTAGGCTGGAGCCAGATGGTGAGGGACATCCATTTTGTAGACATTAGATGCAGCAAAGATCTCCAAGCAGGAAATGGACTTGATTGGATTTGGTTTTTAGTGATACAGCTGATGGCAATTTGGAGGATGATGTAGAATGGGGAATACACAGTGGCATATCTTCCTTGAAGAAGGCTCTTAAATTATTCCAGCTGAAAGATAAGGACAAAACAATTACATTTAAGATAGAAAAGAACAGGGCTGTCTTGAGGAAGTATTAAGGTAAAATTAAAACACTTTGATGAATTATTGAATGTGGAGATAAAGGAAGAATTGAGGCCAACTATTTGCCTTCTGAAGTTTCCAGTTTAAGAATTAATGATGTCTGGGGTGCCTGGGTGGCTCAGTTGGTTAATCATCTGACTTCGGTTCAGCTCACGATCTCAGGATCTTGGGATCGAGCCCCGCATAGAGCCTTGAGCCCCGCATAGAGCCTTGAGCCCCGCATCAAGCCCCACGCCTGGCATCCGGCTCTGGATTTTCTTAAGCATAAGAAATTTCCCTTCACACATACTTTAATTTTAAACATGAGCTGCTTGTTTTTACATATAATTTATATGAGCATGATTTGGAGGCAAAAGAGGGTAATTGCTTTGTAATTAGATAAAGAAAATGATAATGAAAATGTTAATTTAATTAAATTTTAATGAAGATGATAATGAAACTAGGCAAATCCAGAAGTGAGAAGTATATATTTTTTAATTTCAGGTCCAGAGGAAATTTAGAATAGTAAAAGATAATAAAAGTAAGAATATTCAAGATGGTAAAGACAGAAAGCATAATGATAATAAAGAGGTCTATGTTTTAAAAGACTTACAGTGGGCACCTGGGTGGCTCATTCGTTAAGCTTCTGCCTTCAGCTCAGGTCGTGATGCCAGGGTCCTGGGATCGAGCCCCGCATCAGGCTCCCTGCTCAGCAGGGAGCCTGCTTCTCCCTCTCCCACTCCCCCTGCTTGTGTTCCCTCTCTCGCTGTCTCTCTGTCAGATAAATAAATAAAATCTTTAAAAAAAAAAAAGACAGTAAAATATAAAGCGTAATAAGTCTGAGAAAAATCATTTAGTAAAAAAGTTATATTTAATGTATTATAATTATAACTTTATAATTTCTTTTATGAGTAACATTAGAAGTCATCTTAAATAATATGAGATGATTATCTTTTGGTAGGAAGTCTTTGATAATATAATTGATTCATTATGAAGTGGTAATAGTTTTTAAATAACAGTCATAGGTTTTGTTCATTACACGTATATAGTATATATAATGGATTTTTATAAAGTCTTTTTGGGAAACCTTTTTTTTTTTTTAATTCACTTATTCACTTGAGAGAGAGAGAGAGAACACGAGTGGGAGAGGCAGAGGGAGAGGAAGAGAGAATCTCAAGTTGAGTCCGCACTGAACGTGAGTCCCACTTGCAACTCAGTCCCACGACCCTGAGATCACCACCTGAGCTGAAACCAAGAGTGGGACACTCAACCGATGCACCACCCAGGCGCCCCCTTTTTTGGGAAATCTTATTGCAAGTTTCTTTCAGATGTGATAATGTGATATAACAGTCTCTAGTTTGAAGATGACTTTACCTGTACTTAGTGTAATTTGGGGATTTTAAAAATGTTTTCAATTATGGTCTGCTTTTTAAAAGTTGAGCTTCAGTTGAATGGTTTAGTTGTGCCTTGAATAATTGGTAATTTGCTTAGGCAAGGGAAGGATAACAGTCCGTGTAGAAGATAATAGCTTGCACAACAGCACACAAGCATGATGTATTTGGGGACCTTGGTGGAGATCTAGATGGTAAGAACACTGGCTAAGATCTGAATGAGGGGAGGGGATGAAACATGCATCTGGGGAAAGAACATTCCAGACCGGGAGCTACAAGTGCAAGGATGGGAGGGTGCATAGTTTATTCAGAGAAGGGTGAATAAGGGTGATGCTATAAGAGAAAGAGTAGAGGTTAGAAGTGTATTGAGACCAAATCATATAAAAGGCTTTGTCTCTTACACAAAAGAGCTTGAGTTTTGTCTTACAGGAGATGAGCAGCCATTAACAAATTTATGTAGAAATGTGAATGATTATATTTTGATATGGAAAAACCGGGCTGGCAGTGGTGTGGGAAATGAATCAGAAGGTTCTGAGGTTGAGTGAGTAAAGGGCCAGTAGTAGTAGTAGTTAAAGTGTGGGATATAGGACGTGAATTAGATGGTGATGAACTATGATACCATCAAGATGACAGTCTAGGAGATGGCATTTCAGAGTCTGTGAACTAATTGGATGAGGGCTGGGAATAAAGGTAAAGGGAAGGGTTAAGGATGTCTTCCAGGTTGCTGGGTAAGTAGTGGTACCTAGTACATTAAATACAAGACAGACAGCAAGCTGACTGGCTAGGAAAATTGAATTAAGATTTTAGCATTAAGTTTCAGATGCCTGTGGCATATAATTTTATTGTATTATTTGCCCAGTCTTGACTCTTTTCCATTCTCCAAGCTCAGATATCCAACGGACTACTTGATATCCAGTTAATAGACGTCTGTCAGGGCATCTCAAACTTCACATTTCTCATGAAAATTTAATTTTTCCAGTTGCTCATGCTGAAAACCTTTGATTCATATGTGACTTCTCTTTTTCTCCTACATCCATACTAACAACAAATTCTGTTGGTGTACCTTGAAGAATCCAGAATTTAATCTCTTTACTACCTTAACTACTACCCTAGTTTAAGCTACTATCATCTCTTGTCTGAATTATTATAGTAGCCTCCAATTTGATACCTCAGTTTCTTTTCTTAACTTTTCAGCTTAAGTCAGATTGTGTCACTCTGCTCATTGTTCTCACTACTCTGTAGATACCCTGGCCTTCTAAACAACATTTCAAGCAGGCTTCTACCTGAGAGCCTACTACTAGGACTTCCCTATGCCTGAAATGTCTCCCAGATTAGAGTATCACTGTCACTCTATTTTTTGCTGTAATGTCACCTTATCAAAGAGACCTTTCTTTACCAAACCATATAAAACAAGTTTTTTTTTATCATTACCCTCTGTCCCTTTACCTTGCTTTATTTTTCTTCACATATGTATTATTTTCTGCCATCTAATAAGTTCACTTCTATACCCATTGCACCTTATAAGAAGTACCTGACATCCAGTAGGCACTCAGTACATATTGAGTGGGTGGGTGAATGGATAAATGGATGAATGAAAGAAAAAAAAATCCTGACCAGACAGTTGGGTACGTGGATATGAATTATAGAGAGATCTTAGCTGAGAAGATGTGTGTGTGTGTATAATTGTTTTTACTTATGTATTCATTCATCATGTAGTTAGCATACATTTACTGATTCCTTTTACTCTGTATAAGGTACTCATCTAGACAGCGGGGATACAGGATAAAAAGCAGTATCTTTACCTTTAATAAGTTCATAGGTACGTGGAGTAAGACACACTATATAATTGCATTGTGGTGTATGCTGTTCATTAAATAGCCAGCAGTTGAAGCCGTGAGACCACATGAGATCATTTACAAATTTCAAGATTATCTTTTCTACTTTAATTTTTTTCTCAGTATTTCGAGCTCTTTGAAGGTAAGAAAGAGGTAGAGTGTCCTGTTCCTTTTTTTTTTTTTTTTTAATTCTTCCCACTCTTACCATCTCAACCTAACTCAGTGCTTAATAAATGCTTTTAAGTGAATCTGTATGACTTATTAAAAATTACAATGCTGGTACTAATAGTGAAGAATGTACTATGTTGGAAAAGGAAAGAGTTCGGTAGAGAATCTGTTTGAAAGTGGCAAATTTGAAAGTCTGATAAATTTTGAGTCAAAGTGTTCAATAAACATTTCTACCTAGTAGGCTAGAGTTCAGAGAACTGGTCAAAGCAGTTAGAAATTTAAGACTTAATTACATTTTGTTTTGTCTTGTTTTTAAACTAAAGGATGATATACCTAAGGAAATAACCAAATTGTTAAAAACAAAAGGATTTATCAGAAAAGGTAAAAAAAGAAAGCCAAAATAATATTGTGGGGCATAAACTAAGTAATCAGTAGAGAAGGCTAATAAAAGAGCTGCATTATTCCCACATTTCGTTATTGAACCAGCTTGTTATTAGCAGCCCATTTTTTAAAAATATAATTTCACTTTTAATTTTTATTTAAACTTGAAATGTTTTGAATAATTTTATTTCCCAACATAGAACATTTTCTATAAAGAAAAAATAAAAGCAATTTTTATTTTATCAGGGGTTGATATAGAAGCAGCTCGAAAAGAAGAAGAACGGATAATGCTTAGAGATGCAAGACAGTGGCTAAATAGTGGTCACATAAATGATGTCCGGCATGCAAAATCTGGAGGGACAGCACTTCACGTTGCAGCTGCTAAAGGCTATACAGAAGTTTTAAAGTAAGTGTTGTTTTTCACAGCCATTTTTCTAATTTGGTTTATTTTCTTTATTTCCTTGTTCCTTTTCTTAAGATACCTGCAGACATTATTTTGAAACAGTTTATAAAAGTTATTCAATGTCTATTTATAGGAAAAAGAGAAAACTACCTTGAATATGATTGCTTTATTTCTAAGGCTCTTTCTTTACTCTTGAATTTTGATTATTCTTTTCTTTGGTTGCAATTTTCCACTAAGTCAAAGTGTCAGACAACCATTATATGTTACCATCTGGGTTGGTAAATTACTACAAAGTCATTTTGAGCTTCCCAGATTGGCTAACTCTGGTTACCGAGACTAAGAATAGTATTCTATATAACATAATCATCAATTTCAGAGAGCTTGATTCCTAATGAATATTCATTTACATGTAATTTATCTAAAATGCAGTTTTCTTTTTACTACATAATGCTGGGACTCAGAGTGCTTTTAGCATAATAATAAATATCAAGCCATAAGCAACTGAGACTTTATAGGTCTATGTATTGATCCACAAATTTCCTTGAAACAAAGCTCTTTTACATCACAATAAATTTTTTTCTTTTACTTATGCAGTGCAAAGGTGTTGGCAGCCATATGAAAAACATAATTCAGTGCATAACTTTTGTTATATGTATGTGAAAGGAAATAAGACTAGCCCTCAGCAAAATCTTCTGCACCCTTTATATTGTTATGTTTCACTGGAGCTTCTAATATCAAACTGTTCTCTTTATTTCCTCTTCTTAGTAAAAACAGTTAAGTTTAACTGGGTCAACTGTTCCCAAGTTTTCTCCTTTTTTCAGTCCCTATTCACTTCAATAACTGAAGCCTTCTAGAATAGTCCAGTTAACTTTTAATTACCTCTTCTTGTCCTCTGTGTTTCTCTCTTTAATCCAAAACTTAGCAAACTTTCAGACCCCATTAGGTCACAAATGAACTTAGTAACTTGACAACAGCATTTTTTTTTTAAAGAAAAAATTGAAATATTAGAGAATTGCATATGGTAAAGGTAATATTTTTTGAGTACTAGTTGCACTGTAAAATAGTTTTCTAGACAGCTTCCAAGTGGTCTTTGTAATTAGGTTATCTAGGCTCTTAAAATTCTTTAGTAAGATTCTCAGTGGGGATTGAGATATATTTTAAACTCCTCAAATTAGTACATAAGACCATAAGTCATCCTCTTTTAAGCTAAGCTGCTACCCTTGCTCCTCAGGCATGCATTATTCCAACTATATATATATATCTACTTGAAGTTCTGTCATGATGTCTTAATGCCTGCTTTGTTTCTGTCTAGATACCTTCATTCACCATCTCTTCAACTTGGAGGCAAATTCCTTTCGATCCTTTGACTCAGTTCAAGGCTCTTAAGCCTATGAAAAAACATGTTCAACCTTATTCATAATAAGTGCAGATAAAGCTACAATGAATTACCATTTTCATCTGTCATATTGGCAAAGATTGAAATGTTTGGCACACTGTGTTGGCAAGGTTGGGGAAAAGGCACTCTTTTACATTACTGGTGAAAGTATGACAATTGAACAGATTCTATCAAAGTAACAGTTACTCTTTGGCTTAGCAGTTAGTTCTACCTCTAGAAATTTTTTTTTTACAGATATTCTCACAGGAAATAAGGTATGTGGTAACAGCGTTATTTATAATAGGAGTAGGAGAATGTTGAATAAATTTGATACCTCCTTTCACTGAATACTCTTGTAGCAATTAAAACACTGTATGTAGATATGGAAGGAGCACTAGGATGTATTAACTTTAAAAAAAACAAGGACAAGTATTCATCATTTGTGTTTATATTTTAAAATTTTAGGGGCATCTGGCTGGCTCAGTCGGAGCGTACAACTCTTGGTCTCAGGGTTGTGGTTTTGAGCCCCATGTTGGGTGTATAGATTACTTAAAGATAAAATCTTTAAGAAAAAAATTTTTTTAATTGTATTTGCTGATATATACATAAAATCTAAGGATCCAATCAAAATTAGTAGTAGGGTTATATAAGGGAGGGGAAACTGGTTGTCTAAAGGTCAGCAGTGGAGTGTGACCTCCCTATATAGCCATTTATTCTTTTTTATTTTTGAACTTTGTAAATATATTACTTATGAAAATAAGTAAAAATATGTATGAAGTGAAAAATAAATAGAAGATACTGGTTTCGAATGTTACTTCTCCCCACTTATTACCCCTATCCCTTTCCCCACATACACAGTCCCTTTCAATTGATTTTCATGCTTTTCAACTCTGTACTGCCATTGCATCTCTATCACAGAAACTGTCTTTGAGGGTTGACTGTTTTACTTGACCTTTGTCCTCCATTTGAAGCTCCTTGAATATAATAAGCACTGTCTTATTATTTTGAGTATTGTGTGGCCTGTCATATAGAGAGAGCCATATGTTTATTGGGCAAAAAAATTTTTTCTACCTTTCTGTCTTGCCTCTCCACATAGACTCCCAAGTACTTATAATTTTTGTCACTCAGAATATTTAACATTATATGGGGTGCCTGGGTGGCTCAGCTGGTTAAGCGACTGCCTTCAGCTCAGGTCATGATCCTGGAGTCCCGGGATCGAGTCCCACATCGGGCTCCCTGCTGAGCAGGGAGTCTGCTGCTCCCTCTGACCCTTCCCCCTCTCATGCTCTCTCTCTCTCTCTCATTCTCTAAAATCTTTAAAAAAAAAAAATAAAGCTTTTTTAAAGAAAAGAATATTTAACATTATAGTTCATATTTTCTAATGGGGATATATTTTTTATCTTTTATATATTTTATATCTTCTAATATTATTCTCTTTATTAAACTCTTAATAAAGTTTCTGATAATATATGTTAATGGATGTATTTTTTTTTTTAACTTTCAGCTGTTAGCTTGTTCTTTAGATTGGAGGCTCTTAAATGTTGGTCTTCAGGCAGGTAACAGGACTTACTAAAAATATAAATTGGCAGAGCCCGTCTCCCAGTATGCTGCTTAATTCCATAGGACTGTGGTGGAGCTGGGGAATCCTTTTTTTTTTTTTTTTTTTTTTTAACAAGCTCTTAAGATGGTTTTGTTTTGGATCCAGAATTGGAAACGGCTGCTTTAGATATTCTTAGGAAATAGGGGATCAGTTCGTGAAATATAAATAAATGAAGGGTTATGTATTAGCTATCACTACCACCTCCTGTAGGTAAAAAGAAGCCCTTCTCAAGCTCAACTTCTTGGAAAGTAAGGTAAAGGTCAACCAGATTTCATGAGTTATAAAATATTCACTGTCCGCCTGTGTGTGTGAGGCTGTGCTATGTGCAATTTATAGACCTATTCTTTGCTCTCTGAGCTTAATTTCTAAATAAAATAAAGGTTAATGTCAATATACAGTGAGGAGGGCATACTAACAATTTATACAGTTCTTTGCATTGTATTAAAATGTATTCCTCTTTTCTAGCTGCTTTCTACTGCTGCAGAAAAGTAGAATCGACCCCTCGAGTATTTGTTTTGCTTTGTTTTGTTCCTAACAGAATGTCATTTTCCTATGAAAATTACCCATGGTAGATCATTAAGGTTTGTGAAAGTTTTCACAAACTAGTTCCTCAACTGCAAGGCAACAGAAAAACTACAAAATAAATTTGTTTGATCCCAGTATATTTTTAGAACATATTTAGCTTGCGATGATATATGGACACCTGAAGACATTCCCTCAATAAATCAGTTTAACATACAAATTGATCCAGGAGTTTTTGAGTTCACATTGAAAAATTATTGGCTTTACTATGAAAATTTCAACTATAATTCATAGTAACAAGAATTAATAAATGTTACACCAAACCATAAGGCTTATTAGTCATTAGGAATTAATTAAAGCTGAATGCATTATTATGGCAGTAATTCAAGATCCTCATTGCCAGTGTTTTCTGAAAATTATTTTCTTTTGTCCTAGTTAATTTATTGAAGGGAAGGGAGAAGATGTGAACTAGGAAAAAAAATACATCACAAATTTTTGTTAACTTGCATGGTATAAAGCTAATGATTATGTTTGCTCATTTTTAGATTTATTAATGATTATCTAATTCACTGTAATTTCTTTAGACTTTTAATACAGGCAGGCTATGATGTTAATATTAAGGATTATGATGGCTGGACACCTCTTCATGCTGCTGCTCACTGGGGTAAAGAGGAAGCATGTCGAATTTTAGTGGACAATCTGTGTGATATGGAGATGGTCAACAAAGTGGTAGGCCTTTTAAATGTATTTTAAATATTTAAATTTTTAGAAATATCCAGTATGTATTTTAAATATTTAAGTTTTAGAAATAAAGGTTTTAGAAGTCTCAAAAATGTTGGAATATAAATTCTATAATTGTATTAAGTTGTATGAACTGTATAAAACAACATTTTATCAACCATTTATTGATTTTTATTATTAATTGTTTAAGTCTTTCTCAGCTACATGTGAGGTGGTTTTGGCCTTGTTCCTCAAAGAAAGAAGTATTACTCTTTGAGTAATCATATTACCATACATGATAGATTTGAGTACTTGGGAACTCATAAATTAAGAAAATTTTGCATTTCTCTGTGAATGTTTGCTCCCATCACTCTGAGTTAGAACACATACAGAAGTATATTTCTATTTCTCTTTAGCTGATAGTCTTTTAACAGCTTGCTTATAGTACCTTTTTATTAAATAACATAGATAGTGGGGTCTTACAGCATGTGAGACTAGTAAAAACCATAAAGTTTTATCCCAAATAAAATAATTGAGATGCAACATCTAGTCCTAGTTTTGTGATGAGAAAGCCATTTATGAGGTAAAAGATTTACTTAATATCACCCAGTTTGACCATTTACAAGGATTGTATTAGTTTTGCATAAAAAAAAAACATCCACTTTGGTAGAGGGAAAGAAGGAGTGAATGTCATATAAGTGTTTTTTTACAAAATCATGAACAGATTCAGGTTATCAGATTCCTTATTAGATCAGATATTTTTTCCTTTACTCCCTTCTAATCACCATCAGTCAGTTACCAGTGTCACCAGTATTCCTATTAGTTCCTCCTATTCTGTGTTCATGATTCTTATCTACCAACAGCTGCAGAGCTTAAAACACATCTCCTCTAATGAGCTTGATTACCCTTAACTTCCATAGAGTATCCCCTTATATACTGCATTTTATAAGACAACGTAGTAAATTAAATTACTTAGCAGAGGTTCCTAAAATGATCTCATCTTTATTCAGATGGCACCGTCTGATTCTACTGTGTCCATTAATATAAGTGCTGGTGCTGATTACACTCTGATTAACTGCAGTTTCTAATTGGGGATCTGCAAAGGGAAGAGAACAAATGTGATATACCATATGCCCAGTATTTTCCTGTGGTGGTTTTGAGGTTGAGGTAGTAGTGCAGATTCATGTCCTAGTTGCTGGTGTAAAGTGATAAAGAAGCCCTCTGAACTCCTTTGCTCTTTCTGGAGCATTTCATGTATGTATTTATATATGTGTTTTAAGTAAGAAATATGCAGGCAAGTTAAAGTCCTAGAAGTGATGAAAATCTTCAGGAAAATCAAGATAAAAAATGTTTGAGAGTGATCCAGATGTTTGAGGGTCTAAGTTTGCTTTTATATAAGTGTTAAAAGTCTTTAATTCTGTAGTCAAAACTTTTGGTAATTTGCTTTCTCTATTTTTTATTATAACAGTTTTCTGTTTTGTAATCAGCATTAGAAGACAAATGTTGATACTATTAAATTTTAAGTTAAAAAGCCAGCTAATTTTAGCTTAACAATTCATACTTCCTCTCCTTAGTGTAGAAATTCCCCCAGGAGTTGGGATTTTTCTGAAGAAATTAGTAAATACGTCTTATGTTCTAATGTCTGTTCTGCATTCCTGTCTCTCTCCCAGACAGTGTCCCCTAAAGGCCACTTGTTCATTGACATGGACACTACTGATAATTGGTTCATTCATTGGTAGTGGCCTCCAGATAAGGACCAGAAGAGAGAAGTTTATTAATGGAAATGGTTTTCCAAAAATATTGTATCATTTTCCAGTTTAAACATGTTATGTTTTGGTAGTGATTCATAGACAATATATAATATGTATGAAAAAAATTATTTTATCTTGTATCTGTTCTATAATTAATTCCTATGCCATACAGTTCATCATAATTATGCTCTAGGAGAAAGACTGCATATAAATAATTTTGCTTTATCTCCTTTTGTTTCTCTCTTACTATAGTAGCAGTTTTTTGTGTCATCCTAAATTTTTGTATCTTATCCCCTCATTTCATCATTTCAGTATATCTTTATAGGATCTTAAAAGCATTATGCCTCATAGTTCCTTAGAATTTTATAGTTTTCAACTTGTTTTCACATATATTATCTAATGCTATCCTTTTAACAACCCTACAAAGTTGTCATCAGAGTTATGCAGATTTGAGAACATGATCAGAGAAGTCAAGTGATTTTCTTAAAGCCCTAATAAATAAGTGTAATTAATTAAGAATAATTCCTTCTGGGGGCGCCTGGGTGGCTCAGTCACTTAAGTGTCCAACTCTTGGTCCTGGCTTAGGTCATGATCTCATGGGTCATGAGATCGAGCCCTGCACTGGGCTCTGCGCTTAGCTGGAAATCTGCTTGAGATTCTCTCCCTCTGCCCCTCCCCCCACTCATGTGCATGTGCTCTCCCTTGCTGTCTCTTTCTAAAATAAATAAATCTCTTAATAAAAAAGACTAATTTATTCTGCGAAGTTCCTCTGCAGATTTTTCTTAGTTTTTGATTTCTGATGTTTTATTTTTCTAGATACTAACTCATAAGTTGTAAAAATATGATTTTAAAATTTTTATCAAAATTGGATTTTTCTTTTAAAATATCAGGATTTTAAAGACATCTTTTAATAGCAAGAAGCAAATAATGTATATAGCATTCTAAAGGCCTTCATGCCATAAGTATACCAAAATGCAAGCATTTTTGTTGTTGGGAGGGAGATGTATTCTATAGTAATGGAAGATATTTTTACAAGACTTTTAATTTTTAAAATTTTAATTTTTTATTTTGCCTGTGTGAGTTAGTCTTTCTGTTATCATTGGCTGCATTTTTAAAAAATATGTCATACTTCATGTCAATCAAAATTAGTCTTTATTGTGTAAACCTGCTTAAGTGAATTTATCTTGTCATTTGATACCTTCAGTACTTGTAGATTGAAGATTTTTAGTAAATTTCTTTTAAAAACGATATCATAGGGTACTTACAGAACTTTTAGGATTTAGATGAATTCTTTACAATATAATTTTGGTAAATGTATACTACAGAAAATGCAACAAATAAGGAAAATTTGAAAGTCTTTCTACATAAAAGTGGGAGAAGTGTTCTTAAAGTAGAGATTTGGTCTTGTTTCTTTAATTTGTTGTAAGACATTTGCTGTCATTTTAACTCATTATTATAAATTATGTGATACAGACTTTAAATAATCAAGATTTTTATTTTGTTTCCTTAATTAAAATAATTGTTTTACTAGAATATACCCAAATATTGTCCCTTTTTAAATGTTAACTTAAGATGTTTTTATAATTGGAATTTTCTTTTAATGCAATATGACAATGATTGGTAGACAGCTTTTTAGTTTGATAGCTGTTATTACAAAGATTTAAGTGAATAACAAAACTGCTTCTGCTTAATGGGCACACAGATTTTTTTTTCCCCTGCTTGTATCTGAGCCTTTTCTTATTTTCTGTAAAGACAGTGGAGCAGTAGAGACTTAGATTCTATTCCTGCTTTCCCTTCATTGCCTGCATGACCTTGAGCAAATGCCATACACTCAGCCTAGGTTTCCTCGTCTGTACAATGGGAATCCTAATGCTCGTTCTGACTACTTCACTGGTTGTTGTGAAAATGAAGAGAGATCACACCTCTAAAAGCAATTCAGTTAGAATAAGTGAGGAAGGAATGAAGAGTCTATGAGGTTAGACTTAAACAGTAGCTCTAGTGTGCTTCTGGTAATTTACAGATATATTGAAAACTGATTTTTTTAAGCAGTAATTTTTTTTAAGATTGTTTTCTTGATTGAAAAGTGTTCTTATTTTCTCATACCTCAGCATTGTACCCCCCTCCATTATTTCTTGGTTACATTGAGTGATTCTGTTTATATGCCCTACTGTATTAGCATCCCATTAACAAAGCATAGTAGCCTTACAGTAATTAAGAACTAGGTCATGTTTATAACTTTACAATTGGCTACCTTCATAACTGTCCTATATATTGTTTAATGAGCATGGTTAAGTTGAGGGTCTGCTTTTCTGAAATTAGAAACTTTTCTCTGCTTATAGCCTGCATTTTACTCTAGTTTTTATTCTCTATCAGCTGCTGTTTGCAGAGTAGACTCATTTATCAAGGGAGAAAGTGAAAAGAAAGGTTAGTAAGGTGATCCAATTTCTTATTCTTATAAAGGAAAATTCCTTGGTTACTAAAATAACCCCATTGCATTTAACCACTGCTAAAATTTAATTACAATTCAAAAAACTTTTTAAGGTGCATTATTTCATTCATGAGAAGGGTTGATAAATGCTTAAAATAATACTTAAAAAGAAGCCAGTGAGTTATTTTCACTTAACATGATCTTGAAAACAATTTGCATAACAGCATGTGTAACATTATAAAACTAATTATACAAAGACACTATGATATAGCAAAATGGATTAACATGTATTTCTAATCTAAAGGGCACCTTCAAATTTTGAGCCAGTTATTTTGTTTCAGAGCCACTTATTCTTCAGGAATTTAATTCTTAGCATTTAATACTGAAGGTTGAAATGGGGGGAAAGGCTTATTAAAGCCAAAACATTTTCTCTTGGACTGAATGGGAAAGGATAGATTGGTTCTTAAATTCTTGCTGGGAAGCTTTTCTAACAAGAAAAGGCAGATATGTAAGTGTTTTTGAATCCTGTAAATTTTACATACATACATTCCCCTATCTTGATAAAGTAGCATTTCATGTATTTTAGGATACATTTCATAGACCATATATTTTATTTTATAAACAGACAATGGAAAAACCAGCTCAGATATTGGGTAGCTTATATTTCATTTTGTAGTGCTGGGAAATGTAACTCCTGTCCAAGTAGATGGCAACATCCTAATATTGGTCTAGAATTGAGGGTTTTAGATTTGTTTTTTAATGGAAGAGTTTGTGTGATTTTAGAAGTCATCATTATCTACTCATCTGGCTTTTTTGTAGCTGAGATGCCTGCTATGAAAGAAATTTGAATTGCCTTTCAGAATGATACATTTTCTAGTTGAAAAAAAGTAGAATTTTCTTCTGAGAAAGGATCATACACTGGCCAACATATAAAGTAGAATGTATTCAATAATGAACTTTTTTGACATTCTGGAAACCTGTACCAGTAGGGTTATTATAAGGACAAATGCAAGCAACAGGAGAAAACCTTAGTATGTTTGGTCACCAGCTCTTTGAAATTTTCTTTTCCACAGTGAATAAAAATAGATTGACAGGTGTTCACCTGAACTAATTTTTGAAACTGAGGCATACCTGTGGCTGGCTGAACTTTAAGCAGTTTAGAAATAATGTATTTTTATTTTGTTACTCTATTAAGACTTTAGTTAATTTTTGTGGCTGTAATAAAAAGAAAAATGGCCTCAAAAGGTTAAACACGGAGTTACCACATGACCTGGTAATTTTACCTAGAACTGTATCCCCAAGAAAATGAAAACAAATGTTCACTCAAAAACTTGTATACAAATGTTCATAGCAGTATTATTTATTATATATAACCAAAAAGCAGAAAGCAAGAGCAAATATCCATCAACTGACGAATAGATTAGCACATGTGGTATGTCAAGCAATGGACTGTTATTCGACAATAAAAAGGATTGAAGTTAGTGCTATATGTGGCAACATGGATGAAACTTGAAGACATTATACAAAGTGAAAGAAGCTAGTCACAAAGGACCACATACTGTATGATTCCATTTATATGAAATGTTCAGAACAGGCAAATTTGTAGTAACAGTACATAGGTTAGTGGTTGCCTTGCCTTGGGCTGGAGGGTTGGGAAGGGAGATGAGAAAAGTGGGGAGGTCATTTCTTTTTGGGGTGATGAAAATGTCCTATACTGTTAATGGTGAAGGTTGTAATACTCTATGAATATACAGTTGTACACTTGTTATGTTAGTAACCATACAATACGTCATTAGTTTTTGATGTGGTGATCCACGATTCATTGTTTTCATATAACACCCAGTGTTTAAATGGCTTTTTGTATGGTGAGTTTTATGTCAATAAAGCTGTTACCAAAGAAAGTAAGGGTAAGTGTATCAGCTGCATCTCTCACATGGATTTCTCATACACCTCCCTTAAGTCATATACTGTTGTATTACTGCATACATAACAAACTACATCCATAACAAAATGTTTTCTAACTTCTTTTTGTATAATTATACAGAATCACCAAAGGTGTTTTATAGTTTATTGACTTTTTACCATCACCAACCCCCTTTGTTTCCTACCCAGGGCCAGACAGCGTTTGATGTAGCAGATGAAGATATTTTAGGATATTTAGAAGAATTGCAAAAGAAACAAAATCTGGTATGTTTGATGACTGTCTAAAAATTGTCTGTATTAGTGAATTTTCCTAATAGCTTTAACTTTCAGACAGTTGAAAAAGTATTTTATACTTTTTGGTTTTAAGTTATTCCTGATAGTCAAACCAAATGACAGTGAAAGAGAATAAAGGAATAGTGGTAGTGTTCAGCCTTTTGTATTGCTTGTCCCCATTTCTCTTATCTCCTCTTCACAAAATGAATACTTCTATAATGTACCTACTCATGTTTTTGTAATTTCATAATAAAGTTTGCTTAGAAGGTGGAGACTATAAAATCTCAGGTTTCTAAAATAGCAGGCCCTGGATGAAGAAGAAGTTACGTAGGTAGGAAAGAGATTTTTAAGTAAAAAATATCAGACATCCTAAGTGGCTAATGGATCCTGACTTTGTCAGTGATCTAAAGTTGGAGGGATGTAAAAAATCCAACTTTGTCCTTCACCTAGCTTTTTAACTATTTAGTCCTCTTTATTCTTTATCCAAGCCAGCCCCCCCCCTTTTTTTTTCAGGAAAAACTTAAATTTTGTTTTGTTTTAGTTTTGTTTTCATGTTTTGAAAACTATTTTGTTATTATTTCAAATTCTGTATTTTACTCATTAATACTATTTTAATAGTATTATTTTCCTTTGCATAACTTTTATAAAGCTGCATAGTGAAAAACGGGAGAAGAAATCTCCACTAATTGAATCAACAGCCAATATGGACAATAATCAGTCACAGAAGACCTTTAAAAAGTAAGTAAAATATTAAAATAGGTTTTGTTATTATGAATGAATTGGCATGATGGCCATAGCCATGATTATTAGATTTTATGGATCTGAGGAGAATTAGTGTTTTTTGGTCTTTTGTGTTTTTAATCATTTGAAAACTATTTTCCTTTCACAGCAAAGAGACACTGATTATTGAGCCAGAGAAAAATGCATCCCGTATTGAATCCCTGGAACAAGAAAAAGTTGATGATGAAGAAGAAGGAAAGAAAGATGAATCTAGCTGCTCTAGTGAAGAAGATGAAGAAGATGACTCAGAATCAGAAGCTGAAACAGGTAAAATTTGAAGCATAATGGAATTTTCAGTGAATTTTGATGCATTGTAAAATAAGATAAGATCAGGCTTTAATTTTGAAACTTTACTGACTGATTTGCTACTTGTTCAGATACCTTCCAAGCCAGTAAATTATCTTCCGGGGAGTATTAGAAACTTGAGTATAGTTGTGAATTTATTGTTCTCTAATGACCTGGAGGTCCTTACTTACCTCTGTGTTTTGCTAAACTGTATTTTTAGGTTTGAAGAAGGTGAAGATTCCCTTAGGATGGTACAGATAGGGTATGAATGGGCTCCCAGAAATTCAAGAATGCTTCTGATACTTTCTGGGGCCCAACAATCCAGGAAGTTGGTTCCAGTATCATCCCAAATATTCCCTAAGCAATAGTAAAATTTTAGAAAGTTGAGGTTGAATCAAGATACTTTCCTGTGGGGTGTGGAGAAATTTGTTTTGTTTCGAGAAATTTTGAAGATACAGGAAAGTATAATAGACCTTCAGAGGTGCCTGGGTGGCTCGGTCGTTAAGCATCTGCCTTCGGCTCAGGTCATGATCCCAGGGTCCTGGGATCGAGCCCCACATCGGGCTCCCTGCTCTGTGGGAAGCCTGCTTCTCCCTCTCCCACTCCCCCTGCTTGTGTTCCCTCTCTCACTGTGTCTTTCTCTATCAAATAAATAAATAAAAAATCTTTATAAGGGTTTTTTTTAAGATTTTTTATTTATTTATTTGAGAGAGAGAATGAGAGAGAGAGAGAGCATGAGAAGGGAGAGGGTCAGAGGGAGAAACAAACTCCCTGCCGAGCAGGGAGCCTGATGTGGGACTTGATCCCGGGACTCCAGGATCATGACCTGAGCCGAAGGCAGCCGCCCAGCCAACTGAGCCACCCAGGCGCCCTAAATAAAAAAATCTTTAAAGGAAAAAAAAAAATACACCTTCATATTCCACCTACCAAGAATGAACAGCTGCTGACATTTAGTTATATTTTCTTCCAATTTTTCTTATAATAAAATTTTAAAAAATTACAGTTGTCTTCTTTAACCATGAACCCTAGTCGGCTTCCCTTTCCTTTCTTCCCAAAGTCAATCACTGTCTTGAGTTTTTTCTTTTACCTTCCAGTCCATTTTTATACTCATATTTTATACATTCAGAAGTAATATATAGTAATTATAGGACAGTTTTGTGTTTTCATTTTTATACCTAGAAGTTGTTAGGCAACTTGCTTTTTTTTCCACTCAAAAGCTGTAACTTTTAGGTTTGTTTACATCTGTCTGTATCTTTACCTACATAACTTAACCCTCTAGTCGTTGTATATTATTCATTAAATACATCTGTTTCCCTTCTGATAAAAATTTATCTTATTCCCATTTTTCACAAATAATACCATTGTGATCATTTGTGCACTTGTCTCCTTATATACATAGGTAAGAGATATTCTACTAGGTATATACTTAAAAATGGAGTTATTGTGTCACATTTTCAGTTTTCATGGATGTTGCCAAATTTCTTTACAAAGTCACTATCACAATTTACATTCTTTTCCTTTTTATTATCAAGGGTATGGTTTCTGCATTGCTTCATCTAGCCCACATGGTTTTATACATTTTATTTGCCAGAGTGCTTTTATTAAATAACATTTATTTTCTTACTCTGCATCAGTTAATCATTTACATCTTCAGACCAATGTGAAATTCCAGTATTGCCATCTTTGAGTTGTATAACCTGATATTTTAACATGTAAATTTATCAGGAAAAATAGTCCATTTCCATTAAGATTTTTGATCAAAAAAAAAAAATTACCAGGACCAGTATGGTGGTCATCAGTAAATAGAAATGAAGCCCTAGAATTTCTTGGGCTCCCTGTATTTTCTCTAGATACAACAGCAGTTTTGGATCATTTTATTTTTACTCACTCAGCAAAATATTTCACCTAAGAAAATGTGGGAAACTAAAGTTTACTAAATAAACACACATCGAAGAAGATAGTGGTTATCTGTTTCCCATTAAAAACAAAATGTTATTAAACAGATAAAGGGCTAGCTTTGTTGCCAGGTACTGTGTCTTAAGTTCCTTTGTTTTTTTGAAGCTTACTAATCCTACAAGTAAATTATTTTTTGGTAAAACACAAAGTGTTTTTGAGATATGTGAATGGCTAGATTCTAGTCACCAGGGATATAATTTTTAATTTATTACTGTCATTGCTGGTCAGGTGAGTCAGCATATCTTTTGTCTTGGTGAGAGTATAGGTAAAATTGGAAACTAAAGCAACCAGGTAGTCATTGAATATTATAACTCTTTTTTATGACATGCTAATTAAAGTATTTCTAATTATAAAAGTAAATTATATAAGAATGAGCATGCACAGTGTTTAAGAACACAGACTGATTCATGAATGTAATTGTATTTGTGGTTAATTTATTTAATCTCAGATTTCTCAGATTTTTCCTGCTTTAAATGGGTACTATATATAGCAAATATTTAAACCAAAAGGAAAAAGGAGAAAATAAAAGGAGAAAAAAAATCTTGAATTTTATCTTGTTTATTTATTTTTCCTACTAGACTGTAAGCTGTATGCGGTTAAGATATTTTGGTTTTTCATCAACTGGTATATCCCCAATACCTACCTAGGACAGTAGGACGCAGTACCTAGTACTTGAAATATGGAGACATTTAAAAATATTTGTTGAATTACTCTCTCCAGTTAGACAGACTGTTTTCCAGGATGATGGTCTAAGAGATTATGCATGATTTGTATTTAAACTGTACTGAATAGGCTTAGCTTCTATTGAATGAAAAGAGGTATTGTTTAACAATGAGAATAAAGTTTATTAGACTGTGGTTAGCTCATTCAGTTTATTCAAAAAGCTAAGATCATAGTAATGTGCCACTTTTGCCTTGTCCTTTGGTATGGTTTGAGATATTACGCTTTTCACCGTATTAACATCTTGTGGGTATTTTCTTAGTCACAAATAGAATTGAATGAATCAATTCAGAACTATTTGGTGCTTATACATGTATATATATAGCCCTAAAGATAATTATATTTTAATATTGTGTACTTACAAAGTGTAATGGCATACAATAACAATAAGGTGGAAAATTATTTTGGAAAACTGACCTAAGGGAGAGAGAGAGGTTTAATGAATATGAGTATAATGAAAATGAGTTTTAAAGTTTTAAAGTAATAGAGTTTTAAAGTACTATACTTCTTCCCAAAAGTGTAGAAGAATACCTGTCCTCCCTCATTTTGAAACCAAAGGACTATTTTAAAACTAGATAAATGATCTTTGACCATTTGAAAAGTAAGCCTTTCTGGCCCATTTATAAATTAAAGTTAATTTATAGATTTAAATTTATAGGTAACTGTTTTTGCTAAAAGCCAGTCTGATTTCTATGTTCAAATATAGGGGCTCCTGGGTCGTGCAGTCGGTTAAGCATCTGACTCAGGTGGTGATATCAGGGTTGTGAGATCAAGCCCTGTGTCAGGCTTTGTGCTCAGCGTGGAGCCTGCTTGAGATTCTCTCTCGCTCTCCCACTTGCGTGCATGTGCTCTCTCTCTCTCTCAAATAAATAAATCTTTAAAAATATGTATATATGTTCAAATACAGTCTGAATCTTTTCTGGCATCGATATTTTCAAAAACGTTTTTCCAGGTGCTTCATTCTTAGTTGGAAATTGTCTCGATACATTGTGAAAAGAGATTTAATCTTAAATCAATTGATATTCTGGTTTAAGATTAGACTTTTTAGGGGTGAGCAGATATGCTCTTTGTGACATTTAAGCATGCTATTTGACAGGAATATAAGCTGATTATTGACAACAAGCACTTTTTAGATTTCCTGGAATAAAGAGGAACTATGAGTTTTAAATAAGCAATGTAAATTGTAGATCTATTAGAAAAATTGTATAGCTCTTGTAACCTTTTTAGTTGCACTGTGTTCATGCATTCAGCTTTTATTTTTTTATTTTTAATTTTTTTAAAGATTTTATTTATTTGTCAGAAAGAGAGAGCACAAGCAGGGGGGAAGTGGCAGGCAGAGGGAGAGGGAGAAGCAGGTTCTCCGCTGAGCAGGAAGCCCGATGGGGGCCTTGATCCCAGGACCCTGAGATCATGACCTGAGCTGAAGGCAGACGCTTAACCGGCTGAGCCACGCAAGCATCCTGCATTCAGCTTTTAAATATTAATTTTTTTATATTTCTATAGTGTTAAAAGTATGAAAATCAGATTCTGCTTTTGCTTTTTATTCTTAGAAGCTTTGTTGTGTCATCATGTTCTGTTATTTGTTTCGGCATGCATATTGAGACATTTCTAGAAACTCCTTGAAAAATTCACTTGTTAAAAGGGGGAAAAAAATGGAAGAGACTTGAATTAACAAAACCTTAAACAGAAATGAATATAAAATACTATTTTTCTAGACACTGAAACAATCCATACTGAATCTTGACTCAATGTTTTTTGTGTTTTGGTAATAGATAAGACAAAGCCCATGGCTTCTGTAACTAATGCCAATACTTCCGGTACACAAGCAGCTCCTGTAGCTGTTACAACACCTGTGTCATCTGGTCAGGCAACACCTACATCACCTATGAAAAAGGTAAGCCAAAATTGTGTTTGCTAAAAATACATATATTCTGTTTAAGTACTAAAGCATTAAGACAGTTCTTAAATTTTTATAGTTTATTCCAAAAATATTTAAGATTTAGAATAAGAATATATTTTTCTTTTATAATTTGAGATTTCCTTTGAACCATATTCTTTTTAAAAAATACTTTTTAAAGTATTAGTTTGCATATGAAAACTAATCATAATGGTCATGGTAGTTTTTATTTCTGTTAAACTTTTGAAAAACACGGGTTTTATATCCTTTATCCCTGGTAAGTAAAGGCGCATTTTGGTAATTTCACAGTTAAGCACAGAAAATACTATCATAAGTCAAGGAGAGAGCTAGCATCTAGATTTTCTAACTCTGTACAAAGCACCAGGGCATGCAAGTATGGTGTGCCAGTAAGAGCATGATCTCTGATGTGAGACAAACCAGAGATCTACTCCTGACCCCACCTCTTATTAATTGTAAGGACATTGAGCAAGTTACTGTCTTCCTTACCTGTCAGGGAAAGGCAAAACAAAAATAATAAACAGAAAGAGAAAGTAAATTAGCATTATAAGCCTTGGTTGAGAGAGAGAGCCTGGCTAGTGACTAAGTGCTCTCAAAATGTTAGTTTTATTTCTTCCTCTTCTCCCTTATTCTGTTCCCCGATTGTTCTCTGTCCTTCTGCTTCCTTTTCTCCACCAAACAGTGCTTCCCAAGAAGTGTGTGTTGATTCAGAATCTGTACTTCTTTTAACTCAAAGATTATAGGTTTTGTTTTGTTTTGTTTTGTTTTGTTTACCACTGGTCTCTTTTTAAAGGCTTCTCCCCACCACCCTTACTTATCTTTAATGAGCATACTCATTTCCCTCTGTGTACACACACACACTTTTTTGTGGAAACATTTAAGAATTGAGTGCAATCAACATAACACTTTACCCCTAAATACTTGAGTATGTATCTCCTAAATACAAAAGCATTATCCTTCATTCCCATACTAAAATGATCCTATTTAGGATATTTAAGTTTCATATAATACTGTTATCTATTTTCATTATATACAAACCATAGTCAAGATTTTTTCAGTTGTCCTCCTACTAATGTTTTTCTGTTTGTTTTTTCAAATCAAGAGTCCACTGAGGGATTGCACATTGTGTTTAACTGTCTTGTCTCTGCCTTTGGGCTTCTTATTTTGTTGCTTATCTGACATTATTTGGTTTGCATGGGTTTGAGGACTGATTTTAAATCCCCATAGTGTTTCTATTATGTTGTCAGTTTTGTTAATCTTTGGATTTGGCTCCAAGGGGTCAAAATGTGAATCTTTTAGAATAATAAACTAGAGAAGTTTTTGAAACTCCATACTGCTAGTAATAATCTTCCTCTAAAACTCTTGCTAAGGAAAGTGATAATGTGGGTTCTTAGTGGTAGAAATGTATGGATTTCACTGGTACATTTTGAATATCAGGGAAATGTATGAATGATTTACCTTACCTTCTGTATTCCATAATTGAGGGCTCTCTGAATTCCCCTAGAACCTGCATTCGTATGATAATAATTATATATGCTTAAAAATGCAGTTCTCTGGGGGTAATTTGTCTGCAGAATTTTAAAGATGATTATCATGCTATAACTGGAGTCACCATAGGCTGTTTTAAACTTTATTTAATTCTAGAGCCCTTGTATACTTCTTCAGTGAGTACCAAACTTTAGCTCTTTTGATTTACTGTTAAAATTAGACGATTATCAAAAGTTCCAAAAGCTTCATCCCCTGAAATATCTAGCCACAAATAACTGGCTCTCATTCTTTTGAGTATTTAGCTAAGCGATCTCTTTCCTACTATAGTCAAATAATTGCAGTAGACTCCTTTGGATCAATTATATTTTTCTTAAGCATAGCCCCGATTTGATAACTTAATTGCTCTTAATAACTTTTAATAATTGTTTAATAATAACTTAATAACTGTTAGAGTTAGGCCTGTAACCTCTTTCCTGTAAAAATCCTTATTCAGAACTACTTCTGATTCTGTAATTAAATTGATCTAATAACAACTATCTGCTTCTGTGATTTGCATTTGTAGAAACTCCATCTTATTCTCAGTTTCAGGTATCATAACTTACTTTGAAGATCACATTTATTTAGTCTTTGTTCTTAAGGTTTTGTAACCAAATTTTATTTTAATCAATAAAGTAGTGTACAAATAATTTGAAGTATTATTTTAATGGATAGAGCAATCTTATTTATTTTGTATGACTTTTAAAGCCCATTATGTTCAGTGATACATTTTATGTTAGTTTAGCATTTTAATGTTTTCTAAGTTAGTTTCAAGAATTTCCCTTTAACTTAGAGTCCTAACAGATGAATTTCCTTAGATGAATTGTTAATCTGTAAAATGCGTATTAAAAGATTTTGTAGTTTAGAGTTCTGTTTTTAGGTTCCCACTCACTACTCTGGTTTTGATATATAGACAAAGGTATCTTAAGTTTTTTGCTTCCTCCACCAGTTCATAAACTGTATAGAAAGACACACACAGGGGCACCTGGATGGCTAAGTCAGTTAAACATCTGCCTTCAGCTCAGGTCATGATCTCGGGGTCCTGGGATTGAGTCCCACATCGGGCTCCCTGCTCAGTGGGGAGTCTGCTTCTCCCTCTCCCTCTGCCCGCCACTCCCCACTTGTGCTCTCTCTCTGTCAAATAAATAAATAAAATCTTTAAAAAAATAAAAAAGAAATCACACATGTGCATACACACACACACAGCAAGAAATAGATCACAAAACAGGAATCTCTAAAACAATATTAAATATCACTTATATTCTCTAATAATTCAAGGTAGCTACAGAGAAATGTAGATATAGTCTCTTTAAATGATCTTCCCTTAAGTTCTTAGCTCTTTAGCTAAGATTAAAGAGAGACCAGGCCTATGATTTGTGGAGATGTTTCCTATAAAACTCAGTTTGATTTTATGATTTAAAGTTTTAACAGTAGGGGCACCTGGCTGGCTCAGTCAGGAGAGCATGCAACTCTTGATCTTGGGGTCATGAGTTTAAAGCCTGCAATGGATGTAGAGATTATTAAAAAAAATAATTAAACTTTAAAATTTTAACAGTAAGTTTATATACCTCTCTTTAATCAAAATAAATATTGTTGGGATCTCTGAAAAAGATTACCTACTTTTCTGTATGCACATAAATTCTGGTAAGTGTAAGCTGTATTTACTAGATGGTAAAAATTCATAATTTTTTTGGAATTAAGTGTTTTGGTTAATTGAATCCAATTATTAAGTGTAATTAGTAATTTAATAAAAAACTATGTACTGTGGCCATATGTATGCCAATAAAAGTGTACAAATACAGAATGACGGTTTATCTTGGGAAAAATATGGAAGAGATTGTATTTGATTTGAGGAAATAAAATTAGAACATTTGAGATCTTGAATGAGTAGGTAGTATTTCAACTAACAGGAGAGTTTGTACAGTTTACTGAAAGGAAGAGAAGAGAAACAATGTGAGCAAAGTAGGGATAATGTGAAATATTTTGCAGGAAAAATAAGTTGTGTAGTTTGGTTGATTTATAGGGTACATATACAAAGTAAAACAGGAAAAGTAAAGCCAAATTATGGAATGTCTTCATTTCTATGGTAACATTTTTATAGTTTGATAGTAGAGAACCTTTGAAAATGTTTGAACAAGGCCATGAGAGAATTATTCTTTATAGAATATTATTTGGGCAGCAACATACAGGTGTATTTGAAGGGAGGCTAATTGAGAGAAGACTGAATAGAAAGTTTTTTTAGTGATTTCATTTCATATTTTTTTTATGTAGTGTTCCATGATTCATTGTTTGCATATAACACCCAGTGCTCCATTCAATATGTGCCCTCCCCAATACCCATCACCAGGCTAACCCATCCCCCCACCCCCCCTCCCCTCTAGAACCCTCAGTTTGTTTCTCAAGAGTCCATAGTCTCTCATGGTTCATCTCCCCCTCCAATTTCCCCCCCTTCATTTTTCCCTTCCTTCTATCTTCTTTTATTTTTTTTAAACATATAATGTGTTATTTGTTTCAGAGGTACAGGTCTGTGATTCAATAGTCTTACACAATTCACAGCACTCACCATAGCACATACCCTCCCCAATATCTGTCACCCAGCCACCCCATCCCTCCCACCCCCCACCACTCCAGCAACCCTCAGTTTGTTTCCTGAGATTAAGAATTCCTCATATCATGGGGTGCCTGGGTGGCTCAGTTGTTTAAGCGACTGCCTTCAGCTCAGGTCATGATCCTGGAGTCCCGGGATCAAGTCCTGCATCAGGCTCCCTGCTCAGCGGGGAGTCTGCTTCTCCCTCTGGCCCCCCCCCCTCATGTACTCTCTCTCTGTCTCATTCTCGTTCTCTCAAATAAATAAATAAATCTTTAAAAAATAAAGCAAGCAATCAGTTTCAGGGGAAAAAAAAAGAATTCCTCATATCAGTGAGGTTATATGATACATGTCTTTCTCTGATTGACTTATTTCACTCAGCATAATACCCTCCAGTTCCATCCACATCATTGCAAATGGCAAGATTTCATTCCTTTTGATGGCTGCATAATATTCCATTGTGTGTGTGTGTGTGTGTGTGTGTGTGTGTGTGTGTGTGTGTGTATACATACATATATATATATATATACACACACACATCACATCTTCTTTATCCATTCATCTGTCGATGGACATCTTGGCTCTTTCCATAGTTTGGCTATTGTGGACATTGCTGCTATAAACATCGGGGTGCACATACCCCTTCGGGTCCCTACATTTGTATCTTTGGGGTAAATACCCAGTAGTGCAATTGCTGGATCGTATGGTAGCTCTATTTTCAACTTAGGAACCTCCATACTGTTTTCCAGAGTGGCTGCACCAGCTTGCATTCCCACCAACAGTGTAGGGGGGTTCACATCTTAATATATTATCTATTTGCTCCTAGAAAAAAAAAAGTTATTGAAGTTGCCCAAGATGATAGACTAGAGGAGTGGCAGTGGTCTTAATAAAGGACAAATTGGCACCTAATTCATAAATGGGGGGAGATAACTAAGAAGTCTAACAGGACTATGAAATTTCAAATATAGGGAATTGAAGAAATTTATTGTGCTACTGACAGAAATAGGGAACTGAGGGAGAGCCAGTTTGGAAATAAAGGTGTTTGATTTTAAATATGTTGAGTTCCAGTTGTAGTTCTAGATAGTTCATTCTCTAGGTAAATAGAAGTTCAGGACTGGCTGGGGCGTCTGGGTGGCTCAGTCGGTTAAGCTGCTGCCTTCGGCTCAGGTCACGATCCCAGGGTCCTGGGATCGAGCCCTGCATCGGGCTCCTTGCTCAGTGGAGAGCCTGCTTCTCCCTCTCCCTCTGCCTGCCTCTCCTCCTGCTTGTGCTCTCTATCTCTCTCTCTGGGTCAAATAAATAAATAAAATCTTTAAAAAAAAAAATTCAGGACTGGGAATTTAGGAGTCAGACTGAACTAGAGATAACAAATTTGAGAATAAGCTGAGTACTGTTAATATTTAGCCTGAGGAAGTATAGAAGACCCTATTCCCGCAGGAGAAGAAAATAGAAAGGGAAGGTGGAAGATAGGAGATCTGAGAACAGAGTCTTGAGAAGCTTATGTTGCAGGACTGCTAACAACAGCAAAAAGACCAAGGAGGAAGGTGGTCAGAAGAGTAAGAAAGGCAAAACAGTGTACTGTTTACACAAGTCAAAAGAGTTTCAGGGAATGGGTATAATTGAGTATTTTAGAGATGTTCATTTATAGACCAAGTAAAATTGAAAGGAGCTTTGAAACATAGAAACCAATAAATCCAAATTCACATTAGGCATAATGGAGATTTATCAGTCATTATAGTACAACAAATGTCCATTTCAAAATTGATAATGCTGGTTGCACCCATGTGAAGGACTTTTAAGCTTAAAGCCTGACAGGAGCAAACATCTATTAAATGTTAGCTTCTGTTGTACCATTCAGTAAATGGTAGGTTACCTATTTTGTCCTGGAGGAGTAACTTTATTTCCAGTTTGGGGGAGGTTCTAGGTGAAGGATTGGCAAACCATGGTCTGTGGGCCAAAAGCCGGCCCACTACCTGTTTTTGTACAGCCCACATGTTAGAATGGTTTTAATATTTTTAAATGGTTGGGAAAATCAAAAGAATGTTTTGTGACACAAATTCAGATTTCAATGTACCTAAATAAAGTTTTATTAGAACATAGCCACATTCATTCACTTATGTATTACCTGTGGCTACTTTGGTTCAACATCTACAACATTCATCATTTGTAGATGAATAGTTAAAACAGAGACCCTATGGTTTGCAAAGCTTAAAATTCACAGTCTGGTCCTTTACAGAAAGGTTTTCCAACCCCTATTCTTGGATGCTACGACTTTAGACTCAGAAATCAATAACCAATCATCTCAGTGCCTGTATTATTGTATACAATGTTTACAGAAGTCCCTGGATTTTCTCAGTCAGTGGAACCCTTAATGGTTTATTAATTTTTTTCACAGTGCCTCTTGGCCAAAGAAGTACCTCTTCGTTTCATTCCTTAAGTAGTTAAGTGCAAGTAAGTTAACAATGGCAGTTTGTGCAGCGTCCAACAGGTGTCACTGTGCTTTCTCTTAAAACTTTAAAATACCCCACAGTCCCCTTGTGATTTTATACTGGCACCCTAGAATTCTTCAGTGCACATTTTGGGGACTGGGGAATGCTGTGTATCTTGATTCTGTTTTTTTACCCTATTGATAGGAATTACTCACAGGAGGTATCAGAAGTATCTTACACAATAGTGTAAGTCTATGAAGTAGCCCTTTGACATCCTGGGTGCTTTAATAAGCTCTCTTAAACTGCTAATGATAGCAAACTTTGGCAATAAATATGGGAAAAAGTGTTTTTTTTTTAATTACCCATATCCTGTAATTATAGGAACTTGTTAGTTGCTATATTCATCCATCTATTCTTAACTGCGGTTAAGTATTTAAACTCTGAATTGATGAAATGAAATAGGTAAAGATAACAGATGTTTCATTTTTATGGCTTTTGGAAAGCCTTGAAAATGAAGTATTTGTATAAAAAATTAGTTTTTAGTTGAAATGTTTAAATTAATATTTTGTGGTAAAATCAAATAGTTTAAGGCTGTGATATTAAAAATATTAATGAATTAAATATCATAAATGGAAGATATGTCAGTTATTACTTTTTGTTGATTATGCTGGATTAAAAATGTTTTAACCCAAGTATATAAATGAATCAAAACAAAATTCAAGTGCAGTCAGTTTGTTCATTCATATACTATAACATCATCTGCTCCATGTGCCTTTAACTGCTTTAGAAATTTCTTTATTAGATTCTTTCAGAATCTCTCTCTCATACTAAAACTAGAACTTGTTCCCAGTAACTTAAGATTGGATCATTACCCAGTTATTGGGCTTTAATTTGCTATAAAAACCTTTTTTTTTTTAAAAAGTATGTTTTGTTCATAACTTCCTTTTCTGTTTTTATGCTTTCAATCTTTATCTCTTTACCTGTCTTATTTTAATTGGCTTTAGTATGATTTCATTGCTCCTATCATGCCTGTGGTGGAATCAGTAGATCCTGCATCATGGAGGCAGGGCTTGCGCAAAACTGGCATTGTTCTTGTGCCCAGTAAGGGTGAAAAATCTATGGTGAGGCATTTCTATGTGCAAGGATTTATATTAGGTTACAACATAACAAGTTTAATATAAATACTGGTGCCAAAGATGCATGGTTTTAAAGTCCTTATGGTGTGCTTATTTCCGTTCTCTGTATTTGCATCATAATTTTTCTGTGTGATATAAAGTGTGGAGTGTGTTTTATTAAATCTAACTTTTGGAAAGGTAGTTCTTTTTTTTTTTTTTTCAGTTTTAGATCTTTACATTTTTTACTAAGACATTAACCTACTTAGTAAAAGTGTTTCTCCTGAAACTATTAACTGTAATTTGACACATACTATCTGTAAACTTGTCATTTCCAGCTTAAGGGTTGATCAGTCTTGATAATTATTTTTTCTTCTCCTTAAAAATAAAATAAAAACAGTTTCCAACCTCAGCTACAAAAGTTTCTCCCAAAGAAGAAGAGAGAAAAGATGAGTCTCCTGCATCTTGGAGGTTAGGACTTAGAAAGACTGGCAGTTATGGCGCACTTGCAGAAATCACAGCATCTAAAGAGGCTCAGAAAGACAAAGACACTGCAGGTGTGATGCGTTCAGCTTCAAGTCCCAGGCTTTCCTCCTCTTTGGATAATAAAGAAAAGGTAATCTGTTTCCTAATCCGGTTTCTATCAAAACTCTAATTTAAATTTGTTTTCTAGGAACATCAAATCTGATGGATTTTCTACTGTGTATCATTATTAGATCTGTGTATCAACTTAATTCACCTGACTTAATGAATTGCATGATAATACAAATATAACTACCTTAAACAGATGTCAATATGGAATTACAGGCATATGTCGGAGATATTGTGGGTTTGACTCCAGACCACTGCAGTAAAGCAAGTCAAATGAATTTTTTTGTTTCGCACTATATATAAAAAATATATTTATACTATACTGTAGTCTCTTAAGTGTGTAATAGCATTATGTCTAAAGAAAATATACATACCTTAATTAAAAAATACTTTATTGCTAAAAAATGCTAACCATAATCTGAGCTTTCAGCAGGTCATAATCACTGATTACAGATTACCATAGCAAATGTAATAATAATGAAAAAGCTTGAGGGTGCCTGGGCAGCTCATTTAGTTAAGTATCTGACTCTTGGTGTTGGCTCAGATTATGATCTCAGGGTCATGAGATCAAGCCCCTCATCGGGCTCTTCATTCAGTGTAGAGTCTGCTTGAGATTCTCTCTCCCTCTCCTTCTGCCCCTCCCCCTGCTTGCGTGCATGCTCTCTCAAAACGAAAAAAATAAATCTTAAAAAAAAAAATTGAAATATTTTGAAATATTGTGGGAATCACCAAAATGTGACACAGAGACACAAAGTGAGCAAATGCTGTTGGAAAATGGTGGGGATGTACTTGCTTGATGCAGGGTTGTAACAAATTTCAATTTATGAAAACCACAATATCTGTTAAATGCAATAAAATGAAGTGTGCCTCTATAAGTGTTGGGAAAATCAGGTGTATTCGCCAAAAAAATAAATTATGAGATTATACTCGAATGCCTTTACCTACTTGAGAGCTTACAATAAAATGTATTAAGGGGCATTTATTCTAGAATTTATTTATTCCAGAATGTAATTATACTCCTAGGTTGCATTTATCCAGTGTCTGCAATTTTTTTATCTGCTTTTTCATCTGATACATCAAAAGCAACATCCTTCTAATGAGTAGTTTTAATAACTATATTTGGAAAGGTAGTACTAAATTATAAATTACATCAAATAGAATGTACCACAGTTCATTCAGTGATATTTTATATAGCTGGATTATTTATTTTCTGTTGCATTTTCAGTGCTTAGACTTTTTTCCATATAGTTTCCTTCCTCTGTTTAAAAGTGTTTCTTTGTATCAGAAATTCAGAAATGGAATTTCTCATCAAGTAATTTTAATGTTTTTTTGTTTTGTATAAATTGACTGCCCAATTATTTTCCAAGTACTTGATGCCAGAATAGTGGGAACGTATCAGAAGGCCTTGCTACTATAGTTTCAGCCAGATTTGGATAAATATAATTTATGTAATTTTTGTTCTGAATATTTTAATGTTATATCCAAGTAGTAAATAACTTACATAACAAATAATTGGGACTTACCAGTCAACTATATTTGAGCCTTATTTCCCTGGAAAAATAAGAATATTTTACTTTATTATACTGCATTACCTTATATAATCTGTTATAGAAATTTAGAAAAAGTCATTAAACTGTGGAGGGATTTTTTTTCCTTATGTTAAAATATTGTCTAATTCTAGATTAAAGGAGAAAGAAAAGAAAATTGGTTTAAACAGGTTGTCCTTTAGTGTTTATAGTACTAAAGATAGACATTAATTTTAGAGTATAGCTAGGAACTTTGGAAAAATACTGTCAACAATGATAGCTGTGTAATTGTACACTGTTGAATAGTTTTTCCTTAATACTTCTAGAAGCTCCTATAATCATCACACAGATTTATTTTTATATTCATTTTTTTTCCTTTTGTGTAGGAGAAAGATAGTAAAGGAACTAGGCTTGCATATGTTGCACCTACAATACCAAGACGACTAGCCAGTACATCTGACATTGAAGAGAAAGAAAACAGGTGATTCATTATGATTTGCTCTATGTTTTTACTATGAAATCTTTTTTGGGGAGCCTGGTGACAAGTGTCCAACTCTTAATTTCAGCTCGGGTCATGATCTCAGGGTCGTAAGATTGAGCCCCATGTCGGGCTCCGTGCTGGGCATGGAGGCTGCCTGGGATTCTCTCTCTGCCCTATCCCCTCCCCATATTTTGTGATCATAAGTAAAACTTCAGTAAACGTCTTAATTTCCTCCCCCTTATAATTAGGATTATACCCTAGGGATAGAATCTTAGAACTGGAATTACTTTCACTTCTTAATAAATATGCCAAAGTGTTTTCCCAAGGGGTTTTACTAGTTTCTGCTTCTACTAATGTTTATTAATATACAGCTTTCTTAACCCTATTTTAAAATTATATACCAGAATTTGAAGGATGTTCTTTTCACAGAGATTCTTCAAGTTTGCGAACAAGTAGTTCTTACACAAGAAGAAAATGGGAAGATGATCTCAAAAAGAATAGCTCAATTAATGAAGGATCAACTTATCATAAAAGGTAATATAATTCTTGAGTAACTTTCATGTCTTTTATAAAAATATGAGGCAATTTGTTTGGAGCCCACAGTTTCATATCATTAAGAAAATTGCACTTTTATAAATAGGTCTTTTGTTGCTTAAATAAACCATCATTTAAAGACCCAGAATATATATTTAAAGATGGGTGAAAATTTGCTTCTACTTATGCCTTCCTATTATATATATATATATATATTTCATTAGATTTTATTTATTAGGAAGTATCTTTTAGATTGTAGCATATGTAAAAGGAACTCCTTATATAATTAACTAGAGCAGTTGAAGTAGATCAGTGTCTTCATTGATCTGGTCATTATTTAGTGACCTAGAAGTTTCTGCCTTTCTCAGAACTGAGAGATATGGAAATGTCTGTAATAAAATCACAATGGAGAGGAGAGGGGAAAAAACCTTTAAATATTTTCTCTGCTAAAAGCAGCCAAAAAGAAGAGTAAAAGATGCACAAGTATAATATAGGCATGGGTCATTCCTAAGGATGTGACTCATTGCTGAAACACTTTTCTTCAAAAAGGTCCATCTTCACTTTCCCTGAGTAAAACTAAACGTAAGTGTTTTTCTCAGACCCAGTCTGGCATGACCATATGGTCTGTAACAGTCCAGGAATGAAAAATACCAGATCAGATCATCTTTGAGTCCTACTGAGGGAGGGGGGAGGCAGTAAAATGATACACTACCAAATTAGTGAAATCATCCAGACTCCTAGCAAGTTGTAGTTGCAACTCTTGGTGCTGGAGCCGGTGGTGTATTTAGGAACACAGTTTTTTAGATTTTTCCTAGCCTTGTGAATCTGTATAATATATAGACATTAACTATAGAATACACATACAAACACATCCTATATAGATATGACTCTTTCCTTTAGTTGCTCCTTTGGTAGAAGACCAGATGATTTGATTAGTTCTAGTGTTCCAAGCACCACATCAACACCAACAGTTACCTCTGCAGCTGGGCTTCAGAAAAGCCTGCTTTCCAGCACAAGCACTACTACAAAGATTACAACGGGTTCTTCCTCAGCAGGCACACAAAGCAGGTGAGTCACATACATTTTGTGTTCAGGCCTACTGTGTGCTTATGTATGTGCATGCATATTTGTTTAGAAGATTGTGGGGCTCTGGATTTTTTCATTTACCTCATTAAAATTATTTACAATCAAAAATTGGTTCCAAAAAGAGGCAATTATGCATGTCTGGGGAAAAAATTAAGTTCCTGAATTATTAACTGTCCTTGAATCAGGCTGCTTAAAATGTAAATTTCTCCTTTGACAGTTTTGGGTGAGCTTTTTGGTTCATAGTTGAAAGATGTCTTGCCTTGTGTTTTAAAAAAATCCATCCCTGTGGTCACGTTTCAGCTGCTAGAAAGTGCTTTCATTGTTTAGCTGTTTTCCTTTTCTCTTTTTGTGTTGCTGCTTTATGATGCGATAGTACCTCAAATCGTTTGTGGGCTGAGGATAGTACTGAAAAAGAAAAGGACAGTGTTCCTACGGCATTGACCATCCCTGTTGCTCCAACTGTTGTAAATGCTGCAGCCTCAACCACAACCCTGACTACAACTACTGCTGGCACTGTCTCCTCCACATCAGAGGTCAGGGAGAGACGCAGGTGTGTAAAGGTCCTCACAGGACTGCTGATCTGTCTTGCCCAGTGATGAAAGTTGTTTGTTTTGCTTTTTAATCTTGTCCTGTTGGTGACCGTCTCTTGAGTAGGTTAATAAATGAAATAACCTGTATCAGCTCAGAACTGTGTAGATTGATATAATGGGCAATTATTAGCATTTCGGCTTGGTGACTCCCTCGGACAGAATTGATGTTTTCATTTCTAGGCAGTGAGCCAGACACTTGTCTTCTTAGCCATCTTCATTTTTTTAATGGTTGTTTTAATTCAAGACGTTTTTGTGATGGAAGATATAAACATACCCAGTCAGACTTATGGAAGACTAAATCTGACAAAAACATATTTTTCGTTATTCTCTATGTTTAGAGAATATTATTAAATATTATTTAATAATATTATTATTATTAAAAAAATTTGATGGATGTTAACTGTTTTTGTTCTTGTAATTTTTGAGATTTTCATTTTAAGATTCTCTTAAAGATTTCTTAGGCATACATGTAAGCCAAATAATTTTTAAGTACATTGAGTACATTCACTTAGTTTTAATCCTAGCACATAAAAGGCACTTATTAAATATCTTAAAGGGTTTATGAATTTATTTTGTGTGCTTAAATGTTATTAAGAGCATTGCTTTACTTCTTCCTGCTGCTGCTAATTGGTATGGAATCACAGATGTGGAAAGGAACTTACCTGTGGTATCTTTGCTTTACAGAAGGAAACTAAGACCCAGAGATATTAAGTGACTTTTCCATTTTTATACAATTAGTGTGAGAGCTAACCAAGGTTGTAGGAGAATCAGTCCAGCTGTTTTTTCCAGCTATCATGCATAGTTCCTAGCTTTGAATTTTGTTTTTCCTCTTGAGGAAAACAAAAGTCTTAGGAAACAAAATGTGACCTTTTCTATATTTTTTCTATTATTTTCTAATATTACAAAATTAAATTAGCTGCATGACTGGTATTTTTTTCTTTTAACAAAAATACCAACCAGATTAACTTTGTCTTATTTCTGACATGTAGTGTTCATATGCAGTCTTTGTCTCTGGTGCCTAGCAAAGTGCATGGCCTGTAGTAAGTATTAATATCCTTGCAGTAATATTTGTGGTGAATATATGAAAAGTAACAAGACATTAAACTTTTAAATGTTAAATATTTTCTATCATTGCATCTTTTATTTTCTACCAATATGTTTATGTTTTATTTCTATTTTTATGATGAAATTTACTGATACGTCTATAAAACCATTAAAGCAGTTAACATTTTGTGATTTGAATACCAGTATAGGTCATACCATAATTTAATTCTTCATTTTTCTATAAATTTAAAACTAGTTTTAGGCTTTTGAGGTGTTTTCAGGTAAGGCCATATAGCCAACAGAAATTAGAGGATCGTAGGCTTCCATCATTCTTTTCTAGTGAAAATAAATTTGAGGACTTTGCTTTTATGGTATAGGGGGAGTGAAGGAAAAACGGTCAGGAATCCTTAGTTTTTTACTCCTTGCTGTGCTTTAATCCTAAGGTTAGCATGCTCGCAAGGTCAGAATTTCTTCTTCTGTAAAATGAGGTATTTGATTTATATAATTTTTAACTTCTGGGATACTTCCTATTTCTAGGATTCCATGCTTTTTAAAAATGTTCCCAGTGACAATTAAAGCCTAATGAATATCTTCCTGGAATCATCAGTTGTTTCAGAACAAACAAATTATGATTCTTAACCTCAGATTTCTTTATTTTAAAGTTGTTGGAGAGAGTTGAGTTTCAGCTTTTTGGAATTAATCCTGGAAGACATTAAAGATTGAGAATTAAATATTTGGAGATATTAATAGGACAGAACAGATTTTAAATGCATAAGAAGCGAAATGTATATGAAATTTTTCCTGGTATATATTACAGAAATTTTGTTTGTCTTACTCTGTTTCAGTGAAGTTTGCAGTAATAGTAATGTTTGTGTTTTGTTTCACGTCAAGTAATTGTTCGCAATTTTGAATACACTGTTGGCCTCTTCTGTTTGTCTTTCAATTAAATTTCATTAATGGTTTTGAAATGTATATGGTTGAATATTTGTCCTCAAAATGTATATATTAGGATTTAAATATATATTGTGGATAAAAAAAGATAAGTTAATATATTTATGCGATTTTAGGTAAACTTACATTTATATTTTAAGATATTATGTAAAATTACCATACTCACTATTAAATTTCACAGTACTCTTGAATTTTGGTATTTTAATTGATCAGGATTGGATGAGGATTTTCTGTTTTTATTAGCTAAGATTTCCAATGGATTAATGGTGGTGGGGGGTGGGGAGTAGAGAAGAGAAGCCAGCTTTAAATTAGGATGGATCATGGTAGCAAATTCTTTCATTTTTTAAATATTTCTAGTTCTTCAGTCTTTCCAAACTGCAAAACAGTATCTTACTAATAAGTTCATATTTGTAGCATGAATTCACATGGAACTGTTGCTTTGTATAAATGTCAGTGAAATTGGGGCGCCTGGGTGGTTCAGTCAGTTGAGCGTCCTACTCTTGATTTTGGCTCAGGTCATGGTCTCAGGGTCATGAAATCAAGTGCCGTGTCGGGCTCCCCCACTCAGCATGGAGTCAGCTTGGGATTCTCTCTCTGCCCCTCCCCTCCTACACCCTCTCTCTCTCAAGTAAATAAATCTTTTAAAAAAAGAAAGTGAGTGAAATTAAAAATAAATAGAGTAATTGGAATTATTGAAAAATTCTTAATTTAAAAATGACAACCTTTCAGTTGCTTAGAAAATAATAAGCAATCTGAGACTACTAAGGACTAAAATTGTGCACCCTATATAGTTACAAGAAAGAGCTCAGTATGACAGTATGATATAGTAATGATTAAGGCAGCAGTGGAATTCGACTGATATATTCTTTTTCATGGTCAGCTCTTTTTTTTAAGATTTTATTTATTTTTGCGAGAGAGAGAGAGAGTGAGCACGAGCAGGGGGAGGGACAGAGGGAGAGACAGACTCCCTGCTGAGCAGGGAGCCCGATGTGGGACTCGATCCCAGGACCCTGGGATCATGACCTGAGCCAAAGGCAGATGCCCAACCAACTGAGCCACCCAGGTGCCTTAGTCAGCTCTTTTTAATTAAAAACACATAAAACATATGAATTAATTTTCTTCTCTACATTTTATTCATAGAGGTCTGCTCTATACAGGAACCCCAGGAGAGGAGAAAGGAACTGAATACCAGACGGGGTCTCTTAAAGTAGTAGGAAATACATAGTGTATTACAAATTGATAGGCTAGATTTTTATGCTAATTTGGAGCAAATGTATGGAAAATTTAAATGAACAGATATTGTAAGTCTTCCATTTAGTAATTTTTTTTTAAGATTTTATTTATTTATTTATGAGGGGGAGAGAGAGAGAGAGAAGCAGAGGGAAAAGCAGGCTCCCAAGGAGCAGGGACCCCGATGCGGGCCTCGATCCCAGGACCCTGGGATCATGACCTGAGCCGAAGGCAGATGCTTAACCATCTGAGCCACCCAGGCGCCCCCATTTAGTAATTTTTATCCCCTTAACCTATCTATATATGTTAAACAAGATATGATAAATATATTTAACTTTTATGGCAACTTGAAACTGTTGAAAAGAATTGAGGCTGTTTTGAAGAGAATGTGATGGTTGATTAGTTCTGTTTGCCTTGGAGATTAAAAGGGCAAATGGCAATGCAGATTTCCCTGTTTTAAACTAAATATGGGAATTTTGACCATTACATAGGGGAGTCAGATTCAGAGAAGTCCATGTTCATTCTTCCTTTCAGAGAAGCTCATGAAATACTGAAATGATAACGTGCAGCCATCTAAGCTGCTATAAAGTTTTCTGTTTAACCAGATTCGCTATTACATTGAGGTTTCATCTCCTTTTATTTTTTTTTTCTTCCCCTCATCTGGGAAGTGTCCAGAAAGCAATAAATTGCATAGGGGCAGTAGATGCATAAATAAGTATTAAATGAATGGCTAAAAAAATAGCCATTGGGACAGAGTTTTCAAGCTGATGTTTCACAGAGCGCTTTCCACATGTAGCAGGTGTACCACAAAAGAAAAGTATTTTCTACTTAAATAATCATGGGAAATGCATAGTTAAACAAGATTAAACAAGTTTCTTCCTTCGGTTCTTCTCAGAGCCTTTAACATGTTGTGATTTTCCCAGAGAAGGTTAAAATGTATAGCATTTTCCAAATACATACAACCAACTTCTGCCACAAAGAAACTCCTCACTATATTCCAGAATTAATTTTCTTAAACTGAAACTATAATAACAAGTTTATTGTTATTCTCTTTCACCTTTTAAATTACTTGTCCCAGAAAAATCACTAGAGTTGTTATAAAAATAGGAAGTATCTGTTATATCTGTTTTAGTATATGTTATATCTAAATAAAAAGCTTAAATCTCACAGGAGTTGATACATAGACAAAATGAAAATTATAAAACAGTGGGAGAAAGAGAAATATCAAGCTTAGTGTAGCTTGAGCATCATGGACCATCAAGAGGGCAGGTATCCTACCAATCTGATCATCTCTTTGGATCTATGCATTGATGCAGATGAAGCCATGTGTTGCTGAATCTCTAAAAGAAAGTCAAACTAAAGAAATGTTGATAACTAAAATATTTTGTTTAGTGAATTTCTTCCTTGTCCTATACGTTTAGGAGGACAAATTAAAAGTATCAGAAAACAGGGGCTCCTGGGTGGCTTAGTTGGTTAAGCGTCTGCCTTTGGCTCAGATCATGATCCCAGGGTCCTGGGATCAAGCCCCATATCAGCCTCCCTGCTCAGTGGAATTTTTTCCTCTGCCTGCCGCTCACCCTGCTTGTGCTTGCACATTCTCTCTCTCTCTCTCAAATAAATAAAAATCTTTTAAAAAAATAAAAGCAGAAAACAAATAGACATTTAATTTTTTAATTAAAATTTTAAGTTATAAACTTAAAACTGTACCAGTATTCTAGTAGAAACCAAATCTAGTAAGATAGAGCTCTTCTAATACTTTGTGAGGTGTGCCTGATTTATGAGATAAATACAGTGCTACTATAATAGCAACAAGAAGTAATCTTTCAGAATACTCTAGAAACCTAGAACTGAAAACATGATAGAGAACATATGGATAAAGGGAAAAAAAGTCAATTATATCATTATGAAATAGTGCCATGAGTTATTCATCCAAGCAGAGAGATCAGATGATATTTTCTCAAACCATCAGGTGATAAAAACAACTTAAGTCAAAAAAAAGTAGGGAGAGGATTTTCATCTTTCTCTAAATTGTTGGATGTCTCAATCAAAAACACCCTCTAGAGAAGTTCTTGACTTACCTTGCTTAAAGTTTATCTGTAATTAAAGTAGAAGCAACACAGAAAACCAGTCTTCTAGAACTAACTTTAACCAATAAGTAAGAGTTAATTGATGGAATTGAGGCAAGTAGATTTTGGATGACGAGGTGAATCCTAGGAATAATGCATCATGTATTCTAGTTTTAGAGAGACAGATTTCTAAAAACTAAAGAGTGTGAAGGAAGAGAAAGATAAATCAAAAGGAATGGGGCTCTCCAAAAGAATTCTGAAAAAACTGTAAATTATTCTAAGGAGCTTGAGATATGTTATACTCTCTGAACGTAGAGCTTTAAAGGGCACGTAGGAAAAATAAAAGATAAGGCATAAAACCAAGAATAAATTCCAAAGTTTGCCATGGATATATGAAGAGTTTTAGGGAGTTTAAAGAGCAGAACGAATTACCAATTGGAAAGCATACTAAAGCTGAAAAGCCTTTTTAAAAAGTAGCATTTGGAGGGGAGGGGCAGGGTGGTATAAACTAGATAAATTTGATAAACAGCATAGAAAATAGGGATACTCTACTTCTGAGTGTTCTCTGAGAAATGTGAATTAGATGGTAATATTATAGCTACATAAAGTATTAACAATTGAACATCCCAGGTAATATTGATCATTGGAAGGAAGTTTTTTTGTTGTGTTGCAGGGCTCTGTCTTATCTTTGCTTATTCAACCCTTTAATTAATTAAATACTAATCTCTTGACATAGATTGCTTGCTTTTGAAATGGTGCATATCCTGTGACAGGATGGAACATAGGCTTAGATGTGTAAGATGAAATGTAGTGAAGCTAAATATTAAGTCCTCTTTATATCAGAAAATCAGTAACCAGAAATAAGATGCTGATTTTAAAACAGTTTATGTATAAAAGCACTTGACTTTTTAGAGAACTCAAAGTGTGAACGAGACTATATCTGCCAAAAACATCATTAATAAATGCACAATGGCAGGAATTCAGGGAGTGTTGCTTGCTGACTAGTCATCCCATATGTTGAATGTGGCCTTCGGTCCTAACCATTCTATCATAAAAAGACATTGACAGTCTAGAGTTTAGCCAGAGAACGTCACCTTTCATCTAGCATGGTATTGCAGGGAACCAAAACAGGGGCTAAGAGGACTGAGGTCACATGGCTTTAAAAAAAAAAAAACAAAACTAATGATGTAATGTATGGTGATTAACATAACAATAAAAAATTTTTAAAAACCTGTAGTTAGGAAGAACTTGAAAAATATAAGTTAATATTATTTCCAATCTAAAAATTTATCAGATTGTATTGCTGAATTTTCAGGGTGGATGTAACCATTTTTGAAGACTTCTTAAAACCCATTAAAATGCTTAACTTTGTAATCATTCACACATTCATATGTAATTATATTCACAGATATTATATCTCCAACTAACAATTTTTACTTATTACTGTAGATCATACCTCACTCCTGTTAGAGATGAAGAGTCTGAATCCCAAAGAAAAGCAAGATCTAGACAAGCAAGACAGTCTAGAAGATCAACACAGGTATATTTAATGTGTATAATATATAAAACTTAAAAACAAATTACCTCTCTTTCACTTCTCTGTGTCATTGGTGGTGCCTTGCTGGCTCAGTTGGAGATCTGGGGTTATGAGGTCGAGCCCCACGTTGGGTATAGAGATTATTTAAATAAATTTTTAAAACCTTAAAAAAATTTAAAAGGGATCAGTGTCAGTATATAATGTGGGTTAATCTTAAAAATAAAGATTGCATTAGCAATCCTGCCCTAGCCTTTTGTATATGGTCACATTTGTTAATATTATATTTAATCCAATTAGCATATGCCTTTGTATGTCTTTGAATTTTTCTTTTGTTGCTAAGATGGTGTCTGGCACAGAGTATTCAGTAAGTGTTAATTAATCAATATGTCTGATAATTATTAAAGAATTCTATGAATATTTGGAGTTGTGGGGAATAGGTCTATTATGTTAGATATTTCAGACCCCTGATGTGCAAGTATGAGGAGAACGTCACTGAGTCTAGTTACTGTCTCCTTCACCTCCTTGCCATTTTAAGTATATCTGATATATCACCATCCTTTTATGCTGTGCCTGTCCTTTCCTACAGTTGAGGAGCTTCCGACCGGATTCAACTCCTTGATCCTTACTCTTACTCACATTTCAAGCTGAACCATTTGCTAAGATCTTAACATATTTTTTCTGTCTTTGTACCTTTACTCCTTGAAATCTAACCTGTTCTTCAAGGCTTATCCTTCAAAAATTATTTTTTTACTGAAATTTTCTCTGCCAATAAATACATAAAAACAAATACATATAAATTCAGCATATAAACAATATTTATATCAGTTTTTCCTTCTTTTCTGAACTTCTTAGGAGTTCATGTGTTATTTCTGTCATCTCCCCTTTGTTTTTGTTAATTTCTTGAATATATAGACTATTTATTACACATACTTTATATCTTTCCCAGTACCTGTTATTGTGCTTGCTCACGATGATTCTTCATAGAATGAATGTGACTTGCCAAGTAGAAATTCTGTTTCAATTTCCAAACCAATTCCAAACATGTATATTTGACTTTAATACATTCATATTAAATTTGTCTACTTATAAAATATTCCTTTGAAACAAGCTATAATGCCTCTCATTATTAAATTTACCTTTTTTGTGTACAGGGAGTAACATTGACTGATCTTCAGGAAGCTGAAAAAACAATAGGAAGAAGTCGTTCTACCCGAACCAGAGAACAAGAAAATGAAGAAAAAGAAAAAGAGGAAAAAGAAAAACAGGATAAAGAGAAGCAAGAAGAAAAGAAGGAGTCAGAAATATCAAGAGAAGATGAATATAAACAGAAGTACTCTAGGACATATGATGAGGTAATAGTACACCAACAACACAGCTGGGTCAAATGGTATGAATAGTTCTTGTGACTCAAGTACAAGAGATTTACATACCAACAACCATATACAAAATACTCAAAAGGATTTTAACTAGAAATCTGAATTATTTGGAGATGATTAGAACATTATTTTTCCTTTAAAATGAATTTAAGTGTTTATATGTTTTTAACTATTTAATATTTTAGATGGGTATTAATTTTAATATTTCACAGACTTACCAACGTTACAGACCAGTATCGACTTCAAGTTCAACCACTCCGTCCTCTTCAGTTTCTACCATGAGCAGTTCACTTTATGCTTCAAGTCAACTAAACAGGCCAAATAGTCTTGTAGGTATAACTTCTGCTTACTCCAGAGGATTAACAAAAGAAAATGAAAGAGGTAAGAAAACCAAATTTTGAAAACACTGTTTCCTACAAATAATCCTTTGAATCTTTTTTTTTTCTTTTGTAGTTCAACAGAAAAGGAAACAGCATTCTAAACTGGGAATCATTCTGCTATTCTTTCAAAAAGAATATGATGGATGGGAATGAGAATAGTAGAAAATAAAAATAGAAATTATGTAGTCTGGCATTGATACACATATCTTTATAATTGAAGACTTCACAAAAATTTTTATGTCCACCAACATAGGAAAAAAGTCAATATAGAAGAACTGATGGGAGACTGTTTCTAGGAACAGTATATTAGTGCCTTAAGTTATTTCTTACCTATTGTGTGGATCATAGTTCTTAAATCGTAAATTCCACACCTATTGTGTGGAATTGTTTTAAGCTAAAATTACCTACACACGTAATGTCCTTGCTAAAACAAAATTGTTTTTATGCTTGCTTCTTGAGAAATTTCTTTTTAAGATATACGGTGGCATATTGATGATCACTATTAACATTTCCTATCATTTCATATAAACTTCCTATTTAAATTTTAATAATTCCTACTTTAAATCAGAGGTAGGTACTACATAAAATCATTTCTGTATGTAGGCATTTTATATTTTAAAAGAAAATCTCATAGTATTAGTCATGACAGTAACAATCATCATATAGGATAAACTTCAGAAAACTTTTTCTTAATTTTCAGCTTTTTTTTGGTTAGAAATATTTGTTGTTTTTTTTTTTTAAGATTTATCTATTTATTTGAGAGAGATAGCATGCATACATGAGTTGTGGGAGAAGCAGAGGGAGAGAGAAAGAGAATCACAAGCAGCAGACTTGGCTGAGCACGAAGCCCAATGCAGGGCTCGATCCTACAACCCTGAGATCATGACCTGAGTCGAAATTAAGATTTGAAATCAAGAGTCAGAGGCTTAACTGACTGAGCGCCCCCAGGCGCCCCTTCGGTTCTTTAAACCACTGAGTGTGAGGCCCACATAATGTTTGTAAAAATTTTGAGCCAATGAAAGTTTAGATTTTCATCTTCTATTGAAAAATTGGAAGATTTAGCAACAGTGCGTCTAAAAAAATCTCACCTATCAACAACTGGCTAGAGCCAAATAGCAGCCCTGCATGACTTGGAATAGTGCCCTCCTGACCAGTTTTATCCATTTATGTTATCTGGATGGCCACTGTAGACATTGGAGTTTGAGATCATTGCTGTAAGCCAATTCCAAAAACAACTCAAAAACAACTCGAAAAAACCCTCTTAATACTATAATTTTGGAATTTCTTTTGCTGTAACTCCTTGCTAATGACACAAGGAGACTTTTGAAAAATAATTTTTAACATTACTTTGTTCCACATAGATGTCTGCTTTTTAAAACAGATTTAAAGGCCCTAATATCTTTTTAGTATATAAGTCTGAAGCTATTTTAACTTCCCTAGGAAGGAAACAAATTTTGAGGCTATATTTTTTTATATTGGTTTGTTTTTAATAAAATATAAATTATTTTTTTCCAGAAAAGGTTTGTTCATAGATACTATTTAATAGAAATGGAATGAATAGTGTATTTATTTTTTTATATTTATTTATTATTTATACCGAATAGGGGACTGGGAATAGTAGAAACAAACTGATAAATTTGGATGCCTGCTAGTTCTTCCCTCACTAAGAACTGGTTTCCTTGAAGTGTTAACTTTGGGTTTAGTAAGTATCTCCCTATCAGACATTAATAACAAGTCCTATTCTCTTCATAGGATTCAATTATTTTCTATCCAGCAAATAGTGTGTCTTTTAGCAAAAGTTTTGTATTAGGCGCTAGGAAAATGAAATAATTAAAATTCTTGTCTTGATCAAGAACCTATCCAATGGGAGATACAAATACATGTTTAAACCAGGTGTTTTATAGGAGCACTGAGAGGGACAAAAAATAGTTGATTGGAGAATTTTAGAAGGCTTCATGAAGGAGATTGACTTTGAATTGTTACTATATTTTTCTTATAAAATACCATCAAGACACATTACTACCATGTGCTTCATTGTAATCCTTAACAGAGGGAGAAAAGAGAGAAGAGGAAAAAGAAGGAGAAGATAAATCACAACCTAAATCAATCCGAGAACGGCGGCGACCGAGAGAGAAAAGGAGATCTACAGGAGTTTCATTTTGGACACAAGATGTGAGAACCTATTAACATATAACTACTTGATAGTATACTTAATTTTTCCAGAAGTACATGCTAATAATTTCTTACATACCTCAGATTACATATTCTTTAGGTCATCACTATGTGTTTTGAGTCAAGTTACTAAATCAGAAAAGTTCTTCTTTATAAGGATAGTTAATGAGTACTTAGATTTTTGGTATTACTGAAAAGCAAGAGTTCTGTCCCAGTTTTGGAATAAAAATAATAGCTAATAGCTACAGCTCAGGAAATAAACATATATATATATAGAGAGAGAGAGAGAGAGAGAATAGAGAATTGTATAGTGGCTAAACTGTTTTACCTTAGAGATTCTTTGAAAGAAAGATGCTTTACATATTTTATTATTATTATTATATATTAGTTTCAAGTATACAATGTAGTAATTCAACAGTTACATACGAAATGCCCACTACAATGAGTGTAGGAACCATCTCTCATTATGCAGTTATTACAGTATTATTGACTATATTCCCTATGCTGTACTTTTCATTGCCTTATTTTATAAATGGAGGTTGAACCTCTTAATCCCCTTCATCTTTTTAACCTGTCTTCCCATCCCTTCTTGAAACAGTTTGTTCTCTGTATTTATGAATCTGTTTGTTTGTAATTTTTTGGACTTTAGAGTCCACATAAAAGTAAAATCATGTGGCATTTGTTTTTCTCTATTTGACTTATTTCACTTAACATAATACTCTCTAGGTCTATCCATGTTGTTGTGAATGGCAGGATTTCGTTTTTTATGGCTGAGTAATATTCCATTGTATATATTTCCACATCTTCTTTATTTAATCTTTATTTAATCTGTCGATGGATACTTGTTACTTATTGTAACTTATTGTAAATAATGCTGCAGTGAACATGGAGATAAATCTGTCTTTAAGGATTAGTGTTTTAGTTTTCTTCAGGTAAATTACCCAGTAGGGGGATTACTGGATAATATGGTATTGCTTTTTAATTTTTTGAGGAAGCTCCATACTGTTTTCTTTTCTTTTCTTTTCTTTTTTTTTTTAAAGATTTTATTTATTTGACAGAGAGAGAGACACAGAGAGGGAACACAAGCAGGGGGAGAGGGAGAAGCAGGCTCCCCACTGAGCAGGGAGCCTGATGTGGGGCTCGATCCCAGGACCCTGAGATCATGACCTGAGCCGAAGGCAGACGCTTAACAACTGAGACACCCAGGCGCCCCTCCATACTGTTTTCCATAGTGTCTGCACATATTTGCATTCCCACCAACAGTGCACAAAAGGTTCCCTTTTCTCCACATCCTCACCAACATTTCTTATTTCTTATATTTTTGATGCTAACCATTCTGACAGGTTGCAAGATAATATCTCATTGTGGGGTGTTTTTTTCTGCATTTCCCTGATAATTAGTAATGTCAAGCACCTTTTCATATATCTGTTAGCCATCTGTGTCTTTTTGGAAAAATGTCTTTTTGATTCTCTTCCTATTTTTTAATCAGACTTTTTTTGGGGGGGGGGTGTTGAGTTGTATGCGGTTTTTATATTTTTTTAATATTAACCCCTTACCAGATAATATTATTTGCAAGTATCTTCTTCCATTCAGTGGGTTAGCCTTTTCATTCAGATGATGGTTTCCTTCATTGTACAAAATCTTTCTAGTTTGATAAGTCCCAATTGTTTATTTTTGCTGATGTTTCCCTTGCCTGAGGGGACAGATCCAAAAATATACTGCTTAAGGCTGATATCCAAGAATTTACTGCCTGTGTTAAATGGTCTTTAATCCATTTTGAGTTTATTTTTGTGAATGGTATAAAAATTGTCCAGTTTCATTCTTTTTCATGTAGCTGACTGGTTTTCCAGCACCCTTTTTTTAAGAGACTTTTTCCTTATTATATACTATTTTGCTCTGTCGAAGATTAACCATATAAGCAGGGGTTTATTTCTGGTTTCTCTATTCTGCTCTGTTGATCTGTGTGTCTGTTTTTGTGACGGTACCATAGTGTTTTGATTACTATCACTCTGTAGTATACTTTGAAATCTTGGATTGTGATACCTCCAGTTTTGTTAAGATTCTTTCTCAAGATTGCCTTTGCTTGTCAGGGTTATTTGTGGTTCCATATAAATTTTAGGATTATTCTAATTCTGTGAAAAATACTATTGCTTTTTGATAGAGATTGTATGAATTTGTAGATTGCCTTGAGTAGTGTGTACATTTTGACAGTATTTTTCTAGTCCATGAGCATTGTGTATCTTTTCATTTGTTTGTGTCATCTTCAGTTTCTTTCATCAATATCTTATCATTTCAGAGTACAGGTCTTTCACCTTCTTGGTTATATTCATTCCTAGGTATTTTATTCTTTTTGATGCAGTTGTAAATGGGAATTTTTTTTAATTTCTCTTTCAGCTAGTTCATTATTAATGTGTAGAAATGCAACATATATTTTTGTGTATTGATTTTGTATCCTGCAACTTACTGAATTCATTTATTCTAATAGCTTTCAGTGGAATCTTCAGGGTTTTCTCTATGTGGTATGTCATCTGCAAATAGTGACAGTTTTACTTATTCCTTACTAATTTGGATTACTTTTATTTCTTTTTCTTGTCTGATTACTGTGGGTGGGACTTCCAGTACTGTGTTGAGTGGTGAGAGGGCATATCCCTGTCCTGTTTCTGATCTCAAAGGAAAAGCTTTCAGCTTTTCACAGTGGAGTATGTTAGCTGTGGATGGGTTCGTCACCTGTGGCCTTCTTTATGTTGACTTATGTTTCCTTTAAAATTTTATGTTGATAATTTTTATCTTAAAAGGATATTGAATTTTGTCAAATACTTTTTCTGGATCGAGACAATCATTTTTATTGTTCATTTTGTTAATGTGTTATATCATATTGATTGATTTATGGATATTGTACCTTTGCATTCCTGAGATAAGTCCCATGCGATCATGGTGAATAATCCTTTTAATATATTGTGTATTTGGTTAATATTTCATTGAGGATTTTTGCATGTATGTTCATCAGTGATCTTGATCTGTAATTTTCTTTTTTTGTGTCTTTGTCTGATTTTGGGATCAGGGTAATGCTGGCCTTATAGAATGAATTTGGAAGCATTCCTTCCTCTTCTGTTTTTTGGAAAATTTGAGAAAGATAGGTATTAGTTCTGTAAATATTTGGTAGAACTCACTTGTAAAGCCATCTGATTCTGGACTTCACTCTTTGCTGGGCATTTTTTGAATACTGATTGAGTTTCATTACTAGTAATCAGTCTGTTCAGATTTTGTTTTCTCCCTGATTTAATCTTAGAAGATTATATGTTTCTAGAAACTTACCCATTTTTTCTAATTTGTTGGCATGTCGTTTTTTATAGTCTCTTATAATTCTTTGTACTCCTGTGGTGTCCATTGTAACTTCTCGTTCATTTTTTATTTTATTTATTTCAGTTCTCTTTTTTTCTTGAGGAAGCTGGCTAAAGGTTTGTCAGTTTTGTTTCTTTTTTCACAGAACCAGCTCTTAGTTTCATTGATCTTTTTTATTGTTTTTTTAGTCTATATTTCATTTATTTCTGCTCTGATCTTTATTATTTCCTTCTTTCTGCTAACTTTGGGCTTTGTTGTTTTTCTAATTCCTTTAGGTATAAGGTTAGATTGTTTGAGATTTTTCTTGTTTCTTGAGGACAAGAAACTTGTCCCTTTTAAGACCATAGGTATAGTTGATTTTGTTTTCTAGCAAATACTTTTGTTTTTTAACCTTCATATCCTAGCCAGTGTATTGCTATAAACTTCCCTTTTAAGACCATAGGTATAGTTGATTTTGTTTTTTAACAAGTACTTTTGTTTTTTAACCTGCGTATCCTAGCCAGTGAAATTTTTTCCTTTTATAATTTTCTTATTTCTAGTTATGGCCTTCTCTTTTCCACTTACAGAAGTCTCTTTAACATTTCTTCTAAGGCTGGTTTAGTGGTGATGAAGTCCTTTAACTTTTTTGTCTGGGAAACTCTTTCTCCTTCAATTCTTAATGATAACCTTTCTAGGTAATCTTGGTTATAGGTTTTTTTCCAGAAGATTGTAGGTTTTTTCTGTGACAGCCTTATGTCACACAATCTCTTCTGGCCTGCAAAGTTTCTGCTGAAAAATAAGCTAAGCCTTGTAGGGTTTCCCTTGTACATAACTAGTTGATTTTAAGATTCCTTTTAATTTCTGACATTTTGATTAATATATATCTTGGTGTGGACCTCCTTGGATTCCTCTTGTTTGGGGATCTGTACACTTCCTGGATCTGGTTGTCTGTTCCCTTCCCCAGGTTAGGGAAGTTTTCAGTTATTATTTCTTAAAATAAGTTCTCTGCCTCTCTCTCTCTTCTCCTTCTGGGACCCCTATAATGTTAATGTTAATATACTTGATGTTTGTCCCAGAGGTCCCTTAACCTGTTCTCATTTTTTAGTTTTTTTCTTTTTGTTGTTCACCTTCGATGCTTTCCACTAACCCTGTCTTCCAGATTGCAGATTCATTCTTTTGCATTCTCTGATCTGCTGTTGACTCTAGTGTATCTTTCATTTCAGTTACTGTATTCTTCAGCTCTCATTGGTTCTTCTGTTTTCTTTGTTGAAGTTCACCCTTAGTTCATCCATTCTTCTCTCAAGTCTGGTGAACATCTTTATGACCATGACTTTGAACCCTGTATCAGGTATATTGGTTATTTCCATTTCATTCTTTTTCTGAGGTTTTGTCTTACTCTTTCATTTGGAACATAGTCCTCTGTTTCCTCATTTTGTCCTACTCTTTGTGTTTGTTTCTCTGTATTAAGTAGGTCAGCCATGTCTCCTGGTCTTGAAAGTAGTGGCCTTGTGTAGAAAGGGTTTTGTGGTGCCCTGTGACACAACCCTTCCCCCCACCCTATCAACAGAACCAGGCACTCCAGGGGTGTCCCCTGTGTGAGCTGTGTGTACCTTCCTGTTGTAACTAGGCCATGATCTGGGGGCACTGGTGGGTGGGCTGGCCCTCAGCCCTGCTGGCTGCAGTGACCAGCTGCGACTACTGCAGCTGCACTGGTGAGCAGTGCTGGCCCCCAGTGCAGCTGACTAAGAAGCCTGGCTGTAGCTGCTGTGGGTAGGCTGGTGGGTGGGACTGGCTCTCCCCTTCCCCAGGACAGGAGTAGCTTTGAAAGTAGTCCAGTCCCCACTAGGGCTGCCTGCTAGGTGTGATGGGACAGTAATCATTTCCTGGGGCACCAGTCCTGACCAAGGCTGCCCGCCAAGTGTTACAGAGCAGGAGCCACTTTGAAGGGGTGCCTGTCAGTGTGAGTGGATTGCGCAGGGAGCATCCACAGGGAGAGCTGGAGTGGGGTGAGCAGTGCTAGGAAGGTAGATAGAGGGTGTCAGAACTGGAGCCTGTGTCTGGCCAACTAGGCAGAAAGGGGTTGGAAATGATGCTAGCTAGTACCTCCTTTCCCAGAGAAAGCTCCTACAGCACCTCAAGCACATGCCCTAAAATTAGTAAGTAAATCTTCATGTCTAACCCAGCTGCTTTTCAAACTGCTGCCTCTGTGCAGGGTCCCGAACCAAATGACATAGTACAATAGCCCTTTGAAAGTGGAGTGTCCATTTCCTATAGCCTTCTGTCTCTTCCAGAGTTAAGCCCCATTGATTTTCAAAGTTCCTGGAGTTAAGTCCTGCTTATTTTCAAAGCAGGATGTTATGTGGATTCATCTTCCTCATGCAGGTCTGGGGACCTGCATGGTAGGGGTTGCCCAATGTGAGGCATGATTCCCCTTGCTCCTTGAGGAGGAGTTCTGTACCTGTGATACACCTCTCATTTGTGGATTGCCGTGTGGGAGGTTTGGTACCCAACTGCCTTTCTGCCCCTCCTACCCTTCTCCATGGAGCTTCTGTATGTTTTTTAGCAATGGAAGATCTGTTCTACTAATTTTCAGGTTGTTTTCAGAGTAAGTTACATTATATGTGGCTATTGCCTCAGTGTGTCCATGGAAGGAGATGAGCTCAGGATCCTCCTACTTCACTATCTACCCAGAACTCCTTAAGATGCTTTACATTCCATTTTCATGAATATGATTATATAATATACATAACACGGTGTTTGATAGAAGCAGTGCTTTGGCTTATCAAAGTATAACAATTTAATCATACAAAATTTTTTTTTCTTATCCCTGTTTGTATATATATCTGCCTAACATTGCTATTCATATACAGGAGAAAGAAGAACTATAGCATAGCACAATTAACATGAAATTTATGCTATTTCAATAGAACATAGAACTATAGAAGGACAAACATAATCTGTTTGGGTCTTTTCAGCCTCTTGGGTATTTTTTTTTTCCATTTTTCTTTTAATTTTTAATATAGAAGGTTCAAACGTACAAAAGTAACAGAGAAGTATAATGACCCCGCTCCAGGTATCCATTGTTTAAGCTAAATCCCTACCATCTCCCCAACTCCCATATTATTTGAAGAAAATCTATAGAATTTCATCTAAAAATTTTAGTATGTATTTTTAAGAGGAAAGGATTCCTTTTTAAAAATTACTAGAATTGTATTTTTTAAGTAATAAGTAGTCACAATGTGTATGTGTTACCATACAACAAATGATTACAATACCATGATCACATTTATTGTTAAGTAAGTTAACAGTAAATCCTTAATATTTAATATCCAGTCAGTTTTAATGTCCATTGATTCATATATGCGCTAAGTGGTTTGTTGTACTTTTATACTTTGCTGGTTTGGTTGGAATGCAGTAAGGACTATGCGTTATGATTCATTATATCTTTAAAGCCTTTTTTAATCAGTTTCTCCCTCTCATTTTTTTCCTTACAATTATTTTTGAATGAACTGGGTTATCATACCCCAGAAGTGTTGTTTAACACATTCATGTGGTTGTTTATATTTCCTATAAATTGGTATTAATTGGTAGCTGCCATTATACCAATTGGTAACTACCAGGTAGAGAACTGATCCCATTCTGGTTCAGAAACTCTTTTGGCAAGGTATGTTTGTTCATCAAGAAGTATATGATATCTGGTTGATTTTAATTGATTGCTCATTTACATTTTAATAACAGTAAAATAAAACCTCACAGTCTTAGTTAGCACCCTAACATAGTAACTCTTTCTTGTTACTTAAAATTATCTTTTTAATAAGTTGTATGCGTTAGGAGATTCATAGTCAAAGCTGTTTTTATTAGATAGTATTTATTTTTCCTGAGTTTTACTCAGACCAGCTCTCCCTTCAGAACTTCACTTTCTGGAATACCCTTAACTTGCATTGCAAGGATTCTTCCTGGGATTCATATTGGCAGTACTCATCTTTTTAACTTGACCCTGCCTTGAATTGTGTTCTAATTAGCCGCCAGAGCACAGGTCTTCTTTCCCCATCTTAGCCACATTTGAACCCATATCAGACAACATACAAAAAGAACCAAGAGCTCTGTCAAAGAAAGGGTGTTATGTAGTTAAGCAGCTTTTTTAATCTCTTGTGTTAGTAGGCTACCCCCCTTTTTTTTATTACTACTTTTAGGACCTCTGAACCTCCCCACTTTTTAAATTTCCAGTTCCTATGTTTTCCCATGAAACTGCAGTTTTTAAAAGCGATCATTTCATGATGTGGAATTCATATTTTTCTATTAACATTTATATTAGTAAATAAAACTAGCAACAGCACCATTGATTTCACGTGATTTCTATTTAGTGTGCTATAAACTCCCAAGAAATTTCCAGATGTTGATAAACTACCTAAATATAATTGGACTTTTGCACAAATCTTGCCAAGCTTATAGAATCCAACTTTTCTTGCTTAATATAATGAATTTCCTATTTTTGCTGCCCCATTATAGTTGAGTATCTAAATAGTACATTTTAAACTGTTAAAGTACATGCAGTATCATTACAGTATAAAATGTAATACCTTCTTCTGCTAAGCCTCCAGTTTCCTCATCCCCACTGTGAATGTGTTTCCTAAATCATGTTTTTAGGTAGATGGTATTTTTCCACCATTGTTAAGCTACTTAGATTGTGTCATGCAGACAAAATAAGGTTTCCTCAAAATAGGGTAGAAAAATTCCCACTTAAGAATCAGTTTTCCTTTTGATTTATTTCCTGGTAGATTTTTCTCAAGGGTCGTTTTAAATTAGAAAGCCCTGAGGCGCCTGGATGGCTCAGTTGGTTAAGCGACCGACTCTTGATTTCCACTTAGGTCATGATCTCAAGGTCATGAGATTGAGCCCCACATCAGGCTCCCTGCTCAGCCCAGAGTCTGCTTGAGTGTCTCTCTGCCTCTCCCCTCCCCCACCCCACATACCCCCCCATCGCTCGCTCATACGCATCACACACATTACTTGCATCTCTCAAATAAAAAAAATTTTTTCTAAATTTAGAAAAGCCCTAAAATATTTAAGTATCAAGTGTTTGAAATTTATTTTTACCTTTCTAAAGTAAATTGACAATATATTTTAGAGCGATGAAAATGAACAAGAACAACAATCAGATACAGAAGAAGGATCCAATAAGAAAGAAACTCAGGTAAAAAGCATTTTTTGTGTTTAGAAGTATTCATATTTTTTAAGGATTACTGTTTGCTTGTGTTTAAATTTATTCATGCAAGACAGTTAACTGCACACTGTACCTGCATGCTGGGAATAGACTCGGTGTCTCTCTGGGATCAGGGGTAAAGGGACTGGAAGGGACACAAAGAATATTTTAGAGGCGATGGAAATATTCTGGATCTTGATTATAGTGGTGATGTTCTGGATATATACAGCTGTCAAACTTACCAAACTGTATACTCTAAGTGGATAGTTTATTATATGTGATTTAATCTTCAAAGTTGAAAAGAAAAAACAAAAGTATCTAAAGGGATATCGAGAAGTAGTGAAAGGCAAAGTTACCTTCTAGAGAAGACAGTAGGTCTTTTTAACTTTCTTTGCATTTGTTTAGAAATTTAGTGCTCTAAAGAACTTTCATATTATCACAACTGATTGTACCAACAATCTTCTCCAAAAGGGAGAAGATTACTCAATAGTAATAAACTAAGGCAAGTTTGAATGACTTAAAAGGTTACATAACTAGCAAATGCTGAAAGATTCTTCCCACTATTTTCCCCCCTCTATTCCCTATTGTTTGGCTGTGGAGAAAGTGGACATCATTTAAAGAGCTCTATTCGCATAGGGGTGGAGCTGTATAATCTTCTAAGCTTAGCAGTATCTAACCTGAAATGGCATTCTGTCATATCATCTTTATTTTTGACTTGGAGTTCCTAAATAGAGCTATTGAAATGCTTTTCAGTCAGCAAGGATCTACGATAATATGAAGTGACCAGAAGTTGGTTACCTGTGCTATGTGACTGTGGAGGTTACTTTTAGGGCCAAGTTTCCTATTTTGTCCGGAAAGGTACCTTTATTTTATAATTAGGTACCCAGACAGATACTGAAGAATTAATTACTTCCAACAGTAAATTATTTGCAGGGTAAAGTTTTATCACTTTTAGACCTTTTGCTTCTCAGTTGTCCGCACTTCCCCAGTTCCCCTATGTCTCGTGTTTATTATATTCGGTAAACCCAACCGTTGTCTTCCTTTCCCAGTGTTACCCTATGAATTCCCATCTTTCAAGGAAAAAATAATAGGTAAACAAAAGGAAATGGGTTAGTAACCATCCCTAGTTGGCACTTCTCACTGCCTTATCACATAGACCCTCACCCATCAGGCTGGGATAGAAGGGAAAAGATTTTCTGACTTCAAAGTTGTGACCTTGAAGCATATTGATACTTGTATTTAAGTTTTACTGTTGAAATTATATATGAGATACATTAACATTGAGTAGAAAATTGTTTCTAAGAAGAAACATTTTCTTATTTCCAAACAATTTAAATAGGTTTTGTTCATTTTAAATAGGGGGCTGTTTAGCTCTTGATTTTGTGCTAGCATTCAATTACAAGTAACAGAAAACCCAACTGAAACCGAATTAAAACGAAGAGAATTTATTATGCTCCAGTTGTATTGCACAACCCTCTATGTCAGCTTCATCCTGAAGCAGGTTTACCTTAGGTGTCTGAGATTATAGTATTGGCTTCAGCCAGACAAGGTCCACCACTAGGATATTGCAGCCATTTTGCTACTAATGTTGGCCATATACCATCTCACCTAAACCAAATGACTGGTACAACCATGAGGAAAAGGAAGAATGGAGGTTAACACACTAACACAGTGTCTTCTACAATAAACAAGAAAAGTGTTTCTAGTCATTAAGTATGCCACTCTTTAAAAACTTGTAGCAGCAGCCCTTTTTTGTGTAAAAGTATTAGCAGCAAAATTCTTCTGTGCATTTTCTGAAATAAATAATGTCATCATCACCTCAAAAGTGTGTTTGACAATAGAACACCTGAATCCAAGTTAACCACATTAAAAACTGGCATTGGGTCATGTACTTTTTTGCTTCAAAGTAAATTGTATAATGTCAAAAAGTTCCGAATTGCATGTGAAGCTCAAGCTGTCTACCTTCAGGATATAAATTAAAAGAAATTAAGATTAAATTTTGTTGCAGAAAATTATATATTATTGGAATCATATATTATTATAACATGCATTATTTCTAAAAATGGGGGCTTCTGTTGCTTTGGTTATTGTGATTTGCTTCATTAAGTTATTAGATAATAAAACTTTACCATGCAAAGGATACTAATAATAAACCAAGAATTTAAGTATGACACCAAGGCAAGAAAAAGAAAAGATTAAAAGATTTGATTATTTAAACATAGAAAACTAAAATATGACAGAAACAGTACCCTTCCTTAAAGTTGAGACACATTTGCTGAGTTAAAAGTGAATAGTCTTAGCCGTCTTTTATAACATTTAAAAGATTGGTATTTATACTTTGAAAGGCTCAAGGAAAAGAAAGTAGAGACAGAATACATGAAATTTATAAATTTTACAAAAGAAATATAAATGGCCAGGAAGCTTGAAAATGCATTTAATCTCATTAATAAACCAAAGACATGACAGTTAATATAAAAAGTGAAATTGGCAAATGCTCAGATTTGGTATGATCACTATGAAATAGTATTTTTATATAAGATTTGGGGACTGTAATAAATTCATCCTTTATGGGAGATTAGTTTAACAGTACAAAATCAAATTCATACATGGGTATGTATTCAAAAAAGGTAACAGTTATCTAGAGGGTTGGAGGCAGGGGAGTTACAGAGGAACTTTTTATGCTGTGGTACTTTTAGATGAGCTTATAGTATTGTAATTAAGTGTATTTTTACTTCGGTAAAATAATTTTAAAACATGGGGAGCAAGAACATTGCTATATGAAATAAGGACATACGCTAAATGAAATAAGCTAGTCACAAAATAGACATACTGTATGATTCCACTTACATGAGGTATCTAAACTATTCAAACTCTTAGACAGTAGAATTGTGGTTTCCAAGGGCTGGGGATAGAAGAATATAGGGAGTTGTTCAATGGGTATAAAGTTTGTTTTGCAAGATGAAAACATTCTAGAGAAGTGTTGCACAACAATATGAATATAGTTAACACTATTGAGCTATACTCCTAAAAGTAGTTTAGATGGTAACTTTTAAGTCATGTGTTTTTTATTACAATCTTAAAAATGTAAAAAATACATGATTTTTTTAATTTATGTGTTTTTGTTTTATTTTAGCTTTTTATTCTATTATGTTAGTCACCGTATAATACATCATTAGTTTTTGATGTAGTGATCCACGATTCATTGTTTTCGCGTAACACCCAGTGCTCCATGTAGTACGTTAGCACCATGATTTTTAAAGACAAAGAAATGAAATTTGAGTGATTTCTGTGACTGCTTGGAGTTTTTATTTTTTTCTTAAATTTAAATTAGTGAACCAGAGTACAAACTATGAGGTGAATGGCGATCTTTTCATTTGATACGCACACATTTTATTTCATACTTGGATATTTTTCTGAATTTGAATAGTATCTCTTGGTTTTTTTTTATTATGTTTTTTTTTGAGATATAATTGACATATAATATTGTATTAGTTTCAGGTGTTCAGCGTAGTGATTCATTGTTGTATATATTGAAAAATGATCACCACAGTAAGTCTAGTTAACATCCATTCCCACACTTAGTTACGGTTTTTTCCTCTTGTGATGAGAACTTTCAAAGTCTCTTAGCAATGTATGAATTTGAATCTCTTGAAAGTTGAAATTTAACTTCAGAAATTGTTAATTGTCATAAAACTAATGAACAAATCAATGAAATAAAGCATTACATCAAAAAAATAGGAAGCAAGTGCAAAATTAAAACTGGTTTTGCAAAGGAAATTTAAATAGACTTTAGTAAGGCATTTTTAGTCCAAATTAGACTTAAACAATCCCAAAGGAACCCAATAATTTTACAGTGCATTCAAAGATAAATATAGTGGAAAAATACAAATACCTACTTCAGAAAGTTAACAAACCATTTCTGAATAGTTGCCTTACAGAGAAGTGTAGTTTGAGCAAGAGCTTCAATAGAAAGGGAAAGGAGCTAAAGATGACCAACAAAAAACAAAAATACTTGGTCCCCACCTAAGATTCTTTTACCCTATTAATCATTTCACCATTTAGGTAAGAAGAGTTATGAAACATTGATAAAGTATACCACTTGCTTGAGAAAATTAAGTCTCCAGTTGCTAAACTTTGACGGAATTTATAGCTGGGTTTCTGAAAGTAAATTTTAAACAAAATTATGTGTATGTTATTGTACATAAAATACCTTAGGTATTCATTGTTTGCCTCTCATGTTACTGTCTCAAAAACAGAAAAATGAGAAAAATAGTTGCTTTGGGATGTCACATAGTAAACTTGACATTTCTTAACATAAATAAACCTATTACTTTCTCCTGAGTAGGTAGAAGTAATAGATTTTTGTTCTAGTCCTCTTTTTTTTCTTCTAATTAAAAATACTGTATGGTGGCATTTGTAGGAATTCATAAAAGTTGACCATAAATTGCCAAATGTAATTATATGGTTATTGTGCATGAAAAATGTGTAATGACTCTGTTTAGAACTAAGAACAATCACATTAAAGTTAAAACGTATATATAGTATATAGATAAGTTACTTTAATAGTGTGAACTGTATATAAATGTTAAATTTACTTCATCATCAAGTTACTTTAATGAGAGTATAAAAATTTAATATGCCTATGTTTTTTCTCTTTCTTCTAGACGGATTCCGTACTAGGTATGTTTTACATTTTTACTGACTTTTTTCTTATTTTTATTCTGTGTTGCTTAATAAATATTTAAGCAGTATTACCGGCTTTCATTGTCAAAGCCTTTACTTCTAGTTCAATAGTCCATAGTAAGTCACTATTTATAAAAAAGAAAATTTTGTAAGTCCTTACAACAGTGTTAACTTTTTAAATTTTCCTAAGCCTCCTAAATTACTTCAGTATTAACTATGTCACTATTACAGCAGGGGCTGATGAAACCCACCAGAAATTTATTTGATTAGGTATTCTGAATCTTCTCTCTGATCCCTGCTTTAGATAAAAACAGTGAAGACACAAAAAATTGTCATCTGTCTCAAAATTATTCACCTTTTAGAGAACCTCCACAGTGTCCTTAAGTCTAATCTCCATTGCATTTCTCTCACTCGTAATAGTTAACTAAAACCTTGTAAAACTAAGAACAAATTTTTATGTACTGATGATTCTTTTGAATTGAATGTAGAGACAATAGCATCTATCAGGAAAAGGTAACCTGAATTAATAATGAGATAATAAGAAAATTCTCATGTACAAATGAGATAGGTTCTTTCTGTTTAGGGCAGACCTCTATCACTTTGGATAGAGGAGTTTATCAGATCTCAAATGTTATTAATTTTTAAACAATTACATGCCACTTAAAGGAAAAGTGCTACCAATTAAACTATAATACACCATCAGTTATAAGCCATGTTCTGATTTCAGAAATTTTAAAATGTAGAAAAAGTGTACAGCTTAAAATTGTTGAAATAATTTATCATGATGTGAAACCAGTTCTGACTTTTTAGATGTATTGAATGTCTCCTCAAATAATAGAAATTAATAGTATTATAAATAACTTTCCATTTATTATCACAAATACAGATGATAACAGATGAAAGAGAATGTCACCTACTACTTGGAATATCAAGTTAAAATGTACTAGGATGCATGTAAATGGGAGCTGTAAAAACCTGTAATAAAGATTTTGACTTTAACTCATCTTTTAAAGATATGAAACCAGTTCCACATCAGCTGGTGATCGATATGATTCCTTGCTGGGTCGCTCTGGATCATACAGTTACTTAGAAGAAAGAAAACCTTACAGTAGCAGGCTAGAAAAGGATGACTCAACTGACTTTAAAAAGGTAATTGGATTATTCAACTGTATTTCATTAAAAATAATCTTTTGTCTTAATATATTTATGTTTGGATATTATTCCTAGAAACTCAGAATGAAATCAGTATCTTGAAATAACTTACTTTAATTTTCAGTTTGGGGCACTGAATGGTAGGGAGAATATAAATAGCTGTTTGGGGTTTTTTTGTTTTTGTTTTTTAAAGATTTAATTTATTTGTCAGAGAGACAGTGAGAGAGGGAACACAAGCAGAGGGAGTGGGAGAGGGAGAAGCAGGCTTTCCGCCGAGCAAGGAGCCGGATGCGGGACTCAATCCCAGGACCCGAGCCGAAGGCAGACACTTAACCGACTAAGCCACCCAGGCATCCCTAGCTGTTTGTTTCTTAAAGGGAAGAGACTTTATTTCACACTTAAGTGTCTCAGGCCAGTACTGTGATACTGTGATTGAGCTGAAAAGAGGCATGGGAGCGGGGGGGGGGGGGTTGTGTGTGCATGTACACTCACACAAGCATGCACTTACACCTTACCTATTTGTCAGTAAGAGGCAGCCAGAGAACAGAGCTTTTCCTAGGAGAATATAGCTTTTCCTAGGTAACTAAAAAACTTGTGATAGTTGTAAGTGCTATTATGTCTTAAGGATGGAAGTGTTTAAGAAGTAAGTCCTGGAAACTCAACAGTCTAGGATTATGACTCTCATAATTCTTAATATTATGAGCTTAGAATAAACCTGATGAAGTTTATTGGGGAAAAAGAAGGCTTGTGATATTTGTACATGTTCCCCCAGGTAGTTGGCAGCTATTTGAAAGTTTCTTACAAGCCAGGTCAGCAAAAGAAGGAAGGTGGGGGGTCAGTTTACATTATGTATAAGACTGTCATTCATTCAGTAAAGAACTGAACACTGAACTGTCCTAAGTAGTGAGCTTCTGCTCATAAGGCAGTAGAGTTAGAGATAACTGTCCTTGTTCTTGTGGACATCTTCCATGTAGTAGTAGAGACCAACATGATCATACAGTCATATTAATAAATGTAAAATTTAAAAATTGAAACAATTATCTGAAGTAAAGAATCCATTTCATAAGAGTGTATAACAAAGGAAAGTGACAGATAGATTTCCTAAAGAAGTGAAGCTTCAGAGGCGAATCATAGAAGGATGATTATTTAACTGGCAAAATGGGAGAAAAAAGTTTTCTGGATGGAATGAGATATAAAGACACAGATGTGGTGGCAGAAAGGCACGGGATGCATTGAAGTGATTAAATCTTCAGTATAGCTAGTAGGGCAGAAGAGATGGTCTTGTGAGGTTACACTTAGATGTACAGGCCAGGGCTAGACTGTATGGTGCTTCACAAGCTATCCTAAGGGGATCTTTGTACTGAGAATGCCGGGAAGCTATTTGGGGTTTCTGATGTCCGGGTTAACGGAGTGGTTGGCATAAGAAATTGAGATTGTCATTTTAGAAAAAGTTAACTCTTGCTCCTATGTATAGGACAAATTGGAGGTCAGGAAAACAATTCTAATACTAGAATAGTCTAGATAAGAGATGATTTTAAGCATCTATACTCGTAGCAGGAGAGATGGGGGAGAAAGAAGTAGTAGATTCAAATGTTAGGAAGTATTCAAGAAATAGTTCACTTACCTTCAAATTTTAGTAGAAGCAGTACAATTACAATGATAAATACAACTGATGCTCCATGTCAGTGTCAGGAATTCAAGGGAGAATGTAGGCAGAAAAGCTCACAGACCCCAGATGAAGATCACAGTGGCTCCTCAGCTGTAGCTATAGTTGCTCTGTGTGGTTCCTCTTTACCATATAACTGAAGATTTGTTAATGGAAATAGAAAAGTTAGATTTTTCAGTGAAGTCTTAAATTTTAAAAACTGGAACTAATGTGTTAAAGAGTTTACATGGGACAAATACCTGCATAACCAAAAATTTTTGCCTTGCAACCATAAAGCATTGAAATATTTTTAACATATCCTTTAATGGCTCATATGTTACATTAATCTTTCTGTTTTAATATTGCAAGGTAATCAGTGAGAAACCTTAAAATATTAAGAGAGCAGAAAAGTAATTTGTTGTTCTACCCTAATTTTTATAGCTTTATGAACAAATTCTAGCTGAAAATGAAAAGCTGAAAGCACAGCTACATGATACAAATATGGAACTGACCGATCTTAAATTACAGTTGGAAAAGGCCACCCAGGTTTGTACCTTTTTCTCTTTGTTACCCTGAAGGTAATGGTTTTGATTTATTCTGTCTAAAAAATTAGATTGAAATATTCTCAGGTGTTTCTTTGAAACATAAGTTTGGTTACTGATAATAGCTTATTACTAAGAAGGAATCAAAATAATACATAACTTCATTTACTTCTTTCTAGAATAAATTGAAATATAGAAGTAAAACCTTATAATGGAAAATTGAAGTATTTTTAAGCCAAAAATACCTATGTTGTGTTACATAAAGGGCTTAAATGCTTATTTCCAGCATACGAAATGTAGCAAGGCATTGAAAGCATCTATATGGAATCTTCTTAAAGCCATTAAAAATTTTATAATTTATAATCATTTTTATTCATTGTAAATATTTCCTGTTTATTCCCAAAATTAATTTGATATACTAAAGCTAGAAGATAGTTTGTCATTAACTCTTTTTACTTAACTTCTGTGCAACAGCCTACAGGAGACCGTTTTAGACAAGAAAATTGGGATAGCCAAACAAAATTCACAACCATATACATATGATCTAGGCTGTGTATGATCTAGGAATTGTTTCCCAAGCTTTTTCCATGGAATACTAATTGTGGGAGATAGTAATAGGCACATTCCTTCCTCATTCTCCACCTGTCCCCCTTCAAAGAAAAGAGTTTTGTGACCCAAGTATTTCATGGGAAATACTATATTACATCTTGGAGATTTTACAGGATACTATTCATGTGTTAAAAGGCTCTAAGCAGTCTTGTAATTTTTAAGAAAACAAATTTGTTTAATTTTAACATGAGACTTTGTAGCATAAACACATTTCTACAGTTCAGCGTTTGGAATCCAGTTTGAAATCACTTATCTAGAAATGACATCTCTGGTTCCATAAATGAGACTATACTTTCTTTGGTCATTCTTTTACATTCATCTTTTTTATAATCTTTTAAAAAGTTAATTCTCTATGTTGAACTTACACTTGTTACCAGGTCCCCCTTTTGTTGTTGTTAACCACTATTACATTGTGAAGCAGTTGTTTGTGCACAATGGAGGCTTTGCTAAAATTCCAGGAGTTAAAGCTAAAAAAAGAAGATAGCAGGAGGGGAAGAATGAAGGGGGGGAAGTAGGAGGGGGAGACGAACCATGAGAGACGATGGACTCCGAAAAACAAACTGAGGGTTCTGGAGGGGAGGGGGGTGGGGGGATAGGTCAGCCTGGTGATGGGTATTAAAGAGGGCACGTTCTGCATGGAGCACTGGGTGTTATGCACAAACAATGAATCATGGAACACTACATCAAAAACTAATGATATAATATATAGTGATTAACATAACAATAAAAAATTTTTTAAAAGGCTCTGCAGATTCCATCAGTTGATGAGGGTTTACTATAAAGATACACAGAGAAGTAAGTCAGAATAAGAACACGTTTCATAGTGAGGTGTCATAAAAACTTGGAACGTCATTCAAGTTACAACTTGCTAGGGTAACTTAGACGTCATGGTAAACTGGAAAGTCATCATTCTCTGGGTTGTATTAGTAGCTTCATGAGCCTCCTCACACAAAAATACCATCACTAGTTTTCTGAAAATAACTCTAGCTTGAGAGATTTGATCATAACGTTTTCTAAATAAAAATGTCCACTGCTTTCTATTGCTCTGTCCTGTCAGTACGGTGAGTCAGCTAATCGATGTTTCTACTACTTACTACCTTCTCTGTATCTCTGTTCTGCCTACCCTGTTGTCGTTTAATTCTTCCTAGATGTCTCTCATTCAAAGTCTGCAAGAAAGGGGATCTGATAGAATTAGCCAGTTATTATCAGCATGGAGCAGTCCTGTTAGTGACTATTTCATAGGACACTGGACAACCTTAGAGCAAGTTGCCTTTGGGTCGTGTACCAATTTCTGATCCTATGGATTGTGGCCAGAAAAACAAGTTACTATTAACTGCCTTAGCAGACATTCTGAGTACCATGCCCAGTATACTGAATGAATAATGGAAAGGGTAATTCGGAGTGTAAGATACTGGTAAATATTCAGAGTTAATATCTTAGTTGGAAAAACTATGTAAATGTTTTTAAAATTTAAGAGTACATGTGAAAGCAAAACTGATAAGCATTAAACTTTTTGTTCAATTTTAGAGTATTTATCCTGAGCATTTAAGTCTACCAAGAATCATTCCACCTGATTTTTATTTTCTTTTTGGGGCATTACTCCCATAACTATTCATGGGTATACATAGTGGTAGCAGTTTGACAGTTGCATGGAGTTTTATCCAACTATCATCCTCTTAATAGTGTGTTTAATAATACTTGGCCAAGGGACTTAGAATTCCTTTTTTTTTTTTTAAGATTTTATTTATTTGACAGAGAGAGACACAGTGAGAGAGGGAACACAAGCAGAGGGAGTGGGAGAGGGAGAAGCAGACTCCCTGAGTCCCACGACCCTGGGATCATGACCTGAGCCAAAGGCAGACAGTTAACAACTGAGCCACCCAGGTGCCCTGTGACTTTAGAATCCCTGAATCCTGCCTGCGTCCAGCCACCCTCCTTCCTGTAGTCTCCAATGGAGGGAAATAGGCTGATTTACCAGAAACTGGTTTGATGAATAGTATTTTGTCAAATGCCAATTCACTAGATTCACTAATAATGATTTTAGCAGCTTTAACTAGAACATTAACCAAAAATATTAACTCAACTTGATTTCTTAACTTAAGAAATGAGCAGATGAATCATAAAATTGCTAAAATGTTCCTATATGAAGAAAAATCCTCAAAAAATGCTAATTTTCCATCTAAAATTTTATTAACTTGTATGTAATGGCATTGTTTCAGCTGTTTCTGAATTCTTTTGGGTGCTTTTGAATGTCATTTTTAAATTTTTCAGTCTTTTTTTTTTCCCCCAAGTAATCTCTACACCCAGCATGGGGCTCAAACTCATGACCCTGAGATCAAGAGTCCCATGCTGTTCTGATGGAGCCATCCAGGCATCCCTACATTTTTCAGTCTTTATTTAAAGCGGTTTTTAGGATTCATTTGCAAATCTTCAAGGGGCATATTAGCCTTTGTTCTGCATTTTTAGCAGTTAAATATAAATTTAAATTTAAAAACATCAAAAAGAAATCAGAATTAGCTGGAAACTCTCCTCATACTTGAAATTCTGAATTTGATTTCTAACAATAAGTAATTAAAATACGCCAACTTTTATTTTTCCAGAAAGAGTAAGCACAAAAGCATAAAACCATTTAAAACAACAGAGAAAAGGAAGGACACCTGGCTGTGATTAGATCTTTACATTTTATATACCATAACCATAAAAAAGAAATTGTGAAAAGAAGATCAAAAAGTAACTTAGGTTACAGGCCTTGAGGAGACTAAAGTATGAATGCTGAAATGGTTGACAGAACAGAAAATTACATAAAGAATCGTTTAGGGCGCCTGACTGGCTCAGTCAGTAGAGCACAACTATTGTTCTTGGGGTTGTAGGTTCGAGCCCCATGTTGGGTGTAGAGATTACTTAAAAATAAAAAAAAATAAAAAGAAAAAGAAACAATGATGAAATATATTTGTAAGTATATTTTGTGGTTAATAGTCATAAAAGAGCATTCTTGTTAAAGTTGTGAAAAACCATTTTTGGTAAATTGGTAAAATAGATTATTCAGCAAATTCACTTTTGAGAAATGAGTCATTTGATGGTTTTTATAGCCAACTGACCAGGAATCCCAAGGAAGATATATGTACAGAAGTTAGTGTAAGAACTAGGATACCACTTGTTCTTGTTTTTAAGATTTTGTTTATTTACTGGAGAGAAAGAGTATATAAGTGGGAGGAAGAGCAGAGAGAGAAGAAGACTCCCTGCTGAGCAAGGTGCCCAGCTCAGGGCTAGATCCCAGGACCCTGAGATCATGACCTGAGCAGAGGTCAGACAACCAACCAGCTGAGCCACCCAGCACACCTAGGATACCCCTTGTTTTTAACTGGGCCTTTACTCAGGATCCACATGCAGAGCCCTCAGGTGATAGCTATAACATGTGGCTTAAAACCACAAGGGTCCTTTCCATCTCCCAAATCTCAGGATTTTGTCAACTTTGAGTTGTGATAGCATAATACAGGAAGCAGGAAAAAGGAGAGCCCTAAGCTCACCAAGAGAAGAAAAGCTATATAGCTAGGATTTCTTTTAAGTGGCAGGGGGTGTGAACTTTCTTACCAATTTTGGAACATGGATGTTTGGAAAAGAAAACTCTAGATAGAGAGTGAGCAATACTGAGCTGTGAGAGACAACAGAATTCAGGCCAGTTTACTGGCTTGGCTGCACGGGTACTCACTCGTCCTGGTCCCAGCTACCTTTCAGCCAGGGTCCTAGAATCTGGCCGTTCAGATTAGCCGCTCCTCCTAGTGGCGTGTAAGAGAGTGCTTGAGCGTCAGAGAAGAAACTCTAGGGTGTTTGTGGTTTTGCTCCACAGTACTGCTCCACACAGACCCATCCTTAGCCCCTACTATACTGTGTAAAGACCTGAGGAAAAGTCATGGGTTAGACCATGAGAGCTGTGGAAACCACTCTATTTCTAAGTATTCCTTTAACTCTAAATTTATATTGTTTTAATACAAAATTGTTCTCTCTTTTCTTTATTTATACCTGTGTATTACTCTACCTGAATATTGTGATTTATTTGAACACCACTAGAGGAGTTACTGTGGTCCTCCTTCACCCCCCCCCCACCTTTACTGCACTTATATCCCTTTTTATATTTCTTTCTTTGTTACAGAGACAAGAAAGGTTTGCTGATAGGTCACTATTAGAAATGGAAAAAAGGGTAAGTATCCATTTTATTAATTAATCATTTCCCCCTTTATTGTTTTACATAAGCAATAGTAGGTTTTTTTGTTTTCTTTTAGTTTTATTTTTATGAATGGTAGTTTTTGTTAGTGTAGATTAATACTAATTTAATCATGAATGTTTTCTGGCTTAGCTTCTTTATACAGTTCTGTGGGATCTCTCTAGATGTGAAATTACCTTACCTCTAGGTATTAAGACTTCATTTACCATGTTATTCTTTCAACAGATTAAAAAAATCTTTGCCTTGATTCTGAAATGTACACATTGTGGTAGTGAATCTGATGTTTTTGAAATGCCATTTATCTCTTTGGTTTTCTGTGGTGGTATACTTAAAACATTTTGATCGTGTATACATTTAGTTTAATTCTTTGGAAAATTTAAATCCATTCTTAAAGTTTGTAAAGATTCTAAAGATATCAAATTCTCACATTTCTTTTAAAGTTAATGATACTTTATTTAATTTTGAATTTAAATATTTAACTTATTAATAGTATATTTTATTTTTTTTTAAAGATTTTATTTATTGAGAAAGAGAGAGAATGATAGAGAGCATGAGAGGGAGGAGGGTCAGAGGGAGAAGCAGACTCCCTGCTGAGCAGGGAGCCTGATGCGGGACTCGATCCCGGGACTCCAGGATCATGATCTGAGCCGAAGGCAGTCGCTTAACCAAGTGAGCCACCCAGGCACCCCGAAATAGTATATTTTAAACAAAAAAATTGATTACTAGAAAAGCCTTTTGCCCTTTTATGTCTTTCTATAATTTTTTATTTGGCAATAATATATTCACTTGTATTTCTCCATTTATTATTGTTATTGCTCAGAGGTCTGGCAGTGGCTGTGAAGAACTCTGCAAGTTTAGTCTGAGCAGTTGAGAATGTATAAATGATCAAAAGTTAAAGGAAAAGAGTGTCTGTTAGTCCCAAGTGAGCAGTGGCTAGACCTACAAGGTCTCAGCTGGAGGAGAAAGCACATCCTGGGTAGCTAGGTCAAAGAAATAATCAGGAGCAGTTAATAAAACATTTTCTTCCATCCCATTATAAAAATAGCCAATTTACCTTTTTTACCAAAAAAAAAGTGTCCTTTTTTATCTAGGCTTGTGCACACATAGTACACATGTTCATACTCTGACATTCTCACCTGACCTCCTTTGTCTGCCTATCAAATGCAAATAAATTACAAAGTAGCTAATTTACTTTCAATTTAACAAATATTAGTAATCATAGTATTGATAATAACTGCTAACATTTATTCAGTACTATAATGTACCAGGCAGGCACTGGGCTAAGCATTTTACATGTATTTTCTCTTAATCATATTTTCTGATGTTGGTAAGTTTGTCAAACAGAAGAAATTGCCTACCACTTTATAGATGCTGCCTTGGCAACAAGACAGTTTGGTATAGTGTTCTTGTCTTGCTTTACCAGAAAGTAGTTAAAAATCTTGAAGGTACCTAACAAAATTGAGGATGATGAGGGCAGTAGGAAATATGCATGCTATTTATGAGATTTCACCAAGTTATGAGGATCAGATATGACGCTATATATCCTAGCGTTTTGGGAAGTGCAGTGGTTTCTATGAATTAGTCATGGCCGTATTACTAACTAGGAGAAAATTCTGTTCATAGAAGATAACATTTTTGTCTATATAATAGTGTTTAAACAAGCTATTAATAGAATAACACGGTACTTAAAAGACTATGAGTAGGATTCCATCTACTTTTTACATCACATAATCTAAAAAACATTAACATTTACAATAAATGTACTGCTTTACTAAATATCAACATTAATTATTAATCTGGGAAAGAATGTCTTGGAAATTCATAGTGATTAAACTAAATTTAAATGGTTTGTATCTGAAAGGTGACCGGCAAGAGTCAGTATCTTCTGGGCGGTATGACCTAACAACCAAAGTTTTACAGCACATTAATTACTGCTGCTTGCTTTTTGCGTAACACCCTAGAATGCTTATTATTTAAGGGAGAATAAAACTGTACACTGCAGTAATGTATGTTGCTTTTGCCTGTCACTCTTCGAAAGGAGGTACTTTAAAATAAGTGCTGCAGTTGCTTCTTCGTTAGATTCACTGCGTTAATGCTGCACACAGTATCAACCTAAATACAAAGCTGTAAAGTCAATTGTATAAATGTGGGCTAGTAAACATTATAGGTGGAGGAGATGAACTTCTCTTTGATCCTTTTGAAATTTAGGCATGTTTGCTGCTTGCGTTTCTGCTTCTGTCACTGTAGAATAATTGCATCTATGTGTGTTTTTTTTTTCTTTTCTATATAATCCTCAGTCTTGAATACTGGTTTATTCCTCAGTTTTATGTGAACTAAAAAAATAGTTTGAACATGTTATGTAGCATCTTACTAGAAAGTCAAAGCTTTGAAGAAAGAGCTTATAGAAATTAATAAAAATCATAATCTTCATATTTACTTCTCTCAAAATTTAGAAAGCTCTTTACACATCACTGGCATCACATCTTTTTCCACACTGCTCCTGATTTGATTTTTAACTCTAAAGTATCACTTCTTTCACAATTTAGAAGAAAATTAAGAATATAATAATTATGTGATTAATATTGGTACCTTAAATTGATCTAGGAACGAAGAGCTCTAGAAAGAAGAATATCTGAAATGGAAGAAGAGCTCAAAGTAAGTAAACCATACTTCTGCTTATGAGAGACAGTGCTGTTTATCAACTCACATGTTACAGTACTCTTATAGATACTATGTTTACGTTAATTGTTCTCAATACTGATTATGTAATTTGTGAGTTACCTATATCTTGTGGTTCTCTTTCTTCCTAAGTCCAGGTTTTATGTGAGCTAGGAGAACGTTTACAATTCAAATCATTTTGTTGATTAGTTTTTTTGGCTCTTTTGATGTTCAGGTATAGAAAAAATTAGACAATAATGAATATAAGGTTGGGGATTTATTAGTTATTCTTCACATTTCACATGCTCTGTTTCTTGGAGAGTAAATGGTGGTGGAGGTAGCCATACAAAAATATTTTCCTTTGAAAATAAAGGACATTACAGTAGTAGACGAGCAGAACTATGTTTTATTGAACTCTGAATTACCTGTAGAAGTATCTATTTGTTTTGAATGTTGGAAGGAACCCTCTTTGCTAGGGGAAAAAAATAGCATAGTTTATTGTATTATCTTGCATAAAATATGTTTATCACATTATGAATTAATGAACTGATACATAGGAAAATGTGCCCATAAAATTAGAATTTCAAGATTTAATTATTACCAAATTTGGTTCCTTATTAAAACATTTTGAATGGCTTTGGAGACAAAGTTTTCGATTTTGTTATGTATTTTGTTTGATATGAAATTTTAGGACTATTTACCTTTGCAGATTTCATGGAATGAATATCCTTATCGTCAAGACTCTTAATTTTTTCTTCTTATATTCGTTATCTGTGATTCTTTGTGTTTTTATTGTACTCTTTTCCATTTTCTTATTTTTTTATATTTTATTTCTTTATGTTCTAATTCCTGCAGAACCTGCACCAAATAAAGCAAATTCAAACTCTGAGAGAGTTAAATGAGCGACTGCTGACTGAGAATAGGGCCTTGACAAGAGTGGTAGCCAAGCGCTCAGGGTTCTGTAGGCATCTGCAGTCTGTGAACCTATAATTTATAGTTTCATCATTTCTTCTTGGTAGAGCCAGGCAGGTGTTTTTGTATTAGTAAGCGTGTCTTAAGCTCACTTTTACAAATTAATGCCATTGTGTCTGAAGCTTATCATATAACTGTTAATTATGCATGGCTTCTCAGAATGTTAGAAAGTGTCACTAATTGTATATTCTGACTGATAAACTACAATAAATTTAGGAAATGATTTAGGGATTTAAAGACTTGTCTGCACTTTTGCAAAGCTTATGCACATTTTTGGCTCTACAAATATTTTAGGGATTAAATATTTAAATATAATTTTAAAATTCTTTACTAGAAAGAAAATGGAACCATAAGCAGTATAAAATGTTTTACATATAATTAATATGTTGAAGCTGAAGATTAAGCATGCTTTATCTATTTTTCAAAAATAATACCATTTTCAATCAGAACCACTTTAGTTAATATATTCACTTAGTTCTTTATTACAGAGGTATCCTAATACATAAACTTCAGATTACTGTATTTTATATCCATACATTGTGAACACAAGAATTGATTGGTTCCACATAAAGTTAAACTCTTCATAAAGCTTTTGTTTTATGTAATTTTGCGAAGAAGTTTTACTTTTATCTAATTTTACAACCTAGTACATTTTGATAGCTGAGAAACAATACTGAAAAGATATTTAAGTTATCTTGGAGAGCATGTTTTTTAACATCCAAAATATAAGCTGTCCCACTTCCTAGCAAACAAATCTGGCAGAGCACATCTGATTTAATTCATTCTTAGTGGAAAATCCAGTTTACTGATAACATTTCTACCCCCTCAGTTTGTCTGTAAAACAGAAAATAGATTTGCTTTGAGGATGTGAGGATGTGTTTTTCTGTTTGCTCCCAATACTGGTGGTTTTTTCAGTGCTTAGATATTTTCATAAACACAGCCTGACTACTTTGGCTTATAAATTATTTTATACTATTCTAATAATAGTAATAATTATTCTAATTTAATGAGCCACCTATCTTGGATCACACATTGTACTACATGCTTAAACTTGGTACGACAGATGAATCCTTTAAGAAATTTTAATAATTTAGAACAAGTCTAACTTCCTCAAAACTTTGCTAAATAGGCTGGTTTCCTTGTGGAATAATAGTACTGTGGTTTGAGGTCTGATGTAAATAAAGTAAAAGGCCTCAGTTTAGGTGCTGACAGGAAGTCTTAGAGGAACTCCCTTTGAGAGCCCATCCTAACAAAAACAGGCTTCATTTTTTTGGCTGCTCTAATATGGTGTGCTTGTGAGTCATAAATAGCAAGTGATTTAGTACATTCCAGTTGATAACTTTGGGAGAATAAACTTTTAATTCCATCATTTATTAAACTAATTAGCTTCACAAATCAAGTTTTTTCTTTCTTTCATATACGTTTTAGCCACTAGAAATTTATATAACTGACAAAGCTTGTTCATGTGTCTTGTGGTGAAAACATAAAATTTATTAAGAGTAACATTGTATCTTCTTATTGAAGTAAAACTTTTTCTTTAATTTCTCCCCCTCACAGATGTTACCAGACTTAAAAGCAGACAACCAGAGGCTAAAGGATGAAAATGGGGCCTTGATAAGAGTTATAAGCAAACTTTCCAAATAAAAAGCAGCAAATAATGGAATTGCACATATTAGCAACCCAGTGGACCATAACTGACAGTCACTGGAAGCCTGGGAAGAATCCTTGGAGACTGTCATTTTTGGATATCCTGCCAAATGCCCTCTTATCTAGGAATTTTGTTTTGTTCAATTTTCTGGTTTTTTTTTTTTTCTTGTATCAAGACCATTGTTTCATGTTAATGCAGCTGCTGAGAAGATTTTTTTTTTAATGACTGAGAAAACTTGTTTACAGCTCCAGCATATAAGGAAAGTGTTCAAGGCCAGATATGCCTCAGATACTTAACCAGTAAGCCTTAGTTGTACATAAATACTTTTGTGTCAACAAAAACTTTCAGCTCTCACAGAAGACAGTTATTCAACATTTTTTGATGTGCCACAGTTCCAGTTTTTCGATATTTAATTTTTTGCTTTACATCTAAGTTTGGGTTTGTATTTTTTTCCTTCTAACTCTTCATGTGGCAGACTCTTCTATGTTTTCACAGCTTTCTCATTTACAGAAAAGAACACTCGTTCTTCTGATATCGTTGTTATGTATTAGGCTAATGCTGTGTTGTCTTCCACCTGGAACTGAATTGCTTGGTGGAACATTTGCTTTCACTGTTTGTGCAATATGCATTTATTTCTTATATGAATGCTTTAAAGTCAATTGAGATTAGGTTCTTTTAAGTCCTATTTTCTGCCTTCATTGGTCACTTTTTGTTTTTGTTTGTTTTTTATTATTGTAGTATAAGATGTTAGATTCTGTAATCTTCACGTTCATTTTAGCAGGTACTGAGTGATGCTGTATATATAAATAAGTGTATTGTTTTGATTTTTAGAACACCACATGGTATGCTTGACTATTTCCTTATTTCAAATGTCTGTTAATGCAAAGTAGGCTACTCCATAATAGTGTTAAAACAAAATTTGCTAACAATGTGATATAAAGACTTTAAAAGTAACACATTATATGGAGCCCTATCTTTACAAAAGTTTTCTACTGTAAAGTGCTTTTACTTTTATTTCCAGTTTTCATTTGGTAGTATTCAACCACAATTAAAGTTGCATAAGATAATTGCTTCACATTTCACATACCTATATTTATCTGAGTGCTGTCTAAAACTGTTGTGCTAGCCAAAGTAATGCTATGAAATCATTTGCAGACTTAACCCGTGAGTTAATGTAAAATGCACTGTTATGCCATGTGAAGAGGCATTGACTTTGATACCACCATCATGTTCAGACCATTTTATACATTTCAGTGGCCTTTTTAAAAAAAAAAGAAAAGAAAAAAAAAAGCAAAACCAAGTACCTAGTGAAGATGGCTTTTCTTTGGACAAATAGCTTTTATATTTTCATCAAACCATGCAAAAAATACTACATCTTTCTGGCACATAACTGTCTCCTTAACCACTGAACAGTTCAGCCATTTGAATAAATTGTACATCATAAAGCTTATAGTAGCTAATTGTATTATTGATTGTATTGTATACTATATTAAATGTGAATTTGTACCCCTTCATTTTAAAAGGTCATTGTGTTCTACTGCCTATTTTAGATTACTTTGGGGCTGGGAAAGGGTGTTTTGGTAAGCAGGATTTTAAGTCCTCTCTCTCTTGATTGGTTTTATGAAGATATAAGGTTATGCTCTTACTACCAAGCTCAGGATTCTTGATTTTTAAAGGTACAAGGATAGTTATGGGAATTTTATTTTTGGTTATATTTGAACTGTATGAATGGTGGGTCTGAATATAGGGAATTTCCATGGTCTTATGTGGACGTAAAATATACAGATAATTGATCAGTTTGAGTGACTGCAACATGTTCTGGTTGCACAACAGTTAGGCATGCTAAGGATTATATTTGTGAAGTTTGGATGCCTGTGAAGAATGATTAAATACATGTTTCTAATATTTTAGTGTTTTGTATTTAGGTTATTTATTCTTTGTATCTAAAACTGAACAGCTACTGTGCTATTATATTGGTTTTATTGGTAGTATTGAGCAGACCTTGTTTCTGCATGAAACTAGTTGCAAAACCCACTATTTTGGAAATAAAAATGTATTTTGACATATACAAATAAAATGAATAAAACTATTTTAAATGTGTGACCTTTTACTGAAGACATTTAAATTTTGTTCTGAGATATTTAAATTCTGCATGGGTATTTTTTCACTAATTGCTTTACTTGGATTCCAATTTGAATAATTTCTGAAATTGTAATATTGTGATAATTTGCACAACATTGTACATGCACATCTGTAAATGCAATCTTAATTGCCATATTTATGCAATCTGTGTACCAATTTGGACAAATGTTTATATATTTTACATAAAGCTGTCTGTATGCAGAATCTGAGAACTAGTTTTTTATGATAATAGGTGGGTAAAAAATAATAACAGTGAGTCTCAAGATAGTAGCTTTGTAGCACAAGATTTCATTTACATAAACATTTTGTGGTTTCTAAATTAAACCTGTGCTTTTTTCTTAGCTGCAAACATGGGGTTGGGAATGCATATAAAGATAATATTCCATTGAGATGTAAAATATTAGATCATTCTTCAACCTAGGTTTGTCCAAAGTTCAACCCCCCCATCTACTTACACATCTGTAACTGTAACTCTCAAGGAGGCACTTTCAGCTTCGGAACTTTGGTAGAGGACTTGTAGTAAGCCTATGTTTAAATACAACAAGAATTGAATTCTAGTTCCAGTACTTTACCCTGTGCAAGCTCACAGAACGAAAGATATTACTGTTGTTTGTCCTACATAAAATAAGTTCACATGCCAATACTTCAAAGCCAAATGAAAAGCAGCTGTCAAGCTGTGTTGAGAGTATTCATATAAAAGGTAGATACTCACCAAACCATTAGGCTACTTTGCTCTTTTGCTTAAAGGTTTATTATCACTTAGTCTTTCGGGCCAATCTGAAACAGTCACAACTCTGAATGTCCACATTCACTGAGTCTGTTGTCTTAAGAAGCAGATAATCCAGAAGGCCAAATTCTCTCTAGACTAGGACCATGTATTTCCCATAGGACATAATAGCCCTGTAGTTTGTCCTTCACTTGTCATGATAAGCAGAATACAGAGCAGACCCCATTAACAATTATTAACTATCCATCAGTGAAAACCTTTGGCTGCAAAGATGAAGGCTGACTGATGAGCAATCTTTTCTCTGATGTCCATGTTGTATACTGTATGTGAGTGATCTCTGTGTGTGAGTGTGCATGTACAACAGGTTTACAGGATTGGGTATAGAATGAATTGCTTTTCCTATTTATCACATATCTCTAATTAAATACATTTCTTGACTTTGGAAAGGTTCTCTGGGGTTAAGTGCCCTGTAAACAGATTGCTCTTTCTCTGAGGTAAGTGACACACAGTGTCATATTTCTGTTCCTTGCCTACAAAATGACCAGATGACAAAGTAATAAATTTTAAAACATAGGAGTCAGAAGTTTAAGATTCTATAATAAGGTAACATAAATAATTCTCTAATTACCATAACTTGAAATTTTATTACAAGTGTTTTAAGGTTTATTTTAACTAAGCTTTTTTGAGCCAGGCTGTCACAACTTGTCACTACATGAATGCCAATAAATATATAGGTTACAAAAATTCACTAGATTTTCATTTTAAAAGGCTAATGAAAAAGAAGGGGGAAAAGTTTAGTATAAATATTAGTAGATTTTGTCTTGAATAATATACAGTTAATAGGACCTGTACTTTGTGTTTTTAGTGTCTGGGAGACTGGTAGTAGAAAAGAGAAGAAATTACCTTCTCTCCCCTTCATCACAGTCTGTTTTTCTTACAGGTCTGATTTGATACAAATCCACTTCAGTAGGATATCTCATTTGATCTGTACAACAGGCTGGGTAAATAAAGTCTGTCTCCATTTTATAGGTGAGAAACCTGAGATTATTAACTGATTTTAACATTCCAAAACTAACAAAGCAGAGCTCTTACCCAAAGTTAGTTGGAGTTGTCATTGTTTTTCCCATCTCTTAATCCCGGACTTTTTCTACTATTAGTTAGTTAGTTTGATGGTTTATTTGCATGAAATTGCATAAGTTACCTATGAGCCTATTTTATATGTCTAGGCTTAAGATAAGGATAGCATTTCTTGATTTTTTTTTTTGCATTCTTTTCTAATTCTACATCCTCGCCCCCACACTCAACTAAATATCTCCTCTCCTTAAAACTTATTACTAAACCATTTTGCCCTATAATGGGATTTTTTTTAGATGAATGCTTTAATGCTCAAGCAGCTAGTTGATTCCCTGATGCAAATTCCAACTGTATCCAGTAGATCAAGTATTTAAAGATATTTTCACATACCCACATGCAAAAGAACTGCATTCTTTTTTTTTTTTAAAGATTTTTATTGGGTGATAGACATTGGGGGAGGCATGTGCTATGGTGAGCGCTGTGAATTGTGTAAGACTGTTGAATCACAGACCTGTACCTCTGAAACAAATAATACATTATATGAAAAAAAGGGGGGGCGGGAATTGGAGGGGGAGATAAACCAAGAGAGACTATGGACTCTGAGAAACAAACTGAGGCTTCTAGAGGGGAGGGGGTGGGGGGATGGGTTAGCCTGGTGATGGGTATTAAGGAGGGCACGTACTGCATGGAGCACTGGGTGTTACATGCAAACAATGAATCATGGAAGACTACATCAAAAACTAATGATGTGATTAACATAATAAAAAAATTTTTAAGATATTTATTTTATTTATTTATTTATTTATTTGATAGAGACACAGCGAGAGAGGGAACACAAGCAGGGGGAGTGGGAGAGGGAGAAGCAGTCTCCCCGCCGATCAGGGAGCCCAATGCGGGGGCTCGATCCCAGAACCCCAGGATCATCACCCGAGCCAGAGGCAGACGCCTAACAACTAAGCCACCCAGGTGCCCCAACTTCTGCATTCATAAAAAATAGACATGTTTGGTTGGTGATTGGAGCTTAATTCCCAAGAACTTTTTTATTCCCAAGTAAGATAGGGAACATTAATAGTGCTGTGGTTTTAGCAACAAATTTTTCTCCCCAATGGAAATTTGTGGAATGTCAATATATAACATAAAAATTGTATTTATGTTAACTCAGATATGACCTCACCCCAAAAGAAAGTACTCAAAAGTCCAAATAGGCCTAAGACAGTAGCATAACAACAGCATGATTTTTTCACTTGTTACTTATTCTATGTTTTTAAACACCTGACAAGAAAAGACTTTTGGATTCAGTCAGATCTAGATGTAAATCTTAGTTTCACCACTTTTATGATTGTGTGACATTGGTCAAATTACTTAACCATTTGGGCTCAATTTCTCTGGGTAAATGACATATCTGTATAAAGTGCCTTGAATACTTCCTAGAGTTTAGTGGATAGATGCTCAGAATTGCAATTATTACTTTGAAGAAATTACATTAATTTGTGACTTTGTAAAAGTACTAATTTACTTTGGAATGTAATTTATTATATCCAAAGAAGCTTGTAGCATTTTTTTTTAAGATCTATCCATTTATTTTAGAGAGTGGGGGAGGGGCAGAGAGAGGGAGAGAGAATCTTAAGCAGACTCCCCACTGAGCACAGAGCCCCACGCAGGACTCAGTCAATCTCATGACCCTGAGATCTGACTCAAAGAAGCTTGTAGTATTTAAAAATTTTAATAGTTTCTCCTTAGACTATTAAAACAAAATTTTGGAACAATTTACCCAGTTACCATAAACATCTAATATTTACTCTAGGATCAGTAAGGGAGAAATACATAAGAGGTGGATTTTGAGGACTTCCTTCAACCACTGAAAGAAGGAAAAGGTACACCTCTATAACCATGCCACATCTGTGCCAACAGATTCCATGGACACTGGCTCTAGTGGTATGAATCTAATCCATTTATGGATCCCAGTTGCTGTTAACAGAGGAGAGATGGGGAAAGTGGCAGGGAATTTATATATGTGACATAAAATTTATTTGCCATACAAGAGGCAGGTGGTAAGTATGGGCTAGTAATTGTTTTAATACTTACTGGTAATAATTGCTACTCAATATTTCTTGTTTTCATTAAGATTTATAGTTGTTGGAATGTCAGGATCATCACTAATTTTGGATGCTTTTAAAGTTTACATGGTGCTTCTCGTAAAATATCCTACCACCCTCTTGGTTGTTTATCAGCCTGCAGATCAGACTAACCTTGTTACATAATGATGTTCCACATAAGAGCTTTATTACCTTATCTATTCTTTTGTCTGAAATTTATAGTCCTGTCTCTCATTCTTACTCCATACTAGACTGCACATCTGTCTAGGACTTACTTTACTGTAACCAGCAGTAGAAAACCAGAGGGAAGGCAGCTAAATTTTACTATTTTCTGTGTACCACACCCTATATATCTTGGTGTTGTAGTTTTAAAATTTTTTTTTAAGCTGTTTCTTTTACTGTACTGTGAACCCCTTGAAAGGACAGGGTCATTTTCATTTTTGTTCTCAGCACTTAGCCTAGTGCCTTGCACATGGTAGGTGTTTGCTGAATTTTTAAAAAAGGAACAAATTAACCCAAATAATTAAATTCTGATATGTACACTTTGTGGAAGAAGAAATCTTAGCTGGCTTCTAGATTTAAGTTTTTTAAGCTACTGAATATAAACATTCCAATTCCTGCAAACTTTATTTCAGTCATTCAACAAGTTCTTGTTAGCACTTACATGCCAGACGTTGCCCTGTGTGGTGGGTACACACTCAGAAGCAAAGCAAGCAACAATAAAATCCTCGCCTTGTGGAGGTTACATTCAAATAGTGGGAAGATTGGAAATAGGCAAATACATTATGGTAGAAGACAAGCTCTATGGAAAAAACAGCAGGATAAGAGATTTCAGGGATGGGGGTGGGGGGAGCTGGTTAGAGAAGGCCTTACCGAGAAGATAACATTTGAGTGGCACTTGGCTGGCTCAGTCAGTAGAATACGTGATTCTTGGTCTCAGGGTTAAGTTCCAGCCCCATGTTGGTTGTAGCGATTACTTAAAAAAAAATAAAATCTTACACAACAACAAAAAAAAGGATAACATTTGAGCCAAAACTGGAAGGAGAGGGGAAAAATACCACAGGTATCTGGAAGAAGGGCATTTTCAGAGGGAGCAAGGAAAGCAAAGTCCCTGAGATGCAGATGTTCTCAAGTGTCTGACATCCAGGCTAATGCAGCCACGTGAGCAAGAAGAGTAGGAGAGATCAGAGAGGCAACCAAGAGCTAGATGAGCTAGACTTTGTTTAGAAATGTATTGGCCACATACTGTGCACTATCCTTGCCCCTGAGTGACAGACTTGCTTCTTCAGCAACCTTAGTACTTTTATCCATACCCTTTTGCCAACAGTAACTTGTAGCTCTTTATAATAAAAGCCTTGTATACTATTTTTTATAAAAAAGAATTGGACTATAAATCTTGAATTAGGAAGAATAATTATACTAGAAAACTTAGACTTAGGTCTCCTAAGGGGAAACTTAACTAAATGTAAAACATTCGCCAAGAGTCCTGACAAACCAAGTTAGAAATGGAAAAACATTATTATAAACATCAATATGATATAAAAGAGCATATCAGTTCTTTGGGCAAAATTAATATTTAGGTCAGTTCTCAAAAGAATTTTTCTCATTGGTTTTACCATTGGTCTGTATACCTATTGCATTGTCCTTACTTGTGGGCTTTGTTTTGGGGGGTTTGGTTTGGTTTGGTTTGGTAGTAGTATTTCTGTTCAGATGGTCATTTCTCATTTCTGCTTTCAAAAGCAAAATCTAGATTGTAAGGTGTGCTTCTCTAATTGCTAAAATGTTCCAAGAAGGATCAGATTACTTTAATCCCAGTTTGTAGTATCCACCATCTTTCTTGTCCTAGGACTGTCCCGGGAATGGTTAGCTTAATCTTTCTTCTACAACGACTCAGATATGAGTCACCTGGTGAGCTTGTTCAGACACAGTTTGAGCCCCACTCCTATTTCTGATTCAGTATTTAGGATCTTGAGTGGGACCAGTGAATTTGCATTTCTATCAAGTTAACCAGGTGATGCTGATACTGCTGGTTAGGGACTGTATTTTGAGACATATGGCATTATAATATCATTTGTCCATCTCCTGAATGGAAATAGAGAATTTGAAAGTAAGTCCCTTGTGAGAAACTAAAATGTAGGTATAGTAATATTAACAGTTAAAAGGAGATCATAGAGATAATAAACCTTGAGTAACACCAGTGATAGTTTAAAAGATCATGTGTCCAATCGTAACACATACCTGGGCTGAGGAAAAGGACACGTGCAAACAAATCAGATACAGTTTGCCAAGAAATCAAAACAAAAGGATTATTTTTCATAATGAGACAAGCAACTTGACAACAGTCCCATACATTTGGTCAGGAAAAGGGTAACCAATGCCCTTGCTAGAGAGAGAGATAAAAAGCCTAAAACTCCAGGTGGAGGGAGGCAAATGTCTTAAAAATCTAGCTCTCTTGCAAGCTTAAATCAGGAAAGCCAACATGGGCGCCTGGATGGCTCAGTCGGTTAGGTGACTGCCTTCGGCTCAGGTCATGATCCTGGAGTCCCTGGATCGAGTCCCGCATCAGGCTCCCTGCTTGGCGGGGAGTCTGCTTCTCCCTCTGACCCTCCACCCCCCTCATGTGCTCTCTCTCTCTCATTCTCACTCTCTCAAAATAAATAAAATCTTAAAAAAAAAAAAAGGAAAGCCAACATAACTACCTTCTTACCTTTAAAACCCAAGCTACCTGCATTACGTTAAGTGCCTCATAAGCAATGCACAGCATGCTACAGGGACTCTACTACGTCTAAACATGCATCCATTTTTCCTGCATGTCCTAAGTGGCTAGCTTTATAGGACTGCTAACTTAAATATAGCTAAACTTTGGGGCGCCTGGGTGGCTCAGTTTGTTAGGCGTCTGCCCTCAGCTCAGGCCATGATCCCAGGGTCCTGGGATCGAGCCCCGCATTGGGCTCCCTGCTCCGCAGGAGGCCTGCTTCTCTCCCTCTCCCACTCCCCCTGCTTGTGTTCCTTCTCTCACTGTGTCCTCTCTCTGTCAAATAAATAAAAAAAATCTTTAAATATATATAATATATATATATAGCTAAACTTTTTTGGATTGAGTTTCAGATAGATATAGATGTGTAAATCTCTATCAGAGTTCAAATTGTCATCCTGAGACCAACAGTGTCAGCATCAACTGGGAATTTATTAGACATGCAAGTTCTTGGGCCCCACCCCAGACCTAATGAATCAGAAACTGAAGATGAGGCCCAACAGTCTTCTTCAACAAGCCTTCCAAGGGATTATGATGCAAGATAAAAATTTGAGAACTACTGGTCTAAAGTTTTTAAATCCAGATAACCTGAACTGAAATTGAATTAAATGTTTAAAAAATATTTTCTCTTTAGACTTTATCGACGGAGAGTGAAAAGAATGATCATTACAGAGTAAGAAATCTCTAGCTGTGTCGGGAGCATGCTGCAAGTTTCACTCCCTCAATCTGAAAAATATTAGGAAACATTTTACCCTTGAAACTGGATTGGGAAGGGTCATAATCAGATGAATGAATCTGAAGTAGAGCAGATCCACCTCAAAGGAAGAAGCATTCCCTTTAGTGGATGCCTTCAAAAGGAACCCAACCAGAAATTTTTGTTTGGGGAAGGATATGGGTATACTATAAAACGAGTTTGTTATATACTATAAAACAAGCGTATAAAGTTCCAAGTACAGTCCCAGTCTTTGGCAGAGACAGCACAAGCAGGCGGAGCGGCAGACAGAGGGAGAGGGAGAAGAGGGAGCCCGATGCGGGGCTTGGTCCCAGGACCCTGGGATCGTGACCTGAGCCAAAGGCAGACGCTTAACCCACTGAGCCACCCAGGCGCCCAGTATAGTCCCCGTCTAATAGAGGTTTCCTACCTCAAGGTGATGTTCAGAATCACTAAGAAAAACCACACCTCTGAGACCAGAAATACAAAGTCTAAGGCTGAGGCTGAAGCAGAATGACAGGAAGCTCCTCTGGCCTCTCTCCACCCTCCCCACCCTCCCAACAAGCATCAGGTAACAAGTATTAAGTAACAAGCAACAGAAGTCTACTGTTTGGGGAAGGGACAAGAGCATGGAGAGACCCTCTCTGAAGCACAAACTCAAAGAGAAGATGTAAGGGAAAAGCAGAACATTGAGAAAACCAATTCCCACCCTAACCACAAGAAAAATCCAGTAGAATTTAAAACATGGGACCTGGAAAGTAAACACAGCAGCAACAAAAGACAAACCCAGCTCAATTCCAGCTGTATTGACTCAACCCTCTACAAGCCTAGCAAAAGAAGGGGTGTCACTTCCAATAATAAATACTATTTGCCTCAGTATCTACTGTTCTATGCGTTATGTGCAACAAGCAATCAAGTACAAAATACAAAACATAAACTTTTTAAAACCCATCATCAAGAGACAAAGCCATCAGCAGAACCAGACTTAGATAGGAGATGGATGGAATGATCAGATAGGAAATCTAAAATAATTATGATGAATATATTAGCCTAAAGTGGAAAAGGTAGGGAACATAAATAGACAAGGAAATTCAGCAGAGATATGGAAGCTATAAGAAGAGTCAATGGAAAGGGTAGTCTCAAGATGAAGATGTAGGAAGGTCCTGAACTCACTTCCTCCCACAGATGTAGCAAATCTATAGTTACTTATGGAAAAATCCCCTCTGAAAAAGCCTGAAAACTAGCCAGACAGATCCTCCACAACAAAAGAAAAGGGCCACATTGAGACTGGTAGGAGAAGCAAAGACATGGTCTTACCAAAAAGCCCACCCCAGTGCAGTGACCCAAAATCATTAGGGATATCATGAAGCCTAAACTTCTCCCTGAGGACTGAGGGTTCATGCCCCACACCAGGTACCCCAACCTTTGGGACCTTCACTAGAAAGTTGAGCACCCCAAACAGGGCTACTTGGGATCTTTTGTGATTCCATTAGCCAAACTGGCATTGAGAAAGACAAAGCTGGAGGCATCACACTCTCCTATTTCAAACTGTATTACAAAGCTTTAGTAATCAAAATAATATGGCACTGGCATAAAACCAGACACATAGATCAAAAGAACAGAATAGAAATCCCAGAAATAAGCCCATACACATATGGTCAATTAATTTATGAAAAAGAAGGCAAGAATATACAATACAGAACAGTCTCTTCAATAAATTATGAGGGAAAACTGAACAGCCACATGCAAAAGAATGAAATTGGACCACTATCTTACACCATATACAAAAATTAACTCAAAATGTATTAGAGTTTTTAAAAATGTATTAAAGAGTTGAATGAAATCCTGAAACTGTAAAACTCCTAGAAGAAAACATAGTCAATAAGCTCCTTTGCATCAATCTCAGCAATGATTTTTTGGATCTGACTCCAAAAACAAAGGCAACAAAAGCCAAAACAAAGTAATAGGATTATATCAAGCTAAAAGGTTTCTGCACAACAAAGGAAACCATCAACAAAATTAAAAGGCAATGTACTGAATAGGAGAAAATATTTGCAAATCATATATCCAATAAGGGGCTAATATGCAAAATATATAAACACTAATACATAACTCAATACCAAAAAAATCCCCAAACTCCAATTAAAAAATGAGCAGAGTTGGGGCATCTGGGTGGCTCAATTAGTTAAGCATCTGACTCTTGATCTCAGCTCAGGTCTTGATCTCAGGGCTGTGAGTTCACTCTCTGTGTTGGGTGTGGAGACTACTTTAAAAAAAAAAATGAGCAGAGGATCTGAATAGACTTTTCTTTCTTTCTTTTGTTCTTTCTTTCCTTTCTTTCCTTTCTTTCACAAGCTCTACACCCAGTGTGGGGCTTGGACTCAGGACCCTGAGGTCAAGAGTTGCATGCTCTACCGACTGAGCCAGCTGAATAGACATTTTACTACAGAAGACATACAGATGGCCAACAGATGCATGAGAAGATGCTCAACATCACTAATCATCAAGGACATGCAAATCAAAATCAAAATGAGGCTTTTTGTGCGTCCAATTCGTTGGTTGTGCAGGCCGCGAACCCTACTCATGTTGCACCCCAACCCACCTTTCCCCAATCTTGGCCCAGTTTTCCAGGCCACTCATGGCGAGCCTCAGGGCAGGGTGGCCAGCATGGGCCCCGTAGTCTGGAGCCACGTGTTCTGCCCGGGGTTCCGATCTCCGAGACACGCGAGCCCGCGCGCTCAGGCGCCACCCTGCTGAGGCCGCATGGCCCTGGGCCAGTCTGTAACATCACCTTTGCTGAATGTGACCTGAAGCAGATCCTTGACCCCCCCCCCCGAGCCTACAGACCCTTCGTAGACGGTCAAATTCACTCTCTGTCCCACCTCCCTTTCACCTTATCACCAAGCACCTTTTTCCATACAGCTATCCAGACTGAGGACCCAGAAACTTGGGGGCGACATGAGCCACGGCCACGGCCACATCGGCAAGCACCGGAAGCACCCAGGAGGCCGGGGTCATGCTGGTGGCATGCATCACCACAGGATCAACTTCGACAAATATCACCCAGGTTACTTTGGAAAAGTTGGTATGAGACATTACCACTTAAAGAGGAACCAGAGTTTCTGCCCAACTGTCAACCTTGATAAACTGTGGACCTTGGTCAGTGAGCAGACACGGGTAAATGCCGCCAAAAACAAGACTGGAGCTGCTCCTATCATTGATGTGGTGCGATTGGGCTACTACAAAGTTTTGGGAAAGGGAAAACTCCCAAAACAGCCTGTCATCGTGAAGGCCAAATTCTTCAGTAGAAGAGCAGAGGAGAAGATTAAGGGTGTAGGGGCGCCTGCGTTCTAGTAGCTTGAAGCCACGTTGGTGGGGGGGGGGGAGGCGTTCATTAAATGCTTACAAGTGCTTTTCAAAAAAAAAAAAACCACAATGAGATACCACCTCACACGTGTTAAAATGGCTATTAAAAAAAAAAAAGGAAAGAAAGAAAAGGAAGTATTAGTAAGGATGTAGAGAAAAGGGGACTTTTGTGCACTGTTGGTGGGAATATAAATGGTACAACCACTATGGAAAACAGCATGAAATTTCCTCAAAAATTTTTAAATGTAACTACCATATAATTCAGCAATTCCACTACTAGGTAATTTATCCAAAGAAAACAAAAACACTAATTCAAAAAGATATATGCACCCTGTGTTTATTGCAGCAACAGCCAAGATATGGCAACAACCTAAGTCTCCACTGATGAATAAGTGGATAAAGAAGATGTCATATATATACACACAGTGGAATACTGCTTGGCCATGAAAAAGAACAAAATCTTGCCATTTGCAACATGGATGGAACTTGAGGGACTTATGCTAATGAAATAAGTCAGAAAAATGCAAATACCATTTATATGTGGAATCTAAAAAACAAAATAAACAAAACTCAAAGATACAGACACTAAAACTGTGGCTGCTGGAGGGGAGCGAGTTTTGGGAGGCAGGCAAAATGGGTGAAGAGGGTCAAGAGATATAGACTTCCAATTATAAAATAAATAAGTCAGGAGGATATAAGGCGCAGCACAGTGACCATGGTCAATAATATTGTAGTACATACTTGAAAGTTGCCGAGAGTAAATCCTAGAAGTTCTTATCAAGTGAAAAAAAAATTATAACTCTGTATGATGATGAATGGTAAGTAAACTTACCGTAGTGAGATCATTTCAACAGAGTATACAAATATTGAATCATTATGTTGTATGCCTGGAAATAATATAATGTTATATGTCAACTATACTTCAATTAAAAAAAGAAATTAAAAAAAAAGAACATTGGGATGCCTGGCTGGCTCTGTCAGTAGAGAATGCAACTCTTGATCTTGGGGTCATGATTTCAAGCCCCACATTGGGCTTAAAGCTTAATTTAAAAAATAATAAGAATAACCCGCAAAAAAAAAAAAAAAGCTCACATGTAAATAATGGAATGAAAAACTATGGTAACAGATAGGAAGAATGCCTCCTGACTGATGTGAAGAAACATCAGTAATTTGACACAGCCAAAGAGTGAATTGAAGATAGGTCAAAAGAAGTTATCCAAACTGAAGCTCAAAAAGAAAAAAAAAAAAAAAAAAGCAACAGCACACCACACCAAAGCTGTGGGACAATATTATATAGTCTACTATATGTGTCATTTGAATCCCACGAGGAAAAGAGAGATGAATGGGATAGAGGAAATATTTGAAGAGATAATGGTCAAGAATTTTTCAAAATTAATGAAACATCAGAGCACAGTTGCAAAAAGCTCAGAGAATGGCAAAGATTTTTTTTTTAATTTTTTTAACCTAGATACACTATATTCAAACTGCTAAAAAACAAAGATAAAGAGAATCTTGTAAGCAATCCATGGGGAAAAATACGATATCTGTATACAGAACAAAGATGAGACTAATGCAAATTTCTTCCATTTTATATAAAGTGCTATAATATTAACTTGTAGCAGACTGTCATAAATTAAGGATGGATATTGCAATTCCTAGAGCAGAGTTCTTAACTGGGGCTCCATCTCTGCAAGATGTTGCTAAGGGTTTTGTTAGAGATCATGGTTTGATGAAGTGCCTGAAACAAGCAAAGGCCAAGATGTATTAAATGTTTGGCTCAGCAATGTGCAAGCCCAACAATAGTGGAGTGACATCTTTAAAGTGCTAAAATTAAAAAGAACTGATGGCTCTAAATTCTAAGCGCAGCAAAACTATGTTTGAAAAAATAAGGAGGGGCGCCTGGGTGGCTCAAGTCGGTTAAGCATCTGCCTTCGGCCCCAGTCATGATCTCAGGGTCCTGGGATCAAGTCCCACATCAGGCTCTCTGTTCAGCGGGGAGTCTGCTTCTCCCTCTCCCTCTGTGCTTCCTCTCTCTCTCCCCCTCTCAAATAAATAAATGAAATCTTAAAAAAAGGAAAAAATGCTTTTCAGAAAAAAAAATTGGACAAACTCAATAGATCTACACTACAAAAAAGTGTTGAAGTTCTTGAGGTAGAAGGAACAGGATATGAGACAGTAGTTTGGATCTCCACAAAGAAATGAAGATTCGAGGAAGCACTTAAAATGTACATAAATATAAAGAACACTGTACTTCTATTTAAAGTTCTTAAAATAACTGATGGCCTAATCAAATATACGAACAATATATTGAGGGTTTATAACATATGTAAAAGTAACACACCAATAACAATAGTACAAAAGACAAAGCGTATCAGTGTAAGATTCTTAGACCACATGCATTAGTTACTATGTGCTTTAATATGTTCTCAGTTCTGGGTTGAACTTAAGTACAGATTTCATTTTCACCTGAAATAAATAAGCCTGTTCACACATGTAAGGATTTGAAAACTGTAGTAAGTTGTCCTTTATTTTCCTATGAATGACAGAATATTCTTTTTTACAGAAATACAAAACTTGTCTAGAGGCAGATCAGTAAATTTCATCTTTAGTGGACAATCAGCCTGCATCTCACAAATTCTCAAGCTGAGTGGAAGAGTTAGAGAAAGGGAACTTCCTTGAGTCACACTTGCATTGGAAGGGAGGGTGAATGCTGTTCAATTTTGTTCTGCAGTTCTTCCATGTGGTTTCATAAAACTGGACATTTGGTGATACTCCTTCTCTTTCTCAAACCCAAGCAGCAGTGGAAACATTTCAAAATTTCCTTTTGCAATATTTTTCCAAAAATTCAATTTCCTTTAAAATCCAAGAAACTTGTCACTTGAAATCAAAACCTGTTCTATAGTTCCTGCAGAGATTTGTTCAACAAGTTCATAGGATTAAAAAAAAAAAAATGTCTACTGAGGGGGCTCATTTCCGTAACCCTTCTTCATTTCAAAGTCGTGAGCAAACTCTAGTCCTCTATTTTCCTGAAAGTACCCATAAGTCTCTTTTAACCTCAAACAGTCTATTGAGAGCTCTTCCTCTGCTACGCCCCCAGGTTTCTATATGTAACAAGGGATTTATGCACTCTTTTTCCCAGGTTTTGAAACAGTTCCAAAAAAACATTCTCAAGTAAATTAGCCTTTGTTTAATAAAGGTAACCATTTTTTGTAGCATCTTTCCAAATTTCCAAATTTCAACTCTTAAGAATTTTTGACACAAACATCTCTCTGTAAAGAAAACAGTGTATTGTGACATTAACACCTGGATTTTTTTTTTCTTAACAGGAGCCTGCAGCCAACACAAGTTCCTTTAAGATAGACCTTTTGTTTCCAGATATGAAGACAAACATAATACATCTTGGCCTCTGCTTGTTTCAGGCACTTCATCAAACCATGATCTCTAACAAAACTCTTAGCAACATTTTGTAGGAACCTCGCTCCAATGGAGCCCCAGTTAAGAAACTCTGCTCTAGGAATTGCAATACCCATCCTTAATTTATGATAGTCCACTACAAGTTAATATTATAGCACTTTATATAAAATGGAGGAAACTTGCAACACTTTATCTCATTTACCACCCTCTATTCCTTGTGGTATTGCTATCATACATTTGATATCTACTTATTTATAAATACCACAAGGCTATGTTATAATTTTTACAATAATAATCAGCTGCCCTTTATGTAAATTAAGAGAGAAAAAAAGTTGGTGTGGTCAGCAGAATGATGGCCCCCCAAATATGTCAATGCCCTAATGCCCAGAAGTTGTGAATACGTTAGGTTACATGTCAAAGGGGGAATTATGGTAGCAGATCGAATTAATGATGCTAATCAATTGACTTTAAGATAGAGGTATTATCTTGAATTATCCAATTAGGCTCAAAACAATGTCAAGGGTCCCTAAAATGGAGAAAGAGAGGCAGAAGAAAACCAATAGAAATAGCAGCAAGAAAAGGATTCGGAGTGATATTGCTGGCTTTGAAGAGGGGGCCACAAGCCCCGGAGTGCAGGGGGCCTCTAGAAACTGGAAAAACAAGGAAACAGATTCTGCTCTAAAGCCTTCAGAAGGAGCATAACTAACACCTTAATTTTAGCTCAGTGCAGCCTCTTTCAGACCTCTGACCTCTCAAGTTTAAGACAATAAATTTGTCTTGTTTTTAGCCACTCTGGGGTAATTTGTTACAGTAGCATAGGAAACCAATCTAGATAGTATTTTGTATTTACTTTTTCAGACGCTGTTTATTTCTTCCTGTAGATAGAAATTGTCCTATCATGTCATTTACTTTTAACCTAAGGAGCATCTTTTTTGTATTCCTTGGAGTGGAGGCCTGCTGGTGATGATTCTCTCAATTTCCTTTTATCTTTATGTCTTTACTTACCTTTCATTATGGAGATGATTTTCTCTGGATATGGAATTCTAGTATGACTTATTTTTTCTTCCATTCAGCGCTTTAAAGTTGTCATACAGTTGTCTTCTGGTCCCCATTGTTTCTCACGAGAGAAATATTTTCTTCATTTTCCCCATATATATATATATATATATATATATATATATATGTATATATATATATATATATTCCCCCCCCTTTGGTTAAGATTTTTCTCTATTTTTGGTTTTCAACAGTTTGGTAGTGCATAAGTGTGATTTTCTTTGTGCTTTCGCTGCTAGGAGTTCACTGAAATTTTTGGAACTGTAAGTTGATATTTTCACCAAATTTGGGAAATTTTCAGCTATTATTGTTTCAAATATTTCTTCTTCCCCATTACATAATTTCTCTCTTCTCCTTTTGGTTTGCAACTGCACACATGTTAGGCTGCTTGATGTTGTCTAACAACTTACTAAATCTTTATTCTATTTTCTTCTTTTTTTCTTTATTCTTCAGATTCCATATTATTGTTGATCGTTCTTCAAGTTCACTGATACTTTTGCCATATCCAGTCTGATGTTAGACCCATCCAGAGACTATTTCATTTCAGATATTACGCTTTTCAGGGCTAGAATTTCATTTTATTTTTTTTTTTAATAGTTTTCATTTTTCTCCTGAAATTCCTCCATTTGCTCACTCACTATGGCTATCTTTTCATGTAAGTCTTTGAAAATATTTATAATAACTGCTTTAGAGTCCTTTAAAATCATATGGATCATCTCAGGGTCTGTTTCTGTTGAGAACTTTTTCTCTAATCTTGGGTAATGTTTTCCTGTGTCTTTACATGTTTCATTTAAAAAAATTCTTTTTAATTTTTTAATAAGCTCTACATCTGAGCATGGGGCTTGAACTCACAACCCTGAGATCCAGGGTTACATGCTCCACCAACTAAGCCAGCCAGGCACCCCACATGTTTAATATTTTTTATCCTAAACATTGTAGACAATACATGAATTTATCTTCTTCTGAAGGATTCTGATTTCCATTCTAGTAGGCAGCTAAGTTCCTAATAACTTTAGTGGCTGATGACTTTGAACTTGTGTAAGCTTACTTTTATATTTTTAGGATGGATCTATTTCAATTTTATTCTTAGTTTTAGAGCAAATCTTTAGTCACAGGAAATAGTCTTTACCCCAAAGGTGTAGCCCCTTTTGAGTTTTGATTAAAAGCTTGAAATGTTTACCAAGCCCCTCTGACTTGGTAGGACAATGGTCTCAATGTCTGTGTTCCCCCCATATTCACGTATTGTAATCCTAACACCAAATGTAATGATGTTAAGAGGTGAGGCCTTTTAGAATTGATTAGGTCATGAGGATAGAGCACTCATAAATGGGATTAGTGCCTTTTTTTTATTATTATGTTATGTTAATCACCATACATTACATCATTAGTTTTTGATGTAGTGTTCCATGATTCATTATTTGCATATAACACCCAGAGCTCCATTCAATACGTGCCCTCAATACCCATCACCAAGCTAACCTATTCCCCCCCAACCCCCTCCCCTCTAGAACCCTCAGTTTGTTTCTCAGAGTCCATAGTCTCTCATGGTTCATCTCCCCCTCCGAATTCCCCCCCCTTCATTTTTCCCATCCTACTATTTTTTTTAACATATAATGTATTATTTGTTCGGACAGCTCTGTGATTCATCAGTCTTACACAATTCATAGCGCTTACCATAGCACATACCCTCCCCAGTGTCTGTCACCCAGCCACCCCATCCCTCCCACCCCCCACCACTCCAGCAACCCTCAGTTTGTTTCCTGAGATTAAGAATTCCTCATGTCAGTGAGATCATATGATACATGTCTTTCTCTGATTGACTTATTTTGCTTACATAATACCCTCTAGTTCCATCCATGTCATAGCAAATGGCAAGATTTGTGGGGGGTTTTTTGATGGCTGCATAATATTCCATCATATATATATATATATATATATATATATATATATATATATATATATATACCATGTCTTCTTTATCCATTCATCTGCTGATGGACATCTTGGCTCTTTCCATAGTTTGGCTCTTGTGGACATTGCTGCTATAAACATTAGGGTAGGGCGCCTGGGTGGCTCAGTTGGTTAAGCGACTGCCTTCGGCTCAGGCCATGATCCTGGAGTCCCGGGATCGAGTCCCGCATCGGGCTCCCTGCTCGGCAGGGAGTCTGCTTCTCCCTCTGACCCTCCCCCCTCTCATGCTTTCTCTCTCTCTCTCTCATTCTCTCTCTCAAATAAATAAATAAAATCTTTAAAAAATAAATAAATAAATAAAAATAAAAAAAAAAAATAAACATTAGGGTACACGTATCCCTTCGGATCACTACATTTGTATCTTTGTGGTAAATACCCAGTAGTGAAATTGCTGGGTCGTACAGTAGCTCTATTAGCTCTATTTTCAACTTTTTGAGGAACCTCCATACTCTTTTCCAGAGTGGCTGCACCAGCTTGCATTCCCACCAACAATGTAGGAGGATTCCCCTTTCTCCACATCCTCGATAATATCTGTTGTTTCCTGACTTGTTATTTTAGCCATTCTGACTGGTATGAGGTGGTATCTCATTGAGGTTTTGATTTGGATTTCCCTGATGTCGAGTGATGTTGAGCACTTTTTCATGTGTCTCTTGGCCATTTGGGTGTCTTCTTTGGAAAAATGTCTGTTCATGGCTTCTGCCCATTTCTTGATTGGATTATTCTTTGGGTGTTGAGTTTGATAAGTTCTTTATAGATTTTGGATACTAGCCCTCTATCTGATATGTCATTTGCAAATATCTTCTCCCATTCTGTCGGTTGCCTTTTGTTTTGTTGACTTATCTTGATGAAGTCCGAATAGTTCATTTTTGCCCTTGCTTCCCTTGCCTTTAGCAATGTTTCTAGGAAGAAGTTGCTGCAGCTGAGGTTGAAGAGGTTGCTGCCTGTGTTCTCCTTTAGGATTTTGATGGACTTCTGTCTCACATTTAGGTCTTTCGACCATTTCGAGTCTATTTTTGTGTGTGGAAATGGTCCAGTTTCATTCTTCTGCATGTGGCTGGCGAATTTTCCCAACACCATTTGCTGAAGAGACTGTCTTTTTTCCATTGGACATTCTTTCCTGCTTTGTCGACGATTAGTTGACCATAGAGTTGAGGGTCCATTTCTGGGCTCTCTATCCTGTTCCATTGATCTATGTGTCTGTTTTTGTGCCAGTACCATACTGTCTTGATGATTACAGCTTTGTAATAGAGTTTGAAGTCTGGAATTGTGATGCCACAATTGAAAAGCTTTGCTTTTCTTTTTCAACATTCCTCTGGCTATTTGGGGTCTTTTCTGGTTCCATACAAATTTTAGGACTATTTGTTCCATTTCTTTTTTAAAAAGTGGATGGTATTTTGATAGGGATTGCATTAAGTATGTAGATTGCTCTAGGTAGCATTGACATCTTCACAATATTTGTTCTTCCAATCCATAAGCATGGAACATTTTTCCATTTCTTTCTGTCTTCCTCACTTTCTTTCATGAATATTTTATAGTTTTCTGAGTACAGATTCTTTGCCTCTTTGGTTAGATTTATTCCTAGGTATCTTATGGTTTGGGGTGCAGTGGTAAATGAGATTGACTCCTCTTTCTTCTGTCTTGTTGTTGGTGTATAAAAATGCCACTGATTTCTGTGCATTGATTTTATATCCTGCCACTTTACTGAATTCCTGTATGAGTTCTAGCAGTTTTGGCGTGGAGTCTTTTGGGTTTTCCACATAAAGTATCATACCATCTGCAAAGAGTGAGAGTTTGACTTCTTCTTTGCTGATTCGGATGCCTTTTATTTCTTTTTGTTGTCTGATTGCTGTGGCTAGGACTTCTAATACTATGTTGAATAGCAGTGGTGATAATGGACATCCCTCCGTGTTCCTGACCTTAGGGGGAAAGCTCTCAGTCTTTCCCCATTGAGAATGATATTCAGTGTGGGTTTTTCATAGATGGCTTTTATGATATTGAGGTATGTACCCTCCATCCCTATACTCTGAAGAGTTTTGATAAAGAAAGGATGCTGTACTTTGTCAAATGCCTTTTCTGCATCTATTGAGAGGATCATCTGGTTCTTGTTCTTTCTTTGATGAATGTATTGTATCACATTGATTGATTTGTGGATGTAGAACCAACCTTGCAGCCCAGGGATAAATTCCACTTGGCCGTGACGAATAATCCTTTTAATGTACTGTTGGATCCTGTTGGCTAGTATTTTGGTGAGAATTTTTGCATCCATGTTCATCAGGGACATTGGTCTGTAATTCTTTTTGATGGGGTCTTTGTCTGATTTTGGGATCAAGGTAATGCTGGCCTCATAAAATGAGTTTGGAAGTTTCCCTTCCATATCTATTTTTTGGAACAGTTTCAGAAGAATAGGTATTAATTCTTCCTTAAATGTTTGGTAGAATTCGCCTGGGAAGCCATCGGGCCCTGGGCTCTTGTTTGTTAGGAGATTTTTGATGACTGCTTCAATTTCCTTAGTGGTTATGGGTCTGTTCAGGTTTTCTATTTCTTCCTGGTTCAGTTTGGGTTGTTTATACATCTCTAGGAATGCATCCATTTCTTCCAGGTTATCTAATTTGCTGGCATATAGTTGCTCATAATATGTTCTTATAATTGTCTGTATTTCTTTGGTGTTAGTTGTGATCTCTCCTCTTTCATTCATGATTTTATTTATTTGGGTCCTTCTCTTTTCTTTTTGATAAGTCTGGCCAGGGCTTTGTCAATCTTATTAATTCTTTCAAAGAACCAGCTCCTAGTTTCGTTGATCTGTTCTACTGTTTTTTGGTTTCTACTTCATTGATTTCTGCTCTGATCTTTATTCTTTCTCTTCTCCTGCTGGGTTTAGGCTTTATTTGCTGTTCTTTCTCCAGCTCCTTTAGGTGTAGGGTTAGGTTGTGTATTTGAGACCTTTCTTGTTTCTTGAGAAAGGCTTGTTTTGCTATATACTTTCCTCTTAGGGCCGCCTTTGCTGCATCCCAAAGATTTTGAACAATTGTGTTTTCATTTTCATTTGTTTCCATGAATTTTTTAAATTCGTCTTTCATTTCCTGGTTGACCCATTCACTCTTTAGTAGGATGCTCTTTAGCTTCCATGTGTTTGAGTTCTTTCCAACTCTTCTCTTGTGATTGAGTTCTAGTTTCAAAGCATTGTGGTCCAAAAATATGCAGGGAGTGATCCCAATCTTTTGGTACCAGTTGAGACCTGATTTGTAACCTAGGATGTGATCTATTCTAGAGAATGTTCCATGGGCACTAGAGAAGAATGTGTGTTCTGTTGCTTTGGGATGGAATGTTCTGAATATATCTGTGAAGTCCATTTGGTCCAGTGTGTCATTTAAAGTCTTTATTTCCTCGTTGATCTTTTGCTTAGATGATCTGTCCATTTCAGTGAGGGGGGTGTTAAAGTCCCCTACTATTATTGTATTGTTGTTGATGTGTTTCTTTGCTTTTGTTATTAATTGGCTTATATAATTGGCTGCTCCCATGTTAGGGGCATAGATATTTACAATTGTTAGATCTTCTTGTTGGATAGACCCTTTAAATGTCTAAGATATAGTGTCCTTCTTCATCTCTTATTATAGTCTTTGGCTTAAAATCTAATTTGTCTGATCTAAGGATTGCCACCCCAGCTTTCTTTTGATGTCCATTAGCATGGTAAATGGTTTTCCATTTCAATCTGAGGGTGTCTTTGCATCTAAAATGAGTCTCTTGTAGACAGCATATCAGTGGGTCTTGTTTTTTTTAACCAATCTGATACCCTGTGTCTTTTGATTGGGGCATTTAGCCCATTTACATTCAGGGTAACTACTAAAAGATATAAATTTAGTGCCATTTTATTGCCTGTAAGGTGACTGTTACTGTATATTGTCTGTGTTCCTTTCTGGTCTGTTACTTTTAGGCTCTCTGTTTGCTTAGAGGACCCCTTTCAATATTTCTTGTAGGGCTGGTTTTGTGTTTGCAAATTCTTTTAGTTTTTGTTTGTCCTGGAAGCCTTTTACCTCTCCTTCTATTTTCAATGACAGCCTAGCTGGATATAGTATTCTTGGCTGCATATTTTTCTCATTTAGTGCTCTGAATATATCATGCCAGTCCTTTCTGGCCTGCCAGGTCTCTGTGGATAGGTCTGTTGCCAATCGAATGTTTCTACCATTGTAGGTTACAGACCTCTTGTCCCAAGCTGCTTTCAGGATTTTCTCTTTGTCTCTGAGAATTGTAAGTTTTACTATTAGATGTCGGGGTGTTGACATATTTTTATTGATTTTGAGGGGGTTCTCTGTGCCTCCTGGATTTTGATGCCTGTTTCTTTCCCCAAATTAGCGAAGTTCTCTGCTATAACTTGCTCTAATATACCTTCTGCCCCTCTCTCTGTTTTTTCTTCTTCTGGGGTCCCAATTATTCTAATATTGTTTCATCTTACGGTATCACTTATCTCTCGAATTCTGCCCTTGTGATCCAGTAGTTGTTTCTCTCTCTTTTTCTCAGCTTCTTTATCCTCCATCATTTGGTCTTCTATATCACTAATTCTCTCTTCTGCCTTATTTATCCTAACAGTTAGAGCCTCCATTTTTTGATTGCACCTCATTAATAGCCTTTTTGATTTTGACTTGGTTAGATTTTAGTTCTTTTATTTCTCCAGAGAGGGTTTCTCTAGTATCGTCCATGCTTTTTTCAAGCCCAGCTAGTATCTTTATAATCGTCTATCTGAACCCTAGTTCCAACATCTTACTAATGTCCATACTGATTAGGTCCCTGGCAGTCGGTACTGCCTCTCGTCCTTTTTTTTGAGGTGATTTTTTCTGTCTTGTCATTTTGTCCAGAGGAGAATAGATGAATGAGAGAACAAAATGCTAACAGGGTAACAATGACCCCAGGACAATATACACTAAACAAATCAGAAGAGACCTGAAACCGGGGGAAAAAAAGGGGAAAGAAAGGAAAAAAGAAAAAAAGGATATGATCAAATATGATCAGGCTGGTGAATAGATCAGTGCCACACACTAGATTCTGGAGTATTTTGGTCTGTTAGAAGAAACTGCCTCCCAAAATTTTAAAGAGAGAACAACCTATATATATATCAAAAATAAGGTTAACTACAATGAAGGGATAGAATATGGTTTTAAAAATGAAAAATAAAAAAGATTTTTAAAAAAGGGATTTATAAGGTGTTGGTTGAACAAGGGAAAAAGATGGGCGCCTGGGTGGCTCAGTTGGTTAAGCGACTGCCTTCGGCTCAGGTCATGATCCTGGAGTCCCAGGATCGAGTCCCGCATCGGGCTCCCTGCTCGGCAGGGAGTCTGCTTCTCCCTCTGACCCTCCCCCCTCTCATGTGCTCTCTATCTCTCATTCTCTCTCTCTCAAATAAATAAAATCTTTAAAAAAAAAAAAAGAAAAAGGGAAAAAGAAAAATTCAAAAAAAAATAGAAAAAGAAAAGAAAGAAAATTTTAAAAATTTGAACTTTGAAAGACTAAAGAATTATGGGATAAAAGCCATGGATTCTCTGTGCAGTATTTCCCTAGCGCTGGAGTTCTGCCATTCTCATTGATCGGTAAACTTGGTCTTGGCTGGCTGTTCATGCTGATCTTCTGGGGGAGGGGCCTGTTCCCATGGTTTCCAAATGTCTTTGCCGGAGGCGGAATTGCCCCGCCCTTGCCTGGTCCGGATTAAGTAATCTGCTCGGGTTTGCTCTCAGGAGCTTTTGTTCCCTGCAAGCTTTCCATACAGCTTTGGAGGACGAGAGTGAAAATGGCGGCCTCCCAATCTGCACCCTGGAGGAGCCGAGAACTCGGGGCCCTGCTCCTCAGTGCGCCCCCAGAGAAAAGCATTCAGTCACACCCATCTCCCAGGTCTCCGGCCGCACCCCATGCTCACCCGGCCTATGACCGAGTGTTTCTATCTCTGGCACCCGACCCCGTGTGGAGTCTCCAAACCCAGCAGATCCCTGCAGTGCGCTCCCGCGCCGCTCCTCCTAGAGGGAAGAAGGGGAGTCTCCCCGGATCTGCCACTTGTCGGGTCCCTGCTGGAGGAGCAGTGGCCTGACTGTGCCGTGGATCACAGTTTATGGCAACCCCGAGCTGAGAGCCCGCGCCTCGGTTCCGTCTCTGCAGCCAGCTTCCCCGCTCTGATACCTGGGAGCTCTGCTGCACTCGGGCACCCCCGGTCTTCCTGTGACCCCGAGGGTCCTGAGACCACACTGTCCCGCGAGGGTTTCACCCCCAGCTTAGCCACTAGGGCAACGTCCCTCAGCGGAGCCAACTTCTAAAAGTCCCAATTTTGTGATCCGTGGCTGTATCACTTGCCAGAAGCGGCCGACGGAGGCCCCCTCCCCCACCGTCTATCCTCCTGAATATCGCCTCGGATTCACTTCGCACGTCCTACCTTCCAGAAAGTGGTCGCTTTTCTGTTCATAGAGAGTTGCTGCTATTCTTTTCTTCGATCTCCTGTTGAGCTTGTAGGTGTTCAGAATGGTTTGATCCCTATCCAGCTGAATTCCTGGGACCAGACGAAATTTAGGTCTCCTACTCCTCCGCCATCTTGCTCCTCCCCTGGATTAGTGCTTTTATTAAAGAGACCCCACAGAGCTTGTTAGCGTCTTCCATCAGGGTGGATACAAGAAGCCTGGAAGAGGGCACTCACTCCACCATGCTAACATCTTGATCTTGGACTTTTATCTTTAGAGCTGTGAAAAGTAAATTTCTGTTGTTTATAAACTACTCAGCCTGTGATATTTTTGTTACAGTAGACCAAACGGGCTAACAGTAATATTCAAAATCCAAACTCTGTCTCTTCTATCTTGGCAACAACTAAAATCTCTGCTCTCTGTTTTCTAGCTGTTCTTTCCTGGGTTTTTTTGAGACCAGGTATATGCAATTCATCCAAAGTTTTGAAGGAAATTTGTACATAGATTTTGAGACTCCTGTCTCTGTGAGTCTCATTTCCAGAATTCCCCCCTCAATTTCCAGTTGTTCTAGCAGCCCTAAACTCTGTTCTCTGATACCTTCAGTTTAAGTTCTAGCCACCCTCTACTGCACTCAGAGATGAATCTGTTTGAACATGCATCTCACTAAGTGTGGTTTCCCTTTTCCAGGGTTGAGTCCTTTTTAGTTTAGGCCTGCTTTTGGTTGCTTTCCAGCTATTTTTCAAATTTTGTCCAGAGTCCATAATTGTTATCTGTGGGAGGCTTAGTCCAATATAAGCTACTCTGCCATTACTGGAAGCAAAACCTCTATTTACTTTTATAATTTAAAAACTAGCTTTTAAAAAGGCTAGAACAGGGGCACCTCACTGGCTCAGTCAGTACAGCATGTGACTTGATCTCGGAGTTGTAAATTCAAGCCCCATGTTGGGTATAGAGATGACAAAAATAAAATCTTAAGGGGCACCTGGTTGGCTCAGTTGGAGGAATGTGTGACTTTTGATCTCAGGGCTATGTGCTCACCCCATGTTTGGTGTAGAGATTACTCAAAAACAAAATTTAAACTTTAAAAGTAAATACAATAGGGCGCCTGGGTGGCTCAGTTGGTTAAGCGACTGCCTTCGGCTCAGGTCATGATCCTGGAGTCCCGGGATCAAGTCCCGCATCGGGCTCCCTGCTCAGCAGGGAGTCTGCTTCTCCCTCTGACCCTCTTCCCTCTCGTGCTCTCTATCTCTCATTCTCTCTCTCTCAAATAAATAAATAAAATCTTTAAAAAAAAAAAGTAAATACAATAAAATATTAAAAAAAAAAAAAACATTTTGCCTCATTCTCTCCAACCCAAACACATGCGCCCTCAGGCCCGTGGTGGATACACACTCACATGCACACTCTCATACCCACACTCACACACGCAGGAACACATGCACAGGTGGTCACACAGCAAGGGCAGTGGCAGAGGGATCAGGAACATGCTCATTTGGCATTGCAACCCCCCAACCTTGCAATTCATTTGTAGTCTGACCCCCAAACCCACACCACCTGGGCACCCCCCCAAAAAGCACGCACACACGCACACACACACACACACACACAAATTAATTAATTAAAAAACTAAAAAAGCTAGAACACATGGACCAAACCATAGTATATTGTCCTAGAGAATAGGTTTATAGGTAAAGTCTATCCTCTATTTTCCAAATTTTCTGTAATGTAATTTCTTTTACTTAAACATTTTTTTAATGGATAGAATTTGCATGGAGAGGGAGAGGCATTCCAAATAGTAGGAAGTATATAAACTAAAATAAAAGGTGTGTTTATATGGAAAACATGAGTCATCTCCGGGTTAGCTGTTAGGTGGGAGCAGAATGGTTTTGCAAGGGTGGAGAAGTATAAAGAAACAAGGAAACTTTGCCATATACAAAGGCAATTAGCCTCAATTCATTGCCAAATAGCTTGAGTTATAAATCTGCTGGATTACTTTATGCAGTAGAAGAATAACTGAGTCTGCCATAGAAAAACTTAATTTTTTAAAAAAAATTTCCAACTTAATATTACCTAAAATAATTAATATATATACAATTAATATGTATGCATCTTGATGCAAATCAGAAAGGGATATGGAAAAAGGACAACTAATTTATAGAGTGATGAAATTTGGGGATGATTTTTAAGGTGGTAGATCTCAATTTTTTTCCCCCTGGGATGCACATGATGGGTGACTTTCACATTCCCATGGAATTCCTAGACAACCTCTGGCACAAGTAAGGACACACTAGAGATTATGGGAAATTCTTTTTTCACCTGCAGTAAGACACTGCCCCGCCACCTTTTCCTCTCCCACTCTTATGTATAGAGAGAGGGAGAGAGAGCATGAGCTGGGGCAGTGGTAGTTGGAGAGGGAGAGGCAGACTCCCCACTGAGCAGGGAGCCTGATGCGGGACTTGATCCCAGGACCCTGAGATCATGAGCTGAGCTGAAGGCAGACACTTAACCTACTGAGCCACCCAGGCGCCCCTTGTGCATTCTTATTTAAGTGTCTCAAATGTCCATCATCTCTCCACCTGGAACATAAGTAGCTGGAAGACTGAGAACTTAAGGCCTCAGGCATCAGTTTCTTTGATTTCTTCACCTTTTGCACGTTCTGAGATAGTCTTCATCTTTCCCCTTTTACTTGGCTAACTCATCTGTCAGGTCTCAGCTTGAACATTCTTTCTTCCAATAAGCTTTCATCAGCGAGTCAAGAGGGTCTATGCTTTTCTCTTTTACAAAATACTCAACACACTTCACTATATCTCTCCCTACTTGCCTCTAAGCTCAGTGAGACTACACCTGACTTGTTCATTGCTTTTTACCAGCACCTAGCCCAGCACTTGGCCATAAAATGTGCCCAACAAATATTTGTTGACTTGACATTGATTTCTTTCCTTCTCACGCATAATAATATGTTAAATACATTCTCAGTATTTAAATATATTCCTATTTAATGAGGGAAAGGACAACAAGAATTTATTCATCAGAGATAAATAAATATGACTGGTGGGAGTGTGTCTGCAGAATAATTGGGTATGGTATTCAAACCTTCCAACTGGTCCCTTGCTCTCTCCTTTCCTTCCCCAAATAACTTATTGAGACCTACTATGTAGAGGCACTGGAGATATGATGGTCAACAAAATGAAGTCCCTATCCTCAGTGACTTAATTTATAGCCTAGTAGGGAAGATAGAACATTAATAAGTAAAGGATGTAACTCCCGGCAGCAGTAAGCACTGGATAGAAAAACCAAAATAGAGGAAGTGGATGGTAACTGGGTATGGGGTGACTATCCCAGATGAGGGGGACAAGGAAGGTATCTCAGAGGAAGGACCAGAGAAAAGTGACAGATGAGCTGTACGCATGTGTGTAAGGAGAGTGGTTTTCACAGAGGGGACTGCAAATGTCAATCCTGAGACAGAAACGGACTTAGCATGCTTGAGGAAGAGAAGGGAGATAGTGAGTTAGAGGAAAACTAACCAGGGTAAAGAGTAGTAATAAATAGAGGGGGAGAGTTAAGGAGGCAAGCAATGGAGGGCCTCGAGAACCGGAGGAAGGTCCCGGGATTGTATTCTAAGTACGATGGGAAGATGCGGAGCATGAGAGGGACGTAATCCATCTTCGTCTCTTTCAGCGTTGACTGAGCCCCTGCTATATGCCAAGCACCAGGCCAGCCCTACTTCTCTGATCACACGTGGACTCGCCCCCCTCCCCGCTCCAGCCGCACTAGCATCCTTGCCCTCCTGGACCCGGCCTCAGACGTTCCGCGCCGCCGCCCCTGACCTGCACTGTTTCCTGAGCAGACTCCCGGCGGCAGCATCCCTCTGGCGCAGCCTGATTTTCTTTGGGCTTCAACGGCTCTACTTTCTGCCTCTGCCATGGTAGTTATAATTGGCTGTGAGGACATCAATTCCTCCCACCAGACTATAAGTGAACAGCACGTCTTATTTTTGTCTAAAGCCCTGAAATAAGTCATTTCTTCCCTTTACACTTGTATAAATTGAATCCCGTTTGGAGGCTATTTTAAGCTTAAAAGAACAATATGTATGATGTGCTAGGAGGTGAAAACGAGCTCAGTGGCATGGAAAAAAAAGATATTCGTTGAAGCTAATGAAAAAATATAGTAATATATATGTTTAATGAACAATTTTATCATTCATAAAATTTAATAAAGAGGTTTAGTGAACCTCACAGAATTGCAGACTTAGAACTGATCTCGTGGCCTTTTAAAAGGTCTGCTTCTCCTTATCAGGCCAGAGGATCCCTGGGCGAATAGGCTAGGGGGTCACAGAGCATAAAGGAGGAATGACAAGCCAGGGTGGAGGAGAGGCGGTGCTAGTTACCATTATGATGTAAAAAGACTCTCTGCATTCACACCCCCCAGGAGCCTCCTTGCATGTGCTAGTGGTCCTAGCTGTGGGGCTTACACATGCACATCCCCTAGCATGCTCTCTTTCCTCTACCTCTGCATCTGGGGAACTGGAATATTTGCAAGCTCCTATACCCGCTTCCATACTTCTTGCAGTGACCGCGCAGAATACACCTAAAGAAATGCACTTCTGAGAGTTTCTCCTGCAGCCTTGGTATGCACAATATGTGCATTAGGAACAAAGGCAAACCCACACCTATTGTGAGACACACCCAAAACCGAGTGAATGAATGAATGGTTAAATAGCTAAGGGGTATAGTATATTCTATACGATAGAATAACAGTAGATACAAATAAAAAGACAATAATGTAAATTTGAAAAAGCAAAGAAAAATATTGAGGTGCTTTAAGTTTTTTAATTATCTAATAGCTGGAAAAGATAAGTAAACAAAATATATTGAGTGGCTTTTTTTTAAAAGATTTATTTATTTATTTGAGAGAGAAAGAGAGAATGAAAGGGGGAGGGGCTGAGGGGAAGGGAGAGAGAGAATCCCAGGCAGACCCTATGCTGAGTGTGGAGCCTGACATGGGGCTGGATTTCATGACCCTGGGATCATGACAGAGCCAAAATCAAAAGTCAGATGCTTAACCCACCAAGCCACCCAGGTGCCCCCATTGAGTGGCTTAATAAGGGAAATGTTAAGCAATATTTCAAATGGCAAAGCTGTATAACTAGGCATACTTAAGAATTATTTCTTACATATAATTAGTCCTCAGAGTTTTAAAAGCTTATTTTCAATTTTCATTATAATTTCACTTTAAATATTGCCAGATTTTCTTAAAAGGGCTGAATTTGCCCTTTACCAATATGCCAACATTTCTTTTGCTAATTCCATCAATACACCATTGAGTTAAAAATGTATTTATCTATAAGCACAACTTATTAATGTGAGAGCATGTTGGTATTAAACAGTTGTTAGGGGTCCCTAAGTTAGACACTACATCTCAGTAGTGACACTTTAGCATATTTAGGTTTTGGATATTGGACAGTAAAAATATCAGAAGGGATAGTAAGTCTTGAATAGCACCTTGAAATTATAATCTGTGTTCATTTATACATCTTTGCAAATGTTATTAGAAATAAGAGTATTGGGGTGTCTGGGTGGCTCAGTCAGTTGAGCATCTACTCTTGGTTTTGGCTCAGGTGGTGGACTCAGGTGGTATGATCGAGCCCTGAGTTGGGCTCCATGCTCAGCAAGGAGTCTGCCTAAGATTCTCTCTCTGTTTGCCCCTCCCCTGCTCTCTAAATAGATAAACAAATAAATAAAATACCTTAAAAAAAGAGAGCGCCTAGGTGGCTCAGATGGTTAAGCGTCTGCCTTCGGCTCGGTTCATGATCCCAGGGTCCTGGGATCGAGTCCCGCATCAGGCTCCCTGCTCCTTGGGAGCCTGCTTCTCCCTCTGCCTCTCTCTCTCTCTCTGTCTTTCATGAATAAATAAATAAAATCTTTAAAAAAATATATTTTAAAAAAAGAAAGAAAAAGAAAGAAGAAAGAAAGAAAGAAAGAAAGAAAAAGAAAGAAAAGAAAGAAAGAAAGAAAGAAAGAAAGAAAGAAAGAAAGAAAGAAAGAAAGAAAGAAAGAAAGAAAGAAAGAAAGAAAGAAAGAAAAAGAAAGAAAGAAAGAAAAAGAAAGGAAGGAAGGAAGAAACAAGAATATTTTTTCAAATCTTGGTACAAAAATCTCTTTTGACACCACCAACATTTTTTTTAAGATTTTATTTATTTTTCAGAGAGAGCACAAGCAGGGGGAGCAGCAGGGAGAGGGAGAAACAGGCTCCCCGCTGAGCAAGGAGCCCAATGAGCGATGAGCGGGGCTCCATCCCAGGACCCTGGAATCATGACCTGAGCTGAAGGTAGCTACTTACCGACTTAGCCACCCAGGCGCCCCACCACAATCATTTCACATTTGGTTGATACTGATCCTAAAAATAGAACTGCTCTTTTTGTAGCCTACATACTTATTATTCCCTTATTCTTTAAAAAGTTATGTGTTGGCTCTAAACTAAGAAATTTGTAACCTCAAGTTAAAATGGAACGAGTTTCACTATCTTGTAATTATTAAAGATTTAAAAATATGTATCCCCAGGCACAAAATCTACTTGTTATAATTATGTATAATAATAGATTCTTAGGGCATTAAGAATTTTATGGGAACCTTATTAAAAACAGCTCATGACTTCTTTGCTAATGCAAGTCTGTGCTGCCAGTAAAACCAAAGACCATGGGAAAAAACTTTAAATCCTTTGCTGATGGCTTTACTAACTGTTGTCTAGTATGTTAGTCGCAAAGAAAAAAGAAATGAACATCACCAACTGTGTGCCAAGTGTTCACAAGCACCTCATGCACAATATAGATATATGATTTAATCCACATAACAACTGTGAGAGGCAGTATGATTCCCATTTTACAAGAAGAAACTGAAGTCATGAACTCAGGGCCTAAGCAAAGCCAGGATCTGAACAGTGTCTGACTCAGCGCCTGTTCCACGTCATGTAACTTTAAGAAGTCAACATAAAAGGCCGTGGGGGCACTTGTGAGGCCCCATCAAAAGAGCATATGATTCTCGATTTCGGGATTTTGAGTTTGAGCCCCATGATGGATGTAGACATTACTTTAAAACAAAATCTTTAAAAAAATTTTTTTTCTTAATTTAAAAAGGCCTCATGGACTTTCCTTCAAAATCTATTTTGTTCCCACCTGTCTTCAACAATTGATCTGAACTGTTTTAACTGCAAAGATCCGAAGGTATTCCAAGAGTGTGCAGATTTTTTTAAGGAGGAAATAGCTTTAATTTGGCAGTGGGTAACTTACATGAAGAATTTAAAATTGCCTGAAATAACTAATGAGAGCTACCTATAAAGTTCATCTCTGATCCTAATCCTTGGAAATGGACTACATGTGCATCATTTGTTCTTAAATAAATCTTTTTTGTGTTGGCAGTGTGAAAATATACCTCTAGTCAATGGTTTAAAAATATTCAGCTATTAAAATAAATCTGGAACAACTGAAAGCATAATTTGTACAAGTTGAAACTTTTAAATGGGACTTAAACTTGTTTTTCAAATTTATCCTGTTAGTTAACTTTCTCAGCCCCCTCAAGCATTATCTGAGAACTTCGTTGCTTTTGCCCTCATGGTACCTCACCTCTGTTCCTAAAACTTTCTTTTCTTCTCTGTTACTGGTTCCATTCCTCCCGATGGCTGCTTTGTATCCTGCTATTCTTGGTTCCAGATTCCCTCCCTCCACAGACTTGTCAACAACTTCCCTTATCATTGTCTACCAAATGTCTTTCGTGTACTTGAGTTTAGTCATTATTGTCATTATTGTTCTAAAAATAGCTTTGATAAGTGGACCAGCCCAGAAGACCAGCAATTTTTGAAGCTAATAACACCTTAAGCAAACAAATGATTTTATGATTCACTCCTTTCACGACCCCTTGTAAAAGAAAGAAAATTGTTATATGGTGAGAATATAGAAGCAAGTAAGTATTTTAAGCATTCAGTAGTTGTTGATATGGGGTTTGGTCTGCTCAAATAATTACTTTAGTGTTAGGAGAAGGATTATATCTAAGTGTAAATTTTCACTGAAAGAAATGTATGTTCATTAAAAACTTCAAAGAGTTGAATCCCTTCTAATGGTTAAATTATGCACTTATTTCTAACTGCAGCCCTTATGATATTAGTCTTTAACATGGTCACAGATTTTTTTTTTTTTAAACAGAGTAAATACCCCATTTAGTGAAAAGTCTAAATTGCAGATTTTTTAAAAAGAAGATGTTAGTACTTTTCAGCCCCTACTGCAAACTGACCATTAAGTTTACAGGAATCCTCAGTACGAATTGACTATTTTGATTTAAAAATTGGTTGCAATTAACAAGTAATTTGGGCTTGAAAATAATTCATCTTGAGACACCTGGCTGGTTCAGTTGGTGGAGCATGCAATTCTTGATCTTGGGGTCATGAGTTTAAGCCTCATGTTGGGTGTAGAGATTACATAAAAATAAAATCTTAAAAAAATAATTCATCTAAGTAATTTTCTCTAAGAAGAAAGTTTTTAATTGGCAGACATAAATTGGACAGTTAAGCCAAAAATGAGCCGCTTCCTTTATATTCTGAAATGCATTTTCAGTGAGACATCAAAGAAATAAAGTGGCTGAGGTAGTTGGCAATGAGTTTTAGTATATTAATTGAAATAGCATTAACAAAAAGGGAATCTAAAATGTCTTCTGAATTACTTGTCGCAGTATAGTATCTATCCCTTGAACCACTAGGTGGCACCAACAAGCTTTTTCCAAATATGTACACGAAAGGCTGTCTGTTTAAGACACTCCTTGAATTCCATCCACTTAGGAACAATACCTGATACGATCTTTACCAACATGTCTACAAATTCAATCCATGTGTTTAAAGAAGACTGTATAAAGTTATGGCTCTAGACAACCTTAGATGTTATTACTTTAGCAAATTACTAGCTGCTTAAGAAACTGTACTTTTGACAAAAATGTTGAGCAGTCTATCAAAATACAAAGAAAGCGCCGTGATTTAGTAAAACAATGCGGGGCTGAGGGCCAGTAGCCCTGGTTCTGTTCTCACCTCCACCACCAAATATCTTAGTGTCCTCTGTAAGTCACTAAGCCTTTCTGGTTACCAGTCTTCTAGTCAGTACAATGAAAGATTAGGACTAGAAGAGTGGATACCAAAATGACTTGAATAAAAACACTTCTACAGAATCTCTCAGAATTCTATGGAAAACCAATGAAAGCAAGGCTGGGAGGGGAGGGGACCCGGCAGAGTGTTAGAAGAAGAATATATGAGAAGCACCTCCTGCTCTACGTCTCATAGCTTTGCATCATGTCCAGCCCATGGTCCCTATGTCCAGAAAACAGTGATTTGGAGACCAATGGGGTAGGAAATGACTAAGGTCCCTTCTGTTCCAGAAGTCTGGTCCAAGTCTGTAGCTATGTGCAATTTCTTAAACATTTATCTTTTTTTAACTTCACTTGCCCAATTCCAGGATAGAGTACAGATACTATTTCCTCCATTTTACAAATGAGTAAGCTGAGACTGAGTAATGGGTTTCTAAAAATCACCTGGACGTAGGATCAGAATCCAAGACTTCTGCTTTTTATTTTAATTCAACAATTTATTTATTTATTTATTATCTTTTACTATGTTCAATTGCCAACTATTAACTTTTATAAAAGTATAGATTCACATGCAGTTATAAAAAAAAATAACACAGAGTGGGGCACCTGACTGTCTCTGTTGGTAGAGCTTGCCACTCTTGATCTTGGGGTCATGAGTTCGAGCCCCATGTTGTGTGTAGAGATTACTTAACAATAAAATCTTTTAAAAAATAAATAAATAACAAAGAAATCACACTACTATTTACCCAGTTTTTCTTAATGGTAACATTTTGCAAAATTAAAGTATATAGCACAACCAGGATATGGACACTAATACAGTCAGGATTCAGAACAATTAGGGGCACCTTGATGGCTCAGTCAGTAGGGTGTCAACTCTTGATCTCAGCTTGGGTCTGGATATCAGGGTCATGGGTTCAGGCTCTATGGTGGGCTCTATGCAGGGTGTGGGGCCTACTTAAAAAAAAAAAAAAAGATACAGAACAATTACACCACCACAGAAATTCCTGTGTTGTGCGTGTATAGTTACACACACCTTCCCTCCATAGTGCCCTAGGAACCACTAATTTGTTCTCTGTTTCTTTAATTATGTCATCTCAAGAATGTTACATAAATGAAATCAACTATTGGGGTGCTGGGTGGCTCAGCTGGTTAAGCATCCAGCTCTTGATTTTGGCTCAGGTCATGATCTCAGGGTCAAGAGATAGAGTCCCAAGTCTGAGTATGGAGTCTGCTTAAGATTCTCTTCCTCTCCCTCTGTCCCTCCCCCATGTGCATGTGCTCTCTCTCTCTCTCTCTCAAAAAAAAAAAATCATGTAGTATGTAACCTTTTAAGGTTTAGTTTTTCACTCATCATAATTCCCTAGATTTATCCAGACTGTTGCATGTATCAAGTATTCATTCCTTTTTATTGTGAAGAATATTTCATGATATGGATGTACCACGATTTTTAACCATTCACCCACTGAAGGATAGGTGGGTTGTTTTCAGTTTTTGGCTCTTATGAGTAAAGAGGCTATAAGCATTTGTGTATAGATTTTTGTATGAATGTAAGTTTTCATTTCTATGGGATAAATACCCAAGAGTGCAATTGCTGAGCCACTGTGCAGTTGCATGTTTAATTTTTTAAAGAAACTGCTAAACTGTTTTCCAAAACAGATATACCATTGTCCATTCCCACTGACAATGTAGGAGTGATCCAGTTTCACCCCATCCTCACCAGAATTTGGTGTTTGCATTACTTTTCAAAAAAATTTTTTTTTATTTTTTTAAAGCTTTTTTTTTTTAACATTTTATTTATTTGAGAGAGAGGGGGGAGAGAGAGCATGAGAACAGGGTGAGGGGCAGAGGGAGAAACAGATTCCCCGCTGAGCAGGGACCCCCCGATGTGGGACTCGATTCCAGGACCCTGGGATCATGACCTGAGCCGAAGACAGTCACTTAACCAACTGAGCCACATAGGCACCCTCAAAAAATTTTAACCATTCCAATAGGTGTGTAGTGGTATGTCATTGTGGGTTTTTTTAAGGTTTTATTTATTTATTTATTTATTTATTTATTTATTTATTTATTTATTTAAGAGAGAGAGAGAGAGAGAGAGAGAGCAGAGCAAGAGGGAGAGAGCACAAGTGGGGGTTGAGGGGCAGAGGGAGAAGGAGAAGCAGGCTTCCCGAGGATCATGACCAGAGCCCTAGGCAGATGCCTAACCAACTGAGCCACCCAGGCGCCCCTGTCATTGGGGTTTTAATTTGCATTTCCCTAACGGCTATTAATGTTAAACATCATTCTTTGTACTTATTTGCTGTTTGTGTATTCTTTTTTATGAAATGTCTCTTCATGTCTCTTGCTCATTTTCTATTTAAGTGTTGAGTTTTAAGAGATCTTTATGTATTCCAAACATTAGTGTTTGTGTTTTCATCCTCTTTACAGAATCGTTTATAGAGCAAAAGTTTTTAATTTTGATGAAGTCCAGTCTGTCCATTTTTCCTTTTATAAATCAGGTTTTGGTCAGGTTTAAGAACTCTTTGTTCATCGCTAGATTTCAAAGATTTTTCAACTACTTTTTCTAAAAGTTTTATAATTTTTTATTTTTGTGGTGGTTGGCTGCGACAGAGTGGTTGTCTCAAAGTTTTCTGTCTTGCTAGGCCACCGCTTTCTTGGCTCTTTGGTTAGAGAGAACAGGTGTTTGTGTATTCTGTTTGTGTCTATTGATGTGTCTAGTTTGGGGGCTTCTCTAGCATCCATTCCAGGATAAACGAGAGAAAAAGGAGACCCAGGGGATTCACCATTATGTCATTCCTCAGGTTCCAAGGTCCCTAGCTGGTCTGTCTCCTTCTCTCCACCTTTCAGAGTCATTTATGTTTGTGCAGAGTTTTAAGTTGTATTTATGGCAGAAGTAGGGAAAAGTATACTTACTGCCTCTTCCCAGAAGTAGAAGTCTTATTTCTAGTCTTTTTATCTCATCTATCAAGGCAACAATCTCTACCTTACAGTAGAAAATACTAATAAGGGTATCTCAAAGTGTGCAATTAGTGTCAAATGCAGAAAAGATTGTTACAGCTTAAGGACACTTCGTGAAGCAAAAATGACTCCAGTTCCCATCCTAATAAGTAAATGCCATCACGTAAGTCCTATTAATTCTCCAAACATTATCTAATAAAGAGCTCAAAAATAATTATCACGCCTTTAGCTTTTACCATGTGCCAGACATTATGTTGGTTGTCTTATATGCAATTAATCCTCTCAATAGCCATGCTGTAAGCATGACTGCAGCCATCAGTTTTCCCATTGAGGAAAAGTAAGTCTTAGAGACTTGAAGTAAATATGCCAGGTCTTGCATTTGAGCTGAGTCTATCTGAAACCAGATACTGAACTTTAACCACTCTGCTGTGCAGATTCATTTTTACTTTCAAAATGAAAATAAAGGCATGTAGAAGGGACCTCTGGGTGCCATCTGCCTAGTTCAAACCAAAACTAAACTGTTGTAGACCACTGAAATATTGAAAAAATATGGGAGCACACAGTGACATTGGAATCAGACACTTTGAAGTGTGGCGATAACAAACAAGAAATGAACAAAAATATTGAATATAGAGGTGAAGATTGTACTCCTGACAATGTCACTTGCTTTAGTGTTCCTCAGTTTTTCTATGGGAAGATGATGTGGGGAAGGACGCACTGTTCTTTAATTGAGTGTGATGTAAGATGTGCCAGCATTATGAATCACAAGACAGATGAAATATTTTATGTGGCTTTTAAAGCTCTTGAGCCTCAGGGGAAAATACATTCCTAGTCAATGAAGTATGATGAGGTTATGTATCAGTTCTACCTTTTCAAGTTATATAAAAGTACTTTTCCTTTAACAATTAATGTTCTTTTCATTAATCAAATGCATCCCAATGATATCATCTTTGAATTCATTCTTTTTCTCTTGGAACATATGGATTCCTAGGAGTGTCTTTCTAAACAAACACCTCTCATAATTATTTGAAGACTCAATCTGAGCTGATCTTTTCTTGTTCATATTCTATCTGCTTATCTCCTAAATTTTCTGAGTCAATGTCAGCAAATGATCTTGGTCTTTCTTCCTTGCCTTTAAATTATATCACTTATAAGAGCATCTGGTTGGAAGAATATCTCCCTAGAGTTGAAGCCTATGACAACCGCACAATGTCAGAAGTATATAGGAATTTAACAAAGGAAGATGGAACATGAGCTTTCTCTTATATATGGCACCCCCTCCACTAGTCTGTCAACCCTTTTCTTGCCTTCACTTCATTGCAGTGATCAACATAATAGGCCTTTGTTTACCAGAAGACCAAACAGCATTTCCTTTCATTCTATTTATTTCTACATTTTTGTCACATAGAACTTTACAACTATGACTTTATGCTACATGAAGTAATATTTCTGATGATTTTTTAAGATACTCATTTTGAAATTACAACAGGGTTCATACATTTGATTAATATCAAACTGAGTATGTCTATGGAATTTATACATTTCTACAAACTCTAATTCATTTCTTAAAATATTAACTAGGGGCACCTGGGAGGCTCAGTTGGTTAAGCATCTGGCTCTTGGTTTCGGTTCAGTCATGATCTCAGGGTCGTGGGATTGAGCCCTGCTGCTGGAGATTCTCTCTCTCTCTCTCTCTCAAATAAATAAATAAATAAAATCTTAAAAAAGTTAACTGGACAATGACTATTACAGAATATTCGAGGAAAAGTTTCTGAAATAAACATTTTAACCACCTTTTTGAATTGGTTAATTTTAGTAAAATGAAAGAAGATATATTTGTAATATTCAAGTCAATGTAGTTAATTATTTTTAATAATAATAGCTGCAACTTGTTAGGCTCTTAGTGACTTCCTCTGTTGAAGATTTTACATAAAAATTCCATTTACTTTTCACAACAATCATATGAATTAAGTATAATCTTTTGCCCATTTTACAGATGAAAAGATGATACTTAGGAAAGGTAAGTAAATTTCCCCAAAGACAAACCCAGATCTGTTTGACCCCAAAGCCTGATATCCTCTAGTAAATCTCTAATAAAAATAATCAAGAGGGGTGCCTGGGGGGCTCAGTCAGTTAAACTTCATACTCTTGATTTTGACTCAGGTCGTGATCTCAGGGTTGTGAGTTGGAGCCCTGTGTTGGGCTCCACTCTGGGCTTGGAGCCTGCTTAGGATTCTTCCTCTCTCTCAGCCTCTGCCCCTTTCCCTGCTCACGTGCACTCTCCCTCTCTCACTCTCTCTCTCTAAAATAAATAAATAGGGGCGCCTGGGTGGCTCAGTCGTTAAGCGTCTGCCTTTGGCTCAGGTCATGATCCCAGGGTCCTGGGATCGAGCGCCACATCGGGCTCCCTGCTCAGTGAGAAGCCTGCTTCTCCCTCTCCCTCTGCCTGCCACTCTGCCTACTTGTGCTCTCTCTCTGTCAAATAAATAAATAAAATTAAAAAAATAATAAATCTTAAAATATAATCAGGAACTGCAAATTCTTATTTACCCTCACCTAAATGCCTGCTAACTTCAAGGTTTCCCTTCTAATTGAAGAAGACTGATAGAAATAACATTGTTCATTTGGTTGAAACTTTGTTCGTATTAAAGCACAGTTTCAACCTCAGGTTTATTCCATTCAATCTACTCTAAAACTCAATGAAGTAAGTGTTACTATTTTTCCCCTTTGCAGGTGAAGAAACTTAGGCAGAAGAAATTAAGTAACTTGACCAAGATCACACAGAAGGGTGATACAAGCAGGATTCAGTGAAAGGAAGTCCGACTTTGAAATTCATATCTTAAGCAGTATGCTCTACAGCCCCTGCCTGATTCTGATACTGAAAGGCCATCTTCATTTGTTGAGTTCTTCAAAATATTAACATGGCATATCTTTTAGTTTTAGAAATACGTTCCCTCCATTTTCCCTTCCCTTTTGCTATTTGGTAGAGCCATATGAAATTGGTGATATTCAACCATTCACAAAAATGGCAATGTCATGCATACAATATATTTTTGCAATATACTTGTCTTGCTCAATACAGCTCTTTTCTTTCATCGTCCTTGACTTCTTGAATACCCATATCTCTCCTAATGTTCAATACTTTTACAAGTCTGGAGAATAATAGAATAAGAAATTTGGGCCTCACCTTTCTTGTAATACAGGCCTATTGCCTTCTGACCTCCTACCTTTGAACATCATTTTGTACATTTATTGTAATATTTATATCGAAGAGGGATACCAGTCATGATTTTAGTGGTTTAACCTAGTGAATATGTTTTCCCTGTTATTTATCCAGGATTGAAAGAAACAAGCCAAACCAAAATAAAGTTGGAAAAATTTTCAAAGTCAGTTTCTCTTTTCAACATTTTTCAATCAACATGTATCAAGTACCTACAAGGTACTGACACTCTATATGACAGTAAGGTGTAGAAAGATAAAAAATGAAAAAAACAACAACATCATATTGGTCCTGGAAGAATTTAAAGGAGAGCCTATATACTTAACTATTAGGCTTTCCTTGGAATTTTCTGGTTTCTGACCATACGTCCTTGAGGGAGAGTTATAGAGAAAATTCTGTCAGGAGATGTTGCTTTCACATCTTATTGTTGACTAACTTTATAAATTACCAATTATGATTTTTTTTGAAATGGTGGTTTATAGTTCTGCAAAATAACTTTTTTTAAAAAAAAGTTTTCTTTGGAGCACCTGGGTGGCTCAGTCGTTAAGGGTCTGCCTTTGGCTCAGGTCACGATCCCAGGGTCCTGGGATCAAGCCCTGCATTGGGTTCTCTGCTCTGCGGGAAGCCTGCTTCTCCCTCTCCCACTCCCCCTGCTTGTGTACCCTCTCTCGCTGTCTCTCTCTCTGTCAAATAAATAAATAAAATCTTAAAAAAAAAAGATTTACTTATTTGAGAGAGAGCAAGCATGTGAGTGGAGAGAGGGGCAGAGGAAGAAAGAGAATCTCCAGTAGACTCCCCACTGAGCACAGAACCAGACAAGGGGCTTGATCTCACGACCCTGAGATCATGACCTGAGCCGAAATCAAGAATCAGATGCTTAACCAACTGAGCCACCCAGGCACCCCTCTGCAAAATAATTTCTAATGATAAGCCGTATGGATGAACAGATCATCAGTCTAGATTCCTTTTCTTAAATATGGAGATGGCCAACAAAAAGGCACTCCAAGTTCTGTGGTCACCTGGTTTGCGTGGCCTCACAAACATGGGTTCGGGGAGACTGAAGACACAAAGGGTCCCAAGATCGGGGTTCCATCATGCTCTTGGGACCCCAGGCAACACCAGTGGGCTTTACATTAGGGGCTGAGGAGGGCAAGAGAGCCAAGCCTGTTCTTTGGCCTGACTCCCTCTTCAAAGCTGGAGTAAGAGGTATTTCATAACTTTGAGATCTCATATTATTTAGTAAGGGTGGTTCTTTTTCAGTTTCACATCGTTTGCTTATTCATTTGACAAACATTTGCTAAGTGCCTGCTTGTGTGCCGGGATTAATGCTAAAGGTTAGGAAAATGGATAAAATATGGTGGTTACCCTTGAGGCGCTCATAATCCAGAAGTACAAACAGCTATAAAATATGATGATGGCTAAAGTAGGGGGCCTGTGAGCCGACTACTACAGAAGAGTAAGCACTTAGCTTCTTCAAGAATGGGCACAGAGGGAATCCGAGGGAGTACGCTGAGGAGGTGACCTTTCAGCTGATTCATGAATAAGTAGGTGTTTTCAAGGCAGAAAGGGAACAAAGGAAGCCACTACAGAAGGAGAGAATAGAATTTGTATATCCTAGTTTGTTTGTATGTAGCTGAACCTACTTGGAAAAGAGTCAGGGGACCTCCAAAGTATGTTTAGGTTATGCTAAGGTTAGACTTTACCCTGAAGCACACTAGAGGACAATGAAGGATTTTAATCCAATAATGTAATCATCAGATTTATGTTTTAAAATCTCATTCTGCTTTCATTGTGGAGAATGACTTAGTGGTTAAGCAAGCCATCCAGGTTAGAAAAGATAAGAGTTTCCAAAATGGGAGCTAGGGCAGGAATTTAAGAGATTTGGGAAGTAGAAACTCCAGGGAGTAGTTACTGATAAAGTGTGGGAGTTGAAAGACGGGAGCCTACGATTACCTCCAGGTTTCTGACTGGATGGATTATAGTAATATATTTCATTAATTCTATAAAACACACTTTTCTTTTCACATATAACATCCCTGAAATTGAAACCCATCTTATATTCCATTGTATGTCTACTTAATGTTTTCAGTACTTTTGTTCTTACTCCATGATACAATAAATAATGGTGCATCAGCCACATGATGACATCTTAGACTTAGTATAATATGGGAAATAAGATCAGGAATACAGCAGAAAGATCAGCTTTGGGCCAGAGGGCTAGGAGGGAAAAGGTCATCACCTCTGAGAGATGAGGGAGATGGTACTTTTTTTTAAGATTTTATTTTTTTATTTGAGAGAGAGAGAATGAGAGAGAGAGAGCACGAGAGGGAAGAGGGTCAGAGGGAGAAGCAGACTCCCTGCCAAGCAGGGAGCCCAACATGGGACTCGATCCCGGGACTCCAGGATCATGACCTGAGCCGAAGGCAGTCGCTTAACCGACTGAGCCACCCAGGCGCCCGAGGGAGATAGTACTTTTAACCATTATGCAGTACTTTATTATTTAAAACAAAAACCACATTCCTGTTCTGCTGCACATGGGATGCTTGGTTATTCTAGGCAGGTGAAATGTTCAACTCTGGAAGCTGGACATTGAGGGATGGAGGTCAGGTGATGATGTGCAGGTTTGGAGCTCCCCTAGAAAGCTAAGTTTATGGAAGGATAGAACCAAAAAATTATATATATATATATATATTTTTTTAAGATTTTTATTTATTTGAGAGAGAGAGAAACAGCGATAGAGGGAACACAAGCAGGGGGAGTGGGAGAGGGAGAAGCAGGCTTCCCGCCAAGCAGGGAGCCCAATGTGGGGCTCGATCCCAGGACCCTGGGATCACGACCTGAGCCGAAGGCAGATGCTTAATGACTGAGCCACCCAGGCACCCCCCAAAATTATATTTTTTAACTAACTTATCTTTTGTTGAATTTGGCATCCTGCATTATTAGGTATCAATTATCAACAAAAGTTCATAATATAAATGCATATCTCTGTATTTTCAATCGTGTATCATTTTGGTAGTCAAAATACCTGAATTTATCCCCTGTTCGAAAAAATAAATGGGCACAATCCTATCAGTGGAAATAGCAAGTCGCTGCTCTAATGTCCTGGCCAGTCTCCATACTTTATGTCGTCCTTCCATGGTGGGTCATCACATATCTCCCAGGGTGGTCATTTGCAACTGAAATTTCATGTCATTTCCTTGCTCAAAACTCTCCAATGTTTCCCACCAGCTTTAGGATGAAATCCAGAATTACCTCAGCATCACATGCTCTCTCATCAGGGCTCCTTACCTCACTGACTCCATCGTTGACTCTCCTTTCATACTGCCCTCTGGTAAGGGCGTGCCTTCCTGCCCTCACAGGACCCCTGAGACACTACCGATTTCTTCCCCCGCTCGGGACCTGTGTCCTCATTTGTTCTGCTTCAGCCCTCCTTTCTCTAGGTCTTCCCCTGGCCATGTCTCTTCCATAGGTCTCTGTCAAGTGTCACAGACCCAGGCAGGCATTGTCTAACCCCCCCCGAAAGAGCCAGTGCCCCACACTGCCATTATCCTTCCTTCAGCCGACTTCGTTTCTCTTCCTTGCACTTACCACAACCTGTAATTACACATTTCACTGTTCACCCAAGAAAACGTGAAATATAAAAAGAAGGACTTTAGCTTGTCTGAGAATTGGGCCTGGCACACAGTAAGTGTGAAATAAATAAGAATTCAGGAGCCAAATGCTGTGGACCTCAATGTCAGGAGCGAATGTCACCGGGAAGAGTCTGTGCTGCTGCTCTCCGTGCCCACCACGGCCACGGCTCTCTCTCAACGCAGTAGCCAAAGATCCTTGTGCATGAATCTCTGTGCTTTATCCCAAGATTCTAAGATACTTGCCTCAACCAATTAATCCAGGGATGGGGGGGTGGGGACACAAATATCTACTGGCTTACTTCTCCAAAGTGTGGTCCACAGACCAGCAGCAGCACCTGCGAATTTCTTCAAAGTGCCGGTTCTCAGAGCCTATTGAATCAGAACGTGCATTTCTAACAAGATCCCTAGGTGATTTGGATGAGCATTGAGATTTGAGAAGCACTGATTTATAGCATTGTTTTTCAAACTGTGAAGTTATGAAATCAATTTAGCAAGTCACGACGAGCAAATTTTTAAATGAATAGAACAGAATGGGATAGGATAGGCTAGGTTCAGAACAGAAAAGATCAGACTATAAAACATGCAGATAGCTTAGGTGTTATCTTAAGAAACCCTATGGGTAGATGCACCTATGTATAAGATCACAATGTAATACATTTATTACTGTGGATTATGGTCACAATGCTTGGAAGATGCTGATCCACAGGACAGCCAGGAACTTGAGGTAAGAATTAACCCATGGAGGAAAGTGATACTGTATTGTGACAACCAAACCAAATAGATCCAAATAAAGTCTAGAGACTTAAAAGAAAGGGTTGTTTTGAGAAACCTTTTCCAGACTGTCAAAATTTTCCTAGTTTCAGCTTATCACATGTAGAATAGTACATAAGTTACTCAACTCTCACTCCTACATCGCAACTTGAAAAAAAATCAGTGTCTAAAAAGACAGCAATTTGGGGCTTTGGAAATGTCCTTACCTTAACATGTGTGCTGTTAATGAATATCTGATTTACAGAGTTACAGTGGCTTTTGGTGTTTTAAAGAAAAACACAAAATAAAATAGCAAAAGTAAATTTTAGCCATAATGATTGATAAAGTTTCAGTACAAATCTAATTGTTAGCAATCCATAAATGTGTTTTTATAGCAATATGACATTTTCAAACTATCTACCTTCATCATCTAAAAAGCTGATGCCTATGTCAGACTCACTAAAGCCTTTCCTTTGTTCAACAGACATTGCAACATATCACTAGTATAAAACCACACAGGGTGCGCTAATTACCTAACATTCACTCATTCAGCTGATCTTTTTTAACATCTCTTATATTTAAGGCATTGTGGTGGATAAATGAAAGCCTTTGAACAATATTAAGGCAATTTTTCTAAACAGCAAACCTTGAGTATTGATAGATTAGGCAAGCAGGAGCCAATTTTTTTTTTTTTTTTTTTTACATTTGAGAGAAAAAAGAAATAGTGTTTAAATTAAGGCCAAGTTTTGGCTAATTAGAGGCTGATGAGTTGATGAGTTAGCATGCTATTGGGTTATTTGGATCTCATACTCCCTTCCTATTCTTTTTGTTTGGTAATTTTATTCTCCTCTGGTACATCCATTAAAGAATGAGCAATTTCAGGGGTGCCTGGGTGGCTCAGGTGGTTAAGCACCCAACTCTTGATTTCAGCTCAGGTCATGATCTCAAGGTCGTGAGATCAAGCCCCACAGCCAGCTCCTCACTCAAACGGGAGGCTGCTTAAGATTCTCTCTCCCTCTCCCTCTTCCCCTTCCCCTGTGCACACGCATGGGCGCACGTGTGCCCTCTCTCCCTCTCTCTCAAATAAATAAATAAGTCTTAAAAAAAAAAAGAATGAGCAATTTCAGTGCAAGACATGGAAACTTCTATCACTTAAGTTTCCTTTCGGGGCATTTTGCCTCTGCATATCACCTGTAATCCTTGAGGAGATTAATTTCAAATAACCTCATATGTGTAAAAATGTTAGCATAGTGTTAGGTTAGCAAAAAAAAAAAAGGATGAAATGAGTAATTAGCAACCATGCTGCCATGGTTTCTTACATCCTTCATTTTCCCAAATATCTTTATGATAAATCCCCAACACTAGAAAGAACCTGTACACGAGCCTCTTCATTTTCCAAAAGTTTGATCTCTGGTAAACACCCCAGATTCTGATGATTAAAAACTTCTGAATGGAGCCTTCTGCTTCTAGCTATGACAAAGACGCTTATATTGGAGTAGCATTCCCATTCCTATCAAGAATAAGTTAAGGGTCTTCTTTATCAGTGCTACTATTTAGCCAACATAATTAGGTAACAGAAATGAATAAAACTAAAAATTGGAAAAAGTGAAGCAAAATCATCATTATTTGCTGATGGTATGATTTTTTACCAGAAAGCATAAGAGAATTTAATGAAAAACTGTAAGAAACAATAAGAGAATTCAAAATCCATAAGAACATTCACAGAGCCAGTTTGCAGGAAGAAACTGGAAAAAGGCAAGATTTACAGAGAGTATGAACAATTTGTATGAAGAAAACTAAAAGACTACTGAGGACACACACAAAAGATGTACTACAGGATATGCTATGCTCTTGTTCAGAAAATTTAGCATGACAAAGATGTCAATTCTCCCTAAATTAATCTGTAAATTCAGTGTAATCCCAATAAAAACACTGAGATGGTTTATTTTGGAACTAGACAAACAGATTCTAAAGTTCAAATGGAAAATAAACAAATAAAGAGCCTGGGAAACTCAAAAAAGAATAAGAAAAATAAGATGTTTTTTTTCTATCAGATAGTACATTATATTTTATAAGCTATAATGTTTTAAAATGTTACTAGTACATGTAGAACAGTACTTGGTTTATGTTATATATATAAGTATGTGTATATATACATACATATATATAAGTATCTATATTGTATATACATATAATATACAATTGTTGATTAAATGAACAGTTAAATCAATAGATTTGTCTAGAAAACCCAAATTGGACCCAAATTCTCACTGGAATTTATCATGTGAAAAAGTGGGATTGAAAAGTCACGGAGGGGTGCCTGTCTGGCTCAGATGGTAGGACATGTGACTTTTGTTCTCTGGATTGTAAGTTTGAGCCCCATGTTGGGTATAGAGATTACTTAAAAAAATAAAATCTTAAAAAAAAATGTCATGGAGGGCTCCTGGGTGGCTCAGTTGTTAAGCGTCTGCCTTCGGCATGGGTCATGATTCCAGGGATAGAGCCCCACTTGGGGCTCCCTGCTCAGCGGAAAGCCTGCTTCTCCCTCTCCCACTCCCCCTGCTTGTGTTCCCTCTCGCTGTGTCTCTCTCTGTCAAATAAATAACTAAAATCTTAAAAAAAAAAAAAGTCATGCAGAAAAGAGGAATTTATTCTATAAATGGTGTTGGGACAATCGGGTAACCAGTTGGAAAAAAAGAATAATTGGAAGCATGCCTCACACCTTACATAGAAGGAATTCTAAATGAATCAAAATATTTAAATGTTAAAAAACAAACTGTTGGGGCACCTGGGTGGCTCAGTTGGTTAAGGGTCTGCCTTCAGCTCAGGTCATGATCTCAGGGTCCCGGGATCTAGTCCCTTGACTCTCTCTCTCAAATAAATAAATAAAATCTTTTTAAAAAAACTGTTAAGGTACTAGAATAAAAACAGTAATTAAAAAAAATAATTTCTGGGCATCTGGGTGGTTCGGTTGGTTAAGCGACTGCCTTTGGCTCAGGTCATGATCCTGGAGTCCCGGGATCGAGTCCCACATCAAGTCTGGCATCTGGCTCCCTGCTCAGTAGGGAGTTTGCTTCTCCCTCTGGCCCTCCCCCCTCTCATGCTCTCTCTCTCTGTCATTCTGTCTCTCTCAAATAAATAAATAAAATCTTAAAAAAATTAAAAGATGGTTTAGTTTGGCTACATAATAGTAAAAATTTTCTGTATTATAAAAACCATTTATTATAAACACAATCAAAAGAGAACTGACAAATTAGGTAAAACTTTTGCTACCCACATCTCAAAAAAGCTGTAAACTCTTTACTAAGAGTTTCTACGGGGTTGCCTGGGTGGCTCGGTTGTTAAGTGTCTGCCTTCAGCTCAGGTCATGATCCCAGGGCTGTGGGATCGAGTCCCGCATCAGATTCCCTGTTCCGCGGAAAGCCTGCTTCTCCCTCTCCCGCTCCCCCTGCTTGTGTTCCTGCTCTCACTCTCTCTCTCGTCAAATAAATAAATAAAATCTTAAAAAAAAAAGAGTTTCTACGAATCAGAAATAAAACAAAACAAAGCAGCCACTCCCCGCTACTCCTCACACACACAATAGAAAGTTTGGTAATGGACATGAACAGTTTACAAGAAATAAAAATGGCCTTGGGGCGCCTGGGTGGCTCAGTCGTTAAGTGTCTGCCTTCGGCTCAGGCCATGATCCCAGGGTCCTGGGATCAAGCCCCGCATCGGGCCCCCTGCTCTGCGGGAGGCCTGCATTTCCCTCTCCCACTCCCCCTGCTTGTGTTCCCTCTCTAGCTGTGTCTCTCTCTGTCAAATAAATAAATAAAATCTTAAAAAAAAGAAATAAAAATGGCCTTTAGACATTTCACTTCAATCATAAAAAGTAAAATGCAAATTAGACTTATAACAAGATTTCATGGCTTACTCATCAGATAAGCAAACCTCATAAATCTTGACAACACAGTGTTGCTGCAGGTGGGGTCCTCCCATTCATTGCTGAAAGAACTGTAAATTGGTATTCTTCAGAAAGTAATTTAGCAATGTCTGTTAAAATTAAAACTGCACAGACCCTTAAAATGGCAATTCCACTTCTAGGAATTTAACTCACAAATATACTCTTAGATGTGTCAAATGACCTATATGCAAGATTTGTGTTACTGTAACAGCAGAGTATGGGAAGCAGGGTAAAAGTCAGGAGGGGACTGATTAAACAAATTATGGCATATTCATCTGACAGAATGCCACTGGACCAACAGAAGAACTAGGCCCCTCTTTCTCTCTCTCTCGTTCTCTCTTTCTTTCTCTCTCTCTCCTTTAGATGACTACAGCCACTCTCCAACTTCTACCCTCACTGCTTCAGTTTTCTCCATAGCTCTTACCACCATCTGGCTTCCTATACATATTTTATTGCTTATTTGTCTTTCCTGGACTTTCCTCTACTAGAAGGTAAGTCCCACGAAGGCAGAGATTTTGCCCACTGCTATATCTTTACTGTCTAAGAGTGTCTGGCACATGGTAGACACTGCATAAATACTTGTCAAATGAATGCATAAAAGAATGGATAGATATGGAAAAATCTCTAAAAATCCATTTTAATGTGAAGAAAGCAAAATGCAGTAGTATTCTATGCTTGGTGTAAAAAATTATATACTTCCACAAATGTATACACATATAGCCACGCATTTATACACACACACACACACACACACACACACACACACACACACACACACACACATGCACTTGCCTATCCAGAGACTTTATGGAAGGATATACAGGAAGCCAGTGCCCGTGGTTGTCCCTGAGCAGGACAGCAATGCTGGGCAGCTGGCCATTGTAGGTGGGAGGGAAACTAGATTTTTCACACTTTGCCCTTATAGCGCTTGAATATCAGTCCACAAACATGTATTAAGTAATCAAAAACCAATTTTTAAAAACTAATTTATTTATTTAAAGTAATCTCTACCCCCCACATGGGACTCAAACCCATGACCCTGAGATCCAGATTTGCATGCTGTACTGACTGAGCCAGCCAGGGTCCCCGATTTTAAAAAAAATTATTGATTTAAAAAATGAACCTGAGAAAACAGAAGCTTCTGAAAGAGACAGAGAATTAATAACTAGAGGCCCAAGAGTCAAACATAGAGAGTCAAATGTTCCGGGGATGAGGGAAAGAGCATGGGAGAGGGAGGAAATGTCTCCTGTGCCTTTGGCCCTAAAGAGCTCAAGCCCCCTCATCCCTGTGCCTCCATCCCCTCCAGCTCACCTATTTCCCTCCCCCCCCAGCCTTCCAAGGGCCCCACCTTCCCCATTTCTTGCACACACTTTACAGTTTTGTGTTTGAGCTTATGTGGTTCCATCTGTTGGAATGCACTTTCCTCCCTTGTCTACTTAAAACATCTATTCAAATCTTCCTGGTGAAGCCACCCCTTTCCTCTTTGTGCTTCCACAACAATTTGTTCTTATTTCTTTTTATTTTATTATGTTATGTTAATCACCATACATTACATCATTAGTTTTTGATGTAGTGTTCCATGATTCATTGTTCGCGTATAACACCCAGTGCTCCACGCAGAACGTGCCCTCTTTAATACCCATCACCAGGCTAACCCATCCCCCCACCCCCCTCCCCTCTAGAACCCTCAGTTTGTTTCTCAGAGTCCATAGTCTCTCATGGTTCTTCTCCCCCTCCAATTTCCTCCCCTTCATTTTTCCCTTCCTACTATCTTCTTCTTCTTCTTTTTTTTAGCATATAATGTATTATTTATTTCAGAGGTACAGGTCTGTGATTCATCAGTCTTACACAATTCACAACACTCACCATAGCACATACCCTCCCCAGTGTCCATCACCCAGCCACCCCATCCCTCCCACACCCCTCCACTCCAGCAACCCTCAGTTTGTTTCCTGAGATTAAGAATTCCCCGATGTTTATAGCAGCAATGTCCACAATAGCCAAACTATGGAAAGAGCCAAGATGTCCATCGACAGATGAATGGATAAAGAAAATGTGGTGTATATATTCAATGGAATATTATGCAGCCATCAAAAGGAATGAAATCTTGCCATTTGCAACGACATGGATGGAACTGGAGGATATTATGAGGAATTTGTTCTTATTTCTATTTAGAATAAACACCATCAGTTTGCTTACAAATTTGTTTGTTTGCTTGTTTGTTTTTAAGCAGGCTCCATGCCCAATGTGGTGCTTGAACTCACGACACTGAGATCAAGAGTCACACGCTCTGGACTGAGTCAGCCAGGGGCTCTGTTTCCAAGTCTTTTTATACAGATGTCTTTTTACTGTATCTGTTTTTGTTTACGTATGTGTTTACCCACCAGCAAGCGCCTTGAAGGAAGGTGCTGCCATGCATCCGGCTTCTCCATCGTCTCAACAGTAACTTGCATGGAACAAACCTGTCGCACAGTAGGTATACCCCCAAAATGTTCATGAATGACCCACGATCCTTTTCTTCATGTAGCTTATACATTAACTTTAAAATGAGGAGCAATTTTTATTGGAAAATCAAGGGACTACAGACTTTTATTGAGGGGCCTTAGAAAATGTTATTCATCAGCCCCCTCATGTTATAGCAGAATGCCCACCAATAACATTGCCCAGGGAGAATTCAACTTTTAAAAAAGTTCAATAAATGGGGCACCCAGGGGGCTCAGTCTGTTAAGCCACAGACTCTTGGTTTCAGCTCAGGTCATGATCTCAGGGTGGTGGGATCAAGCCCCACGTCGGGTTCCGAGCTCAGTGTGGAGTCTGCATCAGATTCTTTCACCCTCCTCTGCTGTTCCCTCCCTGCTTGTGCATGCTATCTATCCAATAAACAAAATCTTTAAGAAAAAATTTTAAATAATGTTTAAAAAGTTCAATAAATGGATTTTGTGGAAATATTTAAATTCACCTGAAAGAGGTCTGACCAATAAAACATGACCATAACCAGATTAAAATCATTAGCATATACAAAGAAAGAATGTGTCCATCAGTAGCCAAGTTAGCAGCTTCCTTAGGAAACAAGAGATGGAATGCAAAGGTCCTGGGGAGAGCCATTCTGTTCTGTTCAGTTTGGCAAGACTCTCCTTATTTGTGGGGATGAATGCTCTGGCTCTTTTACCAGAGGCCAATAAACACTGGATTCCTCTAATTAACCCCTATTGTTCATTTTCCATATTTACCAAGTAAACTTCCAGTTATGTTTTCATTCCCATGTAGGTCTGCCTTCTTGGAGAATCCACACTGTTAGGGATGACTTTAACATTCCTGTGTTTCTGACCTTCATATTTTTTCATTATAAATCAATGAGTTATTTGGCGCTTAGACATCAGGCAAGTGGGCTACATTAATGTGGACGCATTGTTGAAAATTAATATGCTCTTTAATTCCTGATAAAAATCAGAGTTCTGAATTGGCAAAGCTGAGGATCAAAGTCTGGCTATGATACATACACCAGGGAATACGTCTCCATCCAGAACTGACCCCGCTTCCCAGTAAGCCCTGGCAGACGGGCGGCTCACTCCTAAGTCGACCTTAGAACAGCCATCCTGCCCTCATGCCATTTGAGAAATATATATACATAGAGCACCTGCTGTATGCCAGACACTAGGATGCAAAGACAGAGAGGGAAGGGGCTACTCAGGTTTCCCAAGTGCTGTGGTTTGACTAGTCCAGTTGTTCTTAGCCCTAAGAATCACTGATTATGACACCCTAAAATTTTGATGAAATCGAAACAAATCTTTCACGGAAAAATGCACAGAAACTGGTCTGTTTGCATTTAGTTTACTTTATAGCATTGAAAAGGAATGCCTTTGACATATAATATAGGATGGGCTCAGGAATCAGACAGCTATGTGCTGAAATATTTGACTTTATCATGTACTAGCTGTGTGACACTGGACAAATTACTTATTGTCTCTATGCCTTGGTTTGCTGATCTGTCAAAGGGAATATTAGTGCTCCCCTGATGGGACAGTTGAGAATTGTTAGACATTATATACGAAGTGACAGCCCAGTCCCTAGTGTGTAGGAAGCAATGACTTACTGCTATTAATGTTATTATGCAAAATATTGTCTTCACTAATTTGAACACCAATAAAATCAAAGGCAACCTTAACTTTATGCAGTAGTAAATTCCAGTGAAAGGATGCTTTTGATTTGAATAAGAAGTTGGGTTATGTCAAAAAAAAAGTTAGGTTATATCACTTGATTTCACTTTTTTTATGGCAATAAACACTGAAAACATTGGCTCATAGAGGTCAAAGAACATACCCCAAGACTAAGTTGAATTCCTGCCTCATCATCACCACTGTAAATTAATGGAATCATCTTTGGTTAGGTATATTGGTGAAGCTTTCTGGGGGTCAAAAACAATGATTAATTCATGTTTTAATTTTAAAGTCATCAAAGCAGAAGCAACTTGCAAAAGAATTCTATGGTGTTTTGGGGTATTGAAAATTTCTGTTTGTAGAGAAATTAATAAGACTTTCTCAGTGGGCTTCAGACCACAGAAGGTCCTTCTCCTCACTGGAAAGCTTACAGTGTTGCCTGCATTCTGTCTTCACTTCCTGAAATGGTGCTGAGCTATGAGTTGGTGGGTTCCTTTTAGCAGTATCCATAATACCCTCTGTAGAATCTTAAATCAAAAGATTTGCTTTAATCTCCTGTTCAGAAATATCTATGATGTAACAAAACCAGGAAGGAACTCCTCTTAATTACATTGTTCTGAGAAATCTTGTCTCTCTCTCTCTTTCTCTCTGTGTCTCTCTCTCTTTAGAGCACGCATACAACTTAAGCATGAAGTTCAATCACATACTTGAAAGATGTATTCTTTGTAAAGTTAGTGGACTAAGTGTAATAGAGAAGAGATTCCTACTCTGATCTCTTTTCTAGTCAAAATTTCTTGAAAAGGCTGAGGTCAGGACCAGGCTGTGATAGAGTTGATGACTTTCACAGCAGTAAACAAGACTCCTTTGAGAATTGCTGGCACAAATCAATTCCTGTTGATGCTGAGGGCAATGAGTCATGACGACGCGTGGAGCGCCTTCAGCAAAGCCGCCCAACCAGGTGTGTTACCGAGCCTGGAGAACCAACGGCTCTGTCCGCACAAAGTTTTCCTTGGCAAAGATATTTTTTCACCATTTGGAACATGACAACAGCTTGTCAAGTTTCCAAAAGGGGAGCAGAAAAATTGGAATAGTGCTTGAGTGGCACCAGTGTGCAAATAAAGAATGATAATAAAGAGCTGGTTGAAATGAGAGGCATCAGCGGCTTCTTCCAGTTGTTTGCCTGTTGAATAAAAGTGGTTTAGGAGCCAGTTTAGTGACCTGTTTCCAGATATTAGAAGAAAGATCAGTGATTATCGAGGGGATCATGGCTTTTGAAGTTGGTATGCCTTCAGTTTTCTTCCTTTGCCCCAAGCAATAAACCATTTCAAATATTTCCAGGGTACATGGCTTCATTAAATTTTCTACAATTTTGGTTCTTTTGCGTGGCACAAAAAAACAGGGATGTTTTAAGGTTGCCCAAGATGTGATGGACAAGTCCAGTTTTGTTAAGGTTTGGCCTTTTAAAGTCAAACCTTTTTCTTATGAAATGATTTATCCAAGTCCAGACATTTGCCTTTAAAAAATCCTTTAAATTCTAGCATATTTTAAACATATAAAAGTATAGAAAATAATATAACAAAGAGCCCAGGTCCTCTCCACCCCTCATTGGGATTTAACAAATGTTAATGATTTGCAATATTTATCTTAGATCTCTTTTATTTTTTATTTTATTTTTTAAAGATTTATTTATTTTAAAGAGGGAGAGAAAGGGGGGGGAGGAAGGGGAAGAGGGAGAGTGAGTTTTAAGCAGACTCCCTGCTGAGCAAGGAGCCTGAGGAAGGGCTCAATCTCACAACCCTGAGACCATGAACTGAGCAGAAACCAAGAGTTTGACGCTTAACGGACAGAGCCACCCAGGCGCCCCAGATCTCTTTTATTTTTTAAAAATGAAACATAAATAAAGCAAATTACAGTTCCTCTATCTTTTCCTTCCATCTGTCCTCAGAAGTCATTAATACGCTAAATTTGGTGTGTTTGTGTTTATATTATACAAGTATGTATTTGTCAAATATATGCATATATTTATTTTTATTGTACATTTTAGAAATTTATATGAATAGTATATGTTACATATCCATTTGAAACTGGGTTTTAATGATGTTTCTGAAATGCTATAAATGTTCTGTTGTACTAATAAACTGTAAATTTATATATTCACTCTCCTGCTAACTACAGGTACATCTCTACTTTGCCACTATGACATTAAGTGCTGCAGTGAAGAACCTTTATGTCCACGTGTCCCTGTGTTCACGTTAGAGTTTCTCTAGGGTAGATACCTGAGAGTATCATCACTGGGTTGTCAGGAAATCACATCTTCAACTCAGCCAGGTAAAAGGGGAAGCAGTGTGTTCCTTTACTCTCAACAACTCTGACACCAAATTTGGGGGGGGGTGTGGCTCTCACACTAACCAGTTCTCCTACTCTCTGAACACAAACCAGATGTCCTGCAATTCAATGATAACACTAACTACCTGGAATTAGTGCAGACTCCACAGGTCAGTGACCCAGTCCCATAAGACTGCAACAGTGAGTAAAGATTACTCTTCTAAGAATTTTGAGTGAACACCAAAGAAGAAAGGGGACATTGACCAGAATAGATCCCATAGTCAAGGGAAGGTTTTGTTTTTGTTTTAAGATTTTATTTATTTATTTATTTGAGAGAGAGAGAAACAGCATGAGAGGGGAGAGGGTCAGAGGGAGAAGCAGGCTCCCTGCTGAGCTGGGAGCCTGATATGGGACTCGATCCCAGAACTCTGGGACTATGACCTGAGCCGAAGGCAGTCGCTTAACCAACTGAGCCCCCCAGGCGCCCAAGGGAAGATTTTTTTTTTTTTTTTGCTTTAAGAGGGTATGATAGTCAGAATAACGGCCCCCAAAGCGTTTCCAGGGCCTAATCCCTAGAACCTGTGAGTATATTAAGTTATAGTAAAGGAGAATTAAGGTTGAAGATGGATTAAGGTTGCTAATCAGCTAACTTTAAAATAGATTATCCTGGAATATGCAGGTACACCCAATCCAACGTATCCTATATATGTTGGATCCTTACAAGTGCAAAAGGGAGGCAGAAGAGAGAATCAAAGGGATTTGTGATAAAGAAAGAAAGATACAGAGAGATACAACATTGCTTATTTTGAAAATGGGGGAAAAGGACCTGGAGCCAAGGAATGTGGGAGGTTCTAAAGGTTGGAAATGGCAAGGAAACAGTTTCTTCCAGAAACCCTCCCAAAAAGAATGGAGCCCTGCCAGTCCCCTCATTTTTGAGGAGTGAGACCCAGGTGGGACATCTACTACAGAACTATACGATGATAAAGTTGTGTTGTTTAAGACGCTAGGTCTGTGAAAATTTGTTAGGGCAGTACATAGAAAACTAATAAATGAACTAGAGTTCATTTGTATGTTGAAGGGAATGATTTAATAGAGGAGGAGGAATTGATTATGCACAAGAGGAGAGTATAGTGGCAGGAGCAAACCCCTGAAAAGGGAAAGACACAGATGGCAGAACTGCTTTTGAACTCCATCTTAAGTAAGAAGGCAGAGGGCGCCTGGGTGGCTCAGTCGTTAAGCATCTGCCTTCGGCTCAGGTCATGATCCCAGGGTCTTGGGATCGAGTCCCACATTAGGCTCCCTGCTCTGCAGGAAGCCTGCTTCTCCCTCTCCCGCTCCCCCTGCTTGTGTTCCTGCTCTTGCTATGTCTCTCTCTGTCAAAAAAAAAAAAGTTAGAAGGCAGAGAGTACATCCGGACATAGGAAAGTGGGTAGAGCAGTCTTAGGAATACGAGGAGGTCGGGTGGCTCAGTTGGTTAAGCAGTTGCCTTCGGCTTGGGCCATGATCCCAGGGTCCTGGTATCGAGCCCCACATCGGGCTCCATGCTCAGCGGAAAGCCTGCTTCTCCCTCTCCCACTCCCCCTGCTTGTGTTCCTTCTCTCGCTGTCTCTCTCTGTCAAATAAATAAATAAAATCTTTAGGGCGCCTGGGTGGCTCAGTTGGTTAAGCAACTGCCTTCGGCTCAGGTCATGATCCTGGAGTCCCGGGATCGAGTCCCCCATCGGGCTCCCTGCTCAGCGGGGAGTCTGCTTCTCCCTCTGACCTTCCCCCCCCCTCATGTGCTTTCTCTCTCTCAAATAAATAAATAAAATCTAAAAAAAAAAAAAAAGGAATACGAGGAGGTCCACTCTGATCAGTCCTACTTTAGTCAATGAAACAGGAAAGCAAGAAGTTCGTCAACTGAGAGCAACGGTGGGAGGAGGAGTACTGGAGGTTTAAGGCACTGACGTGAACGAGTCATTTTGGAGCACAGAAGAGCAAGCTTACAAGGACTGCAGAATTGCTAGACAGTAGGGACTGTCCAGTTGAAACTATGGTCATACAGCTAAAGTAGGGTTAGAAGGCATGCCCTACTGTTTTCATTAATCTTGTTTAGCTGAGCAGGTGCAGACACAGAGGAGGCTAATAACAATCAACTTTAGAATCTAAGCTGAGTAAGGAAGTTAGGACATGAAAAAATAGATAATGAAAAATTGGTGGATCAATAGAACAAAAAATGGTTTGGGGGGGGGTACCGGAGTAAGCGTGGTAGAGGAGTAGGAGGTAGTGGTTGGGAAATGGGATGTTTAAACTGGGAATCTGGAGGTGCACTGCTGGTGATGACCAAGTCAAGGTACTAACTGTGGAGATGTCTGACCAAAGAGGAATACAGAGGAAAAGATTATTGGAGGTAAAGTCAAGTATCTGAGATGCTAAGAGATTGGATAGATTATCTTTGCATGTTATCACTAAGAAGTGACATAAATAGAAAAAGACAGCCAGGAGCTAAGATCCTCAGTGATTCAGAGTGGCTGGGAAGTTGGCTAGTGACCACAACAAAGAGGTTGCCCCTTCTAGAGGGTGGCAAGTCTAGTCAAAACAGAAGCTCTTTCCTTCTGGGTTATATTTCATAATACAAGCTATAAAATTATAAATGCCGAGTATATTATTTTCTTTTTTGATGGGAATAGTATGAAATAGAGTTTATCAGAGTTCCTGTGTGTATGGTACCTTCATCTATATATTTGTACTGCAAATAGAGGATACATCTGTGTGTAAAGTCACCTATTCTGTGCATCAGTAATAATAAAATCAATAATAAAAATGCAGACAAAATGGTATATAGAAATACATCAGAGTAAAATAATGAATAATTTAGGTTATCTTTCTGGATTTTGCAATGTTTATGGCATTTTCCAATTTGTTAACTCAATTTTTAAAGCTGTCTTATTCTAAATATTTATTTTCTTATACATTCTTTTTCTTAAAGAAGGTTCTTAAGTTATACAAGCCTCAGATACCACAAAACCTAGGTCTTTCCTGGATAAGCCACAAATGTGGCCTAAGATTACCAGCAGTCAACTGAAAAAGGGAAAACTTACAAGCTATATAACACGTAGTTTTACTATGGTTAAAAAAACCCACAAAACCAGTAACAGAAGGAATATGCAGCTATTCTTTTTTTTTTCTTCCACAGACTGGGATTTTAATGTGCATTTGGTTATGTAAACTGGTTTTTGCATTTTAATTGGATAAACCTTACTCCATATCTTTATTTGTTTGTCTGTTTTTTACTACTCCATATCTTTAAATATCTATTTATAATATTGATTTTCATGCTTTTTTGACTCTGCCTACCATACAGGATGAACTTCACATGCTGACAGTGGGGGCCCCCAACCACCCCCCCACAGCTGAGACCAGTAGGTCACCAAACAACACTCACCTTCACATGAGGGCTTTTCTCTAATGTTTTCTTTTTTAAAAAATCCCAATAGCCCACTAACTCGATCACGGCCCATTAAGGGGTCATGATTGCCGTGTGAGAGGCTCTGTTTGATACCATCCTTTTATTTTATTTTATTTTTATTTATTGAAGTATAGTTGGAACATAATGTTATGTTAGTTTCAGGTGTACAGTGTCGTGATTCACCAACTCTGTTTATTGTACTGTGCTCACTGTAAGTGTAGCTACAGTCTATCGCTGTACGATGATGCTCTTACAAAACCATGTAACTATTTTTAATATTAATGTCAGGCATTTTTCCTAGTTTTTATTATAATAGGAACATTATGTAATATTAACATGCCACATCTTTATACACAGACTACAGAAAATACATCTCATTGACTTCTTTCTTTCTTTCTTTTTTAAAGATTTTATTTATTTGACAGAGAGATAGAGAGCACAAGTAGGCAGAGAGGCAGGCAGAGGGAGAGGGAGAAGCAGGCTTCCTGCTGAGCAGGGAGCCCGATGCGGAGCTCGATCCCAGGACTCTGGGACCATGACCTGAGCCAAAGGCAGCCGCTTAACCAACTGAGCCACCCAGGCACCCTCATTGACTTCTTTCTAATAGTGTCAATTCAATAGGGACTTAGGATGTAATTCAATAAGGAGATGTAGAGGTCTCCACTTATCTGTCCTCATCACAGATTAGATTTCAAAGTATCTGGAAATCTGCAAAATGGATAGATTAGGCTTCCTGTTAAACATAACAGACAGAATACACATGTTTACCTCTATTCCCTCAAGTAATTTTACTAAAACAAAAATAAAGTAATAAACCAGTCACAACAAAGAGGATGGAAGATGAGAACAAAATGTTGGAAGATGGAAGATGGGAAACAGACATTAGCAGAGCAGGGAAAGGTGACTTCCAACCACCTGCAAGAGACAAAGCTGACAAGAAGTAATCCTTTTTGTCCGGAAGAAAGCTCAGAAATTGGAGGCAGAAGCACGTACTTCCAAAAACAGAAGAAGGTGGTGAAAACAGAAGAATTAGTTGAAAATCTGTGTGAGGAACAGTTAGATTCTCAAGTCCCTTCTCTAAGGCCCAGGAGCAAGGAGGCTGTCTCTCCTGATACTGCCAGAGAACCGGAAGTTCACACTCTGTGGTTGTTGAATCACGAATGTACTGAACTTGCGTACACCAGGAATATTGAGCATAGGTATGGGGTAAAACCTGCATATTGAGTAATGAGACTTCCCAAGTCTTCTTTCCCTACTTGGCACCTGAAAAGGTTGCCAACTGGCAATACAGGCAGAAACAAAATTTCTCTCAGGGAAACTCTTCTGGACAAGAGAAAAGTCCCATAGATGCTGACATTTGACACATGCCTCCACAAAATGCCTGGGTCCAAACATCAGCCTCCTAAATGAGGACCATTAGTCCACAAGCTCTGCCTTTTCACAAAAGAGCATCCAGGCAGCTTTTCAGCACTACGGTCTTAAATATGAATGAATGGCAGACGGAGGAAGAAATCCTCTAACTCAAAAGATGAAGACTAAAGCAATCAAAAAGAAAAAAAGGAACATATAGATAAGAGACAGAGTGCAGGACCAGCAGAATAAAAGTTAAAAAAAATTTCCTTAGGGAGAGAAAAGATGGTGAATCTACACAAGAACAGGATGATATGGAAAAAGAACACTTCAAGAATAAGAAACAAATCTTACCAAAAAAATGGTGGCAGAAATAGAAAATTTGATAGAAAAGTTGGCATATAAGATGAAGAAAATTTGGGGACACCTCGGTGGCTCAGTCAGTTAAGTGGCTGCCTTCAGCTCAGGTCATGGTCCCAGGGTCCTGGAATCAAGCCCCACATCCGGCTCCCTGCTCAGTGGAGAGCCTGTTTCTCCCTCTCCCTCTGCCTGCCACTCTGCCTACTTGAGCTCTCTCTCTTTCTCTCTGTCAAATAAATGAATAAAATCTTAAAAAAAAAAGATGAAGAAAATTTCACTGAAAGTAGAAAAACATGTCAAAGAGATGGAAACTAGGAGAGAAAAGATTAAACACTGGAGAATGTTTAGAAGTCCAACATTTATTTAACAGAAGTTCTAGAGAGAACAGAGAAAATTGAAGAGAAGAATTACCAAAGGTATAGGATAAAGAAGTTTCCCAGCTAAAGGGCAGATGGCCAACTGAAAGGGCCCACTGAGTGCCAATATAATAATGAAAAAAGGCTAAATCAGGGTAAATCCAAGATATTCCAGAAGATCTGGGGAAGACATTCCAGAAACTTCCAGAGAGAAAATACAAAGGAATCAGAATGCCATTGGTCTTCTCAGCATCAACTATGGAAACTAGAAGACAATATAGTGAACTTTTTTTTTCTTTTTTGTTAAGAGAGAGAGAAAGACAGAGTGTGTGTGTGGCGGCGGCGGGGGCAGAGGGAGAGGGAGAGAATCTAGTGCAGACTCCCTGCTGAACATGGAGCCCCTCACAGGACTCCATCTTACAACCCTGAGATCATGACCTGAGACAAAATCAAGAGTTGGATGTCCAACCAATTGAGCCACCAGGTACCACACGACACCTTTAACATTATGAAGGAAAGTGATTTCTAACCTAGAGTTCCATGCCCCACCAAACTGTTGAGTGTGAAGATAAATTAAAAATGTTTTCCAACACACAAGGTCTTCAAGAATATGAAATCCTATCTCCAGAATAAACTGAAGATGTACTCCACTGAAATGATGGGGGTAGAAAGGAAAGAGGACAATATGGGATTCAGGAAACAAGAGGTTTGCATAGGAAATGATTCCCAGGATATTAGGGAAACATAATCCTAGGATGACCACAGAGCCATGAGTCTTAAAATCAACCCAGATCACACCCGGGGATGGAGGACTCCAAGAGAGATATCTCCAAGAAAAAGAAATAGAACTGATAGGTTACATGATATGATTAATTACACTGGGAGGAGGAAAGTTTGGGTTCCAATTTGTGACTGCTATATGGAATATGATGAAATGATTTTAAAAATCGCAAGTTTTACCTGTGGAAGAAAAGTAAATAATTGTGTAAAAAGACAAAAGTTGTAAAAATGCAATCATAGTACACTGCATGGCTCAGCTGTGAACAATATTTGCATAGTCTTAACACAACAAACATTAAATGTTTATTTAATAAAATTGTAATATAAATACAGCAGCAGTTTAGGAACAAGAAAAGTATATGTGTAGTTAGTATAAGAGAGCTACATTTTCTTTTTCTCTATTAGAAAGTCAAAAAAGTATGTCTAAAAATGAAGAAATCAAGAAGGTGCTAAGGCTATTAAAATTAATATGGTGATTTATAGTAGCAGAAATAGATATAAAAATTTAAAATTTTGGGTAGGGTTTTGGGAGTGGGAAGGCTAGGCAGGGGATTATTGTCTTTTGTAATAATCCTTGCAGAACTAAAGTATTTACCTTCTAAAACTATGTACATGTATTATTTTGATTTTAGAGGGTGAATTGCGTATGTTCCAGAAATATTTGCATTGAAGGCACAATAGCTATTCCTCAATATCCTATTAATTATTTCAACACATGCAAATCGGCTATTTCGCATCATAGCTAATCCACTGCCTCGAAAACACGAAGACTTATTTAGAATGAGTTTCATTCAGATATATTACAATGAATCTCTTTGTTAGCATCATCATATTTCCCTTTATTATTTAAGGGCAAGTGTATCACCGAAATTAGTTATTTTAGGGCTAGCTCAGTTCTCAACTGGGGAAGATTTTTCCCTCCAGGGAACATGTGGTAAAGTCACAACTGGGGGTTGGGGGCAACTACTGATATCTAGTGGCTACAAGCCAAGGATGCTAAGCATCCTACAATGGACAGGACAAACCCCCAAGAATTACCAAGTCCCCAATGTCAACAGTGCCATGGTTGAGAAACAATGCTCTGAGTCTTTGAGGATTATTTCATCAGAATGCTAAACATAAAGATTGATGATACGCAAACATTTTGTAATTTAGGACTGACTCAGCTAAATATCTTGGTGCAGTGCTGGAAGCAGTCTGGCTGTGAAATACATCTTTGGAAATGAGAATGGTAAGGCAAAGACAAAAGGTATAATAAATGATAACAATAATAATACACAGTGCTTTGTACCTCAATAATCTCTTTCATCCATAGTTCCTAGGGCATTTATAGACTAATAATAACTACTCTGGTTCTCATATACTACCTTTTATCCAAGGATCTCAGGCATCTTCACAACACTCTCACAATGTAGGAAGTATCATTATCCCCATTTTATATGTAAGTAAACAGAGGCCCCAAAGTTAAGCAACTTGCCCAAAGCCACAGGAGTCAGTAGTAGCCAATTCCTGAGTCAGAGCCTATGAATACTGAGAACTGGTCCAAAAGTGCAGTGATAAATTTGTGACGTAAGCGTTATTCTAGTTCATTCTGTCTATAATTTTCAAATTAATATTGTATATTCAGTACCTTTACTGTTTGGCCTGCCTTCTCTCCCTCCACACCCCTCCCCAACTTCTTAGAGACCAAAAACTGTTTGATATCCTATTAATAAAAGGATTATTTACTGAGTGTCTTCCTTGAACCAAGCACACAGTGTCAATTCTTAGGATAGCTTAAAAATATATGCTGTTGTTGCTGATTTGGTAGTAAAGAAAGCTGAGTTTCAGAGAATTTAAACACCCGGGAGATCTCGCAGCTACTTAAGAACTTGGATTCAGGCACACTGTATCCGCTTTCTACTGTACCCCGCAGCCCCTCCAGGTGAAAATCCTTTGGTAAGTTACAAAGCATTAATGTGAGTCTATTTAATGCCTAACCCTCCTACTACCCCCTTAAAACTCAGAAAACAAAACACTCTAGTGAGTCTGTAATTGAGGAATTTCAGGTGGCACACCCAGGATGGTACCAGCTAGGCTCAGCCTTTGAAACCAGTTCCCAAGGAAGGCCTTTAATTTTCTAAGGATTTTTCCAGAGCTCCCTCCCTGCTACCCACGCGTTCACCCCAACAGCCAGACCCAAGACAGGAACTGTGTGACTTTCCCTCCGAGAAATAAATAGCATGTGAATCACTTTCTCCCAATCTCATTCTTGTGGCAGGCACACACTGACTGCTCACCCACCATGTGCCACCTGGGCAAAACAGGAATACTAAGTAGGTAGAAAGATTATGTTAGGTAAGAGTGTGACTCAGGGCTCGCCTACTTTTTTTTTTTTTTTAACAAAGTGGTGACCTGGCAATTGTAGCCTGTGACCGTGATGTGCCCCGGCACCACTTGTAATATAGCGAGGTTTGTCTCCTCAGGTGCATGATGGTGGCAGTTCACCCAGCCCTGATCCAGAAATGTTAGATGACTTGCATCTGAGGATAAGATATACCCTTATGACACGTTTAAGGATGGAAAAAGAGAGTCAATCACCGCCCCACGTCGCATCAAATCAGCATCAACACAGCTTTGGTGTCTTGGTAGGGAACTTTACTGCTAAATTCACTCTGTAAAGAAGAGGTGTAGAGACAGGGTTAAAAGGACAATTCCAAATAGGGTTGGGATGCCAATGCAATACACTGTCAAAATGAGTTTTTAGTTTTCTCTTGCAAGCCTAAAATAGTAGTAAACCCTTGATAGTTCACTGATAAGTTAAGCCCCTCCTTCTTTCAGCCCACCCTTTCACCCAGAAACCACAGGCTTTTCTCAGAAGCTTCTGGGTTTGGTTCGGTTTTTTTTCTTCAGCTCTTCTGTCTGCCACCCTAGTACATCTGAAAAGGGGGCAGCGACCAGGAAAAGTGACGCGCGAGCGTTTTCCCATCCTGGCCAGTCAGGTCTGAATCATCACAACTTCATTGCATTTTCCCCCTCGGCCAGCAGCATTCGAGATTTTCCCTCGAAGAGTATGTCTTGTACTTAGAAGGAAGAGTGGTGGAGACGAAGAGGCGGAGAACAGGAGCGGGGTGAAGGGCGTGGAGGGCTGCCCCGCTCGGGGTCAGAGTTGCCGCGGGTCCCGCCGCTGTGGGGCCGCGAGCCCAGGAAAGTGCGGTGGGACTGGCGCGCGCGGGACGGGCTGCAGCGGCGGGCTGGACCAGGCGGCGCGCACCTGAGAGCCGGGGGCGGGGCGTCGGCGGGCACGACCCTCCCCCCCCACGGCGCGCCGCGCCCCTCGCTCGCCGTCTCGGCCCTTTCCGCCCGCGCTTCGGCGCCGCTCGGCTCCCCTCCCGCCCCTCGCTCCCTCCCTCTCTCTCTCCCTCCTGGCCCGGCGGAGCCTTGAGCTCCGGCCGCGAGTTGGCTGCGGCTCTTTCCGCGCCGCCGCGTGGGTTCACCTGGGCGCCGACTCCCAGACCCGCGCCTGGCCCTCCAGGACACCTCTCAGGTAAGGGGCTGCTCCGGCCGCCCGCGCTCGACCCGCGCACCCGTCTTCCCGACGCGGCTGCACAGCTGGTGTCTGTACGCGTCCCGCCTCTTCAGCGAGCCGCCTGGGGGCTTCGCGCCTCACCCAGGAATGAAGGTGTTGGTGGCGGGGACCTTGGGCCGACGGGGGCCGGAGCGAGGGGCAGGACATGCGACGGGCCGACAGGTGGCGGGGTCTGGCCCTGGTCCCCCGACCGCCGCAGGCGCAGACCCCGGTGGGGATGGGGCGGGCGGGCCGGGGGGTGGGGACAAGCCCTTTTCTCCTCCCCTCGAGGGGCGGCGATCGTCCAGGCCCGCCGTGTAGGTGCGACGGAGAAACTTTGCAGGGTGGGGACTCAGCAGCCACTTGCCGGCGGGGCCTGGTCAGCACGCTCTGCGGGGGCGGGGGGCTCCGGGGCGGGCCGCGGGGCAGACCCTCCGGCCGGGCGAGGACCTTAACGCTTCCCTTCTCCGCCCCCTTTTGTGTTTCGCCTCAGAGCTGCCGGCCGCCGGGGGAGTCCGGGCCGCCCCCGCGCCCCGGGGGTCGTTCCCTCGCATCCTCCCGGCCTCGGGAAGGCAGAGGCGGCGGCGGCTGGAGCCGGGCGGGGCGGCCTGAGGTGAGAGCCCGGCCGGTCCCGCTGGGAATATGGCGACCGGTGGCTACCGGACCAGCAGCGGCAGCAGCGGCAGCACCACAGACTTCCTGGAGGAGTGGAAGGCGAAGCGCGAGAAGATGCGTGCGAAGCAGAACCCCCCGGGCCCGGCCGCTCCGAGCGGGGGCGGCAGCGACGCGACCGGGAAGCCCCCAGCGGGAGCTCTGGGCACCGCCGCCGCCGCCGCCGCCGCCGCCGCCGCGGCCAACGAGCTCAACAACAACCTCCCGGGCGGCGCGGCCGCACCTGCCGCCCCCGGCTCTGGGGGCGTGAACTGCGCCGTGGGCCCAGCGGCGCTGCCCCGGTCCGCCCCCGGCCCCCGGCGGCCCGAAGACGAGCCGCCCCCCACGGCCGCCGCCGCGGTCTCCGCCTCGGGGGCACCGCCGGCCCGGGGCGACGAGGAGGAGCGCGACGGCGCCCCGGAGAAGGGCAAGAGTGCGGGCCCCAGTGCCAGGAAAGGCAAGGGGCAAATCGAGAAGAGAAAGCTGCGGGAGAAGCGTCGCTCCACCGGCGTGGTCAACATCCCCACGGCGGAGGTGAGCGGGCGGGGGCCGCGGCGGGGAGCTCCCCCGTCCTCCCGGCAGCAGAGTTTCCCCGCGCTAGGCAGTACTTATCCTTTCGCCGAGTTAGGCAGGCGCAGAGGGTGATGGAGTTTTACTCTGAACAAATGCTTCCCGGGAAGTTCCCCAAACCCAAAGTAGGACACGTGCTTTTCAGGCTTCCTGGCTAAAGTCTCAGATTCAGGATCCTTCTTTAGAGGACAGTTGGTGGCTCCAAAACTTGCCCACCTAGGGCTGTTTTTGCTTAATCAGTTAGAAAAATTGATTAATGGTGATGACGACATACTAAGTTTAGTTTCCCACGTGTCTATCTGAAGTTACTGGATTGTTGGTCTCTTTTCTCTTGATAGTGTTTAATAGCACCTGTAAAGAAACGAGGCCTTAGCACTGTGCAACACAGCTTTATTTTTCAGTGGATCCAAGATGAGTATATCTAAATTAGTATATCACTTCCGTCTATAAACCAGCTTTTGGGAACAGCGCTCCCCAACACACACACACACACACACACACACACACACACACACACACACACACACACACACACACAGCGCTCCCCAACACACACACACACACGCTCCCCAACACACACACACACACACACACACACACACACACACACACACACACACACACACAGCGCTCCCCAACACACACACACACACAGCTTTTGGGAACAGCGCTCCCCAACACACACACACACACAGCGCTCCCCAACACACACACACACACACACACACACACACACACACACACAGCGCTCCCCAACACACACACACACACACACAGCTTTTGGGAACAGCGCTCCCCAACACACACACACACACACACACACAGCGCTCCCCAACACACACACACACACACACACACACAGCTTTTGGGAACAGCGCTCCCCAACACACACACACACACACACACCCCTTACACTTTATTCTGAGTGATATTAGGACAATAGGAACGTTGTAGTAATCCACAATTCTTTTTAAGACCATCTTTCCTTGTATTTAAGTATTTGGCTCTGTATATTTTGGAAAACAGTTGTGGTAGGGTTTTTGTTTTTGTTTTGTATTTTTGAGAGGTTTCAACATTCCTGCAGGCAGCAGCATCTTCTTATTAGAGTGAGTGGTGAAACATTTTTCCTTAATGTGTAACCGCACCTATCTCTACCCTCAAAAAAAAAAAATCCTAAACAATTTTGGTTACTTTAATAGAAGTGCACTCGTTTTGGGAAGTGATTGCACAACCTTGTTTCACCCAAAGTAGTTGCATCTTTTTCTCATTGGCTCTTTAGGTTTTATTTTTTTATTTTTTAAGTTTTTTTACTGGTGGCTTTCTAATTTATTCAACTTTGATAACCAGTAAATACTTAATAAGAATGTGCTAACTTTAATTGTGGTTCAAGTAAAAGCATTCACCGTAAGTTAGGGTGTGTGTCAAACATACCCCACTTTTTAAGTGTTAATACGTTTTCCATACCTGGAAAATTACGGTTTGTCTTTGAAGGATATATATTTTTATATGCATGTTTCAGACAGATTTTTATCAGCCAGCAAAACTGTCCTCTGTGGTTTGCTACTTGCACAAAGGATCTGTTATTCATTAAATTGCTTTAAAAGGAATTCATGAGAGTGGTAATCAAATTTCTAGGTTTTTTTTTTTTTTAGTTAAAAATATGAAGTTTAAGGGGAAACTAGAGACAAGGCTTTGGAAAAGCTACATTCCTCAACTTTATTTTTAAAAGTTGCTGATGGTCCAAATAAAAGAATTAGTCATTTTCAGTCTTTTCCTCATTGTTCATCTGACAGGGGTCTTATTTTGGGAAATATCTTGGCAGATGTTAAACTTCATTTTTTGTCTGGCTGCTTGTGCTAGAATTGGTACTTCTCAAGTACCTTCTTTGTTTTTGTTTTTAACAAGGGTAATGTTTACTGGGGGAAATAAGTGTGGTATATCTTACGAGGTCCTAAGAAACATCCTTTGTTAATACTCCTGCTTTGGGTTAGGGAACATAGTGCTGAGAATGTAGATGACTCCCCACTACAATTGAGTCTAATACTCTGGAATGTTTTTCGTTTGGGTGTTGGCAAGTCCTAAATTTAATCTTCCTTAAAAACAAACAACCCAGGGTACCATTTTTTTGTCTGTGGAATTTGAACCTTTTTTATTGAATAGGGAATTGAGGACTGCTTTCTTTTCGTGGTAACTATGGCTCTATCTGTTGCTGTAGGACGCAACAAAACATGGTAATGTTTTACCGCAGTATCTAATTAGCAGGCATGCTTCTTGAGGGCCTCCTCCTCATATTTTCATAAAAACAACTTAAGTCGTTCAGATTATTTTAATAGTGGTAAATATATGACACAAAACTTTAAAGGTGGGCCATCTTTATATCTTTAGGTTGTTGTACGTTGTTTTTTTAGAATTGTGTGCCATTCATTTCACTTAGTAGTTACAGCATTGAGAATATCAGTTGCTGTGGAGTTTCTTGTGTAATATAACTTAGTGCTCCTGGTTTAAGAAGTCATAATATTTTACAAAATTTTCAGGTTTGCAAATATAAAAACAGAAAATCACCAATCTGTCAATATTCAAGAGTGGACTTGTGTTATTATTTAATGTTGAGAAAGCCTCTTATTTTCAGGCAATATTCTCAACCGAGTTTATATTAGAAGAGTAACATGACACATCAGTGTGACTTTCATTAACTTATTTTACTAATTACAGAGTAATATAAAATTGTTGTAAAGATACCTGACAACAGCTAAAGATACCACAAACAACCAGAAGATAGTTTTAGTGAGGAAGCAAGTCAAAAACTAAAAGTGGTAGATGGGGATGTGAAGCTGGGGGGGTTACTGCTTCTGATAACTGTCATAAAAAGTGCAAATATTCAGTTGTCGTTAGTGAGACAAACTTTAGTTCTCATTTACTGAGGTAAAGATTTTTTTTAAAATGTTTCTTTTTCTAAATTCTTATATTTTTTTGGGCAGTAGCCCAAATTGGATAATTTGGATGTAATATACCTCCTGCCAATAATTTTGGTATATGTTTATTAGATCTGTCAGATGTTTATTACATGTCTGTGTTCAAGGCACTGTTGTAAGTGCTGTGGAAAAAACAAGAAGAGTAAGGCAGTGTATATTCTCAAGGAGCAGAACTGTAATCCAGGAGGAAGGATAAGGCATAATTATATGAAAAAATTTAAGTACTGAGTTAACAATTGAAAAGCCATCTTAACACAGCAAATTGTTTATTAGAAATATTTTGTGTTCAGGGGCACCTCACTGACTCAGTTGGTGGAGCGTGCAACCCTTAATCTCGGGGTTGTGAGTTCAGGCCCCACGTTGGGTGTGGAGATTACTTTAAAAATCTTAAAAAAAAAAAAATATATATATATATATATATATATATATATAGTTTGTGTTAGAGGAAAGAGATGATTGGGCTGTGAGAAGCTAGTGAGGGTGAGGGTCTTGAGCTGAGACTTACATTTCTGTAGCTATATACTTATACATATATTCACACATATATGTATATATACCTGTTTGTATAATATTTTAAATATCAGAGTGCAGTGGTTCTTAATTGTGGTAGCTAATTAAAATCATGTGAGGATCTTAAAAAAACTCCCCATGGAGAATACTTCCCCTCTCCCTCCCTGACCCCCTTTTGATTTAATGGGCCTGGGATGGATCCCAGGCATTAATATTTTGATAAACTTCGCATGTGATTCTGCTGTGAGTCAGGGTTAAGAACTATTGGGCTGCAGTCTGGGGATACAGAAATGAATAGGACACAGGCTTGTCCACAGGGCCTCTCAAGTAATATAGGGAACTGTGGTAAAGTACAGTGTTAAGTACAGCCTATTTCCTGAGTGGGGGACAGTTGAGGAAGGATTCCTAGGCAGTGTCACTCCTGTTTTCATAGTGCTTATGAAGTTACTGCCATTTAATAGGTTTGCAGAAGAGTTAACAGATCTGATTACCCTAGAAAATATAATAATCCAATAGGTCGAGGTCAAATGGCACTGAAGTTTTGATTTAAATATAAAGGTAATATATGTCGAAACCTACTGTTTTCGCAGTGGTTGGCTAGAGTGCTTTATGTGTTGTTTTAATTAATGCTCACAGCAATCCCTTGTGGTAGTTATAGTTTCTCTTTTTATCCTCATTTCCAGAAGAGAAAATGGAAGCTTGGAGAATTTAAATGACTCAGGATCACATGGAAAGTGAATAAGTGGTAGAGCAATATTTTAAATGTTTTTGTGGGTTTTTTTGTGCATCTTGGGAAAAGTGTTTTTAAGAATTAACCTACTCTAGAGGCACCTGGCTGGCTCCGTTGGTAAATTGTGCAATTCTTAATCTTGGGGTCATGAATTCAAGCCCTGTATTAAGTGTGAAGCCGACTTAAAATAAAATTTAAAAAAAAATTAAAAAAAGAATTAACCTGCTTTGCATTATTTAGCTTATTGCCTTATAACTTTGTTTTTTTTCTATAACTTTATATTAGAGGTTATCTTAATTTAAACATCTGAATGGGGAAAACAGTAAAAGGAACTGAATAGAAATTAGAGTCAAATTTGTAGGCTCAGAGATTGCTTCTGACTCTCTGATTTATACTTTGCTTGGCAAAATTTTGAACACCAGGCCACCCGCAAAATCTGTTTTTGGCTAGAAGTCAGAAAATGTGAATCTTTGTTTTTACTTAAGTGATAAGTCGTTTTTCTGTCAAGATGGGGCTAAACACCTACCCTGTAGTTTGAAGGAGCATATGATATATAGAAAGCACTTTTAAGTGAGCACAATTTTAAGTCATAATTATTCAGCATATTTATTGAACATTATGTAAGATAAATTCTACTTAGTAAACCATGTAAATCCAGGTAGATTAAGAAATTCCTTTCAGTATGCCCAGTAGGTTCCAGACTGTCTACCTTTCTATGTGATGAGTCAGAAGAGGAACTAATAGTGACTCTGGGTTGGGGAAGATTGAACTTGTGAATAGGGTAGATATAGCATAAACAAGCTCAACTTTCCTAAATGTTGGTAAAGTAAATTAAAATTTTAATATTATCAGGATTTGTAATGAGTGGTCTAAGCTGGGATGCCTTTTTCTGTAAAAATAATTATGTAATTAAAGTAGATGACATGGTGTGCATATTAAGTGCTAGGCACTGTTCTAAGCACTTCACATGTATTGGTGCCTTTAATTCTCACCACAACCCTATGGGAAGATGGGGGAGAGCAAGTAAGTTACTTACTTGCCTCAGGTCACATATGTGGTATGAAGCACAGTAGAGATAAAGCCTTTAAAGCCTGGTGCTTAATAACCAACCATCTTACTATATTTCAGTGTATTATATACTATATACCTAGTTAAGAAAGATTATTTTAGTAGTAAACTAGAAGGTGCTAACATATGACTATAGAATTTGAAAATAGCCCTATAATAAAAGGCAGATAAAGTGGAACTTTATTAGAAAAACTTGAGAGGAAATACATAGTGACATTAAAATTCTTATTTAAAATCACTATCAAGGGGCACCTGGGTGGCTGAGTCGGTTAAGTGTCTGCCTTGGGCTCAGGTCATGATCCATGTCCCTCTCCTCCCTGCTTGTGCTGTTGCTGTCTGTCTCTCTCAAATGAATAAATAAAAAATCTTAAAAAATAAAATAAAATCACTATCAAGCTAGTGGCTTTGTTTATGCTCTTTATTATTTCTACATTGCTTTTTAGCACCTGTAATATAGGCCAGAAAGTAATTATGCTGTTTAATAGAAAGGCTAAAATATGTCTTAGAAGTTTAAAATGATTGGCAAATATTGAGGGTTTGAAATTTTCTGAGTGCTTTTTTCTTTTTAAAAAGTGAGATATAGGGGCACCTGGGTGGCTCAGTCGTTAAGCATCTGCCTTCGGCTCAGGTCATGATCCCAGGGTCCTGGATCTAGCCCCGCATCGGGCTCCCTGCTCAGCGGGAAGCCTGCTTCTCCCTCTCCCACTCCCCCTGCTTGTGTTCCCTCTTTCGCTGTGTCTCTCTCTGTCAAATAAATAAATGAAATCTTTTAAAAAATAAATAAAAAGTGAGATATAATTCATAGATCATAAAATTAATCCTTTAAATTATTCAGTTCAGTGGTTTAGTGTATTCACAAAGTTGTGCTCTAAGTGCTTTTATATTTTCATCTTAATTTTTCATTATGTTTTTAGAACCTGTGGTACCTAAGTTTTAGCTTACCACCCTATAAAATGCAGCAGTATTCAAGTAATTCAATACCAGCTTTTCCTGCATCTCACAGAAAATGAAATGATGGTAGAATTTCCTCAGTTTTATGTTTCTTTGAATACTTACCACCATTTGTTCATATAGGAGTTTAGTATAAGAGGTATTACTTTAAATAAGTGTAAAATTTTTTAAAAATTAAAATTTTATGTATATTTCAAGGAGATCTGCAAAGCTCTACTATCTAAACATTTGGGAACTTAGATTCAAAATACAGATGGAGTTTTAAACCACCTAAAGTCTTAGTCATGTTACTTAAATCAGTGTCTTAAAAGATGTGGCTTGGGGATTTAGGAATGGGGACCACCTGTACCAGTATCACCTGTGTTGTTTATTTGAAATGGAGATTCCTGGAATCCACCTCAGTCTGGGGAGAGAGAGGGGTTACTGAGGCTGCAGAGTCTTAACATGTTCCTGAGTGATTCTTGTACACCCTAAAGTTTGGGAAGAACTGACTTAAATGCCCTGTAATGGTTTACTAATCTGTCAAATGAAATTGATACTGATTGTCTTAACAGGATTATTACATGAATCAAATAAAATAATGTTGGTGTAAATGTTCCAAAAATGATAAAATGATAAATTATTACTGTGTGGTTATATTGATAACTGGTTGTTGATGTCTAGTGGAAATTTCTTATTGGGATGTTGAAAATTCTTTTTTTCCTTCTAATTAAAAACTTAATAAACATTTTAACAAAGACAACTTGAACTACTTGGAAATTCAAAGCACCTTGAACATTTATGTAATGTACAGTTGGTGCAAAATGTTGCATCTGCCTTGCTTCTTGTCTTGAATTTGTTAGAAGCCTAGGCTACAGGAAAAAAAAAAAACTCTACCTTAATGTGTAGTTTGAACTTTCATTCATTTTTCATTTTTACATATCTTTAAGGAAAGTGTATAATTATGATTGAAAATGTATTTAATAATTTGTGGTTCAAACTCTTAAAACAGGTTTTGCCCCTCTTATCACAAAATATTCCCGACTGCATGATTTCTTCTCTTGTTCACTATCACATATTAAATCTATAGGCATTCTTAGCTGGCCAGTTGATTCTTAAAATATCTGGTTATTGTTGAGGGAACTTTCAGTTTAAATCTTAGGCATTTGTGTTTATAGCCATACACCTACTGTATAGAATCAAGCCTTAGCCATCTATCATATTCTCCTTGGATTATTTAAAAATATATTAGGCACTATGTCTGAATGAAATTGTAAGAACATTTAGTTTCTAAAAGCAGCAAAATTATATATCTCAAAAGGTAGAAACTGATCCAGTGAGTTCAAAACCTAGCATGTGAAAATTGGATAATAAATATTTATTCTGTGATAGTGTTTAGAAAATTGCTTCACCAAATTCTACGGGTCACAGGGTAGTTTTCAATAATAGTTTTCATTTGTTTTATATGGTTGAATTTTTTTTAAACAGTGTTGTATTCTGATGGCATTTTGTTAGGGTTTTGCTGAAATGAATAGAAAGGAGAGAATTTTTGTTACAGATTACATTTCTGTGATAGTTTAAATTTTGTTTGCAGTTTCTTTATATAAACTCTGGGGGACTAGCTGAATAAGAAATAAAAATACAGTTTGAAATACAGGATGAAAACATGTTTTATAATAAAATTAACTTTAAATGGTACTTTTTAATATTAAGCTTATGGTCATAAAAGTGAAATTTGCAAGTTATACAAAGTATACTTTGTATACAAAGTATTACTTTCTGTTGCTTTTGGAATTTCTTGAAGAATATTTTTAGTAGTACTTTAAAAAAGAATGGAAATCTTAGTTTGAAGAACAATATTAACTTTCAGAAGATGGTACTTGAGGAATAAAAAGTAAGATTATATTAGCTGCAATAGTCAAAGAAGTTACTTCGGGTTTGAAATTCTTGGCTAGACTTTTTGATAGCCTGTAGTGCAAGCAAAAGTTGATCCACACTAAACTTACGTAATCTTAATTTTTTTCTGCTGGTAAAAGTAATGTGTTAAAAAAAATAAAAATGTGTTCATTGTAGTTCCTTTTTAGAAATACAGGAAAAGATAGAGAAACATCACCTGTTATCTTAATTCATATAAATACTTGTTTCTGATCCTTTTTCTCTATATCTACATAAAAAATGGAACCACACTATACAGATTTTATGTGCATTTAGTAGTCATTCATCATGAGTATTTTTATGATGGTGTTCTTCAAAAATAAGGATGGATTTTTAAAAAAATTAGTTTCAGGTGTGCAATATAGGGATTTCTTTTCTTCGTGGTAAAATACTAATAAAATTTTAACTGCTTTTGAGTATACATTCAGTGGTATTAAATATATTTGTATTATTATATGGTCATCATCACTATCCATCCCATTACTCTTCTCATGTAAAACTGAAACTCTATACCTATTAAACAACAACTCCCCATTTTACCTACCTAGCCCCTGGCAGCTACCATTATGCTTTCGGTCTTTAGGGATGGATATGTTTGTGTTATTTGATACTAAAATACTAGAGCATTACTTCATTGGTGAAGGACTCTACTGCTTCTTTGGCCTATTATGTAGCTGTCTGATTGGCAGATAAGTTGTCTTAAGATAAACGTATATATTTTTTTCTTTTTGTGTATTGGGTTTCCTGAAGCATTCTTCAAGACAAGTGTTTGGGTCTTTCAAAGTACTTCATGGATACTAGGACCTTCAGATAATTGTGAGGGATGCCCAATTATTTTTTTAAGATTTACTTATTTATTTGAGAGAGAGAGAGGGCAGAGGGAGAGGGAGAGAAAGAATCCTCAAGTGAACCTCCCAGCTGAGCACGGAGCCCAACACGGGGCTTGATCCCAGGACCCTGAGATCATGACCTGAGCTGAAATCAAGAGTCGGGACATTTAACTGACTAAGCCACCCAGGTGCCTTATGCCCATATATATATTTTTTTTAACCTCCTCCGTAGCCTTTGATTTCAATGGGAACTTGGTGATCAGAGCTGCAATAATTATAAGTGTGTGTAAGTTATAATTCAACATAAAAGTTCCTAATCATACATGCAAAATCACACAATGAAAACTACAGGGCATAAGGAAAAATGGAGTTTAAGGGCATAATACTCAGAAATTTTGTCAGTGACATGTAAAAAGATAGAAACTAATAAAGACTAGCACAATTTTACACGTTAAATGGTTAGGAAATACATAAATACTACAATAGATACGACACTTGATCTTGAAAAAAACCTGAGTTGTCTTATAGAAGTGGGTGTCGAAAGGGTGGCAATTTGTGAAGTGTTAGAAGAAGGGTTATCTGAATTGGACTGAAACTGTAACACCAGATGTGGATGGGTTCCAACAAGAGGAGTGAGCTGGCAGATGTTTGAGATGTGTGCATTCTATGTCATTCTTTGTGACTGGGTTGCATTTTCTGTGCTTACCTAGTGTTTCAGTTGTGCATAAGCAGATGCGAAATTTGTATCATGTTCAACTTACTCCCTAATATATCAGTTGCATTGGAACAAATCCAGGTTTCTAAATAAATATTATAGTGTATATGTATGTACTCATACATATACATCCATTTATACGTTTATGTGCGTATCCACATTCATCTATCCAAAATACGTGAAACAGTGGCTTGAGAAGATCAGTTCAAGTAATGAGATGGAGAAAGGGCTAGGGAGCAGATGTGACCAGATATAAGAATACTCATTTAAGAGTATACTAATACTGAAAAGGAAAGAAATGGATGAATTAAGAAGTATTTCATTGGTATTAGAAAATTACATAACAATGTTTGAGCTGGAAAATTCCTCCTCAACCTTCCTACCTCTAGGTGAGGGTAGCACACACCTACCTTCCCATCCCCCCAGGGCTACCTGTACGCTGATTCCTATCTAAATCTTGCTTATTGTTTTCCTTCTTTCTTAAATACTTGGCCTTTCCCTCTTGGTTCATCTTGCCATGAAGAAATGTTCCCTTAATTCTGCTTTACTTTCAACTTAATTGTTCAACTTGCAGGCATTGTTTTCACTTGCTAACTCCCATTTCATTGCTCACTTCCTGCTACCTAATTGCAGTTGGTCTCTACAAGGTTGCTTGTGACCTGTTAGATTCTTTTTTACTTGGTTTACTCAGAAACATTTGAGTGCCTGCTGTACCCCAAGCTCAGTGCTAGATGATACAAAGATGAATTACATACTCACCAGTCTTTAAGGAACTTTCAGTCTTCTCTCAGAGAAAAAGATAATGTTTTAGTTCAGGCTGCCGTAACAATACCATAGACTGGGTGTCTAACAAACAACAGAAATTTATTCTCACAGTTCTGGAGGCTGCAAAAGTCCAAGGCAGCAGCAGAATTGGTGTCTGGTGAGGGCCTGCTTCCGGGTTCACTCTGTCCTCACATGGTGGAAGGGGTGAGAGAGATATCTGGGATCTCTTTTATCAGGGCACTAATCCCATTCGTGAGGGGCCCCATCCTTATGACCTAATCTCCTCCTAAGGGACCTCCCTTCTAATACTGTAATATATTGGGGGTTAGGATCTCAGCATAGGAATTTTGGGGAGATACAAATACTCCGTTTATAACAGCTAAATGGAATTTGGTATAATGAGAACTATGATAGAGAAAAGAACAGAGTACTGAACTAGGTCAGAAAAGGGAGCCATCAGTTACATGAGGGAGTCAAAGAGACCTTTACATAAGGTAAAGTAGTATTGAGCCCTGTGTCTTGACTGATACGAAGGATTTCCCAAACAGAGAGGGGAGACTCGGTAACATTCTCTGTAGAGGAAATAGCATTTGTGAAGGCACAAAGCCAGGAAATAATAGCATTCTATTACAAATATATTTCCTGTGTGCCCAGTACTGTGCTGGGGGATTTCCATGTGTTAGTTCTAATCTTCACATTAATTCACAAGGTAGAATTTTTTAAATATATTCCTCATTTTACAAGATGCCTCAAAGAAGTTGTGACTTGCCCAAGGCTGTACTGACAGAACTTGGATTTGACCCCAGATTTGTTTGGGTGCCAGTGCATTCACATTAGTTATCATTGTTGGAAAGAGGGAGGGATATGTTCTAACAGAGGAAATTTGATGTGCAGAGAATTCTTAGTGGGGAATGAGTGGCGAATGGCTGAAGAGGAATAATACGGACCAATTGTGATGGATCTGAATGTCATGCCAAGGAATTCAGACTTTATTCTGCTGTTCTCTATTAGTATTGTTGGCTGGGTATTTCCTTCTTCTGTCCATACCTGTATATCCAGTAACCCTGACAGCTTCTGGAATGGAAAACTTTTGCCTGCCTAATTTGAAGTCACTAAGAGGATCTTCTTGTTTGGAGACAGGTATCTGTTTAAGAATAATAAACAATACAAAACCATGTACAAATTATATTGCATATAATAGAATGAATAAATTCAGATTTCTATGTGGGTTAAAAGATGAGAGGATAGCCTCTAAACAAAGTTGTGCCCAAGTAATTCTTTTTATTACAAAAATAATTCTATACTCTAGGTAGATTTGGGAATGACATTTTTAGTGGAGTAAGATGAAGAGGAGATGGGGGCTCTGGTGATACTAAATTGCCAGATTCTGTACTGAGTGTTACCATCAAGTTTATAGTTTAATATTGACCCTGGGTTTAGACATGACCCTGTACTTGATATAAAAGGTGGTGTTGATCTTGCAACATAGATGCTTGGGATACAGGTGCTAAAGGGTGAGCATTGCCTTTGAATCTTTTCTCACATATTATTTGTTCAACTTCCACAGATGCTCCCCGCCCTCCCCCTTCGTCCCTTCTGCCCTCTATTATCTTAGGGGAAGACAAGTGCTTCTCCAAACCATGTTTTAGGAATAGTGTTGGTTTATTTTTGGTGATGCAAAGGTAATGCCTGCTTATTTGTGGAAAATTAGAAATGAAATTAGCAGAAACGGGATTGTGCAAAGATAAGCTGTAGATTACTATATCAATTTGACGTGTTTTTCCATTTTTAAACAGGGCCAGTGATAATAATACTTCCCTTTAAACTTTTTGAAAGATGTTAATTGCTGCATATTTTTTGTTTCATAAACATAAAGGGAATTACGTTTATCCAGGTAACTATTACCTTATATTTTGGCATATAATTCTTAAGTATATTTTTAGGCATACATATAAAAAATACATATCCAGAAATTTAATCATTCTACAAATACTATTAAAACTATTAAAACTATTGTTTTCAGTATCTCATGAATATCTTTGTATGCCAGCAAATATATACCTGTATTGTTTTTTTTTTGTTGTTTTTAGTTTATTTATATTTTTTAGTAATCTGTACACCCAGTGTGGAGCTTGAACTCACAACCCCAAGATCAAGAATCACGTGTTCTGATTGAGCCACCCAGGTTCCCCACTGTGTTGTTGTTATTCTTAATGGCTACGGAATATTTCATAATTTGGGTGTTCTGATAAAGCTGCAGTATATTGACTGTGGTCTTGGTACATATTTTATTTCATTTTTCAGTCTCGGTACATATTACATGTTAGACACTGAAGTAGGCCTTTTGGGCATTTGAATTGCCATATCTGTTTTGTTATCAGCACTCAGGATTTGAATGAACTGTAGTTCATCATTTGTTCTTGAGCAATTATAATCTAATTTGGAGAAATAAGATTATGTAAGATCATTTTGAAACATTAAAAAGAAATGTATACTAGGGGTGCCTGGGTGGCTCAGTCGTTAAGCGACTGCCTTTGGCTCAGGTCATGGTCCAGGGTCCTGGGATTGAGCCCTGCATTGGGCTCCCTGCTCCGCGGGAGGCCTGCTTCTCCCTCTCCCACTCCCCCTGCTTGTGTTCCCTCTCTCACTGTCTCTCTCTGTCAAATAAATAAAAATCTTAAAAAAAAAAAATGTATACTAAAGTGTTAAATGTTATGCCATGTTCTTAGTACAGAGAGGTGAGAGATCCCTAGAGAACTGAATGGTCCAGGAAGTTTCATGGAGGGAGTGTGAGATTTGAGCTGATCTTGAAGGACTAGAGAGTTAGCAGTCTGATTGGAATAAAGGGTTTATATTAGGAAATAATAATAGAGACATTAGGGAGTGGAATTGTGAAGAATCTTAAAAAAATGGGCTGAAAATTTTAGGCTTAATGTGTCAACCTATAGGAGAACCTTGAGCAAGATATGTTCATATTTGTGACACCAGGATTTTAACAGGATCTCCTGGGCAGTGGTGTGTAGAATAGGTTGGAGGAAGGGGAGAACATAAGTAAGATGAATTGGGAGGTTGTCATACACGAGGGGGGAGACATTATATGTGAAACCATTAGAACATTGTAGTAGAATATAGTTCATTAACATTCTCAGTTTTACGTTTTGTTAAATTGACTGTTACTGTTTTCAGTTGGAGTGCTTAGGGGAGCTTATTATGAGTCATATGATAATTTCAGAGTCCAGAGTGCTAACCATTACACACATGATAATTTCAAAGATAATAAACCAGAAATCACTTATACTACAAACTGGCTTTTAGAATATTTTATTATTTTGATTGTAGGTGAAGAGAAAGGCATTTGTCTCTCAGGATAAGCAAGCCATGTTAATAAATAGATAACATTTGCATGCTTACTGGGCCTGGCACTGTTCTAAGCCCTTTAAGGGTATGAACTCACTAAGTTTTTATTTATTTATTTCTAAAGATTTTATTTATTAGAGAGAGAGAGAGAGCGCGCACAAGCAGGGAGAGCAGCAGGCAGTTAGAGAGGGAGAAGCGGGCTCTGAGCAGAGAGCCCGACATGGGGATTGATCCCAGGACCCTGGGATCATGACCTGAGCAGAAGGCAGACACCCAACCGGCTGAGCCACCCAGGCGCCCCTGACCTCACTTAATTTTTAGAAAAACTCCAGGAAGGTCAGTGCTCTTCCTGTTTTATAGATGAGGAAAGTGAAGTACAGAGATGATAGACCATACTGAATTTCTGATTAGAAGAATTAGATGCTAACTTTACCTCTTAAACACCCCCCTCCTCCCCCCCCCCCCCCCCCCCCGGTGCTTTCCAGTTTACAGTAGGGGCAGTATCACCTTTTAGCATTAGTCCAAGCAAAGTTGGCATCCTTATATTTAACTTGCTTTCAGGCTTTTGTTTTATTTTATTTTTTAAAGATTTTATTTATTTGTTAGAGAAAGAGAGCACAAGCAGGGGGAGCAGCAAGCAAAAGGAGAGGGAGAAGCAGACTCACTGCTGAGCAAGGAGCCCCATGTGGGACTCGATCCCAGGACCGTGGGATCATAACCTGAGCCGAAGGTAGATGCTTAACTGACTGAGCCACCCAGGTGTCCCATCTTTCAGGTTTTTAATTATTTTAAGAGATTTTTTTCTTTTAAAGCTACATATGAGAGTCAGGCATAGCAGAAGGTTTGGAAAGATCATACACTGGTTAACAGTGATTATCTCTGGATGGTTGAATTAAGGAGCTCTTTGTTGTTGGAATGTTCTGTGTGTAATCTTTCTTGTTGAGATTTTCTCCATGACCTAAGGCATGGGAAGTTTCTGTAGATATCCCAGGGGTATTTGAAAAGATTGTGTATTTTCTGGGTATAGAATTCTAAATATTTTCTCTTAAGCCAATCTCCCAAATTATGTTTCAAATCATTCAACCTTACTTATTTCTGGCTTGTTTGAACTGTTGTTTCTTAGAAGACATACTGATGTTTACTGCTGTTGGCTTGTCAATTTCTCTTTGAACTTTGACAGAATTACATCTTATAAGCAGAAGGTTAATGGAAAAATACATAGTAGAGATATACAGGTATTATCACTGGTAGTTTGGTTTGATGTATCTGTTTTTTGTTGTTAAAGATTTTATTTATTTAGAGAGAGCATGAGTTGGGGGAGGGCCAAAGGGGGGAGGGAGAGAGAATCTCAAGCAGACTCTGCGCCAAGCGTGGAGCCCGATGTGCAGCCTGATCCCACGACCCTGAGATCATGACTCAAGCCTAAACCAAGAGTCAGATGATCAACTGACTGAGCCACCCAGGCACCCTTACTGTTACTTTAAAAGCTCTACTCTGGATCATCTGAACCACTCATATTAATTTATAGTAACATGTTGGAGCAGTTTTAGGTTTATAGAGAAATTGAGTAGAAAGCAGAGACTCCCCATATTTGCCCTCAAACCCCAGTTTCCCTATTAACGTCTTGCATTGGTGTGGTGGTATATTTGTTACAACTGATGAACCAATATTAAGTAAAGTTGATAGTTGACATTAGATTTTACTGCACACTTCTTTTGGGGTTTTGTTGATTGTATAATGTCATGTATCTACCATTACAGTATCATAGGGAATAGTTTCACTGCCCTAAAAATCCTCCATGCTGTACCTGTTCATACTTCCTTCCCTCTCTGGCAGCTACTGATTTTTTACGATCTCTATAGTATTGCCTTTTCCAAAATGTAATGTAGTTGGAATCCTACCGTGTAAAGCCTTTTTAGAGTGGCTACTTTTCATTTTAGTAACATGCATTTAAGGTTCTGACATTTCATTTTTTTGATCATATAATAATTATTTTACTTAACCTAATCACCTGAGTTACCCAGATGACCTGGGGTGAATTTTGGAAAAGTCAGATCTACCCTCAAATGACAAACATTTGTTACCATTAAGTAGTTATAGCACAAACGAGGTGATGAATTAATGTTTATCAAATGAACAGTTTGGAAAATATGACAAAGCTGTAATGGAAATTCCAAAAGAAGAGCACCAAAAATACTTTGGTTAATGATGATATTTTCATTAAATGTGTACCGCTTCATAAGATACATATAAAGCTTTGAGAAGATACTAATGCTTAATTGATCATGTCAGTTAGAATGTTTGTTTATGTTGAAATATTAATCATATCACTTTTTGGTCCACATTTGTAGTTTTTATGTGGTTTTCCTCTAAATATCTTTTTTTTTTTAAGATTTATTCATTTTAGAGAGAGAGAGCATGCATGTGTGAATGGGGGGGGAAGAGGGAGAGAATCTTCAAGCAGACTCCCCCCTGAGTGTGGATCCTGTGGCGGAGCTCAGTCTCAGGACTCCATGAGATCATGACCTGAGCCTACACCAAGAGTTGTGGCTTAACTGACTGAGCCATCCAGGCGCCCCTCCTCTAAGTATCTAATCAAGTGTTTTCACAAGGAATCAAATCCATCTTTGACTTTTCAAAGATCCTTAGAAAGGGATGTTCATTTTTATTGATTCAGTGAGATGGGTAGGGTAAACATTTAGAGCTTAAGTGCTTTCTTTCTGCCTGGCTTCATTTCTAGATGGCAGTAGATTTGAATTCAGAGAAGCTACTTCCATCTTCAGGACACAGAACGTAAGTCCTGTGTTTCTAGCATATTGATTAAAACCTTTCCTGTGTCAGTGAAATTTATCCACATCATTCTCACAGAGAAGGGATTCAGTTTTGAGATTGGTGAAATAGGGACGCCTGGGTGGCTCAGTCGGTTAAGTGTCTGCCTTCGGCTCAGGTCATGGTCCCAGGGTTCTGGGATCGAGCCCCATGTGGGGCTGGCTCCCTGCTCAGTGGGGAGCCTACTTCTTCCTCTTCCTTTGCCTGCTGCTCCCCCTGCTTGTGCTCTCTGTCAAATAAATAAAATCTTTAAAAAAAAAAATTGGTGGAATATCTTAGATGGTAAATTGATTAGAGAAAAGAGACTTCACTTAAATTTCTCAACATTTCACTTGCTGATTTCAAGTTTAAAAGCGCAAACACAGGGGTGTCTGGGTGGCTCAGTTGGTTGAGCGTCTAACTCTTCGGCTCAGGTCATGATCTCAGGATCCTGAGATGGGGCTCAGCCCTCAGTGGGGAGTTGGTTTGGGATTCCCTGCATCTCCCTCTTCCTCTCCCTCTGCCCCTCCCCCTGCTTGCTTTTGTATGCTCAAGTGCTCTCTCTGTCTCTAAAATAAACAAATCTTTAAAAGCGTGAACACAGGGGCGCCTGGGTGGCTCAGTCGTTAAGCGTTTGCCTTCGGCTCAGGTCATGGTCCCAGGGTCTTGGGATCGAGCCCCGCATCGGGCTCCCTGCTCAGTGGGAAGCCTGCTTCTCCCTCTCCCAATCCCCCTGCTTGTGTTCCCTCTCTCTGTCAAATAAATAAAATCTTAAAAAAAAAAAGCGTGAACACAAAGCAGCTTTAGGCTATAGCTGGTTTGGAGTGAATATTTGGATGTAATGTTTTCTTTTTTCAACTTATTTTTGCTTGAGAGTTTACTTATTTTAGTATTGTCAATACTTAGTTCATTGCTTGCTATGTATAAGTAAGAATGTTTATTAAGAATGTGGTGCAGATGTCTTGATTGATAAGTGATTTCATATATAAATTGTGTTTTTTCCTGGATTCCTCCTTTAACATCATCAAATCTTGAGGTAGACTTAAAATTTGGAGTTCAACCTGTGATAGACATTTTTATTGTGAACTACAGTTTTTAGTATGGTTATTCATTCCAATGAATATTTGAATATAAATACTAGAAAATAACTGCCAAAAATTTTGTTTGGGCGTAAGAAAGAATTGGTCATAGTAATTGCTGTTATCTTGATATTTTGCAGATTATTCCCTTTGCAACATTTGAATCTCAGGAAACCTCATTTTATTTTAATGTGAAATGGAATTTTTCAGAATGAAACTAAATAAGCGATTTTTTTCTTTTAGCAAAACTTAATTTAGTTTGTTTACTTATTTATTTATTTTTAAAGTAAGCTATATATTCAACGTGGGGCTTGAATTCACAATCCTGAGATCAAGAGTATGCTCTGAGAATCTTATGGACTGAACCAGCCGGGCACTCTGAATAAGTTATTTTTAGTGTTTTTGAAACCAATTGATTTTTCTATGAAGAATTTTCATTCTTACTAACTGGAATTTTTTGTTTAAGAAAAGCACTTATAATAACACATAAGATGCATATTTTAATGTTAAGATGTTACACCCATTTAATTTAATTTTGGTTCCAGGAACAGATTTGATAGCTTTTTTTTTAATAGACTTTATATTGTGTTTAAAACATTTTTTTAAGATTATAAATTTATTTATTTGAGAGGGAGAAAGAGAGAGCATGAGCAGGGCAGAGATAGAGGGACAAGCCGGCTCCTGGCTGAGCCGGGAACCTGGCATGGGGCTCAATCGCAGGACTCTTAACCAAATGAGCTTAACCAATTTAATCAACTGAGCTTAGCTAACTGAGCCACCTAGGCACCCCTAGACTTTATATTTTAGAGCAGTTTTATGTTTATAGCAAAATTGAACAGAAGATACAGAGATATCCATTGTATCTTCTGCCCCCACCTATGCATAGGCTTCCCATTATCAGCATCCCCTACCAGAGTTGTGTATTTGTTAGAACTGATGAATCTGCACTGACACATCATTATCACCAAGTCTGTATTTTATATTATGGTTCATTCTTGGTGTTGTACATTCTGTGATTTTGGACAAATGTATAATGGTATGCATCCATTGTAATAGTATCATACAGAGTAGTTTCACTCCCTTAAGAATCCTTTGTGTTCCATCTATTCAGCAACCCCCCCACCAGGCAATCACAGATCTTTTTACTATCTCCATAGCTTTGTCTTTACCAGAATGTCATAGAGTAGGAATCATACAGTATGTGGTCTTTTCATACAGGCTTCTTTCACTTAGTAATATGCGTTTAAGCGTCCTCCATCTTTTCATAGCTGTTTTTAGTGTTGAATAATATTCCATGGATGTACCACACTTTATCCATTCACCTACTAAAGAAGATTGCTTCCAACTTGTGGCAGTTTTAATTAAAGCTGTTATAAACACCCATGTGCAGGTTTTGTGTGGACATAATTCCCAGTTTCAGTTTCTTTTTCTTTTAAATTTTCAGTTTCTTTAGGTAAATATCAAGGAGCGTGATTAATGGATTGCATGGTAAGAGTATGTTTAGTTTTATTTATTTATTTATCTATTTTAATTTATTTTAGAGAGAATGCATGCATGAGAGCAGGGGGAAGGGCAGAGGGAGAGAGAGGATCTCAGGCATGCTCCCTGCTGAGCAGGGAGCCTGACACAGGGTTCCCTCCCAGTACTCTCAAATCATGACGAGAGCCAAAACCGAGTCATACGCTTAACTGACTGAGCCACCTAGGCACCCCGAGTATGTTTAGTTTTGTAAGAAACTTCAAACTGTCTTCCATAGTGGCTGTACTATTTTGTATTTCTATGAACAGTGAGAGTTCCAATTGCTCCATATCCTTGATACCATTTGGGGTTGTCAGTGTTTTTGATTTTGGCCCTTCTGATTGATAGGTATGTAGTGGTATCTTGTTTTAATTTGCATTTCCCCGATGACGTGATATGAAGCATCTTTTCATATGCTTATTTGCTATCTGTATGTCTTCTTTGGTGAATTATCTGTTAGGTCTTCAGCCCATTTTTTGGGTTCTTTTCTTATTGCTGCATTTTAAGTGTTCTTTATATATCTCGGATAACGGTCTTTTATGTTTTCTTTTGTGAATGTTATCTTCCAGTCCTTTCATTTTCTTGACTGTCTTTTTCAGAACAGAATTTTTTAATTTTAATTAAGGCTAGCTCATCAGTTATTTCTATCATGAATTGTGGCTTTGGTGTTATATCTAAAAAGTCATTGTAAAACCTAAGGTCATACGGGTTTTCTCCTGTGTTCTGTTCTGTTCTTTTTTTTTTAAAGATTTTATTTATTTATTTGATAGAGAGGGAGCGCTTGGGAGCGCACAAGCAGGGGGAGTGGGAGAGGGAGAAGCGGGCTTCCCATTGAGCAGGGAGCCCAATGTGGGGGGCTCAATCCCAGCACCCTAGGATCATGACCCGAGCCAAAGGCAGACACTCAACCACTGAGTCACCCAGGCACCCCTAGGTTAGTTATTTTCTAGGATTTTTATAATTTAATGTTTTGTATTTAAGTCTGTGATCTTTTTTGAATTAATTTTTTTCAAAGTTGTAAAGTCTGTGTCTAGATTAATTTTTTGTATATGGATGTCCAGTAGTGCTAGCACCATTTGTTGAAAAGATTATCTTTGCTCCATTGTATTTATTACCTTTGCTCCTTTGTCAAGTGACTGTATTTACGTGGATCTATTTTTAGTCTCTCTTGTCTGTTCCAGTGCTCCGATTCGTCTATTCTTTCAGCAGTGCCAAACTGTCTTGATTACTATAGCTTTATAGTAAGTCTTGAAGTTGGGTAGTATCCATCCTTCAGCTTTGTTCTGCTCTTTCAGTATTGTGTTGGCTGTTCTGGGTCTTTTACCTCTCCCTATAAATTTTAGAATCAGTTTGTCTATGTCCACAAAATACTTGCTACAGGAACTTTGATTGGGCTTTCATTGAATTTATATAGATCAGTTGGGAAGAACTGACATCTTGACAGTGATGAGTCTTCCTAACCATAAATAGGGAATATCTCTCTATTTATTTAGCTCTTCTTTGACATCTCTCCATCTGAGTTTTATAGTTTTCTTCATATAGATGTTGCATATATTTTGTTAGATTTATATCTAGGTATCTCATTTTTTTGGGTGCTAATGGAAATGTATCGTGTTATTATTTCAAATTCCGCTTGTCCATTGCTGGCATATGGGAAAATGATTGATTTTTTTTTTATATTAATCATGTATTCTGCAACCTTGCTATAACTGCTTATCATTTTTGGAATTTTTTAAAAGGTTTTATTTATTTATTTGAGAGAGAGTGAGAGCGAGTGAGCACAAGTGGGGTGGGGGGGAGGGGAGAGGGAGAAGCAGACGTCCCTGCTGAGCAGAGTGCCCAATGCGAGGCTTGGTCCCAGAACCCTAGGATCACCACCTGAACCAAAGGCAGACACCCAACTGCCTGAGCCACCCCATTTCTGGCACCCCATTTCCAGCATTTTTATTGTTGTTGATTCTTTGAGGTTTCTGTATAGACAATCATGTCATCTGTGAACAAAGTTTTATTTCTTCCTTCCCAGTCTGTATACATTTTCTTTTCTTACTGTATTAACTAGGATGATAGTGCATTTTTTAGGCTTAAATTATGTGATTCCATGGTAATCTTTGAGAATACAGTTCTAAAAACAAACAAACAGAAACACCCTTTTGTAATTTTCCCTTGCAGTTTTCCTTGTTACATACTATCAATTAGTTCCTTAAAACTTTTTGCTGTTTTGTATAAACTGTTTATATTGCTAAAATGGGGAAAAATAATAAAAATTTGCTCTGGTTCAGGGAATGAAAATGTGATTAACAGCTTTCTTTCCTAGTTAGAAGAAAGATTCTTTAGCTTTTTGTCCATCTATAGGTTAAAAATACTAACTTTTCTTGCAAAGTAATCATTAAAAATAAAGACTGACTACTGTCCATATAAGAAGAACTTAACAGTTTCAGTTTATTTTTCCATTTATTATATGATTTTTTTTTTTTAAAGAACACTTGAGTGAGAGTTATTCAACTCAGGATAGATTATTGATAGAGTTGCTTCTTTTGGAGGTGTTGAAAGTGAAACCTTATTAGATGGGAAAGATGTTAGATGTTATTTATTTATTTAGATGTTATTTAAATATATTTCTTAGTTACTTAAGTTCTATGGATCTGATGACTGTATTTCCCAAACCAATAATCAGAATGTAAGACCTGATGACAAGATAGGAAATTTGAAATGTAGATTATCTTGGATAAACGGACATGGTCCTACTTGAGTATATGGCTTACCCTTTTCCTTCCATGCAGGGAAGGTTTGAGGCCTTTGTGATTCATAAGTTTGTCATGCAGATTACTTTTAAAAAACAAGTAATATCATGTACAAGAAACTGAATTTAAGATTATTGATTTTATATCCTTAATCTTTACATAGTCTCCAATTGGTGGGGTATCCTATAGATAACTGAAGGCAGTAACTTTTAGGGCTTGCCTTTCAACAGCTCTAGGACTGAAGACTTTCAAATCAAAATGTGAAGACTAATCAATCTTTGATGTGTTTGTAATAGAAAAAGGCAGGAGTGAAATTATTTTAAAATGCACTCATTGAATACCAAATCAAGAACTAATCATGTACTTTATGTTGGCTAATTGAATTTAAATAAAAAAAATGCACTCATTCCAGGGGTGCCTGGGTGACTCAGTTGAGTGTTTGACTCTTGATTTTGGCTTGGGTGGTGGTCTCAGCATCATGGGATTGAGCCCCAGGTCCGGCTCCGCACTCAGCGGGGAGCCTGCTTGGGATTCTCTCTCCCCCTCTCTCTCTGCCCCCGCCCCTCATGCTCGCTCACTTTCTCTCTCTCTCACTCTCTCTCAAATAAATAAATCTTTAAAAAACAATGTACTCAGTCCTTCCTTTCCCTGACTCTGTTTGGAACTTTCCCATTTCTGGGTTATAATGGACAGTATGTGCCTGTGTGTAAGCATGCTGGTATTTGTTCTCTGGGGAAGAGACTATTTCCTTCTAGTGTGAAGTCCCCAACTTGTCCTAATTTCTTTCTTTATATTTGTCCTCGCTCAGTTTTTTTGTTTTGTTTTGTTTTTATTTTTGTTTTGTTCCTATATTCTTGGAGGTGAAGAGTTCAGAAGTGGGATGCTGGATAACCAAAGAGACTGCTTAGGGTTGCTTTGTGAAGCTAAAACAACACATTATTAGGCAGCTTAATGGGAGCAAACACTGGTTATAGTTTTCTTTGGTTTCAGAGTGAGTGAATGAACTTACCTATGGAAATACATTTTCTCCTAACTTGAAACATTAAAAAGCAACAACAACTTATAGAAAAACCAAAGAACAAAGGTAAACAAAATAGTATAATGAACCCTGTGTGGGTTCAATAATTTTCCGCTAGTCCTCATTATTTTGAGACATCCTTGAATCCTATCATTTCATCTGTAAATAGTATAGGTTCATAAAAGAGAAAGATTCTTTTGATGATAACCACTATATTACTATTACAATATGATTACATGTAAATAATTTTTTAATATCAAATATCCATTGTTCACATTTGTATGATTGTCTCATATATAGTTTTTTTATGTTTTGCCTAAATAAGGTTTATACACTGCAGTTGATTGCTATATCTCTTATGTTTCTTTTAATCTTTACATTCTCTCTCCCTTTTTATTCTTTGGCAGTTTGTTTATTGAATAAAGCTGATTGTTCTGTAGTGTTTATTGTAGTCTGGATTTTGTTGAATGCATCCCCATGGTGGTGTTTATTGTAAACCTCCGCACCCTTTATTTCCTGTAAATTGGTAGATTTTATTTAAACTAGAAGCTGATCAGATTCATGTTCCCGTGTGGGTTTTTTTTTTTTTCTTTTTTGGTGGGGCAAGAATATTTCATACGTGGTATTTGGTACTTATGTCAGGAGGAATAAATTGTTTGGTCATCTCTTTTTTAATGATGTTAGCAGTTACTAATGGATTGCTTTTTAGTCCCAGGACCCCTTTATATTCCTAAAAATTATTAAGGATCCTAAAGAGTTTATGTGTAAATACCATTATATCTATTGGTGTTTATTTTAATAAAAATTAAAACAAATTTTAGAAATAATCAGTTATTTATTTAAAAATAACAATAACTGCATGTTTATATGAATAACATTTTTGTGAAAACTATTTTCCAGAACATAACCTTAGCGAGAAGAGTGGCATTGTTTTACATTTTTGTAAACCTCTTTATTATCTGGCTTAAAAAAAGACTGCTGGATTCTCATATCTACTTTATCATTTAGTATTTTGTGATATCTATATCATGTAGCTTCTGAAAACTTCATGTATGCTAATGAGAGCATGAGCGGGGGAAGTGCAAGTAACATTTTAGTATTGTAAATCGTTTTGACTTTGCAGATTCTCTGAAAGGGTTTTAGGGACCCATAGGGGTGCCCATACCATGCTTTAGGGACTCCTGGTCTGGATCCATTTTATTAGGGGTTGCAAAATGTTGATAATCTAATTCTGTCATACCCTTATAATATATTAGCTAGGAGCACCTAGCCGCCTGGGTGGCTCAGATGGTTAAGCAGCAGACTCTTGGTTTTGGCTCAGGTCGTGATCTCAGGGTCCTGGGCTGAGCCCTGCCACTGTTCTGTGCTCAGCCGGGAGTCTGCTAGAGATTCTCTCTTCTCCCTCTGCCTCCCCCTACCTGTGTGCGCCATGTGCTTTCTCTCTGTCAAATAAATAAATCTTTTTAAAAAATGTATTAGCTGGAGTATTTTATAAAGAGAACTTTTTTTTTAAAGATTTTATTTATTTATTTGACAGAGACAGCGAGAGAGGAAACACAAGCAGGGGGAGTGGGAGAGGGAGAAGCAGGCTCTCCGCCCAGCAGGGAGCCGGATGTGGGACTGGATCCCAGGACCCTGGGACCATGACCTGAGCTGAAGGCAGACTCCTAACGACTGAGCCACCCAGGCGCCCTATAAAGAGAACTTTTATCAACTATTTAGTTACCCTGAGATATGGTTTGTACAAATAAGGTGGGTTAAATTATCAATTCTTTCTCTTTAGGGAGATAGAAGCTTTACTGCATTTGTTTTACCATGTGAGAAAGAGAAAGAGGACCACAAAACCCACTTTGTACTAATTGAAACTACTTTCAGTTAGACTCCTACAAGGGAAAGGAAGCCCTCTACTAATCCATTTGAGTTGCCTTCTTAAATTATTAAGATGCAGTTTGTATCTTACAGGTTGCTTATTTTAGTAGTATATCAAATAACATAATCTCTAAGAAACTGCTTGAGGAGTTTAAAAAGGATTGGAAACTTCTAAGTTATCTGATGCTTTTACCTATTGCTTCCTTATAGAAATGTTGTAAAGATTAACAAGATAATGTCTGTGAATAGTTTAAAGCTCTTGGGTATTGTGAGATATATTATTGTTAACTCCATAGAAGGAAAAATATAGGCTCTGTTATGGGATGTTAGGTTTTACTACAGTTTGGTTTTAGAAAACTGAACTGTGTAATCCACTTCCATAATTGCTTCCAAAATTTGAGCACTCTTGAAGCAAGATTGGGAGTTGTAAGCTGTCATAAATGATAAAAGCCCAGAGACTAAAACTTGGAATGGAATGGAGTCTGGAGAAAGGAGATGTGTGTCAGAGTAGTGTAAGCAATAGATTAATTAGTCATAATAAAATTTCACAAATGAAAGAGGGAGGTCATCTTAATTCCTTACTTATGTATACTTGAGATGAAACGTGGAATCAATTTTCTTGTACTTAACAATTTTTATTTTAATTGACTTTTGGAATTTTTACAATACAATAGAAATATGTTGAGACAAGTTTATTGAGCCAACTATCTGTAGATCTTAAAATATTTGGCAGTTTAAATTGTTGTTTAATGTGGGTCAGAAGTGAGAAGGATGTGAGTTGAAGGATGGAAGGAAGCTGAACCACAAAGAATAATCTGTCAGCAGAATAAATCTTCTGTAGTTAGACTTACTCTCTTGTTGTTTTTGGAGCTGATGAAAACTATGTTAGAGATTAGAATTTAATAGCATAGCTGTGGTTTGAAGGTATCTATTTTAGTTTTGTGTTTGTAGACTATAAGAAGAATTTTAAAAATTAATTTTTGCATTTATAAAATTTCTTTGAAAAAACTGCCTTTTTTTTGAGAATCTTATGAATAACCACCATCATTCCATGGAAACATATCTCAGTTGGAAAAGAAAGTAAATCTTTTCTTTCATTGTTTTAATCTGTTTTTCAAAAAATATTTATTGGAGGTATATATCAAAGTTAAACCCTAAAATATCAATAATGATTTTTGGAAAAATATGTGCTGAACTGCCTCTCCTTCCTGGAAGTTAAAGAGGAGTTGTGTAGTTGTAAATGATGAATGCAGTGACTGAATGTTCATTACAAAGTTAAAAAATTTTTTGGTTTGCTAATGTAAGTAGTAGATGCATATTGACTACACTTACATAATTATTAGTATGTTTTCTGTTCCCATTCTTTTTTCTAAAGTATAAAATTTGGAGCTTTAAGAAAAAAACGTTTACTCTCACCTTGAAATAATTTGGTGTCTCAAAAAAAGGAGAAATAATTTGGTATCACTTTTAGGACTTCCTTTTTTTTCTTTTTAATTTTATTTTATTATGTTAATCACCATACATTACATCATTAGTTTTTGATGTAGTGTTCCATGATACATTGTGTATAACACCCAGTGCTCCATTCAGTACGTGCCCTCTTTAATACCCATCACCAGGCTAACCCATCCCCCCACCCCCTCCCCTCTGGAACCCTCAGTTTGTTTCTTAGTGTCCATAGTTTCTCATGGTTCGTCTCCCCCTCCGATTTTCCCCCCTTCATTTTTCCCTTCCTACTATCTTCTTTTTTTTTTTTTTAGCATATAATGTATTATTTGTTTCAGAGGTACAGGTCTGTGATTCATCAGACTTACACAATTCACAGCACTCACCATAGCACATAGCCTCCCCAATGTCTATCACCCAGCCACCCCATCCCTCCCACCCCCCACCACTCCAGCAACCCTCAGTTTGTTTCCTGAGATTAAGAATTCCTCATATCAGTGAGATTATATGATACATGTCTTTCTCTAATAGATTTATTTCGCTTAGCGTAATACCCTCTAGTTCCATCCACGTCATTGCAAATGGCAAGATTTCGTTGTTTTGTTTTTGTTTTTTGGATGACTGCATAATATTCCATTGTATATATACACCACTTCTTTATCCATTCATCTGTTGATGGACGTCTTGGCTCTTTCCATAGTTTGGCTATTGTGGACATTGCCGCTATAAACATTGGGGTGCACATACCCCTTCGGATCCCTACATTTGTATCTTTGGGCAAATACCCAGTAGTGCAATTGCTGGGTTGTATGGTAGCTCTATTTTCAACTTTTTGAGGAACCTCCATACTATTTTCCAGAGTGGCTGCAGCAGCTTGCATTCCCACCAACAGGGTAGGAGGGTTCCCCTTTCTCCACATCCTCGCCAACATCTGTTGTTTCCTGACTTGTTAATTTTAGCCATTCTGACTGGTGTGAGGTTGTATCTTATTGAGGTTTTGACTTGGATTTCCCTGATGCCGAGTGATGTTGAGCACTTTTTCATGTGTCTCTTGGCCATTTGGAGGTCTTCTTTGGAAAAATGTCTGTTCATGTCTTCTGCCCATTTCTCGATTGGATTATTTGTTCTTTGGGTGTTGAGTTTGATAAGTTCTTTATAGATTTTGGATACTAGCCCTTTATCTGATAATGTCATTTGCAAATATCTTCTCCCATTCTGTCAGTTGTCTTTTGGTTTTGTTGACTGTTTCTTTTGCTGTGCAAAAGCTTTTTATCTTGATGAAGTCCCAATAGTTCATTTTTGCCCTTGCTTCCCTTGCCTTTGGCGATGTTTGTAGGAAGAAGTTGCTGCGGCTGAGGTCGAAGAGGTTGCTGCCTGTGTTCTAGGACTTCCTTTTTAATGTTATGAAACATTGACTTTCTGGGGTTCCTGGCTGGCTCAGTCAGTCATTGGAGCATGTGACTCTTAATCTCGGGGTTGTGAGTTCCAGTTCCACGTTGGGTGTAGAGATTACTTAAAAATAAAATCTAAAAAAAAACAACAAAACACTGACTTACTAAAAAACAATAACATGACCCAAAACAAGGTAATGTCATGGATTTGAAAACATAAAACAAAAATATACTTTCAGGGCATGTTCCAGTTAATACAGATTCAGTGTAAAAACTTCGTAATGTTAGTTCATGGTAATTAATAATTTAAAAGCACATTATCCTTCAGGGCCAAAATTTAGAGAAGACTCTTATGACAGTAAAGAGACCTCCTTTTCGAGTGCTCAATTTATTTTATTTTTTAAAGATTTTTTTTATTTGAGCGAGAGAGAAACAGCATGAGAGGGGAGAGGGTCAGAGGGAGAAGCAGACTCCCCGCTGAGCCGGGAGCCTGTTGTGGGACTCTGTCCCAGGACTCTGGGATCATGATTTGAGCTGAAGGCAGTCACTTAACCAGTTGAGCCACCCAGGCACCCTGAGTGCTTAATTTATTATGTAAGTTCTTTTGTAATTGAGGGGAGGGTTTTGCTGAGGTGTAGTCAAAGAAGAGGATCAATTGGATCCTTTTTCTATCTCCAGATCATTTTGACTAATGACAACTTACTTAAAAAAATTAGGGGTGGGGTGCCTGGGTGGCTCAGTAGGTTAAGTGTCTGCCTTAGTTTCAGATCATGATCTCAGGGTCCTGGGATTGAGCCCTGCATCAGGCTCCCTGCTCAGTGGAGAGTCTGCTTCTCCCTCTCCCTCTGCCTGTTCCCCCCGCCCCTCCCGTTTGTGTGCGCTCTCCCTCTCTCTCAAATAAATAAATAAAAATTTTTAAAAACAATTAGGGGCTAGTTGCTATGCAGTGGTAGGCTTTGGTGACTGTTTTCAGGAGATTTGTTTTGTGCAGCTCTTACAAAAATAATCACTTACGGAAAATAGGTAAATAGTAAATTTCTCATTAGGTCTATTTATTTTTGATGGGCAATTTTTTGTTTAGAATGTAAAGGACAACTTCATTATAAGCTGCTGTAGACTAAATGTTTTCCTCCAAATTCATATGTGATAGTATTTGGAAGTGGGGTTTTTGGGAGGTGGTTAGGTCAGGAAGGCAGAGCCTTCATGAATGGGATTAGTGCCCTTATAGAAGAGGTTCCAGTGAGCTTTCTTGCATCTTCCACCTTGTGAGGAGAGCAAAAGAGACCTCTGTCTGTGAATGAAGAAGTGTGCTCTCACCAGACAACCAATCTGCCAGCACCTTGATTTTGGAATTCCCAGCCTCCAGAACTGTGAGAAATAAATTTCTGTTGCATATAAGCCACTTAGTCTATGGTATTTTGTCATAGCAGCCCAGAGGGACTAAGACATGAGCTCTTACTCCCTTTGACAATTTCGTATTTGCCAACACTTAGTACTTTTCCTGGAATGTGTGTTTTGCATATGCTTTGCAGTTGAATTTATTTTTGTCAGTTTATTACATCATGAACACATTACTTATTAATCATATTATTCTTGAATTAATTGGGATGTTAGTAAATCACTACATATGGTATAACTTTATTTCTCTTATAAGTTGCTGCTTTAGTTCATACTAGGCTATTTAAAACAAATGTTACTACATGTTAGCTGCCATGGAATCATTAAGGAAGAGTTAGTAAGTGTAGGATAGGACCTGTGAAATCTATATTTTAAAGATCTCATCAGATAATTGTGATGAAAAGTGTACCATCAACAATACCTGTGAGAAACATTGATTTACAGGATTTATCAATAGTTTAATGTTAACTAAAACAGATTACCCAATTCAAGTCTGGTGTCTTTTTTTTTTCATTTAAAAAATTCTAATTTTTCTTAGATTTTTAAAGAATTTTTTATTTATTTGAGGGAGAGAGAGAGAGCACAAGGGGTGGGGCAGAGGGGGAGGGGGAAGCAGACTCCTTGCTGAGCAGGGAGCCTGATGCAGGGCTTGATCCCATGACCCTGGGATCATGACCTGACCAAAGGCAGATGCCCAACTGACTGAGCCACCCGGCATCCCTCTTAGATTTCTTAGAGTTTATTAAACTCTTGGTATTTGATGTATGAAGGTGGAATAAGGAAACATTGAGAGAATGCTATTTAAAAAAATGCTGATCACTGGGGTACCTGGGTGGCTCAGTCGGTTGGGCATCTGAACCCTGGTTTTGGCTCCTGTTGTGATCTTGGGGTCATGGGTTTTGAGCCCCTCACCAGGCTCTGTGCTCAGCGGGGAGCCTATTTGAGATTCCCTTCCTCTGTCCCTCCCCTCATTCATTCTCTCTCTCTAAAAATAAATCTTTAAAGAAAAATAAAAAATCCTAATCACTGATCGTAAAAGAAATAATAAAAATGATACTATATTGTCATTGTAAATACAAATATACTATTTATCTGAGAATTGTTATATGGGAGAAGTTTTGGATAAGCACTTTTAATTTAATCCTGACTCTAAAGATAGTTGAGTGACTCTCCATTTTTCTAAAGGGCCACGTGTGCCCCTACCCAGTCTTACACAGCTACTAACTGATGGAGTCAAGATTGAAATTCAGGTTTATCTCACTCCCACATCATCCTTCTTAGTAACGTCATTAATAGTTAACAGTATTCAGTAATAATTATTAAGAATTAATATGAAGGAGAAATATTAAGAATTAATAAATCTTAATGTTAAATTAACAATACTTTGTGTGGGAGAAAAATGATGAATGGGTAAGTGTTTGATAAGGTGAGGATGAGTGTTGCCATGGAATGAACACCAGTCACTTACTCTGTGTTTTATCAGGTGTATGGAGATCTGCTGAGATTATTGTTGGTATCCTGCCCATTTTTCCTATCTCTCTTTTGGTTTTAAGTGTTGATTCATACATTTTAGTTATTTCTGTTTATCTTTGTCCTCTGTTCTCTAGGAATAGGCCTGATTGGAATGGATGCCATTTTATTACAGTTTGCAGATGCACATAAACCGTATGTGATTTGGTTTAAGCCTTCGTAGATTTCTTACCCTGGAATCCAGAAGAGCTGGGCTCCTACTTTGGCCTTTATGTGTGAATGATACCTTTTGCTTTGCAGAGGGAAGCAAGCTGAACTGAATCCTAGTTCAGTTTGGCAGTGGAGTCCATTGATGAATCAGCCAGAACAAAGATGTGAATGGAAGCAAGAGATAAATAATCCCAGATGATCTAGATTTCCCATATGGAGATAAAGTAGAAGGTCACAGGTTAAGGACTAAAATATTTTTTACTTGGGGCACCTGGGTGGCTCAGTCATTAAGCGTCTGCCTTCGGCTCGGGTCATGATCCCGGGGTCCTGGGATCGAGCCCCGCATCGGGCTCCCTGCTCTGTGGGAAGCCTGCTTCTCCCTCTCCCACTCCCCCTGCTTGTGTTCCTGCTCTCGCTATCTCTTTCTCTGTCAAATAAGTAAAATCTTTAAAATATATATATATATATATATACACATATATATATTTACTTTTCTGTGGCTATATGACTCTGAGTGGTTGGTTACCTAATTTCTTTGATTTCTTTATTAGAATACATCATAACCTAGTTATTCTAATATCACAGCCTACCTATAGGGTTGTTGTCAGAATCAAATGAGAGGATATCTGTAAAAATTATTTTGTCAGATATTAAGTATTATCCCTACAAATGATCTTTATCACTGTTTCCTTTACTGAATGTCTGGATCTTTTAAGTCCTACTGTACTTATTTTTGAAAATCTTTTTTTTTTATAAACATAATTTACTTATACAGAGAACTTATTTTAAAAATTTTAATTATTTTTATAAATTGAGGTATAGTTGACATACAGTGTTACATTAGTTTCAGGTGTGCAACATTGTGATTTCAGTTTGAGAATGTTTTCTAGCATTTTTTTTTCTAGTGGCAACATTTGAGTTACTTTTTTAAAGATTTATGTATTTATGACAGCAGGGGAGGGGCAGAGGGAGAGAGTGAGGGGAAGCAGACTCCCCGCTGAGTGGGGAGCCTATCGCAGGACTTGATCTCATAACCCTGAGATTAGGACCTGCACCAAAACCGGGAGTCAGCTTAACCAACTGAACCACCCAGGTGCCCCTGTTTGAGGTACTTTTATTTTTACTTTTTAATTGCTTTTCCATTTTACTTTCTGAGTGTGATTAACCAGACTGTTGTAACCCTTCTATATTAGAATTCCCTGGACCCTGTAGTTTCTGAGCCCTGTTTAAGGTATGACCCTAACTGAATATCTTTTACTGATGACACATGAACTTTTCTTAGATGCTTACTGAAATGTTTATGAGGATGAGGGGAACAAAGTGAGGGCAGGGGGCTTTGGTTTAATGCATGTAATGATGCAAAGGCAGAATCAAACTTTGTAGTTAACAGTTTCTCAGTTTAATATGGCTTTGAATTAAACTGTTAGAAATATAGCAGTTTTTTAAGAAAGTAAATAAGAAAACTATTTTCTTATAACTAAAAGTGAAATATTACCTTAAATATATTAATTTTTAAAACTTATATGCCCATGACAAAATTTCAAATAGTACATATAGATAACCACTGTTATTTTTCTTGTGTGCCTTCCAAAGATATTTTTGTTTACCAACAGATACATTTGGATATTCACAGAGATTCTTTGAAGGCTGATAATGAACACCATCCTCAATTTGAAATCTTTTTTTTTTTTAAAGATTTTATTTATTTATTTGACAGAGAGAGACACAGCGAGAGAAGGAACACAAGCAGGGAGAGTGGGAGAGGGAGAAGCAGGCTTCCTGCCGAGCAAGGAGCCCGATGTGGGGCTCGATCCCAGGACCCTGGGATCATGACCTGAGTCGAAGGCAGACGCTCAACGACTGAGCCACCCAGGCGCCCTGAAATCTTTTGTTATTAAGTTTTCTGGTTAGAAATATTATGGTTAAGAGTTGAAATAGAAGTTCTTAACGGCATATTTTTTCTTAGCTGTAGGTATTTACTATTTATATTCTCTAGTTTATGTAAATTCCATCTTTTTTTTTTAAGATTTATTATTTGAGAGAGCGAGAATGAGAGAGAGAGTACATGAGAGGGGGGAGGGTCAGAGGGAGAAGCAGACTTCTCGCTTAGCAGGGAGCCCGACGTGGGACTCAGTCCTGGGACTCCGGGATCATGACCTGAGCCGAAGGCAGTCGCTTAACCAACTGAGCCACCCAGGCACCCAAATTCCATCTTTTAAAAAAAAAAATACTATAAGATGCTTTTTGGCTATCTTACTAGTTAGGCTGAGTCTGTATTTCACGGAAGAGATCTGGCCTCAAGGTAACAATTTGGAGCTAGTAAGTCTGTTGCGGGCAGTGGTTCTCAGACTTTAGCACACATTAACATCACTTAGAGGACTTGTTCTAACACACATTGCTGGGGTTCACCCAAATAGTTTCTGATTCAGTACGTCTGAATTGGTGTCCCTAGAGTTTGCCCATGTCCCTGAGCGATGCTGCTTTAACTCTGGGGACCACACTTTGAGAATTAGTGATCTGTGGTGTTTAAACCATATGAGAGGAGATAGATCATCTAGGGAGGTAGCTTAGATACATAAGAGCAAAGTTCTGAGGGCTGAGCACTGAGCATCTTTATTTAGTTAATGGAGTCAAGGGATGGGGTGAGGTGGGGGTGAAGTATTGTCCAGGAGGAGAAGAGTTCTGGTAGTTAGATAAATTTGGAAAATTTGTTGTGTTATATTGCTGTTCTTAGAAGTTTCAGAATACACACAAACATGGTAAAGGATTTAAGAAATTCCTGAGGAGGGCGCCTGGGTGGCTCAGTTGGTTAAGCGACTGCCTTCGGCTCAGGTCAAGATCCTGGAGTCCCTGGATTGAGTCCCGCATTGGGCTCCCTGCTCGGCGGGAAGCCTGCTTCTCCCTCTGACCCTACCCCCCATGTGCTTTCTCTCTCTCTCATTCTCTCTCTCTCAAAAATAAATAAATAAAAAATCTTAAAAAAAAAAGAAATTCCTGAGGAAAACAAACTGAGGGTTGCTGGAGTAGAGGGGGGTGGGTGGGATGGGGTGGCTGGGTGGTGGACATTGGGGAGGCTATGTGCTTTGGTGAGCGCTGTGAATTGTGTAAGACTAATGAATCACAGACCTGTACCCCTGAAACAAATAATACATTATATGTCAATAAAAAGGAAAAAAAAATTCCTGAGGAAAGCATTTATGTGTTTTAAAGAAAAGGTCTGTATACCTGCCTTGAGGACAGAAGGAAGGGGTTGTAGTAGGGACTCTTCCATACCCAGGCTGGCCAGGGGAAGTGGGTGTGGTGTAAAAGTGGGGGAAGTATTAGCAGTTACCAAGAGGAAAGTCATTTGGGTTTATGACAGAAAGAACATGGTACCAGCAAAAAAGTCCTAGTGGAGTTTTCTAATTCTGAAATTAGTTTGCCTGTGTTAGAATTCCAGCCATGTTTTGAGAATCACTAACTGATACTTAATAGCTGTATTTTTTATAGATTAATATTAGACACAGTAGGTACTCGGTGAATGAATTTTCACTTTCACCATATGGTCTTTTCTGGTTTCTGGATTGTTGATGTACCACTGAATCTTTTTAATTTTGCTAGTGCAGAGGTTTATACTTTTTGTGTTTATTTTGTTGAATTACATCTTTTTTTGCATTCAATTTCAGTTCTCTGATATACAATGAAAGGAGAGGGAGTAAAGGTTTTCTCTTTAAATTCCTTAGTAGATTAGGTAGGCATAAATATCAGGAATTTGTAGCCTTTAGGTCAATGAAACTTGTTTGTGTCACCATATAGGGTTTCTGTAGCTAGTATGATAGCCACTGATTACTGAGCACCTGAAATGTGACTGGTCTGAGTTGAGATGTGCTGTTAAGTATAAAATACACACTGGGGAAAAAAAACAAAATATAAACTGGGTTTTGAAGACTTTGTTTGAAAAATATTAATATAAAATTATGAGAACATTAAAATACTATATATGAATTACATGCTAAAATTATACTTTTGGTCTATTGGATGAAATAAAGTATATTATCAAAATTAATTTTACCTGTTTCTTTTGACTTGTTTTTAATGTGGTTACTAGAACATTTAAAATTAATCTGTGGCTTATAGTTTATTTCCATTGGACAGCATGGATCTGGGGATGGGGAAAATCATAATAGAAACATCTAATTTTTAATATTCTGGTATTTGTCAGTGGTTGAATAAATTTTGTATGGAAGTAAAGAGGTGAACCTGGATAGTGAATCATACAATTTTATGAAAAGATTAACACAGGGGCATCTGGGTGGCATAGTTGGTTAAGCGCCTGACTCCTGATTTTGGCTTGGGTCTCAGGCCCGTGATTCCAGGGCCCTGCCCTGGGCTCCATGCTCAGCGTGGGGTCCGCTTGAGATTCTCTCTCCCTCTCCCTTTGTCCCTCCCACTCATGCACACGTGTGTGCTCTCAAATAAATCCTTAAAAAAAGATTAACGCAGATCTGTTATCTTTAAATGGCTTGACACTAACAATTTGCATAGGTTTTCTAAAAATACAGTGGTAGGGAATCTTCTATAAATGTTAATTATAAAAATGACTTTGGAGAGAAAAAACTATTTGTTACATGAGCCCTTTCCTCAAGGAGCGGAGTCATAGTTTTTTAAAAATGAAGAGGACATTAATACTAATTTATGTGGATGGGTCTTGACAGTTTGAAGAAAATGTACATGCATTATCTGATTTGATCATATTGACCTCATTTTTAGTAATTGTAGAAAAAGATTTAATATTATACCACTGATAGGTTTATCATAGAAACCAGTACTTCTCAAACTGCCATCAAATGACTCCTGGGCAAGAGAGGATACAGTTCTGTGTATCTCAAGTGGCCCGAGTTGTACTGGTATGGTTGCCCAGTTCTTTGAAGTCTCCACTCCTGTACGTACCACCCTCCTCCTGCATCCTTGAATATATTTGGTGCTATAAGAATAGATCATATATGTATTGTGCCTCTTCATACCAGGTGTCATGGTGTATTTCTAGGAAGGGTGATTGTATCCTGAAATGAGAAATACAGCTTCCAAGAAAGTAGAAATGTATCAGATCAAGTCTATCTTGAGGACCTATTTTATGAGTTCTGGACATAACAAGATAATGTTGTCTTCTGCTTTCTTTTCTCTTTTACACTCTCTATTCTTACTTAGATGTTAATTTTGTTACACAGGGTTCCCCCCCCCCCCGTCACATACACAAAGTCTTTTCCTGTAAATGAAAAGACTCAATTCTCTAAAGTTTGTAAAAAATAACTTAGCACTTTTAGTATAGATAAAACAATTAAATTCAACAAATACTTAAATAGATATAATTACAGATCCCAGGTCCTATTCTCTTTTGGCTAGGACTAATACCTGTGTTGATATATGGATTAATAGTAATAATGGCAATGATGTATAATGATAATAGATGCTAGGTTTTATTGCTAAACACTCTTTTAAGCCCTGTGTGGCTGGTGGTCTTATTATTATACCTATTTTATAAATGAAATTGACTTTGTCTGGAATTTAAACCCAGGCAGTATTCAGTTCATTGAGTTTACACCCTGATGCTCTTGACCACCATGTTATTTAGCACGCAGGGTACTCATTAAATGCTAAGTTAAAAATAAACGACTGTAACAAAAAACCGACTTAATGGAAAGAATAACAGTTAAGCAAGAGGTTAAAAGGCTAAATTTTTTGCTTAAGGCTATTCTAGAGATTCAAGTCTAGGTCCCTCTGACTCTAAAGGCAAATGATTTCATCACTTACAGTCTAGTTTTCTTATCTGTAAAATGTAGAGAACAGCTATCTGGAGTAGTTGGTTAAATGTTAACTGCTTAGTGTAGTATCTGACTCATAGGTACTTAATGAATTTTAGCAGTGATGATGATGATTAGGATCATAGCTATCTAACAGCAGTATGTCCATAACAAACTCTTTCTCCACTTGAATATAATTTACTGCTTTTCTTTTAAAATACCGTCTTTTTAATATCAAATACTCTTTGATTTTTCTTCTAACTTTTTTGCTGCTTCATTGTCACACACATTTCTCTGCTTATGACCTCTGTGAAATTAGATCAGTGTACAATTGCTGCCATTCTTTTGTAAATACTTGTAAATTTATATCGTGCTTTTGTTTTCTACATCTTTGTACTCTTATTTCTCTTTTTAGTGCATCTCCACCCTCCCCCCATTTACTTCTGTTCTATGTGCATTCCAGGTTTTTCAAAGTGGTCTTTATTCATTGAATAATATTTGGAGGCTATGTTATATCACCCATTGTGCTGGGTGATAGGCATATAGTGATGGATTTAACAGAGTCTGTCTCCTCCCAGATGACAGATATTAAATAAGTGGTCATGAGTGGATAAGTGTTATAAAAAGGTAAGTATAGAGCAGTGCTTCTTAAAGTGTGGTTCTGGGTATGGCAGCCTCATCAAATGTTAGGATTTCTAACATCCTTGTTAGGAATTCAAATTCTTGTGTTTCATTCCGGACCTACTGTTTTAGCAATCTCCCTGGATAACACTGATGGGTGCTAGAGCTTAAGAACCTTTGGTATGGGCTATTACGAAAGTCTGTGGCAGAGGAAAGTATTCTTGTCTTGTGAGGTGATGGTAGTGGTTATAGTGTGTGTGTAAGAAGATTATCCCCAGGAGGTGTTTTTAACCTTTGCTTTCCTTCATTCTCCTCTTTTTTCCCAGTGCCTTATCTTAGCACTTCTGCATGTTTCTGTCTCTGTCATCTTGAATTGTATTGTGGTACCTAATAATTATGTACTTTCATTCTCTGCCTCTTAACATGTTCAGCTGATCAGGAAAGGACCAGATTCCTTTCAATGCCACTTTGAAGTTTACCTTAGGAAAAAGCATTTTATCCATGCTGTTTCCTGTTTCCCTGGCTTCATTTCCCCTGCTACTCCTGACCAGGATAAATTCATCAGAGACTTTGGGCTGCTCACTGTAGGTGATTGTAGAGCTTATAATTAATATGTCTGAGATAAATTTGCTTTTAATGCCTATTAAAGGCTAGTTATGTCTCCCAAACTTTTAACATGAGCCTAGCACTAAACATGAGGAATATATTGTTTTCAGCATTTTCTTTTTACTGTTATTTCTTGCAGCCTTGTCTAATAAAATAGTTGGTTAGTAAGAGTTACTCTTTTCTTTCCAGGTCTCTCTCTCCCACCTCTCTCTTTAACCTTTCTATTTTGAACAGTTTGTAGCACTGTGTTTGGGGAGTATGTAGTCTTTTAAACGCAAATATTTTCTTCTCTTAAATATCATAAAAGAAAAAAAGGGAAACCGGATAGACCAGAGACAAAATCCTTTTTAAATATCACAGTAAATTATTTTTAAAAACTTTGATGTTCTTTATGATTGATAAATTTTCAACTAACGTGTAGTCTCAAGCTGCTACAGCTTATTTTTCTCTTATCGTTACAGAAGAATGCAATAAATATTCTGAGTGACCACAGATAGAAATATACATAGTTCTAAAATGAAATTTGCTGTGAAAAACATTTTTAACACTTTAATCTTATTTAGGGATCAGTTGGTCTGGACAATATGAGAACTAGTGGGTTTTCTCCAGTCATGTATTACTACTGTACAGCTGGAGATGATGCTACTAAAACGAGATAGAGTGTGGGGCAGTGTTTTTCATGACAAGATCAAATAAAGCTTGTCCATGTTTGTGAATGCCTGTGGCTATATTTGGCCGTCTGTATTGGCTTATTTTGTCCAATGTCTAAAATGCTCCTGCTACAAAATATTACAGATATTTGTAGCTTGAGTTTAGATTAAAATATATATAGAGATAATCAAGAGACTAACATATAGAATCTATTTTATAACTTCATTTTGAGATATTTAGTAAGTTGAATCTGTATAAACATTTAAAAGGAACAATAAAACAACTACTTTCTCGTATTTACTTTGAGGGATGACTAATTTATTCTCTTGGAATTTTAGTGTATATAACATAAATCTGCATTTGTTTTAAAGATTGTTCACTAACTTTAATTTACTGAATTAAATTCTTATGTGTACTGATGATGTGCATCTGCATGTAAACATAAATTCTTATTTTAACATGAGGCAAAAAAAATGTTTTCTGCTTGGTTGATAGGAAGAACATAAATAATCCTATTACTCATTAAAAAAGAAAAACTGGAAGAATTTCAAGTATTTAGTTTCCTATTAAATTTAGATGGGAAGATGGACCTCCAAGTTAGATTTTTCCTCATACTTAATGAGAATATGCACCAATAACGCTAGCTTGATCTGATTTAATTTCCTTTAAAGACTCAATTAAGGACAATTAATTACTGTTGTTTATGTTGCACACAGTATATTAGTTAGGGTGCTAGTGCCAGATGTAACAATCTGTTGCATCTAGTATTCATGGTTTTTCTTAACTGTCAAACCTAAAATAAAAATTTCACCCTATTTCTTAGTCTTTCTTGTGAAATTTGACAAATTATTGAATAAAGAATGTTTGTCTTGGTGCTCTTTCTCCTAAACCATGTTGCCTACCTCATAATCTTCGTCTCTTTTGCGCATTGAACTTTTCATAGGCCTTATCTTACATTTGACATTATAGACTGCTCTTTCCTTGAGAGTCTCCGTGAGAGAAAACTCTTTTTCCTTTGCTTCACTGATGCCATACTCTCCAGATTTCTCCTTTAATTCTTTGGACACTCCTTCACAATCTCTTTGCTTTATTACTTCTCTAAATACTGGTTTTCTTTATGGTCCTACCCTAGATCTTCTTCTGAATCTATATGTGATTGCTCAGCGATCTCAGCTACCCCCATAGCTTCAGTTTGTATGTATATGCTGGTAGTTTTTAAAAATTTTATTGAGATATAATAAACACACTGTAAACCAAACATATTTGAAGTGTATAGTATACAGGTTTTGACATTTGTATACACCCTTGAAACTATCACTACAATTAAGATATTGAACACATCCATTGCTCTCAGAAGTTTACCCATTACCCCTTTGTAATTTTTCCCCTATCCAAGGCAACCAGTGATTTGTTTTGTCACAGTAGATTATTTGGCATTTTCTAGTATTTCATATACATGTAATCATATAGTATGGACTCTTAAATCTGGCTTCCTTCAGCACAGTGGTGTTGCCTGTTCTACCTTTGTTTGGATTTGCTCCCACTAATCCTAAGGGATGGTTCTCTCCCCAGCTTTGGGGTGCTTCCTCATGTGCATGCATTGATCAATAACTTAGTTTAAATCTTGAGAGGGGATCCATCTCTGGAGATTTCTGTACCTCTTTCGTCTTCAGAATTCTGCCCTGCAAATTCTAGCCATCCCAAGACTCCCACATCTATTTCTTCAATTCCAAGAGATTGCTGGGCTCTACCCAGGTGGTTCTTCACCCTGTTGCAGTCTGTAAACTAAGCAGTTAAACTGTGGAGTTTACCTTGTTAGTTTCTGTCTCTCAGGGGTCGTTATTGTGTGCTGCCTTATGTCCATTGTCTAAAAACCATTATTTCTTATGTTTAATCTGTTTTTTGTTGTTTTTTCATACAGGATTGTATGAAATTTACAGGAAGGTAAATCTGGCCCCTATTACTCCAACTTGGCCAGAAATTGATGTCATCACTGTTAATTTATGACTGTATTTCCAGTGTCTTTTTTCCTCTTGAGCTTGAGACTTGTGTGCCAGTCTGCCTACTGAATATTTCTGCTTTTTTCCCTAAAAATTTATAATCTTTTCCTGCTGAACTTTATTGTTCTTGTGTTCCCTAACTTGAGAGTAGTATGACCATCTAGTTTTTCCAAGTTATTGATATGAATGCTCTGAATTAACATGATTATCTTCCATATTTTCTTGCTCCACTTCCATATCACATCCATTCAGTTCGCCACATGTTGTCAACTTTAGTTCCTGAATATCATTCAGATTCATCTACTTTTTTCCCATCCTCATTATTACTGGAATAGTTCAAGCTACTGGTATCACTTAATTTGGATCACTGTCGTGGCTTCTAATTAATTTTATCTGTCTCCAATCTGTTCTCCGTCCTATAGTAAGAGCTAGATTTCGAAACACAAATCTGGTCATATAATTCTCCTGTTCAAAAAGGAGTTAGGAAACGTCTAGACTCCTAGTGTACCAGACTCTTCATGTTTTGGCCTTTGCTCAGTCTGCCCTTCAGTCTCATCTCTCAGATTCTCTCCTTCACGGTCTGGACTCTTTAAACATAGTGAATATTGGATTTCTCAGTGTGATGTGCTCTTCCTCAGCTTGAGACCTTCACATGCACTGTCTTCTGCCCCGGAAGGAATTCCATTCCAAATGTGCTCATCTCTGTCATATGGTGCTTAAGAAATCTCTCTCCATTCCAGGTCTGGGTTAGGTATCTCCATCAGCACTATTTTAATTAATTGTCTCTTTCATGTATTAGATGATCCACTCTGTGAGGGTAGGAATTTATGTATCTTGTTAATTTTTGTAGTGGTTTGTCTAAAACAGTGTCTGACACATAATGTGAATATTGAATTTGGAGATCATCCATATTCACACTTGACTATTGAGAATAAGGAGAGCAAAAACTCAAAATCTCTGTTTTTGACAACCTGTTGCTGAGTTGTTAGACCACATGGACAGAGGCTGGGCTGTTGCTTCTCAGAATCTTCCTAGAAATGCAGTATTTCAGGCCTCAGTTCAGAGAATGAATTAGAATCTGCATTTTTACAGATCCACAGGTGATAGGTGAAAGTGTGAGAAACCAGGCTCTAGTTTATTGGTTATCCTTTTTAGCTGTATGTTAAAGTCACCTGGGGGACTGATGCTCCGTATTTAATCCTGTGGTGTGTGTCCTGGACATCAGTATTTTCTTAACACTCCCAAGGGGATCCTACACTTCCATTGAAGCCTTCTCTCATTTTAGTCTGATACTGGAGAAGATGTTAGTTCATATTCAGATTTTGAGCTCCTTTCACATTTCCATTTTAAAGCCAAAAATGTTTGGAGACTGGTGATATGTGATTGGGCCTGGGCTAATTGGGAAGTCAGGTTGGCAGGTGTGGCTATTTTAGACCATTACACCTCAGACTTTAATGTGCCTACAGATTACCTTAGGCTTTTGTAAAATGCAGATTTTGTTGAAAGAATCTGGGGCGAGGCCTGAGATTACTCATTTTTAGCAGGCTTAAATGCATTAGAAAACTAATAGAGATGTTAAGTGACTTTAATAAAAACAAACGAACTTCCTTCTACTTCCTTAGTTTTTTTTCCATAGAGTACAGTAGCAATGCTTCACAAGGTGAAAGAGTTCCTTGATTGTTACTGAAAGGAAGAAAGGGCATTTAAGTGTCTGCAGTCCCCAGTACCCAAGTGATAATTGCCCTTTGCATGGGGTCATAAAACACCATTAAAATTAGGCTTTTTTGAGCAGTTTTCCATGTTAAGAGGGAAAGGAAACTCTCCCAGAGCCGCCTTTGGTTGGTTGATTTATGGGAAGGAGAAACACATGCTTTTGTACAGAGGGACAAGAGGGCTGTCATTTGAATCATTGTCTTATAATTGATGCAAAGCTTTGTTACATGGGAGTGTATTCCTTTTTTTAATATATTGATCACAGAGACTGCCTTATTATTATATTTGATCATATTATAACCAGTGGATTGACTAGTCCATGTCTTCCTCCCCATTCCCCACACTTTGGTGCTTTATTTTTTATTTTTTTTAAAGTTAATAAATTTTTATTTGAGGAATTTTACATGTGATTCCTTCCGCTTCCATTCACCGTAGTTCCTCCAAAGTCAGAATCATAATCTTCACAATAGCCCTTTTAAAAAGAACTTGTTCAATCCACAGTTGTCACTGTCAGTCCAGAGTTCTTTCAGTTGAGCTTCTTCGATCTCCACTTGAATACGGACATACTTCAAAAACTCCCCACCTGTAATCTTTGGGATCCAGTGTCTTTACTCTGGGGCCCCATTAGGGTCTGAGCCTGGATCTGCCTGGTTCTCAATTTCAAACACCCCTAGAAAGAGAGAAGTTTTAGTTCCTCCTGTAGATTCTCTCAAATTGAACAGTATGAAAAACTAGAGGAATACTGTTTCAATAAAAATACCAGGTTTAACAGCACGAAGCCAAGAAAACCAACGATGCTAGATACTGAGTTTCTTTTTTTTTTTTTTTTAAAGATTTTATTTATTTATTTGAGAGAGACTGAGAGATAGAGAGCACGAGAGGGAAGAGGGTCAGAGGGAGAAGCAGACTCCCTGCTGAGCAGGGAGCCCGATGTGGGACTCGATCCCGGGACTCCAGGATCATGACCTGAGCCGAAGGCAGTCGCTTAACCAACTGAGCCACCCAGGCACCCAATGCTAGATACTGAGTTTCTATTGCACTGTCTCTTGAACACCCAGCAGGAATGAGCTGCTGACTTCGGTGCTTTAATAGAATATTATTTGTAATTATGGTAAATTTTAAATGCCGTCATGTTTAAGCAAACATTATTTATGGAAATGGTGGGTGATGCCATTATGAGTAGACTTTTCTCCATTTTTCTAATCACTGTTGTGCCAGTAGGATGCTATTTTGCTGACTCATAGGACTGGAATATTCTTCACAAGGATCTTTTGGTTTCCCCCCTTCTATTCTTTAAGGACTGTCAATTCATTTTTGTTAATCTTTTCATCTTGTTCTCAGGTTTACAGCAGCTGTTTTAACATGTTTGAGTACTTAAATTAAGCTGATCTGACAATATGGCTCTTCTAGGAAGATTTTGTATCATTCAGATAGCACCTGTCGTAGTACTTGATTTTCTCTAATTTACTCCACTACAAATAAGGATTCTTTAGAACAATTTCAGTTTTTAGGTGTAAAATAAATGTTGCAGAATTAAATGAGTGTCTGTTGTTTACAATTAAAATAATTTGTCAAATGAATGTTAAGAAAAACTCCAAGAATTTGAAATAAAAGATAGGCTTGATTTATTTTTAATAAGCACTGATATCAGTTCACGTGAAGTGTTTAAGGAGATTGAAATTGCATCATTTAAAAAAATTATCCTGCTTTCTAGTAGAGAACTAGTTCAAAAGTAGATGAATTAAGAGTTTTTAAATGATGGATTTGAAATAGGATTTCCTGTAATTGGAATTTTTAATTTATTCCTTTTTTGCTAAAGATAGGAATGTATTTCAAATATAGGACTATAGTGTAGGCAGATAGAGCTAGGGCAGTAAAGTGTAGAAAACTACCAAAAGATAATTTTATTTTGCTTCTTTGCTAACGATGGAGCAAATAAATATGAAAACTCATGATAGAACATTTTAAGTTCTTCAGAAAAGAAACTCTTTGTCAAATTCTAAATCCAATTCTTTGCTTTTAAGCCAGGTTTCAGTCTCTCACAAACTCATTTAAATCCTCCCAGGAATGCACAGTGTCCCTGCCAAAGGTTTTCACATGGTGATTGATGAAAAGATTTGCTGCAGAATATGCATTCCTTTCAGGAAAAGGTTAATACAGAGTTTGGAAAATGAAGTAAGTGCTTGATGGTCCATATTTTTATCTTATTTTATCATTGAACTCTTTCCAAAGAGCTTTTGAAATGACATTCTCCATAGAATCACAAATCTGAAGATTTTTCCATAAAGATTTAAGTGGACTTGTATTGAAAGCCTTTCATTTATCAGCTCAAATCCTCACATTCATCAGGTTGTAATTTGTATTACAAGGTATATTTAGCCAAAGAATATCTTTGTATTACTTAGTCAATTAAATATTTAAATTCCACTAGTGTTTTTGAAAGTCTTAAAGGGTCTTTGCAGTTGTGAGCTTAATCGTTTTTATCTTTCCCTTTTTTATTTGGTAGAATATACATAACATAAAATTTACCATTCTGTCTTAAAGTGTACAGTTCAGTGGCATTAAATACATTTACATTGTTGTGCAGCCACTTTATCATCTTCCCAAACTGAAACTCCAATGGACAGTAATTCCCCATTTCCCCTTCCTTCTCCCCACCCCCCAACCATCATTCTACTTTTTGTCTATGAATTTGACTGCTTTAGGTACCTCATAGAAGTGGAATTGTACTGTATTTGTCCTTTTGTTACTAGCTTATTTCATTTAGCATATGTCTTAAAAGGCTCATGCATGTTGTAGTGTATGTCAGAATTTTCCTATTAAGGCTGTGTGTGTGTGTCTATACATAAATACCACTTTTGTTTGTGTTTGTTCATCCATTCATCAAGTTGAGTGACATGGGTTGCTTTTCTTTCCTTTTAGAGTCTAAATTTAAAATACTGATCATATCAGTCCTTTCTAGGGTTTTACAACTATGAATAGTGGTTCAGAAATCCCCTGTAGAAGTGACCAAGGGATTTAAGCCTTGGGACTGTTACTTTCCTCCTTGATTTTCTTATTGTTACTTGAGTGTTTGTTTTGCTAGTCCAGCCTAGAGGTAATAACCTGATCCTCTGGCCAAATGGAAGCTTGAGATACCACATGGGGCATCCGTATTGAGAGATTGAGCCAAGATATGGAAGACTAAGATCTGGGATTGAGGATTCAGGCTTATAAGGGAAAGATTCAAATTTGAATTGTGTGCCATAATATCTTTAATCAATTCTCTCTTTTTTGGTTATAATTTGTTTTTCTTTGAGATAGTACATGTTTACACTTACTTAAGTGGGTGTTGGTGTTTTCTGAATTGCCTGTTCATGTTTATAGTGTATTCCCTATTCAGTCACCAAGAGTAAAGATTTACATCAGAAGAAAGAAAAATACTTTAAATTTCAGAAATGTAATATTTTGCTTAATTTTAAAATTTTTATTTCATATGATTATACTTCATGCATCTCCTGGACACCTAGTTCTTTCTGTTCAAGATCATGTACTCTAGTATCCAAGTGATTTACTGATTGCAGATTTATTACTCTGGAATTGTATAGAATTATATCTTCCCATCATATTGGCCTTATTCAGCTGTGTTGAATACTGCTGTGTGTAATACAAGGAATGATTGCTATGACATTAAAATTTTGAATTGGGGGTCTCAAGTTCTTCCCTTAGAGCACTTGTATTGTAACTTGCAAATTGAATGTTTGCAAAGTATGGAGTATAAAAATCAGCTTTTTGTAGTACCCAAACTAGAGAACTAACATGTAGGCTTGTTGACTAGTTTAGCTAAATCTTAACTCTGGGTATGGACTTACTTGGAAACATAGTAAAAAGGAACAGATGTTAATAATGTTTAAAGTATTAGTTGAACCCTTGAGTTTAAGTGAAGGGATAATTGAGATAATACGATCTCCCATTGCTCTGTGTAACGAGATTTTTCAAGTTAAATTGTGATTGGCTTCCAGTTAGGGAAGAATGTTCATCTAGAGCCAGTGGTATTTACCAACTGAGCCTGTGAAAACATTCCTTTTTACCCTCAGATGCTCACTCAGCCTTCTGTTTTCCAAGTGACATTATTATAGCCTTTAGTAGTCAGAAAAATTAAAAGCACATTTTAAAAGCATGAATAGCAGAGTCTCCCTTCAGTTTCACAAAATTACTACTTTTTATGATAATACAAATATGGGAGGGTTTCTGAAAACTTAGAGAATTTAACTGCTAAACATCCTTTGACATTTTAAGGACACAGGTCATAGAAATATAAAGCATATGGCTAAATTTTGTTGTTGTTTCGTTGGGCTGCTAAATAACTTCTGACTTTGTGTAATTGAAAAGTGGTATGTGACCATTTAAGTTTTGGGCATTCTTTTTGCTATAACTCTTCATTGGCTGAACCAACAATGTAATTAAATCCTCAGCTAGAATAAGATGAACATGATGAATCTATTTTATCAAATTGATGGTTTTTCTGGGGATAATATCTCCTTGGAATGTTAATTGTAGTAAATCTAATTTATTGACCATTTTGTATGCCTAATAGTCTTTAGTCATTTACTTTCTGGATTTTTAGATGTTAGGAATGTTAGGAAACTATATTGAGAATTTGGTGGTTATCAAATAATTTTTCCCCTTATTTCTCAATTTTTTCCCTTCTCCTTCCCCCCAGCTGGGACCATGGCTACATTTTTTAATCTCTGAGTCTTAGATTTTTAATCTATAAATGAGAGTTTTGTGAAGACTGCCTATTTCTATTGTCTGACTCAGTACATAGTAGAACCTCAGTAAATGGTAGTTTCTATTAATATAACTTATAATTCTCCTCTCCCTTTTTTTCTAAGTGCTTCCTTATTTCTTCATTAATGTATTATTCTGTTTTCAAATTTTTAAATTACTATAGCTCAAAGAATTAATTTTGTCTAGTGTTGTATCCTTTCTTGGGAAAATGTCCCCTGGGTGGCTCAGTTGGTTAAGCGACTGCCTTCGGCTCAGGTCATGATCCTGGAGTCCCAGGATCGAGTCCCGCGTTGGGCTCCCTGCTCAGCAGGGAGCTGACTCAGAGGGAGTCTGCTTCTCCCTCTGATCCTCTTCCCTCTCGTGCTCTCTCTCATTCTTTCTCTCTCAAATAAATAAATAAATGAATAAAATCTTAAAAAAAAAAAAAGCATCCCTTTGGTCATATACATTATGTCAGTACAGATCCAGAAAATATTTGCTTCCTAAAATAGGTCTATTAAAATTTTATTTCTTAATTCATTTTTGAGAGAGAGAGAGAGAGAGAGAGAGAGAGAGAGAGAAAGGGGGGAGGGGCAGAGGGGGAGGGAGAAGAAGAGGGAAAGAATCCCAGGCAGACTCCACGCTGAGCATGGAGATCATCTCATGACCCCTGATAACATGACCTTAGCCAAAACCGAGGGTCCATTGCTTAACCAACTGAGCCACCCAGGTGCCCCTATTAAAATTTTATTTTAAAAGATTTTATTTTTTGGGTAATCTACACCCAGCATAGGGCTCGAACTTATACCCCTAAGATCAAGAGTTGCATGTTCTATGGACTTAAGCCAGCCAGGCACCCTTATTAAAAATGTTTTTAGAAACAGATTTGAAGGAATCCTTGGAGTTTGAAGGAATTTTATCTGGTCTTAGCGTCACCAGCCAACTTAGTCATTGTCTCTGCAGTACTGTGCCGCACAGTTTAGATGTTTACCTACTGCTGTTATTTCTGCAAAGTGCCTTGTTAGTATTTACAATAATATTTTTTTAAATTTAGCCTTGGCTAAGCAACAGTATTTCTGAAATTACAGATTCAGTATACTAGCAACATTTTTTCTAATGTATGTTAAAATAACTACATAACCATTTGTGTGCTATTTAAAATTGTGTTGATTACCTTTTTACTCATTGCCTAAAGCATCCCTGACACGATGATCATCTAACCTCTAAAAATAATTCCTTTTGTCCTTTTTCTCTCTTTCCATCTAAACTTGAAAATAATAAATTATTTTGATAGCGAAATACGGCTTTTTGGTGAGCAAGAAGCATTATACTTACTGTATTTAACAACTTGGGTAGGTCTGAAATTATGGGGAATACTTGTTACACTTTTGTCATTGGATGTTTTGAGATCCATGTGCTGAAGGGTACTGAAATGGACACTTTTTTTAAATGACACTATTTTTAAAAAATTACGCTATTTTATATGTACGTATGTTCACTCCTGGTTTCAGTGTGATTCATTCCTCACCTCCACCCTTAACTGTTACCGATGTCACTGTTACTGATGTCACAGAGTCAGGCACCTCTTTGGTTCAGTATTTGTAAAGAGTAAACCTTGTCTGTGGGGAGAAAATAGTTGACGAGGAGGGTAGGGAGCAGGTTGTCCTAATTTCCTTTTACATAGAATTTTCATTACTCCTCCTTTTTTTGCCCAACCCCCTCCCCCCTTGCCTTTAGGGGACTTTTGATACTTCTAGTTCCTAAGCCTTTTCTTCAATTCCTTGGTATACTTTTCCTTTTTTGATTGATGTGTAGACTTCAGATTTATTTGTTCTGCTAAATCAGCAGTTGTCCATCTGCTTTCTGTAGTCCAAGACTTAGTTGTCATCTCTCATTCTCTTGCCTTATTTTTTTGTCATTATGTGCTAATATCTTTTTAACATTTCTTCATTGTCATTTTTAGTGGAAGGAAACTGAGATTAAATATATTAATTATTTCCACAGCTAGAATCTGAGTTCCATGAAGAGAGGGATTCTTTCTGTTTTGTTTCTCAGTCCCCATTTGCTAACACTGCCTTGAATGTAAATATTTGAAGGAATGGTGTATCCATTAAATTGTTTGTGTAACAAGTAACATTTTATGAGGTACTTTAATAAGCATAATTTCATTTGAACATCACTAAATGTGGTTATATAAAAAAGTAGAGACACTACTTTAAGGGTAGGTACATGGTAGTAGAACCTGACTGAAACACTCTTGTTCCTAATTGAGATACTGGGCTTACTACTGAAAGGAGTTGTTTGAATTGCTATAACCAGATTAACATTGAGCTGGTTCCATGGGCCTTCAGATTATACAAAGCAACGCTATAGTTGGGATAATGAGGATATCGATATTTAAGTATATGGCTCAGAAAGTATTTGATAAAGGTAATAGGAAAACAGCTAAGGAGAAGTGGAATTTTTGTTACCTAATGTCTTATTTAAATCTTTCACGTAAGTGATTTGGTCAATAGGAAATGTGTTCTCAACACTGAAAGAAGGTATGTAAATGAATACTTATGTTTGTAATTGGTAGGCATATAATTTGATCTGAACTATGTAGTAAGAAAAGCATATTATTACCATTCTTTGAAAGGCTTTGAAAAGTATGCTACACGAGAACGTTTTTCAGTAAATATCAGAATTAAGACAAAATGAACTTACCATTTTCTGTAGGCATTTTGTTTTCTTTCTCATTATAGAAGTTTTTTTCAGTTCTTCTGACATATGAGATCAAAAACTTTGGATCCTTTTAAAATAAACTAAAACTCAATGATCAGGGATTTTGGCAATTTAAACAAATCTTAAATTTCAGTTACAAAGACAAGAAACCATAATAAGCACGTTTGTACTGAAGGAATGTTTTCCTTTCTAAATAACTATTGTGTTAATGTTCATTGATTCAGATGTGTCAAATCAAAGTAGTGTTACTACTATTTGCTTTCATATTTAATTGTCTAAATTTATGGAGAAGCATGGACCCAAATAATAAACTAAAAATGGTCCACCTTTGTTCATGTATCTGTTATGGTTAACATCCCAACCAAACATTTAAGGATTTTTTAATTTATTTGAGAGAGAGAGAGAGAGAGAGAGCGTACACATGCACATGTGTAAGTACAAGCACACCAGCAGTGGGGGGCAGGGGGAGAGAATCTTTAAGCATACTCGCCGCTGAGTGCAGAGCCTGACGCAGGGCTCAGTCTCACCACCCATGAGATCATGACCTGAGCCTAAACCAAGAGTTGGATCCTCAACCAACTGAGCCACCCAGGCACCCCCAACCAAATATTTAGATACTGCTTTATTTTTGGTTTGTACATACATTCTCATACTCCTTGATGGTTGAAAAATAGCGGGTAACCATTAAGAATGTTTCTTTTCACCTATATCTCTAGCCTACTCTAGGCTTCTACTTTTTCCCCTTGTAGAGTGGAGCCATACACATAAACCCTGAATGAGCTGATAGCTTATTGCATGGATAGTTTCTGAATATCTGGAGTTTAGAGTAGGCATTATATGTAAATGCTGTGTTTTATGTAGGCTTTTTGGGGGGCGAAGCAGATAAAATTTTGTAAAAGTTTCTTGTTGAAACAGAATCAGCAGGCTTCAAAAACCAGCAGGCTTCAAAAACCAGCTTTTGAACTAGTAGACTTACTGGCAATTAAATAGACCCTCTAAGCTTTGAAAAGTCTTTTAAAAACTGTGTTTTCTGCTTTCAAATAGCATTTAAATGCTCATTCAGGGGGAGCTGACGTTTTGTTCATGAGATTTTCTTGCTTTCTACTTTTAGGATTTGTGACATGAAGCTAAGAACCAGCTGAAGTGTTAAACCTTAAATTTGCTGCATGTATCTTTATACCTTCTTTGAATATTAAGTATTTTGGTTCAGGTAATTTGCAGGGTACCTCCTTTTAAAAGCTAGTAAGAGTTGAAAGAGTGCTGTATCTAAATTAACAGCTTCTTTCTTCCTTCTTCTCTTTCAATTTCCCTCCTCTGATACTTAAGCAGTTACTACATGCCCAGCACTTTGTGAGGTGCTAGTGAGTCAAAGGTAAATAGTAATTCTTACTCTTAAGTAATATATAGAATAATGTGCAAAAATTGCCTGAAAGCAGTATTTGCCTTTGTCATATAAAATGTAAATTGATTCTAGTATGAGTATATAGCAAGAACCAGAAATAAAGGCACTTTGTTGAGCCGTAAACAATTCTTAAAAATCCCAGAATAATTTATTTTAGTCTCAAACAAAGAGCTATTCTGATTTTGTTGTTGTTGTTATTGATCCTAATGTAGAAATGACTTCGTACCGAGGACTATTACCTCAACAGTAGCTCCCTATAACAGAAATGATGTTTTGCATTCTAGGAATGGGTTCTACTAAGATCAGCTCTTGTATATTGTTATGGACTGAGTCAAGCCCTAACCTCCAGTATGACTGTTTTTAGAGATAGGGCCTTTAAAGAGATAATTAAGGTTAAATGAGATTGTAAGCGGCGGGCATTAATCCATTATGACTGGTGTCCATAATAAGAGAGAGAGAGACACCAGAGAAACACACACACAAACACACACACAGAGAAAAGGCCGTACGAGGGTACTGTGAGAAGACAGCTGTCTGCAAACCAAGGAGGGAGGTGTCAGTAGAAACCAAACCTGCTGACACCATGGTCTTGGACTTCCAGCCTCCAGAACTGTGAGAAAATTAAATTTCTCTTTAAGCCCCCATTATGTGGTGTTTTGTTATGGTAGCCCCAGCTAACTAGTCTAGGCATATGGTTGGTAAACCAGTTTCTCATGTAGTTTTGAAATTCTCTACAACCACAGTTTAAACCCCAGTCTTAGTTTGTTTTCAGGTCTTTAATTTCTTCTACATATGTAGATTCCCAGAATGATATAGCAGATTTCAAGAAATACTAATTTTCACATGGTCTCATCTATTAAGCAACTATATATTGAAGTTTCCTTGATAAGTGACTGTAGTTCATTGATAATAGTTATACCTTTGTTCACTTTTCATTTAAGATATGTTTTAAAATAACATTGTATTATAGTTTGGAAATTTTTTTGTGTGTCAGTGGTATGTAAAATAATGGTATGTTTTCAGTCATTGGCATCTTTGATGTAATAAAATATATTTTTCCTATTATACACCCTCCCCCCACCTCCATCTTATAGCATCTCAGATAAATATTTATGATTTTTCAGAATGCTCATGAAAGGAGATATGCAGTTTCCCTTGGTAAATCATTAGACTTTCTTAATCCTATTAATAAACATTGTATAAAATATCTGTTGTATTTGAGACCCCCCCCTTTTTTTAAATTTTTTGTAAGAGTAGAGAATAAGCTAATCACCACAAAATAGTAAATATGGCTTAGTGGTTAAGAACATAGGCTCTGCAGCCACATTATCTGAGTTCAAATCACAGTTCCATCACTTGTTAGCTGTGTGACTTTAGGTAAGTTGCTTAACTGCTTCTAAATTTATAAAGTGGGGTTGATAATAGTACCTATCTTTTACAGGATTGTGAAGGTTAAAAGAGTTATTCTCTGAAAAGCACTTAGACCAGTGCCTGACACAGAAGTGCTCTATGGTTGTTAACTGTTACTGTTGTTACTACATTTGATTTAGCATGGTCATGTACTGTCTAACAAATTAAAAAAAATCAGTTTAACTACATTTGTATAATCAATAAAACCTGAGAATTAAGGGCACAAGTAGAGTTTAATGTTGTCTAATAAAATTTAAAGTAAAATGAATCCACCATTTAATGGTGGGTGTTATATGGTAATTAGACAAAATTGAGATTAAATTTTTAGTTCTCCTTATATTTTCTTTACTATCTAGCCACTGCCACTACAGTTTTTAGTTATTCCTCTTGACCTCAGACTCTCGGATACATATATTCTTAAGCTCTCTTCCAGGATCCCTACCTGTCAAACTATTCTAGGATTGACTTCTTTAAGCTACACCCCTGTGCTCCCAAGTAGTCTTTCTCTTCTTCATGCCTGAGATATTGTGTATCCAAAGGATTGAAGAGTTTGAGAAGGCAGAATCTCTCTTGGTTATACAGGCTGGTTGCGTGTTTGGGTCACACAGTGATTGTAGGTCTGGGATAGAAGAATAAGGTACAGCAAGTAGGACTTGGGTCTTTGAGTCTTGGGGTCAATGGATGGGAGAAAAATGGAGGATCTAGGACTAAGGGAGTGCTGAGGAAAGACCCTTGGTGGGTGGGAGCTTGCTAGGCAAAAGTAGATTCATTGGTTCACATGTTAAGTTCATTCATCTAGTTAATTTTTAAATACCTGTAGTTGCCAGCCTCTGTGCCAAGTGCTGGCTTACATTCAGGATCAGTTTTAGTTTGTATTATATAGACATACACTTTTTATTTTTTGTGAGAGAAACCATTCTTAATGGAAGTACATATTAGTATGAATGATTTATATGTTAAGTTTAAGTTCTTTTCAGATGGACTATATTGTGGATGGGAGAGGTTGTGTATAGGGGACAAGGCAATTTAAACAGAAATGTAAAGCTTCCTAAGAGGGGCTAGATGAATGTTCCTAAGGGAAAAAAGAAGACTGAAGTTGCACTTCAGGGACACTAAACCAAAAAGGTAGGTTTTATGTAGAACATCTACAGAAAATAGTAGAAACCTTAGCAAGTAGAAACCTTAGCAAAACTGTGACCCTCCTTTCTTCTCTAGGATTCCTTTTCCTATAACCTTCCCTTATTTAGTAATTTCTTTTTAGTAGTATTGACCAAATGGTAATGTTCTCTATTGAAAATTCTGGCTAAAATAGAGAGGAGCTCTTTGGTGGTTTTGTTTCTCCAAGCATAAAAGAGATTCCAGGATAATTGCTCAGTTCCAAAGGATTCAGTGCTATCATTCCTTTTGTTCAAGTATGTATACAAATTATTCTGTCATTGTGTTTATCCAAATATTTCTAAATTCTCGGAAAAAGCACATTGCATTGGGGAAATCTCGACGTGCGGTATATTGCTTTCTCTTCCATAGTCTTCTCTTTTCCTGCCTCCCAAAATCTCAATAGGTAGTTTATAGGAAATTCTAAATGATTTTATAAATAAACATTCCCACAAAAACTAGAAGACATAACTTATTTTAAAAGTTTCAAAGCTTCTGCCTGGAATCTTTTTAGGCTTAATTTTAGATCCTCTGAATTTATTAATCACTGCTTTTCATTATTTGGGGAGAGGGGTTTGAGATTGAGAGTGACCCATATTAATTATTTAGAACGTAGGGAAGTTTGGCTTGTTCAGTGCTGGAGAAATAAGACTTTACTGCATTTCTCTAGTGTTTCTTAGAGCATGCTATGTATGAGAGTTCTTGAAAATCCTGTGTTTCTCATTAGAATCTGTAATGAAATTGGGATAAAATGGAAAGTGATTACCAGAAGTTATTTCTGTGTGCCTGAGTATTTTTCAAATTGTATTTTTAAGCAGAAGGAATGTCCTCAAATAAGTGAATAAATTTGCTGTTAAAATTATTTTAAAATATTATAGTACATTCTTAGGAAATATTAAATTAGGAAATATGCATTTGTATTTATTAACTTCCCATTCTGTAGTTACTACTGACAAGAGACTGAAGGATCCAGAAACAGTACTGGATGAGGTACCTGCTTTTGGGAACCTTAAAATTTCATTAGGTAACATGAAATGAAAGGAGCTATGTAGTGGTAGGTAATCAAGAACTAGAATGAGTTAAGGGCGCCTGGGTGGCTCAGTTGGTTAAGCAACTGTCTTTGGCTCAGGTCATGATCCTGGAGTCCCTGGATCCAGTCCCTGGGTTGAGTTCTGCATCGGGCTCCCTGCTCAGAAGGGAGTCGGCTTCGCCCTCTGACCCTCCCCCTCTCATGTGCTTTCTCTCTTTCTCATTCTCTCTCTCTCTCAAATACATAAAATCTTTTTAAAAAAAAAGAAAACTAGAATGAGTTAAATATTAAGAATTTGAGAATTTATAATCTGATTTTTACATTTGAAATAATCAGATAAGGTTTCATTCTATAAACATATATATTCCTACTATGTGGAAGAATTGGATACTTGGAGTTGGAAGCATAGAGAAGTAAGGAGAAAGAGATTCCAGCTGAAGCAGCATTGACCAAATAAATCTATAGTAGTACCTATCTGTGAGGATTAACTGAAATAATCCAAGTAAAGTATTAGAAAAATGCCTAGTTCATAGTAAGTGTATAGTAAAAGTTAGCTATTCTTGTCATTACCATGTTTAAATGTATGTCTGAGTGTTCTTTGATGGGAGTTATAATAACACAGTATTTACCAAGTGCTGTGTGTGTTACTGTTCTTAGCTTTTCTGCATTATTTTCTTTAATCCTTACAGTTCTATGGGGCATAGTTATTGGTGTTATCCCCATTTTGGAGATGAGCAGAACAAGCATAGAGTGGTTCAGTATATTGCCCAAATATCTTGGAAGTTGAGGAATAACTACTGTGGGATTAGATTGCATCATTGGATGTAGCTGAAGGAAGTCTGTGAATACTGGATTGTTTAAATCTGATAATAGTTGAAAACTAAATAGAGATAATTTGGATTGTTCATTTTCTTTGATTGTTCATATCATCGCTCTCTAGGGCTGTAGTCAGTAATGTGTGAACTGTTGAGCTGAAGAGTATGATGTTTATTTTTCTGACCTTAGAACTATGCTTAAGAGCCATCATTGATACATTTAAGATAGAATATATTTTGCATATTTTTTTAATAGTTCCTTCTGAAGATAGTCTCTTATACTAGTTAGTGCCTACTTTGTTTTCCTAGCATTGTTTGTGTGACTAATGTTGAGGAATTTGTATGTTATAAATACCCAGACCTATTACTCCCTGCTAAAGCATTAGAACAAGTCTAATTAGGTTGAGACCTGGGTTGTAGATAATAGAAGAAAGTGTATAATATAGGGCTGTGGAAAGAATTTCCACCAAAAACTAGTATGATCCTGGATTAACTAAGTTTAATACTTAAAAAAATTCCACAGGGGAGTCAGATATTGATGGGAAATGATACTAACATAGCTAATATATTCAAGTATAATTGCACAATTAATATCCTGCTGGTCAGGACTTGCTTCTGAATTACCTGTTTCAACAATTGAGGGATATGGAAAGGCCCTCTTTCACATCCATTCCAGAAATAATTAGATAACTTGCTGAAAATATTGATAAATAAGTTTTCATAATAGAATTGGACTCATAGCACTAATGAGTTTTCTGATATCACAGATTCGTGCCATTTTGAAGTCTTAGGTTCTTCATTCTGAGCTAGACCCTCAGCACTTGTCTGAAAGTCCTTTATGTATTTTTATTTCCCTCACTTTTATGTTTCCTACTATAGGTAGTTTAAACTTTTAACCCACCTCCTACCCATTACCTTATCCTAAACTTCTACCTATGACTGTCAGCAGAAGAGCACAGTTAACTTCTCAGAGAAGAAACTAGAGAGCTCTCAATCAGAACTCTCTCAAAAAAATTTTTTTTTTTTGCCTGTATTGTCTAAGTTATCTGCATTTAGATCCATATTGAGAGCCTTCCCTGCAGTTTTAGAAGAGGCTTAGCCTTTGATCTGTACCTTGGTCTTTCTTTTCCTCTTGTATATCCCTCAATATTTCAAATGCTCAATACCAAACTCCTCATCATTTCCCTTTTTAAATTTTCTGTGTACATGAATGACACCATGAGCTAGATAGCTAGGAGTCATCTTGTTACTGTTACTTGATTGCTTTTGGCTTTCCCAGTCCGGTCAGGTTCTACTTCTGTTTGCCATGTCTATCCATTGTCTATATTTACTTTCATTTCCTTAGTTCTAACTTATTGCTAACCTATTTAGCAACAACCCTATTATGTGGCACTGCTCTTGTCCCCATTTTACAAGGTCACACAGCTAGTAAATGTTGTCAGTAGTTTTTTCCAAGTAATTTATACATTATTTCAAATGTATTGAAATAATCTACTAGGAGAATACATTGGCTGGGAATGGTCAAGAGAGTTTTAAAAATGAATAATAATTGAACTGCTAGATATTACTAACTTACAATGATAAAAGTAATGTGATTTGAGTATTAATATAGATAGATCAGTGGAACAAACAGAAAGCTAAAAACATACCCATATATAAAAATATATAATAAAGGTAGCATTTTGTATCCATGGTGAGGAGATGGGTTGTTCAGAGCCCCTGGGTATGAAACTTGGAAGGGGTGCTAGAGTCCTCCAGGAGCCATTACTCAAACAACCCACTACCAGTGCTGCAGTTCTGGATTATTCCATGTATGTGGCTAGAACAATTGCTAATTATAACAAAAGGAAACACATTTGTTTCCAGCCTGACTATATGACAAATTAAATATGAGATGAGTTAAAAAATTAATAATGAGATAGTAAAAATTAGAAAGTGTATGTGTTTACTAAAGATCTCAACGTGGAAAAACATTTTTTTTTAATAATCTTTTTTTTTTTTTTTTTTTGACAGAGGGACAGCGAGAGCAGGAACACAAATAAGGGTAGTGGGAGAGGGAGAAGCAGGCTTCCCCACTGAGCAGGGAGCCCGATGCAAGGCTTGATCCCAGGACCTTGGGATCATGACCTGAGCCGAAGGCAGACCCTTAACAACTGAGCCACCCAGGCGCCGGGGAAAACATTTTCTTAACATAAAACCACAGGGAGAAAATTTCAAAAGGAAAACTTAAATAGAATTAAAAGGTGAGCTAGGAAAAGATTGTCTTTATGATAGACAGAAGTTACCATCTTATTGTATTAAGAGCTCTGAGAGGGGCGCCTGGGTGTCTTAGTTGGTTAAGCGACTGCTTTCAGCTCAGGTCATGATCCCGGAGTCCTGGGATTGAGTCCCACATCGGGCTCCCTGCTCAGCGGGGAGCCTGCTTCTCCCTCTGACCCTCTCCCCTCTCATGCTGTTTCTCTCTCTCTCTCTCTCAAATAAATAAATAAATAAAATCTTTTAAAAAAAGCTTTGAGAAATACTAGGGAAATGAAGAAACTAATATAAAAATTGAAAGGACATAGAGAGGAAAGTAAAGCTACATAAAGAAATACATAAAGTCAATAAAGATAACACAAGTTCTTCATTCTGCTAACTAGGAATCAGTCAAACCATTATTTGCCTCATATGTTTGGAGAGTTAAAAAAAAATAAGAAGGATTAGACAGCCTTCTTGGCAGAAGATTTGGCAGCATGCTTAAAGAGCCATGAAAATTAGAGATGTACACTAGAATTTATATGAAAGACTATTCAGTTTGTATGACTCACACCTGGATATGATTAAACAAATCATGATGTATTAATGTGATATCATACTATGCAGCTACTAAAATTTTTGTTGAAAAAAGATGGTGCAAGTAAGTCCCAACAGGATGCCTATAATTACCTGAATTTAAGAAAAAAGTTCTAGTAGAAGGAAGGATTTGTACCAAAGTGATACCAATTGTCTTTTTTTTTTTTTAAGAGTTATTTATTTTAGAAAGGTGGGGGGGGTGTTGGAGGGTGGGGCAGGGAGAGGAAGGGAGAGAAGCAGACTCCCAGGGCTTGATCTCAGGACCCTGAGATCATGACCTGAGCTGAAATCAAGAGTCTGACGCTTTACCAACTGAGCCACCCAGGTGCTCCTCTTTTTTTATTTTATTTTATTTTATCTTAAAGATTTTATTTATTTGAGAGAGAGAGAGAATGAGAGATAGAAGGCACGAGAGGGAAGAGGGTCAGAGGGAGAAGCAGACTCCCTGCTGAGCAGGAAGCCCAATGCGGGACTCGATCCTGGGACTCCAGGATCATGACCTGAGCCGAAGGCAGTCGCTTAACAAACTGAGCTACCCAGGCGCCCCTCTTTTTTTATTTTATTTTATTATTATTATTATTTTTTAAAGATTTTATTTATTTGAGAGAGAGAGAATGAGAGAGAGAGAGCACGAGAGGGGAGAGGGTCAGAGGGAGAAGCAGACTCCCTGCTGAGCAGGAAGCCCAATGCGGGACTCGATCCCGGGACTCCAGGATCATGACCTGAGCCGAAGGCAGTCGCTTAACAAACTGAGCTACCCAGGCGCCCCTCTTTTTTTATTTTATTTTATTATTATTATTTTTTTTAAAGATTTTATTTATTTGAGAGAGAGAGAATGAGAGAGAGAGAGCACGAGAGGGGAGAGGGTCAGAGGGAGAAGCAGACTCCCCGCTGAGCAGGGAGCCCGATGCGGGACTCGATCCCGGGACTCCAGGATCATGACCTGAGCCGAAGGCAGTCGCTTAACCAACTGAGCCACCCAGGCGCCCCTCTTTTTTTATTTTAAAAGTGTTTTGGTGGGGCGCCTGGGTGGCTCATTCGTTAAGCATCTGCCTTCGGCTCAGGTCATGATCCCAGGGTCCTGGGATTGAGCCCCACATCGGGCTCCCTGCTCTGCAGGAAGCCTGCTTCTCCCTCTTCCACTCCCCCTGCTTGTGTTCCCTCTCTCGCTGTCTTTCTCTGTCAAATAAATAAATAAAATCTTTTAAAAAAAAAGTGTCTTGGTAATGTACATTAATTTTGTAATTTGAAAAATGTCATTTTCTCTTCAAATAAAAGTACCCAACTACAGTTTTAAAATTATTAAAAAATATTATTATTACTAGTATTAGTTGAAATGGCTGAAAATGAGAGTGCTTGAGTGCTACCTGTCTATTCATGGATATTGCTTTATAGAGAATTTAACACTTGCTTAGGTCTGAGGTCCAATGGGATCCCAGCACGAGATTGTGTGGTTGGGTCTGACCATGGCTGAGTCGTATCTGATGGTATTGGTGCAGATTTTAATGGTGAGAAAGGTTCTTTAAAACTGTGTAAGAAAGATTTCATTTCCTGTTTTTGGAGGGTTATATTTTGGGATTCTTTACAACTAAGATTTCTTTTTTATTGAAAATGCTAACTTTTATTGTAAGTTCAGCTTTTAAATCCATGAAATCAGAGTGCTTCTGTTAGATGTTACAAAGTTGTTAGAAAGCATAACTCATTCAGTTATTGAATTATTGTTTAATAATTAGTTTTGGAAATTTCATACATTTTTATTTACTCCATTTAGTTCCCATACTTTCTGACTTAGGGCTGTGTGTAGTAGTAGTCGTAGTAATAATAGTAGTAGTAGTAGTAGTAGTAGTGCTAGCAGTAGTAGTAGTTTTTAATCATTGTGATACAGATATACATGGCTTTTTCAGCCACCTGATGAGAGGAGAGAGGGGTCATTTGTTCATTTTGTTCAGTTCTTTTCATGTAGAGATACTTATTAATTTGATCTTATTTCAGTTTTCTTTTTGTTATGTTGGAGAGTTTCTTTTGTTTAACCATTCAAAATAAGCCTCTTGGCTTAGGAGCAGGGCAAGGAAGGTAAGGAAAAGCTAGGCAGAGGTTGAGTGATGACAGACTGGTGTATGCTAGATAAAGGAGTATTGGAGGATGTAAAAAGGGTATTACCAGAGAGGAAGACAGATAAAGCACAGCAGTACTGATAGGATTGACATGGTCTTACTGAAGAAATCAACTTTCCTGATGCCTTTCATGGGTATAGTAACTTTTCATTTTGGAAAGCACAGCCACTTACCCATATTCATGGTTTGTAATTGTGTGCTCCTAAATAGAAACTTTTTTTCATTTTCTTGGAGCTATATAGCTTTTCTTTCTTTTCCCTAAAAGCTTTGCTAGGATTGCTTACTTGATTTTCTTTTAAATGCAAAGGACAATCAGAATGCTTTTAGAGCCACATTTATATGATTTATTAAACATAGATACAGTTAAATTTTCCTGGCTGTTTGAAATTTGCAATTCATTTTAGTTCTGTTGTAATTTTTGTCCTCATTCTAATTCATATGAAGAAAATGTTTCCCTGCTCCCTAGTGCTAGAGCTTTATAAAGAAGTATTTATACTTTGCAAAAATTTATTGAAAAAACCAGAACACTTAAGGAATTTGTGTGGATTCTTTATTTTAAGATCAGATGTGCATATGTTATATAGACTTCAGCATTTGGATAGAAGAGGATATTAAAATTTGGGGGGATTCTGAAAATTAAAGGAAGTAGCATTTTTTAATGGATTTTATGAACTATTCAGTATTGTTTGGAGATGAATGAATTGTTTCATTCTTTGTAAGACTCATCACTTATGAAAGAGAACAGATGTGAAAAAAGAGAAAGGAATGTGAAGCAGTTATCTAGCTGAACTCTTCCAAGAACTAGATAGTATATCACACAATTTATTCTGTCAAAATATCAAAGTCTCAGAATAAATTGTGTGATATACTAATTTTCTAATGTGTTTGAATCACAATTTTTTTGATTTGTATTTTGTTTTGTATGCATAGTTTCAGATAAGTAATAGTTGTGAATGATGATATCTGTTATGCTTAGGTATACCCCTACTGTCCAAGAATTCTTACTATTGTAAGTAAAAAGTCCCTCCATATGGAGTATGCTGTTTTCCAAATATTAGAAACATTTAAAAATACCTTAATAAAATTGTGTTTAAAGTTGGCAAATGTGGACGCCTGCGTGTCTCAGTTGGTAAAACATCTGACTCTTTATTTTAGCTCAGGTCATGATCTCAGAGTTCTGAGATCGAGCTCCATGTGGGGCTTCTGTGGGGCTTAAGTGGGGCTCTGTGCTCAGCGGGGAAGTCTGCTCCTCCCTTTCTCTCTGTTCCCATCCCCCACCCCCCTCCCGCTCGTTCACACACGTGCACTCCCTCTCTCAAATAAATACATCTTTTTAAAAAAAAATAAAGGTGACAAATGATATGTTGATTGCTTTTTCTGAACTCCTGAATTTTGTGGAATTCTGTTTATAAAATTGATAAGGAAAAGCTACCATGAAATGGATCCTTTTTAGTTATTTCATTCTATGAACTTACTACATTTTTGATATATTAAAAACCTTGACAGGCTTCCTTCACCGTTAGGTTTGGCATCGCTCTCTGCTCCTGCACTGTAGCAGCAGCTATAATGGCCCTCACCAGCTCTTGAGGCCTCCTGTACCTGGCCCCAGACCCTCAGCCCCGCTGCCACTGTCCAGTCAGTATGCTGTTACTCTTGTGGGTCACAGGAAACAGATGAGTTTGACGCTTGCTGGGTGACATACTTCAACAAGCCAGATATTGATGCCTGAAAATTGTGTAAAGGGATGAACATGCTTGTTGTCTATGATCTGGTTCCAAAACCCAAAATTAATGATGCTGCTTTGCTGGCATGCAGGTGGTTAAATGATTTTGCTAGGGCAGTTTGCATCCTAGAGGTTGTTAAGGACAAAGCAGGACCTCATAAGGAAATCTACCCCTAAGTCATTCAGGAACTTAGATCAATTTTAAATGAATTGAGATTCCCCACTCCAGAGGAATTGGGCCTTGACAAAGTATAAACTTCATGGATGGGCTTCTCAAGGATTTATGCATGATACTACTTGATTGTAAACAACCACCTGGAAATACTGATGATGACATTTTACCTTATTTGAACAAGTTTTCCTTTATTGAATACCAAATGATGTAATGGTAACTTGGACTTTAATAAAAGGGAAATGAGTTTGAGCTGAAAAAAACAAAAAACCCAAAAAACCTTTGAGGTATAGTAATAAAAATTTTAGTAGTGGAAACTATAGCCTTAAGATTTCTAAGTTTATTTGCATATTTCACATATATATCACTCTATGGTTAGTCTTTCAAAACCAGTATGTCTCTCATTTGTTCAAGAAATTGAGTGATGATTGGCTGGTTACTTTGTATTTACGACTTTCAGCCCCAGCTTCTCCTTAGTCTCAGTGTCCTTGCAACCTGGTTCAGTCTAGTCTTGTTTTTTCACTATGCACCCCAGTATTTAGTTCAGCAAACATTGAATATATACTGTATATGTCATGTTTTGTTGTAAGTGTGATATATTGTGGTGATGCTGCTATTGTGATGGTGCAGTCTCTTGCCTCAAGCAAAGTTTTAGAGCTATAAAAACATAGTGCATTGGCTTTCAAACTTTGTTTTGGACTGATAAAAGTGTGCTTTATTAATGGCTAAAATACCATGAATAGTTTTGCTGTTAGTGACATTTTCTGAAATGTCAGGCAAATTTTTTCATAAGATTACTAACAAAATATCATTTACAGGGTATAGTTGTCTTCCTGGAAAGATCTCTCTATATTTTTAAATGCTGCAAACACACTGTTTTTTAGAGGTAAAGTATGTTTAGGTTCAGATAATTATAAATAGATTTTTCACCTGCATGACTGTTCAGTATTACATTCTTTGGTTGAATGGGATGTGGGTCAGTTCTTTCTTAGAGGGACTAATTTTTGAAATTGCAAGATACTCATTCCATGCTTCTGATCCATAAACCAGTAGCATCCTTTAGTCATCAATATGACCAAAAATGCCTTCACAAAATTCCATGCCTTGTAGGGAGTGGTATTGACTGAATGAGAATCACTGGGTTAGAACTTTGTGGCCAAAGGAGAGACTTGCTCTTAGAGTGGTAGTCAGAAGACACTAGAGAAATTAAAACACAAATAGCTTTCAGTTGAGACAGCTATGGGGGAAAGGGCTTTTTCAGGGAGCCAGCTAGATTTCATTCTGCAGTTGAGGAGAGCAAAATATTAATCTACAGGAATTCAGAGGATACAGTGGAATGATTTGGAAGGGAGAGGAGGAGGGGATACAGGATTGAATCAGGTTGTAGAATGTACAGAATAAGATGGAAATGAGAGTCTGTACAGTGATGGAAGAGACCTGGGGAAGCTTGGTCTGCTGTCAGTGACTGAAGTAGATGTGGAAATGAGACCTGACCTCCAGAAAGTCCCTTTAAAGTTAAAAAATAAAATACACATACATAGAACTACAGGGTAGATAAATGCTTATCCAGCTGTCATCTGGCTACAGCCATCGTCAACTCATAGCCACTCTTTTTTCCCTGCAACTCCTACTAATTCTGTATTGTACTAAGTGAGCCAATATATTCACAATCTAAAGCAAAAGTTTCACAAAAAATGTGTTCTTTGATATTTTCTATTTTCTTTTCATAAAATCCTGGGTTGTGATGTACTAAGTGAATTTCATGACTGATGAATAGGTTATACCTGGCAGTTGGAAATTGAATTTAGGGTTAGGTTGGAGTTCTGATTGCACCCTTCAACAGCTTTGTGTCTTTGAGCCTCTTACTTAATTCTAATCCTCATATTCCTCTTCTGTAAGGTAGTACACACCTCCCAAGGTTTTTATGAGAGTTTTATGAAATATTAAATGTTAGTGCTAAACAGGGCCTTACAACCTAGAGAGTCAATTAATAGTAGACACAATTAAGTATTTTAAGTTACAGACCTGGGATTTGAATATAGGTCTTTGTGATTCCAAAATCTGATTTCTTAAATAATTTTCTAATTAAACATATGCCTTACAGACAACCATAAAGAAAGATCAATCTAAAGATAATGTGTATTTTTCTTTCTGTCATTCATATCTTTTTTTTTACTCTGCATGAAATTGCAAACATTTCCCATTTTTTGGAAAACACTTTGTGAATAATACTCCATCGTTTTGTTCTCTAGAAGCAGAAGTGTTATGCTACTTAGAATAAAATATTTATCTAGTTTTAGTTATTTAGTAAATGGTCAGTTAAATTTTATTGCTTTTTAAAAAACCTTATTATGGGACTTTAATCATATACAAAAGTAAGGAAGATGGTATAATGAAGTCCCTTATGTACCCATCCTTCAGCTTCCACAGTTATCAACTTCTAGCTAGTTTTATCTATACCCACTACACACTACTCATTTTATTTCTTGTGTTATTTTGAAGCAAATCTCAGATGACATATTATTTCAGTGTATATCATCAATGTCTTAGGTATTTCAGTATAAAGACAAGGAATCTTTTTTTTTAAACGAAAGAAAAATATCACTATACCTAAAAAAGTTAAAAATCATTAATCTCATGAAACTCCTGAGACTTACTTTTACCATATATGCATTGTTCAAACTGTCTCTTAAATTACAATTTTAAAAAATACTTTCCTTTAATAAGGATGCAGAGGAGGTCCATATGTTTGGGATTGGTTCATGTGTCCTTTGAGTTTCAAATTTATGGGTCTCTTCTTTCTCCTCCTCTTGCAGTTTTTTAGTTGTAGAAACTGGCTGTCTTTTAAGCCTTAGTAGAGGCTTATTTCTGTATGACAGAGCTAGGAATGGTTTTTGTGTTTTCAAAGGATTGTTAAAAAAAAAAGGCAGGAGATTTTATGTAGCTCAGGAGACTAAAATATTTCCTCCTTGTTTTTTCACAGTTTTCTGACTCCTGCTTAGAGTTTCCTACAATTTGGATTTTCATGATTGCGTCTCCATGGTGGTTGGTTATCTAATATGTTTTTATGTCCTCTCTGTTTTCTGTAATTAGTAGTTGGATCTAGAAGCTTAATCAGATTTAGGTTCAGTCTTTTTTTTTTTTTTTTTTTTTACCATGCCGTTTGTTCTATACCTCCACTATTATATTTTTTATGTCATATTTATTAGTTTGTCATTTATATACAATAATATGCTACTGTTTTAAGGATACACTTTGATGAATTTTGACAAATGTACACACCTGGGTAAACCATCACGAGAATCCGGATATAGAACATTTCCATCACTCCTTCTGTCCCTTTCTAGTCAGCCCCATCCTCTCAACACCCAACTCCTGGCAATCACTGATCTGCTTTTTGTCACTATGATTTTGCTTTCTCTGGAATATTATATAAATGCAGTCATACAGTATATATAGTCTTTATTTTCTGGTGTCTTTCACTTAGCATAATGCTTTTGAGATTTCATTCATTTTGTTACTGAGTTAGTATTCCACTACATGGTTGTACTACTGTTTATCTCTTCATTCGTTGGTAGACTTCTGAACTATTTCCAGTTATTGGCTATTACGAAAATTGATTTTTTTTTTTTTTTTAGTACAAGTTTTGAGTGAACGTGTTTTCATTTCTTTTGGTAATAACTAGGAGTAGAATTGCTGGGTCATATGGTAAGTGTGTATTTAACTTTATAAGAAACTGCCAAACTGGGGCGTCTGGGTCGCTCATATGATTAAGCATCTGCCTTCAGCTGAGGTCATGATCTCAGGGTCCTAGGATCGAGCCCTACATCAGGCTCCCTGCTCAGTGGGAAGCCTGCTTCTCCGTCTCCCTCTACTGTTCCCCCTGCTTCTCCGTCTCCCTCTGCTGCTCCCCCTGCTTCTCCATCTCCCTCTACTGCTCCCCCTGCTTGTACTCTCTCACTCTCTGTCGAATAAATAAATAACATCTTAAAAAAAAAAAGAGAAATTGCCAAACTGTTTTCTAGTTTGAGTTTTTGCCAACAGTGTAGGAGATATTCAATTGTTTGAAATCCTCATTAACACTTGGCATTATTAGTCCTTAATTTTAATCATTTTGGTAGGTGTGTAGTGATAGTCTCTCAAAGTTTATTTCACATTTCCTTAATAACTAATTATATTGAGCCTCTTTTCATGTGTTTGCAATGCCTGTATTTTCTTTGGTGGGGTGTCTGTTCAATTTTTGCTCATTTTTAATGATGCACTGAAATTTATTCTGGTATGTGGTATGTGGAATAAATCTAAATTTATCTTTTTAAATATGGCTATCCAGTTATCCCCAAGCCACATATTAAAAAGTTCCTCTTTTCCCACTGTTGTGTGTTTCCACTTTATTGTAAACTCAATTTGTCTGTGTATTTGGATCTATTTCTGAATTTCCTATTCTTTTCCTGTGAGTTGTATTTTTTGATCCCAGCTAATAGGACTTTAAAAATATCTTGATTTCCTTTTTACTTGGTTACTTTGTCAGATTAGCAATAGCCTGAATAATTTTTTAGAACATACTATAGCATCTTAATCTTAATAATTTGTTATTAAGAATGAAAATCATACCTTTGTTTTATTCAGGAGTTTTATTTGCCAAAATACTGGGTGCTCCAAAATGCAGTTTTGGGAGTAGCAACGAGCTTGGTGACAGTCAGTGATACTTATTCTCATTTCTTTTTAAAAAATGTCATTTCATAAAATTTGACTTTTTGGTTTCAATTTAAGATAATTGTTAACCCAGTTCTCATGCAGTTCTTTCTCTCTAATCTATGTGAAAGGAGAGAGTAACTTTGACATGATTACGTTTATCTGGAAATGAGAGCTGGGAAAAGATGGCATTGAGTTCCACATGGTGTAATTATAATATAAAGTCAGCATCTATTTTCTTCTCATCATTTTCTCTCTCAGATAAAAAGCTTATGATTAGTAGAAAAAAACATTAAAACATGTTTGGGTTCTTTTTGGTTCTCTTTTGCTGGTACTTATTTAAAAATTATTGTTGGGACACCTGGCTGGCTCAGTAGAGACTCTTGATCTCGAGGTTGTGAGTTTGAGCCCCATGTTAGGTATAGAGATTACTTAAAAATAAAAAATCTTAAAAAAAATAAGTCTGTCTCCGTTAAGGATACCATCAGCTGTGCACTTAGAGAATTATTAATCTTTGCAAGAAATAGAAGTGGAAAATATCTTAACCTACCTTGGTCTAGTAACTCACTTCTTTTTTGCTTTCATTCTTTCTTACCATTTCCACCAGAGTTTCCTCCAGGTGTATTTATCCCAGTTATATAAGATAGCTTAAAGAATTTGTAGGATGCTTGTGCTAAAAGAATTGTACTGGTTGCTTAGAATAACCTTGGAGGGAAGTTGTGATTCATCAAGTAATCCCTATTCTAAAAGCTGCCTGGAATGTAAGATGTACAAATTCTCCACAGAGGTAGTATGTGTGATGAATAGGTTCCCAGGTCAGTGGGTAACAGTGTTGCCATGGAAAAGAATATTCCATTTTAGCTTGGGATGCTACAATTCATCTCCCTGATTTGTCTTATCTTGGTAACTCATTCATTTATCAAGCATTTACTGAATTTTTTTTTCTTCTTCCTCTTTTTAATGTGCTAGTAAGGGAGTCTCATTTATTGAGGTTGAGGGACTGGATCTCAGAAAATGAAAACAAAGATAAATAAAATAATATCCCAGCACTCAGGGAGTTCATGGCTATCTGCTTCAACTTTTACTTTCTGTCTACACTACTTTAGGATTTAAGAGTTCTAGCATTATGCTACTGACATTCAGTCCTATGGTCAGGGAGTTTTGCAGTTCAGGTACTGAAGAATGAGATGATCCCTTTCATGGAATAGAAGCCTAGAGATGAGACTACTCTTTTGTTTTTTCCAGATCTTACATACTTGCTTCTCAGCCCCCACTGTGCATTAAATGATTGACCTCTTATCTCAGTAATGTGTATTGAAGAATTCCTTTACTTTATTCTCTTTTCTAGGACCTCAGTTACAGTTTTTATTTTTGTGGTTTTATACATTTTAATGTTAGAATGAATGTTTGTCGTAACTTTTTAAAAAAGTTTTCTGGATATCTTATGTATTTATTTACTCAGATGATCACCCCTACTTTCTGAATAAATTCCTTAAGATTTTGATTGGAATTTTTATTCAGCTTATAAATTGACTTATTGACATCTTCACAATACTAGCTTTTTCTCATTTAAGAATAGGCTTTAATTTGTGTTTCTCAGTAAAATTGTGTATTTTTTTCATAAAGTTTTTTGGTTTATTTTTATAGTTACTATTAAAATTATACAGTCTAACTGGCTGTTCATGTTACTTTGGGAAGTGATTTTTGCATACTTCTATAAAAACCATTGTAATGAACTTCAGTAATTCTAAAACATTTTTATGTTATCTCAACAAAATTGTATCATCTGAAATGATGAAATTTTGCTTTCTTTCTACTGCTGAAATCTTTTATTTTTCTTACCTGGTTTTATCAGATAGCACCTCCAGAGTGATGTTAACAACTATGTTGATAGTGGAATGGATATCAGTGTCTTAAGTCTGATTTTGCTTTTAAATTTTGGTGATATTTTGCCATTAAACATGATACCATCTATTGTCTGAGAAAGGATTTTTAAGAGTCCTAAGAGTCTTTTTCTAATCAGGACTAGTTTCTTAAACTTTAGTACAATTACTAGATTTCTTTTACTGATTCTGTTTTCTACATAGGCTACATTATTTTTCATAGGATCAAATTGTCTTCTTTGTTGTCTACTCTCCACTTTTCGTCCTGTTAATTTCTACTGTGAACTGCTTTATATAGGTTTCTGTTCCCAAAATCAGTTTTTTGTTTTTTTTGAAGATTATTCATTTGAGAGAGAGACTGAGCACAAGCAGGGGGAAAGGCAGAGAGGAGAGAGAGGGAGAAGCAGACTCCCCACCGAGCCAGGAGCCTGACATGGGGCTCCATTCCAAGACCTGGAGTTCATGACCTGCACTGAAGGCAGACACGTAACCATCTGAGCCACCCAGGACTCCCCCCTCTCCAATCAGTTTTGATCATGTTTTACAAACTATATTCCAGGGAATTGTAGCACCATAACATCTTTCTGTGTTATGTAATGAAAAGTCCACGCTTCTCAGGTTATTTATGTTCTTTGTGATCAGATCATTTGGCTTTCCGATCTTCACCTCTGTCAAGAACTGTGAAGGGTTTGAGATCTTACCCTACTTTCAAGCTAACCATGTTAGCCTGCTGTCATTTCATGGATCATGGCAGATCACACTAGTCTCCTGGGTCAGAGTCAAGTAGCCTCAGTATCTGTTTTTCTTGCACTGGTAACCCAAGTCCCAGTTCTCACTGGGTGCATGACAAGGGCCAGATGACACCTGTACACACAGTCAGTTCCATTACAGGGAGGGCAGGAGCATTCTCTGGAATCTCACCCCTTTCATTCTTTCCCCTCACTTCCTTTCCATATCATCCTGATTTTAAGACTCCATCTCAGAGAGGTACTTTCTTCCATATCGCCCATTGTGGACCTTGTGTCTTTGAATGTGCTGCTTATCTACTGTGTCCCTCCTATTCCAGACACTCCAGTGTCCCTTCTTAGTTTGCACAGTGGCCTAACTTACTCTCTTTTTATAATTTGTAAGTCCTGTTTCTTTGGTTAGTGCCTTCTTGTTTACAGACTGCCTGCAGAAACATTATTCTTTGTCTCTCACAGAACCCTTTAAGGCGATATTGGTTAGGAATGTGTTCCGTTGCAGGGGCGCCTGGGTGTCTCAGTCAGTTAAGCATCTGCCTTCAGCTCAAGTCATGATCCCAGGTCCTTGGGATCGACTCGTGTTTAGGGCTACCTGCTCAGTGGGGAGCCTGCTTCTCCCTCTCCCTCAGCTGCTCCCCCTGCTTGTGCTTTCTCATTCTCTCTCTCAAATAAATAAAATCTTAAAAACAAAAGGAATGTGTTCATTTGCAAGGAACAGATAACCCATACCACAATGGGTATGATGAATAGAATTTTGTTTCTGTTTATGACTTTTTTTCATGTAGAGTCTGGAGATAGATAATGCAGGTGTTGATTGAGCTTTTTAGCAACAACCTTTCCATATGCTCTTCCCACCATCTGAAATTCTCTTTTTTCTATATCTGCAGTTCTTAATTTTACCCATCCTTTAAATTATAAACTCTTCCACAGAGTTTTTGTAGAAGACTTACTCCCCAGGTACAAATACTCTTTCTGTATATACTCTTAGGTAGTACTAAGCTGGAAAGTGGCCTTTATCATTGAGTTATCTGCATCTATATCTATATCTCTATATGTCTTATATCTTACATCTTAACTTCCCACTAGACTATTAAATTCCATGTCTTGGGTATATCATTTGTTACCCTCTGAAAAGTGCCTTGTTTAAGGTAGACACCATTCGTTTACTTGTTGAATGAATGTAAAAGAATGAGTAAACCTTGCCTTTAAGCAAGCTCTTGTCACTGCTATTTATAGTCTAGAGAAAAGATAAGTTGGGGGCATCAATGTGGAGCTTGGGGTTTAAGCAGATAATTTATAGGAATTAAATGTACATATTACTGAAAGGAACACCTTTATCATATAAATTAGTTTCTGAATGTACAGATACTTCTTTAATGCTATCCAAATGTATCTTTACATACTGTCAGTACAATCTGTTAGTACTATGTAGAAATAAAATGGAAACTATTTTTTCTTTTAGTGCTTAGATGAATATGAAGATGATGAAGCAGGGCAGAAAGAGCGGAAACGTGAAGATGCAATTACACAACAGAACACGATGCAGAATGAAGCTGTCAGCTTATTAGATCCAGGCAGTTCCTACCTGCTACAAGTGAGTATTTATTTATTTAATTTAATTTAAAAAAATTATCTTAAAAATTTATTTTCTTATGAGTTATTATATATTGATTGATTGTGAACTCTGAGATCAAGAGTCCTGTGCTCTACCAACTAAGCCAGCCAGGTGCCCCTAAAAATTTATTTTTTATTTTTTTATTTTACAAATGAATATTTAAAAATACCAGGATGTCAGTTGCTATTTTAACAATCATTTTTAAGTAGCTTTTAATAATTTTTCCATTCTCCTTTTGGTTACATCAGCTCCATTTAAGTATTTTCAGTGGATTTAAGCATTGACTTTCCTTCTATCCAAATACTTCTTGACTTAAAAACAGTATGTATGGTTCTTAGTTCTTGATCAGTGAATATTTGCTGTCTGACTGATTAAGCAAGTTAAGCAGTACCTATTGTAAAAATAGGAAAAATAATTACCTCTTTGCTCTTAATAAAGTTAGAATTAGTAAGTTTGAGTTGACAATTCTGATAGCCATCCTGGCATTGATTACTAGCTTACAAATCTTACAAATCTTAAGTTAAATTCTTCTCATTTACCTAATGTTCACTTTCCATCAGTTTTAATATATGCCAGTGTAAATACCATTACTGACTGTTTTGTATGAAATTCAATGTTCTACAGATCCCATAGGGTTGTGGAATAGAACCAGGAGCCTCCATCTTTTATAGGAACTTCAGTGGTACTGTGGAGACCGAGGCAGTTTTGCTTAGGTTAAGCAGGATTTACTTTCATTTGTAAGAGAACCCTCTTGCAACAGGCTTATTCAATTCTCCTAAAAATGGTGGCATTCTTTTAAACTATTCTTTTAGAAGCAGCAGTTACATAAATGGAAGATTGGATTAAACCTAAAAATGTGGACCCCAGTTAACTATATTATTCTGCATATGATTTTACATGTGTGTATATATATATTTATATAATAAATATATAATATATAAATACTATTTTTATATGTTATATATAAATATATTTATATATATAAAAGATTAGGGTATTCTTCACATTTCCAGACAAAATCCAATTTTAAAAAGCGTGGTCTTACCAAACCCCTAAAAATAGCCATTTGAGAGTAAACCAGTAGAGCATTATATCATCTCAGTGAAGCTGTAGGTTTCATTACATGCACCAGCAAATCTACATGGCTAGCTTCTGCATTCCACTTTTACAGAACTTATATTATACCTGTTATACCAAATAGCATTTTAAACACTGAAGTATAAAATCCCTAATAAGATAAAGCAAAGATAAAAGCATTTATCTTATAAGAAACAAGATATACCACCACTTAGAGTCTTCAAACATTATTGCACTTTAACTTTCATAATTTGACAGTGTATTCATGGAACATTCTGTAGACAACTAATTTTAACAGACAAGGAGCACTTTTAATTTTACAAACATTACTTACATTAGCAGTAATGGTGGAGCTAGAGAGTATTGCATCTTCTCCATGCCGCACAAGTGAGAACCACCAGTAGTGTGGTGAAACTTGTGACCCTTTCCAAGGCCACATTCTTATAGCCTGCAGATGTCAGTCCTTCTATCTTCGTGTGCTTGTGGACTGGGTTGGCGATCCACTGGGTGTCAGGATTTCTTTTGCTAGCTTTATGGAATGGATCAGTGAGGATAACCTGAAGAATTTGTACGTGGAATCTTCGCCAACCCAGTAAGAATTTTCAGGACTTTCAGAGCTCCATGGTGGTGTCCATCTCGCTCCTCTGCAACAGACTGAAGGGTTCAGGCAAACTTTAGCTGGTTAACACCAGGGTGGACAAGCTTGCCATAGGTTGCACTCTTAGGGACTGGGCATTTGTGGGCACCACATTGCACATGAATCCTATATATGACATAACTTTGCTTGGCCTTGTACGCTAGTCTGTGCGCTTTATTGGACCAGGTTGGGCAGGGTCCCTGTGGAGCACGGAGAGCTGGGGGTACTGCCAGCAGTGCCCCCTGAGAAGAAAGTACATTACAGCCGACTGCTGCTTCCTCCGTAGCTAGCTCCTGGATGGACTGGTAAGCGCCCACCTTGGCTTAGCTTTGAACAGATGGCTGCCACCAGACAGAAAGGAAAGAGCCTTTCTTCCCTTTACGGGGTATTTTCCACAGCACGGCTCTTAAAAATAGAAAATGAAAAATGAAAAAAAAATTAAAAATGACACATTTCTACCATATAATACTTAGACCTTTTCCAGGTTTCACCAGTTGTCCCAGTAATGTTCTAAAGTATAGCAGAAGGATCTCATTCAGAATCAGGTGTTGCATTTAGCTGATGTTATCTCTTTAGTTTCCTTTAATATGAAGCAGTCTGTCTCTCTTTACGTTTCTTATCTTGGGGCGCCTTGATGGCTCAGTTGGTTAAGAGTCTGCCTTTGGCTCAAGTCATGATCCCAGGACCCTGGGATGGAGCCCAACATTGGGCTATCTGCTTGGCGGGGGGCCTGCTTCTCCCTCTCCCTCTCCCTCTGCCTGCTGCTCCCCCCCTGCTTGTGCTCTCTCTTTCTCTCTCTGTCAAATCAATCTGTCTTTAAAAAAATAAATAAATTTCTTAATCTTCCCACTTTAAAAGATTATAGGGCAGTTATTTTCTTTTCTTAAATAAAAGTGTTAATAAGTGTTTTGTGGAACTGCTGATCATATGAAATCCTTTAACAGAAAAAAAAAGTATTTTGTGGGTAAGTGCTTTGAACATGTAGATATCTTAATCCCCATCAAACTTTCTCTATCATCTTCCTGTGTTTATATCTGTATATGTGTATTGACTCACTATTACCTCTTTTATCTGATGGATTATACTGTTGCCATCTGTATTAGTTTTCTGTTGCTGCTGTAACAAATTACTACAAATTTGTTGTCTTAAAAACAGCACAAATTTATCATCTTACAGTTTTGTAAATTGGAGGTCCAACATGGGTCTGATTGGCCAAAATCAAGGCCTAAAATAAAAGGCTTCAAAGGCAAAAATCAGGACTGCATTCCTTTTTGGAGGCTCTAGGGGAGAATCTGTTTCTTTGCCTTCCAGCTCCCAGTGGCTACCCACATTCTTTGGCTTATGGCTCCTTCTTCTGTCAAAACCTGAAACGGTGGGTTGAGTACTTCCTGCAGCTTGTCATTCTGACCTTTATTCTAAGTCATATCTCCCTCTGACCTTCTGCCTCTGTCTTCCACTTTTAATGAATCTTGTGATCACATTGGGCCCATCAGGTAATCTAGGATAATCTCCCTATTTAGGGTTGTTGGTTAGCAACCCTTTGCTCTATAACCCAACATGTTTGAGGGTTCCAGGGGTTAGGGCACAAACATGTCTGAGGGTCATTATTCTGCTTACCACACCATTGTCTATTTTGATGTTCAGATTATCCCAGATTTTGCCAGTGGAAACTCTTTGGAGCTTTTGCTACATCTCCATCATTTTTGGAATACTTCTTGGCATAATATGTTACAGCTCATCTTTGACTTTCCTACACCAAGGTTGGAAACAGCCATTTCTTTAAGAAGCTAAGGAACTCTGATTCCTTTTACCGGAAAATACTTTGAAGCCACGATCTGGGCTGTAGGTTTGTTTATGTTACTGAAATGTCACCATTCTTGGTCCCTCTCTGTGTATAGACCTACAAAATATATGTGTGTGTATATATATATATATACATATATATATATGTATATATATATGTATATATATATATATACATATCTGTCTTCTGTCTGCCTACCTACCTACATCTATGTAGATACTGAAACTAATTTATACTGATAACTTCCAATTTAATCTAATACTATAGGGTTTTATTCTAGTAGTTGTTAACTCCCTTTTGTGACATTGAGAAACTCCCATTATCCTTAATGTTTTCTTATTTGTTCAGTCCCCTTCTATGTAACCTATTATTCCATTGCCACCCCTTCCCCACATTTATACCCGCCTCACCACAAGTGAGTTCTGACATCCCATGTTGGCTTTCTTTGTGCATGAACACTTGCTGGCCCTCTTCAGGCTTGAGCATCCCATGCAAGGCTGTAGGATGCCCTCCTTACCCTGCTTGAATTGTGATTCCCCACACTAGATCACCCCTCCGCCCCCATGCCCCAGGATTCCCTCCTTACACTGCTTAGCTTCTGTCATCCTGTGATAGGCTGCTCTTCCCTAGGGTCTTTGTTCATGTTCAGACTCTGAGATCTTATGCTGAATTGCTTCTCCACGAAGACCCCTCATCAACCTGATTGGGCTTTGACACCTTCAGGCCAGAATACCGCTCAGTGTGGACACTCTTCTTCATCGTGTTTGGGCTCTGGCACATCATCCCTGTTCATCTCTCTGCAGAGAGGCTCTCTTCAAGGGCTGCGAACTCCCCATGCCATGCTGTTTTCTTTACCCTTCTGGGGCTCTAAAACTCTGTTCTGTGCCACCCTCTTGAATGAATGACCATCACACCCTTCTTGGGCCTCTTGATGCCCCCTACATGGGTCTCCCTTTCTGAGTTTGTCTCAGGACTGATAGTCTGCCTTCCCTTTCCTGCTTTGTAGACACCCTCATTTCTGCTCTGGCTCTGATTTCTCAGGCCACACCAAGTCCCCCTGCAATATGGATGTTCTCGTCAGTTTGCTTGGACTCTGATTCTCCATGCCAGGCAGCTCCTCTTCATGTAGGGCTCCAGTATTCTGATACCGTGGTTTGGGCTACTCTGTTTCTTCCCCATCTAGCTCTGCCACACCTAATGGTTTTAGGACTGAATCATTCAGAAAGGAAAGGGGAATGGTGAGTTCTTCCTTTTTTAATCTTTGTTAATTTGATAAAGTTCTTGTTTTGTTTTCCATTTTCTTAGCTATTTTATCATTTATACATTACAGATATTTTTTTCTGCATTCATCTTCAGCAGTGTTATCTTGCTACATTATGTCTACCAGTATAGGTACTTTAAGTTAGTCCTGGGGGCCAGTTAGCATGTTATGCCATAATTTTATTGAGGGCTATGGCTTTGTCAGTAATTAGTTTATTTGAATAACTTCAGTATTATTTTGCTGTATTTAGCTGGTCTTGTATTTCTCTGATCTTATTTCATGTATGCTTTTATATTTGTTTATACTTTACAAGTTCTGTCTGCCACTGCACCTGTAAAGACAATTCATGGGATTTCCTTACTGACCATTCTAAGCTTGACTAAAGCAGAATGTTTTATTTAAACTTACACAAAACAGTTTGTGCCTTGCCAACATTTTCTAAGTGCTATATAGGTCTTTCCCCCTTCTTTAGTAATAGAAACCATCCCATTGTAAGGGAGATTATTTCAGGCAAAGTATATTTTAAATCAGTTGTATAACAGGCTTTGGGGTTATTGGAAGGTCTAATTACATAGTCTTTGAAACTTTTAAGACCAATGTCACTCTTAACAGTTGTAGTTTTTATAAGTGGTTTCAGTGGTACTGGTTTATCTCCTACCTCCTGCCCCCATTTAGAATGCAGTTGTCAACTTTAACAGGTATAGTAACTATTGAGTTGTCATCCTTTGCTTGGAAGTCTTTGTTGCCACAGAAATACAGAGGTTTCTAGTTAACAAATCTGAGGTGAAGTTTATATTTGTATATTTAATGTGTAAAAACATCAAGCATTTCCTTCTTAAAATTAATGAGACTCTTGCTGCACTATAGAGGTTGATTTTGCTTTTTCTGTCTAATATTTCTCAATCAAGAAATACCCAATTTTCTCTTTTTGGCAAGAGTTTAGAAATCACTTTAAACTCCATCTGTAAATGACCATTTTGAATGCACATGAGAAGCAGACTACCACTCCTCCCAATTTCTTCTAATGCTAGTTCTCATACTAATATAGCCTATCCAGTTTGGGGAACATTCCATTTTTTTATTATGTTAATCACCATACATTACATCATTAGATTTGATGTAGTGTTCCATGATTCATTGTTTGTGTATAACACCCAGTGCTCCATGCAGAATGTGCCCTCTTTAATACCCATCACTGGCTAACCCATCCCCCCACTCCCCTCCTCTCTAGAACCCTCAGTTTGTTTCTGAGAGTCCGTAGTCTCTCATGGTTCGTCTCCCTGTCAGATTCCCCCGCCTTCATTCTTCCCCTCCTGCTATCTTCTTCTTCTTTTTTTTTTTTAACATATAATGTATTATTTGTTTCAGAGGTACAGATCTGTGATTCCATCAGTCTTACACAATTCACAGCACTCACCATAGCACATACCCTCCCCAATATCTATCACCCACCCACCCCCCACCACTCCAGCAACCCTCAGTTTGTTTCTTGAGATTAAGAATTCCTCATATCAGTGAGGTCATATGATACATGTCTTTCTCTGATTGACTTATTTCACTCAGCATAATACCCTCCAGTTCCATTGTTGCAAATGGCAAGATGTCATTCCTTTTGATGGCTGCATAATATTCCATTGTATATGTATACCACATCTTCTTTATCCATTCATCTGTCGATGGACATCTTGGCTCTTTCCACAGTTTGGCTATTGTGGACATTGTTGCTATAAACATCGGGGTGCACATACCCCTTCGGATCCCTACATTTGTATCTTTGGGGTAAATACCCAGTAGTGCAATTGCTGGATCGTATGGTAGCTCTATTTTCAACTTTTTGAGGAACCTCCATACTGTTTCCAGAGTGGCTGCAGCAGCTTGCATTCCCACCAACAGTGTAGGAGGGGGAACATTCCATTGTTAAGGAATGTAATTTGATTACTAGAATTACTGTGAAAATAACATTTAGTTACAAAATATGTAAACTAATAAAAGACCCTATTTTAAATCTACCAATAAAGAATAAGCTTAAGTGTCTTCTGTCTGCTTCAGAATCTTTACTATTGAAACTAGTTATATTGAAATAAGCCTAAATTCTAATTGTTTACACATCTTGGACATGAACATGGAATGATTTGATCAGAGTTCTTATTTTACTGATTTCTATACTAGCTGTATAGAAAATACTGTGTGAAGCTTAATTGAGATATGTTTTAAATGACTAGTTGTTTTAAAAAAATGCTGTGATAAATATGGAAAACTGATATTATATAACTTCGTATTAGTATAGTTAACTTGAAAGTTCTCTTATACTGACTGTAAGTCATTTATAATTGGGTCAAAGTATAAAATTAGTATAATGGCACTATAGTGTTGCTGAAAACAGCCTTCATTTCACATTTCTCTAGTTGTTAAAATTCTGCTCTAAATCTGTATTAATCAAAGTTTTATCATATTCAGGAAAATGCCTGTGTTAATCTTCATAAATATGATTTATTGCAGTGTTGTTCATATCATTTCAATCAGTGTATCAGTAACGCACAAATCAATAAATCTAATAAAGGCTGTTCTCATTTAGCAATTCTGCGTACTCCATTTCAGTAAAATGTAGTCTGGGCAATCAAGCTGATGTCATGTTTTAAAATATTTCAGTTATAACCAAACTGAGAGAGAGTGTTGTTTTGGAACCTATGGCATTAACATTTTTTTCTAATTCATATTTAGATGGACATCATTTAATGTTATGTTTTGGTTTTAGTTCATGTAGAGTAAGATTAGGGAAATTTATAAATGAAAACCTTTATAAAGGTTTTTAAAAAAACTTTATAAAATGTTAGTTAAGTACTGTTTGTGAAAATTTAGGGGTAAAAGTTTCGTATGAAATCATAATCATCTGCATTCAGTAAAATGTACTTTGGATAGACACAAGCTTAGTATTTCTTTCTGCTTTATCTAAATAACCAGTGATTAAACATTTTAATCTAGTTATTATGGTTCTAAAAATAACTTAAAGGCTAGATTTTACAAAGTATATTTTTTGTTGTTAATTATTAGAAATATTTTTGTAAACAGGCGATTTGTTTACATGTTTGATGTATGAAGTACAAAGATTCATCTTCCCCATCTTTAGGGACTGCCACTTTAATACAAGTTAGTAAGAAACTCTTTAAGTTTACTTGCTAGGCTTTGTTACTCCCTTCTGTAAGAACAGCTGATGCCAAGGTGGGGAGAGTTAAAATGTCTTTAAACCAGCTGTCAAAGCATAACTTCCTCAGAGGTAATCTGTTAAAGGGTCAAGCCTATACATACGGACACTTCTAGTATCCTGTCTGTCACCTGGTTACTTTGTGCAACTGGTTAATTCCAAAGTGGTATTTTCCTGTAGTGGCAGATTACTGGGGAAGTTATTTCCATGCATTGTCGATATATATTTATGGCATACTATTTGAGCTGGGGTTTGGGGGAAAAAGGAATCAAAGGTGGGAATCCCCATCTTCCAGAAAATAAGATATACACTGGACATGAAAAATTGAGATAAACTTATTTAAATAAGTAGGTTAGGCTGTTCTAATGGGAATATACTGACTTGGAATAATTGAGACAGATTTACTAAAATTCCACATAGAAAAATTGGTAAAGATTTTTCTGTATCCCAGTTTAAAAAAAATCTTAGCTGCAAAATTTAAATTGTAAGCCTTTTGTAAAGGAGTTGTGTAATTTTTTTACTTATGTCCTTTAATCCCCACAATAATCCAGTAACATTGACATTGTTATTCCTATTTTAGAGATGAGGAAACCGAGACTGATAGAAGTTAAATAATTTATCTATAGCTTCATAGCTACTGAAGCTTGTCTGGTTGAAACTTGGATCTGAATCTTCACTCTTAACCATGTGGTTTGCTATACTGTTTCCTCTACATTGATTATGCCCTTTATTGCACCATGCAATCAGTATTTGCTGTTTTAGTCTGGAATCTGGTCATCTTATTTATAAAGGGAGTGGATTCTCTGATTTTAACATCAGACATTCTTTAACTGTAGAGTCTCTCTTGAATACTTTAAATGATAACTAGAAGAAAAGAATGATCAGTTTTTAAAAAGACTCATCATTTCATTTTGACTGGTTTAATTAAAATGAAATTTGCAAAAAATATTTGGAGAGCCTTGGCTATTAAAAGATTCAACAGGGGTTGGGGCACCTGGGTGGCTCAGTTGGGTAGGCATCGTGATCCTAGGATCCTGGGATTGAGCCCTGTGTTGAGCTCCCTGCTCATCAGGGAGCCTGCTTCTCCCTCTCCTCCCCACTCATGCTCTCTCTTGCTGTCTCTCTCTCTCTCAAATGAATAAATAAAATATTAAAAAAAAAAAAAAGATTGAACAGGGATGCCTGAGTGGCTCAGTTGGTTAAGTGTCTGACTCTTGGTTTTGGTTCAGGTCATGATGAGGGTGGAAGGATCAGACCCTGTGCTGAGTCTGCTTGAGGTTCTTTCCCCCTTCCTCCCCTTCCCCCTGTGCTCTCCCTGCTCCCAGGTGTGCACTTTCTCTCTCAAATAAATAAAATCTAAAAAAAAAAAAGATTGAACAGAAAAATGCCTGGTTAATTGCAAGATAATAATTTCCCCACCCTAGTGGTTAATGTTAACTTTCAGCAACCTTTCTTTTGGATAGCATACAATCAGCATAAAGAGTACTTTCTTACTTTTAATTTTTAGCTGTCTTTTAAAAGAAGCATTAATCATTATATGTATTTGGGGTGAATCTTTTTTTAATTGAGGGCATAAAGCAGAAGGGAGAGATGCATATATATATTTATATATTGTGTATATATATATATATATATTTGATTCTAACTGTGTTTTTAAATGCTCATTGGCTTCCAAAAATGATTTAAGCTGATTGGTTGATGAATGATGCTTCCTTTTTCAATTTTCTGAGTTTTAAAAATCTTCTAAATTAGAAATACAATTTTAAAAAAGTGGTTGTTTTTGTCTGAGAAATCAGATGTAGAGTCTTATTTTGTTTGACCAGCATTGTCAGTTTTTTAAAGCAATGATATTTGTTCCAAATTAGTTTCTTTCAAAGTTAAACATTATTAACTGTTTTACATAATGTGGAATTGTGTTCTTGCACACACACCCAAACTGGTGTCATTCTTTTTGCTTTACAGGACCCATCTAGAACGGTTTCAGGCAGATATAAAAGGTAAGACTTCCTAAGTTTTAACTTACAGCATATTACAAACATGACTGTAATATCTGTCTGACTGTGGCCTAACTATAACTGTTTCAAACAGCTTGTTGAAAAATGAGAAACCTTAATATTGTGCTATTAAGAAGAAATTACATTGTGGGTGGGAGTATAGTAATGTCTCTCTGATCATGACTGATTCTGACATACCCTACTGTTTTTGAAAACTATGCATACCATGAATTTGTATGGAACTGATGAAATTAGCAAAATAGAAACTTAGAATCATTTTCCCTTATGTATTTGAACATTGAAAATATAAATACACTACTTTTATTAGTCAACGTAGGCTGCCATAACAAAACACCTTGGAAAGGGATGGCTTAAACAGAAATTACTTTTCTCACCGTTCTGGAGGCTGGAAGTCAGCGATTAGAGAGCCACCAAGATCAGGTTCTGGTGAAGGCCATCTTCAGGGTTGCAGACTAACAACTTCTTGCTCTGTCCTTACTGTGGTATCGAAGGGGCCAAAGAACTCTCAGATCGCTTTTATCAGAGCACTAATTCCATCCATGAGGACTCTACGTTTGTGACCTAAGCACCTCTGAAAGACCTCTGAAAGGCTCCACCTCCCAATACTACTACATTGAACATGAGGATTGCAACATACGAATTTTGGGAGGATGCAGAACATTCAGACCATACCAAGTCTTCTACGCTATGAGTAATGCTTTTACCAGAAAACATGCTTGAGAGTATGTATGTACGTGTATAAGAAGAAAATCAGAATTAGATATGAGAAGTTGTTTAATGGAGATGCTTGGGCTATCAGCTTCCTTTTTCCCTGGTGACATCATAAAGGTTACAGATGATGTGGTCATACATGTGCTAATAATCATAGAATAATGATAAACCTTATCAAGTGCTTATAATGTCCAAGGTGGTTTATAGAGCAATCTCAGTCCTCGCAGTTATCTTAAAAGGTAGGTACAATAGGTACAATGTTTACTTTCATTTTGTAGATGAGAGAAGTGGGGCTCAAGAGGTAGAATAATTTCACTAGGGAACAAGGCTAGTTAGTCATTAGTAGAGTCAAGATTTGAACTCAGACAGCCTGACTCCAGAATACACATGCTTGCACCATCTACCAAAACTTATTGGTTAAAATAAAGTTTTTTTAAAAAGGCAAGACAAGGTTATTAGATGTGTGCTTGTAGATACCCTACTCAATGTGGTATCTAAATAAAACTGTCGTATACTTAAAAAAAAAAAAGGCAAGACATGACTTGCAAAGGGCAGGATTAACCTGGGTATATAATTTACCATACCTATAAAACCTTTGATTTCCTCTATTTGTATGTTAAAGTTTGAAGTGTTTGGTTGAAAGTTTTGATTATTATATTCCATCTAAAATAAAACATTGATTAAGAGGAGCTCTAATTTTAATACTATTACATGTAAATCTCAATTTTTAATTTTTACTATGGGCCATAATATCTACTACAAGTAGAAAAAGGTAAGAAGGCCAGAATAATCAACAATTGAGTAAGAAAGCAAAACTGTCTCAGGTGAACTTAGTATGTTTGCTACTGCTTCTGTTTTAATTTTCATTTCTGAGTAATTTTGATTTAGGTATAATGAAACCTGTGATTCTTTTAAGTGTCTAACAGTTATACATTGCTTAATAATTTTTACTTAACATGAATAGCTTAAATTGGAAAGAATCTCTTTTCTTTTGCCCGAAATTATTGCCAGTCAAATAGCTTTGATTTGGCTTATTTCCATGCCACATGCACAAACCAAAAACATTTTTATCATTAGTTTTTGGTTTGGGGATAAAGATAAATTTCAGTAACTTAATAAATGTATAAATATTTACTTATTAAATAGTAAACCTTGAATTATAATTGACACTTTTCAGATTAGTGTTCTTTAAGTAGAATCAACAGGGAATAATTTTCTTATAAATACTCATCAAAAGCTTCATTTACATTTCATTGTGTTAAATCAGGAAGAAGATTGTTTTCCATCATGTATGTTTCTCTTTTTAAGCTTTTCAGACCACTGTTTTGCTTGGGACCTGTTCCTACACTGGTACCTTTTTAATTTTCATGACCTAGAGCATGTTTTGTTAATTTTCAGCTTTCAGAGGTTTAGCTCTGTTTAATACTATTATAAAATAAACATTTTTTAAAGCTTCTAGTCATTATTCACTGACTTACAGCAACTCGTAGTTTGAATACTGTTTAAAAAGAGGAAAAATAACTAAAAAAATAAAATCTAGAATCTAATTTGAAATTATCAATTCCTTATCGAGAGGAATTTGTTAAATTGTACATCAGCAGTTAATTACTTTGACTAATCTGTCAGCACGTTGTAGCAATGACTAGAGAATGGATGTTGTTGATGAGGGTGTCTGCCGACTATTGGGCATTTAAAAAAAGGAAGACTGCCTAAAGAATAGAAATTTGGCCACATAGGTTAGAAAATGTTTCCAGTGTACCAAATAACTTTATGATATACTGTACACAGCTAGACAAACTCTTAAAAAGTCAATTGGAGGATACAAAACCCACAAAACTAGTTTGTATATGTGCTGTTATAAATTATGAATTAAATATTTAATTTTTTCTTACAAATATCAAGAATGTACTTTTTGAGCTTTGAGTCTGTTAAACACTCTAGTTAGGCTGTATTTAATCGAATCAACTCTTGTTTATCTAGAGCATCTCTTATATATTGACTAATTTCCTTTTTAAAACATATTTAGAGGCACCTGGGTGGCTCAGTCGGTTAAGTGGCTGTCTTTGGCTCAGCTCATGATCCCGGAGTCCCAAGATCAAGCCCCACATTGGGCTCCCTGCTCAGAGGGGTGTCTGCTTCTCCCTCTCCCCCTCCCCCTGCTTGTGCTCTCTCTCAAATAAATAAAATCTTTAAAAAAAAATATTTAGAGACTATTTGGAGGTGGGAATTACAAAATTCTTGCAACTCAAGATTTAGGAAAGATGAATCAGTATCATGTATTTGTAGGTGGTTTTGTTTCGCTTTTTCAATGTGTGATTTTCTTTGAGAGAGCGAGAATGAGAGAGAGAGAGAGCACATGAGAGGGGGGAGGGTCAGAGGGAGAAGCAGACTCCCCGCTGAGCAGGGAGCCCGATGCGGGACTCGATCCCAGGGCTCCAGGATCATGACCTGAGCTGAAGGCAGTTGCATAACCAACCAATGCCCATAAGTTTATAGGGCATTGGTTAAAATAAAGTTTTTTTTAAAAAGGCAAGACAGGTTATTAGATGTGTGCTTGTAAATACCCTACTCAGTGTGGTATCTAAATAAAACTGTCATACACTTAAAAAAAAAAAAAAGGCAAGACGTGACTTGCAAAAGGCAGGATTAACCTGGGTATATAATTTACCATTTTTATTTATGTATGTAATTAAGCCATCAGGAATGACTCTGAATTAAAAAATATGGGAAGCAAGTTAAGACAAATACTAAGTTTTATCATTCTCACATAGTAATTAACTGGTCCCTTTGTTTTCACAAATATATTTAATGCAGTATTAATTATTTTATTAAGTAATTATGGAGTCAGAAGTTCTTCTAAGTCCTCTCCCCCAACAATAATCCCATCAGGCAGCAGGACAGGTACCTTCTTTCCAAAGTGAGGAAAAAGGCTTTAGTTCAGTGAACCTTTGTTAATACCACATTCCCTCTGAGCAGAAATTAATTGGGAAGGAGAGGAAATATTGCAAGGTTTTCGTTTTATTTTTTGTTTTTAAAGATTTATTTGAGAGAGAGGGTGCGTGCCGCCAGTGAGTGGGGCGGGGAGGGGCAGAGGGAGAGGGAGAGAAGCAGACTCCCCACTGAGCTTGTCAAGGGGCTTGATCTCACCGTCAGTTAGATCATAATCTTGACAGGAGCTGGAGCTGAAATTAAGAGTCTGAAGCTTAACTGACTGAGCCACCCAGGCACTACAAGGTTTTGATTTTATAAAGAGCATGGACATATCAGAATATGAATGTTAGAATAAACATTATCTTAACTAAAACATAGGTGCAAAATCCTATTTCAAATCTGTAGTGTTTCATGTTATTATTGTACTTCTTTCTATAACTATAATGTGTGTACTTCACCAGGACTTTTCTTCCCCTTAAAAATAATGTTAATAATGACTAACTTGGATGGTAGGGTTATGAGTAGGCTTTTCTAATTCAAATCTTCAATAGTGAGGACTGCCTTTAAAAAAAAGAAAACAATTTTTAAATTGTATAAAAATTCTACCCTGATCGTTTTTAGTAACTGCAAAAAATTATATTTTTTACTTCCACTTTATTTTTTAGGCTTTTTATTTGTATGACGGTGAGCATGATGGATGAATGATTTTGCATTCTGGTTTGCTCCTTAGTTAATGTAACACAAGTATCTTCAACTTTTAAGTTTTAAAGAGAATGGCTGCTATCAACAGAGCAGTCTCTTTCTCCCTTTCAATGAAGTACAGCATAAATATAACAGAGACACTCATTATAACTGCTTTGGGGACCCATAATTTCTTTTTTTATTTATTTAAGTAATTTCTACACCCAACATGGGCCTGAGATCAAGAGTTGTATGCTATTCTAACTGAGCCAGCCAGGTGCTCCCCAATTCTTTATTAGGACAAAACGTGACTACAGTTCTTTTCCTTAAGAGCCAACGTTCTCTTCCAGTCAGTTCTGCTTTAATACATGTTTTTGGAAACTCGAAGTTGTCCCAGTGGATATATTAGGGAACAATTTGACCATAACACAAATTTTGTGTTTGCTTATACCCAGTTTTGTTCATCAGAAACACTAGGTAAGGGGCGCCTGGGTGGCTCAGTCATTAGGTGTCTGCCTTCGGCTCAGGTCATGATCCCAGGGTCCTGGGATCAGGCCCCACATTGGGCTCCCTGTGCAGCGGGGAGCCTGCTTCTCCCTCTCCCACTCCCCCTGCTTGTGTTCCCTCTCTCGCTGTGTCTCTGTCAAATAAATAAATAAAATCTTTAAAAAAAAAAAAGAAAAGAAAAGAAACACTAGGTAAACACAGAAAACTGTACCCAGCTCAACTGAACCATGTAGGAAGACACAAAACACACACCTCAAACATCTACCAGCTGACTTTAGTGTGAGCCACAGCCATTCATTCACATATCTGGTATCACAACTTCCCATTTGATTTCAGATAACTCTCCTTTTTACACCTCTTGTGGAAAAAAGGGATCACTTTTAAAAGATACTGTATCTTCAGATTCTTTTTTTTTTAGATTTATTTATGAGAGAGAGAGAGAGAGAGATAACCAGAGCAGGAACACAAGCAGGGGGAGTGGGAGAGGGAGAAGCAGGCTTCCCGCTGAGCAGGGAGCTGAGCAGGGAGCTGAGCAAGGAGCCCCATGCTGGGGTCGATCCCAGGACCCCGGGACCATGACCTGAGCTGAAGGCAGATGCTTAACAACTGAGCCATCCAGGCGCCCCACTTCAGATTATTTCTATCTCAGATACTATCTCACATCTGTTGTTTTGAACTACCAAACAAAGAAGTTCAAACCTTTAGTTGTCACTGGGTTCTTAGGATCTTTCATAGGAAATTACATAGAACCTATTTAAGTTTAGAAGGTGAATAATTTATTCAGAAAATTTTCATGCAAAGAATTAAGATGTTGCAGCTTTTTTCTAAATGGCACTTTCTTTATAACCATTGTTTTAAAACCAGGAGTTCTTGTTTGATTGCACATGTGTTTTGAGAACCACTGAGTCACAAGAAATTTCTTTGGTTTGTTGTTTAGGGATCAAACCGAAACAATCAGCCAAATTGTTTAAAGGTGAGAATTACAGACTAAAGACCAAATGTATCTTCCAATAACTGAAGAGAAACCAGGATTCTTGGACTATATGTGTTTTCTAAGGAAATATATTCCTTCTCAAAATGTCTTATTTTTGTATTAATATATTCTGTATTTTACCAAATACTGTAAGGCAGACAACAGCTATATGTTCTAGCTGTGGTTTTTCTGGTTAATGGATATTACAAATGGACGTGAATATCAAAAAATGATAATTTAAAAGTAATTGAGTTACCGGTACATTTTGTGGACCTAATGGTTCCCTTGTGGATCTGTGACTTTTTATCTATGCTGTAAATATTATTAGCTAAGATTTATATAGTATTATGTACCATACACTATTCAAAGTACTTTCCTTATACATTAATTCAGTTAATTCTCCTGGTAGCCTTATGAGGGAGATGTTTTATTATCCCCATTTTACAAATGAGCAAACTGAGGCACAGTGAAATTTAATGACTTGTGTGAGATCAGACATATTAATTGGTTGATCTTATCAACATATGTTGCTTTACCTCATGGTAATATTAATTTGCCTAGTATGGGTAGAATGTAGAGTGTTTGATTCAGAGTTTGATTTAGCTTATTTTGACTCCCAAGGAACTGGAAGGTACCAGTAACTGGATTTTTTTTGTTTAACATAGTTTTTTTGTTTTTGTTTTTGTTTTTTGCAAAGTAACTTCTCCTCACGTGGCTTTGGATTTCACAGAGTTTGCTCAGCTATCTTTACTTTCGTTCTGGCTACAGTATGGGAAAACAACTTTTGTTCTTATAATCTTCAAATCCAACAAGATCTAAGGTTATCTTTATAATCATGAAAGAAATTATGTGATAACATTTGGTACATTATTTTTAAGTGCATTTTATGTATTATATTTCCTTGGAAATTAACCACTAATCTGAACTTGCTCTTCCATATTTAATCTCTGCTTTTAAGAGCTTTGAGAGGTACTTCAAATATCATAAAGTTCATTCTTTGAAAATATACAATTCAGTGGTTGATAGTACTTAAACAGTGTTGTATAACCATTACCATTATCTAGTTCCAGAACTACCCCCACACCAAAAAAAGGGGAAAACCCATGCCTGTTAAATGGCCAGCCAGTCCCCATTTTCGCTTCCCCTCAGCTTTAGCAACCAGTACTCTCTTTTGTGTTTTTATAGATTTGAATATGCTGGGTAATGCATATAAATGAAATCATACAAATATGTGGCCTTCTGGTCTGGCTTCTTTCATATAGCGTAACATCTGCCAAGATTTATCTGTGTTGTAGCCTGCCTGGTTAATACCACATTTTATTTAACCATTCATCATTTAATGGACATTTGGGGTGTTACCACCTTTTGGCTCATAGGAATTATATTAGGATATGTAATATATAGTATGCTGTGAACATTCATGTGTAAATTTTTTTGGTTCCTATTTGTTCTTAATATACAGAAATTTTTCATATTGTTTAGTTGAAAATTCTTCTGAAAAAAAATAGATGTTTTATGTCATATATGTTTTGAATAATTCTGAGGTACAAGGTACTATGCTTGGTGTTTGGGTGACACATGTTAAGATAATAAGAGTATAATTTTAGCTGTTCTTACCAAATGTAGTGACCATCTGGAAGAATGTTTTCTGGGTTTGTCAGGTAGTGAAATTTAGCAACTAGCTATATTTGATGACATAACTGTCATATTTGATCTCTTTAGGATAATTTACTATATGTAATATACCAGAAATGAGCATGTATGATAGCCCTAACTGGAAAAACTTAAATTTCTAACAATGAGGTAGGTTATAAGCTATAACGTATTAGTATAGTATGAATAATTATAATGCAGACATTAAACTGAACCTGTAGAAAACAGTTATATAGGATCATTATTACCTATTTATGTTAAATGGGGAAAGGGGGTATATTACAGAGAGAATGATACAAAACAAAGTATAATAGATATCAAGTGTTCATAACTTGAAATCTAAAATTATGTAATAGAATATAATGTTTATTAATGAATAAATAAATAATTATCGTTTCATCAGATTTTCAAAGGGGGCTGTGATCCAAAAAAGTTAAGAACTACTATGTTGTAAAATGTATCGGCAGTTATCTCTGGGTTGGTGGAATTACTGGAGATAAGTGATTTACATGTTTTGTTTCCTACAGTTAATACATATCAATTTGAGTAGAGTCTGAGAGTTTTTGATTTTGATCTTTAGTTGCTGTGTGTGTGTGTGTGTGTGTGTGTGTGTGTAAAGGAAGAAAGGGAAGACCTACACAGAGTTAAGGGGCTGTTTTGAGGAAAGAGTGGGAGTAATGGTGGGAGAGAATAAGATAGCAAAACATGTTAAAAATATGGAGGGCAATCGTGTACTTGGTTATTAGGGATTTCATAGTTTATCCAGTACTGCTAAATATTTGATATCCATTCTAAAAGTGGGATTTTACTCAGGAGTCTCGTATTTCTTCTAATTACTAAGCCTTAAAATACCTATTTTAGTGGAAAATTCCTCTGGCTATAATCTTATAATGCTGTGCCAATCTTGTTCTCATGATAGTTTTAGAATAACAGTGTTTTATTCCCCAACATAACACCTCCTAGTCTTTCCACAGAAGATGTGAAAATTCCCAGAGGGGGGAAACCTTCCAGTAAATGGAAGTATTTATCTCTGATGGCACTTTATTCTTTTCCCTTTTCTGAACATTATAGTTAATATCTTTAATAGGTAAGGGCAAAGGGGATTCTTTTTGGAATTGTATTAGTTAGAGCTTTAGGTTAACATTCCTAGTAGAATATTACAAACTTTTTGGAGTTAATGAAACAGTCTTTTATTCTGTATATTTTGCACTGTACATGTCTGTCCCTCAAAATAGATGGAAAACATTTCTGTTTTTAAAATAAACGAGCTGGGCGCCTGGGTGGCTCAGTTGGTTAAGTGACTGCCTTCAGCTCAGGTCATGATCCTGGAGTCCCAGAATCAAGTCCCACATTGGGCTCCCTGCCCAGCAGGGAGTCTGCTTCTCCCTCTGACCCTATCCCCTCTCATGTGCTCGCTCTCATTCTCTCTCTCAAATAAATAAATAAAATCTAAAAAAAAATAAACAGCTAAATTTGGCAAGAGATCAAGTATTATTCACAATTTTGACAGTATTCTTTATAGACCTAATACATAGTGGCGATAAAGCACTGATTTTTTTAGTAATAATTATTCCTTGTTTTGAATTTGTATAATAGTATCATTTATGTAGTGACAAGCCTAATATGAAGGATTTCAGAAATTGTTAATGGGTTAAATTTTCTGAAATACCTAAGCTTCTGCATCAAGCAAATACAAAGCTGTTAAGGGATATCCATATTTCTAGGTTTTTATGTTTGTGGTTGTCAGCATTGTAATTTCTACATGAATAATGTTGTGGTTGATGCAGATAATTGGATTTTTTAAGTGAAAAGCTTTTTAAAAATGATTCCAGTGCCCTTCTATAATATGATATGGTTTCAGTGATACCCTACTCTCTTGATTTCCACTCCACCATTTTGCTGCGATTTCCCAGTCTTATTTGTAGTTCTTCCTTTCTGTACTTGTTTTTTGTGTTGATATTACTCAGCTGTCTGTCTTCAGCTTTATTCTCTTTTTGTTCTGTGTATTTGTGCCAGAAATTTTCTTTACTTCTTTGACTTCTGGTACTACCTATACATACACCAATGACTCCCAAGTCATTGACTCTATATCTGTATAACCAACAACTTTTAAATATCTACTTATAGATATCGCAGAAGTATCTCAAACTCAGCATGTTCAAAAGTAAACTTGTAAAACCTGGTGGATTTTAGTAGTTGGCATCAAGATCTACTTTTGCTCAAGCCAGATATCTGGACATTGTTTGTGACCCTTCTTCTTCTTCTTTTTTTCCCCCGCTACCTCATCTACATTCAGGCATTTATCAAGACTATTGAGTTTATATCTCCTGCATATCTCCAGTGCCAACACACCAATCAAGGACATCATCATCTCTTACATATTATTGTGATAGCCTCCAAACTGGCCTCCCAGCTTCCAGTTTTGTTTATCTTTCATGCATTTATTTAAATGATTTTTTCACTTTCCTTACTTTAATGGCTTCCTGTGACCTTTAAATTAAGTCTAAACTAGTCTCCAAAGTGGGGTGATACACAAGATAATGTTAGTATGCGAGAAGAAAATCTTCTTAAAATCTCAGGTCTTGACCCTCAGGGTTGTAGGATTGAGCCCCGGGTGGGGCTCTGCATTCAGTGGAGAGTCGGCTTCCCCTCTCCTCCTCCACTCGTGTGTGCACATTCTCTCTTTCTCTCTCAAGTAAACAAATCTTTAAAAAATAAATACAAAGATGATCACATGGTTGTTCAGCAGGCAAAATATACAAAATCAGATCTGTTCTTATATGCTTATTTGGGAGTTTTAAGTTGAAAGGTTTTAAAAATTGAAATTCTTATTTTATGTCTTTTTGCTATGAAAGCCATTTAAGATCAAATTTGCAAACTGATCTTAAAACTAGCTCTTTGAATGGCTGTATCACAGTGTTAAAGTAAGACCCTAAGAAGTAATGAAACATATTCAACTATACTTTCATTAAAAATATTATAGTCAGTTTTTAGGAAAACAAAAAATTTTGTATCATAAATAATTAAAACAAATTTTAAATTCTTTTCATCCCTTTGTGTTCTATTTTTTGTGATACAGATGATAATATTTTAATAGGATGATTATATTGTAAATCATATTTTCTATATATTACATACATGTATTATATATTACATATATTAACTGTATTATATATAATAATGTATAATGTATATAGTATATGTAAATATATGATTTATATAATATGATTATAAATCATTATGAAAATTGTAGACAAAGATACATACCAACATGGTTATGTAATAAATAAAGTTTGGAGACCAGTTCAAATTCTTCCATAAAATAGCTTTCAGGTTTCCTGCCTGCTTTTCAAGGATCATATCTTACCATGCCTATATTTACGTTTCATGCCTAAGCATATTGGACTTTTCTCTTTCTTAAATGGGCCACGTACCCTTTGTTTGTAGATATTTGTACATTCTTATTCTTCTTTTAAGTCTGAGTTTAAATATTGTCTAGCATGCATAGTGCTACTCAAAGTATGGTCCTTCATTTGTTACCAACCCATGACAAGATAAGAACAGCATTTGGAGAGTAAACACTTAGAAGCTTAAATTGCATTTTGATATTGTCATCCTCACATCCAAGTGCATGATCAGTGTTCTCCTTTCTGAATAGGATATTAACTAGTTCAAGTGCCATGATGCTTGTGTGATTTTTTTTTTTAACTCTAAGTTTTTTAGAGCTGTTTAAAATTAACAGCAAAATTGAGGGGACGGTACAGAGATTTCCAGTGTATCTCCTGCCTCCCCTCACTCATAGCCTCCTGCATTATCAGTATTCCCCATCAGAGAGGCACAGTTGTTAAAACTGATAAACTTCTATATGGCATCATAATCACCCAAGGTGCATAGTTTACATTATGGTTCACTCTTAGTGTTGTACATTCTATGGGTTTGGACAAATGAAAGACATGTATTCATCATTATGGCATACAGAGTATTTTCCCAGCTCTGAAAGTCCTCTGTACTCCATCTGTTTATCCTTCCCTGTGTTAGCTCTCCCTCTACCCCTTGGAAACTACTGATCTTTACTTTCACCATAGTTTTGCCTTTTCCACAGTGTCATATAATTGAAATCATACAGTATATAGTCTATTCATATTGGCTTCTATCACTTAGTAATATGCATTTAAGCTTTTTAGCACTGAATAATATCCCATTGTCTGCATATACCACAGTTTATTTGTCCATTGACCTATGAAAGGATATTGTGATTGCTTCTAAATTTTGGCAATTAGGAATAAAGCTGTTGTAATCATCCCTGTGCAGATTTTTGTGTAGACATAATTTTCTTCAGGTAAATATCAAGAAGCATGATTGATGGAGTATATGGTTAAAAGTATATTTAGTTTCATAAGAAGCTACCAAACTGTCTTCCAGAGTGGTTGTGCCATTTTACCTGCCTGCTAGCAGTTCTATATCTTCAATAGCATTTGGGATTCTCATTGTTTCTGATTTTAGCCATTCTAATGGGTGTGCATTATTTTAATTTGCATTTCCCTGATGACATAATATGGAACATCTTTTCATATGCTAATTTCCATTTGTATGTCGTCTTTGACAAGGTGTCTGTTAAGGTCTTTGGCCTATTTTTTTTTTTAAGATTTTATTTATTTGACAGAGAGATAGAAAGCACAAGTAGGCAAGAGAGGCAGGCAGAGAGAGAGGGAGAAGCAGACTCCCCACTGAGCAGGGAGCCTGACGTGGGGCTTGATCCCAAGACTCTGGGATCATGTCCTGAGCCGAAGGCAGCCGCTTAACCAACTGAACCACCAAGGTGCCCCGTGGTCTTTGGCCTATTTTTTAATAGGATTGTTTATTGTTGAGTTTTAAGAGTTCTTTGTACGTTTTGGGTAATAGTTCTTTGTCAGGTGTGTCTTTTATAAGTATTTTCTTTCAGTGTGGCTTGTCTTCCCATTTTTTTTTTTTAAGATTTTATTTATTTGACAGAGAGTGGAGGGCAGGGAGAGCACAAGCAGGGGGAGTGGCAGGCAGAGGGAGAGAGAAGCAGGCAGAAAGAGAGGGAGAAGCAGAGTGCCTGCTGAGCAGAAAGCCAGACAGGGGGGCTTGATCCCAGGACCTGACCTGAACCAAAGGCAGATGCTTAACCGACTGAGCCACCCAGGCACCCCCTTTGCATTTTCTTAACATTGTCCTTTACAGAGTAGAATTTTTTTTTTTTTTTTAAGATTTTATTTATTTACCTGACAGAGAGAGAGAGACAGCGAGAGAGGGAACATAAGCAGGGGGGTGGGAGAGGGAGAAGCAGGCTTCCCACTGAGCAGGGAGCCCGATGCAGGGCTCCATCCCAGGACCCTGGGATCATGACCTGAGCTGAAGGCAGACGCTTAACGACTGAGCCACCCAGACACCCCTTCTTGTGTGAGTTTTGGCAGACTGTATCTTTTAAGGAATTGGTCCATTTCACCTAGGTTATTAAATTTGTGAGAAGAGTTGTTCACAGTATTCCTTTTAATGTCCATGGACTCTCTAGTGCTGTCCCGTCTTTCATTTCTGATACTAATAATCTGTGTTCCCTCATTTGCTTAGCCTAGCTAGAGGCCTATTGAATTTATTGATCTTTTCAAAGAAACAGTTTCTGGTTTCATTGATTTTCTTTTTGTTTCCTGTTTTCGATATCATTGATCTTCTCTGATTCTTATTTCTTCTGCTTGCTTTGGATTAATTTATTCTTTCTTTTCCAGTTTCCTGAGCCAGAAACTTAAAAGTATTGATTTTAGATTTTCTTTCTTTTCTATCATATGCATTCAGTGCTGTAAATTTCCCTACAAGCACTGCTTTCATTGCATTCCACAAATTTTAAGTCGTGGGTTCATTTTTGTTCAGTTCAAATAAAAATTCTTTGAGATTTCTTCTTTGACTCATGTGTTATTTAGAAGTCTATTAATTAATTTCTACACATTTTACAATTTTCCAGTTACCTTTCTGCTATTAATTTCTAGTTTAATTCTGTTTTGGTCTGAGAGCAGACACTGTATAATTTCTATTCTTTTGAATTTGTGAAGATGTGTTTTATGGTCTAGAATATGGTCGGTCTTGATGAATGTACCATGCGAGCTTGGGAAAGAATATTCTTCTGTATGTGTGTTATTTTTTATGTTAGTTGTAACCCCAAATGTGTAAGAACTGAAGAAAACAACAAGGAGTTATTTACTTTAAAAATCTTGCATTGAATTTAATCAGATTTATTCTTGTTTCATAAAGAAGATAAGTAAAACGTAAGTATATAATTAAATAAAAATAAACATAGAAAATCTTTTTCATCCTTTTCAATTTCTGCTTTTGTTAGTGTATCTAAATCTAGGAAGTAAAATTTATATTCCTTATTTTTAATCCCATTTACTTATAATAAAACAAGATTTACTAGACTTTTTTTGATAGGAAAAGATAATACCTTTTCTGAATTCGACACTAGCAAAATCAAATGATGCTGATGATAGAAGTAATTTTAAAGAGTTACAGACCAAAAGAGTTTGTGCTAGTTTTGTTGGGAAGTATTAGTTTTCCTATACAGGCATACCTTGTTTTATTGCGCTTTGCTTTTTTGTACTTCGTAGTTACTGTGTTTTTTTACAATTTGAAGGTTCAAGACCAGTAGAGGAAGTAACTGCAGATGTGGTAGAAATAACAGGAGAACTAGAATTAGAAGTGAAGCCTGATGTGACTGAGTTGTTGAAATCTCATGATAGAACTTTACTGGATAAGGAGTTGCCTCTTATGGATGAGCAGAGAAAGTGGTTTCTTGAGATGGGTGTTTTCCTCTTCACTCCTGGTGAAGATGCTGTGAAGTTTGTTGAAAGGACAGCAGAGGATTTAGATAATACATAAACGTGGTTGATAAAGCACTGGCAGGGTTTGAGAGCATGACAACCAATTTTGAAAGAAATTCTGCTGTGGGTAAAATGGTATGTAATAGCATTGCATGCTGCAGAGAGATTGCGAAAGGAAGAGTCAGTCAATGCATCAGACTTCATTGTTGTCTTATTTTGAGAAATTGCCACAACCACCCCAGCCTTTAGCAACCACCACCCTGATCAGTCAGCAGCCATCAACACTGAGGTATGTGTAGATTGCTTTGGGTAGTGTAGACCCCCCACCCCCAACACCAGCAAAAAACTTAGGACTCATTGATAGTTCAGATGATGGTTAGCATTTAAAAAATATTTCTAAACTTAAGCATGTACATTGTTTCTTTGTTTAATGTTATGTTAGTCACCATACAGTACATCATTAGTTTTTGATGTAGTGTTCCATCGTTCATTGATTACATTGTTTCTTTAACATAATGTTATTGCACATTTAATAGGCTACAATGTAGGTGTTGACAAGGATGGGGACAAAGGGGAACCCTCTTGCACTCTTCGTGGGAATGCAAACTGGTGCAGCCATTCTGGAAAACAGTATGGAGGGTCCTCAGAAAGTTAAAAATAGAACTACCCTATGAGCCCAGCAATTGCACTACTAGGTATTTCCTCAAAGAATACAAAAATACAGATTCAAAGGGGTACATGCACCCTGATGTTTATAAAAGCAGCGTTATCAACAATAGCCAAACTATGGAAAGAGCCCAAATGTCCATCGACTGATGAATGGATAAAGAAGATGTAGTCTTACATACAATGGAATATTAATCAGCCATCAAAAAGAATGAAATCTTGCCATTTGCAATGATGTGGGTGGAGCTAGAGTATATTATGCTAAGAAAAATAAACATACCATATGATTTCATTCATATGTGGAATTTAACAAAACAGATGAACATATGGGAAAGGGGAAAAGAAAAAAGGAGAGGGAAACAAGCCATAAGAGACTCAATGATAGAGGACAAACTGAGGGTTGAGGGAGGGGGGAGGTGGGTTGGGATGGGCTAGATGGGTGATGGGGATTAAGGAGGGCACTTGTTATGATGAGCACTGGGTGTTGTATGTAAGTGATGAATCACTGAATTCTACTCCTGAAACCAATATTGAACTGTGTTTTAACTAACTAGAATTTAAATAAAAATTAAAAAAAAAACTTACTAACATTTTTTAGTTATATAAAATTTAAAAAATAGTCTATGGTGTAAACATAACTTTTATATGCACTGGGAAACCAAAAAATTCATTTGACTCTCTTAATTGCAATACTTGCTTCATTGTGGTGGTCTGGAACCAAACCCCAAAGTATCTCCGAGGAATGCCTGTGTTGAGTCCAATTTTTACCCATAATTGATGGGGAAGTGCTAAAACCACAGTGGGTTATTTGCAGTGATGTCCTGGCTGCTACGACAATAATACCATCAAAATTTAAGTGGCATTTATATGTATTACATAAGTGCATTCACAACCACAAATGAATTATTTGAAAGAAGGAATGTTACAGTTAAGCTGGCAGAAGCGGATCTTCAGGATTTCTTATGTAATCAGTAGGGCTTTTTTAGTTTCTTTAAAAGTCTCATTATCATGTTGCTAACATTAAAAACAACTACACACAAATGAAAAGACAAAGGTGTTTGGAAATGTTGGATGAATCCGTTACAAAGAAGATAGTTTATGTAATACTTTCTGACAACACCATAGCTTGATATATTTAGGAACAGTTTAGTGATACAGAAGACTGACTCCCTAGACATATAAAGATAGGAAAGGAATTTTTGTTACAATTTGATGAACACATTGATTTTGTTAATATGACAGTGATATGAAGGCAGAATTTATTTTTCAACTTCCTTGCTGACAAACACAACTTATTATGAATTATGTAAAACTTTGAAGCGTTAACAAATCAACAAATGTGGTCTGGAGTTTTGCTTTTGTAGGAGTATGTTCTGGTTATAGAGAGATGGTGACAAGAAAAACATGCTGGAACTTGTGCAGTAATGTAAATCAATGTCCTGCTTCTTTCATTGAGAAAGTCTTGCTATTATCAGCTGAACTAAACTGTACTTTCTATATCACCTAAATTAACAGTAGTTCACAAAAGTGTGAATTGCTTAAACACTAATGCATTAAATTTGAGATTAAAAAAAATGATAGTTTGGAAGCAGAGCCAGTCAACTGTTACCATATGCTAAGGAATACAATAATTTTCAAAGGGAGATGGTCAGACAAAAGTGTTTGAACTTTGGGACGAATGCTTAGTGTTTTTGCAAGATAAGGAACCAGTTTGGTTCCCAAACTTTTTAAATATGTGAATTAGACTTATTTGTCTGATAGCCTTATTCTTTTTTAAAAATGATCTTAGCCTTCCATGCAAGGAAAGAATGTCAGATGTTTTTAATGTTATATAATATCAAAGGACAAAAATGAAAGTTAGAAATTTTGGGAAAAAGTTCCACAGATTGTTATGATGCGTTTCACAGTAAAAATTATCAATAAAGTAGTTGATGATTTTTGTAGTGCACATTTATAAAATGTTAAAATCAAACTGGTAAGACAAACTTGGTAAGAAGTTTGTCAGATTCAGATTTCGTAAGACACACTTTGAATCTTATTTTTTATCAAAAGAAAGCCAGTACATAGGAAATTAATAGCTCAGGAATCCATTTTTTTTCATAAAAAACTATTGTGGATTGAACTATAGTTTTGATGGATAAATTATTGATATTGGCTACCAATGAAGGATTGAAGACAAATTTTAAAAAGCATCATTTTCTGGATTTTGGGTAAAAGTTAAAAATTACTATCCTGAGCTGAAATTGCTTTATTCAAAATATCTTCAACTCCTGTTAACATACATCTATGAAACTAGTTTTTCTGTTATGGGTGCTATTAAAAGAATACATAGAAGTAGTTTAGATATACCTTATCCCTCATGGGTGGCATTGTCATCAGTCTAACCTAGTATAGGTCATTTAGCAAATGTGGTAGCCAGCCTCTGAGAGAGCTCCCAGGATGCCCTACCTCCTGGTATTTACATCTTTGTAATCCCCTTCCACACTGCAGTGTATATAGGGTTGATGTATAAGATTAGGTCATACAGATACTGCAGTGTCTGTCTTGTCTGTCTCTGGAAACCAGCTGTCATGTGGTGAACAGCCCAGTGGAGAGGTCTACATACTGAGGAACTAAGGCTTTTGGTCAACAGCCAGTTAGAAACTGAAGCCTTTTGCCATCAGCCATGTGAGTGAGCTCAAAGGCAGATTCTCTAGACCAGTCAAGCCTTCAGATGACTGTAGTCCTCACCAAAACCTCATAAAAGACCTTGAAACATAATCACCCTGCTAAACTGCTTCCAGATTCCTAACCAACAGAAATTGTGAGATAAGTATGTGTTGTTTTAAGCCACTAAGTTTTGGTGTAACTTTTAATGCAGTAATAGGTAAGTAATACAAAAAAAAAAAAAAAACCAAGAAACAAACTCACTTACGTTAAAAACTTTAAATATTAACACATGCGCTATTAGTTCAGGGAATGTGAATTGGTGTTTAATATGAAGAATTGCCATTTCAGTCCTCACTTTGGGTTAAATAAAATTATGAAATGATTAGTGTGATGTCTGTTTTCTGTGATTGCTTATATGCACATTTCAATGAAAGTAAACTATTTTATGTAATTCTTTTTTCTGTTCATCCTAATTATATTATTGAAATAAAATTTTATGGGCGTGGCTAATAAAATATTGAACTTGTATTTTATATGGCCTTTTTAACTTTTGTTTTTCCACTAGTTTTTATTTGATCTTAGAAAAAGTATTGGTCCATGATGGATTGGAATTTAAAAAAAAAAATGGAAAAAGAAAACAAAATGGTTTTCCACCACAGATAATCTACATTAAGTCTCCTGTCAGTTGTCATAGTACCCTATACTTACCTTATTGTGATGGTCATCTTGCTTTTATTATAATTCGTTATGTTCCTTGTTAAACTGAAAGCTCTGTGAAAGGCAGAGTCCATGTCTTTGTTTGCTGTTATATCTTCATGCCCAGAACAGTGTCTGGTACTCAGCCAGCTACTCAGTACTTATTAGTCAAAAGAATTAACTTTTTTTTGTTGTTGTGTTGGAATAATGATTAACTTCCTTAGTTATAAATGAGTTGGCTACTATAACCATGTGTCCTCAGGGAATGGTAATTATTTATGGTGAATAGAAAATATTCTTGGTATTCTTCTTGCTGAGTATTAGGTACTTTTATAAAATACATCTTTTTATTTCCATAGCACAACTGCCTCTGAAGAAGATGTCTCAAGTAGATATCCCCGAACAGATAGAAGTGGGTTCAGCAGATACAACAGGGATGCAAATGCTTCAGGTAATTTGGTCTCAAGTAGCATGTTGGAAAAGAAAATTGAAGATCTTGAAAAGGTATGAATTACAAATTATTTAAGATTGATAAATCTAATATACCATTGGGATTCCTTTTTTTACTTTCATAGCAGCTGAGAAAATAAATTGAAATTTGTATGGGAGAGAGCGTGCCAACAAAGGGAAAAGAATGAGAGATGCTAGTGGAAGATACGATTAGTATTAATTGGTATTTCCATATTTAGTCAAGTTGCAGTTTTAAATCACTGTATATATTTTCCAGATACATTGTGGCTAGGCATTTTCTGATTCCCTTAATACTTTCCTATCCAGTTCTGTTGTTAAAACTTTTAGAAATGGAGCCAATTCTTGTATTCCATAATATTTAATGGATACTCCCATTCTGCTACGTGTTACCTCTAACATATTAAAGACAGTCTCTGTGTTTGAAATGGTTATAAGTCTGTGCTGGCAATATGTCCTGTGTGTTTATTATATTATCTGTATAGTTTATCATTTGTAGACTTTCTTCTGGGTTCTGGTTAGAGCTTAGAGCCATCTTTGGTGTTTGAAACAGTTGTCAGAATAAACCTATTTAGGAGTGTATTTGAGAACAACAAGGCAAATGAATATTGGCGTAAATATATTAACCATATAGTCTCAGGTTTTTTTCTGTCAACATTTAATATGTAAAGTTGGTAATGGTACTGATTACTTTCTGATTGTTGAAAATATGTTTTGTATTGCTGAATTGAAATTATTCTCTGTGATACAAAGATTGTTTTAAGTAGAAATTTAATTAAAAATTTTTTATAGCATTATGATTGTTTTTAGTTCATATCTCAGCTTTAATACCAGTTTCTGTGAGTTTAAATTTTAAAAACTTTAAGGAATACATAGTCTAATCGGTTTAAAGGGTTTCTTTAGAAAGGCTTTTACAGTTCCACATGAGTTTGGATCCAGTTCCGAGTAGTTTGGCAGCAGCTGTTTAATGAGGTGGGCTGGCTGCTTTTTCTGAGGGCTAGTAGGAAAGAGGTTAAATTCTGAGTGAAATTTTTCAGTTCTGCTTTTCTTTTGCCCCCAAGGTAGTCAACCCAGCCCAAGGCCCTGGATTCTAAATAAGATTTCTTTGAAAAAGGTGTTGCATTGTTTGAAAAAAAAAAAAAGTTTAAAAACCAGTAATCTATTTCAGTTCCTTTATTTTATCCATTAACTGGTAGAACCACAAGTAACATTGAGGACCATTGTTTTTCAGTTTAGAGTTTTCCAGAGCCATCTCCTTTTCTTAAACTTTGTGTGTGTGTGTTTTAAAGATTTATTTATTTATTTGTTTGTTTGTTTGTTTATTTATTTGATGGGGGGAGGGACAGGGGTGAGGGAGAGAGAATCCCAAGCCGACTCCGCTGAGCTTGGAGCTGACAAGAGGCTCAGAGATCACTACCTGAGTCAGAGGCTTAACCAACTGCACCACCCAGGTGCCCCTTAAACTTTGTGTTTTGAATAAAAAATTTGAATTTCTTCAAACAGGATATTATCCATTTAAAAAATAAGATATATCATTACAATGGTGGTGATGAAGATGAACCATGAGAGACTATGGACTCTGAGAAACAAACTGAGGGTTCTAGAGGGGAGGGGGTTGGGGGGTGAGTTAGCCTGGTGATGGGTATTAAAGAGGGCAGTACTGAATGGAGCGCTGGGTGTTATATGCAGTGAATCATGGAACACTACATCAAAAGCTAATGATGTAATGTATGGTGATTAACATGACATAAAAAAACAATGGTGGTGATAAACTAAAGAGGGTAAGTCTTTGGGTATTAGTATTTGTTAAAGAATTGTGTAAACATAGGTTTAATCAGAAATATGTGGCCACCTGGATGGCTCAGATGCTTAAGCATATGACTCTTGGTTTCTGATCAGGTCATGATCTAATGGTTTGTGAGATCAAGCCCCGCCTCGGGCTCCATGCTCCGCACGGAGTTTGCTTGGATTCTCTCCCTCTCCCCCTTCGCCCATGCTCACCTTTATGTGGGCACTCTCTCTTTCTCTCTCTCTGTCAAATAAATCCTTAAAAAATATATTTATATCTTATAACTCCTGTATTCCTCTAATTCTTTGGGTCTTTCCTAGGATGGGTTTTTCCTTCTCTCACCAGGTGACTTAAATGCATTTGGAAGTCTTCCTGTATTTAGGGTGTTTCACCAAACTTGGCAGATACATATCATTTAAGGTTAAAAACAACCAGTTACTTCCCAATTAATACTTTGTAATTATATCTGCCAGGAAGTAGTAAGAGAAAGGCAAGAAAACTTAAGACTTGTGAGACTAATGCAAGATAAAGAGGAAATGATCGGAAAACTCAAAGAAGAAATTGATTTGTTAAATAGAGTAAGTATTCACACATTTCAGTTTCATAGTTTTTTTTCCCTTCAATTGGATGAAAATACATATGTATGAAGAGATTATGTAATTTCATTATTTTGTTAATGAGATGGTAAGTTGTGGTAATAAGAACCATCATTTCATTCTATAAACTGATTTCCTCTGGCCAGTTATCCATTGTATTCAGTTAATACTGTTCTTTTGGGGATGGACTGATGAATGGATTTGTTCAGTGTTTTTGTTAGAGTCTGGAGGTGAGAGGCAGCTTGGTCACCACCACACATAAAAGGGTATTGGTACAGAGTTGCCTCAGTGAAGAGCTAAACTTGCTACTTTCTTGCCATAAGACACTCCAGATGTCTTTGTATGTATTTTCACCACCTTTTTTCCCCAGTTAGTTATACTTACCCATATCCAACTTTATGTTTAGCATTATACTAGGTCTCTATTACACTATTTTGTAACTCTTTTTCTTGCTTTCAGCCTTAGAATTTACCTTCTGCTTAAGAAGCAGGTATTAGTGCTGGGCCGTACTTAGGTAATGTTAATGAGAAGAGATTCCATAGTTTTGCATATTAGAAGACATTAGATAAGATGGAGGAAAGAAATAAGTTTGCTTCAGGGAAAAAGGGAACAGATTCCTAATCCAGTCTTAACCCTAACAATGAAAGAAGAGAAAATAAAGAGGTTTCATTATGTAGATCAATTCTAAATAAAGCTCCTGAGGCATTAGCTACACGTAATAGATGAGGACCACAAAATTTAGTTTAACTTGCTCAAGGTCATAGGTAGTAATCACGGGGTAACTATCTGAGCCAGTACTTGACGTCACGTATTCCAAAATCCTAATTCTGAGCTCTCCATTGTTGTAGACAGTCTTTCATCTTGGTTTAGAACACAGGCATTCTTCCTCTATTGGTTTTGGAATATGATTTAATAAAATCTGAAAATAGTTTTGAAGTCTGTGATATATTAGCACTGTCTTAGGCGCTGTGCATTAAAAAGAATAATAAAACACCTGCTTTTACAGAGTTTATAATCAAGTAATGATACAGTAATATATTTTATTATTTAATTCTAAATCTTGGATAGGTCTCAGTTGTAGTAATTTTCGAATCCTGTATATTTATTGTTGTTGCTTTCAACAGGTAAGTTCCCCAACATCATTCATTTGGTTTGTGAGTAAATGCAGATTCTATTTTTGCACATTTTAAAAACATTTGCCTAATTGTCCAAAGGCAGTATGCTAAATTTATCAGAATGCTGCTGTCTAGTAGCGTGCTTATAATTTAAACTGATTACTCCAAGTTTTAGTATTTTGAATTACAAGGATAAATCTAAAAATATGTGCTTTTACAACTATCAGTAAGCATTGTGCCTTGAAATAGTTTCTTCTAACTAAAACTTAGAGTGGGTTATCTTCATATTTACTACATGGTTGTATATATGCCTCTAGGATTAACATAGGGAACATAGACCTGGAATCATATAACTTTAAACCTGGAGGATCATTACTTAGTTTATTGGCTTTCACTTTTTTTTAAAGCTCTAAAACCTTTTCCTCAAACAAAATGTTATAGAGAAGCCTAACATGAATTGAACCAGATCAACTCTGTTTGCCCCAGATCTCCTTTTCTGTATGCCTCCATTTTATCACTTCCTCAGATTTTCACCTCCCAGCACGCACCCTTTTTAAAGATCATACAAGGTGGTAGGAGTACATCCAGAACTTGTACCTCTTTTATCTTTTTGATGCCTCATTTGACACAGGCTGTGTTATCCGAGGCCCTGAACCTCCTATTGCCCACATAAGTATTTTGTTTAGCCCTCAATTTGGGGGAAGGGGAGATTTGTTTTTAACTGAAAAATTAAGCTATTTATAATGATTAAAAATTGGAAGATTCACAATTAAAGAATTCTGATTTTTGACTTCTTGTAAAAAATGAAAAATCTGGCAAGAGGTATCTGTCTTATCATGATAATAATGAGAAGGAGTTGAGTAGTGGATGCTCCCTTCAGGTGGGGCATACTTCATCTAAAGTTGTTTTCAGAACTTGTCCTTGTTTCCAAATTAAATGCTTGTATGAATTATCTTTGAATGTGTGTATTTTAAAGTGTTTTTATCACCTTTTATCACCTTATATTTTTAATTATTTAAAAAACTCCTATGTTATTTTCATTTTTTGTTTCCTTAAGGACCTAGATGACATAGAAGATGAAAATGAACAACTAAAGCAGGAAAATAAAACTCTTTTGAAAGTTGTTGGTCAGCTAACAAGGTAGAAGATTCAAGTCCCAGTGTGGAAAAAATATTTTAAAACTACTGATTGAATGTTATAGTTGATGGTGGGGACAATATTCCTATGCTGCAATACATTAAGTATGTATATTTATTTCTAGAAAACAGTGGGTTTTTATTTTCAAAATACTTCTTTTTCATTATTTCAAAACAGTATCAACCTTCTATTTCACGAATAAGTAACATCTTTCAGTTATTAAAATGATAGGTTATGCCTCTTTTGGTTTTGTGTGGTATTCAAGTAATACATGATTTAAAGTCACAACCATTTGAATATATTTTTATCTATGGTAGTGTGTTTTCTCCCTAAAGGAATACACATAGTCTTTGTTTACATGAATTCAAATACTTTTGGGGAATTACCAGCAATTGCCTTATTACTGATGTGTGCAAACTTATATGTGTTGTTGATTTACTCATAAAGGCTTTGTCTATTGTCATTTGTTCTTTCAACTTATTCTAAGCAATTTAGAGTAATAGAGTGTCACCATTTTGTATAAGTCATCTTTAAAAAGGAAAGCTATTATGAAAAGTCAATTAATATCATGTACTAGTTGGCTAAATATAAAATTTTAAAGAATACTTGAATTGTGCTACAGTAAATTAAAATATACAATTTTTGTATTTGAATGTTGAAGAAAATTTAAAATCACTTTAGCTTCTGAAAGACATACACTTGTAATTTCATTGTAAAATTTCTTATGTAGGTACTGTTTTTTATTATTTCAAGATTTATAAATGAACATGGGATATTTAAAAAGTTTATTCATCAGTCCTGGAGAGGGTGTACAATTTCAGTGTAAAAGAAAAAAAAATCCATATTTTTAATTGTCATTTGCATTAAAAACAAAACCAAAATATTTATCCACACTTAAAACATTTACAGTTACATTTACAAAACAATACATAAACAGAAATAGTATTGAAATACTTTGCTTATTCTAACTTGGAGAATAACACTGTGATACAGTTGTTCTCATATGAGAGAATTATTCCCCTACTTCAAATTTAAGGGATTTTCTTCCTAATGTTGGATTTTTAAAAACAATTTTTCTAAAAATTTTGAAGAAATATATACGTTTTCTATTAAGTATCATTTAATATTTAGAGTTGTATATTAAATTTTTATGTTGAGTAAGGAAACCCCCTCTTTTAAAATATATTAACATTAAGAAATGTCTGTCTGATAATTGAATCCTAAACAGTATACTGATACCGTTTTGTCCAATTAAACGTAGTAAAATCCATTTTGGGTAACCTACTGTCTCTTTTTCTTCACTTGGCAAGTCCCTTCATTATTTACTATTAAAAAAATAGGGAAGTGAGACAACTGGACAGAATGTAAATGATAAATATCACATGTTGAATTCTAAAAATTCTTTGCGGTTACCTAGATTGGCTTCTCATTTCAGAAGTTTCAGCCTTGGCTGATCATTAGAATCATTTGGATTGCTCACAGAGAATTCCCTGGCTGTAATTTCTAGATAGATTTAGGTTGAGACCCTGGATAGAATTTTTAAAGCTCACCATCTGATGATTCCGATCATAATTAAGTTTGGAAATAGCTGCTGTCGCCTCTTTCCTTTCTATATCTTCCACTGGACATCCTAGAATTAACATATGTTAGTTACCAGCATTTTGTCCCCCTTTTAGTTTATTTAATAATTTATCTGGTCTCTGGGGAAGTTTTCATATGTTTAAATATATTTACCAAAAATTTCAATGTTAGATTACCAAACTTGATATAGTTGCAGAATTACTGCATAAGGGCATCCTTTTTGGAGAATGTTACCCAGCATGGGAACAGTGACCTGCTGTCCACACGTCAGAGGGGTATGCCAGGCTCAGTCACTGCCTTGGCTGTGAGGCACTCATCTCCCTTCAGTTACCCTTAGGTATTTTGCAGAAATATTGGTATTACGTAGTTTTACATCCAAGCTTTGGATGTTGTGAAAATGCTGTTAGTATCCAGCATTATAGTGTGCTGGTTTTTCAGTAAAGTTTTTGAAATTTCTATTTAATCCATATGTAAGGAAAGGAATATTTCATTTCTCTTTTAAAAATTATACCAGTTATTAGTGCTTTTAAAGACTGAGCTGTTTTTAAATTTTCCTTTTCTTCAGTTTATTAGGAAAATTTCCAACAATGATTTTTTACATAATGGTACCTAGTGCAAATACAGAAGCCTGACAACTTAGGCAGATCAGTTCACAAGCAGTCCTTCCTCCTGTCCTTAAAATGTGTATTTATATCACTTAAAGATTTTTACACTGAATATTGAAAAATTAAGTAGGATCTGCTACAATTTCCCTTTAAAATGTATAAAAAGCATTGAGATTTTAAAAAGGTAAATACATGTGCACTACCTTAGAAAACCTGGCTGTTGTCAATAAAGTGCTAGTATTTGTGAAATTACTAGTTCCATTCAGAAATTATATTTCTTGGGACTTTAAGGCATAATAAAGCATATTCAAAGTTTTACTGTGTTTATGATATTATTTTCAAAACAATGTTTATTTTAAAGTGAACATGACTTGTCCCCCTGATTTCTGACATGCATTAATTTGAGAATTACAAAGTAACCTCCATTTTTCATTTTTCTAGAATTGTTATTAATTTTATTGCACTACAGTTACCTTTAGAGAGGAAGAGGGTGGTATTTATGTATTTCTAAGGGAATTTACTAAATACAGAGATTAGCACTGTCACACTGGCTCAAGCAGTTTAAAACATAGAAAATTAGGTATCGGGGGGCAGACACATGAAGCAGTGTATTCTTTTTTTTTAAAGTTAACTTTTTAATTGTGGTTTAAAGCAATGTATTCCTAAGGTGAAAAACCTACCTCAATTATATGTGGGTTTATGTTTTCTGGATTAGTCTGGATTTTTATAATTAGAAATTAAAATGTGATATTTTGAGTCCACTAATACTTTGTTGAAAATACAAGTCAGTATAATAGACTTTGTAAGTTTAACACTGTAATATAAAACAGGAAAGACCTTTGGTTTGATCATTGATCTGATGTCCTAGACAATATTCATATGTACAGTGATAGTCATCTTTCATCTTTTTTGTAGTTTTATAATCTTGAGTCCATGCCTAGTAAGTTCCATGCAGTATTGGCACTTATTTAATAACTGTTCATGGTTTAGTTAATAGCCTGTTACAAAATTCAGGCATAGATTTTCATCTTGTAATATAAGAAACAAAACACACCAGCTTTTCATTGGGAGGAATAGTAAGTGAGAAAGAACTAGCATTCAGGAGTCAGAACTTTAAAATAATATGTTAAAGTCAGTGCTAAACATTCTCTTATTGTATCTGAACCATTCCTAATATGTAACAGTAAGCTTGACTTCCTATGCTCACTCTCATAAGTTAAAGGACATCCCATCAACTAGGATCATAATTTATATATTACTTATGTGAGAACTAGTGCCACTTTTGTTGTTCCATTTAACTGAAAGCATAATACTAATAGACAACAAACATTTTGCTCTTCAGGTGCTTCCCCCATGTTGTTAAATTTCTCATTGAAGTTTAGAAGTTGGTTGTCATTCTCAAACTTGAAAAATTACCTAGATTACCCTAGAAAACCTGAACCCATAGTTTTTTTATTTTACTTAGCTAGACTCTCACAGCATGTTAAAATCCTGTACCCATTAACGTGTCAATATGTGAGAGGAATATGGATGAGGACTATAAATACATTAAATTTTCATATCTATTCTTTTAGCAAGTATTTATTAGTCTAGTAGATATCTAATTACAGTTCTTACAGATTTTTTTTAAAAATGGACATTGACCAGCCCTTCATTTAGCAGTGTACTATCTATGTAGTGTGTGTCAGTAGCACAAAGTGCAATCTTAATTAGCATTAGCTGGTCTAATCTGAATAGTTCATTCAAAAGTGTTTTTTTTTTTTATTATCTAGCCATTGTCTTTTAGGTCTAGTTAATAGGTACCATTTAATTTGCTGCAGCACTTACTGAATGGTGGAGTGGAAGACCTGATGCATGTTGGGAAATATCTTACCATATTTCATTTAGGTAATTATGCTTTATGAAAAGAACATTGTTAAGGAATTTATAGCAGTAACAAAGTAAAAAGAATTCAGTGTATTTCAGATACAACAAACTATTAATGGTATTCTCTCTGTACATTATTGATTACTGGTTTGTTTTTAGGTATTTACATCTAATAAACTGTTCATATCCTGACACATACTGCTTTGGTAACAAGAGAATGTTAGTGATGATCACTTGATGAACACTAATTACATGCCTGTTTTGTTTTGATTCCTCCTCTGGATACCTAAGAGATATACATTGCCTTTTTTGGTGAACTTGTTTCTTGGAAGATTTGGCTATTTTAGTCAGGGTTTTTCTTCTAAATTTAAGTATCAGATGGCTGCTGCTACCAGCAACAACCATATGAAAACTAAAATTTACTGGTTTGTTGAAAAATCAGTTAAGTAAATATTTGTAGAAAAACACCTTGATAATTTATTGACCATATTAGTATTGTGTAGAGAGCTTTCATAATTCCCATGGCATAGGTTTTCATGGTGGAATAGTCAGCTTGATATAGATTCACTTTTAATAGGCTTTGCATGTAAAATAATAAATACTCAGTAAAAAAATAAATTTTCATTTATTTTTCAACGCTGGTTATTAATTTTTTTCTCCCTGAACTATCAGTAAAACCCTGACCATGAGTTTTACTTTCGGAGTTAAGGGATAATGTTAATATTCTAATTAATTTGTGTGCCTCTTATTAAAACAGTATGCAGTACATTTAAATCTTTAGTATATACATTATTGTAGAAGGAGAAATGTTTAAAAAAATAAAAGTGCTATATTGATAAGATCTGTATACTTCAATGGTGGGACTTCTTGAAGAAAGGAAGTATACACATGTTCAATCTGACTAAAAATTTTAATTGTCTTTGTTTTAAAACTACATGAATAATTTCTTAATTCAGAATTGGAACTATTATCAACTAAATCTGATGGTGTTCAAAGAATTTCAGGTCCTTCATTCATAAATAAGATAAGTAGGAGTCTGAGAATGTACAAATCCGGTCTTTGTTTTTTGAGTAAATGGTTTACACAACCTTTTGCTAATGTGTCATTCTTCATACACCTGCACAAGCTAATCAGTCTTCTTTACTTCTAGAACTCTAAATTAATCTTCTCAGTAATGTCATACATGGCTAACAAGTGAACAAGCATCCTTCAGTCAGACTGTTTAGATAATGTCTCAAGTCCTTATATAAGAACCTACTCCATTAGCAAGCCTATCGAAAAACTTGTAAGGTCTCTTAGTCTTAATTGGACCTGGAGCCCTTTATCTTAGACTTCATCAAATCCGTATTTTTTTTCTTCTAGATTCACTCTGTGCATGCACACAATTCTATCAGTAGCTGTATACTACCCACATATTTTCTTAATCTCCTGTGTCTAGTTTCTCTTTTCACCTCTACAAGAGTTACATTTTGGAGAAAATTTATGTAATGTTGGACCTTCATGTTAAAGAGATAGGACTGGTTATAATATCCTTTACAATTCATTCACTTTATTTTGATGTCTAACCAGATAAGGTTAAAAAGGAAGCTAGAAAGCAAAACTTCCCTTTTAATATTGGACCAAATGCGCAATTTTACTCTTCACTTTCAAAAACTAATGTGACTGAGTAAAGATGGGTTTTTAAATTTTTTTTTTTAAGATTTTATTTATTTGAGAGAGAGACCATGAGCAGGGGAAGAGGGAGAGGGAGAAGCAGACTCCCCACCAAGTAGGAAATCTGATGAGGGGCTCAATCCCAGGACCCCACGCCAAAGGCAGACGCTTAACCGACTAAGCCACCTAGGTGCCCAGGATAGGTTTAATAAAGGAAGAGGCTCTCTACTTGGTGTCAGATAGTTGAGCATTATGAAAAAAATTATTATGAACCAGTTAAGAAAAGTAGATTGGATTTTGACTTTACACATGTGAAAGAAAAGTAACAGTTTTGACAGTTAAGTGTGTTATTCACATTAAAATGTGCAAAATTAATAGAAAAGTATCTGATTTATTATTCTTATAGTGCAAAAGTATAACCAAAGCTATCAGTCAAAGCCATAGGAAATCCCATTTTGAAGAACCTGCCAATCACTTTTGATAAGAATGCATTCATTTGATATAATGTTAAGAAAAGTTGGAAAATTATTAGCTTTCCATAGCAGATCAAAGTTTCATGTATGGGTAATTTGGGACAGTGAACAACATCACTAATTTAAAGTAAAATTATGCATTGAGCTCGCTGCCTGGTGGGGAGTCTGCTGCTTCCTCTGCCCCTCATCTGCTTGTGCTCTCTCTCTCTCTCAAATAAATAAATGAAATCTTAAAAAAAATAAATTATGCCAGTAACTGTCACATTAACTGTATTCTTTAAAATGAATCAGTGAAAATTGTAGTGGGATGAATGACTTGGCATTGTAAATGCTAACTGATGATCATAGGGGGCCTAAAAGTGCCTTTTGTTTCTTGTAACTCCTTTAAGATCAGTGTACCTTAAGTTCAGCTAAGTACAGTGACTCACTTAGTTAACAATTTGAGCACAACTTTAACACTAATGTAGTATAGCATAAAAACATTAAATAATTAGAAATTCAAATAGTAGCACTATTTGCCAGGCATTGTGTTGAGTGCTTTGAATATTGTTTTTATTTGATTCTTTAAAACTTGTGCAAAGTACAGATTAGGAAGAGTAATTTTCCCAAAGTTACGAAGCAGTGCTTTGTGCTTACACTGTAACATACTCACTTTTATGACATAATCATTGTCCTATTAAACATTTTGCCAGTGGTTCTCAAAGTGTGGTCTTCACACCAGTAGTACTGGCTTCACAAAAAACCTATTGGAAATAGTAACTCTTGGGCCCCACTCAACACCTGAATGAGGTGGGCCCAGCAATTTATGTTTTAACAGGCCCTTCAAGTGATTCTGATGCAAGTCAAAGCTTGCAAATTTGCATTGTGCATTTCTATATTTAGGTAAAGATCTTGGTCTTTCTTTGGACATTATATAAATAACATGAACTTGTTTAAAAAAAAAAAAGTGATCTTTTCGTTGTTGCTTACAATGCAAAAGATTGTATCAGGAAAAGCCCCAGTGTGGAGATCAGCAGCTTGACATAACTGCATTAGTTTAGTATTATCTCTGGAACTCAAATGGATTCTTAAGTCCAGGAGACTGTGGAATCAAATCTTTGTTTTACTGTGTTAAGCTTGATCTCTGTTATTGCCTGAAGGTTTTTAGTAAGGAATGCATTTTTTTCAAATTTTAATAAAACTTGATTGGAACAAATAAATGTATATTTCATTAGTTACGGTTTTGTTTTTATTGGTCTTTGTTTTGTTTTATTTTGTTTTTTCCATATGTGGACACTGGGTTGGCCCATGGGGAGGTTGAATCTTCAGTTTACTGTGAACTCAGAAAATCAGTAACAACTTCTAGCTAATTGATCAGTGAGGAGAAATCCAGTGTTGCATATATCAGTGAGTAAAGAAAAATTTTAAAATCTATGTTTATTGATTTAGAATAATTTTTTTATTTCCAGATAGTTTATTATTTTTAATTATTTCCACTTTTTAAATACTTTAGAGCAATTTTAGATTATAGAATTACTGTAAAGGTAGTACAGAGAGTATTTGAATACCTCACACCCAGCTTTCCTCATTACTAATGTTTTACATTAGTATGGTACATTTGTCACAATTAATGAACCAATATTGATACATTAATACTAAAGTCCATACTTGATTCATATTTACTCACTTTTTCCCTAATGTTCCTGGATCCAATCTAAGATACCACATTACATTTAGTAGTTATATTTCTTAACACTCCTCTTAGTTGTGACAGTTTCTTAGACTTTTCTTATTTTTGATGACCTTGACAGGATTTGATGAGCTCTTGAGGATTATGGGTCAGGTATTTCTCAGTTGTTACTATGGCCATGTTCAGATATGCACAGAAGTTGATAAAATAATAATCCCTATATTGCTGCTCTTATTTTATCCCCCCCCCTTTTTTTTTTGCTGGGGTATTTTAAAGTTAAATTTCAATCATCCTATCATTTCACCTATAAAAACTTGAGAATGTATCTCTGATAAGGACTTAAAAAATAACCACAAATTATCATACCTAACAAATTTAATGCTAATTTCTTGATGTCATCTGTTTAGATTGGGTTCTTGAGGGGAAGGACTGCAAGGGATTTATTGGGGGAAAACACCTGTGAGGAGCTAGGAGAAGCTGGGAGACCTCAGTACAGGTCTGACTACTGTGAAGGAGAGAGGGAAGAAGGATGGCTGAGCAGGCAGTCAATACATACTGCAGTTTGAAAAAAGTTTTAGGAAGGTGTAAAAGTCCTCAGACCACAGGTGCCTGTTCATCAGAGTAGACCCATCTCTTATAGGAGTGGGCTTGACTTTGTATTCCTGCTGTACTCTTTTGTTGGCAGGGAACAGCCATAGGAAGCAGCCGTAGGAAGTAGGAAGCAGGGATAAGCCATTGAAGACCATGGTGGATTCAGACCACAGCAGCTAGAACTGTCAATTAATTACCCTCCCCACAGTAGGAGGTTAGAAGAGGCCCCTTTGCATGGCTCTCACATCAGGTAGTAACTACATTACGTTCAAATTTCCCCAGATACCTCAAAACTGTCCTTTTACTGTTAGTTTATTCAAATAAAGATCCAAATGAGAGTCATTTGGTTGGTATGTCTCTTAAGTCTTTTTTATTTAGCCTATAAATTACACACATCTCCAATTTTTATGCCATTTTTCAAATTGAAGAAATTAGATAATTTGTAGAATTTTCCACATTCTGGATTTGACTGATTACATCTTAATGATGATGTTTAATTTGTTCCTCTATCCCCGCTGTTTCCTGCAAATTGTTGATTAGATGTAAAGGCTTTATTAGATTCAATATATACACTTTTGGACAATAATTCATAGGTGGTGTGTACTTTGTATTGAATCACATAAGGAGGTACCCTATGTCTTTTCTCGCTTTTTAGTAATGTTAAGAATAACAGATTCAGATACTTTTAGCTTCATTACTCTATTTTAAAGTTTCTCATCAACCTTTTATGTAATAGTTTAGCAAACATTGATAATTATTGCCCAGACCCATTAAATCATCAGATCATATAGTTTTCTAATTCTATCATTCTGTTTACGTTGGAATTGTAGTTGTAATTCTTCAAAGAGAAACTTTCATTTATCAATTACTTGATTCCTTAAAATACAAGTAAGATAAGATCATATTGTTTCCCTTTATCATTTTAATAATAATAGGCTACAGCCAAAGGAACCTCCAAAGGTAAGTCTTTGTTTATATTCTTAGTGTGTTTTTAGTCCACTGCAGTTATTATTTTTATGTCCAAATTGTCTCCTGTTTAGCTAGTAGGAGTCCCTTCCAAGTTGGCTTTTGTGTCCTTTTGGCCCTTCCTTGTTTTCCAGCATAAGGTGTTCATTCTCATCCTGTACATTCCCGTTCAGGACCCGGAATCAGGAGCTACCTTTCTTTGTGGAAAATTAAAGCCTTAATAGCCATTGAAATTATCAGATGGTATAAAAACCAGAGGACATTTATAGAGCTCTTCTTAACTGTGAAAGCTATATGGATATTGAAACATTCCAACTTGTACTTTTACTGGAAAATTTTTAAGGAGAGGTGACAGAAACCTACTTGTTCCTTTGCCATTTTTCATTTATTTTCTCATTCATTTTCTGTGCAAATAGAAGGTAGATCTTAAACATATCTTGATTTTTTTTTTGAAATTTATTCATGCTTGTTGAGAATCTCAGATTAATTATAAAAGTCAAGATTTTATTTGAGTAGGTAAATCACTTGAAAGTGTTCGAGTTAGAATGCAGCCACATAACTGTGTAAAAATGTATAGATATTCATTAAGTTGGGCATGAACAAGAGAGCTTATACAATAAGCTAAAATTGATAATAAAAGTGACCAAATTGCAGTTTCTTCACCCCATCACATTAAAATTTGACTCAAACTCATACTATGGATTTTAATAGAGACTAGACATTTCCATCTCTAGCCACCTCTGAATGAGAGTCTATGCAGAGGTGCCAGCCATTGATAAGTCTTCACAGCTGGTTGTGAGGCAATCCTGGTGAGGAGGACTAAGAATGTTGGATGATGGAATGCCACTGTGGAAAACAGGATGGAGGGTCCTAAAAAATTAAACAAAGAACTACCATATGATCCAATAATTCCACCTCAGATTATTTACCTAAAGAATATGAAAACACTAATTTGAAAAGATGTATGTTCCCTTGTGTTTATTGCAGCATTATTTACAATAGCCAAAATATGGAAGCAGCCCAAGTGTCCACTGGTGGTTGAATGGATGAAGAAAATTGTGTGTGGGGGGGTGGGGGTTGGGGGTATATGGAATATACAATGGAATATTTCTCAGCCATAAAAAAGAATGAAATCCTGCCATTTGTGGTAAATGGGTGGAGATAGAGAGTATAAGTGAAATAAGTCAGAGGAAGACATGATTTCACTTGTGGAATTTAAGAAACAAATGAACAAAGGGGGGAAAAAAAAGACAAACTGAGAAACAGACTCAACCATGGAGAACAAACTGAGAGTTACCAGAAAAAGAATGGGTGATATAGGTGAGGGAGTTATAACAGTACTTTTATCTTGATGAGCACTGAGTAACATAATAGAATTGTTGAATCACTATATTGTACACCTGAAACTAATACCACACTGTATGTTAACTACACTAGATTTTTTTTTTTTTTTTTTTTTTTGGTGCAAAATGGTTTATTAAACCATGGGTCTTGTCCCCGTGTTGGGGCAAGTAAGGAAAAGGGAGGTTTCAAAAGAACTTTCATATGCTAAAGAGGACTGATTTACAAGATACCAGAGGCCTTGCCATTGTCAGGGTTGTTTCTCCCCCAGAAAGGTATTAACCTGAAAACAGTTGGGAGATTCCTGGAAGAATGTCACACACGTCCTATCCAGAGTGGGGGCGGGGGGGGGAGTATGGTGGGGGTGGAAGAGGTTGCAGGGTGTATGCTTCCACTTTGTCTTTAGCTAGCCCCTTCTGCTCCCTCATTTCCTCCCTGAGCAATTTTGACCCTTAAATCTAACGTTGTTGAAGGTGGAAGGTCTCATTTTCTGTAAAATGTCCTCCTGCTGAAAAGGGGCATAGAGATGTCCCTACCTGGGGGAGTTACGAGAAAGGGGAGGCAGCTGAATCAAGGCTGACAGGAAGTCAGTAAGGAAGTATCTCTGTGGGTGGTAAGAATCATCTGTTGATGTGAACTCATCTTGGGGAAGGAGTCTCAGCACTAAGTGGAGAGAGAATATAGATGTGGGCAGATTCCTCTTCTCAAGATCCCCAATATATCCTGAGGTTCCCGCACCTGGTGGGGAAATCTGAAGTGGGTGGTGGTAAGTCCAGGGGGTGCTCTTCTTGATGGGGGGTTTTGGACTATAGGTGAAATTTGGTGGGTTGAGGTCAGGAGCCGGCGACCAAGAAAGAATTCTTGAGACATCAAGTTTGCACCGAAGCTGAGTTCAGATGTGAAGACTCTAAGCCCCATGTTCAGTCGCTGTATGATGTGGTTTTGGAATATAGGTGAGGTTCCATGGGGTGAGGTCTAGAGCCAACCACCAAGAAAGAATTCTTGAGATGTCTTTGGTGCAAAATGGTGGTTTATTAAAGAAGGGGGACGGGACCGGTTGGCAGAAAGAGCTGCCTACGTTAGATTTTTTTAAAAGGCGTCAAGTTGAGTGTTAAGGTACATGTTGCTTAATATAAACTACTTTACTTTTTTAAATGAAAAAAAAGTTGGATGATGGCTAGAGGCAGGTTGTGAAGTTACCATGTGACTGATTGGGCCATCAAGACTCCTTAAACTGTGCTTAGAGTAAAACCCAGTTGCTAGCAGCCATCCTAGGGGAGCACCTAATAATTAATATTGGCAAAATCCTTTACTCCTGCCAATACCTTCATCCAGAAGGAAGGATCCACTCCTTTATTCCTGAATATGGAAACCAGCTGTAGCCTAAATTCTTGCATCTTGCCTTGGTTCACAAATACTTTACTTTGTGCTAAGCTTTGTTCTAGGTACAAGGGACAGCAGTGAAAAAATCCTAACCTACATCATTTTATTCTTTATTTCCCAGTAAAAAAGTGGACACAGGGTTGAGGAGTGGTTGCTTCTTAGAATGTTCTTTGGACCTTTCCAAAAGATGAGAATTGAAATTCATTTATCTTTTGACAGCAATGGTAGCCTTAATACATGTCATGGGCTATATAGTTTGTGTTCTCAAAATCATGCTTATAAATCTAATGTTTGGAAAGGATTTATTCCCCTGATCTTGAGAAATTGAGAGTGATTGTGGATTTAGAGCATGAGTTCATATTGTCATTAATTTGTTATATGAATTTTAGTTTTTCCCCAAAATCATGTCTTCAATGGCTCATGCTAGTAAGTCCTCAGTGGGAGTCAAGGCCCCAATTTTCTAGTACCTTCTGATCTTCTGAAGCATTTGTAATTACTCAGTTTCTATGTTTAATTTTATAATGGATCTCAAATATCTGTGTTCCTATAGCTCGTAAAATTCCCAAAGTCACCCACAGCTAAATAAAACTATTTCTTCCTGAATTTTTCTTTTCTTCTGAGTTCTGCAGTTGAGGTGGAACTAAGTACAGTGTACTTTTGTTGTCTAGTTACTTGAGAAACACTTCCCCTGTGATGAAATCATCAATTGCCTTTTTTTTTTTTTTTTTGGTAATTGGTTAGGATATTTTATCCTTTTGTTGTGGTTCTTGCCCAAAAAATTTATTTCATTTCATATGTGGGAGCATTAGATCCATTTTTGAGGATTTACCCTTGGTTCACTTATAGATTAGCATTAGTCTTTTTATACTTAGATTTTTAAAAACTCTTAAAAATAGCAATTTGGTATGAGCTGTTTCTCTTTCCCAGGCTACTTGAGGAGGTTCTCTTATTTGGTCTCAAATGGGTTTATAATATCTTCCTGACTAACATTTAAAAAGCTGATCTCGGGCGCCTGGGTGGCTCAGTTGGTTACGCGACTGCCTTCAGCTCAGGTCATGATCCTGGAGTCCTGGGATCGAGTCCCGCATCGGGCTCCCTGCTCAGCAGGGAGTCTGCTTCTCCCTCTGACCCTCTTCCCTCTCGTGCTCTCTATCTCTCATTCTCTCCCTCTCAAATAAATAAATAAAATCTAAAATAAATAAATAAATAAAATCTTAAAAAAAAAACCTTTAAAAAAATAAAATAAAAAAAAATAAAAAGCTGATCTCTGTGCAGATGAGGTAAGACTGAGAAGAGCATGTCATTTCCCCTGATGTTACGTGGTGGTGTAAGTGGAATCATATCTTGCTAGGACCTGAAAACTGAGGTGTCTGACTACTGGCAAGATTAGTCTAGAACATGGGTCTGTTTAGAGGGAAGGTTAGAGATTACAAAATACTATAAGATACAGAAAGTTATAAAACTTATTTTTTGATGGAGAAATTAACTCTTTTTTTTTTTTTTTAAAGATTTTTTATTTATTTGACAGAGAGAGATAGCGAGAGCAGGAACACAAGCAGGGGGAGTGGGAGAGGGAGAAGCAGGCTTCCCGCGGAGCAGGGAGCCCGATGTGGGACTCGATCCCAGGACCCTGGGATCATGACCTGAGCCGAAGGCAGACGCTTAACGACTGAGCCACCCAGGCGCCCGAGAAATTAACTCTTTATCCTTATCTCTTTAGAACATGATTTCAATTAAGTGTCACAAATAGTTGGAGGCTGTGCTTAAGTGTGGTAGTTGCTCTCTTTCTACCCCTGAGTCCCCTGGCATCCACAGGAATATTCAAAGGAGTCAGACTGTCTCTGTTCCCAAAAAGCTTACATATGGTTAAAGAATAGAATCTACACAAGTAAAAGAGGAGTGAGAGATTGAATTCCTAAAGGACTGGGGTAGACTTCTTTAGGGCCTAGCATTTGAAGCAAACTTTGAAGGAGTTGGGGAGGGAGGGTTGGTATCAACCATAGCCAGGAATATTTAGGAAATGTATTTGTCATCTAATGAATCGTGGTATTACAGCTGAGGGCCGCATCTAATGCTCTTTGTATACACACTACCTATTGAAGTGGCAGCTTCCAACCCACTTGAGCACAAGTTTCCAAGGTAGACCTACTTGAATTCAGATCCTGGCTGTACCCCTGTTAGCTGTGTGACCTTGAACAAGTTGCTTTATGATTTTACCATCTGCAACAAGACAAAGTAGTACTAACTTGTCAATTGTGAAGAATAAATGAGATAAATCATGTAAAAATGTGATACAATGCCTGTTTGTGGCTATGATGGGAAAAGAATTAAAATGAAGTAACTCTTATAGTGTGATTTGTGCCAGTGAAGTTGAGAACATTATAATGGTTCTCTTTCCTGAAATTAAAAAAAAAAAAATCAGGAAGCTCTGGATAAGTAATAAAACTACCATCTGGTTTTATATTTCTGTTTTTCTAGGGAGGTTATCTGTCCTTAGAAGCAAGTCAAAACTCTGTCCTAAAAAAGAATGCAGTATGTATTGATTCAAATGTAATATAATCTCTATATCCCCTGCTAAATGTAGCTATTGAAGGAACATTGAGCAAAGTCCTGGGTAAAGGAAAATATCTTTTAAGAAATAAAGAGCTGCTTGAGTTAGTTTACTTGAGAAGCTCTGAGTATTTCCCAGGTAGGTCTCCCTTCTTTCCAAATCCCCAGCCTCATCCTTGGCCTGCTTTCCTACTAAGAAATGCCTCTGCTTGGACTCCTGGACAAACATGTTCCAGGGCAGTGTCATTAGCCAAGCTGATACGGGAATTAAACAAACAGGGTGAATCAGCATGAATTCACGAAGGTTGGCAACAAGTCAATTTCTTTCTCTACTTCTCCACTTGTTTTTTCAGTGTACCTGATTACTAGTGACCAGTATGTCCTAATAACAGAACAGGAAGCATATCAAAGCAAGAGGTTGTTTGTCTACTGACGGGCTCCTTGATAACAAGGAGTTTTTGTTGATTTGGACATGCATACTGTAAGGCAGCAAAACAGAGGATGGCAATTATAGGTGTAGGTACTGGGGATGATTTTATTTTTTTATCACTGTGGCACAGTGCCACAGGGGTATTGAAAAAAGGATTAGAACAAAACATTTTTCCTTCTGAATTGCACAAATTTGAAAGTAATGTTTGTCCAGCTAAAAAAAGAGTTAACTGGAATGTGGACATTTTATTGTCCAATTATACATATTAATTTGAAATTGTACGCACAGTCTCATTCCTTTTGTTGTATTCTTTCCTCAAATACTGGATTTTATACTTGCCCATTCTTAGATCTTACATATCAGATTAATATCACTCTAGTAGGATCCTCCCTTGCTCAGCTTAAACAGCTGATTTACTTGTCATTATATGAAATTTGTAAAGTATAAGAAAGTTTAATCTATTTTACTTACTTAAGATTTATTTATTTTTAGAGAGAACGCGTTTGCACATGAGGGGCAGAGGGAGAGGGAGAATCTCCAGCAGACTCCCTGCTGAGCACAGAGCCCAATGATGATGATGATGTGGGGCTTGATCTCACAACCCTGAGATCATGACCTGAGCTGAAATCAAGAGTAGGGTGCTGAACCAACTGAGCCATCCAGATGCCCCAATCTCTATTTTAATTAAGTTCAGAAATAGGAACTTTTTTTTCCCTAGGAGTGAGATTAGTAAGAAAAATTAAGGCAGGCAATAGAGTTTAGTTTTCCAACTAAAAATATTTGGGACTTCAGTTTAAATTGGTGGGGGTACCAAAGGTAATGGATTGAAGAAGATAATTGGATTTTCTTAATGTCTTAAAAATAGTCAACTAAGCCACTACACAGGAAAAGAGATTGAAAGGGTATTTTAAAAAATATATTCCCAATTGAAAAAATTTAGTATACAAAGTAAAAAGCTATTCCTAAAATAGTGAAGTGCTGCTGTATCTAGAAATAAAACTGTAGGACATCCCTTTTCTCTTCTAGATGTGCACCCTTTCTGATGGCTACTCCGGGCTAATTGGTAGGGGAAAGCTTTTCCAGGACTGTTAGCTAATGGTACAGAAATAATTGACATTTAGTGTCTGCCTCCATTTTCCTTTTGAAAGCCCATAGGAGGTTTTCAAATACTTGTTGAATAAGTAAATGCAAGAAAGAATGAATGAGTGAATGAGAGCCTTGATTGATTGCTATGTTAGCCTAACTCTGAGTCTTATTTATTACAAATTTTATGACCGTTGGGAAGTTACTTTACCCATGTCTGTCTTTGTCTATAAAGTGGAGTTAATAACATGTACCACATAAAGTACTTAATAAATGTTTGAGTATCTGAATTAATCACTAGATTCAGTTCAGCTGTACTGACTGAGTCCCGTTTTCTGGAGTCTGGGGATTTGCCCTTTTAACAAATTTGTTGATAATTCTTATGCATCCAAAGTTTGAAAACAACTCATTTAAACTGTACTGTTTATTGGGCAGGGCACTATGATAGATGCCCAAGGCAGTACTAAAAGCAATCAGACTGCCTCTGTTTTCAATAAATTTACATATAGTTAAAGGATAGACATAATATAAACAAGCACAGAGGAAGGAGAGATTAATTTTCTGAAAGGATTGGTGAAACTTTTTATGGATCTAGCATTTGTAAGAAGTAAGATGTAAAGAATGCCTGGGTCAGTATGTGTCATATGGTAAATGCAGGACCATTGGTGTTATTTCCACATATACTTTGTCTCTATCCTCCAGTTCTTCCTAATCTGTAAGGATGGGTCTATTACCAATGGATCTTCTCCAGCCAATTTATAAATTACTTTGGATGACTATACTAACCTTTCTGGAAGATTTTGATGATTTTTTACTGTTTTATTCTGGTGACAGAGTTGTGACAGGTGTTTTCTTTCTCTTTTAGTAAAACCAACTTACGTGCTTTCTCATTTCCACGTTATGACTATGTAAAAGTTCTCATGGAAATGAAATTCAATTGCACTCACATTGTACCTTGCTGTATATCCTGAGACTCAACATATGATTTTAGGAAATAAACTTTCTAAACTGTAGAAAAGAGATCCATTTGGTCAGTCCTCATTTAGTCAGGTTTCCGGCCGTGGATTACTCACATTCTTTGCCTCTGCACTTACAGGTCTCCTTTTATCTGTGTCTGTGCTGGTTAAGCATGAGTAGAGAGAGAAGGCCGCAGACCTGGTAAAAAGATGTAGTATGTGAACTGAGAGAAACTGATGGCTAAAATAAGGCTCAGCTTAGAGAATTCTGCTGACATCAGAGAGGGTGTCACAGTTCTCACCTGATAGCAGAGGTGTTACCTAATGATCCTGGCATGCGTAGGCTATGGAGCAGAGATTCTGACCTTTGATCCTGCCACTAACTTAACTGTGTAACTTGAGCAAACCAGTCAGTCCATTGGTGTAATAGGGAAATTACCTACATGATTCTGAATTCATGGTCCAAATGAATGTCAGTAAAAGGAATTTAAAGAATTCACTGAATGTGAACACAATATTCTAGATATTAAACAAGAAACCTCAAAAAAATGTACCTTGTCTCAAGATATTACATGAGATGAAACTGGAAATGGGTTTTTTTTCTGGACCCTTTCAGAATTCATATACCAGTAGCACTAGAAACTACGTAAAATATTTTACAATTAGTGATTTTGTACTGCTTGTAAAACTTATAGGACAATTTTCATACCCATTTAATTGTGTGTAAAATTGTGGCACAGAACTTGAGAGACTTGCCCAAAGTTAATCAGCTAAATAATGCTGAAATGGGAACTAAAATAGTTTTTCTGATTTCCTGTCCACCAAAATGACATGCTCTAACCAAGAAGTGAACATTTTTGTTCTATTTATGAAAGTCTGATCTATTTATACTCTTGTTATCATGTGTTTAATTTTTGTTTTTAAACCAAATGGGGCAGATGATGTGTTGTTAAAGCAAAAGCAAAGATTTAGGACTAAACAGGAATCTTCTGAATCATAGGGAGGAATTCTCGATCAAAAATATTGTGGAAGTTTGTAACATGAGCTATAACAGTATTAGTGACTTATCACTAGTTTAAAACCATATAAAGCTGTTATGTTATTAGCTCTTATATTGTTATCAGATGAAATTGGCTCTATCTTTTAGAGTCAATCTTGACTTCAAAGAAGGTTAAAAAAAAAAAAGTCTAAAATCCTTTGGATTAAAGAATCCAAAAGCTATGGGTTGCCAGAATCAAAAGGGAGGTTTTTAATTCAGCTTCTAAAATACCAAAAGATAAAGCAGATAAAAAATAAAGCTTATGCTCACAGATTTCACAACATACAGTTCAGTGCAAAATTGGGCACCAGAAAAGCAGATGTTCTCTTCAAGTCTCCTATACTATTTTAAGGTCCGTAAGTATGGAAGCGCTGATTGTATGATAGATAATAAATATTTGCTGAATGAATGAATGAATGATATGTAAATGCAAATGCATTTGCTTCTCTGTTAGCTGCTTTTTCTGTCAGTAGACTTGATCTTTTATCATTTGAATTCCACAAAAAACATCTTAACCAAGTCATGTCTTTGGGCCAATCTGTTTCCAGGCTTGTTTGTGTTTTTCACATTCTTTTTTTGGCCTGCAGTAATATTCTGTGACCTCGTTCATGAATTCCAGTAGGTCATTCAGTTGGGACCCAAGGAAGTCAGTAAATTAAGCTTGATTTGGAATGGAATACATAGGGTGTGTGGTTTGGATTGGAATCAAATTCGGTCTGGCTAATCTTATTTTGGTTTAATCTATGTGGGAAAGAATAGAAATAGAGGAAAAACAAATAAACAAAAAATAGGGGAAGCTATTCTTGTATGGTGGTAAGCAGTTTCTGTAAGGAATATTTCTGAGGGCAAAAACCTAAATTATTTTTATTGGAAGTTTGGGGACAAGACTGAGCAAAGGAAAGATCGGCTTCTCCAGTCATCGTGGTTGGTGTTTACTTTTTCAGCTTTCCCAAACCACAGTCTCTAGGCTTTTAACATGTGGATGCTCCATAGACAAGGCTCTTGCTTCTTCATCTTCTCCAGGACTCTGGAAATAGATAAGCCTGATCTTTGGGGAACCTCAGCAATCAGGGAGGCAGAAAAAGTTTCTGGAACTGAGTTTACAGTCAGATTGTCTGGACTCTTGAGCTTCTTATATAGGCCTAAGGAGAAGAAATGTGGAGAAAGTGCAGTAAGTTCCTGCACTAATAATGAATTTCTTTAAGCTGATTTTTTCCCCCTTCCACTATTTCCAACTTGCAATGTATTGAACCCTGAACACTTAACATTGGTGCTCAGAGGAGAAGAAATCCCCTCTGTGAACTGACTGAGAGCATTTGAATAAAAAAACTTTTCCAAAGCTGCCTGGGAAGGAGCTAGTGAAGCCATCAGAATGAGAGCCCTTTAGTTTGGAGTTCTGACTGGGGTGGGGGGAGTGGAGTTGTTCTTTGAAGAGAATTTCATGTGATACCTACTAAGTTCTGACAAAGGAGAGAGTCGACTTAGCATTCAGGAGTTTCTTGAATGTAATAATATTTGTTCCTGACAACTGAATTTTCTCTCCTACAGAAGTCAGTATTTTGCTCATTTAACAAATTAAGTTTTCATTTAAAAAAGGGGAGGAGTCATCACATTATTTCTAATTTCTCAGTTTGACCTGTGTGTTAAAGGTATGAATTAAGGACCTGAAACATACGAAATTTTTCCAGGTGCTACACAGTTCTAAGTACCCCACCTCCTACTTAGTTGCCTGATACTGGTGCAGGCTTCACTTGCGTGAATAGAGGGGAATAATAATGGGTGACTGGACCAAAGGTACTTGTATACTGTTCTTTTCAGCATTCAGATTCATGATTCCAAAGCAGCAATAAATTTTGGCTTTGGTTAATTTTCCAGGAGCAAATCTAATTAGTGGCAATCTTTTAAAAGTATAAATGACCTTTGGCTGCTTTGGGAAGAACTTAAATATTTTAAAAAATTTATTAGGTAATATTTCTTACATATAAAATTATACATAAATATACAATTATACACACATATAACTCATATTATACACTATAGATATAGGTTTGAAAAATAAGATCCAGTTACATACAGGTCAGCTCAAGAGATCATATGTTCTGTACTTGCTTACTGGAGTTATAAGGTCTTTTGAGTAGATGCTGTTTGGACAGAGAAGGATACCATCATTTCATTCTCTGTTTTAGAAAAAAATGGTTACCATTATATTTGTTCAGTTCTGATTCTCTCTGATATTTTGTTTTTGGAAATGGCATCTTAAAAATGTAAGTTTACTGGGTGAGACATTATTGATTATGTTTCACTTAAAGTAGTTGGTAATAGGAAAATGGCTAGATTAAATAAGCTACAGTCTAATAAATGTTCTTTTTAAAGGGTTTACAAAAATATGGACACATGAAGATGCCTTAAATCTTTTTTGAAATGAGATATATGAATAAATAAGGTTCAAAAGTACTTACCTTGTTAAAGTTTAAAAAGGATATAAAGTTGCATATTCTAGTATAATCACAACTACTGAGATAGTTGGAAGAAGAATTAAACATTTGTATCTCTGGGTGATAGAATTCGCTTTCTTCTTTTTACAGTTATATTTCCCAAACTTTATTGAGCATATTTGTTCTTACAACGGAGAAGTCTCATTTATTTTTCTAAAAAATAACTTGATTGTTGCTGCAGTTTCCAGGATGCCCAAGCTGATTCCAGTTGCATTTCTAGTGCGCTTCTGCCACCTTGTGCTTTCGGAAACCCATTACAGTGATGCGCGAAGAAAGAAAAATACTTGGGAAGGTTGTTGTTTCTTTGGAGATAAATTTTCTTAGGATAGGAAGAGGGTGAGAGGGAAATATTCAAATACATGGAAGATAATTGGGTGTGGGTGTGAGAGAAAGAAAGGGAGAGAGAGAAATCTTTCCAGAAGTTTAGGGGCTCGTTTACTAGGTTACATCAGTGTCAAAATTACATTTTATCACTAGAAATTGCAACCTGGGAAAGGAGGAGAGTAAAGACCTTGGTTTTAGTGCTGATAACAATAAGCTCCTTAAGTAAGGCTTTAAGACATTTTGTGATACTTTCTATTCTTGCCTGTTCTTTAAATGCAGTCCTTTCTGCATAAAAACCTAACCAGACACTTGTGCCTAGAAAGCTCTAGGTGGCTTGTTAAATGTGTTTCTTTATATTAAATTGCCTGCTGTGTTTACACGAACTGTTTTTCTCTCTCCACATTATCATTCCAGACAGCATTCCATTTGTTCAGTGCCTCAAACTATTTATATGGTCTGCTGCCTGGGAGTTATGCTGAACCGCTAGAAAGGAGAGACTTTACCTGGAACTTTGGCCTTTCCTTTTGGGTGTAAACAAGCCCTGTTTGATGACTTGTCTGAGGAGCTCTCAGATCTTTCTTTTTAGGAATTAATTTAAATATATTTGATTTTGAAATCGTACTTAAGGAGCCGTGGATGCAAATGACTTATGTTTGTCATCTGGGCAAATACCTATTTCTAGGTTGTTAGTGGAATAGTCTTTCCTAGCTTGCTAAAATATTGACAGTACCGGGCCTAAGGCTTACTTACTACTCTCCAATGTCATGCTCGCATTGAAGAATTATGATGGCAACTTTAACCACATAGTTACCATCTTAGAGGGCTTGAATGGTACAGAACCACATTTATTGGGCACCCATTACAGGACAGACCTGGTACAAGGCTTCTTTTTACATTTGTAGTCACAACCCTCAGTAAAAACTATGAGATATATGTAGTATCTTCCAAATTTCACATTTGAGGAAAACAGATCAGAAATGGAATGGCTTACTTAAGGTCACCTAGTTTGAAAATGGCAGAGTAGGAATTTGAAATCCAAGTGTTCCTGACTCTCAATTTCATACTCTATGAAGAGTAGACTAATTTTCCATTGCACATGGTGAGCATCTTTATGGTCATGGTGGTCTGAAAAGAGAAGCCAAGTCTAGAGGGGGTTGAATATAAAGTTTAGACCAAAAGCAGGAATAGGGCCGGCTGTCAGCCTCAGCACTACCTCCTTACAAAACTATTATCTTCTTGCTCCTGGTGGAGTCCAGTGCTGTTAGGGTTGGCAGGGCGTTACAGAGAGTTTGGATAAACTTCCCCAGTACCTTCCAGTTTTCCCTATATGGTAAGTTCTGACTTGTATTAGTGCAGTAACCTAACTAATCCCCCAGCCACTAGCCTTGCTTTACTTCCAATCTGTTTTTCACACTGCACTTGGAAGCACCCTTCTGAAGAGCAGATCAGATCTGTTGCTCCTGTGCTTTAACTCTTGCAAGGGTTTTCTCTTATAATCAGGACAAAGTCCAGAGTCTTTAGCATAGCCTGTCAGCCCCTTCTAGCCCTAGGCTCCCTTCTCTCCACGGCCCACTGCCAGCACTGCTTCCGCTCAGCAGAACTTTCTGCACCATCTCCCCGCCCCCCCCCCGCCCCGCCCCGCCCCAGTACCATGTGCTGTCTCCCCTCAGCACTGGGCCTGCTTTGCTCTCTCTTCAGCATTGATCATTCCTCTTCCTTTGTTTTACTCCTACTTGTCTTTCGTGGTCTCTGTTTGAGAGCCGCCTCTTTCAGAAAGCCTTTTTGGACTCCTTCTCCAGCTCCACTCCAAATGTTAAACAGCACTCTTGTTCTAATGAGGTACTTGTCGCATGGCATTATAATTACGTCATTTTATTTTTTTTTAAATATCATTTATTTATTTGACAGAGACACAGTGAGAGAGGGAACACAAGCAGGGGGAGTGGGAGAGGGAGAAGCAGGCCTCCCGCTGAGCAGGGAGCCCGATGCGGGGCTCGATCGGAGCTGAAGGCAGACATTTAACAACTGAGCCACCCAGGTGCCCCTAATTACCTCATTTTATTGAGATATAATTCACATACCATAAAATTCACCCTTTTAAAGCATACAGTTAAGTGGTTTTTATATTCATAGGGTTATGCACCCATCACCACTGTATAATTTCAGAACATTTTCATCATCCCCCAAAGAAATCCCACACCTATTCATAGTCACTCCCCAAGCCCCCCTTCTCCCATCCATTGACAACTACTAATCTAATTTCTACCTCTGTATTTGCCTGTTCTAGGCATTTCATATAATTGGAATCATACAATATTTGTCTTTTTGTGTCTGGTTTCTTTTACTAAGCATAATGTAAGGTTCATTTTGTAGTATGTGTCAGTACTCCATTCCTTTTTATGGCTGAATCATATTCCATGGTATGAATATACTACCTATATATGGATATGTACCTAAAGATGGAATTGATGGGTAATGTGGTAACTGTTTTCTACACCATTTCTATACCATTTTATATTCCCACAACAGTCTGTGAGGGTTCTAATTTTTCCACCTCCTTGCCAACACTTGTTATGTACTGTTTTTTTGTGTCATTTTAAAATGATAGTTACCATAGTGGATGTGAAGTTATAATTGTCTTTAACTGGCTTGTTTCCCTCATGACTCGACTCTGAAGGCAAAGACTGCTAGATCTTGTTCATTATTGTACTCCAGTGGCTAATACATTGCATAGGTGCTCAGTTAATATCTTCAAAATGGATGAGAAGGCCCAAATATTTCCTATTTGCTTTGCTTTTATAAATCCAGGAAATACAGAGGCCTGAACGGGAAAAGATGTTCTGGCTGCCAATTTACCTGAGTGCCATAGGATTTTAATAACCACACTAAGTAGATGGCTCCATGGCTTTAATGTCTTACCTGAGAAGTTCCCTGCATGGAAAACGGCATGAGTTCTCATTTAACCAGCTCAGAATAGGGAAGAACATACTCAACTCTGCTGGCATTTTAATCTGATTCCAGGGAGTCTCTATTCCAAACACATTTTCTTTAAATTTTTTATTGTTATGTTAATCACCACCCAAACACATTTTCTGAGGGCATGTGAATCAGGAAGCCATTCATTCTGAGTGAAAGTGTAGAAGAAAAAAAGCAAAGCAAAAGTTTTTTTCCTGGAAAAAGACGGGCCACATTGATTATACATTCAGAATAATACAGACTAACGTCAAGTTGTTGTGTTCTAAAGCAACTCTATTTAGCCAGTTACAGCTGGGATCTCCTCTGTTTATCCTTTCCTATCTGTTTTTGTTTGTCCCAGTGTGCCAAAATCTTGGAGTTGTAAAGGGAAGCTGGAAGCAAAGAGGTGCTTGTTCCCTGATTTCCTGGGGCACAGTCCTGTAAAGCGGGTGCCCGTAAAAGAAAAGGCCGTGATGCCTTCTTGGTAATGTTCCCGGGGCTGTGAGTAGGTGGATGAAGGCCACGGGTGTCATCAGCAAAACTCCTGAGTCCGTCTCCACCCTTTGTCAACATTCTACCTAGTCGGATTTTACTCATGAGTTATCTTCCATAGCATTTTCTTCTATTTCGTTTTTCTGTACTTTTTTCGCTCCTCATCTGCTGTGAAACACAGTGTTGGCCCAACTCTGGAAGCCTTCTGTTGAAACATAATCTTTAAACCTTGGGACTAATTTTCAGCTCCATCTTCCCCTTATAATTTGCTGAGTTACAATCCCCACCTGACTAATTTCTATACACTTTTCCTCTCTTTTATTTTTCCCCTCAAAAAAGTGTAGCATGTACTCATGATCCTTTGAGAAGAGATGGTAGGAAAGAAGGGAAACCTGTGGGAAAGTCTTAGGTAAATAGTACTGACCTGTGTAAAGGGTGTTAATGTTATTATATAGCAGGGAAAATACAAAAGATAGAAAAAATAACATAGCAATCTTTGTCTAAATATGGCCCATTTGAACTCTGGATGGTATTTCAGCACTGTAGGAAAATTACAGAAATCTCTCTGGCTGCAAATGTTTCCCTTACCTTATCTGCCTCTGCTGATAAACTGAGGATGAGCTTGATATCCGCAGATACCAGTTATCTGAAGAGTGTGGCACCAGTGTTGGGGCAGCAATGTCCATGCCACATTCTGTCCTTTACCTGTTGATTTATTTGCACCCAGGTCTTTGGTCAGTAGGTTAGTTTGCATGGCTTCTTAAAATACTAATTTCAGAAAAATCAGGTGCTAGCCTGCCCCCATGCAAGGGTGCAAAGTCTGCCCAGGAGCACTAGTTGAACTCACAAGAAGGGGAATAATGCCAAAAAAAAGCCCAAAACTTCTAGTAACTTTGCTTTCTTTGGCATACTTAACTAGGACCAAATTTACTGGACCCACTTTATACTCTCAGTGCCTCTAGTAGAGAGAAACATGTGGCTCTTGGTCCCTGTGTTTGCACACGTGACTAATCTCCTAATAGCTTTTGACCAGTTGGGCAACCCTGCTTTTGAGCAAGCCAAACACTTGCAACTTGAATATGGAAACAAAACAGAATCTTATACAAACAGGTTGTGCTGGATTTTTTAACTCTTCATTTCTTTGAAAAGTTCCTTTTGCTCTTGAGGATAGCATATGGGAGAAATTCCAAAATTCAGGAAAAAATTTAGAAGGACAAAAATTCAAGTTGAAGCCCTAGATTCTGAACTGTGCTATGAATTTGGGCAAGATTGTTATGGATATACCAGAAACTTTGGCCTGGGCAATTCATACTAGCTGTGATGTGCATCTGGATGTATCCACCCTGAGGTTTTTTATTTACAATGGGAATTGAAGGAAAAGTTCTTGAAACATCCTGTCCCAGGATGTGCAGTTGGGCCTGCCTCAAATACTGAATGAAGCCAGAGGAACTCAGGAGAGAGTTTCCATGATTAATGATGACAGTGCCCTCTAGTGGCCCGTCTGTGGCTTAAATGAATAAACTGCAGATGTACCCCAGTTCTTCAGAAAAATTTACCCAAATAAATTCCCAGATCGTGTGTGGGAAAGAAAAAGGGAGGGAAGGAGGGTGAGAAAAAGAAAGAAAGGGGAGAGGATTCTTGCCAGTGTAGCTCATCTCAGTGTATAATGACTGGGCTTTCTGAACAGGGCTTCTGAGATCCAGTTAGGACCTCAGTGAGAACATTTTTTTTCCAGGGTTCCAGCAAGTGATAACTAGCTAAAACTCTTTATTAAGGATTTGCACTAGGGCCCTGGGTTGCTTTCCAGCCTGCAAACCTTTGTACCGGCTTCCCCTGGCCCACATTCCATTTCAGGTTAGGTCACTAACCATGTTGAGTGGTGGAACAAACCATCTGCTGCAGCAGCTCACGTAGACCACGCTCCTTATCTGGCACACTCCACTCTTTTCTGTGTTTCCTTTAGGCCTAACTGTCATTTTCCCAAATATTTCCCAAATATTCTGCACTATGCACTTAACTTCCTGCTGTCTTCCCACGCAAGAACTTGGGGGCCCATTCCTCAGGTGCCTGTGGGCAAGAATGTTTAGAGAGCTGCCTGAGCCCTTAGGGAATGACAGGAATGCTGAGAATTTCAGGCACTACTTTGCAGACCCACAGGAAAGAAAGTTTTGGCCCAGAGGGAAGGGAAAGGGCCTTCAAAAATACCTCAAATCACAATTACCTCCAGCTATGGAACTGACTCTGAAGCCGGAGTCTCATCTTGGAGTCCCTCTCTGTCTGCTGACCTGGGAACAGAGGCCTCTGGGATAGGTGGTTATGGTGTAGCCAACTGCAGATATGCAAAATTAATCTGGCTCTAAGTCTTGAGAAAGGAATTATTTGTTGTAATATTTTAGTTGTATTCAACACAATTGGTAAGCAAAAGGAGGCAACTTTGTAGCGGTGAGTCTTTTCAAGGCTGAACTGAAAGGTACTGATCCTGGGTTTGCTACTTCCTGGAACTTAGACTGGAATCTTACTTCATTACAGGAAAGAAGGGGAAAAAATGGGGGAGAGTTTGACTCAAAACTATCATCAGAGTCTCTCTGGCTCTCTATCCACATTAATTTTTTATTTGGTTACTTTTTAATGTTTTTCACTTAACTCACACAATTATGAGGGTGATCATCAAACCCACGCATACACCCAGCAACCTTTGTGACAGAAGAATTTCACATGGGGAACATGATTTGGTTGGTAGGTAACATGAGGCTCCTCTTTTGAATTATTTATTTACCTATTATCTTGAGGCCTGTCTGGCTCTTGACGAGGAGTTAATATCACCCTCCAACACTGCAGCCACCTCAGACCAGCACCCTTCTCCACCTTCGTCTCCATAAAAACCTCCTTGGAAACATAAATGTGTTACTTAGGAGAGGCAACACTTCATCTCACATTTAAGATGGGCAAACATTGCCATATGTCACCAGTTTTGTGAGAATCTTGTATAACCATGAAAGGGGTTTATTTTTCCCATAATTGCTACTAATTGTGTTCTGTCAAAATTATTTGCCTGTGGGGTAGTAAGTTCCCTTAATGGTGTCCCAGCCCAATTCCATAACTTGTGTCACTGCCAGTTTATTAAAATAGTGTCACTGAAATCTCAAGACCCAGTAGTGTTCGTTTGAGTTTAAAAATGATTTTCTATTCAAAGGTCTCCTCCTTCCTTCTCTTGCCCACCCCCAGAAATATTGGTAATTTTAAATGCTGGAGGGTGGGATGGGGGGCTTGGGTCTGTTCTTTCTCATCTCAGCCCCCTTTTTTGTGCTTACACTCTGCTGTAGAAATTAAAGCTGACATTGAGTCCTCTTACCTGCCTGCTTCTAGTAAGGGTATCTTGTACTACCTCTTCTCTTTGTAGGCTGTGGCTGCATATTTGGCCAACACTAATTGTCCTTTGCTTGATTCTGTGTGGAAGGAGTCTGAATGCTGTTACTCTCTTGGGGCACAGTGCTGGTTGTTCAGTGGGCTCTACAGTCTACCCCTGGCCAGGCTCCAGGTGGGGATCTCTCTCAGGTACCATATTCTCCTGTATTCTATGGGGCATATAGCTTTGTATAAAAGCAACCACCTTCCTTAGAGTCTATTAGAGCCATGTGAAAGCCTTGTATTCTTGCTACTCCAAAAAGTGGCAATGTAGCTTGCCTTCCAGTACTTCCTATCAGCTTTAGCATCTCTTTCCCGCTCCTCGTTCCACTCTCCCGAGGATCAAGTGCTGCTGTGCCTGACCAGTGACTTGCCAACACTCAGACCAGAGCCAATCTCCAGTCCACAACTTAGCTGCAGTGGTGGGAAGCAACATTTCAGTGTCCGTCTTGTTGTGTGGAGGGCTCAGGTAGATTTCTAACCTGAACACAAAGGGTCATGATGGGAGGGATAGTTGCCACTCTGTAGGAGGCATCCCCCCTCCCCAGAGGTAATCCCTCTCTATCTACCATCCTTCCTCTTTCGTCAAAGAAGTGGGTCTGCTGAAATGTTGACTGTCTCCAATTCCTGGGTGAAGGTGTCTGTCCCCTACATCTGTAAGTTCTCCAAATTTAGAATGTGGGATAGAGTTTTGTTCTTACCTCTAAATGTTCCTCAATAATTTTTTTAAAGATTTTATTTAGGTGCCCCAATAATTCTTGATATTTCTCCCTCTCCCTCTGCTGCTCCCCCTACTTGTGCTCCTTGCTCTCTGTCAAATTAATAAATAAAAAATCTTAAAAAAGGAAGTAGGCTTCTGTATGAGTGGTTTAAGGGAGGAAGAATTTGGGGAAGGGATCCAAATTTCTTTCTAGTGGTTTTTCTCACTATCAAATACCCAAGGTCACTCCTTGCAAAACATTTGTTGGAGTTTTTGCTCTTGAACTTTTTCTTACTGCTGATTGGGCTGCTCAAGGCACTGTGCCTGAGGCCTTGTTTTAGACATGGTCTTTGCCCTATAACATAATAGAGAATAGGGATAAGATGAGATTTCTATAAATAGTTATCATACAAATCAGCTGGTTTCTTAAGAGGCTTATCTCCTGGCTATGAGAAGAGTAATTGCTACTTCTTCTTACAGCACTTAAAGTCTCTACTCGGATACCTTGCTTTTTCATCTTTCTAGGCCTGCTTTTTTCACCTGCTGTTAAAGTGCCTGGTGTCTTATAGTAAGCCCACTGGGCAGGTGGTTGACCCCAAAGTCCAGAGGAAGAGAGGAAGCATCTCTTTTTGTGTGTGTCTCTTTTTTAGGAGTGAGAAAATTTTCCACTTATTTTCATGTCTCGGTGACCAAGATTAGGTCCCAGGCCCATTTTTAAACCAATGACCAGGGAAGGGAATGGGATTCTCATGAGTGGATTAGACAGTTCATATGGAGTAGAATCGATACTGAAGAGTCAACCACCAAGAGCACTACCCTCCTGTCATCTTTCTCTCCTAGCGCTTCCACACCATTCTGTAGTAGTCTCTTCACTGGCCTGTTTTCTCTAGTAGGTCAAGGATCTTGTCTTTATCTTTTTTTCTCCGTGTCCTCTGGGAGTTTATAATGTGGTTAGAGATAAAATATCACCCACAAATGAAACATACATACACATACACATTTTAAGTAGATGCATATCATATATAAAATATACATTTTAAGTAGATGCAGTTGTAGTTTTGAATTTTGGTACTCCAACTGAATTGGCATTATAAAAGACCCTTACAGCAAAGTCTGCTGGAAATGCATTTCCTCTGAGTAGATTGGCAATAGCTTTTTTCAGTCTTTTCACATTCCCTGAGGTTCTGCCTCCAACTGTATCTTTTTCTAGCTACTTATGTGATTGTTGGCCCTGGATGCAGTAATGTTTATGAAGTTTTTCATAAAGTTAAAGGACTTCTGTGAGTCTCTTATTGCCTAAGGAACTTTAGTTTCTGTTTCCTTGCAGGGGCCTAGAGCTACAATAAAACAGGCATTTGAAATTTCCTTTTGGCAGGTACAGCACTATCGTTTGAACAGCTTTTGTCAGGCATTATTGATCAGAACTGTTTGCCAGAACATAAAACAAATGGAGAGAGGCCACACTGGAATAAACAAGACACTTAACTCAGGGTAGCACTGTAGAGTTCTCAGGGCCTGGGAGAGTGTAGTGTGGTCCACTGCACTCAGGGCGTAGAGGAAAATACATCCGTTATAGGGAAAATACATATAAACAATGATTTATAAAATATTTTTGGAAAATAATTCAGACAAATGGGCTTAAAGGGAATAGACATTACATGGAATGACATTAAATAATGTATAGGCAACTACACTATATGTAATATATATAATATTACCGTACTATACTGTAGTCAACTATAGTACAATTTGGATGGCTGCTCCATTCAAATTTTCTTCTTTTTTTTTTTTTCTAGCTGTAAACCCATAGCCCCTGCTAAAAGGATGGGTTTAGTTGGCCAGGTTTGTACCGTGGAACCCACACTCCTGTGTTCCCCTTAGTTTGTGCCAAGGATTTGGAAACTTGACTTAAGTTGAAGCAGTTAGATTTTTCTTTCCTAATGACCCCAAACTATGATCAGATTATGTTGCGTTAGGCCCAGTGCCTCAGTTGGATCTCAGTTAGGCTTTGAGGGGTGGAAAGCAAGAACTGGAAAGGTGGAAATGCCTGAACAAGATAGAAACTCATTTTTCTCTCACATAAACATAGGCAGCCCAGGACTTGTATAGCAAACCATTTCACTGCCATCGGGGAGTCAGGCTTCTCCCGTTTTATTGCTTTGTCATCTTCAGCGTGTACTTCTATCCAGTGCTGTGCTGGTGAGCTGGCTCTGGGGGAGGGGCATGGCTTGATTTGTAGCGTTGCCTGATTCCTATGGTGGAAATACTTCCAACATGGCCAGTTTCAAGCTATCAATGTTTTAATAACCAGGTTGCAAAATTTCGGAATGTTCAACGATCTGCTGTCCTGAACCTATATGAACTAGGTCGAGCATACCACTGCTTCTCCCTCATAGTCCAAAATAGCTGCTCTGGTTCCAGACATTAGAACTGCATTTCAGGGGTGCCTGGGTGGCTCAGTCAGTTAAGCATCAGTCTTTGGCTCAGGTCGTGATCCCAGGGTCCTGGGATCAAGCCCCACGTTGGGCTTCCCTGCCGGTGGGGAGCCTGCTGCTTCTCCCTCTGCCTGCAGCTTCCCCTGCTTGTGCTCTCTCCCTTTCTCTGTCAAATAAATAAATAAAATCTTAAAAAAAAAACAACTGCATTTCAACTAGTAGAAAGGAAGAAATCAAAAGAGAAGAGCAAATTCCCTCCTTCTTAAAAAATATTTTCCACAAGTTGTGTACAGCTCTTTCACTTAAATCCCACTGGACAGAACTTAATCATTCAACTGTATCTACTTGGGAAATGTATTCTTTATATTCTGGGCTTCCATGTGCCCAGCTAAAATTTGGGTGTTCTGTCACTAAACAAGAAGAGGGGAATACATTTGGGGGGGAACTTAGCAGTCTCTGTCACTAATGGTAACACTCAGTTCCACACAAATGCCCAAGTTAATGAGGAGCCAGAAGCCCGTTAAAAAGAAGTTAATTTTCAGAATGAAAAGAATTGGAGTGGATTTACAGCAGGGATGATAAATATGCAGCTCAGAGAGAGAAAAAGAGAATAGCTGCCTATTATTTAAATTTTAGGGTGACCAGTAATAATACCCTTTTCTTTTTCTCCAGAGTTGAAACTAATTAAGGGACAAATAAGTCAGACAGATGGAGATAAGTGACACTTTTATTACTGATTAAACTGTTTGCAGAACAACTTTTGCCCTGTAGTCACAAGGGACTCACTATCTTCACCTTTAAAATAAACTTACCCACATAGAGGCAGAGTTAAAAAACCACAGTGCTGCCTGCTGCCCTGCCTGCATTTCTCCCTGCCCTGAGCCCCTGCCCTTGAATGCCCCCCCCACAGAAGTCCCCTGAAAAGAAAAGAGGAAGGGACTACACCGAGCATATATAGTTTCTTCTCACAAATTCACCAATCAGATAATCAAAATTGAGGGCAAGGGAGAGAGGCCATACATATTAAAACTTGAGGAATAAATATTCTTGTCTAATATTTGTGACCTTTCAAAACTGTGGAGGTTTAGCTAATTACCCTGTGATTGGATTACATGAAATCCCTCTGAACTATATTTATTTAAATGGGCATGAACGTTTTCTCTTAACAAAATGGTCCCCACCTTAAACGTGTAATTAAGGGTCGTATTATATGTGTCAGACACTGAAAACTGTAGGAGTTCACAAAAAGTCTTAAGACAGGTTTCATGGAAGTGGTAGAACTTGAGCTTGCTCTTGAAGTTGGGGCAGGATTTTTGATTGGCTGAGGGAAGGCAGTGTTTCATTCAAGGGGAACTTCATGGATGAAATGACAGTGGGAGAATGGATATGCCATGGTGAAGGCACAGGGAAGAGACTGTGCAGACTATGGCCGAGATGGCTGTTAGCAGCAGGAAGTCAAGTTTGATGGGTAGCTTGGCGCTAGGGCATGGACAACCCTAATGTGGCAGTATGTAGAAGGAGAAGGAAATTTGCAGCCATTGAAGAAAAGCAAAATGTGGTGTTTTTCACAGATTATTCTGAACTCTTTAGTTGGCATGGACTAACAGATTCCCTGTTCTGTTTAATCCAATTAAATAGCCCTGACTAATACATTCCACTTATAAGGTATAGGGAGATGATTTTCAGACTTTTGTGTACACTAGAATAACCTGGCAGACTTGTTAAGAGACCAACTACTGGTCCCTACCCCACCATATCTGATGCATGATCTAGAATGGGGCTCAAGAATTTTCATTTTTAAAAGATCCCAGGTGATGATGCTGTTGTGGGTCCCGAAATCACACTTTGAGAATCACTGGGATGAATGTGGCCTGGGATGAATCTTGCCGGGTTTAAATGAATGAATGAATAAATGAATGAGAATGAATTCCCTAAATCATAAAATGAGAGATTAGAGGAGATGGTCTCTGAAGTCTTTTTGAATCTTTTTTTTTTTTTTTTTTTTAGTTTTTATTTAAATTCTAGTTGGGTAACATACAGTATTAATATTGGTTTCAGGAATAGAATTTAGTAACTCATCACTTATATATAATACCCAGAGGTCTTTTTGAATCTGTGCATCTGTGATTTGAAACTATAGGATACCCCACTCATATTTTCATGTAATAGGAAACTTAGTGTTTACTGAGATTGCTTTTATCCCCCATTTGTACGTTCATTGCACATGAGAGCTCATGTTATTACATTGGTGGGAATCTGAAGGCATGTGATTGGATTTTCAAGAGAGGAGGCCATCTTAACATGGCCCTTCCACACTTCCACTCAAGAAAGCAAACAAGAAAAAAAACCAGCTTTTTTTATATATATTTCTTTTAATTTTATTTATTTTTTGAGAGAGAATGACACAGAGAGAGAGAATGAGAGGGGTGAGGGTCAGAGGGAGAAGCAGACTCCCCCCTGAGCAGGGAGCCTGATGCGGGACTCGATCCAGGGGCTCCAGGATCATGACCTGAGCCAAAGGCAGTCTCCTAACCAGAGCCACCCAGGCACCCGAGCAGCTCTTTCAAATGTTGTCCATAATCCTATAAAAGTTAAAAAGAGGAAGGATGAGCATTTTTTCTTTAAAGGAAAAGTATATTTGACCCAGTACCTGAAGCTTTGAAAAGCATTCTCTCAAACTGTTAGAAATGTTCAGCCTTAAAAAAATATTGACACAATTCATGTCGTCCAAAACAATCAGCTGGATGTTTGACCAGAAAGGTCAGAGGCTTCCTAGCAAGCTCAGACTCAACCCAGAGGACCACGATCTAGCCACAGTGGAGGGCTATTTGTCAACATTTCCAGTAGCAGCAAAGCTCTCCCTGCCCTCATTGACCTTCATACTGTTGGCTGAGTGAACACTGGCCTCAGCTGGGGCCTCCGCGGGCAGCCACGTGGAGAGAACTCTACCCGGACTGAGAGATTTCCTGAATTTCATTTTGAGGGATCTTTATATGTAGCCCCACATCAAGGAGATGAGGCTGGGAGGTGATGTGTCCAAGGGAACCAGATGACCAGGCATGCAACCCTTTGAAACAGAGGCAAGATTTTGAGGGATCAGCAGGATATCAAGGTTTAATCTCTTTTTCAAGGAAGTTGGGTTTTGTGGTCAGAGCAAACAAGGAAGTGGTCACCCTTTCCGCTGAGAATGCTCCCACATGATTTCAGCTATGGGTGAATTCTGTGATTAGGAATTCTTCTGTGAGAAGTTAGTAAATGTGGAAAACGTAAAACCCTTGAGTATTTGTCCCACTCTGGAATAACCTGATCTTTGTGAGTTGAATTTATTCCACAAATTGGAAACTTTGGGTGGGGGGCAAAAGGCAAACCACTTCTACCTGCACCAGTCTCCCCTAACTCAGGCAAGACTTCGGAACATTGACCTTATCACTTGGTAGGATTTTAAAATCATCTATGGGGGCGCCTGGGTGGCTCAGTCGGTTAAGCGACTGCCTTTGGCTCAGGTCATGATCCTGGAGTCCTGGGATCGAGTCCCGCATCGGGCTCCCTGCTCGGCGGGGAGTCTGCTTCTCCCTCTGACCCTCCCCCCTCTCATGTGCTCTCTCTCTCTCTCATTCTCAGTCTCTCAAAATAAATAAATAAATCTTTAAAAAAATAAAAAATAAAATCATCTATGCACCATTACTTCCAATTTGGAAGCTAGTGGCTGACTAACTTTATGGTGAGCAGGCTTTTTATCCAGTTCATGCAGCATTCTCTCTCCCTCTTGGTCAATCTTTATTCTCTTATGTGATAGGCATACATTTCTATCTAAACCCATTATATTGTGAATTGCTTTGGGGTTAGGCTATGTCTGACTCATCATTGTATTCCACATAGTGAATATCCATCAATAATATTCTCAGTACATAATCTATGTTCTAAAACTGAGCACTGATTGTTGTAAGCAGATTTCTTAATCCTGACGGTCAAGATCTTCTGGAGGGGGGAGAGAGGTAAATTAGAAGCCATGCTATTAATACAATGCTTTCACTCCACCTTAGCTTGCTTATTTTGATCTCATTGCTTAAAATGTCTTTTAACCTTGATGCTGAACAAATTCTTATTCATCCTTGAGAACCAAGTTCAGTCACTGGCTCCTCTATGAAACCTTTCCCTTTTTGTACTAATCTGTCCTTTATGCTTGTTCTTGTTCTTGAAAACATAGTGTAATTCAAAGCTTTGATTCTTATTTGTTCCCTTAGCTCCTTGAGAAAAGTCATCCTTGAAGCTTCTAGCAGAGATTTATTTTAGTGCTGAGGAATTCAGATCTCTTCATTAGAGGCTGTTTTGATAAGGAAAGAACTTGAGAGGTAAAGAGGGGCAGGAAAATGGGGGAGGGTGGAGATGAAGGGTTATCTTGGGTCACCAAAGATAAACGTTGCCTAGTTTCTAATTTCACTAAGGGTTGAAGCTTTCTAATGAGTTAGTGAAAATCCCAATGTAAAGTGGAGCTCAAATTCAACTCACTGAAGCTAGAGAAGGGACGATGAATACTGTGTCCGTCGATCATATGTTGAAACTGGGTCCAAATGGTTTTAAATTCTTAGATAGTAAAGTGGTAGACACAGTGTAGCTCTTGTGTTGAGTGTCGCTGTGTTACTAGAAACCAGGCTGTGCTTTGATACCTTGGAGACCCCAAACTGCAATGTATTAAATCCTAAGAAATGTTAAAAATATTTCTGGGCTTTTCTGGGAGAGATCATTTGAAACTCATATCTGCATCCGCTCTCTTAGAAACTGAACCAGTTGGACATTGATTAGGTCTTCAGTGTTGCTCATCACGATTGGCAGCTTCATGAAGGATCTTATTTCTAGGCGAGGGTCAACGGATATCAGTGAAAAATGTTCTTTTCCTTTTAAGAAAAGGCAGTGCTGCCTCTGCTTATTTCCATGGCTGTATCTCAGTGCATCTAGATATAGGAAATCATTTGCTTTTAATTGTCTAATTTCTGGGTGTGACCAAAATGAACTTTGTGATTTTTATACATGTCACCATGTCGACTGACAGATGTATTACTAAAAGGAGAAACTTACTGAACAGTTTCAAGCGTGTATGGAAATAGAGATGGGAGGTGGGACTATGAGAAAGAGAGCAAGTAAATCATTAAACATTTATAGGTCTGTGATTCATATTTAATTTCTAAAGATCAACTATATCCAATCCAAATAAGAATAAAAGACACATCATCATTTTGATATTTTGTGCATCTTTTTACAGACTGTAATCTCTACATAGTTTCCTCAATTTGCGTCATGGTCACATAGGTAACATACCTGCAGTGCATTGCCTCTTTTACCTGTTTTTCCACAGAGTGGAGCTGTAACTGCATTAAGATGAAGCAAACAATCCCAAAGATTGAAGATTGAGTAAATGAGAGTAAGAATTGACCGGCAGCTTCTGTTTATCAGTTGACAGGAAAGGGGAAATAACTCATCAGGTTTAGTTTGAAGATCTCAGGATGCTGAAATCAGACTTTTAGATCTTAATTCAAGGAGAATGAAAAATGAACTGCTCTTGTATCTGCTTATGACAAGTCATTTCTTTACTCTGGGATACAAGTCTGATTCATAGTTGTCTGAAATATTCCTTTCAAAGAGATAAGTTGTGTTTTTTTCAAACTATGGTGCCTTCTAGGTGTGCTAATTCTGGCAGAACACTAGCATCTGGTATGTGGGAAAGTAGATCCTTTTTTTGTGGTACTTAGTTGGCAAATATTTATTCATTTGTCGTTTGTGCCAAGAATTGTAGTCCATGAGGATAGAGCGGAGAACATATCAGATGGGTTCCTGCCCTTAAGGAGCTCCCACTTCAGTGAGAGGAGGCAGATAATAAAAGTTGAGCCTTGGAAGAAATAAAATAGGGTAATGTGCTAGAGAGTGACCTCTATTGGTCAGGAAAGATTTCTCTGAGGTGTGATATCTGAGTAGAGGTCTGAATGTTGGGAAGAAAGCAGCCCATTTGACTATTTTGAGGATGTAGGGGCTGAGCACAGCATGTTTAACAGAAACAAGGCCAGTGGATTGGGCTCTGGTGAGCAAGGGGGAAGGGAGGATGAGGTGGGGGAGGGAGGCAGAGGCTGGGTCCCTGAAGGCTGTACAGGCCGTGGTGAGGGGTCTGGAGTTTATTCGTGTTGCAATGAAAGTCATTGAGTGTTTTATGTAGGAAAGGGATGCAGGCTGATGTAATTAGAACAGTTAATTTGGCTGCTGTGGAGAGGATGGACAAATGGAACCCGTCAGTGGCCTTGGACTAGGTGGTAAGAGTGAAGGTGGGAAATGGTTAGTGTAGATATTTATTGTAGTCAAAGCTGTCAGGCCTTTAGATAGACTGGAGGTAGAAAATGTGTGAGAAGAATCAGGGATGGCTACTAAATTTTTGACCTGAGTAATGAGTAAATGATGATGCTATTGACCAAGGCTTCTGGCGGTGTTGGAAGGGGTTTTGATAGAGAAATGATTCTTTACAGAGTTCTGTTCGGACTTGTGGAAGACATCAGTCATTCTGTGCCAGACTACCCTATTGATGTAATTAGAAGTCCACACTAATACTTTTAGCTAGTGATGTCAATGGGGATGCTTTTAGATGACAGTTTGTTTCCCAGGACTCAGTGGCCTGCAATTTGTGGCCTGGGTGAACCATTAGTACTGGTAACATGTGATTTCTTCAGTTAGTTTTTCCCCCTAAACTAAAGAAGTGAATTGGGATTCTAATTAATTCTCTAGGCAATAGAGAACCAGGTTATAATTTTATTTTCAATCAGATAGTTTGCTTATTGGCTGCAGAGGCTTCTGGACTATAGAGTGATACAATTTAATCTTGAGAGTAAGAAAGCAAACACAAGTAAATCCCTCAGTGTCTTCAGTTTAACAAGTCCTACTGAAGAAAAGCAACCATATCTAAAATGCCTGATTTTGGGGGCATCTGGGTGGCTCAGTTGGTTAAGCGACTGCCTTCGGCTCAGGTCATGATCCTGGAGTCCCAGGATCGAGTCCCGCTTCGGGCTCCCTGCTCAGCGGGGAGTCTGCTTCTCCCTCTGACCCTCTTCCCTCTCGTGCTCTCTATCTCTCATTCTCTCTCTCTCAAGTAAATAAATAAAATCTTTAAAAAAAATAAAATAAAATGCCTGATTTTGTTGGGCTCTCAGATAGAAATAGATAGATCGATTATGTCTTTTTTTCCCTGTGAACATACATTCTCAGATGGAGATTCCAGATTGAGAATTTTGTGCCAGATCCTGAATGGGGATAGACATCATACTGAGGAAGTTATCTTGGCGGCAAGGGGGAGTCATTGAAAAGTTTCACATGTAGAGGTGACTTATTCTAGCCTTCCATACTAGAAAAACCACTACAGCAACAGTATGGAGATAAAACGTAAATGAAGAGGAACACCCCTCACCTGTCCCCCAACTGTGACATCCCTCCCATATACATAGGCTTGTGACTTAGCCATTGGTGTATTCAGTACCTTTAGGAAAGACAGAGTCATGATATGTGCCTTCTTGAAATTCCATAGGAACATGCTTCAAGATCTAAGTAAGAAAATTGCCAAACCAGTTAACACCAGTAGCTTTAAAAAGAAAAATAAAACATTATTATAATGTAATTGCTTTATTATGTGCTGTCACCTGAGTCATCTTCCAGTTCAAGGGCACTTAGACCCCTCTGACGGTGTAAAGAACCCTTTCCAGTCAGCCATACTATGCTTTGGCTTTGCTTTTTTGTTTTGTTTTGTTTTGTGTCCTTTTCTCTTATTGATTGTGAAGATTTGTTTTCTGGAAATGTCTTAGAAGCAGCCTGCTGAATTTTCTCTCTGGTGGGTATGTATCTTTTTATTTGTAGGATATATAGACACTATGACTCAGGTAACAGTGAGCACAAGCAGAGAAATTAAAGGTAGGAAAAAAAACGGGGGGGGGAGCAGACATAAATTTCCAATTTCTAATCCACAACACTTACCATGTCACCAGGAAGAATAATGAGAATAAACTTGTTGTGGCAAGCTTGTCATTCATTTCCTCAGCAAATACTGAATGCCTCAGTATGCCAGGCAATACCAGATGCTCTTATCCTCATGGTTATTTTGACACAGGCTTGGGAAAGGTTTGGTATACTCATTAAGAAAAAGAATTAATTCCTTAAAACTTTAAAGTCCTTAGTCTCTTACTCTGCTGGCTTGTTTAAACATTCATTTATTAATTCATTCAGCAAATATATCTATTTTGATTAATTATTATGGAAAAGACTGTGCTAGGTTTTGAGATTCATGAAAGAAAATCAAATAAAATGTAGCTTTCCAAGAGTTATGGAGACTGCCACTGCATTTCAGTGGTTCCTGTGGTGTCAGTAAATGCATCAGGAGAGTTAAATCCAATATAATAACCAGCAGTGGTTTGAAACAGTCATTTGAAATGTCCTGGGGCTGGAATAAATAATGAATCATTATTATGAAGTGCTAGGTCCCTGGGGAATATGATCTTTGCACCAGCCAGAGATGGGATGAAAGGCATTTCTGGTCACTGAAGCTGTGTGAGAATACAGCCTCAGTAATGAATCCAGTCATGTCTCAGGGTACACGATAGGAGACGGAGCTACTGCCTCTCCAATGTCTATTGTATTTTCCCCATTCTTACTTACTATGCTTTGCATTATAGAAACCCTACTGAGTTTTCCTCTTTGGCTCTAATGAACATGTCCCTCTCAAAATTGTTGGCCATTATCCCTCCCACAGAGTTACTAACAAATATTACAAATTCAGGGCCAGGAATGACAAACTGTTTACAAGAAGAGCTAAAAGGTGTTAGTCAAATGACCAAGAATCCACACTATTTTTGTTTTTGTTAACATACAAAACCGGACACAGTGCCTGCAGGCTATTGGGGACCCACGAGTAAGATCTTAGCTTTTAGAAGCTGTGAAGTAATCTTCAACATTGAAAATATCTCTTCAGATTTCACACCTAGAATAATCTAGAGAATTTGGAGAGACCTCCCCGGGAGAGTTTTTGAAATTGGATAAAGGTAGAAGATAGGGCTGGAGGAGTATGGCATGGAGTAGCAGAGGACATGGCGGCTTGGGGATGAGTTTTCTTCAGGAGACTAGCATGATGAGTGGAAGGGGAGGGAACTGAGACAGATCGCCTTTGATTCTTTTCTAACAACTCTGTGAGGTAGGTTTTGGGACTCCCTCAGTATGTGCTATTTCCATTTACAAAAGTAATTGAATTTTTAGTGAAGTGAGTGATTTAACTTAGATGCATGTGTTTAATAGATACAGTGTAGTCCTGCGAAGAACACAAGCCTTCCAGTTAGATCTGCTTTGGTATCCTGACTAGGCTGCTTGTTGGATTTATGTGATCCTGTTTGAATAATTTCATCCTCTCACCTGTAGAATGGACCTAATAAAGCCTGTGCTGTTACTGAAAGATTAAGGTAAGTAACTGTATGAGAAGCACCTAAACCATATCAGGTACATGTTAGCCTTTCAATAAATGGAAACTATTATTAGGACAAAGTTACAAAAGAAGATTATAAAATATTTTCTGAAGATTTTAAGAAATTGGACAGATTCTCATTAAATTGTGATATTAGGTATGATCCTGGGAAAGGAGATTTGATCACCTTTCCCACATTTCCAACAAATTTTATTTTGTGTTGCATAATTGACATAACAATTCAAAAATTCACTAGTATATAAAGTAAAACTCTACTCCCTTCTCATTCCATGCCCTGAGGTGATCACCATGAATAGTTTGATGTGTATCTTTTCATAATCTTTCTCCAGTTACATGAAAACACACACATACTTTTTGTAAAACTGGAATTATATTGTACATGTATTTCTGCAACTTGCTTTTTTCATGTAACATGGACATTTTTCTATGAAAACTCATGAAGTTCTATCTAGTTTTTATTTTTAATAACTCTATAATACTCTGCAGTATGGATATGTCATTATTTGTTAATCTCCTGCTGTTTGACTCTTAGGGATTTTTTAAATCTTATTTTATTTTATTTTGCCATAACAAATGATGCTGCAGTATACAATCTCGTATGTTTTCTTTCTTTCTTTTTTTTTTCTATTTCTCCACACCCAGCATGGGACTTGAACTCACAACCCTGAGATCAAGAGTTGGACTGGATTGAGCCAGCCAGGCATCTCCGTGTGTGTTTTATTTCTGTAGGATATATTCCTAGAAATATGCATGTCTAGGTCAATGCATATTGATATTATAATAGGCTCATTTTTAGAAAACTTTACTAGATTCCAGTTAGGATTTATTTTAGCTGACTTTAAGCTTATATGTATGGCTTGCATTACTGAAAAACAGCTTAAAAGAAACAGCCTAATTGACCATGAGTTCAATGGGACATGAAGTGAATAAAGTTGGAGAAGTAAACTGTTTTCTGGACTCTGGAAGTGATAGGATTGTCTTCTTCCTAGAACTTGTATCAGTAACTCTGATCCCTTGGGAACAAAATTGCAGCTTTGGAAGCTTTGGGTTTTGTTGAAGAGGAATGTCTTTAGCTGATTTAAAACTATGCTGGTGGCTCAAGTTAGGTCATTAGTACCTTTTAGTCAACAGTGTCAAAAGGTTGTAGGAGATGAAGTGTGATCTTTGTTCACATCCCTGAGGAGACTGTCAAGATAACCAAGGCAATTTTCTCTTGTACTTTCGAGAGTGAAATCAGCTTGAAGAAAATTGGTGCCTTCCTTCAGTGGGAGAAATTCAGCATGCTTAGTTATCCAAATCCTATAACTGCTACCTATTTTAACACACTGGAATCTGAGAGTCTGTGTCATTTGCATCATTTGGAGGGAGAGGAAAACTGGTTGCGCTATAGCTGGGGGATTTTTCTCTTTCTTGGCCCTCCAAGCTCCCTTATCTCCTCCTATTTCAAACACTTTCCCTGCCAAAAGCCTAATCCACATCTGCACAAAGGGAACACTCCCGCACTGATCCATGAGGAAAAGCACTGGGGCCCAGGAATTCTTCCTGGGTGAAAAGTGCTTCTGTTAACTTGCTGATTTGTCTCTGAAAAAGAATTTTATTTTTCTCTCTAGTGGCTCCAGAAGAGGAAATTAATTTCTAGTTTTGAATTCATTTTCTTCTTTATGTAAATTTTAAAGCTTTTATCAAAAATAACACATGCACATAGTTTCAAAATAAAATAGTACAAAAGCACTTAGAATGAAAAGGAACATTTCCTTATCCTTCCCCTCCTCAGCTCCAGTCCCATTTTTAACTTGTTTCTTCTGATGACTTCCTCCATCTCTCTAAATAGAAGGTTTACACTGCTTACTTTTCTTTTCTTTAAAAAAATTTATATGTAATCCTACATAAAATATGTTGACCTTGATTCTGCTATTATACATGGGAATTTACTTCACTTCTATTTCCTCTTTCCTTCTTTTCCCCCTTCCACCCAGTTCAGTTAAACCATCATTTTAAATTCCTCAATGAGTTATTGTATGTTAGGCTGATTGCACTTCTGGTAAGAAGAAAAATCAATTCCAAATATTTAAGCAGTAAGAAAAATGTATTTTCCCACAATAAGATGTTCCAAGATAGCAGAACAGCTCTAAGGTTAATCAATTCAGATGATGTCTCAAAGAACACGAGAACACTTCCTTTCTCTTTCTCCCAGAAGGCCAGTGTAGATTTCTCCTCATGTCTCTGGCTAGAGCCAGCCACATTCCCACTAATAAGGAGTGGCAAGGAGTGCAGAGTTACCGCCATTTAGATGAATCGTGAGTTACCCGAGTCGTTCCTCAGCAGATGATTCCAAAGGATAGTGTGGACAGATGAATACAATCTGGGCTCTGCAGACAAGCAAAAGGCAGAGGGAAGCAGGAGATGAGTGGGGAGGTGACAATCACCTCGTTAGATTTAATGTTTATACTTTTATTTATTCTTCCGTAGACCCTAGAAAGTATCTCTTGATTCCCCAACCCTGCCCCTCAGCAGTATTCCCTCCTTTCCACTTCCCAGCATTTGTCATTTGTGTTGTTACTTCGTCACTTTTGCCACCATCACATTCTGCTCTCTACCTTGCTTAAGGATTACAAATTTTATGCATAGATTCACTCTAAATGTTGGAAATCAACAATCAAGGTTGTATCACTGTGATGTAGAATTCTCTTTCAAAATCAAAAGTCTGTGTCCCTCTAGTGATTTCAATATGCCCACCAATGTGCCTGGTACATACCACGCGCTTGTGTCTGCTGAATGAGTGACCCTGAGGTATTTATAAATGGATTCTGCATGTAAAGGCAAGTCCAGTGGGGTGGAGGAAGGATAAGAAGATGGAAGCAGAAACACACCTAAGTTTATTCAGGTAGTTAAAGCTGCTATAGAAGCCAAAGCCTTTAGTAGGGTGGAAATCTCAGATTGCATATGTAAATTGCAGAATTGTATGATTATTCTTCTCCAAGAATTAGAAGAGTCTTTCTCCAGAGACAGTGATAGGGCATGTACTGTTGCCGGCTGGTGGGACTTTATCTGGCTCTGTGCCTGTGCACCTGTATGCAGGGTGCAAAATAATTCCCTTTGCTCAGCACTGGCATCCAGGTTGCCCATTGGGCTTTCAATTAGGATTTACCTCAACAGGCCACCTCCCTGTGATAAATGACCCATGGGGAAAGACAAATGAAGCCCGGCATGGGGCAAGCTGTTCTCTGAGAATAACTCTTTTCTCCAGGTATTGTCACTGAGAATTCCTGGTAAGGTCAAATGGATTTTGTCCCAGGAAGAAAAAAAACACACACACAGGAGTGATTATTGCTGTGAGGACTGTGGGTGAGGTGGCTCCAAGGAGGAGTCAGTAATAGATGGATGCAGAGTTAGAAATGTGAAATTTTATATAGGAAATCTTTGTAGCTCTAATTAGAAATAGAATGCGGATTCAGCTCAGAAGGTAGATCTGAAAGACTTGCCACTCTTATTTCACTATTCATGCAGTTCACATGATTCAGCATATCAGTGGGCAGAAACCCTGGTTACAATGTTGCTAATTAGAGTATCTGTACTCACACCTAGTGGACCATTTCACTGGCTTTGCATCTCAAGTAGTGAATGGAAGAGGGAATGTTAAGGATGCCCTATTAAAGCAACTAAACAGTGCAACAAATAGTTCGCAGTTCCTCAGCTGGCATTGTTAAGAAAATGATTTTTTCTGGTGGAATTCTAGTTCCTAAACAATTGGAAGTTATTGTTGGCTCTCAAAGGACTGCTGATTCAGATACATTTTTGGATGGATGTAGGAGAGAAGGTGGGAAATACTTCTTTGGTTTGCATGGAGGAAAGGAATTATTCATCTCATTGAAATAATTTTTTTTCTTATGGTAATTATTTTGGAATAATTTTCTCCACCATGGGCCAATTTAAGGAAATTGAGTTATAGAGAAATGGTGAGCCAAAATTCCTGCATCATTAAATTTAATGTCGGATAATAACATGGGTTCTGTTAGTGAGTTGCCATTTAAGCAGCCTGCTGCCATTTCAAATAAAAAATGTTGGCCAAGGTTTGGACTGACCCTTGAGATTCAGGGCCTCTTGAATCTGGGTCTTGGAACTTCTGGGAAATGGACACAGCTCCCTTCCACCCCTTTACCTTTACCTCAGGCTGAGCCCAATATGAACCTGTAGATTGCTAACTCCAACCTGGGCTAGGCATCCTGTCTTTCCTGAATTAGAGACCTGAGACTGCGTGTAGGCTGTTAGCTGGAATCTGATGGGACTGAGTGGTGGAGCAGGCCTGTGGCTGAATGATACCATTCACCCTGATGTCAGATTCTTTTCAGGATCAGATTTTTCACTCTTGAGTAGCTGTCTCTCTGCAATCCGTATGTTTCTTTACTCCTTTTTTCCTCCTTTTTGTTGGTAGCCTATGCCGTTCTGTGTCAGGCCTTGCCTTAGAAGCTCCACACAGGCCATAGTGGTGATGGGTGCTGTCTTTCTGAAACAGGTGGGGCCCAGGCTGGCATGTCCCCCATCTGACGTGGGTTTGAAAGCAGTTTCTTTTGCTCTCTTACTGGTGGCTGAATCATCTCTCTTCTTAGGACCCATGCCTGCTATCTGGGATTTTAATCTACTGTCTCTTCTCTTTTACTTTTCAATCTTTCTCCCTCCACTGGCTTTTTCCTTTAGACCCACAAGTGTGTTTAGATTTCCCTTATAGCCAAGCCATGTTTAGTTCTGTGTATATCTGTGTATTTATCTCTTTCTTCATTTTCTCAACCTGATCCTCCACTGAACTATGGGCAAAATTCTTGAGTCAGGTACTCATTGTCTTCATGTCTCATCACCCATGTACTCTCTGACCCTTTGCCATCTGTCTTCTCCCCACAACATTTATCTGAAATGGCTTCCTTCGAGGTCACTAGTGACTTTTTTTAATTTGAAATTTTTATCATGGAAAATGCCAAATATATATAAAAGTAGAGATAAGATTATTCTCATTGAATTCTGGTGATTTCTTTCTTTTATAATCATCATCCCCATTCCCATCCCATTCCCATTGCGGGCCATTTGTGTAAGTTAACTTTGGAGAATGAACTCTACAACTCTAACAGAAAGACATTAAAAAAGTATAACCACCATATCACTTCTAATAAAATGAACAAGACTTTGGTATTGTATAATTCCTGGTATACACTCAAGTGTTTCTGACACTAGTTATCTTTTAATTGTTAAAACCGGGGACCCTTTGTCTTTATTCCTTTGATATAATAGTCACTGTAGATCATTTAATTTAATTTTTCTGTTTTTTAAAGATTTATTCATTTATGAGAGAGACAGAGCGAGCATATGTGAGCCAGGGGTGGGGGGGCAGTGGGAGAGAATTTCCAGCGACTCCCTGCTGAGCACAGAGCCTGACACGGGGCTTGATCCCATGACTCATGAGATCATGACCTGAGCTGGAATTATGAGTCAGACACTCAACTGACTGAGTCACGCAGGTGCCCCACTGTAGACCATTTTAGTATGTAATATTAAATTCTGGAACAGTAATATCCTTACCTCAGCTCCAATATTGTTTTTCCTTTCTCTGATGAGGGTTGAGGGCATAGCTTGGACATAGACTCTTTTCCAATTCAACTGTACATCTCAGAGTGTGTAACATTTCCCTAGGGAAACTTTCCCCAACTGCCTTCACCTGGCCAGGCCCAATCCAAGTGCTGCTCCACTGTTCCCATAGCATCACATGTATACCTGTACCTCCATTATTTCCATAGGTTCTTGAATTTGTTTAATTGTCTGTTTCTGCTGGACAGTGAACTCATATTCATTCTTCTTTGCCTAATGCCTAGTTAAGTAGTACCGAACTCAACTCTCTAATTAATCCTTAATATTAACATTACTATTACTGGTGTGTAATGGTTACCAAGTACTTCAATGTGCTAGGTTGTATGTAAGTGTTTTGATTTAATCCTGACAGCTCTTGTAATAAACCCCCATCAGCATCATTATTACTTTAAAGATGAGGATGCTGAGGCTTTGTGAGGTTGTTACCTGATCAAGGTGAGAGAAATGAGTGGTTGTATGGCATGGAGGTTTGAGTCCCAGATCCACTGTTCCCTGATGGTGAGACCATGGGCAAGTTTGTTAAACTATGTAAGTTCTGCTTCTCCATTTGTAATATGAGGATTGTGAAAATCTTTGCCTTGCAGAATGGTGAGGTTTAAATGGGATAATGCATTTGAAATCATTTGAAAACTGCTGGGTTTTTGAGAAAATCACACATGATCTTTCAACCATAATTTACTGCTCTCATTTGGGTATAACTGCCTTCCATTCTTTCCCCCCTAGTCATATAATGCATATAGTTGTAATCATAGCATGCATTCAATTTTATGGCCTACTTTTCCAGTTATGAACATTACTATGTTGCAACATGTTTTCTTTTTATTGTGAAGTGTATCACACACATAGAAGAGTGTATAAAATGCATACGTGTATTTTAAAGAATAATTATAAAATGAAAAGTTGTAAATACACTAACTAGATCAAAACATTACCAACACTTTAGAAACAGCTCTAGGTGCCTCCTTTTCACCCTTCTAGAGGAACTGTTTTGCTCATTTTATATTCATTATGGTATTTCTCTTTATAGCTTTATCACCCATGCATGTATCCTTCAAACAGTGCATGGTTTAATCACCCATGCATGTATCCTTCAAACAGTGCATGGTTTAATCACCCATGCATGTATCCTTCAAACAGTGCATGGTTTAATCACCCATGCATGTATCCTTCAACAATACCTGGAAAAACTGAGTAGCAAGCACAAGCCTACCTGTGTAAGGAAAAGGCAATATGGCCACTCGTAGATGAAACAGAAAACATAACTTGCAGGGTCACTGTGTCATAGCCTGGCCTCAGCTTTCCTGAAAATCCTTAAGAGCCCCTTTTGGGGAAGTCAGTATGCACAGTTAGGAGGTAACTCTTGTGAAGCAGGACTTAGCACAGTTGGGGCATCTGGTGGAAGTATAGACGGGCCTGGTAATGGATGTCCAGTAGGAATAGGATGAAAGGAAGAAATTGCATTGTATTTTCCATTTTAAGCTTACTATGGCCTACCTCAGACTTTCAGGAATAGATCAAAGCAAAACATTTCTCTAGAAAGAAATGAATATTCTCAACTGATTCAAGAGTCAGAATGTGGAGTGGAGAAGAAAGGCATTAGTGCATGGTTCACATAAGCCAAGTGCCTATGAGGAACTGGGCCAGGCTATATTTGGGCATTCAGTCCTCAGATTATAAGGTTGGCAAAAAGGCAAGAAGATCTTGCTAATGGTAGTCCTTAGTGTGTCAGTCTTTTGAGTAACACTGTTCTGATTGCTCTAAACATTTGTTATGTAACCGCCATCTTGGGCTCTTCCTTCACTTTCCCCCAGAGACTCCATTTGATTCCCTTTTGTATTGTATCTCCTGTCTTCCTAAGTCCCGTGTTTTTCTCTTTCTTGACTTACTTCCTCATTTTGATGGAACACATTAATCGGTTTTACTTACTAATGGGTTAGTGGGAGATTGATTTTTTATTTTTTTGAGATCACGAATGTCTGAAAATGCCTATATTCCACTTTCACACTTCTTTGATAGCTTGGTTGAGGATTGAACTCTAGGTTCGATATCATTTGAAGTCATTTCTCCATTGTCTTCTAGCCTTTAGTATAGCTCCTGAGATATCCAGTTACATGGACTTCTTCCCCTCCTCCTCTTCCTCCACCTCCCCTCTCAGAACTTACAGAATCTTCTCTTTGGTTCAGTATTTTGAAATTTCACAATAATCATCTAGGTTTATTTTCATCCACTGGTACTGAGCACTCAGTGGATCCTTTCAAACCAGCATCTCAGTTTGGGGGAATGTCCCTCAATCATTTTGTTGATAATTTCCTCTTCTTTGTTTCTCTGTTTCTGGAGCTTGTACTACTCAAGCACTGGGTTTCCTGGATCCGGTTTCATATATTTTTTAATCCCTTTTCTCTTATTTCCCAGATCTTTGTCTTTTTTATGTTTGAGTGTGTCACATATGGGAAATTTCCTCAACCCTTTTGTGTTTTGTTTTTGTTAACTTTTGTGATCAGATCCTTAAGAGAGCACTTTTTTGTTCTCTGAAAGTCTCTTTTAAAAACCAGTTTCATGAATGCAATATCTTCTCCGATTAATAACATATTATTTGATGTTTTCTCCTTTTGCATGGTCTCTATTTTTACTAAATTGTTCTTTTCCCCCTAATTTTGTGCTTTGGGTTTCTATATTTACCCAGGATTAAGCATATTTTCATATGTTTAAAGGCATCTGTGTTTCCTATTCTGATTATTGTCTATCCATATCCAGTGTTTTAAGATTGGCAATCATTAGTATTGGCACCAATGCAGGAAAATAGGCACTCTTCAGAACTCTTGATGGAATATGAATTTTTAACATCTTTTTTGAGAGAGCAAGTAGTATGTCTCATAATTTTGAAATGTACATGTCCTTTGATCAAGAACTTAGCATCAGAGAAATGTAAATTAGTTATATTGAGAGGTTTCTGTACCAGAAGGAATGAAGGAGATACCACTTTAACTAAAAAATCTGGACAAGATACATGGAACAGCAGTTTTCGCATTGGAGAAGAAGCAGCAAGAGCTACATTCCCAAGAGAAGGCAAACAAACAAGGTGGGCTCTCTGACTGCACCAGCTCACTGCCCAGAGCCAATTTCCAGACCATAGCACGAGGAGGGGGAACCCAAACACACCAGGTTGTCTCAGTTAGTTGTGGAGACAGAGACTGAGTTTGGGGAGGTCGAGCTATCAACAACTTGTAGGTCAGAGTTCCCCAGAGAATGTAGCTATGGGGAGAAGGGGGAAGGAGTGACAGAGGCAGAAGGCAGGAAAGGAAACAAGTAAGCAGCAGAGGAATCCTCCTGTGGTTTTGGCTGAGTACTGATCTGTGCTTTTGTGAGAGGAAAACTCTCAGACCAGAAGAGAAACCATCAGAAAGAAGGTAGAAAAAGTATTGGAACTCAAATAAGGCTGGGAATAGTTTATGTTTTTACCAGCCATAGTGGAAAGACCTCATTTTATACAACATTGTGTAGAAACCTCCAAGGAATACTGTCTTAGTACTGGGGAACTAAATTAGCCCTTACCCATGACTGCTCTGGACCTACCCTAACAAAGCTTAAAAGTAAGTCTTTGAAGGCGCCTGGGTGGCTCGGTCAGTGAAGTGTCCAACTCTTGATCTTAGCTCCAGTCTTGATCTCAGGGTCGTCAGCTCAAACCCCGCATTGGGCTCCATGCTGGGCATGGAGCCTACTGAAAAAAATAAAAAATAAATATAAAATTTAAAATAAGTCTTTTTTTAAAAAAAATTATTTATTAGAGAGACAGAGAGTGCATGAGCGGGGAGAGGGGCAGAGGAGAGGGAGACAATCAGATAGATCCCCTGCTGAATGGGGAGCCTGACACAGGGCTCGATCCCAGGACCATGAGATCAGGACCTGAGCTGAAATCAAGAGTTGGACACTTAACCAACTGAGCCACCCAGGCGCCCCTAAAAAAAAGCAGGTCTTGAAAACATTCAACTGACACCATAACTTCTTTGTATGCCAGAAAAAATATTCAACTTTATTCAAAGGAATACAATAAACTTGAGATGATGGAACTAGCAGAAAATAATATTGAAGCACCTATTATAAATATATTCCGTATGTTCAAGAAGGTAGAAGAAAATATGAGCATGTTGAAAAGAGAAATGGAAGATACAGATCCCAAAAGGAACTCTTTTTTTTTATAAGATTTTATTTATTTATTTGAGAGAGAGAGCACATGAGAGGGGGGAGGGTCAGAGGGAGAAGCAGACTCCCTGCTGAGCGGGGAGCCCGATGCGGGACTCCATCCAGGGACTCCAGGATCGTGACCTGAGCCGAAGGCAGTTGCTTAACCAACTGAGCCACCCAGGCGCCCCAAAAGGAACTCTTAAAGATGAAAAAATACCATATCTGAAATGAAGAAGAGACCAGGTGGGATTGAGAGCAGATTAAGCGCCAGAGAAGACAAGATCAGTGTGCTTCAAGACAGTAATAGAAACCATCCAATAGAAAGCACAGAGAACAAGAAGCCTGAAAAAACACATCATGATCTGTGGGACAATATCAAGCAATCAAGCCACATGTAATTGGGCTCCCAGAGAAAGAGGAGAAAAGGAGAGAAAAATATTCACATAGACCCTGCCATTCCCCAGTCAATGGAGGGAACTTGGAAAAGGGACTTCTGGTGAACATGACACACATTGTACAAGGTCCAGACTTGAAGTACCCTTCGTGGATGACTGTCTCCACGCAGTTCCAGGCACCAAACTGAGAAAATTTCAAGGAAGATGCTCCAAAGCACAGGGATCCCTGAGGGGCATGACTCAGGACAGGCAGCCCACTTCACTCCTGTCTAGGGGTGTGACTGCATCCATCTTCTTTCTTATCCTGGGGAAATACTGAAGCTGTAGTTTGAAGATAGTAGGACTTCCATCAGTCTGAATGACAGAATGTAGCAGGCCCCTTCCCAGAAACTCCCACGCCCATCCCTGCTGCCCATGGCATGTGATGTGAGTAAAGGAAATCAACTTCTGTTGTGTCAGACCAGCGAGGTTTCAGGATGTATCTGTTACAGCAGCTACCCAGTAACCCCCCCATTGATTATCCCAACTCCTTCATGTTTTAATTACCTGTGAACCTGGATAACCTCCAGAATGGCTAGCATCACTGCAGCGGTCTTTTTTTTTTCCCCCAGACTCTTTTGGGTTTCCTCCATTAATCCAGTGTGTGTGATTTTTATAGTTCAATAATTTCACATTTTTAGTCTGCTGATGGCACTTTGTTCTGTTTTCTTTGATCATTCCTGTCATTTTGGGGGTTGGGGTTGAGAGAGTAATTAGATTTGTGTGCTTAATCCACCATCTTGTGTCAATTTCCCTTTCATTGTGTTTTAGTTTGCATTTTTTGATTCCTAATAAGACTATGTTCCTGTGTGTGTTCACTAATTATTTTGTAATTTGTGAATTTGCTGCTCATGTCCTTTCCTTCTTTATTTAATTTTAAAAGTTAAGAACTATTGCTTAGCTGCATTCAAATTCATCAAGTCCAGAGCATGCCCTGTGCATGCCTGTTTCCCTGTATTTACTCATGTTGGTCCCTACTTTGAGTTATTCTCTCTCCTCTGTCCTCTGTTTGTTTAAATTGGATCCTTCATAACACTTTTGGAAAGACTTCACCTCAGCTATGGACCCAGTCTTCAGTTATCATTCCTCCAATAATTAATTATGATGGGTTATATTTATTGGGTACTTACTCTTGCCAGACTCCATACCAAGGGTTTTACATACATGATCATATTTAATTCTTAAAACAACTTTGTACATTAGTTACAATTATTAAACCCATTTTACAGATGAGGAAACTGAGGCATAGGCAGTTTACTTAATATGCCTAGAGTCACATAGGTGGAGGGTGGTGGAAAGGGATACAAGCGCATTCTGCCTGTTTACAAAGCACTTAACCATGGCACTCTATTTATTTCCCTGAATTCCTGTAGTCCATTTGGTTGTGTCACTTGGGTATAGCATATTTAATCTATGTATATTATTTATTTTGCTTTTATATATGTCTTATATTTACTATTTAGTTGTAAACTTTTAAAGGTTACAAAGTTTTGCCATATAAATGCTTTTTGTATCCTTGGTGTGAATCTCAGTGCTAACGATGTTAGGCCCTCAATGAAGTTTGTTAAATGTAACAGTTGTTCAGGATCTCTTTTGGATTAATTAATTCCTTATCTAACGGAGATTCTTTTTGCACACAAAGTTGAGAGTCATCTTCTTTGTAGTTTATTTCAAGTAACTCTTACCACATACTAAATATCATTCCTTTGTGATATCGCTATTGTTATGGCAAGTAATTTAGAAGGTCCTTAAGTGACAGCTTCAGCACTTGATAGAATTCCATTTGTAGTTATGAAGAACTAATATGCATGGAAGTTTCCAGAATTGAGCTTGATTTCCTTGACTCTTTTTTGATCAGGTGAAACTTCCTAAATAAGCCTGGCTTCTGTCCCATCACTTTCCCACAGATTAAAAACTTCAAGTCTTTATAGTTACCTTTAAAAAATTTCAGGGCAATTTGCAATAACAGCAAAGCAGCTCATCTTCAATAGAACTTCAAGGGTGTTTTGGGTTATTGCCCTCCCATTCTTGCTTAGACTTACAGAGTTCAATTTTATCTTTCTTCCCAGTCACTAAATCTGTGTCTAAAGAAGAGAAAAAGACATCGCCATCAAGATGATGATAATACTCAGCAATTTTTATCTCCTTCATTTTCTCACATATTTTAGCACTACCCATTTCCCAGCATTCCCAAGTCCAGTTGTGCTGGGAACTGGGGTGGAATCAGATTTTCTCCATGTGAAGACAAGAAAGTAGAAGTTAAAGATACATATCTGGATCCTGGCACCCCAACCCAGGACATTAATATGTAAGGACATTTACAGTTTTCACAAAGGATGAAATAAAATTCTCACCACAGAATTTATTTTCATATACTTAAATTATTAATAGAACTATATTTACAAAAATAATTGGTAAGAGGTGATTGCTACAAAATTAAACTAATGGTTTTAGATTCTTTGATCAATATTCAGGTTTAGAAAAAATTTTTTTTAAAGATTTTATTTATTTATTTTAGAGAGAGAGCACAAACAGGGGGAGTGGGAGAGGGAGAAGCAGGCTTCCTGCGGAGCAGGGAGCCCGACATGGGGCTCGATCCCAGGATCCTGGGATTATGGCCTGAGCCGAAGGCAGACACTTAACCAACTAAGCCACCCAGGCACCTCCAGGTTTAGAAAAATCTTAACAAACTACTTGTATATATATATGTTTTCTTTCTTCTTCTCCCAAGTAGGCTCTATGCCTAGTATAGGGCTTGCACTCAGGACTCCAAGATCAAAAGTCACATGCTCTACTTACTGAGCCAACCAGGTGCCCCAGAAACTACTGGGCTATTCATGTCTCAGTGCTGACCTACAGAGGTTTGCATTGTTGTAGAGCTTGCAATAGTTATAAATACATACACTTTTATTGGTTTTTGTATACTATACCTACTGTTAAGAAGGGTTTGCGGTGAATTATATGAAAGTACAAACATTCTGAGACACAATCAACTTTTTGCAAGATAAAAATGATGTGAAATGTAATCATAACTGTTTCTCAGTGGAGAATGTTAAAACAAAGGAAATTAAAAGAAAACGTGACAGTGGCTTAAACAAGAAAGAAGTTAATTTTTCTGAAACAAACATAGTCCTGGAGCCCAGGGCAGCCTAGTAATGCCATCGGCGAGTCACCCAGGCCACTTGACTCTCTGCTCTTCTCCTGAGAGTGCAGCTTTCAGTTCCCTGGTTACAAGATGCTGGCTGCACCTCAGGTGTCAAGCTTGTGTCCCAGCCAGGATAAAGGGACAAAAAGACTTAGACATATAGATTTTAGAAAAATATACCTATTTTTATTTTTTTTTAAAGATTTTTATTTACTTATTTGACAGAGACACAGCGAGAGAGGGAACACAAGCAGGGGGAGTGGGAGAGGGAGAAGCAGACTCTCCGCTTAGCAGGGAACCTGATGTATGTGGGATTCGATCCCAGGATCCTGGGATCATGACCGGAGCCGAAGGCAGACGCTTAACCAACTGAGCCACCCAGGCGCCCCACTGAGCCACATTTAACAGAAAAGATTCGTTTTTTTAAAGGCAAAAGGGAAAAATCGATATGAGAAATACAACTTGCCATGTTTGCTATAGTAACTGATTTTAAAAATAAGTATATTTTGGGGTGCCTGGGTGGCTCAGTCGTTAAGTGTCTGCCTTCAGCTCAGGTCATGATCCCAGGGTCCTGGGATCGAGACCCACATCGGGCTCCCTGCTTGGCGGGAAGCCTGCTTTTCCCTCTCCCACTCCCCCTGCTTGTGTTCCCTCTCTCTCTGTGTCTCTCTCTGTCAAATAAATAAATAAAAATCTTTAAAAAAATAAAAATAGGTATATTTTTCTAAAATCTATATGTCTAAGTCTTTTTATTTATTTTTTTATTTAAAAAAAGATTTTATTTTTAGATAATCTCTACGTCCAATGCAGGGCTCGAACTCACAGCCCTGAGATCAAGAGTGCATGCTCTACCAACTGAGCCAGCCACACGCCCCTGTCCAAGTGTTTTTAGAAAAAAAAATTTTAATTACACAGGAAGATCATGTGTTACTTTTAAAAAAGTTTTCTTGTTATATGTCAATTATATCTCAATAATAGATTGTCCAATGTGCATTCTAGGAGATATTAATAGACATTTAAAAAAAAAAAAGACTTTTAAGGGGCGCCTGGGTGGTGCAGTCAGTTAAGCAGCAGATCTTGGTTTTGGCTCAGGTCATGATCTCAGGGACCTGAGATCAAGCCCGGCTTGGGGTTTTGCGCTCAGCTGGGAGTCTGCTTGGGATTCTCTCTCCCTCTCCCTCTGCCCCTCCCACTTGTGCTCTCATTCTCTCTCTCTCAAATAAGTTTTTTTTATTCATTTAAGAGAGAGAGACGGAGAGACAGAGAGCACAAACAGGGGGAGAGGCAGAGGGAGAAGAAGCACAGATTCCCTGCTGAGCTGGGAGCCAGACGTGGGGTTTGATCCCAGGACCTGGAGATCATGACCAGAGCTGAAGGCAGACACTTAACCATCTGAGCCACCCAGGTTCCCCAATAAATAAAAGTTTAAAAGAAATAAAAATAAAATAAGACTTCTGAGTCAAGTTAGTTCGGGAATCCATAGTTACTCAGCAAGAGCTGATAATATGATAGAAATACACTTTGTAAATCTCCAAGGGGGGAGGATAGGTTGAAATAACGTCTAAACTTTTTTGGCCACAGAATTCTTCTGTTGGTTTATTTTTAAGACTAGTAAGACTAGTATAAAAGGAATCCCAGTTTGAGAAATGTTGAGTAGAATTTTATCTTGTGATTGACCAAAAGAAATTCTTCCTGTCTCAGCTATATCCAAATACCTTTGTTAAACCTCTCCTTAGGATATTTTTATGAATACTGTTACCAAAAGGAATTCCGAAAATATTTTGAGCAATAGCAAAATCACTGGAATTCTCCCCACCTTCACACACCCACACACAGGTCTGTTTTTTTTTTTTCTCTTAAAGAACCAGCCATTTCTATCTTCTTGTTCTGTATTATTTTTTTATAGGATATACCCCTTCATTAACTCTCATCAAAGATCTCTGTGTATTAAGCTCCTACAGAGGTCATAAACAGTGCGATAACAACTCTTACTGAAGCAAAGACAGATCTATGATCCCTCCACTCTGCCCCCTCCCACTGTGCACACTTCTTGTTTGCAGAGGTTTTAGTGTGGTTTTTGTTGTCCTGTCTTGCAAAGCAGGGTATCTGCACATGTATAGGTAATATTAAAACAGTGAATGGACAAAAGATGGTTGAATAAATAATGCTTTGGGGGTTTGGGGAGGCTGAAATAAAGGCCCTGGTGCCCAAGGCAGTTAACCATTAGTTAAGCCAACATTTATCCAGTGTGCCCCCATTCCTGGCATTTGTGAGACCCCTGGATATGAAGGAAAAAAGCACAATCTCTTCACCTAAAATTCTTTTTTGGAACAAATTGTATCTCTTTTGCTCAGATTAAAAACTCAGGGCAAAACCTAGTGCCTTGCACTTTGAAGCACTTAATCATTGCTTTTGTTGAATAAAATAATGGATTAAAGGAAAAAGTCCCTGCTCTCAACAGTTTCAGTTTAGAGAATGTGTTCTTTTTTCTGAACATGTATTTAGAATGTAGTCCAGTGGAGATGAGTATTATATCAAGAATAACTTCAGTACAAGATAGAAATATAAAAAGAGCATTTAAATAGTATGTCAGGATTGCTTCTGAGTGGTTTTCACTTTTGCTTCCCAGTAGATACATGGGTGGTTTTTTTACCCAATTACTTTTAAATTTCAAGATGTAGTAATATAAAAAAAAAGTGAAGAAAAATAATATACCCATTATTCCCCTATCTCAAGAGCTAAGAGTAGAAATCTGTGTTTTTAAAAAAATATAATTAGTAAAAACAATGGAATGTCCTACAGAGAGAGAAGACAAAGAAATATGGACGAGGAATTTAGAAACCAAGTGAGAGAAATGAAACTCTAGCAGCTTTGGATGTAGACTGGAAGTATGGTTTGGTTTGGTTTGGTTTTTTTATGGGATGAGGCTCCATAGGGAAGATGATAATAGAGAAGTGGGCTTTCCTCCCACCTCTCACTCCTTGGTGAATGTTAAGCAGAAAACTCAAATCCCTTGGGTCTTGCTTCCATCTGCTCTTGCCTCCTTGAACCCCTTGCTAAATGGTCCTCCTACTTGAGTATTTCTGGGAGGGTTCATGAGTGTCTTTTATGTGACACAAATCAATCTAGGAGCCCAGCTACTGACCTCAGCCACTCGGAAGCAGACCTTTCTATCCAGCATGTTCTTCACCTTCGTGGTTCTGCACAGAGCTGGCAGGCTTTTTCAGTGGCTCCCTCCTCATAGTGTGACGTGCAGTTAAGGCCCAAGGAACCCTTAACTGTGACAGGGTTTAGTGAGATGGGTCATTTAGTTTTCACATGCATTTTGTCTCATTAGCTTGTATATGCCCTGGCAGCGTGGCTAGTCCATGAGTGCTCAAATATTTTGTCCTATCCACAGCTTGCTATAAACTACCCTGTGGCAAACATCATCATATACATTTCGTGGGCGCTTAACTAGTTATTTTCTTAGGCTATATTCCTAGAGGTAGAATTGCAGGGTTGAACATTATAAACAGTTTTTCAGCTATTACCAAATGCTGCCAAATTACCCTTCAGAACGGATCCACACCTCCCTCCTTGTTTGTGGTATATGAAAGTTTACCTTTGCCCTTGTTAACTGCATATTATACTTTTTAATGTGCGCTAATGTATTACATGAAATAAGTTTTTGGTACTTAACATGCATTTATCTTATTATTAATGAAGCTGAATACTTATGTATTGACTATCAATATTTTTAAAATTTAAGTTTTTTCATCATGATAAGTGTACTCTTTAACCCCCAACCATCAGTTCTTTTTATAAGCATTGAGTTTTTAAAAATTTGCATCATTTTTTTCTTATTAATCTCGGAAAGGCTTTATATATTAATAATTTTAGCCATTTTTCAAGGAAACTACATTCCCTCCAGTTTGCTGCTTGTTTTTTTAAAATCAGTTCACAAAATGTTCTGTTGTTGATGCACAGTTGTTTTAAATTTGTAGGAAGTCAAATTTAGCAGTCGTTTTATGGGTACTTTTTAATTTTCAGTGTAAAGCATGAAATTTCCTGCATTTTCTTCTAGCACATTCATATTTTCCATTTTGCCTTCAAATATTTTAATCATATAGGTTTTGTTTTTACTGATTGATTTTTTTTTTAAGATTTCATTTATTTATGAGAGAGAAAGCAGGAGCTGGGGGGGGTGGGGGGAGAGGGAGAGGGAGAAGCAGACTCCCTGCTGAGCAGGGAGCCCAACTCTCAGGGCCCCAGGATCATGACCTGAGCTGAAGGCAGATTTTTAACCAACTGAGCCACCCAGGTGCCCCACTGACTGAGTTTCTCTTGGTTATGGGTCATGTTTTTTTCTTCATTTATCTTTTAGTAATACTTGCTTGTATACAAATGTGATGGATGCTACATAATTGAGCATCTGGATTTCTTTTCTTCTTTAATACTGAGTTTTGCTCAGCAGGCAATTAATGTACTTGTGACTCAGTGTGAGTCTTTCCAGGTTTGTGTTTCAGCTTTGTCAGGGCAGGTCTGGAGTAGTCTTTACCCTAGGGCTATGTTAGCCACACCTTGAGCATAGCCCTTTTGGGAGTCTCCACCAAATTCCCAGGGTGTACAATAAGGTCTTTTTACTCCGACAGCTTGAGACTCAAATTTCTCCCAGGCTCATGCAGGCTTTGGTTGTTGTTCAGCTCACAGCGTCCTGGTGGTTGTTCTTATCCTGATAGTTTTTTTGGCTTAGACTCATGGAATCTCATTTTGCACACACACAGTTTAATATTTGGCCAAAGATTCTAGGGGACTCCTATGCGGAGTTTTGGAGCTCCTTGTGTGCACATCTCCCTTTTTTCTGGTATCTCCCACATATTCCAGCTACCTTAATAGCTACGAGCTTCAATCTCTATTTCCCCAACTCAGTAAGACCACCATACTTTGTGTGGTGTCCCCATCTGTCTGCTGCTGCAGTCTGAAAATTTCTCCAGAAAGCTGGGATGATCATATGGTTCATTTTGTTTGTTTCTCTTTCTCAGGGAGCTCAGTCCTATTTATTCTGTTGTCCAACATCTGAAAACAGTCATTTCACATATTTTTTCTACTTTGATACTCGTGTATTGGGGCAGGCGCGGGGGGGAAGCTAGGCCACTGGCACTTACTCTCATGATGGCCAGAAGCATGTATTTGATATGCATTATGGAAAGTCTGACTGGTTACCCAATAGCCATTTCCAGCCCCCTTTTCCCTTGCCTACCTCCCAACTGCAGACTGAAAAAGTCAGACACTGGCTTAACATCAGGGAAATGCAAATCAAAACCACAGTGAGGTATCTGCAGCAAAGAATGATTCTAGACCTAGTTTAACCAATGAGACATAAGAGAAATTCTGGGAGGCTTCTAGAAAGACAATTTAACTCCCTGATAAAAGGAGAGAGACACTAAAGGAGGGCCTGGCCTACTTTTACTTTGGTATGTGAGCACTTGATATCTTGAGTGACGATAGCCATCTTGGATAATGAGGCAACAAACCCAAGGACAAAAAGCCAGCCCACTGAGGATGTTGAAGAGAAAAGATAAAAAGAATCTGAAGACTTAAAAACATCTTTAAGTAATGAACCAATCCTGAGACTGCCTCCTTTTGGACTTCACGCTATATGAAACTCAGTGCCCTTATATGTGAAGTCTCTATTAGTTTTTGTTATTTTGTTATTTGCAGCCAGAGCATTCCTATCTGATGTAGGATTTAAATATTTTGTTTTCCACCAAAGAAGACATCCAGATGGCCAACAGACACATGAAAAGATGCTCAACATCACTCATCATCAGGGAAATGCAAATCAAAACCACAATGAGGTATCACCTCACACCTGTCAGAGTGGCTAAAACAAAAACACAAGAAACAAGTGTTGGCGAGGATGTGGAGAAAAAGGAGCTGTTGTGCTGTTGGTAGGAGTGTGAATTGGTATAGCTAGTGGAAAACAGTGGGGAGGTTCCTCAAAAAATTAAAAATAGAACTGCCTGACAATCCAGGAATCACACTACTGGGTATTTACCCAAAGAATACAAAAACACTAATTCAAAGGGATATATGCACCCCTATGTTTACAGCAGCATTATTTACAAAAGCCAAAATGTGGAAGCAGCCCAAGTGTCCATCAGTGGATGAGTGGATAAAGAAAATGTGGTATGTATATACAATGGAATATTACTCAGCCATTAAAAAAGAATGCAGTCTTGCCACTTGCAACAACATGGATGGATCTAGAGAGCATAATGCTAAATGAAATAGGACAGTCAGAGAGAGACAAATACCATATGATTTCACTCATATGTGGAATTTAAGAAATAAAACAAATGAACAAAGGAAAAAAAAGACCAAAAAAACCCCCAAACCAAACCCTTAGCTATAGAGAACAAACTGATGGTTACGAGAGGAGGGGTGGGGGGGATGGGTGAAGTAGATGAAGGAGATTAAGATATACTTACCGTGATGAGCACTGAGTAATGTATGGAATTGTTGAATCACTATATTGTATACCTAAAACTAATATAACACTGTATGTTAGCTATACTGGAATTAAAATAAAAAATAAAAATAAATAAAAATTAAAAAAATATTTAATGATAAAAAATATTTTGTTTTCCAAATGATTGGGCAATCATAAAACATTCTATTAAAATGTATTGAAAAGGCTACTTTCTCATACAGTAAATTCTTATATATGTTTTGGTCTCTATATGGACTTTTTTATTCTATTCCATTGGTTTATCTGTATAGTATGGTGACTAAATTTTTTTAATATCTGGTAGGGTAAAAGTTACTACTGCTCTTAACTTATGAATTATGATATTTCTTTTCAAGTTTATGATACTCTTAGTCCAATTTTTTGGTAATTTAAAAAGTGATTTAGCAGAACAACTTATACTTTTTATATCTTTAAGGGTTATAAGACTGGTAAAGACTTGGGAAAACATGTAGACATTACCTAAGGTTTTCTGGAAAGAAGACGAAGACTGTTGGTAGTTTGCAAGTTTCTTTACAACATGACAATGTTGCATAGAGATAATAACATCAAGGGCAATGTGATTTTAGAAAAACAAACCAAAGGAAACATTTAGTCAAAGTCAAACAGCTGCTTTCTGTATGGGTTGAGAAAAAAAATGTGATTTGAAAGTTGAGATCAACAGCTCCAAAAACGTTAGCAAATGGGGAAATAGAGTTGTACAGTAATAAGGAAAAATAATGCCCCTGTTCCCATTCTGCATGAATGATAAGCAATTAGTTTGCTTTCTGAGACTGATGGTGTGACAGCAACCTGAGAGAAGCAGGCCCTTTGGTTTGCTAACGGAAGCTTGTCAGTCAGGAAGGATGTTTTGCTTGATAGTTGATTAGGGGTTAAATGAACTGAAAATATCGGTAATTTTTGCTGCTTTTCCATTTGTTGTAACAGCAATTGTCTGCATTTTTTTTCTTCTGCCAGTTCTAAAGGCTAGATTTAAATAATTATCCATGTAAGAGAAAATGATTTTGAATGGCAAAAGGGCAACTAGGATTTGAAACCGCTAGCTCTTTGAAGGATAAGATTCTCATCTGAAAATTAGCAAACATGGTTGATCAGTCTTGAAAGATGTCTCTAAAAATCTGCTAGAACTAAACACTGCAGTTCTGAAAAAATAATATTGAATACATGGTTATCTAGCTTTTTCTTAATTATTCAGCCTAACATAATACTAATTCTTTGAGTCAATTATATATTTATTGTCCAGTATTTTTTTTATTGAGTGTCTACTGTGTGCCAGGCACTGTTTTAGATGCTAGAGATACAGAAATTAACAAAGCAAATGAAAGGCTTATCCTTATGGATACATTTCTTTGAGAAGAAACACCCAGTAAACATAAACCAGAAAGTATTTAGTGCCAGATGGTATTTTTTATAGAGAAAAATAAAGCAGTATAAGGGGGATGGAGGGTGATGGCATCGAGAGAGTGAAAGTTGATATTTAGGTAAGGACCTAAGGAAAATGAAAGAATAAGATATATAAATATATATATATATTATATAAATATATATGACTCTCACCTGGTCTCCAGAAGAAACATAGCCCTGCCAAAACATCACTGTAGCCTAATGAGACCTGTGTCAGACTTTCGAACTACAGAAAAGTAAGATAATAAATTTGTGTTTTTTTAAGCCAATAAGTTGGAAATAATTTGTATGGCTGTCATAGGAAAGGAATGTACTCTATATACCTCCTAAATGATCATCTCCATATGAAATCAATATAAAAATTATTAATGAGATACTTACATTCTTTTTGTTATAGTCTTTGAAACTTGGTGTGTATTTTACATGTACAGCACATATCAACTTGGACTAGACCCATTTCAAATTGCTCAGTAGCCCCACGTGGCTAGTAACTCTTATTTTGGATATTGCACTTCTAACCGGTATGGTGAGGGCAGGGCAAAGCAGTTTAGTACAAGGAAGACATCTCTGATGGTTAATTTTATGTGTCAGTTTTCTGGGTCAGAGAACTCAGATATTTGGTTAAACAGTACTCTGGATGTTTCTTTGGAGGTGTTTTTTTGGATGAGATTAACCGTTAAATGGACTTTGAGTAAAGCTGATTACCCTCCATAATATGGATGGGCCTCATCCAATCAGTTGAAGGCCTTAATAGAACAAAGACTGACCTCTCCTGAGCAAGAAGGAATTCTGCCCAAAGACCGTCTTTGGACTTGAATTGCAACTCTTTCCTGAGTCTCCACAATCATGTAAGCCATTTCCTTAAAACAAATCTCTCTCTCTATACACACACATCCTATTGGTTCTGTTTCTCTGGAGAACCCTGACTGATAGAGCATGTATTAGAGACAAAGTGTAGACACACACCCTGTGTAAACCTCCTCACCTCCCTGTGTCCATAATCCAGAGTTTTATAGAACAGTGATCAATCTGAGACTGGGTAAATGGGGTGCTATACTGCCCTGGCTGGTGAGGTGGGGGGACTGGAAGGGAAGGGCCTGTGTTGGGACAGGCTTAGGAAAGAGAGAGCATATTCTGTTTCAAGTAAGAGAAAGGGCTGGATGGTCTGATCTATGGCCCTGGGAAGGCTGGTTTCACTTGGGTTGAAACATTTTGAGTTCTGTCAAGGGGATGGGCCCTCTATTAGTCGGCCAGGGCTCCCATAATGCCACAGTACCACAGATCGGGTGGCTTAAACAACAGAAATTTGTTTTCTCACAGTTCTGGGGACTAGAAGTCCACGATCAAGGTGCCAGCAGAGTTGGTCTCCTCTGAGGGCTCTCTCTCTCCTTGGCTTACAGATGGCCGCCCGCTTGCGGTCTGCCCACTGCCTTCCCTCCATGTGCACACACACCTGGTGTGCCCTTGTGCAGCCTAATCTTTATTTAACAAGAACACCAGTCAGATTGGATTGTGGCCCACCCACAGGGGCACATTTTAACTTAACCACCTCTTTCAAGACCCTATCTCCAAATATAATCACATTCTGAAGTGCTGGGAACTATGGCTCTAACATAGGAATTTGTGGGAAGCACATTTTCAGTTCATAATGTGATCCCAGTTCAGTTTCCCCTCGCAGACTCCCAACCAAAGAATTAGCACTTAGTTCAGAGTAAGTATTGAATAAATATGTAGAAATGGTATACATGTGCCAAAGGAACTCTTGGTGAAGTAGGAGGATGTTTTCAGGATAAAAAAGCAGGTCTAGGTGCGTCTGAGGTTGCGGTGTGTTCCAGGGGTGGGGACACAAAAGAGACAGACGCCTTCACCCTGGCTGTGGGGACACAAGCAGGGAGCCTCCTGGCTGGAGGCACTGCAGAAGTCAATGACTCCCTCAGCCCATAAATTACCCTCCCGGGCCTGCCTCATTTGAGTCACTGGGTCTGGGTCCTGGCTGTGAGAAACCCAGCAGCACATATCTAAGGGCAATGTGAGAAAATGAGGCAATCATGATACCGACAAGAATTTAGGCACCTATCTTCCAACTCCTTCTGATAACTTATAAATCATCTATCTCGCCTTTGCTGGAGGAGGCATTGCTTTAATCTAAAATGTGTTCATTTTGCCCTGAATTAAAAAAAAAAAATTCTACTGTATGTTCAAGGAAAGTGGTGAATCTTTCAGACGTTGTTACTTTAAAGAGCATTGTTGATTGCTTCAGGGTCAGAGAGGCATTTGCGGGTAGAAGGAACCATGTGTGGGCTAGAAGGATCCAGCAATAGCGAACTGAGCCTGACACCTTAGATTGTGCTTCACAGAGAGAGTGACTGTGCAGTGCATTTGGAAATAAATATCGCATCCCTCCTTCCCCAAATTGCCTGAGTCTCTCCACACCCTTCCTTCCCACCTCTCTCCCCCAGCTATAGGACTTTGTCAGGGAATTTCAGGTGGAGGGGACAGCCTAAGTGAAGGCACGGAGATGGGAGAACCTGTGGATGGGGTTAGAGAATTGTGTAGCTAGCATATGGGGCAGGGCTTGGAGGGCAGTGGGGGAGGGGGTTCATATCTGGGGTGGCGTTGAATGGGGACACTGAAGAATTTAAACATTGATCTGTAAGGAAGAGGAACATGAGAGGCTTTTAAGAAGAGTGACATAACTTGAATCTAGTCAGCAAATTCTATATAGCTGCCTGTTTTTGTATGGTCCATGAGCTACAAAGAGTTTTTACATTTTTGAAGGGTTGGAAAGAAAGGAAGGAAGGATGGATAGACAAAGAGAAGAGATTACCCACAAAATCCCAACTATTTACAATCTGTCTTGTTATAGATAAAGTTTGCCAAATCCAGACTAGATTAAAAAAATAAGTACCATTTATTAAATGCTTATTCAATGCCAGATTTTAATAACTGTTATTTTGAATTTGCAAAATTAAGGGACTTGTCCTGGGTTATTCAGCTAAGTGCATGAACCAGGACTGGAGCCCAGGCTGCCATCTGTCAAGCTGACAGTAAGAACCAGAGCAGGTGAGGGTGGGCACAGGGAGGGTTCTTGTGAGGCTCCTTGCCCCTGAAGGTGAGATACGATGCAAGTCTGCATGAAGCACGTGATGGTAGAAATAGAGAGCAGGGAGCAAGCGAAGAAGCTCCACAATGCAGACTACAGGATTTGACGAGCAGGTGAGGGGGAGGAAGAAGTCACCTCTGAACACTTTTCTTCCTGGGCCATTCTCTTCTGTAAGATTCTCTCCTGACACCCTCTCTCCTCAGGCTCTCTACCAGTGGTTTTCTCATGCCACAGATTTTTTTAACCAAGCTGCCTGGACTAGTGACAAGGACAGCAGTCCCCAAATGGAGAGACTCCTATTCCTGCTCCGGACCTGTCATTACCTAGGCACATGACCCTCCACAGCTGCCAGACATTAAAAGCACAATGCCCACGGTTGGGGACACTGTGGGAAAACCGGAACACATAACACCAATGGCAGAGTATTTTGGAAGAAACCTCCAAGAAACCAAGTTGGAAAATTCTGGAGACTTATCCTAAGAATATAAACAGATAAAATCTATTTAATAATAGATATTGATCGAGTAATAGAAAAATAAATAAGATCTCACTAAAGTATCCACTGCAATGTTATTTATGTAAGAAATTCCTTAGTAACAACTTAAATATCTGATATTAGGGAAATGGTTGATTAAGTTTTTGTTTATCTGTCTGAAGAAAAGTCAGATGGCCATTAAAAATAGAAGTTGTAGGGGCACCTGTGTGGTGCAGTCAGTTGAGCATCTGACTCTTGGTTTTGGCTGGGATGATGATCTTGGGGTCGTGGGATCGAGCCCAGCGTGGGCTCAGTCCTCAGTGGGGTGTTTGCTTGGGACTCTCCCTCTCCTTCTGCCCTTCGCCTCCCCTCAAATAAATAAATAAATCTTTAAAAAAAAAAAGGAATTGTAAAGACTGTGACAACATGAAAAAAGGCTTGTTTTTCATATTAAGTGAAAGAAATTGATACTAAAGTGTATGTACACTATGAGTAAAACTATTTAAAAGGTGGATGTATATGGGCCAATATGTAAAAACAACAAGGCTGTGTAGGGTGATTCCCCCCCTTTTTTTTTTAAAGATTTTATTTATTTGAGAGAGAGAGAGCAAGAGCAGGGGGGCATGGCAGAGGGAGAGTGAGAAGCAGGCTTCCCACTGAGCAGGGAGCCTGATGCGGGACTCGATCCCAGGACCCTGGGATCATGACCTGAGCCCACGTCAGATGCTTAACGACTGAGCCACCCAGGTGTCCCAGATTTTTTCTTATTTCCCTTTCTTACTGTCCAGTTTCTATAACATTTTTAAATGAACTCAATAATCTAAAATCATGTTAACGTCTCAATGCTTTCAAGAAAAGGCTGCTTAAAAAAATATAGCAGATGAATGGTTTTCCTGACAATAAATAGCAAGGTGAATAGATGTTTTCAGATAATTGAAAAATGCTGCATACTTTTAAAATTTTCTTTCCAATAGTGATGTGTTGTTGTTGTTGTTGTTGTTGTTTTGTAAGTAGTCTCCATGCTCAGCATGGAGCCCAACTTGGGGCCCAAACTCCTGACGCTGCCAGACGCTTAACTGACTGAGCCACACAGGTGCCCCTGCGATAGTGTTTTTGATCCAAGGGAAGAATGACCAGGCTTTCACTGTGGCCTGAGTTTATGCCTTCAGGGTCTCTCCTCTTCGGGTAGAGGTATACTGGGTGCCTAAGAGTAGACGCCTGTTGTTTTTGTCTGCCTAGTGTTCACTTTTCTTTCTTGGTAGTAGCACTTTGATTTTCCTTTGAGGAATTGTCCTTATGCCATGGTGGTTCTAGGGCTGGGGACATACCCTAGGTTTGGCCAAAGTGAACACGTCATGATCATTTTAAGGAAGGCATGTGACCCAAGCATGTACATCAGGTCTGGGAATTGTGGTGATATAATTGTGCAAGTAGCACTCTTGGCAAGCATGCTAGGCTAGAAGAATATAAGCTTGGAGCTGCTCGGGGCCATCTGTGCTGCCACATGGTGACACTGGCCTCGATAATGAAGTCAGCGCTGAGGATGGTAGAGTTGCGGGTGGGAGGAGGAGAGCGGGAGAGAGAGAGAGGGAGAGGGAGAATGAACGGGGATGATAACATTGTCTGAGCCCCTTGATCAAGATGTTCCCGAATGCAATCATTCTTTCTTGGTCTCTGTCTCTTTCTCTCTTCCTCTCCCCATTTCTCCTTTCCCTCTCTCTTTTCTTTAATCCAATTTAAATTGGGTTCCTTCCACAGACAACTCAAACAATCTTGCCTATAAAGGATGTCAACACTTTGCTGCACTCCGAGTCAGGAGGCAGTATGAAGGTGACAGAGGTAAAGTGGACAGCCGAAAGGAAGTGACTTGTTTGCTACGAAATGCTTTTTAACCTGTGTGTACCGAGGCAGCCGCAAGTACATTTTGCACAGCGGAAAAAGCCTTGCTGGCAGGATGGTTACCGTCAAAGAAAAGGGATGAGTGTGGGAACTTTAGCGATGTGTATTGGGGGGGGGGAGGGTAAAAGAATCAGTAAGTCTGAAATGCAGATTTTTAAAAATGCAAGTAACTTGGAGCCAGCCTTGGAACTTCAATCACACAAATCATCAGCAGCTTTGCATGGTGTTTTTATTACTGCTCCCTCTTGATGGTTCCTCCTACATAATTATTACTCTGTATGCTTTGGAAAATTTCTTTGTACATTTAGTATCAGGCTATTTCTCATCTTTATTTTCCTGCTCTTTTACCTTCTTATTCCAGAGTCACTGACTGTTTTACTGTAAAAATTTTTGTGCAGCTTAAATCACTTGCTAAACATCAAAGAGTCCTGTGCATTGGTAATAAAGATGTTTTGCAGGCTGGGGATAACGGCAGTCATGGTTGGAATTTTCAAATCTATAATAGTAAACTCCCCACGTAAATCGAATAAGAATGTGATTCCTATACATCTGTTTCATCAGGGATGGGATGACTTGTGTGGCTCAGATAGGAACCCCTGAATCCTCCAAGGAAGAAACGAGAGCATTTAGAAGGTCTATGCAGCTGCTAAAAGGTTAGCTAATGTTATGGACCGAATGTTTGTGTCTCCCCCCTACCCCATCCCCCGAACTCTTATATGGAAATCCTAACCATCATTGCCATTGTAGTAGGAAGTGGGGTCTTTAAGAGGTGATTAGGTCATGAGGGTGGAGGCCTCATGAATGAGATTAGTGCCCTGATAAAAGAGACCCCAGAGAGCAACCTCATGGTGACACACGGCAAGAAGATGGCCTCCCACCAGACACTGGATCTGCTGGTGCTCTCGTCTTGGACTTCCCATCCTCCAGAACTGTGAGAAATAAATATATGTTGCTTAAACCACTGTCTATGGCACTGTTGTTACAGCAGCGTGAAGGGACTAAGACATTTAGCATACTGGTCTTTTGCCTGCTTGTTCTCCACCCTCATTCCCACCTTTCGGTGCTCTGCTATGTACTTGGGGGGTGGGCTCTAAGACCCAGCAGACTATTCCCTAAACTTCCTTACCAGCTGACTCTGATTCAGTTTTCCCAATGGGAAGCCCTGGTGGAACGAGAAGGTAGGGGGAGAGGAGAAAAAAATCTTCTTCCTGCTTCTAGCTTCTATTGGCTTTCCTCTAGCCAATAGTGGGGCTGCTACTGGATCAGGGTCTTGTGGCATTCCCAGAATGGCCAGTGTGAAGCCTCTTTGTTGGTCCCACCACCAGCACCTGATACCCTTTGGTGGTTCCAGAAAAGAGGGGCCGCATGATACCTCCCCCAGGTTCTAGCCCCTCCTTTAGAGTTCTGGGCTATGGTAACACTATCTTCTCCATTTTGTTTTGTTTTGTTTTAAGATTTTATTTATTTATTTGAGAGAGAGAGCACAAGCGGGGATGGGCAGGGGCAGAGGGGGACAAGCAGACTCCCTGCTGAGCAGGGAGCCCGACTCGGGGCTTGATCCCAGGACCCCGAGATCATGCCTTGAGCTGAAGTCAGGCACTTAACTGACTGAGCCACCAGGCATCCCTCCATTTTGTTTATCCAGCCTTACCCTGGTGTTTATGGACTGAATTGTGCCCCGCCCCCCCAAATTCATATGTTGAAGTCCTAACCCCCAGTACCGCAGAATGTGACTTTATTTGGAGATAGGGTTCTTTTTTTTTAAAGATTTTATTTATTTATTTGACAAGAGACACAGTGAGAGAGGGAATACAAGCAGGGGGAGTGGGAGAGGGAGAAGCAGACTTCCCGCTGAGCATGGAGCCCGATGCAGGGCTCGATCCCAGGACCCTGGCATCATGACCTGAGCTGAAGGCAGACGCTTAATGACTGAGCCACCCAGGTGCCCCGGAGATAGGGTTCTTAAAGAGGTAGTTAAATTAAACTGAGGTCATTAGGGTGGACCCCAATTCAATGTGACTCATGTTCTTACAAGAAGGGGAGGTTGGGGACCCAGACACAAAAAGAAGGAAGACCACATGAAGACAGTGGGACCAGATGACCATCTACAAGACAAAGAGAGAGGCTTTAGAAGAAACCAACCCTGCTGACACCTCAGTCTAGGACTTCTGACTTCCAGAACTGTAAGAAAAGAAATTGTTGTTGTTTAGGCCACCAGGTCGGTGGTATTTTATTAGGGCAACCCTAGCATACAACTACAGATGGCATCTATTAACTTCTAGGTTAACCCACAGTCTGTACGTGGCTTTCTCAGCCCTCTCTATGTGGCCAATTTCTTAAATTCCCTCTTTGAAATACCTGGAATAGTTTTGTTGTCCTAAAACACCTAATACATATCCTAAGTGTATGTATCTGAAACCTAAAAGCCTTTTGGGAAAACAGACATTGACAAAAGGTTGAGGTGTTTTTTTTTTTTTTTTGTAATTAAGAAATATTCTTTAAATAGTTTTCTACCAAATTTTGAGAGCTATTTAAGAAAAACAAAATGCTCACTCTTGGAAACCAAACACATATATTTAATGCCTATTTCTTTTCTTGTTTTGTTTTGTTTTTGCACCTAACCTTTAAGGTGGGCCTTAAATTTCTTTTCCTCAACTTACATTTAGAACTCTGTCAGCTGCGTCCTCAGAGTGCACATAATTAAATGGCCTTTCCCCTGTCTGCCTAAGCAGTTTTGGCTCAGTCCCTATCCTTATTTGGCAGTGCCTAATAAAAGCTGGCTGAAGGGAATATGGTGTGGCCAGCCTTGATAATGAGATAAATCCTGCCCACTCTCTGACTTGGATAACTCCTACCAGTTCCTTTAGGACTTAACCTCTAAACTTTTCTTGATATCTGCTCCCCCAAACAATGTGTTACAGGCTGGGATCCTCAGGGTACAGGTTCTGAGATGAAGGGGGTTTACGGAGAAATGCTCTTGGGAAAAACCTCTGGAAAGGAGCGAGGAGAACGGATTGGGGAGAGGGAGAAGGTGAACGGCATTGCAGTTTCAATAGCCTTCTCAACTAACCCTTGGGGCTGGAAACTGAGAGACCGCTTCAGAGAGATCCTGCATGGGCCATGGAATGTGGCCGGGGAGGATGCCTGACCTTAGTTAGGCAGCTTCCTCCGTAGAGGGCAGAGGGACACAGCTGTGAGCTGCCATCAGGCAAGGCTTCCAGCAGCTGCAGGTTGAGTGCCTCAGTGTTGAAGGGGGGATCAGGCTGGCACACTGTGGCGTCCACTGTGATTGGTTTAGAGAAGTTTCTCAGAGACTCAGGGTGCCATCATTATGTATTTGATGGTGTGCTCACGTGTCTGAGCCTGTAGGCTCCTTGGGGCCAGGGGTACCTTATTACATCATCTGTTGTCTCTCCAGCATCCAGTAAAAACATGGTATACAGGAGGCGCTAATCAATGTCGAATCGAGGGGAGGAAAGATGTTTACTTGTTTTACCTAGTCATTGCAGGAGGCAGGGAATTTAATGCGGCATGCTATGCTCTGAGAACGGAATTTAAAAAATCTTATTTTCAGTCCCATTTTGGAGACAAGATGTGACTCAAGCCGTAGAATAAAAACCCTGGAGGACACCTTTTGGGCAGAGCAGAAAGCCTGCATGTGTGCCGGATGAACTGCTGATAGACAGGAAGCGAGAAACTCATGGGGACCGGGGAGCGCTGGGCAGTGGTGGCCCGTGCTCTCTGGGTGTTGTTTCCGCATCAGTCAGCCGTTCTGTATTCACAGTCACGACTCAGGGCCCGGCAGTCAGTGCAGGTTTTTGTTCAGTGGCCACTGCTTCCCGCAGCCCCCAAAGTCCACAGGCCTCTGACCCAGCAGTCAAGGAAGAGAAAGAGTTGAAAGGCGGCAGCATCAACAGGAAATAAAACATTTTAATTGAATATCCATGTAATATGTTAAGTCATTTTTAACAACAATCAGAAAACTACTGTGGGGTCACTACACAAAGTGAAACAAAATTTAAATCACCTCATCAAAAACGAAGGTAAATACAGCTAAAGTAGTTGGCTCGCGGGCCACGAGCCATATGGCAGAAGAGAACACCCCAACATTTCTACAAGATACAGAGAAAACCCACACATAGAAACACTCAAGCAGGCAGTAAATATACACAAAGGCAACTAGGATCTTTCTAGAGCATCAGCTTCTAATACTTTACACAGCTTTGTCAGAAAGGTACATGTGGCCTATCTAAGGATGAATCTTGGTCTTTAAAGCAGGTTCAATCACTGACTGGTGAAACATGGCATAGTCCCAACTAATTCTATGGTGACAGTCCCATGTCTGGCAGTGTTGCAAGAGAATGCATTAGTAGTACTTTAATGCGAGAAATAATGTGTATTCGGCAGCTCGAACCTGCTTGCCTGAAAGTATTGTTTCAGTGTGAACAACTTAAAGCTGAATACAGTGAAATTAAATGTCAGTTTCTGATGTTGAAGGAATTTTTAAAAGTCAGTCGACTCCCTCTCTTTGGTAGGGTTTGGTCTTTTAAATTGGAAAGATTCTCATTTGACTCTGTTCAAACTGATATTCAATCTCACATCATGACTTGTGCCTCTTCTGTTATCTATGTTTTTAAAAAGTACGGGCTATCCACAGAAGAGAGGTTATACTCCCTCGTCCTTTGTGTCTGTCCCAGTCCTGACGAGTTTGCCCTGACTGGGCTGAAAGGCCAAGGGCTTGCCTCTTCTTTGATGAGAAAAGAAGAATGACAGGAATTCTAGTTTTATCAGGAAACAGCCAACCTCGTGTGTGAAGCCTCCCATCAGCCCTTTTTGAATTCTCTGTAGTTTTTAAAAAAACGTGGCATGATATCCTAGAGTCTGAACATGAGACTAATACTTGGTTTTCCTCCTTCTTGTTTTGGTATTCGCGAAGATAAACTTTCACCTCAGGGCATCACTGCTGTCTGTGGCCTTGGAGTTGAAATGGGTCACAGAAGTGCATGGATGCAGCGTGAGCTAATAGGCTGCCCTTCCACAGAGTGGTCGTCTACCAGAGTGGGGAAAAAATATGGAATATTGCACAGTGCTTGACAAAATGCTGTGTGTTCCACCCCATTCTATGTATCTTTCTTGTCCTATGCATAGCTTTTCAGTTCTGAATTGGTCCTTAGTAATGAGAACTGTTTGTGCTACACACACCTTGGGCAGTGCAGTAGAAGGGAATGGCAGTATTGTTACAACATCACTACGGAATAAACTGAGTGCTATCCACTGAGGAAACTACGTGTCTAAGCACACACGGCAGTCACAGTGTTACACAGAGCAGTCCTTGAAGACTCTTAGGGAATGACTAGTAGCTTCATAATAGTGCCATTTACTACATAATGACATTGAGAACATTTAAAAACTCCTCCTAAATCGAGCATCTAGTATACATAAGAGGTTGCTTCAGTTTGCTAGAACTTGTTCTTGGTATTGTTTCACCTTTTTTTTTTAAAGGACAAATTAAAACTTATTTAAGTAAAAAGAGCATATAAAAAGATCACTAGCTGTCTGTTTTGGCTTAATTGAAGTGCATTCAGAACTATGGCTAATTGTTTATTTTTTCATCTTTTGATGGGATTACAATACTGTCTGTTTACCACAAAGTAATTTTGTGTAATAAGCACAGATTGCTGTGTTAAAAATATTCTGCATTCCTTCTAATACGGTTTTGTATAATAAAATATTTTGTTACAAAGTCTAATGTGCAAACCTTTTGGAATTATTATAGGTATGAAATCTGGAGCAGAATTCACAGGATGCACATTTGTATAAAGGTGATAACGGAGAGCTACTTTTTTTTTTCTTTTTAAATAGTCAGGCAATATTTCAGAAATGCTGACTTCTGCCCTCAGCTTCTTCCCACCCACCCCATCCCCAAACAAATGCACCCATACACACACCCAAACCCACCCACCCACCCACCCACACACACGGAACACCGTCGTGTTCTTACTCTATATGCAGTTATATGAAATCACTGACTCCTGTTCAGTTGCTTCCTCAAATATTAGAGTGAAGCCCTGGTTTTAGCTTTGTAGATATGTACGGACAGATGCCGTTCTGGTTTGTGGCTATGCTTCCTGGAGGTCGGTCTGGATGCTGCTCAGATCATGCTAATTTGCCTGTGAAGAAATTCTACAGAATTGGATTCACCCACCAAGTATGTGGTGTCAGTGTATCTTGGTTCTCAAATGGTCGATAGAAAGCTCAGGTTTAAGTTGTCCTTTAAGACGTCAGTTTGACTGTACTAGTGCCTCACAAGTTGATATTTTTGCTGGAATGCAGACAATACTATATTTACCATATAATATATTATCAGCTCTCCTATATCTCAGTCAATTTACATAATTTAAAATAGAACATCTTATTAAAAACATCTAGATATACACAGATTAGGAAACGCTTACAACATACAAATACACAAACTAGAAATAAATCTTTAGCATACTGGTATATACAACAGTGTGATACAATAAATAATTTCAGTCATGCTCTATCTACACATCATATTGCTTAAAAGAAGAGTAGATTTGGAGGGCAGTGGCATGATGAAGGACTTAGGGGCTCTCTACATTTAAATTTGTGCAAATTAAAACAGGATTTGAAGTACCACTGAATTGTGTTAGGAATGCATGGCTGGATAGATGAAAGGACCCATATTACTGAGGTATTTACAGATACTGGCTAAAGAGCACTATGTGGGCAAACGCAGAAAGGCTTCTTTCCTTTACTTCTTGACTGCCAGCATGGCGTCAACTTCCTCCTCTACCTGTAGGGTGTGCCACTGGGCGATGGGTCGCCTGGGGTTGGCCAGCATGTCTGACCAGTGTCGCAGCTCCGCCCCGGTGCTATTGTAGCCCACAAAGACTTTGCCGATGGCATCGTTCTTGCCAATCTTGTCATAGTCCAAAACAGTTACCACCACTTGCACTTTCTGAAAGAGAACACAAAAGAAACATTAATCACCCTACCCTCTTACAAAGCTGCCTTGAGAGCTAAGCAACTGGAAATAAGAACCAGTCTCAAAACACCGGGCCAAGACTGAAAATGACTTGAATGTGAAAACCTGAGTCCAATCCCCCTTTCCCCATTATGATGTCACCGTCATCACCGTCTTCAGCTTCAAAATACTGAATACACATTAAATTTTTTCAGGTATTTGGCACAATTCTTTTACATGAACTACTCAGTTACTTCTCACAATAGATCCTATTAATATTGCCATTACACAAAGAAGACGCCGTGAAGTCCCCGGCCTGGGGTCATGTAAGGAACGAGTGGGTTGGTTTTCACAGTCTGTGCTATATATACTCCACCATGCCTTCTGTCTTTGTCAACTGTGTCCACCTCTAAGTCCATTTGTTTCAACTGTCTCATCAGCAAGATTTCTGGCATTGGTATTCAGTATAATAATCACATAATTATTGTATTAAATGTAACAATAGAATGAAAATCTTTAAAAAGTAATAACTAAAGATAATTTCCCCATTTATACATTTTCTCAATAAACATTTGCTGAGTAACTGTTGCATATCCAGCGCTGATCTCAAATGGAAATAACCTTTTAGGCGCACAAGATTTACTTCAGTTATTCCATTACATTGTGAGAGTTTATTTAATAACTTACTTTTTAGAACTGCCTGAATCAACAAAAGCAAACGTACGCCATTATGATATGAAAGACACACTTTTTGAAAGCACATTTTAGTTCTGCTTCCTAAGTAATGGATTTGCTTAGTCAAAATATGTGATGGCTCTAATCTAGAAACTGAGTGCAGAGATAAAGGAAGAGTTTAGAATAAAGTATAATGCATAACATTTGGTGGCCAGAGTTAAAAGGAACGGAAAATGTAATGATGGAAGCCAGGGCCAAATGAAGCTCCTGCTGAGTTCTGGCCCTTTCATGGACTTTGTACTCTGAGGACTGCATTATTGTACCAGTGTGCTAAGAGATGGCACCCACAGACAGCTTCACAGCAGAGAAAATGACCGCTCTTGAAAGTGGAATTTGGAATGTAAAATGCAACACATTGGCAATAAAGGAAACAAACCATCTTCCCTTGTGCAGCCTTGGAGAGATTCCATTATCAAGGGCGTCATCTATCCACTGGATGGTATTTGGAACAGAGAACAGAATCACTTTGGTTCTCAGAAAAATTCTCAGAACTTTTCCCAAGCAAATTCATCAGGATGAAATCATATTGCAGGGAATGGGGGGTAGGAGTTAATTAGGGACATTATGCACAAAGGTAAAACGGGGTTTTTGGAGGTTGGAGTAAATGGTTGGAGTAGGTTTTGATTATTTCATCTAGGAAGGGACTGATTGATAGTACTCAAGACAATCTCCTTCTAAAGGCCTTGGATTAATTTTTTGCAGCTGCATATGTAGTTTATTTATACATTTACAGGTTATAACATTTACATGTACTTTTGGAAATCAGCATATTTTGCTCATAATATATTTCACAGGGATAGAGACAGATAGAAACCAGATAATCTTATAACCTCAGAATAAAGGAAACCCAGACCCCTATTTTCGTATGTAAAATGCTCAACTGTTTCTCTAGGAAAACTAGGAAAGCAGTCTCCTGGGGAAAACTAAAAAAGAAAAGAGAAGAAGAAAAAGGAAAAGGACAAACTGACAAGAAGCTGAGAAAGACAAGGGACGCAGTCGAAGGTGGGCTCTTTATCGCCGCACCTAACGTAATCTGTGATGGGTTCAGATTCTCTCTGTCCTGACAGAAGACTCTAAAATGCTGCCCCAGAAACCCAGCATAGGTCTTGTTTTTAATGTGCTTCATTTATTTTTAAGATTTTATTTATTTGAGGGAGAGAGGGCGTGCATGGCCCACGAGGGCAGGTGGGGGAGGCAGGAGAGGCCGGCAGAGGCAGAGGGAGAGGCGAGCCGACTCCCCACAGAGCAGGGAGCCTGATGAGGGACTCGATCCCAGGAGCCCAGAGATCATGACCTGAGCCCAAGTCAGAGGCTTAAGCAACTGAGCCACCCAGGCGTCCCTCTTCATTTTTAATATATTTACATTTGCTGCAATTTATAGTTGTAAAAGAACATTTTTTTTTAAATAGGTGTAGAATTGTAGCTCAAAGAAAATTTACAATAGGATTTTTCATCACAATACCCCGCCTTGTATTGTTTTGCAGTATTAAAAAACAAAACTCCAGGAGGCATTAAGTTTCCATAGGAGTAAGTTCTTAGAACTCAAAAAAGAGTTCACTGAACAAATATTGCAAAATAAATTGGAGAAAATTGGGTATCTTGGGGGGTCGCCAGTGGATCCAAAGCAGTGACCCCACTGGTTCAGGCTAGTAAACAGGTGACTGGGGACAGGGGATCAGTGTCCTCTGCAATGTCATCTACTTATATAACAACTGTTGAAAGTAAATATGTGCAGTTTACTACCACGTGAAAATGTGCACGAGAAAGGTTATATAAATCCCATTAAGTGATGTGAAGATGGTGGATTGCCGGTGATTTTTAAAGAACTGCCCCATACAATACAGTAAGTAGCTCCTGGCCACATGTAGCTATATAAATTGAAGTAAATTAAAATTAATAAAGTTCCTGGATCACACTAGTGGCTGAGGTGCTCATTACCTACTTGCGGCTGGTGACTACTGTATTGGACCACACAGATGATAAAACATTTCCATCCTCACAGAGAGTTCTAGTAGACAGCACTGTTTCTTATATTGTTTTAATTTTATTGTTAGATCTATTTTCTAATAAAGTGTTAATTTGACAAAGAGACAAAATTAACAGTGTGAATAGTAATGGTGATGGGAACCATTTACTGAGTGTTCCCCGTTCCAAGGGCTTTTATATGCATAATCTCTACACTTGATCTTAGCCAAAAGGCTGAGAAGCGATATATGCATAATCTCTTTGATGTGGATTCTATTATTCCTATTTTATATGTGAGGAGATTCTAAGCCTCAGTTTCCTTATATATAAAATTGGGATAATAACCTCTCTCATAAGGTTATTGTAAAGACGCAATGAGATTAAGTATGTAAAGTGCTTAAATTGGGCCTAGGCTCATAATAAATATACAATAAATGTAGCTATTATATTAGTTTTCTTCATGGGATAAAGGTATGATTTGTTCTTAAGATACTGTACTCTAAATTAGATTCTAGATTAAAGTAAAAATAAAGAATATTTCCCGATGTTTCACATTCTGGACCTTTAGAAATTTCCATGGTGTACTTTTGATGCCTATCCTTCATTTCTCCTTCATGTTGTGGGTAAACTTTTATAGGACTGAGAAGATAGACCCATATCAATTATTTAATAAAATGTAAAAGTAGTGTTGCTTTAAGGCATCTGTCTAATATCCAACATCCATTAAAGATTAGCAAGAAATAGCTGATAGTTATTGGATGTGAACTTTGAGTTCCAATAGTCTCATTATGGATAGAAGGTAAGAGAACCTAAAATTATTTAAAAATTGCTAAATCATAAGATCATATACCATTATTGTGGCTACATGTAGCATCCTGTTTTGACAATGTTATCCACAGTTTCCTTTAATAGAATACTCCCTATCATAACAATTATTATCCAGCAAATTAAGGTTTCATCTTTGCAAAAATATCCATCCATTCTGACTCAGAAACAGGAAGCTAAATTTAAACAATTAAAATACGACTTACTCTGATTTTTCTATTGTTAATCACCTTTTAATAATGAAAGATTAAAGATGCTGCATATTTGGCATCAACCAAAATATTTATCTTTTTTTTTTTTTTTGCTATAAGGCTATGATAAGGAGAATTCCATATTGTGGGCTGGGAATGAATAGTGAAAATTCATTTTCTCTTGGCCTTTTAACCTTTATGGTACTTTTTGAGTTAGCAGAGTCGTCCTGTTGATTTTCTTCTTCCTACTTTATTTCTGCTCTACAGAATGCCAGCTGTTTTTGGCTAATGAGTCAGCACATCTTGCGCTGTAAATTTCATCATTTCCTTCTTGATGTAGCTTGACTATCAAGTGTGCATGGGAATAAGAATGGCAACTCTATTGAAGGCATGTGCACTGATAATTTACAACGTCTGTGTCTTTCATCTATCTGGTCTGAAGAAATAAAATTGAATGGGAAGACAAACTTATATTTGACATTACCTGGATTTGCTCAAAGGGTACTTCAAAGCTGAATGACTCATTGTAGTAGGGGTTAAGTGTGTTCTTTTTAATTGTTGTCTTTTTCTTCTTCAGCCTCTTGCCATTCTGCATCAGATGGATCTTCACATAAGGATCTGAAAAACAGAAACAAAAACTTCAGGAGATCAAAGATACATATTTTAGATTATAATTTAGCTTATTAAAAAACTAGAGTATTCCCAACAGAGAAATCATTTTATAGCATATATTTAATATTTTTAAAAAAAATGTAAGCCTTCTTTACTGAAAGATTTTAAGTAAACTATGGGCCAGGTTTTTTGCCATGATATCTCAATATTTATAGCTGGATTTAGGGGATGAGAGCTACTGTGTGCTAACGAACCAGCAACTTGGGGGAAAAAAGTCTTGACATGCAACATTTGCCAATGTCCATGGTAGAAATACTCTCAGCGTGGCTAATTTCAAGCTACTAAGTAGTTTAACAACTAGCTTACCAAAATCCCTGAAATAATTAACAATTGGCTCTTCTGAGCTGGTAAAGTACTGGTTGCAGCATACCACTGCATGGGAATAAAACTCTTGACAGAGAAAGGACAAAGAAGCCATTTCATGCATTCATTTATTCATTTACTCAATCAATATTAGTTAAGCCCTAGTGATACAGCAGTGAATAAAACCGCTCACTGCTGTTTTCATGAGGGAACTTCAGGCTTGTTGCGGGGAGGAGACAGTAGGCTTGTAAAGAAATGAAATACATATGAAATTACAAGTTGACAAGAGTGCTCTAGAAGAACAGGGCAAGAATAGAGATAGAATTGAGAATAGCAGGGATGGTATGGTGAGCCTAAGGTAGCAATGGAATTCTTAGATTGCTCAGGTAAGGCCTCTCTGTGGAGGTAACATTTAAACTGAGATTTGAAGGTTAAGGGAGAGAAGAGGCCATGTGCGTGCGCATGTGTGTGTGTGTGTGTGTGTACGTGTGTGTTGCGCATGCAATGATGGGGTGGGGTGTAGCTGGAGAGGGCGAGAGAGAGAGAGAGAGAGAGAGAGAGAGAGAGAGAGAGAGATTGATCCAGGACCTGTGCCTGATCATCCCTAGGTAGAGAGTCAGTACACATAGAGGTAATGAGAAAAGGAGCAGGATTCCCTTAGCAGTTTCCCCAAAGCCTCATTAAGTAAAGGTAAAGTAATAAGCAAATCAATGGAGGGGTAAGACAATTCCCATTTACAGTTCTCACTACTAATGGATGAATGACTACCTTCAGGTTACTAAGAACCAATACCCAGGTTTGACAGTAAAATCTCTCTACTGTTTTCTCAAATATTTGTCCAGTTCACATGCAATGCATATTCTTTATAGAAAAAGATCAGAAAACAATGATAAACATAAGGAAAAAATTAAAAATCATCCATGATTTTACTCCCCTAAAATAATCAGTGCTAAGCCTTCTAAAATTTCTTTCCTCCCTTTTAGTATGTGTAAAGCTTGGAGAAACTTTACAGATAATCTAATTTAAAACCCACATGCTTTTAGATAACAAACTTTCCTGGTCTGTAGTTTTTTCAGCACAATAAAATTCCGGTTTGTTATTGGACATGTTTACACATACATCAAACATGCCAAAACTGGCAGCAACTTCACAGACGGACAAAAAAAAAACAAAAAAAAAAAAAGGAAAAAAAGAAGAAACCTTTTATCTTTGGCCTCTTTAACCATCTCATACAAACCAGCTGTTTATAGTACAGCTAAGTGCATACACAAAAAATGTTACTGTAATTCTCGGAGTAAGATTGTTTTGTTTGTGTGTGTGTGTGTGCGTGTTTTTACAGTTTTTTCTCCTTTGAGATTGTAATGAACGTGGTCACACTACAAGTAGAGCCAGAAGTAGGACAGAGAATGCCCCGAAGGCTGGCTTGTTTATCCAAAATTAAAAATGGCTGACCCCAACAATATGTACAGAACATACAGTGTAAATAAAGATTACACACACATTTTCCGTTCTAAGTATTTTTAAGAGAAAAGCAGGGCCTTGGAAATGTTGGTTCTCTTTTTCTTCTCCGCGGCAAATTCACGTTGTGGTTTGGGTTGTGTGGGAGGGAGCACGTGGGACTCTTTCCTGGGTGACCCCGTGTAGATTCGGAGACTGGACGTAGAGGGTAAATTGGTCATGGCCGCCTTTCTTTTTTTTTTTTAAGTTTAGCTTTTCCTTTTTTGCTGTCTAGTCATCCTCACTGGTCTGCTTCTTGGCGTCACCATCACCCCCTCTCATCTTCAGCTGCCTGTTTGCCTGCAGCCGCCTCAGCCTCCTCATCTTCATATCTCTGCTCTCTTCCTCACCATCGTCTTCCTCTTCCTCCTCTTCTTCCTGCCTTCCTCCTCTTCCCCACGCACCTCATTGCTGGCTGCCAGTTCCCTCTTTCTCAGCTTTCCCATGAGCAGCTGCGTCTCTTTCATTCCCCGCCTCCTTTCCGCAGAGGCGGAGATCCCGCCGCAGGTGTTCCGCACTGAGGGGCGGGCGATCCCACGCAGCGCCTTACAAACAACGCGAGAGGTGGACGCGCTGGTGAGCGTGCTGCCGGAGCCCGTGGCTGCCACGGTGGCCGCGCGAGGCAGCAGCCGGACACCGGAACAAGGCGAAGATGCCTTTTTTAGAGCAGCCAGTGGGGCCGGAACAGGTTGTTTGTATCTTCCTCTTCCTATCCGCCAGTAGAACATTAACTCCTGTAGGACAGAAACTTTGCCTGCAGTGTTCGCTAACTGAATTTACTAAACAATGCCTGGCGCTATTCAGTTTTTGTCGAATGAGTAAGTGGAATTTACTTCGGGTCTAGTAATGTGGATCTCCTTACTCTTAGTGCAGTCATCCTCCATTGTCCCAAAGCCCACGTTACTTGGATATGTGTAGGTTGGGGTTTTCGTTTTTATTTTTAATGCTGCATCCGCTCAAGGGGTTTGTAATGAAGATTTTCAACATAAGATTTTCAACCAGACCTAGAGATGAGGAACCAGCTCCTTTAACTAAATAGTTGATCAATTAAACAAATCACTGTAAATAATTGCAAATGAAGGGGGAAAATGGCTTTTTTTTCACCCATAAACCATCTTGCTCTTCACAACTAATACTGATTTTTGGGTCTGAGATCTCGTTTGCTTAAGAAGTTCCCTGGCTCCTCCGTCCAAACCCCTTGTATATTTACAAAGATGGGCAAGTTTCCAGTTGCTTTTTGGCACTGACTGAATACCCAAATACTAAATACCCATAAACCAATGTTTATGCCTCCTGTGTTCATGTGGTGAAACTTATCAGCCTAAGTAAGGTATAGCTTTTCTCAAGAGATGCACGATGACTACGTGTTTATTCATTTAACACAGTAAATGACAAGAAAATTCCTGTGCACCTGCCATTTGAGTAAGCAAATTAAAAACCCAACAAGATAATTTCAGATTCAGATATAAGTTCTGATGTGATGTGATTAATGCCTTGGGGAGAACAAGGTAATTTAGAAAGGGAGCTCCGCAAAGTCCTCATTGAGGAGGTCAGGTTTGAGCTAAGAACCAAATGACAGGAAGGAGCCAGTCATTTGAAGATGTGGAGGAAGCTTATATCAACCAGAAGGAACAGGACACACAAAGGCCCTAAGGTGCACATCCGTCTGCATGTTTGTGGAGCAAGAAGAAAGTAAGGGGGAGAGAGGTAGCTGGTGAAGTCAGAGAGGTCACTGCTGACCTGTCACTTTCGTAAGCAGAATCTGCCAGTTCTGACAGTGATTCCAAGATATTCTATAATGTCTCAACTTCACTGAGATAGTTGACACATAACGCTATTTAAGTTTAAGGTGTGCAGTGTGATGATTTCATATACATACGTATTGTGTAGTGATCACCACAAGAAGTTTAGTTAACACATCTGTCATCTCACATTATTACAATATTTGTATGTGTGTGTTGAGATCATTTACGCTCTACTCTTTAGCAACTTTCAGTTAAACAATACAGCATTGCCAACTGTAGTTACCATACCACGTACTAGATCTCCAGAACTCACTCATCTGATAAGTTTGTACCCTTTGATCAACATGTCCTCTTTTCCCTCACCCCCTAGCTTGGCACCATCCTATTCTCTGTTTTCTATGAGTTTGGAATTTATTTTTTTATTTTTTAAATATTTATTTTATTTACTTGAGAGAGAGTGAGAGAGAGCACAGAGGGAGAGGCAGACTCCCTTCTGAGCAGAGAGCCCGACGTGGGGTCCATCCCAGGACCCCTGGATCATGACCTCAACCAAAGGCAGATGCTTAACCAACTGAGCAACCTAGGTGGCGCCCCTATGAGTTTGGAATAAAAAAAAAAAGAGTCCACATATGAGGGAGGTAATGCAGAATTTGTCTGTCTCTGTCTGACTTACTTCACTTAGCATAATGCCCTTAAGGACCATCCATGTTGGTGCAAATGGCAGGATTTCCTTCTTTTTTATGGCTGAATAATTTAAATTTATATATATTACATTTTTGTTTTAGAATACTATGAATAATATTTAGATTATTTTATTTTATATGAATTTATTGTATGTATTATATATATCCATACCACATCTTCTTTATCCATTCATCCATCAGTAGACACCTAGGTTGTGTCCACATCTTGGCTATTGTGAATAATGTTGCAATGAATATAGGCATGCAGATCTCTCTTTGAGATAGTGATTTCATTTCCCTTAGGTGTATGCCCAGAAATGGGATTGCTGGATCATAGGGTAGTTCTCTTTTTGAATTTTTAAGGAACCTCCATGCTGTTTTCCATAGTGGCTGCACCAGTTTGCATTCCCACCAATGGTGCATGAGGGTTCTCTTTTCTCCACATCCTAGCAAGTGCTTGTTACTGCTTGCCTTTTTGATAATAGCCATTCTTAAGAGGTGTGAAGTGATATCTCATTGTGGCTTTGACTGGCATCTCCCTGATGATTAGTAAAGTTGAGACTCTGTTCAGGTACCTGTTGGCCATTTGTATGTCTTCTCTTGAAAAATGTTTATTTAGATCCTCTGTCCATTTTTAATCAGAAAATTATTATGTTGCTATTAAGATGTATGAGTTCCTTAAATATTTTGGATATTAGCCCTTATCTAATATAGTTTGCAAATGTTTTCTCACATTCCTTAGGTTGTTAGAGATCTTGTTCTTTATCACCTTTTCTGTCTGGATAAGTTTTGACTGTCTAAGCCTGATAGGTTATGTATTCGAGGTAGACACGTTTGAGGTTCTTCTTGGCTCAGCCATCTGAAGTCTTGGATTGCTCTTCATCTTCTCCATTGTCATTCAACCTTGATTGGCTTAACTGTGTCCTCTGGTTCTTTCATTGTGCAAAGTCTTTTCCTGAATTCTGGTCCCTCTGGAGATGGCCCTAATCTCTTGATTAGCTCATTAGTAACTTCTTCTGGAATCCAGACCTTGCTCCTGTCTCTCTAATTATGGCTGAGTGAGTCTTTTAAATGGAAGACTATGAGTCACCTAACTATGAGTCACACCCATCCTTTAAGGATGCACGTATTTTTTACAATAAGGATCACCTCTCCTGCAATGTAGGACTCTTTATAATTAAATTTGTTCTGTTTTAGGGGCTGTTCCACAAAGCAAATCCTGGTCTTTTCAGGGTTTCTTGGTGGTTTAGAAGTTCTGGTCGTTACACAATAGGACATAATTTTTTGGAAATGATAAAATAGGCTGTAATGAGATTCACTAATACTGCTATTGCTTTTCCTGAGTACAACGGCTGGACACCACGTGTGGCCTCCAAATATCCATTAGGTTTTTGTCAACATGTAAATGGCATGGAAACATAATGCCAGGTACAAAACTGGGCTGCTGTCCTCAGGGACTTCATATCTCTATGGCTGCATCACTTTATTCTGTCCCCCAAAACAAGCACTCGTGGAACTCCTCATCATCTAAATACTGAAAACCTTCTTTCAAAACCATTTAGATCATCCCTGTTGCCACTGAAACGTGGGCAGGACTTGGGACCCTTTGCTTCTTTAATTTATCTTCAAAAAAGAGTAGGGCCTTTTTTCTTTTCTAACTTTGGTAGAAAGGAAAGTCTCTTTTCTGATGTCTGTTTAGTCTCTAATAGTATGTGACTGTAAGCTTGCAGTTCTAGAAAAGGATGGAGTGGGATCAGAAAGAAGGTTCTTCATTCCCAATAATAAACTGCAGGTACAATGAGTGCAATTCATCACCTCGTTTTGGATGATTTTGAGGTCTATTCATTTGGTTTTATTATCCATGTGGCATTGCTACCCTTCATTCACTGCTTGTCAGGTTTTCTTTTCAGCTGAAATCGGCTTAACTGAACTTTATCTCTTTTCTATCATAAGAGCTGTTATGACTTAGAGGTTTTTCAGGACACTGTAATGAAATCACTTTCAAACTTTAATATGTTGACAAGCCTTTTTAATATATGAAACTGGGGACTTTTTTATTCCTAAAGTTCACCATTATGATAGGCTGAATAACAGTTCCCTCAAAAGATGCCCACATCCTGATCCTTGGAACCAGGGAACATTTACCTTATATGGCACAACGGACTTTACAAATGTGATTAAGGGTAAGGATCTTGAGATGAGAAGATTATCGAAGAGGGCCCAATCTAATCACATGAGTCCTTAGAAACAGAGAACCTTTCCTGGCTGTGGTCAAAAAGAGACAATAGAAGAAGGGTCAGAGGTGCACTACCTTGCTGGCTTTGCAGATAGAGGAGGGGACACAAGCCATGGGGTGCAGGTGGCCTCTAGAAGATGGAAAAGGGAAGGAAATGGATTCTTACCTGGAGCCTCCAAAAAGGAATGCAACCCTACTGACACCTTGCTGTTAGCCCAGTGAGACCTGTGTCAGACCTATAATTTACAGAAGTATAAGATAATAACCGTATGTTACTTTTTTAAATGAAGTTTGTTGTTTATTGTGGCAGCGATAGAAAACTAATATAACAAGTTGAGAGGATTCTATTGTTTATCTAGGAAGGTTTGAGGATGAGACTCAAATTTAAATAGGTCTGGGAAGTGATCTTTTGGGAAAAATTCATGTTTTTTTCCAAACTTCTAAAAGTGATTACTTTGTTCTTCAAAGCAAAAACCTTCAAAAAGTTCAAGTCTTTTTAATTAAAAAAAGGTTAACTTAGAGCGTATAATCAGAAGATAATAGTTAGGTACAGATGTTTTCGGATCCGTAATAAAATTAGTGAAAATGGATGAAATGTTAGCTTTGAATAATTTTTAAAGTAAGATCCATTGCAAAGTTTAATATAATAATGTTCCCTCGTATTTGTAAAGCACTTTAAGATTATATATATCTTTAAAAATCATATCATCTCCTTCACCCCTTACAACCAACCCAATGAAGAGACTAGGGCTCCCAAAGGCTGATTTTTTTTTTCCCCCAAGAACTCAAACCAGGGTCTTCCAACTCAGAACCTGTTGCTCTTTGTGATGCGTTAGAGAAACAATTTAGGGTAGTGTTACAGGTACAACCTCTGGAGCCAGACAAACTTGAATCTTGGCTCTGCTACTAGCTGTGTGGTCTTGGACAAGTTATTGAACCTCTTTGTGTCCTACTTCCTTCCACATAAAGTGGTGAGAATGATGATACCTAGTTCGTAGAGTTCTGAAGATTAAATTGAGTTACTATGTGGAAATTGCTTCAAATATGTGCCCAGCACCTATTATGATTAATTCTTAATTATTATTATAGTTTTGTGAAAGGGCTGACATCTAAGTCAGCATCTAGGTATCAGACTCTTGCCCAGGTTTGCTTACTCGGTGCCCACCATTGCACTACTTGCTGCAGAAGGAAGCCAGACTGCCTTGAGTGCCAGATTTACTTCTGGAAAGAAGCATACTTACTCTAAGCAACTGGTTCATTCATGAAGAATTTAATCATGTATGAGATGAAAGAGACAGGGGGAATTTCTTTCATTACCACCATAAGAGGTAGTCTTGAGATGTGAGATGGGAAACTAATTTCAACATCCTGTACAGTTTACCCCTACTTCTGAAGTCAATAGATGAAATTACACAGAGCTGAAAAGTTAAACTCAAGAGCTCTAAGTGGAAACATTTTACTAAGGCTCTAGGATAGCGTGAGTCAAAACTATGATTTATTGAGCTTTCTTTCCAGATACTGAGGCCAGCTAATGTTGATACACTTGGGCATCTACTTTCCATATGCTGCTTAAAATGAGGAAATAGGCAAAAGGAAGCCCTCAGCCTTGAGATTTGTTGCTGCTGTTGGGGATGGGGTAATACCGATAGGTTGTTGGAGAGAGGTGAAAGCTATACCCCCTTCTTTCATTTTTCTGTTCAACTCCTTTCTACCATGAGAAAATTTTATAGGTGCAGCCTATATGCTGTACTATAAGGTCATAACCATCTAGAGCTTCTCTTATCCTGCAGATAGACACCTACTGAGCTCATTACCTCCTCTTTAAGCCTGTTCTTATGCTGGGATTCCAGCCTCCTGGACCAAAAAGTTAGAAAATTTGGGACTGTCTCTGATTCCTTCTTCTCTACTCCCTGTGAATAGTTAACCACCATATCCTGCCAATTTACCCTCACATTGTCTCTCTGGCTGGTTCCCTCTTTCTAACTTGTTGTCACATCTCAAGATCAGAAGTCCATTCTCTCTTGTGATCTCGCCCTCAATTCCACACTATTCCTATAATTGTTAAAACTATATTTGATCACACCATTCCCATGTTAAAAGTCTTTAGTGGCTTGCCAACTAAAAAAATCCAGACTGTATCATGACCTTCACAGTCGCATCCTAACTTAGCATTTTCCACAAACTCTGTGCTCTACTCATGGTCAATACTCACTATTCCTCACAGAGAATTTAAAATGCCATGTCTTTGAAATGACTGTCCTTTAGCCTGAAATGCCCTTTCTTTCTTTTCCCATCTTAAGTTTGGTTTAAAAGTCACCTCTTCCCTGAAGATTTTACTGATGATTTTCTCAGTTAGAACCTTCAGACAGACCTTTCTCTGCCCTGCAGCATTTTCTTTTGTAGTTTTGCAAAGTACGTATCTCTTTCTTTTCTGGTATTGGAGAACTTTTGTGGTAAGCGAATGACATAAAAACCATATTCCTATGGGAAAATGTGTCTTGAATTCAGAGCTGTTGGCTTCAAGATGAACTTTGGGGAGATGTGTGACATGGGAGCTTCTTCCATTACTATTCCATACTCCACTTTAACACCCTGGCACATTGTCACCCCCTGCTTCCCTTAGGCACTCCTAATGTCAAATTATGCCAACTTCATGGAAATATAATTGCAAAACAGCTGGGCTGTGAGCAATGATCCTTTTGTGTGAGATATCAAAGAGCCACTGAAGGCTTTTTCTATTTACAATGAGAATGAGAGAGCAGCAGTTCAAAGCTGGATAATGCAACATGCCTGCAGTTTTCATTTGGACAATTTGGTGTAATTACACTGTCTTCTTTCCTAACTACCACAGTGGCCGTGGGTCCTTGTGACCATGGCCTTTCCATTTCAGCCAAAGACTTCTCTTGATAAGAAACAGTCTCATTTCAGCTGTTTTGTTCAGTCCCTCTGAGCCAGTACCCAGCTTCTGAGTAACTACGGGCTTTATTCCTTTTATTGTTTTTTCTTTGGATAATGCTCACCAAATTTCAACTTCTAGTGTTGGACGAGGAAAGTAATACTTGCATCAGTTAGGGTTCTGAATTTCAAGTGACTTAAGACCCATTTCAAAATGATGCAGATTGTAAAGGTAACTTACTGACTTACATGATGGAAAAGTCCAGAAGTAGGGCTGGGTGGCAATGATTGTTAATTGTCCCCTGAAATCCATTTCTCCCTACTTTTTAGCAATAGAACTCCTGAAGTTTTACCTGGGCGCCAGTTTGCCCAGCTGGAAATATTTCTCCCAGTCTGTCTTGCAACTTAGTATGGCCAGATGACTAACCTCTGGCCATTGGAAGTGAATGGAAGTGGGGAGTGGGAACTCCCCACCATAATTTGAAACAGTGGTCCTCAACAGGGGGCTGTTTTATCTCTCAGACATCTGGCAATGTCTGGAGACATTTTTGATTGTCATAATTTGGAGGGGAGGTGATGTGGGCATTTGAGTAGGCAGAGGCCAGGGATTTTGTTAAACATCTTACAGTGCATAGGACAACCCTCACCAGTAAAGAATTACCAGGCTCAAAATGTCAGTAGAGCTAAAACTGATAAACAGTGCCTTAATATACGCTTCATGCCCTCCATTCTTTCTTTTTCTTGCAATTGAGACATGGATATGATAGGAGGGCAGTGAATCAGCTTTTACCTTGCAATGTGAAAACAATCCTCTAGGGGGCCAGCACAAGCTAGGAAGATCCTGGGTTCCTAAATGAACCACAGCACCAAACCACCTACCAATGTTGTCTACTCACCCACATGTGCCCATGTGGGAGATAAAGAATTTCAAACAAAAATTCTGTCTTTTTGAGCCACTGTATTTTTGGAGTCTTTTTGTTACAGCACTTCAGCCTGTTCCCTGTGTAGCACAGATTCATCAATACCTGCTAGGTCCCAGGTTTGTCTGTATCACTACTCTGTTTTCTATGGAGTTATCCTCAGATTCCACCTGGTGGCCTCCCCAAGACATCCTGGACTCTTTTTGTAAGGATGTAAATGACTCTACTAGCTACAAGTCTCATATCATCACACTATACCACCCAAGGGAAAAGAGTGTCTACATCAGAATTCCTAGGAAAAGTCCCACCTCACTCTTACTGGACTAACAATGGTGAAATGTCTACTCTGTTAATCCTTGTGGTGAAGAGAGTGTGATGGGCTATGTTGGCTTAGTCCTGGATCATGTATACATCCCTAAACCAATCAGGAGGGCCAGGAGTCCTATCTTGGGAGTTGGGGGTAGGCTCAACTCTATTCTAAACACAATGCTAAGAATAGAAGAATTTGGTGGTTCCTCAAACAGGAATTTGAAGACTCTTACCAAAAGAGTGGGAAGTAGAAGTTGGGAGGCAACTAACCAATGTTTGTTGAGTTTTTCAACCTAGTGTCTCTTCTCTAGGATCCCATCTCTGTCTAAACTTGGAAGTGTGTATGCATTTCTTTGCAGAGAGACACTTCCTTCCCACTTGAGATCAAATTTCTAGGAATGAGCCATTGGACCCTGGTACATGTGGTCCAGCAATGGCAGAGACAGCATAGTTAAATCATACAGAATTAGGAATCAGAGTTTCTTTGCCAACTGCAGCTTTTTCTTGTGTGCTTATTGAGTAAGCCTGTTTTATCAGTGAGCCAATCATTTAATAGGATACAAATAATTAAATAGTAATAGGGTCCACAGAGCAATTTCCATCAGTGGCAGTTACTTGAGGGGGTTTTCATAAATAATTTGCCAGTACTTAGAGAAGACTACACTGAGAAGCTTATGTGTCTTAGAGTTTAAAATGCTCCCTATAATGTTATATAAGGACGTAGCATTAAAAATATATTCCGGGAAAATTTTCTGTATGAGCACACAATTTAAATGAATTTACATTCGTTAAATGCAGTGTTTGCTAGAAGAAAACAACATTAGATAAATGACTGCCACAGAGGAAATCAACTTCATTTTAATGAGACAGACCATAAAATAGCAAGGGCTGATTTAGTTCATTAATGGTGGCAAAGTGCTTTGAGGAGACAAAAATGTAAATGCAAAATGCTATTATTATGGATTAACTGGAAAACATTTTTGGTCATGGTGGAGGAAGCCACTGAATTCCAACAATCATTTCTAACATTGCCAAATGGATTGTACATGACTGCCAGCCTCTTGATTAAAAACGTAGGCATGTATGTCCCAGAACTGGGGAATGAGGACACGTCAAAGAACACTCTCACTGAGGCGGTGTGTTTCCGGGCACCTGCAAGAGCGGAGTGACGGTCTGAGCGCCGCACTTGGTAGAAGAAGGAGCCGGTCATCTTGCAAAACCCGTCTTTTCTCTTTGGTTTTTAAGGTGAAATTCTTCATCTATAATTCACCCTTCTTTTCCCTGTACTTTGGAAAATCTTTCAGGAAGGGCAAACATATGAGAGCAGGAGCGGTAGTAATTATGGTTGATTCTTTCTGGATGACTACAAAGAGTTCGGTGGAATGGCCAAGTATAAACTGTTTGTATGAACCGAATAACAAAAACAGTCAAAGGATTCAGTAAAGTAAACAAAATTGCAAACGGTAAATTTGACTTGACTTTTTTGTCTTTTCTGGAGATTTGGGCTTCGCCTCTTATTTATGCCAGATGAAAGGTCATTAGTGAGATATTTATTCCTCTTTTCTTCTTCTTTTTTTTTACAGTAGTATTAGACATTTGTACTCGATGAGACACCATTGGTGGCATTGTTACTTGGTATGAGTGTGAGGACTTTTAAGCACACGGAATATGACAAATGGATGCTACTCCTTCTCCACATAGAGGTAGTTTCCCGGCAATTCAACATGTGGTGAAAATGCAAACAATGTGAGATTAGGGGTGCTTTTACACATAATATTACTAAATAGAGTTAGTGCTCTGCAGTGGGGTGACCTCCGGCTCACTCAGCTCTCAGGTTGGTTTGGCCAGAATCAATTTTACTCTCATTAACTCCCTATCTCTTGCACATACTTGCTTTAAAATGTCTGTGTGTCTTCTAAACATTATGCTGTCTAAGCATTAGAAAGTTTATGGACTGAGACTACCTTACAATAATTGAGGGAGTGATTTGGAAATGTTTCCAGATGGAGTGAAGGAATCTCTCCCCCAGTCTTCATTTTGACTGTTTCTAGAACTTGTCAAGTGTCTGGGTGTCTTTCCTAGGGAGTGAGGGAATGGCCCCTAAGTGTCTTAGCTGGAAATGTCTCAGTGCTTCTTTCTCTGCTTGAAAAAGAAAATACATTAATATTTTCAGGGAAGGGTTTCTTTCCTCTTGCTCTGCTTCTTCCTGTGTTTAAGCGAAATTGTTGAGCCTGTGGCCCTAGAGAGGATTAATGAAGCAGCTTTCATTTTCCCTTTAGAAAAAGAGATAATGATTTTAAGAATCATAATATTGTTGGTAACTCATACTTCCCAACTTTGGTTTGAGATTTTATAGTATGAATAATGCATGTCCTTTCAAAAAAAAAAAAAAACTGAGCACCCCGGTTGGCTTGTTATTAAATTTCTTTATTTGAATGTTGATTTCCCTTATCCTTCAAGAGAGAGATTTCATTTTGGTTTGTTGATGGCCAAATATGGGTCTCTTTCATAAAGCTGTGACACTGTTCGAGATCAGCTGGTGCTCTGCGCGTCAAGAAGATAAGGAGCTTTGCAGGAGAGATCCACTTCTACCTTGGTAATCTGGTTTTCTTACAATATTGTAAAGAGAATAAAAATAAGCTATGACTTCAATATTACACTGCGTGTAGGAAAATGACATGAAGTAATATAATTCCGTGGTGATTTTACTGCTTTTTATGAAGCAATTTGTGATTAAAGTCAGTCACCACATATCAGTATTTCGAGTCTCAGTAAAAACTCACAATGTTATTGTGTACACCGATATCTTTGGCATTGACATCACCTAAGATACTTCCTCCCTAAATCTGGGAAGAGTGAGAGTTGGGGTGTTAGAGTCAGCCAAATTCTCTATATAGAAGATTTAATGGTTGCTGTGAAATGGCTTAAGTCTTTGCAGGATTTCAGAGGCACACACCACATTGCCACAGAGATGGCCCAGATGTAAAAAGAGGAGGGCTGGTCTTGTTTTTCCCAATTTTCTATTTTCTTGAATCACAGATACTCCATAGGCTGACACCTTCCACCTTGAAGACTTTTGACCTAAGGTAACTTAAGTGGTTATTCCATTTTCCTTGGTATTATTCCTTAGTTCTGGGGTACAGCATCCATTCATTGATTCATTCCTTCACTCATGCAGTTACTCACTCACAGAGGGCCTGTTACGTGCCAGGTATTTATCTTTCAGCCAGCATCCGGTTGCATCCTGTCCCCATGCTTGACACAGAGCCTGACACATGATAGGGATCCAGTAAATATTTGCCTAATGCCTGAATGAATCAGCAAAGTATACATATCTATTGAGCAATTCTTAGGGAAGAGAGTGAGGGGATACCGAAAACTATGGAAGCCAGTTTGTTCTTTAAAGAGCGTGCAGTTGGGTTGGGAAGAGAAGACAGACATTTCTGAGTTAGGTTTGAACCAACGCACGTATCTGTGTTAGGAAAGGTAACATAAGACAGTGCATGTTTTCTTGCTAAATGATTTGCACAGCGGTGACTATAAGAGGGCTTCACAGAGGACAAACACCCTTCACTCAGCTGGAAATGCTTAGTTTGAATTCAAGTGTCTACCATGAAGGAGTCCAAACACATGTCACAAAGAGAGAACTGACCTTTTGTTAATACTAAAAAGTCATCAGCTCCCATGCCTTGTTATCCCTTCACCTCCATATATAGATGTGCAATTTCATAAAATGTAAATACAATGGTATTTGCAGTGTTAATGCTTATGTAGAGTGAGAAAGAGGTCACTGAGATGGACAATCCAAAAATGGATTGTCTTTCTTTGAGCTTGTTTTTTCCTCGGGCCTTTTCCAGTCTTTCTGAGCATAATGGAATTTCATGGTTAACCTAATGTGATTCTCATAAATAGGTAATGCATACATTTTAAGATGGTTTCAATGAAATGGAATTTTGTGTGATATGCAGGATTTTATAAATTATAGGATTAGGCCGGCCTGTAACATTTTGCAGTGCCCAGGTTAAGACTACAAATGAAAGTCCATACACAGTATGTCTAAATTGTTAAGAGTTATATATGCACATATATATGAATTTTCTATCCTCATATTTTAATAAATACACATTCATAGCGACCCAGAAACCCAGCTTTAAATTGAGAACTCTCAGACTTCTTGGGGGTTCGGCGGTGGAAGCTGGCAGTGTGGGAGAGTTGTGCTGCCAGGCCCCCCTGTCCCAGTCTTCTTCAGCTCCGATGTGCATTTCACATATTTATATGGGGATGCCCCAGCCCACATGGCCAAGTTCTATTCACCAGTCCCCAAAACCTGCTTCTTAACCACCCTTCAGCTATGGGGTATGACCAGCCTTCAGGTGCTCAGACTTGGGGAATAAGTCTTAACATGAATCAACTTGGGGTCATTTTGACAGGGAACTTTGGGTCTCAGGTACTCAGAGCCTGGTCTAGAATGGAGAGGTGGGTGCAGCCTCTAGATGAGTAAGTTCTATTGCTCTTGTGGACTCCTCATCCCTTGGAAGTGTAGCTAGGGGAGGACCAGAGTGGGGCCCTCTAAACTCTGGGCTCCAGCACAGGATCCCTTCTTGTCCACATCGAAGGGCTGCACTGCACATTCTTTTTTTAAATTGAAGTATAGTTGGTACACATACTAGTTTCAGGTGTACAATATAAAGATTTGACAGTTCTATATATTATGTAATGTTCACCACAGTAAATGTAGTTACCATTTGTCACCATACAACATTATTACAATATTATTGACTATATTCCCCGTGCTGTACTTTTTATCCCTATGACTTATTTTATAACTGGAAGCTTGTCCTTTTTTTTGTTTAAGTAATCTCTGTACCCAATATCGGACTTGAACTCATGATCCTGAGATCAAGAGTCACATGTTCCACTAACTGAGACAGCCAGATGTCCCAAATCTTGTACCTCTTAATCCCCTTCAGCTATTTCACCCATCCCCCAACCCCCTCTGCTCTGGCAACCATCAGTTTGTTCTCTGCATTTATGATTCTGCTTCTGTTTTTTTTTGTTGTTGTTTGTTTGTTCTGTACTGCATATTCTTTCCATTTTTTAAACAGTTCTTAGCAGGCACTGTACTGTTTACTGTCTTTAGTTTATCTCCTTTATTCTTCATGGTCACCCTGAGAGGTAGGCCTATTACCTCCACTTTACAGCTGAGGAACCTGAGTCTAATTGGTTCATGATCACACAATTAATATTAGTTGTCATAGAAGTCCTATGGCTTGGAACAGTTATCTTAATTCAAAATTCATAAACTTTATCAGTGTTAGACTATATACATTCTTCAAGGAGGGATGATTAAAACATGATATATAACTTAGATTGTTTCCAATTCAGTAGTTATACTGTGATTTAAATGTTTCTGTTTCTTAACTAGAGTACTGGACCCTGAATGATGTGTCTCATACCTGCCTCTCCAGTTTCATCTCTCAGGATACTTCCCCATGCTGCTTCTGCTCCAGCCCCCTGGCCTTTCAGCTCGCTGGATATGCAGTGTGCTCTTCCCTCTTGGGGCTTCATGCCTGGAAGGCCTCTTCCTCTTCATGCCTTACTCACACCTCTTTAATGAAGCTCAGCTCTAATACCACTTTTTCTGGAAACACTTTGACTCTCCATTTTAAAGCAGCTTCTCCTTTTACAATCCTCATAAATGATCTCTCTAATCCACTAAAAGGATGGTAAATGGGACTTGGTGAAAATGGCTAATTTACCCCAAACCCTTTCCCTCGAGTTTCTCATCAGAAACACTCTACCAGGTACTGCTCTAGACTGAATAGACCTTGACAAAAATTACCAGCTGGAATAATTGTAGTTAGTTAATAAAATGTTTTGCATTAGATTGCTAGCAGTTAAGGACATGAGTTTTCTTAGAGCAGTGGGAGTAAAGCCATGGAAACTTTTTGAAGAAAACCTATTCCACATCAGTCTTCAGAAGATTGTGCCCTATTTGTAAAGCAAGTTCATCTAGCAAAAGGCTGTGAAATATGTTTTTTTCCTTGAATAACCGCCTGTGGTATGGATGAGGTTAGAACATTCTGTTCTCATTCTTCCCAGTTTAGCTTCAGGGTGGGAAGGGTTGCTAGTACTAAATTCTAAGCACTGTCTTCTCTAGGGGTGAAGATTAGACATAGAGGAATATTCTAAAGCAAGCCCATGATTTGCCTTGAAAAATCCATCCAACAAATGCAGAGTGAATTAATTTAGTGGAATTGTTGTACAGAGTCAGAGGTCTGACTTTGAATCTTGTTGGAAATATTCTGAAAGATTAAGATTCTAAGTCTAGTTTCAAGAGAGTTAATTCTTACCAAGCAGTGCTGGATGTGAATATACTTCAAACAACTCACAACTTGTGATTTAATCTGAAGGCCATTTTAAAGGGACAGTTAAATATCTTCTTGAATAAATGAATAAGAGGGCAGACGTTATGTTCTAAGAGAAGCTACCATTTATGGGCTCTGAATTAAACGGGTTAAAAAGCCCTCTGTTTTCAGTGACTCTTTCAGGAAATGGTATACATGAGTCCAAGGCCATATGCCAGTAAGCAATATTAATGCCTTTTCTGCACACTTTTGTTAGATGGAGAGAAGTCAACATTTTGCAAGATCAATTTGGATATGTTGTGCTAGATTCTTTGAAGTTGAGATTGGGCTAGAAATTAATTAAAAGATCAGTGTATTTTCCTCTCAAAAATGTTGAAAGAGAAATACATATCATCCAGCATTAATTAACATATTTAATCAAATGAAAGCAAATTTTCTTATAATGGCATTTTCAATATGGTAGTCAGACCAGTGTAAAGAATTTAGTGAGGTAACTCATATGAGTTTGATATTTGCCCTCAGTTCAGAGCAATGTGATTTCAGGCATAAGGACAGGTCTGTGGTACTGAAATTGAAAATAGAGCCCAAATGAGTTAACTGACCTTGACTCAAGATGCTGTGTGAAAAACACTCACTGTATATGGTTTTAAAGAAAGAGATTCCGACATAATTTTGCTGGAAGGCCATTGTGAATATGAACAGATGAACACTGAGTTGGAAAGCATGGCTGAAGAGGTTTTGGAAGTTCTTGGAGGGTGAATTACATGAAGAGTCAAGTTTGTTGAATTTTCATTATATGCTAGCCCTTTGCTGAATGATATGAGAACATGGTAGAAAATATCGACACCTTGCTATTACCTTGAAGGAAGTTACAATGAATGAGAGATGAGAGTAGATAAAGAGTTCCGTTGAAAACCTAAGGACAAACATGAAAATGACAGAAAACAATTTTGGTGGGTTAGAAGGAGGAAATTAGGTCTGTTTGTCCTGTTTTGGGTAATGCTTGGCTTTTGTTGTTTTTTGCTGATTCTTTGATCATAATAAGAGTTTAATATTTATCATTGGAATTTTTATAGGTATAAAGTAGTACCAAAAATTTCTCTAAAAAAAAAACCAAAAAAGACAACAGCTGAAGCATCAATGGACAGCACAACGATTAATGAGAAACGTTTAAACTTTAAAACCCAGATCAACAATCACAAACACAAGTTTCACAGGAAAATGGGAGATGGGAGACCAAATAGAGGTCACGGTGTAGACTTTGTGGCATAAAGGAAATGTGAGGAAATCAAAATAGCTATCAAATAGTCACAATTTATTTAGGAACTATTAATGGCCAATCAGTTGGTTTGTAAAAATCCATCTGCACCAAACGCCTGTCAGCCGAACTCCAGCACCCCTAGACAATCCTCAAAAAACAGAGGCTGATCAAGAAAAAGAAACTGTGCAAATGGAAACTCTGTTAACACTGCTGAGAAATCAATACAACCATGGCCATGCATTTCAGATTGTAGGAAGAAGAATCCTACTACCATTCTTACTCTTGGAGGGCTTAAGGACAACCATCCTTTCACAAAAACCTTTGCAAATGCTAATTTTGAACAAATCTACACCATACGCACATACACATGCATGTGTGCACACACATGTCCACACACTACATCTATGGCGATTGTCTGTAAAGGTACTTTCAGGGAAAGAGCAGCATTCATTTCTCAGACTTCCTCAATGGTTATTTGTTTTCTGGCACTGCAGAAATTCCTCTAAATAGGTCATCATAATACTGATAATCATCACCACGGTAACCAGCTTTCAAGGCAACTGGCTAAGGATTACAATTCTGGATGGGGGAAATTACATTAGAAGCATGGTAGTAACACAAGAAGATGCAATCTAGTGCCATTAAAATTCCCTTATAAGTACAGTATTTTTCAAATATCCTTGTCATAATCTAAATTAAGTATCATCTATTTGGGAGGTGTTTGTAGGTAATGCTCGGTCTTTTACTGTACGTAAGAAAAGACACAAGTGTTTGGTTATTTCTTTTACTCTTTAGGCAGATAGATCTAGGAGTGTGGCATTTCTAACGCTGACCCAGAAGCCCATATCTTGGAAGCAGTCTGGGGACCCGCATTGATTCTTATATCTTGTCTCCACCTGCCACTACCTGAATAGGTGTTTGACATATTTGAGAGAGAGTGAATTCTTGTGGGATTGTGCAGAAACAGTCCTGAGCATAAGGTATGAAACTGAGGAACTTTTCAGAAGAATTTCTTTCCTAGATATGAGGGAACCCATTTTTCAGTGTCCAGGGATAAGATGAACTGACTTCTTAGAAGTAGTCTGGAGTTTAAGTCCTTGAAATGTTTTTTAGCCAAGAGAAGTTGGCACACAACCCAAGCAAACCAATTCAGCTTTATGCTCTTTGTTTGCATGTTAAAGTATTTGATTAATTCCTAAGGAGCAATTCATGGCAAGCTTATATTTGCAGACCATAGGTAGGACATTCAATTAGAGTTAAAAGATCTAGTTGAGGCCTTTAGCTGAAGGCAATAGAGTGAAAACAGATTCATATAATCTTCTTCTCTGTTACAACTAAAAAAATGAATGCCAACAATAAGAAATACTAGCTTCCTCCTCCCCAATAAGAACTCAGCCACCAAATAAGGCAAGAAGTGCAACTTAATATGGGCACTCAAACAAAACATGAGCATGTACACATACACATGCAAAATGCTGGTCAAGGAAAGAAGATTCTGGAGTGACAGAGTGCAGCTCCTGAACCTGACTTCCTCCCTGCCCCTCTGAAGCTTTACTGATGAATTGATGAATCTTAAGACTTCACCATTGCCCTCAAATCGAGACCAAATTGAAGTGAATGACTCTCTTTATTTTTCTCCCCTCTTTTGACTGAGGAGTGGTTGGAAAGGCTATTAGGCAGAAGTGGGCTGCTTCTTTCTGATACTACATTGTACCAGTAAAGACACCACAATGAATATAAACTCATGAGAAAGGGTATTTTTTTGGTCTCATTTATTCACACAGCTGTATTTCCAGCGTCTTGATTAGAATAGTACCTAACAAAGAATAGGTACTCAATAAAAATTGGTTGAATGATTAGAACCCCCGCCAAAAATCCCCCTTGCATGGTAGGCACGAGTCCTGATTAGAGGGAGGGGTTAACACCTACAAATCCCAGAGGAAAGAGCAGTGCCCAGGAGTTCTACATCAGACAGATGTCACGTGGCTTCCACAGAGCTTTCCCCTTCCCTTCTTCACCCCCTCCATCAATCTACAGTAAAATAGGCGGTATTTGTATATGTACCAAGTTCTCAAACCATAGCTCAGGGGGAAAACAAGTTAGAGTCCATGGAAATGGAGCCAAGGAGAAGTCATCTGCCCCAGATCAGAACAAAGAGAAGATCTGGATAGAGCTATTCAGGTATGAACAAGATGGGGTGTGGGGAGGCCGGGGGAAATATTCAAATATGTTAAGGCAACACTCCCAAATAAAAGCAAACAAAACCAATCAACCCTTAAAAGAGAGGAACATAGCCTGCAAAAGAATGATAAAACCCCCACTCTTAAAGAAAACATAATCCAGAAAACAAAACAAAATTCCTCAGAAGTGCTTTGTACTATGAATCAAGTTAATGAGAACATGAACTCAGAAAAATATGAGCTCAAAGATGAGATGATAGAACAAGGTTTCAGAATTAAGGAAGTTGAGAACAAAAACAATATTATAGAGCAAATAAGGTAACATAGCAAGGAACAAAATAAACATGGCTGCAAATAAAATTATTGAGCTAGAAAAAAGGCTTATAGACACGAGGGGAGATAACAGATTTGAGTTCCAAAGCACTTGACATCAGTAAAACTGATGTCCCTGAAGAAGAGGATCCAATATACAAAACAGGAAACATTCACAAACATACAAAGGAACTTCACTAGAGACAAAGAGTAACCATATCTATAGATTGAAATGGTATACCATGTTCTGGGAAATATTAATAACAGAATGCTCAACACTACAAACATATTCCCAATTGAATAATTGAAATTCAAGAAGACAGACATTCTTGAGGCATTGAAGCAGAAAAAAAGTCGCAGACAAGGGAGCAAATATTAGGCTGGCTTAAATATGTCCCCAGTCATAGAACAGGAGCAATGCGTATACCAACCAACATGTCAAGACAGGTATTCTATCATGAAAGAACTATAGTCAAGGATGCCAAATAAATGGGTCTTGTGAATTTGGGGCCTTAATGATTAGGGTGTAGCCAACCTTAGAATACCTATTTTAGCAGTTTCCAAAGTGTGTTTTGAACTCTAATCCTGTCAGGTGTGTCATGAGAAAGGGAACTATGCTCAAATCACTTAGAAACACAGAATCTCTAAAAGTCTTGCCTTAGGGATTTATAATACACATCAGCATATAAATGACTCTAAGACATTTTGTATTAGAGAAACCTGATTTTCTTTATTTTTTTTATAGAGAGAGATAGTGTGTGTGCGTGCATGTGTGCATATATGAGCAGGGGGTGGGCAGGTGGGGAGGGAGAAAGAATCTTAAGCAAGGCTCCACGCCTTAAGCTCGAGGCAGGGCTCAATCTTGACCCTGAGATCCTGACCTGAGCTGAAATCGTGAGTGTGAGGCTTAACTGACTGAGCCACCCAGGTGACCCAGAAACCTGATTTTGTTTTAAAAAACAGGTTTTACCCCAGCATTTCCACTGAAATGTATTTTCATTTGCCTGGCTGGCTTAGTCAGTAGAGCAGGAGACTCTTGATCTTGGGGTCGTGAGTTCAGGCCCCACATTGGATGTAGAGCTTACTTAAAAAAATAAATAAAAATAAAAATGTCTTGCTGAAAGAGTATTTGAGAGATTCCATTTGGAGAAAGTTTGATCTATGATAGTGGAAGGGGAAAAGATTTAATAACTCAAGAAAGTAACCGATCCAAAAGCAAATCATATTTATTTGTCTACTTTCTGCCTCAAGGACAGCAATAAAATTTTATCATTCATTCATTCATTCAATCATTTTAAATTATTGGGAAATCTTAAAACCTAGTTTCAGGAAGGAAAAAGTACTCCTAGCAGAGTGGTGGTTGTTGGGCCACTTTGAAAGAACTAACAGTAAATTCCTAAAGCAGCTATTTTAAATCCTTCAGCAAAGCTCAATTTCACATCTGCTTTGTTGAAAGGAATGCACCTTTGAAGGCTGCATTCCCACCGTGGAACTCTAGTAGAGCACCCTTCCACATCTGGCAGGACTTCAACTCAGTACAAAAAGAGAAATTCAAGGGGCACCTGGGTGGCTCAGTTTTTAAGTGTCTGCCATTTGGCTCAGGTCATAGTCCTGGGGTCCTGGGATTGAGCCCGCATCCGGCTCCCTGCTCTGCGGGAAGCCTGCTTCTCCCTCTCACACTCCCCCTGCTTGTGTTCCCTCTCTCGCTGTGTCTCTCTCTGTCAAATAAATAAAATCTTTAAAAAAATAAAAAAAAATTCGAGGAGGTGTTGAGAAACTGAACACTGTTTTTCTTCCTTAGTGAGCCAGGAACAGTGTAACTAAGAAGGCAAAGGGGTAAATATCTTCTATTCCAGAAGAAAAACAAAGTATCCGCTCCTTTACAATAACTGCCCCTACTTCTCCCTATTTCTCCAATTTACATAAACACTTTTGGACAGTGTGCAGTGCCTCCTAATTAGGTTATGTACCACGGCCTCAGAATGGTGGAAGACGTTGTTGTCTACTCACATCCCCTCTTATGCTACTTTGAACTGGAAAAAGTATTTTTTTAAACATTGATTTATTTATTTGGGAGGGGGAGGGAGGGAGAGAATGTGTGCAAGCAGGGGGAGGGGCAGAAGGAGAGGGAGAGAAATAGACTCCCCGCTGAGCCTGTCCCGGGGTTTCATCATATGCCCCTGAGCTCATGACCTGAGCCCAAATCAAGGGTCGGATGTTCAACCAACTGAGCCACCCAGGGACCTCTGGAAAAAGTATTTAAATCAAGACTGACTTGTCTCTTTTTCCCTTCCATCCTGTCAGGAGACAGAAATGTGCCAGCAATGTGGAGTCGAAAGCGGGAGGGAGCTTTCAGCTTTCAAACAGTGTTATATTTGTCTGTCCTTGTGAAATACTGCCGGGGAGTTGACTGAAGTAAGAGTGGGTTAAGGAGTAGGGCAAGGGATTTCAAGGAGTAAGAAAGAAGGAACCCATAAACTGGAATGCGTCCTGAGACGTAATACCGGGATATGCTGCCCTCTGTAGGATTTTTAGGGAAAAATACACCGGTTAAAAAGGGCTAAATATTTAAATTAACATCAGTGTTGACAAGGACGTGAGCAATAGGAACACTCATATTCTCCTGGGGTATTTATTAGGGAATGTCCAGAAAAGCCGAAGATGTGCATTCCCTATATCCCAGCAATATCATGCTCATGTAAGTATCCTGGAAATACTCTTCCACATTTGCATAAAGAGATATGTATAGGAATGCTCCTTGTTGCATTGTTTATGACAGCAAGAAATTGGAAACAACCCAAATATCCATCAACAGAAAGCTGTAAACATCAACTGGGGTATATTCCTACCATGGAATGCTGTACAGCAATTAAAAGTAACAAGTTTATGGTAATCAACATGGATACATCTCAAGAATATGGAGAGACTAGTTGCATAAAGATACATAATATATTATTTATATAAAGTTTGTAAACATAAAATATATAGAGTGTAATACCATTTATATAACTGAAAATGAAACCCAAAATGTATGTACTAAAAGCAAACATAGGAATGATGAACATAAAACATGAAAATAGGCTTGGGAATCACATAACATGATAGGGAAGGGCACACAAGATTTTGATTATATATATTGTTTTGATTCTTTTGTGTATTCATTATATTATGCATCCTCATTATGAATATTCATTATATTATACTTATTATAAGGTCTGAAATATTTCATTAAAAAAACTGAGTCGCTCTGATTCAGATTCAACTAAAATTTATGAAGTTCCTTCCATGTATCTAGTAGAGCACCCTTCCACATCTGGCAGGATGATCGCTAATACTAGAGGAGTCTGTGCTCCTCAATGCACTAGAACCCCATTATCTTGAAACTTCTGCATTGTAGCTTCAGATCCAGTGAGTGTGACCCTACCTGACCTCCTGCCTGATGCTGTGAGCTCACCACTCTGACCAATGGACTTGCAGGAGAGGGTGTAGGGGGAAGGAGAAGGAAGTCAAGGTAGATTATTAAGACATTAAGAAAGGGTATCGAGTGCATTTGGAATTGTCTTTTCCAAATGAATTCAACTTCCTTCTTTCTATGGGTCATATTCTCTCTCCAAGTACTGATTTCTTAATAGAAACCGTGTGATGAGACACGTGGGCAAAAATAAAGAAATTCTCTGTTATAGACTCATTAGTACATGCTGCATGAGGAAAAAGGCAAAACATCCTGGGTTGGTTTTATGTGACCTTATAATGGATAAGACTTGGAGGCCAGTTGCTGGGTCCTGAAAGTGAGACTAGATGTTCACGTTTGAGGCCCCTATAGGGGATTTCAAGCATCCAATGAGGTGATAGCCATATTAGTAGTTGTCAACTCCGGCTTCACATTATAATCACTGGAGAGTTTTTAAAAAACTATTGCCTTGCCCCCAGAGATAATGAGTTGATATAGGGTCTCCCCCTCCCCCCGGTATTCACATTTTTTTTTTTTAAGATTTTATTTATTTATTTGACAGAGACAGACACAGCGAGAGAGGGAACACAAGCAGGGGGAGTGGGAGAGGGAGAAGCAGGCTTCCCGCGGAGCAGGGAGCCCGACGCGGGGCTCGATCCCAGTACCCCGGGACCCTGACCTGAGCCGGAGGCAGACGCTTAACGACTGAGCCACCCAGGCGCCCCGGTGTTCACATTTTATCACTATCTCTTCCCAGGTGATTCTAATGTACATTCAGCATTGAGAACCACTGTGCGGCAGTTGTTATCTTCGTGGCCATTGGTTTACTATTGTTGGAATGGTTACTGCTCGCCCGTCCTGTTCTGTTTGTGTTGTGATATGATGGGAGAAACACTGGGCCATTGTTGGTTTCTACTAATTCTCTCTACTCAGACCCACAAACGTCTTTGATGTGCCACTTCTTGCCCGGATGCTCTGCTGGAGATTATTCATCATGCCTTGGCTTTCCTTCATTCTTTTTGTGCAAGGCCAAGTGTTTGGAAACAGGCAGGGCTGTGCTATGCAGCAGAGGTAGAGGAGTTGGGAAGTGAGGAGGGGGGTGGAGACATCACCAACAAGGCCACAAAGATCATCAATTTTTTGTGCTAACAGGTCTGGAATCTTCAAAGTCTCAGTCTAGACTTACATGCTGGCTAAAAGAACAGAAATCAAGTAGTCCTAGGCCTCCCCTTCTCCATCCTACCCCGGATCCCATTGGAGACAATGGTAGTAACATAAAAAAAAAAAAATGCATGAGTTTGAGAGCTAAGAATGTAGTTTAACCTTCCAATCCAGCAAAGACATCTTTAGCAATACCTCGTCAGGGGGCCATGCAGATGTTGTTTTAGAACTCTTTGCTAGTTTCCCATTCAAAATACTTTTATAAAATGCGCATACATTTGGCTCCGATGTTAATGTTGGGAATACAAGGAGTAGTAGTCCCCATTCCAGCCCTGAGATGACCCACAGGAGGTTAGAAGGGCAGACATGTGACCAAGGAATTACAGTAGAGTGTGAGATGTAGAAGGTGCTCTGTGCATCCCATACACAAGCTATACAATTGGGAAAGAGGAAGTTTTGTGCCGATCGGCTTTACAGGGGAGGGGTTTTGCAAAGAGGGAGGGCTGACAGAGTAATGTTTCTGAGGCTTGTCACCATGCGTTTGGAGCAGCATCAGCATTACCTGGGAACTTGTTAGAGGGGCAGAACAGAACCTCAGGCTCCATCCTAGACCTATGGATGGATGGAAGCAGAATCTCCACTTTAACCAGATCCCCAAGGGCATCATATGGACATGAAGGCCGGAGAAGCATTTTAGAGGAAGAATGAGGGATTCTCCAGGTTGGGTGCTGAGGGATGACACAAAAGCTTCCGTGTGTGAAGTGGTCTGGTGCCACTGCAGCTCAAGCACAGGATAAATAAAGGAACAAGCGGCAGCATTGGGAGAGGCAGGCCTGGGCCTTGTCATGAAGGGGCTTGTAGAGTGTCCTAAGGAATTTGGATTTCATCATGAAGGCAGTGAGAAGCTAATTAAAACCAATTAAAGGTTTAAACAGGAGATTTTTGCATTAGGAGGATGCCATTGGCAGTAGTGTGTAGGATGGAAGGAAGAAGGTCAAGGCAAGAGCCCAGGGGACCCAGCTTTAGGAGACTGTTGCCATCACTGGAGAAGTGGTAAAGACATGAACCCGGGCTGGCCCCGGGAAAGGAGGCAGAGGTGGAGACAGAGAACTCTTCAGGAGAGCTGAGCAACAGGACTTATTACTACATGACAATTCTCCTTTCCTGGAAAATCCTTTTAGAAATACATTGTAGCTCATTGGGAGAAGAAAGACCAACACTCAATCAAGCAAAAAACCTAAGTGCTCAAATACCTAATCCTAGATAAAAGTCCAATGTAAAAACAACATGGTTAGGAGGAAAACAGGTATCCATGACAAACTGTAGAAGCAGGAAAGACTAAATGAAAATGTTTGTCATTCTGTTGTTTAGGTGCTTTCTCAAATTGTACTCAACAGAGATTTTTGGATGACCGACAATTGATACAGGCTTTACAATTTAGATTAAGTTAAAACATATTACTGTTGTATAATCTCATAGGAAATGTGAAGAACAGAAAGAATACACACCCACATATATGCACATATTCGGTAGGATTTTTGTTGTATTTGTGCCCTTCCTGACTACAGGGGGTTTCTTACTGATTAACAGAGGAGCTGTACTTTCCATATCTCATTGAAGGTGTAATTATTTCCCAGAGTATACTGTACCTTTTATTCCCCATTTCTTCATCAATAGTACATGTATAACAGAATTTATTAGTCCCAAACTTTTCTTTAAGAGCACAAATAAATTTCCAGTACTTTGCTGTTTGAAATATTAACATGGCTGATTATATTTTACTCATTCTCTTAGCAAAAAAAAAATTGGGCTTTTTCATTCCACTTTTAGATTTTAATCAATAACATAAATTACGTATGAGAAGGCTTAGTGTATTAACTGCATTTTTAAAAGGTATTTGACAAAACCTGAAATCAAATTACCAATGCTGTCATTTTTTATGTTGTATTTTTTATATTTTTGAAAATATAATGATCATCTGTTATTTTACCACAGATGGATATTAGCATGAATATTAACCCAAACTATTTAAAAGAGGATACACACACACACACACACATGCACACACACACATGCACATGCACACGCACATATACACATCAAAATGGTAATGGAGATGAAGTCCTATGTCTCAGAGAAGCATTTGAACATGAGGTGATAACATCAGAAGAGCTTAACTTTTTGTTAGAGCCATTCAGCCTTGCTGCCGTCCCCCACTGGGGATTGGGGGGGAGGTTCAGGCAGTTATCTAAGGTGCTTTTTCTTTCAGAAGATCAAAATGGTCACGTGACTGTCACACAGTTCCTTTTTCAATTTCCTGAACTCGTCTCTCTGCCTGGTTTCTTTCAGTCTGCTTTCCTGACAGCAGAGGCTCACATTTGGTCTTCACAGCTCCCTCCCTCGGATTAGTTTGCCTTCTCAATAGAATTTTCCCTAGGTTTGCGATGGAGACCCTCTCATAGCTATTTACACTCCAGAAAGCTAAAACAAAAATGCTTCTTAATGTAGATGGGATATGCTACTCCACAGCTTAGCTGCACTACTAAAGCAAACTGCTTTGGGGACGTCAAAAGCTCAGAGAGAGCTGAACTTGCATGTACGACTGGGATCCTAGCTCCAAATAGGTAATTTGATCTTGAGTCTTAAGCTTGCAGAACGAGTTCTGTGGCAGCATAGCTGGGCAGTTGCTGCAAGGAAATCCTAGATTATACACATTGTCTCTCCCATTGACTGTAAATTGGAACAATGTCTTGGGAGAACAGTTTGGCAACATTTTATCACTCCTTTCCATTCAGGGATTCTACTTGGAGGCATTTTTGCATAGGTTCCCTTGCCTAAGTATCCAAAGAGTTTCAAAGTAGTGTTGTTTATGAAGACCAAAACCCTACATATAATCTATGTATCTACTACTGGGGAATGATTAAAAAATGACGGTCCATTCCCACAAGGGAATGGTAGGCACCTATTTGTGTGCACTTATACAAAGATTCCTAAGGCCAAGGGATTGTTTGGTGGGGCTTTTGTGTTCCCTACTTTTCAGCACCCTCCTTTCTTTGATATAGACAGTTTATATTCTGTTTTATATTAAGTGTGTTACAGTAGAGCTTCAAGACCCTTTTCTAAAGATTGCCCCCATCAAGTCCCTCCTATATCAACATTCTAGAGCTATCATTATAGCATAGCTACATAAGAAAGTAAAACGGTATAGTATTTATGCATAATATAGGATCTATGCATATATAGGCATGAAACATTTCTGGAAGGATATACTTGAAACAGTGCATATCTCTGGATGGAAGGGTTGGGCATGGGAGCGGAAAAAGAGATGATACACTTCTGGTCTTTGTCCTTGACACATATTTTAGAATTTCAAAAATAAACTTTAAACAAGTCTACGTAAATAAGTGAATAAAATGGAGATAAAGACCATTGAAAAGGGACAGTCATCGGAGTGTTTTGGGTGCAGGCACCCTAACAAGGCCTGCAAAGAGAACAGAGGCCCTTGTGTTTTCTGTGGTGGTCCATGAGACGAGATACTTGTCTGTTTTGCCTGTCATTATATCCCCAGGGAAGACATGGTTCTCTGGAGTACTACTGCCACTTGATCTTTCAGGACCCTGAATGTTATGGCTCAAGTCTGGCTGCGATAGCAAACATCACATCCTCCGAGAAGCCTTCTGTGATTCTTGTGGCCTTCCTGGGTCTCTGCCTTCTTTCCACGCCTATTACAAGAAATTCATTGCTTTGGCGTTGGTGCCTATCTGCCCTTTATTCATATTGATTGCATTCCTCTTTTCTCCAGGCAGTGGATGGCACAAGAAGTCTTCTGCTCGATTACAGCTGCTCTCATGATAATGTTCCCTTTGTTACCCTGCAGATCTGCTGCTTAAGAGTCAAGGTTTTACTTCTCTACCAAGACTGCAGGTATAGGGCTTCTTTGTGTGGGAAAGGGGAGAAGGTCACACAGAGTGTGTCAAATTGCATATAATGGGACATTCCTGGATAGTAGATGAGTAGCTGCAATTCCTCCAGGAGATTCCTACTTCAGGACAAAGTCCCAACTTCTGAGTACAAAGAGTGAGTTTTTATACGTGACCTCACCCTGCTAACACACACACACACACACACACACACACACACACACACACACTCAGAATCCTGATCGGGGGCCACTTCCTGGTACACACCCATACTCCAGGTTTACCAAGTTATTTGTCCTCCTGGAATACACAATGCATTTTCATACCGCAATAATACTTTATACCAACTGTGGCTCAATGGCATGCAAAGTGGAACTAACCCATATTCATTTCTCCTTCCTTTGTGTTTTGATTTAATGATGCTTGACTCTGACTAAATAGCTTCTCTTATAGAGGGGAAAAAAAGAGACTGAGAAGATGGTGGAGGAGGGGCAAACCCCAATGGGGTTTTTACAATCCTATGGGCTTGTAGTGTTCCATGTTATTGCCCATTGAAGTTTCACTGGAATGTGTTCCATTAGTGCACAAGGCCAGCCTAAATGATAAACAAAAACACATATTTGCCTTCCTTACCTATATGGAAAATAATTGTTAGGCTTATAGAGAAAAAGAGATAGTTGTGGTTTAATGTTTAAGTTTTGGTTTTGCTGGTATAGGATGAAATTTATTTTTATTCCTCCTATTTTGAATTGTACCTTAGTATTTAGGCATGCACTTAATCTGAAGTTTGTCCTTATGGGCTAAGTCAGATTTATCCTACAGTGTTCAAACTTCTCTTATATTAACTCTTACTTTACTAATGGCCTTTTGGGTCCAAGGAAAGGATCAAAAAGCTACAGAGGTAAACTACTCCAGAGTAATTTATACAACCCACTCACGGAGAGCACGTGCCTAAGACATTGGAAGTTCTCTACTCAGCAACATCAGGAAACGACACAAACAGCTGTTTGCCTGGCATGTTGTGATCTGGCTACTTATTTTACATCACCCTGGCCTCAGATGTAGTAAAATGTGACACATCATCAGATATTTAAAGGCACAAAGTTGTTTTCAGCTCAGTTACAAAGTTAGACTGGAGATATCTATCTGCTTTGAAAGCAGCTGAGCAGACAGAGTTTGTGGTTCACTGACTACCTGAATTCAAACTGAACCCCTCTGAATATTTCTGCTTGCCACTCTGCGGCAACACCAACTCAGAGGAATAACTGGGGTGGGAGAAAACTGATAAATGACATAGGAAGCACTATCCTTCAAACTCAACACAAGTTGAACCAAGATCATGGTGGTTTCTTTCTTAAACAGTGGAGGAACAAATTGGGGTACCTTACCTGAAGTGGTCAGGTGGCATCTTCATTGAGTGCCCAGTGCAATGGAAGGATAACCTGTTCTTCTATGTTGTTATTCATGAGTTAGCACGCATGACTAATCTAACAACCAGGGACTTGTTCCTTTCAGTCTGAGGTTAGTAGTTACAAATTTGAACCAACTGAACCTCTTTCTCTCCTGCCTTATATTTTCATGATAATAAAGAAGGCTAAATCTAAGGCAGGGGTAAATATTCAACTTTAATAGTAATCAAAGAAATATAAATAAAAACAGGACTCCATGTTTTGGTCTATCAAATTGGGCAAACACTTAAAATTCTATAAAGTACATTGTTGGTCAAAGGATTGTCATATACTTAGATGGGAGAGTAACAATGTAAAATGTTAACAATTTTTCTGGAGGGGAGTTTGGCATGTCAAAGCTTCAAGATGTGTATATTCCTTGATCAGAAAGTCTACTTTCTAAGTAAGGTAGAGCAAACATTTAGCAACAAAGATGTTAATTGCAGTATGTTTTATAATACAGTGAAACTTGAAATGACTGAAGTGTTCATCAGTTGGACATTGGTTTAATCAATTATGGTATGATCATATAATGCAGTGATCTTTAGCCTTTTAAAGCAATGCTGAAAAGTTTGATGAAGAAAGATGTTCACAATATTGTGTTATCAAAAAAGCAGGTTAAAAATTAGTGTGTTTTGTATATTCCAACTTTATTATGGAAAGTGAATAGATACACGTAGGTGCATAAAGATAGGCATTATGATTTAATGGAACTCTATACCAAAAAATTAATCCAAGTTATATCTGGGTAGTGAATTTTAAGATTGTTTAAATTTTTTTCTACTTGCATTTTTAAAATTTTCTATAATTTATACACAATTAAATCAGTGAAACAAAAACACTACTTCTAATTTATATAAGTAAATATGAATATGGATGGGGAAGCTAAGTCATTGTATGATCCTGACAATTAGAGCAAGTTAAGGAACCTGTGAACCTGACTATGATGGAGAATTTGTGTCGCCTACTCCAATGTCCACTTCTTTGGTTTTAGCACCACAATTTGTCACTGGGCACATTGCCACCCAGATTAAAAGACTACATTTCCCAGCTTCCCTTGCAAGTACAGTGGTCAAGACTAGATTCTGACCACTGAGATGCAAGTGGAAATTCTGTGTGGGACTTAAAGAACTTTGACTCAAGAGCAGGGTTTTCCCCTTATTTTCCCTTTTTTCCTTCTCTCTAAACACATTGTGTTTATGCTTGTTGCTAACTGATCAAAACCTTCTACTGACGGGCTTCTTAGGATTAGTTGTCCAGAAAAAGGAAATATTTGGAACATTATAAAAAACATATTTTCAAATGTATCTACACTGGCTTGTTGAATTTCTTGGATTTCAAGATGAGTCTCTCTTTAGTGATTTTTTTTATAGACGTAGCAGATAAGCCTTTATAGACAGAACCTCAAATGTTGATATAGCCAATCACTTCCAAATGTAATTCTTAATTATATAAAAGTTAAACATTGAATGGATGTTAATGATGATGGAAATAATGGCGTTTTAACACCAGTGCAAATGTGGCTTATTAAAGTACAGAGCCCTTTAATCAATAAGTACATTTAGGGAAAACGAGCCCGTTATTGAAGGAGAATTCATCATCTGGGATATATTGTTTAAAGAATTTTTACCAAATGAATATTTCTGTGAACTAACTTATGACTTTGAAAGAAAAACTATATTAAATTCTGGGACATGAACTCTTTAGAATTAGTTCATATTGCTACAAAAATTAAGAGGAATAATATAATTAGTACCCTGAATAGACATTATCTCTTACTCTCTTTGGGGGACATGACGCTTACTTTCTCGGATTTCATCATTAAATGGCTAATTTACAGGGTGGTGTGCTTCAAGGATTTAAACTTTGATGATGATGAAAAGCTAATTTTGTTAGTGTTGTTTCTGTAAAAACCCTCAGACGTTTTTAAATGACTCGAAATGGTCATAAAAAATACAAGCAATTAAAAAGCACATCAATTCCTCTAATTCCCTAACTGTAAGACATTATTAGAAAGTGGCCAGAATTTTTTTTTAAAGGGGAACAAATTTCTTCAGAGAAACATCCCCTTTATCCTTTCTTTATTTTATTTTTTCTTTGTCAATGCAAATGCTCATGTTTTCATCTCTGTAGGATTCTTTCCTCACTGCATTCCACAAGCCCAGAGAAACTCGCTGGAACTCATACAAAACCCTCTGCTGCTACCATATTAGGAATCAAAATGTGTAGCAGAAACCCACTGCCAAGTAGAGATAATCAACAGGGAATGTCTGTGCCTTCAAGCCAAATGAGTGCAGAAAAATGATCAAGGCAGCAAAATAAATAATAAAACTGAGGACTGGCTTTAGAGTATGGTCTTGTTTTATCCCACTTGCTAATAAAGCTGTGCTGGAAATTTGAATACCTCTTGGCCATTCAGGTACCAGGGCCCAGTTGGGTCTAATTTTACTGTGGATATAATTCACTCTGGGTCACAAGTGGAGCAAAATGAAATAATATATCTCTGTCTTATTAACTACATGAAAAATTTCGTGTGGGTCCATGCTTCATAAATCTTCTAGCATAATACCTAAACTGATTCTGTAATCCTTTAAATTTTAATGTTTTTTTTTTCAACTTTTGCAAAGTCTGTAAGTGTATGGAAGTTACCAGAAAACTTTCTGGTCATATTGTTTTCACTCCAAGTAAAATTGGTTAATATTAGTTATATTTTTCTTACTTCTATGCAGCACTCGATTCCTCATATACTTGACTAGAAATACATTTTTAATTAATACATGTGACAGACTAATCGATGTTTCAAACCACAGCACAGTGGTTCTGGAATCCTGGCAAGGGATAGGATGGGGATTATATAGTAAAGGCTGAGCAATTATCTAGTGGATTAAACAGACTATTGTGGAACTAACTGCTTGCTTTATTAAGAAAGTAATGAGGATACCGGAGGATTTAATGCTGTAATGATGAGAAATTTGACCTTGCAGCCACATTTTGTAAGTTTTAAAGGAGGCAGAGGTAAGAAATGAGGAGATCAGAGAACAGAAGCTTTCATAAATCAAGACAACAGATGACAGGAGCCTGGGTGAGAGCATAATTGTAGACTCAGGATGAAGCAAAGGATTTAGAGCTGTTACAAAGTAATTAGTGTGCCATAACTCTCTAGGGATTCATAAATAACAGAGAAATAGTAGATCCCATGGTCAAACTGCTTCTGCACATATTATCTGGACCAAAAAACAAACAAACAAAACACCACACACACACACACACACACACACACACACACACACACACACACACACACACACACAAAAACCAAATCAAACCAAACCAAACCAAAACAAAAAACCCACAGGGACAAACCAACAAAAATGCCTTCCTTGTATGTTTATTGCATGTCATAGTTTACAAAGTTTTCCTGGCTATTATTTGGTCCTTTATGAAATCTGTGAGGAAGACTTCCTTACCCTTTTAATCTGCATGTAGGCACGAGCTAAGTCACCTCTGTTAAATAACTTGCTCAAAGATTCAGTAAGAATGTGCACTGGATCTCAAATCCTTGCTTTTTCCAAGTGTCTCACTAATGCCAACCTAAGTAGGAGTGTCTGTGCTTTCTGGAGGGCTCCTCCTTTCCTTTGAAGTGAGACTTAACAATAACTTCCCACCTTGTTCATTTGGTTGTATAGTCTTCAATTTGAGCAACTTTTAGTTCTCTGATAGTTGTGGGACTCCACAAGGTCTGGGACTTTGGGCTCAGTATTTAGCCACCCTGACTTTGGAGAGACAAAACTATGTCCACAAATGACAGTTAGCAGACAGGAAATGCCCTTCCTTTGAAGGACTGGGACCAGAGTGCCCAAATACCTTAGCTTCTACTGCCATCTCCTGTTCAGAGTGGCTCCCCCGGAACTGCCCTTACATACATTTGCTTAAAATTCAAGTGTAAAACCCAGGACAAACTACCTCCAGGTGAATCAGGAATATTGCCCATGCACGGGAGGTTCCCCATTCAACCCGTTCTGGAAGCAATGTCTTTTGGTAGTTGCCAGTGTTGGAAGGCCATATGAACAGGATTAAAGGAGTGAAGATTATTGTTTGTAGGAGGAGGTAGCTGGGAAAAAGAAGTCTCCACGAGGTGGAGATGTGGCCAAAGGTGGAGGAAAAGAAGCAGCAATGTATGCCTACTCTGAGTATACTGGGTGAAGGACAAACACGTCTACTCTGAAACTGAAATCTCTGCGTGGGCCGCGTACAAGACAAGTGAAGGAACATAGAAAATCTGATCCTCTTCTGATTCCAGGAGGAGGCCTCAAAGGCGTTTTGATGTACCTCAGAAGCACAGACTGTGCTATTGACACGCCCCATCTACAAGCCGAGGCCGAGAACTGAGATGGCAGTGGTCCACAGAAAGGACTCTGAATCTTCTCAGAACTTCGTATTTGCATTTCTGAGAATGTGAGAATCAGAGCCATCCCAAAGGAACAGCAAATGGGCATAACCATTCCAGGATTCAATCTTTTCTCTCTCGCATGGCTTCCCAACTAATGGGAGGCAGCTAGGTAACTGGGCTGTGAGAGGGGAAGTGGGACAGAAGTGGTTATACTACCACCTGGTGCTAAATAGTCATGACTGGTGACATTCTACTACCTCTCACATCATCAAGGACCTTACCATATTTGTGGGATGGCCTCTTCTCAAACCAGAAGAGGCTACTTTTACGAACCTATTTTCCTTTCAAGATAGTTCTTGATGCTAAATTTAAGTTAATTTCACTTATTACTAATGGGAGAGGCCCACACAATATGATTAGTCACAGGTAATGAACCACCCCAGGGAGAGTTCTAGTGATAAACCCAGAGAAGAATGAGTCATAGAGAAGTAAAAAAAGAATACAGATTACAGTACCTGACTATTTGTCTAGACCACTAGCTTCCAGCAATAAAACTGCCCTTATTCAGACATACATCAACTTCTCGATCAATGACCTGCTGATAGAATTGCTCAGGGTGAAAATGTTCTCTATTCTATGTGGACACAGTTAAATACTGCAACTCGCTGGTAGTCCTTAAGCTTGCTCACATAGGTCCTGCCCAAATATATTCAGCTCATAGTTGTCATTCTATGACATAGATCTTAGTCCAATCGAAAGGGCCACTTGACAATCCTTTCCTTGATAGCCAATATAAAGATTTAGGTTCCACAAATAATATTTTTTTCTGAAGACCTGGGAAATTCTTGCCACATAAAGACTTATGAGTATCAGGGCTCCTGGCTGGCTTGGTCAGTAGAGCATAAGACTCTGAATCTCAGGCTCATGAGTTCAAGCCCTTGTTGAGCGTGGAGCCTACTTAAAAAAAAAAAAAAAGAATTATAAGTGTTGAATCTAGTTGTATTGTGCAATGGGATCCAGCATCTTATATTCTGAGAACTATGCTAGACAGGCAGGAAAGCTTACTGGCCATAAGCTCTACCTTTAGTGGCATGTACCTGACCACCACATCAGATGAGGCCGACTTCTCAGATAAACGGCATGTGTATACTTGCTTGTAGATCTGACTATCCACTGAGGCTTGAAAATAACTCACAGGGGAATTTAATCTTTTTGTTCCTAATGCTATAGATTCTCAAAGGGCATGGTGACAGGCACGGCCAGAGGTTTATTGGCCAGTGCATTGGCAAAGGCTAATGTTGTGAGGGTCTAGAACGTGTTTTAGGGCCAGGTGTAGCATAGTGTAAATTTGATACTTGCTTAAACATGACCTCTTAACAATTCTATTTCTGTTTTCTTTTTTTTTTATTTTTAAAGAGAGTAGAATGAATTTTACCAAGTCCAACCACTGTAATTTAATCTGCCATTTATGGGACTTGCATAAGGTAATTGAAGTATCCCATCAGACAGACAGCAATTAGACTGCTCTGGTATTTGATAAATAAGCTTTTTTGGTTACCCACAGTTTTGCTTTTACCCTGTGAAATCTGTATTCAGAGGCCAAGTTCCTCTGCAGTGTTGTTATCATGCCTATCCTTGGAGCTTGGGCTCTAGTTCCAATTTATAAGAGTAAAATGGATTCTGAGCCCCTTTTATAAAGTGTGACTCAGCCTAATATATTTAAAGAAACCACACAGATCAAATAATATATACTCCCATGTTTGGCAGAAAATTTCTTAGGTGAGATTGTTCTTGTAATCAAGCAACTTCTAAGTTGTTTTCAAACTGTGGCCTTCATTGGAATTGCTGAAGGGCTTATTAAAAACAAATTGCTGTGCAAAAGCTTTTTTTTAAAATTTTTTTATTTTGGTGTAGTTCCAATAGTTTACATTTGCTTTTGTTTCTCTTGTCTCAGGAGACATATTGGGACTACACCAGAATAAATAGCTTTTGCACAGAAAAGGAAACCATCAACAAAATGGAAGAGCAACCTACTGAATGGGAGAATATATTTGCAAATGATATATCCAATCAGGGGTTAATATCCAAAATATATAAAGAACTTACAAGACTCAGCATTGAGAAAGCAAATAATCTGATTAAAAAATGAGCAGAGGACCTGACTAGACATTTTTCCAAAGAAGACATACAAATGGCCAACAGATACCTGAGAAGATGCTCAACATCACTAATCATCAGGGAAATGCAAATGAAAACCAGTGAGAGGGTCCGAATGGCTAGTATCAAAAAGACAAGAAATAACAATTGTGGGTGAGGATGTGGAAAAAGGAACCCTCACACACTGTTGGTGGGAATGTAAATTGGTGCAGCCGCTGTGGAAGAACGTATAGAGGTTCCTCAGAAAACGAAAAGTAGAAATACCATATGATCCAATAATTCTACTACTAGGTATTTATTTACCCAAAGAAAATGAAAACACTAATTTGAAAAGATATATGCATCCCTATGTTTATTATAGCATTATTTACCATAGCTCAGATATGGAAGCCACCCAAGTGTCCATCCATAGACGAATAGAATGTGGTATGTATATACACAGTAGAATATTCAGCTATAAAAAGGAATGAGATCTTGCCATTTGTGACAACATGGATGAACCTCTAGGTATTATTAGGGCATTATGCTAAGTGAAATAAATCTGACAGAGAAAGACAAATGGTATGTGATTTCACTTATATGTGGTCTAGAAAATAAACAAGACATGAAACAGACTCATCAATACAGAGAACAAACTGGTGGGTGGTTGTCAGAGAAGGGGGGAAGATGGGTTAAATAGGTGATGGGGATTAAGAGGTAGAAAGTTCCAGTTATAAAATAAATAGGTCATGGGGATGAAAAGTAAAGCATAGGGAACATAAATAATATTGTAATCATGTTTTATGGTGACAGGTGGTAACTACACTTGTCATGGTGAACACTGAGGAATGTATAGAATTATCAAATCACTATGTTGTAGACTGAGACTAATATCACATTGTATATGAACCGTACTTCGGTAATAAAAATTTAAAAAGAAATTGCCGTGCCCTCCTCACAGGTGCAGCACATCTTGGGTGGGGGGGTGCCTGAGAATTTGCTTTGCTAACGATTTCCCAGGTGTTGTTGATGTTGCTGGGCCTGGAACCACACTTTTGAGAATCACTGCTCCAAGAGGCACAGGTTTTTACCAACCTCTCCTTATCTGACACTTTCTTGTTGCGACACCCATTCACGTCTGTGATAGGCTAGATCGCGTCTCCCCACTTCGTGTGTTGAAATCCTAGGGGCCAGGACCCCAGAATGTGACTGTATTTGGAGACAGGGTCTTCAATAGGTAATTAAGTTAAAATGAGGAAGGCTGAGTCCAACTGAAGGCCTTATTAGAAAAAACCTGCCCACCAGTGAGGAAGAGGAAATGTCGTCCCCAGACTGCCTCGGGCTGTGAGCGGCCACATCAGTGTCTCTGGGGCCTCCGGCCTCTCCGCCTACCCTGTTAGCCTCTACAATTTTGTGAGTCATTGGCTTAAAGTCTTTCTATTTTATTTTATTTTTTATTTTTTTTTAACACACATACACATCCTATTGGTTCTGTTTCTCTGGAAGACCCTGATGCAAGGTCTCACTCCATTCAGTTTCTGGTCGAAGCCTGAGGAGAAACGTCTTCTTAGGAACGGTTTCCAATGAGTGGAAAGTACTGGGGAAAAAGAATGTTATTGGTCTTTCTCGTATGCAGCCCTCATTTAATGTCTTTTATTATGATTTATTCTGATGAGTTGGATATTCATGATGTATGGCGACGGCTGTTTGCTCATGAAGAGGACCTAGCTGGCTTTCCGTTGTGGGGACCCTCCTGCTTGGAGTCTCTTTTTAACTAGTTTTGTTTGTGGTCAGTGTTAAAGGTTAACCGCCTCCCAGGTATGTAACTGTTCATCTGGACTGGGGTCTAACTAGAGGAGCTAACTTAGGCCCTTCATATGCTGGTGGGGGGGGGTCACGTGAAATTTTTTTGGCGTAGCCCGAATGCTTTACAGCTATGTCAGGATGGGTGGATATGGTGTCTTACTATCTTCATTTTGACTTTTCCCTAAGTCCTGCCTCACACTGAGGACTTAATGAGCTTTCACAGAGATTTCTACATCAAAACAGCTCTGGGGGAGCCATGAGCTTTCCTGAGCTCGCTCTCCTTTCATCCTTTGTTGCAGTTTTTCTTCTTCTGGCATTGATGTGATTGAACCGTAGGGGGCTATTTGCGTTTGCAGCACACACCACCTGTGAAAATCAGCTTTTCAGGCTGCCCGTCTTAGAGGGGTATTTCTCAGGCTGCCCTGCTTTAAGTTAGCTTGAAGAACAGAAATTAGAGCTTTCAGAATGGATCAATCTTAGATAACCTGTGTAAAAAAGACTTTATCAAGCTAGAAACCCAGATTTTATCTGCCAGAGTTTGAAACCTTGAACCTGTGCGCACACTGCAAAATCCCTCGTGTTTAGATGGCAGCACCTACTGGCCGAGTGTGGTACGGCAGCTCTAGAGAGGCCTCTGCTTCCCGGCTCGAGAGGGGCTAGTCCCCCAGGGTCTGTGTGCCAGGCGTTATGGTGACTTTTCTCGGGAGAAATTCTTGTCGGAGCTTTTGAGGGCTGGATTGTAGATTGACTCAAGCTGGAGGGTCAGCTCTAGTGTCAGAAGGTTCTGTGAAGGGCTCTACACTTCCGAAAATGCTCAGGCTCTTACTGGGCAAACAATGTCGTGAGTATACATACACCAGTGCTAGGAGTATAAACCCCGGGGACCCACTCACTTCTTAATCCTTTTTCCTAAAAGGTTTGAGACTTAATTGTTAGTATTTTTTCCAAGTGGTTATCTCCTATGGATAAGTGAAACAAATTGAAAAATAAATTCTTGACACAGAAATCTGCTAGCCAGGAAAAGCACTCAGAAAAGACATTCATTCCAAAGTGGAAGAAGTGGCAATGGATTTTTTTTCAAAGGCTATATCATGAGGGGATTTTGTATTACTAGCTTCATGTGTGCTAAGTGAAAGCAAGCATTATGGGAATATTCTGGCACATTCTTGATAATATGGTATATATGTGAAAGCTGACAATTGACTTGGTTCTAGTTAATATAGTTATTTCAACTTAACCACCAGTATTAAATTTGCCCTTGTTGGACATTTGTACTTTTTGAAGCATTCTATATGCTAATGAGAAGTGGATTAGCCAGCTGGCATCATGTCTGACAGATGAGGTTAGAGACACAAGACCCTGAAGAGGTTTATTCAAGGTCACATTGTTTATTAGAACTTGCACCCAGATGCCCTGTCCCTAACTGCTACTATAGCGCTTCTCAGACTTGCTGGGCTGATTGCTTGAATCCATCCATTTTTGTTCTAGTGTCTAAAAGGGTGAATGAAAATATAAGACTGATATTTGTGCCACTTTTGGATTAGAGGTTTGGTTTTGCATGGACTTCATGGAAACCAGAGGACTAGCTTGTCCTATGGATATGGCAACACAGAAACAACAATTAGAAAAGGTGAACAAAGCTAACGCCTGCCTTTCAGCACCGCACCCTTGATCCAAAGCTTACTACCAAGCATTGTGTGGTTGCATCTGTTGAATTCTGTCGGATGGCCTGGTTACCTGTAACTAAACCTGCTGAACCAGAGGTGATTAAAAAGGCCAGAAAATTCTATAGCTCTGATTGCTGGTACTTTGCTTTCTTGCAAGCAACCATCTATCTGTCCTCTGTTTTTTTTTTTTTTCCTTCAACTCTGCCTGGCATCTTCTTTCTTCTGCTTTCTACCTGGTGCACTCTAGGATATACAGGGGATGGGGGAGTGTCACAAAGTGCAGTTGGCAGGGAGATTAATAAAATGACATGGGGAGGCTGGAAGTTCTAGGAGGATGGGAAGGAAATTGGCTCTGTGGTCAGGAGAGCAGGCCTCCCATGTGCTGGGCATTATGCTTGATTCCATATACCTATTCTCATTTATCAACACTAGTGAAGAGAAGTAGGTATTATCTTCGTTTTGTTGGGGGAAATTGTGGCTCTAATCAGCCTTCTGTCCCTGTGCCCACTTATTTCTGTGTAGTCATACTATGTAAACATACTGGCTAAGTTCTGCATAGAGGTGTGAAAGTGGGGAGCTTGGACTCCATGCAGAGGGTATAAATAAGGTATCTGGAGGAAAAGTAGAGATCCAAGAATAGGAGAAAAGTGGAACTGGGTATGTTCTAGTCATCTTGGCTCTAGAGAGAAAGATGCTCAGATAAACTCTTCGTTTTTATTTAAGTCTACTTGGTTATATACAGCAGAGCTGTATATGAAAGATCTATAATCTTTGTGGTTAAAGATCTATGGAAGCTTAGGTAAAAGATGTTGTTCTTCTGGATATAATGGATTGTCTTATATTCTATTCCTCAGGAAAAGTAGGAGATGGGAAAGCATCCTTAATTCCAGTGGTTCTTAATACCATCAGCACCAGCATCGCCTGGGGACTGGTGAGAAATACAAATTCTTGAGTACCACCCCAGACCTCCTTGAGTGGGACCAGCAATCTGCCTTTGACCCAGACCTCCGGATGATTCTGAAGCATGCCCAAGTTTGAGAGCCGCTTCTTTACTCTGTAATATCTACTACATGAGGATTTTAATCTCTTTCCTCATTTATGTATGGGGGGAAAAAGCATTAAAAACCCATCAGCAATCATCATGATAAGACTTAATTTACTTTCTCCCCTGATATGTTCTGGAAGATGAGATAAGTGTAATAATGTCGACTTGTTAGCTGTTCCTAATGTAAAGAAAGCCAGTGCAGATTTTTTTCCTGGTCATGAATTTGGCCATGTATTTGAATAGTTTCATTGACTTCTAAAGAAAATTAAATATAATTTCTAAGTAATAGGAACATCACATCTGATTTTTGACTTTATCTTTGATCACAACATCATTTTCTTTGACATTATCTGCTGATGACAGTGATGGAAATTTCAAGAGGGGGAAAAATTATTCAAATGACCGCAGATGGCGTGTTACAAGGTCCTATAACCATCTGTACTTAAAAATAACAATATCAGTAATCCTTTAAAAACTTGGAAAGACCAAGGAAAAGTTCAGTATTCCTTCTCCTTCCTCCATCCTGCCCCCCTCAGAAAAGAAATAGCTTTGAAATAATAGGATTCTAAGATTGCAGAACTTCAAAGCTGACCAGGTACAACAGTACTGGACTGTGTTTTAATGTTGCCAACACTGACTAGGTGGAAATTCAAATTACATGATTTATTTTCATGGTATGGGTTATTTGTATCATCTTGAGCTGGAGAGTGATGGCAAGTAGAAGTTGGGGGAGGAAACAGTAGAAAAGCTGTGAAAAAATATTGTTAAATCACTGTTGAACAGAAAAAAATTGTTTCTGGCTCCTAATACCAAGTTTTCCCTTCTCCTAAAAGTCCTCCATTTCTAAAACATGCCATTCCATACACCACATCTTTTCTTTTTAAAATGGTAATGAGTTCTCCCAGAAAACTTTCCTCCTTAATAAGTCCTGTCTGCAAATGTTTGATATGTATCTGCAATGTATCTACTGTTGACATTTTATATATGTTGATTTATATAAGTTAACATTAATCATATCTTAAAATCTATTGTATTTTTTTTTTTTTTGCTTCTGGAGTACAGGGATCATATTCTATAAATGTTTGTTTTGATCAGCAGACATTTACTGATTTGCTATTGCATATTTTCCACCATAATGGGCATTAAGACACATGTGCCAAAAGTAGACCCAGGAAAATACAGTTGGCTGATCATGCAAAGCCAGGATAAGTTAAGAATTCAACATAATAATTCAAAAGATTTTTTAAAAAGACGATACTTGTTTAAAAGCCAAATAAATTTCAGGGGCATGGGGTAGCTAGGTGATGGGTATTAAGGGCACGTGTTGTGATGAGCACTGGGTATTATACGCAACTAATGAATCATTGAACACAACATCAAAAACTAATGATGTATGTTGGCTAATTGAACATAATAAAAAGAAATGTGGGTAAAAGCCAAATAAATTATTAAATACAAGTTAGCAATTGATATGAACTTAGCATAGGCCTTCATATTCTATTGACCTAAAGTGTGAAATTCCCTCAATGGTGTTTGAACAGATTTCCCTGGTAGTTCAGAGGAGCTCAGCTATGTTGTAGCAAGGGGCCCTCCTACGCCACTGTTCTCCTGTTCTGTGGATCACACTGACCTTGCATACTGATCACTCTGTCTGAAGTATAATAAAGGACAAATGGAATATTACTGGTAGTAAAAGATATTTTGCTTTAGAAATTAATTCAATTAGAAGGCCAGCTTCTAGCTTGAAACAGCAATTCAGAATCTAATGTTGGTAACGTGAACATAATATGACCTCATTGTTACAAAACTAAATTCAAAATGTTCTAAGAAATAGGAAACCAGAGATTTCAATTTTACATAGTAAAACAATTTAAAGTTGATTGTAGAAAACGTGATGTAAACTTTTCCTAGATTAGAAACTGTTGGGATTAGAACATCCCCTAGACTTAGGAAAAATCTATCAGGACTGTTCCTTTTATGAATCCCATATCCACACCCCCCCCCCAGCTGCCCCCATTTTTAAGACTTATAGTATGGAGTCTTTAAAATGATGATAACGACGAGAACTTGCTCTTTCTGACACTTAGAGGAGCAGTTAGAATCTTCCCTGTACCGAGCCCCCACCATCTTGTTGGAGTGGGGAGCCTGCCTCCATTTTGAACATTCCCACCCCCCCCTTCCCCCCAGGCATCTTCTACACAGCAACCATAACAACATTCCAAAGCCCTGGCAGATCTCCTCATTGTCATCTTATTTATGGCTAGCTTTCCAGTACAACTGGAATATAAGCAAAGTCCTTTTCATGCCTTGATGCCCCTACAAGAGCTGGCTCCTGCCTGCCTCTCAGACCTAACGCCCTGTCCTTGCCTGGTAGTGCACCGAGATCCAGCCACACCAGCCTTCTAGGTATTTCTCAAACTACAAAGTTTCGCCCCATCTCAGGACCTGGCACTCCCTTTTCTTGTTCTTGGAACCCTTTCTTCCAGGTTTTCAAGTGTCTTTGTTCTCCAGAGCTAAGTCCACCCTCTCATTCATCCTCTGTATGATTCTGTGTGTTGGTCATCTTCAGAGCCTTCTCTCCATGTAGTCTGCGATTGTGCCCCTTAGCCTGGGTGTCTAATAAAACTTTCATTCTTTGAACTCTACTTCTTTTATTCTTAATCAGAAAAAGAATTACTTCATTTAACCTAGTTTTGTGCTAGATTTGTATTACCTGGGAAACATAAAAAAAAAATCATTGTTCCCTGTGATCTTCAACCCTCTCTCTTGAGATAGAGCCTGGGCATCTGTATTTTAAAAATCTCCTAGGGTGACTTTGATGTACTAAGAGGACTGAGAAAGACTGGACTAATATCCCATTTAATATTTCAATATTTTAATATTTAAACATGCTACAAAATTATCATATGTTCTCCTAGCATGTATTCAAGTAAAATACAAGGTACTAGTTTAGGCGGAACCACCTCAGCCAATCATCCTGTGGTGGGGATGACCTCAGATGATAATTAGCCTTCCCTTACTGTTGCCTAGAAATCTGTTCACATACTCTTTGAAGCCTATAAAATGGTCAACATAAATACCTCAATTTCTAAAGTATTAAAACATTTGGTTTAGAGATGGTTATAGATAACTTCATATCTGAGCATTAAGCAATTAAAAATTATGTGTCTAGGTAGAGTAACTAATGTGCAAAGTATTACTGAGTATTTTGCAGCCATAATAAAACAAAAAGTCATGATTGTCTCATGGACTATAAGAATAAGTCTCCTTTATTACAAGGATTAATTTTGGAAAATCTGGATGCCTTTTTTTTTTCCTGTACTGAGTGTGGTCTGAAGACATTGTTTACTAGAAATTCACTTTTGATATGATACACATCAACTTGTTTTTCTTCCCCTTGATATTCCTGTACATTTTCTCCTTTCATTATACTCTTTGAGTAAAGTATACACTTTACATAGACTAGGAGAAGAAATATCTTCATTAATTAAAGATTAATAGTAAGGTCTATAAATCTTGAGCTCTCCATTTCACTAATTAATCTACAATGAAATCAGAAGATTTTTTTGTAGTGCAGACGTGATTGATTGATGTCTCTTCTATAACCAGTCTTCTTCCTCTCTACCCTTTGTCAAATGAGAGTAAAGGAAAGAAAATGGGCTTACTGCCTACTATGTATCAGGTCCTTTAAAAATCACTTAGTATTAAAAAATGCAAAATTGCGTGTATGGTGTATAAAAATTTTTCAAACATTGGGATTCTCATGAGATTCATCTGTTTAACCTTAATTTTGATAATTGTGGAAGTAATTTTATGTAGACAGTCTAATCCATTTAATGATTAAATACTAATGACTAGCAAACAACTAGAGCGTAGATATGCCATTGGTAAGATTAAATTTATGGTCCAGACATTTTAGCATTAGAATGGCAAGAGGGAAAACCCATCATCTGTTTTTTGAAATGATGCTATGGAAATCTTTTTTGATGAATTCTAGCTAGGTATTTCAGGTTATTGATGTGGGCTGAAACAAATTTTCTTTAACATGAAATAAGCCAAATAGATCCGTTCCAATCTCAATAGTCAGGCCTCCTTAAAGGTATGAATTTTGAAATGTGTCATCTTCTAAGATGAGATATGAGAATAAAGGGTAGGTCACGTGTCGTCAACTTCTGATTGGTATTGATCTTTATGAGTTTAAATCTGTTCACATTTGGATACTGAATCGTCCTGCAGACTGTTTCATATACAGTATAGCAATCTATCGGTGTTTATCAATTGCCTACACAGGTTAAACCTGACACACTGTTTGAGCTTCTTCCTGTAATTTTTTTCTAGCTGCATTTTCACTGTTTTCAATTTTTCCTTTCCAGTAAAAGCAATATTATTTCCATTTTGATAACTGCTTCAGTGATATCCTAAATTATATTCCTATCTGCCAGTCTATTGCAATTCAAATTAAGACCTAGCTATATACCTCTAGCATTTACCAGGTACTTATCACCCAGCTATCTGGGCTACGTGAACAGTTTATGTATTTGTCTGATTTTAAATAATACATGTGACCAGATGCTAAAGCATCAGAGCAGACTGCAGCCAAGTAATGTATTATCTCTTCCATTCGGTCCCTGCTATAGCTTTCAAGTTAGTCAGAAACAAGGTATATACATTGAAATGCAGTTGTTTCTGGTCCTCACTTTCCCAGAATGGAACAGCACAGAGATGTTAGGGTTCGGGGGAGGGGTAAATATTGGGCGTCTTTGCTCTTTTTCCAAGAGCAGGGGAAATCCAAGCAGGATGAGGTGGGGGAAGATGGAGGGAGGCTGACAGAAGTCAAAAATACTTTCAGTATTTTCTATCCAGACATGGTTAGACTAGATCTCAGATTTCTTTAACTACACCAAATCATTCTGGATTAAACTGAATCCTCTCTATGTGCATAATATATATGTAATTTGTCTTAAACTTTGCATTGACTTAAATTGGTTTACCTCTCGATACTCTTTCTGTACTTTGTCCTTTATACTCTAATTAAATTGTATATCACAAGTTGGGAATAAAGAAGTATCCATCTTCCTGTTATCATTTGCTGTGTCAAATCATTTCCTGTTATCACTTACGTGTCAGTAATCTGTATTTGCTGTGTTCTTACATACTCTGTGAACAGCTGATGTTACAATTTATAGTAAAGCTGTTTACTCATTACTTGTTTCTCGTATTACATGTAGTTTTTCACAGTGGCAAAAAGTGGATGTGGTTTTGTAGGTACTAGGAAATAAACATTTCTTAGAAAATGGTGATTATTAGTATGTTTTAAAGTTGTTGTCTAAAGCATATTTCCATGGAAACTTGCCTAGATACTTCAAACATACATTTTAAAGATAGAAAATGTGATGGTCATGGAGATACTCTCTCAAAACAATATCTAAACTGTTCCTCCTTGGGAGAAACAATGATTAATAGGTTGTCCTGTCTACTGTATCTGATACCAACTCATCCTTCAGAGGACATTATTCCTGTGGTGATACATGCTGTTCATTTGGTGTGGATCTAGCGTATTTGGAATACAAGCTTAAAATGTATAGAGATTGGAGAGCTATCAACATCAGATTGATGTTTTCCACGTAGCTTACAAAATTACTATATATTGATGACCTCATTTTACGTCGTGACCCTTAGTGTTCTACCCATGTCTCTCAAACCTCATATGCAGGTTTGAACTCCTTGGTATTTTAGAATTCCTTGGTTTCTGATCACAACAAATCTGCCATCCTGAATAAAAATCTTATTTTTCTTTTAGTTTCCTAAGGGGTGTAATCATGTGTAATTCTGTCTACCATAACTGTTGGGGGATCAACTAAAGATTGTATCACAGTGATTACAAAGGATAGTGTCATCTCATCTTTGCTCTTGGCAGCATCTTTGCCACATTCAGAAAACAATGAAAATAGGCCACTTTAGCTCTTGGCCATCTTCTTAATACATGCTTTGGAGTTAATGACCTATGGACTATGTCATTCTTTATTAAATTAGGTTTTTTCATTCCTGGGGAGGAGGGTGTTTCAAAAATCATAAGCAATAGGATTCTAGCCTCCCCCGCTGCGTACATTTCAGACCTGGAAAGGAATTTTGAAAGCTGCTTTTACGGTTTGTTTAAAAATATCCCTTTTACCTTTTGTGTTTTGTTGCGTATCTTTGAGCTCGTGTTTCTCAAAGGGTGATTCTTCAGAACTTTGTGTCAGAATAACAGGGAGTTAGTAATCTGTAGATACCTGGGTCCCTGTCCAAGAGATACTCAATCAGAATCACTGTGGTGGGTCTGAGCACCTACGTTTCAGCCAAGTAATCCAGGAGGTTTTGATGCACTCTGCTTATAGAAAACAATTGTATAACCATTGGGCCCAGTGTCCATGACTGATCTTGAAAGTAACGACTATTGCTGTGCTCCTAGCAACATAATTTGCACTGGGTGGCTGGAATGAAGCACATTAAAGACTTTGAATTCAACTAAAGAACTTGGACATGGAGCTAACTATTCTAGGATACTTTCAGCTACGATGGGGTGGAGCATTCTATGTGAGCTAGCAGAGGAAGCCTGAATATCAGTAGCCTGCTAGGGCACAGTATAGATCAGTGATTCAGGAGCCAGACAAACCTGAGTTCCAGCTCTGCCTCTGAAATCATGGACAGTTACATAAGCTCTTAAAGTTTCAGTTTCCTCCTCTGCATAAATGAAAATTACAGTACCTACCTTCAGGGTTACTGCAAGGATTAAGTGGGCTATTCTCTGTGAGACACATAGCACAGTGCCTGATTCATATCAAGCACTTAGCAAGTGCAGGATCTTAAGTTACTCCAGTTAACTAAAAATGTTTTTAGCTCTCACTGGCTGCTTTATAATTTAGGGCTTACGAGGTCTATCAAAGACATGATACAGGGAAAAGTATAGACAGCTCATACTGGAAGTTTTACAATGTGCTATAGATTCACTGTCTTCATATAAAATATGGTTGACATTTGTGTTGCTAAAAGACATGATTAGAAAGATAGTCCCTAGGCTATTGAGAGTGTGCCTTGAGTCAGAGAACTGGTATTTCCACACTTTTATTTTTTGTCAGGGTTAATTAATGGGAATAATGGATTACATACAATTCTATTGCAAGTAGAGTCCTGGAGAGTAATGGCAAATGGGATAAATCTCCTTACTGAGCATGTTTTTCTGAACATTATGGGAGAGGCAGGTTTCTGGCATTGTGAATATATATCCTTAATGACATTCAAGCATGAGTTCTGTTGGAGTTTGTTACATGGCAAGATTTAGGTGTGTCACAGGCTTAGTAAGAGATGGCTGAAATCATGTATGTGTATATCATGTCCTTGAATGATATTTTTCACAACACATTTAGTCCTGGAAATTGGGATTTAAAGTACTGGTTTCTTCCATAAATTTTCCTGTGAATAGAACATGGAAACTCTTCTTAGAAATTTCCACCACTATAAAATTTATACTGTTTTAAGCCTATAATTCTTTCCCTGGAACCAGTAGTGTTGTGTTTTTGTTTTTGAAAGAAGACAAACTCCATGTGCGTGCACGTGTGTGTGCGCACGTGTGTGCACGCACATGTGTGCACGTGTGCACGTGAGTGTGTGTACGTGTGTGTTGTGTGTGTGTGTGCGTGCACATGTGTGTGCATGTGTGTGTGTGTTGAAGAGAAAAAGGATACAGGTAAAGGCAGTAGTGGTAAAAGATGGGGTCCGAGGAACTGGAAAATTATGACAAGTGCTCTGTAGATATTTTCTGACCCGGTTTGATCTGTAGCCCCCTAGAGCTATATGCGTACATTTTCAAGTCCGTGTACAATAGATAGAAGAAAATGCGCACAGGACGTAGAGGCCCTTTTATTTTAATGTAGCCACGTGACTTTGTTTATGAGAACTTAATGACCTTCATGAGATGTCAAAGATTTTGGATTGACTAGGTCACCTAATTGATACATTGATAATACGATTATATGATCTTATAATAAAAAACTACTTCATAAGAAAAGAGTTAAAATATGTCCACTTAATCTCATGTATTGGTCAAACCATTCTAATTCCCACCAGTTATTTGTATGCCAAGCATGAACAGTCTGGATCTATACAAAATTAGATATTGTAGAAATTTCCAAGACCATTTAATAGACATTGTAGCCTCCTTCCTAGCAACTATTACTTGGGCTTTTCTTAAGAATGTATTGACATATAGGGGAGCCTGGGTGGCTCAGTCGTTAAGCGCCTGCCTTCGGCTAAAGTCATGATCCCAGGGTCCTGGGATTGAGGCCCACGTTGGGCTCCCTGCTCGGCGGGAAGCCTGCTTCTCCCTCTCCCACTCCCCCTGCTTGTGTTCCTGCTCTCGCTGTCTCTCTCTGTCAAATAAATAAATAAAATCTTTAAAAAAATGTATTGACATTATAAATAACTTTTAAAATAAGCTAAATTTTAATTGGCATCCCCAATAGAATGCATATGAAAAGAGAATTTTGGGTATCATCCTTAATCAAATGCACATAGAATAATAGAATAAGAAAGTTGTGATTTTAACTGGCTAGAACTATTTAAAAAATGTCTGCACGGTTGACATTTAAATAGCTTCATATGTGAGCTTATATATATATATATATATATATATATGAAGCTATTTGACTATAATTTTTATGCTTTACAGTGACTTCGACAGGCCAGCTTTCTAAACCTTAGTAAATGAAAGAGTAATAGAATCATTGATTTAAAAATGAAAAGGCCTCAAATGTCAAATAGTTTAATTTTTTCATTCGAGAGCCTGACGTCTGGACAAGTTATGTGACTTGCCCATGGTTATGGTTCTCATTATGGTGGGATTGCAGTGATCTCTTCAAAAGTGTACAGTGTGTCAAATATTTCTCTGATGAAGGATATCAGTGACATAAAATATTCAAAGATGATAAGATGGGTAAGAGGAAGTGCTGAAAATGAAGACAAATTGAGATGAGCTGGAGACAAGTTAAGATATTAATGGTGACGGTGATTTGGAGTAATACACGTGTCTCTGATCTCACGCTCATTTCCTTGATCCCCTGCAGGCAGGTGACTGGGAAGGCTTCTCTGTGTCAAATGTGTTCAGCATGACTTCAAAAATGCTGCGATAGTTATCGTTCCAGTAGAACGTCTTTGACGTGTGTGAAGTCAAAGTTGTGAGAGCAAGTGGGAAGGGCGGGATGCGCGCAGGGCTGTGGAAACACAGGATGAGTACAGGACGGCAGGGCAAGGGAGGGAAGCCGAGGCCACTGTGGGGAGGTGGCAGGGGCGCCCGCAGACCCAGGCAGGCGGTGATGCCTGGAAATGACGAACTTCGGGAAACGGCCCTGAGAATCTTTGTGAATCATTATGAGGTTAGAGATGATGGTTGTAAAAGTTATTTAAAGACCTAAACACTAGAGCATTCCAGGCATGCAAGGTAGTTATTAACATTTTAAATAAAGGCACAATGGTCCTGGAAGATAGTCTATGCAGTAGAAAACAACTGGAGAAAACGGGAAGAAAAAAAAAAATCCAAAGACTTGTTTGGTGAAGTGTGGCTATTTCCAAAGGAATCTTATATTTGTGAACTTTTTTGGTTGGAGATGTATCCTTTCTAAATAGATACTCTATATAAAATAATACATATTTTAAATGTTAAGAATCAAATGATTTCTGCAGAGGGATGTTGTACTTTTCTTTGGGAGTTGTTTAAAGCAATTTTATCTAAGAGTAGGACAAGGGACTGGACAACTCTCATAGGTTAATTCAGGGCCCAGGATATGCAGTGTTGATTTAAAGTAGTTCTGACAGCACAAGAACAAGATCAGAGACCATAGCAATGACCTTCATCTGCACCATCTTCATCTTGAGCTAGCCTGAGTTTCCATAACAAAGTTTGTTTTCCTTTTGGCTGCAGAATTTTTCCAGCTTGTTCACTTAATGATAGACCACTTTATCCAGCTAAGTGACAAAAGCTGGAAAAGAAGCAATCTTTGGAGAGCTATGAATCACCATGTATTTTCTCACCTGAGACATCAGAAGCACATTTTATTCATGTCTTTATTTCCTCCAGGTACTATGCTTATATACAACATATTTTCCTGAATTAAGAAACAGGTAACCAAATTTGTACCTACGGATGATTGCGCCCCTCAAATTGATAACTTTGGCCCAATACACCAATTTATTCTAAAGCACATAATATCCTGCGTATGTAGTCTGGCTGATAATTTTGCCCTGACACCATTTTGCACTGTAAATCTTGGCACTCTGACATCGGTAATTTGGGTATCATGACTTTAATTGTGTGGGTGACATTCTGGGGGGATAAGCGTAAAGATTCAAATTATGTTTTTTTTAAAGTTAATCAAACTTGAAAAATCAATGAATATACATAAACCTTGATTGAGCACCCATGAATAGAAAAAGAAAATACACAAACAATCCTGAGAATTCATTTCCAATAACTGAATATAATCCTTGTCTCTATAGAGTTGGGGGGAAAAATTCTTGATATCTGCTTGTCCCACAGTGAAACCCAATATTCCTCCCGTCCCTATCAGCTGTTTATTATAAATTGCTTGGTGGGACTAACCATTACCAAAAAAGAGTAAACAATCAAACAATAACTCAAAGATCTGGGTATTAAACACCTATGTATAAACTGATTAGGAACACAATGTCTATGTAATTCGGGAGAAAGCCAATTAAACCTATCCTATAATAAGTGATATTTTCTCACATCTGCCAACAATACTGAATCAACTTTCGTTTTTGTTTGCTGATATGCTTCTATTCAAAACCTGAAATGTTTGGGGCACCTGGGTGGCTCAGTCAGTTAAGTGACTGCCTTCAGCTCAGGTCATGATCCCGGGGTCCTGGGATCGAGCCCCGCATCGGGCTCCCTGCTCAGCGGGAAGCCTGCTTCTCCCTCTCCCAATCATCCTGCTTGTGTTCCCTCTCTCACTGTCTCTCTCTCTCTCTCTATTAAATAAATGAATAAAATCTTAAAAACAAAAACAAAACCTGAAATATTCAACTGTTAAATCGTCGTCCTTGCTCTGAGTATGTGGTGGTGCTCCAGATCTCCCAGGAGAGACTGTCAGAAATGTTTGCCAAAATAGTCCTTCCTCTCTGTGCCATAGCATTTTGGTCTCTAACCCATATGGTCAGGCAATGTAAAGCCACTTAAACATTTTGTCAGTGAGCGCCAATTTTACATGCCGATGCTTAACTGGATAGTAAATATTTTTTATACCTATTCCAGATATGACCACTCTGGTTACAGAAGCCTGTTAGATGATACATTTCTGTTTAATACAAAACTGTTCAGCTGGTCTTGTCTTTAATACCCATGAGTTAAAGAGGTAGACCTGGAAAAGCCTGTCTAGGGATTTTTGGTGTACAAATCTAATCATAGGAAATTTGGTTTATACTTTATGAAATATGTGCTACAAAGACTTTTACACAAACTTTGCATATTAGCAATTGCAACGAGCCTATGTTTAAGAGGTGATTGGGGTAAATACTTCAAATCTGTTGGGTATTTTCAAAGCTGGGAACTTTTCTTCACTTACTGTGTTGCTGGTGTAATTCAGCCCTCTGTGAAATATGAAAACATGCATATGGAGAATCTGTTTCTACTAAAACTCAATTTTTATTTCTGAAAAATCTCCTGGATTAAAATGATCACCTCTCAGCATACCCTCAATATTCTTCAGAGGAGGGTAAATACTCTGGTTGAATACCTAGGACACAAATATGTTCGATATGATTCTAGTTTCCCCAGAGAATTTCCAAATGATAGGTATGATCCAGGAGAGGTTATATTCTGGGGGCCATTTATCACAATTTCATTTTTGGAGTGTTCTACAGGTGAATTCATCTTGATAACTCATCAAAATAAGATAAAGAGGGATTAGTAGCTTTTAGAAAGGCATTGTTGCTTTACATGACTAAGAACTGAGAAGTACAATGTAAAAATTCCTCTCTGTGGTTCAGTTTTATTTTCATGTATCTGTAATCTTAGGGTTTCACTCCTTCATAAGATGAAAGAATTTGAAAGCTGTTGCAACAACAAGTAAACCTAATTAAATTCTGATCATTCCTCTGTGTGTTTTGTCTGTCAATTCTGCAAGGGACAATAGCAAAATGTTCATAAAAGATAGTTAGAAAAGCAGAAGGTGTTTTTTTATGTTTTTTTTTTTTTTAGGAAAAACACTTAAAAAAATAAAGGTAGCTTGAATAGCCATCTGTACCATATGAATTTATTTTGCTATTGTACTCTATTGCTCAGGATAAAAATAGAGTTAGAAAATGGAAATAGGTCTGTCTGTTCTACAAAGCATATTAAGGTCTCTATCAGGCTAGGAATAAATGTTTCAACAGTTGTGTTAAGTGTGGGTAAATTTCCCTTAGAGAATTCACAGAAGAGGGCAAGTGACCCTATATTATATGTAGTACCAAATACCACAGAATACCTGAGAGAAAAATCTTAAATTTTAAGAGTAGTCTAGAAAGGCTTGCATTTCTACAATATCTGAATTTGGTTAGTAATTCAAAAAGGGGACTGCACTGTGACATTGACATTTCATCATACCCCAGGAATCTCTATTTGGTGTTTGGAGTACAACTCATTGCCATAGTCTCAAATCTACTTTTCTCCTCTGAATCTCTATACTCACATTAGGGCTAAGGGGAAAAGTACTGAAACCGTATCACTTTATTAAGCTGGATCATTTCCAGAGGAGTAGAAATGCGTACATCCTCAATTTTGGAGGAAAACTTTATTTAGGATTCTTCTACCTTCTTCTCTGATTTCTCTAATTTTCTGTTTTTTTTTTTCTTTTATAGATTCTTAGTTGTTTGAGTAAATAACAAGGGGAGAGAATCATCCACCCCCCCACCTTTTTTTTCCTGGCTAAGTCCATTAGGGTGTCAGAGAAGGAGTTTCTCGGGAAAATGTGAAAAGGAGCAAAGCACGTGTTCCTGTACTTCTGAAGAGTCCCCGAGGTTAGAGGGCCTTCTGAACATTGTCCAGAATTGTATAGAAACATGAGCCTGAATTAGCAGGGGCAGAAGAACGTTTCAGGGACCGTAAGTGTCATAAAGAGTTCAGTGTTCTTTCTTGTACGAGGAGTAAACTTCAGAGTGCTGTGGTCAAAGGCATCTTATTTTCATGAAATGCCTTCCACTTCAACCTGAGAACCATCTGTTACCACTCAGTCACATCCCTGAAGTAACCAGTTCCCATGACTGAGGGCCACTGGGTCATTTCCCTATAAAACATTTCTTTAGCCAAGGGGGTGGGTACTTTGACAACTCAACACATTGATGAAAAATGGTCTCCTAAGCCTGCCTTGTGACCCTTACCCTCTGTGGTCTCATCAGCAAGCAAAAAATAGTCTCCTTGTCCTTGATTCTCATGTAAAAACCTATCTGTCAGAGGTAATTACCTAGTCAGATATATGCACCTCTGAGGTGAAGTCAGAAATCATTATAATACTCTGTAATTAGTGTTATTATTTTATCTGTTCATGTCAGAAGTATGAAAAAAAAAAGGCATCTCTCAGCTGGACAATCCTATCCTAACAAGACATGGAAAATACTAGTGTAAGAGCTTTTCATTGTCTGCGTTTTCTTTGCCATGGCAACTTAACATCAGCTTGCTTCCAAGTAATTTGTAGCTCAACCACGCTCCCTAACCTGCACAGAGCCAACGTAGCATTTCATCCAGGAGTAGCTAAAGCTTTAGCCTGACAGCAGGTGTAGGTATTATCTTGACAAAGACCTGCATGATAACTCCTCATTTTTCTCTACAGGGACAAGTAGTATATTCAGGACTTGTTCTTGGCAGATGTTATTCTGACAGAAATTCAGAATTCAAATTCTTCAAGCCCCTCGCACGCTTTGTGCTAAGATGGGAAGTAAGTACATAGAGATGCTCCTGCATTTCCATGCAGAGCTGCTACCTGGACCTTGGCTTTTGTTGCTATATACTTTGTAACCATGCTGGTCCATTTATGTTCTTCGAGGAGATCTTTTGGAATTATCTGATTCTACGGGAACTTCAGACAGTCTAAACTACAGGGTTTTATAAAGTTTAGGTATACATTTTTACCTTTGAACAAAGGGATAAGTTCCTTTGGGGAGAACAAAAGAAATGCATCTCTAATGCTGTAAAAAAAAAAAAAAATCGACACTGTATCTTTTAAAGCAGAAATCAGAGAATTCAGAATCACAGTATTGTAGCTTAATATAGGCCATTAATCTTCAATTTTTCGAGAACTAAAAAGTATGGTGCAGTAGCTAAGGTCACGGACTTTAGATTCCTTAGTTCTTTAAGCCATAGTTATCTTGGTTGCAAAATGTTGATAATGATAGTATATATTCCTAGAATTATCCCAGGAATAAAATGAGGCAAAGATTGTCAAATATTTAGCACTGTGCCAGTGCATGGTAAGGTCGGAATAAGGTAGCTGTTAGTTCTGCTCTTTTAGGCGATGTGGTGTGATTACACGTTGGTGAAATCTTTTGTGGGTTTGGCACTCTGGGACACACAGTACATTTCTCTACCTAACTTGGCGATTCTACATATGGGAATGCTTAAGCAGGACCAGGAAATTTGGGGTTTCAAGAAGGAAGAAGGTGAAGTTAGGGATTTCTGGGAGATGGTGGGGTTGAGGGGAGAACCTCTTTTGCAAAGTTCCACTGGGGGGAATGTTTCTTCCAGCTCTGCGAAGCAAGCTGTCTTCACTTTGAGGAAAGCACTTGATTGATCCCCTGCACAGAGAGGAGTGATAGGTATTTGCTGATTGGCTGACTGAATAAGGTATAAATGTGAATAAATATGCTCTAGGAACACATTTCACCTTGTATCTTTGGCAAAGTGTCTCTCTGAACTCCTAGCCCTATCTGTCTTCAGGGTATGCTAATTAGTTCCTGCTGTTAACATTTTCTCAAAAGATCTAAATGAGAGGTGCTGTTATACCTTCTTTTTTAGGGGGAGTTGAAAGAGTGTTGAAAGACAGGCCAAGATGAGAGTTAAAATTTTCATCTTAATAGCAAAGGGAATCTTCTTAGGTAAAATGGGTCAATTCTAAAAGTTTTCCAAAGACGTCAAATTGTTTCTGGAAAGGGGGTTTAGACTCACAAATCAGAAAACCTGTTCTGAGTTAGAAGGCCTGGTTTCGATGATTGGTTCACTCATTTACACCCTGGTGAAAACTTGGCAAGACCTTTAACTTCCTCAGTCTTGTTTCCCTAGCTTTTCGATGGGATAAATACTAGCTGTCTCAGCTTTGTTGTGACTGGAAGATGCCATACTGCATGTAAGCTAGTAAGCACAGTGAATGGCACAGAGTAAACCCTCAATAATGGTTATTGTTATTTTTATTGTTTTGGATAATCTTCGTATTAGTAAACCTGCTTGTCAAGGTTCTGGTTCTATCAGTTGATGTTTCAGTACACAACATCTATGACGACTGTATTGAGAGGCGACAGACACAGCAGAGAGGCTTGTTGGAAATCCCAGATGTCCAGGGGTTTGCTACCAACTTGGAAAAAAAGATTTCAACCAATCCAAACACTTGGGCTAACAGAGACTTTCCATAAAAACACCAGGAAGCTTTGTGTGGATTAGTGTATTATTGTGTAGTTTAGACTGCTCTTTGAAATTTAAGATGATTAGCAAGACTCTTACGTATTTTCAGGGTCCTCAGAGGACTCCTTGGAACAGTATCTACAGATGATACCTTTTGGTAGCCTTCAAAAGGCCAATTTCCTTTATTCCTTGAAAATGTACATGTCATTACTGAGACATCTTTTCAACTGAGGTTTTAAAAAAACAACAGGGTTTCATTTCCTGGTGGTCTTCCTAACCTAGTTAAATAAGTGACATATTATTTCAAGCATATCCCATTCTCTTGCCTGCATTTTGGTTAACTTGCTAAAAAAAAGTTCTCTGTTGATATGTTTATTGGGTCTGAGGTCCATTTACTAAACCATAGTCTCAGAACTGAAAATGAGGAGGAAATTTGTCAGAACCATTCAAGGAACATTAGAATTAAATGCATTTCTTTTCTCTGGAGGAAATTAGCCTGTAGGGAGGTGGAAGGTAACGGATCCCTGATCTCCCATTTCGAAAAGAAACACACTTTGACACAAGCCCTGTTTTCAAACATACTCACTTTTTTATCTTATGGCTTAATTAATACATCTTTTGCACTAATTTTGGGATTTGAGTTTGAAGAAGTTACATGTAAAAATTGGAGAGAAAATAGTATTCCAAGTCCAACAATGTAAATTCAGAAATAGGAAGGCAAGCTTTATAATATCTTCTATAGGCATTTTGGTTTATGCTTCCTGGCAGGGTCCCAAAATGGTGCACTCTTGAGTCTCTATTATTTTTTAATCCCCAGTCTACTTTTTTTTCATTTTATTTTTTTCATCATGGTTAAGTGTACTTTTTAATCCACATTCCCTATTTTCCCCAACTCCTCACTCACCTCCCCTCTGGTAACCATCAGTTTGTTCTCTATAGTTAGGAGTCTATTTCTTTGTTTCTCTCTCTTTCCCTTTGCTAGTTTGTTGTGATTCTTAAATTTCACATCTGAGTGACATTATATGGTATTTGTCTTTCTCTGACTGACTTATTTCACTTAGCACTCTGCTCTCTAGCTGTATCCATTGTTGCAAATGGCAAGATTTCATTCCTGTTTTACGTCTGAGTAATATTTCATTGTATGCACTTCTTTATCCAGTCATCTATCGATAGACACTTGGGCTGTTTCCATAGTTTGGCTATTGTAAATAATGCTGCAATAAACACAGCGGTACATGTATCTCTTTGGATTAGTGTTTTTGTATTTTTTTTTGGTAAATACCCAGTAGTGTGATTCTTGGGTCATAGGGTAGTTCTATTTTTAATTTTTTGAGGAAACTTCATACAGTTTTCCACAGTGGCTGCACCAGTTTTCATTCCCACCAACAGTGCACTAGGATTCCTTTTTGTCCATATCTTCGCCAATACCTGTTGTTTCTTGGGTTGTTGATTTTTTTTCTTTTTAGCCATTCTGCCAGTTGTGAGGTGATATCTTATTATGGTTTCGATTTGCATTTTCCTGATGATAAGTGATGTTGAGTATCTTTTCATGTGTCTGCTGGCCATCTGTAGGTCTTCTCTGGAGAAATCTCCGTTCATGTCTTCCGCCCATTTTTTAACTGGATTATTTGTTTTGGGGTATTGAGTTGTATCAGTTCTTTATATGTTTTGGATATTAACCCTTTATCAGGTAGGTTACTTACAAATATCTTCTCCCATTCTGTGGGTTGCCTTTTAGTTTTGTGGATTGTCTCCTTCACTGTGCAGAGGCTTTTTATTTTGATGAAGTCCCAATAGTTTGTTTTTGCTTTTATTTCCTTTGCCTCAAGAGATGTATCTAGAAAAGTATTGCTATGGCCGATGTCCAAGAGATTATTGCCTGTGCTCTCAAGGATTTTTATGGTTTCAGGTCTTATATTTAGGTGTTTAATCCACTTGGAGTTTATTTTTGTGTATGGTGAAAGAAAGGGTCCAGTTTCATCCTTTTGCCTGTTGCTGTACAGTTGTCCCAGCACCATTTGTTGAAGAGACTGTCTTTTTCCCATTGTATATTCTTTCCTCCTTTGTCAGTGATTAATTCAACATATTATTGTGGATTTGTTCCTGGGTTTTCTGTTCTATTCCATTGATCTATGCATCCATTTTTATGCCAGTACCATACTGTCTTAATTAGTACAGCTTTGTAATATAACTTAATCTGGAATTGTGATACCTCCGGTTTAGTTTTTCAAGATTGCTTTGGTTATTCGAGGTCTTTTGTGGTTCCATACAAATTTTAGGATTGTTTGTTCTAGTTCTGTAAAAAATGCTGTTGGTATTTTATTAGGGATGGCATTAAATCTGTAGATTGCTTTGCATAGTATAGATATTTTAACAGTATTTTTTCTTTCAATCTGTGAGCATGGAACGTCTTTTCATTTCTTCATGTTATCTTGAGTTTCTCATCAGTGTTTTATAGTTTTCAGAATACAGGTCTTTCACCTCCTTGGTTCATTTTATTCCTAGATATTTTACTGTTTTTGGTGCAGTTGTAAATGGGATTGTTTTCTTTTTTCTTTTTTTTTTTTTAAGATTTTATTTATTTATTTGAGAGAGAGAGAATGAGAGATAGAGAGCACGAGAGGGAAGAGGGTCAGAGGGAGAAGCAGACTCCCTGCTGAGCAGGGAGCCCGATGTGGGACTCGATCCCGGGACTCCAGGATCATGACCTGAGCCGAAGGCAGTCGCTTAACCAACTGAGCCACCCAGGCGCCCTGGGATTGTTTTCTTAATTTCACTCTCTGCTGCCTCATTATTGGTGTAGAGGAATACAACAGATTTCTGTACTTTGATTTTTGTATCGTGTGACTTTACCATATTTATCAGATCTTAGTAGTGTTTTGATGGCTTCTTTAGGATTTTATATATATAGTATCATGTCATCTGCATATAGTGAGAGTTTACTTCTTCCTTACCAATTTGGCTGCCTTTTATTATTTCTTTGTTGTCTAACTGTTGTGACTAGGACCTCTAATACCATGTTGACTAAAAGTGGTAAGAATGGACATCTTTGTCTTGTTCTTGACCTCAGGAAAAGCTCTCAGTTTCTCACCATTGCGTATGACAAACATACTCATTTTTGTATTGAGTTAAGAAGTCACTGTCCTGATTTTCACAAATCTCCTAGGGTCTGTGTGCAAGTAATTGATGATGTAAGAGCTTTCCCATTTTGGGCAGTAAATTCATCTACTAACCATTTTTAGTTATATTTAGTAATTCCCCAAATGAGGAATTTAGTTAGGATCAGTGTGTGGGCATTTCAGCATGTTCTTCAGTTTAATCACTGCTGATCTGGATTCCAATATTTATACTTTTGTTCTTAGCATGAGTTCATGATTTAATGCTAGCATCTCATTAAAGGCATTTGCCCAACTGTGAGTCATGTTTTGTTTGTTTTTATAGCCACTGGGGTTAGTAAATTGTGCTTTTGACCTCCACAAGTGGTTCTGAGATTAGAATGGTGTGAAAATCACTGACGAATTAGGACTGAGACTTACCTTCCCCCAAACCCCCAGTTTTCTTGAGAAGTAAAAGACCTAACACTGTATAAATTTAAAGCATGCAGCAGGATGGTTTGATTTACATATATTGTGAAATGATTACTACAATAGATTCGGCTAACATAGATCTCTTCCTATAGACAAAAGAAAAAAGGAAGAAAATGTTCTTGTCATGAGAACTATTTTAGAATTTACTCTCAACTTATATATCATACAGCAGTGTTTGCTACAGTCATCATATTGTGTATAACATCACTAATGCTTTATAACTGGAAGTCTGTACCATTTAACCACCCTCCTCCAATTCCCCAACCCCTGGTAACAAGCCTGATCTTTTTTTCCCCTATGATTTTGTTATTGTTGTGATTGTTGTTTTAAAATTCCATGTAGAAGTGAGATAATATCGGTTTCTCTGTCTGACTTATTTCACTTAGCATAATGCCTTCAGGGCCCATCTATGTTGTTGCAAATGGTAAGATTTCCTCACTTTTTGTTCAGCATCACTTGGCATCAGGGAAATACAAATCAAAACCTCAATGAGATACCACCTCACACCAGTCAGAATGGCTAAAATTAACAAGTTAGGAAATGACAAATGTTGGCAAGGATGCCGAGAAAGGGGAACCCTCCTACACTTTTGGTGGGAATGCAGGCTGGTGCAGCCACTCTGGAAAACAGTATGGAGGTTCCTCAAAAAGTTGAAAATAGAGCTACCCTACGACCCAGTAATTGCACTACTGGGTATTTACCCCAAAGATACAAATGTAGGGATCCGAAGGGGTACATGCACCCCAATGTTTATAGCAGCAATGTCCACGATAGCCGAAATATGGAAAGAGCCAAGATGTCCATCATCAGATGAATGGATAAAGAAGATGGAATACATGGAATATTAGGCAGCCATCAAAAAAACCCCCCATGAAATCTTGCCATTTGCAATGATGTGGATGGAACTAGAGGGTATTATGCTAAGCGAAATAAGTCAGAGAAAGACAAGTATCATATGATCTCACTGATATGAGGAATTTGAGAAACAAGACAGAGGATCATATGGGAAGGGAGGAAAAAATGAAACAAGATGAAACCAGAGAGAGAGACAATCCATAAGAGACTCTTAAGCTCAGGAAACAAACTGAGGGTTGCTGGAGTGGTGGGGGGTGGGAGGGATGGGGTGACTGGGGGATGGACATTGGGGAGGGTATGTGCTATGGTGAGTGCTGTGAACTGTGTAAGACTGATGAATCACAGACCTGTACCCCTGAAACAAATAATAAATGTTAAAAAAAAGTAGGAAGGGAAAAATGAAGGGGGGAAATCAGAGGGGAGGATGAACCATGAGAGACTGTGGACTCTGAGAAACAAACTGAGGGTTTTAGAGGGGGAGGGGAGTGGGGCAATGGGTTAGCCTGGTGATGGGGATTAAGGAAGGCACGTGTTGCATGGAGCACTGGGTGTCATACGCAAACAATGAATCATGGAACACTACATCAGAAACTTATGATGTAATGTATGGTGACTAACATAATAAAATAAAAAGATTTCCTCACTTTTTATGGCTGTATAATATTCTAGTGTGTGTGTGTGCACGTGTGTGTGTGTGTGTGTATGCATGTGTGTGTATCTATTTTACAACTTTAACAATTCATCCATACATGGACACTTAGGTTGTTTCCATGTCTTGGTTATTGTAAATAATACAGCTATGAACATAGGGGTGCAAATATCTTTTTGAGTTAGTGTTTTCATTTCCTTTGGATGTATTTCCAGAAGTAGAATTGCTAGATCATATAGTAGTTCTATTTTTAAGGTTTTGAGGATCCTCCATACTGTTTTCCACAGTATGGGATAGTGATAATTTACAATCCCACCAATAGTGCACAAGGGTTCCCTTTTTTCCACATCTGTATCCGCACACGTTATCTCTTTTTGATGATGGCCATTCTAAAAGTCATGAGGTGATACCTCATTGTGGTTTTAGTTCCCGTTTCCCTAAGGACTAGTGTTGTTGAGCATCTTTTCATGTACCTGTTGGCCTTGTGTATGTTGTCTTTGGAGAAATATCTATTCAGATTCTTTGCCTACTTTTTAAAAATTTGGGTTTTTTTGATAGAGTTATATGAGTTCTTCATGTGTTTTGGATATTAACACTTTATTAGATATATGGTTTGCAAATTCTTTTTCATTCTGTAGATTCTTTTTATTTCATTGATGGTTTCTTTTGCTGTATAGAAACTTTTTAGTTTGATGTAGATCACTTGTTTTTGATTTTGTTGGTTGTGCTTTAGGTGTCCTATCCAAAAAATCATTATCAAGACCCATGTCAGGGAGATTTATCCCTATATTTCATTCTAGGAGTTCCATGATTTCAGGTCTTATGCTTAAGACTTTAATCTATTTTGAGTTACTTTTGCAAGTGGTACAAGACATGGGTCCAGTTTCATTCTTTTACATGTGAATATCCAATTATCCCAGCACCATTTGTTGGAAACTATCTTTTCTCCATAGAGTATTTTTGGTTCCCTTGTCAAATATAAGTTGACCTTATATACTTCAGTTTATTTCCAGGCTCTTGATTCTGTTCCACTGGTCTATTTGTCTGTTTTTGTGTCAGTACCATACTGTTTGATGACTATAGCTTTATAGTATTGCTTGCAATCAGGTAGAGTGATGCCTTCTTTTTTCCCCCCTCTAAATTTCTTTAGCTATTAGGGGTCTTTTGTGGTTCCATATAAATTTTGAGTGTTTTATTCTACTTCTTTTAAAAAATGCCATTGGAGTTTTGATTGAGATTTCATCAGATCTATGGATGGCTTTTGGTAGTATTGAAATTTTAACAATATTCTTCCAATCCATGAGCATGGGATGACTTTCCACTTATTTGTCCTCTTTGGTTTCCTTCATCAATGTCTTGTAGTTTTCAGAGTAGAGATCTTTCACCTCCTTAGTTAGGTTTATCCTCCCTGCCTGCCTGCCTGCCTTCCTCCCTTCTTTGACTTAATGAATTCAATCAGGTTGCAGAATACAAAATTAACATACAAAAATCAGTAGTATTTCTATATACTAATCATAAATTTTCTGGGAAAAAATCAATTCCAATTATAATACCATCAAAAACAAAGTACTTAAGAATAAACATAACTGGGACACCTGGGTGGCTCAGTTGGTTAAACACCTGCCTTCAGCTCAGGTATGATCCCAGGGTCCTGGGATCAAGCCCTGCATTGGGTTTCCCTGCTCAGCTGGGAGCCTGCTTTTCCCTCTGCCTGCCGTTCCCCCTGCTTGTTCAGTCTCAATCTCACACTCTCTCTCTGACAAATAAATAAAATCTTGAAAGAAAGAAAAGAAGGAAGGAATGAAGGCAGTATTGAATTCATTAATTAGATCTAATAGTTTTTTGGTCGAATCTTTAAGATTTTTCTATATATGAAATCATGTCCTCTACAAATACAATTTTACTTCCTTTCCAATTCTGATAACTTTTATTTTCTTCTTGATCATTCTAGCTAGGACTTCCAATACTATGTTGAATAAGAGTGGTAAGAGTGGGCACACTTGTCTTGTTTCTGATCTTAGAGGAAAGGCTTTTATCCTTTTACTATTGAATATGATGTTAGCTGTGGCCTTGAATTATGGCTTTTATTATGTTGAGACCTGTTCCTTCTATGTCTAATGTGTTTTTATCATGAACGGATGTTGAATTATGTCAAATGCTTTTTCTGTGTCTATTGAGATGATCATATGATTTTCTTTCTATTAATGTGATGTAGCAAACTGCATGTTGAACCAGCCTTGAATCCCAGGGATAAATCCCACTTGATCATGGTGATTGATCCTTTTAATGTGCTCATGAATTGGTTTGCTAGTATTTTATTAAGAACTTTTACATCTTTATTCATCAGGGATATTGGCCTTTTTTTCTTTTCTACCAGTGTCATTTTCTAGTTTTGGTCGTAGGGTGATGCTGACTTGTTAAATGAATTTGGGAGTTTTCCCTCCTTTTTGTTTGTTTTGGTTTAGTTTGTTTTGTTTTTGGGAAGATTTGAGAAGGATTGCTATTAATCAGACTAGCTTTTAGTGTAGAAGTCTATGAGACCACTAAACTAATCTCATCAATTGATTTTTTTTAAAGATTTATTTATGTATTTGAGAGAGAGAATGAGGGAGCAGAGGGAGGGGCGAAGGGAGAGGGAGAGGGAATCCCAGGTAGAATCCCTGCTAATCATGGAGCCCAACAGGGGCCCAATCCCACAACCCTGAGATCATGACCTGAGCTGAAATCAAGAGTTGGATGCTTAACCAACTGAGCCACCCAGGGTCCCCTCATCAACAGATTAAAAAAAATATTTTCTTTACATATTCATTTTTGTAAGTTGTATTCTGTAAATAAGCTATGTAATCAGCTTGAGTGGGAAGAACCAAAGCTATGGTTTCCAATAGACTATTTTTCTTGGGAGTGTTAAGAGTTTGTATTTATGTGTCAGATTCTATAACAGAAGATTCTCCAAACTATGTCATACTTGTATTTCTGAAGGTTTCTAGACCTGTCCTGGAGAAAGGCAGGTATCAGTAAACTGGGGTTATGTTGAAAGGATTTTGTAGAGGGATTAAGCCTTAAGCACTCCGAGTGAGGGAAAGATTTGTAAGGGAGGAAATTTGAGTTTGATAATCTGAGGAGACAAGTATTTTTGGTATGGTGTGGCTACACACCATAAAGAAGGAATACAAATCTAGGGTGAGGATTAAAAGTGAGAATGAGGGTCAATTCCATGGTTTATGTCCTGTGTTTTATATAGTTAATTAAATAACATGAAGAATAAGTGAGGGGAGAAAAAATATAAGTGAGAAAATACGCTAGCCAATAGCCTTCAAATGTACCTGGTAAACACCTAGGAATAATTCATCATGGTTTAGATGAAGAAAAAAAGTGATTTTCTGTGTTAGGTTAAAAAGTTAAATGAACTTTGGGGCAGCTGGGTAGATCAGTCGGTTGAGCATTCAACTTCTGGTTTTTGCTCAAGTCATGATCTCAGGGGCGTGACATCAAGCCCCAGATTGGCTCAATGTGGAGTCTGCTCGAGATTCTCTCTGCCGCCCCCCAACCACTCCCATCCCTCTCTCTCAAATCTTAAAAAAAAAAAAAAAGTTTTAATCTTGGTTAACTACATACTAGGTATTTCCATTTGTTTTTCTAATTGGTATCATAAATTAAACATGTTCCAAAGGTAGCCCATATTGTCCATTCTCCCCAAACCTGGCGTATTGCAGATTTCCCCAAACCAGTGTTTAGCAACTCTGTTCTTGCCATTGCTCAGGCCAAAACTGATGCACCCACATTTTGGCTCCCCTGCTCTCCTTCATTGTCAGAAGCAAATCCTATTGGTTCTTCAAAATATATCCAGAATCTGACCACTTTTAATAAATGTTCTCTGCTTCATTTTTCTCCTAAACACTTATTATCTAACACACTCTATATTTTACTCACTTACCTTGTTTAGTGTTTTTCTCCCTCTCCAGAGTATCAGCCTCATGAAGGAGGATTGCTTATTTTATTCACTGCTCTATCCTTAGCCTCCAGAACTGCCTAGTACATAGCAGATGTGCTTTACCTCTTGAGTTGATGAGCAAATATATATATCAAAGAAGAAAGGGGAAAGGGCAACAAATATTAAATTAAAATTATTCTTAATTGATTCAACAGCTATTTTTGTGTACTTTGTGCCTTCTTGAATGTTAAGTCTCTGAATTTTATATATACTAATATATTTCCTGTCCTTAGGATCTTGTATAAAATAATTCCAAAATACATACCCTAGAATACATACATAATAAACATTTGAATACTTACACAATACAAAGATATTCATATACTATATATTTGTGGTAATGAATGTATATATCCCCTCTTATTTGGGTGAACAAATTAGTAATTGCAAATTAAAATATAAAAAAATCCCAGGGGATCTCATCCCATTTGGACAGAGTTTACTTGGAAAGAACTTTTTCAGAAATATAATTAAACCATTTTCACATGTACACTATCTCCTATTTAATTTTGAGACTGGAGTGATGACAAAATATGTGTTGGAATGTAATTATAAGCACTCAGAAAATGACAGGGCTTTTCTAAACAACAGATTTGGTATGTTGAGTAAATTGTATATCATTTTGGCATCCTGGATATTCTCAATTTATAATCAGTCTTAAAGGATTGTAGGACTCAAAGGGAGAACAGGAACTAAGTTGTTTATACAACAATGGCAATATGGCTAACATCTGAATTTTCAAAAGCAATTCTGTAATATGTAAATGAGGTTAGATTTCAAGATGCAGGTATGATTTCTTGGAAACTAAAAGGATGACAGATATGGAAGCTGGTGCTTAAAATTCTTATTATTTAAATAGTCCTATGATTTTTGCTTCTTAAAATTCATATGATTTAAATAGTCCTATGAATTTTTCTATTTTATCCTATCCTTAGAATTGATAGTCTTTCTCTATGTAGGACATTATTACCCCTACACACAATATGGAAAATGGGTAAGAGTTAAACTACTCAAAAGGTAAAAAACATGTTACATGAATCTCTCAAAAAGGAAAGATTTAAGAGTGCATCACACATAGGTGCTCTCTAGGCATTTATTGAAATGATTTAATGAACTTGAACAATAAGAGGCAATTTGAGCTAAAAATCAACATGGATTCTGTTGCCTTCTGGTTTGCCCTGGAAGAAGAGTCCTAGAAGTCTTGTGATTAGATAATTCATATATGTACAGTTTATAATGTGATATGTTATTGGATAGTAATATATGAAGGTTATTTGGCAATTTACACAGGAAAGAGTACAGTCATTTGTGGATCGTTCATGAAATGGGCCACTTGTCATCCTATGTCTGAGTTTGTTGTAAAGTTAGCCTGATGAATTTTGCATTGGAAAGATTTTGTTTTACTTCAAGTTTAGTGTCATATAACCAGAAATTGCCTATTTAGAGAAAGAAAATTTCTTGAGGGAAATGCATCACTGGAAGAAGGGGAGGGGGGAAACCATGTACCAAAATGTAATGTAATTATAACTCAGGAAAATAAACTTATTATGGATAAGATAGTTTTATAGAGATCATTTTTCTCTCAATGCTCTTGATCCAAGTTTTAAATAAATGTTGCAACGTATTTATCTTTGCAAAATGAGAAGCAAGTATGGACACTGATAGAATGTTGGGTTTATCTTTTTCGTTTCTTCCTTAACTACCTTTGAGTGCCTGCTCTGTCAGACAGCTTGTGAGGCACTTGATGTCCATTGGGGATGCTTGGTTCCAGCAAGTGTGGTTACGTTACTGGTGTGACACTGTGTGTGATAAGGGAAGCAAAGCGCAGTAATAGAGACTAACAAATGCTAAGGTAGGGATTGTCTTTGGCTTTCAGATGAGGGGACTGAAATCTAGAGAAGATAAGAAACTGGTTTGAGGTCGTATGCCTGATGAGTGACAGGACTGGGATCCTAACCCAAGTCGGACTGACTCCACAGGCTGGGCTAGAATTGCGGTTCTGGAGCATGCGTGCCTCCGCTTCCCCCCCCCCCCCCCGCCCCGCCCCGCCCCGCCCCGCCACTCACTGCTTAAAGCTCTCAATAGTTGCTTAGCACATGCAGAGCGTAAAGTTCAGTTCCTTGATCTGGCGCTATGACATCCTTGCTTGCCAGATTTTGCTATAACAGCCTTCCTTGTGGTTCCTCTGCATTCCCCAATCTGTTTCACACAGCTGTGCCTTTGCTTATAGGGTCCGGGGCTGTGGGTCCATCCTCTTGCATAACCCTTCACCCAGGTCTTTCTTCACGAAGCCTCCATGATACCCCCAGTGGGGGCTACCTACCCTTCCTCTGAGCTCCAGTAAATTCCTGTTAATCTTTCTTAGGGCTCAGCAGATTACAGCCCGCAGACAAAATCTGGCTGCTGCATGTTTATGTGGGCATGCGATAAGGTTTTCAGACTTTTAAAGGTCGGGGGGAAAAATCAAAAGAATAATCCCTGAGATGTGAAACTATATGAAATTCAAGTGTCAGTGTCCACAAATAAAGTTTTATTAGAACACAGCCGCATTTATTCTTTACATATTGTCTATGGCTGTTTTCATGTTACAAGGGCAGAATTCAAGGCATGAGATCTTGAGGCCTCAAAGCCTAAAATATTTACTCTCTGGTCCTCTACAGAAAAAATTGGAGACTCCTATTAAATCACATACAATATTTCTTTCGAAGTGGCTCCCTGACTGGGCTCTGAGCTCCTTTAAGGCAGGCGTCACATTTTATTCATCTTTGTATTTCCAGCTATGATACTCAGCTGGTGGGCATTTAATACATATTTGGTGAACACATGCCTTCATACTTTTGTCCCTAGGACAGCCCTTCAGGTACTTATGAATAGCTCTTCTGCTACCCACACAGTCTTCCCTTTTACAGGCTAACCATCCAGCCATTCCTATTCTTTGTGTGACACTGTGAGACATGACTAATCTGGGTTTAGTATCTCTTTACATGTGTGTTTTTAAATTGTGGTGTTATCTCTGAAATTTATGAAAGATGTGTTGTTTGTTGGAACATACCATTTTTACATAAAAATTATACATCACATTGGTAAACTACAATGTGCCATTCTTCTGGGTTAATGAATATATATATATATATATATATATATATATATATATATATATATATTTTAAAAGAACAAAAATTGAAACAGCATGGGGGCACCTGGGTGGCTTAGTCGGTTAAGTATCTGCCTTGGGCTCAGGTCATGATCCCAGGGTTCTGGGATCCAGCCCCGCATTGGGCTCCCTGCTCAGGGGAAGTCTGCTTCTCCATCTCCCACTGTCAAATAAATAAAATCTTAGAAAAAATGAAAAAACATAATTTTCTGTCTGAGGTATGATAAAGAAAGGCAAATGTAGGATGACTGGCAGATTTTTGATTTTTAAACTAGAAAACTTTAGCCTTTTGTGGTCTCTAGTATGGAGTTAGATGCTTCTCATGGGAAAGAAAATAGTAGAATTTCTACTTTTTTTGGAGGAAAAAGAGTAAAGACTTAGAGATTTCCTAAGATTTGAGGTACAGAACCCCAGTGCTGCCCTTGTTTGAGCATGACTCACACTCAGGACTCAAGGGTTCCTGAAGGAGGCATGGGAGCATCACAGTGGAGGCTGAGGTACCTGAGGGACTCTCACTGGTTTATTTGCTTTGTTTTGCTATATACTGCAGTTTGTGAACCAAATTATACTGATTTATGCTTTGTATTATTTAATTGTAACCAAACTACTTCCTCATGAAATGAGCATGTTGCTTAAAGTGATTCCTGGAAAACAACAACTGTGGCTTGAAAACTTGATAATGTAAATTTATTTCACACAAGTGAAAAATAACACTATGACAGAGTCGGCATCTGCCCGACTTCTAGAGTGAGCTCTGTGTCAGTCATGACTTGAGGTAAAAATGATCTATTTTAGGGTAGATCTATTTTAAGCTTCATTATATTTTAATTTTATTTTTTTATTTTTTAAAGATTTTACTTTTAAGTAATCTCTACACCCAGCATAGGGCTCTAACTCACAACCCCAAGATCAAGAGTCGCACACTCCACTGACTGAGCCAGCCAGGTACCCCTACGCTTCATTTTAAAGAACCAACCACACTATTATGCCCAAAGATTACTGCCCTTTCTGTGGTAACATAATAGGTAATACTAGAATGATCAGTCATTAGAATCACACAACACCATAGCTCTGTTGTGCTAATCAATTTGCCTATAAATATAATCTGGATAACTTTACTGTAACATACTAATGTCTTAATGTATTCAGTTCAATTTGATTTGTTCTAATTCAACTCAGTTCACTTCAATTCAGTTCATATGATAAGCCCAACATGGGGGATAATATGAAAAGTTTGCATTTTCATTTAATTTCAACCCTTATGGGGGCCTACTGTGTGTTAGGCAATGCTAGATGATGGTCCTCCAAGAACGATCAGATCTCTCGCAAAAGGAATTCACAGAGAAAGAGCCACAGGATACTTACAGTGTGTGATAAATCACGACGAGGGATAACGTTAGCGTGCCGTGGGAACACAGAAGAAGGAATAAATAGGGTGCCTGGGAATCATGATCATGAAGGAACCCAGCCTCATGAATGAGAAAAGGCATTTCTAGCATGTAATCAAAGACAAGTCAGTGATCAGGTGAAATATGTGGATGGTGCAAAGGTAGCCTAGCCTCATCTTTGTTATTCTCATTCTGGGGAAGTTTCCTGGAGAAGCAAATACTTAAATTGGTTCTACACAGGTTTGTTTGTTTGCTACTTTTTGCCGAACAGAAAAAAGGAAAGGTAAAGAAAAAAAAAAAGCAACATGCTGTGAAGCTTTTTAGCGCATACCTTTGAGGCACAACTTCTGAAATGATTAAAAGTAAATTAAAACTGCCCAGGAACTCTCTGGCTGCATATGATTGTCTTCCCACTGGGAATCCACAGCTCACTGTTTCCCGGCTGGCCTTTTTTGTATTATGTAAACGGGTAAATGCTAACCTTTTTTTTTTTTTTTTTTTTAAGTTGTTGAAAAGATCAGTGACTCCTTCTAGGTGTTATTTTTCAGCAGAAATAAGAAACACCAGGAAAAAATGAATACAGAGCAATTGGGTGGGTTGGTTTGTTTGTTTTTTTGCTCATTAGGGCATTTGCTGTTGATCTGTGAAGTCACAGGGATTTTTTGTGTTGGCATTTGCAGGCACAGTTGGATATCGTTACTTTGTCAAAATAATCTATAGAGGGTATTAATTGTGAGTCAACTGATGATCATTTTGCAGCTTAAAAGCATGTATTATCTTCTAAGGTTGAGGTTTCTCTGGTTTGGGGATTATGGTCAATCGAAATTACAGCGTGCACAGTCTAGACAGTGGAATATAGTGGGTAAGCAGACAGGCTTAGGTAATAGACACAGCTGGAGTGAGGAGCGGAAACCTGCCATTTATTCACTCTGTGACCTTGAGCAAGTCACCTAACTTGTCCAAGGCTTAGTTTTCTCATTTGCATATGGGGATAATATTGGCCTCATGGGATTGTGATTAGGCTTAAACAAGACAAAAGCATTGACTAGATTATTGCTATTTATCATCATCATCATCAGTAGTAGTCTTTCATCCTTATATTTTTAAAGCAATAAAAATAAAATAATGGCTCTTGGGGGAAGAATTTGTCTTTGTGTTCTCCCCTGTAGTCCCTATACTAGCTTCAAGCTGGGCATGATCTTTTGGAGCTTCAGTTCTCACCTAGAATGAGACTGTCTTGGGAGATTGCAGGGATTTATCAGGTTAGCCATATAACCTATGGAGCCAAGGAGGGCACCAACCCAACCCAGTATTTCTGCTAAGGTCGCCTCTAGCATTTGCTTAGGTACTGAAGTTGAAAGAACTCAGTATGGACCTCCATTGCTTCTTCCCATTGATCCAGGTTCAGATCTTTGTAGTTAACAAGAGTAAATTCAATTCTTCTCTGACACGTTTGCAGGCAGTTATCGTGTCCTCTAAGTTTTCTCTTTTGCAGCCCTAACAGCTCCAGTTCCTTGAATGGTTCCTCAGCTGAGACTATATCTGCCCTCTGCACAACCCAGATTTCTCTCTGGATTTGCTTCAGAAGGCCAATGTCTGTCCTCCTAAGTGTGGAAAGAAATGAATGCAATATTCCAGACTTCTCAGGGTCAGGTATTGAAGCTCTGTTGCTGGAGTCTCCCCTTTGAAATTAATAATCTGAGTTGGTAATAAGATTTCACTGGTGTTTCACATTTCAGATGAAATCATTTTCAAATTTAAATAGCAAGTTAGGCAATGGTGAGAACCACCCGTACCAAGTAGTGGAACAGAAGTAAAAAGACATGTCTTTTGGTTAATCATTGACCCACTCAAGATAAAAAAAAAAATTCTATTCCTCTAGCTTGCTTACAAGCAAATACCACATTCTAGTAGCTTTAATGACTAGTTCCTTTTACAATATGAAAGATGGCAGAACTAATTTAGAGCAAAAAAAAATTCAGTGGCAGTTATAAGGATCAAACTCTATACTATAATTGTGTGTGGGCAAAATGATTTTAAAAGATATATATTTGATATATAGATAGAATTTGGCTTAAGGATACTATTTTTCTCTTTAGCTTTGAGCTACATTTACATAATACTTGAATTCTGTTTTGTTGAATCCTATTGCAGGATAACTAAAGATACCTTTATTTAAAAAAAAAAAAGGTAGGGCGCCTGGGTGGCTCAGTTGGTTAAGCGACTGCCTTCGGCTCAGGTCATGATCCTGGAGTCTCGGGATCGGGTCCCACATCGGGCTTCCTGCTCAGCAGGGAGTCTGCTTCTCCCTCTGACCCTCTTCCCTCTTGTGCTTTCTATCTCTCATTCTCTCTCTCTCTCAAATAAATAAATAAAATCTTAAAAAAAAAAAAAGGTAGCCCTGATTACAATATGTTTGTGAAGTTTTTTCAATTTGAGGATCAGGCTGGAAGGTATCTCCTAGTTTTGTATTTATATCTGCCTTAGCTTCCTGTGAAGTTCTGAAAATCTTATCCCTGGAATCTGGAATATAGATAGTCTTCAGGTTCATAGCTTCACAGAAAATGTTTCCTAAGCAATTGGTTTAACTAACCTTGGGTCAGGCTGGCTGGTTGTTTGAGAGAGGCACAGTTTGACATTACTGATGTGGGCAAACATAACAATTATTTATAGAACCCAGAGTGGTATAGAGGAATCCACTCTGCTGTGGGACTAAAACAGAATAGTTTTTTTTTTTTTTTTGCATTTCTCACCTGGTTCTTTGTAAGTATTTTAAATGTGCTGCTTTTTGTATTAGCAGTTGGAGCAATTCCTTTGATTTAAGGTGAAGACTGTGGAGTAGATGCATAATCCAACTGGAGTTTTTTCCATTTTTTAAAAAATGCTGGGTTGGGCACAGTCTCGGGGTTTGTTTTATACAGAAAAGGAAATTTCAGCTGGAGGAAAACAAGCTGAAGAGAGTCAAAAGAGTGCAAGCATATGGGAGTTCACATGGTTACTTCTCTTGTTTTTGGTGTTGGTATGATTTGTGAAGATTTGAGAATTTGTAGGGTAAGACAAAGTTGGAATCTTGACCATTCAATTAAGCAGCAACAGTGGGCAATGAACATGGGCTTCTATTGTATCCAAGTAGGTATTCATTAGCTGAGGCACCATTATTTGGAAAGACCAGCGGGGGTTGCTTTGCGACCAGGTCCTGCCACTTCTAGTCAAAGTAACATAGCAACAGTGGGTTATGTCTTATGGTGTTTCATTTTAGAAAGAGGAAGAGTTTGTCCAGCAACCAGGCATTAACTTGATAATTAGGATGACTAAGGCTCTATTCTTTGACTTTATTCCTATTTGTTGACCCAATTAGCTGTTTTGTCTCGGGCCTGTTATAAAGAACCATTTGGAAGACAACTCTGGTATCTTAGAAAATTCGAAGAAACAACTTAAGGAGTTGAAGTTGGTAGTAATACACTACTTGAGAAATATACTATTGGTCTTATTTCTTTATAAAATAAGCTGGGTCTTATGGTGAAATAACAGAAAGGAGAAGTAGAGTTTGCTGGTTAGTCTTAGGATGTTCTCCTAGGATAAGTGAGTCTAAGTAGATGCCTGCCATCCAAATGATGGAGACACATCCTTAGACACATGAAGCATTTCTATTAGCCATACAGGAACATATTTTCTAGGAGCCAGGATATGGTGAGAAAAATAGATAACCCAGAAATGTCTTTTGCTTAGAAATAATCAACATTGATAGAGTGCTGTCAACTTAGTTTGCACCTGACATTACTTCATTTGCTTAGGCAACAGCATTGCTGTCCTTGATACCCCAGTTGTATATAGATGGACAGGATCAGAAAAGTTAAGGGCTTCAGATCCAGGTTTTCTGGTGCTAGTTGCTGTTCCCTTTCTGCTGTGTCCTGCTGTCTCACAGGGGAGGGTCTGTTGATGGCTGACTTGCAACTCCACCGGAGGCCAAGCAGGCAAGGACTGATGCAGCATTTTCAGATAGGTATTTATTATTAGGCTTTGCCCTGTAATACCGGTTAAATCATGCCTTAGGCATGTCTTTTGGCAAGGTGAGGGCACGTATAATGCATTTTTATAAAGTTAAATTCCTGTTGGGAGGCTTTTAAGGTTTTTATATTTTAATGAAATTATTAAAATGGAAGTTCAGACTTGCATAATTCATAAGCATTCACTGCCTCTTTTGAAATCTCTGCCACTAAACTCTTTTTTTAAACATTTTAGTGAAATTCTTACATAAAACATGGACGCAACTTTCAGTTAAGATTAAAATAGATTTCTAATTATAGTAAACGAAAGCTTCACTGTAATAAAATAAGCTCTTTAGGCTAGTTTCATTTATAATGTTTTCAACGGCATGCAAAGAAGGTACTATAAAATTCAAGAGTATTTTTTAAAGAGTATTTTCTAAATACACGCTTTAAATTGCAACTTTTAATATACACAGCTTTCAAATGTTTAAGTAGTTTTATAAAGTGTAGAAATTGAGAAATTCTCTTAAATGTTAGTTTTGACTCTTGTAAAGGTGTACATTTTTACTTTCACTTCTGGCGACTCAGATACTTTCAAGTTGGTATCAAAATAATGCTGCTGGATTGAGTGTTTTAATGGATTCAAACTCCTGCAAAGATAGCTGATGAAAATCTGAAAATCTATGAGCTAATGACCTGACTTATTTTTTGTACTCTTTGCAATCAGTCGAGGTTGTCTTTTTAAGCAACACATTTTAGGTTTTGAACTGAGGATAATTACATCTTACTTTAAAATCCTTTCTTATTTAGAGGCATGATGAGACTGTATAAAAACGTAATATTTTAACTTTTGGCAAAAGAGCCAGTAGTAGAAGTAGCAGCAAGAAAATTTCAGGAACATTTAAAAAGGAAATTTCTCCCATTTTCTCCCCTGTTGTTGATATGTAGGACCTTTTCTGTGTTACAGGGATATTGATGCCTTATCTGCTTTTTTCCAAAAAGAAAGTTGTTACTTGTCTTACCTCCATTTATGGCATTTGATATTAACCTGGGAGGAACTGATATCATTACTACATTATATTCCTTATCCCCGGAGCACATTATTCTTCTCTTTATTTTAAAGTTCTTCAAGTCCTTTGAAGTAATTTTCCTCCTATTATAAGGGGATTACTGAGTATATCATGATCTATCCAAACAAAAGGATGCAAAGTACATTTCTACATACCGATCCTGAAGGATCTCTGTTCTATATTGTTAGGTGAAAAAATATTACAGAATGTTTGATATGATCCCATTTTTGTAAAATGCACGTATATTTATGTGAGTGTAATTTATATAAAGCAGAAAAGGAAATCTGGATAAGAAATTTCAAGTTGTTTCCTTGAGGCAATTAACTATCTTTGAATGGGAAGGGATTAGAAGGACTAGTTGGTCCTTTACCTCACATATTGAAGTGGTAGGATTACGGGTTATTTTAACTTAAGATTTTCTTATTTATTTACGTATTTATGAGAGCTAGAGAGAGAGTGTGAGCAGGGGGAGGGGCAGAAAGAGAGAGAGGGAGAAGCAGGCTCTCTGCTGAGCAAGGAGTCAGCCGGACGTGGGACTCGATCCCAGGACCCCGGCATCAGGACCTGAGCCGAAGGCAGATGCTGAACCAACTGAGCCACCAAGGCACGCCTCTTAAGCTTTTCTATAATTTTAAAACTAAAAATCTAGGGAAATACTGTTATGGTACTACTTGTGAAAGTGTTTGTTTCCTTAATTAGGATATGAAAGTTATTATGAACAAGTGGCCGCTATAATATTGGTGGATAACTATGAAATCTCAGTTCCCTGTGTATATGCATTCTGCAAGTATATTGTCACTAAATACACATTCAGATCTTTTTGGTTCACGGGGGATAATTACGCTGTCATGTTGTTGGCTGAAGTCAGTTTGAAATCTATGCGTTTATGTCAGTCAACTGGGTTGCTTTAGTTTTGGGTAAAAGCAGTTACTGAGGATATTAAATAATTCGTATTTTTAAGTTAGAAACTTAATTTCCTAAGTAAACACTTAAAATCATTTATTTGTAGAAGAAAAAAATTATAAGAAGCCTCCTAGTTTTCCAGGGATCACTAAGAATGATGTATAACCAAAGTTAAGTCACTAGCAATTCAAAAAGGCAACGAGCGGTTATGGTCTCTTGACTCCTTTTGTAAGGAGTTAGTCTACAAAGCAGTGAATAAGTAAGATGATAAATCATTGGCTTATCTGTTCATGTTGGGCAAAAGATGTGACTAGTGGACCATTTTTGTCTTCACTGGAAAATGTCTTTCTGACTGTCACTGAGAAATAACTATAGTGATGTGTGTGTACATTTCTGGGTCACTCTTCCTTTATCCCCAGGAGATAGTCTGTTTCATTGTTTTTAACTACTGAAGAGGGTGAGGGAATGAAGGAAGAAAAATGTGAAAATGATAGCTGAGATAATTTCAACAATTAGATTTTGGTTTACTCTGATTTTATTTTTTAACTGTTCCTATTACATGACTACTATGTAATGCCAAGAGAATTTCATTAAGTAAAAACAATTAAGTCAGATCAGTTAGAAGATGAAGACAAAATAACCAGTTAGATGGGTAGAATTGGCAAGTTCCTAACTGGTTGTTTAGGCAGAGGATATTGAGGTATGTTCCCCTAACATGAGTGCTAGGGCCTCTGAGAAGGCAAACGTTAGGTAGAAGCCATCTCTGCTCTCCAAGTAGCTCATGATACAGCAGGTGGGAAGACTGGAGGAAAATAGAGTGATTCAATTGATAATGGAGAGCAGGAACACGGGATTAAGGAATGATGTACAAATAGTATATTATAGTCACTTCCACTTCCAAAAGAATCAAATACAATTTTTTAAACCATTGTTTTTGAGGTTTATTTCTTAGAGCATTGTTGCCATTGTTTAAGACTCGATAGTATTTTTCATTTTTGTCACCTGTTGTAGGCCTAAACGGAATCTTGTAGCCTCATAAAAGAGAAAAATGGCATAGATATTTGCCGTATATTTTTAATAGCCTTATTCAAAAAACTCTATCAGATATGGATAATCAAATCTCTTGAGGCTCACAAATGTAGTTTAAAAAACAGGAATATTTTGGGGCTTTAATCTTGGCAACACAATTACCTATTGAAAATCTAACCTTCCCTATTCCTTTCTTGTATAGTGAATGGAGAGCAGAGGATAGAATGGTCAATTCAAGGATGCAAATGTAGTCGTTTGTGTTGGATTACTGAGATATGCAGCTGTGGGGATCTTTTTTCTGATGGTTACCGTGGAAAGGCATGGGGGTCCTATAAGACAACACAAAATAAAGATTTAGAGATGACCCCTTTTAAGCCTGTAACTCAAAACAGGTTTATACTTTTATCTCAACCTGGTCCATCTCCTAGAGTAACAAGTTTTTACTACCCAACTGCAAAGAAAATTTGACAAAGAATTTTTGAGTAGAAAATGAGGTCATTCTGAATGGCCCTCCTTTTATGTATTCTCTTTCAAACATCAAGGTCACTTGCTAATTCTAGTACTGTGGGATGTGATAACAGGTAGGTATTATTACCTTAGCTCTACCTGTCATGATTTTGAGACTTTAATCATATGTCTGCTCAGCTTTCCTTTCCCAGACTACAAAGTCTCAGTCCTCTAAGCCTGTCCTCACACACAGCCCATTCATCCCTGTTTTAGCCACTTCCTCTGGGAGTTGATCACCTGACACCATCCATAGTTTTCCTGAGGTGGGCTGCCATAACTACGCATATTCCATACATGGGTGAACTTCAGTCTGGGACAAAGGGCATTTTTTCCCCCTCTTGTATTTGTAATAATTCCATGACAATGCCAAGCCTGTTTGGTTGTAGCCGTGTACTTGGTGAATGTCTTCAGTAGATGGTTCTATGTGACTTTTTTCTTATTTTATTATTGATCCTATTATTTTCTAATTTTATTTTTATTTTTTTTCTTTTACTGTATTATTTCCAAACTTGCCTATACTGAAGCTCATTTACCATATTTTGGCTTACTCTGCTTAGCAAGATCTTTTCATTTATCCTCTGAGCTTGGATTTCAATGACTGGAAACATTTCTGTTACCTTCAAAATCAAGTTTCTTTCTTTCTTTCTTTCTTTTTTTTTAAGATTTTATTTATTTATTTGACAGAGAGAGAGACAGTGAGAGAGGGAACACAAGCAGGGGGAGTGGGAGAGGGAGAAATAGGCTTCCCGCGGAGCAGGGGGCCCGATGCAGGGCTTGATCCCATGACCTGAGCCGAAGGCAGATGCTTAACGACTGAGCCATCCAGGCACCCCTAAAATCGAGAGTTTCAATGTGACTGGTAAAAATGTCTTGGTACAAACCTCTTTGGAACTTACTATTTCCACTTCTCCATCTGTGGATTTTTCTTGTTAACATTTTTCAGCCGAGATCTATTTTCCTGGTAAGTTGTCAATTGCAGTTCTAATTTCTTCAGAGTTATTTAAAAGTGATTTTTGACTTCCAGAGGTCCATAGCACTTGACAAGGGGTAGTAAGCTTTTATATTATAAGATCATATTGCCCTGTTCTCCCAGTAATATTACACACTGTCTTTCAGAATCAACCCTTGATAAAACTGAGTAGTAGGCAAAATTTTTTAGTCTTTCTCTACCACCTAATAGGCACTCAAATCCCTTAGACTTTCTTCCCTAATGTCTTAGTAACATCCCTACACCTCTACCAGTGACATAGTTGAAACAACATAGTTGAAAGACTCAATCACTAAAATAACATACCAATCCGTATGCAAGAAAGAAATGGAGATTGTCTTTTCAGCCCAGAAATCTATTAATATTTGTTGTCTGATCGTAGGGACACACTGATCCTGTCTTTGCTGTCTAGGCAACCAAAAACTAAATAGTCAACCAACTAATTTATATTAGTGGTTTCCATGATGGGATTTTAGTTTGGGTTTCAAGGGATTATGGGATTGGGTAGGATTTTTGGCCATCCCTCAAAGTGTAGCATGTAGTCATCCATCTGTTGTACAGGTTGAACTTGGTGAGACAGGATAAGAACTTAGAAGTCATGTTTTATTAATGGAGTCTGAAGACTGCTTGGGTTGACATCCTAACTCTGCCAAAAATTAATTCTGTGACCTTGGGAAAGTTATTTACCTCTCCAGTTCCATCAATAAAATAACATTAAAAATAGTATCCACCTCCTAGTGTTGTAATTGGGATTCAATCAGTTAAGATATATAAAGTATTTAGAACAGTGTCCAGCTCACATTATGTTTTGCAAGTGTCTCCTGTTATTTTACTTGTGTATCCAAGGATGGGCATATTGCTTGGCTCAGAGTGGGTATTGAAATGGTATTTGTTGAATGATTGGAGATGTTCCTGGGGCTAAAGGACTTATTTAGGCATTTTTGTGTTAACCGTTCTGAACTAATACATTTCAGCCTATCATTCATTTCTTGATTTCAGATCTAGCCCACACTCCACATCTGCTATCCTCATTTCATCAAAACCACTGTTAATCCTTCAGACATAGCATCTCTGTCCATTCTGCGGTAACTATGCCTGGGTCTCAACTTGCGTTAAGCTTTGGTATAACCCTTTTTAATAACTCAATTTCTAAGATGATCCAATTTAAAGATGTTATTCTTCTTTCTTTTTAGATCAATTTGTTCACATATTAGGGATTTAGATTATTTTATCAATATTATAACTAAGCATTTTGAAGCGTCACGGAATTTTATAGTATAACAGTCAAGCTTAAAATTATGATGAAGGCTTCTGACATCACAGCCAACTTATTATGCAGATTCCTGTCCTGTTAGCTCAAGATGCTAGTTTATTTGCATATTATTGCTTGACCCTGATATCGTGGCCGATTAATTTGTATATCCTTATCTAATTGGCTCAAATAAGTTTTTGCCACTTTATTTGTTGGCTCAGCTCCCAGCCTAGTAGCTTTTAGCTCCAATCACTTGAGTTCAGAGTGGTTTTCTTTGTCATGCTTTCAGCACCGATGGAAGGACAAATAAGAGTGGTGGTCATGAATGTATAAAGGAACAATCTACTGCTTTTGTCTTGTAGTAGGAGACTGCAGAAGACATAATTTAGACATGTGGACAAGTTATTTCTCAAGAAGGAAGATACTGGGCTGACAAAACAAATAGAACTTCTTATTTAAGGAAATGCCATTATATAAGGCAAAGGATGTATTCTACATCACTGACCAGAAAAAAGTTCTAACTTAGAATTAGGCTGACCTGGACCTCAGCTAAAATAATGGTGTAATATTGAAGCTTCTAAGTAGAGTTCTTCTTACATTTTTTTTCTTGTGATATAGTTGACTTATAACATTGTTTAAGTTTAAGGTATGCAACATGCTGATTTAATACATTTGTATATTGCAATATGATTTCCTCCCAGGCTTCAGCTAACACTCTATATACTTTCTATACGGTATTGTTTTCAAATTTAAGATGCATAAGAATAACATGGAGGACTTTTAAAATACAATTTCTAGGTTCCCACCCCCTTTATATTCAGTTATAGTTTGGTCTAAGGTAGTCCCTGAAATCTTAAATTTTAACATGTACAATGGCGTGATTCTCGTGTAGGTAGGCTACCCTATTTTTATGTGATGTGTTATTCTATCTACCTACTACCTGTACCCGAAAGAATGCTCTGCCCCTGCTCATTCGTGGTTTCTATGTGGAGTCTAGTGTTTCACTGAGGTTTGGGTGAGTTGCTTTTTCCTAGGTGACTTCAAATATTTAAATTGGCTCTATTTTCCAAATTCTATTTCTAGAACAGGAGAAATGAGAAGACATACCTATGAACAATTTAAAAATTGTATCTTAACAGTGTGTGTATATATATGTATGTATGTATGTGTGTGTGTATGTATGGAGGGTTGGGTGGGGTAGGCAAGGTAAATCTTAACGGGCTTAGGTCTCAGTTGGCTCAACCACACCCTGGCAGTCCGCTGCATAGGGATGGTGACTCCTCTACCACCATGAGTCCCCTTTCTTCCTCATCTCCCGTAAGTATTGCTGCAATTTGTGAATTTCAGTGCCCTTTTTCTTGAGGGACATAGATGCTTTTGGGGGAGGGGGAGGGAGCGCTCCCACAGCCGTACCCTTTGCTTTGCACAGTGTACGTTCCATAGTGATTAGACAGGACTGGGGGTCACCAGGAAGAAGACTAGGGGTGGGGCCTGGGGTAGAAAGTGAAAAGGAGAAAGATGATGAGGTAGAACACTTTCAACTACATTTCCTCCAGCCATCCCTCAGGACGTCTGACCTGATCCCATCTCATGGCCACCTCTCTAGCTCCTTGACTTTCAGGAGACTACTGGAATTGGTGTTTATGATGTCAGTCCTGCATCTATATTTTCCCAACACCTTCTTGTTGGCATGCTTGATGTGCTTTTGTTGTTCTCTTCACAATTGAGGTGACTACAACCCATATCAAAGAGGCAGGATGGACAAACTTCTTACTCTTGCCTATTTGCCATGGTTCCTGGCTGTACAAACCACTTGGAAAAATTTCAAAAGGACCATGTGCCAGCCGCAGGGAAAGAGGGAAATGGAATGGTCTTTGAGACATTCTGCATTGGGAATCCGAGTCTGGGCTTTAGTCCCAACTCTACCATCTACAAGCTATTGACTTTGAATGTCAGTAATGTCAAAAGCAATTGCCAGTATTGAACACCTTCTTTGTGTCAGCGTGGAGCAAGATGACTTATGTACATTATCTGATGCCTCTAAGTTTCAATTTTCTGAGAATATTATGTTCAGAAATTACCTCACAGGTCTATTATGAGAACCACATGAAAAAACCAAGTTAGAAAAGGATTTCTAAACTAGAAAGTCTTCTATAAATATGTTATAATGACTTAAGAGTTAAAATTTTTCCTTTCAGATTTCAGTTGAAAAGTTTCAACCTAAATGAAATTTAAAAGCTTCTACTTTCTTCCACTGTAGACATGTGAACAGTCCAGTCAAGTCTGTCCTTATAAGAAAGGTTGGAATTGGTATGATTTGCTATATGGGTAGATGATAGAGGCAAAATCTTGGTGCAATTGACACAGTAGAAAAGAAACCCTGCAGTAGAGTAGTAAGAAAAATTATTTAAAGTTTTTTCCACTTTTTTCAAAATTTCATTCAGTACCTTGTCTTAATTCACTCTTTGGTCTGTGTAAAACGTAGGTCTACTGATCTCATTTTTGCCTTAACTGACCAGCCAATCCTATAAAACCTTTCTTTTTTCCCATTCAATCAAGAATTGGTTAAACTGTTCATTTGTTGCTTTCACATTTTCTGTATTTAGCCCAAGATTTCATAAAGTAACAGAAATAGTTACAAGAATATTCAGTGAGCACTTAGGTGTACCAGATCCTATGCTTTATTTCTCACAGCACCTTTATTAAAAAAAATCCTCTTATTACTCCCACTTCATAGATAATGCAACTACAGCTCAGAAAGCTAAATAATTTGTCCAGTGTTAAACTGCCAGTAGTGGTAGAGTGGGATTCAAACCCTAGTAAACAACCCACTTTGGTCCCGATTAACTAGCCATGTCCAGCAAATGTAGTTAAACATTTGAATTACCTGGGATGATCTCATTATATAATTTTGGTCTCCTCAGACATAGGTTAAATTACTTTGAGATAGACCATCCAAGTGTTTAAAGTTATTTTAATGGTAAGTAGGTTAAACAAATTTGAAATGCAAGACTTGTTTTTCCAGGCCATAGCTCCTTTGTAAATAATTCATTATTCATTCAGCAGCTACGTTCGGTGTTACCAGTCAGGGCATTGTGGGAGATAGAAATACAGAGCACAGTCTAGTGAGAGAGAAACGTCCTGTTTGAAGGGTGTAAACAGACTGCTGTTGGCATTTAAAAAAGGGAAAGATGTGTCCTATTGGGGGTGGATCAGAAAAGACTTCATAAAGTCCCTCCATCCAAAATGTTCTTTCCCCCAGACACCCGATGGCTCATTTCCTCATCTCTTCCAGGTTATGGCTCAAATGTTACCTACTTATCAGGCTTTCTCTGACAACCCCGCTTAAAACTACTCCCCAGTATTTCTTATCCTACTTCCCTGCTTTGCTTTTTCCATAGCACTTATCGGCATATTACATGCTTATTTATTGGTACTCTCTCTCCCTAAATTAAAATGCAAGTTGTACAAGGGCAGGGCCTTTTGGCTGTTTTGACCACTGAGGTAAATCTAGTCTAAGAACAATGCCTAATACAAAGTAGGGAAACACTATATATTTGTTCAACAGATGGAGAAAATAAGACTTAAGCTTGGCCTGAATAATGGATAGCATTTAGCTGGGCATCGTTGGAAGGAAGAATTCCAGGTGAAGGAAATGATTTAAGCAAAGAATGGAGGCAGCAAATTACATAGTCTGTTTGAAGAGCTGTGTGCAGGTCAATTTGGTTAAAATACAGAAATGCAGTGGGACATCGTCTGGCGGGATCTATGTTATGTAGACCTGAGTGATTACATAATTTCATAGGCAGACGGAGCCCTTAAGATTAGGAGTCTTGAAATCTCCTTATTTAATATTTAGTAATTAAACAATCATTCCAGGTAATTCAAATGTAGGTAGGGGTAGACCCAAGGTGTGTGGATCCTGAAGCTAATATAATTTTAGACCCTGGCGAAACAGCCCACTTTGATTCAATTAACTAGCCATTTTAGCAAATGTAGTTTGACATTTGAAAAAAAGAACATAAAGAAGAAAAAAATACATAGAAAAAGCTGAATGCTAAAGTAGAAATGACCTCTGGCCTTGCCTCTTTTATGTAACTGCTGAGTTGGAGCGGTGCGTGGTAGGAGTCCTCCCAGCAGCCCTTCCTTCCCCCGGGAGCCGCTAGTAACCTAATTACACATGGAAGTGATTACAGGCTCCATAAATATATTCTGCCAGACCCAACTTTCCTTAACTAAATCTCAGAAGTGCTTGTAGCCACTCAGATGCTGCTGAACAAGAAGAGATGGATGATGGCAGTGAAGTTGGAGACCCAGACTATGACTGGCAAATTGGGGCTGAAATATCAGTGATCGTGGAAACTCATTTCTAGGACCTTGGAAGAAGACAGAACAAATGAGGGACCCTGAAGTTTTATTGGCTTCCTGGTTAAGCTGCCTCTGGAACTCTGTTAAAGGGAATACAATGAACTGGAAGGAAGATTAGAGGAGTTCTGTATATAGGTGATAAGGTGACGGTTGGCATGGGAGTTGGGAGAGGAGCATGTGAGGCAGGATACAAAGACACCATGGCCATTGAACCCCAGGAAAGAAAGGTCAAAGGTGTCTGAAGTCTTACCTCAGGATACTAAGTAGTATCTGGGAGTGAACTGTTCTTAAAGCTGAGAATTTCTCTGTACATTAAGTGCTCTTTTGTTTTAGGTTTGAATACCCTACATTTATTAGATTACCAATGCTCAAATGATCACACCTTTGGCCAGTGAGAGTGTCTTTGGGGTGGCTTCCAGGTCTTCTGACATGACCTTTGTATTTTTTGGTAGCTTCCTTTCTTTCTGGTTAGATGAGATGTTCTAGGCTTATGTACTTGCTGTGCCCTACCTGGAACCTACCGTTTCTCCAATAAGTACCAGGTTCTTTTAGTGAGAAACTGTGTTTTCAAGCCGTATCTGGTGCTAGGGATGCTCAGGCCACTGGCTCAATTTTTGTTTCTAGGCCTTGTCAGTGGACAGAATCAAAAAAGGTATATGTGTATATATACATGTGCAGGTCAGTTTGGTTAAAATACAGAAATGCAGTGTGTATATATATATATATATATATATATACACACATATATTTTGCATCTTATGCCCAGTAGATTTTTTTTACATTTCCAGAAGAAACTGCTCACTGTTTTAAATTCGCTCTATCATCCTTTAAGCAATGAAAGCAGTAAGCTTTTAAATGGGGTCTTTGTGACATGAATTAGTGCAGCTTCCCCAGGCAACTTATTTATAAAGAGAAATAAACTTAAATACCAGAAGAATTTGGTTGACAAATTAGTAGTTCAGTAAGTGGAAACTCAGCTTTAGCATTTTTGAGCTGTTAGGCTTTAGAATATAAAATGACCATGCTGCATTAGAATGACCTTTTTGAAGTTTGCAATGTTTTTATTAGAGAAAGCACTGAATAGCCAGTAATGTTGGTTTTAATTCCACAGCCACAATGACAACTATAGTTTATTTATGATGACCTTGTGGCATATAAAGAAAATTTCTCATGCTTTAATGATTTACTATAAAATTGAAAATATAATTATACAGAAGAGAAAATTTTAAAAAATCCTATTCAATTGTGAAAATCCTTCAGCTGACTTTGCTTTTGAGGAAAAGTATACTTAAAAAAAAAAAAAAACTAAGTTTGGGTTATATAGAACTTAAGATCCAAAAGTCTCCTCCATCCCCAACATAAACTGTAGATATCAATGCATAACTTTGGTGATTCATCCTCAAATAGATTTTGTTTACTTATATTTGAAATGCACCTTTAATTTAACAGTATTACTAAAAACTGTTAAATATCTAATAAAGAAGTCTTAGTGATAACACTATTTTCATGTCATGGGTAAATTTTGGTTAAAAAAAAAAACCCACAAAAAACTCAAAATGGTCATAGGCATTGCCTTTTACAAGAGAAGCAAAAGAAAAAAAAATTCAGCTTTCAGTGCTGTAGAACTAATGATTTCTACTCTGGGTATGAAACAGGAAAATAGATTTCCTCTTTTATGTTAATTCCAATAAATTGAGAGCGGCTTCTGGAGCACTGTGTTGGGATGGATTCTGAGACTGCTTCCAGTCTCCGTGGGAAGGAAGCTGTGATCAATAAGGAATGGGGAGTTGCAGCATGTGTGCGATGGATTTGGTATCCACGATGAAACAGCATTTTAAAAAACCCAGTAAACATCGCAGTCTTACCAGATAAGCCACCCACGTCCATCTTCTTCAGGTTCTTTGCCTCCAGAATGACAACAGTCAGCTTGCCGGCAGTCGGTACGTAGCGAAGGGAGAAGCAAATATCACCCAATTTCTCTTGCTGTGAAAACCAATAAGAAACTATAGGTAACTTTTCGAATAAAGGTGAATATAGTTTTTACAGATACATTGCAAATTCCTCAGGAAGAGGATTACAATTTCACAATTAGAATGTGAAAGCTCTTAGGTTCATTGGCGTTTACCCAGTGGTCTTTCATTGACTGATGTATGAAGAGTGATTGTAACCCATTTTGGTTTTAAATAGCTCATCTATACTTAATCATTAATCAAAATATATCCATAATTCAACAGTTCAGGAAACGAGACCAAGATGACTTTTTTAGAAACTCTACTCTGAATAGCACTGCAACGTTCTTGGCAAAATTTCATAACTTTATCAAATAGCTTTGAAAAGAGCCTAACACTCTTTTAGTAGAATCAACCTACCTAAATTTTTGTCTTTTTACATTTCAAATAAGATTATGACTAATACTTCATATTTAGATTTTTGGGAGAAGGACTTGTATTTGCATTAGATTGAATTTTTTAAATAATTTTTTTAAGATTCAGCTCTTTTATTTACTTTTAAGTAAGCTCTACACCCAACGTGGGGCTTGAACTCACAACCCTGAGATCAAGAGTCGCATGCTCTACCAGCTGAGCTGGCCGGGTGCCCCGGACTGAATTGTTAATGAGAAATTCTGAATCCTTAGTAGCCAAAAGGCAACAAGAAGTCTTTGCCATTTCAGTTTTACTCAAGTGAGATCCAACTTTTTCCCCTTATTCTAATATTTGTACAAATCTAAGCAGTAGGTTGGAAAATTGAAATATACAGTAATACAGCACATGTCCTAGCCCCTCCCGTTGTTTCACGGGTTTCCTATTTCAGGCCCAAGGAACATTCACCAATCCTGTATCTCTGGCATTTCTGAACATTTCATTCAGAGTTTAAAATTAATGTATAGAGACCTTTGACTTTTCTTCAGAAAGAACCATGGGTTCTCATACCTTAAGCGTCTTAATTTTTAGGATAACTAATTAAGAACCATGGTATTGTTTAACATGAGGAGAATTTGAATTCACATAAGCATGAGAGTGGGTGGGAGGCTGGTGGTATCTAGATGGCTTTCTGATACAGGGAATTAGGGATGTGGCAAATTAGGGTTTATTTCTTAGGACATGCTCTCCCCTCACCCCGCAAAGTGAATTCTGATTCCAAAGATGATGGTTGTGTCAGACTTCCGCAGATAGGCTCAAGGTAAGAATAAGGTACAGAAAGCCTTCTCATGTTATGTTCTTATTAGAACTGTATTTGGCCTTATCTATAACTTCATGTGTGTGTTAAATAAGCCTGAGTCTCCAGTGTGGAGATACTTGCCTAGATGTAATTGAACAATTTAAGGAAATACAATTCTTTTTACTGGGTACTGGTTCTAGCCATCTATAAAGGAAACAGAATGGGGCCCCTGGGTGGTGCTGTTGGTTAAGTGTCTGACTCTTGGTTTCGGCTCAGGTTGTGATCTCAGGGTCATGCGGTCCAGCCCCCTGCAGGGCTCCAAGCTCAGTGGGGAGTCTGCTTGGCACTCTCTCCCCCCGCTTCTGCCCCTCCACCACCCCACACGTGCGCGTGCCTGTTCTCTCTCAAATAAATCTTTTTTTAAAAAAATGGGTGTCTACTTGTTTTGATTTATCTATAGGTGAGAAGTAATCATTCTGTGTGTGTGTTGGTGGGGGGAGAGGGAGAGGTACAGATTTTCTGCTTAAGTAATGCTTTATTGAAAACATCACCATACGTGTTTATAACCCCCAGTTCTTTGATTCCTTGAGTCTTCCTAGCATCTTATCCATATATCTCTTATGTCACTAAAGACTCCTATTTTTGTTTTATTGTGCACATGTCTCCATTTTCCAACATGACTCCTTGAAGCCTGGTCCTTGGCTGATTTATCACTTTCCATGCATCCTCAAAAAGTAAATAAATGAAAATTTTGGATAATATCCCTATCTTGAACTATCTAGGTCCTATCTCCCTTCCTTTAGTGTAGATAACAGTTACTTCTAATGTGCTCAATTCACGCAAAGTGCCTACTTACCCCCTAGGAATTTGCACATGAGGAGAATCTAGTAGAATACATTCCTTTTCATAGTCTTTGAAAATACACAATGGGAATCAAGATCATAGAAATTAATAAAAGTGTGGACAAATTCATCTGAACCTTATAAATGTAAGTGAACAAAATTGCAGTTCAAGAATATTCACTGGGAGGAGGGTTCTTTTTGCAGGATTCTGTCTTTTTGCCACAATACCCTCCCTGGAGAACTCACTCTGTTGCAGAACCGGGTTACTCTAACTGTTCTAGTTAGGCATTTTAGATGACCTCTTTTAAATGGCCCCTCTCAATTGCCCACTGTCTAAATCTATAATTTAGGGCATCTCAATTGTTTTAAAGAAACATCATAACTTTCTTCTAATACTTTTTTATTATTCAATCCTGTGATATATAGGGAATTTTTGAGATGTTGCATAATCTCTAGCTTCAGAAGGGTACAGTTATAGAGTTTGAACCTATAATGCCTCAGGTAGGAGAAATATGTGAAATTACCTGTAATTATAAAGCTATGGGATGGAGGAAGAATGAGTTGGGGGGGAGGGTGAATCGAAATGGATGTTTTAGGAGAAAGAAAAATATGGAAGAGTGCTTATTAACACCATTTTCAGATTTATATTTATTTTATAGTTAACTCCTTAATTTAGGAACTTGAATGTATAAAATTTCATATGCTTATTAAATTATAACTGATATGCCAAATTAAGCATATCTTTTTATACTAATCAACTGAAGTAACTTTACAGTGTTTGAAAATCTTATGACTTCTGTATCTGTAAGCCATTTGAAAGCTAGTCACTATTCTGGAATTTGTGTTCTTTATGGCATCAAGCAGATAGAAACTCATTCTCTAGAAGAAGGCAAATATCCAATTCATATGAACCTTTATCTTAGTTATATTTTTTGAGTTGTCACTATGTGAGATATAAGTATATGCTTTTTCTAATTCTTTAAAAAAACAGCTTTAGTAATTTTCTAAAACAAAATTTCAGAATTGGGACAACTTCTGTTACCTGCTGGTTTGACTCTTGATTAGATTTAGGACATTTCCAAATAGGATTGCAATGTGTTTTTCATATGTGGTGAATGAGGTGGGAACCTGAAGTTCATGTGAAGCAAAGAAGACCTAGGATATGCATCATGGGGAGGCTGTGAAGCCACCCTCAGAAGTACATGCCTGGTGCTTCTGCTGACCCCTCCTGAAGATGGGTTCTATTTGGCCACAGCTGAAACAAGGCTTAGGTCTGAGGCTTACTTCGTAAGTGTGTGTTCTTACTTCAGGATCTTAGATTGAGGGGCTCATACTAGTATGAGTTGTGGGACAACAAGTAGTTTCTTTTCCTCTATGAAATCTTTACTGAACTTCTATGATTAGATGGAGATGTACTCTTGTTCCGGGAGTCTTGTTCTCGCATACGAAAGTTTTACTCTATCTCTTGTCACTTACACAGAAGAATTGGAATTGTATGAGAGTTTTTATGGACAGTTTCACATCAATCTCTTACTTCATAATTTTCACATGCCAAGCGTTTTTATATATCACTTTAAAGTTGGAGAAACCAAGATTTCTACATTAAAAAAGAGCTTTCTTTAGTGGGGTTATGGTGATGGGAAACAGCGGTGGTTCTTGGAAAACTTACAACATAGAAAGATGATCCTCCAATCTATATCTCAGCTCCTTACTTCTCCTTGACAATTCCGTCTTGTTTTCCCTACAACAGCCCTGTGAAGTAGGTACTGTTTTTCTCCTTTTACACATGAAGAGTTTGAGACTCAGAGGTTACATATGGTTACATAGCATCTCCGTGTGGACCTCTGCAAGGTCCTTTGACTCAAAATAATGAGTTTTCTTTACTATCAGACCACCATCTGGAATGACAAACCAATACTCCAGCTGACCACCCACTTAAAGAGTCCGCTCTCACTTTACATTCATACTGTCTAACTAAATGGATGTTTATCACCAAATCTTCCCCTTGTCTGTTCTTTCCGACCTCCCTTTCAGTCAGGATCACTAAGTAATCAGTTTCCAGTGACCAACGTTCCTTCTGTTTTCCTTTAGTCCTTCAGCCCACAAGTCTTGACATTTCTTTCTCTGTCAGTGTCTCTCAAATTTTTAAAATTTTTTTTAAATTTTACTTAATTTTCCCCCGTCCTTATCAACATGTCCTCTACCCTCCTCTCTTCTCCCTCCAATATGACCTCCAACTCTACTGTGATATTTGCCACTGTCACCATCACTATCACCACCGCCATCCCTTCTGCCTTCATTCTGTTTGAGATCAAGCTCTAAACACTTCTGTCATCTTTTTCCTGCAGCAGTCTGATGAAAGATCTCACGAATCATAGTCTCTCCAAAGTCCAGTGTAGACTGTATACATACTAAAGCCAGGCTAATCTTTGGAAGTCTAAACCCATTTTCCTGACTTTGAAGAAACTCTGTACTTTGTCTCTGCCCTATATAAATAGTCTTCTTCTACTTTACTATCTGTTCAACCTTCAGAATATATGTTGAATCTGACCTCACCTCCCTACTTAAAGGCCTTCACTCTAGTACAGGTATGGAGACCAACCCTGCTGATTTGCAAAAGACTATTGGTTTTAGCCCTAAACATCCTGTATGCTCTGAGAAACCTCAGTCCCAGGCAAACTGTAATGATTCATAACGTTAGGCCCAAGTTCTCATTGTTGACCTAGACCTCTACAGTGACCTCCTAATAGCCTCTCTGCTTCCACTCTTGCTCCTTTTTAGACTCTTTCTCACATACCAGGCAGAGGGGTCCTCTTTAAAATGGAAATCTGATCATGAGACAGTCCTACTTAAAGCCCTTCCATGCCTTCCCATTTGACTTAGAATGATCTGTATTCTTGAAACAAAAAAACCTATGTGGTCTGACCCTTTACCTACTACTGCACTCCTGATCTTTCTCTTTTCAAGACATGCCAGGCACACTTCTACCTCAGGGCCTTTGCCTTGGCTGTTCCTTCTGTCTGCAATATTCTTCCCCCAGATACTGTGATGGATTGTCCCATTAGTAATTTTTTTTTAAATTTTTGAGAACGTTTTATTGAGTTAGAAATTACATACAACAAAATTCACCCTAAGCATATGGTTCAATGAGTTTCAGCAAATGCATGCAGTCATGAATTACTAACAAAACCAGGATATAGAACATTTTTTAAATTGTTTTTAGCTTTCTTCTCATATGTCACTTCTTTAGAGTTTTTATATGGTCATCCTATCTCAGGTCCTGTCAGCTTCTAAACATATACCCTACTTGTCCCTTTGCCCTGCTTCTTTTTCATTCTAGCACATATTACTTAAAATTCTGTTAAGTTTGTTTAGGTTTTTCCCACTAGAATATCAGGTCTATAAGGGAAGAGAAATGTTTTTCCCATTGCTGTGTTCTAAGCCCTAGAATAGTGGCTGGCACAGTGTCAGGGTCCATCTATGCCTCTTGAATGAATAAATGTAGATTGCCTTCTATCAAATACAGTCAGATTGGTCCCCATGTTATCCTCTATTGTTACAGGTCAAGGTCTCCAGGAAGCTGACTCAGAGATGTGCAAGCAGGAGGTTTATTGTGGTGTGTCCTTTAGATCAGCACCTATGCGAGAGTGCAGGGAGCAGAACTGCACAGGCACAGAAGTTGGGCTGTGATGTAGTCCTATCAGAGGCCTCAGCCAATCCTAGGGGGAGCTCTGGAGCTGGGACAGCTCTTCAGATAGGTTATGAATTCTTAAAAGGGGTGAAATTTTTATGCTCCTGAATTTACCAGTCATTGGATGTGGGCTGTCCCCACATCTTGGACCAGGGCTCTCTTCTGCTGAGGGTGATGCTGAGAAGGAGGATCGCAGTTATGGGCCATCAGCCATCAACACTCTAGGCAGCCAGTGGAATAAATACCTTGTTCATAATGATGGTACAAGATTGGTGTGTATGGGAGGCAGTTCATCAAAGCAATTACTATATTTCCATGAGTTCTCTTCCTTTTCACCACCAAATTTTTGCATAGTCAGGAAATCCATCTGCAAATGTCTTTAGTCCTTTCTACCTAATAAAATTACCCCGACCTGTAAGACTTAGTCCAAGTTCATATCTTTAACGAAGTACCCCCTTACTATTCTAGCTCATGTATATTTCTGCTAGTGATTGCTTTATAGCCATCAGCATAGTGCCTCGCGATGATTTATTTTTCCCCTCTATTTATTTCATATGTGAGTTTCTGTCATCCTAAACTCCAGAGGAGCAGGGATTGTACTTTATAAGCCCTTATTATGTGCCTTTTTAGGTAGTATAAATAACTGTTGATTGTTTTGAAATGAGCGCCTCACCAACTGTTAGCTTTGTAAACAGCATGGACACTAGTACTTTATGAACGGTATATCCAGTTTAATCAATGAGTCAACTAATGAATATATTTGGAGCTCCTCCTTTGTGCCTAGTGCTGTAGACTTGGCCATGTTAGCCCTTTCGGAGAACTAGAAATGAAAACGTTTCTGGAAATGTAGTTTTTACAAGATAATTTCAAACCCTATAGAGTTGCAGCTGACAGATGAGTGCTTTTGCTGGTGTGATTATCTCATGAAGGGGCCTTATTACTATTAGGAATTTCAGCTTTATGTATAATTTATTTTAGTCAATTGCCTTGATCACTAGGTGGAAATTGCCAGTTAGTGTAACAAAGTTCCAACTGTGAGATTCAGAGAAATTAACCTGCTCTTTTAGAGTATGGACTGACAATCAGAAAGAACCTTTGTTCTGAGCAGCTTGATAATTCTGTTATTTTTTTGAAGCAGCCACTGAATACAGTAGACACAAATTAATGATTTAATAGACAACTACAGCAATGCTTTTCCTTTTTGAAAAGCATTACATATAGATATTAGAACAGAGGTCATCTCCAATGGATAAATAAAAAGCTTGATTCAAAATGAATATTTATTTGATGGCTTCTACCATCCATCATTTTATGTGTGAAAAGAGGGGTTCATTTTTGTGACCTTTGCAAATGGAGCTAAGTTCACAAGCTTGTTGGAAATGCTGTACTTTTGAATGAGTTTTAAAAAGGTACCTGAATTGACTTAATGCTGTGACATTTTACAAGGACGTATTCTATTTATGTTAATCCTAAGATTTTTTCCATGTGTCAAATTGGTGATAGTTTCTCCAAGTAGAGGGTTTTTCTCTGAGGTTGGGAGTCTATTTAAAATTTGACAAATAAAAAAATGGCAGTCCAAAGATCTCAAAATGAAAATCCAGATGATTTGCATATTCTTCATTTATAAAAATACTAGGACATTTTCCAGTTATAAAAGGGATAATGTCAAGTTTCTCATCTTAATAAGAGTAGCTTTAAATATATCCTTTGGGTGGTAGTAGCTTTCAAATTCATTTTATTCCCACAACTATACTCATACCACTGAACTATCTGCCAAATCAGTATTTACATCTAATGGTCCAGATGGTCACAGTATGAAGTGATGGCCGTGAATGTATTGAGGCTGAAAAGACTGAATCTGGCCTAATGTACAAATACACAGTAAATTGCTCAGGTGAATGAGACAGTATTTTATGTCTTTGAATACTTTATGAGGATACTATATAACCTATTAACTCTGGATTCATTTAATTATTCATTTCTTATTTAAAAAAATAGGTTCTACCATAAGACTCTTCTAGTCCAGGCTCCACAGATACTTAAGATGAGTAAGAGGACTTTACAAAGTTCTGCAAGTAGTGGAGTGATAGATTTAGATGGAGAATAATAATATAGTGCAACTGCACAACTGTACCATAGAGAAGGCGCCAATGCTACGGGAGCAAAGAGGAGAAGGTTGGAACTTTCTAGGGTCTAGTGACAGAACTAAGGAGGGGAAGACTTTAATTAGAGATTTTTCGCCCTGATAATCATCATCAATTTCTCTGGCCATGCCAAATGCACATTCTTTATAAAATTGATGTGTCTGCCATGCAAATCTAGCTTTATTTTTTTTAATTTTTTATTGTTATGTTAATCACCTCAAATCTAGCTTTAAAACAAGTTGTCTAACTCTCCCCTTTCAATCAGAGCTAGTATGTATTGGGGGGGTAATAAGTAAATGTCTTGGGGTAGCCAGTGCCTGAGCTGAGATATGAAGGTCAACAGGAAGAATCAATGTGAACCATGTGAAGAAGAGGGCTTAAAAACGTTCTAGACACAAGGATGCACCTGCAAAGTCCTGCAACCGCTTAAACCAAGTTACTCTTTTTTTTTTTTTAAAGATTTTATTTATTTGACAGGGATCAAGAGCGAGAGCAAGAGAGAGAGAGAGAGAGAGAGAGAACACAAGCAGGGGGAGTGGGAGAGGGAGAAGCAGGCTTCCCGCTGAGCAGGGAGCCCGATGTGGAACTTGATCCCAGGACCCTGGGAACATGACCTGAGCTGAAGGCAGTTACTTAATGACCGAGCCACCCAGGCGCCCCTCAAGTTACTCTTCTACAAATGTAAAATTCATACAATTAAAGACGGATATCTGCTTTATGATTTAGATCTTCAAAACTTCCTCTTAATATATTTATTTTCAATAGGAGATACACTTTACACTTGTAGTCCTATTAGATATAACAGAGACATAGGTATTCGGACATGATCAAAATAAGAATGATGAAAGTAGAAAGTCAACATGCCTATTAAAAATAAGTAACAGCAAAGTACACTACAGAACAGTGAAAAGAGCCGTAGACGAAGCTATGGGCATTTTCCATTTGTTCATTCAACAGATATTTACTGGACATCTCCTACACAGACACTGGGACACAATAAAGCATACAAAAACCAATGGGCAAAACAAATCTAGTAAAGTTATGAGTGCCTGGTGAATATAATAGCAAACACTACTATATTTTAATGAAAGTCCTATTTCAACCACCCTCTTCTCTAGATAGTGTCACATCCCTCCGTTCCTTTTGTGAGCCAAATGTCTTGAGCGAATCAGTGACAGTCACTGTCTCTATTTATTCATGCTCCACTGGTTTTGCTCTCCATTTTATTGAAATGGCTGCTGCTAAGGTTTCAGATGACCTTCATCTTAGTAAGCCATACATGTTTTTTTAACCCGAAGTCTCAGCAGAATCTGTTGACATCCCTCTCTTCCTTGGATTCTGTGATTACAATGCTTTCTTGATTTGTTTATCAAGTGCCTCTCTGGCCACTCAATCTTGGTCTTGGTCTTTCTCAAGCTGTAATCCTAACCCATTTCTTTTCTTCATAAGCTAATAGAGGCATATCTGGAGGTCTTGTGCGTTTGGTTGCAGACTGCCACAATAAAGCAAATATCACAGTCAAGTGAGTCAAATGAATTTTTTGGTTTCCAGTGCATATAGAAGTTTACTATACTGCAGTCTAGTAAGTGTGCAATAGCATCATGTCTAAAAAATGTATGTACCCTAATTCTTCCTAAAAAATGTTATCCATCACCTGAGTGTTCAGCAAATTGTAATCACTGATCATAGAGCGCCATCACAAATAAAATGAAAAAGTTTGAAATATTGCAAGAATTAACCAGAATGTGACAGAGACACGAAGTGAGTAAATGCTGTTGGAAAGATGGCGGCGATAGACTTGTTTCACAAACTTTCAATTTGTAAAAAGCTCAGTAAAGTGAAGTGTAATGAAAGGAATATGCATGTACTATGCCTGTCAATAGCTTTAGTAACAATGTAGAAGTGATTGCCATGTGCCAAGTTTGTATCTTCACTTTACTTTGTCTGAGCTCCAGACTCCTATATCCAACTGCCTACTTGTCATTTCTACATTAGAATATTTCACACACATCTTTGACTCAAATTCCAAAAACTGAATTCATGACCTAGTTTCACAAACCTGGTTCACTCTATTTCAGTAATGGCTATCAGCCTCCAACTAGTTGCTCAAGCCAGAAAACTCGGCATTACCATTGACCACTAACTACTTTAGAGTTCAGATTTTATCTTTTAGAAATTTCTCAAGTGGGTTCACTTGTTTTCATCCTTACCCAATAAATCTCATATTCCAGTATTAGAATCTTTGCCACTCTAATCCAATAATTGGTCATCTAGATTATTCTGGAAGTCTTAGTTGGTCTCCCTAAATTTACTCCTGAAATACAGTAGGCAGAATTACTTTTTAAGTAACAAATCTCAAAATCCTCAGGTAGGTATCCTGTTTCTCTAGGGATAAAGACCCACATTTTTACCATAAGTTATAATATGGGGTCTGGCTCCTGCTTGCTCCTCAGCCTCCCCTCCTGGCCCTTGCCCCGTCTGTGCTCCAGCCACATCAGTCGTCTTCATAGGATCAAATATGTCATGTTAACTGTACACTCAGAACCATCACATAAACTGTTCCTTTTGCTTGACACGTTCCGTCCTCTTGTTCTCCCTTTTGTTTAGTTAACTTTTACTCATCTGTCAGACCTCATTTCAATATTTATTTAGAGAAGCCCTCCCCGACTCACCAGACTAAATAGGGCTCTTCTTATATATTCCTTAGTAGTCCTCCAATACTCTTCTTTGAAATATTGATTACAATAGCCCTGTATTATAATTACGTACAGTTAACTGTAATCATGGACAGCAATCAGGTATTTGTGTGATTATTGCATTGTACCTCACTCCCATGAATTTGAGCATCTTTGCATAGTGTCCTTTTATCTATACGCACAACACCTGGCCCATGGAAGATGGTTAGTACATATTTACTGAGTCAAAGAATGAATATATGTTTACCGAACGCTTCACTCTGTCAGAGACGACTAGCTGTTTGTCAGAATCCACTTAGAAGTAGGATTAGTAATCCATTCCACTTTCTGTGGTTTGCCAAAAATGAGCAACACTTAGTCTTGTACTTAATTCTGTTTTCCGAACACTTACCTTATATTTTCAGTATGTCAGTCATGGTGCAAGGTAATGGAAGAAAAGGCTGACTAAAACTTGTTCTTGCCCTTAAGAGACTTGTTCTTGGCCAGGAAGAATAGGCATAAAACAGAAGTTCAATGTAAAATGGTAGGTGCCATTATAGAAACGTGTTTTTAGGAAGAACCACTATAGAGAAGGTAGAGGTATTTGTTGTGGTTAATCTTATGTGTGAATTTTGAGTGGAGGGTAGGGGAATATGAATAGAATATAGAATGGAAAGTGAGTCCCAGAATGTTCTTGTTAAAAGATTCTTCATGCTGTTATAGGTTGTGATGCCTGAAATACCACCATTCATACCCTTTTGCTAAAGCTTTAGATCTCTGGGAGTCCTTTAAAATGATAAGAAATACCATTTTGCCCCCTAGTGGATGACATGACAATCCATCATGGTATTAAATTTTAGTGGTTAGTTTCTTGGGGTATGGAAGATTTATCTGCGTGGAAATGGGCAAAAATGGGGTTGATCTTGATTATCTCTATAATTTGGGATGCTGCTTTATTTAGAAGAGGCATAAGTGGGAATCCAGGTAAATGACCAATTGTATGAGGACACGTGAAGAAAGGACATATAGAAAACAGTTGGGAAGGTATCCAAAGACAAACCTTTACCAGGTTGCCTTGTCCCATTAATGTTCTCCCTATGTTAATTACATGTCCCTGATTTTTCTGGGCCAGGCCCAATTTTTAATATTCTATTTTCTTGTCCAAATGTGACTTTGAGGTTCTGGGGTAAAGTGGACTCTTTACACTGGTTTCCATAGTTCAAAAAAATATTTTAATCATCTACAGTGAAACACAGATAGCAAGTAATTCTGAAATATGGACAACATATTTCTGAATAAAAATGCAAAATGACCTCTGCACTTAAAAGGAAACCTTGTAAGGAAATATTACGTAGAAGGTGGGCCATTGATCCTGGAACGTTCACTAAAAAAAAAAAAAAAACAAAACACCAAAAAACAATGCCAGGTAATCATTGGAAGGCATGGTTAGACGCTTTTCACCCTGAGAAGAGTGTTTTCTCTTGCGGCAGAGACAGGCAATTGGATGATTTCTACCTAGGCTTATACTGATGAAGCAGCAGTAAATTTTTACTAATCCTACTCAACACCTGCAAAGACTTTGTATCCTGACCTTTTGTCACTTGTAGTTATGTTTACTTTTGCATCCTAACTAACTCGAAAGGGTACTATGGGGTAATAAGGTCTTGACAGAGAAAGCTCAGTAGCCAGGGTGCTGTTTTTATCCAAAGAATACTTTTCCCTTTTTAGTTCCAGGATGATAGTGACCAAGAGGAAGTCTGGAGGGAAGGGTAGTGCCACACAGTTGGGAAACATCATTGGCCCAGGAAAGTTTTCCTTTTCCTCCTCATAAAGGGCTGGGTAAAAAGAAGAGACAGTGAATGCTGAGTAGACCCAAGCTGTGCCACTAGACAGCTCTAGGGGGCGCTTTAAGCAAATTCTTCTCTTGCTTTTGAACTAGATAAGTAGCACTTGCTCTATCTTTGAGGTTACATAAGATCTACATGTGAGCCCCTGGGGGAACACAAAATCAAGGAAAGAACCATAAGGAAGGTGATAAAAAGAGCGTGGTATAGACAGGCGAGTCACACAGAAGCTGGTGACTGGAGAAAAGCTACTTAAAAACAAGGTTAGGGAGGTCAGAGGCGCCAGCCCCGCTTCTCTCCTCTGACTTCCCCTGGTCGTGGGTCTATCCGTAGCAAATGGGAGACTTGAAGAAAAGAGAAGACGGGGAAGAAAAGCTGGTGAATTGGGGTTGGGGCGGCAAGGCAGTGGGGAAAAAATAGAGAAAGGAATAAAAAGCAGAGAAACAAATTGAGGAAGAGAGTAAAAAAAAGTTTATTATTTCATCTTCTATTAGAAAGAGGGCAGAAGGAAGAGAGACGATGAGGAAAACCAACTGGGGAATGGTGAGAAAAGCAGTGGGAGGATTTTAAAAGTTTTTTGGTGTGGACTCACTTCATAAGGGATGAGACCTGCCGCCTGGCGAGGGACTATGGAGGTGGGACCTTAATTATTAGTTCAACTGGGAAGAACCCAGGAGACATATTTGCAGTAATTCAAATCCACAGAAATAAAGAATTTGATTTGAACCTCAGATGACAGAGAAGATGGATATATTTTGTAGACTGTGTCAGAAGGAAAAGCACAAAGCACTGTGGTGATTTCCCTGAGCAAGCTAAAGCTAAGACTGTTCAATCTCTTCAGGATTGAAACAGGAGATGTTGGTTACAGCAATCTCATTGGGGAAAACAACCTTCTATGGTATGTTGAAGTTCCATTAAAGACAGCAGGGAGATATGACATTAGGACAGGGAAAATAGGAAAGTATGAAATAGAAAGCCATTGAGAAGAACATGGGTACCTAGCTTCTAAGTTGCTTTTAATCCAGAACAGAGATGCATTCTGGTGGTGGTTGGAACAGCTAGAGATGTCCTTTACATGTGTGTCAACAAGCACAAAAACAAAACGAAGCTTTCTAATAGAGTTTGGAATTAGTTGGTCAAGACTGAGAGGGGAAAAATGAAAGGCTCTGTTATATGCCCTAGTGATGCGGGGGGGGGGGGGGAGGGGAAGCTATGTCTAGCACCTGGCTGATAAATTTTCTTTAGCATTAAGATATCATTTGGATTTCTTATTAAAAGCAAAAAATAGAGGGCGCCTGGGTGGCTCAGTTGGTTAAGCGACTGCCTTTGGCTCAGGTCATGATCCTGGAGTCCCGGGATCGAGTCCCACATCGGGCTCCCTGCTCAGCAGGGAGTCTGCTTCTCCCTCTGACCCTCTTTCCTCTTGTGCTCTTTGTCTCTCATTCTCTCTCTCAAATAAATAAATAAAATCTTTAAAAAAATAATAAAAGCAAAAAATAGAAGTAGGATTTTGGGGATCAAGCTTTCTGATAGAGTAGGTATGCCAAAGGCAATGGATAAAGATCATTGGGAAAATAACTTGACAGGGTAAGAATGTAGAAAAGAAAGGGAAGACTGAGTAGGCTTTAAAAATGGTACATGGGTGACTTTGGGAACTTCTCTAGTTTGATGTTTGAAGAGAAATTATAACTAGATTTATATATAATAATTCAACTACCTTTGATGAATGGTAAGAATAAAATGAGATCAAAGATATAAAAGAGCTTTGAAATAGTAATCTGTAAATGAAAGTTATTAATATTATTTTTCTTGCTAGTTTAATAACAGTAGAATAACATTTTTAAAGTTTCCCCTACTTCATGCTTCATTATTATCTTTTTTTAGACATCAAGGAGCTGGATCTTGTAAAGATGCAAAAGAGCCCTCCATTTCTTGAAAACATAAATAGCTGAGGTGGAATATTTGAATTTCTGAATAGGTATAAAAGTCAATTATGACTATGGCCGTTTTAGTCCTTTCCAGGGGAGTAATAACCCTCTATAGATGGAATGCCATGGGAATTGTAAGAAACCCTTTACTTGAGATGAAGTTTTTGTGCTACAAGCATGTAGCGCCTACTTGGTAGTTTCATAGGGTCACTGTGAAAACCATCTAATCAGACTGTGGGTAATAGAAACAATCTTTCTCATACATAGTCCCTTCAGTTTTTGGATATAGATGGGATTCTGTGGAGCAGTGTATATAGACATATAGATTAAGAATTTGAACTTTTTCATCTTGACTATATCTAACTGACTTGAAGCAATGTGAAGTTTACTTAATTTTAGTGACTTCTTTCAGAAAACAGGTTAAAGTGAACAATTCAAAGGCGATAAATGAACATCCTTGACTGACATCTCCATTAATCTCGTGGTTTCTTAGTGAAGCTGTCTCATCTGCGTATTACTTTTCCCCCCCAGAGTTTTTGACTTCTATCTCTTCAATGGTGATCTTCTGTTCTCAGTCATTTCTGCTTAAAGGTTGCACAGCTCATTAGTGTATTTCTCATGTAGGCCTTAAATGCATTGCATGTTGTGGCAAAGTTACAGAGGAAGTCAAGATCATCTCTAAGTATATTTGGAATTCAATTTGCCAAGATTTCATAAATTGTTCATTTGGCAGAAACAATTTAGTTTCCATCTGTTTTGCCTAGGGGAAAGTTCATTGGTGTTCATTGTTAAGAATCAGAACATCATTAGAGAATTCAGTGGTCCCTTGGATGTCACTAAATCACACAGTGCAAAAATATACTTTATCTGCAAGGGAGTATGTTATGAATTTGAATGGCAGCCACTCTCTTCAGACAGAGCACATAGGTACATCTTATTTGCTTCATTTTGCATGTATTTCAGACTGAATGTTGGAGTGACCCTGCTGAGATGTGAGAGATTTTTTTTTTAGTTATGTAAAATACATTGCAGATTTTTGTGAGAAATGATTACTAAAAGAATTTTTTTAAGACATATGTTATGCAATTGTTAACTCAAGCATTTTAAACTATGATCAAAAACTATGATCCTTATTTGCAATGGTATTCTGGCTTTCATCTTTTTGAGCATGATGCTTTTATGAAAGAAAGTTTCTTAAGTTTGTAGGAAACATAAACAAGAAAACTGACCCATACATTTCTGGTCAATTTCACCAGATGACTTTTATCATTTTATTAGGATTTTGTTTTTCTCTGTGGTTTTTATCTATTATGTGATATCCTATTAATGGAAATCAATGTTAATTTTTTTAAAAGCACTTTTTCAAATGTGAAATCATGTAAAAGCATGTTCACCAACACTGTATCTTAAAATATTTTGTAGGTTTCCATGAAATCTACCTCAGGAAAGTAATAACCATTGTTCAATACATTCTGCAAAGGGACAGATTATAAGCCTGAAGTAATCCTTATTTCCATTGCCTTGAAATGAAAATTAATTCTTGGCAAAAAAAAATTAAATCACACAAGTTTCGAAGAAACAAAAAAATAGAATTATCATATGATCTAGTAATTCCACTACTGGGTATTTAGTCAAAGAAAATGAAAACACTAATTTGGAAAGATATGTACCCCTATGTTATTGCAGCATTATTTAAAATAGACAAGACACAGAAGCAGGCAAATGCCCATCCACAGATGAATGGATAAAGATGTGGGGTGTGTGTGTGTGTGTGTGTGTGATGGACTACTGCTCAGCCATAAAAAAGAATGGCATCTTCCATTTGCAACATGGATGGACCTAGAGGGCATAAGGTTGAGTGAAATAAGTCAATCAGAGAAAGACAAATACCATATGATTTCACTCATATGTGGAATTTGAGAAATGAATAAAGAAAAAGACAAAAATACTGAAACGCAGTGAACAAATTACTGGTTGCCAGAGGGAAAGTGGGTAGGGGGATGGGCAAAATAGATGAAGGGGATTAAGAGCATACTTATTGTGGTGAGCACTGAGAAATGTATAGAACTGTTGCATCATTACATTGTACACCTGAAGTTAATATAACAGCTATACTTAAATTAAAAAATGTGTTATCTGTAAAAAGCCTTTAGGTAGTCTGAGTCCTTGAATATTTGAAAGCATTTGGCTGGAGTAGGTGAACCATAGATACATATGGCTACTTTTGTGTGAAGTTACAATAGAAGAATCTTGTAGTTTTAAGCCTAGGGGGGAAATCACACAAACAAGTAGAGAATGTATAATATTATAAAACAGTTAATTCAAAATTTATCCAGAATAATTAAAGGTAGAGAAATGAACCACTGATGTTTCTTATAGGTGAGAATGGTACAGTTAGGTGGGAAAACTTTCTGAAGGAAGGTGTTTCTATTATAAATTAAGAATACTCCTCTAAGTGTCCATCAATTGATCAATGGATAAAGGTGTGTGATATATATATATAAATATATATATATATCTCCACAATGAAATATTAGTCATAAAAACATAAAATCTTGCTATTTACAACAACATGGATTGGAGCTAGAGAATATAATGTTAAGCAAAATAAGTCAGAAAAAGACAAATACCATATGATTTCACTCATATATGGAATTTAAGAAAACAAATGAGCAAAGGGAGGAAAAAGGAGAGAGGGAGACAAACCAGGAAACAGACTATAGAGAATAAACAGATTGTCACCAGAGGGGAGGTGTGTGGGGAGATGGGTGAAATAGGTGATGCGGATTAAGCAGGGCACTTATCATGATGAGCACTGGGTGATGTATGGAAGTGCTGAATCCCTATTTTGTGTACCTGAAACTAAGGTAACCTTGTATGTTAAAAAATTGGAATTAAAATAGAAACTTAAACAACAAAACAAAACTGTGTGTGGGTAAAATTTAAAATGGAACAGTTTACAGATATAAATTGGGGCAGTTTTTCCTGGGGGGTCTTTGAGAAAGATTCCTATTCTTAAAATTAAGGTATATCGGGCAAGGAAAATGGACTGGAGCCTAAGTCTGTATTCCTAAAAGATGTTAGGTTCACAAAACTTTTGGAGACATTTACTGCTGTAGTTAAGACTTCAATTAGACTGCTGAGTTCAAATCTTGGCTTCTCACTTACTAGCTGTATGATTTGGGAATATTCTTAACTTTTGTGGGACTTTGTATCCTCACCAATAAAATGGGAATGAGGATTAAAAAAAAATACTAAATCAAAGGACCATTGTGAGGATTAAGGATTTACTATATGTGCAGTTCCTACAACAGAACCTGACACATAGTAAGTGCTCAATAAATGTTGTTTTTAATTACAAGCCCTTATTTATGGATTTCAGATCTTCCCATGTCACCATGAAATACAGATTATCATTCTCTCTGGTGAGTGAACAAATTGAGGTTCAGCCATGTGAAGTAACTGTCTTAAGGGAACATGGTTTTTAGAACCCAGAACACAGGTCTATTAAGCACCAAAGTCCATGTTTGTTCTTCTGTGTGATGATACTTTTGAAATTTTAATTTTCCTTTTATAGAGGACCATTATTCAATAGTATTAAACTCTATGCCAGTAAGATACTGTTAGCATAAGGTGTTGAACTGGGAAAAAAAATCATACGGCAGGATTTCCCTGGTGTAAGTGTTCACAGCCTGATTCTTCCTCTCTAATATTATGCATCGTCTGTTAAGCAATTTGTAATTGCTTTCATGTCTTCCAGAATGCGCAGGAATCTGCAGACTACAGGTCCTGAATGACCGTCTCAAGGTCTTGCACAGCTATTGCAGACTGTTGAGATGAAAGTGTTCCTCAGAGGAGCAGAAGCATGTCCAAACACAAGCTCCCCAATTTCCCTTTACATTACCGAGGTTGCCTGAGCTAAATACACTGACTAAAAGGAGATGTATTACACTGCCTTGATTCAGAAGGGATAATAAAATGTTTTCCCCTCTCCTCATCGGGATTTAGTGAGGTCAAAGAAGAAAAAAAAAATGAAAGGATAGGCTTTCTGCAAAAGAGGGGATAAATGCAAGAAAGGGATTGTTTTAAGCAGTGAATTAGAAAAATATAAAAGCAAGCCCCCTTCTCTAAACAAGTGATAAGGGCTATCTTCTTGGTTCTCCTGTGGCCAAAGGTCAATGGATTGAGTGACTGAAGCCCTTGTTGGGCTGCAAGTAGTAGAGGTTAGAGCGGAAATCTTGAATCAGACAGACCTAGGTTTAAACCCTGGTTTGCCACTGATGAGCTAGTGACCTTCGGCAGATGGTTTCATTTCCTAGAGCTTCTGTTTCCGACTGTATACAATGGGGATAATGATGGTACTGATCTCAGCTAGTTGTTGAGAGGATTCAGTGAGATGAGATAGGTAAAGTGCTTAGACCAGTGCCTAAAGCATGGTAAATGCATAATACCTGCTAGTTATTTTATTCTTCTCAGTACCATTTCTATCCATTAACAATTAAGGATTTTTTAAAATGATATTTGATCCATCTTTGTGGGCTGCCTACTTGCCTAGTGCCCTGTGTAGTGCCTGGCACATAACAGATACTCATATTTTTGTTGTATTAATGGATGGACGGATAATGCCATGTGAATGTTTATATAGACACACCCCTGTAGTCAACTCTCTTACTAGATTGTTCTTGGATACGTAGAAGAGCACATGGACAGTCAGGAAGGGGGCCTGGAAAGAGGCCTATGTGAAGATGTGTATCTCACCACACTTGGACCCTTCCCTAGGTTCTCCTTCTGCTGGGAGCTACAGGATCTTCTCACATAGTGGGTCTATCAAAGTTGAAGTCCGTTGATTCCTACCGTTGGGTAAAACATGGGTTGGATTTTACCTCCCACTGGACTCTTCAGTGCTCCTGAGCTTGGATCAGCACAGTAAGGAGCAGGAGGTTGTAGTGGTTTATTATACCTGGCTGCTTAGCTGGGAGGAGTAGAAATGGCAATCAGGAAACTCATGAGGAAGCCTGTAAATATACCAGCCTAGACGGCAAGAATGAAGGCCGTTTCCTGTTCTCAAGGACATTTTTTTCCCATGGAATTTTTCTTTTTTTAGAATAAGTATATGGCTTTTGACTATAGTAAGCTTAATTTTTCTGAATTGCTCACAAATAGACTGGTAAGAACACAGTAGAAAATAAAATTAAGCAATGTTTGATTATGGGTATAGCATAATTTTGGAAACCTTAAATACTATATATAAAGCAAAATTAAGCAAGTTATTGGTGGGGGAAAATAGTGTAAATATCTTAAATAGAAATGAACTGTTTTAATCAATATGTCCAAAATAGAACTTACTGTTTTTCCTTAAAATTAATGCATCTCTTTTTGTAATTTCATTTATTGCCCTGTTTCTTCACTTCTCCATCAACCAAGCTAGAATTGGAATCATTTTCAATGGTTCTCTGCCTCCACCTGTCTAGTTGATAACAAACTTCTGTAAGCATATTTTTAAAACTTTTATTTATCTATTTGAGAGAGAGAGAATGAGCAGGGGTAGGAGCAGAGGGAAAGGGACAAGTAGATTCCATGCTGAGTACGGGGCCTAATGCGCGGGGCTTGATCCCACCACCCTGAGATCATGACCTGAGCCAAAATCAAAAGTTGGTCGCTTAACCAACTGAGCCACCCAGGTGCCCCTGTAAATACATTTCTTAAAAACGTTTTCAAATTTGAGTTTTCTTCACTGCCATATAGTTTTATACACTCTGCAACAATCTCCTAAATGGAGGCCAGAGACCCCAGTTAATTTTTGAATTGCCAAAGAATTAGTTTTCTAAACCACACAAGTGATCCAGCCACTGGCAGCTTTAATATCCTTCTGACTCCCAACTGTGAGAATAAAATGTTAACTCCCACATTCAAGGCCCTAAAATATTACTCTTATTTTTCTGGCTCACCACCCCAGTTCCCCACTATTTTCCTCTCACATGTACTAGATCCTAGCCAGATCGAGGCATCTTGTTCTCGAAATAGTCCAAATGCTCACCCAGCATCCTCTGCTTGCAAGTCCTTATTCTCAACTTGTTGAAATCCCAGTCATCCTTTATAACCCACTTCAAATTCCCTTTCACAGTGTCCCTTTGAACTTTCCACTTCCAGACAGCAACGTCCCTTCCTCATCACCTATGAACTCCTTAGGGGAGAACCAAGGTCTAATTCATCTCTGTAACACCGGGGTTGAGCATGGAATGATCGATAGATGTGTTTGCTGAATTACATCATCAGGTTAATGAAAAAAAGTCTTCCATAAAGGAGCCATTTCCTTTACTGATGTGATTTCATTTGAAATAAAGGTAGAAGGTATAAAACATGCAGTCACTTATTTAGGCAATTAGTACATATAATGGATTGATGGCTGGGAAGAAACAAGGCAAGGGTCTTTGTGGAATGTGTCACCTGGAGCATACGCTTGGGAGTTAGACTGACCTGAGCTAACATACAGACTCTGTAACTTAATAGTCATATGACTTTGGGGAGTCCCTTCATGTTTCTTTTGTAAAATGATGGTAGTGATATTTTCCTATTATGTGGGACGGCTGCAGATATCAAACAATATGTACAGCCCAGGATAGAGTGCTCTTAATTTTATTAAAATAGAGAAACTTTTAGAGGTGCCTGGGTGGCTCAGTCAGTTAAGTGTCTGATCTTGATTTTGGCTCAGGTCATGCATGATCTCAGGGTTTTGAGATCAAGCCCTACATGAGGCTCTGCCCTGGGAGTAGAGCCTGCTAAAGATTCTCTTTCCCTCTTCCTCTCCCCTTCACCCACATTCTATTTTTTTTTTTTTTTAGAGACAGAGGAACTTGTATATAAAAGTTTAAAAATTGGGTGGCTTATCAATAGTACTTCTGAACAGACAGAAAAAAAGTGCTAACAGGTACGTGAAAGAAATGTAGAGGCTTATTATAATAGGATAATAGTCTAAATTGTCAAGCTTGGGGTCTGAGGAAGTACACAGCCTCAAGCTATTCCATAGCTGTATCCATAGAACATCCTATGTAACATGTAATATAGTTCTATGTAGTGTACAAATGATTATAAGATTCTTTTTTTATTATGTTATGTTAATCACCATACATTACATCATTAGTTTTTGATGTAGTGTTCCATGATTCATTGTTTGTGCATAACACCCAGGGCTCCACGCAGAACGTGCCCTCTTTAATACCCATCCCCAGGCTAACCCATCCCCCCACCCCCCTCCCCTCTAGAACCCTCAGTTTCTTTTTCAGAGTCCATCGTCTCTCATGGTTCATCTCCCCCTCTGATTTCCCCACTTCATTTTTCCTTCCTACTATCTTCTTTTTTTTTTTTAACATATAATGTATTATTTTGTACAAATGATTATTAAGCTCCTACTTATAATCTCTTTAATCGGGAAATCTTCATTTTCCTCATAATTTGATCTGTGGTTGCTACATTTGAAATACTACAGCTCAAATGGAAAAAGACAAGATATTACACCAGCCACTTCAGTCATCTGATCCCTGAGTCATCGTAACATATTTTCTTTCTAGGTTCAGCAGTATCTCTTAACTGTGTACAGACGGCATATTTATCGTTACCATTGGCAGGGTATGTGGTGGTGGTGGGGGGGAAATCTGAAGAAGTCTCTGAAACAAACACAACCATTAGGACTTTAAAAAGCCACTTGACGCTCATCCATTTAAAAGCTATTACCAATCAGCTGCCTCTTGCAGGCGAAGAAAAAAAATCTGTGGGTTGAAGACACTTGAAATCAGAGATTAGCCAAGAAATGCTCTTTCATTTCTGAATAGAGAGCCAGGATGTCAAACATCTCTCTAGTTTCTCTAAAGACAAAATCTCTCTGCAGGATTTTTTTTTTTTTTTTAAGGGACAAAATGAACTAAAGCAACCCCCTGCTCCATGTTTGCTTTAATAATATCGTGCGCCTCTCTTCCTGTGTCCCCAAATGCATGCAGCTGGCTGTCCTGCTCCAGCGAATGTGTCTCATTCTGCCTTGCCACTTGGCTCTTCCTCAGTTCCTGCCTGATCATATTTCAAAATGTCATTCATGTTTATGCAGACCAGTGCACAAAACAAAATTAATTTTACTCACAATGGCGTGTTAATATTATTACTTTTGACACCATGGAAAACTTATTAACTATAGCTTGTCACAGGCCTCTCAGACTAAATAGCCCAACGTAGAGCATGTAGAGGAAACATAATATGATCGGCCTTGTAAAAAGTCCAAGTAGTTGAGTTTTTCAACAATTACATGAAAATTAACTCTCTGTGAATGGGAAGAAGAGCTCTGTCCCATTTTGTTGGACTACACTATCAGGAAATGTTTAATGGCATGTGATTTAAGCTTTATGTATTTGTTTCCTTTATCAATATATAGCATCTTTGTAGTTTAAAGAGGTAGTAGGCAATTTAACACAAATAGTTATCATGTAAATTATAATTGCCCAAGACTGTAAATGAAGGAAAAGTAGGAAAGGGAGCTAGTCTTCATTTCATGCTTACTAGTTCTGGGTGTTCTCACGTTACTGCATCTTATTATAATGGCCTGTGAGGAGTTTTTTTTTTTTTTTTTTAATTGAGGTGTAATTGACATTGTGCTGAGGTTTTGTATTCTCCATCTGATGCTTAAGGAAATTAAGAGCATGAGAGGCTAGCTGACTTCTGTTGGCACAGTTCATGAATGGCAGGGGCACTTTGGACCCAGGTCTACCTGACTACGAAGACCCTTCTTACTCTATGAGTCTTCTGCAGCCACACTAAATCAGCAGGAAAAGAGGAAACCATAAGCCTTACACGAAATGGGCCATATTTTCTCTGCTTTTCATAAACTGTAGGTTTCATGGAAATGATTTTATAGATGTTTTTCAATTACTCAAAGCTGGCATTTACAAAGAGACTCGAACTTGGCATTGAAAAGGTAATAGCAAGCTCAAAAATAAGTTCTATTCTTTTTCTTTTTTTTGGTATGAAATTAGGTGCATAACAGTATTTTTCCTGTTCAGTATCCGATGGTCTGTTTATGACATCCACCAAGAATGAGATGATAAGCTGTTTTTCTTTTCATCCACCACACAGCTTTTCCCCACCAAGGGGGTGTTCTATGTTACACTTTGAAACTAATTTAGAAAGTGACACAGTAAATCCTGGGACGTCTCCCTCCCTGAGCTTCTGGTAGGACAGCCAGGAAGCCCAATCTCCTAAGCTATCAGAAATAGGTTAAAAAGTCTTTGAGAAATGAGTGAATAGTTTGGCTTTCCTCAGGTCCCTCACTCCCCCTGATACTTAAGCGGGATTCAGATGTTATAGCAGAACGTCCAAAGGCGGTTACTAGGTTGCCATTGGCAGGGTATGTGGTGGTGGTGGTGGGGAACCTGCCAACCACCAAAGAGCTTCCTGTGATGGCCAGGAGAAGGCAGGACAGATTTGATGGCTACTTATCATAGAACTTAGCGGGCATTTTTTTAAAAGATTTTTTAAAAGATTTTATTTATTTGACAGAGAGAGACACAGTGAGAGAGGGAACACAAGCAGGGGGAGTGGGGGAGGGAGAAGCAGGCTTCCCGCGGGGCAGGGAGCCCCATGTGGGGCTCAATCCCAGGACCCTGGGATCATGACCTGAGCCGAAGGCAGATGCTTAACGACTGAGCCACCCAGGCACCCCAGAACTTAGCTCGCATTTAAAATGCAAGTGTTTTAAAATCCACGCTTAAGGGAAGTCTTTTAGGTCAATATGATTCTGTGATGGTATCTCAAAGGCATTGAAAGCCTTTTAACAATATATTTGCTGCTGCTTTGACCCAAGGGGTAAGTCTTCATCTTGTTATTTTGCCCCATTCCTCTGTGGGGCAGGGCAAGATTCACCACAAAATCTTCTCTTTGCTGGTCAAGATTTTATTTCAGCCACACAGCTTATTTTAGCCCTTTCCAGATTTCTTACTTTGTGTGATATAGGACATAAGTGATGCTTCTGTGGAGCTTGAGCTCTGCAATCCTGCAGGGGTCCTCTAGGTCATATTTTAAATGTTGATCTCTTTTGACCTTCCTGTTTCCTAATTTCATAAGGGCAAATACCGAATGCTTTTTTGGAATAATTTGTGGGAAAATTTCTGGGGCAAACTAATTTGGGACAAGGGAAAGAAACTCATCAGCTGAACATAAGCTAAAATGGAAACCCATTCATGTGTCTATATTGCATGCAGCTGGTATCAAGGTATTCGGAGCAGAGAAGGGAGTGTAGGAGGGATTAGGTGAGTTGATCCCCATTTTCTTACAACTCATGGTAGAGCACTTAAAAACCTGTTCTGAAATCAGAACATACTAGATTGAATTTTGAAAGAGTGGTCACTTGTCATGTCAAGCATGTTGTGTGTGCGCATTTATATTTATATATGTATGTTAAAGATGGGAACAAAAATATCTTTGGCATCCTAAGACAATACTCTCAGAGACCCCCAAATTATCTCTGTTCATATGCAAATATTAAAAAGACCCACAACTAAGGCATATATATAAATTTTATATTTTGCTTTTTCTGCCTAACATACGAAAGCATTGTTTAATGTAATTATGTCTAATGGCTGTCTACTATTCCACTAAGTGGTAGTGTACGTAACTATTTTCTTACTGTTGAATGCTGAGTGCATTTTGCTATGTTGAAATAAGTTAGAGTAGGTTGGCATCCACAGATATGACTATCTACCTAGTTTAGATATGATGGCTGGAGGCTCAGCTTGTTAGTGCTTCTCTTTGCAAGAACTCTTTACAATGTGAAATCTCCCATCTCTGGACAGAATTTTCTTTTTGTTGCAAGAACCCTCATTAAACATAAAAAAGAAGAAAAAAACTTTTGCCTGGTACCTTTCTTTACAAGGTACCTGGTAGGAAAGTCAACATGACATGACTCCTGTTTTTATTGCATTTGTCTAACTTTCCACTGAGACTGTGCTGCCCATGGGCACTGGCCCAAGAAAGACAGCCAGGGGCTGATGTATGGAAACCCACTTTGCTAAATCAACTCCCCAAACCTATCACTGTGGTCCAGAGCTCTGGGAATCAGTTTCAGCTATTTTTCACTGTCAAAAATTGATTACTTTGAAAGAGACTGAAAACCTAAGTACCAAAACCACTGTTTGTCAAAGTAATCATAGAGAGTATGTCCCACTGGGATAAGGCTTATGAAAATGCAGGGAGAGATTAGAAGTTTTTTTTTTTTTTTTTTTTTTAAAGTCCATGTAAGCCTTAATTTAGATTGATGCCATAGTTCTGTTTCTCTCATGACTTTGCTTTTTAAACACCCTCTTTGGTGAATCACCAGACTGCTAGATCCCACGAGAGAGATCGCCCTGTCTATTCCCTTACTTTGGAGCAGGACTACAAACCCATGTCCCAGTTCTTATTTTTAAAAACCCTCCAGAGAGCTAGGCTCTTTTAGATAATCTGTTTCAACACTGAGCACTGTCGGGAGGGTCCTTTTTGGTTTCCATGTGCCATTTGAATGCCTTTCTTTGTATTTGGACTTCATTGGCTTCGGAAGGTCATTCTAAGCTGCCTCAAATGGATATTTGAAATGGACATGAATTACTCAGTTCCCTCACTCTCTGAGAAAGAGATTCTGGTTCTTTTATGAGAGCCCAAATCTGATCTGTGACTACCACAGAGGCCACAGCCCTGAGATGTGAGGGAGGGCAGAATTGGGTTCAGAAGCACAGGGCTGAGTCCAGTGGTCTCCAGCACGTATGGAGGTGTCCTGCAAATGTGAGGCAAGATTCATAATAGTCACTGTGACACTCAGAAGAACCGAGATCATATAAATCTTAAACTCCTCACTTCCTGAATGATCTATATTTTGGGGGACAAATGTGAATTAATGCATGTTGAAATATATGGGCCATGAAAGATCATCCAAACGGACTCAACCTTTTAAGTAAGAAAGTAATCTCAGAGGTTTTTAATTGGAAGGATGAGGCATAGAAGATGTCTGTAGCAGTTTCTATTTGGGGATAGATTAGTCCTTGACTGTCACAGTCTCAGAATGCGTTTGAATAACTTAGGTCTTAAACTCTTTGAGAGAGTGGAGCTTAACGTTTACACAATCTTCGTTGAGGTTTGCCAGAGCTAGCATTGAGGATATGAACCATTTCCATGCTCAGTTCTGAATCGAGTGCATACAATTTTATCCAGAGAGGTGGCAGCCTGAAGTCTTTTCTTGGAGAATGTTGGCAGGGCTGGACGGGGTGGTGCAGAAGAGATGGCCGGTCAGCACCTGGGCTGGAGACAGTGCTCCGCACTCTTCCCCCATCTGCTCCCAGCCTCTGCTTCCCACTTGGTGCCCTGGCACTCTAACTAATGGCTGGGCAAGTGGCTCTGTGCTCCACTCAGAGATCACTCCATGTCCCAAGCATTGTCTTCCTGTAGAAGTTACAATGATGAGCTGCTTTTTTGCTCCCAGTTACTTATGTTCTAGCCCAAGGCACTGAATTTATTAGGTGTGGAACATGAGGCTCTGAAAGGAGGTTTGATCCTTGAGATTGTGTACTGGGTTTTGCCATGAAATCATCCCCTGATGACTTACTTGTACGACACATCCTGGTGTAATTACTTCTCTCAGACTCAAGCCAAATGCCCCAAACAGCAGCTCTGACCTAAATCAGCCTTGTTAAATATTTAGCTACATCTCAGCTCTTTTCTATCTTCAGGATTAGTCCTGTTGTATTTGGAGTAACGGTGACTGAGATAAACAATTTCCTTTCATTTACCACACCGGGAGTGGAAGAACAGGAACTCAAACTTGCATGTAATTTAAAGAGGTACCATTCTGATACTGATTGCTTCTTCAGGAAAAACCTTAATCCATTTTTTTTTTAAAGATTTATTTTAGAGCGTGCATGAGTTGGGAGCAAGAGCGAACAGGTGGAGGGGTAGAGGGAGAAGGAGAATCTCCAGCAGACTCCACGCTGAGCATGGACCTCCATGTGGGACTCAATTGCACAACCTTGAGATCAGGACCTGAGCCAAAATCAAAAGTTGGATGTTTAGCTGACTGAGCCACCCAGCCAGCCCCTCAATCCAGAAAAGACCACCAGAGTCATGTGCTGCATGTCTGTGAGTTCATTATCAGCGTCCTTATATATTCCTCTAATCATTCCTAACTCCCAGTGCTAGGAATTTGATGTGAAGTCCTTGCTCTAAAAGAATTTAAAAGTAGAAGAAATAATAATTAATGTGGACTTTGGAGCAAGTCAAACCATTGATTTTAATGTGGTCACTCCTTCCTCATTATGTGATTTTTGGACCAGTGTCTTAGCCTTGGTGAGCCTCAGTTTCTTCATTTGCAAACTTAGCTAACTATCACACAGTTTGTGAGATTTCACTGAGCTAATGTACTTACTTATTTCACATTTAAATTGAATTTGTGAGTTATTTTTCCTCCCAAGGAAACTGGTGAGGAATTGGAATGCCAAAATTAGGGAATTTCTGAAGAGGGAGTGCAAGCTAGCAGGTGGAAGAAGCTGGGTTTGGGGGTGTGGGGGTGGTGAGAATCAAGGTCTCTGGAAATCACCTGATACAGATGGTGCTAGATCTGGTATGCTGCATTGGCAGCAACTGATACAGGGCTTTGAAAGTCGTGATTGAAAATGATACCAGCAACTGCTCATTTCATATAGGCTGGTTATCCCACTAAAATTCAGAACTGACATAAATAGTATTTAAAAATTTGGCTAAGTTGTTTGTGAAACTGGTTAAAGTAACTCCTGTAAAGATGGCATGGAAACCTCTAGGTGGAAATGCTACAACATCTTCTTCTTCAAAATAGGAAACATTTGGATTTGAAGAAAGAATAAATTGGGAACGGGACGGCATTCATTTAGTAATCATCTGGTTTTGTAAGATGTAGCTCATGCTTTTTCTGTCCTTTCTCTTTTTCTCATAAGAATTAGTTTTGACACACACAAAAATAGACTCCAAATGGTTGAAAGACCTAAACGTGAGACAGGAGTCCATCCAAATCCTAAAGGAGAACACAGGTAGCAACGTTTTCGACCTTAGCCGCAGCAACTTCTTCCTAGAAACATCGCCAAAGGCACGGGAAGCCAGGGCAAAAATGAACTATTGGGATTTCATCAAGATAAAAAGCTTCTGCACAGCAAAAGAAACAGTCCACAAAACCAAAAGACAACCGACAGAATGGGAGAAAATATTTGCAAATGACATATCAGATAAAGGGCTAGTATCCAAAATCTATAAAGAACTTATCAAACTCAACACCCAAAGAACAAATAATCCAATCAAGAAATGGGCAGAAGACATGAACAGATATTTCTCCAAAGAAGACATCCAAATGGCCAACAGGCACATGAAAAAGTGCTCAACATCGCTCGGCATCAGGGAAATCCAAATCAAAACCTCAATGAGATACCACCTCACACCTGTCAGAATGGCTAAAATTAACAAGTCAGGGAACGACAGATGTTGGCGGGGATGTGGAGAAAGGGGAACCCTCCTACACTGTTGGTGGGAATGCAAGCTGGTGCAACCACTCTGGAAAACAGTATGGAGGTTCCTCAAACAGTTGAAATTAGAGCTACCGTTCGATCCAGCAATTGCACTACTGGGTATTTACCACAAAGATACAAAAGTAGGGACCCGAAGGGGTACGTGTACCCCAATGTTTATAGCAGCAATGTCCACCATAGCCAAACTGTGGAAAGAGCCAAGATGCCCATCGACAGATGAATGGATAAAGAAGATGTGGTATATATACACAATGGAATATTATGCAGCCATCAAAAGGAATGAGATCTTGCCATTTGCAACGACGTGGATGGAACTGGAGGGTGTTATGCTGAGTGAAATAAGTCAATCAGAGAAAGACATGTATCACATGACCTCACTGATATGAGGAATTCTTAATCTCAGGAAAGAAACTTAGTGTTACTGGAGTGGTTGGGGGTGGGAGGGATGGGGTGGCTGGGTGATAGATATTGGGGAGGGTATGTGCTACGGTGAGCGCTGTGAATTGTGCAAGACTGTTGAATCACAGATCTGTACTTCTGAAACAAATAACGCAACATATTTTAAGAAAAAAGAAAAAGAAGAAGAAAACAGGAAAGGAAGAAAAGGGGAGTATGTCGGAGGGAGAGACGAACCATGAGAGATGATGGACTCTGAAAAACAAACTGAGGGTTCTAGAGGGGAGGGGGGTAGGGGGATGGGTTAGCCTGGTGACGGGTATTGAGGAGGGCACGTTCTGCATGGAGCACTGGGTGTTATGAACAAACAATGAATCATGGAACACTGCACCAAAAACTAATGATGTAATATATGGTGATTAACATAACAATAAAAAATAAAAAAAAAAGAATTAGTTTTGAAATGGAAATCTAGAAGGATAGTCAGCGCCATATTTCAAATTGTATTATTTTATAGGGGAATCATCCATGTTTGGCAGATAGCTCTTTAAAAACGATTTTAGCAATGACCAAAAATTGTATAATTCTGCAGAGCTCGATATGTGATTTTCCCCATAGGGTGTTAATAAGGAGCTTCTTCTAAAGATTACTTTGTGAATCACAGGGGCTTAGAGAACTCTAAACATACAAAGGTATCTTGTTTTGCGTGGAAAAAAAAAAGAAAATTCTTACATTCAAGTATATCTAATTAAACATTGTTTGGAGAACATTAAAATGTTTCCTTAATCTTTAGTGTTTTATGCATGATTGCAAGGTAGGCGGTCCTGCTCCCTGTGCATCCTCATTCCTGCCGTAAGGAAAGCAGCGAAAGAAAGGCATGGAAGCAATGATTTCCTGTTTCCAGGGACTTGCAGCGTGATGGAATGGAACACATCAGAGGATGGGATGGAGAGACTTGGGAGCAGAAACCTGGGGTTCTTCTGTGGGGTCTTCCCCAGATTTATCTCTGCCACAGAGACTGACCCAGAAAGTTTGGGAGATGCTCAGAGACTTGGGAATAAGGAGGGGGTCGAACCCAGGCAGGCAGCAGTAGCTTCCCTCACACAGCGGGGTAGTGGCCTGGGAGCTGGGAGAACAGAGTCAGGGAGACAAACTGTAGGGCGTGTGCAGTGTGTTCATGTGTTTGCAGATTAAAATATCCCTAGCACAGGGCTCGAGAACCTCATTCTCAGAGGCTGTCTAGCATAAAAGATGAGTTTTGGGAGTCAGACAAAAGTTTGAGTTTCAGCCATCCCCTTAGCTGTAGGACCAGGTGTGATTTCTAACTTTTCTGAGTTTTGGCTTCTTTGTCTCTGAATTTGGGATAATGATCATACCTACCCATAGTGTTGCTGTGAGGAATAAATGATCTACCATACTTAGCACAGTCCCTGGCTCATATAAACACTTGAGATGTGAATTTAAATACGGTAAGTTTCGCTCTACTTGATTTTTCCAGGTAACAGAGCTTTGCAAATGCAGTGTACCAAGTAGAAACATGAATGACTTTTCCCCGCCTAAAATTAGGCAAGCCTACTCTGACATGCAGGTTCCAGAACCCTCATGTAATTTTCGAACATGGCCTCAATATAAACAAAATATCAGTATGATAGTACTTGGAAAGTCAGTGACCTTAAACAGAGTGTGCGTCTCTCCTCAGAATCTAAGTTAAACATTGATGTTGATTTTATATTAGGCAAGTATTTCAAAGGCTGTCTGCATTCCCTCTTTATGACTTAAGCTGTTGAAAAATGTGTTCTAAAATCAAATCCTAAAACTCCAGACTCTTGACCTATTTTAAATTCTAATCTCACTTTATTTTTATTTTTTTGACACTGAGGTACAATTAAGAACAGACTATTCCTGATGTGCTGGTTCCAGAAAGACATTCCCCCCCCCCCCCCCCCGTTTCTCTCCTTAAACACTAGCAGAAAGCAAAACTTCAGGGGAGTGCCTTGTCAGAATAGATTTATTTATGTAGAAATAACGTCTTAAACTGAAGCGCAGTTGGTTAACTTTTGGTAAACACAACCTCTTGCAACATTCCAAAGTGTTTGAAACTTAGAGAATGCGAAGACTTGGCTAGAAGTATTTTCAAAAAAAAAAAAAATCTTCCTTTTTAATAGCATTGTCCATGGGGCCTTGTACTTCACTCCCAAATGCTCATCCCTACACTCTGGTGTTCCCTGACGTCCAGAAAATTGTCTTTGAATATAAACTATGTTCCACATAAAAAGAGATACTGATTTAGAAGTTATCGTCAGAAAGGATGTTGAAAGCAGGGGCTCTTTCTAGGATGAAAGGCTTCATTTCTAAGAACACCGCCCTCTAAGCATTTTAAAGGTATACATAGATGGTTTGCTCACGGCTGGATTTGCTGGGCTGGGTTCTCCTGGTGGCCCAGGCTCTCCTGTTTCCCAAGCTGGAAGTTTGCCCTATCCTGGAGCCCAGCAGAAAGACACGCCAGTGAGCACTCTGACATTCATCCCAGGCCATCTCAGGAGAAAATTGCACATTATTAGAGACTTGAGGGACATTAAAAGTGGAACAAAAAAGTAAGCTAAATGGTTTGTTTGTCCCCTGAGTTCCTCCTGTGAAGAGATAAAGAACAGGGAAGAGAGGAGATAAAGCTGTCAGACAGCAAGTGCCAGGATTGTTCTGTTTGAAGTAGACCGACAGAATTCTTCCATCAGCTTTTCCAAAAGCTTAGGTGCCATTCCACTCTGCCCGAAGGCACTTGAAATCCGGAATGGGGGGGGCAGGAGTGGCCCAGAGATACTGACACTGTCACCTGCCCAACAGTAAGAGGAAAACTCCTGAAACTGTTAAACAGTACTGCAAACAATGGACTTTTGCCCCCACAGAACAGTGATTCATTACTCAATGTATGTATTTATTTTAGGAATTTATTTGGCATTAGATTTTTTTTTTTTTTTTGAGAGTGAGTGTGCAAGTGACCACAAGGTGAGGGTGGGGGTGAGGGGGTTTGGGGCAGGGAGGGCCAGAGGGAGAGGGAACTAGAGAATCTTAAGTAAACTCCATGCCGAGCATGGAGCCTCAAGGGGGGTTTGATCTCACAACCCTGAGATCGTGACCTGAGCCGAAATCAAGTCAGATGCTTAACCGACTGAACTACCCAGGCTTCCTGACATTAGACTTTTTAAGGCCACATATTACAGGATTATACAGATATGCAAAGTCTAGAATCTTTACGCAAATCCATAGAGATAGGAAGTAGATTAACAGTGGCCTCGGGCCAAGGGATAGGAATGGGTGTGATTGCAAATGGGCACTTTTTGGGGTGATGGAAATATCCTAAAATTAGGTTGTTTTAATGGTTGCTAACTCTATATATTTACTACACACCATTGGGGGCAAAAAATTTTCAAATGTCAAAGTACATAATCTGTTTTACATTTTTCATATAAAAAAATGAGGCTCAGAAAGTTTATGGGATTTGGACACTGAGTTACATCCTCACTTGACCCATGCCATGCTTTTTCCTGAGAGCTCACTCCTATGATGTGCAAATTATGAAATACTTTTGTTCTAAGGAGCTCATACTCCACCTGCGTAGTCAACAAAACAGGTAAACAAGGTATCTTTCCATGTATGAGCATTATGTGGCTAAGCAATTACCCTTGGAGAACAGGGCTATGTGCCAACTGTGTGGTACAGCATAGATAATACACTGCCAGGATCAAAGATGAAAGTGAGCCGAGCATCATCAGGGCGGCCCCTTAAAATGAGAAGAAAATACTATTGAATCCCAGATAGTAAATATCACAGTGCATTCCTATATAGACTATTGCCTGGGGTTCTGGTCACTTTAGCTTAAAAAAGCAGGATACATACCCCCCACAGAAAGTTGGACAAGTACATTTACAACAGCTTTGTTCATCATGATTCAAAATTGGAAACAACCCCAAGGTCCATCAACACAAAAATGGATAAATGTGGTCTATTCATACAGTAGAACACTAAGTTATAAGGAGAGACTATATGAAAGATCTCAGAAGCATCTGGAGCAAAAGAAGATAGACCCAAAACAGCATGATTCCATTCATACGTAGTTCAAGAACAGGCAAACTAATCCATGGTGAGAAAAAGCAGAACAGATGACTTCTAGGGGCTGGGGATTGATGACAAAGAGGCATGTGGGACTTTTTTGGGGGTAAGAAACATTCTGCAGCTTCCCTGGAGTGGTGGTTGTATGGGCGGACAAAACTGTAAAGACACATTGAAATGTACATTTCATAGGAGTGCATTTTATTATGTATCAGTTTCTACCTCAAAAAAGGCATAATGTTGCTAGAAAAGGTCCAGAAAAGAGCAACTAAATGACTTGGGGAGTCTGAGAAGCTATGGTGTAAAGACGGACTGTAAAAGGATTAATCTTCATATTTCAAACCATGTTTATACCTCAGGAGAATTAAGGCTAACACTTCCTACCCCGAGGGGTACAGACCAGTAGAAAATGGCTTTGGAATCAGAAACACTGGTGTTTGAATCCTGAGTTCTCACTGGCTAGCCACGTGGCCTGGGCCTAGGCCTGCGTTCTTCCCAACCCATGGGGTCTTAGTGTTGACCTTATCTCAAGGGCCATGTGGTGAGGAGCATGATCTTGGAGACAAATGCTATGGTTCAAAAGGACACTAGAATATTTTGAGGAAACCTCTCTAAACTTTTCAAACAATATCAGGAAAGAACTCCCAGCATCCCTGAGTGTGGTTTCACATGGGGGCTCTGGATCAACATCAAACGTCCTGCTTCCATATTTAGGGTTTCAGCGCTTGAAACACTTGAAAAAAATGCTTTCCTGAGATAAAATTCACCTAACATAAAATTCACCCTCTTAAAGTGTCCAATTCAGTGGATTTTGGTATCTGCAGAATTGTGTAACCATCACCACTCCCTAATTTTAGAATATTCTTCGTTACCCCACAAAGAAACCCATACCCCTTAGCGGTCTTTCTTCATTCCTCCCCTCCCACCTACAACTCCCAGCCTTCGGCAGCCATCAATCTGCTTTCTGTGTGTGGATTTGCCTATTCTGGTTCATCCATGTTGTAGCATGTATCAGTACTGCATTCTTGGGTGGCTGAATAATACTCTTGTTGTTGAATTATTTACCAGCTGATGGAAATTTGAGTTCTTTCTGCATTTTGGCAGTTAAAAAAATACTGCTATGAACATTCTCCTACAGTTTTTTTTTTTTTTTTTTTGGTGTGGACATGTGCCTCCCTTTTTCTTGGGTATATGCTTAAGAGTTGAATTGCCTTACCCTGCGTTGTCATTTAGGACCTCTTTTCATGCCCCACAGTCTCTCGGTCGGGGGGGGGTCCTAAGCTCAGACACCTCCTTTTAATCAAAACCGTGCATGACAATGCCCTCTGAACCCTGAGTCTGTCCAAGTCTCTTCACAAAATGAAAGCTACAGGTCTAGTGGTCAGAGTGATTGTTTTTCCCCTGGCAAGGAAAGAAGGGCACTCATCTGTGTTCCCAGCAATGAGAATAACATTTACTCAGTTTATTAGGTGCCAAGAATTGTTCTAAGTGCTTCATGTGAATGATCTCATTTAGAGTGTATCTTTGCTTATGTAGGTGGGTAATAACCCATTTTACAGAAGGGTTAAGTAACAAGCCCAGTAGCAAGTGGAATCATGGTTGGGTCCATGTAGGTTGAGTCCGGGGCCAGAGCTTTAATCTCCCCTACAGTGCTGTGTCACCATAAAAGTATAACTGACTAATAAGCTCAATGGGTCTGTCTTTGTCTCTTCGTCACTGTTGTATTCCTGAAAACTAGAATGGTCTCTGTCTCAGAAAAGGGACTTAATACATACATGTTGAATAAATAAAAGAATAAAAGAATAAATGTAACTCACAATAATTTAAAGACTCTTGTTCATAAAATTCATAAAAAAACTTACAGCCTTGTTTAAAACAAGTAAGTGTGGGTGTGGGTGCTCCTCCTCTTTGATCTTTTAGTTATTTAAGCTGGTGTTTTTCAGCGAGTTCTCATTCTCCTTTTTTCTGTAGTATACGTAGTACAACTCAATTGCTGACATTTCATCTCCTCACAGAGTAACAGATTGTAATGGATTACAGATTTCACAATACAAACATTTGGCCTGCTCAGAGTGAGGTAGGAGTAAGACAGAAGGTAAAAACATTTAATTTGAAGAATTCACAAACAAGATAATAAAAAAAAATATGTTCCAAAACATATGATGAACTCCCCAGAAAGGATTACATTGTAAGAGATCCAAATGTGGGGAAGATGGAGGACACAACAGGGTTAGACATTCTCCTCTCCTCCATCGATCACACGTTGCTTCCCACTCAAAAACCTCTTCGCTATTTCAATAATAAACCTGATGTAGGCAAGACTGCTCTTACCTATGTCATTTTTCTTGTTCTTTTGTTTTCTGTTTGTAACCATTTCAACTCCCACTCTTCATTTGCTGCTCTACAAATCTATATTCAAAAACCCATTCTTCTAAACCACTCTGCTCTGCTTTATACAAAATTCAATTGAAAACCCTTATATTCTTTGAGTTAAAAGAAAAACTAACCCCTACATCAGTCTCTATAACAACAGTTAGATTCCTTAGAATTATATGTGTCAGAACTTGTATCTCCTAATAATTTTTCCCATTGTGACCCATGTGAGAGACCACACGATGATGCTACTGCTCAACACACTTTGGTTGGAGTCAGAAGACAAATCTTACAAGAACATTCATCCTCTTATTTTACTGCAGTAACTAAAACTATTTTTCTCCATTTGATCATCAACTCCTACTTGACCCTAAATAGTTTGTGGCCATTTCAATAAAATGTACCTTGGGAAGGCAAAAAGAAGCCAAATTTGAGGAGAAAAGATTGTACTGTACACTGAGAAAGACTTCTGGAGAGAGAAAATAGAATTTAAAAGATTTTGGGGTATCATATAAACAGTGTCTTGGGATAACTGGGCATCTTTCAAAGATCACTTCCCTGAAGGTGGTATAACTCAGGATGTATGTTTGATAAAATTCTCATTTCATTCTAATTTGTTCAATTCACTTGGAAATATTAAGCACTGTGGGTGTTCCAGGCACAGTGATAGGCTCTCGAGATAAGGTGAATGAGACAGCATCCTTGTACTCACTGAGCTTCAGTCAACCGAGTGGCTATATGGCAGAGGAGAGAGAAAAATGGGCTTGTGATTCAGGTAGACCTGAGTCTAAATTTGTGCTCTGTTGCTTGTTTTCTGGGTGGCACTGGGCAAATTATGTTTTCTAATATGTGGAATAGAGATAAGAAGAGTTACCCCACAGGACTGCCTCGAGAAGTACATGAAATAATGTGAGAGAAGCAGTTAGTAGAGTGTTTGGCGTAGATGTGGGTTTGGTCTTTCTCGTCCAACTCTTGTCCTTGGGAAGAACAAGGTTCACTTGGTGACCTGAGTCTAGATTCATCCATCTGATATTTAAGGGACAAACTGTCCCCCCACAACTTCATTCTGTCTCCTTTATCCCAATCGCAGGGTATCTGTTCAAGCTTTCACTCCACTCTGGGCTAGGCCTGTTATTGGCAGTCTCAGCTCTGTAAACTTGCTTGTGCTGATTTTTTTTTTCCCTTCTGGGAGGCATTCTCCATTTCTTTCTACCTATTCAAATTCTCTGTCTTAAAGACTGGTTCACTTTTTTCAAGTCTTCAGTGGAGCCTCCCTGTCCATACCTTTTCTTCTTAAAACATACAGTACATTTGAATTTATACTTCTTACTCTGCTCTTCTGGAAGCTTTGGTTATTTTGCATTATAAAGTTTTGTTACCATTATTGCTACTTCCCATATGTGAGTCTTAATTTTCTGTTTTGTATACTTCATATACTTTACAATATACTTTTATATACTAAATTCACAGATATTTAATATATTTTAAATGAATGGATGGGAATTTATATTCTACTTTTTTTTTTTAAATGAAAGAGAAATCCTTCTGCCTTCATTAAGTTCATCAGTACTCATGAGTGAATAATAACACATTTGTGCCTTTGCATTTGAAGGCTTTGTATCTTGGGCAGGAATTCATGCTGAGTATTTATGAAGTATTAAGAAGAAACAAAATGCCAGAGTTGTTTTTTTTTCTTTTTGCTATGTTACATGCATTTGCAATGTATTATAATATTTGAGAGGGAAAATATATATGTAGACTTTAACCAGTTGCAAGTTGTCAAAGCAAACTGACCAAATGTGAAGACGCTGAAAAAATAAGTCAAAGCTGAGAAAAACTAGTTCCCATCAGTTGGTTTTTTGTTGGTGCATTTAAATTGAGTTTACAGCTATATTTTGGGGGCTGAAAAGACTGAAAAAGATCGTCTAATGAAGACGGTGTGGTTAAGTAGAAACCAGCGTGGGCTTTAGACCTGTGTTTGAATTTTGGCTCTGGCATGGATTGTCTGAACTTGGACACTTGTCTCAGACTTTCCTGGGCTTCAGGTCTTATCCCTTCATTTTGTAAAACAGATATAATCCAATTTAAAAGAATGTTGTGAGAATTATTTTTGTTGGCCCACAGTAGACTCTCAGGGAAGGGTAGCTGTTATTATTTGTGTTTATAGCTTAGGTAGAGAAGTTAAAGTAAGTTTTTTTTTTTTTAAAGTAAGTTTTAATGAATTTATAAAACAAGAACAGAATTACTGTTGTTAATATGGACTTCATTTGTTTTTTTTAAAGGTTTTTAAAGATTTATTTCTTTATTTGAGAGAGAGAGAGAGAGAGAGAGAGAGCGCGCGTTCTAGCGAGCACACAAGCAGGGGGAGTGGCAGGCAGAGGCAGAGGGAGAAGCAGGGTCCCCGCATAGCAGGGGGAGCCCGATGTGGGACTCGATCCCGGGACTCCAGGATCATGACCTGAGCCGAAGGCAGTCGCTTAACCAACTGAGCCACCCAGGCGCGCCGATATGGACTTTAAAAAGGGAATTTTGAAATATCTCACAGTATAATAAACATCTTCCCCCATTCCTTCAAGCAAAAATATTTTTTGCACACCTACTGTGTGCTTGCCTCTGTGATCAAACGTGGTTTCATGGTGGGGACCAATAGGTACGGCCGCCACTGGGATGGAGCTTATAGTCTTGCGGGAAAAGACAGGCAAGGAACAAGGAAACAAATACAAATAAATATAACTTTCTGTAAAGTTATGGATCAAAATAAGTGTCTTTGTTGGATTTCTCTAATGTGATAGATTGTGAATGACAAGGAAGGTTCTTTTTGGCATCCATGTTTAAAATTCCACCAGTTAACCTCTTGTGAGGATTTCCATTCAGGGCATTGATTTGTTGTGCAGAGATTCTCAGAGGGTATGACTTATCGTCTGACTGCTAAGTATACTTAGAAATAACATCGGTTCTTTTATGATCTTTGGAAATAAAAGATGTCACAAGGAATAACGACTTTAACCCATTCCAAAGAAATATCAAGTAATTGACCATTGGAGGCTGAACAACTTTTGCCATTTGACTGAATATGTATTGTCCAAATGATTTTCTGTGAAGTAAATGTTTTTCTAATTAGGCTTAAAAATGTGAAATTTTGTTGCAAAATTGATTTTCTATTAAGACACTAAAGTAGTTTCTCTTCCCTTCTGCTTGGGTACTAATTAAATTATGTCCCAACTAGCTTTAATTCAGCAATCAATTTTTTTTTCCATTTGCACTGGATTACAGAATCTCATTTAAAAATTACTCTTTAACGAATTCTACACAAACCAGAGGTGATAGACTTATTCTCTAATGGAGGAAAAAAAAAAACAAAACCCAGCACTGGTAAAGTCATAGACAGATATGATCAAAAATAAAATAAAGGCTCAGTTGTTTTCTGGTAGTATCTATTTCTTATGCTGTCTTTAGAGATAAGTAGTAGTAGAGGTTAAAAATACATAAATTAGGGACAAAATGCTAAAAATACATAAAAAAATTAGGGATAAAATGCTAAAAAAAATAAAAGGAGGATCTCAGTGCTTTAAAAATATATCTGATGCTGGGGTGCAGAACTGAGACAATTTCTAAAATCATAAATAAAATTTAAAAAGAAAAATGGAATTATAGCCATTGATTGTAACATTTGAAGTAAGTAAGTAGATGTATCGCTTTAATGGACTATTGTAAAAGTAGGAAGGCTGGGTTCAGGTTTGACCTGTGGGCGGCATCAATATTTTTTGAATGATTAAAAAGAAAATCTCAAAAACATAGCCTGGGGTTATACACAGTAGAAATCTTTTGCAAATGGGTGATTAAAAACCTTTTGCAAAAGGATGATTTTTGAGGCCCCATACTAAAAAAGGGAAAATAAGGAAAAGCTTTATGTTACTGTCTCTCCACTCAGAGGATATACATTTCTGTTTTAAAGAAACAAAAGAAAGAAAAAGGTCTAGTGGTCTGTAAAGTCAAATTCCATCTTCATCTGTTGGGAGGTGGAAGGAGAGAGAACTTGAGTGAACTTAAACCAGTAAGATGGCTTTGATTGTGTCATAGAAATTTATCAAGTCAGAATAGAAACCTGGTCAGAGATGCTTTTCCTAGGGGCTGGAATCTAACAGTGGGAGCCGTGTGCTTGTTAGGGCTCTTCCTGGCATAGTTTCTCTCTTTCAAACACCTTTACATTTTCAACATGTGCTTGGTAACTTCCAGATAAGGCTACTTCCATTTTTTTTCTCCCTAAATTGCTTGCACATTTCGTTGATCACTAAAATAACAAAATTTTAACTTACATAATTGCTTCATTATTTTATGACTTTTATAATTTTTTACTTTCTGGCAACAAAGCCAAAATAACAGGGTTGGATCTCAGTGGGTTGGATTTAACCTACTGTGATGAATGGTTCAGTTTCTAGATTCCAAAGCTGTTTCTTGAATTCCTCCCCCCCGCCACGTTCATAGATATATTTCACTCATTCTATTTCTTTTTTTAAAGATTTTATTTATTTGAAAGAGAGAGAATGAGAGAGAGAGAGAGAGAGAGCACATGAGGGGGGGGGGGTCAGAGGGAGAAGCAGACTTCCCGCTGAGCAGGGAGCCCGATGCGGAACTCGATCCCGGGACTCCAGGATCATGACCTGAGCTGAAGGCAATCGTTTAACCAACTGAGCCACTCAGGCGCCCCTCACTCATTATATTTAAAACAACACTTAATACTGTTAGATAAAAGGAAAATGAAAATCATGAACAGAATGTTGATGTAAAATGGAAAAAACAATATCTTTAAAATTGTGAGAACCAAAGTCAATTTGAGACTACAATTTATTCACACAGCTATAATTTTCTGTGGTTAATGGACGGTAGCATGAAAATAAATAGAGCATATATCAGTGAGAATAAGTACTTATTTAGGTACAAGAACGTGATTGGAATCTTACTTCATTTATTATGAGGAACTTTATACCGGGTTCTAGTCATGTGGAGATAGTTCATAAACTAGACATCTGTTTTATGAGGCTTCCTATATCATGATAAAAGGAAATAGTCCCTCAACTTCAAACCAAAAATTACTATTCCTAAATTGATATCAAAGAGGAAAGGCTCAAGAGTTTAAAAATGTAGTTGTAGAATTATTTACCATTAAAAACTTGCAGAGACATTCAGTAAATACAATGGTGATGAGAAAAAGAGAAGTAGATTTGGATAGAGGGAAAAGGCCACAATGAATAGGGAGGTAAAAACAAAGTGAAAGAACACAAAAAAGATTGGCCAAGAAGAAAGAATGGGAGATCTCTTGCTTATCGGACACTTACATATACCAGGCTCTATACTAGGCATTTTATACTCTATCCTACTTAATCTGTAAGACAAGGGGTAGATAATGGTAAACCACTTTCTGGATCAACAGACTGAATTTTAGAGAGCTTAAGTGACATGTCCAAGTTCTCTGAGCTGGTAAATGGACTCATCAGAATTGAAACCCAGGAGTGTTTGACTTTCCAGACAGGACTATTTCCAGAAACCAGGGTCACTGACAGTAAGCAAAGCAAAGATTGGCATGAGGACGAAAAGGAGACCACACCATATACCATGAAAGCAGGAGCAGTGTCTACCTGTTTCACTTTGTTTAGTACCTACACAGTTCCAGAAATGTAGCAATATATAGTAAATATCCACATATTTTTTTCTTAGGGAGAGAATACATGGAAGAAGAAAGAAACAGAAGAGAGAGAAAGAGGGCAAGTCAGAGAGTGAGAAGCAAAATTTGATTCTTTTTGGGCAGTCTATCTACTCTTTTAGATTCTAGAGTCAAGCCTGTCAGCTTACTGTCAAGTCTCAAACTCTGCCCATATTCAAAGAATTTCTGAAAGAGGAAAACTGCTTGATGGCTTTTATATTTTCTTTCTTTTTCTTTCTTTCTTTCTTTCTTTCTTTCTTTCTTTCTTTCTTTCTTTCTTTCTTTCTTTCTTTCTTTCTCTCTCTCTCTCTCTCTCTCTCTCTCTCTCTTTCTTTCTATTTTTTTTCTAAACATTTTCTGAACTCAGGCAAAAATATTTGCCAACTTTTCAGAAACTCAAGTAAGTGTGATCTTGGAATACCATACCGCTTGGTAGTTATCAGGTGAAGGTGGGGAGTATGAACTCTGGACAGGTAGGCATTGTGAAGCATGAGTGGGTCATATTTTGATACTCAACCAACAAGTTAACCATTAACCAGTTAACTAATAAAAACCTTGCCATTAATGAATATTTGTTACAGTCCCACTTTGTACCCCAACTGCAAGGAACATACAAAGTAAAATATTTCAGTCAAATAAAAAAATTCAATGAAATAGCTCATTACTTTCTTCAATAATTAGAAACGTTATGATCAAGTGATTCTTTTCAAACAGATCTTGGATTTAATATTGATACTAGTTCACTCAAAGAGAAGAACTATTATAAAAATAACAAAATTTACAAACTCAATATTACCCTTGGGTGGGTTTTGAATAATACCCACAGTGGGGCTGAATTGATTTCAATATTCACGAATCTAATTTTGACTAACATATTTGGTTAAGTTATATATCTTTCTTTCCAAAAGGAAAGCAGAGCTCAACTCAAATACCTTTTATTCCTTTTTTACAACTACATAATAATTTTGGAGGACTAGAAAGATTCGATTTCAGTACAGCAATCAACAAACCTGTTCTAAAACCTCACTTAGTTACATTGGTCACAGAAAATCTTAGGTTGAGAGGACTCCCAAGTGATGGGCTTGGTTGAATTTCTCTGAGGGCTTGGGCCTCTCTTTGATCTCCCTGGTGGCCCCGATGTGATCACACTTGACACAGGTCTATGGATCCTCACTGAAGGAGGCTGTTGACAATCTTTTGGGCTTATAATCGCCCAAGGGATTGTCAGGACCCCAAAAATGGCTGGAAAAAAGAATTGCTTTAGGAATTCAGGGAAGCTAGAGTTGTTTGCCTTTCTGATATTGGCCTATTGAGACATTTGCACAAAAAAACGCTAGGCAGGCCTAGCATAATCAAATAGAATTGATTATTATCTAGTTTAAATGCACTAAAGATACTGAACTTCCCTTTTTAAATCACAGGAGAATCCGGGGCTGAACTATAAAAACTGGGAAAAAAACAATGTGAAGAGTACTATAAAAACGTGAGTCATTTAAAAAATGGATTTAATATCAGCCTTTGTGAATTATATTTGATGTTCCACCCATCATGCTCTGATATCTGTAGGGGAAACAATGAACGGTCTGTGATATGCAGACATAATCAAGGGAAAAGTCCTATTTTATTTGTTTAATAGCTACATAACCTATGTAGGAAACACAAAATGATTGTGGAAAGATAAAAAGAATAAGATGATTTTTCACTTTAAAGAAGTAGATGTGTGCGTGTCTGGCATTTTGTAAGCTTTTTAGAAGCAGAGAGTGGGCGTGTGTGTTTGTGTCCCGGGAATTATCTATAGACACGGTAGGCACAGATCTTTTTCTTTTCTTTCAAATAAGACCCAGAAGACCTGTATCCTTTTTAATGAGGTGATGCAATCAATCCCTTAACCTTATTTTCCCAGCTGTCAGCAGCTGGAGGCCCACATCATCCTGTGTAGAGAGCGTCTCTCAATAGGTTCTTATGTGAGGAGCAACTGGTGAGTACAGCTTGTCATATTAGAAATGCTAATGTTTGCCTTACCTCTTCCTTCTCAGCACTTTGCAGATCACGCCACTCCTCAGTTACATGACCAAAATCCACTGTGTTCATGGGGACTTTAAATTCCCCAATGATGTCATGCTTAGAGAAACGATCAAAATCATACACGGCCATCACCAGGGTCTTGCCACCCAATTCTGAGTAGGGCACCTAAATAAAGAGATGAAGATAAAAATCGGGTCACAAAAATGCTTAAAATGGATGACTTGGTTATAGTGTTTAATTTTAATACTTAGTTGCAGAAGCAAAATGAGGATAATCGTGCTTTTTTAAAAAAAATGGAATCATTTGAATAACTGCTTGAGGCTCAATTTGGGAGAAAATAGAGACTTAACCGTAGTCATCTTATCACCTTATCCTAAAGTTCTAGAAGCTATTAGTATTATTGATAATGAGGCTTACTATTAGTCATCCTATAAACACTTCAAGATTTAGCAGTGTCGGCACACAGTAGGCACTTAAATATTTATCATTAGAATGATTAGAATGATCAGGTGGGAATTTGACAGAAGAATAAATCAAGCAAATTGCACTTGACTGTGCAAGTTTTACTTGTAGAATATTTTGTTATTGTTATCAGTTATATTTTCAGGGTATAGCTTATTTGGGGTAGAAAACTTGTTTCAAAAGTTCTATTAACTCTTTCAAGCAATTTGGATGGCACAGTTGAATGGAGCAGTGATTTATAAAAAGATATGCTAGGAGTCAGAAAGGATTGAAATGAAATTCACAAGTTGCTTCACCTACTCCCTAAAATAATTTACTGATTGACAGGAACTGACTAGAAAATTGATGTTTTGAATATCAGAGATGCATTATAATATAGATCTTGAAGTTCCTTCTTAGGTATGACACTTTTTAGGATGAGTCGTGGCAAAAGGCCCAGAACAGATGAATTCTCCAGCTGTTCAGATAGATCTGGGACAGATGCTATGGGTTGGGATTTTTATTAGTGACATTTTTAATATTCAGGGAAAGTAGTACGATCTAAGTAAGCTATGCTTCAGTAATTGGGTAGAAATGCCTAATTAAGAAATTGTTTAGACTTGTATTGAAGTTTTGATCAGTGTTTATTTATCGGTACAAATGGTTGTCTTTGCTCCCTCAAACATTTCTCAGTGAACTCTGTATATTGAGGGGGAAGGAAACATATTTGACCATAACTGTATAAGAAATTCTAGTTTTTCAAAAGTTTTTTTTGTCACTTACTTGTGATATATTGGGAATCTAATTAAAATACTTAGATTAAAAAGGAGGAACAATACCTTTTCCATTTTAGAAGAAAAAAAATAAACCCTTCCCAAAACTGAATTTCAAATGAAGAGATGAGTTTTAGAGTAGGGATAAACTCTTTAGAAATTTCATCTTATTTCTGAAAATTACTCTGGATTTTTTTTTTTTGGTGATTCTATTGAAATGCCATTAGTCAGAAAACCTGGGCTTGGAGTTAGGCAGGCCCAGGCCTGGGTTTTCCCACTTTCCGGCTGAAGGGCCTGGGGCAAGTGAACCAACTACACACTTTTCATCTACCAAATAGTGATAATAGTAGGGCCCACTTCACAAGGCTGTTTGAGGCTGAATGGATCCATGTGAGGCATTTAGCACAGTGTTGACACAGTAGGCACTTCTATATTATTTGAATGATTAGTAGCTCCTTCAGGTGGGAGTTTGTTTTGAGGAAAAGAAGCAACCCTTAGGTTGGGGATGTCAAGTTCATATCAAGTGGATTTGAACTCCGTTTTAAAGCTTATGCTCTTTAAACTGTTGTGCTTCTGTTCTATCATCTCTCCTAGTGGCATTTCAAGATGCGTAGTCTACACTGTCTACTGGTGAAATTAACCAATTCTCTGGAAACAGCGGCATGGTTCGCGGCATGGTTCTTAAGTGTATCAAAATATATTACACTTTGGGTTGATTTATGGTTTGATCAACATTCTTGAGATAAAATGGAACCTGATAAAATTTTATAGGCAATTTAAAAATTTCAATAATTAAACTTCATGAGGCCACAGAGATTCTTCATCAGATTTTAGGAATATATTATTTTTAAAATTAACATATGAATAACTCAAAACAGAAAGCCCCCTTTAGTAATTCAACAAATTTAAGAATCTGCTTACTAAATCATGGTTAGAAACCGCTGACCTAAATTGAGTTTAAAACATAGTCAGATAGTATGACTGTGATTACCATTTACAGTATTTTATTAGTTTTTTCATTTCATTTTGTGGTGTATTGGCCGTAGTGATTAGTTCTTCATAAGCGGAGTAGTTTCAGAATGTTTTTATTGCTACTCTAAATGAACTCTCTGGGCATAGAAAAGTGTAGTTTTTTAGAAAAGATTACTGACAAGACATTGGGGATTTTTTTTTGTCTTAAAACCTCAAATTTCAGAGTGAAGAGAAAGACACTGCTCTTTTATGAAATTGGAAACAGGGCTTGAGAAAATGACTCATGCCCTTGGTTTCATCCGTTTATTTCATACCCAGTATTTGCCAACATGAGGCACATGCTTTCGCAAAGGCTGGCTGATAGATGAGGGATTCTGAATCTGCCTGCTTGCATATTCACAGAACTTTCATTTTTCAGAAATGTATTATTTTAAGTAAATTTTTTTTTCACATATTAAAGATAGCTACCAAAGCACTGTTTTTATGCATGACTTCAAGACAAGAGCTACAGAACTTGTGTATGCAGAGACGCCCGAGGCCCGCAGATCACCTTTTCCTGTCCAGTTATTATCCTATGGCCAGAATCTCTCTTGGTGATTGTCAACTGAGGTGTTTCAACAAGATGAAGAAGACTAGGGAACAGATGGCAGTTGAAGGAAAATGCTAGAAATGTGCAAAAACAAGGGGTTCTTATCCTTTTTTATTGATAGGTTAAGAATGGTTTCTGTGTGCTTGGATTGCCCCTGTATACACAGAATTTTGCAATGAGAATAAAACCAATTTGTACCATTTAAACAGTGGAACACAGCTTACTCGGTTCTGAGATTGTGATTTATTTTCAGGAACTTCGAGACTTAGAAAAAATAATTTCATTCTTCCTTGGGCTTTATTTTAGAGAGGGGGACATGTTCAAGTCTATTGGCTCACCGATAGCTGACCTTCCTTTTTAGATGTGAAATGACAGACCCGTCATCTTCCAGGCTATATTCTATTCTGAAATGGCTGAGCCGAATCTCACTTTGACCACATCGAAATGCAGTAGACTCCTCACTGGACTGAAGTTAAGAATTTTAAATATTCTGAATAAACTCATCTGTGAGCCTCTGAACAAGGGGCATATGCACGTCTATGTATGTGTCAGGATGAGATCGGTCTTGAAAACCACAGAGGAAAAGTTATTAGTAAGTACAAAAAAAAAATACCTTGAAAGTAAATTGCTCATTGAAGACAGGATTAAGGGTCTTTCGGTGGACTTTTGTCTCAAATTTCTTCTTTTTATCGGGCAGCAGAAACACTTTCACATAGGGATCCGATGTGCCCCCCATGTCTAAGGCGGGCAGCTCAGCAGCCTGGATAATCCCTACCAGCAGCTGAAATGAGAGACAGAATACAGCAAACACAAGCATTGGTGGACATTTTGGAAAAGATTGACTTGTTCGCGATGTTGCATATTGTGATCTCTCTCTCTCTCTCTTCCTCTTTGCTTTTAATAAACTATTTCTCTTATCAATCTAAACACAGAAGGCAAATGAAGCAAGCCATATAGACTTCAGAAACCTAATTATGACAGATGCAGGCTCTAGGAAGCCTGGTTTTCAGCACAAAAGAGGCTTTTAAAAGGTTGCTGATTACAGTTAAATATGGAAGTCATATTTGCAAAAGGGTTGCAATCAAATAACTTTCCAGTTGCTAAAAGCCCTTGTGCATTATTTTTCTTTCCAGGGCGTGATTTGTAAGTGGAAATAAATTGTTAAACAATAACAAGTCTGATTATAAGGTAGGACATTTTTATTCTGAACTCATAGCTTCAGACCAGCAAAATAGAAATTTCTTAGAAATTGGGTAATATTTTGTGATAAAAATAAGATAAGCAAGTTTCTATCATATTTGACCTTTATTTGTATGCTGCCTACTTTTTATTTTAACTTACAGTAAAGTTATTATTTATTCTGAAATTAAATCTAGGACATGGAGTCAAAGAAGTATAATTTCGGTTTCACATAAATGCATGTAAAATTACAGATATGGTTTTTAATGCTAAGTGACTAAGTTTCTGATTTTTCTTTCCCAAAAGCAGAGATTTCTCCATGTCTGTTTTCTCAGTGATACATTCCTGTCTTACTTATGAATGTGAGTGTAGGCTGGCATTGTTATTTTTGGGAAGAAAATAAAAGGTGTGCTTTCCAGATGCTCTGTCATCAGACATTTTGTATCAACAGACTGGCTTAGATTCACATGGGAAACAAAAGTAGACTCTTATTCAAGGTTATTCAAGCCACACTTGTCAGTAAATGTGGTTACATTATAGCTTTTCACATCAGGCCTAAAAATTTGAGCCTGTGCCTTTTTAGCCAAATAGAGTGGAAATGCAATTCACTTTCTTTAAAAAAAAAAGTCACATTCATTTTTTTTGTAAAACTGACCCACCATGTTTTTAAGAGCGCTTTGGCTAGTTGGCTCAATTTTTAACCAGGACCAATACTCTGAATGACTGTTGTTTCCATTTTAATGCTCAATATGTTAGTGACATCATCATAACAACAGTAGGAATAAAAGTGCTGGATTGTAGGTATATAAAATACAGATGGTCAAAGAATAGCTAAAATAGACATCAGATTATAAAGACACGATTAGTAAAGCAAACAGTATGTCTCTTGGTTTGCCACTGGTATTTGGAATTCGCCTTTAGATAGCAATGTGAATAAACAAGATTCTATTTTCTCCTCACTTTTTGAAATGAGTGTTCTTTTGGGCAGGGAATGCACTAGTGCTATAACCTAAACTCCTTAAACCTAGGTAACTTATATTTTAAAGATTTTTGGATATTTTGTTGATAAGGCATGGAATTACTTCTAACCCCCCCTTCTCCCCTTCTGCTTGAGAGATAAGTATCACATTTCCCTTTGCCATGAAAGCTTCTCATTTAGAGCACTTTAGGGTTGACTTCTAGTTTTGGTAAGCAAACATGTATATTTGATTACAGCTTAATATATAAAATTCCTCAGGGGACGCCTGGGTGGCTCAGTTGGTTAAGCGACTGCCTTCGGCTCAGGTCATCATCCTGGAGTCCCTGGATCGAGTCCCACATTGGGATCCCAGCTGGGCGGGGAGTCTGCTTCTCCCTCTGACCCTCCCCCCTCTCATGTGCTCTCTCTCTCTCTCTCTCTCTCATTCTCGCTTTCTCAAATGAATAAATAAATAAATAAAAGCTTTAAAAAAATTCCTCAGACTTTATCTTTTCATGACTCATAGGAACCATTTTATAAATCAGATTAGCTGAAAACACTTGGAAAAAATTGATGCAGACTAATTAAAAAATATTTCATCAGATAGAATCTTCTAGATCCTCAGAATAAAATACTTTTTAAAAATTTGATATTTGCTAGAAGGGGAACAGTAAAAGCACCCATTATATTTGAGTAAAAAAAAATCAGTGCAATTTTTTTTAAAGATGCTTTATAAGTAATACTTAAACTACTCCAGTTAACTTAGAAGTTTCAAAAATTATGACTAACAAGGATGAGATACCACTAGATTTCTACTGGATAATATGAAAGTAGAATAGTAAAAAATACTGGATGCATATATAAAGTCACGTTAAGTTTCTGGAAAAAACGTTACATGTTAATGTTGACCTTCATTTTCATCAGAATATGTAAATATTAGGAAGTTTTGCTCTTGACCAACTCCTGATTGTCAAATTTTGGTAGCTGGGATAGAAATGATCTCAAATGTCCTATTTAATTAACTATAAGTGGTATATTTATAAATGTGTATAAATCCATACCTATAAACTTGTATCTGTAACCAAAATGTGTTAGGAAATAACTAGCCAGGGCTGTAATGAAGCTGAGCAAATAAACTTTTTTAGTATGATAGAGCATATTAGTACATTTTTCATGAGGAACCGTCTGGAAATTCAGAAAGTTAAGACATTATTTAAATTGTTGATTTCTAAATACCACCCAGAATTCTTGCAACTACATGGAACTCTCCCCGTCTTACTGACTTTGGACTTTGGTTGTCAGAGCTGAGCATTGTTTTTGTTTGTTTTTAAATGTTCATTTCTTATCGTTATTTCAACATCAATGAAATAATTAACACAAGCTGCATCAGTAGTAAATGTATTAACATGTATCACTTTTTCCTCATGCAAAAAGATAAGTGAAGCAAAACAGAGTTAAAATTCCCTTTGTCAGACAAGGACATTGTCCTAAAGATTCTTAAGAGCTCGATCTCTTATTCAGCTGATTCTGCCAATTCTTTTTTTTTAATTCATTTAAAGATTTTATCTATTTGTGAGAGAGAGCGAGAGAGAGAGCGCGCGCGCGCATGCGCGCTCACATGAGCATGGGTGGGGGGAGGGGCAGAGAGGCAGGAGAGAGCATCCTTAAGCAGACTCCTGCCATGGAGCACTGAGCCCCATGCTGGCAGATCCCAGGACTCTGAGAGCATGACCTGAGCCAAAATCAAGAGCCAGACACTCAACTGAATGAGCCACCCAGGCACCCCTGCACTAATTCTTATCTAGCTTTTTCATTTAACAAATCAGACGGAAAAGGGACATGGGCAATTTCATGGGTCATAGAAGGGTTTTTTTTTGTTTTTAATGTAGCGAATTTTTAACATTTTTCTTTGAGCTACCTCTAATGTGGTTAATAAAAGGTAGCTAATATTATCATCCATCTAGGTGCCACTTCACAGCTTTTTGAGAAGTTGAAGGAGGAGTGATTGTTTTGTCACTGCCTTCAGTTCCTTAACACCTCTTGGGCAGTAGTCACAAGCACTAGAAATCAAGTTGCTGCTCTTTCTCCTTTCCTAGAACGGTTAACTCGTTGGTGCTGGGAATTTTACCTAGTATCATGATATTACGGGAGGCAGTCAGTTTTTCATCTTTGATTCCTTATCAAACAGTTAGATTTTGTTTTTAAAAGCTTTGGCTGAATGGTGGTTTACCTCAACAGTTCCTTGCCCTGTTGGGATTGAATTCCATGAATTCCAAGGGAGATTGTTGTAGCTCAGGCTGATGGGCGGGTAGGAGTCAGACTGTGGCTGGGAGCTGTCAGAATCAGAACGACTATCTGCAGGTTCATTTGTATTCTGCCTGCCTGCAGTAAATGCCGTAAGTAGATGTAATCGGTTGAATACTGTGAATTCTAATTACCAGAAGTTAAATTAGCAAGTAGGGGACTGCCTGTACTTAGAAATGATTTCATCAATAGCTTTGATAATTGCATTTTCCCCTCTCAGCAAATGAAATGTTTTAAGAAGTATCTTGCTTCAATTTCTACTTGGTAATTTCAGAAAACGTAATGGAATTAGAAGTCATTTCCCACCCTCTCAGACCTGGTTATTCTGGAAATCATAATCCAGTGAATATTGGAGTTTCCCCAATTTCTCCTCTTCTTTGGGTTCTTCTTTCTCTTCCCCATCAGTCAATCCTGTTTCAGCGTCATCGTCCTTTAGAGCCTAGGAGTAGGGAAATGAAGTATATGTGAATTCAGGTGAATTCGTTGAAACCCATATCAACCTGGGCCTGTGGTTTTACTTCCAAGCTGTTAGAAGCAAGCACTAAGATGCTGGAAATTCATTTGTCTGACACACATTCACATTTGCTGCTTATATATTTTTAAAATTCCACTTGTGCACGGAATTTTCTTCCCCAATCAGCAAGCAACATGGAAGCGATGGAAAAGCCCCTCAGAATATGGCAAGCGAAAAATGTAAAGTTGTTGCAGAGAAATTTGACTTGGATTCACATTTGGCTTTGGTAAAACTGCTTCTTTCAGAAGTATGATAAACATGCTTATTAACCAGGCCAGGTTTCACATTCATGTAGTTTAAAGAGATCTAAGCTCAGCATCATGTAAAACATCATTGTTACATGCAGTGGAGAACTTATATGAAATGCGCGGCCTTTTCTTGCCTTGTTTCCTATGAGAAAGATAGCTGAATAAGTGATTCTCGAAGAATTTTAATTTCCTATGTTTCACATATACATTTATAATGGTTATGGAAAAAGTGGAAAAAACATGCCACCAGCAAATGCATGTTTAGAGGAAAATCTACCCCACTTCCAGTTGAAGTTTAACATTTTATTTTTATAACAGCTCCACAGAAAGCTAGGCTGAATTAAATTGATTTATGGGTCTATTTGAGATAAAAAAAATAAAAGTAGTTACGTTTGCAATTTTGTCAGACTGAAATCAGCATTAACATTTATTTTGCATCAGTGAACAAAAATCATGGTTCTGAACTCTCAACTCAATTTGGACCAACTGAATAGTCTTTATAATCTAAAACTTAAGTGTAATGTAAAATGAAATACTAGAAAGCTCATCATTTCACAAAATACATTCAAATACTCCTCTATTTTGAAAATAAAAATAGATAATGTATTTTCCCATGAAGTACAACTTTGCTGAAAGAAAATCAAAGGTTATAAAGATTATAAATATCAGGTAAGCATTGTTTCTAGGGATATGCATTGTCATTGCTTTAGAGAATTAGGAAAAATAATTTTAAAAGCTAAATGTAGTTATTCAAAATTAAAAATGATAAAATTACATTTCCCTGATCACTAGTGAGGTGGAAAAATTTGAAAATCTTTATGGTAATCAATTGTATTTATTTGTCTGGGAACTGCTGGTGTATATCCTTTGCTAAGTGTTCTATTGTTTTGTTTGGCTCTTACCGATTTCTAGAGACTCTTTGTATTTTAGTAGTCTCAACTTTTCTGTTATGTGTATTGCAAATCTTATTCCCTAGTTTTTGGTTATGGCATTTTCATTGCCTTTCGTGTGTGTGTGTGTGTGTGTGTGTGTGTGTGTGTGTGTGTGACTGGACTGTAGAATCCCACAGAAGTCAAGATATGGAGACTGCTTTATATCTGACAAAGTAAAGGAATTTTAACTCTTGTCAGCAGGTTAAATCTGAGAATTCTTGTAGTCAAATGCAGAAGTATAACCAGATTTCAGAAAGGCAAGAGGCATCAGACTACAGCTCCATCGCCCAGCCTCTTCCCACCTTCCAGAGTGTGTGGTCTTTCTTCTCTGCTGAGAGAAAGCTTTACTGTTCACTCGTTCATCTACGCAGAGACTCACTGTGGTGCTTCAAAATGGCACTGAAATTGATAAGCTTTTCCAATTTGGCTCTACTCCGCTAACTCCAATTTGATCCTAAAAAAACCCCTGAGACTTGGTGGCATTGTATCAATAGAACTCATCTGGGTGGGAAGGGCATATAAACAGAGTTGAGCTATAGTTGGAGATGCCTCCCTTTCTGTGCTTCTTTGAAAATTTTCAGGAGCCTACAATGAGTTTGGAAAATTAAAAATTACCCTTATTACATCTGTGTAGGAAAGTTGATACGAAATGTTTTCCTGAGTAGTAAAATGTTGGTTTCCTGATAGCCAAAGGCAGGCAACAATTTAATTACTTAAAAATTTAATCTTTTAACTGGGGCGGGGGATGGGTCATTATAGGGAACATGCTAGTAAAGTGACCAGAAAAGACAACTGAGTTTAATTAGAGGAGCTGAGGCAGTGAAATCACATTGCCCTTTCAAAACCTTAGCTGTCTGTTAGTCTTTAACACGCCCATAGATGTGCTTAGAAAATTGCAGCTTACGTAAGTTGTCTCCCTATAAGATTTTGTTTTTAAAAATAATAGCAAGTTACTTAGTGCATGTTTTTGTCTGAAAAATCTACATGTTATTCTATCATAATTATAAAAAAATTCATGGATTAAAATACTTTTTCAAAAGTCTCTTTCAGAACTGACAATTTACATATCATGTTTCAGCCCAGTGCAATTTGAAATAGCTGAGATATTAAATCTCCTTCTTCCTAAGTGGTTTTTGCCCTAATAAAAGGTGCAGGACCATCTTTGCAATTATTCTGTATGAAATAGGGCTAAAGTTTTGATAATTTCTCAGTGCCACTGTTCATCACCGAAGTAATTAAGTCTATTCTTGTCCTGAAGGCTGAGCTTAAGCAGGATGTCTTCTGTACCATCACATTAAAATCAGACCTATGAAATCAGAAGCTATTATAATATCTCAAGAGCAGTACCCCTCTACCCACCCCCACCAACCCTCAACAAAATGCGGAGGAAAATGCTTGTAAACCCAGCAGTTTTGATGGTTTGCTAAGTTGCATTAGCGAAAGCCATGTGCTGGGAACATCAGATCTTGTTTTAAATTTCAAAGATTTAGCGAACATGCTTCTGGCTTGCTTCGACATTCAAAAGGTGCGTCGTTTACAACCATCTGAAGAAGTTCTTCTAAGAGAAATTGTTCAGGTTTGGATTTGATAAGGCACACTTACAAAAGGTAGCACAAACGACTGAATTTTCTTTCTGTGCCCATCACTTTAAAAACTTGAGCTTTCTAATACTGTTCTATTTAATCAGTTAGTAATGTTTAAAATAAGAACCCTTTATCTTAAAAAATCTATTTTATTTTTTATTACAGATTTATTTATTTAAAAAAATCAATTTAGTTCAGCCTCTTGATGTGTGTCAGATGGTACACCCTGAGCTGTGGAACCCCAGCTGCCAGGCCACTAAATGTATTGGAGCATTGACGAGGGGTTTCTGAAGAGCAGAGGAGACCTACCGCAAGGGGGGGGGGTCCAGAACAGTCATGAGACATAACACAGATAAGGAGGACATAGAAGGAAGAAATAAAAATTAAAAGATCCACACACATTAGTGAAAACCATGGAGAAATGACCTTTCCAGACCTATCACTTTGCAACTTGATACTGTCCCTCTGCATTTTCAGTGTTCTCAAGCTTCCAGGATTTAAAAACAAAAACAAAACCTTTATATATAAATCTTATGTTGTATAAATACACTGTTACTAGTGAGTTTGTTGTCATTATGGAGCTTTAAAAGTCTTTGTTGATTATGAAAATTTAACATAGAGACAGCCATGAACATTGGAATTTGAATTTCTGTCCATTCTTACATAGATTGAAATGGTGAAAATTTCCTGGTTGCCCTAGAGCTTATGTATCTTAAGAAATCATGTCTAAAATGCCTCTCACATCTGTTGTGTTTTTAAACGAGAGGCATAGACTATATTTGTTTTCCTCATGTTCACATCAATACACTGTTTAAAATATTCTGAAAATGTAATTAGTTAAGCATTTTACTGAATTTCAAAACTTAGGCTGTTCTGAAGTTGGATGATTGAATGGTCACCATGTGATGTACTTCTTAAAACTGTACATTCTATTTTGCTTCTTCATCCTTCCTCTTCATAAAACAATAGAACCCATTATTAACTACTATCGCCTGCCGTAAAAAGTAGCATAAGCTACTGTTATATAACTGTTTACCGATGAGGCCTATTTTTGCTTGTCCAAATGATATTTCATTTTGTGCATTTAATAGTTCATAAATCAAAATAAGATCTATAAAATCCTACATAGACAAGTAATCTACTTAAAATGATGAGATCTTTTTGAGTGGTTGAAATCCTAAATACTTTGTTGTAATAGATCACTGTAAACTATCACTGATTTCCTACCAGTATTTTCTTATTTGACTTATTTTCTCTTCCTCTCTCATCCAAAGGAATAGATGATCATTGAAAAATTAACCACCATCAGTTCTCTGTATGTAGTATTTTGAGATCTTGGTCATTTATCCAGGTCATTACAGGGGTAATAAACACCACTACTATACTATAAATTACAATCTTACATCATACAGAACAAATTCCACAAAGAAGAAAACAAATTTCTTATGCTAGAAAAAAAATGCTGTAGTCATAATCTAACATTATTTAGTGCTTTTAATTGTTAATTCTTATATATGGGAAAATCACATTTGCATTATATTATAGTTACGAAAAAGATAGGGCTGTGTTCTCAAATGGTTGCTTAGATATAGCTGAAATTCACATACAAATTATTCAGTCCTTGTCCATCTAGCACATTGTTCCTACACCTAATCTCCCAATAAACTGTTTAAAGAAATCTCTGTCGAGGTCTACTTGTTATTCAAAATGTTGAAATAAACAAGATCTGTTTTCAAATTGTAGTTTTTATGTAACAAATTAACCAAAGAGAAAAAGCCTTATTAGAACCCTATGGTCCAACTTCTGTGGCTGTGATTAGAAACTCAGAATGTAAACCTTGTTGTTCTGAGCTCAGGACAAATCTGAGTGTGAGTGCAGGCACTGCATACATTCTACAACTCTGAAACCAAACAGAAGTTGAGTGAGTAGAGAGCCTTTGTGAAATTGTTGTCAATAGACATTACAGTATCTTTGAGAAAAAGTGTTTAAATCTCAAGCTGGGGAGTGGAGTTGGTGCCCTGAGTGGATGGTTAACTAGGAAACTATGCAAATGTGCTAAAAATGCCCTCCTTGACTAAATTGTTAAGAAGATTCACCTAGTCAGGAGTTCAATTAATAGTAATTAATATGATTAGAAAAATTAAAAAAAAACTGTCAATGTATGTTGCTATTTGGGAATAAATAAAACTTTTGAATTATTTGAAAGGAAACAAAGATAATTGAAAGTGTTCTTTCTATGAAAAAGCTCTACATTTATGTTATTAATATGAATTAAATATTCTTTAAAGATATCCACTATGAAAATGAGTCAAAAAAAAATAACGAAGAGGCATTTAATTATAACTATTAATAGTAAACTTTGTTCTGAACAAAATCATCCAGTTAATTTAATAAAAATAGACCACGATGTAAAGAACATCCAAATAGCTTCCTGAGACTCTGGAAGATAACCCAGCCAGATGGGTTCCATAACCTGTGTTGTGGTTTCATTGTCCCTAACTATCCAAACAAGAATTTTGCCCTAAAATTATGCCCTGTTCTTTAGGACTAGCTCGTAATTCTCTCCCTTTTAACTCACTGTTTAACTCAGTCTTCCTGAGCACTCATTATTGAGGTGGATGGATCTATAGGAATGGTAATTTTCATCTAGTGTGATAAAAGGCCATAAGTCTGAGTGATTTAACAGTGATTATGAAAAGTGGAAATGTGAGAAAGGCAGCCTGCCCAAGAGGGAAAGCATTCAGATACTCTCGATTCTGTTTCTCTAACTCTAAATGCAATTAAGACTGGCTGAACAGATGTAATCCAAATACTCAGGCATCATTCCAGTCTGCTGGGCCTGTCAAGATGGCCCTGCCAGTCTTCGATGCCCTTTTCTGGGTCAGATGCTTAGAAGCCTGGAAAACCCTACCAAATGTTTTCATTGCACTTTGGGATGTTGAGTAATGAATGAAAGGATGGCAAAGCATTTTTGACAACAGTGACATCTGTCCAGAAGTTGTTTACTTCTATACTTATCTGGTATAAAAAATAAGCCATTTATTAACTTTTAATAAAATCATCAAAGAAGTAATACGGAATGAAGACATTACCTGATCTTTCATGGTCTTCCCTAAGTCTTTCACATCTTTCATGTTAATGGCATTCTTTCCTCCCTTCTCTTTTCCCTTCTTCTTGTTTTTCTTTTTGAACAAACATTTCTTACAGATACAAAAGCAGCAGGTCAGCACTAAAAGGACAGCAACTATGGCTATGGCGATTAAGGCCCATGGTGGCACTGAAAGAAAAAAAAGATGTAGAAGGCATTAGTAATAAACACCGCATGTCCAATTGGCTACAAAAGTATTCACTGGTTAATTTGTATTTATTGAGCGCTCCAGGCACACTGTTCTGTGTCATGTTACCCATGTTTCCCCTGCCCGGATGGTAGTTTCTGTTTCTACTTCACCCTTCTGCACATGTCAAATATGCCTTCCTCCAAGCTAGATTTCCATTCATCCATTCCTTCCTTCATCCAGAGCACAGCTCTGGAGTTTGGCCTTGGAGTTGAAATCCTGGCTCTATCATTTATTAGCTCTGTGATCTTGGGCAAGTCATCTAAATTCCCTCCGCCTCAGTATCCTCATCTCTAAAGTGGAGGTAAATTGGTAGGTATCATAGACTTCCTGAAGATTAAAATAAGATGCATTTCCTAGCTTAATAAATATTAGCTGCTATTACTCATCTGTTAAATACTAGAGGTTCTATTGATATGTTCTGGGTATAATGGGAGGGGCGGACATCAATCGAATAACCAGAGAAAACAAATATAGTAATGGTAATAAAGGCGAGGAAGAAGTACTTGGTGCTCTGAAAGTCACCCACTCTAAAAGTAGGACATTTACCTGCTCTGAGTCTGCAGAGGCAGGGCAATGGTTATGTTCAGTGGATCTGAAACCAGGCTTTGATTCAGGGTGGCCACTTTCAGGCTGTGTGACTCTGGCTAGATTGCTCAACTGTTCTGAGTTGGTTTCCTTCTCTATAAAGTGAAGATAATAGTGGTACCTATTTCGTCTCCTTTGAAAATTAAGGGAGTTAATACACTAAAACGTTTAGAATGGCATCCAGCACATAGCAGGAACTCGATGTTAGCTATCTATTTTCAAGGCATACAGCTAAGTATTATGGGTAATATGGAACACTCCGAGTATATGTGGGGACATAACCATGCACACTAATAAATACATATAAAAAAACACAGAAGTTCAGGGGATATGCTAGGGGAAATTGAGAGGAAGAGATGATTTTTTTTTTTAGTAAAAAGGCTTCAGATTTATCGGCTCTGTTTAAAATAATAGAGCATATATAAATAAACATAAAAACATTTTTCTATTACAGTTGTCCATCTACTAAAAGTAACTCTCTTTTCTTATTTGGTGTATCCTATACCATGTGCTTATATTACAAAAAAAGCTCTTGTGGAAATATTTAAGATTGCACTTTGCCCGGAAAGGATTTATTTAACTGTTGAGATTGATCAGAAGAAGTAATTAGATTTGCCTGCTGTAATTAAGAAGAGACACTGGACACTGAAATGGTAAGAAAAAAACTATTTTCTTCTAGCTACGTAAACATCATTAGGATCAATGATTGCTGAACATAAGTCAGGACTACTTCGGTAAAGCAGAAGCACTTAAAAATTAACCTCTCTTCAAAACTCAGAAAACCCCACTCTTTGCTGTCCTTCTGCATTTAGCTTTATGGTGTCGAACACTTACTATGTGTTTTATTCTAGCATACGATTGGCTAATAAATGTTAGCCTAAGGACATATAAAAGCATAACTTCTGAAACTGTGTTTTCAGCCAAAGAAATATTGGAAAGTAATATATAAGCCCACATCAAACACCATGTTTTCTTATGTTCTCTAATCTCCTTAATCATATTTTTAAAAATGTTAATTAAACTTATGTAACCAATGATATCATTCATAATACCTCATTTAAAACCTTATACCTCTTTTGATCTAGTTAAAACCTTGCCACGCATGAACGAGAGAATCTACGTATTCATTGCAGTTCAGACAGTATTAATAATGACCCTTCATTTTGAACCTCGTAAATTATTCTTCTAGTCGGACTTGTGTGATAGTCTCTCAGAGAGTTACATAAAAGTCTCTTAAATTACACAGGACAAGACAGAGATCATTTGACAACCTCACAGAAAGAAAATAGCGAAAGTACAGCAACATTATTTAATCACAAGGAGTTAAAGACATAGGGACATAGGATTACAGGGGGAAATCTTAAATAGTGCAACTTGAAGGTAAATTATAACCATTGAGAAAATTTTATTTTGTGATTTTTATTTCTTAAAGTGCTACCGTATTCTAGGTTTGATCTCCTGAATAGCTTAATTTCTAACTTTGAATATCCTATATTGAATATATGAAACTCACAAAATTTTCCTCACAATTTACTGGCACCTTTAGATAGAATTAAAAAAAGCTTAAGGTTATCATTTTGTGTACCCTTACCTATGACTGAATAGCTATTTGGAATATAAACCACCATTTTTAATTTGAGTTATTTGAATTGAATTCTTATCTTAAATTCTGTGGAGATCAACCAAATACTTAGAATTTGGTAAGTTTGGTAAGAAACACCATCTATAGTATTATTCATTGTAGTATTTATAGAAATGTTTCAACATGAGTGAAAAAATATATATTTTCTATTAAGCTAAAAATTGATGGAAGACCTACTTAATATGGGCAAGCAGCTGCTACTGTTTTTACATTCATTAGCTTAAAGCAGTTGTGTTCATTATCTCTTCAATTTTATACAAGAAAAACTTTACAGGAGGAAAAACTATAGATGAAATAGTTTGAGTAATTCAAATCTATCTTTACATTATTAGCTAAAAAATATATATATTTTAAATGTATACAAAGGAAAACATCTTTAGCTTTGAAACCTTTTTAATAAAACATTTTGTATTAAAAAAAACAGTAAAAATAAAGAAGAGCAGAAGATGCTGCCAAGAGTGATTTCCATAATATAGAGTATGGCTTCAATAAAAAATGGGCTCATCAAAATATTGCTGTTGGCAGAAAGCTATTAGCTTATTGTTATTGTCACCAACTATGATTAAATGGAAATTTTATAAGAAGAATTTTAACATTTAACTTAAAGACCTTTCAGCAGAAAATAATAGATGAGTGTAAAAGCTTTCCTTTAAAAACGTTATTTTCATTTTCCAGTTAATGAATTAATCTCACATTGTTTAACCCAAAGGTAAGCTGATGCATAAGAATTAAAGTCAATTCTAAACTGCTTCTGATGTTTTAACTTAGACTTTGTGGTAGGCAGAATTCGGATTCCTCCAAAATGTCCACAGGCTATCCCCTGGGACCCATGAACAAGTTACTGTACACAGCAAAAAGGACTTCCCAAATATGATTTAGGATCTTGAGATGGGGTGGTTATCCTGGGTTACATCCAGATAGAACTGATGCAATTACTAGAGTCCTTACAAGTGAAAAAGACAGGAAGGATTTTCAGAATCAGAGATTTGAAGATTCTATGCTGCTGATTGTGAAGAGGGAGGAAGGAATGATGAGCCAAGGAATTGTAGGTGCCTCTAGAAGCTGGAAAAGGCAAGGAAATGGATTCTCCCCTACAATTTTAAGAAGGCGTCAGTTCCTATGGCCATTATGGAAAAGAGTATGGAGGTCCCTCAAAAAATTAAAAATAGAGCTACCGTATAATCTAGCAATCTCATTCTGGGTATATATCCCAAGGGAAAAAAATTTACTATTTTACAGTAGTATATTCACCTCTATGTTCACTGGAGTATTATTCATAATAGCCAAGATAAAGAAACAACCTAAGTGTCCATGAATGGATGAAGGGATAAAGAAAATGTAGTATATATACATATTTGGAATATTATTCAGCCATAAAAAAGAAGGAAATCCTGCCATTTGTGACAACATGGATGACTCTTGAGGGCACTATGTTAAGTGAAAAAAGTCTGTGATGGAAGTCATATAGACAAGTCCTGTATGATCACATTTAAATGTGAAACCTATAAAAGTGGAGAACTCATGGAACGAAGAGTAGAATGGTGGTTACCAGGGGTTGGAGAGTGGGATCAATGGGAAGATGTTGGTCAAAGGTACAAACTTTTAATTATAAGATGAATAAGTTCTGGGAATCTAATGTACAGCATGGTGACTACAGTTAACAAGACTGTGTTGTATATATAGATGAAATTTGCTAAGAGAGTAGATCTTGAATGTTCTTACAACACACACATGCAATCATGTGAGGTGAAGGCTGTGTTAACAGCCCACTTGTAATTATTTCATAATATATACATATATCAAATCATTATACTGTACATCTTAAATTTAGACAAGGTTATTTGTTAATCTCAAAGTTGGGGATTAAAAAAGGAATCAGCTCTTCTGACAGTTTGGGTTTAGCTTAGTGAAAACTATTTTAAACTTCTGACCTCCAGAATGAGGAAATAATAAATTTGTATAGTTTTACATTTGTGGTAATTCATCATAGCAGCGATCAGAATCTCAAGAGATAGAAATTAGACCTCAAGAGATTTGTGATGTGCTGCATATAGATGATTCTACAATTGGAATATTAGTTTGGGCTATTTCTATATTTTCTATGATCTTCTCATTCACAGTTTTGATCCGTCTCTTCTGCAACCATTCTCATGACACTAACATTGCAACCAAGACACTCTCAAAGATAACCAATGGTTTTCCTGTGGCCGAACACAAACAACATTGTCCATGGTATGAGAAAATCTTGATCCTATATTTCTTTTTGAAATTTCCTTCTGCTGTTGTTTCTGCTGCCCTTACCAGCATCATCTTGTATGGATCTGACGTTTTTCTTCTTTCCTTTCCCGCTCCCAAGTCTTTAAATGGAGTTCTTATTCAAAGTTCTTAGCTTCTTGTTCATTTTCACATTCACGCCTTAAACTCTTACATCAGTTATCCATCCTGTTTCCTCTTAACTACACTGGGACTGTATCTCCCACTGCCTACAGAATGTTTCCTATGAATCCGTCATCTCAAACCAGTTCACCAAGCCAGCTCTATGACTCCTCTTAGTGCTTCAGTGATTGCCTGCTTGTTGTATCTTGGAACCAGGTGGAAAATTTTCTCCCGAGCCTGATTGAGGGGCAAGTCGTGCCATTTCTTCTTCCATATGTTTTATGCTTCCTTTACATCTATTTCTACTTGTAAGGTGTGGGCTGGAACTTTCCTTCCATGTGAAAGAGTCACTCGTTGCTCTTTGCTCAGTTCTATCCCCATGTCTTCCTCAAACATATTCCTTCTTTCTTGAAATGCTAGTCCTCTTCTTCAGTCCATTTAAATATTATTTCTCAAGGCTCAGCAAAAGTGTCCATGTTGAGGGATTTTTAAATAAAAGTACTACGTATGTTTGCTAAAATTTCCCCTCCCACCCAGTGAGAAATATTGACTATGTAGTGGAATATGTTGGGTCATTTAGGCTAGTATAAAAAGATGTTTTATTGAAAAATAAATCCAAATCTGTATAAATATATCAAAGGCATTTTAATATAACCCTACACATGAAATTCACTTCTTAAAAACTCAAAACTCAGCTCTTTGTAGGTTGTTCGTGAACTGAATACTGGTATTTGATGAAAACACACAAAAAGAATTTGGAACCATTTAGAAGTAAATTTGCATTAGCAGGTCTTCTGTTGGGGAAGAAAAACCAAACAACTATTTCCCCTTATCAAAAGAGGCTATTCTTTCATGAGGAGTTGGCATAAGTTAAGCAGTTTAAAAAAATTAAGTATTTAAACACCTATTTATTAAACATCTATTTGCCTGGCATTTTTTTACAGGGCTGAAATACAGTGCCAAGCATGGTTTGTATAATCATGAAGCTTACTATTTACTTCCTACATGTTAAAAAGTAGGTCTTAATTACTTCTTTAAAAGTAAATTTCTTAAATTTGCCAAACTCAGTACTTAGAAGATAATATGGTGTTTTCAGAGAGAATCTCCATGGCTTAATGTGCACTCATGTACAAATTTAGTGCTCTAAGGGGGACGTTTATTGATGAAAGTGAGCAGTAAATATTCTTTTTTACAATAAAAATGTTATTCTCAGATTGAAACATTTTTTTTTCTCCAAGGGGGCTTTGGCACTAAGCAAATTTGTAAAAATTATTTACTTAAGGGGCCCTCATAAACTTTTTTTTTAAAGTAGACACTCCGAATTTCCTTCTCTTTAATGGAGCCAAGTGTCACTGAGAACAAGGTATTGCAGAAGGTACCTTTATGAAAGGGAAAATCTTGCTATTCCTGAAGAGTAGCCCAGGGTATCCCGTTAATGCCCCCCAAATCCAAAGTCTGCTCATCAGATAGAGTAATCCTACAGAATGAGCAGTTGGGGAGAGAAGCTTTATAAAATTTACACAAAGTGCTCAATGGCCAAGAGGAGCCCGGTTCTAGATTTCCTGATTCTAAGCTCTCACTTCTAAATAGAATAGACTTTTTTCTCTTTTTTTGCATTCTCTACAATGCCTCAGTCCTACCAGCTTAGTGCTCAGTAAATGTTAGGTGGCTTGAAAGAAACCCACACAGCCATGTTCTTGGGCTCAAGTACAAGTAAGGTGGGATGGTCTCTGAGGTACAGCTTTGTCTCCAATATGTTTTCCTTCGGTCTGCTACTCAGTCTCATTTCCTCAGCTCTGACTCTCTCCTACCACATCCCTGTGTAGTCAGCTTTTGTAGTCTCCTAGGCTGGCAACCTTCTGGTGCATTTACTCATTGGGTTTTGGATAAAATCGAGGGCGAAACTCACTGTTTTTTTTATTTCTGCCTCAATTTCACTTTCAAGGGCAGCTCTGCATTATCTGGCAGGTTCCATTACCATTCATCATATTAAGAAACAACCTAAAATCCATATCTCTTTCAGAAGATGGGCTGCATTTTTCTCTCTGAGAAATAGAAGCTTGTGCATTTACACCAGTCCTAGATATTTCAGCCAAGAGCTTCAAGATGATCTAGGTAATACCGTTGCTATGGCCACTACAAAATTCAGCAATGACGTCAAGCCTTTTCTACCTCTGCCACATCTCTGTTTTGTCCTGAGCGCCCCATTGCTGCGCTAAGGTCTGTATCATTCATCTTATGAAGAATTTCCATATTTCTTCAACCTTATGTTTATGGCAGCTTTTCGCCAACTTCCAGGTTTATCCCAAACAATCTGTCTCTCTAGATCAGCAGGCATTGATGCAAGACTCAGACTAGAATATGAAAACAATTCTACTGTTCAATGGTGAGAAAAAGAAGCTACGGCAAAGCTTTACTTTTAGACTCTTTATGAATAATTTTCAACACACAAGGATAATTTTTCAAGAATTGGCAACAAGCCAAATAAACCTTGCATTTGAATGCTTTTTCTAAATGGCAGAATGCAAATAGAAATAAAGCACTGGAAATATGTGGATTAATATTCTCATTAACCACCTCTGGAGACAACACATTAAATGTGAGATTTAAAACACTGTATGAAGTCACACAGAATATGGCTTAAGAATAAACCAACCAGTCAAATGTCAGAATGAAGAGTTTCTCATTATAGAATGAAACAGCTTCAAAGACTATGCATTCTTTGCTCCTGGGTATTAAACAAACTTTTTCCTCAGTCTTGAGGCTAGAGTTCGAAGCCTCTGTTGAATTATATGCCTCTCTTAAAATACAGCAAAAGTCTGTAGTGTCTTGATGGGAAAATATAAGTGCGTGTGCGCACAGGGTGTGTTCTGTGTATTTAAATTTTTATACAACTGGGAGTGTGTGGTACCCTTGTGGAGATTACAGGTCCTGGTCTAAAAGACCGTTGGACTCCAAATTACAAACTCGTTGTCCTGAAGCATCAGGGTAAAATTCACCAAGATGAGGGAATTTAAAACAGACAAAAACTTAATCCTTCATTTGGTCATTTGACCTTTTATTTATTTTCTTGGTAATCTGCGATGTGCTTATACTGTGCTGGGGATGCTGGGGGAAGAGAGAAGGCAGGTCCCTCTCTCTAGGAGCTTGCAAATACTACCTTCCAGGAAAAAACTAGAAGGAAATAGACAGTACAGTGTTAAGCATAAAATTCAGAGTAGGTGGGCTCTGTAGGCGGCAGGTTAGGGAAGGGTAAGGTAATGGGTCCTAGAGTTCAACGAAGGCTCTAAGCAACAGGTGAGTCTTGAGGTAAGCTCCAAAAGCTTGGCTTGCTACACAGTGAAAATAGCATTTTGGGGACTTGAGTTCTTTTCTTCCTTCCTTCCCGACTCCCTCTTCTCCTGTCTGCTGTCTCCCCTCCTTCCCTCCCTCCCTTTCTTCCTTAATCCTTCCTTCTCTTCTTTCCTTTGGTTTTTAGACTGCCTTGTTAAACAAAGCTCTCAGCAAGACACTTATGAATCTATATGGGCTTTTTTTGTCACAGTAAATGAAAAGACAATTCCTTATAGTAAACACATGTAGCCTTCCCTAAGTAGCCTTCAGAATTACCCTCTTAACACATTTCACATTCTTCTCTTCTATAGTTCTGTTTAGCTTTTTCAATATTGCTCCTGACAGAAAGCAAACTGGAAGATATATCTGTGTAAATAGGTTGTAAAAATGATCCAAGCCATTGAGTAGAGTTAGCTACTCATTAAGGCAGATGGATTGTGTAAACAGTAATGTAAGAGAGAGGCTCATTCATTCATTCATTCATTCGCTCATCCATCTGAGTGTCTATTTAACACGTTAATGCTCAGGACATTGAAGGAATAATGAACAAGTTTGAAATAATCTACTTACACAGCTTATAGTCCAACTGGGCAGAGGTGATTAATATACATGAAGCAAATTGTGAACAACACCGGACAGCATGTTAAATGCCAAATTAAATGGGGTCTTTGGCTTGACTTTGATTCCATTATGTAGTCAAAGCAATCTTACTCATCAAATGAACACTTATTTAGAATTACTTTTTAAAAACCTTAAAACTTAATAAAATGGGAAATCTGCCTCTCTAAAAAAACTGTTAATACATTAAAAAACTGTTAATATATTTTAAAACTTCAGTAAAATATAGTGCTTTAAAAAGCACAAAATCACTTTAAAAAAACTGTTAGTACATTAAAAAACCTTCAGTAAAATATGTTGCTTTGAAAAGCACGAAATCACAACCTGTACATTGGGAAATTTTTTACCAGAACCTCTATCTGTTGATGTGATTTTGGTAGGTACTGTGCTACAGAACTAACTCACAGCCCCTGCTGAATAACTTAGTAAGGTTATTGATGTTTCTTGTTGAATGCAATGATTTGTCTTGATAACAAAAGTTTGTTGACTGAGGCCATTTTATCTGCACAGGTATTAATCAAATAATTAATTTTATAAAATGTCTCTAATAATAGTCTGCTTTCATTGATAAGGCAAAGTCATCCATATCTTCACAATATTGGAATGTCTGAAATTTGACACGGAAAATGATGTTGGGTCTTCAGGCAGAGATAAGCCCCAGCAGGACTTCCAGAGGATTTAGATAAGGCTCCAGTCAGCCAGAGAGCTTGCTGTCTGCAGGCTCCAGGGAGAAGTGCATTGGTAAACAGGAAGGGTTGCCAGGTAAGTTGGCAGAGGCGAAGGCGATTCACGGGCTAATCAGTTCAGAAGCCTTTGGAAATTTGTAAGTTTTCAGTCATGCGGTGGACAACACAATTTCGTGGTTAAAGGGAAATCCATTTATCCTATCAAATTTGTAGCACGTCTCTCTTGAGTTCTGATTACCAAGTTCAAAACTGAAAAGGAGTATGTCTCAGGTTTTTCTTCCCCTAGTGGAAGCTAACTTTCTTCTTGTGTGTTAAAAGTCGTCACGATAAACATCTTTTGGATTTGGATTCAATTGGTATTTGGTTTTCTTTTGATGCTTTGAATCTGGTTAACATTGTTTGTAACCTGTTTTCTGTCTTTGGCAGAGATGCCCAAGGGAAAAAAAAATTGATTCCAAGACTTGAATAGGGCACCTGTTGGCAACTTTTGGATATTTCAATATTTGAGCCTCTACCTGTTTCTTTTTTAAGCAATTTCATATTGTGATTAAATCCAGTTATGGTAAAAAAAGATCAGCTAAACGGGCAGATAGATTTCCTGTTTCTTGATGTTAGTGTACAACTTCAGGCCAGCAGTTAGAAGAAACAAAGAAAAATGCCACCTAGCCTTATTACCTCCTGTTTTGGAAGGATTTCTTCCCGTGTACTTTCTGTTTATTATTCTAGGGGCAAGTGACAACATTTTTAGAATTCCCTGTAACTTGGAGCAATTTGGTTGTACTGACAGGAGAACTGTGTGGTTGCTATGCATGAGCAAAGAAGAGCAGGATGTTTGAGTCTTTCCAGTCATGAAAAAGAAGAGTCAGGCTCATTAATTTCATTACTATACAAAGTGACAGGTGGACAACAGTGAAAACAAAGCCCCCTTGCTTGTCTAGCTAACCACAGGACATTTTTCCTTGATTATCCAATGGATTCCTGCTGCTACAGACCGAACTTGTTAATTTTCCTCTCCAATTGCTGTTTTGTCTGTTTCTCTCAGTGTATTTTTCTCCCTGGCAATTTGTAGCATCATTTCTTCTTTTTGTTTCCTGGTTCTTGGATTTGAAATTTTCATCTTTGTTTTTCTACAGTTCCTGCGATTCTTGATTTATTTTCTGTTCTTGCTTTTGAAGGGACTTCCCTGTGTGTGTGTGTGTGTGTGTGTGTGTATAGATATATATTTATATATATATATATATATATATAATAGTGGGTTTTTATTTCTTTTTTTCCCTTTTGAATCTTCTCCCCCTTCTTTTAGAATTTGTACTTGAAGTACTGCAACTGTGAGCATATGACCTCAGGGCCCTGTGTGCATCATGCTTGTTTTTGTAAATTTGCCCAGATCTTCCCTGAGAATGTACAGTTTTCTTGATTCTCCTTTCCTTGTCAAACTTAGTGATTTCCTCCCTCAAAAGACTCCTGGTAGACTTCCTCCAAATGTCTGCCTGAGTAATACCACACACGACGAGCACTTTATATTGTCTCTCACCCACATTTATTTATGCTTTCTCACTTGTATGGTAATATATTGACGCTTGTTTTCTAGTAGCTTTGTAATTTGCCTCTTCAACATGGGGGTGCTACCCGAGGAGGGGTACTGTTACCTTCCTCTCCTGGGATCTTCTATGAAATATCAGTTGGGTTGGGTATGTGGGAAGTCATAAATGAATGCTTACTGAAGAAAGAAAAGCCTAATTATAGACAGAGAAAGCCTTCTTCAAATATTGTTAATACATAGGGAGGATGTGTCTCCATTGGACTCCTTGTTAAACTAAAGGGTATACTTTTTTTTTTAATACTACTGATCAAATCTTGATTAAACTTTAGGGACATATCAATTTTTCCAGATCATTTAGAAATTTTGTGCAAGTATTCCTTATTTTTTCTTGTAGAAGATATGGAAAAAGCAATAGAGTTCATTTTATTTCTGTTTGTTATTTTTCCTAATATTTATGTTGTATATCCCCAAGAAAGATGCTCTTAAAGAATTGTATTAGTAATGCTGATATGGGTTTTCCTTTCTTATATCCAGCACTTGTGGTATTCCCTAATCTAATTTCTCATTTATATAGTTCTTTCACTTTATGAGCCCCTTTCCCAATACCTCAGCCCATTTGACCCTAAAAACCAAATTGCAGAGAAACTAAGGTGGTGGATACCAGAATCTCCATTTTATAGATGAGAGCACTGAGGATCTGAAATGTGGCTTCCATAACATGATTATCATTAGAGTTGGGATCAGCCTTAGGTGTTCAGTTTTCATGCTCTTTCCATATATTTTGGCATTCTTTTGTGTCCACACTGAATATTGAGCAAATATTCACTAATTATATTACTGTTCAAAAGAGTTTAGTTTGGTAAACATATTTGTATAGGACTATCAGCCTTCTTCAAACTGAAATAATTTTTTATTTATGCCAAATCAGTGAAAATTGTTTGTCAAATCTGATGATAATCATAACATTAATGGGCAATATCAGATATAAGAAAGATCAGGAATCTTGACTCCAAGTTCTGCCACTAAAATTGCCAAATAAATTTGATCCAAGTTGAAGTTTTCTGAACCTCAGATTCAACATCTATAATATGGGAGAGGGGGTGGAGAGAAGAGACTCTGATATAAACTCTGTAAGTGATTTGTGACATGTAAATTTGTAATATGCAAAGTACTCAGTATAGTGGGTAACATGAAGGATGGTTTTAAATGCCAGTTATTTTTATCTGCCAGCAAGTCCTGTTAAATTTCATAAGTTGAAAATGCTTAAAACTTGACTGAAAAAGAAAACTCTCAAAGATAGAGTAAATAAAAGATGAAATACAAGCCATTTTGTATGTATACTACAACTACCAGCATATTCGACATGCTCTGCCCTAATGATACAGCAGAATGTCAGGGTAGCATTCTAAAATAAAGATTGTTGTCAAAAAACTGAAAGGCGAAGCATTTTGGTAGTGTTCAAGCTATTCGTGGATAAATAATAGAATAAATAAATCAAACTTTTGGGGAGAATAAATAATAGTTCTTTAAAATCACAGTGGCCAAACAATTGGTTTTTATTCAAATAATGTGAGCAGCATTACAATAATATTAAAATTTGTACTAATGGAAATAAACATAATATGCACTGCTTTGTATTTTCAATAGTCAGCCAGCTAACGCTACCTGAGGTAAATGTTTTAACATAGCAGTAAAGATATTAGTGGCAAGAATTTTACTCTTTCTACTGGCAAAATGGTAGGTTTTGCTTGATTATACTCAATTCTGTGGTGCTTAAGCATTAACAACAATATGCTCTTGGATACTGCTTTTTTTTTTCCCCCTTCAAAATTGGCCAACTATTTTAAGTGACTTAAAAATCTACCTTGAATTCAGTGTTTTTTATTCAGTAATTATTTACATTTTAAAATTGTAATCATTTTTATTAAGAACCAACTTTGAATGTATGTAATATGTTTCCACTGAGTAATTTACAACACAGAATTCATTATTTCATTTAAGTACTATGATCTTCATTCATTATTGGAAAATTTAAGGTACCAGAAATGCTATGACTGTCCAAAGATCCTGGGAAAAAATCATGGCCCAACCTCAAACTCAGTCCTTTGAACCATCAAGCTCTTTCTACTAATCCAAGCTCTGATTGTTCCTGTTTCAAATCAGTCATTGGTAAGATTGAAATTTACCCAGGATCACAAATTTGGTCCTTTACTATTTAAATCCTTCCAATGCCATGTTCATTTAGTATATCTTAGTACAATTTAGTAAAATAGTGAGACAGAGAATTTCCTTTAAAGATTAAAAACTATGAAACTTACTGGAAGCAACAGCTATGTTTTTTTGTTTGTTTGTTTGTTTTGTTTTTCTTCAGTACCATCTACAGTAACCATCAAAGTCAAGAACCAGGTCACTGTGCAAATATTACAATGTTTATATCCTTAGAGGATCACTAGATCCATCTGATACTGCCTGGAAGAAATATAATAATCTTACTATGCTAGTGGCCTCTTAAGATTCTTGGAAAAATAGTGGATACGTTACTTAACATATTCAGGCAAATGCCTTTCAAACAATGTAAAATTTTTCATTTGAAGTTCATCTTAATGCTTTTAAGTGAAAGAATTAAAAAAGAGAATTTAGTGGGCTGATGTGAGTAATCTGAGGGTCACAATATTCTCTTTGAAAAGAATGTTGACTTTAAATTACTGTTGGACAGAAAGGGAAAAAATTGCACAGCACTTAAGGAGTATGTCTCAGGATCAAGAGATCATCAGAAGAAGGATCTTGAGGGAAAAAATACAGCCAAGAAATGGAGAATGTTATCTCTTATTGAAAAGCTTACAGCCGACCTCAGAAGTAGAGCACATTGACTTGTAAGTGGCAACTGATTGCTCTAAATCATTTTTAAAATCTTTTTTAATCCGTGTTCTTGAAGTCTATCACATATTTGAGACAAATGGCATGAAACTTCAGAAAGTGGGCCTTGCAAAAGGGGCAATAATTAACTGTGTGTTCATGCTAACCTGGCTCAGCTCCCTCCTTGAATACTGTGTTCCAAACTTTACACATGGTCCTTCCCAAAGCACAAGGTACTGCCTCATGCCTTGGTTTTCTCTTTTCCATTTACTCTACCTCCTCTGTGGGCTGCTCTGTGCGTATTTGACATGTGGGGGAGTAAAGAGAGGGGGAATAGAGAGAACAGAGTCTGGGGAAACTATTTGGAGCTATTTTGTTCTTCGGCATTTTTTCTGATTGTCCCTGAGCAGCCATCTAAATTGTGAAATGGGGAGGAGAGGCGGTAAATAGTATGAGGAGTGCAGTACATTTCCAGAAGAGTTTGATCTCCGCTGCAATTCTCAAAAGGTGGCAGAGAAGGAAAGCAGTTGACGTCTCCGTGTTCCTACATTATGGGAAGGGTGTCAGTTGCTTTATCTAAGGGTTGTATGGATGAGACTTTTGGGTACAATCTCAAAAATACAAATGTGAACATGATGAAGATGAACTTAAAGATGTACATTCTTTGATAAGGTACCAGTAACCCGTGGAGTTGGACATGTGCTATGATTATATAATAGTTAATGTAAAAACTGATCTTGGCTCTAGTCCTCACCCCAGTCCCTACCAATCAAAACCAGATTCTACAGCAGCAGATGCTAACACCTACGGCTGGAAAAATATCAGAGAAGAGTCATGAGGTTGGAGTTAGATAGGGGAAGTTTCTTTTTCTTCAGAAAGATGAGATAAATACTGTTTATTTTGAGTGATTTTATAATTTTCTGGGCAAAAGTCCAACTATGCTATAAAACAAAATAGGCTCCTTGGGGGGAAAAAAAGCAAGGTATAAAGAGAAAAAGTCTTTTTAACACAACTGATGAGAATCATAATCAATATACAGTAATGGAAAAGAAGTTTCTCAGATGGCTAAAACATGATTACTCTGTTACAAAGCAATACACAAGGGTTTCGCTTTTGTAGATCAGAATAGATTTGGATTATCTGACCTCACAGAGTCTTTAACTTAAAAATGTTTACGTGTAAATTTTAATAAATGTGAAATTAAGTAACAAACAGTAAAATCGTAGAAAATCAGTTAAAATGTTATGTGTTCAACTCATCATGGTATGCTAGAAGGTACTAGAGGTTTGGAGTCAACTGAGTTTATTTTATTTATTTTTTAAAGATTTTATTTATTTGAGAGAGAGAGTAAGAGAGAGAGCACAAGCCAGGGGGCAGAGGGAGGGGGAGAAGCCGACTCCCCACTGAGCAGGAGCTCCATCCCAGGACCCTGGGATCATGACCTGAGCCAAAGGCACATGCTTAACCGACTGAGCCACCCAGGTGCCCCTCAACTCTGAGCTTAAAATTCAGTAAGTCTTTGTCTTCTTTGAGCCTTTATTCTTCCACATGAAAAGTGGAGATAATACTACAATACTAATCGTGAGGATTACATGAGATGATACATTTGAATCCATGGCACATAGATGGGGTTAAAAAAATGCTAGTTCTTTCCCCCATTTTAAATAATAAGTAATACATATAAAATTCTATTCTGAAATTTAATATTTTTTATTCTAAAAGTATTTTGATTGAAATATAATTGACATACAATATCCTATTAATTCCAAGTATACATCATAGAGATTCAGTATTCTTATCTACCACCAGAATTACCCCATGATAAGTCTAGTTACCATCTGTCATCATAGAAAGATGTTACAGTATTATTTATCATATTCCCTATGCTGTACATTATGTCCCCATGCCTTACCTGGAAGTTTGTACTTCTTAATCCCCTTCCCCACCCAACCTATCTGCCTTCTGGTTGGTAACCAACAATTGGTTTCCTGTATCTGTTTGTTTTGTTTGTCCATTTGTTTTTCAGGTTCCACACAGAAGTGAAATCATACGGTTATCTGTCTCTCGGTCTCACTTACTTTGCCTACTGTAATCCCTCCAGGTCCGTCCATGTTGTCTCAAATGGCAGGATAAAAGTATTTCTTGGAAACATATTTAAAATGATTAGCACTGTAAAACCTGCTGGGTTTCCTCTAAAGCCTTTGTTCTACTTGCCTCTCTAAAAATTAAAGTAAAAGAAAATTGACCCAATGTAACTTCTACAACTTGAAAGGAATAGAGACAATTTGGAGTTAATCCAGTATAAAATCAGGAAGATACTTAAATCTTGGGCTTCCATGAGCATTAAGAACATGTTCTCTATTTTCTGAGAAGGAAGAGTGAGAGGAAGTAAACAGAGTGTAGCAGAAGAGATTGAAAATATTGGAGGCAGAGAGGTAGAAATCTCTTGACTTTAAGAACTAATGTATATTGAAAGAATTTTAAAAAGAGCAGCAAATTTTTATTTATTTAATTTATTTTTTTAAAGATTTTATTTATTTGAGAGAGAGAATGAGAGAGAGCACGAGAGGGAAGAGGGTCAGAGGGAGAAGCAGACTCCCTGCTGCGCAGGGAGCCCGATGTGGGACTCGATTCCGGGACTCCGGGATCATGAACTGAGCCGAAGGCAGTCTCTTAACCAACTGAGCCACCCAGGCACCCAGAGCAGCAAATTTTTAAAAGAGCATAGATGGTTAAGTCTTCGAGCAATGAAGGTTAGTGGGCAGTTTTGTTTTTCATGCCTGGCTTTCACTTACAGTGTCTTTACTGGGTTTTAAGTCTGTGGCTTTCAAGTATACTCATACTGTTTGGGGAACCTGCATAGCAGTATGAGAATCCTGAGCACCCCAGAGAACAATGACAGGTGGGGTCAGGTTGGACAGGAGGGACTGCCAGAGATGGCTCAGGTCCCAACAGTGAGGTGACTTCTGAGCCATGCTTAGCAGTTTGCAATGAGTTCCAGATAAGTCTTTATTCTTTGGTCTCATGGTAAGGTCAGATATTTTAATATAATAAAATTATCCCTCTTTGTTTTTAACAGAATAGCTTGAGACGCAAGTCTATGGGAAAACAATGACACCTTTCTGTACAAATAAATTATGAAATTTTTCCTTGGGACAATATTCTAACACGCAGATAGAAATGGAAGGGTTCTGAATTTCAGCTTTCGAAGAGATTTAATCATTGAATGAGGAGTGTGGGGTGCAGAAAAACAAAATGAGATTTAGGAGCTGCAAGAGCTTAGCCATGTGAGAAAGTTCAGATGTGGGAAAGGTAAGATCCTCACTGCTTTGCATCATCCTAGGCACAAGACAGAGTTTTAGCAGAAAGATGGGATTACCAGAACAGAACAGAATGTTATTTTACAGTTCATTTTAACTGGCCCAGAGTTAATGAAGCGTCGGAAGTTGCTGTCACTTTGTGGGTATTAGGATAGATTTGAAAATTCTGGGTATTACAGTAAGTTTGATTTGATAAATCTTAATTTCTTAGTAGAGTAGCATTACGGAAAAATGGAACTTTTATGGTATTTGTGGTTCTCTGAGGAAGCATCTTCTATCAGTTTCTGAAGGCGTTTTGGGATGTGTGTGTATGTGAAGTACGCCAGTGATGAAAGTGTCTTCTCAGAATATTTCTATAACTTGATGACTGCCTGCATTATTAGGGGCCAGAGAACAAGTCTACTTTGAATTTCAATGAAATAGCCTTTTTCTCTAACTGCTTATTTACTTCAACCAATCATGAGACGATGCTCAGAGTACTTTGCAATTTCAGAGCAACCAAGCAAGCTTGACTGAAATGGATCAAAATGAAGTAAATGCACCAGAACAATAGTAGATAAATTAGAGGTTCTACTCTGAGTTTTATCAAAACAGTCCTGTATTTGAATTTATCCAAGGCCATGGGAAATAAGGCACAGTGAAATTAAAACAAAGGAAAATCTTGCAAATGAGATTCGCAAGTTTTTGTTCTTGTAGGAAAAATAGGCATTTGTGAATCTTTCTGAGGTGTATTTGCCCTTTGCCTTGTATGTCTCCACCTAATCAAGTACCTTTAGAAACTGCTGAGATTTTTAATGGCATAGTTACTGTAGAAGTGAGAAATGTCTTCAGTCATTGTCTTACTTTACATTCCTAATTTAAGCTCTAAGCCTAAAGGTGTTAGGCTGTATCAAATTCCGAATATGCAATAAGTAGGAAATTCAATATAATGCCCATTATTGTTTGTAATATTTAAAAACTGCGAATGAGCTTTCACCTTATCTTAAATTTAGAGCTCTGAATTGTATTTTCTTATAGTACAATGAATACTAAGTCTAGATGTGCATACCAAATGAAGCGTTTTTCTTTAATTGGAAAAATGGGAAATGATTTTCTGAGTACAAAGAAGAGGAAGAGAAAGCCTAGGTTCAAACTGGTTATAGACTTGACCCATGAGCAGCACTGGTTTGAACTGTGTGGGTCTATCTACACGTGGATTTTTTTATACAACTGCAAATGTGTTTTCCTTAGGATTTTCTTAACATTTTCTTTTCCCTGGCTTACCTGATTGTAAGAATATATATAGTACATAATACACATACAAAATACGTTAATTGACTGTTGATGTTATTGGTAAGGCTTCCAGTCAACAGAAGGCTATTGGTGGTTAGGTTTCTGGTGAGTCAAAAGCTATAGATTTCGGACTGTGTGGGAGTAGGGGGTTGCCCCTAACCCCCGTGTTGTTCAAAGGTCAGCTGGATACTGAATATTTAAATTGATTTATACTGAACATTTCCTTCTTTTTATGTGAGAGAGGCTTCAATTCTCCTCGGGGTTATATTTTCCCTTTCTCCATCACCAAACCTTCAAATCACCTCTGATTAATTTCTGCCCCAATGTCCCGTAGTTTTACCACTTTAACAATTAATCACTTCTTCACCTTTTCCCTTCTTGTCCTCATCTGTTAAACGTATGTTTAGAGTTGCCATCACAGCACATGCAGTTTCATATTCAGCTTTTTTATTATTAATTTTCACATTTCGCTACAAGGACTTGATGAATTCTTTCAAAAATTATCATTAAAACTAAGCAAAAAGGGGGAAAAAAAAGCATGATGTCCATTTACCCCACACTAAGCTGAAGAACTAAAAGGTGATAGGCACTGCTGAGCCACCTCTCACCACCTCTGATTGCATTCCGTTCTCTCTTCCCAAGAGGTACCCTCTGCATGAAATCAAACGTGTTTTATTCCTGTGCATCTCTTTATGATTTTACTTAAGTTTCTTCTTAGGAACATTTTAGATTTAACTCTTCTTTTTTTTTTTTTTTTTTTTTTTTTTGCGTTTTTATTCCTAAGAGAACTGCAGCACACATCATAGCAAAAATCTCAACAGTTCTTTAAATTTCATGGATTAGAGTCTAACTTCAAAACCACAGCAGTGTAGTAAGCGCACCGGGCATGATTTGTCTTCCAGGTTACCCAGAGACCTCCCACATGGCATCTTCTAAGGAGTACGGCAGTCACACTCTGTATCCTTGGAAGGACTGTTACTGTTTACGACAGGGACACTTTCAGGCAGCCTCTCGTCCCCGTGCCTTGTGTGGTTGGCATTCTCGTTTCATTGGGACTGTGTGAAATGAGGGATGCTAAATCAGAAAAACAAACATAAAACTCTGCCTTCTCACACTGTCACAATCATTTTGAAACCAAATAAATCAGAATCATTATTCTTTAGTGTTCTTAAATGTGCAATCCGTAGGGATTTGTAAAATAAAGGTGTACTTGAAGTTGGTTGTCAGCTGAGAATGAGCTATCTTGTTTATTTTTATAGCAAAACAAAATATTCTCTTTTTACATTAGCTGCTTAATTTGATTCATCTAAGAAGTTGATCTTCTTCTCCTTTTAGGAGTTTTGCCCTTAGGGAAATAAAATGCTAAGCATCAGAAGAAAAGAGGCAGATACCACCGTGATGCATCTTAAAACATTTGAGTTAGTTTGTTTCCTACTTTTTTGATCCACTATGTACAGCAAGGGGTTTTCATTTCCCCAGGCCGTAACCCAATGTACGAGAATGATATGGATACAGATATCCATTTCTAAAAGTATTTGAGGTTAATAGTGAGATGCTTTTCTTTCCTTCCTTCTTGGTTCACTTAACAGTATATATAGTTCTCGTGGGATGATGATGATAGATTCCTAGTGTCTGTCTGTTCTACACCAAAAGTGTGACCTCATTGCAATAACCACTGGCAAGATGATAGATTTAGTTAGTATTAGCCATGAGACAAACACGTCATTTAACCTCAATACATGATGGCTAATCATCAAAACCAAACTTCCAGCCATCAAACATGCTGATTGACACTTTTAGAAAAATAGAGATTGGCTATTTTTCCACATCTCAATTAATATCTTTGTCTACAAGGTTGAAAGTGAGTTATTTTCATCTTCAGTACATTTCCTTTAGCTTCAGGTAAAATTCAATCTTGATACATGTTGCTAAATATTTGTTGAGGCAAAATTTAACAAAATTGTCTCTGTTGCTCTAAATCTTCAAGGTCATTTATCTTGGCCATGGCCACACAGAGATTCTCCTAGCCAGTTGCTAGAAGCTGTTTTTGTGAGTAAAATGGTCTCCACTGAAGAGGGTACTAGTTTACAGTAGCAAGCTTTGAGATTCCTTAAAGTTAATTTAAAGGTGATTCATGGATATATACAGGGAAAATACAGTATCTTCATATTGTGTACAAAGTTTTTGTAGTATTGCTGCTCAGAATACAATTCAAGTGCAGGATAAGTGAAAAACATGGATTAATAACATTTGGATGGGCAACAATTTTACTTCTGCATTAGGCAGCATAATTAGCATTAACTTTTTGGAAGGATTCCTACTGTTAATAAACTTTTGAAAAGCCACATACTCTTAATAGTAGTGTAGATCTCCTGGTCAAAAAAATGGTTTGGGTTTATTGACCCAACCTCTTTTAAAGATTTATTTTTCATGAGAGAGATAAAGAGGGATGGGGGTGGGGCGGGGGTGGTGGGAGGAGGGGCAAAGGGAGAGAGAGTCTCATGCAAGCTCTGCACTGAGTGTGGAGCCGGACATGCGTCTTGATGCCTGGATCCTGAGATCACAACCTGAGCTGAAACCAAGAGTCAGACACTTAACTGACTGCACCATCCAGGTGCCCCAGCCCAACTCCTTTTAAAGATCTTGGAACTATAGCATGAGGAAAATACACATTTTTATCACTATACTTGATCAAAATATTCAGTAAAATTCTTGTAATTTTAGCACAAATAACTCAGAAATCATTGTGCTTGAGCGGGTAATGGTTTGATAATTTAAATACCATCCTAAAGCAAGCAAGCACAATAGCAAGGATTTTTTTTCCCCCCCTAAATCCTGGATATATTAAAATCAGTCTGTAGCTATGGATTCTGCAAACCAACAAAGCCTGAAATTCCTTTTTGGGCTCCTATTCTCAACACTGAATGGGTTTGCATTCTAATATTCAGAGGCAATTAGATACACCTGTGCTAATAAAAATTGGAATTGCAACTAGTAGTAAGGGAAATGTGTGCCAGAAGATGGAATTTGTTTTGCTGATTTTCTTGTTGTCTGCATGTTAGGGAAAGACATGGCAGTCATTTGCTTTTAGCTTTTAATTGGAAGCCATGCTTTCAAACTGCAGATTGTGTCCTTTTTTCAAAGCCATAAAGGGGTTGCTGAAAAATCATCATTCTTCTCTGGTAAACTCTTCTCTTCCTCTGTCTCTCACCTTAGAACAAAGTTAGATACTATTCATTTTTCTTTTTTTATTCTAGGCATATGTTTTAATTCAAGAACTGCTTAACGTTGGGATCATCACAATCTAAGTAATTAATTCATGTAACACATTCTCTCTATTAACATAGTTTCATATACCCTAAATTTTTAGGTGCCTAATAATGTGGCTGAGCAAATTTATTTAGAAATCCGCATTATCCACTGTAACATGCAAGCAGAGAGATTTAGCAGTACACCCCAGTGTCTTCTCAGTAAACTTAAAATCCTCTCCTGGAACAACTGCATATAAGTACAGGGGGAATCTCATTTTAAAGAAGAAAAGAAATCCTGTAGAAGGCCATTACTCTTGTGAAAGGCCATTAACGTCTTGGTTGCTTAGAAAGACCACCATTCTTCTTGACTCTTTACTAAGAGAACGCTACTTTTGTTCGGGTAACACACAGCTATTCTTATACTCAAGAATAGTAGGCCCTTTTTCCAGAACTGGGATGAATGATGACTGGATTAGGTCAGTTGTGTAATTCTTCTCTTTTTGTCAATGATTGGTCTGAGGTTGGGCCTAAAAGCCAGGACTGCTGATACTCTATCAGGGGAAACCATAGAAGATGACAGGGAAATACTGTTTTTCTTCCTGATAAAGAGATAGTACTGAAAGGAAAAAAGACTCCTTTGACCTTTTCTTCCACCATCCCACAGCCTGACTGGACTGTTCCGTATATGATGTTCGAAGCTGTCATAGCTCTCTTTCCAATTATGCAGAGACGGCCAAGGGAAGCTTAGTTACTGGCTTCAGAGTCAAAGTTACTGGCTCGAACTGTAAACTAGCCCTGGAACGGCCCTATACCAAGATCTAATTTTACCTGAGGCCATTAAATGCTAAGTCTCTAATACACACACCCACACCCACACCCCCCCCAAACACACACCCATATCTGTTGTCTATCATCTGATTTTCTACTATGGTAAGGAAAAACAAACATGTGCAACTACCACAACACTGTCACAAAAGATAAGATAAAACTTCCTTAGAAAATGTCTGTCAGTTACTACACTGTGAGCTGGCATCAGCATATTAGACAGACAAATTGGGAATCAATCTTCCCAAAGCAGAGGGGGCAGTTTTTCTTCCATGACACAGAGGAGCAAAGTAAATTTTATAACACCTTTCATCATCCATGGAAAGAAGGAAGGTACCCATAGCCCAGAGCTACTCACTTGGTGGTTGTTCAAATTCTGCACATAAATAAACCTTATATTCAGATAATGACTACAGATAGTTATTATTCATAGAAGTGTGACTCCATCTAGCTTACTCTCTATTGGAAGACTATTTTCCTACAGGTGCTCATTGACTAAATGAGGGTGCATCTAGACTTGGGGCTTCTGGAAGTTTATTTGACTCAGATTTTAATTTCCTCTTGTCTGAGAAAGTTCTGTTCATCATTTACAGGGGAGAGTTCCTGAATTTGGATTTTGGAATTTGGAGTTTTAATTTAAAAATTCTTCCCCCAGGTTCACACTTGTTGTTTGGTAAAATTCCTCTTTGGGGAAACTACTGCTTCCTCCTTCTTAATAAAGGTGATTTGAGTGTTACTAATCTTGTCTTCTCTTCTCAAAGCATGGGTGCGAGTCTCAGTCTGGTGAATGAGAGCATTCCATTCCCCCAGGGCATGATGATTGGTCCATAGGTGGGCACATTATTCAAGCCTGTGTAATAGTACTCAGACGTGGACTCTTGTGACAAATGCCAGATCTAGAAAAGGCAACAGAAGGGCAGAAATTTTCCCATCTTCATGATCTATCTCTGCATTTAGAGTAATGTTGGTACACAGTAGACACTCAACGTATATTTGTTGATTGAATGAAAAAGTCACCTTATGCTGATCTTGCTACACTGGTTGAATGTTAGCCTTGAGTTGCCAGGAAGCCACCATGTGAAGAATGCCTGCCTAAGAGGAAAGTGAAAATTGAAGAAATCTAAGCTAAAGGTTGAAAAGAGAGAAAAACCGAATACTAGTGATATAACTGGAGCTTTAGGACACAGATATGTGGAAGCCAGGGGAGGTGGGTATTTGTTAGTTCTGAGAACCAATAAATTCACTTATCACTTAAATAAGTGAGAGTTGGATTTCACCAGAAGAATATTGATGAATAGATCACCATTTTATTATGTGAAGACTCTTCCAGCTCTGGGCTATTAGAATGGAATGACCAAAACTGTATTACCCTAAGTCACTGACTGGAACGTTTCACTCATAATTTATTAGAGGCTGACTACATAGCAGCCATAAAACCATGTGCAGAGATAGACCACAGCTGTGCACGAGAATTACTCTCAAATTTAAAATATTTTAAATGGCTCAAGGGAGTTGATGTATATGAGGATGCTTCAACTTCAGTGAATGTTCTGGAGAAGCCCTTGATGGGAGTGGTAGTAGGGATATACTTACATACTGGGATTTTATTTTTTAATAAAGGGTTTGTGAGAGTAGAAGCTAAAAACTCTGTCGTACTGGGAGTAACTTATCCTGGAAGGCAGACATACTCAGCAGTGGCCTTTTCCTTCCTGGAAGGGCTTCTAGAAGGGGTGTTGTTAACAACTTCAGCTCTTGGCCTGAATCTTCCTTTAACCCTTACTGTGGTATCTTTTTTCACACACTTAAGAATTTCATAGTTTTCTGGCTACATACTAGCTGTATAAGTTTGAGTGAGTTAGTCTTTATGATGGGAATAAAGAAAATACTTATCTTATAGGTTTATCTGAGGATTAAGTAAGATTCAGGTAAAGTACTTAATAATTACTGGTATTGTTAATCAATGTAATTATTATTACTATCAGAAGATTCAGAGGTAACCTGTTTCTTGTCTGGTAGCTTTAAGAAGTTCTAGCTTTCTATCAGCCTTGTTTTGATTTGGAGATCCACTTCTAGTATATGGGCTTCAAAATCATCATTTTTAACATTCTAGTCCAATTTCTATAATATAGTTGTATTCTTTTAAACTGCTGTTGGGATGAAAAGTCTCAAACTCCAGGTGTTCTAGGATTGAAGACTTAATCTTTTTGTTGTTATTGATCTATCCAAAGTAGTAAGATCATCCCTATGGTTGGGCTCCTGCTATTAACTGCTACATAACCTGCCTAGATACCTTCAAATTATCAGATACTAGTTTCTACCTCCTCCCTGGAGGTGCTCACTACTTCGAATGTTTTTTTTTTTTTTTTTTTTGTCTTTTGTGTAACTGTGAGGCTTTTGAGTATCTAAGTCTATGTGCTATAAGCATCTATTGTACTGTTATTATCCCCCTCTCCCAACTGTCATTGCTGTATATTCTAGAAGGTTATTTAGCACTCAACAGGCCCTCATTAAATATTGAGTGATCAGTTGCCAGTGTGTAGGTGGTAGCAAAACAATCTACCATGTGTGAAGGGAGTATATGTTTTTATTTTCTCCAATTGCTAGTGAGATGTTAATAACCCTAGTGTCTTTAATAGTGCTTCATAAATTGTTTTACAGCAAAGAGCTGTGAATCATTGATTTCGCTTGCGCTCCTTTTCATTTTACCCTATTTCTCTCAGCAGTATTATTCAATGCAAAAATGTTTAAAAACAATATCGTAAAGTCTAACTATGTGAAAATCATTCCTACCTCATAAATTATACTTCATAAGTCGCCAGTTTGCAACTTCCAGTATCTTTTCAACAGCAGTGAACCAAAAGTGCTAGTAAACAGAAGACATGAACTACATACACAAAGATGCCTGATAGCCCTTGACTTTGGAGCACCCTCCCTGGTGTCTTAATGTCTTCTCTATAAAAGCTATACATTGGAAGGTCACAGATGATAAGATAATCACTAAATTTAATTATCCTCACTTTTCCTTACCTCTTAGGACACTTGGAGTCAGAGACAGATTTAACATTTTTAAGTTAAAAAAAATCCCTCCTCCTTTGAAACTCTTGATTTTATTCTTTGACTTCCCATACATTGCAAGTTCTGTCACTTTATCCATGTAGCACTCTGAGCAAATGAATACTCTGTCACTTTTATACTGAAATCTTGTTCTAGCCAGTAGACTGTTTAACGGTGATGGAAAGGCATTATCTCAATCTTCTCGGAACTAACAGTAGCCAAGATAAGAGGTGAACATAAACGGTTATGATACAAGATAGAATAATGATAATTGCCTCAGAGGCAAAGGTAGAAAAAAATGGAGAAATTCAGAGCAAGAATAGAAGAATCGGAATGGCCTTATGAAGGCCGTGCAGAATACACACATGTAGAGCTGATGAGGGAATGACACACAGTGTGAACAAAAGGATGGAGGCGAAAAGAAGTCCCAGACTGGAAAAGGGAAAAATATCTTTTACTTAGATTTCTGTCTTTGAATATCTGTTTCTACTACTCAAGTCAGGCACTTAGTCCCCAATCCATTCTGAAATACACACCCAGAGTAATTGTTTTAAGCTCTGCTCAGGTTATTTCCCTGCTCAAAATACTTCAGTGGTCTCCAGTGAAGCCTGGTGTTGAAGCCCATCAATAATTGGGCTCTACTCACTTTTACAGTTTTATCTCAATTTATCTTTGTGAAATACATGCTCTGAACTTTCTAGTTATCATTGCTCCCCTGTTCTCTAGATTTAAAGTTTTAATCTTTTCATTTTCATTTCACCACTAATTTTCATGTTCAAAACAATCACCATGTCCTAAAATATCTATTGTACCCAATACCCTTGAAAGGACCTTCATCTTTTGGAATTGACCACTAATATGTCTCCTGATCTCTACAATCTATTCTCTAGAATCCGTTTTACATAATTGCTGTAAAACATCATTTCTGGTGCAATTAGATACTAGTTTGAGGTTTTCTCCAGAGTTGTTCCTCATAAAAGCTTGTCTTAATGTTGGAAAGGATTAACAAAATTGAAAAATTACTTTCAATTTTTTCCTTCTTTTTTGCCACAGTTCTTTGCAGTTAGATTTTTCTTCCTATAAACGTCACCTCTCATAAAATACTGTACAAAGATATAATGTTCTGCTTAAAAAGTCAAAGCAAGGTTAAAAGTTTATTTATATTTGAGTTTTCAAGTAAAGAGCAAGGTGATACTTTTAAAAGCATGGTTTCTATTTAAAGACATAACAATTTCAGAGTCATTGGTAAAATAAAACAAAACAAAAACCTCATTGCTCATACTGGATTTTGCAGTCATAATCGCTGTCACTCTGTAGAAACAATCTCTAGGAATTGCATTTACTTGCTAAGACTGTTGCCTACTTCATCAGCTGAGTCTTAGAATAACTTTAAAAATGTTCTTGCCATTTTTACCGCATAAGAAACTAAAAAGCAAGATCGCAGTTTACAAGAAAAGCTGTTCAAAGTAAAATTGGACGCTCAGTTTTACTAGCTCAACAAGTATTAAATTGAAATGTGTTAAAACTTAGGGGAGGAAGGTTAATAAGATAATATAGTAAAGATCTCTTTAGTTTTATGAACAAATATTGATATTTTCTGCAGAAGTGTATAGAAAAGGAAAGTTTCAATGAAGAGAGAAGAAAAATTCAAAACCCCTGAAGGAAATCATGTAGAAGGTTCTTGAGGAGCAAGGTTACCAAACAGGAAAAAAGCTTTAGCAAATTGTAAAGATAATGAGGGTGTAGCAATGTGCAAAGCCAATGATAGTGATGAAGGTGTTCACAAAGGCATGTTAATTTTAGGCCTGGAAAAGAGTAAAGAGCACTGATAGTGATCAGTATGAAATCCTTCCCTGCAGTACTTTAAAGTGCCCAGAATGTAACTGAAATGAATTGATCAGTTGTTCCAACACATTTAAAAATGTGGTATGTGTCCATTTTGAAACTGGGTTAAATGGATAACTGATTATTTTACTTTATGTTAGAGTATACAGTATTATGCTTTTATGTAATAAAATTTATTTTAGGTTCCTAAGCTTTACTAGGTGTGATTTTACTCCCCCTACCACATTCTTTTCTCCTTCCCTCCCTTCTTCCTTCTCCATGCTAACTGAATTTGTACTGTTGGCATCCCCCTACCCTCTTGATGGCCCCCTTAACTTTGCTTTCCTTTTCTGAGTTAAAGATACTTAGCACATTTAGAGAGTAGACTTTGGAGAATTAACATTTCATTTAAAGTCGACCATTAAAAGCAACAACTTATGTCACTCCAGAATGATTAACTTGAGACCTCCTGCTTGCCAGTGTCAAGGCTTCATGATCCTGGAGTTTGGAAACTGAGAAAAGGGATGCAATTTTCTGCAATACATCTCTAATTTTAGCATCCTTGCTCCTGGGTAAGGTTCTCAAATTCATTCTTGCTGCATTGATTTTGTTTTAGAATATTTTTAATAGAAACACAAGGAGGATCTAACAAGTATTCTTCTCTTAATTTACCAGCGAAGTTGCATCAATGTGGAAAAAAAATGCCCTCTGCCTGATGTTTTGCTTGATACTGAAATGTGAGAAAGCATGTGGTTATACTTGAGTAATTTAAGAAATTCTCTTTAACACACTATAGAGAAAAACAAGTCATGGAAAAATGAAGAAATGGGAAAATTGTTCTCTTCAAATTTTGGAGAGACAATTCTAGGAGAAAAGTGGCAAATGCCCTGCTTAGTCCATTTAGGTTGTTGTTATAACAAAAATAACACAGGCTGGAGGACTTACAAACAACAGAAATTTGTTTTCATATTTCTGGAGGCAACAGGAGGACCTTGGCAGATTTGGTGTCCGGTCAGAGCCTACTTCCTGGTTCATAGATGACTGTCTTTTTGCCAGTCCTCGCATAGCAGGAAAGGGCGCGGGTGCCCTCTGGGGCCTCTCCTATCAGGGCACTAATCTCATTCATGAGGGCTCCACCCTCACGACTTAATCACCTTCCAAAGGCCACACCTCCAAATACCATCCCATTGGAATCAGGTTTCAGCATATGACCTGTGAGTGAACACTAACATTCATTCTATAGCACCCTTATATACAAGTTAAATATTAAGTACAACACACGGTCTTCCTACGAATGTTCTGGGAGGAGAGGGCATCTTGCAAGAGAGTTGAGAGCCTAGATGGATTTGGGACCTCCAGGCTTCGGCTGGAATCCTCTGCTGCTACTTGGCCTTGGTGTCTAACTCTCCTTAACCTTCAATTCGTCATCGGTGAACTGGGAGTGATATTAGCATCTACCTTCTAGGATTGTTGTAAGGAATAAGTTAGGTAGTGTACAGTGTCTGTGGGTTCCTGGGTGCGTACCCAGTAAGCGGTAGCTATTAGGACAGTGCATAAAGCTACCCTGCGTACGGTACATACTACAGCACTCTCCGCAGGGCAGTGCAGAAAGCAGTTTCCAGTAAGCTCAGCACCTCGGGGAGGTCCCTCTGGGCAAAAGTGCATCTGTCCAAAGTATTACTTCTTCACTTGATTGAAAGTACACTTAAATGGCCTGAGGGAGAGGGAGTGGATGAAGTCGCTGGCTTCCTTAGCCTCTTGGCACCTTTCTCCTTGTCAAGTGACACTCTTTCCTGAAAGAGAGGTGATTGGAAATGATGTGGGCAGACATGGGAAATGATCTATCATTCACAAAAACCCAGGTGATTCTTGATGTGGGAAACAAAGGCAGAAGAGAAATTATTAAATTGCCTTACTGCCTACAGCCCATTGACAAGTCCTTGAAACAGGCAGAGTGACATTCCTTTAGGGACTCAACTGCCTCAATGTTAATACTTTGCTAAGGGCAGAAGGCAATCTAACCAGATCCCCAGGACCCTGTAAGTCTACTTTAACATATAAAAATTCCTTTGGAAACTTCCTTTGTCTTTACCCGCCACGATCCATGTTGGCAATCATCCGCCAAGCATATGGCGCACTGATATACATCTGAAGGGTCTCGTGACTCAGGTTTTATGAGATGGTAAGAAATGACCTTTTCCCAACAATAACTAGCCCCCTCAAGGTCCTGGAAACCTTGCTTCCAAAATTCCTTAGAGACTTACGCTATCCCTAACCCCCTCCCAACTTGAAAGTGCATAATGGGCCACTCCTCATGACCCGGTGCAGCTCTTCCTGCCCATGGGTCTTGTCCCTGTGCTTTAATAAAACTACCTTTTTGCACCAAAGACGTCTGACGAATTCTTTCTTGGCCATCGGCTTCGAACCCTAATGTCTTTCCTACATCAATTCTCATGTAACTTGGCCACTGTATTAATGTCCTAGAGCTGCTGAAAGCAATTACCGTAGACCGGGTGCCTTAAAACAACAGACACTTATTCTTCTGTGGCTAGAGGTTCCAAAATCAAGGTGTTGGCAGGACCAGGCTCTCCCTGAAGGCTGTGGGAGAGAATCTGTTTTATGTCTTTCTTTTAGCTTCTGGTGTTGAGGGCAGTCTTGGTTGTTTCTTGCCTTGTAGACCCATCATTCCAATCTCTGCTTTTGTTGCCACCTGGCTTTCTCCCTGTGTATCTGTTTCCGCGTCTCTTCTTTTAAGGCCATGAGTCATAGATGGTTAAGAGCTACTCTACTCCAGTGTATCATCTTAACTTGATTAGCTCTGTAAAGATCTTATTTCCAAAATTGGTCACATTCATGTGTATCTGGAGTTAGGACTTGAACATAGCTTTTTGCGGCATACGGTTCAACCCCAGTAGTATTACTACATACTTCTGCATTGAAAAATATATTTCTAATTTCTTAATGTGGATATATTATTTTTTTCTACCAACACCCCTCATTTTCCTCTGTTTTTTAAAAACATAATTTTTAGGTTTTGAAAAACATACTCAAAAGTTGCCGGTGTGAAAAAGTCCTCATTAAACAAATCATTTTTTCTGGAGTCGTTTCTCATAAGATTTTCTTACCATTCTTTCACAGTCAATGCCAGGAAGAAACCAAACTCCTTTTAGAAATGTGATGCATGTAATAGAGATGGCCGCTGGGTATCAGTGTATAAACCTCAACTATTTGGCTGACATTGTTGTGGTTTATGATTAAACTGGTTTTCAAAATCAGTAAACAGTGAGTTTCTCCTCTTAGTAGTTCATGGCTAAAACAGAGTTTTCATTACTGGGATTTTAAAAATAATGAACTTTTTTGTAATAAGATTCTGACTATTTTTGAAAACTCATTTTACCCAGAGAGATGTGAATTTCAGGAAAACTGGGAGCCTCCCCTACAGTGTGTTTGAAACAGTTTTTTGAATGTGAGGTATGCTAAGAATCTAAACTTTAAGTCTTTTGGAGGGCTTTACCGATACAGAAAAATTCTTCCTTTTTTTTTTAAGGGTATTCTTCACATTTTTGTTTTCATATGTGTATTTCTTCTAAAGGAGTGTCAGAAGCTTGTAACACATAATTATTTTAAAACATGAATATGCCAAACTTACACGTTCTAATAATCATATTGAGTATAGTTCGTAGTAGCTCACAGTAGCTCATAATTTCAACTCCTACATCTGGATTCATACTAAAAACAGAAACTGTACTTTACTTAGTCAATTTCTTAAAGCAACAGTGTAGAATTGGAACAGCATCTCCAACTCAGAATCCAATGGTGTTTTCACAGATACTCTGAAACCTGTTGAAATGAGCTAAGTACCATTACCAAACAGAACCTTTAAAGGATTTGCTAGCCAGAGAGGTATGAATAGCAAACTGCTTTAGTTTTCATGCTCTGTCACATTACGCATTGCGTAATGAATCTTGCGCTCTAACAGTTCACCATTTAACCGGGCGGCTGTGAACGCTGCAGAAAGACTATATTAGTGGTTAGAATGAAATGCCACCAAAAGGAAGAACAAAATGAGAATAAGAGTGATGCTTTCCAGGTCAAATCCACTTAATTTTGTAAAAAGAAAAAAAAATTAAATGTACATAGTACAAAATGACATTAGGGAAAAGACAATCTCTACTGACTTCTCATGAAGTAAACATTCTTTTGCTCTTTGCCTTTCCAAATCTGTGGTAAATAGAATACTAAGATGGTTCCCAAAACCTCTCTCTCTCCTCTCCTCCCCTCCCTGTGCCTGGCACATACTACCCTTTATAATCTTCTCTCCTTGAGTGTGGGTGAGACCTGTGACATATTAGGTTACTTTATATGACAAGGGTGTAGGGATATAGTTAAGGTTCCAAATCAGTTAATTTTGAATCAAAAGGCAGATCATTCTGGGTGGATCAGATTTAATCAGGTGAAAGCCCTTTAAGAGGGACCTGAATCCTTCCTGAGATGAGAGAGAGATGTTCTGCTGGCCTTGAAGCAACAAACAGCCATGCTATAAACTTGCCTTTGAAAAACGCACCTCCAGGAAGAGAGGGTGGTCTCAATCCTACAATGGCAAGGAACTGAATTTCTCCTCAAAATCTGAAGGACTTTGGAAGAGGGTCCTGAGTCCTCCAGTTGATATGTTGACTACAGTCTTGTGAGACCCTGAGCAAATGTTCCAGTGAAATGATGCCTGGATTCCTGATCCACATAGACTGGGAAATAAATGTGTATGGTTTTAAGTTATTATGTTGTATTATGTTGTGGTAACCTTTTATGCAGCACTAGAAAACTAATATCTCTCTCCACAAACCATTTTTTGGTATATATTTATAATAGAGCATAGTCTCAAATTAATAAGTAATTATTTACTGTCTACTTTATAGGAACTATATATATATGAGAATGTCCATCTCTGCCCCCAAAGAATTTAGACTAATCGGGAAGAATAAGGCAAACAGCTCTAACAAAAGCATAAAACTGGTAAGTGCTATAAGCATGAGACCTATGGGAAGGGAAGCCCAAGGGAGCCTCTGATCAAGGAAGCAGGAAAAATAGTCCAAATATGTTGGCATATGGTCTCAGCAGCACTTTATAGTCAAAGATTTTTTTTTTATAGTCAAAGTAATTTTTTAAAAAAGATTTATGTATTTATTTGAGAGAGAGAACATGAGTGGCACAGAGGGAGAAGGAGAGATTCTCCAGCAGCCTCTACGCTGAGCAGGGAGCCCTATGGGGTGGGGGTGGAAGGGGCTCTATCTCTGGACTCTGAGATCATGACCTAAGCCAAAACTAAGAGCCAGATGCTTAACTGACAGCGCCACCCAGGCGCCCCAAAGTACATTAGTCATTTGAGTGTATTATAGTTTCTAACATTCTGGCTGTTACTGGACTATCGCCTACAGGTTCCCAAGTAACTTCTGTTACAAAAACTGTGAGGGATTAGTGATAATACCAGGGTTGTGCATATGTGGTGGTGTATAGAGGTAGCCAGGAAAGAGTTAGCTCTGCCTATGGTAATGACAGTCTATTTCCTTTTCTCTTCATTCTATTCACTGCTTTAACACTTACCCAATTTCTCTTCATTCTGTCAAGTGCATGGGCTATCATTCTGTTTGTCCTTGCAGGAGAGAAGAGATCATATTCATTGCTTTCACTTTCTCACTTTGCTTTCTCACTTCTTAGCTTGTCACCTCACACCCTGTGAGCTGATTTCTGATTCCAGCTCCCTAATGAAACAAGGTTTTCCAAGGTCAACAAAGAGGTCTAAATCCACTGGCCTTTTCTCAGGCATAATCTTCCATGATCTATCTGTAGCATTTGCCATGCCTGGATGCTTAAATCTCTAATTATTCTTTCTCATGGTCAAAAAAAAAAAAAAAAGTCAGATCATACTCTATTCCTGAAATCTCATACAGTCTTATGGTTTACAGAGTAAATTATGATGTATCTCATAAAGCCTTATGGTTTACAGAGAAAAGCATTAAGTGTTCTCAAAAATGGGGACACATGCTTTATCTTCCAAGCACATCATTCAGTGCATCCTATAATCCAATTACACCAACCAAACTGCTAACCATAATACTCTGTGGTGGTACTCACAACTCACATTGAACAACTCCTGTTGTTCAGTATGGAAAGCCTTTCTGTCACTTCCTCGGTTATGCAAATCACCTCCTCTGGTTCAAGGCGTAATTGAAAGGCCACCTCTTTTTTTTCTTTTTCTCTTTAAACTCCTTCTCTGTTATTCCCATAACCTTTCTCCCTCCTTTGTGCCTGGCTTACCTGTACCTACTTCATTATGCCCTGGACTAAAGTATGTTTTGCTTAACATCTTTGAGATTCTTTACACACTCATAAAATTGGGATCATAAATATACACCCAACAGGGTTGTTCTGAGGAATAATTGGTCAAACCATAATATATTGATGAGGGGCCTGTACTAATTATTCAGAAATTACTGGTGGCCACAATGATGATGATATCCGCTCCTTGTCCCCCACTGGACTGAAAATAACACTAGGGCAGATTTCATGCTTTAGTCATTTTTGGTTCTCCCACACTTCAAGGAGTAGGTTTAATAAGTTTTTAATCAAACTGACTACTGTTTCTCAGAAACTCTTTTTCCTTCACTTCTCTGACACTCTGAACTTCTGCTTTACCCACTCAACTATTTCTTCATTGGTTTCCCTGCTCAGCCATGAATTTTAAATTTTAATAATTCACTTTCTCTTTTCCACCCTATGATACTTTCTTAATAACGGCAGTTACCCACTTTCACGAACTAAATTTATATGTGGTCAACTCCCAGACCTCCATTTCCAATGCTGATCTCTCTTTCACATTCCCCTTCCCGAGAGGGCATGATCCTGCCATGGTACCCAGCTTCTCTGGAACTATTACTTGCTCCTGCCTGGACACCCTCACATCCACTTGCAGTGCCTGGCATTTCTGTGCCTTTCTTTCCACAGCAGTTGAGGCTTTCATTATCTGCAGTGTTCCTTCAATTACCTCCTTTGTGCCTCGTCCCTCTTTCCAGCCCTCCCCTTGAAATCTAGCCTACGCACACACTGCCGCCAGATTGATGTTGCTGAAACAAAACTGTAATTGTGTTACTTCCGTGTTTCAATATCTTGAATGGTTCCTGGCTCCTCTTTAACTATTAAATAAAGTCTAAACTCCTTAGCGTGATATTGATGGCCCTCTCCAAACGAATTCCAAAAGTCTTTTCCAGTCTTGTTTTTGATGACGGCTCTACACATCCCTGAGGTTTCAGCATGCATAACATCTTACATTGTTACCGTTTCCACGCATATCTTATCTCTCTTATTAGATTATAAGAATGGTAACTGATGCTGCATGGTATGCCACCACCAGCCATTCATCTATGCCCTCCATATTTGTTGATGGCCTGCTCTCTGTAAGGCATGTAGCATGTAGCCTAGAGAAGGAAAGAATGGGTCAGACTAGGAGGCTGTCTTCTAAGAAATTAAAGTCCAGGAAGGAATATAAGATAGGAGCGTACTATCACTACTACTTCTTGGTAGAAGATAAACATATTAAAAGAATAATAGGGGTGTTTAGTAAGAGCATTACAGGAATGCAGGTATTTTAATTGAGCCTTCATCCTTTAGGATATGAAGGCTTGGAGATGCAGAGATGGGAGTAATGGCGTAAAGGCGGGAAATGTAGGCATGTATCTGTGGAACAGTGAATAGTTCAATTAAGAGAAGTTGAAAGAAGGTTGGAAAGATGGGTTGGGGCTACACCGCAGAGGGTCTTGGACTTGGATGACAAATGAGGGTCCGCAAAGGGGAATTACTAAAGGCACCTGAGAAAGAGACTTGTGTGTTAAGAGCAGGGCTTCAGGAAGAACACCTGGAAAGTGTATGTGTGATCAGATTGGCAAAACAGTGGAAAATTGCTGTGGGAAGAGCCCTTAGGAGGCTCTAAGGACTGTAATATGGATGAGGACCCAAACAGAGCAGTGGCAGTGGGAATGGAAAGGAGAGAGGGACAGAGAATGAGGTAATAGGACTTAATAACAAGTTGGACAATAGGGAAAATGTGGCAAGAGTCAAAGGTGATGCTCAAGGTCTGAGTTTCAAGATAGAGGAATATACATGTGTATGTATCTGTTTTGCAGAGGAAAAAGGTGAGTTTAGTTTGATATACATAATTTTAATCGCAAATGGCATATACAGATGTACAGATGTAGCACTTCAAAAATGGAATTTACTGTTTTAATTTCCATTTCCCTAATGACCAGAATTGTTGAATATCTTTACATGAATTTATCAGTCACATATATCTTCTTCCACTGAGCGTCTGTTCAAATCTTTTGCTCATTTCTGTATTGGTTTGTAAGCGGTTTTTTCTTCTCCAATATATTTTGGAAGCATCTTCTTTATTAAATAGATGTATTATGGATATTGTCTCCCAGTTTGTGACTTGCCTTTTTATTAATGGTACATTTCAACAAGCAAAAATCTTTATTTTTGAAGAAGTTGATTTTTATCAACTTTTTCTTTTACAGTTAATGCTTTTGGTGTCCTTTTAAGAAAACCTTTGCCAGATGGAAGAAGTGGGGAGATACTGGCCAAAGGGTAGAAACTTCCAGGATGTGGAGCAATTGGAGCTGCCCTACATCACTGGTGAGATGTTAATAAAACAACCACTGTAGAAAAAACAGTTTGACACTGTTAGAGCTGATGCCTACTTAAAGTATAATGGCAAAAACTGATCTCTACTGATTAGGCCCTGGAAGGCAGCCAGGTAAATTGCAATAGAGCCCCAGTAGCAAATACGGGGAAGAAAGGTAGGTGGATGCAGCAGCTGCAGAAAAGGGGGGTGACAGGGCACAGTTCCAGTTAGTGTGGGCAGAAGACACCAGGCAAGGCCACTTTGAGGCACCACTTCAAATGATCTCCACAGTTGTGGCGTTACTGGCACCAAGAGCAGCTGAAAAGCTAAACCGCAGTGTTTTGTGTAGGTTTCACCTGTGAAACCGAGGAATTCACCCAAGCAAATCTTACAAAAGTACCCATTGCTGGGAAAGGTGCTGAAACACAACACTTGGCAGTTGTCTTTGAACTCACCACGAAAGCCCAAGAAACTGGGCTGTGTTGTGTAGCAATAGTCATAAGAAAGGAGTTCATCTTGTTTCTCGGACATTCCAATACAACATATTAGTTTTTAAAACTCAAAGATGAAACTAAGTCCCAGATCTCCACTTAAATAAAAATGCTTCTGGGGAGAACCATTTACCCCGAGGACCAACATGGCACCTGCTTGTAGCTTAGCACTGATTGGGACTGGGCTGCCCCCAGGCCAATGGGGAACATTTTTTTTTTAAAGATTTATTTATTTATTTATTTGACACAGAGAGAGACAGCTAGAGAGGGAACACAAGCAGGGGGAGAGGGAGAAGCAGGCTTCCCGCAGAGCAGGGAGTCTGACACAGGGCTCGATCCCGGGACACCAGGATCATGACCTGAGCCAAAGGCAGACGCTTAACAACTGAGCCACCCACGTGTCCCAAGATCTACTTTCTTAGCAACTTTCAAATATACAATACAGTATTGACTATAGTCACTGCTGTATGTTATAGTCCCAGGACTTATTTATCTTATAACTGGAAGTTTGTACCTTTTGAGCCCCTGCCTCCAATTTTACCCATCCCCCACCAACTCCCTGCTGCTGGCAGCCACCCATCTGCCTTCTGTATCTATGAGTGGAAGCCCTTTACTTGAGAATATGATTATCTGGGATCTTTTGAGCTAGAGGAGAATCATTCTACCTAATGTGAACCAAGTGTTGGGGGTTGGAGACAGAAAGATGAAAAGACAGCGTTCTGGTCTAGGGTAGATCGATGGGTATTAAGAGAGAAAACACAATAGATAAGTAAAACATAAAGTGACAGTTACAAACATGTAAAGACTTATTACAAGAGGTGAATTGCTGGTTGACAGATGAGAAGGTGACAGGAAGACCTTTAAAACAGAGTGGATTCTGAAGGATAGCTGTTAATAGTCCAGTCCGACAAGCAGTGGCAAGCAACACATTTCTGGCAGAGGAGAGAATTTGTACCAAGACTGGGAAGCATGGGACACTGTGGATAATACATTCAGTAACTCTAAGCATGTCCATCCTGATGAAGCAAACTGTGTGAGGGTGAAGAGTTGGATATGAGGTTTGATAGGTCCAACATATGTGTGAACCATAGCAAATCATCTCATAAAACGCCATTGATGTCTTGCTAAGATGTTTGAATTTAGAGCTCCTCTGGCAGAAGAATTCTGAGTCTATAATGCCACTGTGACCTAGAAACAAGTTAAAATTATGTGCTTTGATTGAGTTCCTTAGCATGTCATATATAGCTCAGTACATAGCTGGTGCTGCATAAATATGTATTGGAAGTTTGAACCTGGAGTATTATATATATATTTAAAGATTGTATTTATTTGTCAGAGAGAAAGAGAGAGAGCACAAGCAGGGGGAGTGGCAGGGAGAGGGAGAAGCAGGCTCCCTGCTGAGCAGGGAGCCCAATGTGGAACTTGATCCCAGGAGTCTGGGATCATGACCTGAGCCGAAGGCAGATGCTTAACTGACTGAGCCACCCAGGCATCCCAATATTAATACCACACTGCTCACACCTTCCCAGAGATTATGTACTATTATTATCCTTATTTTCATGGAGAAGTTAAATGATCTGCCTAAGGTTATATACTAGTAATGACAGAACCACAATTTTGAACCCAAACAGACCAACTCTAAAATCACATTCTGGCCTTGAATCATAGCAAAAAATGCTGTCCCAACTTGGGTTAGTTACTAATATTGGGTCAGAGTCCCTGAGTGATTTACATAGCATCCTGGACAAAGTAGTAACACTTGAGGGCTACTGAAGTGTACTAAAGAATTTAGGGAGTAATATTTACATGGTTACACCAATATTTCTAATCATTGTAATGGTTTACTGATTTTATAGAATTGGATCCAAATCCTTCTGAAAAGGAAATTATTACCATAATAATTTACTTTCAAGGCAATGAGCAATATAACTCCCATCAGTTAAGGTTTACTACACAGAGATCCTGGATCTTTTCTAAGTTTCTATGGACAGGTCCACAATGCTTTTAGTAAATGGAATATTTACTAAGGCAAATTATGTTTCTATTATTTATAGTCTACTGACGCCCTCCCCCTCCATGACTGCCTGCTTTTCTTTTTAACTTCTTATGTGTACAAAGAGCTCAAAAAGGAAAAAAAAAAGATGGTTTAAGTGGATTTGAAATTGTGTCAGGACAGCAGGTCATTCAAAGTGTTTGATGAGGAAAGCTTTAAATGGGCCAATAGCTTCTTAATTTTTGTTTTAAACCTCCTACGTTCACTTAAAAGGCAAGCTGGGGAGGCATGTAGGATCGGAAGATACCAAGCTTAAATCCTTTATTATAGTACTCTCCTACATGAAAATCAGAACAAAAAAATAAGGTCAAGGGCTAAAAATATACCAGTACACCATATGTTTTCCTGCTGGTTTCTGCTTTTACATTCTTTGTTCGATTTAATAGAAACTGGTACAAACCTGTCTGTCACGCCATAAAAGATCGACAGAGTTGGTAAGAGTAAAGAGCCATAGTCTCTCAGCTTCTCTCTTTCTGCCATTTTCTTAATACAGTTGCATCTGCAATCAGGCTTTCTCTTGTGACAATGTAACCTGTATTTTGACATGCAACTGGTATGTGGTGAGGAGTAGACATTTAAAACTACTTTAAAATATATTTGTATATTTGTAAAGTATTTCAGCAAGGTAATTCCTGAGTTATTTTTAATATGTGTCCAAAATATCCACTACCCTTATTTGTCCTCAGGTGTGTTTACTTAATGTCTTTGAAATGCTAATGGAATATAGCTAAATAAGGTTGAGAAACTTAGCTGAGATCTTAATTCACTTGGTGGCTTTATGTGCTCACCGTTACCATGCTTTGGAAATTTATAAAATCCCTCAACACTAGTTCATTTGAAAGGCATGAATTTCTCCGGGGAATTTTCTGCATAATAGGCTTCCAAGAGGGAAATACAATTCAAGGACACATTTAAACAACTTTCCTGAAATATCAGTAGCATATTCTTTTAATGTTTCCACATTGAATATAGGCTGTTAATGGGATCATTTTGCAACTTGTTCTTTAAAAATCCATATTACACACAACGTCCCAATTTATAACAAATAGTTTATAATACTCTTCTTACTCTCCAAGTATAAATAATAATACAACATATCTATGTATATAATTTTTACAAATCAAGAAAATGTGGTAAGCATATGTTTTCAGTATAAAAATCTTCAGGTATAACGACACTAGAAGACAATGAAATAATCAAATGCTTGCAACTGCAAAAAGGGATTTTGGATTTAGAGAAGACAATCAGGATTTTAAAAAATCAGGAGAAAATAAAAGGCCAGAGGTTGGGTGCATGTTAACAATAAAAGCTAGAATGTTCAGTTTATATTAGAACCATGCAAAAATACAGTGTAGCCATGTTTATATGTCAAATAGTTCTAGGCTTAGATAATTATAAACAGGGTTTTCTTTTAAATGCATGTCTTATGGAGATTTTGAAAATCGTGCAGAATGTGGGAACATTTTTCATTGTGTGAAGCTGTCTCATGTTGCAAGAGCTGTAAGCTCCTAGGCCCATGATCTTTAAATGCTAGTTGCCATTCCTCTTAACCATTTTATAGCACACTAAAAATGGCCCAATGAATGTTTAGAATATCTGGCCGGGGGCAGTGCCAACTCTGCCAAGAACAAAACTGACCTCACACTAAAGGAGTGAGTTTTTACTAATGGTAGCTCTTAAATAGTTCTCTGTGTGTATTCACATACACACACAGGTATTTCCTACGTTTTGAACCAGAATTAAACTTAAAAAGATGATGAAATAAGCTAAGATTTAATGAAAAATGTTTGAATGTGAGCACAAATTACTACATTGTGCTGTGATGAATTGCAACCCTTATCTCTAAGTGTCTTTGTCCCAAATTGATTCCTTCAACATTGCATCGATGAAGGCACTCAGTATTACAAAGGACTTGCTTTGCTCTGGAAATAACACTCATCAGTATTATAACTTTTTCTTAGAGATATTTCAATTTACTAGAAGCTAACAATGAATAATAACACTTCACATTTTAGCCAATGCTTTTCTGAAGCGTGAAGAACTGAGTTAACAGATGATCGCTGAAGCTGAGTCAGAGTTCATCGATACAATGAAATAAAACCTAACGATTAGTACTTATGTAGTAATGCATTATTAACATGGCCATCCCAGTGAGTCCAAGAAACAAAATGCAAAAGCATAAAGTGAATGAGTATCCACTTTAAATCCAGATAATGCAATGAGAAACAGAATTACTATTAAATTTGTGTTCCACGTATTCAGTCTTTTAAAACCTATCAAAAGACAAATATCAAGCAATAGCTCTGAACAGGCACACGAGACCCTAATAGTTTCAAGTCTTGGTGGTGATAAGGAATGGTGGAGTTGATTTGCAGCCTTGGTGATATTCTTTTAAAGCAAATTTATAAATTGCAAGATTTTTCCTGACGCTCCCTTACCTACAGCTTGCACCATGTGTAGCTTCTTTGGACAAATCACTTACCCTACTAAGCCTGAGCTTTCTTATGTATAACATGAGGATAATTGTTCTCACCTATGACAGTTTTTAGAGGGCGGAATAGAGGTTGAGTTTACAGAATGCACAGCACATACTTCCCCATTAACTCCTCGATAGAGATATCCGATCACTACAATAATTACTGTTATTCACATGCCATGGATTCCTGTCTGTTCCTAAGGATTCTCTTCATTTGATCTTGAAATGGTCTTCTGGCATTAACATCACGTTCATGACATTAACATAAAGCAATGACAGGATCCACGACAATGACATTCTGTCCGTTCTGCAGTCAGATGAGGGAAAACAAAGTTACTGGACTGCATTTTTCATCACTGATTGGCTTGTGCCATAGTTAACCACCTATAAATCACTACTGTGTGTTGAGTTTCACTGGTGTTGCTGGGAGGGATAACACAGCTTTTCCTACTACTTTTCCAGGTCACTGCTTTCAAACGGTGTTCCTCTCAGCCAGGGGTCTTTGTTGCTGTTGATGGGAGAGTATCTAGGGAGGGTGAGTAAGGAAGACACTTTGAACTCACCACAGCAGCTTGATTTGCTTTATCCACATTATAAATTGAGGCTTCTATAATATTTCATTTGAACAAAGGGATCCTTGGTTGAAATGGATTGAAAACCATGACTTGCCTAGGTCAGTTTCTCCAAGCATGGCACAAAGAGCATTTGGTATAATGTTTGGTATAATAAGGTTTGTAACAGGATACTATCTATACAGTTTCTGGCATGGGGTCAGGCACTTTCCAAGTATGGAAAATACAAATATGTGGAGGAAATGGTTCCTGTCTCTGAGGAATTTACATTTCAGTGAGGAAGATAGGCCCCAAACAAAACCAAATAATCAAGATAAAGATTTTCATGAAGGGCTTTGGAAGGTTGGAGGAAGACTCAAATAATTCTGCCTTGGGAAATGAGGAAACTTCTCATTCAAGTGATAACATCTGAACTGGTTCTTGGATGATAACAGAATGTGTCCGTGTTAATGGCCTGAGGGAGTCCGGGAAGAGAGAAAAGCGTGAGAGAAAACATCGGAACGTGAGTGCTGGCTGGGTTGGAGAGGTTTTTCCTGAGCAGAATTAACAGGACTGAAATGAATTGCAGGTATAGGATTGAAGGGAAATAGATGAGGGAGGTAAGGATGACAGTGAGATCTCTCATTTGAAAAACTAGGTGAATGACATCACCCAAGGATGTTGGGAAGAAAAACCCGAATGGAACAGGGTTAAAAATGTAATCCTGGATCCTCTACCACTTGAGGGGAGGAAAGACAATGAAAGGGGAGGACCGGTCAATGAAACAGTGTACGGGTGGGTGAAGAAGGGAGAGGAGAAAAAGCAGAGTCCTGGAAATCAAGAGTTTCAGATGATGGTGGCTGCTAGTGATAATGATACCGAAATATCTGACCGAGTGAAGGTGGATCATAACCTTCATAACTGTGCATCAAGGAGTGCCTGGGGACTTACGTAAAAACAACTTTAGTGGCACATGCAGGATGGAAATTGGAGAGGAAGGAGTCCAGTCGTTAATGGGGAATTGAAGAAATAGATATCAGGAGTAAGGTTATGTTTTTCAGTAAATTTTGGGGTAGATATGAAGGAAGAGATACAGTGAGAGCTTGACAGAGAGGTGAGATAAGGAGAAGGAAACGTTAGTGTAGGAAGGAAGAAAATGGAACATTTCCTGAGCACTTACTGTGTGCTGAATTTTTGCTAGGCACTTTCAGATAGGAGAAGCTTGAGCATATGTGTGGGCCGAAAGGAAGGAAGGAGTGAGAAAGTGAAATTATAGAAGTTATTAAAGAAAGAAAAAGGAAAATTGGAGGTGATAATGGGGAAAGGAAACCCCATGAGGGAATTCACCTTTGCTAGATCATTGGGATGGGTTTAGAGAGTGCAATGTGCTTATATTGGGCTGCAAAGTTTCTGATATTTTTATAATTTGGGTTTCTGTCTGACCTGAATAGAGGGCTTTTCTAAAATGGAAATAGATTTGTTAAAATGACAGCTTGAGTTTTATACTAGCTAACATTTATAGAATGCTTACTCTGTGCCAGATACTCTGTGAAGCCGTTTATATGCGTTGCTCCCTTTACCCAGCAACCCTGTGGTGGAGAGATTATCTTTGTCCCTATTTTATACAGGAAGAAACTGACACACAGAAAGATTAACAGAGCTGGTATATGGTAGAGCTTAGATTTGAACCCATGTAGTCACTGTCCAGAGCTTGTGTTTTTAATCCCTCTGTGAAACGGTCTATCCAATAGTATTTCTGCACGAATTACACAATGACCCTTAGTCCACTCTTATTCCGGACTAAGGGACAGGTTCTGGCTATTTGGTTTTCTGCCATGCTCAAGGAAAGGTGCACTCTACTTCAAGAAGCTCATGAATATCAAAATCTTAATCACAGCTATTTGGATGACACGAGTTCACGCTTTACAAACCAACCAGGGCCCTAGTCATATTAAAATCAAAGTTGCAAAATAAAGAGACGTTCCGAAAAACCTTGTCTGCTTCATTTAGATAACAGTGTGCAGAATGAATTGAAAGATAAAAATGCTCAGCATTTACCATTTCCTTTTCTTTCCCTTTTTAAGCCCCATGGTGTTAGGGATGATATCATCAGGCAATTTGGTTTGAATATGTTCCGTGCTGGACTGTGCAGATTACCCAACTAATGACATGCATACTCCTTGCCATTGTGACACCTCTCATCTCACAAGTGGGAATTTCAAGTGACAGACTAAAGCTGTTTGCTATCAATTTTGCAAAAAAAAAAAAACAAAAAAAAAAAAAACCCACATCTGCCAGATAGCCAAGATTTAGTTCAGAGACTGAAATCAATTAATATTCTAATTTGTTACCTGTCATTAGCGTCACACTATATTATGCCAAGTCAAAAGTGATAACCTTTATATAACATAGGCTCCTAAAGGAATTTGATTTGGGGGATATGTTTTGTGTTTAATGTTATTTCCATTAGAAATTTCAGTTACATAGACAGTAAAAATGGTGATAGATTAAAACGAAATATGTCTCCTCTAGATTATGGATCTTCCTGCTGACAATGGTAATTACTGGCAACTATGCTGAGAGTCTCTCAGATGAACTTGAATTTGTTAAAAGTAGGCAGGTCAACAAATTGTTAGTCACTAATGGACAAGAAATTGATTCCGTGTATTTTTTTTTTTCCCCGCTTGGTTTCTCAATGTCCTTATAAAATAGTTTTCTTATAAATTGATAAATCTCTCATCTGGATTACTACAATGTCCTGCTTTATCTTCTGCCCTTGCCTTTCTAGAGCCCATTTTCAACACAGTTGCTAGAGTGATCTTTTAAAAAACCTGAGTCAGATCATGGGACACCTCTGCTCAAAACTCTCCAAAGCCAGTTTATTTCACTCATAGTAAAATCCAAGTTCCTTAGAGTAATGCCCAAGGCCTCACATGATAGGGCATGTGCTACAGTGTGAAGTTACCTTCTGTCACCCTCTACCTCATTCATTCTACGTAAGGCTTGTGGGGCTCCTTGCTGTTCCAAGCAGATTTTTGCCTAAGGGGCTTTGTCTGAAATTCCCAGATTTTAAAACTTCCTCCTCCACTCACTCCAGGGTTCCTTACAAAAGAAACCAGCCCTGGTCATCCTAAAAAAATAACGTTTTACCCACTATGCCTGTCCATATTCCACTTACTCTTCTTTAGTTTCTCTTTTTTTTAAAAAAAATTTGTATTTAAATTCAATTAATTAACATATAATGTATTACTAGTTTCAGAGGTAGAGGTCTGTGATTCATCAGACTTATATAACACCCAGAGTTCATTATATCACGTGCCCTCCTTAATGTCCATCACACAGTGACCCCATCCCCCACCCCCTGCCCCTCCAGCAACCCTGTTTGTTTCCTATGATTAAGAATCTCTTATGGTTTGTCTCACTCTCTGATTTCGTCTTTAGTTTCTCTTATATCATTTCTTACCACATGAGTTGCTGTATATATTTGCGTCTTTATTGATTTATTTCTTCTTTTCTCACTTAGAGTATAAAACTTGTGAAGCCCAAAACGTATTTTTCTTGCATCTGAAAAACTCTCTAGTTCATCAGAAGTGTTCAAATCTGAACAGACCAACCTATGGTTTCAGCTTTAAAGGCCACCGATAGAACCTAGTGCTGCGCTCATACACATACACTTTGGTACAGGTGGTGGTTTGTTGTCCTGATGAGGACAAAAAAAAAATTAAAAATTGTGCAGAAGATTTTGAAATAATAAAAGGAAATCAAGCTTGCAATATCTGGAAAGTACATTTTAGCCATTGCTTAGGAATAATCTTTACAATGGAATAATTTCATGAATACAAATTTAAAATATATATGGCACAACTCATAAACATGAATATTCTAGAGAAAAGCAGACATTGAAAAAAAATACCTGCATTAAACACAAGATACAATTTGTTTTTTATAACCTGGGCTTTGATGTATAAAGTATATTTAAATATTTAAATTCCATTTCTAATTTTCCATTTTATTATTGAAATGCCACCATGCCAAGAAGAAAAAAATCTAATGTACGTTTATAATATGTTAAGAGAACTGCTTTTTTGTGTTCCCCAAGAAAGAGGGAGAAAATGTTAAGTCTGTGTCTACAAACTCTGTCCAAAATAAAGATATCACATTAAAAAAAAAAAAAAAAAGAGAACTGCTTTTTTCCCCCATGGGTAAGGTCATTTTCAAGCATTTGTTTTTACCCTACCAACCAGCCATATGTAGTAGTACTCACATGGAATTTTATGCAACTCATTCATAAACTTCTCCTTCAGCTTAGAAAAGGCATCTTCCTTTCCTTCACCCGGACTCGCCGGCTCTGTGGCGTTATGTGGGAGAACCGTTGCAACAGTAGTGACTGGCGGGGCGGCCAGCGCCTCATGATGACTCTCGCTCACCATTTTAAGTTCAGGTGGATCTGAGAGGGGAGGGAAGCAAAATAAATAAAGAAAGAAAAGAATTCAAAATGGCTTAACTGATCCCACATCAAAGGTACACCAGAGATGAAACACATCAGGAGGTGCACCTGCTCACTGGGTAAATAGTCTATCATTAGCATATTACTTTATGTCGGTTCATAAAGTATTTATGGAACCACCATGGAGAGTCTTTCCCAGAAGGTAAGATCAGGCGTACTTACTGAAAACATTCTCCTAACAATAATAGGTGAGCTGTCAAATCTATTAGTTGTTTATACTGCCAATTATTTACTGTGCAGATTTAACTTCCAATCCATATATTACAGAACTGTGGATGAAACATTTGCCGACAACATACATGCTCTATGCTCTCAACATTTGTATTTTATAAGAGGACAGAAAGATAAAATATTTATATTGAAAATGTTGATGAATGATAGCACGCATTCAATATATTAGTGACTTTTAAGATGGTTGTAAGCAATGCCCTTACAACATTGATACTATAAGGTGTCATGAGTGTCAAAGAGAAGTTAGTTCTTGAATCTCATTTATTGATGGTCCATTTTCCTCCCAATCATTTTTTTGTTTTTTTGACATTTACTGTGGACAATATTGGGATCAATAATTCACTTGTCTTGCTGGGTAAATGTTTGAAGCCACTATAAATGTGGCATGATTGACTATATGTATCAAGGAACTGATGATGAAACATGTCTTGTCTGTCAAATTATTTCAGTTTATTCAATTTGATTATATTATTGAATTATTCTATTAAATTAACTTATTCAATGATTTTAAGTGTTTGTTTACCTCCAAAGCATTAAAAAAACAATCCATAAGGTAATCAATGAAAAAATCTTTGCCTTGTATTCAGAAGACCTCAGTTCTAGTCCTCTTCATAGCTAAATGAATTCTGACAAAGCATTTGACCTCTTCATTTATCTGCCTTCAGAAATACGAAGAATGAAACCTGCCCTGCCTAGATTTTTCTTAGTACATGTGAAGTGCTCTATAAATGTAAAGAAGGCATTCTAAAGAGATAGGCTTGAAGTCCTATTCTCCAATCTAAACATATTCTGGACTTTCATAATTAATTCTACTGTGTGCCTTAAGATTTCAGGCAGTGCTGGCAAGAAAGGGGACAGGATTTGGGGCAGAAATAGATAAACACGAACACGTCTGGGCAAAAGTAACTTTACAGTCTCAGCAGGAAAGTTGACGGACCTATAAAGCCCTTTTGATTTGCAAAGAAATGGAGATAACCAGGGAACAGACCCGGGATTTTTATAAAATTAAAATCTTTTGTGAATTAATTATGCATACTTAAAATATTTAGTGGAAGTATAATTGAAAGCAGAATAATCTCAGATGTATGGAATTATTATTAGAATCTGAAACAAAATCCAGAGATTTTTGGATCCCCTGAAAGGAGATGATGCCTGAAGCTAATATATACACACAGATAATCATTTTCATTTTATAATATGTTCTCTCTTTAAAGCTTTTAATTTTCCACTAGTAGCTACTAATAAAACCTGAAAGGGGAGTATCAGAAAGATGTGGACTCAAATCTTCTCTGTTCTTTAGTTTCTTCATTCGTAAAGTAAGAATAATCATACCAAAGACGTAAGGTTTTTGAGTATGCAATAAGATAATCTATGCAATGAATTTAGCACTCTAGCAATCCATCAGTCAATCGATCCTTCAGTCCTCCTGCCTCCCCTCCTTAGGAATACTTGGCAACCCAGAATTTTCCAGATTGTGGAAAATTGTATTTTTCCAACTCAAGGTCACTTTCTAAAAGGTTTTCTTGATTTTTTTTTTTAATTCTGTTTAGCTTAGGATCTGTCTTCCTGCAAAAAACTGGAGTCCTGTTTGCATAACTTAGGTGAAATTTCGATACTGATAATACTGTAAATTTTTTATATTTCGTGTGCGTCAGCAGGACTAAAATTATATACAGATACATACACAAACACATACATATGTATGAAATATTAGTATGTATGTATTCAAAAATTGAATTTGGTACTCTGCTGTGAGAATCACCAGATATGATATGCATTATTACTTATCTCCACAGGATATTTGAGGGATTGTGGTTTACTCTAGGATTTAAAATAAATTATTGCATTAAATACAAATACCTGTATACAACAGTGCCATCATTAAATTAAAAGTATGTTGTCTAATTATGCTTTGACTCAATTTTTGTTGTATTCTGGAAGTCAGACACTGTTGCTAGTTACCTGCACTCATCAGCTGCTGCCTCAAAATGGCCACACAATTGTTTCTGGCCTTTGTGCACACGGATGGTTGGGTCCTTTGCCCTTCAGGTTGTTAAATATTTTCATGTTACCCCAGCTTATAATGGAATATAAAACATTTCTACATACAAGTTGAATGATCTGAAAGGCTATTTAAAAAAGACTTCTCTTCAGTAGTGTCAACATCTAGAAGATGGACTTGAATATATTTTTTTTAGAGGCAACAAATGTTTCTATAATTTCCAAAAACAATCCTCTTCCGATATAAGGTGTGCTTTACAAGTGTTTTATCAAAACAGGTAAAAGCTATACACTTTTAGCTGTTACTAGTCAATGATGTTATCTGTATCATTTCTGATATTTTTAAATCAAGGAAAGATTATAAATAGAGACAGTGCTCCTTTTACTTAATGTATACCACTGTGAAATTAAAGTCTTTCATAAACAAAAATATAATGGGCAATTAAGGATCTAATATACTGACAAAGACTAATTGCTTAATATTTTCTTGTCTTTCATATTTTGAGAGATGATGCTGTTTGTAAATAACAAAACTAAGAACAGTGACATGGCCCTTGAACTTATGTTTGTGGAAATAAGATGCTGATTTCTAATTTTCCATCACTTCATAGATGAAAAAACTTAAGTATTCGGTTCTGCCTAATGTGATAACCTTATATTCTTTTATGTAGCATTGTTTGCTTATTCAGAAAAAGTTTATATTCTACTCAAATCTTGATAAAATAACAGCCAAAAGTTACTGATACCCGCTAAGTGGTATAGATATATGAAAACCTACAGTTCCCACGTCACTCCTGGGAGAGGTGTAATCATCACCCATTTAACAGTGAGGAGACTAAGGTATACAGAGGTTATGCAGTTGGTCCAAAGTCCTACAGTAGTAATTAGTAGAGTTGGAATTTGAACCTAGATGTCTCAGCCACTATAGCGTTAGGGACTGTGAGACAAGTGTCCAATAAAGTTGTGGTTTTTGAAGAAGTTTTTGACTGTAACCCATAGTAAGAAGTACATTTTACATTGTGCGCCAGCATACAGGCTCTCGCCTCCTAGATGTTCTATACGGAACAAAAGTTCGGCAGAAAAACACTTGTCTTCACTATGTGTGCAATATTCCTATATATTTAATTCTGTCCTTTTTCACTAAAAAGTTCTAGTTGTACCCCCAGATTGGATACACTGGTTTCACAATCCTCTAATGGTTTGAGACCCACAGTTTGGAAAACCACTATAGAAAGGGACAAGGGAAGATACAATAAAACTAATGGAGCTAATGAAAACTAAAGATGCCACTTATTAAGCCACTGTGTGCCAAAATACTGTCCTTGGCATAATATTCTGAAATCTACGCAACCTTGAAAGGCAACTCAGTCCCAGTTTACAGGATAAACTGGGCTGCGGAGAGGTTAAGTGATTTGACCAAAAAAGATTTAGTCTAATTCAAGGTTCTTTCTACTAGCCTCCTCTCATAATAACACTTATGTCTTATTAAACAATTAAATCAGTATTAGATAGTTATGCTTTTATTTTGAATTGGTTTACGAGTAAATGGAAAACACAAGTCCTCTTGCCAATGGGAAACAGATTGCTTAATTTTAGAGATGTAGTCATTTAATTGGTTAAAGTGAATTTGGCATCCTGAGGTATGTCAAGAGAAATAATATTGAATAGAAAAGTAAATTCCCCTCTAGGAGAAAGTTCAGTACGAACAACATGAGCAAGCAATTCTCCAGGAAAGAAATACACAACCCTGCTGACAGATAAAAGGTGTTTAATTTCACAAATAGCCAAAAACCTGAAAGTTAAAATAACAATGATCTAATATATATTCATTTGTAAATGTGGCTAAATGTAGATATGAAGGGGAGGGTTCAGAAAAGTGAGCAATTGGGAAAGACCATAGAGTAGAAAAATACTTTATGGTGGCCAAAGTAACAGAACATATAAAAAGCTATAGAAATGCTCATTCTTTTTTCTGGGAATTCACAATAAAGGATTAATCTGAGGTGTACAAACAATTTAAGGATGTTTATTGTAACTCTTGTCATATTAGAAGAGCAGAAACTATCTAACAGAGACTTTTTAAATTGTGGTAAATCATAAAATAAAGTTACTAAAATTACCTTAGCAGTAAATATTTACAAACCTAGAAATACATTAGAGTGTTAGATGAAAAAAACAAAGTATGAAACAATAAATAAAGTATGTCCAATTTTTCTAAATAAAAAACTCTTGTAAAAGAGGTTGGAAAGATACACTTAAAATGTTAAACTTGTGGTAGAATATTCACTTTTTTGTGTATGTTTACATATTTTAAATTACACAAAGAAGAAACTAACACTCTTTGCTCTTAAGAAAAACTGGATCTTGGCATTCAACCTCGCGCGCCGCTGACGCCCGCCCGCCCGACGTGCACTCCCGATTCCTTTTGGTTTTAAGTCCAAAATGGCAACTCTCAAAGATCAGCTGATTCAGAATCTTCTTAAGGAAGAACATACCCCCCAGAATAAGATCACAGTTGTTGGGGTTGGTGCTGTTGGCATGGCTTGTGCCATCAGTATCTTAATGAAAGACTTGGCAGATGAACTTGCTCTTGTTGATGTCATGGAAGACAAACTCAAGGGAGAGATGATGGATCTCCAGCATGGCAGCCTTTTCCTTAGAACACCAAAAATTGTCTCTGGCAAAGATTATAATGTGACTGCAAACTCCAAGCTGGTTATTATCACAGCTGGGTCATGTCAGCAAGAGGGAGAAAGCCGTCTTAATTTGGTCCAGCGTAATGTGAACATCTTTAAGTTCATCATTCCTAATATCGTAAAATATAGCCCAAACTGCAAGTTGCTTGTCGTTTCCAATCCAGTGGATATCTTGACCTATGTGGCTTGGAAGATAAGTGGCTTTCCCAAAAACCGTGTTATTGGAAGTGGTTGCAATCTGGATTCAGCCCGGTTCCGTTACCTAATGGGGGAAAGACTGGGAGTTCACCCATTAAGCTGTCACGGGTGGGTCCTTGGGGAGCATGGAGACTCCAGTGTGCCTGTATGGAGTGGAGTGAACGTTGCTGGTGTCTCTCTGAAGAATCTGCACCCTGACTTAGGCACTGATGCAGATAAGGAACAGTGGAAAGAGGTTCACAAACAGGTGGTTGACAGTGCCTATGAGGTGATCAAACTGAAAGGCTACACCTCCTGGGCCATTGGACTGTCTGTGGCAGATCTGGCCGAAAGTATAATGAAGAATCTTAGGCGGGTGCATCCAATTTCCACCATGATTAAGGGTCTCTATGGAATTAAAGATGTCTTCCTTAGTGTCCCTTGCATCTTGGGACAGAATGGAATTTCAGATGTTGTGAAGGTGACTCTGACTTCTGAGGAGGAGGCCCGTTTGAAGAAGAGTGCAGATACACTTTGGGGGATCCAAAAGGAGCTGCAGTTTTAAAGTTTTCTAATGTACCACTTCACTGTCTGGACTATAGCAGGATTTTAGTTGGAGGTTGTGTATATTGTCCTTATTATCTGATTTGTTACTCAAGTAATATTAAAATGGCCTAAGAAAAAACGTCAGTTTCCTAAAGTTCCAAATAGGAATGGTTCACCAAACCCTGCAGCTGTATCCTGGTACTGGATGATACCTGTCTTTGTAGCCCTAAATTGGTTAATGTAAGTTAGCCCCACCATCTCAGAGGCTCCACTGCCAGAACTGAGGTTGCTCTGCACACCAGATGTGTGTTTACTGTGTGTTCTGTCACTTTGGGTTCCTTCCCCCAACACCCGACATGCCTAGTCCATCTTTTCCAGTCAGTCACGTTCTGGGATCCAATGTATAAATTCAATATTGCATGTATTGTGCATAACTGTCCTAAAGGATCTTACTTTGTGTACCATGTATGTCAGAATATAGTGTACATGGCCATATAATGTAAAAAGACAATGCAGCCAACTAAGTGTCATACCAACTAAAATACCAAATAAATTTTGAACGGTGACTCTTAAAAAAAAAAAAGAAAAAGAAAAACTGGATCTTGCAGAAAGAGTTTAATTTCCTAGTGCCAGATTTTCAAAAACATACTTTAAAATGTAATGTAAAAAACCAAATTGCAGGAAGTAATGATTTAGTTATGTATTTAGCAAACACAATGTACAAAATGGCCCCTGGTTAAAATACAGTGTAGAAAAAATACTAAGGTATCATAGAAGTTAATACTTTTGTGGTATAAAATGAGGAAAATCAGGATTTTGGTTACCATGACAACTTCCCTTTGTCCTTTATATTCTTCTAGTAGGATTTTAATTATGTCTGTTTCTAGGTCTATAAATTGATGTAGATTTCTCCGATTATATAGTGAGATCGTCTACCACACTGCATAAACATAATAGTTTCTGGAGAAAGCAGTGTTTCCATTTCTATTTAAGTATTGTATTTTATAACAATAGCACGCAAAATTAAAAAGTAAACAGGAGAGGGATGCCTGGGTGGCTTGGCCAGTTAAGCGTCTGACTCTTGATTTCAGCTCAGATCATGATCTCAGGGTTGTGGGATCGAGCCCTGCCTTGGGCTCCATGCTGGGCATAGGGTGGTGCTTGAGATTCTCTTTCTCCCTCTTCCCCTCTCACGTGCCCCCACCTCTCTTAAAAAAAAAAAGTAAACAGGAGAGAAAGGTCAAATAGACACTGAAAATATTACTTAAAAAAAGTATTCTAACACAGAAATGCTCCAAACTTAAAGTAACTATTGAAGTAATTACCCTAAAGAGTCCAGCAAATATCATGGAATATGTTAGAATGTATTTTTGAGATGGAGGGCAGAAAGTTAGTGATTTTATTCCATTAGAATTTGCCTTGACCTTCTGAAGGTGTAGGTGGAAACCATGAGAGGATGCCATGTGCATCCCTCCTTCTTTTCAAAGAAGGGGACCCATGGTTTCAGAGAGTGCTGCCTAAGGACAGCTCAGAGCTGAGTCATCTCTCCTAAATAACGGCCCTTGGCTGGAGGGAACTGCCATGTCCAAGGTTAAACCCACTTCCCCAGGGACAGCTCACATCCAGGGACTGGTGGATGCTGGTGTAAAGGCCTGGCCCCCTTCCTCAGTGTGATCTCTGAAGAGCCCTGTAGGATCAGGTAAAGCCTCTGGTGACTGCACTTCACTTCAGCAACTCCCTTTGTCCAAACCTGCTTTCTCCACTCCCTCAGCTGGAAAGCACTCCCCCCATAAGCTACCTCTGACTCGGAGCAGCTTCCCAGGGAATCCAACCTACGGCACCCACTCTGGAAGATGTTTGGGAAAAAAAAAACCCAAAAAAACCGGAACCACCGTCAAAGTTTCATTTAAATTCTTCCAAACCCAAGGATCCTTAGGTACTAAATGAAGTCTAGCAGCATTATCAAAATCTTGCGCAAGTTTGCAGATGTTTGAATGTCAGGCTTAGGTATATCTTGTCTCTGGTTTGAATAGATACTGTCTCTTGAAGGAAGGAAGAGGAAAGCCGGAGCATCTGTGGTCCCTCTCATGGCAATGACGGCTGACTCTGGCGATAGTCCCAGGACAAGATGAAAGATGGAAGGTGGTTTTCAGACCTTGGAGCAACTGGAAGCACAGCAGGCCACCTACCTTCAGAAATCATAAACAGTACAGGCTTCTGGGTCTTTTTCTTCTTTTTTTTCCAAAATAGATCTAGTTACCTCCAGATTTTACCCATTTAGTCACAAAAGCCTCCTAAGAGGTACAGAAAGAATTGTGCCGAAGGGTGTGGTTCTCAGGCAGTATCTGTCATAAATACTTTTGCACCTTGACTATAAGTGGGTCTGCAGCTGTACCTTGAGAATAGAATCTGCATCCCTATCCAACCCGAAAATACCACACTACACACACTGTGAAAAGGTGTATAGATGTTTATACCGGATGTGTCTCTGGGAAGAGCATGAGCAGGAAGGAAATATTGAACATTCACCAGCTGCATTTTCTAGGAATCTACTTATTTATGTAGTTGCCATTTTATTGAGGTTGAGGCATGACTGACTTACAGAGAGCTCTACTTATTTAATGTATACAACCTAGTGGGTTTGGAGGTAAGTATACACCCAAGAAAGCATCAGCACAGTCTCTAGTTCCTGGCTAAAGTGCTATAGGTCTTCTCTGTCCCTTCTTGTAAACTGCTTCTCTCAGTCACCTACAACCATATTGGTTCTCCTTCTCTCTCTTCTATTTCTTTCTCTCTCCTTCTCTCTGATCAAAACCCTCCTGCTCTCTGTTCTTACTTTTTTCCCTTCAAAGGTTTCATTTATCATGTACTAGGCATTTTATGTATGTTGAGTGTCTACTGAGCCCTATGCTTTATGTGGAGGCAGAGAAAAGGAGAATAAGACACCAATTCTCACCCTCAAGACAGCCCATGAGTTTCTCCCGCTCTCTTTCCCACCATTAAGGAAACTCACTGTGCCCTGCGATCGTATCTCTTGATACCAATAGTGGTAAATTGCAACTCACAGTTATCTTCTTGACGTAGTGAAACAATTGGGAACATGGCTCTGATTGCCAGGAGGCAGATGGAAAAGCATGATTAAGAAGTAACAAATAGGACCAGGAATTAGGGAATTTGGATCCAAAGGAAATAAGAGAGAGGTGTAGATGTGAGGTGCTCCCAAATAGTAGAATAGCTTAAAAGGCAAACATTTGTATTAAAAACCAGAGATCAAACTTTTTAAATGGCTAGCTACTCTTACTAGAGGTTGGAAAACTTTGACTTATTAACTTCCATTTTTCATATTTTTCATGTAAATTATTTCTTTTAAAATATAATTTAGTTTTTTAGATTTTCCAGTGTTCATCTCCTTCCATTCTTGTCTCCCCAAGACAAGCAGAGGCAGTTCCTCAAGATCCATCTTCCTTAAAGGCAGAGGGATACTGAGTATAACAAGAATTCAGTTATGTGGAATCTTACTATCACTGCTGGCCAGGCCCGTGCATTCTCAATCTGCTTGTTCCTGCCATTGATGTTCCAGTCAACAACTCACTGAAAGGCCATTTGAGGAAGGAATCTGAATCCTGGTTGTGGTCTGAAAGCTTTCTATTGTAAGCTTAACAATTAAACCAGCAGAATGAGAGCAGAATGGAAGATTTTGGAAGCATTAGTGGAACGATATTTATTTTTTTTAAGATTTTTTAAAATTTATTTTTTATTTATTTGACAGAGAGAGACACAGCGAGAGAGGGAACACAAGCAGAGGGAGTGGGAGAGGGAGAAGCAGGCTTCCCCGCTGAGCAGGTAGCCCAATGCGGGGCTCGATCCCAGGACCCCGGGATCATGACCTGAGCTGAAGGCAGATGCTTAATGACTGAACCACCCAGGCGCCCCTATGTGGAGCAATATTTAAAGAAATGCTTTATCCAACACTCGTGATAGCACAAAGGTAAATGGTGTGTAAAAGGAGATGGGCATCATTAACTCTGGATTGAGAACGGGTTTAGAAATTTTAAGAACTTACTAAGCAATTTATCTTGCTTTTAATTTCCTAATTTGTATGTATAAAAGTGACCCAAAATAAAATCCATCTAAGTCTGAATGGTTTTTCAGTTAAGTACGAAATAAAAATTCAAGTGATAAGAAACCATTTTTGACATAGTTTAGTTTGTAGCATTTTTTATGTATAAAATAATGGTGCATTTTGTAATTAATGGTTTCTTAGAGTACATAAAATATAGATTTCCTACAGAACAAAGAGAAAGCATTAGCATTGTTTACAAATAATGTATTATAAACCAATAAACTTGATAAAATTTTTTAACAAACTGAGTTTCTCATTCCCAGAAGATCAGTCACCACAATTATATTTAGCAATTGAAAGCAATATAAATTTCAGAAGAACTAGCTAAAATAAAAATAAATCCATGAGCCAAATGGAAACTATATTTAGTGCTACAATATTTCCCCCTTCAGACCTATAATATAGAGAGTAAAAGAATGGAAACAAGTAAATCATATCCAATTCAAAGCCCAAGTACTGAATTACTATAAAATGATACAGAAAATCAAGGAGTCTTAAACAAAATCAAAAACTTCCCACCTACAATAGGGAAATAAATCTTGAGAACTGGGATATGAGAGCAGTTTTAAAAAGCACTTAATGAATTCACAAATTTAATATTGTTTTTCTAATTGATTAACTGTGTACCCATTTCTCTATTAATAAAATATTTTATTGTTAGAGTTTTAAAAGCTGCCATTTGTTTTAAAAGCACCACTTAATGGAGAACTTTGATGGCTTGAAGGGGCCTCCTAAGATTTTATTAAGAATGGCAGAGTTGGGACGCCTGGGTAGCTCAGTTGGTTGAGCATCTGCCTTTGGCTCAGGTCATGATCCCAAGGTCCTGGGATTGAGTCCCGCATCGGTCTCCCTGCTCAGCGGGGACCCTGCTTCTCCCTCTCCCTGCAGTTCCCCTTACTTGTGCTCTTTCTGTCAAATGAATAAATAAAAAAAATCTTAAAAAAAAAAAGAACGAATGGCAGAGTCGTAATCAAGAAAAGCTAACAAAATAGCCTTTCAAGTGCATTGTAAAGATTTCAAATGGATTTCACAGTGTTTTAAAAATTGTATGGTAAGGGTCAAAATCTCTTTTAAAATTTTTTTGCTGGAAAAGGTAGACATGAAAACCTAGAGATGAAATTGATCTTGCATGGATCATTTTAACAGTTTTCAGTGACAATGCTCATTGTGTCCACTATTAATTGAAGTTACCTCTCTTTAACTTTTGCATAGTAAGATGAAACTAGATGCTTTTGGCAGTGATTGAAGAGATGCAGCTTAGCTGGATCAAGCTGACTGGCTCTCAAAATGTTTTCTATAGAAGCTACAGATAGATAATTTGGAATTCCCATTCTCCATTGCTTTGCTGAAACTCAGCTCTGAACTCTTGCTGTTTCAGAGCTGCAGGCACTTGAGAGAAAATCTAAGCTTGCAACTCAAAGCCCTCTTTTATCAAACTGTGCTCAAACTGCCATTGTTTTGTCACACAGTGAAGCAAAGCTTTAAAATCGATCCAGACACAGTTCAGATTGTGGCAAAAGTGATGAAAATTTCTGCAGTCTACAGTTAGAAATAGTGTATTAATAAATAAAAATAGTAACGCTTTATAAGGCCATACTATTAGCCAGACATGTTTATAAGAGCTTTAAACATATAAGCTCATTTAATGCTCATAAAATAAACCCTGTGAGTCAGGCAATATTATTGTCTGTCCGTCATAGATGAGAAAACATGCCAAAGGTTGCCCAGCTAGTAAGTGCTGGAGCAAGGATTTAGAGTGAAACAGCCTAGCTCCATGGAATTCTGCCTCCCTAATAAGTGAATAGATAGATGTTGAATGAATGAATAAATTGGGTGCCTGCAATGTGTCTGACATGATATTAAGTGCTTTGGATAAATTTCAAGTAGTTCATTCACCATCTGTATGCTTGAGGATGCATACAGATGGTTAGAATCCAATGTGTTATATGTTGTAGTAGAAATAATTATAGGAGGCTACTGAGAGGAGATACCAGATAGCAAACCATTGAGATTTAACATATCTGAGTGTAGTGGGGTCTGAAGACCAAGTTTATATGCTAGATATATATCTGTATATGTGTGTGTGTGTATGGGATATGGAGTATAGAAAGTGGTGATTTGGCTTATTCGTCTTCCTAAATTTTATTTTCTGTTGTGTGCCAACTAATCAATTTGGGGACATGAAGCCTGAATGAACAATAGCCACAATTTATAAAATATAAAATCATATGTCAACTGTTTACCTAATAGCTATTCAGTCTTTCTGATTTAAGATAAGCCCTATTGTTTTCAGGCAACTATTTCCTTATTCTCCACTCATGGATAAACTTCATTGTCTCTCTCTTTCTCTCTCTATATATCATTCATGGTAATCTCATTGTTTTTGTCTATGGTTGGCTATGGCACTGAAGGGCGTGTGATCCAGGTCGGGCCTGTTGTGATAGGAGAGGAAATCCGTTTGTGTAACACTGAGGAAGTTTTTCTACCTCTTAAAAATGGATACACAGAAAGCAGTATCTCTTCTGCTGGTGGCGGTTGGGTTTGTGTGTGGGACTTGGAAGAGCTTGCAGTCACATTGTGATCATGAGAGAATCTAGCAAAGAAGGCTGATGCTTTACAGATGAATGTTGACGGTAACCATGACCCTCATGATGCTCTTGTGCGGTTGTATTAACTACGGCTCTAAGCACCATACCTTGGAACTTCTTGCAATGGGAGATAATACATTTTCCTTATGGTTTAATCCATTTTGTGTTGGGTTTGCTGTTGCTTGCAGCCAAAAGTTAGTATATACAAATACTTTATAATCTGATTTCCCACAATAGCACAAATAAAATGTACTTTTCTATAGGCTGATTTTTTTTTTTACTATGCTATGCCAAATTGGCTTCTTGTTAATACCCTTTACCTGTGTATTACCTGGGCCTTTGACACCTGGTTTTTGGTTATCAATAAGTCTAAGAGGCACTCGTTACATTTTCTCTTATTCAGAACAAGGCTCTACCTACCCCACATCCTATGAATGAAGATGAAGATCATTGCCCTACATCCTATGGTGCTAGATAGATAAAACTGAATTAAACTGATTTGAAATATAAGAAAATTGGTTTTTGTGAGTGGTTTCATCTAATTTAGAAGATTTGAAAGGTTTAGGTAAGATACTGATTTTGTATATTCAAATTAAATGTTCTACCTTCTCTAATGTGCCCATCATTAATCAAAGTTTAAGTGAGGAGACAGTGAACAACTACACCTTGATCCAGTTGGGAGCACCTAAGAAGTAAATCAGGGGAGTCCAAGGTTTGGAAAGAATATTTGAAAGGCAGATAGCCTATTATGTTCATTATGTAGCATAGTCTCCAAGTGTTTCTTGGTGGGTTCTTTTTCTTTTGCTGCTGCTTCCTCCTCCTTTGCTTTTGGCTCTTATTAAGCAATGGCCTATTTTCTGTCTCATCATCAAGTCAAGGTTTGCTAGAGATGCATAGAACCATTTCATGTCTTTTCTTTCCTCTTGACAAACCCAGATCATACCACTTTAAGAAAGTGAGCTTAAGATCAGATTTCCTATCAAATACTATCAAGTCACCATCTCACATTTAAGCATCATTGTGCAAAATATGACTTTGATAAAAATCATTATCTGTGGATTTTTGTAAACTTTCATTTTGGCCAATAGTTGGATTTAATGCCATTTCCATCTGAGTGGCTCAGTAATAAGACTGATGAATATACCACAGTTTGCATCTCAGATCTTCAGAGAAAGAGTTCAGTGTAATAGTTTACATTGAGAAGCAAGATCTGTAAATACTTTCTCATCATAAGCAAGCATGCTGGCTTCCTGACGGCAATATATGGAGCTAAATTGTCTTTTCATTTTATATTCAGTAATTATAAACACTATAATTTCTTTAAAATAAAGCCATTCTATAGGCAATCCTCTCGTGTTTTTAGGCCCTTTTCCCAAATTATTGATCAAAATTTAATATTATGACATACTAAAAGAAAACTAAAAAGTGATCTAAAGTACTTGTCCTGAATGTACCCAACTTCCTCATTGGAAGGTGGTAGATAACTTTTAATCTGAAAATGCCATATTATCATGACTTTTTAGTATTAAGTAGAAATCCTCTATCTTACCGTAGAACAACAGGTAAGGGCAGATTTGCAACATTCCCTATTGTGCAGGTCAAGATCACTGGTGATCAGAATCTCAAGTTTGTTTCATCAGTCTGGTTATAAACTACGATGATTTTGTTGGGAGGAAATACATTTGTATTTAGCCAAGTTTTTTTCTCTTCCATGCTGTTAATATACCACTGCTTTTCCTTAAAATGGTTAATGCCAACATGTAAAATCTCAAATAATATCCTCCTGGCTAAGCAGATATTTCAGAGTGAGGGCACACTGTTACTTTTATAAATTCATAACTGGATATTATATTACGGACAAACTAACACTTTTACTAAGATAAAAGTGTACTGATGGCATGAATAAAATGTGAGTGTTGATTTTAATCATCCTAGAGTCACCCTGTATTACAGGTGAAATATAGAATAAAAATAGGAGACATGACTTAATAAAATTCTGCTTGTTTACTGGATATTTCGTTCATAGAAATCACTCAGGGGCTTTTGCAATCAAAGACAAAATCAATTGGAAAAAAAAATCCCTGAAAAAAAAGATGTGTGAAAGCTTTGTGCGTTAACAACAACAACAACAACAAAACCCAGTAAGAGTGCTAGCAAAGCACCACTAAAATAAATGCAGCAAAATTATAAAGTCAAACTGAAATATGAGATTTTTAAAATGGCAGCTTAATATCAGAGAATTTTCCAGGCTAGAAGTAGAAAGAAAAGGCAAAATGTAGCTTTACTAGAAAGTTTAAAGCTTCAGTCAGAGAAAAACAAATACCATATGATTTCACTCATACATGGAATTTAAGAAACAAAACAGATGAACATAGGGGAAGGGAAGGGAAAATAAGATAAAAACAGAGAAGGAGGCAAACCATAAGAGACTCTTAATTATAGGGAACAAACTGAGTGTTGTTGGAGGGGAGGTGGGGGGGATGGGGTCACTGGGTGATGGGCATTAAGGAGGGCACCTGATGTAATGAGCACTGGGTGTTATATAAAACTGATGAAATCACTGACCTCCTGAAACTAATAACACACTATATGTTAACTAACTTGAATTTAAATAATAAAAAAAGAAAGTTTAAAGCTGCAAAGATGAAAATAATAACAGCATACCTAATGGAATGCAATTCCAAATTTTGCAGGTTAGGACACATTAAGTGCAATTTGAAGGAGAATCAGCAATTGGGAAGTTGATAGAGCATTTCAATGGTGAAATATGGAGGTTCGCTTCAAATCCAGAGTGAATAGAAAACCTACACAATATTGGGCAGGCATTGTTCCTGAATCTTTTCTATCACAAAATGCTGACAAGTGAAGAGCGAGCAGGCAGGCAGCTGGTAGGGAGAAAGCGGATATGGAGCATTCAGTGTTGAAAAAGGGGGGCATGCAAAATCCTGCTGTTATTCATGCTAACAAGTAAGGAAGCAAGCCAGCATTCTGCAGACGGTGTTGGAGAGAAGAAGTTCTCTGTAGAAATCAGCTGATGAAGATGGCACTTTATAGAAGTCCATCATCAAGAACTGAGCAGCCCTGAGGGAGAACGCGGGATCCCAGATGAGGGAGGAAGGTGGAGGGTAGAAGAGGAGGTGTAGAAGGACTGAGGCAAGCGAGCAACAGCGGGAGTCTCTGCTGCTCTTGAGGCTTCTCTCTTGGCCAGGCTGGTTAGAGACTAGAAACACGTCCTCAGTGAGGGATGCCTGGGACTTGACATCAGAATGTCAGCCGACTTCAGAATGTCCATGTACAAGGTTTGCAGGTCCCCAAATCCATGCAGCCTTCTCCTTTCTTACAATGGCCGGTCTCCATGATGTCTGTACATTGTGCTGCATATGTAGTTTAGACCCAAGTCTTCTATTAACAACCAGCTTGGGGGAAAAAAATGACTTAAATCTTTAAGTATTGTCTTTATGAATAGACCTAAAAAAGCGAAAAGCTATAACAAGTTCTCCCCACGTGGCCATTCTGTCATCTTTCACACTTATATCTTCTTTCTCGAAGCTTTTATCTACCTCTCTACTCCCTTGACACTTCTCACCATAGACATTTGTGCTATTGCATAAGACAGAAAACTCCTATAAAATTAATGTTCAACTTGATTTATCTAGTACTGTCCAAAGAGGGATCATGCTGTTTCAAGATAATTTTTAGTGTAATTCTACAAGTAAAGAAACCATTTATATCAATAAAATACTTGTTTTCTGTGTATTGCATAAAATCAATTTATATTCAAATATTTGGCTACTGCCAGATCAATGTCTTTTAGAGAGCTTAGAAACAATAGTACCGTAGAGATTAACTGTGAAACGTTTTGCTCTTTGAAGAACTAAAACAGAAAATAAAATATTTACGGGATAGCAAAGTAATGCTTTGGTAGAACACTTTGGTAGCTGTGGGTCACTTCTGAATTAACAATTTTCTACTGCCCGTTCTTGAAATTGATGGATTTTCCCCCCTGGTTTTGATTTACTTATTCATTAACTAAAGGGATTAGTAAAATTAATTAGAGCACGAAAGTTGATATAAGTACCAAACACCACAGACAAGGAGCTGAGAATATCAGTTTGCTTTTCCTCATGGTTAAGTCCTAGAATTAAATTGCAAAATGGAATTTTATAACAAATTTCTACAAGATTTTTACTTAAAGGTTAGGAAAACTTGTGTGGGATGAGATGAATTCTTTCTTGTTTTGGTCTAGAAGTTTAGAATTTTCTATTATTTTTACATTCTTTTGGGGGCATGGTAGTGATATTTGTTTGCCTTCCTTATTTCTTGGCTGTTTTATTTGTATCTATCAGAGTTTTTTAGGCAGGAAATTATTCATCAAAGTACAGTGCTACCTTTTAAAAAATATAAATTTTCTCTAAGGGATTGCATTTGAGTAATTCTAGAGCATTACTCTCAGAATGTGTTTGGATTTTAAATATTATGCATACACACATGTTAACTAACATCAGCATTTTATTTGTTCCTTTGCTGACGTCTGGGCAAACTAGCAGATGTGTGAAACTGATCAGGGATTTACATTCTGAGCTGAGGTAGCTTTGATCATTATTAAGTCAGGAGAGGCTAATCTCCAAGCTTAAAACTTGGTAAAATTATGGCTTTAAATTTCTTCTTATCACTTGCTTTAAAAGAAATAGAATTTAGGGGTGCCTGGGTGGTTCCATCGGTTGAGCATCAGGCTCTTAATTTCGGCTCAGGTCATGATCTCAGGGTCCTGGGATGGAGCCCTGCTATAGGCTCTGCACACAGTGGGGAGGGTACTTGAGGATTCTCTCTCTCTCCCTCTCTTTTTGCCTCTCCCTCTGCACACACATGTGTGTGCACGCTCTCTCAAAATAAATACGTCTTAAAAAAAAGAAATAGAATTTATATTAATGTTCTTGACCATCTTGCCTTTTTCACTGCTTAAATGAAATGTTCTTGACCATTTTCATTCTTTTCTTTCTGCTTTCTTATTCCCTGGAGCAGACGCAACCTTAGTCTCTTGACAGGTTTAAACTTCCCAAATATTCTGCATGAGCTAGGACTTGGAGTTCACTTAGAGCTAGGCTATTAGTCCACCATGATTTCTATCCTTACCCTGATTTTTACATTATGATATTGCAACAAAAACAATCTAGAATTTGACATGGCCTGAGGATCCCATCAAATTCTATCTCTTCAAGTTGACTCATGTGCTCTTGGTGGTAGGTTTATCAGTCTCCTAAATCTTAGAATATTCCTACATATTACATCTTTCTATTTATTTTTTTAAGATTTTTTTTTTATTTATTTGACAGAGAGCACAAGCAGAGGGAGAGAGGAGGAGAAGCAGGCTCCCTGCTGAGCAAGGAGCCCGATGTGGGACTCGATCCCAGGACCCTGGGATCATGACCCGGGCCGAAGGCAGCTGCTTAACAAACTGAGCCACCCAGGTGTCCCTTACATCTTTCTAAATACAAATTATCAACAAAACACGGACCCCAAAGAAGACCCCAGGTTGCAACTGAATGTTTGTTTCCAAAAATTTCCAACCTTAGACCCGCAGAAGGGGAGTTACAGAATTGCATCCTCTAATTAACAATTTTGAGCTTTTCAAGAACACTTCAGCCACATCATGTCAAAGCTAAAATCAGCAGACTTCCAAAACCATGAACACAACTTGACTGGTTTTGACAGTCTATTTATTAATTGCTGCCAAACTATAATTATTACTGCATTAACGTCACGTATCTGCAGAAGAGCAGCGTCAACTAAGCATCTGCCTCGAAAACTTGAATGTAAATTTATTTCTTTAGGTTTTATCACTGATCTTTACTGTTCTTAATATTTTCAGGCAATTTCATCTACAATCTCAAATAAATTATAGAAACTGGGACTAATTGTTCCCCTAATTGATTGACTCTCTTACCTCCTGTTGTGTGTACAATGCATGTCATCCCGGCTGTACAGAGCAACGGGAGGGAAAATATTAATCACAGAACAATTAGTTCTGATCTAAATCTCCCCTGCCCCCACCTCTGGAAGGGAAAAGAGCCTTCCCAAAAGTTAAAGGGACACATTTCCTCTCTGTAGTTATTGCTAAAGGAAAATAAATACAGGTTAGACTGATTGTCCCCCTCCCACATATAGTTTAAATTCTAAATTAGAGTTCTCTAAGTTTGGCAGGAGCTCCCAGACATTATAATTAGGACTAGTATCCCTTGATCCCTTCAGTTCCATGTACCTGTTTCCATGGTCAACACAGGTTAGGGCAATGAGTTGTTTCTTGGTATACTTTAATCACTAGGCTGAGCAGGGCATGTATATTCCCAACGGTGTTTCCTTTACCTAACATTTGGCACATAGAAATTGCTTAATAAGTACCTGTTGAATGAATGAATGGATAAGAATTTATAGTCTTCATATATAAACAATGCCTGCAGTTTTAAGGTTTCCCTGCGCCTGGAGGCACTTCTCTATAAGAAATCCGTAGCTAGAGCAATTAAACAGAGATAGTGGTTTCAACCTTGCCTTCTCTAACTTTACATAACCTTCTAAAAGGAAAAAGTAGAAAACTTCATGTTTATGTTTGTGTTTAGCTCCTCCCAAACTGAACTGCATAAGAAGGTTGATTGTGTGACGAAAATGTGAACTGGGCACATTTTGATCTGTGATCGAAAATGTGAACTTTGGGCACACAAACCCTTGCTGTCAGTCTTTCCTTATCCAACTTTGGGCATCCTCTTTCCTCCCCATAATCAATCCCAAAGCCTGATGATGACCATGGGGTCACCTTACTGGGTGTCACATAGTTTCTATGTCTTTCTGAATTTCTGCATGCTGACTCCTCACTTGTACTGCATTCTCTCTTCCAGGGTTCTCTCTCTTTCTTTGAGTTATATGATATACAAGGGATAACTTTGAATTAAACATCTGGGAGCCTGACTGTCTGACTTAACACAAGAAAATATGGCATTGCTTTTTAAAATAAATATTTAAATAACCATAGATGTAGTTTTCTTTTGGTGGAGTGAAAAGCTAAACATTTTGAAAGCAGATTATAGACAAGAATAGGCAACAATTAGTTAAGAAAGGAAGGAGAACGCAAACACTTTTTCAAAGATTTTCGTATTTTCTACAAATGTAGGAAAGTTGCTACTGAAGGTACATCAGGCATTTACATCTAATATAACAAGAGGAAAAGGCAAAATCAAAGACCCAGCGAATAGAGAACAGGTTTCATTGTCTGACATGCCCTTACAAATTAAAAGGGATAGCAATAAATATGCAAAATGGGTTTAGTTAACAATAGGGATTTCCTCACTTAATTTATGTTCTAATCAGGGCTCCAAGGTTAACAGAATTGGTGTTATTAAAGTTTAGCAAAGTAGCTTTATCGAAATGCCAATTTTATATCTATCCTCCTGGCATTAAATCCAAGCATGCAGGATTCTATTGGCAAATTTGACCTCAGCATTAAGGCCTTCCCTGCAGCTGGGAATTGGTTTTGCCAGCTTTGCACATCAAAACAGAAATTTTGCAAGGAGGTGATTATATATACTACCAAATAACTAAGAAAGGCCTGATTAAAGAATGTAGTTTGGTTGAATGATGTGCACACACAGTTATCTTTTAAAAATCTTCGTAACTTCATAATATAAATCTTCAATCTTCTTTTAAAAAATCTTCATCAAAATAAGAATTTTAAAATGTAGTTACTGTGTGTGTGTGTGTACACACAGAGTCATTTTCAAAGTGAGGTCCCTGGAACAGCAGCAGGAAATGAAATGAAGATTCTCAAGCTCCCCCTCAAGATCTACGGAGGGTAGAATTCTGCAATCTAGTGTAACAAGCCCTCCAGGTGATTCTGATGCATTTTTATCTTTGAGAACCACTGAAGTAGTTTTATAACTAAACAGAAGCAACATCAACCATACCCACCTGGAAAAAAAAAATCAAATTTTTTCATACAACATGGCTTCTAACTCAGGGTTATTATTTCATCTAGATCTCATACTAAGATATAGTGATCTCTTTCAGTGTTGTGCTAGATTTACTGAGATGGGAAAAATTAGCCTACTGAATTTTATGGTAGGCTGATTTTCAAGGGTTATTTAGACTATAGATAATTTATGTTTCAGATGCTCACCCCGCATAAAACACTGCTGTTCCAAATGAATTTAAACAAGTTTCAATGCTTAGCAGGGACTTGAAATTCAGGATTCAACAGAAGTTAGATTATTACTATAATAAGAGTCTATGAATTTTATAGCCAATTACATTTTTATATTCCAGTTTTTAAACTAATCTGAGGCTCTAATTCTAATAGGTTCCATGGTAATTATTATCAGAGCATACTGGAATTTTAAAATACTTTAGAAGTGAAAAATAAAAACAAAATGAATACAGAAAGCAAAAATGTTCTGAAATTTGAAGAAATGAATAAGAAAGATATTTAAAGTTAGCTTCATCCATTATCTCCTATTACACAAAACAAGATATATTTTGGTCATGATGTCTTGATGGATCTTAATAGTAAATGAAAACATGAAAATAAGTAATTTAAAGTGAATTCTTTAAGGTATAGTACTTTAAAGAGAATTTGAAGTAAATTCTTGGTACGAAACACCACTGAATTTCTACTCTCTTAAGAAATTCACCATACTGATAGGAGCCCAGTTTCCCCTAGTTCTGACACACTTTCTTCTCCAGAATCTGCCTCCACAAAATTCTTGACTACCCTTAATCTTTTTAATGCTTCGAGTTCCAGGTCAACCGTTTCCTTCTCCTCTGAGCCAGCCTAGTCCGGATTAATTTATTAATTTATTTTCCTAGTACTGCATATCTCTTATGTTACTGCCTAGGATGGTATTTATTGCTTACACATACTTTTCTTAGATTGTGTATTTCTTGAGAGTCTGGTAGTGGCATTGTTGCATCCTCTTAGGTGTAGAACAATCCTTGGTATAAAAAGGATGCTTAAAAAATTGTTTCTTGGACATATTTTGTTATGGGTTTTTTCCTGAAGTTTGTTGGAAAGTTACATGGACTCTTTCAGGCTATTAAGAAATTGTTAGAGATCCTTAGGGCAGTCCACCACAGTGTTGTGTGGAGCAGAATGTAGGGTCACTTTAGTAGAACTGACCTTAGTTTAGGTATGATTTGTCAGTTTGAACAGGCACAGTTTTGAAAGGAATCACCTGATTCTTAGAGAAACATTTGTGAAAAGCATAGACAATGAGACCAGATTATTGGAAAAGAAGGAAGGAAAAAAAATGCTAACTTTGTATCAGAGATCAATGTGTCTTAATATTTGAATAGATGATAAATGCATTTACATTAATCAGTTCTTACACCCTGGGGTGACGTTTGGGGCAGTCATTTTGTCCTTCCAGGAATGGTGAAGAAACCGTCAACAGGCTGGTCCCTTGAGCAAGCCAAAATGATTTCACAAAATACTTTACCTACAAGCAAGATCACTCAGCCTGGCCTGTGGGGAAAAAGGTCACATTTGCCACCATCAAAACAGGTGTTATTTTCTTCCTTTGCATCCTTTTCTTTACATCTAGGTGTTCACATTAGTAAACTTCTGGACCATGGACAAATGAAGTATTATTTCACCCTCATAGGCATTTCTTGAATGAGCACGTGAGCGTTGTATGTTTTATACATGGGATCTGTAGACAGATTCTCCTCTGATGCTAGTTACATCAGCTCAGGCACCAAATAAACTAGACTGCCTTGATGGTGTTAGCTGGTGGGTGCAGCAAGGAAGCGTTAGAGCAGGGACCTTCCTACTTCCCCACTCTTATTTTTAACTCACTGGGAATAAGACCTTGGTTCTTCTCATCTTTCAGAGATTCTTTCTCATGAACATGCACACTCTTCTTCCTTCTCACTCAGAGTCCTTACTACATACTTTAGATATTTTCTGGACTTCTATCCCTTCCTTTCTTGCTTGCATGTCCACCTTCATTTCTTATTTTGTCAGCGTATCAACCACCCTTCCCTTCTCTAGTTTATTTAACACAAGAATAATGCTAGTGATACACATCTAAAGAGAAGAACAAGTCATAGGATTTGGAGTGAAAATGCCTTTTTACCCTCAGATCTGACCCTAATGTTACCTTTTAAAGGAGTTTTTTTTTTTTTAACTTCTTCAGGTAGAATGAAACCTTTTCTTCTGTATAGCTATTGTTATCTATAGAGCTATGGTTGCATATATGTGTAAATATATACACATATATATATGTACTTTGTACTTATGGTTATACATACTCTGCTTATGGCAGTCATCCTTTTATGTCTGAGGTTGTGGTCATTCAAGTATATGTCCCATCTTCCCTATTAGATCAGCAAGTACCTCGCTAATTGAGGAGATCTTATATATGTGTGAAGATCCTGGGTCATAGTAATGCCCAGCTCAAGTTTGTTGACAGCAGAAAAGAAATCACTTATTGCTCATTTTTGGAGTCTGGAAAATGTTCTAAAATTCTCCTTAGAATCTCAACAGATATTTCTACCTAACCATCCTAGTACAATGAAGCCTACACATCCTCATGTATATGTGTATCGGGAGGTAGAAGAAGGGAAAAAGTATTAATTGCATAGGAACTACAATATCAGATGTCCTATTGTAATTACAAACATTCAATTAGTAGGAATCATCATTGCAAGGAATTATCTCTTCTTTATTCCACAGGCTCCTCATGTACTAGAATTTACCACTTTGGAAGACTATTTCATGTGTGAGCCATTGAACAGCAAAATAGTTAGATTTTTTGCACATATTCTTGATAAGTAAAATTTACCAAGGGAAAAAAATGTCTTAAGAATGTGTACTTAGAGATCAGTAATATCTATGTTCCTATCTATCATCAAGTCATTCCTTATTTTTATCATTGGCTTTGGTAAGGCAGTAGTGACTTATGGGGAGACACCTGTGATTAATTTGAATTTAGCAATAATAACAGCTGCAAGTGTAAACAATAGGATACTTGAGAAATGGAGCAAAGAATTTGCATATATTCAGTGCAAATTAGGTGCCAATAATATATGTGTTATACAAGCAACTAAGCTCCTGATCCTCTCTGCTCCAAGACTCACATTCTAATTCTCACTCGTAAGTGAAAGGTAGAACTTTCTGTGCATAATTAGCACAAGGAACATGAACCTTTTTGCTTTTGTAAGTACCTGCTCTCATTATTAGGGGCATAATTGCATCTCTGTAGATAGAAACATGTAATAGACTACTGCATCAGAAGAATGTTTGTGGGACACAAAGTCCTGGAAAAAAGGAGCAACTGGGAGTAAATGATCAATTGCTGTAAAATTAGCCTTGCAACAGAACTAATGAAAAGCTAGGCTTTTAGAATCAATCCATGATGTTCCCGAATGATGGCTGTGAGTGAATGAATATAAATTGCTTTCCAAACGAAGGGCATATCATCTAAAATAGCTGAAAGTCATTTCTCTGAAAGAGGAGAATTGATCTGGAGAATGAAACACAGAATTTTTCCAGTGTGGTGAGGTGTTGCACCCTGAGAACCTGGGGATTGAAATGTATCAGTTTCAATTGTCATGACTTGCACCATCTGTAGAAAACAGTGGGGTGATAACTCTGGCTTGTTCCACTTGAAATGAAGAGGTGTGTGTGTTTTGATGTATTCTCCTCTACTGGGGTCTTATAGGCCTTTCAACATTAATTTTATCTTCTTTTAGGTGAATTTAAACAAGTCCCTGATCTTCCTGAGAAACCTTATCTTTCATATGTGATGTTCAAAGGAGAGGAGGGAGGGTGGGTAACACACTGTAGTTTGAAAACACTCTAACTTGATGGTGCACATGCTCAAAAAATACATAAATACCATGCTCCAAAGTTCACTGGCAGGTTTGGTAAAGAATTGCTGTAAAGCACAGAGGGATCATAAAAATAATTCAGGAGATGGAAAGGTAGATTTTTATTAGAATCTTGTGTTGCATTTATTTGGGTATTAATCATCTAGACTGAAGGCAGAAAACTTTAGAATGGAAAGCAAGGTGGCACAGCGATTAAAAGAGTGGCCTCTGGGGAAGAACTGCTTACCACCCCTCTAGCACTTTTTCACTTGTGTCTGTGTGCTTATCTAAGTTTCAGTTTTCTCATGGGTAAACCAAGGATAATTATATCTTCTACATTATGTTATTGAGGGGCTTAAATGAGATTTACAAATGAAAGACTTAATGCTTGGCACATAATAAGCACTTGATAAACGTAAACTATTATAGAAATACCTAAAATTATATTGTTCACATTTTTCAGTTATGCCAACTGTTTAATATATCCATAATAACTTGAACAAAGCCCTTAGAATTAAATAATAGCTAAAAATTATTGGAAGTTAACTAAGCACTTCCCTCACTTGATATAATTCCTTCCATGGTAGGTAGTGCAATGATCTCCATTTTGTAGATGAAAAAAATAAAGTATAGGTAGAAGACATAGCTTGTGTAAGACCACACAGCTCGTAGAGTTCAAACTGAAATGAAGATTGTTGCAGAGCTATTTAAAAAATATGCCTGAGCTTTCTAATTTTAAAGGTGGAAAACAACATTTAGAAAGGACCAGTTACTTCCAAAAGTCAGAAACTAGCTATGCACAATCAGACCAGACCTTGGTTTTTTGATTCCAATGTACTCATCTTTTTATTCAAGTAGTTTTTTGTTTGTTTGTGTTTGTTTACCCCATTAGCTGTATTAAAATTAATGGAAATTGATGAAACTCACAAAGGAGAGAAATCCAAGTAAGGAAAAACTTTCAGAGTTTGAGGATCAAGGTGTTTTTGTTTTTGTGGTTTTTTTTTTTAGATCATCTACTATTTTATTATTCTTACAAATAGAGTTGTATTAATGTTGAATTTTGGTCATAGTTCCTTTGACATTTATTATTTATAAGGGATAGAGAAAGTGAAATTTCTGAGGCAGATGTTGACAGAATTTTTTTTTTCCCAAAGTAGCTATGCCACCTTATACTCCCATGAATAATATACATGGCACTAATTTCACACTCTTTTCAACACTGGATAATATCAGCCATTATTGTTATTTAATTTTAATTTTACAAATGTGACGGGTAAAAATGATACCTTGTTCTCTTAATTTGCATTTTCCTTATCAGCAGTTTCTTTATCCACACTGCTGATGAGGATCAAGATTTTAAAAAAAGGTTAGTGATTTTTGTTTTTTAGAAGAATAATGAAACAGAATTCTCCCTACTCCTCTATGCATTTTCATAGACTTGAAAAACTTCCAGTTTTCTCTCCTTGACATCTATCTCACACTCACTGGATTTTTACATGAAGGTCTACCATTACTGATTCATTCATTTATGTTGATTATTTCCTCTCTTTATTCTTTGTGGGGGGGTGGGGAGGAAGCAAATTCTTTGAGTGGTGCTATAAGATAATAAGACCCCTTCAAGATAGAAAAAAAAATGTTAGCTAGAAAACCACAGTGGGTCTATAAAAGGAAATGTGGAGTGAAAAAGGTGAAACAGGACAAAGGAATGTGAAGCCTTATTTATAGCTTTGCCTAAGGTCAGCGCTTGTAAAAGAGTCCTTACAACACATACTTTCCTCCTCCATAAGGATGCAGTAGGAATGAAGGAAGTCAACATAAGTAAAAACAATACAAGTCCTTAGACAAGGGTTCAAAATCCAAATTACACCCTTTCTTTCTCCTTAAAAATCAATTCAGCATGGCCAGCATGAGAAAAGAAGAAATTGCTTTTGAATCATAGATCTGAATTCTAAAATCCAATCAAAAGCCTTGCACTCAGATGTTCCAGATACATTTTTTAGAAGTTTCAAATCCATTTTTCATAAGGCCAAAAATGGAAAAAAAAAAATCTGTCATTTGTAGAATGTCTCCATTCTAAAAATATTTTCTGATACTTGGGGCTTTTCACTATATTGCATGCTATACATTCTTATAAAAATCTCTGGATGAGTAAGGGAAATGGAATAGAAAATTCTTTTAAAAGATAGCCCAGTAAGTACAAAGGTTACAAGACCTTGGAGTGAATGAATTATTCGCAATTCACAAGGAGTAAACTGTTGTATGTGTGGGAACTTTTTTTTAAAAAGATAGATTTCTTTCCCATTGGCGTCCTGACATCTCACTGAAAGAAATGTGGCAATAATGAAACATGACATATTCTTAAATAATACAAATGACAAGAATTAGGGGGAGAGAGATAAAATGTGAAGATTAGCTGGTGCCTCCAGGAGGGGAACAGAGGTACTGTGGCAGGCTTTTTGGGGGGAGTCAGAATAAGATATTCTCACATATCATGAAGATTCTTCGTGGACTTGGGAAGTTTCTTTTTTGTTCACTGCCAATTATGTCTTCTTTGAAGGCAATTCTTATCTGCCCTCTTAAGAAAAGGAAAAACAAAACAAAACAAAACAATCTACTAGAACAGTGAGAAAGCTATCTGTAGGGCTCTTAGTAATCTTTCATGAAGCCCCATCTGCTCTCTCCATTAGAAACTAAAAATAACGCGGGGTGATGCATGAATATGAAATGAAATATTAAAGCTGCTTGCCCAACTTGGTGGGGGGGGAGGGTTCTCACTGTTACAATAGGGAAATTACCAAAATTAATGTGAATTTATGAAATCCAACAGGAATTGAATCCTAGGTGCTTGTGAGCTGTTGAGATGTGAGTGATAGGCAGGCATAAAACTAAAGGAGAAGGTAGGGGTGCTAAGAGTATTGTTTTCTTGACTGTACCTGCTGCATGAGGACGGGGGAATTAGCTGCTCCACTGTACCCGAGCAGCTGCTGCTATGACCTACCTCCCTATTATTCCCACTGTTATGCTCAGTGACTTTTTAAAAAGTTATTTTGGGCGCAGCTCTTGGGCTCCATCCAATATATATATATATACATATATATATAATTCTTCACTAGTATATTGCCACTTGAATGGCCTTAGATAGTTATGTAAAACAACCAGATGGCAGCCGCTTGGAGTTTGAGATACCTTGTGCTGTTAGGGGGTGTAGAAGAAAAAAGAAACAGCAAAAAAAAGCTAAGACCAAGTGTAAATAAAATAATGTTTAGAAGAGATGACTATATATTTTTTGTGTATCTAACTAGCAAAACACTCCTGGAGTTATATATAGAGAAGACAAATGTTAAATAAACTTTTAAATGAGACCAGATTAGATGATCTTTGAAGGAGGAAAACAATAATAATATTTATGTTCATCATCTCCAAGAATTGGTGTGTCATCACAGCTAAAGGGCCTGTTAAGTATTTTAACATGACTATTTTTTGTCTTCCGCATGGATTGAGAAAATATGAAATTGACATTCACTAATTATTCATTTGCAGTGAAAATGAATCTCAGGCCTTAACTGTCTACTACTTAGAAGATGACAAATTACATTTTCAGGAGAAATCTGGCAGGAGGAAGTGTATCTCACAGCTAGTGTGTGCTGTGGGAAATGAGGGGGCTGGGAGTCCATTTCCGGCTTTACCACTTATTGGACATTTTATCGTTGGGGAATCAGCCCCTCAGAGATGTTTTTGCTAACTAAAATGGGCATCAGGAATACAATTATTTCCTTTCTCTCAAAGAACTCTGAAAGTTTCATTTCTTTTCTAGACCTGAGGAGAGTAAGAAATTAAAGGGCACATGAATAAAAAACCGTATCTTCGTAAATGAGTTAAGAAATAGGAACACAATTTGAATGTTCCCATTCTACATTTGAGGAAAGAAAATGCCAAGCTGTATAGAACTTAGAACCAAAGTCTCCTACACTCTCTCCACTATTCTGCAGGATATTTTTTGCAAAGTGATGGCTTATGCGCAACAAACATAAGTAAAATGCAAATGAACCATAGGTATCACGTATGTAACGACAAAGTTAGAATGTGCAGAACTGATAAAGTGGGTAAATGAATTTTATGCCATGTCAGTTACAAGTACTTTATACTTGAGTAAAATCCAATGGATTCTAGAAAATTTTAGGTAAAGAGTAAAGTTCTAGAAAATGTGAATATGAGGGGATTCCTGAGCCTCAAAAAAGTCCTATAGTTTCAAGAAAAAGCAGCTGGAGGAGCTTGTTGAATAAAGAAAGATAATATTTAAAAAAAAAGCTGTAAGAGCAACATGAACTCTTGAGGACTGAAATGTCAGAAGATTAAGCCCATCAATTCCTGACATGCTGTAGGATTGCATTTAAATTTCTGTCGACCAAACATTTTGAAGATTTTTGGGCGCCTGAGTGTCTCAGTCATTAAGTGTCTGCCTTCGGCTCAGGTCATGATCCCGGGGTCCTGGGATCGAGTCCCACATCAGGCTCCCTGCTCGGCGGGAAGCCTGCTTCTCCCTCTCCCACTCCCACTGCTTGTGTTCCTGCTCTCTCTGTCTCTGTCAAATAAATAAATAAAATCTTTAAAAATTTTTTTGAAGATTTTTAAAAATAAGAACATCTCTCACATTTTTTAATGGAAATTAATGGAAATATAGGCTATACCTTATTAAAAAACATGGATAGTTAACTTTTGCTACAAAACACCTAATCATCAGATGATAAGTTACTTGGTTAGGTAAAACTGGTACATACTCATGGATATTTTCTAATCAGTTTTTAAAAATACTATTGTTAGACATCTTTAGTCCATTCTGTTTGTATATGGCTCCTTGTATTTACTTTTTGAATGGGTGACTCTCTCTCTCTTTTTAAATGTATTTGTCATTTATCTCTAATAAAGATGTCAGTTTCTTAAAGAATTGGACCATTCCTTCTGCAGTGCAAACCTGTATAAGAAGATGGAGTGTTGTGACCATTTATTATCTGGGTACTCTGAAGAAATCTAGCACAGAAGGGATATTGGAAAAGTGGAATGTTTTTTGTAAACTAGCATACTAGAATCTCTCCAGCATGCATCCAACCTCAAGCATGCCTGATGGACTTTACCATACTAAGCAGGATTGCCTAGAAGAATGGTCTGGATAAATAAAAATGCAAGTGGTTAGGTGAAGAGTAAATAAAGTGGCATTTGATTTTTATTATGATGGTCCCTCAACATCTAGTTGTCATTCAGATAGGTGACTCTTCATCAGCATTGGTGATTAAGTTCTTGAGAGCAGAGTTAATTAGAAATTTACAAAAAATGAGAACTGATGTCTGGGGTGTTCTCCTGAGTACTGCTAGTGCTCTTGAGGATCAGTAGCTACTGACCAAAATGGCAGCTCATAGTAGAGAGAACCTGGCTCTCGATATATTCTTGATGTTAGGTGATATTTCTGTTTGCTAGTGAAGATGTGCTTTCTCTGTAAGAATAGAGCCCATGTGGTTTTATGTCAGGAAAGAAGAGAAATTCTGAGATAGAATGTTCAGAAAAAATTTTCAGCCTTTACTTGTCTAAAGAGAAGTATTCGGTTTCTACTTTATGAATTCTTTCCTAGTGAATCTAAAACAGTGTGCATGTTAGGAAAGATAATGTTTGGAGTCAGCGGGGAGCAAATTATATTTCCACTCCTATACTTATGTGCCTAGATACAGAGTTAAGTTATTTTACTAGGGAAAAAAGCTAAAACAGAAGTCAAAACCTATTTAATTTTGGTCAATTTAGACATCCTGAATATTGGATAGCCTCTCTTAAATACAGTTTAGTTTGATATTGAGTTGTATCTGTAGAGCTAGAAGATACATTCAAGATAACCATTTGGTGGTGACAGTTGCAATGGCAAAAATTTTTAATACTGAATCTCATCTCATTACGCTCTCTAAATTGGGGGGGGAGAGGGGACTTGCAATGGTCACATGGACAGAAACTGGTGATGCTGACTTAAAACCCAGGATTCTCATGCCAGATACTAGCCCAGCCTGTTTACTTAATACATTACTAAATCCAACTCTTGAAAGGTTGAGTTGTCTAATGTTACATTGTTGTAAGGTATAAATTCCATCTGGAGCTCAAATGATATTAAGTGACAGGTTATAGCCAGTTGTACAGTTATAGAAGTAGAATTATAACCTAAAAAGTTACATGGCATTTAAATGAAAGGGAAAATACAAGTAAATTTTGGACTACCAAGACTCCTGTAAGCTTCCTACCATAGGATATATAATATGGATAATGAATAACATTGTATTCATGATTTAAATAAAAATACATACTGGCTATTTTATAGCAACATAATCACTGTATGGCAAAAATACTGATCCCTGTAGGCGCAACTGCAGAATGTTGCCTCACCCTGGGAGGTTTATTGCTTCTAATGTTTTAAGAAGGTGGCTAGAAAAATGGTGGCTGGCAGAGGCTGCGATTTGGCCCTGCTGTGAGCTGCTGAGGACACAAACACACTGGAAAGGAGTTGTAATTTGTGGATTGTGCTTGTGCTTCTTGTTAAGAGATTTAAAAAAATGAAGTTGTTTCCTATAATTATGCCCAACAGGCACAGAACTTATCACCTTAGTGCTTGCTCGAAAACTTCCATAAGCATTGATTGACCCTTGAGAACAGCCCAGAAAACAAATAGAAGGGACAGATCTTGGTTAGGTAAAGGGACAAATAGAAGGGACAGACACACTGAACATTGTGTGCTTACCCAAGGAACAAAGAAGACTAGAGGAATGAACTTGAAGGGAGATCTATATGGTCAGAGGTAGGAGAGGCTGTGGGAGAATGTGGTTTATGTTCCTCTTCTAAGAGAGAACCTAAGCCACGTGGGCCCTTTAGCCTATGGCAGGGTTTCTCTGCCTTGGCATTGCTGACATTTTGGACTGGATAATTTTTTGTTCAGGAGGCTGTCCCGTGCATTGTAAGAGGTTTAGCAGCATTTCGAGATGTGAGTAATGCACCAGTTGTGGCAACCAAAAAATGTTGCCCCATATTGCCCAAAATTCCCGAAGGCAAGATCACCTGTTTTGAACCACGGGCCAAGATGAACAGAGTCTCTTTATTGAAGACAAATATCTTCTTATCTGTCCATCGTAATGCATTAATTAAAAGCTGGTACAACCTATACAGCGCCACTCACTGCAAGAAGAGACAGGTATAAGCTACATATGCCATAACATCAAAGCCAGTATATGCTCCAGGGGCAAAGATTTTTGTCTGGCTTGAATCCTTAACACCCAGAATAGTGACTTGCATGTAATTGTTGCACAATAAATATGTGCTATAACTCAGGGAATGGATGTGTGATAAATATTGCCTGAATTCCTGACTAAAGGACCATAACATGTTTGGTTTTTATTCTGAATGATTACTATAAAGACCGGGTCACATCAGAAATTGACCTTCTACGTTAATAGAAGCTGTAACTATTATTATTGTAGAAAATATTTAAATATTCGTAATTGTTAGGTCTTTTAAAAGAAATAGAGTTGATTTCTAACCCATGCAATAGACCATTATTAATGCCATAAGCAAGAGCAGTTTAAATGTAATAATATAATGTAATTTTTCTTTGGGTAGGTATTAGATTAAAAGAAAATCTTTTTAGCAGAAATGCTAAAGGGAGAGTTAACATTTATGTTTTTAATTATAGTTCGGACCTCTGCTTTTAGTCAGTTAAAAACTGTTGCTTTGATATGTATTGGTAGAAAACATAGTGGCCCATAAATATTCTGATACATAATAACCCAAAAATAAAGTCCTAGAACTACATGGCATATAATCTGAATTTATCCATATCTGTTATCTATCTATTATTTGTTAACAAATAATCAGAACCTATCTATCTACTTAGTTACCCTCAGACTTTATGCAATGGCCTCCCCAGTATGCATTATGCCATTTTCACAGTCTAGGAGACATAGCCCCATGTATGGTCCTCCAACTTCTTCATCTGGTGAACTGCTCAGCTAGGGTTTGTGAAAGAACTTTCAGGAAATACCTGATTTTAGGAGTTGCGACATACTAGAGAGCAAGAGAGAGAAGGAATGTTCAGGAGGAAAACTGGGAGAGCAAAGTGTCCTGAAAATCACAGAAAGGGAGGCAATAAGTAGGAGTAAACCTCACAGGGAGTTTAAGGAGGATGGAGACCAGTAAGAGAATACTGGAATTAGGTTTAGAGGGGATTAGAAAGTTTTAAGAGAACAACTTTAATGAAATGGAAGCCAGATTACAAGGGCTCAACAAGAGAGAAAGCAGATTTTAATGCAGTCACTTTCAGAATTCTGTAGTTGAAAGGACAAGGCAAAGCAGTAATTCAAAGTAATAGGGTGAAGGAAGCTGTCTTTAGAATGTGAGAGACCTGAGCATGTGTAGACAAAGAGAAATAGGTAGAAAAAAGATTTTAAAACTTGTAAACTCAAAAGGAGATGATTTATGGAGCACAACTGCACAGGAAGAATGTGTGTGTGTGTTGTGTGTGTGTGTGTGTTGTGCATGTTGTGTGTGTTGTGTGTGTGGCAGGGGTGGTGTCCGGGGACTTGCGGGGTGGACAGTGAGCCTGGGGGAAGAGAAACAAAGAGTGAAAATAAAGATGTTGTAGGAAAGGGAGGATAGAATTGGTTGGAACTCTAATTGAAATATTTTTGGTCTTCACATAAAGGAAAAACTAAGATCATCAGCTGAGAGAAGGTATTGAGGGGGAGTTTTCAGACTCTGGGTCCTGGTGAAGGAGGTACCACTGGGTGGCAGTGAAAGGCCATTGTCATGTGAGAGGAGCCTTAAGTGGTTCCAGTCACGTAAGTGGGTCTTCCATACTCAGTGGCTTAAGAATGGGAACTGAGAAACAAGACTATGGGATCTTAGGGCCTGTTTAAATAGAAATAGTAGAAATTTAGAAAGGTATAGCATTGATAGGGAGACTAAAGAGAGCCCTAGGAGAAAAAATAGGAAATTGTATTTTGAGTAGAGAGCAGCATATTCTAAGAAACAGCGCCATATTGCAAGACATAATGTGATACACATTCAATCTTTTATATATTGTCCGTACTTCACTGATAAATCTCTGAGATTTCTTCCCATTCTAAATTTCCCATGTATGAATTACTTCGTTTTATTTTGTATTTTTCATTAGTCCACAAGAAAAGCAATCATAAATATGGTAGTTTCAAAATACCTCTTATCCAGGTTTGTTTAAGATTCTAGTCTGGCTTTGTTTCTGCAGTAGCATCTACCATCTATATAATTTAAGTTTGAGTTTGGAATCAGGAAGTGGGTGTATAAGAAATCCTTAACTTTACATTTCTTCTAAAAAATTTTTATTGTTTAATATTTAAATAGCTAATACTTTAATATCTTCAGAGGCAAATAATGATTTGGTTATTGTGAGAAGTACAATGGTGGAAGTCCAAAATGGCATAATATCTGTGGAGGGGAATTTGGCAATATTTGAAAATACACATTTTTGGTAATCCCTGTCTCTGCTATCCTACTTCTAGGAATTTGTCCTAAAGATACACCTCTAAAAATACAAAATGGTATATACAAATATAATCATTGTGGCATAATATTGGAAAAAAAAAACCCTAAATGCCAAATTACAGATTGGTTGAGTAAATTCTGACTATAAAGCCATTGAAAAAAGAATAAAGTGTATCTCTCTAAACTGACATGGGGTGAGTTTCAGGATACATGTTAAGTGAAACACCATAGAGGTACACAGTCTAAGGCCATAAAAGAATAGCTAAAAATACTGAACTTGACATGGTTGGTTTGTTGTTGCTGTTAATGGTGCAGTAATTCTGAAACTCTGTTTTGTGTGTTGTGTGATAGAGCAAATGGTAAATAAGCTGATGTTGTTAAATAGCAATGTCGTCAAAGTGGAAGATGTGAAATATGCATTGCATATAAGGTAGATGGAGAAAGGTGAGGAAGAAGCCTGAAGTGTTGGATTTGACTTAGAAGTTTGAATGTGCTATTTAAAAAAAAGTCTAGCCCCAAAAAGAGCCTGGAAGAACTATATTCTAGTAAAAATAAATATGTTTTGGTTTCTAAGTACTATTACCCATGGGAATAAAAAAACAGGCCTTCTTGTTTCCTTTTTTTTTTTTTAAGAGGGGAGAAGGGACTGAGGGAGAGAGAGAGAGATTGAGAATCTTAAGTAGGCTCCATGCCCAGGTATGGATCCCAATGCAGGGCTCAATCTCACAACCCTAAGATCAGGACCTGAGCTGAAATCAAAAGTCGGACGATCAACTGACTGAGCCACCCAGGTGCCCCAGCACTTCTTGTTTCTAAGTCTGGGACAGGAAAGGGACAAGGCAGACCTACCTTATTATGTAAGAAAGTAAAGACATGCTCCAAATCTGTTGGGATATGTCAAAAAGACACAAGACTTGGGCTTTCAGGGGCTCCCGCCGGCAAAATTTAGGACAATGTGAGCATGAAAAAGAAAAATGATGGTAATGGGTTATAAAAAGTTAAATAAAAAAAAAGAAACCATGAACCCAGGGTGATATTATTAAATAAAGGACTAAAATCTTTTTCACAGCAGAGGGCTGTCTCAAAATGTAGAAGTAATAATAAAAGCAGAAAATCTTTTTTGCAATAGCCAATAGAATAGTGATTCAGGCAAGAATCCATAGATGGAAAAACTATTGTGTAAAAGGGGAACAAGATATTAGTCATAAAGGTAGAAGTGTACCTTTACAATGGAACTGTCCAGAGCATTTTTTGGACAAGTGGGGGCATTTACATTTAGACATTACATTTGATAATATTATTACACCAATGTTCAATTTTGGGGTACCTGAAAATGATGCTGTGGTATGTAGAAGAGTATTTGTATTTTTATTCCTAAGATACTTACTGAAGTACTTAGGGGTAAAGTGCCTAAGACTTACTTCCATATGGTTCAGCCAAAAAAAAAAAAAAAAAGTGTATAGTTATATAGACAAAGCAAATGCGGCAAAACACTATGATTCAGTATAAGCAAAGGGTATATATATATGTTCATCACGCTATTCCTTCAACTTTTCTTGTAAGTTTACAGTTTTTCCAAATGTAAAGTTCAAAAACTATAAAACTCAACAGCAAGACCAAAACAACCCCAAAATATATTACATGACTGCATATTGTAGAGTGGTAGAGTTTAGAGTTTAGGTAAAAAAATCATGCTGTATTGATTTAATATTGACAAATAGTATGAGGTATTGAACTGCATGAGTTAAGATCAAATGTAATAACTCATGAACAATAAAGCATTTCCATTTGGATCATCGTCATCAGTTTTGTCCCACACTCTGGGTAGCATTAGATCTCCTGCTCCTGCACCCTTGAAAATCTGCAGTCACTGCCATCATTTACATCAGCAGCACCTTTTCCAAATCCATTTTGTGTTTTCTGAACTGAATTTAAGAAGTCTGAAGACAAATAGTGTGAAAATAATCAAATGATAAGTGGCTCCAATCACTTTCAAATTGAAGTGATTTTAAATACCGTATCAGTTTGACATAGTCAAACTGTGATGAGGCTCTCCCTCTAGGCGTTTAGAGACAAAACTAGATATTAATGTACATTTTTCTAGGGTGGCTAGACATGTTTGTGCCTGCCAGTGAAGGGATAAACTGAAAGGCTTTCACATGTTCTCCATGGTCAAACTGTTTAGTACTTCCACATATAAACAGTGATAAAGATGACTAAAGTGTCTCTACTCTTGCCTTTGATTCATAGGAAAATAATTAAAGTAGCTACCTCATAAAGCTAATTTGCCATGGAGATTCAAATAATGAATTTCGGTAGCAGTGAAGGATTTCATTGCCAAGGTTTGAATGTCTCAAATGTGATGTCGCTAAAATTTACTGTTAAATATATTTTTAAAGATGGGTGCAATAAATTTAAAAGCTGTGCTTTTATAAAAATTTTGAGAAGGGTTCCTTCTAGTGGCATCTTGATTTATCCTACTTTGTCAGCCGCCAAATTAACGTCTCCCAGCTAAATTTACCCATGTGACCTTACAGACAAACTGAGACTAAAGGCAAGTCAAGTCAAAGTATGTATTACATTATTACTATACTGATGAGCATATGATGAAGGATAAAACCCAGAGCACCAATAAAATCACGGCAGAAAATATCCATTACTTTCCTATGATCAACCAGGCCTATGTTGCAGATGTTATTTTCCATTGTGTTTCCATTAAGACTAAAATTGAATACAGTGTAAGGCCCATTATTTCATGGTTCCTTATTGCATTAATTTCGATAGAAGACAGGCTAAATCATGTTTCCCAGAGCATAACACATATAGAGGACAAGCTGGATATAACTCCATTAGTTTAGAAGTGGATAGCAAATCAAATCCCTCCTATCTGATTTTTGAAAATCCCATAATATGTTTTTCATGGAAACTTGACGAAGCTTAGATGAATATTCACTGTAAAATAAAATATATTCTTAAAGACTGATGGGCAGTACCTGTAAAAGTAATCAAACTAACCACTGGATGGCACCGTGACTACATTAGATTGTGTTGGCCAGACCACGTATTTGTCTCTAAAAACTCACATCGTTAGCAGCAAGCCCCAGTAGGATGATGCCAATTTCTGTTCCTAATTATAAAGATGTTGAAGGAATATAATTTTTCAACCTCCCAAAGTGACTTGACAGTACCATTCCAAAGGGCTGAAAATGATTAAATTAAGCCACCTCCTGTTTCCTGGAGCTGGTCTCTCAAACTATTGTTTTTTACTCTCTGCTACTGAAGCTTTGCACATCCTTTTTCTTACTTGGGCTGCCCTTCTTCCCCAGATCACTTACATTCTGGTCCTTTCCCTTCTCAGTGTATTGTGCCTAGCATGTTATTGACTGCCTCCATTTTATCGCACCTTGTAATAAATCCTCAAATCTTTCTTCTAAATTCTCCCTTTTTTTAACTGAAACCTGATTTTCCCCTGATGTCTCTGAGCCTCTTCTTTTCGTATAAGTCCAGGAGAATAGGCTGGGCACATTACTGGTTCCTCAGTACTATTTTACCCCTCTAGTCTGTGACACAGATACTGGTTTCGTTTGTCCAGCAACTGAGCCTGAAGCCTACCACATGTATTTTAATAATGTACTATTTCCACAGAATCTCACATCCACCGAAACATATACCACATGTGCTTGCTAATCTTAAACACTTTATGATGACTGGCTATTCTTGCCTCCTAAATATTGATAAAGAGATCTTAAATCATTGAAAATTCACTTGAGTGTCACCTGGGTCCTCTTTGATGCTTGGGAATTCTTCTAGCTCTTTCTTTTTGACTTTCTACCAGGCTTTTCATTGGTAACCCTGTTCTTTCATTGAGCCTAATTTATATTCTTCTTTTAAGTCTATCTCAGGTACTACCTCCTCTCTGAATTACTTCCTGATCCTCCCACCATCTGGACTCTTCATCCTTTGAACTCCATGCATGTTGTCTCCTTTGGAACAAGAACACTTACTTTAACTTTGTGTATTCTCATCGCCTGAAGGGGGAACTTCCACTGCACTTCCCAAAGGAAAATTAAGGGAGAGACACTTGTGTCTTGTTGGCTCCCTTTCTCCATCTTCCCCAGGGGAGCAATGCCTGGCCTGATTGATGAATTTGGGAGAGGAAATTGAGCATGCTTGGCCCAGGGCACCTGAAGTTCTTACTATGCATCTGCTTGCCTACAGAGAGGATGCATACTGTTGGATATGCAGTGAACTTACTTACGGTGAACTTACAGAGGGGGTCCACACTGCACTTTCAGGGAGCATTGCAGATTTGAATTGTAAGATCAATTCAAAGAATCACATTGAGGTGGCACATTTAAGTATCATAACGCACTTAATATGCTCCCCAAAGCGATTTTGATCTGTAGTAGCTTAATTCCTCCGTCTACCTCTCCTATGGTTTTGAACTTGGGAGGAAAACGGGAGGGGTGCTATTAATCAGTCCCTTAAATTCCAAGCGTTTGCATGCCTTTTAGGCTACATCATTTTATTGGTTGAGAATCTCTCTTATTAGATGCAAAACTCCTTTTTTGAGGGCAAGAACTCTGACTGATGTGCATTACGTAGTAGAATCTTGACAAAATTCATTGAACTATGATTCCAGTGTGAAAAAGGCATCTAGAATCTGAGACTGTATTGTTGACAAATGATCACAGTATTTCCAAGGGAAGATACTTCTGCCGTAGGCTTAAGAAAAAATGTCTTACTCTGTAAAAATAATAACTGAAGGAAGTGCAGAATAGACCATGGAAGTTCCAGAATCAAAACTGATTGAAAATGAAGAACTAAGGGGCGCCTGGGTGGCTCAGTCATTAAGCGTCTGCCTTCGGCTCAGGTCATGATCCCAGGGTCCTGGGATGGAGTCCCACATCAGGCTCCCTGCTCAGCGAGAAGCCTGCTTCTCCCTCTGCCACTTCCCCTGCTGTGTTCCTGTTCTCGCCATCTCTCTCTGTCAAATAAATAAATAAAATCTTAAAAAAAAAAAGAAAATGAAGAACTATAATTCATTAGAAAATTGATACATTTTAAATAGTATGAATGATATTTTGTAGATAAAATTTAGTTCAGAGCATTATCAATATTATCGCATCAGTGTCCATCTATAACTAATCGTAGTCTCTAGAAAAAAGTCTAAGAAGAAAGCAAAACAACAAAAACAACAATAATAGCAAAAAAACCCACAAACAAGATCTAACCTTTTCCAAATACCAAGGCCTGCTTTTAAGTAGACATCAAAGCTAACACCATCACCCAGATATTGTCTTCATAATTTTTCACAATGATTTTATTGTTATTCTCAACAAATACTTTATTACTTTAAAAGCACTTAAAAATGAAGTCCTAATATACCCTAAGTTAGATTACACAATGTTTGTTTGAAAATGCTTAAATTTCACAGGTCTTATTTAGAACCATTTTATAAGCAATCATTGTAAAACTCCAGTGAATTAAAATGTTGTAAAAAAATATTTTTAAATGTCTACATCTCTGGTTAGAAATTGCTGAGGCACATTTTTAAATTCTTTTTGAATTTTTCAGTTTTGACAGTTTTTTTTCCCTCTGTTGTAGAAATAAAGAAGAGAGGTACAGGTTTGCATGATGATTCAGTAAAGATGCCTTAAAAATAACTAACTTCTTTACATTTAGAAATTTTAATTAGCACGTATTGAGTCTTTATAATAATATTACTTAAGTACTGTTTCAACACTCTGTCACTTCATCCTCTCATTAAAACAAGGAGGGAGACATTAAATTATCCCCGTCTTATAGATGAGGTGACTGAAGTTAGGGGAGACTAAGTAGTTTATCCAAGTCACACAGCTTGCAAGGGGTGTGGGCAAGATCTACACCCAGAAGGTGTAGCTCCAGAGCCTGTGTTTGTAATCACTCTGCTAACTTACTCCTCTTCTGGAATAGCATGTGATGGTTTTGTCAGAATAACCCTTAATTGAATGAATAATTGAATTCTGGAGGGAATATATGAAAATAGTGAGAATTAGCTTGAAAAACCTAATTTATATTGTCAATGTGGCTAATACGGGAGGTCCAATGATCCTTCCTCTTCTATGGTAATTTAGTAACAGTAAGAATCCTCTTCCTTAATGATCTCATGCCACACTCCTTCTCAGAAGCATCTATGGCGAATCTCAAAAGTCTCCTTTCAAAGGCAGCCGCTTCATCTCACTACCACCATTAGGTCAAATCTACTTGCAACTTTTGCAGGTAAATCTCTGCCATTTTTGACCCTTCACTGATTCTGTCTTTCAGCAAGGGCTTTAAACTCTGTTTGCCTCACTGTATCTGGGAAATCTCTAGGTCATTCTGCTCACAGATTCATGTGATAATAATAAACAGGAAGCTAAATAAGATTGTATGTAATTTTTCCCCACATAAATTTCTTATATTTTCTTTAGATCTTAAGACTTTTTTTTCATACCATTTATACTTTAGACTTCAAGAAGTGAGGGATGTAAATATTTTGTAGGAGTTCTCCAGTGACTGGTAGAATATTTACCGTTCTTTATACAACTTAATAAGTATTGCTGTGTACTCAGCTTTCTGTGTGTGAGTTTTTAGAGCCATTTAAAAAAGAATAAGAACTACCTAAAAGAAAGAGTGACAGACTGGCATTAATGAGTTAATGGCTGTAGAATTTGAACGATGGCATTTTTTAGAAAGACATTTGTGAATGCAGAAAAATCGCGGACTTCCTGCTGTTCCTTGATTCATCTATAATTTCACTGGGACTCTCGTTTAAAAGTATCTCCATTGTTGAAAATCCATTTAATTTCCAATTCACAAAAGCATTCAACTGGCGATTGCTTCAAACAGGGAAAATTGCTGCTCAAGTATTCAAGATGCCTTGAAAAGAATACTGAAAACTTTAAAGATGAGGGAATCTCATGGTCCAAACGGATATGAAAAACTTGTTGAGAAATGTGACTATTACTGTTGAGGCCTAGCAACACTAGAAAATGGTATCTGCTCAATAAGGTAAGCCTGCAGATAATTAGCTTCTCATCTTAGACACGTTCAATAAACAATAGCTATGACCTCAAAAATCACATCCTGGTTAACCTCAAATAACACAATATACCCAAGCTCAAGTATTTCTGAGGACAAAGCTCTATTGGAAACATTGCTTTCAAAGTTCAATGAAGAACTCACTTCAAATGCCTAACTTTCTAAATAGATATTAATTAAACAATTGCTTTTATTTAGGGAAATAATAAAATAATAATAAATTATTAATAAATTAATAAATTTAAAATACATTCTTTACTTAGATGTTATTCTTTTAAGCTCGTTATATTTAGTGAATACTATAATAACAATATATTGTGCTTCATTGTGCACAAAACACTTCCATTATAAATCTTATTGTGTTTGAGGTAGTTTACAAAACAGTAGTGAAACTATACTTGTTTTGGATATAGAAAAGTGAAACTTGGGGGCACCTGGGTGGCTCAGTCGGTTAAGTATCTGCTCAGGTCATGATCTCGGGGTTCCGAGATGGAGCCCCACATCAGGCTTCCTGCTCAGTAGGGAGTCTGCTTCTCCTTCTCCCTCTGCTCCTCCCCCGCTTGTTCTCTCTCTCTCTCTCAAATAAATAAATAATCTTAAAAAAAAGAAAGAAAAGTGAAACTCATGGGAATTCAATTTAAGTGATTTGCTTAAGAGAACCCAGAGAGCAAATCTAAGATTTTCCAATACTGAGTCCAGGTGGCCTTCTACAGTGCCTGAGTGGTCTCTAAAAAGCCTTCCCGTAGACTCCAGCTAACATTTGTATAACATCTGTAGTGCTTTCATGTACTTGATCTTATTTGATCCCCACAAGACCAAGGAAGGGAGGCGTTTTTAGACTATTTTGATGTGCATTGCGTTTCTAAAACTGGAAGGAGAACATGTTATCACCCAGGATTTGGGGCTCTTTGGAAAGCTACTGACACATTACTAGAGCATCACAAAAAATAAAATTAAGTGAAATTTTGGTATAAATAGATGACCTAGATGGCTATCCAATACCCTATTTTTTTCTCCCTAAAATGTGCTTTAGAATATCATCTTTGTCTTCTGGGTAGTCTCTGTAGTGCATCTATCAATATAGAGCTTGTTCTTCCCTGCATAGAATAGGAAGTGATCACTATTCAAATCAGTTATTGAATTCTATTCTACTCATTGCATTGAACTTTTATGTTCATTATTGATGTATTCTGTTATTATAGTAGAATTGAATTAAAAAATTACCAGTAGAATTTTTTTTTACAGACTCTGACAACTGGTATATATTTGAAAATTCTAAGTTGCTTTCTGAAATATTGCATCAAAATGGTGTTCTGCAAAGGCAAGTCTTATGGCTCTTAAGTTCCAGATGACATAAAAAAGGTAAATTTTTCCTATAGGAACTGGTTCATGTTTTGTATAATCAAATCTTGGAACCCCCAGTGGATGATTCTGGCATAATAACCAGCTTTGATTTTTGTCTTTGGTTTGCCATTTCCATCTGAAAAGAAAGGATAATGGTTTCTTGTAAACAATATTATGTTTTTATTTAAGAAGTCAGGCAGTCAAAGTGAGAAAAGGCAAGGGAGACTTGATTAATTCAGTGGGTGAATTTTTAGTAATAAGACTTTAGCCTGAAGTAGCTAGAGAATGTTTCCTGTAATAAAAATGCTCAAAAGAAAATGTGCTTTAGTACTTATCCTATTGTGTAGGTTTAATATATATCTTTATAAACAATGGAGAAGGTTGATAATTCAGTTTCCATTTAATATGTACTCATTAGCCATAGAATAGGCTAGCAAAAGATTGTTATGTTACAAGGATTAAAAACAAGCAGATTAATATTCACTTATTTAAGAATGGGAGTCAGGTCTTCAAATAGCAAGTGCTTGATGATAAAAGCTCTTGAGTTATTATAAGGATAAATAATTGTTCCAAATTGCCATGTTCCACTGCAATCAAGATAAATTTCTTAGGCGTCTGCTGAAAGAAGAAATTCTCAGTGAGATACATTTTAATAGAAGAGTCTTCACAGCACAACTGTCATATAAAATCAATCATATTTTCCTTAAAGGATATAGAACATTAGAAGTTTCAGAGAAAGTTCAGTGAACAAAACCTTTCCAATACTGTTCTAAATCTGAGTTGGGATGGTGCCCAGCCCACCAAAAAAAAAAAAAAATAGTTTTTATTTGTGAAGAATCCTCTTGGGGTACAAATATGTAATAAATGTGCTATTTAAATACGATGTAAGCTATGTAATTAACAGTTTTTTCTAACTGTTCAATTATAATTTTCAACCATAAATGACACAACAAAGATAAAAATTGTTTCTAAAGATAAATACATGAAAAATGTCCCCTAGAAAAAAATTCCTTTAAATTAGCGTAGATATTTGTCTAAGGAAGATTTATTTTTAAACCCAAATGGGACACCCTTAAGCAAAATTTTTAGGATGATAAAAAAAAAACACTGTTATTGCTTTTCTCTCACTTCCATAAGGATCCAGATACAAGATTCCTCCTCACTTCTTACCTCTTATCAAAATGTGTGTCCAACTCTTTGACCAAAAACAAGTGATAGCCAGTATCTATAGATACTTCTCTTTTACTTTGAAGTTCTTAATAAGTAAAAGGGTAAATTTCCATTGACATAAATGTAGGTATCTACCAGTATTCTGTCTGATCACCATTTCCTTTTGTGCATCTGCCATTTCTCATTTACTACATTGCAAAAACTGTTTCTTGATCCACTTAAAATCTAAATTTAAATCAAATCCATGTTCTTTGCAAAGCAAACAGTGCCTGTTACTGCATGCCCCATCTCATGAGAAACTAATATTTGGACATATTAAAAAATGGCTAAACATTGAATTCCCAAGGACAAAACAAGGGGCTCGACAAGGGATTGAAGCCCCTGACGAATGCCATTACTAAGGTTTTCTCTTTATATTGTGTTTCACTGGGCATGCTACAAAGCAGGTAAAACAAACATGGTTCCTTCCTGTTATTCTCATCTAGCCAGTGACAGCTCACCCTGAGGTAAGTGACCAATTTGTGAATATTTATTCATACATGTATTTTAATGGTATGAGGCATCTTTTACACAACTTACTGTGATGTTTTTGTAAAACAAGTGCAAAAATGAGGACTGAAAGAACAGTTTCGTTTAAATGAATTCATAGTTGGTGGAACAACAAAAGGACACAATAGAACAAAACAAAAACAATGACAAAAAAAGAAAAGGACACACTAACTTCTTCCTGAATGCTTCCAAATCAAATGGTTCTTCACAGTGCTCTCTTGTTATACCAGTAATTCATCACTGATCCTAAAGTACCAACATTTCTTATTTATTTACTTTTTAAAAATGTATCTGATTTGATGGTGTCCCTGTGATAACATCCGGTCTATTCCCTTTTCTATACACACACACACACACACACACACACTTTTTTTTTTTGGTGGAAAAGGAGTTATGGAATTGAGTGCAGTGGGGATTATGAATGTGGTACTGGCGGGTATACCGTCATCATCTTTGTCATCGTGGAAAAAAAGCAGAAAATCACACCCCAGGAATACAGCCCAGCTTTCTCTCTCATTCAATACTTTACCAACAACCTGGTTGAAGAAATGAAGGTGTGTGCTGGACACTACATCATACAACTAACAGATGGTTGAGGACTTAAAAAATGTCTGGAAAAATTTCTCCCTTGGACTTAAAATGGTTAAAAAGTAGAGTGAGTCCTAGTAGTAGACTTCCAGGGTATTCCCACTGGACAGCTTGATACACTCCTGCCAAATAAGCCTTGGTCTTTCACAGAAGTAGGGCTTCTTAATGATTGTTGGTGTCACCTTCCAGTTGGTAATTTATTTGACTAAATTAAAGGAGAAAAGCCCAGGTGACCTGCCAAGGAATGAGACAGTGACTAAGAGCAGGGTTTTCAGTGCAGACAGAACTAGCTGGCAAGTTGACCCAGGCAATTAGTGACCCCGTAAGGCTATGCAAATTCTTTATGTCTTAGTGACTTGGCTGTTAAGGATGTATAATGAGCCCTTTAAGCATTGGTTTTGAGGAATGGCGGGGGGGATGACTTACATAAAATGCACGGCCCAGGGCTTGGCATATATAGCGAACCCTTAGGAAGCATGAGTTATCATTGATACTCTAGCCTGTACAGTTTACTGAAAGGAAACCATGTCGAATGTAAGGCCTCAGTGAGTCAGATCAGTTGCTATTCATCGATGTGTCATCTTTCAAGTAGAGGAACAAGAAGAGCATGTTCTTTAATTTATGGTCAAATGTATATTTGCAGTTACCAGCAAGGATTTTTTTTAATCAAGACAAATATAGGAGATAATTTATAAGCTAGAGTTCTGGATAATGGCAGAAGAAGCCAAATAGCTGAGCTCACTAGAATCTTAACCTGATATGTAAACGGGTGTGCCAATGAGTGTGGTGTGTCTCGGTGCATTGGGGTAACTTGGGCAAATGTAAGTAAAGTTGTGGTGCTTTGTAGGAAATTGTGTGTGTGGGGGGGGGCAGCACTTAAGGAACAATGTAATATTCCAATAACAGATCAATTCTGCTTTGGATCTTTGGAAATGGTGTACATCTTGATGGACAAGATTTTTCATGAGTATTCACTGTGTCTGAGAATAGCCCCCACAGTGAATTGCAGGTTTTTATACTTGGAGCAGCGGAAGGAGACAGATGATTGGAAACTCCACCCAAAATTTAGAATAATGGGCCCAAATAAATAAAGTTTAATAAGGAAAATATAAGGTCTTGTATTGAATTTTAAAAACAAAATAGTCACAACTCTACGAGTATTAGATGTGTAAAGTTTATCTCGGAAGTTAATATTGAAAAAGGAAGGGTTTTTATGGCCTAAAACTCCTTTAGGCACCAATGAAATGATGTAAATGTCCCCCCAAAGCTCATGTAATACTAGATTGCATGAACATATACACTGTTCAGCACAAAGACATTAACAGTTCCAGAGAGAAGCTGCATGATTGTTTAGCTCTTGTTGTCATATTTTAAGAGGAGCACTGATAGAATGGATTCTGTTCAAAGGAGAGTAAAGTTTTATACCTCTAGCAACACGAACACTGGAAGGACCTGGGAATATTAAACTTGGAGAATATAAGGCAGGGTGATGTCCTCAATGCTAAAAGGTTGTCATGTGGAAGCATAGTGCAGTCATAAATTGGTACCATTTTGTATTCACTTTTACTCAGAGGCAGGTTTTCTTTAGCCTGCATAGTTTAAAATAATGAATTCCATTACAATGTTAGATGAAATCTTGCATTTTTAAATTTCCACCTTCCCCTATAAAATCTGAAGATTTGGCAATGCGGGACTGAGGGGTTGTCACCTGTTTTTTTTCTTTGAAAAATTTTGTTTATTTTGGAGAGAGAGAGAGAGCTCACATGCGCACCAAGAGTGAGTGGGGGGGGGGCAGAGGGAGAAGCATACTCCCCACTGAGCAGGGGACTGACACGGGGCTGGATCCCTGGACTCTGGGATCATGACCTGAGCCCAAGGCAGACACCTAACCAACTGAGCCACCCAGGCCCCTAGGTTGTCACCTTTTTGAATGGGGCTTTACTCCCCATTTTGCCAGAGACTTCAGCATTTCTATTATCCTCAGCACTGAATTCAAGCATCTTTTGCTCTCATCATTATATTACACTGTTGTTTTCTTATGGTAAAGAAACTTTTCTTTGTTTCCTTGTTTCAATCAAAACTGGGAAAAATGAAAATAGACAACCACGTGTTTTTTCTTTCTTAAGATTTACTTATTTATTTAAGGGGGGAGGGGGGAAGTAGCAGAGGGAGGAAATATCCAAGCTGACTCCTGTTGAGCACCATGACCTAAGCTGAAACCCAGAGTCGGATGCTGCATGCCTAACCGATTGAACCACCCACGTGCCCCAGAGGATCACATATTTTAAAAAAATATATAAAATTGAAGAATACATCTTCATAGTTAAAAGAAGGATGTCAGTGTCAAAAGTATACAATTCCAGTTACCATTAGGGACAGCTCAAGGTCTTAAACACATTACTTGCATGTATCCTCTGCAAGCACTTGGATTTGTTTCATGGGCTCTATCAAGAAAAGCAATGTATGAAATTACGGGATGATGGCTTTGTATAGACTGGGAACGCATTATGAAGCACAAGGGTTTTTAAGCAAGAGCCTTTCTTTGAAAGACTTTGAATCCCCACTCAGCCACTTACTCGTTGTGTGACCCTGGGAAAGTTACTACAGTTCAGATCTTCCTCATTTGTCAAATGAATATTTGATTATGTCTCATGCAGTTATTTAAGAGCGTTACAAAGGTCAGATGTAAAATGTCTCACACATTAAGATTCAATGAATCACAGTTGTTTAATCTCTTATTAAATAGTATTATTTAGGATAAGGTAGAACTACTTCTTTCACCTAAGTATAACTTAGTTTAAGGGACTATGGTTGAATTATTTCTACGCTCCTTTTACATGTTGTAATTTGCAACAACATAGATGGACCTAGAGGGTATTATGCTAAGGGAAGTTAGAGAAAGACAAATACCGTATGATTTCACTTGATATGTGGAACTTAAACAAACAAACAAAAAAACAGAAACAGACCCAAACACAGAGCACAAACTGGTGGTTGCCAGAGGGGAGGAGGACGGTAGGATAGGCAGTGTAAGTCAAGGGGATTAAGAACTACAAACTTCCAGTTATACAATAAATAAGTCCCGGCAATCTTTTTCTCTTGGCAATCTTTATACCACAGCAGCAACTTTTACTATGAATAGATGACTCTCAAAGATTTGAGCCATCTCCAGAAATATAGACTCCATACAGTTTTATTTATTTATTTTTTTTAAGACCACATATGGCTTAAACTACTCTTGGGTCATTTTCACTTGTGTATCCTGGCAGAATTTTCAACACAGTACACTTAGAAGTGAAATTTTTTCTCCTCCCCAACCAAACTGCTGTAATTCTTAGCTTCCCAAATCACTTAATGGAACCAATTTTCTCCCAACCTTAAGGACCACTGATATCAAGACTGCGAAATTTTTTCTTCACAGTGTGTCTTGAAACCATCTCTTTTCATTTATTCCTAATGCTCTATCCTGCTCAAGGGAACATCACCTCTTGGCCAGGCTTGTTGTTGTAGGTGGCTCCATCCACTTTCATGGTTTCACTGACCACATCACCTGGATACTCCCTACATTAATATTTCTAGCCCTTTCCTCTTTCCTGAGTAGGGCCTGGGCACTTAGTCCAACCACCCGTGAACATCCTTACTTGTAAGTCCTACTTTATTTCAACCTCAGCATGTCCCAGGCTACACCATAATGTCACTACCCAACATGCGCTGCTTTTTTGTGTTTTTAGTCTTAAAGGTATTACCTTGTCAGCCATCTTTGACATTTAATGGCTATCCTTAAAGCCCTCTCCCTCACCATCTGCCTTCGGTAACATGACAAAGCCCAACAATTCTATTATTTATGTATCTTATATTGGTTATCATTTCTTTCCCTTAGTCATTACTGCTATTTATTCTCAACATCTCCATTATATATCTACATACCAACATTCAATAAGTATTGGTTCAATTAATTTATGTTCTAATTTACTCAGTGACTGGGGCAAGTAATGAAATCTACTTTTGCTCGAGGAGTTATATTTTTAAAATTTGAAGTGTAGTTGACATACAATATTATATTAATTTTGGGTGTACAACATAGTGATTTGACAATTCTATACATTACAAAACGCTTGCCGTGATAAGTGGTTACCAACTGTCACTGTACAAAGTTAGGACAATATTATTGACTATATTCCCTGTGCTGTAATTTTCATCCCCAGGACTTATTTATTCTATAACTGGAAGTTTGTAGTTCTTAATCCCCTTGACTTACACTGCCTATCCTACCATCCTCCTCCCCTCTGGCAACCACCAGTTTGTTCTCTGTGTTTGAGTCTGTTTCTGTTTTTCTTTTTTGTTTGTTTGTTTAAGTTCCATATACAAGTGAAATCATATGGTATTTGTCTTTCTCTAATTTCCCTTAGCATAATACCCTCTAGGTCCATCTATGTTGTTGCAAATTACAAGATTTCATTCTTTTTAGAGCCGAGTAACACTCCATTGTGTATATATCACCACATCTCCTTTATCTGTTCATCTATCGATGGACACTTAGGTTGTTTCCATATCTTGGCCACTGTAAATAATGCTGCAATAAACATAGGGGTGACTAGGACCAGTAGTTTAATCTGTTGCTTGAGTTATTATACTACATTTCATAGATTCTAGGATGCACTGTGAAATATTTGTGAAATTGGAATGCATCTTAGGATAGATGGTGTTTAATTGGGAGCATTTTTGTTTCTTAAATTCTTGTATTTTAAAATGAATGGTGCCTTGGATTTGATGAAACATGCTAATGGTTTTCTGACTACTTCCCCAGTCTCTGTTACTTCTCTGTTTTCTCTGTCTCATGGATCCCTAGTGACTTTTTTTGTGAGCAGTCAGAACATGTCTTAGAAAATAAAATACTGAATATGAAATGTTTGCATAATCCCTAAGCCTATCTAATTTTGTCATTTTATTTTTTCCATTATTTGGTCAGAATCCACCGGCCTGTATCTACTCCACCTTAATGTTTACCTCTCTTTACCTGTCTGGGAAATCTTTGATGTCTGTTGTCCACAGGATAAAAATCTAAACTTGTTCAGTGTAACATAAAAGGGCCTTCCCCTTCTGATCCTAATGTAATTTCCCTGCCTTTCTTCATTTTTCTTACACACTTTAAGTGCCATTTTCACAGACTTTATCAATGTTTCTTGAACAAACTGTCATGCTTCAGTATGTGCTATATGTTTTGCCTTGAAAAGACTTTTCTATGACTCAATTCAACCTATCTTTTAGAGTTCAGTTTTAACATCTATCTCTCAGAAGTCTTTCCCGGATCCTCTGAGTCACTCTCTTTTTTTGTGTGTGTTTCATAGCAAGGTGGCTGTAAGTGTGGAATCTGGAGTCAGACTGCCTGAGTTTGAGTCCAGCTATAGCATTTACTGGCTCAATAAATTAGGAGTCACTTAACCTCTCTGTGCCTCATTTTCTCCTTCAGTAAAATGGGGATAACAATAGCAACTACCTACAAGGTTGTTGAGAGAATTATGTGAGTTAATAGATTCAAATCACTTAGGGAAGTTCTAGGTGCATAATAAAGGTACAGTTTTTAGTATAATGCCTGATAATTGTTTGCCTCATCAATTAAAGAGCAAGCCTTTCCCCAATGGGGGCAATATCCTGCTTTTCTTTGCATCTTCAACCCCTTGTCTAGCTCCTGATATGTATCCATATCTCATAAGTACTTAATAAAGAGTACCATCTGTTAAACATTGAAAAGAAGCACAACTCTGTCATATTTGGTCAAATGGATAAGTTGTTTTTGTCAGATTCTGTGTACAGAGAGAGTTAAAAATGTTGAGGGTTTCATTTAAAGTGGGGGATTTCTTGTCATCTTCTACTTGGAACGGGCAGTATTAAAATAGTGGTGGGATCAAGCTTGTGTCGGAGGTCGCTATTTAGGTTTACTCACCTCATGTCAGTTTGTCTTTTGCAGTTTTTAATTGCCCAGGGAGCGTGACCTGGGTCATAACTCCAACCAGCTGCATCGATGCAAAGGGTGAATGATAGTTATGCCTATAGAATATTGTGCTTTTAAAGGTCACAGCTAAAATGTTCCCTTGCAATAAACTGTAAGCACTTCACTTTGTCTTGTAGAACAAGCTTGTCTGACAGTGGAAAGGACAGAGTCCTCAGTGCGGTGGGAGACAGAAATGGCAGGGAAGGAATGACACCTGAGCCCCATGATTGGACCAGTGATCCCATATGAGCTCTTCATCTTCCTTTTCTCCCCACCTTTCTGTGACACTACTCTCTTTTCTTCTCTCCATCAATCTGTCTTTCTCTCCTGCCCGAGCTGGTCCTGGAGGTCTGGATACTTGGCGCCTATGTTGGTCGGGGGTAAGGTGACCTGGAAGTGTTTGCTTGTGTCAAATGGCAGTAATGCTTGCTAAGGAGGACCCCTTTTCTGAATGATACCACTGACTATAACCGGGACTTACAATTGTACTAAATTTTCACTATTTTTGTATTAAGTAAATGAACAAATGAACTAAAGAAACTGAATGGTCTGTATTTTTCATGTAGCTTGGGGAAGGCATAGCCTCTGAAAGCAATCTATCTCAAAGCATTAAATACATACAATATTTACCTTGTAAGAGGTATGAAATGGTGTATGAAATGAGTAGTCAGCGATCTTCCCTGGTAAAAATGAGGCCAAAATGGCCCAGTGCATTGATCATGGGTTTTATGGTCAAATAGACCTATCTGAACTAGCCTCAAATTCTGCTATATCATTTTGTAAGACCCTACTGAGTCTTGGCTTTATTGTTTGTAAAAGGAGTAATGATAGTATTCATTGTGCCCAAGGTTGGTATGAAGACATATGTGTAACATACGTGGCACATAGTACATGATGTAGGGGCATAATGATCAACTGTTAGTCAAATGAATTTTAATATATGGGTCCTTTAGGAATATTGGTTAGAGACTCAGTTTATGATTTAGTAATCTCTATACATATAACAATCGATGATTAGGCAAAAAAATCATACACCCAAATTATATAATTGTTATCAAATTCCCCCTGAAAGGTAGTTAAAAATACTCAAGTTCTACTCAGTAAGGCAGAGGGCTCAAAAGGGTTTTTATTCTTTCTGAAATGGAGTCACCAATAAAAGTTTGCTAGAGAAAAGTTTATTCCATTTTAATGCCCATTTTAAAAGCTAAACTAGATATTTCTAGTTTTTCAAAACAGTGCATTAATGGAATCATGACTCTGATAGGCTCTTTCCTGATGTATAAAGTGCATGTAAAACACAATTTGTATTATTTAGAGACATCACCCTGTGAATCTAGGACACTACTAAATTATTCATAGATTTCAACAAAATATGTACAGTTGATTTGATGCCTAGATGAAAAGAAAAGAATTTTAAAAAATGTAATGTCAACAAGGAAATTCAGCCATATTTGGTTTACTGCATCAGAGACAATAATTATAACTGAATATGGGTTTTTATATTGAACAGTGGACTTCCTACATTTAGATGTCTGAATTTTTAATTAATGAAGAAGAATGGCATCACTTCTTTTTTTTTAAGATTTTATTTATTTATTTGAAAGAGAGAGAGAATGAGAGAGAGAGAGAGAGGCACATGAGAGGGGGGAGGGTCAGAGGGAGAAGCAGACTCCCCGCTGAGCAGGGAGCCCGATGCGGGACTCGATCCCGGGACTCCAGGATCATGACCTGAGCCTAAGGCAGTCACTTAACCAACTGAGCCACCCAGGCACCCGAATCACTTCTGATATTCAGAAATAGAGACTATATAATCCCTCTTGGCAGTTCATTCTATTCTATTTTTTATTTTTGGTAAAATAATACTTTGTATGAAAATGAGCAATCTGAACTCGTGGATGGCTCAGTCAGTTAAGCATCTGCCTTTGGCTCAGGTCATGATCCCGGGGTCCTGGGATCGAGTCCTGCATGGGGCTCCCTGCTCAGCGGGGATCTTGCTTCTCCCTCTGCCCCTCCCCCTGCTTGTGTTCCTGCTCTCGCTCTGTCTCTGTCAAATAAATAAATAAAATCTTAAAAAAAAAAAAGCAGCCCAGATCCTCACAGAGAGGCCCTGTCTTTATAAGAAAATGAGCAATTTGACTTTATTTCCATTTCTCTTGCATTTGTTTGGTCCTCCATGGCAATGGATACAGTTCGTTAGTATGTCCTTTCATAAGATACCACATATTTTAAGTGGAACAATCTAATTTTTTCATTAACTTGATATTAGTATACTTTAAATTTTTAATCTGAATTTAGTCAATTATTTATTTATTTATTTACTTACTTACTTACTTATTGCTCGTCAGATCCTGAGCATAGGGCTCAGAGGAATGGAATGGTGGTGCCACAGCCATATGCTATTTCATGTGGGAGTAGAGAAAATTTCCTGGCTCTTGCGGAAGTTCCTTTGTAGAAGTATCTCTCAGCGTACAATGTAACTTCAGTAGCACAGGAGCAGCAATTTTCTCCCTTAGCCCTGGTTATCATGTTGATTCTAAGGGCCCAAATCCATATGCTTTTCCTCCTGAACTTGTCTTCACAAATTCCCAGGTGAAGCTATGAAGTGTCCTTCAGTGTCCCTTGTTCAGGGCATTTCAAAGTCTCTCCCCATTGTCACTATGTGGTCACCATTTTGGTATCACATGCTCCAACAATAATATTTTATCAGTGCTTCACTCTGTAGAATTTCTCCTGTTTTCTACCAAAGTGTACTAGATAAGTACTCGTTAGATAAAATGTTAGGGTCTCTCCCCCTCTTACCGTTAATTCAGAGTGGTGTAGAGCAAGGACTCTGGAGTCAGACTTTGCTTCATAGCATAGCTCCAAAACATACTAGCTGTGTGACTTGATATTTCACTTCTCTCAGATTCCTCATTAAAGAGGGAGAAAAACTGTACCTATGCCATAGACTTGCTTTGAGGATTAAGTAAAATTTTACCTGTAAATCTCCAAGCACAATGTAGCAAGCACTCAAGAAGTATTAACTATTATTTCAAGGTGACATTGAAGTAATCTAAAATAATAGGGGTTTTTGTTTGTTTGTTTGTTTTTGGTAATTTCTCAAACCTTAGCTCTTTCATGGCTTCTTAATGTCCCTCAGAATATTTTAACTCTGACTTAACACCATAGCAATTTAACCATGAGTCAGGTTAGAATTAACACAAACTCATAGATCTCAGTCAAGTGTCATACTAATAATTGGTAGAAGGTAGTTAAACACCATTATAATACAGTGAGGGCATCACCAGACTTGAAATTTATAAAGTCAGGGGCTCAAGTCTCAGATTTGCCAATTAAAATCTGCTTGGCTTTATAAATTCTTTAATCGTTTTGAACATCATTTTTCCTTACTGTAAAGTAGAGACAATATTATTAGCACAGTAATTTATAGGTGGCACATCATTTATGTTCAATAGATAAACATTCAACTTGACTTCATTTCTGAACCTCAGATATCTAATTGAATAACTGGGTAGACCACAGAGAGAGAAGTAGCATCACCATGATGACTCATTTTAAGTAAAGACCTCTGAACTTTCAAATTCTCTAAGAAACAGTGATGACAGCTGAATGATTTTTCATGCCAGAGAACTTATCTGTGAAGTCCACCCAGTGAAGTAAAAGCTTTTGAAAATAACATTTCAGTAAAGGAAGGATTACCAATCCTACACAGTTTGAATCAACCTTCTCTATAGCAGGATAATTTGTATGTAAAATTGTATGTAAAATACATTTTTCTTGAGGTGGAGAAAGGCATTTTATAATCAGTGGAAAAAATGAAAAGTGAAACCAAAAACACAACCTGTAACACAATTTGGGACATCCGCTTCATGCCAAAAATTAAATGAAGCTTTTGTTCAACAGCCAATTTCAGGCAAAAATCATTCCTGGGAAAATATGGCCTAAGATCTTGTATTCAAAAGGCAGGTGATGTCCGATCATCCAGAAGCTTAAATAAGCTGTTCATGAAATTATTTTTAAAAACAAAACAATGATTGGAGTAAAACATCCCCAAGAATGTAGGTATTGAGGTATGTCTCCTTTAAGGACTCAGTCACGAGAGTTCACCAGTGAAATTAAGTGTCTAAATACTTAATAACTAGGGTGCTTGAAGCTGCAAATATTTTCAGTTCCTGAAAACTAAATAGGCAGTAGAGATTCAGAGAAAATGATGGATTTAAAAGCTTGTGCACATGGCTGCCAGGCTCTGTGTGCCCTGCCGATCTTGCAGAAAAGGCCCCCTGGTAGATCTTTCTTAGGTGTCGATGCAGGCCCTTTGTCAACAGGCAGCTGCAGGGGTGAGACTTCCGGTGTGGCAGGGAGAGGCTGCAATATGGTGCTGCCACGGAGCTCCGGGAAACTTCTTTGACCTGTCGGGTCTCACGTTACCTTGTGTATAAATGGAGGAGAGTAGTATGGCTGGATGGAGGCTTAGGTTTCTCCTAGGTCTAAATTTATCTTTCTTCTTTTTACATTTTTTTCCTGCTTTTTATAATCCACCATCAGTAAATTAACTTCCATAGTTTAGGCCCCAAAGGAAAGCTTTTTGCTCTTGGCAGAAATTACTATGTAATCATTCCACTTATCCCCAATCAGCTCCCCCTCCCACTCAGATCTTCAAATGTTGACTATTCTCACTACTAAACTGTCTTCCAAACGGTGTCCTCACTCTCTGCAGACAATTCCTCTCTCATATAATAGAGATCCCTTTATATTATTCCTCACAGAAGAGATATAATAGATATTTAGATACTACGAGATTACATGAAAATAGATCATTCCTCACATAATATTCCTCACATAATGGACTAGTATTCTCTCATCTGTTTTCTCTCAGATTAAGTACACAGTAATTTCCTTGACATTTTGTACTTTTCAGCCACTTCTTCCTGCTCCACAAAGACATGAAATGATTCTGATTTCATAAAAATTCTCACTTCCTTCCCTTCCATGTCTGTCTGCATTTTGCCCCTTTCTTTTGCTGCCAGGGGACACTGTTCCTTTATCATTTTATTTTCTCTTCAAACTCTTTTCCTCTGCTTTCCTCCCTATCCTTCACTCTATAAACTGTTCAAATCTCCCCCATGAAGCAGCATCAAGACCAAGATCACTCAGATTCCTTGATCCTAAAGCCCATTTAGGGTCCTCAGGGTCTCTCTCTCCTCCAGGTCAAATTTCATAATGTATCTCTAAGATGTCATACACGACATTTTCAAAAATCAATTTTCTTTACGAAGTATTTTTTTTAGATGCAAACCTTCCAAAGTTTATTACACTTAGTTTTTCATAGCCTCTGACACAGTGGACATTTCTCTCCTTCCTGGAATTTTTTCCTCTCGTTTCTTCCATGGTATTCTCTGCTGTTCTAGCTTTCTTCTCACTCTCAGTCACTTCTCTCCCTGAGCACACAGAGTTCCATTCTTAGCCCTCTTAATCTCCACATATTTCCTGGGCTATGTCTCATACATATGCCTCAATCTTCAACTCCACCAATGAGCCCCAATTCCTCTGTCCTGAACTCTATATCATTTTCTCCCTTCTCTTGGCAGCTCACCCTCCATATTCTTTTTGTACAAATGGTAACATTATACCGCCCCCTATGTCTCTGCTCTCTTTCCCCCACTTCTGCTCCCAGGCCTACCAGAAACCTGGGAGATATCTTTCTTTCACCATGCACATCCAGTCAGGATGATTCTTTATCCTAAATGTCTCTCAAATCATTAGTTCTTTTCTATTCTTAGAATCTTAGGTGCAGCTCATTCTGTTGATTGCATTATTGCCCATACCTGGTTGACTTCCCATTAGTCTTGTTGCTATCCAGTGCAAACTTCTATTGCCATTATAGTGATATTTATAAAATTTCTAAACAAACCTCTAATTCCCTTGATTGAAAACCATGAATGGCTGACTCTCTTCAGAGTCAAGTTCAGACTAGCTTACTACAACAAAGTGGCTCCAACCCAGCTCTCTTGGTTAGGTAGCACTTATGAATCTAAAGTTACAAAAGCAAATGACAAAAAAACACTGCATTTCTTAAGTTTCTTAAGTTACTTTAAAGCTGACTCCAAGCTTCCATCCTTCCTGGTGGGTAGGAGTGTCAATCTTAGTAAATATAGACTTTATCAGCTAAAGTTTGTTCCAAAGTTCCAGAGACTTGCAGTATGCCAAAATCCTGGCATATGATGAGATGAACTCATCTGGTCATAATTCATCTGCTCATCCTAGTCGCCCTTGAAATGCCCAGTGTCTCAGTCAGCATGATCTCTCAATGAGTTTCTCACTCCAGTGGTTTTCTTTTCTCTCTTCCATGCTTGGGGCATAAGAAACTTTTTTCTCAAAAAGCATGCCTTCTTTATGCTCCTTTTCCTGGATACTAAGCATACCTCTTCAGTGTGTTTATATTCTTACCAAAAACAATAAGAGAGGAGGTGGGTGGGTGGATGGGTGTAATAGACAAAGGAAATTAAGAGGTCGAAACTTCCAGTTATGAAATAAGTCACAGAGATGAAGAGTACAGCATAGGGAATACAGTTAATAAGATTGTAATAACGTTGTTTGGTGACAGATGGTGACAGCACTTATCGTGGTGAGCACTGGGTAATGTATAGAACTGTTGAGTCATTATGTTGTACATCTGAAACTAATATAACACCATATGTTAACTATACTCCAATAAAATATACTTCAAAAAACAAACAATAAGTGCTATCGACTTCTGGCGATTTCTCTTTTCTTCTCTGGAAAGGAAATCCCTCTAGGGCAGGAAATGGTTTACTTGCTTGACAGGGAAGAAAGTGTTAGGATGAAAATAAAAAATAATTATCTTAACAAATAATCTGCATTGTTACTTCACAACTTCGATGCATGTTCTAGCCATTCCAGATTACTTCATGCCCTCCCTCCTCAAGTTCATCTGGACTTCCCTTTATGACTTAGTTCTCATTTAAAAATGGTCTGATCTTGGTTTAAATAACAGAACATCTTATTCATAGCATCCATTCATTCATTCACTCACTCTCATTGATTCATTAATTCAACAAGAATGTATTAAAGTAGCTATTACGTGTCAGAAATGGTAGTAGGCACTGAAGATCCTGTGGTGAACAAGACAGAAGATATGGGTCCTTATACAATTTATGGTCTAATAGGAAGACAGATTTGAAAGATAATTGCCATAGGATTTTCATCTCTTTGGGATTAAAAAAATGTGTGTTGCAGTGATTCAAGAGAAAGTCTAGTTTAGAAAATTATTTTATGCTACTTCAGAGATAATTTAGAAAAAGATTATCATGAAAGCCTTAAAAGAACCATAAAAATGTGTCATTTTGCTTATAGAAATTATATGTGGCTAACAAGTCTTAGTAAGAAACTGTTTCACCCGTAGTTGAATTAAAAACTTTGAGAGAAAAAAAAACACATTTCAGTCGTTTTGCTTAAAATTTCTTACCACCATAAGTAATACTTTAAAATGACAATAAAACCAATAGTCATTTTCAAAGATATAAAACAGATACATTCTTCTTTCACAATAACTTTATTTTAAGATTAGGAGGGGTCTATAACTTCAAAGGTCAAATAGAAAATGTTAATGAAAACAGAATGTAGTCAAGTCAAATAAAATAAGAAAATAAACCAAGATTTTGCTTCAGGCATTGAAAATCTGATTTAAATAGCCTTCTCAGAAGATTGAAGCTGCTATTTACTGAAATGTAAAGTAATGGTCTTACACTTATTTACAAATAATTCTCCTTTTTTAAAAAAGATTTTATTTATTTATTTGAGAGAGAGAATGAGATAGAGCATGAGAGGGGGGAGGGTGAGAGGGAGAAGCAGACTCCCCACGGATCAGGGAGTCTGATGTGGGACTCGATCCCGGGACTCCAGGATCATGACCTGAGCCAAAGGCAGTCGCTTAACCAACTGAGCCACCCAGGCGCCCAATAATTCTCCTTTTTAACATCAGGATATAATATTCTCCCAATGATAATAGCCTAAAATGATTTTATATGTAAGAACTAATTTAAATGATTGTTGGAAAGCTAATTTAAAAAACCTGGACTTAGCAAAATAGGTCAAAAACCTTATGAAATTACTAATTACCAGTATTTAATAAAGAAAGCCAATGGGTAATTTTAATTCTTAGTGTCCTAGAATCAAATTATAGACATTTTAATAGTGATTGAACAAGTCTATGATCATTACTGTTTCAAAGCTGTAGGAACTAATTTAAGTTTTTGCAAATACATATCTAGCACTGCAGGTCTTTGGAAACTATAATTCATCATTTATAATTGCCAAAGATCTATTTTCAAAGAGTGAGGCCCACTTATGTTCCAAGGTGTGCATTGTTGTTCACATAATGATTCTGGCAGCCATGATATAACACCAGGAACATTAAAATACTCTTTGTTTATGTGAAATGGTGTCCTCTCTTTATTAATTACCAGGAAGTATGTGCTTATTAACTGATATTTAGTTGGACAGGTCAAGGATGATTCAGGAAGGACTTTCTCCTTAAATTAAAAATGTCTATTGCAAAATCAGATAGCAATTTAACGGTGGAATTAATTTCTCACAGTTTTATAGAAAAAAAGATTATCATTGAAAAATATTTCCATTGTCTGTCCTGAATTGATTATTTCTATCTCAGGGTCTCCAGGCTTTTCATAAATGTTTTAACAAGAGATTGGAAAGAGTTTGCTGCCCACTCATGATGATGCTTCAAAAAAAAAAAAAAAAAGGTTCTTCAGAATGGATCAAAGGCTGTAATTTCCATGCCATTTCTGCCCAATTTTCTTTTCTCCTAATGTTTTCATTTTTTGAAATGGCTATGATTGCAATCCAATTTTGCCCACACAGCACTGCAGGCCTAAATGAACCATTTATCACAAACTTTTTGTCTTTCTGATGCTTGAGATTTTATTTGCTTAGAAATCTTTTTTTTCTCCCCATTAATGTTTACCACTCAAGCTGCATTACAATTACCTTCAGTAATTACTACCTGTAGTGGCTTGTATTATTCTACTCTACAGATGTGGCATCAAAAGTTCCTTTTTCAAACCAATTATATGTTAGTATTGGAATTCATTGCTGCTTTACCAAATAAAGATTCCCTTATGCATCCTTGAAATATTTTAAGTGTGACTCTCATCTTGACTTAAAAGTACTAAAACTTTAACATGAAATATCAATCCTAAGAGTTTTAATCTGAGATTTTCAGAACTCCCGAGATATATCTGTCCTTTACATCAGTTGACATTAATCATTGTGATGGAACTCTTCAAGTTAAATATTATAGCTACTAGTGCATGGCTTTGAAACACATATTTTAAGAAACATAGCTATTAGTTGACCATCTTTTGAATTTAAGGTCTTTTAACATGGTTAATTTCACAAAGCCTACTTAAAATTGTCCAAGCCCATGTTATAGTCATTGCAGTGAGCATTATAATAAACCGTTCTCCACTTTCAGTGCTCAAAGATTTAAGAAAAGGGAGTTTAAATTTAGGATAAAACAGGTGTAGACCATAAAGAATACACACTTCAGCTCCTTTCTTTGTCTTTAATTTTCATTAAATTTGCAATCTGGAAATGCAGAAATAGGGGAATACTCAAAGCATATTTGACAAATGCCTGTATTTTCATGTGCTTGGAGAATAAAAATTGTTAAGAATAAGTATGGTACTGATAAGAATAAGTATGGTACTAGCTAAGAGATGAAGGAGAGGAACAAATAGTAGGTGGCTTAAATAGTAATTTTTAGTAATGATTGTAAAGATTAATTTTATACACTATAATTACATTCTAGAGATTTATGCATTTTTAAGTAGAAATTTCTTCAAAAACCCAGGTCAGGTCTAAAAACTTCCAGAAAATATTCTGTGATGAATTTCAACAGGTTCTGATTATTCTTCTAGCACATTGTTCCACAAAGCCAGATCTTAAAGCTAATTATTTTCCAAAATTGCTAAAGTGGAGACAGGTTATTTTTTGTTTGTTTGTTTGTTTTGTGTTGTTTTAGTGTTTCCTACCAGGTTCTGTGACAAGTCATTTGAGTACATTAGCATTTCACACCACTCAAAGCATCATGTTTTCTGCCTTGTGGTGTGGTGGTGTCAAGGGCTTGGATTCAACTTGGTTTAAATTCCAGTTCTTTCATAATCGTCTTTGTGGTCCTCAGCAAATTACTGAACGTCCTTAAGCCTCAGTTGTATTTTCTATGAAGTGATGAAGATTACATGAGAGAATATAGGGAAAAGGCCTGGTATATGGTTTAAAATCTCTAAATACTGGTTCTGTTCTTTGTAATAAACTGTTTCCTCCACAAGGTTAATTTACTTTCTCCTGTAACTTGTTTTATACTTTAAAGTGTGTGTATGGATGTATGTATAGTTTTGATTCTGAGTGTGAAAAGGTGCAGCCTATCTGTGGGAATAGGTTTGGGGCTAGGAGTGTGGTTAGTGTATTGGGTTGTAAATTCTTTCATTATTAAAACCTCTTCGAGGTCTGAAGTAGTTTTTGTTTTGCTGTGGTTATTTCCTTTCATTTTTTTTGTGCATTTTCCTTTTCCCTCTTTTTCATTGGACCTAAACTATGATATATAAAAAGATAGGCAGTTCAGATAGCATAATTGTTTAAAGCTTGGACTTTGGAGCCCAACTGAGGTTAATTCATCAGCTCTGTGATGTTGGGGAAGTTACTTAAACCTTTGTGCCTCTCTACACTCATCTGCAAACTAGGTCTATTGATAATGATGCCAATCTCCATTGGGTTTTTGCTATGAGAGGAGTAAATTTAATACATAAAAACTACTAGGTATGGTGATGGCATCTTGCATACTGTGAACACATGCACCTGCTAGCTATTACCAATGCTCAAATAACTTAGGTTCAGTATGGCTAAATGGTTCTTGCAATGAACAATATTATTTTGTTTAAAAGCACTGAATGAATTAGCTAAAAATAAACATGTATTTTTGCTGAGTTTTGTGAGATTATGACCTTTTAAATGTATATATAACAGAATAAGATATACTTTTTAAAAAAGTTAACATTCTAAATAAAGTTAGAAAAACAGATTCTTAATGAAAATGAGTCAAAGCTGCATAGACTTAGAAAATTGGATAATATATTATTAGGCATGTAGTACATACTATATAATACTAAACGAATTTGTTACCACCTAAAGCCTTCAAGGTAAGAATGGAAATGAGGAGATAAGGTCTTGATACTTTTTAGATTGAAGATTGTTCTGTAAAGTATGGAATCAGTAATTAGTAAATTGATGAAATAATTATTGAGGAAAGAACAGACTTTATTAAATACCATGTAGATCTTATCATTAAAACAAATGAAACCATATCAAATTACATAGTAAACATTATGTATGTTTACTAGATAGTGACTATAACTGGAATTTTCCTATTTAATACAGAAATCTCCTATGAAACTTAAAATGTTAGAAATTATATCAGCGTTTCATCCTCTGGACATCAACAGCTATAATGATGTTTTACCCAAATGACTGATCCTAGAGTTAATTGATTTGTTGTTTAATTATTGTGGGAAAAAGTTTGTCGAATTTTTCTCAATGACAAGCCATTTTCCCTTTGTGAAGTACAATTTAACCTGCTCCAGCTTCTATTTCCCTGCCATGTGTACTTCTCCATTAGAAGAATGAAGTTCCCGTGGTGGGAATGACTCGGCAAGAAATTCAATAGATTCTCTCCAACCAGTTTCTTTGTTAAGGGCAATATTCCTGGGAAATATCACTAGCTCTTCTTTATACATAGACAAACCATAGGTAACTTAGTGTTTATATTCCTGGGCAATTGATAACTAGACAAGGAATACTAAAAAATAAAGATGTACATAGTTCATCAGTTGCTTAAGGGAATAGAAATTTATCAAAATAAAATTGTATCCATCCCGTCATTCATTTCTTCACTTGTTCAATAAGGATTTGCTATCTAACTGTTAAATGTGAGGCACTATGCTAGACATATAGTAGTGAGTTAAGATAGAGATATAGTAGTGAATGAAACTCCTTTAATGGAGCCTACAATTTAGTGGAAGACTCAGACATTAGACAAACAAACAGATAATTGCATAATAACCTTTGTAATGGATCATATGAGGAAAAAGTATAAGGTCTTATCAGAGTATTAAAAGGGATGAAATCCATGCAAAGTAATTTAATAGGAGTAATAAGTAACTAGGCATATTTAAAAGTCTAAAATACTCATATGGAAGTTGGCATGGGAGGTTTGCTAAAGAAATATGAAGTTGACCCTGAAGTACATTGTGCCAGGACACATGTAAGGGAAATTATGACAAATGATTACAAGAAGGTAGGAAACAGAGTGATTAAAACGAAAGGGGGGGGAATCGGAGGGGGAGACGAACCATGAGACACTATGGACTCTGAGAAACAAACTGAGGGTTCTAGAGGGGAGGGCGGTGGGAGGATGGGTTAGCCTGGTGATGGGTGTTAACAAGGGCATGTATTGAATGGAGCACTGGGTGTTATACGCAAACAATGAATCATGGAACACTACATCAAACACTAATGATGTAATATATGGTGACTAACATAACAAAATAAAATTAAAAAGAAAGAAGGGTAATTGAAATGGAGAAATAAACACCATTAAAGAATAACGTCTGTGGCACCTGGCTTGTAGAAATATTTTTTTCAGATGTGATTAAAATAACTTCTGGGGATTCCATGGGGATGTTGGTGGTTTTATTGTTTATAAATTTGTGGCTAGCTTTTATACAGCAGCCTAAAAGTTGAGTTTAATTGAACCTTGTTTGTTCATCATCTCACTGATAATTTTTGAATTTAAGAAGTTTTTCCGAAATAGTCTTTATATTTTCTTTCTAAATTAGTAAAATTTACTATTCTACCTTCCAGCCTTAGGAAAGTTATTGCTTTTTTTTCAATTTGCTATGTGAGAAGAGAATTCAATATAATATTTATGAAGTAACTATGTACAAAAGTCTCACCTATGTGATTTTAGGCACCAAATAGACTTATATCTCATGGTTTCTACTCAAAAGGAGCTTTGACACAGTGTGTAGTGTATGTGTACACTTGTGTTCAGGAGTCCTTCTTTTGTACACATTTATGAGGATATAAAGGGATATAATTAAGATTGGGAACTATAAAAAATAGGTAAAATAATGAGGTACCAACACTTGGGAATACTCTGGATCATACCTAAAAGTCACAGAATGGAATGAGTAGAAATACAAAATTTGGTCTATTAGGAGAGGTCTTTGACAGTAATTTGGTCTTTGATTCTTGGAGAGTTTTTCAAGGGGAATAAATAGAAGCAGTTTCATCATTTGGGACATTAGAAACAAAGACCGGACAATACCCTCCAGGGTTGAGAGTAGGCAAACAGAATTGATGACTTGTTAGGCTTTAACATTTTTGGGTTTCTAGGACTATGCTTTTTCTACATTGCACTTCTTGAATTACTATGAACAAATATTCTCATTGCCTCGTATGGCAGTCATTTTTTTAACCAATATATTTGCTATCCAATGGGCATTTTCCATGGGTAAGTTTGAAAAATGATCTGGAATTCAAATTAATTTTAGATTTCGAAGTTAAAGATATATGGTGATAGTCACAAAGAGGAGTGAGCTGTAAAATAAATCCAAATAAAACTGATCACGATTAGAGATATTAGTCCAATTTCCTTCTTAACCAGTTATGTGGGTAATGTAATGGTAGACTATCCTCTATTCAAGAGTGTATTCCAGTTACTATGCTATGTACCTTCATATGTATTATTTAGTTAATCCTTATGAATACTCCCATACTATGGAGTAAGGTTATGCTCTTCAGTTTCTATATATGGAAACTAAGGCGTAGAGAGTTGCTAATACCAATATTCTTGCTCTTTCTATGATGACTATAGGGAGAGCAAATTGTTCAGGGTAAGGTCAGACTCTGACACTCTTGATGTGCTGAATATGATGCAGACCACCGACATGATACAAATACAGAAAATGCCTTCGGGCTACAGCTAAGTGGGATGGAAAGTTTTTGATTTTGGTGCTACAGGTAGATCCAGGCTATTTCCATTCTGGAAAGGTAAAGCAGAATTATTGCTAGTTTAAAATGAAACTTATTGGAAGCTTACCCCACAGCTAATTCCTTCGGAGACAAAATTTTCAAAGCAAATTGAGCTAGGGTGTGAAGAGGTATCCTGATGTTCCCAGTGAGTGGGCACCCACCCCAGTGGGTGAGCAGTTGTCATGACTGACCCGGGTACAAGGTCTGGTTGAAAGGATCACTTCCTGGTGCTATCTAACTCAGTCATTTGTAAGTGGGGATTATGCCACCTGGGCCGTGGATGCCTGTGATCTGGGTGCTCTTGGAAAGATCCTTCCACAGACAGTCCCTTCTCTCATCCCAGGGTGGGCTGAGGAGATCATTAAGCCCTGCCCTTTTGGCCAGTGGGCATAAGAAGCATCTTGCTAAGGAATGTCAGGGAAGAGATTTGTGTCCTAGGGCCTGTGTCTCTGTTCTCTAAATTGCAAAGGCAATATTTTATGTAAGTTGCTGGATACATAATCCTTATTAACTGGCGTTATTGACTTTGCTTTCCTGTCTGCTTTTGGAATTCAGGGGTTGTAACTTTGAGGTTTTGACAGTATATTGCGTGGTGGCAGTAATAGCGCACTTTATTGATAGAAATTTAAAAGTGATTTGGTCTATAGTAAAATGAGCTCATTTTGGAGGAAGTGGTGGGTCAAAAAAGTGATGATGGATGTCACATTGGCAGAAGCCTGTTGTGGTCAAGTGTAGGGTGCATTATCTTGCCAATACCTCTCTAAAACTTCCTTCTTACAGTATTTCAGGAAATCCATAAACATTGCACAAATTCACAACCATGATGTGAGGATGCTTCTCTCAATTTGTTTTATGGCAATACGTTAACATTTTAAGTCCTGACCTCAGACTTCAAGCTTTTGGTTTTAGAGAGATCTGTAACCTGAGCTAGCATATTCTTTGAACATTAAACCGTGGGCCTGTACTCAGTACCTGTGTAATGTCGTCTTATTAAATATTATTTTAAAGGTGGAAGTCAAGGAGTATAACTTGAGCTGAGCTCTCTTCCACTTGAACAGATTTTGTGATTTTTAATGAAATATGAGAGAAAAAGCATGTCTTAAGGAATTTGAGGATGGCTTCTTGTTCTGATTTCGTGTTTTCAAAATAATACTCAAGATAAAATGACTGGGTTAAATCTGCAGCAATGTCAAAGTTTTCTTCTTTGATGATGGCAGCCCATCGGGACTGAGCACCCAGCACTGCTGCAACTCAATGTCCCCAATAAAAATGACAGTTGAGCTGAGAATAATGAAGCTTTTCTTTTCTTGTATGCTGAAGAAAGACAAAACTTCAGTGTAACAAAGTGAGGATTTAAGCCAGTAAAATCTGTCAGTGGACACATTTCCACATACTTGCCTCAAACAGGGCTTACATTATACTATTCACACACAAATGCTGCAAAAGACCACAGTATAAAATTCTGAAGGTATTTTAATTAAATTAGTTTTCGGGTAACGTGTTGTGTGGTAAGTGATGCTTACTAGTACCATTGTTCCTATGGTAACAATTCTCCTAGCAACATGAAAAGATCTTGACAGGATCTGCTCTAGAGAATCCATTTTTGGAGTATCACCAGAGAAAACTGTATATCACTTTCTACACTAATCATCCTTTTTTTTTTATTTTTAATGTAAGATCTTCTCAAAATCACGGACCCATGGGGTTACATGAAAACAATCTAGGGTTTGAAGTTTTTGTTATTTCTGCTGTTTAATTGCCCAAGGACAACTTGAGTTTGACCTCCTGTCTTAAAATGCACTTGAGGCCTAAGAATATATTCTACATGCCTATTTCTGTTTTCTGTAAGCAAAAGTGATATTCCTCAAGCATCTTGTGGCTAATACAAATCAAGTAAACTATTCTGTTTCAGAACCCTGAATCTTGGACTCATACACAGGTATATTCCACAATAAGTAAGAGAACTCTGAAAAGAATTGGTTCTCAAGTGATTAAAAGCAGTGACAGTCATTTTATCCTGCTGCTCAAAAGACAAATGAAAGTTCATATGAAATTGTGATATGCTTATAGTGTCTTATTTCTCATTTTACTAATGGTCACATTTGATTGATTAAAATTTTCTCCACCTCCAAGCATTTTGCCAAATGGAAACATTCTATTCTATCTGTCTTAGTAAGTGACTGTTTCCTGGCATGTGAGATTAATAAAAAGTCTTATTGCTAAGTCTCTCATTGTTGGTCTACATGAAGGTTGATTTGTTTTCCTTTTCTCTGGCCACAGCTTTAGTTTACTTATCCCAGCCAGCTGTGTATTTATTTCCATGTCTAGTACCTTCCAGAAAATGCACATTTTTAAGCCCTTGCATAAAAAGACAAACGATGTAAATTTTTAAGTAGCAAAGAAGAGCCTTAACTTCTCAATTATCTTTCTGTAGTAACTTCTGACTACGAGAAGTGAGGGTGAGATGCTTACCTGGCACCATAGGGGCCGCTCTGGAATTCAGCATAGATGTGCTGTAGCCTGAGTGAACTGCAGAGTCCCCAGGTGCAGCACTGACCTGCACTTTGTGTCAGTCAGTCACCGATGATCCTGATATTTCCTGAGGACCTTTTCTGAGATACCACTCTAGACAGAGCCACACAGGATGCCTACCTGGTGCCTGGAATCTGTTTCCTCTCTGACTCTCAGCAATTCTGCTCAGACCTCCCTCAAGACAGCTACCCAGGTGCATTCAAGGGCATTCTCAGAGAAGCAATATGCTAATTGTGGATCTCACACTGCTGCTAGCTAAGCTGGATCCTGATGTACTTTGGGAGCACCCTGAAGAAGGAAACCCAAGTCAGTGACATATGCTGTTTAACCTAATAAATTATGCATCCTAATGCAATGTGTTCTTATGTCCCCCTGATACTCCTTAGAAGATATGGGATCAATAAACTACAAAAAAAAAATCATGAAAGCAGTAGAAGCAATGAATATCATATCCTGGGCCCAACTTAATTAGGTCAAGTAAAATATTTCTGAAATATATACTTACACACACACACACACACACACACACACACCTATATTTAAGACAATTGTTTTAGAGCACTTTTAGGTTTGCATAGATTGTTTTAAATAATATCTGGCCTTCCATATCCAAATAATCATTACTAGTATAAATGTTTTCAGTCTTTGCCCCAATTGACTCAATCATCTCTTTTTCACTGACAATGCTAGAACATTGGTTTTACTTGTTTTGTGCTATGACATGCAAAGTAATGTCACTAGCATATATTCCTCATGTTTTTCACCTCATGTTTTTCATACAATAGTATTAATGGAAGCAAACAAAATAGCTTATTTTAGTATCCATTCTAGCTTGTCTCATATATGTAATAACTCATGTTTACATAACAAACAAGAAATAGTAAAGATACAAATATATATTATTTGTGCATTTTGGAAGAAATAAGGAATCTACGGTGTCACAAGATATTAAAATACAAAATTCCTTTGGCCTAAATTAGGAAAAAAATAAACATAACGATAGGTTCATGTATCCATGTATAGATTGAATCCAATCTGATAAAGCAGGTATAGAAGGGGAGATGAGGATGAAAAAACATAAGGAGGGGTGAAACATCTGTTGCTGAGTGAAAAGCATGATAGAACTTTGATATCCAAAAGGAAACAGGTGACATACATGCGTGTTTCCACAGATATAAATAGTCTGTGTTTTAACAAAACTCAGGATAGAAGGTAAGGGGAACAGGCTGGCCTACTTTTTTAAAGACAAATGCTTAGGGAGTCTCCTCCCTTGACTCTGTAGCCTTGACAGCCAGATTGTTCTGATTTTGGCAGGCTGAGCTCAGGTTGGCGTAGTGCGTAGAGCATAGCGATGCCAAATAGCCATGGAGTTTTTTTTGAGAAGTTGACACCGTGGTGCTGGCAGCCTGTTTACCTATGGGCTTCTCCCTCTAAGACAACACAGAATTTCAAATCCTAAGGGAGTAGAGGCAACCAGGATATAAATTGGTGATGGCCAAGCCTTTAGCGGGCACGAGTCAACTGGGAGTTTGTAAAAATAACAATTCCCGGGCCCTATCCCCAGAGATTATGATTTAGTAGTAAATCTGGGGAGGCATCCAGAAATCCTGCATTTGATAAGCATTCCAGATGACTCTGATGCATGGTAATGAAGCACACAGTCTTTTATAAGTTGGTAGGCCTGGGTTCAAACTCATTCATTGGCTCTAAGAATTCAGTAGGAACTTAACTTTGCATAGAGTAAGAACTAAATATACTTCAGAGAAGTGAAATTGTTGTTATCTTCAGACCAAATGTATATTGAAACCAGCTAGTAAAAGTGAACTAAATCTAAAGGGGTGTTCTGTTAGAAAATGGGTTTTGGAGATACCCGACTTCTAGAGGATACTGTACTACAAGGGGAAACCTGACTCTGCTTTCTATACCTGAAGAAGCTGTGGGCTTCCTGAAGAGTTTGTAGAAGAACCTGTAGACTCTATAGTTGATAGGCTTTCCCTTAATAGAAGCACATAGGTTATTAGCCCAAGTTCCCCTGGATGGGGCCATATGCCCCATGTTCTGAAAGACCGTGGTGTAGCAAGAACTTGGCTATATTTGTAATGCTAGCAGGACCTCCCCCAGATGAAGTGAGTCTCTGGCAGCTGTGTGCCCCTCAGGGAAGCCAGGGGCAAGAGGAGAGCCATATGCTGCCAATCTGCTCCTGCTGTGCGGAGCCACTGTGTTTCTATTAATTTCAACACAGTTGTTAAATAAATTCAGGACTTCCTGTAGGTTCAGAGGGTTTTTACCAACCCCTAGTCCCCCTGAAACACTGCATACATGGCAACAAAAACTGCAGATAGGTTTTGTGAATAATTTGGTAACTGAGGGATAGAGCCACTGTCACCTACCCATTCTGCACCACGGCCTTGTTATTGGGTTGCCTATGGGTAATACAATTCCTTCCCCTGGGGTAAACTAAAGAGAGAAATGTCTTGTCTCAGTGAGACAATCAGTCAAAACCAAGTAACATCAAGCACTGTAACTTAGCTTACAATTTGGTTTTGGTAGAGGCCTATTTACATATTTGGCAATAAGTGCACCATGAAATCATAGGAAAACATGATAGAAAGAGAATGTAACACTGTGACTTCTCAAAAGCACTATTAAAATCAACTCTACATCTGTATATATTGAGTTCTTAGAGGACTATTAATCATCAGGGCATTTTTTTTTCCCGACCTCCAATAGAACGAAAAATAACTATGGAGTACTCTGGTATGGTCATAGGCCTAAGAGGAACCAGAAATTTATATTGTGCCTCCCCCCAAAAGTTATAGGGTGTATTTATTGGGTATGTATTTATTGCCATGGTCAGAAATCATTCTTAGATGAGGAAATTGAAGTAGAATGGGCAATGAGACTGCTGTCTGTGGCCTTTTTAGCTCGGCAAGGTCTAGATCTGAAACTCATCACTAGATCTCTGTGACTCTGAACGTTCCCATTCTCACTTTCTCAAGTCCTCAGCATTCCAGCCTTTATTTCTATCTCCAGGTTCAAATCTTCAACCTTTCGGCCTCAAACTGGGCTAAGAGAGATAACCCCTGCATGAGGCCTGGGACTGAGAACACAGATATGAGGAGTCTTGTTTCTGTGGAGGGACTGGGAGCTATGAGACTGGCATAGGTGATTCTGAGGAAAGCAGTGTGCGGCTGAGCCATATCAGAGCCCATGAGGAAGGAAAAATGAGTGACACTGAGTCTGCCTTTATTTAACTTTTGAGTATTTGGCTCATTGTGGAATTTTGGATGAATTCGGATTTTAAAAAACTGCATTAAAATATTAGGTGCCTGATGACTGATTGTTTGGACACCATCTTAAATTTTATGCATGAGGCAGGTGACTTACTTGCCTCATCCTGGTTGCACCCCGACTAGAAGCCTTGCAAAGTACAATGTAGTTAATAGATAAGTCCACAGTATGTGATACAGAAGTAAACATGAAAATGACAGAAAAGGAAGAAATTCACATTTATTGAGAGCTTACTACATATACGTCAGAATTTGTATTTATATATATAAATATAATGTATCACATCATATATATTTACTGATATATAGCCTATAATACATGTGTTGATATCTATATTATGCAAATATGCTATAACACACACACACACACACACACACACACACACACACACTTCTCATTTAATCCATGGATTTTACATGTGAAAGATGAGAATAGAATAGCTTGGAAAGGTTAAATAACTGGCCCAAAGTTGCAGGGCTGGGGTCAAAAGGAGAAGGTGAATGGAAGTCAGAGTAATATGTTTGTAAACTGAGAGTAAGTCATAAAGACTAATGGACTAATAATTATTGGTGTTATTGCATGTGGGAAATGCAACAAAATATTCAAGTTTTTATTAAAGAGCAATGTTTATACCTCTTTCACTGAAATTAAAAATATAAATTTGATGCTGAGAATGTAAGTTTCTGATGCTATCCTTTCAAAATTTTACAGGAAAGTTTTTGGTTATGCATGATTTCTCAAGTTCTTAGCTTGAATTACTGCTTTTTTAGCAGTTCTTTTTGTGTACCCCAGTACTATTTAGTGAGCTATGAGATGGAAGTAAAAATATTTAAATGTCAGAAAGCTTCAGAGGTAAGGTATTTCTCTATTAATCAGTACTGATGAAACCTGTATGAGTTAGAGGCAAGATCGAGGAAATCAATATTATTTATGTTGCTCTTCTTGTCATGGTGAAATAAATATCTATGAATGACGTGATGGTTAAATCAGTATGTGTTAGGGCTTGAGAAAGGACATGAATATCTATGATCATATTTTTATGCACTACTGCTTGCCGAGTGGAATAAATATCTGCTAACAACATGACAGCTAAGAGATTTGTGCGGGGATAAAGAAAGAAATATCCATAGTCTACACAAAAGCAGGATCGGATACATAAATACCAGAGCTGGGAAAGGTCAGCAATACTCACAAAAGCTTAATAAGATACTGAATATTTAAAGAAATAAATTATAGAATTGCAGCTAAATGTAATTTTTTTCATTTAAGACCAAAGAATATACATTAAGATGTTAATGAAATACAAGTTAAAAAATAAACAGGATCAAGATTTTATTTGTATACTGATGTTTTAATTTTCAATATTTTCAAAGGTACCTGAGAGGGAACACAGAGATAGGATAAAATTTTCCTGTTAGGAGTCAGGCAATCTTGGTTTTGGGGAACAGCTTTTGTCACTTACAATTTGTGACTTAGGAGAGGTATTTAACTTCCCTGAGCCAAATTGTTCTTGTATAATTGTGGGTAATGGTAGCTACTTTATGGGATAGTCATGAATATTAATGATATAAAGTGCAAAGCACTAAAAAAGTTCCAGGTACAATACCTGAAATGTATCAGTTATTCAATGAATGGTAGACCTAACTGTTGTTGCTGTTTTGGATGCAAAGGGATACTATTTCAGAACAAATATTTGACATGACCTAAAGAAATGACTATGCATACCTTGCATACATGGAATAATGAAAATAATTGATATTTTTCTTATTCCCCAGACAAGTCATACCTGCAGAATTAAAAATGGAGAGGAAAATCAATTTTAATATGCAGAGGGACCCCATATTTAAAATTGACTAGTTGCCCTTATAATTAATGATTTTTTTCTCTAAATACAAGGGATGTACCATTTACATGAAATAACCTCATTTAATAGGTTTTTCTTTTGGTTTAACAAAAGTAATAAGTTACTGACCAAGAAGAGATCCTTGAGCAAAAAATGCATTGGGTAACATTAAAAAATGAAAATTAGAGAGATAGACTAGCTACCTTCAATAATAATTAAAATGTCATTATTAGGGTATTATATGTTGTTAGAAGCTACGGAAAATAGTGTAATAATAATGTGTAAATACAGAGAAAAAAAACCTTGGGGGGATAGAGGTCTGTTTGCAATCAGGAAATAACTCACCCAAACGCACTCATGTGTTAATACCTGAGGTTTGTTGCTGGTCAGGGCTGGCAATACAAGGTGGTGGTTGACAAAATGACTCTAGGATTCTCATGTATGGGTTCTAATCCCAGCCTCACCTCTTGTGAGCTGCTGGGTCTCAGACAAGTTACTTAACTTCTCCATGCTTCTTGGACGTGTGTAAAAATGAGGTAAAATGCTAACATTCATAATATTGTGTGAGGTTTAACTAAGGTAATGCAGTTAGCAGATGTCTGGCTGTTAATAAGAGCCTGATAGATAGCAGCTGAGAGGATGTCTACTCTACTAACTGGAATGGTGCATTTATTTTTTATAATAATGGGAAATTAAGTGATTTTCTGTCTAGATGTTAAATTTAAAAATAAAAGTATTTATTTGAAATATAGACATATTTTCCAGGCTAAGTTGAACTCAACCTAACCCCTTGCAGGCATCCAGGAAATTTCCAGGCAGTGTTGTGTCGGGCTACCATCCTGGGCTTCAGAGTGATGGCATGGCTTGGAGTGAAAACTTGCCACTTTGATTTGCTTCCTCCAGATCAGAGAGCAAAAGCTTTTATTTTTTTTTAAAGATTTTATTTTATTTATTTGACAGAGAGATAGAGAGAGAGCACAAGTAAGCAGAGAGGCAGGCAGAGAGGGAGAAGCAGGCGCTCTGCTGAGCAGGGAGCCTGATGCTGGGCTCGATCCCAGGACCCCAGGATCATGACCTGAGCCGAAGGCAGCCGCTTAACCGACTGAGCCACCCAGGGGCCCCAGAGCAAAAGCTTTTAGTTAACAACTTATTTTAATTACTCTTGCCAGAATCTTATTTGTTCAGAAATTCAACCATTCCAAAAAAATACCTGAATCCCTCAGTCTTTCTACTTCTGCCAGGAGAAGAAGCATTCCGTTCACCACCACCAACCCCTGTCTCCTGGAAACCCCGAAAATAAAGGCATGGTATAGATCAAGCTGATGTCCTTTTTCAGTCAAAAGCGGAATGCTCATGTCAACTAAGCAGCTGTTTCCCACCCAACTGTCTTATTCTTCCTTATCACAGAATGGAATGCTGAATAATTATTTCATGAACGTCCAATCTTGCCTCCCCAAAAGATTGTAATTTCTTTAGTCTTGAACTTCAGGAGTGCCCAGCCTTGTGGTAGGCACATGGTAGATACTCAATGAAACCTTGTTTCTTGTTTATTAATATCTGAGAAAAGCTTAGACTAATTTTCTACTTACACAGAAATAGAAAAACTACCTATAGATTCAAGGAATGAAATGTGATGAGCAAGACATGCACATTCACCAAATAACATACAATTAAAAATGTATATATTTTTAAAAACCTTGAATGCAAAATAAAGAAGCATTCTACTATTCTAATATGGGCAATGTCTTTGAAAGTTCAGTTTCCTACTTTCATGAAGCCACAATCAAATCTTGCTATGTACCAATCATCGGAGTGTGCTAAAGTGCAAAATCTTCATCGTTACTCTGATAGTTCATTTAGCTTCTGCTGAATACTCAGTCACTTCTTTCAAATTCAGAAAAATGTTCCTCAGCATTTACCCTGTCATTTTGATGATGCTATACATCCCACAATCACAAGGAAATTGTCAGGTCTCCTTTTCTTGTATAGTAATTCAACTATGCCTTTGTAAACCTGAATTACTTGCATTGATTGGTGAAAATGATTTATTACTTTTTTCACACTTCCATATTGCTCAGGTAGAGGAAGATGTAATTACTCAGTTTACATATACACAGCACTGTTTTTAAAACTTTTACACTTAAAGTGGAGATAGATTTGGATTTGACACCCTGCAACAAAGAAAATACAGTCTATGAGATTTGAGGCAATTTACCGAGTCACAGTGAAATCAGAATGGACTTTTTATCAGAAAAAGTGGCAGAAAATTGCCAACATGAATGGCACTTCCAGATGCAAGAATAACAGATAATTTCTGGTATCTGAAGCCTGTAATCTATAGACCCAGATGACTACCAAATCCACAATTCTAGCTAGGCATCTCTCCTCAATTCTCGTCTGTTCATTGGAGGTTTATCCCACATGGCCTGCTGTCTCTTCAACCTCCAACTCTCTAAAATTGCGCTCCTCATCTTTCCTTCCAATACTGGTTACTTTGTTCACCTTTCCTATTCCTGTCAAAGTCGCCATTATTTCCCCAGGCACTGAGATGCAGGAGTGACATTTACATTTTCCTGTACATGAAGCAGCCATTGGATTCTGTGATTCTTCTTTGGGACTGCCTTTCATACCTAACTCTTTTCCATTCTGGCCGGTTCCTCCCAAGTTCACGTCTGTCATCCAGTCCTTGCGGGGAGCAATGCCCAGCAGGAACAATGACAAAACAAGTCCTTTTGTTCAAGGAAACTTTTAATAACGATTGTCCAATAGGAACAAAAACCACTGTAGTAAAACCACATTCCAAATTACTGCAGGATTCAACTACATGACTTCAAAGGAAACAAAATGGGATCTTCAACTCAGAAGGACAAAAAAAAAAAAAAAAACTTCAACTAAATTATAGTAGCTCCATACATATACGGTTAGCTTTCTGCCTCTACTTTCTTTTCTTCTTTACCCCAATTCATGATAGTCCCTTTCGTTAGACTAATATTCCTGCAACACATCGGTATTTCTTATCTCTGATAAAAATCAGCCTTTCAAAGTGACTGGTTGTTTTTAGCTCCCCCTTATAGATAACAGCCCAAAGAGATATTTTACTTTTTAAGTTTATTTTAGAAACTGGATTGTATGGTATTTGCAGTTTGTAAGGTCAACAGGGATACGTGAGTTCACTGTTGGTCTTCTATGTGTTCATATTTGGCTTATAACACAGTTGAGTGTGCTGTTTGGTTACAATTGGAAGACTAGTTAAAATTTATATGAAAATTGAAACAAACCTTTTAGAATCCCCAAATCTTTTTTTTTTTTTTTAAGAATCCTGGGATCTATCAGAGCGTAGTTACAGAAATATCTAGAATAGATCATCTCTCAGGAGCTTCCGCACTCCAGTATCCTGTGCCTTGTAAAGTTCCCGCCTGCAGCCACACAAAAATAAATCATGTGATAACAATGAGGGACAGGGTTATGGGACAGACTGAGTCAAATCCAAAAAGCTTAGACTCAGAAGGACCTTAAACGGCCACCTTCGCCCCTGACTACTTTCTAGATGGGACAATTGGGGACCAAAGAGAAGTGCAATAATTTGTTCAGAGTTGCTTAAAAGGACTGTCATAGTACTTGTGCACAGCAGGCAGCATAGGCTTCATCTCTGTGCCAGTCCTTGCTGACGTGCCAAGTCCCCTGAAAGTCAGGTGGCATGGCCCCGGGGTGGAGGGGCAGATGATGTGCACTTTGTGGGTTTGCATCACAGCTGAGGAATCTGCGGTTGAGAAAACCCAACTCTTATAATGGGATCCAGTGAGATCCTTTACAAGCCTGTTTTGACTTTTGCTCTGGATGTTTAGCTTCCAGAGCTGTTGGCCATACAAACATTCTTGAAAAGATTCGGAACCAAGGCAGCTGGCTTCTGGGCTCTCAAGATGTGCAGAACATGACACCTGTGAACCGTCTCTGAGCAATATGATGATGCGTCTCTGTTAGTTTGGAGATGGTGGACTATCTGCATGAGATGGCAAATGATAGGTAATGGCTGTTATTACTAACGGGACTATATGTTCCAGTTTGCCCATGGCAAAGCCAGGTTTAGAGCAAGGAATGCCTTGTTTTAGCACCTCCTTTCACTCTCAAAAGTGTCCCACTTTAGTACATAAATTATAGAGTCACCTAGTAATAACTCACTGTGAAAAAACATTCAATATTTGAAAAAGAGTCATTTCCAGATGATCATAAAAATTCTTCTTAGCTGGCTATGACTATATACCCAAGAATTCCTGGTGAATTTTAGCAAATTTCCCAAGTTTTTATGTATAAAGAAGAAAAAAGTTGACTTGTTTATATAAGGATTTCTGAGAAAGAACAGCAAACTTTTAATCTAAAAATGTAATTTGGGTTTGTTGTGTGTGTGTAATTCTCTCCATCTGTCCATTTGCAGACGTCTATGCCCATTTGCAAAATAATACATCTCTGAAAATGTTTAGAATATACCCACTTTAGTCATCTTTGATATAACTTTATATTCCATCCAAAGCCTTGTGACTTAAATGGATTTTTACACATTTATACTTAGACTCACTTATTAAAAGTTCCTTTTGGTATGCTGCTAACAGGTGTCAGTAAGTCTCCCGATCTAAACTGCAAAATTTAACCCAGAGATTCCCGGCCATTTTTGCTTTCTTTAACACACTTTCAAATACGAAATCTCTGTTGACACCCATATCAGATATGGTGAATGAGGTAGTATATTCTACAATATAATTTCCCCTAGAGTACAACGATATTCCTAAGTAGCTTTAGAAAAGTACCCATGGTCAGTGTACTGTGCAGTTCCTTCAGCAGGGGCTCTTCCTTTCAGTAGAACTTTCATCCACCTGACTGTGATTTTATACACCCAAGAGAAAGATTTTGGCTTGACATGTATCTGTGTCTTTTATCTCTTACTCATAGCAAATTGTGTCCTGTTCTCCACTGCATCTTATAGCTTGTTCTGCTCAATATTTCATCTGATCAGCATTATCATAACAGCCTTCATATTTATTTTAAGGAAAAATTAATGTATACATTACTAAAATCAAAGCAAAACAAAACTTGTAAAAAGTTTGTGTTTCATACCACCCCAATTATTGTGACCCCTTGTTTGACAATGTATTTCTAAAATTTTTAACCAAAGTACTCATAAGGGCAAAGGAGAAAGAATGCATAGCATCAAGAGAGTCTGGGGGATGGTAACCCAAGGCCACTCTTTTCTAACATAAAATCACATTGAAGGTTTGAGTAGGAATTTTCCAACTTATTTCATAATATATCTGTAAACTTTGAAACACAAAGAACAACTTCCAAATATTTGAAGATTTATAGAATTTCTAGCAAACTGTACCAAGTTTGTCTTGCAACCTGAGTACACCATGCTGCATGCAGTCTGAAAAGCATTGGTTTAAAACATAAGTGTGCTTGGCTATAATTCAAATGGCAGACAGGGTTCTAAGAATTTCTTTCTTTACCTTAAATTTCAGATTGTGAAATCTGAAATTTTTTTCATACTTTTCTCACCCCATATCTATCTATCTATCTATCTATCTATCTATCTATCTATCTATCTATCTATCTACCTACCTACCTACCTACCTACCTACCTACCTACCTATCTATCATCTACCTACCTACCTATCTGGCTAGCTAGTTCATTTCTAAATAGCTACATTTAAACAATATTAAATAATATTAATTACTTCCACCAACATGATCCAACATTTATTCCTAAGGAAGGGCCCCTTCCATTTTTCTTAATAAGTGAAAACAGGATAATCATTGTTTTTTAAGTTTCCTATCAGCTTTTATTCTTGTATGTGGCGGATTAAAGACAGCTGGAAACAGTCACACCAAGGCAGGATTCTGGTAGCATATGAAAGCCTCAGGGAATGGCTCTGCTCCAAGCTAAGGGGAAGAGAAGGAAATAGACAGGTTGACCTGCTCTGTGGTAGTCACCTTCATGTCCACTGTTCTACTCCATCCTCATGACAACTTGGTTCAAGACTTACTTAGTATCCTCACATCATTGCTTTGAGCTAGGTGCTATCATTATTCCCATTGTATAGTTGGGGAATCTAAGTTTCACAGATATTAAGTAGCTTACTCATATGGAACTGTGCTTGGCAAACTCAGATGCAATACAAACCAAACTTTCCTTAAAGCTCTTGCTCTTAAACATTGCTAAACTTTGGCCTTCAATTTATTTCATGATGGAAATGGAACTTTTTTTTTTTGTATCTTTCTTGCAACCAGTAAATTAAGGCAAAGTAAGATTGAAGGTGGGCCAGGAAGCCAAGGTGTGATTGGCACTAAAATTTATCTTTGAATTGTAAGAATATGGAGAAACTTGTATTTACCAGAGTTTATTTCTGCCTCTGGGAGGAATATCTTGCTGAGCAGTCTAGGTGACAGGGTGAGAATCTAAGGCATTAAGGGATTATGCTTCAGTAAAAAATGTCACTTGTCTGCTTTTAACGGAAGGTAGGTCTAGATCATTCCTGAGCTTTTATATCATTGAAAAAGATATGAAATTTTGGGGCCGCATCTTAATTGTGTGGGAGAATAGATTGAAGGCCGAGAGATGCCACCAGCAGAGCTCCGACAGCCTCATCCTGATGAAGCATGGTCCTAGGTAGAAGTCTCGCATGAATCCGAATGACACGCAGTTGTAATCATATACCAGCAGCACTAATTCTCAAGTTGAAAGCCCGAGCTTTACTGAATTCATTACTAAACCCCCAAGGTTGACAACCCCAGAATTCCCATAATTGGTAGGCTCTACCCTAACTACAGTCTTGGTAAGAGAGTCATCGTTCCAGTACTTTTCACCCCACTGCCCCTTTTTACCAGCTCATTCAGTAATTGAGGACATCTGGGACCCTATCTTATTCTGGGTCTAAAAATACGCCTCCTCACTGACACCATTTTGAGGTGTCCAGATAGACACTCTAAATGAGATCATTTGACACCGCATATGTAAATCCTCCAAAGTGGCTGTTACTCTGGCGTCACTTCAGTGACAATTCCAGCGTATTATAAAACATTTTAAGTAGTGCCTTTCTCTTTTTCTCTCTCTGTCACACACACGCAGACACACACACACAGGATTACATAATAAAGATAGAAGCTATATTTTAAATGTGCTGATAATAGCTTTTGTGTCTCTGGAAACCCAATAAATAAGGGCTTTACTCTTCTAAAAGATAGATTTTTGTTGTTGTTTGTTTGTTGTTTTACTGTTTACTCATTCAACAAGAAATCACTGAATTCTTCCTTCATGCTATACTGTAGTGAACAAAAGAAAGTCTCTGGTCTCATGGGAGTTTGCATTCCAATGGTTTGAGAATGACACTAAACAGATAGATGTCCCATGGTGATAATAAGTGCCCTGAAGAAAATAAAGGTAGGATGGGCAGTGATGGGGTGGGGGACTCCCTGCCTACAAGGAGGTTAAGAAAGGCATCTTTGGTAGGGTAGATTTTGAATAGGGACCAGAGGAACCTGAGGGCTGCCTTTTCCAGAAAGAGTGCTTATTCCTGTTTCAGGAACATCACAAACCTATTGACAAAATGATATTGACATTAGAGCAGTTGAGAAAATGACAGGTTTTTTTCCTATTTTAAATTTTGTGTAAATAAGCCAAGAACTATGAACATTTTTGTTACTTTAAAATGTCTGTCAAGGAAGAACAGAGTCCTGAATTAGGAAGAAGGAAAAAAAATAACTGCCATGTTATTTTCCACTTATACAGTTTTTAATGGTTTCTGTTCAATTTTCTTGAGGGTTTTGTGATTTAATTTTCTGAGATAAAGTGATCTGCTAAACCGTAAGACACAAAGATGGAACGGATTAGTCTCCATCAGGAAGAACAAGAATCAAGGATGCATATGTTGATGTTATATAGTCCTTTTAAAAATAAAAATCACACAAGGGTAGAGAATGAGAAGAAATACCTAATGTGTTTTTTCCTCTCTCAATTGTTTCTACTTCTCTCTCGTCTTTCCTAGAGTAAAATGTCTAAACGTTTTTTTCCCCTTTAGCCTCATTTGAAGTGAAATAAGACCTTTAATAATACTAACACACTATTCCATACTTTCTGAATTTTAATGGTCTGGACATTTGATGATCTCAAAAAGGATTAGGGATAGAATCATCTAGTAACCAAATAAAAAAAAATCCCCCCCCCGCTATATGTATGTGCATGCACACACACACATACACACATTCATACGTATACAATGTATACAACTGCTCCCTGGAGGAGTCTCATTTTCTATCAGAATCAGAGAATATACCATGTAATAAAGATAATGGTGGTCGTGATAAAAAAAAAATACTCTCATTGGGCTCTCTTATATCCAGGTTATCTATAGTTTGTCTGTCTTTCCTCATGTCCCTGGGTTTGGTATCATAATTTTCTGTTCAGGTAAGGGAATGGAAGTTCTGAGAGGTTGGCTATTGCCTCCAAGATGATACAACAAAAATGTTGCGAAGAGTATATTCTGACACTGGGTGTCTATCCTATTCCTGTTACATTCCGCTGCTAGAGAATCCTTCCCTAAGGTAGGCTACATAATTTTGAAAGGTGATATATTTCCGGCTTTGCTTAGGGTAGAGTCAAAAATGTGGGTTTTAGAGAGTGAATCCTGGTCTCCTATCTGCAAGAGTTTCATTTCTGTGAAAACCTCATGGGGTTGTGGCAAGCATTCAGTACATAAATGCAGGTTCTTGTCCTGTGCCTGGAACATCATATGTGTTTGACAAATGTTAGTTAAAAACATGACAAGAGCAACAACAAAAGAGAAGCAGGGTGGAGAAAGATATTTCTCCCACCAGTGTCTAAAAGAGTCCTTAATTAGCTTCTTCTTCACTTCCCTGAAAAGTGAAGCCATTCAGTATTTGTTGTTAATTTACTGGTCATAGAAATAGGAACTTTGATTTAGTAACTCTTCTAAAGTGTTCTGTTTGTTTCAGTTTATAAGGAATCACTAATTTGAGTCCTTTGAGTTTTAACACCAAAAATGGAAAACCAAAGCTGTCATTTGTGAAATCCTTCCCTTTTATTTTAGCCAGAGGAAAAAATATATAGATTACATGCACAGAGGAAATGAACCTATGCAGTACATATGTTTCTAAAGTTATAAGTGAACAGACTGTTGGCAATTTAATAATGCAGTGCTGTGGTGAGTAGCACAGACTTGAACAAGTCACTCCATCCCTGTGAGCCTCGGTTCTCTTATCTGTAGAAGGGGGATGATGTTAGTATCTAGAAGAGCAAATGAAATAAACATTAGGTGTTCTTTTTTTTTTTAATAGAAAGGCTTTATTTACATAAGAGGCTTATGAAATCCATGCTATGCTTTCAGTAAAAGCAAAGCTTCCATCAATGCTTATTTATGGTTATTTAAATTTTCTTTCTCTATATACATTTCCTAGAAAGAAGTGGGTGTTACTCTTTTTAACATAATTGTCTACTTTGTTTCTTCTTTGATTCTCTTCCTTTCTGATTTCTGAAGTGGCAGCAGGGAATCTGATAATCAGTTCTACTAAGTTGATAATGGGATATTTATCCTTTTCTGTGTTCTTTTTGCAACTACTTCACACACACACACACACACACACACACACACACACAACACACAGGGCTTTGAGATGGATAACTGGAAGTGATGGGCTGGCTCAAAGAATTGGGCTCAGTGATGGGAGTTGCAATGCTGAGGCAGCCGACATAAGACCCATTTCTAGATAGATGGGAATGTCAGGTAGGTTTTCCCAAGGAATCCACCAGCTTCTGTCTTGCTTAGTGTTAGAACCCCTTAGAAACATGTGGATTAGATGGCAAATGAATTTGAAGCTTTTGAAAGATAGTTCATTCTTTTCATCATAACCAAATTAAACATGCTTATTTCTGTGGGCGGTTGTAGAACTTGTCTCCCGCAGGAAGGGAAAAATACTCCCCTTGTAAATCCAGGCTCACCTCTCATCGTAATTTGTCACTTTCCATCAAACTACTTTTAAAAATGATGGATGTTAATGATCACCTTAGTTAGGAGGTGTCATCGTTTATTTAAAAAAATTGAGCAAGTTGGATTAATAGTTAGAATTATAACTTGGAAGCTTGGGCATTATGGGGAAGATCAAAACCCTTTTTCTGAAAATAATGAAGAATTTATTATTTACTAGGGACTTGATAGAAACAGAGCATCACCTTAAATATCATCATGCTCCCAATATTTTATTTCCATATTTCTCACACAAACTTACCAGACTTAATTTATTGGCAATAAAATACATGGAATTTCTATGTGACTGGAAAAAAAATTGGCTTTATTTATCACATTTGGAATCTGAATCGGATATATTCAAGTTTAATAACAGCTTAATTGATGTGAAACTTTTAATAACTAGTTAAAATTCACACACTTATTTGGAGTGTGAATCTGTTGACCTTTTGTTGAAGGAATTTCCTATCGTTTCTATAGTCTTTTATATCTAATTATATGAGTGATGATAAGTTTGAAGAAAGAGGGTATGCTTAAGACATGTGCTATAGTTCTGTAATTTGGAGGATCTTATAACTCTTGCCAGGAAACATGATACACAGAAGATACCTACTTCAAAAAGGGCCGAAAAGCAATGACAAGAGGGGAACAGTTTCATTAAAACGTGTGGCTAAATGCAGCTTTTCTTAGTTCCCCCAGGGGGAGCAGGACTTTGCATTTTTGGCTAAGTCTGGCTGACTTGAAAGGCATCTACTATGTTGTATATTATTCAGTACCTTGACAGGTTATTGATAAAAAATATAAGGTTTGATTTTTCCTCCATACAAAGTCTGTCCTTGGGGCATTAAAGACCCTACAGGGCTTCAGATTTTTTTCTTTAACAGCTAGTAAGAAAATTTCCCTTTTAGTAGCATGTAGGTGGCTTAATACACAGGTTTAGCAGACTCGCTAAACTGACCTTACACCTTCTCCAAGACATACATAGCTAGGAACGGGCCCCAGAGTAACTTGTGGGTGATCATGGAGGTGGAGGATGACCGTCTGAGGCCCCGAATGGGGAGAGGGTGAAAGGGTTAAATTGAATACACCATTATAGGGGCCCTGCTGCCGAAATCAGTGAGAGACTAGCAATGTCGAATAGCAGTCTAGATTTCTTTGATGTTACCTAAAAGTGTACTCTACATTTTATTTCAGATTATTCTAGGATGTTAGAGAAACCCAATGGAGAGAAAAAGCTTTCACCTTCAATTAGCATATGAAGTTGTCTGCTTTTACAGACCAATACCATTCCCACCTGCCTGGAAAAGAGGTGGTTTGAAGTATGTCTCTTGGCAGCTAAACTCAATCCCCACATGCTAGGAGTCAGGTAGAGCAATGAGCGGTGTGGATGTGAACAATGGGATTCTCATGATTGGGAAACAGGTTTGCCAGAGGAAAAGGAAAGAAAAGACACACTAGGAGTAATTTCAGGGAAGAGAAACAGACCCCAACCCTGGAGCACACATGAAGAACAGTGTGACATTATGGACTAAGGCCCCACTATTCTCTGAAAGATAATTTGAGACTACACATAGATGATTTCTGCAGATGGGAAACATTATACTTCGCTACTTTAAACACTGGCTCACACTCATAAGTAATTGCTTTTTGAAAAAAGGAAAAATTTGCAAGGTGCAGTGGAACTTCCTCCCGGGTCAGGGGACTTGGGAGTCAAGGCTGATATTGGAGGCGTAACCATGAGTGAGTCACCCCCTGCTACGTGCATTTGATTCTCAGCTGCAAAGCAATAAATCTGGATCAGGTGATGCCCATACTACCTCCGAGCTATCAACATAAAACATTTAAGGAAATTCTCTTAAAATTTAATTACATACTTAATCATTTGAAACATCATATAATGTTTTGATAAACATACATTTTTCATATGGAGTCCTTTTTTTTTTTAATTTTTCTGTGCTTTTCTTTCACTCAGCTAAGGTATGGGGGGGAATAAAAGTGTCTTAGAAGACACTGCATAAGCATGTGTCATGCGAGTCCGGCTTTCCTGATAACTTAGGTTATTTTGGGCAAGTTATATACTGTGACTGTAAAACTCTGGCTGTTAATTTAAATTCAAGAAACTTGGGCACCCTAAAGCTGTACTAAGAAGCTTTCCATCTCAGATTTTGCAATTTGTGTGGTTTTTTTTTTTTTTTGGCTACTTATTTTAATCTTGTAAAAATATTGTATTCATAGAGACAAAGACTAGAAGAGGAAAATATTTGTTCTAAGTTCCATGATGGGTGTTTCTTCCTCTGTTCCTTTATCATAATTGTAAAATACTTTAATAATAATAATAGCAAGTGCTATTTCAGAAACTTAAAATTAATTGAGTTATCTTGCAAGTGTGAGACGCTAACTAGACCTGAATTTTATCTTTTTTGTATCTTAAAAATTAGATATAAATTAATTGCTCTATTCTCCTGAATTGATGGGGTTCACATCACCCCATAAGGCATCAGAATGTTCTGACTGGGATAAATGTTTTTCTCCCTTAAACACAGGCCCGTTTCTTTGTGTGGTAATATTTCCCATAAGCAATAGAATGGGTAGGGATTTGGGGAGCTGAATTCATTGCTTCTGGGGAGGCCTCTGGATACGAACGTTAAGCTTGGTTGGCTGGCCCAGTCTCTTGGATCCTATTGCCCCAGAGCAGGGCTTTAGGAGGCAGCTGGGATCTTCACTACATCTGGTTATACTGGGTATTAAGATAAGAGGAAGGGAGATGATACTTTTCCCATCTGTGCATTGGAGGATGCCTGATTAGTTTCAATCCTTACTCAAGGGGAGAATAAAACTATTTAAGTAATTTAGCTTAGGAAAAAAAAAACTTACGAGTTAATTCAGGAAATAAAGGAAATTTCCAAAATGATTTGAAGTGTTCCCCTCTATTTGTTTCAGCAAGTCTTAGGCTTTTCAAGCTCATTTGAAAGCATATATTTCTGCCCACTAAGCTCAAACACCACTGATGTCAACTCAACTTTCTAGACCCTTAGGAACTTCCAAATGTAAACCCACCATTCTGGTTTTTGTAGGACAGTGTCACAGTGGGATTTCTGGTGAGAGTGACATTTACTGAATCTTAAAGAGTGAGGACGAATCCAATAGAAAAAGTGAGGGTGTAGATAAGAAGGACCTTCCAAGTTGAAGGGCTATTGTGACCAAAGAAAAATCATGTGAGAAAAAATAGAAGGAGTTGGTGTTTCCGGAGAATAAAGGGGGGTGGGTAGGGGATGAAGAGAGATGAAGTTTACAAAGAAAGCACGAACCAGGTCACAGAGGGCCTTTTTAGGGAGTTCAGCCTGTTTTCTACAGGAAATGGAGAGCCACTTAAAGTTTTTAAAAGGGCAATGGCATATTTGCATTATTTATATAGATTTCTTCAGCAGTGTTGTGGGAGACAGGGTGGAAACGGTTAAACTGAAGGCAGGAGAAACTGTGAGGTGTTCAGGCAAGACATGGTGATAGACATACTAAGGAGAGGTTAGTGAGGGCGGAGAGAACAGGCACAGATTCTTTAGTTGCACTTGGATGACACTGAGGAGGTTAAAATTTATAGAAGGATATTGGAGGTAATTGAGAAAAATAAAATGACCAGCCCTCTCCTACCCTGGCTGGTTGGCAGTACCAGCAACTACTGAAGAATATAGGGGAGAGTAGAGAGAACAGGGAAATCAGTGGTGGATGTTTGGAGGAGGAAGTGTCTGGGGACAAGCTATCTGGTAGGCAGCTAGGTAACTGGGTCTGTGGTTTAGGAGAAAGCTGATAGTGGGAAATCATGGATCAGGGACTCATCAAAGTCTATAAGTAGCAACTGAAACCATGTAAAGAGACCAGAGAACCCAGGGAAATTATGTACCATGGAAAAACAGAGTGCTTGGGAGAGAAGCCTGTGGAGCCATAGCATTTAAAGAACCAGCAGGACACATTTTGTAAATTACTTAATACCCCCTGCCCAAACTCGGATAACAGCTACTTCATTTTTGTGTTGTAGAACAAGAGGAGGTAACACATGGACAGTGTTTGACTTAACTTTGATATTCGCTAAATGCTCCTTTTTCTTCCTTCTTCATTTCTATACTAGTGCTGTTGCTTTATTACAAAGCAGAGATGGTAAATGTGATAATTGCTTTAAACAAGAGCAGAACATGTGCCGTTTTTGTGCTAGTTGTAGCGCATGAAAATCTTACGTAGACTTGAATGAAATGGCTTATCTATTCAAATTGCATGAAAAAAATTGCTTAATCTTACACTTGAAAAATGTTTGACCCTGTCATCATATATGACCCAAATTTGTAAATGGATTGCTATACCTGCATTTCTAGAAATGTCCGCTTCTATGTTAAAATCATAGTTTTAGCTGGAGTGTGGCAATACATAATCAGTAATTCATTAAGTACACATATTCAGGAATGACCTGGCTCATTCTAATGCTCTACTCAAGTGCAAGGTAATGGAGTAAGTGATAATGTTGTTCAAGGATAAAGAATCTTGTCAAAAACAGGCTAGGTCATTTCTATAAAGACAATTCATTTGATGGAATCGGCAGAGAGAGAAAATAAGAGACAGGAGTGGGGAGGTCATATAGACAAAGGAGCATATTGACTGGCTCTGTGCTACACGTTTTCTACCCCATGTGTCTAGCTCAGTATAAATTTATTTAGTAAACACAATTATTTTAAGTCGATGATAGACATTTGTGGAAAACTTCTGAACATTTGGCTCTAAACCTCTATCCATGAAAATTATAAGTTTTAAGCTTGTTACCCTTAGAATTCTATCATTTTTTCCCCAAAAGTAAACATAAGCATTTATGATACCTGGTCACCACCAACTATGTGGTAGATATGAACCAGCTCTTACATGGGGTAATGGCTAGTTTGAAAGTCTTCTCTGTGCCAACGATTTACTTTCCCTTACATTTTCCAAAGTGGTTTTCTTAACATAAGAATCCAGTCCTGTGCTAGAGGCCGCTGAGCTGTCTAGCTCTGCCCCTCAGGTGCAGAAATGGGTCTATGAAGCCCAGAGCTGTTGCTGTCGCCACCACTGGGGGACGGAGCATGTTTGTGCTCACACGTGGAAGCTTTTTGCTTGATACGCGTTGACTCCCATAGAGTGATGGTGTGGAACTGCAGTCAGCAGTCATCCACTGTGGAGTTGGTTGCTCCTTCTGAAATTGAAATAAATTGGCTGAGGGAATGTGCAGAACAGCAGTTGGTGAATTTAACACAGGGCACTGTGGGCCCACACGGATAATGACTGTATTATATTAAAGCGGAGAAAAGCAAAAGGGAAAACCTACTTAAGAATATTGTATCTCTCAATACATATCAAGCCATCAGAAATGTAAACAGATCTTTTATTATTTTAATTGTAGCAAAACTGAGTGAAGAGGGAATTTAATTAGCCAATGAATGCTTTCACTGGAACTTCCATCTCTTGTTCATCTGCCCTTGATTATTGCTGGTAGATTAATCTCTCCAGTAACAGGACTTTCCAGAAACAATTCCTAAGCTCAAGAACTTACTCTTTTTTTTTTTTTTAAAGACTTTATTTATTTGACAGAGAGAGACACAGCGAGAGAGGGAACACAAGCAGGGGGAGCGGGAGAGGGAGAAGCAGGCTTCCTGCGGAGCAGGGAGCCCGATGCGGGGCTGGATCCCAGGACCCTGGGATCATGACCTGAGCCGAAGGCAGACGCTTAACGACTGAGCCACCCAGGTGACCCGCTCAAGAACTTATTCTTAGACCAGATCTGAAAGGCTTTAAATTTTGTACCCCAGCTTCTTTATTCATTTCTGTTACCCACCAACCTCTACGTGGATGCTTCTCCATTTGTAGAGGTGTTTGTGGGATTTCAGAGGAGCCCAGAAAGAACCCTGGCTGCCCTCCTCTCTGAAGTGGGGGAGAAATGACTGGTCCACCCAATCTTTTACGGGTGGAAGTCAGATTCAGGTATGGGGCCTTGAGATAGAGAGATGAATAAGAAATTCTCTTTGCCCTCTAAGGGCTCATAATTTAGGAGAAAGAGATAAAATATAGCAAATATTTATGCTGTAATAAAGTGAGTATAACATACAAGGGAATTGAAAATAGGCAATGACTAAGAGGTTGACTGGTTGGAGAGGGATATAGGAAAGACTGATATCCTAAAAGAGGGGAAAGACTCTGGTATAAGTGGGTATGACATTGACTTTGAACTCAGAAATCCGGGGTTTGAAGCCTAGTTTAACCATGTTGGACATGCCCCATTAATACTGTAGGCCTTGTGTTCATCTATAAAGTGGGATCTAAATAAGAGGGTGTTTTGCTTTATCAGAGATTTTCTGTGCATTCTAAGTCAATACCTTATCGCCCCACAAAAGAAATTCCTTGTCTTCTTAATAGTCACTTAACTTTTACTCCATTCCACATTGTACATGTCTCCAACATGAAATCCCAACCATGTCTCCCAGGGAACACTAATACCAATCCTAACCTTTGCTGGGCTTTTTGGGTCTCTGCTCTGGCATTCCCAGTAGACGTAGTCATACCACTAACAACAAGAACATCAGCAATAATAATAGAAACAGTGATTGCAAACAGGGACTGAGGGTCAATTTGTTTGGCCATCTATTATTTGCTTCCCATAAATGATCTCACTTAACCCTTATTCTATCCTACGAGGTAGGCATCCTTACTTCCATTTAAATGACAGGAGCCTGAAACTCAGGGATGATAAGGGACCCTTCCAAGGTTATCGAGTGAGTCAGTGACAGACCCAACTATCAGACAGATCTTTCTAACTTCAAAGGTTGCCTGCTACCCTGTTCTGTCCATTAGAGTCTACTCCTCTGCCCTTTAAAGTTTTCAGAATGTGGGGAAGAGGGAGATTTTATAGGAACTTAATGCATCTTTGGTTGGCAGACTAATGTATGGTCTCAGAACTCGCCCAGAAATGCTCAGAGTAGCCCTAAATTGTGGAAAGGCAGGCTCTGGAAGGGAGCCTAGAGAACGTGCTGAACGAACAGTAGATGGTACAAAACTTCACAGAGGATCTCAGAGGATCATGTTCCCAGCAAAAATTCATAATCATAATGTTTAAAAATGACTAATATTCTATAATGTCAGCAGAAGAAGCTGTGCTCACTTTATGGCTTCTGTGGGAATAACAACATATTTTTTTTGTGCGCAGAGCCTAGATTACTCTTCTTAAGATGCTTTTTTGATATTTCACCTAGAGGTGCTTAAAAATTTGTGTAGGCAGTGCTGTCTTTTAGATGAAAACAGAAATATCAAGGCAAAAAAATGAAAGTGTTTCTTCAAAAGTTCATGAGGTAAAATCATTGATAGATTGATGTTATTGTCATTGTTTAAAGACCATTCACTGGAGGTGGTAGAAGGTGAATTTTTGAGAATGCAGCTGAATAGGAACATAAGGAAACATTCAGAAATGTGCCATATGGAAAAAATATTTGTCTTTATGTAAGTACAATTGAACACTGTAGCCAACAAGAATAATTGTTAGATCTTCTCTTTAGGTAGTTATTTTTCTGGAATTATTTGCAACCCAGCCCTGCCCAGAGGCAAGGAAAATGAGCTAGATGTGTTTTTGAAACTCTTTTCAGAGTTATAATTTTATGATATTGTAATAAATTCCAAGTTGACCATAGGGAGTGTGTTGTTCTACACAAGCATTTTATTGCTACTATGCATTTGCAGTAATTGGAGATAATTTACTATTTTATGAAGCATAACAGAATAATTGCGCAGTATTTTCAACTTTAAAGAGAAAAGACTAGGAGAGGTCTGGTCAGAATGATGAATGATTCACATCCCCCCGTGAATGTTTCCTTTTAAAAATGTAAAATCGTCACATGCAACCATATTCCAGGTTTTCATTTTTAAAACATTTTAATCTTCATTTTATTAGAATGTTGCCAATTTGGTGTTCTACTGAGTGTGTGTGAATGATGCTAACGTTTTCAATTTTAGAAACTCTTTACTTTTGCCTCTATGTGACATACACATCGATTTTATAATCCAGTGGACCTCCTTCCTCCTTAAAGTCACATTAGTATTTTGTCCAGATGTAATCTGATCCATATAGGCCTGACCAGCAGTATCCAAACATGTCCTTTGTTTTGTGAACGTACTTCAGATAGCTATATTCTGCCTCATTTAAGAAGTGTTTCTGGCCTCGACTTAAAATCACAATCATGACCTTTAGGGGAAGGCTGTGTGAAGGAATTTTTCCAGGCTTGGAAAGCCCCAGAGGGAAGAGCACTGCAGACAGAGTTGTTGCTTAGCTGTGTTGCCCCTCTGCAGCTCTGGGCTTAAATCATCGAGGAGGAGGGAGATTCCAGCATTCACTTCTTATCTCCAAGTAAGAGCAACTACCTAACCAAAGAGCAGAGGGGTCAAGCTTCTAAAGGGCACTCTGCTACCTCCCCTCACCTTTGGATTATCCTACAGGCACCAGGGTTTGGGTGGTGTTTCTAAACTTTCCTGAGAAGGGAAATCCAACGATGAAGAAAAGGTTTTTCCTTTGGGCTCCATACTGCCTGGAGTGGATGAATTACAGCATTTATGTTTCTCCTGCAAGTCATGCTCTTGCACATCAGGGCCTTGACGAAACTCTTCTTTCTCTCTTAACTACTCATTCTTCAGGTTTCAGCTTATTCATATGACTACCTTAATCCATCAAGGCAGTATGAGCACTAGTAATCTGTGTTCCCACAGTGCAAGGGGTCTTCCTTAACAAAAACATGTCAGGCTCTTTCCTGGTCTTTCTTCTGCTACACTGCTTTTTTGTGAAGGTGAAGACCATGGGGGTTTGCTCACCATTTTATCATCAGAATGTATTATGCTCCCTATTACAGAGTCAGAACACAGAAAACACTGAACAGAAGCAGCAGAGATGGAGAGACAAAATAATCCGAGATAATTTTCCATTTTTGAGACAGCACTAAATAGGACTATGGGAATCCCTATGTCAAATTTGGAGCACGCCATGACTTGACCCAGACCAGAACTCTAGTGCAACTTTTTTGGGAAGTGGGCTTAGTGGTGAACAGATCTTTTATTAAAACTTCACATTTCCCTGGCAGGTCATGCTATCTTCCTTGTTCTCCGGCAATATTTCCTAAAGTCAGCATGGAATATAAATAGATGTTAAAAGAAAACAGATTTTATGATCACCCAAGTTTGGAAAGCACTGGTTGAATAAAGTTAAATAAGTTTTATTTTTAGCATATTAGAATCTGATACATGCTGCCTAATACACAGTATGTAGCTCCAAAGGAAAGAGACATGTAAATTTCCAAAATGTAATTGACAATAGAATTTATAACACAAAGAATTTCTTGGCCACCTAACACCACCTGGTTTGAAAGCCATATCTCTTTAGCATAAAATATCTATCATTAAAGAACTATTTATTCAATGCCCATAAGTGCTAGATTCAAAGGTACAGCATTTTTTCCCCCAAAGGTACAGCCCTTATAACAAGTATCTTCTTATATTTCATTTGATAAAAACATCTAGTTAATTCTTTGAAGTTGATCCCCTAAGGCATATAGGGATGTAAATTGTTAAAGTTATATTTAGCACCATATACTTACTATCAACATAATTAAATTTGACTCCGAATACATAAAATATTTTGGTTAAGTTATAGGTGAAATGCAAATATTCTAAAAATAACTACTTTTGAAAACAGCAATCAAAATTGACTTGACATTTTGGAATTCAAAGATTTTTGTGCTTACTCATTCGGCAGCAGCTACCTTTAGACAAGTTCATTATCTATATACTTCTGTTGGTGTTTGTAGATGAGTCTAAAGAAATCCTTTTATTTATCTAATTTATACGCCTTTCCTTTGTCTGCACTCTGCCAGTTTAGATGTCACCTGTAATAACTATGAAAAATTGCTGTGTGCTTCATGTTCTTCTTCTTCTTTTTTAATCTGCGGTAGAAGTTCTCTACAACTACCAAAAGGAGTTTAGTTCCAAAAAATATCAAATCTAACTTAACTGTACTGAGTTGAAATCTCTTGCTTTAGTAGGGGTTTTGTTTAGTATGAAAACTCATCAGTGGGGAATCTCTTAAAATTGTGTCATCTATTTTAGGGAAATAAACTGAAAGAACGTGTTTATTTTAGAACACCTAAATATTTTCTGTAATATAATGGTGTAATTAAGTGATGTTACTTTATCATCCTCAGCTTTGAAAACTCGAGTTTCTTACCACATTCTACATTCACCTGCTAGATAAATCTTCACAAATCCCAGCTTCAATAATGTCATTCTCCTGCTCAAGACTCAAGGGCTCTCCATGGCTTATCAGATCATGAGCTCCCTAGGCTGGCGTATAAGGGCCGAGCAGTACATTCTTACTCTTCGTTGTCCCCTCATTGCTCTCATTAATCTGGTTGTCTTCCCAAAACATGCCTTCCAGGTTTCTTGTACCTTTTGTTTACTGTCTCAATGTCTTACAGAATGACGGCCCTCATCCTCATCATTTGAAACCAGCTCTCAGATTATCTCACTTCATGAGTCTGTTTTAAATCCAGCCCTCAGGATGACATCTCTTGCATTTGGGAACCTATAACTCCCTGTTTTAAAATCCTCCTATACCTAGCACGTTGCACCAGGCTTGACATACGGATTTAATCACTTAATAAAGATTTGTCCAGTGAATTATTGACCCTCTCATAGCATCTCTTTATTGCCTTGAATTACAGTTATTTGTGTTTTTTCTGTGATTCTTTCTACTAAACTTTAAGTTCTCTCAAGGGCAAATATTGTATTTATTACTTCCTACCAATGTACTCTGCATTAAACAATTAACTGAATTAAAGAACACTCTTTTTTTGTCCATTTAACTTGAGATGAAAAATTAAAAAATTCTTGTGGCATGCTATCACTTCAATGTAGTAACATGTTTTGAGTGTGAAATTTGGTATACCAGGAGCACCACTTATATTTTCTTAGGAGACCAATTTCTCATCTGAGTTGTAAAAGAAACAACACTGGACAGAGTCCAAAGACAGGTGTTTGAATCTCATTTTCTTTTGTTGGAGCATTTGTAACCTTGGCCAAAGTTCTTAACTTTTCTGTCTTGGGTTTCTCATTATTTAAAAATAAGAACATTACACTCACCACAGAGGCTTACTTTAAAAATTAACTGATGTAAAACGTGAGAAAATACATTGCAAACCATGAGATACTTTGAAAAATATTAATTCATTCAAAAAATACTTTTTGAGTGTTGAATCTCTGGTAGGCATTATGGAAGTCCCTGGAGATAGAAAATAATAGTCTTTTATTTTTACAATTTGATATTACATTAAGATGAATGAAAAACTCATTGTCTCCGTTTGGAAGGATCTGACAGTCCAGAAGAGACCAATGTATAAATAATTAGAACACTGCGTATTTGGGGGTGGGGGCGGGGAGACCTATGACTGAAAGGCAGGAGGGACTATTAGCAAGAAGAGGAAAGGCACCTAGCAAAGAATGGTGGCAGGAGGGCTTCCTGAGTGGTGACCTGTAGGATAAACTTAGCCCTGAAGTGGGGGTAAAGGCAGAAAGAATATTCCAGGATGAGGAAGAGTATTTGAAAGATACAGAAAGTATGAGAAGGAAAGGAGAAATTCTGGATTTTGGAGGTGGGGTGAGTGTAGTATAAAAATACCTTTTTTTGATATATTCCTCTGATGTATTTCTCTTTTTTGCTCCACAGCCTTCTGTCTTAAACTTTGTTAGGAATACTATTCTAGATCATGGAGACATATAAGGATTTTCTTCTCAGTGAAATGAGAATTTTTACATTTTAAATGAGGTTGACTTAGAACATTCTTCATACTTCACTGTTATATATAGTGAATATTTTGAAAAATAAAGTTACCCACAGTGTGGATGAGTGGTGAGGAGTACTGTCGAGTTAGACCAATGGGCGCATAGTCCAACTTCATCATTTTATTGTTGCATGTCCTTGGGCAAATTACTTAATCATTTGACTATAAAATAACAGTACTTAATTATAAAATTATTGTGAACATTAAAGGAAGTAATACAGGTAATGAGTAAGTACATTATCTGATACTTGGTAATAATTCACCAATTGTTAACCTTTGTTATTTAATAACCAATAATCATTTTTTTCTATGCACTTCCATTTATGCTTTATTTGCAAGTCTATACATATTTAATTAAAGCCTTGCCTAGAGTAGCTGACAACTTTTTTTTTTAAAAAAAGCATTGGTTAAACCAGACTGCAAGATCAAGTATTAAAGTCTATAAAATTAAAAATCTGTTGTATTAATCAATGATATAGCTAAGAAGCAAACTTCTGATCTCAATAGTTAGATTTAGGATGAAAGTGTAAATATATTATACATGAATTCACAACTAAGTGTTTTCTGGATTTACATGGATTTCCCACTATTTAAAGAGATTGGAGGGCTGCCTGGGTGGCTCAGTCGTTGAGTGTCTGCCTTTGGCTCAGGCCATGATCCCAGGGTTCTGGGATCGCGTCCCACATCAGGCTCCTGGCTCAGCGGGGAGCCTGCTTCTCCCTCTCCCACTCCCCCTGCTTGTGTTCCCTCTTTCGCTGTATCTCTTTCTGTCAAATAAGTAAATAAAAATCCTTAAAAAAATTAAGAGATTGGATTCTCCAATTACTAACAGGACAATAAAATCTAATCCCCACAAAATTTTTATTTTAGAAAAAAATGGATTCCTTAAGTTTTTATTCATAGATTGCTGTGGGACTGAAGAAAGCTGCCTCTTTTTCTCGTTAGGTTTTTATTCCTTATTGTATCTTACCACAGAGAAAACATAAGAGGAAGTACTGGAGGTCAGCCCACTTTTTTTTTCCCCATTGGAAGAAACCTACATCTTTACTATTTCTTGAATAGGATTCTTTTAATTTTGGTTAGTTATAGCTCTCTAGATATTTATTTGGCATTTTCAAGTTTATTAACATACACTTGGTCTTAGGATTTCAATATTTTATATCAGTTGTGCTGTTTTTTAATCTCATTCATAATTATATTCATATAAATAAGTCTGCTTCTTTGAAAAAAAAATTTCCCCCTATTAACTGGAATTCTAGTCTGTATAACACAAAGTGAGATACGGAGGTGAATAACTACTAAAATAAAAGCAATGTATATCATTTTTATTCATACTGCCTGATTTTGTTTCTACTTTGTTTCTGATTAAAGGTAGAGAAAAAAGTGTGGCAGTTAAAAAGCTTTTGTGATAATGCCTCAATTATTATGCACTCCTAAATGTTACCATTGGACTTGAATCATCTAAAGAGGAGATAATTTTATTGCCTTTAGCTACTATGTCAAAGGAAGTGTTTTTTAATGCTGTTAATAGGACTATTTTGTAGGCAGCTGTTCATGGTCTGAGTATTTCACAACTTTTGCAGGAAGTTACTCTATACTTTAGAAATAGAACATTTAAAACAAATACCTTATATGGGCTTGTAAAGAAATTAGATATATACAAGGAAAAAAAAGACACTTAAAGCAAATACCTTATAAGGGCTTGTAAAGAAATTAGATATATACCAGAAAAAAGGCACAGGTCCAAGAATTTTAATATCCTTTAATGATGTGTGAAAAGCACTATCAATAATTTTTCAGTCAGTTGTTTGGCATCCATTAAATGAAAGTGTTTCAATTCATTACTGGTAGGTAGCATTTATATACAGCATAAGGAACCTGTTCCTCATGTTCTTCTGTCCTTTGAGCATATGGACCACTCCCTTCCCTGTCATTCCAGACTCCTCCTGGTTTTAGCAGTGAATGTACTTGGATGTTGGGACTACACTCTTCTTAGCATTCTTTTCTTTTATCTTCATTTTTCTCTTGGCAATAGTATCCCACCGTCAATCAGGGTTTCAGCTCTAATCTGACTGTTGATGGTACTCCGCCCTTCATTTCCAACCAGGACTTTCCCCCTTATTTTAGTTCTGCATTTTCCACTGCTGGCTGGATATCTGCTGGAATCTCAAACCAGCGTGTTTATAACTGAGTCATTTTCTTCTGATTCAAACTGGGTTCTTCCATCACCATCTCTATTTTAGTTATTCTCTCCCAGCTTTGATGCCTGTTCTCATTTACTTAGTCACAAAGTCTTGTCAATTTGCCCTCTGCAATGTTGGCAATCCATCCCCTCCTTTTGGTCTCTACTGTAGAACAAATAAAATTGCTTCTTAACTGATTTTTCTACTTCTGTATCTCCAGGATCCAAAATATTCTGCAAATAACTGCTATATCAATCTTTCTGAAGTCTAGCACTGATATGTCACTTCCTTGCTAAAAATTTTTTTTGGTGATTCTCTCCTACTTATGAAATAGTCTGGTGTTCTTTGTTCCACTCATTCTGGTTCTATATCTGTAGACTCATCTTTCATTTCTCTTCTCCATATGTAACAGTCAAACTGGATTAAAATGCATTCCATCAAATGTTCTAAAATAGTCACTTTCGTTTGTGTCAAACACTTGCCTAAACCCTTTACATGCATTATATGAATTTGTACTCAAAAACCACAAGGTAGGCATCATTGTTATTTTTGCATAAAGATGTGGAAACTGAGGTCTGTCAAAATAGATAACTTGACAAATGGTTAACAGTTAGGAAGCAGAAGAGCTAGAACTTGAAGCAAAGTCCTTTGCTTCCAAACTCAATGTGTGTTCAACCATTATGTTACTGCATTCTGGATTCTTTCTGCGCTTTTGCTGTTCTTGTTGGAATATGTCTCCTTTTAGATCCTTCATGATTTGGCCTCTGCTTGGCTCTCTCATTCTGAACCACCCCCATTTACTCTGTTCCAGCCACACTGGCCTTTTTGTTTCTTGAACTTAAGATGATCATTGTTCCAAAAGGGACACATCAAAAACTATTTCCTCTTCCTGGAATGCTCTATTCCCTGGATATTTATTTGAGAGACTGGCATTTTATTTTACTTTTAATTTATTTGTGCTTATTATATTTTACTTATATTTAATATACATTCACTTTAAATATTAATTCAATATTTATTAAAATTTATTTTAATATTTATTCATATTTATTATTTAGCATTTATTCAAATACGACATTTCCAGTAAGTCCTCCCTTACAGAAGGCCCTTTTCTCACCTCTTTTAGCCAACTCACTCACTGTGATACTGTCCAATTTTATTGCTGTGTCTATATTGTTACATAAGATCCTTTCTTCTCTTCCTCCTCCTCATTCTGCTACAAAAAGCAATATGTTGGGAGCATTTTTCCCCCTTTTATTATGACTTTTGAAGCAGTCCAGTTTTCAATGACAGACATTTAAAACATATTATAATCTAGTAGTTAAGATGAAGCTTTGTAAGCCAGAGTACATGAGGCTAAAGTTCGTTCTGCAGTTTGCTAGCTGTGTGACCTTGGGCAAATTAGCCAACCTCCCTGTGCCTCTTCTCCTCATTCTAAAACGGCAACAAATATAATACTTCATACCATTGCTGGGAGTACTCAATAAATTAATGAATTACTACCTAAAACAGTACTTACACCAAATAAACACTTCAAGTATTGGTTGTTGTTTAATATAAAATCTATATCACATATAGATAATATATTATTATCTTAAAGTTGGAGAACCATGGAAGTTATTTAAAACTTTGATGAAACTTGGGAAATTTCTATGGTACCATATGAATTACTATGATTCTAAAACTTCAGCATGCATAAGAATCACTGAGATGTTAAATGGAAATTCACCCGTTGAGATTCTGACTTGGAAGACCTGTAATAAGACCACAGACACTTCATGGTACCTTAAACTAGATACAGTTCCAACAGAATCCAGTCAACAAGACACTGTCCTAAGCAAAGGCCAGTGTCTATGCCATTTAAATAAAAATCACACAGGACAAAACTGACATATTAAAGTGTATGAGAGTTTGTTCTTAATACTGACACAGATTTACAAAAGAAAAAAAATACCAGTCTTTAAAAGATATTTATCAAAGAGATTGATCAATACTTCCTTTGCATTATTAGAAATGACAATCTACATAAATTTTGAAATTCTTGGGGTGCCTATTGATTTTGGATCAGGTCATGATCTCAGGGTCATGAGATCAAGCCCCATGTCACGTTCCACACTGGGCATGGAACCTGCTTGAGATTATCTCTCTCCTTCTGCTCCTCCTCTACTTCTCGTTCTCTCTCTGAAAAAAAAATTAAAAAAAATTTTTTTGAGACTCCTACTTTGTGTTCATAGAGGACTACATTAACCATCCAGGAAGTTGTGATTCCTTCAGTATTTCTGATTTTTGAATAATTCTTCTCTCTTGTCTCAAGAGTACATTTCTATCAAATCAGATGCATAACAATTATATGGCTTTAAATTATTAATTTTTATTCCTCTCTAAAGGGTAACATTAACTAAGCATATGTTTATTCCAAATTGTATTGTTTTAACACTCCCAGTGGCAATGAATAAATAATATTTAGACCAAAAAAAAAAACTTCATTATTTTGCTAGAGCTTCTCTTTTGTGGCAAAAATCAGATTTTTTTTGAATTTATTTATTGGTGAGAGGGATTAAGTGACATCATAGAGGAATTAAATTATTTTGCAGGATCAGTGACATAATGGACTGTGAGACCAAAAAAAAAAAAAAATCACTTCCTGGCTGCATTGCCTTCATTTGGTAAAGTTTATATAGTTTTGTCATTGCCAAGACTGGATAGAGCTACTATGGATAGCAGTTAGGTAGAACATTCATCTTTTATTTCCCCCTTTCCTGTGCTCACAATGTCGAAAATTACTGTTGACTGCATTCTTTGAAATTATTTCCTCATTTGTCCTTGAGTGGCTACAGTAAAGTTCTGAAGGACAAAAATAAAATCAATACTCATACATCAAACCAGTTGAAATTGCTCTTCAACCAATTTATTGAGTGTGCTGTTCACATGTTCTAAAATAACATGTGGAAAGGCAACAATTTGGGGATCATGTTCTGCTTAAATCAGATCTGTCTTGGGAGCCGCCTGTTAGTTCACAAAGAGATTCAGCACCCAACAGGTCCGGACAGGTGCCTCTGCTGGCATGTGATTCTCTCCTCCTGTGCCATTGCAGAGTACCACATGGCTAAGATGGCAGTGGGCCAAGAGCGCAAAGATAGAAACATTACTCTGAGCCCCTGCTAGCCAGAATCTCAAACGTTTTAACTTGTGATAAATTGGACTCTTTGTAAAATAATTTCTTATTGAATATAATTTAAAAATACTTAATTGAAAACACATCTTCACAACCTGAAGTTCAAGCATTTCCTTTGAGATGGGATAACATCAATAATATTATTTGGTCTAGAAAATTTCAGATCCAGGGAACATGAATTTAGTTCCTGTTGCTGGGTGTTTCATTTTTATTGTGCTCTTGTTGACAATACGTAGGAATTTTCCATTCTTTTTTTTTATGACTGGAATACAAAAATGTTGCTATTAAGTGCTGAATTCTGAAATTAACAGATTTAAGATAACTTACAGTAAGTAGGGACTAACATCTACCCAGCTCATTTGGAGATGACAATGTTTGGAAGAAGTAGGGGCTTTAGGGTCAGAAAGACTTAGTTTCAGATCCTGGCTGTGAATCTTTGTAGATGTTAGACCATGAACAAGTTGTTTAGCCTTTCATAAATTCAGATTTATGTATAAAACTGGTTTGAACATTTCATTCATTGGAAGAGAAAAATGGAATAAAGAGCATGAAGCTCCTATGGTTTGGCACAGCATAGAAACTCATTAAATGGTAGCTATGAGGAAATAATTAGCCCAAAAGAGTTAGGTAAAAACATATCTGAAGAAACTTTTTGGGAAAACAAAACAAATTTTAAAGATCATGGAATGTCTATTGGATTTCAGGTAAACGTGTGTGTGTGCATATGTGCACATTCACATACCCTAAAGTGATTAGGCTCCTGTTCTATCTAAAGGAAGTGTGGGCAACAAGGGTCTTGTCTAGGTAGTAATTGGTAATGTAACTTTGTAAGTCCTGCTTTACCATTTCTAAGCAGGATTCTTGAAAGTTAAACACTTTTATAATTATTAAATAAACATTTAGGGTTGTAATAGTTTTGCTGGAATTCCTTAGAGGAGAAGGCAAATAGGCCATTTTTCAGAGGTCAAAAATTGCTCTCTTTCTTGAATAGTGCTGGATAAAGCTTTACTTGACAAGATCTTAGCTTTATTTTATGAGTGTTTTGATTTTCTGGAGGGACTTTCAAAGATTACATAGTACATTATAGTGACACCAGCTCCTATGGGTATTCATAAGAAAGAAGAGAAATTTGTTTCTACAGACCCTCTGAAAACTGCTTTCTTAGATCTCAGAGGATGGAGAGAGGATATCAATGGCCAATGGATGATTCTGGCACTGTCGTGTGTCATTAGAGGATGAAAATATTTTAATTTTGCAAACCAGGGAATATATACTTGAGATTTCCTAGAAGTATGGCTAATATCCCTTACATTAGTTTAGGAGGACAGGCTTATTAGGGTCTTTTGGATTTTGGTTATAGCAGTAGGGGATTAAACCCATATTCTTGGAACAGTCTCAAGTGTTGCTTTTGCTTCATCCCATGTCCCTTTTTATTCTACATATTCTACCTTGAGTAATTGCACTCATACCTATGACTTCAACTTTTCTGCCTACATAAAGACGTGTGTAACTCTACTCATATTACAGGATCCTTATGCTCAACACTTCCAAAATCAGGTACATTGTCTTCCTCATGCTAATTCAACTCCAGTCAATATCTCTTTCATTCTCTCTCTCTCTCTTTTTTTTTTTTTTTTTGTGAATGACACCTGGGTATTTTCCTTTACCTCCTCTTCTTCCCTCATCTTGCCCTCCTGTGCTTTGTCATTAACTGATGTGGCTTTTGATTCCTAAAAATCTCTCAATTCTGTCTTAGCCTCTTAATTCCCTTGAATCTATCTCACATCATTGCAAATATGGCAACAGACTTTTACCTGAATTTGGTATCCAAATTATTTTATCTTCTATGCTGCTTCTAATGTGATGGTGGCAGGCCTCTGATCAAAATCCTTTAATATCTGGCCACTCACATTTCAGTACCCTTCTTTCCAGGCACTAACTTCTTTTCTCCAAATGGGTCAAATCCTTGAATTCCTCTGTTCCCTTAATGTGCGGCTTTTTTCACCTAAAATGTCTTCCTTCATTGGCAAATACCTACTCATCCTGTAGAATTCAGCTAAACATTGCGTTTCCAGTGAAATATTCCTTGGTTGTCTCAGAAGGAGTTAAAGGCTTCTCCTCTGGACAGCATTTCTCAAAGCATGAATCACACTTAGCAAAGTTTGTTGATGTGTCCTGTCTCTCCAGTCATTGGAAGATCGTGGTGAGGAGGTATACTGTCCCACATGGCCAACTTCTTGTCACCTGGCAAATATGATTTTCGTTAAGTCCCAATACTGCTTAGGGGTCTCTGGTGGCCTCAAATATCCGATTAAGAAGGAACATTGGGTTGATGGATAAGACAAGAAAGTGAAGGAGGTGTTATGGGAGATAGAATAATGGGGGGGGAGAGAAGAAAGGGTAAGAAACAAAATGGAGGTCGAGATTCTGGAATGATGTGTTGGCTATGAGCAGGGCCAGTGAAAAACAAAAAGTGTATCCTACACTGTCAGTCTGATTTATTGTTATCAAAATCTGAACAGTTTATACAAAATTTAAATGACATCTACTCTCACATCTTTACAAACTTTCTTAATGGGATAGTTTTACTACGATAAAAAGAAATTGTGTTTTCAAGTGGAAAAGACAGAATTTGTTCAATCTTCAAGAAATACATCACTCACTAAAAGCAAGCAGGAAGTATAGTAAATAAACACTTATTGAAAAGACAGGTCTCAGAGAAAAGTAGAGACGCATCATAGGTTATTTGTCAATCTCACTGGGGTGTTAGCCCACATAAGACAAGCTACAGAGATTATTTTCACCCTAACGTTGTTACACAGTTGTTGGAATAATCCCATGGGGAGCAATCAATGCCATACAAATGTTTCAATACAGATGCGTTTTTCTCTGAGTTTTGAGTGAATTAGAGTACAAATAAGTGAACGTGCACAGGGAAGGAAAAATGACATCTCTGTATTTTCTTCAAGTAGACCAGGGTTCAGGTTGACTTGGAGTTTAGCAAAAATAAATAAAAAAGCTAGAGAAACACTGAAATGTTGCTTTTGACTCTGGTAGGAAGCAACATGAGGTAGTAGCAGGGTACTAAGAGTTGTTTTCAGCATGTGGGAAGTGAGTGTTACCATTCTTTGCTGTGCTAAGACAGATACCTGAAGCTTTCTCAGTAACCCTGAATGCTCGGCAAGCATGAGTGGTTTGAATTTAGAGGAGACACCGGGAACATATAATTTCAATTAGAGTTCCTGTTTAGGCACAAGCCATTTCTTTTCAATCTCCTTCCACAAACAATCACTGAGTACAGACCATGTGCCAGGCATTGTGTTAGGCAATGGTTGTACAATGGTGAATAAAATACAGTGTGCGTTCATAGTTTCTCAGGAAAACAAAGCGGAGACACAGTTAACCTGATGTGTTAAATGTTAAGATCTTTAGCTCAAAGCCACCTGTTCTGAAAATCTTAACTATTGCCAATCAACTAGCAAATGTAGCTCAAACTGTTCATCTTAGCATTTCAAGCCCTAGTTATTTATTTCCAGTTTTAATTCTCATTACTATTCCATGGATCCTTCTCATTCAGATCCCATTATAAGCCTTACTGTCTTCCACCTCTCACTTTGGATCTTCAAACCATGATAATATCTTTCTTCCTTTCATTTCTATCCATTTTTCCTAACCTAAGTCAATTCCTTGTAATACCATGTCATATTCATCAATCTATTTAATATTAACATGTCTGAAATGGAAGTTTTGATTTCTACCCCCAATTTTCTTCCTTATAAATCTTCTCCCATCTCAAGAAATGGCAGCCTCAACTTGTCTGCGTAGGCTGAAATTCTGGAACTTCTCTTTCTTGAACAACAACTAATCCATCAGGGAATTCTGCCTGGTAAATCTCTAAAATATATAGAAATTTTGACCATTTCTCTCTGTATCCATCAACCCCTGTCCCTGACACACAAACACACACACACACACACACACACACACACACACACACACACATTCTGGCTCAAAGCCACTATTATCTGAATAATCTTCTAACTGGTCGGTTCTTTCTATTCTTGCCCTCTTTCACTCTATTCAGTGTGGAAGTAATTCTTTTAAAGCAAAAGTTAGATCAGGTCCCCCCCCCCTTTTTTTTTTGCTTAAAATTCTAAATTCTTACCATGGCTTATGAATTCCTATGCAATTTGTGCCTTTCTGCCAACAAATTTTTCAAGTTTATTTCCTTTTACTGTCGCCCCTTTTATGCTCCACTTCAGTTATACGATAAACTTTATGAAAGCCAGCTTTCATTTTGCTCAAAGCCAGTGCTTAAAACAGTAACTGGCATACCACTACTAGCAGTAATAATAACTGGCTTATATAACACTGACTTTTAGCCTAACGCTATTCTCTCATTTATTCCTCACAGTAGTCTTAATAAAGAGGTATGGTTATTTTTGCTAATTTTACAGATAAAGAACTGAGGCACACAGAAGTAATATATGGGTCATTTTTTTACTCAATGAACGTTCATTGAGTTTTTTCATTCCGATAACAGTTACTGAGTGTAAACTCTGAGAGCCAGTCTCAGACTTGAAAAATTTGAGAGATACTGGTTTGTATATTTCAAGGGGCTTTCATAAAGGGAGTAAGGAATGGGTAGGTGAGTACATGAAAGTGCCTTTTAAATATAGAACTTCATATAAATAGTTCATTTGCCCTATTTCAATTCCATATAACTTAGATCCTTTTGGTTAACAAATGACCCAACTCGGACTTCCTATCACTGATTGTCATTATTTTACCCCTTTTATCCAGCTCACACATCACCTTCTCCATCACCTTCTCTCCTTGAACCCCTGTCCTCTTTTGTTGCCCCTCTGCCCACTACACATGACAACCACCGCGTTCCACACGCCTTGCACATTCCTTGTTTGCTAATCCTCCTCTTTCCCCAGACTAGGAATCCCCTGAGGACGGGAACTTGGTCCCATTTGCCTCTGAATGCCAAAAGCTGGGCACAGAGGAGGTGCCACATACGTGCTTAGGAAATGGATGGATAACCCAACAAACATATATTGTGGCTAACAAAGAAATATTTGAACCTAACTGGGTATTGAGCTATACATGCAGGAAGGAAAAAAGTATAGTTTGCTTTTTGCTTAGATGGGTAGAAATAAATGTGCCACTCAGATTAATTATCACAAGCTAATGCCTTCCATGGAGAAACACGTGATACCTCTCCTGTTGTTTTGGTGACTCTGCCATAAAGCAGACACTGACTGAACTTGCATTTGCAGAGAAAGTCAGAGAATGACCAGGAGTGTTACAAATTTTGGAGATGGATGAACTGGTTTGTAAACATAATACCACCACCTAATTAAAAACAAAAACATAATTTAGAGGCAAAAGAAAATAGGAAAAGCCTGAATGGCATCCTAACACAGCTGTAAAGGTCTGCAGTCTTGGTTTTTGGTTTTTTGTTTATTTCTGACCATTCTAACTTGGGTTTTTTTTAATTAATTATTTTTTATTATGTTCAGTTAGCCAGCATATAGTAACTTGGGTTTTTTTTATACCTCAGTTCAGTCCTATCAGGCTATTTCAAGCCTGTCAAAATATAAAGTCATAAGAGGATTAGAATGGTGATGGGAGAAAATATAAGATTAATTTGAAGTAGAAAGAAGGCATTTTTTAAATGAACGTGGAATGCCTGGAGGCCTACCAAGAATACCCGGCCATGCACTAGTCCTTCAGCTTGGATTCCGCTGCACAGAGCATGCCCTGGCCTTGGGAGAAAACCCTACATCAGATGTTGCTGGAAGCTGCTCAGTGAGGCACGCAGAAAGGCACATTGCACCGATGATATCTGACAACTCAGGCAGTGATTTTTCTGCTTCAGTGGCCAACTTGTCCAAAGTCAGGGCAAGCCTACACACATGAGAGTTCATCAAGAACTAAAGCTGTCAGACTCATCTTTATAAGGCAATGATGAGGGCTTTTAATGAACAATCCACATTTCTGTGTGGCCAGGAATGTTTCAACCTCGACAACATCCAGAAGAGCAGATACTAAACCACTGAGGGGATGAAGGAAAGTTTCTAACAAAAATATCATCAGTCCAATATTTATTCTAAACTGCAGAAAATAATCTTTTTTCAGCACCATGTTTCGAGATTGCTACTTCATTCCTCATTACCTTTTAATCGAATCTAATAGCATTGTTTATTCCTAGTGCCTGATATACTTTATGTCTAGGCATAAAGGTAGGAAAAATGTTGCAGGTTGAATATACATACATACATTCATGCACAGATCTTGTGACAGGCAAATGCTAGGTTTTTTCACATCTTTGATTAAGTTCGTAATAACCATGGTGGCAGTGGTAAGTTGATCGTAGATGACTTTATTTATCTCTTTTCTAAGTGCTTGACATGCATTAGTTAATATGCAAAGTAACCCTACAAGGTAGGTTACAGAGGACTTGTTTTCTATCAGTTAAGCAATTTGGTTCATGTCAGACAACTAGTAAGTGGAGGACCTGGGACTCAAACCCACGTGGTCATATTTGGGGGCCCACAATTTTCCCCTTACTTTATTTAATCTTAGAGTTTATCTTGTCCACTAATTTTTTCTAAGTTATCTCTGGGTTGTCCCAGAGTGCTCCTTGAAACATCTCCAAGGATTTGGGTAGAGTGCTTAAAGTCACCTTTCCAGGCTCAAATTTACATATTTGGCTTTTAATTAAAACTTCAAGTGAATAAAGGCGTCTCAGCACTAAAAATATATTTGAAAGCCACTTCCCGGTGCATGTTAGAACAATAACATAACATCCGGCCAGCTTATTTACCTATGCCAATACAATACACAACTGTAAAACACTTAAAAATAACACATGCTTCTGGCTAAGTGATTTTGTTCTTCCTAATCTTTCCTTGCATTACATTTTATATTATAATTGAAGTATTATCCTGGTATCAAAGTACATATTGGCAGTCCTTTCAACCTTAGGAAACATCTAGTATGATGTTTTCATCAGAAAGGCAACATGGTGTAGAACAGTTCTCAAGTATTTAAAAGCTGCCATAGCCTGTGGGAGCCCAATTTGAATATCATTGTAAATAAAAGAACTCAGGAGTCAGATGTGGAATTTATTCTGGGCCCCACAACTCTAGTGAGCTTAGAGATTTAGGCAAAACCCTGAACCTCTTAGGGCCCGGGTCTCCTTACACAGGATGATAGAGTTGCCATTGCATGGTTATTTGGAGGATTATAGGTAAATTATGTGAAGTGTTGGAGCCTAGTTGATGTTTAATTAATGCTTGCTATTAGATTACAATATCCTTCCATTTGCCCTCATAATGTCTTCATGACATTATGTTTTTAGCCTGGAAATTTTAATGATATCTTGATGAATGAATGGACCGTGTGTCCAACATTTATCGGACATTTATTCTGGGCACAGTGCCAATTAATTGTTTTATACATGCTATCCTAGTATGTTTTGCTTCATAATAATACTGTGAAGCAGATTCCAATATCATCTCTACTTTATGGAGGAAAAACTTGAATCTTCAAGAAGTTAAATAACTGTCTCGATGATGCAGGTCTGATAAGTGGTGGCCTCTGGATCACTCCACACCTGAGCCCAAAGCACACCACCAAGCCACTCTTAGTGTGCAGCTTTTCAATTCTACCTCACTCCTTTTTGTTCTTGTTATGAGGTATGTCAGTTTGTGAAATCTCCCATTATAATTGTGATTTCATTAATATAAAAATATTACAAAGAGTGTCCAATTCCACAAAGAAGCAGATGCTGACATGTTGACCTCTTTGCATCCAGGAACTCTCCAAAATCAAATGGTACACATGCAGCTAAAGCCTCTCCTGTCCCTTTGCCTGCTCCTTCTCAGCTCTAATCACTTTCATGAAGTTGATATGTGTATGTAGAACATTATATCTTATTAAATATGGATATCTGTGTAAACAATGGATATAATGTTATTTTTTAGGCTTAAAGTTTTAATAAAATCTTTTAAATAAACACATTTTATATATTTAATACATTTTTACAGCTTTAAATCATTTAATACTTTTTTCAACTTGCTTTTGAAAAATCACCCTGGATATTGTAATTTATGCAGGTCAATATATGTAAATACAGTTTATTTTAATTTTGGTTCATTATCCTACTGTGTGAACAGAGTTTATCCATTTCCCTGCTGAAGAATAATTAGGCTGTTGCTGTGTTTCACTCTTAATGAGGGAGCAGACCTGAGCATCCTTGTACATACTCCTTATGGAAAATTTTGCCAGTTTCATTAGAGAACTCATCTAGTAGTAAAACTTCAGAGTCCCAGCTCATGAGCATATTCAGATTTCACAGGTGTTCTCCTTTGTGGTGGTACTCATTTATACTTCAACTGGTAAAGGGTATGTGTCTTCTCTTTCCACATCTTCATTACTACCTTGGTACCATAACTTAATTTTGGTCAATCTCTCTTAATTAATATTTCAGATGTTATCAGTGAGCTTTAACACCTTTGGATATATTATTGCATTCTAACTTTTTTTTCTCAAATGCCTACCTTTCTGCCCCTTTTTCCTCTAGGCTGTTTTTTTTTTTTCCCAAATATGTATATTTTAACCTTGGTTTGCCCTTCTGCTTTTTTTTTTTTTTTTTTTTTTTTTTTTTTTTTTTTTGTTTTTTTTTTTTTTTTTTTTTTTTTTTGTTTTTTTTTTTTTTAGTAGATCTTCATTCAAGTCTTTATCCTAGTGGAGTCATTTTTAACAATCCTTCTTTTATGGTTTTGCTTTTTTTTTCTTGATGAAAAAATCCTTCCTTCATCTGGAAGCTGCTCAAGGACAAGGGACACAGGTAGACCCAGCAAAGACCACTCTTTGGGAGGGCTTTGCTCATCCTCCTGTCTGGTCAGACTTTCCCCCAGAATCTACCACATTCAGTGGAGACTCCTTTCAGGTCTCTCCCCTACTAGGGTCTGCTTCTTCCCTGACTCATGGAGGAAAAGTTCCTGCACGTGCTCTTTCTTCCAAACTCTAGTAGCACATGAGTGTAGGCAGCTGCTTGAGTCAGATGGAGTAGCAGCAAGGGTAGCAGGGGTATTTTCAAGCTATCCTAATTCCCTATTAGTTATTGCCTATCATTGCTCCACTTGTTTCTTTCACAGCACTTATTATGAGGTATGTGTTTATATGTGTATTATTTTTTTCCTGGCTTTCCCAGAATTCCCTAGTAATGATTCTTTATTACTACAGAACTGGTATGCTTGTGAGGTGTATGTTCATGTGTTATGTTTTTAGCCATTTATTGTCTGACTTCTGCTTTGTTCTGCCAGTTTCCTTGAAGATAAGGACCATGTCTGTTAATAGTTACATTCCTGTGCTTAAAGTACTGCCTGGGATATAAGAGGTGCACAAAAACGAATATTAAATGAATGATTGCATTTTCTTGCAGTGCCTGGAGGCTTGCTGTTCTGTGACGCTAATTGAGACTATTTCTTGCAGACTGTTGAGCTGGAGTTTGGGGTCTTCAGCCTTTGTGAAAACTGATGAACAAGATGTGTGGGTAGAACATGTGGGGATAAAAGGCTATATGACTTCCTCTCTTAGGACCTACAGAGGAGTCAATATTTTCCCCCAAAATCTATGTTGAATCTGCACCAACATTCCAATATATGAGCGTTTGAGGTCCAACTTATTATACTATTAATCTTGGCCACAAGGTTCAGAAGGAATTTTTTTAATGTCAATATATATACTGCTATCTTGTAGGAAAAAATTGAGATACAAAGAAATTAAGGTTTTAAAGTCACATAATCAGTCAGCTGTCATGTCAGAAAATGAGAAGCTTATAATGACAAACACTCCTTTAGAGTAGGGTGAATTCAAAGGTAAAACAGTCTTTTGTGGTCTTAGAAGCTCCCATAGACAGCTGGCGGAAGTACTTGAATTGATGGAGTATATGCCATGTTAGAGAAATAAATTATAGAAGGCAACTGATAATTTGATAAGGAAAGGTAACTATGGAATAAAGAGAGAAATTGGGGTCAATTACCAGATACTTGGCGTCTCATGTGTAACTTGGACAAAAAGTAAATGTGTGAGACATATAGACATACAATGTCCATATCGTATAGGTAAAAATGTAGTAAGAAGCTTTTTTTCTTTGTCGATTTTACATACAAGCTCTAAAATGTTTGCAGGTATATGGCCTTCCCTGGAAGGGGAGAAGAAATGGGGGCGTGGGGAGTTGAGGAGAATGTGATTGGCCATGTGTACAGGTTGCACACACACACACACATATGCACATACATGATTGCTTTCGGCATAATATCTAATTCTTCCAAACTCTTTTTAGTTCTTAAATCGTTTCAGTCCCAAACTTTGTCAGTTTCGTCATAATCCATTCCCACCATACCCGGCCGCCTCACTGCCCACATATAAAGCTCTCTACCATCTGGAGCCGCAGCATGATTCTGCATCCCCATCTAGTCCCCACAGCATCCCCTTCAATCCGTTCTTACCAGTAAGCTACATCTTGGCTGTTGACACTTTCTAGTTTTATGTCTGTTGTCAAGACTCCTAAATTGCCCAACCCATCTGTCATCTTAAACTATTCTGACAAGGTATTGACAATGGAAATGACCAATGTGATTAGTCAAAAGTATCTCTGCAGCTGCTAGGTTCCCTCTCTGGAGTTGTGGCAACCAAGCAAAAGGTTTGAGTGGCTTTGTTAAGATTCCAGTGCCTTCAAGATGAAGGAGCTTAGATATTGGCATTTTAGAGCTTACATATTGCCTGGTGTTGTGGCTGTTCATGTGTATGCAAGTCTTTCTCATCAAATTTTCGCTCGTGATAGTGTGATATGGATATTCACTTGTGATTTAAAACCTAAATATTTGATTCCATCATCTTTTTGTGATTTGTTTTGTCTTAAAGATAGAAGAAAATGCATTTTTTATGTGTATCAATTGTGATTGCTTTTAGATTCAGACTTAGGCAACATAGTTTTACTGTAGTGAATAGCTTCTCTGTATGTTTCACAATAGAAAATCTTGAACTCTCCTTAGAAGGAGGTTAATTAATAATCATTAAATCTGTTTCTCCTTGGTGCCAAATCATTTAGATAAAAAATGAAATGCTCAGTTAATCATATTGAAGTTGGTGGTTGTCAAACACACAGATGTCCGAGGATATCCAGATGTTTGTTACAATGTAAAAAGATACAAGCAATTGGCATAATCTTCCTTTTTTTGGTCTGTATATAATTATGTTATATAAATGGATAAATGTCTACATACTAAATCCTCAGGCTGTTTTCCTATAAGACCCAATAATATAATGTTAAATTTAAAATGAGTATCTTTGAAGTGCTTCATTTCATTGAAAGAGCAGGAGATATATTTTTGAAGAAGTGAAGGTTTTACTTTTGTAACAATGGCTCAAATATGAGCGATACAAAATACCATATTGTGAATTTAAGGTTCTCTTCATCCATTATAATCAGTAGCCATCTGAAAGTATTGATCTTATTTTTAAGATATTCTCACTGAGTCAGCAAAAAAGGACAGATGGCCCATTTTTCATGTCTATCTATGGATCTGTTCAATGTTAATAGCACCCATTACAACCTTAAGACCCAAAGTCTCTTTTATCACTTCAGTATATTTCATTGCTGTCTATGTCAACTTCAAATAGTTATTTGAAATTATTGTGCCACTTCAAAATAATGTTATTTATTTATGTTTATAATATAACATACATATTCTAGTTTTGTGGCTGATAGAGAACATTTCTGTAATTAAGAAAGAAAACAGAGCAATTCAAATATCTGAAAATGACATTTCTATCATCCTACTCTGTTACATTAATTTCATTTGATATACCTATATAAAACATCTGGGTAGCTCACTCCAACAGCAACATATAGATCATAATTTAAATGAGATGGTAATGTGTATTAATGGGAATTTAAAATAAGCTAGATTAAACTTCCTATTATAATCGCCCCCAAATAATGCCACAAATACATGGCAACTGTCTTATAAAATTCTAAGATTTTTGTGCCTGTGCTCAGGGACCTTTGATATATTTGAAGTTCCATACATCACAGGTGCCATTTAAGTCACTCTCTGTCTTTAATATGTATTATACATCAAAGTAAAAATTACTACTCCATTAATCTCTGTTATAGGGAGAGGGTGAAATCGGTTGTAATATCCTTCTCATGTTCTTTACAGCTGTGGCAATGGTTTATATATTAGTCTTATTTTACGGTCATTGCATGTTGAATGTTTTTTAATTTGTTCTTTATTTTGAAACTTTTGTAGGGAATCTTAACATCAGAAGAGCTAAATGGGCTGGAGATTCTGGGTTGTAGCCTAAATTAGTCCCCTGTTAGAAAGGAATTTATTAGGTGGATCCTGTGCATTCTTCTTACTTGAATTGATGTGACTTTTTAATTCTTCCCCCTAATATAGCTGAGTTTGTCACTTGCTTTTGAGTACAATCAACGTTCCATAAAGTCACACCATGGGGCTTAAGTATTCATGAGCATCCAGGGGCAAGCCAATGTGTACAAGACCTTTTTGAAAATCTAAACCAGGATGGATATGGAGGAATATACATTTTCTGAATATATATTTATGCAAAAAATGATTCTGGCTTAAGGTAGAATCTTACAGAATATTTTTTTCACTTCAAAAAGCAGCCATGGGTTCTAGCTTTAAATGGCAGCTTATTAGTATTTGAAAAAATAGTGGACAATATAAAAGGTTTTTAATAAATGAATGAGTAGAATTAGATTCAAGCATTGCATTATCAACATCTGCCTCAATTCTTCCAGAGATACATAATTTGTGTTATTTTAAATAATTTTATTATGCTCTGACTATAGGAGCACTGAACTAAGTAATTTACATATATTGTCTACTTTGGTCCTCACATTGACCCTTGAATAAAAAAGATATATTCTTACCATTTAGAAATGAGAGAATTTTAGGGCTGGAGAGGGCAAGATCTGAGAACAGAGTGGGAGGTGAGTGAAGAAATGAGAAGTAGCTCCTTGCTCTCCTGACTTTGAGGTCAACATGCTCTTTCTCATCATTGCTTTGCCCTTCAAATGATAGGATGTTAAGTTCGAACTGGACAGTGACCGTAAGTACCAGAAAGTGGACTGCCTTAATCTGATGGTTCTATCGATAGCTTATGGAAATCTTAGGAAAAAAATCTTTCATGGGAAGCAACAGTTTTAAAAGCCAAGAACACATGCTCAAATTTTAATTTTCAAAGGTGTTCCTCTGTCTCTATTAACATTTAAACTTGTGCAAAAATATTTCAGAAAATGACCCAGAAAAACATGTGAATAGTACTTTTTAATGTTCTGAAATTTAAATGTGAAAAATTACCAAATCAGGGAAAAATAGCACACAATTTTTAAAATGAGCTCATTATTTCTAAAAGGGCCAGAAAGATGAATGCAATAATGTTGAAAGTCCCAGTGCTTATTTTTATGTTACATTATTTTCAATTTTCATTCAACTTTTTATAATCCCCTTCAGTTAACAACATAGGAAAAACAAGAAGTACATATTGCTCTTCTCAAAGTTTATGTCTTTATTTAAATAATTCATATTTATCTTTGCAAGCACTGCATGGTTGATCACCTTAGTACCTTGCTTAATATCATTTAATTTCACAAGAGGAATTTTCATTAACAATCATCTCAATTATTTCCCCATTGAATGCCCAAGTCTATCATGAATGACCCAAACAACTATGTAATTTCCCTTCCTATTTGGAAATATTAGAATGGGTCAGAGTGCCATTTCAGCAACAAGAGGTGATGGAGAGAGATATGGACAAAAACCTGGAAATTGGAAAGCAGACCTAGCTCGCCATGGGGTTATCCTGTGTAAAATGGCAAATATCTGTGTGGTTACTATGGGTGTTGAACCTAATGGTCTGAGTTGGCCATACTTGTGAAAGGACATGCAGTAGTTCAAGGTCAAAATTAGTTGGGTGGCAGTGCTCTGTCTCTGGACAGAGGAGGTCATTCCTGGAGGACACATGGCCATACTGTCGGAATAAATAGTCTGTTTTTGTCTAGAATTGGGACTGATAATAACCAAATGGAGCTGGTGCTTTATCTAAGGAAGTTCAGGTCCAGCAGGAGCCGGAAGTGAAAGCTCCGTGGTTGGTCAATACTGGGCTGAAATTGAGGAATGAAGACAGGACTAAAACTTGCAGGGCATGTAATAACAAGACATTCCAAACCCACTGTGCTGCTGGGCTGAGGCTTTCCTAAAGCATCTATACTTCGTCAGGATTTACTCAAGAATTAACAGGATGGATCTAGTAAATGAGGGTATAAAGACAAACCCACTGGTAAACTGTGTATTTATACAGAAAATTAAGAAATCATCCCAATTCATTTTGAAACCAGTAATTCTAATTATTTGGGATTTCCCAGATAATGTGACTAGATGAGTTTTCATTTTCAAATTAGTTCTTTAAACATAATTAATTAACTAATTAGTTAATTACTTAAAAGTTTTTATTTAAATTCTGGTTAACATACAGTGTAATATTGGTTTCAGGAGTAGAATTTAGTGATTCGTCACATATATTATAACACCCATAAACATTATTAATTTAGAGCCAATCCTGGAGTGTGAGGTTTATAATACAAATATTCCTCAAACTTAACATTCTTATGAAAAGACTCACCCTGAATGATTTACAGGTCAACCTCCAAAAACAGATGAACAGGAATCACAATTACATGTCTTCTGATCTGCTTAATTTTGAAAAACTTAAAACTATGTATGTACTCTCTTCCAAATAAAGCAGTAAAGAATTAACAGACACATAAAAATAACAATATATAAAAGCCACTAGATTTCTTTTTAGAAAATTTGAGTAATATTCTCTCTATTCTTAAAGCTGATATAATTTATGGCTTATAATTATGTAATATGTATTTATCTTTAATTTGCATAGTTTTTTCCTCTTAAGGTGTTCTAAAAAAATGAGTATATGACAATGACGATAGAAATCCTGATAGAACAAAATCATGCCTGCCATCATTTTCATGCTCTCTGTCTGATCCAAAAGACTTGAGTTTTGTAAAGAGGAGAGGATCTGCCAAATGTGATGAATGTTGCATCACAGACTGAAGGAGTGTAGGTGACCTTGGAGATGAAATAGTCAATATCCTTTTGCAAATGAGGAAACTGAGACTTGGGGTTAGGTTGACAGAACTAATAGTAGAAATTTTAGATCTAGAACACAAATATTAAAGCATCAGAAGCACTTCCCCACGGCAAGAAGGACAATTATGTGCCTCATCTGGAGACCTAGTCAAGGATGGCTGTTTACTTATATGGACAGAGGGTCCTTTGGCTTAACTGTGCATCAGACTTCAGAGACAGACACTTGCCAGGAAGAAAGAGCTTAAAGTCTGCCAGAGCCAGACAGAGAAGCCTGGTTGGACCAGCACAAAAAGAAGTTCTGATGGATAGAACGGGAAAAACTCAAAAGAGGTATGACAAAGATGTTGAATGGGTCTACAGACCAAAGAGAGAAATTTACTCTCAATTCAGAAGCCTCAGTGATTTTTGTCTAGGAAGCCAGGGGTTGGAGGAATTGAGAGGGAGGAACTCACGTTATCTCTTCTGCAAAAGTACCTAAAAGTGAAGAGATTAGAAATGTTTTAGTTAAGTTTCTAGTTTTTGCAAATATAGGGCTTTTCTGATGGCTGGTTTTGGAAATATGCAACAATACGTGCACAGCGCCTCTAGTTAGAGATCTTTGAGATGTAGGATCCTAATGTTTTTGACTTGAGAATTCAGAGTAAAGTACATAATAATTTTTGTTTTATTCTCACTCTTTGGAAAGTAAGAAGTAAAGAGAACTATCCAACCAGTCCCATTAGTGGGGAAAAAGGGAGAAGCCTAGCTTATGCCCAAGTGTCCTGGCCCTGCAAAATCCAATGAGGGCAGATGGGATGATAGGATCTGGAATCACAGTCACAAATTGAGCTTTGTGCACACTAAGAACCAATCCAGATGCCTATGCTCAGAGATAGTTCAGTCTATCAGGCAAACCATGACTTATGTCAAGAAGCATGGACACAAGTCTAAACGAAAGCTCAGCGATAGGAACCTGAGAAGATGATTTGGGATGTCCCAGCTCATGCGTGAGCAAAACACAGAGATGAAGAATGGTTATTAATCCACAAACATTTTATTCAGAAAGTTTTATCAGTAGGTAAAATGATCTCAACAACCAGGCCAGAGATGAGAGAAGAAGTCGGTTTTAAAAAGAGTCAGTAACAAGAGACAGAGAGGTAGAGCTCCAGGTTTCTAGGTGTTGTAGTTTTGGGAAGCTACTGAGCCAGAGCTTTAGACACAAAGATGGAAGCAGAACTTGAATACAAATGCTGGGCAAGTGTCCCCTGGATCTAGAGCTATTTAAATCCCTGTTGTTTAAAATTGGGAACAGGGCTGCCTCCCCAAGTTGGGGCCACATAGACCCCAGCTGTGTAGAGAGAACGGCAGAGGCAAGGGCTAGGCAGTAGACAGTGTGGCAGAATGTCAAATAGAGGCTGATTTTAAAAACAAAGAATGAAATTAACAAATTTGGGCATTACGGTCCTGATTTGTGGTGTAATTTTGAAGGTTAACCAATTGCTAGTAAATCCACAGGGTTTGATTAGAGGTTTCATTAAATAAAAATACTCCCTGTGTCTTAGTCTCTGCTGCGAAAGACAAAATGTGTGGAACTCAAACATACTTATGGAATGCGAATACGTTATTATTTATAGATGGAAGCTAATGACTGTAATGAAAGCAGAACATTTTAGTTAAATAAGCAAATGATCAAAATTGACAACACAGTGTAAATAAGGCCCAGATTAATTAAGTTGCTCATTATTTTTTCTCACAGCAGAGATTACTTTGTGTTTAGTCTATAAGTAAGATACATACACAAACACACACACGTGCGCGCGCACGCGCATACATTTGCAAAGCAGCAGAGATAAAGACAAAGACACACAGAGAGATAGACAAGCATACAACTAAAGGTTATATTTTGAGTAATGCCAAAGAATTAATTCTGGCTCATAACAAATTCTGAAAGGGTAATAAAATTTTGCCTTTCCTCTGCTCCCTCTACTGAAGCACACTGGACTCTCTTGGTTCCCTGGGAACCCTGCAATATTCCTGCCTCAGGAATATTTACTACCTGTCTCCTTAGCCAGAAAAGCTCTTCCCCCAGTCGGTGGCAGTGATCACATCCTTATTTCCTTCAGGCCTCTGCTCAAATGCCTCCTGCTTGGAGAGGGCTTCCCTGTGCTATTTCTTAGTGAACCCCTACTCTTGCATACCCAATTCTGCCAGCCCTACTTAGGGTCCTGCATAGCACTTATCACCAATGGCATACTCCTTTATTGTGCGTTTGTTTTCTGTTGAACCCCATCCTTATATCATCATATTTAATACAGGGTACACAGTTAATTTTGAATTTTGGATGAACAACAAAAAACTTTGTAGTAGAAGTGTGTCCTAAATATTACATCAGACGTACTTACACTAAAATATTACTGCTTGTCATTACTTATACTGAGAGCTTATTCATTGTATAATTATTCAAGTGTGTCCCAAATACTGTGTTGAATGTTCTTATACTAAAAACATATTTGTTGTTTACCTAGAATTCAAATTTTACAGGGCATCCTGTATTTTTTCTGGTGGTACCTCCCTTGCCCACCTGAATTTAAGCTACTTGGAGGCTGGAGCTTGGAATACTGTTCACTGCTGTGTTCCCAGTGCCTTGACCAGTGCCTGGCATACAGCAGGCTTTCCATATATATTTTTTGAATTAAGGAATTTATTATTCCATTTTCCTGAAATATCCATTCTGTTCCACAATTCTGACCTTGGTAAAATTTCTTAAGGCCTGTATTTATACAAATATAGCACTGATAGTAATAATATACTTCTCAGTGTCATGGAAAATGTCTCTGTAGGATCTAGTGTATAGTTTGGAATTTGTTGAATACAATAAGTGTGTAACATTCAACTAAAGGAAGCAAAAAGTTGAAAATATTTTTAGGTACCATTTATGCATTTGTAGAGACTATAGGAAACTCAACTATTATAAAATAGTATATTTTTATGTTGTACATGAATTTTTAAATGTAATACATTATACATGTATTACAGATAAAATTTGTCAATTTTATGTAAACATTCCTGCTCATGTGTGTCCTATTATTTTAAAAAAATTTCAAATTTTATTACATTCAAATTATTGCCATTGAAGTTATTCCAGAAGATTATTTAATATGATTTGATATGAATTAATAATTCCAGGAGATCCTTCCTCAGCTGTGGGCAAGATTTCATCATCTCATTTCATTAGTTTATCTCTTTAAAAAAATTACCAGAGAAAGTGATGCCATAGTATCCATGATTAATGTGTTTCAAGGCCATTGCTCTTTTTTTATCCCCATCTTTAATTCTTAAAAATATTTTATTTATTTACTTGAGAGAGAGAATGAGAGAAACACAGAGGAAGAGGGAGAAGCAGACTCCCCACTGAGCTGGGAGCCCAACGTGAGCCTCCATTCCAGGACCCTGGGATCATGACCTGAGCCGAAGGTAGACGCTTAACCCACTGAGCCACCCAGGCGCCCCTATCCCCGTCTTTAATTGCTGGTTAAATCTAGTTTATCTTTTTTCCTTGTTCAGGGAAGATAATCCTTTTATTATTTAAAGACAGAAGAATAAATGCTATAGATAATAATGAAATACTGGGAACTGAATATATAAAAGCCCATATATAGAGAACTGTGAACTGTAAAAACATATGATAAATTATTTTATTGCCTGATTTTTAAATTAAACCATTATTACTTTTTAAACCAAGAAGGACAGGAATCTGGTGTTTTAATGAGCACCTAGCTGATAGTATTGTGCGTTGAGTTCTCTGCTCTGAAAAGCTATGTCGAAGTCCTAACCCCTGATACCTGTAACTGTGACCTTATTTGGGAATAGGGTCTTTGCAGATGTGATTAAGTTAAGGTGAGGCCATACTGGAGTAGAATGGACCCTAAATCCAATAGGACTGGTATCCTTAATAGAAGAGGAAAGGAGACACAGACACAGAGGGAGAACAGCCATGTGCAGGTAGAGGCTGAGATTGGAGTTCTGCTGTCACAAAGCAAGGAATGCCTGGGGCTTCCAGAAGCTAGAAGAGGCCAGGTGGGATCCTTCCTTAAGGGTGTTCACAGGGAGCACGGCTCAACTCAACAGGTTGATTTTGGATTTTCGCCCTCCCGAACTATGAGAGAACCAAGTTGTTTTAAGCCATCCAAATTTGTGATAATCTGTTATGGCATCCTGGGAAAAAATATCTTAGGTATTTAATAAACATTCATTCTTTAGGATCGAGTTTTCCAATCTAAAATATTTAATGTCTATAAAAGTCATTACTTCTTTGTACTCTTGTAGCCCAAACTGATTAGGCTTTATTTCTTTTTTCTTTTTCCTCTTCATCCCTCTTAGACTGACTGAGCTTCTTAAGGGCTAGGTCCATATCATTTATTATTGTAACTTCAGTGTTCATAATGGTGTCTGGCCTACAAGATAGTAAATACAATGTGAATTCATCAATAAATTATTTTTAAAATAAATTGGTATTGATTCACAAAGGTTTCTCATGCTTTAGCAGTAACGTATTGAAGAAGAGTCTATTGTTTTCAAACACCAACATAAAGTCGAACACAGACTGAATTCCCTCGATTTTGATACTGTTTTCTAGTTCAGATGTAGTTTCTTCAAAAGGGAGGGTCAGAATTTCAAGCCACTTGTTCTCTTGTCTCTACACATCCTCACTTTTTAAAATTAAAACTCTCTTCTCACATTCAGACTGTGCTTTGGGGGAAACCTAGGTCTGAGTGATCTATTCTATGGACCCAGAGCTTGAAGAATTTTCTACCACTTGCCAGTTGTTATTTATGTCAAGTTTTGCCTAATTTAAACATGACCAAGCAGTTTTTAGTACAACTTTCTAGTTTAACTTTTTGGAATAAAATCAAATTTGATAAAATAAAAGGAGAAAAACTTTCAAAAAGCTGTTAGTGACAGAAAATAGGAATTTTTAAAATAGAAGTGTAATCTCAAGTATAAGTATAGAGTTGCAAAAACAAATGATGCCACATTCCTAAAAGAAAAAGTGCATTGCCAATAGTCAACCGGACTGACAACTTGAGGCAGAAAATCCTCATCTGACTTTCTTTAGCCTTGGGCACATTAGTTAGCCATCAGTTTCTTTGCCATAAACTGTTGATAAGAGCAAATTATCTCTCAGGAGTGTCATTAGAATTTCTTGAGGCCTGTAAAGCATTTTGAAGACAAAAATCCTAAAACTAGACAAATCGCTATTCTTGCACAGATGTGCACTTAGTTTCCTGTCTGTCTTGGTCAGTTTGTATGTCACTCACTCTGTATACTGGTAGGTCCATTATATAAAATAGCAGGAATTGCTTTCAAAAGATAGGCCGTCATTATAACGGAAGCATTATTATTTATCTGTGATATCTAAGAGATTTTGAAAAATTTAAGAGGATGAAAATGGAAGGCATTTAGAAAATTCTTACAACCTTACAAAGCATTATGTTCAAAGTTATATTTGAGCATCGCTTTGTATTTTTTCTTAGTATTTATTCAGTCTGTTGGACAATGAGATACTTAATTCTATTCAATTTTTTTTTCCATTTGCTTCTCAAAATAGGAGCACATACATTTTTGGAAAGAGATGATAGTAAAAATTATCTTTTTACCCGAGCACTTTTCTCCAATTAAAACAAAGAGTTACACGATACTCACGTTTGCCAAGAAGATTGAGTTCCAGAAAGGAATTTTAACATCTGACTCTACCCGGAGTTTGTACTTATCATGTATTCATTGATAGACATACTCGTATATTTTTCTGTTAGTCAAGTTGCATTACAAGTGGTATTTAGTGGCCATCATCCTTTATAACAGGAGATTTTAGATTCCTTTTTATATTTCATGTTAATTTTTAATTACTAAAATTAATGTTATAATTCTATATATAAAATATTAAAAAAGAAAAAACCTCAGTCTCAACACTCAAACACAATTGTGGAAAAATAGTGTGTTTAAACATAAAAAGAATATGAGATAATTTCTTAATTTTTCAAGAATACAGTTTAAATACGAATGTAAGTCAGCATTATGGCTTTAGTTATGCATGTAATATATTTTGTGAAGCCTAATAAAATAGAAGAAACAGTACTTGAACAATATTATTGATTACTTTATCTACTTATAGATATAAGATTCTTTTTTCACTGCTGTGGTTTAAATTGTTGTGAAGCTATTAGTGGGTGTATTTACCTGTGTTCTTAGTTTCACATTACTCATTGCCATTTATAGATGAGCATCTGCCACCCCTGTTGTCTTTCTTCTGAGAAACACATTAACCTACTACAACAATTTACCCATAAAACTATAATTATTAGCTGTCTCTGATTTATTGGACTCTATGGTTTTGGTTTTACAACCAAAACAAACTTCTCTGATTTGCTACACCCTAAAAGAAACATTAAAAAGAAATGAGTAGGAGCTTAAAGCTATGGTAACATTTCCCCCTTTGGCATTCTCCTTCATGAAATGAAAGACTGAAAAAGAAGATTGGGGAAAATTAGTCCTTCATGTAACTTAAGAGCCTTTATATTAAAAATAGTAACATTTAGGAACAGAATACACACCTAAAAAGCAGACACTACAAATGAGAAATTTTAGGATAATTTGCAGAGAGGATTTCTATTGTTGAATCTTAATAAAGTTGAGTATTAGTCTCTCAAGGATGATGTAATGTTGTCTTCAAAAGAATACATATTTTCTTCTATTTGCCACCGGTAATGTTATATTATCTTGTGTAAATATTAAGATTGAGGTAATTATATTTTCCCGTCTTTCATGTATTATCTCCTTCATATAGCTTTTCTGATGGAAATCTCTTTAGAACCCTACCTCACTGACAAAACAAATTGTATTTAGCACTTCTGCTTGATTTCTTGTGAATGTGGCATTAGAATGTCGGTTGAAAAAAGCTATTTGTCAAATAAAAGCATACTGTACTAGCACATGAAAGGGACGAAGATATTATCACAGCAGTCTTCAGGGAACTCATTAAAATGTATGTAAACCAGGAGCAAATAATAATATATAAAAGGGAACTCAGCAGTCTGGGTAAAATTAAGTAATAATAATATTAAATGCATAAAACAGCAAGAATTATCTTCTCTAAGAATCATTTAACCAAATAACTGCTCTTGTTTCAGATGCTTACATTGGTTCCTAATGGTTGGTTGGCCAAATAAAATTTCCCAGAATGAATAGTGATACAACTCAAACTCAAGAGTTCATGCCTAGATGTTTCTTTATACCTGTTGATGTTGTAACATGTGGGTCTTAAATATCATTAGTGCTTGTGAAAATAAATAATACAACCTGGAATTTGAAGAATTAATGAAAAATATTCAAGAGTCCACAAGGATTATTCTATGGCCATGCAGGATACAGTTTTATAAGCACGAGTCATGTGCAGGCACCTTCCCCCCACCCCCTCAAAAAAGACCTAAAAAACAAAAGACAAAAAAATGTTTGAGGATTCATCAAGGAGAGTTGAGGGAGGGAGGGTAGTTTGAGAAATCATGACTTAACGACTAAAGTTGTATTCTCTTAAAATGTTTTTCATTTTTGAGTGCTGACTGCCAAGTAGCTGTTTTATATTCATAAATGGTAAAATATATACATTTTAATATTATTGTTGAAATGAAGAAAATTTTTAAAAATGGTGTCTTGATACTCATGAACCCTCACAAAAACATGCTATCAGGGTCCCCAATGTGACAAACACTGAAATAATAAACATAGGGTGAGGTGTGGAATGAAATAGGCCTGAATCCAATTCCCAGTTCCTGCCCTGATTAGCTCTGTGAAAATCATTCAGTCTCTCTGAACCTCTGCTCCTCAACCTGTAAAAATTATACATTCCTCACAGGACTATATAATTACTGTATTATTATACTGTATTATATATATATATATATAATATATACTATATATTATATAGACTCAATGAGATAAAAACTCCTTAGTAGAATGGCTGACAACAATGTGTTCTCTTCCATAAAAGGTACCTGTGTGCTGATTACTGAAAATGTTTGGGACAGAGTAGGAGGGAGATCAGTTGTCCAGACATGATAAATGCTTTTAGACAGAGGGCCCTTTTTCTTATGAGGCGTTTATTTGGTGGGAAATGTCTGTACGGTTTTAACAAAGGAAGCAACAAATAATTCTAGAGCACACCTAGCTCTTGAGCTCTGGAAGAATTTATCTACTTCACATATGTGAACAGTTTATCCCTAGAGTATTTTTTTTCCAACCTCTATCACCAAAGGATTAGGCCCAATTATAATTAATTCTTTAATAATGAAATTGATACCCTTTTCAAGCATTTGGACCAGATACTAGATTAGAGTACACTATAAAATATGCTTCTGAGTAATTATGACCTAATTAATTATTTTAGATGGCCTTTGAAAGTTTGATTTACTAATTGGACTCTCTGAAATTGAAAGCAGGAAATAAAGCTGTCTAGCCCACCAGAGGCTTCATTCCATTTGGCACGAAACCAGAGTGAAAGTTGACTTAATTTGTGCCGTTTTGCATGGTTGGGTTTGACAAGTGTGTTTGGGTTTCATAAAATAATCAAAGGTCATTTCTGGCCTTGCTTTTTGCAACTACAACTCAAATTAATAAGAACAAAATCCAAAGCATGGCAGGAGCTCTAGGCATGATGTGTACTCCTGCCTTCCTCTTTCAGGCTTGCTGCATGGGTGTGCACTTAACAGTATAGAGGTGATATTGCCAAATGATTATACTCAACACTGAAATGTGGAAGGACATTACATATTCTGTATCAGTTCCAGCTTAGGGTGTGTGCATATTCTCTGAGTCTCTGCAGCCCAGGGAAGTTTTGTCCTGGGGTAGATACACACCAAGATAAAGAATTGGGGAAATTTAAGTAAATATTTCTAGTCCAGGACCTGGTGCCCATATCCTGACTTCCTCCCTCTGCCTTTTTACACCACTGAACATGAAAGTACAGTTGGTATTGATGTTTTATCTGGAAAACTTAACAAATCTACAGGTCTTCTTCCAAGCTAACTGCTAGAGAGAATCATCTGTGTGGCCTTGCTTGTGTTCATATATTGTTATTTATTTGCTTCAAAGTTCATATAAAACTGTCTGGAAAGCTATAGTTTTTATATGACCTTAGCTTTATAGGAAATTTTTCTCTATAGGACTCCAAGTAAACCAGCTTAAAGGTTAGTTAACACTGATCAAAAAATGACCTAGCACTGACTCTCAAAAATGGCTATTTATCAATATAATTTCTTAACACTTTTAATATTTAAACGGCATTGAAGTACAGATCTCCGAATTCCAATTCCACAGTTCCATGTGGAACTATTTTTCTGCTTAATAGAAGAAGCAGTGTTTAAAGTCAACTTTAAGAATTCAGTACACACAAGGACTGTATATTTGTATGGGAGTCATCTGAAAGAAAGGATAGGCATGAGTTCTGATTTTGATAACAAAATTACTTTCTTTTTTTTTAAATTTTTTATTGTTATGTTAATCACCATATATTACATCATTAGTTTTTGGTGCAGTGTTCCATGATTCATTGTTTGTTCATAACACGCAGTGCTCCATGCAGAACGTGCCCTCCTCAATACCCATCACCAGGCTAACCCATCCCCCTCCCCCCCTCCCCTCTAGAACCCTCAGTTTGTTTTTCAGAGTCCATCATCTCTCATCGAACATCTATAACATGCTCTTGACATCTCAAAGAATATTTTAAAATCTGTTTCTTAATAAAAATGTTTATTTTTATAAACTGGGGAATGAATCTTATAACTTAACTGGCTTGTCATGGCAGAAAGTTTCCTCCATTGTATGGATATATGATCTAAAATCATATTCTATTGACCGCATCGAGGAAATATATAAATAATATAGAAGAAATGTATTTCTTGTATATTATCTATATACAAGAAATTCTGATCTATGTTTGAAGTTTTGAGGTTTTATTCAGATTTCAGAGACATATTAATGTGGACTTAGTAGCCCTTATTAATAGTAAGATACTAAAAAATGACCAAATTGGAAAATGCACTTGCTTTTCTAAGCTAGTGGATTTGTAAGGGAAATGAACCAAACCAAGATGAACTAGAAATCATCAATTATAACAAAGAAGTAAAAATATGCCTCACTCTTCTCCATTACTTTTTTTGAGCGTCTTTTATGTACTAGACATTGTTTTATTAGTTAAGGGTTATTGTTTCCATTGTATAAAGTCAGCATTAGACTAAGGATAACCCACAATATCTAATGCAAGGAAATGCAATGTTACTCATGGCTCCTGGACACTGACTGTTTGCTCTCTTTAGATGTTGACATGGCTTACATGTTGCTGAGTTTGGTTTGCAAACCAAAAGACGTGACATTTACTGTTAATCTGAAGCACACAGATTATAAATTTAAGATTTTCTGGAATGATTCTGTACACTGGTATATAAAAGTGCAATGTTGCAAAAAGAAATGAGCTTTACAGGTCTGGTTGCATGTTATTACAGGCAGTCATGAGCCCCCTCTGAGGTGCTGGGGAACAAGGGAAGCTACCATGAGATCTACCACTATCCTATGATGTTACCTTTGCTTCTGATAAAATTCTGCATGCTTAGTAATTAAATTGGGAGCATAATTTTGTTGTGTCTGCGTGTGTTTGTGAGCATATGTACAAGTACTTCTGTGTGTGGGATATGTGTATGGTGGAGTGTGCACATGTGCACATCTTTGTGTGTACATGAGGGTGGTCATTATGTTGTGTGTGGGTGATATGTGCATGCACATGGGTGTGTATGTGTATGGTCTTTCCCTTCCAATTCATAATCTAACTCATTTTTTAAAATATCTACTTTTCTATCTTGTGAATAATTATTGTTTTATAATTCTTGTAACCCCTTATCTAGAGCATTAACTTTTCCTCTCCTTTTTTCTCCCATTTTTTTCAATTTTCTGCTCATTACCAATTAAACCATAAGATAATGTAAAGAAGGAAAATTCAAACCAATTCACATAACATCTTCTATGCATGTAAATACACAGACTAACAAATTTGCATTTTCATTGTATAACTGACTGTCCAATAGATTTAACAGACAGTGGGGTATGTGTTTGTCAGATTTGATTCAGAAATTGGGAAGTGATTTGATGAATTTGATGAATTACTATAATAAATATTCAAAAATCATCCTTGATTTTTTTTCTCAAGATTTATTTTTCTGTTTATCTTCTTGCCTTCAGTGACTGCTAATAATTGTTACTGGGTTATTTGTTCTAAAGTAGCAGCAAGATAGGAAGAAAAATCAAATATCAGCCTTATTTTTAATACATTGTCTGCCCACCGGTATGGCAAGAGCTGGCATCAAGTGTTAGTCATTAAGCCTCCTCTGATCCCAGTCTACCCCTAAATTTCTAATTGGAATGTATGAAAAGCAGTAAAATGGCAGCATGCAACCCCTCAAAGTTCTAGCAGCAATAGAAAAATCAGGGGTTTTCTTAGGATTTATGAGGGTAAGGCTGAGGAGATAAAAAGGAAGAGACTAGAACTTCAGAGTACATTAGAAGGAGAATGGAAAGTAAGTGGTGTTTATGCGGGGAATAGTTAGTTCCTATCAGGAGCACTGGTGTAAATTAGCATTACTGGTCTCACAGATACGAAAAAGAAAACATACATACACATGCACAGACACTCACACATGCATATGGTAGATTTTGCATTATTTAGAAATATTATAATGCAGTAATTTGCAGATTGGGAGATAAATTCTTTTGCCTTCTGACTTCATTTGTTACATTATAAAGACACATTAAAAAGTCTGTATCTAAAATTTGTTAGCTAAGGAATGAGCAAAGATCTTGTTTTCTCATATATGAAATGGAAGTATTTTGGTAATAAGAAAAATAAACTTCTAAATTAGTGAGCAAAAAACCATCTAAGATTTGACTTCTAGTCTTATATAAAACTCATTTCCCTCATTTTTACTGTGAGTTCTGAAATATTTATTTTTTCAAATAAATTTCTTTGCTGAAAGAAAATAAGTTTATGTGAAATACTATGTGAGAGATTAAATCATTACATTTTACTTACATCTTTGGCCTGCTTTCCTTCCTTCCTTCCTTCCTTTCTTCCCGTCCTTAAGTCCTTTTATTTCTCTCTCATTTCTCTATCCCCTACCTTCTGCATTCCTTTCTTCTTTTCTCTTTTCTGCAAACATTATTTGAGGACAGCCCTCAGTCCTGGCACAGGGTCTGGTACTGCTGAGTGACTGCATAGAATCATACAGTGTGTGCCAGGCATTGTGCGGAAAGTGCTGGATTGATTTCTGGAATGGTGGGTTCTGAGGAGGTGGCTAGGTTCTGATCCTGCTGGCTGTTTTTGCTCATATCCAGCAGATCAGATGGGTCCTGCAGTAGAGGCATGTCATAGATGCTCTGGGAATATGAGAGAGAGGGAGAAAATAACTCTGCTTAGGGAGAGGTTAGTTTAGGCAAAGTAGGGTCAAACTCGAGCTAAAGCTCTGGTGTTTGAAAGAATGTCATACTTTTTGGAATGGTGAGTAGGGTGGTTTTGTGTTTCCATGGAGCTGGAGGGTAACATACCTGTTGCTTTATCTGTTTTAGTTTTTCTTCTATTAATCTTCCAAACTTTTTTGTTGTTGTTCCCATTGTCCAGTTGTTACTTCCCATCCCAAATCACCTCAGAGACTCTGATGTCATTGGGTTTTGGAACTACTAGTGATTAGACAGAAATACACTTATTACCCATTTTCATGTTATCTAATCTTTGTGTAATACTGTAAGGTATTCTCTGTGTGTGTGTCTCTCTGTTCTCCCCTCACCCCTCAGTTTATTCATGTATATTGAATGACTAGGATCCTTTGGTTTTTATGGAACTGTGGGAATGGACTGCACAGACTGGAATGCCTTTAAAGGCCAAAGATACCATGAGCTGGGATCCTAGCAGGAATAAGAAATGGCTATGTATATATTTCCTACAAAGGTTTCTGGGGCATCGAATGTTGGTTTCAAAAAACATTATGCTTCTGATTCAGGCAAGTATTGCCTGGGTAAGCATAATCTCAAAAATTCTTCAAGGGCATCAACAGGCAAATTCTCTAGCTGCCTTCTCCCCTGATAAAGTACAAACATACACTAGTAGTGGTAGAAATGAAGCCATCTTTTCAAATGATGCTTAACAAAGGAACATATTTTAGCACAAGAAAATCCATTATCCATTTCTGAATCTAGAGCCTCTAGATGGTCTCCCCAAAAGTAAGATGGAATACAAGGTATAGATACCAGTTTTGTGAGGTTAAAAAGGTACCATATGTGAAACTGCTAAACAAACTGTGAAGTGCTCTGCAAATCCAAACAATATTACTGTCATTTTAGATTAACTAATAGTCGAGTGTTGTTAGAAAGAAAGAAGTAATTACTATTGTCTTGGCAAATGACTTAACCTCTCAGAGTCTTACCTTCCTCATCTGTAAAATGAAGTAATGACACCTATCTTCTAGAATTGGCAAAATTATAGATAACATGTACAGTCTGCTATACACAGAACTTGATAAAGGGCAGGAATTTCATAGATTGTAGTATTTTTATGATTATAGCAGACATTTTTAACCATCCACAATGTTGGAAAAATTGAAAGAAGATATCTTTTAAATTTTACAAATAAACCAAATACTTGCAATTCAAACTATTTGGGATTCCATGTCTTCAAAAAAATTAGAAAACACCTATGATTTTATATTTCAAGTTTCAGTGAGCATGGAGGATTTCTAAGAGTGAAGTTTAAATCTTTAAAGAATAAGGGGTGCATTGGAATGTCTGGAAAAATAAAACAAAGAGGAGAAGAAAAAAGAATAACAGAGAAAACAAAGCTCTTTTATGGCAGCAGCCCTGGACAAGTGGGTGATTTTCAGAATGATAATAAGCACTTACCACCCCATGCTCAGGGCTTCTCCAACTTCATGCACAGTGGGGAACATTCTGTGTCCTTCAATATCAAATTGTACATGCAAGTTATTTGTAACAGAACATTGAAAAGTCAGTGGAGTCAAACCTGTTAGGCAGCTACTGTCAGAAAACATCTGAATCAATAGGACACTATCTGAATAGTCTTTCCCAAGCAAAACACAAAACTGTATTAACCAAAAGCATGACAGCACTGTGAAATTTCCTCACTATGATAACTTAAAGCAACATAGACCTTGGGAAGCAAGTTTTGGTGCCTCGCCAACAGGCCAGCAAATAACAACAAAATGTTATGGATCATAGTATTGAGCATCACCTAAGAGACATGGAAAACCAGCATGGCAGTAAGTCATGTAAGATCACTACGGAATGCCCTTTCCTTTGTAAAGTTTTCCAGGCAGTGTTAAGCTACGTCCACCTGCTGGCTTCCAAGTATTTCTTGACATCATACTATTATATTTAATTTTAGAATGTCCATTCATCCCATTGTAATGTGAATTACTCTACAGTAGAGACTGTGAGGTGGCAGAAAACAACAGTCCTGCCTCTAGAAGTCCTAATCTCAAAATCCAATTCTCACACTTACAGTGAAAATCACTTACTCTTTCTGATCCTCAGATTCTTTATCTGTAGGATGGGGATAAAGCTTGTCTATCAGAAAACATATACAAATATATATACATGTGTATGTGTGTGTATCTTACATTCAACAGATGCTAGCTGTAGAATTATTAGTAAGCATATAAGGAATGTTTGTTGAAAATATGAAGGTACTGATTGAAGATTCATCCAGTACATGTTGGGGGATAATATTTCATAATGCAGATGAGAAGTTAAATGGCAGTATTAGAAAAGTTGAAGGCTATAAATTTGTGATTCCATTTTGAACCAACAATTCCCTCATTATTCTATTTTTTTAAGAGAAAAGGCAATTTAAAAAATACCTCTAGCTTTGCAAATCTTCTAAAGGTCAGTCAATATATAAAAACATCAGATAATTAAGTGAAGACAGGCTAATTCTAGTCTGAGCAGTTAAAATGTGGCATATTTATTGACTCAGAAACCCTAAATTACCTTAAACTCCTCCATGTCTTTTACTGACTGCCTATACTGAATTAGTTTTCTGTGATTGATTTTAGAGTTTATGATATAAAAAGAGAAATGTCCTAGAAGCCACAAACTTACTGCATTTTTATATTTGTATCTTTAATTAGGCAAAAAATACACTTAAAACAACTAGATTATTCAATAAATTATAGATAAATGGATAAAAAATGTATTTACACACAAAGGAATTATTGAGCCTTAAATGGAAGGAGATTCTGACACATGCTACGACATTGAAGATACTATGCTAAGTGAAATAAATCAGACACAGAATACTCTATGATTCCACTTATATGAGGTATCTAGCATAGTCAAATTCATAGAGTCAGGAAGTGGTATAGTGATTTCCAGGCAGTGGAGAGAGGGAATGGGGAGTTATTATTTAATAGATATGGAATTTTAGTTTGGAAAGATGAAGAAGTTCTGAGGGTAGATGTTGGTAATGATTGTACAACAGTGTGAATGTACATTTTTTTTGGTGAATGTACTCAATACCACCAAACTGTACACTTAGAAATGGCTAAAACAGTAAATCTTATGTATATTTTATCACAATTTTAAAAAGGTCAAAAATAAATTATAGATTTGTCTAAGGCTAAAGCTATAGCTCCTGAAAGTAAAAGCTTATTGTAGTGGAGTGTTTGAGGAGGTATATAAAGCTAGCTTTAAGTGAGGATAAGTAAGAGAAGAGAGAACTTTAGATAAAGCCGGCACTATGATAGATCTGGGTTAAAAAGTCATCACTTTGGTTCAACTAGCCTTGAGCACCTACTCTGTCCCAGGGTCTGGGATAAAAAGATGATTTGCCTACCATTCTGAGGGATTTCACCCCTCATGCAAAGAGAAACTCTTCAAACATCATTTTGGTGTAAGTCTGAGAAATTTGTGTGTCTAAGAGGAGAAGTTTTAGTATTACATAGACCTAAGTCTAAATCAGGCTCAAAAATTATAAGCTATGCTACCTTGAGGAATTTAGTTTGCTTCTCAGAATCCCTCATTTATGAAATACAAATATAAACTTCTCAGAGAAATTACATGTAAGGCATTCAGGAGGAAGTTAAGTGTTCAGTTCCTAATGGTCACTGCCGTGTAGTAGTACTAGGACAGAGGTACGGGCTGGTTGGGGCTGCCTGACAAATCTGGCAAAATCAGGTGCTATAGGCTGGTCTGGCCTCACTGTGCCACCTTCATAATTGTTGATGCCAGCCCAGAAGAGCACAGCATTTGTCTGATCAACACTAGTAGGTGATTATTGAAAGCATATATTTAAAGGCACCCGGATGGCTCAGTCAGTTAAGTGTCTGCCTTTGGCTCAGGTCATGATCTCCAGGTCCTGGGATCGAGCCCTGTGTTGGGCTCCCTGCTCAGCAGGGAGTGTGCTTCTCCCTCTCCCTCTGCCCCTCCCCACTGCTCACTCTCTCTCATTCTCTCTCTCTCTCAAATAAATGAATAGAATCTTTAAAAAATAAAAAAAGAAAGCATATATTTACAACCATAGTTATAATAAATACTAAAGTTAAAATTTGAAGGTGATTTCCTTGATCTTAGCTGTCAAATAGGATGAATGGTACAGATGGTTGCAATGGGCTGAATGTTTGCTCCCCCCTACCCCCCGCCAAAACTCACACACTGAAATACTAACACCCTTGTGATGGTGTCAGGAGGTGATTAGGTCATGAAAGTGGAAGGAGCCCTCATGAATGGGATTAGTGCCCTTATAAAAGGGATCTCAGAGACCTCTCTCACCCTCTTTGCACCACATGAGAATATAATGAGGAGAAATCTGCAATGTGGAAGAGGGCTCCTACCAGAGCACAACCACATTTGGCACCCCAGTCTCAGATTGCCAGCCTCCAGAGCTGTGAGAAGTAAATTTCTATTGTTTATAAGCAACCCAGCCTGTGATAGTTCATTATTGACTGAACTAATGAAGGTAATGGTACAAACAAAGGTATTTCCTTCATATGGAAGGGCCACTTAAATATTTACTTCATGAATTGATGCTTTTGTATTTGGGGTAAATTTCTTTTAAATTAAAAAAATTAAAATGTAGATTAATATTTAATCATGTACTTTAAATACATTACAGGAGGAAAAAAAAAGCACAATTTCTAGCCTACTATACCTCATTGACAGAGCTTCTATCACAAGCCTCACAAAAACCCTTGGGAAAACTTGTAGGTATTAAAATAAAGGAATCCTGGGCTCCTGTGTAGAGGATTGGAAGGAAATGTAAAGAGCAGTGCAGAGATGCTGCATCTAGAACCTGCGTTTCCTATCCCCAAGTATCTCCACCCATATGACCTAAGTTCATTTCAGGATCTCGCACTGCCGAAAATCTCTTGTCATTTGCTTATGAGGGGTTAGGCAGGGCAGGGAGAATGCAGGGCTGGTGTAAATGCTTTGACTCTGTTTCTTTTTTCTTAGACATCATACCAGTCACCCTGAGGCATTTTGATTAAGAGAAAAGTGGGGCTGGGAAATTTGAAGCCAAAGCCACTTTAAAGAAATGGCAGCTAGAGACTCTCCGGTGGGAAGCAGAATCATATCAGGCAAAGGTTAGAAAGAGATAAGTCAGTGTGGAAAACCAGTTGAACTTATTGTCCACATTTTGGACAATAAGTCCAATAAATCTTCCTCTCACTCATCTAGTCCCATCCCCAAGCCTTCAAATACCATGATTCAGTGCAGACTGTGGGTTTTCATGGGTTTGTTTGTGCAACCACTCTGGGCAAATATCCATCCTATGAACTGGAAAGAAGAACATCTTAAAATGTATCTTGTTCCATAACTCCTTCATAGGTTGAGGACTGCCTGTATTTTCTCTGTTATTTTCATTGTCTAAATGACAAATTTGGCTTTGCCTTTGTAAAACATATTGATAATTGTGCAAATCTTACCATAATTGGAAGTAATGGGTACATTAATAATTATACAATTACGTAAACCCATTTTTCTAGAATTATGTTAATAGACTTAATTCAGATAAATAAATATTAGCACATATACAATGCTTTAAGACATAATTTGAGGGCATTAAGAAAATCTCTAAAATTAGAAAAAAGTATTTTAAAGTCCAAAATGAAGGAAAATCCAAGGCTAAGTCTTTCTTTCATAGTTCGAACATTACATTCTTAATAAAAAATAAATAACTTCCCAGGAGAGGTTATAGCAAATTGTGTCTATGCTAGATGCAAACATAAAATGGATAAGCAAAAACCCTGAGCAACTTGCAAAACTGGTGCTAAGAATTATTTCTTACAAGACATTTCAGACCATTGAAAATTCAGATAATATCACTTTGGGGGTCATTGAGGTAGCAAAACAAATGCATTTTGGGCATTCTTTTGTAGACATTATTTTCTTATTCCAAGACATTTTGTACCAATTCATAAACACAGGCTTTGCCAGGATTCTTTTGGAAGTGAAAAATAATAGCAGGGTTAAGAAATTTATATTAAGCATAATAACGGGACATAAGTTGCTCAAATATACAGTGGAACATATGCTGAACCAGATTTTTTGTAATTTAGAGTAGAAAACTGTCTGCAGTTTATGTAAGCATTACATTTTAAAGAGGAGAAAAATGACAAGATATTTACCGCAAATTACATTTTACTGACATAGAAATGGTTATTACCAAGATTGGGATATACTTATCCTTAGAGGCAGAACAAGATTTGACATTAAAAGACGGAGTGGTATTACTACTGATATTCCATGTCAGTAGTATAAGGAGAATTTTTATGGTATTTGCAAAAGAATGACTTAAACAACAAAGACAATTAATAGATATAAAATTAACAGAAAATACTTGAAGTACTAAACTGAAGAGAAAATTCATAAAATATTCTTTATCATAGGGAAAACAGCCAAAAGAGCAATTTTGTTTTCTAAGATTTCCTTGGTGAAAAAATAAATTTTGTGATTTCAATTCAGATATCATATACAAATTTTTATTTAATTTTTTGAAAGGAGAATGTATCATTTTGCCATGCAATGGCATGAAACTATCCTTAATTTTAAAATGGTTTATGTAATAACATATGTTGAACATATTTTATTTCTGGAAGCCTGATGAGCCTACAGTTTGGTTAGGTTTATTTTCTCTGGAGAAAATGACCCCATTTGTGATTCCAAAGTAAATAATTTCATGATAGGGTAGAAAGCCCTTTTGGTAACCTACACATCAAATGCAGACTGATTCAGCTTACCTATAGGGCCATGAAGACTATCAAAATGTCTCAAGTCTTCCTTTTGACCTCTGTGAAGAGGAGTCATGCTACAGACCTTGTCTAATTTTAGTATTTGCTTTAAGGGGGAAGAGGTCTTCAAGGAGAGGGCTCATGGTGGACCCCTCCCAGAGCATGTCTACATCCGGCTGTATCAAAACAAAATTTCATCTTGCATTCAAGATTTCTAACCATCCTCCACATCTCTTCTTTCTTCCTTCACATTTGCTTTCCTCAATTCTTTGCAGACTTGTATATGTTTTATAATTTTAAAAGGATGCCCCCTTAATATTTCAAAGGAGATATCCTTAATAACAAATATAACAAAAATTCTTTGCTTATACTCTTGTGCTAACTTCTGTAATAAACACATAATCAACATCCATGGAATTCTCATATAAACCTATAAAATATGATTTATTATCTTTATTTTTATAGATAAGGATATTGAGGAAAAAAGGTCAAATTGTCTTCCTGAGGTCATGTAGTGACTATGTGGCAGAAATAGAACTTGAATGTAGCTCTTTCATCCACTGCCAACATTCTAAATTACAAAAATAAATAATGCAACCTAAAATAATGACCTGGTACAGACAAATAAGTGAATAAATCAGAATATTAGAGTGGATCAAAATTAGCATAAATTATTCAGATAGTTAAATAATTCATTTTGACCTTTTATTGACTTTAGACTTTACATGATATGCTTTAAATCCGACTATATGGTTTTAAATATTTCTACTTTATCTCTTTCATAACTGTACAAGTTATATTTCAGAGTCATGAGAGATGATAAAGTTTTCAGAACAAAATAAAGACAAATATCAATGGGAGCATCCAAATCAGATTGTTTCTAGAAATAATGGACAGAATTCTATCAATACTATAAAGTAGCTAACTTTATTTAGTACCTACTATCAACAAAATTACACTATTTCACTCACTCATTGAAGAAATTAAAACATCCAGAGGTCTACTAAATAGCCTTACATCCCTAGCTAAGAAGTAGTGAAGCTGGAATTTGAACACAGAGTTACCATTCTTTAGTATCCTCGGAAATAACTAAGTCATGAAATCTGTTTTAGCTTTATCGTAAATAATAATCACTGTGGAAAACCCATTTTACCCAGTGCCCCAAAGAAAGTGATGACTGCCAATCGTTTGTTAAATAAAAACATCGTGATTCTGATCAAGATTAATCAGGTGAATATCTTAAAAAGATAGTCTATTATTGTAAGTCAAAGTACTATTACTATCTATATAAAGTGAACATTCCAGTATTTGTAGTTGTACTAAATATAAGCTACTTGATGACAGAGGCTGTGCTTTGTTTACTCCTCGATCTCCAAGACTTGGGAAAATATATACAGTAGGTACTCAATAGCAGCTATTAAATAAAGAATAAAGAATAAATAAACAAAAGAATTTCCAAAATAGTACCAAAGACTTAAAGGAAATAAGTCCAGATAATGTAGTAAGCATAAAATACCTAGGAAGCACAAATTGTGAGCATCCATTTTGTGGTAATATCTTTTATAAACAAAATAAATATAATTCTGTTCCTTTAGGTGACCTTTTATACTTATGGCTGTTATCCATTTCAACTTTGTTTCTACCTTTTTGTCTAAAGATAGTTGTCTTAAATAATTAAATTCTCCTACTGTGGTTTAATTTTAGCATCTGAAGAAAAAATCTGCATGATTCAATTTAATGTTTATTGATAAGTGATAAAGAAAAGTGATATCATATGTGCATCAAATATTTTACATAGACCAATGACATTTTAAAAAGATCTATTCTTTACTTTTATCTCTTCTCACAATACCATCATTCATATAGGAAAATGCACTATGCCTTGCCTTCACCAGTTGTGATGTGTTTAGTTGAAAGTGATAACCTGGGAAGGGGTAATCAGACCTGAGTTCAGACAGTAATTCTGCTGCTTACTAATTAGTCTAGCTTCTTAAAGCTTTCATTTCTCATTTTCACTTATCTACTAAACTGTGATAACTTTGGAAGTGTTCTTTTGATAATTAAATGAAATATCATTATATGATTAGTAGAGCACCTGACATAGACAAAGAACCCCAAAAATGTACCCCTTCCTTTCCTAACTCTCCTTCTTTTATATAAGAACTCATCTTAGGCTTATGGGTGAAAAAGCTAATCAGGATGAAGGGTAAATTATAAATTCAAGGAAAGGGGACATTTTTTTCTGGAGGACCATTATTGTCTAGAATAGATATTAATCAACAATTTTGGTTTCATCATCAACACACTGTTGTAAAATAATATATTGGATTCCCAAAAGAGCAAAGGCAAATTTTCATAGAAAAGGATGTTCTTTTTACAGTAATAAAAGATTTTCCATAATCATATAATAACCAAAATTTGTAATTAAACATCACTATACTCATTTATCTAATTTGATCTCAGAAAGTCTTGGGAAGTAGACTTGACATTTTTTTTTCCATTAGCCAGATAAGAAAACAGAGTCAAAGAGGTAATTGCTTAACTATTGTTGTTGGCAGATTGTGTGTATGTATTAATGTTATATATTATTATTATTATTATCATTATATGGTAGTTTGTGTGATCTCCCCGTATGCTCTAGGACTCCTCACTATGAGAAGGGGAGTTGGGTGAGGCCAAGACTCAAACTTAGATTCTCTCTGTATATAATTCTTTCCACCATAAACATCATTCTAATGAGTTGTATCAAAATATAGTTTTAGGCAGATAAGAGACAGTACAAAACTGGATTAGTGTTTTGTTGAAAAAAAATTAAGTTTTGAAAACAAGCTTCTTGAACCAATCTGAGACACTCAGTTTTTACAGTACTTTCAGTTAATATGGCAGAAAAAAAAGATAGTGGGTTGTTAATTAAGCCCGAATTTTTCTTGATTCTGTCACTAGATAGGAGAGTTTCGATAAATAAGTTGACTTATCTGGCCCTTTATAAATGAGGATATTAGAGGAGGTAATGTCTGTAAAATGAATATACTACACTAGATAGATACATTTTTTTCTTAACTCCATGCTACCATTAAACACACACACACACACACACACACACACACACACACACACACACACCCTTATACTTTTTGATTATAAGAACTCGTTACTTCGAAGAGAGAATGGTTTGACTAATTGAAAGTTCTGAGGGGCATTTGCAAATCATATTTATTTGCTAATGAATCACAAAACACTTTCCTAGTTAAAATCTGCTTTCTCTTAGGACACTTCTGAAAACTTCTTGTTCTATTTGGTATGCCAGGAAAGAGAGATTGTTAATAATAATCGTGCTTTGAGTGAAAACATCAACTCCCAGTAGTATTTAAAGAGGTTTAGCAGATTTAAGATAATGTGAATAGTTGCTGAGAAGCATGCCTGAGCATCTGAATTTTTTTAATGCATCCTCTTTTTTATTATTATTATCTATAGAGAACTGACCCTTAGAGTACTTTAAAGTACCACTGAGTGTTCAGTCATCCAGGGGAAAATTATTATTTTAAAATACAATTTTCAATGGTCCTTTCCTTATTTTTCTTAAGCACAAAAACTTTTGTGAAATATAAGTGCAATGTGCTCTAAAGATCATTAGTAATATTCTAATCAATTACCAAATTGTCCTTAAGCTATGGGCTTTGAGGCAAAATTATAGGTTTGCATGGCTTTCTTATGCTAAAAAATTTTAATTAATAAGGCTTGATTTAAATACAAATCGTACAAACTTATTATTCATGAGCTTGCAACACAGACACATATTCTATAAAGACAAGGAAAAATAGTCACTGTATTATCCAGTGTCTTCACTTTATATCATACTTCACGTTATGTACACCTAATTCATGAACTCTTTGGAAGATAAGACCTATAGTAATACACTTGTAATGTTTTGACAATATCATTTCAATTCAGAGTATTTCTCTTTGTAAATATTTTATGAAATCATTAAGGCATAAACTACACTTTTTAAATTTGGGCTTGAGTTAGTCATTTTTCCTTATTTATGAGTCATTTAGCATGTCCTTGTTAAATAAAAGACAAAGGCTAAAAGGAAAAACTACTACAAAGCACAAAACACACCAAGAAAATGCATGATTTCTTCCTTGGAAATATATATGTTATTTTCTCTAAGATTATTCCAATTGAGCAGAAGTCCTCATTACTTGAATCAATTCTCTCCAAAGGATGCCATGCTAAATCCTGTTTTAATATAATTGTGAAAAGTACAGTTCAAATCAAGCAACTTATATAAGTCACACCTGAATAATAGACAAAATCACTTAAGGATAGGTCAGAAAACAGCCATTGATGGCTGTTCACAGTGATATTATAAGGTGACTAAGAAATTGTGAAGGGCTATGGTAAATATTACCTGGTTCTTGTATAAAGAATGTAAAACAAATATGTATGATTCTGTCATTCAAAAATTCAACCTGGAAGTGAATTTTCAGGCTCATTTCAAGACAACCACGGCATTAAAGTGATATAACATGGTTCATCAACATGGACTTTTCCATCCTTATTATTTTTGATATTCACGTATTTAAAATTTATAATTGTTCACACCTAGGAAATCATTTTAATGTTACCAATTCTACCATAAGGAATGGTATCAAAAATTTTAACTTTGTTTCACAAAAACATTTAGGAAAACAATTATTGCTATCAATTAATAGCTATGTAAAGATATACATGTCATAGTTAAGTTGTGAGAAGATTAGAAAGAAATGTACTAATGAGATTAAACTATAGATTTAAAGCCTACAGATGTTGGCCATTTTTCTTGATAATTCTAATTTAATGAGTGTAAACAAAACAAGCATCTTGATTCTGTTTCAATTTTTTTTCAAAATGAATAAATTTTCTAGCACACACAGAGAACCCGAGACACTGATTAAATTTTACTAATTTTTTTCTTCTTTAGAATTTAAAATGATATCATGCTAGTCAAAAGATATGGTGGAATCAACATAAACATTTCTGCCACATAGATGTTTCACAAGGATTACCTTGGCCTCTTATTTAAGAGGATTATAGGATAAATGATTTTCAGTTTACTCCAGTAAACTGGGATTAAGTTTTAGAAGGCTCCATTTGCTTACTATATTAATCTCTTATCTTAGAAAATAGAAAGGTGAATATTTCTGTAAAAGAAATTTGTAAGATCCCTTCATTTTATAGGAGCCCTAGTAATATTATTGTATCATGAAAGTACTTACTGTTCTGTTAGGAATTCTGGGGTATTTTTCTTCTTTCAGATTCTTTTCCTCTAAAAGGAAAACAACATAGGTACTGGTTAGTTGACTGCATAGTTCAGTATCATTTCAGAATGTCATAATTATAACTGATTAATTTTATTATGTAATATTTCTACTTAGAAATCTTGAGATATATATATCCAAAACAATAAAATGTCATGTATGTTTGACATATATAGTATATGATAGATAAATAGGGATTTTAAAGTTGGTTTGAAGAACTAGAGATGAAGATTCTGTGAGTAGTTTATGCACTGATTTTTGTGAAAAGTTAATTATGCTTCCTTCTAGTATAGTTTTTCAACTTGAAAAATGAAATAATACTAATCTGGGTAGACATTGTTAGAGAATATTACATTATTAAAAAGAATCATATAATTATTAATCAATTAATTGCCTGGTGCTATATTTAGTATTGACATGATTATAGTTCACCCTTGAACAATGTAGGGGTGAAGGGCACCGACCCCCCTTTCAATCAGAAATCCTTGTATAACTTCTGACTCCCACCAAACTTGACTACTAACAGCCTACTGTTGACAAGAAGCCTTCCTGATAACATAAACAGTCGATTAACACATATTTTGTATATTATATCCTGCATTCTTAGAATAAAGTAAGCTAGAGAAAAGAAAATGTTAAGAAAATATATCGACAGTACAGTAGTGTGTGTGTGTGTGTGTGTGTGTTTGTGTGTGTGTGTGTGTATCCACAGATTTAAGCAGACTTTGCAGTTCAAACCCATGTTGTTCAAGGGTCAGGTGGATATCTATCTATCTATCATCTATCTATCTATCTATCTATCTATCTATCTATCTATCTATCTATCTATCATCTATCTATCTATCTATCTATCCCCCATCAGGGGTAAAGAGAAAAATAATCTCATATCACTGCATTAAAAAAAAAGTACAACTTCTAGTTTAGGGAGTAAGAAAATGAAATCCTTCCCGAGTCAATATCAAGAATTGCTTTAATGTAATAAAGATGTCAAGAATTTCTGATTTGATTTGACAAGTTAGCAACTCACAAATGAAAATTTCAAGGTACTAGAGACAAGTACCTTTTTATATAAGTTCTCATCAGTTTTAGTCTTCAAAAAATTTAGGTAGAATGAAAACCAAGAAAGAATGAAATATTTAGAAACAGGTTCATAATAGGCCTGTTACTCTGTTTTTAAGAGTTCTTACAGTGTCTAGGTTCAGCAGAACCACACAAATATAACGCTAGCAGCTCTGGCAATTGGCTCATATAGGTACTCAGCGTGAAAGATCTGAAGTGACAGCTGTATTTCCAAAGCTGCATTTACTGCATCTGTTCAATGGTTAAGCCTCCAAGGTCTGCTTTCATTTTATTTCTGCTTGAAACTCAACTGTTTTCTAGTAAAAGCCATTAGAAAGAGCATTGTAAAAATGCATTTAGATTTGCCTGGCTGACTCTTAAAATACGACTTTGAGCTACAATTAATTTTAGATAAGATTTCTATATATAATTCCCATGTACTGACACTTTTCTTATTAAAACAAAAACTACAACAAAATTCTACGAGTGCACATACTTAGGAATCAGAGTGACATAGAGCTCTTTACAAGAAACAATGGGGGCGAGGGCACCTGCTGGAATAAATGAAGGTTTTCTACTAAAAACTAAGAGATTATCTGACATTGTATTTATTGTACATTAAGACTTACCAAGGCGTTGGCTTCCCAAAGGGATACAGTGAAAGGATTAAACAATTTTTGTGACTTACGAGCCATCTGCAGGGATTTGATTTCATTTTGGTTATGCACGCACATCTATCACAAGGATGAATGGGCAAGCCTGTTCTACTGTAAGGGACAAACAACTATTTTACTTTCAATCTATGCACTGAATAAGGATGTGCATCGTATTTTTCTGGTAGCTAATTTCTCTCTCTTGCATGTATAAACATCTCTATTTTAGAAGAAAAAAATGAAAATAGCACAGGATGATTTTGCACTTTCCGCCAACTCTCAGGCTTTTCAATAACGTAATTGGTATCAGTAGGTCTAATTCAGACAGTTTCCTGGTATTGAGACTTGGTACTTTCATGTGTTTATATGATACTTCAAAAAATGTGAATCTTTTTAGGTAGATTTATGTATTTTTCACAAACAGTATGAGCATTCATACTCAATAAATCTGATGACACTTTCATGTTTTTTAATCCAGTTTTAGAAGCAGACCTGACCTGGAGAATAAAGAAAATAACTGAGACTTAGGGATTACTTTTGCTTGACGACAGCTAGAAATTAAACTGCTGTACTTTGTGGCCCTAATCATAATTCTATTTACAGAATTAAGCAAAACACTGTATGCTTTAGGCATAAATATTGCAAATCCTTGACTTGCTTTGTGGGAGGAGGGCACTATTTGTATTCATTTTAATGATGAATATTTTAAAATGCACAGCTGTATTTTTTGTGAAAGGACTATTTCAAGGATGACAAATTGCTAATGTTAATATCCAAACTTTGTTTAAAATATCTCAAATATTTCATTTTGATGAAAATATTGGTTTTAATGGAACTTTTACTAACATATCACTAACCTAAATATTTATTTAGGGTTGGATATAAAGTATGCCCTGTGAATCCTTGCAACATGGCCGTTTGTAAACATTATCCCTTTGCCCCAGGTGGACTGGGATGGCATCAAAATCCCTATCTCATGTTTTAAATCTCAAAACTGCAAATTATGGATAAACTCAGTTCTTTTTCTTGGGCTTCTTCCTACTGAAATGCCAAAACTTGTGGTTAGAACATAGTTACAAATTTGATGTGTCATTTCCTCAACACAGATATCATTAATCCTAAGGGATTTTGTTAGACATCTTTTGGCTTAAATTCTTATTCTTGGAATAGTAGTCAGCAAGCAGAGATTACTTTAAAAAGAAACACTATCCAGGGCATTAGTGACTGAGTGTAAGATTTTAAACACTAAAAGCATTGCATGACACTTAAATGTATCACATGATTCTAGATTAGATCCTGGACAAATCGGCAAAAACGATTAGCTATAAAGAACAATATTGAGACAGTAGATGAAATTTGACAGTGGGCTATGAAGTAGACAATGGTTTTACATCAGTGGTATATTGTCTGTGTTTGATAACTGTTCTGTGTAAAAAAAATGTCCCGTTCTTAGGAATTATACTGAAATATACACTAAAATACTTGGGATAAGGCACACCAGGTCTCCAACTAATCCTAAATCGTTAGGAAAAATATATGAATTGTGTATATATACACACATATATAATAGTTTAGATATAATATATATAATAATATTGGCAGAGAAAATGATACAGACCAAAATCTTAACAGCTGGTTAACCTAGGTAAAGGACATATGAGAACTTCTACTATCCTTGCAACTTTTTTTGAGAGTTTTCATGAAAGAGTTCATTATCAATAAAGAGATTATAAAACTACCCTCAAAAAATAAAAATAAAGTGCCATTTTTCAATATCTTTACAAAATATTTCACTGAACTGTGGCTGTTTTATTTTGTTCATAAAGCACAAGATCATTTCATTCTACATGTAACTGTAAAAGATAGTGACATTTATCTGGAAAATGGAGAGTAGTAGGCAATAAAAGAAAGGTAATACATCAATCAATAGAGTAAACAGATGTTCTATAAATAAATGCAGTCACTATTGGTACCTATGGTGCTAGCTGGTAGGAATGGTAGGAAGTCAGTAACACAGAATATGAACTTTTCTTAAAAGAGAGAAGGACAAATATTTTGCCCCATATTGAGGGACAAAGGAATGTTTCTATTTTTTCTTTTTTGTGTCTAACCATTGACATCCATTTAGGAGGTTTAATTTTACAAGCCTGTCCTCATTATGATAGAAGCAAATGTTTACCAACACAGATTGGAAAAGGTGGACAGGAATAAAGGGTCTACTCATTTTTCTGTTGTGATATTTTATTACACAAGTCGAAACATGTGAAAACATTTGTTGGCAGTCAGCTACAATAATGACATATTGGGTTCAACCATGTTTAACATTTTCATTACATTCCAAATAATTATTTGAGAATGGGGGGCTGATAATGAGGCAGAATGGCTCTAAGTCAGGAGAGCCAGTTCATATCTCGAAAAGGAGGATGGGAATTAATTACATGAGAAGCTTGGGGAAGTTAATTGGGAATGAGTAAAGATAAGGACACTATCAAAGCATGAAGAAATAAAACTATTAAAATAAAAGGAATAGCAGAAACTCACAGCACACCTAAGGGAGAATGAATCCTGTAGAATCAGGAGTGTAGAGGAGCAGAATTATGCCTGTGGGGGCCCCTATTGTCTTCCAACCGCTAGAATAGTGCCTGCCACATGAATAAATGTTTGCTGAATGAGTAATTATATATTGACAAAAGCAAAATTTAGTGTATTTTATTCCTAGTCTGCTTCTGCCTCTAATGTGTGACTTTACACAAATCACTTAATCTAATTTTATCAGCTGTGAAATGAGACAATGGGAAAAGGTGATTCTCCAAGGTGCCTTCCAGATCTAAATATTTCTGTATATGGTTCTGTTTATTAAAATGGGCAACTGTGAACATTTTTGTAGAAGAGAATAGCCTTATATGAGTTTTAAATGAAGAGAAATGGGCAGAAATAGAGAAGAGGAATGAAAGAGCAATGCATTGATTCAAGTAATGGAAAATAAATCCCATTGAAAGAGACTTTAATATAGAAGAGAGAATGCAGGTGATTTATGGTTTTGATGTTAGAAGTGACATTTATGTGTACTATTGATACAGGCATGCAGATGTAGAGATCTTTATCTGTTCTTTTTATTATCAGAGTGACTAGACACACTCCTTGCTTCCACCTTGAGAGTCCTCAAGTAAACAGAAGTGGAGAGTGTTCAAAAGAAGCCATAAATGGCAGAAGTTTATATACATGATCTTTACCACAAGGTCATAGAATTAGGACTGCCCATCTTAGAGAAAAGAAAGCTGAAGTAACTCTTAGGATCTATATTTAATTCCATGAAGAGCCATTTAATTCAAGATCCACCAGGCACAATTGCTTATACCTCCATGAAGCCTTCGATAAATTAACACCGGTTTCCTCATGCATTTTCCTTTCTACAGGCTTGCTGAGCATTACATTCTATAAGGACATAATTTAGCTTTCACTTCTATGTGATCTCATTATTTTCCTCAGTTCCATCTATGTTGATTTTGAATTGACATCTGGAGGTGGCCATGGGCTTTGCCCTTGTGTTTCCCTAAAATAAGGTGCTCCCTAAAATGAGTTAGGTGCTCAGTAAACACTTGTCAGTGGATGGAGATGGGCATAATACACTTTGAGGTCAGAACATGAACTGGAATGCTGATTGGCCGCTACCAAAAATGACTTCTTAGACATCAAGCATGGTTGGTGGTCCTGGGACTTCTGTGAAGCCCCAACCTTGTTTTCTTCTCATCAGCCCCTATTTCCCTAGGCATTTTTGGGAAGAGGTGCTAAAGACCTATCATGGGGATGAAAGGTACACCATTCTTTAAATAGAAAGGTCTGGTTGAATAGCCTTAAGGGCATGGGAAGCTATGACCTGAAATAAGCTTGTCATTTGAGTCTGATCCACAGAAGAGCTGAGCAGGTACCACTTTCTCAGCTTTGTCAGTCCAGAGCAGAATATTTCTTATAATTCTGTTTCAAATTAAGATCACTGATTGCAATACCCCTATAAGAAAGCTGGCGTCAGTGATGGCAAAACTAGTGTCTCTGTGGGAGGGATGGGGTAGAAAAGAGGAGGAAGGTCCGAGAGAGAACATAAAAGAACCAGACAATTTTCAGAGAGTTTTGATTTCTATACAAATTCTAGGACTCCAATAATTGGAGACTGTGAATATTTAGATAAAGTAGATACATAATTGCTGGTTTTACAAAAAGCAGAAGCCAACTAAATATCTTTACAAAGGGCTCCAATGTAGCTATAAAAACTGCATATTTCTTACTGGGACAGAGGGTGTTGGTGAAGTGACAAGAAATTAAAGTAAGTTGAGTCACATTTCCCAGTTTTTGAGGTTGGGTGGGGAGAGTGTAGCAGCAATTCCATATACATATTTAAGGCTAAAGGAGAAAATCTGATTTATTTAAACCTTGGTTTGATGCAAATTCAAACCCAGCAAAGTGCCATGGAACAAATAAGTGGGATGTTGGGATATGGTGTGAAATTATTATAGTTTTGTGCTGAGTGCCTCAGCTGAGTGTATTCAGTTCTATGCTGAGAACTCAGCTGCTGTGCTGTGTTCTGAGTTTAGCTCAGCATCATGGGAAGGTACCAAGCTGGAAGTTCAAGGCCAACCATGACAAAACCACAACTAAGGAGTTGTCCCCGGTCTTCTCTATTTAATATCCATGTAGGGAACAATCATGGAGATAAAAAATAAAATAAGCAATTTCTTATGTTAAACTTGTTCTCAAGACATCATCTTTATCTCTTTCTAGTTGGTAAATGTAGAGTGTACAAATAAAAACAATACACATTGGTTCATAGATATCCTGGACCTTGACATTCACATGAAAACTGCCCTCTTCAGATAGTTTTTGTGGGACGTTATATGCCTATTTCTGGAGAAGCAGCATGATTTAAAAAATAATTATAACTGCTATTAATAAGCTGCATTTAGCAGATTGCATATATTTATCACATTTAGATTTACAAGGATGTGGTGATGAAATTGTTAAAACTTTTTTGGAGTTAGTAAGTGGTGGAGCCAGGGTCTAGCTAGATTTAGCCCTGTCTATACCTAAATCCTGTTTTCTCCTAGCAACAAAGTCTCTGTAGTGTTGGAATGGATTTTGACAAGGTAGAAAATCTATTTTCTAGCTATTTCACTAACACTTATTAAATGTGTATCCCCTGAAGCAATTCAAATAAGTAATCTTAATTGCTTCAGCTGTAAAATGGGATAACTCAATACTTACCATAAGGAAGTGATTAGATTAGCCAATTTACTGAGATGTCTTTGGTTACAAAAAGTAATTGAGGGGTACCTAGGTGGCTCAGTCAGTTAAACATCTGCCTTGGGCTCAGGTCATGATTCCAGGGTCCTGGGATTGAGCCCCACTTCCGGTTCCCTGCTCAGCAGGGAGTCTGCTTTCTCCCTCTCCCTCTGCCCCTCCCCTGCCCTCATGCTTGCTGGGTGAGGCTTCCTGCTCATCAGGGAGTCTGCTTCTCCCTCTACCCCCCCACCCCACTCATGCTTTCTCTCGCTCTCTCTCTCTCGAATAAACAAAATCTTAAAAAAAAATCTTTACAAAAAAAAAGTAATTGAATATATCTAATCTTGGAGGAAAAAGAAGCCTTAAAAATAGAAGCTTTTTCAAATAATGTTCAACATGTAACCTTTTTAAAATTAATCAGTACCTCTGGAACTTTTGCCTGAATATTATTATTCCTACATTAAACAAAAGAATCCCAAATTAACCTAACAGTTTCATCTACATATGAGGATTTAATATTATAAGATTACCTCCAGGATACGTTTATAAGAGGCAGAAAACATTTGTCTTATAATTTTTAACTCTAAATATCTACACAATTCACATAAAATTATACTAGGCAGGAAATAATATAAAACTGTGAGGTCATAGAAGCCTGGAGATACATCTTCTCTTAATTAGAGCGTACAAAATTTGAGTGAATGTCCAAGTTAAGAGCTAAAAACCACGGGGATGGCTAAAAGATGATATGTGATGACTTGAGAACCCAAAAGCCAATGATAACGCAAATAACTGTACTCCCAACTCTTTATATGAACAGCATTTGTGGGGCACCTGGGTGGCTCAGTCAGTTAAGTGTCTGCCTTTGGCTCAGGTCATGATTCCAGGGTCCTGGGATCGAGTCCCACATCGGGCTCCCTGCTCGTTGGGGAGCCTGCTTCTCCCCGTCCCCTGCTTGTATGCTCTCTCTCTCTAATAAATAAATAAAATCTTTAAAAAAAAAAAGAACAGCACTTGAATTTTAAAAGCTCTAGAAATTAAAACTACAACAACAATAAACTTTGGGTAAAACATTTTAGAAGTTAGTTCTTAGATGGGTAGGAGCTGTACATGGTAAGAAGTTCAAAGAATAGAATGGGATTTCAATTCTGAAAGAGAATATGAAGTGATTGTTTTAGAATATTAGACTCTAGATTCCCCCATCAGTGGATAAAACCAAACTGATAAATAGAAAAGACCAAAGGGGATGGATCCTAAGAAAGATGTTTCCATAAGAAAGAACCAACCATCTAATTCTGATAAAAGTATTATTTCCTAAAATGACCAAAAATACAATCTTATAAAAATCATAAATTAATGATTTATTCAGAGAATTCAAAAGATGTTTAAAAAATAAATATATGTGAGGAAAAAGTGGAGACTAGCCATCAAATTACAGGGGGAATGTATAGTTAAGTCCTACTACACTTTTCATTAGAGAAAGCAATTAGCATTAGATATTTAGGTGGCAGTTCAATAAAATTTCATTTAAAAAGTGATACTATTTTACCTGGGTTTGAAAAGATTCTTATGTCATCCATGAAATGTTATAATGAATAGAATAACAGCAGAACAAGTGAGGCAAAACATGGGTGAGTTGTTTTCTTAGCTTTTACTCTTTGATCCTTCGTTTGTCTAATGTGAATAGCAACTAGTTTTCTGACAAAAAGAATATGATCAAGATTAATTTCTTAGAACTAATTCCTTAGGCAAATTTCCTTGGAGGACTCCAGGCAGGTATTAAAATTGTCAGTTTTGGACCCTCTGATAGGAAATGCAACTGAAGAAACCCACCTTCAATTTGAAATTCTAAATTCATTTGGCATTACATACAATAGCAAGTGAATTTTACTGTATTTCTCAGTGCGGTCGTTGTGGTATTTGCCATAGAAGCCCCTAGCATTGTAATTTCCTCTTTAGTTATAGTTTAAGATCCTGTCATTTTTGAAAAGAAACTGATTTTATTATAATCATTTTCATATCCTTGATATAGGGAGAATCAGGAAATAATCATATAATAATTCACCTTAACAGACTTTAATATAGTCTATTGTGGTATCTACCACATTTGGATTTCTAATTTTACTAACAATCATGAACTAAAATATCAATATAGTGAAAGCATTTGAATGCTAATTATATTAAGAACAGTAAACTTGGTTGGTAGAGGTCAGTGGGAAGCACATACATTTTACCAGTTGAATGCCAATCACAGTCTTATTGTCAATATACTGGAGGTGGACCCAAGTAAAGCCACAGTTTCATCTCTATAATCAGGCAAAATTCAACAAATATTGAATATCTATAGTACTATTCTAGGAGTTGTGTGGAATAGAAAGAAGTAGAAGAAAGGTCCCTGTCTGTAAAATCCCAATTTATAACTCTATCCAACTCAAACTCTATCACGTTGAAGTTTGTTTTGTTGTAAACTCCACATCAGTGGAAGTTCTCCAGTCTTCAGTTCAGAGTACTTAGTACATTTCCTGGCATATATGGGATTCTAAATAAATGTCTGTTGAACTGAACTCTTGGAGAACCCAAATCAGTCTCCTTTCTCTGCACAGCATCCTCTCACTATTATACTACTTTGCCAATTTGGTGGTATAGTTGAATCGTGGAGCTACAGTTACTTGTAGATAGATTTAATGCCAGCTCTGCTCTTGGTTTTTCTATGCAGGTGAAAAAGTTACTTGATGTCTACCGAGTGTTTAGCTATTATATAGCTATTTTGTGATATAAAAACATGAAAATGTTTTTAATTATCTCCTATGACATTTATTTAGATCTATTTTCATAAGGCCTTACATGAAGCTTACATAATTAAATTAATTTTGTGATCCTCAGTAGAAAGGAAAAGGGGTAAGGAGACACTTTGCCATGTAGGGGCATATACTCTAGACCTTTCCCCTGTCAGAAATGCCTGACTGCAGAATATTATGTCTTATTCTATGCCATTACTTTTTCTCTCTCCCAGGTAGATAACTGCTATCCCTCAAACCTTAGCCTCTTTCCCATTAGGCACCCATTTGCTTTTCTTTTAGCGTCTATGAAAAAAAGGCGGAGTTAATTGTGTGATGTGTTTAGTATGGAAGTTACATGAGAGGGGTCTAACAAGGATTGTTATCTTAACAGGGAGTAAGAGCTGATTGACTTGGTGAATCAGGGATATTCAAGCCAAAAATAAAAAAATTCTCCTGAATTTTCTGTTAAGTTATAACAGATTACTCATGATCCTGAGTTTGTTGCTATATCATAGTTTTCATGCTGCTTTATTAAAAAGAGGCAAAGGCCATGAAAATAAATTAACACGGAAGACCCAATCAACACATCAGGCATAATCTACTAAAATCTTAAATTTTACGTTATTTAAAATTGATCAGAAGTATTTGCAAGAGGTACATAATAAAAAATTACATACTATTTTAAATAAGGAAACTGTTTTTATTGACTTCTTAAAATACACTTTTAATGTGGGAGGAATGAAATAATTGTGGCGTTAGTTAATTTCATCACAAATGATGCTATTTTGATGATTATTTCAATTAATCCCCATTTTATTGAGGAAACTGATTCCAGTAGAGTTTAGGTAAATAAATCCTTAAATTTTAGGTGTTTATTCTGTACTTAACTGTGCATGTTTTATTCTTTCTGGTGTCTGTATGTACACATACAGAATATATACACATGCATGCACACACCATGTAGACTTTCAGATTGAATACATATATTGCATATATTTGATAGGTAGATGGATAGATAAATAGATGGATAGATGGTAGTCATGGAGATAAGTGTGCATTAGAGATAAGAACTGAGGTAACCCTACTGGAGACAATATATACCTGAGGAAACTCAACCTGCGTCCTCTAAATCTAGTCATTATTTAAAGAAAATATAGGTGCTTGTACTTCTAAGACAAAGTAGACCTGACAATATCACATCACCTCACTTAATTTAAACATAAAACTGTTTAAACAACTATTTTTTTTAAAATTCTGTGAAGTCCTCACCAAAGCAATTGATGCAATTCCTTCCTAATATATATTCAGTATATTTTACTGATGGAATGCTTTGGGAAAACTACTTGCCAAACATAGTTCCACATTAAAAAAAAAAAGAAATCTCAAGGAATATTTGCTCTCAATAATTTTTAATCCAGAAGATATGGTGAAGAAGGGACAATTGAATCCACTCTTAACTTATAAACAAGGAAGACTATGATGAGTTCTCCATGTATACAAACTAAAGCCCACAGAGTAGCAAAAGCCCTAATAACATATGCATTTGTAGGATGATCATTCTTTGCATGAGTTTTGATATGAAGACGTGTCTCAGTTGGAGGAACCAGTTATGGAGGAACAAATTTATGGAGGGGAAAAAGCACTAGGCATTTTTGGGTTCATGGCAGTAAGTTAGTATGGCAGGAGAATAAGCCAACCATGGAAGGAGAGAGAAATGAGGCGAGAAAAGTAGATCGGGCCATACTGCAGACAATCTTAGAATGAGATTGCAGAGGGTGACAAGGAGCAAATGCAGGTTTCTCAAGAGATCAGTTGAGTTTCTCAGATCAATATAGCAAAGCAATTTGGTCATACTCTTTTGATTAGTCATATTTTATTTAAATTTGTACTACAAAAATATTTGAATAAAATATAGCAAAATATAGTAAGGTAAACTTCAGAAAGTGTGTTATGAAGTATATAAAGCATAACAATTTTGTTTCTTTCATGAAAGTGTTCTTAACACTGAAATTGATGACACATTGAGGATAAAGACATTGCCTGATTTGAAGTCATAACATTTCCTATAGTTTGTTCTATATGGCATTGATAATCCGTACCCAAGAAGGAAAAAGAAAATGAAGCATAGACAGTGAAGCGAGTCTGATGTAAAAATTAAACACCAGGGCACTTAAGTGTATTAGAATTTATACTGTGCTGTGGTTAGAAATAGTGTAACATTTAGTTAAGGTAACTGCTGTATACATGGTTGAGTAAGAAAGAAGAGCCTTATCTTGATAACTTAGTTGGCTAGTTGGCTATAAAATTTTACTTGCGAAATGTTATCATACAACTTCTTAAAGGAACATTTGTTACAGCCTATAATCAGTTAACTAACTTGCAATTACCATGTAACCTCCTGTGTTCACACTTAAGACATTTATATAAAGGAAATTTCCTTCAAGCTTTGTTACCTAGACAATAGCATTACATGCATAGAAAATATTTTAACTTCACTAATTTCAAAAGTGATGCTAAATTAATCACCAACTCAGAAGTTGCAAATGTTTCTGAATCTGGAGAGTTGGAAGCGGGGAGAGTTTGTGTTGGTTTCATCTTCTATTTTATTTACTTTTTCTGTTGCTCAGTTTTGAGAAACATTCAAAAATATATTTGCTCTAGCCCTACAACCTTCCAAAACCAATGTTAGTCACCTATTTTTTTTTTTTTTTCTTTTCTGGCTTGTACCATGTAGTGTACTAGCAAAGTACGTAGATTAAAAAAAATTTGCACTGTTGATGCTGATGTATGGAGTAATTTCCTCAGGCTCTTTCAATGCAGTCTGCAAATGCATTAACAAAGGCTATAAAACAAAAGCAATCTACACTACCCATAACACACAAGGGCGAAATATTGGAAAGTTGGAAAGCATAATTGATATCTGCATTAGTAGAAATTACCTAGGGATGAGAAAGTATCTTGCTACCATGTAGGACATCAAAAGCCAAATATCTCTGCAATGTACAGCTTCCTGAATAAGAGAATAATATTCCAACCACGGAATATAGGAAGAAGAAATATTTGTGACTATTGTTAACATAAAAGACTCCTTTGAAATAATGCTTTTAGAAAATCTGTAACTTATTATTCCATGCTGAAAGGAAGGAACACCTACATATATTTTCTATTTCTAATTCCCATTCTAACTACTCTGTTGCTCTTGAGAGGTCAGTGGTAGAGTATAGTTTTTCCTTAAGGAAAAGCATAAAATCTTCATTCAATTACACAATTATCATGCTGATATATTTCATTGCTTGTAATACCATGTTAAGAAAAACAGGCACATTTTATTTTATTTTTTTAAAAGATTTTATTTATTTATTTGACAGAGAGAGCCCAAGCCGAGGGAGCAGGAGAGGGAGAAGCAGGCTCCCTGCTGAGCAAGAAGCCCAATGCGAGGCTTGATCCCAGGACCCTGGGATCATGACCCGAGCCGAAGGCAGATGTTCAACATCTGATCCACCCAGGTGCCCCTAAAACAGGCACATTTTAGACCAAAAATAAGACTGTATTACTAACCATTTATCAGTTCTAACTAAATGGCAAACAGTGGTTTATACTTCTTTTTGGGGGGCAGGTCATTGATACAGACTCTTTTTTTTTTTTTTAAATCTGGTTATCATGTGACAGACATGGTTCTAACATGCTGTGGATACAAAAGGTCACAGTATACACATGGATCTTACTCTCATGGTGCTTACAATCTCTGCAATGAACAAGTATGCTCTAATTTTCTCTCTGGAGAAGAAAAAGAATAGCAATTAGCTCTATCCATGCTAGTTTATCTTCATGTTTTTGCATTTGGAAACTCTAAAGCATTAGGCTGGCCAGGAACATGCATCACATTACCACATTTACACTTAAAATTTCAGTGGAAGAATATGAGAAGATAATGTTTAAAAGTGTATTTCTCTATTGAAGTAAAGAGATATCTGATAAGTTTTGAAAAGTAGAACACAAATAACTCCACAGGAAGGAAATTTGAAGTGGCTTGTCAAAAACTGCATTATTTTCCTGAAGTTTTCTAACACATGTTTTTATGGAGATAACTTGAGATGATAAAAGTAATCATATATTTCTACAATATTCCTTGAACAAGCAAATAATATTCTCATCTTATAGATTTGGTGATATTCAGTATGCTTCTTTTGCTCCTTTATCCTAATGAAATCTTTTTCTGTTCATACTATGCCTACAGAAAGAAATGGACAACCTCAAATGCCTGGGATTTTATTAGGAGATCTATCCATCCACAGACAGGCAACTGAACATTAACACTTGGCCAATGGTTGATGCAAATTCATGATTAAACATGCCTTTATTTATTTAAATCAAATTCAAAATAATTCGTGTGATGGTATACCTTTAACTGTTGCAATAGAATTTATCTTAATAAAGCTTATTTCAATGTCTTAAAATAACTCATTTCTGTTGTTTAAAGTTAAAAACATCTACAGCATAGTGTGTTTACTACTTCTGAGCAAAAAGGAATCCATTTTTTCAGACATTTTGGGTGTGATATTATTTAATCATAAATTGGCTTCAAGTGTATGTGGTTGTTACTTGCCCAGATCTTTTGGTTTTCAACTTTCCTTCTACATTCATTCAACAGAGGTTTGATACATACACACACCTTTTTTATTTTTTTGAGCACCTCTGATAAAATAGGCACTGTTCAGAGAGGTGAATATTATAGCACACAAATTCCCTATTCTCATGTAATCGGTGAGAAAGTGAATCAACTTAACTCCAGGTCATAACAATGGTTATAAGGAAAAATATAGGCAGGTAAGGCTTAAAAGAATTAGCAGGAAGCTCGACAGAAGATGCTATTTTAGGTAGGGTGGTCAGGAAAGTCAGCTCTGGAGAGAGATTGATCAGAGACCAGAGTAAAGTGAGAAAAACAGCTGTGTAAGGATCCAGGAAATAACCTTGCAGGAGGAGAGCACAATGCCCTCAGGTGGGGGCAAGCTGCTTATGTTCAAGGTAGAGCAGAATAGTAAGGACATAAGTTGCTTTAATGCAGTAAAGCATTTTCCAAACATTAAGGTTAGATTGCCATGTAAATAATTTTAAAGGGTTTATTAAAAGTTATAAAAGGAACACATCACTATCTAATGCTGTGTGGATTTTCAGAGTTTTAAATACATTTTAACGGCTAAAAACAAACAGGAAAATCAAGTGATTCCAAGTGTTTTATTTTATAAGGCTTGGTTTTTGTTTTTGTTTTTTAATTGAAGAATGGCATTTTCTTATCAGATAAAAGCCCACTACCTGGATGAGAATGGGCAATTTTTTTTCCAGTGAGCAATAGATAAATACATGAAACATCAACAAAATGCAATTACTTCTTTGAGTCTTCAGTTCCTCATTTCTATAACTAGGACACTAGTTCCGTTGATCAGGAAACACTAATAACTCTGTGTACTCAGAATATGTTTATGGAACAGATCTAATTCCTATTCTCAGTGGGTTAATAGCTTCCTTCTTTCTTGAAAGTGTTCAAACAGAAGGATAAGCTGCTCTAGTCAGTCTGTTAGAAGAGAAAATGATTCTAAACACGTTAAAAGTAATAGTTCCTTAAAAATTATAAGAAACTAAAATAAATGATGCATAAAATAAATCAAGCTTTAAGATACAGTTCTTTACTATATTATGCTAAATGCATTTAAATTTCAAGGGTCTTTTCAAATATCTACTTAGGTATTTCATAATTAGACCGAGGAAGAAGATTCATTTTGAAGCAGATGCGCCCTCATTTATAGACAGAAGTGACTTCTCTTTAGCAAAATCAAAATAAAATTTTCAACAATGTATGTATGCATCTGTATTACCAACCTTCTCAAAAAGTTACTTATACAGGTAGTATGTAGTATTAAAAAAAAAAGCTCTATGTTCAGTTTTTTTCTCACTTTTTAAAAAAAAAGATTTTATTCATTTGAAAGAGAGAGAGAGAGAGAGCACAAGCAGAGGGAGAGGCAGGGAGAGAGGGAGAAGCAGACTCCCTGTGGAGCTTGGAGCCTGACATGGGGCTCAATCCCAGGACCCTGGGATCATGACCCGAGCCAAAGGCAGATGTCCAACCATCTGAGCCATCCAGGTGCCCCTTTTTATCTTTTACCACTTAAAAGCTATCTCTCTCTCTCTCTCTCACACACACACACACACACACACACACACACACACACCATATGTATACACTGAAGAATAAAATCCAGCATATGCATGTATGTAATACATATACACATACCTATATAATTAATGCACTTATACATGATACATGTGTGTGTTGTATGTGAATGTGTGTGCATATGTGTGTATATATATTTATGACTAAGAAATCAAATTACAATTTTATTCTATAAAATAATAACCAGAAGTCTGACACAAAGTATAACTCTGATTTTCTCTCTAGATTTGTGAATTCCAAATGACGTTCCCAGAGCAAGCTATTAAACTTAGTTTCTAATGATTTTGAAAATGGCTTTTAGAAACTCTAAGATTCAATACAATTTAAGCATCATTTCCAGGTTTCTCAGTGCTTTTATAAAGTTTAACAAACAAATATCATTATATTTTGACTTCGAGTTTAAGAATTTTTAAAGTCAACTTAGAGAAAGTGGAATCATGCTGATGAGACTCATGATTCCCATTGAAGTAAAAGTAATGATGGCTCAGATCTTTTTTTTTTTTTGGCCTCCAGAGGAAAATTCTTCTGAATTCAGACCTGAGTGTTTAATACATGTATCATGTCAAAATACTTCCAGACAAATCGGAACTGCCTAAATGGTAAAACCATACATAGAACTTTGGATAGAAAATCAACACTCATACTTGGTATTCACAGAAATTAATTAGTGTATACACATGTGGGTTTTAGCTTTTGAATATGAATTCTGCATGCCTAAGGAACTATTTTATAAGCATATTTTAAGTAAGTGTGCTCTGCCTTGCAACTGACTGTCAAAAGGTCAGAATAAATGCAGGATTAAGTACCTACTATCTTGGAGATATTACTAAATAAAATATGTAGCTAACAAGCAGGACTTCAAGAAGGCAATACATCATCACAGGGGAACAAAGCTGGACTAAATTCTCTGTTTGCTTCATTCTCTGATCCAAATCCTTTCCTAAATCACCATAGCATAAAAACTATAGCATGCAACATAACAAAACATCACTGCAGCATCCCCTTTCAGAGACAATAGTTCAAGTCCAACAAGAACAACAGACTGCACCCTAGAAAGTAAATTGCAGAACAGGGATCTTGCCCATTTTAGTTAAATAATGTTTTCTTAGCACCTAGAAAGTATGGTAGATTATACTTCTCAGTAAATATTTGTTGAGTGAGTACATTAATAAATGAGTGAATGAATATTGAAGATAATGTTCAGAAATTTGTTCCTTGTCCGGGACATTACAATGTAGACATGCAGTTACTATTTGATTATTAAATGAATAAATGCCTCTGCAGGTCTAGAACGGTAGAGATGGTACAGGTAGAGCAAAATTCTGGCTTTGGATGATGATACAGCATCTTACCCTGGCTGCTGAGTATGAATGATCTCTACTTGCTGAAATGGCACAGCCCTGGGTTCTGCAATTGATGCTGATGTTTAGGCAGAAGGCATAAGCAGGAGCCTGGGATCTGGGGTAAGGGCTCTCCCATCCATCCTTGCATTTGCCTTGCTATTTGTTGGCTAGTTGCCTCTTTGAAATCTCTTTCCCAGAAAATAAGCCCTTGAATTGTTCTTCAGTGAATGAGTTCTTTCTATCACCAACCCCTATTTCCTAGAATCCTTGTTAGTCACTCAAGCCTGGGTTAGAGACCTATGAATATTAATCTGTTTGTCCTTCATACTTCCTCTCTCCATCTTTGGGAAATCATCAGTTCTTCCCTTATGTGGGGTCAGGCTGCCCTTCTAGGCAGTGTTCTTGGGAACATTTGAAACAATTGTAGGTATAGATTAGGTAATACTATGGTATCAATGAGAAATTTGCTGATATTGATAACAGTACTGTGGACATATAAGAAAATGTGCTTATTCTTAGGAAATACACATAAGTATTTAAGGGTAAAGAGGCCTGATGTCTTCAACCTACATGCAAATGGTTTAAAAAAGAAAAACAACAACTCTGTGTATGCATGTGTATGGAGAGAGAGATTGATAGAGAAAGAGAAAGGGAATGATAAAGCAAATGGCACAACTTAATATAAACTATTGCAGAATCTTGGCAGAGTGGGAGTTTTTCACACTATTGTAACTTTTCTGTAGGACTGAAATAATATAATTAGGTGATAATAAACTATTATGAATAATAAAATATAATCATAAAAGTTTTAGAAGTTACTAACAATAACTACTCAAGGCTGTTTCATTAATATTTGGTCCCAGAGGAAGCGCTCACCGTACTTGGCCCTGTCAACCTCTGTGGGTCTAGACTGCTCCCATGAAGGCTCTTTTTCAAGCTCCTCCATTTGAGGGCTGAGCCAGTCATAAAATCCTGCTTTTTGGCTTTTCCTGCTCAGGTCAGTCATCAGCTGTGGGGCCCCACAGACTCCATATGTTGTAGACAAAGATTCCCAGATGGCCTCCCTAATGTGCCATTCTCCAGTTTTTGTGGGAGAGGGATGCTTTCTTCATCTCTCCTCTATAAAGACTCCAAGCATACTGGGAAGTTTGTTTAAAGAAATTCTTCAGTTTCCAAAAACAAACTGAGGGTTCTAGAAGGGAGGGGGGTAGGGGGATGGGTTAGCCTGGTGATGGGTATTGAGGAGGGCACGTTCTTCATGGAGCACTGGGTGTTATGAACAAACAATGAATCATGGAACACTGCACCAAAAACTAATGATGTAATATATGGTGATTAACATAACAATAAAAAAATAAAAAAAAAAAGAAATTCTTCAGTTTCCAACAACTTGGCTTCTCTTACTTCTACCCTTTTATGTCATCTAGGTAGGAGAGAGGTTGTCAAACCAACTTTAAAAATTGCCTTTAAAAGTTCTATATAGATTCTAGCCTCTGACTTTGGAATGTGCAGGTTTTAATCACCCATCATTTCCTTCTTGGCCTTTGAGGCCCTTGATGAAACTAAGTCAAAACTTGGATTTAAATTCCTGGTTAGAGTGATAATTCATAACTCGTGACCTCCAAGAAAAGAACTAATTAGGGATTTCTCTCTCGGATAAGTTACATTTAAAAATGACATGGCAGCAAGGTTTATCTAAAAGTCATTTCTAGTACTAAGGTTGATGTACGCATAGATTTTCTTATTTTAGAAAGATATGTCCTGGGCTGTTTTGCTGTATATTGTAGCTTCCAATTTTACTCCATGAAGAAGCATCATTTAGCATGGTGGTTCTAAAATGTTGTGGTCTTAGAACTCCTTTATGCTCTTAAAAATTGAGAATTCTAAGATAACTTTTGCCATGTAAGTTCCATATACAAATATATAACCTATTAGAAATTAAAAATAAGAAATGTGAAATGTTACTAATTTATTAAAACAACAATGAACAATAAATCTATAACATGTTAATGTGATTAACATTTTTAAAAACTATATCCCAAAACAAAATAGTAGGAAGAGGGTCACTGTCTTACACATTTGCAGATCTTTAGAAACATCTGATTTCATACAAGACAGCTGGACTCTCATGGCTCCTTCTTTAGTCAATTTGTTGTGTTATAATATATCTTGTAACCTCTGGAAAACTCCCTTGCGAAACTGTTAGATAATGAGATTTAAGAAGATATTAGGAAAATAGTTTTGCTCTCATAGACTTCCTGAAATGGTCTTTGGGCCCACAGAGTCCTCAGACTACACTTCGAGAACCACTAATCTATAAGATCAAGTATTTGTTTAGGACTGACAATCCTGAGTTTGAATCCCAGGTTTGCCTCTAAATGGTTTTAAGGCCTCAGCTGAATTTACCCTGTAAGAGACTCAGTATATCATTAAAAAAATTTGAGATAATGCCCTTCCACCAATAATTCAAATGAAATAACACATAAAGCTTCTCCCAATAATTTTGCACAAATCACTCATACTTGGTAAATTTCCTCTCTCTTTTCCTTCTGCAAAATCACTGGCATTCATAATTAATTGATTTTTTTTAAAGATGGACTTATTATTTGAGAGACAGAGGGAGAGGGAGAGAATCTCCAGCAGACTCCCTGCTGAGTGTAGAGCTCACCGAGGGGCTTGAGGTGGGGCTTCCCATGGGGCTCGATATGGGGTTTGACTCAGGCTCCATTTCATGACCCAAGATCATGATCTGAGCTGAAATCAAGACACAGAAGCTTAATGACTGAGCCACTTAGGCACCCCCGTAACTGCATTGTTAATGTCTGTGTGGATTGGTTTGTGAACTTGGTAAGATTATATTGTACCTCCCTTGTTTTCCATGTCCTCAGTGGGGGAGAAAAAAACAAAACAAAACAGAAATAGGAATAGATACCTTACTGGACAGCAACAGTGACAGAAGAAAATGATTTGAAGATGTTTTGAAAAAGTAAAAGAGACATTAAAATGTAAGAAAGTAAAAGGGACATTAAAATGTAAGACATTAAAATGTTAGAACTTATTTTGGCAGCAGAATAAAAACGAATAACTGTGCTACTTAGACAAAATTTAACTCTTTGAAAGATAAAATAAAAACATGAGTTATGTTAAATTATTTCTTTAAAACACCTAGGTGTGGGCACTATAAATTTTCTCAGTCCCTGATTCTTGTAGTCAAGTTACACAGCACACTGAAAGGTCAAATGCTTTTCTAGGGAGCAGATGATGGCACTCTGTACTTCCATCACTAGCTGATTTTCTGATTTGGAGAAAATCAAACTCTTGGAACAGCAGTTTTCATCTTTAAAATGATTTTTAAGAGGGCTAGGTACTCATCCTTTCAGTTTGCAAATCTCTAAAATAATCATTGGAAGTTTTCCAGAAAGGAGGTATTTGCAAGATTAGGCTCTTCTCATCACTACATATATAGGCACAATGTTAATTGAGGGCCACCACATGGAGGGCAAGTGGGAAGGTTCGGGATCATGACCCTTCTTCATACAAAGGAAAATCAACCAGTGTTAGAGAAACTTAAATAGGAAGAAGAAGTTCTTATTTTACACCTCATGATAGAATCTCCACACTTTAGCTCTATTTTTTTCCTCAGTAGTCCAAAACCAATTTTATAATTCAGTTGTCTCCCAGCTAAATGTGCAGCCTGCGGCAGAGATGAGTTCGTGAAGCTTAACCATACAGAACAGTCTATCTAAAGAATGCATATATTTGCAGGAAGGTTTTTATAGTTGAAAGAAGCTTTGCTTCCGTTTGTTTTCCTCTCTGATGTAGGCTTATGAAAACTATTAACAAAAAAGACATATGTCAAGATTAGAACACAGAGAAATTAAATTGGACCAGAAAAGCTATGGTTTACATGTGCAGTCCAGTGTGCACCGATGTTGACTAACACGATGTCAGAATTTCTAATCTTATTAAAGTATTATTGAAAAGCTGCACCAATTCTTCATGAAGCTATTTAGAGTTGTCTTCGCAATGCATTTTTCCTTCGCCACCCATTAGGTAGCCTTGCTTAGCACTGGCCTGAGAATTAAACGCCGCAAGTTTTTTCAAAGGATTCAGATAGTAAACAATATTTAAACATTAGAATGATGCATTTTCTTCAAGGTATTTCCTTTTCAAAGCACAGAAAACCCAGATCTATTGCTATGGACAGGTAACAGCAGGCAAGATCAGCAATATAAATTCATGGATGTGCCCATCTATTTTTCTAGAGGAATGACAGAATTAGGAAAGGAATGACTGGCACATACACTATAATGTGGAGAAAAAAGAAATCACACTTCTCTAAGTTCCAGCATATAGAGTTGTTTTCCATTATTTATATTCGGTTCCTGCTAAGACTTTGTGTTCTGAAAAAAAAAGGGGGAGGTAGACTTCCTATTCGCAGTACATAATATCTTTTTCTTTTTCAAGAGAGGAGGCAAATCAGCCCACACTTTTATTATCCTGACAGGGAAATGTCCCGAGTTTCCTGTTAATTGAAATGGACAACTTCTAGGCTGAAAAATCTGTCAGGTGGTCTCGTTGTAGCAACATAATGCTAATCACAGGCCTAGATGACATGAGTCACATTTGCAACATGCTGCTGGTTAAATTGATTTAAGGAGATCGAAATTACACTTTGGGAAATAAACTGATGATCACAGAAACATACAGTAAAAACCCGCTAATTCATACTGATGAAAAACATCCTTACTATTTTACTTCATTTGCATATGAGGTCACAAATGCTGTTAAAAACAAGGTCGGGAAAAAAGATAGTAGGCCTTCCAAATAATTTATTTTAGATTTGAAGTGTCAGATTCTATATCAACTTGGAATGTAGTATTCATTCTCTTGCCATATAAATTGACACTGCTTTTGTTTCTCCAAATGAGGTTTTGTATCAGCTCTCTGGGTGAGTATCCTATGTGCAGTGTATTACACAAAAACAATTTGTAGAGGTGTTGAAGGAAAAAAAATTAATGTATCTTTGCATCACAGGAAACACCTACTTGCTAAATGGGTTATGAAAATGAAAGCATTTTAATACATATAAGAATTGATTAGTATTTTGTTTGACTTTACTTGCAAATTTTGCTTCTGGTTTCTCTAGCCAACAATTTTCTCTTTCTCTGGCATGAATGGATTTTAGTAGGAAAAACTAAAGGTTCTTCCTACTGTAGGTTGTTTCCTCACTTCTAAAAAAAAAAAATTAAAAACGAAACAAAAAACCCAAATGGCATTTTACCTAACAAAGTTAAAAGCAACTAACACAGTAACAACAGGACAGATGAATCATTAAAAAAAGTCTCTCATGTTGGCTACTCTTGATCATTACATCTATACAGGTACCAACTGTGTTAGGTAGAGTCCTGAGTCAGAATGTTTGCATTTAGTATAATTATGATACTAATCAGCATCATATACATTGATTTATGTAGCCATATCCTCTCTGAGTGTTGCAGTATAATTCTGGGACTGCTGGTGCTAATTCAAACTGGTTATCTTTTGGTTCACTTAACTGGGCTTCAAATTTGTGCAGTAGTTTTAAACACTCACTCCCAAATTAAATTATTTTAAATATTTTATTTATTTGAGAGAGAGAGAGAGAGCACGAACAGGGGGAAGGGGTAGAGGGGAAGTAGACTCCCTGCTGAGCAGGGATAAATTATTTTAAGAAGGATATTAACAGAATGCATGTTAATGACATATCATGTCCGTGATTATAACTATGGAATCATACTGTGCTGTCTTTATTCTGACTGCATTTCTCTCCCTATTAGACTGTTAGACCATAGTTAGCGATCTGTACATCCAGATGTGGTTTGATATAGGACAGGGGCTCAAAAACCGCTTGCTGAATGAATAAAGGAGTGAACAAGATAGAAAGGAATAGAAATTTGAAGTATAACAACTCAGCTGAACTGCTACATGATCTACTTTCAATAAAAATTTGCAAGTAGCTACCGTTTACAAAGTGCTTATTATATGCTGAGAAGAACATAAAGTACCTTACCTTTGTTGTTTCAAAATAATTCTATGAGGAAGTATTATTCTCCCATCTTAAGGGAGCACCATAGGGGCACCTGGATGGCTCAGTCAGTTAAGCACCTGACTCTTGATTTCTGCTCAGGTCATGACCTTAGGGTCATGAGCTCGAGCCCCACATTGGGCTCCATGCTGAATGTGGAGCTTGCTTAAGATTCTCTCTCCCTCTCCCCCTCGTGTGAATGCATGTGCACTCTCTCAAAAATAAATAAATAAATAAAAGGACAATAAAACTGAGTCTCAGAGACTAAGGGATCCTCACAGGGTCATACTCCTACTAATTCATGGAACTGGGATTAACATGTATCATTCTCAAATTATTCTCAAGAAATATTTTAACTATTAAAGGACTTAGTCTGGGTCTTGTTTATTGAAGCTAAATAATGATAGCTATAAGGAACAACTTCTTCCAGGAAAATCCTTCTGCTTCAGCTTTAGACTCTCCCCCACCTTCAAATTGCAGATGTTTTCTTCTAGGTCTTTATATGACTTACCCTAGCCAACCAAATGACACCCGTTTCTAGCACTTTTTTCCTCTCTAGCACTCAGTTTTCACCCCAAATCTGTATCACTTAAAAAAAAAAGAATGGCTATAAAGAAACTTTGAAAACCATATCTTTTGCTTTAAACCTAGAGATCCTCCTACTAATAGAATAAACCTGGTCTCCTCCTTTTCCTTCATTATCCATAGCCACCCATGCTACACTACCCTTCTAATAAACACTAGCAATTTTCTTTCATATAGATTCCTTTTTAACTCTCCCCGCTGACCTATTCCCCTTCTACCTGAACCATTGCCATGGCTTCCTTACTAGACTCCCCACCACGAGTTTCCAATTTCAAATGCTTCTCCTTCTAGCCATTTATTACCTTGTTGACAGAGTTATTTTATCAAAGTACAGTCTAGTCATGTCAATTTTCTGGTTAAAATCTTCAACAGCTGCTTCCTAAAATTCCTTAGCAGAGCATGCAGGGCCTTTATCAACCTAATCTCTGTTTATATTTTTGACCTCTTCTTCCAACATTGGCTCCCAACTCAATATGTTCTGACTGTGCTGAAGTCTCCTACCCCCCTAGTGTGTCATGATCTTTTATATTTCCCAATGTTGTGTCACACACATTGCTCACACCCCTCCCTATTTATCAGTTCTGTGGTTAAAAAAAAAAAAACTTTGCAAAACCATTACACCGTTATCTTTCCAGTGAAACTTACCATTTTTTCAAACTACCCTACTTGATGTTTTCTGGTTTATGTACATGCCTCAGTTAGAGAGACTACCATTCCATTGTGGTTATTTGCTTATGTGCCTGATTATTAAATTGTGGGATTTTTGAAGATAGGGCTATGCTTGCTTATTTCTGTATTCTTAACATTTAGCACAGTGCCTGGCACAAAACAAGTATGGAATGTGCATACTATTATTTCTAATATTCTCTTCTCCTGATCCGAAATCATCCTTTCCTTAAACGTGAATATGTGCACCTGAAAAGCAGAACAGTTTCCTGGTATCAGTTAGCTGTCCTCAGGTTGTCTTCTTTAACACCACGTTTCCTTCATTATCCAGTGATAAACAGTGTTATGAAATATTATAGAATCATTATACTTTCTCCCTATTTTCATGAGGGATTTTAAATAAGTCAACAAATCCTCACAGCTGATATCTTTAAAAGTGGGTGATGGAAGTAAGAGAAGTGATAGGAACACAATAAGCCCTTTGTCCATATCTGGAGGTAGATGATTGAAGGGACTGGTGTTTTGTCTCTTGTAAGGTCCAAAGTGATTGATTTTAGCTAGTGTGTGGTGAAATCTGGGTCTATGGTGGCCTCTATCCATCAGACTGCCCTATCCTTCTAATCAAAGTGAATAATCTTCTCAAAGAATGCCTTGTTGGGAATCATTTATTACGTTGTTACAAAGTGAATAGGAGACCAAATGCAGATATTTAAATCCTAAGCATAGATGGGAACTTAGCAGTCCCTGCCTCCATGACACCATTAGAAACAACTCTTACTCAGTTTAAAATCCATTTCAAATTAAGTTGCAGAAAGCACTGCTACCCATTTAATGCTCATGGATTTTATAATTGAGTTTTTCCCCTTTAAATTTATAAATATACCATGGGATAATATTTCTGACACCGGTGCATTTGGTAAATAATTTAATTGATCTCAGTTCTGAAAAACTGACCTCCATGTAGTTTAAGTCACTCTCTTTTGCCAAGTTATAAATAAAAATGCCACAATGGTTTTCAGTTGAAATATAATTGCAACCAGTATGATAGCAGTAGAACTGAGGACAGCTGTTTAAACAGGAACAATTTGACTCCAAAGGAAAACATAATGCTTATGGAAACACACTCCAGGCAGCTTTAATTCTAGAAACAAGTACAAGATTAGAGCATTGAAGAGGCCATGAACCTATCCTTTTTAGCTTTTATCTGGACATAACGTATGAGAGATTCCCTATGATGCCCTAACTCACAGAGATGTGATAGGGAAAGGATATAATATTTTTGATGTAGTTAGAGGGAACAACTTCTGTCTTTAACTTTGGGTTTTTTTTTCCATTTCATACTCTATTTAGAATGGTAACACACAAATAACAGATCTCAGCTATATGAGTTGGATGTGCTTTGGTGAAGGAGGAGCTATCATCTGACCCAATTAATCTTGATTTGGGATAACTGCTTGATAAATGATTTCCTGGGAAGGGAGGCACCATGGCTCATTGCACTTTGTTTTCATCTTAGATCTTCTGTGTACTCACTGGGTGACCTTGGCAAAGTCATTTAACTTCTCCTTACCTCTTTTCATTTGTAAAATATAGCTAATCCTGGTCTACCTCACTTTGGCAAAAACAAACACTAGCATTATATATTCAATAAGTATGAACATGAAAGATTATCAATGTGAAGGATAAATGTGGTGGATTAAGAATATTACTGTGTCACTAACCTAAGCCTCTGAACAATCTGTCTTCATGTAGAACTGAGTGTTTCTGACAACTATGTACTTTGAATTTATTTAAATAGATGCTATGGTTCTTATTTTGGTCCATTAGATACAGATCTGCTGGCTGCATAGAACTAGAATAATATAAATGTAATCTTTATTGTCTAAGACTCTATAATACATACAGTTTTATTATTTTGACTATTTAGACTGTGACTCTTCTATTCCAAACCATTAGCAAGGTAGTAAGTGATACAGGTAGAAACAATATTAATCAGAGAAATTCCCAAAGAGACAAAGGTGATGTTAATTGATGAACATAGTTAAACCAAAAAGAGGAAAAGCAAATATATTAAAAGTGAGTGACTTTCTGTTATTCAGAATGAAGGGACCATGTTACAAACATTTAAAATGGAGTCCGGTCTATGAAGAATAAGAGTACAACTTTAGCTTTAACCTTTTTAACTTAAATTTAATATGAGGATTTTGGAATATGTTTTCAAAGAGAAAAAATATTTGCACCAAATATTTTTGATATAGAATGGTTAAAGGGAAGAAGAATTCTAAACACTATTACAAATGGTATCAAGTATTTGAAAAGAGTTATGATCATATTTGAATATAGATTTTAGGTTAGACTTAAGGAAAAATAAATTGTCTCTTATGAGAGTTGTTTTTAATGAAAGTATTTGAATTGCTTTTTCACTAGAAATTATCAAAAAATACCCTAGATTTTTTAAACAAAATTCATATGATAGAATCTTATATTCATAGAAAGAAAAAAAAGATGGACTACTTAATCTCCTAAATGTTTTGCCAGTCCTTATGTTTTATAACTACCTAGACAAAAGTGCTTTTTCACATACTAAATCAAAAATTAATCTGAGGTTTTAGTTTGTTTTCTAGAATTGGATTTGATTGGATGCCTTATTCTAAGACTCCCTGGAAATGAGCTAGGTGTTGTACGGGGGAGAAAAAAACCAAAATACAGAAGGAATAGAATGGAACGTGCCCAAGTTGATTGCAGATAAGTAGGGGAGATGCATTAGTGAGATACAAACAGGTGACACAACAACATCTAATTGCAAGAAAGTTGGCTAAAACTGAGGGTGCATATTGTGGTTATAGCTCACAGACTGTTAATTCATATCTGCATTCCTGGTGCTTATTAATGGTTTCAGCACATAACAAATATTAAATAAATATACAATGAACCAGTGGAATGAACTGAAATCACAAACACTCTCTTAGAGTATTTTGAACTCTTCATTCTGTTCTTCAACAAATATTTATTAAGCATCTACTATGTGTAGTCAATATAGTGAAAAAAAAAGACACACACGTAGTTTCTATCAGTCTAATTATGGAGACATTAAGCAAATAAACTTATGAAAGAGTATATAATAACATTCTGGAAAACACTCTATGAGACAGAAATAGTGTTAAATAAAAACTGCCCTTGACTGGGAATAAAGGCTGGATTCTCTAAGTAGGTGACTCCTGAGCTGCCATGTGAAAGATGAGTATTCAGTTATGTTGACATGGAAGGAAGCAGAGACTACTATTTTCAGGTAGAGGAGATCGCATGGAAGAAGGGGCCCTATGACATGGAGGTGTGTGGCATATTTACACTTGATCTTAGCCAAAAGGCCGAAAAGCGATATGTGTAGCATATTTAATAAAGCAAAGAAAGAGGAGATATGCAGTTGAAGGAGGGTTGGGCACATCCTATAGAGCATGGTGGGCCTCATTAAAAAAATGACTTCATCATAAAGAATGATGAGAAACCACAGGAGGAAAATTACAGTCTGGCTACAGGGCAGGGATAGTCTGGGAAGAGGTATGGGAAGCAGCTACAAAGTGCATTATGCTTTTCTCAGAAGGATTGAACACTTGCCTACAGAAAACTGTCAGGTTTTGCCTACATTATAAAGAATCAGGAGGTAGTATAATAATTTTTTTTCTCAGTTCTTTCTGAAAGCAAGAGCTATATAATGGTGACTTAACCCCATAGATCTCAGAAGTGTTAAAAAAACAAATAAGAGAATTGGGAAAGCCCATGTGCTTTCCTTACATATTGAAAGTTCTGCATACACTTATAATTTTATGAGCAAAGAAATGTGGTTTGCCATTTGTACATCAGAGTAGCAACTGGTCAGTTAGGCTTGAGTGGGAGCTGACTTGAGCTAGATGTGGCCAGAAAGTAAGACACCATCCAGTTGATTATAACCAATCTTCTCCTAAAACTTAAATCACTATCTAGTCCATAGCCATCTTTTTAACATATAATGTTGCTGTAAAGCTTTACAGCACAGTTTATCTATGTGTGGTCTGCCTACTCTTGAACCAGAATCAAATGGACTGATTTTTAAAAATGAAGAATCTGGACCTCTTAGTTCTAGACCCTCAGTGTTCTCAGGTACGCTCAAGAATCTGCAGATGTAAAACGTGCATAGAGAATTCTCAGGAAAACCTATGTTTAAGTCTCAGGCAATGATTCCCCAGCATTATTATACAGAAGAGTCACTAGAGAGCTTATAAAATGGAAATTTCCAGGATCCACACCCAGGAAGTTTAATTGAAGAGATTTGGGGTGACTAGGCATAGATTTTTTTTTTTTAAATGAAGCTTAGGTGAATTTTGAGTGCAAAGTTAAGAGCTGCTGGTCTAAAAAATTTTCTGTTTATTTGAACTATTTCTAGTACGATCTCTCAGAAAGCATATATACCCCTGTATGATATGTTCCTCAAGGTCAGGGGCACTGTCCTTTGCAGCTTTCTCTCCTCAGTGCTAGGATAGGGTTAATTCTTACCATTCTTTGGATCTCAGATAAAATGTCATTTCCTCTTGACTAAATGGAATGCTCCTCTATAGATTCACAAGCCTCCATGTAATTTCCCAAAGCACTCATCACACTTCTTTGTAATAAAACTGATTATTTTTCCTCTAAGCTTTCTCTAAACTCTGGAAGACATTGTCTATTTTATGCTCAGTAGAATTGCTGATATCTAGCAGAGTACCTGGCACTTAAGAGGCACTTAATAAATACTTATTGAATGAAAAACTGTGCAGGAAATATTAAATGTTTTGATTACTTGAAGACTGTGATCGCTTTTAACCTCTAGTGAAAATATATTATTTCATTTAAGGTTTTATATTAGATCCTAAAACAACTTTTGGGGCTACTATTAAGAAATAGACATCAAATTCTGGTAGAACTTCTCAACAGTGTTTGGCATAATGACCCAAATCTGGCCACCTCTCACCATCTTTGCAGCCCCAATCCTAGTCCAAAATGCCTCCATCTTTCCCTTAAAGGGACATTGAATAGACTTGAAAAATGAAGGCATCCTCATAGGAGCAAGATGGCTCAGGAATTAGATGGATATTAAATAAAAAGTAGATTTAGAAGATCTAGCGTTAGAAGAAAATTGTCTTCAAAGACTGAAATAAATAATTACATGTATAAATAAAAAGATAAAATGCTTAGAATGTGGTCTGTGGGAAAAAAAAAGCATCCACAGGATTGGCATAAAAACTGATAGCAGAATAGGACTCTCTGAGCATAAAGTATAGGAAAATAGAAAGTATAAGCAAGACCGAAAAATCAGGATCTGGGTGTCTTAAGAGACGTTGTAAGATACACTGAAGTTGTTAATCAAGAATCCAGATAGAATAAAGAATATAGTTCAGTGGGCTTTGGTAAGTGGGGGATTCAAATATGGTTTCATATTAAGAGGAGTAGCAAAAAGTATGAGCTTCATGAAAGAAAGCAATGGGAAAAGTTATTATAGACAACTTGGTCCCTGGTATGAGCACACAACAAGACATAATCTTGGGAGGAGAGTTTGTTCAGAATAAAATGGAGAGTTCCATGGCAGGCAACCAAAGTGAAGACATGATGTGACATGGATACATGTGAGATATTCCTCACCTTTTATTTTCTGAGAGAAGCAAGAGACATCTGGTCTAATCTTGAATTTAAACTGAAAAAAAAAACATTCAATTTGTTTCTGTCCAATTTTCATCTTGTCACGGTCTCTTTTCAATTCTAATTCTATTGATTTTCCAACCCCTTTCTCTATTGTACTAGGAAAATATTGAAAGAACAGGATAAAAAAACATTAAACTGCAGTAATAGGAATGCCATAGTATTCATCTAGCAATAAAAAGAAACCCATAACACCTCTGGTACAGACCTCAGACTCCACATAGCTCGCAGTATTCTATTCATAGACACTGGAGAGCAGGTTAAGAAATCTCAGAATATTATCAGAGTTCAGTATTGTGAATCCGAGAGAGCAGTGAGGGAAAGTGTCATGAAATACAGAGGGAACACCTTCTCTGGGCTGAGCTTTAAGTACCTATGGAGTAAAGTACCAAATCTGGTTCAGAGAGAAAAGATGAAAATGAAAGAAAGATAAAGTAAGAGGTTAATGAAATAAATAGAATTGATATTGATAAGAAAACAAAGAAGAGATGTAGGTTAAAGCATGTGGAATTTCAAAATTTTGGAAAATATATTTACAATTGACCAAATTATAAAATAACTAAAATACCAACCAGATTGACTCTCTTATGTCAATAAGCAATACACCTTACAGTTAAGAGTTAGAATTGTTCGTTTGTATTTATTTTAGTTCTGACTGGCAGCTGGGTGATCTTAGACACAGCCTTTTATCTTTCTAAGTCTCAGTCTTTGTCAGTAAAATGGGTATACTTAATGCTACTTACTTCATAACATATTTACATTGAAAAAGTGAAATAAAACATACAAGTGTTTATTATGGTGCTGGGAAACAAGTAGGAACTTAATGAATGTAATTTAGTATTAATAGCTATGATTTGCTTTGTTGCTGTTTGCTAATACTCATCAATAATGAAATGTGCAGACAACCAAAAATTATTCTGGGTTTCAGGAGAAAACTGAAAGTAGGGTTGCCTACTGCTTTAGACAATCCACAGAGTGAATGGCCTTGCATAAGTAATCAGAAGTCCAAAACAAACAGAATATCAGAGGAAACTTTATCTAAATTGTAAAGATAAAGCCACTAGGATTTAAAGTATTGATTTAGGAGTACACAACACACAAGTGTTAAAAGAGTTTTTTCTTATGGAAAGTACTAAAAATTCATTAAGCTTTTAAGATACCATCTTATATTTCACAAGAGTCACCACAGAGATTGTTACAGGTAACAGAAAGATGTATCATCATGAAAGTTAAACATTTAATGAAAGTGAACAACTCAGATTTATAATTTGATGCAAAATTTCTAAATGGAGTAATAATGTTCTGAGTAATCTTGGTAGTATAAATATAGAGAGAGCAAAGCGAAAGTTTCTAAAAATTTTAGAATGTTTTCCCTATGGAAGATTGTTCTTGAATAATGTTTTCTTGTTCAAGTAGCAGAGAAAATAAATTACTGGAGTGTTCATTGAACCCTGTTGGGACAGACACAATGGGCACAGAAGACATTAGGGCACTTGTTCATGAGGGGCATTTATTGTGGAAATAAGATGAACAAAAAACAGGAGTGAACAGTAGAAGATGACACAGGAATCATTTGGAATACCTTATGTATCCAACCTACTGGTGAGCCCCGGATCCTGGGAATCATGGGAACCATGTCATTTTTTTTCTCTCCCTTAATCTCTGTATTATCAAAACCTACCCATTCCAACTCAACAAAATGGTCCAAATTTGAGCACCTTGTACCCACAGCCACCATAATAGTCCAAAAGACCTTCATCTTTTCCTTAGATAAATACTGTCTTTACTCTTTTCTACCTACAGGCAATATTCTACCCACAGCCTGTGTTTTCTTGTCAAATAAAAATTTGGTTGTAATATTTCTCTGCTTAGAACATTTCAGTGATTCCCCATCACAGTTGGAATTAAATCTAACCACTTCTCCTGGCTTATAGGATCCCACGTGTTTTGCCCCTGCCTATTTCACATTCTCCTTCTCTGTGCACTAAACTCCTCATACTTTCTGCTCCTAAAACAAATCAAGGTCATTCCTGTCTCAGCGCTCTTGCATATGTTGAACCCTCTGCTTGGAACCCTCTCCCTACAGTTATTCAGGATGGTTGTTATCTTTTTTTTTATTTTTATTTTTTGGATGTTACTCTTTAAGTTTTGCCTTAGAGACCTCCTGTGACCATCCTAAATAAATGGCCCTTCTAGTCTCAGCTCACTACTCAATATTCTATAAATGTCTGTGTTTTTTTTCCCCTCACCACAGTAATAACTATATGTATGTGGGCTTATTTATTTATTTTTTGTACTCCACTAGAGTATAAATTCCTTGAGGGCAGAGATCGTGGTTAATAAATTTATTGTAGTATCCTCAAGTACCCCCTAAAACCAGTGCCTGATGCCTAGTAAGCTTTCGTTAGCTCAATGTTGAATGAATGAAGGTAGCCATTACCCATACCTTTCATCCAGATATATTCCCTATCTCTGAAGCCATCTACTCCCAGAATTATTTTCTGTCTTTGCTGAGCTTTTGCATGGAAAAATCTTTCCTTACTTTTCTAATGAGAACTGAGACCTTAAATCTTCTATTCACCTTCTGCTCCCAAAGTCTTTTCTTGATGTCTCCTAGGAGAAGAAAGTTGACATATGGTAACAAAAAGAAGTATAAATATTCTCTGGTTTCTTCCCATTACTATCAACTTGACCTTGTACTACCTTCTGAATTCAGATGATCTGTTAAGAGGAAGATAACTCTAGATGTTGGTACAGAGAGGTTCTTAGGACATCCAGTTCCTGCGGTGTGTTACTTCTAGAAGATGGTCAGTGGCTCTGGGGCTGATTCAGGCATTAATTTCCTAATAACATTAATAAATAGCTGATTTAAAAAATATATAACAATTACATAAAACATGCCTCCTGCAAATAGTTTCATCTGTCAACTTATACATAAACTTATAAAATACATCTTAATTTTATAACTACCTGAGGTAATTGTGAGCTGTAGAAATACAGAGGGAAGGGAGGTCATTGTCGCCAGGAGTCTTTAAAAAAGCATTTGGAGGAGGAGGAGGAGGGATTTGAGATGGGCCTTGAATTACTGTTGGATTTAAATAGCTGCTATACTTAGTCACATAATTTCCCCTCACCTAATTTTGAGGGGAAATTTGCATCTCCTCTCTGCCCAGTTTCTCCTGGCTGGCTGCCATGCTTGTCCACAGAAGCAGCTCTTTTGTTGAAAAATGGCCAACAAGGTAACCATGAATAATTTCAGGCTGAAAACATTTAAAACTGCCACAAACTGAAATGTTAATAGTAAGAACACCTTAGGAGTATATTAGTATGGATGTAAAAATTTTTTTTAAATTTCTCCCAGAAGCTTTAAAAATGTAAAAAGCAACAAAATAGCAGGAGCTACATATTAAACTGAAGTCAATAATCAGTGCAAAATATCTTAATCATTTGAAACTAAATTGTGGTTCAGAGGAATTAATCATGATAGTAATGTGTTTTGCCATATGCTTTGACATGGCTTACCATGGAGAAAGTGGGAACTGTGTTGAAGGATCCTTCTCTTAGCCTGTACTAGACATATACTTACTAAGTAAATCTTTGAAGCTTTCTGAGAATGTCTTTCTGTGAATATCTGATGATCCCACATAGTATATTTTAGATAACCAAAAACAAAACAAAAGGAAAAAATACAAACAAATAAAACAGGTTAGACTGATGTCATTTCAGGGACTCTCAGAAGATGGCACCAAATATCATCCCCACTTTGACTGCCAAAAGACAAGAAAAGCCAAACATCCTAGCCTGCAATGTCATCATTCTTAGTAACATGCCTAGTTTTCCAAAAAGGGCATCTGTTGCCTGGAGCTCGTTCATGGTCATTGCCACTTCTGCCTTTCCTCTTTCCCTCATAATACACTCCAATTACAATTATGGAAACCACTCCTTGCAGCATAGCCACTCTTTGGCCTTGGCAACTTTGGCCAGCTGTTGGCAAATTACTGCATTGGCCAGTCCTAACCAAGTATTCTCTCAATGACACAGAATCTAGTACTTTAATTCCCATGCCTTATATAAGTGATCTTTATTCATGGTCACAAGTAGACCTGCCTGAGATAGAAAATCCTAAAGTAATGAATACCATCACTTCTTCTCCAAGCTGAAATGGAAATTAGTGTTTCCAATCAATTTCAAAATTTTAGTCTTCCCTAGAGGAACTTGCGTTCAGTCATATCTTTTTGCTAGGAACTAAGATGTATGGTCTTTTAGCATCCCCAAAAGCACACCATCACCCATCAAAGCAAACCCATTAGAGGGGAAAGAGGCAGGCAAACTGAGCACCCTCCAAACAGCAGCAGTATTCCCCTGGGTACCACGAATGCTCAGGTATTTCCATGGTGGTAAGGACAATTTTTTTAAAGATTTTTTTTATTTATTTGACAGAGAGAGACACAGCAAGAGAGGGAACACAAGCAGGGGGAGTGGGAGAGGGAGAAGCAGGCTTCCTGCAGAGCAGGGAGCCCGATGCGGGGCTCGATCCCAGGACCCTGGGATCATGACCTGAGTCGAAGGCAGATGCTTAACGACTGAGCCACCCAGGCGCCCCAGTAAGGACAATGTGAAGATGTGAGATTGGATTGGGAACCTCATGAAATATTTACCTTCAGTGGGACTAGTTTTCAATTTGGAACATTGTTTTTTTTTTTTTTTTAAGTGAAAGCTTTTGGAACTCTTGAAAATGTTAATCCTCTTCCAGCATAGTAATTATGAACTGCATGATCAATGCTTGTTTAACTGCCTATGTTTTTAGTCCATAACTTCCATGTCTATGTAGGGGGCCTGTCTATCTGCTCTAACGGATCTTCCATGCTATCTGGTATATATTAATAATAATGCTAGTATATGAACAAAATAATCATCATTTCGGAAGTGCTTCCTGTGGGTCAAATACCCTGTATTTTATGTATATTATCTCATTTAATACATATTGTACAACAGCCCCCAATGAGACACTATTATGAGCCTTACTTTTCCTATAAAGAAACTGCAGATCACTGGGTTGAAATGATTTGCCTTAGAACCAGAGGTAGGAAGTGGAAAACTAGGATAATCTGGGTTTATGCAATCTTAAAGTGCATGTTTTTTTATTTCTGTGGGGTTTTTTTCCTATTAATAAACACTTGTTTAATTTCATCTGAATATTGTCATATTAAAGATTATTAAATGGGTTCAGATATTTGATGAGTTAATTCATGCTCCCTTTCTAAAGTCTATAGTTGACCTCTAACACATGGTATTCTGCTGACCTCATCTTGCTTTGCTGGGGTGAGCAAAATTAGCATAGTTATATAGGGGGCTTGTTATCTACTAAGACACAGAGGGCTATCGAAAAAGTTTGTTGTGCCCTCACTGTAGGGATCTGAGACTCTTTGTGAGATGCCATCTATCAGGGTTTTCAAGTTATGTTTTAGGGAACCCCTCTTTTCATGGAAGTACTAAACATGTAGAGTTGAGCTTCAAGTATTTGTTTAAGTTCTCCTTTGAAAGTTTGACATGATATGAGCACATTATTCACTAAACCAGTATTATTTTTGAATGGAAAGGGTTTAGAGTCAGGTCCATTGATCTATCACTTTATAACTGTGAGACCTGGAGTAAGTTACTGAATGCTTTTCTGTTCCACTTTAAAAATCTAAATAGGAAATAATGTTTTCCTCATAATGTTGTTGTAAAATGAAATGAGATGAGGTACTTACGGGAGAGAGGGACATATTAGATTCTTGAAAAATTCCGATGTCTGTATCCAAATCACATTCTCATTTCCACCCTATAGGTAGTAACAATTGCTACTATACTATTGAAATACTCCAAACCAAGAGCAACATCAATGTTTTTTAATCTTTAGCCCCATATCAACAAGACAAAATAGCTTACACATAAGATACTACTGAAAATTTTCTGAAATACAACTAGTTATGCTAACCGAAGGAAACAATCCTACGAGAATAATGACAAAATTTGTATAGAGCTCAATATTTCTCAACACTGTTTTAAGTGCTGTCTATCCAAATCATGGAATTGATTAGACACATAAGAAAAGTAAGAATTAGCCGAATGAGTTACATTCTATAATTATTTAAGAGAAATTGCAGTTGTCACCACCTTTATATTTATGATCTGTTTTCAATAAAAACTTACTTTTAAATGTTCAAATATGTTACTTTAAGAAATTTAGACAACTAAGAAATTTCACCATTAACAACTGTAAATCAAACAAAAATTCAGTGGATGTAAGTATGTTTTCTTCATTATCATTTGGCATATACATATATAAACTACACGTGATTGTCTTCTCTTGATTAGAATATTAGTTAAAAGACATAATTATGATATATATGAAAGCACAGAAAATTAAATTCTTGGTGGCATCATTGTTACTCTAAACATGAAGACTGGCTATTTTATTATGGTTTCTGTTCATGGCAGTTTTTCCACATAATTTATGCTTTCCCAGATGCTGGCAATTGTTACTTTAAAATTGGAACAGAAGAAATTAATCCTTTTAGGGGAGTGATGATTCAAACCTGGCAGATGAAAAAATATAGCTCTAACCTGACTTCAAAGCCTACATTCTTCTTTGTAGAAGAGTTTTTACAGAATTACAAAAAATGAAAAGAGACTGTCCAACACACAAATTGAGAAGATAGGCTACATCACCAAAACATAAAATATGAGAAGGCCATAGAAATTATGAACCTTTCTGTTGTTTCTTCACAAGGGAAAATGAAATACACGTATATATTTTTAAAATAAATTCACCTGTAGAATGATCACTATCATTCAGGACTTTGGAAATATCTACAGTATAATGTAAATTAAAGTAGACTTTTCTTATAATCAGAAACAAGGAAGCAACAATCCCTCAATGACACACATTGGGTCTATTTTACCGACATGTTACTTCCCTGAATCTCTCAAAATCTTTCAAATTTTGCAGTGACGTATTAAGCATGTGTCTTTTCACATTTACAAAAAAAATAAGAAAAAAATCTATCTCATCTTAAATAACATATGCTTGTCGTATTTTTAACATGGACCGGTGGCTTTTGGCAAGGTCACATGAAGGTGGGAACCCAGGTGCGATTGAAGAATGAAAATTGAAAAGTCATTGATTGGAATTTTTCTTTCTGGGTCAGTTCTGGACCAGTAATTATTAAGGGACTGGATCTCAGGAGATGTCATGGGATAGAAACACTAAAATCATTGAGACAAAGGCACTAGAATATTTAAGGGAAAAACTGGAATGGAGTGGAGTGTTTGGATTGAATGTCCTGGCCAAATTCCAAGCTGAGAGATTGTAGTCTGTTTTTCTTAAACCCCCCTGTAGATTCTTTTCGAGGCTGTACTCTCATTCAATTCCTTTCTTAAATGATTTTGCAGTATTGTGTTCTGTTAAACAACTGCTGTGTTCCACTTCAGTGGTGGGTAAAGTGATTTCTGTGCTCTGTATATAGTTTGTAACACACTCCTTGGGAGGTGAAAGGTGCTGCATAAATGTAATATCCTGCTGCTCATTTTAAAAGAAAGTTACATACTGATCTTAATATAACAGATATATATATATTTTAAAGCCCAATACTATAGGTTTCATGAAATCATTTTCCAAACAAAGTGAATAAGAGATCAAGTATTTTTTTTGTCTATTTTTTTCCCTCATTTTGCCATACCTTCCTCTTCTTGCCTGCTTTAACCATAGAAGGATCCCAAAGAGTGACTCAGTGAGTTTGAGATTCAAAGAATACACAGTCATTAAGCAAATGTAATGTGTTTAGTCATGCTAAACTAAATTCACAGTTTGAGTAGACATGGAATATAAATGAAATAAGCTCTGGGCAAGAGTTCAGGACATCTCAGCAAACACAGCTCCAGAACATTTTCTGTAGAGCTCACTTGCTACCTGGATACCAAACCTGAGGTTCAAAAGCCAAATTTCATTCCCTTGAAAAAAAATTCAAAACTATGAAATGATGAGACAACATTATTCTAAGCAAAATTTCCTTCATCATACAAACTGAGGGTTGCTGGAGTGGTGAGGGGTGGGAGGGATGGGGTGGCTGGGTGATAGCCATTGGGGAGGGTATGTGCTATGGTGAGTGCTGTGAATTGTGCAAGACTGTTGAATCACAGATCTGTACCTCTGAAACAAATAATGCAATATATGTTAAGAAAAAAAAGAAGAAGAAGATAGCAGGAGGGGAAGAATGAAGGGGAGTAAGTCGGAGGGGGAGCTGAACCATGAGAGACGATGGACTCTGAAAAACAAACTGAGGGTTCTAGAGGGGAGGGTGGTGGGGGGATGGGTTAGCCTGGTGATGGGTATTAAAGAGGGCACATTCTGCGTAGAGCACTGGGTGTTATGCACAAACAATGAATCATGGAACACTACGTCAAAAACTAATGATGTAATGTATGGTGATTAACATAACAATAAAAAAATAAAAAAAAATGACAATCACAGTAAAAGCCAAAAGAGGAATGTTTCATCTTGCAGACACAAGTGCATTACTATTCCTTCTGCCAAAGAAATTTTAGCTAAAAGCAAATAAGTTGTTCATAAAGAAAAATTATAAAAATGAGCAGAAAGCACATGCCTTGATGACTTTTAATTTATAGTCTTTCTGAGATGCTTCATCTTCCCTTAAATTTGCTCTATCAATGCCATTCTGCCATTCTTTTTAACCAGCAAAAGATTATAGTAAAAATCATAGTAAAAATGTTTTAATCTTTTTGAATAGTATAAGGAGAAACAAAAGGCATATTTCTATCTCTTTAAAAAAAAGTCTGCAAACATTTCTATGTACCCTGCAACCGCAGTTTTTCCTTAAATATTTTAGTTATTTTACCATGAAGATGATTAAAACAGGGAACACTCTTAAAATGATAAATTTTGAAATTAACCTAAGCAAAACCCCTCAGTTAATCCCACTCCTGAAATTAATCTGTGCACTCTGTTCATCTTCTTTTACATTTGAAGTGCCAAAAGAAAAAAAAAAGTTGATTTGGATGAGGGAAGTTGAAGTGAAAGTGAACATTCGTGATGAACCTCACATCATGAAAAGCAGATGATCACTTGGCACCTTACAGTAAGAGAGTATTTTAAAATCCGAATCACTTTGTCAAAAATATTATCATCTGAAAAACAGACTTTACAATGTGCTGCTCTCTCAGGCATCACTGGCACTAAGAATAGACCATAAATTGGTAGTATGGAGTGCCTTTCAGTTCCAGTTTTTCTAGAAGCACTTCACAAAGCAATTAGTCAGATAATGGTGGTGTGCTCACTTCTTCCAGCCTCTCTGTACTCACTAATAGCACAGACTCTTTCCAACCAAGTGAACGGATTGTAGGGAAAGCAGAGTAACATCTTGAGTCTTCTCAATCCTAGTCACATTCTCTCCTTAAATAGCATATTTTACTGTCTTGTTATTGATAAAATGGCTTGGAGTGAAAATTTGCGCTTAAAAAAAAAAAACCCTAATCATTGATTTTTTTAAATCCAATTAATTAGGATCCCCAGTAGATGTCTTCTAAATCATCTGTGAATGATGAATCTCCAGAATGTTCTGTCACTCTGGCAGTGGCTTTGTTAGTGAGATTGGGGACTTTTTATTTCTTTTAACGGAAATGAACTTTAGAATGTGTAAGGGATCTGTAAAATGTCACCATTTTAGTCTATCAAATGGAACATGTGAAATAGAGGGACAGAGATTCATACTGCAGCTTTTAGTGACTGCAAAGGTTCCTGTCCTAGAGCCTCTTAAACTTACTGTGATTTTTCACCACGACAGTATATGAATTAAGATGAAGACCATAGTGGTACTCTGCCTATAGAGAAAGGTGTTTTTGTTTCCCTGGAGCAAGTTTACAATTTTTAATATTTCTACTGCTTACCTGAAAAAGAAAAATAGCACTCTACTTCCCATTTTGCTTGCATCTAAATCACAGTTTAGTAATGGTGAATTAGTTTTGGATTGCTTTTGAAATATACCCTGTCCTATATTTTGCCATACCCCAATCCAATTTCATATAATCTGATCTAATATCAGTAATGCTTGCATTTATTACACATCCCAGTCATTTTGTATGTTTCTACTAACCTCAAGGAGAACTTTTAAAATATGTCAGCATTTCTCAGTATGAAATTCCCAGTTGTATAATCAAAACCCTGGCACCTATTAAGTGCAAGTGCTTATTTAAAATGTGTGGTGATTAGGACCTTTGCTCTCAAATCACATCTTGTTGAGGTTAATGAATTCTTTGTAGGAATATTAACCAGATTCTACATTTCGCTGATGATCCCATCCCCCTTCTCACTAACATACTGAATACATTAACTACTGACCGTGAATGATTCCTGAAAAATCTCTAATGGAGTGGACAAAGTATTGCACTGGACCCTGCACTACACATACCTTTCATCTCTAACACACAATTTCAAATTTGGAGTATGGGATTCTCTTAACTCTAGTTGTTATTAGGCACGTATGTCCAACAAACATAAATTTAATCCAAGATAAGCTATTTTGCAGGATCCTGGCTGGCTCTGTTGGAAGAGTGTGTGACTCTTGATCTCAGGTCGTGAGTTTGAGCCCCACATTGGGTATAGAGATTACTTACATAAATAGAACTTTAAAAAAATAAATGATTTTTGTCAGGCTGGTGTGTTTAGAAAAGGAATAGCGATATAAATCAGAACTGAACTTGTCACTGGAAGGGCTGTTAGAAGCAGTATATACCATGGTCATTATTATTATTATTATTATTATTATTATTATGTTATGTTAATCACCATACATTATATCATTAATTTTTGATGTAGTGTTCCATGATTCATTGTTTGTGCATAACACCCAGTGCTCCATGCAGAGTGTTCCCTCTTTAATACCCATCACCAGGCTAACCCATCCCCTGACCCCCTCCCCTCTAGAACCCTCAGTTTGTTTCTCAGAGTCCATCGTCTCTCATGGTTCATCTCCCCCTCCAATTTCCGCCCCCTTCATTCTTCCCCTCCTGCTATCTTCTTCTTCTTTGTCTTCTTCTTCTTCTTTTTTTTTTTTTTTTTTAACATATACTGTATTATTTGTTTCAGAGGTACAGATCTGTGATTCAACAGTCATGGTCATTCTGCTTTTGATCACCATCTCCCATTTTTAGCCAAAGAACATTAAAAACATGTTAAAGATGTAGACTCTTTAAAAATAATGCTCAAGAAGTGAAACTATACATACACAAAAGACTTTCCCCTTAGCAATCACACCATCAAGTTGCCTCCAAATTACTTGCTGCCCTTCAGGGAGGTGTTAACAAATGAAGGTTCCAAAACACTCGCAATCACAGCCAAGCAGACGAATGCTTTTGAATCATGCTGATGTTGGAAGAAAAACAGCAGGTATGAATTTCCCAAAATTCCTGGTGGATCAGAGCTTCCTATTTGAATATTTTATAGCTTATTTATTAGTTAGTTGATAGAATGCAGAACTGTAATACCCCATATTCTGCCACATGTCAGAGAGAGTTGCTGACAAAACATCAATGTTAATAGCCCAAAATAGGACCTTTTTATCACCTCTCTTTACTCAGTCCATTCCTTGATAAGTAATGAGTATAACAGAGTAAAAATTTCTACCAATACTAAAACTCAAATTATTTACAAAATTTGATTGGATTTTGCATATAACTCTGCACAACAACTTGTTATACTTAATGTGTCTGCACACTAGTGTGGCAGGAGATGTGCTAAATGCTTTCTGTCCAACAGCTGATTTATTTTTAAGATCTAATGAGAAAAATTCATGTTACTACCCTGGTTTTGCAGAAAAGGGCATGGAGTTCAAGGAGATTAAACAAATCAGCACAGATCACAGAGCTAGAAAATGACAGTGTCATGATTTGAATTGGTTAGGTTTCACACAAGGGCCCCCACTCTTAAACACTGTGTTAATACTACACTGCTTCCCCACATTCCTCAAAGTCCACCTTGTTGTTTAGACTCTGCCTTGTGACCTACTGTCCTTTCAGCACATTACTCAGCACCTCCATGCGCAGGCCCTATGCTGGGCGCCGGCTGTTCATTTCTTCTACATAAGACAAGGCAGCTGCCTTCCTATTGCTTGCACTCCAATGGCCAGGACAAAGCAAGAAGCACTTTTCATTGGCAAAGAAGCTTGTCTTTAGATAAAGGATAAGGGTCCCACTGAGTTCACACATTTAGGGCTACCTTCCAAGGAGGGTGAGTGAAACCTCTTTGTGAAATCCTGACCACTATGCTCTTGCCTTCTTTTTTTTTTTTAAGTTTTTTATTGTTATGTTAATCACCATACATGACATCATTAGTTCTTGATGTAGTGCTCCATGATTCACTGTGCATAACACCCAGGGCTCCACGCAGAATGTACCCTCTTTAATACCCTTCTCTGCTCTTGCCTTCTTAACTCGCCTTTCTGCTAACTTAGAGGCCCATGTCTCTCAAAATATCTCCAGGCTTGGACTTAATTTCAATATTTTTATTTCTCCCAGACAAATGAAATAAAATGACTTCTACTTAAGGACAGCACCGGGCAAGTTATGAGGAGAGCAAGGGTTACTCTGGGAGTTCTCAGAGTATGCGCTTTTCCGCCTTCTCCTTCTGGGTTATTGTAATTCTTCTGTTCATCTCCGAGTCTATCAAAACTTATTTTTGAGCAAAGTGTTCATATAAGTCAATTTGTAAGTTGTTTTAAACTTACATCAACTAGATTTTCTTACTAAATGTAGACTGAAGACTCTGAGCTGTTGTAAAGTCACTTTGGGCAGTAGGGGCACTGGGAACACTGGGAAAGAGAGGTGATGGTAACAGCCAGCCCTGAGTGTCTAAAATTGCTCCTTGAGTGCCTGCTTCGGCAGCACACATACTAAAATTGCTCCTTGAGGCACTTGCTCCCCCTGACTTTCCATTAGGTTACTGAGTGAGGAAACACATTTTTGTTTTTTTTTTTGAACATAGTGTTCTCGGGAAGACACTCTTTGCCCCTATGTGTTTCTTCTTTGTTCTTTCTTCTGTCCTCACTGCCTTTCTCTTTGCTTTTCCTCCCACCCATTCATTCACCCTAACTCCACTCTCTCCTTCTCCATCTCTCTTTCCAAAACAGGGAAAGAGAACGAGGGAAAGAAAGTGGAAAGAGACAGATTAGGGTACAAGTCAGCCTCTGTGAAGGAAGAAGGTCATCCCGGGGCCACACTCCTCTCTCGGTCCCTCAGAGACTGAAGAGAAAAGGAACAGATGTCCATTCTCAATATTGTTCATGGTCTTATTTAAAAAAAAAACAAAACAAAATATTACCACCTTCTCTCAATGTACGATTTCATAACATTCAGCAGTCAAGAACATGAGGTAATTTAGGCAAAATAGAAAGGCCTGAGACTTTGGGAATAACACAATACATAAATGTGCTTGTATTTTGATTATCTCTCCTTTTTATTTTCAGGCTGTACGAAAATAGTCATAACAGAATCTTATTGAGTTATCTGTCTGGGCCTTCCTAGTTGAGAACTGCCCACACTATCCATAGGAATGACTCCCAAGGGCCATGTTTTTGTTCCAAGAACAGCTTTCCTTGCTGTGCTAATTAATATGGGAATGGCCCTTCACCTCAATTATTTTCCTGCTAATTTGGAATTTGAACTGAAAGATATAAGGAGTTAAGCTATTGGGCCTGTAGGAGACTTCTAGAAGCCCGAAGAACATATTCCTGCCGCTGAAATCTCTGCAGTTGCAATGGATCCCATTCTCCCTGAGGTGTGAAAGCTTAATGCTTCTTTGGATTGTGTAGATACACAGGTGTCTTTCTGATAAAATCACTGTGATTTATGCAAGCTGAATGGTTTCTAGGACTTGCCATTCTTACTTAATACTGTGACCAGGCCTACATGTATTTTGTGAGTAATCCAATCCTCGTTTCTCTGTGTTTCTTTTAAACATTGTGATTCCAAGGCCACTTGTGTGAGTTTCTCTTTGTTCTTTATGTTTCTGATTTATTTGACCCATTTTCTGTATTTTGCCTGACCGAACACTTGGGTGGGTGTGTAAAGCAGGTCCATGGGTTTGCTGGGTATGAAGTAGGACTCCATAGCATCCTCAAATCATACTGTGCTTTGGGGTCATTCTTACATATGCTGTTTGATGCAGTATTTAGAAACCTATCTCTTGACCAGATAACAGTGCCAATGTGGTCTTTCTGAATTTGGGGGATGTTTGAGAACACCCTTTACTATTAGCAACAGAAATAACCATCAAGGGAAGTTTAAAGCTCTTCCCCCAGGGCTTTAACAAAGTTCCAGTAAGACCCCAAGCCTTCAGAAACCTAGCAGAATTCCCATTTCATGTTTTCCTCTTAAACTGGTATCAATAAAGTATAGTTTGTAGGCAAAGGGAAAAGTTATTTTTGTGAGATTCTCCTGTAAAATCTTGGAACCAACCCTTCCCCTATGCAAAAATTAGTGTTCAGTAACATTTCCCTAAGCCAGAACCATAGCTGCAGAGATGACCAAAGGATTCTCTCAAGAGCACCTGGGCTTTGATATGGATCAGAAATATTATATTCATTAAAAATTACTATTGATGCCTATTTTTTATAGTTTACTGAATGCACTGAGGCTTTGAAACATAAAAGTCACAGCAAAACCTGACAAAGATCTTTCAGTTCTCTTAAAATGATATGCACATGGAAAGAAAGAGGTAAAATTATACTCATAATTGCATATGTAGACCTTTTTATAACAATAATAGATGGGGAAAGACCTGGATTATTATGAAGCTGACATATGGACAATAGTAAATTCAGTTCAGAAACTTCAGGCAAGCTTTTGACTCAAAGTGTATAATGTTACATAGTAAATCTTTCTTTCTAAAGGAAAAGATGGCCTTGTCAATGTAAATTAAAGCTGAATCAAAATAACAATGCAGTTCATTCAAACAGCAATTAATTTGGGGATTAGTTACATGTTTGGGGCTACTTCTTACTCCTTTTTTTCCCCCTTCTGGTGAGCCTCAGTAGCAACGGCAGGAATTGTGCACAGAGTCAGAGGAGATTGAGTAAAATCCTCCATTATTCCTTCCCAGCCTAATCTACTTTAGAGAACCAAAAGATGTAGATATTTAATAGAAATTAATCTCTTTCTGTTATTGAGTCTTACAATGCTTCATTCTAGTACTGATTACACTGATGTTCTAAGATATGCTGGCAAAATGCTGCTGTAATACAATTTCTTTGCCTCTAGAAACGAAAGCTCTTGAGATGGCTCTGGCTTACATAGCTGCTCCAGGTGATTACATCTTTACAAAGATGTTAATTACTCTCAGGAGAAAGCTGCCCAAATTGTCATGTGAGTAGAATAATCTTGCAGTGGATACCAAGGAGTGACTTGAGGGCTATTAGCGGTATTGTTTCTCACCTTCGCTGGGATCTGAACTCCACTTTTGATGAATTTAGGGCAGGGGGCAAAAACTGTATAAATGGTAGCCAGCTCATCACCAAAATGGGTTACTAAAAGTGGGTATAGACTTTAGCTTTTTAGCTTACTCTAAAGTTTGGGCTCAGCTTCAATGAGACCAAAGAGGCAGCTATGCTAGGGATTTCTTTTTAAAACTTCAGCCAGTGTCTCTCAGACTTCACTGTGCATTAGACTTGCTCCAGGGGGTGGAGGTGGATTAAAAGATCTTGATGCCCTGGCCTCAATTTGGACCAATTTAATTAGAATCTCAGGAGCAGAACCCAGGGGTCAGTATTTTTTAAATTCCACAGGTGATTCCAGCCTGCAGCCGAGGTTGAGAATCCCTGGCTTAGCTGCTCTGTCTGTGGGACTCAGGTTACTGTCTGGGGGTCCTCAGTGCAGCCTTCACAGAGGGGACTGTCGATGGAAAGACAAAACGAGGGTCCTAAGAAGAAAACAAAAGCCCTACCGTATTCTCTATTGATGGCTGGAAGCAATAGTTTCAAAATAGTAACACAGAACAAGGGACTCCCTCCAATCAAAACAAAACAAAACACACCAAAAGATGCAACTTTTAAAGTAAATGTGAAAGAACTAGAAATAGCAACAGATGGACCATTCAGTGAATTATCTTATAAAGGGGTAAAATACATGGACATCTACTCATTTGCCTCTCCTCAAAAAACAAAGAACAGTAACATATGAACAACTATAATATTTTATTGATCATAGCTGGTGCAATTAAACATTAAAGACTTGTGCTTTGTTAATGCTTCAAGACACAGGGATACTTTAGGTGGTTGAATTCTTAGAGTAGATCATTAATATTAAAGACTGGGGAACAATACCTGGGAAAGAGTAAGTTACACCGGCAGGTGGATTGTAGAGTGAATCTACTCAGGAGGAAATATGTATGGGGCCAATATAGGAAGCAATTTGATGATAGTAATCCCAAACCGAGGCAATATTTAAGAAAATCCACACATTTTGATGGACTATCAAGTTCTGTGTCACTTTATGAGTGAAAAGAAGCATTTAACTGTCTTTATTTTGCCACCAGCTTACTATCAGAAAAAAAAACAAACCCCAAAACATTATATGATTCTTAAGAGTCTGTTGGCTTTACCTTTGTCTTTACCACATGCCTGGTACTCTGAATATAGCAGGAATTTAGGAAAATCTTTGCTAAATACAAGAATAAAGAAAACCGTCCGACCATATCTAAGCCTGGCTCAGAAAGTCTGGATATTTAAAAGGAATTGTATATTGGACATAGGATTTTGTCTTCAAAACTAGTATCAGTAAAAAAAAAGTAGTCCCAGATTGAACTATTTGAAATTGACATTTTTACAGGTCAAAATGAGTCAAGTAGCAATTTTATATGGTTCAAAAAATGTGCTTCTTTAAAACTGAGTTTAACATAAATGAGCAGTCTGTTTAGTTTGAAAGTTTTTCTTTCCAGAAGCTGAATGTTATGGATGTGCAACTGCTTTTAGAAAGACAAAAGTGAGGTCCCAGTGGAATAGCTGGTTTTCTGACTGGGCATTCACATCAGTAAGCAATATGCAAATTAGCATTCCAGGGCCTCCTGTCAAAGGCTTACAATATTCAGGGATGGCTGATTTGATACATCAACCTGATTTCACCAAGAATGTGGAAAATGATTACACTGGAGGGAAAATACCAAACTCACAAAAAATAAAAATACAAGCATTTGAATATTACTGTCCTTCCTTGCAAGATATACTCTGCCCAAATGATTATGCAGCTCAGTCAATATTTGAGCACAGCTGCTTGTTCTGATAAGGAATATATTTTTTCCTATGATTATGTGTCCTTTCACAGATTGGGGTCCAGGATAATTTAGGGCCGACAGTTTCATATTCTGTTATGAGAAATAGAGAAATGTAATGTAGGCTCTCAGTCTTTAGATATATAGCTGTCGGAGTGGATGAGCTGTGGGGTGGTGTGTGAGGATTTATTAGCATAGAGTAGCCATCTTGTTGCTCACAAAAAAATGCCAAAGAACAAATATCAAAGTACACAAAGAAAACAAATAGAGAATTTTCTCTGCAGTAGTCTTAGCATGGTGAATTTCTAGGAAAGCACCTAAACAGTTCTTAAACAAGGATGTACTGATCTATTTGCTTTCTTCCCACAAGTGTCCGACTAGATGAACATTGTGAGTTGCTAGATATCCCTTGCACATAGACATCTGCAGCTCATCTACTTGACTTAATGCAACAACACGACTACCAAGAAGACCCAAGGCAGTCACAGACATTGGAGATATCACTGTACTCCTTCCTTCCAGTATTCCTGAAGAGCTGGTCTGTGCTCGGGATTGCGAATGAGAAGGTTTTTTTTTTTTTTTTTTGGTTTTCTTTTTACATTGTACTGCATGACCCAGCTCCTTAGACCAGTAGCTTTTAAAGATTTTTCAAGTTTTGACACATGGTAAGAAATTCATTTCTTACTGGTTACAAACCACTAAGATGATTCCAGGACCCATTCATATGTCACCACCTACTATTTAACGAGCATTATTTTAAGTTATGTCTTAATAGAACCTCATGCCACTGACAAACTAGAAGTCAAAAGAGTTTGGAAAACCTTCTCTACCTTCACTTCTTGTCTGAGATGATGTTGGGAGGACTCTTTTAAATTGTTGCATAAAAAAAAGAATTTAAAAGAAATCAATTATTACATATAAAAGACAATATGCTGGAGGGGGTCAGTCACCTTGCCCAGTCACACACAGGTAGCTGGTAGGGTTAAGAGTCAAGTCCAGGTATAACCACTTCTAAAACTCTTAAATATTTCAACCCTCACACTGACTTCCAGGTGATATCTGTTGTTTGTGGCTCTCGGGGCATAGGTAAAAAAGGAGCTATCCCTTTCTTTTTTCTTCCTCCCAAGGGGATATTGAGTTGGGGAAAAGGCAACAGTATGAGAGGGACAATGACCTTGGTGAGCAGCCTGGCCCTTAACTTGCCCATGGCCCCTCAAAATAAATGTTCCAGGAAATGACTCTTCCTGTAATAACCCTCACTACAAAATACTCAGCTATTTTTTTTTCTCAAAGAGTAATCCACACAGAAACAAATCAACTTGGCACACACATACTGATCCATTAAACAATTCAGCATGATTTTATAAAATCTATAAATAAATTCAGTGCTTACATGCAATTATTAGTTTTATAAACAGCACCGTAAATGACGAGACCGAGAAAACTTGTTAACCTGGGAAAGAGTTCATAGAAAGGGCAAGGCTGAATGTCTGAGTTTTTCTAATCACATATGAAAATCAAATTTATTTCTTTAGAATTTTCTTGGATAAAAATGGCTGATTTATGATTTTAGATCAATGATGAAAAATCTTCTTTTACATAAAATGATTCCAAATGAGTAATTCTCCCCTTCTTTTAATTATAAATCTAAGTTTATTTTCATCTGTGAAATCCAAAGGAAACAGAATTAATTATCTAGGGGTCCACAGTTGTTAAATGTCTACATTGTCATGTTTTTGGCATTGGCCATAGGCCAAAGAAACATGATACTCGACTACAAACTTTCTAAGAAAGGAGAAAATACAAGGCTAATACAGAATATTAAGGATTTGGGTTAGACATAAGGAAGAGTTTCTACAAGATATTGTGAGACTCCTTTTTCAGAAGGCCTTTACAAATGACAAATCTGCACAGGCAGGCAAGAATTACATAACTTCTTAGGATATGTTTTCATATTATGTTTTCCCTCAAACATTTCTTTAATTTTGATAGTTATCTAAGATCTACTCCAATGGACCAAATACGGTTAAAATTAAAAAAGAGCAAAGAGTAAAGTCTCCCAATTCTCACAATTTCTACTCCTAAATTGTTAGGCAAAAATAGAAGTGTTGTTGTTCTGAAGTAAAAAAGAATAAGATAAGTACCAAAGATCCCATTCATGAAATGATGATACCTTAAAAGTAAAAAGAAGATTCACATAATACCATTCTAGCTTGTTTTGTTTCAATAATTTATTCCTTCAAAGGAATTACTTGTCAAAGAAGTGCTGTCCCTTGCCACTGCTGTTTGTCTTTGATAGCAGTGAGATGGCATTGCATTGGGCATACCGTATCCCCCCAACGTTGGATGGATGCTTAAATAACTAGTACATTTGGCTGTTGCTTTATATTTCCCTTCTTTATTACATTTTCAGAATCAAAAGTAGATAAGCTGTTACACCAGCCACTGTTATCAATATCAAGGAGACACACACCAAAGACATGAGAACAAAATGAAATTTGACATGTCAATAGGAGACAGACTGCTGTAGGAAAGTACCAGATAATTAAACTTCAGAAAGAACCTGAATTTCGGACTTCTCACAATACAGTGTGATATGGCAGACACAGATAAGAGTTTGTATTTAAAAACACATGCAGTTATTAACTCACATTGTTGTTTTGTTTTGTTTTGTTTTCTATGACAGAACAAACAGAACAAAGTAACTGTATGGAAGGATGGTGTAAACCAGATTGTCATGATTTAAATGCCAATTGGCGAATTGGATTAGATTTTAAAATGAGAAAAAAATATTACCAGAATAGGAGCTGTGGCAAATATATTTTATCACACTGCTTTTTATCTGTGTATCAGAGATTATGACCTTTTTGAGGACAGAGGCCCCCATCTTTTATTTGCTTCTGCCACAGTGCTTGGCATACAGGAGAGTCTCAGGAAAGGAATGTACAGTTAATATCTATTAACCCCACTCAGAGAAGTGGCAGGTGAATGGCCACATTCACAGGTCACCTAACACATTCACATACGTAAGCTTATGCTCACATACTATCCAGTGACCCCTCTTTTAAATGTGTACAAACCCAAAAACTGATTTTCTGGAATTCAGGTTATTCTCCTGTGAATTTTCTAAGCTCTCGTTCTAATATTTCTGATTGTCCCACTTCTGATTCTTCAACAGGTCTATTCCGCATTTTTAGCTGATTTAGTCTCCTTTTTAAAAAATTGATTTCATTAACTTTCCAGCACAATCGCTGGATCAAATATGTTTACATCTGAACTCTATTTTTTTTCCTCTCTCAGGGATCTTTCTCTCTCCGGGTCTCATTTATCCTAGACGTTTCTTGTTCCCCTTTCTGTTTATCTTACTTAACATACTATGTGCAGTCTCCGAGTAGGCTGTGAAACACTGAAATGCATCGATTGCATCTTATTTGTGAAAAATTCTAATGTCTAATTTAGTTCCTGTCACTTAGCAAATGCATTTCAGATAACTTAATCAAGTACCTTCCCTAGATGGGTCACTCAATAGGCCAAATGATGTACATATCCTATGGTTGTGGGTTTTTAAAAAAGGGCATTTGAGTTAGTAAACAAGAAAATTGTGTTTTGTAGATAGGCAAACTAAGGAGCCAGTGGAGATAATCCTTCTGATATTAGCTCTTTTTCCTGTCTGTATCCCAGTTTATAACTTGTAGCCCCATGAGCCCACAAATATAGCTGTATTTTTCACAAGAAAGGTTTTTATTTGTATCTTGGCTCATAGGCAAATGACTAATTTTAACATTGTAAAAACATAGTACAAAATTGCAGGCCATTGTTCTCATTCCATTTTTGAATTAAGAGACAGAGGAAAACCTAGGTTAATAGCCGGCAAGTCTAAAAATGTATGTGCATATAAAGTCATTATAATCATATGAAGGAGTTTCATAATTAACTTGCTTGCATTTAGTGCCCATCCTTAGACCAATTATTGTGGCCAGGAAAGCACAGTCATGTACTTTAATTCATTTGGTATCTTGAAGTAGAAAATGTGAATTAAAAAGAAAAAAATTTCCTGAGTGAACTGCAAGGGCAAAAGCTGTGAGGTATTTCAAAGATGAGAAAATTATGGCTCATAAAGATAAAATGGCCATTAGACAGATCTGCTGAATTTAAGTCCACAATAAATATACTTAAGATCATAATATTCTAGGCTTTGTTTCCCCTAAGCTAACATAAAAACAGGAAGTAACCAGAAATCATGCTGTGGGTGTGTGTACGTTTTTTTGTGTGTGGCTGTTTAATTCTCATTTATGGTAAGAGATAATCCTTGCAATTACCAGGTTAAGTTCTGGGTTTTGATTTTTTTTTTCACTTCTAAAAGCAACTAATTGATGGGTGATACTCTAGGTGAATGTATGATTTTGTTCTAGCAGTGGCCGGATAAAAGGGATATTACAGAGAGAAGGTAAAAAATATTTGGAATGTACAGTGGATATATTTTTGGTGTCATCATCCTGTCCTGATTTTAAGTACCATCTATAAGCCAGTGCCTCGTGTAGCGGACACGGATGATTACCTTCCCAATATAGCCTCGCTTTTGCATTAATGAAGGAACCTCAGCCAGAAGAAGTGACTCATGCTTGTCTTATCAAGTTTAGATAATACCCTCTCCCTTTGCAAGGAATGGTTTAGGGATGGGCATTCGATATAGCTTTGGACAGGAAGACACTGGGGAAGTCTGCTGGTAAATTTCTAGAAAAGATTTTGCTCTCCAATTAGGAGAGAGAACTATATTTTTAAAAAAGTCCTTTTCTGCCACAGTCTCTCCTTTCAGCTATCCTGCTTTCTCTGTTGCCATGCGACAACATGATACTTGGATTGCAGCACCTCTGCTGTCAACATGGGGCATATGCCAAGAGACTCCCATAGAGGCTGACCCAGGTTTTGATAGCAATTATCTGCAGGATCAACCTGGGTACTCCCTAAAGTTAGATTTCATAATTAGACATAATAAGGTGACATAATAATAAATGTCACTAATAGTTAACGAACTTTTAGTAAGGTGTTCCTTAATTTGCTACTGAGGAGTTTACTTCATACAAATCTCATTTTGATATCTTCATTCCATTCTTTTCCCCTGGCGCCAGGCTCCCATATCTAACTGCCTATTTGACATCTCTTGGAAGTCCAAGGAGAATGTCAAAACTACCATGTAAAGAATCAAACGTGTTTTCTCCTCCCTCGCCTGTTCCTGTTGGAGTCTTTCCCATTACAGTAAATGGCTTCACCAGGTTGTTCAAGGCAAAAACGTAAGAGAATTCTTGATTTATGATTTCTCTCTGGTTCCCCATAACTAAATAATCAACATGTCTTATAGGTGCCACTTTCAAAATATGTCTCAAGTCTCTTTACTTCTCACGATTATCCTTTCATGAGCGTAATTAAAGTTACCCGCCTCTGGTAGTTTCTTTGTCTGTAATACTGCAATAACTTCCTGTTGGCTCTTTGCCTGAACTTTTGATACCTAAATATCCTCCTGCACAGAAACTGGAATGAACTTTTAAAATAATCATTTTATGGTATCCCCCCACAAAAGACCCTCTAGCAGCTTCCCATTAGATGAGGTGGAAGAGCCAAGCTCTGTCCACTTCCCACAAGGCCCTGCATGAGTCAGTGTCAACCCAGCTCCTCAACTTCATCTCCAAGCCCATCCCTTCTCACATCCTTCTCTAGTTACTGTGTCTTCCCCATCTACCTTCTCTTTTCCAGGAGACATTGTCAAGATTCCCTCCTTCACATCCTTTAGGGACTTACATAAAGTCACCCTCTTAAAGAGGCCATTTCTGAACAACCAATGTAAATGTTACCTCCATGTACATGTTAACTTCTCATCTCCTCCTTTGCACATATCAATAACATGTTTCAATTTTACCATGGATATCTTTACTATATACACATCTGCATTTTACATGTAAATCTTATTTTTTGTCTGTTTCCCCAATAGAATGTAAGTTCCATGAAGGCAGTAATTTGGTCTATTTTGCTCCCTGCGATATTCCCCAACCCCAGGTAGTATAATGCCTGATACATTGTACATGTTCAAGAAGTATTTGTGGGGTGACTGAATTAATAAGTGACTGAATGAGGGATGGTAATAAGTCTGATCTCATGACCACATAGAATAGTGCCCTGAACAGTAAATGTTGGTTGAATAAATGAACAGTTTCTTATAGGAGGCAAAAGATCCCTCCAAGCTCCATTACTGTTTTCATCTGGCAGGATAGGATCGTTTACAGGCTGGCTGTTGTTGAGGTTGGCTGCATCTCTGTTCATGAGGACTATTGGTCTGTGGATCTCTTGTAATGAATGTGTCTAGTTTTGGTGTTTGGATAATGCTGGTCTCATAAAATGAGTTAGAAATACTCCTTCTGCTTCTATATTCTGTAAGGGACTGTAGAAGACTGGTACAATTTCTTCCTTAAACGTTTGGTAAAGGTCATTAGTGAACCCATCTGGACCTGGTATAGGTTGGCTTTTTAGGGTCCATTTTATTCATCCCTATGCAAACTGAATATCAAGTGGTAACTAGGTATGCAGAGTACTACAGGCTCTGGTAAAGTTCTGCATCCGCATTAAAAGAGCTAGCAGGGGCGGGTTATATACAGTCTTCCAGTTCTAGTAAGGACCTTATATACTTGTCTGGAATGAGTATATAACTAAATGATATAACAAGGTGTGAGTAAAACAATGAACTCATACTCATGGATCCAGCCTGAAACTTTGTATTTCCTGTGTGTTTGTTTTTTGTTTTTAATATTTAGAAAAAGTTTAATGTTTTCTTTACCCAATATGTGACCTCACGGGCCCATCAGCCTCAGAACCCTTCTTCTATATGTCTGCAAAAAAAAAAAGGGACTATTTAAAATAAAAACATACTTGATGAGGTCAAAAACTCATTGAAAGAAATATCCCAGAAAGGCTGCCTCCACATTTGCCCTGATGGTAATTAACACAGCGCTTTCCCAGGGTTTGTCGAGAAATGCTTCCTTGTGCATAACTGGCTCTAAAAAGAGTTCCAAAATATTTTCAACAGTGACAGCATTTTTAAAATCTAAGATGACCGCAGTGAAGGACAACACTCATTTGGATATAAATTCCAGTACATGAGCTTTTTTTAAAACAGGAGTTTTGTTATTTCATGGTCATGCTTCATAAAATTTCAGTATTGCTCTATTCTGCATTGTGGCTATATTTTAATAAGAAATACTAGCAATATTGAGTCGGTTTTCTACCTATATTCAGAGCCTCACAATACTGATGGCATTGTAGGAAAGAAGAAAGGTATCTAACCCTTCATGTGTATATGGAAAGCCACTCACCACAGTCCAGAATCTTATTATACAGAAACAAACAAACAGGTAAATATTCTGTTCCATGAACTAAATTTGAGCATCCATATCAATAAGTATATGACTTATATTCCACAAAGGTGAAAAAAGTAGTTTCAGGACATGAATGGAAAGGCTTAATGCAGAAGAATTATTTTTCCCCTGTTAGGAACTTTGTTATATATAAACAAGAAGTTTCAGTGTAAGAAACCAAATAACTTTTGCTCTGTCTTATAGATATAGAATAAATATATTTAACACTTACTTTCTGAGCAGTAAATAATAGGAAAGGCAATTTTCAGTCATTACAATGTGTTAGCTAAAACTTCACAAACATTTTTGTAACCATTAAATTACGTTTCTGGTGCCTGGGTGGCTCAGTCAGTTAAGCGTCTGCCTTCGGCTCAGGTCATGATCTCAAGGTCCTGGGATTGAGCCCCTCATCAGGCTCTCAGTTCAGCAGGGAGTAGGCTTTTCTCTTACCCTCTGCCCCTCCCCCCCCCCCCCCCCGTTGCTGGTACTATCTCTCTCTCTCTCTCAAATAAATTAAAAAAAAATCTTAAAAATAAAATAAATTGTTTCATTAAAGAAAGAAGAAAAACTACCAACTAAAAAAAAAAAATTAGGGGGGAAACACAATGGATTTTTCTAAACTGTCCAGTGTTCTAAGGTATTGGATATCTATAACCTAAATGGTATGTTAGAGATACAGAAAAAGAAACTGGAGTACATGTTTGATAGCAATATCAATTCAACTTATGATGAACACAAAGATTATTTTTTATAAGGTCAGGTACATGCATGTAAATCATCTTCCCTACTCACCAGAGACATTTCTTTCAGTAGAGAAACACAAACTGTTAGATTTTTGGTTTGAACGCTTTTATCTATGCAGAAGAAACTGGTGGGAAAACACTGCCACTCCTGTCTTTACCATAATGGAATCAAAGAAGACCAGATAAGAATTGAATACTAAGCTATGTGAAAATCAGGCAAAATTGCATATAGTTTTTAAAGTTGTATATAAATTTCCTTCCTTTTTGTTTTCTTTTAATTTCTCTTCCTTCTCCAAAGTGCTCTTATAAAGAAAAAATACAAGGATGTTGGTAAATAAAAATAGATTAATGTCAATTTTCCTGACTGACAAATTTTATTGGAGGAACACTTTTTGAAACGATTTCCTTTGTTGATTTTGGTAGATTGTGTGAGGAGAAATTTTGCATCCAAAATAAACTTGAAGCATGTTGATCATAAGTCAGTCTAAAAAAATTACTCAAGTAACTAAATTATACAATCAAATTATAAAACTAAATATATTTACAGTAGATTAAAAACCTCCAATATTTTTAAAATTAAAAGTTCTAAAGCAACATAAAATATTCATTATCATGTCTTCTACCTGGAATGTGCCCATTAATATATAGGGGGTGTGAGGAATGTGAACAGGATCGCTCTATGCCTGGAGGAGTGCTTTCTTTGTTGTTAAGACAGAGTGATCATTTCTCCTCTGGAACATCAAAACAACCATTAAACCTAAAGGGTTAATCTAGTCAGTCTCTGTACTCAGCTGCCATCTTGACAGGGAGCCATTTTGGAAAGATATTATTTTCCTAAAAGATTTTTTTTTTAAGGTTTGCCTTTGCCCATTTGGAGAGTAATAACAAAATCATAAAATGACTTATCACCTAGAAAACTGTCATGTTATGCTCATATTTCAGAAAACCTTTAGATTTATTACAATAAGCTTTCCAAGTGCAGTTTCAATATTTATCTATAAATATGTGAGAGTTAGGAAATATTAAAAAATGCATCTTTCCATTGTCAGCCAGAATTGTATTAAAAGTTTTCAGAAAAGATAAATATCTGTCTTTTTAAACAAATTAGGAGCAGATTTCAACATTCTCTCCTGCAGAATATTACATCATCTCATCGACCACTCTTCTACAATTTAGACAAGTTTCTCTCCTTTTGGTCCTCACTATACAATGTTTCTTGTAATGGCATATATTTATGTCCTCATTTGGTGCTTCATTTTTTCTCATTTTAACATCGTGAAATTTCTTTATTCTTTTTTTTCTTTACAAGATTATTGCACAACCTTTAACTAATTTGGTTACTCCTTCTACATTTTTATTCCTGATATTCTTCAGTTATGGACTTAAATTTGAACTCAGTTCTCCAGTACAGTGATCGTGCCCAGGATTATTCCTGTTATCTTTCTACATGGACAGCTTAGAATAATGCTCATTTATAACAGCATTTTAATTTGCCCATCAATAAGCTATTGTGAGCCAAAACTCCATCTAATTTTCTATATAGTTGATAGCAAATTTTAATTCACTTTTATATAGTGTGTTTCATGAATGTTTATTTTTTCTATTAAATTCATTCTTTTATTGTTTCCTAATTTATGATCATCTTAATAAATAAGTACATTAGCTTCAAGAATGAAGTAGAATGGGAATCATATACTAGTTATATACTACTGTCTTGCTAAGAGGCTCTGAATTGTTAATTATCTTGACACATTCTGTCCAGGACATAACATCACAGGCATATAAAGGACTATAATTGATTTGTAAATGTTCTAATCAATTTAAGAAGTAGAGAAGTTATTTACACACATTTGTCTTAATAATTGGTCTTTTTCTAGGAGCTCTTAAGTTTTTGTCCTGGGTAAAGGCTCAGTCTTGTTAAGCTACTCAGTCAGTAGTCTATGCTCTTCTATCTTCTTCATGGAATTACTTGTTTCAATATGAAGTTGTGAATGATCATAAGCTGTCTGGTAAGAACTTACTCCAATGATCCCAACAATCTTTTCTACAACCCCTAGCTCAGCTATCCTTTATTTCTTAGGTGTGCTGGGCAAGGGATTGGTATAAAGTTTTAGCCACTAAATTATTTATAAAATTTTCACACTATTCCAGAATATTTAAACAAAATTGACATTAATACATGTATATGTACATCTAAATGTCTGGATGTGCATTTTGAAATGCACAAGGCTACTCTAATGACAGTTCAAGAATTAGAAGGATGAACTTAGGAGAGCATACAGATTTCACATTTGAAGTTGCTGTTAAGAATAATGGCAATGCTAGAAACTTACAACCCGAAAAAGGTAAATGGTCAGGACAGTGCACAGTTTCCACATTTCAGGCCACTTAACTAGCTGTCAAAAGGGCACCTCTTTGATGTCATTAAAATTCTCAAACATTTGGGATGCCTGGGTGGCTCAGTCAGTTAAGTGTCTGCCTTCAGCTCAGGTCATGATCCCAGGGTCCTGGGATCAAGTCCCACATAAGGCTCCCTGCTCAGTGGGGAGCCTGCTTCTCCCTCTACCTGTTGCACTTCCTGCTTGGGCCTCTCTCTGACAAATAAAATCTTTAAAAAATTTTTCAAACATTTGATATATAAAGATATGCTAGCAATGAATTTGGTCTTTAATAATATTCCATTGATGATAATGTATTTTGGTTTAGTGAATCCCAGAATAACCAAGTTTTCAAGCTTAAAACTTTTACAACCAGGGTTTCACTAAAATGCAGAGAATACATATTTTGTTACTCAAAATTTTTTATGAGTGGTGAACTTCTTTAGCCATTTTCTGAGAATGTATTTATTTTGCTCTCACTCTTGAAAAAATAGTTTACATAAGCATGGAATTTGAGTTTGCTGTTTTCCTTCAACACTTGAAATTATTATTTTTTTCATTACTATTTAATATACTGTCTGTTCTAATTGATTTTTAAGGTCTTTGCATTATCTCTGGTGTTCTGTGGTGTTGTTACAGTATCTATGTGTGAATTTCTTATTATTTAACTGGCTTGTGCCTGGGAATGATTCTTTATATGGTATTCACATCTTTCTTCAAGCATGGAGAATTCTCAGCTATTATCCTACAATTGTTCATCTGCAATTCCTAGTAGATATATGATGTACTTCTTCATTTTATTCCTTCCTGTCTCTTAACTTTTCCATACTTTAACACTCTTGTGCTCATTCTAGATAATTTCTTCAGATATAACTCATAGCCGTTAATGCTCTCTTAGGCCATTTCTCTATTTCTCCTTAAAGTTTTCATTAAGTTTTTAAATTTGAAAACTATATTTTTCTTCTCTTTATTTCTTTTTCAAATTTGCTAATTTATTTTTATAAAGTCCTCCTGTTGGTTTCTTTTTCCTTTTTTCTTTACAATTATTTTTCAAATTTTTAGGATTCTAGCTTGGAGTGTCTGCTTATTCTTTGTTATGTTGGACAATTCTCATGTGGGGCCTTTATCATTGTTTAATTGAAAAATAATTTTCAGGAATTTTTTTTTAATTAAGGGGTCCTGTGTGCTCTGGCTCAGATAGGTTTCTAAACAAAATTGTAGCTTTCCACTAGTTCATGTACAATTTTGAAAGATTCATGCACTGTGAATAATATAAATTTAAACCTCATACTGGTATATACACCACAGCCTGGTGTTCTGATTTGTCACAGGAGAGCTACTTTTCTCCCCTGTTTCATCTAGATTCCTAGGCAGACAGGCTCTAGTCACCTCCCTGGATCAATGCGTACAATTTTCTAGCTGCTTCATCAAAGAGAAGGCATCCCTTCTTGGGTCTTGAATGTATGTGAGATTTTCAGTTCCAGATCTCTAATCATTACAGACTTGATAAGGGACCCACCCCTCCCTGTTCAGTCATGACATCAGCTCTTAGCCTTTCTACTTATTTTGTACTCTGCTTTTGAGTTCTCCTTTTTTTTTCTTTTTGATCCTTGAGGATTTTTACATTTTTATTTGGATGATCTATATATTTAGAAATATTTACAATAATATTGCTGTTAAGATATGCATATATGAATAGGAGTGGTGAGTACTTATCTCAGTTCATCAGGATTGTTGATACAAATTATGATCAATGATTAATCTAGATGCATGTAGTAAAATTAGAAAATGCTTCAGGTTGTGAAGTGTGAATTTTACAATGTTAGGAAATGGACAACTTTCCAGAGTTCATAGCACCTGAAATAATTTTCTAGGCTTCAACATATCCCTCTGTTGCTTCACATTCTTACTGGGTTTTTAAAAAAAATATTCTCCTACTAATACATTTCTTACTTTGGTTCTGTTTCTCTATAGGATTACATCAAGTTCTCTCCCATGTTCATGTGAACTAGAGTATTCTCTCAGGTATATATATGTTCAAGAAATGCTTAGCCACACATTACTTAAGTGTTTAAATGTATGGCAAAATGAAGATTCTTTAAATGCCTAACAGTTGGGAAAAATATATTCAAATAAAAAAATGAATCCACACTAAATAATGAAAGCAACAAAACTTTTGCTTTTATTAAATTACCATAAAAAGTATTTAACTCTCCATAAAATATTTTATTAGGCTGAAATAAGTATCAGTGGAAGCAAATGTAAAAATCATTTCTATTATTAAAGAGGTTCTCTAATTACATGTTGCATTTAAATGCTATTTATTTTTAAGTGCTAATTAGGGAAATTATTAACTTCTGTCCAATTTCTGCAACTTTTTCAGGGTATTGGTTTATCTCTTCTTATATTAAAAATATATACATAGGTTGCCATGTATTTTCTTATCCTCTACTGTCTGCTTTATATCCGGTATCTTCAATTAAAATATTTTCTTTTCTGTTACCACAGTGAATCCTCTAGAGTCTATTGCTGTTTTTATATTGACTAGATGCATACAATCCCTATTGAATTAAAAAGTGGCTAGTCTAACTTAATCCATACCAAAGTCACTTGACCAGATAGAACAATGGATCAAAAGATTTATTCTGATGTGTCCCAGAAAGAACACTTAATCACTGAAAAATATAATTAAGGAAAATCTCAGGATCAGAAAAGATGGTTTTTGTGAATTGGTTTGTAGGATATTTGATTCCATAATGGCCACACTGTAGCTATCTGGTGTTATTTGGGCCCAGCTATCTGGGTTAGATTTCTCAGGCAATACAGTTTTTTGTCTAATATGTAATTTTATGCATTTCCCTGTCCTTTCCGTTTAAGGAGATGTAAAGCCTTAAAAGAGTAAGTGAATCAGATAGATTTTAGTGCATGGTTGACAACAGTAAGAATCAATAAGATTAAAGAGTAGGATCATTGGAAAAAACTTGGAGGAAAAAAATGTAGAAAAAAAATGATTTGAGTTACTGGATAACTGATATTTTAGTGGGTCTGAATATTTATGTATTTGTTCTTTCAGAAGGGTCTGTCTCTCCACTAACATAAAATGACTATGAGAACAGAAGCCTGGATATAGGGCTTAGAGAAGTGACTGGCATGTGAAGTACTTAACAAATATCATTGTTTTTTTATTTTAAGATTTTATTTGACAGAGACATACAGCAAGAGTAAAACAAGAGAGGGAACACAAGCTGTGAGAGTGGGAGAGGAAGAAGCAGGCTTCCCGCTGAGCAGGGAGCCCGATGCGGGGCTCGATCCCAGGACCCTGGGATCATGACCTGAGCCAAAGGGAGATGCTTAACCGACTGAGCCACCCAGGTTCCCCACAAAAATCATTGTTGAATAAATAAATGAGTGAGCTCAGGCTCCATGATAGTCAAGTTTTGATGGGCCAGGGGAGAGTAGAAGACAAAGACATATTAAATGGAAACCTAAGAACAGGGAACATCGAACAAGTTTATATATGAAGATAACGGGTGATACAGCACTGTTCAAGCAGGTTTGAAGTATCGCTTCAAAGGTATAGAGGGAGAAAAGCATTTGGGAAATACACACAAGGTTGGGTAGTGATATCATTGTTGTCTTATTAAGCTCAGGTTTCTTTTTTTAAGATTTATTTATTTATTTGAGAGAGAGTGAGCAGACAGAGGGGCAGAGAGACAAGCCGACTCCCTGCTGAGTGGGGAACCCAACATGGGGCTCCATCCCAGGACCCTGAGATCATGACCTGAACCAAAACCAAGAGTCAGACACTTAACCAAGTGAGCCACTCAGGCATCCCTAAGCTCAGGTTTTCACAGTTTTTGAAAGATGTAAAACAGAGATTGAGATAACTCAACACAGGCATTGACTGTCCTAAGACTCTCCTTCAAATGTTATCAACCCTCCATCTTATCCTTTGTTCTTATTTCTTGAGAATGGAATGGAAAAGGGGGTGGGGGGCTACCCATAATTAAAGAATCCTTTAACAACTTTCTTCAGTGGAAAATAAACTATTTTTCCCCCTAATGGAATATCCAGAGTGAAGAGGGATCTTAGGAACCCAGATGATGAATTCTCTTATGCCTCAACCTAAATAGTATTAATAGAGATTCTAGAAACTTTTTGTTTAGACAATTATTTTTTCTGAAAAAAATTTTTTTGAAAGATTTTATTTATTTATTTGACAGAGAGAGAGAGAGACAGCGAGAGAGGGAACACAAGCAGGGGGAATGGGAGAGGGAGAAGCAGGCTTCCTGTGGAGCAGGGAGCCCGACGTGGGGCTCGATCCCAGGACCCTGGGATCATGACCTGAGCCAAAGGCAGATGCTTAATGACTGAGCCATCCAGGCGCCCCTCTGAAAATTTAATTGATAGAGAATTATGGGCCCTTTTTTCAGGATAGTTTTCTGACTCTTTGTTCTTAGACTGCAAATTAGGCTAGTAGTGAGCCTTAGATCAAAGCAAGAGACACTATACGTCACAGGCTTTTATTTTGAAATTCAATTTTTTTTGAATGGAGAATTTTAGTCATGAGGAAATATTCTGTTTTCCACCTCTAAACTTGTTCTTTTGGTTAAATGGAAGTAAAGGGGGCTCTACCTGGGACTGCTAAGACCTTAACATCCAAAGAATAGAGGAAAAATAAGATAAATACACCATTATTTGGGCCTTATTCCCTGGATTATTCATACTCCTGGTCCTCCATCCCCAGGTACAGTGGCTGCCTGTTCCCTCACACAATCCAAATTTAATTAACAAAAAAATAAAGAGAAATAGTAATATAGAAGTATTTCAGCACCTGGGTGGCACGGTTGGTTGAGCATTCGACTCTTGCTTTCAGCTCAGGTGGTGATCTCAGGGTTATGGGATAGAGCCCTGCATTGGGCTCCACATGCTCAGCATGGAGTCTGCTGGAGATTCTCTCTTCCTCTCCCAATGCCCCCCGCTCCTACCCCCTGCTCTCTCTTTCTAAAATAAATAGGTCTAAAAAAAAAAGAAAAGAAAAAGTGGAGTTCAGTAAAGCCTTGAGTGGAGGTCAGGTAATTCAGAGAAAAAGCCATTGGTAGAAGGCCATGAGACTCACAAGTTCTCTCTTCCCACTATTCCTTGATGCTCACTGAATAAACATTCATGCTCTTGGTCTCTGCTTAAACATTTCCTCTGTTCATCTGCTTTCTAAATTAATGTATAACTACTATATGCATTCATTTAAAATCATTGAATACACCTGTTCCCCTGAGTTACCACATAGCCATGAATCGCTATCCTTTCTATTCAGTAGCTGGTCCAATACTGCTTAGCGACCCACACTTTAGACCACTTTGCCCCTCATGCTCTGGTTCTACTCAACATCTCTTCCCTTCCCTCCATCACCTTTTCCTCTACTCAGGAGAATATAGCTCATCACTAATTTCTCTGTGTTTTAGAAAAACCTTACCTTCTCTTTTGATTTCTCATTCACTTATAGTCAAATTTGCTTCCCTTTAGAGCTGTTACTCAAAGTAAACACGATTTTCAAAAGTATGTTATTGAATTGGTTTAATGTTTTGGAATCATATAGTACCGTTTTCTACTATTTTTCACTTCAAAGCTCTATTTCTACAAATCATATGATTTGACTATGATTTTGTGGATTTCAAAAAATTGACTCTGAACATCTAACATCATTTATAGCATTGTTTTTATGTGAAAGTGATGTTGGAGTCCTAAATATTTAATTTGCAAATTAAGGTTTTGAAGCCCAGTCCCACCGAAGCTAGCGCCTGCTTAAATTGCAAATGTGATCTTTAAAACTAGCTGAAAACCAAGAATATTTTTATTTATAAAAGGATTCTTATGGATTTGGAAAACAAATTATTCCAATCGTTTTAGGACATGTTATAAAATAAGCTCACCTAAAGATTTCTTTTAGATCCTTGTCTCAGTGAATTCTACCACGTAGGAGGGCAGAATTAATTTTATTGTTCAAACGTTATCTATAGTTTTCCTATTGGATCTAATGTTGCTTTCTGCTCTCATCCCATGCGAGTTCTGTCTTTTCATGGCTCAGAAGACAATTCTTTGTCCCTAATTCCTGCTTACGTGTATGCTTACTTTTGAAGTAGGCATATTAAGTTGGCAAACAAGGTATAATTTGTTTGCACTAAAAATAAAAGGATGAGAAAATCCTCTTACTAAAATTAGAAAACATAGAAATGTTCTCGTATGAATAAATGGGGAACCCTTAACACAAAAGGTTTTACTTATTTGCACCAGTGAATTATCTTTTGAAAGTTCAGCACCCATGGGACTTGTCTCAATGGAAACCATAACAAAAGTACATGTTGAAATTCCTAAGTGGTGGTTATTAGACATACCTAATGTTGAAAGAATAACTTGTTATTTAGAAAGCTTTGTAAGACTAAAGATTCAAATGAGAAAATAATAATTGTATAAATTATGGATTTAATACCTTTTGCCGTTGTACAGATCATTTATTATTTAGCAACTTTGGGAAGATTTTAAATTAATAGATCTTCTTATCCTTGCCATCCTTAATATTAAATTTTTAATTTCAATATATTTAAGGCTCATATTAAAGGGGAAATAAACAGTCTAAAATCTAAAATGTACAGTCTCAGTAAATATAAATATGTAGGAAAAAAAATCAAAATTTAATTTCAATATTTTCATTTTTGATATCAATTCTATAGTTTTATCATGCTCTCTTTTCAGCTGTTTCCTTGCTCTCAAACTGTAGTGTAGTGGTTCTTAACCTTTGGAGTTCATTGGAGTCATCTGATATACATTTTTAAAACGTTGGTTCTAGAGCCTGATCCCAAAGATTTTAATTTAAGTAAGTCTGGCATGAAACTCAGAAATAAATGTTTCTGTAGGTTGGCTTCAGGCTATATTTTCAGGTGTTTCTCAAAATATTTGCAGAATAGAAGACAAAATAGTTTATAGATGGCATTAAAGAAAATAAAATAGAAATATTTTAAGAATTCTATGGTGAGAACCATACCGCCACAACATCAGCACATGTCCTTCATTATAAAGTTATTGAAATAACATGATACATTTAGCACTGTGACAATTACTTCCTAGGAAACTAAAGTACTTTTGATTCTGGATATTTATACATTTTCAGAACCACTTTAATAGTTCATGTAAAGAAATTATGAGAATTAGTAAAGAAGCATGTTTCAAAAATAAAAGTATGATCTTGCCTTGAAGTACCATACTGCATGAGAGAGAGAAGAAACTTGTGGTATTGAAACAGTTCATTCTGAAAAGGGGAAGGACTTTTGATATTAAATAAATCTGTCCAATAGGCTTGTGTTATGTCATCGCATTTACAAGAGCTGGTTTACTTCTATGTAATTTTAGTATTGGTAACCTACTGTGACCAACTTCCTCAGGAAAATTGAGTAAAAGATGCAATAGTGAAATAAAGTCCTGAAGACAGAGTCTTAATACTCTAACAACCTTTCTCTTGTACACGATGAGAATAATGCGAAGGCAATTCTTTAGGAATCCAAAACTTCAGTACCATGGGACTCCAATAATGCCTAGTACGATAATTTAATCACTCCAATTTACTTCATAGAATTGTGTTGATGCCTATGAAAGTGTGTGAGAAATGACTTAGACCAAAGAAACAATTTGATTGGTTAATGAAGAGTCTAAGAATGATAATTGAATTTGATGGAATTCATTAGTTAAGACATTCAAGCATATACTTTACAACCCCAATTACGTCCTGTAACATATGTAATAGTCACAATGTGATATATGTACTTCATTGCTGAATACAGCACATGCGAAAGAGGAAGACATAGTATGGCACAAAGAAACATCAGCCTGAGACAAATCTTGCCTCCACTCTCAGCCCCTTACTCTTGCTGAAGAGTATAATACACAATATTACAAGAGTAATACTCTTGCTGAAATATCATCTGTACAGCAGGGCACAAAACCACAGAGGCAGATGCCACGGCATATTCTTTTAGAATGCAAGGCTGCTCAAGATCATCTACAGATAATGAACCATGACAACTTCAGATTTGATGAAGTACAAAATGAAAGTGAGAGAAAGCACAAATGTTATGTAAGTGGCCAGTGCCCCATCAAGTAAACTAGCACTTCAAGGGCACTAATACTAATTTCAAAAGATGCGAGAAATCCTATTTCCTTTGATATAATAAAACACTTTTTAAGGTAAGAGATACAGTCCTTCAATCTTCTACACAAATGCTTCCCCCCTCACCCCCGCCACATATCATGAGATAGGTATGGGGAGAGAGGGATGCATCAACCATCAAAGTTTCTGTTTTTTCCATATACCTTAATTAGGCAGTTGTAATGCAATGTCGAGGAATGAAGCAATAGGCAAATGAACAGTCTTCCAATCTCAATCCCGGAGTTTGTCCCTCAAGCCTTGCTGGTTCTCGTTTTCCTGTTTTCCCTTGAGAGAGAAAATAATAGAAATCACCCATGAAAATGCTGGCCTGCCACTCTGCACTTGCCTTTACTACTGATTGGGTATACAGACTTCTGCTTATGTAGCTCATTCATTATTCACGTCCTGCTCTAGCTTCCTCGATTCCTGGTTGTGCTAGGTGCTCCAGGCTAAGAAGCAATAAGTATGAATCATGCTGACCTAAAGATAAATCTAGAAGAATAAATGTTTCAAGAGAGCTAGTTTTTTGCATTTCTTCTGACACATTCTGTTCAGTGGCATCGGTCTATTGAGGAGAAATAGCTTGTGCTGCCACCGAGGAGCCCAGCGGAATTACCAACCTCAGGGAATTATCTCTGAGCAATTCACACTTTGTTTTGCTAACAAGACTCCTTGTTAGGATACTGGAGTGCTATCCTTCTCTGGCAGTGTTCCCCCACCTTTTGGAATTATTGAAAAGCTAACTGAATCTATTTTGATTTGTGAATCTCTTTGTAAGCAACAGCAGCTGCAACAGGGCTAATAAAAAGGAAACGCCTTGCTATTTACCTAGGAAGGACATTGAAATACTGCACATACAAAAACATCCGGGATGTGGAGGAGCTCAATGAAATATTTTAATAGTTCCTTCCTTGCTTGCTTTGTTCTTTCCTCCCACCCTTTCTCCCTCTTTTCCCCCATTCCTTTCTTTTTGCTTTTCTTCCTTTTACTCTGTTTTCATACACTTCTTTTGCATGTATCTATTCTTTGATATAGAGCAACTTATTACTTTATATTTCAGGTTATTAAATAATGATTTTAGAATATGAGAACTCAAAATACTAGGTGAAGCAGCATAATCCTTTCACATATGTAGAGACACAGGCAGGGAGACTTTGTTATCAGCTGAATCTTCTGGTCCCAATTAAGAATGGAGGCTTTACAGATTCTGGTGGCTCTGATAACCAATCAGACCATTCTGCTCTCTTTACAGTTTGGGTTTCAATTCTCCAGAGGAAGCTAACATGGCAACACCCTGTTGTTTGAGGATTTGAGTTTTCCTACTACAAGATAAATGAATACACAATCCCCTGCAGATTTCAGTATATTCAGAATAGAATTTTATTGTTCCTCTGAAGTTATTAAGGGGTCCTATTTACCAACTAATGGACCGGATTGTTCTGGCATAAATCCACATAAGAAAATCTTTTGAGGGCTTATTGGGTTTGAGAAAACCTTAGTCCTTGGTTTCAAGGAATAGATGCTGCATAAGAGAGCATAATTTCCTGAGTGGCTTCTGAGCTCCATCTTTGCCTGGCTGTAATAGACAAGGGAGTGTCTATTCCAGTCCAGGCTCTTTCCAATGTGAGGACTTATTTATTATTTGTGATTTACTCAATGAATATTAATTGAGTATTTATCATGGACCTTATTTTCTTGACCAGGTCTTAGGGATAAGAAGAGAAAAGATAGTTTCTTGTTGAAAGAGAGAGACAGATGTGGAAATAAAATATTACTATATAAATTGATAAGTGCCACAACGGAGATTTAGAATATGCTAGGTGCTGAGGAAGGATTCTTCCCATTCTCAAGGAGAATTCTAATTTTTCATGTCAAAAAAGTAGGAAATATTACCAACACTGTATGTTCCTGCTAATATGTATGTGTGCCCTTCAGAGTATTAGGCATGAGGTGATCAAACAAAAAGTCCTGGAATTATTTTGCGATTTACACAACTGTGGCTTTTCACAGTTGGATATTTTTTTCAACAATAATTCTAAGCAAAAAGTGGCTTTCCCCACCAGAAAGCATTTAAAACCTTTCTCCCATAGCTACAGAGCCCAGAAAGTATCTGATTCCTTACAGAGCATGGCCACCAGAGTAATTTTCTACATGTTGGAGAAAATACATGAGTTAGCAATATACACCCACTCTGGAAGCCAAATAGCAAAGATTAAAAACCATCTGTCATTGAGAGTATGAGCCTGCAAGCAAGCAGTAGACTTCCAGCAGAGTCTAGGGCAGGAACAGTGTGTAACACAGATTTAAAAACACAAGATTCAACTAGAATCATTTGCTTAGTCACATGGTTAAAATGATATTACCAGCTCTCACCAGAACCCACTTTGCCATGTGTTGCATAAAACCATGTGTTGTAAACCTGAAATATTTTTCATGAAAAATCATTCTTTCTTTCATGATTTTTTAAATACTTATTTTGTGTCAGGCAGGGTGCAAGACACTGAAAGTACATTGGCAAGGGAGAGAAGAGGCTGCTTCCAGTGCCCCACCTCCCCTCACTCCATGGAGCTTGCAGGCTAATGAAAGAGATAGATGATAAATACACAAGGTGCATTATGTCATTACATAATAGAAATTGTAATAAGTTCCTAAAAGGACAGGTAAAGATGCTAGGAAAGTGAGAGGAGGGCGCCTCATCCAGAGTTGTCTTCTGTGCAGAAATCACATTTAGGAATTAGTTGGATTGGGAGGTGGGGTGGGTCAAAGGGGTAGATTCAAGGTGGAACAATATGATGTGAAAAAAAAATCAATGTGGTTGTAATATAGTGCACATAGAGAAGCATGGAGGGTGTTAATTAAGGCTGGAAGCTGGTATGGAAAGCATGAGAAGCCACTGAAAGATCTAATCCCTTTAGTTACTTTCAAATAATAGAGTAGGGTGATAGGGGGTATGTACCATGATTAAAGGAAATCTAACTATTCTCAGAAGTAAAATTTATCATTTTGATTTAGAAATTAGTTAATTTATTTTCTTTTAAAAATGTGTTTTTTTCATAGTATTTATTACTATACATATATGTTTGTTTGTTTCCTCCTCTTGCTGCCACCACCACCTCATCAAAAATCTCTGGGAGCTATAGTTTTATTTTTTTCCAGTTTGGTTCACCGATAAGTATCCAGGGCCCAGGGCATCCTTTGGTATGGAGTATAGTATCTTAAATATATCTTGAATGTGCAAGTGAATGGATAATTCTGCAGATTGCCTCCCCGATGCTAGCAATCATTTAATGTTCTTATTTTCCCTAAGTTACTTTCACGTGAGCTCAGTTTTGCACGGTGAAGGGGAACATATCAGAGGAACAAAATGTGCTCCTGGTGATTTATCATTAAAAACAGTCTTTCGAGTTGTTGTAGCTCATGAGAAAAGTATAAATAAAACCCATTTGGGTAAAACAAATGTATGAAAAATAAAAGGTGAGGAGGTTAACCCGAAAGCAAAATGCCTTGTGCTAACGAATGTACATCTCTAAGACTGTAGGTTCAGTCGTTACAGAGTAAGATCCATTTTTCAGGAAATTCTCTATTTTCATAAAACTATAGATCTTTTAGTTATCAAATTAGAGATGGATGCAGAGTCTCTTATACCCTTTATTTGACAGGAGAACTTACAGGACTATACTGTAAACCAAATGTATATACTTCAAATCTTATAATATTAAAAGATTATATTCTTATGGCACAGATACCAATTTATAAAAGTTCGTAGACAAGTAAGTTATGAATTTTAATAGACCGTTTCCACAGAGTGAGAGGTTCCTTAATTTAGCAACTATTTTCTTCTGTTGAACATATGTGCTGTAAATTTTACTGGGTTAGATATAAATTGCTTTAATATGCCAAACATCTTAAATAATCTAGAGGAACATGCTTAAGATATGATTTTCCAAGAAAAACTACCAAAGGTTATTTGCTTATGATGCCCTTAATTTTGACTTATGTATGTTCATTTTTTTACAGTGTAATTTTTAAAAGGCTTATTTGAGCATTGCATTAATATAGAAAATTAATCTTATAGTAGTCAATGTAGGTTAAAAGACCCAGTGAACCTTGGTAAAGAAAATATAAAAGACTAGTTTATGATGCATCACTTGGGTTTTTGACCTTATGTATATAAGCAGATCACAGATGATATACCAGTAAATTATCCAGGATGCAAACATTTAAAGAATAATTGCAGTCAAATATCCCTTGTGCCAAGATGCTCTATAGAATATTTACATAGAAAAATCTGGTCTGCAACAAGGAAAGGCAAAAAGTGGGGGAGAAAGCAGCAGAGCTAGGCTTTTACTTGCACCATTCAAGTGAAAAATAATTTTTCCCTAGTTAAGACAATGATTTAGGAGAAAATCCTTGCAAATTGTGTTTGAACTATAGAGTACAAGAATACTTTAGGGATTGCCTACTTCTCAGTTTCATTACCTTTTGGTGGGGACTACAGCTCCAAGAATCTGCATACTCCCTGAAATACTATGTAAAATTGTATATATTTATATATTTGTGCATTTTCACCAGATTCTCAAAAGAGCTCAGTAATGCCTCCCTAAAAATATCCAGAAATGGAAATTCACTTGCCCAGGCTTTCACAGCTTATTAGTAGTAGGGTCAAAGCTACCATCCATGTCTTGATTTTCAATCCAGTGAATGAAAACTGCCTTTTTCACTATAGACTTCGTATTTCTTTGCTATAACACATTGTCCGAGTCAAACCAACATAGTACTTTATTTTCTTGAGGCATACAGTGTTAAAACAGCTTAAAATACTTAGATAAACAAGTGTTTGCTTTATTATTAGAATTAGGATTTTTTTTGGCAAAAACATCAAGGAGAAACCCTTTTCCCATATTAGTCAATGTGAGATGAAAACCACAAGAAATTTTATCTAATTTTTCTCTTGAATCAATCAGAAAAAGTGAGTTTCAAAAGCCTGGTGCTCTTGTTCAATTTAATACACAAAAAAATGCATCTACTTTCATCTTTTTTTTTTTCTGAAGTCTCAACATAGAATACACTGAATTTTGACAATCTGTTTTTGTTCAACTGATTGCCTTCAGTTTCTCAATTCCTTTGTTAGAGGGGACAAGTGAAAATAAATTTACAAAAGAAAAATATATTCAAGTTTGATTTTAAATTATTCAAGAGGTTTGGACTGCTTTATAAGATAACTTTAGTTAAGAAAGAAATTGAGTCTAAAGACCCGCTAAAACTAGCCAATGTGCACAACTACCAGACATCTAACAAAAGCAACACTAGCAACAGTTGACCCCTTCTGGAATATAAATGAACTCTGATCTGAAATGTAGGTAAAAATCAGGAGAACTGATTTAGGAAAAGCATAAAGATCTGGAAAGTATATCTGTATAATTATTAAATGCAGTATATATAGGTATGTTAATATGTGTATATATACAAAGGCATTATTAAATGCAATATTAAATGCAGTATATATAAGTGTGTTCATGTGTATATACAAAAATGCATTATTAAATGCAGTATATATAGGTGTGTGTGTGTGTGTGTGTGTGTGTGTGTGTGTGTGTGTGTGTGTGTATAGAGAGAGAGAGGTATATATATATGTATTAGTGGTGTGTGTGTATACAAAATGAATTTTAGGAGACTAAAGCCAAAGTAATTAGTTTTACAGCACTAAGACAATAACTTTTACAGCATCAGTTTAGCAATAATTCTTGGATTGAATAAGCCAAGAAATTAAAAATGTACTCTGTAGGGGCGCCTGGGTGGCTCAGGTGGTTAAGTGTCTGCCTTCAGCTCAGGTCATGATCTCAGGGTCCGGGGATCGAGCCCCGCATCGGGCTCCCTGTTTGGCGGGGAGCCTGCTTCTCCCTCTCCCTCTACTGTCACCCCAGCTTGTGCTCTCTCGCTCTGTCAAATAAATAAATAAAATCTTTAAAAAATATGTACTCTGCCCAGCAATCAGTTGCTCAATTCCTATAGACTCTCTGATATCTATGAGTGGAGCTGGGGACAAAGAACAAGCAATAATTTGTAGCCACAGTCAGAAATCTAGAGATACAAAATGTAGAACCAGAAGACCATGGATACATTGACATGTTCTTAGATTTTCTTTAGTTGCTTGTTTCAAAAAGTACTCTTAAGAAATTTTTCGATCAAGCATAATTTATTAACACTTATGCTGTTTAATAAACTTATAATAATTTGAAAAAACATTTACATGGTTATATATAACTATATAACTATTACTATTTTACTATAAATTAAATGTAAGAAAAAATGAACGGAATCTTGTATAAAAACTTTTGAGTAATATTTACTGTAAAGGACTGAACTGATCTTTCAAAGACTTATTTTTGGTTGTCATTGTGTCTGTCATCAGACAGATTGAGTTCAAATCCAGGCTGTAGCATTTCCTACCTATATTCTTCAATATATAGGAATAGAATAAGGATGCTTCTATTGAAATAGCTTGTTCATGTAATAGTATCCACAAACTTTTGATTCTAAACTTCATAAATTACCAATTTTTAAATGATATATCTTCTATTTATTAATTGTATACTTGGATATTATTTAAAGTTTTTTTAAAAAGCCCAATTAATGACTGAATCATTTGTTTATAATATAAACGCAAATATGTTTCTAAAATGAAATTTTAGAATGACTAAAGCTAAAAAAAAGACTATTCTCATGATCTTTAAAATATGTACATAAAATCAGTAAAATATGTTTACCTTGAAAACTCTTGGAAACTTAGCAAATGCAAAGTAAAAAATGTCAGTAACTACCTAAATTTACTATATTAGAATATATGTATTTCAGTCTGAAGCTTTGTACTCAATACAGTGTCTTGTACAAAGAGGTAATATCTCTTGGTTGAAAATCTTGGGTAATTATTTTATCTAGAAATGTCTTTGATCTACAAACCTCAGGTTTCTAGCATACAGTTGAAGGCTAGTGGATTGTTTATGAAGTCCTTACTATTCTATGAGGAAGATAATACTGTTATTCCCATTTTATAGATTAGGAAACTCAGGAATAGAATGATATATAACTTGATCAAGGGTCACACTAGTGAGAGGTTGAGCTGAGATTTGATTCCCCAGCTATCATGCTTTTAGGCTAATGCTCAATGACATGACCACTGTGCTATATTTCTCAATGAATGGCCAAAATATAGGAGTACTAGCTAAATTGGCTCATTTTTTATGATTCTGCTGAAATAGTATAGGGTGGGCATTGTATACCTGATGACTTGTTTTAATTTAGGCAGATTTTTGTACTTTGTTTTCCAACTCAAATTGCCCCAAACTAAAACCAACTCCCTCAGCCTTATTTCCCCTCTTTCTCATTTCGTCATGTGTTCATTCATTTATTCACTTAGATTGAGTTTGTTGTTGATTTACAATGGGCTAAACATACAAATACAAATGAAGGTTACTTTTGTCATCAACACTATATGGAGTCATCTTTGCTTCCTTCCCTTTTTCTATAACCAGCCACAAGTCTATCAATTCTTTCTTCTTAATGTCTCCAGTAGCATCTTGACTTTTTCTCTCCATTTCCACCATTAATAGATTGAGACCACCAACTAAGGTCTTTATCACTTTATCACTGGATTACTACAACAACCTCTGGAATAATCTACCTCCAATCTATCTTAAACACCAATATCTGATTAATTTTCCCCAAATACTTGAATATATAACAAGTACCATTATTAGCAGAGAAGGTACTAGTTTAAAGAACAAGACATTGAGTCTGGGGAAACTTAGAAGTTTTAACCCAGAAAGACAATCTTGAACCCCTGCCAAAGCATTCTTCATAAAGTATTCAGTGAAAATATAAAATTGAAAATGCAAACCTGATGAAATATGTTACTTCCCCATTTAAAATCCTCAAGGCTCACTTTTGCTCTGAGGATATATCTTGATTCCTTATGCTTAGAAGGTTCTTTCCCCATGCGCCAACCTCGTTTCCCCATGCTTCGCTTAGTTTATATGTCATAGTCAAATTGAACTGTTGGAATAAGTCAAACTACTTCTTCTAATTTTCACTGGACTACTTCCTATTCCAATTCCTTACTATGTCCTAGATGCCCTTTCCTCACCTCATCCACTGTTCTCTGTCTTCCTCAGTCTGCTCTAGACATATTGGCCATTTCTCTAGCCCAGCAAGCCCTGTTCCTACCCGAGACATTTGCACCTGCTCTTCCCTGTGTGCCTCATAATCTTTCCCTGGATATTTGTATGGCTTACTCCCTCATTTTAGTCTAGTCTCTTATCAGATATTGCCTTGGTAGGAAAGTCTTCTGTTGTCACTGTATCTTTTCCCCATATATTCTTTATAACACTTATTACTACCTGACATTGTATAATTTATTTGTCCATTTGTTTATTTGGTTTCCCCCATGCTACAATGCATGAAGACAGAAAGTTATGTTATTTATGCCATGATAGCAGCACCTTAGACAGTATCCGGCCCATTTGGGCACTCTGCAAACATTTGTTGAATGAATGGTTGGATTTTTCATGTCTCAGCTTTGATATTATGTCTGCTAAAAATATTACTGAATCCTACACTGTCATAGTTCCCGTAAAATTAAAGTGTCCTGGGTTAGGTGTCCTGCTTAATTGTTTGAGTTTACCCTGTACTAAACTTGCCACAGAATGGACAAGTGAGGTTCAGTAACCATTTATTGAAATAATGCATACAGTGAAGATCCTTTTAGATCTATTTCCTTTCAGAATTCAGAGTAAATTAAGAGATCATATGAGTAACTCTTTCCAAACTTGTTATAAATATACATGGAATGCTATGAGAGTCACAGATTAGCTTCTCAACGAAATGAGAGAATATATATCTTCTCAAATTAATTTCCTCCTGTTTTCTTGGGTATTGCCCATGAAATGTTCCCTCTGCATATTTCAGAGATTCCAAGTCTCTTTTTGGGGGGTTGTGGGGAGTATGGATCCTTATGAGAAATTTCTGACTCTTCTAAAAAAATTTTACATGCACCCAATATATTGCTTATACTTTTAAGAGATCTAAACCAAATGGAGCTCCAAAGAGACTCCTATTCTATGGACCTTGGGTTAAGAATCCTACTCATATTCTTTTCTTTTTCTCTTTTCTACCAGTTTACAAACATGTTCAATGTTCTTCATACTAAGCCAAAATATTAATTCCACATCGACTACCCTTTTTAATCATATGCTCAGCTTTCTCTTCTTTACTATAAAGATTTAATAGTGAACTTTTCTGCATTTACTTCCATAAAGCTATTAAATCTTTGGCATTCTGGCTTCCCCATTCATTCTACTAAAGTCGTTATGAACCTCCTGACTGTCAAATCCAACATCTAGTTGTCTGTTTTCAATTTCTCCACATCACTGAGATTGTTGAGGACCATTTCTACTATTGTAAAGCTTTCATTCTGTGTCAAACCAAAAGCAAACTTTTTGGTGTTTTTGTAGTTTAGTATTTTATTTAAGTCTGTTTCTGCTTACTCTTCCTTTGTCATATCCATGTCTAATTCCAAGGTTTTATCTTCAGCTCTCCACTGTTTCTGTATTTTTGCATGTACTCCAGTAGTTTCAAAAGTCTGCTTTGCTGACTATTCCTAACATTATATATTTAGCATTGACCTCTCTACTGTACTCTAGACCCAAATTTCCTCCTGATGGCTATCTACTTATAAATGTCTTGCTGGCATATGAAAGCCACAAACCTCAAATGAAATGTTGAGTACTTCCCTCACAGCTTTTTCTTATTTTGTGTTTCCTACCTCAGTATTTGATAAGAAAACTTAAATTTATATTTGACTCCACCTTATTTCTACGCCTACATCTGATTGTCACATATTAATCATTGTTTCCCTGAAATGTCCCTGGTATGCTTTCCCTTCTATTCTATCAGTCCGCTAACTGCTACAGGCCCTTATCATGTTACTGCTTATATGTGCTTTAGCTTCATAACTGATGTCTTCCCTTTAATATCCTGCCACTTCAATGCAAGCTCCACAACGCTCTGCCCTCTAGCCTTGCTCTCTTGACACTATCAGAGCCCTCTGTATTGCTATTAAAAGACTCACTTTATTCCTCCAAATACTGCAGTTGATTGCATGCACGTCTGCTTTTGCCATCAGATTATTAATTCCTCAAGGGCAGAAGTGGTATCTTAGCCCCTTTTATATCCTCCATAGGGTCACCTTGCCCACAGTATGCACTTAATAAATGTTTGTTATATTGAGATAGGTGAGAAAAAACAATTCAGAAAATATGTCATCATTGTACAAGGCTTCCTGAAATGCTATTCTCTCCTGTGACATAAGAAAAGAACACTACATTATTGTCCCTAATTGTTGATGTTCAATATTGGCCAATATTTATTATCCTTGGTATTTAGTTTTAGAATAATTGTTCAGTAGTACACAGGAAAAATTAAATAGAAGTATATATTGACTTACGATTCATGTAATTCAGAAATCAATGATTATTTATTTCACTGAAATTTATCTCAGTACCTATGAGTAAGACAATGCTTTTAAGAATATTAACCTTTTTGAGTGTTTTCTTTTTTTACAATTTTTATTGTTATGTTAATCATGTTATGTATGATTAATTATGTTAATCATAATTACATTATGTAATGTAAACATTACATCTTTAGCTTTTGATGTAGTGTTCCATGATTCATTGTTTGTGCATAACACCCAGTGCTCCATGCAGAATGTGCCCTCTTTAATACCCATCACCAGGCTAATTGAGTGTTTTCTATGTGTAAAAAGAACACAGAAGGAATTATCCTTTTTCCACTATCATATCCTAAAGATATAAAAGGGGATTAATTCACATGCTTGAATTTTGATCATAACTCTGGTTTCTGGCTAAGGCTCGGTAGATAGGTGACTTACCTTGTCAATATTTTTATTTTGACTTGTCTGAAACAAGTAATATGACAGAAATTTTTGACATATATGTTATAAAAAGCTAAAAATGTGGTGTAAGAGCAAACTGTTCTCTACAGATTTCCAAGCAGAATAAATCAAGATGATGTAATAGAAAGACTCTGGGTCCTTAGAATTAGGCAGACTTGGAACTGAATTGTGACTTTAACATGTACTAGCTCAGAAATCTTGAGAAAAATTTTAAACTCTTGAGTTTTCTCATCTTTAAAATGGTGATAATGGTACCAATCTGAAGAGTTATGAGAATAGAATAAGATAAAGTATGGCAAATAATTAAAATATGTAAATGTTTAGTGCTCAGCAAATTCTGGTTCCTTTTCACTACCTTATCTTTCAACAGAACAGAAAACAGACATAGTCAAAAAATATGACCTTTGAATTAATAAAGGGTTCATCATATTCATTTTTTCAAGAATATTTATTGATGATCTACTAGGTTCCAGGCAACACAGTGTCTTAAACAGTAGAGCATAATGTGGTTAAGGGGCCAAGAGAGAAATGTTGGCTCTAGTGTCAGCTCTGGGACTTAGTGGCTGTATGATAACTGGCTAGTGGTTGATGCTGTTTCCCACCTGTGATAATCATTTTAAAGATGTTAAATAGTATTAGGACTAGATAGAGATTTGAGGGGGAAATATGTATTTGTTTTCAATTTAAAAAATATCCTTTATTTGAAATGCCAGCAGGTTGACCAAGCACAAATACCTAGTAGGAGGCAGGAATGGAGGATTATATATGCTCCAGAAAAGCAGTGGTCGTATCTTGTTTATTCAGTATTATATTTCCCTTTGTTCAAAGTATCTGATCAATCAGTAGTAACAACAGTGAAAAGAAATCTAATAGAGCACTTACCATGTGCCAGGTTCTGTTCCAAGCTTTTTACATATATATTTCAATTAGCCTTTATAACCATACTATGGAGTAGGTGTCATATTTTCTGATGAGAAAATGAGGCACAAACATATTAAATAACTTGTTCAAGGTCACACAAGCAATAAATAAAGCTGACATTAGCACCCAAGCCTTTTGGCTTTAACGCCCATACTCTTAACTACCCTCCCTAATTTGCAAAACTAAGGAACAAAGAACAGATTTGGGAGCTAAGGGTAGAGATTTGAGATTGTTCATGTATAATTGAAAACTGAGTCAGAGGGAATAGCTAAAATCTCCCAGGGACATATAAAGAGTAAGAAGAGAAAATGGCTGAGTATCCTTATGGAACACCAACATTTAATACAAGGTGGGCAGAGAACACCAACATTTAATATGATGGTTAAGATTCAGTCAAAGGAACAGAGAATTGTGTTAGAGGACAAAGCAGAAGAAACTTCTCAAAGTAGAGAGTGTGTCAATAAGCTAAGTTAGAGATTCAAAGAATATCTCTTGGAAGAGTTACTTCAGAGGCAGAATGAGGGAGAACACAGAATGGGCAATGGAATAAAATGTACTGCTACATGACACAGAGACTAGGGAGAGCAATACTTTTATGTGTGTGCTGCTAATTGTTACTCAGAGGACAAGACTAGCGTGGGACATTTGGGGTATATGTTGACTAGCATTCTCAAGAATTAAAAAAAAAAAGAAATCTCTTATAGGCTTAAAAAAAATCCCACAATATTTAATTCCTATTTTCTAAGAAATAAGTCAGACAGTATTCTTTTTTCAAGACGGTGTGAACCTAACAAAGAGAGGGAGATAAAAGTGAATAGTAAATTCTTGATGGCTTTGAAATTATGAACAATGTTTTAAAGTTTAGATACAACATGAGGAATAATTTCTCACCAGATTGAGTCTCATTTCCCTTTTATCTAGAGCAAGTGAAATAATTTTCCTCCATAGAATATCAGAATTTCTTGGCATTACTAGTAATTAATAATAAAATCTTATTGTTTCTATCATTATGTTGGAATTGTATAGAATTCTAAATTCTTCATTTGGTAACAACAGCCCTGTTACATACAGAGGACAGCTCAGAGGCTACATCTTTCTTTCTTTCTTCCACCCTAGGAACAGAAGAAAACTCATCAGCTTTGGGGCCCCAACATTTTTTTTCCAAAGGAATTATATATTTCTCACAGCTCTTCATGGTAAACAACTTAAGTTGCGATGAGAGGGGACCGGGCAAATTGCAGATTAATGTTGTAAAGCTTACACATATATATGACCATAGTTTCACAACATCTTTACAGCACAAGTTATGGAAGTGATTTTATGCCATGTATAGCATACACACTGTTGTAGACATTCAGTATAGATTTGGTATGTGCAGTCATTCCATTTTTGGAGAGTTAAGTTTTGGGCCTTATCTCAAAATCTCCCAAAATTTGAGAGAGGATATATGAACATCCTCCCCCTTTATTATAAATTAACTCTAAATCCGAACAAGAATGTAGTAGCAGATAAAGGACCTTTTTTTTTTTTTACCTCTATTAAACTGGTAAGAATCTTAAAAATTCAGATACATGAATTTAAATAAAAATAAGGGAATCTTGAAATTGAGTTTGAACTTTATTTTAATATAATTCAGTTAGAGGGAAAACTACAAATGAAAACTTTCAAATTATCCTTTAATATAGAGCTTCTGACAAAATATACATTCAAATAATGATTCATTTTTTTTCATTCATGCTACATACATTTATGGGTACTTACTATATGTTGAAATCAAAATTATAATTAAAAATTAGTTGGGCAAGGTTTAGAGGGAAAGGTATTCCAGGGAAATTGTTCAGCATGTGCAAAGTTCTGAAGTGATTGAGCATATAACCAAGGCAGCTTTACCACAGAGAGCAAAGGGGGCATGGGGAGCCATAAGGGTGGAAAGGTGAGGGGACTACGGATCGCAGAGGCTCTTATATGTCATAGCAGTGATTTTGGACTTTTTTCCTTGTACTTTATAAAATCATCAAAAAGCTTTAAGTAGGGTAGTAACTTGATCAGAGTTGAATTTTCAACTTTGGCTGTGGCATGGTGAATAGATTTCAGAAAAAAAAATAATGGATAAATTATACATTATTTATTTCTAATCCCAATTAACCAAATTCATTGTTCTTATGAGCCAGTTATTTTTTTTTAAGTTTTAAGGACTGCTTGTCTTTAGAATATCTTACATAGATTTAGGACTAAGAACATACATAGGCCAGCTTCTCCCCCTGCCACAAATGTATACACATAAACACACATATATCCATTCACCACATTTTTCTAATCTCTTTGCAAAGCTGACATATTTACTTGATGTTGTAGTTAGGTCATAAATTTTGAGCTAGTTTTCTAGTGATGCTCAATTTTTATTGATCATTTATAGGTAGCCTGGGTAGGTTTGCATGGAGAAAAATAAAGGTAATTTGCCTCTGGGTGATACGAATTATAATACCAAAAAAAGAATGCTATTGAGTGATTACTGTGTGCCAGGTAGTGTTGTAAACATTTTACCCTGTATTAAGTTACTTAATCTTTATAGCAATTCTCTAATTTCTATGTATGCGTGATCTATTACGTAACTAACCTCATTGAGATAATTCCCTAAATTATGTGACTCAAATTTTTGCACAGACAATCCATATCAACACAGTCCAAAAGTATGAAGTAAGCAAAATCAAACTAATGAAACCTAAAAATTCCCTTACCGCAAAAAAAAGGCCTATGAAACAAAAAACACAATCTGATACTTTCATCTCAATATACTTTTTAAAAATGTCACATGATTTCCTCTAACAAAACTATAGGAATGTAACAGTATCACACAATCTCTGATTGGTTCTGAGTAATGGGAGTCAAAAGGTTTTACTCTGAGGTTGCTGAAGTATAACATCAGGTAACGTAGTAAATGATCATGTCCACTTAACCAAATATGGCATGCCAAGCAGAAAAGGAAGTGATGCATTCATTGCCCCATGATTATTCCAGTTCAATTGTACAGCTTACATCTTCTGGAAGGATGATCGTTTTATCTGGTGTTAAGTGTCCTTCTGCCAAATAAATAGTTTTCAATTATCATTAGTAATACCAAAGAAGTACTCATTATTTAAGCAATGTAGCCTAAAACTACCTTCTCATTTTTCTCATATGACCTACTGCTTGTGATCTAGAGAAAGAGCAGACTACTTTGGGAGACCTGGTTGCAAAGATAATACCTCCATTTAGAAAAACAAAGGGTATAAGCAGTCCACTGGGTCAACATGAACTTGTTTGCAGCAGTCTTGAATCACTAGAATATAAGAAAGTGACAACTGTTTAAAGCTTGAAATAGCAAATTTGAGACAACAACAAATACTGAAATTCCATACAATGGGCATTTCGAGTATAGAAATGCTGTACTTCAGAGAGCTAGAATGAAAATATAAGTATCTCTGAAGAAAACTTTAGATAATTAATAGATGACAAATTTATATGGGGCTACAAAAAGTAGAATTCCAATAGTTTTATATTGCTTTCTGCCTCCATTACTTGTGCCTTAGCTAGTATGTATGTGGACACAGACATGGACCGCTAGGCTAAAGAAATTTTTGTAAGGCTAAAAGAAATTTTTGTAGATCAAGTATAAACTAATATATTTAATTCTACAGGAAAAACTGTGGCAGGTTCTTCTTTAAAAATTTTATCTAGACTACTTTTCCTCATTTGAAATTCTTCAGAAGTGTACCTCATTCCAATTCACATCTCACAGAAACCATCCCTAACCCTATTGATCTAAGTGAGAGTCACTCCTGTGTACTCCAGAGCCTCCCATGACCCCCTCTTAATGTGATACTAATGCTACTGCTCTGCACTGGCATCTTGCTGGTCTTTTCCAGTAGAGGGTGATGTCCCAGAGGCAGGGAGCATGTGAATACATCTGTTCATTCCACCTACCTCACCAAATGGTTTCATTAGTTGTTAAAGAAGTAGGTGACAAAAAATGATTCAGAAAATTGTCTTTATTTCCCAAATTATTAAACATATTTATTTGTCCAATCAAGAAAGGAGTGTTGACTTTGCCTATCACCATATTGCCAGATTGTTGTACATACTAAGTTACAGCAGAAAATATTTTTTAAATTCCCTAAAATTTGTGCCATTACTTAATAAGTACTTAAAGTACTTATTAAGAGAAACTCTGTAAAGGCTAAAGATTAGAAATAAATCTAAAAGAATGGATTAGAACAGGGTTAAAACACAAAATAGTTAAGATTTACTATTCTGTCTTCTTTTATTTTCTTTGATGATCAGCAAAACTGCCAACAAAGCATACAAGCAGTAAATGTGCCATATTTATTAAGTCTCTTTACTAACATATTGACTATTAGACTGTAAAATAAATGTAAAACTTTAGAAAGGACGACAGTTCTTCCCAACTTTGGCTTTCTATGGTTTTTCAGATCACCAGTAGTGTTTCTTTGTTCTTTGAATCCTGTAGCTCATACGTTTTGGAACTACATTCCTCAGAAACAGAATCACTTCATGTGGCCTCCCTGCTCATGATAGAACATTCAAATGCACTTATAGTTCCAAAGGACATGGAAGCATTTCCAACTGTTATTTCACCTCTCCACTGAGTTCCTCCCAAGCTTGTATTGCTGCATTGCAACTGCATTTAAATTAGTTCGAAACAGGGTAGAACCCAGCGGCATTCTGTGATGCCGTTTTCTAAAGAAGCCCTGACATAGATCAGTTGTTCTGAGCCTAGATGTTTGATTATTTCTTTTTAGGAGCCTCTTGTAAGGAATTATCCATCAGAATTATTGCATCTATTAAGCTCTCTGTGTTCATGTAGAAAAATCTCTTTAGTGGAATATACCCTCATTTATGTTTTAAGGTAGCAGGATCAGTTCATAAGCAACATGTTTGTAGTAATAGATGGGTGCAGAAGGATTAAAGGACATTTGAAACACAACAAAATCAATGTTTTTATGTAAGGATGCTTTTTAATTATAATTACTCTTAAGATTATTTCAGTAACTGTAAGTAAACATTTAAAAATATCTTATTTGCAATTACGTAGAATTTTATTGTAAATAAATTCAAAATATATTTAATAAGAAAATCTTTCTTCCAGCTGACTCTAATTTTAGAACACTGCTAAAATTCCGCAAAATAGAGTTGATACTAGATAACACATGCCGCTTTCTATCCATTTGTAAAAAAAAAAAAGCTGAAAAATTTGCTGAAAAATTTGACTATAAAGTTTAAAATTAGCATATTTTAGAATAAATATTTACATCTAAAATAATTTCATATATATTATGTACAATAGACTCGGGCGCTATAAATATTTTTCTCAAACGATATTAAATGGATCTTGAATGTTTTCACATTCGCACAAGTGATACAAAATGAGATTACAGCATAGTGTACTTTCTCTTATTTAAATTATAGCTGCAAGTAATAAAACTCAGTCACTAGAAAGAATAATACATGCTATTCTGAATGATCTTTGCTATATGTCTGAACTTGCCTGGTAGGGACTAGGTAAGAATTATAACCTTGGAATATATAAACAGAAGAACAAATGGCAAGGAAGTGATTGCAAAATTCTGCTGTGTTTAGATTTGTGAAATAAATTAAAAAGAGAAATTTGAAGTATCTATCGATTCCTTGGTTTCTAAGTGACAGCTCTTGTGTGCAGTGATTGTGTTGTGGTTTGGAACTACCTGGGCCTCAGAAGCATAATCCATTTATTGAAGGGTACTTGGAGAAGGGAGATAAACCTTTATCTGTAACTGTAACTTTCTTCACAAGGAAAGATGAAAGGTACACTCAAAAGTGACTTTTCTTTTCCTTGAAAATTACAATTTGAACAGAATTAGAAGAGGCTGTGATCTCAAATGAAGCTATGTAAGGATTTAGGGGATAAGAGAGGAAATTGAGGGAAAAGAAATTTCTAAGTTGTTTCTAATGATGTTTGAAAGTTATCTGAATGCTAGAATATAAAAACACAGGTTGAGTAAATTAATTTTAAACTTTTAAATGATTTCTTAACCAAAGATGGTATAATGTCACTACTTTTTCATATTTTTCAGGATTTCTATATTTAGGGAGTATTTTTTTTAAATAACGTATAAGATTAAGATCTTTGGTGTTTGTTTTTAATGTACACACAATCTTGCCAATTCATCTGAGTCAAAGAAAAAGTGTAGTGTATTTGCGCCGGTTCAGTGTGTTTTGAATCCCAAGAAAAGCAAAGAACACAGGCTTTTCATTTAGAAAGACAGGATTGAATTCTGGATCTACCCACCTACTGACTGTGTGACCATGAGCAAAGTACTTAATCAATCATTTTGGGTCCACGTAGTTGCAAAATGTAATTAATAAAATCAGCCTCAGAGCTTTTGTCAGTTATAGTATTAAGCTCAATGCTTGAAATATAATAAGTGCTTTAGCAAATGGTAGAATAAGAAGTTAGGAAGATGTTCATTTAAATAGAAAAGAAAACTCTACAAATACTTGTTATTTTTCCCAATAATCAAGGTACACTGCCACATTCTCCATTAAATTGACAAGTGATAGATAAACTATGTAGAATGTCCATTGGTTTCCTTCAATCACTGAACACCTGGCAGAATGGAGTATATACAACCTTCAACAGCAAATCTTTTTGTGGTATTATCTCTTTGGTCCTCTGATACAATGACCTGAGGGTAGAGTCCATGTTCACTCTGTGGGACATTTTCATCAAAATCACTGATCTGGGTTTCCTACTTGATTTTTCTCTCTTTAGTCAGGAAAGGTTTTGGGGTCCAGATGCGTTTTCATAACAGTTTTAAAATATCAGCTAAGTGGTCCAAAGAAAGGAGGCCTGTTAACACATTTAAGCAGAAAATCATAAAAAAAAAGAGAAGCAGGCCATATGGAAGGAACTCAATTATGAAGTATAAGATTTGATATGCAGAATGAATTTCAAAATAATTTCATAAGTCCAGGATTCTTACATCTGAATACCAAGAAGTCATCAACAGCAGACTCTTGCTTATCAGTGAAATACGAAATATGGTAGCATTTTAATAGACAACTATCTCCTACAGAGCCTGCTACAGATTGTAAGGTTTTTTCCACTTGTTTGACTTATACGTTTGGTTTTCTAATTTATTTATTAATGAAGTTGTCAATCAGCAGTGGTTTCAGTAATGTACAGAACTGGTCAGTGAACATTTGATACCGTATTTAACACATGTCAGCAAATGTCGATAATGTATGCATCTCTACAACAGCTGCCAATTTCCATAGATCTGAGCTCTGTCCAGGTGCTGATTGTCTTCTCTGACCATGTAACTCTTCAACCTCACCTCAACTCCTTGGTTTCCCACAACGGTACCTTCACTGCAAGAATCTTAATATCACTTTTATTACTCCTTAAAATTAGATGATCTTAAAAAAATAAAATGGAATGACACATTTCATTTGTTACCATTCAACCACTGTTTATCAAGAGCCAAGACAGAGTTTAAGGAAATGTAAGAGATTACAAAGTACAGAACAAATTTACGATTAGCACTAGAGAAATGACTTCTGATGTTGGTTATTGAGCTTATTTAACCAGTGATTGGTATTTAGCAAAAAAAAAAATTATTCAAGAAATTGATGAGCTTTTTAGTCTAATGGCCTTCATGATCCTGGACAACAACAAAATCCTTTAAGGTGTCTGTCATTAAAACACAAAACCAAAAATCCTCCAAATTTCTTAGTCAGTAAACTCTGATGCTAAGATAATGTTCCACCTCCATTTTCTAGAATTATTATTTTTCTCCATGAAAATCCAAAGGGAACTCCCCCTAATAGGTAAACTGTGACTAGATAAAGGACAGAGTTCCATAATTATTCTTTACTAATCAATCTACTGACTATATAAGGAGATCAGATCTCAGTAAACATCATCTTACAACTGCTCTTAAAAAACAGAACCTATGTACAAATGTCCTCATTAGTCATTAATTTTAATAATATTTTTTCTTTTGATGAGTATTTTAAATTTAAAATGGTTGCCACCATTGTTTCAGATCTTTAATATACATCCTTTAAAAACATGAAAGCCTCCTGGAGGAGGGAGGGAGAGGGATATTAACTCACTTAATCCTCAAGGCAATTTTGTGGGGTAGATGCTATTATTATCATCCCAATTTTACAGATAAGAAAAAACTGAGGCTCAGAGAAATTAAATACATTGACCATCATGGAAAATACAGGTGGAGGAGCCAGGATTCCAACTCAATCAGTGTGCCTCCAGTTTCTTTGACTCTATACTTTATATGAATACATTATGTTGAATTGTTCCAAATATTTCTCAGAATGTTATTTCACTTGTGTGAAATATTATACGTACACACTACTAGTCACTTCATCAATATTAGTACTCTATTGTTACTAAGGTACTCCCTCCCAAATCACTTCACAGTATGTTTTCATTCAGAAAAATAAGACCTAAACTCAATATAGAGTAAAGAAACTTCATTTCATCATAATTTTCCATATTATAGAAGTTTCCATCCTTACCCACACATCCTGGCCTCTTACACTACCCCAATCTCCACTTACCAACACATTTTCAGCCGAAGAAAAATATTAACTTTAAAATATGAATTTGACCTTAAAATTTTGAAAGACAAGAAAATGCAATTGATCTGCTAGATGACCACAGAGCAAAGAGACACTCTATTTGAGTGTTTCTGTCTTAGACACACACACACACACACACACACACACACACACACACACATAATATCTTGGCAGAAAATAAAATGCATAGTTCCATAAAACTGTTAGATAAAGGACAAGGAAAGATTTTCTTCCTGTTTTCCTGGTCATTATTAAGGTGCGATTCAATGATACCAACTAAACCCGTCTGTGACAAATAATCATTTATTGGTCCTTGAGGTCCAGCCATTATTATCCCCACTCAAGATATACTGACAAAACCCTAATGGTGTGTTTGAAAATTATTCAAGTAACATTTTTTTCTCATCTTCTGGATTCTGATCCTACTGATCATCCAGACACTATCTCAATATAACATATTGTATAGCAGCTGGCCAAGACAAAATGGGACTTCTGAATTATTCTTAAACTCTTGAAAAATTGTTTTTCTCTCTTAAGGTATTTCAAAATATCTTAGAAACTCTGTTTAACTGTCACTTTAAATTGAAACCACATTTGATGATATCAAGAAATACTGCTTTTATAGGAGAAAGGATAAAAAAATAGAAATGGGAAATTATAAAATTGAAAAGAAAATCTCAAAGGCATATGAACACAGCAAATGCATTCACACAGTTTTCCCATCTTCAAGGTTCAGATAAAGATTTTAATTAGCTCCCTTGAAAACTGTTGTTAACACTAAAATAAAAATTCCATCATCACTTCCTTTTCACATAGTACTCAGGATACCATGCCCCAAAATAGAATTTAAATTCCTGATTAACACTGCAATAAAAGAGTAGAGAAATACAACACAGGCAATGCTGCATTAGTTTAAGTACACTTTAGTAAACGGGTCTTTAACATTTAATGTTCATTATTATACACATATAGATGAGTTACATCTTTTATTCTTCCTGCACATACTAGTATTTAACAAAATCCCAAATGAAAGATACATATTTAAAGTTATTTATAATAACAAACATGCCATTATTTAAAAAAATATTCTAGGGTAATTATCACAAGTACAACAACTGACGAAACTGAATTGGGTTCAATATTAAGAGGATATTTACATCTATTCCCCTCTCTTTCTCTCTACAGATATATCTATATATCTTTCTATGTATGTTCCTGCCATAATGAAAGGTATGCAGGGTATATATAAGAGCATTTTTAAGTCTCATTCGTTATCTTTTAATTACTTTGATAATTTAATTACAGCTTCAAATATAAAATTTATGTTAAATTAATAAGTCAAAGAAAAAAACTTCTTTATCGAATGCATGCTCATTTAAATTGGAGACAACAAATAATGGAAGATAATGTTTGATTTAATGCTGAAGCTGTAATTTGCAGCAGCCTTATTTTCATGGTCAAGGTGACTTCTGGATATACTGAGTGAATCCTTACACAGAACTGTACCAAAGAGAAAACAACATGTGTCAATCCTGTTGGTGGAGGTGACATGCAATTTAAAATGTCTAATTACACGTTTCACCTTAGCTAAACATTCTGAAAGATGACATGATCTAATTGCAGATTAATGCATTTATTTCGCTAAGGCCACAAATGAAGTAGCTAGAGGAAACATTTCTCTGATTCTCGAAGCAGCCCAAGAATTCTATTAAATGTCTTTGCCATGTAAATCTGAATAATTGTCCTGCATATCACAGACGCTAAAATATGACTAAAATATTAGTGGACTTTGAAACATCATTAAGGATTGTTTTTAAATTTGAATAGGTGTAAAAATCATCCCTGGCTAGGGGCCCAAAGTGAACTAGGCTAGATCCAAAAAGAAAAATCGGATACACTGTCTCCCGGTTCCTCCCATGTATTCCCTCCTCCCTACTCTCCCTCTCCATGCCCTACCTTCTTTTCTTTTTGATTTTTTTCTTATGGAAAATTTCAAAAGCTTTTCCCTCTGGCAAAGCATATTTGTGTTTTCTTCACCTCATACTGTGGACTGACTTTTCAAATTTCATTAAAATTTGTGTTTGCTGGATGCCTAAATTCTTTCACGCATTGCTTCTGGTAGATTATGCAGTTTGCATAATTTCTCAACACAACACCTCAACTCATTAAGTCAGGCGAGACTTTAGAATTTGATGATGATGATACTGTGTACATACTGTTTCAGTCCATCCATAAATTCTCTGAGTATTTATTAATGCACCATAATCTGTGTTGGAAATGAAAAGATGAACAAACTCCATCTAAGTACCTCTGGAGTTATAACAAATAAATCTACTGGGTATAATAGCAGCACATGAGCAAATATATGCTCTGAGGAGGGGATGTTCATTTTGAGGTTGCTCTTATAGATTGAATGTTTCCCCAAAATTCACATTTTGAATTCCTAATCATCATCAATGTGATATTAGATCATGAGGGTGGAACCCTCATGAATGGACTAAGTGCCTTTATAAAAGAGACCCCAGAGAGCTCTCTGGCCCCATCCACCATGTGAGGACACAGCAAAAGAAGTGTGTCCATCTGGTAATTTGTTATGGCAACAAATTATATATATATAATCAGTTTCAGCTCTTCTCTATAGTTTTCGGCCCTATTTTCATACTTTTCTATATTTTTCTAACTTTCTCCAGCCTTCCAATGATCTAGCCCCATAACCTGTCTTTTGGAATCATTCATTCATTCATCAATTCCTGCCACCAATCTTTATTGTGCCCCTCTATGTGGTTAAAGGCTGAGGGTATAGTGATGAAGACAAGACTGTTCTTTCAGGGAGCCTTTGGGGTGAAGTAAATTAAATAACAATTTAATTGCAGTTAGTAAGTGCTAAGCATGTCAAGAAAAACATGGTTTTGTCATTTAAGATTAAACTTTCCTTTCATTCCATTCTACTTTGCTTTGTTTTTAGTAGATTATGAAAAAATAACAGGGTATAGAATGTGATCCAAGAAATCTATGTAGTCTCTACTAAGGGAATACCACAAATGTTGATCTTTTCTCAGGGAGAAAGGGTTGTGTCAGCCTAAGCAATCTCATACAGCAATGGCCATTACAGGAGACCAGAATCTACACAGTGTTCATTAAGCCATTGATTAAATTTTGCCCTGCTTAAAAAAAAAGAAGAACCCAAGGAAATGTAGGAGTAGAATGATTTTATGGGGTCAAAACGTGACAAAACTGTAGTCTAGAATATTTCAGAATTACCAATAAATTAATTGTGACAACAGTGCTTTTTGGTATAACTACTATACAGTATTCATTTGAACAAATTATGAGTCATGGTATCCTGACAGTCCATGCTGAATTTGGAACAAATTGGAGCTATAATTTATAGTACAATAGAACCTAAGACAGAGGCACATGTAGTCCAGTCTCTTTAAATATTCTATAAATAATAGCTCAGAGAGGCACAATTGACAAAGAGCAGAGGCTGGATGATGAATCATCAAGTAGTTTAAGTAAAACCCTGCCTGATTAAATGCTTTGTTTTTAAACCACCTGCATCAGTGTCTGCTGTAGCAGGACAGATCAAATTGTTCTCGGTTTTATTTTTCAAAAAGCAGACAGGCTTACAAATGATAAGTTTTATTATATTATGAAACTGATGCCAAATTGAAGTGCTGATCATTGTGTAACTCCAATTATCTACATTTTAGCCCAGGATTTACTGCCAAGCAATGTTAAAGACACAGCTAATGTAAATGATCAAGCTGCTCATGGCTTTGGGTTGTATGTTCATAATTTCATTTTGGTCTTCGTGGCCTGGAGAATTCATTTCTCCATCCTTCACTTCAGGAGTCTTTTTTATTTATCCCACCAACCAGTTACCAGATGCTACATCAACTAAGCTAATTAGTAGAGTCTCCTTCGAAAGCTGGTGCTTGCTGAGCGTGGTCATTAGAACAGGAGGACGTGCAGAGGCTAGAGACATCCTGAGTGGCACATAAACTCCAGCAAGTGTTCTTGTAGCCAAATCACTAGGAGCTGCAAGGCAGTGGTGACTAGACTGTGGCAAAAGATCCACTCAGGTGAACACAAAATCTGGTGGAATAGTAGTTTGACTAACTTGTTCACTGTATTAACATAACACAGACTGAGAGTGTCTTATTTTAATGTTAACCAGACATTTTGTTTATATAGTTATAAACCGACATCACATAGTAAATGGTATCTCTTAAAATAGAACCCCCCCTGCCTTGGAGTATCCTAATTATTTATAATTTGTATATTTTTAAATCTCATATGTCGATGTCCAAAACTTCAATGTCTCCTGTATTAAGACCCCAAATTATCACTGGGTTGTCTTTTTACCTTATGTTTGTAACAATTCCTTTCTCATATACCTTTTCTATGATATTGGTAGCTTCTTGAGGATATGGACTTTATTTCTAATTCATTTTTATATATCTAGGCTTCAGCATAAATCCAGTAAATTATTGTTTAATAAGTTTTTGCTTAATAAGCAAATGAATGAAGCTCCTAGTCCCTCAATAGATAATGAGCAGATGCTGAGAACTTCTATCCAAAAGAAAAATCTTTGTTTTGTAAAAAGTTAAATGTGAGGATTTATTATGATAAAAGGGGGGGATGATTATACTGAACTAGGGCAAAGAATTAATCAATATACTGAGAGTCTGGACTTAACTATTATTCTAAAAGGATATATTCCATGTTTACATAGAGGATTTCCTCATTTCCCATTCAAAGTAACCATCCCCAAAATAAGATAAAAATGTATTGGATGTAGAACTTTATCTTTTGATTTCCATGGGTGATATTGCTTATCTTTTTCTTTTTGTTTCAAGTTTTTATTTAAATTCTAGTTAGTTAAAATATAGGGTAATATTGGTTTCAAGAGAAGAATTTACATATAACACCCAGTGCTTATCACAAGTGCCCTCCTTAATACCCATCATCCCACCCACCTCCCCTCCAACAACCCTCAGTTTGTTCTCTATAGTTAAGAGTGTCTTGGGGTGCCTTCATGGCTCAGTTAGTTAAGTGTCCAACTTTTGATTTTGGCTCAGGTCATGATCTCAGGGTCATGGGATCGAGCCCCAGGTTGGGCTCCCTGCCCAGCAGGGAGTCTGCTTGAGATTTTCTCCCTCTGCCTCTGGCCCACATTCTCTCTAAAATAAATATATCTTTTAAAAAAGTCTCTTATGGCTAGCTTCTCTTCTTTTCCCTTTCCCCTATGTTTATCAGTTTTGTATTTTAAATTCCACATGAGTGAAATCATATGGTATTTATCTTTCCCTGACTTATTTTACTCAGTGTAATACCCTCTAGCTCCATCCATGTCATTGCAAATGGCAAGATTTCATTCTTTTTTGATGGATGAGTAATATTCCATTGTATATATACCACATCTTCATCCAACCATTAGTTGATGGATATTTGGTCTCTTTCCATAATTTGGCTAGTATTGCTAATGTTGCTATAAACATTGGGGTGCATGTGCCCCTTTGAATCAGTATTTTTGTATCTTTTGCATAAATATTTAGTAGTGCAGTTGCTAAGTTATAGGGTGTTTCTATTTTTAAATTTTTGAGGACCATCCATACTATTCTCCAGAGTAGCTGCACCAGTTTGCATTCCCACCAAGAGTGTAAGAGAGTTCCCCTTTCTCTGCATCCTCCCCAACATCTGTTGTTTACTCTCTTGGTAATTTTAGCCATTCTGACAGGTGTAAGTGGATATTTCATCATGGTTTTGATTTGCATTTCCCTGGTAATGAGTGATGTTGAACATTTTTTTTTCATGTGTCTGGTAGCCATCTGGATGTCTTCCTTGGAAAAATGTCTGCTCCTGTCTTCTGCGCATTTCTTAACTGGATTTTTTGGGTGGCTGTTGAGTTTGATAAGTTCTTTATAGATTTTTGGATACTGATCTTTTATATTTAAAAAAATTTTAAATTTGAAACATCATTACTCATGAAACTATTTGTAAATTGGTACTTTGATGATAGTGTGAAAGCTACTCTATTTTGATTTGAGGGGAAAAACAGAATGGCACAAGTTTTGTTCAGTAATTTTCTTAAAAATAAAATCAGGGATTTGTAGTTAAACAATTTGAGAGTCAAATCATTTGACTAAAAAGGCATAATTAAATAATGTATGCACTTGAACTGAGTTTCTTACAGTTTATAGGCATCGCAAGAATAAGGAATATTTCAAACATAACTGGTTTCAAATATTAGCTTTTGTCACTTACTATGTATCTTTCAATAAACTTTTTAACCTCTCTGAAACATATTGTTCTACCCTGTAAAATGATGCTCATGACTTGTACATCCAAAGGTTTTTGTGATTACATGAACTACTATATGAAAAAGCCCTTGGCACTTTGTATATGCTCCACTGAAACTGGTCCCAACAGATCACTGGGGCTTATTAAAAACTGTGTCAAAATGTTAATTTCACTAGAAATATGTATATTTCATGATTTTTATATTATCATAATAAGAATTTACTTAGAAAGAGATTGCTTTATGAGTCCTGGTACATCCATTTAATGAAACATGATAGTGACAAAAAATTATAAAGTAGGTTCATAACATACATTATATCTTATATGATTGAGTGAAAAGATAGTCTGCAGTAAAAGTACAGTTATTGTATATAATATATAACTATATATATCATAAAAAATCTGAAAAGATCCATACCAAACTGACAATTACTTTTTAGGGATTTTTGAAAATTGTGATGTAACTGAAAAATGCTAAAACATTTGTAACTTTTGGGAAAAAAAATCTTATTCTGCTGCTCCGTACAAACAGTGCTTATAGTATTCATTTACATCTACTCTGTTCCTATTAGAGGGAAAATTCATATCCCAAAGATTTTTATAGTTCCGATAATTCACTGTAATTTAGGAGGCCCTTTGTCCCTTGTTTCTCCTTTCCAGCTAATGAGAGGGAACCACCTTACTATTTCTAGCTCCTCTGTTTTTTTTTTTTTTTTCTATGCTTGCTTTTCAATGTGAGGCATGTGCCAAAAAGAGATTTGAAAGTGTGCTGTATTTTCTCACTCAGAAATAAATTTCTCTGCTTGGTTCCTTTTACAGGAACTTATTTCTGCTATTTCCCATCTTAGACATTTTCTCTAGCAAGGACTCAGAAACACCTGTCATTGTCAGTCAATCTGTAGAATACAGGCACTTAAAAGTGAATTATAAATGAAATGGTGCTGTGATTGAAGTCCCTCAAACTGGGTATTATTTAAGGTTTTTAAAACTAAAAAAAAAAAAATACTAGCCATAGTATTTTGTGACAACTAATACTTTTAAACTCATTTGGCACTATCTTGAAACCCGTGAACACATTTTACTCATTGTCATAGCTCTGCAGATATTAGCTGGTGTTGTTTTATGAAAATAAACATTATTTCACATATATTATTAATGTAGATATCCTGACAATTCATAAAATATGGTTTTCAATATTTCTGCAAGTATTCTGTGGCAATTCCATATTTCCAAAGTATCTTCTAAAGTAAAATGATTAAGACATTCTAATTTTTTTTGTCTATGGTTCTAAAAATGACCATTCTCATATTAGCCTAGGGGTGTAGCATATCTTTCCTATTACTGTAGTCCTTGGTTTGGAGAAAGAAAGAGGTGGTCCTATTTAAGAACCTGGAATTTTACAAGTGATGTACTATAATGTGAGGGATGCTGCTTTTTACTACAAGAAAAGGGATTTTAACTTAAGGTATTTAAGGAACTTACATTTAAAGAACCAGAAATGAAGATAGCATGTATTTAATATCAGTGCATGCTATGGAAGCCTCTCTCTGTGGACACTACGCAAGTATTTATCTCTATTTTGGCATAGTGAGCATGAAGGAAATGGATATTATTTAAAATGCTAAAATGTTCAGTCTAATTTAAGATGCTCATATATATATCTGTGATAAAATGAGAGGAAAATGAATTCTTGACCAGATTAGAATCTTGAGGAAACTGTCAGTCAAATACCACTTGCCATGCCTTGGGTGGGTTAAATTCATATAATCCTATATACACATGAATATAATGAATGCAAATTTTACCCCATGAAGCCTAAATTAATAAACAGAATAAATATGGCTTCATTTTATAGCATTGTACAGAAGAAACATAAAATGACCAGCAATTGGTGTATATTATATCTGTAGAATGTGTATCATTAATAACAGTATATTTTCATTAAAATGTGGGTTGTGAACTATGCTAAATACTGTGAACATCCTTAATTTTCTGTCACAGTATATTATAAAATTTTGAAAGGCACTAATTAACCTGACATAAGTGTTTCTTACAAGCCAGCTGTTAATTTCTAGATGAAATAATACATTTTCTAAATTATATTTTGATTAGGAGTAAAGATAGCAATATGACTAAATAAGAAAATTAAATATGTCATTAATTGTAGAAAATTTTATTCCATGACCACTTCCCTCATTTTGAGAGCATTTAATATACTGACTTATAGTAATAGTGACTTTAAAAAAATTATTTGAGAAATGGTGCTTTCTTTCCTCCTAATTAAATGGTCAAAGGAATCTACAGGATGCTTCATGTTTTATATATGTGTCCTTTTCTATCCCTACTGTTAATGAGTTTTTATATACAGTATTTCTATGCTTCCTTAAAAGCTATGAAAAAAATGAACTTGGCAATTTATAGCTGATATTTCAAAAACACTACTTGACTCCAGGGATATTTTATTAGATTAAAATAAAATATTAAGATTTTAAGAGATGGGTAGATCTTTCATATAAACCAAAACTTATTTTTCTTTCAACCAGATAGAGTCACAATTTCTTTAAATTCAATCATATTTTAGAGTACCTCTTGCAACAGGCCCAAGCTTTTCTAAACCAATGAAAATAACCCAAGGAGTTCTATAAAGAAAAACAATAATTTGAATAAAACATAAGTAACGTACAAAATCTCTGTCATCCTCCAATGCCACACTAGCTCTTCCAGCCTTTGGGTGGTCACTGGCGCTAAGAATATCATCAGCCTGAACAACAGTAATTTCAGTACATACTTAAAATTTTAATCTCTTGTTAGTCATTTTCTTTTAAGTGAGTCTGTTTTTCTTTTCTGGTTTCCGTCAAACTTTTGTCAGGCACTGTTTCATTTGGCTGAATGTGACAGCCTGTAAGAAGAGTCCAAACTCACCACCCACTGGGTTTCTAATTTCAGGTCATGATATATATCTAGCCTAAATAGGAGTGACATTTCTTTTGAGAAAAGGGCTTGCCATGCAAGATGAGCCTCCTCCTTCTTCTCCATCTTTTTGCCAAGTTGTGCCCAGAAGAGAGGCTACAGAACTGGGCAGTACACAAGGACATCACCATCTAAAGCATCTTCCTGAGGGTTAATTCTTAAATCCATAACATTCCTGCTACTTGCCAAGGAGAACTAGGAAGAACCAAGCTGGTAGGGGAAAGTAGATGCAAATCTTTCAGGAATAGTTAAAACAAAACAACAAGAAGCAACAAAAAAAGCCCCAGAAAAACTTAGGTGGTACTCTATCACAATATGTTAAGAAACCATTGCTAATTAATGTCATTAAAGTTGTTTTTTAAAATAGATATGAAATAATTCTCATATCCTTTATACTAATAATACTTAGTAACTATATACTGTATTCTGATCAAATCTGGTGCTTTTGTTTGGTCACTGTAAAGCTGAGATATTTTAGCTAAAAATATATTTTTCACTGGCCTTCCAACCTGGTGAGTTAAGATATAATGAAACAGGCATTATTACATATTTAGTGTAAGATGTTATGAGCACTATAAAGTTACTGAGTGAAGTGGTTTTAAGAGTAGTTCTGGTTTTATAAATACATGCTTTTATCCATTAAGTGTTACTGGAAAGTAACTTCCTTGGGGGTAGGAAATTTGCTTTTCTTGTTTCCTGCTATATCTCTAGTTAAGAGATGGCTGGCATATACCAGATGCCCCTGAATTCTTATGAAATCTGTTTCCTTCTTGTAAGAGAGATGATCTTTTGGGAAAATATTTTTTCAGATTTTTAAATACTTTTATTTATTTATTTATTTATTTATTTTTTAAGATTTTATTTATTTATTCATGAGAGACGGAGAGAGAGAGACAGAGAAGCAGAGGGAGAAGCAGGCTCCCAAGGAGCAGGGAGCCCGATGTGGGACTCGATCCCAGGACCCTGGGATCATGACCTGAGCCGAAGGCAGATGCCTAACCATCTGAGCCACCCAGGCGCCCGATTTTTAAATACTTTTAAAAGAGCATTTTACTGAAATAAAAGTAAAAGGGCTCTATGTTAGGATTCTCATAGAGTGCCTTCATATATAAAGTCTTCTGTAACATTAAAAAAAGGTTCAGAGTTTTTCTTTCAACAATCTTAAGTACAGTGGTGATATTAAAGAGGAAACCACATATTTTCAATCAGACTTTTTTTTTTAATTCCTCCTCAGATTTTCTCCTCTGAGGATAAGAAATATTAGAAAAGTAATAAAGGCCAGAAGGTCCGCCTTCAGTTTTAGGTGGGACATGGGAGGCATGATGGTTCTGCGGGGGGGTGGGGGGGTAGGGGTGGGGAGGAATGGACAGAAAACCAAATAAGGGCAGAGTTAGCACAATTATCTATCCTTTACTCTCTTGATACAAAGGGAAGTGATTTCCCATTAATATCGTTAGATTTGTGTCTGTGATTTACATGAATAAAACCCACATTATTAGTGAAGCACAACACTAATGCGACCAATTTAACCCCAAAGACTGATGAGTCCATGAGTGTTTCATATAGGCACTGCTGATCTCATTTCCTGAACAGAGAAGAGGGGTTTGACTTATTAACATTTGCCTAAGCACATCCTTGAATAACCAGAAATTGTGCGATCCTACAGAGAACAAATATATACACATAATGTACATATTTTAGGAAGTAGTCTATTTATTCTAAAACAAATCAACAGCTGAATTGCTGTATTCTAAATTTCTTTCTGTTCCACACATATCTGTGCTATGCACTGTTTTTAAATTGCTTTACTGAGACATTGTCAAGAAATGAGAACTAATGTGGTGGTCAGGTGACTTGTTTTTCATGCATGTGTTTCCAACCTTTGGTGTATAAAAACAGAAAGTACTCTGAAAGTTTTTATTGTGAATTTGAGTACAACGTTTTGGATGCTGAATCATGTCTCAAATCTAAAGGAATAAAACACTTTTGCATATTGATATTAATCATCAGAAAATAGTATGATGGAGGGCTACACTGGCAGTGTGTATGTGTTAAGACAAAATTTTAGCCAAAAGCACAAGTTTTCCAAAATTGCATTTTTTTCAAATTATTTGAGAGAGAGAGGGCGCATGTGTGCACAAGGGAGCAAGGGGGTGGAGGAGAGTGGGATGGAGAGGGACAAGCAGACTCCAGGCTGAGCACAGAGCCTGATGCAGGTCCCATGACCCTGGGACCATGACCTGAGCCAAGACCAAGAGTTGGACACTTAACCGAATGAGCCACCCAGGCACCCCCAAATATTACATTTAAAGGAATTATCAAATACTGAGGTAAATAAGGTAAGCTAATTGTAAGTAAGTGCAGTTTTATTTTAAAATTTATTAATTTCATTTCCTTTCTGTATTTAATACAAATTAACCTCATTTCACTCACATTTTGTTCACGATAATCTATTTATTGCAGTAAAGAAAATAACCTATCTTTTGAACAGTTCTTTAAAGGGGTTTTGATCAGCTGAAATTTTTGCAGGAATTTTGTTGTTATACTGGCATTCTGAACTCCCAAGATAAGCCTACAATCAAGTCCACTAACAAATATTAGATGGCACACAAATCAAAGTCCTGAAGCTGAATTAGTAGTTTATTTTCATTTTTTAAATCAAAACTCCTATTTGTAGTAACTAATTTGTTAAAAATATTCCTACCTTTGCTTACTCTTTATGTCTAGGGCAAAGCCAAATGAAATTAATCTCTTTAATAGCTAACAAAATCATTCCTGTACCACACATAGAAGGTGGGGGTGAGGGGAAGGATGGCATTTGTTGAGATTACTGTTAAAAAGAAAAACTGTCCTCTGAGCATAGGCTATATTTGGGCTATACTGAAAGTTAGGCATCTTTTCAGAGATTAAAATTCCAAAGTCTTTGTAAAAATAATTTCTCCAGTGTTGCTTATCAATGCATAAGTCCAAAAGGATATGAGCTTCTGAAAGATCTATCTTGCCATGTTTACAAGATATCATCATTTGAAAAAAATCTATGCAAAATTTACAACTCTAGGCAACCAACACACCAGGAAGAAGTTATAACTTACGATTCATTATAAAGTTCAAACAAAATAAATCATGTGATGGGGCTTTGTTAATGGTGAACAGCAAAGTCATAGTTTTATTAGAGAGCTATCCAGAAAGGCATAAGAACAATAACAATGAGGTATAATTGAGAGGTTTTACAAAGTTTTTTTCCAAAAAAATAGTGGCATGGCAGCATTGTACAACTTGTCACTAAAACTTAAAAGTTTTTTTCCAAACCTGGCATGCCATGCTTCTATACTAGTTTTAATAGTTGACTGAGAACTCTATCCTTAAGTGGATTTAACAATTATTGTACTCTGTACAAAATAATTTAATAAATACCTCCTTCTTATTCAATGAAAATTTATTGTTTATCAACTATTTCCAGACTACTATACAGAGAATGATGTAGACACACACACACACACACACACACACACACACACACACACACACACAGAAAGCCCTGGTCAATTTTTCTGATGATTTCATAGAATACATGCAAAATTAAAGCACTATTTTAACTGATATCCATATATTACATATTACAGAGCCATAGTTCAGGGGAACAAAGTGATGTCAGAAAGAGCTAATTAGAGTCATACACTGAATACCCTATTTTACTAACACAGTAAGCTGGTTCTACCTTTTAAGTAGTTAAAGAGATTTATATAAATACATAGTTAACCACAAAATGAAGAAATAAATGCTTTCAAATAGTGGGGTGTAATTCTGTAGAACTTCTGAGATGGCTACAGAGACACTTTCATATAGCAAGGACATAGAATAGTTGGTAATTTGAATGCTAAAGAGAAGTGTTTTTTGGGGAGGGATAGGATATGAGAATATGTTGGAGTTTAGAAAGTGAGGTATATTTGGAGAACTATTGTATTAATTATAATCTTCTACCAGTAACAAGAATGTGTAGAGACAAAGGTCAAGGACCAATTTTAATGGTCTTTGAATACCAGAGTAAGACAACTCAACAGGTAGCCACTATATGGATTAATGTGGTGTTTTGGGAAGATTATATTGGTAATGAAGGACATGGAGGCTAAATAGATTCTAATAAGGCCTCAAATGAAAATTATTTTCTTTGGGCATGGGCTTTTAGGATATGTGTTGATGGAGTGTTAGTTGAAGGTTTTAGAATAAATTGATGGGGCCTCTAGCAAGACAATGAGGTTGTACAAAAAGATGGTTGATTTGTGGTCAAAGGAAGATAGCGAGCTGGATTCCAGTAATCTCAGTGATCAGTGAACTGGGCTAGGAAGTGTATGCCGAGGAAGGGTTTTGCGTGAGAGGATAGTGATGATCTTTGGATGGCAACTTAGAATGTCATCCCCACCTGCAGCCCTCCCCCAACTCTACTTACAGGTGTAAGGGAATGAACAGCTTCCAACTGGGTTGCTTCTATTTCTTTGAGAGTGAAGTAACTGTTTATTATCTCAAGGGAAAAAAAGGAACATTCCATAAAGAAATATAGGATATAGGTCATAAAATAAAGAGATCATGAAGGCAGTTACAGACATAACAATCAATTGAAAATATTTAATAAAAATCTTGTGCATTAATCAGTAGTCAAAAGATGGCAGGATTAAAGGAGATATTATGGGTCTAAATAGGATGCAGTTCCATATGGTGGCCCGAGTTCAATATGAGTTAAAAGTTCTCTATTTTTTTCTGAATGCATGTAGTTAATGTAATATATTAAGTTTCCCTAAAACTTTCAGGTATCCTTGGACTAATCCACTAATCTAACTTGACACAGTACTTTAGGTATTTTGAATTCGACTGATTTACAAAACTTGAAGAAGCACTGCCCTTTTCTTTAGGAAAAGTGTATCTAAAAAATAAAACTGAACTCCAAAAGACTATCCAAAATCTTTTGTTGTACACTAATTTTGTCACATTTAATTTTACTTGAACAAAGTGGAACATTAATGGAGCTTGGGAATATTTGTTTTACTTTGACCTTATGCTATTTGACCTCTATAAAACAAAGAAGGAGCCTCAAAAATGGAATAAAGACAAACAGAATGTTGGAATAGAGAATTGAAATCAGCCAAGACACTCAACACTTCACACAATTGACCTTATCTCCCCTGACGAGAGATTATAAAGAGAATTAGTTTCAACCCAATTTAGCTAAAAAATACTATGAACCAGCATTTGCTGGGTAATGACTAAGTAGAGAACATTGTGGTAGGCTCTAAGGACTAGCATTCAAGGATTTCTCATTAAGTTGGAGAGATGGCAAATGCTACTTTATATGGTTATTTTTATCTATCTTTTATATCTATATACTAAATACTTATTTAAGAAACAAAAATAAGATAACCAGTGGCCATTGAGATTAGTAAAGTTGCATGGAGGAATTTGCAGTTGATTTGTACTTTTATGATATGAGGTAACAGACACTAAAAATGGCAAAACCACTTAGCAGAGGGGACATGGTCAGAAATCCTAAAATCTCTGTCAAAGTAATTATAAGAAAGTGAGTGTCATTTTGGCCTTCATTGCTAATCTTGGGACTGTAGAAGACTGTTGTATGATACTTATATCATACTTACAGAAACAATTTGTTACTAAGCCACATTTGCAATGTTCTAAGTAAGTGCAGAAAGTGAACCTAGGATTCCCATTTCTCTCATAACAACCTGAATGCCTGTGTGGAGGTTAGTTTAGACTACAGCTAGTTTCTCCTAGAGGCAAGGGACTGGATTAAGTATCTGGAGATCCTTCTAGCTGTGTAATTATTTTGTATCGATTTTAATTATCCACAAAGCACGAAACTACTGAGAGCTCTGATTCCAAAGCCATGACCTAAATGTTCCAGAGTCCTACCCTTTCCCCTGTCAATTCAGTTCCCCTGTCTTTACAGGGAAATGAATGCTACAGATAAAGCTTTAGGTAGCATTTGTCTTTTAACAATGAAAATAAAGAACTTAAATCCTCACAGTAAGATTTAAGTTGAGAAGCTTACTTTGCAAGTTCAAAAGGTGACTTTGATCCCAGGTGTCTAGAAAAACAAGACTATGGAAGCCACATTCTCTTTAATAACTCATAGTCCACACTTACATTTAAATGAAATATCCTTTGAAATTCTTTCTTTTACATTAAACTATTCAACAGATCATTTTATGAACATTTAGGTTTATTTTATTTAAAAATACTGATTAAAAGTTTTAATCTGTGGTCAGAAATTCAGCAGTGCCATAGACCTTAAGGTCTTCCCAGATTCATCAATTGTCCCTCCTAGTCATTTGGTCACTTCATGAGGGATGCTCTTCTGAAGCAGCAGACATTTACACACAAAACACTCTTATTCTACATTCTTAATCTTAGATGAACAATGAATAGCAGTAGCAGAATACTTTTCATTTTTAGTGAGTCTTAAGCAAGGTCTCCCTGATTTCTGGCAATTTTTAGTCTGCTAATTGGTTTTGTCATCATTAGGGTCTACAAAAGCAACCTGTGTATGAGCTACACAAAGACAGCAGCTGTTCCCATAATGTTACTGTAGAGTTATACTTCCTGGATAGCTTAGATTTATGCCTCTGGTCCAATCTGTCAACTTATAAAACAAATTAAAAAGTAATTTTGAGATGAGTAAATCATGAATGATGAGTCACAGAACTTTATAACATTTACTTTATTGATGAGTTATTCTTTTCTATAATCTAGTATGCTTGGCATGCTTATGTGTGTTTGTATCTGTGTGTATATTTTAGCCCCTCTCCCATTTTCTGCACCTGTGTAAATAGTTGGAGGGTCATTATCTTAGGTGATATGTCCATAGAAGTCAAAGGATAAGATAGGTACTATAATAGGAATGAAATACTTCAGAAGTAAATCTCGACAACTGCTGCTAATTCATACTTTATGGCGAGGTTTCCTTATCAGTTGGACCACATTTCTCAATTTTGATTCCACTACTAGCTTTATCCTATTAAACCCAGAGGAAAGATTCCATCTTCAGACATGGCTTACTGAGTACTGGCATAATTAGGGCTTACTCCCTGATAGCTGTTTGAAGTTATATATTCTTTCAGTGTTCTATTTTCCTAGCAAAGATCAGTGTCAAAGGAGAAAGAAATAGAGGGGAAAGAGGAGGGAGATCTTAAGAGTTCAGCTGTATAGGGATAGCAGAAGGAAACAAAGAAGAAAAGAAGCAAGAATAAACTGATTTTTAGCTTCTACTATAATTCTTTAAAATACAATTCAAAGGCTCACAGTTCCAAACCTTTACTTCTACTGTTAACTACCTCACACCTTCACATTACCTTGTATGGTCAGCATCTCATTAAACAGCATAAAATTATGATCTCAGGAATATCAGTCACATTTGCTCTTCCCCAAGTAACTGGAAAACGATACCTAATTATCTATTTTTTGAATGCTATTTTAGATATTGGAGCATTCTAGCTTTCAGAAAATTATCTAGGTAGCACTTCTTGCAAAATTTTTATGAGTTATTTTGTCCTGAACAATGTTTCAGCATTAGAGCACTACAAAAATCTTCCAAAGTAAGGCTTTTTGTTTAAAAGATTCTAAAGGAATAAGAGAATTTATAATTATTGCTGTCTCCTTAACAAGATGGCATATAAACACTCTTTAATTCCAGTTTGAAAATAAGAAGCTGTTGGTATAAGAACATGGCTATTCTATTTAAGTAATTGTTTAGCATGACGTACCTTAATTTATTTGACTTTATATTATAACCACATCTCTTTTTTTATGCATGATGGTTATGTTCCATGAAAGTACTAAAAGTACTACCACTAATTGTATTTTGATAATTTTTTCTGTGCAATTTTAATAATTTAAGATATGATTTCAGTTTTGTTCATTACTAAGATAAAATCTAATTTCTTCTCAAATTATAATATTTAAAGCTCACAAAGGCAACCTCTCAAGAAATAGTGGGTAACAGAGAGTAAAGAAGAGTACCAAAAACATCATCGCTATTTTTTCTCCCTTTTTCCATATCCAAATAAGTTATACACAGGTCTACTGTCAAATAGCCTGGAAAAGAAGTCCAAATTGTAACATAATATTTTGCTTAAGATGGTTTCCTTCAGCTTCGCTAAGCTTTAGACAGTCTTCGTAACTCTAGGGCACTCATCTCTCTTTTCTTAGAGCATTTTAGAAAACTTGTAATTGTAGTCTTCTGCTGCTCCTTTGAGATGTAAATCTTTCTAAAAGCTTCTTACCAGTTTTACAGCCCACAACTGTCTTCCTCAAGAATTTGGAAGCCATCCCTTTGAAATGTAATCATCAAGGAAGATAGTGCAGTGCCCCTATCTTTAGATGTCCTGGTCCAAGTTGTAAAACTATCTCCTGTCTTGAGCATATGGGAAAGTTTCCTTTTCCTGTAGGTAAAGCCAATTAGCAAACAGAACCCTCTACTGGACCACTTAAAACTCTCTTGCACATTGTTTCAGTGAGATAGAGCTCAGATTGAGTTCTGGCTTCCCCTAATGCAATAGCCTTGAATCAAGGCTTTCTTGCTTGTTTATGCCAGGTTGCAGCACTGGGTTACATTTAGAGAAAATTATTGTTCATGCCTCCTAACAAATAAAGAATTTAAATTTTTTGTTATTTAGTGAACATGAAAGTTTGGCATCTTTATAGGGGAAAATAGTAATTAAACATGTCTCCTAATGCTACTTATGAATATTCTATTTAAAGAGAGAAAAAAAAAAAAACCCAGGCATCTCTGCAAAGCCAATTCATAAGAATTATTCTTAAAGCTGTTTTAAAGATATAACATATATGTAATGATTTAAGAAACCTTAAAAAGGCAAGGTCTAATTTTCCAATTATATAATAATGAGCGTACGAGTCGTCATTTGAACTTGAGTCCTTAAGGTTTAAGTTCAAAATCATAGTGTTCAAGTTACTAGCAAACTTAAAGATAATGCTGGTTCAACTACCATCACAGATAAAAAAGCATGAACAGGATGTTCTCTAAGTAAACATTTCCAAATTGAACATGTTTCTACACTGAAATTTTCACCTAACTTTACCATTAGAAAAAAGGGACTTAAAAATAAGTGACTTAAATACAGTGAAGTTCAGTAATTGATTTTCCTTACAATTTTTTCCTATCTTATATCCAAAGACTTGCTCACTGACTATACCTTTATTTTATTCAAAGAAAATCTGAGTCTTTATACTTTGAAATATTTTTTGAGGCTACCAAAGTACAGGTTTTTAGATGGCTGATCAAGATGGGCCTTTATGTATAACTAGCTAGCTAAGTTGGTTACAGCACACCCTTTCAAATGACTGTACAGCAAATTTCTTCTGTATGTTCTTATCTCTAACAGTTTGGTATACTAAGGATTGTCTCTTTTTGTGACAGATTTCTCTTAACTGCTATCTAAGAGCTCTCTTTGCTGGAGGGGAGGTGGGTGGGGGATGAGGTAATTGGGTGATGGGCATTAAGGAGAGCACGTGATGTGATGAGTACTGGGTGTCATAAGCAACTGAGGAATCACTAAATCTACCCCTGAAACTAATAATACACTCTATGTTAACTGAATTGAACTTAAATAAAAAAAAATTAAAAAAATAAAAAACTAAAAGCTCAGGGTGCCTGGATGACTCAGTTGGTTTAGTATCTGCCTTTAGCTCAGGCATGATCCCAGAAATAAATAAATAAATAAAATCTTAAAAAAAAGAAAAAACCCAAAAGCTCTCATTGGCAAATGACTAATTGAAACCAATACATAAAAGCATGTTATGTATTACTCTTAGGAGTAATGGGAGATTTCTTCCTCCCCAACCAGCTTAATTCCCAACATAAGTAAAAAACAGTTAAACTCACATTTTTTTTACAGAACCTGAACCCACACTTCAACTTCTATTCTTGTATATTTGCCTCCTCTTAGGGGGGGTTCTACTTCTGTTCTTTTATATTTTTAGTGAGTAATATTATTTTTACTAAAGCAATAAAATTTAAGTTTGAACAGAACTTGAGCCATATCTATGTTGTAGTTGCATACTGCCTAATGGCAGGATCTCAAAATTGATTAATTGAATAAATGATTCCATAAATCAAGGAGACCCAAAACTCGCCCCTCCTAATCTTATCAGCAGAGAATCTGCCTCAGACTTCAGACTAACCTTCTTGGGAAATGCAACTAGTGCCCCGCAGGGGATAAGATGTCTTTGATATCATCACAAGAAGCCTAATTGCTCCCCATGGTTGTCCTTCTGTTCAAAGACAGATTCCAAATGATCTAGGCCCAGAAGGTACTATCCTTAGAACTTAAATTTTTAAATTGTCTGAGGTTAAGTTTTAACCATTTTAAAGCTCCTGCCCTTCTTTCACTGGAAATGGACATAACCAAATCTAAACTTAACTAGGCAAGGCATGATTTCTGTGGAGTACTAGCCGAGGATGGTCCTTTGGCTTTTCAAACTTCATTTACCAACATGTAATATTTTCATGTGACCTGTAAGGATCTATAAATTCCAGATACCATTTATGTCCAGGGAATCTGAGGGTCATGACTTTGTACCCTGTGCTTCTACCAGACTCTAAAGACAGGGTTGTATACTATCTTCATCAGGAAGAGTGTTGGCTCTTTTCCGTAGTATGTATCCTTTCCCAAAACAGCTCATATTTATTTTTATTTATCTATTTAGCTCTTTAGATTTTTCACTTCAACATCTACTTTGATGGCACATAGGCAATTAATCATCTCTTTTGACTAGTTGACAAGCCTTCTCAATTCTAGACGTGAGAGATAACCAATGGTTTTAATGTCTCCATTTGTGCTTCTTTAGTTGACTCTTAGGTCTTTCCCAAGTGGAATAGATTGGTACTGACTCTAGGTCAGGAAGGCAAGATAGCAATACCACTAAAAAGAAACATAATAATATTGTTTTTACTTACCCCAAAGGATTGTTGTTGAGGATCAACAAAATATTCTGTAAATGGGAAATTTTAATACATCCTTATTGAGTAAAGAGATTTGAAAAATGTTCTTTCATTAGGGAGACCATGACCAATAAGACACATAAACTACATTTCTTAAATATAGATTATCCACAAATTCTTCTAATGACTTTTCCATTTCTAGAAAGAACTCAATACAAAAAACAGGCATTTTTAAAAATATCTAAATCATGTAGGATTCCACTTTATTTCTTTTCTCTCTCGAAAAGAAATGGATGTATAAAGAAAATTCACCCTCTGGATTTCTTGTTAATACCTGTATAAAAGCTTATGATAAGTATTCAGAAAGTATTAAACTATTCTTAAAATGGAGAGTCTCCAAGGGGTTCCAACACATGAAGTTGAGGACATTTAGCTACTCCCATTTTTCTACTCTTTCAAATGGGATGGATTTAATTGACTGTTTTAGAAAATACTAATACTCTATCCCATGGTCTGAACTTGACAAGTAGTTTAGGTTGGAAAGAAATGTTACCTCAAGAAACAAGACATTTAAATTAATTTTTTTGGTATTATTAAACCGAAGGACTTAGAAGCCCCAAGAAATTTTTTAGCTACTTTTGATAATATATAACATGATGAAATTTTTATTTAACAAGTTATAGGCTTTTTTTTGGGGGGGGCCTCTTTAGACTTCCTTCTTCAAGTTAGGATATCTTAGAGGCCCTATAACTCAGTCAACAATTTTTTTGAGAATGGCCAGTCTCATAGAAGTTGGTACACTAGTAGGGTCAAGATTGCTCTAATTATTAGTCACACAGATTCATCTAAACATGTACATGCCAATACATAAAGTATACAAGATGGTATAAGAGAGATGAGTGTATTAGCTATGACCTAGTTATTTCCTCCACAGGTACAACCTTTCAAAGAGAAAAGTTAAAAATATTACTTGATTGCTTAGAGGCTTTCCTTAAAATTAAACAAGTTCCAAGGATACAAACAATGATGCTTAATAACCTTTATAATTTTGGACATCTTGATGTGACAAAAATTTGATTTATGTAGATAGAATTTTAAAGTTGTTTGTTTGTTTATTTTTACCTGAGTAAGACTTCCTGAGTTTTTGTGTTTCAGAAGGCTATAACAATTGGGACACCTGGGTGGCTCAATCGATTAAGCACCTGACTCTTGATTTTAGCTTAGGTCATGATCTCAGGGTCATGGAATTGAGCCCTGCATCAGGCTCCATGCTCAGCGTGGAGTCTGTTTGTCCTTGTCCCTCTCCCTCTGCTTCTCCCCCTGCCCACTCTCTCTCCCAAATAAATAGAAACTTAAAAAAAAATCTAAAAAGGAAGGCTTATAACAATTTATTAGCCTATAACTGAAGTGATGAAGTAAAATGAATACTTGTTTTAATATAAGAACCAGTTCAGCTGAATTGAATGAACTGCCTCTTATCCAAGTGAATAAAATATTTGTATACTTTTATATAATTTTTGATTTTTATTTGTAAGAATTGATATGAGAATTCTTCTAGAGCTATGTTTCCTAAAAGGCACCCGAAAAGAAAGTTATAAGGATAGTTAAAACAAATAAATGATGGTTATAAAACTGAACAAAATGAGATTTCTATGATGTTTTTGTGATGTTACTATTTACACAAATTTTTTAAAGTTTCACATAGCAAACTTGGAGTAGATTTTGCTTTTTAAATAAAAATGAAGGCAGAATATTTTAAACTGACAGCTTAAGTATAAATCTCATTACCACAGGGATCCTTTTAAAATCGGTTTTTGCAAGATTAGATAATTTTGGAGGCACAAATACTTCATTGATGTTTTAAAACAAACATAATTGATATTTAATGACTCCTGTGAGACAAGTGAAAAATACTGACTTATCTCCTAATATGTATGAGGAAACTGGGGTATAAAAACACATAAGGGCAGCAACCATATATTCTCACAGGTGACTCTAGCAGGCTAGTGTACAAGCTACACTTAACTTTCTCATTAGAGAAGCCGTTATGGTAATAAATAAAAAATATATATATAAGATGAAAACAAACTCAAATCTACATTTGGATATTCAGATTTCAAGGATGTCATAGATTTAGAGAAGGAAACAAATTTAGCTTCATAATTTCACAGACAAGAGTAGATTTCATAAACTGAACTACCATTAAGAATAAAAAGAAAGTGGACCTTGCAGTGAGGGAAAGGGGCTGTCCAAACACACTGAAAGACTCAACCATGTACATATTCAGACATGATAATATCTATGAGAGTCATCTTCAAGTGGTTCTTGTACTAAGATGGGCATGGTGGGTACAGAACAGACTCTGTTTTTATCAACACTACTTCTCCTGGCTGCTCAGTTCTCTAAGTCATTAGATTAGGAAAATCTTCTGCATGACAGCCACACTTTGTGCCCAAAGGACCTCTCTCTCCCACAGAAACAACATCAAATAAATCGGCCCATATTTATTGACCCAAAGTATTTGCCAGCAAGAGGCACAAAACAAATGAATTGGTAGGAAAGCTATAGAAAATCTATAAAAATTCTCAAAAGAAACTTGTTAGAATAACTCCTAAGAGAAAAATAAATAAATCTACACCATGCCCGCATACTTGTTCACTCATTTTTAAGTCATTAATCTTAATTCTAAAGATGTGGATTGAAGTTCTCAGTTTTTAAGGGGCAGAAGCAAGCCCTCTGCATACTTTTATTTCTTGACCATTTAATGAGCGTCTACTCAGTCTCAAGTATTTAAACACATTTTTTTTTCCTACAGGCAACCTCATGAGATAGTTATTATTTTTACTCTCATTTAACAGATGAGTGAAATGAGGCTCAAAGAACATAATATGCACAAGATCATGAAAGTGATAGAAATGGGATCTGAGCTTCAATCTGTCTCACCCTAAAATTTATGCCCTGGCTTTATCTGTTGCTCACTTTACCTAGAGCCTTTGAAGAGATGAATTGTGTTCAATAGATCAAATTTTGGTGATATCATTTAACTATGTTTAAGTTTTGACCACTGTCCAACCTCTAGCTATAAAGAATAACTAACAATACTTATATTAAATGAAATAGAATTTAAAACAGACTGTGGCAAAAGCCAAAATGGCATTACATAATAAGGGAAATAATCCAACAAAAGGATATCTATGTGAATATTATAAATATTTAAAATCATAAATATATAAAAATTTTATGTATCTATGCACCCAACATAGGAACACCTAAATTGACAAAACAATTAACACACATAAAGGGAGAAATTGACAGTAATACAGTAATAGTAAGGGATTTTAACACCCCATTTACATCAATGGATAGATCGTCCACACACAAAAAAAATCAATAAGGAAACAGTGGCTTTGAACAACACATTAGAACTGATGAACCTAGCAGTGCATTTCATCCCCAAACAGAATACACATTCTTTTCAAGTGCACATGGAACATTCTTCAGATTAGATCACATGTTAGGCCACAAAACAAGTCTCCATAAATTTAAGAAGATTAAAAATCTATCAGGCATCCTTTCTGACCACAATGGTATAAAACTAGAAATCAATTACAAGAAAAAATCTGAAAAGAACACAAGTACATGGAGGCTAAACAACCTACTGCTATACAATGAATGAGTCAACTAAAAAATCAGAGAAAAAATTTAAAAATACATGAAGATAAATGAAAATGAAAACACAATGGTCCAAAATCTTGGGAATGTTGCAAAAACTGTCCTAAGAGGGAAGTTTATAGCAATACAGGCATACCTCAAGAAACAAGAAAAATCTCAAACAACATAACCTTACACCTAAAAGAACTAGAAAAATAGAAACAAAGATCAAAGCTAATAGAATGAAGGAAATAATACAAACCAAAAAAAAAAGGGGGGGGGTACATATTAAGGAAAGCAGGAGCTGGTTCTTTCAAAACATAAAAAAGAAAATCCTGATAAACCTTTAACAACACTTACTAAGGAAAAAAAGAGAGAAAACTCAAAATCAGAAACAAAGGAAGAGAAATAACACCTGACACTATAGAAATATAAAGGATTATAAGAATATTATGGAAAACTATATGTCAACAAATTGGACAACCTAGAAAAAATGGATAAATTTGAAACATATAACCTAAAACCGAAACAGGAAAAACTAGGAAATTTGAACAGACCTATTACTAGTGATGAAATCGAATCAGTAATCAAAAAACTCCCAACAAACAAAGGACCGAGAGCTTTACAAATGAATTCTGCCAAACATTTAAAGAAGAGTTAATACATATTCTTTTCAAAAGATTACAAAAAAATAGAAAAAACTTCCTAAATTATTCTATGAGGCCAGCATTACCCTAATAGTAAAACTGGACAGACACTACAAAGAAAAAAAAGAAAATAATAGAAAACTGCATGCCAATATCTCTCATGAACATAGATGCAAAAATCCACAACAAATATTAGCAAATTGAATCCAACAATACATTAAAAGAATAATTCACTATGATCAAGTAGGATTTATTTCAGGGATATGAGGGTGGTTCAATATTTGCAAATCAATCAGTGTGATACATCACATTAACAAGAGAAAGGATAAAAAAAACATGATCAGCTCAATAGATGTAGAAAAGGCACTTGACAAAATACAACATCCATTCATGATAAAAACTCTCAACAAAGTAGGTCTAGAGGGAATATACTTCAACATAATAAAGGCCATATATAAAAAACTCACAGCTAACATCATACTCAATGGGAAAAACTGAGAGCATTTCCCTTAAGATCACTAATAAGACAAGGATGTCCACTCTCACCACTTTTATTCAACATGGTACTGCAAGTCCTAGCCACAGCAATAGGAATAAAAGGCAGCCAAATTGGTAAAGAAGAAGTAAACCTGTTACTATTTGTAGACAACATGATACTGTATATAGAAAATCTTAAAGATTCCACCAAAAAACTACCAGAACTGATAAGTGAATTCAGTAAATTTGCAGGATACAAAATTAATATACAGAAGTCTGTTTCATTTTTATATACTAGTAATGAAATCGCAGAAAGAGAAATTAAGAAAACAATCCATGCTCATATTACATGCTCATGGATTGGAAGAATTAACATGACAAAAATGTCCATATTACCCAAAGCAATCTACAAATTCAATGTAATCTCTATCAAAATGCCAGCAGCATTTTTCATAGAACTAGAACAAGTAATCCTAAAATTTGTACGGAACCACAAAAGACCTCGAAGCCAAAGCCATCTTGAGAAAGAAGAACAAAGCTGGAGATATCACAACCCCAGATTTCAAGATATCATACAAAGCTGGAGTAATAAAAATGCCATGGTCCTAGAACAAAAATAAACACATAGATCAACAGGACAGGAGAGAGGGCCCAGAAATAGACCCATGCTTGTAAGATCAATCCGTTTATAACAAAGTGGGCAACAATATACAATGAGGAAAAGACGACTTCTCCAATAAATGGTGCTGGAAAAACTGGACAGTTATGTGCAAAGGAATGAAACTACACAACTTTCTTACACCATACACAAAAATAAACTCAAAATGGATTAAGGAGCTAAATATGAGACATGAAACCATAGAACTCCTAGAAGAAAACAGAGGCAGTAATTTCTTTGTCATTAGCCTTAGCAGCATTTTTCTACATAGGTCTCCTCAGACAAGGGAAATAGAAGCAGAAATAAAAAGCTTTTGCACAGTGAAGGAAGTAATCAACAAAATGAAAAGGCAACCTACTGAATGGGAGGAGTTATTTGCAAATGACATATCTGATAAGGGGCTAATATCTAAAATATATAAAGAACTTATACAATTCAACACCAAAAAAAGCAAATAATCTGATTAAAATGGGCAGAGGACCTGAATAGACATTTTTCCAAATAAGACCTACTCAAGGCCAACAGACCATGAAAAGATACTCATCACTAATCTCAAGAAAATGCAAATCAAAACCACAATGAAATATCACCTTATACCTGTCAGAATGACTAGAATCAAAAAGATGACAAGTGTCGGTGAGGATGTAGAGAAAAAACCACCCTTGTACACTGTTGGCTGGAATGTAAATTGATACAACAGTATGCAGAACAATATGGAGGTGCCTGAAAAAAAATTAAAAATAGAATAACACTTAATTAGTAATTCCACTACCAGGTATTTACCCAAAGAAAACAAAAACACTAATTCAAAAAGAGCTAAGCTCCAGTATATTTACTGCAGCATTATTTTCAATAGCCAAAATATGGAAGCAACCCAACTGTCCATTGATAGATAAATGGATAAAGATGTAATACAAACACACACACACACAAACACACACACACACAAATGGAATATTACTCAGCCATAAAAAGCATGAGATTTTACCATTTGTGACCACATGGATGAACCTAGAGTGCATTATGCTAAGTAAAATAAGTCAGAGAAAGACAAATACCATATGATTTTATGTATATGTGGAATCCAAAAAAGAAAATGAAGAACCAAACAAAAAAAAAAAACCTCAATTACAGGGAACAAAGGGGATTAAAATACACTTATCTTTATGAGCACTAAGTAATACACGGAATAGTGTATTGTACTATTGAACAGACCTATTACTAGTGATGAAATCGAATCAGTAATCAAAAAACTCCCAACAAACAAAGGACCTGAAATGTACACCTGAAATGAATATAACATTGTCTGTTAATTGTGTTTCAATATAAAAACTGTACATATATAACTACCAAATGTATCTTGCTATTGGCAGCTTATCTATGATATCATGTGGCTAGAGTTGTCATGTTTTGACTACAAATTCTGTGACTTTATTATATCAGCTGACTTTTCTGTAAAGTTTATCTTTTGAAAAATTATCTTTTCTTAGATATATGATAACTGCTAATTGATAAACACTACAGAATTATTAAAGTACAATTACTGAATAGAAATTCTACCTTTGCCCAAATAATTGCTATTAGTAACTTTTTGTGTACTTATTCAGTTTTCCTTTATTATTATTTCAGACATAGGACAAATTATATATAATTTTCTGCAATGCTATTTTTTTGTTTTGTTTTTAGTTAGCAGTCTTAAGTTCCACCTTAAAACTATCCTGTGACTAGCATATGCTTACTTAAATCATGTTTAGAATAGAACTGAATTAGATATAGGTCAGGATATGGTACCAACTGGTCTGTGTTGTTGGTCCCTTTTGTGGGCATAAAAGGCAGTGTCACATTCCAGCTACAATGTTCACATCATGGAATGATCACTTCTAACTCTAAGGTAAAATAACACCAGATTTTTTGGTAGACTCCAACTGATAACATTTTGTTTTATTATCCTTCCTGAAATATGGGACTTAATATTACTTTATGCTCTAGGTTTCTAACATCTTTATGCTTTGGGTTTATATTGGGTTCCTTGTTATTGCTAGTAGTATGTGATCTTCATCTTCAACAGCATTATTTCTAATTTATTCTTTTCTTATACAGGAAATTCTGGATTAAAACTATTCATATTTCCAGATAATCACAAGAAAAATTAAACACAAGCTTTTATATTCTTTGTTCTCAAAATGGACATACGAGCTAGATTAGGATAATCCCTGTTAGATAACCCCAGTGTGATTATATTCATGATTCAGAATGTGTTAAAATTTACTATATTTTTTAGCATAACTATCAATAACAAACATGACCAGGTTTAGGACATTCTCAGATTTCCTGAGATACCTTATTTGTTGTATCATTTGTTTCCCAAATTCTGAATTTTTTTATGTTTCTGTTTTCCTCTTTTTTTTTAAATGAAGTCACAAACTTTTCTAAGGTCATTATTTTTCTTTGACCCTTATTTTTTTTAAGCTGCATTGAGTGGTGGATTATTATTTAATTGATCCAAGGGCAAAATAAGCATAGAAATAAAAATAAAATCATCTATATTCTTTAATTGTACCATCTTTTAGAAATGATTAAATGCAGGGGTAATGCATTATGCCCAAAGGTAAGCCATCATATGATACATCTTATATAAATTATTCCTATTTGAGCATGAGTCAAATATTTACACTTTAAAATGGAGTGTCAAATGACTCTTACAGTAGTTACTAATGAGATCAGCCAAGAGAAAATGTCCAAAATTCTTTATTGCTGTTTATAAATTACATCTTTCAAACCTATACTTTCACTCATCTTATAATAGTAGATTTTTAAAAAATTGTGTCAATTAGTATTATTTGTGTTCAAATGTACACTTTCAAGTCCCAGTGGGAAAAAATGGAGAGAAATAATGAAAAATATGGTATCAAGGAATCTATATATTTTTAAAAGGAACATACAGAGGAGCACTAGGAGAAATTAATAAAAATGCAGACAGAAGCATCCTGGATACCTGGCTGGAGGCTATGAGTACTTTATTCCTAATGATAATTACAAAATCAGGCGAGAGGAAAGCAAGCATTTGCACTAATAGGGGCCTGATGAGTTTCCTGTTATCTATTGAAACCTCACTGCATTGGAAGTGGAAAAGCTCATAAGTGTTTTTCTTTGCCATGATAATAATTTCATCTGGAGAAGGAAAAGAAATTTATTAAGATAATTTCTCTTCAATACTTAATTCAGACCAAAAAGGAAGGGGAAAAACATTAGCCAGTTAGAAACCTACTCTAGATATTTGGCAAGGTATTTCAAAAGGATCAAGAAAATTTAGGGATGATTCCTTGGTCACATTTAAAGAATGGGACATATCATAATGATGGGAAATAAAAAATTTAAAAATTATGATCCATGGTAGTTTTAAAATTTATAGCTAAATTGCTTAGAACATTGAACCCCAATTTCTCATAGAAATAACTCACATAAAGATTGGGTTTCCAAAAGCATCGCAAGGAAATCCTGCAGTGCAGTACGCAACTAGACGCCAAAGAAATCTGGTGATGATAGGTGGAAGTTCCTCTCCAGGGGCAAGGAGAGAGGTGGACATATAAAGGATACATGAGAGGTCAGAAAAGAAAGAAACCTTCAGGAGGGCTGGTGGTGCAGGGAAATGAAGGGCCTTGGAAACCACAGCCATTGCATGGAGAAGAGTCGGGTTCTAAGGGACTACGGTATGTTCCTCATTTGCAAGATGAGATCCACAAATGTGGAAACTGGGTACTAAATAAGCAGGACACAGCTGTGTATTGCTTTGAAAAATTTGTAGTGAAATTGGATATATGTTAGAAAATGCTTATTCGTATATAAAAAGACTTTAATATATCTGTGCTACAAGATAGTATGTTAAATTTTCCCTTCAAAACTGAGATATGACGTTTACTAAAAATGTATTAGAACTAACATTTTAAGTATGTGCAACTGGTAATTTAACAACCCTGTTTCCACTGCTATTAAGATATGGACAAGAAAATATGTTTTGATATACTACCAAAAATGTAGAAAGTATATTTAAAAATAACAATCATAGGGAGATTGTCATGTTGCTGATACCTACATGGTTATTACATTTTTGGTCTTGATATATTATCTGTATTTACTTCCCATAAAGGTTTAAGATTCATAGTAATTTTTGTCGTTCATGAGTTCTCTATAAATACACTTTTCCTTGTTTCTTCCATTGCTTAGTTATAAAATCACAGTAAAATTAGATGTGTTTTAAATTTTTTTATGAGCTGTAGTAACTTTTATGTAATCATAAAAAGAAATATATATATTTCTCCCAATGGAAGAAATGCGTCAAATTTGATCCAGAATTTTTACTGCAAAGGTTTTTTTTTTAAAGATTTTTATTTATTTTTTGACAGGGAGAGAGGGAACACAAGCAGGGGGAGTGGGAGAGGGAGAAGCAGGCTTCCCGTGGAGCAGGGAGCCCGATGCGGGGCTCGATCCCATGACCCTGGGACCATGACCTGAGCCAAAGGCAGACACTTAGCGACTGAGCCACCCAGGCGCCCCTCTACTGCAAATGTTTAACCATGAGAAGAAATTGGTTCTCTGAAATATTTATCAAATACTATTAGCAAAGTATACATAATAGAATGACTAGTTTAAAGTATGCACAGAATTCAGGAGGAAAAACGCAGCAATGCTTCCAGAAACAAAGCTTTTTCATAAGAGAAATGCATTAAAATAAAAGTGATTCTAATGGCTCAGTGCTTCTTCCTCCCTTCCTTTTGTGGAGCATGACCTAATCTAGAAGCCTTATCACTCATAATTAGTTAAGCATGTAATCTGCTCATTTCTTCAGACATGCCTCAGGACTCTTATTTGTTTCACTCTGACTAACAATTATAACCTTCATACAGAATTACAGCTATTTAAGGCACCACTGAAATGAGGTGTGACTCTGATATGTTTTGTACATTACTCCTGCAACATTATGCTTATCCCATATGCAATAACCACATTCTACTTTTTAAGGAATAAAACAGTCCAGTAATTCTTAATTAGGAAACTAAACACAATAGCATTTTGTGATCAATTGTGACAAGGATGCACATAATCTATTACTAGTAAGGTTTCAAATATCCAAGCTTGAGAAGCATTTTATGCACATATTTGCATTCCAATTTGGTTTCATAGATGAGAGGAAAATGTATGAAGCATGAACATAGGTAAAGCAATATTAAATGAGTAGCTAGATCAGACTTTTGGGGATCTAAATAGGTGCTAAGTAGTTTGCAAAATCTAAACATAATCTTATTTATAAACCTCCTCTAAAGTTCTATGAAGAAAGGGTGGGAGGAATAACATTTTTGAGTGTAATTTCTTTTTTTTTAAAGATTTTATTTTATTTTTTCTATTTGAGAGAGAGAGAGAGACAGACACAACAAGAGAGAACACAAGCTGGGAGGAGAGGGAGAAGCAGGCTCCCCACTGAGCAGGGAGCCCGATGTGGGTCTCAATCCCAAGACCCCGGGATCATGACCAGAGCTGAAGGCAGACCCTCAACCAACAGAGCCACCCAGATGCCCTGAGTGTAATTTCTGTTACAGTTTTGATTTTGAGAAATTTGTAATGTTTCACTTACTTATAAAAAATAGACAAGACAAGGGGTAAAAAAAAAAAAAAGTAGAAATTTAAAAAACGCAATGAGTTACATTTCCAATGAATAACAGCCACACTGGCTATGGGGCAGAAGGGAGATTTCAGGTAACTTTTAAACTATTTGGACCAAATATCCTCAGTCTGAAGACAAAGAATTCTAAACAGATATTGAACTCCACATAGTAGGTATCTTTTCTCATATTCGTGGGTTAATAATTTTGAAACTATTTTCTTTATATTCTAGGAATGAACAAATAAATACATTGTGGATAACAGGAGCTAGGTTTTAAACTGTCAGAGAAGAGTTACAAATATGAGAAAAGGGAAAGAGAGCATGAAACTCCATGGTGTTGGTTGGAATTAGAGATATCGGTTTGAACTTACAGCTTTTAAGATACAGAAGTATGTAGGTATATAATTATATAATATAAAATACCCAGAGATTTGGGTGTATGTATCATATATACACTATGAGTATGTGTACTTCCTAGTTCTATCTGCTGAGAAGGCCTAAAAACAATCACATCCAGTAGCAACAAGAAGCAAAACTGGCCCCAAGATCTTGATTTCAAAATATCTTTTTTTCAAAAGAAATCTTAAAGGACAAAAAAATTTATAGGCATTTTGGGAAAATTACTGATTCCAAGGCTAGTTGGGGAAAGTAAAAAAAATGAGTCTAAAACTCTTCTTGTGCCAGAAATAAGGGTTGTACTCAAATAATATTGGAGTCATGTCAAAAAGATAGAGGGGCCAGCTTGAGAAGCCTTTCTCTGTCCACGTGTGGACAATTGAGCATCAAAATAAAGGATTAGAATCTTAACTAGCAAACACCTTCCTGGTAGACAGAATCTTAACAAAGTGATCAGAGTTAACATCACCCTAATGGGACAAATGGATATCATGTGCCTCTTGATATCATGCACCACAAAAGACACATTACCACCCTGTTGTTCCTACCATCACTTTATTGTTTCTGCACTTTCCTAATGAAAGTGCACAAATAAATCTAATCATAAGGAAACATTGGACAAACCTAAATTGAGAGAAAGCCTGCAAACTGGCCTATGTCATTTAAAAAATATCTATGTCATGAAATGCAAATCAAGATGGAGGAACTGTTTCAGAATAAAGGAGACTAAAGAGACATGAAAATTAAATGCAAAGCCTAAGATGGTATTTACTTGGATATAAAAGACATTATTGGGACAAGCGTTGAAATCTGAATAAAGTCTGTAGATTAGATAATAGCATTATGACTAATAAATGTTAATTTCCTGATTTATGTAAGATAATGTCTTTATTTTTAGGAAATATACATTTAAGTATTTCATAAAGGAAGGGGAATGATGCCTGCCGTGTAGTCTCAAATGGTTCAGGGAAATAATCATACACATACACACATACACACACAGAGGGAATTAACCTTGGAGGTTACAAGTGAAGGAATACAGGAATTATTTGTACTGTTCTAAATTCTTGCCACTACTTTGCCTTCCCTGGCTCCCCTAGGGAAAGCGTCACACATATAAATGCAGTTTTGATATATGCCAAAGGAGAAAAAATATGAGAGAATTGACCTAAGACTAAAACTACATTGTTCAGTAAGTGCTCACTATGTAGATGTTAGCCACGTGTAGCCATTTAATTTAAATTATTAAAATTAAAAAGTTGGTTCTTCAATCAGACTAGCACATTTCAAGTGCTCAAAAGTCAAATGTGGCTACTAGCTACTATATTGGACAGTACAGATATAGAACATTTCCTTCATCTCAGAAAGTAATATTGGACTGTGCTGGTCTAGACTCTAAACTATTATGACATTTAAAAGGATGCCTCTTACATCCATCCACAATACCTGCAGGGAGCAGAGGAGATTCCTACATGGCATTTTACCTGGGGACAGTATGCTGTGCTGGTTATGGTTATTTAAAATTCTGGAGACTGTCTGCACCCTGGCTATCTGGGATCAAGTCCAGGCTCTACAACTTACTAGCTGTGGATCCTTGGCAAGTGACAACACAATTATTTTTTAGATTTCCTCATCTATGAAATAGAGATTTGAATAGCACCTATCTAATGGAGTTGTGTGAGGATTAAAGAGTGAAGAATAGAAAATAACACTCCTTTATAACTCAAAGGAAATGTTCTAAGACATATTGGGGACAGAGTTAATGATCTCTTCTGTGTAAAATAAAATAAGCATTTTATATCCATCACATCTTTACTTAGAAAGATAATCAAGCACCAGAGGTATGGCTGAACTTAATGACTTTTAAGGTCTCTTTCAATACAGAGACACTGTGATTCCATGATATTAAGACCATTGTCATTCTGTCTTAGCAATGGTTTTATAATGGTTATTATTTATAATTTTTGAAGGTTGTTTACGCATCTCTCTCAATATGGCCCAAGAAAATTATTTTTTAAATTTTATAAATAAATATGCCTGCATTCTAAGATGTTAAATTACTTGCCCAAAACTAAGAAATCAGCAAGTGGCAAAGCCTAAGGTTGAAGATAGGTCTTGCAATTCCAAGTCCTTTATGCTATATAATTCCATTATTTATGCATTTACTATAAATTTGTTGACTACATACAATGTATGGAAATGCTGGTACACACTGGGACAATGGTGTTAAATATGGAGAACTATCTCCTATGTTCAGCATAAGGGACAGTTAAGTTCAAGATCCCCAAACTGATCACAGAAGCTCAGAGTTCAGATAATCTTATTTGATTTGGAGTTGCACGGAGAAAAGTCAAGTAATTTTGTACCTCTCTGGGTTTGTTGTGTAGCCCTAAGGAAGCTTTTATAAAGAAATAAATATTTAGGTATAACTTTCTGATACAAGATAAAATATACTGAAATTTCTGAAGTGATGGTAAAGGATATTTTGACTTGAAAATATTATCTATTATCTCCTCTCAGACCTAAATTTGCTGTTTCATTCAGTACAAAGACATACAAAAATTATACACACACACACACAAACACATATACACACAATGGAATATTACTCAGCCATAAAAAAGAATGAGATCTTGCCATTTGCAACAGCATGGATGGACCTAGAGAGTATCATGCTAAGTAAAATAAGTCAGACTAAGAAAGTCAAATACCATATGATTTCACTCATCTGTGGAATTTAAGAAATAAAACAATGAACAAACAAAAATGAGAAAAAAAAAACCACACAAAACAACAGACTCTTAAATACAGAGAACAAACAGATGGTTGCCAGGGGACAGGTGGATGAGATATGGCTGAAATAGACAAAGGGGATTTGGAGTACACCTATCTTGATAAGAACTGAGTAATGTATAGAATCGTTGAATCATTATATTGTATACTTGAAACAGAACACTGTGTGCTAATTATGCTTCAATTTAAAAAAAATTGATACTCTACAATATGTTGACACTGATATATGGTGTCTAAGACTGGCGATGGAGGCATGAATCAGTTTATGTATTGGTCTTCAGGAGAATGCATTTCTGTTATGCCTGAACCACATAAATACACATTATTGAAATGTTCTGGAGTCATAGGAATTGTGGCAAACACTATTAGAATTTCTTGTACAGATAAAATTCTATTTTAAGGATCTTATTTAAGGATTTTAAGAATCTCTAGAGAGGTATTAACCCAGTATTTTACTATCCCATTCCAAAACATGATGTACATAACATTTGTCACTACTTAGCCTTCAGTACCCTTTTTTTAAGGGAGGTAATAATAATTTTTTTTACATTTCTTAAATTTTATTATGTTATGTTAATCACCATACCATCACCATCATTAGTTTTTGATGTAGTGTTCCATGATTCATTGTTTGCGTATAACACCCAGTGCTCCATGCAGTACGTGCCCTCTTTAATACCCATCACTGGGCTAACCCATCCCCACACCCCCCTCCCCTACTTTCAAAATGGAAGAGGTGTCTCCACTTGAAGCCAAGAGAAGCAGAGAATTAGTCATGCAGGGCCCTGAAAGTTTGGGTACAGACATATGCTTTGTGTTGTGAGACAATAACATACACCATCCTACCTTGGACATTTGTGTCTTAATAAAGTGAGATAAAAGATGTAAGGAGAGTTAGTAATTATTCCAGGGATGGGAGCAGAGGTGTCAAGTGACTCTCCATTGGTAAACAATATCAGTGGAAGAGTTTTAAGCAGGCTATTCCCTTATTTTGCCTGATTCAGCTCTGTTTAGCTATCCTGGCTTCCCTTGGTATCCTGCTTCCCTTGACATCTTTCTCAATCATGGATCCAGCCACCCTGCTGATTGATCACATCCCTTTTTGCTCAAGTTTGCTAGATCTGATTTCTGTTGTTTATAACTTAGAAAATTTACTTTTACACCGGTCATGATTAACTTTTTAATAATATACTTTTATTATAAAAGTTGTAACTTATTGACTATATAATGTTTGCATAACATAGGCAAGCATAAATACAGAAATTAAAATAACAAGTCGCCAGTGATAAATCCTTTAAAATTATGGTTTATAGTCTTTTATTTCTCCTTCTGTCTCTGTATCTCAGTCTCAATTATTATCTCTCTCCAAATACATCACTTATGTATTTTAACAATGAAATACTATATTCATACTACCTTGAAATTTTTGTTTTAATATCTCATCAATATTTTATGGAAATATTGAAGGTTTTTCTTTAGTATCACTATCCATGGATATATAGCATTTCCTTGTATGGAGGTACTATAATTAATACTGTAATTGTTGGCCACTTAGGTGGTATCTTTTTTCTTCCAATTATAAATAATTCTATGAAGACTATCCTTTATATAAAATTGGGTCCCAACTGGTCTCTCTCCATATTGCTCTGTTTGTATGTATCCAGGTGGTACTCTGATGAACCATGCTACACGAAGAATGCATCTACAAGGAGGATCATTTGCAGTGTTCAGGAGAACATTGTCATTCTAGCCAGGACTGCCTTTTCTATACCTACCAAGAGCTGTATCTCCCTAGATTGAAAAAAGACCAAAATATAAGCAGCTTCTATGTCCTCAGAGTAGCCCTCTCATCTGAGTCTGAAGCTCTCAGTCAACCCTGCCCTGATGTAGTTCCCCAGAAAAGCAAATTACACATGCATGCTGCATGGACTGGGCTAGCAGTTGTGCAGATAGGGACGAGGCCTTGGCAGGCAATCTTCCTGAAATGGAGAGACCAACAAGGAAATGTCTCTTCTCACATCAATGCTTTCCTGGTCTCTTCCCTGGAGGAATCAAGCCCACTCAGAGCATGAATGGTACAGTCTTATTTAAGAAAAAAAAATCTATGTAACTTACCTGAACATTTGAGCTAAATTATTTTTATAGGATTTGATATAACAGTACTTGAAAATTTAATGAAAGACTTAAAAGTCTCTTGACAATGTGTGGCTTTAAAAATTCCTAAGTTTTGTTCAATAAATACATGAGTTTTTAAGGTTTAATTAAATATTTTTTGTGTTCTTTTTCTATCCAATAACTGATTTCTGAGTTCTACCTCATGCCCCAAATTCTATTTGACTTTAAATTAAATATGAGAAAACACTATGAAACAATTTAAAAGCTAATCTGATCAAGCGAGTATGCTTATGTGTGGCTAGGTGGTGAGGGCTCTTAATGGAAATATATTCTCAAGAACAAGGTTAGTGTGGGTCCTACTTTATTTTGTTATGTTCAGACTAATGCCAGTGTCCTGCAGTCAACTCTGGCTACATCGACCAGTTGGGATACATTTGAAGGCAGGATGGTAAAGAAACCAAGCCATGACTCATGAAAAACTGGCTAGGGCAATAATGTAGGAGTATGAGTATAACCATTCTCAAATACTTGCAAGGCTATTGTATGGAGTAAGATTTGTTCTGCATGAGCTACTGGTGGAAGTAGAAAAAAAAACCAAAACATTTCAACTCAATATAGGAAAGAACTTTCTGATAAAGCACAGGGTCAGTTGTAACTGCTTGAGAATTTATACTGAGACTGAACAGAAAAGTTTTCAAGTGTATATTTCTTGAAAAGAAATGAACTAGCAAAACAGCATTAAATACTATGCTTTCATAAATCTTAGGCCCAGAGACTTGGACAGATAATAAATTTCTAGATGTAATTAAAAAGGGGTCTTCATAGTTTCAGTAGGTGCAACTAAACAAGGTATTTATAAATAAAAAATACTCATTTTCTATGTACATCAATAGGGAAGGAAAACTGTATAATTCAAGAGAACAGATCAACAAGTAAGCAATAAACTAAATATATTTAGTATCCAGTAAACAAAAAGAAGGGAAATAAATGGATTTAGCTATACTGAACTTTGGAATTAAAAGGAGAAATGTCATCAAGTGAATGTTAGTTTCAATAAAAAATCTGAGTCTTCCTTACTAAAAAATAAGTTCTGAATGACCTTGTCTGTAATTACCTGTATTATCATTTACTTCTAATAAGATTGTTGGTTTTGCCACAATTCTAATATTCAACATAAAACCATATATTTGGCTAGGTAATATATTCAGACATTTCAATGAAATTAAATAAAGGAAAATCCTGGCTTAACAGATGGGTACCGTACATAATTTCTAAACTTGTCTGGCTGGCTCAGCTAGAAAGCTGAGCTACCTTACATTTACAAAATCAACAACTGAAAACTGAATCTTGCATTAGGGTTCTTTTCTTTAGCTTTTTCTATTTTATTTTAGCATAGTCTACCATTTAATTAAAATAAGACTGTATTTCATTTATACCTAGAAACATCTGATTAAAATTAGAATAAAATCCCTATAAACATAGCATAATTAAATACCAATATGTTAAATGTACATTTAAAAATAAATCACAGTTCCTGTTCTTATGCATTTGGGAATTTTAATGGAGAGAGAGAATTGAGGATGTAAAGTAGGTAACAAAGCCCTAAAAACTGAAGTATATTTTTTTCTTAATCAGCTGATATTTTCCTTCCTAAAAATACATATGATAACAAGTAATTTTAAAAGTCATGTAATTAAAATGATTTAAAATTTTTAAGTAACTTCACAATTACAGTCAGCATAAGTAGAAGAAACACTTTTGAAATATTTTGACAAAATTTGTTGTGATGTCAAGAGAAAAAAATGTCAGAAATAGACATTAAGTGCCCTATAAATGTAATAAAACAAGAAAAAACTTTTTGCAAGTACATTTTATAAAATGCAAATAATAGTAGAAAATTGTCGTTTTGAATGTTGGCAATTAATAGTAGTAAAGTAACTTCTATGTTATTCTCACATTTCTTTCTTTTTTGCTCTCATTATCTTATCCTAATTCTAGTCTCTACCAATAAGATCGGAGGCTTTATCATTGTAAGCCATGGTTTCTAAACTTGCCTATGCATCCAAATCACTTGGCAAGTTTTCAGCATTGGTTCTGCAGCCCTACCTAACACCCACTGAATCAAAGTCTCATGAGAGACCTGGAAATTTTCTGTTTAAAAAAATGTATCTGGTAAGGTATTAATATCCAAAATATGTAAAGATCGCATACAACTCAACAGAAAAAATATCTGATTAAAAAATGGGCAGAAAAAATGAACATTTTTCCAAAGAAGACATATAAATGGCAAACAGGTACATGAAAAGATGCTCAACGTCACTAATCACCAGGAAAATGCAATTCAAAACCACAACAAGGTATCAGCTCACACCCTATCATACAAAAGACAAGAAATAACAAATGTTGGCAAGGATATGGAGAAAAGGGAACCTTCATGCACTGTTGGTGGGAATGTAAATGGGTGCAGTCATTGTGGAAAAAAGTATGGAGTTTCCTCAAAAAATTAAAAATATCACATGATCCAGTACTTCTACTTCTGGGCATACATCCAAAAGAAAGAAACTCACTATCTCTAAGAGATATCTGCACTCAAATATCCACTGAAGGATTATTTACAATAGCCAAGACATGGAGACGACCTAAAGGTCCACTGATGGATAAACAATATATATAATGGACTATTATTCAGCCAAAAAAAAAAAAAAAGGAAACTTGCCATTTTTGATAACATGGATGGACCTTGAGGGCATTATGTTAAATAAAATAAGACAGAGAAAGACAAATACTGTGTGATCTCACTTATATGCAGAATCTAAAAAACCCAAATTCATAGACAACAGAGACCAAACTGGTGGGTGCCAGAAGTGCGGGTTGGGAAGGATTGGTTAAAGGTGCTCAAAAGGTACAAACTTCTAGTTGTAAGTTCTAAGGTTGCAATGTATTTCACTATGACTGTAGTTAATGATGCTGTACTATGTGTTTGAAAGTTGCTAAGAGTAGATCTTAAAAGTTCTCATCACAAGAAGAAAAAAAAATGGTAACTCTGTGTGGTGATGGATATTAACTAAATTTATTGTGGTAATCATTTCACGATAGATACATATATCAAATCATTATGTTGTATACCTTAAACTAATATAATGTTATATGTCAATTTCATCTTAGTAAAACAGGAAAAACAATCTTTGCAGGTGCTTCTATGGCAGGGGGTCAGTACTTGGGAATTACTGACCTATTTTTTTTTTTTTTTGGATTTTTATTTATTTGAGAGAGAGAGAAAGGGAGAGAGAGACAGCATGAGCGAGAGGGGCAGAGGGAATGAGAGCAGACTCCACACGGAGTGCAAAGCCTCACATAGGGCTTGATCCGAGGACCCTGAGATCATGACCAGAGCAAAAACCAAGAGTGGACACTCAACCAACTGCACCATCCATGTGCCCCCTACTGACTTATTAAAATGTTGCCCTAATTGCATTTGTACTTATAGAATCATCCCCTCCTTTCTAAACCATCTGGCTCAAGCCACCAACCACTTCCATTTTCCTAAAGCATCTCTCCGATATTACCTTTCTATTCTAAAACTTTCAATAGCTCATAAATGATCTTCAGTCTGTCTTTTTCAGGAGATTACCAGTCATCTTTCAAGGTACAGATCTAAAGGCTCCTTCTCCAAGATGCCCACTTTCACTACCTATGATAAAAATCATCACTTCCTATCTGAAACCCCCATAACATTCTGTATTATCCATGTGGTGCTTATAACTTTGACATTTGTATTATAAATATCTGCCCATGTTTTATTTTTTGCATTAGATTGCGTATAATTGAGGATTAGGGACACTAGATTACCAAGCTGTATACTGCATACATATTTCACAAAAGTAGATAATGATTTGTATTAACTAATGCATGAAGAGATAGAAACAAAATGGCATTCTTGACTTAAGAGTTAAATTCAGAGGTTTCATAAGGAGAAAAAAGAAATGTTTCTAATAGAGCATTTGAGCTGTATGTGTTGTTAAGCCAACATCAGGTGTAGGGACCCATAAACTGTTGTACATCAGCCTCAGAGCTATAATTCATATGCCTATTTAAATGTATGCAAATGAGGACATTACAGTGGAAACATATATATAACATGTATATCAATAAAAGAAAACAAATTGTAATTTGTTGCTGTTAAAGTAGGTCTAACTCATTAAACTGCTTGGTGGCTAAAGCATATGAAAACATCTGGTGTGGAAGGTCATAGGCTATTAACAGAATATATTCCAGAAACAAAACCAGGAAATAAAAATTTATTTTCACTGTATTTCTGGTCCCCAGTTATGCATCTGACTATTCAATATCAGCTCAAACTCCCTCTTCTGCCCACCCACGGATATAGTTTCCTGGGTACCATTACTACAGTCTCCATTTCTCCAAGGTCGTAGTCCCACAATCATTTTCCCAAAGCCTCTTTGAAAGCTTCCTTATGTCCTCAGAATTTTGTTAAGGGATGCATTTGGTAGGTGATCAAAAGAATAACTGAAGATTAATATCATCGCTCTAGTTTGAAAAAGTCACAGATGTTATTTTAGAGTGAGAACAATCTGTGTGACAAAAATTATCTGTACTTTTTAAATGAAAAAACTAAAATTAAATAAGACTGATCAAAAACTAATGATGTAATGTATGGTGATTAACATAACATAAGAAAAAAAAAAAGACTAACTGATTTTCCAAAGGTATATCCAATTCAGTTCCCTTCCCAACATACCTAATCTTCCCAAAGATATTTAAGTTTTGAGGAGACTCCTAGGGACACAATCAATATTTTGGATAGGAAGATATCACTACTCCCTTTCAATCTCCTCAAGTATGTGAACAGTGATACATATGGCTCATTTGTTCATTATCTAGATCTGGTTAATAATTAGACTTCAATTACTGTGAGTTTAATCATTATCTGTATACATCATTGAGTCAAGTAAATCACATATTTTACTAGGTCAAGGAAATATTGCCAAATATCTGATTATTAATCAAAGCAAAATAACAGACAAAAGCCAAAAATAATAAACCTAACAACTCACATATTGGAAAAAATTACTTAAAGACTTATTCAGAGCAAGGAATGGAGAGAGAATTCTGCATTTCATAAAAATCATAACTGCCATCGTCTGAGGAAATTTTTCAAATAAACAACCTGGAAAATGAGAATAAAGCATTTTTTAAGCATATATGAATTTTAAATCATTAAGAGATTTAGAGAAAAAATACGTAAAATTCCTTAAATATCAACAAAGTATCTAATATTACATTAAATAGAAATCTATAACTCTTTTGGACAAATATTATTATTCAAACTTGAAGTTTCTACTCAAATGTTTATTCAACTAATATGGAAAAAAAAAACCACTGAGTATATTTGGCTTAGTTTAAAATTACCTTACAATTCTTGGTCATTGTTAGGTCTTATTATAGCACATGTAGATTAATTCTACATAAATATGCTTAAAATTATTTAAAAAAAAACCCCAAAGGCAATATAGTAAAGCAAACATGTTTGAAGGATAAAGACATAAAATTTAGAATTTAGTTCCTTAAAATTAAACCTTCTCTAGAAGAACTTTATATGAGAAATCAAGAGTACTGCGTACATTTGTTTATGACAAAGTTGAAACGTTTTAGGTTGTCTAAGAACAGACTCACAACACATACTATAAACTAATAAAAGTAAAGTGATTTTACTTACAACTAAAAGTAAAATTTAACTTTCCAATCTGATGTAAGTAAATGTAACTAAATAAATTTGTGACATATTTTCAGTCAATGGACTTTCTAACTTGTCTTTATCAATCTAGGGGATATGTTAGAAAATGCTGGTTATTGAGTGGGCCTTCCCAGAGAGTGAGGAAATGTTTAGATAGCTGCACAATAGCTCTCAGTGGGTTTGTATTTTTTTCTGCTTGGATGTCCTACTAACACATGATGGCTAAGAAGCCAATAATTATATTTTAACTTATTAAAAATCTCTCCCTTTTAAAGTATCTTTCATGTAAAGCTCCTTTTGACTCCAAACTGACTGCCTTTCCCTTTGACATGTTCCCAGTATTTACTAAGTCTTGAGAATACTTCAATTACATAAAGCCTCTTATTTATATTTGCTCTCCAAAATTGTTATCTGGATTATTACAATAACCAATATTTCTTTATTTTTAGACCAGTGCAGAGTTTCTAAGATAATCTGTTAAATTTTGATTTTTTAAAAGGTTTATTCATTTATTTGAGAGAGAGCATGAGCAGGGAGAGGGGCAAAGGGAGAGGGAGAAGCAGACTCCCCATTGAGCAGGGAGCCTGATGCCAGGCTCTATCTCACAACCCTGAGATCATGACCTGAGCCACCAAAACCAAGAGTCCAACGCTTAACTGACAGAGCCACCCAGGCACCCTACATTTTGTTTTCTTACTAGTTCTCTATTTGTCACTACCTCTCAGTCTGGCATTCAAAAAAATCTTACACTCATTCTCTTAATCCCATTCTCTTCAATCTTATATTTGTTTATTCTGACATAGCCTTTCTTCTGCATTTGTAGCGTATTTATAATTATCTCCATTTACCTTTCCTATTTATCAGCTAGTGCCTTATATAGTATAGAATAATCATTAGGTATGTATTTCTTAAACGGAAGAAGGATATGGAGTAAAGGTAATAATAAGTCCATCTTCACTATCTGAGACATCACAATTGCCTCATACTGAATATCTCATCCTGATATTACCTTTCTTATGTGCCCTAATTCTAAATTCCATTTCTTAAATGTTACAGAGAAAACTTAAAGACATATCATTGAAACTCACCCAGGAAGTCATGGAAATGGGAATTTGGACACAGGTGTCTTCAATTATGTTGTACTTTGAGCCTTCTAGAAGACTTTATAAATCTATTAATAAAATTAACAAGTCAAGAAACAACAGATGTTGGCAAGGATGTGGAGAAAGTGGAACCCTCTTACACTGCTGGTGGGAATGCAAGCTGGTGCAGCCACTCTGGAAAACAGTATGGAGGTTCCTCAAGAACTTAAAAATAGAGCTACCCTATGACCCAGCAATGGCACTACTAGGGATATACCACAAAAATACAAATGTAGTGATCTGAAGGGGCACCTGCACCCCAATATTTATAGCAGCAATGTCCACAATAGCCAAACTATGGAAAGAGCCCAGATGTCCCTCGACAAATTGATAAAGATGTGATAAACACACACACACACACACACACACACACAATGGAATATTACTCAGCCATCAGAAAGGATAAAATCTTACCATTTACATTGATATGGATGGAACTGGAGGGTATTATGCTGAGCAAAATAAGTCAATCAGAGAAAGACAATTATCATATGGTTTCACTCATACATGGAATATAAGAATCAGTGCACTGGATCATAAGCGAAGGGAGGGAAAACTGAATAGGAAGAAATCAGAGAAGCAGACAAACCATGAGAGACCCTTAACTATAGGAAACCAAATGAGGGTTACTGGAGGGGAGATGAGCAAGGGGTCGAGGTAACTGGGTGATGGGCATTAAGGAAGGCACGTGATGTGATTAACATTGGGTGTTATATGCAACTGATGAATTACTGAACTCTACATCTGAAACTAATGATGTACTATACATTGGCTAGTTGAATTTAAATAAAAAAAATCTATTGATACAATTAGGCAGTATAGGAAGCAAGTATTGGTCATGTTTAGAAATTAACAAACTGGCCAGTCCCAGTGCGGGGGGGAGGCACTCTAGGACTCTTTCACTAGCTTGTTTAGAATAAAGCAAGAACAAGAAATAAGGCAATGGCAAAAGAATTTCCAAGGTATTAAGTCACCTTACTTCCCCAGGCAGTCACCAACATCATAATCACAAAGCCTTAGAGAGGCTAGAGTTGTCTATACTATCTCCATTTTGGCATCCACTCAACTCCTCACCCATCATTCTGGCCTCTAGTCTCATGAGTCCTTTGAAACAGCTCTTGCTGAGATTCCCAAAGATTTCCATTTTACTAAATCTCATGAACATTTTTCAGATTTAGTTGATATTATGATAGTTTTTGACACAATGTCATCCCTCCCTCTCAAAACATATTTTTTTCCCTGGTCTTCTGTCACACATTTACCATATTTCACTCCTTCTGGGTCAGCTCTTTCTTCATTGCTTGCAGGCTCTTACTTATGTACATAGACATTAAGTGGTGGAGTACCTCAAACTTTAGATTTAGGCTTTCCCTATTTTTATTCTATACTCTCTTCCATGTCCACAGCTTGAATTACTACCCAAACACAAGTAATTTCTTCTGAGCTCTAAGTCAATACATTAAATTTCCTATAAGAAATCTCTCCTAGGACTTATTTCCAAACACATATTCGTGTCCAAAATCAAATTCATGATCTTTCCACACACCTGAGTTTTCTATCTCAATGAATAACACCCACATCCATCTAGTTGTACAAGTCAGAAAACTCTCTTGATGACTAACTGATCTAGCCACCTCCATCTTAGTGCCCCTTTAGTTCTCTCACAACACTGAAAGTTGGGTGATCATTTAAAAATGAAAATCTGATCACTTCTCTCCCTTGTGGCCTCCCATCCCTCTTAGACAAATCTTGACATGACCTAAAGACCCTACATGATCTGATTATCTCTACTTCTTTAATCTTTTCCCTTGGCATACTTTTCTGCATTCCCTGTGCTTTAAAATGGTGGCCTTTTCCATTCCTTTTCTGTTTTCTCTCTCAAGAATTTACCTGAATTTTCTCCCCCATACTTATCAACTGGTTAATTTCTAGTTTATCCTTTCAATAGAAGCTCATGTGTACCTTATTCAGGAAAGCCTAGCTTAACTAATAAAGTAAAATGTCTTTATTATGAGCTCTCAAAATAGTGTATATCAGGGCGCCTGGGTGGCTTAGTCATTAAGCGTCTGCCTTCGGCTCAGGTCATGATTCCCGGGTCCTGGGGTGGAGCCCCACATCAGGCTCCCTGCTCAGCGGGAAGCCTGCTTCTCCCTCTCCCACCCCCCTGCTTGTGTTCCCTCTCTCGCTGTGTCTTTCTCTGTCAAATAAAAACCTTTAAAAAAAAAAGAATAAGAAAATAGTGCAGCATTTTTCAAAGTTGAAACTTTATTTTTTACAATTATCTAATTACTCGGGCACCTGGGTGGCTCAGTTGGTTAAACGTCTGCCTTCGGCTCAGGTCATGATCCCAGGGTCCTGGGATGGAGTCCCGCATATGCTTCTCCCTTTTCTCCCCACTTGTACTCTCTCTCGCTATCTCTGTCTCTGTCTCTCAAATAAATAAAAATCTAAAAAAAAAACACCAATTATCTAATTACTCTTTTTTTCCTTTTCTAGACTATAATTTTCAAGAAGACAAAGGCTATACTTGTTTTTGCTCCTTTTTGTATTAAAAATGTCCAGCACATAGTAGGAAATCAATAAACATTAATTAAATGAATGAACAAATTAATGTTTGTAGTCTGAATTGGATAGATGTATATATCCAGAGCTTTAAGCTGGGTTAATGAAAAAGAAGGGCAGAAAAAAAATCCCTATGAAGTTTTACTATTTGACATCTAGACCCTAAGAAAGTTTATCCAGGCTTAATATAAGACTTTAGGTTTGGGGTGCCTGGGTGGCTCAGTCATTAAGCGTCTGGCTTTGGCTCAGGTCATGATCCCAGGGTCCTGGGATCGAGCCCCGCATCAGGCTCCCTGCTCCGCAGGAGCCCAGCTTCTCCCTCTCCACTCCCCCTGCTTGTGTTCCCTCTCTCTCTGTGTCTCTCTCTGTCAAATAAATAAATAAAGTCTTAAAAAAAAAAGACTTAAGGTTTTAAATGTTTGAGAATTGGGACGCTGAATATGTGGTAAAGAAACTAGCAAGCATTAGGAAGGGAGGTCAAAGTTTAGGGTTAATCCTTGGTTTATTTGATTATTCATCCATCTACTTAATATTAAATGTCTACTATGCATGGTAGACTATGCTAAGCATTATGGCTACAAAGATGATGCTTGCCCTTAGACAGCTTTCAATATATTAGATAAATGGCTCTGAGGCCTACTCAATGGTAAAAGAGCTTCTGATCTATCTCGAGGTCTGAAATGCAATGATTCTGGGATGCACATGACAAAAGCAGATGGCAGGGTTGAAGGATGATAAGGTCTAAATGGATATGTGAACAGAAGAGGAAGGAGTTCAATCAGACAACATTGGAGATGATCCTAGAGTTTCAGTAGTACTTAACAACATTATAAATGGCTACTATTTGAAGAGAGAACATATTTATTAAAAATTAAAATAACCTGTTTTATGTGGTATCCGACATTTTGAAGATTAGAGTGACACACTATCAGAAGAATCAAAAGTATAATGGATTATATTGAGGTAGGTATTAGTTATTGAAATGCCAGTTTGGTGCTGACTATATTCAAGAAAACAAATAGCTATATTGATTTACAGTCATCTGTATTTTTCCCTCCTGGAGGATAATGAAAAACAAACCTATATCTATACTGGCTTAAACTACAAAGCAAAAACAATGAATAAAAACCAAAAAAAACAAACAAACAAACAAACAAGGTTTAACTATAAGGAAAATATGGCAGCAAATAAATCTAGTTGGGATAGTTTTTGTAACAATTATCTGGAAATACAAAGATGAAGTATATATGTCCCTGGATTTTTTTTCCTTATGTGTAAAGCCTAAGCTTGTATTCGTGACTTTTGTTGGAATCTTAATAAGTAGAAAGCAATTATGTATCCCGAAAAAATTTAAAGACCAGATCAGAAAAAAATATATCTTTTCTACTTGAAAAATGAGGACACAAATTGATGAAGCAAAACAATTTAGGACTCACACAGAGATGTTTTGTGAATAAGTGGCTGATAAGAAATAATGACATACTCTAATCCCAGAAAGTCACTAAACCAATGGCACATTTATATAAAATAAGCACTCACTTTGGGAATATTTAACAATGAGTTAATGAAAATGTGAACGGGAACATGAGATTTATATGGAGGCTAGGGAAAAAAAGAGAAATAAAATGTAGTTACTGAGTGCTATACCCATAAGATAAATATCTCTGGACAGATAATCATTCCATATTCTCATGGAGGAGGAACAGGGAATACGTCATAAAAAGCAGGTCCCATGTCCTCTTTGTCTTGCAGAGATTATGAAATCTTTTAGTTGATCAAAATGTCCTTTATTATACATTAATGAATTGTGTTCTGATATTTAAATCAGTTCTTTGAGAAAATATAGACTATAAACCAGTGTCCCAAAACCTGATCAATCCTAAGTGAAGTAATAACACTGATTTCCTAGAAACGCCAGGTAGGAGATTCAACCTCGACACCTAGAGATTCTTCCAAAGGCCAAAATAGTGGGCTCTGCCCTCAACCTATCCATGAGTCTTTCTTTACCCATTTTCTTGAAAATGCTTATTTACAGATAGAAGGAGTGTTACAACCAAGGGCAAACTAGAAACATTATCCAAGAACCACTGGAACATGAAACAACTATTTTAGTGATTAGGGAGGAAAATTATGACTTTAAATTCTCATCAGTAGAGCAGAACGATTGACACAGATTCTGGACTAACAGTGAACTGCTGTGCCCTGAATGTTCAGTTTTATCTTGTTGAGACATATAATTATCAAAACTGGAAAAAGACTGTGGCCCAAGCTTCTGGGATCTCTGAAGTAGCACCCATTGCCTTTAATATAACACTATATCTAGAAATGATAGATAACTAGTACTCAAAGTCTTCATCCATCTTCAGATTCTGTAAGTATAAATCCAGTACTTCAACTAAAATAATGCAATAACAAAGATCCCCTGAATCTGGAAATTATAAATTCTGTGAGTAGGAGTTGATATGTAAATAGAATTTTTACAGAATTTGGAGATTATGGATGTAAGGAAACTGAGGCTAAGGAGGGTGAAGTGATTTGCTTCAGGCTGCCAGCTACTGAAGGTTGGTAAGTCCAGAGACTTTGACAGACTCTTTCCCTCGAGTTTCTTAAAACTCTGGCTTTCTACTATTGGCCAGGGGCACAATGACTTCATATATATATAAAATATGTATATGAGACAATGATTTATACAAAAGTATGTGTGTCTATGTGTAAACAAGGAGATATGAAAAACAGAAAAAATAAGACTGTGGTGTAGTCTCAAAATTTTTATTTCTAATAAACCCAATTATTTTCACCTTTTGGACGTAAAATGAAATTTGCATGATTTTTAATGCAACAATGTGGCTGCTGGCTGAGCAATTCCAAATATTGCAGACTCTAAGGAAATGGCTGGAGAAAAGTGTTTCTCTCCTCTATACACAAAAGGCAATTAAAATTATGTGTTCCCTTCAAAACAGAAGGCAGAGAACTGGACCAATGTTTTATATAAGCAGCCATTTTGATCATTTTACTTCTGTTAAATCCCAAGAACTTGTGGTTTTGATGGTGTTTTTCTGGTTATAAAACATAAACAAACTCACATTTTTATTTCATCTGACAAAATAAAAAGTAGCTTCGTGACAGTAATAACTGGGAGGCAGATCAGAGTGTTTGACCTAACTGCACATGGCCTTTTATATTTTGGCTATAGACAGCTTGTCTTTTGAGACTTCCATCAGTACATAAAAGGAGAATATAGTAGTTAATGCTCTAATAAGTATGCAACTTCCGGAAAGGAGAACTGCTTTGAGGATGTAAATCTCTAAGCATCATCACTTAAGCTTGATGATTTTGCTTGGAGGAGTTCAATCTCTTAGTCCTCCATTAGAGAAGTGTATATGTATATATATGCATGTATGTGTGTGACTGTGTATTCGTATATATATACTGCATAATTATATTGAATTATCTTTTAACACATTTTCACATAAATTTTTCTATATTGTACATGCAGTCATGATGATATCATCAAGCTACAGAATGAATCTCTTTCATGGAGTGGTGGTTTCTGTACATGTATTTTGACCAAAAGAATAAATGAAGACTTTGGATTCAATGTCTGATTTGCCACTTGCTTACTCTATGAACTTAGATACGCTTCCCCCTGCCTTATCTTAAAGTGAGAATCATAATAGGGATTATTTTAGTGATTTTATGCAGTAATGTACATGAAACGCTCTCCCCAGAACCTGAACAAGAGAATGTCCTTAATGAATGTTAAATTCCCTTTCTGACAATTTACCATAAATGTATGCTTTAATGAATCAGAACATGAAAATATAATCTTTAAATAATTTACATCAAAGAGTTATACCAGTAGATATTATTAAGGTGCCAGAATTTAAGCTTCTTATACAGTTATGAGGTGTTAGTCATCTTAGTACTTACAATATATAGCACAATGTCTGGCATAGTAGGCACTAAAATTGATATTTGAATGAGATGAAATGAAATGGCAGAATGACCAATATGACCTACAGATAATGTATGCTTGGGTAGAGTGAAGATGGAGCCCCAGACCCTGCTTTCTCTCATCCATTCCTCTGACAGTTTGATCAAGAGAGCCAGAATTCTGCTTTAATTTCACTTCTAAGTCATTCTTCTAATCACATAAGTCCCTCAATGCTAATCCCATGAGCAGGTGGCCTGAGGACAACCCACACTCCTGCAGTAATAGCACATGTGCCTGTTCCCGTTTTTCTTTCTCCATAGCACTTTTTTTCATGTGACATGATAATATTCTACCTTTTAATATGTCTGCCTCCCCAGATGAGGGCAGACATTCCTATCTGTTTTGTCACTGTATCCTCAACACTTAGAGTCTCGCACTTGGTGAGTACTCATAACTATTTGTTGATTGTTTCAAAGAACTTCTGCTTTTCATGAGGAAATGCAATTTTACATCCTAACTCTTTCCTATTCTTTTGGTTATATACACAAATGCCCAGAACAAAGTTCGTCATCAGCAGTAAGTAGGACTAATACTTTTCTAGATTTTTAAAGATTTTCTTAATATTGAAAATAATTGAATCCTCCCCTTCTTTATTAAAAGAAACATCTTTGGGGATGAAAGGTACAGCATAGGGAATATAATCAATGGTATTTTAATAGCATTGTATGGTGACAGATGGTAGCTACATTTATGAACACAGAATAATGTATAAAGTTGTTGAATCACTATGTTGTACACCCACAAATCATGTAACTTTGTGTGTCAACTATACTTCAATTAAAAAAAAGGAAAAAAACTCTCTATAATTGTACTTTCTAAATACACAAATTCATTTAATTCATAGCTTTATTCACTGGCTTGATGGAGAGTATGCTAAAAATAGTACTATGATTTCTTTAGATTCCTTGAAATACATGACAAAGAGGAGTACTCCTAAATTACAAATATTTGTATCTTACTTCAAGGAAGGGAAAACTCATCAGTGTTTATGAAATAGGAGAAACTACTCTGAAAACAACAACAACAACAAAAACTTCCTGATGCTGTATCACATCTAATCAGAACTATTTTTCTTCATGTCAGAGAATAAAGCAGGTTTTACTTTTTACATTTTTAATAGGACTGTAATGTGCTGTAATTTTTTAATTATCTAAATAGGCCAAGTAATCTTTCATTTTCCAAGGTCATTTCTCTTAAAAAGAATAGTATTCCTCACTTCATACCTGTTAGAATGGTTATTATCAAAAAGAGAAGAAATAACAAGTGTTGGCGAAAATGTGGAGAAAATGGAACCCCTGAGCACTGTTGGTAGGAATGTAAATTGGTGCAGAAAACAGAATTTAGAGTTTCCTAAACTTAAAAAATCTTAAAAAAAAAAGAAAGAAAAGAAGCTCATAGATAGAACAAAGTGATGGTTGCCAGAGGCAGTGGAGAATGTGTGAAATAGGTCAAGGAGGTCAAAAGGAATATACTTTCTATTATAAATAAGTCATGGGGATGTAATATGTAGCATAGTGTCTACAGTTAATAATACTATAAAACATATTTGAAATTTACAAAATTATAGATCTTAAAAGTCCTCATCACAAGAAAAACAAATTTCTGTAACTATGGTGATGAATGTTAACTAGACTTGTGATCATTTAGAAATATATTCAAACAGTGAATCATTATGTTGTACACCTGAAACTAATATGTTATATATCAAGTATATCTCAATTTAAAAAATAGCATACCTATGTTTTGGTATATATGTTTATGTTACAAAAACTGCAATTAAAATTAAAATAAAGCAAACTCTAAGTAAAATCAAACTCTAATGTATTGTAGATGATAGATAATAAAAGGCCAGAGGCATAAAAATGAATGATTTACCTTTTTCTAAGTTGTTCCTTTGAGAATTTTTAATGCATAAATCATTCTAAAAAGAGGTTTCAATAATTGATAACTAATAATACCATTTACAGTTTGTTTAGAAAATAGTGTTTGAGGCATTTTATGCTTAAGCATATCATATGAAGCCTAGAAAATTTTATAATCAATTCTCAAAAATTTCTGCTTAACAAAGAAACTTAAAGCTCTCTATAAAATACCTGACTGCTTTCAACTTATATGAATGTAGTTAGCAAATTAAAACCTGGGTTCAAAAATATTTAGTGCCAAGCATGTTAGGACTTATGCTTGGAAAGCACAACAGCAAAGTTATTCACAAATTTTTCTTATACCTTTTTTTTTTCTTTTAAAGACTTGACTGTAACAATTGTGCTTCTGCTTTTATTGGACAGTATTTAAATTGAGCCAAGGAATTGAGCAAAAGCTACCCAGTAGCCATGAAATAAACATCTTGTCTGCTTCACAGGACTTGTACTCAAAACATTTGCTCTCCTTACGAAAAGGAAATGTTTAAAACAAAACAGTACAAAAATAGCCAGGTTTTCTTTTTTTTATTTTAAGATTTTATTTATTTATTTGACAGAGAGAGAGAGAGAGAGAGAGAGAGCGCACGTGCATGCACAAGTAGGGGGAGTGGCAGACGGAGAAAGATAGAAACAGGCTCCCCCACTGAGTAGGGAGCCCGATGTGGGTCTCCATCCCAGGACCCTGGGACCATGACCTGAGCTGAAGGCAGACGCTTAACAGACTGAGCCACCCAGTATCCAGGTTTTCTTACAGATTTTTTTAAATGGAGATAAAAAACTTTGCTGAAAAGATTCTTTGGATTAGATATAATGTTTGTGAACCTCCTGTAGCAGTATTTATCGAAGTTAGCTCTCAGCAGGCCATAGCTATAGGCTCTTAAGTGGAAGGCCACTGATGATCTGTCATACTTCCTAGAGTAGAAGCCTCTTGAAGTCTCTCAGTCTATCTGTTTACCAAGGTGTCCCCAGAAACTGTTCTATTGTCAAACTCATCATGGGTTTTGACTAACTGATTCCAGGAAGTAAACATGAGAGGTGTTAACAAATTAAATAGAGGAAAAATATTTTGACTTCCATTTATTTTAAAGAAATTGTAACAATGAAAGAACAGTGATAGGGGAGGGTTCAAGTAGAAAAAAGCACAAAAAGAAAATCTACAGAAAATATTATGCAGTGGCAGACTTTTGATGGATTTGGTCCATATTCTACATTTGGCAATGTATTATATAGAAGAGCATCATAATCTTCTAACACAGAAAAAGATATGGATAAGAACATCCTTAGTTTTCTCTAAGAGTCCATTTATTTATTTTTTGACTTATTAAAATATTTTCCAATTTTACTGATATATAACACATATTAAGTTGTGCAACATAATGATTTATGCCTATGTTGCAAAATGATTATAATAATATGTTTTGTTAGCATCCATCATCTCCCATAGTTACAAACTGTTTTTGTAATTAAAAAAAAACAAAACTTTAAAACTCTATCTCTCTTAGCCACTTTCAAAAGTAGAATACAGTATTGTTAACTACAGTCACTATATTGAACATTCCTAGAGGAAAAAACAGGGGGTAAGTTCAACATTGGTCCTAACAATGATCTTTTGGATTTGAAACCAAAAGCAAAGGCAATAAAAACAAAAATAGATAAGTGAAACTACATCAAACAAAAAAGTTCTGCACAGCAAAATGAATGGGCAACCTACAGAATGGGAAAAAATATTTGGCAATCACGTTTGCTAATCTGATAAGGGATTAATAGCCAAAATATATAAAGAACTCATACAATTCAACAGCAAGAAAATAATAACAATATTTCAAAAATGGGCAGAGGAACTCACTAGACATTTTCCCAAAGAAGACATACAAATGACAAATATGTCCATGAAAAAATGCTCATCACTAATCCTCAGGGAAATACAAATCAAAGCCACAAAGAAATATCACCTGATACCTGTTAGAATAGCAGTCATCAAAAAGACAAACAGTAACAAGTGTTGAGGATGTGGAGAAAAAGAAACTCATGTGCATTGTATAAATTGGTTTAGCCACTATGGAAAATAGTATGGAGGTTCCTCAAAAAAATAAAAAATATAAAACTACATCAAATAAAGGGCTAGTATCCAAAATCTATAAAGAACTTATCAAACTCAACACCCAAAGAACAAATGATCCAATGAAGAAATGGGCAGAAGACATGAATAGACATTTTTCCAAAGAAGACACCCAAACGGCCAACAGACACATGAAAAAGTGCTCAACATCGCTCAGCATCAGGGAAAACAAAATCAAAACCTCGATGAGATACCACCTCACACCAGTCAGAACCAGTCAGAATGGCTAAAATTAACAGGTCAGGAAACGACAGATGTTGGCGGGGATGCGGAGAAAGGGGGAACCCTCCTACACTGTTGGTGGGAATGCAAGCTGGTGCAACCACTCTGGAAAACAGTATGGAGGTTCCTCAAAAAGTTGAAAATAGAACTACCATATGACCCAGCAATTGCACTACTGGGTATTTACCCCAAAGATACAAATGTAGGGATCCGAAGGGGTATGTGCACCTCAGTGTTTATAGCAGCAATGTCCACAATAGCCAAACTGTGGAAAGAGCCAAGATGTCCATCAACAGATAAATGGATAAAGAAGATGTGGTATTTATATGCAATGGAATATTATGCAGCCATCAAAAGGAATGAAATCTTGCCATTTGCAATGACGTGGATGGAACTGGAGGGTATTATGCTGAGCGAAATAAGTCAATCAGAGAAAGAAATGTATCATATGACCTCACTGATATGAGGAATTCTTAATCTTAGGAAAGAAACTGAGGGTTGCTGGAGTGGTGGGAGGTGGGATGGATGGGGTGGCTGGGTGATAGACATTGGGGAGGGTATGTGCTATGGTGAGCTCCATGAATTGTGTAAGACTGTTGAATCACAGATCTGTACCTCTGAAACAAATCATACATTATATATTAAAAAAAGAAGAAGATAGTAGGAAAGGAAAAATGAAGGGGAGGGAAATCGGAGGGGGAGACAAAGCATGAGAGACTATGGACTCTGAGAAACAAACTGAGGGTTCTAGAGGGGGTGGGCGGGAGGATGGTTTAGCCTGGTGATGGGTATTCAAGAGGGCACATATTGAATGGAGCACTGGGTGTTATATGCAAACAATGAATCATGGAACACTACATCAAAAACTAATGATGTAATGTATGGTGATTAACATAACATAATAAAATTAAAAAAAGTAAAAAAAAGAAAAAAAATAACTACATATGATCTGGCAACCCCACTTCTAGGTATTTATCCAAAGGAAACAAAAACACTAACTTGAAAAGATACCTTCACCTCCATGTTCATTGCAGCATTATTTACTATGGCAAAGACATGGAAATAGCCTAAGTTGGTTAATGAATAGATAAAGAAAATGTGGTATGATTTCATTAAAAGATGATTTCATTAAAAAAGAATGAAATCTTGTCATTTGCAGCAACATGGATAAAACTTTGAGGGTATTATGTTAAGTGAAGTAAGTCAGACAGAGACAAATAGTATGATCTTGCTTATATGTGGAATTTTAAAAAAACTTGAACTCTTAGAAACATAACAGATTGGTGGTTGCCACAGGAGGGGTGGGGGAGAAAGAATTGGATGTAGGTCAAAAGGTACAAACTTCCAGGTATATTTTATTTGCTCATTTTAAATACAGAACTGTGGAATCCAAAGTGCACTTTTAGCCTTAACCATTTAATTATATAAAATATAATTTTATTTACTATCTTGATTTCTCCAAATACTATATTCTTTTAGCCACCTCTCAGTATTAGAAATAGAAGTGAGTGATGTCTCCAGCCAGTTTTCATAGCCTTAATCACTTTCTAAATATTCATTATACATCTTTTCATGTTTTATGTCTCCAGGATAGATCCCTAATTTTTGGAGCTTCTCAACTGATATTTTACATTGGCCAACATTGTATCTAAACTCTCTGTATCAGAAAAATTGGCTTTGTCTTCTAAAAAATAGTTTAGGTTAACTTAGTAACACAGTTATTTTTCTGTGAGCACATCATTTCACGTACGAACCCTACTATTAATAATTTTCTATACAGAGAAGTTCCCCTTCCTAATCTTATTGATATTTTTAAGCCCATTCTTCTATACTGAAGCATCTACTCCAATACAATGGCAACTCAGATTTTGCTTTTTGAATTAAATTTTTTGTGCGTGTGAAACCATATTGTAGGCTTTGTAAAAGCTATCAGGCAGCTTACCTTTAGATTTCATTCAGGTCCCGCCAGATAAGTCCTACTTGTGGGAGTAAGCATGCATACACAATGAAAACTACATACAAGATTTATCCTTTAAGTCTCAAAAGCATATTTTTAAGCAAATATGGATCTTAATTTTCTTTATTAATAAAAATTAATCACAGATAGAATTTATTTTCATGATAATTAGAACTTCAAGTAAGCAAACTTTCAAAGAACTTGATGCTTAATGCTTATCTGTTGAGCAACTTCTCAGAGGCCATATGATTGGTAACCGAATTTATCACATCATATGAAAAAGTTGCCTGTGCAATATTTCACATTAAGAAACTAGCAAAGTATCTGGTACTCTTATCTTTACCAGCTAAAATTTAACTTCTCTTTCTTTCTTTTTTCTTTTTAATTAATTAGATTCAGAAGCAGGAGAACTTGAGGGATGACTCTAGTCCGCTAGGAGAAGCTAGACAATTATTTGGGGATACCTAAAGAGTAACAGTCTTTGAGAAAAGTACTGTACATGTTTTACATGCACTAAGGCTTAAAGTTGTCATGGAATTTATAAGACAAAAAGAAATTTAATGCCTACCTAATAGATTCAACATCACACTGAACCTAAACCATTGTAAGTGATAGCAAATTTCTTTGAAAACCCTCATTTTATGTGTTACCTTTAAGTATTAAAAGTAGTTTTAATTATTATGTCATTCCTATAGTTAACAGTGTTTATTTAGTTTTCCTTTACATTGAAAACAGGGAGCAATTGTTTCCTCTATTATATTCACTTTTTAGGGAAATACCATTGTTTTTCTATGATTTTTGACTTTATTTCACTATATTACTGTATTACATTATACAATATATCATGAGGACTCAAAGGGTTTTTGGAAAGGAAAAATGTTGATCTATTGATTCTCCCATTTTAATAATGTAAATGAAATCTAGATAACCTGTAATCTCCTCTTAATATACTATCTTTTGCAAGGTTTCATTAGTATTTAAGGGAATTTACAGAAAGATGAAAAAAGGATTAATTCTTCCAAGTTTAAGAATATAAATTATTTTCAAATGTCTATTAAGAAATTATAAAACATTTGGCCAATTTTGGAAAATAAAAGATTTTTCTTTAGATTAACATATACAAATTGAAGTGTAATATATGAACATATGAGCAATTTTGAAAACTGCTTCAACTTTACTTCTGCATGCTTTATGTATCATGTAGATACACATCTATAAGTGTTCTGAGCAATAATGAATTTACATAAAGTGAGCCAGCAATATGTATTAATATTGTTATGATTAGTATTTTAAGTTAAAACAAATTTTTAAAATAGTTAAATACAATTTCATTTAAGCAAGACATCCCCCAATAATTTCTGGAATTCTGTATGCTTTTAATATGAGAATTAAAACTGAAGAGTTTTAGTTGCTTATCAAGTATTGCACACCTCTACTATCTTCTTTTCATCAGTTTCGAGGATAATCCATACCATTATGAAATACATCATTTAGATCCACTGATTTTTTCTTTACCAGAGATCCAATATATTGATTTGCCCAGAATAGGTATGCATTAAATACTTAATGAAAAATGAAATTTGTATACTTTTTATGGGGTAATGGTGGCTACCTACAACACATCTCAGCTTTGCATTTGCTTTCTAATGGATGAATCACATATGCTAATATACAATTATTTTAAGGGCTCAGTCACATGAAGATATGACTGAGGTGAAACTTTCCAGTATTTATAGACCACCTTCTCTATGAAAAGATAAATTAAAATTTAATACACACTAGTATTTCCAATTTGCTTTCTAAATTCTAAATTCTAAATTCTATTCTTTCTAAATTCTATTCTAAAAAAAGAGATTGACAAATTTGATTTTTAACTAAATTTTAATTAATTAGGATTGCAATACTCTTATGCATTGCTATTTAAATTATTATTGTTACTTAATATATTATTTATTTAGCTCCACTGATCAGATCAGATCATTTTGCATCATATGAGTTCAGGGGATATATAGGCATACCTCAGAGATATTGTGGGGTTCAGTTCTAGACCACTACAATAAAGCAAATACTGCAATGAGTCAAATGAATTTTTTTATTATTCAGTGCATATGAAGTTATGTTTACACTACAATGTAGTCTATTAAACATGAAATAGCATCATGTCTTAAAAAAACAATGTATATACCTTAGTTAAGAAATACCTCACATTGCTAAAAACTGCTAACCATCATCTGAGGTTTCAGCAAATCATAATCTTTTGCCTGGTGGAGGGTCTTTCCTTGATGTTAATGGCTGCTGACTGATCAGGGTAGCGGTTGCTGAATGTTGGGGTGGCTGTGGCAAATTCTTAAAATAGGGTACCAATGCAGTTTTCCACATCAGTTGACTCTCCATGAACAATTTCTCTGTTTCAAACAATGCTGTGTGATAGCATTTAGCCCACAGTAGGACTTCTTTAAAAATTGAAGTCAATTTTCTCAAACCACACTGCCACTTTATCAACTAAGTTTATATAATATTCTAAATCCTTTGTTGTCATTTCAATGGTCTTCACAGCACCTTCAGCAAGAGTAAATTCCATCTCAAGAAACCACATTCTTTGCTCATCCATAAGAAGCAACTCCTTATCTACTCAAGTTTACCATGAGATTGCAGACCTTCAGTCAAGCTTTAAGCTCTATTTCTAGTTCTCTTGCTATTTCCATCACATGAGCAGTTACTTCCCTCATGGAAGCCTTGAACCTCTCCAAGTCATCCATGTGAGTGGGAACCAACTTATTCCAAACTCCTATTAATGTGGATATTTTGATGTCTTCTCATGAATCATGAATGTTTCTTTTTAAGATTTTATTTATTTATTTGAGAGAGTGAGTGAGAGAGAGAGAGAGCCAAGCCAGGGGAGAGGCAGAGGGAGAGAGAGAAGCAGGCTCCCCGCCCCATCTTAAGCTCAATCCCAGGACCCTGAGATCATGACCTGAGCCGAAGGCAGACGCTTACCCAACTGAGCCACCCAGGCTCCCCAAATCATGAATGTTCTAAATGGTTTTTAGGATGGTGGATCCTTTTCAGAAGGCTTTCAATTTACCTTGCCCAGAGCCATCAGAATAATCACTATCAATGGCAGTGTTTTTTCTGATTGGTATGTCTCAACAGCAGGCTTCAAATATTCAGTAAAATTTGCAAACAGGTGCTGTCATCCAGGCTTTGTTGTTCCATTTATAGAACACAGGCAAAATAGAGATTTAGCATAATTCTTAAGGGCCCTAGGACTTTTTGGAATGGTACATGAGCACTGACTTCAACTTAAAGTTGCCAGCTATAGTAGCCCCTAACAGGAGTGTCAGCCTGGCCTTTGAAGCTTCAAAGATGCCTAGATGGCATCTTCTAATATAAGGTTGTTTTGTCTATGAAGATCTGTTGTTTAATATAGCCACCTTCATTTATTATCTTGGCTATGTCTTCTGGATAACATGATGCTTTACCTTACACTTTTATGTTATGGAGATGGCTTCTTTCCTTAAACCTTATGGACCAACCTCTGTGAGCTTCAAACTTTTCTTCTGCAGCTTCCTCCCCCCTCTTAGCCTTCAAAGAACTGAATCTGGCTAGAGCTTTGCTCTAGATTTGGCTTTGGCTTAAGGAAATGTTGATCTTCTAGCCAGACCACTCAAACTTTCTCCGTGTCAGCAATAAAACTATTTTTTCTTATTATTTATATCTTCAGTGGAATAGCACTTTTAATTTCCTTTAAGAACTTTTCCTTTGCATTCACAACTTGGTGAACTGGAACAAGAGGGCCAGCTTTCAAACGATCCTGGTTTTTAATGTGCCTTCCTCACTAAGCCTAATCATTTCTAGCTTTTGATCTAAAGTAAGAGACGTGCAACACTTCCTTCCACTTAAAATACCTGGAGGCCATTGTAGGGTTATCAACTGGCTTAATTTCAACATTGTTGTGTCTCAGCCAATAGGGAAGCCCAAGGAGAGAAAGAGAGATGGGGAGAACAACTGGTTGGTGGAGCAGTCAGAACACACACGATAAAGTGTGCCTTCTTATATATGCACAGTTTGTGGAGTCCCAGAATAATTACGATAGTAGCATCAAAGATCACTGATCACAGATTGTCATAACGACTATAGTAATAATGAAAAAGTGTGAAAGATTGAAAGAATTACCAAAATACAACACAAAGACATAAAGTGAACAAATGTAGGAAAAATGGCACCGATAGACTTACTCATCACAGGGTTGCCACAAATCTTAAATTTATAAAAAATCACAGTATGTATGAAGCACAATTAAGTGAAGTGCAATAAAATGAGGTATGCTTATAACATATTTGGTGATTCTTTAACTGGAAAAATAGTGCGTGGGTGCATTATTGCCTCCTAGCGTAAAGGACACAAAGAATTTTTTTTTTTAATATGGGTAGGAGACTACAAAAAAAAATCTCATATTTACATATAAATTTATGTATTACTATTTATGTTAAATATTTTCCAATTAAATTAAAAACCTATGAAATGTGAAGGGCTCTTTGCCATTCAACATTATGAGCATTTTGAAAATATAGACAGATATAAATCTATACCTATAATTTAAGTATTCAGATATCCTAAAAATCATTTTCACTCAGCAATTTTTCAAATTGTTATATTTGTGGATCACTTTAACTAACAAACAAAAAAGTTTAATGCAGAAAGAACAGAAACCTATTGCCTTCTATACATAATTCTAATGCAAAACAGTTAAAATTTTGATACTTTTTCCTACTTTTTTGATATAAAAAGCAAAAGATGTATTTTCATGTTTACCTTGAAAGACTGACTTGAGATTTAACATTTTTATATTTTATTCCCAGGTTTCAACTACCATTCTACTTTAAAACTGTGTAAAATATAAATTGCTGTTTTCAGTTCTCTGAGTTTAGAATTAATTGTGTACAAGTGTGGCCAAATCCAGTTGATTAGATATTTTAGCCCCAATTCAGCCTCCAGAAATTATATTACTCGGGTTTAAATAGTAAAATCTGAGTTTCAAGGTCCCTGTTTTATGATACAATCCCACAAATTACTTTTTTTTTCTCATTAAACTTTTTTGTTTTAATGGGTCTCAAAATTCTGTGACAGATTTTTGGTCAAGTTGTTTCCATTAAAAAGTACTGATTTTAAAAACTAATAGCTTAAAACTGCCACACACACATACACACACACACACACACACACACACACACACAAAACAAAACCAAAAAGAAATGGTCCACAAATTACTTTTAAGAAAACCGGATACACCAAATATTGTGTACCAGATATATCCAGTGCTTATTTGAGACTTCAAATTATTAATAATGTCTTTTTTTTAAAGATTTTATTTACTTATTTGACAGAGAGAGAGACACAGTGAGAGAGGGAACAGGAGCAGGGGGAGTGGAAGAGGGAGAAGCAGGCTTCCTGCTGAGCAGGGAGCCCAATGTGGGGCTCGATCCCAGGACCCTGAGACCATGACCTTATGTCTTAAATAAGACTTTGGGAGCAAGCTACAGATCCCATGACATTCACAAAATAAAGTGTTATTCCCCTGAAGGGTCAAAAATCATGCAAAACAAATAATTACCAGAGAAATAACCAATTATTACCTTACTTATCATTTTGGATTAATGTAGATGTGCCTTCATAGGTGGAAAATAAATTTAAATTTCTTATCTATCTTTATTTGATAACTAGTCAGTGATGTTTATTTTGCTGTTAACCAGCTCTTGCTATTCCAGTTTCTAGAAAAGCAGATTACTCCTGGGGGGATAAAAATGAATAATATCAATATTTGTTAATAATTTTACTACATTTCAGTGACAGGTATTACAGTTGTTAAAGTATTGTTTTTACTGTTCAGTCACTTTAGTTTGTCTGCCAGTCTATATTACCAATTACATAGTAATTTCTCTGACAGTGGCCATAGCAACATCTTTCTAGGTACGTCTCCTAAAGCAAGGAAAACAAAAGTAAAAATAAACTACTGGGACTACATCAAAAGAAAGAGCTTTAGCACAGTGAAGGAAACCATTAACAAAACAAAAAGGCAACCTACTGAATGGGAGAAACTATTTGCAAATGGTATATTCAATAAGGGCTTAATATGCAAAATATATGAAGAATTTATACAACTCAGCACCAAAAAAAAAAAAAAGACCAAATAAATAATCCAATTAAAAGTGGGCCCAGGAACTGAATAGACATTTTTTCCAAAGAAGATAGATGGCCAACGGTCACCTGAAGAGATGTTTGACATCACTCATCGTCAGGGAAATACAAATCAAAATCTCATGAGGTATCATCTTACACCTGTTAGGATGGCTAAAATTAAAAAGACAATTAAAATTAAAAAGACAAGAAATAACAAGTATTGGAGAGGATATGGAAAAAAAGGAACCAGTGTACACTGTTGATAGGAATGCAAATTGGTATAGTTAATGTGGAATATAGTATGGGGGCTCCTCAAAAAATTAAAAATGGAAATACTATATGATCCAATAGTTCTATTTCTGTGTATTTACCTAAAAAGACCAAAAACACTAATTGAAAAGACATATGCACCCTTATATTTATTGTGGCATTATTTCCAATAGCCAAGATATGAAAGCAACGTAAATGTCCATCGATAGACAAATGCATAAAGATGTGAGGTGTGTGTGTGTCTATGGAATGTTACACAGCCATAAAAAGGATGAGATCAGGCATTTGTGACAACATGGGTGGACCTAGAGAGTATTATGCTAAGTGAAATAAGTCAGACTGAGAAAGACAAATACCATATGATTTCACTTATATGTAGAATCTAAAAAGTCAAGCAAGAAACAAACAAAAAGCAGAATCAGAACTACAGAGAACAGACTGATGGTTTTAAAGGGGTGGGGAACAGGAGATGGGCAAAATAGGTGAAGGGGAACAGGAGATACGAGCTTCCAGTTATGGAATAAGTAAGTCATGGGAATCAAAGGCGTGGCAGAGTAGGTAAGTAAATAAATAAATAAATTGGATGTTTAATTAAATTATAGTATAAAAGAACTTAAAAAAGGCATTTGTGCAAATGGATGAAAAGGAAAATATGTCAAATGATTTTGACTGCCTTCCAGTGTTCTGATAAACCATATTGTTAAAAATTATGTACATTTTGACAGTGTTGAGTATTTACATTAACACGAATGTTATGTCCAACAAGGATCCAAATGCTTATAACTTTAAGGACTCTGAAGCAAATGTTCTTTCACATAAGAGAGTTTTCTCCTGAAATTATAAACAATGACCTGACATTATGCTGTTTACAATTCTTCATTGCACGTCGAGTATAGTCCAACTTTGCCCACGGCTTTCAAGGACTCAGGGGGTGTTACTTATTATCACTAACCTCCCCCCGCCGTTCTTTCCCTAGTTGTACATACTCCTAACATGCCTTCTTTCATCCCTCACTCATACCCTCCTCAAACCTCTCCCTTGGGGTCTGTAGCTCTTTCTTCTGCCTGGAGCATCTGACACAGATCTCCCAGTGGTTGGCATCTTGTCATTTTGGTCTCAGGTCAAATGAAATTTCCTTGACTATCCAATCAAAACTGGCTGCATCGTTCCACAGTCATTCTCTAGCCTTTGTTATTTTCTTCTCCTACTCAAATCTACTTGATTTCACCATGTTTGTTTACTGATGTACTTATTAATGTCTGTCTTCTCTTCCTGAACGTAAGTTCCATGAGAGCAGTGTGTCGGCTAGCTGGCTCACCAGTCTAGCCCTAGTAACAGAAGGGTGTCTGGCAAAATGGCCAAAATAAGATTTGTTGAACAAAGGAAGAGTAAATAAACATCTTTTCGGTATCTTTTTCCCGATCAAACATGTATTCTGCCAGGAAACTATGGAAATATAGCTAACCTTATCCACCGCCTCGTGATCATCGCCGGTGGATCTATCAGCAAATTCCAGTGACCATCTATTTAACTTGTTTTGTCAGATTCGTGTTGGTCTTACTGAACTACAATTACAATTAATAAGATAATGATATTTTTAACTTAGATAGGAGTCTATTCACATGATTTTCTTAATTTGTGTTTCTAAAGGTAACTTAGATCAAAAAAATGAGGAGCTAAATTCAATTACACAAAATTAATGACTTCCTTCAAAAGGTCTTTATACTGGGAACATATTCTGTTTTACCTATAAAATAATCTAGATATAAAATTACTTTGGAGTTTCATTAAAAAGTATTGATAAAATATAAAGCATACTGAAGTAAGGATATTAGAGAAAAAGTTTTCGTATAGTGTTCAAGAGCCAGCTTCAAAAAAATCCGATCATATTAGATTTACAGATTAAACAGAGGGCAGAACATTTTTAAAAGCTACATTAAGTTTCAAAAAGAAAAATCTTCTTGAATAAGAAGAAAGTAAAAAAAGAAAAATCTTTTTAGGGGAAAAATGTTAATATTTCCTAAGTACATTTTAAAAATTTTACATGGTGTAGACAGTATCCATCTCTACCCACACTTACGGACACACATCTTTTTACCACATAATACATTAATGTATGTTTAGTATATAAAGTACATTTTTAATTATAAAGAAAAATTATCTGGAGACTACTGCATAGAGTTCGAAATAAAACCATTCCCCGCCCCCCCAGGGCTTATAGCTTTTCATCATTAGCTTACTTTCTCTAACGGACAATCTGCATTACTTAGATTGTCATATTTATTCATTCAATTATTGTGTTGCACTCAACTCATACGAGGCAATGTTCTAGCTCTAAGAATATACCGGAAGACAAGGCAAAGTCCTACACAAGAGACAATCATGAGAAAACCATCAATAACCTCACACATATTAATTGTTAAATGCAAACTCGTAATCTCACATTTTGTTTGAACCTGGAGATATTTAGTGAGCAACATTTTCTAGCATTAGTCTAGTATCAGTAGCAGTATCACAGCAGAATTTGCCAACTCCAAGCCATCAATAATGAAGTAAATGCAGTCTCATGCTACGTACTGGGCATAGAGTAGGCACTTCACTACATATGTTGAAGAGATGAGTCAAAGCAGGGATAAATGAAACACTTCACTATCAATAGTCCCAACATTTTGTATCATTACAGGGTCTGCAATTAAGTGCTGGAAAACATGCTCTTTCATAAATGTCCAGTTTTAGCTGATAATTTACCAGTATCCATTTTGAAAGGATACACGTAAAGAAATTGCATTTTTTAAATTTTTTTTTAGAAATTGCATTTTTTAATGTTAAAGACAAAACTTCAATGCATGCGAAATTGCCATTAAAAGTTTTCTTCCCCGTTGTAAATTGTGCTTGAATTGGCCTGCAGAATCAAAAATATCTGTGCTCCTGTTCTCCAAAACCCAGAGTGCAGCGGCAAGCCAACTGGCAGGGCCCACTGGCAGCCTGCCATTCTCATCTGCGGTTGCAAGGCAGCCCTAGGGGAAAAGACAATCATGAATTCTGTTTAACGAGGGCCATAGAATGGCATTTGTTTCCTGATGGACTGTGGGTCTATTACTAAGACAAACGAGATGAAAGCCATTCAAATCCCACTTTCTGTGACTATGGGATGATCAGAGGACTGAGGAAGTTTTGAGAATAGAGATTATGCTGTTTGTTCTTCTTTGACACAATGAGAAAACAATCAAACTGAAAATAAACTTTCCTGCACCAACTGGCTATTTGGACTGGTATTTTCCCCCTGATTTGTCTTGGTATGGTATACAGTTGTCCTACATACGAGAAAATAACAATAAAAACAGTAACAGTAATGATAATTAACATTTATTGTTACCTCTTTCCAGGCATCGTTCCAAGAACATTGGCATTTATTAAGTCACTTAAATCATCCAAACAAGTCTGTGAGGTAGTAGTATTCTGACTCTAATTGTACAAGTAAGAAATCTGAGTCGGCAAGGTTAAGTAATTTGCCCAAGGTTGTTAGCCTAAGATTCTTATTCCAGACAACACATTTTCAAGCATATACACCGAACAAAAGATATAATGTATATCACTAGAAACCAAAATCACTAATATTCAAGCACTTACGAATGCTATAAGAAAATTTTGGTTAGTAAGGTTAGGAGTTTTGGTTAATAGGATAGTTTAGTTGGAGATGTTTCACCCCTTAGGGAGTTGAAGATAAGGAAGGATGCCTATGCATAACACCTGAATGGGCCTTTATATTTGGTTCATTTCCTAACTCGAGAATTTTAGCTCTGCCCAATGTTCTGGGGACTACGTCCACAAAATAAAACCTGGTGAAAATGCCAAAGACTCAGCACTGTATTCTCTGACCAACACAAAATTCCAAAAGCACTGGGAAGGGAAACCTCCCCTCTACCAAAATTTTAATTTGCAGTACACACTTATCAATAGGATTATTGTGATCTTTATGTGATGAGAGATGTAAAGCCATAGTACAGAGTTTCCCCTGTGGCACTTAATGAATTATATAGATCCTTATTAGTTGTATGGAGCAAATTAGTTGATGGCATCTAATGTGAGCCAGTGTCACGGCATCATCTGTCCACTGCTTTTAAAGGATCAGGACAACCTGAGATGTATGCCTCTACACAACGGTCTTGGACTATCATTTTTCAAGCTTACAGGGTTCTTTGCAACGATCAAGATCCACCTCCAAGTTTTGCACAGTGTCCAAGACCTGGCCTAATAATAATAATAATAAAAAAACAAAACAACACTTCAACTCCTGGTCACCAAACATTTAATCCTACCCAAAGTGTTCTAAGGAGAGTTTATTAAGTCATAGTTCTATGTTGATACCATTGAACTATGAGAAAGGAGAGAAGCTTTTCTCTCAAGCTCAGAAGACATTAATAATAGCCTGATACTTGGCATTTGATAAAAATAAATTAGACTTAATATTTTTTTAAATGATATTTCAAAGAAAGTACGAAAGTACTCCATAGCACATTTTAGTTTAATCAAATGTGTTACGTATTTAAATGCATGGTCTACTACTTCTGTCAGTATGTAAAAAAATAGGAAAAGTTTAAAATAAAATTTTAAAAACGCTGTCTTTGACTACCAACACTGTCTATAAATCTACTTAGATATTACATATAGGTCAAAGGACTTAGGTACATTATTGTGAGATTCTGAGATTTAAGTTAGGTAAATTCTTTAATTACAGGTTTCCATTAATTGAAATTCATCTCATTTTTCTGTAGAAAATGATTTTTTTATATGTTGAGATTTAAAATTCCTATTATCCTTTGTAAAAGACATAAAATTACTACTTTCTTTTTGAATTTATCAAGAAGAAATGAAGTTAATTCAAAGATATCTTCTTTCACATATTTAGAATCTTAATATTTTATATTGTTTTAAACAAAACTAATTAAATGGCTTTGGCACCTACATTATAAACAATTAATAGAAATATCACTGTATCCTAAATACTGCAAAGTCTCCATTTACATGAGGATATGTAGTTTGGGGATATTTCTGCCTTGAGGAGGGTTGTTGCTGTCCATTTTATTTTATTTTTTATTTTTTAAACATTTATTTATTTGAGAGCAAGAGGGAAAGAGAGAGCGAGCAAGAAGTAGGGCAGAGGGAGACCGAATCCTGAAGCGGACTCCCCACTGAGCGCAGAGACCACAATGGGAGCTGAAATCAGGAGCTGGCCGCTTAACTGACTGAGCCATTGAAGCATGCCATTGTTCATTCTAAATTAAGCTCACCTTGTGTATGTTTCAGAATATGTTCTCTTTATATTCAGAACAAGTTTCAAGTAAAATTTTTGGTGGTCTCTTGGAAAAGAGAAATTTATTCCACTGACTGCATTTTCCTGTTTGTTCAACAGAGAAGGATAGCTAAAATTTTCTCCTTCATAATTTACCTTAGGAATTTTCCTAGTTATTTCTTTATCATATATTTTCTTATCTCTTTTCAGGTACATTCTCCAATGTATTTTTCTTATAATTTATGTGAAGACACTACTCATTTACTATTTAGCACAACTGTAGAAATAGCCAGTTCTTTATTCAGATGGGGCAAGTAGCAACTTTAGGAGAAAAGAATACATGAAGTTCTAACTTTATACTGAACAATTAAGAACGGGAGAATATTAAAGAGATTTTGTGATATGCAGAGTTGGATATTAGAAATACACTCTTTCATTCATTTAGTCATATAGCAAAGTCACAGACTATATACAGAAACTGATTTAGCAGCTTTAAGACCCACCTATCTTTAAAGTTGGTATAATCATTCCCATTTTACAATTCAGGAAAAGGCTCAAGGATAAAGTAACTGTCCATCGGATGGCAGCTAAATAGCTGGGCTTCTCTCCTGTCCTTAGGTTTCTTTTGTTCATTTTCTTTCTCCGACACCACTGACTGCACTTTTCATAAGGTCCTCAGTATAGTGGGAAGCCTGATTTCTCTAGGTTGGAATCCCAAGTAGTCAAAGAAACTATAAACTGCGATTTAGTCCATAAGTTCAAATATGGAATAAACTTAGAGCATTTGACACAGTTACTGTTACTCTTGCACTTTTTATTGTTCTAGAGAGACTAGAATTAGCTCGTATTTTTAAGATACTTTGCACATATCACAATCTTTCATTATTGTGTCCTCTGGCTTAAAATATATGGTCCTATTAAAATATATTGGATTTAACAAAACGCATGTTTTTTTTATAGAATAACTTCAGAAACAAGTTTTTATAAAATAACTTTGAAAATATTTTTAAATGTCAATCACAGAGAAATGAAAATGTTTCTATGATAACATGTTTTATTTTTCAAATGAAAATACCATAGTTCAAGCCACCAAATGTGGTTTTTTTTAGAGTTTGTTTAGGATGTGGGAAACACAGAAATGCCAACTCTTTAGTAATTGCTAAAGCAAATATTATTTTACATTAAGCATTTAACAGGATAAGTATTATACCAAAGAATTTTTGATTGCCTTATTTACTATGTTGATTACTTAATCCTCTAATCCTAAATATCATAAATTAGTTTTATGAGGATAATACTTTGTTTCTTCTAATTTTGTATTTCAAATTGATTCTGTGTCTTGAAATATCAATTCTCTTATGAATAATTTATTTCAATACATAATTATTTATTTTTAAGGTATTTTATGGGATGCTATGGATATCTCAAAGGAAGGAATATCATAACTTCTGGCTTAAATAGTCATAATGTTAAGAACTAATTCATGGGATTTTACTATTGTCCAAGCTTTACAATAAGCACTGTCTCATTTATTCCTGACTGCAAGTCTATGAAACAAGTACTGTTATACTGATCCTCACGAAATGAGTAAGAGAGTAAGTGACTTGCGTGGTCACACAACCATGACGTCATGAGGTTGGCAGGGAGTCTTTTGTCACTAGATTATGCTGGTGGCAAAAAGCAAGAAATACTGTATGCCATAAGTTAAGACTCAGTAAGATTGACACTAAACAGAGAGATGATCAAAGTGATATTCACAAATCAGAACCCGGCATCGAAGTGGCATTTGTAAGACAGAAGCGAGATCTGGGCAGAGGGAAAGCATAGAGGAGCAGTTCCTGGTATTGAATGTCCTGACACTTGTATAATTCTGAGGGACCATCAGAAGACAGTAAAAGCAATATGGACACAAAGGTAGGTGGAAAGAACACAGTTATACCACTAATTATGGTTAAAATATCTTATCTTTCCAAACTTTACCAAAAAATATATCCACTCCTAGCCTCCCTCCCCCATGACCTCAGAAGGGTCTGTGTACATGAGGGGCCCTGAAAATTGAGGTCTCAAGGAAAAACACAGATGGTACTTTTTTAGGTTTTATATTATTGATTATTACAGGAACATATATCTAAACAATATGCATTAAACTCATTTCTAATTTATTAACTTAACGTACCACGGTTTTTGTTTGTTCATTTATTTCAGTTCTTTATATAATGGGACATAACTCCAGTCTGTAACCTACTGTTAGGCTTAGGTTTTAGTTTCAGTTAAAAGAAGTTTATTTTTACTAAAACATCATCACCTACTGGCCTCATTTTGGTAGAAATAATAGTATATTAAATTTTATTCAGATAGAAAGCTTAGTATCTTTGACTCAACTTTTCTATAAAATCCTCTTACAGCCTGTATTTCATGAGTGTCTAAGTTTTCAGGCTTTTTGTTTTTTGAGTATTCAGTGATGTTGGTATTTATATTTTCCTTCTCTTTAACACAGATGGAAAGAAATATGCCTAGATAAGCTGGCTTTGGAAATTATGCTTAGTATTGAAATAAAATCTTGCACACTTTAAAAAAAGTTTAATGTATAAATATGTACATTATTATATTCAGAAATAATATTAGTCTAGATGCTCAATAACTTTACTGTCAGTGTTTATATATTCTGATAAATCAGCCAATAGAAAGCCCTCTCCCCCAAATAAGACAAGAATTATTAGATTTGAAAAGGTCATTTTTATTCACTATTAATTACTCTTGCTTTTGATGTTGCAATTGCCAGTAAATCTGGAATTGTTTTTGTGTGTATGCTCATGCTCAAGGTCTTTATATTGGTTGCAATAATGGCAGTCATCCATTTGTCTGCACAATCCTCTACGTCTTGGTAAACACCTGCTGGCAAAGGCCATCAGCAGATCAATGTAGTTGGGCAATTTAGTTACTAGTAAGCACAAATCATAATGAGAACATCATAATACTTATACATGCTAGTTTTTAATTTTAGAATTTATGTTTGTCTCTATTTTCTCTATCAAAGTAATCCTTCTCAAACTAGAATTCATATTTAGTTATCTCAAAAATATTGTGGAATTCTCAAAAATAACTCTCCCCCCTCATAGTAATTTAAGTGTGTATGCAGGGAAGTAGGGAAAGGGGATGCAAACCAGTTATTTGGGGTTCAATGCTGGTGATTTTTTTTTTGGATTGTTAAACTATTTTCCCTATTTTTATATTGAACAGTTTAAAAACTTTTTTAACATTTTTAATAGCAGTTACTGCTCTGCTGGTTGTGTAACTAAGCTAATTTCTGAGGACTTTTATTTGTAGAATTCAAAATATAATTTGACAAATAATAAAATTATTATTTCTAAAGTTAATGATAGGCTCTAGGTAGGTTGTTTTTATGTTAAAAACACAAAAAGATGGTGTTTTCCATTTTAGCAACTCTAAGAAGTTAAGGAATCCATCTGGTTTTTATCAAACCATGCAAAGTACTGTTGCATTTAAAAGCATAGTTCAAGCTTGGTGAGGATTCACCAGCCCAAGTTCAGGTAGATCATAGAAGGTATGGAAAGAAACCAGACAAGCCTGGACCCTAGATTTATAAGCACTAAGACTTAAATAACATACACTGAGAGGAACAGAAAGGATAATTGGTAATATATACAATTATGATATAGCTATTAATTTATTCATAGTTTTCTTAGATTTATTATCTCTCGAATATTTGTCATATATAAGAGAATTTATTTGAATAATTCTCAATGCTTAAGTTTAACAGCACTGGCTTTGTGAATCTAGGAAGACACCCAAGAGATGAGACGTATTACATTTTGAGGTCTGTTTATTTTGGTACCCACTACTTAGCTTCTAAAGACAGAAAAGACTGCTTAACAAATATCAGTAAAGCAGTGATTTGTGACCTGCCTCTTGAGCACAGGTTTCTAGGGACATTTCTGACCAAGCTTCCTTTTATCCTACATGTTCTGAGTACCTTTAAGATTGACACCTTAAAAAGCTGCTAAAATGTCTTCTTCCATATATAAGTAAATACCACCCAACTGTCATTTCATGGTAGATACTTTAAAATTCAGTAACATATAGAATTTCTGCTATCTTGACAAATTTGTTTCAGATATATTTCCCTTTAATCAACAGGTATTAGAAACTATTCAGTCTTTAAATTTCTTTTATAAAATGCAATCTTAGCTGGGTATGGAGACAAAGTGTTGAGTTTTATGCCCAGCCCAGCCATTTACTAGCTTCCTATTCTTGACCAAGTCTATAAGGAAAAGACAGTGTAAAATAGGGACTATCTACATTTCCAAAATCTATTAGTAGTCATGTTAGTAGCATGATTACTTTTGCATGGTTTTTATTTAGAAACACTCTAGCTGAGGTTTTTCAGCTAAGTCTTGAAGGTACAGCAATATTTACATCAATGGAAAGAAAAGAGTTGAACTCTGGCTAGGACATTGGAGGTCCAGGAAATTCAAGTAGAGTAGGGAGTGAAGATCAACAATATGATGTAAGGAAAAGATCAAGAAAGATTATCTCGGAAAAGGGGGTCAATTTTGGAAAGAGTAAATTGGAGAATGAAAGATTGATTGCAACTGACAGAAACTGTAAAGCTCTGAAGAAAATATATTTAAGAAAAGTGAAATATAAACATTCAGTCTAGGTCAGTACAATGTGCTAATGAAGAACTGTACTTAGTGTTTTTGTGAAATGGAGCACAGTGTGTTTCTTAATGATATGCTGACGGCTGTTGTTAAGAGTTATTTTACAAAAAAATTCTTGAAGATTATTTAAGGTTTTCAAAACTAAATGTTTTTAAATCTAAAGAAGATTAGTCATTTTTTTAAAAGATTTTATTTATTTGACAAGAGACAGCACAAGCAGAGGGAGAGAGAGGGAGAAGCGGGCTCCCTGCTGAGCAAGGAGCCCGATGTGGGACTTGATCCCAGGACCCTGGGACCATGACCCGGGCCGAAGGCAGCCGCTTAACTGACTGAGCCACCCAGGCGTCCCTAAAGAAGATTAGTTAAAAGATAATCTGCCATGCATCATTTTACTAGTCAACATTATAAGCAATGGTAATTATTAATATCTCATGTGTTCAGTAACTTCTTAAAAAAGATTTCTTTATTTGAGAGAGAAGGAGACCATGCATGCACATGTGGGGAGAGAGGCAGAGGAAGAGGGAGAGGGACAGAAGACCCCTGCTGAGTGTGAAGCCTGGCGGGGCTCCATCTAATGACCCTGAGATTATGACCTAAGCCAAAACCAAGAGTCTGGTTGCTTAACCAACTGAGCCACCCAGGTGCCCCTCAATAACATTTTTTAAAAATAATTCAGTATTATTCAAGACATAGCCTCTTTGTTATCTTCCCAAACACTATAATCAGTAAGGCCTTACTCATGCTCTTTTCCCCACAGATGGAAGTCCCATGAAACTTTACTACATAACTTATTGCTAAACCAGATCATATCTCAGTCCCTCCCTCCAATTTGTCACTAAGTGATTTTTCTGTTCTTACCTATCATATTGTATACCACTTCACCCTTATTTTTATATTGCCCTTTACTATGTCAATTTCACGTATATTGCAAGCTCCTCAAACAGAAAAGTATGTTTTACCTATTTTTGCCTCTCTAGTGGGTAAATCATAATCTCTTTAGAGTCTTCATCCTTTGACAGTCTGATGGAAGCTATGAGCTCAATCTCCTAGAAAACTGCTTATGCAAACATACACACCACTTTTTATATAGAATTCTGAATATTCCAAAACGCTTGAGGCAACATGGATGCCCAAATAAGATATCCTGAATTAGTGTTGAGCAAACATCCCTGGATAAAGTAAGAATTCAATACATGCTTGTCAATGGATTAGCTATAGGTACTCAAATCATTTTTGATCGGGTTAAGAAAATTAACTGAACTAGGAACCCTGGGAGAAATGGGGCAGAAAATTAGTAATAGTCCAGGGACGGGAATGAGTAGGGGGAGTAGGGGATTTAGGAGAAATGAAAAGCTTTGGCCGTAGGTATTAACCTAGCTATAGCTGCTGTTTTCTAGTAAAAATTTACTACCAAGTACACATTCCTTATAGAGAAACAGGTAGTAAATCTGTGTATGTGGGAAAACTTCAAATATAAGAAGCCTTAAAGAACCTTGTGCTCTAAAGTAAAAATAGAAGTGACAGTGAGCAGGAGGAAGGAGGATATGCTGAGATGCAAATCACACCCTTGGTTTCCTGATGAAGCATGACTCAGAAGCTACCAAAGATATTAACCAATCACCAGGCAGAGGTAGGCTGAACCATATAGAGTTCAGAAGGTAGCCAGAAGTGATCTCTGAAGCATGTCAGAAAGTGAACAACTCCAACAAATTAGTAAGAATAATAATAGTCATTATAGATAAAATTAGCATTCATTGAACATTTGTCTGTGTCAAGCACCATCTAATCACTTTGCATGCATTATTTCTCAGTAGGTTGAATATATTTTATTATCGTAGCAGCTTGAATATGTTTCATTAAAGCTTAAAAATGAAAATGGGTCTATCCATCTAACTAGGGCATTATACACAATGGTATTAAGAAAATGGAAGTAAAATGGGAAATGAGTTGAAATAGTAATTTACTTAAACCTACATTACATAGCTGTGTAGTCTTCTACATACAAGGGCAATACTTAATCTTTCCAAATCACACACAAAAAATTTAAAGTATTTTTAAAAAATGATTTAAAGGGTGGCTCAGTCAGTTAAGCTAAGCGTATGCCTTTGGCTCTGGTCATGATCTCAGGGTCTTGGGATGGTGCCCCACATTGGGCTCCCTGCTCAGCAGGGAGTTTGCTTCTCCCTCTGCCTCTCTCCCCTCCCCTGGCTTGTGCGCGTGTGCTCTCTCTCTCTCTTGCTCACACTCCCTCTCTCAAATAAATAAAATCTTTTTTAAAAAGTATTTTTGTGTCTGAGGTTCTACCAATTTTTATTTTTTATTACTAGTACTGTTACTAATTTATATCTCACTTTTCTCATGTAATAAGTTTGCTTACTAATTATAATCTCAACATAACTTAGTTTAAATTTAAATTTAAATTTAAACTGTAAAGCCCTGAATTTAAATTAGGTAGAAAGTTTAAGTATTGTAGGAGGTTATTATCTTGATTTTACAAACTGACATTCTATCTTCCTGACTTGTGATGCTCCCAGATCACATGACTAAATAGCACTTACAGGTCATGAAACCTTATTAAATGACTTAACCTTAAATACCTCATATCTATTTATACAATATGTTTTTTATTTATCCATTCTTTTTCGCTTTACCAATATATAATACACTGTCTTATACTTTCATGGAAAGCATTTTTGTTTTTGGTCTTTCTTAGCTCTTTAACTATATTATCCTCTCCTTGAAAAAACAAAGCTTTTAGAAAAAAAATCTGGAATATGTGGCTGAGTGCTCATCTCATAGTAAGCAACAGTAAAATGTTTGCTGCGTGGGTACCTAAAACATCAGGAGTACATACTGACTGAAATATAGATAATCACATTTGTAAGCATTATAAATATCTTCTAACTGCTAATTTGTTGATATGAATTTAACTATAAGCAACATTTAGGTGATGGTTAATTTTAGAGAATAATATCAAATGTCTGACAATTTTCAAAATCAGCCTTCAGCAGAGTATCATTTAAATGTTGACACTGATGTATTTTTGTTTAAATGAAATTAAATGTAAAATATTGAAAAGCAAAAGCATTTTGTCTAAAAACAATTTTCTTGAAAATCAATGCCAATCCAGGTATTTTATGGAGGATGGCTTTTAGAACCAATTGCACTCACTTTATATTCATGAACCCTTAATGTTTCTCTTCCTCTGATTTAGAGAGTACATTAGTAAGTCTTTTAAGCCTAGGAATTTTTTTTTCCTCTGCCACTTTCCCAGATGCCTTAAAGTTAACCCAACTTTTATCTACTTGCCCCAAGACAATGAATTAGATGGCACGGTAGCTGGGAAATGCATGTATAAAATGCTAAAAAAATAAATAAATAAAATCAGTGTTATGATATAAGCTCTAGCTTACATGATGGAAATTAAACTCATTTTTATTATTTTTTTAAAGACAGATTTATTTATTCATTACTTTAGAAGTGGGGAGGGGAAGAGGGAAGGAGAGCTAGAGCACAAATGGTTGGAGGGGTGGAGGGAGAGGGAGAGGGAGACTCTCAAGCAGACTCCCCCCTGAGCACAGAGCCTGATGTGGGACTGGATCCCATGACCCTGAGATCATGACCTGAGCTAAAACCCAGAATTAGATGCTCAACCAAGCATCTAATGAGTCATACAGGCACCCTTAAACTCATTTTTAAATAAGCATTCTACAGTAACGTATTTCTGAACTTTCTACTGCTCTCAATATATATAGAGGCCATAAAATCTAGGAAACATAGAAGGCATAGGGCAATTTTGTTTCAAACATAAACCTACAAAAAGCTACTTTTCTCTGTTTCCACTCTTGCCCCGTTCAGTCAATCCAGCAAAATCATTTTATGCAAAAATGATCCCTGAAAAAAAAAAACACCAAAAACCTCAGTTGGAACATTTTACCCTTCTGTTCAAAACATTCCAGTAGCTTCCCATCTCATTCAGAATGAAAACCAAAGTCAACCCAGTGCCCTGTACCATCTGGTCCCATGTTACCTCACTGCAATAAATTTTTGCTTTCTTCATTACTTTAACCAGAGCACAATGGCCTCTGCTCTACTCAAATCACCATGCATCTCTTACCAAAGTTCAATTTCTCACTTCCTTCCGAGCTTTGTTCAAAGGTGGTCTTCACCTACCACCCGATTCTGATAAATGCATTGATGATAAAAACTCTCAACAAAATAGGTTTAGAGGGAGCATACCTCAACATAGTAAAAGCCATAAATGAAAAGCCCACAGCTTTTTCAATGGAAAACTGAGAGCTTTTCCTCTAAGGCCAAGAACAAGATAAGAATGTCTATTCTCACCACTTCTATTCAACATAGTACTGGAAAACCTAGCCATAGCAATCAGATAAGAAAAAGAAATAAAAGGCATCCAAATTGGTAAGGAATAATTAAGACTTTCACTATTTACAGATGACATAATATTATATATAGAAACCCTAAAGCCTCCACCAAAAAAACCTGATAAATGGATTCAGTAAAATTTCAGGATACAAAATTAATTTACAGAAATCTGTTGTATTCTATACACTAATGATGACTTAGCAGAAAGAAAACAATCCAATTTACAATTGTACCCCCAAAATAAAATACCTAGGAATAAACTTAACCAAGGAGGTGAAAGACCTATACTCTGAAAACTCTGATGACAGAAATTGAAGATGATTCAAATAAATGGAAAGAGATTTCATGCTCATGGATTGAAAGAACCAATACTATTAAAATGTCCATATGACTCAAAGGAATCCATAGATTTAATGCAATCCCTATCAAAATACCAGAACTAGAAGAAATAATACTAACATTTGTATGGAACCACAGAAGACCCCAAACAACTAAACCAGTCTTGAGAAAGAAGAACAAAGCTGGAGGTATCACAATCCCAGATTTCAAGACATACTACAAAGCTGTAGTAATCAAAACCATATAATACTGGCACAAAAACAGAAACATAGATGAATGGAACAGAATAGAGACCCCAGAAATAAACCCACACTTATATGGTCAATCTATGACATAGGCAGCAAGAACATACAATGGGGGAAAGAGAGTCTTGTCAACAAACGGTGTTGGACAAACTGGATAACTATGTGCAAGAGAATGAAACTGGACTTTCTTACACCATACACAAAAATAAACTCAAAATGGATTAAAGACCTAACTGTGAGACATGAAACCATAATACTCCTAGAAGAAAACATAGGCAGTTTTCTCTCTGATATTGGCCATAGAAACATTTTTCTAGATACATCTCCTCAGGTAAAGGAAGCAAAAGCAAAAATAAACTATTGGGACCACAGCAGAATAAAAAGCCTTTGCACAGCAAAGGAAACTGTCAGCAAGTTGACAAAGTAACTTACTGAATAGAAGAACATATTTGCAAATGATATATCCAATAAAAGATTAATATCTAAAATATATGAAAAAAAACTTACACATCACCAAAAAAAATCCCAAATAATCTGATTAAAAATGGACAGAAGACCTGAATAGACATTTTTCCAGAGAGGACGTACAAATGGCCAACAGATGCATGAAAAGATGTTCAACACCACTCATCATCAGAGAAATGCAATCAAAACCACAATGAGATATCATCTTACACCTGTCAGGATGCTTAGACTCAAAAAGTCAAAAAATAAGTTTTGGTAAGGCTATGGATAAAAGAGAACCCTTTGTACTGTTGGTGGGAATGCAAATTGGTGTGGCCATAGTGGCAAACAGTATGGAGTTCCCTCAAAAAATAAAAATAGAATTACTGTATCATCCAGTAATTCCACTACTGAGTATTTACCCAAGGAAAATGAAAACACTAATTCAAAGAGATATATGTATCCCTGTGTTTATTGCAGCAGTATTTACAAAAACCAAGATATGGAAGCGACCCAAGTGTCTCTCAATAGATGAATGGATAATGAAGATGTGTGCATACACACACACATACACACACACACACACAAATGGGATATTACTCAGCCATAAAAAAAGAATGATGGACAATATGGATGGACCTAGAGGGTATAATGCTAAGTAAAATAAGTCAGATAGAAAATACCCTAAGATTTCACTCATATGTGGAATTTAAGAAACAAAACAAATGAAGTAACCACAAAAAAAAATACAAACAAATGACTCTTAAATACAGAGAAAACCTGGTAGTTGCTAGAGGGGAGGTGGGTGGTGGTGGTGGGGGACTGTGTGAAATAATGGGAATTAAGATTACACTTCTTGTGTTAAGCACTGATATGTGTATAGAATTGTTGAATCATTATATTGTATACCTAAAACTAATATAACACGTATACTAATTATAATTCAATTTTTAAAAAGCTAATTGCATCAACAAATGACTCCATACATAATGAATCCTTAAAAATGATCTATTCTGAAATAATTGTATGCTGCTACAGATTAAGATAGCTTTAACATGTAAGAAAAGAATTGTAATTGAAATAAATTTCAACTTTATATTGCAAAAAGGATACTTTTTTTCAGTACAAAAAGAAATAATAATAAAATGCATTCTATCTTCATCCCCCAACACTGGCACTCTCTACTTTCTTTCCTTGTTTTGTTATTGTTCTTGTTGCTTGTTTTTACTTCTTTGATGGCTCTTAGCTACATAAAACATACCACCTTCCCTCCATCCTACCTCATTCCCTCCCTCCCCCCCTCTCTTTTTTTCTTTCTTTTTTCCACTTGTTTTCTGCCCCCAATAAAAGCTCTTTGAGGGCTGCTAAGTTGCTGATACTGAGTATTTTTAAATTAATGCTCAGTTTTCTGAATTAATGAAAGAATAAATGATCTAGATCCTATTAACTCTAAAGCCAAAGCCTCCTCATTGAATTCCAGCTGTAACACTTGCCAGTGGGTATGATGTAAGTAATAGCATCATTTCTGTGACCTCAATTTTCTCATTTCCAAAATTATCCTAACTGGGGCAACTGGATGGCTCAGTTGGTTAGGCGGCTGCCTTTGGCTCAGATCATGATCCCAGGGTCCTGGGATCGAGCCCCAAACTGAGCCCCACACTGGGCTCCTTGCTCAGCGGAGAGCCTGCTTCTCCCTCTCCTGCTCCATCTGCTTGTGCCCATGCATGTGCTCTCTGTCAAATAAATAAATAAAAATCTTAAAAAAAATGAGAATAGTACAAACCTCACAATAGGGTTGAAATAGGATTAAATGAGTAATGCACAAAAATTCTTAGAATGGTACATGGCATGTAAAGCTCTCTACATGTAAACTATTATTATTAAATTTAATGAATTTTATAAAGACCCTTAAACACTTCATGTTCCTTCAGATATCTTCCATGTTGTTTTTTATTGTTTTAAAATATTTGTCATATAGCTAAAATGTGCAAGATAATTCTTAAAAAATTTATATTCCGAAATTCTTTAAAATCCTTGATTAGCATATTGCAGCCCCCACCCAAAGATATATTAAATGTGATTATAAAATTTTTATTTATAGTAGTGTCTGAACATATAAAGGAACTCAAACATTAAAAATACTATAGAAGACTATGATCTCTAACAATAATAATTGATGGAAATATCAATTTTAAACAAGATGTTATAATATCTGTCACCCAAGAATACTTTGCAATATGATAAAAGTGGAACTTTAAAAAAATCTTTAAATATAATTAGATCTATAAAATCATTTAATATATCTTATGTATATTGACACAATCATTACAAATTATACCAGAAAATACTTAAAATTATAAAACTGAATTAACTTAAAGTAAACCAAATCACTTGCATTTAACATATTTTATAGAATTATTTCATGTTACATTAACCAAAAATAATTTATATAACTCTAATATTAAAAATATATACATTTCAAAATCATTATAGTTTGTATGAAATAAAGTATCCAAAATAAAATCATCTAATAACTTAAAATCTGCATTACACACATTGTATATAATGGAATACTGATTTTAAATATAATATATATTTGCATATTAGTAGATATAAGAAGCTCTTAATAGTGCTTACATCTGAAAAGTAACAAGGGATCTGAAAGAAGAACTATTTTTCAATTTATACATTTTTGGATTATTTGAATATTTTAAATATTTCATAAATACATTTTCATTTAAAAAGTTAAAGTATTTCTTTAAAAGCATTGCTCTTTATTAGCAAAAAACCATACTTTTTTAAAAAGTTTCCAATATAAAGAAGTAAACATATATTGAAAATCTATATAGAATGAATAGCTTTGTTTCTCAGTAATAGAACTCTTTGTGTTTTGAAGGTGATACAGATTTATGATATAACTGAGAAAATGATTAAAAACAGAGTAGTAAGAAAAGATGAAGAGGAGGGAGGGAAAAGGTAAAGCAAAGAATGATTATCTATTTGAAAGACAGCATTAACCCAAATAATCTGAAATAGTGGTCCCATTAAAGTAGAATTGAAATATATCCTTCAACATGTTTATACTCTTAATTATCACAAAATGAACACTTAAATCAACACACATTCATTTGGAATTTAATAGTGAGCTCTGCGGACAACTTATTTGGGGAAGTAAAGACTGCTAAACATAAAGTCGTCATCTTTTGCCTTGTATAAAAATGAGCGTCAACTATAACTAATTCCACTTCATGAAGATTCTTATTACCAAGATCACACATTTAGATACTATATTAGTTTGAAGAAAAATAGGAATGAGTGAGAAACAAATGAAAATAAAATCAAGGATGATTCATCCAGTAATATCCATCAAAGATTTTTAAGTGCTTACTTAAGTAAGTGCTAAGGACTACTAGGTAGGTCAACAATGAGGATGTAATTGGAAACAACATAAAAATGGTTCCTTCACTCATAGAGCACTCAAGTTCAATCTGAGTTTCTGCACTGTGATAGTAAACATTAATTCTTCATTGCTATAATTTTGTAACTTAATGCATTATTGTTGGAAAAGAAGTATAGAAATGAAAACATATCTCACAGATTTTTTTGACACAATTATTCTCAAATGAGTAATCAGTAATCAAAGAATTTTAAAGATCATATCAGCCTGTACTTGTTATAGTCTCACTATTTTATCTTTAGATAGAAGATTTATTTTTCACTGCATTTTTTTCAGATATTTTCTGGAAATGTGTTTTCACACCCAGAGAATGTTATATCACAGAGCATTCCCATTAAAAAGAAAAGAAACAAACAAGAAAAAAAAATCTGTGATGTCATGATTTTGAGAAAATACATTATCAAAATAATTGGGAAAAAAAAATCCCAAGATTAAAATTTCAGTGCTATAAATTTAAAGCACCTCTTTACTACATTCCACTTAAGATTTCCTTTACTTAAATTTAGTCTCATGAGTACCCTCAACTATAAGATATGAATTTATGAATACATTTCTTTTTTAAAATTTTTTAAAATTTATTTGAGAGAGAGAGAGTGAGAGAGAGCATGAGCAGGGAGGAGAAGGAGAAGCAGGGTCACTGTGAGCAGGGAGCCCAATGCAGGGCTCTATCCCAGGACCCTGGGATCATGAACTGAGCTGAAGATAGACCCTTAACCTGAGCCACCCAGCCGCTCCTAAATACATTTCTTCTTTAAAAGCAGTTAAGTATTCAAAAATTTCAAACTTAAACTCTACTTAGAGTTTCCCCAAATGTAAAAAAATTTAAAAAAAGTTTCAATTACTGTTCAAATCCCTCTCTACAACAGTTGGCCAATTTTTGACAGTTCTGCGGTTTTTAAAAGTGACAAATTCATTCTCTTATAATATGGAAAAGCTGAACATTTGCTCTCAAACATAAATAATAAAAATTTATTCCTAAAATTTTTTATGTAATAAAGCCATATTGCATTTTTGAATTTACAGTGTTATTGTCTGCCCATAGCAGATACATCCCACAGTACTTGAAGCATAGGGAGCAGCATGTGCTAGGATCCTGAAGCAGGAAGAATATTGGAATATTAAAAATCTGAAAGAAGACCAGAGTGACCAGAGCATGAAGATGAGAGAAATAATATGAGAAATTAGGCTGGGGAGTAGCAGCACCCAGATAATGCATTGATTTGAAAGTCAAGTTAACAGTAGAATTAAGAAGGCCAGTTTGATTTGATTATGGTGTAGCAATGGAGGTGGAGAATAATAAATAAATTTAAAAGATATTTGTGAGCCAAAAATGATCAAGAAGGCTAAGGATGAGAGACCTATGAAAGCAAGTTTCTAAATAACACAACTAGTTGGATGGTAGAATCATTCATTAGGATCAAAGATATTGGGGAAGGACTAGATTTGTTGGTCAAATGAATGAGTTCAGGTTCGGATGTGATGGATGTGAGGAGTCTTTAACATATCCAAACAGATCTATTAAATCGGCAGTTGTTTTCATGTCAGGACTCCTAGTAAGTCAGAAGTGATTTAGTTTACACTCCAAATTTGCCAGGAGTGCTAGCATTTTTCTTTTTTAAGATTTTATTTTTAAGTCATCTCTACACCCAGTATGGACCTGGAGACCAAGAGTCACATGCTCTACTGACTGAGCCAGTCACAAGCCCCAGGAATGCTGGCATTCTTAATCTAATACATACCCATTGTTTGAGATTCAGGTCAAGAAAAGAGAAGCTTTCATTAAAGAATGAACTAAGCATCCCTCATAATAATACAAAAGTCCCTCAGAGTGCAGATCATGCATCTCCTCCTCTATGAAGCCATCGCTTTCTCAACTAATTCATCATTCATTCTTACATGGTTTCATAAAGCTTTGACTCTCCAGCTGCAACTTAGAGAAGAAGCTTTAAGAACTTGACAAAATCCTCTCCTTCCAAGACCTGGGCTATGTTATACATTCTGCACCCTGGTAGTTGTTGGACATGGAGACTGGGTCTGACTAATCATCTCTGACCAGAAATTATTCATGCCTTTTATAGGGTCAAAGTAGTTAAATGCTGGTGAGAAAGCTTCCAGTGCTTTCCTCCCTACTGCAATGAATCCTTAAATATTATGTTGAGATGACAGTGTTATAAGTCACTGAGGCCCTCATCAGTCTGGGTCCTTGAATGACTATGTAGATCTGAGAAACACTCCCCCTCACCCCACCACTGGACACAGGCAAGTGCACCCACACACGCGTGCACACACACACAATGATCCACAATGGTTAAGTAGTAGAAGCAAGAAATAAGGCTTAGGTGTTAAGCCACTGAGGTCTTCCTATTGTTCTTTGCGAGAGTAATATGCTAGGCGAAATAAGTCAATCAAAGAAAGACAAATACCATATGATTTCACTCATATGTGGAATTTAAGAAACAGAACAATCATAGGGAGAAAAAAGAGGAAAACCGAGAAACAGACTATAGAAAAAACTGATGGTTACCAGAGGGGAAGTGGGTGGGGGGAATGGGTGAAATAGTTGATGGGGATTAAAGAGTGCAGGAGTGATGAGCATTGGGTGATGTATGGAAGTGTTGAATCAGTAAATTGTACACCTGAAACTAATATTACACTGTGTGTTAACTGATTTAAATAAAAATTAATAAAATAAAATAACACAATAATCCACTGCAAATTTACACAAAATCACCCATATACGAATATAGCAAGAACATTATAATTTTGGTATGGAAATTCTATTACACTTCATGCATTTGCAGTATGACGATCCCTTATATTCAAAATAAGCCACTGTAAATTTCTGTATATCCATTGTACTTACATATGCTTAATGGAATTTTTAAATGCACTATAATTTTTTGAAAATTGGTAATACTTTTATAAGAAGTATTTTTAAAACTACAGATTGCTACCTGTAAGTAGGTTGTTAACTTACTTGGCCATGACCAGATTTATTTAATGAATTAGAAAAAAGGAAAATTGAAGAAGAATACTAGAACACAACACCATGAAAAATATTTCATTGAGAGACGCCTGGGTGGCTCAGTCATTAGCGTCTGCCTTCAGCTCAGGTCATAATCCCAGGGTCCTGGGATTGAGTACCACGGCGGGGTCCCTGCTCCACTGGAAGCCTGCTTCTCCCTCTCCCACTCCCCCTGCTTGTGTTCCTGCTCTTGCTATCTCTCTGTCAAATAAATAAATAAAATCTTTAAAAAAATATTTCATTGAACTTCTGTTCATATTGTGTGTGTGTGTCTGTGTATTAGGTATACATAATAGTTCTATAGAACACTCTTCCAACTGTCTCTCAGGCACTGGCAAGTCAGAGATGATAAAAAAATATCATTGCAAAATCCTGAAACACTTGCAGTTAGTGGCACAATCAGCAATATTTAAAAAAAATCCAAATATATGCAAGTATATATGTACCTATGTACTAAAACATAAGGTATGTAGGATACAAAAGAGCCTTGATTCCACAGATAAGGAAAACAAAGCATATCCCTTATTGACCAGAATATTGATCATAATACTTATCGTAATACTCTTGCTATATTCACACACAGGTGATTTTGTGCAATTTCAGCAAAGAAAACTCCATAGGTTATTCTCAGAGTATAATGTCCAGAGGAATCTTAAGGGAAAAAAGAAGACCATTTACGATTGACGCTTTAATTATTACTTCATTACTGCTGTGGTGTATTGAGTGGTACTGCAATCTCACAAAAGTTAATATACCTCTTTTAGCATCCAGTTTACTATCATAAAGTGACCTAGGTAGACTTGGGTTATTGAGTTCTTGAAATCAGGATATGAAACTAGATAAAGGAAAAATAATTTCCGGTTAATGCTCTGAGACCCGTGTTGTCTAAATGACAATCAACACAAAATGATTTGTTTCATTATGTTTCCAGTGTTTATTTACTTTTGTTTCAAAATCTAAATTAGAGTTTTGTAGGATATAATTGAATATATACTCAAAAGGAAATTACATTGAAAAAAATCACTACTGTAATAAAAAGCCAAATGTTCATGTAAATTCAGAGAAATAATAAAATTGGGGGTAGGCCATGTATGCAATTCCCTTAGAAATGGAGGGCAAAACAAGAAAGGTTATCAAGATTCAAGAGATGATATATAGAAAGTGTCTATGGAATACATGCCACAAAAGGAGTTACACTTCTAAAGATGAATATGGAGAATGAAAATACATACCTGTAAGACTCCTAAGAATGCATTTGAAAGTCAGGGTGGAAATAGTATGTATTCCATGATTGTAACCATTAAAAAAATGTAAGCCTCTGGGGCACCTGGGTGGCTCAGTCAGTTAAGAGTCTGCCTTTAGCTCAGGTCATGATCCCAGGGTCCTGCGATCAAGCCCCACATTGGGGTCCCTGCTCAGCAGGGAGCCTCCTTCTCCCTCTCCCTCTACTGCTCCCCCTGCTTGTACTCTCTTACTCTCTGTCAAATAAGTAAATAAAATCTTTTTTAAAAAATGTAAGCCTATGAACACAGACTGGAAATGTATTACACAGATAAGAGATACCACATATATTTAAATGATTTTGAGGTTATGTACGATCATACTGTTTTGAAAATTTCCTTAATCAGGTTTAAAGATTATTTTAATTAAAATATTAAATCATGGTTCTACTCATGAAACTAGTATCTTTACACTTCAGCTATATTTGCTTTCTCTGTCTTCCATGAGCAGGCCAAACTCATTCCCTCTACAGAGCTTCTGCACCCGGTTTCCTCTGCCCACAGTGCTCTTCCTGGAATTTTTACGTAGCTGGCCCCTTCTCCTTTTATGCCTCAACTTACATAGTTTTAGTTGACCAGAGTCCCCAATGTTGCCTTATTTATTCGTCTGTCTTATTTTATTATTTTATAGCATTTCTCACTTTTTGAAACCCTCTTAGTTGTGTTTTGCTGTTACTGATGTTGGTTTTCATTGTCTGGATCAATCCCTAGAATGCAAGCTGCCTTAAAAAGCACAGAGCTTGTCTGATGTATTTGCTTCTGGATTCCCAGCATCCAGAACAGTGCCTAGCATGTAATAAAAACAAGTTGGTACTTCCTGAAGAAACACACATTATTTCTAAATAATTCCTTTTCATTTCGGGGTACAGCAAGGAGAAAATGTATCCTAATTTTGTGCAAATGCATTCTGTTGTATCTGTAGCAATACGTAGGTGGTTAGGACAATAGGGTAGTTATAGATTTGAAGATCCCCCCCTCCCCCACATACACACACAACAAAAATTTGAAGTATTGATCTATGCAGAGCTGGCCCGGTACATATCTTCAGTTGGCTGTTCTGAGCTCTACTGAGCTCAGAATTTAAGAATCCTCAAGTTCTAGAAGTACCTGCTACTATATTAAAAAAGAGAAAGAAAGACAGTAAAGACTCCCAAAATTAGATGACACTCAACTTAGCCCTCAGCCTCTGATATTGTCTTTCCACACAGATTTAGTCATACCTGTTGTCAAATTATTGAGTATTTCCATATTTGTTGGTAAATGGTCATTGCTTCAAGCCTCTGAGTACCACTACTCTCCACAACCTCAACTACTATGGACCCTTTCCTTGAATTTCCTGGATCTTCCCATGACCCACCAACTGAGGGGTTAGTGGCTGGAACAACAGGGGCTCTCCAGGAGCCTGCTCCAGCATTAAGGCCAGCTGGCATCCTTTCTCAGGGTCAGTGCCTATACCTTATGAACTGGATGTTTGCTGCTTTTGCCTGCCCTAAATCTAGTCATTTTCCTTCTTGTAACAGCAAAACTCTTTCATTTAGTTAAGTAATGCTATGTCCAACTTTTATATCCAGGGATGGCACAATGCTCAGCTTAGATAAATATCCTATTTCATGGGTTCAGGGCAAGTGACCCAAGTTGTTCCCATCAAACTTATCCTGGAATTTTTTGACAAAAAAGATGTTCTCTTTACATCAAAATTTCTTACATAACCCTATAGTCACTTGGTGCATTCCGACCACTGTAAACAAAGAGCCTGAGTCGAAATAAAGTGATGGCAGAGGAAAATAGATCCAAGATAAGAGGCGGGGAGGGAGTAGGGGATCATACAGTTTGATTTCCCATTTCCGTTTTTTTAATTTATTTTTATTTATTTTTAAAAATTTTTTTTTTAGATTTTATTTATTTATTTGACACAGAGAGAGAGACAGCAAGAGAGGGAACACAAGCCGAGGGAGAAGCAGGCTTCCCGCAGAGCAGGGAGCCCGATGCGGGACTCGATCCCAGGACTCCAGGATCATGACCTGAGCCAAAGGCAGTCGCTTAACCAACTGAGCCACCCAGGCGCCCTGATTTCCCATTTCCTGCCAAGACTAAATCCAAAATACTCTTGAACTTTGTGGTAACACGAGTTCTAAAATCCCTTTTCTTTCTTAAATCATTTTTAGTTAGGTGGACATTTTGCAAGTGAAATAGTTTCTAATAAAAATGGGTGACAAGGGTGGTCAGTCAGATCGGCACCCGCTAACAAAGTATAAGACAATTTGCAAACATTATTACATTTCTCTTCCTGGTGAAGCGAACCCTCTAGCAGTGAAATATTTTACTGAAGCTCACCATGACAGAGTAGGTATTTGTACCCAGGTCTATAAGACTCTTAAGTTTCATGCTTTTATCACATCACCATGATGGTCATATTGACTCAAACTATGAAGTGGATAAAGTTTGCCTGTGTCTCTTCAATCTTTTTTAGACACCTCTAATTCTTGGTCACCATTTGCTCCCCTTCTTCCGCTGAGGAGCTTAATGATAATATGATTGCTTATGGTTGAGTACTGGTTCTATAAATAGACTGCTTGGGTTTCAATCGATATCCTACTACGTAATAGTCATAGGACCCTGACAAGTTACTTTTCTCCCCACAATTTTCTCATCTGAAAAATTACAAATTAGTACCAACCTCTTAAGATTATTGGAAATATTAAATGGAGTGGAACATAGAAAGTACACAGAAAAGTGCCTGACATGCAGGAAGAACACAAGAATATGATTAGCTTGTGTTTGTCCAATAATCCCCATAAATACCTCTCCTATGCTCTAATTAATCTTGCATTCTTTCAATAGGCCTTTCCCAATTAAAACTCCTGTTTCCTTGTATCAGATAAGCTAGAGAGTCAATCAAGTTAGTCCACATCACAACGTGTATGGCTCTTGGCAATCACTCCCAACTGTGTTTATTTCTTCACACTAAGAATTGCCAACTGATGGGCTTCACATGAAGACTGAATAATAATTGGGCTTGGATATGTTCCTTGCTTAGCATTCTCTGTCTTGAAATAGAAGAGAAAAGCATCGATAGATTGAACAACTTCCATTAGTATTAGGTTCAGGAAGCAGTAACAAGTTGCGTGTGTGAGTGCAAATGAGGAACATAATGAGAGACAAAGATGGAGAACTTGGGGTAAAGCTACAATACTCATTATCTCAATCACATCTCTGTGCACTTAGGAGGTAGCCTAGGACTCTGTAGTTCACAAATAAGGAAACAAGTGTGATTACATTTCAAATTGCAGTGATATAGCAATGACTAAGGGCCAACCGAGCCTAGTGACTCAAGCTTAGTGACTTCTCTTACATTTTAGAAACTGTCCTTTGAATAATTTTAAAATACAAATACAATTTATTTCAAAGTTAGGGTCACAAGAATAATGACAGTATATTAAAATTTCCCTATCTTTTCTTTTTTTTAAACTTTATTTTATTATGTTATGTTAGTCACCCTACAGTACATGATTAGTTTTTGATATAGTGTTCCATGATTCATTGTTTGCATATTACACCCAGTGCTCCATGCAATATGTGCCCTCCTTAATACCCATTACCGGGCTAACCCATCCCGTCACCCCCCTCCCCTCTAAAACCCTTAGTTTGTTTCTTGGAGTCCATAGTCTCCCGTGGTTTGTCTTCTCTTCCGATTTCCCTGCTTAAATTTTTCCCTTCCTTCTCCTAATGTCCTCCATGCTATTTCTTATATTCCACAAATAAGTGAAACCATATGATAATTGACTTTCTCTGCTTGACTTATTTCACTTAGCATAATCTCCTCCAGTCCCATCCATGTTGATGTAAAAGTTGGGTATTCACCCTTTCTGGTGGCTGAGTAGTATTCCACTGTATATATGGACCACAGATGTTTGTTTCTAATTTTGATAGGAAATAGCAAACTACTTCATATATAGTGAGAAAATGTGAAAACGTACTTTTTTTTCTTAATTAAATGCTGAGGCAGTATGATTCAGTAGGTGAAAATTATAAAAGGCTTCCTAAGTGTGTAACCTGCAAGCAGGTAACTTAATTCCTTAGTCTCCTTTATCACGTCTGTAAAATGGAGAATCTCTTCATCATCAAAATCAAGTAAAGCAATGCAATTCTTAAAAATACAGTGCTATATTAACTGTCATGAAAACAGTGATTTAATTGTTGTCATTAGAAGAACAAAGTAGGGGGGAAAAGTACCTAATAGGATATGCCATTTGTTGGGACTTTCAAACATTATTGTTCTATCTCTCTGTAATCAAATTTGGTCTAGAAATTACCAATAGGCTAGACTTTACCTGTAAGACCTTAAAAACATTCAAATCATGGCACATTCCATAAACAAATGAAGAGGCTGCTCCCTTATTTATATATACAGCTGTTTTGTGAAGCTAACCTAAAATGTATACAAATTAAGAAATAAATTTCTTGCTTGTTGACAAAAAAATAAATCCAGCTGGTAGAGATTAGTATGGGCCCTAGAGTACTAAGCTCCCAGTTCTATAGGAAAATAATTCATTAAGATAGAAAAAGGAAAGAAGGAAAAATAAGGAGAGGGTCGGAAGGGAAGAGGTGAAGAAGGAAGAAAATGTAAGGAAAGGCAAGGGCGTTACAAGATTACTCTTAGCCGGAGAGCTGAGCAAATCTCTTCCATGCCGGAAGGGAGTAGTAATATGCTTCAAGGCATACAAGTCCAAAGGTCCAGAAGTCAAGAGAAATAAAACTGTCACTATGTGTTCAATATATAAAGGATGAAACAGATTCTCAAAGCCAGAACAGAAACTGTCTACTCTTTCCTAAGGAGTTGGCTCTCCACGGTCATCAATATTCATTTTGTGGTGTTTATAAGTGTTGGGAAGTACCTACGAATCTCGTTTTAAAAAAAAATTGGAAATTTGCCTATCAAGTACTTTTTGTCTTTATGTTTTCACAATTTAAAAGAAGATCAGTTTTGGTCAATTTAGGAGTGTGTTGGCTTTTTGTTGACAAGTCACTTTCTTGAATTATTAGATGTATCTCAAGGTGGTTGCTTGGTTTTTTAAATTTAACATAATTTTAAATAAAAAACTAAAAATAGATACATGTACTATCATGTTATTAACTAAGCTTTTAACATGAGAATTTCCTGCACCCAGACAGATAAAACTCAAGCATTTCTAGGCATATAGTGGTCTGATTCATATATATTTAAATATAAAAACTGTGGCCTTGGAGTTTGGACTCTGGTTAAAATAGGATGGTGATGTTATTCTATTTATAGAAGAGATTCTGGTGCTCTAGAAACATGCTGTAATGCCCAATGGTTCACTTTATTCATTCCTCAAATCTGATGAAAATGCTGAGGATTAGGCAGAAAGCCAGCCTTGTAAACCAGGATCTGGCAGAGAATCTAAGTCAGAAACAGATTCAATGCTTTGCTACCTTGTCTTTCTCGTAAGAAATTGTGTCAACTGTTCTTAATAATCCTGCTAACTCAAAGCCTGATGACTAGAGAAGCTCAGCTAGGCCTTCTTCTCCTGTGTTATACCACTTGTCCTTGTCTCAAAAGTCATTATTTGTCTAAAAAAAAAATTGATTTTTTTTCTCAAGTAAGCAGTGTCCATATTTTACAGGTGGTGACCAAGGTCCTATCCACTGTTTACATTGCTAGAATACTGGGGTACAGTACATCATAAAGAAAAAAATACACTCAATTGGCTCTTTCTTCTCAAGGAGAGAGCACACAATTCTAAATGGACATTTTTGTGAGTCCAGCCTGCTGCTGTGATGCTATACTGCTGTTTATATTTATAGTAACGTTCACATAAAATTATGTCAGAAAATAAATTATTAATAATCCATCCTAAAAGCAATCTTAGGTGGTGTTTTACAATAATATCTAGAAGTTCCACAGAAAAGCAAACCAATTCTCAATTATCTGTGATGATAAGGATGAGTTACATAAATGCTTAAGGGCTCCAGAACAAGACACAAGTATGTATTTCAGAAGTACTAAAGCCTATCCAAGTTATCTGAAATTCTTTTTAACAAAAAATTCAGCTTTATCCACTGTGTTAATAAGTATAAAAAGTTACACTGATTCATGGTTTAACAATCTCACCATTTGCTTGGATCATTTGTGAGTCATGAAAAGAAATTACATGGAATAAAAGCTCTTTTATACGTTATCGTAAAACATAGAAGATCAACATCACATTTTAAAAGTGTTAGTACTAACTTTGGTATAGCTGTGTATGTTTTGTCTGAGTATTCCGTGTGTTTTTGCCTCATGTTGATGAAAATATGCCCACAAATCTCTCAGTAGCAATTAGTAAATCCAATTACCCGCTTCCAAGCTCAAGTGAAGTCTGGGCCACAAGGCTGGCCCAGAGAGGAAATGGACCTCAGATAAAAACAAGAGACTGCCCCCTGGAGGCCACACCCCAGGGGGAATTCTCATCAGAGGTGCAAGGTGGTCTTGCCTACCTTTCACCTCAATTCCCATGTGACTGAAAAGATGGTTGCAGTCAGGGAGGATGTAGGAGAAGGACAAGAAATAGTGTGTCTTATTTAAGCAATTGTAGTATAAAAATGTTCGATATTTAAGTAACTCTGTGATTCTATTTGTGTTTAAGTGCCTATGTGCATTTTATCCTTGGGTAACTAGTTGAATTATTTAGAAAAAACATACAACTCCTTTTACTCATAATATTCTTTGGCAAAATATAATAATTATATGAGTTCTACACTGTTTAGAATTAAAAACAAAGCTACATTTCACAGAGAAATAGGTTCACTGGGATGAGGTAAGACCCAAGTTTCAGTACAATATCTGGATTTGATTAATTAGATATTTCAACCAAAAATTAATTCCTGACTGAGGCACTTAGCCATATATCTTACCCACAGTATTTGGGATTATTCTGTGCTCAGTTGTTATCTGGTATGCGTGATGAAATGTTGTCTTACGTGACTGTTAGGAAATTATACCTTAACCAAATAGTTTCACCAGATTTTTACACTAGCTGAAAAAGGCCATTCTCATTTTGCATGGAAATTTTCCAGCTCCCATTTTGTACAAACAGCTAAGAAATAAAGGGCATTTATTATCTTCATCTGCTTTACAATTTTCCAGAGCTCCTCTTTAACAAAATTACTCCCTATGTGTCTAATTAGTAGGTTCAACATACTACATGTGAGACCAATATAGGAATGACCATTATTTTTTTCTGTATCTCTACAATAGCAGTAACCAAAAAGATGAACTGTGACCTCCCCTCATTTACATTACTGGTAAATTATGGAAACCAGCATGCCACATAAACTTCCAAGCACTGAGCACTGTAGAGACAAAGGAAACCCAGAGAGAATAAGAACTAGTTCTACACAACTAGAATTTATAATTAAACTAAATATAAAAATTAGAGAAATTAGAGAAATAATTTTTTAAATCTGCTTTGCATTTTTTAAAGATGTGGCAGAAAATTCATTTCTAGTACTATTATAAATGTGTTATTTTTATTCCAAATTGGGCTTTAATTTGTTTTAGAACTCTCTTAAATATTGCTTTTAAATTAAGGAAACAGATATTTTAAAAGGAGGCTTCTTTGCAAAAGGACCTCTATAATTCTATTTAAAACTACACAAATAGCATCCCCAGTGCTTACTCTCTTGACAACATAGCATATTTCGCATTGTATACACTAAAATAATAGTTTTGTTTAAATAAAACAGTAAAGGTTGAAGTTTTATTCATAGATACAAGAAAGGGTGGCATGTTTTCTTACTTACAATAGATAGCATGAATATATTTGCAATATAATTTAAAATAAGTTTATTTTCCTATTTCTAACACATGAGTAGACTGACGTTCATATGCCCTGCTGCCATAGTTTCTTATAGTCCATATAAAATAGTTCTTCAAGAACTCTTAAAATGACAGAGAAGCTAAAGGAAAAATACTGTCTTCTTCTATCTGGAGAAATTAAATCCCTGCTTTAAAAAAATGGCCATACTTAATGGAGAGGTTTAAATCAAGTTTTCAAAAATACTACAAAAAATATTGATCATACCTAGAGTAATTATTAAAGATATCAATCCACACCCCCTTACCTGAAAAAGCAATGATAACCATGTCATTCAATTATGTAAAAGATTGGGAACAAATTTACCTTTATGCAAATGTTCAAAGAAACACCTGATAGGAGCCTTAGAAAAACAAAAAGTTTATCCCTCCATTATGTCCAAATCATGTGAAAATATGACTTCAGCTTGTTACCTGTATATAGAAGTGCATCTTCTTGTACTGAGAATTTTTTCTTAATACAAGATTCATATAAAAATAACTTTTTGCCAAAGCCATGGAAGAGCTATATAAAGGGAAAGATCTAGACCCCCTGTTAATTTTGCCTCTGGGTATTCCTAGGCTTTCAACCAAAGAACCATTAAAAGCATCCCCAAGACACTGTTATTTTTCTTTGGTACTTTTTACAGGAGTACTCCCTAGCTTCACAGATTATTTGATACTTTCCATTAATCTCTAATCCTTTTAGAAAATGTTATGTAATTTAAAAATGTACACACACACACACATATATGCATACATACGTCCCTAAATGATAAATACTTATGTAGTTAGACGCCATATACTTTATTCCTGTTTCAATAGCTTTGGTCAATTTCAATGGAGAACAAATTCAGCTAAAAAGCATCTCTTATACATTAAACTTTTGATACAGATGGATTTATGACAAACAAATCATTTAAAAATTTTAAAAGTCCACAAGTAGATCAGATATTTAATTTTAGAAAGCATTATTATTTAGCAAAAACACTTGCAAGACCCACACCTACATTATTCTATGGCAGAAAGTCAAACTTTGGTCTTAGTTTTTTGTAGTAACAGACCAAATTTGTTCCATTATGTAATCAAACAGTTTTATTTCTGCTTTCCCTCCCCCAAATCATCTAATCACTACCATTAGAAAAAGAAATGTTATGTTCCAATTTGGCTTTAATGATATCTCTTCCCGACTGTTGCACAAACTGGAAATCATAAGAGACATAAGTATTTCAGGCTCATAGAATTGTCTGTCTTAAGTTGAGTTCTTTAAGATTAGATGTTTCTCAAAACCTGTTCGGGGAATTTCTCTAAATCGATTTAATAAAATGACCTCGAAAGAGATGAATTGATATCATGTCCATGGTGTCTTTAGGCTAACGGGAAGTTCAAATTAACTTTCAGATTTCTAACACATTCTGCATTTATTAATCTTCTATTTCATTTTGCAAATATAATTAAAACAAGCTACTATATTCTAGTTTTATTTTCAGTTAGCACCAAGCCTAATATGCAAATCTTATCATGTAAATACCATGTTATCCATTTTCATATTTCTTGATTAGAACTATCTGATCATTTGACCAAATAGAATAATATTCTCTGTTAGGAAATGAAGCTTTGAACCACTCTGTAACAACTCTCTATTGTGTGGTATTTTATGGAATTAACAGTTTAGGATTTCCTCTGTATAGGAGCAGACTTTAGTTCTGATAAAAATATGTTAAAGTCTAATTACCATATTTGCTCTGAAACATTAATAAGATTTGCTAAGATATTCTTTTTAAAGGAGAAAATATGAAGATTGTATGAAATTATCACACTGCAACATTTTGTGGGATGACAGGGAAATAATTTCCTACAGTGTATCATTTCAAGTCTCTCTCAACCCACTTACTCTATATTGGAATTAGTTCTGACTTCTAGAATATAAAGGCTTCATTTTTCCGAAGTATGTGAAAAACTAAATACTTATATGCATCTCTCTCACATGTCCTTGCTATAATTAATATTTGTAAAGAGACATGAAAATAAATGTCACAAATCAAGCCCAAACTTTTACCTCTCCTAAGACGGTAGAGAAATAAGCAAACAAAATCTTAATTTGCTCACATGGGAAGAAATTGGGTTTCCTTTTTGTACATCTTTTCACGTCTAAACTTGTTAATTCCGTTGTATACTCATGAAGCAATTAAGCGATTGCCCTTTGGTCCTTGTATCCAAAAGGTGGCACCTCTAAAAATTAGTTAACTTTCAACAGAGATACTACATTAAAAATTAAAAAAAAGGCATTTAAGTGTCAAAGCCCTAGACAGAAGATCTTGTTTTTGTGACTCTAGGTAATTCTACTTAGATAGGAAAGATAAGTGCCTCAAATGGAAAATGGGTTTAGAAAATATGCATTACATTGATGGTAAATGAAACCAGCTCTTCTCTAAGTCAGTGTATAAACTTATACACTAAAGATATGTGCTGAAAAAAATACTTTCTGGGGTACGTAAATTAGTGTGGAAGAGCAGACAGAGTTAGAGAGAAGATTGCCTTTTCTTACCCCAAGTGTGCACAAAGAAAAAAATGTAAGACTTGGCATTTCCCCTGATAAATCAAAGGAAAGGATTCATCTGGACACTAACATCTGCTGGCTTCTCTCTGCTCATGTAGGACCCACTTGGAATGCTTTCCCATTACATTCAACTAGGCACTTCTCTCTACCTCCTCCCATCTGACAATAATCACTTAGCCATCTCTGATGAATAACAGGAAAGGAAAGCTTATATCACTGATGATGGAATTAGATGCTGAAGCTGCTGTTAAGGCTCTGTCCAACAAGTACCTTTCACTTGACCTATTGTGCCGGCCGGCAGCCAGGGAACATAGTTGTTTTGATATCCTTCTCTTTCTTATAATAAGACACGAGAACAAAAACAATTTTCCTTTTAAGATTTTTAAAATTTGAGGCTATCTTCCTACCATTACTTTCTAAACTTTGTTCCAGTACAAGAGGATTCTTGGCCAACTGAGCTTCCATGTGCCTTCCAAATGGAGTACTGAAATTGCATAAAAACCATGTTTACATCCATTAAATATTCTCATTAAAGGAAAATAAGGCAAGGCATGAATTTGATATCCAGGCAAAAAAATGCAAACATAGAGAAAAGGTAGAATGAAGTGGCAATTCATACACAAAATTAGCTTTAACAGAAAAGTGAAACAGTTGCTTTATGTCACCGAAGGGTTAATATTCAATAAAGTGAAAATCAACATGTATACAAAACTAACTAGAAGATTAGCCTTCTCAAAGTAGAACTCCAAACCTCTTGATAACACTGGTGTCACTTACAAATGTTTTGAAACTTTACATTTTTTGCCCCCCAACAAAAAGGCCATACCAGAGAACCTCAGGAAAGTAATAATCTGTTTTTAATTTTTTTTTCTTTACATGAGAAACCCCTGAAAGTTCAGACATTACCACTGATGGGCAATACCAAATCAGTCCCACAGGACAGATGGAAACAGGAAGAATCAGATGGTTAGCACTTAAAAGCAACAACAATTAAGCAGTTGAAAGTGGGTTAGATCAGTGGTTTATTTCTGTTTAGTTTGAAGGAATCAAGTAAGAGGCACAGCCTCTTGCAAGGAGGAGATCAAGTCAAACTTGATGCTTCCCCTCTCTGACAGCCCGGGCTGGATGGCTTGTCTACTCCCTTTATTCAGTTTAATTGCTTTCTGTACTCTTAATTTTCGCGGAGGTTGTATTCTACCTCGGTTCCCCACCCCGGCGGGGGGGGGGGGTGCAAAAAGAAATCTTTCTCTTTTCTTCACCACCCCCCTCTTCCCTCTGAGAAAAGGCAATCCCCTCCAGGATGAGAAAGAAACCCTGTGCCTTCTTAGGATGGGAGGAGGGTGAAGACGCGAGAGAGACTGAGCGAGGGGTGGGGGAGGTGAGAGATTGAGCCTGGGGGTGGGGGTCGGAGAAGAAAGAATGAGAAGGAAAGAGGGAGCAAGAAGATGGGGGATGCCCAACAGCAACTCCAGGCTCTAAATCACGGGCGCTGTGCAAAGTGCTTTTCCAGGAGATGTACATGTGGCTCATTGTATTTCTCACAATAGGCAACCCGGGGCTCCCTCCCCAGGTCGCAGCCTCCCACCACCAAAACCCAAGTGTATCGAGAGTAAAATCTTGAGGACGGATTCAAGCAAATGGGCACCTCCGAGGTGGCCACGCTGCCAGTCTCGCTGTCTTACCTGGAGGACCAGAAGGTGGTGCCGGTCTCCGTCCCCACTGCTCTCCCCGCGTGGACCTGTGCAAGACACACACGTCCTCTTGCTGCCTCTGCTCTTGGAGGGGCAGCCTGCAACACAAAAGGGGTGTGTGGGTGTGGGTGTGTGGGAGGTTTCTCAGGGTCACCAGCTGGTCCCAGCTGGCCACCCCCACCCTACACACACCCCTTGGGGCGCTGAGCCCCCCTCTCAGTTGAGCACCACCCTGGGGGGCTGGCCCGGGGTGCAGCCTCAAGTTGCCGCTGCTAAGTGCTGCTGCCACAGCCGCTGCCGCCGCCGCCGCCGCTGCAGAAAGAGGAGGTGAAAAGACACCGAGGGCAGTACTCGGTCTAGAGCATCCCCACACTGCAGCTTCTCCAGGAATCCCTCCAGTGAGGAGGCGGCCGCCCATCAGCTCCCAGCCCCAACCTCCTGATTGGTTCCACCTCGGGTACGCTGCTCCAAGGAGCCAATCCGGGCGCACTAATAATAGGTGGATCCGCTCAGCCAACATCGCCCATCCCAGTTCTGTTAGTGTCTCTCCATCCCCATAGCGGACAGGGACCAGAAGAGGGAGATTCGGGAGGGCTGGGGGAGGGGGTGAACTAAGAGAGGGACAGATCCCAAGGAGACGGAATCAAGGGCATCTGATAAACCCTTTGGGTAGGCTCAGGGATGCCCTGAAACCTGTTCAGCAAGCCATAGGCACAAGAGAAGGAGACAGCATAATACAAAGCTTTCCCCCCCTTTCTTTCTTTCTTTTTTTTTTTTTTTTAACTTTCAATCAAAACCTGCTCTGATACTGAGCATGCCCAGACTGCAACAGCACCCTAGGAGTTCCGTTGTGTGTGGGCTCGCAGGCTGTGGGTTTTTGAAAAGGTGGGAGCGGGGAAGGAGAGGCAGAAGTTTGTCTTTGGCCATTTGACCCAGCAGAGTTGCAAAAGCAGAGCAGGGAGGGGGATATGAAAGGATCCTCAAACTGAGACACAGGGAGGGGGTCCTCTGGGCAATCTGAGGCTAATCATAGTATTCTGTCGGGGTTCTGGGGTGGAAGTGGTGGGCAGAATAATCTGAGTCTTGCTAGATGGATGCCAGCCGACTTTTCGTGAAGGGTGCTGTGGACCAGCAATGCTGGGGAAGATCCGTCCCATAGGTGGGGCCGGGGAGCGCGACTCCACCCAGCAGCTGCGGCAGCCAGGCGGTGGAGAGTGCACTGGGAGTTTCCACTGCAGCCACCACTAAGTTTGTAGACTTGGGCCAAGTGCGACCCTGTTGGGAATGCAGTTCCTGTCAGTCCCTTCCCCCATCTCTCTCCACCCTCCCCAGCGCAGTGAAGACTAAAGCATGGGTTCCCTCCCGCCTTCCTCTTCTTCCCCCTGAACGATTCTGCTCGGAAGTAAGAAGCTTTTCCCTTGTGAGAGCGGTGCTGACCTGATTGTCTCTAAGCTCTAGGGCAATTTATAGCTTGGTAATACCATACGAGAGATACAAAACTGGGAGGTTCAGCGAGTGGGGGAAGGGACAGCGAGCTAGGTGAGGGACGGAGCGGAACCTGGCTTCAGGTAGGAGCAAGTCCATTCTCTGCTCCTCAGGTGAAAGGCTTTCAAAACGCAGAGAAGTTTTTCCCTTTCTCACTCACAGACCTTGCTTTATGGCCTTTGAACCTCTGATTCGTTTTGTTTAGAAATCCCAGCAGTTGGTGTAAACTTGATCAATAGCTATAAATGAGAACTCTCCTAATTGGGCTATTTTACTAACAAGAGTATCATGGCATCTCAGGTAAGGACATAAATAGCTATCTCAATTCCCCAAACCCATCCACTTTGAACTGGAGTTTCATTAACATTGGTTTGCAAAGGTAACTGTAGCAAGAATTCAATTAACAGTAACACATTTCTTGAAGTTTTAATTAAATCTCTCCTATTTATGTAATGTTTAAGATTAAGATCCTTATTCTAAGTGTAGGGTAAGAGAAGACAACCTTGATATAAACTAATCCTTTTAATGACAAATACTTTGAGTATCCTGCAAAATTGTAATTTTATGTAAATTATTATCTTCCATTTTCTAAAATATTTCTCAAATCTTATTTTAGAAAAGTTTCTCGTAGTGGGAGAATTGAGGTAATAGATGTTAATTTAAAATAAATTTTAAGTATTCGATGGGGAAAAATGGAGGAGAGGGGAGGAGGAGAAAGATAAGAATAATTACCTCTTTAATATACATTTTCCAATAAATGTCTTTGTATGAGAGGATCATTATAACATCCACTTAAAAGAAATCTTTATTCTAAAAATATTCCCAGCACAATGTCTAGATCCCACTTATTAAAAGCTGCATGATTTTAATAGTTGCATTCAACAGCTGCATGTAGAAGCAAGTAAACTCATTTTGAAGAAATTAGTAAGTAGAATATGAATCCAGTTTAGTTATCTCTGTTCCAGGCTCTGGTCCTATCAATATTTTAGCCAATTTCTTTTCCTGTCTACCACCCTACCTCATATCATACCCGACAAACATTCTCTCTCAGTGGTTAGAATCCTAGACAACTTAAATGGCATTAGATGTTTGTATCTCAAAGTTCCTCAAAGGAGACCATTGGCTGACAAGAATTGGGTTTTACTTGTATACTGAGATTAAATTTACAATTAATACCATTTCTGTTCATGAATATTAAGAAGACTCTACTAACATACTGGATGTAGATAGACTTTAGTTTTTGCAAGAATAAGATTTTTATTCTCTCTCCTATTCTTATGTTCTCCCCAAACTCTGGGGATAGGCTGAAGACCTCTACCTGGTACTACGAGGTTGACATCACCTCTTTGTCCTTTATAGAAGACTTGTCTCCATTAAAGGAAAGATCAGGTCGTTTGTCCTTTTCTAATTTTATTTCTCAGATACTCTTTAATCTAGACCCCAAACTACTGACATTTAATTTATCCCTTCATCGTATGGGATTTTTAAAATATTATTTGCTATTTTAAAAGTGTTTTCATCTGTTTTGCTTAATGTTTTGCTTCTCCGTTCTTTGCTTTAAAAAATACTATTGTTCATTCTTCACATTTTTTGCTCTGATTAAGATCTCATTTCATCATTTTCTTTATTCATTTTTCAATGGATTCATTTATTTACAACTTTAATGTTCCCTTTGCCATCTATTTTAGGCTACTCAATCAGAATAGAAACTAAATTGGATTGGGGCACTGAGGAGAAAAGTGTGTCTTATGGCAAGTGTGGGAATTAGAGACTTTAGAAACTAGAAATTCATTAAGTGTAAACCTAGCCAAGGCTTTCCATAGACCACAGAAATGATACACAAGAGAGGTACCAAGAAAATCCTCCATGTTGGTATAAAGGCGCTTGTATATCCTATATAGCGGTACTATAGAGTTCCATTTAATCAAGATGTTCACATGTCATTAAACATTATACCTTTAATAACCCATTAATTGTCTGGTAAAATCCATTCATAAGTATCATTTTGTGAAAAAAATGAAAAAATAATCAAGTTTTCTAAATTTTACCTATTGTTTGTATAAATTTATAGCTTTTTTTAAATTTTATGTTTATATACTTTCTGCCATTGCCTTTCAAGATACAGCTTTTTTTTTTTTCCTTCTTTCTTTCCAGGACAAAGAATTGATTGTTTGTTTTCTGGGGCAAGAATTTGGATAGAATTCCAATTTCACCACTGATTATCTGTACGATCTTGAAAATGTACAAAACCCCTTCCAAGCCTCCATTTTCTCATCTATAATATATACATAAAGATACAACCTATATCCTTAAGTTTTCTTGTGAGGATAAAGTAAAGCAGTGCACATAAAGTGCTAGTTCCATGCACATATCCAGGACTCAAAGATATGAACCATTATTATTATTTTATCATGATTGTCACTGCTACTACTGTACTTTTTCAGATTTCTAATTTCTAGATTTGATTTTCTCCCATTGTTCAGTCTATTTAAGCCAATAGTGGGGTGTACACTCTTCACCTGTGAACGTTGACGTTAGAGGAAAATTAAATCCATATTATAAGAACGTGCTTATACATAAAATGTCAATGATTATCTCTCTGGCATATGTTACTCTTAGACTGTAATCTTTTAGGAAATGAATAATTTTCTTTTTAGAGAATATGCACTTAAGTACTGTTTTTTCATTAAAATTTAGTTTATATTACTTTTTTAAATTAAGAAAAAATTCTAGTGCTAAAAAACTCATGAACACTGTGTTTTTGTCTTCTAGCAAACAAGTGGAGCCATCTACTTGTTTTAATGACACTTAAAGGCAGAGGAGCTACCCACTCTGTTTTCCCTTCCACTCCTTTTTCTCAAGATCATTTGGCCTCGCAGTACGGCTAATAATTTTATAGCTAACTGGTGAGGAAAAAACATCAGGGCTCTCTGTATCAGAATTAGATAAAAAGAAATTAACCACATGCATTTTTTTAAAACTGGGCACGCACAATGTTAAATAAAGAGAATTCAGAATTGAGCTAGGGGGAAAAAATGAATACAGATGGAAGTCAAGTCTCTGGGGCAGAGAGTAAGAGCCCCGTAATAGAACTATAACACTTTACAATTTCCAAAGAAAAGAAAGAGCTAGCAGTATTCAATGTGGCTTTATAAAAACCTTTTCTTAAAGTTATGACTAAGAAAATATTGGAAATGAAAAGGAGGACAGTGACTCAAAAAGTAATATAGTGTGTCAGGCTATTGAGGTTAGCAAGGAAAATATTATTTAGGTGAATCTATCTCAAGGGCAAAATAAAAGTAGCTTGAGCTAATGTTAGCTAAAGGTCTGAGAAAGAAAACAAGTGATATATTTTTCAAATACTCTATTTTATAAGAAATATGTTGTGGTGAAAACAAGTTTGCTAAAAGAGCAAGAGCAACATTAAATTTTATATTAATTCCCTCTGAAATCAGAGGGAGGATTTCTATTAAATGAATATATAGAAAATCATAGTTCAACTGCTTCATTCATCTTATGTGAAAAAAGTTTGTCCAGAGAGATTAACTCACTTACTTAAAGACACAGAAAGAGTTATTTGTGATTGGATTCATATAGAGGAATAAGAAAGAAAAAATCTTGTCGTTTGTACTATTACTCTAGGATAAAATTTTTAACAAGGAAATAAGCAAGAATCTCAACAACTTTAACCCTTTTTAAAAAGTTCCTTAGATCTTAATTTCATATAAAGAATACCATGAAGAGGTATTCTGAGCAATCAGGCAAAGGTAGCTATTTTAATTCAATGATCAGAAAAGGTTTTCCCAAGAGATGAAAGACCTCTGGTGGTGCTAGGTTAAAGTAAGAATTTAACATTTGTGGTGTTGAGCAGATGGAGAGCAGATTCTGTGCATGTCTAACAGATCAGAAGACCGTGGAATTGATTTGGAGGAAGTCAATGAGAAATTCAGAAACCAGGTAGCAATAGGCCAGTAAATAATGGTAATTCAGGAAATTAACTTTGCTGTGCTGCCTATTCCTAAGACTATAGATATATGTTGGTAAGAGAGTGACTGTAGTAAAAACTGAAGTATATACAACTGAGATTTCCATGATTTGATTTCTTAAATGTGTCTACAAGATGCAGCTTTCTTAGGTCTTTTATCTAACTAAGGTTGAATGTTTTGGCATGTCTAATGTAGACATTCATGCTAAAAGAATTAAGAACTTCAGACCATCTATTCAATGATTATTGCTTATAATTGTTTTATTCTTTTCAAAATGCCTTGATTTTTTTCTGCTTAAGTATGGGTTTCTCAACAATCCATATGTTTATACTTTCATTTAAAATGATGGGTTTTTAAAATATTAAAAAAATGAACCGGATTTTTTTGTTTAATCTCAATTAGAATAGATGTGCTTAATCTCAAACTTTACATACAGAATTTTTTAATATTATGCTTTCAATTTTTGTGACATTTTATCTGTTTGCAAACCACATATTGAACAGTGCTAAAATAAAAAAAAATGATTAAGCAATCTGTATTGTTAATATCCCCAGAAGTTAACATTTAATTTTTAAATATAAATTGTTTGTGGTTCAATTATAGTATTTTTTCCTTAAATAATTGTCTTAAAGAACAATTTCTTTATATACTACCTCAAGCCTTTTTCAGGGAACCCATCATCAGGTAGAAATTTATTTCATATCTTTTCTTCATTAAAAATATTTCTTCTGAATGCTTTACAATATTTTTTATTGTTTGTTTGCTCTTTGCAAAGTTCTTAGAGGTTTAAGTTGTTTATCCTTTATAATTAACAAGCTTAAGGTTTAATAGGGAATTAACACATGGAGCTTATGGGAAGCTGTTGCCTGTTTACTTATTTCTGTAGGTCTGTAGCCAGCAGTCTAGTTATGGGTCTGCGAGTGTTAATGGGGGGAAAAAACCTAGACATGGGATAGAGAGATGCAAGGACAAACTAGAAACTGAGAATATTTCTGTTACACATCTGTCAGATTCTGTCTGACATCTGAGCATATGAACCTTCAGTGAATAACAGCTACAGCTTTACTTCTGTCTTCCATATGTCACACGAGTACCTCTGGACCAACTTTTTTTTGGCATCATACATAGAAGCTTCTGGAAAACAGTTTGCACCTTGACACATTGACACAAAACTATGTGAGAGATGTATATGAAATAAAGAATATGTAATTTGCAAATTATGTTTCTATATGCCAACAGTCTTAGAAGAAATGAATTTACCAAGTTTTCTAGATAAATGGCCAATATACAAAAATATATTTCTATATATAAGAAACAAATAGAAGTGACATTTAAGGGGTTCTGTTAAGCATCTGTCTTATGCTCAGGTCATGATCTCAGGGTCCTGAGATTGAGACCTCACGTCAGGCTCCCTGCTCAGTGGGGAGTCTGCTTCTCCCTCTTCCTCTGCCCTTCCCCCACCCCCGCCATCACTGTGCTCTGTCTCAAATAAAATCTTAAAAAAAAGTGACATTTAGTATGATACCATTTATGATAACATCAAGAGATATTAAACACCTAAAAATAAATCTAACAAAATATGGGTATAATCTCTACATTAAATATTATACATTGCTGAGAAAAATTTAATGAAACCTAAATAAATGGAAAAAAATGTACCATATTCTTGTATCGGAGGAGTAAATGTTGTTAAGGTGTCAGTTTGTCCCATATTGATTTGTAGATCCAATTCAATACTAATTTTAATGTAACTTGGAAAGCTAATTAAAAATTTATGTGCAACTCTAAAGGTTTTATGTTTTCCATGAAATTATCAAAGAAGTTCAACAGAGTTGAAAGTCCTACACTACTCAATATGAAACTTTTTATAAAGTTTCATATTCATAATATTCACTTTATTGATACAAGAACAGTCTAATAGAACTGAAAGTAGAGTCCAGAGACATATGTATATATACAGAGAGAGAAAATTACCTAATTTGTAACAAAGGCATATCATTAATTCAGGGGGGAAGAATTTATTTTCAACAAATGATGCTAAATAAATGAAGGATTTATTTTCAACAAATGATGCTAAATGGAAATAGATCATAGATCTAAACGTGAAAGGAAAAACAGTAAAACTTCTGGAATAAAGTATAGGAGAATATCTTGATGAGCTTGAGATAAAGAATTCTTTTTTTTTTTTAAGATTTTATTTATTGGGGAGCCTGGGTGGCTCAGATGTTAAGTGTCTGCCTGCCTTCTGCTCAGGTCATGATCCCAGGGTCCTGGGATCGAGCCCTGCATCAGGCTCCCTGCTTCTGCTTCTCCCTCTCCCACTCCCCCTGCTTGTGCTCCCTCTCTCACTGTGTCTCTCTCTGTCAAATAAATAAAATCTTTAAAATTTATTTATTTGTCCAAGAGAGAGCACAAGCAGGGGGAGTGGCAGGCAGAGGGAGAAGCAGGCTCCCCTCTGAGCAGGGAGCCTGATGCGTAACTAGATCTCAGGACCCTGGGATCATGACCTGAGCCGAAGGCAGATGCTTAACCGACTGAGCCACCCAGGCATCCTGAGATAAAGAATTCTTAAATGGAGTACAGAAAATGCTAATCAGTAATGGAAGGATTGACAAAGTCAACTTCATTAAATTAAGAACTTCTGATCATGAAAAGACATCATTAAAAGAGCAAAAAGGCAGAACACAAGTCAAAAGAAGCCATTTATAATTCATATATCTGACAAAAGACTTAAATCCAGAACAACAGAGTTTCTAGCATCTTAGAACAAACTAATAATTGTTAAAGGAAAATCCTAACAAATTCAACTTCATCAATATTAAAAATTTCTTTTAAAGAAACAATAAATTAAATAGGCAGGCCACACATTGTGAAAAAACATATTCACAAATATATACCTGATTTACGTCTAGGATATATTAACAATTCCTACAACCCAAGAATAAAAAGACAGCTAACAATTTAAATTGAGGACAGAGTTCAACAGATACTTCACATAAGAAAAATGTCTAATAAGTATATGAAAAGTACTCAAATCATCAGTGATAAGAAAACTGCAAATTAAAACCTCATGAAATGCCCCTATAAAACCACCTAACAAAGAAAAGTGCAAGAGCAGATTACTTTAATGATTATACCAAACTTTTACAGAAAACTTAACTCAAATCCTTCTTTAACTCTTTCAAAAGTTGTAAGAGGATACACTTTCTTCACATATTCTATGAGGTTAATCTCATAAAAGCCAGACATCACAAGAAAACTGACCAATATCTTTTCTGAACAAAAATCCAAAAATCCTGGACAATAAACTAACAAACTGAATCTGGTAGCCTACTTATAGGATTATACACCATGACCAAGTGGGATTTATTCCAGGAATGTAAGAGTAGTTGAACATACAAAAATCAATATAACATGCCGCATTAACAAAGAAAGGCAAATGACAACCAAAACTAAAAACAAACAAACAAAAAAATCCCACAAAAATATGATCATCTCAATTGATTCAGAAAAAACATTTCACAAAAATCCAATACCATTTCATGATAAGATTCAACAAACTAGGAATAGAAAGGAAATTTCTCAACAAGATAAAGTTTATTTATAAGTAACCCATATCTAACATAATTATCAAAGGTGAAAAACTGAAGCTTTTCCCTTACAATCAGGAAAAAGACAATTTTGCAATTCAACATTGTATTGTAAGTTATAGCCTACACATTTAGGCAAGAAAAATAAATAAAAGGCATCTAAATTAGAATAGAAGAAGTAAAATCACTTTTATTCTCAGATGATATTATCTTATATATATAAAATCTTAAAAAATCCACAAATGCAACTATTAGAGTAACGAACAAATTGAAACAAAGTTGCACAATACAACATCAACACACAAATATTATTTACATTTCTATACATTATCAGTAAACAATCCTAAAAAGAAAATTTAAAAAAGAATTCCATTTATAATAGCATTAAAAAGAATAAAATTCTCAGGAATAATTTTAAAAAAGAAAGTATAAAACTTGTACACCAAAACCCACAAAACACTGATTAAATAAGTCTTAAAAGACTTAAATAAATGGAAAGATGTATCTTGTTTATGGACTGGAAGACTTAATTTTGTTAAAATGGCAGTACTCCTCAAAGCAATCTACAGAATTAATGAAATCTCCAACAAAGTCCAATGACCATTTTGCAGAAATGAAAATCTAATCCTAAAATTAATATGGGATTTCAAGATCCTCTGAGTGGCCAAAATAATATCAAAAAAGGAAAACAAAATTGGGGAACTCACATTTCCTGATTGTAAAACGAACTACAAAGCTACAGTAATCAAACTTAGTGTAGCACTGACATAAGGATGAGCATACAAACCAATGAAATAGACTTGAGAGTACAGAAATCAAGCATCCATGGCCAACTGATTTTTGACAAGGGTGCCAAGACCATTTATAAGGGAAAGAACAGTGTTTTCAGTAAATGGTTTTGAGAGAACTGTATAACAATGTACAAAAAAAAAAAAAAAATGGATTCATATCCTTACCTCAGAGTGTATAAAATTAATTCAAAATGGATCAAAGGTCTAAAGTTAAGAGCTAGAACCATCAGAATAAAGCAGGTAAACCATGACCTTGGATTTGACAATGATTTCTTAGCTATGACACAAAGAACATGAGCAACCCAAGATAACAGACAAATGAAATTTTATCAGAATTCAAAGCTTTTGAGCAAAGGGTACTAGAGAGCCAAAGACAACTCACAAATTTGTAGAAAATATTTGCAAATCATATCTGATCAGGGTGCTTAGTATTAAAAATACATAAATACATAAAGAAAATGTACAACCCACCAACAAAAAGACAAACAATCCTATTAAAATATGGGCAAGAGAATTCAATGAACATTTTTCCAAAGAAGTTATAAAAATTGCCAAAAGCACATGCAAAGTGCTCTATATCATTTGTTATTAGGGAGATTAAAATACAAATCACAATGACATGCCACTTTGCAACCACTAGGATAGCTATAATAATAAAAAAATCAAAATAACTGTTGGTAAGGCTGTACAGAAATTTTAACCTTCATACACTACTGGTGGGGATGTCAAATGGTTCAGCTGCTGTGGAAAACAGTTTGGCAGTTTCTCAATAAGTAAAACATAGAGTTATCATATGATCCAGCAATTCTACTTCTAGATATATACTCAGAATAGTTGAATGCAAATATTCAAACACAAATATTCATAGCAGCACTATTCCCAATGGCCAAGGTGTGGCTACAACCTAAGAATCAGTCAACTGATAAGTGGATAAACAAGATGTGGTATACACAGACGATGGAATACTGGTTATCCATAAAACTGAAGTACTGATACATGCTACAACATGGATAAACCTTGAAAACGTTATGCTAAATGAAAGAAACCAGACACAAAAGGCCACATATTATATGATTCCATTAAATTTAAATAAACAGAATAGTTAAATCCATAGAGACACAAAGCACTTTAATTGTTACCAGGGGCTGAGGAGACAGATGAATCTAGAGTCACTGCTTAGAGGGTCCAGTGTTTCTTTTTGGCATGATGAAATCATTCTGGAACTATATAGCAGGGATGATTGAACAACATTGTGAAGGTAGTAAATGCCACTGAATTGTACACTTTAAAATGTTTAAGATGGTGGATTTTATGTTATATTATAAATATTTTACCACAATAAAAAAATCAACAAGAAATAAAAGATGATTGCATGTGCTCAGAAGGAGAGAGTAAGACAAGAGAATGACATTATGTTTTAAGTATCAAGAATATCACTTTTGATGGCCCTGTTTAGTATGGTTATGAGAGATCAAGGGAATAGTTATGAGACACTTGGAATATGTATCCTAATTCAATGTGGATGGGGTGCTGAACCAAAGTTTCTCTTTAAGGGAGCTACATGCAATTTCACATCTATATAAGAAATTTACTGAAACATTTTTATACCCAATCTATTTTTATTTATTTATTTATTTTAAAGATTTTATTTATTTATTTGAGAGAGATAGAATGAGAGTTAGAGAGCACAAGAGGGAAGAGGGTCAGAGGGAGAAGCAGACTCCCCGCCAAGCAGGGAGCCCGATGCGGGACTCGATCCCGGGACTCCAGGATCATGACCTGAGCCGAAGGCAGTTGCTCAACCAACTGAGCCACCCAGGCGCCCCTATACCCAATCTAATTACTCTGATCCCCTAGTTAAATCTGACACATTTTCAGGACATCATAGTACAAATGACCCCACTCGATGAAATAGCAGTATATTCCTTCGGTCTCCACAATCTTAGACAAATTAAGTCTGAGGAAGAACTACGAGTTCTTCTTTTTTAACATTATTACCCTGTTCCTTTACCCTCCTCTTATAATCACTTAATCACCCTGAGTCCCTTAAACTTTCTGTGTGCTTTCAAAATTGTAGTGTATCACATGTACAAGTTTGACTATATAGCTAAATAGTTCTTATACACAAGTCAGAGTTTAGAACATCGATTTCTGGGCTATTTAAAAGTTACTTTTAACTTTAACAATTACAGACCCTTTGGCTTTACAAGTTTCAGCTTTACAGGATTATAGAGATGGGGTATTTCGCATTTAGTGAGATTCAGGAAAAGATGGAGCAACTAGCACACATACGCCAATTTCCCTTTTCATTTTTAATGCATGCCGATACTATGCTTTTCTATAGTCTTTCAAAATGCCTGTTAATGCTTGTACTGAAGAGATTTCATTGCTCTCAGACACAGAAACTGCATGCAGTTCACTTCTTTTTTTAAAATTTTTTTATTGTTATGTTAATCACCATATATTACATCATTAGTTTTTGGTGCAGTGTTCCATGATTCATGTTTGTTCATAACACCCAGTGTTCCATGCAGAACGTGCCCTCCTCAATACCCATCACCAGGCTAACCCATCCCCCTCCCCCCCTCCCCTCTAGAACCCTCAGTTTGTTTTTCAGAGTCCATCATCTCTCATGGTTCACTTCTTTTGCTTTCATTTCAATGGATTGGGGGGAGTTTTCTGATTAAAAATAATTATGAAAGCATTTTCTACTGTAAGATTTTGTATGTTATTTAAAAAGTCCTTTTTTGTATATTAGAAAACCTATTGTTGTTAAACACATTAGTAAGATTTTATTTCATTTCTTCACTGTGCATTTCACATAAATACTTTTCCTTTATGTTTCAGAGTTTAAAGGTGATATAATACAGAGAACAAACTGGTGGTTTGCAAGAGGATAAGGGCATGGAGAGATGGGCAAAATAGGCGAAGGGGATCAAGAGGTAAAAACCTCAGTTATGAGATAAATATGTGACACAGATGAAAAGTACAGCATAGAGAATATAATCAATAATATTATTATATTAACACTGTATGGTGACAGATGGTAACCACCCTTATTGTGGTGAGCACTCTGTCATGTGTAGAACTGTCCAATCATTATGTTGTACACCTGAAACTAATATAACATTGTACGTCAACTATACTCCATTAATAGCTTTTAAACATTTCTGTATTTCCTAAAATTCTCTCAAATGAATAATTTCTGACTTCCCATTTAGTACAATGCATTATAAAACTGTAATTTGACAAATGTATCGGGATGAATGTATAAGGACTATATATTCTTAGCAGTGAAAAATTGAAAATGCTATGAAAATCCATCAAAAGAGAATTGGTTAAATAGTCTCTGGTATATCTACTCCCTTGACAAACTATTCGGTAATAGTATAAATACAATTGTAAGATTTTATATTATGTTTTATAAAATACTGTGTACTAATTGCTTTACAATGCCTATATCAGGGAGGTAGTGCTTTCATCTCCCAATATAGAGATGAGGTACAATAGAGTTAAGCAATTTGTTCTGTGCTTCACAAGTAAGTGGTAGCCCTATGTCAGAAAACCAGGCAATCTGACTCTAAAGACAATGCTTTTGATCACTATGCTACTGGTGTTTCTCTACATCTATTGACATGGAATATGTTCTTAATATATGATTTAAATATACCAATTATTCAGAATACAAATTGGGAAAATGAAATATATACCTATATCTTAATATATTTTCCGTAGTTGTGAGAACAAGGATTTATAGCAATCCAATTTATATTTGTCTTCCATTTTTTCTAATTCTCCATATTTGTACTTAATTAGAAAATACAGCATTAATGATATAGAATATTCTTTTTATTTTTTAAGTAAGCTCTAGGCCCACTGTGGAGGTTGAACTCACAACCTCTAGATCAAGAGTTGTATGCTCTACTGACTGAGTCAGTCAGGTACCCCAGAGTATTCTTGATTAATTAGTGTTACATGATTCCTTATCACATGAGTGTTTGAGGGAAAATAAGGAGAAACACATATACTTCTTATATAAATACACTGAATGGTTATTAATTAAAATATTAACGGTGTTTATATTTAAATGATAGATTACAGGAAAAGTTTTCCTAAATCCCTTTTTGTCTTTATATGTATATTCCATCTTTTCTTAGTCACAATATATTACACAGCAATAAAAATGTAATAAAAGCTTAAAATAAAAAAAATATGGTATGATTTTCTTTGCTTCTGTTGAATACTCAGTGTTTATAGGCAGTGTTGATGGCAGGATGGCAACACAACTGAGCCCTCCTATCCCTACAGCAATGTGAACGATTTAAGTGGTGCACAGATAATTTAAGGACGATACATTCAATGTTCCCAGAGTAAGCAATTTTCATTCCATTTACCACAGCTGCATAAAGGACAACTCTCAACCACCTGCAGAAATTTCTTTCAAATATGTCCTAGGAGAATCTCAGCATGCAGCTTAGCAGCCTTCTCTTAAGACAGAAACAAGGTTCAGTTTTTGAGGTTCTCCTGCTTTCACTAATTCAAGGAGTCTAGATGTGTGTTTTCACAGAACAACGAGAAATAGCCACTCCACTGAACATGAAAATCTTAAGAATTCGGATTCCAGAGGAAATGTGGTTTTACACTTAGGTTAAGTTAAACTCAAGATTTGCCTTTGTGAGTGGTCTGAACACAAGACCCTAAGACATAAAGTACATAAATGCAAATAGATAGTACAACTATTACTGTTTCAATTCCAAATCAAATCTCATCTCTTCTGTTTATATTTTAATGAGGAAGATCACAGAGTTGGAGAACCACAATGACAGGAAATAAAAACTTTAGATTAACTAATTAAATAGTATATTTAAAAAAAATCTTGTTAAATTTGGAATTTGGCCTACTCCATGTTCACTTTGTCACTGCTAACAGTAGGGAAATATATTAATAATTCATTTTGAGTTATTACTCAGAGGACCAGAATCAATGACTGAGGACTGTTACTACACAAAGTCAAAAATGTCATTGAGAGTGATTTTGATTTCACAATGTTCTTGATCATAATGTTTATTAAAAGACCCATTAAAAGTCCATCATGCTAATTTAACTGGGAAAATCTAATAGATTGCCATTGGATAGCTTCCACTAAATTAATGTAGAAGAATTATAACCAAAGCCTTGTTGTCATTAAGAAATAAATAAAAACTGTAATGATATATTAATTACTAGCAGAAATCAATGACAACATTAATGAGTGAAATTAAATCTTTAAGAAAATCTAGTAAAACTTTTTGATTCTTATTTTTAAAAATAATCCATTGATATTTTGGTTTCAGTATTAATGTATCACACTCATTATAATTTAGACTTGTGTACATTAATTTGGAGTGCTATAGGGGTAAACTATTCTTGTTTCCTGCCTTCTAGGAGTGCTCACAGATACCACATTTCCTTTTTATTTTTCTCGGGTGGCAGTTCTTTTGTAAGAGTGGTTGACCCAGTGTAAAGCTGCTAAATCAGTCTCCTTCTGTGGATCCAGTAAGCAATTTTGATTTTTCCATTATGTCCTTCTTAACCTTTATCAGTAGTAAAGGACAGATGTTGATTCTCCATCTGCTGGCCTTTTATCTTGCCTCTCATTTTGTCCAGGATTCAGACAGAAAAGAAGGACACTCTTCATTTGACTTCTTCAAGAAACCTAGCCTGGAACAATTTGTGCAATAGGTATGTCGAGTTGGCCATTTTATCTTTGTCTTTCCTATGGGGAATCTTTCATAATAAGGAAAAAGGTGCTTAGTAAACAAGAGACTCATTTTTTTAAAAATGAATATATGATTCAATAAATCAATAGCACAAAAATTTCAATAGTATGCTACTTTCTATCCTTAATCCATAAGTATGAAGTGTCTGATATTCTGCAAAGTGCTGGCATAAAAACAAGTAAGACTCAGGTCATGTCAGCAGGATAGCAGAATAGGAAGCCCTGGACTTTCTTTTCCCAATGGATACATTGATTCAACAGCAATACACAGATCAATTCTTACTGTGAGAAATCCAGAAACTAGTTGAGATGAAAGGCTCTTGCAGCCTGGGCAAGTATGAAGCCAGCTACAAAACTGATGGGAAAATTTGGACACATCCTCTTGCCATGATCCCCACCTTTGATACATTGCCATATAATTTGGAAGAAACCTCTAGATCCCAACTTATCCCTGAAGAGAGAGAGAATTAGACCACACAGACAACATTCCAAGTATTTTAGGTGCTGCCCAAGGGATGGCTTCTATCTCACCTGTCTCAGTGTTGACAAAATCAACATATGCCAGAACCTTGGAACTATAGAAAACAAAGACAGCAATTTAATCTGAACACATCCACTCACCACAGCTACATTTTAAACTCAACACAGAACAGTGGGTGGGGAGAAAACAAAACAAAATAAAACAAAACAAAAAGCCAGCTCCCAGCTTCTCTCTGGGGAGGAAAAGATATGGACTACACATCCAAAGTTCTAACTTTTTTGGGTGTCATCCAAGAAATTAGCATTAATTACCTGTCTTGAAGCATTGACAGGACCTCACTTACATTAGATCCCTGTGGATACAGAGAACAAAGGTGGTGGTTTGAACTACTGTGTGGCCACTCACCACAGCTCCTTCTAGCTCAGCACAGAGTGAGCAAGCTGAAACCAAAAAGAAATAAAACAAGCCACTAGGTTTTTCCTGGGGTGGGAGAGTAGGATCACACATTCAACATTCCAAATTTTCTGGGTGCTATCAAGGGATTAACTTTTATCTTGCCTAGTTCAGAGTACTGATGGGACTCAGCATATGTTAGACCTTGGGGATCAACAGGGAATAAGGCAACAGATTAAACTAGTGTATGGGCACTTACCATGGCTCCTCCTCCTGCTCAACATGGAACAAGCAGGTTAAAAATAACAACAACAAAAACAGCTCCCAGCTTTTCTTTGGGTAGGGACAGAATTGGACTGCATATCAAAAGTTCCAACTTTTTCAGAGGTTGCCCTAAGGACTGACTTCTCTGTTGCATAAATCAGAGCACTGATGGAACATGGCATTTTCTAGATGTTAGAACCACTGAGAATAAAACTTATTTGAACTATGACACAAATACTTACCACCACCACCGCCCCACATACACACACACACACACACACACACAACTAGTGAAAAACTCTACTTCCCAGCTTGTCCCTGGGGAGAGAAAGAGTTGGACAATGCATTTGATGTTCTGATTTTTCCAGTTACCACCCGAAGGATTAGTTTCTCTCTCTTGTAAAGAATAAAGACAAAAATGGTGGTTTGGACTAACACAAGTATTTGAGAGGTCTACAAAATCTCTGACTGGCTGGATTGATGAACATCATCTCTTGTATGAGGACAATCCACAAAGTAGAGGAAGGTGGCACTTTTGCCTTAACATACAGAGACTAACACAAAGAGTCAAGACAAATGAAAAAAAAATAGAGAAACATGATCCCCCTCAAAAAAAGTCACAAGATAAAAATCCAGAAAATAATCCTAATGAAATGGCAGTATATGAATTACCTGACAGAAAATTAAAAATAACCATTATTGAAACACTCGTTATACTCAATGTGCTCAAGATAATACATGAAAATAAAGTAAAAATTTGAACAAAGAGAAAAATGTTTAAAAAGAACTAAACATTAATTTGGAAGCTAAAGAATAGAACTGAATTGAAAAATTTAATAGAGGAGTTCGATGTCAGACTAGACTGAGCAGAAGAAAGAATTAGCTAACTTGAAGACATTTTAAGTTATTTAGAGAAGCAAAAAGAAAAAAACTGAGCAAGTTTAATGTATTCATGGAATATCAATAAGACCACTATATGCATTATGTGAGTCACAGAAGAAGAAATAAAGAGCCAAAAGCTTCTTCAAAGAAATAATGACTGAAAACTTTCTAAACCTGAGAAATAAAAGGGACATCTAGATCCAGGAAACCCCAAAGGATCTCAAGTTAGGTAAATCCAAAGAAACCCATACTGACATAAATTATAATCAACTTGTCAAAGTCAAAGTACAATGAGAGAATTTTGAAAGCAGCAAGGGAAATAAGACTATCATGCACAAGGGATTCCCTATAAGACTGCACACAGATTTTTTTTTTTAATAGAAATCTTTTAGGCCTGAAGGGAGTGGGATGATTTACTCAAAGTGTTAAAGAAAAAAAAAATGCCAAGCAAAAATCCCTACAGGCAAATTGGTCCATTAAAAATGAAGGAGAGAGAACAACTTTATTAGATAAACAAAAGCCGAGGGAGTTAATCTTTATTTGATCAGTCTTACAAGAGTTGCTATAGAGAGTTCTTCATCTGAAATAAAAAAGCTAGGTAGCAACATGATAACTAAGTATAAAACTCATATTACTATAATGGAAGTAGGTAAATCACTTAATTCTAGTATAAAAGCTAAAAGACAAAAGTATTAAAGTAATTATATCTAAAAATACATTATGGATACAAACTAAAAACAGGTGTAAATTGCAACATAAGGAACAAAGTATATTTGGGGGGGAAGAAATAAAAGTGTAGGATTTTTCTATGAGATTTCAGTTTACAAAAGACTGTTATATTTTATGTGTGTTCCATGGTTACCACAAGTAAAATATCTATAGAAGTTACACAATAGAGAAAGAAAAAACAAAGCATATCAATACAAAAAAATCAATGAAACACAAGGGAAGAGAGCAAGAGAGGAATAGAGTGACAAATGAACTAAAGACAAACAGAACAATTAACAAAACTGATTTTTAAATCTATTTACTTTCCTATCAATAATTACCTTAAATGTAAATGGATTAAGCTGTCCAATCAAAAGTAATCAAAAGTGACTGGATGGATTAAAAAAATCCAACTATATGCTGGCTACAAGAGTCTCATTTTAGACTTATGGGCACACATAAGCTGAAGATGAAAGGATAGAAAACACCTTCTATGAAAATAGTAAACAAAAAAAAGTAGGAATGGCAATACTTATATCACACAAAATAGACTTTAAGTCAAAAATTGTCACAAGAGACAAAGAAGCATATTAAATAATGAAGAGTCAACGCAACAGAAAGATATAACAATTATAAGTATGTAAGTACCCACTATCAGAACACCTAAATATATAAAGAAAACATATAGACTGAAAAAATATTGATTGAATTGAAGGGAGAAATAGGCAGCAATATAGTAATAGTAGGAGAAATCAATACTACACTTTCAATAATGGATAGAACAACCAAGAACATCAATAGAGAAGCAGCAGACTTGAACACTATAGACCAAATGGACTTAACAGACATATACAAAATAAGCAGCAGAATAATAATCTCAAACACACATGGAATATTCTCTAGGATAGATGGCATGTTTCTCACAAAACAAGTCATCAAATTTTTAAAAAAATTGCAACCATAACAAGTATCTTTTCCAAACACAATGGAATGAAACTAGGAATCAAAAGCAGAAGAAAAAATGGAAAATAGAAAAATTTGAAAATAAAGTATTTTGAATCACTTTATGAATCAATGGATCACAGCAGAAATCAAAGAGAAATTAGAAAATATCTTGAAAGATGGAAATAAAAACATAACCTATCAAGACTTATGGGATGCAGCAATAGTAGTACTAAGAGTTTTTTGCAATAAACATTAAAAAAAAAAGAAAGGAAAAAGATGAGATAAGAACAAAGATCTTACATAAACAACCTAAATTTACACCTCAGGGAAGTAGAAAAAAAAAAGGACCAAACTAAGGCCAAAATTAGCGGAAGGAAGGAATTAATAAAGATTAGAGCAAAAAAGCAAAATAGAGAATAGAAACAAAATAGAAAAAAATCAATAAAAGAATTGATTTTTTAAAAAGCTAAAACTGACAAACTTTAGATTACCTAAGAAAAAAAGAGGACTCAAAAATTATAAATGAAAGAGGAGATTTTACAGCTGATGTCACAGAAATAAAAAGGGTAAGAGACCACTATGAATAATGATATGGCAGCAAACTGGAAAAATTGGAAGAAATGGATAAATACCTAGAAAAATACAACTTATCAAGACTTAATCATGAAGAAATAGAAACAGACCTATAAGTAATAAAGAGATTGAATGAGTTTTCAGAAATTTCCCAACAAGAAAAGCCCAGGATCAGATGACATAACTGGTGGATTTTACCATTTAAAGAAGAATTAATGCTAATCTTTCTCAAACACTTCCAAAAAATTGAAGAGGTGTACACACATCCAAACATATTTGAGGCCAGCATTATCTTGATATCAAAGACAGATAAGGATGCTGCAAGAAATAAAAGCTGTAAGTCAATAACTCTGATAAATATAGATGCAAAAATCTTTAACAAAATTGTAGCAAACTTAATTCAATAGCACTTTAAAAGTTTCATACACCATGACCAAGTGGGATTTACCCCTGCGATGCAAGGATAGTTCAACATATAGCTATCAATTTTAATAGAAGAATAAAAATCATAGGATATTGTTGATAGATGAAAAAAAGGTGTTTTATAAAATTCGGCACTCTTTCATCATGAACACTCCTGACAGACTAGGAATAGAAGGAAAGTACCTTAATGTAATAAAGTCCAGATATGAAAAGGCAACAGTCAATGTCATACTCAATGGTGAAAACTTAATTTTTTCCCCTCTAAAATGAGGCACAAGGCAAGGGTGCCCATTTTAGCCCTTCTATTCAACATTTTACTACTTTTAGGTAAGAGGAGGAAATAAAAGACATCCAAATCAGAAAGACCTAAGTAAAATCGCCCCTGTTTGCAGATGACGTAATCTTATACATTGAAAATCCTAAAGAATTCTCAAAAAAAAAAAAACCCTGTTAAAACTAATAAATACATTCAGTAAATGTACAGGATAAAAAATCTACATACAAAAATCAGTTGGGTTGCCACACACTAACAACAATCTGAAAAAGAAATGAAAAAAACACAATCATTTACAATACCATCAAAAATTTAAAAAATACTTAGAAATAGACTTAACTAAGAAGGTAAAAGACTTGTACACCAAAAACTGCAAAACACTGATGAAAGAAATTAAAGAGAACACAAGCAAATGGAAAGACACCCCATGTAGATGGTTTGGAAGACTTAATTCTGTTAAAATGTCCATAGTAATCAAAGTGATCTATAGATGCAATGCAGTAACTATCAAAATCCCAATGAGATTTTTTTACAGAAATAGAAAAGGCAATGCTTAAATTCATAAGAGACTACAAAGGATTCCAAATGTCCAAATCAAACCTGAGAAAAAAGAACAAAGCTGGAGGCATTGCACTTTCTGATTTCAAGTTTTATTACAAAGCTACAGTAGTCAAATACGATAGTACTGACAAAAGAACATATGTATAGAGCAATGGAACATAACAGAGAAATAAATCCCCACATATATGGTTAACTGATCTTCAACAGTGGTGCCAAAAATACAAAATAGAGAAAAGATGGCCTCTTCAATAAATGATGTTGGGAAAACTAGACAGCCACATTCAAAAGAATAAAATTGGAGCCATACCATATACCCTACACATAAATCGACTTAAAATTAATTAAAGACTTAAATGCGAGACCTGAAACTGTAGAACTCCTAGAAGAAATCATAGAGAAAAAGATTGACATTGGTCTTGGCAATATTTTTTTTTGGTATGTCACCAAAATTATAGGCAACAAATACAAAAATAAACAAATAAGGCTACATCAAACTAGGCTTCTGCAAAGCAATGGAAATAATCAACTAAACAAAAAGGGAATCTATGGAATGGGACAAATATTTGATATAAACCAGGTATCTAGTAAGGGATTAAAACCTAAAATATATAATGAATTTCTATAACTCAATAACAAAACAACCCCTGCCAATAACCCGATTTTTTAAAAAAAACTAAGGACTGAACTAGACATTTCTCCAAAGAAGATATGTAAACAACCAACAAATATATGAAAAGATGCTCATCATCACTAACTATCTAGGAACTGTAAATCAAAACCACAATGAGATATTACCTCACACCTGTTGGGATGCCTATTATCAAAGAGACAGAGACCAAAAAGTATTGGTGAGGATGTGGAGAAATTGGAGTCCTCCTACATTGTTATTGAGAATTCAAAATGGTACAGCTTCAATGGAAAACAGTATGAAAGTTCCTTAAAAAACTAAAAATACAACCACTGTATGATTCAGCAATCCCACTTCTGAGTATTTAACTAAAATAATTGGAATTGGGATCTTGGAGATATATTAGCACTCCCATGTTCAATGCAGCACTATTTACAATAGCCAACATGTGGAAACAACCTAAATGTCCATCAGTAGATGAACAGATAAAGACAATGTGATATACACCCACAAAGAATTATCATCCACCTTAAAAAAGAAAGAAATCCTGAAATATGTGACAACATGAATGAAAGTTAAAGACATTATGCTAAGTGAAATAAGCCAGTCACGAAAAAGACAAACGCTGATTCCACTTCTGTCAGATATCTAAAATAGTCACTCATAGAAGCAGAGGCAAGAATGGTTGCCAGGGGCTGAAGGGAGGGATAATTGGGGAGGTGCTAATCAAAGGGTATCTAGTTTGTTATTCAAGACAAATATGTTCTAGAAAACTGCTATACATTTTGCCTATAGTCATACTGTATTGTACATGTAAACATCTATTAAGAGGATAGATCCCCTGTTAATTTTCTCACCACAATCAGAAAAAAAAGTCAATCCTTGCCCTCAATATGTGGGTGGTGGAAGACAAAGTTATGTGAATTCATAAGTAGGCATTCCATTTTTCCTAAAAACGTAGAGCTGATAATCAGTTTCTGTGGCTTTAGGTAGTTTTCACAAACATAGATGTCAGTTGGAAGCACTGTGGTTATAATTGTGTTGATCCCTCTTTAACATACTCTGTCTCTCCCATTCTCTCCTCTTGTTTGTTTTTCTTCAAAACTCCCTTTACTTTACTGACTGCAGGCATTCTTTTCCCATTACTCCTTTAGTTTATCTTCTTTACTTCTAAGAAGTTGCTATCTTTAAACTTTCCTACCTATTCCAGAACTTCCTTCCCTGAGAACTTTCCCACAGGTGGAAGACTAACTCATCTCAATTCAATTATCACTCCCTCATGAAGGATGACTGAAGCAATTATACCAAGGGTGGATCCTTGAACCTGACCGGATTGAACAATCTTCTTTGATAATTTTGGATTAAAATACAGAAATCCTAGCACTCTTTAATGTTGATTGTACTAAGTAGATAAATAACTAGCAAAGAAAGACAGACATTAGAAAAACCTAACTTCCAACCAGAAGCCAGTGGGAGGAGTGGAAGAAGAATCCTTGAAACTGTCAGCTTTCTAGTTCCTGGTGCTAGTCCTTGGAAAGATCTGGTTGAACTTGTTTTAGGTCTTGCATTCTCTGAGAAACTTATGTATCCTTGAGATATTTTCTTAATTGCAACATAGTTGTAGTGAGATTGTGTAATTTTCAGTCAAAAGAACCCTGACTTTGGGTCTTTTGCCTCTTTTCTAGATCTTTTACTTCCCCTCTCTGCCCTTTCTGACATTTTTTTTGGGGGGGGGTTCTGACATTATCCTCTCTACTGACATTGATTTTCTCTTCCTTTCCCTCTTGCCTCTTAATTTCTATTCATGGTTTAAGTTTCTTTTTCTACTCTGCTTTCTCCTCTCATGGTACTTCTGACCCTTACGTTCCTGATGTTAACATAATTCTCTATAGTTTCTAGGTCCGTTCTCATTTCATTGCTTTTCTTCTTTCTTAATCACTATTTCCTACTCTTGAATCTAATGAGGCTTGGACTTATACCTAAGTCTTTGTTTAGGTTTTTTAAGCTCAGCAACTTCCCATCTATATGAGGTAGAAACCTACAGTGTTATATTACAAAAGGAAAAGTAAAGGAAAAATGCTATTTCTAAATATATAAGCATACTACAAAAGGATAAATACTGTATAATTCTTTCTTGAGACAATTTACTAAAATCCATTTCATTTTTCCTTTTAGTCAAAGAAAATTAAACAATTCTCTAATGCTTTGAGGTCAATGTGTCATGTCTTGACTATGGCATACAGACCAAAATGATCAGCTTGTACTATGTGAGAATCTGGTAAGTAAGGTTTAATCTTGTCCTCAATTAAAACACCACTACTTAATTGTCATTCAATGTTCTCCTTGCAGAAGCTGAAAATATGCATATGAGAGAAATTTCCATGAAGGTAATGTTTATAGTCATTTCTGGGTTAAAGAACAAGATTTATTTCACTTTATGGGAATGTATTTCCTGACATTTGTCCTATTGCATTATGATCAAAGGACTATAGTGCTGAATGTGGGAACTTCTCCAGGAAGGCTGACTGTAAGTGATTATATAAAGTTCTAAGCAAAGGCAATCTCCAATATGCATTGTCAGAAACCTTTTGCATGTTACATATTGCTGAATATAGCAGGTTTCTGCCTACTGGGATTCCACAGGAGATTTTGGATTGTTTTCTAAGTATAAAGATAAGTAGGTATGCTGCTGCCAATAAACTTGAACCCAAAGAGATTAACCTGTTCAAATCATATTCATGGATGTTGATTACATTTTCTTTTATAGACAGGTGAGGATTTTGCTGGCAAATATGAAACCAAAGTTGGTTTTCAGATCTATGACCTCTAACCTACCAGGTAAGGAAATTGGCCTGAGTACTCATGGAACTCTCTGAGCCATATTTTGAACCTCTCATATGGGAACCACTGAGTTGAGTATGTTTATATTGCTATTGTTAATGAGGTATAATGTTAGATTTTTTTATGCTAAGTGCTTGCTGGGGAGTGACTTTAGGATATGACATGAAATTATGTACATTTCTTACATTTATTGATTTTCATCCACATAAAAAATAGAAATGCTCAAAAAGATTTGCAGTAAAAAGTTTTACACACCAGAATTTTTATAACTTAACCATTAATGCTCAAGTATCTTTTCCTCAGAGAGGCTTTCCAAATTCAGCTTTTCTATAAGAGAGACTCCCCATTACCATGTATACCCATATCTTACCTTAATGTTCTTTATAGCACATGCCATTCCTTTATATGTATAGAGAGGTCATCTGTGTATTGCTGTTTCCTCAGTTAGAACATTAGTTCCACGAAGGCAGGGCTTTTTGTCCTTTTTGTTTCCTACTTTATCATCTAGCCAGAAAAGATTCTAACCTTGGTGAGTGAATGAATCATAGCATTAGCTATCACGATTTAAAAAAGAAGAAAAAGAAAAAGAGAGGTAAATCAACTGATTGTTGAATAACCTAGTGTCATGTAAATTCATAGCTTAAACCATTAAATCCTATTATACATTTATAGCTTAAGCCATTTTTGTAATGAAGAGATTTAAAAATTTTTTTTAACATTATGTGAATAAAGCAAGACTTAGAATTGTATGTATAACATGATAACAGTGTATATGTGTATACCTGGTGGGGACTGAGAAAAAACATTCCAAAATATTTATAGCACATGTGCTTAGATGGAAAGACATCACACATTTTATTTCTAAATATTTTGCAATTATTATTTACCAACTATTGTCACAAGAATTGAGGCAAAAAGGAAGAAAAGGAAAAAAATATAGTAGTGAGTGGGAACAGAGTATTACAGATAGATCAGTGATCATGCTAAGGCACTATAAATATGAAGACTTTACTAATAGTAGTACATGATGTTTTTTGAGCACTCATTACGTGTAAGTATTGTTTGAAGTTTTTATTTTTGGGGGGGTTCAGTATACTTTATTGATGACACATGACAAGCTAGGGCTCCCCAAGCCCCTCCCCTTCTTCAGGGGGTCTGGGATGGAAACTGTAGAGGTCAGGAGATTCTCAGTGTGTTAGGGGATGAGTTGGGGCAAGGACTCCCCCGAAGCTGAGGGCCTCTCTCTTCCTCCTGCTTTCGCTGGGGCTGATGGTCCAGGGCCTCTTACTCCTTGGAGGTCATATGGACCAAATTCGTTGCCATACCAAGAAATAAGCTTGACAAAGTGGTCATTGAGAGCAATGCCAGCCCCAGCATTGAAGATAAAAGAATGGGTGTGACTGTGAAAGTCACAGGAGACAACCTGGTCCTCAGTGTAGCCCAGGATGTCTTTGAGGGGGTCCTCCAATGCCTCCTTCACTACCTTCTTGATGTCATCATATTTGGCAGCTTTCTCCAGGCAGCAGGTCAGATCCACAACTGACACACTGGGGGTGGGGACATGGAAGGCCACTCCAGTGAGCTTCCCATTCAGCTCAGGGATGACCTTGCCTATAGCCTTGGCAGTGCAGGGATGATGTCCTGGGCAGCCCCTTGGCCACCACTCCACAGCTTCCCAGAGGGGCCATCCGTGGTCTTCTGGGTGGCAGTGATGGCCTGGACTGTGGTCATGAGTCCCTCCACAATGCCGAAGTTGTCATGGATGACCTTGGCCAGAGGGGCCAAGCAGTTGGTGATGCAGAAGTCATTGCTGACAACCTTGAGGGAGTTGTCATACCTCTTATAGTTCACGCCCATCACTAACATGGCATCAACAGAAAGAGCAGAGATGATGACCCTCTTGGCCCCATGCTTCAAGTGAGCCCCAGCCTTCTTCATGGTGCTCAGACCCCAGGGGACTCTACAACATACTCAACACTAGCATCACACCATTTGATGTTGGTGGGATTCTTGCTCCTGGAAGATGGAGATGGGCTTTCCCTTGATGACAAATTTCCTATTCTCAGCCTTGACTGTGCTGTTGACTGTGCTGTTGAATTTGCTGTGGGAGGAATCATACTGGAACATGTAGAGCATCTAGTTGAGGTCAATGAAGGGGTCATTAATGACAATATACACTTTGCCAGAGATAAAAGCAGCCCTGGTGACCAGGTGCCCAATATGGCCAAATCCATTTACTCTGACCTACACCATGTGTCTCTGGCACTACACCAGAAGATGCAGCTGTCTGTTATTTGGGGAGGAGCAGAGAGCCTAAAGTTCTTTACAGAAATAAAATTGTTTGATTCTCATAATTACTAAAAGAGGTTAGTGTTATACTTCTTGTTATTATTATCATTGTCATCCCCACTGTCTAGATAGAACCCAGAGAGGTCATACTACTTCCCAAAGTTGTCCAGCTTAAGAAGTGGTGGACCTGAGAGTTGCTCTGATTCAGGATCCGTAGTCTTAACTTCTGATTAAGAATAAGAAAGGGAGTAACTGTTTCTGAAATAATAAAGAAGAAAATATAATTTCATTCATGAATTTATATCTTATTTATTTTTTAAAAAACAAAGCAGTGTAAAATGTTTTGTTTACTATTTAAAATGGCTTATTTGGGTTTAGCCAAACATATAGAGCAATCTTGAGTATTTGGACATGAATGAGCAAATTGCTTCTAGAATGTAAATTGATGAGTTATAGGACACATATTGTGTTATAATGTTTTAGTAACATGACAGTCTACTCAGTACAGTAAGTGGCCTTAATAATAACTCAGAACTCTGGATATACACAGCCTGAGGTTTGTTTTTTTTTTTAAATGTATAAGTTATTAGGGCTTTGTATCTAGACACCATTTTGAAGTAGTCTGAAAACTCTTTTTTCTATGTTTAACTTCATAATGTTCACCCTTTTCATAAAATGCAACAAAACACCTATAACTCTATCATTATGTGGTAGAAAGAATATGAGCTTTGGAATTAAACTGGTTTGGGTTTGACTCTAATGAACATTTTACTCTATGACAGGATTCATGAGGCACAATATCTAGTATATGATTTATAATGGCAGTTCAGGTGAGAGGTTTTCATATTTCACTAATGTTTAGAGTATATGCCATTGTAGTTCCACAGAACTAAATGATCCAGTTGTCATTTTCAAAATTTAGAATCCTGGGTATTTATTATTTGATTATAACAAATGGATTAATTATATAACTATAAAAGTGACTGAAGGCGCAGCTGACAGTTGAAAATGCCTTTACAAAACCTATACCTGATTCTGTTCTCAGTAAAAACAGTTCAGGAAATTTAATTTAGGATGCCAGGTGGCACAACAGGTTATACATTAACTTGTCCCCTCTGGAAAATTAAATTTGAATTTGGCTCTGGTCACAAATGAAATGAGTCATTTGGTACATGCCACTAAGGATACTCACAAAGCCAAAATGACATTTCATTGAAAAATCACCTGTTAAGAAAAATGTCTGCAGTCACTGGGGACATTTTCAAGAAAAATAAACAAGTGCGTAAGGCAAAAAGAAAGGGATCTAAGGGGCTACTGTGAATTATAGCCCTGCTGAAAATCTGGAGGAAGGAAAGTGCTATAACACTTACGAGCTTATATTCAGCTACAAATCTAAATTTTAGCCCATACTTCCATTTTTTTCCCCAGTTTCCGGATTGTAGGAGATTATTCACTTATTTCCCAAAGAAAATTGGCTTTTATCTTTGTCACAGTTTTACCCAAATGTCAGTTTGTATCAAATTATCATGGATTACTGAGCTCACTGCAAGGAACCATCTAATTGTGATTCTAAACCATATGTTTAGCTCTTCCTGTAACTTTCAGGTAAATAAATAATGTAATTATAAGGACCATTCTTTCCTCATTTAAGGAACTAAGAAAATGTGCAATTGACAGACTTTAGTGATAACCTTAATTTGGAATTAATGCTTATTCCTTTCATTGTTACATTTTTGTCCATGTAATAATCACATAGTAAGCATTTAGACAGATGAGATTAATAATGGTCAAATTCCCAGCACAAACATCAAAGCTCTGTTTATATTCACTATTGGAGAAATATAGTATACAAATAGTAAAATCGTCTTAGTTCCTATTTTAGGTGTTTTGTACTGGATTCTAAATAGACACTGTCAATTCATTGTTTTCGGGTCTCCAGACTTCAGAGGACTCTGCTTTCTGAGTCAGGCCATGCCCATTAATATTCTACTAAAAGTAATAACCGGACCATATTGTCTCATGACTGCTTTACGTCCCCTTTCTAATAGTTGATGTTTTCAAGTTCTCAGTGGTCCTGGGCATATAAACTGCCGGGCCTGCTCATGCTGGGACAAAAGAAGGTCATCTCTAGCCTACAGTTTTACCTCAGCAGGCAAATTCTTGAACATTCTTCTTTATCACTGGAGAAAGCTTATGATAAAAATTTATACCATGACTAGGCAACGTTAATGACAAAAATTTATTCACTGCATCCCTGGTTTTTATTCCTAACAGTACTTGCTAAGCATAGGTCCTTGCTTAGCAATCTTATTAGACCTTAAACAAATGGACAAACCTCACTCTAAGTAGAATAAGTCAATAGGGTCATGCAGCAAGATCTACCAAAAAAAAAAAAAAGCCATAGGATTTGCGTATGTTAATTAATTCTTCCTAAGTGCAAATATGCAAATGTAATTTTATGAAAAGAACGCGTTGATCTCTGGCAAAACTTGTAGGAATAATGGCCCTAAATTTATTAAGACTCTCTATTCACATAGAAGTCATTGCAACTGGAATAATTGTAAAAAAAAACCCCATAATAGCAAATCAAAATAAACATGCACACATGGATATATCCAACTCTTCTATAAAAAAGAGAAAGAAGAGCTTTATAAGCATAGCTTCTCTTTTATATGGCCTAAATGAAATTTATGTTCTTTGTATTTATTAGTCTTATCTTAGGAACCCTAAAAACTAAAAATTATTGTTGGTTTTATGTGGTAAGATCTAGACCTTTATTCTTTAGGAAGGGCACAATATAGACAATAGAGAACTTTCTTTGCAGTTTTCAAGTGTAATGGGTGAAATTGTGATTTTGCTTTGATTATTTTCAGTTTTTTTAAATATGACTTAAAGAGTCTGGCAATTATGGAAACAATGACAGACAAAAGTTGGCAACATGTATTGTCTCACTTCTAGGAGATAGGTATTGAATATGAGCCACTGTAAACAAAAATTTTCTTAGACCTCCACCTGATTACATATTTCTACCTTAGACATTCTGGAAATAAACACCACTTTTCAATGATAGGCATAAAAACTTTCAATTTACTGTCTAAATATTTTTTCAGCTACCAAATTGAAAAGCAATTGGCAGTTTTATTAAATGTTAAATCCAGCCTTAGTTTTTCAGAGCTTCTTTTGTTACCTTTAAAACAGAATTCCAAATGTTTAACCAGAAGTTTTGAAAACACTTTAAAATCAATAGTGAATAAAAAAGTAGCTCTGTGGGACTTTCAGAATATATTTCCTTAGTCATACCTTTATAGAAACCATTTCTAAGGACTGGAAAGAGTATACTGTGTCTGAGTTGGGATTTGAGGTTAGCATTACAATGAGAATATTACTATATTATGTTTTCCAATTATTTAAAATTCTCTGAGATTTATGACTCAATTTGTTGGGAACTTTGAGATCTATCAACATTGTTATTTTTAATCAATTTGTTTTAATATACATTTAATTAATTGTGACATATATATAAATGTCATCTGGCTTATTTTAAATACAATTGGGTCATGAAATTCCTTTGCTTAAACTCCTTCAGTAAATCCCTGTTGCTTTTAAGATAAACACACACAGAGGTGCCTGGGTGGCTCAGTCGTTAAGCATCTGCCTTTGGCTCAGGTCATGATCCCGGGATCCTGGGATCGAGCCCCTCATCGGGGTCCCTGCTCGGCAGGAAGCCTGCTTCTCCCTCTCCCGCTCCTCCTGCTTGTGTTTCCTCTCTCACTGTCTCTCTCTGTGTCAAATAAATAAATAAAATCTTAAAAAAAAAAGATAAACACGCACATATATTTCTTTCCAGGTTCTGGCTTATAAGCACCAAAATGACTTTGGCTATTTAAAAAAAAAAAAGTTAAACTTATTGGAGGGCCTGCACTAATAATGGGTAGCTAATGGAGAATTTTGGAAGACCTACAGTAACAAAGTCTGGAATTCCAAAAATCAGAAAGAACAGAAATTATCCTTTATAAATGACAGTCTATGGAGGCAGCATAGCCTATCAGTTGGAGTATAGGCTCTGAAGCCAGCCTAACTGAGTTTGAATTCTGGCTCTGCTGCTTCCTACTTCCAGCTTGTTTAAGTTACTTGACCTCTCTGTGGCTCAGTTTTGTCTGTAAATAGGAATAACAGTACCTAGTCATAACAGTTGGTATTAGGCTAGGGAAAGGTATGCTCTGATAACAAATCCTCCAAATCTTACTAACTTAAAAACAAAGATTCATTTTATGCTCGTGGAACATGTTCATTTATGGGTTGGCTAGGTGACAGCTCTATGTTTTTGTCATCCAGACTCCTATATCCAGGCTGAAGGAAGAGATATTCTCTGGAGCATTGTAAATGGCCATTAAGAGAGGGCTGGAGGGTATCATATTGGTAAGTAGTTGGTAGGCCTAAACGTGACACATATCCTTTCTACTTACAACTCACTAGCCAAAACTGGTCACTTGGTTATATCAGAAAGACATCAGGGAGTGCAATCTTACCAAGCCCAGAATATTTGGCAAAGAGCACCAATGACTAATGAATTTCCTAAATGGGTTAGTATTTGTAAAACACTTAGAGCTGGACTTGGCACATAATAAGACCTATGTATGTGTACTTACTAAATAAAATACATAGGGTATTTCTATGTATGGTTACAGTCAGAGCTAACTTTAATAAATGTCAACCATCTTATTTCTTTAGATCACTCATTTCAGATAAAACATCCAAGGCTGCACTTTAGGTACTTTCATATACCCTTACTGCTGATAAGTGTCATTTCTCTGTTTCCATAGGGAGAAATGGAAAAAATACATGTTGTTTCCTCTTTTACCAGAAGGAGCGTTCAATGTTGATGATTGCTCAAACCATGAAATGTTAACAAAATTTCTCTGTTGGTTACTTGATTTCCTCATATGTCTTTCTACCTAAACTACATCTCTAAAAATAATACTTCCCCATAACATAACCAACCTTAAAATTGCAAACATACCCAATTCTCTCCAGAAAAGCAAACAATCCAAAATCTCATCAGTTACCGTAGACAGCCCCAAGAGTCTAGGTGTCTAAGTCTGAGACTTCTAGGTGACACCTTTTATTTACTTAAGTCTATTATTATCCCATCTCAATAAAAATGATCTACAAATGATAGTGGAAGAAAGAGAGAAAAGAAGGAAAAATGCAAGCAGAGACAAAACCCTTACTTTGTGCAGTCGTAGTCCTCTTCTGTCTTGGGGTCATAGTATTTATGACTTTTTAACCCTATTATCAACTCATTATTACTTTTGCCTTTAGCCAGAACCTTGACTATGTTTGTTTTATTTGTTTCAACTTGTAAGGATGATGCAGAATATTCTTATGAGATCTGATCCTATTTGTAATGGATTATAGCAGTCTTCCATTGCCTTTATTAACTAAACAGGTGACATTAGGGGAGTCTCTGGGTCCATTCATGCTTCAATTCACTCAATAAATATTTGTTTAATAACTCATATATTTTAGGCACTGTTCTATACAGTGGGATACTTTGGTGGGCAAAACAAATCTCTCTGTCCCCGAGTCACTAACATTCAAGAATGAAATAATGTGTAATACATAATATATAACATTAAATACTAAGAAATAAGTAAATTTTATATAATGTTAAAATGTAGTAAGTATGAAAGAGGGACTATGTAGAGAAGCATAAACAGGGCTGGAATTCCTGTAGGGAAATTAGAACCCAGTTTTCCTTAAAACAGATCCATTGCCCATGGCAACTCTGTAACCTTCAGTTTAGGATTGCTCACTGAGTGACATGCAGAACCTCAACTGGCCAAGTAGCAATATCAGTTTTTAATTGGTAGAAATATCATTTCAGTTACATAAAACAAACAAGTGAGTCATTTACTTTCCTAGGGGCAGGTACATGTCAAACTCCACGCTAGGAGACCTAACACACGAGTTCTGGCTATGAGAGAAAGACAACATACATAAAGACCATGTAGCACATCCTCTAGGCATACGATAGTATCCAAACCTAAAAATGATTTGAATTCTTATGCTGGAAAAAAATTTAATAGAAATTTCATCATTTTATAATACCAGCTGCTTCTTGATCATCAGCTAACTGATAAGGGTTATGAATCATAATTCTGAATTTCATTTTTTCCATAACACAATTTCCTTAAGGTGATGATATCATCATACCAGAAGAGTGGATAAGGCATTTAGCAAGTCTACAAATGTTTGTGCTTGTATAACATGATGAGCAGAGAAACATCTAATCTAGAATATATGCCTCTTTCATGTCCTTTCCATAATGGAAGGTGTACGATGTCATATGCTTAATATCAGGTATCTAGTTGGCTGCACCCTTTGGGGTATGTTAGTGAGTTGGGGGTACAGGGGTGGTGCTATTTTTTCTGGAAAATTGGGTTCTTGTGTGTGGTATAGCAAGGTCAGCATTGAGTCAAAGACTGTGATTTTGAGCTGATGAATATTGTTCCTTAATCTAAAATAACCACTTTATTTAATAACCCACTGGAAAAACTGCCAGGTGGCTAGAATGAGACTGAATGATATGGTGTCCTTGATTAAGTTTCTCTCCAGTGGAGAGGGTATTTGGCAAACATTCACATAGAACAAAAATATGTCTGCACTCTAAACTCACCCTAAAAGGTCCAGGATTATCCTTCTTCCTCTGAACTCTCTTTAAAATGTTCTAATTTTGTTCTTTCTAAGTTCTTAAAGGAGCTCAGCACTGTCTAATTGATCTGTTGTGATGAAAATATTTTGTACAATTTTTGTCTAATATGTTAGTCACTGGACACATGTAACTACTGAGCATTTAAAATACAACTAGTGTGACTAAAGAGCTAAATTTTTAAAATTGAATTTCAGCTTTATTAGTCACATGTAGCTGGTGGCTCCTGCATTGGGCAGGACAGCAGACAAACCTCCCCACATATCTTGCTTATATTTCTGCTTAAAGGTTTTTTATTTATTATCAAAAGTTTTACTCTAGAAAAATTTCTCCACTTTACTGAACTTCACGTCTCCCTGTTCTACTGCTGGCATAACACTAGAAAGTGGAGGAGTTACTATTATGTCAGTTACAAAATTATGAAGCCAGGATTTGAACCCAAGCAGTCTTTCCTCTAGAGACTATGCTCTTCACTCAGAGCTAGCCTGCCTCTAACCTACCCAGTAATTCAATCAGCAAGTTAAGAATCATACTGACCCTTCTCTGTCTCTCCTATTTCACATCCAAGGGGTTATATATTCCTGTCAATTATACCTCCAAAGTTCTCCCAAATCTGTTGTTCACATTTCATTCCCTTTGCTTCCACTATGTCAATCTTCATCATTTTTCTCCTGGATTTAAAAGTAGGTATCTCTTCATTTCTCTATTAATATCACCTGTTGTTGTGCCTGGAAACTAGGAGCAATGGATACATGTCTCCAAATGTTTTGTGTATGATCCAACTGCCATATTGCTCATCTCTAATTCACACTCCAGTTGTCACCAGAGTAATTTCTGTAACAAAAAATCTGGTTCTGTATCCTATCATACAAGTCCTTCATTATCTGACTTCTACCACTTTACCTCTACCAATCTCTATTCAGCCCACCTCCTACCACTTTCTCAATTGTTACCTAGAGACCTAATACAAAGTCATTCTATTATTACAGTCTTTCTGTTTGTGTTTTCTCTATCTGGAACGTCCTTGACAACTCTTACTTGAATTTATAAGATTCCATATATAATCCTAAAACTGGTGACCATTTATAGAAGATCTATTATGAATCAGTACCTGGACCTATATTTTAAATCCTTGCAACAACACTTTGCAGTAGGTCTAATTCTGTAACACATATGAAGAAACTGAGGCTCAGGGAGTTAACATCATGTGTCCAAATTCATAGTGAGCTGTCAGATTTGAATCTCTAGTTCAAATACAGTGCCTTTTGTATACAATATCTATTTTACACCTTGATCCTTCCTGGAATTTTTTCTTATGTGCCCAAGTTCTCTTAAATTATAAAGTATCCAAGTTTTCTTAAATTACAGCATATGCTTGCTTGTATTAAGTGGCCCTTCCCTGTTCTTTATAACATCATGCTTCTTTTTTTATAATTGTTTCATTGTATTCCAATTATATTTCTTATCTAGAGAATATCATATTAATCTTTGTGTGTGTGGCCCATAGTAAGAACTCAATATTTGCAGAATGAATAAATGAATTAATAGAATTCGCAATACCTATCTTCAAAGTTGGTTCTTTTTTATTTTTAGATCTGTAGTATTTTTCCTAGGATTTCCACACTCTTCTGGATACTAAAAGGTAGAGAAAAGGGTTTAATCCTCCATTACCTCACTTCATTTAACTCCCTACATGAAACGAATCTCTTTATATTAATTTTAATTTTCTAATGTTTTGTGTTATTATAATTGATGAATGCCAAATTTTTTACTGCAATATTATAATGTGGGATTTATTGTTGGAGATTATACATCCCATGAGAGCACGCATGTTTATCTCACTAGTATGTATTTAGAACAAAGCTATCTTTTACCCACAGAAAATGTTCGATACATATTTGAAGATGGACCCATAAAAGACCCCAAATAACCAAAACAATCTTGAGAAAGAATAACTAACCTGGAGGCATCATGCTCCCTGATTTCAAACTATATCACAGAGCTATAGTAATCAAAACAATATGGTATTGGCATAAAATTAGACACACAGACAGATGGAACAAATTAAGGAGCCCAGAAATAATCCCATGCATACATAGTCAATTAATCTATGAAAAATAACAGGTGACAATATACAGGGGGGATGGCATCAACTTAAAAATCTTCTGCACAGCAAAGGAAACATTACCACACACAAAAAAATGGCAACCTACTGAAGGGGAAAAATATTTGCATACCATGTATCTGATAAGAGGTCAATATCCAAAATATATAAAGAACTCATACATCTAAATAACAAACAGAACAACACAAAACCACCAAACAATCTAATTAAAAAATGAGAAAATCTGAACAGACATTTTTCCAAAGATGACATACAGATGGCCAGCAAGTACATGAAAAGATGCTCAATCTCACTAATCATTAGGGAAATGCAAATTAAAGCCACAACAAGATATCACTTCATGCCTGTTAGAATGACTAATATCAAAAAGACAAGAAATAACAAGTGACAGTGAGGATGTTCACTGTTGGTGAGAGTGTAAATTGGTACAGCCACTATGGAAAACACAACGGAGGTGCCTCTGAAAATTTAAAATAGAACTACCATATGATCCAGCAGTTCCACTTCTGGGTATTTATACAAATAAAGCAAAAACGCTAACACAAAAAGATATCTGCACCCTATGTTCATTGCGATGTTGTCTACAATAGCCAAGATATAGAAACAACTGAAGTGTTCATGACTCAATGAAGAAAATGGGACACACACACATACACACGAATATTATTCAGCCATAAAGAAGAATGGAATCTTACCACTTGTGACAACATGAATGGAACTTCAGGGCATTATGCTAAGTTAAATAAATCAGACAGAAAGACAAATACCATATGATTTTATTCATGTGGACTGTAGAAAATAGACAAAAATTCTGAGGTCGTGGACACAAAACAGATTGGTGGTTGCCAGAGGCAGGGGTGGTGGAGGGTTGGACAAATGGGTGAAGGAGATAAAAAAGCACAAACTTCCAGTTACAAAATAAATAAATCATGAGGATATAATATATAGCAGGGTGACTATAGTTCATAATACTGTTGTATATTTGAAAGTTGCTAAGAGAGTAGATCTTAAAAGCTTTCATCACAAGGGAAAAGTTTGTAACTCTGTAGGGTGATGGATATTAACTAGATTTATTATGGTGATCATTCCATAATATATACAAACATCCAGTTGTTACACTGCATACCTGAAACTAATATGTTATATGCCAATTATATCTTCTAAAAAAGCAAACTGTAAGAAAATGTGTGTAATAAAAATTATTTACTGAAGAAATGAATACAAGAATTATATAAATGTGGAGGAAATTTGCCTACATTTATCTGAATGGAAGTAAAATTTTCTCTCCCATAAACACTGGAGAAAGGGAAACTCTCCTTTAAGTTGGTAGGGGAATGGGATGACAGCTATATTCAAGAATATGAAAGCCAGCTTCAGAATCTAAATCCTCTCACATTTACATAATACATTTCTTCTCTAGTTCTTTCCCTTAGGAAATTCTTCCAAAAATTATCAATTCTTGTAAGTAATGTGTTATGGGAAAATGCAGTCTTCTTCATGTGAACTACATGTGTCTATACATTTACCAGTCCCAGTTGTAAAATTAGTTTTTAGACTTTTTCTAGAGTTAGTTTAGTTATTAAAACAATATAAATTTTCTTTACAACATCATCTGAAGAAAAAGAGAGCACTGCATTTAAGTATTAAATTCTATAGGAACCTTTTTCTTATGTGTATTTTATTTGTATGTGTTTTTTTTCTATTACCCATGGAGATAGTTTATAAAGTAAGGGATATTTTTGACAAAAATTCAGGCTATCAAAGTTAAACTTCATTTTATCCATTTAGTCATGCATTTATTCATTCAGCATTTGATTATTCATGACTTACAATGTGCCAGAAATAACAATGTCAGCACACAATGTTCAAAAAAATACGCAATTTTTGAAAAATGGTGACTAAAATCAATTGGTATGTAATATAATTATTGACTTTCACTTTAATTCCTAGAAAAAGATAGCTTAGCTCTGATACGTGATAAAAATCAGTCACATGAACCTTAATATTCATTTCAGAAATTATTTTTCACCTGTTTTCAATCTGCTGGAACTTTGTACATTTAAGTCTCAGTCAACTGCTCAGAAATTGTCAAAAGTCTAATTATAGTATTTTAGAGCTGTAGCTAATCTTAGAGATAATCCAGTCACAAAACTCAAAATGGAATTTTACAAAACGATTTGCCTATTTACTCAATTGTTAAAGGTAGAAATGGCTATAATCATTCCTAATTCATCCTCTTGTTATGACACCATGCTATGTACATTTTCCATCACTGGAACTTAGCTTTTTCACTTTTCATCATTCAGATGCTAAAATACAACACAGAATTAATTTCGGTGTCAGTGACTCCTATTTATTGAAATCTATTTGCTCTTCTTCTCGGACACACATATTGACTACATGTCCCAGCCTTCCTTGCAGTTAGGTATGAGCATACCATGGAGTTCTAGCCAATGGGATCAAGTGTAAGGACTATGTGTCTTATCTAGAACAAGGGTCAAAAAAAAATGTGAGAGCCAACTGCACACTGTTTCTCCCTCAAATAGCTGGATGCAAATGATAATGAGAATCCACAGTACAGTAGGACCATAGATGAATGAATCCTTGGTCTCTGATTATTACTTATAGAAAAACTGTCTGAAGACCAGAATTTAACCCTTTAATTGATAAGTGAACAAGAACTAAACTTCTCTTGGATTTTAGTCACTAAAATTTTGTTGATAGATTTGTATCTGCAGCTTTGCATTATATCTCATATGGGATTCTTATTGGCTTCTTAGAATCTCAATACTTAAGCACACAAAGTGATTATTCCAATGGAAATTCATGCAGGTGCTTCTGCAAAGTGAGGCTATATGAGAGAGGAAACTGATTTGCCTATAAAAATGAGGATATAAGTTTAATTTTAAGTATGGAACTAGTTTTATTCAGATAGATCTACTGTTTAATGATTAAATGATAACTAAGAAGTTTTAAAGCCATTATTTATATATAAGAAGAGCCAGTGTAGGTCTAAAAAATTCTTTTTTTTAATTTGGCTCTTGTCAACTCTTATGAAACTGTCAAAGAATGCTAGTAGGGGCACCTGGGTGGCTCAGTTGGTTAAGTGTCTGCCTTTGGCTCAGTTCATGATCTCAGGGTCTCATCAGGCTCCTTGCCCAGCAGGGAGCCTGCTTCTCCCTCTCCCTCTGCCTGTCACTCCCTCTGCCTGTCACTCCCCCTGCTTGTCACTCCCCCTGCTTGTGTGTGCTCTCTGTCAAATAAATACAATCTTAAAAAAAAAAAAAAAGAATGCCAATAAATGAAGAGCTTTAGTTACATTTCTCAAAAAAAAATTAGGGATGCAATAAAGTTATCTTTCTGGTTTTGTAATCACATGCACTGAAAAAGTAAATGGGCTAATACTGATGTTCTCCAATGGTTTTTCTTCATAAACTGTACAAGTTCCATATATGCCACATTTTTCTGCAGTGGTGGAGATAAGTAGTTGTATCAGCAAGCTTTAAAAAAATATTTCCTACTACTATAATGAACAGAAGCTGCAAAAATATATATGTACTTTTATATGCAACATATTATGGTATATATACCATATCAAATGTGTGTGTGTGTGTGTGTGTGTGTGTGTGTGTGTGTGCGCGCGCGCGCGCGCACGCACGCTACAATGCACTCCCCTGGGCAGAAATATTTTATAGAACTTATTTGTAACCACATACAAATTTGCATCCTTTTGTGTTGTTCTATTTCAAAAATTTAATGAAATTGTTAAAAATTAATATGGTTAATAACCTTGATATTTCCTTAAAAACATAGTCTCTTGAAAATTTGGAAAGTTTAAAGTAGAAAATTCAAACATGTAATATCTTAATACACCTACATGTCTAAAAAGTAATACAGTTGACCTCTGAACAGCACAGGTTTGAACTGCATGGGTCACTTACGTGTTTTATTTTTTAATAAATACAGTACAGTACTATAAGTGTATTTTCCCTTTCTTATGATTTCCTTTCTTTTAAAAGATTTATTTGAGAGAGAGAGAGAGAGAGAGAGAGAGAGCAAAAGCAGGGGCAGTGGCAGAGGGAGCAGCAGAAGGAGAAGAGGCAGGCTCCCTGCTGAGCAAGGAGCCTGATTTGGGACTTGATCCCAGGACCCAGGGAACATGACCTGAGTCAAAAGCAGATGCTTAACTGACTTGAGCCACCCAGGCAGCCTTTTCCTTTTCTTAATAACATGTTTCTCTAGTTTGTTTTACTATAAGAACACAGTATTAATATATATAACATACAAAATATGTGTTAACTGACTGTTTATGTTACCAATAAGGCTTCTGGTCAACTGTAGACTATTAGTAGTCAAATTTTGGGGGAGCCAAAAGTTACATCTGGATTCTCAGTTGTGCAGGGGGTTGGCACTCCTGACCTCAACATTGTTCAAGAATCAATTGTATCAGCCATTGTTATTGTTATTTGAGTTTGTAAAGAAAAGTATCAAGGTTTTCCAAAACAGTGTTTTTCTCCATTGTATTTCAGATGCACAGAATTAGATGAAAAATAACCTTTGGTTCATTGAACATACTTAACATTGTCACTACTATCCATTAACACACTTTTGTTTTGTCATTAATTTTAATGAATAATGCAATAAGCATCAGTGAACTCACACTGAAAACCTAATTGATCTTGCCAAGTTTGCCTGTTTTTGTTCTTAGCTGCTATAATGTCCTCTTTATTATGTTTGTTCTTATATATATTAAGATTTAAATTTTTCTTTTATCTAAATAAAAATCTTTTGTTTCATTTATTTGGGTGTATTCTATAGCAATTTAAAAAAATTTAGATGTTTAACTCATTCATTTTGGTGCTTCCTACCTTTGTAATATAAATATTTAAGCTATAAGATTTGCACAAAGCAGCAGTTTTGAATTCTATAGATTTTTTAAGTACTATTTTAAAAATCATTTATTTCTAGGAATATTATAATCAGCTTGAGGTATACTTTACACACAGTAAAATTCATCAATTTTAAGTGAATTGCATGTTTTGAGACAAATGTATGTACTCACATAACTGCTACCATAATCAAGGTATAGAATATTTCCATCACCCCCAACAAGTTACATCATGCCCTTTTTCAGTAAATCCCCTCCACATATCCATCCCAACCCTGACAATTATTATTAAATCTGCCTTTTGTGAAATTTTATATAGTTGGATATTTTTTTTTGTTTCAGGCTTCTTTTACTTAATATATGCTTATAACATTCATCCTTATTGTTGCGAATAATCAGTTTGCTCCTTTTGTATAGATTTGCCATGATTTGTTTATCCATTCACCAGTTGATAGACATTTGGGTTATTTCAGTTTGTGGACATTATGAATAAAACTTTATGAACATTCACTTAGAAGTCTTTGAGTGGACATATATTTTCATTTCTCTTAGTTAAATACCTAGGAGTAGGGTTGCTGGGTCATCTGGTAAGGTGTATTCTAATGCGGAATTGATACCAGCCACAGATGAGATTTCCAATAGTTCTACACTTGCATAGACACTTGGGATATTGCCAGTTCCTTTCATTTTAGCTGTACTAGTGGATCTAGAGTGGTATCTCATAGTTTATTTTGCATTTGTCAAATTATTAATGGTGTTGAACATTTTTTAAGTGCTGATTAGACATTCATCTTCTTTTGTCTATTTGTATTTCAATTTAACTAAATTTAAAATCTTAAATTCCGTTTCCCTAGTCATACTTGCCACATTTCAAGTGTTTAACAAGTATATGTGAAAATGCAATGGTACAAACTGGGAGAAAATATTTGAGAACATATGTATGATAAAATTTCATAATAACAGACTTCCTAAAGAACTCATACCTCAATAATAAGAGAACCAACCTAGTTTAAACGATAGAAAAAATTTTGAGCAGATATTTCACAAAAGAAGTTTTATTTATACCAATTTCTTTCATAAGTGACTTTTTTTTGGTCTGGAAGCACAGTTTTTTTCTAATAATTTTACTTTGATATATTTTGGACTTGACCCCACCAGGTTAATTTTCCTTAGTACAAAAGAGGGATCCTTTTAATAGAAAGATCACGTCTGCTTTTATTCCAGAAAAATTTGAAGTATTTAGCTCTATCATTGTTTTGTTTTCAGTCTTTCAATTCTAATTGTATGTATGTTGGATCTCCTGTGCCTGTCTTTGATATCTTTTAAAAAATATTTTATTTTTTTTTCAGATTTTATTTCTGTTCCCTTTTTGTATTTATATTCCCTGTATCTTACTGTACATTCAGTCATATTTACCTTCCTTAGGCACTTTATATCTTAATATTTATTTGAGTTGATTTTGTTTTTCTTCTATTAACTTCCTGAATGTTTTTTTCCACTTGTATTTTCAGTTTTTGAACTTCCAGTTCATTGTGGTGTACCTTAACTGCAATGATTATTTAATTGGATTTAATTTATATTGATGTTATGTGCCAGTAGTCTTCTGCTTGATGGTTTGGAGTATTTCTTTAGCTGAAAAAATTTGATTTTTACTTTATTTCTTCTTCTCACACAAGCTTTTTGTGAATGATGGGTTCTTTTTACTGTTGTTGATAAGGTTTTTGATATTTTTCTGGACCAGCAATAACAGATTATTTTGTGGATGGGGGATAAATGAGTTTGGGTGATTTCATCTACTAGTTCAAGATTACCTTCAGAGTGAAGGAGAGTTCATTTAATAAATGGTGGGATGGAAGAGGTTGATTTTTTTTTTTATATTACCCAGTGAGCTCATTTGCCCTTAGTATATCAACTATTTGTCAGACAAAGTGGAAAGGCCATGACAGCTCCAAAGAGCTGAAGGAATAAAGAGCAAATAAGCCCTAGGATGAAGATCTGGAGTCACAGAAAACCAGAGACAATTCACTTTTTACTACCTAGAGTCAGAAAAAGCTTTACCCTTATTCTCTCCCCAGCTAAAACTTTAGGAGACCCATCTTAGATTAGAATTTATCGGGCCAGTAAATTTAGAAAAAGAGAGGTGAGGAAGCAGTGCCTAAATTTAGTTAGTTTTATCTGTTTTAATCAAATTCTTAAATGCATAAGGCTTCAGATTACTCCTAGCAAATCTCTGACTAGTGCTCTGAATCATTGCCATTGTCAGGCAGGCACTATTTGCCCCAAGTTACGTAATGGCAGGAAGAAGCAAGAACATGATCCTACGTTCTTTTTCTACTTTATCTTTCTGCAGCACTGCCGTGACCCAATTCAAATATTTTATTCCCTGTTCTTCCTCTTCACACTTGACACAAGAAGCATACACTAGTTCAAAACAGAAGCCTAGAAGCTTTGTATGGTTTTCTCCATTCATGGGTGTGTTCAATTTATCACCTCACATTGATCTTACAGAAGGGAGTGAGTCAAAGTGTAAGCACTAAAATAGTACTTTACAAAGTGAAGATTTTAAGTCTCTGTAACATTTATGAAAGATTTCTTTAGCTGGCATAATTCTGAAACTTTCATTAAGTTATATTATTTATTATTATTTTAATAAAAGAAATTCATGATAGAGGTTATCCTTATAAATTCTAGAATTTTCATCTTTTAAGTAATTTTAGAGTAAAAATGGTGTTTGTCATAATACTTGCTTTAGTTGGCAATCTTGGCAAATAAGTTTTAACTTATATTTTCCTTCAGGGGTGCCTGAGTGGTTCATTCAGTTAAGCGTCCAACTCTTGATTTCAGCTCAGGTCATGCTCTCACAGTCATGGGATCAAGGTCCATCTCAGGCTCCAGTGCAGAGTCTGCTTGTCCCTCTCCCTCTGTTCCTCCCATACTGTGTTCTCTCTCTCTCTCTCAAATAAATAAATAAAATCTTTTAAAAAATTGTTATCTTCCTTCAAAAGAGAAAATTACGGACTGAGTTTTTAAAAGTACAGTTAGAGCTTAAAAAAAAAAAAAAACCAATACTTTCTGGAGACTTGGAAGCTAATAAAATTTGTTTTACTGAGGCAGTAAATGAACTGAAAATCAACTACAATAGGTCTTTATATAAAATTTTGTTTAACAAGAGATTTTAAATTTAGATCAAAATTTCAAATAAGAATATATCAAGCATAAGGATATATAACCAAATAGTTACTCAATCTCAGATTTGTTTATGGTTTTTTTAAGACAAAGTTAGGTTTTTGTCATTCTTGGTTTGTTTTGGATGCTCTTTAAAGGACCCAAATCTTTGTTTTGAAAATCAAACACTTAAAGATGTAAATTTAATAAAGCATGGCAGTAATTTAATATATGTGCACATATGTCATTGTCCTCATAGCCCTGCATGCTGAATGAGAAAATACTATTAGCATGGTAAATTGGGAGAAGGGAATCTGACTGATCCACACAATGGACCAGAAAATTTACCTACCTATTCAGAGTCTCCATGTACCTAATGGAGATGAAACCATCTCTAAACCTCCTGGGTAGAATTCTTGTATGGAAGATTTCATTTTAAAAAGAACAATCTCTTAGAAAGCTTTCCAAGGTCAATTTAAGAGAATTTTTCTATGAGTAAAACAGGATAGGTTGAAGCTTTTCAATAAAGTGAAGATTATTTTTTATACCTTCTATTCTGAAAATGAGAGCCTTGGTAAGTTAAAAGACTGGAGCAAATATAGAGCTTTTATGGACCATAGTGCAATGTCGGCTACCTTGCAGAGACCCATACATCTCTATTTAATAATCCATCCTCTAATGGCCTTGAGATTCCAGATAAATTTAAATAAATCAACCTTGATTTTTCAGAAAGAATTAGAGAACCTCTGATTTATAGGCTGAACTTGTACCTGTAATACTGCAATGACAAAGTAGAAGACAATCTTAGATAAATGTCAGCTAAGATTACAGTTAAAACTCATGCCCAGTTGGGTCTTGTCTGTGCGATATGCTCTTTGTAGCTTTGTTTTATCAATGTATCAAGCAGCACTTATATTTTATAGAAACTTTCAACATTTATTACTTTCACAAAGGAAAGAACATATAAAAATTGAAAAAGTTCTGCACACTGATTTAAAGCTCATACTAAAGTTTAAAAGAGAAAATCAAAATGTAATTCTATTTGGTGCTCTTTCAACTCTGTTTAAAAAAATTTTAGAGGGGTACTCCTGGGTGGCTCAGTCGTTAAGTGTCCACCTTCGGCTCAGGTCATGATCCCAGGGTCCTGGGATCGAGCCCCGCATGGGGCTCCCTGCTCCGCGGGGAGCCTGCCTCTCCCTCTCCCACTCCCCCTTCTTGTGTTCCCTCCCTCGTATCTCTCTCTGTCAAATAAATAAATAAAATCTTTAAAAAAATTGTTTTTGGTGTAAAACTGGAAACCAGTAACCCCTTCACAAATAAAATTTCATTGATATTATCTTCATACTGAAATACTCCAAAGTTGACAGATCAGAATTTTTTTTAACTTTAGTTTTTCCTATTCAATATATGCAGTTTTAAATTGGAGATATAACTAGAAGAAGATGGAGTAATTAATTTTTCTTCAACTTGTAATAGTAAACAAGGAACTTAGCTGTACTTTTCCATTCCTGGTAGAGTAATGAAAGGTACACGACTGTCTCTGGGAAAATCAGGTTGATATTAATGAAGTAAGGCAGTAGCTTTTAAAAAGTTTACACTAAATTCTATTAGTAATAAAAAGTATTCAAAATATATTTTTAAAACATGATTTAATGCATATTAATTATAAAAATAATACATATTCATTGTAGAAATTTTGGAGATAAAATATATAAGGAAGAAAAGTAATATTTCTAATCTCACTTTCTAGCTCTCAATCCTCAGCCTATAGAATATCATCTTGGTGTACTAATCTTTAGCATTTTCATATGTATGTGTATGTATTTCTATATAAAATTGGAATTATATTTATGATTAGATAAATTTAAATCATGCTTTGGTCTTTTTAGATTGTTTTTTAAATATTTTCTGTTACTAAATCTTCTTTCAAAGAACTTTAATATGTACATAATAGTCTATCTACCATTATTCACATAACTCTTTATTATAATAAACATTCTCCTCCACTAGGTGAAGCACAGCATAGTGGCTAAATGGGAATACCAGTTGAGGAAGATAGGGCTTTTGCTGGAGAGTCAGACATGTGAACAAATAATATAAGAGAATAAAGAAGAAAAATTATATGAAAACAAAAACTAGAAATCAATGACGATTATTAAGCGATATATACACAGATTCAGTATTTCTATTTCAATTCATTCGTATATTTTCATTCAAATGGTAAATCTTCCATATGGTTATGCATTTTGTACTGCATTCCAGATGTGATAAACACTATTTCCACATTATACAATCTGATTAGACATGAATAGAAAAAAATCACTATTTTTTTTGCCATTTTGTAGCTCTCATAGAAGGGTGAAAGTTTTGAAAAATATTTAATAAATCCTTTTACTAAATGAATTTCTTCCAATTAAGATTGTCCTTTCATTTAAATAACATAAGGGGACAGAAACAGTAACTGATCGAAAGCATGCAAGTTCACTCACAAAAAGAATTTGCAATACTATTGTATCTGTTGAAAAAGAAATTGATCTGGTATTGACTGAGATAAGGAAAGAAGAAAATCTGTTCCTGAGTTTTACTGGAAATGTCATTGGATGTTGGATTTTAGTTTTTAGTTTTTTGGGGTTGTCATACATTCAATCGCAAACTGTAAAATATTAGTTATAAAGTTTTAAAGCCTTCACATAAATACAAGAAATAAAATACATAATTCTCATTAACCATTGAACTAATTTTTCCTTTAACTTTCTTACCAAAATTATTTTATCTTATATTATTCATGGTAGCCAGTTATATACATCTACTTTGATTGTTATTTAAGGTAAGGACAAGTGTAAAAGCCAATTAATAAATTTAAAAGGACAAGTAGAAGAGCTAATTAGTAAATTTAAGTATGTAGTTTAGAAGGATAAATAACCCTACTTACATCAATGAATAGATCATCCAGACAGAATATAAATAAGAAAACAGTGGCTTGAAAAGACATAGTTGACCAGGTGGACTTAACATATATATAGAATATTTCATCCAAAAGCAAAAGGTACACATTTTTCTCAAATGCACATGGGACATTCTTCAAGATAGATCATATAGTAAGCCACAATAAAGTCTTAATAAATTTAAAATTGAAATTATATGAAGTATCTTTGCTCACCACAATGGTATAAAAAAAAGTATTGTAAGAAAACTGGAAAAATTCACAAATATGTGGAGATAACCAACATTCTCCTGAACATCCATGGGTAAATGAAGAAATCAAGAGAAAACAAAAAAAAATAGTTTGAGACTAATGAAAATGGAAATTCAACATACCAAAATTTATGGGATGCAGCAAAAACAGTTCTAAGAGGGAGGTTCATAGTGATTAATGCCTACCTCAAGAAATATGGAAAAAATGTGAACAACCTAACTTTACACCTCAAGGAACTAAAACAAACAAATCAAACTCAAAGTTAGGAGAAGGAAAGAAATAACAAAGATCAAAGTGGAAATGAATGATTAAAAATAAAAACAAAACAAGAGAAAAGATCAGTGAAACTAAGAACTGGTTCTTTGAAAAAAATAAAGCTGACAAACCTTCAGCTAGGGTCACCAGAGAGAGAGAGAGACTATGAGAGAGAGAGTACATGCAAATAAACAAAATCAGATGAAAGAGGAGACGATACTACAGAAATACAAAGCATTATCAGACTGTTATAAACAAATATATGCCAACAAATCGAACAACCTAGAAGAAATAGATAAATTTCTTGAAACAGACAACCCACCAAGACTGAATCATAAAAAATTTCAAAATATGAACAAATTACTAGTAAGGAGACTGAATCAGTAATTAAACACTTCCCAATAAGCCAAAGTCCAGGACCAGACAGCTTTACTGGTGAATTCTACTAAACATTCAAAGAATTAATTCCAATCCTTCCCAAATGCTTCCAAAAAATAGAGAAGGAAACACTTGCAAACTAATTTTATGAGTATGCCCTAATTCTAAAGCCAGACCAGAACACCAAAAGAAAAAAAAATTATAGGCCAATACCCTTGATGAACCTAGATATAACAATTCTCTACAAAATATTAGCCAACTGAATTCAACAATATATTGCACAGTTCATACACCATGATCAAGCAGATTTATGCCAAGGATGCAAGGATGATTCAACATCCTCAAATCAAATTTAACAATACATTAAGGAAATCATACACCATGATCAAGTAGATTTATGCCAGGGATGCAAGGATGATTCAACATCCTCAAATCAATCAATGTGATACATAACATTAACAAAACAAAGCATAAAATCTATGATCATCTCAATAGATGCAGAAAAAAGCATTTGACAAAATTCAGTATGTATTTATGGTAAAAATCTCAGCAAAGTGTGTACAAAGGGAATGAACTTCAACATAATAAAGGCCATATATGACAAGCCTACAACTCACATCATACTCTATAGTGAAAAGCTAAAAGCTTTTCCTTTAAGATAAGAAACATGGCAAAAATGCCCATTCTTGACACTTTTATTCAACAAAGTATTTTAAGTCCTAGCCACAACAGTTAGGTAAGAAAACAAACAATAAAAGGCATCCAACTGGAAGGCTATATTTGTGGATAGCATGATATTATACATGGAAAACACTAAAGATTTCACTTAAAGAATTGTTATAAATAATCAAATTCAGTAAAGTTTCAGGATGTAAAATCAGTATACAAAATTTTGTTGTATTTCCTTACATTTCTAATAATGAGCTGTCAGAAAGAAAAATTAAGAACATCATCTCATTTACAATTTCAACAACAACAACAAAAATTTAGGAATAAATTCAACCAAGGAAGTAAAAGATCTGTACACTGAAAACTATGAAACATAGGTGAAAGAAATTGATGACAGAAATAAGTAAAAATATATTATGTGCTGACCAACTGAAAGAATTTTTTAAAATATCCATACTATCCAAAGCAATCTATAGATTCAATGCAATCCTATGAAAATTCTAATGGTGTTTTTCACTGAAGTAGAACAAAGCATCCAAAAATTTATATAGAACCACATAAGACCCTGAATATTCAAAGCAAAAAAAAAAAAAAGGCTTTGTCTCTCAAGAGGAATAAAGCTGGAAACTTCAAAACCCCTGAGTTTAAACTATATTACAAATCTAAAGTAATCAAAAAAGTATGGCATAAGCAAAAAATAGACACTTAGATCAATGCAACAAAATAGAAAACTCAGAAATATACCTACACATATATGGGCAATTAATTTATGAAAAAAAACCAGTGTATACATTGGGGAAAAAATAGTTTCTTCAATAAATGGTGCTTGGAAAACTAGACAGGTATCTGCAAAAGAATGAAACTGGACCACTATCTCACATCACACACAAAAATTAAGTCAAAATGCACTAAAGACTTAAATGTAAGACCTGAAGCCATAAAACTCCTAGAAGAAAACATAGATGGTGAATTTGACATTGATCTTGGTGATCATTTTTTGAATCTGGCACCAAAAGCAAAGGCAACAAAAGCAAAACAAAACAAAACAAAAAACAAGTAGGCCTATATTAAATTGAAAACCTTCTGCCCAGCAAAGGAAACCATCAGCAAAATGAAAAAATATCATACTGAATGAAAGAAAATATCTTATATGGGGTTAATATTCAAAAAATATATAGAACGCATACAGTGCAATAGCAAAAACCTAAACAATTGGGTTAAGAAATGGGCAGAAATTCTGAATAGACATTTTTCCAAAGAAGACCCATGAATGGACAATAAGTACATGCAAAGAAGCTCAATATCACCAATCATCAGGAAAATGTAAATCAAACCACAAGGTCTCAGGCTATACCTGTTAGAGTTGCTATTATTAAATAGACAAAATATAAAAGTATCCAGTGAGGATACAGGAACCCTTATGCCCTGTTGATGGGAATGTAAATTGGTGCAACCACTAAGGAAAACAGTAGTGAAGTACTTGAAAAAATTAAAAATAGAACTGTCATATGATCTAGAAATTCCAGCTCTGAGTATTTATTTAAAAAAAAAAAAAGAAAACACTAACTAGAAGAGATATATGCATCCCCATATTCACCGTAGCATTATTTGTAACAGCTAAGATATGGTAACAACCGAAGTATCCATTAGTGGATGAATAGATAATGAAGATGTGGGTTGTGCTTGTGTGTGTTTTGGGGGGCATATATGGAATGTAATGGAATATTATTCAGCCTTAAAAAAGGCTGAAATCTTGCCATTTTCAACAACTTGGATGGACCTTGAGGGCATTATGCTAAGTGAAATAAGTCAGAGAAAGACAGATACCATATGATCTCATTTACAGGTGGAATCAAAACAAAACAAGACAAAAGCTTATGGATACAGAAAACAGATTGGTGGTTGCCAGAGGTTGGGAGAGCCGGGAGCAAAATCGGTGAAGGGGGTCAAAAGACTAAAATTAAATTATAAAAAAATAAGTACAACAGGGTGACTATAATAAAACTGTATTTTATATTTGCAAGGTGCTCAGAGAGTAGTTCTTGGTCCTCATCACAAGAAAATTGTAACTATGTATGGTGACAGACATTAACTAGATTTGTTGTAATGATGATTTTGCAATATATACAAATATTAAATAATTATGTTTTACACCTGAAACAATGTTTTTAACAAACAATTGTTTTTAAAAAAGGAGAGACAATGTGGTTTTACAAACAGTACTGACTGCCTAAGATTTAGCTAGGCATAATGAGGGAATTCAGGGAATACTTCTGTTTCTTTTTAAAAATGCCTTTAAACTAATCAGCTTAGAAACTGTTTTACCAAAAAAAAAAAAGTCTGAGAGGATTTAAACATTTGCCCCAAATGAAGCAGCTGAAATGTGAGTTCCAGAGAATGATCCATGATCTGAATTCAACTCTAAAACTTTCATTATGTAGTTCACTATTCAAGGCCCCTTGAAAAATAGAAACTATAAATGTGAGAGATACAGCCTCAGGGTGGGAGATTTTAATCATGATGAATTGTATATTTTTCTTTCCAGTGGAAGAAAAGCATTTCCAGTTACTTACAACTGAAAATGAAACCCAACTGTTCTAATACATTTTTAAAAAAGATTTATTTATGTACTTATTTTGAGAGAGAGAGAGAGAGAGAGAGTGCAGGGGAGGAGAAGAGGGAGAGGAAGAGAATCTCAAGCAGACTCCCCGCTGAGCATGAAGCCCCATCTCAGGACCTTGAGATCATGGACCTGAGCCAAAATCAAGAGTCAGACACTGAACTGACTGAGCTACCCAAATATCCCGCTAGTTCAAATATTTTTTAAAGGAACTTATTACCATGATAATAATATTTACTCTATGTAAATTTGGCCCATTTGTCTTTGATTATAAGCCTATATAAGTCCAAAATTAAATGAATGAGTCACTTTGTACATGAATGCATTTTGTCCTCATAACTCCCCCAAATGTGTTTATTTTGAACAATGAAGAGTGGTGATGGGTTGAATACAATCTTTCTCACATATTTAATATGGTAGATGTTTTAAAATTCATATCACCATGATTGTGCACAAATGTGGGTGTGGATTTAAAATTCTCCATGCACAGTTGGATAGGCAATGCACAAATATCCATGGATAATTTGGATACACAATGCATGAATAATCTATGGAAAACCTAAATATGCAAAACTTAAGCCACGGATCTTGGCAGCATCATCATGTTCAGCCAGTGAAACTAATTAGTATCCACTATAACCTTCTGGGCCAATCAACTTAAAATAGATTATTTTGAGCAGTTTAGAAAGGGTCTTTTTGGATCCTTATAATAAAGTCTTCTCATGTGATAAAACAAGAGTTAATTAGTATATTATAGAGCCCAGGGGAAAAAAGTAATGTTTTATTCAAAGGAATAACTTAATCATATGTTGAGTAAAGAAATGTTTTGTCTTTAGTTGTTTATTTGTTGCAGACCATTTGGAGTGTAGGTTAACTGAAAATTCATTTTATACAATTTTAAAGCACAATTAATAATTTATATTTGAAAACATTCATCATATAGGAGAAACAAATTAGCCCAAGAGCTCCCCAACCCGCACTTCATCTGCTCAGTGAAGAGTCTGTTGGCATCTGTTCCTGTGGTTGGTTTGCAGAAGACCATCCTCTTAAATCCCTAGCAATCACTGGATAGCCTCCAGAATCAGCTTTAATTTAAGCTTGAGGGAGAATTAAAACAGAGGTTCCCTCAAGCTCCAAAGCTCTGAGCTATTTAATCGCTACTTTGGCTCTCCCCAGGGCACTCAGTGCCATCAGAGCAGTGACTCATTCCTGGGTGAGCCAAGTCTGGTGTGGACCTGGGTGGGATAAGAGCTTAATTATATTGTCTTTCTCACAGCAGGAAAAACCGGTATATTTAGTCTTCTGTACTGCCTGAGATCATATTTGATCTACTGACCTGATGATGAAAACTTTCAGTATGAATTGCTGAATTATGTAATACTTAGTCTCTCCTTTTCACTCTCTCTCTTTACATTCTCTGTTGGTGGGGGATAAGACCTCATCTTACCTACTTCTGACATTTTTATTTCATTGAAACAAGATCATTTTTCTCTTTGGCTTGATCTCCCTTACATCTTAGGTTGCCTTAATTTCTTTTTGAATACGAACTGATTCAACTTCCTGATTTTATGTCAATACCTCTGTTCCCTGTCCTAACAACTTACTCATATCATTTAAGTCCTCATGAAAATTTCCATGAGATAAGTTGCCATCTCCACTTAATAAATCTGAAAACCAAGACTTCATGACTTTAGGATTGTCTAGGACTAAAAAGCAAGTAAGTGGTAGACCACAGAATAAAATCCAGACTAACCTGAATTCAAAATCCCATGATCTTAATAGTTATATACTACTTCACAAAAAAATCTTACTAGAAGTTGTGAAAGTGTTTAAATAGTCTACTGAAACAGTTATCTCCTCTGAAAACGGAAATGTATTTTCTGTGAATCTGAGGTAATCCATCCATAGTTTAGATTAACTATAATCTTTTATATGAAGAATTAGATCTTCAACCGGGTTAGCTTTTATCAGAGTTTATAATTTGACAGTGCCCAATACAGCTAAAATGATAAAACATACCAAAGATCTTTAGTTTGTACCTAGAAAATTCTACGTCAAATGTGGAGCTACAATTTTATAACATAAATAGGGTACTGGGATCCATTATTTCACACATTGTCAAATGGAAATCCTGGCGAATATTTTATTCATGAGATTTCTCAACTTAAGTTTTTAAGATATTAAGCAGTCTAATTATTTTCAAAAGTCGATGCGTGTGATAACAGCAACAGGAATATAATTTTAGAAATAGGCTATTTTCACATTAGTTCTGTAGCACAGACTTTAGAACATGCTTTAAATGTGGAACTTGTAAAAACACGTATCACAAATGAAATAAGGTGGTGTCTACACCCACATTTGAATGGAGGATTCCCAAAAGCATTCTGCAATGTCCACAGAGTTGGACATTTTCCTCCCATGCATAATTATTTTTAATCCCATCAACTTCACACTCTTTTTTTCCATAACCAAGTGTCCTGGAAGGTATGTGTCCAACTTGACATCTTTTCTATGTTTATGTTTACCTGTCCTTTTTTCTGTATAGCTATTGCCCTGATTTTTGTATGTAAGCTTTCACATACACTAAAGTGAAGTGGGTGCATGAAGGGTGCTCCTGATTCATGGTATGGGACATAGGCACAGACTTGGCTGAACTGCCACTTCGATGACTATATTCAGGACCCAAAAGAACTGGAACTTTTAAAGCTTTCAGATTGTATTTCTTTATGTATATACTCAACTCAAATAATGTCTGATGAAAGACTATCCTATGAAGAATATAGCTAGAGTCAGAAACTAGCCCTGCTAGACACATTCCTGGATGGGAGGATGCTTAGCCTTGATACAGCAATAACCTATCTGACTGTGTCTAAGAAATACTAATGGCAGCCTTTCCACCCAACCTTAAGCAGTCTACCTTGGGGACTGTGTGTTTACAGCTAATTGCAACCAGGTACATGCCTCGTGGTTGGGCTGAATTCACATGAGCAGCCAAAGGGGATTTAAACATCTGTGTTGTTGAAGAAAAGGTCATGCTGATATATTGATGTAAAAAAATTTTTAATATTTACCTAAATGAACCAAAAATATGTTTGTGTAATTGGACTATTCATTTCAGTCCAATTCTGCTACATCCTATATTCTTCATCCTTTGGAAAAAAGAGAGAGAGAGAAACTGAAAGCATAACATTTAGTTACATAGTCTATTATTTCATTTTAATTATGTAACAATTTAATTATGACTTGTGTTAGCAATAGGATTCTTAAAAACTGTTACTTTTGGAAAGTAGATTATGATTTTCCCCTAAGCCATTTGCTTATTCTTGTCATCACTCCTCTATTATTCCAATACTTGAAATTCTGATAAAAGATGTATTTTAAGTGTTCTTCTCCTTGGAAAAATATCAGCAGGCTCCCAGTGACTCTCTTAAAGCAGTGAAACTGCATTCATATTTTGCATTAAAATGACAGATGAAAGGAGACAGACACCGATGCGGTCTAGGAGCGAGGTGGCCAGGTGCTTAGTAAGGATTATGTTTGCTAATTTAAAAAGGAGGGGGAGAAAAAAGGGCTTTGCACATCATCAGTCCAAAAACAGGAACAGAAGCACTGTTGAATTCAAGCTGTGTCATTTATTCAATCACAGCCATGCATGCGCCACCTTCCCCTCCTCCTCTACTTTATTCTCCATTTCCTCAGTTTCCGCCCACATGGATTGTTGCTACCACCTATTCTCCTCCAAGGGAGATAGGAGGGTGGATTGGCAGCTTCCACTCCCCGGACAGCTGGTGCAGAGACAGTTCTAGAAATCAGCTCACTGTGAGTGCTGGATGTCCTGCGAGCACTCAGATTACACACTGCTAACACAAGTTTGTGGTTCCATATTTTAAGTTCTGTGATTACAAATGTTTAATAAGCCAGTAAGATCACCCACAGGAAAATGTTTGTAGAAACTGTATTTCAGAATGATTTTTTTAAATGCTTGTTTTTTGATTTTTTTTTTTTCCTTTCTAAAAATTAGGTCAGGATTGAGAGACTGTTCACTTGTAATAGGATAATGGTAGAGAGCTGTTTACTTCTAAAGCTTTTGGATCAAGGTTGTTAAGGAGAGCAATTAAAAATGTAACACTGAATTCCACACCTGATACCAGTATTTCACTGTATGTTAACTAAAATTTAAATTGAAAAAAATGTATCCATGGCAGGATAAGGATGCACACTGAGAGTACTAAGGGATGTGATTGTATTTTCTTTTCCTACACTCCAGATAGGAACGAGGCTCCTGGCACCATCCTTTCCAAGGGCCTTTAAAAGGCATTCTTCCAGATGCAAAGTACCTTACACCAACGTAAAAGGTTTGACAAGGAAAAAACAAGGCCAACTGCTAACAAATACCAGAATGAGTTCTGACCTAACAAATCACCCTGGGAGACTGTACATTAATTGCAATGATGCTACCATGGCTTGAAACACTTTTGGAACTCCTCATCTGAAATTGTTCATAGCGACTGTTTTACAAAGAAAATGAGTTTCATTACCTTATAGTCACACTTTCTCTATTCTCACTGCCATGAGCCCACTCACGATGAGTTTAAAAACGGAGATGTTTCATAGCCAGTTTGAATTTGGACTGCTTAACATTTGTCACCATTGGAACTTACCAGTTTCTGATTTTTTTAAACAGAATCTCTCAATTCAAGGATTCATAAACTGCTTATTGAATCTCAACAAGCAGTTCATGAATTGTTTCATGAATAGCAAGATTGATTAAATCATATCTAGACCATTTCCATAGAAATAGGCTTATTATTGTTACTAACTTCCACTCTTTTCATATGGCAGGTCAAAAGAAAATAATGTCTTAAAAACTCATGAAGAAGTATGGTTCATGAGTTTTCAGAAGTTCTAGAAAATGAGACTGTCACCCTGAGGTGAAAACTGACATAGTGAACCGTATACATTTCAAAAGGAATGGAATGCAAAAGACCTGAAAAGACTATAATTAAAAATAAAATAATAGCTTTGTGGTTTTGACCATAAAAACCAGTAGAAGGAAATAAAATTTGATTTTTCAGTTTCATATGCATAACTCAATCATAGCAGCTATATATAATGTCCTTAATTTAAAAACAACCCAACCACTATTTGTATGGTTCCTCTTATTATTTTTTTTCAAATTTATATGTGCTTCTTAAAAACCTTGATTAAATTTATTATTAAGTAATCATTAGAGGCAACTGAACACAATTTTTAAAAGCCAGGTTCAGTGAAGTACCAATGTATATAAAATTGTTCATAAAATTAGCAGTAAGTTATTTTAAATAATAATCTAAAACACTTACTATTATCAGATATTCGTCTGATTAAGCAGAACAATATAACAAAATTTTTAAAAGCACGGGTAGTAGGTCATGAATGGGTTATATTCCAAATGTTAGTACACTAATGTTGCAAAAATTTAGCTCACAGTATAGTTCAAGTATGGAGGGGAGAGTGAATTACTTATTTTATCTGTATTTGATATGGATTGTATTTGATCTGTATTTGATCTCATGAGCACTTTCTTGATACTTTATAGGCAATTGCCAGGCAGGAGTGTGTCTGTGTGTGTGGTGGGAGCAGCAACATTTTGCCAAATATCTAAAATCTTTCAAACTTAATTCAACACAACGATTTAAGCAATCTTACCCAATCATGCTCAATTTCTACAGGAAATAAGAAAATTTCTATTTCTTTGTAGTTTGCCTTCCTCCTCAGTAACCATCTTGGTTTAGTAGGGGAAAGGCATGGCCAAACCCTATTTTAACTGATACAGAAACCATATGCAAAAACCTTTCTAAAACTCAAGGGCTTTCCCACCACGCCCCCTACTGCCCTACTGGAGTATGGTATGGTATGGTTGATTGTTTTCATTATCCACTTACTTTTGTTCACCTTGTGACGGTTTCTGTTAGTAAAGGTGTAATAAAAGTACTTGCTTCATACTAAGATTTACCATCTTGTTGTAGGAAAAATACATATAAGACTTCAATTTCTCTTTCTGTAATGATTCCAAATGTTATAACAGGCTAATCTTGCATATATCACCCTTTCAATATCTTTGCATTCACCTCTTTTCAGATAAGGAATATGGTCTGTAGTTGGCCAAGGTCATAAAAGTAGAACCAAACTTCATATCCAAATTGTTCTATCTCCTAGTGTAGTGTATCATAACCATTAAGATGCATAAGATTCACTTGGTTACACTGTTAAAATTCAGGTTTTTATTCCATAGGTCTAAAATGTGTCGGGGATTCTTTGTTTCTAACAAACTGCCAGGTAATGCAGATGCTGCTGCTTATGTTGCACACTTTGAGTAACAGATCATATTCCTTATCCAAAGGATTGGAATAACAATATGTTTATAAGTTTTTATGCATAGGTTTTGCCATTTAACAAGCTTCCTTTCACCCCTTTCCCTAGGTAACCAAAACAGTCCTTAATGTCCTATTGGGATCCACCTAATGTCCTATTGTGGTATCTTTCTGCACTATCCCTCAAAATACCCTTTGTGACAAAACTCTTCATGCTTCATAGTCAAAGCAGAGCTGGTGTCTAAACTGGCACTGTCTCTTTGAAGATTTTGATGAAGATTAAATGATATAATTAAAATGAAAATGTTTAGCAGTTTTTCTGGAACATAGCAAGAATTCAATGTTGCCCTAATGAAAATGAATTTGCTCTAAAATAGTTAAGTGAAATGAATACTATACTGTTTTGTCTGTCTAAAACAAATAGAATCTGTTCTAAGATCTAACTCATTGACCAGAGTTTGATGAGATTCTCAAAGGCATATTTGTTTTCTAGAAAGCAGGGATAGCAGCTAGTCTTTAGCATATATTGGCCACAAAGACCTTCAGGACTCAAATACTTGATTACTTATTAACCTGGCCAGTCTGGCTTTCTTTCTCCTTCCTCTTCCAATTATTTTCATTCTCATCCATTAATTGAATCTCCTACCCCCTTCAAAGTTTCTAGTGTCAGGTCTTAGATAAAAAAAAAACAAGTTTAAGAAATTATCTCAGTAGTAAATAAATTCCTGGCATGAAATAATCTCCCCATATATAATCATATTTGAAAAGAGAATGTTTCTTAATCCAGATGAAGTTTTATTTTATTTCTATTTTTGTGGTATACATACATAAATGTACATTCTTTCACTTAAAAAAAGTTATTGAGACCCTACTATGCACCAAGGACTTTTCTAGGCAATGGGGAAGAAGAAGAGATAGAAAGCCCTGCTAGAACAACTGGACATCTATATGCAGAAATACAAATGCAAATATAGACCTTAAACCCTTCACAAAAATTAACTCAAAATAGATCATACACATAAATGTAGAATACAAAACTGTAAAAGCCCTAGAAAATAACACCTAGAAAATCCAGATGACCATGGCTTTGGCAAGGACTTTAAACACAACACCAAAAAGTATGATCCATGAAAAAAAAAAAAAAGAATAAATTGAACTTCATGAAAATTTTTATTTTTTATTTTTTTAAAGATTTATTTGTTTATTTGAGAGAACGAGAATGAGAGAGAGAGAGTACATGAGAGGGGGGAGGGTTAGAAGGAGAAGCATGCTCCTCGCTGAGCAGGGAGCCCGATGCGGAACTTGATCCCGGGACTCCAGGATCATGACCTGAGCTGAAGGCAGTCGCTTAACCAACTGAGCCACCCAGGCGCCCCAAGAACTTCATGAAAATTTTTAAAATTCTGCTTTTTGAAAGATATTTTCAAGATAATGAACAGACAAGCCACCAAATGGGAGAAGATATTTGCAAAAGAAACATCTGATAAACGGCTGTTATCTAAAATATATGAAGAACACTTACAACTCAACAAACAAGCCAATTTAAAAATGGGGCCAAAGACCTTAACAGATACTCACCAAAAAATGTTATACCAACGTGGCCAATAAGCAGATGTTCCACATCATCTGTCAAATTAAAGCAACAATGAGATACCACTAGAAACCTGTTAGAATCACCAAAATCTGTAACACTGACCCTACCAAATACTGGTGAAGATATGGAACAACAGAAGCTCTCGTTCATTGCTGGTGGGAATGTAAAATGGTACAGCCACTTTGAAGGAATTTTGGTAGTTTTTTAAAAACTGAACATATTCTTACCATACAATTTAGCAATCATACTCCTTAGTATTTACCCAAAGGAGTTGAATATTTATGTTCACACAAAAACCTGCACTAAAATGTTTATAGCAGATTTATAATTGCCAAAACATGGAAGCAACCAAGATATCCTTCAGCAGGTGGATGGGTAAATAAACCATGGTACATCCAGACAATTGAATATTTTTCAGTGCTAAACAACAACAGCAAAAACTATCAAGCCATGAAAAAACACACAGGAAACAAGTGCATATTACTAGGTCAAAGAAGCCAATCTGAAAAGGTTACACAGTGTCTAATTCCAACTACATGACTTTCTGGCAAAGGCAAAACTATGGACATAATACAAAAATCAGTGGTTCAAAAGGTTGGGGTTGGGAGAGTCAATAGGCAGAGCACAGAAGATTTTTAGGGCAGTTAAAATACTCTGTATGGTACTATAATGGACACATGTTATTATACATTTGTTCAAATTCATAGCATGTACAACTTAAGAGTGAACTGTAATGTAAATTATGGAATTTGAGTCATTATGGTGTGTCAATGTAGGTTCATCAATTGTAATAAACGTGTCACTCTGGTGAGGGATGTTGATAGTGGGAATGGCTATGCATATGTGGGGACAGGATGAATGTGGGAAATCTCTTACCTTCCTATTTATTTTATTGTGAACCTAAAACTTCTCTCAAAAAAAGAAAAAGTTTTGCTCTCATGTTCTGGTGGAGGAGAAACAAACAAACAAACAAACAAACAACAAATGAGCAATATACACATATATATTAGATGGTGATAAATTATATATAATTAATTAAGCCAGGTGGAGGGAAAGGGATTACGCAAAAATTGAAATGTTAAATAGGGCAGTAAGGAGAGGCCCTATTGAGGAGATAACTTTTTGACATAGGACGTGGAAGATGTGAGGGATCATTTCCCACATATATTAGACGGAAATGCATTTCAACTTTGAGATTTCCATATTTAAAGGTTTTGAGTTGGAAACGGATCTGTCTTGTTTCAGAACATCAAGAAAACTAGTACGTCTGAAGAAATATACAGGGTGGAGAGTGGATATATGGTCTGATCATTTTGGAAAATGTATCAGACAAGGTAAGGTCAGGTCACATGTCAGTAACTCACAGTAACATCGTATCAGAGGCATAAGACAACAAAAAGGTTTATTTTTTCATTCATGCTGCATGCACATTTCAGGTCAACTGAGAGCTCTATTTTACCTTCACAGACACATATGTACTTATCAATCATAATTTTCAGTTTATATCAACACAGCTCTTTTATGCATTTAGTGCACAAAATAAGAAAAGAAATTGTTAAAAGTGAACAAATGATAATAAAATGCAGAAGGTTGGGGAGACTAAAAATGTAGAGCTATAGGATATGTTCAAACTTAAGTTATTATCAACTTAAAATAAACTCCTACAAGTACATATTGTTATATGTAGCTTCATGGTAACCACAAATCGAAAACCTACTGCAGGTATACAAAAGGTGATGAGAAAGGAATCTAAGCATATCACTAAAGAAAATCATCAAACCACAAAGAAAGCAAGAAGAAAGGAACAAGGTGGAACTATAAAACAGCCAGAAAACAATTTTTAAAATGGCAATAAGTGAATATCTGCCAATAATTACTTTAAATGTAAATAGACTAAAATTTCCAATCAAAAGACGGAGTGGCTACATGGATAAAAAAAATAAGACCTAGTTATATGCTGCCTATAAGATACACACATACAGAAACAAGAGAATGGAAAAAGATATTCCATGCAAATGGAAAGGCAAAGAAACATGGGGTAGCTATACTTACCTCAGACAAAATAGACATTAAAACAAAGACTATAATAAGAGACAAAGAAGGGAGTTTTGTAATGATAAAGGAGTCATCCAGCAAGAGGATATAACATTTGTAAATATTTATGCACCTAAATAGGAACACCTAAATTAATAAAACAAAGATTAACAGCCCTAAAAGGAGAAATAGTACAATAAAAATGGGTGGACTTAATACCCTACTTATACTGAGGATGGATCATCCAGACAGAAAGTCAATAAGAAAACAATGGCTTTAAATGACACATTAGACCAGATGGATTTAACAGATAAATACAGAACATTCCAGTCAAAAGAAATAGAATATGCATTATTCTCAAATGTGCTTGGGACATTCTCCAGAATAGATCAAATATTAGGCCATGAAACAAGTATTAATAAATTTAAAATTGCAATCATATCAAGCATCTTTTCCAATCACAATGGTATGAAACTAGAAATCAATTATAAGATGAAAACTGGAAAATTAATATTATATGTGGGGAAATTAAACAACATGCTACTGAACAACAATGGGTCAAAGAATAAATCAAAAGAGAGAAAATACCTTGAGACAAATGAAAATGGAAATGCAGCATGTTAAAAACTTATGGGGTGCAGCAAAAGCAGTTCTAAGAGAGAAGTTCATGGTGATAAATGCCTGCCTCGAGAAAGGACAAAAATCTCAAAACAAAACAAAAACACTAGCCTAACTTTACACCTCAAGAGACTAGAAAAAGAAGTACAAACAAAACCCACAGTAAATATAATAAGGGAAATAAAAAGATCAGAGCAGAAATAAATGAAATTGAGACTAAAAAGACAATAGAAAATATAAATCTAAGAACTGGTTTTTGAAAGATAAACACAACTGACAAACCATTAGTTAGACTCATCAAGAACAAAAAGAGAGAGGGCTCAAATAAATTAAAAATGAAAGAGGAGATGTTACAACTGATGCTACAGAAATACAAAGAATCATAAGAGACTATTTGAACAATTATATGGCAACAAATTGGGCAACCTAAAAAAATGGTTAAGTTCCCAGAAATATACAACCTGCCAAGATTGAATCATGAAAAGATAGGAAATCTTAATAGATGGAGTACTAGTAAAGAGATTCAATCAGTAATCAAAATCCTTCCAACCAAACAAGTCCGAAACCAGATGGCTTCACTGGTGAATTCTACTCACCATTCAAAGAAGTATTAATACCAATACTTCTCAAACTCTTCCAAATTGAGAAAGACAAATTATTCCAAACTTATGTTATGAGGCCAGCATCACTGCTGTAACAACACCAGACAAGGAATCCACAAGAAAAGCACAGGCCAATATCCTTGAAGAACATAGATGCAAAAACCATCAAAAAATATTAGCAAACTGAATTTAACAATACACTAATAAGATCATACACCATGCTCAAGTGGAATTTATTCCAAGATGCAAGTGTTGTTCAACATCTGCAAATCAATCATCATGATACACGACATTAACAAAATGAAGGATAAAAATCATATAGCCATCTCAATAGATGCAGAAAAAGAATTTGACAAAATTCAGCATCAATTTATGATTTAAAAACTCTCAACAAAGTAAGTACAGAGGGAACATACTTTAACATAATAAAGTGAGTATATTAGAAACATACCTCATAATAATAATAAAGCCTACATAATAAAAGCTATATATGACAAGCCCACAGCTAACATCGTTCTCAATGTTGAAAATCTGAAAGTTTTTCCTCTAAAATCAGGAACAAGACAAAGATGCCCACTCTTGCCACTTTTATTCCACCAAGTATTGGAAGTCTTAACTACAGCAGTTGAAAGAGAGAAAGAAAGAAAAAGAAGGAACACTGTTAGAACTAATCAACAAGTTCACTAAAGTTGCAAGATACTAAATCAATATACAAAATCCTGTTACATTTCTATACACTAATAATGAACTATGAGAAAAAGAAATAAAGAATACAATCTCATATACAATTCTATCAGAAGAATAAAATACATAGAAATAAATTTAACCAAGGAAGTGAAAGACCTGTACACTGAAAACTAGCAGACATTGATAAAAGAAACTGAATACACAAATAAATGGAGTGATATTTCATGTTTATGGATTAGAAGAGTATCATTAAAATGCCCCTACTACCCTACAGCAGTGTATTGATTCAAAGCAATCTCTATCAAAATTCCAATGGTGGGGCATTCCCATTCAAGATGGCAATGCAAGAAAACACTGAACTTACCCACTCCACAGAACACAACAAATTACACCAATTAACAGAAAAAATCCTCCTTCAGTAAAACTACTGAACAACCAAAGATAGAATGGAAAGAGAATAGCAAGAGAGATAGAGACCTGGTAACAAAGGGATTTCCCATCCCCAATGCTGCAAACAGCAGTGGAGAGGGACAGTACTGAGGGACCAGGAAGAGATCCCTCTCTGTCCTTGGGCACACAAAACAAACCATGGTTTAAAAGAGGCACAAGCATATAAAAGAGACAACACTAGAACTCTCTGAGTGGCGGGGAAACTACAGGAAACCTCTCCAGGCCAAAGGGACTGGAGAACGACATGGTTTATGTTTCTGCCCCACATTAAAAGCCTAGAATGGAGCAGGGTCTGGACACCACAACTGGTGAGTGAGTCCAGTCATCTCTGAGCTTGCAACATTAGTGAGCCCAGTGTCTACAAACCCACACCAGCCCTAGTCATGATAGGGTACAGGAAAAAAAAGCCACAGTTTAAGAGGGCTGAGGAGATGTGGGAATGCTCTCTCCCCTTCCACCGTTTTTTTTTTTTTTTAAGATTTATTTATTTATTTGCTACAGAGACAGATAGAGAGAGCACAAACAGGGGAAACAGCAGGCAGAGGGAGAAGCAGGCTCCTGCTGAGTAAGGAGCCTAATGCGGGGCTCAATCCCTGGACCCTGAGATCATGACTGAGCTGAAGACAGAAGCTTAACCTCCCCTTCCACCTTAAAAGCCCAACTGGAGCAGGGTCTGGATGCCATAAAGGACAAGATTAGACACCATAACTGGAGGATCCTGACACTCTAACAGGCAAATCCAGATGTCATAAATTGTGGGTCCAGTCATCATAGGGAGCTTGCAACCTCAGCAAACCCAGGGTCCTTAAGTGCACACCAGCCCCAGTCATATATGAAATACCCACAGCTAACATCATCCTCAATGATGAAAACTGGGAGCTCTCTCTTCAAGGTCAGGAGCAAGATCCATTTCTCTCCATATCTATTAAACATAGTACCAGAAGCCCTAGCAATGGCAATCAGACAAGAAAAAGAAATAAGAGAGCCATCCTTATTGGTACAAAAGAAGTTAAATTGTCATTATTTGCAGACAACATGGTACTATACATAAAAATCCTAAAGACACCATCTACTAGAAGTAAAAAACAAATTCATCAAGTGTCAGGATACAAAACTAATACCCAGAAATCAATAGTGTTTCTATACACTAACCACAAAGTTGTAGAAAGAGAAATTAAAAAAAAAAGACAAAAAAACAGCAAACCACCATTTATAACTGCACCAAAAAGAATAGGATACTCAGGAATAAACTTAACCAAAGAGGTGAAAGACTGGTATTCTGAGAACTATAAAACACTGGTGAAAGAAATTTATGACACAAACAAATGGAAAGATATTCTATACTTATGTATTAGAGGACCTAATACTGTCAAAATGTGCTTATTACCCAAAGCAATCTATAGATTCAATACAATCCTTATCAAAATAACAACAGCATTTTTCACAGAACTAGAACAAATAATATTGACATTTATATGGAATCAAAGAAGACCAGGGTCTTGCCAAATCAATGCTGAGAATGAAGAACAAAGCTGAAGGTACCACAATTCCAGATTTCAAGGTATACTACAAAGCTGTAATAATTAAAGCACTATGGTACTGGCACAAAAATGGAAACAAAGATCAATGGAACAGAATAGAGACCAGAAATAAACCCACACTTGTATGGTCAATTAATCTATAGCAAACGAGGGAAGAATATGTAAGAAAAGACAGTCAACAAATGATGCTGGGAAAACTGGACAGCTACATGTGAAAAAATGAAACTGGACTACTTTGTAATACCATACACAAAAATAAACTTAAATTGGATTAAACACCTACACATGAAACCTGAAACCATAAAAATCCTGGGAGAAAACACAAGTAGTAATTTATCTTATAACATCAGTCCTAGCAACATTTTTCTAGCTATGTCTCTTAAGGCAAGGGAAATAAGAGCAAAAATCAACTATTGGGACTACATAAAAAAAAAAAAAAAGTTTTTGCACAGCAAAGGAAATGATCAAGAAGACAAAAGACTGAATGGGAGAAGATATTTGCAAATGACATATCTGATTAAAGGGTCAGTATCCAAAGTATATTAAGAACTTATACAACTCAACACCCAAAAACGAAACATCCTATTAAAAAATGGGCAGAGGATCTGAGGAGACATTTTTCCAAAGGAGACCAAGATGGCCAAGAGACTATGTGAAGGTACTCAACATCACTCATCATCAGGGAAATGCAAATCACAACCACAATGAGATATCACCTCACATCCATCAGAATGGCTAAAATCCAAGAAGACAAGAAACAAGTGTTGGTGAGGAGGTAGAGAAAAAAGAACCTTGGGCACTGTTGGTGGAAATATAAACTGGTGTAGCTATTGTAGAAAATAATACAGAGGTTCCTCAAAAAAATTAAAAATAGAAATACCATATAATCCACTAATTCCACTTTTGGGTATTTACCCAGAGAAAACAAAACACTAATTCAAAAATATATGCAACTCTATGTTTACTGCAGTATTTACTATAATCTAGACATGGAAGCAACCTAAGTGTCCATCAGTAAATGAATGGATAAGGAAAGTGTGGTACGTACGCGTGCGTGCGCGCACACACACACACACACACACACACAAGAATATTACACAACCATAAAAAAGATGAGATTGTGTCTTTGTGGGTATTGAAGATATTATGCTAAGTGAAATAAGTCAGACTAAGAAAGACAAATGCCATATGATTCCACTTATAAATAGAATCTAAAAAAATGAACAACAAAAAGAAAGCCAAATCAGAACTATAATTATAGAGAAAAAACTGATGGTTGCCAGAGGGGAGATAGGTGGGAGGTTGGGCAAAATTAGTGAAGAAGAGAGAAAGATACAGGCCTCCAGTTATGGAATGAGTAAGTGACAGGAAGAAAAAGCAGGGCATAAGGAATTAAGTCACTGATATTATAATAGCAATGTAATGGGACAGATGATAGCTATACTTGTGGTGAACATAGCATAATGTATAAACCTGTCAAATCCCCAAGTTGTACACCTGAAACTAATGCAACATTGTGTGTAACTATACTCAAAGACAACTTGCAATGGCATTTTGGATTTCAAACTATATTACAAAGCTATCATCATCAAAATGGTATGGTATTGGCATAAAAACAGACACATAGCTCAATGGAACTGAAAAGAGAGCCCAGAAATAAACCTATGTCTCTATGGTCAATTAATTTATAATAAAGAAACTAAGAATATACAATAGGGAAATGACAGTGTCTTCTCTAAATGGTGCTAAGAAAACTGGATAGCCACATGCAAAAGAATGAAACTTGACCATACACAAAAATTAACTCAGAATGGATTAAAGACTTAAATGTAAGACCCGAAGCCATAACACTCTGAAAGGAAAACATATAAATGGTAAGCTCCTTTACATGTGGCCCTCCAACTACATTTGGGGTATTTACTGGTGAGTTCTAAACTCTAATCCTAGTTTTCTTTACATGTGTAGACTAATCACAGTTTTTCTTTGATTTTTTAGAGTTTTTTCTTGCTTGCTCAATACTGTGCTTCATGTGGCTTTAAAATTTGCCAAATATCTTGAGTGGAAACTGACAGAACATTGATATTAGTTCTCTGCACAACCCATCTTATTGAAATCTTAGTTCATTGTGTTTTTATTTTTTGTCATTCTATCCTTGTAGAGCTGACAAAAGCTATACTTCTTCTCTAAGTATTAGTAGAGGACTTTTCCTGGGTCCATTCTCTGCTCATCAGTCTCCTGCCCTTTGTTTAGAAACTGAAGGAAAGAAGTAACTGTAAAACGTTTGTTTGCTTAACCTTATAGCTGCTGCATCTCAGAGATTATGTCCTCTAAGTACTCAGTACTTAGTGTTTCAATGCCTATAATATTTTAAACTTTTTTTTTTTTTTAAATCAGGCTTCTCTTTTGGTTCTGTGATGGAACATTCATCTGTTATAAACTATCCTATCTCAGCAAAGTTATAAGTCCATTTACATGGCACTCTTTCTAATTCATATGTTTATTTTTTGTCTTCTCCTTCTAGATTATAAACCCCATGCAAGGAGCAAGGAGTTTATCTGTGTTTTTCATCACTGTATCTAAGTGCTTATAATCAGTAATTGTCAAATAGGAACTCAATAAATTTGTATTGAACAAATGAATATACAGTGACCACATAAAATACATATGTCTCAGATAAACATCATCTCCTTCGTTCTTTCCTTCTATAATCACAGCAGATAAGTCTCAGAGAATAGAGCTCTCTCATTTAGGAATGAGGAGACCCATGTTAAATTTACCTTCTCTATTAGATTTCATCACCCATAAATTTCTTTACTTTCTTGCTTGTTCCAAAAATGAAATGGCACACCATTTGGGAAGTAGCTTTTATACCTCACAGCAAAGTCAATCGTCAGTTGTATTGCGTTTCTCTATCACTGAATAACAAACACGTTACCCACTGCTCTACAATCCATTCTCACTGAAAAGCTCAAGTTAATTAGGAGAATGAAAATCAAAGCTAATGAGTAAAATATCTCTTTCTGGTTTCTACTAAAGATATTCATTTTTTTTCTCTAATATTTCAACTCACTTTTGCTTAGGCCATAGGAATAAAGGAAGAATTGTTTTGTAATGACTGAATTAGATCACTGGTGGCATGGTCAGGGAGAAAAATTGATTCAGCCATTCTGAATGGTCCATTGGATTTTATAAAACAACAAAAGCCTTATTTAGTGACACTTGAAAGATTTCTGATTTTAATTATGATGACAAATCACAGTAGACAGTATTTAGAAGTTCAAAACATAATTCTTTTTGATTGCTGATTTTTTGGGGGGGGTGCTTAGGTCATTGGCAGTCTTATGAAGAAGGAATAGTTGTCCATCACAGGCTTAGACCTGAGTAATCTATATTGTACAGGAGAAGAGTTTATATTCATTTTATGTTTCTACTGATAAAGACAGTCCTTGAAGCAAAATAGACCTATCTAGAGAACTATGGAGAGCAAAAGCCATTTTTATTTCCATTGACTTGAATTGAAAATTAGTCAGATCGTATGTTCTAAGCATTAATAATTTCTAGTTTTTTAAAGGAACAAATCAATTTTGAAATAAAAATTATTATGAAACTAAGCCTTTCATTGATATTTTCAGAGTCTTCTCATTAAAAATACACTAAGCTGATTTTAATAAATGTATACAGTCATTCTTTCATTCAACAAACTATAACTAAGACAAACAAAATTACTTTTCTGTCTCAAGTCTTGAGAACTGTTTCTGAAAGCAATGTTCCAAGTATGTGTATATATAATAATATCAGTGTAGTTCTCATTTTTAAGGTCTCTTGGATTAACCAATCTTTGCCTAGAAAATGTTTTTTTCAATTAAAAAAATCTTTTCCTTTTACCTAAAGTGAAAATATCAAACCAATAGTTTTGAATGTAAGTTGAAAAGTATCTCACATATTTAGTATTTTTATTGCCTTACTATGTATTTAACTACTGATGTTATGTATTTAACAAAGTCCATTTTAATTCATACATATTTTCTAGTATTCATATTTACCTTTGACTAATTATCTAACTCAATTAAAAATGTACAGCTGGTGGGGCTCCTGGGTGGTTCAATCGGTTAAGTGACCTACTCTTGATTTTGGCTCAGGTCATGGTCTCAGAGTCGTGAGACTGAGCCGTTCATCAGGCTCCCCACTGAGCATGGAGCTTGCTTGAGATTCTCTCTCCCTCTCCCTTTGCCCCTCCCCTTGCTCACGTGCTCTTTAAAATAAATATTTAAAAAAAGTGCACAGCTGGAAAATATCACCTCCAATGCAGAATGCTTTAGAAAAATAATTTTATGTGGCTAAACTAGTTTTCTAAGTATATTTATTTTCATCAGAAATCTCATTTCCTAAGAATTTTCTTTACCTAATGATTGTTTAGAGTAAAATTAGAATAATCTTTTTTGGTTAGCATTTTCTTTATATGATAAAGGTAAAAATTACTACTAAATTGTTTAAAAAATCAGGTCAAAAGCCACTTGAAAACTTTTCAGGCATTAAGTATGGTTATATAAGGGAATTAAAAGTAATAATCATAATTGAAATTTAGCCCATGATGTATTTATTAAGATGAGCTGACTACTGAATATTTTTGAAGTATATATGAAAATAATTGAAAAAGGAGAAATAATGTTCACATGAAAAATGAACACTGAGAGATACAGCAAAATGTTGATGATGGACTCTCTCAATTCATGAGGAACAGTATAAGTAGTTGAGTTGAAGCACCAAAAATTTAAGTGAGGTAAAAGATGTTTCCTAATAATGAGGGTTAGTAATTATTGGAATGTGTTCCTAAGAGATCTGCTTGAATTCCCACTTTTTAAAGTAGAAACTAATAATGGGATAGCATAGAAAATCCCCAATAGTAAAGTAAGAATAGATAGGTTTTATCTTGCTATGAAGAATAAAATAATCATACCAAAATAAATAGCTGTCCTATACTATATTTGGCACAAAAATATAAAATAATCAGAAAAGTTTTAATATAAATACATGAAACTATATTATAAAAATTATGAAAAAATATTAAATAGGAGAGAAATCTTAGAAATCAAAAGGCATGTCGTGAGCCTCTATAGTAAAAACAAATAATGTAAATGTCCAAAGTTTTTTCCAACAATTTTGGGCTTGCTTAAGCAATTTGAAGCAAAATGTCAAATGGGGAAAGTTTTATTTTTTTGCAGGTATGACTTGGAATATTAAGTAAATTAAGTAGATAAACAAGCTCAGCCAAGGCATTTTAAAAAGGAAACTGAGATTACTTATCATGTCAGATCTTAAAATAGATCATAAAAATAATTAGAATTTCATAATTAGTGTGTGAATTTTTATGAGAAGTATAATGTAAACTTTCCCATTTTTTTTTAAAGATGCCTATGAAAAGATTTAAAAAAAGAAAATTACTGGAGCACCTGGCTGGCTTAATCAGCGGACCAAATGACTCTTGACCTCAGGGTTGTGAGGTTGAGCCCCACATTGGGTGTACAGATTAGCTAAAAATAAAATCTTAAAAAAAAATATTACTACATGGAAAAAGTAAGACTAATAGTCAACTCACTGTCAGATTCTGTTAAAAATTTCCAGTAATCACAAAGACAACAAAATTTCAATTAAAAACAAATTGGCACGATGACCTGAAAAGAATGCAAACATTTCACCTCAAAGAGATGCCTTTTATATTATCCAGTGGTCTTATGCTTAGTCCAGAAATGTATGACTGTAACAAAAATAGTATCAGAAAATAATGTAACAAAAATAATAATGTAACTATATTTTGTGAGTTTTTTTCACCAAACCCTTTGTTCAATCTCCTCAGTTCTTCTACAGGTATCAATATTGTTTTTAATTTACCAATCTAGTGATTTTTTTTTTGTAAAATAAGAAAATAGGCGTACATATATTTATATACTTCTTACACAAAAGATAGTATATTGTATTTATTGTTTGACATTTTGTTTTTCTTTGTGATCAGATTCTAGATAAATTTTTTTATAATTTTTTATTGTTATGTTAATCACCATACTTTACATCATTAGTTTTTGATGTAGTGTTCCATGATTCATTGTTTGTGCATAACACCCAATGCTCCACGCAGAATGTGCCCTCTTTAATACCCAACACCAGGCTAACCCATTCCCCCACCCCCCTCCCCTCTAGAACCCTCAGTTTGTTTTTCAGAGTCCATCGTCTCTAATGGTTCGTCTCCCCCTCCGACTTACTCCCCTTCATTCTTTCCCTCCTGCTATCTTCTTCTTCTTTTTTTTAACATATATTGCATTATTTGTTTCAGAAGTACAGATCTGTGATTCATCAGTCTTGTACAATTCACAGCGCTCACCATAGCACATACCCTCCCCAATGTCTATCATCTATCACCCAATCCCTCCCACCCCCCACCACTCCAGCAACCCTCAGTTTAATTCCTGAGATTAAGAATTCCTCATATCAGTGAGGTCACATGATACATGTCTTTCTCTGATTGACTTATTTCACTCAGTATAACACCCTCCAGTTCTATCCATGTCATTGCAAATGGCAAGATCTCATTCCTTTTGATGGCTGTATAATATTCCATAATATATATATATATATATATATATATATATATATATATATATATATATATACACCACATCTTCTTTATCCATTCATCTGTCTATGGACATCTTGGCTCTTTCAATAGTTTGGCTATTGTAGACATTGCTGCTATAAACATTGGGGTGCACGTACCCCTTTGGATCACTACATTTGTATCTTTGGGGTAAATGCCCTGTAGTGCAATTGCTGGGTCGAAGGGTAGCTCTATTTTCAACTTTTAGAAGAACCTCCATGCTGTTTTCCAGAGTGGCTGCACCAGCTTGCATTCCCACCAACAGTGTAGGAGGGTTCCCCTTTCTCCACATCCCCGCCAACATCTGTCGTCTCCTGACTTGTTAATTTTAGCCATTCTGACTGGTGTGAGGTGGTATCCCATTGAGGTTTTGATTTGGCTTTCCCTGATGCTGAGTGATGTTGAGCACTTTTTCATGTGTCTGTTGGCCATTTGGAAGTCTTCTTTGGAAAAATGTCTGTTCATGTCTTCTGCCCATTTCTTGATTGGATTATTTGTTCTTTGGGTGTTGAGTTTGATAAGTTCTTTATAGATTTTGGATACTAGCCCTTTATCTGATATGTCATTTGCAAATATCTTCTCCCATTCTGTTGGTTGTCTTTTGGTTTTGTGGACTGTTTCTTTTGCTGTGCAAAAGCTTTTTATCTTGATGAAATCCCAATAGTTCATTTTTGCCCTTGCTTCCCTTGCCTTTGGTGATGTTTCTAGGAACAAGTTGCTGCGGTTGAGGTTGAAGAGGTTGCTGCCTGTGTTCTCCTTTAGGATTTTGATGGACTCCTCTCTCACGTTTAGGTCTTTCAACCATTTGGAGTCTACTTTTGTGTGTGGTGTAAGGAAATGGTCCAGTTTCATTCTTCTGCATGTGGCTGTCCAATTTTCCCAACACCATTTGTTGAAGAGACTGTCTTTTTGCCATTGGACATTCTTTCCTGCTTTGTCAAAGATTAGTTGACCATAGAGTTGACGGTCCATTTCTGGGCTCTCGATTCTGTTCCATTGATCGATGTGTCTGTTTTTGTGCCAGTACCATACTGTCTTGATGATGAGAGCTTTGTAATAGAGCTGGAAGTCCGGAATTGTGATGCCGCCAGCTTTGCTTTTCTTTTTCAATATTCCTCTGGCTATTCGGGGTCTCTTCTGGTTCCATACAAATTTTAGGAATATTTGTTCCATTTCTTTGAAAAAAGTGGATGGTATTTTGATGGGGATTGCATTAAATGTGTAGATTGCTCTAGGTAGCATTGACATCTTCACAATGTTTGTTCTTCCAATCCATGAGCATGGAACGTTTTTCCATTTCTTTGTGTCTTCTTCAATTTCTTTCATGAGTATTTTATAGTTTTCGTACAGATCCTTTGCCTCTTTGGTTAAATTTATTCCTAGGTATCTTATGGTTTTGGGTGCAATTGTAAATGGGATCGACTCCTTGATTTGTCTCTCTTCTGTCTTGTTGTTGGTGTAAAGGAATGCCACTGATTTCTGTGCATTGATTTTATATCCTGCTACTTTACTGAATTCCTGTATGAGTTCTAGCAGTTTTGGGGTGGAGTCTTTTGGGTTTTCCACATACAGTATCATATCATCTGCAAAGAGTGAGAGTTGGACTTCCTCTTTGCCGATTTGGATGCCTTTGATTTCTTTTTGTTGTCTGATTGCTGTGGCTAGGACTTCTAATACTATGTTGAATAGCAGTGGTGAGAGTGGACATCCCTGCCGCGTTCCTGACCTTAGGGGAAAAGCTCTCAGCTTCTCCCCATTGAGAATGATATTCGCTGTAGGTTTTTCATAGATGGCTTTTATGATATTGAGGTATGTACCCTCTATCCCTATACTCTGAAGAGTTTTGATCAAGAAAGGATGCTGTACTTTGTCAAATGCTTTTTCTGCATCTATTGAGAGGATCATATGATTCTTGTTCTTTCTTTTGTTAATGTATTGTATCACGTTGATTGATTTGCGGATGTTGAACCAACCTTGCAGCCCAGGGATAAATCCCACTTGGTCATGGTGCATAATCCTTTTAATGTACTGTCGGATCCTATTGTCCAGTATTTTGGTGAGAATTTTTGCATCCATGTTCATCAAGGATATTGGTCTGTAATTCTCCTTTTTGATGGGGTCTTTGTCTGGTTTGGGGGTCAAGGTAATGGTGGCCTCATAAAATGAGTTTGGAAGTTTTCCTTCCATTTCTATTTTTTTGGAACAGTTTCAGGAGAATAGGTATGAATTCTTCTTTAAATGTTTGATAGAATTCCCCTGGGAAGCCATCTGGCCCTGGGCTTTTGTTTTTTGGGAGATTTTTGATGACTGCTTCAATTTCCTTAGTGGTTATAAGTCTGTTCAGGTTTTCTATTTCTTCCTGGTTCAATTTTGGTAGTTGATACATCTCTAGGAATGCACCCATTTCTTCCAGGTTATCTAATTTGCTGGCATAGAGTTGCTCATAATATGTTCTTATAATTGTTTGTATTTCTTTGGTGTTAGCTGTGATCTCTCCTCTGTCATTCATAATTTTGTTGATTTGGGTCATTTCTCTTTTCTTTTTGATAAGTCTGGCCAGGGGTTTATCAATCTTGTTAATTCTTTCAGACAACCAGCTCCTAGTTTCCTTGATCTGTTCTACTGTTCTTTTGGTTTCTATTTCATTGATTTCTGCTCTGATCTTTATTATTTCTCTTCTCCTGCTGGGTTTAGGCTTTATTTGCTGTTTTTTCTCTAGCTCCTTTAGGAGCTAGGTGTAGGGTTAGGTTGTGTATTTGAGACCTTTCTTGTTTCTTGAGAAAGGCTCATATTGCTATATACTTTCCTCTCAGGACTGCCTTTGCTGTATCCCAAAGATTTTGAACAGTTGTGTTTTTTCATTGGTTTCCATGAATTTTTTAAATTCTTTAATTTCCTGGTTGACCCATTCATTCTTTAGTAGGATGCTCTTTAGCCTCCATGTATTTGAGTTCTTTCCGACTTTCCTCTTGTGATTGAGTCTAGTTTCAAAGCAATGTGGTCCGAAAATATGCACAGAATAATCCCAATCTTTTGGTAATGGTTGAGACTTGATTTGTGACCTAGGATGTGATCAATTCTGGAGAATGTTCCATGGGCACTAGAGAAGAATGTGTATTCTGTTACTTTAGGATGGAATGTTCTGAATATGTCTGTAAAGTCCATTTGGTCCAGTGTTTCATTTAAAGTCTTTATTTCCTTGTTGAACTTGCTTAGATGATCTGTCCATTTCAGTGAGGGGGCTGTTAAAGTCCCCCACTATTATTGTATTGTTGTCAATGTGTTTCTTTTCTTTTGTTATTAATTGCCTTATATAATTGGCTGCTCCCATGTTAGGGGCATAGATATTTACAATTGTTAGATCTTCTTGTTGGATACACCCTTTAAGTAGGATATAGTGTCCTTCTTCATCTCTTATTACAGTCTTTGTTTTAAAATCTAATTTGTCTGATATAAGGATTGTCACCCCAGCTTTCTTTTGGTGTCCATTAGCATGGTAAATGGTTTTCCACTCCCTCACTTTCAATCTGGGGGTGTCTTTGGGTCTAAAATGAGTCTCTTGCAGACAGCATATTGATGGGTCTTGTTTTTTAATCCAATCTGATAGCCTGTGTCTTTTGATTGGGGTATTTAGCCCATTTACATTCAGGGTAACTATTGAAAGGTATGAATTTAGTGCCATTGTATTGCCTGTAAGGTGACTGTTACCGTATATTGTCTGTGTTCCTTTCTGATCTATGCTGCATTCAGGCTCTCTTTTTGCTTAGAGGACCCCTTTCAATATTTCTTGGAGGGCTGGTTTCGTGTTTGCAAATTCCTTTAGTTTTTGTTTGTCCTGGAAGCTTTTGATCTCTCCTTCTATTTTCAAAGACAGCCTAGCTGGATATAGTATTCTTGGCTGCATATTTTTCTCGTTTAGTGCTCTGAATATATCATGCCAGTCCTTTCTGGTCTGCCAGGTCCCTGTGGATAGGTCTGTTGCCAATCTAATGTTTCTACCATTGTAGGTTACACATCTCTTCTCCGGAGCCACTTTCAGGATTTTCTCTTTGTCTCTGAGACTGGTAAGTTTTACTATTAGATGTCAGGGTGTTGACCTATTTTTATTGATTTTGAGAGGGTTTCTCTGTGCCTCCTGGATTTTGATGCCTGTTTCCTTCCCCACATTAGGAAAGTTCTCTATTATTTGCTCCAATATACCTTCTGCCCCTCTCTCTCTTTCTTTTTCTTCTGGGATCCCAATTATTTTAATGTTGTTTCGTCTTATCGTATCACTTATGTATCAAATTCTGCCCTCGTGATCCTGTAGTTGTTTCTCTCTCTTTTTCTCAGCCTCTTTATTTTCCATCATTTGGTCTTCTATATCGCTGATTCTCTCTTCTGCCTCATTTATCCTAGCAGTTAGTGCCCCCATTTTTGATTGCACCTCATTAACAGCCTTTTTGATTTTGACTTGGTTAGATTTTAGTTCTTTTATTTCTCCAAAAAGGGTTTCTCTAATAACTTCCACACTTTTTTAAAGCCCAGCTAGTATCTTTAAAGTCATGATTCTGAACTCTAGGTCTGTCATTGTACTAAGGTCAGTATTGAGTAGGTCCCTGGCAGACGATACTACCTCTTGTTCTTTTTGCTGAGGTGATTTTTTTCGTTTTGTCATTTTGTCCAGAGGAGAATAGATGAATGGGAGAACAGAATGCTAACAGGTTAACAACGTCTCCAGCAAATATACTCTATACAAATCAGAAAAGACCTGAAACCAGGGGACAAGAAAGGGAAAGAAAGAAGAAAGAGAAAAAAAAGGAAAAAGAAAAAGATAAAAATAAACAAAAACAGAACAAAACAACAAAAAAACCCAGAATATGATCAAAAATGATCAGGCTAGTGCATAGATCAGTGCCACACACTAGATTTTGGGTGTATTTTGGTCTGTTAGAAGAAAGTGCCTGCTAAAATTTTAAAGGAAGAAAGACTTATATATGTACAAAATAAGGGTTGGTACAATGAAGGGATGGAAGATGACTGTAAAGATGAAAATTATAAAAGATTTTATACAAGGAATTGGTAAGAAGTTGTTTTTAAAAAGAAAGAAGATTTAAAAAAAAGAAAAAAGAAAAAAAGTGAGAGAATGTGGTCAGGCAGGAGACTAGAACAAAGCCATACACTAGTGATTTAGGGTATATTTTTATCTGTTAGAAGAAACTGTATCTCAAAATTTTAAAGAGAGAACAACTTATAAATATATGCCCAAAATAAGGGTAACTACTATGAAGGGATAAAAATATGACTTAAAAATGAAAAATAAATTTTTTTTTAAAAAAGGGATTGATAAGATGTTGGTTGAAAAGGGGAAAAAGAAAAATAAAAAAAAAAAAACAGTTAAAAAAATTAACTTTGAAAAACTAATGAATTATGGTAAAAAAAAAGCCATGAATTCTATGTGCAGTATTCCTCTAGCGCTGGAGTTCTCCCGTTCTCCTTGATCGGTAAACTTGGTCTTGGCTTGCTGGCTGTTCATGCTGATCTTCTGGGGGAGGGGCCTGTTGTTGTGGTTCCCAAATGTTTTTGCCGGAGGCAGAATTGCCCCGCCCTTGTGAGTCCGGGCTAAGCAAGCTGCTCGGGTTTGCTCTCAGGAGCTTTTGTTCCCTGCAAGCTCTAGGTACAGCTTTGGAGGACCAGGGTGAAAATGGCCTCCCAATCTCCGCCCGGAGGAGCTGAGAACTTGGGGCCCTGCTCCTCAGTGTGCCCCCAGAGAAAAGCAGTCACTCCCGACTCCCCAGTCTCCGGCCGCACCCCGTGCTCACCTGGCCTGTGACCGAGCGTTTCTATCTCTGGCACCTGACACCATGTGGAGTCTCCAAACCCAGCAGATTCCTGCGGTGCACTTCCACGCTGCTCCTCCCGGGGGAGAAAAGGGAGTCTTCCCGGCTCTGCTGCTTGTTGGGTCCGTACTGGAAGAGCAGTGGCCCGACTGGACCGTGGATCACATTTTATGGCCACCCCGAGCTGGGAGCCCACGCCTCGGCTCCGTCTCTGCAGTGGCTTCCCTCGCTCCGATACCTGGGAGCTCTGCCGCACTCAGGCACCCCCGGTCTTTCTGTGACCCCGAGGGTCCTGAGACCACAGTGTCCCACGAGGGTTCCACCCCCCGCTTAGCCTCTGGAGCAACGTCCCTCAGTGGAGCTGACTTCTAAAAGTTCTGATTTTGTGCTCCGCGGCTCTATCACTTGCCAGAAGCGGCCGCGGAGGCCCCCTCCCCCGCCGTCTATCCTCCCGAATATCGCCTTGGATTCACTTCTCCGCACGTCCTACCTTCCAGTAAGTGGTTGCTTCTCTGTTCAGAGAGTTGTTGCTACTCTCTTCTTCGATCTCCTATTGAGTTTGTAGGTGTTCAGAATGGTTTGATCCCTGTTCATCTGAATTCCTGAGACCAGACGAAATCCAGGTCTCCTACTCCTCCGCCATCTTGCTCCGCCCCCCGACATTTTGCTTTTTTCATTTCACTTTATATCCTGGAGATTGCTACATTTCAATTTATAGGAATATTCCTCATTCCATTTTGCAGCTGCATTGTATTGACTGTGTACACAGACTATAATTTATCCAATCAGCACCAAAGTGATGGATGTTTGGGTCATTTCCAACAATTGACCACTACAAATAATACCACAAAGAATAACTTTGTGCATAAGTAATTTCATATTTTTGCTGATCTATATTAGGACTCCTAGAAGGGAACTACTGAGTATATTGGTAAATGCCTAGCAATTTTTCTAGGTCTTGCCACATTCTTCACCAAAAGTGTTGAATCACTTTGCATTCCCAATAACAATGTATTACTGTTTTCATATAACAGAGTTTGTTGTCAAATTTGTGGATTTTGGCCAAAGAACTGAAAAATATAATTTTAATATTTATGTTTATTATTATGTATGAGCTTTACCATCTCTTCACATGTTTAGGGCCATTTTTATTTCTTCCTCTCTGAACAGTCTGTTCATATATTAGAACCATTTGTCCTTTGTGTATATTACAGGTCTCAAATATTTCTCAATGTGTATATATCATTTGTATTTTCTTTTTACTATTTCCTGGAATTCAAGTTTTAATGTGCTCAAACCTAGTAAAGTTTTGAGTCATAATTAAAATTTTCTCTGGTTATAAACAATTTACCAATGCCTTCTTTAAGTGCGTGGTGGTTTATATTTCCACATTTTTATCTCTGATCCTTTTGGAATTTATTGTGTGGTATGGTGTGAGATACAAATCTAATTTTCTCTCTTCTTAAGTGACTATTCACAACAAATTTAGTAAAAAGTCCTTATTTCCTCACATATTTGGAAATGTTTTAATATCTGATAGGGCTATACCCCTCAATATTTTTTTTGTGTGGAGTTTCTTAGAAATTCCTACTTGTTTACTTTTCTATATGGATTTTATAATATAGAAAAATAAAACTATTGATATTTTTATAGAAATCATGCAAATTTACAACTTAGGAAGAAATGCCATTTTTATGATGTTGAGTTTTCATATCCAAGAACAATATATGTTTTTGTTTTTTATTTGTTTGAAAATATTTTGCATCTTTTTGGGGTTTTAAACTTTTCCTCATATAATTTTTACACAATTCTAAAAAGTTTGTACCTAGGTATTTTCTTTCCTTTTTTTTTATTGTTACTGTGGAAAAATAGTATTTTCTCTGGTATATCTTCTAATTGGTTACTCATTATATTCATTTCTGTTTATTTCTCATGATTATCATATTCTCTTATTGTTTGTAGTTTTTCCACTAATTCTCTTCAGGTTTCCAGGAATATAATCACACTATCTGTAAGACTCTTTTCAATTTTTATTCCCTCTCCTCTAACTGCATTCTTTTATCTAAAGTCATTGGCTAACAGCTTAGTACCATGTTAAATAAAAATAATAGTGGCATACTCTTTTCAGACTTTGAAGAAATGCCTTTAACATGTGCTCAATGTATTACTTTTTCAATATATTAGCCAACATTTTCTACTAACAATCCTAAAATTAAATGAGGTTTATAGTAAGCACTTATTTCTCCTCAGATTGATGGGTTGACTGTAACTTTGATGGCCTCCTCTGATCTCAGGTTGGCTTAGCTCTGGGCTGTAGGTTCAAGTTTACTGTATGTATCTTCTCATGCTAAGATCCAGGTTAAAGAAACAGGAATCAAAGAAATAAATGTTCCACTATTTGGAACATACTGTTTTCATATGAAGGTCAGGAGTTCAAGAAAAGAGAGTGTAAACATGTCTTTTTTGGAGTATCTGCTTAGAACTGAAAACTAGTACTTCTACCTTGTTTTATTGGTCAAAGCAAGTTGTAGAGTCAAGTCTAAAATCAGTGGAACAGGAAGGCATACTCATCCCACAAACAAATCTTGCTCTGGGAAGAAAATAATTATTTAAAACCAAAGCCAAAAAACAAAAGAGTACACTATGCTAAAAATATATCCACCAATTCCTATTTAATTGAACTAAAATTGTAATCCAGAATGAAGGTTGAATTTTGTCCCATGACTTTTTTGGCCATATGCAGAGAAAAAAAAAAAACCCACATGATTTTGTTAGAACTAATAACATACTAATAATATAATTAATTATATTAATGGGTCTTTACCTTGGAACAAATTATGCCTTATTTAAATGGACCACATTTTTTCATGACATTATTTTTTTAATGTACCATTGAATGGTATTTCTTACTTGAAGATTTTTCCCATGAATATGCATAAATGAAATTTTTTTATTTGTGCAGTCAATATCACATTTCAGTGACATTCCTTTTCCTATTCTCTGCAACATGTAAGTAACATTTAGCTAGATATTTTCAAGTTCTGGCAGATGTACAATGTGAATCTATATATGCCAGTCTTATTTTGTTGTTGTTTCCTAGTGTTGTTTTGATTTTGGTCGTTTTGCAGAGGAACTCTTTGGTAACATTCTCCATTTTTCCTATAATAGTGTGGTGTTTCCTTTTCTCTCTCTCTCTCTCTCTCTCTCTTCTGGTGTCATTTTCATAATTACAAGTTTTTGTTTTTAAGTAGGCTCCAAGCCCAGCACAGAGCCCAACACGGAGATTGAACTCATGACCTTAATGTCAAGACCTGAGCTGAGATCAAGTCAGAGGCTTAACTGACTGAGCCACCCAGGCACCCTGAAAATTATAGTTTTTAAGAAAATTACACATTTCATCTTTGTTTTCACCAAAATTATTTACAAATAACTATACAAAGTCAGCTGACATAAGTATCACCAAATTTCATGATGCAGCAGTATTTTTCTTTTTCCTTCTTTTTCTTTTTCAAATAAACCTCACCATGCAGAAGGAGTCAACAAGGAAACAGGTCTATCTCCAACCTGAAACTAGGTCAAGGGGAGGAATCTCCCTTCAGAATTTGTAAACCACAAGTTGGTTCTTGTGCAAGATTGTGGTTTGAAGTCACACTAACTGTTTTATCTTTAATTTTTTAAAAAATAGTGTTAGTTGTATCTATTTTACCCATTTAAATATATATATATATATATATGTTTGTTTGCTATTGTTTTTCCATTTCCATTTTTATTCATTTAGGCACTTACTTTTATTAAATCCTTCATTTTACTTTTTTCAATTATTTGGTTAGTCTACCTTTTGAATTGTTGAAAAAATTTCAATTCTTTTTTCATCTTTATTGATATAGGCATTTCACTGTTATGAAGTTTATTCTCAGTACTATTTCAGCAGCTTCCCATAGATACTGATAAATAATAATTATTGTTCAGAAGTTTTGCAATTTATGTTTTTTATTTCGCCTTGGTGTAAGAGGTGATTTTTTAAAGAGTTTTTATTTTATTTTCCAGTGGCAAAGACTTGCTGCTACTTCTTCTCCTTCATTTTTTTTCTTTTATAATAATTATTTTAAAATCTAAGAAATGGAAATGAGGGAGACAGAGTAGTGAACATGAAAGAAGATGGAAAGGAAATTAGGAATTCTAAATGTGGGTGAAGAATAAATAAGAACAGAAAAAGTATTAAAAATAAGAAATATTGTTTTAATTAAAATATGAACTAGGTATATAGATAAAAGGGGACCACTGTACTCCCCCCAGAATCAGCCAAATAAGATACTTATCAAGACATGTCTTGGTAAAAGTTTTGAATTTCAAAAAGAGAGGAGGATCAAAGCCTATAAACTTTGAACAAAAAGATAATAGCTTTGAATTTATACCATATATAATAACTCTAAAAGGCAGTGGAGTAACAGTTAAAGGTATTGAACAAACAAGTTTAAAACTCAAGAATTCTATAGAAAACCAAGTTTTTTCCCCTCATGTTAATAGATAATTAGGTATTCAGACATACAAGGACTCAAAAAACATACCGCCTGTGAACTTATTGAATGCACTATTAATGCATACACACACACACACACACACACACACACAACCTACACACATATACTTCTTTAAGATTTCTTGTTATATTTAACTAATATTATAATAGGGCAGGTATTCTGCCAAGACTTAGGATAAGTTGGTGATGAAAACAGAAGTAGACCCTGTTTTCATGGAGCTTTACAGAGAAAAATACAAAAAAAACCCACAAAAAACAAAAAAAAACTAAAATAAAGGACATGTAGTATAAAAGAACTTTTTAAGTTTTAATACAGTTGGTTCTTGATTTTGGAGATTCATTTTATTTGTTCAGTTTTTCTCTTATGGATTGGATAAATTTCGGTTCTGATTTTTTAGACTAATGGAAAATGTGATTTTTGAGCCAAATCCTTAATCCTACAATTCACATGAAATTTCTTATGTTATTTATTTAAAGATTTTATTTATTTATTTGAGAGAGAGAATGAGAGAGAGAGAGAGAGAGAGCAAGGGTGAGAATGAGCAGAGGGGACGGGCAAAGGGAGAGGGAGAAGCAGACTCCCCGCCAAACAGGGAGCCGGATGTGGGGCTGGATCTCAGGACCCTGGGATCATGACCTGAGGTGAAGAGAGGCACTTAACTAACTGAGCCACTCAGGTGCCCCACCTTATGTTTTTTTAAAAATGACTTAAAATTATCGTGCTCGAAGAAAAACTAAACAACAAAATATTTGCCCTTTCCAAAAAGTGAATTCTTGACAAAGATGGAACATTTAAAGATTTTTGTGTTGACCACTGTTAAAATTCATATGTAGAATAATTGCAACTATGTAAAGTATAAACTTGCATATCAATAAAAGATTATTCTTTTAAGGGTCTATTTGTTATAGTGGTGAACCTACTGTAAATAATATAATAGGACATTATTATACTTACTATCCAAAGAACTGATCGCACTTTATAAGTGACTTATTGGAATCTACTTTTAAAAAGATCAAAGACCTGAAAAGACAATTTACACAGCATCAAGTTATTTTATTAAATCATGTTCAACCTCACTGGAAGAAAATTTAAATTGGCTTAAATATTGAGATACAATTTTTAACCCATCAAAACACACACACAAAAACATATTATCTATTGATAGAAGACTTTTAATTTGACATTACATTTCTGGAATGTATTTTGATAATGCCCATCAAAAGATTTCGATGTTCCCAGAGAGGGATGTGGGTGGGTGGATAGGTGAAATAAGTGAAGGGGATTAAGTGAACACTTGTCAAGATGACCCTGAGTGGGGGGGCCTGGGTACCTCAGTTAGTTAAGCATCTGACTCTGGATTTTGGCTCTGGTCATGATCTCAGGGTTGTGGGATCAAGCCCGGATTGGGTTCTATGCTCAACGTGGAGTTGGCTTGGGATTCTCTCCCTCTTCCCCTCCCCACTTCTCCTTCACATACATACATACATACATACATACATACATATATACATAAATAAATAAAATCTTGAAAAAAAAGAAAGATGAGCACTGAGTAATGCAAAGAATTGTTGAATCACTATTGTACACCTGAAACTAATATAACACCATATGTTAACTAATACTGGAATTAAAAAAAAAAGGTTTCAATGTTCATAATTTTGCACCAATAATTCTACTTATATAAATTTATCTTAGGCATTAGTAACATGTATATAGACATTTCTATAAGGGTGTTACATATAACAGTGCTTCAAATAAGTGCTTTTGGATGTCTGGATAAGCTTGTTATTAGATTACAGATGGATATAACTCTCTCCCAGATTCCACATGGCCAAAAGGAAAAAACAAAAAGGGAAAAACCAGTATCAGCGCTGAAAACGTCAGACTTTCGAAGCTTTAGCAAATCTATGTTAGTATGCGTGCAGAATGAATTTCTTATAGGAAGGTATAAAGGCTGGAGAAGTAATGGGGAAGATACTCATAATATCACTACAGATTCAAAACAGGGTTTGTTTGTCTTCGAGACCAGCTCGTATAAGATATAAAGACTCTAAACTTTCACAGACTACATCACTCAGAATGAGAAACAGGATAGGTGGATTAGAAGCAGTGATCAAATAAATTTAAGTAGAAAACATTTTTGAGTGGGGAAAAGTTCTAAACTTCTTTTTAAAGCAATTTTAAATAAGATTCCTTTTAGACAAATTCTGGTAATAAAAAGGATGAAGGAAAAACAAAACAAAACTCCACAAATACCTTTAGAACCCAAATCAGATTTTCAGCAGACATCTGTGCAATACTGAGCAGGAAAAAAAATTTTAAAGTAAAAAGATTCCATGTTTAGAAAATATTTATCCAACCAAATTGTCATTCCTCTACAAAGGTAATACAACACCATTCTCAGACATTATGAAGTCAATATACTTTCTGACCGAGTAAGCATCATCAAAGTCTCCCCTCCCACCAACATCATGTCTAAATCAGTCTCACAAAGAGCCTGAACAGTTATGGAAGCTCTTCATCAGAGGTTTGAGCTTTGAAACAACGGATGAGAGCCTGAGGAGCCATTTTGAGCAATGGGAAATATTTATGGACTGTGTGGTAATGAGAGATCCAAACACCAAGCACTCCAGAGGTTATGGGTTTGTCACATATGTCACTGTGGAGGAGGTAGATGCAGCCATGAATATAAAGCCACACAAAATGGATGGAAGAGTTATAGAACAAAAAGGCTTGTCACAAGAGAAGATTCTCAAAGACTTGGTGCCCACTTAACTGTGAAAAAGATTTTTATTCATGGCATTAAAGAAGACACTGAAGAACATCTAAGAGATTATTTTGAATAGAATGGGAAAATTGAAGTAATTGAAATCATGACTGACTGAGGCCATGGCAAAAAGAGAAGCTTTGCTTTTGTAACATTTGACGACTATGACTTTGTAGACAAGATTGTCATTCAAAAATACCATACTGTGAATGGCCACAACTGTGAAGTAAAGAAAGCCCTGTCTCAGCCAGAGATGGGTAGCATTTCATCCACCCAAAGAAATCAGAGTTGTTCTGGAATCTTTGGTGGTGGTCATGGAGGTGGTTTTGGTGGGAATGACAACTTTGGTCGTGGAGGAAACTTCAGTGGGTGAGGTGGCTGTGGTGGTAGTTGAGGTGGTGGTAGATATGGTGGCAGTGGGGTTGGCTATAATGGATTTGGTAATGATGGTGGTTATGGAAGCGGCAGCCCTGATTACTCTGGAGGAAGAAGAGGCTATGAAAGTGGTGGACAGAGTTATGGAAACAGGGCAGTATCTATGGAGGGAGTGGCAGCCAAGACAGTTATAACAGCGGAGGAGGCGCGGGCGGTTATGGTGGTGGTAGTACAAGCAAATTGGGAGATGGTGGAAGCTGTAATGATTTTGGCTGTAATGATCAATCCTCAAATTTTGGGTCCAAGAAAGGAGGAAATTTTGGAGGCAGAAACCCTGGCCCCTCTGGTGGTGGAGGACAGTACTTTGCCAAACCACAAAACCAAGGTGGCTTTTGCGGTTCCAGCAGCAACAGTAGCTATGGTGGTGGAAGAAGGTCTTAATCACTGCCAGGAAACAAGGCTTACCAGGAAAGGAGAGTCATAGAAGTGACAAGGAAGCTACAGGTTACAACAGACTGTGAACTCAGCCAAGCACAGTGGTGGAGGGCCTCGCTGGTACAAAGAAGACACATTTTAGACAGTACTCATATATGGGCAAAACACTCAAGGACTGTATTTGTGACTAATTATATAAGAGGTTATTTTAGTTTCTGTTCCACGGAAAGCATAAAGCATTCCCACAAAAGGTTTTAACATAGAATTTTTTTTTTTGCACCCATGCTATCGATTGCTAAATGTAATAGTCTGATCATGACACAGAATAAATGTGTCAAAAAAAAAAGAGGCCAATATACTTTCTTTAAAAAATTATTCAAACAGATACTTCAACCGACTGAGTGATAAATTATATTAAGAATGGAAGAAAAAAGCGATTGTGATTTTAAAAGGATTTCAGTTGAGATATAGAAGGATGTAGTCTAAAAATTCCTAGGGTTAAAAAATAACAAAGCTTAAACATTATTCTTAACAGGAAAATAAACAATTTAAAAATATTAATATAATGTACTTCTCAGATAACATCACCAAGAGACTAAATATGTGCAGAAGGACCAAACTTGTCACTTATGAATATAATTGGATCTAGGTTTAAAAATATTTGTATGTGGGGTGCCTGGGTGGCTCAGTTGGTTAAGCGACTGCCTTCGGCTCAGGTCATGATCCTGGGGTCCCGGGATCGAGTCCCGCATCAGGATCCCTGCTCAGCGAGGAACCTGCTTCTCCCTCTGGTCCTCCCTCCTCTCATGTGCTCTCTCTCTCTCTCTCTCTCATTCTCACTCTCTCAAAATAAATAAATAAATCTTTAAAAAATATTTGTATGTATAGTGAAGTGCTGGCAGTCAATTTACTGAACAAAATAAACTTGTAAGAATACAATTATTAAAATAGATTCTTTCATACTCCTGGCTCCTGAATACCGTCTAGATTTCATAGATTTTCAGTCACTCAGATACTAAAAGCCTCATTTTCTAATTCATAAATTCCCCGTTGGTCTAAAGCAAAAATTGACTTCCTCTTTCCTTTCAAAGCTTCTTTCCTTCTTCCCTCATTGATGTCTGATACAAACTACCAAGTGGAAAGGGGGTGAGTTCCAAGTTTTCTCTTTTTTCCTCTCCTTTCTCTCAAGCTTCACCAAGAATAAAAAATTTTAAGAATGCACAAACTTATGTGGAGGATGCTATAATAGTCCAGCAACCTGGAACCATATTTGTACCAGGTATTTAAATATCACCTCTGGGGTGCCTGGGTGGCTCAATCAGTTAAGCGTCTGCCTTTAGCTCAGGTCATGATCTCAGGGTCCTAGGTTGGAGCCCCGCATCGGGCTCCCTGTTTAGCAGGGAGTCTGCTTCTCCCTCTCCCTCTGTCCCTCCCCCCTGCTTGAGCTCTCTCAAATAATTGTGCAAGACCGTTGAATCACAGATCTGTACCTCTGAAACAAATAATAGAACATATGTTTTTAAAAAAAAAAAGATAGCAGGAGGGGAAGAATGAAGGGGGGAAATCAGAGGGGGAAACGAACCATGAGAGACGATGGACTGAAAAACAAACAGGGTTCTAGAGTGGAGGGGGGTGGCAGGATGGGTTAGCCTGGTCATGGGTATTAAAGAGAGCACGCTCTGCATAGAGCACTGGGTGTTATACACAAACAATGAATGATGGAACACTACATCAAAAACTAATGATGTAATGTATGTTGATTAACATAACAATAAAAAATTTTAAAAAATCTTTAAAATAAATATACATCACTTCTTTTGTTCTTTCTGCCTGTGCAGTACCTGTGTGGGCTCTTTGGAACCCCTGTCACTGGAATCTCACATGCAGCATCCTGATGTGAGTAGGGCTTCCTCTGGTGATCAGTTTTGGCCCTCCCTCTGTTCTGCCTTCAGGAGAACCTCACCACACAAACACAATTAAGTGAGGTTGTCCTTTCCCATCAGGCTGACTCTCATCCAGCTATCTTCCTCAGAAGTGCTCCACAGGAAGACCCACAGCAACCTTACTTGCTCAACTCTGAACCTCAGTCTGTCTCCAGCATATCTCCCTCACCTCTATCAGGCCAGGCCCCTCCAGCCAGCTGCTGGCCATCCCATATTTTGCCAGTTGCAGTGCCTTTCCAATTCCAGGACACTTGTCAGCCTTTCTGAACTTGCTCTTGTAAGCTGTCTTTCTTGGCTAGGAGGGAGTGACAGGTCTGTGCCTTTGGGGAAGGAGGAGGAAACTCGTGCTCTTTTCACAGAATTGCTTATTCTCTTCATAGAGGTTGCTCTCTCTAAAGAATTCATAGCTTTTGCTCACATAATATTGTGGTGGGAGATGGACTGATAGTAACAGAACTAGTTTTGGACACTTCTTTTTCATGTTCTGCATAAAAAGTTCTATACCTAGAATGACAGGTTACTTTGCACTAATTGCTCTTGGATTTGAGGCCAGACTTCATGATTGGAGCAGTCTTATTTTAATATTCTGTGACATACTTAACTCACTGTATGATTCCAAAGAATTTAGTTCTCTAGCTTCTATATGCCCTCTAACTTCATTCCCACCTGCTCCATGAAATCCAGCTACAATGGCTTTCTTTAAATTCCTACATCTTACGTACCTGGATCTTTCCTATTTCTAGAATACTATTTTCTTAAATCTTTGCATAACTGGATCTTCATTCAGAAGGTAGCAAATACCACCTACCGAGAAAGAGCTTCCCTGATCCCCTCTCCTTCAATTGCTTTATTATATTTATAGCATTACTAATTTCTAAAAATGACCTGTCTCTCTCTACATGAAGGTAAATTCCAAAGAAATGGGAAACTAGGATATAATTTACGTTGCTCTATTCCCAGAGATTAGAAAGCTGCCTGCTTCAGGCTGTATACCAATAAATAGAGCACAGAACTAAACAGAAAAAAAAAAAAAACCCAGAACAAACAATAATATCTAAGGTATAAAAGAGTGGTGTATTCTCTATACAACATATATTCGACAAAGAAATGGGAGAAGTAAGTAAAAAAAAGTTTTTGAAGTATAAGTAAAATTTTGCCAGGCAAGTACAAATTTAAGGAAGCCAAGTACAAATATTAAATGTTAACATCTTATACTGAATAGGTATATTACTAATACCTACTTTTCATTATATTTTCATGTCAAATATTAGAACAGCAAAAATAGAATCATGAGTTCAATGAGAGCAGGGACTTTTGGATTTTTGTTAACTTTTTTTATTGACTAATAAATGTCTGTAATACATGTTGAAGGAATAAATGACTCAATCTAAATAAAACCTCATAAATTTGACAAAAATTGGAGAGAATTTCACTAGTTGAACTGGCCAAAATACAATCAAAGCTTAGACAGAACAATTAGGCAAAATAGATAAATCCACCAGGTGGAAGTTTAATGTGATTATTATTAATGATAATAGTTCTTTCCAGTACCTTTAATTCTTTCATGCCTCCCCCCCTTTTTTTATGTTTTACTTGGAAAAGTCACAACATTGTCCTTTTTCATGTGCTTTTTTTTTGAATGAATGCTGTATGAATATTGTGTAATGAATACATTATTAATATAATAAACTGATTCATATTAAATATTTTACTTTACAAGAAAAGACTATATTTTTGCAAACATTTACAAATTTTATTATATACTAGGTGAAACAGAATACTTCATAAGTACCTATAAGTCAGATTTACAGTTCCAGTTCAAGATGGCAATGTAAGAAGACTGTGAACTCACTTCCTCCATGGAATACACCAAATTACACCTATTAATAGAACAATTACTCCTGAAGAACTGAGGGCTGACTGAACAGCTACTTAACAACCAAAGATAGAGAGAATGGCAAGAGAAGAGCAAGAGAGAGAGATGCCATGGTTTAGAAGAGTAACTAGCATATACAGCCACAGCTCTAGCAAGCCAGCCAGCAAAAGTCATCAACCACACAAAGGCTGACTAGTCAACTCCATACACAAGACCACTTCTCCAGCTTTAGAAGTAGTGGTCATTTCAGCTAATCCATAGAAATAAACACAGAAAGTCAAACAAAATGGGGAGACAGAGGAATATATTTGAAAGAAAGAACAAGAAAAAAAACTCAGAAAAAGAACTAAATGAAACAACGATAAGCAATATGCCTGATAAAGAATTTAAAGTAATGACTGTAAAGATACTCACCAGGCTGGAGAAAAAGAGTGGAAAAACTCAGTGAAACTTTCAACAAAAGAGATAGAAAATATTTAAAAAACAAAACAAGAAACAACAGAGTTGAAGAATAAGATAATTAAAATAAAAAAAAAAACACTAGAGAGAATCAACAGTAGATTAGAGGTTGCAGAAAAACTATCAGTGATCTGGAAGGCAGGGTAATGGAAAGCACACAAGCTGAACAGCAAAAAGTGAAAGGAATTTTTAAAAATTAGGATAGATTAAGAGATCTCTTGGACTATATCAAGGGAATGAGTATTCCCAGTATGGCGGTCCCAGAAGAAGGAGAGTGAGAAAAGTGTAGAAAACTTATTTGAAAAAATAGTAACTGAAAACTTCCCTGACTGAGGGAAAAAAATAGACATTTAAGTCCAAGAAATACAGAGAGTTCCAAAGAAGATGAACTCAAGGTGGTCCACACCATGGCACATAATAATTAAAATGTCAAAGTTTAAAGATAGAATCTTTAAAGGATCATGAAAGAAAAGAAAAAGTTACCTACAAGGTAAAAAAATCAATAGGGTTATCAGCTGATTTTTCCATGGAAATTTTGCATGCTAGAAGAAATTGGCATGATATATTCAAAGTACTGAAAGTAAAAAACCTACAACCAAGAATACTCCACTCAGCAAGGTTATCATTCAGATTTGAAGGAGAGATAAAGAGTTTCCCAGACAAACAAAAGATAAAGGAGTTTATCTCCACTAAGCTAGCCTAACAAGAAATGTTAAAAGGACTTTTTTAAGTGGAAAAGAAATGGCCACAAACATAAGAAAATATGAATAAAAAGATGTAAAATATGTGAAGAAGGGAGTAAAAAGGAAAGAGAGGGGGAAAAGGAAAACGATTTTCTTCTTTTTTTATTTTTAAGAATGTGTTTAAACTTAAGTGACCATCAAATTAATATAACTATTCACTTAGAATGTTATATAGGAACCTCATGGTAATCACAAACCCAAAACATATGATAGATACAAAAAAAAATAAAGAGAAAGACAAAAACACTATAGATACTCATTGATCACAAAGAGAACAACAGAAGAAGAAAGGAAGAAGAACTACAAAAAAACCTGGAAAACAAATTCTAAAGATGGCGACAAATACATACCTATCAATAATTACTTTTAAGGTAATAGCCTAACTGCTCCAATCAAAAGACACAGAGTGGCAGAATAGATTAAAAAACAAGACCCATCTATATGCTGCCTAGAAAAGACTCACCTCAGACCTTAAGATACATACAGACTGAAAGGGAAGGGTTGGAAAATATTCACCATGCAAAGGGAGGGGGGAAAAAAAGCCAAGGTAGCAATACTTATATCAGACAAAATAGACTTTAAAACAAGGACTGTAACAAGAGACAAAGATGGCATTACATAATGACAAAAGGATCAATCCAACATAAAGATAAAACAATTACAAATTATACATAAAGCGAATAGTAACCAACATAAAGAGAGAGACTTATGGAGATACAGTAATAGCAGGAGATGTTAACATTCCACTTACATCAATGGATAGATCATCCAGACTGGAATCAATAAGGAAACAGTATCTTTGAATGACACATTGGACCACATGGACAAAACAGATATATACAGAACATTCCATCCCAAAACAGAATACACATTCTTTTCAAGTGCATATGGAACATTCTCCAGAATAATCACATATTAGGCCATAAAAGAAGCCTCAATAAATTTAAGGAGATTGAAATCATGCCATGAATCATTTCTGACCACAGTGAAAACTAGAAATAAATCACAAGAAAAAACCTGGCAGAAACACAGACATGTGGACTCTAAACAACATGACACTAAACAACTAATGGCTTAATGAAATGATCAAAGAAAAAAAAAATCATGAAGACAAATGAAAATGAAAACACAATGATCCAAAATCTCTGGGACACAGTAAAAGCAGTTCTAAGAGGGAAGTGTATAGCAACACATGCCTACCTCAAAAAACAGGAAAAAAACCTCCAACAATCTAACCTTACACCCAAAGGAACTAGAAAAAGAACAAACAAAACCCAAGGTGAAAAGAAAGGAAATAATAAAGATCAGGGCAGAAATAAATGATGTAGACAAAAAGCAATACAAAAAGCCAATGAACTAAGAGCGGATTCTTTGAAAAGATAAAATTGAAACTCCCTACCCAGAATCATCAAGAGAAAAAGAGAAAGGATGCAAACAAATAAAATCCAAAATGAAAGAGGAGAAATAACTTTTGACACCACAGAAATAAAGTGTTATACAAGAACACTCTAAAAAATTACATGCCAACAAACTGGACAACCTAGAACAAATTGGATAAATTCCCAAAAACATACAATCTTCCAAAACTGAGCCAAGAAAAAATAGAATATCTGAACAGACCAACTCCAAGTAACAAAATGAACTGGTAATCCAAAAACTACCAGAGAATAAAAGTCTAGGACCAGATGGATCCACAAGTGAATTCTACCATACATTTAAAGAAGAGTTTATACCTACTCTCCTCAAACTATTCCAAAAATAGATGAGGAAGAAAAGCTTCCAAATACATTGAATGAGGCCAGCATTACCCTGATACCAAAATCAGACAAAAAACAAACAAACAAAAATACTACAGGCCAATATCCCTAATAAACATAGATGCAAAAGTCCTCAACAAAATATCAAAGAGCATACAACAATATATTAAAAAGATCCTTCACCATGATCAGGTGGGATTTATTCCTGGGATGCAAAGAGACTTCAATCAATTGATTTTTCAAATCAATCAGAAAGCACATCAACAACAAAAAGGCTAAAAATCTCAACAGATGCAGAAAAACATTTGAGTAGTTTCAACATCCATTCATGATAAAAAAAAAAAAAAAACTCTCAACAAAATGGGCCTAGAAAGAATATACCCCAACATAATGAAGGCTATATATGAAACACCCACAGCTATCATCATCCCCAATGGTGAAAACTGAGAGTGTTCCCTCCAAGGTCAGGAACAAGATCCATTCTCACCCCTTATATTAAACATAGTACCAGAAGTCCTAGCAACAGCAATCAGAAAAGAAAAAGAAGACCTTGCTTGAGCCTGCACCGAGCCAGTGGTTCTCCACTAACACCACGTCCAGCGAGACAAGCCATTCACCAACAGAGTGGACATGGGCAGAGCCCTGGTGGACAAGGCTCAGACTGGGGCTGCTGCTTCTGGTGCTGCTCCTACTCATGTAGATTTATTCAAATCAAACAACTGTTGTAACACTTTCAAGTACCTTCTCCCAGAGTACCTTGACTGCCTCAAATCCAGCTTATACCACCACCACACCAATGCTCTGAAGTCAACAGCCAGTCTCTTCTTGATCTCATTCTCCCTTCTACATCTCTACTGTTAAAAGACTCAGGCCAAGAAACACCTTTACTTTCCCATCTTCTAAACCCAATCCATATGGCGTCTAGACATCCAGCGGGACAAGGAAAAAACAGGTCTTCATAGAATCTGCTAATTCCACATCTTATTTTATTGACAGAGAAAATGTTGAGGATTCCAAATTTGATTGGTTTGAAGAACATGTGAAACGTTTGACTAGATGATGAATGTCTATTAAATCTACTGGAGTTTCATGTACAAGATGAAAAGACAACATCCAAGATTAGTTAAGAGATAATTTCTCTAAATGTGGCTTAATAAGTGTGGACATGTAAAATTCTACCTTGAAAATGAGAATAGATTTTATCTTCCCTAGATATAAAAGATGGGATATGAACAGATTGTTTTCATTTGGCTCATTAAATCTTTAAGGTCATAAAACAGTTAATACAAAAAGCTTCTCAGATTCTTTTTATATGTACATCAGAAGGAACTTCCAGGTGTTACTGTAAATCTTCAACACATTGTTTCAGCAGCATTAACTTAATGCCTATGAACTCTAGATAAAAGTTTTTTATGTTTCAAGGCTATTACTATTTCTTGGGAACTGAATTCTCCTCTGACGCTTTGGATTTGGATTTGACATTGCATTTGACTTTTTATATAGTAATTGACATGTGCCAGAGCAATGATGGCTTGGAATTGGCCCCCGACTGAAGCATAATGAGTAAATTTTTCTTATATACTGATCACTTATTCCTATCCAACAAGAGTGCCAGATTCATTTTGCTAAACTGATTCCAAAGAGTAAAAGAACATTGACCTCAACTAATTTCAGAATGTTTTTTATCTCTGCATATGTTTAATACTTTTTACAGTTTAAAAAATGATCTGTTTTGAAAGGTAAAATTGACAAAACCTGAAATTAAAAAGACAAAATATGTGCAGGAGCCAAAACTGTAAATCAAGTATTTGGGAAGTGAAGACTGGGAAGCTTACTTACATTAAATTCAGAGAAACTTTTACACTCTTTCTATAAATACTTTTTTTCTTTAAGCTCTGAATCAGAATAGCCACATTTGGAGCACTTTCTATTAGTCAATATTTTTGGATAGTTAGAACCTGGTCCTAAGCCTAAAGTGGGCTTGATTCTGGAAAGTAAATCTTTTCACAACTGCCTCGATGCACAGAAAGCTTTTTAAAAATAGACACTCTAAGGTCTTCTGTTCTCATGGTCACACACTGATGCTTCGATGTTCCAGTATCTAACGTGACCACAGTAGTCTTGATAACCAAAGTCATTTTTTCCCATCTTTAGGAACCTACACCAGGACAACCATATCCAACAGATCTCACTGCTGTCTGTGTGAATGAACATTATATTTTGCTTCATATGTGAATGCTGTACATCTATTTTGGGTTGTGTATTGTATTTGTGTATTTATAGTAACTTCTCATGTTATGGAATTGATTTGCATTGAACACAAGCTGTAAATAAAAAGAAATGGCTGAAAGAGAAAAAAAAGAAAAAATAAAAGGCATCCACATTGGTAAAAAAAAAAAAGTTAAATTGTCACTATTTGCAGATCACATGATACAGAAATCCTAAAGATTCCACCAAAAAAATCCTAGAAGTAAAAAAAGAATTCATAAAATAGTAGGATACCAAACTAATACCCAGAAATTGGTAGTGTTTCTTTACACTAACCACAAAGTCATAGAAAAAGAAATTAAAACACACACACACAGACACACACACCATTTACAACTGCACCAAAAAATAGGATACCCAGGAATAAACTTAACTGAAGAGGTGAAAGACTGGTATTCTGAGAACTATAAAACACTGGTGAAAAAAATTTATGACACAAACAAATGGAAAGATATTCCATACTTATGTATTAGAAGACCTAATATTGACAAAATGTGCTTATTACCCAAAGCAATCTACAGATTCAATACAATCCTTATCAAAATACCAACAGCATTTTTCACAGAACTAGAATAATACTGACATTTATATGGAATCAAAGAAGACCCTGAATAACCAAAGCAATCCTGAGAATGAAGAACAAAGCTGAAGGTGCTACAATTCCAGATTTCAAGGTATACTACAAAGCTGTAATAAAATTAAAGCACTATGGTACTGGCACAAAAATGGAAACAAAGATCAACAGAACAGAAGAGAGACCAGAAATAAACCCACACTTGTATGGTCAATTAATCTGTAGCAAAGGAGGGAAGAATATGTAATGGGGGAAAAGACAGTCTTTTCAACAAATGATGCTGGGAAAACTGGACAGCTACATGTGAAAAAATGAAACTGGACTACTTTGTAATACTATACACAAAAATAAACTTAGATTGGATTAAACACCTACATGTGAAACCTGAAACCATAAAAATCCTGGGAGAAAACACAAGTAGTAATTTATCTTATAACATCAGTCCTAGCAACATTTTTCTAGCTATGTCTCTTAAGGCAAGGGAAATAAGAGCAAAAATCAAGTATTGGGACTACATAAAAAAAGGTTTTGCACAGTAAAGGAAATGATCAAGGAAACAAAAAGATGGAATGGGAGAAGATATTTGCAAATGACATATCTGATAAAGGGTCAGTATCCAAAGTATATTAAGAACTTATACAACTCAATACCCAAAAATGAAACATCCTATTAAAAAATGGGCAGAGGATCTGAGGAGACATTTTTCCAAAGAAGACCAAGACAGATGGCCAAGAGACCATGAAAAGATATTCAATATCACTCATCATCAGGGAAATGCAAATCACAACCACAATGAGATATCACCCCACACCCATTAGAATGGCTAAAATCCAAGAAGACAAGAAACAAGTGTTGGTGAGGAAGTAGAGAAAAAGGAACCCTGTACAATGTTGGTGGAAGTGTAAACTGATGTAGCCATTGTGAAAAATAGTACAGAGTTTCCTCAAAAAAATTAAAAATAGAAATACTATATGATCCACTAATTCCACTTTTGGGTATTTACCCAGAGAAAACAAAACCCTAACTCAAAAATATATATGCACTTCTATGTTTGCTGCAGTATTTACTATAGCCTAGACATAGAAGCAACCTAAGTGTCCATCAGTAAATGAATGGATAAGGAAACTGTGAGATATATATATATATATTACATAACCATGAAAAAGGATGAGATTATGCCCTTGAGGATATTGAAGGTATTATGCTAAGTGAAATAAGTCAGACTGAGAGAGACAAATACCATATGATTCCACTCATAGATGGAATCTAAAAAACAAGTACAACATAAAAAGCAGAATCAGAACTATAAACATGGAGAGTAAACTGATGGTTGCCATTGGGGAGAGGGGTGGACAAAATGGGTGAAGAGGAGAGGGAGATATAGGTCTCCAGTTATGGAATTAATAAGTGACAGAAATAAAAAGCAGAGCATAGGAATATAACCAATGATATTGCAATAGCAATATAATGGGACAGATTATATACCTGTGGTGAACATAGCATAATGTGTAAACCTCTCAAATCACTAAGTTGTACACCTGAAACTAATGCAACATTGTATGTTAACTATACTCAAATATTTTTTTTAAAAAGTTGATTTATACAGGTGTAATTTCTAATTAGTGTAACTAATTGGGTATTAGTGAGAAAAGTTTATATAAGAAATATTCATCCACTATTAAGAAAAGAAACAGTCTCAGTTATTATTTCAAATGAGAAACTAAAACAGAATTTGGAAACACTGTCAATAAAACAATATAAATTATACAAAATCTACAGCTAGGAATATATGTGTAATATATTACTACTTAAAAAAGCAAATAATCATTTAGAAATCTATAAAAATATGGATGGTGAGAAATCAAGATTTTCACTAAATTTATGCACATTTATGTTTGTATATATTTTGCAACATTTATCATTTTGTAATTATAAAAGCAATATATAAGAGATAAATAAATATGGGAGATCACTTTATGTATCTGTATGCTAGTGTTTCTAAGCCATTGTCCCACAAAGAGTTGTTCTGTAGTATATTTGTAGGAATGTTTTTGTATGGTGGTAGAAATGTCAACGTTCAAGAATGTTTGGGAAATGCCAGGTTAAACAAAAATAAGGAGACATTTTGACTGTAGGATTTTTCAGACTAAAGGTAGGTTAAGACATATTGCTGATTTCTGATTTGCCTGTTATAATATGCAAATTTATTTATTAAAAATATTTCTTGGTATATCTGCTAACAATTCTTGAATCTAATATCCCTAAATTTTTTAGAAATACTGTTCTATGCTGATATACATTTAAAATTTTTGTCAAACTGGTAATTTTCTAGGAAAACATAAATGTCCAAAATTGAACATAGAACAAAATTTATGAATAAACAAAAAGTTTATTAAAGAATTAAAATTGAAGAAAGCAGTGTTCATAGATCATTTAACAAATAACTTTTTCCATTATTTTAAATGAAAAGTCCATGCAATATTTCAGAAAATAGGAAATATATGTTGTTTCCTAGGTAAGTTTATAAATCTTGCTTACAACCTAGAAAAAAAATCTTTAATAAAGGGACCAGAATATACTTATCACTTTAGGTATATCCCAACCAAATAAAATATCCAGCAGTATAGTTAAAAAAAATCATTGACAAGTAGAGTTGTCATATATTCAATTATTGCTTATGTTTTATGAAATGTATTCATATAAATCATTCTATTAGAGTCAGAAAAAATGATTCAAAAATCACACTTATTTAATCTAGTCAGGAACAATATCAACTGTAGTCTTACATCATAACTCCTGTCTTTCTCCCATGTTTCTTGTCTAGCCAGTTTGTCATGATATAAACTGCTTTGTAGTTTGCTTTGATAAAGGTTTCACCTAGTTCCTAGAATTATGAGACTGGGATAATTTGAAGCACATTTTTAAAATAAAAAGTCACACATAAAAAAGATTGGTGAAAACCTTCTTTCAGTTACTGAAATCCTCCATCTCCTTTTTTTACCTAATCTTTTCATGGTGTTCTGAACTGGAGTTGTAATTTTTTTCCCATAAACAATAATAACTCATACTCATGTGAGCTGAACAGTAAAATAAAAGACATGTGTTGACAAAGTAAATAATTAAAAACAATATTCATTACTACTTCCCATTGTAAGATTACTCATCTAGAGATCGAGATCATGATCAAGAAATGTGGGAGTTGGAAGTTTTAAAACTTTTTTAGTTCTACCAAGATGGTGCCTTATAAGTCTAGAATTAATAAAAATCAAAATTTGTCTTTAATTTTCCATCTCAGTTTTGTGTAACATGGATTTTATTCATTTTTAAATATATCAAAGACATTTATTGAGGAATCATAAGAGTCAATATAAAGTTCATGCTATGCAAATATGTCCTTATAGCTGGGAAGGCTAAAGCTATAAAGTTCCTGTTGAGATTAGCATAGTCCCAACATTTCAGAGTTTAAAGAAAGCTAGGAAGCAAGAAGACTGAACCATAACAAATATCAAAAAGGTCAATTATAAGCCTTGATCCAGCATTTCCCTGGAAGATTACTGCTCCTAAATCTCCCATTTGGTCAACTGGCATACTGGTAAATGAATGTTTGTCATTGCAAGAAATACATTTTTGTTTCCAACATAGGAAGTTATTATTTATGACTTGGGTGTTTTTCATCCTCCTAATCCATCCATCCATCCAATCATCTACATGATATATAGATTTACACATAAAAGAACGAATAAAGCTGAAGATAAAAAAAAAATCTGAGTGTATTTACAAGTAATATTAAGCACCATTATTGCAGGTCAAGGACAACATACTACCCAATATTTTTATAATAAAACGTACTTGTATGTGTCAATGTATTTTTGTCAGAATAGATAAGCAGCATAAAGGAGAGGACACTACCCCTGAGCATCAGAAGATGTGGTTATGTTATTTGAGCCAATTGTATCCTTGTCTTTAATATCAAGGTGCTCTCAGAGTACATGTTTAAAAGTGGTACCTCTGTAAGGACCCATCAGAGAAATTGCCTTTTGCTTTGGAACCAAAAAACTAGCAATGTTTTCCTAAACATGTAGATTTTCTTTCAGCATTATGGATACTGTGTTCACTTTTCTTCTTTCCTTTGTTTACTGGGAATCTCATAGCCAAATTTGTGGCTTCTTTAACATGGTCTTGGATTTTAATGTTTTGACCTAAAACTTTTCCTTATTCTGGATTTAATAATCTACTTGTATTCCATGACAGTGTTCACACTTCTGTAACCTTTATGTAAAAAGTTTCTGAAGTCAAATGTGGCAAATACATTTATACATACTTATATACATTGAACAAGCAGAGTCTTCTTATCTCTTACCTTCTAATTTTCTCTACTCCCACATTATTGCTATTTAGAGCTTGCAGTAAACTTCCTCACTGTATGGTCTCCTCCAGTATATTTTCTTTGTATTATCCTCCATAACACTACTTCCCCTATTATCATCCTAATCAATTTAACTTACCATTCCAATATTTAATATCTCTTTTTTACCATTTTATTGCTGCAGAATATAACTACCACCCTTCAAGGAGTTTCTAAATTACCTTTCTAAATTATTTTAACCAACAATATCTTTCATAAAGAATAGAAAAAATATACAACAAAGCTTAAAAAATATATATCACCCTGAAACAAAAATATTATAAGGGTAGAGAAAACATTTTTATAAATACCAATTATCATTTTATAATACAGTATGGTTGTTAAATAATAAAAGGTCCATTAATCAAAACTTCTCTTACCCATTATGTAGTAATTAATACCAGACTTGCTCTTTCTTTGCAAACAACTATAAAATCAGACAGAGTTTTGAGAAAACTGCTTACACAGATCATACACAGGCAGTACATAACTAACTCTGATTCTCCAGAGAAGGGAGACACGTCAGGTGAGCTGCACGTTTACCCTCACTTTCTGCCTATGGTAACTTTTTCTAGACTATGCTACAAGGAAATGGAGACAAAGCAGAGCACAGAAGTCTTGCTAAGCTGAGGGGCAGATGTGAGAGATGCTGCTGAGGTAGCTGGAATTGATTGGGCAAGGCACAAAAAAGAAGAAAACTACACAGAAAAGTGGGTACAGAACTCACACAGTGGTTCTCCAAGTGTCCTTGGTTGAGAGCTGTAGAAGTTATATACAATAGAGAAAAAAATAAAACAACACACTCACATAACATTCTGATAAGTTAAAATGATTTGGTAGTTACTGATGTGCCTGACTCAACTAAATCTGATACTCTTTAAGGAAGACAATATTCAGATTTTCTACAACAACCGCAATGTTCAGAACATAATTTCAAAATATTTTTAGAAGTGTAAGGAAGAAACTATGGCACAAAATAAAGACAAAAGCAAGTAACAGAAACAGATGTTCAAAATGACCTACATGTTGCAATTAGCAGGCAAAGACATTGATATTATAAATATTCAAAGACTTAAATAAAAGATGGATATAATGAGTAAACAGATAAAAACTCTCAGCAGAGGAATGAGAAATATAAATAAGCATCAAAGGAAAATCCCAGTACTGAAAACTATAATATCTGAAAAAAATTAAGTATACGTACTTAGCAGATGTGAGAATAATAAAGGGCCTTAGAGACAAATTAAAAATATTTCCATCAGAAGACCACCCCTTACCACCACAAAAACAATTGAAAAAACAGGAATATAGCCTCAGTAGCTTATCAGGCACTGTCAGGAGTCTAACTTTATATATTTGGAGTCCAAGAAATAGAATAGAGAGAGATTGGGGCAGGAAGAAAAAGGGATTTGGGGGTAGGCAAAGAATGGAAATGATTATTTATGGGACTGGGATTTCCTTTGGAGTGGTGAAAACATTCTGGAACTAGAGTGGTGATAGGTAAGCAACACTGTGAATGTACTCAATGTCACTTATGGTAAATTTTATGTTATATGTATTTTACTACAGTTAAAATAAAGACTGCCAATATCAAAAGCTGCCATGGATGTGGAACAAGAGAACACTCATATATTGCAGGTGAAAGGGTAAAATTGTATAACCACATTGCAAAACACTTGGCAGCAATTTTTGTGAATATTTTAAGTAGCCAAAACTTGGAAACTAACACATCTTTTATCAGGGTGATGGATAAAAATTATTTTATTTTTGTGAAATAAAATACTTCTCAACAGTAAGAAAAAATCTGTTCTACTGATAACATGCAACAACATATATGCATCTCAAAAACAATATTTGAGAGAAAGAAAACAGAAATAAAAGTATGCATATATGAGTTCAAGAACAGGCAATTTTATGTATGGTGGTAAAAAAAATCACAATATGGGGAGAAAACTTCATTTGGATGGTAGCACAAGCAGACTTATTAGTATAATGTAAATATTCTATGTCTCAGGATACTTATTAGATGGTTCTATATACATTAATCAAAATGCATAGGATTATATTTTTCAGACTCCTATCTTGCACATATACATATTTCCCCACAAAGAAGTGAATATGAGAAGTTTTGTTTATAAAAGTGATGTCTATAAATATCACTATGTGCATTACAAAAGATAGACTGTACACCAATAAGTTAACATTAGTTTTCTCCACTAGTAGATCTATGTAGGATTTCATTTTCTATGTTCCAAATTTTGTGATGTTTCTATTTTAAAGAACACTGTTTTAAGTAGAAAATAAATCACCAATTAAAACACAGCAATATTAAATCTAGTTGTACCAAACAATGCTAAGTTGTCATAAAAGGATATATAAATCATAAAAATTTTAAGGTAAAATGTGTACAAATATACCATTCGAAATATGAAAGTTTAGTTATTTGAGCTATCCATTATCAGTCTGATAGATCAAGCTGATACAATCATATACATTAATTAAATAACAACTTTGTCCAACAGTCACACAGTTGAAAGACCAATTCACTTCCAATTAAGAGAATTAATATGCATTATACGTAAGTATTTTCTTTAGGAGAAGGCAATGCATAGATGGTACCAGAATTCAAAACTCCCAAGGAGTCTTTCTTGGTCCTTGACTTTTTCTTCCATTATCTCTCTTTCTCCTGAATTTGTCTACAGCATGTTCACTTCCAAGGGCTATGTCCTATTTTTGTTGTTGTTTTCCCAGTGCTCATCTGACTTGTAAAGTATGGACAGAGACTAACCAAGACACCTGTGCTGAGAAGCCCCAGAAGCATAATTAAAATCAGACCATAACTAGTATATTAGCTAGTATTTTCATTTCAGACAGTTCTTGTACTAATGTTTCCAATTTTGAGATGTGAGTCATTGTGAATATTTTTTAAATGTTTCTATAATTTCTTTGATAATCTTCCATTAACAGATGGAGTTTAATCCCCTTTTCCTTGGCTATGGACTGACTTTAGTGACTTGCTTATAATAATTAGAATGCAGTGAAATTGATATTGCATGCCTTCCAAGGGTAGGACATTTAAGTTGAGACAACCTCCATCAGACTCTCTCTTAGGGTGTTTGTCTTTAGAAACCAGGTATTGAGATGTGAGGAAGCCCAATCCACTTGGAGAGGTCACATATCTGTGCCCCTGTGACAACCTTTGGCTAAGCTACGATCCCAACCAACAAGTATCAACCAGTAGACAAGTTAGGAAAAAAAGAAAAAAAAAAAAAAAACCTTTGACAAACTATGAATAGAAGTAAACTTTATTTATATTCCTCATATAAAGAATTGATATAAAAGCCCTACAGCTAACATCATACTTGATTGTAAGAAACTCAACATTTTCCCCTCAAAATCAGAAACAATGCAAAGAAGCCTTCTCCCACCCCTGGGTTACTAGAATCACTAGGTAATATAGATTATTTAAACTTCACTTATTCACAACTTGATCTGTAGTTTCAATGTAATCCCTGGTAAGTTCCCAGAAAGTTAATTCTTAGAAGCAAAATTATTCTAAAGTTTATACAGAAAGGAAAAGGATCTAGAATACCTGAAACAATACTAATGAAGTTGGAGGTCTCATACTACTTGATTTCAAGAGCTATTATAAGGCTGTGTGGTAATTGCTGTGGCATAATATTTTAAGAAGAAATACACATCAATGGAACAGATAGAGAACCTAGAAATAGATACACACAAATATAGTGAACTAATCTTTGATAAAGTTATCAGTGCAATTCAAAGGAGAAATAATGGTCTTTTCAAGGAATGGTGCTGAAACAATTGAAAGTCCATATGCAAACAATTTTACCTAAACAAAATTATACCTCACACAAAATTAATTCAAAGTGGATCATAGACCTAAAGGTGAAACTGAAAGCATTGACATTTCTGATGGAAACATAACAAAATCCACATGACCTTGGGTTGGCAATGAGTTTTTAAATATAGTGCCGATAGCATGACTCATGAAATAAAATGACAGTTGTACTTCATTTAAAAAATAACAAATTTATTCTCTGCATAGGACACTGTTAAAAGAATGAAAAAACAAGACAAAGACTGGGAGAAAATATTTGCAGAACATATATCTGGGGAAAAAAATGTATCCAAAATAACAAAGAAGTATTAACACTCAGCAATAAGAAAACAGATGACACAATTTAAAAAAAAAAAATGAGCACAAGGTCTGAACAGACACCTCATCAAAGAAGATATAAAAACGGCAACGTCAGCATATAAAGAAAGGATCAACATCATTTGCCATTAGGGAACTGTAAATTAAAATAACAATGAGAGACTACTACATATCTAATAGACTGGCCAAAATCTAAAAACATTGACAATACTGATATTTGTAAAGAAACAGAACAGCAGGAACTGTCAACAAGAACCCTTACTGGTGAGGGTACAAAATTGTGTCCTGGATCTAGAAGACAGTTTGACAGTTTCTTACAAAGGTGAATACAGCCTTATCATACAATGCTGCAGTTGGGCTCCTATATATTTACCCAACTGAGATGAAAACCTATGCCTACACAAAAACCTGCAGACACATGTTTATGGTAAATTTATTTATAATCACCAAAACCAGAAGCAACCAAAATGTCCTACAATAGATGAATGGATAAACAAATGGTGGTACATCTATACAATGAAGTATCACTTAGCAATAAAAAGAAATGAGTTATCAAGCCACACAAAAATATAGATAAATCTTAAATGCATATTGCTAGTAAAATAAACCAGTCTAAGAAAACTACAAACTGTATATTACCAATTATATAACACTTTGGAAAGGCAAAACTACAAAGAGCAAACATAGCTCTGTTTCTCAGGAGTTAAAGGGTTAAGGGTTAGATAGGTGAAGAACAGGAACTTTTTTTTAGGGTGGTGAAACTGATCTGTCTGATACTCTAATGGTAAATACAGGACATTGAGCGTTTGTCAAAACTCACAGAACTTTAGAGCACAAACGGTGAATCTCAGTGTAGGCAAATGTTTGTGAAATTATTCCAGGGTGTAGGGGAATCACAGGATGAAATGCCTAATGTGACAAAAAAATCTAACTGTATTACAAACATGAAACAACCTCACTGAATGGAGTGGGAGAACAAGTTGCTGACTTAAGTAACTTTGGAAATTAATGCAGTATATTAGACTAAAGTCAAAAGGAACTGTACATAACAAATGTACTCTAGCTGTTAAAGTTTTTCCCCATGGGCACAGATGTTAACAATTCCAACTGCACTTTACATGTCTGATCAAATCAAACAATTAAAGAAATAGAAGGGAGTGGTGGAGTAAGGTTTCTCAATATTGGAGTGGGAGCTACAGATAAGCAAAGGCAGGAAGCTAGAAGATCCACGTAGTAACTAATTAGACTTGAAGACATCAGTATCAACTCATAGCTTAATACAGATATAGGTGGGTAAATATGAAAATAGTTATAAATATCTTCATACTCATTGGTTAGTGCACACATATCTATCTTTATATTCCATGCTCTAGCTGAGAGGTCCTAGAAACAATGACACTCTAATAGCAAGAAACACACCTATTACCCAGACTCTGGACTTCTACAAAAGGAACAAAAGCTCCTTAGAGAAATGACTGATTCTTGCAATGGAGCAGGAAGTATGTAAGACAAACCTGGGGCATCTTATAAGAAAGTGCTCAAAATAGACCAGACCAAAAAACAAACAAACAAACAAACAAACATACAAACTCCGCAATTATGGGGGTATGTAGAGGGGGAACAGGAGTCACCTGACAGAACTTCCAACAGCCAAGCTGGAAAAACTTGAGAAACAAAATAAACTAAACAGTATTAGATTATAATCCAAAGTATAAAATAAATATCCATAATGATAAATAATGATTAACAAAAGGGAGAAAATAGATAAAAGCTTCCAAATACTTTATACTCTGCCCCTGTGGAGGTATAGAATCATTTCCCACTCCTTAGGTGTGGATTGTATATTGTGACTTTCTTCCAGAGAGTATATAATGGAAAAGAAGAAAAAAAAAACCCTCATTAATCAAGATTAACATTATAGGCAGGATAATGACCTCAAAAATGTCCACACCCTGTTGCTCAGAACATGTGAATATAATTGTATAGCAAAGGGAAAAATTAAGGTAGCAAAGGGAAAAATTAAGGTTGCAAATGAAATTTAGGTTGCTAATCAGTTGACTTAAGAAAGATTATTCTTTATCATTCAGATGGGTCCAGTGTAATCACAAGGGTACTTAAAAATGAAAGAGGGAGAAGACGAACAAAGTCTGAGGGAGGTGTGAATATGAAAGCAGAACAGTGAGAGATGCAATATTGCTGCCTGTAAGGTGGAGAAAAGGAGCTCAGAGACAAGGAATGTCGGCAGCCTCTACCACCTCTCCAGACAAGAAAACGTACACTACTCTAGAGACTCTGGAAAAGAATGCAGCTCCTCTGACATCTTGATTTTGGCCCAGTGAGTCTCAGATTGGATTTGTACTCTATAGAAATTTAAGAATAGTTTTTGATTGTTTAAGCTTCTAAATTTGTGGTAATTTGTTGCAGCAGTAATAGAAAATGAATACAGGTCACATCAACAGTGAGATGTCATATTGATAATATGTACATTTGACATTTTGTAATGGGAATGGCACCTTATCAGTGGTCTTCCCCCCCCCCCAAAAATACATTATCCCAATCTAACCATGAGAAAGACCTTGAATAAATCCCAAAGGAGGCACTTTATACACAATACCTGACCAACAATCCTTAAATCTAACAAAGTCTCAAAAACAAAGAATGAAAAACTTGTGCGGCCAAGAAGAGTGTAAGGAGATGTGACCATCTATATCACGTAATGTGTTATCTATGATGAAATCCTGAAAGAGAAGGACATTAGAGCAAAACTAAGCAAATGTGAATAAATTATATGCTTTAGTTAATAGTAATGTATAAATATCAATTCATTAATTTTGAGAAGTGCACCATACTAATGTATGATGTTGATTAGTGGAAACTGGGTGTGGGATACATGCAAACTTTCTACTCTCTGTGATAATTTTGTATATATAAAACCTATGAAACAAAAAAATGAATTTTATAGTCACTACCTAACTTTAATCACACGAGGGAGCCTAAGAGAGAAGACTGCCGGAGGGCAGTCAACCTTAGAACTATGAGAGAGAATATTTTTTAAAATGTTTTTAAAGTCACTAAATTCAGAGTGGTTTGTTTTGTAGCAATAAAGGAAGCAGCCTTGGAAACTAATCTTTGCATCTCCCCCCTTCATCACTAAGTTGCTTTCCTTTGCAAAGGTGGCTAATCTACATCATCACCTTCTTACACATACAATAAATAGTAAGAGCAATACACATTTAGCTTATTGTGTACTATGTCTGAATCCTAATACTTTACACATTATGCCATTCAATCCTACAACTTTAGGATGGACCTGTGATCTAAGGAGATGAAGTAACTCTACTGAAGTTGCACAGCGAGTAGGAACTGCGGGGAGATATGTAACTAGGTGATTTAACCTCACAATCCATTCATCTAACTAGTATAATACACTTCCTGCCAATAAGCAAGTCACCTGAATCACCTGGGCCTCAGAAACTGAAAAAAAAAATCGGAATTCTTTTGGGATCTTAAAGATTAAACCATCCTACAATAACCACATAGCATATCCTTAGATATCATCACAAATGCCTCCTTTCCTGACACCTATCTTCTCTCATAACTTCTTCCTATACATTCTGTAAACCTTTTTTCTAATCAAATTTTTTATTGTTCCTTTCCCTTCTAACCCTTCTCTCTGGTCTCTGGAATGGCCCTTTCATAGTAAACAAACTTTCCTGTATACCCAACTATTTCATAGTTCCCTTAATCCTGTAGTTTTCCTTAGATGTTAATTACCCCCCATATTAATGGAGCCATTCAGTTCAGTTCCTCCCATCATTGATGAGCACTGTGTTAATGTTCATGTTTATAGTAGTGGTGTCAGCATTCACGTAGCTTCTGTTTCCCATTGTCAAGTTATCCTTGATAAGAACCCTTTTCTTTTGAGTTTTGTGATGCCCATTGGTATCTATCCATATAATCTTGTTATCTCTCCTTGATAGTGTTATTTACCAACCTGGCCCTGGTCAAATCTACAGCCATCGGAGGTTGCAATGGACTGACCCAGAGTGTGTCTGTCCATCTCTAGCCTCAACATAACCTTGAGGGACTTTGACATCTATGTGAATAAACATCTAGTCTTCTTGCTTTACCTTGGAATGTCTTAATTTCCTTAACTCAAGAGCCAACAACTCTTCTTTACTCAAGTCATCCACACCCATGGTCATTTATTAGAAATTGCTTGCTCATTTTTCTCAACTGTTCTAACTCAAAATTTTAACCTCTGATATTCTGTTCTCAATACTTTTTTTGTAACTTCAACTACATTCTTGCAACATTATCTATGCACTTGTTTCTTTTTGATCTTTTATAACTGCCTGGAAAAACAAACAAAAAATAACAGTACTCTAATCCTAAATAACTCTAACCTTCTCTCTTCTCCATTTCTGGGAGTCACAGTACAGTTGAAAAACTAACTTACTTGTGTCATCTTTTGCTACTGTAAATTTATAGTCCCTCATAACTTCTTGGAAATCTTTTCATGTGACACAGTTTGACTCCCTTTCCCATTCCTTAAAGCTTAACTACACTGAAACACAAACTATAGGTTCTTCAGGGCCTTCTAAAGTGCTCCTCAAAATGTCACAAGTGTTCACAGGTTATTTTGATATGATCTGCTACCCCTACTACACAAAGAAGGTGATCAGTAAATATATCCGGAATGAATGATTCTGGCTACATAGTTTTTACTCATATATACTATTTCTAGATAGTTCTCAAGTACTTCATGCGAATTATAATATTTAGTCATCACAAGAATTCATCAAGATACCGAAATCACTTTTTTGGATGAGGAAGGCTTAGAGACAGTAGCTAAGGCTATGTAGACATACTGCTAGAGTCAGAATTTGAATCCAGTTCTAACATTCACCTGATGCTCTGATCCACTGTACTTTTTACCTTGGCAGTTGTAAATATACTATCCAGTGTATTTTCCTAATGGTTACTTCAATATAAACACAGGACTGGTTGCATTTCACTTCAACACAGGATGATGGACTTTGCAGGCCCGGAGAAGGAAATCATTCTGACATTTTACAATTTTAGTTAAATTTTGGACTCCATATTTCATTTCTGTGCACTCAAGAAGTTACCCCCTGTATTTGTTTGAGAGCTGAACAACTGAATCAGAAGAGCAGAGGTTATAAGTCTGTAATAGCCTCAGGGAAGCACATATCTACAAAAATCTGACAGGATACTGATTTTTTGAGCTGAGCAGGAGTTAACTGTGAAATTTGTGCCTTCTAGTCCCCCTTGTTCCTATTTGCAATGCCCTGATGGGTCAAGTAAGATTATGTAAATCTCATCAGTTTAAAGTGATAGGCTTATGGCATTTATAGGGTCATTAAACATGCCAGATGTCACAGATTAGTACATACTTTCCTTAAAATAAATTTTCTAATTTTATGGATTATTTCTGAGGAGACAGATGGAAATTTCACAGCGTCACTGAGAAAAATTTAACTGTTGGGAAAGAACCCTTCCCACAAACACTGTATTTCATATATACTCAATATTCAATGTTTGCACTGCACATAGACACTGAGTGTTCTGTGTATGAACATCTAAAAACTTGAAATAAGTGCTTATTTGGAGTATAGCTTTTTTTTTATGTTATACAAGTTTAAAGAGAAACAAAAATGGGGCACCTGGTTGGCTCAGTCAGTTAAGTATCTGCCTTCAGCTCAGGTCACGATCCCAGGGTCCTGGGATCCAGCCCTGTGATGGGCTCCTTGCTCCACGGGGAGCCTGCTTCTCCCTCTGCCACTCCCCCTGCTTGTGCTCTCTCGCTGTCTAATAAATAAATAAGTCTTAAAAAAAAAAGAAGAGAAAAATGAAAACAAAAGACTGCCAATAGTTCCAGAGAACCAAAATCCGGTTTTAGAAGCAATTACTTTTCTGAATATTTTTTAACTTTTTTCTTAATATAGAGTTGTTTAAACACTTTAGTTACTCTCTGTTCCTCTTTGCAATTCCAATCTTCTAGGTGATGCACATACTTTAAAGAGAATTTAGCATGTTAGAAATATATATGTTTAAGCACGAAGCAAAGAAGCATTCTTGTTCTCACTATACAGTTTTAAAATCAGTTCTCCAAATTGATCCAGGAAATTTTCTGTTATTTGTTAACTCTGATTCTCAATGTTTGGGGTGTAGCAGAAATGTCTATGGAGGCCATTAAAAACATAGATGGTACCTTTCCCCTTCAGACTGACAGAAATGGAGACTGCAGCATTTATATGTCAAACCATCTTCATAGGTGATTCTGTGGAACACAAAATCTGAGATCTAGTGAGTTGTCAGATTTTTTTCAAACTTTCTCTCTTCTCAGCAATGTTGAGTTTATTATGTGTCACTTTCATTATACTTTTTGGCAAATGAGTGGAAATGTTCAATTCTCTGATATCTCTCAGAAAACTTTTGCCGAAGAACAGAACTTTTACTGTGAGCCCATCTAGACCATTGGGATGGTTAGTCATCCAACAGTAACTCGTAGAAGGAAAGTAACTGACAAAATTAATAGGGAAAGTTTTTATTAAAATCATTACTCTATTGCCTCAGTTGATGACAGCATGTAATTTTCTTCTTCGTAGCCTTCACTATAATTTGTTTCATTTTGTTCACTAAGAGGACAGTTATATTTTTCTGTGATCACTGTAGCAACATCAAAAGAAGGTGCTTTCATGGATTAAGCATTTTATAATGCCAACCAAAAGGCACATCTTTAATAAGAAGAAACCAAAAGGTTAATTTCAATTATGATCTTTCTTTGCATGTGACCACTTGAGTGATCCTGCTTAGATAGTGGAGAGTATACAAAATATCCTCCTCCTACACATGCCAACCTGTTATAGAGATATCCTGCTCTTTAAATGTTTCAGTCCTTAAAATAGATATTTCTAAAGATCAGCTTCAGAACTCAAGAATTCACAGTCCCAACTTTCTTGGAAAAAAAAAAAAGAACATGAGAGAGAGAAGAAAGAAAATTACTAAGATAACTCTCACTGTATTTATTTTTCCTTGAGACCTTGGTATCTCTCCTTAGCGTTGGTAAGATGTCAAGAACTTGTTTCTTTATTCCTAAACTCTGGATTTCTTCAAGGACCGAGGGCAATCCTATAAAGAAAAAGTTGATTTCTGAGGTTATAAGATTCTCAAGGAATACATCTACATTTGACCATATCATTTTTCTAGCCTAAAATCTACATACTATCCCCATAGTATAAAATTAAAGTATCTACAACATGGCGTAAGCCTCTCTACAGTCTTGCTTCTTTGTCCAATTCTTTCTCCAGCCTTATCACCTACCATTCCTACCTTGCCCCTGAAGTAAGGGCCACACTAAAGTGTTTGTAGTTCCCTGCATATTCTATTTTGTTTCTTTTCTCAATGCTTATATTCTCTTGGTGGTATACGTTTTCACTCTTCATCTTCTTACTGCCTGCTCCCGGAACCTAACCACCTTCTCCAACTTTTAATCTTGCAACTCAGAAAAGTTATAAAAAGAATCCTTCTTGGCCTTCAGGCTAAGTTAAGTGATATGCCTGGTAACTCCACAATGCTCTGTGCACATTCTGCCACAGTGTGTTTGAATTGTTTAATTGTCCTTCTCTCCCGTGATACTGGCCTATTTAAAGACAGGAAATATGTCCAATTCATCTCGGAAATTTCTAAAGATAGTCTCATAGTTGCTCCTCAATAAATGTTGAATGAGAGAATGAATAGATATTTCTAACTCTTGACAGGATGTATATATAGCATATTAGGTGCCAACAAGTATTTGTTGAATTGAATATATAACTGGATTAATGAATCACTGCAATCATCAGACAAGATGTTCCCTACTGTAGGCAGTTGTCAAACACCAAGTCAGAGAACTAAATATTTTTTGCTCTGAATTTTCATTACAGGGTAATAACATAGAATAATAATTATTATTCTTTTACTTATTTTAGATGTATCTATCATATTGAAGATAAAGTTATACAGCAAATATATATTTATTGAATTTTTCCTCATTTGTCTATGAGGTCAATGACATTATTGATTTTATACCCAGGGTGGAACATTCCTGGCTCATTGGACACATACTAAATACTTGTTGGATCAGTAAACGAACAAATGAATGAATAGATTCCATTGTTTATATTCTGTCAGCCACACTCAATAAAAAAAAATCTTCATCAGGATCAGATCAAATAGCAAACAATAAAAAGGTCTTGAATTTTGAAAGGAATTTCAAAAATCTCAATAAACAATTTCAACGATTTGTACAAAGTCTCTCTTAGCTGACAGAGCAAGAAAATGTATGTGTGTATACTAATTTGCATATTATCACCTATGTGCAAATATCTCCACATGCACATGTCTGTACTGACATTAAGCAGGATATGAGTTGATACTGATGTCTCTGCTCCAATCCATAACCACATGAGTCATTGTAGCTTTCGTCCTCATTTCCAACTTATCTCTACTTTAACAGTGAAAAAACAGACTCCCACCATCCCCTTCCATTTACTAATTGCTCAATTCCAATATATTGTGAGTTCAGAACTGTTAACCCATAAGCCAGTGGAAACAAACTTTATCGACTAGAGTAGAATATTTTATGCACAGTTTCTTTTGCTTTTAGCTTTACAGACACCACTCAGTTTACTGTTACTCAAACCAGTACCTTATTCCCCTACTCCAGTCAGTGAAGCTAGTTCACAGCTTTCTAAAATAGTTTGGTTCTTTTGTCACATTCCATATTCTATCTTGAGATACCTTGACCACTTAAATAATTTTTTTAATTTGCATACATTAAAGTTCACCCTTACTGCAGTAAAATTCTGTGGGTTTTGACAAATACATAATATCATATTCACTATTACTGTATCACATAGAATAATTTCACTGCCCTGAAAAAATCCTCTGAGCTTAATTTGTTTACTCCTGCCTGCCCCCGCTTTCCCAAGCCTCTGCCAACCACTGGTCTGCCTACTGATTCTATAGTTTTGCTTTTGCACAATTTCATTTGAATGCAATAATAATATACATTACCTTCTTAGGCTGACTTCTTTCACATAGCAATATCCACTTAAGATTCATCCATACCTTGTATGCTTAAGATTTCATTCCTTTTTATTGCTGAATGATACTCCATTACATGGAATGGAATGCTCATTCACTACCTGTTTCAGGACATCTTGGTTCCTAACAGTTTTGGGTCATTATGAATAAAGCTGCTATAGACATTCTCATGCAAGTTTGTATGTACATATGTTTTCAAATCAGTTAAGTGAATACCTGCAAGTGCAATGCTGGAGCATATGTCAGTACTATGTTCTGCTTTATAAGAAACTGTCAAACCCTTTTTCAAAGTGGGCCGACTGCCATTTTGCCCTCCCACTGGTAATGATTGAGAATTGTTGCTCTACATCCTTACCAGCAATTGGTATTCTTTTTAAAAAAATTATTTTAGCCATTCTAATGATAATATAATATAATGTTTTATCATTATTAATTGCATTTCACTAAAAATATCTAACATTGAGCATCTTTTCATATACTATTTGCCATATTTACATTTTCTTTGGTGAGGTATCTGGTTCAAATCTTCTGCTTATTGTGATTGCATTTATCTATGCAATCTATCTATTGCAACTAATCTATGATAATCCCCCCATGTCAAGATTCTTCACTATTGCATCTGCAAAGATCCTTTATCCATATAAGGTGATATTTATAGGTTTGATGGACTAGGACCCTATATTTGGGGGAAAAGATTAGCCTATTACAAATGTCTTTGACAGAGCAGAACAATTCAGTTCATCTTTTTTTTTCATTGATTATGCTGTTGGTTTTATATTTAAAAACTCAGTGTTAAACACAAGATCATGTAGATTGTATCCTATGTTTTCTTCTAGAAAAGTACTGTTTAGTATTTTACAGTCTCAGATCGATTTGAGTTACATTTGTAAAGGATATGAGGTCTTTGTCCAGGTTCACTTATTGCATATGGATGTCCGATTGTTCTAACATCATTAGTTACAAATATTAACCTTTCTCTATTGTATTGACTTTATACGTTTGTCCAAAATCAGTTTACTATATTTGAGTATGTCCATTTTTGGGGTCTCTATTGTGTTCCATTGATCTATGTGTTTATTATTTCTCCATCACTGTGTATTTTGATCACTATAGCTTTAAGTAAGACTTAAAAACTAGTAGTGCAAGTCTTTGAACTTCGTTGATCTTCAGTATTGTTTTGACTAGCCAAGTGTATTGTTTTTCCATATAAACTTCTGAATCACTTTATAAACTGATTCAAACTATGAAATAGTTTGCTGGGATTTTGATTGGAATTCCACTGAGAATATAAATCAAGGTGGGGAAAATTGTCACCTTACCAAAATTGAGTCTTCCAATTTATGAATAAGGAATATCTCTTCATTTATTTGGCTCTTCTTTGATTTCTTTTATCAGTGTTTTAAAGTTTTATACTCATACAAATCCTGTATTTTTGTTGGTATTGTAAATGTATATACATATGTACTCCCATTCTCATACTTTACTTAGTAATTTAGGCATGATTTCCTTTAGCTCTTTGAACATATTTAAAACATCTGAATTAAAGTCTTTAGCAATTTTAATGTCTGGGTTTCCTCAGAAACAGTTTACTGATTTTTTATTTTTAGTGTTTAGCGAGCCATACTTTCCTATTGCTTTGCATGTCTCATAATTTTGTTAAAAACTTGACATCTAAAGTAATACGGCAAGTCTGGAAATCATTTCCTCCCCTTTCTCCAGGGTTTGTTGTTGTTGCTTCTTGGTGTATTTGTTTTGTGATATTTGTAAACTAATTCTGTAAAGTCTGTATTTTTTTATAGTGGCCACTGAAGTCTCTACTTGGTTTCACATTGGTCAGTGAATATTAAACAGATTTTCTTAAATGCCTAGAGCCAATAAATCTTCCAGTCTTTGCCAAGGTTCTCTGTGCATGTGAGGCATGCCTTCCACATACAGTAAAGCAGTAGACATCTCTGTCTTGGCCTTCATTTTCTGCTTTCCCTGAGACTGAAGGTCAGCTGGAGATAAGAATTTACAGCCTTCTCAGGTCTTTCCTGAGCATGTCCACAGCATGCATGTGACTTTCTAGATTCCTAGGACTATATTGGAGCTTTTCAAAGCCTTTATGGACATATCATTAGTCCCCAGAATTTCCTTTCACAAATTTCAGTTTGTAAAATTTTACAAATTTTAGTTAGTTTGCCCCCACTGTTATCTACCCCCTCAGACAAAATGCTTGATGTAATTATTTTCAACACACTGCTCTGGGGGAAAGAGGCTTTTGGTACTAGGTATATACTTTGTGAGGTCAAATATAAACAGCCTTGCAATGGGGTCTTCCAGGGAACCAGCAGACAGGTTAAATAATGACAACTCTTTTGAAAGAAATTTTGTTCCCTCGGTGGCTTCCAAATTGCACTGGAGAATTTGGGCTATTATTTTTTAAGACTTCTGCATGGCTGTAGACAAGAAATGGGATTGGGACAAGTTAAAATGCCACACAAAGCTCAGTTTTTTAACCAAAATTTAGCTTTTTTTTTTTTTTTTTTTTTCTGGAATAAATGCTTCCAGGGTTTCTTCAAGCCTTTGGTTAGTTTCCAAAGTCCTGGAGAAGTTGGTACTGACAAAATTTGCAATTTTGAGGAGGTTGTTGAAATTTTATTAAGGTGAGAATTTTCAGAGGTCCCTACTTCACTGTTTCCACTGATCTCAAGTTCTATCAGTTTTTGCCAAACAAATTTTGATGCTCGGTTAAGTGCTTATATAGGATTGCTATGCCTTCTTGGACGACTGACCTCTTTACCATTATGTAATGCCAATCTTTATCCCCCATAATTTTCTTTGATTCGAAGTCTTCTTTGTGAAATTCAATAACTATTTCAGCTTTCTTTTGATTAGTGTTAATATGGCATATCTTTCTTCTTTTAACCTGGGTCTCTTTGTTCAACGTAGGTTGAATGGTAGACAACATATAATTGGGTCATGTATTTTTATCCATTTGGAAATTTTCTTTTAACTGGTGCATTTACATCTTTCATATTTTAAGTAATTATTGTTTCATTTGGATTAATATTCTATTATGTTTGTAACCACTTTCTTTTGCTCCTTTTTCCTGCCTGATTTTAACTGAGCATTTTATATATTAATTCATTTCATCTCCTCTCTTAGCATACTATACTTCTTAAAAAAATTTTAGTGGCTGCCCTAGAAAACCATATATTTTTAGCTAATCTAAGTCCATTTTCAAATAACACTATACTCTTCTTATATAGTACAGGTAACTTAGAATAATATATTCCTAATTCTTCTTCCCCATCCCTTGGGGTATTGCTATCAGTCACTTATCCATATGTTATAATAACTGAATGCATTGTCACTCTTGTTAATTCACCAGTTTTACTTTAGACAAATTAAGAAAAGATATATTTAATCTTTACTTATTCCTTCTCTGGTATTTTTTGTTTTTAACATGGATCCAAGTTTCTAACCTATATTGTTTTCCTTTTGCTTGAAGAACTGTTTTTAACATTCCTTGCAGGGCAGTTCTGTCGGTGATGAATTCCCTATTTTTGTTTGCACGAAAAAGTATTTCTCTTTCATTTTTGAAGAATAATTTTGCTGTATATAAGATTCTAAGTTGTGGGTTATTTTCTTTCATCAGTTTACATACTTCATTCTATTCTTTTCTTGCTTAACAAGAAGTCCACTGTGATTCTTATCTTTGCTCATCTATAGATAAAGTATTTTTTTCCTATGGCTTTACTGAAAACTTTTTCTTTGATTTCCGTGGTTTAAAAACCATATGGATTTGTGGGTTTTTGTGTTTTTATTTTTGTTCTGCTTGATTTTCTCTGAGCTTCCTGGATCTGTGGCTTGGAGTTTCTCATTAATTTGAAAAATTGTTGGGAATATTGAGTCAAATATTTCTTCTGCCCATTCTCTTTCTTCTCTTTCTGGTATGCCAGTAACATTTTATGATATTTTTTGAAATTGTTTCATATTTTCTGAATGTTCCGGTCTATATTTTCATTGCTTTTCTTTGCAGATCAGTTTAAGTTTCTACTGACTTCATTTCCAGGTTCACTGTTTCCTTGGCCATTTTGGCATACCAGTGTGGCCATCAAGGGTATTCTTCATTTCTGTTTCTGTATTTTTGATATATAGCATTTCCTTACTTTTTTTTTTTTTTAGAGTTTTCATCTCTGTTTTCATCACCTATCTGTTCTTGCATGTTGCCTACTTTCTTTATATGCCCTTCATCCTGATGAGATAAGGCTCACAAATTGTTTCCTGGAGAGCAAACCTTCGTTATGGAGTGGATACTGAGTGTATTTCATCCTGATGACTCTTCCCCTCCCCCACCAGATCCAGGAAGGGATGTTTCCCAGTTCTTCACCATTAGAATCTACTGGGATTCCTGGAGGTAAATCCCACAATGAAGTGAAGGACCTGTTAAGGATTGCAGCTGCAGGAGTTTCTCATTCTTATGCTAGTCCACACTCAGCCTCTAGCAATTTGTCAAGACTACAATTTAAGTGTTCTACCAGTAAGTTTAGGGCTTCTGTCTTCTGCTCCAGGTAATATATAATGTGATTCTCAATACGCCTCTCTCTCCCCAGATTTCAGAGTGTCAGTTTGCCCTGCAACCTTATTTCTCTAATGCATCCAAGGAAAGTCCCTGATTTTCAGTGTGTCCAGCTTTTATTTGTTGTAAGGATACAGGTGAAGACTTCCAAGCTCTTTACATGTTGTAACTGAAACTAAAACAATCCCCTCCGGACTACAGTATTCTGATTCTTTTTTTTATTCCTAGGATTTCCATTCTTGCAAAGCAGAAGTTGATAGCTTCTCTTATTAGATCCTTATTTCAGGTTTTTTTGATTTCTGAGTAAGGACTCAATTCTCATGGTTGTTTGTTTTTTTTTTTTTAATTTTTTATTGTTATGTTAATCACCATATATTACATCATTAGTTTTTGGTGTCTCATGGTTGTTTTGATGGAATAATTTTATGTCCTCAACAGTCCATGTCATCAGATTGTTCCCAGTACTTAAAACAACAACAAACAAGCAAAAACCCCATTATTTCTGGTTTTTTTTTACTATGTCTCATTGAAGATGTTTTTAAATCTAGGGGAACTTAAAAGTTATCTCTGATTATGAAAAGACAAAGATTTATGCCCATAAGTGACTTACAGATGCATACCTCTTTCTTGAATTGATTTAGAAGATTGTGTTCTACTCCTGTGTTTCACAAAATGTGGTCTTAAGACCACCTATAACAAAACAACCTGGTGGTTTATTCAGAATGTAGATTCCTCAGCCCAAATCTTGCCTGTTAGAACCAAACATCAGGGTGCAGGGCCTGGGAATAAACATTTTATAAGACTCCAGGTGCTATATATATATATATATATATATATATATATATATATATATATATATATATACACTAAACTTTGAGAAAATACTGTTTTTAACATTATTAATTTCTGCTATTAGCTATGGTAAGTCAAGAAATATCTAAGCCTCCCTTTCTCCAAGAAAATGTTCACTCAAGTATCATTCTGTGTAACTAAAGGACAAATGTAACCCAAATTATTATGGGCTGCATGATTCACCAACACAACACTTATTTTTTAAATCCTTTAATGTTTTAAAGATTCATCCCATGGAGCTGTTTATTTCTTCAACCAGGGCAGAGGTGTGAAAGCTTTCTTCACAGTTCTTCTAATTATACAATCACACTATCAACCACGTAGAATGAATCAATACTGCAATGTTGTTTCAGTACACTGCTTTTGGAAGAAATGCACTATGAAGCTAGGCCATATTGTCAATCTTGAAACAAAACTGAGTCTAGACTGAAATAAAAAAGAGCATCTCAAAATCAAAAATAGGAGATTTTTTTTTCCTCCTGCCATCCTCAGGAAAGAGCTTATAAGGAACCACCCAGTATCACTTTAATATTCAAGTTTATTTTCTTTATATCTTAATGAGAAGTTACCATACAATGTTCTTCTTATCCCATTAAAATCTTCTTTAAAAATGAATCTTTGGCATTTTACATTTTTCATTCCATTTTTGGAACATGAATATAAGTGAAAATTGGGTCAAAATGTTCCCTTAGTCCTACCTCATCTTTCATTTTTCCATCCCAACCTACTTTTCCCTGTGATCAGTCAAGGACTGTGTGGGAATAATGCAAGAGTCAGTCAAGGTCAAAATGGAAATTCTTCAAAAGGATTCAGTATAGACAGACACTTGTTGAGAAATAACACTTACAAATTGATATAATTTACTTATTTCACAGAAGGTCGGAGGATGTGGGTTATATGGAAAGACTTCCTTTGCTTAAACTGAAATTTTCTATCAAACAAGATATGACCTCGTTTGTAATTTATCCACAACTGGTCTTTGAAGGGCAAGAAAGATTCCCACTTTTATTGCCTAGAATTTCGAGAAAAGGAAGAACTTTCATCAAAAAATTTCTATGGCACTGAAAAGCCTAGTATGTCAGCAAATATAGCCACTAGGCTAGCAAAAACTGTTTTCAGTGAGTTATTAATAAAATTTGGGCAACACATGAAAAAGAATTTGTTCTGGTACAGTAATGCAAAATACCATCTCAATATGAGATAAACCATTTTGCAAAAAAAAAAAAAAAGTAGGGCGATACTAGGCAGGGAAAAATGATATCCATGTTGGAATTTGCATTTATTAAGTGCTAACTATGGGTCAGACTCAATGCTGGTGCTTTGTATCAATATTTTATTTAACAGCTATGCCCTTCTGTGAAGGAACATGAGAATTTTCACACAGTGAATCTAAGGGTCATAAAGTCAGTACTTGGCACAGCAAGGACTGGAATTCAGATCAATCTAACTCTAAAGCACAACCTCCTTCCTTATACTATGCCTTGAGGATCATGGATTTGTAATCACTTTGACTTTCATGGTGTCTAGGACTTTTTGTCTACATGGATCACCCACCCCCTCAACTGACTTATTAATTTTGACTTCCATTCTTTTTCCCAATTCAGTATTTAGTAATTTTGTTGAATATAAAACTTTCAATTCTAACAACAATAATATTGAATACATTATAACTGCCTTTGATTTGTAAATGACTTAGCTAGAGTAACAAAATTGGTCATTAACAGCAATAGGAAGTCTTTTAATATATTTGCCTTTATAAAAACGTTAAAAGATTCTTCGACATCTCCAACACACCTTATTAGATGTTTGGAACAATCTTGTGTGAGCCTAACTGATATAGCCTTATACATAGCTCAGAGGTATGGAAATCCCATTTTATCTGTTCTTATATTATCAATGTAATAATATCAATGCAATAATCCAACATTGTAAGATTTGATAAAGCATATATTTGTCCTTCCTTCCTTAATCCCTATCCTTTCTTTTCTTCCTTTATCTCTTTCTCTCATTAAAAATTTAATAAATGCTTACTATGCCCATACTCCACTCTTAGGAAGGACATATAATAGTGAACAAAAGAAAGTCCCAGACTTCAAGGAACTTTCATTCTAGTGGAATTTTATCTATATAAAAGTAGAAGTGAATTTATGTTAGATTTTTTCCTTAAATGTGACATATTTTTTGAGAATGCCAACAAAGCAAAATGAGATCTATGAATACTCTTAATATTAATGTTGCTTACATTAAGATAAATTAAATGTTAGTGTCATGATGGAAGGACTGAGGTCTATTCAACCACTTTTATATCCTCTAAGCATAGTTCATGGTACTTAATTGGCTCTCTCTCTCTCTCTCTCTATATATATATATATATATATATATATATATTCATGATTTGAGGGATTTGTGTCTGGGATTGCATTTTCTAATAGAGTAGCCACATGTGGCTTTTAAATTTATATTTAAATTAGTTAAAAAATTAAAAATTCAGCTCTGCACTACCATTAGGCACATTTCAACTTGTCAATAGCCACATTTGACTAGTGCTTATCATGTTGGAGAACATTGCTACCATTGCTCTAAGTTCTACCGGACAGCACTGCTATAGAATCCCATTGTCAAAACTGCTATCTATTGTTGGTCAAATGGATCATTTTCACTCATGTTATGAGAAGTATGTTTTAGGAAACATTAACTTCTATGCTTTTGAGAATAGGGAATAGATGATAAATTTCAGCAAGTGAATTGAGATGATTATAGCTTTAAAAAAAATCTTCAACTGCTTTGTATGATGGATTTAATATATTTCTCTAACCTTTGTCATCCTTGCTTTCCTAGACAAATACAGCCTGTTCGTGGCATTTTTTTCTGCTATTTTGAAACTATCTAAAATTTTTAAAGGAATTTTTTATTCATCATATCAAAATATAGTTTCTTCTTTGTATAACATTGGGTTATATCAAAACATTTTTAAGCCTTCAAAAATAATTCTGGGAGGAGTTCATCTTTGTCAATTCTTTGGAACATATCAAATAACTACCTATTTTAAAAATTTGGTCTGGTACATATATTAGGTATTTTTAAAAATATTTAATTTTTTGACAGAGAGAGAGAACACATGCAGGGGGAGGGTCAGAAGGAGAGAAAGAAGCAGTTTCCCCACTGAGCAGGGAGCCCGATGCGGGGCTCGATCCCAGGACCCTGGGATCATGACCTGAGCCGAAGGCAGATGCTTAACGGACTGAGCCACCCAGGTACCTCCATATTTTAGGTATTTAACGGTTAGTTGATATAAACACATTTTCAAGTCAATTTTTATAATTTATACTTTGAGACAATTGCTGCATTTATTGAGATTTTCTCAGTATGTTAGAAGAGATTGTCCTTTTTTAATCCTTTAAAAAATGTTTTTTTTCATTTGGGCTATAACGTCTTTTTCATTTCTGATGTGTGACACTAGTGGCTTCTTGTTTTAACTATCCTACCTGAATTTGGATCTGCTTATAAATTCCAATGTACTTCTAATTTAAGTCATCAATCTTTAGTTTTAATGTTATTTTTAACTTTTGGAGCTAACTTTTTTTAGCTTTTAGTTTCTGTTCATGTTTAATATGATAAGCATTTTTACTATGAATTTTCCTCATGAAATTCAGTTCTTTAGGTACCTCAATCATATTTCTAGGGCTCAATAGCAACATGTGGTTAGTGAAGATACTGGACAGTGAAGAGAACATTTCCATCATTGCAGAAAGTTCAATTGGACAGCATTTATTTTTTTGGATTTTATTTATTTATTTGACAGAGAGACACAGCGAGAGAGGGAACACAAGCAGGGGGAGTGGGAGAAGGAGAAGCAGGCTTCCTGCGGAGCAGGGAGCCTGATGCGGGGCTCGATCCCAGGACCCTGGGATCATGACCTGAGCTGAAGGCAGACGCTTAATGACTGAGCCACCCAGGTGCCCCAGTTGGACATTTCTAGACAGCATTTCTAACAAATTTCACTATTAAATTTGATATTCACTATTGTCCAAATTTTCATATACAATGTTCTAAAAATAAATCATAAACAATGTGTCAGTGTAATCTGAATTTTTTTGCCCCTGAGAATTAAGATTGTATTTTTAAGTTTTTATAATTATTTATTTGCTAGTTAAATTTAGAAATTGTACTGTAGTGGGGCACCTGGCCGGTTCAGTGGGTGGAGCATGGGACTCTTGATCGTGAGGTTGTGAGCTCGAGCCCTACACTGGGTGTAGATATTACCTAAAAACAAAATCTTTAAAAAAATTAAAATAAGAAATAAATTGTACTATAGTGTTATGTTACTATGTTCAGAGAATGCAGCTAGTCAAATTTCTACATTGGGAAATTTTCTAAATGGTTTTCTCTAGCTCAGTATAAGATCTTGTTTTGTAATTGTTGCATTAGTATTTTTTTAAAAATGTTCTATGAACATTTGAAAATATTACATGTAATCTCTGTAAGATACAATGTTAAATATTTACAGATGTATTTTCAAAATTGTAGTAGTATATCAAAAGGCCTGATTACCTCATTTAAAGGCTCTATTATACTTTCAGATTTTTTCCTAAGGTATCATAATCATCTACAGCTCTATGTAAACAAACACACTTTCTCTTTAAGAACCGACTCTTGTTAGTACCCTGAAGTAGTTTCAAGGATGGTGGGGAGGACTATGTGTTCTGATCTTTGGCACACTAAATGAGAAGTGGCCAAGAGTAAACTAAAGGCATTTAGAGAACTCATAACCCAAATATTTTTAGTTCCTCATGTAATCCACAATTTGAGGAGAGTTTCTCAACATTCTACATTTTTCTTTCAAACTGCAAAGTTCTCTTCAAATTTCTAGGCCATTTTTAAGCCTTAGATTAGGGAGGCTGTTTAAGTTGAAAAGAAATAACTTCCTAAAAGCTATTTTATATTTTCTGCTTAAAAGATAGAATATATCTTCTGGGCCAAAGCTGTTTGGCCATCTCTCTATGATGATATAGTAAGTAGTCCTGCATTAGGGGAAGGAAGGAACTCTAAGATCCACTGTGATTATATGTACTCTGTTGGTAAATACAGGATAGCCAGCTCATTTAGTGGCATAGAAAAGGGGTAAGAGTAAGAGTCAATTCGTCATGAGGAATTTGGCACATAGTAGGTACTTATTCCTTTCTGTTAGGTGGATAGATGAATAAAATCAAGACCAACAAAAGATACACAGATGAATAAATGATAAGCACATGAAGGTTGAGGAAAAGGAAATAGTAGTAAAGAGATGAATGTTTGAAAGGAATGTTAGGGAATGAGAGAAGCTTATTTTCCATATCCATTGGATGCATATGGTGGTAGCTAATAATCTCACTTTTAGTAATAAATACTTAAACAATTCAAAATATTTTAAAAGTCAACTTTCTTCAGTTTAGCCAAAATGCTATTCTTTTGTCTTTCCACTGATTCCTATTGTGTAAGAAAGTACTATACGTATGTTTCTAAGTCTAGGGTAGCCTTTTATCTTCTTCTTTATCTTTCCCTCATAGTAACAGAAAGGGGAAGGAAAAGACAGGAGATAACATGGGGAATGCCTATGAATTAATGTATTATCAATATAGATCATTAATATGTAATACTAATAAAATGGAGGGCCCACATGGTCCAGAGTTTAGGTAAAATTACAATAAGATAAATAACATTCTATCAGAAAAAAAAATCTTTGCTCAGCCTTTAAATAAAGTCAGTCCATAAACTGTGAAAGCAACTTTTAACATGTTATCCTTAGATATTCCATCTCGTACCTACATCACACAGTAACTCCTAGAAAATATTCTTCTCTCCCCTCTCTTTTTGGTACCTCAGCTATTCTGTCCCAATTCCCCATCACCCCAGAGTGTTATCTGTCTCCCTTTGCCTCTCTCCCCAGCTGGTCTTTTACCCCTATGCTGTTCTGCACATCCTCTCCCTTCCACACACCACAAAATGCTCCTGGATTCCTTAGACGAATTTCCTCCGACTTCTCTTTCCCTTGAAAATTTTAGAAGCTATCTATACTCTTGCAGGCCGTGTGGCTCAAAGTAGTGGGGAAAACCAGTTATTCCACACATATTCCACAATCTGGGTCCTCAATTTGCTTATAATTGGCTGTGTGTTATATACAAAATATTTTCTATCTTTGTGCCTTAGTTTCCTTATTGGTACAATGATGAAAACACATGCATATCTTACAGCTGTGATAAAAAGAAGATAATTTATATGAAAATACCTAGCACCTAGTTGAACGTGATTTTTCTCCTTTACCACACCCCATCTCACAGAGTTCTAACAGAGCTTCAAGGTCTAAAGAGAATATTGTGGTGGAAATTTTCCTAAAACATCAATAAAAACAGTTCAGTTCATTCAAAATATTTTCTTCTATGCATATCTGTAGCAATAAAAATGTTTAAATCAAAGTCTTTAAAAAGCAAAGTAGAATATGAATCAAATAAGTACATTATAATAAGCTTATAATCCATTTTGGACTTCCTTTGCTATTTTACCTCTTCTTCACTGTAAAAAAGAAGGAAACTAAGAATACTAGAACCTTTGTTGAATTAAATTATTCTACTTCTAAAGGCTATTAAGGAGTTGTATGCTGACTCTACCCTTAGCTCATGTCATAATAATTAGAATTCCTCTGAATATAAAGGATATTAATTTATGAAGAGGTAAATATGTTAAATGAAGTTTGAGGGATTATTGACTGAGATTTCATGAGAATTTCTTATATTTTAACAATTAAAAATATCCTTGAACATGTTTAAATTGTTCACATTAATGGATAAAGTATACATCTTTTCATATTTTATATAAAATCAATTATTAGAAAAGAGGCATTTTCAGGTTCCATTACTTGGGGACCCCCTCTCAAAAGGCAGCATAGTGTATTGGTCAACTTCACTGATACAAAAGTCAGGCTTCATCAATTGAAATACAGTTCTACCCTTTACTAGGTAAAGTATTAATTAATCTCATGATGGCTCAGCTCCATTCTCTTAAAAGTGAAATAATTAGAGGTAACCAAACATTGGAGATTCTATCAAGGAATTTATATAGCATCTAGTGAGTGTTAAATAAAATGGCTTCAAGAGCCAATGTTATTGGAGAAGCATCAGCAGGACAAACACCGGCCTGGACCAATGTAGTGTTAGCCCATGCTCTGATCTGGTCAGGAACTTTCCATGTGGTTGTAGAAGGCTGGCTTCATTTCTCTGAACCTTGAATTTCTCATCCAAAATTAGCTCTAATCTTTAAAAATTCCATGAGCTATTGAGTTTTTAACACTGTAGGGAAAAAAGTGATTGAATCAAAATCTGACATGTATTTGAGATCTGTTCTTAGAATCCACACTTTACTAAAATTTGGGAAGTTATGGGGCTATAATAGCTAGAATTATATTCAGAAGAACATATTTACAAATGCATTATCTTCTGATGGAGGCTGAATTCTACTGAATATTGAATAGAAATAAATAATTCTCATGTTTTATATGCCATTAATCATCAAAAAAATAAGAATTGTATAAAAATGTGGTTTGGGGGTATGCAAGGTTCTCTTTCTTATCATGGTTCTCTTTAGAAGTAAACAGCTTTGTAGCCAAGTATGAAGTCTAACTAGATTTTTGTTTTGTTAAGTGGAAATGCCTTACTCTAGTTTAAATTATGTTGGGAAAGAAGATCAATAAACTGATTATAGTAAACTGACTACATTTTCCAGGAAGGCTACTTAGGAATAATGTAAAGAAAAACACATTTAGCATAGATTTTTAAAAGGCCAACTTTGTTCTTGCATATATGTTTACGCATTGTTTCCATTCTGCAAATTAACAATTATATGAGCCAGAAGAAACCATCTAATTAAAAAACAGAATGTCATCTGTGCTGTTACATTTCCCTTGGTCCTGTTACAGAATTATCTGTGAAGATGATGAAATACTGCTCACTACTAAGTGATTTATGCCTATATGGCCATTTATCATTAGAGGTAATTGTGGCTTAGTGTAGAGCCTTGAGTCCTAGAGTAATGTTGGATTAGCAGTAGATCTCTGGCATAGTTTAGTGTAATCTGATAAATAACCTTCCTTATCTCTACCATCCTTTCATTCCACCTTTCTGGTGTTTTCCAGCTTAGGATATAAAACATGTATCACAAGTACAAACTGAAAATCTGAAAGTCATTCCTGACACCGCTCTTCCTTTCACCACTGCTGCCATATCCAATTTATCAGTAAATCTTTTATATTTTTATCTTAGATACTTCTAGAATATTTCTATTTCTCTTAATCTCCAACATTACCACCTAACCCAAGCTGCCACTATTTGTCTTCTGTCCTACTTCACTTGTCAACTGCAACTACTTTTTCTTCATCACATTGTTTTTTTCCTTTTCAGTCTGTTCTCCACCTTTAAATTACTTTGTTATTAGGCTAAGGAACAGTGACCTTCACCTGACTGGCTCACTCTACTAGTATACTCTCTCTCCATCACTTCTGCTTTAGATAGACACATCCTCAGGAACGTCTTCCCATTCAGTTACTTTCCCTTATAACATTTATTTCACACAATGTAGTCATACATTCATTTATGTAATTACTTGATTAATGCATATCTGTTACATAAATTCCCTGAAAACAGCTATTGTGTCTGGTTTTGCTATTCACTGTTTGTCCAGCACAAAGCATAGTGCTTGCAACACTATTGGTATTAAATATTTTTTTGAATGAATGGTTGAATAAATGAAGGAATGATTGCCAATATTTTCGGTCCCTGGCTCAGCCTTTGATGAAGATATCTTGTATCAACGGATTTAGAATGAAAAAAATAGAAAGAGTTGAATACATATTTAAACAATCTAGATAAAATATTTCATGTTGTCAGATCATCTTCATCTTGGTGGTGCCCTGCGGCAATGTAATCAAGTGATTCGGGTACTTCTCATTATTTAAGTCTATTTCTTACTATCTTAATGTAAAGTTTCCTCAAAAGTTCCGAGCTTTATAAAACTTCCATCAGGCTATAATGTTATCTTATCACATATTTCAAAGTTTTGAACAATCTTACGTAGTTTTTATTTAGATCGGGAAGAACTACTCTTTATTTCATCCTTTTTGTATTCAAGTTTCTTTATTTTTTATATATTTTTTAACTGTGAAGTAACATTAAGAGAGCCAAAAATTAAATTTTCACTAGATACTTCACATATGTTCCTCACACAATATTACTCAAAAACAAACTTGCAAGTAGGCGTCTATTCTTTGGAGGCAGAACCTTAACAGATTGTTCAGTCCAACGAGAAGCTTTATTTTCTCGCACTTTTTCCTTTCATCTTCATCTCGTTCTTATTCCTTCTCCTTGTCTCCCTTTCCTGGCTTTGCTTCTCCACCTCTTCCCAAAGTATCCTCAGAGCACCTCCTCACTCAGTCTGCAAACTTCTGCGGGTCTCTGCTCCCTCCATCAGTGTGCTCAAGACACAGAAACATGCCTCTCTGGCCTCAAATACATATAATTGAATTTTTTTCTTTAATTGTTTTTCCCATCAATTGGACATTTGATCTGTTTTCCCTGAGTTCCTTATTCATAGTTGTTATTCTTATATTTCTCATCACATTCATTGCATCATAGGAGTAATCCTGCTTTGTCACTTACTAGCTATGTGCCTTTTGGCTCTGTGCCTCAGTTTCCTCCACTGCCAATCAGATGTAAAAGCAACATTCAGCGAGAGAGGCCCAGGATTAAGACAATTTGAGGGGCGCTGTTATATTTAACAATTTCAAAACTGAGAGTAAAAACTGGTGCAATATGGTTATTTATTGAGAGAAAAGGAATTGTAATAAAGTACAACTTGTTAAAAGCTGATTGGGACTGCAAAGATCACAAAAATGAGGAAATAAAGCAATACTTATATTAACCACCACTACTTTTATAATACTGCTTCCCTACAAATTTTGGCTGCAAACTTCTTGATTGCATCTTCTTATGATAGCAATTCTGTAAATCATTTTCTATAGAGAGATTAAAAAAAAACTAACAAAAATTTCCTTCTACCAGAGTAGAATGAATTTTTTTATTGACCATTTAGAAATGTTTTAGACTTACAAACCAGTTTTGTCAATATTACATAGATCTTTAGACTCATCATCTAATTTGGGAAAACATTTGTCAGGTTTCTGTCATGTATGAGCTTTAAGATTGGGAGGACTTTTTACAGACTAGCTCCCGTCTCAGTACTTTTTTTTTTTTTTTAAGTAAGTTCTATGCCAAATGTGTGGCTGGAACTCATTACCCCAACCAAGATCAAGAGCCAAATGCTCTGCCAACTGAGCTAGTCAGGTGCCCCTGGCTTAGTATCTTTCACCATGTTTCTCTCTGACTCTGCACAATTCCAGGGCTCGAAGCTGTAGGAGCCATTTAATTCCTGATGGCATCTTTGGCCCCTCATGCAGGATGATATGGGTTGGATACAAAGCATTTCAGACTACCTTAAATTAACCTTTAAGTAATACGTTATAAATAAAATCATTTTGTCATATATCCTTTGGTGAATTACTATCACTTCTACATTAAGATAAGAAATATAATAGAAATAACATAACGACAAATATTGTCTATTTTATCTCATTTAAAGAGTCACTAAAATATGTATGAGCATTTAGAATATTCTAACAATGAGGATGATGTTGATAATAATTATAATAACATTTAACTAGAATTTACTGTGTGGCAGGCACTCTTCTAAGCCCTTTGCACAGATAATCATCTTTTCCATAACCTTATGTTGTATATGGTTTTTGCATTCCTATTTTACATATGAGAGAGTGGAGGCACAGGTGATTTCTATCATATTTAATCCCTACGATGCATATATTTTTCTCCTTTAAACTGCAAATTGTGAGAATTTTAAATACCATTTTATGGTGAAGTAAAATGGTAAAAATCTAAGAGATAAAACTTTATACTATGTGTCAAGTTATTCAAGAGTTAAGGTCCTGGGGCAAGCTAGTGTCTGGTTGGCGGTGGCTTTCTAATCAAACTGTCTTAGAGAATTTCCCCTTAAATTCCAGGCCAAAAATTTCTTCTTTGCAACCTTTTTCTCCATTCACCAAAAAGGGGGTTGATTCCCTAAAAGGGGTTGACTCCTTTAAACTATACCTGTATCTTGTATAAACAAAACTCAGTATAGTCATTTTTATTCAGTGACAGAATTTTGTTTGTTTTCCTGTAAAACAATATAAACTACTATAGATCAAGGATCTTTTCTACTTGTCTTTATATCAACACCAAGCACAGAGACTGCTATATAATACAAAATCAGAAACTGGAAGTTAAATAGATGAATGAATATTGAGAGACAGCTTTGGAATTTGACGTTTAAAACACATATAACATCCCAGATATTAGAAAATTATCTGGTGAAAGAGGATTAATAATTTCACAAGAGATTTCTTCTAGATTTTTTTTAAAGATTTTGTTTATTTATTTGACAGAGAGAGAGAGAGAGAGACAGAGAGGGAACACAAGTAGGGGGAGAGGGAGAGGGAGAAGCAGGCTTCTTGCGGAGCAGGGAGCCCGATGCGGGGCTCGATCCCAGGACCCTAGAATCATGACCTGAGCTGAAGGCAGACGCTTAACAACTGAGCCACCCAGGCGCCTCTAGGTTTTTTTTCTGTGACTGATTAATGAATTCTTAAATGACAAATGGATCCAACCTGACTCAAACAACTTTGGCTAGAATGAGCATGTAAATTTACACATTTGGAAAACAGATTGCTATTTTCATTTTTTCTACTACCTTTTAAAATCCTGTACCTTTTGAACCCTGTTATGAATGAGTGACAATTCTCTTTATGAACACTGAGATAACACAGACCTATTTGAAAATCACTCTAATATACTCCACAGACTTTAAAATCTGTTATTTTTGAAGCATCACTGAAGATTTCGTTGGAGGTCTTTTTACATATCACAGACTAATACTAATTTGTCTCTTTTTTAAATGGTCATCCAGTATTTTTTCACCATTTATAACTTATTTTAATTTATATTTTAGTCATTTCTTATACTTATATACAAATGTTACTTTATTTTTATGTTATTTACTTTAAAAGTTTAGCATTAGACATCTGCATTGCCCATTTCAACCCAACAAAGCCACAGCGTAATGAAATACCAAGGAAAGGCATGAAGCAGCATATAACATGATCAGGTTTATGCTTGAGAAGGTCATTCTGACACTCATATGGAGGGTAAACTGAGGTGGAGAGACCAGCTCCAAGCCTATTTTAAAAGCTGAGGCTAAAGATGATAGTCTTGAATCATAGTACTTGTGACCGGGATAAAAACTAAAGGATGAATCCTAAAAATGTTATTTAAAAAAAAAAGCAAGAGAGATTTGAGGGCTGATTAAAGAAAAAGATATGATCATGAGATACAGTAAGATGAAACAAGATTTATTGGAGGACATGTGGGCAGACTCACACAAAAGGGGAAGTTCCTCATAGCACAAGACCACCCAGAAGCTCATGGAGCTTCAGATGCTGTGAAATTGGAGTTTGGTACTAGCAGGCTTTTGAACGAGTAGGCCTCAGCCTGCAGGAAGAAATAAAGAAGCTGGGGCCAACACAGAGGGCATCTTTGGTTCATTTGTATAACCCTTTGTGACCAGTTAGGTATGCAAGGTGAGAAGGAAAAAGGCTGCCAGGTTTCTGATGTGGATTTCTGTTGAATCATGATACAACTTTATATTTTCCCTGGCAAAATTAATGGCACTAGTGGTTACTCAAAAACAATTATGAGTACATATCTGTGAAATACTTAACAGGGTTCAGAGGCAGCACGGGTAGCATTTTCCAAGAATTATATCATTTATCTATAATATAGCAAAATGGGAATTTTAATTTCATATTCTTCTTCTTGGATTTTGCACAATATAATCCATTCTTTAGGGTTTCATTTGAACCTGGTATTGCTAAGGTTATGTTTTATTCCTTTACCATCCATTGATAAATGAGTTTTTACTTATAAAAACTGAGTAACAATCTTATTTTTCTCATGATTAAAAGAATGCTCTCAACAAACAGTTATTTTTCTAGAATACACTTTACTCAGTAATTGGTTTATTTATAATCTATACTTCACCTATTTCAAGTGTCATATTTTAGCAGCTCTGAACCAGCTCTAGAACAACAGCTAGTATTATTGAGTGATTACCATATATTAGGCAATGCTCTAAAAGCTTTTGATGTAGTAATTTACTTAATCCTCAAAACAGCTCTATGAGACTGGAAATTGTAACGGTACCTTTTACATATGAGAAAGCTGTGGAACAGAGAGGTTAACCGCTAGTAATTTGCGGAAATTGGTTTTGAACATTGGCAGCTAATCTCATATATATTAGTTTACCATGTCATACACAGTGCAGCGAAGGTAATAAAAAAGGAGAGAATTGCAACCAGGATCAAGATGAGGCACTTACTGTAGTTGAGCACTATTAGCAATAGACTTCATTCAACTATTCATAAATATTGATATGCACAGGTGCTGTGCTATGCATCAAGTACAAAGAGCTGTGGAAAATATGGTCTTTACCCACATACCTTCTATTCTTTGAGAAATATTGATTCTTACAAAAAATATAAAGATGGTATAGACAAAAAATTTTCAAGTATCTACCATGTTCTGGCTAATTGTAACTTTTTTGAATTACATCAACTTTCACTCTTTTGTTCAACACAATCAACCATGAGTCAATCTGCTCAATGTTGGGAATGCTAAGGTGTCCAAAAAACAAACCAACAAAACAAAACAAAACAAAAACAAAAAAACCCCACAATCCTTTAAATCAGTTTTTTAAGTAACCAGAAATTAATACGATTTCTACTTTACTTTTGTATTCTTTAGATTATGTAATTGAGAGTCAGAAATGTTAGGAAATTTTCCCAGGGTGACAGAACTTTTAAGTGATAAGGCTAGGACTTGAATCAAAGTCACCTGTCTTTAAAAGTCTATAGTTACGGCAAGATGGCAGAGGAGTAGGAGACCTAAATTTTGTCTGGTCCCAGGAATTCAGCTAGATAGGGATCAAACCATTCTGAACACCTACGAACTCAACAGGAGATCGAAGAAAAGAATAGCAGCAACTCTCTGAACAGAAAAGCGACCACTTTCTGGAAGGTAGGAGGTGCGGAGAAGTGAATCCGAGCCAATATTCCGGAAGATAGACGGCGGGGGAGGGGGCCTCCATCGGCCACTTCTGGCAAGTGATAGAGCAGCAGAGCACATAATCGGAACTTTTATAAGTCGGCTCTGCTGAGGGACATCGCTCCAGTGGCTAAGTGGGGGGTGGAACTCTCTCTGGGACAGTGTGGTCTCAGGACCTTCGGGGTCACAGAAAGACCGGGGGTGCCTGAGTGCGGCAGAGCTCCCAAGTATCAGAGCGGGGAAGCCGGCTGCAGAGCCGGAGCCGAGGCACGGGCTCTCAGCTTGGGGTTGCCATAAACTGTGATCGGTGACAGTCAGGCCACTGCTCCTCCAGCAGGGACCCAACAAGCGGCAGATCCGGGGAGACTCCCCTACCTCCCCCGGGAGGAGCAGCGCGGGAACGCATCGCAGGGATCTGCTGGGTTTGGCGACTCCACACGGGGTCGGGTGCCAGGGATAGAAACGCTCGGTCACAGGCTGGGTGAGCACGGAGTGCGGCCAGGGACCGGGGACACGGGACTGAATGACTGCTTTTCTCTGGGGGCACACTGAGGAGTGGCGCCCCAAGTTCTTGGCTTCTCCCAGCGGAGATTGGGAGACTGCCATTTCATTCTCATCCTCCAAAGCTGTTCAGAAAGCTTGCAGGGAACAAAGCTCCAGAGAGCAAACCCGAGCAGATTACTTAGCCCGGACCAGGCAAGGTGGGGCAATTCTGCCTCCAGCGGAGACTTTTGGGAACCAAGGTAACAGGTCCCTCCCCCAGAAGACCCACAAGGACAGCCAGCCAAGACCAAGTTTACTGATCAATGAGAACGGCAGAACGCCAACGCTAGAGGAATACAGCACATAGAATTCATGGCTTTTTCCCCCTGATTCTTTAGTCTTTCAAAGTTAATTTTTTTAATTTTCTTTTTTTTTGAATTTTTCTTCTTCCCTTTTTCAATGAACATCTTATCAATACTTTTTAAAAATCCTTTTTATTTTTCATTTTTAGAGTCATATTCTGTCCCTTCATAGTAGTTAACCTTATTTTTGGTATATATATAAGTTGTTCTTTTTTTTTTTTTAGATTTTCATTTATTTATTTGACAGAGAGAGACACAGTGAGAGAGGGAACACAAGCAGGGGGAGTAGGAGACGGAGAAGCAGGCTCCCTGTAGAGCGAGGAGCCCAATGTGGGGCTTGACCCAGGACCCTGGGATCATGACCTGAGCCAAAGGCAGATGCTTAACAACTGAGCCACCCAGGCACCCATAAGTTGTTCTCTCTCTAAAATTTTGGGTTACAGTTTCTTCTAACAGACCAAAATATACCCTAATCTCTAGTGTATGGCTTTGTTCTAGTCTCCTGCCTGATCACATTCTCTCCCTTTTCTCTTTTTTAAATTTCTCTTCTTTTTTCAACCAACTTCTAATCAATTTCTTTTATAAAATCTTTTATAATTTTCATCTTTCCAGTCATATTCCATCCCTTCATCATATTTACCCTTATTTTTGTACATAAATAATCTTTTCTTTCTTTAAAATTTTGGGAGGCAGTTTCTTCTAACAGACCAAAATACCACCCAAAATCTAGTGTGTGGCACTGATCTATTCGCCAGCCTGATCATATTTGATCATATTCTTTTTTTTTTTTTGGTATCTTTTTCTTCTTTTTTTCTTTTTTCTTTCTTTCCCTTTCTTTTCCCCTGGTTTCAGGTCTCTCCTGATTACTTTATTGTATATTTTTCTGGGGTCATTGTTACGCTGTTAGCATTTTGTTCTCTCATTCATCTATTGTCCTCTGGACAAAATGACAAGATGGAAAAAATCAGCTCAAAAACAAACAAACAAACAAACAAACAAAAAAAACAAGAGGCAGTACCAAATGCCAGGGACCTAATCAATACGGACATTAGTAAGATGTTGGAACTAGAGTTCAGAATGACGATTTTAAAGATACTAGCTGGGCTTGAAGAAAGCATGGAAAATATTAGAGAAACCCTCGCTGGAGAAATAAAAGAACTAAAATCTAACCAAGTGGAAATCAAAAAGGCTATTAAAGAGGTGCAATAAAAAATGGAGGCAGAAGAGAGAATTAGTGATATAAAAGACCAAATGATGGAAAATAAAGAAGCTGAGAAAAAGAGAGAAACAACTACTGGATCATGAGGGCAGAATTCGAGAGAAAAGTGATACTGTAAGATGAAACAATATTAGAATAATTGGGATCCCAGAAGGAGAAGAAAGAGAGAGAGGGGCAGAAGGTATATTGGAGCAAATTATAGCAGAGAACTTCCCTAATTTGGGAAAGGAAACAGGCATCAAAATCCAGGAGGCACAGAGAACCCCCCTCAAAAATCAATAAAAATAGGTCAACACCCTGACATCTAATAGTAAAACTTACCAGTCTCAGAGACAAAGAGAAAATCCTGAAGCAGCTCAGGACAAGAGATCTGTAACCTACAATGTTAGAGACATTAGATTGGCAACAGACCTATCCACAGAGACCTGGCAGGCCAGAAAGGACTGGCATGATATATTCAGAGCACTAAATGATAAATAATATGCAGCCAGGAATACTATATCCAGGTAGGCTGTCTTTGAAAATGGAGAGATAAAAAGCTTCCAGGACAAACAAAAACTAAAGGAATTTGCAAACACCAAACCAGCCCTACAAGAAATATTGAAAGGGGTCCTCTAAGCAAAGAGATAGCCTAAAAGTAACATAGACCAGAAAGGAACACAGACAATATACAGAAACAGTCACCTTACAGGCAATACAATGGCACTAAATTCATATCTTTCAATAGTTACCCTGAATGTAAATGGGCTAAATGCCCCAATCAAAAGACACAGGCTATCAGATTGGATAAAAAAACAAGACCCATCGATATGTTGTCTGCAAGAGACTCATTTTAGACCCAAAGACACCTCCAGATTGAAAGTGAGGGAGTGGAAAACCATTTACCATGCTAATGGGCAACAAAAGAAAGCTGAGGTGGCAATCCTTAGATCAGACAAATTAGATTTTAAACCAAAGACTATAATAAGAGATGAGGAAGGACACTATATCCTACTTAAAGGGTCTATCCAACAAGAAGATCTAACAATTATAAATATACCCCCTAACATGGGACCAGCCAATTATATAAGCCAATTAATAACAAAAGCAAAGAAACACATCGACAACAATACAATAATTGTAGGGGACTTTAACACCCCAATCACTGAAATGGACAGATCATCTAAGCAAGGAAATAAAGACTTTAAAGACACACTGGACCAAATGGACTTCACAGACATATTCAGAACATTCCATCCCAAAGCAACAGAATACACATTCTTCTCTAGTGCCCATGGAACATTCTCCAGAATAGATCACATCCTAGATCACAAATCAGGTCTCAACTGCTACCAAAAGACTGGGATCATTCCCTGCATATTTTCAGACCACAATGCTTTGAAACTAGAACTCAATCACAAGAGGAAAGTCGGAAAGAACTCAAATACATGGAGGCTAAAGAGCATCCTACTAAAGAATGAATGGGTCAACCAGGAAATTAGAGAAGAATTAAAAAAATTCATGGAAACAAATGAAAATGAAAACACAACTGTTCAAAATCTTTGGGATGCAGCAAAGGTGGTCCTAAGAGGAAAGTATATAGCAATACAAGCCTTTCTCAAGAAACAAGAAAGGTCTCAAATACACAACCTAACCCTACACCTAAAGGAGCTGGAGAAAGATCAGCAAATCAAGCCTAAACCCAGCAGGAGAAGAGAAATAATAAAAAGCAGAGCAGAAATCAATGAAATAGAAACCAAAAGAACAGTAGAACAGATCAATGAAACTAGGAGCTGGTTGTCTGAAAGAATTAATAAGATTGATAAACCCCTGGCCAGACTTATCAAAAAGAGAAAGGACCCAAATAAATAAAATCATGAATGAAAGAGGAGAGATCAGAACAAACACCAAAGAAATACAAACAATTATAAGAACATATTATGAGCAACTCTATGCCAGCAAATTAGATTAATCTGGAAGAAATGGATGCATTCCTAGAGATGTATAAACTACCAAAACTGAACCAGGAAGAAATAGAAAACCTGAACAGACCTATACCACTAAGGAAATTGAAGCAGTCATCAAAAATCTCCCAACAAAAAAGATTTCAGGGCCAGATGGCTTCCCAGGGGATTTCTACCAAACATTTAAAGATGAATTAATACCTATTCTTCTGAAACTGTTCCAAAAAATAGAAAAGGAAAACTTCCAAACTCGTTTTATGAGGCCACCATTACCTTGATCCCAAAACCAGACAAAGACCCCATCAAAAAGGAGTATTACAGACCAATATCCCTGATTAACATGGATGCAAAAATTTTCACCAAAATACTAGCCAATAGGATCCAACAATACATTAAGAGGATTATTCACCATGACCAAGTGGGATTTATCCCTGGGCTGCAAGGTTGGTTCAACATCCGCAAATCAATCAACGTGATACAATACATTAACAAAAGAAAGAACAAGAATCATATGATCCTCTCAATTGATGCAGAAAAAGCATTTGACAAAATATAGCATCTTTCTTGACCAAAACTTTTCAGAGTATAGGGATAGAAGGTACATACCTCCATATCATAAAAGCCATCTATGAAAAACCCACAGTGAATATCATTCTCAATTGGGAAAAATTGAGCGCTTTCCGCCTAAGATCAGGAATACAGCAGGGATGTCCACTATCACCACTGCTATTCAACATAGTACTAGAAGTTCTAGCCACAGCAATCAGACAACAAAAAGAAATCAAAGGAATCCTAATCAGCAAAGAAGTCAAACTCTCACTCTTTGCAGAGGATATGATACTTTATGTGGAAAACCCAAAGACTCCACCCCAAAACTGCTAGAACTCATACAGGAATTCAGTAAAGTGGCAGGATATAAATTCAATGTACAGAAATCAGTGGCATTCCTATACACCAACACCAAGACCAAATAGAGAAAGAGAAAGAGAAAAGAGAAATTAAGGGGTCAATCCCATTTACAACTGCACCCAAAACTGTAATATACCTAGGAATAAATCTAACTAAAAAGGCAAAGAATCTGTACTCAGAAAACTATAAAATACTCATGAAAGAAATTGAGGAAGACACAAAGAAATTAAAAAGTGTTCCATGCTCATAGATTGGAGGAACAAATATTGTGAAGATGTCAATGCTACCTAGAGCAATCTACACATTAAATGCAATCCCCATCAAAATACCATCCACTTTTTTCAAAGAAATGGAACAAATAATCCTAAAATTTGTATGGAACCAGAAAAGACCCCAAATAGCCAGAGCAATGTTGAAAAAGAAAAGCAAAGTCAGCGGCATCACAATTCTGGACTTCAAGCTCTATTACAAAGCTGTAATCATCAAGACAGTATGGTACTGGAACAAAAATAGACACATAGATCAATGGAACAGAATAGAGAGCCCAGAAATGGACCCTCAACTCTATGGTCAACTAATCTTTGACAAAGCAGGAAAGAATGTCCAGTGGAAAAAAAGACAGTCTCTTCAACAAATGGTGTTGGGAAAATTGGACAGCCACATGCAGAAGAATGAAACTGGACCATTTCTTTACACCACACACAAAAATAGACTCAAAATGGTTGAAAGACCTAAATGTGAGACAGGAGTCCATCAAAATCTTAAAGGAGAACACAGGCAGCAACCTCTTCCACCTCAGCCACAACAACTTCTTCCTAGAAACATCGCCAAAGGCAAGGGAAGCAAGGGTGAAAATGAACTATTGGGACTTCATCAAGATAAAAAGCTTTTGCACAGCAAAAGAAACAGTCAACAAAATCAAAAGACAACTGACAGAATGGGAGAAGATATTTGCAAATGACGTATCAGATAAAGGGCTAGTATCCAAAATCTATAAAGAACTTATCAAACTCAACACCCAAAGTACAAATAATCCGATCAAGAAATGGGCAGAAGACATGAATAGACATTTTTCCAAAGAAGACATAAAAATGGCCAACAGACACATGAAAAAGTGTTCAACATCACTCGGCATCAGGGAAATCCAAATCAAAACCTCAATGAGATACCATCTCACACATTAACAAGTCAGGAAACGACAGATGTTGGCGGGGATGCAGAGAAAGGGGAACCCTCCTACATTGTTGGTGGGAATGCAAGCTGGTGCAGCCACTCTGGAAAACAGTATGGAGGTTCTTCTAAAAGTTGAAAATAGAGCTACCCTTCGACCCAGCAATTGTACTACAGGGCATTTACCCCAAAGATACAAATGTAGTGATCCGAAGGGGTACGTGCACCCCAATGTTTATAGCAGCAATGTCTACAATAGCCAAACTATGGAAAGAGCCAAGATGTCCATTGACAGATGAATGGATAAAGAAGAGGTGTATATATATATATATATATATATATATATATATATATATATATATATATATATATATACAATGGAATATTATGCAGCCATCAAAAGGAATGAAATCTTGCCATTTGCAATGACGTGGATGGAACTGGAGGGTATTATGCTGAGTGAAATAAGTCAATCAGAGAAAGACATGTATCATATGACCTCACTGATATGAGGAATTCTTTATCTCAGGAAACAAACTGAAGTTTGCTGGAGTGGTGGGGGTGGGAGGGATGGGGTGGCTGGGTGATAGACATTGGGGAGGGTATGTGCTATGGTGCGTGCTGTGAATTGTGTAGGACTGTTGAATCACAGACATTCTACCTCTGAAACAAATAATACATTATACGTTAAAAAAAGGAAGAAGATGGTAGAAAGGGAAAAATGAAGGGGGGTGGAATCGGAGGGGGAGACGAACCATGAGAGACTATGGACTCTGAGAAACAAACTGAGGGTTCTAGAGGGGAGGGAGGTGGGGGGACGGGTTAGCCTGGTGATGGGTATTCAAGAGGGCATGTACTAAATGGAGCACTGGGTGTTATATGCAAACAATGAATCATGGAACACTACATCAAAAACTAATGATGTAATGTATGGTGATTAACATAATAAAATAAAAAAAAGTCTATAGTTACTCAGTATGTACTGAGAGCTTACTAGGTTTCAGACCTTGAATGCAGCATTGAATGAGATAAAGATAGACATGGCTCTTTTCCTCTTGCTCTCTGTGACTATCATTGTACCATGCTCTAAGTACCAGTCTAAGTCCAGACAGAACATTGAAAAATACAGTGCGGAATTCAATATAGGGAAGACATATGGCTAAATATAGAGGGCTGAAAAAGAAGTGGGAATTTTAAAAGCAGCTGGAAACTGGACTCAATTGCTAAGGCAAATATGAGTCTTAATCCATGCTCATGGACAAAAAACAAACAGAAAGGAGCAAATCCCATATCCTTCCTTCAGCCTCAAAGTCTTCCTCCAGTGCTTCCTCTTGAGAAGATCTATCAGGAAACCAGGTGGCAAAAGAGAAATGGGTCTTGTAAGAGTCCTAGCCCTGAGTATCATAGAGCAAGGGTTTCCTCTGGTGGGTCTGGAGCTGAGAGACTATAGGTATATGACAGACACATACTATCCCCCTATATCAGAGATAATATAAAATAATTTATGAACATTTGGAGCTAGCAAAGGTAGTAGAAACTACCTGCGTTGACCTGCTTCTCTTTCAAATGAGAAAATAGAGGCCTAAAGGGATTAAGTGACTTTTAAAAGGTTATAGCCTTGTAAGTATCAAAGCCAGAATCGGAATCTAGACTTCTTATTCTTCATTTCACTGAAATTTCTGCTATTCAGTGCTGTCTCTAAGGACAGTTTAAAAAAATTAATAGACCATGTCCTCAAAAGAGGAAAAAGGTGGTCTTCAAATGATGTAAGAGATGGAAAACATGTATGATGCATAATTCTTATATTCTCTCTATTCTCCCTAGAACCAAATAAATCACTGGTTGGTGACTTTATTTAACAGGAGATTAAACTTTGAGAATTCAGGGAATAGATGATAGCATGTCTCTTAGTCCCTTTCCCTCAAATCCCATTCTTTGGGTCTGAAGTTGAGTACCACGCAGTCCAAGGTTAAGCTCCTGTCAAGACTGATTAATGATTCCAGTGAATTGTACATTTTTGAGGTTATCCATTTGCTAATTTAGTTCTACTCTTTGATTCTCAGATATGAGATGACAGAGAGAGAGAGAGAGACTGCATAGTGCAAAAATGTAGAAGCAACATAGCCTGCTTCTTCATTACTTTATCTCAAAGGACTCTGTGCTAATTGCATTGCCATGGACACCTTGTTAGTCAGGGCAAAGAGGAGTGTTTGATGAGCAATCATGCTATGTAGCATCTCCTCTATCCGACAGAGCTAAGCCAAGCCAAATCAAGGGTCTCTGTGAATTACAACCTTGAGTAGCCTGGATTTGTACAATCGTGAAGGTTTGTGGAAAGGTAAGCTTTACAAAGATGTATAAGTCTTCTATTGGTTGTTTTTGTAGATAAGCTATTGAATAAAGACTCCTACACTTCAAACCCTTTTTAATCCATTTTATTTAAATTGAAAAAAATCCCACAGTATATTAAAATACTACAATATGTTTTTGTCTTTGGTCAGGGCTTTTTATGGATTTACTAACTAATATTGCACATGCTTTTGTTTAGGCATTTTTCTCAGTGATCCTCTGATGTCAAGTCTTTTGTTTAATTTACTCAATAAAAGCTGGCTTTTCTTCTCAATTGTTTAAAATGAGAATGGCATTTAATTTTAGCACTTTACTGTCTTGGCATAAAGCTGAACTTTGGCAGTTGAGAGAATGTTTTACCTTCAAAAAGCAAAAGATTCCAGAAATTTAAGTGGCTGCACCAGTTAATCCCACTGGGAAAATCATAGTTACAGACCAATCAACTTTTTTTGTTTGTTTATTCATTTGAGATGAGTTGTTCTGAACCAACAATTAATAGTACCACTTTGGGAAGCTGCTCAGTTTCACAAGGTAGACTTTTTCCATGAGCAATGATCATTCATAAATTATATAATAAATAGTCACATTAAGCTAGAGAAGAAATCATCTAATTATACCCCCATGATAAGGATATATAATGATGTTATTGTAGGGAACATACAGCATTAGGGGATTAGCTCAAACTTTGTATTTAGGTTTAATTTGATATTTTGACTTGACATTTTTTTTTGTTTGAAAGCAAAATAAAAACCAAATTAAATGATGGAATCATTTACATAACAAACTGGATCTCTCGTATTGTCTGAGATTTCCTTTTTTTTTTTAAACAAAACAAACTAAGATAGCCCCAGAATCAGAAACAAAAAATCAGTTTCACTTTGACATTCAAATCTTTTCCCTTTGGACTTACTCTCTTGCTTCTAATTAAATCTCATATTTATCACAGAGAGATGAATTATTTTCAGCATCATCAGAAATCCCTGGGTTGTCAAGATTATTCCAAAGATGGAATAGAACATTAGCTAGAACAAAGCACCATAAGGTGCTCAGAAATGTGGAGGTAAAGGAGAATTATGGAATTAAGGAAAGATAGAGTATGGGAAGTAAACTATGTTAATAACTATAGATGTTAGGGACCGTAACGTGTCAGGCAAGAATCAGGTGAATCATTCCAGTGTGTGTGTGTGTGTGTGTGTGTGTGTGTGTGTGTGTGTGTGTGTGTGTGTGTGTGTGTGTGTGTGTTGTGTATCTTGTTTATCCACTTACCTATTGATGAACACTGGGATTGCCTCCATATCTTTACTGTTGTAAATAATGCTGCAGTAAACATAGGGATGTGTTTATCTTTTGAATTAGTGTTTTTGCTTGCTCTGGCTAAATACCCAGTACTGGAATTGCTGGGTCATATGGTAGTTCTATTTTTAATTTTTTGTGGAAACTCCATACTGTTTTCCATAGTGGCTGTACCAATTTACATTCCCATTAACAGTGCATAGGGGGGGTTCCTTTTCTCCACAGCCTCATCAACACTTGTTATTTCTTACCTTTTTTAGTCTAGCCAGTCTGACAGGTGTAAGGTGACATCTCATTGTGGTTTTGATATTACATAGCCACAAACAAGAATGAGATCTTGCCATGTGCAACAACATGGATGGATCTAAAAGGTATAATGTCAGAGAAGGACAAATATCATATGATTTCACTCACATATGGAATCTAAAAAAATAAACCAAGTGAATAAAGAAACACAAAAAGCCAGACCGTTAAATCCAGAAAACTGATGGTTGGTTGCCAGAGGAGAGGTGGGTAGGGGAAGGGGTGAAATAGATAAAGGGAATTAAGAGGTACAGACTTCCAGCTCTAAAATACATAAGTTATAAGTTATAAGTACAGCAAGGGAATATAGTCAATAAGATTGTAATGTTGCTTGGTGACAGATGGTGACTACACTTACTGTGGTGAACACTGAGCAATGTACAGAATTGTTGAATTATGTTGGACACCTGCAACTACTATAAGTCTGCATGTTAATTATACTTCAATAAAACACATGTAAAAAAGAATCAGGTGAATCAACACAATTTTGAAGATGAGTTGTCCAATATCAAATACTTAACCTATCAGATGATATTAATCTAAGATAGTTTTTGCAACTTGTGGGCATTTCTTCTCCTATTTTGTACCTATTAAAACAGGAATGTTAATCTACATTAGGAGCAGTTTTTTCACTTACATGCAAATGTTTTCTTAAACTTTTTCTGTACACTTGTTTCTAATTATAAAAAATTCTAACAAAATTAGTATGCAATGTATATTTAACTTCCTACCAATATACCTTGATATTTAAAATATTTAAAAATAGAGATTATGATACCTACCAACAGGAGCTAAAGGAGAATCCAGGAGCGCCATCCTGTTTATTTTATTTATTTATTTATTTATAAAGATTTTATTTATTCATTTGAGACACAGAGATACAGAGAGAGAGAAAGAAAGCACGAGCAGGGAGAGAGGCAGAGGGAGAAGCAGGCTCCTCGCTGAGCCAGGAGCCCGATGTGGGGCTCGATCCCAGGACCCTGGGATCATGACCTGAGTCGAAGGCAGACGCTTAACCATCTGAGCCACCCAAGTGCCCCCAGGAGCTCCATCCTGTTTAAATGTCACCCCATTAGCCCTAAGTCTTAATGCAGTCTTGACTGGATAGACAAAATGCTGGGGGCTCGAGATGGTGGCTCTTTTTCTTCTAGTTCAGAAATTATCATAAATTCTCATATCTGAAACATCTGGCATGATTTAAAACTGTGCATATGGGCTAAATAGCAGTCTTGCTTTAAACATATATCATTTAGTCATAAAATGAAAATAGAAAGCTTATTTTCCTTAAAAATTACATAATAAAGAATAACAATGTCATTGTTTTGTGAACTCAGGTGTTGCTGCCTTTGAAAGATCTGGGGGAAAAAAAGGAAACTTTAATCAAAAAAGAATTGTATAGGGAAGCCTGCCATAAAGAAAATCTATTTTTTTAAATTTTTTATTGTTATGTTAATCACCATACATTACATCATTAGTTTTTAAGGTAGTGTTCCATGATTCATTGTTTGTGCATAATACCCAGTGCTCCATGCAGAACATGCCCTCTTTAATACCCATCACCAGGCTAACCCATCCCCCCACCCTCCTTCCCTCTAGAACCCTCAGTTTGTTTTTCAGAGTCCATCATCTCTCATGGTTTGATGAAGAAAATCTATTTTTTAAAGGTTCCTTGGAGATTACAAAACTGAAATGTGTTATAAGACACACACTTTTTTACTATAGTAGCTACTTTACAATGCTTCTCTGGACCCATAGGAACTATAAGTAGGCTTATGTAGGGTCAATTCTTTGTTTATAACCACATGCAATCTAAATAAAGAAAATTATTGCTGTATAATACTTGTTATTACTATGATAAACTTCAGTATCCACTATAGACTGAGTATCATGTTGTTGTTATTGCTTTTCTTTTTGAGTAAGTCTTCCTGGTAAGAAGTTTAAAATTAGTGCTTCAGTTGGGACACTAAAGAGGCACAATAACTTAAAGTAACATGACTTGTTTCCTGTTTTAAAAGTCAGATAGATGGTGTAAAGGCCATGGGAGAGCAAAGATGATCACTGCATGAATTTAAAGGTAGATTAGATTGTTCAGAAATTCAACATTTTCAAAGCCAAAGAGTTAAAGGCAAAAAACCCAGCTTTCCTCTCAGCCTAAATATCACTTTAATAGGAAAGTATGACATACTATTATGTATTAATGTCATATTGCAAAAATATGTACTGTACAGAATTACATATGGTTAAGACAACTGCATCTCTTCCCCTAGCTGCTATGCTATTTCCCAGAGAAAACAACTTCTCATTTGCTATGCCTTTTATCCAGATATTTTGTGTGTGCATACATGCTTGCATGTGCACATGTGTGCACATAAACACACACACACACACACACACACACGCAGATTCAACCAAAAAGGAAGAGCAAATTATGGAAACTTAAAGCATGGATAATAACATGTCAGAGAAAAAAAAAAAAAAGCCTGGGTGAAATAATGACATTATCCCTCTGTTTATATTCAAGATAACCTGGGTTCTTACTGATTAGCAAATAGCAAAAGAAAAAAATGTGCAATATGTATGGGATTGGCAAAAATTCCATTCTCATATCAAACTTCATTTCTTAAGTATTTATTGAGAGCAAACAGTGCACTTAGTATTGTGTGCCCATAATATCATAAATCTTAAAACTTGTGCAAACTAGGTATTATTAGTCCTAATTTACTGATGTTGAAACTGAGGCTTGGAGGACATGATGACTTTCTCAAGTTTGCATACATAATGATGGAAGAATCAAGTTTTGAATTTAATTTGTCTAATTCCTAAGCCTATAATGTTGCCATGAAAATATATTACTCCCTTTCTAATTTCAACAGTTGATTAGGAAAAAAATATTAAAAATTACCAAATTAGATCAAGGGTAAAAACATGTAAGGAATTTCCATTAGCTGATCTTAGGTTGAGAAGTATCAAGTACATAGAGTCTTAATGTTATAATCACACCTTCAATTTCATCTTACGCAGCAAAGTAATTTTTATTGTTGGCAGATTTGTTATTTTTCCCCTTCTTCCCTAGACATCTACAGAGAAGTTTTACAGCAAAATGTTACCTTAATGTACTAACTTAAAAAAATTATAGCCTACACACCAGAGATGTGCACATAATTAAACACTAAAAACAGTGCTATGAAGGTGAGGAGATGTTGCTAAACCTAGAAGAAATGTAAAATAGAGTGATGCACAGGAAGTCAGACTTTTGTGCACATGGTAAGAATATTCAAGTTGGACTTCTATGATATTATCTCTCCTTAAAAATATTCAGAGAAGAAATGAAAAACCCACCCTCCACCCTATGTCCACCCCCGTGGATTGCAGCTGCATAAATAGATTATACAGATTTAGAGAGAAAGACATCCCCTGCAGTGATTTTGTAAATATAACTAAAGTATTCTGAGAGAGAAAAAACAAAGTTATGGTGTTATGCGGAATGTCCAACAAAAGTTGAGTGTGGTGGTGGTGGGGTTGGCTTTTGAAAATGATATTGAAAGGGGAAAAGCCAGTCTTATTTTTTGGGCAATTAAAAACACAATTAAAAATAGTTACCCAGAGTTTTATATAAATTCGTTCTCCAAGGTTTCTCTTATCAAAATTAGATTTTGAATAGCTTCAGATATAGAGACAGAACCCTCTCAAACTAATGTTAAGTATTTTTCTGGAGAAATAATGTAGATATAGAAGACAATCTGGATGCTAAAAATTTGACAGGGACAGAATTTATGTTAGCCACAAGTAAGTAGCAATTTCAATAATTCCTACAAAGGAGAGATTGGAAATTACAATAGATGTTATGTTATGTAGCATATGTAATTTTTATGTAATTATCATTAAATTCAACACATAGCAAGCTATAAACTTTGGTCATTAATCCTATGTTTGTGTATCAGGGAAACTCTTCTCCCTTGAAGAGAAGATATAAACTCAGTATGTTAGGTAATGAGAATTTATTCTATTAGTGCAGGGAGAAGGGAGAAGCGAGCATGTGAGGGAAGCCCAGCAGCAGTTGCATAGTCACTGGATCCTATTATCAGTTTCCATGACTTGAACGTGCATTAGCCTCAAGGAAAATAGAAATAAAATGTGTTACTTTGATTCAGGCTAACTAACAACTCAAATGACCCATATTCACGTTCATTCCCCTTAGAATCAAGCATCTCTTGAGAACAAGGCTACAGGTATCACAATCCCAGATTTCAAGATACACTTACAAAGCTGTAGTAATCAAAACAGCATGGTACTGGAACAAAAAGACACAGAGATCAATAGAACAGAAAAGAGAGCCCAGAAGTAAACCCATACTTACATGGGTCAATTAATCTACAATAAAGGAGGTAAGAATATATACTGGGGAAAAGAATCAAGCATCTCCTATTTAAATCTTTGCACAGAGCTCGTTGAAAATTACAAGAGAGTATCCAACTGAGTCATGTTAAGTCCATCTGATAAAGACTACATTTAGTGGGCAGTGGCTTTAACCAAACACCCAAGGGCAGTTGTTCTCCTTGATATCCAGCATACTCAGCAGTGTGCCTGACTTGGATGTCACTCCCTAATGATGGCTTTATGTCTCAGTGCTGATATTCCTGATAGTTCCCATCAATTGATCCCATATTTTATTGGCAAGACTAAAGACTACTGTGTGTCAAGGCAAAAAAACTAGGACAACAAAAACATCTATAGTTTAGAAACAGAAGATCCTGGAGCTATCTAAGAGCTAAGAGTCTCATCCAAAGCACAGTGTTAAATCATAGTGTGTATCCTCTAAATACAAAATATTGGCCACACTCAGGCTCTCATTTTCATCCCATTGTGTACTCTAGCTTTTCTTTTTTCTTTTTTTTAAAGATTTTATTTGACAGAGAGAGAGACAGCAAGAGCAGGAACACAAGCAGGGGGAGTGGGAGAGGGAGAAGCAGGCTTCCTGTGGAGCAGGGAGCCCGATGCAGGGCTCGATCCCAGGACCCTGGGATCATTACCTGAGCTGAAGGCAGATGCTTAACGACTGAGCCACTCAGGCGCCCCTACTCTAGCTTTTCTTCACACAGTATTTATAATAAAATATGCTTGGTTTTAGTATAATTCCTTTTCAGGCTACCTGTTTTCTTAGTGTGTAGCTGCTGCTCAGCATTATCTTAAAATTAATAAAATGTTCTTCTGAAGATTCACATTTAAGATACTTTAATCAGCTGAAAGGGTTTTTAGCAGACCCTTTAAGAAGGGTAGTTCATTACCAGAGAGACAGATGGTTGTAGATTTTTGAATTGTTTCTTTTCTACCCATTGTTTTAAATATAGCTGACCATTTTTAATCTTAGAGTCTCAGTATTCCTAACACCAATATTTGCATTAATAACAGCTTCAATAAGAAAGAAATTAACTGGATTTTTTAAGGAAGTAAATTTGTAATAGAAACCAGAATTATTAAATTAAGGAAAGATTATTGGCTTATGTACTGTTCAGAAAAATAAACTTTCCTTTGATATAGGAATATGATGATTTTTACATATAATGCCTAAATTATGTTCAGTGAATTAATAAATTAGTTTAATCCCATAGGTCTGAATATACTAAAAAAATTTTAGGATTAGTCACGTGATCAATATTCTTCAGTGAAGTTTACTATTTAAAAATACATACACAAGAAAATACCACTAGGATACCATTCTTCACCGGTGTTTCGTGTTTTTCTAGGTCTTAAGATCAGAGGCACTTTTTTCCTGACTATATTTTCCATAGTAGCAAACAACTTTAAAAGAAAGATATGGTCTCCTTCCAGAACAAAGGTCAGTACATTTACTGCCTGTTACAAAATATTTGGGTTCCACAGGCTTAGGGTTCTTTTCCTATAATGCAACCTACTACATATACAGGTGTCAGCTGGTCCTCAGTATGTTCCTCTGTGAGAATTGAGGCTCAGAAAACCCAAGCAAAAATGATACTCTGTCCACTGCTATCGTTGAGAAATGAATTATTAGTCTTTGACCTAGGAGTTGTGGGTCTTATATTAACACTTATAAAACTGTGGCAGGCTAACTTGTTACCTTGAAGGAGGATAAAACAAACTCAGATCCTTCACAATTCTCGATAAAGCCACTATTTTTATTAAAAGTTTCCTAATATATTTTCTCCACACACACAATGGTCCCTGAGGTTTATTAACTTAGGCTGGTTGATATATAACTTAAGAGCAGGAAAACAATTATACTACTGCTGAAAAATAATTTGCAAACATATCTAGTAGAAATATTAAAGTTTATAAAATGTTGACTAATCATTAATCCACTTAGAAATGGGGCTTTTAAGACATTAATTTGAATAATCAACAATAGACATTATAACTTTCATGCACTTTTCATGGGGAAATAATTATCTCTATTAAATACATCTTTCAAATTAACTGTTTTGTGAAAGATTTTCAAAACAATCAGTATGATATACATAGATGGTATGGAGACAGAAAAACTTGTCTAATAAATTCAACTTAATTCCTGAAATTTTCCATAGAAACTTCTAAGAAGTGCTTTAAGAAAGACTTAACTACATTTTGATCATAAAAGTTGTCAGCTACAGAGTATCACAAATGATTGATAATTCACACATTTACTGTAGCCTGCTGCTTGAAAAAAAAAATGAAGTCACCCTTCAGTCCCTTGATAATTAGCTCCTGTTGTCAAAACTTCAGTTACAATTTGATAAAAAAAAATTCTAAATGTCAAGAACCATGCAGTCTGATAAATATGGATGACATTTAAAAAGCAAAGTAGGTAGTACGTACAGAACAAGAGGATAAGTGTCTTTTGCTGCATTTATTAATAAGATACCTATACCTCATTCACATGGTTATTTGTTCTTTTATATGAGTAATACCTTCTGTTTATAAAGAATGGTGTAACCCCTTATTTACCTTTCTAGGTAGGTGGAGGACTTATATTCTAACAAGTTTATAAGTAATATGTCAGAACTAAAAATGGACCATTCAAAAGGAAAATTAGAGTAAGTATAAGAAATCCTGTTTATTGTTTGGAGTCAGATGCAGAGAGGTCCCCAAACTATGATTTTTTTCCTTGTTTTATTTGCTAATTGAATTCTTGAGATTACCTCAGTGCATATTCATTAGTTATTACACTATATAATTCAGACCTGCCATTTGGGTAAGCAGTCACTTCATACCAAATTAAAGACTTACTAACAGGGGTGCCTGGGTGGCTCAGTCATTAAGCGTCTGCCTTCAGCTCAGGTCATGATCCCAGAGTCCTGGGATCGAGCCCTGTGTCAGGCTCCCTGCTCTGCGGGAAGCCTGCTTCTCCCTCTCCCACTCCCCCTGCTTGTGTTCCTGCTCTCGCTGTCTCTCTGTCAAATAAATAAAATGTTTAAAAAAAAAAAGACTAACAGTTGGGAGGTATATTGCTATATTGAGTGATAAACAGCAGGTGAAGTTCCTATGTAAAATGATTTGGGAGAAACAGCCAATTGTGAATTTTTAAAATATCACAGGTTTTAACAACTTAATTCTCAAAGATATTCACTGACTCCCACTTTGCATTCCATTTTGATCTATGGTACCTGATGTTAGACTCTCTCTGTATTGATCTTGCTACCTCTTATTAAAAAGTTATCATGGAAAACCACCAGTTACTGAAAATAATTCCATTAGCCACAGACATAAAACACAATTTTTCAAGGCTTTAGGTTAATGTAGTAAAGGAACACACACATTTAATTAAAATAAATTCATAGCAATGAGCCAGAAGTTTTTTACCTTTTCTTGTTTTGTGGATTTCAGATATTTCTTTTGGTAATGTATATCATTTGATAAAAAGTAAATATGAAGGTAGTTGCAAACTTACTAACTTTTCTTGTAGCAAGCCCCTATTTATTAAACACCTGTTTCTGGTTATTTTAGCTTGCCAACAATGTGCTTGGTTGCTTCCTTAAAAAAAAAAAAATCACCTAATAGGTCTTGATCAATAAACTATGATTTCATATATGCATTTATAATAGTCTTATCATTTGTTTCTCATTAACATTTTAATAGCTTTATTGAGATATATTTGACATACAATAAACTGCAAATATTTCAAATATACAGTTGGGTAAGTTTCGACATTTGTATGTACCCGTGAAACTACCACCACAATTAAGACAATGAATATAATATAACCTTGAGATGGTAATTTTATGTGTCAGCTAGGAGGGTCTTTTTGGATGAAATTAGCATTTTAATTAGTATATTCAGAGCAAAGCAGATTGCTCTCTATAATGTAGAGGAGACTCATCCAATCAGGTGAAGGCCTTAAGAGAACAAAACGATCAGCCTCCCAAGCGAAAAAGACTTCAATGGACTGCCTTCAGTCTTTATCTGCACCATTGACTCTTCTTGGTCTGGAGTCTGTTGGCCCAAAATGCCTATTTTGGACTTTCCATATTCTAAAATCACATGCAAACTTTTTTTTTTATAATAAAACTCCTCTATATATACACACATCCCATTGGTTCTGTTTCTCTGAGAAACTGTAACATAGATTTTAGTAACAAGTAGGATACTGCTGTAACAATACCTAAAAATGTGAAAGTGATTTTAGAGGTGAGTAATGGGTGGAAATTGGAAGAATTTTGAGGCTTATGTTGCAAAAAGCCTAGATGGACTTGAAGATATTGTTGGTAGGAATATGGAGACTAAGGGTGATGCTGGTGAGGTCTCAGATGGAAATGAGGAACAAGTTATTGGCAACTGGAGGAAAGCTAATCCTGTTAAAAAGTGGCAAAGTACTTGGCTGAATTATGCTCTAGTGTTCTGTAGAAAGTAGAAGTTTAAAGTGATATACCTAATACACTTTTAATGTCTTGGATATTTAGTTGAGGATATTTTTAAGTGAAGTGTTGAGGGTGTAGTCTGGTTTCTCCTTAATACATATAGTAAAATGTGAGAGACAGAAATTGAATGAATTGTTAAGTAAAAATAAACCAGAACTTGAAGACTGGAAAATTTCCCAGGTGAAAGTAGGTCTGGAGAGAAAAGTAAGGATATGCATGGAAAATAATTTGATGAAGAGATCATGGATATGACTTGTGGACCATCTCAGCAGAAACTGGGAATAGAGATGGAATCAGTTAAATCAGTGGAAACACTGAAAGTTGGGACTAAATTGAACAGAGATGAGCAAAATGGAAAGCTATCAAACATTGTGGATTCTACAGGATGGGACAATACATGCTTGCTTGTAAAAGTGCATTATACTTCAAGGAAAGGGAAGGAGGACTCTGAAGGTGATTCAGAAATCAGCAGGTCAACCACTCCTACCTCAGGCCTAGAATGCACAGGTAGGAGGGGATAAGTTTCAAAGAGTGGGGCTGTGTCCCATTCCTCTTCAACAGGCAGGCTGCCACCACCCAGTGCTTCAGGGATAAGGCTGCTGCCCACAGTTGTGGCAATGGGACCTCCGCCTAGAGCCACATATGCAGATGATGCTGCCTTCCCACTGGGCCCAGAGAACAGAGCAGTAAACCAGAGAGGGTTATTCTTGATCCTTAAAATCCAATGGAATTTGCCTATTTAGGTTTTGACTTGCTTGGGATTTGTCTCTCCTTCCTACCAATTTCTCTTCTTTGGAATGGAAGGTCTATCCCATCCCAGTCCCCCCATTGTATTCTGGAAGCACATAACTGACCTAATTTTGCAGGTACACAGCTAGAGAGAAGTTTTGCCTCAGGATGAAACAGTCTCACTCATACCTGATTTAGATATTCAGATGAGACTTTAGACTTAGTTTTAGACTTACAGTTGATGCTGGAATGGAATGAGGTAATACTTGGGGAACTGTTGGGAAAGGGTGAATGTATTTTGCATGAGAGGAGGACATAAGTTGGGGGATGCACAGGATGTGATATTGCGGATTGACTTGTGTCCCCCCCGCAAAATCATGTGTTGAAGACCTAACACCCAAGTTGACTGCATTTGGAATTCGAGCCTTTAAGGAGGTAGTTAAGGTTAAATGAATTCATAAAGGGTGAGGCCCTAATCCAGTATGACTGGTGTTCTTATAAGGAGAGAACGAGATACCAGGAATGCTTAGAGGCACAGAGGAAAGGGCTTATGAGTACAAGAAGGCAGCCATCTGCAAGTCAATAATTTGCTTTATTTCACTATAGGTTAGTATTTTACACCATCTTATATAAATGAAATCATATAGAGTGTTCACTTTTGAATTCTTCCACTCAACTTTAGATTCATTCATTTTCTAACTACGGCTCAATAGTTCATTCCTTTTTATTGTTAAGTATTATTTTATTGTACATATATAGCACAGTTTATTTATTCATTCACCTTGTGATGAATATTTGAGTTGTTTCCAGCTTCTGGCTATTACAAATAAGCTACTGTGGAATATTTGTGTACAATTTTTTTAGGATATAGGCTTTCATTTCTCTTGAGTCAATGCCTGTTGGTGTTAATGTAGAGTATGAAATCATCCATAATACCTGGTTTGCTAAAATGTAACACAGAGACTGCTGGGAGTGAGGGAAGGCTTCGGAGAAGGGTGTAGGCCTTTAGAATGCCAAGGACTGCATGACCAGTCTGCCATAGGAATCGGTGGGTGCAGGGGTTGCCTTCCCAGAAGCTTTCCTAGCCCAAACAACCACCCTGAGAGATATATGCATTGTCCATTTAGCAGAACTCGTAGAACACACCGATCAGCACATTGTATCTTTCCCATAATCAGACTCTTTTTTTTTGTAAGACCCCTTGCCACACATCACTTGCTTGAGAAAGAGTAATCAAGATTTATGATTAAGCTGAAGCGCCAATAAAGGTGAGAGCAAAGAAGAGCAAAGTGTCTTTGTCTCTGAGCCTGGACCCCATTGCCTTCTCTCTTTCACAGTAAAGCCTGGAGTAATTTTGCCTCCGTGGGGAGCGGGAGTGCTGACCATTCCCGGCAAGTTGTGACCCCGATGTGACCATTTTGCAACAGACACCAGACAGACCACCCAAAAACCAAAAGTCAGTTGACATAGGCTCATGGCCGAGTTCAGGGAAGTTTCAGGCTTGGGTATTTTTACAGAATTAAAAGGTCTCTAAGAACCTCAGATATGGGGCAAAGCCTTTCTTTCAAACAGAGATCATATATTAAGGTTTTAAGGCAACTTTTAAAGGCTAATGGGCTACTATAAATGAGGAACAGTGCCAACATATGTTACAAGTAGTTTTAGATGTAAATCCTTGGTTCCCTGAGAATGGTACCTTAGGTGTAGAACTTTGGGAAAGAGCAGGTACTAATATGAAAAGAAAACATGAACAAGGCTGTAAGATCCTTCTTTTGACCCTAATTATCTGGGGTTTAGTTCAAGCTGCTTTGGCTCCTTTACATACAGAAGCTCCCCCCTAATACCCCTCTTACTAAGAATATAGACAAAACAAAGTTAATCATCCCTACTAAGAAGGAGGAATTTCAAATCATTCATAATGTTGAGGATCTTCCTCCACCTCCACCCACATGGGCGTCTTTACAAGACTCTCTTCCTCTACCTCCATTACCTGAATGCCCTCCTCAGGGACTGAATTTGCTTTTAGGGCCAACTTCTTCTACCATAAAGACCATGATGGGCCCTTGTATTAGAGAAACTGTTTCTAAAGGAGAATTAGATGTATTCTCAGTGTTATTTGACCAACAACAGCGAATTCATGAACCTCTCCCTTTCAATTTCTTTAAAGAAATTCAGAAAAGTATTAGGGAAAATGGGGCCTCATCCCCTTTTTTGAAAGGACTTACTGATTCTCTGGCTAATTATTACAATATAACCTCTAGGATTGGCAGTGTTTAGGTAAAACAGTACTTGAGGCCCCTCAGTATTTGGTCTGGCCTGCTGACTATGGCGAATTATGTGAACAACAAACTGTTCAAAATCACTTAGCAGGAGTTCCTATTAGTGGCTAATAGGCTTCAGGGGAGAGGTCCATATGTAGATGTAGGACAACAACTTCTTATGGACTCTGGAGTCTTTGACCAATGCTCTCTGTGCAAAACGAGCTTGGGAACGGATCCCTGATCAGGGCACTCCTCAAGGCTCTTTTGCCTCTATTAAGCAGGACCCCCAAGAACCCTTTATTGAATTCGTCAATAAATTCTAGCAAGCTATTAGGAGACAAATCAGTCATAATCATGCTGCAGACTTTTTGCTATTACAACTGGCATATGAAAATGCCAACAAAGATTGTCAAGATGCATGAAAGGCATCAGTAGTAAAGCCTTTACTATCGGAGAATTAATCAAAGCATGCCAATAGGTTGGCACAGGAGCTCAAAGTCTTTGTGGTGGCATTGTGCCCTGCATTCCCAAAGGGAACTAATGATAAATATGCCTGTTTCCAATGTGGAAAGCCTGGTCACTTTAAGAAACAATGCCAAATGCCCACTTCCAACATGTGCTCAGCCCCTCCAGGAAAGCCCCAAAGAAACCTTGTCCAAAATACCAAAAGGGCTTTCTCTGGGCTAGCCAATGCAAATCACAATTTGACCATGCAGGCCACCCCCTAATGCGAGGAAACTCCCAATGCGGCTCGTCTCCAGGCCCACTAAAAATGGGACCTCAGTTTCTCTGATCAGTTGAGTGAACCACAATTGCCTCTCTCAAGACTGACACCCCTGGCAGTACAGGATTGGACCTCCTCACTCAATCAGAACTTGTCTTAAAGGAAGGAGCAAACCCCACAAAAGTTCCTACAGGAGTCTGGGGTCCGTTGTCAAAAAGAATGGTAGGACTTCTTCTGGGAAAATCTAGTCTCAATACAAAGGAATCACAGTTATTCCAGGAGTCATTGACAATGACTACACAGGTGAAATTACTGTCTTAATGACAGGAAAAGGCCTACATATGTTCCCCCCACAAAACAAAAATTGCTCAGCTACTCCTTCTTCCTTACTGGGTCCCCAGGACCCTATCAACAGAAAGAGGGGATCAAGGCTTTGGCAACACTGGGACCAAAGGCATTTATTGGAATCAAAGTATCTTTTTAGAGAAACCGATGATGAAAGTTAATATACAAGAGAAATTATTTATAGGACTCATTGATACAGGAGCAGACATTACCATTATTAGAGCCACTGACTGCCCAGATAAATGGCCAAAATCCCCTTCCAATAATTCTATAGTTTGCATTGGGACTTGCAACTGATCCTACATCTATTCTTACCTGCAAAAACCCAGACGGAAGATTCACTTATTGCCAGCTGTTAATACTAGCAATACCCATTAATCTGTAGGGAAGAGACCTACTCTCCCAGTGGGGAATGAAGATTTTGGATACCACTTTATAATTGGGTCCACTGTCCTTATTCCTCCCCTGCTCTTAACATGGCGGATTCCAGAACCAGTTTGGGTCAAACAGTGGCCCCTTAAAGGGGAGAAATTAATACAAGCAAAGGCTCTTAACCAAGAATGATTAAAATTAGGACACATAGAAACCTCTACTAGCCCTCTGAATTCTCCTATTTTTATAATTCCTAAAAGGTCAGGACAATGGCGATTGTTACATGACCTCAGAGCTATCAATGCAGTTTCTGATTCAGAGACCGTACCTAAAATACTTGCCTTCTTGAAAAACTCTGTAGCCATGCATGGTATGTTAAGAGCCCCAGATAAAATTCAACTTGTTTCACCCTGAAAATATCTAGGTTATGTTCTCTCTGAAAGAAGAGAACATTCTGCCCTATGTGGGGGATTCCAACTCATTCCCTGTCCAATTCATACCCTGCAAGGGGACCCTTCTCTAACTTCCCCCCGAGAATTAACCCTCTTGGTTATACATGAACGTTCGTTGGTTGAAGGGGCCCTATCTTCCCGATCTCTCTCTAGAATTGACCCTAATTCCAATATTCACTTGTTTATTTTCCCCACACAAAAAATGCCTTCTTGACTCCTTGGTCAACTCACCCCAAACCTCTAATATTTAGAATGGATATTCTTGGCCAATACCCCTCTCAAAATCTATTTCCCCATATTCAGATATGATGTCGGCTATTATAAGTAGAGGTTGAAAGAGATGCCTACACCTATCAGGACCAGACCCACATATAATTCATATTCCCGTTCCTCAGGAAAAATATTCCTTTCTGCACAATAATCATTTACCCATGCAAATTGCTCTCGTGGATTTTATTGGCATTGTTAGCTCTTCATTACCCTCTGATAAGATACTTCACTTCACTGCTTGCCACCCTTTCACGATGCCCCTAGACCTAATCTCATCTCCCATTCTTAATGCACTTACTGTATTTACGGATGGGTCTGGAAAACCGATAAAGCTAGTGTAGCATGGGACAATGACTCTGCCCTTGTTTGCTCAGGATTCCCAACTAACCGGAGAACAGAACTCGGAGCCTTGATACTGTCTTCAGAGTCTTTTTCAAATGAAGTCTTAAACATTCTTAGTGATTTGGTTTACACTGTCTTTGTCTGCCAACATATTGAAACTTCTTACATCAAACCCCTTTTGCTGCTGGCTGTTTATATGCTTTTGATTCTCTACAACATTTGCTAAGGCAACGTTCTCACGCAGTTTTCGTAGTTCACATACACTCTCACTTGGGCCTCCCAGGCCCCCTTGTGGTCAGCAACCAACAAGCAGATGCCATGGTAATAACTTCTTTATTAGAAAAAGCCTGTCTTTCACATTCCTTTTTTCATCGAAATTGGAGATCTCTTAGCAAGGAGTTCTCCCTATCCCAGACTCTAGCCAAACAGGTTATTGCTCAGTGTTCTGATTGTCAACATACAGGTACTTCTCCTCCTCCTTCTGGAGTTAACCCGGGTAGGCTCATTCCTAATGAAATCTGGCAAATGGATGTGACTCGTATCACTTCCTTTGGCCGGTGACAATATGTTTATGTTACTATTGATAACTTTACCAATTATCTTACAGCCTCAGCCCTAGCTGGAGACACCACAAAGCAAGTTATTAAACATTTACTACGCACCTTTTCCATTCTAGGCATTCCCACAACTATAAAAACAGATAATGGACCAGCCTATACTAGTCAATCCTTTGCTCGCTTTTGTATGCTCTGGGGCATTAAACATATTACCAGAATCCCATATAACACCTAACGTCAGGCTATTATTGAGAGAGCACATTCTACCCTTAAACACATGATACAAAACAAAAAGGGGGAGATACAGGTCCTATAGCACAATTACAGAAAGCATTGCTTACTCTGTATCTTTTTAATTTAAGAATGAAGGGGAGTAAATCGGAGCGGGAGACGAACGACTCTGAAAAACAAACCGATGGTTCTAGAGGGGAGGGGTGTGGGGGATGGGTTAGCCTGGTGATGGGTATTAAGGAGGGCACGTTCTGCATGGAGCACTGGGTGTTATGCACAAACAATGACTCGTGGAACACTACATCAAAAACTAATGATGTAATGTATGGTGATTAACAATAAAAAATTTAAAGTAAAAAAAATTGATTTTGAAACTCCAGCCGGAAAACATTTTAAACCTCACTCCCAGGCAAAAAACATGAGCCCCAGTACTCTGGAAGGACCCAAACATGGGCATTTGGCAGGGACCAGTAAAACTCAGAACGTGGGGTGAGAGATTATGTTTGTGTTTCCACTCAGGACGGACGAGTGTGGATCTCCACTAGAAACGTTAAACATTACCATGGCCTGGCACGTCCAGAATCCAGTCCTTCAGATGAGTCACCTGAATCTACAGGAAAAAGAGCTGCCCTTCATGTGCCTCCCCAGTACCCACAAGGCCAAATTCATGACCTGGGGAGGCCTCAAAAAGATGACCCAGAAAGCCGAGGAGATTCTACAACAGACGGGTAAACCCTCTACTCCTGAAAACATGTTTTTGGCTATGGTATCTGTGCTTAACACCAGTTCTGCAGTGGTAGGTATTCTTGACGTCTACCTGGGTGCTTTGTGTCCTTTTACGGGGGCTATGTTATAAATCTCCCCCTCTGGAAACCTATTACTTGGGCGGATTTCCCCTTTCCTATTTTCAGCAATGCCACTAATCTGGTGGGAGGAATTCCTATGCCCTCTGACACCTCTCATGTCAATGGAATTTTTTGGACCTCAGTCTCACCTAACTTTACTGTTTATTCCTCCATTCTACCCTTGTGTGTCTCCACTACTAATGTCCTCTGTGCTAGACCTCTGATTCAGCATTTTGTACATTACATTCCTCCTCATGACAACCAAAGGGCTAATTTAATCTACCTCTGTATGGGAAGTATATCTGACGGTTATATCACCACCAATTTAAGTCATTCCATCCTGCCCGCCATAAAGAAAATAGTAAATGGACCCCCCATCCAGCGGTCAAATCACATGGGAGTCTTGCAGGGGGCAGGTTCCCCATGTTTCATGGCTAGGAACATATAATATCACCAGTTGGGGGCCTATTGGTTCCTTTACTTGTAATGTGTCTTGCAATATCTTTCTTTGAAATGGGTCCTCTGACCATTCTTGGACCTTCCCATAAAATGGTGGGGGAGCAGGCCTAGTGCCCCCTCCCTGCAACCTCAAAGCATTTCCAATCCAATCTTCCTTATGGAGAGTAGGACATTTATTTTTTCCCCCCTCAAAGTTTGGCATGCCCTTTACAAAAATAACACCTCCAATTACTCTATGACCTTATCTCCAGCTCCCTTCGAGCAAATTATCTTATGCCTTCCTTACCCTTATTCTTAGTTTTCAGCAACCTGTCCTTGTATGAAGACGAAGATCATTTTATTATCTCTACTAATTGCCCCACCTGCGCATTTTATGCTGCCTGCCTTTCATATTCTAACCTATCTGAACATCAAGTCTATTCAGTCTTTGTACTAAGGAGGCAGGCCTATTCCTTTATCCCTGTTAACCTTACCAGAAGTTGGGAAGGATCCAAATCTATGAGCATTCTAAATCCGGCATTATCTGACATCAAACTCCCCAAGCGCTTCCTGCGTCTACTCATTGCCAGCATTATCGCAGCTCTCTATTACCACCCCTAGCGTGGCAGTTACCTTTCTTACTCACTCGGCTCAGACTGCTGCCCTTGTAGATCAGCCGGGTATTAGTAGCACAAGGGAATTTCAACTACAACAAACTAGTGATCCAAAAATATTAGGACGTCTTCAACTAATGGAAGCTGCTATTGAATATCTTGGGGAAAAACAAGAAGCATTAGCCTATTGGCAAGGCTTCTTAAGTGACTGGGCTCACAGCTCCATCTGTGTTACCCCCATGCCCTGGAACCAGACCATCTATGATTGGGAAAAGATAAAGAAACAAATGCATGGATCACTCCACGATCATTTAACTTCTGACGTTCAGCAGCTGAAGGATCAGATTCTTGCCTCATTGACAGTGGTGGAAATTCAGAACCTTCATACAGAAGCTTGGCAATCTTTTTCTAAGAATCTGCAGTGGCTTAACCCAGCCACGTGTTTCTCTTCCACAAAATGGGGATTCTTAGGAGTTGCTATTGTAATAATAATTATTGTTTTTCTTCTCATCATAGTCTGCAAAATTGGAATAAATGCCCCATCCACTGCCAGAGATGTGAAGCATATCCACACAGCACAACTGTCTCAGAAACTGCTTGCTGCTGCTTTAAACAAACAAAAAGGGGGAGATCTTGGGGTTAATGTAGAGTATGAAATCAGCCATAATACCTGGCTTGCTAAAATGTAACACAGAGGCCGCTGGGGGCAATGGAACGTTTCGGAGAAGGGCGTGGGCTTTTGGAATGCTGAGGCCCGGGTGACCACACTGCTGTTGGACTGCCAGGCAGAGTTGCCTTCCCCAAAGCTTTCTTAGCCCAAACAGCTGCCCTCTGATCTAAGAGATGTATGCATTGTCCCATAAGCTATGTTTAGCAGAATTTGTGGAACACGCTGGTCAGCACAATTTTTAAGACTCTTCAACTGGGGAACCTGGGTGACTCAGTTGGTTAAGCCTCTGCCTTTGGCTCAGGTCATGATCCCAGAGTCCTGGGACTGAGTCCCACATTGGGCTCCCTGCTTGGCTGGAAGCCTGCTTCTCCCTCTCCCTCTGCCCCAACCCCCCTGCTTGTGATCTCTCTGTGTCAAATAAATAAAATCTTAAAAAAAAAAAAAACTATCCAACTACTTTCCAAAATGGTTGAAATTTAAAAAGTAATACTATTTACAATAACAATAGAAAATATGAGTACCTAAGGATAAACCTGACAAAAAGTATGAGAGATCTGAAAATTAAAATATTGCTGAGAGAAATTAAAGACCTAAATAGACAGATATGCCTCCTAAGTGGCTTAGAAGATTCAGTGATTTTAAGATGTCAGGTCTCCCCAGACTGACCAATAAATTTAACTCAATTCTTACCAAAATTGAAGAGATGATTTTGTAGAGATTAGGAAATTAATTCTAAAAATTATACAGAAATACCAAGAATCTAAGATATTAAGTTTGAAAGAATTGGAAGACTAACACTCCCTAAATTCTTTATAATGCTACAATAAACAGAACAGTGTAATGTTGGTATAAGGCTAGACAAAGAGATCATTGGAACAAAATGCAAAGTCAGAAATATATGAATACATATATGAACACATATATGAACCGCTGATTGTTAACAAAGATGCAAAAGCAATTCAATAGAGAGAAGATAGTTGTTTTGATTATCTGGATTATCCATATGTAGAAGAATGAACTTCAATACACAACTTGCATCACGTAAAAAATTAACATGGAGCATAGACTTACATGTAAAACCTACAACTATAAAATTTCTAGAAAACACACTGGAAAAAAAAAAAAAAAAACTTTGTGGCAATGAACTATCCAAACTTTTTTTCCTGAAAATTTAAAACATAATGGGGTCTTTTATATTTCCTCTCAACATGGAGTAAATTCAGTGAAATTGAATTCTTATTGTCCTAAATATCTCTAAAACTAATTGTTCTAAAATTTAGATGTTTCATTTCTGTTTACCAGAAGTTCTTTTGCTTACTTATCCCCGGATATCTTACAATGAATTATACAAACAATAGAACATATTTACTTCACTGTTTACAACTATTTACAACTATTATCTATTTATAACTATCATCTATTACCTATTTACTATTATATTATGAGCCTCATAGTCGTCTCCTGTAGAAAGTTCTATTATTTTCAACATGTGAAGATATTAATAGACAGTTACAGAGTGATTTGCCTAAGATCACTTAGCTAACAAAACAGAAGCTGTGATTCAAACCAAATTCCATTGACTCCATTGATTCCAGAGCTTATACTCCATCACTAATACCACATGTGATATTTTTATTTAATCTCCTACTCTTTGTAAGCAAGAGTCTAAAAAAAAAAATATGCTCTTGGTACCTGTACTTTTTCTTTAAAAATTTACTTAAAAAAAAATAGTAGGTAGACGACTTAAATGCTTGGTTTGAAAATGAAGTACATGGACGTTTCATTTCCATACAAGCTCCAATGCTGAATAGATTTGGCTCTGTATTCTTAGTTATCCTGTTTGATATTGAGACATTTAATAACTTTAATAAAAAGTTCCCAAGGATAATTTCCTACTAATTTAACTATGTGTATATGCTCCCTGTAAAGTTTTTATTTTTAAAGACAAATTTATCATTCCATGAGAAATTACCCTAGTCTGTCCCATTTTCTCTCCCACGTGTATAGAGCATTAAAATTCAGAGCTTCTTTATCAAATAGAAAATAAAGGAAAGTAGAATATTTAAATCTAATCAATTATTACTTATCTTGTACCCAATGCAATAGGTCCATAGATGGTGCTGTGGGGAGGGCAAGCCATTATCTAAGAAAAGATTCCTTCCATGGAATATAATTACAATATAGATGAATAGGAAGAATAAATACATAAAGGAAAACAAATCAAGGCAGAATATATTACAGAAATACAGAAAAATGAATGACAAAGTAATTCAGAGATGAGAGTTAATAAATGAGAGCATGGTCTAGGAGTTCTTTGTGAAAAAGTGGGATTTCACCCAGATTATAAAACAGTAATTTTGAGGGATGGCATTCAGAGGTGGAGCCTACCAACAGTGACTTTTATTTTTATTTTTATTTTTTTTTTTAAGATTTTATTTGACAGAGAGAGACACAGCGAGAGAGGGAACACAAGCAGGGGGAGGGGGAGAGGGAGAAGCAGGCCTCCCGCTGAGCAGGGAGCCCGATGCGATGCATGGCCTGATCCCAGGACCCTGGGATCATGACCCCCAGCCAAAGGCAGACACTCAACAACCGAGCCACCCAGGCGCCCCCAACAGTGACTTTTAATATTAACAAATTATTATATCCATTTTAGCTAGCTAACCTGTTGGTAACAAGCTTGATGTATTTGTCAATTCAAATAAAGGTGAGAAGATTGTAGAAACAAAGGGAAAAGTAGTGATTATAATTTGTCAAGTAGTCAATACTACCACCCTATTTTCCTTGTTGTTGTAGTTACTCAAACAAAAACAGTTCTTTAAAATCCATGTGGGAAAGGAGAGAACAGGGCATTTCAGGCAAAGGGAGTCAGCAAGACATTTTATCAATTCTTTCTTTATAGCCCTCTAGGCTCTCATCTCCTCTGACTGGCTTATTGCAATAGCCATCTCAATGGCCTTCTTGTCATAAACTCTCTTGGCTTCCAATCCATTCTATTCACAGCCACTGTGTTAATCTCCCCCAAACACCCATTTGTTGATGACAATTTTTTTGATCAAATGACCTAAGGCAGCAACTTTAGGGAATGTTGCTATAGTTTGGGCAATATTAAAAGTTGTTCCCCAAAAAGTTTTTCTAGTCAAATATATTTAGAAAACGTTGTTTCAAAAAGCTATGCATGTTTGTGCGGAACTTAAGACTTTAATGTGCTAATATAGGAAATGAACCTTCAAAGTGGGAGTGAGAGAGAATGTAACATGCATTGATTCTGGAACATCCAGTCGGGAATAGCTGACATAAAATAAAGACAGATTGTGGTGACTATTTCACAATGCATACAGATATTAAATCATCAAGTTGTATACATTAAATATACACAATCTTAAATTGTCAAATATATCCCAATAAAGCTGAGGGGAAAAAATGCCTAAAGGAATCCACGAAGAAAGCAAAGTATAAGGTTAATATAAAAACAAACAAACAACTATTTCTGTATACTATTAACAACTGATGATTGAAATTTCAAAACAGTTAAAATCTAATATTTTATCAAAATTCATATTCTAAAGCTATTTCCAATTCTTTCACAAGGAAAACACAAAACTTTGCTGAAAGAAATTTAAAAGGATATATATATGAAGGGATTTGCCATGATCATAGATATACACACTGATTAGTGTTAAGAAGTTGATTCTCCACAATTTGACATATAATTCAACACATATTCAAAATCCCAGAAGGCTTTTTTGGGTAGAAATGGACAGGATGATTCTAAAATTTATATTAAAATGCAAATGTCCTGGAACATATGATTTTGAAAAAGAAGTTGGAGGAGTTATGCTACTAGATTTCAAGACTTACTATGAACTAGAGTAATCTGAACAGTATACTATCGGTGCAAAAACAGATATATAGAATTAAACACAATGGAGAGTCTAGATAAAGTGCCATCTATATATTGCAATTGATTTAGTAGTGCTGGACCAGTTGGATATCCATATACAAAATAATAAACCTGGGCCCTTACTTCATACCATACACAATAATTTAAAATAGACCATAGATCTAAATGTAAGGTCTAACACTGTAAAACTTCTATTAGAAAACACTGGAGAGAAAATTTGTGATGATGTTAGGAAAAGGTTTCTTAGGGAAAAAAAACATTAAAATGGGAGCAACAAAACAATTGATAAATGACTTTATCAAAATTACACACTTCTGCTCTTCAATACCCATTTAAGTCAATGAAAGGCAAGCGAGCCACAGACCGGGAGACAATACTGGCAAATATATAGCTGATGAAGAACCTGAATCTAGAATATGTAAAGAATTCCTACAACTTAGTAATAAAAAAGACCCATATCCTAACTTAAACAAAAAAACTAAACAACAACAAAAAACTAGACAAAAGATTTGAACAGACATTTCATCAAAGAAGATTTACTAGTGGAAAGTAAACACAAGAAAAAATGTTCCAGATCATTAGTCATCAGTGAAATGCAAATTAAAACCACAATGTGATATCATAGAACACCCACTTGTATTGCTAAAATTAAAAAGACTGGCCGTAACAAGTGTTTGTGAGTATGAAGAGCAACTGGAACGCTCCTAGACTGCTGGTAGTAACAGATTTTTACAAAATTCAACAGACAGCTACCTTATGTTATAGCATTTCTACTTCTAGGTACATACTCTAAATAAATTAAAGCCTATTTTCACACAAAGACTTATACACAAATGCTCACAGGAGATTTGTTAGGAATTCTTTATTAAAATCTAGAAGCTTTTAATTACAAACTAGAAACAATCCAAATGACAACCAATAGGTGAATCAAATTGTGGTATAATCACAACGGAATACTATTTAGTAATTTAAAAATTATTGACTCGGGCACCTGGGTGGCTCAGTCCTTAAATGTCTGCCTTCAGCTCAGGCCATGGTTCCAGGGTCCTGGGATCAAGTCCCACATCGGGCCCCCTGCTCGGCAGGAAGCCTGCTTCTCCCTCTCCCACTCCCCCCTGCTTGTGTTCCCTCTCTAGCTGTGTCTCTGTCAAATAAATAAAATCTTTAAAAAAAAAATTTGACTCATAATAACATGAGTTTCTCAAAACGAATATGCTAAGTGAAAGAAGCCACATTCTCTCCTCTCACACATACATTATACACTCATACACGTAGGACTGTATAATGTAGGATCCCATTTATGTAAAAGTCTAGAAAATGCCAATTAACATAATGACAGAAGGCAGATCAGTGGTTGTTGGGGATGGGGGATTATGGAAAAGCTGGACTATAGAACAGCACTAGGAAACCTTAAGAGTTCATGGAAAGGTTATTTTAAGTGATAAGTTTCATAGGTATATACATATGTTGAAATTTTTCACATTTTAGTATGTGTAGTTTTTTAAAAATCAACTATACTTCAATAAAGCTGTTAAAAAAAAGTACGTATGGGAAAAAACAAATGATAGTATTTCTTAGCTTGGAATTTATTGCCCTCTGCAATCCGACCAGTCTCTGAAAATATTTGAATGACATTGAACTATACTTGCCAATCTCTGAGGTGTCAAGATGGTCTGGCTAAGTATTTCTCCCCTTTTGAAAATATACTATGCTGTTCCCCCTGGAACTTGTAGGATTTTTTCTTTTCTTTTTTTTTTTTTAATCCTCAAAGCTTAGTTATTGTATCAAGATAAACCATGGTGTTAAATTTCCCTAGAACAAGATCTGAACACGTAGTGGTCCACATGTTATTTAGTTTCAGGAATTATTCTTTTATTAGGTCTTTGAAAGTATTGTCTGTACTCTTGTATAGATTGAATCTTCTTTGTCTGGCCTTGCATACCAACTGTTTTATCATCTACATTGACCAAGTTTAAAGTTGCCCTCAGCTTGACTCAACTTCAAACAGGCATTTTCCTTCCTCTGACCACTCATCTGCCTTAGGAAATCTACTTTGGCCTAACCACGGAGGTCTCTCCTCTCCCTTTTCTCAGATCATTTACATTAGAAAGCTTCTCATTATAAATTCTTTCTCTGTTCTTTCAGATTTACAACTTTTTAGAAGCTTCTTGCTGGTTTTATAATCTCCCACTGTTTTTCCCAAAAATGTGGGAGTCATCCCTAATTATTAAGGGAGAGAATACCCCCAACTCCCAGTTTCTGTGAGAGGGTAGGAGCCTAACTTGCCTTGCTCCAAATTATAAAACTATCTCTCGTCATAAAGATACAAGAAGATGGCAATGGTCCTCACACCTCAGGAGTTAAAAGCTCTCTTGCCCCTTTTATCAGCAGAGTTGAGTTCAGACTACATTCTGATCTTTCTCCCCTATTGTAATAGCTTTGAGTAAAGTCCTCCATACCTATTTTGTCTAGTACAATTTTTGCCCTGACCATATTTTTAATTTCTTTTCTCTTTACTGCAGTATCTACTTATATTCAAGTCTGTCTAGCATGCTATAGAATGAACACTAATAAATTTTGCTCTTTTAAGTATGTTTTTGAAATGATCTAATTTATTAGTTCTGGTAGCTTCTTTTCCAGTTAATAAAAAAGCATATATATTTTAAGTAAGCTCTACCATAATGTGGGGCTGGAACTCATGACCCTGAGATCAGGAGTCACATGCTCTCCCAACTGAGCCAGGCAGGAACCCCTTCCAATTAATAATTTGATATTTTATAACTTACTTTTGGTGTATTTAATTTACCTGAAAGGGCAAAGCAATTATTTCCCAAAATTCCAAAATCTGAGTTTACCTTTGCACATATTTTTCATTTTTTCATTTGAGAACTTTTGCATTGATCGAATACTGCATTTATTTTTAATTTTGCCTTTAATATAAATAATCCCACTGATAAACAGTCCCACTGAGGCCAATATTTGCCCCTAAATACTATGCAGAGATTTTCTTTGACTTAACCCCTAATCATGGCATTGCTTCACTATCTTAAATGGGAGGGCTTTTTTTTTTTTTTTTTTTTGTCCTTTGTCCAATTGTTCAGCTTATTCAGCTATCAGGAGGAAAGGGTACTGAGAGAAAAAGGCATTAGGCAGCCTACTGCTTGTCAGCTTTTCGTACAGATTCACTAAATTCCATCCCCTATTGGCATATCTGGTCAATTAAGTGTGAGGTAAGAATGAGATATCCATGGCTAGGCTTTCAGGAGTGAATACCACCTCGGAAAAAGTTTCGTCTAATGTGAATCTCAATGGCTCAGAGGATTTTGCTGTTGAATCTATTCACATATTTTTGTGGACCCAAAATGTCCCCACGCTATTGTTTCCTCGTTTTTCCTGTGACCCAGTTTTAGCTGCAGTCTCTGCCCTTCCCTTTTAAATTAGTTCCCATGGTTAGTTTTGTGTGATCCGAAGATCTCTTGCTCAGCCTCACTAGCCTCCCTGTTCTGTGGAATAGGAATGAATCAGTAAGTATCTCCCACTATCAACCTCCAAGCTAGAGAATTTAGTAGTACTCTCCACCTTCTTAATTCTTTGTCATATTCAAGAGTATAGGTAATCCTAGGGCACATGAGTGGCAGTCAGTTAAGCATCTGACCCTTGATTTCAGGTCAGGTTGTGATTTCAGGGTCATGAGGTCGAGCCCTCTCTCTCCCTCTCCCCCTCAGCCCCTCCCACCTGTGCATGTGCTTTCTCAAATAAAAAAAATCTTTTAAAAAATAGGACTATAGATAATCTTTGTTGAATTGTTGAGGACTTCATCTAGGTATAAATTGCATGTTATCTAGCAGAAACCTTTAGAATTTTAAGTATGGCTTTATTGCCACTGATTTAGTGTCTATATAGTTTACATCCAATTTGAGATTTTCTTCTTTGAAAGAGATTAATGCTTTGCACACTTTGCCAACTTTCTTGGAAGTCTTCCCAAGTTAGCATTAAAATAACATTCAGATTTTCTCTGTGCAGCAAATAAAACATTTGATCAATTCAGATGAGACATGATTAGCACCCATTTGCCTAATCTCTTTTAATAATTTGACAGGTAATAACCTTCTAACTGGTCTCACTGCTTCAGCTCTTGTTCCCCTCTTCAGCTTATTTTCAGCAGAGCAACCAGAATTATTGCGTTAAAATGGAAGTCAGATCATGTCACTCTTCCATTCAAATTTCTCCAACAGTTTCCATCTCATTTAGTATAAAATCTGAGGTTCTTATTGTGAATTATGAAGACCTTAATAGCCTGGGCCCCTTTACATCTCTAACCTAATCTCTTACACCTTCTCCCTAAATCACACCAATCCCACTGGCTGTTTTTGTCACGGTTTCCTACAGCCCAGCTCTGTTCTCCCTCAATGGGAGTATTTGCATGGACTCTTCCCCCAGCTTGGCTCATTCAGATTGAGTCACCTTCTCAGAAGACTTAAACCAACCTATCCAAAACTCCAACACCCTAGGTATCTTAGCCTTTTCTTGTTCTTAACACCTACAGTCTATTTACTTATTTATCTTGCTTCTTATCTAACTTCCCCACTGTATCCCCAGTGCCTAGAGCAATGTCTGCTTGTTATGGACAGAATGTGTGTGCTCCGCCCCCCATTCATATGCGGAAGCCCTAACCCCCAAAGTGATGTGTTAGGAAGTGGAGTCTTTGGGAAGTAATTAGATTTGGATGAGGTCATGAGGGTGAAACCCTGTGATGGGATTAAAACCCTTTTAAGAAAGGAAGGGATACCTGCCAGGTGAGGAGACCATGTGAAGGCAGCTTTCTCCAAGAGGGCTCTTTCCAGACACAACCATGCAGCCTTCTTAATCTCAGACTTCTAGCCTCTGGAAGTGAGAAAATGTAGTTGAAGCCACCCAGTCTGTGGCATTTTATTTTAGCAGTACAAGCCAACTACCTCACTGCCCCATAATTGTCAATAGTTGAACGAGTACATACATAAATCAGGGTCTGGAAAGGAAAGATCCTGATAGCTTTGGTGTGGGGATCTTCTCCCTAAGCAGGAAAACTCAGCTGCCACAGACCACTAATATGGTCCATGTTATTCAATTTAGTGGTAAAAAATAAAAACCAATGACCTAGAACTGTTGTTGACAGTGTTCAATTCAATATTTATTCATTCCAAAGACACACTATGGTGTATTGATTTCAAGAGCAGGCTGCAGAGCCAGAATGCCTGGCTTGAATCCTCAGCTTGACCATTTAATACCTTATGCAAATTACTTAATCTTTGTGAATCATTTGTAAAATGGGCATAACGATAACAGTGGCCTCAAAAAATTGTTGTTAGGATTGCATAAGTTTGTACATTTAGAGCATTTATAGTTCTTGACACATATTTATCACTAAGTATTCGATATTGTTGTTAATCAGCTATTGTGAAGTTGCTCAGCTTTATTCTAGGATTCACAAATAAGTGAAGATGTGCCTCTGAGCCAAATAGCTACCATTTTCAAACCACCATGGTTTTATATTCCCTTTTCAGACAAACAAGTCTGTACAGAATGTCAAAATTAATTCTTTACAGGGAATGAGCAATGTATTTTAACCTTCGAAAATAAGAGATCAATTGTTCCTGATGCTCCTAAATCTCTCAAAGGTCATAACTGCCTAGAGAAGAAACCAGTAATCTGAGAATTTTTGGTTAGCACTTCCTTGGGTAAAGAAAGCATGAGTACTTCTATCCTTTATAATGAATAACATCTACAATCACACAATCATAGAATATTAAAACTATTAGAGGTGTAGGAGTTCATATAGGTCACACTCCTCATATTTCTGATGAGCAAATTGAACTCCTAGTAGAGTTTTCATAATGAATGTTCAATATGTAATACAACTCTTAAGGTTTGATCTATATCCTATTATATTAAGGAGAAAGAACTCCTCGTGCTGCACTTTCTATTTGCTTAGACCAAAACTCAAAGAAGACTGTCAAAAATTCAACATATATAGTAATATTCCAATGATAGAGAATACTCAAACATCTGTGAGGATGTCAAGTGAATAAATACATATCGAATGCATGTTTTATATAAAACTTCACATGCCTATGCATAAACATGGTTACATTTAACATATCATAAGGACAGGTATTACTTCTACAAGTCAACTTTTTAGATGCCAATCATCATCACAGATAAAAATCAAAAAGAGGTATTGTGGTTGAAATGATATAAATAGTAGCATATGATTTTTATATTAAGAGTATTTGGTAAATCAAAAATTTTAAACTGCTATACCTTCATGCAATTTCAAGCTATTTAACATTATGCTTTCTTGTTTTTAACTAACCAAAATGAACCATCTAAAGACATAGTATGTAATTAAGTGAAGAGAAGGTATTTTATAAGGGCCTTTTTTTTTGTACTAATCACTCATTACTCACACTGTGGGCATACTATTCCTAACTGATACAGTGAATCTTAAAAAGAAAAAGAAAAAGAAAAAGAAAAAGCCACCCTGCTCTTCACCTATATAAGAACGTTAATTGTCTCCAAATTTTATGCTGCATATTTCTTCCACTCACTTTCTTACTCTGCTCATAATTTTTTTCTCTGTTTGCAGGACATGATATGCATAGCATGGCAATGCCTTAGCCAATACACTACTCAGGGGAAATTGCTCTTACTCTAGGGGATATTTGGCAAAAATACTTTACATGGGAGAGCGTATTTCCTTTTATTAGGATGTCCGAATACTAAATAGTAACAGTCATTGAGTTATTTTTAAATTGAGGTTTGCAGAAGGGAGGCAGTGGGGGGATGGGGTAACTGGGTAATGGGCATTAAGGAGGGCACATGATCTGATGAGCACTGGGTGATGAATCATTGATCACTACATTGAAAACTAATGATATATAGATGTTGGCTAATTGAACCTAAAAAAAAATAAATAAATGGCATTACTTAAATATTTCTAATCCTTAAAAGAACCTTGGGAAAACAAGGCTGATTTCCAGGCCAGAAATTTACTTATTTTCTAATTAGCAGATATCATAACTTGCTAAAATACCCAAGTTGATATTAAGTAGTACCTCACCCAAAAACTATCACATTTCAAATGTCTATTTAATATTGATGAGGCTAAAGCCAATTGGTTATATTTTAAAATTTAGTCCTATTTTATATCAAGTAGATATTAGTATATTTTTATATGCAGTAATAGCACTTATGCGTGATCCTTGATTGAATCCCAGTTCCCAAGCATCAACTTCTTCCTAGATTAGCGGAGTGCATTGGGCCTATTGGGCCATTAGCTTTTATTGAAGGATAGATGAATATCAGCCCCCACAGAATAGTGAATTAGCTCTTGCCTTGTAGCAAAGCTTTTTCTTGGTTTCTCTCCATAATGGGACTCCTTTAACCATGCCTTTTTCTAATACAGGCAGAGAGTAAAGCAGCAGTCAAAAAAAGAAAATGAGATCTATTGAAATAAATCATCAAGTGGGCATGGCTTTAGCTTCTCACAGTAGGATGATCTGACATGATTAATCTATAACAATAATAGGTGGCCCTTTGGGGGTCCATGGCAATTTGATATTGAAGTATACATGTTCTATAATTGAAGTAATAGCTGTCATTCATGAAAAGGTAAAAAAAAAATTACCTCAAAGGATATACTATCTGATAAATGAATCTTATGATGGAATAAAATGTTCCCTTATTCTCCAACCTTTTTCTTTGAAGATATTTTACATTTATACTTTTACACAATCACTTTCTAGCACATTTTATTATTTCAGACATGTATTTTAAAGCTGAAATAAGAAGATGTGAAAGAAATACTCTGTATAACCACACCTTGGAATTTTACAGATTAGCAACCCTTATAGAGAAAATAATTAAAATGGTTAGGTGGTTTTTTCTTTCCTGGAAGAGCTAAATCTCTTATATTCACCATTTTTTAAGGTAATTTTTTCTGAGATCTTTCAGAAGTAGTACACCAACATTTTACTTAGGGGTAATTTAGGAAAACGGGGAAAGATATTAAGAATGAGTGTTTTTAAACTGGCTATCAGCAGAACCTCTGTCTGTTCTGAACATCTACTCTTAAACAAACAAACAAACAAACAAACAAAAACAATAAATAGACTTCCACCACCAAGTAAGATGTACAGGGTTTGAAAACCTTTTTCTCCCATGGTAAAAATAAGAAAAATAAAGATGAAATGAAAATTCTATTTCTCTGTGGGATTAGAAAAAAGCATTTGCAACAGCAGCTTCTATAGAGTTCCTAGAGAAAATGCATAAACTTAAGAAGTTCTAAAATCTTTAATCCAAGTTTCCACCTTGAGAAGCTTTAAAAGATGATCAAATTAAACCCAAAGGGAAATAAAAGAATAAAATTAAGAGTAGAAAATTATGAAATAGAAAATAGAGGAAAAAAAAATCAAGGTAACCAAAAACCGGTTTTTGGAAAAGACAAACAAACAAACAAAAAATCGTTAGAGTTACAACTAGAGTGAACAACAAAATACAAAAATACCAGTTACCAATAATTGCTATAGATTATACAAGCATTCAAAGAATAATAAGGGAATATTATGAACAATTTTATGCCAATCAATGTGACAACTCAGATGCAACGGAGAAATTCGTTGAAAGACACATTACCAAACGAAACTAGTAAGATCTTGAACAGTATTATACTTAGTAACTTGAATTCAAAATTTAAGACTTTCCCACAAATAAAACATTAAGCCCAAATGACTTCACTGGTAATTCTAGCAAACATTCAAAAATTATATTGTCACTTCAATAGGTGCAAAAATAGCATTTTATCAAATTCCATTTCCATTCCTGATAAAAATTCTCAACAAAATAGGAATAAAAGGGAAATTCTTCAGTCTGATAAAGGTCACTTAGGAGAAAAAGAAATCTACCATCAGCATCATATTTAATAATTAAATACTTTCCTTTCTAAGGAAACCAGACAAGCTTGTCTATCCTCACCACTTTTAACAATACTGTAATGGAATTTCCACCAGTGCAGTAAGATAAATGAAAGAAAAATAAAGATTGAAAAGTAAAATGTATTTTTTCAGACAACATAATTTTGTTCATTATTAATCCACAAAAATCTGCAAAAAAAGAAATACTAGATCAAGCAAATTATCCAGGTTGTAGTTCACAAGGACAATATATAAAGATCAATTGCAGTTTTCTAAATGAGGAACAGTTGGATAATGAAACTTAGAAGCCAAAACCAATCATAAAATAATAAAAAAGGGGTTATATTTAGTAAAAAATATTTAAGATCTCCATAGAGGTAGAAATGTCCATCAATGGGTCAATTATAAACAAAGTTTTGGTGTGTGTGTATATATATGTATCCAATGATAAGCTATTAGCAACAAATAACCTACTGTTGATACCTTCAACAACATGAATGAATCTCTAAAATGATTTTACTTTTTTTTTAAAGATTTTTATTTATTTGAGAGAGTGAGAGAGAGCATGAGAGGAGAGAGGGTCAGAGGGAGAAGCAGACTCCCTGCCGAGCAGGGAGCCCAATGCGGGGACTCGATCCCGAGACTCCAGGATCATGACCTGAGCCGAAGGCAGTCGCTTAACCGACTGAGCCACCCAGGTGCCCTAAAGTCATTTTACTCTTTATAATGACTAAGAGAGGGTGCCTGGGTGGCTCAGTTGGTTAAGCAGCAGCCTTTGGCTCAGGTCATGATCCTGGAGTCCCGGGAGCAAGTCCCGCATCCAGCTCCCTGCTCGGCAGGGAGTCTGCTTCTCTCTCTGCCCCTCACCCTGCTCGTGCTCGCATGCTCTCTCTCTCTCAAATAAAATTTAAAAAAATTAAAAAATAAAATGACTAAAAGAAACCAAACACAAAAATGTATACATTGCAAGATTAAACTTCTGTGAAGCTTAAGAACATGCAAATTAATTTATGGTGTTAGAAATAAGCAAAGTTGGCTTTTGGGTAGGGGATTGCCTGAAAGGGAACATGAGAAAAAAAAAATAGATGAAAATTTTTACATCTTGATTGGACTATTTATACTGGTGAAAATTTGTCAAAATACATCATACTGTACGTTTAAAAACTGTATTTACTACCTGTAAATTCTATCTCAATATAAAGTGTTTAAAAATTCTGGTTACTATCCTTTCCTCTTCTCATCTTCTACCACACTGGATACTATCATAAAGCAGGAATGTAGGAAGTGAGTGCAGGGTCAAGCACCTCCTCATTGTGTCTTCCCCCATTGCTCTTATTCTCTTAATGTTAATTTAATTAGTGCTTCATATGTGCTGGGTGTTGTATTATGCACTAGGTATAGAAGGTCCATTAAGATAGGATTCCTACACCCAGATCACACCAGCTTGCAGATTCCGACTAACGTTACTTAAACAGTGTCTCACCAAACCTCCTGGGTCCACAGCAAACAACAACCAAATGATGGGTAGCTAGCTCTAACCTCATTCCTTGGTCTCTGGAAATTATTTGGTGCAATAAAGAAGTATCTCAAATATAATTCTTTGAACAGAAAGAATTCTTGATGTTCTTGTTGTCTCTGTCACAAACTGTCCTGCACCCTCAGAGTAATAAATGTGGATACTGCATGCACATTTCACTCCAGTGATAAAACAAAGAGGCAAGGGCAGAGTGTGAAGTGCCTATGGACTAGTCTATGTGCTTTTAAATGTATCCTAAAAGTTGTGGGAGGCTATTACGACTGTGTGTGTGTGTGTGTGTGTGTGTGTGTGCACGCACGTGTGCGTGTAGCAAAGTAGGATGAAGGGGGACATTACATTTTTTAAGCAGTAGAAAGACAAGTTTGGTTTTGCCTTAAAAGAAAGGACTATGATCACAATTTGAGGAAAGACTTGGGGATGAAATATTAAATATAGACCTACTTTAAGGCTATTATACTCTGTCAAGAAACTATGAGGGACTAAAAACGGGAGTGGATTTGAGACATACTATTAAGGAAGAATATATAAGAATGATAATGGAAGCTATGTACAAAGCAATTTTCTAAGATATTTCTTAGGTTTCTGGCTTGAATGAGCAGGTAGATAGTAGTGCTATTTTCTAAGACAGAATGTGAGAAAAGTTTCTTTACCTGGGAACCGGGTTAAGTTCAGTACTTGATAGAGCTTCAGATGATTGTGGGACATCCCGTGAAGCTCTAAAGCAAGTAGCCCATTAGTTGAAAGCACAGCAGACAAGGCTGAACTGGAGAGAGTTGTGTTGGGAGTAACCCCCTTACAAATGCTTGCTGAAGCTATTAAGTTCATCCAAGAGAAATATAGAGTATGAATAGCAGGGGGGCAAGCAAAGAATACTGAATAACTTGGACTTTTAAATGGAGTTGTTAAAAAGAGATAAGCCCCTAATAACCATTCTACAAAGAATGGCCAATAAAGTAGAAGGAAAATCAGAAATCTTATAGAAGCCAAGGTAGAAACATGCAGAGAAAGTTTGTCAATGCTGCACATTGCCTGATTAGCCTTCTCAAGGGACATTATTAAACCCGGGCCCATTCAACTCAGATCAAACTTAGTGGATTACTTGGTGGCAATGTATATTTAACAGGAAGTAGAAATGGAGATATATGTAATTCTTACCATGGCTGAACCCACACCCCACCACAAACCACCTTCTTTCTCCTTTAATATGGCATTTGATTAAGTATGAATATTATCCTACATTTACCACCATGACCAACAAAATTGGCAACTGCTACCTCCATTTCACAGAGAATTAACAGAAATTTAGCAAACAGCCTAGGTTTTTATTTTTAAATCTTTTTTTAATTTAATTTTATTATATTAATCACTATACATTACATCATTAGTTTTTGATGTAGTGTTCCATGACTCATTGTTTGTGCATAACACCCAGTGCTCCACGCAGAACATGCCGTCTTTAATACCTATCACCAGGCTAACCCATCCCCCCACCCCCCTCCCCTCTAGAACCCTCAGTTTGTTTCTCAGAGTCCATAGTCTCTCATGGTTCATCTCCCCCTCTATGTTTCCCCCTCTTCATTTTTCCCTTCCTACTTTCTTTTTTTTTTTTTAACATATAACGTATTATTTGTTTCAGAGGTACAGGTCTGATTCATCAGTCTTACACAATTCACAGCGCTCACCATAGCACATACCCCCCCCCAATGTCTATCACCCAGCCACCCCATCCCTCCCACCACTCCAGCAACCCTCGGTTTGTTTCCTGAGATTAAGAATTCCTCATCTCAGTGAGGTCATATGATACATGTCTTTCTCTGATTGACTTCTTTTGCTTAGCATAATACCTTCCAGTTCCATCCATGTTGTGGCAAATGGCAAGATTTTGGTTTTTTGATGGCTGCATAATATTCCATTGGGTGTGTATGTGTATGTATGTGTATACACACACACACACACACACACACACACACACACACACACATATATATACCGCATCTTCTTTATCCACTCATCTGTTGATGGACATCTTGGCTCTTTCCATAGTTTGGCGATTGTGGACATTGCTGCTATAAACTTTGGGGAAACAGCCTAGATTTTAAGTGACAGAGCCAGTATCTGAAATAATTTTCACAAATCCAAGCCCATTTCTACTGTATCAGGATAAGAGCATCTCTCCTGCCTCCACCACCATCTTCCTTAGAAGAGCAGCTCAGTAAAAATAGTAAGTTTGGTAGAGGGAATTGCAACTATTTGAACCCACAAATCATAAATCAAAACTTTAACAGATATTCTCACTTTGTAATCATTGTGATCCTTAGGAATGGATATCAAAATCAATGCCAAGCATCTTTTCTTTTTTCTCCTTTAGAAAAATGGAGAAAAAAATGTAGAAATGCCTGAATAACAACAGAGTGCTTGCTACAGCCAGTTTTAAACACTTCAAGTGTAGTAACTCTAATTCTCCATCAGTCCTTTAAGTTGGCATCATTACTATCATTTCATCTCCAGAGATGAGGAAACTAAAGCCACAGATGTGAAATGTTATGCCCAAGGTTTCCACAGCTGCATCTGAGTAGATGTCTGCTGTGAACCTAGGATTCAGGTCTAGGCCCTCCAGATTCAATGACTACACCTGCAAGATTAAAGTCATGCTGCACAATGATCATTCAGGGAGACCTAAAAGAACTGCCTAGATTCATTGGCCTCAAGATATTCTGATCCAGGGGTTATACTTCCTAAAGTTCATTAGTAGAGACTTCTTTCTTGGGGATCAGCTTTGCTTGCTCCGGACATCATCCACCAAAAATCAACTTACTTTTACCTCTCTGTGAATTAGATTAAAAAACAAAACAAAACAAAACAGAGGCAGCTGGTGATGAAGTGGGTGATGTGCAGAACAAAGAGATGCAAGAGAGGGACTACGGAAAGAGATAAACAAGGTGGGATGTTTGTGTAGGGCCTTTGGGGTTTAAACTTTCTTACCAACAGATGAGAAAGGAGTAGCAGAGCTCAGCCCTAGAAGTCAAGCCTCAATTCTAGCTGTTTATCTATCCAACAGAGCAAAACTCCTTTATTTTTTTATTTGTTCTGCTGTTTAAGTTTCCTAGCTGTGGGGGTACATTTATTCACCTTAATTTAATATTCTGAGACTGGAATTTTGGTAAACCATGACTAATTACCTTTTGTCTCTAGGAAGTTAAATAACAGAGTCCATAGCTCTGAAAATTTCAGCTACAAAAAAAAGGGGGGCGGAAGCTCAAAGTTTGGCTGGTTGTTTATAGCTAACTAAGAAAGGAAATGGTCTAATTTGCCAATGAGAAAACATGATCTGTCCCTACAGGGTATGTCTGCTAAAAGAGAGCATGAACGAGTGCTATCACCAGGGTTCTGAAAATGATTCAGCTCTATCCTTTGATATCCTTTTTCCACATCTTTTGGTCATTCTGGTTTTCTCTGCTACTCCTACTTGAAAAAGGAAAGAAAAATCAAGGTCTGAAACTTCAACCAAGTCTTTAACACTTAGTAGCTCTAGGAAAAAGTGGGGTGTTTCTTGTTATCATTTAGTTTTTGGGTTTTGTTGGTTGTTTTGTTTTGAAGAGGGATAGGTAAAAACTGAATATTGATTTAAAATAAAGATTGTTTTAGCTCCAAAACACTTGCTCTATGGGATATCTAATACCATGGAAAACCAAAAGACCGATTCCCAAGTGGATATGCAATATTTTGGGGGGTCTGTGAAATGACATCTTAAATTATATCCTTGATTTGAAATTGTAATTTTTTTTTAGTAAAATCATTGTATATTTCTCAAGGAGTAAGATGTAATCAAAGAATACATTATATTTGATGTGGTCATTAAGCAGTAAAAAAGCAACTATAACCAAGTAACCAGAAAAGATATTCACTAATCAGAGCTATTCTTCTGCTCTCTCTCAATAGTAAATTTATATTTCACCTAATCAGCTGTATTCATTTAACCTTCAAAGCCAATGTCTTATTGACCTGCACCTTCTTCAGTGTCTACAGGGTGACGAAAGCTATGTGGGCAGCCCAAGAAGATGGCCCTTCCAGCTGGTGTCAAAAGCTGTGAAGCCATTTACATTTAGACAAAGGTTCACACTACCTGTCCTAACACTTTTCCAATTTTTCCGTGAAGTTAGACTGAGACTTTCTTTTTCCACCTAAGCTCTAATTACTGTTAATGTTCTTGGTGACACTTTGTCCCTCTAAAACCAAGTTAAAATATAATGATGGGAAGAAACAGATTAACAAGTGATTTCTAACTTTAAAACTGGTGATGCTGATACTACAAATTGGAGGTCCACACAGAAACCATGTCTTCTTTCTGCATAAAATTCTTCATGGCTCCCTATTGCCTGCAGAATAAACTCCAAATTCCTTAACATGGTCTTAAAGGCTTTTTCTAATCTATCTGCAACCCACAGTTGCAGTCTCATCTCTTCCATTATCTCACACTGACTCTCTACTACTACTAGAGAAAACATCTGGTGTTTCCATGAGTATATCATGGATTTTTATTGCCCTGCCTTTGTGCATAGCTTCTGCTAAATAAAGTCATGCTGGTGAGAGGCAATAGCATCACCTTGGTGACTATAAGAGCATGGGTTCTACCATCAAATTGCCAGGATTTAAATCTCGGCCATATCACATACTGGCTGTGTGACTTCAGATAAGTGAGTAATCATCTGCAGCTTAGTTTTCTTACTGATAAAATGAGGGAAATGAGGCATCTTTCAGAGGATTGAAAATTCTTAACTCTGTGGTCTCTTCTAAATTAATCATTTGTTTTTCCATTACTGTTCACACCACTTACTGCCTTTTTTATTCATGCCTTATCAATTTGTACATTATAGGTATCCATGTCTTAATAACCTACAATGCCTAAAACCTAGTGTCCCCAAGTAACAGACTTACAATGACTGACTTAATTGTAATGCCAAATATAGCTGTAGTACCATGTTATTTAAGAAAACATAAAATGGACCATATTGCTAGTGTCCACTTGAAATATCAGGGATGTGCCTGCCAAAAAGCACCAGTAGGCTGTGGTATCAAGTTACTTGAGATTATCTTAGAGTGATAAGTGATTTTTTTGTGGTTTTCTGTAGTTTGCAGATTATTTACAATATTGTTAATATGAAAATGATATTTAAAATTTTATTGTTAGAATATATTCATGATAATAATACTTAATGTAGGATCCACCCTCTTAAATTCTTAACTGCACAATACATATTGTTTTCTATAGGTAGGATACTGTACAGTAGATTTCTAGAGCTTATTCAACTTACCCAACTGAAATTTTATGGTCATTGATTAGTAACTCCCTATTTATCTCTACCCCTAGGCTCCTGGTAACCACCATTCCACTCTTTGGTTCTATGACTTTGACTATTTTAGTTACCTCATCCAAGTGGAATAATTCAGTATTAATCTATGACTGGCTTTTTCATTTAACATAATGTCCTCAAGGTTCACCTATGTTGTGGCATTTTACAAAATTTCGTTCTTTTTAAAGGCTGAATAGTATTCCATTTGTCTATCAATGGACATTTAGGTTTTTTTCATATCTTGGCTATTGTGAATAATGCTGCAATGAAGAGGTGAATGTGGGTATGTATGGAATGAGAGAAAACATTTGCAGAACAAATGGCATGAACATTGAAAATGCTTTAAAATTCTGATTCATTGGAACCAAAGCTAAAGCAGACTCAAGTAAAAGAGATACAGAATTGGGTTTATAATTTGCTTGGAACTGATGGACAGTCATGATTTATAATGCCTATTTAATTGCAAAAATATATGCATATCCTGGGTTTTTTGAAGCAGGTATTTTCACTAGCCTGACACTACAGCTCATGAACCGTGACTAGAGTAAAATTTAGGTTCACAAATGGAACAAAGAAAGGAGAAATCCTCTAGGCTAAAGAGTAAGAGTCAAGTATTTTGTGGAATTAAATGGAGAAGTTAGAAGACATAAGAGAGTGGGAGTTGTGGAAAAACTTCATACTGGAATGAAATGATCTGCTAATGGTGCAACATGTGGGGGAATGGGAGTAGACTGATATGCACCTGCTTCTACTGACTGGCTTTGTCTATTTTAATGATTTTTTTTTTTTTTTTGCTTTCCACTCTTAATTTTTGTGTTGTTTCTGTTTTTATGTTTTTACTTCGTTTTCTTCATTGAAGGTCTTTGTTTTTTTTTCTCTTCTTCTTCTACAGATTTCTTATTCTACCCAATGGTTACAACATAATTTTTTACTCTCCTCAAATCTCTGGATTCCCCTCTTCACCCTCTTTAGCTGCTGCCATTGAATGAGAACTACTCGACTTACAATTATTAAACTTTCCTGTACCTATGGCTACACTTTTCCTTCTTTCTTTCTAGTTACAATGGGAGAAATAACTCCTCTGTGTTTGGAATCCCATCTGCTTTGTCTTCTCAAAAATGTCATTGTTTCACTTATCTCTTTCTTTTTATACTTTCAAACCTGAATTTTTTACCAGCTCTTCCCAATTTGGATTTTAATGTGATCACATTTCACCTATGTTTAAAAACAAATAGGCCAAAAAAAAAAAAAATCCCTTGTTTATCACTATGGTCTTTTCCATATGCAGGAAAAGAAACTCACTGCTCTATTTTCTCATTATCAAACTTAGCAAAAACCAAAAAAGAAAAAAAGGAAAGAAAAAAAATAAAAACAAAAGTTGTGCTCAGTGTCTCAGAACTGGGTTTATAATTTGCTTGGAATTGATGGACAGTCATGATTTATAAAGCCTCTCCCACTCTTCTCAATAGGTTCCAATTCAGTACCCCTCTTTCCATTCCACTGGAACTACTCTTACTGAATTCACCAATGGGCTCCATCTTACTAAATCAAATGGGGTCTCCAAAGCTCATTATCATGACTCAGTCGCATTTGATACAGCTGATTACTCCTACAGAAAGTAGGAATACTTTCTACCCTTGGCCTTCATGATACCACCTCTCCAAATGTTGTTCCCGTATCTCTGTCATCTATTTATTGGTCTCGTTATTGGCTCTTTCTTCTGATCTCTACCATTAAATGTTAGAAACTACGAGGATCAATCCTCTTCTAGATTCTCTGCTTCTATATCCTTCCTATATGTACAGAACACTATGTGCTTCCATGATTTCAATTATAATCTGAATGCTGTATTTCTAGAGCTGTCATATTGTTTCTGATTTCAAGATTCTCATATCCAACCATCTGTTTGACATTTGGATAGCTCACAATCATCTCAGATTTTATATGTACAAAACCTCTACTCACTCTGTAAATGACACCGTCTACCCAATTCAAGCTAAAAACCTGGCAGATTCATTCTCCCTTCCACTCATACCCACTTAATCACCTAGTATTGTTGATTCTGTCTTGTAAATGTCTCTCAAGTACATCCACATCATTCTATCTTCACTGCTAATATTTTTAAAGTTATAAATATTTTTATTGTATTTCTATAATGGCCTTCTAACTGGCCTCTAGAATTTTCTTAACCTATTCCTTCTTGGGTATTGCTAAATCCATGACTTCCATGAAACATCGAGACATATAATATGCTAAATACTGGGGCAAATACTATAGATACTCCAGTGAATTTAATTGTGGGCCTGGGCTCTGCTACAGATTAATTTATAGCTTTGTTAAAGATGGTGGCAAGTAAAGGGGGAAATAGATTGACTAATAACAATTTCACATCTTGTTCAATGCTCTCATGGTTTTAGACCAGAATGGCCAATGGCCTATACGCAATTTGAATTCTATCTAAATGTCACAAGTCAAATTTGTTCTTTTCTCCCTCAGATAGCCTAGCACCAGAGTAGGTATTTTCTTATTGAAACTTTGTAACAGCTCTGTGAAAAAAGGAACAATTGTTACACCTTTTAAAAGCGAGGAATTAAGGTGCATAATGAAAAGACTGGAAAATTAGCCAATGTCTCATTTGACATTGAGCTACAATGGTATGCATTCAGAGCAAGAACCTACAACTTCTGCGTGGGTGGCATATAAGAGGTGTATTTCAGTGGAATTAGAGACTGCTTTATATAAGGGGTCATTTGTCTTGAGGCTTGGGTACTCATAATTCAGGTGGTGTTTAAGGCAGTTTAGTAAAATTTTAAAGCTAATGAGATTATCTGATCCAACACTCCATTTGCAAAGAACAAGAAATTAAAGTTGAAATGTTAGATGATTTACTTGCCTGAGATTACACAATAAGGCTTTTTGAGATCTAGGACCTAGATCTGTCTCTCTCAGTCCAATGGTTATTTCAATCAATGCACATTCCTCTCTGCTTTCTTTTAGGCTTTTTTGCTTTATAAGAGGACTTTCTACACATTTCCTTTAAATTGCAAACTCGTGGTGTGAGCTTTTTTAAGTATTATAAATATTCCAATTTGAAGTAGTTTATTTATCTTGGAATTTAAATGTTTATATAGGAGAAAGACAATAATTGACAATGTCTTCTCAGGGTGTCAGGAACAGTCTAATAATATTAATAAAAACAGAAGAGTCAGGAAGTGATTTTGAATGACAAGAATCTGGCTGAGGCTGCTTGTCTAACGCAATCAGGTCCAGGCTTAAGGCAAACAAACAAAAGGCCAGGCCCAGAAACAGAGTGCTAAGTGGGTTAGAGATTCTGACAGAAAATGCAGTGCTCTGGCTAGTTCCCTGAGTGAGAAGTATTAGGGCACATTAAAAGACTCCTCAGAGCTCCTGGATGACTCAGTGGGCTTTCTCTTCTCTGACATATTTCACATTGAAGAAAACCTTACCCCTTTTGTGCCAGATGGAATATTTTCAGGGTTAGTTCATTAATAATTTTGGTAAACAAGCCCAGACAATGCACCCCTTAATTGTGATCATTATATTGTTAACATTTTTAGAAAATGCAACAGTCTGATTAGATGATATTTATCCAAGCTCTTCTCATCGGCTACTGCATCCCCTAGAGGACTTCTCTTTTCATGGATCTGAAGCCAGAATTTAGCCTAATTTCAGGACCCATGACCCTGTGTGCCTCTCTCAGGTCTCCTCTTTAGAACAGGGAAAGGAGTAGACTAAAGACCTGCGGATAATTAAACTCAACAAAGAACGAAAGGACCAATCAAACTTCTCCTTGAGTATTAATCTCTTTTATTCCATCAGATATTGCAGTTGTCTCCTGTTCCATGATTCTACAATTTGTGTATTTTATATGTATCATTTATATGGCCTGAGGTTAGGACTATACCGTTTCCATGTGTACAGGTGATTAGTCATGTTTGACAAGCTTGATGAGGAAATAATGGGAATCCATTATTGGGTACCAGACATTTAAAGCTTAAAGGCCTCGGGATTGATGGCTTTCTCAATGAGAATAGGCATGACAAATTGCTCATGTGCTTTTAGTCACAGTAACACTTTTCAGAGGATCATATAGATAGACATGATCTTAGATACTGGGATTTTCATAAATCTAATATAATGGCCCTTTTCCTTTGTATGTGACTTATGTCTATGTCAATAATGTTTAGGGTGGAAGCCATGTTGAGTTGCCTGCATTTTAGCCATATGCTGATTTATCATTTGGGTAGAATTTCTCCCTGAGAGGGAGAAGCTTGAGAGGTCATGAGAACCCAGAGGAGGGGCAGCTGATCCTAGGGTGCAGGGTCAGGGAAGACTTCTCAAAGGAGATAGCATCTGAGATGTTTGGGTTTGGGAACAAACACAAATGTGAATTTCTAGTGGAGTAAATGAACCATTTTATATTGATAGGAAGGAGGATCATAGTTTAATTTTTTTATATTAAATAATATCCCATTATTAAATAGAATTTGACTTGTTCTTTTGATGATAGTATCAGGATTGAAAAAAAGTTTGACTGAAATGTGAATTAGGAACTGGATCTCTAATAATTTATTTAAAGATAATGGAAATGGAAAATATCAAGGTCAAATGGTCAGGATCTCATAACATGCTTTCAAATTAGTTTCTTTTATAAAGCTTTCTCTAGGATGGAGGTGGTAGTTAATAGTTATCAAGTAACAAAATCAGATGTAAATGCATAGTGGTTCATGGGATAAGGATTCTTAGAATGGGTAATGGTGTTGCGGTATTTCAATTAGGCACATATTTAGTTCTAAAACATGGAATTCTGCCCTCCCTCTAGAATAAATTGGCTGAGAATAATTTGGATCAGAGACCGCTAAGCAAAAATTATCTACAATAGGTCACGAAATATAAAATCATATCAGAAGTCTTTGGATTGTTAGGGGGCTAGTCTGGAGCAACATGTATAGATTTTCTGAGTACCTGTGTTAAATATCTAAAGTGAGATGATGATAGTAAAGATGAAAATAATAATGCCTTACTATCATAATTTAAAAGCTCAGAGTTTTAATTTTGTCTAAGAAAAAGTAACATAACTACTTTAAAATTAAATATATAGGGCTACATAATTTGATGGGGTTTAAAAAGCTATTTAGCTTATTATAGACATTTATGATTGTACATTTATTGAGTAGGTCAGGGAAAGTGTTGTACCCAGAGTGCTGATTGCAGATGATAATTGCATTAATCACTCTTACTTTTACAAATATAATTCTCTGCTGCACTCATTGAAATAAAAGGTCAGATATTTTCCATTATAAAATTCATCCATGCAAGAGATTGTGAGAAAAAAATACCCAATTAAATAGAGAAACAACTAAGTATCCACAGTTAATGCTCAATATTTCTGATTTTCTGTACATTGCTTTCTTATTTATATTACGTAAAGAGTTATGGGCATATTATATGAAGAACCTAGTCTACCCTGTTTTTAAATTTGTCATAGCAGCAAGTATTTTCTATATTAGAGTATTCTGAGTGAATATGAAGAGCAATTTTTACAACTGTGTAAGATTGCATCCAGAGGATGTTTATCCATTTGGTATTGTTAGATATTTATATTGCCTATCTTTAATTTGTATAAATAAAGCTAGAAAAATACCATGTTTAATGCTTTTCCTATAATTAATTCTTTTGGCTTAGAATAACTTCCTAAAAATAAGTTATCAGGTCAAAAAAATTTGCTTCCCAAAATTTTTCACATAAATTCAGATCAGTAAAATAGGAGACATTTTTTTAACAATATATAAGAATGCTGAATTTTGTTTATGCTTTTTTTATTGAATATTTTAGATAAATAAACATTGCAGAAAAATATTTTTGCTTCTTAATTTCCAGGAGTTATACTTATTTCTATTTCTAGTCTTAGCCCATTCTATTTGCCAGAACTTACAAATTATTATTAGATAAGGTATAGACAGGTGTAGTACAGAAAGCTCACATCTTTTGGCTTAGGAAAATCTGAGTGCAAAACTTGAGTGTGATCATGTGACAGGAGCTTGTCCAAATTACAAAACACTGTTTCAAGTCCTTTGTGATAAAATAGGGATAATATTCGTTACATCCAGATTAGTTTGAGAATTAGTACAGATCTTTATAAGAGGCTGGCATGTATTAGATGTTCAGTAAGTGGTTACTTTTATTATTCTGATTGTTGTCTCTCTTGCTATCACGTTTTTATTGGGATAGCCACAAAATATGGCAGGGATGACTAGAGACTGAACATGGTATAGTTAGTTTTTGAACAGAGGCTGTCCAGCCAGGAAATAGGTTTCCCAGTAATTCCTTCACACAACTCCTTTGCATGTAGGTGGGGCTGGTCAGGTGATGCTTTCAGGGCCCATCCCATTGAAATATTTTGGAAACCCACCACACAGTCTCTTACCACTCCTGATGATCAGGTTTGCATGTTGATTCACAGGTTGACTACTTGAGGATAGCAAAACCTCTGTCATCCTAGATCCCAGAATGACTGTGTAAAGTAGAATTCCCTCTTTTTCTGCTGTCACCTGACTTCTACTTGGGGTGAGAAACCAAGTGATAGTGTTAACCCTAAGACTCCAGGATTTCTGTTATACTTTACTGTTTCCTTGTACTTAGAGAAATTGCCCTCAGAAGTGGTGTGGTGTCATAAAAGTAAATGAAACTATATAGCATTGGCTCAATAATTGGATAATGGGTAACAAGGAAATGGATATTGGTGTCTGGAAAGCTGATTAACATTATACAATGACAAAATATTGGGTTAAATTGTCACACAATAATTTGAAAGGCGGAGCAGAAGACCCCATGCCTTTGAATCTCAGGAATGGGGACAGAAATAGAATGTTAGGAGTTACTATAGGCTGCATTTAGCCAGCATTAGACGAAAGAGGATCAAGAATTGGCCAGTCTGCAAATTTCCTAAAATTTCAGGGGGCTGAGGTGGGGAATTTCCACTCAATCAGAAATCCAGCTGAAAGCAGTTTGCCATCTTCAAACCATTTTTCCTGGATGTTTACAAGTTATTTAGGAAGACAATCAAAGAGAAGTCTGCATTATGTGAGGTACGCTGTTGGTCTCCTTTTTCAGGGACAGGACAAGCAGTGGAATAAGTCTCTACTACATACATTCCGTTGGTCAGAGCTCAGTAAGACGATCCCTTGTTTCCATAGGGCTATAAAATAAAATTCTTGCCGGGACAGTTTCTTCCCAAAAGCTCAACTCCAAGGAAGTAGAGTCAACATTTTTGCTTGACAAATACTTAATTCCACCATAGCTATTAGATTAGGCCTCTAGTAATTCAGGATTTTTCTGTGAGAAGAAAGTACTTAAACAGTATGCAGATTATATGGGGATTTTTAATCAGCAAGTCAATAATGGGGGAGGGGCGGATAATCTCAAAGGCCACCACTCTATCCCAGCACTCCATTACCAGTGTTGAAGGGAATGTGATGGGTTTTGGACTCAATGGGGGCTTATTTCTCTATCTTAAAGGCAGTTCATGTACTTGGTTCCTGAAGTTCAGTTCTACGTCTGTGGCCATGATACTTGATTTTCTCATTGACCGTGATTGAGATTTGCTCTCTGGCTAGACTGTCCTTTATCAGCCCTCAGTAACTAAAAGTCTGTTCATGCTGGGCTTCTGCCCCTTTTCTAGTTGAGCAATCCCTTATAGAAAATATTCTCAACGGGTCTGCCTGGGATGTCTATACTCAGATTTGTTCAGGATTTTGTAGTCAAATTGTAGTCAGGCAAGAAATGAAAGGTCTAAGGTCTATAAGGGAAACTAGGTTTTCAAAGTATAAATTTTCCATGAACTCAAGAACCTTCTTTCAACTTTGTCAGAAATGCCCTTCTACTGGAGAAGAATAAAGCTCCATTAGGTGGTATTGCCTTGACAAATTTAATAGTAATAGGCCCACAGACAGGAGACAGATGCTCCTGCACTTGAAATACGCAGCTGGTGTGCCAGAACTAACATCTCCCTTCTTTGCTACCCTTGGTTTCATTAACCTTCAGATCTCCTTTTATTATTCTGTCTTAAACTAATATTATTCCCTCAAGAGTCTGGCATGAGCAACAGAACATGAGCAATATCAATAATTGTGTTAACCAATTAAGCTATCATTTAATGGAGGCCTAAAGTTTACCCTAAATCTGAGATAGGTATGGAGGTCAAACCACAGGACTGCATCTTCGCTCATGTGATACAATTTCCTAACTTATCTTTTTCCTCATGCCTAGATAATTTTGTTCAATCAGCATGAAACATATTGTTATAATTCCTAATGATGCTATATATTCGAGTCCTCCTAAAAGCACAGTGGAAAAATGGAATAGTAGCCCCTGTTATTTTAATCTCTTCCGTGATCTTATCAAGCTTAAGAACATGGCTTATTCTACTAATATTTTGTATTTGTTAGGAATATGGTAGAGAATTAAGAAGTGGGATATCAAAAAAAATATAGAAAGATCTGAGTACTCCAACTATTTATTCTGCCCAATATTTTATTTCTAATCCTTGTTTCAAGTGCTTTATCTAGCTATTCTGAAAATTCCTCCTGTTCCTCGATTTTATTTGGAAATGCAGATAGATGTTCTTGGTGGTCAACAGTTTATTATAAAATGGAGTAAGTCATCAAATCAACAGTTTCCTACCCACACACTTAACATGTGCCTGGAGAAACCGCTTTGTGGACTCATTCTCTCCTGTTATGTGGCAGCAGCTTACAAGGTGCTTTGGTCAAGAATGTGTTTCTTTAGGGCGCCTGGGTGGCTCAGTCAGTTAAGCGTCTGCCTTGGGCTCAGGTCATGATCCCAGGGTCCTGGGATCGAGCCCCATGTCGGGCTTCCTGCTCAGCAGGGGAGCCTGCCTCTCCCTCTCCCTCTGCCCCTCCTCCCTTCTCATTCTCTAATAAATAAATAAAAAAAAAAGAATGTATTTCTTTTTGGAAAGCTCACATTTTCATAATTTCAAGTCCATATCTCAGTGAGAGTAGATCAGGAAACCTGCTTCGAATACAAAAGTCATAAGCAATTTCCTCCCCTTTTCTAACAGAAACATGCTATTGCTATACTGGGGGACAGGTTTTTGTTTGTTAAGTAGGCTCCATGCCCAGCGTGGAGCCCAAAGCAGGGCTTGAATTCATGACCCTGAGATCAAGACCTGAGCTGAGATCGAGAATCAGATTCTAAACCGACCAAGCCATCCAAGAGCCCCAGTTTTATTTTTTATCTAACTTTCATTTCTTTTGTTCCATCCTTTAATTGTATAATTTTTTTCACTTTCATCTTTTTGCTGTTGTTCAGACTTGCTCTCCCCTACATTCCATGCTCAAAACACATAACAGTGCAGCAATAGTTACTATTCTCCCTTTCCATTCAATACAAATGTGCATTTTTTTTTGTCAGTCAAGCATGCTTCTGGAATCCGCTACCATAACCAATCAGGACTCAGCTTCTGCAGCCCAAAAGTTAATTCTAATTCCTAAGACAGTTGTTTATTAGGAAGTTAGACCCCTACAGTCTGCCTTTTCTTAAAAAAAAAAAAAGGTGAGGGGGTCATATGTGTTTTGCATAACTCAAGGCTATGGAAGATAAAATAATGTATTAACAAGTACAAAGTTAACATTTTTATTGTTATCATTTTATTACTATTGGGATGAAAGAAGTTATTGCTTTACAGGCAATCAGATTAATACAGTCCCAATTTGGGGACCAAACTTACATGCAGTAAGTCATCTGTTCATATTATACGATTTCTGGGATGCTGAACAGGGACCAGTGAAATAGACTTCTCCCTCCTGCTCACTGGTGCCTGAACGTAATTCCCTTGAGTGTCATTATTTTGACTTAAAGTTTTTTAGTCCCTGTTAACAGGCAAACAGCCCTGGGACCATCGACATATTTATGTAGTACCTGCATGCATGATATTTTCAGTACCTTTCTTATGCCCGAGTTTCATTATTCAGAAACTAAGACCTTGAAGGAACTGGAAAGGTTTAGGGCAGTGTTAAGTACCATAACACTGCCATATTTCCAGGACACTTTTTGCTTCCGAAGTTTAGGAAGCTTGTTTCCTAGTGACTTGTAATTTTTTATATTCATGATTAGTCATTGGAACCTCTGGCCACTAAATAATGTAACCATTTAATTGAATGTAAGGGAAAACTCTGGTGGAATGTTGAAGCATTTTACCATCCCCCCCATTCCCCCCCCACCCCCAAGTTGGAAAGCAAGCATTACATTCAGATGCTAAATTGTGATAGGCACATTTCTAGTGGCAGATGGCTCTTTGGAAGTCTTTCCTGGTTGGGAAAACTGGCAGTTCTAAAGTCACCTCTGGTTAGTCATATGGCTGGCTTGCTGATGGGTTGTCTGAAGCATCCAGCAGACTTTGAGAATCAAAACATATTGGATTCACATTGAATCTTTGGTGTCACTGTAAGCAATAGAGTTACTTTCTTCTTCCATCAAAAGTGCCTAAGATTTTAGAGTGAGACGTAGTTCAGTATTTTGCTTTTGAAATTATCAGAGCCCTCCTTACCAATTTCCATGAAGTATCAGATATCCAAATATTCCTCCCTTGGATAAAGGTATCAAGACAGATTTCCCAGCTCAGTTGGTGGTAATTGGGCTGAAAAATACTTCCCTCCTGAATCATCTCCTATAAGGGTCTAAATAAACCTTTCTACTTGAGCCCAAGTCACTTCAAGAGAGAAGCTTTTCACAGTTGTGTGGCTCCGAAGGCCCTGGGGACTCAGCTGCACAATATGTTCATTTTCTTTGTGCAAAGTATTTGAGAGACAACTCTGAAAGTATAATGTTGATAACAGTCAAAGTCTTAATAAGATGTTTCTCAGAAGGAAATTTGTAAGCAGGTCAATGTCTTTACCTTTGGAAACAATATGTCTGTTTTCATCTGCACCAAATGTTTATTTTATAATTTACTTTATGGCTAAATATTGGGCCAAAGGATTAAACCAGTGAGTAAGACAAAGGTAGTAGTGGTACATATAAAACATGTAGCAGATTTGTGTTCTTACAAATTGCAAACATAACTGGGTTTTTTTGTTTTAAAAAGAAAATATACTTTGCCATATACTTATTTCCCCCCACCAGAGGTGTAAATAGCTTCGTACTCCTGAAATGGGTATAGGTCATGAAATATGATTTTGTTGGTAAAATTGAGGCTACATAAATATTTATATATGAAGTGGTTCTAGCAGAAAGGGTCACTTTGGAGAATCAGAAAGACGGAATATTTTTCTCGCTTTATCACAATGTAAATTAGCAATTCTGCAACTTCACCAGACCTCTGCTTATTCATCTATCATTTGGGTACTGAAGTATTAACTTACAGATTTCTTGGGAGGCTAAAATGAGATTAAAGTAGTAAAGGTACCTTAAAATTTTAATGTGGTATCTAAATGTAGTTATTTAGTATCTTAGACATCATTAGGAAATCATTTTTCTTGAATATTTAATCATGGATATGATTAGTCCTGAACATAATTATGCCTCAGACCAAATTTCATCTGGATTTAGTCTGTGCGTTAAAAAAAAAAAAAAAAAAAAAAACCCACCCTGAGTTCTACTTTCCGATAGATTGTTTTCCATCTATGAGCTTTTATTCTTCTGAATCTTAGTTTCATTCTCAATAAGAGTATTACAGTAGCACCGGTTCACAGGAGTTTTGTAAGGAGTAGGTTTTTGAGCTGGTATATAAGCATATATACATTCACCATATTTTCTAATTTATGAAGTGTTATGCTAATCGTAATTATAATGCCACTCTACTTTTAAAGCACTCACTCCTCAATATATTGCACAGTATTACAATGAAGGAAAAAGGCATATAAATCAACAGCAGCAGTTGGGACAAATTAGTCTCTAGCCACCCATATAGTACAGTTTGTTTTCTGGCAGCACTTTTAGCTTTCACCCTATTTTAAGCCTCCAGGTTTGGGGAAAAAACAAACAAAAAAAATCAAAGCTATTTACACAAATGTTCCAAAGTATCCTGGTCTTGTAGGTTTTATTTTTAAAATCCCATTGTAAACTACAAAAACAACAAACTTGAAGTTGATTATTTTATTTAAGGGGATTCTTTTCATTTGGAGCACATTGCTTAAATATTAAACCTTCCTGATTACTAGACAGACTGCTGATTAAAATCTTTAATGGTACTGTGGTCCAATGTGCATAATAGTTTCTAGAAGTCTTCAGACTAATATTTCAGTGGCCCACATCTATGTTTAGCCATCCACATCTATAAAATCTCTAGCTGTGTTTCTAGAAGGTAAAGTTTAATACTGGGTTTTCATGGAAATGTGCTCTTTAAAGCTAGATGAGGAAAGTGAGAAAGCAGACTAGAGACTCTTGTCAGTTACAACTCTAAGTGATAGGAACAACTTTTTGTTTGTTTGTTTGTTTGTTTTGGTCTCTGTATTTTCCGCTCTTCTATTCCTAGCCAGGGAGCAAAGCCCACTATTTCCTTGTGGTGTGAATTTTGCAGAGCGGAAAACAGCATTGTTTTAGAAGACAAAGAATCTCGTGGTCTCTGATAAAGATCTGAGAGAGAAAGGCAGGGAGCTTTAAGGCACACAGAAAAGAATCTCCTCACCCCGTGAGATGCTGCAGAGAAGCACCCTGGCTTTGGCAACTTCTCTGGGGCCCTCAGGATGCAAAGGGAACAACGTATTTGCAGCCAAGAAGGAGAGGCCAAGGCATGAGGAAGGCCAGGCCTTGGCAGAGAGATCAGTGCTGTGTCATGGTGTACTTACTGTTGACAACAGCACATTTCACTGATACTCTTGTGCTTTTACACGTCCTGAAAAGACACGGAACAAAAACAAACACGAGAGAAAGAACCCCCCTGAATCCACCACAAAGAGCAACTGTTTTACATTTAAATGGTTCATCAATATATATGTTACAAAATAGAACATTCCTTTTCTATAAAGAATTCTGGTTATATGTATACATATATGAATGTATTTCATATATTTATCTAATGTACTCAAAGAAGTACATTTAAATATAATCTTTTGGAGGATGTAGGGAAATAGCTCATTGTTCCAAAAATTGGTAAAAAGAGTGGAGGATTTTTATCCTGAGTATCTTGTCTGGAGTATGGTTTAGACATGAAAATTTTGCCAAGTTCCTTGTGTAGCCAAGGTTGAGGACTAGGAGTCTATCAATTTACAAGATATCTTGAAGTACAGAGGAACACGGCAAATGACATCACGACGATGGCATCAGCAAAGTCTCAAATGTGAGATACTCTATAGTGTTATTCTAAAGTATGGCCCATGCGCCTGCAGGTTGGGCCTTAGGTGGGAGCTTGTTAGAAATGCAGACACGGACAGACAGAAGGAATAGGATCTGAAAACTTTCTCATTTGAGCTTCAGTAGGTAGTATTTCCTAGACAGCGGGATCAGCATGGACAAAGACAATAAATTATGAAAAGACTTGAAATACTCTTGGATGGTAATAATCCAATGTGGAGAAGAGAGTGCATGGCAAGTGCGTGGCTTAGAGATGCGCATGAAGTAAAAGGAGCCAGAAGATGACGGTAGATCACAAGTGCCTTGTTCATCACTGTACGTCAGGCATCTGGCGCAATGAGCGCATAGTGAATAAATGAATGTCTCATTCTGGGGTCAGTTAGGAGCCATCAGATCTTGAATGTTGCTGACTTAATTGTAGTTTTAGAAAAATAGCAGTGATGGCAACATGGAGAATGGTGGAGACGTATAAACAGCTGATAAATGGAACAGAACAGGTTAGGAATGTGATGGTAGGTGTCTAAACTGGAGAGGTTCCAGTGTTAGCAAGATCCTCGAATGGGACTTAGAGGAACTGTGTCTGAAAGGGAGGGCGATTGAGGCTTCTAAGGCTTTAACTGGTAAGACTAGGTATATGATGGAATTTACTGTGGCACAGGAAAATAACAAAAGCTTTTCCTTGAAAAGGATTGATAAATTCTGTTTTGAACAAGTTATACCTGAGATACTTGAGATCAGAATTAGAATGATAAATCTGGAGCCACCCAGGGATGTCAGAAAGCCTGTGTGTGAGGCCTTTGCATATAAACAAATAATACAGAGAAGATAATAGCTTACTTTCATTGAATTCTTTTCTAGAGCCAGACACTCAATAGGTTTCATTTAGAGGACAATTGAAATCATCTAATAGAAGTGGATAAAAAATCCCTAGAGGAAGGAAACATGAGCTAAGGCAGTATCTTGAATTTAACATTTCTTATCCTTACTACAATCTCCACAATGTCTCTTCTCCGTTCTATATGCTTGTGAAATGGAAGTGTATACACTCCAAACCTATAATCCCCTTCCAGCCTTACTTGCTTCTTTCTTAGTTGGGTTCCTTGACCCATCTCTTCAACAACATGTCTGATAACTCCTAGGAATTCCTCCATCTCCGATCCTGAGTGATCCTGAGGGAAGCCTTTATTTTCTCCATTCCCAGATGCTGAAACGATCAGAAATGTTAGAAAATATCTCAGTACTGTGTAGATTTATGCCTTCATTTTTTACTCAGCTATTTTAACAAAGAGCTATTAAAATTTTGTCATGGGCCAAACACCGTTAAAGGAGCTAATATACAGCGGGAATGAAACAGAGCCACTGTTATCACGAGAGGAGATGTATATTATACACGTTAAGTCAGTGGTGGTGAAAAGTCCTAGGAAGAAAAAGCAGAATATGGAGATGAAAAGTGGAGTAGTATGTGTGCGCTAGTGAGTGCATGCACGGAGGGTGTGTGTGTGTGTGTGCTGTGGGTGTGCGTGCGTGTGTCGCATTCTAGTTTAAAGACGCTCATTAAAGGAAACTTTTCTGATAAGGAGTCTTTCTGGGAGTCTCTTACACCCACTTACTAATTGTGCACATTATAAAATATTCAATGCATCTTTAGTTTCTTTCTACATAATTTTCCTGTCAATTTTAATAATTTGTGTGGTTTCTACTTTCACCATTATGCCTAAAATTATCAAAATTGAATTTCTAGATCTACTTTTATTCACACCTGAGTTCTGCCTCCCTTTTATTAACTGCACGTGGAAAGTTTTTACCTGATAATTTTTCCAAGTTTCTTAGTAAGTTGAAATGCAAAACGATTATCTCTCTTTCCTAACCTAGCTTTCTTCTGGTTTAACTTTATGATGATTATCATCATTTTCTAAGTCACTCAGGATAAAGTCAACTTCAATTTCCCTTCCTAATATTACATTTATTTAAACCAGGTTCCACATTTTAAAATTCTTTTCAGATTCTTATCCAAATAGATGGTTTACTCTTCATATGGAGAATGACAGACTATTACCCTGCAGCAGAGGCAGGCTTCCAGGCATGAAGGGTCTGGAAAGTTACATGAAATCATGTTTTCCTTATCCCATAAGCATTGAGGAGACATTGAAAGGTTTGGACAGGGCAAGGTCCATTTTGTGTTATGTTGAGATCACTCTGGTAGTAGTAATGACAGATTTAAGGCAAAAAATGGGGCTCTTTTAATGGACAGAAAAGTTGTGGGACTGGCCTTGGAAGAGTAACAAACATATCATTACCAAAGCCATTCTGCATCATTAATTTGAATCCTTATTCCAAAACCATAAGTCAACCCCCACTTCCTTCAAATTAAACGGCAAAGAGCTCAGATTAGTATTCAAGTTCTTCACAATCTGATCCCATTCTGAGTTTTGACTTACAGTTCCTACTATTTAAGCATTCCCAAACAAATTTGACTATTCTCCCATTCTTGAGGATACCCAGGATTTTATTTTTTCCTGCTTTTTTATCATTCTCATCCAAGGAATAACCATTAGCATAAATATCACTCCTGGCATTCTGCTAACTTATCAAGACTCTGCTCAAAATCCATCCTTTCTACAGAAACTTCCTTAACCCTAAATGGAGAAAAAATTTCTCTCTTAGTGACTAAGGTTTTATGCTGTGTTTTCTACTCTCACATTACTTAATACTCTTGCTTTATTTTATATATCTGTACACTCAATCTTCTCAACTAGGTTGCAATTTCATTATCAGTAGGATAATTTGTTTTTAAAGATTTATTTATTTATGAGAGAGAGAGCGTGCGCAAGCACAAGCATGAGTGGGGGGGCAAAGGGAGAGGGAGAAAGAGTCTCAAGCGGACTCTGCGTGGAGCATAGAGCCAAATGCAGGGCTCGATCTCACAACCCTGAGATCATGACCTGAGCCAAAATTAAGAATCGGATGCTTAACCAAATACACCACCCAGGCACCCTGGATTATTTTATATTCTTTCAACCTAATTCATTATTTTGGTCATATGAAAGAGTCAAATAACATTAGTAGATTGGAATAATGTTAATAAATAAAGGCAAATTAGAGACGGCTCAAAACAAGGATCAGGTCCACATATCATCGTGTGGAAGCTAAAATTAAGTTCTACTACTTAGATTTGTCCTAGATCAACCACACTTCCACATGAGGTTCCTAAGGAAAAAAAATAATCATGGAAAAAGTGTGCACAGAATGGTTTTTATTCCAAGCTGAGGCTCTATTTTCCAGTCTTAAAGCAATTCCCTAGTGAAACAGACTTGCCCAAATGAACTTGTTTGCCTTCCCCCAAAAAATAAACAGGGGAAGTGAAAACTAGACAGAGCATTCATCCCTAAGGCCCAGAGAAAATCTGCAAGAACCATTCTATTTTGGAGGCAGTATGGAAGTCAGAGTAGAGTAGGTGGGGGGCGGGGGGTGGGTAGAAAGAAAAGAAAGTGGAAAAAGACAACAGAAGAGCTAGACTTCTCAAAGGAAAACAACCCCATCTAGCCCCATTGGATTTTTCCACCATCCTCGTAGAAATTGCCACCAGAGAGAGAAGAGCGATCATCCTCATGTGAACTGGACTTTTTAAAACCCTTGCTCACAAAGTTCCTCTAATAAGCATAGTTCACAATAAAATTTGAAGATCTTGGTTCATCGTAGTTACAATCTTTCTTGAGGGATGGGAAAGAAAGGGCTGTTCCTCTCGGCTTGCCTTACCTAACTTAGACTCTCTACTTCCCCTTTACCTTTTGCAGGTAGGTTGGGGGTGGGATGGTGGTAGGGGAGGCAAATCTGTTCTGATTCTTGAAGTTTTCAGTTTTCTAAGGTAACTCTCTGGATGGGCAATTTAGGAACACACTGGTAACCTGTAAAAGCGGTGTCTTTATAGTCCTTAGTGACTGAGAAGGGTTTCAGCTAACATAGTTACAAGGAGAGTGTAAGGCTAAGCAGAGAGTGACTATGGTGGGAATAGTCATTCAATAAAGATTTGGGAGTAATGAAGGGAAACAAAATAGTCTGGTCTTTGCATTACGGCAGCTTGTCATTCAGTCTTTTTGGTGATAAGACAATCTGAAATTTTCTGGGAAAAAAAAGTCAGTATGGCTTCTGGGGATGTTAAGACATTTAATATTCAACAGTGATACCTCACGGATATAGATTATTTCAACCTTGACTCCAGTATCTGTTTTAATCTTGCTTCACATAGTTAAGGAATACAGGCCAGTGGACCCTTTCTCTACTAAAACATTTTATTTTTCCAACTCTCATTGCCTATTCTCAGATTTTTCAAACAGAAATTGTACCAGCGAGTCTTTTACCAAACAGGAAATTTTACAGAATCACACAAGTTTTACTATAGAATCTTTCTCCTATTGCTATTTTTTTTCTCTATTAGAAATTTAGGACACTTGCTAATAAAATCAGCCCTATAAAAGCAGAGATATTGCCACATATTCTAATATTTAACTAGTTCAGCCTCAATTCACTTTAAGTTTGCTCAGAAGTTTCTTGAGAGACAGAAGTAAAAGACTTAAAAAAAAAGTGAAGAAATATATTTTCAAAGATTAAAGTGCTAGATTGTTTTTCTTCAAACAAAAAGCAGCTACCCAAGAATGCTTACATTCTTTCCAATATAGTTGACCTTTAAAACTTCATTTCTTGGAAAAGAAAATGAAAGATGTCTGCTTTGCAAACTTAAGAAAACCATTTGGGGATGTGTGGGAGGCAAGTGACACATCAGGGCTCCTCTTACAGGCCCCAGTGTAGTGGGCTCCATAAGCCATGAGGAAATGGAGTACAGCTTTCCTCCTCACTCCCTCCATCCTCCATCCAGATGGCTTCCTTGTTAAAGATGGGGAAATCATTTCTCCTTTGCACTTGGCTAAAAGTAGAATTTGTTATACAACATGACCTTCTCTGGGTAAGGTGTGTGAGAGAGAGAGAGTTCTTTGGATCCCCTGTGATCTCACTTTCAAAGTAGAGGCCCATTGAACAAGGACATTGATCTGGACATCCCTGAGAGGACAATCTGTAATAGGAAGTGGAAGTTGCCAGCACAGAGAGGGTTGATGGGAATCTCTCATAAATCTCATGGCCACAATACTTATAAGAAGCTTCTGACATATAAAAAGCTCATACAACTCAATAGCAAAAAAATCCAAACATTCCTAGTTAACCAATGAGAAGATCTGAATAAACATTTTTCCAAAGAAGGCACACAGATGGCCAACGGAAAGATGCTTGATAGCACTAATGAGGGAAATGCAAATCAAAACCACAATGAAATATCACCTCATACCTGTTAGAATGGCTACTATAAAATGCAATACATAACAACTATGAGCGAGGTTGTGGAGGAAAGAGAATCCTTGAACACCATTGCTGGAAATGTAACTTGGTGCAACCATTATGCAAAACAGTTTTGATGTTCCTCAAAAAATTGAAAATAGAATTATCACATGATCTAGTAGTTCTGACACTGAGTATTGATCCAATTAAAACAAAACTACTAATTCAAAAAGATATATGCACCCCTGTGTTCACTGCACCATCATTTACCATAGCCAAGGTATGGAAACAACCTAAGTGTCCACGGACAGATGGATAAACAGGTTCTGGTATATACATACAATGGAATATTACTCATCCATAAGAAAGAATAAGATCTTGCCATATGTATCAACATGGAGGGATTTTGAGGGCATTCATGCTAAGTGAAATAATTCTGAGGAAGACATATGATCTCACTTGTATGTAGACTCTTTAAAAAGCAGACTGGTCATGATGCAAGAGGCAGAGGGGTGAGCAAAATGGGTGAAGAGGATCAAAAGGTACAAACCTCCAGTTATAAAATAAGTCGTGGGGATATAACATACAGCGTGGCAACTACAGTTAATGATAATGCATTGCATATTTGAAGGTTAGGAGAGTAAGGCTTAAAAGTTCTTATCACAAGAAAAAAATTACAACTATGTATGGTGACAGATGTTAACCATGTATAGGTGATGAATGTATTGTGATTTCACAATCTATACAATATTGAATCATGTCGTACTCCTTAAACTGTTACATGTCAATGACCCTTCAATTTAAAAAGTTTCCACCAGCAATTATCTGTTCACTTAATAATCAAAATAAATAGATGGTTAGAGGTTTAATTAAAAGCATTACTTAGGGGCGCCTGGGTGGCTCAGTTGGTTAAGCGTCTTGCCTGTAGCTCAGGTCACGATCCCAGGGTTCTGAGATCAAGCCTAGTATCAAGCTCCCTGCTCGGGGCGGGGGGGAGCCTGCTTCTCCCTCTCCCTTGCTGCTCCCCCCTGCTTGTGCTCTCTCTCAAATAAATAAGCAAAATCTTTAAAAAAATAAAATCATTAGTTAGGATTATTTTGCTTTAATTCTCGAAATTTAGGCAATTATCTAGTTAACTGATTCACCAGTGATTTACATGTGTGTTAAGCAAAGTCCTATGATTAACCATTGAAAGTTGAAGGACAAACACCCTCAAGGATCTAGGATTAGGACTGACAGCATTATCATATATGAATTGCAAAGGAGTCTTTCTTTGCCTTTTAAGGGGAAAAATGTGTTTATGAAGCATATCAACAGGAAGTCACAGAGTAAGAGCTTTGTTTAACATCTGTCAGCTAACTGCACTACTGTGGGGAGTTGGGCAGAGTCCTTTGGCATTTAAGCAGGAGTCTTTGTGTTTGTCAAAAGTAGCCTTCAGTCTCAGACAATTTTTCATGCAACTGGTGCTGCACACACTTCACAATTCAGAAAAAATCTTGCTACCTTTATCTTTTCATTTTTTATTATTTAAGAAATTCTAGGATACATTCTGAGTTGTGTGCTCTATGTTTGTAGGCTTGAAATTTTCCATTGCCCTTTTTTGTTAGTTTAAAAAACAATGTGTAATGTTGGTTTAAAATGTGTTTCATTTTTAAAAGAACACAATCTTCTGGAAAAAAAAGAAAAACAATAGACTAGAGCAACTATTCCTCTAGGAAAGATCTAGGCATTTCATTTTCAGGGTTGGCATGAAAATGTACACAGAAGTGATTTCTGTTTGTTACCATAAACGTAATATATCTAGTTGCTTTTGGTGGCTTTGAGTTTTATTTTAAAAAGCTCCAAGTTTGGGAGTCTATGAAATTCTACCATATCCAACTACTAAAGGAAATCCGCTATCTCATGGTTCCTGATTAAAATTATCAACATCCATACTTCTAGATTTTAATTGGAGATTAATTTGTAAAGGATAGACTACTCATCAGTTCATCTAGATCAAAGGCACAGATGGAAGAATGCTGAAAATGCTTTTCGAATAATCAGAATTCAGATTAAAACACTGCTGCCATTTAATTTCATTTATACAAAATGAAATTTACCACATATCTGTAAGTTTTTTGGTAAAACATATGTAACTGTAAGCATTTTGCCAGCGATAAATCTAAGAAACGTCATAACTTTTACCCATATGAATACACAAAATCAGTATGTGTATATATATATATATGTATATCCAACATACATGATAGGAAATCATTTGTCAAATTATCTTCTGAAATCTCTGCCTTAGGTTCCAGTTCAAGATGACAACGTATGAGGGTCCTGAATTTATCTCCCACAGACACATGCTAAATCTACAGCTACATAGCTAACAATTTCCTCTGAACAAAAACCAACAAAAAACCCTGAAAACTAGTGGATCAACTCCTTCATATTGGGGAACTGAAAATAAAATCACATCAAGGTGGGTAGGAACGGCTGAGGCACAATCTTGCCATCAATTAACCCCCACCTCACACCACCACCAGCCCAGCACAGTGACCCGTAATCAGGAAGGAACTTAAAACCTGGAGCTTCTCTCCGTAGAGCCAAGTGTTCATACACCACAGCAAGCACTTTGACTTTTAAAACCCACACCTGAGGGAGGAGCCCCCACAACATCTAGCTTGAAAACCAGCGGGTCTTATGCTCATGAGACCCGGAGAGCTGTGGAGAGCAAGGTTCTTGTCTCCTGGAGTTGAAGAATGAATCTCTCAGACAAAGGAGAGTGAGCAAAGCAATAGAGTTTTATTAGGTAAGGATACAGAAAAAGCTCTCCGGAATGAGAGGGGTCCCGACTGGGTCGCCACTGAGGGCTTTACATTTCTGGCCTTTTATTAGGACTTTACCAGGAAATTTGCTGGTGGTTGGGTCAGTGGCCCGGAACTAGGGTGATTCTTATACATTGTGGGAGAGTTTTTGTTTCTGTGACATTTACCATTTATAGATATATATTGCTAGGTCTCGCTAATCTTTATAGTGAACTTTTTGTTTGAGGCCTGTTTTTGTGGTTATTTTTATTTTCTGTGGTTACAATGTAATTTTTTTTTAAGATTTTATTTATTTATTTGAGAGAGAGAGAGAGAGAGAGAGAGAGAGAGAGAGAATGAGAGATAGAAAGCACGAAGGGAAGAGGGTCAGAAGCGGACTCCCCGCTGAGCAAGGAGCCCGATGCGGGACTCGATCCCGGGACTCCGGGATCATGACCTGAGCCGAAGGCAGTCGCTCAACCGACTGAGCCACCCAGGCGCCCCTTACAATGTAATTATTAGAAAAACGTTTTGACCCTAGTAATTGGGGTAGGGTGGTCTAAGTTTTCCTGATCTCTTTCTTTTGTCTCAGCATCTGCATACCTGAAATATCCTCAGAGCCTACCTGGGACCCCTATTCTTTCCCTACCTAAAGTCCCAGCCTTTCTCTATTCATGGGTAACTGAGACACACCTCTTAAAGCTAGTGCACGGACTCATTTGCACACACTCAATCATCCTAGGGCCCAGGGTAGGAGCAACCATCTGAAAGGTGCCCAGACATTACACAAAAGAGGCTCATTTGCTATATATGGTATCGGATGTTAACTAGACTTACCATGGAAATTAGTTTGCAATATATACAAATATTAAGTCATTATGTTATACACGTGAAACTATTGATATATCTATTATACCTCAATAAAAAACAAAATACTCTTAGGACTTGGGCCTGAGAAACAAGGTAAATGGTGGCAGAGTCATTTACGGAAGTAGAAACAACCTTGTGAAAGGTTAAGTAGGTGGATTTAATTAAGAATTTTTTTGAGATGTCTACTAGGCATCCAAGCAGTAGTTGGTTAAGTAAGTGCAAACTTAAAGAAGAGTTTTAAATTTTGGATCCAGCATCTTCTTGATCATATTTAGAGTCATAGAATTGAATGATATTACCCAGAGAATGGGCATAATAAAGTGTGTACAGACATCTCTTTTAAGGAGTTTTACTGTAAGAGAAGCACTCAGGAAAATAGCTGCCTAAGCATATTCATTGAACACCTGTGAGGTGTGACGACCTGGATATACTGAAATAAGCCTCAGGTGATGGGAAAAGTCACTTTTAAAAATGTGGTAAAAGGCTTTTTCTCTTCAGGAAAAGAATATCCAAAACCAGTGTCCCCAACTCTAGTTTTTTTTCTTCTAATCATGTCACACAATTTTCTAAACTAAATATTTTCTGGTTCAAAATGGTCTCTGACTAGAAAATTCCAACACAGCCTCTCTCAGCCTATCATTAAGATATCCATAAAGACAATTTTTAAAAAAAGGATTCAGCCCAATTTTAGAAACCAAGTCCAAATACATGGTAACAAAATGTGAGAGAAATTAACACCAATCATTAATTAAATAAAACTAAAAAGGGGGCAAAAAAAATCATGTAGCACAGCTTGACTTTGATTCAAGTGTTAAAATTAAATACAAAATAGGGACCAGATTGAGAATTCCTTGAGCAAATAAAAGCATTTAAGCCTCACATGCAGGCAAAACTAAATTGAGCTTATTTCATGAACATAAGCAAAACTTATTTCTTATTTCTGACAATCATAAAAGACCTAAATCATCTTCTTAAAAATGGTATGAGGTAACTGCTTTTAATCCCTTGCCGTCTGGAAACCCCCACTGATAATCAATCACGTAAAGATTAAACAATTTCCTTATTTTCACTTTGTAATCCATCCTGTAACTTCATGTCCCTAACTTCATATCGTTTTTTGTTTTTGTTTTGAATTTTTGCAAACTTCCAGTACATGAACTGCTCTTACATGCACAGTAAACTTACTAAATACTACTTATTGATTTGGTGGTTTAAATTTTGCTATTTCTGAGGTTTTGACACAAGAAAGAGACAACTTAATAAAGACACTTCTCCCAATGACCGAATGGTATTTGCTCCCAAACAGAAGAGCAGCACCATCTTTAAAACTGAAAGGTATATAGTAAACAGCCAACTTACCAGTCCTTGGAGTGCCGGATCCCAAAGCAGTTGCAGGGAAAACTCAGAACCAGCCCAATTTATACCATAGACGTTAACACCTGAAAATCTTACTTAAGTACTGGTGGCACCTGGCGCCTCTAAGGAGCCACAGAAGGGTCGCCTGGATGGCTTGGTCGATTAGGTGTCAACTCTTGGTTTCAGCTCAGGTCATGGTCTCAGGGTCATGAGATTGAGCCCCAAGTCCAGCTCCGCATTCAGCGGGAGTCTGTTTGAGATTCTCCCTCTCCTCTCCCTCTGCCCTCCCCCCCCCCGCTCGCTCGCATGCATATGCACACTCACTCTCTCAAATAAATAAAATCTTAAAAAGAAGCCACAAAAGACTACATATTGTAGGATTCCATTGATATGAAATGTCCAGAATAGGCAAATCTCTAGAAAGAGAAAGTAGATTAGTTTTGTCAGGAGCTGAGGCAAAGGGGCATAGGTATGATTCTAATGGGTATGGGGTTTCTTTTGGGGATGATAAAAAAAAATGTTCTGGAATTAGATATCAGTGATCAATATACAGCTTTGTGAAAATAATAAAACCACTGAATTGTATACTTTAAAAGAGTGAACAATATGAATTATGTCTCAAAATTATTTTTAACTGAAGAAAAAAATAAAGTGATAGCCTTAAATGGATCCAAGGAGGATTCAACTTTTCCCTGAATCATTGTTCCTTGTTAACAAAACAAAGCAAAACATTAAAGTTATGTGAAGCAGAGAAGATTGTTTCAGATACAAGATTGTATGTTTTTTCTTTGGCTCCTAAGACCTAGTCGTTTGTTCTGAAGGAGGCAACTTAGGCCTTCTATCTTTTTGTTGTTGTTTTGTACTTTGAGCCAGCTTGTTTTCATCTACTCTAATCTTGTAACTGATCATGTCTGCAACAATTGTGTAATTAGGAGTCCATCCGGTCCCACCTCTCCAAATGCCTACCAGGCTTTTGTATTTGGTTATACCATCCCCACCTATCTAATGCTGAATAGATCTTCTCTCTGAATGCCCAGTTCTCAAGCTTATTTTTCATTTCATTTTCATTTTCATTGCATTTCTTACTGTTCATGCTCTGTCTTTCCGTTATAGTCTATTGATCTGCCATATAATAATAATTATATACCATGCTTCATGTTTATTTCTTTTGATGTTACTCTACTTCAAGACTATATCACATCTATGATTAGCAATAATAATAGTTCTCTTTAAATGCACGAAATATATAAAACCAACTTCTATTTTCAAACAACTGCTATTTCACCCTGTCCAAATCTGGGGAACAACACTGAGTCTTGAGCTGAAGAACATGTCATGCTCTTCTCCAATGCTTCTGTTCCTCCCCATTATATAAAGGATAAAATCTCAAATCTTAACCTTTCTGGTCACTCTTCGGTTAAATTCCTTACCTAAGGCATCTACCTCACTGAGTTAACTTCTCTTCTAGAGTCCCTGCCTTAATAACTTTACTTTCCTCTTGTTCATGCTTTACCTCTTTCATTTCCAGTATTCCTCTCACCATCTCCCTACATTTTCATTTTTCCAATAGGACCCAACCTTCAACTTTATGTAATTTCTCCTTTAATTCAAAAACGATCTATGGAGCACATGGTTTGTGCTCAGCACAGTTCTAATCTATGAAATAGCACCAATGAGTAAAATGTCCTCTCTGCTTCTAAGGCGCATATAACTTGCTGAGAAAGCCTCAATTTTAATAGTGTAAAAAATGAAGAAGAGCGGGGAGGAACCAACATTCATTGACCACCTGCATCTGCCAGACACATTACAGGCTATAGACAACCCAGTGAAATCAAGGTGGTTGTCCTCACACTTGGAGAAGTGGAAGCTTAGAGAGATCAGGTAACTTGTTCGCGGTGACATGGCTAGTGAGGAGCACTCTGGTCTGTGTGGACCCAAAGCTTCCCCTTGTACTGTGATGTGGTGAAAACCTGGTTCAGCAAACTTGCTCTCTTTTGAATCCTACCGTATTTTGTTCTGTACCACATATTTGGCATTTATCATATACTGGATTAATCCTTTCTTATACTTACTTAAAAAAAAAATTGCTTGAGGATCTACAGACTGCCTGACATGGGACTAAGTGCTAAGGAATACAAAGATGAGTATGATAAAATCCAAGCCTGTAAGGAGCTCTCAGTCTAGTTTGAGAAGACAGCAAAAGGGACATTTACCAAATAGTGTACCAAGGTCTCTATCACATGATGGTTCTACTTTTAAAATGTCAAAACCCTGTCACATTCTATTTCTTTAATGGTTCACCTGCTGCAGGACCTAATCTCTCCAGGCCTGGCTGTGTTTGGGCTTCTTTGACGCAAAGTGGGTAGGGGCATCAAGCTCGGCCTTAGGGTATCAGAGAAGGTTTACTTAGCAAGGCTGAACTTTAAAGAGTGACAAGGGTGACTAGGAGAATTCCACTTTATAAGGGAAAAGAGTTCATTCCAAGGAGAAGGAGAAACATAGGTAAACACAGAGTCGTGAAATGGTATGTCACATTCAGACTAAAATCCAGAGTCTACTTAAAGGAACTGGTAAGAAACTGGACTAGAAAGGTAGCCACAATCACTATATGTCATCGTAAGGTACTTAATTTTAGGGAACTTTAGAAAATGTTGATGCATTGGCCCCACTCAAGAATAATCAAATCAGAAACTCTGAGGGTCACAATGGGGAAGAAAGTCTATCACCAGACATTTTTAAAAGCTCACCAGGGTGATTTTAATGCACAGTCATTGTTGAGAACCAGTGCTTCCAGCAAAGAACCAAATAAGTTTAGGAAGCAAAAGGCATGATGAGATCTATGCTTTTGACAGAACATTCTGGCCATAGTGCAAAAAATAAACTGAAAAGTGGTATAGCAGGAGGGAAGAGATGTAATATGAATCTGTTATAATAGACCAGGCAAGAGATGATAAACCCTTAAAATTACTTTTTATGCCTTTTTGCCTTTATGTTAACTAGGTTGCAGACATGTCTGATGGGTTCCTATTATATTGATTTTCCTAACAATTTTTTTGCCTAGTGCAGTGTAAGTTTTCTAATAATACTTGTTGAACCAAACCATTTTACAACAAGACAAAGGTTAACAGTAAAAAAAAAAAAAAACAACTATCTTCTTAAATGTGTATTTCATGACTGTAACATAATGCATGATTTAAAAAAAAAAAACTTGGAAAATGCATACCAACATCAACAAGAGAATAAAAATGAAGCATTAGTCCACCACTTTAAGATACGTACTCTTCATATTTTGGTATGTGTTCTCCTTCTCTGATGGTTGTTTAGTAGTTATTATTCTCTTTGTATACTTGGGAAAACTGAGTCATGATGTATCGTAAGTGATTTTTACACCTTATTAAAAAGCTCATGATCAAGTTTAAAGGACTGCATAACATGCTGTATAATAATTTACACAGTAAGTTTTCAGTTGTTGGGCATTTAAGTGGTGTCTAGCTTTTTACTATTAATATCTGACCATATTTGATAAAATCCTTTGTTTGAATTTCTGATTATTTCTTTAGACTGGTTTTCAAGAAATGGATTTAGTGCAGAAAAGAGAGTGTTTTGAAGGATTTTCATAAAGATTGCAAAATTATTTCTCTTCCAATCCATTCTTCCTAACCATGTAATAGACTTAATTTTTACCTATAACTTTGCCATCATTATGCATTTCCATATTTTTCCCCTTTTTTTAAGTGCTGAGGAATATCAAAGCAAAAACCACAAAATCTTTGCTTTCAAGATGCTCTCAGTCTAGGCTGAGAGATTGGTAAAGGGCATATGCAAAACAATGTGCTGAGGACTTGTTCAGAGTGATGTTTCTACTTTTGAAATGTCAAAAGCCTCTATCATCTCTTCCTTGCAATTGTAGCACCTAAACTTTCCATGCCTGGATACTGGGATTTCTTTTAAGTGGAATGGTACATGATTTTAATTTGTACTTATGTGATGTATAACTTTGATCATTTTTTAAATTGTGTACTTCCTCATTTGTAAATTATATGACATATACTTTCCACATGTGTACAGTAGGACTTTAGGATTTTTTTTTTCTTGGATGAGAAAATGTAGTGATTTATAATTTTTAAAAGACTCTCTTTCCAAAGATATTTAAATATATTAGTATATAACTTTGATAACTGTATCATCATCTTTTAAAAATCATCTCTGTATATTTGACAGAATCAATGTCTTCTTTACATATTTTCTGCTTATAAAGCTTTTTATTAATTGGATTTTTCAGAGTTTTGCTTTTTAAACTTAAAGAATAACTTTCTTAATTGTACTGATTTTCAGTGTACTAATTCAGTATTCATTACTGTTTAGGACTTTCCTCTTGCTGTGCATGAAACCAATTTCTTAATACATTCTAGTTTCCTTAGCGAAATACCTTTTCTATTTTATTAATTATGTTGAGGATTGCAATCTACTTTTATTTCTTAAAAAGAAATTTATTTCAAGTTCAAAGAAGAACATAGAGAATAATATGGCATGCCTACATAATAATTATCACTCAGTTTTATCAATTTTTAAATGTTTGTAGTACTTGCTATAGATAAATTTCAAGAAACAAAAAATGACTGTATTAGTTTGCTAGGGCTGCGTAACAAGGTACCTAACCACAAACTGAGTCACTTCAACAACAGAAATTTGTTACCGCACAGTTCCAGAGGCCAGAAGTCTGAAATCAAGGTGTTGGAAGGGCCATGTTCCCTGTGAAGGCACTGGGGAAGGATCTGTTCCAGGTCTCTCTTCTAGCTCTGGTAGTCCCTTGGGGAATGGCAGCCCATCTTCACAAGGTTATTCTCCCTGTGTGTGTCTCTCTCTTTGTCTAAGTTTTCTCAATATAAGGACACTAGATATAATGGATTAGAGGGCCACCTCTAAACTTCAGACCATCGGTATGAACTCATCTTAACTAATTACATTTTCAATGACCCTGTTTCTACTATTTCCTTAAAAGGTCACGTTCTGACATACTGGAGGTTAGGACTTCAACATATGAATTTTGGGGGAGCAAAGTACAACCCATAATAATGACAAATATTCTTAGAGCTCTTTGTATAATCCTTCCTGAATGGTGTTTTTCCTCTCAAACTGAATTTCAGAATCTTCTCCAGTATTTTATACTACTTTACATATGAATTAATCCATAAGCAAGGCATAAATTTGATTGGCATAGTCTCAGTCTTTATATAAATATTACATTATACTTACCACTTTGTAATTTGTTTCTTTTGTTCAATCTTATGTTTTTGAAATGTATTCGTGTTGACATATTTAACTCTAATTCATTCACATTAAATACTGTTTGATGTCCCTATATATAAACATACTAAAATTGACTTATCCAATCTTCCAGTAATGGATATTTTGGACATTTCCAGTTTTTATTATTATAAACAGTGCTGGAATTAGCTTTGCTATATGTCTTTATACATGCATACATTCAAGAATTTCTCAGGGGAATATACCTATAAATGGAATTGCTGGGTAGGAAGATATGTGTTTCTTTAATTTACCAATGCCTCAATTTGCCCTTTGAAATTGTTTTACCAATAGACCCATGCATTGATAGTGAGGGCATTTCTCACAAATATTTCCTCACCAGTACTTATTTTTCATAGCATTTTGAACATTGCCAGTTTGATGAGTGAAATGGTTTTACTTTTTTGTTTAGCTTCATTTTACACATTTGTTGGTCAATTGGTTTTTACTCTATGGATTGTCAGTTTATTTTATTGTTGTCTATTTCCCAATGTTATTATTTTGGGTGCATGCATGGTTTAAATTTGAGAATGTTTATATTCATTCTTGATACTGTTCTTTTATTGGTTTTGTGTATTTCAAATATCTTCTCCCCCCATATGGCCTCTCTTTTCATTCATGGTGTTTTTTGTGATACAAAAGTCTTTCATTTTAATTAAGTAAAATATTCAACTTTTTATGATGTGTATCACCAGGGCATTTTCTAAAAGAAAAGAAAAACATTATCTTGAAATCAAATATATTCTCTTTTTTTCTAAAACTTTCAAGTTTTTCTCAAAGTTTTAAATCCAAAATTAGAACTTGTGTTGTGTGCACATACATGCATATAAGATTAAAATCGACTTTAATGTTTTTTCATTTAGATGACCAATTACCTTGGCAGTATTTTTTCAGTGATCCATTCTGTCAACTTTCCATATAACGAGGTTCTGTTTCTGCGCTATTCTGTTCGTCCACTATATTTGCCTATACCAAATTGTCTTAATTACTATGACATTCTAATGGCATATTTTGATATTTTGCAGGAAAAAAAAGTCATGATATTTTATTTTTCTAAATTAACTTAGCTATTCTTGCTCTTTTGTAAATTTCTATGCTTTTCTTGGGTCAGGTTGTTCTGTTCCTTCAAAATCTTGACTGGAATTTTGATTGGAGTTGCATTGAATTTATAGATTAATTGAGGACAATTTGATATATTCAAGGTATTGAGTCTTTCTGTCCATAAAATTTTATAATTTCCACTTATCAAGTTGTTCTTTTTATGTTTCTCAATGTTTCAAAACTTCTATACAATCTTGTTTATATTGCTAGATTTATTTCAATGCAATTTAAGATTGTGTGAATAGCATTCTTTCAATTATATTTTCTAGTTTGATCCATATTCGTATATAGAAAAATTGTTAAATTTTATATTTAGATATGTTTTTTTACCTAAAAAAGATTTTGCTGAATTTTCCTATAATTTTAGCGGTTTATATAAATTCTCTTAAATTTTCTATGAACAAAAGTAAAATGCAGTTGAATTCTTAATCTAATCATTTCTACCAATCTTCTAATACATGAGTTTAATGCTCACTTATATTATGATTAATGATATATTTACCTTTTCTGCCTTCTGGTGGCTTCATAAAATTTTATCACCTCCCTCCATCCTGCTTTTCATCTGCTGCTCTGGGAGCTACAGATTGCATTTCTAATTTTTTGTTTTCCCTTTGAAACATTCCTGTTTAATTATAAATGGTCATGTATTTAAAGTTATTTTACATTTTATAATGCAAAAGAACAAAATTAGTTTTGCAATTGTAGTAGAAAACTTAAGCTATATTCTTAAGTACAAAATTATCACTATTTTACAATTCATTTATATAAAATATTTTATCAATTTATATGTTCAACATTCTTCCCTGCTTCTTGGTTTTACTTGTTTTTCAAACAAACAAACAAACCAACCAAAAAAAACCTCACATGGTCCCTGGTGGCTCAGTCAGTTAAGAGTCTGACTCGTGATTGCTGCTGAGGTCATGACCTCATGGGTCACAAAATTGAGCCCTGCATTGAGCCCTGGTGGGGCTCCATGCTGAGTGGGAATTCTGCTTGAGATTCTCTCCCTTTGCTCCTCCAGCTCGCACTCTCTCACTCTCTCTCGTAAATCTTTTTTTTTTAAATCCTTAAATACTATTATTTGAGTGAACTTCCTTAAATCTGGCATGCATGACTAAAAATACCTTTATTTTGCACATGCTCAAAATTTGTAATTTATCAAGCTACCATATTTTAGTTTCATATTTATTGTCTCTCATCCCCTTAAAATAATATTTCATTTTTTTCCTTCTGACAAGATATCTGTTGATCACCTAGTATTTTTATTTATTGTTAATTTGAATTTGCTTTGCTGACTTTCCAAGATTTGTCTCTATCTCTGATGTTCTCAGGCTCCAATACAGCATATTTAGATGTGACTTTATGTTTATTGACCCTTCTTGGTCCTTATTTACAGTGAGCTCTTAATTTGAGATACTGTGTATTTATTTATTTATTTATTTATTAAAGATTTATTTTTTTATTTGAGAGAACGAGAATGAGAGAGAGAGAGAGAGTACATGAGAGGGGGGAGGGTCAGAGGGAGAAGCAAACTCCCTGGCTGAGCAGGGAGCCCGATGTGGGACTCGATCCCGGGACTCTAGGATCATGACCTGAGCCGAAGGCAGTCGCTTAACCAACTGAGCCACCCAGGCGTCCCTGAGATACTGTGTATTTAATTTTGGAAAATTTGCAGTAGTTAGCCACTTAAATACTGCTTCTTTACTATTTCTTCCATTCTTTTATTCAAAAATTCCAGTTAAATATTTGTTGGAGCTTTTCAGGTTGTCTTTCAAACCACTGAACTCTTCTGTCCATCGGGGCTCAATAGCTGGTACTATACTCTTCAATTCACTCATTCTCTAGGATTGAGCATCATGAAATATTTATTGCAGTGAATATAATGTTCATTTCCAATATGTCGAAGTGCTTTTTCTTCATATACACTTATTTCATTTCTGTCAACTTTTTTTTCCTCTTTTTTATTGTTATGTTAATCACCATACATTACATCATTAGTTTTTGATGTAGCGTTCCATGATTCATTGTTTGTGCATAAAACCCAGTGCTCCATGCAGAACGTGCCCTCTTTAATACCCATCAGCAGGCTAACCCATCCCCCCACCCCCCTCCCCTCTAGAACCCTCAGTTTGTTTTTCAGAGGAATTCTTAATCTTAGGAAACAAACTGAGGGTTGCTGGAGTGGTGGGGGTATGGGAGGGTTGGGGTGGCTGGGTGATGGACATTGGGGAGGGTATGTGCTATGGTGAGTGCTGTGAATTGTGCAAGACTGTTGAATCACAGATCTGTACCTCTGAAACAAATAATGCAATATATGTTAAGAGAAAAAAAAAAGAAGAAGATAGCAGGAGGGGAAGAATGAAGGGGAGTAAATCAGAGGGGGAGACAAACCATGAGAGATGATAGACTCTGTCAACCTTTGTTTTGTAATTTCTTGTTTATTTTAATAAATACCATGACTTCAAATGTGTCTTACAGAACATTAAACACATGTATTTAAAGTGTGTATTGACTAGTCCATAAAATTAATCTCACCTGCAGTGACACCGAAGGATGGGGAGAAGAGGGGCAGGCAGCAAAGTGAAATATTGTCTCTAGAGAATTTAAGAACAATTTTTAAAAACTGACTTAAGTTTATCATGCTTTTTGTCAACATCGTAGTCTAGTGTTTCTGAACAACATTAATGAGAGCAACCAAGAGGTCCTCAATGTTCCCCTCAGCTTGACTAAACTTTGGACCAGTTTCATCACAACTATAAGCCGCCATACTTCCTTTTCTTATAGTATCTCCCCTTTGAGATGTAACTCTTCTCCAAGCCTCTTGGCATTTTTATAACCCAGGAATTCTTCCTCAAGAAATTGGGAGTCATCCCTCAAAATGTACTCAAGATAGTGCCCCTGTCTCCAAGTCTCTGTGGAGGATAGGAGCCTAACTTCTATACACACCAATTAGCCAACACAGATGGCCTGATCACACTGACTCAGCACCCCTCAAACCAAGGTCTTTCAATACTTTACTATGAGCTCACCTGAGTGCTTGCAAGTCTCCCACCTTCTGTTCCAGCAGAGTTTAGTTCAATCTCTCTCCCCTATTGCAATTCTCTTAAATAAAGTCCTCCTTGTCTGTTTCACTCCATATGATATAATTATTCTTTGACAGTTCAAAATACTCTGCTCTACAGTCACCTGGAGTACTCTACTATTCTTATTAAATGAGATTATATTCCAATTGCTAGTTGTGTCTGTCTGTCTTAACATGAGGTATTGTCTTACCATGAGGTTCCAGGACTATTGCTGTTGGATTTGATCTAAGTGTCCTATTATACCCATTTGTCTTTTTGTCTTTACTATTTAGTTGAATGTGGCAATATTTCCAAGTAAAAAATAATGCCTTGCAGGTAGCATTGGTCAGGTGGCTAAATTCTCGACAATGATATATAAGTGAAAGTTAAGGTCTACTTTCCAATTTATCTTTCCTGACAGAAAAATAAACCTCACTTTGTTTAATCTGTTACATTTGGGTTTTCAGTTACATTCAGTACACTCAAGCCTTAACTGATACAGCTTTCATGGCACATACAATCTGCCACAAAAAATTACTCCTCTAAGGAAAAAGAATTGGAGTTTGAAGAAGCAGGACTGGTTTGTTGCAACCAGTGATATGTGTGTAGGCCACTGACTGTGTCTCTCAGTGATGCATCTCTTTACTAGTCAATATTCTTTCCCAGAGCTTATAAAGCATTGATTTTATACTTACTTTTCAGACATCCAATATCAACTTAGACCAGAATTCACTAAGACTTTTTTTCGGAACAAAATTAAACACACAACATAGCGGTAAATCTACACACTAACAGTAAAAAGAGGGAGAGAGAAGAGTAGCAGAGTGGCATCTGGAGTGAGAGAAGAGGGATATCAGACTGACCCCAGAGTGGCACTGTGTGTTGTAATGGAGTCTATTAGCTTGTAATCATATCAGCTCATTATCTTGCATTACAAGGTATTTTAAAATGCTATTTTCTTTTGGGATAGACAGTCATGCTTTCACTCAATTCCGTCCAGCAGTCACAGATGTACAGGTGCATTACTTTGCGTGCTCAAATTTCTAACCAAAAGGGAGAGCACTGAGAAAAATTCACTGACTAATCATCAGGCTTACTTGTTTTTCCCCACATATACTAGAAATTGTCTTCATTCCAGGTCTTGGTTTTGCTATTCTGTTGTTAACCAGCATTCTTCTGATGTCTAATATGTATTGTCTGCCCTCAAGTGGAAGTACTCTTTTAAATATTAAACCTTAACGTTAGTTAATAAACTAAGTACCGGTTACATTTAGTGATCTGGAGGAATATGACATTTGTGGGGAAAAAAATTGTTATCGCTCGCTGAAACTCAACTATTTCATACCTACCAATGTAATTATTTGGAGACCCCCACCTCTGCCAAATCTAGTCCCTGATGGGAAACAACAACAACAACAACAACAAATCATACATATCATTACTTGCAACTCATATTTATGAAAATGAGTGTTTTGGTGAAAATCTTGGCTTAAGAGATAGTACAAATGAGGAATTTGGAATTAAAAACTGAAATAGTTATATCCTAATAAAGATATTGATTATTTTAAAAAGTATACTCCTAAAAAATTATATCCTATATAATTATCAAGTTTTCCTATAATAAATATTTGTTGGGAGAGTGCAAGTATCACGGAGATTTATAAATCAGGATCTGGATTTACTCAGGTATAGGGTGAGACACTACCTCCTGACATCACTTAAGGATCTCATCTTTGTGGCCAAAGACTCTCTCCCACATGCCCACATGATGCCATATTATTTGAAATGTCACGGTTTGCTAAAGGGTATCGAATAGCTCACTGAATCAATAGGAAGAATGAAGAAACACTCTATAGCAGGAACCAAAGGACTAAAGTGTCAGCCATGAAAATATATGCATAGAACATGTGGCAGATTACATTATGCTCTCAATTCTCCATTCTGTTATGATAACATTATACATTCACACCCTTGCCATGGTCTCTTGGTAGACAAAGTGCATTTCCTAGTCTCTTGATTTTGGGTTTGGCCATGTGACTTGCTATGGCCAATGGAATATTAGTGGGCATGACATAACATAGGCTTGGAATATGTCTGGAATGTGCTTGTGCCAGGTATCCCACTGTCTCAAAAAAGTCTGAACAATATGGAGAAATCCTAAACACTAGGCATGGCTTGGAGCCAAGTCCAGCCCTGCACAGTCTAGATCAGCTGAGCCCCAATTAACATGTAACTCATGAGTGAGAAGTAAATGCCACTGAGTATGTCACAGATTTTTGTGGTTGTTTGTTGTGCAGTAAAATCTGAGTGACATAGGAAAGCGGTTCAAATACTGACAGCCATAGATTTTGCCAAAAAAGCAATAAATATCCTGTACTTTCTTAATTTTCCCTCAAGTATCAAAATTCTTGGCTTGAAAGTAATTAGGTAATTAGGTTATAGGATGAAAATAGGTAATTAGGCATCAGACATCAAATGGTCACAGAGCTCCTTCTGCTTTCATGGTGGTGGGTGAAATACCATTTCCCAAACATTTAAGCGTTATTCCAAAACAGGAGGGGTATTCCGACATTGGATAGCCAAAACAACAAACATCCACTACAATACTCAAGTGAAAGGTGTAGGCAAGGAAAAAAAATTCCAATTTAGGGGAATAAATACTAACCATGCAGCATCTTCAAAAGAGATTCCTTAATAAGTATTATGCCAACATAATGGTTCAATGTTTACTCTTAAAATCTGGAAGACAAAAGAAAAATTGCCATCTTTGCTTCAGGTCTTCTCTGACCTTTAAAATGTTAATATATTTTGTGATTTTCCTAAGTACTAGAAGTCATGGTATGTAGCAGTTCCCAAACTTGACCATAGTGACCTGTTTTTTGGTATCTCGTAAGACTTTTGTTCCCCGTTGAGAAATACTATTGAGAAATACTATTAGAGGAAATCACAAAGTACTTTTGAAGTATGAAGAAATAAAAACTCCTTGTCTGCCAAGAGTTGCATTTAGAGAGGGATGGTTATGAGAAGCGTCTAGAATGACGTGTAGGACTTTTCCAAAAAAAAAACACTTTTGAGAGAAGAACATTTCAAGTACAGGAAGGGCAATCTAAAATGAAAGACAGATATGTTATGAAGTAGTTGGGAATTTTAGTAAGAGATGCACAACAAAGACAAGCGAAAATGAGGGCAGTTTAGATGGTTGTAATGATTATGGTGAAGGCAATATGGGTGGTATGAAATGGTGCTTAGGAGCATGAATTTTGGCCTTGAGTAGACCAGAGTAACTGGCTCTGTGAATTTGGACAAAACATGTTACTTCTCTCTTCCCCCATCTCTTTAGAAAGAAATCTTGTGAGATCTTAAACTTGATGGCACATTAAAAAAAATGTTAATTCAGGGGCGCCTGGGTGGCTCAGTCAGTTAAGGGGCTCAACTCCTGATTTCGGCTCAGTCATGATCTCAGTGTCCTGGGAATGAGCTCCATGCTGGGCTCCACACTTGGTGGGTAGTCTGCTTGGGATTCTCTCTTCCTCTGCCCCTCCCCGTGCTCCCGCACTTTCTCTCTCTCTCAAATAAATAAATAAATCTTAAAAAGAAATAGAATATTAATTCAAACAGGCTATAGTAAAGTATGTAAGGTAGGGAAGGGTAAGTAAAGTCATAGACTAGAGTAGGAGCCAGATTTAAAAACAAAACAAAACAACCTCATAACCTCCAAACAATAGAGTTAACATTGATCGACTACATACTTTGAATCAGGTACTTTTTTATATGATGCATATGCTCATTAATGTTCAAAATAATCACAAAGGTAAATGTTATTCTTTGCCTTATTACCAATGTGAAAACTGGAGTACAGTGATATTAAGTAATTTACCCAAAGTTACACAATTAGTAAATCGCAGAACTGAATTTGGAGCTCTGGTCATCTTGCCCCAGAGCTCATGCTTTTAACAACTATGCCAGTGGCTTTCAAAGTAATTTTATTTTTTACCTCAATCTGTAGTGAGAAATGTATTTTATATCATAAATCAGTGTGTGTGTGTGTGTGTGTGTGTACATCTCAAGTTCCACAGAATTATAGTTTTCCGTACTATGTGTGATTTCAAATTCCATACAATTATAGTTATCCATACTATGTATGACTTATTTGGCTATTTTGATTCTAGTATAGTCTATTTAATTTTTTTTAGAACTATTGGTCACAAAAGAAAATTTAGTTTGGAACCACTAAGTGATCATAGTCTAGTGTTTGAATAATACTGCACTGTACTATAATTTGCACATCTTTCTAAGGAATTTAGAATTTATCCTACAAAAAAAAAAATGGAGAGCAAGTGAAGGACTTTAAATAACAGAATACCATGGGGCACCTGGGTGGCTCAGTCAGTTAAGCATCCTACCCTTGGTTTCGGCTCAGGTCCTGATCTCAGGGTGTTGGGATCGAGCCCTGAATTGTCGGGCTCCCAGTTCAGCGGAGAGTCTGCTTGCCTTTTCTCCCTCTGTCCCTCCCCCTGCTCGGGCACTCTCTCTCTCTTTCTCAAATAAATAAATAAATCGTTTAAACAAACAAACGAACAAACAAATAAATAAGGGAATAACCTAATCGGATTATATGCTTTAGAAATAGCACTCCCAGTAGCATGGAGGTGAAGTTGGAAAGCGTTGGCACTGGAAGTAATGAGCTTACTTAAGAGACAATTGCAATACTACAGAAGAAAATAAAATGTGGAAAGCAGGAGACAGAAATATAATCAAAGGACATAGTGATTGGTAAATGATGAAAGAGAGGAATGAACTGAGAATAACTCCCCATGCTTCCAGTTGTGGGACTAGATGGATAGTGGAATCATTAATTAGGCTGGAGATTACAGAAGAAATTGGTTATTAAGAGAAAGATAGTTGTAATTTTGCCAAGTGTCAAAAATTAAGTAGAATCACATTTTGACCTGACAGTCTTTGTAATGTTTTAGTGTAGTTAATAAACAACTAATTACTCTTGAATTTTTACCTATTACCACCATATAGTCTAAACAGATTAACTTCTTTAACATGTTTTCACATTATTGACATACATTGAGATTGTAGTCTACTAACACCCCTATTTTCTTTTCATAGGAACATCGGACAGTGGTTTTGTCTCCTTGTTCAATTTTTTTTTTGGCATTTTCTTTTTTTTTATATTATGTTAATCACCATACATTACGTCATTAGTTGTTGATGTAGTGTTCCATGATTCATTGTTTGCGTACAACACCCAGTGCTCCCTTCGATACGTGCCCTCTTTCATACCCATCACCAGGCTAACACATCCCCCCACCCCCCTCCCCTCTAGAACCCTCAGTTTGTTTCTCAGAGTCTCTCATGGTTCGTCTCCCCCTCCGATATCCCCCCCTTCATTTTTCCCTTCCTACTATCTTCTTTTTTTTTTTAACATATAATGTATTTTTGTTTCATAGGTACAGGTCTGTGATTCATCAGTCTTACACAATTCACAGCACTCACCATAGCACATACCCCTCCCCAATGTCTATCACCCAGCCACCCCATCCCTCCCACCCCCCATCACTCCAGCAACCCTCAGTTTGTTCCCTAAGATTAAGAATTCCTCATCCTTATTCAATTATTTAACCTTAATTATTTTATCCACTCCACTCCTGTCTATGTCAGCCTTCTTGGGTCATAAAGTTATAATAATTAAAAAGATAATTATTCCATAGGGTAATTATGCCACCTATGTTGACTTCTTAGTGAGCTCATGTTGGCTCCTAGCTACCACTCCTTTACTTTTGGGGGGTTCATAAACCATCTGTTTAGTCATGTAAACATTCTGTTTTACAGAAAATTTATGTTTGTCAGTTTGAAGTTTTTAGAATTGTTAAAAACAAAATATGAGGAGACATTTCCCACCTCAATTCTTCTGGCATCATTTCTATTTTTCCAAAATTTAAATATGATTACTTGTAACAATTTCATAATTAAACATGTAAATTCCTTATATAACATGATGTTCAGTTAATTTGGGCTAGGGATTTGAATTCAATTAAAGTGGGTATCTACCTTGAGCACACTGTCTAAAACTGTCTCAAGTACTTACCACACCATTTCCTCTTCCTGGGCATACTGTTTGACAAATTTCCCATGCTCCCTTGTAGTTATGTGTAAACCATGTGACTGAAAAAAACAAAAAAACAAAAACAAAACCCGTATGACTGATGTGGAGAGACATTATCTTGGCTAGCTATCTATCATCTATCTATCATCTATTTATCTATATACCTATTTTTATCTTATAACTCTGGCTGCAAAACCCCTGCATAATTCCCCACCCTTCCTTACTGTAGTGTACTTAGCACCATGTAGTTAAAATATCAGCAACACAACATGGAAAGAGCCTATAAAGCTGTTTCCTGCCAAGGCGAGTCCCAGACCCACACTGGATTGCAAAATTGTAGGCTTTATTTTTACTCTAGCATAGACTGGTCTATCCTGACCTGCACAAAGGTTAATTTCCTTTTTAATATTTGCTCTTTCCTTTCTATTTTGCAAACATTTTAGTTATGGAAGAAGATAAATGTAAAGATAAACAGTTGTACTTTCTTTCCATTATCAGTTAACTTTATATCACCTTTCCTAATCACTGAATTTGCTCCATCTTTATTCTATTTGATCTAAAATTCACTTATGCATCTAACAAATTCATTCATCCAACAAATATTAGCACCAGCTATGGAATAGGTACTGGGCTAGGTGCTTGTGGGACCGCAGTATGTACTAAAATAGATCAGTAAGAAGCCTGGTAGAAATAGAAGTCTGTAATTCTGTGCAAATGTTTGTGAGTGTGTTACTAGAATATTCCTAGAGATGCAACAGACTAACTCTAACTTTGAATGTTCAGAATCAGAAAACAAGAGGAGATTTAACAAGCAACACCTGCTCTGGAGCTATGCCTCTGGTGTTCAGGATGAATCCTTGCATCTTATAAGAATGCCGTCTGAAAGAATGTGATGAAAGGTGCCAGGGAGGATGGTCACTACTTTGTGAATCAAGTAATAAAAGTAAATTAGTGTGAAAAAAATCACAAAGATAAGGAAGCAGACTCTTTGAAAGGGTGAAGTTTTCACTGCTGATAAAGCTCTCTTCAACTCCTCAGCTATGACTACTTTTACATTTAGGTAATTAACAGCGACATTTGAACAAATGTGTGTAACATACAATAGATAGAGTACTGAGACCTAGAAATGTTGGTTAGTATGTAGTGTCATGCAAATTTTTAACAAATTCTCTTTCTATATTTTCAGTGATTCCACCTGGTGATAAATTATCATTTCTTCTCAGTTTCCTCACTGGAATCTAGGGTAGAAGTTGCCTTGATTGTTTTCACTGTCTTTTGAAAATTTAAAGTACAAGCAAAATAAATCAAGTTGCATCAGATGCTCTCTTCTTAGTGGTATACTAGTTTTTGAATGCCATTGGGACATCTGGCTTCTTTACTAATTGGTAGATGATTATGAAGAAATTGACATTGTTTTTCTTTAAAGAAATTAAGTAATAAAAGTTCAGAAATCATCTCTGATTTCTGTTGAATAGAAATGTGTGTATGTGTTGGAAGAAGGGCAGTCTATCTAGTCTGGAAGGCAGCTACATATACTGCTAAGAACTTGGCATGGAGGTTATATGATTTCCACACCTGTTAACATCTACATAGGATGCCCCTGCTACCAGAGAGCATGCACTATGACATACCATATGATGTTTCTATAACCATTAAGAGTAAGATTTCCAACAATATAGATATCATGTTTTAATTATGCAGCAGCAGTAAAACTCTCAGGAAGTTTTACCATGTTAAGAATCAAGGAATAAATGAGTCTTTGTTTATAAATTGAATTTTTACAAAGATGAACTCAACATGTATATATTACTGAGTTTAAAGATGAATGCTCAATTTAAAATATTACCTTACCTAAATATGTACAGCTTGCCAGTATAGGCTGCATTTACCCCATGACATGAGTCCAGATTTTACTTGTGAAAGAAGCAGAAAAGAAAATGTATTATGAAAAATATGTACACAACTTTAAAGAAAAAAGACAATAACATATAGAAATTCTTTATATCTACTGCTCCATCCCTAATTTTTAATAAAGGGGTCTAATAATAGCAGAAAGTATCCAAAACATAAATGGCACATTGAGAAAAATTCTCCAGTGTTGATCAAACTAGAGGTTTACTTGTGATACATAGGTGTATGTGTTCATGTGCCTAATATGCATTGAAATTGACAATACTCCATTTTGAAGTCTTGAAGCTGTACTATTATCTATATAGCAATTGAGGCTTGCTGTTGGATTACCATACAAAGGAGATAACTTCGTGTGTGTGTGTGTGTGTATGTACATATACATATATACACACACAATTAGAATCAGAGCCTTATCAAAGTCTATGACTATAAATTCCTGAGGGCAATGACCAGAGTCATTTGTTTACCACTCTATTTCAGCATAGCAAACTCTTCATAAACACCATGAACAGATTTACCAAACTAGGCAGCGTTTCGCATACAATTATTTTCAAAATAGTTGCTTTATTGCCTATTTGAATGTTTTTCCATTATACTGTTAGAATCTTAAGCCTGAGGTTTGTGTCTTGTTCACAGGTATATGCCTACTACTTAATCAGTATGCCTTGCACATAGGAAATTCTCAAAAATGTTTGTTAAATGGCTACACCAGTAGCTATTACTACTCAAGGTCGTAGCTACACATAAGTGGCATAGTGACCTGTTACAATTGTTCCTGGTGGTTTGAGACCCAACTTAAGCTTTGGCTCTAGACTAGGCAACAGCTTTCTTAGTTCATTTTTCCACCATGGGGTGAATTCTTTCCATTTTATTATTTTAGTTTTCATTAAATTATTTCTGATTAAATGTTACCTACTCAGTGAAACTGTGGCCACCTTCTCCTGTCTTCCACAGCAGAATGCATTCTCCCCATCACCCCTGTGATCCTATGACCCTTTAATTATTCCACTAGCACAGCATTTATCACGCTTTACTGTGGTTATCTGTTTATATCACTATATCCTACATTAACTTGTTACCCCTTTGAAGCTTTTACTCTATCATTTTTTTAAATCTCCAGCCTTAATAGAGGGTGAAACACATGTATTGGTCTCCATATTTGGTTAAGGTAATTACCAAAGAGCCAAAGACACCCTGGTTTGGAAAGAAATGTGTTTTATTATCTTTTTACTGTTAAATGTTGTGACTGTGGGTTATGGCTTAATGAGGGATATGGCATTTAGGAAGCATGTGACTCTTAGCAGATAGAAATTCCCGGAGAGAATCACAGAGGACAACTAGGTATTCCTCGAAAGGTGCCTGCCACTTGTAAAGTACCCATTTAAGCATCTTGAGATCACTGTTAACGCTCTCAGCATCCTTTCGAGAGTCTTTTTTTTTTTCAGGGTCACGTCTTAAACAGAAAACACCTGAATGCACCCAGCATTGGCACCCACTGTAAATGAATCTGGTGAGAGAGTGACTGGTACCTTATGGGCTTTGCGTACCTCTGTGTGTGTTTTCATCTATTTTTTGTTTTTTTTTTTTTTTAAAGACTTATTTCCATCCTTCCCAGAGTGTTTTCTGGGGTATTTTTTTCCCAGAGGATGGCAATAGTTGATGCTTTAAGAAAATACTTTATGATTAAATACATTTGGAGAATGGAGGGTAAAGTAAAACAAAACAAAACAAAACAAATGTAGGAACCCTGAATTAAGATTTTTCGGAGCCTCTAATACACAAATGAACACTGAATTTTCAAGGGAAATAATATGTAATGTTTTCCAGAAATTATTTGACAATGGAAACTTATTTTAACTTTTATGATGCAACTATAAAGATACACTTTATGAAGTATAAATCAATACCATTGAATTTTCCCTACTCCTAGATAGCCTCATCAAATGTTCCCTTATTCATATACACAACTCTTCCTGCATGACTCAGATCCTGAGAGAAGCTCAGGAACATTTCCTCAACTGGTGCTAATGGCATTACAAGACATGCCACATGAATATTCTTTCTTAAATTAAGTTTTAAATGAATACGTCGGCTCAAAAGTAACTGCCACATGCACAAATAAAAATGTCATGCTAGTGTACGGATTCCAAATCTATTAGACTTTTAAATAATATTATATGTTATTATAGTGACAGTGTGTTCCTCTTTTATTCCTCTGTCCTTTTCAGAATCAATTCTACCCTTATCACAGTAAAAGAAAAAAATTTGGAAACAAGAAGTGCAAATTACCAAATGTATAACAATAAAAACACAGAATGTGTTTGTGCTATTGTGTGAAAAATAACTTTGGCTAAGATCTCAGATGTCTCTAACTTCTCAACACACAGGAAAAGTTAATGAAAGTGACTTCAGAATCCTGCTCTGTGAACAGGGATACATTACAGTTATTATTCAAGCTACCCTGTGATTCCATGTACATTTCACCATGTGAAGTTCTTAGACATTGCTTTTGCTCGGCAAGAATTTATATTCTTACAATTCTGGGATTGTTTAATAATCACTGTGCTATAGTCCAGAATTAATGACATACCAATACAATAAGATGGTTGATAGAACTAGAAAAATAACAACATGACTAGTCAGAGATTTATTAAGGAGAACAGATATACATAAGTAAACATAGAGCCAAAACCCATACCTTAGATATTGCACAGATAGATGCTTGGATGTGATAAGGTCAATGAAATTTATTGAGAATGTCAAATGAATTCATTTGTTAACTCATTAACAAGAGACTGGTTGTCTCTTTAAAATGAGGTATATCCTCTCTTCAGTTGCTTAAGGTTATGTTATAAAGGAATAAAAATATTATTCTTCAATGTTATATTTTTCGAATTTGTCATAAGTTAATATTTTAATGTGTCAGTTTGAGATGCACAAAAACATTCAGAGGATTCAAACCCTCAAGTTAATAGACTGAACTTTGAAATTGATATGTTAATACGTAATAGTATATCACTCTAATATTACTCTATTTCCTCAGGCTTACTAAACACCTACAACACATTAAAATATAGTCATTTTCAGTTCCAAAATACTGGTCTCTTTTTTTTTTTTTTTTAAGAAATTTGCTTACAAGCTTTGGTTTTTGGCATGATATCGATGAGTATGAAATATCTCCACTATCAGTGAGTAGGAGGCCGAGCTGCTCATATCCACAGCTGGAATGGATCTGCTTCTATTAAAAATGGGAAATAGCAGCTGCAGGGAACATAAATTGTGCAATTGATTTGATTTTGCAAAGCAAACACATTCTTCGTGTTATGATTTAGCTTGCTAATTAGGCCTTGCATAATCAAAGGAAATTTGAAAGAAAATAATTCTGAATTAAGCTCAACTTCTACATCTTCTGACATGTCCTTGTAATATCTTCCACATTTTCAAGATCAGTGTATCTCAAAATGAATGCCTTGAAAACAAAAGAAGGATTTGCAAATAATGTCCCTTTGGGTGAATGTGTCCTATTACAAAATGTGAATGAAGTCAAACAGAAGAATATTGACTGATCTTTGACACTTGGGTCTCAGAAATTATGCAAACCAAAAGCATACATCTTTTCTTATTTTGGATCAGGTATCTGCAAACTTTTCCTGTAAAGGGCCATACTAAATATTTTAGGCTTTGTGTGTCATATGCTCCATAATGCATCTAGCCAACTTCTATTTTTAGGGGGAAAGCAACTATAGATAATTTGTAAATAAATGGGTGTGGCTGTGTTCCAATAAAACTTTATTTACAAAAATAGGTTGTGGGTTAGATTTGCCAACTCTTGGTTTATTTAATTCTCAGAAATAAAAGTTAATGATAGTGTGCAAACTTCAATAAAAAAAGAAAAAATAGAATATCAGCCTAAACCATGACTAGAAATAAAAAATTTACTATATATTAACAATTTAATTATCAGAAAGATGTTATATTCTAAACATATATAACATATTACAATAAAGAATAAAAATACATTTTAAAAATGAAAAAAATAACCTACACAGTAGTTCTAAATGTGACTTTATGTTGTCAAGCCAACACTGTGCCATACGTATTTCATATCCTATGTATAAAGAAATTCCGCATATGTGGTATGTATATATGTATATGTACGTGCAAATGCGTATGTATGTGTATATAAATATATATATGCATATGGAGAGAGAGAAAATATATACAGCACATTTTATGACATATGTGTGGGGTGAGAGGGGAAAGTGGAAACGTATTGCAGAATAAGCCAAACCTTGACTAATGATGGAATAAAAGCAAATATATTAGCAATTCATGACTTGTATTTGTCTATAATTTATATGTAGCTGTTTAACCAGTCAACATATAATGTTGAGTATTTCTTATGAGCTGACAACTTTTCTGGTGTTAATAGAGATAACAGAAGTAAATCATACTTGCCTTTCAGAAGCTCACGATATAATTGACATACATGCATATATTCTCATAACTAGAAAAATTATAAACAAATATCTATGTATAATGTGATATATATATATAGCACATGATGATAGATAGATAGATAGATCTATCTTACACCAGTAGTACACACAACAAATGTTCAAGAAATTGGGAAGGAAGACAGAGAATTGTGAGCTGTGTGGTGTCAATGAAAGACCCTTAAAACAGCATAGGCTTTGAAATATGATTAACATGAACTAGATTTACATAGGGGGAAGGAAATATTATTTTAGGTTGTGCAGAACACCGTGCACTGGTAATGGGTAGGAAATTTCAAGATGGGCTAATGGGGGAGATAAGAATTTCAAAAGATAGATTGGGATACAATTGGAAAAAGAGCCTTGAATCTCATATAAGAAAGTGTTAACTTTATTCTGTAACCAATGTAGAATCAGTTATTGATCAGAGAAGCAACTAGACGAAACTGCTTTTCAAGGGGATTACTCCAGTAGGGGTTGTAAAATAAGGTGAACCCAGAAGGTGGCAGAAGACATGGGGACTGTTTGTATACAGAAGACACTTTCCATGCAAATCCATTTATCAAAATCTTGCAAAGTATTCACAGACCATCTCAAGTAACCGTGGAGGTGTTCCATGATGAGCTGAGCATGATTGAAACAGTGTGGTGGCAATGCCAATGGAACTGAGCAGATGTGTATCACTGAGCTAGTCTCAAGGAACTATCAGAATAACACCTGGCATTTCATTTCCTTAATGAAAATTTACTATTATGAGCCAGGGAGTATATCAGGCAATGACATTTTTACTTGCATTCACATGTTTTCTCTTACACAAAAAAAGAGACAGAGCCTGCAAAGTGATTGGGACTTTGACATGAAAATGTCTAGCGTAACACAGCAATAGGTGTTTAAGGAAAAACAGCCCCAATATTAACAAGTACAGTTTGGAATCAAACAAACTGGAGAAGTGGTAACAAATTTTAAACAAGATTCTTTGAAGTTAATGTGCTGTTATATGTAGTGAATCTCCACACCAGGAATGCTACTGGCTCAGCGTCTTTGTATTGTTTTCTTTATCTAGGATGTTCTTTGCACAGGATCATTCCCTTACTTCATTCAGGACCTAGCTCAAATGTAACCTCTTCTGAGACCTTCCCTAACCACACACCCAATCTCAGCTAACCATTATCTTCATTACTTTCTATCCTATTGTTCTACCTTATTTTTTCATCATTCTTAACACTATATGAAATTATTTATTCTTTTTGTTTTGTTTTTCCCTGGTCTTTGTAGATTTTTTGAGAATAGAGACCTTGACTTACTTTGTCATTGCATATCTCTGGTGCCTAGAACAGAACTTGGCCCACTGTAAGCATTCAATATACATTGCTGAATGAATAAATGAGTGAATAAATTTAGAAATAACTGCATGTGAGCAGAATTAGCCATTTCCCATTACCACCACGAGCTCAGCTCCTCATCACTTCTTAGATAGGTTAAAGCAAATACCTCCTATTTCTCTTGAGTTTCCAATCTTCCATTTCAAATTGTCCTTACACACTTATAGAGAGGTTAATCTTACTAAAACACCATTCTAAGCAGGTCAGTTCATATAATTGGGTATCTTCCTCTCTTCTGTGCGGTTAACGCTGAAATTCCTCATCCAGTAATTCAAAGCTCTCAGGAATCTCACTCTGCCTCAGCTATCCAATGCCATTTGCTAATTACAAAATACTTTTTTGTTCTCAGTCAAGCTGTTTTCTTGACAGTTGCCTGCAAACTCTAAGCTCATTCTTGTCTTTGTGCTTTTGCATGGGGACTGTTTGTATACAGAAGACATTTTCCATGCAAATCCATTTATCAAAATCTTGCAAAGTATTCACAGACCATCTCAAGTAACTTACCCTCCATGAAAGCTTCTCTGACCTATTATACATTTTGTCTTCATCCTGGAGGTAAATAAGTTTTTTAATGTTTTCTGTTACAATGTTTTCGGATGACTTTTAAAATGTTTTTCCTTCACTGGAAATTTACAAACATCTCAAGGGAATCCATCTTTGGGAGTTAAAGGTAACTTCCTCTAGCAAGGAATCTACCATAATAAGTGGTGTGTATTTATAACTACTTCTTTAATTCAAGTACAATTTAATTATGTATTCCTTTTCTTTTATTATGGTTACTAATCTGAGTTTCTTTTTATATATAGAAACATTTATGTGCACATATTAGAAGTGACAAATACTTTCTGGTCCTTAAGTTAAAATGCCTAAGGAATATTCCTTTGCAAAGTTCTGCCGCTAAGGGTGCCCTTTTGGGGCATCTGGTTTATGGGACCGCCCACACTGTGTGCCTGCCGCTTTCCCCACGGTATGATCTACTTCCATTTTGTATTGCTAGAAGCAAGCTGGTAGGTTTGCTCCTTTAATTACCCTACTGTGCCACATCATGCTACCTTGGGCCACGGCATGCTTTGTCCTTTTTTGCTTCTGCTTTTCAAGCAAGAACATGTATTACTTTCTCTTCTGTTACCGCTGTTTAACCATTTTCTGACAAGCCAGCCGCTGCACATACACACTGCTCCTATTTTATGGTACACACAAGTCTTATAAGTCTTTTAAATGCTTTATTTCAAAGGAGAAGTTTTATCAGTGTCTTCTAAGAGTCACGCATGGTGGATTATCTCCTCTTCATTACATCTTTAGTTAGTGTTCCTACTCCATCACAGATGCTTGTTTAAAGTTTGTTCTTTGGAGTTTTTGTAATATATCAATGTAGCCACATTTCGTGCCTTTTTAGATTATTAGCAAAAATATAAATGCCAAATTCCTCTGTTTAGCTTATATATGTCTTATTCTTACTTCTATGATTTGTGGTTGTTTGTATCTTTACATACATACATATTTGAAAAGGAAATTGCATCCCATCTCCTAAATCCCTGGACCATGCAAGTTTCCTTTGCTGTTTGCGTCAATGAATATACTTACTCTCCTCAATTAAATAGGGCAGGATGTGCTGTTCATACGTGCTTTAATTCACTTAATGACAGTGAATGATTGAACAGGGCTGCACTAATTCTGTTTCCATGGAATAGCTTTTGGGCTTTAGAGTATTTCTCAAAAAAGCCAAACTGCTTCCAGAGCTGTAAGATTAGATCTATTCTTGATACCAAACAGCCTCTGCAACTTAGGGATATAATTGAGAAAATTTTTGTAGTGCTTTTTAGTTTTTATTGTATAGCAAACATGACACTTTCTCTTTCACAGTAATTGCCCAAGAAGCATTGTGAATCTGGAACAATATAAGGATTAGAAAGTAAGGATAGGAGTATACAGACTAAACATCCATATAGCAGAGCTGAATACTGCAGAAGGAATTTGGCCAAGATTTTTCTGGAGATCAAAACAAAAAATGGTGGCATAGATTGGCGGGCCATATGACAGGAAAGAAAAAAAAGATTAAAATATTTAAACACTTTCTTCTTTTTTTACACATTTTACTCTGAACAATTTCAGACAAGAGAAAATATATAAACAATATAGTGAATGCTGCTAAAGTATATAGCATAACCCTCTCTTATTTCACACTCTATTCCCTCGGAAGGAAACATTAACAAAAATGTTTTTATTTGTACTTCTCAGGCACACTTTATTCTCTTCCTATCCCTATGAAATAATATTTTTATTCAATATGGTTTGTGAAATTCATCAGTGTTAATATATGCAGCTCTAGGTCATTTATTTGCAATGCTATATAGTTTTAAATAAATATGCTACACTTTTCTTTATGGCTGTTATAATATTGTTACTATGCATGTCTCCTTGTACAAAGAGTTTCTCTGTATACCTGGAAGTAGAATTTCACAGGTTATTTCCATTATTTTTTTTTTTTTAAGAAAAAGGGAGATATGGAGGGCGGGGCAGAGGGAGAGGGACAGAGAGAATCCCAAGCAGGCTCCTCACCCAGCACAGAGCCCAACGCAGGGCTCGATCTCATGACCCTGAGATCATGACCTGAGCTGAAATCAAGAAGAGTTGGATGCTTAACCGACTGAGTCACCCAGGTGTCCCCATTTCCATTTTCTATGAACCATATAGTGTATAGCCAACTTTCTGTCAGAGGAGGCTATACCAAATACATTTGTGTCAGTAGCATAACTTTCATGTATCCAACTTTTTGAATTATTAGACTATTTTTTTTGGCCAATTTGGTGTAAAATTACATATGATTGTTGTTTCTGTTTGGAATCCCTTTATTTAGTGCAATTGGTAAGCTTTCTATAATATTTTTGTGTTTTGGGGTTATTTCTTCCATCAAAATGTATCTTTAGCCACATTTACATGAGATTTTGTTTTTTTTGTTATTAATCTGGAGATGGTTTTCATAGAGTCTGTTCACTAATCCTCTGTCAGTTAGAGGCATTGCAACACATTTTCCCTGTGTGCCTTGTATTTGTCACGTTTCATGAATAGGAATTTTTAATCTTAATGCAATAAAATTTAACTCCTTTTTTCATGGTTACTGTTGTTTGTGCCCTGAGATCCTTTCCTAACAAAAGCCAATATAGCATTTTTCTACAAATTTTGGTTTTCATATTTATGTTTTTAATCAATCTGTAATTTGTGTGTGTGTGTTGCAAGGTTGGAGGATAACTATTTTATTTTCCACCTGATTAACTAATTGATCAACCACCACGTTTTACTAAATAGTTCATCCTTTCTTCTTAATCTGTAGTATTTCTGCCATCATAAATAAAATTTTCATAGATGCATGCTTATGATTCACTCATAATAAATCTCAGTATCTTATAATAAATATATGACAATAAATCTTGGTAACTGGGAACTCTCATCACCTTTTATTCTTTTTTAAGATTGAGTTGTCTATTTTTGGCCATCTGATCTTCCAATTTTTTTTTTTTAATTTAGCTTGTCAAGCTCATGAAAAACCCACTCAGAATTTTGATTTGTATTGCAGTGAAGAAATTTTCATCTCTAAGATAATGCGGTCTGCCATTAATGTGATATAACTCTACTATATTTTTAGGTATTTTTAATGACTTTAAATAAAATGTTATTTTTTTCCATACAGATCTCAAGCATCATTTGCATGTATACCTAGGTATTTTATATTCTTGTTCTTAATACAAGTGACATTTAAAAATTATGCATTTTAAAAAATTGGGTATAAAAGCCATTGATTCTTCTTTACCAACCCAGCCATCTTGTTATATTGCTATTTTTCTAATAGTTTTTAGTTCTTTTGACTCTTTTACATGGATAACAAATAATCTGTGGATGATTATATATATCTTAGCCATTTATAATCTTTATTCTCCTTTACTCCTTTTATTTTCATGCTCACCAGAACTTTCAGTCCTAGGGAGAATTAAAGTGGTGGCAATGGACCTCATTGCCCTACTCTTGACTCTAAAGGAAATGTTTATGAATTCTGCCAGTGACACTCTTGTAGTCTTCCTTCAACAGAGTAAGGGATTTATAATCTCTTCCCAGCTTAATAGAAGCTTCTTATTATTTTATCATTAATGGTTAGTATTAATGAATGTTACATTTTATCAAATGCTTTTCATGAGACTTTGGAGAGGGCCATATTGTTATTTCCTTCAATCGGGGTGGAAGATTACACTGATTTTCTAATGTTAATTCATTTTTGCATTGCTGGGATAAATACATCTTTGCTTGATATATTAATCTCATATATTGTTAGAATGTATTTAATAATACTCATTTTGGATTTTTGTATGTCTTTTTGAATGAGATTTACTTATAATTTTCTTCTCTTGTGTCTTTAGCTACTTAAACATCATCAAGATCACACTAGTCTCATGAGAAAAATTTGGGAATATTATTTCTTTTTATCTAATTTATACAGTTAGGCTTTTCTGTATTTTGGGCAGTTGTTAGAATTTATTTGTAAAATGGTATAGGCCTGGGAGTTTAATAATTATAGTATTTGATTGGCAGATTTATAGCTACTCATTAATCTGATTAAATTTTCTGAATGATAAATATATCCAAATTTTCTATTTCTTTAAGTTACTTTTCTTGTTTGAGGACATTTACCAGTTTATGTTTTCAAATTTAATGATCTGGAGTTTTTCCTAATGTTTCCTTTAATATTTTATTCTCTAATCTATCTGTAATTACATTTCTTTTTATTTTTACTAATATTTGTTCATGTCTTTTCTTTTTTCCTTGATTATTCTTGTCAAAAATTTGTCTATTATTCAGTCTTTTTTTATTTTTAAACACAGTTATGGTTTTATTGATCTGCTCTAATATTTGCTTTTATCTTTATTTTTTCAGTTCTTACACTTCATTTGGGTGTGTTTTGTTGTTGTGTTCTAAGTTCTTTGGTTGGATGCTTAGCCTGATAGTTTTATCCAATGCAAATGGTTAAGGTGTGTGTTTCTTCTATACACTTCAGCTATTTTTCATAGATTTGATATATAATATTAGTAGAGTTCAAATTATTTTCTAATTTTTATAATACTGCTTCTTTGAAGTGTATCTTAAATTTTCCTGTTGCTCTTTTTAAACTTCTTTTGTTATTGGTATCTAAATTATTTTATTTAGAGAACAACTGTTTTTCACTGTTGTATGTATACTTGAGAAGAATATATTTTTGTAATTGTTGGATGCGCTTTTTTGTTTTATTTTGTGATACTCTGCATAATTTTTTCAAATTAATTGTCCAGTTCACTAATTCTATTTTCAGCTGGGTTGCATGCATTTTCATTTATCTGTTGAGTTTTAATTTTAAAAATAATAGTTTTCATTGCTGCAAATTCTCTTTTGTTTTTTTCAGACCCACCTTGCTTATATTTGTAGTTTCTTTTTTCTGTATATATGTAATATATGTTTTATACTCTTTTTCTGATATTTCCAATTAAATTATATTCTGGCAAGTTTAATTATACTATTGCTTCTGATGATTTCCCTTCATGGTGGCTTATTTCTTTAGGTGCTCTATAATTTGGTCTGTGAATTCCTGTTTCATGTAGCTTTAACTGTAAAAATTCCTTGAGACATGGCATGAACATATGTCCCTTAAGACTAAAAGTTGGTTTTACTTCTGTCACATAATTCTGGGAGCTATGAACACTGCAATTTATTTATTTTTCTTATTTTCTGAACCCTACATATAAGATAAATGCAAACCTCAAGTTGCAGAACTGCCGTACTATGAATTTTAATTCTTAGGAACTTCCTTTATTCCATGTTGCAGATCAACACAGACTTATTTCTTTGTGACCTCCTTAGGGCAATAAATAGATTTTTTTTTCCCAGTCTTCTTTTGCCCTGGCTGTAATCTTTCAAGAGTCTCAGGTTTGTGTGGGACCTCAGTTCTTTATCCTTGGCTTTTTTTTTTTTTTTTAAACTCTGAGTGGCTTTTACAGTCTTCAGTTCTAGGTTCCTGAGATCTGTAGAGACCCTTGGGGCAGAAACAGCTTCAGTTTCAAATAACAACTCTGGTTTTCTGACTTCTTTGATTTTGGATTCTGGGTATTTTCCTTTAGATTCATGTGAACTCAAGTGTGCATCTGAAAGATTGTTTGCTATATTTTACAGAATATTTCTAAATGTTTTATAGAGAGGACTATTTTTTTTTTAAATTTCTATAGTAATGGAGGGGAAAAAACCTCTCTTTTGAAGTTCTCAGAATGTTAGGCTTTAGACCTAGTATCTATTTATGAGAATAAGATAAAGGCATTTTCACTCTAAATCAAACTTTAGTATAAAACAATAATAACAAAAAGTATAAAACTTCCAAGCTTATAGATTCCCCCTTGAACAAATAACTCAACCTTCATCACATTTGCTTTATTACCTATTTTTATCTCTCTGTAATCAATAATAATATATTATAAATTTACTTTCTGATCAAATAATCTTCTGTCCCAATAATTTGCTTAAATATTCTGTCAATGATTGATTCTCTAATTGCTATTTTCTTCTTGGTGTACTTTCAAAATAATTTTACTCTTACATCCACCAAGATGTGTAATACACAGTTGTACTTCGAGTCACATCCTATAAATCAATTAACCAAATGCCTGATTAGATTCTCATACCTAATGCCTAATAAACTAATAAAGCTAAGACAGGTAATGTTACAAATGACAGGGATTAAATTTATTTCTTATGCTTATTTTTTTGACCTCAAGTGTAACTATTGTTTATGTCTTTGTTTCTAGAAAATCTAGTGACAAAGTCCTTGAAATGAAACTCCCAGTCTATAGGCATGACAAGATTTTACTGGACACAGTGATCTTTTCCATCCCTTAACTTACTTACCAGATTTTAAGGCTTCATAGACATACTACATTTGACTATCAACTGATCCACTAGGATTGCTTATATAAAAAATCTCAAGGTACATTGATCTAGAAGTATACTATTGATTCAAATGGAAATTTATTTTATTGGATAAGGGAACAACATCAGGTTTAGTTAGTGGAAAAAGTCACTAAATGAAATCACAGAAAGTAGCACAGGTCACCAAAATATTGTAGGGAAAAGGTAAAATGAATAGAGTGATAATAAAAAGTTTGAATTCTTACACCTGAAATGAGGCAAAAACAAAACAAAACAAAACACAGTTTAGACAAGTAAAATTAAGGTTTTCGTTACTGTCAAACTAAGTATCTATGACTTTTGGTTGCTCAACAATTGGACTACTCACTATTTCCAGGACATCACAATGACACTACTCCCATAAAACAGGAATATGATTGCTTCCACCACTTAGGGCAAACATTGGCAAATATGGCCCATGGAACAAATTCATCCCATTGCCTATTTTTGTAAATAAATGTTTACTGGAACCTAGCTCTCACTCACTTATGTATTGTCTATTGAGACATTCATACTGAAAGTGGTAGAGTTGAAAAGTTGGGACAGAGACCATCTGGCTTGCAAAGTGTAAGATAGTTACTAGTTAGCCTTTTACATAAGAAGTTTCCCAACTTCTGGCTTAAGGAATGTCTGTGGAAGTCTGGGAGAATTTTTTCTTTCAGATAAAGATACGCATGAGTTAAACTGTAGTGGTTTGATCTCGAGATGATTAACCATTAACATTTCTTGAAGTAATTGTTGATAACACTCAGTTGTGTGATTATGTTATATACCAACATCATTGTCATGAGGGAAGTTGACACTTTCCTAGGTTGGGTATAAGGGAGTGGTGGAGTTCTCACTTGATTGCGAAAGTCATAAACTAGTTTCAAGTTCTATGAACCTGGCCAATGTTTAAACCGACTCTCTCCTGGAACATTTTTATGTGTTCTTCAGAAATGCCCCTTTGTTGGGACTTGCTTTTCCTGAATTTCCCTTGACACGGTGATATACTACCAGCCCATATTTTTTTAGTGCTTCTTTAGTGCGTAGATATCTAGCAATGTTAGTTTTCTTCCTTTATGTACAGAATCAAGTATAACCCATGCTGCTGCACTCATTTATACATTTATACAGCTACAACTAGTCTATGCATTGTTTTCTACAATCTAATAATAATGCACTAGCAGCTTCTACTTAGTTCCTGCCAACAAATCAGCCATTTCTGGCTTGTGAGATTTTTCCAAATGGGATTCAGATTCAGGAGACAAATGTTTTCTGAATTAATCCTATAGAAACTTTTCTTCCTAGGCTTTTGGTGATGGGTCAATATCCCTTACCCCTTTTTCTTCTGGGAGTGGAGCTCATAGCATAGCTTATAAGAAGGAAATCCTTCCAAAACCAACCCTCTTACTCTTAATTATTTAATAACCTTGGTATATATGAAGAGTTTAAGAGTATTAACTAGTTCTTAGAAAGCAATTTTGAAATTTATGCATAATAATCTGTCTCTGGTACCTGATAGCTATCAAACCATGGTGGCTCAGACAAACTAGACAAGTCTCATTTACACATGCCATTTTATTGACCTAACTGTGTGATAAAGCATGGGCCAACTTAGACCACCAACTTATTGCCGTGGTTGCTGAACATTTTATAAGTTAGGAACTGCCTTCATCATGGCTATGTTCTCTGAAAAGTAGCCATGATGTAATATAATAGTGAGGATTTTTATTTATTTATTTATTTATTTATTTATTTATTATGTTATGTTAATGAAATAACATGTATGAAATGTACTACTACAATGCCTGGCACAGAATAGAGATTTAATAAATGCATGTTCCTTTCCCTAATGCACATAATGATTAGCATACCAAGCCATTTTATCAGAAGTCTCAAATTTGCAACTTGTAAGCTGAATTCCCTGTAGGGAGATAACTAACTAGAGCTTGGTACCAGAAACCCACTTTTGACAAGACTTTTACTCTTCAGGTCACCAGAGTTTCCATCAACATGCCTCACACATTTTCCTTATCTGACATGTCCAGACATGCATTTACATTTGAAAACTTTGGCTTATAAAGTAAGATCCAAAATTCCCCTTTTCCCTGTTCATTAATGAAATCATCATAGCAACTTACTTGAATATATAGCTCAGATCCCTGCAATCCCTAACCACAACGTGTTGCTAGCTTACCTCTGACATCGTTTCTTACCTTTTCTCTATCTTTCACTCTGTTCTGGTCACATTGACCTCTGTTGTTCCTTGAATATAAAAAGTTGAAACCATCTCAGGACTTCTCAATTGCTGGTTTCTCTGAATGGAACATATTTTTCCCATATACCTGCCTAGTTTGTCCCAACACTTCTTTAGGTTCATGTTTGAAACAGAAGCATCACCTTCACAGAGAGGCTTCCCTGACCACACTGTCTAAAATTGTTTCTCTACTCTTCTCTAATACCCTGCTTTACTTTTATTCATAGTAGTTGGTATAAAAATAATATGTAACATAGTATATGTTATGTTCACTTATTTATTTACTGTTTTCTGGGCCCTCAATAGGATGTAAGGTCCAGAAGAACAGGCTGCTATGCTATGGCCAGTACCTGGAATAGTGCATGGAACCCAATAAGCAGTCAATATATATTTGTTGTTGTTTACTGAGATATAACTGACATATAACCTTATATTCATTTTAGATGTACAACATGATGATTTCCTACATGTATGTATTGCAAAATGATTACCCCAGTAAGTTTAGTTAACATCCGTCACCACACATAGTTACAATTTTCTTTTCTTGTGATGAGAACTTTTAAAATTTATTGTATTAGCAATATTCAAATATATAATGCAGTATTAACTATGGTCATTATGCTGTACATTACATCCCTAGGACTTAACTTCTTTTATAACCGAACATTTGCACATTTTGACCTCCTTCACTCATTTTACCCACCCCAACCCCTCGCCTCTGGTAACCACCAATATGTTCTTGTTTTTAAGATTTCACATATAAGTGAGATCATATGCTATTTGACTTCTCTGCCTGACTTATTTCACTTAGTATAATCGTCCATCTATGTTGTCACAAATGGCATTATTTCTTTCTTTTTATGGCTGAATAATATGTGTGTGTGTGTGTGTGTGTGTGTGTGTGTACCACATTTTCTTTATCCATTTATCTGTCAATGGACACTTAGGTTTTAATATTTGTTGATTATTCAGAATTAGGAAAATTTCAAGGAATAATATAGAGCTAGTGTTAGAGCATGTGGTGGTTGTGATGGGGTGGCAGTGGTGGGGATTATAATTCACAAATCTAGTCAAGTGATATGAATTCAAAAGCTTAGCCTTGGACCTGATCCCTCCCTCCCCCTCATCCTCAACTTTTCTTCTTTTTTTTTTCTTTTTAGAGAAGCAGAGAGGGCAGAGGGAGAGGGAGAGAGAATCTTAAGCAGGTTCCACGCCCAGTGCAGAGCCCAATGTGGAGCTGGATCTTACAACCCTGAGTTCATGACCTGAGCTGAAATCAAGAGTTGGACGCTTTAACCAAGGTGCCTCATCCTCCTTAACTTTTAACAAAGTCTAAAGTGAGGCAAAGATGAACTTTTGACTTCTTTCTTTTGACTTTTGGCTTCAATTTCTTGCATCAACTTGGATGGACCATGATGCTCTGATAATTGTCAAACATTATCCTGCATGTTTCTGAGGATGATTTTTGGTAGAAATTAACAATTAAATATGAGTAAAGATGCCTGCCCTCTATAATGTGGGGTGGACACATCCAATCAAGTGAAGACTGTAATAGAACAGAGACTGATCTCTCCAAAGAAGGAATTTTGCCAGCAGGCTGCCTTTGGCCTTGCCCTGCACAGTGGATCTTCCCTGGGTCTTCAGCTTTCTTGAACTTCCTATAGGTTTTTGACCTGTCAGCCTCCTTAATCACATAAGCCAATACCCTAAAATCAATCAATCAATCTCTCTCTCTCTGCATGCATACACACACACACACACACACACATCCATCCATCCATTTGCTCTGGAGAACTCTGACCAATATAGCTTCCAAAATGGGCTATCACCTTAAATATCTAAAACTAACATATAAGCCCAAACTCTCATATATTTATGTTCTGTAGCATCTGAGACTTAATTACTTTTGAAGTTGGCTTGAAAATGACAAAACAAATTAAAGGGGGGAAAATTAAAGGATTAAGCCATATTAATAAAAATAAGTGGATCCATGCATACAGACAAAAAGTCTATACTGAAACTCTGACTTTTCAAATGTAAGCTTTATTTTGTCCTAAAGTATTTATTTCTCAATATAATTACAATATCAGCTGTACTTTGGTATTATATTATATATTATGGTCTAGGAATCTGGTCCTAAGCCAGCATAGATGGTATGCTATGTAAAGCAAGAGAAAAGACAGAAGAGGAGCCCTCCTCCAAGTGAAGATAAATTAGCTTTGACCTTCCAACTACAGCATGAGCAGAGATCCAGATAATGAAAAAGATAAAGAAGGTCACAGAAGCACTGGGGAGCAACATGGCTAGATCTGAAGAGTGAATGTTAGATGAACTTATCTATCCCTTTCCATTCTCATAGGAAGCAGAGGCAGAAGTGTGAAAGGATGACATCTGCCCCCAAAGGTCTGGGCCTCACTCAGTGCTTCTCTTCCCATGGAGGCTGGAAGAGGAGGCTGGAGCAGTGCAAAATGGAAAGCTGCACATGGGGTGACCTCACCCCATAGTTACAGTGACTCAATCAAATTCTCATCAGTTACATCAGTTTCCTCTTCTTTAAGGATGATCTAAGAAAAGGAAAAGTAGTCTCTTTCACAGAACATACATGGGTGAAAATATAGAGAGAAAAACAATGAGCAAGTAGTGAAACATGGAAATTCCCTATATTCACAAGTAATGATGAAAAAAATACTAAATTACCAGGGAGGTAAGAGATGAACCAGGAATATTGTAAATTAAAACTAGAGAGAGTTTAATGAAAAAGAAGTGATTAATAGCCAGGAATGTTGCTGAAAGGTTGAAGATAATGAGAAAAGGTTATTGGGTAGGTGATTACATATCTAAATTTTATGACCCATGGAGGATAACAACATTTATTTACTTTTTGAGACCACCAGGTAAATTCTAAATAATTCTGTAACATGCATTACCTACCATGGCATCTATTTAAAGGACTCAAAATTTAAAAATAAACTTGCATTCAGCAAACCTGCCCATGAGGAAAAAAAAATGATTGTGCTAGCAAAAAGTTAAGGTTGAGGTTTTCAAGAACCACATCTATATTCTGACATCCGATAATTTTTTTATTACTTTATATTAATGAGATTCTTGATCTTGTTTCCTCTTTCCCAGAAATTCCTAGTTTATCCCAAATACAGTCATATATAAGTTAAGATGAGGCTGGGTTGTGTGTGTGTGTGTGTGTGTGTGTGTGTGTGTGTGTGTGTGTGCACGTGTGTTTCAGAAAGCTTTACCTGAACTTCTGCACTTATACAACAACACTCTAGTCTTAAATTAACTAGAATTTAAGTACTCCCTCAACCTGGAACAGTTTGTTGTCCATTTTTGGACTCAGAATTTAGCAATGTTCCAGACATACAATAAGTATAAACCTTTATTGACTAAATAAAAGAATGAATGATGATTGGGTCATTGGTAAAACCAACATAAAACATGCTACCATTGTTACATTTTGACTCTGGTTTGGGGCAGCCAATTTGTAGAAGTGGAATTCACAGTGCAGAATATTTTAAAATAGTGTAAAATATGAGTTGAGGAGGATACAGAATCAAAATTAATAGGAGTATGGTCAAGGAAGACTTCCTGAGGGAAGCCAATGTAGAGCTGATCTTAAAGAATTCAACAGGCATGGAATGGAAGTAGGTGCAGGAGTGTGTTTGAAATAAGTGTATTGGGAACAAGGAGAACATTCAAGGCTGGGAAAGAATGAGGAGCAAAATCTTAAAGCCAGTTTCTGGAAAAAAAAAATATGTGGAGGAAAGCAAGCCAATTTATCTGAATGGACTGAAGAGGACCTGTTTGCTGGCACAACAGAGGCAAGAGTCAGGTGGAGAGGGCTACTGGGGATCGCAAGATGAAGAGTTTGGATTTAATATGGTAGACACCAGGGCGCTCTTTTCTAAGGGTCCTTGACTAGGAATGACATGATGAAAATGGTGCTTGAGAAAGATTATTCTCAAAGCAGGGGGTCAATAGCCTAATGCTAAAAAGGGAATTTTCACCTAACACATTCACCAGAACCTTCCACTTTTGCCACCACCCTCACAGGCCTCAGTGATTATAAGAGACTTGTTTTGAAAGGCCCTGCACTTTTGGTGGCATATTTCATCCATGTTCTCTGCCAAGGGATTTCTTGTCCCTTGCTTTTCTTTTATCTTTGTACTTTAACAAATGCTCTGCCCCTGGCAAAGATAAGAACCACAATCATTTGTTTTCTGCTGCCTGTGGCAGATGTATGAAAACAGTTGCATTTTAAGCGACTTCTCTGTGTTCCCTTGACAGGGACTTCAGCTGTGATGGGGCATTAAACTTAGGGGTGAGGAAACAATCTTTACTTCATGCTCTCTCTGTTCAGAGCTTCTCCTCAGCAGGGAAAAAGCAAATCACGTACATTATTTGAAGCAATTTTGTGATTTATCCACCGGGTACTGACCTACAATCAAGTGAACTTTGCTTAAACCCTCCAAATGGATTTTTAACTGCCGCTATGGAGCAAAGGGAGACACATTCATGCAGCCACCATCTCGAAAGCAAACTTCTCTAAAAAAATTCTCTGAAAAGCCAAGGAACATGCGACATCTCTAACCTTAAATTGGCTTGAAACCCAATTTCAAAAATAGAGCAAAATCTCATCTTATTTCTTAAAAACAGGTGCCAGTTGTATAAGCATACCAAACACAATGAAGAGGACTCCTTGTTTTCTCAAAGTTTATGTTGCAAACTTAAATCCCAGTGTGATTTGGTACATGGAGACTAAAAATTAGCCAACATCAAGTATATTCTTCATGCCTGCCCAAAAGAATCTCATTAGGGAATTTAGAGTGGAGATGTTTTAAGAAATTCACACCTTGATCACAGAAAGCTATCAGATTAGGATTCACACACTACAGAGTTCTACTTCACTGACAATTTACTTGGTTGAAAATTAATTAATCAAATGGATAAATTTAATGACTAATCAAAATTTTACTAATAAATTTTAAATGAGAACATTTCCTCTACCTCGCTCTTCAAAGTAATGGTTTACCATCTTCTGGGATTGTACAAATCTTACACTCTTTGATCTCATATCAATCTCTATCTCCTCTATCAAAAAAAAGAGAATTTAACTGAATTAAATATAATTTTATTTTGAACTTATATATATATGTGTATATATATATATATATATATATATATATATTTGCTGCTTTGAGGATAAAGACCTTTTAGGATATCATATTACCGGGTTGAATATCAAGGCCACTGAGATGTGGCATAGCTACTTGCCAGCAAGATGTTTCTAGGCAATGTGACAGAGGCTGTCAGTTTCAGAGGTGCCATGTGGAAGGGGGCCTAGCAGACAGTGGATGAAGGGGGAAACAGCTAGGATAGTGAAAAGTGACAGCCATGTAATCCAGAATTTGACTGCTTTTCCACATTGTTACTGGTAAATTTTATGATCACCTGTGTGACTAAAGTGCTAGATGAATGAGGACTTAACAAGAGCAGAGAGACTATATGTGGAAGATATATCTCATTCTTAACAATGCCAAAAGGAATTGTTCCTGTCCAGGAGTTCTGGTCATAGGCATAAGCACTGGCATAAAACCCTGGAAATAATAATAGGTAATAATTATTTAGTGCTATCTGCCAAATGCTGTTACAATGGCTTCATAGGGTTATAATTCAATTCTTATAACCAACCTATGAGGTGGATATTTTATCAGCATCAGTGTTTTTAAATAGTGAAACTGGGGTACAGGAAAATCAAGTATCTTTGTCCTAAGATCATAGACCTCTTAAGGGATGAAGAATGTAAAACTACATATTAAAAAATAACATGTAAATATTAAAAGGAATGATATACATGTATGTGTTTATGCATGTATATGTGGATCAAAATGTCTGAAATGTATTAGCAAGGGAAAGAATAAGAGAAGTTTACAGACAGTATAATGATGCTTATTGACTATATATACGTTTATGCACACACACACACACACACACATATATATATACTTAAATACATAGAAGCACATATATATTATTTTGTAAAGTGGCAAAAATTTTGGCTGCATTATTTTCTGCCATTGGGTGGAAAGTAGAACTTTCCGTGATGAACTTGAATAATTAGCTAAGGAGCAAATTTTGAAGATGCAGCCTGGTTTCTCCTTACTGCTCATAGCCAATGTGAAAGAAAAGAGATACAGTAAAAAAGGAACTGTTAAGCAAAAAAGGAAGCAAAACTTAATGTTTTGGAAGATTCTCACCCTATCCACATAATGGGCTCTGAAACTGAGCCAATGTATGGCTGTACAAATTTTTGCTGGAAAGTTTGGACATGAGACTCATGGATCCAATCAACCACTTAAGCAGAAATACTGCCATCTTGGATAGAAGGGAACAGACATGGGAGGAAATGAAGAAGGCTGTCAGAATCCTGGGACTCTATAGGCAGGAAATGGGTCAACAGAGCTACTTGGATGTGGACATGTGTTGTCCTTTGAGAAAAGGAAAGAATAACTCTTCAGGTGACTCAGGGTCCTCAGGGCTGTTGCTGCCAACATGAGCCCAGAGGGTGAAGGTCCAGAGTCCTGGGCCATCTTCTTTATTAGAGAGGATAGTGTAGGTACAAAAAGCCCAGAAGAAAGGGCCAGCCCTCAAAACTCAATGGGAATATAGACATGATAATTGAATAGAGATAACACCTGAGAAGACATTTAGGTAGCATATATAAACATGGAAAGATACGCAAGATTATTAGTCATTAAAGAAATGTAAATCAAAACCACAACAAAATACCACTACAAATTTACTTGCATGGCTAAAACCAACAAGACTGACCACACCAAAAGTTGGTGAGGATGTGAATGAACTGGAAATTCATTAACTTCTAGTGGGAATGTAAAATGCTACAACTATGTACTTTTGAAAAGCCCTTTGGCAATTTTCATTTAAAAAGTTCTACCTATTCATTCTTCCCCTCCTGCATCAAAAACTAATGATGTAATATACGGTGATTAACATAACAATAAAAATTTTTAAAAAAAGAATGCCCTGCAGCTACTGTCCCGGTGTTATCCAGGGCACAAAAAAAAAAAAAAAAAAAAAAAAAGTTCTACCTAACACCCACCATATTATACAGCCCTTCCATTCCTAGGTATTTCGCCAAAAGAAAAAAGCATAAGTCCACATGAGGACTTGTACTGACTGTTCATAGCAGCTTTATTTGTAATAACCCAGAATTGGAAACAACCCAGATGTCCATTAATAGATGGATAAATAAATAAGCTGTAGTATATCCATATAATACTATTCAGCAACAACAAAAAAGTACTGATACCTACTACGATATGGATTAATCTCAGAATGATTATGCTGAGTGAAAGAAAGTAGACAGAGTACACATATTTATAATTCTATTTACATAAGACCTTAAAAACGAGAACTACAATGATAGTAGATGAGTGGTTGCTTGGAGATGGGCAACAGTGGGTAAGAATTGTAGATGAGCGAGAGAAAATTTTTGAGTGGGTTTATCTGTTGCCTTGATTGTAGTGATGGTTTCATGGATACATACGTATATCAACATTAATCAATCTGTACACTTTAAAAATATGCGGTGTACATCAGTTATACCTCAATAAACCTATCAAAAATTTATCAGGATAATTTCCCCATCTCATTAAGTATTTTCCCAGATATCTTGCATTCTGTGTTACTATCTGGATAAATCAAAATTCGTGTAACCATTCTCCTAGCTATTTAAGAATATTTTAATTTTATTTTTTATTAATATAATGAACAACAAAATATACAACGGAGCTTGCTTTTCATATTTAGAGACTCTAGCAGGTGTTTTACAACAGACATAGAAAAATAGATGTATATTTTTGGGTAGAGTCTCTTCTTTTTTCTCAATAATTTTTTTTATCTTGTTAGTGCTCGTTAAAAAAGTAAAACGCAATGAGACAGATTTTTGAGAAATATTAGTTGTTACATGTGGTGATGGCTAGCACAAACTGAGATCTATGTCTAGTTTCCTCCTTGGCATACTTTAAAACTGTATTTCCAATTGTTCTTGAAGTGTTAGATGAAGCCACATAATTAGGTTTCGTGGCCAATGGTTTGCCACAGGTGAAAGCGATGTACGCCATCTTCAGGCCTGGTGCACAAACTTCTAAGGTGATCCTCCATGCTCTCTTTCCTGCTGCCTGGATATAATGTACCTACTGGAGGACTTGAAAGCCTCAGAGGATGATATGGCCATAGATACAAAGAGCCCAGGTCCCTAAGTGACTGTATGGAGCACGGCCTTTCTTCTCCCAACTAATTACCGTAGGCTCTGACACAAGAAAGATAATACAATCTTATTGTATTAAGCCGTTGAGATTTTGGAATGGTTTGTCATAGCAGTTACTATATGGTGACTAACTATACCTCTGTTGTGTGTCAGATTTTAAAGGAGTATATATTATGTTTAAAAATAAATGAGGTCGGCCCTAAAGAGAATTGCTTAGCAAGTCTAAGACAAACAAAATGAATTTTGATTCTACTTTTTAAATTTACATCAGGTGTTTGCTGCTTTCTCTTATTTTGGTGATATGGAAAGGTATAAAGTGCATGTGGATGGCTAGGAGGATGAGAGTGACATGAGAATATCCTATACGAAGCAACGCTGATTTTATAGATGTTGGGGAATCAATGGTTTAAAACTACTTGTAAAGCTGGGATGAACAGAAGTGGTACAGTTGTTGAGAGGATATAAATAGGAGGTTAGACATATGTTTAAAGTTATTTCAATTTTTTTTATACCATTTAATTTAACTTTTGGTCTTCTTGACTGAGCTACTTATAAGTTATTGGGTTTTTATACCCATGAAAAGTGCTACCCGTGAGAAGTCTACGTAATTCCAAAACTGCCCTTTCAAAAGACTGTGACATTCTCAGATATACATCGTCACTTTTGTGTTCCTAGTAACTTGGTTGTTATTTGTCACTTTACACAGGAAGACACAGTTTAAATGTTGAGTCCTTACTGTTTGTAGCTTGTTTTTCCTGGTTGGTAGCATTACATAACTCTCCAGTGCTCCTCCTGAGGCAACATATTACCCTCAAAAGTTCTATGTTGGCTGTATGTGTCCCATAGTGACAGGGCCTGGGAACCGGTTAGGGCCTTTGAATGTCCTGATGCCTAAACATGCAACACAGGGGAGCCTGAGCTATGGTCTGGGATTTTTCCAGAGAATTTCACTCTAGAAATCAGTTCAGGTACTGACAGGAATAACTGTGGTATCTTAGCAAGAGCACTAGATCCACAGTTAAATTTAAGCTGGAGGCTGAATATGCCCTTTATTTGCATGTACACTTGGATCAGGTTACTTATCTGGTCCTCTTCACTTTCTGATCTATAAAAATTTGATAATAATATACAGAGAGGTAATGAAATTTAAGTAGAGTAATAAACATACTTTTGGTAATAAAATTGTTTTAGAGATATATGATATATAGGACAAGTACTAGGTTTGCAGAGGAGCTCCCATTACCCTTCTGGAGACATGTAAGTTCTATATATAGAACCTCCCTCCTCTCTAGTGGCCAAGGGTCTTCCAGACACTGGAATAAGTGTGAATCATCCAGTCAGACCCAAAGTGGGCCCCAAGTACCACCATTAGGAATTGAGTCAAAACTAGCATCATGCTTTGTGAAATCTGTCCCACAGATGTGCTTTTTCCGATGTGCATATTTTAATAATATATATTTAAATAACATTAAATTTGGATATTTATATGAAAATTACCATAATATTAAAATAAATTATTAAAGTAAATTAAATTTGACTATCCCTGTTATAGTAGGTATATGATCCTTCCTGTTTGGAATCCTAATCGTGTCAAACTTGCCAATTTCACATATTTTTATTACCTGACTATCCCCTGGACAAACGTGGGTTTATTGTTCCTGTTAGAGTTACCACACCTGCACTACACAACTCAAACTGCAATCAGCCCAACTCTTCCAATGAACGCGTGTATCTAGTGGAATCATGAGATGGGGACCAAAGGAGAAAAACAGTCTGGTATATTTTCACTATAGGAAATACTTGTTCATTGCTATAGATTTCACACAGGAAATATTATTTTAAATATTTAAAGTAAAAGTTAGGCTTGAGGGACTTAAATCCTTATTGTCAAAATAGCAATGAGCAAACCAGTTGTGGTTGAGTTGCTTTATATATTTGCTTTTATATGTTTGTAAAGAGGTTATATTGATACTGCCTGTTTGAAGGAAATTTGGCAATAACTAACAAATGAGAAATTAATATACTCTTTGACTAAAAGGAATCCATCTTCCAAAATTATTCACACCTCTGCACAGAGATATTTATATAAGAAAATGCAACACAACATCATTGCTAAATATGGGGGAAATGCATATTACTTATGTGCCTGTTAGTAGTGGTATGGCAAAAATAATCATTATACATCATATTATGGAACATTATACTTAGCTATTAAAAACAGTAAGATCGATGTACATGTACTAATATGATAAATTTCCCATAATATACTGCGAAGGATAAAGAGCAAATTCTATTATGAATATATATATGCATATATTGCATATAAAATGTCTAAAATATACATATAAAACAGTAACTTCCTATTTGCTTTCTACTTGTTTGAAATTTTTATAACAAGCATATACTACACCTGTAATTTAAAAAAAAAAAAAGAACAGAGAAGATAATTATTCCACAATAAATTACTTTTAATAACTAAATTATTATCAGACTAATTTATTAATGGACTTTTAAACTATTTAATCCATTTAATTAAAATATATTTATATACTTATGGAGCAACTACTGAGTCCAGGATACTGAATACAGTGGTAAGCCAGCCAAACATGGCTCTTTTGTGGACTTGCATCCTGGTGCTTAAACTTGAATTTCGATTTCTCTTTCCTTGACCTAGAAGGAGTTCAAGCACAGTCTTTGTACTTCTGCTTCCTATTACTTCATTAATTTCTAATTTTGTCATTGAATAAAACAGCTTCTTGACATCATATCTATAAAAACTTCTCCAGATTTTCTTCCAACTCCCCTAAATAAAGATTCCTCAAAATATGTCCTGGGTTTTCACCCTCTGTTAAGTCTCTCCTTTCTCAGTTACCTTGATTCAGATGCCTCCCTACTATTATTTATCTGTAGTCTTTATCTCATGCAAAAGTCAGGCTTGCCTGTACCACTACTTATCATTAAACTTCTAAAATATATCTCTGTCACCTTAAAAACATGTTCAAAACTAAACTTTTCATCTTCAAAATATTCCTTTTGCCTTCCTTATGTACTTTTTTTTTTAATTTAGATTTTATTTATTTTTTGTTTGTTGTTTACACCATCAAATTCACAAACCCCAGGTTTAAAACTTAGGAATCATCTTTGATCTCTTCGTTGACTCTAAGACCCTATCATTTTTCAATTCCTGTCAGTTCTCTCTTTGAAATATTTACTAGTCTTAGCCTCTCCCCATTGCCACTGCCACTGCCCTAGTCAAGGCCCAGTTAGGTTCACTGCTGGTCTCTTGTAACCCTTTAAATAATTTTTTCAGCCGCCAGTTTTTCCTCATTCACTTCATCTTGTTTGTTGGTATGTCTAACAATTAAAAATGAAAACTCTTACTAAGCATCTGGTTTTTGCAAGGCTATACTTAGATACTGAAGAATGAAAGGCAAATGAATCATAAAACTTTCCTTTTCAGAAATCTGGTCATGTTCATTCCCTTTCCTAAAAACATTACAGACTTACTGATTTCTCCTCAAGTAGTCCCAATCCTTTCTTATGAATTCAAGGTCCCTCCACCCAGCTATGCAGTTTTTTTCCCCCTCAAATAATGTTCAAATCCAACATTCAAAAATACTAGCTAGACAGAGCAAATGGAACCCAGTGCAAGAAAGATAAACCAGACTTTCAGAGACACCATGGCCAGATCTCCTACCCCTCTCACTAGACTCTCTCACTTTCAACCTCACTGCCAATCTGGACAGCCCTTTCATGCTTCAGATCAAAAGCCTCGGTTAGTTTTGTCCATGTGTCTGGGGAAGGGAACTCTAAAGATTGGGAACATATTCACCACATTTTAAGCCCCAGATGAGTAAAATTTTAATCTTAGATAGGGTCAGTCTCTTCCCCCCAGAAGAAACAAAGAGCCAGGCACTGACCTGCGGAAGCCTCCCCCAGTCACACTGATCTACCAGCCTGAAGCTTATCATGGCCCCTGCTTTCCTATTTTGATCATTGTGCTGTTCCCGCTCTGCAGAGATCCTTCATTTTCTCATCTGCAAGTCTAAATCCTCAAATTCAGCTCAAGGCTTACCTACTCACCAAATCTTCCCTGATTATTCAATTGCACATAATATTTTTTTCCCCTGGCAGTACCATCACTTTTACCTTTTATATGGCACTTGTAATTTCACATTGCATTTCAGTTATTTAAGTACAAATTTCATTTCCCTATTCCAGTCTCAGCCACTTTATGGCTGGATTCACATCTCCCTCTGTGGATAGCTCCTTGCATGTACTAAATACATTTTTAAGGTAAATGAATAAACATAGTTTCCATTAGAAAATATATTCTATTAAAATATCTTCTTGAAAGAGAAAATGATAAATCATCTTCCTCTCTAACTTTGCATTTTACTTCCTTCATAGTCATGTACATTCTTAATGATTAAAATTTTCCTATCATTACTTCCTAAGTTATCCAATAACCCCAATTAAAATTATAATCAAAACCAAGATTTTTTTAATCCAGATATAGGTTTTTGATCAAGTCATATAAAGAATGAAATGAACCATTTATTAAATTAGTATATAACAAGCACCGTCAAATAAAGGCTTTGATAGTCAGCATTTTTATTTGTTTCTTAGGTCTCTTTCATCTAGTATGAAAAAGTTTGAATGAAGAGACATGTTTCATAAAAGAAACTCTATACCCATATTTTCCAAGCCAGATATAAAGAGATTGTCTTCACTTTGCCTAATACAGAGCCAATGAAGAAAACTTCATGACCTTTAAAAGGCTGGACTCTCCAAGCAACCTTGCTAAGCTAGACTTGGCTTCATGAAGCAGGCTAAGTTTACATTCTCATTCACCTTGTTGGTTCTAATTTGTGAAACTAATAGATTTCCAGCAGTAAGCTTCAGCCTTGTCTGCCTTTCTGAGCACCTTTATAAAGCAGGAGCTGTGGAAAAATTATTTCCGTTCCTGCTTCTCGGCACAACTGCTGCATATATCCTGCTGTGCACAAGAGACTCTAAGGACCTACATTGTTTTTGAACATGGGACTTTATGGTATTCTACTGGACCTCTAGGATGGAAGGAGGTCACAATAAGAAGAGGAGATTTCTTATATGAGTGACACTCTTCAGACAGCTAAAGATCTGAAGTCACCAAGAGAGACTTGGTCAATTGTTTGGAAAGAAACAATACCTGTATCAACAAAAGGGAAATGAGGCAGAAAAAGAAAGAGTTTTCCTTGAGATTGAATTGTCATGACAAATATCTTGGGAGACAGACAAAGCTGGAATTGAGACCTGCATTTGTTGGACTATAAGTAAATTACATATTCTCTAAAAACTTCCATTTCTTTCATTGCAAAATGTCACCAAAACAAAGAGTGTTACGACAATGAAATGTGATAATTCATATAAAGTGTCTCATAATTTTCTTGATGTATTTCTCTGAAACTATTAATATTATGAATATTTATAATGTAGAACTGAAGCCCCTTGCAGCAGGCGCTGCTGACACTGACGCCCCTAAATAACCACCCTGCTTGGTGCTTTCCTAACGGATCTTACATTTGTATAAGATCTTGAGATCTTATTTATCTTGAATATGTATCATTTAGCCAAGTGATGGCACAGAAGAGGTGGTCTTTACCTGTTCATTAAATTAATAATGAATAGGCAACTTCCAAAATTGTTAGAAATGATAGCAAACTCATAGTTAATCAACTCTAAATGAGGAAAATTTGATTAGTGTTCATACATTGATGAAACAAATTGAAAACTAACCCCCAAATTCTGTCTCTAAAGGCACTCTGAAAGGGAATTTGCCTTTCCTGAATACCAGGATCAGATATCTGATTTTAAGAATGTATATTGGTTCTTTTTTTTTTTTAAAGATTTTATTTATTTATTTGAGAGAGAGAGAATGAGAGATAGAGAGCACGAGAGGGAAGAGGGTCAGAGGGAGAAGCAGACTCCCTGCTGAGCAGGGAGCCTGATGTGGGACTCGATCCCAGGGCTCCAGGATCATGACCTGAGCCGAAGGCAGTCGCTTAACCAACTGAGCCTCCCAGGCGCCCCTGTATATTGGTTCTTTACTTGATGCTTTATACAAAGAAATTAAAGAAACCAAAAGTATTAGTTGCGGATACCTAGACTATTGAATAGGTAACTTATCGTTTGCTACCAAATCACTTCTTTTGCCTTCTGTAAGGGATTTTTTTTAAAGATTTTATTTATTTATTTGAGAGAGAGACAGAAAGAGTGAGTGGGGGAAGAAGTAGGCGGGATGGAGAGATTCTCAAGCGGACTCCACATTGAGCCCAGAGCCCATAGTGGGGCTTGATCTCACAACTCTGGTATCATGACCTGAACGGAAACCAAGAGTCAGACGCTTAGCCAACTGAGCCACCCAGGTGCCCCTTCTGTAAGGGATTTTAAAAATTCCTTTTTTTTTTTTTTAAGCTTTTATTTTTTTATTGTTATGTTAATCACCATATATTACATCATTAGTTTTTGGTGCAGTGTTCCATGATTCATTGTTTGTTCATAACTAAAAATTCCTTTTAAACTATGGATTTTAAAGGCTAACTAAATGTATGAATATAAACGAGACCTGATTTTTTACAGAATGCACTTATGAGAGCTTATATAATGCAAATGATATAGATCTGTCAAAGTAGGCAATAGGTTATTTTCTCAAAACATCTATGGAATTCCCCTTTTAAAATTATTTTCACTGATATAGTTCAGACCCCAAAAGGAACCAGCACTCTTACTCTAGAAATACATTTTTTTTGATCAGGTACAACTTTCTTTGCATTCATTGAACAGATCTAACTTACATGAATCCACTCTGTGTCTCACTGGGGATAAAACAGTGATCAAATTGGATAGAAACCCCTGCCTTCAAGGTGTTTATCTTCTAATGATGCTCAATATCTGCCTCATCTCTTCTGCTCCCTGAGCCCATAGACAATACTCACACATATGTGCACACACACGTATGCATGTGTACACACATACTGGATAGAATGTGGAGAGAACTCTGGGTCATATTGATATTGGCACCTTTAAGTGAAGAAAGTCAATGAATTGTATTGATTAATACAAGTTTATGTTTTTCTTTTTATTAATCTGGTCATGAAATTTGCATTACTCCTATTATTCAACTTCAATAATGGGTTCATTTATATGTAATAGTATTCACTGTGACTAAGAGAGATAAGAGAATAGTCCTTTTTTTGTCACTTGATGCAATCCTATATATAAAATACATTTAAAATATAACAGGTTAATATTTTGTAACTCTTACTTTTATTTATATTATAAATTCAAATATTTCATTATTCTAGCATAAGAAATTACTTGCAGTTCTTTTGACCCCGTGGTGGGTGATGTTATGTGGATAATACTATCAAAGTATTTCCTGACACATAATAATGAAAAAGTGTGCAAAATACTTGGCTGTTCTGTGGTAGTTATTAATTGCCTTTTATTACAGTGGTTGGTCCTCTAACTGAAGCTGATTGAGTTAATAACTGAATGTTTGGAATACTGATTTACAGCTGGCTTTTTCTATGTGTTTGAATTTACCATGGTAACCATGAATTGGTTTTCTTACTGTGTTGTGTATTGCTTTAAATTAAACTGATGGGATTAATAAATGGATAGCAATTATAAAAGCTGTACAGCCAATGTTTCATTATCTTGGTTATTTTCTATTATGCTCACATACAGACCTCTAACTTCCCATTTGCCTATCACTGCCTACTATAGGTTATTCATGTTAAACATCATATGCCTTAATCTATGTACCAATATGGACATCATTTTTACATTTTTCATTACTTTTAATTCTAAAGAGTATTTGAGAAGGCATAGTGTTGAAACTACTACCTGTGTATATTCATATAACAATACTGAGAATTTGAGTAGTTCATTATATTTTCACCATAATTTTTATTACCTTATCTTTTCTTTGAGGGCATAACACATTTATTTTGAAATATCACATCAATTCATTTATTTTTTTTTTGTAAAATAGTTTCATAGTCTAGCAAGTAGAGGATTAATTTTTTTATTATTTGCCCCAGCCTGTCAGTAATAGAAAGAACAAAGTGAAAATTTTCTACTTCATTTACTTCCAATTTACCTTTAGTAAATTTTTTTTTCTGTCAGGCACTACAAGAATTATCTCCTTGGATCAAAATTTTTATTGTTTTTGTTCCCTGTTCTAAAACTTTTAACAACTTTCCATTACCTGTATGATCCCTCCCAGTCTTTGGCGTGAAGTTCAGCTACATAAACTGACCAATTTTCTGACCTATTTTTTTTTAAGTAACCTAATGTAAGTTTTACTTACAGCAAAAATATAAGATATATATTCTAAAAATAACTCTATTATCAATATGAAGGATAAATTGGAGATTAAACTTGAGGCAAGCAAACTGGCTAGGTTCTATTATTGGTTCATGTGAGATAAGAACCTGTGTTTCCAGAAGCAAAATAGAGAAAGCAAACCTCTGTGGGACATGCTTCTTATAATGGTCTTTAACTGTAGGGCATTTTTACATAGTCAAAATTAAGAGGTATCAAATATAATATAGCTACTGAGTTTAAGGGAGAAATGATCTTGTGATCACTTCATAGATGGATCTTTTCTGTTCCATGTCAGAAGACCATCTCCATAAACACAAGTCATCTGGCAAATGTAGATTAATGATCACAAGAACAGGCAAGAACAACACTTACACACCTTACTACTAAACCAAGAAAAGTTAATTTAGAATCTCACTATAGTATATACTATAGTCAAACTCTATTAGAATTAAGTTTCTGTGGGGTGCATGGGTGGCTCAGCGGGTGGCTCAGTTGGTTAAATGTCTGCCTTCAGCTCAGGTCATGATCCTAGGGTTCTGAGGTCGAGTCCCACATTGGTCTCCTTGCTCCACAGGGAGTCTGCTTCTCCCTCTGCCCCTCCTCCCACTTGTTCTCTCAATCTCTCTCTCTCTCAAAGAAATAAAATCTTAAAAAAAAAAGAACTATGTTTCTGTGTATATATGGGGAAGAAGGAATCTATTTATTTATTTATTTATTTTGGTTGCTGTTACTCCATGTGCAAAATTTCAGATGGGTAATTAAAGAATTGTACTTAAGAAATCGTGGTGAAAACTTTATAAATAATCCAATCCATTTAAATTCATTTCAACAAGTGAGTCTTGAGGACCCACTGTATTCAATGCAAAAAGAATGATTGATGGAACTATTTTGACTTGAAAAAGAAGACATCAAGTTGAGGGGGGTGGAGGTGTTATAAGAGCTGACTTACTTATTGAAAGAAGTATGTGTTCTTTTTTGTACTAGATCATAAATGCAGAAGCAATGACTGAAAGTTGTCCAAAGGCAACTGTCAGCTTAATATTAGAAAGAACTTAACAATTTAGAACTATCTAAAAATCAAATTGGGTGGGGACACTGGGTGGCTCAGTTGGTTAAGCATCTGCCTTTGGCTCAGGTCGAGCCCACACTGGGCTCCCTGTTCATCAGGGAGTCTGCTTCTCCCTCTTCCTCTGCCCACCCTGCTCTCCACACCCCCCACCCCCGCCACACTCACGTTCCCTCTCTCTCCCCAATCTCTCTCTCTCTCAAATAAATAAAATCTTAGAAAAATAATAAATTAAAAATAAAAATAAAATGGGTAACAGTGTGCCAAATCTCTGTCTAATCAGAGAAGAAATTGTCTCTTTTTTGAGCTACTATAATCTGGACTCACATATTGAGTAGAAGGTTGATTTAAATTATTTCTAGTCTCATTGTATGCATGGTAACATGTAGAGAACAGAAAACTGGGGGCTTGAATATCTGGTCCTGGTATGACATTTACTAGATGACTGAATTAGGTCAGGTAATTCAACTTTGAATTTTAAATTCCTTCATCTCTCTCTTAAAGACATTACTTCCTTAACAATAAATTAATGGTATTATATTGATACCTGAGAGAAAAAGAAGGAAAATAATTCAATTGTCCTGAAAAAACTACATCCAATCTGGATGTATCATCTTCTTGATGAATTTTTAGTAGAATACTTGTAATTATAACTGTACTTTTTACAACTAGATGTACTAGCACTCTGTATATGTGACAAGCAGTGGTATTATTACAAAATTATTTTAAGCAATTCATAATTAGGTAACCTAAAGATATTCACTTTTGTATGTTTCAATTTCAAAATTCCAGAAGTGTTTCTCATTTTGATAAAATATAGAATAGTTTATTTGACTTTTATGCACATATCCATGTAAATCTTAATTGGATTTATGCCTCAGGGTTCTCCTCAAAGATCAATTAAAAGCATTAACCATCTGATCTAAGGCTGTCATCTGAGGACCATGAAATTAGCCTTTTCTCAGATCCTTCGTTTAATATTCTTTAGAACTATGTTTATCTCAATGGATTTATGTAGTCAAAATGTGTGTGTTATCTCTGCAAAGAACTCAAACCACTTCAACAAAGCAATTTTATATTAAAATTATAATTGTTATTTATAACAGCCATCATGCTTTCTGCTTCTTTGTCCAGTGGAGATGAGATCTTTTAAGAATTTCAGCAATTCCTCTAATCCCAGGCCATTCTCTAAGACTTGAGGGGGTTCATTCCAGAAATAAACAGTATCTGTTACAGTTCATTTCCCTGTTGCTTCTTTAGGGAAATGAATATAACACTTCAATGCCAGAAAAGAAAAAGCTCTGTGTGTGTGTGGTGGGGTAGGGGGAGAAAAACAGCTACATTTTCAAATGTCAGTAGGCCCATATGGCATCTGACCTAGGAACAAATTGTCAGCTAGAATAACTCTCCCCGCCCCAGTCCATCACTGATCACTGACCTCCTGCTGCTCTTGTTGATGTGTAATAAAAAATGCTTTTGTGCTCCCTGAGTGGAATATTTTACATTGCAAATATACTGAATTTCATTCAACCTTAATCATCTAGAGCTTGAATGAATGAATGAATGAATACTTTTAGAGTTTGATTGAGGGGAACTGATAATTCCCAGATAAGAGTGATATTTGAGGGCGCCTGGGTGGCTCAGTTGGTTAAGTGACTGCCTTTGGCTCAGGTCATGATCCTGGAGTCCCAGGATCGAGTCCCGCATCGGGCTCCCTGCTCAGTGGGGAGTCTGCTTCTCCCTCTAACCCTCCCCCCTCTCATGCTCTCTCTATCTCATTCTCTCTCTCAAATAAATAAATAAAAAATCTTTAAAAAAAGAGTGATATTTGAGGCAATTATTTGTTAACTACTTTTACCAATCTCTATCATAATATATAATCTTTGATTTATCTAAAACATATTTCCTCATGTTTGATCACCAAGACTTATAGCTCTGTTATTAATCAATAGATAATATTACTACTTCATATTTGTGTATGTATCTTTATCCATGTGACTTTATATACATTATCCCAATTTATGCCCATTGCAATGTTTTTAGTGACATAACAGGACCTCAAAAGCTTAATTTTTGAGGTCAAGGAACTGAGCCACACAGTTATTAAGTAACTTAGTCAAGGGCAAGCAGTAACTGAATGGCCAAACAAGGACAACAACAGTCAATGTCAAAAGCAACCAATATAAGTTGTTTACTTACCATATGTGAAGTGCCGGCTGTATATCCTCATTTTTGGTCTTTATCAAGATGTGACAATGAAATGTTGGACCACATATTGCAACTATCAATGGCACTAAGAGCTGCTGCTTTTGAATTTGGGTAAATCTTCTAACCAGTTTCATGCCAGAGTTTCTCTACCTGCAATGCCCACCTAGGAAGTAGGGATGAAAAAATAAGTAAGTTGAAAAAATGGTGAACAATTTTCTGGATAGCAAGTAATATAACATTTTATAAATACTATTTTTTTTGTCCTGTAGAAGAAGGACCATAAAACCAAACTTTTATAAAAGTTAATAATTAATAAAATTGGTAAACTATTAGCCAGACTTATTAAAAAGAAAACAGAAAGGACCCAAATAAATAAAATCACAAATGAGGGTAGAGAAATAACAATGAACACCACAGAAATACAAACAATTATAAAAGAATATTATGAAAAACTATATGCAAACAATGAATCATGGAACACTATGTCAAAAACTAATGATGTAATGTATGGTGATTAACATAACATAATACAAAAAAAAAGCAAAGATAAATAAAAAAAAACCTATATGCCAACAAATTGGACAACCTACAAAAAATGGATGAATTCCTAGAAACATATAAATTACCAAAACTGAAACAAAAAGAAATAGATAATTTGAATAGACCAATAAACCAACAAAGAAATGGAATCAGTAATCAGAAAACTCCCAACAAACAAAACCAGATGGCTTCATAGGCAAATACAACACACTTAAAGAAGAGTTGGTACCTATTTTCTCAAAATGTTCCAAAAAATAGAAATGAAAGGAAAACTTGCAAATTCATTCCATGAGGTCAGCATTACTCTGATACCAAAACCAGAAAAAGCCTCCACAAAAAAAGAGAACTATAGGCCAATATCTCTGATGAACATAGATGCAAAAATCCTCAACAAGGGAGGGCGCCTGGGTGGCTCAGTTGGTTAAGCGACTGCCTTCGGCTCAGGTCATGATCCCAGGGTCCTGGGATCGAGTCCCACATCGGGCTCCCTCTGCTCTATGGGGAGCCTGCTTCTCCCTCTGCCTCTGCCTGCCACTCCCCCTGCTTGTGCTCACTCTCTCTCTCTCTCTCTGTCAAATAAATAAATAAAATCTTTAAAAAAAAATCCTCAACAAAATACTAGCAAATTGAGTACAACAACACATTAAAAAAATCATTCACTGGGGCACCTGGGTGACTCAGTCTGTTAAGTGGCTGCCTTCAGCTCAGGTCATGATCCCAGGGTTCGGGGATCAAGTCCCGCATCAGGCTCCCTGCTCAGAGGGGAGCCTGCTTCTCCCCCTCCCTCTGCCTGCCGCTCCCCCTGCTTGTGCTCTGTCTCTCTCTCTCTCTCTCTCTCTCTCTGTCAAATAAATAAATAAATCTTTAAAAAAAAAATCATTCACCACAATCAAGTGGGATTCATTCCTGGGCTGTGAGGGTAGTTCAATATTCACATATCAATCATTGTGATATAGTACATTAATAAGAGAAAGGATAAGAACCACATAATCATTTCAATAGATGCAGAAAATGCATTTGACAAAGGACAACATCCATTTACAATAAAAACCTTCAACAAAGTAGGTTTAGAGGGAATATACCTCAACATAATAAAGGCCATATATGAAAAAACCCACAGCTAACATCATCCTAAATGGGTAAAATGGGTTAAAGGGGGTAAAAAAAGTAAATAAAAAAGTAAAAACTGAGAGCTTTTCCCCTAAGGTCAGGAACAAGACAGTGCACTCTCAGCACTTTTATTCAACAGAGCACTGGAAGTCCTGGTCACAGCAATCAGACAACAAAAAGAAATAAGAGGCATCCAAATCAGCAAGGAAAAAGTAAAACTTTCACTGTTTGCAGATGGCATGATACTGTATATAGAAAACGTGAAATACTCCACCCAAAAACTGCTAGAACTGATAAACGAATTCAGTAATGTCGCAGGATGCAAAATCAATGTACAGAAATCTGTTGCATTTCTATGCACCAATAATGAAGCAGCAGAAAGAAAAATTAAGGAATCACTCTCATTTACAATTGTACCCAAAACAATAAGATACAGAGGAATAAACTTAACCAAAGGGGAGAAAGACCTGTACGCCAAAAAGTATAAAACACTGATGAAAAAATTGAAGATGACATAAAGAAACGGAAAGGCATTCCATGCTCATGGATTGGAAGAACAAATACTGTTAAAATCTCAATACTACCCAAAGCAGTCTATACATTTAATGCAATCCCTACCAAAATACCAACAGCATTTTTCACAGAGCTAGAACAAACAAACCCAAAATTTTTATGGAACCACAAAAGACCTTGAATAGCCAAAGCAATCATAAAAAAGAAAAGAAAAGCTGGAGGCATTAAAATTCCAGACTTCAAGTTGTATTACAAAGCTGTGGTAATCAAAACAGTATGGTACTGGCACAAAAATAGACACATAGATCAATAGAATAGAATAGAAAACTCAGAAATAAATCCACAAGTATATGGCTAATTAATCTTTGACAAAGCAGGAAAGAATATCCAATGGGAAAAGGACAGTCTCTTCAACAAATGGTGTTTGGAAAACTGGACAGCAACATGCAAAAGAATGAAATTGGATCATTGTTTTCCCTATACACAGAAATAAACTCAAAATATGAGGCTTGAAACCATTAAAGTCCTTCAAGACAGCACAGGCAGTAATTCTCTGACATTGGCCATAACTTTTTTCTAGATAAGTCTCCTGAGGCAAGGGAAACAAAAGTAAAAATAAACTTTGGGACTACATCAAAATAAAAAGCTTCTGCACAGCAAAGGAAACAATCAACAAAACTAAAAGACAACCTATGGAATGGGAGAAGATATTTGCAAATGACATATCAGATAAAGGGCTAGTATCCAAAGTATGTAAAGAACTTATACAAGTCAACACCCAGAAACCAAATATTCCAATGAAAAAATGGGCAGAAGATACAGACATTTTTCCCAAGAAGACATACAGATGACCAATAGACACATGAAAAAATACTAAAAATCACTGATTATCAGGGAAATGCAAATCAAAACTACAATGAGCTATCACCTCACACCTGTCAGAATGACTAAAATCAACAACACAAGAAACAACAGGTGTTGGTGAGGATGTGGGAGATAGGGGAACCCTCTTGTACTGTTGGTAAGAATGGAAACTGGCACAGCCACTGTGAAAAACAGTATGGAGTTTCCTCAAAAAGTTAAAAATAGAACTACCCTACCATCCAGCAATGGCACTACTAGGTATTTACCCAAAGAATACAAAAATACGAATTCAAAGGGATACGTGTCCCCCTGTATTTATTGTAGCATTACTTACAATGGCCAAGATATGGAAGCAGCCCACGTATCTATCAACTAATGAATGGATAAGGAAGATGTGGTACATTTATACAATGGGATATTATTCAACCATAAAAAAGAATGAAATCTTGCCATTTACAACAACATGGATGGGAGCTAGAGAATATTATGCTAAGCGAAATAAGTCAGTCAGAATAAGCAAATACCATATGATGTCACTCACATGTGGAATTTAATAAATGAAAAAAATGAGCAAAGGGGAAAAAGAGAAAGGAAGAGGCAAACCAAGAAACAGACTCTTAACCATAGAGAACAAACTGATGGTTACCAGAGGGGAAGTGAGTAGGTGAATGGGGGAAACAGGTGTCGGGGATTAAGGAGTGTACCTGTTGTGATGTTGCATGGAAGTGTTGAATCACTATATTGTACATCTGAAATGAATATTACACTATATGTTAATTAATTGGATTTAAATAAAAAAGAATAAGTTTAGAAAAGTATTCAGGGAATATATCACAGAAGACCTCATAATGATGACTTTTTTCCATTAGACACTAGAAAAATATTCAAGGGTTTCAAGCTGGATTGTAATAGGATTAGTTGTTTGGTTTTTTTTAATTATTCTGGAAGTATGGATCTGCATTATAATAAGATAGTGTACTTCAATTGTCTCTACATTTGTGTTATAATTATCTATGTATATGTCTGTATCATCAGCTACAATCCAGATTGTTGAGGGAAGAAATTAACATATTTATTTTAGCAATTAAAATACCTGCCATGATGTCAGGTATTTCTAGTAAGTACTTATAGTAAGTACTCCTACACTATTATAGATTATTTCTTGAATGTATCCATCATATCCAAAACTACAATTATGTCTATGTAATCCTCAAATAGTTTTAAAAGATGCTAAGATTAAAACTCTAGGTTTTTTTTCCTTTTATATAGTAGGAATTAGTATGCAAATTTCTTTTTCTGCGTTAAATATGTTATCCTTTTTTCAGCAGCTGTAGAGTGAGTTTTTAAACTTGAGGTACAAAAAAAGAGATCACAATCTAAGTTTAGTATTCATAGGGGGTGGGTCTTCCTCCTAACACTATTCTTCGCGTTCCACATCACAGGGGCAGCAAAATGTGTTAATTTCTTTTGCCTAGATATTAGGAACTTAAAGACTCCTTTTGACAAAAAAAAAATATACATATATATATATATATATATACAATTTAGGGTAAGCGAGACCAAGAGAGGCCAAGAAGGTCACAAAAAACAGAACCAGGATGTGCCTTCTAAAATCATTATCCTTTCAGCCAAGCAGCAGACAACAGACTATAACTGAGCAGAGATATTCAACATGCCTTTTTTGGCCATCTAAAAGATATCATTCACATGAGCAACATGCTACCTCCAGTAATGGCTACTTATTCTCCCAGTTTTTACAGAAAATTCTGTGTTAACTGAAATGACACCCTCCCTTTTTTCCCAGTGAGCCTTAGCACCACAGGAAGACCGACAAACCTCAGCCCTTAATTAGCCACATAAGCAAAAAGTAGCTACACAGAACAACATAAGGAAAATACCTGGTTAGCTTACAACAGCAGAAAAATGGAGCCTCAAAGAATTCAATTCAGAGATGCCAGGTGAGTTGATTTAAAAAAAAAAGAAATAGGGGTTTTCATGGCTAAATAGAGATAAATTATCTCTCAACAGCAGGTGGTGCAATGCACAAAACATACAAAATATAATTGTTTCTAAAGTATGTTTCTTATCCTTTAATTATAATGTGTTAGAATTACTTAAAATCATGTTTATAAAATGTATAAAGAACAATTCATGATACTTGCCCTAAGTAAAATTTTAGTCCGAAAGTCGGGTCAGATACACAAACCTTAATCATTAATGTGATAATTTAAGATGTGGTAATGGAGTTATATCCAGGATTCACTGAAGGCTGTAGAGGGAGTTTATTATCTAAATACCTCTAGGCAGGAAGGATAGTAGGGAGGGCGTCAGAGAAAAAGGAGTGTGTTTGTTGTTTGATGGATGAATAATGATGTTCAAGTGATCAAGGGGAGAGAGTACTTCAGAGCAAACTACATTAAAGCCTAAGAGTATATAAACCTTGAGAAGCATCTGGGGAAATCCAAGCAGATTCATCCGGCTAAGCTATAAGGTATTATCATAAAGGGAAGAACATGAACTTTGAAGTCAAACAAGCTCATATCTCTGACCCACCACTAAGTAGTTGAGTGATTTTGAACATACTAAATAACTTACCTGAGTCTCATTTGTCAGAAAGAATAATATTTACTTTACAGGGATTCTGTGAATAGTAAACAAAACAGGCATCTAAAATACCTTTCTAGTGTCTGGGTAATAGGATCCCCCTCCTCAACATCACCTTCAGAAGGAGCAGTAGGGTCCTGGAAGCCTTAAACTGACTGTATATGCTTCAACAGCACAGAAATACAATTATAAGAGAATATTATGAAAAACTCTACGCCAACAAATTGGACAACGTGGAAGAAATGGATAAATTCCTAGAAATGTATAAACTACCAAAACTGTAACAGGAAGAAATAGAAAACTTGAACAGACCAAAAACCAGCAAAGAAATTGAATCAGTAATCATAAAACTCCCAACAAACAAAAGTCCCAAACCAGATGCTTCACAGACGAATTCTACCAAACATTTAAAGAAGAGTTAATACGTATTCTTCTCAAACTATTCCAAAAAAATTGAAATGGAAGGAAAACCTACAAATTCATTCTATGAGGCCAGCATTACCTTGATACCAAAACCAGGCAGAGAGTCCAGTAAAAAAGAGAACTACAGGCCAATATCCCTGATGAACATGGATGCAAAACTTCTCAATAAAATACTAGCAAACTGAATCCAACAGTACATTAAAAGAATCATTCACCACGATCAAGTGGGATTCATTCCTAGGCTGCAAGTGTGGTTCAATATTCTCAAATCAATCAATGTGATATAACACATTAATAAAAGAAAGGATAAGAATCATATGATCCTTTCAAGAGATGCTGACTGTACATGTAGATATATTTTAAGACTGAAAGCAGAGGAAAATGAAGCCGGTTTCCTGTTTTAGGAAAATCACTGTGATGGCATCATGGAGGATGGGAAGAGCTATGCCTGGAAACAAGGAAAACAGCAAGAAGACAGTGGCATGAGCCCGGGAAGCATGAGTCCAGAACTGAGACACCAAATGTTGAGATGGAGAGAGGGGTTGTTACCATGTTTACTTCTCCCCTCTTTTCTTTTTCCATGCACGCAAAGCCTCAGCAGTTTGAAAGGCTTCAAATACAAAGTCTCCATCGCGGTTGCTGTGGTTACAATGGGAAAGGAATAAAAAAACCAAAAGTGCAAAACACTGTGCATCTTTTCTTCTTGCCACATTCTTAAAACAGTACTTTTATCACACTGCATTTCAGAATATTGTGTTATAGCTAATCTTTGGCCAAGAAAGTTTTCTGTTCTGGCTTTCAAAGTAAATATAAGAGAAAGCCTGTCACTCAGAACTTACCCATTGACTCATCCAAGGTATTTAAGATTCTGTACATAATGCCTGAAAAAAAGGTATAGAGTCATGTAGCAGTGGATAAGAAGCAGTCAATAAAAATATGAATTTGGCTGCTGGGCACTGCCATTCTCGCTCAGAGCACTATAACTACATAAATTCTCTATCATTACCAGTGCTATTTCTTGTCAAGGAGGGTTAGTTTTCACCAATTAAGCCGTATAAGATAGACTCTGCAGGAAAATTATCCCTATCTTCCTCTAAAGCTGCTATAAGCTTTAGTTTGATTCTTCTAATTACTGTTTGAAGTTCATAGCGTTTTTTGCTAACATATTCCTACTCAATGAGACACAAGAGCTAAAATCAACACCTACCCACATTGTCATATGACATTGACCTGGCCTGTTTTTTTATGGTCTTTGCTCTCAAAATGCTTATATCCTTATAACAGGGCAGACTGCTAATAACTGAGTGCAAATCTAGTATACAAGATATAGAATATGTATATTGTATATAATAATTGAACGTATATGTAGTAGACAAGGGTAGTTATGTCCCTGCTACCTGGGTACTCTCCAAAGCAATGTATATACATTCCAGAGCTGATTGTTCACCTCAGATGGCTGCTTAGTTATTTTCATAGTGTTTCCTGTAATACGAGGAAAAACATAATAAGCTCTGTTTTTATGGTGCTTTCTATTTCACAAAGTTCTTTCTTGTTCATTCATTCATTGCATGAATAAATATTTATTGGCCCTTTATTATACAACATACGGTGTTCTTGGGATATGGCAATGAACAACGGCAGACTAGGATCCTATCCCGTTGGAGCCTATATTCTCATTTTTCTTGGGGAAGTAAATGATGCAGCATATAACATGGTGATGAACGCAACCAAAAAAAAAAAAAAAAATCAAGTAGAGGAAGGAGATAAGAAGTGCTGAGATTTGCATTTTAAAGAGTGAGGTCAGGGAAAAAGATGTAGAGAAGAAAAAGGAGCAAGTTATGCTGATATCCAAAGAAAAAGTATTCTAGGAAATGGAAACAAGATTACAAGGTCTCAGGGAGCAACAGGCTTTAGATATTCTCTAAACTTGGAGACAAGTGAGGAAAAAGGAAGAGTAATTGCAAAGAAAGCCTAGGGGTGCCTGGATGGCTCAGTCGGTTGAGCGTCAGACTCGATTTCAGCTCAGGTCATGATCTCAGGGAGAGGGACCCTGAATCGGGCTCCGCACTCAGTGGGGGAGTCTGCTTGAAATTCTCTCTCTCCCTCTTCCCCTGCCCCTCGCCCTGCTCTCTCTCTCAAATAAATAAATAAAATCTTTTTTAAAACAGAAGTCTAAAAAATTAATGACAGACCAGACTATGTAGGACTTGAAGACCATTTTAGGGACTTTACTTTTTACTTTGAGTGATAGGGAGTCATGGGAGGGAACACAGCAGATCAAAAACACAATCTGACTGACAGTTTTATAAAGCTGACCGTATTTCTGGATTGAAGGAAACAGAGGAAGACAAGCGTAGGAACAGAGACCACTCAGGAGAGGAAATCCAGGAGAGAAAAATGGTGGCCTGGACTGGAATAACAGCAGCAGAAGTGATGATATGACTATTTTGGCTATTTTTAAAGTGGGAGTTGAAAGGATTTCCAATTAATTGGATGTATCAATGATGACTTCAAGGTTTGGGGCCTGAATGACTGGATGGATGCTGTGGCCATTAACTGAGATGAGGAATACTCTGGATGAAGGAGTTGTGCGAGGGGAGATTAGGAGCTCAATTTTGGCCTGGTGAATTTTAAGACATGTATTAAATACCCAGCTAGAGATGTCCAGAAGGCAGTTGCATATATATGAATCTAGAGAGTTCAGGAGGGAGTACAGACTAGAAAGAAAAAACTTGGGAATCATCAGCATATAAACTGTATTTAAAACCATGTCACTGGGTGTGGACACCAAGAGGTTAGGTGGATGGAGCAGAGGCCCAAAAGCTGAGCTTGGAGGCACTGCAAAATTCAGGAATTGAGATGAGAAGGAACAGCACAAGATATTAAGAAGCAGCCTATAACATGGGAAAGAAGGCATGAGAACTTGGTGTGTTTCCAGGAGAAAAAGAAATCAATCGTGACAAGACAAAGATTGAGCATTGACTTTTGGATTTAGCAATGTGGGTATCACTGCAGATATGACAAGAGTGGTTTCTGTGGAGGGAATGCAAACCTTAGTTTAGTGAGTTAAAAAAAAAAAAAGGAGAGTAATAGCGTATTTTAACTATATCTCCTTCAACGGGTGTGGCTCTAAAGGGGAGCAGAGAAAGAGGGAAGTTGTAGACATGAAAATGGAGTAGAGAAAGGGCTTAGTTAAAATGGAAAAAATAACATGTTTATGTGCAGATACATTATCTTGTTAAGTAATCCTAACAACCATGTGGGGTAGATAGTATTTGCTCCTATTTCACAGAGAAGACAGTGAGAGAAAGAGAGAGAGAGTGACTGAATCAGGTTATGAACTTGCCCAAGTCTTGCCATTGAATACTGCCAGATCCTTTGAACTCCCAAGCCTCTATTCACTTGCTACACCAGGGAGTCTTTCCCTGCAACAAGAGAAGAAGGGATTCTTATCCCTGTGGTGAAAGACCAGGGACCACCAGTATATAAGGGACCCTTACTTATCTAATCATAAGCTCACCATTTATATTATTACTGATGTATATATTTCGTTTTTAGAACTGACTTGCATATCTATAGTTCTCTTTTAATACAGTACCAGGCACAAAACATTGCTTGTATTTATTGCTCATGATAGTTACTGTTTGTGACTCTGAAATAGAAAAAAATAATAATTATATCAATTTAGAGAAACAATTGCTTGCTACTTTATAGAAACAGAAGCAGCGAACAAAGGGGAGACTAGTTCTGTCATATCTCGCATAGCAAGGTGATACATTGTAAACAAAACATTTTAATGTTCTTTTACTTAAATCTTTTATTTTACTTTAATGAGTTATATCCTTTTTAGGAATTAATATGAGCACATGCTATTTAGAAATACTAAAGTTCATATTCTTTTACAAAATGGAACAATAAAATTTTAGTTATGAAGATACAAATCTTTGTATGCTATAAATGTCCCATAATTTTGTCTATTCTTACTTATAAGAGAAATTATTCTTCATATTTTGCTTTCCTTGGTACAAATTAGCCAGCACATATTTATTTTGGTGTGATGATATCTATAGGTCTTAAATAAGTATGCAGAGAAAGAAAAATAATACTATAGCTAGAATATATTTTTGTTCTCACTACAGATTTCTAAAGCTTTATTTGCCCCTTTAAAAGCTAAATATATTGTTATGGTATTTATCTGAAAACTAATTAATTCATTTTTTTCCCTCCAACATCATCGAATTAGACTACCCTGCTGGTGGGGAGTGTGGAATACCAAAAGAAAATCATTTTGAGATGGTTTAAATTCATACTTGTGAAAATTAATGACTGTGAAAGGAGAAAAACATGCTTCCAGCAAAGAAGTGAACACAGAGATAATTAGAGTACATTCAGTAATATAAAACTAATATTTTATGACTCATATTCGTGTTCTTCCATTTGATGATCATTTCAAAGCTTGGTAAAGGATATGTTACCAATTAGTTTCTTTGAAAAGTACATCCAACTGAAAAGAAACTATCAAACAACTGAAAAAAGTTATAGGAGACATAGAAAATGTTCAGGTAATAATGTGTATTCTTTTATGGTATAAATAAAATTTCTTTTGATCGCAAAAATCACATGTCAAAATACAGTCAGTCCTGTGTTTATGTACTCTATGCATAACTAAAATGCTTAGAAAAAATAATTATTTCTCATTTCTCTCTTGATCATAAGAATGATGCATATATGAATATAAGAATATATTTAATTTTGTCTTCTTTTTAGCTTTTGACCACTACCATATTTAAATCTCTTGATTTAAATAATACACATGAAATGATATAAAGGTAAAGCTAAATACTACCTCACACATACACTCATTTCTCTTCCCACGGAACTGAGACAACCACTGTTAAATATTTTCATGTGCTAATATTCTCACACTTTTTTTTTCTTTGGAGTCAGTAAATATAAACCTAACTCTTTCTTTTGTACCTCTGCTATCTCTAATGCACATATATATTTATACACATACATACAATGTTACATAAATGTGATCATATATACAATTTGGTGCTATTTTCTTTTATGTTGTTGTTCTTCCTTATTGCTTCTCTCCATTCCATGCCTCCAGATCTCCCCTTCACCACAATCCCAACCAGAAGCCATAGTTGATGTGTCTAAATCATCTGAGTGTAAAAATCTGTATTTTCCATATGTTTAGAACCATAGACACATAATGAACTTGCATAGGATATCTCACATTATTTCTAAGAGTATACTCAAAATAATGATCACACCCTTCTGTGTGTTTTCTTCTCTCAGCAATAGCTTATGAATGTTGTAAGTCACGCCAGGTCATCCGAGTCAGCTTCATTCTTTTAAAAGGCTATGTAATATTTTACATCATAAATACCCCATTATTTATTCAACCAAACTTGTATAATTCTACTTTTATAGCATAGTAGAAGTATGTTCATTTTTAAAAGATTTTGAGACACTGATTTAGTAAAGCATCTGCCCAGGTGCTCAGGTTTGAATACTTTTTTCCCTTGTCAAGGAGGACATTCAGTCATCAGGCCTGGACCCAGCCTTGGAGTGAAAGGAAAGAGACTGTATGAAATTGTAAAAGTAAATAAAACATTTTCAGATAAACCAGAATTGACTGCAATCAAACTTCATCTCCAAAATCTTATGACCCAATTCAAAATAAGACTGATGTAAAATGAAAAAAAAAAGTCAGCCTAGAATCCACTTGAAAAAATTCAAATAGCTATTTAGATTTTTTAGTCTCTCAGTTTCTCAGAAGGCACCAAAATATGCTTTTTGAAATTCCTCGTTTCCCCATTTTAAATTCTGTGCTCATTTGCACTTAACTTTTAAAATACTATCACATTAATCGAGGAAATTGAGCATGTAGATATATCTGAGTTCATTAAAATGAAGAGTTAATAAGATTCTAATCATTTTATTCATTGCTGAAGTAATAATTTTGATGTAAAATTATATAATCCAGTTTTGACAAAATTTCAAAGGAACTTGTTTGTGGTTTACCAAATTAAAAGTGTGTGTGTAGAGCATGAAAGAGAAGTTGTCATATTTTATAATTCTGTCCCTGCCATTTACCATCTGAATAAATTTAAGCAAAGCATTTTTCCTCCATCCAGAAGTTGAATAAACTCCACTCAGTTGTCAGAGTAAATGGGGTAATACATGTGGATCTGCTTCACATATCTACAGATAGTAAATAAAGAAGTGTTATAAAGTAATCATTTCAGAAAGAACATCAAAAACTATTAATCATTCATCCCTTCATTTAAAAAATGCATCCTTAATATTTCTAGATACCATAAGTGGGACTAGAAGTAGGAAAGAGAGTGGAACAAACAATAGTGAATAAAGCAAAGAGCCTCCCCTTCAAGGCCCTTTGCATCACATGTATATATAAAATGTCATAGAAAATTTGACATGTTATCACGTCAATTTGCCAATTCAGCTTTACCTTATTCTGTATACTAGTCAGTCACCACATTCCTCTAGTGATAAGGGACTACAAGAGGCCACATCCAATGTAGTGTGTGTTTATGTATTATATACAGGAAGAGTGGTATTCAGTCAGAGGGAATAAAATAAAACTCTAAACACAAGGATAATTTACTTAAGTTCTTTGAGTCTCTTTCTTTAAACATAAAAATGGGGAAAATATCACCTTTCTTACAGTGATATATGAAGAATAAAATTAAAAGACACAGTGCCTATCTATTGTTTATATTATGTATGTATGTATGTATGTATGTATGTATGATCTATCCATTCATCCATCCATCCATCCGTCCATCCAATCATCCATGCCATATAATGGAAAATGAATGCTAGGTCAGTCTTCTATTTCTAAATATCTCTTTAATTCTCACTGTATAATAAAGGATAGCATTTAATAAAATGAACATATAAAGGGGAGGCCTATGCTGGATTACATAATAGACAAACCAACCAGATATTTTAGTCACTAATAAAGGCACAAAATTTTTTTAATGTAATTATTTTTTTAAAAAGTGCCAAAGTTCTTTCTTGTTCATGCAAATGAGGCAGACTTTAGTTGGATTTTCTTACACATATTTTTATGATTTGGTATTGTTAGATGCTGTAATCTTTTCAGATTTTAGGGTGTCTAAGTGACTCAATCTGGTCCTGGGCAAAGAATGTTTATTTTATGCTATAGAAGAGAACTACATTCTACTCTAATCTCCAAATGCTAGGTAGATATATGAATGGAAATATTTTATAGGCTTGAATTTTGTTGAAAGCTTTAGTTTAAATGTTTAACCACTGCCTCCCTGGTCAGAGGAAAAGCCTTGCTTGGAAAATATTTGCTGATTTTTATTCCCACCATGGCTGATTTCAAGATGCCAATATGATGTCACTGAACACAGAGTTGGGTCAGGAAAAGATACTAAGAGCCAGCTATCATGAATTGGTGCAAGCCAACTTCAACATAACAGTGGTTGGAATATACTACTTACGAAATTTCATACTTGGTAATCTGGTAGAGTTATCAAGGTTATCTGCTTCACTTTTTCAATCAAAGCTAAATCTCTTCTACAACGTTTCCACCCACTGAAGTCAAGTTTATTTTTAAGCACTTTCAGGAACCGAGAGAATGGACCTCCCCAGGCAGCCATCTATTCACTTTCTGGACATCATTTACTAACAGATATTTCTTTCTTATAGAGAGCCAAATCTGCTTTGAAAAGCCTGGTACTAATGAGTCTTAATTTAAAAATATTAGTCCATGATTTTCAAAGAGATTTAACATATATAATCTCCTTTGTTCCTAAAGACCTTTTCAATGTTAAAAAAAAAGACATTTAAAGTTCTTCCATAATCGACCAAATATCCACTTGCCCCAAATTCCAAAGCAATCTACAAATGCTACCTCACATTTTAGTTCCTTATACAACAAAACTGTGGACTTTATAGTTTTTTCTCCTTCTTATTTCCCTAGGTTTTATCATTTTACACTTATAGACTAAATTATTGCTATAGTTCATGTTTTTGATTGAATTTTAGTTTTAGGCACTGTGCATCCATTTTAGGCCTTCAAAGTGAGAGTAGCTTAAATTTGTTGTCACTTATAAGCTATGACTATACAACATTATTACTTGATCTTTACATGACTTTGTGAAATATCCTGGTTTTACTCTTCTTTTTGTTGCTAGAGTTTATATAACTTATGTTGTCAACCACAGCATATACTTTATATGTCATAGATAATAACATTTGTTTTTATATGGTTGTTGTAAATTGGTTGATTGCGTTTGAAATTTTATTTATAATTTTATTTTAAAATTTATAATTTTAAATAACATTTTCTATTATAAAAGTAAAGCTGGATGAGAGGGAAATCTTGGGAAATGAAAAAAGAATGAAAGAAAGAAACACCTAGAGATACATTATTCTAAGATGATATTTTAGTGAATTTCCTTTTAATTATTTTATGTGTATATTTTAATCATAATTGTGATTATTCATATCAAAATTACACATATTTATTTTTAAGTGTCTATTTTCATAGATGTCTTCCTCAACTTGGGTTACTATAACAAGATACCATGGAATGGGTGGTTTTGACCACAGACATTTATTTCTCATAGTTCTGATAGGAAGATCAAAGTATCAGCAGTTTTGATTCCTGGCGAGGGCCCTTTTCCTGACTTACAAATGGCTGCCTTCTCACTGCTCTGCTATTTCTCCCTCTTCTTATAAGGGCACTAATCTCATTGTGGGGCTCCACCCTCATAACCTCATCTAAATCTAATTACCTTCCAAAGGCCCAACCTCCTAACACCACCACATCAGAGGTGAGGGTGTCAACATATGAATTTTGTGGGGACACATTCAGTCCATAGGAATATTATAAAAGTAATACATGTTTATTGTCTAAACTTTGGAAAATACACCCCACAAAGTTGAAATAAACAAAAATTATCCAGAATCCTTTGACTCTTTGCTAACCAGTGCTATCCTTATTTAGATTGTAAAACTAAGTTAGGAAAGACCCTCAAGCCCTATTTTATGTCAATAATCCTATGATTTAGCTCTTATTTTTGCTTCTTCATTTAGGTTCCTGAAATAATTCTAAAAGAACTCTTTACCAATAGTATATTTATGGCATATTTTTTGGCTTTCATTTGACCTTCACAGATGAGTGATTATTTGGATGGGAAAGAGTCTTAAGATTGCACTCCCCACCCCTAACCAAACACACACACACACACACACACACACACACACACACACACACACACCTCACATACACACACCTCTGGACACTGAGGTTTTTAATCTTTATTATTACAAAGAAGGAATTTGAAAGCCTAATTTATGTTCCTTTAATGAGATAACTTTTCTGAAATATAGCTGACTGTATTTATCCTTAAGTGGCAAAATATTTTATAAAATGTTTCTTGGCATGCAACTCTAGAGCCTCCAAAAGGGAATTAAGCCCTGCCAATACCTTGAATTTAGCCTGGTGAGATCCATTTTGAAATTCTGACTTCCAAAACTGTAAGAAAATATATTTTGGTTGTTTCAAGCCATTAAGTTTACAGTAATGTTACAGAAGAAATAGGAAACTAATATATATGGGTACTCCTATAAGAACCCATAGTCTTGCTGAATTGAAGTTAGAAATATGAGTTAAAGGAAGACAGGCCATTAGAAATTTAAGAGGCCAAACACTAGGGGAAGGAGAGGTGCTCTACCCTGAGAGAGCTTGGAATTCTGCAGAGATTCCTCTTAATTAAGTCTTGTGATGAGTAATGAATGGTACATATCTGAAAGAAGTTACCTCTGTTCAGGAAAAGGACAACTAAAAAGCAGTAAGTTGAAAATTTTCTAGCACTCCCAATGTGGTTGGGAATAGTTTGCTTTTCCACCAGTCACAGTGGAAAGATGTACAACACATAGGACATCAGGGAGAGTCCTCAGGGAGTTATGAACTCAGAAGCCATTCTCTCGCCACACGGAATTAAACTGGGAGTCAAAAACTGAAAGAAATCTGTAAAATTTCCAAGTATCTGTAAACTAAATAAAAGACATAAATACAATATGGGTCAAAGAAAAAAATCATCAGGTAAATCAGGAGTTATTTTGAATTCGGTGATTTAGAACACAAATATCAAAATTCATTCATTTCAGCTAAAATAGTACTTAGTGAAAAACTTACCAATAAACACTTTTACGAGAAAATATGAAAGGCCTAAGATTCATAATCTAACTTTCCACATTTACAGTGTAAAAAAAGAAAAACAAATTAAAGCAAGAAGAACCAATAGAAAACACAAAACAACAAAAATAAATAAAACCAAAAGTTGTTTCTTTGAAAGAGCAATAAATGTTTTTAGCCATAAAATTAACATACATCTAATTACAATACAAAAATGAAAGGGGACAATCCCTACATATCCTGTAGACATTACAAAAAAAGAGATAATAGAAAAACATTGTTATCAACTTTTTGGTAATCAGATTGACAAGTGAAAAGAATAAAATCTTTGAAAGACACAAACTATCAATGTTCACTCAAGAATATATAGATAACCTCTATGACACTGTATCTCTTAAATAAATTAGATTAATAATTAAAAACCTTCCCACAGTGAAAAAGCTCAGGCCTAGCTGCCTTCAGTGGTGACTTCTACAAAACATTAGAAAGAAATAAATACCAGTTCTACACAAACTCTTACAGAAAAGAAGAGGAGAGGATATTTTCCAACTCATTTTATGAGGTCAGCATTATCCTGGTACCAAAATCTGATAGATCTTCCAAGAAAAGAAAGCAAGAGGGGCGCCTGGGTGGCTCAGTCAGTTAAGTGTCTGCCTTTGGCTCAGGTCATGATGGCCAGGTCCTGGGATCAAGCCCTATGTTGGACTTCTGGCTCAGCAGGGAGTCTGCTTCTCCCTCTCCCTCTACTTCTCCACCTGCTTGTGCTCTCTCTGTCTCTCTCCCTCTCAAATGAATAAATAAAATCTTAAAAAAAAGAAAGAAAGAGACCAATATATCTGTCCTAAACATATATGCAAAGGTCTTAACAAATTATTAGCAAGCTGAATTCAGAAAAATATAAAAAGGATGATATATTATATCCAAATAGGCTTATTACAGGAATTCAAGGTTGTTTAATATTAAAAATGTCAATCAGAATGATTTATTTTTTGTATATGTTTTTATATAATTTACCATATAAGTATTCTAAAAAAATAAAAGTCTTAATCCCTTCTAAAAAAAGATCATATACTAAAAATCATTTGATAAAATTCAATTAACTGCTTATGATAAACTTCTCAGTAAGCCAGGAATACAAAAAATGTCTTCAGTTTGATAGAGGATATCCATGAAAACTTAGAGCTAACCTCATATTTAAATGTGAAATGCTGAGTGCTACGCTCCCAAGATCAAGAATAAGATAAGGAGTTTTCTTCTCACTATTTCTATTCAACATTGTTCCAAGGGTCCTAGTTAGTGAAATAAAACAAAACAAAACAAAAAAGAAATGAAAGGCATATAAATTGACACGGAAGAAGTAAAACTGCCTTAATTTGCAAACAATATTATCAAATTTGAAGAAAACCCTAGGATGTCTGTAAAAAAGTTACTAGAAACAATAAGTAAATGTGTGAGAACGTAGAATACATCAATATACAAAAATCAACTGTATTCCATGAACTAAAAACATTAAAAATGCCATTTATAATTTTTAATAAATAACAAGCAACAAATTCTAATAAATATGAAATGTCTAGCATGAATTAACGAAATGGCAAAAGTTATATTTTGAAATCTACAAAAGACTGGTCAGAGAAATTCAATAAAGGAAGACACACATCATGATTATGAATTAGAAGACAGTATATTTAAGATATGGGTTCTCCCCAAATTTATTTTATATATTAAATGAATGCATTCATATATATATTCACATATACATGAATAAAAAAATGCCATCTCAATAGAAGCTCCAAGAGTCTTTTTCATAGAAATCGACAAGCCGATTCTAAATGCTATCTGAAAATTTAAAGGACCTAGAAGTGTCAAAACAATTTTAAAAGGCAGAGCAAAATTGGAGGACTTATGCTAACTGATTTCAAGACAACAAAAGACACAATATTCAAGACCATGTATTATTGAGATATAGAAAGGAATATAGGTCAGAGGAGAAAAGAGTGTTCAGAAGGAGACTTACACACATACTGCTTTATTTTATTTCCTGCTCAACAATCTTTTATGTTTGTTTTAGTTTTTGTTTTGTGTTCTTGTGTGGGCCTGGGGGAAGTTAGAATGAGTGTTGAATTTTGCTAATTGTTTTGGGGGACATTTATCTTGATAACTATATAATCTTCTTCTGTCATTAATTTTGTACAGAAATACATCTGTGTGAGTAGGCTTCTGGTCTTATTCCATTCCAAACAGGTCTTGTCTCACAGGCTGACATCCACTGACGTATCATTTCTAGGACTATGAAGTTCTCCTAGAACTTGAGTGACTGACAGTTTTGAAGGCCAAGTTTCTTACAAGTATGGGTTGTGTCACTCAGAAGCATCAAGACAGCAAAACATTAAGAGCCTTGCCTCTAGTGTCAGTCAGCCCTGAGAGGGAGTCCCGTTTCTTCTGTTTACTGGCTTGTCCTTGGATGAGGTACTTACTTTTCCTAAGCCTCATCTGAAATCTGGGAATTCAAACCACAGATATCACGAGTTTCTTTTTAAGAATTAAATGAGAAAAAGAGATCAGTCAGATAAAATACAAAGGAAGGTATATGATAAATGCCAAATGAACAATAGTTAGGTTTATCATTTTGTTGTTTCTACAGCTGCTGCTGAAAAGCACCCGTCTACACCCCCTCTCAGATGACAACCCCCTAAGACCGTGTTCATGCTTTGGCAAGCAAACTGTGAGTTGGAATTGATTGCCTATATGTTCACATGTATGGCCGAGCGTCTTTGTACAAGGCAAGGATTCCATAAACCTACAAATGGTTAGGTGGTGGCCCAGTGGCACAACAAGACAAAATGGGCCGAAAGCAAAAACCTTACATAGTCACAGCCTCTCTTTTGTTCTATGCCCATGCTAAAATCAAAAGGATCACTCTTCTTTTTTATTGGATCATGGGGCTTTTGGCAAAAGAAGCACAAGTTTCTTTTGGGGAAAGGCATTTTGGAAAGTGCAAAGTGCTCCAGAAAGAGCCACCTCCTCTAACTTCAGAACATGGGAGGAGGCCAGGGATTCTTGAGGAAGCACCAGTGCCTTCCGCTTGCTCTTACGCCTCAGAGCAGAGCTGGAGCGAGGGACAGGAAGAAAAAGCAGAGCGGGTAAGGATTCTGAGAGGAAGAGGAATGGCAGGATTTCTGTTTTGATTGTATTTCATCATATTTGAAAAGCAAATAAAAATTAAACATAGTATGTGAAGCTTATTGATGTTAATCTAGATTACAAATTATATTTTGCATTAGTTTGTATTATGTGTATAAAGAACTTCTGTCAAACATCAAATAAATCCTAGATTTTCACATTTTGTGGTTTCTTAAATAATAAGAAACAAAAGAGATGAACATAGGGGAAGGAAAGAAGAGAGAGAGAGAGAGGCAAACCGTAAGAGACTCTTAATGACAGAAAACACACAGGGTTGCTGGAGGGAGGGGTAGGGGATGGTTTAAATGGGTGATGGGGATTAAGGAGGGCACTTACCTTTTTTTGAAAGAACTTATTTATTTGACAGAGAAAGAGCACAAACAGAGGGAGTGGCAGAGGGAGAGGGAGAAGCAGACTCCCCGCTGAGCAAGAAGCCCAATGTGGGACTTGATCCCAGGACCCTGGGATCATGGCCTGAGCCAAAGGCAGCCACTTAATTGACTGAGCCACTCAGGGGCCCCCAAGAGGGCATTTATTTTGATGAGTACTGGTGTTATACACAAGTGATAAATCACTAAATTCTACTCCTGAAACCAATATTACACTATATGTTAACTAACTAGAATTTAAATTAAAAAATGATACAAAAAATTTAAAACATTAAAAAGCATTGTCACGTAACAACTTAAAAATAAGATATATATGATGTATTAAAAGTAAAATGTACCTTTATTTTTTAAAAAGTTATTACTTTGATGTATCTTTCCTTTATGAGTATCCTAGAATTAAAAAATAAAACTCCTTTTGAAAAAAAATTAAAAGACACATATATATGTATTTGATTACTGTTTCCGTTAGAAAAACTCATATATTTGATCATCTGTATTAAATCCAGAGTCACGGCAAACCTGGGATCCAACCATCCAGCCCTTGTCTTTTTCCTCCCTCTAGAGGGTGGCTTTGAGAGCCCATCACTAGCAGTTTGGGGTTACGATACTCTCACCCATAAGCCTGAAGTAATACACTGACTCTTTTGGATCTGTTTCAGTTTTATGATCTGTCCTAGCCAACTTCATTCTTCATTTCTTTTTTCCTTCTAAATTAGAAGGAAAATAAAAGTCTCTCCTGCCACTCCGATCCTATCTGATACTACAACATGGTGTTTTCCTCCCCATTAGTATATACATTTACGTCTTGTTACCATGGCAACCAACCACTTTTAGCAAAATCCTTGAACCAGGTTTCTCATTTTCAACAGATAATCTGCATTGTGCATTTTTTCCTCCTGGTTTCAGGCCTGAAATCTCAGTATAATTCAACTTATGCTTCTCTAGCCGAATCTATTTCTTTTTATTTTTAAATCTCTTTTGAGAAATTGTAAATTTGTTTATAAAATAGCATCATGTTTTCAAACAAACATAAGAAAAGAGATTCATAAACATATCCACATTTTGCTTCCAGAAAAGACAGTTCAGTGGGCAAGGAGTCCTTTTTATTTCTAGAAACAAATATTCTGTGGCTTCTAGAATTTATACAACTGATTTTATATTTCAATAACTGCTGATTTTAAAACTAGCACCATGACTCATTTTTGGTTTTTAGTTCACTAGCTAATCCTATTCTGCTTTGCTAATGTAAAAAAAGAGTACTTAAAGACAAAAATTAATTTTGTTCCTTAAAGGACAACTTACACAATTTTCTCTATAATTTTACTGAAGTTCAACTGCTTTGTTATTTGGGGATTTATTTTAATTATCCAGGTGTTACATACCCTATCTAATCAGGTATGCTAAAATTATCCCTCAGGTTGGAGAGTCATTGTGTTCTACTATTTGATTTACAAGCTAGAATTTCAGTAGTTTTGTTTTCCAAGAAGTACAACAGTTTATTTTTAACCACAAGGGAGAGATGAGCAGAATTTTTCAAGAATGATGTGAGCTCTCAAAGCAAATAGCCTCTTCTGAGAAAATGGTTTATATGGACAAGTGAGATGATTGGAGTTTTATAAAGAACTATGAAGCTACTTACTATAAGAGAGAGAAAAGTAGGAGCATAAGGAAATTGTAATTTAGGTTTATATAATACAATATAAAGGACAGTGAAATAACAGACTAAACTTACAAAGAAAAATGCCAAAAGCATACCCTATATAATTAGGATATACAAACTTCATAATTTTTAATGTTTTCTGACATTTCAGACAACTTTTAAAAGGTAGAAAGATATTGTGATTTATAAATAACTATTTAATCAGAAAAATATTCTAAAACACTATTCTGTACAGTTTAAATAGAGGCTTTAGACTAAATAATGCCTAGATATCTAGGGGTTTTTTTCAGATCAATATTCTAGATGTTTTGTTACACAATGACAAGTAAACTAAAGTTTCCAATTATCATCAGGGACAGAATATCTGTACATGGAAACTACCTGCCCTTTGAGGTCAGGGGTCCAAAACAGGAAACAGTGTGAGTTGGCACACTTTGTATTTATTTCTATCTAGTCTGTGGATCTACTAGTCTGAGAGATGACTTTCCTTACCTGCCAAAATCTCACACATTAGTCACTAAGGACTTAGTGGGAATAATAAATGCAGCTTTGTACTTTTCTCTTTTCTAGTGTAGGCTGAAAAACCTTTGTAATAATTATCTTCTTCCTAAAAATTTTACATAGATTATTTTAAATATTTTTATGTTAGAAATTTATATATATATTTATATCAAACCCAGATTCTCTGCAGTAATACCAGATACGGTTGTATTGTGATGGAAGGACACTTGGATATGAAAATAGAATGCACAAATAGATTAGCTTTCATCTGCATTTCTTCAAGTGCAAAAGGGTTGCTAGACCTTCTCTAGAAAGACCATGACTTCTCACCACTCCTTCCTTCTCTGGTGCCACTCGAAAAGAGAGAAATATAAATCTGGTGGATAACATTTGTTAACTGAGATAGATTAAAGTTGTGATGGTTGGAGTTTTCAAAAGATAAAGGATCAAAGGTAAATAATAATCAGACAGAAGTGGTCTCTTCTCATTTATTTCAAAGTGACAGGAGTGATAACCACTAACCATCTTTCTCTCCTTTGGGTCACTTTCTCACCTGCCTTGTGGCAGAGAATCCTTTCACAAACATTTGTTGTTCAGCAATAATTAGAAAGAGATGATTATGGTTTAATATCCTTGCAAGTATGCCCCCAGTGGAGATACAGGTAGACAAACAGATCTTTCTGAGAGCTTTACTAGTATTTTGGTGCTAGCCTAGGTTTTAGCTCCATTTCATTTGGTTGGAAGAATTTTCTCAAGGAGGAAAAGAAAAAAGCAAAGAAATGTTCAAAAACTCAGAACTGTTGAAATTGTTAAAGAAGAAAAATATTATATCTGAAATTGTTCCTGATCAGTTCCTTTCTTTCACATTTATTCTTAAAATATTTATTGAGTTCCTATGACTACTGAAATTTTTCATAAAGTGGCTTTCATCAAGTTTACAACTTAGAATGGAGACAGTATGAATATAAATAAATAGGTGAATAAATAAATTAGCATATGATTATGAGTTGTGTTAATTAAGCTTACACACTAAGAAAAAGAATAGAAACTGATGGGGGGAACCCGCTTAGATAAGACAGTCAAGGAAAACCACAATGTGACTATGACATTGACTCTAGGCCTGAAAGATGAGAGGACAGAGTCATGCAGAGAGCAATACAGGAGCAGCTTAAGTAGAGGGAGGAGCCTCAGCAGAAGCCTTTAAGTTAAGAAAAGTCTGAAATGACCAAGAACCTGAAAGACCTAGTTAGTTGGAGAAAAGTGGCCAGGAGGAAAAGTGTAGGAAGTGGTTTGGTAGAGGAAGGCCACGCTGGGTAATTTCAACCATTCTAAATGCAATGGGAAGCCCCTGAATATTTTTGAGAGAGCTCTCATTACTGTGACCAGGCTATTTACTTATTTCAGTACTAAAAACATAGTTGTATATTTCCCACAACATATTCCACCTTCCTGAGTAAGCCTGAGCTTCTTTAAGCATTTTTTTGAAGATTTTATTTATTTGAGAAAGAGAGAGAGAGAGCATGAGCGGGAGGGGGGGGTGGAGCAGAGGGAGAGGGCGAAGCAGACTCCCTGCTGAGCAGGGAGCCTGATGTGGGGGCTTGATCTCAGGACCCTGAGATCATGACCTGAGCCAAAGGCAGATGCTTAACTGACTGAGCCACCTGGGTGCCCCGTCTTACTCATTTTTAAATCCCAAGGTCTGACATGGTGCGTAGTGTATAGTAGGATCTCTATTAGACCTTGGTTCAATGAATGAATGATTGAATCAACTACTAGACAAATATTGTGTTCTCTCCATCATCTACCGGTCTGCCATCAAGGAAAACAACTTCAGTAAGGAATTTAGCAGACTTCACTTTCTGTACCAATGTTACTCTCTATCAGAGTTTATCTTATTTTTACGTGTGTGTTTAATAGTGAAACATTTGAATTATTTATGATATTTGATCAATATGGTCCTATGTAATCCTAAAACTTTTTGCATATTGGTCTCTAAAGTCCCACTCTTTGTTCAACTCTTCCTAGTATTTTCCAAAATGCTAATCAAAATCACAAAACTCTTTTTTCTAAGATTTTATTTACTTATTTGAGAGAGAGAGAGAGAGAGAGAGCAAGCATGAGAGTGCAAAGAGAGAACACAAACAGGGGGGAGAGGGGGAGGGAGAGGGAGAAGCAGACTCCCCGTTAAGCAGGGAGCCCAACGTGGGGCTTGATCCCAGAACCCTGGGATCATGACCTGAGCTGAAGGCAGACACTTAACCAACTGAGCCACCCACATACCCCCACAAATACTAGTCTAAGTCCAGTCACCACATTTTCCTCGGTAGTACAGTTTATAACAATAATTTTTAAACAGTAGTTGTTACAGTTCAATCCAATTCCTCTAAGCAGTAACTGCAATAAATAAGACATCCTTTTTCTTTTATTTTTTAATTTTATTTTATTATGTTATGTTAATCACCATACATTACATCATTAGTTTTTGATGTAGTGCTCCATGATTCATTGTTTGCATATAACACCCAGTGTTCCATTTAGTACGTGACCTCTTTAATACCCATCACCAGGCTAACCCATCACCCCACCCCCCCTCCCCTCTAGAACCCTCAGTTTGTTTCTCAGAGTCCATAGTCTCTCATGGTTCGTCTCCCCCTCTGATTTCCCCCCCTTCATTTTTCCCTTCCTACTATCTTGGGGTAGCACCCTTGGGGAGGGTATGTGCTATGGTGAGCGCTGTGAACTGTGTAAGACTGATGAATCACAGACCTAACTGTACCTCTGAAACAAATAATACATTATATGTTAAAAAAAAATTAAAAATAAATAAATAAATAGACATCTTAAACTTCTTTAAAAAGCAATATTTTCTGGGAGGCTTGTTTATCCAAATCTCAAATCAAACCACTATGAATTAGCCTTCTTATAATTTTCTCCCAAATTGAAAAGTGGAAAAGGCATCTAAATAGTTCATGTGAAATGTCAGAGGGGCACTTGTGATGAGCACTGGGGGTTGTATGGAAGTAATGAATCACTGAATTCTACTCCAGAAACCAATATTGCACTGTGTGTCAACTAACTAAAATTTAAATTAAAAAAGTATCAGAGGGAATCCTTCTAGGAGAGGGCAGATATAGCACATCTCAGCAGGCTCTAGGCCCTACCTAATTGTGAATATGCAGTAATAAACGCTAAATATAATTAAAAGCTAAAGTAAAACAAGGAAGAACAATATGAGCTTGGAGTGAGGATCAGGAAAATCCTGTTTTTTACTGCTACCATCTGATCACATTTCCCAGAGTAAGAAAAACATGAAATATTTGAGCATCTCACTGTAACATTAATAAATGGTTCTCCAAAGCTGGTCTTTTGAGAGGTAATTCAATCGTTAGCATTAAAGAGTTTGCCTTTGTCAAATGAAAGCCAGTCATTAGATGATTAAATGAATGTGTGTGTGCACCCATGTGGATGGTTTATATGTATTTTGTTTCGAAACTTCCTTAAATCCTTTTACATAACAGAGGCAGAATCAAGCACACTGTAGTCCCATTGGACCATCTCTAGCACTCAATATAGATATTCCCTCTTCTAAGAAACCAGGATGCTGTGAGACGGATTTGAACCATGCATTTGACCCCTTTACAGAACAACATATCCCCTCAGGCTCCTCTTCATGTTGTCTGTGCTTGGCTTGTAGTTAGCATTTAGCTAGGGCAGGTCTAACCTGTTGAGAATTGGATAGAGCATTGTTTTTTAGAGCCCTATGGCTAAAGACTGCTTTAAGAATCTCGATTTGTCTTTGACATTTGGACCTTAGAAAAAGAAGCAAATTCCATGTCTTTGGTCTTATCATGAATCATTCGATACACATCCCTTTGGCCTGGTCCTAAAAAAGCCCGGAATTAAAGTCAAAGACAGATATTTACCTCATATCTCACTTGACTGCTTAAAAAAAGAATTATTTCACACAAAAGGTTGTTCAGTTGAAATAGATCAATACACAGAAGCATAAAACCTATCTTCTTATTCAACCAAATTACTGAGATAATTAGCATGGGGGACTTAAAAATCCTTTAGATACTTTTTGTTTTGCTTAAAGGTCAAAAGAGACTTTCATTTTCTGAGGGGGTGGGACAAATCCTGTTTTGTTGTGAATTGACACAGAGTTCATCAAAGTTAACTGGCAAAACAATGCACTGTGAAGCTATGTGCAACAACTTTCTGCCTCCTAAATCAAAAATATATATGAGAAAGGAACAAGATCTGCTGCCCTATGAAGACAGTAGTAAAGACAGTTCAACCAGCTTGAGAAAGCGTCTGGTTTGAAAATTAGAATTGGGAAGAGCTAACGGGTAGAGGGGTCATTCAAACAAAGGGAAATGCATCTCTTTACTATACATTTATTGACTGCGTCCTGTAAGAGCTTTGATTGGGTTTTCCAGCAAAATCAGCCATCGTATGTTGGCAAAATGTAAAGAAGTAATAATAAAATTGGAACTTGAAATCTAAATGTAGTTTTCTCTTATTAGTGGGTATAGATCGCCTCTGATTTCTAACAACCAGAAATTGGTGTGAGCCTCAGTTAACAATTACTAACTCCAAAAGATTTTGATTTGTTTCCAATGGTATTCAAAATTATTAATGCTATCCCAAGGTAAGACAATCATATAACTTTTTCCAATCTTGACCACATAAAACATATTTTGTCCAAAATTTCATCATAAACTGTTAGAATACCTACTTATGAGGATGATGGAACAGTAAGATATTGATATAGTTGTATTTTTATACAACTATACATGTATAAGTAAGATATGGAACAGTAAGATATTGATATACTTGTATTTTTATTTTAAAATTGGCCAGTGAGTGCCTGATATGTAGTAGGTTCCATGCCAGGGACTCCAAATTCAAAGATGGGGTCTTTTATAAGAGATCACAGACTAATATAGAGTTCTAATTGGCTTCATCTAATAGCTAGTATCAGGGATTCAGGAAATTCACTAAATTAAACTTAAGAAAAAGCAGGTTTATTGTAAGGATATTTATTTTTATATCCTTATCATATGTAATATGTATATTCTTTTAATGTATTTTACATATATTATATATGCATAATATATAATATATATATTCTGATAATTTCTTATGATGCATATGTAATATATTTTATTTTTAATTTTTTTAAGATTTATTTATTTGAGAGAGAGAGAGAGAGAAAGCACAAATGCGAGGGGCAGTGGGAGAGGGAGAGAGAATCTCAAGCAGACTCCATGCTCTGTGCAGAGCCTGACTCGGGGCTCGATCCCATCACACTGAGATCACGACCTGAGCCGAAACCAAGAGGTAGATGCTTAGCTGACTGCACCACACAGGCATCCCTGTAATATATCGTATACACCGGGAACTGACAGACACAGCCCAGAGGTGGCTTGTGCTTTGCTCTCCCCCACCTCTTTCCTTCCCGTTTTCTGTTTCCTAAGCATATTCTCCTTCATTTTCTCTCCACCTACTAGAGTCTATCTTTTATACTTCCTTCTTACCCTCTCAATGCTTTTGCTTTTATGAGGCTTTGCATCCATTTATTTACTGAACAAATATATACTATGTACAGGCAGAGTCTGTAAAATGTCAAAGAGAAATTACAGGGATGTTAAAAAGAAATTGCACTGGACTCATTAAATATGGCAAGACAGGTATAATTCAAGCTGCTGCCATGGGGGAGAGGACTTTGGTATGTAACTGACCTCAACTCCATCGAAACAAAAGGCAGGAGAGTTTTTAGGCACTTGAGTGAGCCAGTGGAAAAGTAACTAGAGGAAGTTAAGGGGGATGTAGGTCAGTCAACGTGACTGGGTCACCTATGTTTGCTAATTGGTGCTTACCGACATTAGGCTCCTACCCTCCCACAGAGACTGGGAGAGAAGAGTTCAATTTTTCTTGATGATTACGTTTCAAAGGGATGACTTCCAGGTCTTTGAGAAAGACATCCGTGCATGGGTTATAAAACTGGCAAGAGGCTGGGAGAAAATTTACATCACAAAGAAGCAGAGAAAAAATTACAACTGCAAGTTTTCTAAAGTAAATGCTCTAAGAAAAGTGAGGTCAGGGGCCTAGAGTCAGAAATAAACTTGTCTAAAGTTTAGTCAAGCTGAGGAGGAAATTAAGACTGTATTGGTCAGAGATATAGCAGGCAGAAAATTAGGTACTAATCCCTGCTCTCCTGAGTCTTATCTTCTAGGAGACTATATTAGTAAAAAAGATAAATAGAGTTTAAACAAATAAATAAAAGAGTGTATCTGATTATGCACATAGTAGAAAGCAAAGCAGGGAAGAAGGCATGGACCACAATGGATGAGGGGGGAGTTCAGTCTTAAATACAGGGTCATAGATGTCCTCACTAATAGAGTAACCTTGAGCAAAGTTCTGAGGGGAATAAGGTTAAGCCAAGGAAATATTTAAGGGAAGAGAATTCCAGGCAAAGGTAAGAACCAGTGTAAAATTTCTGAGTGAGGAACATGTTTGTTGAGAGTCCTGACACCAAGGAGAGGAGCAGTAGAAGATGAAGTCAGAGAGATAACAGGGAGGAAGAAGACCAGACCATGTAGGGACCTTGAGGTCATAGCAGGGACTCTGACTTTCATTTTGTATGAAGGGGCCACAGAGGAGGGGTAATCTCCTGTGATTAACATTATAAAAGCATTGCTCTGGCTACTGCATTAGGAAAAGTGTTGCTGGGAGGGGTAAATGCAGAAGTGGGGAGACATACAGGGGGATAGTCTAGGAGACATTTGGAATCTGCAGTTAAGGAAAGGGGTGTGAACTGGAGATTAAAATGTGTGAATCATCAGTGTAAGGATGTTATATAAAACCACCTGACTGGATGAATATACTAACAAGAAGAGTATAGACAGGAAAAAGAATTGCCTTAATGCATGAAAACAGGGAGAAAACAGCCAGGGAAACTCCCAAGGAAGGCCACAAGGTAGAGGGACACCCAGGCAAGTGTAATCTCCTGAAGGACAGGTGGAGAAAGTGGTTCATGGGAGAGGGCTCAACCAGTAGTATAAAACCTCTGAGTCATCAAGGAAGAGAATGACCAAAGTTCACCTCTGTAGCAGTGGAGTAAAAGCTTGATTTGAGAGGGCTCAGGGAATTCGAGAACTCTGTTATTACATCTATTAGAGATGATTTTATTCTAGAAATTTTGCCATAAAAGGGGAAGAGAAATAGGACAGTGCCTAGAGGGAGATGGGGAAATATATATGTTTTTAGATAGAAGAAATTATAGGATATTTGTATATTGATGAGAATGATTTATTAGAGTGGAAAACAATAAGGTAAGAGGAAAAGGAGAGAATCATTAGATTGATATTCTTGAATATATGAGAGAGGCTAGGGTGGAGTGCACCAGTAGAGGGCTGGCCTTATACAAGCATTGTCAGTAAGTAGAGCTGTGGTGAAGTGGGGGGAAGGCAGAGTATGTGGGTACAGATGTAGGCAGGTGAGCAGACATGGAGATGGGGACTTGTGAAAGTACTCCTAGAAATTCTTTCACCTTCAAGTTATGACTCAGTTTTCTGTAACTGGGTTTGCCCAGAGAACCTGGTCAGCCTAGCTCAAATGTTGATACCTGGTGTGCCACTGGTCATAAGTCATAGGTCACTTTGGATCCTTTGCATTCTTTAGATTAACAGCCCTCCTGTTAGCTAAACATTCCTGGATGGAAGACCTTACTAGGAGAACAGAACTGTGCTCCAACTCATAGATCCTTATACAGCAGGGATGAAGGGAGAACAGTTTTCCTTGGAAGAGTTTATGACTGGTAGGCTCTGTAAATATGTCTTACTGTGTGAAGGAAGAAAGATATAAACACATATAGAAATAACAAAGTGCTATGGGCTATGACATAAATCATTATAAAACACAGAGCTTAAATAAAGTCAGGAGAGGAGAAAGTCATAGCAGAATGACAGAGCAGAAAAGAGCTGAGTCTGGAAAGCCTAGTGCTAATTTTCAAAAAAGATATCCCAGGAATAGAAAAAAATCGAGCCATAAAATATAGATAGAGCACATTCCAGGAGCTGCGAGTTGTTCAACATAGCAGGTTCATAAAGAAGTAGGGTGAGGAAGAGGAAATGAACTGAGAAACCAGTTTAGCAAGAAATAAAGAGGTAAGGGCATAAGACTCTTCATACACACGCAAAAAAATTTGGAGTTTATTTTGTGTGTGACACGTAGCTAACAGTGGTTTTTAGTCATATTTGCATTTTATGAAGATCTTTCTGGAATCAGAATGCAGTTAAATTGCTGAGGGAGAATGGAAACTATCTGGAATAGTCCAAGTGAGAAGGGATAGGACCTAAACTGAAATGGAAGCAGTAGGCATGAAAGTTGAAGAACAATCTGAGAGCAGGATGTAGTTAATGAATTTCTTGGTCAGGGAAAGGACAGAGTCTATACGGACTACATCAGTGAAAGCCTGAACCACACACATGTGCTTAAATTATGGAGCTTCATAGGGGCACCTGAGTGGCTCAGTCGGTTAAGCATCTGACTCTTGGTTTTGGCTCAGGTCATGATCTCATCGGTCATGGCACTGAGGTCCCTCATCAGGCTCCATGATCAGTGGAGGTCTGCCTGAAGATTCTTTCCCTCTGCCCCTCCCCTAACTCTCTCTCTCTCTCTCTCAAATAAGTAAATAAACCTTTTAAAAAATATGGAACTTCACAGAGTAAACACAGTGACAGAAGCATCTTACCTGCAAATGTTTGCTTTGCAAAAAGAATTCATGAAGGATAAAAAATTACCCAAGTAAATTATTGTCTAGAATTTAGGCCCAAGATAGAAAAATACAAGACAAGAAACCTTTGTAAACTCAGTTGTATGGACTCAATTTTAATTATGTTCATATTAAAACAAGAATCCTTTCATCATTGGGGTAATCCCTCAAAAACATTTAGTAATAATGATGATAATTAATATTTTGAACCATGTATGCATTTTCTCCTTCAGTCCTCACAATATTTCTTTGGGGTAAGTAATAGTACTTCATTTTACAGATGAGAGATTAGAGACACAGAATGGTTAAGAAACTAATTCAAGCAGTAATTATAAAGCTAGGATTTCTTTTCTGATATAGATAAACAAAAACTTTTAGAAGTCATCAATAAATTTTAAGGTTGTAAAATGGTCAGGAGACCAAAAAGTTTGCAAACCACTCTACTAAGTAAGCTGAGAAATTTTATTTATGACGATGCATAGAAAAACAGATTTGTATTTAAACATGACTCAGTGAGCAGACTGGAAACAGGTTAGGAGACTACTGTCCCAGTGAGAGTTTAAGGGAGTTTATTTTACAAGAAAAACTAGGAGGAGAGGTTATTTTCTAATTTTAATTACTAAACAGATTTAAATTAGGTACAAAATGTTCTATCTTGTACTGATTCCCACTCTAGCGTAAACGGTTTTGAAGGTTCTAATATATTCATTACACTTAAGAAAAAATAGTTAAGTAACAATAAAAGTTCACTGCAGATGCTCAACTGGGAAAAAAACATGAAGATGGGTAGAAACTGTTCAATATCTTAAGGGTGTTCATGTGGAAGAAAGAATTAAACTCATCTGCTCTAGTGAGCATATGAGTTCCAATGATTGGAATTTGCAGGGAGGCAGATTTCAGAACTTTGTGACATTAGAACTGTTGAAAAACAGAATGAGTTGCCTCATTCAAATGTTAGTTCCTTGAAAATAGCTACTATTTATAATGTGGACTCTATGCAAACCACTGTATTAGGCACCTGACATTGGTATCAATTCATTTCACTCTTAAAATAACCCCAACTAATAGGTATTATTATAACCCTATTTTATAAATTAGGAAAAGGGCTTAAGAGTTTCACTCTTCACTGACTTACCCAAGGTTACTCAACAAACAGATGACAGAGGTAAGATTCTAACTCGGGTCCTCTGATTCCCATATGGGGGCTTTTGCCACCAGCCATTCCATGAAATGTGTGACAGCATCTGTGAAGAATATTGTGACAGACTGGATTGAAAGCTCTTCTGCAATTCTTTTTAAGCACTAAGATTTTTGAGCTACTCAGGGAGGGGATTCTGCTTTTTATCCTTATATTCTCAAAGCTTTTCACAATGCCTAGAGCACAGTTTATTTTCAATAAGTGTGTGTTAAATTAATAATTGAAAATGTTATGATTATAAAGAAGGAATGCAAAGCCCTGTTTAGAAAAGTTGATGTGTTATTTTTAATCGTCCTAATGATATTTAGTATATGTCAATATTACTTGGTTTGACTAAGTTAAAAATACCTGAAAATCAATAATATTGTCAAAAACTTTTAATTTAGCAATTCCACATAGATATGATGTTGGGCCCAGGGGAAGTGCGTCTTTTAGAGTTTTATTAAATTGTTTTTGTATGTTGAACTGATATGAATGGGTTTGCATACTAGAAAAGCCAGAGCATGTCTCTTCCTGATGTATTTTCCTCAGAGATGGAGTTGTATGAATAAGTGATTAGCTATTTCAGCTTCCATGAACATCATTCAGATGGCTCTTGTAGAGTTAGAAAGGGAGATATCTACTAAATACTAAAAAAAATGATGTGGCTTTTCTCCAAATTCTGTACTTTATTGTGGCTACGGTTTAGCATGTTAAGACAGTATGATAGAAGAGAGATATCAAAACAATAGGAGTCAGAAAGATTTGTCCAGTTCCTTCTTTAGTACCAGCTAGTGTTGAACTGTGGCTACTAGATTCATTTTAATATATAGTTAAAATGTGGCCCTCGGGGGCGCCTGGGTGGCTCAGTTGGTTAAGCGACTGCCTTCGGCTCAGGTCAGGATCCTGGAGTCCCGGGATCGAGTCCCACATCGGGCTCCCTGCTCGGCAGGGAGTCTGCTTCTCCCTGTGACCCTCCCCCCCATGTGCTCTCTCTCTCTCTCTCATTCTCACTCTCTCAAATAAATAAATAAATAAATAAATAAAATGTGGCCCTCATTTACCCTGTAGAAAAAAGAAACAGAACACCAGAGACCTTTGCTGTCCATTTGTGCCCATATGCATCGTCTGAAGCTGGATTCCCTGCTCATTGCTAAGAATGGGCTCACTCCTACCCTACTCTTCCCAAGCATCGTGGCACAACCAGTTGTAAATTTCAGATGTTCAGACATGACCATTGAGATGAAACATAAAAGCAGTAAGCTCAGGAAGTCACTTAGTTTTCCCACTTGGAGTTAAGTCCTCTTTAATTTCACATGCAAATTTATGCATACAACATGCAGATTTTATGGTCTCTAGATTCTCTGACAATATCTGTAGCCTTATTGCAAAATGACCAAGGTTGGTGTGGGGTTTCACTGAGCAGATTTGGACAATAAAACCTGTGACCAACATGTTGGTTACCTGTCTAAAGTAATGCCAAGTAACCTTTAGTGACAGGTTTCTGAAGGTAGATCTGCCACCTTGAAACTTAAAAAATATTAATAAAATTAATTTTTACACGTTTTGGTAAAAGATAATTTGGCAAATATATATGTATATTTTTAAATTTCTGATAAGGGAAAAATATTTGAAAGAGCACAGTGCTCAGCTGTGCAGAGAATTATGTATCTGCAATTTAGCAAAATTGAAAACAAACAAGCAAAAATCAGTACACACATGCACTGTTCTTCTTAAAATCCAATTTGGTATATATTTTTAACTTTGGTGACAAGGCTTTCTAAAAAGGCCCAAGAGGCAACCATGCAACTTGGAGATAGAAATTAAGAGATGGGTTGAAGGAAAGGTCCTCCCCTTTGCTGAATGCTTTGGTGGCAACTATCGGAATTTCTACCAAAAGATACACATGCTGAGTGGTGTCTCACAGCTTATTTAATAGTATTATCAGATTGAAGGCACTTTAGACCTGCATATATCAACACAAAACAGTCATTTGTAACAAATTTTATTTTGCTTAGTGAAAAATGATAATATAGTTGGGCAAGCATGGAAACTGGATCCCTCAAATTATAGATTGCTTGGATTAGAACAGGTCCCACAGTGGCATTTTCTAAGTCATTCTGCTGGTCCTTGACCTCTTCCCCATACAGTAGCAAATCTCAGTGGATGGCTGCCTAAGCCCCCTTTTGTGCCTTCCCCCATCAAGTGCACTCTTGCTTTTCTCCATCTACTTCCCAGGTGATGTGTGCTCTTAACTTATGCTTGCTTCCCAGCCATGTGCCCACTACAAGTCAAAGGAGCACTGATGACACCAATGTTAGGGGACAACTCCTGAATGCTTATGGCACAAGGCACAAACGCTTAGCGTGAATTTTAAGTACAGTTCAGCTTACAATACTTTATTTTTGCAAGCTCTATTGCTCTAGCACAGAACTCTCTTCTTCTTTACAACAGGTAATTCAATTTATGTACAATATGTCACTTTACTTAGCAATACTTGAGAGCCACAAGGCATTTTATGTCATTTAGGGAACCTAGGATACAAGAGACAAGTCTATAAATTAGCTTTGAGTTCTTTAATGTGTCCTTTCTTTCCCCAAAATATCTCCATTGCATTGATATTCCAATCTGTGTAACTTTCATTAAAAAAAAGAAAAAAGAAAAAAAAAAAAAACCTGACAGCTTGAACATATCTAGATGCTGATACCCTATATTTGTCCTGAATTCAAATACTTAGAAAATAACTGAAATCTAGATATTTCCTCTGTCTTGTTGCTAAAATTCCCATGGAACTGACAGGCTTACTTTAGCATCTGTTAAAATAAACAAAACTCAATGTAATATGGAAATATTAAAAATGAATTTTTAAGTAAGTATTTAATCATGTTTGAGGAGCTGGTTATTCCAGTGAGTAGGTTTATAATGCAAGCATATTTAAAAGTGATAGAGATGTTTTCCTATTTTAGACAGGCTCCTTTCTTAATTAACAAAAAACATTCTTATTAGGGCATTTATCCCCAACTATCAAATCAGGGGGAATTGGAATGATAGAGGTAGTAGGGTTATAAAATTGTCCTAAATTAAGACTTAAAGGTGACTAGAATTGCTGCTAACTTTCAGGATATTTCCATCACAGTAAGAATGTCAATACAGTTTAAAAATACCATTTTCTTTTGAAGGACTCTAGCTGGGAAGCAACGCGAAACTGAAGGTTGACAACTTGGTTTCCAGAATCTGATTTAGGATCTTTCAGTCATGCCCTCCTCCTCTCATCTACTCCCTAAATGTCTCTCTAGAGCCTAGGCTTTGGTGAGTGTGCTTGGTTGAACCAAAGACTCCTACCATTGTCCTGGTATTAGTTCTGTCATCCCTGACACATGGGTCTACCTCGTAGACTTGTAGTTGATACCTTCAGGGAAGCCCCAAATACGAAGGCATCTGATAAGCCTCCAGTTCCACATACTACTAAATACCTTTACAATAAGTGTGAATCTGCTAAATTTCGACAGTGACTATTTCAGTCTTCTCAATTCTTAGAGCATAATATGTTCTCATTAGAACACCATAATCTGGCTCCAGAGCCCAAGCCCTAACTAATAGTGACTTCCAAAGGAGTCTAGCAACCCCATTTATGACATAGCCTAGTAATCTCTACGGCACATAGTAGGTTCAAAATCATGTTTGCTAAATTGAAAGAAAATTTAATGATATTAAATGGGATAGAAAAAGGTAAAGAATTTTAAATGTAAAATATAGCAGTATTCCTGGTAAGCAATGATGGTCTGAAATAATTAAAAAATGCAGCCATGGACACAGAAAAAGAGAGGCACTATAATTAATAAAACATGGCAATAGATTTGATTTAGAAGGTAAAGGAGTGAAAAATTAAATCTAATTCCAGTGTTGGAAGTTTACTATTAACAAATTGGCAGGGAGAAAAACACAATCTTTTATCGTTTATTGTATCAAACATATTCAATTTCATTTAATCCTCCAAAGCCTGTGAAGTTTCTAAAGAATTATTTCCATTTTATAAATAGCATAGGTCAAGTATATGCCCTAAAGTTACACTGATAGCAAGTGGCATAGCCAAGTTCAAATCTGGTCTGTCTGAATTCAAGAGCCATGTTCTCTTTGTCCTTCATGCTAGTTCAACTTTTTGACAGGTTGGGTCTCAGCATTTAGAGGATTCTCCAAGTACCGCCCCAAGATCATCCAGATATTTATGCCAGAAAGGCACTGAGATTCAGGGTTGAAATGTGTATTCAGGAATTACCAGTAAATCATATAAATCAATGTGCTTACAAAAACAAAAAAGTTCAGAAAGGGAAGAGCTGTGGTCCAGAAATGATGCTGGGGTGGATGGTCTAGGTTGAGCACCAGCCAGAGATGCAGAGTGAAGAAGACTGAGAAGCTGTAAGTCTTTGGCATATGAGTTCTTCAGAGCAACAAATTCCAAAACCTTAGCAATGGAATGACACCTCCACTGCGCAGTTTCAGCTGTGTCCCCTGCATAAGCGAACACCATCTGCCACGGAGGCGGAACACTGGTGAATTGGAATAGCAGTCCAGACTCATTTTTGAAAACTTGGCAATGACTTTACATGGCAATGTGACTCAAGTTTGCAGGGATGTAGGAGCTTCCTTGGACAAGCCAACTTATTGTACATCCTCAAACAGAAAACAAACAACCTGCCCAATTCGCGAAAGATTTCCTGTGGCTTTATCCTAAGAAACAAATCTTCAAAACAATAACCTAGGTCCTAAATAACATATTCCTAATACTGATTTGGTATGATTCCATCATACATTAATTAGCGGGTTGTACAGGTGAAGGGGATAGTGGGGAATTTGGAGGGGAAGGCCTGACTCACAATATTGGTAGCCACATCTGTTACATGGCACACCAATCTCTTTTAAATGGGCTCATTTATTCTTTGGCATTTAATTCTGACTTTAGAATATTCTACAACATAATAAACCAAAATAAGACACGCATTTAAAATGTAAGTGGAATTTCATGAAAACCGTTTTTGATCTCGCCTCTTAAAGATAAACCCAAAGGAGTGAAGTTATCCATTTCCAGAAGCCAAACAGCTGTGACATAGACTAAATATTTATTTTTGAGTCTTTCCCACTTTTTAGAGAGACAGCCAGGAAGTCTCTGGGGGACCAAAAGGTGGGCTGGTATGAGGCACACACCCCAGACTGCCAACACTGGCTTGCTTAAACCCCTAAAGTGCCATTTGAGCAGATGGAAAATTCTGCTCACCTTGGAAATTACTCATCCATCCCTGGGGCTTAATTGTCCCAGGTGTTGTGGCCATCTGCCAGACTTATTTACAACAAATGCTTGCTTAAAAAAATGGGATATTGAAATCTCACAACTTCCTCAGGACACGGTCAAAGAACATATGGAATTGAGAATTAAAGCTCGAATCTTATATCCTCCAGTCCTACTATTGCAGTTTCTGCAACAGCAGAGACAAGAGATTGATGAGGAGAGCTGAGCTGCTGACACATATAAAAGTGAAGGCGAGGGAACGTTTCAAGGGTAGAGGGTGAAGAATTACGGAATCTACTAGAAATTGAAAGCTTAGGAAACAATGACATTTTTCAGACAAAACCTTTCATTCAATAGCCATGGTGAGAACTACTGGTCATATAGGTGTACATTAGCAAAGAGTTAAGAGAGGGAAGCAAAAGAGAGAAAGGAAATGATCATTGGTGAAAGCGAAAAAAAAATTTTTTTTTACGAGCTTAAGTCCTTATAATACATGAGTATTAAGAGTAGGACACTCTTGAAGCTGCTCCCATGAGCAACTTGGGCCATGGAGCTCTACCCACAGAAGTGGAAATGCCTGCAATGGAAGGAATTAACCAAAGCTGTCATTTCAGCAAAGAATAGGATATCTGGTCATTCATGAATGAACTTCATAATCCATTTTCAATCTGCTTTAACAGAGCTAAGAAAATGGATACAAGCCCAGATATTTTGTCTTCTTTAGAAACAAATAAGTTTAGTGGTTTTTAAAATAGAACAGAGATTGAAACTAAAATTAAGAAAAATTAAAAATAAATTAAAATGAAAAATACACACTGAAACCCACTAAGTACTCTAATTAGGTGACAAACTATAATGATGAAAGCCTAGCCCTTGCTTCATTGCCAAACATTTCTAAAGGAGTTGTTTTTCTTTCTTTCCTTTCTCTCCTCTTGTTTCCTGTTTATTTCCTGCCTCTTTCTCCACCTGAAAACTGAAGACTTGTTTGTAGTAAAATGTCAGTGTCACTTAAACCTTCTGGTAAGGGTTTCTATTTCTTGTTCTGTGTGAACATTTTAAATAATCTCTGCTTTCTGCTTGCAGGTACTTAAAACATAAACAGTTCATGCTCCTACCTCCATGTTAGCCCAAACCTCATGGTGGGACAAACTCTAACCTGATGAAGGTGGGGGGCAGCTCCATATTCTTCCAATAGCTCCTAATTTTTTTTTTTTTTAGATTTTATTTATTTGACAGAGACAGACACAGCGAGAGAGGGAACACAAACAGGGGGAGTGGGAGAGGGAGAAGCAGGCTTCCCACCGAGGGGGGAGCCCGATGCAGGGCTCAATCCCAGGACCCTGGGATCCTGACCTGAGCCGAAGGCAGACGCTTAACGACCGAGCCACCCAGGAGCCCCCAGTAGCTCCTAATTTTGTCCAACAATGTGTATGTCTAGCAGCTCTCTTGCCCCTCCCTTCTCTGGCACATACATTCTCAGCTCATCAACTCCTATTGATTATTGGTCCTTCTATTGATTATTGGTTCTCATTTTAACAATCACTCATTTCGGTTGTTGGTCAGTTTCCTTCATCAGCTATAGCAAACGGACTTTATAAGGTAGCCTTCTGCTACTTCACTGCAATAATTTTAGAGCAACTCCTAAGAGCTCCCACTCCTTGTTAAACTCACGGCAGCTATAAGTAGCATAGCTCTTTGAGGAAAACAACTGTTGCTTACTTGGGTTGCCCAGGAAAACAGCCTGTGTGGAACTATAGGGTGTGACCCAACCTTCCCACATTTCTCTTTCTTTCTGGGCTTTGTCCTTATAACCACATGAATTCTCATATGCCCTAAAGATTTTAAAAATAAAAATGATCAAATAGAAAACACTCCCTAAGATGATGTGAAGGATGTAAATTTCAATGAACCATGGTTTGTATCCTTAAAGGAGCTTATAATCTACTCATGAAGACAGACATGCACACAATTAATGGAAAGAGTAAATAAAGGTCTTAAGAGAAATTATGGAATATAGTGTCCCAAATATATTACTATAATATAAAAATCTGAATTTCATGTGTGAGTCTGATTCTGAAGGCATTCCTAAAGAAGAACTTACCAAACTGTCTGTTTTCCTAAAGATCATTTTAAAGATCATTTTCCACTTAGAAATATATTTCCTTTTTTTACCCATACATATGATTTTCTTATTCTGTATCCCAAAGTAAATAAGTTAAGTAAACACTAGTGATGATAGAACATTGAATTTATATTCATTATCTTCATATTATACAACAAATTTATATTCATTTTTATATATCATGGGGTATTCCATTATAAAGTATATTTTGTTCCCAAGTTCATTTATACTGTTGAGGATACCAGAGGTATGAAATCAATATGTTTTCTTTTCTACTGCTTTAAAAGATTTGCAGAACTAAGGCAAATATTAATTAATGTACATATTATTAACTTATTTCCCTAATTTTAAACTGAGTAGCTCATTTTTTACTTTAGGGAAGTATCAAGATGTTATATGGAAACTTTACTTTTCTTTCAAAAGGCAAGATAAAGTTCCTAAGTTTCCTCCCAAAACTGCCTGCCCTAATTCTGTCCTATATTTTGTAGTAGGACATTTGGTTTTCCTATTAATTATTTGACTTGTTTGTGGAGACTCTCAGTGAGACTGTTAGTGAAAAGGCAGTCAGGACTTCTTTGGGTAAAAGTGTGATCGACTACATGTGACAGTTTCACAACTAAGAGACTGAATATGTGAGACAAATGTACCATAAAAAAATCTAAAGTCCTTCTACATTGTAATCAATACTCTGACTATTAGGTGTAACCTACAAATACTCAACCTTTAGCCTGGAAAGACTTAACTGCTGTAAAACCTTCATTAAGAAATCCATTTGTGTGGCGAAAATCAACAACACAAGAAAGAACAGGTGTTGGTGAAGATGTGGAGAAAATGGAACCCTCTTGTACTGCTGGTGGGAATGCAAACTGGCATAGCCACTGTGGAAAACAGTGTGAAGTTTCCTCAAAAAGTTAAAAACAGAACTACCCTACAATCCAGCAATTGCACTACTGGGTATTTACCCAAAGAATATAAAATACTAAATCAAAGGGATACATACACCTTAATGTTTATAGCAGCATTATTTACAATAGCCAAGGTATGGAAACAGCCCAGATGTCCATCAGTTGATGAATGGGTAAAGAAGATGTGGTATATTTATACAGTGGAATATTGTTCAGCGATAAAAAAGATTGAAATCTTGCCATTTTCAGCGACATGGATGGAGCTAGAGAGCATAATGCTAAGTGACATAAGTCTTCAGAGAAAGAAAATGTCCTATGATTTCACTCATAAGTGGAATTTAAGAAACAAAACAAATGAGCATAGCAGGGAAAAAAGAGAGGCAAACCAAGAAATAGACTCTTAACTATAGAGAACAAACTGATGGCTACTATTGGGGAGGTGAGAGGGGGATGGGCTAAATGGGTGATGGGTATTAAGGAGTGCACTTGTGATGGGCACTGGGTGTTGTATACAAGTGATGAATCACCAAATTCTATGCCTGAAACTAATATTACGCTATATGTTAACTACCTGGAATTTAAATTAAAGCTTAAAAAAAGAGAGAGAGAGAGAGAGAGAAATTCACAGAGCACCTCGGTGGTGCCAGTCAGTTAAGTGTCCCACTCTTGGTTTTGGCTCTCTCTAAAATAAATAAATAAAACTTAAAAAAAAAAGAAAGAAATTCAGGGGTGCCTGAGAGGCTCAGGTGGTTGAGCAACTAACTCTTGGTTTCAGCTCAGGTCATGATCTCAGATCGTGGTATCAAGCCTGGCGGTCAGGCTCCAGGCTCAGCAGGGAGTCTGCTTGAGATTCTCTCCCTCTGCCCCACCTCTGGCTCACATGCTCTCTCTCTCTCTAAAATAAATAAATCGATCTTTAAGAAAGAAAAAATAAATTCATTTCTGCCTCTACAGACCGAGGCAGACTTCTTGGGAAATAGGGCTACGGGAGAATAAATATAGCCACTATCAGCTTTCGATATGATATATAGGCATACCTTGTTTTACTGTGCTTTCCTTTATTGAACTTCTTACAAATTGCAGGTTTGTGGCAACTGCATGTCAAGCATTTTCCAACAGTATTTGTTCATTTCATGTCTCTGTGCCACAGTTTGTTAATTCTCACAAGACTTCACACTTTTTCATTATTATTATATTTGTTATGGTGATCTATAATCAGTGATTATGACTCACTGAAAGCTTAGATGATGACTAGCATTTTTATAATAAAGTATTTTTAATTAAGATGTGTACTTTTCTTATACATAATGCTATTGCACACTTAATACAGTAGAGTAGAGGGTAAACATAACTTTTATATGCACTGGGAAACCAAAAAATTCATTTGACTCACTTTGTTGTGATACTCACTTTATTGCCCTAGTCTGGAACTGAACCCACAGTATCTCAGAAGTATGCCTGTATTTCACACTGGCAAATGATTTAGTTAGTCCTTTAGCAGGTGTTCAGAAAGAAAATTAAATTTATAACATTAGGAGTCCAATAATCTCTTCCTTGAGCCCCATGGTATGTCCATGATAACTGAAATCCTACAAATAATTCAGGCTCTATCTGTTATAATGGCAGCCAGGATTCAATTTAGCAATATCTCAGGGAGCTAAGAGAACTCAAGTGCTCTCGCCTAGCAGTGTAGGGACTAGGCTCTTTGCTGGCATCAGAAGATGACTCAATTCCTGTCCAGTGTGCACACCTGCTGCATCTCAAGGCAAAGATGATTGCTCTTCAGAGGTCTTTTCCGGTAAATCATTGCCTTGACTCTTTAGCCATGTTTTGTTAGCTCTTTGATATGGATTCCATTATTCCCTGCATCAGTTTCTCTAGCTGCATACACAGGACATTTGGTGTTGAGTTTGTTTTGAACATGGTTGTGGAGATGATGGACACTTCTCTCTTTCCACCAAACTTACCAGAAACTTATAGAAAGTGTGTCTCACCATTTCAGTGTCTCACACAAGCCTGGCAGAACCAACATAAAGGGAATGTACAGAGCAGGAGAAAAAAGAGTCATAGCTTCGTCCTGTAACTGTACACTCTGAGCAGTTGTGGAGAGAGAAAGACAAGTATTCTCAATTAGCACAAAAGGAAATAGCCATTCCAAAATAACAGTGGCAGAAGCTAGATTATCTGTTACAAACTTCTTTTCATTGCCAAAACTCCATGGAATCTCCTCTTAGCAAGATAATCAATGAGATCTTGTGTACTTAACCCAAAGGTTGCTTTTAATTCTTCAGTTTACTTAATTTCTTTAAAGAGAAGAGGGCTTTTCTCTATCCTCTTAAGTCCTTGTGTTAGGAGAGTTCTGAAATGTTTCCTATCACCCTATAAATTCTTTATGGATTGCAAATCCTCTAATAGCTGGAATTCCTGTTTAAGCATTGATGGCTCCCTAATCTAAATGTTCGCCAGAGATCTCTCTCCTCAGCCCAGACTGCTTTCCCAGACTTGTTACAACACAGCTCCATCTGAATATTTCACATGTGCCCCAAAACTATCATTTTTTCACCCAACTCCAATCTGCTCCTTTCTCTTTGGTCCACATCTTAGAAAATGACATTTATTCATGCTACTGGCTGCTAAAGATCTCCTGGTACACAAGACAGATGTGGCCCCTAGCTTCCTTCAACTTCAATCCAATAGTGAAGAATAAATTTTAACAAGAAATAGCAGATATTAAGACTGTTGGAAGAGGTAAGGTACACAGAACGTATAAATGGGGTACTTAAAATTATTAGGAGAGGCAGTGGGTCATCACTGATTCTCCCTCTTGTTTATTACCCCCAATCTAGCACCAAGGCATGTAACACATAGCTCCTTATATATTTAAATCCCCTCATTTCCTTCTAATTCCACAGGCCCCATCTTAGTTCAGGCCACCATCACCTTGCATTTAAATCACAACAAACAACTCCTTAACAGGCTTCCATTCTTACCCTCCTTGCCTTCTTCATGTCTTAAAATGTAACAGAAACTTGGAAAATCATTGTTATTATGGCTATCACTCAGATAGGCAGAAAAACTCTTTTGGTTGTGATTAGAGAACCATCCTAAGACATTTCAGTCATCTGACTGAAGACCAATTGAGTGGACACCAAATGGCCAGCCGTTGACTGAAAGCCTGAGAAAGCATCTGTCATGCAGTGTTAACAAAGCAAAGTACAACCTTCTCTGCCCCACAAGGAAGAGAAGAAACCCTCAGCTGGCAGGCAGGCAACTTCACACACCCACAATGTTGTCACCTCTCTGAATCTAATTAGAAACTTACATCCAGAATAGCATGAAACAAATTAGATTTTCCCATCTGAAGATGCCACCGTTGTTTCATGTTTTAATAGCAGCAGCACAGAAGTTAGTTGTGAGATATATCCAGATACAGTGAACACCTACAGCTTGCTATATACAGGAATGCATGCAAGGGACAGCTGCTCCTGTCTGTTCTCTAAATGCCCCCATTAAAGCCAATGGCACTCTTGAATGTTGCTGGAACTCCCCAGTTCAGAAGATGGATGGACAATAGACTGCCCAAAGGAAGATCTCTAGTTTTTGTTGGCTTTTTTTTAAAGATTTTATTTATTTTTTTGACAGAGAGAGATAGCGAGTGCAAGAACCACAAGAAGGGGGAGTGGGAGAGGGAGAAGCAGACCTCCCACAGAGCAGGGAGCCTGATGTGGGGCTCGATCCCAGGACCCTGGGATCATGACCTGAGCTGAACCGAAGGCAGACGCTTAACGACAGAGCCATTCAGGTGCCCCGGAAGATCTCTGGTTTTAAGTTGGTCCTACCCTTGATTGACCAATACACATCACTAGAGAATTCACCAAACTGAATCTTGTGTTACCAGACAAAGGAGTGCCTACAGGAACCAGTTCTGATCTTAAGAGTGTTAGATTGATGAGCTTAGAAAAACAGTAGCTGAACAAAGTTGACAGTCATGGCAGCACGGATTCCTTTCCCTTCAGTGGTTCCTTAAAATTTCCATTCCTCAGGGAAATAGTGTGTACATACTCCAGAGTGGCCTACTCTCAACCCATGGCTAGAACCAATTACACAGATATATCTTCTTTCCCAACCCTCTTTGCTAAGCTCCAATCTCACGTATGATACTTATATCAACAATCTACTGAGCACCTACTACACAAGAGTCTCTATGTAGTTGGTCAGTCAACTGACTCAGTATTTATTGAGTACCTACTCTGTTCCAGACACAGTTCTAAATACTGAGATACAGAATTAAACAAAAGAGACATAGTTCCTATTCTCAAATAGGAGACAATTCAGTTGGGCAGATAAACCATAAATAATTACATGTGTGATCATATTTAATTTTCAAAACAAATTTTGAGGTAATTATCTTAAACCCATTTTTACCAGTTATGAACATAAGGTTTTAAGACACACAACTAATGAATCATTGAACACTACGTCAAAAACTAATGAGGTACTGTATGTTGTCTAATTGAACTTAATAATAAATAAATAAATACTTAAAGTCATGCAGGAGGTAGGTGGTGAGCAGGGCTTGAAATGCAAGTCACCTTAGCTTCACAGACTGCAATCCTTAATCCTGGGCTATGTGGCTTAGTGCTCAAAGATACATCACATCCAACATATGGCAGCCTAAACACACTATATCTTTTCTTCAGAACGGCCCAAAATTTCTCTCTCAGCAAATAGCAGCATCACCTATTTTGTTTTTCCAAACCATAAATCTGATAATTATCATAGGTCCTGCTTTCTTTCCCATCTCAACCATAAAATCATTTATTAAGTTTTATAGATATTTACCTGCCTAAATCTTGCATGTCCCTTCTTTTTCATTCGTACTACCATTCTGTGTTTTAAACTTTCTTTCCTTTTCCCCCTGGGTGATTGTGATGGCTCCCTTGTATCTGTGCTTTTAAATAATCCCTATCCTCCCTCCAAACAATTATCTACTGTGCTGACTGAACAAATTTCTCAAAATATAAATTGATCATGTCACACTTCTGTAGAGTCCTCACTCCCTAAACAAAAGACTTATTTTCAGATTCTATCAACCTCTTTAGGAGCTAATGTCTGTCTGCCTTTCGCTCAGTTCCTTCCACGCCTATACTCTCTATTTCAGTCTCTCTGCAGTGGTTGTCATTCTCCAAATGCATCCTAGCCCTTCCCACTTCTGTATACATATTTGCCTTGTCCTCTCTGCATGAAGGTAATATCCCCAATCTTTCTTAAGCCAGCATTTACTTGTTCTTCAAAACTCAGTTTAAGAATCAATTCCTTTAGGAAGTCACGTTCTCATCTCATGTCCCAAAATTACAGCTCAACCCTTTCGGGTCTTATTTCACTTTGTGCATACATACATACCATGCATGAGTTCTGTAAAAAAACACTGGAGGGGCGCCTGGGTGGCTTAGTTGTTAAGCATCTGCCTTCAGCTCAGGTCATGATCCCAGGGTCCTGGGATCAAGTCCCGCATCAGGCTCCCTGCTCCATGGGAAGCCTGCTTCTCCCTCTCCCACTCCCCCTGCTTGCGTTCCCTCTCTCGCTGTCTCTCTCTCTCTCTCTCTCTCTCTGTCAAAATAAATTAAAAAAAAGAAAGAAAGAAAAAGAAAAAGCACTGGAAATGTGCTTGTCTCCAATGATAAACTAAGCTTCCCCAGATCAGGCTTAATCTATCTGATTATGAGTCTTACAAGAGAACAAAGTCGGGTGCGTTTCAAAGGTTAGGTGAGCTGTAGTCAGAAAACCCATTTTCAAAGCCCACACTCTTCCACTTAATAGCTGCGACCACAACTGTCATTTAAGCTCTTCCCTGAAGTTGCCTCATCTGTTAAGAAGTAAATGATAATAATGAGAAATAAGTTGTAGAATGGTGAAATGGGAATCAACATAAGAAAGTACCTTTTTACCTATAAAATGCTATGAATGTCTTACTTTCCCATGCCCTTAAGAGTTCCTTGGGAGCAGACCCCATATTTTGATAACTTTGTATGATTTTTTTTTCCCTCTTCACAGTCACACACAGCTTAGTACTGATCTGATACACAGTTCAGATTTGATAAAATACATGTTTGGGTTTTTTTTTTTAAACTAGTAATGAGAGAAGTAATCCTTTGCTTTAAAATTTGTAGAGAATTTTTTCTATAGAATTTCCCTGGAAAGGGAAAATGTAGAGAAGCATGAAAATTTAAAAACTAAACTTAGCACATTAATTAAATGCCTGGACAGTAAAAAGAGTAAGAGCACAAAAATAGTAAAAGTCAATCATATCTACTACAAGGGTGTCTTTGATGGCTGTTTTGGAGGGGGTACATTTCAAAAAGACAGCAATTTCAATTTGAGGACTCTCTTCTCAAGAGTTTGACCTGGGCAGAATTGAGAAGCAGACAGTTTGTTTTTTCAATTTTGCCTTCAAGTCTGTAGCTACTTTCACTCCTGGAAACCCTTCCTCTCATTTGGCGGTTATTGGAATCTTGCTTCTAGGTGTCTTCCTAGAACTGGCATTCCTAAAGATTTCTCATTACCTCTGACTGCCCCCTCTTACTCCCTCAGCTATGTTTCTGTCTCCATGTTATTTTTAGCAAGTTATGATACAAAAACTATTATATCCATCAACTCAAGCAAAAACATCTGTTAGGAATACCACATATGCTAGATTTTAGGAAATCTGATATGGGTGAGAGACAGTCCTTGTTTCTAGGTAGCTCAACACTGTTTTGAAGGAGTATAGACAAATTATGATATATGGTCAGATAAGTGCATTATGAAACACTGGAGGATTTAAGGAAGGTGCCACAGAAGAAATTATTTCCAGGTGGGTTTTGGAGGGGGCTTACAAGTTGTCCAATAAAGTCCATAGTGGGCAGGAAGGGAAAGAACATGTGCATTCCAGAGAGAACTGCATTATCAAAGGCCTAGAGATAGGACATAAGAGATTCATAAGATAGCTGAAAAATGAATATATTTTAAAAGCTCCTGAACTAACTGAGGATGTCTCCAGTGGTAGAACATTGGGCTACTTAAGAGAATACAATGGGGAAGTTTGGATTATGTGTATAAGAAATATATTTGGTCTAAGGGAACCTACAACATGAATTACTGCTTCAACCTGTACCCCCAGCTCTTCTTCCTCAGCCATCCGCCCATCCCCGCTCCAGCCCAGCATATGTCTCCTCTGTCCATGTGTTCCAGCACCATCACCAATCTAATAACGAGTTAACCTCATATCTGTCTCTTGCGTGTATGCAGTCTCATCCATCCTGCCCTCTCTATACTGCCTAGCAATGACTTTATAAACCTGTCAAATTGAACAGATGAGATGAAATGAACTCATTTCATTAAACACTAAGGAACAACAACAAACATATGCATTGCAATGGAACGTAACATTTATGCGTTATACTTACTAACTTTTTAAATACCCACTGACATAGGCATTATCATTCTCATGAAGCTGCAAAACAAGAAAATCTTCACATCTTGTTTCTTGTGCAATACTTAATCATATTAAAACACTATTACTTTTATTTTTTAACCTATATTCTGATGCCAATTTATTTGAAAATAGGATGCTTCTTTTTCAAATGTGTGGAACCACTTTGCATTTGTGTATGTGTGTATTTTACAGTGAAAATCATCTTTACTAGACACATTATACTAAATGATTCCTCTAGATAAAGAAATAAATGCAAAATTTTTGAAATGATGATCATACATTACAAATTCCTCTGTGTCTGTTGCAGGAACAGGGAACCATCTGTGTCATGTCAACAGTGCAGGTTGTGTCTGCAGACATACAGCAGAAGGGGTTGTCCCAAAATGAATAATTTGTTGTGACCTGTCTACAGAGTTTGTTGGAGTCATAGGTGCAGGAATTTCAGGGTTGAAGCTCCTCAGAGTCATCTTAAATGTCATAGGTTCTTACCTCTTCTGTAATGTGTATTTCTATGGCGTTCTCTTTGCTTTACAGGAAATGTACCAGTATGTTACAATTTAATTGATGAGAAATGCCTACTTAATTTTTTTGATCATTTAGGGCTCAGACTAAGTTTAGGTTATCACTGAAAAGAGACTAATGGGCATATTAATAGGTTATAAGGCCATCAGTATTTTTCAAACTACGAGGGAAATCGAACATTTCAATCCTAAATGCATCCACTTAAATGTAATATCTACATTAATTATACTTTATGATCATCTATTTGTTGAGGCAGTTTATCTTATAGATAAATTCTTCATCAGGATCGCATTTTATTGTTTTATTTACTGCTTTATACATTTTTATTTAAAATATTCTATAATTCAATACTAGATTTTTTAAATTATCTAAATAGATGAGACATAACTTTGTTTTCAATGTAACTTACCCATGGTTTTATGGATTCATCATCATTATCCTCCTTAAAGGATATATATACACACTCTCTCAGTAAGGGCATGAAGCCCCTGTTGGTTAAGTACAGTTAACTGTTTTATTCAACTTCTAAAACCACCTGGGGAACCTCTAAATAAGCCTGTGTTTCTCTTAGGTATGGACCTATTCCCTAGGACTCTGTTGTCTACTGAGAAAGATACAGTTAGTATAGACATTAAACTTGATGAGAATCTAGGCAAATTTGGTCATTCAAATAGAATTAAATGAAACAATTGATTTGTTCTATGGTTTAGGAGCTACCCAAAATTAACCAAAATACTCCTGCCCTTTAAGTCTTCTTACATTGTAGGGGGGGAAAAAACTTATTCACAGATAAATGAAAGAAACATGGATTCTTAAAGCTATAATGGACCTAAGAGTCCTCTAGTATAAAACAACAAGGACTCTTTATGAAAACTGTCCAATTGGTAATGAGCTCTTATTTAACCACTTTCTTTTTTTTCTCTTTAAATTTTTTTATTGTTATGTTAATCACCATACATTTGGTGAAGGAGAACTCAGTGCTTCTTGAGATGGTCAATTCCATTTGAAAAGCTCTAATTGTGAGAGAGTTCTTTATGTTCCAATCTAACTTACTGTAGTTTTCAAGACAAACTAAGTGATTTGATCTCTTTTCCATTCAGCAACTATTTACGAATAAGGATATCTATCCTTCAGAGCAAAGGTACATATCTGATAACCTCAAAATCTGTTTATTATGAATTTGTTATTTAATAAGAAAGGAATCTCTATCTCAAAATATAATATACCTTATTGTAAAGGTAGTCCAGGGACCATAAATATATTGGTTTAGTTTGAAGAAAAAAAATTAAAAATCACATTTAAAATCTTAACACAGTTAATAAATAAATACATATAAAAAAGGCATCTCAGATCAATGGAAAGGCAGGTAATAAATGGATATGGAATATAGAGTTAGCAAAACAGAAAAGATTCAATGTGGTTCTTATAGTATCATATACCAAATAGATTGAATTTTAACTAAGTACCTAAAGGTAAACAGTAAAATTTAGTCAAACAATAAAAAAATACTGCCTATTAAATATCTTCTAGATAAGAATTTTCTTAATCTAGAAGAGGAAAAATCTCAAAGGAAGGTGTCTACAGATTCAAAGGTATAAAAAATATAAGTTTTTGCATGTAAAAACAAAAACTAGAATTAAAAGCCAAAGAAAGTAGGAAAAACAGTGGCAGCAAATAGGATAGACCAAAGGTCAACCTCTTTATTATACAGAAAAGTTCTTAAAATTAATAGAAGAAAACATATCTCAAAAGACAAATGGACAAATGAACATACTTTCCAAAAGCAGAAATACAAATAAGAAACAATCATGTGGGAAAAGTTCATCCATACAAATAATCAGACACAAATCAAAATAACAACAGAAAACACATCTATTAGCAATAATTAAACATTATAAAATTTAAGCTGGGTAGAGCCTTTTTTGTACATTAGCGTAATCCTTTTGAATTTGTGTTTGGCATGATGTATCAAAACAATAAATATATGGGCACCTGGGTGGCTCAGTCGTTGGGCGTCTGCCTTCGGCTCGGGTCGTGATCCCAGGGTCCTGGGATCGGGTCCCACATCAGGCTCCCTGCTCGGCAGGAGGCCTGCTTCTCCCTCTCCCACTCCCCCTGCTTGTGTTCCCTCTCTCGCTGTCTCTGTCTCTATCAAGTGAATAAATAAAGTCTTTAAAAAAAATAAATATATGCATGTAATGAGGTAACAACTCTGTTTTGAGATTTTTTTCCTCAGGAAACAATCTAAATATGGAGAAAAGTGATATTCATTAATGCCCATCACAGTATTATTTATATTAGTCAAAGCAATTTAAAATAATGCAAAATAAAGTAGATAAAGTAGTATTAAAAATAATTATAAATGAGTGGGTTATTATGTTGTGTACTAGAGTAATTATAACTAATAAAACATAAGGAAATGAGAACATCAATCATGCAGATAGACAAAGGAGCATTCTAAGTAGTAGATCAATGAGTGCACAGTGCTGACCTAAGAACAAGCCTGGTATATCCATGGAAGAGAACAAACATTATTTTTTTTTAAAGATTTTATTTATTTATTTGAGAGAGAGAATGAGAGACAGAGAGAAGGAAGAGGGTCAGAGGGAGAAACAGACTCCCCGCGGAGCAGGGAGCCCAATGTGGGACTCGATCCCGGGACTCCAGGATCATGACCAGAGCCGAAGGCAGTCGCTTAACCAACTGAGCCACCCAGGCTTGTTCTCAGGTGCCCGAGAACAAACATTACTGTGCTGGCATCCTGAGAGCCAGGGAAGAATGTAAGAAAAGAAGCAGGAGAGGCTACACATGGGCAGAGGTGGGAAAAGGAGATCCTGAAGAGTCTTAATGAACAGTCCTGTTAATTAGGGACTGTTATCCTGAGTGAGGGGCTAGCAATTAGAGGGTTTTGAAAAGTCATGTGGTCTGACTAATTTAGACATTAAAAAATTTTCTCTGCACAAGGGTGAGGCAGAGTGCGGTGACAATGGAGACCTTTGAACAACTTGGTGACAGATGATGATGACCTCAATGAAGGTAGTAGCATTAGGGATGGTGAGAATTGGGCAAATCATGGATATTTTGAAGATAGAATAATGGTAGGAATCTGAGAAAAAGAGCAGGGAGGATGGTACCAAGTTTCTTTGTGGGTTTATGAACAGAAAAGTTGATAAAAGTTTACATTTGTCATCAAAAATTAATGATGTGTTGTATGGTGACTAACATAACAATAAAATTTAAAAAATTTTTTTAAAAAGTTTACATTTGTGACTTAAAAAATAATATTCTTAGAAAACTTGATTAGAAAGGACCTCCCTTAACCTACTAAATGGTATCCCCATTATAATTAGAGCAAATATCAGACTTCACAGTGAAATACTGAGAGCCTTCCCTTTATGAGAGGACTAGAAATGAATTCTATCATCAACATTTCTACTCGACATTTAGCTAGGAGGTCTTTATCACACAGCAGAGCAAAAAAGATAAATAAATAGACTCAAGATTGGATGGAGGAGCAAAACTCTCACTGTTCAGTGATGGTATCTGTATTTCATGATTGCAATCTGTGTCATCAAAAGAATACACAAGTAAATTATTAGAATTTATAAAAGAGATTAGCAGGATGACCAGAGGAATAAAGTATAAACACCTATTGCTTTTGTATAAACCATCAAAAACTAGTTAAAATATGAAATTTTAAAAAATATACCATTTATAATGTAATCAGAAATGCAAACTTCCTCTAATATATCTACAAATATAGATAATACTTCTGAAAATAAAATTATAAAATTTAATTGAGAGGCATTAAAGAAGACCTAAATAGATATGCCATGTTTGTGACAGGAAAACCTGGAATATTGAAAAATGTCATTTTTCTCCATATTATTTTATGGATTCAATGCTATCCTAAACAAAATTCTTATTTTTGGGGGGTTAAACTTGACGGCCTTATTCTTTATTGTAGAAAACAGCAAAAAAGGTCTAAATAGCCAAGACATTCATGAAGAAGAAGAACAAAGTGGAATGCATTGCACTAAAATATATCAAGACTTTTTATAAAAATACAATAATTGTTACAGTGTGATGATAGTCCTGGGCTAGACAAATAGACAAAAAGAAACATAATAGGAAGCCAGGAAATTGATCCACACATATAGAGACATAATATATGACAGAAGTGGCATTGCAGATTAGTAGGAAAAGGCAGCCTTTTCTATAAATGTTCTGGGAAATTATGCATACACATGGAAGAAGAATGAAATTAAATATTTACTTCACACTTTACCTAAAAACGAGTTCCATGTGGACTCAAGACCTAAATGTGAAAGGCCCATGAGAATTGCAACAGTCATTAAGTGTGGTGCCTGTATTACAAAAAAATGTGTCCTCAGAAATTAGCCCACAGACTACCTACCACCAATCAAGAGCCCAAGAAATTTCTCAAACCCAGATAGACAGAGCTAAACAGATCAGTTAATAAAAGCAACAGAGGAAGTTCCTCACAAGTTTTTGAAAATACGGCCCAAGGCAAAGTGTGCCCAAGGGATTCGTGAAGAGACTTTTAGACCTTGTTTTGAGGCATACTTATTGAGGCAGAGCTAATGCTCATTTTCTCCCTATGAAATCTTTTCTACAGATTTACAATGTAAATTTAAAAGGAGAGAGAACACAAACAGTAGTGTTTGTCATCACAAAACAAATTTCCGCCAAGAATTAGAGGTTTCAAATGTGATCCGAAAACCAAAACACTCCCCTAAAATATCCTACTTTTTGGGATACAAAGTAAACAACGTTTGGAGCTCAGAGAAATCAGTGCTGAGGCCCACTGAGACTCATCCCATAGACCAGTCAGTGAGAGGCCCAAAGGACCTCTGTGGAACACACAATTTCTCAGTGAAGTCTTTTTGACAGTGGCAGTGAGGAAGTCTTGAGTGGATCTCAGTGGGACTTCCTAGAAGTTCCCCAGGTTTGGTGAATACCCCAAAACATCATCAGACCACTTGTTAAAAAAGAAAAGCTAAATTTACTAGAGTCACTGACGTAAGGGAAAACCCCACCTTAGCAGTGTATCAGCAGTGATTCAAAAGGTGGGAGTCAGAAGAGGGATATTTATAAGATCTTGGGGTCTTGGCACAAGTAGTTTAAGGTGAGGCTTTGAAGTCAAGGAACTAACTGGATTTTGCAAAGTCTGTGATATCATATTTCCAGCTTAATAAACATAGCAAAGTGATAATCTACAGTTGTCTCGGGCAGTTAGCGCATAGAAATTTTTGCATAAATTTTCTGAAGCAAGCAGTGGTGTCATTCATCGGTTCACAGTTTTATTTTTCCTGAGCAAAGATTTCCTGGAACAAACAACTAAATCATGTTGACATGACACTTAGTTCTTAGTCCTAATAGCTATGCCTGATGCAACTATAGTTCTTATCTCCAAATACTAAAAAGGAATATGGGACTGTTTATGTAATGTTCCAAAGGAAACAAAATAATTACACAGCTTACAGGTTCATATGTAGGTGGCAGAATTACTCAGAACAATAAAGAATTAGTTAGAAAAACAAAGAAACCAGGGTAGTGGTTACCGCTGGGATGAATTGGAAGGTGTTGACCTAAAAGGGGTGCCCTGAGGGACGCCTGGGTGGCTCAGTCAGTTAAGCATCTGCCTTTGGCTCAGGTCATGATCCCAGAGTCCTGAGATCAAGTCCCACATCGGGCTCCTTGCTTTAGCGGGGAGCCTGCTTCTCCCTCTGCCTGCCATTCCCCCTGCTGTGCGCGCTCTCTCTCGCTCTCCCTCTCCTACGAATAAATAAATAAAATCTTTTAAAAATAAAAATAAAAAAATAAAAGAGACACTTGAAAAGTTTCTAGAGTTCTGACAATATTCAATTTCATGCCCTTGGTGATTAATTATACTAATATCTGCTTTATAACAATTCTTTAAACTGTATTTATATGTAACACACTCTGCTGAATGAATGCTATCCTAACAATTTTAAATTCATTAAAATGCATGTTCTAAATTCAAAGCTATATCCTTAAACTTCATGTGATGTCTGAATTTCAGTTGTAACTCCCATCTCTTCTGTTCTTTTGTAACTGAATGACCTTGATAATGTTACGTACCTTTCTCCTCTTCATTTTCCATAAAAAAGTGAATAATAATATTATCACTTTTGTGAAGATTAAATAAAATGTGTAACACTTAAATGCTACTTGTTTTGTCATTACATTGTTAATAATAATGACAATGATATCCCTTCACATTTCTAGGTAACCCTCCCATATTCTGTATATTGATACATAGAGTTCTGAAAACATTTCTTTCTTTCTTCTCACTTATTTTCATTTTTGAATTACTAAAGGTTTCTCCTGTGTATGACTGGAAGTAATTTATCTCTGAGAATTACTTTCTGAGAATTAATTATTTGTTCTTCTACCTTACTAGCTGGTCCGTCTCAGATCCCTCTACTGGTTCCTGCTCATATATCCTCAACTTCTTGATATTGAAGCATCATAAGACTCAGTGTTTGAGCCTCTTCTTTTTTATATCAAGATTAGCTTATCCAGTCTCCTGGCTTTAAATATTATATATTATATGTTTAATATATAATATTTATATTATATATTTAATATATGATATTTATATTATATATTTATATCTCAGTCCTGGACCTTCCATTTGCTAAGGCCCCAAATCTTGGAGTTATAATTAACTTCTCTCATTTTTTTTCATATCCCACATTAGGTCTATCAGCAAATATTTCCATTACTGACTTCAAAATATATCCAGAATCCAAGTGCATCTCACCACCTCCACTATCCCCTTAGTGAAATCACAGTTTTCTCTCGCCCAGGTATTTTAATAGTACCCTAACTGGCCTCTGGTTTCACATCACTCTCTTTCAATTTATTCCTAACACAACGGCCAGATGGATTCTGTGGTATGTATCATCAAGACATGAGGTCACGTTTTTCCTTCTGCTTAAAACCCTTCCCAAACTTCCCATTTTACTCAAATGTAAGGTCAAAGCTTTTCAATTACATATAATCACGACCTAATTTATAACTGCACCTCCTTACACACGCACAAACATACACACACACAGAGCACTGCCCAACCCCCCCCCGATTTATTTTTCTTCAGGATCTGCTCCTCACCCTCCAACCTTACCTCTCTAAACCCATCCCCCATTTGTTCCCCTGTAGCTCACTCTGCTACAGCCACACTGCCCTTTCCACAATACCAAGGGTACCCTCCTAAGTCTCTGTAGTTTCATCTACTTGGGCTCTCTGATCTCAGGTTTGCACATAGCTCATCCCCTCACCTTCTTTAGTCTTTGTTCAAACACCCCCTTCTCAACCAGACCTTCTTCAACTGCCCGATTTGTAATTGCAATTCCCTCCAACCCACATTCCCAGCACTTCTCATCCCCCTTTTCTGATTAAATTTTCTCCAGACTCTATTTAATGTATTATACTGTTTTATACAATATAATTTAGTTATTTTTATAAATGTCTATTTACACACACACATTAAGAGTGTAGGGATTTTCACTTTTGTTCACTGCTATTTCCTGAGAATATAGAATGCTGCCTGGTACGTATTAGGCATTCAATAAGTGTTTGTTGAATGAATGAAAATATCTAACATCTCTCACTGTGTATGACGTCTCAGTTTTATCTGGAAGCATATATATTTATATAGATATAGACAGATATAACATAGTTGAGACAAATCCCATCTTACTTAAAATATGTAGTTACATTATCTGGCACTATGAATATCATTTGCTATTTATGTCCCATGTCCTTTTTCTACCAGAGTACCATAGTTAAACTGGAAGGAGAGAGGGAAATATCTGCCATGCATTCCTGTCATTCAAGTTGAGTTCGCATCTTTCCAATCCTTAAAATATCTCCTAGATTTGTCCTAATGGCAACATTCATCTCGTGTCACATACAAGACTATGTGACTACTGCCAGCTTCAATGATACTTTAAATAGGTTTTCTTCCTTAAGAAATGTACAACCTCCTGGAAATTGGCCAATTCAGAGACTGGTTAAAAATAAAACAAAGATCTCCAGAGTTTTTAAAAGTACTAGTGTCTTGGTCTGCTATCATAGAAGATCATGAACTGGATAGCTTACATACAACAGAAATTTGTTCCTCACAGTGTCGGAAGCTAAGGAGTCCAAAATCAGAGTGCCCCAATAGATAGGTTGTGGTGAGAGCTCTCTTCTGCTTGCAGATTGCTCGCTTCTCCCTATGCCCTCACGGGATGGAAGGGGTGAGGAGACCTCTCCAGTGGTCTCTTTTATAAGGAACTAATCCCATTCATAAGGGTTCCATTCTCATGACCTAACCATCTATCAAAGGCCGCACCTCCTAAAACCATCATGTTAGAGGTTAGGATTTCGACATATGAATTAGCGGGGGGAGCAAACCTTCAGTCTACAGCAAGGGTTTATTAACTTCCTGGATAAAGGGAAATTTCAGGGGCTTTGAAGTGTTAGAAGGAGAGAGTTCATGGTAGTTATGCCAATTAAGGAGTGAAAATTTGCATTCCAGTCATGAGTCCAATGAGTTTATCTGTTTAAACACAGTTAATTAAAACAGGTTCCACTGTTCATTGTTCAGGAAAGTCTTCATTTGGGTTTAGTAAGGGTCTAGAATCCTAAAGTCTCTCAAAGTTCATTGTCCTTTATCAGCTTCAGTTGATTTGAACCTGTTATGATGCAACACACATCTAGTTTTTACTGAAGCCCTAAACAAATGCAGCTGTGAGCAAAAATTTTTTCTTTTATACTACATATGGCTCTCTATCTAATTTTCAGCACTGAGACAACAAACACTACATTATATATTATTCCTAAGGTTAAAATGTTTTGCCTTTTCTATTATAGAACAAATTAGTTTTTTCTCTCTAAACATGGGCTCAACTTTTTTTGGAGAAGGATAATAACTGTTCATTCATTTACTCTTTAATGAATTCTGTATGTAGTAGATGCCAGATATAATGCTTTTTACCTATTTTTTAATTAGCTGGAATTTCTTCTTATTGTCTCATTCCCTACTGTGCTTTCTTCTATTTGTTAATTTCTTATCACTAATTGAGCTATCCTCTCTACCTTCCATTTGGTGATTTCTTTCTTGAATTATTTCCTGAACAGACATCATTACTAATGAGTTTGTATAGTGAGGGTCTTTCAACAAACCCACTCATTTTATTGAAGGAAGAGAACATTTTATTTAATAGTTATAGAGGGAAGAATATGTTTAACAGGAAAATTAACCTCTCAAACTTATATAGGCCATCAGTTATCAACATCTCTTAACAATTAGAGATTGCACAATTTTATTCATTCAACATTGACTGAGAATAAATAAGTGCCATGCATTCTGCTAAATTCTAGGGACATTCAGCTAGACCTGCTTTTTTGTGGCTCTACAATCAGACAACTACAAAGAAAATTACGATGCCAAATTTCTTATTTGCTCCATTTGTTCTCCAGAATTTAGGAGCAAGGCTCCTCGGACCAGATTCCTGGGACTGCTGGCTCTTCCTACTAGAATTTTTTCATTACCAGGTGTTAAGGTTCAGCAATTATGAGTAGCTTCTAGTGGACCCAAAGACATCTAAAACATATATTTTTAAAAATAATATATTAGACTTTATTTTACTAATCGGAAAATGAGAGACCTAAATTTGTGGCTATGTGTTAGCCTTGTGACTAAACTTTAGCTTTGTGTACCACTGAAATATTATTCCTTGCCACTGAAATTTTGATCCACAGACCTGCAACATCAGTATTATCTGTGATTTTATTAGAAATGTAGACTCTGTGATGATCCCCAGACCTACTAAATCATAACACACATTTACACAAAATCCTCAGGTGATTTGTATGTACATGAAAATTTGAGAACCTGCTGTAAATCACTTTGACTTTTTGAGCCCTTCCTTGTAAGTGATTAAAGTTCTTTCCCCTATATAGTTATGTTTTTAATTTCAGTGAAAAAAAAAGGGGGGGGGAGGAATAAGAAAGAAATCAAATTTTGAATCCAGAGAGGCCACTATCAAGCTTTGTTAGACAAGGTAGATAAATCCTTAGATTTATCTACCTTTTAATGGAATGGTGGCAAAAATAAGTGGCAAAATTATTTAAAAGTTTTGCTACCTGTTGACATTATTAAAAATGCCTTCAGAGGAACTGGAAATCATCATATACAAGAATAATGTAACCTGCCAGTCGGGAGCCTTTTGAACACTTGCAACTAATTGATGTTCACCCCTCCAGGCATCAAATGCAATTACCGTTTTACTTGGGGCACAATTTAACTTGAATTTGACATATTGAACAGAGAGAGAATCATAAACAGTAAAGGCATGAAGCAGTCCACTTCAAAGGAGAGCATCTTTCATTCAGTACTGGAGTGCACAGGACACTGGCCCAGTGACATGAGGCCTGAATCACACTGCTAATCTGTCACAGAGGTGAAATAAATGAACCTGAAATCCTATAAAACCATAGTTAAGTAAGTGTGCGATGTGAGGAAGTAGCTTACAAATGAAATTAGTCCTGGCACCATACTCAACAAAATAAAACAAAACAAAACAAAAAAATGAAGGTCTTATTTATTAGTGTTATTTCTTAACCCCAAGAAAAATAATTTGGGGGCTGTGTTTTATCAACTGCAAACTTGGATTCTGGCTCTTTCTAACTAGAGTTCGTTAATTGCCCAGGGTTGTGGCTTAGTAATTATGAAGATGGTGCATCTGAAAATGCTTTGTAGGGGTGCCAAGGTGGCTCAGTTGGTAAGTGTCTGACTCTTGATTTTGGCTGAGGTCATAATCTCAGGGTACTGAGATCAAGCCCTACATCAGGCTCTGCACTGAGCGTGGAACCTGTTTGAGATTCTCTTCTCTCTCTCTCTCTCCCCCTCTGTCCCTCCCCTGCTCACTCTCTCTCTTGAAAAAAAAATGCTTTGTAGCAGACAGAAATGGATTAATCTGACATATGATTCATTATTAGGCATAAGTATTTTTTTATTTCAAAATTTCACTTAATTTCTCTGTAAAATAAGTCTCATTATTGTAGAAAATATAGCTCAAACTATGCAAACGTCAAGCAAATCTGTTATTGACTCTTCAATTCTCCACCATGTCCCCACAATAAGATTTCCTATGTTCACTCAATAGAATGTATTGTGTTTTTTTGCTGCATCCAGTTGTCTCAAAACACAAATAAGATTATTTGTATGACACATAAATCACTTCCATCCACAAATCTCTACTTTTGAATGCTTAGGAAACTGTGATTTAAAGTTCTCCCTGCTCTGTTTTTAGAAAAATGAGCAAAAAAATATACATGTAATATTCTAGTCACTGTCTCCAAACTCTAAAATGAATTTACTGAAGCACAGTGTATTGAAGTTATATGGAGACATTTGAAAAGTATGGGATTAGTTATTGTTATGCTTTTATAAAATATTCTCACAGAATTTGTTTTGTGGCTTTTTATGTGAATACACACACATATGTATGTGTGTATCTGAATACAAATATAACAGCCAAAACTTTCTTCTTGCTAACTCCAGGTAGCGTTAGTTGCATTTAGTGTGGCAGAGATTGGCTACTTGTTCAATGACTCAATTCCCTTTTCTCCTTGGCACATCCTAGAGTTCTTTTTTTAGAGAGCATTAGAGTTAGAAATGTCTACTTAATTGAGTTCTATGCTGAGAATGTGGAGTCTCTATCAGCTTGGATTCCTGAATGACTGACTGGAGCAGAAATCCCCTCATCTACACATACTCCACACATGTACTCTCCCACATACCCACTACACATCCACTCCACCCTCACCCTGACACACAAACTGCCAACCAGAATTTATGTGGGCAAGAAGTAGACCCCCGTTACGTTCAACCGCTGAGATCTTGGAACTTACTTGGTAGTACAGCTAGCGCCACTTTCTCTGCTATAGAATAAACAGGCACCTGCATACAAGCATGTGTGAATTCCAAGAAATTCTTTCTTATTAGTTGTTCTTAATTGTATTCCCCTCCTACTCCATACACATTTCTTCTTTAATCTAGAAGAAGAATGTGAACAAAAAAGGAAGAATAAGGAAGAAATAAGAGTAGTACAGAGAAAGGAGATATGTGAGTACAAAGAGGCCTGATAGTGTCCAATGTGTAGCTAAGGGTCGTCTGTATGTCCCAAACCTTAGTAAGCTCTGTTTATTACTAGACTCTTAAAGACCATCCTCTGTTGCTAATACTCATATACTGCTCTCACCTCTACCCTCATCTGTCTAGTCTGGCTAGCTGCTCAACAAATCTGTTTCTCCTACAACATATCAACAGGACAACCTGCTCGAGTGTAGCTTAGCCTTCAGAAGGGCTGTTGCTCTACTCTCTACACCCTGTTAATAACATTTGTCTTGATTACAGTAATAATTCTGTGAAAAAAAATAAAGTTCAGTAGATTTTAAGACTCTTAGATCTCATTCTCCCTTCTCCCTTAAAGACAGTTGGTTTTTCTAGGCCTCTGATTATGATAGCATAGTGATTCAAACAATTATTTGGAGCTGGTTAATTCCTGGTACTATCCTTGGCATTGGGAACATAGGGAAATAAGGCACATCCATCCATGAGAAACTTTCAGTCTTTTACAAGCAGTCAAGTACATAAACAATTCCCTCCAGTACAACATGATGAGCTCCATAACGGAGGTGTCTGTGGAAACTCGGATGGGGATAAAAAGTGATTCTGGAAGAAGAATCAAGGAAAACTACCGGAGGTGATATTTGTACGAAGCCTTTTAAAATAGGAAGAATTTACAAAGCAGAGAAGGGAGTGGAAGTGTGTCCTGGAAATATGGAAGATCGTGAGAAAAGGACCAAGATACACTTTCATCAACAAAGAATACATATTGCTAGGGGGACAGGATTTGAATTTGCTTTGAAAAAGATTTCATGGCAAGTATGTCTTGGCATTGGCTGGCATGTTAAGAAAGCTCTGTAAGAATCGGGTGCATGCTACGGATATGTGTCTTAGACTATAACATAGCAAGATAGGTAATGAGAGACAGAGGAAGAGGGTCAATTAGAAGTCGATTTGAACAAACCAGAAAATGATGATTGTACCAATGGAGTCAGTGAGGAGTACACAGAGATTATTTATGATACCGATTAGACAGGATGTGGTTACAACTTAAATATAAAAAGAGTTAAAGACGGCTAAATCTCTACCCAAGGTAGAAAATTAGGGAAACACTACCAGAGTGGATGAAGTCATGGGAAATGATATGGTGAAAAGAGAAGGTCAACCAAATGTTCACAAGGTGATTTAGAGTCAAAGAAGCAAAACCATCAGCATTCAATATTACTGAAGTTAGGTGACAAGAATATCTAAAAAGGGAAAGGATGAACAGCATTGCTTCACATGATGTCAAGAGAACAAATACCATCTATGATAAAGTAGAATTATGTCTAAGGTTAAAGTAAATTATTAATAGACTTTAGAAGGGGCTAGGAGATTTCCTTTATATGTAGATATATTTTTATATTTAATTTCCAGATAAAATTGCTACTTTTTTGTCTAATGCAGAAAAAAAATTTATAGTATAAAACTACATATAGAGGAGGAGGAGCCTGTTATACTAAAGACTTGAATAACCCCAATAGTTTCCTATCTATGCCTAAAACCACATCTAAGACGGAAGAAAACATTCCCCAAATGCCATGTCAGTTGTTCCTAAGTAATCCTTACTTTCTGCCTTCAAACCTTTGAGACCACAAAAAAGTTAAAATAATTTTTCTGTGTTCTATCATGAATATCTTCATTAAATTACCGAACCATCCAATTATTTCAACCAGACATCAAGGTAATGCTATACTGAAGTACATTATAAATACAATGGAACAGAAAAGAATTAAAAATCTTTTAAACATGTCAAGGAGTAATGGGAAATTCCTGGCAATACATCTCAGTAAATTTGAATTTACACAAATACAAAGGTGATTAATACAAAAGTGGATCTGCAGAACATAGCAAGTAATGAATATGATTTGAGTAAAAAATGCAATTTAACAATAGAAAATTTCTCTAAAAATGAATGTAAATAATTTTAAATTACAATGGATTATATTTACCTTGTAAGAGTTATAATGGTCATTTCTTGACCATTCCAATTTTAAACATGAGGTGGAATTGTCTCCCAAGAGCTATTTAAGAGAATAGATGTCTCTTGTTTAGGAATAGAAAACATGCATTGTAAGAATCTCTAAAATATTTTCCCATCAGATTTATCAGCTAATATAACTTTAAAGCCATTCTGTCTCTTCTCCTTGTAAACATTTCTGCTCCCAGAATACATTTAATTGTAAGTGCATGCTTATCTAAAAATAAATTTTAAAAAAAACCTCAAAAAGAGAAAATTCTATGTTCTTCCCTGAAGAAATTCATAATTCAGACTACATTTTGAATTTCTCTTAGATTTTTTTCCACCTGGACATTCTACTTGAGCCTCAGATTCAGTATATACCAAGCTCAATTTCTTTTCCTCAGTCCTGTTCACTTTTCTGATTTCCTTAATTCTATTACTGATTCTAGGATTAAGTCATATTTGACTCCTTCTTCTCTTTACTTTCAATTTTTAATTGGTAACCAATTACCAGATCTCATTCTGATCCTCATTTTCTTCTTATAACCTGCACTTATTCAGATTCCCAAAGCATTGTCCTAGTTACCTAACTTGCCTTATTTGGACTTTCCTCATTCCAATCCACTCTAGACTTTATTGTAAGATTAATATTTTTGAAGATCAAGGGGCACCTGGGTGGCTCAATTGGTTAAGTGTCCAACTGTTTGTTTTGACTCAGATCATGATCTCAGGGTCATGAGATAGAGCCCTGCATCAGACTCCACACTCAGCATGGAGTCTGCTTGGGATTTTCTCTCTCCCTCTCCTTCTGCCTTTCCCCTGACTCTCTCTGTCTCTCTCAAATAAATAAATAAATCTTTAAAAAAGTATTTTTGAAGCTCAATCTGATCCTATAAGTCCTTTGAAGTCTTCAATGGCTTTCCAGTGAAACGTGAACAAACCCAGATGCCTTTGCCTGGTATGCAATATTTCCCCAATTTTTTTTCCAATTTTATCCTCTTTGCTTCTTTTTATGCACCTCAGTTCCCACTAACAGCAAAATATTGTTTCCTATATATACCCTTTGACTTACTACTTCTATTGATCAGCTCATGGCTTGTGCCAATAATGCCTTTCCTGCATATCTACTATGAATCCAAATCCCATAACACCAGTTGAAATACTGTCTCCTCAAAACAGTTCTTCCTACTCTCCATCACATTCTACCCCTTTAGAAGTCTTCTCTAAATTATCTGAATTCCAATAGCACTTTTTTTTCATTTCTAAATTACACTCATCATTTTTAAGGTTTTTTTTTTTATTTACTCATTTGAGAAAGAAAGACAGAGAGAGCACACAAGCAGGGGGAGAGGCAGAGGGAGAGGGAGAAGCAGATTCCCCGCTGAGCCAGCCAGGAGCCCAATGTGGGGCTCAACCCCAGGACCTGGAGATCATGACCTGAGCCGAAGGCTGACGTCTAACCATCTGAGCCACCCAGGCACCCTACACTCATCATTTTTACCTTATCTTAGAGTTATTTGTACACATATCTCACCTATAATAATGAAAGTTCCTTTAAGACAGGGCACTTGAAGATTCATCCACTTACAATAGTGGATACCTAGTATTTCTTTATTAAATCAAAATGATGTGAAGGTAAAATGGCTTTGTCCTGCTTCCTATTTTAAAGTGGAATTTTATGTCACGTCTAGTAGTACAAGCATGGTCATGAAGCAAGGTGACACCAATATTAGCACATTTAGGATCTTAGTAGCAGTAAGATTTATGGGGAAAAAAATGGAAGGTAATCAGAACCCCAACTTTTGAGGGGCAGTATTCCTGAAATGTGAAGTAATACCTCAGACTTTCAGAGAATGAGATTTGCAAAGTTTTGGTAGGCTAGAAGAATCCACTGTGTTCAACTTTGAGTTGTTTGACATTAAATTCTTTCCACTCTAACTATGGTAAAATAAGCTAATTTCTTCCGCAAGAGACTATAAATGCCACTTTGCACTAGCTTAGAAGAGAGGTAATCAAATAAGGGCCAGAAACTTTATGATAGTCTGATAAAACTGGAATTTCTGAGTGGAACCACCCTTCCTAATACTTGAGCATTACTAGTAGAACAAGGACCTTGACGATGATGTCAAGAACAGATAGGAAGGAGGGAGCAAAAAACAAGAGCAAGCAGCAACAGCTTCCAAGGAGGATTTTAGGAATTAAAGGGATAAGAATGGGAGGTAGACAGAAAGATGTAGATTGCAGTTAAAGGAAAACTTTGGGAACCAAGATAAATAAATTCAATTCACAGGTCTACCACTTACTGACTATGGCTGTATGACCCCAAATTTCCTTAGCTATAAGGTTCAAATAAGGTAAATACCTAGTACACTAAAGTGAGAGTAATGATTTCTACTCCAAACATGTTCTAAAGATCAAATGAGATAATTACCTATATAATAACCATTATATAATCAGTGCTTAATTCATGCGAAGCTATTATTTAGGAGTCCCCATTGCAGTAATGTAGATGCAGACCTGAGTGGAGATCCTAGGTCTGTCCTCATTAGCTTCTGACTTGAGAAAAATACCAAAATCTACTTTCAGCCTCAATTTCATCATCTGTACATTGTTCGTGTGAAGATTAAATAAAATAATGTGTATTTCATGCACTTATCAATTGCCCCCTTGAAAGTTAGGTGAAATTGGCTAGAATTCCTATGTGATGTCCTATGAACAATTCAATACCTTCACCAAAACATGTACTATATTTTGGGAAAGGGGGAGAGAAAATGGGATAAGAGGGTCATATTTTACCTATACTAAAGAAGTTATGCTTTTTGTTATCTAATATTTCCCTAAAATGGGTAAAGCAAGTTTTACTCTGAGCATGTACATTTTCTTTTGCAGGTGACCCTTCTCCCTTTAGAAAAAATAAAAGGTATATTTGGATCAAAAGTTTTATGAATTAAAAAATATCTATTTCTCATCAAACACAGTCCAAGTGGAAAATATTTTACTTCAATGACCTTATTTCCTCATGTAAAAAATAAAAATGTTGAACCAATAGATGTCAGACAGGGGCTATTTGAATTGATCAAATATTCATTCCTTAATTATTATCCACTGGGAGTCTGCTATTTCTAGGGTAGAAAGATGGAAACTTCCAAGATATAACCATGATCAGAAGCTTCATCCATCCCGGTGGGAAGCATGCCAGACTCAGTAGAATCATCCACCCTTGGGTGAAGGATGGAGAAATGGAGAGTCCAGGTGTTTGATGCCACTGGTATCATTTCCCTTTTTTTATTTTTTAAATCTCTTTGAATAAAGAAACTTAATAGTTTCTGATAACGGTATCATGGGATGGTAGTGGCTAACACTGGCATCAACTATGAATATATTATAGTTAGTCCGTAGACGATGTTCTACAACATTTTTCTCTGGCTCCTATTCCTGACTCTCCTATTTATGTTTTATCTCTGCTATGGCATTGTACTCAGCTCCATTTTGTGACTTCCAAAAACCAATTGCAACCATAAAATAAAAATCAAAGGCAAACACCAAAACAAAACAAAACAAAACAAAACAAAACAAAGAAAACAATATTTACAAAGGTTTCATGTGACTGGAAGTTCTGGAGGAGATGAAAATAGTATTACATCAGAGGAACAAAAACATATTTAAATTGATTGTTATTATTTCTTGTCCTTGCCCACTATGAGATTTAGTGATTCCATGTAACTCATTCTTCCTTTCTCATCTTTTTTCAGGATAAAAGCAAAAACATACAGACACAAACCCAGTAATGATACTACCAACAATCCTTCCCATTTCCTAATGCAGAGCTGTTTGGCTCTCCATTGCCCCTGCTGTCAACTCAGATCAGGGCTTCCCTTTACATGTCCAAAAGTTCAGCAGAAGCTTTGAAATGACTATTTTGAAAAGCCTGGCTGACTTCTTAGACCATACACAGTGTTCCATCTTTTTTATCTAAAAGCGGCTGAGATAATGGGGGATTGAAGCAAAAGAAGCATTTTTACTTTGTACTGATACTGGTCTAAGAACCATAAATATATTAACTACTTTCACTCCATAATTCCCCTATAGGATAAGCATTATTATCACCCCCATTTTGCAGGCAAAAATGCTGAAGTACAGAAAAGATTAAGGGTTTTACCCAATGTTACCCAGCTGGAATGTGACAAAGCTGGGAAGAAGCCAGGTTTTTTTGGTCAGGATAGGCTGGATTTTGCTGTCATAAATTAATCAATCAATAAATCAATTCAGAATTTCAGCAACTTGATTCAATAGTCCTTGGCACAAAGTTATTTCAAATGCTTTGATAATAAATGGAAGTAATTTCCAAACAGCAAAATCAAATTGAAAAATGAGCTTGTGTGAGTGAGCTTTATATTAAGAAATGTTTATTATGCGTAGTCATAATTTCCAAGTACCTTTGTTTACTTACCCATTTGAAAATAACTCTCTCAATTATGTAAAAGTGAAATGATTGTTTGCCTCCTTACCCACAGTTACCAGAGTATGACATAGGATTACCACATCAAAGCCAATATAGTAGGAAAAAAAAAAGACTATGCACAGAATTGAAGACAAGGAATTGTTCAAGTCCTGGCTCTACCACTGACTGGGAGTATGACATTCTGTTAGTGACCTCTTCTGGGCTTCAATTTTCTCATCTACATCTAGATGACTACATCTACATCTCATCTACAACATGAGAATAATGATATTGTCTCAATTGGATTATTGTCAGAAATAAAGGAATTAAATAATATATGCTATGTGGAATATGCTTCCTGGTCTTTGAGGTACAACTATTCTGGGTTCAAATTCTAGCTCTGACATCTGACATGCATGTGATACAGTGACAGTTACTAATTTCCTCACTTCTGTAATGGTAATAATGATACAAACCTGAGTCTCATAGAGTTATGGGAAGCTGAGAGAAAAAATATAGAAAACTTGTAGTTGAACTGACATGTAGCAAGAGTGTAATATGTGGTTGATCTGAATATTTCATATTATTAATTCTTATATCTATAGGAGACAGAGTCCATGATATTTCCGAATCTTTTTTTTTGAGGCATTAATTACCCCTGATTCAATCAGCTTAAAACTCAAATGAAATAATCACATATTATTCATCTCTTCTTTAAAATTCCTTCACTGACTCACCATTGCCTTCTGCATAACATTTTAATTTCTATTCCTAATATTTCATGTATCTGCACAGCAGGCTTATGAGGCCGCTCTTAGTCCTTCCTGTATAGGTTCCCTGGGCACAAGAAGGACTCAGTTCATTAAGGCATACAGATAGCAGGCTAGATGCTGCATAAAAATGTGTGAAAACCAGTTCCTGCAATCTGACTTCTCAAATTGATTTTGTTATGTAATATAGAATTGATTCAGGTTCCCCATCACTTTTTTTTTTTTTTTGCTCACACTCAAATGCCCTACTTCCACTTTTTTCTCCCTTCACATCTTTCTATAGCTGTCTTAATTGGAATAGTTCTGGAGTTTAATTAAAACAACGAGCATCTAGTTTGCACAATCTGTACAGGTGAATAATATAACCCAACGGTGATTATTTATTGATGTGAGGATTAAACTCCTGCACTCTCAACTGTACTGGGCTAAACAACATTTTCCCTTTTAAATGCCTTGATTTCCTTATTGAAGGGTTTAATTGATGTAAGCAAGACAAGAACAATACAACAAACCCTTGGGTCTTACCTGTTAGAGCCTAATGAGAAGGAAGAGAGAAGTAATATACGTGCACATAGATTTAAGATACACCTTCAGAGTAATAGACCGGTTTTTAAAAGCATACAGTTGCTGAATGTTTTGTTAAAGCATTTACAGATTTAACTAAATATTATATGCCTATATCTTATTTGTGTTGGTCATTATACTCAGCTGCACAGTGATGGGTCATTCACTTGTGCAACAAATATTTTGAATTAGGAATCAATTAGTTAGTGGGTGAACTGAAGAGGTTCTGCACTCCGAGAGAGAACTAAAAGATGAGAAGGAATTTTCGGGGAAGGTAGAAGAATTTTCCAACTGCAAAAAACATTATGGTGAAAGAGCCTAAGGCTGAGGTGAGACTGGAATGGTAAATAGTGCTTTGACCCCCTAGGACCTTGTGTTCCATATTTAAGAAATTTAAGCTTTATCTTAAATGAAATGACCTTCAAAATCATACAGTAGAAAAGGACCTAAAGGACCAGAAATCTCATAATCTATAACAAAAATATAGCTGTTAAAGTAGGGTGAGCTCCATAGGCCACGAGAACACACAAAAACTCACCTCATACCAGCCTGGTATGTTAGGAAAGAGTCTTTTGGGAGAGTGATGTCGATCCCAACACCTGAAGTTTGAGGAAGCAAGGTGAAGAAGTTATGAAAGATATTTCTGATAGAAGGAAAACATGCAGTGGCCTGGCAAAGAGAGGTGTGGACACATTAGGTCTGCAGTTATGCAGTGGGGAGTGCTGTGGGGTGGAGGGCAGAAGTCTGGCAAAAGGCAAGAGATGAAATGGGATAGGTGAGCAAGCTTTGAATCCAGATGGGTTTTAACCACCATAGGGACTGTTAGGTTTATTCTAAGGACAATGATAATAGCGAAGGGAGTATCCTCTCTCCTGCCCTCACAGTTGTCTCCCTCTTGTATTCAACACAAACAAGTAAAAAACAATATGGTACACTGGATTTGCTCCTGCAACAGATATTTCTTACTAAGCACCTATGTGGTGCTAGCACAGCATTAGGCACAAGAAAAGACTAGCCATAGACTTAGGCAATAGACTTATTTCTATCTTCCATTTTTGCAATTATTTTTATTAAGCATCTACTGTGCATGGGGCCTCTGCTCCTACAGAGATCTTAACGCATGTTACCCCAGAGTGAGGCTCATAGGGCTTTGAAAGCACCAAGGAGGGGCCCCTAAAATGACTTCTGTCTCTGTGCACCATCTGGGCAAGGGGGCAGATAGGAGATAAAAAGTATTATCAAGACAGTTTTCCAGTAATGTGTAGGAGGAAGAGGGAGAAGCTTTATAAGTACAAAAAGAGAGGGAAGACCATGGGGTTCTCAGGAACTACTACAAAAGATGCCACTATACCATCAACTTTAGCACAAAACCTGTGAACAACAGAGAAAAAGGACATGTTCAAAAAGGTTTCCTCTTTACTTTACAGAAAGGACCAGATTCATTCCTTTGTTAAATACAAAACCAGCCACGTTAATTGATGTTAGGTTAAATTTGACAGGATCTAGGGACTGGACTAAGAGACATTACTATTTTAATCTTAAAATGACTTTATTTCTATACCTCTAATAGAGAGTAAATCAAAGGCTTATGAAAGTCCTGCAGCTGGTAAAGGGAAGCATGATGCAGATAACTATTTTTATTTAAATCAATGTGTTGTATTCATAGAGAATAGGGCAGGATGTTGCAGCTGCGAGAGGGAATTTAAAATTAGAGCAGCTTCAATAGTGTTGTTCACAATTTCATCCAAATTCCTGAGCCTTGCCCTATAGTAAGCATTTTTTTTTGCATTTGTGATGTGTGTGCATATGCATGCATACACATTTAATATTTTCATGGGAAATTGAGACAAACTACTCTAGAGTCTGAAAATAAAATTATTGTCTGTTGGATAATAATTTCTCTCTCTTTCTACTTATGCCCACAGCTTCAGAGTCATGTCAAAGTGGCTACCTCATAGCTGCTGCTTCTACAAATAAGGAACATCATTCAATTCCCAGTACCTGGACAGGTACTGTTTGTTCCACATATGACAGAATTATAAAAACTTCCGTCTAGTGTTATCTGACCAAAAGTAATACCTGCCTTTCAAAGAATTGCTTATATAATCCAGATGTCCTAGTTTTCTCCAGGTTTCAAGGGTCCTCTTTTCCTATAAAGCCCAAATAAGAAGAGTCCAAATCCTCAACTTGCTTGCCCACAGGGGTCTAGTTTTTACTGGGTTTCCTTCTTCATCTATTTTTGGGAATCTTTACTGGTGTTCTAGGTCATCTAAATAATACTATACAACCCTGCTTACTAGGGTATTGTCCACTTGAATAATAATATAATTGCTCTATATCTACAGGGCCTTTACAAAGCACTTGCTCACTCTTCATCTCACTTATCCTCACATTATCTTGTACACAATGGCACTCAGATGCAAATGCACACATATTTAATTATGGCTTGGATCCACATTTTAGGATTCCCAATTCTGTGTTCAGCCGCATGCTACACTGTCTTGTCTCATGGGGCTGTTATAGTCAAGTGAGCTAATACATGTGAGAAAGCAGAAAAAAGATAAAGTGTGTTCCAAATAGATTGTTGTTTTATTTTGTTGTTATGTTTGACATAGTTAAAGGTGTGCTAGGCCAGGCTCTCCCTTCTGTTCTATTCTTTAGGTAATGATCAGATTAATCTCTCTGCATGCTGCATCTGTTATACTGCTAAGCGTACAAGAAAGATTTATTTTGGAAAATTCCTCTGCTTATAGTCCAAGGAATTGCATCATGATAGTGTTTGAAGTTTCTCAGCTCAAGGGAGAATCATGCAGCTTGACAATCCTGGCTGTGGTACCTATTTCTGCAGATTGCCCAGCCTCCTCGCCAGGCTCTCAAATCTCTAGGGAGAGTAGACCTGCCATTGGTAAAGTTAGCAAAACAACAAGGCCACTGATTGATTTAGGAAGTGACAAATGTGTCAGGATTCCCCTGTGGGAAGCTGTGGAAATCTGGCTTGTCCAAACATCCTTGGCAACTGTTACAAAGCCTTTTCAATTGAGGTAAGTTGTAGTCTGGCTGACTAATTCAGAAGGAGCTCATGCGTGGCCCAATTTTCTGCCAGCTTTGCATAGAAACACCCAGTAATAAGCTTATGGAAGTAAGTAACATTTGCTTTACAATCTCACAGAGGCCACAATTAGAATTCTTCCTGCACAGTCAGGTGGATGGACAGAATAATCCAGGGAGTGAAGGAAACTTCAGCACCCTTTGATGGCTTGAGTCTGGAAATGATCCTGAAAGGAAGAATGTGTCTCCAATAAGCCCGTGCCCTCCATCCTTCAGTGTATTCATTTTAGGCCAGTTTCTTCCTGCTTCTAGTATGATTTACCAGCAGTTCTTCAACATGCTCACATATTCCCCCCCCCCTTCTAATTCTGACATGATTTCAGCCTCATCTCCTACCTTTCTTTAATGATGACCTAAAAAACAAAAACTCTGTTCTGAAGCATCTTTCTTCAGGAAAGATATTTCACTAGAGTTTTTGGTTCAGTTCTGTTTTGCTTAAATGAGGTAAAAAAAAAAACATGGTGAAACAACCCATTATTTACATGCACTTGACTTCTTTAAAAATATACAGAAAGTATTTAAATGAATAATGTATATATTTAAGAATTGTTGATAAATATAGATGAGAACTATTAAAATTAGATTTAAGTTAAGGAAGGAGGGGGAAAGAGCTAAGCAGAAAAAATATTTCATCCATAAGTTAAAATATGTAGTTCATAAATCATAACTAAAATACCTACATTGATGTGCCTAGTATGTATATAATTCTACAACTGTGATTTTCACAATAGTTGCATATACTTTTTCAAAGATAATATTTCAGTCAATAATCATCTAATCTTACCAGTTGTAAGGGAGAGAGGAATATATTTTTTAGCCTGTTTCTAGGAAGGAATAAATATATTAAAAGAGAGATTGCTAAATCAGAGTATCGACTTCCCATAGCATGCCAAAATTCAGTTTTGTGTTTAAAACTACAACTGGCTTGTAGTCTTTAAGAAAGCTTTTCTCACCTTTTAGCAGATATTCAAATATAATCACCATGAAAACCATTATCAAAAACATCAACTGAATTTCTGTCTAACCTATTCGAAAGAAAAATCCATGTTGTTGGGAACACTAAAATGCTCCAAAACCCTGCTATTGAAAGACACAGAGCAACACTCTTATGAGTCTGTTTGAGGAAAAAAAAAATCAATAATTAAAAGTAAGGTAAAGCATAAAAATGAGATTATATGGCTCAGAAGCTAATCAATGATTCTTAGCTGCAATCTGTATTTGTCGGGCTTGGGTTGTCCCAAATCACTTGAATATCTTTTGGGTATTTGGGGAATTTGCCATGCTGTGATTCCTATCCTTCTAAAGCCAATCCCGTGACTCATTGTGCCAGCTTTTCCCACTGCTAGGGCGTCAGGTACCTTAGATTCTGCCAATTAGACATATCTATGTGAGGCAACTAGAAGGAACAAGAAGAATCTCTTTAAGAAAAATAAGAAGTAGGCATGTGCAGAATCCATCTTTTAGTGAGCAACGTGGCGAAGGGGTAAGACCCTTTGAGAGCAGCAGTGGTGGAAGTTTGTTGTGTGGCCATTATTGGCATTGTTGGTACAAACCGTGTTGACTCAGAACTATGCTCTTGGTGTAGGTTGGGGATGAGGGTGATTTCTTCTCTACAACGGTTCACATGGCCTTGTTGGGGATTGTTCATGGTTAGTCACTGGCTCTCCAGAAGATACTTTGAACTACATAATGAGCTTTAATAAATTTCTACCTATTTTCACCTAAGGACATTGATTGATACACTAAGTAACCATTTTCTCATGGTATTTGAATTGTGTTCTCCTAGTTCCAGTCTAATTTGCTGACCTTTTGGTCTATTGTTTGGTATAATCTTAAATTCACATCAGTAGGGCAAATGCAACAAACACTCACAGTATTTTGAGTGCTCTCTTAGTTGATCTTCTTTCTTTTTTCAAGCATTTATCACCTAAAAGGCAAAGTATATACTTTATTTATTATGTTTAATACCTATTGCTTGTCTAACCAAAGCTTCCTGTAAAATGTAAGCTCCATTGGGATTATATTTTGTTTGGGACACTGCTCTATCCAAAGTATCCCAAAAGAGTCAGGCACATAATTGGGGCTCAGTAAATACTGAGTGAATGAATTAACAAAGAATACATCAGTTCATCTTTTTTGCTTCTAGAGGATCTATGGAGAGATGGGTCCTGATGACATTTTAAATAGAAGTATGCTAGAGCTAGTTTACTTATTTCTTCCCATATTCTTGGCCCTTAAGTGAACCTGGGAATTTAGATCAAGTGCATCATAAATGTGAATGAAGGAGATTTCTTCCCCTCCCACTAATTTGCCTTCATCAGAGAAAATCTATATCATTAGCCTGATTTTTCCTTACTAAAACATTTTGCTATGCTATATATGTTCTCCTGAATTCCCTCATGCCTACCTACCAACAGTCTCTATGAAACTGTATCATTATCATTAAAATAGCATTATCAAGTAAGTATTCCAAATAAACACATTATTGAGACAAGTCCACCATTAAATCAAAATAAGTGGCAGGAAAGAAATGGAAAGTGAGTTGACATCAAAACAACTAGAAGTCATTTACTCAATAAAATTAATTGAAAATGGAAAGCTATTAAAATACTTTAAAATTGTGCTCAGAAATACAACAAATGCATTTTGAGCAAGTTTACAAATTTCTCCTCACTCACATGAACGTGAAATAATTTAACATGATTCACAATTCGATCAAATCTCTTTTCTCTCTCAATATATTTTCCATTGAAAGTAGTTGGAGAAGGCATGTATGCATTTTTCTACCAAATAGAAAATATTGACTATTAATGCAATTTATTTTAGTAAAAATTTCTATAGTTTGAGAGCAAGAAAGGAAAGGAAATAGAAAAGGGGGGATATAAATACATTTGTTGAATATCACTATGGGTCAGAAGCTGGGTTAGGTCTTTATACATATGTCTTTTCATGTCATCTTCATCATCGCTCTAAGAGGTATTATCATTAGTGTTGACTAAGAAAACTGAATCTTTGGGAATTGTCTTAAGTCCCTGCAGCTAGTAAATGGGACACTTACAAAAATCTGACTGTAAGACTGTTGTTTGAACTGCACTTTACTGACACACTAAAGATAAGGCTAATAGGAAGTTGCCATTAGGACCCCTCTTGCCTCTCGTTGATGAGAGAAATCATCTCTTACACAGACTTGAAAACTCCCAAAGGACTTGGAGAAAATGACTGGCAAGCTTTAGACATGTCAGCTGTCATGGCACAAGAGAATTGCCATAAAAAAGGAATGCTGATTATTCAAATCCTAAGAGAATCAAAATGGACCAAAAGCTCAAATTTAATTAAAATCACATTTTTGTCCCTGGTAATCTAATTTGCATAAGTAGAAAATCAAGTAACATGGCAAAGAAGTAGAGTGAAAGGATGAAGAGAGAAAGTACATATCTTTGTTTACTTCATAAACATAAACTAGCTCCCCAAATTACATTTCTTGGTAAACAACTCTCTCCCTGGTTTTATGAAGCACTGCTTCTAAACAAAACCTTCTTTTGAATAACAAGTTCTTCTTTATGAAATTTCCTACATAAGCCAAACTAATTTTCTCCCCAGAGAAAGTTCTGGTCCCAGCACAGTTGAAGCCCCAGAACATACTCCTTTGGTCCCAAAGAGACTAATCAAACTGCATCAATTTGTAACACTCAAAATTTGACTTTCATGAGAAAAAAGTTATAAATGAGTGTTTGCAAATGTAATTAATATCAATAAAACCACATATTATGGCTCATTTTCACTGAAACTTTAAGGGATTATTGAAGTTGTTATTTAAAGAATATTCTTATGTCATAGGACATGTCCCATAAAAACTACATATTCCAAGAAATACAACATCAAAATGGGAAATATACTCCATAATACAAATCTATGGGTTTTAAGGATGTTCTGTGCATCAGTTTAAAGCATTTTTGTCTAAAAAACAAACACATAAAAGGGTATTCAAAGAGTATTCAATGTGGAGAATTTTTCTGCAACTGACTAATTGAGAGATTGAAATGTGTCACTTATGTTTCAAAACCAAAACATGACCCAGAGACTAAACACATTACCAATGAACTGCCCCTAAACTAACTTTTTTTTTCCCTACAGAACAGGAAGAAATCAGAGAGGGAGACAAACCATGAGAGACTCTGGACTCCAGGAAATAAACTAACGTTTTAAAAAATGATTTATGTATTTATTTGAGAGAGAGTGCACAGAAGGAGGGACAGAGGGAGACAGTGAGAGAGAATCTCAAGTAGACGCCACATGGAGCCCCATTCAGGGTTCAATCCTAAGACCCTGAGATAATAACTTGAGCCAAAATTGAGTTGGATGCTTAACTGACTGAGCCACTCAGCTACCCCATGTCCCTAAACTAATTTTTGACGAATGAAAAGAATTAGAACTTATTATATGGATCACAAATTACCATATATTGACTTTGCCATTAAAAATGAAACAGATGAGCAACTGTTGTTTGTTTGGGTGGTGTTTTGTTTATTTGTTTTAAATAAAAGGAAACTGGTAGGAGGTAGTTCTCTCTCCTTGAAGGTTAATTTTATAATATTTCATATGATCTTAAGTCCTAACCATCTTAGTGAAATATAAATAAGCCTTTTGCCACCACCAACTTCATTCTAGAGAAACTTGGTTTTTATACATAATAAATAAGTTTCAGCACACCTGGGTGGCTCAGTAAGTTAAGCCTCCAAATCGATCTTGATTTCAAGGTCATGAGATTGAGCCCCATGTCGGTTCCACACTGAGTGTGGAGCCTGCTTAAGATTCTGTCTCTCCCTCTCCCTACTCCCCTTCCCCCAAAGAGGGGAAAAAATTCTCTCTCTCCTTCTGCCTCTCCACCTTCACACGTGCTCTCTCTCTCAAAAAAAAAAAAAAAGATAAGTAAATAGGTAAGTTTCAAAACTCTATTTGAATAAATTATTTGAATATTTGCAAGCTATTCATATATGAATATATTGTTATTGCTGGGAACACTGACTGGGCCCAGGAGGTTAAAACACTTTTCCAAGGTCACACAGCTGGTAAGTAACCACACTAGGATTCAAACTTCAGCGGGAGTTGGAGGTAGCTGCAGAGTTTGTGTCCTAATCTACTGTATTATATGCAAAGTTCTTTATATTATGCATATTCATACTTTGATATGTATGTTGCAAATATTATTTTCTCCCAGTATATTTGTCTTTGAACATAATTCATGTTTATTTAATCATATACACCAACCTACTAAAACTATTGCCAGGATTCATACCACATGCTTCCACTGATCCCATGGACCAAATATCTCATCTTCCCCATTTCATGTAGACTTGCTAGTATTATGGTCATTTGTTTCTACTCCTTCTTTTTCTTGATATTTCTAGATCTTTCTAAATAAGATCAGTTCTTACCTCTCCACAGGCAGTGTCTCTCATGTTCAGATTAAGCCATCTGATCTGTGGTGCTTTTCTCTAAGGATCATCCAGAATTCTTATATTTCATTCTTTGAAAAGGCTAAATTGTACAGAAAAACCCAGTCCTTGCACTAGAAGCTGTAAAAATCAAATTGTTGCCATGTTGTAACTTCCTCCACTATTCTCATGACTCTATTTTTGTGGTATCAACTCTATGATGTATTCTTAAAGAATGTATTTTTTCTATATATGCAAAGGTGTTGTCCCTATTGGTATAGAGAGCATGCTAAGGATGTATGAATCATATATTCCTTTTTTTCTTTTTTTTAGTTTTTATTTAAATTCCAGTTAGTTAACATAGAGTGTAATATCAGTTTCAGGTGTACAATATAGTGATTCAACATTCCATACATCACCTGGTGCTCATCATGACAAGTGTATGCCTTAATCCCCATCACCTATTTAGTTTTCCATTCAGCCTATATTTTTCTTTTTCACTTTGAGTCAAGGTGTAGATGCAGAGGTTTACATAATTATTGTAATACAATGAATCATATATTCCTGATCAGTCTGAACACAGAGCCAAAACAAAAAAAAAGCAAAATAAAAATATAAGATTTTCTCAGGGTATCAAGGATTTATTAGTAAGCCCTTCTCGACAGGTTCTGTCACCTTCAGGCAAATAGAGGGATCCACATTAAAAGATGTAATTAACTATAAATATGTGTTCATTAGCTGTGAAATTGAGTCATTGTGTTTTCCTGGGTTTCAGTAAGTTCTTTTAAAGTTTGCTTTTAAAAAGATGAGTATACACCATGCTATTTTGTTCAAAGTATTAGCATTGTTCAAATAGCCTTTGTAAAATTAATGATTGCTGCTCATGTCTGTGTCCATGCCAAAATATTTGAGAGGGAAGGAGAGAGGGCAGAAGGGTAAAGGAGGGAAGAGAGTCGGGCTTGTTTGTAATAATTGTTTTTTCAAAAGAGCTATCTGTGAGGTCCATTTTTAAAATGGATGCTGAATATTATTTCACAATGTAAAGTAATCAAGTTCAATATTCATTTCTTACATTTGTTGAGTTCTTCCATTCCTGGATCTACTCATGCACTTTACAAACAAAGCCACCCTTCTCCTGTTCCTGTCATAATCCAGTGGGAGTCTACCTTTCCCACTAACGCCCATTTATGTGAGTTGGATTCACTGAATTAAATCAAGAGGAATCATGAGATTTAGAAATGGAAACACAGGAACATACTCTATACTGACTTAAATGTTATGTTCTCTAATGTTCCATGATGTCTCCTTTCCTAAACCCTGACTTACATACTCTACTAGAAGTACCCTAATTTCCCATAGAAAATTGTTCCTTAACTTTATTTCTTAGAGTACTCACTTTCTTAATTAGCACAAACTTTGGCCCAGACTGTCAACAGTGGTTTGAAGTAGGAAACGTCACATATCCCTGAAAAATGGATAAATACCTCTCTACTTCTCTTCCTGCAAACATCTGTATTGTGTTGTACCATTTATAGAATGCATTCTTACATTTCTGTTTGTTTATTTGTTTTCTGCCTATTTCTGAGATTTATTGCGAGTGGACTTTCTTCACATGTGGCAAGATTTCTTTCACACAACTACCTCGGGGGTTTGATAATTGATCATTAGAAAAGAAAAATCATACAGCTACTATGTGGTCAGATCAGGAGTTGAACCCATAAGGGTCTCATTCCAAAGTCCATCCACTTAGTGGGCATGCAATAAATATTTGTTAAATGACCATGCAAATGAGCAAATGCCATTTCCAGTATAGAAACACTGGAGAGAACAAGAGAATTAAGAAATGCATGAATGATGGGATGGAAGAGGAGGATGAATTAAAGAGAAATTCCACACTTGAATGAGACCATAAATGAGGAAAAACAAACAACTAGAAAAAAAAAACAGAAAAGAAAAAAGATAATCAGGTGCTTCTGAATTTACTTAGTAGTTTCAATGTTGGGTCAGCATCCCAATGTCCTTCTAAGGCTCCAGACCTTCCTCACTGATTTCACTCTACACCTCTAAGTTGATAAAGCTGTCACTTCTTTAAACAATTGTAACTAATACAATAGTTATGATATTGTAATTATGGCATTTGTATTTATACATATTAAATGTTAAGCTACCAGTGCACCAGAGTTTTTTAAATGTATTCCATCATTTGACAGTAACTTCCCTAAGTGACAACACTTTCCAGAAAACATTTTAATGTTTATGTGTTTATGTTATAATTGGACAAAACAGATCTTTCTTTGCAACCACCGTGAAATAAATATGTAGGCTTTATCTGTGAGTTTCTGAAGGTTTCACTTTGAGGCAGATCTATTGTAGAAAATGTCACCAGAAACATTTTTATATATTTATCAATTTTTTAGCATTTCTTAGTTAATAATCCAAATTTACCTTTCTTCATTCCTCATTATAAAACACATGCTATATCTCATCTTAAGGAATTTTAAGGGGCTTTAAATACTTCCATTCTATAAGGGTTTAACTATAACATGAAAAGTATAAAGTTAATTTCAAAACTGGCTTTCAAAACACATGACTTTACTTAAGGAATTTGTACATTTCTAATTGGTTCAACAAATATATGTTAACTAGCTGCTAAGTTTTGGACACTATTCATCTTAAATGCAAAATAAGTAAGAACAAATCCTGTCCTATACCTATAAGAGGAGACAGGCATGTCAGGACGAAAATGAAGATAATGAAGAAAATAATTAATATATAATTCATATTTCATTTATGTTTAATATATAACTAAGCTTAATGTATCATTAAATAAAATATATTATAATTAATAGCAATTACTAGTTACTGAGAAAACGCTTTGTGTCAAGCACTATGGTAATCATCGTAATACATTATCTAATTTAATCTTGACAATTCAGAAAGTTAGGAAATATTATCTACCTGTTAACAAGAATAAAAATGAGACTTAAGTTCCTTGTTGACATTGAGTGCTACAATGTTGGGTTTAAGTGTTTGGCCCCTATAGTCAGAGTACCCGGGTTCAAATTCCTTCTCCATAACCACTTTCTGCTTCAGGGTCTACCTCTGCAAGAGAAGTGGCCTCATAGGGTGAAGCATAGGAATAAGTAAGCCATCATCTGTAATGTGCTTCAAGCTGGGCCTCCCAGGCAGCAAGGGCTGAACAAATACTAGGTGATATCATTTCTTCAGCAAAAGCAATGGAAGTAACTGGGGCAGGTCAATCAGGCAAGAATGAGAACTACTGCATAGAACCAAAGAGCTATGCAAAGCTTTTTTTTTTTTTCCTTTTCCTTAATAAACTAGCAGGTAGCAAGGAGTGGCTGATACACAGGGACAAAGTAGATGAGGGAAGCATTTATGATTCAGAAAATTCACAGATCAGGGACCAGGTTATGAGATTAGCATGTGATTAGATTGTGATTTTCTATTAGTATCTTCTACTATTCAGATAACAGAACAAAATTAGCAATAAGAATGTAGATAGTAGAGAGTCATAAAGAAAAAAAGGCTAATTACATTTTGCTAACTTTTTTTTCTTCTGCCAGAATCAGTGTGTTCACTTTTTCTTATCGGGAAAACTGCCTGTAGTTTATTTTTTCTGTTGACTACAAAGAGTTGTCATGAGATCCATGATTCCTAACTTATCTTACAGCTTCTTATGAACAAATAAAGACTCTAATCAGTTGTTGTGGGGTTTTTTTCCCCATTAAAACAATTGAAAGCAACTGTTCCATGGTCCATAACTGAAAGGTAAAACAGAAAAACACACTTCACTGAATTATGTCAAACAAATGTGGTATTGAAAAGGTCAATTTAATTTTAATCTTCTAGATCACTAACGCTATGGTAGCAATATTTTGAGTAAAGAGTTATACAGAGGTGTGAGTGATAGTTTTGGAGCCAGAAAAACCTGGGTTCATATCCAGCCTCTCACATTAGCCTTCTGTGTGCTCTTGGGAAGTTGATTGACCTCTCTGATTTTCAATATTCTCATCTATAACATGGAAATAATCCTGTACTATGGTTTCATAGAAGATTAAATGGATGTGTGCACGTTAGCATCCAAAACAGTGATTATAAGTAGTTTTTGCTTAATACATATTAGTTTTTTTCCACTACCTTCCAATAAATTAGGATGGGATTTGGTTTTGCTTTATTATTCAAAAATATTTTCAGGGCAGAAGAACAAGGTGAAAACTACAGTATCACAGAGAAAATAAAAGGAACACTGCAAAAGTAATCAGTTGATTTCTGTATATTCAGTCATTTGATCACAATACGGGTGTGTATGGATATGCATGTAGTGTGTATATGTGTATGTGGAGAGAGAGAGAGAAACAGAAACTAGGAGAGAGGAGGACAAGGAAGAGAAGAAGTTATTTTATGTATTTTAAATGATTCAGGAAAAAGAGGAACTCAAATTTTAGAACAGTATCAAAGTATAGTCACCATGAAATACACTCATCTATCAATATAAACATTTAAAGGAATACAGTCATCATAATCATCCTATAATTGACTCTATGCCTTACTGCAATAGGAGTGTACAAATAATCCAGATAATCCATCATGCCCAGACTCTGTCTGGTTTTCAAGTCTTCCATAATCCTGGCTTCATTTTGCTGACGATTCCTCATGTCCACTAATCAACATGTACTTTTTACTTCAATGGTTTGACCTTCATCATAGTTCTACAAATGTGCTAGATTCTATTTCTTCAAACATTTCATTCCCCTGACCTAAAATGTTTTCTAATCCCTCCTGTTCACCAAAATCCACTTTGCTGAAGAAATCCAGCTCATTGTGTCTATAAAGTCATTTTGCATTATTTCCAACACCATTTTCTCAAATGTCGATCCATGATAAATTTTTCACTAACACGGGGACAAGTGAAAAAAAATTTTATGTTGGCCCATGAATATAAAGTCCTGAGTAGTAAGGTTCCAGTTTTCATCATTCTCTGTTATATTTGAATTTCCAAAATACATTTAAATCTCAGGTTTTATGGGACAAATCTAATTTCAAATATGTTTGCTCTCCCCAAAAGCTCTTAAAACTTCCTGAAGCACTTAAACTACCTTTTCCAGACAGTTTCTTACACCCAGTAACTAAACAAAATAATTTACTGGAACAAGGGTACTGATTTTTGGTTTTGTAACATATGGTCATATATTGATATCATACAACACAGCACTTAAAAATAGATAGAACTTGCATAATTTGCATAGACTTACATGTTTGCCAGCATCTTCAGGATCTTTGGTACTGTCTCCCTTACATAGTAACATTGTACTGTTTAGGAATCATACCTAGACTTCATCTGGTGCAGAACAGACACCCAGTAGTTGCTTGCTGATGAGCTGGGATGCCCCTTCATCTGATTGAATGTAAAAACAAAATGAGTTTCTATTAGAGGAAAGCTTCATAAAGACAATGACTTGATGAACAGAGAGTTAATAACATGGACCATTCTGAGAATATTCGGTTAAAGTAACAAAGTAGAAAAAGATGAAACATCCATTTCTGGTTGAAATATTTTCTGAAGATTTATGAGTTACTGATTATCTCTATCAATGTTGAAAACAGAGCTTATTTGTACAGACTTAGGAGCCCTTGCTCCCCTTTGCACTAAGAAATGACCCTCCGGTTTCTCTAACCGTCACACCAAATGGATAATACATTATACTACTGGCAAAAAAACAATTCTGCTTGCAGGGGCACATCAGAAATCTTTCCTTTTCATTTCAAAAATTGTAAAGACATAGCCTAAAAAACTGCTATCGAGGTGAAATAGCAAGACCTGTGTTTATGAGGGAAAAGACCAAGTATATAATCCTCTTGCCTTGCTCTGGGCCAAACATGTTTAATGTGCTGAAAAGGAAGGAAATTTCTCCTTCTTCTTATATAAATTGTAAGCCTTTGAACATGTGCCCTATTTAATTTCCCCTTGGGTTAGAGCTGCCTGCACAGTCAATGTGACCATATTCACTCAACTGCCTCCCTTTATTTATATACTATTCAAAAAGCCAAACCAGTTTGTGCATCCTGTTAAAGTCCAATGCAGCATTCATTCTTTATATAATTATAGGGAATTGTTTATTGTTTCCTATACATCAACAGTATATTTATCTTAATAACAATTCTCCAAATTTCCAAGAAAACTTTGTCTTTATTCAAAAGCAAACTATGTTGGATTGACCTGAGACCAGGATGTAAAAGAAAGATCCTTCTGAGGGAAATATTTTGGGAAAGCAGCCTGGAAAATTTTATATCAGGGATGACTCTGTAATGACTTTTTCTCTTTAAGATCTATAGAAGTGCTTGTCATTTATTTACATTAATAAAATGATTACTTGACTGAAGAAAAGCCAAAATCTTGTTTATTAAGTTCATGTTTCATATAAATATTAAAATTTATACTGTTCCCTTGTGGAGTTTAATAACAGCTTTATGATTAATATAACAAGGATAGAAGTTAAGTTGTAAACAATATTAATCAATTAAATTGAAGCAATTTATTATGAAAATTTTAATGACCTCTTTCCTTCCTGTTGGAGAAACAAAAACTTTGTGAAATTCTATACCAAGAAAAACAAGCTGTTTCATGTCTTGTCTGACATATAAAGAAGATTCACATGAAATAATTATTCCCAGCAAACCCAGGAGAAGCACAAAGTTTTTAAACTTGGAGGCAAAGCCTGAAATACATGATTCATGGCATTCAATATTTGAATTTCACCCTAATGTTACCTGATTTTTTAAAATGACAATACTAGTGGGTTGAAGAGATAACTTCTTTTGAAATTATCAATAAACCATGAATGGTCAGATTGTCTCAAAATTTAACTAGGCAGTAAGCAGTGATAAAATGTAAGGTTTTGTCTCAATTGGACACAAATGGTAAGGAAGCCAAAGTGGTGAACTTCAAGAGGTGTCTCAAGGCTTACAAGATAAAGCTGCTTTAGAAAGCAAAAAAAGAAAAGGAAACTTCTAATCATTTTTTCATACAATTTTAAGAATAAATGAAGAATATAATAAATAGATTCAACTCTCTCAAAATAAAATCAACATTTACTTCCTTAATATCTACAATAGGCACAGACGATCTAAAACAAAGGGGGCAAAATGATTAGTTGGAAGATGGGTAAACTTCCTAATGGTATTCAGGACCCCTTTATCCTCACCGTAAAAATAGGAAGTTGAATCTTGATTGGTCTTTTCCCAAATAGATAATTGGAGCTGAGTGTTCAAAAGTATTAGAGGAGGAAAAATGGAAGCCAGAAATTTTATGGGCTCCCCCCCTTTCTTCTGTGTTCTTTAGCTTATAGGGCTATCGGAGTTGCTCAAAGATTTTCATTGCTCCACCTGATTGACAACCAAGGTTAAAAGTGGAATAAAAACATTACCAATATATTATTCCAGAGTGTGAGATGGACAACATTACTAATACAGACATTTTCAGTTATCTGGATAAAATATTTATGTTACTGAATTGTATCTGAGTAACTCTGCAACAAAAGAAAAATGTTACTAATGTAACAGTACAAATATGCTACTAATGTTACAGAATACAAAATAAGTTAAAGTTGTTTACCTTGGAATTTTCTTGTAAAGCTCCAATTATATGAAAATAGGCTTAGAAAAAAAGCCCCAACAAATTACATAGACGTATAATGAAAATCAACAAAGAAGTTAAATTAAAAACATATTTATAAAGGAAGAGAAGCTATATTGTATGACCAATGTATTATTGCTCCCTATAGTGTACAGGGGACAGTGTTTCATTTTATCATTACACCACAAAGCAAAATATTCCTTTGAGTTTTTCTGAGATGCAAGGGACATCTCTTGAAGATTTTATTAAAAACAAGTCCAGGCAAAAACCTATTCTAATACATACTTCATGCCACTGGCCCTTGAGGTCACTGAGTATTTTTCAGAACACTTTTGAAATAGGAATTCAAAAACAGTCTGCTAGGGGCCGACTCTCAAGAAGGGACCCCAAGCCAAATAGCAGAGTAAAATAAAAGAAAACCATAAAACTCTTAAAAAAAAAAACATAGGAGCAAGTCTTCTGGACATTGGTCTGGGCAGTGACTTCTTGGATATGACACCAGAACCACAGGCAACAAAAGCAAAAGTAGACAAGTGAAACTACATCACAATAAAAATCTTCTGCACAGCAAAGGAAACAATCAACAAAATGAAAAGGGAACCTGTGGAAAGGGAGAAAATATTTGCAAACCATATATCTGATAAAAAGTTAATATCCAAGGGGCACTTGGGTGGCTCAGTTGGTAGAGTCAGCTCTTGGTTTGGCTCAGGTCATGGTCTCAGGGTCCTGGGACTGAGCCCCAGATCTTGGGATTGAGCCCCGTGTCAGGCTCCATGCTCAGCGGGGAGTCTGCTTAAGGATTCTCTCTCCCTTTCCGTCTGTCCCTCCCCCAACTTGCTCACACTCTCTAAAATAAATAAGTCAATCTTTTAAAAAAGAGCTAATATCCAAAATATAAGGAACTCATACCACTCAATAGCAATCATCATCTTCATCATCATTATCCTAATGTAAAGTGATCAAAGGAAATGAATAGACATCTCTCCAAAGACAAATAAATGGCTGACAGGTATATGCAAAGGTACTCAATATCACTAATCATCCTCACAAATCAAAACCACAATAAGATATCACCTCACACCTGTTAGGATGGCTATTATCAAAAAACAAAACAAAACAAAACAAAAAACCACAAAAGATAATAAGTATTGTCAAGGACATGGAGAAAAAGAAATCCCTGTACACTCCTGCCAGGAATGTAAATTCATGCTACTACTATGAAAAACAGTATGGAAGTTCCCCCTAAAATTAAAAATAGAACTACCATGTGATCCAGCAACTCCACTTCTGAGTGTTACCTCCAAAGGAATTGAAACCAGCATCTTGAGCAGATATATGCGCTCCCATGTTTATTGCAGCAGTGTTCATAATAGCCACAACATGAAAGCAACGTAAATGTCCATCAGTGGATGAATGGGTACATAAGTTGTGGTACTGACATGCAATGGAATATTATTCAGTTTTTTATTTAAAATAAAGGAAATTCTGTCATTTGTGACACATAGATGAACCTGAAGGACTTTATGGTAAGTGCAATAAGCCAGACACAGAAGGACAAATGCTGTATGATACCACTTAACAGGAGGAATCTAAACTAGTCATACAGAAGCAAATTAGAATGGTGGTTGCCAGGGGCTAGGGGAAGTTGGGAATGGGGAGATATTAGTCAGAGTACAAAATTTTAGTTATGCAACATAAATAGTCCTAGAGATCTACTATGCAACAATACCATATTATATACTTAAAAATTTGCTGTGTTAAGTGCTAAGTGTTAATAATAATAATAATATAAAGAAGATGGGAGGAAACTTTTAAAGGTGATGAATATGATAATAGTATAGATTATTGTGATGGTTTTGCAGGCATGCACTTATCTCTAAACTCACTAAGTTATATACATTAAACAGGCATGCCTTTTTGTATGTCGGTCAAATCTCAATAAAGTGTTTTTAAAAAATAACAAACTACACAAACCTCTATTTAAGACCATAACATTGTATTTTTACTTATTTTTATTGGAAGGGAGAGTTAGTGGTCAAGTTCAAGAGGGGGTTCAGAGAAACAGCTGTGGGTACTGAGGGCATGCGGGGAACATAGTGGGAAAATTTTAATTCTCTCAGGTCTCTTTCAATGTACATATTATAACCCTGTTAAGTACCAATATTCATTGCTTCCATTATATTTGTTTTTAGTTATATTTTTATCTTTAACTCTTTTCTATAATAGACTATCACAACCTAGGCAGAAATTTTGATTTCTTATTGGATTTTATTTTTACAGTATACTGTAATTAAATTAATAAAATAATAATTTTATTCTAAACATTTTTAAATAACCTTGATGGAAATTAGTTATGTTTTTCCTCAAAACAATATTCTTATAAAATTGGGATGTATCTTATCTATGTCCTAAGCATTAGAAAATTATGATAGCAGTTAGTCACTTGCTAAAAACAAATTAAGAGTAGTGTGTGTAGAAAATGGATTGAAAGGGCTTGATTAAAATGTGGATAGTGAGGGTGTGCCTCGCTGGCTCAGTCAGTAGGGCATGCGACTCTTGGTCTCAGGGTTATGAGTTCAGGCCCCACGTTGGGCACAGAGCCTACTTAAAAAAATAAATAAAATGTGGGTAGTGAGGAAGTGGGGGCAGCAAGTAGATATTTATGTTAAGATGTCTGGTGGAGAAGGGAAGGAAAAAGAGCAGGAACCCAAGGGATCAAATGGGAATGTCTTTTAGAAGAAAGGAGTTAGGGGCGCCTGGGTGGCTCAGTTAAGTGCCCAACTCTTGATTGCGGTTCAGGTCAATCTCAAGGTCATGATCTCAGAGTCGTAAGACTGAGCTCTGCATCAAGCCCCACATCAGGCTCCACACTGGGCATGGAGCCTACTTAAGATTCTCTTTCTCCCTCTCCCTCTGCCCTCCCCACCCTCTCTCTCTCTCAAAAAAAAGAATATATATATATATATATATATATATATATAATAGAAAAGAGGAGTATGTTCATATTATTAGGCAACAGGAAAAAAAGATTGAAGGACAGATTTTTTTGGATTAATGTCTCCTCACATGTAGGAAGTGATAAGAGCAAGAACAAAGATGAGGCAATCCGTGTCAGATGAGCTTCATTTCTCAGGAAAGCTGTAAGTAACATTATTTGCTAGAGTGAGAGAGGTGGGAAAAAGGAGTGAATCTTCGGGAAATTGAGGGAATGGAGATTAGCAGCAGATGTCCTTAAGAATCCTCTTGGGAGTCTCACTAGCTCAACTGCATGTTGACTGCCAGCTCTGTTAAATAGAGAGCTGATTGAAGTAGACAGTAGGAACCTTTTTATAGTCTAGGAAAATAGTGTGCCAAGCAAATTAATAGAAGTCTAGGCATGAAAACCTCAAACTTGTGAATCTGCGCTCAAATAGACATTGCAACAGACAATTATGCCCATTTCAGTTGATTCTTAGGTGTTTTAAAACCTATACAGGTTCCTCAAGACCCTAAGAGATGTGAGTATAGTTCTATTTCCCCTTATTTCTGTCAAGAAAAAGACTACACTTATCCCATGTTTGACAGCTCCCACATACCACTCTGCAACATTATCTCCTACCAAACACACATGCCCGTGCGCGCACACACACACATACACACACACTGATAACTACTATATCTTGGCTTCTGTTTGATAAATTTAAATGGGACAATCTGGTGACTTATGGCTGAGTATATGTATATCTATTCAGGACAACATAATTAGTAATACTCTAAAAGCTGAACCAAGTCTAGTATTTATGAATGTCATAGATATGTGAATGATATCTTTTTTATTATTATGTTATGTTAATCACCATACATTACATCATTAGTTTTTGATGTAGTGTTCCATGATTCATTATTTGTGCATAACACCCAGGGCTCCATGCAGTATGTGCCCTCTTTAATACCTACCCATCACCAGGCTAACCCATCCCCCCACCCTCCTCCCCTTTAGAACACTCAGTTTGTTTCTCAGCGTCCATAGTCTCTCATGGTATGTGAATGATACCTTAGCAAAATCATGAATAGCATATTCAGGATAAATATACTACCAATAGAATGCAGAAATATGATTCAATGTAATTATGGTTAATTTGGGAAGTAGTCACATAAAAAAAGATTTTTCAGAAGAAGCAATATGAAGAAAGATTGCCACAAATACAGCACAGAAAACATGGGGGGAAAGGGTCAAAGTAGATGTGAGACAAATATTACACCTCTTATAATATTCTGAGACATAGAGAAGACACTGGAATAAGAAAAGAGAGTAGACTTCCTTTATGTTATCAGCCTAGCTTATTATGACCCTGTAATTTACCTCCTCAAAAACATAGAAAGGAAGGAACTAGGGAATTATGTTTAAAGTACATAACCTTCCCTCTATGTCTACACTTTATTGAACTCTTATTGTATACTCGACCCAAGCTTCTTTCCCCTCAGTTTCTCTCCCCTGAAAATCTAGAATTTAAAAAGTAAAGAATTCTAGTTCAAATAAACCGATATTTTTCTTTTTATCTTTTAAGGATGAATAAGCAAAGGTAAGCTAGCCCAAACGGCCAAAAAAAAAAAGAAATAGTCAATGCGGGGTGGCTGGGTGACTCAGCTGGTTAAGTATCTGACTTCAGCTCAGTTCATGATCTCAGATAGATCCCCTTAACCAGCTCCCCGACTCAGTGGGGAGTCTGCTTGTCCCTCTCCCTCTGCCCCCGCCACTCTCTCTCAAATAAATAAGTAAAATCTTAAAAAAAATAGTCAACCTTTAAGGGTACAATAATATAACAAGTATAGAGAGGTAGGCTACAACATTTCTAAAGGTTATCCAATTCCTGATTGCAATCCCTCATTTTGAGACTTTAGTTCTTTTCTCTTTGGTTTCATGAAATGTCTCTGTCCTTTCTTATAATAAATTTCCTCTACTCTTAATCTTGTTGAAGTTCATTTCTCATACTTGTAATCAACAGTTCTGGTCAATGAGGGAGAACTGAAAATCTAGATATTTGTAGAACTTTTCATCCGATTGAAGATATGCCTTTCAGATGTCTCTCCATATGTATATGCAATCAAATAAAGAAAAGTACTGGGTTGCTTAATGGGGTAGCACATAGATAAAATGCATTATGTTGTTTGACTAAATGGTAAAGTTAGTTCAATTCTACAAACACATGGCTACATCACGAGAAGATTCCACTTGAGACCACTTAAAGATCCAGACTTAGCATTCTGAATGTGCATGCGCGCACGCACACACACGCGCGCACGCACACACACACACACACACACACACACACCACCATTCTGAGTATAAATCTCCTCACATAGAAATCTGGAAGGAATGGCTCCCTCAAATGTTTTGAAAGGTGAATCTGATTTCTTGATGATATGATCACCATTTATTTCTTCCACTGAACGTCAAATTGTAGAGATGCAGGCTCAGCAGGGTAAACACCAAGATAGGCTTCAGATGAATTTCTTGACATCTCTCTCCTTGGAGGCCAGTAAGAGGACTGACAAGTACTTACTTTTGGAAGAAGTGTTCAAAGCTTATGAATAATCAGGGAAGTGGATAAAGTAGAGTTGAGATAATATAAAAATGTGTTTAAGTTTTTTTCCACAGTTCCTTAAGGTTTATGGTAACCTTCATTTATGAAATTATTAAAGGCATTACAGTAGCCCTCCCTTATCCACAGTTTTGCTTCTCATGGTTTCAGTTACTCACTGTCAACCACAGTCCAGAAGCACATGATCCTCCTTGTGGCATATCATCAGAAGGGCAATAGCAGCCTAATACAATGTCACAGTGTCATTCATCTCACTTCATCTCATCACATAGGCACTTTATCATCTCATAACAGCACAAGAAGAACAGTTAAGTACAGCACAATAAGAAAAAAGACCACATTCACATAACTTTTGTCACAGTATATTATTATTGTTCTACTTTATTACTGCTGTTAAATTAAACTGATTGTAGGAATGTACATAGTATATATAGGGTTTGGTACTATCCATGGTTTCAGTCATCCACTAGGGGTCTTGGAACATATACCCTGCAGATAAGAGGGGACTTCTGTAATTTACTATAAAAATTTGGAAAGGTTTAGGGGCACCTAGGTGGCTCAGAGGGTTAAGCGCCTGCCTTTGGCTCAGCTCATGAGCTTGGGGTCCTGGGGATCAAGCCCCACATCAGGCTTCCTGCTCAGCAGGGAGTCTGATCCTCCTTCTGCCTCTCTCTCTCTCTCTCTCTCTCAAATAAATAAATTTTTAAAAATTTTTGGAAAAGTTTAAAATCAGAATTTGGCTACTTCGTGTATGACAACCTTTTTGTCTTACAATTATATTAAATGGAAAATAAGAAGTAGTATCTACTGATAATATATGCATTAGCCAGGCATTGTGTTGAGTTCTTTTATTTTACTTACTTTTGATGATAATTTATATATTTCTCACCCTTCACATAATAAGCTGGGACATAGACAAATGTGGGACATAAGACTGAGATTAAGTAACTTGCCCACACTTCCCTAGCAATTGATAAGAGTTGGGATTTGAAGCCAGTTTCAGTCTGACCACAAATCTCATGCTCTTCTACCCACTGGGCTATACTGCCATTATTCATCTTCATACCTCTGAACAATTAGGATTCATTTTGATAAAAACACAATACAATTCCTATCAAAATACCATCAACTTTTTTCAAAGAAATGGAACAAATAGTCCTAAAATTTGTATGGAACCAGAAAAGACCCTGAATAGCCAGAGGAATGTTGAAAAAGAAAAGCAAAGCCAGTGGCATCACAATTCCAGATTTCAAGCTCTGTTACAAAGCTGTCATCATCAAGACAGTATGGTAATGGAACAAAAACAGACAAATAGATCAATGCAACAGAATAGAGAGCCCAGAAATGGACCCTCAACTCGATGGTCAACTAATCTTCGACAAAGCAGGAAAGAACCTCCAATAGAAAAAAAAACAGTCTCTTCAACAAATGGTGCTGGGAAAATTGGACAGCCACATGCAGAAGAATGAAACTGGACCATTTCCTTACACCACACACAAAAATAGACTCCAAATGGTTGAAAGACCTAAATGTGAGACAGGAGTCCATCAAAATCCTAAAGGAGAACACAGGCAGCAACCTCTTCAACCTCAGCTGCAGCAATTTCTTCCTAGAAACATTGACAAAGATAAGGGAAGCAAGGGCAAAAATGAACTATTGGGACTTTATCAAGATAAAAAGCTTTTGCACAACAAAAGAAACAGTCAACAAAACCAAAGGACAACCGACAGAATGAGAGAAGATATTTGCAAATGACATATCAGATAAAGGGCTAGTATCCAAAATCCATAAAGAACTTCTTAAACTCAACACCCAAAGAACAAATGATCCAATCAAGAAATGGGCAGAAGACATGAACAGACATGTTTCCAAAGAAGACATCCAAATGGCCAACAGACACATGAAAAAGTGCGCAACATCATTCGGCATCAGGGAAATCCAAATCGAAACCTCAATGAGATACCACCTCACACCAGTCAGAATGGCTAAAATTAACAAGTCAGGAAATGACAGATGTTGGCGGGGATGTGGAGAAAGGGGAACCCTCCTACATTGTTGGTGGGAATGCAAGCTGGTGCAGCCGTTCTGGAAAACAGTATGGGGGTTCCTCAAAAAGTTGAAAATAGAGCTACCATACGATCCAGCAATTGCACTACTGGGTATTTAGCACAAAGATACAAATGTAGGGATCTGAAGGGGTACGTGCACCCCGATGTTTATAGCAGCAATGTCCACAATAGCCAAACTGTGGAAAGAGCCAAGATGTCCATCAACAGATGAATGGATAGAGAAGATGTGGTATATATATATATATATATATATATATATATATATATATATATATATATATATACAATGGAATATTATGCAGCCATCAAAAGGAATGAAATCTTGCCATTTGCAACAACATGGATGGAACTGGAGGGTATTATGCTGAGCGAAAGAAGTCAATCAGAGAAAGACATGTATCATATGACCTCACTGATATGAGGAATTCTTAATCTCAGGAAACAAACTGAGGGTTGCTGGAGTGGTGGGGGTGGGAGGGATGGGGTGGCTGGGTGACAGACATTGGAAAGGTTATGTGCTATGGTGAGCACTGTGCACTGTGTAAGTGTTGAATCACAGACCTGTACCTCTGAAACAAATAATACATTATATGTTAAAAAAAAAAAAGATAGTAGGAAGGGAAAAATGAAGGGGGGGAATCGGAAGGGGAGACGAACCATGATAGACTATGGACTCTGAGAAACAAACTGAGGGTTCTAGAAGTGAGGGGGGTGGGGGGAGGGGTTAGCCTGGTGATGGGTATTAAAGAGGGCACGTACTGCATGGAGCACTGGGTGTTATACGCAAACAATGAATCATGGAATACTACATCAAAAACTAATGATGTAATGTATGGTGATTAACATAACATAATTAAAAAAAACTATACGAGGATCCCAATAATTCTGGGGAAAAAAAAACACATACCACTTTGACCTCTATGTACAGTAGAGTCCCACAAACTTCCACTTCAATGTAACTGAATAAAGTGGAACCAGTCAATTTATCCATACTGTGTTCTAGTCAGGATTCATGGCATTCACTTGGTATCTTAGCTTTATTTCCTCTCTGCTTTTCTTACTGAAACTGTTTCTCACCTTCAGACAGTTTTCAGTAGCAGTAAAATCAGTCTTTCTGAGACCATTCTATAAAGAAAATTCGGAGTTAAGATATAGAAGATGTATTTAAGTCACAAAATATTTTCCAACCTGTCTCCTCTGCCTTCAAAGACAGAATCCTGCCTTATAGGGATTTTCACCATTTGAAAAAAAGAAAAAATCCATTCTGACACTGTGTATGCCAAAAGAAATATTCTTCTAAAATATCCATTCTCTTCTTCTAAAATGTTACTTTGAAATGCCAGCCCATAATTTCCAAGCAGCATAAAATATTGTAAAAATCAAAGGAAATTTAGTGTTTTTCATCTGAACAATACATTCAATGTGCAATTTTAGTGCCTCAGTTTTAGATGTAGAGAGTTGGATATTCTTCGTACTTCTTCCCTGTAATTCGATACAACATGTCTAACAGCAAGGATATTCTCTTTTTTTGGATAGAGAGACAAGATGTGAGGGTGGGTGACAATGGTTGTAGTGACAGAGACTGTGTGCAGTTAAGAACATTGTGCATAATTTATGGAATTCCAGTTTTACTTTGTAAGTGTGCCACAAAATTCCAATTGGGTACCCATTAGCCTGGGAGTGGAAACAAAAAACAAAAGAAAAAAATGCTTCAAGCTATATTTTTAATTTTCATAGAATTCCATTTCAGATCTCTTAAAACTACAATATTTATTTATTAATGCAGGTCCTATAAAATGCCTCCATTCAGTCACTTGCTTTGATTGACTTTGACATTGATTTGACGTTAGGCCTAACTTCCACTTCTCTTTCTTGATGTCCATGATAAAACTCTCAGGCATTTGCCCTACTCAGAGAGCTGACAGGTCATTTTTCAATATCATTTCATGCAGCTTAGTGTTAAAAAAGTCTTTCACTCCGAGAATGATGTTGTTTATTTAAGCTACTGAAAAAACCTTTAAAGACTCATGTGTTTCAGATAACAATAATAGAAATAGTAAACATCATGGAGAACAAACAAAAAACATTTTTATGGAAATTAATGAATCATTCCTTATTCCCTCTCCCCAAACAATATGATACACAAATAATCAAAGGCAAGCAATTTAAACAAATGAACCGATAGAGATTGGAAGGGTCGGAGCGGACAGTTGGAAATGACAGATGCTCGAGGGGTGAGGAGGGTACCTGTGGGCAAATGATAAAATCTGATCCCCATAATGGGAAGAAAATGCTCAGTTTAGACAAAGGCTCAAGCTAAAGAGAAGCAGCATAGAGGGACCCCAAGAAACAGGTGAAGGCCCCACCCAGAAATGTAAAGCTGGTATCATTTGTACCAGTGAGGAGAGGGGACAAGAGGTGCAACAAACTGTAGTTGGCCAGGGGTGGGTGATGCTGAGGGAAAGTGTTGTTCAGATGGCATGACTTGCGGGCAGTAGGTTGGATCAGAACTACCATTTCCCTGAGGGGAGATATATGAGGTCATGGCAGCAGGAGGAAGCATTCTGCTCCCAACTGACATAAATTTTATCAATCTGTGGAGGCTCACTTCTGGAGTCTAGATCTCCTTCCAAGGAAGGGAGGCTTCTTTCTCTATGAGGTGGTGTTACCCTGGCCTAAGTATAGTTGCAGTGGTAAAAACAGCACCGCCATAGCTCAGGCAATATATAGGCTTCTTGGAAGTCTTATGGATTCCCTGAATGGCACATGATTATTGAAGAAAGCCAGTTTAGTCACTTGAGAGCTAGGGATCATAAAGGACAGACTGAAAGGAGATGGAAGTTGTGAGATGCCCCAAGTCATCTCTACACACCTCCACCCACACATGCACACAGTTTAAACACACTGTTCTTGAAACAACAGGAGGAGTTTTGAAGAGTACAGGCTCAAAATAATCTTATGTTATCAATTGAGGTATGTACTCTTCCTCCCAGTTTAGCACTCATGAGAAATTGCAGCATTACTCATTTCTCCACCTACACAGAATCTAACATGATTCAGAAAGTAAATGCCTAAGTTCTCTATATATTACACACAGAGAAGCCCTATCAGTTCTTTCTATGGTTCCCAAACCTCCTGGTTGCATACCCAGTTCTTTTAAAGTATTCAAGGATGGGGTGCCTGGGTGGCTCAGTCGGCTAAGCATCTGACTCTTGATTTCAGCTCAGGTCATGATCTCAGGGTCTGGATCTTACTGTCATGAGTTCAAGCCCCATGTTGGGCTCTGCACTGGGCATGGGGCCTACTTAAAATAAAATAAAAATGAAATGAAATGAAATAAAATAAAATAAAATAAAACAAAACAAAACAAAATAATAAATAAAGGGTTCAAGGGGCATTTTAGTCTAACTTGGTCCTCTCTTGATGTAGCTGGTGAATCATGCACCAAGTAAAAATGATGAGTTATTTTCCAGGCTTCTCTAATAGCCAAATGGTCAAAGCATCTTGGTAGCCTGACTGTCACATTTTCAGAGGGATGCTCATTCCCAGCCTGATGTTCAATGAAGAGACTACACCTGATCTCTCTGAGCTTTTTGATCTAAAGATCTTTCAACTCACTCACTGTTAATGAAGGGGGCATTTTGTGAGAGGCAACAGGTGGAGCTGAAGTTGGAAAGGGTTATTAACAAAACTTTCCACAGATTTTGGGGTTAAATCACTTATAAACCGACAGGGTTTCAGAAGGATTAGGTAGCAGTGATTTGTCTGTAAATGGATAGAGGATTGGGCATTAAGTTGCAGACTCTTGAGTATGAGATGACTCAGGAACCTGATGGTTAACTGTCTGTCTCACAAACTAGACATATCGTAGGAAGGACAAACAGACTAAAACAAACTTTTCAATGATAAGAAGAGAAGCCAGAAGACAATGGGATAGTGATACACAGTTCTGAACTGTTCAGAACTGTTAATCTAGAATCATGGACTAAGATAAACTTTCACCTGGAAAGGAAGTAAAATAATGACATTTCAGAAAAACAAAAACTGAGCATTTACCACCAACAGAGATTCAATAAAGGAACTTCTGGAAGGAAACTGAACCATAAAGGAAAAAGTACAATGAAAGAAGATGGTGATCAAAGGAAATCATAAATGTGTGGGTGAATCTAAGCAAATGATAATTGCATGATGCAACAGCATTAATAGTAACCTGGGAGGTAAAAACCAAGGTTGTTCTGGTAAAACTAAAATACTGGAAAACAGTACTATATAAATTGGAAGGAAGTAATGGACGTCAAAGCATACTGAATTGTTCAGAAGCACTGTAGAGATATTCATTAACTTCAGATTTTGTTAAATATGCATGTTAAATTCAATGTTTAGGCGTGACTGCTAAAGAAAAGAATCCAGGTGTAATTTCCAAATCAGCAGAGGAAAACATATAATGTAAAACTATCTCAAACATTCTGAAAGAAGGCACTGTGTATTGAAAAAAAAGATGAAAAGGCAGGACAAATTGAAAACTAGAAGTAGCTATTAGAACTAAGGGCAAGTATTTTCATAAATACAATAAATATAAAGTAATTCAATTTATCTGTTAAAAATAGATATTTTCAGATTATTTTAAAATATTCTAGCTCTATTATTTAAAGATATGTATCTAAAACATAAAGACCCAGAAAAATATTAAAAATGAAAGTTTGTGAAAATTATGTACAGCTATATAACTATCGAATAAAATACACTCAAAGGTTAAAAAAATGCTAAAGATAAAGGGGAATACAATATAATAATTAAGTAAATTCACCAAGAAGGCATAATATAATAATCCTAAATTACTTTAAACCTAATAACACAAACTTAGGACATAAAGCAAAAAATGAAAGAATTACAAGAAGAAATTAATGAAGTTAAGTTAAAATGAGGAAATTGTATATACTTGGATGCAGAAAATTTAAAAACATCCTTCTTAGTTGGTAGATTGACAAATATGTGAGTTTATAGAAAATTGAAGCAATAGGATAAAAATATGCCCATGTATCATATGCGTGTACAAAACAGTATTCTAAAATTGGAGAATAAATGTGTCTCAGGAACAAATGGGACATTTATGCTAATTAACAACATACTACATTAAACAATCAAGCCTTCATCAATCAAAGACTTCCACATCAGGAAGCCGAATTTGCCACTCACCCCAAGTTTTTGTTTGCTTGTTTATCATGGTGGTCCCTGAAAAAATTTAATATAGAATTCACAAGCACACTACTGACAGGGAAAATTTTAGGACAGATAAACACATGGATCATCATACCATTCACAGTAAAAATATAAAGACCTGTATTTTAAGTTTTGAAATTCAAGATGCCTACCTCTTAGAGGCAGTAGATGAGGAGTAGGTGGCTCCAGCCTAGGGAAACATTTCTTGTAATGTTTTATTTTGGGGGGCTGCTACACAAGTATTCATTTTATCATTCTTTATGCCTTTTTGTATGCCTGTGAATTTTATAATCAAAAATAAACTAACAAATAAATAAATATCCTCTATATATCTCTATTATGACTGAATACAATTCATAACAGCTTTCTTATAAAAAAGATAAATGGTTCAATCTCTCAAAAATAAAAAGAAAGCAATAGAAGATAATTTTATGTTTGAGGATAGAGATATATTTTGTAAGATATATATTTGTAAGGTGAACAAAACAATGTAAAAGTAAGATTAGAGATAACCAACCATTGCAGAGCATTATGTCTTACTTGAATGCAGTACGCGACATCTGCCATTATGTTTTTCCCCACACTGTATTATGCCATGTGATAATGGAAATTCTCGGTGAAAGTTTAGGAAACATTACAAATTGTATCTTCTGGTGGAAAATCACAAGGCACATTATTACATGAAATGGCTCTGAGAAACTAGCTGTAAAATAAGGCTGTTTAATTTTGTTTAACTTCATTTCCCAAACTGATTTGATTATAAAACCCTTGTTCTAAGGAATGCCTATTAGCAAATTTTCAGGTTGCTAATGTTCCATTGAACAAATTTAGGAAATGTTGTCCTAAACATTTATTTCCTTGAGTCATAACTAAATGGGAAATACTTTAGCCATTTATATTTAATTTCTATAAAGAGGAAGGGGTACTCAATCATTTTTTCAGGTGAAATGCCCCAAATATGTTTTTTTCATTCCTAAGCCTGTCTCTTGTCATTTCTGTAGTAAAATTAAGAGAGGGAGTGTTTGAATTATAGGAAAGAACTTGTTAACCATCAGCCCTTTATTCTTAACTATTTACCAAACGGCAGGTAGTTTTTATTCAAATATTTTTATTCAATTTTATTTTTCACTGATTGCAAAAGCAAAACATAGAAAACTAATTAAGTATGAAAACAAAAAGAAGAAAATAAACCTACTTGAAATCCAGATATAATCACTGTTTTGGTCCTATAGGTACGTTCAACTGAAGCATCCTTTTTCTCCACCCCTCCACTTTCTCTCAAATAACCTGATTTCTATTCTAAAAATAATCATAGACCTGTACCTCTGAAACAAATAATACATTATATGTTTAAAAAAAAAAAAGAAGAAGATAGTAGGAGGGGAAGAATTAAGGAGGGGGGAAATCGGAGGGGGAGACGAACCATGAGAGATGATGGACTCTGAAAAACAAACTGAGGGTTCTAGAGGGGAGGGGGGTGGGGGATGGGTTAGCCTGGTGATGGGTATTAAAGAGGGCACGTTCTGCGTGGAGCACTGGGTGTTATACGCAAACAATGAATCAGGGAACACTACATCCAAAACTAATGATGTAATGTATGGTGATTAACGTAACATAATAAAAATAAGATTAAAATAAAGAAAAATAATATATTATCTTCTCTGAAAGCCAACGTTTTCATGATTTCACACACAGCATCTTAGATTTAATCAATGTAAGTTCATCATGTGGGCTCAATATCAAAGGCAGAGTTCAAGGGAAACATCTTCAGTCAGGCTCTCAGCACCAGGGTTAAATTTTTCTCTTACCAAAAGGGCAATTCAAAAGCTCCACTGATCAGCACTGTAGTCCTTTTATTGATTGTCAATAAAGAATATCCAACAATATTTCCATTATTGCTGTGTAAACTTCATTTCATTCATGTATTTATAACCTCATTTATTCACCCACTTAACTAGATATATCCTCTAGTTAACTAAAAAGTAAAGATGTATGCTCCTTCTTTAAACTGAACTGGATTATATAGGCCAGAGTATAGCATGGTGAATGTGTAGGGAAAACAGAGGGAGGGAGAGAGAGAGAATTCACTGTCTCATTTTGGCATTGGCTCTCAAGTAAAACTTGCAGCAATCAGATTTTTTCATGATATTATTATTTCATTATTCATTATTCAATAATATTCAAATATTATTTCATTAATGCTATATTTAGTCCAGTGAAGTGTTATTTTGTGGAACCAAAGAATATGGTTGTGTTATAATAAACCACCACAGTCTATGAGCAGTCCTGCTGGCATGGGACTGGTAGGGGACACTCTCTCCTGGGCCCCTAAAAATCCTGAAAGTTCCCTATACTCTGCTCCAGCCCCTCTCAGCATCAGGTTAGGAAGCTTCCTGCTAGCCCCAGAGTCAGGCCAAACCTCAATTGAACAGAAGTCCCCAAAGTGGACTTGTGTGAGCTTCTCCCAGTTATGGTCCACAAGCAGTTCAGTCCACTCACAGACCCACTAGGAGACATACCCACCTGTGCTCCTGGAGGTAAGCCTGTCCACCTCAGCTGGACTGCAGAGCCTGAAGTGGTCTTGTAACTCAGCTTCAGCCTCTCTCAGCCATGGTCATGGAGCAGTCCTAATTATCCACAGAAGTGGTGGGAGACTAGCCCATCTGTGCCTCCAAAGCAAGCTCTGTAAGCCTCAACCTTGGCTGTGGACCAGAAGTAGCCCTAGAACTCAGTTGTAGCCCTTCCCAGCCAACGTCTGGATTTAGTCCTTTCCACCCAAGGACACATCCAGTGTCCTGGCAGGAGCCCTCCCAGATACCTGACAGGAGGCACACGTCTGTGTACTTGGTAACAAGCCTGCTATTTAAGGACCTAACTGCAGACCCTGAAGTGGATCCTTGTCCCAACACCACCTACTGAACTAGGTCCTAGAGGCAGTCCCTTCCACTTAGGGGCCAGACAGGATCCATGTATGCCCAAGATCCTAGTAATAAGCCTGCCAACCACTGACTTCACTGCAGACCCAACAACAGCTCTATTTAAGGTGAATATTAATAGAACTGAAGGGAGAAATAAATAGCAATATAGTAATAATAAGGGAATTTATTACCCCACTTTTAAAGTTGGATAGATCATCCAGACAGTAAATCAATAGGGAAATAGCAGACTTGACTAACACTACACACCAAATGAAATCACTATATCAAAGAGATACTGACACCCCATGTTCACTGCGTCATTATTCATAATAGGCAAGACATGTTTTGAATGAATGAATGGATGGATAAAGAATATGGGGATATATATATATATATATATATATAATGGAATATCACTTGGTTATTAAAAGGAAGGAAATCCTGCTGTTTGCAACAAAATGGGTGGACACTGAGCACATTATGCTAAGTGTAATAAATGAGACAGAAAGACAAAACTATATGATCTTACTTAAATGTAGAATCTCAAAAAGCTAAACTCATAGAAACAAAGAGAAAAATGATAGTTGCGAAGGAGCTAAGGGCTGAGGAAAATGGGGAGATGTTGGTCTAAGAGTATAAACCTTCAGCTATAAGATGAATAATTTCTGGACATCTAATGTACAGCATGGCAACTACAGTTAACAATACTGTATTATAATAGAGTTTGCTAGGAGAGTAAATTTCAAATGTTCTTACCACATACATGCAAAGTATTTATGTGAGGTGATGGATGTAACTGACCTTATTGTACTAATCATTCTGTAGTATATTTGTATCTCAAGTAATCATGTTGTATACTTTAAACTTATACAGTGCTATATGTCAATTACATCTCAGTAAAGTTTGGGGGGAAAAGAAAGTTATACTAAACTATAAATTGGGGTAAAGGAATACTGGGTTAAAACTGCTTAACCTGCAATTTAGAGGTTTTCTTACTTAAATATATATCATAAATCAATACTTCTGCCTTCAGAAAATATTATGTCATCAACCTTATTAGATAGGCACAGTTTTTAATTACTCTAATACTTCTATAACAAAATATTAATTTAAAATCAAATAAATGGGTATAGCTGTGAGTATAAATGAAAAGAAGCTTGTATATGGTATCTATGTCCCTGAATAGCCTATATTTTTCAGTATGTTTACTTAATATGCCCTTTTGTTCTCAGTTGTTATCTTAAGTCATAGTGCAGTCTACTACCATTTATAATTAGCAATACAAATTAATTGCTTAAAATTTTGTCTTTTAATTCCTCAAACTCGTAGTCATGAAAAACTTTTATGAATTTGGAAAGAATATTTATTTCCCCCCCACCTGAAAGTAACTAAGTCAATCATAATATTGCTTTCAAAGATAGAGAACTAAAAATGGGAGAGTTCACATTGGTTTTTGCCAGTATTTCTATAACAGAGTTGTATCTAGGCAATTTCAGAAATGTTTTAAAGAGATAAAAAACACCAGATACACATAAATGAAAACCAAAGGAAGAAAAGTACTAAGTGCAAAAGTAATAAACATGCCATTGAAAGCCTTTGGGAAAAAGAAATTGATCTATTTTTAGCATCTGGGCATTATTTCTTAGCTATTTGAAGAACTAATGAGTTTAAAAGTTAATCCTCCAGTTTCTTCCAAATGTTAGCACATTTAACCTAATTCATGAAATGTTCTCAGGTCTGAAGCTCTCCACAGATTATTAAAGAACTCAATGACTTTTCTTCTTGCCACTCTGATAGCATTCCTGTAACCGCTGGTGTTTTTTTTATAACACAAAGATTCCATTTTATAAATAAAGTGAAAACAAAACAGAGCCAAACAAAAACAACTTCCAATGTTCTATTGATGAAATACGTGATCAGCTTAGGTTATAATGTATGGGAAACACTGGTGAGCAAGTTAAATAAAATTATAAAAAGCTACTTCTCTAAAGCCAACCACACAATAATAATGTCATATTTTGAAGATATATGAAAAAAAAGACCATTCTTGGCAAAATAAGAAACAATTTAAGGAGGAAAAATGAGAAGTAAGTAACAGTCTATCTTTGACACCAATGCCACTTTGTTCTCTCTGCCGTTGTTCCTCATGGCTCCTTCTTTCCCTCCAAGTGCCAAGTACTGATTCTCTGCAACCCTCCCCGACTCCAAATCAATTTATATCTCAAGATTTTCTTCATCCTTTCTACTCCATCATCTGAGCTTCTCAATTTAAAGTGCCATTTTCTACATGTGTTAGTACAGTATTTCTCCCACATGTCTGAGAATCAGAATCATCTATGTATCCTTAAAACATATACACATATCTGGACTTCACCTGAGATAAACAAATGCAGAATATGAGATTAAAGTCCAGTGTTTAAATTTGCTTTCCTGATGATTCTGAGAATCAGGTTTGGGGAGGACCTGGGCTCTAGTCAACCAGCTGAAATAACTGACAAATTTTAAAAAATAAATCCAAGAAACTACGGATTGTTAAATTCTTATTCTTCAGGATCTTGTTTGCATTTTAACAGGACATTTGATGGTAAATCTCCTAAAGTAAAGTGGTTATTTTGGATGTTTGGGGCATTTATTTACATATTCATCAAATACAGAAAACCATACTGGGCTTTCCCAATTACTGTACCAGGCAGTAGAGACAGAAAAATGACCGAGGCATTGCTTTTGCAATTATGGAGCTGTAAGTAGGGAAGAATAATAAGAAACAGATGAATTTTAAGCACAATAGAAATATGAGCAAAGACCTTTGGAAATCAAAGTCCAACTCCTTGGGGAGTTAGGGAAAATGTCATTAGAAGAGGTGATATTTAAACGGGTCAAAAGATGAGTAGTTTACCAGGCACACAAAGACAAACATTATTACCAGATGGGAAAAGGGTAAACAGTGCAGTCTTCTGGGGCTCTGGATTGTACAGCTATTGGACAGAGAGATGATACTGAAAGCATGATTGAAGAAGCCCCACTGTGAAGGAATTTGAATACCCTGCTAAGTTGTTTACACCTTAGTCCAAAGATAGATCAGTGAGGATCCATTTGGTTGCCAGGGACAGGAATCTCAAATAAAACTGTCTCAGGAGTAGCTTCAGTTGCTGGAGTTCCAACCAGGAGTTCAAACCCCTTCCCGAGGACTCCCTCGCTGACATCTCTGCTTGCTTCCATGCTGCTTTTATCTCAGGCTTCAGCTGGTGGCAACAAAACTGTCAGACATGGACACCTGCCTGGCTCAGTGGGTTAAGCGTCTGCTTGCGGCTCAAGTCATGATCCCAGGGTCCTGGGATCCAGTCCCTACATCAGCTCCCTGCTCAGCAGGGAGTCTGCTTCTCCCTCTGCCCCTCCCCCACACCTTGTGTGTTCTTTTTCTCGCAAAAATAAATACATAAAATCTTAAAAAAAAAAAACCTGCTAGAGAGTTAGAGCTACAGTCTTCCCCTCGCTAATCCTAAAGAAAACAATGTCAATTTTCCATAGCTCTCTTCTGAATCTCAAGGGGTTCTTTCAAGTGTCCAAACAGTTATCAACTGCACCAGGGCCTCGTCTTCACAGGTTCTACTCCAGCCGGAATGAGAGTATTTCTTCTGTAGCTCTACCACACATTCTAAGAACCAATCCAATTGTACCAATTTGGCTTCCAGTCTCACCCCTGAAAAAATCACCATGCTGGGGCATGAGAGGGGAAGGCAGGGGGAAGCTGATTGGTCAGGACTGGCCAAACGGCCATCTAAAGCAATGCCGTCATTAGGGGAATTTGGTGCCTTCATTGAAAAGGCAAAAAAAAAAAAAAAAAAAAAAATAGGGAATTGAATGCTGAGTATTAGAAACAAACAAAATATATTATAACAAGTAATTCTGGTAGGAGACTGAGGAACTCGGTGAAGAGAAACTGACAGCAGTCAAAACAAAAGATAATAGCCTAAATAAAATTAGAGTTCAGGAGGAGAAAGAAAATATGAAATCATTTATTTAGTAGAATCTATTAGGCCTCTGAATGATTTGGGGGGCAGGGAGGGTGGAAGCAGAGGAGTTGATGCCCACTTGAGTTTCTACCTTTCACTGCCACTATCACCATTTATATGCACAACTGAGCCCAATGTTAGAGATATCCTCACACTTTCTCCAGATAGTCTCTGTGCTCATGATATCCAAAATGAGATGTTAAATCTCTCTGAAATAATTAAGACTATGAACACACTGAGAAACTTGCACAAATATACTCTCACATAAACACATAGGCATACATTTTCTTGGATTTTAATCTATGTGCTACTAATTAATGCAATGTTAATTAAAATTGTGAGTTTGTGATACTGTTATTGCCTTTAAAGCTGACTTTTCAGCAGAAACTTTTAAAAAGGTATCCCTATGATACCTTTCAAGGACCCTTTGAGTCCTTGAAAAGAAACATGACTCTGAAATGTTTGTTATTTGATTTTAACTGTTCAAAAATATCCTTAATTACAGCTTGAAAAGAGTTTCAGCAAAAGGTATTTTAAACAAATTGGAATTGTTACAATAGAACTAATCAAAAACTGTTTGTTTACCTTCAAGCATGCTAAATATAGAAGGTAAATTTTAGATGAAGCTAATCAACGGATCCATTGGAAATAAAATTTTTTCAGTCTTGCCTACTCCATTAGTCTTTCAACTTGTTGCTCATTATTAAAGAAGATAGAATGTTTTATACACAATATGCAAGCAATTTAAATTACCTAAATGAATCCCTTTAAGTAGCTGTCATCTGTATCTGAACATTCCTTGACAGAGTAATTCCAGATCCCATTTAACTACGCTATTCAGTATTTTACTGACACACCACTTTCATGACTGTCTGCACACTTAAAACTTATTACATCTAGATTTCACTCAAAGAGCATAGACAACAAAAGTCTGCTTTGTACTTATTTGTTACATAAAATATATTCTCATAAGGAGACCATGTGTTTAAAATGTGTTTTATGCCGGTTTGAGGGCAAGTGTAAGGAGGTAGAAAAAGGTAGAACAAAGAAGGCAAGTTTTAGTCACATTCTTCAGATTCACTGACTTAAAACTAATGTAAGAACATGAACCAGCCAGGATGCAGGAAGACTCCACAAATCTGCACAGAAATAGGCAATACCCATGATATTTTCATGGGGAATTCCAACTAGAAAAAACACTGGTCTATTAAATGGACACTCATCCAGGAGGTGAACATGATGGAGGCCACAATCTACAGAGACAAAGAGTTCTTGACCCTCAGTGTCTTCTCTGCCATTTGGGATGGGAGAAACAGAGAAGGAAGCTCCAGGAGAGAAGTTAAGGGAAGCTTTTGGGCTTTAATTGCATAAATGTCCAGCCAGTTCACATTTGGTTAAAATAATTATAAGTGCTGTGATCTTGGACTTTCAGTCCCTGAGCCTCATTTTCCTTGCTTATTAAATGTGGCCATAACGCCAAACTTCAAAGGTGATATTCAAAACAGTTAACAATTAATAAGGCACAACTTCCAATCAATCAGCACAGAAAAGTGTGACCAATGAAAATAGATATAGGTAGTGAATTACAGCTTAATATCTGCCCTCCCACTTCCCACAAAGTTGATATGGTGATTCAATGATATGGCTGTAAAAACTATAACAGCACAATATCTAAATAGGAGCTCAAATTATTTATCTTGTTTTCCTGCCTCTTTCTATAACTTGCTGTTGACTCAGTGCACAAAACTAACCCCATGTACAATCTTTTGTTCACAAGGGCACAATTTACAGAAAGTTTTACACTTAGATGAGGGCTGAAAAGGGGTTTGCCCAACTCCAGGAGCTACAGATAAATAATTTGTTATCTGTAAAAAAATATGTTAGCTCAAAAGTCTGTCTTTTACTCTTATAACTTCTTTCTATGCTCATTCTTTTTAAATTCCCTTAATTTACCACCTAAGTACTGATGATTCCCAGTTCTATGTCTCCAACCCAAATCTCTCCAACAATATTTTTAACAGTTCTATTTCATTCATTCACTTATTCATTCATTCATTCAACAAATATTTATTTAGCAACTGCTAGATGTCAAGTCTCTGCTAAGCATTGATTATTTAGTAGTGAACAAAACAGATATCTCAACCAGAACATGTCCTCCCAAAAAAAAACAAACAAATCTTTCACCAGAATCAATTCATTTTCCCATCTTTCCTAATTCAGTGAATGGCATCACCAATTAACCAGTGGGTGAAGTCAGAGTCTTGCCTCATATACTTAATTCCTCCTCCTTACTCTCCAATACCCCACACAAAGTCAAGCTCATCAACAATCATGAAAGTTGATACTGTAAAATGGACTGTTTCCGTATACTATAAAGCTGTAGTAATCAAAACAGTATGGTACTGGCACAAAAGTAGACACATAGATCAATAGAACAGAATAGAAAGCCCAGAAATAAATCCACATTTATACAGTCAATTAAATTTTTACAAAGAAGGAAAGAATATGCAGTGGAAAAATGGCAGCCTCTTCAACAAATGCTGTTCGGAGAACTGGACAGCTAGATGCAAAAGAATGAAACTGTACTATTTTCTTATACTGTAAACAAAAATAAACTCAAAATGGATTGAAGACCTAAATTTGAAACCTGAAACCATAAAAATCCTAGAAGATAGCATGGGCAGTAATTTCTCTGACATTGGCCACAGCAATTTTTCTAGATATGTCTCCTGAGGCAAAAGAAACAAAAGCAAAAATAAACTATTCGGACCACATCAAAATAAAAAGTTTCTGTACAGCGAAAGAAACCATCAACAAAACTAAAAGGCAACCTACTGAATGGGAGAAGATATTTGCAAATGACATATCTGATAAAGGATTAGTATCCAAAATATATAAAGAATTTATACAACTAAACATCAAAAAAAAACCCCACAAATAATCCAATTAAGTGGGCAGAAAACATGAAGAGACATTTCTCTAAAGAAGACATACGGATGACCAACAGACACATGAAAAGATGTTCAACATCACTCATCATCAGGGAAATGGAAATCAAAACCACCATGAGATATCACCTCACACCTGTCAGAATGGCCAAAAGAAACAACACAAGAAACAAGTGTTGGCGAGGATGTGGAGAAAAAGGAACACTCATGCACTACTGGTGGGAAGGCAAACTGGCACAGCCACTGTGGAAAACAGTATGGAGGTTCCCCAAAAAATTAAAAATAGAATTATTATATGATCCAGTAATTTCACTGCTGGGTATTTACCCAAAACACCAACTTATAAAGATATATGCACCCCTGTGTTTATTGCAGCATTATTTATAATAGCCAAATTATGGAAGCAGCCCAAGTGTCCATTGATAGATGAATGGATTAAGAAGGTGTGGTATATATACATACAAATACGTATGTATACACACACAGACACACACACAGTGGAATATTATTCAGTCATAAAAAAGAACAAAATCTTGCCATTTGCAAGAACATAGATGGATCTAGAGGGTATAATGCTAAATGAAATAAGTCAGAGAAAGACAAATACCGTATGATTTCACTCATACGTGGAATTTAAGAAACAAAACAAAGAAAAAAAAAGACAAACCCCTCAAAAAATTAAAAACAAAGAAACAAAAAGCTAGACTCTTAAATACGGAGAACAAACCAATGGTTACCAGAGGGAGGTGGGTTTGGGGATGGGTGAAAAAAGGAAGGGGATTAAGAGCACACTTATCATGATGAGCACTGAGTAATTGGTGAATCACTATATTGTATACCTGAAACTAATATAACACTGTTAACTATACTGAAATTAAGGTTGTTTTTTAAGCAAAATAAAGTAAAATAACGTAAGATAATAATAAACTAAAATAAAATAGCAGACTGTTTCCTAATGACTGTTAGGAATATATTGAGAGGAAAAAGAATATTTGTATTCTATACCCATTTTAGCATTTTTTTGCTTTAAAAAAACACTTTTACAACTGTTAGAGTGTGAGGTTTTACATTTGAGGATTTTTTTAATAAAATAAAATAAAGCACATTCACTTGACAGACAGAAAGCTTTTCCTCCCTCACCTCTTTTTTCAGAGTCTTGAAGTATTATTGCTCTGGCCCTCTGTGCTCTCCACAGTACCTTTAATGATCATTTTGATATTGGTTCCATATTGAGATGTGTTCCACAGCAATTGTAACCTCTGACTTCCCATTTTTCCCATTGAAATGTATATGTTTCATTCCTGCTAAGAAGCAACCACATGTTTTGTCTTTTGAAGCTCAAGTCTCAGCCTAAAATTTTCTTTGCTTTTACACTTTATATTCTATCAGCAAGAGGCAAGATTCAGGAAGAGAACGCTGCTCTTTTGGTGGTGTTATATTCCATCCAAGTTTGCACAACATCTGAAATTGCAGTCTGAAATAGTGGGTCAAATACATAGTAGCAACTGCTGGGCTTTGAAAAGACTTTTTTCACTTTAGTAAAAACTTCTGCAAGGCCCATGCTGTCCTATCACAGTTATGGTCTTTCTTTGAATAACTTATATTCAAACTTTTGCTTTATTTAATAGCCAAGAGAATTTCACACATCAAAGAAGGTTCATGCAGGTCAAAAGAAGTACCTGAATAAGTGCTAAGATTGTCCCTACAAGGCAAAAAACAATATAAAAACTAACATATACCCCATGATAGCAGCTGCATTTTTTTAACATGTTGTATCACTTTACAACTTTTTGCTTTTTCAGAGTTTTACATCAATACATAACCCTATCACAATTTACTCATCCATTTAACAAATGTTTACCAAGACTATCCTGTGAGGCTTAAACCAAGCCTTTTTTTAAGAAAGGGGGATATGAAATGAAGGAGTCAAGCTCATGGTGCTAATTAAATATTTATTTAAAGAATAAGGAATATGCATAAAGAACCTGTTATACTTGTTTCTAGAGAGACTCTCATTCATAGTCCTCAAATTAAAATTTACTGTCAATTTTCTTCTGGCCACTGCCTTGAATATAACAGAACATTTGAAAGGGAACCATACATGGTCTTCCTTCATAAGAAGGGACAATACCATTGAAACACAGTCACACTGCCTCATGAAACCTAAGTGAATTTTGCCATGGCCTGTTGTTTACTCACTAATTCAGTCAATAAATATCACATAAGTACTTAAAATATATCAGTCACTGTGTTACAGGCTGAGGTTTTTTATTATTATTATGTTATGTTAGTCACCACAGAGTACATCATTAGTTTTTGATGTGGTGCTCCATGATTCATTATTTGCGTATAACACCCAGTGCTCCATGTAATACATGCCCTCCTTAATACCCATCACTGGGCTAACTCATCCCCCCACCCCCCCAAAACCCTCAGTTTGTTTCTCAGAGTCCATAGTCTCTCATGGTTTGTCTCCCACTCTGATTCCCCCCCTTCATTTTTCCCTTCCTTCTAATGTATGAGTCCATTCTGGTACCTAATAGACTTTAAACATATTATCTTCCACGGGTGGGGTGCTATTTTATCTTATAACACTAAATGACCTCCTTTGTCGATAATTTCATCTCCAAATCATATACAACCGCATAGCTGACATCTCTGCAGGGTTATCCAATATGCATTTCAAACTTAACATGTAAAAAAACTGAACTTTAAAATTATCTCACTACCACCAAGTCACCCCTACCCCACAGCTCCCCCATTTCCCATCCTGGCCCCAAAATTCACCTAACTTTGAAATTATACTCATCTTCTCTTTTTCTTAGATGCCACATTTAATTATCAATAAACGCTGCCAGGTTTACTCTCAAAATATGTTGGAATCTTACTACTTACCACCACTTTCCATGATGAATATCTTGATATAACCTCTTATTGTATCTCATCATCTCACCAACCTCTGTGCTTCTACTTTTTAGTCTATGGAGTGTAGACAAAGTGATCTTTCTCAGATAGAAACCAGATATGCCATTCACCTATTCAAAACATTCCAGTGGTTTCCCATTGCAATTAGAATAAAAATCAAAGTCCCAACCATAACTTATGAGCTCTTTGTGATCTGGCCCCTTTGGATCACCTCCATAATTTTTATCTCCCACAAATTTTCTCTTTAATCATTCCATTTCAGCCACTTCACCCACTCTGCAGTTTCTTAACTGTACTTACTGTTTCCTCTGCTTGAAATGCTATTCCCAAAATATCCACTTGGCTTATTCCAACTCATTCAGCTCAAACTGCACTCCATTATTTTGTCCTTTTGCCAGCATAATCACTGAATTCTACTATTTAAAATCCTCTGCTAAGTCCTTCCCTGACTTCAGAATACAGGTAAATCTTTTAGGAACACCATGTAAGAGACTCTATAGTCTGACACTGACATAACTCTTTAGACTCACCTTCCATTATCCATCTCCTTCTACGTTGTTTTTTTCTTCCTATGATTGTTGTCCCATGACGACTGCAAGAAATTCTTATGGGTTGTAATTACAAATGCCTGAATTTAAGGCAACTTGATGCCTGTGGTTCTACCTCTTTTCATCCATTGTTGGACACTTTGATACAAAAAATAAAGAAAAATTATGCTCACTCTGATCATGTATATTGGCTTACTTGACTGAGTGCACTGTTCTCCCCACGACATTTCACAGTTATGCTCTATTGCCTAAAGTTATGCCCCCAGATGTCCTATGGACTGTTGTTTTGTCCTTCTTATGTATTAGTAACTTCTTCCTGTCATCTGTCCGTTGCCCATATCTAGTTCAGTGGAGTTCAAGGGCAGCAGGCTGGCTTCCCTGCTGGCAGACATTGCCATCCAGGAGACTACCGTGGCTGTTTCAGGTTTGCCATATGATGAATCAGAGATAACTATGATGTAACTCATCCAGATGCTATTTGCATTCTCTGGCAGTGAACTAAGAAATGTAGATGCAAGATAACTGATAAAATCATCATGGATGAATATATTTCTTTACTTTCGGTTTATTCTTTCTACTCAAGTTCATGCTGATGCTTGGGTATTACTCAGCTATATTTATGGCTCGTATTTATTTTGTCCTTTCGGTTGTCTATAAAATATTTATTACCAATTTCTGTTCACACATTGCTTGTGCCTGGGGATGAAAAAAAAACATGAACAAAGCACATCAGTTGATATGTGTAGTAGGCACTCAAAAGTGTTTTTAAATAATAATTTAAAAATTGATGGCTGACAAATACAGTATCTATCTCCAATGACATTCTCTTTAGCAGAAAAGATAGGAAGGCAAACACAATAGAAGGGCATTGCCATTAAGGAAGCTATAAAATGCACCTAGGACAGTGCCTGTGGTATAGTAGGCCACAGATATTTGTGGAATGAATGAATATGAATGAGTAAGGAGGTACTAATTATTGTGAGCTGACAGAAAATGAAACACCTAATCTCTCATCTCTAAGACATACAGAAGGAATCACTGCACAGGTGTCATCTGAGATAGATCTGAAGTTTGCTTAGCTATTTGCTAGGTGTGTCAGGGAAGGTTAGTTTGTTGACTTTAGGAACAGGGTGTGCTAAGCTGAAAACATGGGATCACACCCCTTGTGCACAAAGTAGGAGGGAAGAGGGTGTTAAAAGTACTAAAATATAAAGCTTTTCCTGTCTCCCATGGTCTTTCTCCCACTTCTCCTCATGTTTATAATTTGCTATTTAATATTGTTCTATGAAGAAAAAAATTAAAATTTTAAATTATAAACATAAATTGTGCCATTCGTCTTTATATTTTTGTGATATCAGTTTTAAATGAAAATATAAAAGCATTTAACTTGTATGTGGAGTCCCTCAATCACAGAATTTGTATCTCATAGCTCATATGTGTGTACCAAATAATAGAAGTGCTACAAAAGCTTACTAATTCCAGTTCACTTTTTGATACACACACATTCTACCACTCTCTACTTGCAGGCTTACCAAAGAAGAGAAGGGAAAGACTGAAAGAAAAAGGACCTGTGGGCAGTCCCTAACTTTCTCTTTTATTCTATGTCATCCTTTCAAGTATAAGTAGCCGGATAATCTAGGGAAGTAATACAAGTGACAAAGGATTTGATAGGATTCCTTGGTATTTTGAGTTTCTTACACTGCCATTGTCTTTCTTTTGCATTTGAAGCCAGTTCAGATTCAACAGGAAAGTGTGACCTCTCAGGCTGCCTATGTCCCTGCTGCCGCAACTGTAGACTTAATACATGTACCTTGTTTGGATCTGCACTGAACTTTAACACCGAACTTCCACCATATTGCTGTACTCATGGGACATCTCATGGGTAAACAAGCAACAAGCAAAGTCAGATACATGTTGCATTAATTCTTTCTGTTCATGTTCATGCTCCCTTGTTCCTTAGAACATCACTAAATAAACACAAGTTCAAAGTTAAAATTATTTAGACTTTTCAGACCACTATAGCACAGCATTCAATGAAGAATAGGGCCCTTGTTTGTATGGAACCCTGTGCAACCACAGAGGTTGCATGCTCATGAAGCATGCCCTTGTTCATGAAGCATGAGCCAGAGGTGTGTCCAGGGAACCTGGCATGGTCCTGCTGTGAGGGAGCCTGGAGTGTGAAGGGAGTATAAGTTAAGTTGTAGCCAGAGAGGTAGACAGGGTTAAGTTTCCCTTTGCCTTTTGCTTAGGAAATTTTTCCAATTCAGGTCTGTGGGGACAAAGGACAGAGGCCCCAGCTCAGTGCAGGTTCTGAGTCAGGCTGCCAGGTTCAATACCTGCTCCAAGTGAGACCTTGGGAAAATTACTTGTATTCTCTGTGCCTCAGTTTCCTCATTTATAAGAAGCATAAAATAAGAGTTGCAAAAGCATTTAATACAGTGGTGGACCTTTAGTAAGCACACAATACATGTTAGGTATTATTATATAACCTCTAGAATCAGTCATTCAAACACTTACTGATCACAAGTTATTCACCAGGGCCTTAGCTAAACCACATTGTAACAACAGGACTTACATAGAAACCTGAATTATGGCAATTAAGGACTGTCAACACAACTTTAATCATGGCAAGAGAAGGATCTTAAGAAAGCACACTAAAGCAACGTTCATCACAGCAAAAGACCTTATTAGAAATGGAGCATCAGTTACAACAGGCCAGCCTAACATTTCATTTATCAAGAAAGGAATTAGGGGATTTGTCAGCAACATGAACAAAAGCAGTGCTCTCATATGGGTTACACAAGCGTTGTAAAAATTTGATTCGTTAAGAGACCTTCAAGTGTTGAAGTAAACATCTCCAGTAAATCATGTGAACCTCAGATGACATGGACATTTCTCCAAAATGAGACTACATCAAATATTTTTAAATATTTAAGACTACCTTTAAATATTTTTAAATCAGATTTTGACTAGAATCTTGGTGATAGACTTCAAGAAACATTTCAGCAAGGTTTCAGTTATGACAGATGTAGGTCCACCTTCTTATAAATGTTAATGGCCCATATGTGCAAATTGGCCCATTTGCCAATAGACAAATTTATTTGCAAATTGACCTATTCTTTCTACCCCAAAATTCAAGGAAACATTCAGACTCATTTAGGAGCATAAAAATCATTACCATTCTTACTTGATACAAAGATTCTATCCATAATGGGAATGAATAAGCACCTGCAATAGACTTTTACCTTTGCTTACCTATATTTCATGTCCAGACAACAGCCAAATCTACAAATTACAAATCAAATATCACTTCACTGCATGTAACCCTTTAATAACTTTCCAGTGCAATTAGAATAAAACTAAAACTAATGTTAAAGATTGATATTACCTTCCTCCTTCATAAGTCTAGACTTCCTGATTTTAGAACATATCACCAAGCTCCTTCCCTTGTATTTGACATGATCTTGGCCCAGAAATCTCTGGTTCCAGGTCCTCCCATAGCTGACTTCTAACATCCATTGAAATCTCCGTTGAAATACCATTTTCTCAGGATAGCCTTCTCTGGCTGTGCTTTTTAAAATGTTCCTCTCCTAGTTCACTTGCTATTCCATTACAACAGTTTTTTTTTCCTTAATTCTCAGAGCACTTTTATTCTTTAGATTCTTATTTTGTGTTTACATGTTATTTTCTTACCCTCGATGTAAGCTCTAGTAATCAGGGATTTTTTAAATTATTTGCTGCTATATCTCCAACATTCAAAACTGTCACTGGCACCTAACAGAAACTTACCATAAATATTTGGCTGAATAAATGATCAAATGGATGATGAAACTGCCTCTGTGATTTTATTTTTTGCCCTCTTGTTCTTTCCATTATAGTTTATGATGTTTTTCAGAAGTATAAGCAATTACTCATTTGGTGTTCTAATTGATTTCTGCCAAAGAGAGTTAATACTTTATTTGGTTTGGAAAGCCTTTGGTGTTTTATCTTATTTGGACAGAAAACATTAGCTTATTCGCTAAAATGCACACTCAGAAAACAATCAAATTCTTACAGAAGAATTGAAACAAATATTACAGCTTCAAATACTGTCTTAACTAGGGAATATTAGGAACTACAGCTATAAATAAATCAATCTAGGGGCAGAAATCATTCATTCATGCTCCAATCCTACAAAGTCCTGCTCAATTTCATAAAATTGTATGAAGCACCCCCAGAGCCCTCCATTCTTCTCAGTTAAATTAATCACTACTGAATCGAAATTTCTTTATATATTTTTATACCTACCTTTGCTAGAGTGCAGAATTATATTTAACTGTTTAGGAATCTGTCTCTTCTGCTAAACTAAAAATCTTTGATATAGGAATCGTATTTATTTACCTGTCTAGCCCCAGTGCCTATTATATAGTAGAAATCAAACATTTTAATGATTGCATATAGTCAATCCGAGGATCTTCAGAGTCCTTAGAGACCTACAGATTTGCTAATACTGTACTAATGTCTGTAGAAAAAAATATAGCATAAATTTGTGGTTGGAAAGAAGAAATCCCTGTTTCAGAATCCAGATCCATCCTTTGCTAACAGTATGACTTTGAGCACTTTATGCAACCATGGAAGACAGTTTCATCACCCCTAGACTAAGAATTGTAAAACATTTCTAAAGAGTTTTTGTGAGGATTAAATAAGATGACATTTCTGAAAAGTTTACCATAATGCCTAGGACATAGCAAGCACTAAATAGAGAAGACAACTGTTAGAAGTGGTGAAGGAGCTTATGGTTGAAATGAGGGGCATGAATACAAGAAACTGCACTTCATTCTCGTTACCTCCTGTAAGAAACATGTGGAACTAAAAGTTGTGTTATGTATTGAGGAGGGATGTTCCTCTGTATATTAAGAGCTGCTTTCATGGTCATCAGGGATTAAATTAATCCACAAAAGGCCAATTTTTTCTTACTATTGTTTTTATTGGGCCATTGAAAATTTTAACTTTTGTCAGATTAACTGGCAATAACACAGATTGTCCATATTGAATTTGATTTTGATAAAACTTAAAAATGTCCAGTTGGGTTTAAAAATGTATTCAGATCCATATCAGTTGTTTTCCTGAAACAGGAGTCAACAATCCATGGCTCAGCTTGTGATCTAAATCTTGGGTTTTATACAACCCATGAGCTAAGAATGGGTTGTACAATTTTGAATGGCTGAAAAAAATTAAAAGGGAGGCTTTTTCATGACAACCTGAGAATTAGATATAAAATACAAGTTTCAATGTCTATAAATAATGTTCTGTTGAAACACAGTCTTCACAGAATAGTATTGATAAAGTAATTGTGAGAGAATCCATGGCCAGCAAAGCTTAAAATATTTACTATCTGATCCTCTACAAAAAAAAAAAAAAAATTTTACAACACTTACTGAAAAACCAATGATTGTCTTTATTTTCATGCGCTAGGAGAAAGGATTGCTCTCTCCAAAACTTTTTCACCTGCTCCACCCTATGCCTCCAACCTCGTGAGTGTGTGTTCACTTTGTTTGCTCATACAGGCACTCCTACAGGAACGTGAATTTGTTAGCTCAGCACATCAGTCTTGCTCTCCAAAGTAATGTCATGTTTTAGGGTCCAAATCCAATACTCCCCTAATTTACTATACTTGTAAAAACTGCTTCAGATTCACTATAATTGAATTTAAAACTGAGGACTTTCTCTTTATTGTTATTTAACTAATTTCACCTGACTTTTCAAGAAATGGGCTATCTGGTGAGATAGCTTGAAAGAGCACACCTAATGTTTGTCCCAGACAATGCACCATTACTCTGCTTGATATACACTTTGAAATAAAGTCAATTTTCTTTTTTGCTTTGCTGAGAGAGAGAGATGTATTTGTTCTTAGGCTTCATGATACACTGGAATGAGTAAGTCACCATTTCATTTACTCGATGATAAACTTCAAGGAGAATAAAAATGTAATGGAGAGAAAATTAGCATGTCACTTATTGTTCCAATAGTCCTCCTGAGACATGACTGTGCCTTTTTTTTTAATTCTTTGACTTCCTCACCTCCATTTTTGGTGCCCAACACAAATCTGAAAAAGTGCGAGCGCTTAGCCACAAACACATCTTTCCATTTCTCATTTTCCAAGTAAATCAGCAAATTTGAACAGATGACAGAGCCAGAGAATTGCTACACAATACCATTGCCCTCAATTAACACGTCCTCTGGGCAATCCACACAGAAATAAAAGTTCCCTTTGTCTCCAGTGGACATCTTAAGGAAACAGGTGTAAATTGATGAAAGAGAGAGGAATCTTTTGGATTGGGCTTGTTAGGATAACATCTAAGTGGCTATCTTTTTTTCTCCTAGTCGACTCTTAAAAGAAGAAGCAGAGTCCTTAAAATATTTCCCATTTTTTTCAAGTAATCATTGTCCAGGTTGATTGGGGACACTGCTCTATGATGGCTAGCAGACCTTGAACACTACATTCTATATAAGAATTGAAGCATATCTCTCTGAATATAGTTTGTATGATTTTAGGATGAAAATGATTAAAATGCTCATCCAGGCACAGAAACAATCACTAAGGTCTTAAACAACAAATTCACCAAACACACACACACACACACACACACACACACACACACACACAAGAGCATTTACACATAAATATGTAACTGGACAAAGCTAGATACTTGCAAACTAGTCCCATGAATTCAGAAAATCATTTTAGTTACTGGAAAATGTAAAAATTGGAATGCTGCATGTGGGTTTCTCCATGGCTTGCTCACTCTATCTTAAGAGAAATAGTATTTAGATACTGTTTTCCTCAGACTTGTAGCCTGAGGAAGAGAAAAAAGCATTTTACAATTTCAAAGCTGAAAAAAAGAGTGACAGTATAGAGATATATCAACTGATAAAAGTAATGCTGACCAGGAAGCTTTTAAATTATTTTCAAAATCTTTTATCAAGCTATATTCTATTATGGAATATGGCGGCTTTTTAAATTGGATTTCCCTCAAGCTGCAAAAGTGAGCTTGTTGTTCTGCTACAATCTCCTTTGAGGGAGCTCCAGGGTTATTAACCCTCTATCTTAAGAAATGTAGACAATATCCCAAAGCCTAGTTCTGAGAGGAGTTGGCATCTGCGAACATACAGAAAGCCTGGCAGAGTGTGTGTTCACTAATTAAACTGTTATTTATTGAGCCCAGTAGATGCTGTGGTTATGTGGGGGCCAAGGGTAGGTTTCCCCCAAATGTGCCACTTTGGCATATGAATTATTTTAAATTACAATTACATAAGAAGAAGCCAGTGCAAAAAGAATGCTCTGACCCCCTTTTGTCTCCAGAAAGCAGAAAATAAATCTTCCATGTGAAAGTTGGCTTCCTTGTATCAGGGGTTAGATAGACATCCTTATTTTCAGACATAGGAAATTCAGAGTCAAAAACAGTGTAAAAACAAAACTTGTTAGTTCTTTCTTTCTTTCTTTTTTCTTACTAATTTACTACCTCAGCCCAAATTCTGTTTAGAATTCCTTCCTAATTGAAGCTTCCAAACATACATTTTCTTAGTCTTGTCAATTTATCACAGATTTATGTTTCTTTGTCTAAAAAGTATAAAAATGCCTGCCTTGGTCATTTCTTTGGGTCTGAATTTCAATATTGGATCTCCATGTGTACATAAGTAAACTTTGTTTTTTTTTCCCCTGTTAATCTGTATTTGGTCAATTTTATTCTTAGACAAGCTAGAAGAATCTTGAAGAGTAGATGAAAATCTTTCCTCTCCAAAAGATACATCAGCAGAAAAAAACAGACAAAAGTCCCCACCAAAGTGGAGCTTACCTTCTAGTTGAGGGATACAGATAACAGACAATAAATGTATCAAATAAGTAAATCGCATAGTATATTAAAGATGTTCAGCACAATAGAAAAAAATAAAGGAAGCTAAGAGGGATCGAAGTTGGGGGAGTTACAATTTTAAAAGAAATGTTAAACAATGCAGGCCTCGTTGAAAATGAAACATTTGAATATCTGAGTGGTTCATATCTTGGAGAAGAAGGGAGAGGAAATAGCCACTATAATAGTCTTGAGGTTAGGATGTGCCCAGTGAGTTTGAAAAATATTAAGGAGGCCAGTGGGAGTAGATAGAATGAGTGAGAATAAAAGTAGTAGGCAATGTACAAACTAAGGGAGAAGGGAGTAAATCATGTAAGTGTTTAGAGTAATAATCTGAAAAAAAATCGACTCACTGGCAGGTTTCGGGCAGAGGCATATTGTAATGTTGATGTTGTAAAGCATATTGCCTTGAGATGGAATGAACATTTTAGAAACTGAAGTTTATTCTCATACATGAAGCATGACTTGTCTCATAGGAGATGGGGCACTACAAGGATAACATTAAAACCCCTTGCTTAGAACACAGGAGAACTGACTAGTGCCAGGTTTCCTATGTGATAAGTGAGTCATTTAATTTCTCTATGCCTCCAAAAAGTTGTAAAGAATAATGTTACCTGCCATGTATCGCTCCCAGAATGGTTCGAGGAACTTGGGGAGATAATGGAAGAAAGATAAAGTGTCAGATCAATATGGGGTGTACTATAGCTCGAGTTGATGAAGATCTTGTGTACATTTTGGTTGTCACAGCTATTATAGTCCTATCAGGAGGGAGAGTGTCTATGCTGAGGCTAGAAAGTCAAATTTTTAGAAGATTGTTATAGTTGTGAGAATGATAGGATATAAAGTATATATAAGAGCTTTACAGGGATAATGTAGTGGAGGTGCTGACAGGAGGCCACTATGCTAGATGGCAGATCAATCCATCAGATGGAAAACCCACAAGTGAATGTAAAATATAGGAGGAGAAGCTCAATCCCAAGAAAAGCATGTCACCAATGTTAAGTGACAATGCTTGCTACTGGGAAAGCTAAGAAAGAAAATGATATTTGCCATTATGAAAATGTCTGACTTGTCTTTCTCCATCCCTGCTCAGGCAGGAAAGTAGATTTTTGTGAGCCGAAAAATGAAATGGAATCAGATATTTTTTAATGTCAGAAATGTGAGTGAAATGTTTCCTGAGACATAACTGCATAGGAAAAATATATCAATAGGCATAAATAAAAATGGTCGAATAACACCAGATTCTGTTGTATAATGTGAGAGCAGATAAAATCCTGCAGGTCATCTTACACAGAATATAGATTATGGAAAACACTTTTACTCCATTAAGATATTTATGACTGAGAGATTTTTAAAAAATGGTTTTTTGACTTATGATTTTAAAAATCTAAGAAGTTAACTGTATGTAGAAACATTAGCTCCTCCAAGAGAATAAAATGAATAGGTTTATCAAATATCTTTTCCTAAAAGATCTAGTGGGATAGATACATAAAATAGAAAGGTCCAGACGCCAGTGGATAAAGACTGAGGAAAGCATTTCCCAAGGTGATTTGCTAACAGATTTTGCTGAAAGGGGTAGCGGGGTCCATATTCGAATCAATTTGGGAAATACCTACCAAGAGCATATCGTGCTTCTAAAAAAGGCAAACTATATAGGTTAAAATGATAGCGCACTCTGAAGGAGGGATGTAGGAACAGCTAGAAATCCAGTGAGAACCACAATGCAAAGGGGCATGGAATCCCAAAGAGAAGTTTCTTACTTTATACTTTTGCTGAATACACACCTGTCACAGCATATGAAAAAAAATTATTTTGTGTTCATAGTATTTTTAGAGGAACTGGTTTCCTCTTTTAGAGCTGTATAAGCTAAGGCTCCAAGAGATCAAGTGATTTACCTCAGGCCATAGAGCCGAGATTGGGTCTTAAATTCAAGTCTTTAGTCAAAGCAATATTCTTTGACTTCTAAACCTCTAAATATTTAAAAAATGGAAGATTCTTACAATTAACTCAAGATACTCTCCTCTCTTTTTTGGTGGATTATTTCTAATGACTTTTGTCACGGGAGCTGAATTTTCCTTTTTTGGGAGAGAATCTCCCAGTTCCTACCAAAAAAAACCTCTTGGTTACCTACCAAGTGTTCCATAGATACAGTGAGCTAAATATTTGATCTAGGTTTTACCTTTTTTTTTTACTTTCCCCTATCATTTTATCATCAATAAATTTGTTATCAGTGTTTGCAGATGTGAGATAATTATAGTGATGATGTTAGAAAGATACTGTGACAATGTATGGCATAAGACATCAATGTATCATAAATTTTGATCCGATAGGAGAAATGTAGTAGGAGACAATAAATTCAAAGTCAACAATCCTGACAAAAATGTAATACATCTACAGAGAGACACACATACACACACAAAAATGACTGCAGGCAAAAAGCCTATGACAATTGAGTAAGTTCTATAATCTAGTTAAACATTATTGTACTAACGTCAGTTTCCTGGTTTTTATATTGTGCTATGGTTACATAAGTTGTCACCATTGTCGAAAGCTGGAAGGAGATATACAGATTCTATGAATTATTTTTGCAACTCCTTGAGTCTATAATTACTTCAAATGAACAGTTAAAAACAGAAAAATACCAAAACAAAAAGAGCATAATTCAGAAGAGGGGTCCATAGGTCTCCTCAGATGGCACCAAAAAAAAACCGTCAAGAACCCGTGGCCTAATCCTTGGTAACTACAAGAAGAGGACAGGCCCAAGAACAGACCTAGGCATCCTCTGTAGAGTTCCTTCAAGTTGACAAGATTCAAAGAAATCCATTTTCAGGACTCTTTGAGAATCTTTGTTTCTTCATCTGTTCAATGGTTCACTCCTAACGCCCCCTCTGATCGAGAAGCAAGAGAACTTTTCAGCGTTTTTGCTGAGTATCTCCACACTAACATTTTGGACCTTTCCCCTACTTCCCTCTCTAATTTGGCAAGGGGCTAAAAAATAAATGAGTTCAGGTCAGCAAGAGCTATCAATCCAAATTAAAAAGAAAAAGAAAACCAAAAATGTGATTCATGAAACAGCTGATCCCCTTTTACTTATTCCACCTTATTTATTTATTTATTTATTTATTTATTTATTTATTGCAAGTGTAAAGACACAATCAGGAGCATAGCTTATTATGGAAGATGTAAGAAGTATTTTTCTTCCATTTTATGAGAAAATATAAGTATTATATTAAAAAATCAGCAGGTTACATATTTTACTCATTAATATGTATCAAATACATTAAAAATTAAATGTTAAATCTCTAACAAATTACATTTAATAATTAAGTCTACTACTAAGATAATTGACCCAAGGAATGTATTTTTAAAATTATTTTTGTCAATAATATAGTTCCAAATAAATAAAACAAATGCAGTGTTTGGAATATCTACACATATCAAAAATGAAACCATGAACATATTGACTGTTGACTTTAGAAGAGGTCAAAAAGGTACTTAAATTTCTTCAAATAATTTTTGCCTAAATTGCAAAATGGGACATAACTTTGAACCTCAAATATGAAATGGCATATTTTAGAATTGAAGCTGAGCCTACTTGATTTTTGAAAGAAAGGGAACAAATTTTAATATCTCCACAATACAGTCATTCTAGTCAAACAGGTTCATATCCATTAGTGCAAGTGTGGAACATACTTTGAAAAGCATCTTGGGACTTTTTTCCTTCCTAATTATCATTAATGTTGAATGCAGGGAGTACATTTAGTAAGCTCAGAAAGAGTCCAGGCTGATTACTCTAGCAATGCCCTAATGGAATTGTATTAGTTTGCTAGGGCTGCCATAACAAATTACCACAAACCGGGTTAATTTGTTTAAAACAACAGAAATTTATTCTGTCACAGTTCTGGATGCCAGAAGCTCAAAAATAAGGTGAGTGAAGAGCTCCTTCTGGGGCTCTGAGGGAATATCAGTCCCATGCTCCGGTTCTAGCTTCTGGTACCTGGCAGCAATCCTTCTTCTGTCTTGGCTTAGCACTAGTTAACTCCAATCTCTGCTTCCACATCTCACTTTCTCCTTGTTTGTATCTGTATCTTCAATCTTCCTCTATCTTTCTATTATAGGGACATCTGTCACTGGAGGTAGAGCCAATCCAGGATGATTTCATCTCAAGACCCTTAACTACATTTAAGAAGACCCTTTTCCAAATAAGTTCACATTAATAAATTTTAAAGATTAGGACTTGGACATCTATCTTTTGGGAGGCCTTAGTCAACCCACTACAGCAATGATCTATTTTAAAAGTAAACAAGAAAAAAAAAATGATAACTTCCATACAATCACAAATAACATGGGCTTAAGGTTTGGCCATTTGGTAATATTAATATCCTTATACATTTGTAGGGTTTTTTTTAAAGATTTGTTTTTTATTTTTTTATTCATTTGACAGAGAGAGATACAGCGAGAGAGGGAACACAAGCAGGGGGAGTGGGAGAAGGAGAAGCAGGCCCCCCCATGGAGCAGGGAACCCGATGCGGGGCTCCATCGCAGGACCCTGGCATCATGACCTGAGCCAAAGGCAGACGCTCAACGACTGAGCCACCCAGGCACCCCTGTAGGGTTTTTCTTTTTAACGGTTTAAAAAACGGTCTCGCATTTTCTTTTCAATATTTATAACGATTCTTAAAGATAGTTTTATCCTTACTCTTGTTTTGTAGATGACAAAACTGAGGCTCAGAACAATTACTGATTTATCAACATCAAATTAAGAGAGGATGTTAGGACATGTCAGAATTTAACTCAATTTTGAAACCCAGGTTGCCTGATTCCAGGATAAATTTATTGCTCTAACCCATGAGAACTTTTCTCCTTAGCATCTGATACAAAGACAAGACATAAAAAGAAGCTAGTGTCTTAATAAATTAAATAAGTCAGGTAAGTGTTGCTAAAAATAGAGTTTGAGCAACACAGACAAAAATCATCCAGACCAATAACTAGACAATATTATGAAAAGGAATTATTGATTCATGACAACAAAACTGTTGATAAAGCCTCAATAAAAGGCTTATTTTACTATTTTCCTTCTTTTTTCTTTTTAATTTTAGTATATACATCATAGAGCAAATGATCATTGTCTGGATAATTTAGTTCATGAAGATTGGATTCTACTTTCTCAGGGAAAAGCAGGTCTGTTGACCTCTATATTTCTACCTCTCTATTATGCCTTGCTGCAGGATTCCTTCCTTACCTCTTAGACAAAGCTGATGCTATATTTATCGTGTGAGATTCTGAAAAGAACCACAGATAACAGATATTTGACATCTTACAAGATTGTGTAAGATGCTGCAGGATAAGATTTCAGTTCTTTGATGTTTTTGGAAATCCTGCATTCTCCATTGCAATCGAAATAATGACCATGGTGCCTTCCTTTATGTAAGGAGTTTTAATGGTCAGGGACCTAGAATACCTGATTTCTTGAAGTATGCCTTTTATCTCCCTAGAAATAGTGCCTTACCATCTCTGACTACCTATAAAGTCATATGAACCTGAATTGTTCAAATCTTAAATTTGGACCTCTCTGGATTAGAACATTCCAAATGATATAATGAATCTATCTAAACCTGCATTCATCTTGTACACAGCAGGCTGACTGATGAAAACACAGAAAGCACCTATTAAGTTCTGGTCTAGAAGCATATTCTACAATGAAATGAGTTCACCGAAGTTGATTTCTAGTCAGCTACATTAATCACTAGGTTCTCAGCTGTTATGTTCGGCATGTTTGCTGCCTCATATGTAAAGAGGCTGGGTAAATCTTACCAGTTCTTTGACAAACAGCTATATAGTTTTTTATTCTTTAGTACAGAATAAGAATCCCACTGAAAAATGAAATTTTTTTGATCACTCAATGTCAAGCAAGTCAGAAAGTATTAGTTCATAATGTACCTTTCAGTGTTTAAACATTAAAAACGGTGAGATGCAAAGCAATATGGAACAGATTGTGTGCAGAGGATAAGGTGGGGAACTTAAAAGAATTTGGGGAGGAAATTAGCCTCAACAGCAATGAGGAATTTGCTTTCTTTCCTTTCTCCCTCTTTTCCTTGGTGAGGGAGAAGACATAATTTTCCCTCTACCCTTCTAGGTTCTTGGCTAAGACCCACCCCTATCTTGTCCCTTGTAATAAAAAGAGAGATTAACAGGGGAAAAACAAACAGAAGTTTAATAACATGTACACTTCCATATACATGAGAGATACTCAGGAAAATGGAGTAACTCCCCAAAATGACCCAATCCACCAACTTAAATACTAACCTCAGCTAATGACAAAAGAAGATACTGGGGAGGGCGGGGAGCCTGATCCTGGGCAGTTATCAAGCAAAGCACAGTAAACAAGGTATGATTGTTAAGCACATTTAAGTCAGTGCTTTCTCCATTGATAGAGTTTCTAGAGATTTAGTGTTCTTTTCCTCCCGGTGCAGATAGGGACACCCTTACAAAGGAAGATTTCTCTTATAAATGTAAAAGTCTCCTACAAAAGGGTAACTTCTACCTGGTTTTCAGAGTTTCCCCCATGTCCCAGTTAAAAATAACACCTATATACCATAGAGATACATTTGGAAATTCTGCTCTCCTTCACCTCCCTCCCTTTCTCCCTCATTTTCTCCCTCCCAACCTCCCTCCCTCCCTTCCTCCCTTTCTCCCTTCTTTTCTCCTTTCTTTCACTTTTCCTTTTTTCTTTCTTTCTTTCTTTCTTTCTTTCTTTCTTTCTTTCTTTCTTTTTCTTTCTTTCTTTCTTTCTTTCTTTCTTTCTTTCTTTCTTTCTTTCTTTCTTTCTTTCTTTCATTCATTCATTCATTCATTCATTCATTCATTCATTCATTCTTTTCTCTTTCTTTCAAAGTTTGGAAATGCCATGATTTACTCCACACATCTGACTCTAACCATGAGACATATGGAAATAAACTTGGGTGATTCACATTCAGTTGGATGAATCTTTATATTTGTAAGAGTGTTATGATAATAGGACAGCTTTCATTCTTTTATGCATTCAGTAATGTCTATGACTACTCACTGTGTGTCAAACAGTGAATTAGACACTAGGGATTCAACAGTAAACAAGATATTCAGGGAGCTCAGGTTCTACAGGGGACCCAGAAAATAAAGAAGGAAAACAACAAATTAAAAAATCAGATCCAGTTATGGTTAAAGAGTTTGCTATGACAGAGAAAGAAATAGTCCACCATTACAAAGAATAGCAAAATGGAGTAGAATAACTTGATTTGTATACTATAGTCAAACATATAGAAAATGCAATTTTATAGTCCATTTTATGCTATTTGTCATAAGAGAATAATGAGTCCAGAATAATCAAATACTCTAATTGATGAAGTAATTATTTGAATGTCAGACAATGTCAATACCACTTGCCTAAAGGAATATAAATGTTCTGACAAATGTGGATCGAGTAACATTTATATGCAAAGTACTGACTATGCACTATAAGTGATACAAAGCTGAGTAAGACCTAGACTCTCTTACTTTTGAGTTTATAATTTGGAAGAAAAGACTTACATACAAATAACCACATTACAAAAAAGATCAGCTATGGTAAATGCCATATGAACAATTTAAAAAGGCCACCAAAGATCAAAGGAACAATTCTTTTACAACATGAGTCAGCTTATGTCACTCCTCCACTGAGCTTTTCTAATGGCTTCCTGCCTCACTGAATATAAATGTCAAAGTCCTTGCAATGAGCTTCAAGGACCTACACAATCTGCCTCCTCTTACATCTTTGATTTCATCAACTACTATCGCCCAGCTTACTCTGTTCAACCACACAGGATCTGTGCTGTACACCAGACACCATCCCACATTAAGCCTTTGGAACTGGTTCTTTCCTCCATATACCCACATGGCTAACTCTCTCACCTCTCTCAAGACTTGTCTCAGAGCTTACCTTCTAAAAGAGACCTACTGGCTCCTTTATTTAAAATTAAGATACTACCCCCACCACACCTATTTTCAAATTCCTTTATCCTACTCTCTTGTTTTCTTTATTCTATTATGCCTATTATCTTCCAGTGTACTGTGAAAATTCCTCAGCTATCATGTGTCTTTATTGTCCATCTCTGCCAAATAGAATGGAAACCTCATGGGGATAGGGATTTTTATCTGTTTCATTCCGTGGTTCATTCTAAGCACCAAATCAATACCTGAAACATACTAGGCACTCAATAAATAACTACTGAATAAATTAATGAATGATCAGTTTTGATTGGAGGGAAAAGGCAGTAGAAGAAAAGCACTCATGACTTAATATATGAGGTGGTACCTTGATGATAAAGAAGAAGTTTGACAAGAAGAAATGGTCTTCCTGATTCATCTATCCCTCTTCAGATTATTAATCTTTCAGCATGTAGAAGATATTTCTCTCTTTTTTTTAAGAGATTTTATTTATTTATTTATTTGACAGAGAGAGGCACAGTGAGAGAGGGAACACAAGCAGGGGGAGTGGGAGAGGGAGAAGCAGGCTTCCCGCCGAGCAGGGAGCCCGATGCAGGACTTGAGCCCAGGACCCGGGGATGATGACCTGAGCCAAAGGCAGACACTTAACCGATTGAGCCACCCAGGCGTCCCTAGAGGATATTTCTCAAACACAGATAAATTCATAAAATTTCTCTATGTAACTATATTGAGGACAAGTATGACTCATAAGATATGATCATAAAACAAGTTTATTTTAGTTTCCCATTGTCCTTGTCATGTATTTAGCTGTTTTCTTTCCCCTGGATGAAATTCTTATGATTCTTTTGGTCATTTTAAAGAAATGGCCACTTCTAATCAAAGTTACTATCTCACTTTTATAAGTAAAATATTAAGTCCAACTTTTTTTAACACAGGTATGTATTCTTTCCACTGTGGTGGGGGTGGGAGTTGCAGAGAGAAGAAGGGAGCTCACAATAAAGAAAGGGGCGTGCTTGAGCTTCTCCCTTCCTCTTTCCAGCTTAAAAATATTAGTTTCTGAACACTACAGAGTTAAATCCAGGAAGGACAGAACAGAATGGAGGACATAACAGAACTTACTGTCCTGAGCTGCAGTCAGTGGGTCTGGCAGATATTCAAAGCAGACTCTCCCTCATTAGTGCTTTCATGAGCTCTCTGGAGATTGCTCAATCACTGATGATCTCTCACTGGCAGTTCCTTAAATCCAAAAAAAGCATCTTTATTCTGAGTGCCCACTTATTCCTTCTACATCTCACATAATCCAAATTCCAGAAAGTGATGTCCGTGTGCTCCTGCAGGCAGACTTTTACACAAGATCGAAGAAAGAGATAGACTTCCTTTAGTTCCTGACCTACCTGGGGCCCATGGAAAATACTCAAGCATTCAATCATTTCTGCTACAACAAAAACAGCTTCTCCTTTACCTTAGCTATTAGATTAGTTACTCAGTTGTTTTTTTTACTTTTAGGATTTGAAAGTCATAGGGGCACCTGGGTGGCTCAGTCGTTAAGCGTCTTTCTTCCACTCAGGTCATGATCCCAAGGTCCTGGGATCGAGTCCTGCATCAGGCTCCCTGGTCAGTGAGAAGCCTGCTTCTCCCTCTCCCACTCCCCCTCCTTGTGTTCCCTCTCTCACTGTGTCTCTCTCTGTCAAATAAATAAATAAAATCTTAAAAAAAAAAAGAATTTGAAAGTCAGAGTCAACTATCTTCCCACTCTATCTCCGTGTCTTAAAATATACCTTTTTGACAGCAGATGAAGGAAAAGCACACCCAACTCTCCCTTTTATGGATGGAACTGAGACACATAACAGCCTTCTCTACTGTCTCTCAGTCTCTACTCAATGAACCTTACACGCACTTGATAACCTTTTGACCAAGAGTAGCAAACCTGGCTTGTTGCCAATTTTTGTTCGTGAAAATTCTGTAGGATGTCTGTCTCACTGCTTAGTTCAGTACCTGGTATGGTACCAGTATTCTTAAAATTTTGGCTGAAGCTTTCATTCTAACATCCAATTCCGTATGCAAAAATCTTCTCTGCTTCTCAATTACTTAAAAGATAAAGTCTAAACTTCTGAACTAGCATTCACATGTTTACAATATAGCTTCATATTTGCTTCCCAATCTCATCTTCCATTATATACTTTTAATACTTTCAAGTGTTACAGTCTTTGATTTATTTATTCAACAAATACCTATTTAAGCACATACAACATTCCAGAGAATGTTCTTGCAGACCTTGTATGCATATCAAAGATGAACATGCTAGACTAGTTATCTTTTCTGAAATATATCATATACTATACATTTTTTTTTTTACTCGTCTCATGTCATCTCTGCTTTACGGAATACCATTTCACTCTTCTCTGAATAGTAAACTCAAATTCATCTTTTACTGCTCCAAAATCACCTTCTCTGTGGAGCTGACCCTGAGTTCCCTGGCAGCATTCCTCCTTTTATTTGGTGCTCCCACTGTGCTTTATTGATTTGCACCAGCATATCATTATGTTGTATTTTGAGCTGTATATGTCAGAATCGTCTGTTAGTTAAGAAGAAACATTATATTTATAGATTTAATTTCTAATAAGTAGGCATTGTTGCCTCATAAGAGCATAAAAATGAACTAGGAAGGGGATGTCTTCTATGGGGATGTAGGCGGGTAGCCACAGACATACTTGCAGACCAGTAGATCAATCTAGAATGTAGTATACATTGACTGGTGGGAGACAAGCCTTTAAATGTAGATTGGATCAATATTAGGTGATATTCTGACAGGTCTTAAATGCCATAGGGTGGAATAAATGTGTACTTAATTCAGGAAGAAAAAAGTTATAAAAGCCTTCAAAGAAAGGCACTATTAGAGTTGAATAATCTGACAATATTACCCAGGTTGTTTTGAAGTAGGACAAGACCAAATAGTTATTAAAACAGTTATTAATTTGTAACATGAAAAGGAACAGCACAAATGTGAAGGAAACACTACATGAATCATTGTGATACAGGAAACTGTCTTTAAGAAAGGGTCAAAAGAAAATACTCCAATTAATCCTGAATGATTGGCAGAATGATAACATAATTGTTGTGGGAGTTCAGAAGGGGAAGAAGGTGATTCTTAGCCTACTTTGGACATGTTAATTTTGTGTGAAAAGTGAGATACTCTATTAAGATTTTCAGGTGGCAGACTGAAGTACTGGCTACTTGCTGTCTTTAAGAAAGGGTCAAAAGAAAATACTCCAATTAATCCTGAATGATTGGCAGAATGATAACATAATTGTTGTGGGAGTTCAGAAGGGGAAGAAGGTGATTCTTAGCCTACTTTGGACATGTTAATTTTGTGTGAAAAGTGAGATACTCTATTAAGATTTTCAGGTGGCAGACTGAAGTACTGGCTACTTGGTGGGGTCCTTTATGAAGGATTTTGATAGAGAATTGTGACAATTTGTAATGAAACCCAGAGCAACGTATAATTAAAACTATATGAAATGTACATTTATTTGTAAGAGATAATTAACCAAAAAAAGGGGAAAAAAGAAGAAAAACAATAAAAAGCATGTAAGAAAGGGTTTCAATGTAAGAAAAGGAGAATAGTGCCTGATCCAGTAGGTTCACATTCTCCTTAAGGAAAAGAAGAAAAAAAACCCAAATCAGTGAAACACTGCCTCTATGAAATAGAAACAGATGACAAAGATGAGGGAAAACTGTTGATAAACAGTATACTTATTGAATTAAAAAACACTTTAGTCTGAATCAATAATTAGCAGACTTGACATCACAGAAAATTTAATTAGTGATTTACAGGACAAGACTGAGAAGGAACTGAGGAATCCAGAAGAAAAGGGCAAAGAAGATGTACAGAGAAAATGAGATAAATGGGAAGTCACATGGAAATGCAGCTAATATAAGAGATTTCCAAAAGAAAGCAGAATAAGTACATTGTAACAATAATCAAAGAGGAATTCTAGAAAATTACCCAGTTTTTAAAATAATTTATATTTTGAGATTGAGAGACTAGTCATCTTCCAAGCAAATTAATAACAAAATTTACACGAAAAAAAAGAGCTTGGTGCCATTAGTGAATTCTAAACATAAAGAATGCTTCACACAAAGAAAAAGCCAGATGTAAGATGGACCGAACTTTCCTTTCAAACACCAAATGCCAGAGCACAAGGGAACAACACCCCTAGAGATTGAAAGGAAAGACTATGACCCATGATTTCCACACTCTGCCTACCTGCTGTTCAAATGTGAAGGCAATAGCTTGGCAAAGTCTCATAAAATAGACCATTATGATGTGATAAGCACTGGATGTTGTATACAACTGATAAATTATTGAACACTGTATCCAAAACAAATGATGAGTACATCATTAAGTTGGCTAACTGAATTTAAATAAAAAATAAAAATAAAACAATTATCTATCCATCCAGTTAATATCTATCATACATGCTATGACTGTCAAATCTTGATCTCCTACTTAGACTCCAGCCTCATATATTTAACCACTAACAGAATCCTCATTTAGATGAAATTCATCCTAGATATCTCTCGAATGCTTCAATTCTCTCCATTCCCAGAGCTACCACCTAGCCTAGGTCATAATGACTTCCCTCCCAGATTACTTGAATAGCCTCCCTTAGTGTTCCTGACACCCAGTCTTGCATTTCTCCAAGTCATTCTCCACATTGCAACCGGAATGATCTTTTCTAAAATTCTATTTTCATCATTTCACTTCTTTGAATGAATCCTTTGATTCATGGTTTGTTTCTTTGTCCATAGGGTAAAGCTTTTCCATACAAGTAAAAGGGTCATCTCAAACTGTCTAGTGTTCACTCTTGATTTCAGCTCAGGTCATGATCTCAGGGTCATGGGATCAAGCCACTCATTGAGTCCCAACTCAGGCTCCACACTCAGCAGGGAGTCTGCTTGAGATTCTCTCCCTCTCCCTCTGCCCGTCTCCCTCTGCCCCTCCCCCACTCACTCTGTCTCTCAAATGAACAATTTTTTAAAAAAAAAGATTATACCCTCTTTATTTTTTAAAAGATTTATTTATTTATTTTAGAGAGAGATAGATAAACAGTATGTGCATGGCGGTGGGGGTTGTTGGGTAGACAAAGGGAGAGAATACCAAGCAGACTCCCCACTTGAATGAAGAGCCCAACTCAGGGCTCAATCCTACAACCCATGAGATCATGACCTGAGCTGAAACCAAGAGCTGTATGCTTAACTGACCGAGCCACCCAGACACCCCTATTATGCCCTCCTTAAATGGCAACAGAATGCATAAAATAATATCTGTAGTAGGGCGCCTGGGTGGCTCAGTTGGTTAAGCGACTGCCTTCGGCTCAGGTCATGATCCTGGAGTCCCGGGATCGAGTCCCACATCGGGCTCCCTGCTTGGCGGGGAATCTGCTTCTCCCTCTGACCCTCCCCCCCTCTCATGTGCTCTCTCTCTCTCTCTCATTCTCTCTCTCAAATAAATAAATAAAATCTTTAAAAAAATAATAATAATATCTGTAGTAACCCAAAGGTAAATGACCATATCACTGGCAGATTTAACATACATTATTATTTCTTATACTAAATAAAAAATGATAAAGTATTTTAATGATGTACTTGGAAGGACTGAGTTTTATATATTTTTACCTTAAAAAAACAGTAAAAATTTTTATAACCATGGAAACATTTCTAAAAATAGATCATATAAGAGATTACAAAGTAAACCTAAACAATTCATAATAATCTTATCAGTGGTTATTTTTAGTTATGAGTCATCTTAATGACTTTATATACATTCCAAAGTTTTTATAGTTAGTAGATATTATTTCTATCGACTGGGAAATTAAGCCCACTTTTTAAAATCTAGACAAAAAGAAAAAAGAAAGAAAAATGTGGAATGGCTGAGGCAGATGATGACAATACAGACCAGATTGCTTGATGATTAGATCATTTGCAATTTTTCAGAGAGAATGTTGGAAAAAATGCCAGATCACATGGCACTGTAGAACAGTGAGATGAAAGAAAGTGTTGGGGAAAAGCAGAGGAAACAAAAATGGGATTAGAGAGTAATGAGAGTGAGGGAATTCCATGCCTGAAATATAATAGATTAAGTAAGATTATCTTTTGCTTTCTTTTCCTCTACACTTCCAGCTATCTAGAATTAATGACATCATTTGTGTCTACTTATTCCTCCAAGTAAATCCTCAGAGTATATTCACCACATCCCTGAACTTTCTACATCCATCTAACCTTCCTATAAGAGGCACATTTCATCTTATTTGATTTTTTAGTAGGATGTGACATTGGTAAATACCTCCTCCCTCTTTTTTTCAAACAGACGCTTACTTTTTTCTCCTTGACTGTTCTCTTGATATTCCTCCTGAATTGGCATCCAGGTAGATAGAGAAGCAAGTCTAGACTTAGCAAGTCTGAGCAGATGGTGCTTAGAAGAGAGTTAAAGTATACAGAGATTAAGGTGCATAAAAGATCATAACCAGAGAGAAGATTTTGATATTTTACTTCTTGGAGTAAGAGATTACTAAGATATGTAGGTGGCTGAGACAGAAAAAGAAATGGCAGTCTTTGGATAGAGGGAATATGCCCTCAGAGATTTCAGCAGTATCATCAAGATGATTTGTTGGGTTGTGTACAGGCTAAGCTGCTTTTACAACACATCCCAAATTATACTTACATAAATAAGTATATTGTTCCCTAAAGTTCCAGTTCAAATGTAGGCAGGTATGGGTAGGTGGTTAGCTCCACAAAGTAATCCAGAAATTCAGGTTCTCTCTGTTTTGTTCCTTCATCATCCCCTAGGCTGCTTTCCTTTTCTAAATAGTCTGCAAGAAGAAGCAAAGGGGAAGCTTAAGGCAAGTGGCCGATCCGGAAGTGATACAGCTCTTATGTTCCTAGCCCATTGGCCAGAGCTTAGTCACATGGCACATTTGAGCAACATGGAAGAAGGGAACAGCTGCAAAGGTTTAGATAGTCTTTGGCTGGTTGACAATGTGCTGATAAATATAATGGGGTTCTTTATTAAAAGAAGAAATGAAGGCTGCATATTGTAAGTCTGCATAAATGTAAGGTAATTAGTAGTTTCAGAAACAAAGTCAAAATACAGGATAGAACAAAGGACTGTGAAACAAATGTTGAAATCAGTGAGGAGTGCTTGCTTCAGCAGCACATATACTAAAATTGGAACGAAATCAGTGAGGAAAGAATTAAAATCTTCTCTGGGCGGTAGCAGGTGCCTTCAAGACAGCAAAGGAAGTACTATAGGTAGAGGTGCATGAATTTTATTAAAGAAAAGATCCTAGATTCTTCCTTGAGAATACTGAACTCTTTTTCTGAGATTGTAAGTTTTGGTGCCTTTGAGAAGAGGAAAACTAAAGAGATATAGTATCTGTGGAGAGTATGAATGACACTTATTTACATATTCATGGAAGACTGTGGACCCCAAGTTTTAAAAGGAAGATGTTAACACAGAGGACATGGAGCACTAGGTGTTATGCACAAACAATGAATCATGGAACACTACATCAAAAACTAATGATGTAATGTATGGTGATTAACATAACAATAAAATTTTTTAAAAAAGAAGTAAAGAGAATAAGTACAAAGGGATGCTAATTTTAGAGAGAAAAATTAGGGAAAATGAGAAGGAAAAAATGTTTTTGGAGAAATTGTGTCAATACCCAGGAAAGGAGAAACAGGGAGGAGTCAGTATACACTGACAAAAAGGTAACTGAAATGATATCCTCTTTTTTTAACATATGTTTCTTATCTTTCATTTTATCTTCATTTTAACAGTTCTTTGAAAATTATTATGAACAAACTTAACTCTTCCTGAATTTGAGTAGAATTTACAAATAAATATAAGTGCATGAGATATAAAAATAACAAACTGGGCAAAATTTCAATTACAGTGTGAATTTGTAAAACTAACCAGATTAATCTGGACTCGTGCTATAACAAACGTACCTTAGAAACTGCCATCCCCCAAGTACTATCCCACTTGGTTGGTTGCACCACACCTCCTGTGTTGGGGGACCAGTGTGAAGGCCAGGGCGGTAGCTGGCATATATTCTCTGCCTGCTTGTCCAAGTAATTTGTCCTGGTCAATTCACAGCTTCTGGTGTTGGATTTATTCTCCTGGTAATAGTGACGATGGAAGGATTTTAAGTAGTAGGTGACAAAACTTGGATTGCATTTTAAAGAGTTTACTGTGGTAGCAGAGAGGAAAATTAATGAAAATGGAATCAAACTAAAAAATAAGGAGAGCACTTTAGAAATTAGCACTATAAAACCAAATGGGAGAAGATACAAAAGGAATTACTCTCTCTTGTGGGCCAGTAGGACATCATTATGAACACAGCTTATCAATACTTTCTAAATGTACAGAAATATAACCTAAATGATAGGGAATAAAGCGTATACTTTGTTTTACAATGGGTTTGGAAGAACCCGGAATCTTTGAATATTATAGCCAATGCCACTAAATTTTCTTCTAAATGGTAATATTTTTTATAAGCTCAGGTTTTTTGTTTTGTTTGTTTGTTTTTTGAAATGCCTACAGGGTTGGTTAACTTTTACTACAAGATGGAAGAACCATGACCCCAATAATACCTCATAAGAAATTATTTTATTAGTCTTATTTCTGTTTGGTGGACCTGTAATGCTATGCATTTAGAAAGGTAGTACTTTGGTATGTCCCATCAAATTTTGCATCAGAACACTTGAAAAGTTTGATTTCTGTTATTCAGTGACCTCTTGACTATATACTAATAGATTTCCAATCCACTGAGAAGCAAACCCTCACAGACACTTTTTAGACTTTCAAAGCTATGATTAAATGTGCCTTTACATCAAAAATCAATCTTTTTTAAAGCATGCAAGGGATTTGCTTGGCAGAGCAGAGACTAACATGCTAGACAGGCTCTCCTAGACTTTCAAAATATCTGTCTTTTCCCCTTGCAGGAAGTCATTGTTCCTGGGGCTGTTTATAGAAACATATTTTCAAAGGCCCCCAAGCCTCAATTAAAACCACATTAGCTTAAGTACATGTTCTCATTTATTACAGGATATTCTTGAATTATACAAAAGTTACATGCTAAAAATATAGCAATCAGCAATTAGTAGATGTGCATTTTTGATACTTTGGTTAGTTAGCTAAACAGGACATTGTCTTTACTTTTTGGAATCTTTTAAAAAATACATATAAGAGATTTTTTTTCAAGTAGTTGTGCCAATTCCATAAAGCAAATAATAGTTTGCTCTTTAGAATTGTCATAATAAAATAAAATAAAAAAATAAAATAAAATAAAATAAAATATTACCGGTGAATTTTTCTAGCATTTATTGAATTCCCCACATGTAAGATACATAGATAATTGATTTTATTCAGTTTTTTTAAAATAATTTTAATGGTTTCCTATGCTTGTTAACCTTTCTTCTCCTAAAAGATATGTAAGCTCCCTGGAGACAGGGATTCCATCTCATATTTTTCTTAATTTCATTACTACATTTAGCACAGTACCAAGTGTTCATAGGTAACCCTCAGTAAGTACTAACAATGAGCCTTTAATACTACAAGATCAATAACAATTCATTTTTACTTTGTGAGGTACAAATAATAGCCACAGTCAGTTCAATAAGCAGAACAGTATATAGATTGAGATTAACAGGTTCTATTGTCATTGATCTGGCATTATTAAATTATTCACAGTTTTTCATGTGGCCAAACTACAATATTGAAGCAGTCAATAAAACCTTTTCACCAACTGCCCAAATGTCATATTAACCTCTTACAGACTTTGTGATGTCATTGTCTATTACATGTGCTTCAGCTGTATCATTTTGTTATATCCTAAGCTTTAATTTGTACCACTACTTCTTTATTAAAAACCAGGTCTTTGTGTGGTTTCCCACCATGTCTTCATGATGTTCCAATGTTTAATTATTTTGTTAATTTGCTAAAAACACACACACACACACACACACACAAAACACAAAAGTGGACCTGAGTTAATGGAAGAGGTCTACACATGATCACAGATTACTTGGCAGAGGCCAGCACAACACGCGCCAGAGGAAGACTTAGATCATTTATCGGTTTGCAGAAGTAGGTCCTGAAACTTAGAGATACTCAATAGGAACATAGAGTAAAAATCTGGAAGAAAGTGATAGAGATTCACATTTCCAATAGAATTATCCAGAGTAACTCAAACTCAACCAAAACCAAACACCACACCTTCTATCTTAAATCCGTTGTATTTCGCAGATTAGTGAACACATCACACATTCTTTTGTCCACACCAGCAAAGTGACTTCTTTTGCCTTCTCACACTCCACACTTAGTATATAAATACTCTTGAGTCTGTCTTCTTGATGTTTTTCAAATCTCCTTACTTCTTTCCACCCACCCAAGAAGACCAGTGTGTGTTGTAACTACTGTTATCCTTTCCTTGGTGTACTTTGAAAGCTTCTTGACTCATTTGCCAGCCTCCAGGCTTGCTGCATAATTCCATTCACTGCATTGCCTCCACCATTTGCTTTCCAAACTCAACTATGATCAAGTTCTTCTTAGGTTAAATTCCCCCAGATTCCCCGTAGCCTCCAAGATAAAATCCAAATTTCCTAGAAGGGCAATCATACCTCTCTACGATCTGGCATATTATGACGTTTCCCCATCTCTTATACCTGACCAGTGATCTTCCACTTTGAGCATTTTTGTGTATTGGATGATGTTGTTGCACCTGGCTGCCTTGACCATACTCCTACTCCCTCCCTTTTATAACTAGACAACTTATACCTTAAAATCGTTCATGTAATTCATATGTTTCACCTCCTCTAAGATTCATGCCATCTAAAGAACACTTTGTTGTCATACCTTCTATTACCTTCGGCTAAAATAAAGTTTTGGAAGCCAAAATTCCAAGGAAGACTGGATTTTTTTGTTTTTTGGGCAATTTTGTTTTGTCTTTGTAATGACAAATAAAATAAGCATTGGAATTTGTTAGGATCAAGAAGAAAAAAAATGCAAGCTCTGCTACTTGGAAGTGGCAAGGAGAAGGAAAATAGTGAAACAGAAAGAGTGCCAATATCACGTGTCAATTGACACATCAATCAAGCATAATAATTTTCAAACTGGAAATAAGAGATAATAAAAAGTCAAAACAGATTTAATAGTTTCCATTGCTGCTATAACAAATTACCACAAGCTTTGTGGCTTAAAGTAATACAAATGAGTTATCTTATAGTTCTGGAGGTCAGAAGTGCAAAAATGGGTCTCATTGAGCTAAATCAAGGTATAAGCAGGGCTGTGTTCCTTTCTGGAGACTCTAGAAAAGATTCCATTTTCTCGTGTTTTCCATTTTCTTGAGGCTGCCTTCATTCCTTGGCTCATATCCTCCTCCCATTTTCAAAGCCAGTAATGGCCAGTCAAGTCTTGCTTACATAGAATCACTCTGATATTGACTCTTCTCTCTCCCTCTTCCTAAAAGACCCTTATAACTGCATTGATTCTATTGAATAATCAAGGATAATCTATTTTAAGGTCAGTTGATTCACAAACTTAATTCCTTCTATGATCTTAATTTCCCCTTCTCATGTAATCATACTCATAGGTTCCTGGAACTAGGATGTAGACATCTTGGGGGTGGGGTAGGGAGACATTATTCTAGGTAACACAACAGATAATCATATCATAAAAGGTAGACATCTTCTTCTAAAGGAATCCAGGTTTGTTAATAGTGAGGTTTCATGATTAATTTGGGAGATTCTGTAGCCAGAAATACCTGGCTCTCCTTACCAGAAAAATTATCAAAACTCCCTATATAGGAGCTCCCTAGTCTTGAAATCTGGGGAAAACTAATTTTTCTCCAGCAGTATTGTTGGGATATACATGCTTTTAAAGCATAAAGCCTCTTCTCAAAATCACTATATTGTAAAGTGGAATAATAAGTGAGTTATTTTGAGACTTAAACGACTCAAAATATATAAAGTGTGAAATACATAAAATGGTCCATAACATGATGAAAGAGCTCAATAAATAATATTTATCATCATTTTATGTGTCAGTGAATGGTAGTGGTTATCATTACGAAGCTGGAAGAAAAGTATGCCTTTTAAACCTACCAAGAATTTGAGTTGGATGCCTTTGGAAAATATCAGAATTATTTTTAGGCAAAGAACTGCTCTTATCTAGAAAACATCTAGATAGGTGCTTTTAGGATTGTGAAAGCTAAGGTCTTGTGGATGTGATATAGGATGATAGTCGAGTGCTCTGCATAAAACACACACACACACACACACACACACACACACACACATTTGGATACAGGAGTGAATTTTGTAGAGATGGACAAGGGCATGGAGTGGAGGCCCAGCATCATGACAAAGAGCGGAGGCTAGATAAGAATATTGGTCAGCGAAATATTCTCCAACACAGAGAAAGCTAATAAACTTGTAAAAATCCTGATTATAACAATGGATATGTCATTCTTTGTTCAGTACTGTGCCACAACAAACCCTTCTATTACCTGCTAAAATTTTAGTAGAAGGTGGTTTCTGTCAGCACTCTTGTTTTAGTGGCACCATGGGGAATGAGGCAAAAAGAGCCAGTGATCAGCTCGGTACAAAGCAGCCTGAGCATGCAGTGTGCATGGTTAGATCAGGCACACAGAGAAGCAAGGGCCATATGGAGAGTGACTCATCAGGGATATGAGACAAATCTCTTTTTTTCCAAATGTACTAGAGGAAGGAAAACCATTTTTTTTCCTTTTTGAGAAAAAGGAAAGCAGAGGGAGTTGTTCATTTCTGATCTCACACATTTTCTGTTACAGAAATTAGCGCTATCCACATACCAGTTATTATTTTTGTGAATTATTCATATTATGATGATTATAGTTTTTGTTATTATTTCCAGGTGATCTACATTATTTCAACATTAAGAAATATCTGAGGGACTCCTGGGTGGCTCAGTTGGTTAAGCGTCTGCCTTTAGCTCAGGTCAAGATCCAGCATCCTGGGATGGAGTCCCACATTGGGCTCTTTGCTCAGTGAGGAGCCTGGTTCTCCCTCTGCCTGCTGTTCCCCCTGCTTGTTCTCTCTCTCCATTCTCTCTCTCTGGCAAATAAATTTTAAAAAGTGTTTAAAAAAAAGAAGTATTTGAAAATTTTTCTCAGAGGCATCATAAGGAATATTTAAGAAATCTTGGAGCACCCAAGAAGCATAAGAAGAATGAAAAGTGTCATATTACAATTATCTAAAAAGGGAATATTTTAGGTTCTAGTATATAAATATAGTTTAACAATTGCAAATCTTCACAAAAACCTAAAATTTATTACTTAACTGATGAATTGTATTTTGAATATATTTACTAGGTCACTATGAACTTGAATAGATTCACTCTACAAAAAGTATCATGTGGAATATTTTTTCTATTTTGAAGAGATTTCTAAGCTTTATAAGGCAACTTAGTTTTCTAAAAAGATAATTTTTTTTAATATTTTATTTTTAAGTAATCTCTATACCCAACGAGGGGCTTGAACTTACAACTCCAAGATCAAGAGTCACATGCTCCACTGAATGAGCCAGCCAGGGGCCTCTAAAAAGATAATTTTTGCCACAAAGGTAAGAAAAGTTTCTTCCAAAGGATAAATTTTTCCAAATAATAATGTTGTTTTTCAGGATATTATGTTAACCTCTCCAGATTACTAAGTTATAAACATAGTGACATAACAAGTTCTCTGTAAGTCTAAAAGTTGTATCATAATCTAAAAATATGTAATGTAAATAAGATGCAGTATTTCTCAATCTGCTTTTATGTATCTTATTTCCTCTGATAAAAATATTTTAACCCCCTTCAGTTCTATAACCTACTGTAGATGTTCCAAATGTAGAACATAGATGGGAACACTTTATTTTTTTAAAGATTTATTTATTTATTTTAGAGGCAGGGGAGGGGCAGTGGGAGAGAGAGAATCCCAAGCAGACTCCCTGCAGAGCACAGAGCCCAGTGCAGGGATCGATCCCATGTCTCTAAGATCATGACTTGAGATGAAATCTAGAGATGGCCACTCAACCCACTGAGCCACCCAGGTGCCCCCAGAGTCATACTTTAAATCATACTGTAAAATAAGGTAGACATCTCCAATTATATCAGAACCAATGATTTTTGAAAGGACTGTGTATAAACATATGTGCAGGAGAGACTCTAAGATAGCTCCAATCAGCCCTGTCTTCTGGTACTCACTACCTTGTACAATCCCCTCTCCTTGAGTGTGATGATACTGTAACTTGTTTCTAACCAATAGAATATAGCAAAGGTGGTGGAATGTCACTTCTATGATAATCTTACATAAAGTTATGACATCTGTCCAGCTAAGAGTCCACCTCTCCTACTGGCTTTGATAAAGCACAACTGGGAAAGCCACATAGTAATGAACTGAAAGTGGCCCCTAACTAACAGCCAGCAAGAAATTGAAGCCTTCAGTCTTAACAATCCACAAAAAGTGAATGCTGCCAGTAACTACCTAAGCTGGAAAGCACATTTATCAAGCTTTTAAATAAGAAACCAGTCGTGCCTGACCGTTTGACTCTAGCTTTGTAGAAGACCCAGTGAAGCTATGCCTAGAGCTCTAACCCACAGAAAATATTTTTATTAAATTTTTAATTTTGAGATAGTTGTGGATTCCCATGCAGTTATATGAAATACTACAAAGAGATACTCTGCACCCTTTCCTCAGTATACCTAATGGAAACGTTTTTGCAAAATTATAGCATAATATCTCAACCAGGATATTGATATTGACACATTCAAGGTATAAAAAATTCCGATCAGTATAAAGAGCCTCATGTTGCCCTTTTATCTTGGAGTAACATAATCAGTCTTAAAATCTGGTAGGCTGATTCCCCTTCATTACTCATCTTTTACAAAATTGATCACCTTTTTTAGTTCCTTTGCCTTTTATATACATTTAGAATAATCTTGTCTATTTCTACAAAATTTCATAATGGGATTTTTATAATGATCGCATTAAATCTGTATATCAATTTGGAGAAAATTGACATCTTTACCATGTGAATCGTCCAATCTACGAAGACAACATATTTCTCCATTTCTTTAGATTTCTAGGCGTAGATTCTATGATTTTTTTAAATCAGCATTGTGTCATTTTCATCATGAATCCTGTACATGTTTTTTGTTAGATTTATGCCCAAGTCGCTCCTTTTGTTTATTTTAGTAATTATGTCCACATGTTTGCGAGCATTTAGAAATAAAATTGATTTTTGTACATTTATTCTGTATCCTGTGGTGTTGCTTAAATTGTTTTTGTTTGTTTAAGAATTCTTGGAATCATCTATGTAGACTATCATGTCATTTATAAGGAAAGACAATCTTAGCTCTTTTTTTGAATCGGCATTTTTTTTTATTTCCTTCTCTTATCGTACTGGTTAAAATTTTCCAGTACTAGGCTAAATAAGAGTGATGAGAACAAACATCTTTGCCTTTTTCTTGAAATTAATAAGAAAGCACTCAGTCTTTCTTCATGAAGTATAATTTTGACTGTAGGATTTTTATAAATGATCTTTATCAAGTTGAGGAAGTTTTCCTTTATTACTAGTTTTCTGAAAGATTTTATCATAAAAGAGTGGGGAATTTTGTCAAATTCTTTTTCTGAACTGACTTATGTGATCACATGGATTTTCCTTTAGCTTGTTAGTATGGTGGATTATATTTATGTATTTTCAAATATTGAAAGAGCCTTGCATCCTATAATAAATCCTATTTGATCATGATATATAATTATTTATGACTAAATTCTACCTGCTAATATTTTCTTAAGGAATTATATATCTAATTCATGAGGGATATCAGTCTGTAGTTCCTTTTTCTTGTACTGTCTTTGTCTAGTTTTTGTATCACAGTAATTCTAGCTCATAAAATGAATTGGGAATGATCCCTCTTTTTCTATTTTCTGGAAGAAGCTATTTTGAACTGGTGTTAATTCTTCTTTAGAAGTTTGGTATATAATTCTCCAGTGAAACCATCTGGAACTAGAGGTTTTTTTATCTTAAATTATGAATTCAATTTCCTTAATATTTATGGGGCTGTTCTAGTTCTATGTTTCATATTGAGTGAATTGGGGCAGTTTGTGTTTTTGAAAAATGTGTCTGTTGTCAAACGTAAATGTGCAGAGTTGTTCATGGCATTCCCTTATTATGTTTTTAATGTTTTTAGGATATACCCTGTTTCATTCTTGATCTCAGTAATCTGTGTTGTTTGGGGCTTTTTGTCAGCTTTGCTGAAGATTTGCCAATCTTCCTGATTTTTTTAAAGAACCAGCCCCTTATTTTGCTGATTTTTACTATTGATTTGCTGTTTTCAATTTTATTGATTTTTTTATTAGTACAATGTATTTTTTTATTATGTTCCATTAGCCAGCATATAGTACATCATAAGTTTTTGATGTAGTAAATGAATTTTATTGATTTCTACTCTCATCTTTATTTCCTCCCTCATGCTTACTTTTGGATCTACTTTTCTTTTTTTAGATTCATTGGGAGGAAACTTCACATCATTGGTTTGAGACTTCTACTCTTTTCTAATATATTCCTTTAATGCTATAAATTTCCCTGTTGGCACTGATTTAACTGTACTCCACAAATTTTAATACGTTGCATTTTCATTTCATCCAGCTCAATGTGTACTTTTAAATTTTCCTTGAGATATTCTCTTTGATCAATGAATTATTTAGAAATGCACTGTTTAGTTTTCCAGGTATTGGAAATTCTTCTGTTATCAATTTCCAGTTTGATTCCAAATAATATATCTGATAAGAGTCCAGTATTGAGAACATATGAAGAACTTTTACAACTCAACAACAAAGACAGACATTCAAATTAAAAAAATAGACAAAGGACTTGAATAAAAAGTTGCCCACATATATAGTAATGGCCAACAGGCACATAAAAAGTGCTCATCATTAATCATTAGGGAAATACAAATCAAAACCACAATGAGATAGCACTTCACACTAACTAGGATAGTTGTAGTAGTTGTAGTAATAGTAATACTAATAATAGTATACAAAAACAAGTGTTGGTGATGATGTGGAAAAGGAGAACCATCTAAGTTGTTAGTGAGAACAAAAAGTGTTTTTTTCGCGTAAAGTGAAAAACATTTGGCAGCTCCTCAAAAAAGTAAACGTCCAATTAACCTATGACCCAGCAATTTCACTCCTAGGTATATACCCAAAAGAATTGAAAACATGTGTTCAAGCAAAAACTAATACATGGAAGTTCCTAGCAGCACTGTTCACATTAGCCAAAAGTGGAAACAATCCAAATACTAGCCAACAAATGCATAAATATATCCACATGAGGGAATATAATTCAGCCATATAAAAGAATAAAGTACTGATACATGCCACAACATGAATGAACCTTGATAATACAATGCTAAGTGAAAGAAGCCAGTGACAAAAAGCCACATGTTATATGATTTCATTTATATGAAATATCCAGGGTAGGTAAGAAAAAAAAGTCTGTAGAGAAAGAAAGTATAATAGAGGTTTCTTAGAACTCAGGGGATAGGGAAGTAGAGATGACAGCTAAATGATATAGGGTTCCTCTTTATGGCAATGAAAGGGTTCTGAAATTGTGGTGATGGTTGCACATAACTGTGACTATAGTAAAAGCCATTGAATTTTACATTTGAAATGGATGAAGTGTACAGTAAGAAAATTATATCTCAATAAAGCTGTTTTTTAAAAATATGAATGTGGGATGCCTGCGGTGGCTTAGTAAGTTAAGTTCAGCTCAGGTCATGATCCCAGTGTCCTGAGATCAAGCCCTGCATCAGGCTCCCTGCTCAGCTGGGAGTCTGCTTCTCCCTCTCCCTCTGCTGCTCTCTCTGTCAAATAAATGAATACAATCTTAAAAATAAATAAATAGTAGAAATACGGTTGTGACTAAATTGTAAATTATCATATTGAAAAACAAATAATGGCATCTTAAAAACAAAACAAAACAAAAACAAAAAACAGTGAAAGAAAACAACCATGTTAATTTCTAGGTCTGAGATCCCTAGCCCGTCTACCTTCTTCTCTCAACCTTTCAGTTTTCTTCTGTTTGCTTTCTATATAATGTCCAGGGATTTTACTTTTACTTATCAGAAGGGATAAGAAAAGTTACATCCACTCTATCTTCCTGGAGGCAGAATTCCCCAGTGTGTGTTATGTTAAGCTGATAAATTTGTAGTAAGATTGTTATGCAACAGTCAATAATATGACATGTAATGGTATTTGTGTCCATTAAGCACCAGGGGGTAAATATTTATCACAGACCATCATTGTAAGCATTAAATTACATAATGGCAATAAACTGATAATAGCATACAAATATCCCCTATATCTCAGCTTCACATCATGGTAGAGCATAGAAAGATAAGCATTCAAAAGCCTGCTCCTCCAACTAGTACAAGTGTCCACTGATCAGTGCTTCCAAACCCTAGTGGCATGTTACAGTTACCTGGGAAAGTTTAAAAAATTATAAGTACCTCAGGAAAGAGTGATTAAATAAGAATATCTAGGCATGGATCCCTTGAGTCAAGAATTTTATTATTTTTTTATTTTTTTTTAAGATTTTATTTATTTGACAGAGAGAGACACAGCGAGAGAGGGAACACAAGCAGAGGGAGTGGGAGAGGGAGAAGCAGGCTTCTCGCTGAGCAGGGAGCCCAACGCGGGGCTCAATCCCAGGACCCCGGGATCACAACCGGAGGGGAAGGCAGACGCCCAACGACTGAGCCACCCAGGTGCCCCAAGTCAAGAATTTTAAAAGTTTGTCATGCGATTCTGATGAGTCAGGGAGTTTTGGGAAACACTCCTCTAAACCTCTCTAAAATTGTCTCCACCTCTGTAAAATGATGATTATAAGGGGATAATAATAATAAGACAATGATATTGGAGTCACAACTTGCTATAAGACATAAATAACTTAACCGAATTCAAGTTCCAAGCACAGTACCAGCATTTTGAAGTTGCCAAAGTACAAACTTTATTAACCAGGTTCATGATTACCTGTACCACTTCTTAGGTCTGTCACTGATCAAGTCACACCACCTGTGAGCCTCAGTTTCCTCATTTCTAAGCTGGAGGAAACTGTACTTAACTCATGGAGTTTATGTAAGGTGAAATGAGATAAGAAATATAAAAGCACTGTACACATTGTAGGTGAATTAGTTCCCATACCTTCTTTCTTAAAGGTCTCTACAAAGCACAAATAAAGGGGCGCCTGGGTAGCTCAGTCAGTTGAGCATCTGCCTTCGGCTGGGGTCATGATCCCAGGGTCCTGGGATGGAGCCCCACCTTGGCTCTCTGCTCAGTGGGGAGCCTGCTTCTCCCTCCCCCTCTGCTGTTCCCCCTACTTGTACTTGCTCTCTCTGTCAAATAAATAGGTAAAATTAAAAAAAAAAGCACAAATAAAATCACTCTTATCATGATATAAAGTTTCATATGGAGTTTTAAATGCTAGGAGGAAAAAAGACACCTTATATTGATCCAGCCATCTGGATGCTACTGATAGTTCTTTGACCTCTTCTAGGCCTGGCCACTGGTATAGTAAGATTTTCAGGGGAAGAGGTTATATAGGTTTGCCTCCCTAAGAAAAGAGTAGGCTGATTTTTCAGTCATCAATTTTGGCCTTTGCTTATTACTTCTTCCACACTATTTTTTTCTCCCTTTACCAAGATTTCTGCATATCACCCTTGTCCCAGGAGTTATGGAGTTCAAAAAGCCAAAATGCCATCCCCAGGATGTCTCTGCTGACATTCTAAAATTGCTGTGCATTTAAAAAAAGTCCTGTTGGGGCACCTATGTGGCTCAGTCGGTTAAGCATCTGCTTTCAGCTCAGGTCATGATCTCAGGGTCCTGGGATCAAGCCCTGCATTGGGCTCCCTGCTCAGCGGGGAGTCTGCTTCTTCCTCTCCCTCTGCCTTCTTGCCCCCGACCCCCGGCTCATGTTCTCTCTCACTCTCTCAAATAAATAAATAAAATCTTTAAGTAAATAAATAAAAGAGGTCCTGTTGTGTTTGTGAATTTGAGACTGTGTCCCCACACTTAGCTGTCTTGAAAGATTTCCAGGATATGCAATGAAGGAATTCTAAAACATTTCTCTGCATAGCCTGTCTTTTCTTCTAACCTCATGAAATCTGTTGAGAATCCACACAAGTGGGTGATAGTGTAGAACATGCGAAACAGACTTCTGGGGGCCTGAGACATGTAATGCAAACCCCAGAGTTGCCCTATTCCAGCTATGTATCCGGACTCACAGATTCCACACTTTGACTTAGTAAACATAAGGGTTACTCAAACTCCTACCAATCTGTGGGTTTGGTTGATTGTAGAAAATCACTCATTTTTGGAACTTTACAAAATTACTCTCTCTCTGGTGTAGTTAATTAAGCTAAAAATATTACTTGACCTGTTATTTTATCTTTAGACAATTAGGCCAGTGAAAGCATGATTAGATTCTAGAGTCTAACATTTGGGATTACACTGAGCACCACATCAGAAGTTGAAATAACCCACTGAACTCATTACAAGAGCTCTAAAGACAAAACCCCTCATTCTGTAATAAATAGACTTAATATAAAATGACAAAAGAATATATAATGCCCAAAGGAAAACAATCACATTTTCCATTTATGAGTACCATTAAAATAACTATGTCATATTGTGAAAGTAAGATAGTAAAATGGCTTGTTTTAATAAGCTACTGCCAAGGTATTTTAGGAAAAGAATATTTTACAACAACAGAAATGAGTCATCCATAAGCACACATTATATTTTCTAAACAGATTCTTTTGATCAGGGTCTAGGTTTAATTTTTGGCCAACTTTTAAATGCTTTTGTACAAAAGAACTATTTTTATCTGAGTCATGATATTCTTTTCATTCTCAGAAATAGTTTTGTGGGATTGGGGTTGGAGAGGCTAAAAATAAATGGATCAGATACTGCCTAACAAAAGCGTGTACAGGAGGACAAAGACGGCTAGCATTTGGAGTAGTGATTTGGGGTTCCTGGATTTCTGTTGACTTCTTTACCTTGAAAAAGTCAAAGCCTTTTCATTTTCTTGAATCTAAACAGAAGTAAAATGGACTCTCAACTATTCCAGTCCAAACTAAGCTGCTATTTTCCTACTAGAAAGCACTATTAACTTTCCCCTGAGAAAGATAGGTCATACGAGAGCCAAATAAATAAGACTCCCTTTAGAGGACCCTAAGAGTGCCTATAATGAGCCTAAAAATCAATGTGAGTCCCTTTGACAGCTGAAATTAGATGTCTCATAATGTTTGCCAGCTTCACAGAGCACTGTATATTTTAAAGGTACCCTCTCTGCCTTTGTGCTCCTTTATCTTCGTCTGCCTCTCTCGTTAAAAAATGCTATTTTGCCCTTTTGCTAACATTTCATGGGCTTAGGGACTTTCTTTTAAGACCTAGCCACAAAACCATGAATTGCTAGAATCAGCACTGCTAACAGCAGATTAACCTGGGAGAATATGCACCTTGGGGTTATTCGATAACACGTGACCATTGATAATTTTTATTTTGAAGTTTGGCCTTTCCATTGTATGTCACATGGTGTCTGGACAAAAATGAATAAAGACTACAGAGAGTTGCCTTAAAGAAACAAATGCCTTGTGATGTTGCAGTATCAGTGACATTCTCATGTCTAAAGATATAGAACTGAAATGTGAAGCCCAGGTTTAGAGTCAGAAGAAGGAAATGGGAAACTAGCTAGCTAGTTCAAATCAGGTTTCTTAGGGACAGTGGAAAACTACAGGAGTAAGGCATTACCACTTATTAAACAGATGGACAAAGAAACATGCTATTTAACTAAATCTCTTAAAAGTAGACATACTTTGCAAAATTTTTCATACCATACCCTGAAAGTTTATTTTATCTTTAAGAAATAAGACTAAGAAAATTATTCATTTCAGGCACTATGTTTTCTATGATAAAATGGTATGACCTACAGCAGCCTTTGAGGCCCTATCCTGACCACTCATTTACAATCCAACCCACTCATCTCCAACAGGGCATCCTGATTAACCTTAACTTGCTCTACTTTTTCCTTCTCATACATTCTAAAATAACTATGTAATCTACATATCTTTGGTGTTTATTGTTTATTGCAGATCTTTTCCCACAAAAATATAAAATCTACAAGGGCAAAGGTCTTTGTTTTATTCATTGGTGTATTCCAGGAGCGTTGAATAATGCCTACACAACATATTTGGTGAACAACTGAATGAAAAGTACTATGATATGTATTAACCAGGACCTTTTTGCTACCAGATAGAAATGAGCCCACTGGGAGCTTAGTTTTCATTGTTGGCTCTAACATTTTGTCTCTGTATTAGCTATATGCTATAAATTATTCTTCCTGCCTTCATTTTCTAAACATAAATTGTATGGTTTGAAAAATATTGCATTTTCTTCTAGTCTCAAAGGAATTACACAATAAAGCCAGAAACAGACTTAGGACCATACAGCACTATTATGTATAGTTTCTTGTGGCAACATAGTGTTAAATACTGAAAGTGTTGATTCGCCTGCAAGTCTCCATTCTTTTTTTTTTTTAAGATTTTATTTATTTATTTTAGAGAGAGAGCGTGCACCCACCTGCGAGCGGGGGGGGCGCGGGGGGGTGGACGGGGCGCATGGTTGGAGGAGCCAAGGGGGAAGGGAGAGGGAGAGGGAAAGAATTCAAGCAGATTCCACGCTGAACACAGAGCCCAACACGGGGCTTGGTCTCATAACCCTGAGATCATAACCTGAGCTGAAACCAAGAGCTGGATGCTCAACTGACTGAGCCACCCTGGTACCCTAGACTTCATTTTAATTTAATCACTATCATAAAGACACTATCTCCAAATATAGTTGCATTGTGAAGCACTGGGATTAGGTCTTCAACAAAATAAATTTTGAGGGAGGGAACAAAATTCAGCTCATAACAAAAATTAGGATGGGTTGAGAGAGATTTATATAATTTCTGTGGCAAAGATCAACAAGAGGCATTAGATAAGATCTAGAAATCAGAATATATATATGTGTGTGTATATATATATTCATTTCTTACTTGAAAAAAGCCTGTTTTATTCTATCTTTTAAAGTGGAATTAATGTTCCAAAACAGTTTCCTTCAATGAGCCAAGGAAAAGAAAGTGTCTATTCAAATAGCAAACATATCAGCAGGCATCTAATGCCAGTCTAGTGCCCTCTGGAGTTGCTCTATATTGGCTTGCAGTCTATTTTCTTCTAACCATATGGTTTTGTGCAGATGATTTAGCACGAAAATAACCTTCTTCACTGAATAGTGGTACCATGTGCAGAAAGCTCGCCCCTCCTTAACCACTCACAGAGGTGTAACCCTCACAGGAAAGGCATCTGTCCTCCAGCAACAGTTCAGAAATTGGAGGTTATAGATTTGACAACTCACTGAAATGTCACAAAGAATCATTTTCTAAACAGAAATTTTCCATTTCTTATATTAGAGTTCAGAATTTTACAATGAAACACAAGCTCTTTCTAAACCTGTGGGGTTGAATTTTATATAAATTTTAGCATTTTAATACATATTTTATTCTGCTGATCCATTAAACCAATGCAAAATGATATAGCCTACTACTTTTTCCCCATTTTCTTTTTTTTAATTTTATTTTATTATGTTAGTCACCATACATTACATCATTAGTTTTTGATGTAGTGTTCCATGGTTCATTGTTTGCATATAACACCCGGTGCTTCATGCAATACATGCCCTCCTTAAAACCCATCACCAGGCTAACCCATCCCCCCACCCCCTCCCCTCTAGAACCCTCAGTTTCTCAGAGTCCATAGTCTCTCATGGTTCATTCTCCCCTCTGATTACCCCCCCTTCATTTTTCCCTTCCTACTTTTTTTTCTTTTAACATATAATGTATTATTTGTTTCAGAAATACAGGTCTGTGATTCATCAGTCTTACACAATTCACAGCGCTCACCATAGCACATACCCTCCCCAATGTCTGTCACCCAGCCACCCCATCCCTCCCACCCCCCACCACTCCAGCAACCCTCAGTTTGTTTCCTGAGATTAAGAATTCCTCATATCAGTGAGATCGTATGATACTTGTGTTTCTCTGATTGACTTATTTCACTTACCATAATACCCTCTAGTTCCATCCATGTCATTGCAAATGGCAAGATTTTATTTTTTGATGGCTGTACAATATTCCATTGTGTGTATATGCCACATCATTTTTATCCCTTCCTCTGTTGATGGACATCTTGGCTCTTTCCACAGTTTGGCTATTGTGGATATTGCTGCTATAAACACTGGGGTGCACACACCCCTTCGGATCACTACATTTGTATCTTTTTCCCATTTTCTTGTATTATTTGTTCTTTATTTAAAGAATGGAGGGGTGCCTGGGTGGCTCAGTCAGTTAAGCATCCAATTCTTGATTTTGGTTCAGGTCATGATCTCAGGGTCGCGAGATCCAGCCCCATGTTGGGCTCCATGCTCAGCAGGAGTCTGCTTGAGATTCTCTTTCTCCCTCTCCCGCTGCCCCTCCCCCTACCCACACACAAACTCTCTCTCTCTCTAAAATAAATAAATAAATACAATCTTTAAAAATTAATTACTTAATTAAGATGAGGTCATTGTGAGGGCTCTAATTCAATCTAGTATCCTTGTACAAAGAGAAAGTGTGGACACAGACATGCATAGAGGAAAGACCATGTGAGGACAAAGGGAGAACATGGCCGTCTACAAGCCACAGAGAGACTCCTCAAACAGATTCTTGCTTTCCAGTCCTCAGAAGGAACCAACCCTACAGACATTTTGATCACAAGAAAATAAAATTTCTGGTGTTTTTATTACCTGGTCTGTGGTACTCTCTTATGACAGCCTTAACAAACTAACACAATACACGAGAATCTAAACATTGTCTCTTCTGGAGTTAACTGAGAATAACTAGCAAATTGGTGGAAGACAGGAGATTTCTGCTCCTCAAAGGAAGACAGCAATCAGAGGCCATTACCCATTTGAAAAAAGACCATTTAGGGCTAAAGATAAATATAATATAAATGTACAATAATTCCAGAGAAATGATAATGATAAATGCAAAACAACCAATGTTTGCTATGTACTTTCCCCAGCCCCCTTTTGTTTAATGCTATCAACCTCATGAAGTAGGTTTGTAGACCTCAATCTGCAGGTTGGCTTGTTCAGTACACACAGCTGGGACTTGAACCCAAGTGCTTTAACTGTTAATTCCTGTTCTATCACAGTGTCACTTCTGTGTCTTAATTTTATTTGGGCTTAATTTTTTAAAATATTTTATTTATTTATTTTGTGTGTGTGTGAGAGAGAGAGAGAGTGAGCACAGCAGGGGGAGCTGCAGGGAGAGGGAGAAGCAGGCTCAATGCAGGACTCGATCCCAGGACCCTGGGATCATGACCTGAGCTGAAGGCAGACATTTAACCAACTGAGCCACCCAGGCATCCCTGAGTTTAATTTCTTTTGTGTTAATTGTACTTAGTGAAGGAAGTTCAAAAAAAAAAAAAAAACTATTTTTACCTTGGCAAACGCCACGTTCCTTTTAAGTAATGGCAATACTAGCAATCAGTATATGTATTAAGTTCTTTTTAATTGCCAATAATTTCAAATTATTAATTACTTTGTTCTTATAATGACAACTAATTCAGCTCCTCAAAACACTAAGACCTACTCAAGCTTGTAGGCCTATAATCTGTGTCTTAAATTGAAGGGCAAAATGTGTTATTCACTGTTTTAGAGTACCTAAGATATAATAGAGATATACCTCATTTATCTAAGCAGAACTCAGTTACTCTCAGCATGATTGTTGCTACTTTTATTGTTATGGGGTTACAAATGATTCCTTTCTTTTTTGCTATTTTCTATATTGTTGTGTAATGAGATGTTTAGGAAGAGGGAATTGTAAATTTTCTAACATCAAGTAGCCAATTATATCTAGCAAGTTTATTTACAAGTCAAGAAATACTCGATAATATGTTTTCATTAAAGTTTTAACCAAAAACATTGGAATAAATAACACTGTGTGTTTTTACATAGCATTTATCCCTTTGTACATTCACTATAGTTTGTATGTACATGTTTTATCCTCTACCGATTTACAAATTCTTGAGATCAAGATTCATGTCTAATTCATCTCTGCAACCTCACTGATTTCTTTATAGTATGTGTTCAATAAGTACTGATTCACAAATGAGTCAATTCAAACCAAAATAGTTATCTGTGTAACTCTCAGAAATTTAAAATATGGACTAAATCAGAATAATCCACTAAGTAATTATTTCATATCAAAGAAAACTTGTGCATCAAAATAAGAGTATTTATACCTTAGATTCTAAGCAAATGAGACACTATCATATGGTAGAGTCCTTTCATCTGTGTTAAACAGATCTTTAATATTAATTTATGAATGGTGTTTATTAAATTTTTATGGCATGAAAAAAGTATTCTTCCTTAAAATTTCTGTATTTGGTCTACGGCTTAAGAAACCAAAGTCCATTAGTCTAACTTTATTTATGTCATCACCTCGGCACACAGGACTCCCCTGGGATATTTGGAAAGTAACCATTCTCTCCTGCTGTTTCAATTAGCACTCTAGAACACTCATTATCTTTAGTAGAAACTATCTTTGAAACCGTAACAGCCTTCAGCATGAAATATGATTTTTGACTGTTCAGAGATAAAAGGTTGAGGGTTTTTATTAAGGGACTCACATAGGGATGAAAATTACAAGTGGTGGAAGACCTTAGCCAAGACATCCAGAAAAACTGATCACTAGTCCCTCCAGCTGCTTGGCAAAATAACCAAGTCCATATATTAGGGCACAGCTGAGGTTAGAATGCCAGGAACACATTTTGCCAGCTCTCCACATGAGAGAGCCTTTGATTCCTAAGCCATCTTCCTCATCAGCTAGATGACAAGACCTACTTTCTCACTCTGCCTGCCCTTGAGTTGAGAAGATAAGAACATTTCTTTAATCTTTCCCCCATTTGACTATGTGGCTTCAACCATCAGCCAACAAGATTTATTGAGCTCCTTTTCCAGGGAGAGGCGGTGCTGCCATACTGTTTATTAGCGCAGAAGAACTGGGGTGTGGGAGGAGATTATCTTTGCCTTTGAAGATCTCCAAACATGAGAAACCTAGGCAAGTTAATTCCTACATCACGTATTTCTTTTACTGGGCTATACAGAGAAAGGCACGGGGATTTGGGTATACTGTTAATGAGAAAGACAGGTGAGATAAAATAAGGATCCTTAGCTCACACAAACTGGCCTTATTTTTAGGCAAGTACCGCACATGAATTTGAGAACACATGCCATTTACTGAAAGGTGACCTTATTAGGAAAATTAGCAACTACATGTTGTAAAGGCATGAAATGTATGATAAAATGGTTCTAAAAGTATCCTGGTACAGCCCTCACATTTTCAGAAAGAGGCTACTTGATTAATGCAGTTGAAATCAAGGTTTATCAAGGTTTACCAAAATCTCATCTTCTTTTAAGCAAACCATTGTTTTAATATAAGGATTTAGAAGAATTCTTATCAAAATGTTTTTATTTCCCATTACAAGGTTGCTGGGGATTTGCAGGTGTATGTTTTTTTGTTTCCTACAATCTCAGCTGTTGTTGGAAGCACAGTATTTTGAGAAAAAGATAAAGACAATGTGCAGCAAGTCACTGAGAGAGGGAAGCCAATTTCTAGAACCATTTTGTGATAACTTTAATCTCTCCTAATATATTTTTCCTTGCAATGTGCTTTATGATCAATAAATAAATTTCTCAATGTTCCTGAGATTGATTGGTTTCATCACAGGCAAGAAATTTATTCCACCTAAATTCACTGAGTCCTATCCCCAACACAATTTTTCCTGTCTTCCCCATGCCCCACTCTATCTCTCTCTCTTTTTCATAAAACATTTTGGTGGAAAGGAGAAAGAAAACCTAAACTAAAGGTGAGTAGAAACTATGACAGGTAATTCTTTGCCAAACGTTGACCTCTGGAAAGTAGGGATGTAGTGAAAGTTGAGCTTCTGGCTACATAAAAGTGAAGACCTTTTATAAAAGTGAAAGGTCAACACCTAAATTATCACATTTATTGAGTGTCAAATAATCAATACACACCATTAAAACTGATTATAAACAGGTCATACTTTTACAAGCTTTTATTTTACTGAAAGAAAACTCGAACTTTTGTCCTTTCCATGTGGAAATATGAGAGGTTAAAACAGCAATGCCTTCCCACTGGCAAGATATTTCTTCTTAATATTCTACAGTAGTGTTGCCTGGAACATTTTCTCTTGAAATATTCAGCTAATGCAAACAAAGAGAGTTAGGAATCAAAGTAGATCAGTGAGATGTAGCTTGTAAGGAAGGGAGTGGGTGGTAATTTGATTAGGAAGTCAGGACAGCCAGTTCTGAAACAAAAGTTATTTCACAAAAGACTCACTGAAATGGACTAAAAGTAAAAGGAGGAAAACAATTATAGGTTCTGTAGTTAATATTAATGGGGAGTCTTATTACTTTGAAGGCAAGATTAACTAACTTTATTTTATTTTTTATTTTTTTTAAAGATTTTACTTATTTGACAGAGAGAGACACAGCGAGAGAGGGAACACAGGCAGGGGGAGTGGGAGAGGGAGAAGCAGGCTTCCCGCTGAGCAGGGAGCCCAATGTGGGGCTCGATCCCAGGATCCGGGATCATGACCTGAGCCAAAGGCAGACACTTAACGACTGAGCCACCCGGGTGCCCCAAGGTTAACTAACTTTATAAAACAAACGGTGATGTCTTTTTTTTTTCTTTTTTTTAAGCATGCAAATCTCAATTATCTTAGGACTCTATGCATGTGTAGGTTCAGATGCTGACTTAGGAGCTACATGAATTCCATCATATTTTCTTCTGAAGGAAAGGGAAATATTTTATTTCTTGAATTTGAATTTTATGTCCTTCATGCCAGAGAGCTTACTATAAGCACTCAGTATAGGATAATATAGATGTACGCATGCTTAGAAAATCAGAGATTTATTTCTGTCTGCAGGAAGGGAGTTGACTGGAATCATTCAGTAATCCCACAAATGTATATTCAGCTTTTTCTGGGTTTTACGCAAACACAAAGTCAAGGAAAATGTAATCTTTGACCCAAGGATCACATAGCCTAAGAGAAGCTAAAGGATACACACATATCCTTTTGGTTAAATAAAACATATTCAAAATTATGAGAGGTTACAGAGTGCTATGAAATTGAGAGGAATAAAAAAGAAAAAAATACTCTTCATAGAGAAAATAGCAAAGGGTTTCATTGAAGTAGGAGCCCTTGAATTGGGCCTTAACACTTGAGGAAAATATAAGTAAGAAAAATTGGCAGGACGAATGTTGGACACAGTGGATACATTAACAAGAACAAAGAGGCATGAGAAGGTGGATATGGTCCTTAAGAGTGAACAATCCAGTCTGACTAGAGAACAGAGTATGGGAAAAGGAATCCAGAAAAGGCAATTTGATAAACATCCTCCACGTTCTTGAATACCAAGCTGAGGAATTTGGACTTTATTCCTCAAGCAATGAATGACAATGAAAACTACTCTAGATTGCGCGCATTGTACACCTTCTAAAACCAGTTCTGTACTTATGCTATATCATTTAATTTCCTCATCAGCCCTGTCAGGTAAACAATTTACACCAGGAATCTGTAAATGGGATTTAAGCAATTCTTATGCCAAAGCACTTTCCCCTACATGACCTCTTCATGGTCATGAATATCTTTGAGAATCTCAACAAAACTACAAACTTCTTCCCAGAAAAATGCATATGCACATATGCATGCAAAATCTTTCTGCACTTTCAGGGTATTCACTAATACCCATTTTTGTTATCTGTTAGAAACTCTCAAACTATCCAAAGATATCACCTAGTGAAGGAATACATTGCCTTCTAATTCCATGATCCAGTAATATTTCAACAATACCAGAAAATGTTAAGGAAGTAAGTTGTTAAGTAAGTCATTATTTTTTCTTATCTGTGGAAATGGAGTATATAAATTAAATGATTAACTAAAACAATGTAATATTTAGAAATGTTCCTCTTATAAAGTAAAAACAACAGATTGATCTAAATAAACAACAGATTGAACCACACCACCATTTAAATCTCTTTAATGTTTTATTAGCTACTGTTTCTATTTGTCTTAATATTTTATCTAATGCTCTCCCGTTTTAAAGAACCTAAATATCATTTCAATTTTACCCATATTTTCCAATTCAAATATCAACATTTTTGTCAATTGAGAATTCTCATATTTCCGTTGCTCAGAGGACAAGTCCTTAGGGATAGAATGTCTAAATCTGAGTCCCAAATCTGTACTTCCTAGCCATACGAACCTGGACACACAGTATGCCTTGGTTAAGCCCATAAAAATATCTCATATTCCTTTTCTATAAAATGGAGATATGAATTATATTTTTTCCTTGAAAAGTTATTATATCTAGAAAATTTCTAAATGACAGAAACAATAGAAAGATCCTTTACTAATTCAATTAAACAACCATGTTTTAAGAACCTAACTGGTGCAACAGCGCTAAATTTGGGAATAAAGAATTTTAAAAAGGAAAAAGTTAAAAATAAGAACAAGCTCACAGCACAGTAAAAGAGAAAGACACATAAGTAATAAACAGTATCGATTATATAAAAAAGGTATACATAAAATGTCAGGAGAACATAAGTGAAGAAACAATAAATGATGGCTGGAGTGGTATAATGACAAGGGGATGTTTGAGTAGAGCCTTTCAGGCGGGGTTTACTGGGTTGACCTAGCTTATTGTTGAAACAATTCTTTTTTTTTTTTTTTAAGATTTTATTTATTTGAGAAAGAGCATGCTAGAAAGAGAGAGAGCTCGCAAGAGCACATAAGCCAAGGGGGAGGGGCAGAGGGAGAGGGAGAAGCAGACTCCCTCTGAGCATGGAGCCTGATGCGGGGCTCCATCCCAGAACTCTGGGATCATGACCTGAGCAAAAGCCAAGGATTAACCAGCTGAGCCACCCGGGCACTGGAATCAATTCTCAATGTAAAATGGCAGCTTCCATTTTCACATACCACTTTAGTCCATGGAATAGGGCTTATGTTTCAGAATAAAAATATTATGTAAGCAAGACAGAAATGCTGTATCTTAGCTTAAATGCTACTTACTCGTCCATATATTATGATTGTAAAAGCACAATACCTTTTCAGTTACATGGGGAAATACATTGCTTATATGAAATTCAGGTAGCAGAAAAAGATCATATGAATGATGTTCATAAAACAACAAACAAAGGTGAACTCAATTTTTTTCCAGGAATTTGAAATTCCCTTATTCATAATTTAAGGGAAGAGTCAACAGTTAGTTCCTGGCAACTCATCAACTCATTAATTAATTTCCTTTTCTTGATTAAAAATATAATCTTTCAGTAATTTTGTTTTTATTATCTTTGGGGAAATGTTTTTTCTCTTGTTAATCATGAAGTGCTTGCATTTTTTAGTACAAAGACAATTTGTATACTCTCTATTGGAAATATAAATGTATATGCCTGTATTCTCACATGTGGACATTTCTGTGGGACAGAAAGTATTTGAGTCTGCATAAACTAATATCTTTGCTAGCAATATTTTCTTAAATCAGTCAAAACATTTCTGTCAGTTTCTGCAGATAGGTGTGGGGTTGACCACTGTGAAATTCTGTACTTGGTGCTATGATGGGCAGGGCTGCAATGCACAATCACCCAGGCTGAGCCCTACCAGCTCTGGGAGGACATCGTGTGCTCAGACTAGAACATGAATGATACCTCTTGCAATTACACAGAGCTAATGCTCTGGCACAGGCACAACTTGGGAGACCAAGTACATTACGAAGCATCAGTTTGAAAATTCTTATGGCCTATAGTGATTAACACTAACCATACAAATGCCATTATTTCTAAATATATATTCTGACCAAGAATAGGCATCTCCCCCTCAAATGACTTTTCCTACTTTGCCTGGAAACAGGACTGTATAGCCGACATTTATTGAATTTTTAATCTGTACTAGTCACTGTGTTAAGCGTTCTGTAAACTTTTACCTCTATTTTCTCCCATTTTAGAGATGAAAAAAATCTAAGGTGAACAGAAATTAAAAGATTTGTCCAAAGTCGTACACCTGGCTTAAGAAGAGAACTGGAATTTGAATGAAGTATATACTACATTTCCAATTTTTACCCAAGAGATAAACCCTTGAATGCCTACTGGTAAAAGAGTGAGGCATATACAAGGGATCCAATCCAAGTTCTACACATGTCTATGGAAGCCCAAGCTGTCCTAGATTAATAAATAAATCAGCAGAAATAACACCCTCAATCCCATACCAAGCTAGTATACAATTGTTTATCCAGCAGAAAAGAAAATGCACCTTTGCTAGTTAGAATTAAGGATTAGATCTTATTTTTTGTTTTATTTAAATTCAAGTTAGTTAACATACAGTGTGGTATTGGTTTCAGTAGTAGAATTTAGTGATTCATCACTTACATATAACACCCAGTGCTCATCACAACAAGTGCCCTCTTTAATACCCATCACCCATTTAGCCCATCCCCCCACCCACCTCCCCTCCAGCAGCCCTCAGTTTGTTCTCTTAATTGTAGAGTCTCTTATGGTTTGCCTCCCTCTGTTTTTATCTTATTTTATTTTTCTCTCCCTTCCCCTATGTCCATCTGTTTTGTTTCTTAAATTCCACATGTTAGTGAAATCATATTTGTCTTTCTCTAACTTATCTCACTGAGCATAATACACTCTCGTTCCATCCATGTTGTTGCAAATGACGAGATTTCATTCTTTTTGAATCCATTCATCAGTCAATGGTCCATAATTTGGCTATTGTTGAATAGTGTTGCTATAAACGTTGGGGTGCATGTGCTCCTTTGAATCAGCACTTTTGTATCCTTTGGATAAATACCTAGTAGTGCCATTGCTGGGTCATAGGGTAGTTCTCTTTTCAACTTTTCGAGGAACCTCTACTCTGTTTTTCAGAGTGGCTGTACCAGTTTGCATTCCCACCAATAGTGTAAGAGAGTTCTTTCTCTGCATCCTCGCCAACATCTGCTGTTTTCTGACTTGTTAATTTTAGCCATTCTGACAGGTGTGAGGTCATATTTCATTGTGGTTTTGATTTGTGTTTCCCAAAAATGTTGAGCATTTTTTCATGTGTCTGTTAGCCATTCGTATGTCTTCTTTGGAAATGACTGTTCATGTCTTCTGTCCATTTCTTAACTGGATTATTTACTTTTTGGATGTCGATTTTGATGCATTCTTTATAGATTCTGGATACCAGCCTTTATCTGATATGTCATTTGCAAATATCTTCTCCCATTCCATAGGTTGCAAGGGAAACAAAAGCAAAAATCAACTATTGGGACCTCATCAAGATGAAAAGCTTCTGCACAGTGAAGGAAACAATTAATAAAACTAAAAATATTATATTTTAAAATTCCCTTATCCCCAGGTGGGCTTGAACAGTTTACAGGGTCAAGGGTCCAGCCAGGTCAGAGGAGCATCAGACCTCTTCCATCTTAAATTTTTATTCTTTACTCACTTGAGAAGTAACATCATCACTATGACAATCAATTGACAAGTGCCCTAACCACCAGCTACCTGAAGCCAAGAGAATGGTTCTTTTCAATGTGCAATTTCTATCAATGTCACAGGAAGCAGGATCTTGCATCCCAGAGTCTTCCAAACAACATAAAGGTTTTTCCACTTTGCATAAAATCTTTCTAGCCTAGGGCCTTTTTGCAAGGCAGACCTGGCCATGAACTACTAAAAGTTTCTTTGAGCTTAAACCTAGGATTAGAGGTACAAATCAGAAGTACTAGAATACTACTTGTTCAATGAAAGAATGAATAAATTTAGTAAGGTCAGATTTGACAGACACTGATGATCACCTATTATATAGCATACCTTAAGGTCAATGATCACATCTTATTTACTCTTTTGTCTCCTAAACTTAAAAGAGTGACATCATATAGTGAATATTCAACAAACATCTGTGGGTAAATTCTTTGGTCATTATTCTTACATCATGACCTTGTTTAGACTTCACAACAAAGCTTTTAGATGTGCTATTATTATTCCATATTTTAACTGAGGTGGTTACATCTTTTTCCCAAGAAGATGGAACTGGCAAGTGACTGAGTTGAAATTCAAAACCAGAACTTCTGACCTTAAATCTAGTTTTGAAAGTGACATCAGTGAATTGAATGATTCAAAAATTCATAACCAATGACAAGGGATTTAACATATCACCCACAAACTGGAAGAAACATCACTAGGCATTGTCAATACTCATTTAATCCTCATAACAATCTTAAGATGTGACTGTTTTCATTCCAATTTCACAGTTATAAAAAGGAAGCTCCGAAGTGCTGAAACAGTTGCCCAACGTCAGAGGACTAGAAAATGACTACTTACTGTGTGTTGAGTGCCTTATATTTATTAACTTAAAGAACTAGGGGAGGATTTGAACCTCAAAAATCAAACTCCAATGTCCATACTACATGACACTTCATATATCCAGTGAGATTTATTTTAATTTCCTGAATTTGATAGTAAATATTTGATTTCAAACAGATAAACAAAATGTTAATATGTGTAAGATACAAATTCCCAAGTCCCTCTGGTATAAAGAGTTCGGGAAGTATCCATAACATTTGTTGGCCTTCACAGTCTGAAATCCATACTTCATCCTCATCTGCGAAGCCTCCCTCTTTACTTAGCCTGTTTTGAATATTCAAATGTAAACCCCAACTGTGGCATCTCATTTGATCCTACATTCATAAATAAAATAACATAATTCAAACCAAAACATTCAAGATAGCAAAATATTCACGCATTATATTAAAGACAAATTAGCTACTGCAGATTAGATGTTTTTGAATGGGTTTGATGGTTTAAAAAATCAGGGTTTTATTCCATGCAAAATAAGATAAGCAGTAACCATGCTAATAAAAGTCAACTTCTAAATCTAAAATTGAGGGTAACAAGGTGAGGTCCTGCTTTGATAACCTTGACCATTTTGGAGAAAGGAAATAGTTATCTGCCCTTTCCACAACTCCACAATGAAGATAAGCCAGAAAGAAAGCATGACAGTGTATATTTTGCACGGAGATGATTTAACAGAGATTTTAAAAATGAAAAGTAAATAAAAAGGGACACCCTTTCCTTTGTACTAGTAACACTGTATATTTGTATATTTGCTGGTTTGGGATTTTTTTGGGGGGCGGGTTGTTGTTTTTGTTTCTTGGTTTCTAAACTCTTCAGAGTGAAGATTTGTGTTTCATCTATGCTGTTATAAATCACCAAGCAACCTAGCCATGCTCCATAAATATATAATACGATACACAGGAACACAAACATTGCAGCAAGAGAATGAAGTCCACGGTGACCCAGCTTCTCACTTTATATGTGCCCTTCAGTTTCTTTTGGCTCTGATTCAAATTCTTAGGACCTCTGAGCTTCTCCCCAATGAGTTGTTCTTTCCATATACCTAAGGACTGACCTTAACCTTCAAGTCTAGCGCTTACAAACATTGGCTAATTCTTACCAAGTAATTTTGAAATTAGCTCTCACTAGTGCTGAATTTATGAAGTACAACAAAGGTCCCTACTTTATCAAGTAGTAGGAAAAACTACTATAGATAAATTGATCAACTTTAACATTATGCTCCAATTCTAAAGATAAAGAAATGAGTGAAGACTTAATGAATCCAGAACTAAGGAGGGAATTTACCAGAACTCTCAGACAGATTGCTTAGGATAAAAATATTAATGCCAAATTATATAAAATGATCTCCAGATGCAGAAACAGAGAGTATATGAATATGTTCCTCCAAATGTGAGTAAGTTTCTCTAAAAGTTTCCCATGTTGGTCACTGCTGTGTAAAAACATATGGTGATTTATTAAGAAAAGTCTATACAAGTGTATAAATTCTTTATAGCCCCTTTCACAATTATTAAACCAAATATTTAGGGCAAAGGATTAGAAACTCCTATGAAATTGTCTCCCGATTTATATCTCTTCAAAATAAATGTTATTAAATAAATAATCCATATTTTAACCCAAAAGTATATTGAAACAGTACTGTAAAGTTCTGGTCTAATGAATAATTGTGCTTAACTTTTAGTTTCTCTGGCACAGAAATGCGCAAAGTTTTTAGTTGGTAAACTGGCTAATAACAATTTTATTTTAATTTTAATCCTAATGGAAGGACAGTCAGATTCCATCCCTCCCTTCACATGTCAACTTGCCTTTCTCCTGCTCTAAGCATTTGGATATTATATAGACTTTTGTTCTAAGTTAGGTTTTAGAAATATAAACATGCTGATTCCTTTTCGGTATATACAACTGAGGCAATTGGGTATTTAGGGTGAAAAATTATAAGAGAAATTAGTTTATAAAACTATAAAGAAACAGCTATTTTTAAAATTCTCATCTCCTTCTGTGAGGGAGATATATAATCTCTGAGGTAGGTTTTATTTCTGTCCACGCATATTTAGTGCCTCCTTTCAGAGCTCCTTCTTGCAAAAGGATGTTACATCTCCACCCTGTTTAATAAATTGGCCATGTGACTCATCTGGGCCAGTGAAATGTGAGTGGGATGATGAGTGTCACTTCTGGACCAGACTTAAAGAGTGAGTGCATGGTTTGCATGTTCTCTAATGTCTTTGTCAATTCAGGCACTGGGCAGTGTTCTAAGGAATGGCTACTTGATCACGGATCCTTTAGTAAAGATAATATGGAATAAAGTCACAGCTGCCCCACAATGGACATGTAGTATGAAAACGAATTTTTTTTCAGGTAAGTAACTAATATTTTGTAGTTGTTACCACAATATTTTGTAGTGTAGAATTACCTAACCTATCCTGTCTGATATACCCTCCATCAGTATGCCTTGAAAATAGTTGATCCGTTTCGAGGGAGTAACTAGCCATTATTCACACATCAAAACCTCTAGAAGAATTTATTCAATAAGCTCACTTATAAGCAATTAATTGTAAACAATGAACAAATTGTTGTTGCTCTGGTCATGTAACAGGACATAGAAATCGCTTTGCTTTAAAAATCCTCTTTGTTAATCAGATTTTATCCAGGTCTGTTAAACAAAATTATCACACTCAAGTTTAAGCCATGACTTTGTAATAATGTGAGCTTTCTCCTTTTAGAATATTTTCATATAGAAAACCAAGAGTGAAGAACATAATTGGTGAAACCACATATAATTATTCTACTTTCTGTAAAAAGCACGTATATTTAAATTTTTTTTTCTAACAACAACAAAAAAAGCACTGCTCCCTGGTCCAATGAGATACATTAAATGCAAGGGAAAATGTTCTTTTGTTCAAAGCCCAAATTTTCCCACTTCACTTCTCATTTTGTACTTGAAGTGCTGGTACTGAGGAGTGATTTTACAGTGTAAACAGCTCAGTATTCCTTTCATTTCTAGTAGTTGCTAATGGGCTCTTATTGTGACTTTTGAGGATTATTTGTTTTATTTATTGCCACATAACATGTCTGATAGAACATATCTAAACTAAAAGGAGGTGACTAGGTGCATATGCACAATTATGCAATGTGGGAAAGAAATAATATTAGCATCAGTAATCCTGAAAGGGATGGAGGGAGGGAGGGAGGGGTAAGGGAGAGGGAGAGGGAGAGGGATAGAGGAAGAAAGAGAGAAAGGGAGAGAGGGACAGAGGAGAGGAGAGATGAGAGTCAGAACAATGAGCCACACAGTGGCCTCTGAAGGGAATGGACATGTTTTACTGTATCACCTTTTCTGTTAAAAATATTATGAAGAACTTCAGCATACACTTTCTGAGAATGATTTAGAGTAGGGAAGTCTTCTTTTATAATAAAATATGGGTAGATTTTCCAGCTCATTAGACATGATAAAATGTCAGCCAATAAAACAGCAATCGTACCAGATTAAGAAAATAAAAATATCAAAATATTTCCTCAATTTGAGCTACACTGTGGAGGCCTTAATTGTATGTTGTGCTTAAAAAGATGGTCTGTCCCACCAATAATTTTCATATTCTACCTTTAGATGGAAGATATCAGTCTTCAAGAAGACTGGTAGATACCCTGCTACACCAGGCGCCTAATGTCTGACTACAGATATGCTTTTGTTTTCATATCTGTATCAACACAACATCTTTATTTGCAAGGTCTGTCATTCTGACTTGCCTGTGAAAAATGATTTCCTCTTCAAGAGATAGTCCATGCTCATCTCCCTCAGACAGAAGTCAGCAGCAAATGGAGGAGAGTGCTAACGTCCAGAATACACAAACGTCTTGTCCTAGAAGAAGATATTTTTAATAATTATCATTCTAAGAAAGGGGGGGATAAAAGTTAGAAAATACTCTCAGTTCAAGGAACCATTTCCTACCTTTTCTCCTTCCAGAAAAATAAAATATACATGAACGAAAGATATAAAAGCAGTCAGGTATAGCAGTGCTGTTTCACTGGTGAGTGATTAGCCTTTGTAAGCTCTTCAAAAGCAGTTAGGGTGAAGGGAATCTCTTGGTCTTTGAAGAAATCAGTTGAAATTACAATGATTAGAAATAAGAAATATATGCAGAAAAGAAGCTAGGCTTCTCTCACTCAAAAACCAGAGAAGAGACAAAAGAGAGAACTTTAAATGATGCTGATTAGATACTATTCAGGGGCAGCCAGAGAAACCTAAAAGTCTCGGTTTTTTAAAGCAGGAAAATGATACAAAAAAATAAAATAAAGTAGTCTCAACCTTCAAAACCAGAGCATGCTATTCTGAGCTAAAACAGCAAAGCTTCCGATTTGGATGATCAATTATAAGATGTTGGGAGTAAAAGATGTTTTCCAAAGACAAACTACTATGTAGCTGAGAAAGTATTTTCATATGACAATATTTCTTTCAATAATATCTGAATTGGTAAGTATAACCATTTGATAAGCATGCCTGATCTCGGCCTCAGTATCAATCTTAGCTGTTCAGGAAAGCTACAGCCCACGTGGAAGCATCTGTCTAAGTGTGTTTGATTCTATGCTATATTTGGGGCATTATGACATGCTGATCTTAATCCCTAGCCATGAATATGGCATCTAGAAGAAGTTGGCCAATGAAACCTTGAACTGAAGTTTTCACCTCTGGGATAGGCTGATGGCCCTGGCCTTTAAATGTCAGAGGCTGCGCAGAACAGGTCGAGACACTCCTCTTAAAGATCTAGCAGCACCATGATCCTCCCTGCTGATGAATAAAAAGCAGGTATCTCATTTTTTTCAAAATCTAGAAAATTTATGTTCCTCCAATTGCAAGCATGGGCCAACCTTTGTCTCTTCTGTCCTTCAACAAAGAGAGAACTAATACACATAGCAACTCTCCTAAAGGTAGTCTTTACTCTCCAAAAGATGTGTCTGAAGCATCTTCTTAAAAGGAGACAAGTTTAATCTAAGATAAGTGGGCCTCCTGGAGTTGCAGAGCAGACACTGATTAACAGTAAATGTTAATCTTTTGAAATAAGCTCCTTAGGAGCTTATACTCCTAAGGAAAGTGATATTTTTACCCCTGCTCGTCTAGCGTGTGGCTTCCCTTTCATGAAAACTGCTTTAATGTTTAAAGTGGGAATAAGAAAATATATATATATATTTATAGAAAAGAGAACAAATACAGCTCATTAATATTTTTCATTGAACATTTATAGCCATTTTTGTAAATGTCCATGAAAGTAGGATAGCAAATGGAAATTATTCCTCTAGAACAACACTGTCCAAAAGAAATATAAAGAGAGCCACCATATGCAATTTTAAATTCTCTAGTAGACATCTTGAAGAAAAAGTAAAAAGAAACAGGAGAAATGAATTTTAATATATTTAAACTAATTTCATTTTAATAAGTAATCAATATTAAAACAAATGTATACTGCATTTGTTTTGAAATTCGAATTTAAATGAATTAAAATTAAATAAAATTGAAAAGGTAGTTGTTCAGTTGCGATGGCTACATTTTAAGAGTTCAATAGCCACACATGATCAGCAGCTCCAATACTGTACCACACAATCTGGCAACACATCAGGTTCAATGCACACTGAGGGAAAAGTTGAGGAAACAGAGGCTCACGTGGAAAAAATGAACTTCTCAAGGCTACCCAGCAAGAGAGTGATGCAACTTCAACTAGAACTTTGTGTGTGTGTGTGTGTGTAGGCTTATGATATTTCTTCTTTGTAAAATCTTGTTGAATTCAAAAGAGCTAAGTTTATATTTTGCATCCCAAAGTAGAAAATGTTGAGGACTATCTCTAGTTTTATTATTTAATAGCTCAGATATATGAAAACGAATTCATTGATTACACTATAAAACTCCAAAGTTTCCAAATGGGGCTCTTTGTGACATATGCAAGGGCTCTACAGAGTGGTTAGGAGAAATGAACACTTTTAGGGCTCACATTTTACTCTTTTTCTGAAGTCAGTCAAATGTCCAAAAATCATCACAGGTCACCTCGTGATTTTGCTTCTCATTTTAGTTTGCCACTTGGTTACAGGTTTTTACTTAGGTTGACTTAGGTTCTTTGCTGAGAGTCAGCCACATTCCAGAATTAAAATACATGTCATGCTGTATCCAGGTTCTTTTTTAAAGTGTGCTTTCAGACAGCTGGCCACAGGCAGAGTCACTTCAATTAACTCAACTGTAGCAGATGATGGATCTCCTTCACTGTGGGACCTCTCATCCATCATAAGGCACAGCCTGCCCTAGGTAGAAATAATATATCATTATGGGGCTCAGGGCCATAAGAACAAAGAACCACAAAGAATAATATACAAAAGAATGTGTTTTGTCAGCACAGAATAGGGCCACATCAAACAAACAAAAACTTCAAATCCTCTTCAGGTGTAAGTACATTTTCCTTACGAAAATTCTGTTTGATGCCCACTTTTGCCTGCTGCAAACATGCTTTGTTGCTGTGTAAAATTCAGAGTCATCCTTTGCCTTCTCAGACCTTATATCTCTTTCATTGAATTATCTTCTAATGCCCTGCACTGAACTGGGAACTGTCCCAGCGCCTTGTCAAATCCTTTTATTTTTGTTATGAAACAGGTTTTACCTAAAGGAGATGCCCATTTGTTGCCAAAGTTAATTAAGGGAAGTTGGATCTTTTAGAGCAGGAAAGCATATGAGTTGCTAAATAACAAAGGGCATTTTCTGTGTTTTTCTACAGCACTAACACCGTGTTCTTTTCATCTAAGCAAACAGAACCCTTCTAACCCCTGCTTACACGGTGCCCATCATTTGATCATCATTATCCCCATTTAACAGGTGGGGAAATCGAGATCGTGAAAGGTAATTGGAGCTACCTCGTGCTGGGATTCAGAAGCCAGCGCTAGAAGTCATTAACTTTGTCAATTTCCACAGCACAGCTGAGGCACTGTGGTTTTGAAAAAGAACAGATGGTAAGTGAAGGAAGGACGAAGATGGAGTCCTTCCTTTAGTAACTGCTGTCGGGTGCTATTCTGCATGCTAAATAGCAAAGAAATTCCAGACATTGTGTTGCCTTATAGAAGGCTTTAAAAATAGTTTTCTTTGTAAAGGGTGGTCTATATTTAAAATATCCTCAATGTCCTATTTTCAGGGGTTCAATTCAAGCAGGTGTTTTGGGTTTGTTTGTTTTAATAGCAGGTGGTCTTCTCAGTGGTCTGTTTAAAATGGATTACCCTAAACAACAGGCTACAATCGCTTAGATGATTTCTCTCTCCCTGTCCCTGTCTCTGTCTCTCTCTCTGCCATTCATCTCTGCAGAGCATTCAGACAACTCTAATCCACAGATTAAGTCTATCCCTTTTTCCCCTGACAAATAGATTCTACCCTATCAAGATTTAGCTTCTCACTACAGAAACTTTAGGGGAAAAAAAATGCCTTCTGTAATGCAGACTTGAGGACCAGGAAATCTGGATACTATGCTTTTATGAGGTTACTTTCCACATGCCCATGATGTTTTGCCTCCTTGATACATAGGGTAGTGTTGCTTTAAGATTTGAGGTATACATTTTTTCTACCACATGCATATCAATGATATTTAATATTAATATTATGTTTTTTATTTCCATCTACAATTAAGATAAACTAAATTATTCAACTTTCAGCTACGTACTCTGAAGTGGCACCAATATGGTAGCCTGTAGCCATATGACCTGTTAGCCCTTGAAATGTGGTGAGTTCAAATTGAGCTGCACTGTAAGTGCAAAATACACACTAGATTTTGAAGACTTAGTACAAAAAAGGAATGCAAAATATCTCAGTAATGTTTAATACTGATTATATATTGAAATAATAACTGGGGTAGATGTGGTTAAAATATATCTTTAAAATTAATGTTACCTTTTTAAAAACATTTTTTAGTGTACCTATCAGAAAATCTAAAACTACATATGCGACTTATTCTATTTCCACTGGACAAGCATACTATAGAGCAGAAGTTGGCAATTTTTTCTTGTGAAGGCCCAGATAGTAAATATTTTAGGTTTTGCAGCCATATGGTCTCTGTTTCAATTACTCATCTCTGTCATGATTGCATGAAAGCATCCATAGACAATACACAGATGAATGAGCATGGCTGTGTTCCAATAAAACTTTATTTATGGACCCTGAAATTTGAATTTCATGTAATTTTCATGTGTCACGAAATATTATTCTTCTTTTGATTTTCTCCCAACAATTCAACAATATGAAAAAGAGTCTTCACAGATCACATAAGAATGGAAGGGGGACGGTCTGTCAGAATTTGCCCATGGGACAAAGTTTGCCAACTCCTCTGAAGTATGGGTTACAGAAAGTACAATGTAGAGACAACTTTATCAACCACCAAAGCCTACCGCCCATGCTAAAGATAACCAATTTATGTTACAAAATTAGAATAGAAAAGAAAATCTTAAATGAGATTTGAGGGGATAAAAAAAGAGGCAAGGTTACCAGATTGATTTTGCATGTGTCACAAACCACAGAAATCCTTTTTGTTTTGTTTTGTTTTGTTTTCGTTTTTATCCACAGCAATTAATACTATCAATTTTTATAACAAATATGCTAGTAAATTTTTTTAAGTTTATTTTTTAGTAATCTCCACACCCAATGTGGGGCTCGAACTCACAACCCCAAGATAAAGAGGCACATGCTCTTCCAACTGAGCCAGCCAGGCACCCTGCTAGTAAATTTTTCTCATGCAAGTTTTAAAAATGCAAGAGATGATGAAGCTGAGACTGAAGGTAGAAAAGAATTCACAGGTGTTAGCTAATTCTCTTGCATAAGTTTCAGTTGCCCTGCCTGCTGGGCAGTAGGTGAATTAGTCAGCGAGACCGAAAAGAGAAGTGTGTGCAGAGTGAAGTCTGTGTCTTGACAGAGCTGAATAACAGATGAAGTTTGTTACCCATCTCTCCCATCTTTGCCCACTAGTCCCTGACTTAATACCGTTTATAGCCTAGTGGACCAAGCAGGCTTTAAAGCAAATAAACAGATATGTTACTTAGAAATGTGAAAATACTACAAAATAAAAAGTGAGTACACTAGAAGAGTGTTTGTCAAACTTAAACATCCATATGTTTATGTAATCTGAGGATCTTGTTAAAAGGCAGAACATAATCTAGCAGGTCTGGGTGATACCTGCATTCTGCATTTCATGCAGGCTTCTAGGTGAGGCCGGTATTCTTGGTCCTTGGAACACACTTTACTAAAATGCAGAGTTCACAAGGGCAGTCATTTGTGTCTACTGTTGTCTCTTTGATTAGCTAACTGATGTACCCAAAGTACCTTGAACAGTGCTTAGCACATAACAGGCACTCAGTAAATACTCGATAAATACATTTTAAATGAATGAAAGTTGATACAAAAGAAAATCACATGGAGAGACAGATTGTTTAGATTGAGGTATCTAAAAAGGTCTCTGATGGAGAAATATTTTAGCTGAGGCTGAAGAAATAACAATATCCAGAGCCCTCTTCCTTTCTGAATGTCACCACAGTGTCCCTATCCCCTCCATTGCTTACTCTCAACTATAAGAATGGGTCATCATAAAATAATTCAAATAAAGATAAAAATTATGAATAATAGTCAAATATGTTGCCTCTCCTATGACATTTGCATTCCTAATATTGGTCCTGGGAGAAGGAACATTTTCTAAGGAATGATTTTCTAACGGTATAGCTTGATGACTAATGACAACTGAATAGAGAAGTATTTGTCCTTTTGTCAGAGTCCTTTTGATTACACCAAATAATACAACTTACTACCAGTCTCTGCATAAAACTAGTGATACAATCATTAACAGGTATGAATCACATTTTCTTCCAAACTTAAGGCTAGCATTTATGATTAACATTTCCTCTTAGAGAAGAACTGATGAAATAATAGACTGTTAATGTGGCAAAGGACCTGAGAGATCATCTAGTTCAAATACTTCCATAGATAGGAACTTTTTATTCCATGGCCTGCCTTTGAACAGTCATACAATCCGAGCTTCCTTACAAAACAATCCATTCCATGACTAGTACCTGGCAAATGATACTAAGTCACTAGTTGAAGGATTTCTCTCTTCCTAAAACTTTTATGTACTGGTTCTGGTTCATCTAGTCAACAGGTATCTTGGCTCCAACAAATTGCTAAGACACAGCAGTATAGTCATGCATGGGCCCTGCTTATATCATTCTGCCCTCTGGAGCCCATCAGAATACATCTGATCTATCTTCCCTGCGACAGCATCTCATAATTTTGGAAGACAGTTATTCTTACAGACGTGGAGAGCTGCCCATTCATCTTTACGAGAAGGCATTTTATTTTGTCGCTCGTTCACAACTGCCATGTACCAGCTCCTGACCTAAGCACTAGGGATACTGCTCTGCACAAGACAGACATGGTCCTTGTCCCCAAGGAAATTCAAGTTTGTCCGGAAGTATATGCCTTCAACAAGTTGATACAATATTGAGTATTATGACAAAGCAAGAAAAGATGCTCTGAGATCCGGGTGGTCAGAGGGTAGGGTTCCTAACAAACTGACATTTAAAAGGACTGAGGTTTACCAGTGTGGGGGAAAGAATATCCCAGACTAGGGAACAGCAGGTGCAAACACCCGTTTGAAAACAAGAAGGCCATATTTGGAGCAGAGATGGCTAGCTAGGGCATAGCATGTGAAGGGAAAGTGTTAGTGAGATGAAGCTGGGGTGGGAGGGTGATCAGGATCCAGGTCGTGAAGGACTCTGTAATTTAATTTGAAGGTTTTGTATTTCAGCCAAAGGACAAGGAGAAGAAATTGAAGGGTTTTAACAAGATACTGACATGAACAGATTTGAATTCTGTAATGGTTTCTCTAGCTTTGATGTTCAGAATGGAATGAAGATAAATAAAGCTAGAGGAAGGGGGATATGTCAATGTTCCTCAAAAGGTAGCATGCATGTAAATCATCCTGGGATCATGTCAAAATGCAGATAATAAGTAAGTTCGAGTGGGGGCTGGGATTCCATATTTCTAACAAGCTCCTGGATGATGCTGATGCTAACAAACTAAGGTCCTCACTTTGAGTAGTGAGTAGAAGGCTCTTGGGTGGGAAATGATGGAGACTGGATGAGGTGATAGCAGGGCAGCTGGAAGAGAAGTAGATGGGTCAGGTGAGTTTTAGAAAGTTGACTTCAGTAGGTCTTCATAATTGATTGGTGTGGGAGGTGAGAAAATGATGCCTCCGGGGCTTCTGGCTTAGCAAATGGGGATGTAGGGTTTGTGGTGTCTTTAAACGTATTGGTTATAATACAAAACAAAACTCTTAATAATTTTCAGCCTCTCATAAATATAATAAGTTTTCTCCAGTTAGTTGTCTCTGGTCTATAAAATCTGATATATTTATTCTAAAATGTGTTAAGTGGCTTAGAAAACGCATAGCTTAGGCATATTGCCTTGATACAATATCTGGGTTCTTTAAAGACAAACAGTCTAGGAATTAGCTTTCTGTCTATATAGCAACATACACATTCAGTATCTTTATAGTCTTGCAAGTGTGCAGATCTATATACCTCTACAGAGCACTCTGGACTTCAAGGGACTGCATACCAATGGGGTCCCTTTCTGGCTTTAGCAGCAGAAATGGGTAACTAGAGATGAAAACGCTCATTTCCTAAATTCTTATTACTGGTGTGGTAGTAATAGTGAAAATTGCATTTCAGCAACATGGTTCTTAACAGCTAGGATTCCTTCTACACTCCCACAGAGCATTCCCTGGCAGATTTGTGTTAAACAGAAGAGGTAATTTAAAGGTTTGATTATTATAGATTTCTTGAAGTTTAGCACACATAGCAATTGCAGCCAGCCTTGCTAGAATAGTTGGGGGTTGGGGAGGGAATCTGATGTACTGAAACAATGAAACCTCATTTTGAGAGACAGCTCATATCCATTTTGTGTTCTATGAACAAAGTGTTTGTTGAGCTATTCAGGCATAGGATTGATGAGCAGGTCCTAGGCTTGTCAGCTGACTTAGAAAGCCAAAATATTCCTGGTTGCAAAGCTTAAAAAAGATTGTTGTTTATGGTATATATTCCATAGTTTTCCATCTACTTAAATTGAAGCTGACAGAAATTCAAAGTCAATGTCTTCCTTATAAAGTGATCCTTTGTGATGTAATTACAGAATGAAATCTCTTGGCTGAAATAGGATTTTCTCCCCTAGAGATGACATTAAAAAGAAATAGAGATTACCAATAAACAATCTGAGAACCTAGATGAGTAGCCATGAAAGGAAGTCAAGTCATTTCTTTAATTCTCTTGAATGCTGTCAGAAAATAACATCATTGAGTTGAAACAAGTAATTCAAACTAGGCTGCAGAGACCAACGCATTGGTGAAGTCCCTCCCAGGAAAGGTCAGTCAGTCGAATCAGAATAGAAGACATCTTTGGGGTAGCTGCCCAGCACTGTTTTTCTGACAACTTCCCTGCTGAAGTTGGGTCCCTGTGGCAAAGATAATTCTATTTCCTTTACTCCTCGGCTCATGGGTAGACAGAATTTCCCAGCCTCCCTTGCATGTAGATGGGTCCTGTGGCTGAGCTCCGGCCATGGCAAGTGGGTGGAAGTGATGAATGTCACTTCCAAGCCTGAGGCCAAAAAACCCTTCCAGGAGCTGGCCCACCTGCTCCCTCTCTCTCCACCTATTGGCCTCCCCATTACAGAAGAGCCAATGGAGAGCTCTGATATCATAAAAGAAGCTGAAGTCACAAAATCCCCTGATTCATTTTCATCTATCCTTTTATCATGGCAGTATCACACCGTAACACATACAGTCTCTATGAGCCATGTCTTACAACTCCAGGATCCAAGTTAATCGGCCCAAGAGTAAGTCGCTCACTGTTGGGCTAGCTTCCCCTCTCTCACTGCTGACTTCTGGAACTGAGGACATGGCAGTCTAGGAGCTTGGCCCAGCCTCCTTTGGTGGCATGCAGGTGGAAGTGAATAAAATCAGTCTGTGGAAGCGGGTAAGCAGGCCGACTGCCCAGGAGAGTGACAGTGAGACCAGAGAGATACAATGTGAGACGTGATGCCACAGCTCGGTTTCTTGAAAATCTGCCATTTCCTGGTTCTCTCCTCTCATTAAACCAACCCTTTTAACTGCAGTCCTCTGAAGAAGTCCACTGAAGCAGGGATTTGGAAAAATTCCTTACAGAAGACTTCCTATCAAGGCCATTTATTGCTTTTCTTCCTGAGACTTATAATTGAACTCATTCTGGTGAAGATCCGAGAGTTCAGATTATACTGTCTCTATTCAGTAATTCAGGCTATTCTTCCACAATTGAAATGCGGAGCCAGAACCGCTATCCCATCTGCGCTGCCTGTTGCTTTATTTCAAGTCACACTGTTTGTTCAGAACAGTGAGGGCCAATAGCTAAGTGAAGAGCCCTCCGACCCTTAGATGGTGAGAAGAAGGGGAGAGGAATGTGTTCAAATATTTTGATTCAGGGGCGCCTGGGTGGCTCAGCCGTTAAGTGTCTGGCTTCGGCTCAGGTCATGATCCCAGGGTCCTGGAATGGAGCCCCGCATCCATCTTCCTCCTCAGCGGGAAGCCTTCTTCTCCCTCTCCTGCTCCCCCTGCTTGTGTTCCTGCTCTCGCTGTCTCTCTCCCTCTCTCTCTCTGTCAAATAAATAAAATCTTAAAAAAAAATATTTTGATTCAATTTAGGAAGAAGGAAGGGAAGAAAAAAGAAGTTGATGATGGTGGATAAGAAATGTATCAGAGGCAGGTGGAAAGGAAAAATAAGGCAGAAAAAAATAATGAGAAAAGTGGGGAAAGCAGACACTGTACTCTCTCCGTCTAATACACCCCCCGCTGGCTGGTCAGGTTTATCACTAATGGGGGCATCAAAACCAACTAAATGGGAAAAAAAAAAAAAAAAAGTTTGCTCTTACAAGCCTCAACCAGTTCAGTCTTCCCGGAAACAAACTGCTGTTAGGAGGAAAAGATAAGGATCCTCCCGTGTTTGGGTCTAAAGTATTGACGAGGGACTGGGGAGGAGGGGGTGGAGAGCTGTTGATAAATGTAGCAATTTCTCTGTCGAATTGTTAAACTGTGCATCTGAATGCTATGTAGATGGGAGAGGGAGTGGGAATCAGCCTCCTGATGGGAAAAGCAAGTAAAAAATTGCAGGCTACTAAAGGGTCTTTATGTAGATGATGCAATTTTTAAATTGGTTGGCAAGCCAACCAATCATTATTTTCAAGCAATGATGATGCCTGTTCCTGTTGTTCTGGATTGTGTTGCCTTGCTCATCTCTCAGCATCCTGTCTCTAGTTAAACTTCTACACTCAATTTCTCTTTCATAGTGCTACCCGAATTATATGTTTATACTATAAAGCTGACTATCCATGTCTTGTGTAAAAACTCATGTCATCCCATATTTTTAAATTAAGCAGCATCTCCTAATTAGTGCAATGCAAAATGTCCTTAACATATATGTTTGGGCTTACATTTTCCTTTTTCCTAACTTCCCATCTATTTGGAAAGAAGACTTCATTGAACCTAATGGTAAAGGAATCTCCAGAACATAGAAATAGGACCACATTCCACAACCCGTCAAAATGAAATATTTCTTATTTTCAAGATAGTCCCGCATAGCCTTTTCACACTTTGTTTTCCTATCTTTATTGTGCTACTTTCGTGGCATTACCAATGAATATTGCTTTAGTATTGTGAATGTATAGCATTTATATAATAATATTATATATAATAATATTCCCCAATATACAGTAGAAACTTAAAGGATTTGTTCTAATCTGTTTGGCCATCATACAGATTGATGTGAAAATGTTGGGATTTGGGAGCCAATGGTCAAGAAAGAATTCTTGAGGTGTCTTTGGTGCAAAAAGGGTGGTTTAATTAAAGCTCAGGGACAGGACCCATGGGCCGAAAGAGCTGTACCGGGGTCATGAGGAGTGGCCCATTATATACTTTCAAGTTGGGAGGGGGTTAGGGAGAGCCTAATTCTCTAAAGAATTTGGAAGCAAAGTTTTCAGGACCTTGAGGGGGCTAGCTGTTGTCAGGAAAAGGTCATTTATTACTGTCTAGTAAAACCTTAGTCATAAGGCCCTTCAGAGGTATATCAGTGAGCAATATGCTTGAAGGATGATTGCTAATATATATCTTAGGGAGGTAGAGATAAAGGAAGCTTCCAAAGGAATTTTTATTTGTTAAAGGAGACTTACAGGATCCTGGAGGTCGGGCTAATGATAAGCTAAGGTTGCCTTTTCCCCTTAGCAAAGTATTAACATTGAGGCAGTTGAGTTCCTAGAGGAAGGTCACTTTGCCTGTCTCAAGGACTTGTCAATGGACTGGAAGTTGTAAGGAAATTTACTTTTTTTCCCTAAATTTCTTTTGCCTTTGTTCTCCACATCACAAATGACCAGATATTGTCTTGATCCAATTGATTCCACTGGCTTTTTAATCATAAAATGGAGATGTGGCTCCTTCCTGTACTTCTTTCATGCTCACCCTGTGAAGCTATATCGTTTGTTTGTTTTTATCTGTCTCGTAAGCAAGTCTCAGTAACCATAACAGCATAAGCAGCTTGCAGTCCTTTAAATGAAGGTTATGGTAGATACTCTCCATTTCACTGGTGTCTTTGAAAAGTAATCTCTGGGCAGTTAACTTAATCCTATTACATTTAGTAAATGTTTTCAACCTCTGATAAAATAATATGTAAAATAAAAATTAAAAATTCAGGTGACTTCTCCAACCTAATAATTTTTTAAGCTCCTATTATTTCATGAGATTACTTTGTGTGATTGTTTTCCATGTTGTTTATTGGACATGGAGCTACACAAACATGAAAGTGGATAGCTGCTGTGTTCGCTTTGAAATGAGCTATTCGTCTCTGATTACTCAAGTCCTGTTACATTAGAACTATAGCATATTTCCTCCAAAAGGAAGAAACATGGCACATAAATGTGCGGGAGACAAGCTTGCACTGCCTTTTGCCAGAGCACTGGACCCGACAGGTCTAAACTTGGAATGCTGCACTGCCATCGGGGTGGGGGGGGGCGGGTGGATAAAATTTTAACAGTCATTTGCTGTTGAACTGAGATGGAGGGGCGACATTCCCCAGCAATCGGAAGAAATGCGGAGCCATGAGAATGTTTCTAAGATACAATGTGAAGACCTGTACTCTACTTTGGATTGTTTATCAAAAGTAAAATATATATATCTAAATCCATTCCCTTCCTTCAAAGTAGGGTTCTGTTATTATGATGTGTCACTTTCCTTTTTTAATTACATTTCATTTCCTTTAAGTCATAATTTGAACCCAAATGAATTGTAGGGCTTGTCTAGCATAAACCCCTTATTGCAGAGATAATGAAATGGAAGTCCAAATATTGCTACAATTTGCCCTGTCATTATAACTTATTAGTGGTGAGTCTGGGAGACCCAAGTCCCTACCTCCCAATGGAATGCCCTCATTTTTGCAAGACCCTGTTCCCAATAATATCAGAACATAGATACTTCCCAACCTTGTAAATAGTCATTTAGCCAGTCTTCCAGGAGTAAAACACAAGTACAAGTGATTCAACAGTGTTGACTTTAACATTCCACATACATTTTTGTTGTTGGAAGGCGAATAAATAAAATATTAAGGTAGAAGAGTGAATGGACTGATTGATTTTTGTGCTTATTTGTTAAACTAGTATACTTATCCTTTATTAGTCTTTGATCTCTATCTCCAGTAAGGTCCAGAGCTGTTGCTGCATGTTATTTTATTATTATTTTGTTGTTGCATTTTTTAAAGGAAATTTTTTTTAAAAAAATTGGTTCATATGTAGTTAACGTTATACATTTATTTTTTTTAAGATTTTATTCATTTATTTGAGAAAGAGAGAGCATGACCCCAGTGAGGGGCAAAGGGAGAAACAGGCTCCCCGATGAGCCGGGAGCCCAATGTGGGACTCAATCCCAGGACCCTGGGATCATAACTTGGGCCAAAGACAGACACTTAACCAACTGAGTCACCTAGGCACTCAACATTATAAATTTAAAAACAAAAACAAAACCCTAAACCACCTTAATTTGACCTCTGTTTAGTAATCATTGGGTTATATGAGAAGCAGAAATAAATCATAAATGACCAAGAAACATGGCTTCATGTAGTCACATATTTTTGGGTTTTTTTCCATTAATTTTTTTAAAGATTTTATTTATTTATTTGACAGAGAGAGAGAGCGAGAGAGGGAACAGGGAGAGAGGGGGAGAGAGAGAAGCAGACTCCCCCCTGAGTAGGGAGCCCGATGTGGGGCTCGATCCCAGGACCCCAGGATCATGACCCAAGCTGAAGGCAGATGGTTAACGACTGAGCCACCCAGGCGCCGCCCCATTAATTTTTAACTTATTTGCTCTATATATGCATCAGTAACACTGCTCATTTAATTTGCTCATCAGTTTTTATAACATTCCTATTCAAAAAGGACTGGGCAACTTATTAATATGAGCTAAAACAAACTCATCCTTACTTGCATTAAAATTCAAAAGTCCTAAATCTTATTCTTGGATGGACACCATTCCCAAGGGTCTAACACTTATGGATAGGAAACAGCTGAGTCATCCTGTGAATCCCTGCAGGACTTCTGGTATCTGTCCAATCCTTTAGGCATAATAGATAGGATACCTAACTCCCTTAGCCAAACTTCTGGAAGTCTGCATGCCAGACAGCTCAAAGCATTTTGCATTTGGAATAGTTGGTAAAGGGGAGCAAAATTTACCGTGCCAAAATATGCCATTTAAGCACATGGATTATCTTAAACTGGTTACTGTTTTTTAAAGATTTTATTTATTTATTTGACAGAGAGAGACACAGCGAGAGGGAACACAAGCAGGGGGAGTGGGAGAGGGAGAAGCAGGCTTCCCGCTGAGCAGGGAGCCCGATGCGGGGCTCCATCCCAGGACCCTGGGATCATGACCTGCGCTGAAGGCAGATGCTCAACGACTGAGCCACCCAGGTGCCCCTTAAGCTGGTTATTTTTGAGAAACTGAAGATACAGGAAAAGCTCTGAAAACTAAGTTACCTTTTTGTAAGAGACATTTATGTTTTCAAGGGAAATCTCCATTTGTAAGGGTGTCTCCCTCTCTATCCCAGGAAAAGGAGGAGGACCAAATCTCTAGAAAATCTTTTTTTGGGGGCGCCTGCATGGCTCAGTCCTTAAGTGTCTGCCTTTGGCTCAGGTCATGATCCCAGGGTCCTGGGATCGGCCGAGTCGGGCTCCCCGCTCTGCTTCTCCCTCTCCCACTCCCCCTGCTTGTATTCCCTCTCTCACTGTGTCTCTCTGTCAAATAAATAAAATCTTAAAAAAAAAAAAAAGAATTTTTTTTTTTTTTTTTATTTTTGAGAGAGAGAGTGCGCCAGTGCAAGAGTGCACAAGCGGGGGGTAGGGGGGGGCGGGGCGGGCAGAGGGAGAGGCAGGCTCCCCGCTGAGCAAGAAGCCCCATGTAGGGCTCCATCCCAGGACCCTGAGATCATGACCTGAGCTGAACTCAGACACTTAACTGACTGAGCCACCTAGGCGCCCCTAATCTCTTTTTTATTACAGGCCGTCTCAGCTAAGAACCCAGAAGGTTTAAGGGGAAATTATTTGACCTAGCCTACATAACTACAGATGTCATTTCTAGGGGAAGTTGACAGCATAAATACCATGGAAAGGCACTGAGTTTATGAGCACTTTATCTACTGAGGTGCCAAGAAGAAGAGAAGCTTAGGAGACATCAGATTAAAAGAATATTAAAGGAATTAATACAATGGAACAGTCTAAACTTTTTTAAACTACAACCCGCAGCAAAAATAAGTTTTATTGTCAATCACACACAGGTATATGCATAAGGTAAGCATCTGTTCATATGATGTAACAGAGAGACTTCTTATATATATAACAATGATTTAAACAAGAGAAAATTCATTGCTCTCATGTAAAATTCCAAATGGGTGAGCCAGGCCTGCAATATTGACCTAGGCTCCTCCTATCTTGGTGTTCTGCCTTCCCGATCAGACCACTTTTTGTGTAAGATGGGTGTTTTACTTCCAGTCATCATGCCCACAGTCAATTAGTGGGAAGAAGAGAAAAGAAAAAGGTGACATACCTCTTCTCTTAAAGGGGATGCCACAGAAGTTATCCAAATCACTTTATTCATATCCCACTGGCAGACGTAGTCATGTGGCCACAACCAGATGCAAAAGAGACTGGAAAATACAGGCTGGTGCTGGGTGGCCATGTGCCAAATTAATATCCTATTACATGCAAAATGTGTATTAGATACAGTAACACCAGCTGCTATTTAAAAACAGAAAAAGAGGGCGCGTGGGTGGCTCAGTTGGTTAAGCGACTGCCTTCGGCTCAGGTCATGATCCTGGAGTCCCAGGATCGAGTCCCGCATCGGGCTCCCTGCTCAGCGGGGAGTCTGCTTCTCCCTCTGACCCTCTTCCCTCTCGTGCTATCTCTCATTCTCTCTTTCTCAAATAAATAAATAAAATCTAAAAAAAATAAAAAATAAAAAAAATAAAAAATAAATAAAAACAGAAAAAGAGGGGCCCCTGGGTGGCCCAGTGGTTAAGCATCCGACTCTTGGTTTCTGCTCAGGTCTTGACCTCAGGGTCCCGAGATTGATCCTGGTGTCAGGCTCCCCGCTGGGCCTGCAGTCTGCTTATGATTCTCTTTCCCTCTCCCCCCCCCCCCGTCCCTCCCCCGCTGCATGCGCACTCTCACTTGCGCACGCTCTCTCTCAAAAAAAAAAAAGAGAGAGAGAGAGAGAGAGTCCCCTCCAAATGCAAAATATGTCAAACACAGTAAAAGTTTCTTTCTCACTTATGTTTGGCATTTGTTCGGAAACCCAGGCTACTGCTGGCTCTGTCATCTGCGATATATGGATTCCATCACTGGGCATGAGGGAGGGATTGTCCTGCCCTTTCCAGTCATGAGAGAGTAAGGAAAGAGGTTAAAGAAGGTAGTCCTGTTTCTTAAACAACTTGGTCAAGAAAAGACAGGCTCCACATGTCACATGGACTTGCATTCTTTGGCAAGTAGTTATGTGATCCCACTGGGGGATTAGAGGGGCTAGAAAACGTAGTCCCTGAATCCCGAGATCGACTCTGTACTAGGAATGGAAACGTGAATTCTGGTGGACAGTGTTTTCTCTGCAACAGAAAAGGAGAACAGATATTGTGGTCTACGTCAGTCTTTGCCTTCGTTGTCCATCCAGGCCACATTTCCCTTCTCAGTCAGAGTTAGAACATGTGCCTTCCCTCCCACTCGCTGAGACAGACAACCCCAAAGTCCCATCTAGGGCCTGCCTCCTGTTCTGAGTCTGGCATCTCTGGGAGATGTGCATTTCTACCAAAACTGGAAGTGGCTTGGCATGAACTGACAATCTATAACTCAAAATTGAGTTATCTAGCCAGACTAATATACAGTAGTAAATAGGAATGGGATCAACATAATGAACTCAGTTCCAAAACCGGAAAAGTTAAGAACAGCACCACAGCCGTGAACTCACTATCACAGCTGTAATCGCCTATGTTAAACTATCTGTCAGACTTTGGTTCCCTTTTCTGGGGCATACCTTCTTGGTCATTATCTTGCCAATGTGTGACTTTGCCTTGAGTGAGGTTCTTTGTGTCCATTATTTTCATGGCCACATAAGAAGTATACATCAGAGCATATTCCCAACTCGGGGGCTTCAGAATGCTGGCAGGCTGCTTCCTGCTGGTTGGACAGGTTTAGGGAGACAAAGTTTGTTTTAAGGGGTGAACTATAATAGAATTTTGCAAGCCTAGCCCATAAGTTCTCTGGTAATACTAGGCAGCAAAAAACTTTAGAAGGTCAATGGACTCTATTTCCATCAGTTCTGGTCACAAGTAAATAAAGACAAAGTTCTCATCGGTACATTGCTTTTTAGCCTGGAAATTCTGGTCTCTTGTTTACTTGCTTCGGTGCCCTGTCAATCACTCACTTGCTCAATTTAATAGTGACTACCTTCAGGCCAAATAAAACAATTGGCTTCAGTAGGAAGGCAACATCTTTAATCTAATGTTTCCCACTGGGCTGGCTCCTACTGTCTGATAGTCTTAATGGTTTGTCCAGTCTTATCTCCTGCAAAGACTGTTTCTTGATTTAGAGACTCATTTTATCACTGCCTCCATTTGGGCACAAATGGCATTGTTTCCTGTCAGAACTGATTTACAAGGCCCTGTATTATAAGACTCTCAATTTAGATTGCAGGCCAAAGAAACAGAAAGTCTACCTTGCCAGAACTTCCTTCTCTTCTTTTTCTCCTTCCAAGTGGCCAGTTCTAACTTGAATTCACCTCTCTGCTAGGACTTGTCAGGTAGCGAAAAAAAAAAATTTTTTTTTATTTTAAAAAATAAACAGCTGTCAGCGAGGAAGACCTTCCTCTGCCCTACAAGGTCCTTCTAGCTGGACTTAGAAGCAAATTGACATGAGACAGATTAACAGGAGAAAATCAAATTTAATAGGCGTACATACAGGGAATGCACAAAAACATGAAATTCCAAAGACAGCGAGGCAACCGGAAGCTTACGTGAGCTAAAGGGTCTGAGGATCCAAAGGGGAAAAAGGCCATTAACAAGAAGGTGAAAGGAGATGTTTTGAAAAACAAAGGTTGCCCTATTAGGCAGATAAACTTCTTAGGTAAAGGGGAGTATCTGTTAATTGCCTGGTACATGCTGTCCTTTCCAATGTAAATCTAGGCAGCTGAGGACCTGGAAAAGAGCTTTGCCTGCACCTACTGGGTTTTGATTACTTTTAGCTCAAAATAATGTTCGGGCCAGAGTGACCCATCTTGGAGCAGCCTGCCCTTGGTCCCTACATAGCCTATAGATAAAAATATTAACAGTTTGGTTGGCACGTGGTCTTAGATTTCTCCAAGTCATTTGGCAAATATTTTGTTACAACATACGTATTGTCAACAGTTTTCTAGTCCAACATTTATGTCTTCACTCCAGGCCTCCTAATCACTGAGCCCCTATAATATTGTTAAGTGTGGTTTCTACACCTTCACTCCCAGATACCATGGTCTGTATTAATTGGAATATCAATTCCACCACGGTTAGAGAGAATCCAAAATAATAAAAGCTTAAACAAGAGAGTTGTTTATGTCTTAATGAGAAGTCATCTAGAAAGTCATGGGCGGATGTAAAGGCTCCCTAATAATCAGGGATCCAAGCTCACTAGATCTTCTTGTCTGGCCCTTTTCAGTAGGTGATTTCTATTTAGTGGTTTGGCTGCTCCAGCCATCATCAGTATGTGTGCATTCTTGCTAAAGAGGAGGTCACAGAAAGGAAGAAAGGCACAGCATAAAAGTAGCATACCTCACTTCTGTTCATATCCCTTCAGCCAGAATTAGGTTGTAGGGGAGGAAAATAATCTTTATCACCTATCCATCTTGGATTTTCCCACTGAAAACCGGTAAATTAGATTGGCCAAAGACAGACTAATGAGAGAAAGAAAAGCAGAAGTTTATTAACATGTATGTCGTGCACGTGCCCTTGGGAGCACCCATTCAAGGCACATCCCAAAGGGCTGGTTAGAACTTGGGTTTATATACCACTTTAGGCTAAACAAAGGAAAAGAGGTTCGGGGCTTCTGGGCAGGGGAGTTTTAAGTTATGGGAAGGTGACCAGATAAGCATGATACACACATTTATTTATTGAGATTTGTTATACACATTTAACGGGGGGATCTTTTCCATTGATAAATTGCTAAGAGTCTTCCACTTCCTGGTATGGGAGAGGGAGACATCTTTTACAAATGTAAATCTCCCTTACAAGGGAAAATGTGTGCCCTGTTTTTAGAGCTTTTCCTGCCTATGCTGATTTTGAATGACTGTTAGCTCAAAATAAATCCATATGCCAAAGAGGCAATTTGGGGGTGGCATAGTACAGTGCCCTTTGAAATGTTAAGCCCATACAGCTACAGGGTGCCAGGGAAATGTAGTTGAAATGTAGTTGTTTATTATTTAAGAAGAGAAGAACAGATAGCTGGGGAAACTAATGGTCTTTTCCATTCCTTTGTCTATATAACTGAAACAGAAATTGAACAACATGAAACCCCCCCTGTTTGTGTTGCCATGTGGACTGGGGAGACCTAGGGATCTGAGGCCTCAACCCAGCCCATCCAAAACATATGGCTGGAGGCTCTTGGTCTCATCACAAGAAAGAATTCAAGGGCAGACATAACACAAGCAGGAACGTTCATTAAAGAGAAAGTATACTCTCAAGATGTGAGTGGGTTTGCTCAAGAAAGAGCTGTGCGCCCTGGGGTTGAGGTTTCTATCTTTTATTGACAGTTGTTAACAAGGGGGGTAAAACAGGCATTACTTGAGGCAGGGATTTCTTGGTAGCAGGGTCACAGACTTTTGGTCAGGAGTTATTTGGTCAGGGGTTTCCCGTCATGGCCCCCTTAGAGAGGTGATTTTAGCATGTGAAGGTAGTGTTATGAGGGACTAATGTGAACTGTGGCCTACTTTGTCAGCCATCTTGGGCCTGTCTGGTTTGATCCAGTTTCTTGTGGTTCTGTTTGGGAGTGCTGCCAGGACAGGCCTCTGACTTCCTCCCAGTTGGCCAGGACTTCCTTTTTGCTGGCCTCTAGGCATGTGTTAGAACCTAACTGCCTACTCTAGCATTTGCATTACCCTCTGATATTTTCTACAACAGGCTATTCTAGTAAAAGTGCTAGTCAAACCCACAAACTTAATTTCTCCATTCATTGATGCATCAGAACCATCAGTTTGCAGTCTATGGGTCTAGAAGGCAAATCTAAGTTTCAAATTCTGCATCCTTGATTATTAAAAGAAGCTTACATTTAATGATAATCTCAGGTGTAGGATGATTTCAGGAACAAAAAAACAAGCCTACTTCCAGACACAAAACAACAAGCACAAAAGAGGGGGAAAAAAAACCAAAACAAACAAACAAAAAAATCCTCTCCCTTCCACCTTTAACTAGAAACATAGTCGTCCACATTTAGATATAAAAAGCTTGGAAATGCAAGTACCTGGAGATATAAACACATGACTGTGAATGAGTTTCTGTGGATTTCACACCCTGTGGGGTAACTACAGTCTACCACATTTGCTATTCAAAATAAATAATAATACCCCTGTTACCATACCTCAAATTCTTAGGATCCCTCAATCACATCCTCTTCAGACTGCATTTATCCTCAGCACATGACTAGGACAGGAAAAAGCAGCTGTCTTTTTCTTAGAACAGGTCTGAGGGTGTACTCCATATGGCTTCACAATATATAAATGTACATTTTTAAAAAGTAATTATTTTCCTTTTTAACTTTTTTTCAAATTTCAGTTTTGGAATTACATGAAATCCGGAGGAAAATAAACACTAATTCTCAGTAGATAAAAATTTCAACAGTGAACAAGATTTTGCAAGTGTTCAAACACAAATGAATTTTAGACAACGCTTTATTTTAAAAATGTTAAATTTTAAAAAGCAATATATTGACTCTTCAGAGAAGGTGGTAGTGTTGAACTTATGCTTTTGGTGGTTTTTATTATTATTGTTATTGTTATTTAAATAAAATTGCTTTTAAAATAGCATATGCCATTAAGATTTTTAGTCACAGAAATAATGAATTCAACATGTCATAAGTATTTTCAGGGCAGATATAAAATGCAAATCCATGTCTGAGCATTTAGGTATTATTTTGTCTATCAGGACAAGCTAACAAAGAATCTCGGCTCCTTCTCCAGCAGCCCCCCACTGTAATGAGGACTACATCAAACATATTTATCACTTTTTATTCTTCTTCAGTTCAACCACACTCTGAATTGATTACCATTGCTCTGATATTCCCAGTATTTTGACATAATAAGGTATAATATCTAGAAACTAATTTTCCGTTGACCATTTAGAAGATGCTATTTCATAAGTGCCAATTTTTCTACTAACATATACAAGACAAGTGGTAATTCCAAAGAGATGGCATTTAAGTAATTATATTTCAAAATCATTAGTCTTTTATGTTCCCTCTCTCCTTTACCCCAACCAAGCTTCTCTTTGACCAGCATAGAGAGGAGTTAAGCAGACCTATCTGTGTAATTTGGCTCATACAACCTGCATAGGGACCCACATTAGTTCCATCTATGCACACAAATGTTAGCTTCAAATTCCATCCCTCTTTATCTCATACTTGAACCTTGAGCACTGCACAATCAACCTAGACATTATATACCTCTAGCTCCAAGTGTTGTTGTTCATGGCCTCTGCTTTATTTGCGATTACTTTCCTGCTTTTAGTAATCCCACTGCTACCTCCCTCCTGTACGCTCCTTTAAAATCTCACGCTTACCTGGAGTTTGTATTTAACACACTGTAATTGCTGTGTTCATAACTGCCCTGGTTTTCAGACCATGAATAAGAACATTGCCTATACCTAATTCATCTTGTTTACACCAGCATCTAGAACAGCACCATACATAATAACACCTTAATGAAGTCTTCTCTAATGAACTCATAAACATAAGAATATGAAAGTGCTTGTAACAGCCGGAACGCACAGTGCCATGGAGTGGTAGTGGAAGGAGCAGGAGGGTGGGGGGGATGAAGGGGGAGAATGTTTAACAAACTGTTACAGGAAAGTCACCATTAAACATTCACCTCTCATAGTTCTGACTCATGGGCATTTTCCAAACTTAAAGTTGGTTTGGATGCAATTACAACCGTATTTATAAAATACAGAAGTATTGAATTGGGTGAACATTTTTATTCTCTTAATTTGCAAAGACTGAGATTTTGCCCAAGCCAAGTAAGAGGCATCCTTAAGTATCAGATTCTGATGCTAAACCAAATTTTATCACCTGACTTTTCTGGGCTAGCAGCTAGAGCACCTGTGATAGCTCAAAATGAAAGTCTTCTGGTGACTAGCATCTACCACATCTAGCAAGCCTTCAAAAAACCTTCCAGAAGAGTCCAGAATGGGCCATTCATTATAAAGCAATGTGGAGAAGCCATCAGAATGGTCTTTTGTGTCTTGACAAGAACGTAACAATATAATATTTGGTTGAGTATTGAGTTTACTAATAAAATACATAATAGAGGAAAGCAATAGATAAATGAATTATTTTTAAAATTTTCAATAAATTTTTAAATTTATTTCTACAGCTTCTTCAGTTACAGCTAGCATTTATACACTGTTTCATCTTAGATAGGCTTTAATCATTAAGAACTAAGACTTCTAGCATTTACACTGAAATGGCATGGGCATAGCAAAAGTCACTCACACTGTTATAAATTATATAACAATAGTAATAGTAGTAATAAGGAACAACAATGGAAGGTAATTAAAACTGTTTTGTTCTTGGGAAGATTTACCTAAGGCCTTCTGTGAGCCAGACTGATAAGAGGTAGCATTCTTCTCTTCTGCTATAGTATTTCTGATTTTTTCCCCCTAATATTAGAGAGAATTTGGAACAAACAAACAAATAAACCACAATCACTTGAGAAAGAACCTGTTTTGTAAAGTGATTTCACAAAGGGTACCTGAAGGAATTGATCCAGCTACAAAACCACAGCCAATTCTATATGGTATGAGAAGCCCTAAGAGACTCAACCCTCCTCATAAACAGTTGCTTTTTCCTGAAGCTTGCATGTCCCTGCAGTATCTTGCAAGGTAGACTCCAACAGAAAGAAAAAGAAACAGGCTGTAATGTCCTCCCTTAGGATTAATCAGGCAGCAAGATAGAACTGGATTGCTTATTTATTTACTTGTTCAGAAAATAGTAGTGTTTGGTGTGTACTCAGAGTACTAGTACCTGAGGCCACAGTCAACCAAGACAAGTTGCTCAGAGTCCAGTAGGGGGAGACACACATGCAAGACAATGTATGTAATCCATTTTTAAACACAGCGCCTCCCAGCATACAGTCAGGACACAAAGAATTCTATCAGCTTATCGAGGAAAGTCTTCATAGCGCAAATAACACATAGAGAAATGTAAAAAAAAAAAAAAAAAAAAAAAAAGGCAGGGAAATGAAAGAGATGGGGTCTCTTAGAAATAGAAAAGGACATCAGAGTAATGACAAATGTGTTGATATGGCTGGAAGATGTAAGGAAAGGCTGCTAAGGAGTTAAGGTAGGAAAGATGGTAAAGGTTGATATCACGAATGCCTCTGCAAATCACACTAGGTGCCTGAATATGAACCTGAAGTCAACAAAGAGCCTGAAAATAAATTGTGAATAGGTGCAATGGGGAGACCCCTCAGGGAACTATTCCAGTAGTCCAGGAGAAAAATAATAAAGGCTTGAATGAATCAGTGATGGTAAAAATAGATAAGAAGCGGTTCAACCAAGAAATGTTAATGAGAAAATATATATAAACACTAGATTGTTGCCTGGCAAAGAGAAATTACTAAATATGTATTGGTATACATGTTGCATTTATTATCCACAAGCAAATTACTTTTAGTAAAGTAGCAGGCTCAGGAAAAGCTCCTGATTGTTGAAGGTATTGATAAGGATCCTTCTATTTCCAGCAATACAACAGCAATAATGGCCCTAGATCTAAGCATGAGAGAGGCCTATGCCTGAGTACAGCACTATGGAGAGCCTGAAATGTTTCTTTTCTGGCCACACCCAGCTTCAAAGGGTAAGGAATATAGATTCAAGGAGACCTGCCCAGTTAGAGTCTCTAGTCCTCCTCTTCTATATCACGCTCCTGGTACTGGAACCCAAACTGCATGTCCATGTAACCTTAACCTGTCCCACATTTTGCTAGTATCTCTTCCTTGTGTTGCCCATGCTAAGAGCAAACTTGCCACTGGTATTCTCATCATTAGGCTGGAGGGGGGTGACTATGGGAAAACTGTGGGTGGGGTCAGGGATGGAGCCCCGGATGCATAGATGCCACATCTACATGCGAGTCAGGGAATCCCCTATATTATGGGATGGATGCAATGGTGGACACAGAAGGGGAGCAGGGAGCAGTCAGCAGGCCACAGGCCACAGGCCAGGGGCCCTAGGGCTAGAAGGTGGCGTTCTTTGTAGCACAGATACATGGAGAGTCCAAGCATTCTAAATTCAAAACTTGGCCTTTCATATCATTATGAAGGTTTATTTGTTAAGATTGGAAGATAGAACTTGTTTTATTTGATGACTTAATTTATAATACTTAAATATGTAGAGAGATGATAATATAGACCTCTATTTGCACACCTGTCCTGAGCCCTGCAAAGATTAGGGATGGAAGTTTATGTAAAACTGAATTTTCTTGAAAAACCTTAGCAAACAAAATTCTTATCTTAGATAACACTCAACAAATACTTACAAATACAGAAATGCTTTTACAAGAAACTGAGAAATATTTCCAAAATCACAGAAAAACAGAGATAGATATAAAACAAAGAAGAAAAAATAACATGAGGAATATGATAAGAAATGTCTTCCAGATCAAAGAGGAGAATAAAAGGAAAAGAGGGGAAACAAAAAGAAATAATGTCTAAAAACTTTTAGGATTTAAAGAGATATGATTCTTCAGATACAGGGAGCTCAATCCATCCCAAGCTGAATACATAAAAACGAATCAAAACCTAAACTTCTAACAGTAAAAATTCATTTTAAAAAAGGGAGGATTTCGGGCGCCTGGGTGGCTCAGTTGGTTAAGCGACTGCCTTCAGCTCAGGTCATGATCCTGGAGTCCCGGGATCGAGTCCCGCATCGGGCTCCCTGCTCAGCAGGGAGTCTGCTTCTCCCCCTGACCCTCTTCCCTCTCGTGCTATCTCTCATTCTCTCTCTCTCAAATAAATAAATAAAATCTTTAAAAAAATAAAAATAAAAAAGGGAGGATTTCAAAGCAATGATGGGGGAAAGATGTAATATGCGCATAGGAATAAAGGAACAAAGGAAGCCAAAAGCCAGTAGAATAATACCTTTAAACTTCTAATATAAAATAACGGTCAACACAGAATCGAGTCCACAAATAAACTATCATTCAAGAGCTAGGGCACAAGAAAGTCATTTTCAGATAAAGGTGAATACTTTATTGCAAATAAAACCTCATTAAAAAAAAAAAAACTTGTTTGAGGAAAGTCAGGAAACAAATCCACAAACATCCTAGAATCTAATATCTCATTTTAGAACAAAGAAAATCATAGACATGAATAAATTGAAAGAAACATTAACAGTAAAAGTTGATCATTATCATCATGATAATATCAAATTTGGGGAGTGTTATGGTTGAACTGTGTCCACCAGCATTCATATATTAAAGTCCTAAACCCCTAGTAGTTCAGAATGTGACACTACTTTGAGATAGGGTCTTTACAGAGACGATGAAGGTCATAATGATGTCATGGGGGTGGGCCCTAATCTGAGTAGAGTCTTCATAAAAAGGGGAAATTTGGACACAGTGATATGCACAGAAGGAAGCTGATACAAAGAAACATAAGGAAAAGATGACCTTCTGCAAACCAAGAAGAGCATCTGAAACTGACCCTTCTCTCCCAGCCCTCAGAAAGAACCAATCCTGCCAACACCTTGATTCTGGATATCTAGATACCAAAACTTTGAGACAACAAATTTCTGTTATTTAAGCCACCTAGATTGTGGCTAAAAATGGAAGTTAGAATTATAATTTTGTAATTAATGACACATAGGACTGGGGTAGCTGTAAAACTTCCTGAGGCCCAAGAATATGATGGAGGTATTAACATCAGATTTTAAGCATGCATGTGAAAATTATGATGAATAAATAACAGAAATAGGAAGTGTACTTCCAAAATCAACTGGGGGTGGAATAGAATTTAAAACAAAAGCTTAATTAAAAAAAAAAAAAGGCAGTAAGTAAGGAGGAAATACATAAATACAGGGAAAACACAAAAAGAAAGTACACACTAAGATGGTAGAGGTGACTGCAGATATTAATATGGCATTTATTTTAAAATAAACTAAATTCAACAGTTGAAAGAAAAAGATAGGATTAAAAAGTAACATCTGGCAATATCATTTACAAAAATCAAAAGAACATGCTCACATATAACCAGGTGTCTACAAGAACATCTGAGAAGCAGTTTGGGAAAAGAATTACAAAAAAAAAAAAAAAAAAACCATAGGAGTGGTTATAAGAGTAAAATATCCTTTGGGTATGTCTTTAAAATGCATGGCAGGGCGCCTGGGTGGCTCAATTGGGTAAGGGTCTGTCTTAGGCTCAGGTCAGGATCCCAGAGTCCTGGGATCGAGTCCTGCATCGGGCTCCCTGCTCCACAGGGAGCGTGCTTCTCTCTTTGCCTCTGACTCTCTCTCTGTATCTCTCTTCTCTCTCTCTCTCATGAATAAATAAATAAAATCTTAAAAAATAAAATAATAAAATAAAATAAAATGCATGGCAGACGGGTGCCTGGGTGGCTCAGTTGGTTAAGCCACCAACTCTTGATTTCAGCTCAGATTGGGATAGAAATTTCAGGGTCCTGAGACTGAGCCCCACCCCATGTCAGGTTCTTCACAGGGGCGTGGAACCTGCCGAAAAGTCTCCCTCTCACTCTCCCTCTGCCCCTGCCCCCCACCCCCGCCCTCACCTCCCACCCACACACATGCAAGCGCCTGCGCTCTCTCTCTGCATAAAAATAAATAAAAATAAAATAAAATGCATGGCATAGTTTTATAAATTATTTTTTTAAATATCTTAAATAACAGTATTTCCCATTCCCACTAGAAGGTGGCATATGTTATTTATATAACAATAGATAATTAGGTAGAAAATATTAGTTCTTTTTGTTTTAATATCTGAAAAATATAGTTTTTTCATAAAAAATTTACTTTCCTAAATTAAAACATTAAATCTCCACAAAGACAAGAAACTGCTTTCTTAAGAGTACCTTTTCTGCACTAAGTATAAATGAATATCATACATTATAAAAGATAACTTTTGAAGCAAATTTGATAGTCATTAAATGATTAGTATAGTACTTGTCTAGAGATTGCAAAATGAAGTAAAGTTTCAACTAGAAACATCTAAAGTATATGTCTTCACTTTTTCAATAAATCATATACTAAGTCAGCTGAAAATTAATATAGTAATTACTTATGATTGGACAGATAAAAATATTACTACTTATAACTCATCAAGCAAGCAAAGAATTAGTGACTTCAAATATGTGAAAAGAGATCATTTTAGAGATAGAAAATAACATTTTTCGGATTTGCTAGGAAAACAATCATTATTGACTTTTTTTTTCAGGGTTACAGTACATCTGTTTCCCAAACTTAATTAAAAACAAAAAAAAACAGATTTTTTTCTATATTTTCATGTACATAATTTATGTAGTGTTAAACACATTAAGAAGTATTAAAACAAATGAAGAAATTCTAGGAGTATCTGACTGCTTCACATTTAAAGTAATGGTCTTTGCACTGACATGAGTTTGAACTGGGTAATTCTTGGTTGTATGTGGGGGAGGAGGAAGGAGCCTGTCCTGTGCATTGCAGGATGTTGAGCAGCATCCCTGGTCTTTACCCATTAGACGTCAGCCGCAACTCCCTGGTTCTTCCCACTCCCTCCCCAAAGTTGTGATGATCAAAAATGTCCACAGAGGGCGCCGGCGTGGCTCAGTTGGTTAAGCATCTCCTTTGGCTCAGGTCATGATCTCAGGGTGCTGGAATCCAGCCCCATACTGGTCTCCCTGCTCAGTGGGGAGTTTGCCTCTCCCTCTGCCCCTTCCCCTGCTCGTGCTTGTGCTCTCTCTCTCTCTCTCAAATAAATAAATAAAATCTTTAAAAATGTCTATAGACATTGCAAAATGTCTCCTGTGGAGCAGTCAACCCTGGTTGAGAATCACTGATTTAAGCTGAATATTTCTAGCTTTTTCTTTTTCTTTTTTCTTAGTGATGCTTCCATAGTCTCAGATTTATTTAATTTCATTTTAGATTATAAATATGCCCAATATATCTAAGACAATGATTGACACTTGAATGGAAGCAGTGATATTTATATAAAGCACATCTTTTATAGGGTATTTTTTAAGTAGATTGAAACATTTTTAGTTCTCTAATATGATTACTAAAGAAGCTCATGAGCATTCTGTGTGGTTGGCACGATGTATTAGTTAGGGATCTCAGTTGCAAATAGGACCATCGTGCAAATTTCATTTAAAGAGCAGTTTGGGATATCTCATGCAATCCAAGGGCGGGAGGCCATCTGGGATATCGTGAAGCCCAGAAATATTCTCACTCCTCTTATCTGTATATGCCTACTTTATGTTTTTAAAAAAAATATTTTAAACATTTTACTATGAAAATTTTCAATTATATACGAAATTCTAGGGAAGAGTATAATTAACACCAATTCACCCATAACTCAACTTCTTCAATTACAATAGTCTGTATTCTTGTCTCATCTTTTACTTCCCTTTTTCATTCTGTACTATTGAAGCATACAAAAGCATATTCTAAACATTATAACATATCATTAGTAAATATTTCTGTACATACTGCTGAAAGATGTGCACCGTTTTGTAATATAGCCATAAGCCATTATTACATGCAAATTCAAAATAAAATTAATTTGTTGATACTGTCAAATAGCCCTTCAGTGTTCAACTGTCGTTGGTTGTCTCTTAAATGTCTTTTAATCGTTGATTTGTTTAAACCAGTGTCCAAACAAGCTCAACATTTAGCACTCGTTTGATCTGTCACTTAAATCTGTTTCAATCTATAACAATTCCTAGGTCCTCCTTTTTTTTTTTCCTAGTCCCTTTGATTGGTCAAAGAAACTGAATTATTTGTCTTGTAGAATTTTCTAAATTAAGGATTTTGTTAACTATCTTTATCATTTAATATTTCTTTCTCCTATGTCTATCCTCTAATTTGGTATTTAGAGCTAGATGCTGATCAAACTCATGTTCAAATTTTTGGCAAGAATATTTCATAGGTTGCACTATAATAGTTCTTACTGCATCATATCAGAAGACAAGAAATGTTAAATAGTCTCTTTTTTGTGAAGTTAAGTTCCCCATCTCTGCTTTGTTCTTTATTAAATGTCTATTTGTCCAAAATTATGTGTTTAGCATTATGTAGCTTTAATGTGCGCAATGATGCCATATTGACAACTAGTTTTGTTTCAAGTCACAGTGGGACCATTATCAATGACTCTGTTTTTGAGTGGATTCTAAATCATGCTTGAGCAATAACAGCATCAGGGCATTAACGGGATAACTCCCCGAATATTATCTGAAGAGGCTAAAACTCATTCAAATGTATAATCGCTAGTAAATTTGTTTAAAACAAAAATGTCATAGCCTTATAATCACACTATAAAGCTGGTGACAACACTAATAATCATGATCCCCTAGATGTGACTTAGTGCTTTAGACCTTACTAAGCAGTTTCACACCCATAACTTCATTCAGTTCTCAAGACAGATGAGAGGCAATGCTGGGAAGCTGGCTTATGCATTCAGGGTGGATATGGTGCTGCGTGCCTACCTGAGAGCCCATCTCTCGTGCCCTAGCAGAAGGGGCTTGAGGGTTGACAATATGATCACTTGTTTAATGAATACAATGTTTCTGCCAATGATTGCTTACTCAATTTTAATAATCAACTTTAGAATAAGAAAATAAAAGTGGCAAAACTGAACTGGGTCTTGACAGACAATATTAATAAATCAGGACACACAGGTTAGAAGGGATCATCTACATCATATTTTGGACGAGGAAACTGAAGAAACATAAAAACGAGGCAATCATCCGTGGGTGTTGTGTTTACATTTATTAATTTACCTGGCAATTTACTAAGTAATGATTATTAATTGCTGATTATTATCTGTGCATAAAAATGTAATATTACCCAATACTACACTAGACTGAGACATTAAAAATTCAAAATTAGATCTCTCTGAGAAAATGTTGACAGAAGGCCTGTCAGCGAGATGTATGCACTAGTTCCTAGCCAGACTGTTTCAAAGACAGGAAAAGAGTAAAAAATAAATCAAACATGGATGCTCATGAAGACAGGAAAGATTATTTAACTTCATTATATTAAATATAACTATATCCTTTCTGGCTTGATAAATATTTAAGGGTCTTGTATATTCAAAGATCTAAAACTGTTGTTATAGAAGCATAGCTATGGATTGGGAAGAGCCTGACCTCAAGCATGGAGGTTAATGCAAAATGTGAGAAGCAATCGAAATAAACAATTAAAATGAAAGATGACTGTTGCAAGTGCCATTCAAATACGACAGGTAAAAACTATAGAAAGCTAATTCCATCTAGAGGTAGTTAGAAAGACTACACGAAAGAGGTGACAATTTTAAAGGAAGAATAGCATTCAGGCCTTCTAGGCAGAGAAAACAGCTTGAACAAAACACAGAGGTTTTAAAAAAAGTTCAGGTCATGTAGAGGGAACAATAAACATCATGGCTTGAGGAAAGAGTAACACAGAGGGAAGATAAAGTCAAGAGATAAAAGCTCAGGGGGTGAAATTGGGAGTGCTTGGAATCCATACTAGGGAATGGGCTTAATTTTACTGACAGTGGGACAGCTTCAAAGTATTTTTAGCATGGACACACATGTTTTATACACTGATGTAGAAACATTCTTCTATCAGCTATATTAAAGAGTAATTTAGAAGGAAAAAGGGTAGGGCACCTGGATGGTTCAGTCAGTTAAGCATCTGCCTTCAGCTCAGGTCATGATCCTGGGCTCCTGGGATCGAGCCCTGCGTGGGGCTCCCTGCTCAGCGGGGAGTCTGCTTCTCCCTCTCCTTCTACCCCTCCCCCTACCTGTGCACTCTCTCTCTAATAAATAAAATCTTTAAAAAATAGATAAGTTGGGGCGCCCGGGTGGTTCAGTCGGTTAAGCATCTGCCTTTGGCTTGGATCATGATCCTAAGGTCCTGGAATCGAGTCCCATGTCGGGCTCCCTGCTCAGCAGGGACCCTGCTTCTCCCTCTCCTGCTCCCCCCGCTTGTGCTCTCTCTCTCTCTATCAAATAAACCTTAAAAAAATAAAAAAAAATGAGTAAATAAAAGGAAATGTCCATCAACAGATAAATGAATAAAGAAGATGTGGTGTGCATGTGTGTGTGTGTGTATGTATACACACACACACACACACACACACAATGGAATATTATTCAGCCATCAGAAAGGATGAATACTTATCATTTACATCGACGTGGATGGACTGGAGGGTATTATGCTGAATAAAATAAATCAATCAGAGAAAGACAATTATCATATGGTTTCACTAATATGTGGACTATAAGAAAAAGTGCAGAGGACCATAGGGGAAGGGAGGGAAAACTGAATGGGAAGTCATCAGAGAGGGAGAAAAGCCATGAGAGACTCTTAACTCTAGGAAAAAAACTGAGGGTTGCTGGAGGCGAGGGGAGTGGGGGATGGGGTAACTGGGTGATGGACATTAAGGAGGGCATGTGATGTGATGAGCACTGAGTGTTATATGCAACTGATAAATTATTGAACTCTACATCTGAAACTAATGATGTACTATATGTTGGCTAATTGAATTTAAATTAAAATAAGCTATAAAAAAAGGGGGGTAGAGAAGGTTGAGGAGAGAGCCAACTAATCTCTAAATTAAGAATGAAAGTAGGGAATGAAAAACAAGCAAGATGACGAAAGAAATAGCTTGGCCATGACCACATGATGGCTAAAACCACCTGTGCTTCCACTTGTCAGTCAGGCTTTTGTGTGTACACTTCTATTTGAGTTTCTAAATAATGTAGTTTTATAATAGCAACAGCCATATCAACTGGATAACAGTATAGATGTACACAGTTTTATTCTTTCTGCCATAAAACAGTATCTAACAGTGACAACCACAACATTTAATAAGTTTTCATTTAATGAATTTTTTAAAGGACAAGTATGAAAAATTGTACTCTGTAAACACAAATGAAGACCACAACCATTAAAAAGCCTACCTGCATATTTATTTATAGAATCACTCAATGTTTCTATATAAAATATATGGTTGGATATGTGAAAATACGTATCTTTGGGACCAGAATAAGTTCTTAAACTTGGAAAAGATTTGCGTGAGAAATGGAGGGAGAATTAATCCAGAAATTAAATTTTATATCTGGGTGAAAATTTTTATTTATTTTATTTTTAAAGATTTTATTTATTTGCCAGAAAGAGAGCACAAACAGGGGAAGCGACAGGCAGAGGGAGAAGCAGGCTCCCTGCCGAGCAAGGAGCCTGATGTGGAACTCGATCCCAGGACCCTGGGATCATGACCTGAGCCGAAGGCAGACGCTCAACCAACTGAGCCACCCAGGCATCCCTGGATGAAAATTTTTAAAAATCATAAGATGATCAGTTTGCTACCATCTAGAAAGAGTAGGAAGTACATCATATATAAATCAGTGTATATGATTATTAGAAAGAAAATATCTGAGTAGTTGGTATTTCTCTATATGGCAGAGAAGCCAACATCACTGGTGAGAGGAAAGCCCTCAACAAACTATGTAAAGTCAGGGCTTGAATCAGATCTTTGTTTCCATCTTATGTAAATTTCTGAACACAATTTAAATCAACATCCTGTTGCAAGATATAGGAACAAATAGAATGCCAGTTAATTTCTAGTGTCTTCCTGTCACCTGGGTCCCATGGGGTCTCACTAGATGTTACCGTCACTCCATCAGCCAGCCTAGGGTAGCCCCAGGGGACGGTCTCCCTTTTTTGTTATATTTTGTTGCTTTTAGTTATTCCTTTATAATGGGGATATTTTTCTATGTAAATTAGCTTTTCTCTTTCACATTTAAATGTATTCAGTCTCCTCCCAAATCAGATTGAAGCATGCGTTTATCTGTGGCTGATGAGGAACAGGGGCAAAGTGGGATCATTACAACAGGAATTGGAATGATCTGATCACTTGTTTACAGCCTCTTAAACTAACCTGGAAGTGGCTGTACTCTTCATCCATTCATTTCTTCATCCAACCAGTAGGTATTTCCTGAATGCCTATTTTATTCCAAATACTGTCCTAGACACCAGAGATACATTGTGAACAAATCTCTTTTCTTCATGGAGTTTATATACTAGTTATGTTTCCAGAAAAGCAAATGGGTAATATTTTAGGTGGTGATACATTCTATGGGAAAACAAAGAATATTAAGGAGAGTAATGTCAACTTAGGGTTGGGGTGGGGTGAAGGGAAAGTGTTATCTTTAAAGGGAACTCAGTAAAGGCCCTGCTGATAAGATGACATCTGAGCAAATCCTAAAGGAAAAGAAGTATTGAACTATGTGGATAAATGTGAGAAGAGAATTCCAGGCAAATGAAAGAGCAAGACAAAGGACCTGAGAAGGGAGAGTGCTTGGCTTGTTTGAGGAAGAATAAGATTGACCAGTAAGGTTGAAGGGGGAGTAAGTAAGGGTAACAGTGTGATCTGTCCCCGGGTCTTAATTTACACAGATCAGAAAGTATCAATGAAGGAATGTTCCAGAGAGAAAATGACATGCCACACCACACAGAACCACATAGGGAAGCAGTAGGTTTTGTAAGGAGACAGAAGCATGAGTGAGGGGAAAGCATAGGACGCAGCTTTTATTGGGGTTTCTGTGGGAAAAGCAAGGCGGGGCAGGGTAGATAGCTTAGGATTGGCTAGTTTCAATAATTCCAGCAGATTTGGGAACACTGGGAGAAGTAAAATCTGTAGTTTTCTAATATCTGGCTGTTACTTGGTTTAGGAGAGGAGAAATACTGTTTGGCTGTGGGAGTTAGATAGAGGAGGTGGTTGGAAATGTGGACTCAGGATTGGCTGGAGGGTTCGCCAGGTGATTTTCACGTACCTGTAAAAACTGGATCACGGGGATGTAAACAGATTTGGGCATTAATTTGGTCCCATGACTAGTGGATGCCAAATATACAAACACAGAATTTAGAAAAACACAGAAGACGGTGGTAGGAAACAAGGCCAGAAAAATAAAAAGCAGCAGATGATTGATACAGGTGTCTTTAAGCCACTGTAAGTATTTTGGATTTTACTCTAAGTAAGAAAGCAGTTGAAAAGTCTTGAGCAGAGGGTGACATGACCTGACCTATATTTTAAAGGGGCTTCTGTAATTGCTATGGTAGAAACAGGTTGAGGGAAGAGAGAAGAACATCAGTAGTTTGGGTTTTTATTTATTACGTTTGAGGTGCCTCTTATATATCCAGATGTTGAGAAGCAAGTAGGTTGTATGAATATGTCCCTCATTACATATCTGGAAATCTTTGGTGTATTTCAGATTTTTTTTAAGGCCATAAAACCAAATAAGATCCTTTTAGAGAGTGGGCAGACTTATAGAAGTACAAATGAGCTCTGTGGCATTGCAACATTGTGAGGTCAGAGTAATGAGAAGAAGCCAATAAAAAAGACTCAGAGGAGGGGCGCCTGGGTGGCTCAGTCATTAAGTGTCTGCCTTTGGCTCAGGTCATGATCCCAGGGTCCTGGGATCGAGCCCCGCATTTGTGCTCCCTGCTTCGGGGGGAAGCCTGCTTCTCCCTCCTCCATTCCCCCTGCTTGTGTTCCCTCTCTCGCTGTCTCTCTCTCTCTCTGTGTCAAATGAATAAATAAAATCTTTAAAAAAAAAAAGACTCAGAGGAATAGTCAGCAAGAAAAGTATAGTGTTTTGAAAGCTACGTGAAAAACCTGTTTTGAGAAGGAAGGGATCATCAAGTGTCAAATTCTCAAATTTTTATAAGATGAGGTTGACTGGATTTAGCAATTTGAGGTCCTTGGTAAAACTGATGTGTTTTGGTGGCATAGCATGGATGAGATACTAGTTACAGAAGATTCAAGAAAAAATGTGAGGGAAGAAATTTGAGAGAGTGTAGGCCTTTTCATGGAGTTTTGTTGCATAGGATTTTGGAGAATGGCAGGGTAGAGGCTAGGCAGCTACAGATAAATGCTGGGTCAAAGAAGTTGTTTTGTTTTTAACATGGTTGCTATCACAGTGTGTCTTAGATGTCTGTGGGACTGAGTCAGCAAAGTGGGGAAAAATAAAGGTACTGGATAGAGATGGGGAAATTAATGGAGAAATGTTCTTAAGAGGGGAGAAAATCAAGTGAGCAAACAAGAGAGTTAGTCTCAGATAAGAGCAAGTATTTTTAATCCATGGCAATAGTAGATATGTAATGGCAGATGTGATGGAAGTTATTTCCTGATCGTTTCTTATTTTCTTCAGTATAATAAGAAACTCAGATTGCAGAATGGAGAGGAGGTATTGGATCTTTTCCACTTTACATCCCTGAAATATATACCATCTTCCCATCACGGACAAACAATAGCTAACCTATTTTAGTGTGTGCATTCACTGGGCCACATCTCTGGAGAAGGCTGTATCAGTATACACCACAGCTAAGGATACCCCTTTCCATGTGTAATTCAGATGTGCCTCTTTGGAGAAGTGTTGCTTTATGTCACCTCCATTAGGAATTTATTATTTAGACGAGTTTTCTCTAAGGATACTCTCTGCCCCTTGCAAATATGTTTCCACTAAATCTATCATACTGCTTGCTAGACACGTCCGGGCTTTTGTGATTCCTAGGAATATATTCAAGCTTGGTTCCAACTGAGATGGATATTAATGTTACACAAATATGTATTTACCAATTCTGTTAAGTGTTGTGAAAGAAGGAGGTAAATGTTGAGCTCAAGTCTGAAAGAGAGAAGAGGCAAAAAGGAAGAGAAGAAAGAGTATGCACAAAGACCCTGAAATGGGCCTTGGAGAAACTGGTAAGAGGCCAGTGAACCAGGAGCATAGAAAGGGGAAGAGTGATGAAAACAAGGAGTGATAAGGTTGGGGACATAGGCAAAATTAGGTTATGCAGAATCTTCTGGGTCATTTTCTGAATTTTGGTCTTTATTAAAAGACCAGTGGAAAGCCAATGAAGTCAGTTATAAAAGGTATGACATGATCAGATTTGCCTTTCAAAAGCAGTTCAGATCTAAGGCAGCCAAAGATGAGAAAATGGTTTTCCTTTTCATGCAGTGTGCCGCCAAGTGTAGGTGTGGTGGTTTAAAGGAGACAGAATCAGAATGCATGAGCAAATGCTATAGGTATTTAAAGGACAAAAGAATGAACATATGAAACAAAGCTGGGAAGGTAAGATTGATCTATTCTATCATTTAATTCTTCTACCTTGCAGCTCTATATCCCATAGACTTTAACTGTCTCAATATGTCTTAATAGTAAGTTCCTTTCCTGAATCCAGTACTGATCTCTTCTTCTTTCTCATTGAATCTTAACAAAGATCTTCTCTCCAGCTTTCCCAAAGACTCCATATGCTTAGAACTTGTACTTTCTTACAGCACACCTCTCCCTCCACTGTACTATTTCTTGCCTCTGAGTTCCCACAACTATAGCTACATTAAGGTAGTTGTACTTTCTCACTTTGGATAAATCACTCCCAGCCTATGAACCAGAGCTGTCTCTTCCTTTAGCAGTCTGTAAGAAACCCTCAGTCTTGGGGCAAGATCCAATGATGAAGTGAAAGTATTGCCCAAGACTAAGCAATCATTTATTTTAAAGCAACCAGGTAGAATTAACTGGGTTCATAATTTGATCAATTTGAGAATTTTATCAAAATAACAGTGTGCTGAAGAATTACTATTATACTAGATATTGGGTTTCAGCTGTATCTCATCATTATATTGATCCAAAATTTCCTCATACAGTTGAGAGGCCCAATTATAGAGGAGAGAGGGTGATATAGTTTTTCTTTTAATATGAGCAAAAGTTACTGAGTATGATGAGGATTAACCAGTTGTTAAGGGGCACCATAAACACTAATGAATAAGGAAACAAAAGGTTAAACTATTTTTTAAATAAGTGAATAATTGTTTTTATATGGCCAACTTAAAATGTACATATCATTATCCAAAAGCATAATTGATTTTATGAGTTTTTAAGTGTTTTCAGATTAATTGGTTCAATAATGACAATAACACCACCTAGACTGTGTATTTTTCACACAATATGTGTAGGCTTACATACATCTGCATGGTTTTCATAGTGATAGTGAGTTACTAATAGGGACAATATAATAACATTAATTCAAAAATCCCTCTGAACCATCTTTGAGACTTGCTTTCTATCTCTGCTTAGAGATTAATTTGACTTAAGGATCTCCTGACTTAATTCCACAAGTGAGTTCTCATGGGTAACCTACCATTTTTCCAGTCAATGGCAATTTGAAATGAAATTTCATCAAAGTTCAGTACAAAAGATAAGCTTTGGGCTAGGAAGACTTGAGTAGAATTATATATATATATATAAAAAGACAGCAGTCTTGTTCTTTATATTTTACATTAGAAATTACATTTATAAGGTGTGGAGGACGACACTTTCAGTTGTTTAAACAACAGACATTCCCTTCCCTGCCCTGTCCTTTGTGCATCCTACTTTCCACATTATAGAGGTGAAAAATGCCACATAGTCTCTAAAGTAGAGCATGGGCATATGACTCAATTTTCCTTAATGAAACCCAAGGTTAAGTTTGCTGATAGGTTCCTGAGAATCATTTTTGTTCTTCATAAAAAGAGGATATGCTGCCTGGAGCTGTGGCAGCCTTCTAGTGACCATGAGGAAACAAACCTATGGATACAAGCCAACACACTGAAATTGGAGAGCAGAAAGGGGGAAAGAACTTGAGTCCCTAATGTCATAATAAAGTCTCTGAGCCAACTTGGAGCCATTCTACACTTGTACGTATTTATGAGCTATTACTTTTTCTGCTTGGGTAAGTCATCTCTATTTGGGGCAAATGAACTGATTAAGTCTCTAAATAAACATGTTAATTAAACATCTTACTAGTAGTTACAAATAGAAAGGTAATGGAGAGTTCTTATCTCTAGATGCTTTTAACAGAATCTATCTTGATCGTTCAGATTGTTAATGGTAAACAAACCTGGAATTTATGAATTCATGAGGCATGACCAGCTACAAAATGCCATGGCAGCTACATAATTAACAAAATATAAAATGAAGAGTTTTATGACCATCACTTCTCTCTTTGTGTCAGCAATGCCCTGCATGCATCACTTAGAGAATTAGAATTATATTAAATCTGGGACAGGGTGGATACTAATGTTTTAAGGAAAGGCATAGAAAACTGTGTTATTAGTCCTGGACTTTATACCATATTTCACCTCAATTTCCTTTGAGTTATTAGAAAAGTTTGATACAGGGTAGTATCTCTAGACTTTGCGAATGTAATTTGACAATGGAACCCTATGTCAGTCCCTGCAACTTTCATTTTTTATGAGAAATATAAAATAACAACTCAATCAGGACAATAATATTTTGAGAAGACATCTGAACCGCAATATCTGATGCTTTCTTCCCTCTAATTAACTCTGTATGGGTTCTTCCTAACAAAAAGCCAGACTCTGAAACTGGCCACAGATAAAATTTTTATTTGAAATTGTCATGTGAGATCTGAAGAGAAATACTGTACATCCTGGAGGAATCCTGGATTTTTAGTTGAGTTCAGTAAATGGCTGTTTCATTTGAGGAATGGTGTGGGGGAGCATGCTTAAGTTAGAAGAAGGAGTATGTGTCTGGATGTTTCAGTGTCTTATTGTGGAAACTAAAATTTTGCTCTCAAATCCACTCTCTCCTTCTTACAATAATAGGATTTTTAGTTGGGCGCAAGGCTGCTTACTGTAAGACAACATTCCCCCACTTCCCTCACAGCTATGTGTGGACTCATGACAAAGTTCTGGCCAATGAGAGGTGAACGGGGTGGTTGAGTCCAATTTCCAAAGCATGGCCATAAAGGAAGGAAATATGCCCTCTGTTTTCCATTTTTATTCTTCTTTCCTCTGACCAGCAAAAATATTATACCATGAGATGGAAGTTGTTTGTTAATGATGAAAGGGCAACAGAATAGAAGGAGCCTGGATTTTTGACATTTAAGGAATTACCATTCTAGCCAGGACCGAGTACCTAGGCTTGCACATGAAAGAGAAAAAATTCCTTTTTGATCAAGCCACTATGATCTTTGTTCTCTACTACTGAGCTGAACTAATATTTAAACTATTATATTCATTCACCTCCATAATGATTTGGCATTCATCCTCTCTCTATATATCTTATATTTGGTCCTTTATATACATAAAGTTTTCATTTATTTTTTTTTCCATTTTCTCATTTAAAAAAATCTCAACATGCTCAACTAAAAGTGTTATTATAATACAAAAAATGAATAGTAGTGGGCAACATCTAGCAGTTTCTGTCATGTTAGATTATTTTAGTAAATGAACAAAATAAATTTTTAGTGATGCATGGGCTTAAAATATTATTTAACAAATGTATTTCTCAATTATCACCATCCACAGATTTTCCTCACCTGTTATTTTAAGAAAATGTTAGCATTTGCCTAAAGTTCTCAATATAAACTCTTTCTTGCACCATGAGCCTTCCCAAAAATAATCAGGTAGTTTAAAACTTGTTCCTAGAAAATCATGTTGGTTGGAAGAATGTCAATACAGAAGCTCCTATATTCACCAACTTTTGTGCATGTTAAAAAGCTGCATTCTAGGGCAAAAGTACCGTAACTCTTTATAAGCATATGGAAGAAGGGTAGTATGAGGTTATTTTATTTTCCTCCCCCTATTTTTTTGGCTTTTTTTTTTTGTCTGTTCCAGGTTGGTTTTATAGATTTTATGAACTTATGCTTACCAACACTGGTAAAATGAAAAGGAATGTGAGAATGTGAAAAGTTCTTGGAAAAGAAGCCTTCTGGTTTGGAAGGAAAATCATAATGATAAAAATAAGCAATTTGTGAGAAAATAATATTTCACGTACCTAAAGAAGTCAGAGTAGGAAGTATTATCTTAAAGACAAAGAGTAAATCATGCAATGTGTGGAAAGAACTTTCCACACATTGGCCTTTCCAATATGTAGTTACCAAATGATAAGAAAAATGAGTTACAAATGGGAAAACCAGATCTGTGTGGCTGGATCCATAGTTCACAAACTTCACCAGATGTTGAACTCATTGCGAGGGCATTAAAAATATTGACTGATTTCTGCTTGCCCCTCCCCAGAGATTCTAATTTAATTAGTCTGTGATGTAGCATGTGGCCTGGATCTCTAGATCTTTTAAATCTTCCCAAATAGCTCTAATGTACAGCCAAGACTGAGGATCACTGAATTAAGGTAATAGCATCAATGTCAGATGCCAACTAATATTAAAGCAGAAGTTTGGAAATTCATTCAAAACCTTAAATTTAAGATTGCAGAAGGGTCTGAGTATAAAAATATCTCAAGCCACAGGTGAAAGCCCCTTACTCCATCTATAGGGAAGTAGATCCTTAGATTCTATAAGGTAACACTGGCCAGTAGAACTTTCTGCAGTGATGGAAATGTTCTATATCTTCGTTGTCTAATACAATAACCACTCGCCACATGTGATTACTGAGGATTGGAAAGAGGCAAGTATGACTGAAGAAATTACTAATTTTGAAATAGTTCTAAATTTTGAATATTTTGCTAATAAATATTTTAAAATTAATATTATAATTAAAGTTTAATTAATTTACATGTAAATTTAAATAGCCATAAGTGGCAATGGCTGTCTTACTAGATAGCACAGCTCTAAGATAAACTCAAAGAACATCAAGTTGGAATATAATCTGATTCCACAGATTTTCAATATTGATAAAATGAGTGGCCTATTTTAAATAAAGTTGTACAGAGCATATATTTGCAAGGGGAAAAAAAGCACCAATTTCTTTAAAGTTCCAAAGAATATAGTCATATTCTTATAACTGCAGAAAGAACTACAAGCTTAAATCATCCTTTGTAAATCTAGAACTGCTGTACAAATAGATTTATAAACAGACCTTCAGAACAAAAATCCAGTTGTAAGTATGAATTTATATATGGTTTTTATTTTGATGTTGGGCCACTTTATATATATAAAAGTACATCAATGAGCGTCATGTCTAAAATAAATTCATATGAAGGTACACGTATAGAGATATAAACTAAGTATCTGTGCCAATAATATAAGCATGCATTCTTTTTTCCATCTTTACTTGAATAACTAGAATTGTGTGCTTACTATAAACTAGATGCTTATAGCTTTAGATGCATATTCTCATTTTATTCTCATAATCATCTACTGAGGTAAGTACTGTCATCCATATTAAACACATGAAGGTAAGGATCATAGCAGTTCATAATTTTTTTAAAAATTCACCCAATTCATGAATGTTACAGTTGAATGCTGCATTCTGTCTTCATTATAGTAACTGACAAATGTTTTTATAATTACATAAGGATATTTAATAATGTTAATTTTATTGCTATTCAACATTTCAATACCACTACTGAAATAAATGCTCTATCAACAGAAAATAATTGCTTACTGTCTGAGCAAGGTGTTATTTGTGAACCCATTTTCATTTTGTTACTATACCACTTATATTTCTGTAGCTCTAGCTCTCCAACAGTAGCTTGAACAAAGCCAAATTCTAGAAACCACAGTAACAAAAATTCATTACTATTCATAAATTAGAACAATTGTTTGCTTCCAATTGGCTCCTGTAGTTTTGCCAAGGTAGCAAGAACAAAAGAAGGATAATGATTATCACCCATGCCTTTTGTTTTGGAACTATTCATTAAGTAAAGATAATTTAGCCAAAATACACTTCAAAAAGACTCGCTGATTTGCTCATTTCTTACAAATGCATTCAGCAAGTGACAATGGCATTTAAAATCTAAATTTATAGTAAAGAGATATCACAGGGTTTTGAAGCAGCAAAGCCATTTCTAGCTGCTGAAATGCAAGAATGAAGAGACAAAAAAATGAGACCTTGCGAACATGTCTAAAAATGTGACACCAACACACTGAACATCCATCTCAAGCTGTCTCCTGAAAGCTTGATGTACACTTAAAATGCACGGCACTGCCATATCAGGGCCTTTTTCAAAATTTATCACCGGTTTTGTATATTTTACTCTAAATTCCACTAGAAAGATGTAGGACTAACTGAATTACTCTCACCAGCCAGTGAGTTCTTGCAAGGTTATTCTCCCAATACCTTGAAGATGAATATCTCCAAGGCCTCATCTAATAGACTAAAGTTGCCATTTTCAATCAGTGAAATGAGACAATACATTTGAAGATTCATGTTAGCATATATCTTCATTGCTGCCTTTACTTTGGGTTAACATAAATGTATATTCTTATTAATATTTCAATCTTTAAAAAATGTGGAGTCCTCTAAAATAAAGTCCAACTTCAAATCTAATAATAGCTATTTATTGAATAATATATATGATACATATGTGCTTGTTTCATCTCATTTAATCCTTTCAGGGCTATGAAGAAAACATCATTTTTCCATAGTTTTCCCTTAAGGAAACTGAAGGTAAGAGGTAAATGACTTTCCCAAAGTAACACAGCTAGTAGGAAGGTAAACCTAGTATGCCATGCTCTTGACCATTCTCCTGTATGCCTAGCTAGGAATGTACCTGGAGATAATTAAGTGTTCTCGTCCTTTGTGTATGGAAATAGACTGACATTTCTTTCACGGAAGAAACCTACTTTGAAAAAAACAGGAAATGTAGTCATTTAATATACTCCAGAGCAATCTTTACTTTTTCCACAAGTTGTCCAGAAATGGTCAACAGAAATAATTTCTTTCAGTTTTATAACATTGCAGAGTCTTCTTTATTTTTCTGATATTAAATGAATTTAAAATCATAACTTTATGAACTCAAATACATTGTATTCTGTTTTTATTCTACACTGTGAATTGACTCCTTATTGAGAACCCAAATTGAGTCAAAAGTAAATTATCATGTTGTTACGGAGAAACAGAACAGGTGGTAACCTAAGTCTAGAAGGAAAACAAGACCATGTAAATAGTAGAAGAAAATATGGGCACATTTCTTTATAGTCTTGGAGTAGAGAAAACCTTCCAAATTATGACCTCAAATCCAGAAGTCATTAAAAGCTATACAAATTCAACTTTTGCATGAAAAACACTATAAGCGAAAGCAAATTACCAGCAAAACCTTCAAATTCTATAGCTCACAGAAAGAACAGATAAGAAGCTCCTAGTGGATTAAAAAGTAAACAAAACAAAACACTCCGTAGAAAAATGGGCAAAGAAAGTGAACCTAAGGTTTATAGGTTAAAAGAAAAACAAAGTCTCAAACATATAAAAGCATAATCAGCCTCTCTCAGAATAATAAAAACAGCAAACTAAAAACTATACCAAGATATAATTTTAACCTATATAGATACAGCAAAAATCTAAAATTTACAGCAACCTCTCTTAGCCAGTTGTGAGGAAATAATTCCTCTAATATACTATTAGTGGGAGTAGAAAGGTGCAACCCTGTGGAGACAACTTGACAATGACTCAAAACGGAAATGCATTTACTGTTCAATCCATCCATCCTTACCTCTACAAATCTAGTCTACCAATTTACATGCACGTGTACAATATGGCATATCTACAGGGTTATTCATTAATATTTTTCTCCGTAACAGCCGAAGACTGAGAAAGAAAAGCAACAACAGGATCCATCAAGAGGTACATATGCCATAATTGACTTAACCACTATCCTTTGGTTGAATTGTTTTCCCTTTTTCACTTTTCTCCCCTAATATTATAATGCCCCAGCCAAGAAAGGAAATGACATAAATTGGGCTGTGACAACATGGAATTCTGGGAGTGAGTGAGACCCAGATGGAGCCAAATTAAATGTTGCTGAGGAAACATGGCAACAGAACTCACATGACCTCCCTGCTCTGGAGAGAATCTGGCAAGGCACAGTCACGAAGTCAGAAGGAGGGAGGCAAATTTGAGCAAGATTCCAGGCAGTAATTAGTGTTCAAAGGGAAGTATAACTCTAAGGAAGAAGACTGAGGTCATGGCATTAGAAGAAGAAACAGATGGAAGAGTCATTTGAAAGATACCCAGGTCTTTGAGAAGTGGTAAGAAAGAAAAAAAAAAAAATAGGTCGGATAATTTTGCTGAGAAATTTGCCTCATAATTTGGGAGTAATGTCAGAGACCTGAGGAGATAAGAAATACCTCAGGCAAAAAAAAAAAAAAAAAAAAAAAAGCAAATAAGCAAATACCACCTCTTTCTTATCCCCAACCAGGATAGATTTACTAAGATGTTGCCTGACAGGATCGCAGGATTGACAAGCTTCATGTTTCTCTCCAGAAACTTTTGCAGTTGGTCTTAACACAGTATAGGAACATTTCAGAACTTGATTCATTAATGATAAGAAAGCTTTTAACATTACATGACTAAGATATATTCTCATCTGCCAAGCAGCATAGCTCCAGATCTTGGTTTTACCATTATGTCAGGTAAAAAAAGAGACTAACACACAATAAATACATTTTATTAATAAATTACAAGTCTATCTTCTGCTGATTGATATCCTTAAGTTGAATTACAATTACAAAGACAGAGACCAATTATTTTCTATTGATAGAGCATTTATTTCAGTAGTGGTATTGAAATGTTGAATAGCAATTATGATTGCCGGGGGGGGGGGGAGGGAAAGACAAGCGATAGGCATTAATTATATATCTCGTATGTGGCAGGCCAAATGTCAACACATGCCTTTCATTTTCTCACTTAAGGTTCACATGAAGATTAAAAATTAAGCATTATTATCCTCTATTTTGGAGATGAAATTGGGATTTTGATGGGTTTTAAGACTACTTTTTGTGGCAGACATCAAACGTGAATATAAATGGTCTGATTCTAAAGTTTATGCTCCTTCTAAATTACACTGCATTGTCTCTATGCCAAAAGCCAAGAACTGAAATCTGCAAACTAACAGGTTAGTTTTCATAGATGCTTGCAGTACATGAAACTCCTGGATCAGAGACAGAGGATACTTTATTAGTCACAGAAATAGAAATAGCCAGAATATCATAATTTTTCATGTATCTGTTCCTCAGGCCCCACTTCCCCCAGGGTGACCTAAAGAAGTGCAGGTGACACCTGCACATGCAGTGGGCTGTGTTACAGGAGAAGAACCCTCAGTTTTTGTAATAATCCAAATTTCTTATTATGGGTGATAAGTACAACTGCCTTTTGCCCCAGGGGGAGACATCATTTCTTTTATACTGAACAGTAAAAAGGCACTATCTCTATTATCCAAGTCCATTTGCTATGAAACATCCTTGAAAAGATTACCCACAAAAAAAGCCATCTGTGCTGTTCACAAGATGTCCAGAAATGAGAGAAACATGTGAAGAACTGTCTCCCAATACCAAATGAAGGATCATTGTAATATTGTTTCACAAAGAATTTATAACAATTTGCAATTCCTTCTGAAGAGTTTATGTGTATAACTTTCCTAATAAATTCATCTGTACCTGGATACAATCATCTTTATAATATTATTAATTTAATAATTGAGATGTAGAATTATTCTCAAGGTTGAACTGACATTTGTTCTACTATAAAGTAATGATTTCCATGCAATTACATTTAATATTTATATAGTCTTCAGTGAAAATTGTTTATTATTTGCAAGTTTCTCTCGGAATTTTTTGTACGTAGTAAAATGGCTTTCCATTTTCTCTTATTTTCTTTTTACTATACCTTATAAAAAGAATTTAGAAGTTTCTTTTTTTTTGTTTTTGAATTGTGGAAGGCCCTATCAACACTTTCACTACTTTTTCTACTACCTCAAGAATATATATATTACCTCACAGGATTGACAGTTATTAAATTTTAATTTCAGCTACTTTTTTAGAAAATTTAAGTTTAAATTGTTTCTATATAACCTGAATGTTGAATTATTAAAATTAAAGACTTAAAATAAACATATGTTTTTCAAAGTACTTCTGTGTATAGTCAATCTCCAGAAATATCCAGTAAAATATGTAGGGCAGATGTTAGAATCTTAGAAAGGATATCACCTATCATTTTGTCTTATCATCTATTTAATAGTTGAACTCCTGAAATGATATATTTATCCAACAGTGGTCTAGCCTATTCTTGAATACCCCCAAACTAGGAATTCATTATTCTTGAGTGACTCATTCTAGCTTGACACAGGATAACTCTTTTCCAAAAATCTCCTTTAAGTCAAGGCTAAATCTGTTTAAACTTTAGTTTCCTGTTTATACTCTTGGAGCCACGTAGAGCAAGCTTAGTCTCTTATTCCTGTGACAATGAAGAAAAATGTTTTTGTCCCCCCTAAATCTCTCCTATAGCATGATCACCCCTAGTGCTATCAATCCTTCTTTTATGTCTCTTCACCATGTGATTTACCATAAGCTTAAATATAGGAAAATCAAAATTCCAGTCCTAAACTGACTAATGAAAATAGAAAGTCATCTTGCCATGTTGATTTGAAATATTGTACTTCTATAAATTTGGAAATTTTCACTTAGATTTCAAAGTCTTTTTGGTTGAATTTTGGTTCTGAGCCATATCTCAATATCTCATTGTCCTTTTTTTTTAACTGGTGAAAAGAGGTGATATTATGGAAAAAGTTGAAGTCCTGGACCTGATTCATTGGATTCAGCCCAAAAAACTGTCATGGCATTTCACATCTTGATATAAAAATACATTGCATTTTTAAGTCTGCATCTTGTATCACCACAAATTTTATGAATATACCTACATAAATCCCCTATCTGTGGATACAATACTGAATCATATAGAACCCTCCAGCCTATGAGTAGATACTTCCTTTCTGATTAGCAATGGTTATAATTTGTTTTCTCATTTAGTAAGTTACCTCTTCTTTTTGCTGATATCCAGAGCTTAAACATGGTTTCATGATAAATCCTCTTAAATGTCTTGCCGTAGTCCAGATGTGCTAGCTTTTCCATACTTCCATTATCTACACTATCGTAAGTACAAGGAAGTAATTACTTATAATACTCATAGCAATGAAGCCCACCATTAAAATGCTGAATCTTAGTCTAATCTTATTGGCATTAATCTAGGCAATTGTCAGGAAATCAAAAAGATGGGGAAAAATTGAGCAGCAGATACTCTAGATGCTGTAGTAATAGGTCTGAATCAGTTATTTAGAAATTTGTTATAGCTGCATTAAACAACAGCCAAACTACTTTGAAAAGAATCACTTCAGTTGTGAATAAAAAGGAGGAATTTTTCTATGTGCACAGGTCGAGCTGTATCTAGAACATTAAGTTTTCTTTTCCTCTGTGATTATTTAAAATAGCTGTGCAAGTGCTAAGGCTATAATTTCTGAGTATGTAAAGTTTCAGGAGGCCATATTTTAGCCACAGAAATCTAACTGATTAAATCATTTTGTAATATATAATTTAAGTTTCAATACCTTAAGCTTATATAAATCACAATTTTATTAGATGGGAGTTAGTGGAACTGAGAATTTAAGATACATTGACTTTTAATTATACACACGATCGATAGGAACATTTTGACTCAAACGACTAGTTGATTAGTCAGTTCAAAAAGTAGTCAGGCTAATTTTGAATTTACTGGACTTTTTTTTTAAGAAAAGTGATTATTTAAATTAACTGGACATTTCATGTCTATTAAGTGAATAAATATTTTTAATCACTATGTTTTAGAGATGGACAAATGAGAGTTAACAATTCGATCTAATATGTATTTGTCCATTTATCTAACCTAATAACACATTTTTTATTTTTTTCTAAGAATTCCTATCTCCAATTATTGTTATAAGATGGAACCACTGATAGGACATATATATCATTCTGCAAAAAGTGCAGTACTTACAGGATGATGCAGGATATGATTTATTCTGTTTGGAATAATATCTTCTTGTAAATAAATTACAAACAATTTCATTAGAAGGGTTTCTGAGAGTCTGGTTTTTTGGATTGATTATTTTAATAGTCTTGCCATGTATTATAAAATTGTTTGTTACAGTACTTATGGAATTTGAGCTGTAAGAATTGAACTAAATTAATTCTGACCCTGGCAATGTTATTAAATCATATGAGACCTTGCCAGTGTACTGCCCATGATGTCATGATCAGGTAGGATTTAGAAGAAAATGCCCATTTACTAAAATTAACAAGTCAGGAAATGACAGATGTTGGCGGGGATGCGGAGAAAGGGGAACCCTTCCTACACTGTTGGTGGGAATGCAAGCTGGTGCAACCCCTCTGGAAAACAGTATGGAGGTTCCTCAAACAGTTGAAAATAGAGCTACCATACGATCCAGCAATTGCACTACTGGGTATTTACCACAAAGATACAAATGTAGGGATCCGAAGGGGTACGTGCACCCCAATGTTTATAGCAGCAATGTCCACAATAGCCAAACTGTGGAAAGAGCCAAGATGTCCATCGACAGATGAATGGATAAAGAAGATGTGGTATATATACACAATGGAATATTATGCAGCCATCAAAAGGAATGAGATCTTGCCATTTGCAATGACGTGGTTGGAACTGGAGGGTGTTATGCTGAGTGAAATAAGTCAATCAGAGAAAGACATGTATCATATGACCTCACTGATATGAGGAATTCTTAATCTCAGGAAACAAACTGAGTGTTGCTGGAGTGGTGGGGGGTGGGAGGGATGGGGTGGCTGGGTGATAGACAGTGGGTAGGGTATGTGCTATGGTGAGCGCTGTGAATTGTGCAAGACTGATGAATCACAGATCTGTACTTCTGAAACAAATAATGCAACATATGCTAAGAAAAAAGAAAAAGAAGAAGATAGCAGGAGGGGAAGAATGAAAGGGAGTTAAGTCAGAGGGGGAGACGAACCATGAGAGACGATGGACTCTGAAAAACAAACTGAAGGTTCTAGAGGGGAGGAGGGTGGGGGGATGGGTTAGCCTGGTGATGGGTGTTAAAGAGGGCACATTCTGCGTGGAGCACTGGGTGTTATGCACAAACAATGAATCATGGAACACTACATCAAAAACTAATGATGTAATGTATGGTGATTAACATAACAATAAAAAATTAAAAGAAAATGCCCATTTAAACTAAATACAAAAAAATGTAGATGAGGAGTATCCATTGTAGGGAGATTTCAATAAAATTCTATGCTTGAGTTTTAGTAGATGTTAAGAGCATATGGCAACCGAAGAGCTTTGTCTACAAAAGTAGAACAGAACATAAGTTGATAAGGGAAAGAGGTTTCTCTAGGACAAGAAGCCCCATAGCAAACAGATAAAGATGGAGACCCCAGACCAAGTTCACTCTGGTCATATCTTTCACTCATAGAATTTAAGAAATTTCAGGTATTATCTACATTTCTACAGATAGAAATCCTCAGAGGCCAAAAAGATTTGAAAAACAAGTTTTGAGAAATGGTCAAAAATAACCCCGACACTTTTACACATAGTATGGACAAGATCAACTCACCCTTTGGACTTCAGGTATCCAGCAGCATTGTTGGCTGCTCCCCACATAATTTTTAAGAATGGAAAAACTGATATGCTAATATATATGTTAATATTTCTTATCTATGGAAAAATGCTAGTTGTTTCCTAACATCTTTTTCTCCTTTTTCCATAATAATAGGATTGTAGCTGAGCATGTGGCTACCCAGCTAGAGACGGTATTTCTCAGGCCCCTTGTCAGGTATGGTCATATGACTAAAGTCACAACAATGGAATGTGCACTTACGGGCAACCACCTCTTTACTTACTTTAAATGAAATTGATGCCATCCATTAGCTGGTTTTTTGGTGGGGGGGCGGTTGTTTATTTTTGTTGTTGTTGTTGTTTAGTTTCAGGGGTAGAATTTAGTGATTCATCAGCTGCATCCATGTACGTTACATCAAGTGCCCTCCTTAATGCCCATCACGCAATTATCCCATCCTCCCACCCACCCCCCCTCCAGCAACCTCAGTTTGTTCCCTACAGTTAAAAGAGTCTCTTATGGTTGGCCTCCCTCTCTGTTTTTATCTTATTTTATTTTTCCTTCCCTTCCCCTATGTTCACCTGTTTTGTTTCTTAAGTTCCACATATGAGTGAAATCATGCATTTGTCTTTCTCTGACAGACTTATTTCGTTTAGCATAATACATTCTAGTTCTATCCACGTCATTGCAAATGGCAAGATTTCATTCTTTTTGATGACTGAGTAATATTCCATTTTGTATAGATACCATATTTTCTTTATACATTCGTTAGTCAATGGACATCTGGGCTCTTTCCATACTTTGGCTATTGTGGACATTGCTGCTATAAACATTGGAGGGCATGTACCCCTTTGAATCACTATCTTTGTATCCTTTGGATAAATACCTAGTAGTGCAATTGCTGAGCCGTAGGGTAGTTTTTATTATTAACTTTTTGAGAAACATCCATACTTTCCAGAGTGGCTACACCAGTTTGCATTCCCTGTAACAATGTAACAGGGTTCCCCTTTCTCCACATCCTCGCCAACATCTCTTGTTTCCCAAGTTGTTAATTTTAGCCATCCTGACTGGTGTGAGGTGGTATCTCATTATGGTTTTGATTTGTATTTCCCTGATGATGAGTGATGTTGAACGTTTTTTCATGTGTCTGTTAGTCATTTGTATGTGCTCTTTGGAGAAATGTCTGTTCATGTCTTCTGCCCATTTCTTGACTGGATTTTTTGTTTTTTGGGTGTTGAGTTTGATAAGCTCTTCAAAGATTTTGGATACCAGCCCTTTATTTGATCAGACTTTTGCAAATATCTTTTCCCATTCTGTAGGTTGTCTTTTAGTTTTGTTGACTGTTTCCTTTGCGGAAGCTTTTTATCTTGATGAAGTCCCAATAGTTCATGTTTGCTTTTGTTTCCCTTGCCTCTGGAGACGTGGTTAGTAAAAAGTTGCTGTGACCCTCAAAGAGGTTGCTGCCTGTCTTCCTCAATTTCTTTCTTTACTTCCCTAGGGTTTTGATGGATTCCTGTCTCACATTTAGGTCTTTCATCCATTTTGAGTTTAATTTTGTGTATGGTGTAAGAAAGTGGTCCAGTTTCATTCTTCTGCATTTGGCTGTCCAATTTTCCCAATACCATTTATTGAAGAGACTGTCTTTTTTCCACTGGATATTCTTTCCTGCTTTGTCAAAAATTAGTTGACCATAGAGTTGAGGGTCTAGTTCTGAGTTCTCTTTTCTATTCCATGGATCTATGTGTCTGTTTTTGTGCCAGTACGATACTGTCTTGATGATTACAAGCTTTGTAGCATAGCTTGAAGTCTGGAATTGTGATGCCTCCAGTTTGGTTTTCTTTTTCTTTTCTTTTCTTTTTTTTTAAGATTTTATTTATTTATTTGAGAGAGAGAGAGAGAGCAGAAGCAGGGGGAATGGCAGGCAGAGGGAGAGGGAGAAGCCTACTCCCCACGGAGCAAGGAGCCTGATGTGGGGCTCAATCCCAGGACTCTGGGATCGTGACCTGAGCCAAAGGCAGATGCTTAACCGACTGAGCCACCCAGGTGCCCCTGGTTTTCTTTTTCACCATTACTTTGGCTATTTGGGGTCTTTTCTGGTTCCATACAAGTTTTAGAATTGTTTGTTCCAGCTCTGTTAAAAATGCTGGTGTTATTTTGATAGGAATTGTATTGAATGTATAGATGGCTTTAGGTATTATAGCTATTTTAACAATATTTGTTCTTCCAATCCATGAGCATGGAATGTTTTTACATTTCTTTTGTCCTCCTCAATTTTTTTTAAATGTTCTGTAGTTTTCAGAGTACAGATATTTTTACCTCTTTGGTTAGGTTTATTCCTAGGTATCCTATGATTTTTGGTGCAATTGTAAATGGGATCAGTTCCTTGATTTCTCTTTCTGCTGCTTTGTTTTTGGTGTATAGAAATGCAACAGACTTCCCTGCACTGATTTTACATCCTGTGACTTTATTGAATCAGTTCTAGCAGCTTTTTGGTGGAGGCTTTTGGGTTTTCTACATAGTCATCTGCAAATCCATATGCTGTTTTTATCAACTTCTACAGATGGGTGATGACCCAACTTCAAGCACACATACTACCTTTGAGGGAGGAGGGACAGAATGGAAGGAAAGGTTCCCTAACACCTCCTCAAGCTGGGCTGCCTCATCTACCTGTGACTAGCTGGATTACTAAGTTAAAAAAAAAAAAACAAACGAAAAACTGAATTACAGCGTATTTGAATAACTATATTTGAGGATCTCATTGATACAGCAATTTAGCCTTTACCCTAAGGAATATAACTGTTCTCATCCTATATCAGTATAGCATCCTATACTATGAAATTCTTAAAGGAAAGAAAATGACTTATTTACCTAATCCAGAGCCTGGCTCCTAGTAGGTTTCAAAAAATTATGCACTAAAAAAATATACTGAATAGATAATAAATTCTCTCCACAGAGTAACCAGTTTTGGTAGTCTATCACAGTGTTACACACACACACACACACACACACACACACACACACACACACACTTCATATATTTGAAGATAGTAATCATATTACTCCTCTCCAGGCTAAATGCCAATTCTTTTAACCTTTCCATGTAAGACTGACTTTTCAGCCCTTTCATCATTATGTCACTGTCACGCTTCTACAAATTTTGTACAGTTTTTCAGCATTTCTTTAAAATGTGATGATCAAATAGGCATATAAACTATACAGTGAAGGCGTTCAGAACACGTCACCCCAAAATATGCCACTTTACATATTTACTATTGTGAGTTAAAGCCTCTTGAAAAACACCATATATAAGAAAATCACTCTGACCTCCCTTCTTTTTCTTAAAAGCAGATGAAATTCCAGTATGAAAGCAGGAAGCAAAAGGACATTCTTATTAGGGACAAGAAGTTGAGACTGAGAAAAATTTATATGGACCTGGTTAAAATAATTCTTATCTGCCGTTAGCTTCCCCACAATTGTTTTTGTTCGATCTAATATAAATGCAAGTAGGTTTTGCCATTTCTTTGAGCCTTCATTCTTTATGAGGGCCCTCATGTCACATAAAACTTAATATAAATGTGTGTGCTTTTCTCTTGTTAATCTGTTGTTTGTCAGTTTAATTCTCAGGCACAGCTGAGAAAGCCTAAGAGGATCCATGTAAAAAAATTTGCTTCCTCTGCAACAGGAAGATTTTGACTAATGGAAATTAAAATGGAAGGATTATTTTCCAAGTGCTTCATGTGACATTCAAGCATATTTTAGTAGACAGGCAAGAATGGCTGTTCAGCAGAGAACCACAATAATAACTATATTTACCTCAGGATCTAAAATATGTTCTACTCTTTCTCTAAGCTATTTCTTTGCTACTGTAAATTATTATCTTTACTATTAGTACTATTTACTGATATTTCTTCTTCTTTTGAATTCCAGTATGTTTTGTTGGACTACATCATTTTTATATCTACAAATATAGTAATCAGATTTTGATTCATTTGACAGGTTATCATAAAACTATCAAATAAGATAGAGAAGATCTCTGTGAATTATCACCTGAAATGTTACTCAACTTGATCCAGAGCCACTGATAATTATCTATGCTGTGATCTTGCTTGGTATCAGTGTGTGAATTAACTCCATATAATAAAACTTGCTTTAATCAAATGGATTGTATTTCTCTCACCTAATAATAAGCCCAGGAAGGGAACGAGGGAATAGTTACCATATCTAGCATGCATTACACTGGGAAAGTCCAGATTATAATTCCTAGGTTATGGAGAAGAATTTATCATTAAGCAGAATAAAAACTAAAATCAGTAACTATCTCTTCTTTCCCCTTAGTCTGCATAACTCTGTCTTCACTAACCATGCTACTACATAACACTGAACTAGATTATAGCACATTTCATCATTGATTTTGGTATTCTGTGTAAAGCTATAATTTCTGAAATTCTTGGTTTTACTCTTCATGAAAAACATTTCAGTATTTCTCCTTAACCAGCCCTCTGGGAATATGAGGTCCATGCTGCCAAGGAACATCAAGAAATAAATAAAACCAATGTTTTTAAATTGTTTGGGCTCTCACTTCCAAAAAATAAGAAAGAAATTTAAGGTGCTCTTCAGTCTTGAGGAAAGAACAGATGTGGACTTATTGAGTCTCTGATTCCTCCATATAATGGATTATATGCAGTTTTAAACTTACCCTTGGATGCACAGTTAAATAGCTACTTCTTAATGAAAAACCAGTTTTAAATAATTAGCATGCAATATTTCCCTTTTAACTCATGTGCAATAATGGAGCAGCAGAGAGGAAAACCTATGATCTTCCCTGTGAGAAACAAGGGCTGGTTCAAGCTCTATCTGCAGGCTAAAGGATGAGGCTTCAAGCTGAATATTTCTAGCTATGTGGGGAAGCATTATGGCTCACAGACATGGTCCTCACTTGGCTTTTTCTCTGTGCAGCTCTTCTTATAAGGACACAGTCAATAATGGATTAGCGCCCCACCCTTATGATCTCATTTAACCTTAATTCTCCCTTTAAAGGCTCTATCTCCAAAAACAATCACAACGAGGGTTAGGGCTTCAACAAATGAATTGCATGGGGGGTGGAGTCAGGGAGACACACACAATTCAGTTCCTAACAACACCAGTGCCAGCCATAGTATGGGAAAATCTGTCTCTTAACATAGCTTCATTGAAGGAAGAAGAAATTTATATTTCTGGGGTAACTACTGATGCATGTGGCGGAGGGGAGTGGGGAAGTAAGAGCATAATTTGGTCCCACGCACACACACTACACTACAGGAGAGAAACTCCCTTCCAATCAGGGCTGCAACAAAGGCTTTCATTCTGAGGAATTATTAAAACCTACTTTATTAGTCATAGTTGGAAAGATCAGTTACAGGACATATCCATGCATGCAACAAATATGCTTTGAGCACATACTTTCTGCATGCGACAAAGGATGCCAGCTATGGTGGACACAACTATAATTAAATCAGACTCAATTTTTGTGTTCATGGCACTTACGTTCTAACAGCTCTTAAATATATACTGACATTTTGAAGGAGAAAAATAGAAGAGAATATTCCATTTTCTAAAAAAATGTGACAAAAGAGACTGAGGGGGTAAAGGGTAATTCCTCCATCCTTTCACTTCGTCATCTGAAATGCGAGGAGTTCGGATTAGGAAGACTTCAAACACTCTGGCTAGTTCCATGGTTCCATTCTATTGCACCCACCGTGACATCTGTGACCTCCAGAGCCAACAGTCCTTCTTCCCAAATGCTGCAACTGGTCAGCATTTATTTCGAAGTGCCCTGATGGGTGTTGACTGATAGAAATAAGGTGGCTCTGACCAACTCACAAAGCAGTGACAAAGGAGATTCAGTTGCACAGCCACATCCAGCAGAATAGCAGAGGAATAGCTGAAGACAAATGAACCCAAACAATGTTTGCCTCGCTCCTCAGCCATCCTGCAGGTACATCCTAAGGAGAGAGGGCAGGCCTCAGGAACACAGTCCAGCCACATCCCAGTACGGACACCTGCAGTGCTGACTCAGAGGCCCCTTGACAGGGTCTGGAGGTGGGAGCAACTTACGTGCATGTCCCCCATCTTCGAAATTCCCCGAAGTTCACCGGATTTCTGTCGTGGGTTGTATTAGGAAGCAGAATGTGGGTGCAAGCCTCTTGTGAAATTCTCTTTGTGTTTTGATTTCCATCCTTTTGTGACAGGCCTCTGAGTTTCCTCTGCGAGGTGCTGAAAAGACAAAAGCCTACCTTTGGCATCCTGAATGTGTGTCTAAATCATTGCCAAAGGGCTTTTTAAAAGATGACCTTTCTTTTTGCTTTTCTATCATCGGTTCACTTTCTTCCTTAAAAGAAGAACCTCTGCAATAGGATTTGTAGATCTCTCCCCATCTCATTCCCTTCATGTAAATCTTCATTTGCAATTCTAGGGCAGTGGTTCTCAAATTTTAGCCTGAATCGGAATCGCCTGGAAGGTTTGTTAAAGCACAGATTGCCGGGCCACACCCGCAGTTTCTGATTCTGGAGACCCGTCAGAGAATTTGCAATTCTAACAAGTACCAAGTGATGGTGATGCTGCTGCCCTGGGGAACAAAATTCCAGAGCCCCACTGCGTTAGGGTATCCACCAAGAACCAAGTTTCATATTATTTTCCACACTCTTAAGTATATTTTTAATGGCAAACTATTTTACTGCCCCCCAAATATGATAATTTTTGCTAACAGTATAAATTTTGAAAACCTGAAATTTCTTGCTTCCTGTGAAAACAGACCTGTTGGCCTGCTTGCCTCGATCCCTGAATTATACAAAATAACAGGATATCTGAACAGACATCTGAGATGAGGCTTGAATGGGTAATGTCCCATCCACTGGGTTATTTGCCAAAGGAGTATTAATCCAGGGGAAAGAAGACAGTTCTTCCTCATCTTCTTTCCATTCCTGTAGAAGCATATCTTCTGTTTGTTTTCTCCCCCATAATACCTTCTAGAACACTTATAAATAAGTACATTATGATAATTAAATTCAAGGCCTAAAAGAAAGAGAAAGGGGGATGCCTGGGTGGCTCAGTCAGTTAAGGGGCTGCCTTTGGCCCTGGTCATGATCCCAGGGCCTGGGATCGAGTCCCACATCCGGATCCTTGCTCGGCGGGGAGCCTGCTTCTCCTTCTCCCTCTGCTAGCGCTGTCAAATAAATAAAATCTTAAAAAAAAAAAAAGAGAGAGAGAGAGAGAAAGGCCAGGGGCACCTGGGTCACTCAGTTGTTAAGCGTCTATCTTTGACTCAGGTCATGATTCTGGGGTCCTGGGACTGAGCCTCATGTCAGGATACCTGCTCAGCGGGGAGCCTGCTTCCTCCCTTTCCCTCTGCCCCTCTCCCCTCCCTCCCCCTCTCAAATAAATGACTGAATAAATAAATATAAAAAATAAAATCTTAACAAAATAAAAAAAGAAAAATTTAAAAAAAAGGAAAGAGAAAGGCCAGTTCTTCCAAGTGAAACTGTCCCCCAGATTCCCTATTCATTATTATCAACTCAAACTTAGACTCTGATAGAGTGCACAACACTTTTTTTTAAACCACTTATAAAATGAGGATATTAGATTATTTAAACTCTCAAAGCCTCAATTCCTTCATTTATAAAGCAAGAGTAATGGAATTTGCCTCCTCATATTTTTATAGGGACTAAATCTCACATTCCCCATCGCTGAGCCATGAAATTCTGCTGACTGCTTTTTCTCTTTCCTCTCTTCCTCCTCCTTCCTCTGATTATCCTAATATTTCATTAAAAATAAAGATTAAAAACAGATATTATGGGGGAAAACACTATACTTTACCATACTTTTATGTTTTATCTTAGAATGTAATTGTTATCGAGTTAAGATCTCTGTTGATTAAGCATTGTTTCATGCTGTTAGCTAAGCTGACTTTAATTCATTTCCTATTTGTATTTATTAGTGTTTAAATTAGATGTCACTCCATTAGAAAAATCCTCTCTTCCTTTGTGTCTTAGTCAATCCCTTTTCCAGAGTTTAGTGCTTCCTTAAATTATTGTTAAGACCTTGAGCAGGGCAGAAAATGCTTAACATATTAATTTCCATGTTCCTTTTCATCTTCTCTGCATTTGTATTAGAAAGTATATTTGAGAATTTCCAGGGTTTGATAGAGAGATATAGCAATAATACACATTTTTGAGCACTTATTACATGACAACCATTGTTCTGTTTGCTCCTGCCTCCTTTAATTTTCACAATTCTTTGAGGTATTATAACCATTCCAATGAAAATGTGTAAAATGAGGCACAAAAAAATCAGATGACAGACAAATCTCAAAATAGGTTTCAGAGTCAGAATTTTAATCCTATCTGATTCCAAAGATCATTAGCTTAATTATTACACAGATTCTTGTGTAAACTTAGAATAGTTTTGGACAATTTCCAACTATTATATAACAGAACAATTCCACAAGAATTGTGTCACTGATAAAAATGTGATTTTTACTTGGTGCTACCAACGAAAATATAATATTGACATAGTCTCATTATATTCTGATATTTTAACTGTCTTTACTCTTTTCTCAAATATTTCTCCATCTTTAGCCATCAGTCTCCATGCTCTATACACACAATCAGAAACATGTAGCTAGAAAAAGTTAATTTTATCAGCTACCACATATTAAGGTCTAGTCTTCGTCATTACGTTTTTATATATCAGATGGCGATGAAGGATGAAGCCAGGAGAGCTGACAGCTTTGTCCAGCCTTTTAAAATCACTGCAATTACAGTGCTATCTTGGTCCCCTGGATGTGAAAGCAAACATGCGTAAGCAATCTATGTCTTCTAAGTCAATTATTTCATATCATGCTTGGGAAATTGCATTTGTTGCTATTAAGACAAGCCCCAAAACTCCAATTTTTTTATGACCAGAATCTCTCAACATCTTTTGATTTAAAAAGGCTAGAAAGAAAGAAACTCACCAGTTACCATTCAGTCAGACTGCTATGATATTTAGGAGGATGGCAGGTGCTCGCTATAATGGATATTGATAATCACAAGGGGACAAGATACACAGATCACTAAAAACAGAAGACATTACATTTGTCAGTCATCCTTTATATATTCCATTTGATTGACATTCCTCTATGCTATGATCAGTTCTTAAAATAGAATTTTCTGGAGCAAAGGCTAGAAGTTGCAAGAACTTTGACTTAAAACAAACAAACAAACAAACAACAACAAGGGGTGCCTGGGTGGCTCAGTCAGTTAAGGGAATGACTCTTGGTTTCGGCTCAGGTCATGATCTCAGGGTCATGAGATCAAGCCCCATGTCGGATTCCATGCTCAGTACAGAGCCTGCTTAAGACTCCCTCTCCTTCTCCCCCTGCACCCACCCCTCTAAAATAAATAAATCAATCTTTTAAAAAAAAAAAAATACAAAACAATCAAACAAAAACAAACAATAAACTGAATTCAGAGGTTTTAAGAGACACAATATTTTACTGGGAAGAAAAGACATTTTATCAACATAAAATCTGAGATTGATGGTGAGGCCAAACAGGGGAAGGCAGAAAGGAGGCTATACAGGAGAAGCAAAAGCCACTGGCTCTGAAGTTCCGGGTTTTGGAACAGGGTGACGCACAGGGTCAAGGGAGAGTGATTACGGAAGGAAACAGAAATAATTCAAAGCCACCCAGGTGGCTTCCTCAACTTCCAAGCAGCTGGTTCTCTCCCAGGTCTCCACACACAGGCTGAGATGGGGGCAGGGCTGGGAGGAGGGATGCCGGTGAGGCAACATCCATCACGTGTTCAAATATCACATATTCACCACATGTTCCATTCCGTGATCCTCTGTGGATCAGTTTCCTGTGGCTGCTGTAACAAGTTACCACAAACTTTGTGTCATCAAACGAGACAGAAATGTATTTTCTCATGGTGATGAAGGCTAGAAGTCTGAAACCAAGGTATCAGCAGGGCTGGGCTCCCTCTGAAGACCCCCATCTAGCGAAGATTCTTCAGTTCCTCGCCTCTTTCAGTTTCTGGTGGTGCTTGGCATTTCTAGACCTGTAGCTGCATCACTCCAATCTCTGCCTATGTGTCACATCACTTTTTTGTTTTTTTCCATTAGGGTCTCTCAAATCTCCCCCTCTTTCTCTTATATAGACACTTATCATTGGATTTAGGGCTCACCAGAATAATCTGGGATGATCTCATCTCAAGATCATCACCTTAATCACATCTGCAAAAATCCTTTTTCCAAATAAGGTAACATTAATAGGTTCCAAGGGTTTGACAAATGTCTGCCTTTTGGGCAAGGGATGGGGAGTGCCATTCAACCAACTACACCTTGATTAAATATTTCTCATAAACTCAGTCTCTGACGAAGTGAAACAGTCACTTTTCCTAGGGATAATTTCCCTCCTTCAGATGAGTTTGAGCTCAGTGTTCCCTTAGTGCAAGTGTGGGGGAAAGAGAGAGCAAAGAGAATGGGGTCCAGCTATTCTTTACAAAGATTAGACTTTTTCTCTAGCCCATATAAAATCCTGGCTCTTTGAAAAATGTTCTAAGGATGGCTTCTTAATATTATGATACTACCATCATAAATATGTGAAGAAAAAAAACCCACCCTTTCCATCACCAAGAGCAATTTTCTTAGGACAAGCTGTAAGTTTAGAGCTAATCCTCACTCTTTCAGGCCACCAGGGATCTACCGAATGCCTATAGTAGTCAGAAAGTCCAGGTCTGAACAACCTAAAAGAGAAATGTCTAATCTGCACCCAGGACCCAGAGTAAATCCTGCCCTTGAACATCCAGTTTGATGTGATATTGAAATGTTATTGTCTATGTTTCCACAATAGGTCTCCTCACCAAGGATGTTAGAAGCTTAGTCAATTTGTTAACACTGGAAGTGAAGGACTAATTATTGGCGGCCAAACTAAGGGTTGCTTCCCTATTCTTATCTAATAGATTACATAAGAATAAGATTGTGGGCTTCTGGAATACAATACCTTTTCTCTCCCAAAGCATATGGCTAAGGACTTCAGAAGGAGTTATGAGTATTAATTACAATTAGACCCACTAATTGAGTTTTTAAAATCAAATGATAAATAACAGAATGGACCTTATGAAAGTTATTATGTTTCTTAGCAAACTAATAATACGTAAATGGATGTAAGAACTCCAAGATTTTAACTATTGTAATCTATGTCATACCCAGGAAGAAGCAGAAAATAAAAAATCAAACAACAAAAATAGTGACATGATAAAAACACCTGAAATCCATTTCAAAAACCCACTGCATGTCTTGCACCTTGTCTTTTTCATCACCCGTGTATGTATACACTGAGGCGAATCGTTGGCAATAGAAAAATGAAACCAGCACATTGCAGAGTTTCATTCCTAATTTAGTTATTATTTTATTCTGCAGATGCCTTTCCTCTTAATTCAGTATTAATAACATCACAGAGCACCTTCTCTACTTCACATTCACTCCATAACCTTCATCTGTATGCCTCTTTAAAGACAAAGCTAACTTACAAAAACAATTTGCTTCACTGGAGGGAATAATACAATGCATATTGATGTGGGGACTTTCCATCCCTAACTCTAAGGGGTTAACAATTGCAAAGACAACAACCAATAGTTCTCCCACTTTGGACTCCCCCGTCTCTCTCTCCTCCCTCCATCCTCCCTAGCTCTCTCCTTCTCTCCCTCTGTGGTTCCCACTTCCCTGGTTCTCTGTTCCCAGCTTCCAAATGAGGACCCAGCTGTCGGCATTGTGCCTGTGCCGCAAAGGCAAAGGGAGTGGTGTGAAGGACGTTTTGCTAGGCAATGAACAGGACCATTGATCACTGTTTATCTTCACTGTTTACAGAGAATCTCTGGGCAAGAGAAGAGTCTTTGCCAGGCAGAAAGAGTTAAGAGTGCTGCATGGTGTTGGCTTTTGGGGAACAATGCATTAAGCTTATTAAGTTTGGGATAATCAGCACGTTGAAATAGCTGTTTGCTTTTCATCATTTTTGCCTCAGTGAAGAATGTACTTACATCTAAAAACATAAATCCAGAGTCTCCGTATAGCAAATATGGGGAGGAGAATCTTTACCCCCGCAGTTCTATACTGAAGCAATGTGAGTGACAAAAAAAAACAACAACAACAAAACACTCAAGCATAACCATTTTAGTCTGATAACTGTGCATTTTGTAGACAAAAAGAACAAAAGTAAAGAACACTCAAATTACCATTTGCAAAATAGCCATGAATTTTTAGCATACAGCATGAACCATGGAAGCAATACAAGTTGTTCTTTAAAAGCTTTGGATAAGCTTCTAAAGTTATGGATCTGCAACACAAACAAATTTAAACCTAAGAAGACATCCTGTTGCCATGACGACATGATACACCGGCTCCCTGTCATCATGGATCGTGGGCTTCTGGAATATGATCACACCCTGTACTTCAGCATTCTCTGATAACAATGTGCTGCTTTTAAATCTCATTAATTTGTTACTCAGATGTTTTAGTCTTAAAAAAATAGAATGTCACAAGCAAATAATCCAGCATAAACAAGTATTACATATTATTTCTTCCAAAATTATTTATCTGATGTTTGTGCTAACTGTGAACTTAACCACAAAATCTTTAAATTAGAAAAATAAAGTCCATTGTTCAAAAATGATAAGTGTCACTTCTCAGAATCACTAGTTTTTAATGCTTCCATGACAAAGCCATTTACTAATCTGAAACTTCACAGATATTTATCGTAATATATTATTCATTACACAATAATGTCTACAAATACGCTTTTTTAAAAAAGAGAGAGGAACAGAGGACAGGCCCTAACTTGTCACAAACAAACTGAGTCAAAAAGAATCTCTTTTGAAGGACAAAACAAACAGAATAAGAGGTTTTTCTTTCTGTTGAGGCAGATGGCAGCCTACCACAAGTCCCTCACCTTCTTCCCTAGATTTTCCTTGCCTTGTCCTTATCTTATTGTTTTGGAAGCGAAAAGAAATGAAAAGCTAAACTGCATTACCATTTTTCATTCTCCCAGTAAACATAGAACAAGCATTTTTATTTTTTAGTAGAAAAAAAGATCAGAGAAAAATAAGCTCAGCCTAGAGAGGAAGGCAAATGTGAGAAAAATATTATATTACAATTTACTTAAAGGCTGTAGTCGTGAAATGTAAAAGATTCCACAAAATCACAGAGGAGTGTAGGACTCAAAGAGCCTCTTGGCACACAGATAAAACTCCGGAGGAGAGGTTATGTTTCAGGCAAGCAATTTTCCAGGCAATCGGGGGATGAAAAGGTGAGGGACTATTTCAAGGAAAGGACATGTACAAAGATCCAAAACCGGGGTATTCAGACCCTATTTTGGGAATCTCACCAGGTCTGTATTCTTAGAGTGAGGTGCAGATGGGAAAACAGTATTAAAAATGTTTACCATAATATGGAATCCATACTTTGTCCTATAAAGTATAGAACCCATCAAAAAATTACAAGGCATGAGAACACAAAGTCATAGTGTTTTAGAAAGATGACTCTAACAGAATGGTGGAGGATGCATTTGGGTTGAGGTGAGGTTGAAGACAGGAGGCTATTTTCACAATCCAAGTGAGACAGACTTGAACAAATACAGTGTCTATAAAGAGGTTTGGGAAATCTTTGAATGTAACTTCAACAAACCTTGGTAATCTAGCGAATACAGAAGTTAAAGAAGAGGAACTTTTTCTGGCATGAGTGATTGGGTGAATGTTGTTACAGTTTTCCACAATGAGAAATACAATTCAGGAGACACACGTGGGCAGATGGATTAGTGAATTATAGAAAATTCCAACCAGTAAGACTATAAGAAGTGAAGAGGGACTATCAAATACCAAATGACGCTTATACAGAGGTAGACAAAGAAAAAAGCAAGAAATTGGTAGCTTTTCTTCAACAAAGGCATTTCAAGAAGAGAGCCTGCCATACTGAAATGTATTTAAAAGCTCCTAGTGTGGTAAAGATATCCATTAATATGAAAAAGGTATACATATCTTATTTAACACTTTATGGTACATTCTTGTACAATGTATAAGCATCATTTGATCTCTGCCACAAATCTGCGTGACTGGATTAGGTATTATCATTCCTCTTGTTTTATAGAAGAGAAAACTGAAGGTCAAAGAGGTTAGCTAACTCCCCCAGGTTGCACAGCTGGTAATCCAGGACTACGAAATCCATATTCTCCAGATACTTCATTAAATAATCGAGTTATGCCTGAACTCCATATAAAGGTTTATTTCATGAAAGTATATAGAAAATTCTTTCATTAATTAAGACCATTCCATATCTTCTTAAGTACAGAAGTGATTTAAATAACAAAACAAATAGTATTTGGGGATAGTTGTCCTCAGTAGGACTCTAAGCTCATTGTTGCCCTGAATTTGTGGAACTGAGATATGACAGTTAGAAAGAGAAAGAAAGAGAAGTAGATGGAAGTATCATAACATTTTCTGAAGAAGGTATTTTTGCTCAAGTCAGAGAATCAATGTAATTTTTACTCTCAAATGAATATTGCCAGCCTCGCAGTGATAATTATTATCCATTACTTATTTCAGATACACAAACAGGATACTCAGTTTTAGACTCACCGAGTAATGTGGCAACCTATTAACCGAGCCAAAGAAAATAATCAATAGAAAGGATAAAATTATTCCAAGGATTACCTTAGAAATGTTTCAAAAATAGCATGCCTAGGTCTCTTGCATAGATGCTAAAGGGTAAATGGTAAAATGCTAGGGAAATCAGCCTGGTCCCAAAAAAGTGGCACAATGAAAACATCGGATTAAGGAACCAAAGCTAAAGCCACACTTGCACAAACACCTTTCAGAACTCTTAACAGATTCTACAAGAGTCATAGAGATGGCAGCAAGGATCCTACGAGCCATCTTTATCTTAGTGTGGTCACAGAGAATAGCTCCCTCTTATTGACCTCTGTAAAAATGAAAATTAGTACTTGTGAAGTTTAACCAGCATTTTATGTCACTTTACAATTTATTTCTTTTATTTCAGTCTAAAAATCTTTTTTGTGTTAGGTGAGCAGATACTGTTTCTACCATTTAAGGATGAGAAATTGTTGCCTCAGGGAGGTTACCGATATTTGCCCAGTTTTATCAGAAGGAGAAGGAAGAAAGCCAGAATGCGAATTCATGCGTTCTGACTCCTAAGTTTGTATATCAGATCACAATACCACTCTATGCTTTTTTCTATAACCTTCTACTCTAACACGCCCCTGCTAAAGCCCCATGAAAATAATCTTTTACCAGATTGGAAGAAATCAAATCATATTGAGATGTCAACTATCTCACGGAAATTATGTTTTATTATGAGATTACTCATCTGGTGCATAGGCAGTTAATTCCTTTTTCTTCTCTAAACATAAAGCATGTTTACAAATAGCCAAGGGCGTGTCCCAGGTTGTATTAAACCCCTAGTGTGTTACTGTAGGACGTAGAGACTGCATTTTAATTACACACAGTGATTTCATAACTCAGTCCCATGGCAAATCATAACACTTCAAAAGAAGCTTATTTCTTTATGCATAATGCAAGTATCAAATACAATGACCTTTCTCATATTTGCACATTAGTAATTTTATTTTAGTAAGGGTAATGAATTCCTTTGCTTCTTAATTTGATCTTTGTTTTTGTAAAATATTAATCATCTGGTATTCAGAGTCCTTTATAAGTCAGATTTTAAAGTCTCTTTGCTATGACCAAAAATATAAACACAGAATTCTCAGCTAATAATTATGGATTTCCTAAGCCTCTTAACAGTATTTCAAGTAGGCCAGCTAAAACATGCCTGCAAAAAGAAAAGAAAGTCCCTAAAGCTTTAATCCTGGGACATTCTCAGGGAATGAAGCAATTCTGCAAAGTGTATTGGGCTTCTTTGGAGCCTCCTACGGATTTGTGCCTCGTGCCATCAATATTAGGCTTCCAGGGTGAGGCAAGTATTTAAGTTACTGATTTAATTAGGTTTGGGATGCATTTGTGAGGTGCATGTATGTATGTTTCTACCCATAAGTCTCCCAGAATTGATAAGACCTGAGTTTGAGCACTGTCAACAAGTCTATTGCCCAAAAATACATATTCACATACCATAATTATTATTGTATTTTAATAATACTTATATAATTATCACAGTTATAGCTAATTATAATTTATTCTTTTCTTCAACACTTTTTTAAGCACCTACTATGTGCCAATCACTCTTCTGGGTGCTGGAAATACAAAGAGGATCATAGCCTGTTCTCAAGGAAGTAACATCATCTCCATCATCATCATTATCATAATAGCAAGTTCTTGTCATTATTAGATATATCTCTACGTGAATGTAATTTTTAGAAAAATAATTCCACATTGAAAAATGATTTTCCTACAAATAAACTGAAGTATTTCCTCCTGAATTTTCAGAATTTTTGAGCCAGAAGAGTGTTTCTATCCATTTTCATCCTATCCCTATTAAGATTTATACTGCTCAATTAACATTGTGGTGGGAGAGGTCAATCCCTAAGGCCCTATATGAAAAAAAAAAAAAAAAATCCTGGGCATGCTCCTAAATGCAACATTACCACCAATTCTAAGAGCCTAGGAGACAAGTGATACAGGAAAAGAGAAACATAAAGGAAAATTGCTGGACAATTTGAAGCAAAAAGAATAGGGAAACAGAGCTAGGGAGAGAGAGAAGATGAAGAATAATATAGGAAAAGAGAGGAGGTAAGAGGGATCACAAAGAATGTGTGAGGAAAAGAGATAATTGATTTATTAAGAGGTAAGAAGATAATCAAGCAATATTCTTGTTAGTGGCAGCAACATACTAGTTTGTCACATCACAGGTCAGTAGTAACTTGTGAGATGCAATGCCATTACTCTGCCGACATGACATTTTTTATACTTGAAATAAAATCTTTGCATAACTACTATTCCAAATATAGTTACTCCTAAACCATTTCATGAAAAATTTAATAATGATAACGTTGAGTTGTTTTTAGGTCCAGTCAACATGCTAAATGCCTAAGATACATTATCTGTTCTTAATAAGCAACTCCCCATGATGTATGTATATCACACACACAATTATCACATACTATTATGCAGCTTTCTGGTTAAAGAAATCGTAAAACACAGGACTTAATTCACCATGTTCCTTTCCATTTGCCCCTCCATGGCCTCCCAAAACTTGACATAAATGCTGGAGTCTAAAAGTAGAGTTCAGATAAGGTATTTTCCTCTTGAAGCCTGAATTCTTCATATTTAATATAAATATAATAAAAGTGAGGATATCAGTATCATTGTTGGAATTAAATAATTAATATAAAATTATTTGATTTCTAGCTGGAACAGAATAAACACTCAATAAATAAAAGAGTTATCCTTGCCATCATCATCTGTGTTAGCTAATTAGAAAGCAACATTGAGCATCAAGATTGTAGGATTTCCACCCATGGCTAACTGACCAATATTTTATAATACATCGGGGTGGATATTGGCTTAAAAATAAAAGGCTACAGTTTCATATCCATTATGGATTTCTTAAAAAGCTTCTTTAACAGTGTCCAGGATATAAGCCCTCAACAAACAGCATGGAGTTCAACGTAGTTAGGTGGAAATACACAAACACTGTTAATACCTGGCATTACTGGAAACAGCTGAGGGCCTCTGCATTCTGGCCCACAAGCTTGTGCCCTTGGGTTCTGAAAAGTGTTGTGAGGGACATCATAGCGTTACAGCTCCTGCCCTGTACCCAGGGACCAGTATATGGTTACCCTGCTAATGTCTATCATGCAGGCTATGAGGAGTAGAATAATATTTTTGCAAGAGTAAATAATTTCCTCCTTGTTAATTGCCTCTTTAGCCCTCTGCTCAGTTCCTGCTCTTCCCTCAAACATTGCCTCCCCCTACGGCCCTTCAATTCCTAGGATTGGGCTGTTCAGTACTTACTAAGGGAGGGGAAAGCAAAGCCAGAGAGGAGTCACTTAGCTGAGATTTGTAAAACTTAGTAGTTAATTGAGGGAAAAGGAGAGAATTTTATGCATAAACAAATTCTTTGAGAAAGGCAGGGTGAAGAGAATAGGTATGACCCAGAATTAGGAGTAACAAACAAAAGAAAGAAGACCATTAGATCAAGCCTGATGTGGTCAGGTAAACAGGAATAAAGCAGGTTTTATTTTTTTTTATTTTTTTTAAGATTTTATTTATTTATTTGAGAGAGAGAGAATGAGAGAGAGAGCACATGAGAGAGGGGAGGGTCAGAGGGAGAAGCAGACTCCCCGCCGAGCAGGGAGCCCGATGCGGGACTCGATTCTGGGACTCCAGGATTATGACCATCATGACCTGAGCCGAAGGCAGTTGCTTAACCAATTGAGCCACCCAGGCGCCCATAAAGCAGGTTTTTAAAAGAGATTTGTGTGGACCAGACCGGCCAATTGAGTGAATACGTGCACACTCAGACAACATGCAAGACCATAGGCCCTCCCTCTACAGGAATGGTCTTCGTCCCTTCAGACTGCTATAACAAAAATACCATAGACCTATAAATGACAGAAATTTCTTTCTCACATTTCAGGAGGCTGGTAAGTCCAAGATCAAGGTGCAGTCAGATTCAGCGTCTGGGGAGAGCTGGCTTCCTGGTTCACAGAGGGCTGTTTTCTCACTGTGTCCTCCTACAAAAAGAGCAAGGTAGCTCTCAGGGGTTTCTATTTTTTATTAATTTTTTTTTTTTTAATGGGCTCTGGCAGCTGGGTGTGGCCCGCAGAAGCCCCTGTTTGTGACCTGACCTATTACTACCCGGCCCAGACCCAGGACTGATCCTACGGAGCCTGAGCGCTGAGTTAGCGGCCCACGCCTGTGCAGTTTACACCCACACACCTGCCCTCACTCAGGCCCTCCTGGCCTGTTGCATAGGGCCTACCAACCAGGGCATCTTCCTGGAGCTAGAGCTTTCCAGAACCGGGCCACTGAGGAGGAGGTTGAAATGGTGGTTGCCATCAGACCCCTCCTGGCCCTTCTGTCCTTACGGTCCATAGGGCCTGTCTGGCAATCACGATTTCCTGTCGTCTCCTCTGGGGTCTCTTTATAAAAACCACTAACCCTATTCATGGGAGTAACGCCCTCCTGACCTAATCACATTTCAAAGGCCCCACCTTCGAATACCATCAGAGTGGGAAGTAGATTCCTACATAGGAATTGTGGGGAAACTGAGTCTATAGCAGAGATAGTACATAAGCTTCCAGAATTTAGCCACAATCCTAAAAAGGGGAGAGGGTTCAAACTGTTATCACATTTCTGTCATGTGAGTAGAATGAAAACTTAGATTGGAAATTGAATATTTATATGAATACAATGTTATTTTTTGCACACCTGAATTAATGGACTCAGGTTTATACCCACTCTACACATCCTAGCTCTGTATCACTCCATAATATGTATTTAAATACACACACAGACTTATCAATATAGCTATACAATTATGGATTTAATGTCTAATAAATTATACATAGTAAATACCACATAATTTTTTTCCCTAGGAATCTGTAAACATCTCAAAGGCAAGAATGTTCTTTTATTCATCTTTATATTAGTAGGGTGTAACACAATTCCTGAACTTAGCAAGTACTTACAGTATCTCTTAGACTATTAAGCAGTCATCGAGTTAAATTAAATGACTACTATTTAGTAGTACTTTTCATGTGTAAGAAAGTGACATGATCGGAAAATGTGCCTTGAATACATTAATTTAGAAGCTCTGAGTAAGATAGCTTGAATAGTTCAGCTAGGAGGCTACTGAAACCAGGGGAAAAGGGTGTAAGTATCTGAATTAGGTTGGTGGCACTGGAAACAAAAGGAGGACATGAATCAGATGGCCATGTAGGAATTGATAAAACTTGGCCACAGTTTCCTGTTTTTAGAACTAGACCGTTTGTTGGGTTGAACCTAATACAGTTTCTATCTCTTGGTCTTGTGCTTAAGGATAGAAAGTAAATATTAGCTGTCAGAGATAATAAGGGACTGACAGAAAGAGCTTTAGAAAGAATTCAGTTTTAGAAAGAATAGTATTCAAGCAGCATTTTATACATTCAAATAGTCTATTCATTTAAAAATGCAAAACAGGGCGCCTGGGTGGCTCAGTTGGTTAAGCGACTGCCTTCGGCTCAGGTCATGATCCTGGAGTCCCAGGATCGAGTCCCGCATCGGGCTCCCTGCTCAGCAGGGGTCTGCTTCTCCCTCTGACCCTGCCCCCTCTCATGCTCTCTCTATCTCATTCTCTCTCTCTCAAATAAATAAATAAATAAAATCTTTAAAAAAAAAAATAAAAATGCAAAACACAGGGGAGACCATTAAGACTTTGAAAATGCCCTTATGTAATAAAGATCATTAATATGGTTCCAAGTACTCAACTTCAACAATAATAGTAAGAGCAATTATTACCTGTTTTCAATAAACAACCACACGAGTAAATTCACATGTATACAACTTGCTAGACTATATAAATATATATATTTCAAACTGGAATTGGAATTGTTGCCAATTCCACACTTAATAGGTTTTACTATGCCTGGGGTCTTTATTATCTTTGAACTATGATGAAATGGAATTTTATCCTAAAGAAGAATAAAGAGAAGATATTCAGGTCTCCATGGTCAGATCAAGGTGAGAAGTAACACTTTATCATTACAGGATATAAAATTTAACCAGTATACCTTTTAAAAAAAAAAACTGCAAATACACTATTAGCATTTGAATTTTAACTATAAAAAATAATAAGAAAAATTAGTCAAAAATACCTTGAGTATATATAGACTCTTACAGCAATCCATTTGTCCGTAAATTTTATGCTTTATTTAACAGAGTATAATTTAGATGGAATTCGTAGAAAATTACAATTTCTGGCCCTTCTTTTGTGAGTTCCTTTCAAATAGACTTGATTTTGATGTTCTTTGATATAAATTCTGAGGGAAACCAATCTCTATTATACAGAATTCTTTAGAGGCCGTGTTTGTACAACACAGTTTAATACAATCCCAATAGTTATAACATGTAATAATGGAGTCAAATCATTTTATTATTTGTATGTTTTTAATTAAATCATAAAAATTCCCCCAGTGGACACCAAAAAGTATTAGTTACACATGTAAAAAGAGGCAATCAAACTCAGACTGAAAGGCTTGAAATAAAAGAAAAATTTGCAATTACACAAATGGCAGTTTGTTAATTATTGCAATTAAGTCATAAGAACAAACAGTGCTACTTTTAGAAGCCTTAAGGACTTGCTGGGGGACTATTTTGGAGTTAAGGGAGTCCAGTGATGAACTGCCCATGATGAAAAGAATCTGAATGAAATGAACGTGACCAAACAAGAAGACCGCCAAAAAATCCAGACAGAGGCAGGAGAAAACCACCTATCTCTCCCTGCATGCCTCGCTCCAGCCACATGAGCCGCGCATGCTCAGAGCTTATTGGCTCTTAGGCCCCAAGAAGGGATATGTGGTTTCCATGCTTCCTTGTACACCTATCACGAAACTGCCTTGTATGCATAGTTGGGCCCTCATTCTTAACAAATGTCACAAACATTTCATTACTGTATTATTAACTTCTTTCTAGTCTTGGGAGGAATAGCTAAAGGACAGAAAAAAATAACCCGTGTGCTTGCCATACCCACAGGGCATTCTGATGGGAAAATGCTCACGTCCACTGCTGCCTTCTGTGGAAGCTAGTGGGGTAGGGAAGTGGCATTCAGGAGTACAGCCTGCTGTGTCCTCACCCTTAACTAAAGGTAACTGCACGTAACGGGCTTCTTCATTTTCTGACCCACAGGATACCTCTAAATAGTTTCTGCGGGGCCAGGAATCAACCTAAAATTTCAGAATTATTTGGCACAAATAGCCCTCACTGTAAAGTTTTCTTTTTCTTTCTTTCTTTCTTTCTTTTATTTATTTATTTTTTTGACTCTATTTATTTACTTGAGAGAGAGAGTGAGCAAGGAAGAGAGAGAACACAAGTGGGGTGGAGGGGCAGAGGGAGAGGGAGAAGCAGACTCCCCACTGAGCAGGGAGGCCCACCTGGGGCTCCATCCCAGGGTCCCAGGATCATGACCCCAACACAAGGCAGATGCTTAACTGACTGAGCCACCCAGGGGCCCCAACTATACCGTTTTCTACGATCATGTTGGTTTTGCCACTGACTACCAAACTAAGGGTAACCAGTGGTCTACGCAGCAAAAAGCCCAGCCCAAAAAGCATGCCTTGAACCAGTTGGTGAAGTTCCAAATCAACCAGATTATCCTTCAAGGATGAGGCAGGAAGAGATTCTGATGATATTTGCAAAAGCCTTTAGAAAGCCAAAGCTATGAAAAATTAGAAGCCAGAGTGATGAATAATGAAAAAGTAATTATAGATCCCAGAACCTTAGAAGCAGACACAGAACAAAAAAAAGTCACCAAAATCAGACCAGTTGGCTCCTGTGTCACTTTGACATTCCCCCATCACATTGTGTATGGGAACACTGCTTTACTTTCTGGAATTACAAGATGCTTCAGCTCATCTTGTATATTTATTGACTCAGCCTAAGAAGTAAACATTTCTCCAAGGAGCCCTCATATTCAAAATCTATGCACTAGTTGTACTCATTGCTACTGAGACAATATTTAATATAATTTTGGCCAAAATTGTCAAAGGCTGACAAACCTGGCCTTATCATGCTAAAAGACCATTTACTGACATGGAAATGTTGGGGTTTGGAGCTGGTGACCAAGAAAGAATTCTTGAGACGTCTTTGGGGCAAAAAGGTGGTTTTATTTAAAGTACGGGGTTATGACCCATGGGCAGAAAGGGCTACCCCGTGATGTGAGGAGCAACTGATTATATATTATGGAGTTGGGGGAGGTAAAGACAAGGGAAGTTTCCAAAGGGGTTTTTATACGCGACAGAAGATTCAGAGGATCCTGGAGGCCTGGCTATTGTCAAGTTAAGGTTGTTTTTCCTTGTAGCAAGGCCATAACCTTAAGATTGGGAGTTCCTGGAGGAATGTCATACTCTGCCTGCCTCAAGTATTCGTCAACAGGCTGCAAGTTACGGGGAAATTTATCTACATGTCCATTTTGCCTTTGTTCTCCTCATCATTTACCACCCCTGCTACTCCACTAAAACTGAGTTCAACCACTAAACTTTTAATCCACGAGAACTATTTTATCCACTAGAACTTAGTTTATTCACTAAAGACAAATATAATGTGCAGCACAAAGTGCTTGGCTCAGAGTGAAAGGTTGAAAATATCCTCATAATGACCTCCTGAGGAAAGACAATTAACATCCCCAGTTACCAATGAAGAAACACAGGCAATTCTAATAACTTGTTCAGGTCACACAGGTTAGACAGACCTAGGCTGGAGTCCTCTTCATCACAACAGCAAACTGCCTCTTCCCCCGCCCCCCCCCCCCCCCCAAAATAAGAATTTTCACTAACGCTTTAATTCTAAAGGACTTCTCTTCTAAATCAGCCAAAGAAGCCTGGTTTGTGTAACTTTCCAGAATGCAGAATGCCAGTTGGCAACTTCAACAGAGGGCAAATGTGGGGTGTTTTTGCAGATGGCAGATATCACTGATAGATTTTAACACTCTGCCAATGAGCTCTTGCTGGCCCTCAAAGTCTTCCTCAGCAAGCTCCAGCAGCCACCTTTAACAAGTCCATGTCGTCATCCCTGTGTAGAAAATGTTGGCAATGTCATTCTAAAAAGGTAATCACATGTATATATGAGGTTAAATGGATCTGACCAAGACACATAATGATTGCTCAGTCCCATCTAAAGCACATATAATGAGTGGAAAAGCTGGCCTCAAAAGAGAGATCCTTTGGACCACATCAAAATATGAAATGAGCCTCATTCCCTATATTAGGAGTTGGCAATTAAGACCACACATTTATTTTCCACTCCATGTTTTCCTGACTCTTCTCAACACAGAGATTAAAGAGATTTACAGACCAGAGTCCTGAGGTTGAGAGCTTGAAGTTATGACTTCTCCAATTTTATTTATGTCCCCCTTTCCCAGTCCCTGGCATTGATAGAGTAGATAATCTTTGGTGATCTATTGTACCACGTCAGTAAGAGAATCTGTTCATTTATATCAAGGATGGCACAGGCTTCACCTTTGGCAATCCAAACACTGTACAGGAGAATTTGCAGAAGTTTCTACTGAGTAGAAATTTAGAACAACTTTCCCAAACTCAAAGATTCCCAAAGGGGGAATGAATAAAAGCTTCAGGAAATCTGCACTGTATGAGTCAAGACATTAAATAAACAGATTACCTTCTTTTCTGCATTCATCTCAAACAGAACTAAACTGGCATTTTTGTTGCATACATTGAGATCAGGCCTCAGAAAAGTGCAAGAAGTTGTATCCTCTTAGATGGAATTTAGGAAGAATAATTGCTTGTTTGTGGGAAAATCCTACCTGCAAGGAAATACAAAACTAAATGCTGAGTCAAAAGTCTTCATAGAGATTTTAGGATGGGTCTGATTGAAAAGAGAACTGTCCTTGGGGCGCCTGGGTGGCTCAGTTATTAAGTGTCTGCCTTCGGCTCAGGTCATGATCCCAGGGTCCTAGGATCGAGCCCCACATCGGGCTCCCTGCTCCGCAGGAGGCCTGCTTCTCCCTCTCCCACTCCCCCTGCTTGTGTTCCGCCTCTCGCTGTGTTGCTCTCTCTCTGTCAAATAAATAAATAAAATCTTTAAGAAAAATTTTTTTAAAAAAAGAAAAGAGAACTGTCCTTTTTATTCCTGTTAGAGAATTCTGATAGAAACCAGCCACAAGAAGAGAATATAATGCAATCTGATATAGAAATGTTGGGGTTCAGAGCCCACGAATAAAAAAGAATTCTCAGGACATTTTCGGTGCAAAAAGTGGTTTTATTAAAGCATGGGGACTGGACCCATGGGCAGAAAGAGCTGTCCTGGGATTGTGAGGAGCGACTGATTATACCCTATGGAGTTGGGAGAGGTAAAAACTAGGGAAGTTTCCAAAAGGACTTTTGTATGCTAAAGAAGACTCAAGCTAAGGTTGTTTTGTTTTGTTTTTTTCTTTAAATTCAATTAATTAACATATAATGTATTATTAGTTTCAGAGGTAGAGGTCAGTGATTCATCAGTCTTATATAATACCCAGGGCTCATTACATCACGTGCCCTCTTTAATGTCCCTCACCCAGTTGCTGCATCCCCCTCACCCTCCACCCCTCCAGCAACCCTCAGTTTGTCTCCTATGATTAAAAGTCTCTTATAGTTTGTTTCCCTGATTTCATCTTGTTTTATTTTTCCCCTCTTCCTCTATGATCTCGTTTTGTTTCTTATATTCCACATATGAGATCATATAATTGCCTTTCTTTGATTGACTTACTTCGCTTACCATAATACCCTCTAGTTCCAACCACGTCATTGGAAATGGCAAGATTCCATTTTTTTTTTTTTTGATGACTGAGTAGTATTTCATTATATATATATATTACATCTTCTTTATCCATTCATCTGTCGATGGACATCTGGGCTCATTCCATAGTTTGGCTATTGTGGACATTGCTACTATAAACATTGGGGTACAGGTGCCCCTTTGGATCCCTACATCTGTGTCTTTGGAGTAAATACTTAGTAGTGCAATTGCTGGGTCATAGGGTAGCTCTATTTTCAGCTTTTTGAGGAAATTCCATACTGTTTTCCAGAGCGGCTACACCAGCTTGCATTCCCACCAACAGTGTAAGAGTTTCCCCTTTCTCTGCATCCTCGCCAACATCTCTCATTTCCTGACTTACTATTTTTAGCCATTCTAATAGGTATGAGGTGGTATCTCATTGTATTTCCCTGATGATGAGTGCTGTTGAGCATTTTTTCATGTGTCTGTTGGCCATTTGGATGTCTTCTTTGGAGAAATGTCTGTACATGTCTTCTGCCCATGATTGGATTATTTGTTCATTGGGTGTTGAGTTTGATAAGTTCTTTGTAGATTTCTCTGATAAGACATTTGCAAATATCTTCTCCCATTCTGTTGGTTGTCTTTTGGTTTTGTCGACTTTCCTTTGCTGTGCAAAAGCTTTTTATCTTGATGAAGTCCCAATAGTTCATTTTTGCCTTTGGTTCCCTTGCAAGCTAAGGTTGTTTTTCCCTCTAGCAAGGCATTAACATTGAGATTGGGAGTTCCTGGAGGAATGTCTTACTCTGCCTGCCTCAAGTATTTGTCAATGGTCTGCAAGTTGTAAGGAAATTTAATTTTATCTACATATGATTTTGCTTTGTCCCCCACATCACAACCCATGGAATAACCAAATTCAAATAAAAAAAATGATACCAATATAAGCTTCTAAAATATAAAATATATGGTATAATCTAATGGTCTCCAAATGGAGCAATTCAAGTAACAAAACAATCTGAAAAATTGCAGAAGGCAATACAAGCAAAAAGTCCTACATTATTTACAGATTTCCCCTAAAAACATATTTCATTGCAAGACTGCATGTTCTTTAAATAATTGATCTCTACTGAATTATATTTAAATAAAATGGAACTATTTTTCAATCATAAAATACAACATACTTATTATAAAAAATAATGAAATAGTACCAAAAGCTTAAAAACAAAAGCAAAAATGAGAAATCTAACCAGAGATAATAGCTAATATTTCATTATCTTTTGAGAAAATCCATCATGCTTATACACCAAGAACATTACATAAATTCGATAAAACAAAAGTTACATTCTCTAACTTATGTATTAAAAATAATAATTGTTTATGGGCAACTTTTAATATCCATAACTATCAATCAACAGACCAACTTATAATGGTGAAATAATATTTCCTGTGTGATTGGATCATATTTAACTAATCCTATATGATGCACATATTTCCAATTTTTGTTACTATAAAAGTCCAAGCACATCTAATGTATACATCTTTATGTGTATGTCTGATATTCTTTATGAGAAATTCTTAAAATTAGGGTTGCTGTATTAAATTTATTCATTTTAAATTTGAATGTCTTGTGCCAAACTACTCAATAGAAAAACTGGGTATAAATTTTCAAGGAAAATGCTCAATTGCAGTTGGTTAGATTAACTTTCTCAAGCTCAGGGATTGCTGTTCTCTTGGTTTTTGCACTATTCTCATTGCTGGAACTGTGTCTAGCATGTAGTCAGCATGCAATAAATCTTAGTTGAATAAATTAATAATGATTTGATTGACTTTTTTCAAATTTAATTTGCATCTAATTAGTTTTATATTTGAAACTGACTCCAACTATTCTTAGCCCCTCTTCTTCAACATAACCTTTGAGAACATTTTGGCTAGGAAATTTAAGGATAAATTCTCTCTCCTCACATTCCACATGAATTATGTACCCATTGTGCTCTGCTACTTACCAGTTTGTATGACCTTTGGCTAATTACTTAGTATCTTTGAGTCTCCAATTTTCCATTAGTGGGATGAGTATAATAAACCCCACTTTACCAGCTTGTCAGGATTGTTGTGAGATTTAAACAATGAGGTAAAACACTTCATACACAATAAAATGGTCTACAGATAAAAGAGATTAACAATTTAAGACAGGTTTAATGTTCTGGAATGTGTTCTACTCGACTCCTATTAACCTGAAAAGATTTCTGCAAACATCCTAAAGCTCCAGGCTCAGAGGCTACGGGTTCCAGTGCCCACCTGCAGATGATGTGTCATCATGGCGATTTCTTATAAGATCGGGGAAATGGCATTTGTTTTCATTTTTATCTGTTATACTTAGCCGAACAATGCTTCTTATTGATTTGCAGCAACAAAGTCAGTTCCTTCTTCCAAGCATGACATTTGCTATTATCTCTTTGCAAGCACACAAATCTAAAAGCAACACCATAAAAAAATAAAAAATAAAACCCTCATAGCTTAAGTATTGATTAAAATCAAGCTTGGTTCATTAAAAACACTGCTGGGATTTGAAGCACTTAGAGATAATCTTTTCTTTTCCTCAGCATTAAAAAATATAGTGATTTATAGATCTCTGCAGTTCTAAGATAGGAGTTAGTTGTTATTTAAGTAAGCTTTGGATTAAAAAAATATTTTAAGTTAGAGTCCAAATTTTTCCCCTCATTCTATTTAGTGCCTAAATATGGGGAAGATGATTTTCTCCTCTTAATAATAATAATATATCTTATCAATATTTGTATAGTACTTTTTCTGTTATAAGGATCTTTCCTATAATATATCGTATATCTTTGACTTATCCCTGAATTTCTTAGTCCTCCTCCTAAACAGACAAGGTCAGGGAAGTGGTAGAGGTGAGACTGAGCAGTCACTAGCTGCTGTCTTTAGGGATCCTCCCAAAGAGAGAAAAATCTGTGCTCCTGTCAAAAGGAAATATGTGTCCTGATCTCAACCAACTGCATTGTGTCCCTCTTCCAGCCAGGTGTCATCTTGGTTGGAAGGAAGAGTGGTGAGTCATATGATGACCCCAACTTTTTGCTCTCTTAAAAGGGCATTCAGCTTATACCCTACCATAAACAGAGGGAAATAAAGACAATAACGCAACATATTTTAAGAAAAAAGAAAAAGAAGAAGATAGCAGGAGAGGAAGAATGAAGGGGAGTAAGTCAGAGGGGGAGACGAACCAGGAGAGATGATGGACTCTGAAAAACAAACTGAGGTTTCTGGAGGGGAGGAGGGTGGGGGGATGTGTTAGCCTGGTGATGGGTATTGAGGAGGGCACATTCTGCATGGAGCACTGGGTGTTATGAACAAACAATGAATCATGGAACACTACACCAAAACAAATTATGTAATATATGGTGATTAACATAACAATAAAAAATTTTAAAAAAACTTTTTAAGACTAAATTTTGTCACTGACTTGTGTATTCAGTTTGTTTTTTGTTTTTAACACCGATTATCCTGTGCATCAGTAGTCTTAATGCTTAGTACTTAACACACATCCGTCATAGTTTTTGCTCTATCCATGTATCAACTCTACTATTATTGTCTTACTTCATTCAAAGTTGACAAATTTTTATCTAAAATTTATTTTAAAAGGAGCTTCAAATCTAGCATACTTTAAAACTGTCCATATAAAATGATTACAAATAAAAGTACAATAAAAACAAAATGATAAAAACTTACTTTGTTATCTCTGTCAAAAGCTATTTCTCTCTTTTTTAAAGAGACAGTGGTAGAAAACTAAGAGAAATTGTCTCCAAAATGTTTGATCTTAGTTGATCAGAGGATTGAGAGAGAATTGGAAATGGAGTTATGGTCTCAGTCATTGTTATGTAACACCATGTCCATATTACCACCTAAAAGATCTTTCTACATCCAGTGATACTTATTCTTCAGAAACACAGCAATGCTGTATTTTTTCATGATGTGTCTTTGAGCTATTTAACCTCCAATTCTGGTGCTCCTACTTAAAAGGATAAAGCAGAAGCATGACAACCATTTTAGTGTGCAAGTAAAATATCCAAGTTGAATTTTCCAATTTTCATCCAAATTTACTGATATTGTTTGGCTATAATCTTTGACTTTGAAAAAATCATAACAAAGACCATAGGAACAGAAGGCATTCTATTAACCCAGAATGACTTCCCCCCCAAAAAAGTTTTGGATACAGAAGCCCTATACAGTGTTTCTCAAACTTTTCTATGCATGTAATTTACCTGCAAATGTAAAAATGCAGGTCTGGGTGAAGCCTAAAATTTTGTATTTCCAACAAAATTTCAGATGATGTCAATGATGCTGGTTAGGGTGTGCAGTTGAGTAACAATTAAAGCACAGGTTCTGGATTCAGGTTCTGGAGTTATAATCCACCGAATTCCAGATTCACCTTTTCATAAATATGTGAATATGCACAAGTTATTTAATTTCTTGAAGATTGTTTCCTTATCTGTTAAATGGGATAATAAGAAAGATGGGGAGACCTACTTCACAAAAGAATACTTCATCTGTCCTTTGAACAAAGACCTATCAGTAAATGGTCCAAATTCTATTAATAGATTTTGAAAATGCCTGCAATATCTGATCATACTCATGATCATCTTTTTTTTTAAGATTATTTATTTATTTATTTGACAGAGAGACAGTGAGAGAGGGAACACAAGCAGGGGGAGCGGGAGAGGGAGAAGCAGGCTTCCTGCCGAGCAGGGAGCCCGATGTGGGGCTCAATCCCAGGACCCTGGGATCATGACCCGAGCTGAAGGCAGATGCTTAACCGACTGAGCCCGCTACACGGTAAAATCACAATTCATGGACATTGTTATGAAACTTAACCTGGCCTGTGATTATCCCTCTAATGCTACTTTCTAGCTCGCCATATTTAGCTAGATTACATAGGCCATGTTTTCTTATATCTCTGTGCCTTTAAGAGACTAAGAACACTGGAAGCCAAGCGTATTTCACCCTCCAGGGGAGAACCAGAGTATCTTCTATGTGATAGACCTTTACCATCTTGCTCTTTTTGCATTATACCCTTTATCATATGATTTTTTGAAATGATACAGTTACTCCCTGATTTTCCCACTATTATATGTTACATACCTTGAAGCAACAGTCATGCATCAATGTACCTTCAGCACTGGGTAGAATAGTGAGATCTGTAATGTTAGTTTCATTATGCTACTTGGCACAGTGGTGCTAAATACTTGTTGAATTAATGAAAATCAGAAACTAAAATGATATATACATGCTTATAAAGCCATTCCTCTCACTCATTCAGACAAATTTTCACTCATCAGGGAATATAATAATATTTAACTAGCCACCACTCAATAGATATTAATCACTATTGTAAATAATTCCTAAAATGATGCAAAATTTACCCATTACTCAGTCAGTAATTCTGCACTCTTCACAAAAGAACTCTGGGTGTGTCATGTTTAAAACCTTGTGTATCCTATTACATAATATACTTTTGTGTGTTTAATTTAAAACATACAGATTTTATATTAATTTTCATAAAATATTTTTTAAAATTTCTTATCTATTTCATTAATTAATGATGCCTTTTTTTTTGAGAGAGAGCGTACACAGGAGCAGAGGGGGGTGGTGGTGGGTGGGTTGGGGGTTGGTGGGGGAGGGAGAAAGAGAATCTCACTCTGGGCTGGGTGTGGAGCCCAATACAGGGCTCCATCTCAGGACCCTGAGATCCTGACTCAAGCTGAAATCAAGAGTCGGTCGCTCAACTGCTCAACTGACTGAGGCACCCAGGTGCCCTTAATTAATGATGCTTTTAAGCATATCAACTCCAGAAACAAGACCTTAATTGAGAAAAAGCCACAGTACGTATTAGATTTTTATAGTAGGCAATTTTTTTCTTTTTCAATATTTTTGAGATCCCATGATTAATTTTAAAAACTATTTTTCTTAATGTATGAAACTATACTTTATATTATTAATTGGTATTTTTGAAATCAAGAAGCATTTTAAAATCTTTGACACTTTGTGATTGTTAGAATTTTTTCCTTAAATTGTGATATATATCATGTTACTTCTTAAAATCAGTATCATCTTAAAAACAATAAAATTTAGTATATTGAAGAAAATGGCCAAAGGTTTTTACCACTTGATGAGCAATTTACTGTGATCACAAAGGAGAAATGCCCAGAGTACTATCTAAAACATTGTGTAACACAGGTAACCAGTCCTGGAAATTTTGATGTGTATCTTCTTGTTACATGAAATTGCTACAAGTGTCTGGGATTCACTGATTAGTTGTATTGAATGTCTCATATAAGTACCCCCTTGAAGTTTTTTTGTTGTTTTGTTTTGCTTTGTTTTGTTGTTGTTGTTGTTGTTTTCAAATAAAGAAGTAAGAGTACCACTTTTAACTCTGGCTATAAAGAACTAGCTTGCATCAGACCAATCCTCTCACCAATAACAACATGAGAAGATGATAACAAATGTTAGAACATCTATTTCAAGACATGGGGGATCTATTAAGATACCTAAACTGATAGCCAAGATTCTGATGAGAAGTGCAGAGGCACAATCTTACATTTAGTACATCCTTTGTCCGGGAAGCATTTGACAGTTCATTAGTAATGGATGAGCAACTGAGCAGTTTTTAGCAGTTTCGAAAGAGGACTAGAAAGAAAAAAAAAAAATGTAGTAAGAGCCTGTCAATGAGAGGGATTCTGGTAAGATTCCCAAATTTTCAATTAAGATGCTTGAAAGTCTATACTAAAGATTTAATGGAGAATCACAAAGTCTTCATAGTGACAGAAACCTAATTTCATCTATGATTGGCTTAAACAATCTTCTCCTGGTCTAACTTCTGCCAGAGGCAAGAGAAAATCCTCAGTGAAGAAAAACAACATATTCAAAAGACTCAAAGCATGTCTATAATTTTTCATGTACAATATTCAGCATGCAGTCAAAAATTACCCAACACAGCAATAAACCACACCATTTCTGACATATCGCATTGCCATAATCAAGGGTAAAAAAGAGAAAGACCTACAGGAGATTCTGATATTAGAGATATCAGGCATGGACTTTGAAATATCTATGGTTAATACATTAAAGACAAGCAGGGGGCATATGGTTAATATCAGCATAAAACTAGAATTTATGAAGAATTACTGTGGAAACCATGAAAAATCTAAAACTAGAGAAGACCATAAATATCAAAAACAAATAACTCAATACATAGATTTGACAGAAGATTAGACACTGCTGAAGAGAGGACCAGTTGGAAGATGGAAAAGTTCGTAGAACATATCTAGACTAAAGCATGGACAGTAAAAAGAAAGGAAAATACAGAATATAAGTCTATACACAAAACTACAAAATCTTACTGAGAGACATTAAAGAATGCATAAATATTTGGAGAGATTTTCATAGATTAGTAGAGGCGGTAATGTAAAGAATCAATTTTCTCCAAATTTATATATAATATCAAAAAAATCTCAATTAAAAATCCAGTTTTTATTTATGGCATTTGACAAACCGATTTTTTAAATGATATGAAGATGCCAAGAGACAAGGATAGCCAGACCATTGTGAAGAAAAAAAGGTATACAATGACCTCTATGTAGGTGATCATTCTCAATCTTTTCTCATACAAATTTGGTTCTATTTTTTCTCAATAAATAAGCTTTTTACTTTTTTTATTTTTAAAGATTTTATTTATTTATTTGACAGAGAGAGAACGAGAGAGCACAAGCAGGGGGAGTGGCAGGCAGAGGCAGAGGGAGAAGCAGGCTTCCCGGCGAGCAGGGAGCCCGACGTGGGGCTCAATCTCAGGACCCTGCGATCATGATGAGCCAAAGGCAGACGCTGAACTGACTGAGCCACCCAGGCATCCCAATAAATAACCTTTTTAAAAAAAATCAGTAAATCAGCTTTATGTATATTTTATATATACTATTAATATATTAATTTATCATCTATCATTCTTTAAATGGTCATGTTTTCACGGCCTTCATCATAAAGATACACATAAACTGAAGGCAAAAGTAATAGGACAATTCATATTAATGATACAATTCACTTGTGAAATAAAGAATCAAATAGCCTCATTGTCTCTTAACCATTTATAGGCAGGTCTTTCACCACATTCAGATTGTAATTTAATGGCATTGTTTAATAAGAACTTGGGTTTTTTTCCATTTTGCTGCCTCTTTTTGACCCAAACATTTTTTACTGCTTTTACAATATGTTAATAATGACTACAATAATAAATACCTAAGAAAGTAAGCTCACATACCAGTCTAGAACTTGACCTTAGGAAGTGCTAAAGCTGACGTTGAGATAAACTTTAAGCAATTTTTTAATTTACTATTTTAAGTTGTTATTTTATTTTGTTTTACAAACAGCACTTTTCTCTTTTTATCTGTAAAATCTTCTGATTTTTTTTATTTAAATTGTCCGCGATTATCATTTACATACTACAAAAAGACATACATTTACACAATTTTTGCTCAGGAGGCTGACTTATTTTCATCTTTGGTATTTATATTTTAAATAAGCATGTAACACAACCTACTCTTTCTTGATTGTTTATTGCCACTTATCATCAAGTCACCTGTTGTGACTGGAATGATAATAGTATCTCCTTTGCTGTTGTCTTAATAATTTAATGTTCCTTTAAATTTACCGTATTATTACATATGTAGCAGGTTCATTCTCATATTTCAATCATTAATATTTTAAATTTCTGAATTATTGTTTTAAGTTAACATGTTTTTTTAAATAAAGTGTTATAAATGGGAAATTATGGATGCAACTGAATCACAAACCTTGGACTATTAGATACTTTTACTGAGAAAGTGAAACAAGTAATACAACATGTCACCAAAAGATCTGATCTACAGTAACTGCAGCTGGAAGATGAATGGATTTTTAAGAGTGAAGTTTTTTGTGTTTGTTTGTTTTTTTAAGTAGTTAAAAGCAAAAATTAATCTAGCTCATTAGGTGATAAATAAAATTTTCAAAAAAGATTTTCAATGTCATCCTCCTAACTTTCTAACTTCAACAAGAAGTCATCACAGTACATCCCTGATATATATTAGTATATTTTGTTTATGATAATAGGCTCTGTTCACACTAATACAACTATACCATGGAATTCCCTGGTATCACAAAACTACTCACTGTTAAAAAATATCAGTGAGATTGGCTGACACAGTAAAATGGGATTCTACTAACTTTCCATATGAGCATGCATTAAAATACTTGTACAGACTATTGCATTAAAAACCATTTTTCTTCAAATATTCAGGGAAAATTGGCATTGAACTGAAATGTGTTTTGGTTATCCTACAGAAACCTACAGTATCCTGTGGAAACTCACTATCATGCTTCCATGAGTGTCATCTAGAAGGTACTTTAGTTTGAGAAGCATGACTCCAGGTGCTCTGAAATCCACCACTGGTTTTAGCCAGGTCACCAGAGAATTGGCTTGTGTAAAATAGATTTCCCTGGTCTTCTTTGGTCTTCTTTTTTCAAACTGGGCTTTAGTATGATGCTTTCACTGAATAGACCAAGAGGTGTCTTTTCTGGATATGTTCTAGTTGCTACTGCTACTTGATAGAAAACTCATACTACTTTAAGAAAGTTCTTTGCAATATACACCTAGAACAATGAGATGAAATACCAGGCAAATCTAAGAATAATCAGTGGGAGGTGTTTGGTAATCGAGAGTGACTTCATTTCTGTACCCCTACTCCCTACCTCACCCCACCCCAATTTTGTGCATATGATATGAATACATGAGATGATTCTATGCAACATTAATACATAATGGGTTTTTAATTTATATTTTTTTGTTGAATTATAGTTGACATACAACATTACATTAGTTTTGGTTATACAACATAGTAACACAGTCCTTCAGTATTTATATACATTATGAACTGATCACCATAATAAATCTAGCTATCATCATACAAGTTGTTATAATATTTTTATTTATATTCTCCATGCTGTATATTACATCCTTGTGATTTATTTATTTTATAACTGGAAGTTTGTGCCTTTTAATCCCCATAATGTTTAACTTTATATCAGTAGGAAGACTTTAAAAGTTGTGAATTTAAGGCACAAATATATCAGTGAAAAATATCCAATGCTAGTTAATATATTTATTATCTGTAGAAATTATAGTTCCAACAGATAAGAAAGAAAATATAAACAGAACTCAGAATTGATGGACTGAGAAAATACATTAGTGATATCCAACCCGTGGCATAGTCTCACCTCATTGAGGATTGCAGATTCTAATCTAACATGTAAATTAGGCAATGTTAAGTTTCAAGTCCTCCATTTTGTGCTATCTGATCAATGTGCTCAGTGGTAAATGGCTATAAGAAGCAGTCAGAAGAATGCAAAACAAACAAAATCACCCTGGTTCTGATCATCTTCAGGATATATCTCTGGATTAGATCTCTGGTTGATAAGCAGTATCAGCTAAGAAAGAAACCCTAAAAAATTTGCCTTGTGGAGACATTCCTAAATTAATTGGAATGAATTAGAAGATTTATCTCTTAGGTAATTCCTTAGGTACATAAAGAATAAACTTAATATTTTAAAGTTTATAATTATAATGTGAAATATGTAAATGCATTTAACTTTCCAAGTTTATAAAGGCAATAACATATTAATCAAAATTTTCTTAAAAGTGATTGTTTACAATTACTAGACTTACAAACAAAACAAAATAACAATATTTATAAACTAAGCTTAAAATCTAAAGCAAGATATAGCTTCTTTATAAAGAAAATATAAATTTTAAAACCAAGGTTGACCTCTGAATAATCTTTTGAGTCTGCAAAAGCCACTTTGAAGTAATCAAAAATCACTTTAACAATACAAGATTTAAGAGTTGATGAAATTTTTTTCATAATCATAATTTGCACTATGGGTAAATTATAACAGATATTATCAATCAGAGTGTGGGTCCTATTGTGCCTCCGTAGGGAAAGAAGTTTTTACATGCAATTGATCAGTCAGTAATCTTCACTGGATATGGTATGACTTGTGAAAACTTTCATGATGCTAATAATAAGACATATTTGGGGAACCTGGGTGGCTCATTTGGTTAAGTGTCTGACTCTTGATTTCAGCTCAGGTCATGATCTCAGGGTCCTGGGATTGAGTCCCATGTCAGGCTCTGCACTGAGCAGGGAGACTGCTTGAGATTCTCTCTCTCCCTCTCCTGACCCTCCCCCTCCCCACACTTTCATTCTTTCTCTCTCTCTCTCATAAGTAAATAAATCTTAAAAAAATAATAAGACATGCTCATTAATATGAAATAAAGTTATTCAATCTACCTTATAACTGGAGTTCAGATATTTTCAATGGTATCTTTGTTACCATATTTAAATATCTAATGTTGCATAATACATATTCAAATTTTTATTTTACTCTCTGTTGAGATTTGAACGTGAATAAACTGGTGAAGAACAAATGTCTGTGAACTGTACAACACCAGGAAATACTTTGCATATTACAGTTTTATATAAACAGTGCCACCTCAGATTATCAGTTTGGCCACTGATCACCCATAGTCATAGTAACTTTTCCAAAAATGGTACATTTTTCAAAAGTCATAAAGTTACTGAATTAAGTGTTCTTTGCTTCCTATGGTTCATCTGAAATCTTAATTCACCATCTAGCACATTTTAACTTACAAGACAATATTTTATTTTTGATCTCCCAGTAGCATGCTGTTGTAACTAGACCGATTTTTTTTTACAGCAAAGTGAATTTAAGATTATCTAATATTGCTTCATAATGTTATGAAAGGAATTATAGGCATTGAAGTAATGTACATTACTCCCACATCTTTCACCTCACTGTGCAGTCAGCCAAATTATATATTTATTAATTTTGTTAAGCTGGCCTCATGAGTCAATAGATTGAATACAGTCCCTGTTAATTAAGTTTGCTGATGAAATGATTAGAAGCTTGGAGAATAGGTTTGGAATTAAAAATGAGTTTAACCAGCTGGAGGGGATTTATGCATTGGATAAGAATTGGACCAGATGACCTCTGTGGTCTTTTTCAACTCTGGGATTCTATAAAGACTGAGAAATCAATATAACAGGAATTTATATGGAATGAATTCAATGTAACAAAATGCTAGATGGAATGAATTCATTAAAAATATATATATTACATATGATTAAAATCAGCAATGAATGGTAGCCACAGACATGATTTTGGATCCCAGTAGAGAGACAATCTAAACATATGTTAGCAAGTTAGGTTGATTTAATCATGATTCTGAGATACATTGCTTGCTACAGATTTTTTTATAGAATATTTTTTATTATGTGTCAGAGTCTGACTAGGGGCTCACACAACTTATAGTCTCTATATCAAGGTTAATCAATAAGATTACATTTTCCTGTAACTAATGGAACTCCTGTAGCTAAATTAAATTTTGACCAATAAAATGTGTAGAGATGTAATATACATCAATTTCAGGCCTTCCTTATAAATGTGTCCTCATGCAATCCTACATTCTCTTTTTCTTTCTTTTTTAGATTAGCTATCATGGAGTAACCTCCAGGGCAAATTTGGATGCCTGGAATCAAAAACAGACTCAGATCTAAAAAGATGCATGTACATATACATATATGATTTTTAAATGCACAATTAAAAATAGCAGAAGTCGGGTGCCTGGGTGACTCAGACAGTTGAGTCTGCCTTCAGCTCAGGTCATGATCCCAGGGTCCTGGGATCGAGTCCCGCATCGGGCTCCCTCCTCCTTGGGACCCTTCTTCTCCCTCTGCTTCTCTCTCTTTCTCTGTCTCTCATGAATAAATAAATAAAAATCTTAAATTAAAAAAATGTTTAAAAAAAAGCAGAAGTCATTAATAGGTATTTAAAAAGAGACTATCAAAATATCCAATAAGGATATGAAAGGATACTCAACTTCATTAGTCATCAAGAAAGCACAAGTTAGGGCGCCTGGGTGGCTCAGTTGGTTAAGCAACTGCCTTCTGCTCAGGTCATGATCCTGGAGTCCCGGGATCGAGTCCCACATCGGGCTCCCTGCTCAGCAGGGAGTCTGCTTCTCCCTCTGACCCTCTTCCCTCTCGTGCTCTCTATCGCTCATTCTCTCTCTCTCAAATAAATAAATAAAATCTTAAAAAGAAAAAAAGAAAGCACAAGTTAGAGCCTCAATGAGACATCAGTACATACTACCAAAATGGTTACCACTTAAGAATAGCTTACATTGCCAAGTAGTAGTTAAGACTATGAAAGAACAGAAATTCTTACGCACTGATAATGAAAGTATAAATTGAGAAAGAGTTTGGTGATACTGCTCAAGTTAATCATACACATAATCTGTGATCTAGCAATCCATTTCTACTTATTTCCCCAATAGAAATGCATACATAGTTATACCAAATGACATACACAAGAATGCTCAAAGCAACTTTATTCATAATAGACAAAATGGAAAAAAATATTCATCAACATTAGGATGGATACACAAATTGTGCTATACTCATATAACAGAATGTCATAGAACAGCAACAACAAAAAAGCAAATTCCTTTATTCAAGACAGAACTATATAATGTTGAACAAAACAGCCCAGAAACAAAGACCAACATATATAATAATATTTACATGAAGTACAAAAATAGGAAAACTAATTAATAGGAATAGAAATAAAACGGTAGTTACTTTCAGTGTGTTTGTAGGGGGAAATACTGACTTGAAGTGGATTGAAGGAGGCTTCTGGGATGCTGAGAATGTTGCATGTTTTGATTTGGTTTGTAATCCCATCAGTGTTTTCATTATAAAAATGTATGGAGCTTTAAACCTAAAATTTGTGCACTTCAAATTTTAAAAATGTTTAACAAAAAAAGTTAGTCTGATGAGTCTAGGTTAAATGTCCCAAATACACATCTGAAACATTAAAACAGTAGGAATGTACAATTTCCTTTCTCAAAGGAGATTCAATCATTTAAATGCAATCATGCCCAGAGGCAGGCTGAGAGATTAGATGACCTTTCTGGGTCCTTCTCAGCCCTATGAGCCATGATATTTCCTACAGTGTGTTGTTTTCTTAAAATCCCCTTCAGTCTTTCAATTTCTCTTGTATTGTGTTGTCCAGGACTGAACTTAATACTCTAGGGGGTTTCTCACGAGGGCAACATAAGTAGAAAGCCTGTCACCACCCTAATAGGTAATGTGATGGAGTTGTATCCAGTGGGAAATCTCAAAGGCATTTTGTGCAGCCCTGCTATGATTGGATGGATAATGCAAGGTCATACACTATTCTCTCACCTCTGGATATTTTAACATTATTTCTTTACAAGTTTTCCTTTATGTTGCATGCTTTGTACTAGACTTACTTCCCCCCTCCAAGACACACTAAATTGACTTCCCTTTTGTCATCTTCAGAACAATTTTTTAAAACATTCTAAGTCTGTAGATATATGGGATGGAGAACACTGGTGATATCAAGAACTTCTGCAGAAAAAATTAGTGGAATCATTGTCATTATATAAGGAAGGGGATCAATTGATCAAATAAATTATAGAGAGACAGTCTTGAAAAGAGGTGAAAAAATTTACTTAAAATGATTTATCATAACTACAGAGATTTGAGCTTTTACTTAATAAATTTTCTTTCATGGGAATTATAAGTGTTTTACTATTAATGCCACTAGTAAAATCCTTGATTGACTCAGCTTCATATTTTTTTTAAATGAACAAATTCACACCAGAGTATATGGCAATATGAATAAATTATTACTGCTAAAATGTTCCAACTTTCAAATAAAATTTAATACTAATTTCCATTTAGTTTATGAAATATGATACATGTATTTTGCTTTGGCATTATTGAACTTTCAAAAAACAATGAAGAATTAGCTTCCTCTCAACATAGACATTTTAGAGACATTTTTAGTTGGAGAATTCACTGGGTACCAAAAGCCTATTATTTCTGGAAGTTCCCCAAGTAAAACATTTACTCTGGAGTAATAAGCTTATAGATTTGAAGACAACTACATTAACTGACACTACAACATTTGTTCCAGAATTTTAAGGCTCTCCAAAGGCTGTAATTTTAGGACACTCATTTAGACATATGCTACTGAATGGTTTGGGGCAACTACAGAAAAACGGCATTCCGCTGGTACTGTGCATCTGTGTATATAGCAATCTCTAAATGTAGCTAATGGAATCTCAGCATGAAACCAGAAAGATTTTTCAAAACTCATTACAGTTGCAGGTTACTCTAGTTGAAAAATTGATTTTGCACAAGAAAGTAAAAATCTAACTTCACAATGTCATCAATCACTGGGAAAACATAACTGAGGCCTGGATGCAAAACTTATCCATTCACAATTCTTAGAAAATCTTTATGTCATTGAAATGCAACCAAAATCTCAATATAATTTTTAAAGAGAACTCATATGAATGCAAATAGAATATTAGTATTTATTTTTCCAAAAAATTTAAATAAAATGTCAATCACTAGATATTGTAGTCCAGGGAAAATTTGTAAGAAAGTACATAGTAAGTAGAATTTGTTTTCATTCAAGAAACTCCTTCAGATAATTAATGTCAGAGTTAAGAATCCTAAATGATACCCATCATTTAGCATGCCTAATAGGCAAATGAGTTTTATTAATTCACTTATTCACTCATTCATTGATTCCCATATATATATATATATATATATATATATATATTTAAGATTCAACTGCTTAAAAGGAAGGATAGATTTTATAAACCATAATATTAGCCTCATGTTTCTAAAAGCAGAGAATTCTGAAAGTATTTCTCAACATCCAAGGATTTCAAGGATCCCTAATAGAAAAACATTGGTCTAGTTGATTTCAGATAAATAATGATATCCTCATAAAGAGCTTTGTGAATGTGGATTCCCCAACCAGGCCCAAAGTTCTGTTGCCACCTGCCAAACACACAGTTGTATAAGTCAGAGAAGAATTTTCATTAATTTCTACTTCCTATATTTATAGAGTTGTTTTGGGCATCTTCTGCTTTAAAGTTATACCTAATCTGTGGGGCAGCCTCGAAGATGGCTGCCAACATCCCACTTCCTGGTATTCATGACTTTGTGTCCCTTGAAGGGGGGTTAGACTTAACTGACTTACTTTTACAAACAGAATATAGCAAAATTGATCAGAATGTCATTTCTGAGACTAGGTTGTAGAAAAGACTATGGCCTCCATTTGGCTGCTTATTCTCTCTTGCTTTCACACTCATTTGTTCTAAGGGAAGCCATTTGCCACATTGTAAGCTGCCCTATGGAAAGAACACGTGGAAAGGAAATGAAGGTCTCTGGCCAATAAATATTAAGGATCTAAATCCTGCCAATAGCAATCAAGGAATTCTCCTGCCAACAAGCCATCAAAAAATTAAGTCCTGTAAGGAACTCAGTCTTACCAACTATATTACTGAGTTTGGAAGTAAATCTTTTCCCACTTGAGCCTTTGGATGAGACCACAACTGACAGCATGATTAAAACATCAAGAGAAATCTCCATGAGAGGCACCCAGCTAAGCTGTGCTCAGTTTCTAGAAACAGAAGTTTTAAGATAATAACTGTGTTGTTTTAAGCCAGTATGGTTTGGAGCAATTTGCTATACAGCAATAGACAACTCTGTTACTTTTTTATATCCCTAGAGAAGCAGAATTAACTTATCACATCTTGTGACTAGCTTCTGAATTTAAAAATGTTTTGAAAATATTAACAATTATTAAAATTTGGTTATGAATATATTGGGGTTTATGACATTCTTTACCTTTGTATGTTTAAAAAAAAACACAAAAGCTTAAAATGCTTTATATAATCAGGAAGAGAATCCACATTTCCCCTTCTCCTTTTCTCTTCAGATTAAATATTCTTCCTCTTACATTTTTCTCATAGGAATTATTCCTCATTTTTTAATACATTTTTTCCACATATTTTAGAGCATATTGATATAATTAGATACCTTTATCCAAAAGCAACCTGACATAAAAAAGAAAGCCTTAAGAGATTTTATTAAATGTAGAATCTGTAGGATAAAAAGATTTCTAACTCACAAGTCCATGCAATAAGTATGGACTTTATAATAAACCTGAGTCTAAAACCTTGCAAGAATAGTTATTATTACCAATCTTCAATTTTTAATCTTCAAAACTTCAATAAAACTTGCCTCATTGGCCTATGACAAAGAGCATTAAGATAATACTAGCTAACATTTGGTGAATAATTATTATGTAGCTAGCAATTATTTTTCTTTCTCTTAAATCTCGTATAAAACATAAAAGAGCCAATGAAATAGATTCTGTTAATATTTTCTATTTATCAACAGGGAAACTAGGCACTGAAATATTAACTTTCCCAAGGACACACAGGTAGTAAGTGATGAAGCTGGGTAATGAACTGAAATTTTAATCACTAAGCTATACTATTAATAAGATAATTATGTTCTAAAACAGTATCTAGCACTGAGAGAGCACCAGCTTAATTTCTTTCTTTTCATCATCCTCATGAAAATATAGATTGAGAGGCAGTGAGATAACTATTCGTATTTGTCATGTTTCTGTTGACATATGTTGTATAACTAGCTCCAAATTTCCATGGTTTAAAGCAACAAGCATTGATTTCACGCTTACAATTCTATAGGTTGGCTGGGAAAGATCTGTTTTACACCGAAGATTAGATTCAAGATCATGTGTTTCTCATTCTAGTCCACCAAGTACCCAGGTCAAGTGTTTTTCATTTCAGATGGAAGAATCTCCAAGAAAAGTGAGCAAAAGTATTTAGTGTTTCTTGAGGCTTCAACTCAAAGCTGGTACATTCTGAATGCACCCTCATTCCATTGCCAAATGAAGTCACATGGCCAAGCCCAAAGTCATTGGCACAGGAAAGTATACTAGGTTTACAATGAATCCTGCTAGGGAGGAGAAGGAAAGAGGAATTATAGATAGATAATACAGTTTACCACAGCATTCATGGAAATATTATAAAATATTGACTACATAATTGGATATTTAATGTTTAAATTCTATATACCCTAAAATTCTATACTTTTAGCACAATTTAAAAATTACTTTTTAAAAACATTAATAAAAAATAAAAATTAATAAAAATTAATTTCTATGCTAAGGAAACCGTCAACAAAACAAAAAGGCAACCTACTGAATGGAAGAGGGTATTTGCAACTGACATATTTGTTAAGGGTTGCTGTTCAAAATAGATGAAGAACTTATACAACTCAACACCAAAAATAATAATTCAATTAAAAAATGGGCAGAGGACCTGAACAGACATTTTTCCAAAGAAGACATATAGATGGCCAACAGATGCATGAAAAGATGCTCAACATCATTCATCATCAGGGAAATGCAAATCAAAACCACAAGGAGAGATCATCTTATACCTGTCAGAATGGCTAGAATCAAAAAGACAAGAAATAGCAAGCATTGGCAAGGATGTGGGAAAAAAGGAACACTTGTACATTGTTGGTGGGAATGGAAATTGGTACAGCCACTATAGAAAACAGTATGGAGGTTCCTCAAAAAATTAAGAATAGAATTACCATGAAATCCAGTAATTCCTCTACTGGGCATTTACACAAAGAAAATGGAAACACAATGGGGCACCTGAGTGGCTTCTGCTAAGTGGTCTGCCTTCTGCTCAGGTCATGGTTCCAGGGTCCTGGGATTGAGCCCCACATCGGGCTCCCTGCTCGGCGGGAAGCCTGCTTCTCCCTCTCCCACTCCCCCTGCTTGTGTTCCCTCTCTCGCTGTGTCTCTCTGTCAAATAAATAAAAACCTTAAAAAAAAAGTAAACATGAATTTGAATACATATATGCCTCCCTATGTTTATTTTTATTTATTTTTGCAGTTATTTATTGCTTTTATTTTTATTGCATTTATTGCATTTATTATTTATTGCATTTATTTATTGCATTTATTGCATTTATTATTTATGCTAAGTGAAATCAGAGAAAGACAAATACCATATGATTTCACTCATGTGGAATTTAAGAAACAAAACAAAACAAATGAACAAACAATCGAAAAAGAGAGAGAGACAAAAGAACATAGTCTCTAATGAGAACAAACTGGTGGTTGCCAGAGGGAAAGTGAGTGGGGGATGGGTGAAACAGGTGAAGGGGATTTTTTTTTTTTAAAGATTTTATTTATTTATTTGAGAGAGAGTATGAGAGGGAAGAGGGTCAGAGGGAGAAGCAGACTCCCTGCTGAGCAGGGAGCCCGATGCGGGACTCGATCCCGGGACTCCAGGATCATGACCTGAGCCGAAGGCAGTTGCTTAACCAACTGAGCCACCCAGGCACCCCAGGTGAAGGGGATTAAGAGAACACCTATCTTGATGAGCACTGAGACGTGTATAGAATTGCTGAATGGTTACACCGTACACCTGAAACCAGTATCCCTCTACATGTTCATTATTTATCTATCATCTATCTATCTATCTATCTATCTATCTATCTATCTATCTATCTATCATGCCTGTCCTAATTTTTTATTGGTCACCTCTAGGCCTGTGGCCAGCTAGGTGGGCTCTAGGGAAGGGGTCACCATTCCCCAGCTCCCACCTGGGAGAATGAGAAGACCTTGCCCTTAGCCTTCCAGGGTTAGGGATTGAAAGGGCAGGTGTAGCCTTTCCTGGGCCAGCATGGGGTATACAGGTAAAGGCACAGGTTGGGGCCTAGAGCCCAAGCTTTCCACCTGTCAGCCTGGTTGTGTTTGGAGAAGTATTCCTTGCTATCACTCACAGTGGGCTTGATTGTGTCGCTGCTTGGCTTGCATCTAGTGGGACAGGTTTCCCAAAGCTCATCTGTGTACTGGAAGTCCTGGACCAGCTGCAGAGCTGCATCCATGGAGCACCCACAGGCAAATCATTGACAGTGATCAAGGGTACCCTTGCCATGGATGATAAAGACGCCCCTGTAGGCAATGCCCTCATCTTCCTTTAGCACACCATAATCTTGGGACAAGCTTCTGGTTACATCAGCCATCAGGGGCATGTTCAGGGGGTCCAAGCCTCATTCCTTCTCGGGAGTGTTGATCCAAGCCAAATGGGTGAACTGAGAGTAGACAAAGACCCCAGCAGCTACCAGCCTAGCTTGCCAAAGTCCTCAGCATGTCCTCTGAAAGCGATCTCCTTGGGGCAAACAAGAGGTGATATCCAGCGTGTAGAAAAAGAGGACTCAAGTATTTGCCTCTGTAGTCAGAAAGCTTCACTTCTTTAAAGGTGCCATCCACCACAGAGGTGCCTGGAAGTCTGGGGTGGGCTTTCCCTGTGCATGTTGCCTGAGGCCATGACAAAGCTGCATGAGCCAGGGCGGGACTCACTGACTAGCAGACAGGGGAACATGCATTTCAACACCCCGTTATACTTCAATTAAAAAAAAAAATTAAAAAGGAAAAAAAATGCTTCCTATCCTACAAATCATTCTTTTGTTAACACTGTATATGTATTAACACAAGCCATCTTTTTCTATTTTTACACCATTTTTTTTTTAAATAAGGAAAGCATGGATCTTGAGTCATTCTCAGGAAACTCTTGCATAACTCCTCAAGTTAATGCCTATTGGCTCATAAGCAGTATCTATAATAACTGAATTATTTTAGAAATTATGTCCACAGTTACTATGCTTTTAAATGTATTTTGTTTTCTAGGTACCTCTGAGTAAAAGCTTTCACAACTGTAGTCTGATTTCCATGGATAGAATACACCGCTATTTGTTTTAACTAATTCTCTACAGCTGACCCCTTTTGCACTGGAGAACTTAAGAAATATCAAAAGATTTAGTGTTTTAATTAGACTCTGTTATTCCTTATCCCTCATTGGCTATAAAGGACACAGTGTTGCTGCTGTCACCTTAACCCAGGGATACCTCTCCTCGGGGTTTCCAGTTTATTCACTGTTTTGTTTGCTTGTTTTAGAATGAGAGGTTTAAGTGTCTGTCTCCCTCAAAGAAGGGGTGAATCTGATTTACCTTAGTACCATTTGTGCCTATTCCAATGCCTAAAACCTAGTAGGTACACAATATATGCAAATTAAAGGAAGATTGTCTGAATAAACAGATGATGTAATTTTTACTATCTAGTGTGCCACTCAACGTTACAGTGTGAAGTTCTATTAATAGCTTTTGACTCAGAAATATCCAATTTAATTTATTTTACATAGAAAGTGAAATACTTAAATTATCACCAAGTAAGATGAAAAAAGACCAACATTTATAAATTTATCATGCAAGGCATGTTGGGATCAAGATGGTAAAGTCAAGGAACTCTACATAGTTGGCATGAGCCTCCACCAGCACACAAAGAAACAGCTCTAATCCCAAAGAATAAAGGCTACCATATTATGTAAAACACCAAGCATCCTAGGTATACCCTGGAGCTCACAGCCACGGTTTCTGGTTAGATGGAAAAATGTAATCCCAAGAGGCATTACTGGGATGAAGTAATTATTGTAGAAGGACAGTAGTCAGTTTTAAAGGCTGTCAAATTTCCTGCCCCAGGATCACCTTTAGTACGTCAGAGTTTAGGTTCATGTTGGCAACAGATCTCAACTTCAACTGTACCTTAGGAAGGAGGAAAAAGAAAAGGGAGAAAGATGGCATTACTGAATACTATTTTCTAGGCATTTCATTGAATGCTCACACATACATTATTTATTCAATACATGTTTAGTGGATGTCTAGTTGTGTGATGCATCATTTTATGTGCAAGGCAGAAATAGAGGAGAGTATAAAGTCCAGGGAAGGAGATGTGGAATTATATATAAAATAATAAGACCTTTTAGGTACAATTTGTTCTACAAGAACATGGGACTCCCAACCTGGACATGACGGCAATGGGAAAGCTTCCAGTGGAGAAAGCAGATTCTAAGCTGAGGACCAGAGGTTGAAGGAGAGTCAGCCAGAAGATTTCCAAAGAAAGAAAAACAAGGGCAGCTCAATGTATTTCTTTTATAAGCCACATTGTTCAGTTCGGACTGGAGAATTTAAGAACCACTATCAATTTTCATGTGTCATTTTGACAATGTCTTAAAGAATGATTTATTTATTTTAGAGAGGGAGTGAGAGAGCATGTGCGAGCAAGAGAGGGAAAGAATCTCAAACAGACTCCCCCAGAGTGCAGAGCTCCATCATATGACTCTGAGACCATGACCTGAGCCAAAATCAGGAAAGGGACACATAAGGGACTGAGCCACCCCAGACACCCCTGACAATGTCTTATATGGACATCCTTCCTTTTGGTAGGATTCCCAAAAGGAAGGTATAGAGATATTCCTTCCCCCAAGCCCTGGAAAGCTAGGATCCTATAAAGGGTTGAACTCAGTTAATCAGAGCAGACTGTGCTGTAACATAGTCTTGGCCACAGTTGGTTGCTCTTATTTGCAACCCAATTCCCTGATAATTCAGTCTTTAAAGGATTATAAGCAGAAAAGTGGCAAACAGAGGTTTTCAGTTTAGGATAATTTGTCTAGCTGTGGAGTTTATAACATGAAGGAGGGTGGCTAGTCCAGGAGTTTAGTTCTGGGAGCCTGCAATCGGCCAAACTAGAGATGCTGATGGCCACCTAGAGTGGTAGCACTGGGCAAGGAGAATAGCCAGCGGCCTTGAGGGACATTGATGGAGAACTTACAAATATGAAGGAGTTAGGGAGGAGGAAAAACGGTGGATTTCTTCATTCCCATGAAAAACATTTACTGGCCAACTTCTGAATACACATTATGGTGTATAGGCAACTATGTGGAAGAAACAATAGAGGTGCAATAGTTAGGATTTAAATAAGCAAAAGCCTTTTTTGAAGTGACTTAAACAATAAGGAATTTTAGGACTCATTTAGCTGAGAGTTCAGAGATAAGATTATTGATTTAATCTAGTAGCTCAAGTTAAATCTCCCTCATATTTGCTTGACTATTTCATCCTATTTCTGTGCCTTTTCTTATTGGGAGGTATGAATAGGATTAGAGCAGTTTGCAGCCACAAATGTGTGCCCAAAAATGCTTGGAACTAACAGGCCACCTCTTTTTGTATCTATCTTTTAAGGGAAAGTCTGTATTTTCCAAGAGATCCAGAAAACTCCCCCTTCATCACTGTTGTATATTAGGGCGTGTGTCCATATTTTGGACATAATTATTGTTGCTAGAAAATTACATGTGTGACAGGCTTAGGCATGGGTTCCTCTAACAAGATTAAGGAAAAAAATATATATATAATAGTAATAAAAAGAGGGTACAAATAAACAGCATTAACAATTTCAGGGGACAAGATGGTGATAGAACATTAGAGATTTTTTTTTTTTTAATCACAAGGGAACATTACAAATTACTTTATGCCAATATGTTTGAAAAGATAGATAAAATGGGCAATTTTGTATAAAGAATAAGTTACCAAAATTGATTTAATAAGTAGAAAAATTGAATAGACCAGCAGCCATTAAAAAACTGAATTAGGGGGTGCCTGGGTGGCTCAGTCGGTTAAGTGTCTGCTTTTACTTAAGATCTTAATCCTATCATACTACTTTTTATATACTCCAGTCCTGCATTGGGCTCCCTGCTCAGTGGGGAGTCTGCTTCTCTCTCTGCCCCTACCCCCTGCTCATGCTCTCTCTCTTGCTCTCTCTCAAATAAATAAAATCTTTAAAAAAAAGTAGTAATCGTTATACTACCAAATTATTTTAGAAACAAAAAAATTGTGGAAAATTACCTTACTCATTTTATGAATCTAATATAGAATATATGGGAATTAGGCAATGGTATAAAAATTAAATTATAGTTAAACCTCACCTTTCAAAAAACATGAAGAAATAAAAAGAAAACAGGAATCAAATTTAACCCAGTGTAGTATTTAAAAAGAAGTCAAAAAATACCAAAAATGTTTATTCCAGGAATGCAAGGTTGGTACAATGCATTTTTAAAAAATTACCAATTCAATATAAAACGTGGATCTATTAATTCAAAGATCATATGATGGAGAAAAAAATGGATGCAGAAAAATCTCATTTGAAAAATACAGCACCTATTTATTTAAAAAGCAATTTAAGAGTCAACGGAAACATCTTTACCTGATAAAGTGCTACCAAAAATCTATAGGAATATTATTCCTAAAAGTAAAATGTAAGCATCTTTCCTGCCAATGTGAGAAATAAAACAAGCATTTTATTAAAATTCAGTTATTGAACATTACATGGGGTGTCCTGGCCAATATTATAACTCAAGAAAAATAAATACAAAGCATACAAATTTTAAAAAGAAGTCACAAAATAGTTGCTATTTACATAGAACATCCAGGACAATCTTAGACATCATTCTATTAAATGGAGAGTTTAGTAAGTTTGCTGGATATAAAATCAACATACTAAAATCATTAGAATTCTTATAAGTAAGCAATGATAAATTATAAAATGCTATGCAAGACATAAGCATTCACAGTAGCAATGAAAATTGTATCTACCTTTAGTAGCTGATAGGAATAAATTTAATGAAAATTGTGTGAGACACTCAAAGAAAAAAATATAAAATATTAAAGTACACAAAGGTGGATAAGTGGATAAATAGATCAGATTCATAGTTATACAGAAAGCAGAACAGGTCCATCTTGGCCAATTTTGGGTGATGGGCACAATGGTATTTGTTATACAACTTATTGTACCTTGCTGCATTTTTTTTTAACTTTTCAAAACCAAAACAAATCAATTAAAGGAGTTTCATGTTTCCGAAGAGAAAAATATATTCTACTACATGAATTAATAACATAAATTTCCTACCAATGCTTTTCATAAGTAAAATTTTGACCGAAGTGTTTTATTCCTAGAACCAAGGCAGTAATGTTTCATAGAGTGTCTGCCTAAGAATATTTGCTATTTGAAACCAGGTAACATGAAAATCTATTCAAAAGTATATAAAAAGTAGTATGATAGGATTAAAATCTTAAATAAAAACTACCAAAGTGATTTTCTGCTCCCATTTTCATTAAAATGATTATGTCGATATAGAGTCTCAAGATAAGTATATGATAAAATTGTGATACTCTTCACTCATTCAGAAAGCAATGAAATAAGCTAATGTGACTGAAAAGTGTTTATGAAGCAAAGTAAGGTAAGTTTTGAGGAAAATAATATTTTTCAAGTTTTTTCCAATGTATTTTTTAACAGTCTCGATTTTATTCATAAGTATTACATTCATTTCTGCAAAGACACTAAATCATACATATCTTCTATCTGAAAGTTGTATTAACACCTTTCAGCATGTCCATAAAACAGGATTATTTTTTCCAGGAGAATTAGTGAAGGATATTTTTCTCATCCTAGTTCCAAATATTATTAGATATTTGACACTTTTGGATGATTTAAATTACTTTCGATGAGTTCAAGGTACAGTTTTATCACATTGCTTCCTTGAAACAAGAGGAGAGAAAATTACGAATTAATTTTATCTTCTCACCAAGACTAGACTAAACTAAAATGGGAATAAAAGCAATTTTTTAAACCAAAAAAATTATATTTTGGGGTCAAATACTGGCATGTATTGGAACCTTGAATTTAGTTGTTTTCCTCATAAGAGCTGGGAATTTGGAAAATCTTTGGTGGTTAAATAAAGGGTCCAGACAGCTTCATGGCAATGAACTATATAAATCCTGAATGTTTTCCTGCCCAAATAAATATGTACTGCTATTGTCCCAACTGTTAAAATTCTACACATGATTAAAATCCAATTTAAATTTTATTGTTTCTTAATGTTTTCCCAATTGATTACAATTAGATATGATCTCTGCCCGAAAGCTGATTTGGGGGTTTGTGTGAACCATGCTTGGCATAGTACTCTGCTGGATTTGGAGAGGAACATTCCAATCATCTGGGTCAAGCCTCTTTCCAATGAATAAATGATTTCCTTACATAACAATGCTGGCAAATAGGCCAGCTTCTGCTAAACACAGCTTAGCGCTTACAGACTTCCGCAGATACTTCACATGGCCAGTCTAATACCCAATATCACTACCTCCCTTTCTCCTTACCCAAACCGGAAAGCAAAGTGTCATAAAAAACAAATCCAGATTTAGATAAGGAGAGACTTTATTTAGAAGAAAGTCTACAGCATTAAGAAGAACTCATTGATCTCAGAAATCTAGAAGCATCTCAAAATCAAACAGAAAAAGGTTTTGCTTGTAGAGGGAGAGGTAAGCAGTAAGTAAAGAAAGTTAGCAAAAAAATGCAGCATAAGCAGACTGCGTATTTTTTGTGGTTGGACAGAGAATGTCTTGCTTTGGTCATCTACTTCTCAGCCTAAGCTGATAGGCGGGAGAGTTCTGCATTTTAGTGCTTGCTTAGGGGACAAGCTGACATTCTCTGAAGAAGAGAGAATCCTGACTATAGTTTGGCCGAAGCAAAGCAAAGATTTAGAAATTGTGATTGCTAGGTGAGAAACAATAACCTGTATCTGGAAGGTGTTTTTGTGATATTGTCCTGGCTATTGAGATGCAAGCAGATTATTTCTGCTTTTGTTCTCTGGATAAAAAGGGACCCACTTGGCTGACACACATCTTTTGCAGACATGATGCCCTACAAGTAGAACAGCAATCCAACAAATCTAAGGAAGAAAGCTACAAATGATGAGAGACGGAAAGAGCCTGGGGTGCCTGGGCGGCTGAGTCAGTTCAGAGGCTGCCTTCGGCTCAGATCCTGATCTCAGGGTCTTGGGATTGAGCCGCAAGTTGGGCTCCCTGCTCAGCAGGGAACCTGCTTCTCCCACTCCCCCTGCTTGTGCTCGCTCTCTCTCTCCCTCTCTCTCAAATAAATAAATAAAGTCTTAAAAAAAAAAAAAATGGAGCCAGATCACTTGGCACTGAGTCAGCATAAATGTCTAGACTGAGAATTCTTGTTGCAAAAATAAATAAATAAAATGCTGTTAGGTTAAGTAACAGTAGTCCAATTTTTGTTACTTGCAACCAAACACAATCTTAACTGATAGGAAACACATATTTAATAATCTACTCTGAACTTTTTGCCAAAAATCTACATTAATTTATTCTTCTTTAAGATACCTAAAATCTCCATTGTACTTTTCTTGAAAAGGTTTTCACATTTACAAATCCCTAGTCCTGTGGATTTTCAATGATTTTTCATACTTACTTTCAAAAATGAAATGAAAGTAAATAAACATATATCTTTACAAGAAGCCAAATGTTAATGTTAGTGTGTGTGTACACATATACATATATATACGTTTTCATTCCTCCAGTGCCTATGCAGTAAATACTCCATAAATATTTTTGAGTAATTCCATGAAATTTCGAATTCTGACAAATTATAAACATTAAGAGGACTTGGAAAGCTCTTTCAGTTTTAGTGGCATTTCAAAACATCACCACTGTGCTAATAGCTACATGACAAGAATTAACTAAAACTAAATATGGTTATCTTTCTGAAAAGTCTTTTTTAAAGTTAATTGAATTATTTCGATTGCATTAGAGAAGTACAATATTTAAAGAAATCCTGTGGTGAAACCTTTTTACAAATGTAATGTCTCCCTTGCCCATAATTTATCTGCTGGGTTTTTATATTGTTCTAAGCAGAAATTGGAAGACACTAACATTTGCTATAGTCCATTATATAAGCGTGAACCAGAATGTCAGCAAATAGTTTAAATAGTTGTCAGGGATATAGAGGAGAAGCAAAGGCTAGCTCAGGAAAAAAAGCCAAAACTCTTCCAATCAAGAATTCTACTAAATGAGGTGATCTTATCTGGAAGCAGCTTGATTCTACCAACCGGTTTTGCTGAGGGTGGGTCTAGGTGTCACTTTATGGTCTATGTAATGTTCATCTCCTAAGTAAATCTGTATCTCTTGGTTTACTGAGACCCTCACTGTATGTATAAAGCTTCAAATTTTGAAGCTCACAAATTCCCTTCTATCAGATCCATGTGCATTTGGGGGTGATCAGAGTTCTGGCAGATACAAGATCTGATTGAAGGCTTGACGCTGCCTAACATGGAGTCCTCTAGGATCTGTATAGTATTATATAAGGACAATTAGAAAGCAAAGACCAATAAAAAAGTCACGGGGATGAAAAGTACAGCACAGGGACTATAATCAATAATATTATAATCACTTTGGTGACAGGATGGTAACTACACTTATCGTGGTGAGCATTTTATAATATACGTAATTGTCAAATCACTATACTGTACACCTGAAACTAATATTATATGTCAACTGTAGTTCAATTAAAAAAGAAAAAAAATAGATGCTCTACCCTATATCAGGCCATTTGATTTGCTTTGGCCGATGTAAGTGAAACTGACACATGGCATTTTTTTGAGCAAAATATTAGGATCCCTCATGAGGCTCTGCCATTTCTCATTTCTATTTTTGTCTGTCATGTGAGCTTCATATACCTAGATGTTAAGGTCTGTTTTTCCAACTTGGTCCTGGATTGAAGATGTGAAATAGAGTCACGGCCAAACTGAAGGTAACATGTAATATGACAAAAAAAATAATTATTTATTGTTGTAGCTTCTGAGATTTGGGGGTTCTTTGTTATCAATCTAGGCTAAGCTGACTAATACAGAGCTTTATTCTAAAACAGTAGGAATAAAAGTTAGAATGTCTAAAAAAAGAAAAAAAAAAAAGGAAGCAAAGACCAGATAATCTATCCTATCACTGTCATAAACAAATTTCCTTAGGGAAGATAAACATCAAAATAAGTTTTAAATGTGGCTCTCAATAGACTTATTGCATGCTCAATGAGGAAAAAAATTAATCCAAAGAGGGATGCGATTTTATCATATATCAAAAAATATCTTTCAAGCATAATGAATGACTGCAAAAGGTTAACATTGCCCATTACAGATACTTAAAATACATTTCAAAAGGTTTAGAATTAGGAATTCAATTATTCATTCATTTATTTATTTTAGAGAGAGAGAGCATGCATGCATGGGGGGAGGAGGAGAGCGAGAAGGAAAGGGAGCCGATCTCAGACTCATGCTGAGGGCAAAACCCTACCTGGGTGCTTGATCTCATAACCCAGAGATCATGATCTGAGCCAAAACCAAAAGTCAGGAGCTTAATCAACTGAGTCACCCAGATGCATCTAAGAATTCAATTATTCATAAGTAAATGCATTCTTCCTATATTTTTTTTGTGTCCAAACACAATATTTAGCATATTTTAGATATAAAACATTTAAACATTTTAAAACATTTTTAAAAACATTTTCTTGGCAATTCACTTTGAATAATCCATTTTCCTTAGCAAATCTTCTAATCATGAAATGCAAAATTAAGCTTCATCTTAGGTGCTAAGTGAAAGACAATACATTCGCTAAAGCCTTTAAATAAAACTGTCTTATATCAGAAAATGTCTGATATTATTTGAAAGGCATTCAATTCTGGGCACTTTCTTGGTGTTTATAACTAATTTTTATCTGAAAGAAGAAATGTGTTTCTTACACGGTTTTAACAAAGAAGGTGCTAGATATTTTTTTATTGTTTTTAAACAATACTCAACTATTATATTGATCAAGTTACAGTGCCTTTCAGGGCCCTGCATTTTGCCCAGGGTTTTTGACCATAAGAGCTCTGCAAATCAAGTTTTCATAATGTTTACTTCCGAGGTCTGCAGATTGAATTCAGGGAGGAATAAGAGAAAGAAGAAAGAATTGGAGAATAACTGAAAAAACATACCTGTGGTATAATAAATAACTGTATATTTAATATGGAACAAGTGATAATTATTCTGCCCAATCTGCAGTGTTTTTACAGATCAAATGGCAATTATTTAAAGAAAGGGAACATTATTATACATTCTGATTTACTCATTATCTCTTCAATCTCAGCTTTTATGACTTTGAGAGATCTAGAAAAATATGCTATTCGCATTGAATAATTACATCAAGGGACTTGTAAGTTGAAGCATTGCTTTCTTTGAAAGTAGAGGGCACGTCGAGCCAGACCGGTTATGGTGACTAATCCTAACAGTCCCTGCGCCTGGGCCGACTGCAGGCGGCTGAAGACCTCTGCCACACTGTCATTATTATGGGCTGTCTGCTGGCTGGCCGACCCCAGCTTCCCTCTGCTCCTCCAGAGCCCTTTATACTCAGTGATTAATGAACTGTAAAATAACAACCAGTCTTAGAGCAAGTCAGAATTCCTTCCCATGAATACTAAAGGAAATGCAGCTTCTTCCCTGAAGTTGTCAAGATTTTATGGGCAAAACTTTTTTTCTTTTTCTACCCTCTAGTTCTAAGGGCTGTTTTGTTACCAATCAACATAAGACTCAGATGGCAAACCCAATACTCCAAGACCTCCTCTCGAGTTCTATAGTAACGCTAAGGTGCCACTATATGTTTTCATCCATCTATTCTAAACTCCTCCAACCATGATGACTGCTGATTAGCTTTTTCAAAACTTCCATCTTGGGGCTGGATGTTGGCAAGAGGGCCTTTGTGAAAGAGAAAGAACACAGTGAAACAAATGCAATTTTAGAGCGGAGAGCAGGCTGGCATTCTAAAGCTTGCATAACTGAATAAAAAATGCCCCATGCGCATAGCAATGTTACTTCTAATAATAATAATAATATTCTAATAATATTCTCTTCTCAAAGAAGGGTAAGTGCAAAGACAGTAAGATCATAGCTAAGGGGAAAACCACAAGTTCAGGAAAAGAGAAAACAGAAAATGTAAGGAAAGAAGGACGAGCCCTGATTTAATGCCAGCATATCGATTTCTAGACTTCTCATCTCAAGTGCATTTCCCAGCAAACCCTTCTTGCTTAAGAATCACAATTCCAATTGATTTCAAAGATTATCATGGATACTGAGTACGAACAACTAAAAGCTGACTTTAGCTCTCCGTATACTTGGATTTAGCAAACATTTTGTAATTAAGTTCTATGAATGAAATAAATTCATTGTCTTTCGAAGCCATGTTTTGTCATCCTCCTTTTTATTATAGAAAAATAGTAAAGGGTGAAGTAATACATAATGCCCAAGTATGAACCCTTCTAATTCCAGCACTGGTTTATAAAATTGCATTGGCCAAAATCGTATTTATTATTTTTTTTTGTATTACCCTTCATGGCTTGTGCAACATTTAAATTTCCATGTAGAGTTCTTGTTTCTTATATTTCAAGAATAAATATTTTAGTGTTCTTTGCCCTGGAAATCAAATTCAAAACTCCTCAAGCATCTTACATTAAAATTTATTTCTTTTCCTTCCAACACTCATTCTTCCTTACCAATACCTATACTATAGATTATACATATAATGATATATATAATATTTTTTTCCGAGATATGTGAATTCACATCATGACATATTAGGATAGCTCAACATTTGGTAGAGCACAAACATTATTTCTGAGAATTTAGAACAAATATTAGTTACCCAATAACCTTTAGTCAATAATCTTGAGATACAGTGGCCAAAAGAAATTCTAAAAACTTAAGGCTTCAGAAAATGTTTTAAAATGACTATTTATGTTTCCTAAAAATATGCTTTGTTCAAAGAGAAATGTTCTATTTTGTGCATATGAAAAGGTCTTTCCTGATGAAAGTTTAGCCTCAAATGCTTCTTACTTGTAGCTTCAGAATCACAATTGTCTTCAACTTCTCAGCGACAGGAAATGGATATGACTGTGAATTGACCTACTGAGGATCAGTGCAGGTGTTTGGACTCTTTTAAATGAATGCTCATTGTAAGATTCAAAATGACTAACAAAATAGCAGAAAATGCTAGATTACTCAGTTTTTTCAAATCTATGTTTTCTTCACATGGATATGACCTTACTGTCATAGGAGTTCAGGTGCTCAGAGATACATAACACAGGCCTAAAACTCCATTAAAAGGTATCAAGGTTTTCACAATTGTTTCAAGAGACGAAACATGAGGTCAAAATTTCCGCCCAACTTTTTTGTTTGTTCCTGTTTTCCTTGATTTTTATCCATTCTTTGGTATCTTTGTCAGAGGATGATGCTCTACCGCAAGGATACAGGGTGGCAGGAGTACTCTGATGAATCAAGGAAATGTGGCCACCGGAGCAACCATTATTCTCATTGGTCGTACGGCATCACTGAGAAAGCAACCCACTGGTTGGCTTTTTCTCTACCCAGGTACTTCTTGATATAGCCATCAACACATTGGTTCTATATATTACACGAGGAACTTCCTCTGCAAGGCTCTGACAGACAAAAATGGAAAAATTACAAAAGAATGGGAACAAGAAAATACATTATTTTTTTCACCTTTTTGTTTACTTCAACATCCTTATTTGAAAACAAAATGAACCATATGTGATATTTACTCAAAGGATTCATAGTATCCATAAGGATATATCAAAGATTAACCTATTGCTACCAAATTAATCACAGTGTAGGATTTATACCTGTCAGTTCTGCAAATAGAAGGCCCATTCAAATGTCCATTCATTCATCCATTTGTCCAACAATATTTCCAAAGACTTTCTATGTAGAGGAAGAAGACAGGAAAGATATAAGTTGACAAAGAGAGATGATAATTTCATAAGTGGCCCGATTGACAATAGAACCTGATGCTGTAACACAGTGTCTAAGATAGGAGGGAGACAACTTTAGAGTATTCAAGGAAGGATTTTCTAAGAAGGTATCATTTGAGTTGTGCACTTCGGGCATCAAATTCCCTTCTATACCAGACTGCTTTAGGGACAGGGAATCTGCATTTCCTACCTGTGTATATCTCACAACACCTCGCGAATTGTCTGCTTGGAACAAATACTTGTGAAGAGGGCAGAAATGAGGAGGTGAAGTCACTTCTCCATCCCATACTTTACAGACACATGAAGGAGAATGTGCACAACTAGGAGAGAAAAACTTGGACGCCCACGGAGTCCTCTCCTTCCCAAGGAGGAGAGTGACATATCTCATTGGTTCATTAGGGGGAAGAGCCTGAGCCTGTCAGGCCCTGCCCTGATATTCCTTTCTAGCAGTGTTGCCTCAAGATACACACTTTCTCTGCTTTCTGAAAGCATCTCTGCCTCTGCCAAGGGGAGACGTCCGCATTTCTGAGTGTATGGATTTTATTCTGAAGGGGAAAAATGAGGAGGCCCAATGGTAGACACATATCTGAAACATATTTTCTATTTCAACTTATTAATTATAGGGCTGTGGTTTTTTTGATCTCTCTCTCTCTTGCTCTATCTTAAAAAAAAAAAAAAAACAGAACTCAAGACTGCTTGATGAATGAATGGAGGAGTGTACACCAAGTAGAGGTTGATAACCCACCCTCCTATTTCGGCCTTCTATTTGGGCTTATTAAAAGTCACTGCTCTTGGAAGATTGAGGAACTAAAACAAGAATCTAAATCAGTATCCTCTTAGTAGAATTGCCTCACCTGGCAGCCAAGAGAGCCACAACAATGTGGCAAAGATATGTTGGGACTTTTTTTCTCCAAACTAAAGCCCTCTCAACTTTAAAGAATAGAGGTCTGAGTGCTAAATATCTTTGCAACCAAGCTTAATGAGAAGTTATATCAGGGAGAATGCTTTACATACATAAAGAGGCAAGTTTCACGCATTACTAATCAGCCAAGTATCCTCATTTATTTCAATACAACTTTGTGTGCCTGAAGACTGGTATTTTAGAAGCTAGGAATTTTAAATTCTCAAGACACTGAAATAACCCTAAATATTCCATGATTAAACAATTGTTACATAGGAGACTAATATCTAATATTTTTTCACATAAACTAGAACTGATGTATAGCAGGTACTCCCCAGACCCTCTTGAGGTTTTATTTTTTATTTTTATTTTTATTTTTTATTTTTTATTTTTTTTAAAGATTTTTATTTATTTATTTGAGAGAGAGAGAGAATGAGAGATAGAAAGCACGAGAGGAAAGAGGGCCAGAGGGAGGAGCAGACTCCCTGCTGAGCAGGGAGCCCGATGTGGGACTCGATCCCGTGACTCCAGGATCATGACCTGAGCCGAAGGCAGTCGCTTAACCAACTGAGCCACCCAGGCGCCCTATTTTTATTTTTTTAAAGATTTTATTTATTTATTTATTTGAGAGAGAGAGAGAGTGAGAGAGAGAAAGCATGAGCAGGCGGGAGGGGGAGAGGGAGAGGGAGAAGCACACTCCCCATGGAGCAGGGAGCCCAGTGTGGGCTCGATCCCAGGACCCTGGGATCTTGACCTGAGCCAAAGGCAGATGCTTAACCAACTGAGCCACCCAGGTGCCCCCGCCCCTGGCCTCGAGGTTTTTGAGAAACCCGTTTCTGTACCACATTTTAACTCATTAAGAAAAGCTTATTGGATCTTATTGGGAGGAAAAATCTTTTAAAAAATATTTAACATCATCAAAATTAAAGTTATTGAGGAAAAATACAATAATTCTCAATATCAATGCACTTGTTAGGAATAGCTCCTCCAAGAAAATTCCCAGCATCCCATCTATGTCTAAACAGTACATTGCTAAAATAAAGACCATGAGTCACACAAAAGAACTAGAATCCTAAATTCATCAGCAAAGCAAAATACAAGTGAGCATCACTTTGTTTTGTTTTAAAAAGTGACATTCAAACCTTTTCTTCTAATTCTCTTAAAGATTTAATGTTTTCTAGCATTATTTCTTTTCTAGAGTGGTCACCTCTTCCTCTACAATAAGCACCAGACGATTTCTGGGAAGCAGATTGTACCAATATTATTCTGGTAGAATATGGTAATTACCTAACAATTTTACTGTCACCGAAAAAAAATTTTTAAAATAAAATCTTCACTGCATACAACTCAACACCCTCCTATATCCTACAGGACATTAATTTAGATTTTAATTCATGTAGTCCACCATTTAGAACTTTTTCAATTTCCTCTTCATGAATTCAATGTTTTGATTTGAATACACTGGAAGGGAATTGAAGCTGAAGCCATTACGGTCGGGTGTGATTATTGTATGCACGGGCTCACCTATTAACAATTTCCAACAATATCTGAAATGGAAACACCAACCGCTGAGGTTATTCCACTGAAGCTAGGTATCCTTCAGCGATGATCTCACCATCTAATCACGTTTTTCACAAGTTATTAAAAAGACAGTGTTGGCTAGGTGGAAGAAGCACCGAGCTTCACTGAATCTAAAACTATCACAATCAAAGAGGCCATTTATAGTTGTTGGCCACTTGGCATTGGATAAACACCAAACTGTACTTAAACATTACCTCTCAATGGGTCTCTTATAAATTTCCACACCACATGTTTGTGTACAAATTGTTACCCATTCAGAAATCTGTGAGCACCCATCAGCTGGTTGAGTCTTGGCCTTAGGGGAAGGGGTATTTGGGCAGCTTTTGGTAAGAAAAAGTTGGTCCCAAATCTCTCACATTTAAATGAATATTCCAAAGGAGGAAAATTCAGAACTGGGAATAGCTCTAACTCCCCCAATCTATACTTTACTACATACAATCTAGGTTCAACTCATCCTCTGATACCTTCACATAGGAGCACAGCAGAACTCTGGAGTACACTCTGATCTGCTCACCCATGGGCTTGCCCTCTCCTTCATAATGGATAGTCCCAGGCCCATTATGCTCTGATGCTCTTTTCTTTATCTTTCGCAAGTCGGCATGGCAAAAGCAGTTCTTCTATTCTGCTAGTAACACCACTATCTTTTTTTTTCTTTTCAAACAATGATCTATTTTTCCACTCATGAGCTAACATAGTGAATGACACATATTTTAAAATTATGAAAAATAAATTAATCCTTTGTTAGACTTAGTCTTTCAGGCTTGTCTAAAAAATAATAATATGAAATATTCTGGCAATTACTCATGTTAATAATACAAGACAGACGTAGGATTTATAAAATATATATATAAGACTAATTAAAATAGGGTAAATAAATATGTTTTATTTGGGAGAGACATGGGTAGGGGGATACTTTTCCACTCTTCTGGTGTTTCCTTTTTCATGGAGGGGACTCCAATAGGGTAACATTTCTAGCCTTTCTCTATCCCATCACTTACTTCTCCCAAGGTGTAAATAATGACTTAAAATTATTGGTAAAAGCAGTGAAAAACGGGGGGTTTCAGTCTCTTCTTCTCTTTGTCCTTGGAGCCAGGGTGTTTGCAGGATATGTATTTGTTTTGCTTCTCTGTGCTCACACCCTAAGCATGAAGGCTTGGCCCCAAAGCCAGAGTTAGTTGTGCTAAGTCTATCTAATTCTCTGGTTCTGTATTAAATATTCCACCTTCCTTCAGATATAAACCACCATCTGCAATGTTATCAATAATGCTGCTTTCCTCTTTTGTCTTGTATCTCAGTTGTTCAGAATTCAGGTAGGGAATATTCACTTTTGTTTCTTAGGCTCCCCAAACCCTAGATTGTTTGAAGAACCACAACAAATTAAGTAAAATGCAATGATACCACCTACTAGAAGGGGTAATCCAAAGATCATTACTGTATGTTTGGAATAGTCAAGGGACTTAAATACCCATTCTTTTCTCATGTTGTTTTAGGTTTTTTTCCTGACCTACCAGAGAATCATAAAAGTGTTTTAGCATATTATGGCAATTACCTGAATCACCTGCTCAAATATATAATAGGACATTAATATTTGCAAAAGTTAATTTTGTTAACTACAGAGCAATAAATTCATATGAGGTAATAGTCAAAGAATAATTAATAGCTAACACTTTCGAGCACTATGTGAAAATAATCCTGCTGAAGACATTATATCTTATTTAAACTTGAAAACAGCTCTATTAGGACCACTATTATCATTTCCACTTAAAAATGTTAAAATTCAAGCATGGAAAGTTGGAGTTGGAGGATATAGAGCTCTTTCAGGATTGAAAGCCAGGTCTGTTTGACCTCAAGGTCCATGTGCTCTAAAATGTTTGCTGTTCAAATCTCAACAGTATGCAAAAACACCCACGCATTAATCAAGAACACGGCACTGCAAAATTCATAGATTTCATTAGAAACCCGTTGTCTTTAAACAAAAGATTTGCCTAAAAGATAATACGTAAAATGAGGATTCTTCAGGTTTCAAGGAACAGAGATGCAGGGAGATCATTTCAGTAATTGGAGATCTATCCTCAGGACACATGGGAAAGTAAGAACTAAAGGAAGCAATCCCAATTGCCATGTAGTCAAAGCTTATGCAGAACCAAGATGCTGTCCAGCATCTTGTAAAAACAACTTCAGCAGCACCTCAGTGAATGCAAACATTTACACCCTGACACAACAGTGGCTCAACAGCTCCATTCATTTGTTTCTCTCTCCGTGTGCTTCTTTTTTTCCTGTTCTGCTCCTAACGGCCTTTAATCTTCTCCATGACTTCTGCTTTCTGTAGACATCAATTGCTTCATGGCTTTCGTTACAGATGAGCCCAACTTAGATCATTGGCTTTCTGACTTGTTCAGAGTCAAGCTATCGTAGGTTGATGGATTATTGTTTTCATGCTTTTGACTTCATCCTCCTCTAATGCTGTATAACAAGCAATTTTCTTCCTGAAGCAGACTTTCTTTTGCTCATCCTGAAACCTCTTCTTTGATGTCTCATCATGTTTGATCCTAATTATTTCAAAGAAAGACAATGCCTTTGATGATATCCTTACTTGCTTAAAGAGGCATATAGATTTGGTCTAAGACACAGTATGCAGCCATTTCATTTAAAATTTTTCTCTACTTCTGTGTCAGTCCATCAGTTTTTCATTGTGTTTTTTTTAAGCATTACTGATGATGTTGCCAGGTGACTAGGGTAGCATGCATTGGTATTAACAACCTATGCAGGGATACAGTGGTAAATATATGTTTTAATCATTATTGCCACATAAAATTGGAAGGCGCAAGGGGAGCCATCTGTGGGGGTTTTTCTCAGTAGACATCATATTCTCCTCCATCGCCTTGGGTAGAGATACATTCCACCATCCTGTCCATAGAGATAGATGTTAACCATCGTATCCCTTGCCCTTGACCACAGTAAGTGGCCCAGGAATGGATTCATGACCCAAACAAAATCAATCAGAGCCCTTTGACAGTAGGCTAACAGTTCCTCTTTAGAAAAATTCTCTAAAAATGTGCTTCCAATGTTGTCCACTAATCACTATTTTTACAACAGGGGAAAAAAAAAAAAAAGCTTGTCTACCATAGAAGGAAACAGAATCAAAGAGAGACAAGCAAAGAGAGATGGGAGGGAGAGAGAGACAGAGAGAGAGAGAGAGGAAAACTTCTGATTGAGGCCGAGCCCCAGTTCTTATTCCTTAACCCCCCCGGGAGTGCCCAAGCCCTGAAGTTGTTCCTTTATATTGTGAGTTACTCTAGTGCCTTTCCAATAAATCTTTTTTATTGCTTAAACTTATTTGTGTTAGGTTTCCATCACTTTCAACTGAAAGTGCTATGATATAGCATCCTTCTTAGATGATCACACATCTGTACTCCCTAATACAGAAAACCCTGAGTGTGTCTCTCAAATTCTATCTGGTAGAAACCATCTTTGTTTAACAGACTTCCCATTCAAGGCCACTTGAGTGTGCCTCTAATTCACCATGTGTAGCACAAACAAATTCATCCTTTATCCCCCAAATACGTTTCCTATGCAACTTCCTATGCATTTCCTCATTATCCCTTCCTATTCATTTTCTCACTTCCTATTCATTTTCTCTGGAATAGCAGTTCAGATTCTTTATGCAAACCTGTGTATCTGTTTTCTGTCTCCTCTGTCTTCTGCATGCCACTTCCCCAGTCATTTCTTTAGATGTCATTTTGAGCAACACCATTCAACTTCAGATGAAATTTTAAAATTTGTACGCTAAGTCTAAACTTCTCAAATTGAAATTCAAGGTTATTTTTGTGGCCTATCCTTATCATTTCTACCTAAGCTTTCACTGTTTTCTTTCAGAAATCTCACAATTACCCAAATAATGTCCCCCAGTCACATATTTATGTTTCTAGCTTTGCACCATCTATTTTACCTAGGATGCCTTCCCTATTTTCATCTTATTTTCTAAGCTTTGTCAAGCTCTGTTTTTTCCTTGGAGACTGTGTTTGCCCAGAGGCTAGATAAACCAATCAAGAGGAATTGAAACTCAATGTGATGGTAGAGGAAAAACATTCAGATAAATATGTAAATCAGTTTCCTATGGAAAACAAGTAGCTAAGATATTCAAAGAAGGAAAATATTGTGGGAGGTGCCAGCGAGTCATATGAGAAAACAATTGGACGAGCAGCCATTAATTACAGTTATAACCTCAATATATTATTGTGCAGGTCCCAAGTAATGTGAATTTTAAATTTTAAGAAAAAAATTAAAATTGAAGTGTAGACTTTGTTGAGTTCTATAAAGAGGGGATTACAGTGTTAGAAGGACACACAGACCTACAAAGAGTGGCATAGTTTTATGTTCTCCGAGAAAAACCAGTATCTTAAGAGGTAAAGATTACTGAAGAACATCTAGGAGATAATTTTTTTTTTTTTTTAAAGAGCAACGACTGGGATGCTCAGTCGGTTAAGTATCTGCCTTCAGCTCAGGTCATGATCCCAGGGTTCTGGGATCAAATCTGGCATCAGGCTCCTTGCTCAGTGGGGAGCCTGCTTCTCCTTCTGCCTGCTGCTCCCCCTGCTTGTGCTCCCTCTCTCTCTCCTTCAAATAAATAAAATCTTTTAAAAAATAAAATAAAAGAGCAATGATTGCCCCAGTGAGATTTTGCTATGGGGTTAGAGGTTGGATCCCAGGGTTAATGTTGGAGTTTGGGGTAAAATTAAAATAGAGGCCACCAAAAGGGGAATCAGAAACTTCCTCAGAAATAAGACTTAGCAGTATGTTGAAAGAATCATTTGACTCAAAACAGTGTCTTACAAGTTCTATACGAGCTTTGCTGAAAATTAAAACTCCCAGAGAGAGGAGGAATTATCCAAGGGAAATTACTTAGACCCTAATTATGACCAATAAAGAGGATTGAATGGAAAAATGAGTAAGATGCAAAACTTGCAAAAAGATGTTAAAATACCATGAAACTGTTGGACTGAAGAGAGCTGGCATGACTGTATGAATGCCAAGCACAATATGCTTTAAGACAGAAAGCACAATCAGGAGATAAAAAATGGTCTCTACATAATAATAAAAATAATACTTAACAGGGAAGTATGACAATTTAAAGTCAGCATTTACCTAAGAACAAATCTCAGAATACAGTTGAGATGACTATCTAGAGAAATTAGAAATCCTGTTACCATAGTGAGAAGTTAAAAAATATCTGCATACCTCCCCTGGTAATTGGAATATTCAGCAGACAAATAGTCAATAAGAATATAAAAGATTTGAACATATCTATTAATATATTTGGTCTGATGATGCATATATAGAACCACGCATACAAAGATCTAAGACTACACAATTTTTTCAAGCTCACATGATATTTTACAAAAAATTTATCATGCACCAAACAATAAAATGAGCTTCAAACAAATAGTAAAAAATAGGTGTCATGTAGAGCACATTCTTAATGATAAAGTACTTCATTTAGGTATGTATGATTTTTAAATACTTAAAGAAAAACACATTTGCAAAGTGTAAAAAGTATTTAACTCAGATTTAAAAAATAATGGAAATTGGTATAAGTTTAAAATATCCAAATGTAAAAATGTTGCATGTTCAAACTTGTTAAACACAACCTTTCATGATATGAATATTCAATACGATGAATTGCAAATTTTTGCCCAAATTCACTACCTTAGTTGAAACTGCCTATTAAAAATCAACATCTGTATACCAGGAAAAATGTTGAATTTGTACTTTACCCAGGGCCACAGAAGGCAATGTGGCTTTGGTCTATCCTTGGATTGTCTCCCAAGGATAGTATTTTGATCTTCTGCTATTTTAAAAGGCTCCATTATCACTACATATTCCCTCATACTCCCTGGGCACTGTGGTTTGCTTATACTGGGAAACTTGACATAGTACCAACCTGGGTCCAGTTGAAATTAGTATCTTTAACCTACTATTTCATTGACTATTTATATTATGGAACATACACTATGTATACATTATAAATGTCATTTGCACCTGATACTGCATCCTTATTTAATAGTGAAAACAAAAGAATAAATGGTTTTAGATGTTTTCTATTATACAAAAAGCCTTGTATTAAAGTTTTAGTGATACGTGAAGAAACTTGACTGAGGGATTTGGATGGCCTGAGAATGCATTCTGTGTACCATTTAAAAATTGGAATAGAATATGCAAGAGTGTTCAGTCTAACATATTTCCAGGTACATATTAGATATTGATAACAAAGGATGCCCATATTAACAATCATTGCATGAGGAAAATAAAACCTTAATACAAGTCGAAACAACTGAGGAAAAAATAATGCAAGAATTTTATTTATGAGCATAGATATTGTAATCCTACATAAAATATTGTCAGAGAAAATGAAATGAAGCAAGGTACACAAAAATATCATATACTTTGATTTATCTTACACACGCAAAGATTATTTTATATTTGAAAATCCAACTAACTATGCTAACAGATGAGAGAGAAAAACAGAATTGCAATAGATATGGGAAAAGGATTTGAAAAAAAAAACTTTTTGAAAACTGGTCAGATGGAAACTTTCTTAACCAGTTAGAAGGTACCTGACATAAAACTATAGAAAACACACTTAAAAGTAAAACAAGAGAAGCATTTTCTTTAAAGTCACTAGAAGAGAAGAATCTCACCATTACCACTGTAAGTTACCTACTGGTATGAAAGAAACTGCCCCCAAAACTTTGTGCTGTATGAAAACAATGATTTACTAATTCTCATGATTCTGTGAATTGACTGGGCTCATATGAGATGACTTGTCTATTCTATGTAAATTTCTGTTGGGCTTGTTAATATGGCTTTAGTTTGGGCTGAAGAATTCAAGATGGCCTCAATCACATGCCCAGTTCCTACCCTGGGATAGTTGGGTCCTCTCTCACTCTACTTGTTGGCTTTTCTCCCCTAGGGCCTCTTTCCTTCTATAGGCTTTCATTCCCTAGAATCTCCCTCTCTATGTGGCCTCTTCAGTGGGAATGCTCAGGCTTCTTTACATTGCATCTCAGGAATCCGAAGAGGGAAAAAGCAGAAACTGCAAGGTTTCCTAAAGTATAGGCTTTTGAACTCAGGCAGCACAATCTCTGCAATATTCTATTGCTTAAAATAAGCTAAATACTAGGCCAGATTCAGTGTAGGAGGAGATTACAGGAAGGTATGAATACAGAAAAGAATTTGCTCACTGGGCGTCATTTTGTATTGATCTGTCACAGCTATTTCATTTCAAGTTTTATTAGATATTTTATCCATTGTACTAAAATGAGAAGGAGGAGAAGCATGATAAAGATGATAAATGATGATATTAAGGATTGGGAGGAAACTTATTTAAGGATTATATGATTGTATACACAGAAAATCTAGGAGAATGAACAAAAAGAATGTAAGAACAAAACCATTACTGCCAATAATCTGAATATAAAATTAGTATGTAAAAATAACTTTTATATACCATAAACATAAAACTTTTAAATTATTTTATTTTTTTATTTTAAAAGATATATACATTAGCAAAAAGTCAACATGAAGTATATAAGAATATCCAGCCAAGATGTTCAAGACCTATTTGAGAAAAATGAAAATATTTTATTGACTGGCATTTAGGAATACCAAGTAAGTGGAGAGAGATTGCAAATGGAGGATTCCCAGTATCATAAAGCAGATAATTTTTCCAATATCAATCTATAAATTTAATGAAAATTACAAGTTTTTCCATGAAACCTAATAAACTAATTTTACAATTAATGTTAAAGAGTGAAAAGCCAAGAACAGTCAAGACAAATCTGAGAAGGAAGATGAATAAGGGTTGAGGTCTTGCCCTACTACATATAGAGACCTACTTAGAGAATTAATTAAGCCAATGTGCCATTGTTGTAGGGATATATCATAGGGACAAATGAAAACAAACAGAATAGTCTAGAAACATGCATACATATTTTCAAAATTTACAAATGGTAGAAGCATGATTAGTAAGTAGTGGGAAAAGAATGTGTTATGATCTTGACACAATTACTCATCTAGAGGAAAAAATATATAATTTTATTCCTAACACATACTGCATAGTAATTTGGCTTTAAAATAGATTAAATATTTAATTGTATAAAGTAAAACACTGAAATGTTTCTGATAAAAGACAGGACAAATATTTTTAAGACTCTGAGTAAATAGGAAGCAAAAAGCACAAGGAATAAAGTAAAAGATAAATTGGATACATTAACAATTACAAGCTCCTGCACATCCAAAGACACTATAAGAAATAGAAATGACAAACAACAGTACAAGAGAAAGCATATGCAACGACTCATCTGATAATACATTATTATCAAAAAATATTTTTAAGACCTTCAAATTAATAAGAAAATGAAGATAGAGAAATGAGCATACAATATGGACAGACAATATAGTTGGGAAATCCAAAATGTCCAACAAATAAGTAAGGGTTATTCAGTTTTTCTGAAAATGACAAATGAAAATTAAAAATGACTTAGTAAATTTTAAGCCATCTGAAGATTATACAAGTTTTTAAGAGAGTAGGGACATTCATATCATGCTCATAGAAGTAAGGATTTGTGCAATTTCTTTGGAGAGTATTTTGGCAATATAAACTTGAAAGTGCCTAGTGAAACCTTCACACATTTACCCTTGGAATATATAGACAAGAATGTTTCCTCAGCGTTGTTTATAATAGCAGAAAATGGAATCCAACCTATCAAAGTTGACGCGTGAATACGTTTGGAATATCCATACAATGGAACAGCAGATAACTATAAGAATTGATAAAATAGAGCTATCTTATAAACACAGATAAATCTCACAAATACAATGTGGAGAGGGAAAAAAACAAAAGTAAGTTGCTTGAGGGCTGTATAATTTGATACCAATTATATAAAATTATAAAGTGTTCAAATCAACCAAAATCATGCTTATATATGTTTAAATGTCTAGTAAAACTATTTTTAAATGATTTTGATTAAAAAAATTCAACACAGTAGTTAATTCAATTTCAAAAATATCTGTAATGTTTTATTTCATAATCTTGATGGTAAGCCTATGGATGTCCATATTGTTATCTATAGTTTTGTGTACATGTCCTTGAAATATTATAAATATTAAAAAATGGAACTATAGGGGTCCCTGGGTGGCTCAGATGGTTAATCATCTGCCTTTGACTCAGGTCATGATCTCCAGGTCCTGGGATCCAGCCCCACAGTGGGTTCTCAGCTTAGCGGGGAGTCTGCTTCCTCTTCTCCTTCTGCCTCTCTCCCGGCTTGTGCTCTCTCTCTCTTTCTCTCTCAAATGAATAAATAAAAAATCTTTAAAAATATAGAACTATAGAGATTGGGAATGATGTAGGAAATTTGAAATTTGGCAAATGATGATCTCCTATTTTTAAAAAGAAAACAGGGACAGATTTTTCATTCATCTTTCAACAAATATTTGTTGTAATTCCACTATGTGCCAGGCACTGTGCTAGGCGCTAGAGAAACAGCAGTGAAAAGAACAATGCCTTCACTGCTTATATGGTATTTAAAAGCAGAGTATTGCATAACCTACAGATAGGACTTATGTGGCTCTGACTCAAAAATTTTCTAATAGTTAAAGTGCTGGTGGCTTATGACAAAATAGAACAAGTCATACCAGGCTAACTTTATTTATTTAAGGCTAACTTCATTTATTTATTTTTAGGGGATTCCATTCTTTTTTTTAATACTGTACAACTCAGCTCTCTACTTTGATCTACTAACATGCTGTTGTTTTGCTTGTTTTTTAATGGCGTGGGGAAAGTTATAGATGATATGTTTATTTTCCTTTTTCCACATGAAATTTTAAGAAATAAAAAATGTTAATATGCAAATACCAGTATACCAAATTAACCAAAATTATGTCAACATTCTTTTTTTTCCTCCAAACCACACCACTTGTCATAAATTTACAAATACTCTCACGGCATGAATATTTATAAAATCACTCCCTAAAATTCGTGATTATCAATTGCAGCGGTTTGACTGGTTTGTCCCAACTATCTGTGAGTGATGTTGGAAGTTATATAAGCTTACAACTAACGATAGATCCCAAGTTTTCAAATGATTTTCTTTTTAAAAGAGCCTATGTAGTGAGTAGATACAACATATATCTCAGCAAAGAATATATTAATCACTATTACTTTAGGACACATTATATATATTGCCACTTTTCATTTTGCTTGGCTTTTGATCACAGCAACTTCTTAAAAATTTTGCAAAGGAGAGAATTGACACCTTTAGTTACCAAGATTCAATGAAAAGAAAAGATACATCAGAGCAGAACATTTTGGCAATGCATAAAACATCAGTGCACCAAGGAACATGTCAGACACCCAAACAGGATTTGAAATCAGGCCTTCTAAACTCCACAGTCTACACTCTCAACCATCCACAATGTACAGCTGGTCTGTTGTACAGCTCCATCCATCCCAAACTTAGGCAGATAGGAGAATCACTTGGAAGACTTATTAAAATGCAATGCAGCCCACCACTGGAGATTCTAGAGGTCAGATAATTCGCATTTCTAAAAAGTTTCCAGGTCGTCTGATACTGCTGATCTTTAGTCTATCGCTTAAGGGGTTAAAATTGGCTTGCTGACTATCTTTAAAGCAAGAGAAACTTTATGAGCCTAGCACAGTAAATTACAATCTCACGGCACAACAGCAAGATGGAATAAACCCCTTTCAATCCTATGATTAAATGAAACCCTCTCCCAAATCAAGTTGGTTTATAGCTCAAAGACAACCCAAACATGGTTTACATAATAATTTAAAGTGTATTTTTTTGCCTGTCAAAATGCAGAGAAAAGGCATGCATACTAGGAAGCATTTTCTTATGATCCTTCTACTGTGAAAATGAAGGTGACGAGACAGTAAGCATCCAAGCTTCCGGAATCTGTTGGGCTTAAGGGCTAAATTCTGTCTATCATCTGCTTACAGGTACAAACTCAAAAACTAGTATTTCAGCCAAGACTGACTTCAGCGCAGGAAACAAAATGGACATTTTATATTAGAGGCTTCTCACACACAAGTTCGTTTCTAAAAGAGGAAACTAATTTGGGGAAAACATGCAAATCTTAGCTCCAGAGATAGAGTGGGGGAGGTCGCGTTGAACAAAGCCTAAGCATTACATTAGTCAGGTTCTGCCTATCCGCAGAAAGACAGCTGCTTGAATTTAAGCACCAATTAAAGATTTCACAGGCTTTAGTCACTTTCTTTTACAAGAACGTTTGACTTGCATACTTAGAAAGTAAAACAATCGAATATTCTGTTTAAGGGGGAAAAAAGCATATACTGTGAGTCTTTTGCCATACGAAGTAAATATTGGGGGAAATAGTTATCTTTTTTTTAAAGATTTTATTTATTCATTTGAGAGGGAGAGAGAGAGAGCGAGAGCACACACACACAATTGCAGGGAGGAGGGGACAGAGAGAGAAGGAGAAAGAGACTCTCCACTGACCAGGGAGCCTGATGAGGGGCTTGATCCCAGGACCCTGAGAACATGACCTGAGCCAAAGACAGACACTTAACCGAACCACCCAGGTACCCCTGAGGGAAATAATTTTCTAATATGGTAGCAATATAGTTTGGCTATGAAACCTCTTTACCAAGTGTCTGCTGGGTAGGTGCTAAAATGACTAATTTGTCAGCCTTCCTGCAGGAAAATACTCTACTTGAAAATTTGAAGTTTCAAGTCTTAAAGATGTAATTTTCTGGTATGTTTTATCTTCGTTTAACTGCCATGTCTCGGTACATAGTGATTTTTTGAGAAGTTAAAAAAGTTTGCTCATAAATATTGCCATTTCTGCATTGAGAAAGAACTTTTGAACCCCCATTTCCCATATTTTCAGGAACAGTGAAAAACAATATTTTTTGATGTTTCTGCTCATTAAAAACAAACATAAAGGGGGTGTGGAGAAAGATGTATAAGCTTTAATTCATGCCAGTTCATGTTGTATTTCCAGTGTGTGTTATTAAAATGATTTTTGGCTAAAACTGAGGCTCTTGCTTTGGGAAACAAAATGTAGACATATACAAAATGCTCATCAATTATATTAATGTTGATCAATATAAATGCATACCTTACAAGAAGCCTATTAAAAAGTTAATGCCAATGGTTAAAGGAGCAAAATGCAGCTACATACGTAAAGACCCTCAGTCAAGAGTGTCTTTCCACTCGATTCCTTAGACAATTCAGAATGTACTCAGATGATTCCTTTTATAACCCAGTGACAAGCCCATGAGATGCTGTAATTCTACTGTGTTAAATCAGTTTTAATTTGTCCCATGTTACTGAGCATGTAAGCACAATCAGGAGAGGAGAAAATGCCTATTTAGAAATTATTTGTGTTGACTACCATGTCTTAATTGTCTTTAAACTGCTCTGATAAAAGATTCATTTTGAAATAAATATAATGATACAAGTTTACATCTGGGAGTCCAGTAAATATTTGTTTGGAGGAGCCTGCAATATTCAGGACAGATTCTTTGGGGAGTCCATAGAGGAGCTTTATATCCAAGAGGGGAAAGATTTGGAGGTAGATTTTGAGGACCTCCTTGAGCCCATGTAGCTATTTTAAATCATGGCAAAAAAATAATAGCCACACTCATATACTCGGTAAGTTTCAAAAATTATTTATATGCATATTTCTTGCATAAGCACTAGAGAAGAGAATTGTAAGAAGTATCCAGTGGAGTTAAACAAGGACATCTTAACTGGCAAGGAGGGAAGGTTTTCCTGAGGAGTTGACTTTTAACCTATGTTTTTCTAGGTTAATACAAATCAGCTAAGAGAGGGGCAGGTGGAAAGGATAAGGAAAACCATGATCCAGCCATGGGGAACATTGGGTGTGAAGACCATGAAGAAAGAAGGAGAGAGAACTTGAGAAATGGAATAACAGTCACTGTGATGAAGTGGAGAAAGCAAGGGCAAAAGAAAGCCTGACATGAGGCTGGGGGGCCAGACCAAGAGGGCTTTGCTGCTGACATTAAGGAGCTCCCACTGTAGTCTACGAGTATTAGGGGATTACTGAGGGTTTTAAGCAAGGAGATGTAATGACAGTATTTACCTCTTTCAGAAAACCTCTCTCCATGCTGTGTGGAGAATTGATTGTTGAGTAAGAGTGGAGGCAGAGGGACCAAGAAGGAGACTTCCTTAGTCCAGGAAGATGAGGGCACTGCGCACCAACTTAGTGGGAGTGGAGTTGGATAAAATGTTTATTTATAGAGGAAAATAGATGGAATTGAAGAAGAAGTTCTCAAAGATGAGTCCCACATTTCTGGCTTAAAAAATGGTAAGATAGAGAAGCAATAACCTGGACCAAGAATGGAGTTTATGCATTTATTCAGAAAATATGTATTGAATACTTGCTACATGCCAAGCATTATTCTAGATGCTTGAACATAGAGCCACTGTATCAGCATTGTAATAATGTCTGATATTTGTTGAGTTTTTAATATGTCCTAAGCACTGTAATACATATATATTCACTTCACCCTTAATTAGTGTTATATAATAAGAACTATTTTCTCCATTTGCAAATGAGAAAAGTGAGGCATAAAATGTTTAAGAAACACATAGTAGTAAATTCAGAACCAAAACTAGGCAGACTGGCTCTAGAGTTGATGATTTTATTTGCTTTTTTTTTTTTAAGAGTTATCTATTTGAGAGAGACAGACAGAGATAGAGCACGGGGGGAGGGGCAGAGGGAGAGGAGCAGACTCCCCACTGAGCGTGGGGCTCCATCCCAGAAACTGGAGATCACAAGCTGAGTGGAAACCAAGAGTCACCAGGCAGCTGAGCCCCCAAGGCACCCCACAGAGTTGATGATTTTAAACCCTGTGCTGTACTGCAGAACGGAATCTATCATTGCACCAGTATGTACTAAGCCATTGGATGCAGCAAACTACTTTTCTGTGCTCTCCAGGTCTAGGTCAAACAGGAAGGGTTAATAAATGTTACAGTTGACACACATATGGAGACACAATTGCCTAGTCTTCCAATTGCAGTGGTTTCATCATACAAACATGTGACTTTTGCAAAGTCAAATATATGTGATTGACACCAAAAGGGAGAGAAGAAAGGAAAAACAAATTCAACGGTGTGGACATTTTCTGCTGCCATTCCAATCACCGGAGGTTATCCCTGGGGTCAGTATAAAGTGGGAAAGGTGAATCTCCTGTAAATTCAGTTAGTCCCAGTCGCCGATTGCCGAGTGTTAAGGCTCATGTTCCACCTCCCCAAATATAACTACTTCATCAGGTACCCATATGGAGGAACTAAGACAGCTTGCATCATTCCATACTGAGATATCACATATTGCCAATGTGACACCTTCTCAAGGGACGTTGTGCTAGATTGTGTTATTGATCCCATTTGTGCTGAAGATTTTATTTTTATTCTCTGTTCTTCTCTGCAACTCCCAGTAATAGCATCATACACCCCTACTCAGTGCATGTGACTTGCAGTGTCTTTCCCATGCAAGCAATATACTTCCCACTGTCATCATCTTCAGCCTCAGCCTTGTGACTTGCTTTGGACAGTGGGACATAAGCAGGGGTGAAATGTTTTATAACTGAACTTGAAGAGCCATCAAATGGTTTCCCCTTGGCTCTTTTATCCCCTACCACAAAAATAGTATATACCAAAAAGGACTGTTCCTACAGTCTGGATCTCAGAATGAAGAAAACTCGTGGAATCAAGCTGCAAAAGTAAATCTAGCCAACATCTAACCTGAAAAAGAAACGAATCTTTGTGTTGAAACTTCTAAAATTTGGGGGCCGTTTATTACTGCAGGATGACATAGTCAAAATTGACACAAAAATCCAAAACAACTTTTGCCTAAATTTGAATGTATGAGAATTTCACTTTAAATTCACCGTAAGATCCTATCCCACATTAAGATGCAACTCCAGGTACTTTTAGGGAGTTTGTATTATTACCCCTCTTAACTACAGGGCTCAGATTTCATAATTGAGATCACTAATAGAAGACCTACAAGCAGGGCAGTTTCAACCCCAAAATGATAAACATTGTTTTTGGTCCCCCAACGAAAGCTGAAGATCTTCAGAGGGGCTGGCCCTAGACGCCCATTTTGACTACCAGCTCGAATAACTCGTGCTGAACTTTTCCCATTCTGGTCTTCTGCCTGTAGGATTAACAGCTTTAGAAATTGCATTGTAAAAGCTTTTCTGAGGGAAAAGGAATAGCAGTAATGACAAATATGCATTTCTTGTCCATTTGTTCTCCCTGATCTTTGTTCAAGATGAATATCTCGTTTCTATGTTTACAGACAAATGGCTGGCTGCCTGCCATATTCCTTAGGCTGGAAACCCGATTTTTGCCTTTTTTCAGAGGTAATGAATGTTTTCTTTATAAAGTCTGTGCTAATTCACCATGTACAGGTCTTATATGAACTCCCGGGTTTTGCTGAATTTTAGTCTTAGTATCAACTAACTTCAATCCTTGTCGGTAACTCAATCTTTCTCAGTCTCTCTGTCTCTGTCTGTCTCTCTGTCTCTGTATGTCTCTGTCTCTCTCTCATACACATACACACACACACACACGCACACACGCACACACACACACACACAAATCCACAAGCTATTGATCACTATTTCTGAATGTTTTCTTCTATATTTAATATCTGACAACGACAAAAAGTAGAAGTGCCATTAGCACAACATACCTGAGAGGCAAGTTCTACACAAACTCAGGATGAATAACCTGAGATGAGAAGAGGAAAGCAGAGAAGAGATCATAGAACTTTTTCCCTGATGACATACAACTTAGTATAAGAAGATGGCAGTAAAATGACAATAAGGTGCCTTGATGGGGCTTGAGCACCAATTATCTCCCCAACCCTTGATTTTTTTCCCCATACACAGAGTCACATAAAGAAAGGGTCATGTAGGTTTATCTAAGGAAGGAGGGAATGTGTCCCTAGTCATATTGATAGTTTGAAATTAAACAATAAGTTCTAAGGAAATAAGCCCATATGAAATTATCATTTTAACTTGAGCTATGACAAACAGATTTCTGCTCACTGCCTTTGGAAAGAAAGTGGTTCTTTCCCTTAGCATTCTTCTCAGTCTTTGTATGCCAATCTTGCTTATGAGCTATGTTTTTTCCTTAAAATTTAAACACCCTTTTCCTCCCACCCACTAGATAGAATGCCAAGTACTGTTCTCTAATAAGCTATTGATTTGGTGCCATCTGTTACCTACAAAGCATGATTTCAAGAAAAGCAATGGTGTGGCATCTCTTAGCTTAAATTGTTCTAGTCAACCTCGTCTTCCAAAGTGCTAGACATAAACCTGTTTATTCCCTGTCTGCCACCCTGATTTGTTTATGACTTATTATTTATCATTTATATCTAAATGGGAATTTATAAAATACAATGGAAATTTGCATTTGAGTGGATAGGTTGAACAGAAGGCTTTTAAAACATTATTTCCCTCAGTCAGGGGGTTCTCTTGGGCATTCCAGTCACCCACGTGAGCATTCTAATAAACATCATTTCCCATAAGTTTTCTCCACTTATTCCCGCTAATTCTTATACTTTGCTAGTTCTTCTACTTCTCCCTCTTTGGGGTAAAAAAAAAAAAAAAAACCCATCAATGAAGAAAATCTACTCCATTCTTCAGGTTTTTTTTTTAAGATTTTATTTATTTATTTTATTTTTTAATGTTTTTTTATTTATTTATTTGAGAGAGAGAGAATGAGAGATAGAGAGCACAAGAGGGAAGAGGGTCAGAGGGAGAAGCAGACTCTCTGCTGAGCAGGGAGCCCGATGCGGGACTCGATCCCGGGACTCCAGGATCATGACCTGAGCCGAAGGCAGTCGCTTAACCAACTGAACCACCCAGGCGCCCCTCCATTCTTCAGTTTTAATGCCACCATTTATTAAAAATAGTGTGGTGTTAAAGAATATTCTTTAACTGCTGGTCAAAATAGAAGTTTGATATGATGTCATCGTAGAAATCATCATTACACTCATTTTAACCATGCAGCGATGAATGAACTAAGCATCTTGATTATTTCACATGATGCAGTTTCTAATTTCCTAAATCTTTGGCCTTTCCCTTCTTTGTTTACCTAACCATCTATTTACTTCATACACATTTTCTCTAATTATGTTCCCTTTGTTTTCAAGGAACAGATATATCTTAAGCCAAAACAAAAAGAAAAAGTGGGGTTTGTATTTATAATCATAAACATTGTAATTTATTGGACACTCAGAAATAGAAATTAAAGTACCTTTATATCTAATTGGGACCATGACAAGAAAGTCATGGGTTAAGATGACTATCTCTTTCTCTCAGGTCACAGTGTCTACAACACATATATATTGAATAACCTCTATGTGCCAGGCACTGTGTAAGCAGCAGAAATGAGAAATTGGACATTAACCAATTATTTAAAATACTTTAAAAAATAGAAAAACTGTACAGAATAGAAATATTAGATGCAGAGCTCAGTTGAGCTTGAGAGTATAGGAAAGTCTTCTTAGAAATGAAATTGAGCACTGGATATTATAGGCAACTAATGAATCGTTGAACACTACACCAAAAACTAATGATGGACTATATGCTGGCTAACTGAACATGATAATAAAAAAAATAAAAAATAAATGAAATAAGTAAATAAAATTTAAAAAAGAAATGAGGTGGAAATCTTAAGAATAAACAGAAAGTAATCAGGCAAGTGATGCTATGAACTTTCAATTAGCACAATTGTGTGTTGTCTAAATTGATATGTCCACTTCATTCTTCTGCCTATGCAGTTTCTTTTGGTTATTTATAAGTTTTGCACAGACCCCAAATATAGATGACTTCAAATCTGGAAATCATACAAACATCAGACTGTTACAGGCAGACTATGGTCTCTCTTGTTTGAGCGGACAATCTAATTAACTTAGCCTGATCTATAGAGGATTTGGCTAATATTAGGTGATGCCACTAGTCCAGTTAACATCTGGAGGGGGTTAGGGCAGGGAGGGCCTTGGAGTAAATGGCTGTGGTTATAGTCAAGGGTATGCAAGAAGGAAAAGTAGACTGTGGCAGATGAACTGATTGACATGTCTAGAATACAGATCTTTTCTTGTAAACACACACACAGATGCAGGGCCTCATGGTCAGTACTCTATGTTGTTTCTCACTGGCGGTAAGCAGTTGTGCACACCCTAATCCAGCTCCCTCTAGGATTACTAGGTAGTGTGTTGGGGGTGGGGGGGGGAGGGGTTGAGGAATGGCCAAAGGCAAGAACAGACTGTGGCTATTAAAATAAATCCAACTTCCTTGGGAAAGGTATTCATGACCTTGGCTTGACCAGGTCATAGTCTCTACCCCTGCATAAAGTACTATTATGGTTTGAAAAGAATTCTGTTGATTGCTACAGGACTGGGATATTCACAATAAAATTACCCTACCGGTAATAATCTAGTAGTAAATTATTGGGTTCTAGAGTCAGACAGACCTCAATTTGAATCCAAATACTATAAAAGTTACCTAACATGGTTGTGCTGTAAGATTCTTCATCCCTAAAATGAAGATAACAATGCCTGTGTGCCAGTTAAGAGTTCTGTGGGATAGCATGTAATAGACTAACCAAAATTATGGTGGCTTAAATACAGATGGTTACATCTCTCTCATAAAAGAATTATAGGTATAAGCAGTTTATAACTGGTAGAGTGGCTCCAGAAAGTTATCCAGAACCCGGGATCCTCTATCTCTGTGCTCCCTCATGCTCAGCATGAGCTTTCATCCTCAAGCTACTATGGTCCATGCTGGCCGGTGAAACATTAAGAATCATATCTGCATTCCAGAGACTTAAAAAGAGAAAGTGGGGGTAAAGGGTGTGTTCAAAAAGAAGGATCTCCCAATGGCCTGAAGTTCCACACAGCAAAATCTATGCACATGCTGTAGGTTGGTACTTAGTCACGTGGCTGCGTGAAGCTGCAAGGTGGGCTTCGAAATGCAGTCCTTTAGCTAGTGCTTTGTCACTTAGATAAAATTTGGGTACAAGGGAGAACAGGGAAATTAGACTGGTAGGCAAGCAGCCCTCTCTACCACCATGTTCCCCAAAGGATTGTGTGCAGATTAAATGAGTTAATACCCATTCAACTGTGAGGACAGTGCCTGATACATTGTCAGCACTCAGAACCTACCATTATTACTGCTAGCCAATTGCCAGGTATATAAAATTCTACTATTTAAAACTCATTAAAAAGGAAATTATCTATTATTCTGGAATATGTAAATTCCCTTAGTCTATTTGTACTTATTAAATTTTAAAGGAAATGATTTTAAAAAGTCATAGACAGAATATGGAGGAAAAACAGTTTAAGCCAACAGTTAAAAATTATGCTGAAAGAAAAATTATGCTTTGGAGAGTTCATAAATCAACAAAAATTTATTAAATAAAAGATCCCAAAGCTAGGAAACTGCAGAAAAGTACGTATATAGAAAAGGAAATGGTTTCCTTGACTTCTAGAATATTTCTCAATAAAGAACTCAGAAGAGATGATAATAGAATGTGGGTTTTTCCTCAATACTTCACAGATTTTCACACAGTTCAGCACAAGTGCTTGTGTGGGTGGAGAATGGAGGGGAAGCAGCATGTTCCTGTTCTTCCTCAGACGTCTTTAGGCTCTGCTCACTCTCTCCTCCCTCTATTTTCTCCATCCTTCCCCTTGCTCCCTTTTCTTCCAAGTCTCCAAGTTCTTTTCCCCCTCCCTTTGCATTCTCCTCTGGGCCTGTTCTGTTGTGCTACTTTGCAATGTTTTTGAGGTTTGATGCAAATCATTATCAATGTTTTTTATTCTTTTTTAGAGTATACATCATTGTGAATCACTGTTTCCAGGCAAGCGCTGGTGCCAAGTTCTCTTAATGCTAATTCTCTCGTTCAATGCTCTCAAAAGTAAAATGGAAATAAGCTGCTAGAAACACAGCAGAATGGGTTTCAGCATCACACAGACCTCAGTGTGGGCTACCATATGGGAAGTGAGTTACTTGTTCTCAGCCTCAGTTTCCCTTTCCCTCAAACTGATTTAATAACAGCATATGTTACAGAAGGACTTATGTTATAGATTGAATATGGTAGTGTAACTTCATAGCACAGTAAGGAACATGGAACAAATAAATGTTAGCTGTGATAATAATGAGGATAATAATGAGAGATGATATCAAAATTGTACAGCTAGGTCTCTGGTAACTACAAAATATTGTTATTAAATGATAATTATTTTATTAAATAATAATTTTAATATGCTATTAGATAGATCAATGAGAACTTTCCACATGGAGCCAAACAAATAAACAAAAGCACAAAAACAAATATGCCATGTTTGATTCATCTTTTGGGTGAATTTCATTCCCTGGTAGAATACCACAAATTGTCCAAAGTCTGTCTTTATGGCTACAGTCCAAGACCTGAGACTGTTAATGCACTTTCCATATGATGAAATATGATGCCTGCTCTCAGCCTTCCATCATTTCATCTAACTCAGAAATAGATCATCTCTCAGTTTAATTTTTTTTCTTATAACTTAAAATTAAGTTTCCTCATTGTTCATCAGTTTCTAGACAGAATAATCCAGACTTTATCTGGTCATCTATACGGTATCAGTCCATATTGACAAACTTTTAGTCTAATTAGAGTGGATATGTTTATCCTTTGCCTGACCATCTGAAATAAATGCTCCCACTCATTTACTTTCTTCCAAAGCACATATGGTGTTTTTCTAATAACCCTTTTCCCAAGGCACTGACATATCTTGCTAGACTTTCCCTACCTCTGTCAAAAGCAAAGGTTCTTAAACTGTTTTGGCTGATGGAGGTTTCTGAAAATCTGATGAAAAAGATTGCTATTTGGGGTCGGGGGAAGTCACACATGTTGTTATAGACTGTTATAGACTGTTATAGACTGTTCCCCCCCCAGCACAAAATACATATGTCAAAATCTTTAACCCCAAAGTGATGGAATTAAGAGGTGGGGCCTCTGGGAGGTGATTAGGTCATGAGGGTAGAGCTCTCATGAATGGGATTAGTGCCCTGATGAAAGAGACCCCAGAGAGAGGTGTTACCCCTTCCATCATGTGAGGATAAAACAAGAAATCTATGTCCTGGAAAAGCGTCCTCACTCAACCATGCTGGCACCCTGATCTCAGACTTCCAGCCTCCAGAACTGTGAAAATTACATGTTTGTTGTTTATAAGCCACTCAGTATGGGATTTTGTCACAGCAGCCCGAACAGACTAAGACATCACCTAATTGCCAAGTGGTGTTTCTACCTTCCTTTTGCATTTGTTTTCTCCCCAGAAGTTATCACATGGTTTCACTTATTTGTGGAACATAAGGAATAGTATGGAGGACATTAGGAGAAGGAAGGGAAAATGAAGCGGAGGGGGGGACATCAGAGGGGAAGACGAACCATGAGAGACTATGAACTCCAGGAAGCAGGATTTCAGAGGGGAGGGGGGCGGGGTTAGCCTGGTGATGGGTATTAAGGAGGGCACATATTGCACGGAGCACTGGGTGTTATACACAAACAATGAATCACGAAACACTACATCAAAACGTAATGATACACTGTATGGTAACTGACATAATAAAAGAAACAAACAAACAAACAAAACACCCCAAAAAACAAAGAGCGGCCCTTTAAATCTCATGAACACTCAAACTCCTTCCTGTGGTCCATGCTCCAATCTATTGGGTACATATTTAATATTTTCAGACCTCCTAGGGAGGCTTGATATTTCTGATAGTAGGTTTGGATCAACTGTAGGCCCATTCTAGTTCCCAACTTCTCCCTCCATAATGGCTTGTGGCCTCCTTTGCTTACTGCAAGGCCTTGGGGGAGGTGGTGCTGGATGGCAGTGTTAGAGACCCCGAGCTGGATTTTCCTGTTTTGGCTTTCTGTCTTTGAATTTATATGAAGTTTAATATTCTCTGTATTATTATGCTGAAGGTGTTGTTTTGGTATAGTTTTATTCTTCCCTACTTGTTGATCTGTATTGTTTTAGAAAGAAACATTAGGACATAGGGACAGAGACAGCCACCCTTGTCTTCAACTATCTGAAATTCCTCACAGATAATTCTGCTACCAGTGTGAAGGGCAGGTTAGAAGAGAGGCTAAAAAATGAAAAGACTCACTTGGAGCTATTTCAATACTGTAAGTAAAATGTAATGAGGGCCATGATAAACTCTGGAGACAAAGATGTGGTGGATTCAGATGATATTAAGAATCTGGTAAGTGACTCTTGAAAACAAACTAAGGGTTGCAGAGGGGAGAGGATGGGGGGAGGGGGTAACCGGGCATGGGTATTAAGGAGGGCACGAGTTGTGATGAGCACTGGGCGTTATACGCACCTGATGAATCATTGAACACTATATCAAAAACTAATGATGTACTGTATGTTAGCTAACTGAACATAATAACTTAGTTAATTGATTAATTTAAAAAATAATCTGGTAAGTGTCAAGCAGAAGGAAGGAAGGGTGACCGCTAGGTTTCTGGCTTGACCATTGTGATAATTATGGTAGAACCATTTGGAGATAAAGAAGACAGGATGGGGGCAGATTGGGGCAGATGGGGAGTACAGATAGAAAGAATTTAATGAGTTTCATTTCAAAACTAGGAGTTTGGGATACCTGAGAAATATCCAGGAGGATTTGCTCACTGGTAATTTAGAAATAGAGAGCACACAAAAATGTTACAACTAAAGACAGAAATCTGGAAGTCCACAGCATAAAGCTGATAGAAGAAGCTGTGTTCATGTGTGAGGTTTTTCAAAGAAAAGGGAGTAGGAAAGAGTATAGAGGAGGAAAGGATGCCAGGATCAAAACTGGGAAGGCGCCTCTACTGCTGGCAGAGGCTGAGGAATAGGAGCCAGTGGAGAGATCTAGAAAAGAGAAGTTGGCAAGCCAGGGGAAAACCCAGGACAGCCCCATCTTGGAAGTTGAGGGTGAAATCAGTTTCTTGGTGGAAGGGTTGGTCCATCTTGTAAATACTGAACAAAAAATAAAGGAGGAAGTGAAGATATGAACATCAAGCTGCTTGAAGACTAAAGATCTGTTGAAGTTTTTAGTATTCGGTCATTGGTGATGTTTGCAAAGAACATTTCTTATGGGTTGCTGAGGGTGAATGTCAGGCTCCAGTGGGTTGAGGAATGATTAAGAGGTGAAGAATTGGGGGCTGGAAGCATAGACCTCTTTTCTATAGTGTCTTATCCATGGCAGTCCCTGAAGGACAAAATAAGAACAGTAGTTGAAATAATAGACCTAATGATACTCTCATAACATTTAACACTCCTGACCTGTGACCCTTTTGGCTATATGTGTACATACTGTTTCTTTCATTTTATTTATTTTGTCACTCATTTATCTCATCTTTTAATTTTATTATGTTATGTTAGTCACCATACATTATATCACTAGTTTTTGATGTAGTGTTCCATGATTCATTGTTTGCGTATAACACCCAGTGCTCCATGCAATATGTGCCCTCCTTAATACCCATCACCGGGCTAATCCATCCCCCCACCCCCTTTTTTCTTCCATTTTAAATTGGAAATTCCTTTCTGGAAGAATATGTATCTAAGTCCGGTATGTATCACGCAGAAGTGTGCACCTATGATGAATTCAGTAAGAATCTGTTGGCTCAATGAATAGACCAATGAAAGACTCAAAGGAGCCAAGACCGAACTGTATTCCAAATCCCAGGCATAATCCTTAGAGCCTGTTTCCAGGTGCCCACTGCCCAGAACATTTAGCCTCCAATTTGAAACAATGCAGAGATGCCCGACTCTGAGCTTATTTTATGAGACATGACTGACCGCCGCTGGCGGCCGTAGCAGACGAGCTACTGGGATGCACGGAAGCCCGACAGCCCGCAGAGGTATGTAAATGGCCACTCGGATAGCTCTTCTTCAAAAGGGCCTTTCAGACCCTAATGTGCTTTACCATTGATGTGTCGTTGTACAAGTAAAGAAATATTTTTGTCATCTGTAACTACCCACCGGCACTTAGTTTAATTTTATTGCTGCTCTCTGCCGTGCTGCCAGGCAAACATCCCTTGAGCCTATTTTGATGAATAACAGGGTTTGCCCTGATTGTGTGATTCACAAGCACATCTCAAAGTGGGACTCCAGTGTGGACTTCCAGGTCTTCTGCACGTCAGCTCTGTTTTGAAAGGAAGGCTCTGACTGATAGAAGTTTCAGAGAACACACCACTGAACATGAATACAAAAGCAACAGCATGGACACAGAGCCACAGAAAGGGAGAGAAACCAACCCAGAACAAATGTGCCAGAGCTTAGTTTTTAAGAGGAAAGAACCAAAGGACAAATGTGGACCAAAATATCCAACGCGGGATTTCGTAATCCTTTTGACTTTCACCCCAGGTGTGGCTTCCTACATAGGCCAACGTTTTTTTTTTTTTTTTTTTTGAAAGCCAAATAAAGAAGTGTGATAGGAATGTTTCTTGTTATACTTGCAATCTAAACATCTGGAAATGCTTAATTTGGCCGGCTGGCTGTGGTGGCCCCATCTTTAATATCTGCATGACATTGGCTTGAATTCCTCAAACTTCCTATGATTATCTACGTAGAGATGTGGAAGGCAAGCTACATTTCTCCTTATCATTTCAGTTTGTTTGTCAATCTCAATTTCAAGCTACGTCTACTATGTGTACAATCCTTTGTTCTATACTCCACAGCCCCATCGGGTCACACATGGATACTTTTCTCCTGCCAAATTCCTTCAACCCAAGATGACAAATATTTCAGATTGTATTTGAGAATTCAGAGACAACAGTGGGAGAGGTAGGTTTACTTAGCTGCACAGCAGGACAAACAACTTAACACTGACTATTAGACACCTCTGGCCCTAAAAATCCTTGAACTAACCCAGGGAATTTGTGGTAACCATTTTTTTCTACTAGGATTTTTGCTTTGCACCATGCTGTTGCTCTTTTTCTCCCCCAACCAAACTCACTTGCCCACAGTTCTCAATAAGAGGTTTTAGATAATTTTTGCTGTGGAACAGTTTAGCTAGCCCTCTGTTTTATTGCAAAACATCTGCTCATGCCCAAAGGGCCTCATCCTCTTATTTATGACCAAACATGACTCTTTTCTCTCTCTAGAAGGAATTCTGTGCCAGTCCTTAAAATAATGCAATTTTTCCTCTCTCTGCTATTTCAAAATAGAGCTTGCATGCTGGGCCTCTCCCTGTTACAGAAATTATGTACTTCTGTCATCACATTCTCATAAACAAATAAAAGAAATGGAGATACAAAGATTTATTTTGCCTCTTTTGCTTTTGCCCCTAAAGAATTTATCTTAATCCCCCCACCCCCCACCCACCAGAGTGAGCATGGCCCTACTTTTTCTTAAAGAAAGAGCTAATCTTTCTTTAAGGAGTCCCAAGAAAATGCTTAAAGAAGGAAAAGTGGAAACCTTGAGTTTTGAGCATGTTCCCTGTAGTCCCCAGCCCCCATCTTGGTTCACTACATCCAAAGGGGTTTATTATACTCCTGTGATGATTAATTTCATGTGTCAACTTGCCAAGGTCACTGGATGCCCAGACGTTAGGTCAAACATAATTCTGGTGTGTTCGTGAGAGTGTTCTTGAATGAGATTAGCATTTGAATCAGCAGACTGAGTAAAGCAGATGTAGTTCATAGAAGAGTTGTATCATGTTAGTCAGATTTATGACCTTGTCATTGTTTTTATTTGAAGATTAAGTACGGCTTAACTATGGGTACCAACTTGAAAAGAGATGGATTTGTGATGGTTAATTTTATATGTCAACACTTTTTAAAAGCTTTTCACTAACATTTAATTTTGTCTATTTTAATGTAAGCAAATTTTATCAACCCAAACAAAAATACTGATTATATTTTGCATCTGTTTTTAAAGCAATGTATTTCTATTAAATAAAAGGTTTTCTGAAACACACATTTTAAACCAACCATAGCTTACACTCCACATAAAGCTGCATTAAGGTGTTTAGAATTTCTTAGTACTGGAAGATCGTGGTCACAATATCCAACACTACAAATGATGCATAATTTAAAATTTTTAAGAAACAAAAGACAAAAAAACCGATGCCCAGACATTTGGGCAAACATTACTCTGAGTATGTCTGTGTGTTTTTTAATGAGATTAACATGTGAGTCAGTAGATGGAGTAAAATAGATTGCCTTCCCTAAGGTGGGTGGCCTTCATCCAATCAGTTGAAGACTGAATGGAACAAAAAGGCTGTAGAAAAATGTACTGCTTTGGCCTGACTGCTAAGATGAGACATTGGTTCTTCTGGTTCTCAGGCCTTGGACTCAGATGGAATTTACATTATCAGTCACCTGGGTCTCCAGCTTGCTAACTACAGATCTTGGGACTTCTCGGTCTGAATCACATGATCCAGTTCCTTACAATACATCTCCCAAATTGACATATGTATAATATTAGAGAAACAGAATGAACAGGATCTATGTATGTATCTACCTATCCATCCAATCCTTCTGTAGGCACATCCCGTTTCCCATTGTAGACAATTCAGGACAGCCACATTCTCAAGTTCAGAGTCTGTTATATCTTCTATAACTTCCTGATCCGTGTTCCTTTTCTTTTGCACATGCCCTGTGCTAAGAGATATACATTTGTTCAATGTAATTTTCTGAATGAGAAACTGCTATTTCCTAGGCACTGTTTGGGTGCTGTATACAAAGCGGTAACCAAACAGACCAAAGTCTTCCCTCAAATAACATACATTCATTGGGGAAAGACAGAAACGAGAAAAACAACAGGTCAATTATTTAATATGATGGAAAGTGCTACAGAGAAAATGAAAAATAGGGAAATGAACAGAGAGTGCGGATGGCAGTAGCAATTTTAAATTGGGTTGTCAGAGAAGGGCTCAATGACAAGGTGACATTTAAGCAAATATTGTCCCTTAGTTTACTACTGCTGCTGTAACAAATTATCACAAATCTTAGTGGCTTAAAACAACATACATTTATTCTGTTATATGTCTGATGGTCACAAGTCCAAAATCAGTTTCACCGGGAGGAAATCAGAGTGTTAGTAGGGCCATGCTCACTCTGGATCCCCAAGGAAGAATTTGTTTCCTGACTTTTCCCAGTTTCTAGATTGTGTTCCTTGGCTCAGAGCTTCTTCCTCCATCTTCCAAGCCAGGAGTATGGTATCTGGCTCTGGTGGTCACATTGCCTTTTCTGCATCTACTTTCCCTCTGTATCCTCTTATAAGTACACTTATGATTGTATTTAGGGCCCGTTTGAATAATTCAGGATAATCTTTCCATCTCCAGATCCTGAATTTAATCACATCTGAAAAATGCTATGGCCTTATCAGATAACATTTGCAGGTCCCAAGGATTAGAAATTGGCTATCTTTGGGGGCCATCAATGAGCCTACAACAGGTAGTAAAAGAGCAAGCCAGACAAATATATGGGAGAAGATCTCTCCAGGAATATAGAATGGCAATGGTAAGAATTGAGACATAGATGCTTTCTTAAAATTTGTGTGTGTTTGTGTGTGTGTGTGTCAGTAAGAATAGCTTACTTCTTAAGGTATTATCTCATTTAAAGGGGAAATACTACATGAATTTCTACTATCTGTTCTGCTAGTTGATATTGTGCTAGAAATATTAGTCAAAATAATGACACAGAGAAGTCAACAAGAGAACAGGAATAAAGAAGTAATACCATCTCTGGAGGGGTGGGGGTGGGAATTGGGGTAACTGGCTGATGGGCACTAAGGAGGGTACGTGATGTAATGAGCTCTAGGTGTTATAGAAAACTGATGAATAACTGAACTTTACCTCTGAAACTAATGATACACTATATGTTAATTACTTGAATTTAAATAAAACTTAAAATAAAAAAAGGATACATTTTCTACTTGCAGGTGATATGATAGTACAACTGAAAATCCCCAGAGAATCAATGATAAAATTGACTCAAACAATATAATAATTCAGCGAAGAAACAAAATGTTAAATTAACATAAAAAAATCAGTAGCCTTCAAATACCCATGTAATAAACAGTTAAAGAACACAAAGGTAGAGGAAAGATCCATTTAAAATAGCATCAGATAAAAGAGACTACTTAGGAATAGATCTAACACTAAGTGTATAAAATCTCTATGAGGAAAAACTGTATAACACTCCTAAAAGTCACAAAAGTAGATTTGAAAAATGGAAAGACATTTCCTGTTCTTGAATAGAATGCCTCAATATAAAGATATCGGTTGATTTATAAAATTAATGCAATCCCAATAAAAATGCAAATAAGTTATTTTTGCAGTTAGATAATTTGCTATTAAAATTCATATAGAGAAACAAACATGCAGGAATAACATGGAAAATATGGCTAAAGGAAATTTATGAGGAGAGGACTAATCCAATGGATATTAAAACGTACTGTTATAGAGTCTCTATAATTAAGAGTGTGTTACTGTGCATTTCTAGACAAATAGATCAGTGGATTAGAATAGAAAGTCCATAACTGGACACAAAAACAAATGGAAACTTAATATTTGGCAAAGATAGCATTGCAAATCCCTGGCTAAAGCTGGACATTTTTAAATAAATGGTGCTGGGTCAACTAAAGAGTCATTTGGAAAAAAAGGTAAAATTAGATCCATATCTCGCACCATAGACAAGAATGAATTACAAATGAATCAGGAATCTAATTGAAAAATGAAACCAAACAAATAATAAGAGAAAGCAAAGATGAATTCCTCTCTAACGTCATTATAGGGAAAGGCTTTCTAACTGTGACTCAAAATCCAGAGGCTCTAAGAAAGGACAGGTAAACTTGACAACAGTTGTTTTTTTTTTTTTTTACCAATTTGCATGAAAATAAAACCATAAACAAAGTGTAAAGAAAATTAACCAACTGGGAGAAACTAGTCACAACAAATATCACAAAGGGCTAATACCCCTAACTGAGAAATAACTCTTAAAATTAAGAGGAAAATTAACCCAATACAACCCAAATAAAAATCTCAAAAAGATATGAATAATTTTCAAAAAGAAAAAAAGATAAAAAAAATTCTCCTCAAACACAAGGAGAAAAAGTTCAAGCTCATTTCTAATGAAAGAATTGCAAATTAAGACAATGCTAAAATATCACTGTTCACGTAACATACTGCAAAAAAATTTAAAACACAATAGAACATTCTGTCAGTGAGACTGTGGGGGGAAATTGCTGGTAGGAATGCAAATAGGTATAGCCCTTCTGGAGGGAAATTTAGCAATATCTAACAAAACTACATATGCAACAATCATACTTTTAGAAATCTACTCTGAAAATACACTACCAGGAATGAACACATATGCATAAGGTCAATCATTGCAGCACTGTTTATAGTAACAAAATATTGAAACAACCCAAACATCTATACATAGGAAAGTGGTCGAGTAAACTCTAGCATGTCGCCATGATGCAAGACCTATGCAGCTGCAATAGAAGCATTAGGAAGACACCTACAAACTGATATGGAATGATTTCAAGGATATACTGTTAAGTGAAAAACACAAAGCATAAGATTATGCTACCAAGGGATAAAAGAAAATACACACTTATTTGCTCCTTTGTACAAAATAAGTGCTGGAAGGATGAACCAGAAACTAAAAAGAACTGATTCCCTATAAAGAATGGTGGAAAGGGCTGGCAAGAAGCAGGGAATAGGAATGCAGTAGCAGGAACAGGACATAATCACACTTCACTGAGTCTATTTTTTGGTATAGCTCTGATGTATAGAGCCACAGTAATGTTCCACATACCCAAAAAAGAAAAAAAGGAAACCAACCAGGATGGGGAGGAACTCAAAATAGAATATAAACACTGACAAGTGAACTCTATTACACAAATTATATGAAGAGCAACCGCATTCATTTGCAAGAGGGAAGAGGTAGGGAAACTAACCTCTGGACACTGCAAGGCCAAAAGAACTGTGCGTTAGTGCTGTGATCCAGGGATCAAAATGTTTCTCACAGTGATATGGGTGAGAAATTCAGAAACAATTCATATGTATACTAGATTTCAACAAATAAGTAAATATACAGTCAATGAGAAGAGCCAAGTTGGAGTACGAAGAAGCTAAAAAGCAAAGGAAGGAAGCTAAAAATGAACCCTGGTTGTTGGACAGAAAACTCAGTATCTCAGTGAAAACTCATGGTTTTTAATATATATGCGAGTAGACAGATACATAAATACAGATATTTGAGTACGACTGAATTAGTATACATATATGTATTCCTTACCTCTGTCTGAAAATAGGTGAAAAGCAATGACATTCCAGTAACAATGAGCACACATAGTGCCCAGATCCAGTTTCTAAACACTATCCTTCAATAAAAGGAATCAGGGATCCTTGGAGAAATAGTTGGTTGCAGGACTGGGGCAGGGAAAATATAAGATGAACCTGGAAATTATGTGGTATCAGATAGTATGCAAGTGTTAAAAAAAATAGCTGGGGACTTGTCAAAAACATAGGCACCAAACTAAAGAAGTTTCTAACAGACAAAGCCAAAACAATTTGAGGCCCTCCTCACTAAAAATAATAATAATAAAATAAAAATTTGTATTAGATTATAACCCATAAAAAATCCTAAAAATTAAAAAGACAACTATCATATGATTCTGCTTATGCATATTTATCCAGAGAAAATGGAAACGTCAATTTTAAGAGATATACGCATCCCAATTTCATTGCAGCATTATTTACAGTAGTCAAGATGTGAAGCAACCTAAGTGTCCATCGATGGATGAATGGATAAAGAAAATGTAGTATAAATAAAAACTGGATTATTAGCCATAAAAAAGAATGAAATCTCACCATTTGTGACAACATGGTTGAATCTAGAGGATATTATTCTAAGTAAAATACATCAGACAGAGAAAGACAAATGCTATATGATTTCATTTATATATTCAATCTATAAAACAAAACCAAAGAATAAACAAAACAAAACAAAAACAGATTCACAGATATGGGAAACAAACTGTTAGTAGGAGAGGCTGGGGAGGTGGGCAAAGTAGGTGAAGACAATTAAGTACAAATTTTCAGTTATAAAAAAATAAGTCATGGGATATAATGTACAGCATAGGGAATATCATCAATAATATTGTAATACTTTTGTATGGTGACAGATGGTGACCAGAGTTATCACGGGGATCCTTTTGTAATAAATGTTTTTGTATAAAAACAATGAATCACTATCAATTACACCTGAAACTATTAAGATATTGTAAATCAATTATACTTCAATAAAACAAATAGTTGTGGAATAATAAAAAAATCCACAAGTCCATATTGATACAAATAAATAATCAGTTAAATAAACACATTAGGAAGATAAGATAGCTCTTTAACACAAAATTCCAATTAATAATACAGAGAGAAATATGAATTCATCATTGGCAAACACAGTAATAACTTTTTGTAGACAAGATCAACAGATAGATGCTAAAATTGTTGGTCAAATGTTTGAAGAAAAAGTAGATTTGCACATTCTCAAAGTAACTCACAAAGAAATTTATAAATTGCAAAGGAAAAGATAGTAACTTTACAGTGGATGAGTCCAGCAGAAACCACCTAGAGCAAGTGATCAAGGTCAATATCCCTAGTAATCATCATGTCAACATCATGAACCCCATGATAGGATGTATTGAGGAGAACACATATCATTTCTGTGGTATACTTGCCAAAAAAGTATAACCTCGATTCAATTATGAGAAAACTTCAAACATCCATCAATTGAAGAACATTCCACAAATCACCGATTGATAACCTTCGAAAGGATCAAGATCATGAAGGACAAGGAGTGACTTATAAAAGATAAGAAAAGACTAAGGTTCTGTTACCAACAGCAGGAGACTAAAAGAGAAATAAAATTTTAAAGTAAAATGGGACTCTGAATGGAATTCTGGAGTAGACAGATGATATCAGTGAAAAAACTGGTCAAATTCAAATAAGGTCTTTAGTTCAGTTAAGATTATACCAATGTTCACTTCCTGGTTTTAACAGTTGCCGTATGGTTCAGGGTTATAAAGAAGAGAAAAATGGAAAGTCTGTGCTATTTTTGCCAATTTTCTCTAAGTCTAAAATTATTTCAAAAATTATTTTTAAAATTGTTGGGCTCCAATTTACCACAACAGCAATGGCCAAATCATCTAATTGTTTCTTCTTGCACCCCAAAGTATTGGAACTCTCCTATGATATATCCTTTTAAGAGTCCTGGTAGTTTGGCTTCTCCTTTGAGTATATGCCCTGCTGCCACACACCTACCCCACACATTTGCTGTTGTACAGGACAGCCAAAATCCAGCTCCGCTTGCTCGTAAGCAAAGAGACATAACTGACCCTGGCTAGTTTATAAGAATGACTTTTTAAATCTTAGGTTTAGTTTTTCTATATACAAGGTTTAGTGTTTCTGTATACAAGTGGAAAATTTATGGAAAGAAAAAAACTTAAATTTAAAGTGGGTTCTACGTTGAGCTTTCTTTCTTTCATTTAATATAAAATGCTCACGTCCTGTCGTCTTAACAGTTAAAACAAGCTTTGAAATCTAGAGAAATTCCTCATTACAAGTACAAGGATATAGATAGAAAAAGTGATAAAAGAAGACACAGTTGATTTTGATAATAATTTTTACTGCTTTCAATTTTAACACGCCACGACTCAACTTCCTGTCTTACTATGTCTGGAAGCCCCTTCTGCACTAAGTTATATAAACCTAGAAGGGATGTGAGAGTGGAAGACTCACTGGGAAATAACTATTTCCTCATTGTGAGTCTTCAACACTAATTTTCTGGCTTATTTCTCTTCACTCCTGTCTCTGCATCTCTTGTCATCTACCGTGGCTTCCCAATCTCTCTATCTCCACCAGGATACAACACCACTAATTTTAAAAGATAAAAGTTAAAATACCATCTAACTCTATGAGTTTGCAATAAAAACTCCCTGATTCTGATGTAGGTCTGTAGCAGAATGCAAATATATTTATGATAGGACTAGTTCAAAACTAGGCAAATTGTGAAAAAACTGAAATTTATCTACTTTTTTTACCCTCCTCCTCATTTTTTCACTCAAACATTTATTTATTTATTTTAAAATTATTTATATAGAGAGAAATAAGCATACATCTATTAGAGTTTCATACTTTGGTAGGAAAGCAGATAAACAAGCAAATAATATTTAGATGAATCTTCTTTGATTTAAACAACAATCTGAATAATGTGTATGTGCTTTTAAATAAAAAGTATTCTTTTTAGCTTAAACCAAGAAAAACAAAAGAAATGATGGTATAGACTGAACAACCATTAATTTAAACTCTTGTAATTTAATTTTTTTCCTCCCATGGCACTAATTTTTTACCTTTCTTGTGCTAATCACAGCACTCTGCCTTGTCTACAAGTTCTCTTCAAAGAACCATTTTCTCCAGTACTTTTGTGGTATTTTAAAGTGAGGGCTATGCTGCATGTTTCCTCTAGTCTCTTAGCCCTTAAGGATATGCATCTACACTGAGAATTTTTGATTGCCTGTAAATATTTCAAAACAAAACAAAACAAAAACCCAAATCTTATTTGGTAAAACCGTTTTGGTTTGATCAATCTAGTCAAGTGAAAATATTAGGTTGGTTCCTGTGTTTAATTTCCTGTTTTCTCTAATAACCCCTGATTCTGTGGTGAAGGGCAGAAAAGCAAGAAGAACAAGGACCATTATTTATTTGTACTCAACATAACTCACATTGCTGTCAACATGTAATCTAGAGCTGTCTGGAAGTCTGGAGTAACTCCTAAAGTTCTTTCCTTGGGTTGTAGCAGTTCCTTAAAAGCTAAAATTTCCTAAGTGCTGGTTTTGCACTCCTGCGCACTTGCCCACATTGATGTGTTATCTATGGGACATGGTCGTAAGTGATTACTTTTTGGAGTAACAAATTCATGACAGTCATCCCTAGATTATAATCTAAATAAAGAATTAATTCTTCTCTGATTTTTCTATGAATTACAGTCAACTCCTCTCGTTTCTAGTCTATGTATATGTTGGCACATAGGTTATATTCATTAGTGCTATTCACTAAATATGTTATAGTTATTAGAGCCAATCACTAAATAAGAGAGAAACAAACTTGTGTTACGTTAAGCTTCTACCATTTGGGGATATTTATCACTGCGGCAAAACCTAGCCTATCTTTACTGGTGTACTGCTGAACATGCATGATTAAGTATGGTGAACATAATGATTTCCCCTCCAGTAGCTAAAGGTCCAGTGACAGAAAAGAAGGGTAAAGAAACAATTCCATCCTGTATGAAAGCATTCAATCTTTATTCATTCAGTGCGTTTTTGAGTGCCTACCATGTACCAATCATAAAAATGGAGAGCAAATAGGAGGTGGCAGCCCTGTCTTTATTGAGCCTATGTAAAGTGTTATGAAGAAGCCTACAACGCTGCTAAAGTACGTAATGGTTATGGTGCAAAGAGAGTCACAAAATGGGGAAATGTGAACTGGTTGGGGAGCTCAGGAAAGACTAGTTATATAAAGTCTTTTAAGAGTCCTGGTAGTTAGATGTATGTTGAGATATGAATAATGAAAATGAATTAATAAGGTAAGGCGATGTGAGAAGTGTTCTGAGCACAGGGATCAGCATGTGTGAAGATCTAGTAAGAAAAGGGTGAGCAGGAAGAACTCAAACAAGGCCAGGGTGATAGGAGCTGAGTGAATAAGGAATGAAGTGTGATGAGATGAAGCTGGAGGTATAGGGAGTCAAAAAAAAAAAAAGTTTGTCTTAATTTTAAAAGCACCACAGAAGCTACTGAAGAGTTATTGAGGGGGTAATGGAGATTAGATTTGTATTTCAAAAGAATCATGTGGAGAACCAATTTGAGCGGATACTGGTAGAGCAGAGGTTATTATACTAGTCTAAATGGAAATAGAAATGGTGGATTCACGAGAAATCTAACAGATAAAATCAGCAAGGCTCAGTAATGAATAGGAATCAGAGATAGAAAGAAGTAAAAGATGTAGGAATCGAGAGGGGCGCCTGGGGGGCTCAGTCGTTAAGCGCCTGCCTTCGGCTCAGGTCATGACCCCAGGGTCCTGGGATCGAGCCCTGCAAAGAGCTCCCTGCTCCTCGGGGAGCCTGCTTCTCCCTCTCCTGCTCCCCCTGCTTGTGTTCCCTTTCTCGCTGCATCTCTCTCTGTCAAATAAATAAATAAAATGTTTAAAAAAAAAAAAGGAAGTAGGAATCAAGAATAATTCCTAGGTTATTGTCTTGAGTAACTACTTTGCTTATGGTTCTCTTCACAGAAATACGGCAATAATGACAAAGCACCTGAAGGGGAGGAAATTCTTTCCCTCTATCCACCTGTGTGCAATGGTTGGGACCATGAATCACACTGCTAAAAGACAGATTAACAAGAGAAAATATAGCCTTAATTATGTAAATATGCACAAAACTTCACAAAGAACCATGTGCCTCGAGGAGGCAGCCAGATGACTGAGGTTTATTTACCATCTAGGCTAAACAAAGGGAAAGGAGATTTGGGGTTCCAGGCAAGGGAGGCAAGTTATGGGAAAGGGAAAGGAGGCAATGTATCATAAGTAAGAGTTGCAGGTAAGTCTCTCAGGTAATACAAGTTGTCTCCAGGAATAGCTCCCTTCCTGATAAGGAAATTTCTTTATAAAGGGGAAATGTATACTCTATTTTTAGACAGGGGAAGGTGAAGAGCTTTTTCTGCCTCTGTTCTCCATTGCCTTTAACTCAAAATAATCCAAATGCCAAAGGGGCATATTTTGAGGGAGCATATTCTGGCACCTTTCATGCCAAACTTAGGAGAGCTGAGGATGAATGTGAGTTACCACTGAGATGAGCAAGAAGAAATGTCAACAGTATTGAGTACCATTAATTATGTTTTCTTTAAAATACTTTCTTCTCTTGGTATCTACCTGGTATTCTACCTGTCTTTCTATAAACTTATTAAGTATTTGCCTCTCCTGAACTCTAAGTGTGGGAGTGCCCCAGGGCTCTGTCCTTGGACTCATTTTTTCACTATCTTACTTGCTCTCTATGTGATCTCATGCGGTGCCATGGCTTCCCATACCGTCTACACTGTGACAACTCACCAATGTGGATCTAAGTCTCAAATGTTGTGTTATCTAGAAGCTGGCATCTACTTCATAAGAATTTTATAGGTTTTCTTTCATGCACAAGATCTCCCCGTTACCTGTCTACCTCCCACACTCAAACACACCAGGGCTTCCTTTGTGATCCACAGAAGAGGGAGGGCCTTGAACTCACAAATAAACAAACTTTAAAAGGCTATTTGAAAGGGAGCAGTCAGCAGTCATTTGAAAAGCATTCAAATATGCATTTGAAGATATGGAGGAAAATCACTTTTTTTTAGAAGATCAAAAAGAAATATGGAATTGAACATCATTTAGAGGTTTAAGATGGCCACGTAAGTACAACAGAGTATCTTTATGTTGTTTTAGTTTGTTTTATTTATTTTGTTTATTTTTAAAGATCTTATTTATTTGTTTGACAGAGAGAGAGACAGTGAGAGAGGGAACACAAGCCGGGGGAGTGGGAGAGGGAGAAGCAGGCTTCCCGCCGAGCAGGGAGCCCGATGTGGGGATGTGGGGATGTGGGGCTCGATCCCAGGACCCTGGGATCATGACCTGAGCCGAAGGCAGACGCTTAACGCCTGAGCCACCCAGGTGCCTCTATTTTAGTTTGTTTTAATGTTTTGGATTGGTTACATGGAGTCCTGGTGACTAAACAGGACCTGATTTCACAATATCCAGATGGGATTACTCTGTAGAACTCCAGACTTATGTCCTCAACCTCTCACTGACCATCTCTGCTAGGATGTCAAGTACACATCTCAAAGTCGACATGTCAAACCTGAGCTCCTGCGTCTACCCACCAACACCTCCTGCACCTGCTGCCATTGCAATTAACAGTAACACCATCATTTCACCTTCCCATGGCCAAAACCTTTGGAATGGTCACAGTCAGAATTCTCTGGAGAAGCAGTGCCCCGATAGGATAGAAAACAAATATAAGGGGATGATGTGGGAAGCAAAAGGCAAAAGAAAAAATAAGTTTCCTTACCACCTACAGCCCACTGACGAGTCCTTGGAACAGGTAGAGTGACCTTCCTCTAGGAACCCAGTTGTCTCGATGTTGACACTTTGCTAAGAGCAAAAGGCAATCTTACCTTAACAATATCCCGACCCCCCAGGATCCCGTGAGTCTAGTTTAAACATCTAGAAATTCCTCTGGAAACTTCCTTTATCACTATACCCCAAGATATAGGTTAGCAATCATCCTCCAAGCATATGGCCCACCAATGTACATCTGAAGGGTCTCATGACTAAGGTTTTATTAGATGGTAATAAATTGACATTTTTCTAACAATAGCTAGCCCCCTCAAGGTCCTGGAAACCTTGCTTCCAAAATTCCTTAGAGATTTAACACTATCCCTAACCCCCTCATCAGTCACCCGTCACAACCCCGGTGCAGCCCTTTCTGCCCACAGGTCTTGTCCCCGCGCTTTAATCAAACCACCTTTTCACACCGAAGAGGTCTCAAGAATTCTTTCTTGACCATTTGCTCTGACCCCCAACACTTCCACGTCAGAGGACATATTTGACTGAAATGCAAAATTCAAGGTGGAGGCAATTAGTGCGGGATGAATTTGGATTAGTTTGTAGGAGCTGATTATAAAATGCCTTATGGGAACTTTATGCCAGATAATGGGGAGACATTGGAAATTTTAAGAAAGGAAGCGACAAGGCCTTATTTCTATTCTAAAAAATAAAATCATAAGCTGCGATTTAGACAATGTAGTAGGGAGGGCTAGGAAGAGGAGTGGTTGGTCCTGAAATGACCTTGCCTATAAAAAGCTAACTCTGTGTTACTGTGTCTTGTTAAGGAAAGAGACACAAAAGGGCCAACATTACTAAAGGTGGGAATCCACCCCTACATTAAATATAAACAAAAATTATTAGGAAAAAAGTGATGTGATTATAGGTTTTTAAGTCTGTGTTACATTGAAATAAAAAGTCATTTTGAAGTAATAAACAAATATAATTGTAACAATGGTTTGGGTACACATGGGAACTGAGGAACTAATTATTTTCCCCCTCTAAAGTGCCTACTGCTGTTTATCAAGTTTGCAAGATAAATGCTTTAATGCATTACATTTACATAAACCCCCTTGCAGTGCCTTCTTTTAGTGCACTTACAAAATGAATTGATTTTCTAACACTTTCTAACTTTTTTCAATTAGCATACTTATATTTGCTCTTTATTAAAGTATTAAAGCAAATATAAACTTCAGTTAAAGTATCTTATCAACTTATCACCAAAAAGTGGATTCCAGAGTCAATCCGAATTTGAAAATTTAATTTCCTCCCTTATGAATAGAGTCCACCTTTTCTCACCTTCTGAATGATACCCACTGCTTTCATTAAATCAAAACCAGTAACTCTGCCCTTGGTGGGTTTAGCTGCTGTAAAAGAGTGGAAAAATTAAATTGCAAGTTGGTACAAAAGCTTGGCATATCATGAAGAAGACTGGATAAATTTTTTTCAAAAAAATTAAACTCTCCAGGCATGAATTTTCCCTAACGTGAATTGTTCTCTTCTTCCTCAGAACATAGAACTCAGTAACTTAATTTGTAATTACATTACAATCAAGAACAACCTTCTGCCCTTTATAATACTCGCTACATATATCAGATTAAGTATCCATATACATTTCTGTTCTTACTACCCTCTCTAAGTACCTCCTAAAAGAAGATGAAATAGCATTTGAGAAATGGGAGGAAGAAGCAGAAGGATATAGTTATAACTTTAAGCACATTAAAGAATAGAAGAGATCTAAGGTGATCTCTTATACAAAGAGCTCTTAGGCACTTTCAAATATTAGCCTGGACAAGAGAAGAGCTTCCTGTTCCTCTTTCTTCCTCCTTGGATCCACAGTGACTCAGATTTCGTTTATTTGGCTCCTGTTTTTTATCCATTTCTGAGCCTTCTGGATGCAAAACCAATACCACCCACCTGAAGTCTGACCCCTCAGCTTAACCAAATTTTAGACCACTTTCTTCCTAAGTATAGGTTCCTGACATCCCTTTTCTTTCCTTTTTTTACTGACATCCCTTTTCTTTCCTTTTTTTTCTGACATCCCTTTTCTTAGAGCATTTTCTTTATTCTTTCTCTGACCATTTGAGACATAAATTTTCTACAACTCGGGAATACCCTTCTCAGACCCATGAGCCAACTTTTTGAAATGTAGTCTGAAAGAAAGAAACAAAGAAAGAGAGAGAGGGAGGGAGGGAGAGAAAGGAAGGGAGGAAGGGAGGAAGGAAGAGAGGAAGAGAGGGAGGGAGGAGGAGGGAAGGAAGAGAGGAAGAGAGGGAGGGAGGGAGGGAGGAAGGAGGGAAGGAAGGAAGGAAGGAAGGAAGGAAGGAAGGAAGGAAGGAAGGAAGGAAGGAAGGAAGGAAGGAAGGGTGGTCTCAGTCTCCCAGTCCCTGTGGGAGGACTGGAGCCTAACTTAATGATAAGCACCAATTAGCAAACTCAGATGGGTTAATCACACGGACATCCATGGTCCTCCCCTATTTTTGTCTTAGCTCACGCCAATGCTTAAAAACTCTCCCACCTTTGTTTCAGTGAAATTTAGTTCATTCTCCCTCTCCTATTGCAATAAACTTGACTCTTATACTAATAGTCTTAAATAAAGTCTTCCTTGCCTCTAGAACTCCATCAGGTACGATTGTCTTTGACAGGCCACAGGCTGATGTTCTTCACTGGTGGAGACAGTCACAGCCTTGTTTAGGCATAGTTTTAATGGTTGAGCCCCCAAAGGAGTAAGAACACAAAACTGGAGGTTTTGAGTGAGTGAGTGAGTGAGTGTGTGTGTGTGTGTGTGTGTGTGTGTGTTGGTTGGGTGAGTTAGGGAACATCTTTCCCTTGGTTTCACCTTCTCAGCTGCAGGAGCTCCTGTAGATAACTCCCCTGTCCCATCCCTCCCCTCCAGGGGATGAGGAGTGAATTGTTTATGTGGTAACCTTGAGAACAAGAGATCTGCTGACAATAGGCCAGGTTGGTAGGGCAGCCTGAGAGAGAGTAAAGTAAGCACTATGTAAGTGTTTGTTAATCAGCCGAAATATAAACAAATAAGTTTCAAACTCAGGCGTGGAGCAGGTAGATCATTTCTGACATTTTCAAATGCTGTTTTTCAGGTCAGTGCTTACAACAAATTGAATATACTAAACTTGCAAATTCTGTTAAAATACTTAAGGAGATTTAATTAACTAAGTTGCTCAAGGAATTGAGTATTTAAAAGAGTTTAAATCATTAGACTTGAACTAATCAATATTAACTAAAGAATAAGTAAAAGAGATAAGGTGACTGGTCTTTCCCAAATACAGTTTTTAGATTTATAAATGACATGATAAAATTTGTGAAAAATAGCTTGAAGCCCTAGGGAAAATGTGGTTTTTGAATTTGTAACTTTAAGAAATTGTCAATTTAACTGAAAACTGTAAAAGTATATTAATTGCCGAAGGGCATTCTATAAATTCACATTAACTATTAAAATATCTTACTAATAATTCCAGTCTTTCAGGGATTATTTTAAAAAGCATGACAGCAGATGTGAATGCCACTAAAATGTCAATAAAAGGATTCTGAATATTGACTATGGGGAAATTATATGTATAAACTTCTTTAAAAGACTTTATTTATTTATTTTAGTGGGGGTGGATGGGGAAAGAATGTCAAACCAGTTGGACACCGAGCATGGAGCCTGACACAGGGCTTGATCTCAGGACCCTGAGATCATAACCTGAGCCGAAACCAAGAGTAAAACGCTCTGACTGAGCCACCCAGGTACCCCATCTGTATAAATGTCTTCGGATAGTTTTTTAAAAAAGAAACCAGCAATCAAAAGTTAATGGCCCTTTAAAATAAACCTTCTGTATTCTAAAATTTCAAGAAAAATTTTATTTGCTATTTTTAACTTATATTTATTTTAGCAAGCATGTTGTTAAAAACAAGACAACAGGCCAAAAATGGAGTCCTTTATGCCCCATATCACCAAATTAAGACTTAATCAGTTTCAGCTCTCCCAGAAATGGAATCTTAAACCAGTCAAATCCAAATCAACCAGTCAAATCCAAATCACCCGATCAGCACTAGTTAGGTAATCTGCCTCATAGACCCCTGTGATCCCTGAGGGAAAGTGACCTTGCACTAACCAACCTGCTTCTTTGTCTAGTATAGCTTCCTTGCTCCCACTCCCTTCTGCCTATAAAAGTCTTTCATTTTGTACAGTTCCTTGGAGCCCCTTCCTGCTAGATTAGATGCTACCCGATTCATGAAACATTGAATGAAGCCAACAAAATCTTTAAAATTTACTCAGTTGAATTTTTGTTTTTTAACAAAATAAAATTTCAACAGGTCCTCCTTTACCCAGTGACCCAATTCTACACATGAGTCGAATTTTAATTTTTAATATTGTCTAAACCACCTAAGATGGAGTCACTTACACTGGGAATAAAACGGAGGAGGCAAATGCAGGCACATGAAAGAAAATAAACTTTAACCTTACCTAACGTAAGTTGCAGGAATTTACAGCTCTTTTTAGAAATCAGCGGAGGATACCTGCCGATCCTCAAATGCCAAGCCTGTTGATGAGGGCTCTGGACTTTCTCGTTTCCCTGACTCAACTATCCTGATCCAAGTAAGGAAGAAGACCACGAGGCAACCAATCAGCTGAAAAAGCCAAACAACTTCCACATTTGCCTTTAAAAACCCTCTTCATCTGTAAGCAACTCAGAACTCCTTGTTCCCGTAGTCTTGAGTTTCCAGGATTGCAGGTTGAAACCCTTGCAATAAATTCATCTTTTGCCTTTGCTTTACTTAATGTGCGGAGTTTGGTTTTTGACAGTGTTTTAAGGATATGAGACACCTTACTAAGGATATGAGACATGCTTACTAGAAATAAGCATGATACCATTGCGTCCATTTAGAGAACTGCTGCCTAACTTTACTATTTTAAATCATTATACAGGTAGAAGGCATTATGCTAAGTACCTTAACCTGACCCACTGAGTATTTCTCTTCTAGTTGTATTGATACACACACACAAAATAATACTACCAAAACAAAACCCTGAAATATGAGAGCTACTCTATAAAGCACAGTAAGATTTCATTTCTTACTGGAGTCCTCAAAGAATCAGTTATATTTGCCTTATTTAAGTTATGGAATAGGTAGGAACTTGACAGCGGCTGTGATGCAAATGTATTTTATATAACTAAATGTCCATTGTCACATATGTGACTTCCCCAGTCATCAAATTGCCCCTAGGGGTAATATATTTCGAGGAGATCTAATTTATTCTGTGAGCATCTGCAAATAATTTAGTGAAAACATGGGAAATTCCTCTACTCAGACTTATGAAGGCAGGTCCTGTTTCTCTGAGTAAATGTATCACAAAGATAGTATTACCATGTAAATGGATGCCATCAATGGAAAATCAGTGGCACTTAATAAAAAAGCTGATTGCAACACATTCAAGAGGAAAAACCTGGAGAGACTGCTCAGAAGCTAAGTGAAAAATGGGTTTGGGCTTAAGCGTCATTAAAGAAAGAGAAATAGGCTAAACAGAATGAAAAATGTGGGAATGTGGGGAGGTGACAAGGCAGAGTGGAAGGAGATGACATAAGACTTCTGCAAATGGATTTGAGGGAGGAGAGGAGGAAGGAGGAATCAGGAACGGTGAAATTCACACCGGCGGGTTTGCTGGCTCCCATCAATAAACAAGGGAGGCATTTCTCAAGGCCATTCCATGGAGTAGGAAAAGAGGACACTGGAGAAAACAGCATGTCCCAAGGCCAATCTGTTGTAACCCATCAAGGGTTGACCTAGCTCTGTGAGCTGTCGGAGAGAATTGTGCGTGCATAGCTAAGGGAGAAATTCAGACCTTTCTATTTTTCATTAGTTCAATAAAAACCAGGACACAATCAACATAACAAAAGGTGTGCCGATTACTTAATATAATTCTGCATTCATCAAAAGCCTTTCTCTCTTTAGAAGCCTGTTCTCCACAAATTGTTAGGTGTCTTACAGACTAATGAAATGCATCATCGAAGAAGCACTTGCACTCACATGCATTAGGGAAAGCATAGGCAGGGCCACCTACTGGATGTGCTGTGAAGTGCAAGGAAATGTTCTCCATTTAAAAATCCCTCCCGTCACGGGCTGGCTACAGGCAGGGGGCGGTTGAGGTGGGGATTGGGGGAAATTCCCGCTAGCAGAGCCATTCGGGGTTAAGCATTCTGTTCTTTGAAGTCCCAGGATAAAATGCAAGTCAGCTAGCTAACTGAAAGAAAAACTAGACTTCTTTTTTAGGCAGGATCCTCATCTCTAATGGCTAATAACACTGTAGAGGGCAACATGGGGCTATCCCCCTAGTTTTTCTTCTTTGTAATGAACTCCAATTAATATGAGTTGGCTGAGAGAAATGTTTTACTGCTGTGGACCTGCCATCTTGATCATAGCTCACTGGACAAGGGAGGATACCCGATTCCAGCTAGGCCCATCAGAATCTTTTGCTTAAGAATTTAAACCTGAGATACACAGAAATTAGGAATTGCTAACTGAGATGAATGAAATAGCTCTAGGATTTTTTTTCTTAAATCTGAGTTACCTAGGCACCACTTTTAAGTGAGGAAAATATAAGGGAATTCCTTATAAAATGTTTTTACAATATGATATAATCATGGATAAGAGTAATCTTATATTTGTATTTATAACCACTATCCATTTATAGATCAAAGACAGTTACAAATATAAACAAAATTATATAATCAATAATAGTCAAATTAAGATAATAAAGATCATACGAAGAGAATGCTGTTTTGCCTAAAGTAAATCATGGAAAGCTCAGTGTGTTACGATGATGAACCAATTTTCCCGTGACTGACTTTAATTCAGATAGCATGTGTGACATGATGGGTTGCTGTTCTGTAACATCATCTCATACACCCCTTGTTATAAAATGACTTTGACTCCGTTCTTCTATCAATAGCTCTTATCATGTAGAGCAGCACTCTTGGAACTCCATTATAAACATCCAAATTCAGGGTCTTAAAGGAAGCACAGAAATTGATTAGCAATATTTGGTTTTAAGATGGTTGTCCAAATGATTTAGAATGTTAATTTCTTAAAAAATAATCATTATGCCAAACATCTCAAATATTTAAATCCAAATAAAAATAACAAAATATATCCATGTTTTCCTAAGCCTTTGAAGGTTCCAATTTGAGTCTCATTGCTCCAGAGAAACACGGTCTATCTGGTAGAACCTTCTGAGATAACAAAAATTTTCTGTCTGCACTATCCGTACAATAGCCACTGACCACATGTGGCTATAGAGTTACTTAAAATGAACTAATGTGACTGGTAAATTGAATATTAAATTTTATTTAATTTTAACCAATTTAAATTTAAATAGCCATATGTGGCTGGCAGCTGCTGTAATGGCCAGCAGCTGTACTTTTTTTCTGAATACCTGTCAAATGTTGGTTTTCCAAAATACTACTAAAACGACTCTTTGTATAACAAATTACCCATGCAATTGAGTAGTTTAAAACAACAAGCCTTTATTTGCTCCCATAGTTTCCATGAGTCAGGAATTTGGAAGTAGCTGAATGTCTATATGAAATATTATTATTAGTTAATAATAATAACACTAATTACATTTATAAAATATTAATACTGTCATTAATGTTTCATATAAATATAAAAATAGTCTGTCCCAAGTCATATAGCTAGTCAGTGACAGAGATGGGATTTGAATCCACATAGTCTGGCTCCACAGGCTATGCTGTTTGTTTTTGTTTTTTTTAAGATTTTATTTCTTTATTTGCCAGAGAGAGAGCGAGAGAGCACAAGCAGGGGGAGCGGCAGAGGGAGAAGCAGGCTTCCCTGCTGAGCAAGGAGCCCAGTGTGGGACAGTGATCCCAGGACCCTGGGATCATGACCTGCACTGAAGGCAGATGCTTAACTGACTGAGCCGCCCAGGTGTCCCTAAGGGCTTTGCTTCTAATTGCTGTACTCTTCTGCTACTCTCAGTGAGATCCCTGTTCACAACAGAAAAATTTCCAAACTTCTTACCCTTATATGTAGACACTCCACAATCTGGCCCACAACAACCCTTAGCTAATCCCATTACTTTAACCCTCATCAACTCCAGCCTCCCCTCCCACAGTCCCTCAAAGTACGTGGCCAGCCTGCTTTGCACCACCTCTCTCTGCACCTTTATGCCTTCTGAACCTGGAAAATCTAGTTGAATGAGGGTGTGGTCACATAGAAACCAGCACGTGAGAAGCAGCCGGCCGCCCAACTGCCACGGTTTCCTACATCTGAATTCTGAAGCTATGGAATCCAACTTTAACAAACAATGTGATCTTTCAGACTGTTTTATTAGTGTTTATTTAGACTCTCAGCTGAAGAACAAGGAAAATGAAATTTAGTGCTGAGCTGTGTGAACATGGTCTGACTCTTGGATAATTTATTTTTTATGACAGATTCCATTTTCTGCTGCTAGCATGATTACACAGGAATACATCTGTCCACTGAGAGTACATTTGTGTCTTTTGCATGGGGTAACTCAGTGGTAGCATTTAATTTGTGCAATATTATTCACTTATCAGCCCAAAAGACAGTACATGCTCAGAATTACTAAGTAATTGAAATGTTATTACAAGAATCAGTCTTGAGAGGCAAAAGGAACATTAGTGTGTAGCTTGAGATTGTCTCATTATCTTTAAAGTGCAGATATCATTGAGATGATTAGTTTCCTGGATAAATTTAGGTTTGAAGGGGTGTGAATATGTACTCTGTCAGAAATGTGTTGCGTATTATTTATTGTGCGGTGCAATTGTGGAAAACTGAAATATGAACAGAGTGAAACTGGGTGTGTATACGCCAGTAGGGTTTGGTGCAGTCCATTCAAGTGTGCCCCTCTGAAAGAGATTGTCATTTATCAAGTCTAGCCAATTGTTGTAGTGGTGGAATGTGGCCCAGTGTTGCTAGAAACTTTGAATTTAAGAGGAACCAGATTTCTGGATATCTATATGAAATACCCTGATGTTTAAATGTTGGTGAGTAGTGTGGTAGGCATAATTCTAACAATGACTCCTAATGACCCTCTTCTATGTGTAATCCTTTTCCCTTAGAATGTGAATAGGATCTGTTACAAGAATGAGGTATTATTACTCTGTTACATCATGTGGCAGAAGGCTGATTATCTAGGTAGGCCTAATATAATCACAGACAATCAAAGGGAGGAAGCATGAGGATACCGCAAGCTTTTGCTGGCTTCAAAGCTATACAAGGCCACACCCAAGGACTGAGAAGCCTGTAGGTGCTGAGAGTAGTCCCAGGCCGACAGCCAACAAGAAAATGGGGACTTTGGTCCCACACCCCCAAGTAACTGAATCCTGCCAATGACCTGAATAAGCTTGGAAACAAATTCTTCCCCAGAGTTTTCAAGTGAGAGCTCATTCTATCCAACACTTCCATTTTGGTCTTGTGAGACCCTGAGCAGAGAACCCAACTGAGCCCAGCTTATTTACAACCAACAGACTCTGAGATAAGAACTGGGTGTTGTTTTAGGTTGCTATCTATGTAGTTTTTTATTACCCAGTGACAGAAAAGTAATATTGTAAGCAATTAAAACTATTTAAAAAATTGTTAGGAAGTCAGTTATATGCATCAAAGAGGCATTGGTCTGCAAGTGCTGGTGTAACTCTGAGGTGAGTCAGTTTAGAAGAAAGAGGGTCTAGTGTTCCTCCATTTTCTGATGTAACAAACTATACACTGTGCTTCTTATGCTCATTACTTAAAGGCATCTTAAAAGAAATAACCTTTTGATTTGAAATGCAAATAAAAAATGGCCACATTTTGGATAATCGGTAAAAGCATAAGATGATATGTTTGAATGCATTACTAGAGACAATTTATTGGCTTTGTGGATATTTTCTGTGTTCGGTAATGTTCGGTCATTGAGGTAAATCAAGAAGAAGGGAACTTGCCTTAACGTTTTTTTCCTAAGGGCTCCTGGGTGGCTCAGTCGGTTAAGCGACTGCCTTCGGCTCAGGTCATGATCCTGGAGTCCCGGGATCGAGTCCACATCGGGCTCCCTGCTCGGCAGGGAGTCTGCTTCTCCCTCTGACCCTCTTCCGTCTCGTGCTCTCTATCTCTCATTCTCTCTCTCAAATAAATAAATAAAATCTTTAAAAAAATTTTTTTTCCTAAATATGAATTGGGATAATTGTTTCTTTAAAACTCTGTATCATTGGCCTACCCAAATCTGCCTCATTTATTCTTGATCAAGGATGTATCTTTAAATAGATGGTGACTATTTGCATCCCTAAAGGTTCTCTAGCTTGAATACCATGTAGTGAATATGGGCAAGTTCAGAAATTCCATGAGAAGTAGTTTCTGTTTGGGCAAACAAATTTTGGAAGATTATTCTGAGTGGCTCTGGGAATAAACTTGTTCTCATTGCATAGATAACAACATTCTTTGGCTAACGTGTTTCTTAAATATAAAAATGATTAATCAGCAAATACCTTCTCTTGCAGTCCTTGGAAGACTCTCCTTATCTCTTCAGTGTAGTTAACTGAACACCTAGTGCATTCAAGACACTGTGTTGTGGATAGAACACTAAGAACAAAGGTGACTGAAAAGACATGCTAGCTAGCTAGCCGCGAGTATTTTACTGTCTCCATTTTCTTCTTTAATCTTCCTGTTGTAGTTAGAAGTGAGTATGTGTGGGTTCTGTTAAAGATGTTACCAAGATTTCTTGGTATGTGCCCTTCCCCCCTACCCCACCATACACACAAATATCAATTCGAAGACAAAAGACATTTGGACTTGCTCAGTTGCAGATGAAAAAGCTGGGGAACTTCAGCATCCCCCCAGTATCTGCTCCAACTACTTGCAGAGACCCTGCCTGCCCAGGGACGTTTACTGCATACCAGCTGTAAGCTGGATTTGCACACAAGTGGATTTAAGAGACCATTCTGTCCTCTTTGGCAGATGACTGTGACCTGCTGCATATCTTAGCATTCACTTAGGTTACCCTTGCTCTGGACAAGAAGTAAAGGGTAGGGCTTTTAAGAGCAGGCTGGGGCCCTGGAGAAATTTTGAGGGTAACCTGGCTAATAACCTTTACAGGAGGGATTTTTACAAATGCAATTTGTTTGGGCTCTGCCTTAGCCCCCCAACCCCCTGCACCTCGCCCCTCACCCTGGGGGTGGAGATGGAGAGAGTGAGTGTCCTTCTGCAGTTCTTCTCAGGTGAAAATTTCTATTCCCTAAACCCAAGGCCAAAATGTGGGGAGAGGAGAAAAATTTCCCTTTTATTAGCACTTAAAATGTCTTTAAAATCAGCCACTTGTTTACTCAGTGGATGAGTAATGGATGTTCATGAAATAAAACAAATGTCTTAACTTTAGAGGCCACAGATGATTCTTAGTATCTGTTTGGGAATGCTAAAACTTAAATAAAATATAACACTCACATTATCATTGCTGTTTCTTTTGGAATTTTCCAGTTGGTGTCCTATGCATATTAAATAAGGCATGCATTTAGCTAACTTGTTATCCTCTGACTGAACAGTAGTATTTACTCTGGGATTCCTCTTTTTCTTCAGTTTAGATCCTATGTTTTATATGAAGAGTAATATAAAGTTATATAAGATTTTTTTTGCCACTTTCTAAAAATTGATTATACTACTTTGTAGAGCTATCTCTATGATATTATTAACACATAACATGCCAGAAGTTATAATACTTCGGCCACAAAATCTTTCTTTTTTTTCTTCAAATTAACCCTTGGGTTGATTTCTCAATGAAAGGTAACAATGTAAAATTTCTTACGGCATTTTTCTATGGTATGTTCAAATTCCTGTTCCCCTTTTGCCTTATTGATGTTAAAATCTGCAACTTGACCTTTCTTTGAAATTAATGGTCACACAGTAACTGTAGGTCGGGTTCTAGCAGTATCAATATTTGCCTGGCTAGAAAAATGTTTTCATCTGTTTGCACATGATCTATTTTCCAGTTCTCTGAAGGTCCTGCATATCTTTTGCAATTCTTTCCGTGAGGAGGAAATTTCCAGAGCAGACTGCAAATCCATGGTGTCCTGCAGGAGCAAGGCAGGAGTCACCCTCACGGAGCTAACACACCAGCTGGTCACCCAGAAACTTTTCTCTCCACTATTGTTTTATGCTAATGGCATTTTTATTTTCAGGCTGGTGATTCATATAACATTAGTATCAATTATAATTTCATTTGATAGGGTAATTAATTCATTTCACTTAAACCCTAATGTGTGTTTGGACTATTAATAGTTTCAAATTTCTGAGTGTGCCACCAGTATGACAGACATCTTTTTTTCAAGCTAGTTAGTAAAACGCTTGGTTGATACTGAAAAAAGTAAACAGCTAAAGAGCACAGTATTAAAAAAAAAAAAAGGCTAATTACTGTGCTACTCTGGCAAGGTGACTATTGTGTTCTTTAGAGTCAGCCTTGTGGCTTCTGCAGATGAACTAAATTTCTAGTAGCAGCGCTTAAAAAAATGTAGTCAAGGAAATATGGTTTTTCAGGTCTTGGAAAGAAATAATCACTGAACTTTAATATATAAGAAAAAGAAAGAAAGAGAAAAAACATTACATTTGAGAAATACCCATACAGCTTTCAGGGTTTCTAGGAAACCAGATTAGCAATTAGAACGTTGTTTGGTGAACAGTGAATGTGGGCAAGAAAAGGGGATCGCCCCGAGGGATATTTTATGCAGATCAGGAAAAGCACTGCTTTAATCTGCCTCTTCTCTCTCATTTAGTATGCAAGTCCATTTTTAGTGTATTGGTAGATATTGCTCTCTTATTCTGTCACCAATCTCTTAAAACATTCTCTCTTTATATTTATATATGTTAATATTATTGCTGGTTTTGCAGTAAAATTCTGATCTTGCGATGGGGGTCATTCTGCTATTTCAAGTATCTTTGAATGGTTACACTTTTTTTCTTTTTCTTGTGCTTCCTCTTCTATTTTTTTTTTTTTTTTTTTTTTGATCTAGAGAAGAGAATCATTTCCTGTCAGGCAAAAGCACAATTTGAGGTAAGTTCCTTCTTTATCCAAATGTAGGATGAGTAGGCATCCTTTGTCCTGGGATTATATAGCAAATTGGAACTCAGTTTTTAACTTAAGAGTAATTATCCAAAATTTAAAATTAAAACTCATATTCAATTTATGTTAATTATGTTTGGAACAACTTATCTATGTGAATCTACTTTTTAACTATTCGTTTAAAAAAAAGATTTAATTATTTATTTTAGAGAGCGAGCACACGTGCACGTGGGGGGGGAGGGGCAGAGGGAGACAAGCAGACTCCCCGCTGAGACCATGACTCGAGCAGAAATCAAGAGCTGGACACTCAACTGACTGAGCCACCCAGGCACCCCCTAACCATTTTTGAATTCTGAGTACAGATCAAGTTCTTCTGATAAAGACTGTGTCCAAATTGACATGTGCTAGAAGTGTAAAATACATGCTAGATTTTAAAGATTTGCTTCAAAAAAGAAAAGAAAATACAAAAATATATTAAAAATCTTATTAAAAGGCATTTTAGCCCGATTATATGTTGAAATGATAACATTTTTGATATGTTGGGATAATAAAGTACATTATTGTAATCAATTTCACCTGTTTCTACTTTTATTAATATGGCTCCTGAAAAATTTTAGATTGTGTATGTGGCTCTCTTATTCCTACCATAAGTTCTGCAATTGTCCAGAATATGAAGCGTGAACATAGTCCACGTGAATTTCCTTACCCTGAGAAATCACTGGTATTGGAAAAAAGACCCTCCTCTGGTTTCTGTGTAGTGGCCAGACAGGGGAATTTATCTTCAATCACGATGAGCCTGACTCTGGCTGTTTATTGTGCTTGCTTTTGGCCTCAAAAGTTCAACCAATACCAGGTTTCTGGGCAGCATTTCTCCATCATTATCTGAGCTTCTAGCCCTACCAGCAACCAGCTAAAGAGCCTGCCCAATGCCTACACCAGTGGTAACTCATGGAAGAGCTAGACTAGAGAATGAAAGCAGCTTACCAGGACAGCCATTTGTTCGGGAACTAGGCAGCCCACCTTCAAAGAGGTGCTGATGTTAGGCAAATGATCATTCTACTACACTCAAGCAATTTATAGGGAATTTGGTCCAGCTTCTACACCTTGGACACCATCCTCTAAAACAAGCTTATACTCAGCTGCCTCAAATCAACACACTGGATTAGGATCAAACCAAACTGAACACAACTATTGAAAATACAAGCACTCAAGTATTCATGGATGGGCTCTTACTAGACATCTAGATTTTCTATTATTCCCTGAGAATATGGTTCCTGGGAACTGATAAATACACATCATTTGCTCACAATATCTAGAATGACTCCTGCTACATAGGGTGCATTTAGTTATCTATCACCATTTTTAGGGTATAAAATCTAGATGAACACATGTGATGGGTTAGTTGATAATTCCTGGAAAAAAATCACAAAACATGACAAGGGTACAGATTTCTGACTCTGAATTCAATGTTTTTTTTTTCTTCCATTATACCCCTCCTTTATAAATGTCACATTAAATGGGCATAGATATATTATGCAAATTGAAAAATAAAGGCCAAATGAACTATAAAGATGCCCACCACATCTCTCAAATTTCAGTCTCTATCTTCTTCGCTTAGTCAAGATCTTTCCAGTGGGAAAACGTCCCAAAATGAAATTCACAACTTCACTTCTCATTTCTATGCTAAGGATTCCTATTTTGATCTTTTCAGCCCCCACTTGTCTTCAAGGCTCTAGTGCTACATTTCCAACTGTTTTATCCGTTCCTCAAAAACCCCACACATTTAAATTTCACTATATGTAAGTCATCTTCAAAGGACTTGAAAAGCAGAAAAAGAAAACTTGGTAGAAAGTATGTAGTACTCTACATCTAAAGGGAAAACAAATTCTAAATGTGAGGCAGTATTTTGTCTTTACTGGTTTACACAAACCCTCGGGTTATCCACTTCCTTCCTTGGTGACCAAATAGCTTCTAATTAATCTGGCTTCCCAGGAAGCTCCTCGCCTGTAAAAGTGGTTCTTGAATTTAATGCTTTTGTTTTACAGAAGCTAACATTCTGTTGCTATCTCCACATACAGAAATATTTTAATTCAATTTATATGTATTGAGAATCCACTATATTCTAAGCCCTGAAATTGCACAATAAGTGGCATAAGAGAAGCATGTAAGATATATATCTTATTATAGAAGACATTTATATATAATTTCTAGAAAAGCAAATAAATCAGATTCTTGACCTGGTCTGAAGGACCAGAAAGGCTTGTCTAAGGTAATAGCATTTGAGAATGTGTAAGGGCCTTGGGGTAAAAGGAAGTAAATTACTGTAAAAGAAATATTGTTTCAAACCCTGTCTGGGACAAAATCTTATTGCTTTGATATAACTAGTAATCTCCTTATTTGAATAAATTAGAACTCTGATAATTGCTTAATTATTTATGGGATCAATATTGGTCTTGGGAGACCAATCACTCATGCATCCACTTGACAGTCAAGAGTCTGCAGACCTACTAGGAGAGAAACTTATAAATTGGCCCACTAGAGTTTTTCCTGTGCAGGAAGATCATAATAAAACCCTGACACCTGTTTATCGCTAAATTGTCTAGAAAGTTGTTGTTACTGTCTCAAGAATTACTTCCAGGTCTACAATTAGGTTACTATCATACAGAACAGAACCAAAATGGGGGCACTGGATGTGGTGAAAAAGGAAACCAAGGGATAAGCAAAATCCAGATCAAGCAAGGGATTGTCCTTTGACGTTTGGAACTTAATTCATAAACACAAGATATAAAAAAGATGAGGGGGGTGATCACGTTTACATTTTATAAAGATCAGTCTTTCTAGAATATGCTATTCATATAAATATGTGAGTCACAAATACAAGCAACAGATTTAATGTAAATTTTCTAGCAGCCACAGTAAAAACAAGTAAAGAGGATCAGGTGAATTAATTATAATGCTATAGTTAATATAATCCAATATACTGACAGTGTTTTCATTTTAACATGTAATGAATGTAAAAAAAAAATTACTCAGTTGTTCATCAACTTCAACTCAATACTATGATTTTCTAGAATATCAAGGTGCATTGTTAAAAGTTCCAATGACAAGGGTTTAGTATTTTTTTTTTACAATTTCATGGAAAACAACTTGAGAACTTCCATTTTCTTCTTATAAGATTATAGTTCAGAATGTACTATGTTTAATTTCTATGAATATGCTTTCTTATTGATGAAGGCCTGCATAAATAAGAAATGATACATCATTCAGAAATGCAATATTTTATCTGTTGGTGACTCCCTCCAACCAAAAAAGCAAAACACAACTGAAGCTTCTTTTAAAACAACTTATCAAAGACACAGAATTAACATTTTTTAAGGTGGCTTATCTCTTATAAAAATGTAGGGGTTTTTTAAACGTGAAAACCCAAAAGGCTGAAATAAAGGCATTTGAATTTCTCCAAATTCAAATATAATTCATTTGATCATTAATTCTATCAGTGTCTGAAAACAATCTTATGAAGAGATACTATAATTATGCCATTTTACAGATGGGGAAACTGGATGAAAGACATACATTTAGCAAGACTCTAATATTACCTTGAATGTATTTACAAATTGAATCCTCAGAGTATTTGTTATCCTACTGATATAATTAACTTGTTACAATGACAGTGTCATTAGAGCAGCTAAAATTTATTCAAAGTTTCTTGACTGCTAGGCATTGTTTTAAATGCTTTACAGATCCAAACCTAATCCCCCAACAGCCCTACAGGTAGATACTCTTACTAGCTCCATTTTTTAAATGAGGGAATTAAAAGATAAATTCTAAAAAAAAAAATTTTTACTAAGTTGAAATGCTTCACGTACTGTTCTCAAGAATGTTTGAAAATAGTCTAATACATATTTTATTAGTTTGTAATGGTGGTTGCAAAAGCAGCTACCATCTATGGAGGGCTTTGGAAGTGTTGGGCACTGTTCAAGGCATTTGCGTGTAATAACCCATTTGATCGTCACGGTGATCTGTGAGAGGGGGGACTATTACTATCACTATTTTATAGGTAAGAAAACGGAGGCATCCAGAATGTGGGTAAACTGGCCGTCACACAGAGAAGAATAACAGTGGTGGGATTCCTCTTTGCAGCCTGATAGTGCACGTGTCAAATTGTACTCAAGCTTTGTATTAATGCAGGTTTTATCCAGATAGGATGAAATGTGGAAATTTCCTGCATTCCCCAAACTGTGAATGAAGAAACGAATGCATCAATTTTGGATGACTGACCCATTTTAACTAATGCCTCCCCCCACCACAACTGTTCCAATTCAAAAGTTTTCCGGTTTTAAAAATCAAAATCCTACTTATATCATCCAAATATACATTCTAATTAGTGGGGTTGGAACTCAAGGTGTTTAAAAAAAAGTTTAATTTTAAAGGGAGTTTTCTTTTTATAATTTCTATTAAAAAATTAAGCACCACCAAAAATCATTCTGCTTTAACATAATCTTTTAAAGCTAAAAGTTTAATAGAGGATTTAGTGAAATATAAACAAAGAAACACTTAAGTTGATTTAACTAATATCAACATTCTATTTTATATTATCTCATTTTATAATCAAGCATTTAGGTAGACTAGTGAGAGTTTTCTAAAAATACCCACTGGATAAATTTCATTAAAAATATATATATATCTCTGGTCTTCAGTTTATTTATTAAAAGCTATGTGGTCCTCTCTATAAGGTATATAAAAGAAACATTTACACACATCCTTATTGATGGCTCATTAATAGCACAAGCAACATTTTAAGGCTTGACACTTTTGGTGCATGATTATTCAGTTTTTCTCCATATATAGACACCACACCTTGTTGTCAATAAATAATTCCACTTTAATGGCAAAGTAATAATTTAGACAGATACAGGGTGCACATTTGCAAAAAAATATATGCAAGCTGGTTTACAAGCTAGAGGAACAATAAACCAATAGAAAATACATCATCCAGTTAAGTCCATTGACACCAAGTACTTATTATTGGGGCTTTACAAAGACTACAAAACTTTTCAGATGATTTATTTCACTGTTTCTGCCTATTTACATGATATGTTACATCAAAAATGTACAAAATATAAAATGTATACAGACAAATGTTTCACAAACTAGTTTAAGTTGTAAACTAGGTGAACCTACTGGGATGTATTGCAGGAACTTGAGTGTAAGATCATGTTTGGACTGTGTTTCTCAAAATGGCAGGGAAAGATTAGCAATTTCTTTTAGACCACATATCATACAAGGGCAACTAGTCACTCATCCAGCTACATATACTGATGTTTTACGACAGCTCTGATCCATGTTTGAGGCTTCAAAGTCAGGGTGACAATTCTATGTGCATAAATTCAGTTCAGATTTCCCTTAGGGCAATAGCACCGTGTAGGACCTATAGACTTAGCGACACTCTGAAAACGGCACAGATGTCTTGTGTTGTTATTGTTCTATAGCAACTGACCCACGGGTGGTCACAGAGGGTAGCACCAATTCACGTCCTGAAAGCAACCCATCTTCACGTGCCTAGAACAAGTCTACACCATGGCCTAGCCCTTTGGTTCGGAAAACTCAAAACCCCGCCCTCTGTGCGTGGTGGTAACTTCTCCCATGATTCCAATTGGTTTTCATGCACTCTCTTTAAAGCCTGCCACAACAGATGCTTTTCGGACATTTTTACTCTCCCAAAAACTTATTGGCTTCATGTACAGTTTTGAAGCATGCTCACTCTAGCACTGATCGCTCCTGCATCGTCATAACAACTGTAAATACAGGACAAACACACCAGATAATAACAGCTTTGAGGGTTTGCATTCTGTATTTGTTTGCAATGTACAGGAAATCTCAGCAAGTGAAACACCTCAACACCGACAGGATTAAAGTACATTTGTGTGTGTGTGTGTGTGTGTTTAGATTTGTGCAAGATTTTTAAAATGATTATTTACAATCCCTACCCAGTAGACTGTGCAAATCTAACCTTCTTTTACAGTATAAACGCTTCTTCCACAGTGACTTCACTGCTTCAGTGTTCTTTAATGCTGAATTTCTCATGTACAACGATAGCAATCAAAACGACATGCTCCAAACTAAGAGGAATAGTATGAATAATAATGAAAAGAGGAGGGGAGGAAAAGCCAAATAGTTGTGCTCATGTTGCATCTACTACTTCCAGCTCTGCTGGCTAAGAATTCCAAATCTCCCTCCTTCTACAACTCTTTTGCCTAGAACTGGATGGAGGGTAGCCACATGTCTTTGCTTTGAAGTGATGGTCAAAGAGGGTTTCCGGGCTAACTTGAACATTTTGGAGGAGAGGCGATCTATTCCCAAGGTAAAAATACTCTGATTTTTCTCCTATCCAATTCTTCCAAAAAAAAAAAAAAAAGAACCCCCGAAACAAACAAACAAACAAACAAAAAAAAACCCCAAACAGATACCTAGAGATGAGGCTACTGTGTTAACTGGTGTTGCTTGGTTATAAAATGAAAAGACAGTGGAGATTACCAATGGTTTAGGATTTAAACCAACTGTTAAACTGTCGTAGAAATCTGTTTTAAGGCAGTGAGACAGCACCATAGGAAATGTTCCTTCTTTCACTGAAAAGGCTCCAACAAATAAAGCCCTAAGAAAGCCTTTTGTCAGTGTTGACTAATAATTGGTATAAAACTCTTGTTAAGGGAGTGGGCAGGTGGTTTAAAACAACCTTATAAAACCTGTGGTAAAAACAACCTTATAAAACCTGTGATCATACACGAGAAAGTTGGCGGAGCACATCATGTGAATGTGGCAGTTAAGAATGACATTGGCACGTCTCCAGCTGGCCGTCGTCGTGTCTTCCTGGCGGTCGCATAATTCCGCTCGTGCCGACGGAGGCCTGGCCTCTTGGCTTCGTTTTGGAATGGGGTGCGCGCACAACACAAACGCTGCTGGAGCCCTGTGACCAGCACCATGGGGCACGAAGGAGGTTGGACGGAGAAGAAGGGGCCCTGCTTGGGGGGAGGACGGCCCCTCCGAGGAAACGAAAGGGAGGGACAAAAAAGGGCGGCATTGTAAACTTTTAAAGAGGAAAAAAACAGAAAGTCCAGTTTGGCTATCCCGTGTGCAATCGATTCAGTTGCCCTGTCTTTAGGGTCCTTTCCAGTTGAACAATGGAGCCGGACATCACTCCAAGGATATAAAAATGCCTAGAAATAAAATAAAGTTAAGCTTCCGTTTCAGTTGAGCATCTTGGCGGTTCCAACTTAGTTCTGCTGCCTCCTCGGAGACCACGACTCTGGGTCAGGGCCCTCGACAGGGTGCTTTCATACTGGCAGTGGGTTAGTGAAAATACCTTACTTGTTAAACCTTTTGAAAAAGCATAGTCTCTTCCCCTAACTTCTTTCACCCTCTAGAGAGTGGATTCAAGAGATGAATCTAGAATGTCTTCATGGTGGCTGGTGCTATCGCTGTCACAGCTTTGTGTGCCCGAGTAATTGGCTGCTTCTTGGAGTTTCATTAGCATATTCATCTGAAGAAAGAAAAAGAGACATCGATGTAGGCAGTGATGCAGTGAGTGAGCCAGCCCCGCAAAACACTCGGCCCTGAGCCACAGGGAGCAGTGCGCCTCATCCCATCCAAGCGAAACGGGAAAACAATTTCAGATTTGTATTCGTCGCCTCCGGCTCCTATCCCAGTTCTCCCAAACATGGCTACACCACCAAACCATAAGGACAGAATCGGGCCTCTAGATAGCTCTTTTATTTGGGGTTGTGAATGAATACGGCTCCAGCCGGGAGACGGGGAAAGAAACTCTACCACAGCTGGACATCTGGGCTCGTTGCAGGAGAGCACGCCAAGCTTCCCGGCTTTTTGGCGGGGAGAGGCAGAAAGCACTGAATGGCAAGTGAAAGTCAGGAAGGCTCGTACACACACAGGCGCGCACACAGGCGCGCGCGCGCTCCCCCGAGAGAAGGAGGGGTGGGGTGGAATGAAGCCAGCTGCTGCACACAAGCGCACCATCTGCTGCTTAGGAGCTGACCTCGAAGGAGGGGATTGAACGAAGCGGACCATGAGTGCTTGAAGAGGAAGAGGGAAAGAATCACTGTCAAGTTTCTGTTGTTGCATTTCTGGCTAAAATATGATTGATATATCACTGAAAACAAAAGCCACCTTCTGGAACAATAGCAGCTGTCTCGGGTTTCCCAGTGGATAGGACAATGGTAATGTTTGTTCCAGGAGAAGGGACATACGCGTGAAGGCACCTGGGGAGAAAGACAGCTAACGTGTCCATGTACTACAAAATAAAAGGCAGCCACCTTGCTTGGCTTTTGATAGATCCGCAGATCCACCGTTAGAGAAAAAAGACTGTTTAAAAGCAAATTGTGGATACACTGTTCAACGATTTTAGAAAGTGCAGGAAAACTGGCACAAGTCTTCATGAAAGGAGTAAGACTTGTTTTCTTGTCAAGGGTCTCTAGAAATTGTCCCGCATGGGGCTCCCTGCTTAGCGGGGGGGTCTGCTTCTCCCACTGACCCTCTTCCCTCTCGTGCCGTCTCTCGTTCTCTCTCTTTCTCAAATAAATAAATAAAATCTTTAAAAAAATTAAAAAAGGAATTGTCCTAAACTCTATGTTGTCTAATGCATAGTAATTTTATTATTTTATAAAGTAATCCCAGTTGTTGTTTTTTTTCCCCCAAATTAGAGAACTGGAGAATCCGATCCAATAAAAAAGAGAAATCTAAAAAAAGGATTCCTTAGGCATATATATGTTAAGCTATGGACGCTTGTGTGCTCGGTGTAAAATGCGTGTTCAATAAACGTTTGTGAAATCGATGATAAACTGGTAATCACCAATTTTAGCAAGCGTGCCTCTCTTTAAAATATGCTACAGTGATAGCATATTTTAAAGTCATTTTAATATTCTTCAGGACAGTATTTTTCAACATAATTGTTAGTCTAACTCTCTGAATTTATTAAATCAGCTACATACAGATATGAAATGAAAATAGTTAGTGACAACCTCTCAAACCCCATAAGGCAAAAAGCCAAATGTCTCCATCAACACGTACTTTCTCTCTCTCCCTGTCTCTCACCCACACACCCCTCCCTTCATGCACGTTCATATTGCCTCCCCCCTTTCCGATGTCAGTTCCTCCGTCAATAGTCGCTGGCTGTATGTTCAAACATTTGGGTGGAAGATCATTTGTAAAACACAATTGTGTGCTGAGTGTCCTCCTGATTTACTAAGAGCAGAAATTGTAAATGAGGTCTGTTTAAAGGGGTATGATTCTAACCTCAGTCACAAATGTTTGAAATCACTTGAATGCTGAATGTTGTAAAACTTTTATGGTATAACAGAAGTGTCATTAAAGTCTTAATCTTTCAAGATGGTGCCATACAGAAAATATGCTTTATTAGAATAAGTTCCAAGTCTTAGATTCATAATAAATGTACACACGAGATTTAATTTGCCTTCTCATAGTGTTGCTTTGTGCATTCAAGTCAAAGGGGATTACAAGAGGGGGCAAGGTTAAAATATGACCCAAAAGTCACTGGGATAGATCGTTATTCTCTGCAAAAGAATGTCCCTCCTCTCCTCTCCTCTGCCTTCCCCACATCCATAGTCATAAATATAACGTCCATCATTTGTAACACGTTGCTCAGGTCCTTATCACCCCTGCTGTTACCAATCTGCTGGGCTCCCAGCCTCCATTCTCTTCTTTAATCTATCTTCTGCTCTGTTACCAACGGGATCTTTATAACCTGCAAATCTAGCTTAAGGTAAGTCCCCTGCCCAAACACCTTTGATAGCTCCTCATTATTGGTGTGATAAAGTTTTAACTTCCTACAGAGATAAACAAGCCTCGGCACAATCTAGCAATTGCCGACTCTTGTAGCTCTTATTCTTCTTGCCCTTTTTGTTCTAGTCCCATCAATCTGCATATAGCATTTTTATTCATAATCATTTTTATTACCCTATTCTACGTTTCACCTGCTGCTTCCTTAATTTTGGACATCCTCCATCCAACCACATGATGAACTTTTATCCTTCCTTCCAGACGCAGCTCAAGAATCTCTGCCTCTATGAAGCTTTCTCTTAATCACTTCCTCAATGGACTCACAACTTTATCGAGCATGTGACTCTACCATTATTTTACTGTAATTTATATAGGTAGATGTCTCCACTAATGAACTGTGAGCTTCTTGAGATCAGAAATATTTTATTTATCTTTTTATTTATCTACCAGGTCTTAGCCCTGAGGACATACTTATTAATACTTGTTGAAAGAATGAAATGAGTTTGTTGATGATGAATAAAATACTATGAGATGCACCAACAACTTGTATCCTTATTCATAGCCAACATATTTCTGACATTAAATAGTGGATTTTTTCCAAATATTTTTGATTTAGATTGGATGGCAAATATATTTTTACTTGATGCCAGTAGCTATGGGACGATAACAAAATAAAAGCAGATGGAATATTTATTTTCTTATCAGAAGGTGCTTGATCCAAAGATTTACTTTTAGATGATAATAAGTCTTTTGCTATTTAACACGCCATAATCCCGTTTCTTAAGATGTTTAGTTGAGCAGCCATTTAAGTCAGATTTTTTAACCCCAATTTTCATTCAGAATGGGAGACTCTGGATCTCTTTTCCATACTAGAAGACAAGAGCTTTCAGAGCCAGGGAAGAGTGCTGGATGGGTTTAGCTGATCAGGACTATGGGAACTGGGAAATTGAGGGCATCCCCTAAGGGTCCCTTACTCGACAGTTTAATTCTCAAAACAAACTCTATAAAACCTCTCCTTAACCTGGAACAGACACAGTATATCAACACGCAAAGGCAAGACTAGAGTTTATAAAATTCAGATGTAATAACCCATACTTGTATCCTAAAGTTTATATTTACTCTGTTAAATACTAAACCATTCTATCAGCAATTAATTAGTATTTGCTCACAATTATGCTGCATCCAAACCAATTCCTCCACCACTGTTTATTTCAAGTTATGTATGAGCTAAAGGGCCTACTACCTGTTAGAAAAAGAAAGGTCCAGTCCCTTAAGGATTTTACAGTCTAGAGCAAAAGCCCAATATAGGAAGTCCTATATTGTTCTCTGGACTCTAAGCAGGCCTTTGTATATACTTCCATGACTCTACAGAGCCCTTTGAAATAGCATGCACAATTTTCTGTGTGTGTGTGTGTGTGTGTGTGTGTGTGTGTGTGTGTATGTATGCCTTTTGCTGTGGAAAAGATCTTAAAAATCTATCAGCTTGTTTACATGTAACCCCCAAAATATTAAGACTGGTCAGCTGAGATGATAATGTATATATGTTGGGTTGTGGGCATAAGAATATTCCACAAAATGTCAAGTCATTTTATGTTCTTGGGTATAGTCATAGGTTATGATTTTTAATCATTTCTTTTTTTGTTTTAAATAACATAATGGCCTTTATTTCAGTATCTTTTCTTTCTGTATTGATTGTACAAGTCCAGTGATTTCTTTAGCCATAGGATGGTAAGCTAATAAAGGCATTACACCTGACACCAATCTATATAAATTCATCCATAAACATGAAAAAAATACATAAAAAACAAAATCTTTTTCCAATAATACCACTTACTTAATATTCTCAGAGTACTCATAGTTTGGAGTTTTACCGACCTTTCTTAAACCATATAGAACTTCAAATTAAGAAAGACAGGGAGAATCAGAGGGAGTAACTTCCCTTTGATTTCCAAGTCAGTTTAGTCTTCTCTACTGTAGGCAACAAAAGACTAACTGTAAGTCTAGTCAGACTAGTTGATATATGTAAAAGATTCTTTAGTTCTCCAAGTGTACATTAGATTATATTTTTTTTAAATGTAAGAACAAAATTCAGTTTTCTCTTAAATACCAAGTGAAGTGAGTCATGTAATGTTGAAGATTTATTAATTTATTTACATAATTTTCTGTATAATAAGATAAGAATTATGGTCACAGAGTTCAGCCTGGTTTTAGTGTTTCTTGATTGTTAAGCATACAAGTTTGGTCTTTCATTTTTAAGAATTTTCCCCGATGAAAGTAGGCCAAAGGCAAAAGAGTTAAAAACTGAATACCTATATCAGAACAGTTCCAAATACCACCTAAGATAACTAGTATCTTTGATACAAGTGACTAAATATTGATGACCACACACCGTAGTTAAGATAATATTAGAAGACTCACACATCAGCTTCTTACCAGAGGATCCCCTTCTGTGTCACTCTGTGGAATGTGCTTCGAGGTTGTGGCTTCCTTAGTGGCTACGCAGCCCTCATACCCAACATCTTCTGGTCGCAACTGAAGTAATGTTGGACCATCCTGAGGCAGAGATGCTGAGCTCCATGGGTATGTGTCAAGCACCCACTTTGAGGGGTCTTCCCAAGGTGCCCGTTTCCCATACATCTAAAAAATGATCACATATCTAATACATATCAAATACATTTCTATTTGGTAAAACAGGTGACCACTAATTGAGTGATTCCTTTGCACACTGAGTCCTTTCAAGGGAATTGGGTCCATATACAATTTTCCAGATTGTAAATATATGTCTGTCTACATAACTCTCTTTCAACTTGAAGGAGAAATAAAATAAAGATGAACATCTGGGATAGATGGTCAGCATTTGGGAGAGAGTACGAAGTGGGTTTATTTTTTAAATGCATATAGAAATTGCTGCTCATATTTACCCTTATTAGTAATTTTATAAACCAAAAGAACACTCACAGTTGAGGAAGAAAAGTTCCAGTGATGGAGAATTGAAAAAAGTTATGCTAGACACTAAATAGAGTTCTCTACTAAAGTGCACTTTGCAAAGATGATAAATAAAATAAGAGCCTTTTTCTCCATCAACCTCACTCTACTCAAATTTTCTTTGAAAATAAAAATACTTTCTCTGATAATCATTTTCTCCAGATTAATTTCCTCTAATAATCTCATTGCTTCCTGTAAAAATTCTTTTTAGATGTTTATTTATAAGGCCAGCAGTAAAAGAAGAGGAAAATGGGAAATGGAAGCATTAATGTTGTCAGGACTCAAATGGAAGCAAAGAGTCTGTAAGAAAGAGATGATAATGGCTAAAGTACTGGTAGTGGAGGAGAGGGGAGAAGGTAAATGAATATAAGACATGTTGAAAGTTTTTAAGCTGGAAGCAAGATTGAAACCAAATTAGGAAGGGCACACTGCAGAGGTGGAGGTGGAATGGACTTTGTAAACAAGTACAAGGCTGCTGGGGAACAGAAAGAAAAGCTAAAATGCAGGGAGGGGCACCTGAGTGGTTCAGTGGGTTAAGCGTCTGCCTTCTGCTCAGGTCATGATCTCAGGGTCCTGGGATCAAGTCCCTCATCGGGCTCTCTGCTCAGCGGGGAGTCTGCTTCTCCCTCTCACTCTCCTTCTGTGCTCTCTCTCTCTCATCCTCTCAAATAAATAAAATCTTAAAAAAAAAAACTAACTAAAATGCAGAGAAGAGGGCAGTAACGTGGCCAAACTAGGTCTTTGATATACTTCTGTCCTGCCTTGACCTGCTCCTCCTTCCCGCCTGCAATCCTGGTTCCCAGGTGCCTATTTGGTCTCAGATAGCACACTGTGAGGTGTTCTACATGGCTTGTTGGCTTGTTGTGGTTCAGAGACAAAAGCAAAATGGTGGATACTGACACCACAAAAGGCATATGGATTGCCTTGGAGTTATCTTTTGGGTTTCTCCTGGAGGAACTGTATGAGGTTGTGTCAGCCTTGCCTTGAGTAAAAGAGAAAGAGAGAAAGAGAGAAAGAGAGAGAGAGAGAGAGAGAGAGAAAGCAAGCCAGAAGGCCAGGTCCTGGTATCTGTGTATTCCTTGGGAGATAATGGCAGGAGTAGCAATCACTAGATTTTTTTTTTTTTTTTTTTTTTTAAGGCTATCTTGTTTTGGAGCAAAAGTTTTCTCTCAGTTAAAAACCTACTTTATATAGCTATAAGACATTGCTTGCTATACAACTTAAGCTAATTGAAGGAAAATGTGTAATTCTTGGAATGTCAATGTTACAAAAAGAATATGAAGGTCTAGAATCAACTGATGCCAGCCTTTTAAAGAATCATCAAGGACAGCAAGATTGGAGGTGACCAAATGCTAAATAGGTCCAATTTGAAATTTCAGTGTAAAATAGATATTATAGAAAAATAATTGGAAAGATTTAAATATTAAAATATTATAAAATAACAAACTATTAAATATTTAAATATTTAGAATACTATAAATTGATTGTTGACTTTTCAGTAAAGGTAGAATCACCAGAATAAAACTCAGAATCCATTGTGTTGCCAGTGTTTTTTTCCAACTAGAACATCTGACAGAGAGCATTCCCTACATGGTTCCTCATCAAAGCATTCATTTGAAAAGAGATTTTTCTATTCCTCTCAACTCAGATTTTCATCTTTGCAATCAGGCTTTTTTTTTTTTTTTTCATCTCTTGCTCCAATTCAAGGTTCTTTGTTACCAGTAGATCCAAAGGAATGGTTCATAACACACATGATTCCTTTTCTTCCTTTTCTTACAGAAAACATCTATGGACCATCCCAGGAATATCATCTGCCAATGGACTTCTGGCTGAGCACATCCTTCAGTAGCGATGAGAACTGTCTACCCACCAGAGGGTTTTCCTTTCTTATCTCTCCTGTGTGCTGGATTTCCCCCCTTACTCCTTACATCATGGTTGACTCAGCATTTACACTAACCTACTACTAAACTTCTAGAACCACAGCGAGAAACGAGACATTTTTATCCTTCTTCAAAAATAATTTTGAAATACCTCTCAGTTTTAGTCTGGGAAACTGGTATTACTCTAATGGTTATACTTTCACCTAAATTATAATTCTCAGGATAGTGTTTTGTAAATAATATTGATTTAAGTATTTTAAAAAAGAACTGATGCAGTTTTAAAAAATGAGACTTAAGGAAGTTAAGCATTGTTAGGTATTACTGTTTTTGAGTTTGTAAAATCTTCTTTTTCTTTATCTGTATTAGCGAACACATATGAAATAAAGAGGATTTTATATATAAAGACTTGGATGACAGCTTATTAATACTGAAACTGTATGAAGACAACCTTCATTTAAATATTAGTTTTAAAAATTATGACTTCTAGCATATTACAAATTTTCACACAAATTTTTTTTGTATAAAATGATTGAAATTGAGAGACTCAGCTCACATCTTAGCATAACAGTTTCAGAGGAACCCAGAAAAGTGAGATGTTATACTTAAAAAATAAAAACCTTTGGTATATTTATATTTTGTTGGACCCAAACAACAACTGGGGCTAGATTGGCTCATACCCATCAAATATGAAATCGTATTACTTAAATCTGGAATAAAACCAGTGGACAACATGTTCTAGGATCAGTATCTCTGAACATCCTCAGCGCATCCACCTAATATTTATTCATCATGTTCACCAGAACCATCATGATGGTTCTAAATACTGCCCTTCTGTTCTACTAGGTGAGGAGAGTGTACTGGTCAAAGGAAGGGAAAGGAGGGAGTATCAATAACCAGTGTCTTTTTAAAGGGTAAAGTACTTAACACAGTATTGCAGATGACAAAATGTGAAAAGCAAGAACTATATCTTAATCCTAGTAGCAGCTGCGATAATCAGAGATAGAGATGCCTAAGCAAAAACTTCCTAAACTTTGGCCGAGTTGTTGAAAAGATTAGATTCTTTTTCTTTTACAGTAAGTTGGATGATTAAGCAGTAAAAATCTTAAAGATTCAACCTTGAGTTTTACAATTCTACAATTTCATGAAATCTCAAATCCAATTTAAGGAGATAGTATATTTTGTTGAAGAAACAGAATTTTCTTATTAGTGATGTATTTTGACTTTTTCATTAAGAGTACATAGAAGAGACAGCATAGGCCCTCATGACATAAGGTAGATGAGAGGAACAGCAGAGATGCTGCTAAACCAACCTGCCATAGATCTTAAAAAGTCAACTGCCTTAGAATTTAGAGCATTCCCTCAAAATAGTAAAGGATCTTGCAAGTGATGTTAAACGGCTTCAGACAATGAAACATACTAAAAACAGGGAACCCGTAAGCAAAAACTACTTGTTGCAAACTATACGATAAGAGAATAAATGATCAAGGCCCATGTTAACATGTCTGTCTTATAAGATATAGAACTGTCTAATTAACTGGCTATCAACTGACTGCTATTACCCATGGCAATAAGTTAGTTTGGCCTTAAATGGGTAGTTGTTGGAGTAAAGGTTTTCTCCTTCTTCTGTATATTTATTTTCAGAACAGAATATACAAATAAATAAAGTGTTGCATACTAGTTGATTTTTAAAACTTTACTAGTATATTTATATAGTTCATGCCTTCAGTTTTCTGTATAAATACCCAGAGAGAAGAATGTTTTTTGCTTTAAAGGATGATTTTGCTTGTTTTTAAACAGTAAAGAAAATTGAGTACTATACCTGAAGACCTTCTCTCACTGCCTCCAGAATGTAAGGTACCAAAGAATAGTTCCAGAGATCCATGAACCACACTCTAGAACCTTCTACATCCATAGGACAAGGAAGGAAAAGTCGGGGGCCTAAGAAGAAGCAAACCATTTTGAGAACCGTTACATGTAACAACCTAAACACACAAATACTCAAGACATCATTTTGGGGGAATTAATAATATGTCTTGCAGGATTCTTAAACAATTACAATCTTGACCAGCTTGACTATTATCAAAGTATGTTTTACTGAAGACTCAATCTCCTGAACTCTCCTTCCTTTTACCCTAAAATCTTAATCTTGAACATAACATATTAGAGTTAAGAGAAACCTTAAAGGTCATAATCCAGTCAACCTGCCCCATTTTATAGATGATGAAACCATGCTGAACTAAACTGCCAAATATAAAATATGTTATTATTTGCAGAGTGGGACTCAGCCTTGGTCTTCTGATCTCAATTGGAAAATTCTTCTTTTTCATTTACCTTGTATCTTTGGTGAGTACATCTTTATAATCCATCACAATGGGAAAGAGACTTCTATACATGCAATTTAAGAAGGATTAGAAAAATAAACATCTTTATGCCAACTAAAGAGAAGTAATTCAGTTTTGCCTTAAGGAAAAGTATGAAACACCTCTGTTATCCATAAAACACCTAAATTATTTCTAACTAAAATCTTCTCTCATGACTATATTTGATGTGAGCCACTGGCTCACATTTGTTTTTAGCATAAAAAGAGACTTTAAACAGATATAAATTATTTCAAATGGTTATCTGATCTTTAAATATGTATCTATATTAAACTCACGTGATTACAGTCAAATCTCGGTAAACCATAATAGTCAGGCAAAATGAATCTAATCAGACATGTAAAGCCTAGAAGAAGGCAGACTTTCAGAAGGAAAAAAGAAAACTTAAATCTTTGGGAGCCTGAAAGGAAATGAACTTTACTTGTTATTTTCTACCATCCAATCTGGTCATCGTTACCACATACCCTTAGGTCCTGGAAAATGGCATAGTGCAGTTTTGGAACTCACCAATGGTAACATCAGAAGAACTGTGTGTTTCCAAAAAACTGTTGAGATGATGCCATGTCTTAGGGATCCAATCTATAATTTTGACTAAGTCATTATTGCGTATGTTCCTTTCAATCTCTATCTCTATCAGTTTCCTTCGAAGATATCTGCCTAAAAAGCCTTTCACTGGTTCTGTGTGGTTCGCGCATAGCACCCACCTACCAAAAGACAAAACCATACGTAACAAAACAAAACCAGAAATCTTTAAATAAATTAAGTTTTAAGTCCACAGTATTCTCTTTCCAATATAAATGAAGAATATTCCCATGTCAATTGGTGGCTCCTTTTAATGATCAAAGGGGTTAGGAGATCTATTAGCATTCAAGGTATACAATATAACTAACTTTTCTTTTTAAGCTAAAGTGAAGCTCATGTGCATCAGAAATGAGTGGGAGTCTACATGCTGAGTACTCTTCTGTAGGAGAATCACAAATCCTGAAATAGGAACTCTCTTCACATTCCTCACACTTTGAAGAAAAGCGCTCTACTTTAGCTGGTGACACAGTGAGCAGGACAAACATTTCTTTCCTTTCCTTCCTTTTATCTTTTCTTTTTTTTTAAAGAAACACTTCTGATTACAGGTTGAGGATCACAAAATGTCTGCTTGAGAAAGAGTGTCAGAAGAAGTGAGAATTATTTTCACACCACAGGTCACTACTGGCAGGATATGTCAATGTACAAATGGAAAAACACTAACCAAAAGCAAACAGAAAGAGACAATACAAACAAACAAAACAAAACATTCAATTTATCTTTACCTGAAATTGTGATGCAGCTCTAGATTTGGTGATGAAGAAACTCCCTGATTCATTGTTCCAATAATATATGGACTGGAAAATAAAATAAAATATGTAGATGTGCTGAAGGTAATAGAGATTAGTCTATTAAAATTGCCTTAAAAACAATGTAGGTAAATATGGATTATTCCATTTTAACATTAGGCTTTAAAAGGGTAATTTTGTAATGTTAGGTTGAAAAATGACAAAGATCCTTGAGCTGGAAATTTGGATTTGGGGCTCTAACTTCAGCTCTAGCATCCTAGGAGAATCATTTTACCTTTCTAAGCCTGAGTTTACTTATCTATAAAATAAAAAGGCTAGATAGAATAATCACAGGATTATCCAATCTCATTCTAACATCTTATGAATCTTATGATTATAATAAAATTCATTAATTTTTCCTCTTTTCTTATTCATAGATATTTTAAAGTTTCTTAATGACATGAGAAAATTTGTAGTTTTTTTTCAATGCTGATTTTATGATGATCCACTTTTAACATTTAAAAAATCTCTAGCAGAGATTATTTGGGATATTGTACCATTAAAACTAATACTTAGGTTGCTCTTATAGGTCCTTCCTTTAGAGGCCATACTATAGTGAATCTTTAGTGAGTTTTCAGATTTTTTTATACCCTACTTCAAGCTTTACTTTCATTGTAAACAGTTAAAAATTAGACTCATTAATGGAGATATATCTGAATGCATTACATTTATCTTTATAGGAAGGGTGAATTTAAACTTTGATATGCAGTAAAAATGAAACCAGAGCTCTTCTTAATTTCCTTGATCCAAACATTCTGTCATTGACATTGGTCTCCCAGACCTTCTGCATATCTGTAGAAGCTAACACCATCAAGTAAATCATGTTTCATTAAGTTACCTGGGACATAATTGTTGAATGACTAAATAGATGTTTCAAGAAATGCACAGGGTTTTTTTTGGAAATATGTTATAATATTAACGAAAGCTTCTCAAATTAATGGCATCCACCATTGGTTTTAAAAGGTATAAAGACATAAGAAACAAATTTGATCATTTTTTCATATTTTATCACTCAAAATATTTCATAAGCATACCATTTGTTGTATTTACAGTTGAGAAAACCATTGAAGATATCACTCAAAGAGCCCACATGATGAAGATTATCAAGGATTATTACAACAGGGAGTTCTACACCATTATTATCAGCACTGCACTGTTCAGCCAGGTTAGCTAGATACTGTTGCAACTCCTTGAAAAAAATAAAGAAAACAAATACATCAATGATAAATTTATACCAATGGCAAGCAATTCATAGTTTAGGAACAGCACACTTTGCCATTTCGGTATCTTTGATTAAAACCCATAGGTCATTCCAATGATATAAAACAAAGCAAAAAATATAATGCTGAGAGGATATATTTTTTAAAGAAAAGAGCAAAGAGAAAAATCAGTACAGAAGAGCTGCAGCAAATATAAAATTGTGAAAACAGAAGCATGTTTCTCAGTTGTTGTCTCCCCTTAAAAAAAGCAAAAAAAAAGGAGAGTGGGGGGAGTGAGTTCTGGATATGAGCTCTTACAATGAATCACAAATACTGAGACTTGATTCTTGCTTTTAGTATTACAATGATAAAAGTGGATTTTAGCAAACCTTATGATAAGTCCAAAATGGCACACCTAAGTTTCCACTAATACTTTAAATGTTTTAATTCCAATTCATTTCAATAGGGTGCATGAAACCACAGCCCCAGGACCTGGACAGAAGTATGGTTATTATTTATAATTTGTATGCAACTTCTGTGATTTTAAACAAATATAAAATTTGTTATATTTCCCTGGGTCACTTGACATTAGCATTTAGCATTTCTTGAGCTTCTTGGTTTTTTTCTACAGGTATTATTCCTTTCTAATAGCTTTTAATCTAAATATGATAACCAGTTCACTGATTGACTGCTCTCACAGATGGGTAGGCCAGACACATAATTAGGATTCTTAAAATTATCCTAATCAGTAAGAGCATTTCCATAATATTTGCATATTTACAATGACATTTTCAATTTGTAAATCTTCCTCAGGGTTAAAAAAACAATTCCATGATTCCAATTTCTGGCAGCCAGGTGAATACATGAACCACTCACCCTAGAGGCCTCCTCTTCATCTGTAATACTACTTTTAGAACTAAAGGCAGAAAAGGATCGGGCCAGGGTTTTGAGGTATTTAGTAATATATTCATTTAAGTTTAAATATAAAATTTATTAGAAAACTAATGCACAGTATATCTTACATTGAGCCAATCACATTGAATAAATATAGCCTACATCAGAGAATACAGAAAAATACGTTTAAAATAATGAATAGTCTGGAGAATTTCATTTATCTTAAAAGACAAAAATGGAATTTATATCAATAATCTACCCATATTGTCATTCACTCATTCATAAAACATTGACTGCCTATCTTCTATGTTCAACACTCTAGACAATCCCCTGAGGTGTACAAAAATAATGGATCATCGTTCAAGTTAGTAAGTTTAACATGAATTATGAACTGAATCAAGTACTTTTCTGGGCATAGGGGTTAAAAAGTCTTCCCTTGTAGGCTTTAAGATGGTCACATTAAGTACTAAAATTTAAATATGATAAATCATTTGAATACAATGTCATAGTATATTAGGAGCTATGAGAGGTCGGGGAGGGGATTTTGCCTAGGTGGTAGATATCAAGGAAAGCTTTCTAGAAAAGGAAACGCTGGAGCTTGGGAGGGTGATAGGTACATACATAACTAATAAATGTACAAAATGCAATGTAAAATATCCCATGAGAGAGGTTAAAAGAGAGACGTGGTCTTTAGGAAGAAGAAAGATTACTTCGAACTGGGGGATCCTGATGGACATATAGCGAAGTGGAATTTGAGATGAATTCTGAATAATGAGAATTCCAAATGATAATTATGCAGTTATTTATCCTTTCAAAACACCTTAGCAAGCACTTATTATGTTCCAGGTACTCTTGGCACTAAGGATTCAGAGATTATTTCTCCATTCCAGGAATTTAGAGTTGATAAGGAGAGGTCAACAAGTAAATCACAAAAACAGTGTGGTAAGTGAAATGCACAAAACACGATAGGGAAACTTAAGAGAGGCCCCTCATCCAGACTTGTTCAGAGAACAGGGTACTTGGGGACAAACTATTGAAGTACAAATAATAAAGAGTGGAAGCTGGAAGGTATGAGTGTGTGATGTGTTTGGGGAAATAATAAGTGCTCCGTTGTTACAAAAGAAATTGTACATGGGAGTGGTGGTTGCTACGAAAAAGAAAATAGACTTTGAATCCATGCAGAAAAATGTGGATCTTTCTATATAAACAAATGTGAACCATCTACTTGTTTTTTTTTTTCAGGAGGGAAAGAGCAATTTATTTATCAAATGAAACATAAATATGAAGGAAATGATTAATTAGAAATGGAAAAAGCATTCAAGAAGCTTATTGCCCAGAATAGTGGGTTACATGAGTGTGTGTGTGTGCACGCATGTGCGTGTGTAAAAAAACCAAACTGTAATTCACAATAAAAAAACAATGTATGTGGGTTTCCTGGGTGGCTCAGTGGGTTAAGTGTCTGCCTTCAGCTTATCCCAGGGTCCTGGGATCAAGTCCCGCATCGGGCTCCTTGCTCAGTGGGGAGCCTGCTTCTCCCTCTCCCTCTGCCCCTCTGGCATGCGCTCTCTCTCTCTCTCTGACAAATAAATAAAATCTTTAAAAAAATAATGTATCAAAAAAGCATACACCAAAGATTTTGTTCAGAGTGTGTAAACCTTACTTGTACTGCTGGGAAAGATTTTCTGGTGGTAGTATTATTTGCTAATAACCTTTTATTTTTAGGATTAGGTAATGTTTTGATGCTTAAAAATGGAAGAAGAGCTTTCCAAATAGAGGGAAAAGAATAATCAAAGGCATAAATACAAAAAAATGTGGTAGGAAAGAAACTGATAGTATATCTTTTGTGAATATAAATGTTAAGTAAGTTGGAAAGAAGAGTTTCCAACCTGGAATGATTTGAAAGGTTACTGGACTTTTCCCGTTGGCAACAAATACTGAATGTTCTGTCTGGGGTTCTGAGTAATATAGTCAGAATCATGATTTCAAAGTTTGGTAAGTATATTGTAGAGGAGGAAGAGAAACCGTCAAGAGAATAACAAAACTGTTGAAGCCAAGAGACACTGTCGGACTCAATAGTGATGGTAGAGGTGTGGGAAGATTTTGACTTAGTACAGAAAGCAATGGAAAAATGTTGCAGGATTTAATGCAGTCAGACTTTAATAATGAAAGGATACTCTATTTTCCATGAGGGGAAGGGATAAATCAGAAAGAGAGAGAAGGAAGATTTAACAGAAGTTGTGAATCAAGCAGTTAGAAAACAGTTGTTGTCATCCAAGTGATAGTATTAATTTCGGTGGGAGGGTGGCAGTAGCAGAGATGGATGGAAGAAGATGGATTTGGTATTTTTTCAGAGTTGAAACTGGGTTTTCTAAACATGTGTACTTAGTATGCTAATAGAGACATGTGTATGCTAAGGGAAAGGCCTACTATTCAGGAGAGTGGGCATGGCTTACAGCGTCCAATTGGAGTCAATATAAATTGAAACCAGGGGAGTCATCCAGGTGAGAACAGAAGTGGGAGAGAACAGAATGTTGCATCATATTTTCATTTACCAGTAGGTGAAGGAAAAACAGTCAGTGGATGAGACTGAGAAGAAGGTTGCTGGAGGGTAAGAAGGAAAGAGAGAACGATAATCATGAAAATGAGAGGAATTTCTAGAAAGAGAAGGTTACCTATAGTGATTTTCTATACATAAGCAATAAAAGAAACAGAGAGACAGAGAAAAGAAGCAAAGGACATTGAATTTGGTAATTAAGACATCACTGAGTGATTTTGGAAAAGTAGGGCCATTCGATTCTATGATGATTCTCTCTCATCTTGAGAAAGGTAGTAGACCTCTTTGGGAATCTTATGAAAGCTATGGACCAGTTGCAAGTGGACATAGGCATACACAACTAATTTTGGCATACAACTTAAGAGTTTTCCTCAGACCCCTTTGAAATCACTTTATAATCCCCATTGTCGCTTCATTGGGGTTAAATCTTAGATTGAAGTACTGAGGCATTAGCATTAAAAGTTTCATGTCCAAGATCTAATTAGGCAAAAGAAAACAGGTACATCTACCAGATGGACACTGATAATGAGATGAATCCCATACTCTGAAAATATACAGAGAACTCGGCAGTTCTATAAAAGCTGTTGATCATTGCCTTCTCTGGTTTTGACTCTAGACACAACAAAAATGAGTCTGCCAAGACCAATTTTCTGATCTTTTCCTACCTAACATTCCAAGTGTTTTCAGCTGGCCACATATTATTTACTGAATCCATCTGCAGCCTTCTGGGCCCGCTATATCAAATGTCACAAAGTGCAATTGTGTGTGTGTGCTGCTCTCGATCAAACTATTCCAGCCGGCAGCTTGAAGAGGGACAGAATGTAAAATGCAGAGGTACCAAAGATTTTTTTTCATTTGATGGTTTTATTGTTCGTTTTTTTTTGTTTTTGTTTTTTGTTTCTTTTTTTGAATCAGTAAGTGCTTTTTGGCTTTGTCTCTTCGGTGCTAAATACGGCCTAGCATAATGCATGTCCACCATTACATGGCTTCCTTTTCCAGGGATGGGGTTTATCACTTCATGCCTCACTCACACTTTAGTAAATCTACACTGCGAGCATCTGTCCCTCAGACAATCTCAACTACTCATCCCTATTCCTTTATACCATTCTCACTTACCTCCCCCTCACCTCACGCCACACATAAAAGGAAAGCAAAGCAAAGCAAAGCAAACAACCAAAACCACTGTGGATTCTCTGACAATTTGGCAAGAAGTGGCTAAATTCTCTAGCAACTACTGTATCCAGCATCACTGACAGTTCATTCATATCTTAGAAAGAAACAATAAACGTTTGTTAGTTGTATTTTGTGTTTTCGTGGTGCCAAACAGCACATGATTTGTCCAGGGATTTTTCCTATTACTTCTTCCTAGGATCATTAATTCTGTTCCAACGCTCTTGGCAATGCTTTGTTTTTCATTATTTTTGTAATAACAATCACTAAGCTGACCTGTTAACGACACAAGTGATTTTATTCAGGAAAAGAAGAAAATAAGAGTGTTGGAAATGTTTGGTCACAATCTTTTTTTAAAAGATTTGTATAATATTATTGATTAAGAGCATCTCCAAACACTAAACAGTTTTTTAACTGACAGAAAAAGAACCTAAATATAACAGTAGATTTGGGGGTGAGGCAAATTTTATAAGTGTAAGTAATTTTATAAGTGCAAATTTTGTTAGTGTTAATTAACCAACTCTTATTATACCATGTTAAACTAAATCCTAATGAAGCCCAAGTTACTCTACTTGATTCAAAACTTGATTTTAAGTGATTCACAACTTTGTCAAAATGACATGGTTTCCTGTAACAAATCTATTCTTCTCCTTTTACCAACCACTTGTTTTTTTTTTTTTTTCATAAGGAAGTCACCTCTAAAGTCATACCGACATTGGGGGAAATCCAAAGAACACACTGACGACGGCTAAGGGACATAATCCTTTCATCATTCTGGCTGAGAAGAAAAAGAATGGTGGTAAAAACGCTTTTTAAATAACATTCTGAGGAGACCTAGAATTCACAGGAGGCATTAAACATGTAGGCTGAAGCAAACAAACGACTATGCTCTTGGTACTTCTGCTTAGAGAATAGTTGAATATTTGGCCTCAGGTTACATGTCTCTATTTCATTGAAATGAGAATGGGTGGTTCAACAAAAATTTGAATGGTGCTGAGTTCCAAAGAATATTTGGAATTCATGTGCTATATTTATTTAAATTTAAGAGATCCCTGCATGTTTTATGTACATCATTGTTCTCCTTGAAAATGACATATAAGACAGTTTTGAACAAATTTTGGGGGGTGGTATCTATATGGGTCTGTATTTGTGAAAGAAATCTTTATTGAAATACATTATACATTAATTATATGTATCTCTCTCCCCCTCACCCTCTCTCTCTCTCTCTCTTACACACACACACACACACACACACACACACACACACACACACACACACGCTTAGATCTTACCATGCCCCTACTACTTTTCCAATATTACAGCTGGGAAAACCAAGGCAAAGGAAATTCAGCAGTTTGCCTTAGATCCCACAGTTGGTCAGTGATAGGGATTTAATAAACTACTCCATTAAGAACATTTTTTATTGAGAAATAATTGACATACATCACTGCATAAATTTAAGGTGAAGAGCATGATGATTTGATTTACACATATTGTGAAATGATTACCACAATAGGTTCAGCTAACATCCAACTTCTCAGATAGACCCAATAAAAAAAGAAAAGAAAGAAGAAAAAAGGACAAACATTTTCTTGTGATGGGAACTCTTAGAATTTACTCCCTTAACATTTCTATACATCATACAGCAGTGTTAGTTATGGTCATCATGTTATATATTATATCCCAAGACTTATTTATCCTGTAACTGGAAGTTTATACCTTTTCACCATTTTCTTATAATTCCTGTCCCCCCTACCTCTGCCTCAGGTAATTTTTTTTTTGAGATTCCATATATAAGTGAGATCATACAGTGTTTGTCTTTCTCTGACTTATTTCACTTAGCATAATGCCTTTAAAGTCTATCCATTTTGTAGCAAATGGTAAGATATCCTCATTTTTTTATGGCTGGATAATATTCCATTGTGTGTATACATATACATATATATGTATATGTGTATGTGTATATATACCCCAATTTCTTTATCCATTCATCCATCCAGGGACACTTAAGTTGTTTCCATGTCTTAGCTATTGTAAATAATGCTTCTATGAACGTGTGGTGGGGGGGGGGGGCAAACATTTTTTTTTTTTTGAGGTAGTTTTTTCATTTCCTTTGGATACATTCCCATAAGTGGAACTGCTGGATCATATGGCAGTACTATTTTTAATTTTTTGAGGATCCTTCACACTGTTTTCCATAGTGGCTATATCCATTAGCAATCCCACCAACAGTGTACAAGGGTCCCCTTTTCTCTACATCCATACCAGCATTTGTTATCTCCTGTTTTTTTGATGATGGCCTTTCTAACAGGCATGAGGTGATATCTCATTGTGGTTTTATTTTGCATTTCCCTAATGACTAGTGATGTAGAGCATCTTTTCATGTGTCTGTTGACCTTTTATATATCTTCTTTGGAGAATGTCTATTCAGGTCCCTTGTCCATTTTCTAATTGGGTCATATCTTTTCTTGCTATTGAGTGGTATGAGTTTTTCCTATATTTTTGACATTAACTCCTTCACAGATATATATATGTTTCTTATAAATATTTTCTCCTATTCTATAGGTTGTCTTTTCACTTTGTTGATGGTTTCTTTTGCTGTGCAGAAGTTTTTAGTTTGATGTATTCCCACTTGTTTATTTTTTATTTTGTTGTTTGTACTTTAGGTGTCATATCCAAAAAATCATTACCAAGATCCATGTCAAGGAGCTTTATTTCTATGTTTTCTTCTTGGAGTTTCATGGTTTCAGGTCTTACATTTAGGTCTTTAATCCACTGCAAGTTAATTTTTTTGAGTAATGTAAATATGTGTACAGTTTTATTCTTTTGCATGTGAATATCCAATTATCCCAGCATCATTTATTGAAGAGAATCCACTGAGTATTCTTGGCTCCCTTGTCCAATATTAGTTGATGGTACAGGCTTGGGTTTATTACCAGGCTTTTGATTCTGTTTCATTGTGCCTGCCAATTCTACGTGTCTGTTGTCATGCCAGTACCATACTATTTTGATGACTATATAGTATAGTTGAAATTAGGAAGTGTGATGTTTCCTGCTTTGTTCCTCTTTCTCAGGATTTCTTTGGCTATTCAGAGTCTTTCGGGTTCCATATATATTTTATGAGTGGGTTTTTGTTTTTTGTTTTTTGTTTTACTTCTATAAGAAATGCCATTGGAATCTTGATAGGGATTGCACTGAATCTATATATAGCTTTTGGTAGTATTGACATTTTAATAATATTAATTCTTCCAACCCATGGACATGAGATGCCTATCCATTTATTTGTGTCTTCTTCAATTTCTTTCATCAATGTATTGTAGTTCTCAGTGTAGAGATCATTTATCTCTTTAGTTAAATTTATTTCTAAGTATTTTATTATTTTTGATACTATTATAAATGAGATCAACTTCTTTATTTCTTTTTCAGAAAATCCATTGTTAGTGTATAGAAACATAACAGATTTCTGTATGTTAATTTTATATCCTGAAACTTTACTAAATTTGTTAATTAGATCTAACAGTTTTTTGGTAGAGTCTTAGGATTTCCTATATATAAAATCTGCATATAGAGACAGTTTTACTTCTTCCTTTCCAATTCTGATAACTTTTCTTCTCCCCCTCCCACTCCCCCCTCCTTTTTCTCCTTCTCTTCTTCCTTCATCTTCTTCGCCTGATTGTTCTAGCTAGGACTTCCAGTACTACGTTGAATAGAAGTGATGAGAGTCAGCATCTTTGTCTTGTTCCTGATCTTAAAGGAAAAGCTACCAACCTTTTACTACTGACTCTGATGTTAGCTGTGGACTTATCATATATGGCCTTTGTTAAGATGTGTTCCATCTACACCTAATTTGTTTTAGTTTTTATCATGAATGATGTACTTCATAAATGCTGTCTCTGCATCTATTGAGATGACCATATGATTTGTTTTCATTCTATTAATATGCCATGTCACATTGAGTAATTTCTGTATGTTGAACTATCTTTGTATCCTAGGGATACATCCCACTTTATCATGGTGAATGATTCTTTTAATATGCTGCTGAATTTGGTTTGCTGTATTTTTATTGAAAACTTTTACATCTACACTCATTGGGGATATTGCCTATAGTTTTCTTTTCTAGTGGTATCATTTTCTAGTCTTGGTATCAGGATGATGCTGGCCTCATGAGTTTTGGAGTGTCCCCTCATCTTCAAATTTTTGGAAGAGTTTGAGAAGGATTGGTGTTAATTCTCCTTTAAATGTTTGACAAAATTCATCAGTGAAGCTATCTGGCCTGAGCTTTTCTTCTTTGGGAGATTTTTGATTACTGATTCAATCTCCTTACTAGTAAATGGTCTATTCAGATTTTCTATTTCTTCCTGATTCAGTCATGGTAAGTTGTATGTTTCTAAACACTTTTCCATTTCTCTTAGGTTGTTCAGTTTTTTTGGCATATTGTTGTTCATAACATTAAGAAATGTTTTGTTCACTAAAATGTATGTCTAGTTTATTTCAAGAATCCAATCCAAATTTTGTAACTTGCATTTATTTCTGAAAATTTGTAGGCCTGAAGTTTCTGAGAGACTGGGTCAGTTTAGATCATCTAACCAGGTTATCTTTGGAAAAATAACGTGACCCAGTGTCATATGGATTCCATCAAGATATTGCCCATAACAGTTTCCATTTAAAAAAAAAAAAGATTTTATTTATTTATTTATTTATTTTAATTTTTTATTTATTTTTTTGAGAGAGCGAGAATGAGAGAGAGAGAGAGCACATGAGATGGGGGAGGGTCAGAGGGAGAAGCAGACTCCCCGCTGAGCGGGGAGCCCGACATGGGACTCGATCCCGGGACTCCAGGATCATGACCTGAGCCGAAGGCAGTCGCTTAACCAACTGAGCCACCCAGGCTCCCCCAAAAAAAAGATTTTAAAGATTTTATTTATTTATTTGACAGAGAGAGAGAGAGAGAAGGAACACAAGTAGGCAGAGTGGCAGGCAGAGGAACAGCGAGAAGCAGGCTCCCCACTGAGGGGGGAGCCTGATGTGGGGCTCCATCCCAGGACCCTGGGATCAGGACCTGAGCTGAAGGCAGCCACTTAACCAACTGAACCACTCAGGTGCCCCCAGATGCAGTTTCCTAAGAGAAGCTTAGGTTGAACTGATTGAGAATGTAATGAGTACTTATAGGCAAAAATATTCTAGTGTTAGGAATATGTTAGACATTAACTATTTTCTTTTAGGGTTCTTTGTTTTACTTATAATATATGAAAGTACTGGCTAGGTTTTATAGCCCCCTCATGCCTAATTAATAGCTGACAGTGTTCAAGCTGATTATTATGGTACATTAGACCTTAGTTGATGGCAAAATGAAATATGGTTCAATTTCCTAAGATGCCTAAGGAGAAATCCTATAGAAATAAAATGTAAGCAAATTGCTACTCCCAGAACTTCTGCCTTGACAATTCTAATCATACCCACATCCCCATTGCTGTAACACCCCAGTTAATTCCCACGTATTTATTAAGACCCAGGTCAAGTATTGACTTGTTATAAAGCTCTAATTCTTCCAGGAAGAGTTCTATTTTCCCCTCTTGCTTCTACAGAACTCTGCATGGATCTTTTTCTACTCCAACACTTCCCAAATGGTTGTCTAAGAGAAATGAGACAACAGAGACTGTCATTTTCCTCTGTATATTCCCAATGCTTGCCAAGTACCTTATAACTGAACGTTACTTAATAAGTAGTCTTGCTTAAATTCATGAAACAGAGTTGAGTCATCCACCAGATTTTAGTTTTAGTCAAAGAGATGGTATGTTTCCATGTTCAGAATGGGTTTCACATAATCTTATAGCTTAATTGCTTAAAACCCTTATGGATAAATAGCAACAATTCTCTGAGGAATTTGTGACTTACCTTACTTGACTTGTGGTCCACATTAAAAGTGGCAATTGCATCCTCTGTTTTTTTCCTCCCAGATTTGGTTATTACATATTCAGCAAGTTTATTTGCTAAATAGGTCTTTCCAGTACCACTAGGTCCTGAGAGTATAATTCTGTGATGCTCCATCAACAAGTTAAAGTACCTTTGGGTAATTGGTTTAGGAATCAGCGTATCAAAAACAAAACTGTCCAAACTGTTTTCTTCTACCCCTGAAGGAAGAAACAAAGGGAACAGCATGCCTTATTGTTCTACAGAAGCCGGAATTTAAAATATAGCGTTAACTGACAAAAGAGTTTTATTAGTCATAGGAATGTAGGCCTGGTAAAATGCTTTCCTTGATATTTCTAGCTCACAACCACGTGTTGCCATTTTAAGACAAAAAACATTAGTAATAAGGCAGAGTGAACATCCAAATGAAAGTAAGCTCTTTCCTCTTGTTCAGGCTTCCCTCCATTGTCTACTTTAGGTTTCCCACTTATGTTTCCAGAGAGAAATGGAAGAATTACATTAAATTCTATTATAGTATCTTCCTTCCCTTTGAAGGTGGCAGTTTTGTTAAGAATAAATGTAAATATTAAAATGTATGTGTGTTCTTCCCTTGTTCTCCTCTTCATTCTCTTCTATGTCTCATTACAAACCCCAGCTATACAACCACTTAAGCTTTTGAAGAATATGAATTGTGATATTTGGCAAGGAATTAAGAAGCAAAGCAACAGTATCTCCTTTTACTAACCCAAGCACCTTAATCACAAAATCAAATGTTGGCAAATTCCTCTATTAATCCAGTTTTTATAGATGTGCTCTGACTCTTTAACATATATGAACAAAGAATTATGGAGACAAATATGCTTTAGATATTCCATTTGCCTATAATTAATCACATCATCCAAAGCAAACAGAATTTCTTAGCCCCAATTCTTAACATCTATTCTCTATCCCCAGTGGGTATTTATTGGGTACACATATTTTAAAATCAAAGATACAGTGATGAATACATTACTTTGGGATAGGCAAGGAATTCTTTGAGTCCTCCCTAAATGAAAGATAATAATGGAATAAATCTAGGAATTTGAAATTCCCTAAATCACATTCTTTTTCTTGAGTCTTGGAGAATCTTCAAAATTACATTCCAAGTTTCACATCCCAGAAGTCAAAGAATTTCATTTACTTGAATTTTAGTGATTTTACTATGATTTTAGTGTTTTAAAATAAATATGTCCCATTTCATACTAAAACTATCAATGTAGTTAACATTTTCTTCATAACATATTTTCAAATATGAAAATTTGAAATGAAACTAGAAAGAGAGAAAGGAAGGAAGGAAGGAAGGAAGGAAAGGAAAGGAAAGGAAAGGAAAGGAAAGGAAAGGAAAGGAAAGGAAAGGAAGAAGGAAGGAAGGAAGGAAGGAAGGAAGGAAGGAAGGAAGGAAGGAAGGAAGGAAGAAAGAAAAAGAAAGAAAGAAAGAAAGAGAAAAAGAAAGAAAGAAAGAAAGGAAAGAAAGAAGAAAGAAAGAAAGAAAGAAAGAAAGAAAGAAAGAAAGAAAGAAAGAAAGAAAGAAAGAAAGAAAGAAAGAAAGAAAGAAAGAAAAAGAAAGAAAGAAAGAGAAAAAGAAAGAAAAGAAAGAAAGAAAGAAAGAAAGAAAGAAAGAAAGAAAGAAAGAAAGAAAGAAAGAAAGAAAGAAGAAAGAAAATGTTGGTTAAAAAAATACAGTTGTGTTTTTCTTTTTGTTTTTGTTTTTACCTTTCAGGTTCACAGTAATGATGTTATTATCTCCAACAAGGTATCCACAAGGCAGCAGTTCAGGCACTTCTAGGCTATGGGATCTAATTAAATCTCCTATACAGTAGCTAGCAATGCAGTCAGAGCTCAGACCAAGGCTAGTGGATGTATCAATTCGGAACACATATTCCTAAAATGATACATACAAAAAGGAAGTCAAAACAGAGATTCAACTCATCTATAACAAATACAAAACTCATGGGGATATGAAGCTAGCCGTCACGAATTTTGGAATGGGTTATAAAAGAATTATTAATATCACACAGCAAAAAGAGAGAAAGCTTGAAATGGGGGCGAGGAAAAGCAGATACGTCTACATTATTAAAGCTAAGGAAAGCTTCTAAAATAAAACATATTCAAAAATATCAGGATATCTTACACAATTTACCTTAAAGAGACGTCTAATTACACCATCTAAGACATCCCACTTGGTTTTTCCACTAACGCCAATGGATCCTATCAAATATGCCTGAGACTTCTGATCCTAAATAAGAATAAAATAAAACACGATAAAACCTAATTATATGTCTTGTTTTATCACTATATTTTCTACTAAAACATATTAATATACTCATAATTAAGACTAAAATGTTTATTAAGCCTGTGGGTTTTATTGTAACAGACACATATGGTATATTATATAAAATAAAACATATCCCAACAAATTAAACAAATAAATGAAGTAACAACAAGAAAGAAAGAGATGAGATGAAGTGGAATGGTACGGAAAACTGACTCATGACCTGTTTGGTAGGAGGGAAAATCGTCTTTTGCTTCAGTGCAATGGGTGCATTCTGGAAGAGAAGCAGCTTGGTAGAAGGGAAATGGTGACAGAGATGGAAGAGAACTATTTCCTAGAACTTCATCTTACTCATTTTTGATCCTCTCTTTGTTAAGTCTAAAAATCAGTTTTCTCATTTGTTAATTTAGATTATATCTAAAATCTAATGTGTCTTTTTGTAAGATTTATTTTATCTATTTTAGAGAGGCAGAGAGAGAGAGAGCGCTTGAGGGGGAGGGGCAGAGGGAGAATCTCAAGCAGATTCCCCACTGAGCGCAGAGCCCGAAGTGGGGCTGGATCTCACGACCCTGAGATCACAAACTGAGCTGAAACCAAGAGGGACTCATAACCAGCTGTACCACCCAGGCACCCCTAAAGTCTAATCCATCTTTTAAAAATGTGTTATCCACAGTAGCATGGCATGCACATATTTACAAAACAGTTCCCATTTTGAATTTATCAGAAAATTCACTGAAAAAACATGTCAGGGAATCCTACAAGACTCATTTTATCAAGCAAAGAATCCCTTTTCAATACAAAGAATGGTCCCAAATTTATTATTATCCTTTTGTAGGATGGGAGTTTGAGTACTTTCTACATATATTGGACAAAGAAACAATTCAAGATTTATAGTCTAAGTGGAGCCTCTTCTACGATGACTGGAAATGGTTATGTAAAATAGTGATCACGATGCAGTAGATATAATTAGCTAGTTGGTACGTTACAATCCTGATTCTGGTCACCAACTGCATTCATCCTTACGAGGTGTTAGAATAATAACTGAGTCAGATATTAGGAGATATGGATTCTACAACACAGACTCTCTATCACCTAATTTAAAAAAAAAATGTGACTTTAGGTAAGACACTTAGCCACCTCAGAGCCTTGATTTTTTCCTCTGTAACACTCACCTCTATAAGGGTAAATGATTATTATCATCATTTAGATATAATCCAAGTTAGAAGCCAATACCTTTTCTAGAAAAAGTTAAGAAATTCACAGCAAACCATTGTGATTTTTTTTAGTACTCTTATGGACTGAATGTTTATGTCTCCCCAAAATCCATATGTTAGAGCCATAACCCTCGATGTGATGATTTTTAGAAATGGAGCCTTTAGAAGGAAATCTGATTAGGTCAGTAGAATGGGGCTCTCATGATGGGATTAGTGACTCATAAGCAGGGGAAGGGAGATAGATATTCATCTCTCTCTCTCTCTCTCCAAGTACACACACTTTGGAAAGGACATGTGAAGACATATCAAGAAGGTGGCTATCTGCAATATAATGAGAGACTCCTCACTAGGAACCAAATAGGCCAGTACCTTGATCTTGGGCTTGACAATGGTGATAAAATACATTTTTGATGTTTGAGCCACCCAATCTATGGTATTTTGTTATGGCTGCCCAAGAAGACTAAGACAACTACTTTGGATATTCAAAAACATTGCTTTTGAAGAATTATTTAAAAAAAAGAAAACTTGTTTTCCAGTATTATTGTAACCCAGTCAAAATGAATGCTCACACCATGCTTTGTAAGTAGCTGCTTTTAAATTAGAAATAGTTTAAGCTTCACTGAGACTATTACAGTCTTTTGCATGAAGACTCACTTGGGAAAACCAGGCATAAATCTGCTGTTCAAGCAGAAAGTTTATGGCACTGGAATTCTTCGAATATTTGCTCAGTGTAAAAATTCACAAGTGCCATCTTACTTTTCAAACTTCACTACTTCAACTGTTCTAAAATTCCAAAGGAGTTTTTGTTTTTCTGTTTGGTAGGAAAAAAATTCAGAGACTTACAAATTTGTATTCTTGGCCACTCAACTACAAATTCAGCTTGAAATAATATTTTTAGTTTTGAAAAAGGACTTGAGTCACAATTTGATAGCAATATTTGGTTCCAGAAAAGTTAAAATATTTTCCTTATCAGCTTAGACTTTGCTTAAAAATGATACATACAAGTAGCATCAATGGAATTGTCATACTAATTTCAGTAAATATATCTTTCCAGCACCTAGAATATTCATATAGCTTATAGTCTCCTCCTATATTGACAGCTCGGTAACATGTTACTACACATCATAAATATCACCTGTATTTTATAGGTGACACCGAAAGAATGTTAGACAAGATGTTGAAGTCAAAGAAAGCAATGTTTCTTTTTTGAAGTTATAGAAATGAGAATGACAACCAGTATTGTCACCAGTGAATGAACGTGATGTACCGAGCCACATTTCTACTTATATGATGGTGCCATTTTTTTTTGAGTCCCTAACTTTCATGTTTTTATAACATATTAGGCCAATGACAAGACACATACTGCTGATAGTATATCTACCAGGAAAAATATTCAAATTTAAAATACATTTGATTCATGGTCATGCTCATGCTTTAGTAATAAAGAATTTAAGATTAAGAACATACCTTTGCTCGGCCGTAGCCCTTGCTTATGGAGACGATAATTTTCACACTGCGGCCATCTTTGTGTCCAGTTGCATCACCAGCACCAGCATCATCTAGCAAAACATCTACCAAATTTTCAAAGAAATAAACACACATGCACACATGTGCGTGCGTGCACACACACACACACACACGCACGCGCGCATGCACATCCCACAATAGGGTCACATTAGCTTGGAATTGTTTATTTTCATTGTTTTCTTCCTCATAGTTTTATAGCTTTCAGTGGGAATATTTGGCCTTTTTTTTCCCATTCTAGCCTAACTCGTTTGAAAAATCTCAGGTTTCAAGAAGATGAATTAGTGTGGATGGACTGAAGGTTAGTCTAAGAATTTATTTCTGCCTCCAAAGATCTTCACCCACATGCTGGGCCATTGTCTTCAGATGAGGAAATAAGGGGTTTCTTTTTCTATCATACCCAGGTCTGAGGAATACCTGAGTAATATTCAGTTACCATTGTAACGGTGACAAACAGAAAAGCAATTTGATTTTTCTATCCAACCTAAAATATCCAAGCTCAATACCCATGTAATTTACGAAAGCTAAGGTGCTGAGATTGGCGGTCAAGTGATATTATTTTCAAGCATTTGGCATATATCCAGCTATATTACTGCTTACCTTATATCTATAATTATTAGCTACTGTTATTGGATTTTAACCATAGCATTATACTTCCCTACAGAAGCACATTAATTATCACTCTCCTATACCCTTTATGCTTATAGTTTTAAAACCAAAATAGTATTTCTAGTAATCAGCTAAGACTTACAGAAGCATGATAAAGCTAGCTAACCTTCAAAGCATCAGCCTTTAAATGGAATTAAAGATTAATTTTCAAAATATATTATATGAGATTAATGTCCAATTTGGATAATTATTAATGTCAACTATCCCACATATATGTTTTCCTTTGACAATAATTTTATTATAGAGCCATGTTTAATATGAATATGGTGCTCTGTGGACAAAAGAAATTCAGTTACGTGCTAAAGAGCACATGTGTCTGGTGACAAGGGGACTCAATTACTCTGACTGTAAATTTATAGAGATAAGGGCTATAAATGTAGTACCAGAGAAATGATAATTTAATCAAATAACTTCCGAAAACAGAATGGTCCTATTATCTTAATAATTAAGAATATGCAATTTCACAAAAGAAGGAGTAAAAAAAAATGCCCCAGGACCATAACAATCAAAAATCAACAGAATTGGAGGGATATGGATTTTTTTTGGTTAGAAATTTTTAAATCATCAAAGATAATCTCCTTGCTAGAAATTTAATTATTTTACCAGATTAATATGCTCACAATCTCTCACCTTGTTGCTTATCTTAGTCAAAAGTAAAACTCTTTGCTAAGTGTCATTTAATCCTCTTGCTCTTTTTCTTAGAAGTTTAGAGTGGCTTACTGTTGGCTGCCTACATCTAAATTTCTGGTAAGCTGTGACCAAATTATTTCTGTGGTACTTTGCTCAATTAGTCATAAAGGTGTATAAATATTCAAAAATATTTATTAAACCTAAATGATACCAGGAATTGCGCTGGGCATTAGGAATGAATACCAGGGTGAGAAGCAAAATGAATTTCTTGCTCTTTTGGAGTATACATTCTCAACAGGGTAATTACAGAATGTGTCAAGCTCAAGAAATAATGGGCACGAAGCAGTGAAACAGTAACCAAAGAGAGGCAGCTCTACATGGATAGGTCATCCTGGAAGGCTTCCTTGAGGAGGTGCTGTTTAGAGCTAAGACCAGCAAGAAAGACCTAGGAAAAGAGGTCCAGAAAACAAAAACAAATGCAAAAGCCTTGATGAAAGAGGTAGGTGTGTTCAAGGCTCATACAAATGCTCTGGGTGGCAGGGGTGGGGAGATCAAGTTGGCAGGGGGGAGATTAGTATGAAATGATGTTGAGGTGGACAAGGGCCAGATCAAGAGCAGCCTACTACTCCATAGCAAGGCATTTAATCTGATTTCTGATCTACTTCTCTGCTCAGGTTTGCTTTGGAACCTGTTATTCATCTCATGTTATGCTTACTTTTAAAACTGTGCTTAAAATACGGAATTTCTTCCGACAGCAGTGAAGTAAATATTTACCAATAAATGAATGAATGTCTCCCTCAACTTCTCATATGTGGTTACTTAAAGCAAAATGAATATAGGACTGAAAAGGTCAGGCACTGGATTCATAGCTCTGCCTCCTACTAGTCACGTGATCTTGAACAAATTATTATCATCTCTTTCCTCAATCTTGGTCTCCTCATCTGTGAAATGGGGCTCAAACAACACCTACTTCATAGGGCTACTGAGACCAACAGAGATAATGCTTTTACAGCACTTTATCCTCAGTGTTTAATAAGGCCGGCTGTTCTAACCATTATTCCCTTTCTCCATGTGTTTATTGTAACTCGTTCTCTTCACAGTGAGGGGAGGAGCACATCACAACTCACTCTGTGTCTTCCCCTGTTCCCAATATATTGATAAGATGATCACCTGAAGAAACAACTCCAAGAAAAAAATGAAAAACAGCAAATTTGAGGTTTTCTGTGTATGTGTGTTTTTTCAGGTTTTTTTGGGGGGGGTTGTTTTTGTTTTTGTTCTTTACAAAAAATAAGTCATGGTCCTCCGTCAGTATTTTGAAGGAAGAATAAAAAGATCTGCCATTCTGGTTACAATCAAGTGAAATTCTGACCAAAAAAATGAAGGCTTTTCAAACTTCTGTCTTTACTGGATATATGGAATATGCAGTTATATTTCAGGAACCAAACATTTGTCAATTATCCACACTCCTGCCTACTTGTCACCTTTTTAAAAAAATTAATTAATCATGAACCCTAGAAAGTTCTTTTGCTAAAAAGCCCCCATGTAAAGGCACTTCTGATTTCTAATTTTGAACCCAGTAAATAAGAGTGAAGGCAGCGAAAACAGTATCCTACTCATGTGATTTAATGTTTTGTTAGTTCAGATATAATTATCACTAATGAGAAATAATTAGGGAAATACAATAATATTGAACTACAAATAAATAATGAGTAATAAAAAGTACATTTTTGAAACCCCCTTCCCCCAAAATTTGCCCCAAATTCTGAATCATGGACATCAGTATTTTCAGTCTGATGAACACAGAAACTATACTTGATTTATTTAATTTATCTTTATCTTTATGAATTTTAGTCCTTCCTGGACATGAATTTTAGTTTCATTTTTATTTGGCTTCTATTTCTAAACTATCTTTAGTACTAACTATGCCTCCTTTAAGCCTTATTATATTTCCATGAGATAAAATCATGTAACAAGCAGTGAAATCCTGCCATGACGCCATCCTGTAAGGTACAAGCCCATGATTTTCCTTAGGAGTCAACCCAGGACAAGAAAGTTACGGACTGACTGCCTTTGGCTATGGACCCTGCTTCACTTCTCCATTAGGTTCATCACCAACAAGCCCCATCACTAACAAGCCAACATAGAGGAATTGCTCAGGGCTCCCAGAATCTGTACATTTAAAGGTTTTGTTTTTTCTTTTTTAGCATCTTTTGAAGAATTTGAGTGATAACACCTTACAATTTACACATTCAAGTTACTATCGTCGTCCCATAGCTCTAATTTACTGTATGATTTATAAGTTCATTATATCATGACATCTCTGTTTCTTCTTGGCTACTAATATTCGTTTTATTTGATGCTTATTCTCAGAATTCATTTCCTTTCCCCAATACCTGCCAAATGTTATAGTGTTTTCCTGAATTTCAGGGAGTTCCTACTTGCCTTTTAGTTCCCACTTGTCTTTTCTAAGAAGAAAGCCAAGTTATACATTTGAGCCATTCATTTTACATTATGAAGGGCAGATATAGCAGTAGAATTGTTAAAATTCTGACTTTCTAGAAGAGATGTGATTTATTAATAATTTAATCAGTAACAGCATGCTGGGTCTCTGTTTCTCTTCTTCATTTTCTTCTTCTCTATTTTAGTGTAATTTAAGGCAAGCCGGGAAGAACTATATAGTTGTATAATGGAATCTACAGTTACCCAGGAACATGTATATCATTGGTTTCCAAGCGTCATCTGGTGGCTATGCTTTGCAATTACCACAGATCTTCATGTAAATCTCTCCTGAACTAAATCTTCTATACATAAAATGATTCACTGCCATAGGAGCAGTTACACTTTATAACTGAAGAGTTTATCACATACTAAGACAACATTATGTCAGATGATTCAACTTGCAATGAAATAAGACTGTACCCCTGTCCCATCATTACTACCCCTGAACACAGTAACAGAATCCAGTAAGTTCTTTTCATTTGTTGGAAATTTAATAGAACTGTGCCCTGGGTGACATAGTAGCATTATGTTCTCTCTGGACAACATCATGCAAGATCATCTGATCAAATTTACGGAGAGGTCCTGATACACTCGTAAATGGGCTTTGTATCCTTAAAATACTATAAAATTGCATGGGATTACTAGTATTATATTCATAAGTACTAATGCTCACCACTGAGAACATTATTTCCTTATTGTGTTTGTAATCATTAAGGAGGTACTTCTCAAGCACAAATAATTTTTTTAAATGACATGAAAACCATTATCTCTTAAGTCTCACTCTTCTACAGAGAACGTTCTTTTAAAGTTATAACAAAATAGAAGAAATTTTTAAAAGAAGAATGGGGCTATTCCCGAGAACTAAGAGGGCTCACATTTTTCCGAGGATAAGGTGAGAACAGTGGTGGGTGACATTCCCGAAATTCCAGCCCCCCCCCCCGCCCCCCCCCCCCCCCACTAAGCCACAGTCATGGTTTGATTCAGGCAGGTGTGTGCCCGAAATTACCTGAGGTAACAGACTCTGTGATGTTCAGATTGTTTAGGGAAAGTCCTAACGACTGCCGTGGAGATGAGGAGGATGTGCTACTTGAGGATTCTGACGGTGGACGAGCAGGCTTAGCCGTGTTACCAGTTTCTGCCTTCAACCGGTCATTTTCTGCCTTCAGTATTTCTATTTCATTCTGTTGAGAGGATGGGAAACATGAAAAAAAAAATCCAGCTAGTTTGAGTGAGAAAATGGTACCAATGCTTTTATCAGAGTTGATGATTTCGTTTATTAAAGCATGTGGTGATATGTTAAGTAAACAAATATAAACTATGAAAACAAGATTTCCTTCCACAGAAGGAAAGTTAACTTACTCTCTTTCTTATATATGTATATTCATGTATTCACAAATATAGATGCACTAACCATTAGAATTTGTTTAGGTATTTTTTGAATATACCATATATTTGAGGAGTCTTCCAGGACTTGGTCCCATTTAAATCAAGAATAATAATATTTAAAGTGTTCATGAAATTTCTCATTTTATTGTTTTAAAAGATTTTATTTATTTATTTGACACACACAGAGAGAGAGAGCACAAGCAGGGGAAGCGGCAGGCAGAGGGAGAAGCAGGCTCCCCACTGAGCAAGGAGCTGGATGCAGGACTCGATCCCAGGACTCTGAGATCATGACCTGAGTTGAAGGCAGACGCTTAACTGACTGAGCCACCCAGGTATCCCAAAATTTCTCATTTTAAACATACTGTTAAAATCCTACAGGTAAATAATGCCATTTGCAATACTCTGAACTCATGAAAAGTTGAAAACCAGAGTCAAACATAAACAATATAAATACGATGATTTAAAATTACTTCAAAACCCCAGCTAACATCTGAAAAAGTTTCTGTTCCTTCCAAATGAGGGCACTAGGCTCATAAAAACCACAAAGACCTTTTGGTGAATATACACAGTAGCAGATAAATCTGCTCAGCAATGAGCTTTTCTTGTTTCAGTCCTCTGCGGTACCCAGGGATTACAGGTTTACAATAATAAAACGAAAAATCAGTCTGAGCACAGACTGTTTCTGAAATTAGCCTTCAGATGCTTCCCCAAAATACAAAAGCTTTACTTTTACAGATGGCATTCTACATCACTTTTACTTTCATATTTAGAAAGCTTGTGTTAAATTTCTGTAGTTTCCTCATTACTTTTTTTTCCTCATTAAAAAATAGGTATAGGCAATTGAAAGTCAGATTTCAAAAGAAGGGAGAAAAGCCAACACAAAGATAAATCATGGGAAAGTGAAGGCACGAGGCTTGTAGTAGTTTCTCGACAAACTCAGCTCTCAAGTGAATCCAATCACTGGTACGGGTGTCTTGAATGGCCCTTGAGTGTGACCGGCCAGTCAGTACTCTCACTTCCAAGCCTGGCTGTGACAAAACTCTCCGTTCAAAGTTAGAAAATGAGGTGCAAATATTGAATAAACAGAGTGTGCTTCCACAGTGGGTTTAAAAGGTAGATTTGTTTTTATAATAACCGAGAGTGGCAACGAAATAGTATTTTTCATCTCTCCTCTTTGCTCTTGGAAGGTGCGTCAGCACTGACCTGCATCCGGTTCATAGCTTCCCGGATCTGGTCAAGATGATGAGCAGAGCTGAGGGCTTCCAGTCGAATATCTGTTAATTTTAATTCCTTTTCTCTGAGCTCACTCTTCAGCTGCAGAATTATCTCTGCCTCAGCCTCCGTGCATTCACAGATCCTGAAGAGGGAACCAAACACAAAATCAGTCATCGGGAGGGAAGCCAGAGGATCAGGAAAACGAATGCTTCTTTTAAGGCTGAACTGCAATATTATCCAGCAGCCACAGAGGTTCTTTGCTACCGGCAAAACCTAAAGAGAAGGAAAAAGAGTTTTACAAACAGTAATACATTCACAGGTTCAAAACAGAAAACAGGAGCTGTCTTTTTCCTTTAATCCTTTCTTCCCATTTTTCTGAAGTTTAAAAATAATCCATTATTACTCAATACCAAGTAATCTTCAAAATATCCTTGTGGCTGATATTCATGGGACTGCATAGCATTACACCATCTCATCCCGCCATTTTTCAAGGGACCTAAATTTCTATTTGCAACTTATGAAATATTTTTTAAAGCAGTTATAATGTTCTTAAAACACTGATTTCTTTTTTTTTTTGCAAAACTGTGCAAAGTATAACGTTATCTGCCACAACACTATCTTCAAGTTACCATGAAAATCCAATACAAATATTGTAGGAAATAAATCAGGGAGATGAGTTTTGGACATTTAAATAATGGATGAGTGTTATATAATCCTCCTGTAGGCTCAGCTGATTTAGGAGATCAAAGCTAATGAAGCTAAATCACAGGTTTCAACCCATGCAAGCGGGCTAGTTGAGGGCTGCTTGAAGGTCAGATACATTACTTCCTTATTATTTTGTTATTGTTATTTTGTGGGCAGTTTTGCAGGAAATACAATGCAAGAACTTGCTTTTTATTAACTAGTACCTTTTCCACTTAAAATGTGAGGGCTGTGTTGTTGGTTACAAAATGACAGTGCTAGGTTCCTCCTTCCTATATAAGTGGTGAAATTATCTGGGATACCCAAGCGTCTTAAATGGTCCTATTAGTGGCTCTGTCCTACATGACAGTTCTATGCTAGTCATTGTCATGGGCATACAAGGAAATTTGATTTTAAATAGTACATAAAACAGAGAATCACCTCATCAGAGCACATGTTCTACGTTCTCAAGGTTTCATTCATTCTTGTAACATCAAATGGTGAGCTACTGTAAAAATGGTATGCTAGGTTATCTAATGGAATTAAAGGCAAATGGATTACAGCTTGGTTTTAGGAAAACAAGCTGGACTTCAAAACCGGAGACAGAGGAGGTTTTTATCGTTGAAATGCATGCGAGTGATTTTAGAAAGAGCAAAGGCAAATGCTGCTGAGGTTAGAACCAGGAACTTGGCAAGTTGCATGCATCACACGCCATTTTACCGGGATCTATGTTTGTAGATCACAGGGCCATTTTGCCGTTTCTTTGGTGGCCAGACAAGGGGTGACCTGCATTGAATGCACAGTGAGACAGAGACATGGACAAATGCCAGTGAAAAGAAGTGAGACTGATGACTCAGAAGAGTGGAGAGTGAGATCACAAAGCACTCAAATTCTAACATGTGAAATGGGAAGGAGAAACGAGGGCTGTCCATAGTTCTAAGGAAGATTGGAAAAAGACCGGCACAGATGGTGTTGCCTCTGTGAAGGCACAACCTGACTGCATTTACAACACAAACAGGGGCGTGGCCTGAAGTTGTTTTTTAAAAAGATTGCAGCATCCTGCAGGGGGAAGTGACTTACGCTGAGGCTGACTGTGAGGGCTTCATGGATGTGGACCCACAGTCACCCACATTATGCGGCACTTTTGGTGATGCTGGGAGGGATGAGTCAGTGAGCTCTTCAATGTCCGAATGTGAGGAAGGAGGCTTGGTGGACTTTTTCTTCCCAAAGGCTTGTTTGAATGAGCTTCTCAGCTGAAAAGAGGACAGAAATTACCTTTCGTGTCTATTTGCATTTGGAGAATTTGGCTTTGGGGCGTTAGTTTGCAGGTGCCATCCTAGCCACTGCCTGGGGTCAGTATGTACAAGCAGAGTATTAACAGGTGCAGCACGGTATCTCTAGAAAAAAATGATACCGCGTTTTGTGTTTTGTTTTATTCTTATATTAATCCAGCGCAGCGCAAACACGGAAGGCTTTGAAATAGTGCAGGGTCAAGGGCATGGCTGTCAGAGCACTCATTTAAAACTAAGTACCTTGAAGGGATCTCCACTCCCAATGCTTCTCTCTTCAAGGCAATTTGTTTTAAATGGCCACTTTAGCGCTACAATCAAGTCATGTCCTGCTGACAGTATAAACTTAAAAAGCAAAATGAAATCAAATTCACCTAACACTTCATTAATTGTGATTTTCTATTCAAATTTTCAATTCCCGTACTATTCAAAACCAGAATTGTTATCCCCTACAGCTCTATTCAGAAAGTGGTTTTTACCTCTTCTCTTTAAAATTTGAGATTAAAATGAAAAGACACAAAGAAAAGACATACAAGGTAATCTGTTTTTAAAAGGTATAAAAAGCCTACTGCCAAAATGAATAGCATTCATGCCAAGATAGGGTATTTTTTATAGATGCATGCCAAATTGTCCACGGTTTATATTCACCTCACTTCCTCTAGAGTTCACCTTGCAGAAACATGAAAGAGTGTGGAATTACAAATCAAGGGAATGAAGGCTGATCAGTATTTTAAAATATTACCTGTATAAACATTTTTTTTTAAAACAAAAGAGATATTTCTTTCATTATTTATAGTAGGCACTCCAGCAAAATCCTCTGATAGTTATGTTCTGGATTTCATCAGTAGTTGCACTTATTCAAAAAACTACTTTGGTTTATGGTATTAAAAGAAATCCTTTACTGCATGGTTTTTAAACATTTTGCTGTGATAGCATCTTCCCTTCAGATTTTTTTTTTAGCAATTGCTTAATATCATCATAAATTCTATATCTAGCAAATGTAAAGCACTGTTCTGTGAAAGTGCATCTCTGTATTTCTGCTATATTCTCTTTAAAAAAAAAAAAAAAAGAAAGAAAGAAAGCAGACCCTAATGTGGTTGATTTCTGAGGAGGTGAAGCTTTATCCACACTATGCCCTGTTGAAGTGAGAGGTGGGGAGGCTTTCAAGGTTTCTTCTTTCCTTTTTTTACAATTCATTTCTTCTCCTCTTCCTCCAACCCCACCATCAGTATCACCACCACACCACCATCTTTTCTTCTTCCTCATCCCCACAGTAAACTTCTGCCCTGTCATTTAGTAACAGATGTCATCTTATTTTTCCTTATAATGACTTTAAAAAGCCTGTATTAATTATCCTATATTTGTAGATGAGAAAACGTAGGCCCCCTCAAGTGAAGTTGCCTGCCTATGGTGCAAGTAGTAAGTGGCAGAGTTGGGATTCAAACCCAAGACTAGTCCTGACTAAAACATCCTCAGCACCATGCCACCCTACTTTTGATGACGAGTACAGCATTCCAAGGGCCAGTTACTTGAAGGAGACTCTTTGTAAACTGCTACAGATTTCTAAAGCTCAAAAGAAAGAAAAAAAAAACCTGACTCATTGTGCACTAACAAGCTTTTGAATGAGATGAATGACCAGGGCTTACCCAGTTTTTCTTTTTCTTTTTCTTGGAGTCAGCATCATTACCACTACCAATGCTGGTATGGCTTGTGGCACTGTTGATACTAGAAACACTTTCAGAGGAATGCTGTCTTCTGATGCGGAGATCTAGCAACAGACAGAGAGCATCACGTTAGCTCCTAAAGACTTTCACTATGAATGAATAAGACTTTGAGGCTTTCTGAGAGGAAGTCTGCTAATAAAAGTCAACATGGCTTTGTACAGATCATTTCAGTGCAGTTTTGGTTTTATAAGTTTATAAAGTACCACCTTATTTGCTTTAATGGGTTATCTGCATTAAGATTCATTGGGCATCTCATATAAGTTTGTAGCTCTGGTGGTTTAATGAGTTCCAAGTTTCATCCAAAAATGAAATGCTATGCTAGTGATTTCTACTGAATACCTGGATCAAGCAGATCTTCCAAAGTGATTTATTCCAAATGATTACTTCCGTGGAGTAAATGGAAACTCATAATAGCATGAGAATTAATTGTGTCTTTTTAATATTAGTGCTTTGAATAAAGCTACTGAAGCTAAATATATTAATTTTCCATTTCATAGAATCATACAATGATAGAGCCAAAACAAACCTTGGAAGTCATTTAAGCAATTCAATTCACAGATGATGAAATTGAAGTACAAAGAAGTAACTTGACCAAGGTCAAAGAGCCAGTGAGGGAAAGGTGCTCAAGAAAGCAACTGCATAGGCTGCATGTGTGAACTAAACAGAAAACATATTTAAGACAGTGCAATTCTTCCATCATAATTCCACCCGTGACTTGGAATAGTAATGACAGTAATAATAATAACACGTAATAATAAAGCTAGCTTTTACTATGTGTTTACTCTGCCCTGGGATTACCTAATTTCATTCTTTTTTTTTTCTTTTAAAGAATTTACTTACTTAGAGAGAGAGAGCACAAGCAGGGGGAGCAGCAGAGGGAGAGGGAGAAGCAGACTCCCCACTGAGCAGGGAGCCTGACACGGGGCTCAATCCCAGGACCCTGAGACCATGACCCGAGCTGAAGTCAGATGCTTAACCTGACTGAGCCACCCAGGTGCCCCTTATCTAATTTCATTCTTAAAGCAAAGCGCTGACATAAGTTTAATTACTAAAAGTAATTTCATCAGAGTCACAAAGCTGAAACACAGAAGAGCCAATCTGACACCTAGACAGATTCTAACGTCTATTGTGCTAACTGCCATGTGATTCAGGCTTGCCATACTTCTCAAAAGCATGTAGTGCTTCTTTTTTTTTTTTTAATTTTATTTATTTATTCATGAGAGACAGAGACAGAGAGAGAGAGGCAGAGGGAGAAGCAGGCTCCCAAGGAGCAGGGAGCCCGATGCGGGATTCGATCCCAGGACCCTGGGATCATGAACTGAGCCGAAGGCAGACGCTTAACCATCTGAGCCACCCAGGCGCCCAGCATGTAGTGCTTCTTTAGTCACACAAGAGAATTTGAAAAAAAAAAAAAACATTTGATATTTAATCATGTTTTGAAGATAGCCACTTATTCCATACAATTTATTTATAGTTGTTGAAATTGAAGTTTTATCTACTTACAGTGAACTGAAATTGCTAGTGGAGACACTAAGAAATTATAAAATTGTTTTTAAGGTTAAATCTGCTTTAAGGCCAAACCTATTACTATATTTAATTGGCATCAATTAAGGTTTGCCAAGTAAAAAAATCTCAGTGGAACTTCTAAGATGTCAGAAATTACTATATAGCTTTCAAAAAGTTTCCATAGAAACAATAGTATAAAATCAAAGTCTTCCAGTTGACTGATTTATTTAATGTTACAACACCCCATGACAATGAAACTATAACTGTTACTTTCAAATATAATAAGTGACTATATGTGTGGGCATGTAATGCATGTATACAAATCTTTAACCTTATAGTCATATACATACGTATCAGTAAGTACCTTAATTTTTCCATTAAGATAATAACTATGCTGACAAATTTTATAGGAGGGAAAAAATAAAACTATTTTCAGAATCCATAGATTTTGGCTCTTAAAAGTACTTTAAAAATAATGATGAGAATATTTACTGTATTTATATGCCCAAAATATTACCAATGTCAAAACTTAAATCAAGGCATGTATTTATGTGTGCTATTTTGATTGAACTTTGATAAAGGAGCATAGTATCCCTTAATCAACGAATATGGAAGTTGTATGAATAAAGAAGAATATGTTGGTATTTATTTGTGTTTTAAATTTCTGCTGCAGTTGGCTACAAGCTTTTGTGATCAAGATATATTATTTGTTAGGTTTTTCCCTAGTAATCAACTTTCACAAATAAAGCAATTGGACTGTGTTAAAGTACTCCAGAGTTTTTATTATACCCAGAAAAAATAAATTGCATTTGACTTTGATTAACCCTCAAAATTTAAGGAGATGGCTACGTTCTCATAATCATAAATCAAAAGTAGTCCTTAGAGGTATTATCTACCTTCAATTATGATGGCATTTACCAACAAAGATTAGCAAAGGAATGATTTCAATAATATCATGGAATGAAAGGAATGCATTTTACTCATCTCTAACAATTCCTTTCTAGTGCTTGTAAGTATTTGATTCAGTACATGTGGCATCATAGAGCTTAGTAAAGAATGGTTCACCAAATGGATATCAACAGTAGGAGTGAATGGAGAAGCTTATTTTAGAAGTCCGTTTTTCAGTTACGTGTTTGTTCATTCATTTCCTCTTCTGACCCTTGACACCAGCACTGCCCCAGTTCAAGCTATGACTATCACTGGCCTGCTTGACAGCAAGAATAGCTGTCCCACTTAACTCACCTTCAAACCATTCAATAGACAGTAGCTAGAGGATTCTCTTTAAAAGGAAATCATCATCGCTGCCTTACTTAGGACTCTTCAATAGATTCTCATTTTAAAAAGAAAGAAAACACTTCGACTCTTAAATAGGGCCCAAAAGTCCCTCAGTAATCTGGTCAGTACTTACCTCTCTAACCTGGTTCTACGTGTTGTACCTTTGCTCATTGTGTCAGTTCCATGAGGGCACTAGTCTATTTTCTATCTCAAGACTCTTCTAGAATATTCCTCTCTCAATATTTACCAGATGGGTTGATCATTATTCCTTGGAGCTCCCCTTAAATGTTGTTATCTGGGAAAGGCATTCCCTGACTATGAACCTCTAGGAGGTTGCCTGGAACTCTTGCTTTCTATGCCATCTATTTTGTCCATTTTATAACATAACTATTTTGGCATACATATTCAGCTACACCAATGATCACAACAATTGTTTATTTCCTGCTTTCCCACAAGACTAAATGCTTAATGGAAACAAAGATTATATCATTTTGCTCATTTTATGTATCCCTCCCACGTTTCTGAGCAGAGGAGTTCCTTTTTTTCAGTTCCAGTAGGTATATGAGGCTACCTGTTGCCTATGATAAAAAGAATCCTTCCAGAAAGTTTTACTTGAGTGACTTGTACTGTGTTAAAGAAAGGATTAAGCCTTTTAAAATCCCTTCTGGACCTATTTACGACATAAAGATTTAGAACATAGGCTGCTTTATTATAGCTCTAAGATAAGCTTTAAATATGCAGTAATTTTCCATGTGGCATATAAATCAACTCTCCCACATGGAAAGTTGCTAAATTCTTAACAGAAGTAGCCCCTAGAGAACTAGTTTTTCCTTCAATTTAAGTATATCTCACTTTATATAATTTTTTCCTAAAATTTAAATTCAAGTATTTAAAAATTACATTTTTTAAAAATCAAAATTCAAATAAGCCCCTTTTGTGTGTAAGGCATCATCATAGCCACGTGGGTTGAAAAAACAAACCATCCTACCATTGATCAGAAAAGGCAGGCCTTAAATAAATTAAGGCACCAGAGTATACTACATATTTGGATAGAAGTACAGTTATTTCCAGAAAGATATCACAAGGGGACCTCATCCAGCTTAAGGGTCAAGGAGACATATTTAGGCCAACTCTTATAAGGTCTCAAAAAGTTTTTTTTTTTAAAGATTTTATTTATTTATTTGAGAGAGAGAGAATGAGAGAGAGAGAGCACGAGAGGGAAGAGGGTCAGAGGGAGAAGCAGGCTCCCTGCTGAGCAGGGAGTCCGATGCGGGACTCGATCCTGGGACTCCAGGATCATGACCTGAGCTGAAAGCAGTCGCTTAACCAACTGAGCCACCCAGGCGCCCTCAAAAAGTTTTTATGCTGAACAAACAAGGCAGAAAATTTTAAGTAGATATAACCAAAACATATAAAGAACTTTTAGAGAACTGGAAGAAATTCGGGGTAACTGAAATACACAACGTGACAAAAAAGCAGAGAATAAGGTCTAGAGCAGTGTCTAGCTAATAAGTGGCAGTCAATAAATATTTGCTGAATGAACAAAGCTGGTGAAGAGAGATTATGTCATGTTAAGAAGTTTGTATTTCATCCTAAAGGCAATGGGATACCTGTTGTTGACAATTGCTTTGGTTTCAGTGTGAAGAATCACTTATAAAGTGGTATAAGATGAAAGGCAGGAAGGATTTAGGAGTTTTTGGTCATAGTTCAGGGGAGAGATGAGGGATGGTGATAACAGGATGAGAGAAAAGGGAACAGATCCAAGAGATATTTAACAGTTGGAATCAAGAGAACTTGTTGATTTAATGAATGAGGAGAGGAGGATTTATGGATGACATCTAGATTTATGGCTATATGGAAGGATGGTGGTGTCATTCACTGAGGCAAAGAATACTGAAGGCAAAGCAGGCTAAGAGGGAAGATGACAGGTTCAAATTTGGAGATGTTGAATTTAGCATGACAAACAGACATCCAGAGATAACCAAATGGAGCTCTCTCTGGGGCAGCTAGATTTATAGATCTGTAACTCAAGATATGAGCAGGGCCTGGAGAGATATATTTGACAGTTATCAACACATAAATGATAATTATAGCCAGAGGATTAGACGAGTTTGTACAGACTTTTGGATAGGATGAAGAGAATCACAAAGTACCCAATCATAAAGGAAGCGAGTTGAGGACTGGGTTCTAAGAAATACCAACATTTAACAAATGGATACAAATGAGTGAACTTGCAAAAGAAACTTTGGAAGAGATTTCAAAGGAGCAGGAGAAAAACTAAGAGTGAGAATGTTACAAACATTAGAAGAAATGAATATGTCAGGTAGAATGGAAGGACATCAGTATCAAATGCTATCTACAAGTCAAATACAATATGAATTTTTAGTGTTGTACTGGATTTTGTGTCCAGAAAGTCATTATGGATCCTGGAGAGAACAGTTCTGGTTTGATGGTAAGAGAAGCCACCCTCCAGAGGTCTGAAGTGTGACTGGCTGCTGGAGGCATTAAAAAGATTCCACAAAATGTTCCTAGGATTCACCAGGAAATGGGAAAGTACATGATAGGGCATTCAGGATTTAGAAAAGCATTTTTTTTTTTTTAAGCTGGTGAGGAGTTGAGCATATTGAATGCTGCTGAAAAGAGTTAGGACATGAATAATTAGAACCTATGCAAAGAAAAAAAGATGACATGACATGAATACAAAGCATTTCTTCAGTGGGAAGCTAAGGAGGGTGTGGTGGCAAATAAGATTATTTTATTATTGTTTAGAACTGATGAAGCATAGTAATAATGAAAAGCAGACTTTTAGTCCTTTTTCTTACTATTTTTAACATTTCTGTAAGAAGTGTACCTTTTTTACTGCCTCCACCCAGAATGAGCTCTTCCCCATACCTACTACTTGATACTTTACCATATCGATTACTTTGTTTACAGATCTGGATTTTCATACTCTTTACAGGGTGTGTTTTGCTTGAAGTCAGATGTGAATGTATTAAGTAACCTCCCCCACCCCCACTCTCACCAAATCAAATGGAGAAAAACGTGTGTACGACTATAGAAGCAAATTCCTTAAGGTTAATTAAAAAATTATTGATAAGGAAAGCTACTGTTCTTAAATTCTGGGATTCTGACTGCATTAAGGCCAAGTTATCCATTCTAAAAGGTAGTGCCACTGAGTAAAAGCAGCCTTTCTCTAATAAATAAAATAAAATAGGTACTTATTATATTGGACGAAAAATGGCAATATTTCTCAATATACCTTTGGGAGGGTGGTCTGGACCGTTCAGCGCTCCCTGAATAGCTGCCTGGGCAGCAGAGTTCTGGGCCTTCAGCATTTCAATGGTTTCTCTTAGTTCTATAAGTTCAGACTCCTGTGAAACAAACAGAATTTAGAAGTTTTAGTACCTAGAGAGAAAAGATAATCCACAATCCACAATCACATGGGTTTCATTTTATGTAGTGCTAACGTCCTGGGAGATTTGAATGCCGGACTGACCTTGTCAAGTCACATCTAACGACTTCTTATTTACCTAATGTAAGGAGAATTTTAGAAAAGTGTCTTGGTTATTCTCTTATAAATGGGATCTGAATAGTCTTTATTCCTTTCAAAGGGTGGCACCTAAAGCTGACCAGTGCAACATAAAGCAAGATATCACAGTGTACATTTTATACCACACTTACTAATACCGCCATGATTAGATCACAGAGTTAGCTAGCAGAATTGTACAGGTGCCTCACATTGCATTTACTGTTAGCCAGAAACCCTGAATTCTTATTGAATGAATGACTTCATATTTTGTCTCCTTTATTTTGCACTTGGGGAACCGCTTCTTTATATTCAAGTATAAAAGCAGGAACTCATCCCTACCTCACTCCTACTACATGTCATCTTATTAAATTCTGCTGGGCAAATCAAGGTCATCTTAGGTTCTGATACTTTTCATCCAGTAAGTTTGCTAGTATGGAGATCCAATTTTACCAAGCCAAAGCAACACAGGAATTTTTTTTAATTGAATAGAAATACATTCAATCTACAGTCCTTAAATAATACTAATTTATCAAAAAAAAAACCTTTTTTTATGTGACCTTACACATCAAATTGTTATGAAACATCTATTTTCTTATTGAACTCACGGTAACTTTAAGATGTGTCCCAATGAACAAATAAATGATTTTTCACAGTTATCTAAGTGAATTGTTTTATCAGAAATGACTATGAGGAAGAATGAGGAAGATAGGATGTATGCGCTTCTCCAAAAAAGGAAGTAGAGTATTGTTTCAGCATGGGCAGTATTTCCCTCAGGAGCTCAAAAACAAAGGGCATCCAGAAGTCTTGGCAGTGTCGGCAACTCTGAAAATTAGAATTCTTGTCAGCCTCTTAGAGGGAGAATTCCTAGGGAATGTAATTGTCATTGAGCATTTTCTCTATCATCTTTGGCAGCAATCCAAAGAATCAGGCTCAGGTTCTTCACTCCATATTAAATAGTTTATTCCTACTCTCCATCTCCCAGAATATATTAAAAAGGTAAGATCAGGACAAGCACCTTTGGAGGAAACAGCTTCAGATATAAGAACATCCAGAGACTATTCTAACCTTAGGCACTTAAAAAAAAAAAAAACAAAAGAACCAAAAAATAAAAAAAACGGGCAACGCTAATTCAAATGACAACCAACTTTATAACTATTTTCATTGGATATCTGACATCTATCTAATAGATGACAGATATTTAAAAAAAATAATAAACCCTCTTACAGACTTCTAATAGTTTATAAGTCAAAGAATCTCATAATGAACAATTGGTAGCAACCTCCTAGATTCACAGCTGGATCTTCAAATATTTGACTGTAATTTAATTTGCATATATTTATCATGAAGGAAAAATAACATGTTTGTGGAAAATTTCCACTGCCATAATTCAAAATTCAGATCCAATTCATCATGATTTCTCAGTCTCTCCAAGTTCTATCTATAATTTTGTCCCTTGCTCAATTAGTAATAGATAAGTTTTCCAAAATTTGATATATTTCCCATTTAAAATAAATCTCCTAATAGATAAAATGTTTACTGAAATTCATTCTACCTTTACCAGAAAACTATTCACAAAAGGAACTCTATAGTGCATACTTAATGAATCATATAATTTAAATAGTAATTTTACAACATATAGACTGGAATACACATTAAATTTTAATTAAAATCAGATTTTCATCCTTGAATTTAAAAACAATAGTTCTTGTACTGTGGATTAACAAATTTGCTGAAATATGTGGCCTTAGGTTGAAAGAAGAAAAATGGAAATGAGGGATCTCATACAAAGGTCTAAAAAATACAGCTTAATTAGACTTATTTCAATGTCTAAACTTTAATCTCTTCTAGAGAAATCTCTTCTCAAAACTGTTTTTAGAAAGATTAGAAGTGGAATGCTCAGGGAATATTGTTTTTTCAGAAAACTACATTTAATATGAGATAGAAGAATGATTACTTCCAAAATTAAGTGTCTTTTTTTTTTTTTTTAAAGATTATTTATTTGGGAGAGAGGGCACAAGTTGGGGGGGGAGGGCAGAGGGAGAGGGAGAAGCAGAATCCCCGCTGAGCAGGGAGCCCGATGTGGGGCTCGATCCCAGGACCCTGGGGATCATGACCTGAGTTGAAGGCAGACGCTCAAAAGACTGAGCCACCCGGGTGTCCCTAAAATTAAGTATCTTTAAAATAAACAACAGATATTAACAGGTTAGTTGTTATTCAGCATGGCACAATAGACCCAAAGGAAGAATAACTAGGTAACAAATACATTCATTATGTAAATTGAGAAAATCACGTGTATGAAAAAATTAGTTTAAGCCAAATTATATCAGTAGTTCTTCAGGGCAACTTTATAAGCAAGGGCCTATAAAATATTCCAGTGTCTTTAATTAAAAAGATAGTTAAATTTGACACTGATAATCTATCCAAACCTGAACTAGGTATCTCTTCATATCTGCAAAAATCCCTTCCTTCTTTCTTATTTCAGTTAATGAGATCCACCTTCCACATCACTCAAACTAGAGCTATCCCTTTCACTGAGTCTTCCCATATGATTTCTCCCTTTGCTTTAAGTATTTTTCTCACTATTAAAGGCCCTGGTGAAATGCCTATATGCTTGAAACCTCTTAGCTTTCCCTTCAGAAAAAAAGGACCCTTCTCTGTACTTCCAGATCATTTAATGCATTCAGCGTATTTAGTTGTTGTAGACTTTGTCTTTTCACTGAGATTTATGATCTCAGTAAATGTTGGGATGATTTTGTTCAAATGTTCTGGTCTATGTTAAACAGGTGTTTCTCCCCTTCAAAGAATAATGTAAAGCTTCAATTCTATGTATGTTTTAACAAGAGGGTGTTTAATCACCTTTGGTGCCATATTAAAACATCAGTGACTTTATTATTCATTATAAACAGAAAGTCTGGATATGGCTAAATCGGTGAAATCATTTCCTTTGGATGGCAACAAAGTCAGGTTTCCCTTTCTCTCTTTTCCAGCAGTAAGTATATGAAGATTAATATAAGCACTTTAAAATGAAAACTTGGCTGAGACATAGAAATTGTTTTATAATAGTTTTTTTCTAGTCTTCCTTTTTTTCTCCTTCATAATTACAGTTGGTGGTTCACATTTATTTTTAAACTATATTTTTCTTTTTCAAAAAAAGATTTATTTATTTATTTTAGAGAGAGAGAGCCCAAATGGGAGGGGCAGAGAGAAAGGGAGAGAGAATCCCAAGCAGACTCCAAGCTGAGCACAAAGCCCGAGGCGGGGCTCGATCTCACAACCCCAAGATCCTGATCTTGAGATCACGACCTGAGCCAAAACCAAGAGTCAGACCCTCAGCTGACTCTGCCACCCAGGCTTCCCTTAAGCTATATTTTTCTAAGGTGACTATAATGCTTAGAAATTGCAATGCTGCTTCCAAGTACAACTATGAAATCCTCCTTTTTTTTGGCTATGGTGGGGAATGTGGATCAGAAATATAATTAGAAGCGAGTTCTAGAAATAGCCAAATATAAAACTGTTTGATACTCTGAAATATTTTCATTTAGTTTCTTTATTTTGAAGGTGACCAAATAGAAGATACTTCAGTTCTGAGACTGTTCAACTTTCAGAAAAAAACCTGGAAAATGTATATGCCATCAAGATATGGACTGAAAGCCTCTTCTAACTCAGTAGTTTCCAGTTTCCATTGTCTTCATTATATACCAAAGAGAAGATGGCGGCTAGGACAATTCTGTACAGGATCTTGGGACTAGACGATCAGATCATACTTTGTTGATATTTTCTCACTTTTCGAAAGTGGGAACCAAACTAAAATTGCATTCACCTTCAGTAAGCTATTCAAGATAATGATGCCCCAAACACCTGCTGATCATGTAAGATTCCAGTTTTCCATGAGAGTTTCTCATTAAAAGAAGCTGGATGGAGTCAATATCTTTTCTAACTGCTTTGTACATGTCTCCGAAGCTAAACAAGTCATCAAGGTCCGACTTGGAATGCTTCAAAATGAGATGATCAAATACTTTGTTGTAATACTGGCCCTGCTTGGTGTCCTTTCCAACCTAATTTCCTAACTGCATCTGACCTCTTTCCAAATTTCTCCTGGACACAGGCCTTGCTGAAAATTCTACAAGCTTGGCAATAAATCTCATCAACCAACTTGACCTTCTAGGCAAGACTCTTAAAAATTTGCACTGAACCTGCTTTTGCTTCCTTACACTGACACTCAGTTAAACTTACACTATCTAGCTGTAGTTAATTTGAACATGTTCTACTCCCCACGATTATGTGTGTGCCTTGAAATCTTGTAAATTTTTCTAGTGAAAGAACCCAACCAGCCCTGATTCTAACAAAATGCGCTAAATTCCTCTAATCCCAGTAGTGCAAGTAACTTGATTCCATGAATAACATGGATTCAAATTATCCTATGCTCCAAAAGCCTTGTGAATGTATTTTCTGACTCTAATGATAAATTTTTAGTGAGTGAAAATTTACTGACTAATTAAGTCTTAATTCTCTCAAAGAATCTTGGTGGAGAAGTGCTAATAAAGGGACAAGGACCATAAATCCAGGTAAACTTCTTGATCAGACTATGTCACTGTCACAATCTGTAATGCCTTAGGTTGGGTACAGGGCAATACCTAGAGACAATTTCACTCTCCAGCCAACAAGCATTCATGACAATTATCTTAATTTTTCCTACTTACAGACTTACTATTATGTAACATGTAGCATTCCCCGTGGCTACTGAGGATGCTGTTAAACTATCAGGAAGTGCGGCTGGATTGATCTTCATTAACTAACTTTTATCATGTTAGTCTAGAGTCAAAAGCCTTGGAACAGCTCCTTGTTTGTCATGGATCAGATTCCTTAGACATCTTTCTAGGTTTAGTTCCACATTTCTCTCCACATCCCTTCTTTTTCCCTTAATGTCTCCCTTAATTTCCCTCCTTGCTGTTCACGCTCATGGTGCCCTTTCTTCTACAACACATAGTCCCCCATTTTCCTGGAATTAATCTTTATCCTCCTCTTAGAACCTAAAGGGGCTCCCCCATAACACCCCTACTCTGGAACCTAAGTGAAGATGCAGGGGTCCCCTATGAGTACGCTGAGGACACTATACTATTTCCAACAGCACCCCAAATTTTCTGCCTCCTGAGTGATTCATATACATCTTTCTTTCTCACCAGGCTATAAGGGTATAAAATCAGTGTTTTGGCAAGACAATCAGGATTCTAGGGACGGCATCTGGGAACAAGGAAATATTTTAAGACACTATTCAAGGAAGTGGGCTTGGTCTATAAATCAAACTAACATTTTGATACAGTTTTCGGACTATTAATGCCATATGATTGTTGAAAATCATACTTTGAAGCTAGAAGAAGCCCGAAGACTTGGAATTGAGTCCTAGTTTCATTAACAGTTCTTAAGTATGTAGCCAAGAACATGAAACCATCTTGGCTTTTGCTGCTTCATGTGTCAGCATCCCACCTTGCCTCCCAACATCCTCCCTCTTAACATTTTCAGTGGTGCTTATCTTCACCTGAAATCCTGTACTTTTATCATAATCTGTCACTTACTGGAATATAAACTCTATTTTATATTATAACCAGTTATAAACTAGGATATAAACAGCATGTGTATATATATAAATAATTCATCCATATATGTAGTATATATAACTTTATATATACTACATATATATACATATTTCACTGCTGAATTCTCAGTAGCTAGGGCAGTCTTTCATACACAGTAGAAATTCAATATAACTTTGGTGAATGATTAAATGGACAAATGAGCCTTGGAACTCCAAGAACAGAGTTTCAAAACCTCTGCTCTATATGCACTAATCTTTTTCCCAGGATTGTTGGATCACCAGAGAGCAATATACCCTTTTATCTCAGCTCCCTGAAGAAATGACTTCACTGAAATATGATTAAATGTTATGCCCTCAGCTTTTAGAGAAATGTCTATTTGAACAGCTATTTTGTCTTTTGTTATTTCATGACCCCAATTTAAGAAACTTTACAATAAATTTGTCCTTGAATTCAGTGCCAAAAAGTTTGTCTCTCCGATCTAAATTATGCTCTTCTGGTCAGAAAATGAGAACTAGACATGCCAAGCAATCTCCCATTGTGCCTTAGCTTCCTTGACATTCAATTCTATTCAGTGCTTTGTGGTAGAAATTACATAGGCTCAGGCATCTTATTATATACATTCCTCTACTTGTTTTTACTAGATTCTGTTATTGAATTGTGCCATATCATATTGCAATTAATTTTATGATTCCCAAAGCCACCTTGGAAATATGCAAGTTATAAATCTCAGATTAATAAAATAAACTACTAACTAACATTGTTTGTGCATATGGCTTGCAATGAGACAAACAATCACTTTATTTTCAGTTAAAAAATGGCAAGGCAATTTCAGACATCATGATATCTTCTGAGAAAATTTTATAATTTTGGCAATCTTCCTTTATGGTTAATGTGCACACAGTTATAAAATTCTGTGTATTATGCAGATGTATTTAAAAACATTCAGGCATTATTCATAGGCATTATAAATTAACAAATGCATAGTTTTCCAATTTCTATGAGAAGTTTTATTTATAAATATAAAAAAAGTGAAGGAAATATGGGATGGTAAAAAACATTAATTTTGATTTCTTAAAGATAGTGAGACTTAAGTACTAACCATGATTTCTAGCAATATGCCTGGCTCATGGCCAATGATGAATTTGGTTTATCCTATGTTTTTTTAAGGGAAAAAAGGAGATAAATGTAAAGAAAGGTAACAATTTTTTTGACTATCCACTGTATGTGGCCTCATATTGTATCTTCCTTATTCCTCAGAGTGATTCTACAAGGTAGTTATTATAAACCTGACTTTTAAAATGATGAATGTGAGGGTCAGCAAAAGAAGATTCCACAGCTCTTAAGAGGTTCCCCGAGATTCATACTCAAGCTTCCCGGGCTCTAACATTCATATTCTTTCCCAGTTGGCTGCCCTCAAAGACCTCGTCATCCTGTTTGCTGAGCTCTTAGGCTACATAGTGAAGTGGTAAACTGGACTGCCTCTCTCTCCCCCTTAAAAAAAGATGAAGATAAAATTCCTGTGCTCAAAAGGTGTTTGTCATCTTCCCTTACAGAACAGGTTTGACAGGGATGGATAGTGTTCTCTTTCATAAGCAGGGGAAATCTTTGAAATAGGAGAATGAAAGATAAGGGCAAATAAAATACAGTTTACTAATTACACCAGGCTATTACAGGAATATTTTATTTTCTCTTGAGTTTAATTGGTCTGTTCATTCTGGTTTTTTTTTTTATTTAAAAAATGGTAAACTGACCAATGGTAACATATGCTAGTTCTGTAAAGCTAATGACATACTTTACAGAACTGAAGACAAAACTGAAGCCATCTCTCAGGACAGATATGGGTATTGATTCTGAAAATATCCAAAGCTTTTTAGATTTTGGATCTCTTTGGAAATTAGATGAAAACTGTGGACATCTGCTCATATTATGCACATATGCAGTTTTTACAAATGTTTCCATACAGTTTTAGAGACTTCATCTGTCTCTAACACCCATCCAAGGACTCAGGTTAGGGTCACCAAAATAATGGCAGAGAGGTGAGTTACTGGTCATCCCACGGAAAGTGTCCAGATTCTTTCTCGGCAACACGAACCTTTTGGATATGTTTGTCTCATGAACTAAATTCTCTGTTTCTTTCTTTTTAGAATTCCTTCTCCCCCTCCATAAAACCTTTCAGGTTTATTTTAAAGTTTGTGATATGAATTAACTTGACTTTTCAAAGACAGCATCCCCAGATGCCAACTAATCCCCATTACTCCAAAAGGACACAAATCTTCACTTAGCATTCTGGATTTCTAAACTTCAGTTCAGGATCAGTGTTTCAGTCTCTTGTCCCACAGATGCTGTAATGTGAGCCCCTTGCTTTGTAGAGTCCTTGCATCGCCTCCAGACTTTCTCCATGGGTATCTCCACTTACAGCCATGGTCTATATCTGGGCTTACAGACCATGCATTTGTGAGAATTCTTGTCAGAGTGCAATTCTTGTCAACTGCATAACAAGTTGTTCCTAGAATATTCTAACTCTTCTCCTATACAACTGTTTCTCTTCCTTAACATTTGGTATTCTTTTAATAGGTCCAACCACGAGTAAAATAATAGACTGCCTGGAAAGAACTTCGTGTGTGTGTGTGTGTGTGTGTGTGTGTGTGTGTGTGTGTGTGTGTCCTACTATGGATTAATCTGAATCATATGTCTTTAGAAATTAAAATCTGAAAAGAAAAAGTATTATCTTGTCATTTTCCAATTTAGTATGGAATGGATCCTCTGCCGCATTATGTTGAAGGAGCTGTATCTCATGCATTGTTTAAACATCCTATGCAACTTGCTGTCTTATTTCAAGCCCCCATGGCAATTCTTGGACATACCTTCTGTTCTGCTGTCATGGTTAGACTTTGCAGTCGGCCAGTCATATTCCCTAAACTCTTTTCAAAAGCTGCTACGAGGTGAGCCTGTGAACAAAAATGGAAGGAACACATTTTAAATGTCAGAACCTTATATGGATGGATGAAAACTCTTGATTTTATAAAATGCTTAATTTCAGGTATTCTAACTCTTTAAATACTATGACCACCATGGTTAGCTTTCAATGATGACTCTCCTTTAACATAAATCTTTGTTTATGTCATTTCTCATAACATAATAAAATAAAATTTAAAAAAATAATAAAAATAAACCAGTTTAAATTCAGCGCTTCTGTCTTTTGACATTTAATGTGAGTTCAACTTCTGAAAAGGGATGGTATTTTGCAAATAATAACACCTTCTGACTTGCGTATCACAGAGGATTTGACACCCAAAATACTGAATAAAGTTCTGAGTTGCCAAGTTTTTAGACTTAGAGCTCAAGAGGAGGTCACTGCCATAGTCAATGGACAAATGTTTCTCATTTTTATACCTGCATGATGACCTTTGGAGATATTGTTAGCTCCTTCATTGTAATGATACTCTCCTTCAAGTGTCAGACATCTGCTGACAGCTAACACATTATCCTTCCTTTTTTGTGCATACAAAAAATGGAGTCAGAAAGAGTTGTCTTCACTTTCCAAACTCCTTTCAATAATAGGGCTTTTATTTCTACTCTATTCCCTTCAACTAAGGAAGTGCAGGGAGGCCAGCTAGAAATAATATTCAGTCATATTTTATTTAAGTTTTCATGGCTTTTGGATTTTATTTTAAATCTCAGGGAATTATACATATCACAGTATAAAACCCTAACTCTTATGATTAAGAAGTATTTGACAATCTTACAGCTCTAGAATAGGCCAGTTTCTGTTGGCATGCCATTATCCAACAGCTTCACCCACAGAATATTAAGCATGGAGAGGTGTTCAATCTCTCAACAGTTGCTTGAGGAGAACCACAGATATGTTATGTTAAACCGATGGAATTTTACTGTGCCCTTCCGAAGATACAATGATAGAACATTTTACAACCTACATCCATAATAAACTATGTGTGGGGGGAAATGTGGCAATCCTTGGCAAAGATTAATTTTTTGAGAGAAGGGAGTAAAAGGACTTATTAAAATATATCACCTTGTAACTCTAGCAGAGCTGAAAGGCCAAGGTAACTATTATCAGATAGATGGCAGGAATCCAAAGAATTAGGGCACTGGAAATTTATTCCATTATTGATAATAGCAAGAAGTTTATTGCATTATTGGTAACAGCTAGAATGTACAAGTCCCTTCCGATAGTATCACAATATAAAGGTGTCTCTGTTCCTAGCACTGAGCTTATCTTGTGCTCCCTTCCTTTTCCCAACACAATATAAAGATAATTTGTGGAGAATACTTCTATTAATCTTCAGTCCACCAGTACAAATCTTCATTTTTTTCCCCACTCCCTCTTGCCTCTATCTCCCTCCCCCACCAACTCTCTCTCTCTCTCTCTCTCTCTCTCTCTCTCTCTCACACACACACACACACACACACACACACACAACTTTGAGAATTATACTCCAAGGTTAGTTAGCAGATTTAATAGGATAAATAACACTCTTTTAAAAAAAAGGAATAGTATTTTATAGTTTAAAATGTTTTCAATGACAAGGAATATCCTTGCATCAGACTTAATATATCAGAAATTAGCACAAGGTTATGTTCCATTTTCTCTCATACATAACTTTTTATTGTAAAAAAAATTTTAAGTGAACAAAACCATATTAAACCATATTAACCATACTAAAAGTGAACAAAATGAAAATTCATAGCTCGCTGGTTTCTCACATAGTGAACGTTCATACACTCACCAGCCAAGTCAAGAAGTAGGACAATTGCAGATCCTACAAGTTCTCCCTGACCTTTCTCCTATTACTGTCCTCCCTCCCTTCCCCCAGAATGACCACTAGTATTGTAACATTTATGGTAATTATCTTCTCGCTTCTCTTTATAGTTATACCACTAAGCTTGCATCCCTAAACACTATGTCTTAGCTTTGTCTATTTTTTAAACTATCAGAGTGGAATCATATGGCACAATTTTTTTTGTGACTGTTTTCTTTTTCTTAACATTGTGTTTCTGAGATTCACCCATGTAGGGTGTCACAGGAGTTAGATTTTGCAGGAATGCATTGCTCTATGTGATTTATAATATGTTTGCCTATGATTGACCATTTGTGCTGATTCCAGTTTAGGTTATTAACAATAATCCTGCTATGACTATATTATGGGTTACTAAATCCTAAAATAAAATTACTCATTTTCTTTTAGAATAGTGAAAATTCTGGCCGGAAACCACTGTTAATATTTACTAAAAGAAATGCAAAATTCTACTCAATATTGCAATTTTAACTCCCAAATAACTACAAGGCTTACTTATCGGATATATAAGCTTGAATGTATAAACTTGGAAGAAAATTTTACTTTACTTTCTATGCATATTTTCTCAGTTAAACAGGAGTTCAAACATGACAAAGGAAGTAGGAATGTGAACTTGTCGAATAAATATACTGCCTGTATTTTGTAGCTACTAGTTAATACAAAATGTTCACTATAAGAATGTCAGTTTTCAATCTTTGGAACATTGCTGTTCATTAATTATTCATAAGAAAATGTATAACTGGTTACCAAAGAACATTTTGATTCGCATTGTTCTCCATGAAAAATATGTTAGAAGTAAGTTAGTGAAATACTGCTTTAAATTTATGTGGCCTTGGCTAGGTTATCAGATTAACTTTGTTATTTTGAAGGTAATACAAGGTTAAATTTCTCACCAATTGGATTAATAGAAAGGTAGTCCAAGAAACCAATAACAGAAACCATTCCTACCAGTGATGATCTTTGTCACCTCAACGGAGAGAAAATGGAAAGTAAAACCAATTGAGTACAGGACAATAGACCTTATCTGAGAAACTTAATAAAATGATGACTTTTTTTAAATTGTGGATTTTTAGGGGGACTACTGATCATGGTTTACTTGGTTCTGACTTTTCTCTTAGCAGCTGCATAATTTTCAAACCACAGTAAAATTGTGTCAATATGATAATTAATACTCCCTGACCTGTGTTAGGTGCAGTTTGCCAAGGGAATAAAATAGACATGGCTAGATATTAGTTAAGGGAAGGTATTTCTAGTACATATTGTCTTTAGTTTTGGAATTCTATAATATAATCTGAATCTTTACATAAACAGAATTACTGTGCTGCTAAATAGTAAGATGAAAGATTATGAAAAATGCCTGCATTGTATTCATTCACCCAGAATTTAGTGACAGTCCATCAACCAAAAAAAAAATACATAGATTTATATGGAGATGTATATAAATGTGACTTTACATTTGAAAATCAATAGACGAACTGAAAATGATTCTGAAATTATCATAAGGTTTCACATTATTTTTACACATTATGAAATTGTTCCTTCAATGTTTGTCATTGTTAATATGTGCAAAATTGTTTTCTGTGAAAGGAGATACAGAAAAGTAAGAGTAACTGCCAGAATACATAAAAATATTAAATAGAGCAATAAAATAGGACACAATCCTAAACAAAATAACACCCGACAGATTTTTGGCTAAAAGACCTATATGCTGAAAGGCAAAAAAAAGGACCCTTTGTGACATATTTATTCAGTGGTATCTTTGAAAAATGGAAATAATAACTAGTCTTAGTACCCATTTCTTTTTTTTTCTTTTTTTTTCTTAGTACCCATTTCTAAATACGTAAGAACTGAGACTCGTAAACAAAATATATTAGAACACAAACAAATGCTCCCCACCTGACTTGGCTGTAGGAAGGTGTGGGTGAGAGGCTAGAGGGCACCTGGCTGACTGCATGATATGACCATACATTTGCAGATGCTTGCTTGGAGGGCTCCTCTTTTCTTCCTCTTCATAGGTGGGGTACTGGTCCAGGGAAAGTCAGACAGCAGTATATGCCAACATACCCTCTCTCCTTTCTAAAGACATCCTAGTAGAAAGTGCTTTACAGAGAGTCCTTCCAGGGCTTTCTGCAGCTCTGATCAGAGAACTTCACAAGTGAATGGGAAGACTCAGTGCACATTCTACTGAATGCAGGTTTACTCTGCCAGTCAAATGAGGAGTGAGTTGGTTGGGCACCTTTCTAATTTACCGCTGTTCCTTTTTTTTTTTTTTTTTTTTAGCTCTATTTATTTATTAGAGAGAGAGAGAGAGAAAGTGGGGGAGGGGCATAGGGAGAGGGAAAGAGAGAATCTCAAGCAGATTCCACACTGAGCACAGAGTCCAACATGGGGCTCCATCTCACAACCCTGAGATCAAGACCTGAGCCAAAACCACAAGTCAGATGCTTAACCAACTGAGCCACCCAGGCACCCCACTGCTGCCCCTTTTAACAAAGTGGGAACAAAGCATTTTAATAGAGAAGCAGGTAAGTTTCAAATTTAAAAATTAAAACATGGATTACTGTGTTGACTCTCTATAAATATAATTATGCCAGGCCCAAACACAGATCAATTGACAGATCAGTTACCAAAAAAACCCAAAAAAACAAATTAAGGAAAATCATTTTAGTCCTGAGAGAATGATTAAAATATTGAGTAAAAAATGAATATCTAGACACTTAAATGATCATTAAATAAAAAAAAACAGTTAATGATATTTTCTACAGAGCCAAATCCTCTGTAATTCATCCTTATAAAAATCATGGATCTTTTACTACTTCACTTCTATACAACAATGCTCACTGTAGTGATCTTATTTAACCAAGAGGTAGAAAGTTTACTTTTGGTCTAAAGAAACTAAAAAAATACAAGGTTCATCTCTATTTCCAAATAGTATTACAAGATTAAAAATAATTTTTGACTTCTATTAAAGAGTTCTGTACAGGGGCGCCTGGGTGGCTCAGTCGGTTAAATGGCTGCCTTCAGCTCAAGTCATGATTCCAGGGTCCTGGGATCCAGGCCTGCATGGGGCTCCCTGCTCAGCGGGAGGCCTGCTTCTCCCTCTCCCACTCCCCCTGCTTGTGCTCTCTCTCTCTCTCTGCCAAACAAATAAAATCTTAAAAAAAAAGAGTTCTGTACAGATATAATTTTATTCAGTCTTATGATTAATTTAATTTCTGTACATGTATATTACAATATATGTATATATTACACACATCAACAGATATTAACAAGCATCTGAATTTGTTAATTTGAATATCTGAACATATTCTCTGAATGAAATTTAAATGCAGTATTTTTTAGAACCAAGAAAAAATAAAATATTAATTAAAAATTACTTTGATGACTCATTATGCTCTATGGGATCTAAAGTGACATTATAAACCAAATGCTAAAGACAGTAAGTTCAAGATAATTTGCAGTTAATAGGTAACTTATGAGTAATTCAAATTTCTAAATGTATAAAGGAGATTATATGTTTAAAAATACAAATTGACATAGATATACAAGACTGCTGAGTAGTAATCCATGATAGAGAACTACCATAGTTTTTTTTTCTTTTTTCTTTTTTTATTATTATGTTATGTTAATCACCATACATTACATCATTAGTTTTTGATGTAGTGTTCCATGATTCATTGTTTGCATATAAGAACATAGTTTATTTTATCCAATGACCTATGAAGGGATATTTGGTTGTTCGCAATGTTTTAAAAATAAAGTTGCTATGTACAATTTTTTGTATGGCTCTTAGGTGATTTCAGATTTAAAAATGCATTATGAAGTAAAAAAGCATGCAAAATAGGATATAATTTAGACTCCTATCCTTGTGCAAAAGACACTACTAAGGATAACAAAGATGTGGCTAGGGGAAGCTGGGGACATTTGGACATTTTCTCTAAGATCAGCACTTTTTAAACAAAATCATCTATTTGACATTAGTTCCTCTAATTCTGTATTCATTCCATTTTTCATTATTGTTCCTTGAGGAGACATTATAGATGCTTTTTTCCTAATAGCCCCCTTCCTCCATGACATCTTAATACCATAGATACATTGGATACCTGCTTATGTATTCTATGTAAAACTGTGGTTTATGCATAAAAAGAGTAAGTTTTCTCACCACAAAAACCAATTTTCAACCTCTGGTGGTCATATCAACACTCCGCTGAGAACACATGAGCCAAAGTCATGAAAACACGTCAGTGAAAATCAGTGTGGCATGCATGATTGGAGCAGAAGTAGTAGGTAGCCAATGACTGACACCTTTAAAAAATTTTTGCTCCAACAATGGCACAGAGTCAAATTTCAGGACTGCTCCCTTATGTTATAATTTGGTTGCTCCTCTGCGTGTGTGTGTGTGTGTGTGTGTGTGTGTGTATGTGTACAAGCCTTTGCAAGTGTGTACATGCCTATATGTATTCATGGCTATAAAAAAGATCAATGTTGAAAGGAAATATAAGAAACCAACAATTGAACACTACACAGCCATAAAAAAGGATGAGATTGTGCCTTTTGAGACAACATAGATGGACCTTGAGGTATTATGCTAAGTGAAATACAAATGAGAGAAAAGAGAAAGACAAATGGCATATGATTCTACTCATAAATGAAATCTGAAAAAAATGAACAAGCAAAAAGCAGAACCAGAACTATAAATACAGAGAACAAGTTGATGGGGGCCAGAGGGGAAGGGGTTGGGGGGCTGGGCAAATAGGTGAATGGGAGAGGGAGACACGGGCCTCCGGTTACGGATGAGTAAGTCACAGGAATAAAAAACAGCGTGAGGAAGTCAGTGATTAGTGAGGTAATGGGACAGAGGATAGCAACTCTTGCAGCGAACGTAGCATAATGTATAAATCTGTCAAATCACTAAGCTGCACACCTGAAACCAATGTCACGTTGTGTGTCAACTATACTCCCCCCCACCCCAAACCAACAACCATATTTAGGAAGGGTGTCTGGGGGAAAAACAAATATACATTTTTTTATTACACTCTTCTTTTAGTTTCAGTTTTCCTTTTTAATACCACATGCATGTAATGCTTTTGAAATGGTAATAGTTTTAAAAATAGTAAAAGCCCAAATTCCATAATGTATAGCAGATGTTTATTATCCTAATATTTGCATTTATAAACCCATGCAAGAGACATTTACACAATAAAATAAAATCCCGACGAGTCATTAAAGACATCTGCAAACATCTTGATAATCCAATGCATAGGGTCTGTCACTGAGCCTTCCTCTTTGCAGATAAACACAACCCAGCGTGGTTTTGGCATTTACATTGTCATATGTCCTCTGGGGACAAAGTCAGGAACGTAGACAGAGTGTTTTATACTATTATTCATCTAGCCTATAGTATAAAATTTATAGCGGCTTCTTAACTATTTCTTTAAGACTTATTCTTAGACACACACTATAGCTTAAATAATTCTGTTCTCTTCCAGTATTGCCTAAAAATTCTTTAAAACCTGCTATTATTTTTATATTTTTTATTATGTTATGTTAATCACCATATATTACATCATCAGTTTTTGATGTAGTTATATGCAAACAATGAATCATGGAACACTACATCAAAAACCTGCTATTATTTTTAACAATCCCCCAACAACATCTATAAAAATAAATAAAGACAATCCCAAATGAATTTGATTCTCCCAAAGTTGAGAAGATAAAATCCATTCAAATGGAGTGCTAAAATGAATCCGCAGTGAGTGAAATGACTCACATGCTGTGGAAGTTATATTACACAATAATTTTTATCCTTAAAATCTCTCTTAATCAAGTCATACCCCATGGGCCTACACCTGCTCTCTCCTGCTATGTCATGCTTTGTCCAGGACACAGAAAACCTCAGTGGAGAGCAGGGATTGGTGAGGCAGACGAAGGGCCCAAAACTACATGGTCTGACTGAGCAGATTAACGTTGAATGGAGGTGGCAGGACATATGGCAAAACAGCGGGAGCTTCCTTACCCCTCACTGGTGCTCCTAACACTACTGTTCCTTAGGACCAGGCACAATGCCACATGTTACCCTGTATTATTCTGCATCTATTCGGAGGACTTCCTGGCACACTGAAGGAGATTCAGTAAATGTTAATATTATCAATGATCTCCATTGGCATCATTTTTGACACTTTCAGTGGGTCAAACTGCTGTGAGGAGGCTACCAAGGTTTTTAAGAGAACTATCTCTCATTCAAAATATAATTCAGATACCCAAGTTTAGACCTAAGTTATTTATTTATTTATTTTTTAGAATTAATTGGATGCTTAACTAACTGCCAGTAAATCGTGCTGAAGAAAGCAGGGTGCATAGAATTGTTTATCTTCCAAATCTAATCACTATCAACTCCCAACCATATTGTGGCTTGAAAAAGAATCTATGGAGAGTAATAAAAAGGAGACATAAGAAAATAAATAACCCTTGAAACTGGTACTAATGTTCCCAGCCTTAGAAGAAACAAAAAGCTCTTTTAATCACACCAACTGGGGTTTACATTTCATGACTCAGTGTGCAGGAAAGTTTACCTTTATAGGAGGGACTGAAGACTGTTTATTTTTGGACACTTAAAGTTTGTATGTCTGTTACCAAAATTATCACATTTACTACATACAAATCTGTTTTGATATATCAAAAAATAATCAAAAGTGACTTACATTTGCTGACAGTTGAGATGTGAGAGTAGCAACTTTTTCTTGTGATGCAACCAGCTCTCGCCGCAGTTTGTGGATTTGCTGAGTGTAATTTTAAAAAAAATCAACTCAATACGCTAGTATTTTTACTTAAAACTAAGAATTCAATCCAAGAAAGCAAATACTATATTTCGCTCATGCAACCCCTTAATTAGTGTATCAGCACCAATTCCTGAAAAACCAAAGAAATGTGAGCCCTAGCTATATGGTAACAGTCAAATGCCACGTGTAAGGAGAGGTAAGTGATATGTTTAAGGTTAGGACTCAAATGTGCAAATTAAAGGATGCTTGCTTTCTCCATTGTCCTATCTGCCTGACTCACGAATCAGTTTACTTTCTCTACTGATTCTTCTAGCTTAAGGAATTTGTGATAATAAAACTCAGGCAGTAAAATATTTTCTTTTTAAAAATTAAACATACATGTACACATTTTTTCTAGGTCTTCTTTTAGCAAAAAGTACTGAATGTTCTAGCATGGAGTTTTAGCAAAAAATACTCAGTTTTTTTTTGGTGTGTGCTTATTTTAATTTTCTGTAGTTTGGCAACTTCTCAGAAGCTGTAGAATATCCTGTAGTCACTGAAAGTTGGCTCTAATTCCATGTATATTGAGTCCATATTTGAAAATAATTTTACTAGCTGGAGTTTCAATGGCTAACAGTCAGAGAAGCCTTCCCAAATCTTTATTATAATGCCTTTTATTCATTGAGTTACTATTAGCTCAGGGTAGAAATGCTTTATAGATTATCTATAGTTTAAAAGTAAGGGGGAAATCAGTAATACTGTTCAAATAATTAGATATGCCAACAAAATAAATATGCTAGATGTCTTCCTCTTTAGCTAAGTTCACATTGTAATAAAATTGAACCAGAAAAAGAGAGTATTTCATAGCACATTTAAATTGTTAATATAAGCACTTTCTGCAGTTTAATCTGCATGTTGCATGTTCCTGAGACACGTAAATACCAATTAGTAAGGGTAAAACATCTATAACCATCTGAGACTAAGTCTACAACTAGACTTCTGGTCTCAAGGGATCTTAGTTATCTAGATGCCAAACATTCTACTCAAATTCTTCTCATTTCTGCAAAAAGAAGTCTTCTATTGTTGTGGTTGGACTTTTAGAATACTGTCTCAGTTTGAAAGAGCATTCTTGACACAGTTCATTAATTGTCTTTTCTCCCCCCTCTTTTGAGGAAAAGAAATGGTAATCAACATTTAGAAACTCAAAAAAGTTGTGAACTTCAAGCTGGAAGCAAATGTGATTCCATTTCACTCCTGATTTTTTTAAAAAAGAGATACACTAGCCCCCAAATAGAACTTGACCTGCATTCAAATGATGACCACAGATAGTCCCAGAAAACAGACCATCTATTTCATCTTAAGCCAATATAGATCCAAAGAGCCTTTCTCAAATTAAAGTCTCTATTACATGATCCTTTACAATGTAATCTAGGAAACCTTAAAATAATGGAAATTATTTTTTAAAAACCAGACCCATTAGGGGGAGGAATGATACAAAGGGGAGTCAGATAAGTACTAATCAGGCAAATAGGCAGCATTTGTATACCTCAGTAGCCATATTATGACCAAATTAGAAGCGTTGTCCTGTCCATGCAATATAAATAAAATAGTTTAGGTTTTTTTTTTAAACATATTCACTTTTTGGCCTAGCAATTATAAAGATCAAATTGCTATAATCAATATTATTTTGATATTTTTAAACATAGCACAAATTTTACTTTAAAAGCAAAGTAGGGTAAGGAGTTCCTTTGCAAAGGCTACTGCCAAGATATTGATTTCTCTGTGGTCTGATTGCCTCAGTGTAAACCAATCAAACAGTCATTACCACACCTTGAATAAAGGCCTAATTAAAGTCCTGCTCTTCTTGGATAGGACAATTCTTTTACAAAGGGAAATAAAAAGAATATTCTCTCCAGGTTGCAATCTGATTGGTACATGATTGCGACCAAGTGTGTATTTGTGAAATGCATGTGATTGGAACGATAGATCACAGTAGACATAAAGTGGTGATTAGAGCAGCAAAGTCCTGGCATGAAACAGATGCACTGGGATGCTGCTAGCTTCTGTTGTGGAGGTCTGGTGCCTAAGATTCAACAGTTTCATTAATCCTATACAGTTGGTCTCACAGGCGTTGGGGAAAAGAGGCTACAATAAATGTGAAAGACCACACATTCACTCATTCATCAGATTTAATGAGTGCTTACTACTACAGGCAATCTGTTAGTTGTTGATCTAAAACTCCATTCTAGAATATGAGAGGAGAGCTTGCTTTTAAAAACTTCCTTTCATTTTCTTTATGAGGAAATACCAAGGCCTTATCAACTAGAGGATTGCTTCCATCAGCAGCCCTGGAGAACTATGCTACTGTATCACAGAGCCCTCTAGTGGTGGAAACATTCATTTCATCACAAATGGAAAGAGTCCAATATGAAAATGCTACGAATTTTACCTCTGAATGAGCTTTTTCTTCAGCCTGTAAAAGACAAAAGGTAAAAAAATTATCTATAAATAACTAATGTCATTTTTCTCCACAAGTATAAATGAATAACTCCATTGTATAATTATACTGTATTTTTAAAAATATTATGATTCAACATAAGACTAGGAAATACATATTATAGTAAAATACAAGTTATTTTAAAATATCATTATAAATGATTATGAGAGTTATATTATATTTATATATTGTAATTATGATGGTATTATTATATTATTATAACAGGAACCTTTACGATTGCAAATGAATACTTCCTTATACATAAATGATATATTGAAAATGTAGGTTATTTGATTCATGGATATATAATATGCTTTAAAAGCAAAGTTGGAATTAAAAGATGATGTCACTCTAAGATTCAGACCATAAGCAACAAAAACAAAAATAGATAGTTATAAAATTATGCTCTAAAAAAAATGGGTGTAGGGAAAAAGGAAACATTAGATATTTTTCACTCCATGATTATTAGAGAGATCTTCAGCTAGACTTAGGAATCAGAATTTTATTCTGCGATTTACAGATCATAAAAAATGCCAAATAAAGCTGGAGGGAATATATTGACCTCTACTGATAACCACAGAAAATCAGTTTATTAGTTTCTATCTTCTTTTATTGTCTCTAATGATGATTCATTAAGTTTACTGAGCTGCAAGTCAGCAAAACAGTAAAATGCCCAGTGTCAAGGTGGTGATAAAGGTGGCTGACAAACATTTTGTGTCATACACATTATGGAAATGAGGACTGCTGTAGGAACTTGCAGGCTGTTTTGGACTCAGTTGCAGAAAATTCCTAGCTCTGTTTTTCTTCTTTGTGCCGGGCTGCAAAACACCAGATAATGAGTTATGTGCACCATTACATTTGGGAAGCTCCCTTATTCTGGAAAAAGCTGGAGAATGAATAATGTTGAACGGTACAAATGTGCCCGTTGCTGTGAGCCATTTCAAAGTGAAAAAAATCTTATTTCCTCTCTCTCCTTTGGGGATATTTCCTGGTTAACCGATGCAGAAGTACCTGAACTACTTTTTACCCCCTTTTTTCCTCCAGAAAACATAAAATAAAACAAAGTAAAATAAACATAAAGATATTTTTTATGCATAGCATTTCTTGAGTGTTTTCTTTCTTGTATTTTCTCTACTCTTAAAAATAATGTATAGTTAGTAATATAGTGTTTAAATAATAGAGTGGTTAAATAGTAGAATCCTAATAGCTTTATAAGAAAACTGTGTTTTAAAAATAAATGCTAACATAAAACTTGAATATATTATGTCTCAACTTTAATTTTTAAGGAAAGATTTTATTTTTTAATTCTAATAATTTTAAGGTTTTAGATACAGTTTGTTTGTGAATCAGAAGTAGGGAGCTAATTTTAAGATGGAAATTTCATCTTAAAGCAAAAAAAAGCTGGGAGCTGTTTGCCTTAAGACATATGGTACAATTAACTATGACTGTTTTCCCTAGAACTTTGCATGTTTATTGCCACCATATTGTGCCCAAATCCTGATTCAAGGCCTATTAGGATTATATAAAACTGCTAATAAATAATTTGTATGTTTTAAGAAAAGCAATGCATTTTATTTAACAAAAAAGTAAAAAAGATATCCATCATATTTTCTCATAAAAATAGCCTTGAATAAGTTATATATACTAATCAGAAGCATCATCATTACATATTAATTTTATAGGTATTGTAATATAATGACTTTTCTTGTCACTGTTTATTCAGAACTATCTTTTTCTTTAATCTTTGCCTTCTTTCATACCCCGTGGCTATTAATACTAGGTAAGGTGTTATCATCAAGTTGAAACAGTGAGGCAGAATATTAATATTATATTTCTTTCAGCGATTTAGGCTTGGGATTAATAATGAAGGAATGTGATTACTTGCCATTTTTAAATGATGGTTTTGAACCAAGCTCAATGTCCTGAAGGATGGTAGACAGTATAAAACATTTTGCCTAAATAAAAATACATGCGATGATTCTTTATTCCATAAACCATTAATTGGCCATTCATTTGCCCATTTAAGCTTACTAAAAAAAAATTTCCTTCAGTATTACCTGTGTGTTAGGAAATAAGCTAATGAACCAAAAATGGCCTCTGCTCTTATTCAATCAATATAAATTAGATTCCAAGTACAAAACAGATTCAATAAAGTTTTTAATATACAATCAGTCAGAAAGAACCTATTTATTGCAAGGATCAAAGGGCCAGGAATATAAAGAATTAAAAAAAAGCCTCGAGAATTAAAAAAAAAAAAAATCACACAGCCTTCCTCAACTATCATTTATTTTCCCCACTTTTCATAGAGATGTGGGTAATAAGGGGTAGGTCTTTCCTATGAGAAAAGCAACAGCACAATAATAACTAAGAACCCAAACTGAGGAAGAAACGAAGTGGTGGAGGCAGGAACCAGCCTGAGAACACAGGCCGACACCCAAAGGGGTGGATGCCAAGGGAGGGTAAACCTGGAGGAATTTAATCTCAGTGTTGCTAGATATTCTGATTACATTAAAAAGAATTTATCAATTTGCATTTTTAGATAAAAGCTCCAGATTTCACAGTGTTGGCTTGGATTTAAACACAAGCACAAAAACTCTAAGTTTGCCAAAGGTAACAACTTGATGCAATTAGGTCTGTGATTTCCAACCAATATGCAAATTCCCAGAATCTTTCTGCTCAGAAATTCTGTAAGGTAATATACTCAACTTTATAACAAGATACTTTTGAAAAATTTACCGAACTATCAGTGATAGAAGTTTTAAAAGATCTATAGGGGAAGAATCCTTCCAATGAGATTTGTTAGATTGGTGATTTTATAGGTAAATGTTCTTTGCAACAAGCCATCTTTACTAGTTTGTTTTAATATCTTTAAGTGAAATGCATACAGCAAAATATATAATTCTATAAGCTGGATATATGATAATGTTAGAGTAAACATGGTTCATACTCATGGTTCATAAGAACAGTATTTTGCCTAATAAGAGCAGATAGAGCCTAATATTCTTTTTTTTTTAATCAGAATGTTAAGTTCAGAATGTTTTTTTTTTTTAAGATTTTATTTATTTGTCAGAGAGAGAGAGAGCACAAGCAAGGGGAGTGGCAGGCAGAGGGAGAAGCAGGCTCCCCGCTGAGCAAGGAGCCCAATGTGGGACTCAATTCCAAGACCCTGGGATCATGACCTGAGCCCAAGGCAGACACTTAACTGACTGAACCACCCAGGCATCCCAAGCCTAATATTTTTCTTAAAAAAAAAAAAAAAAAAAAAAAAAGAACTTTTTCTCCCCTTAGACACTTAAATTATTTTATGAAGGAATGCCATGCACAGCTGTGTTAGTTGTATACTGCATAACTTCACAAGATGCCATTCACATAGACCATGATATAAACAGTGCTCCTAGAACCATGTAGTACACCATAATTTTTGTAATTTATGGTATACAACATTCCTGGTCTTCTCTAATAATTTATACAAAACCCATGGGACAGATGGGATAGATCTGGCCGTTGTTTTCCAATTTTATTTTATAGGTATAGTCCAAAGAAACTTAGCAATTTGTCTGATGTCACACAATAGCTGCTGATAGAGTTAGGCAACAATCCAAATCAACTGAATCTTGATCCACAGTCCTTAAGAAGGCGTGAAAAATAATGATAAATTGCCTTTTTACTTCATGGTTTACAAAGTACTTTCACAGATATTTTCTCATTGCCAGTGGAATCTCAGTACATGACAATGGGGCATGGAAGTCAGAATGACTCCTCATCATCTCTGATTTTTCTCTTTATCAGTCCACCAAATATGCATTTATTTGAATTGTTTAACTCTAGGTTATTTATGAATTCAAGAATATAATTTCCATCATTTTTGGTACAACTATTTGAATTCCATAATATCCTAATAATAGCAGCTTCTCACGTGGCTTGATCACCTAATCCATTCTTTTCACACATAACACAAGGGTGTATTTCATTTCTAAATTTTGGCATATACGTATGTGTATATTAATCACTTTATTTCATCTCTGTTCACATTTCATACCATATTGCTACTACAACATTCCTCATTTATGCTTTCTGATTGACATCTGCTCTTATTTATTTACAATTAATTAATTAATTAATTTATTTATTTAAGAGGGGGAGGGGCCAAAGGAGAGGGAGAGAGAAAATCTTAAGCAGGCTCCATGGCCAGCATGGAGCCCAATGTGGGGCTCGATCTCACAACCCTCAGATCATGACCTGAGCCTAAATCAAGAGTCAGATGCTTAACCGACTGAGCCTATCTACAATTTTTTAAAATGTACCCCCTCTGTTCTCTATAAACCTGCAATATCCAATATAGTAGCTACTAGGCACATGTGCCTATTTAAATTTATATTAATGAAACTTAAAAATTCAGTTCCTCTGTGACACCTGACACACTGTAAATCCTCAAGAGCCACATGTGGCCAGAGGTTACTGTGTTAGACAGTGCAGCCATAGAACATTTTTATTATCAAAAAAAGTACTATTGGACTCTGGTTACATACTAATTGGCCATTTGTTTTCCCTTAACCCATGCTCCTTTTTTTCTTGAGTCTTTCTCAGGCTGCGTGAAGGCAGTTTTATCCAAATACTGTTTTTGCATATATTTACAATACTATAATCATGCTGCATCTTTTGATGCTATACAGAGACTTCAACCACAATGGTTTAAGTCAGAGCACATCCCCCTAACAAGCAATGGCATTGGGCCAATGAGGAGGGACACTAAGTGTTAACACATTTCTCTTATGTGCTTTTTTCCAAAATATTTCACCTTTCTCACTTCTTATCCATTTGCCAAAAGCAATAAATTTAAACAATAATAGTGATTTCTTCATTTACAGAGTGTAATTAGCAAATTTAATCATTAAAAGGAGAAATTACGAGAAAAATATTGTCTTTCCCAGGAGTAGTCCGATCTTGAGTAAAGATCCAAAGCAGTAACTATGCAAGATGTGCTTATAAAAGGAGGGTCCTAACATTTAAACCTAATGAAATGAGTAAAACAATTAGTTTTGCCAGTCATGCTTAATTGCTCAGTGACAGCCAAGACTGAACTTTTTATGACTCTTTCAGTACTGGACTAAGGATTATTCACAGCACTCAAGTCCCAGTGAAATTCAGTAAACTAAATAGACCTCACTCTTACCCAGGCATGAAGGAATCCTCTTATTAAATACAACTTCCTATAGATCTTTTTTGTTTTTACACATAGGGAAAATAAGTTGAAAGCCTGCCATTTTTCTCTTTTAAGAAATAGTTTTAAAAACCACACTATTTCAGAAGATATGTTTTTAAAAAAAATCTCTAGGCCTTTTAGGCCCTTACCCTTTGGCACAATCTTCTCAAAGACTGAACTTGAAAAATCAAAATAATAAAACGGAGAAAATACCATAGGACAATTGCCAGTCGTGGCTCAGAGATCCGAACAAGGAAAAGTTGTCAATATCATAAATTTATAGTACAGCTCAGCACATAGGGTTCGGGGATTCCCAGTCATACCCCCAATAGGTCTTACAAAATTCAGTTTTTCATGCACTCACTGATTTTCGTAAGTACACAAAAGTCAAGCGAAGGCACATCTAAGTGGACCACGGAGGCGCTGGCCCAGCAGCACAGCCAGCAGATAGGGTATGTGGGAGCTCAGTGCACATTCTTCTCTCACTGTGCAACTTGTGTCAGTATCAAGCTACTGAATCATCTGCGTGCTTGGCAAAGGCAGAAGCTTTATCTTCACAGCGGATACTTACTGTTGAATAAAGAGAAGAAGTGCTGGAGACCAGTGATAATGAAGAGCCATGAACTGGAAAAAGCAAAAAAGAACAAGAGGTGAAATAATGAAGTCTGCTCAGAAACAGCGGGTCTTTGCTGGAGAGTGGAGAATAGGGAAGCAGGGAAGTAAAATAATAACAGCTAGATATAAGAATCGGAGGACAGTTCTGTGGTTATTTTCTCAAGGTCAAAATGTTGAGACATGGGAAGGGTCCATATCTGTGCCCCTAAAATACCTCCTTCATCATGATAGGGAGAGGATTTGACAAACACAAGCCCTTCGAGCATGCTGTGTGCATATTTAAAGCTATAGTAAACTTCCACAGAATAAATTACCAGAAAATCATGGAAACCTAAAATAAAAGTTGCCATAAACTTTAAAACTTAAAAAAAAAAGCTTTATGTGTTTTATTTATTTAATTTCATTTTTATACAACAAAGATCCATTTTCACTGTTTTTCTCCATATACTTTCAGGGGAAGAAGCATTTGATTGAACTTGCTATTTCAACATTATCTGTGATGAGTTGATTATGCTCTTTTAAATGGAGAATTATTGTTTCTTTTATAGTTCTAGTCATAGGAAAAAAATGCTTATTTCAAGGTGGTGTCTCACTGAAATTAAGAATGGAAATTGCATACTGTCTTTTGAGGTCTACCCAAATAGCATCTTAAACAACTGATAGACTGTTTTTATATTTTTGCTCATCTAATATGATAAGCCCAAAAGGTGGTAAAATTGTGCTTAATTATATTTGTAGAAAAGTCCTTTCTCTTTTCACTGTGGGGTAATGTAAAGTTATTTCTGCATATTCATCCATTCAACAAACATTAGTTGGGCCCACCCAATGTGACAGGCCCTTCCTAGATCCTGGGACTATAAAAATGATGACACAATCCTAGAAGCTCAAAAAAAAAAACCCTAGAAAGGTATACAACTAAGAAGATAATTATAGTAGAGTAATAAAAATACTCTCTAGAGCAATGCAAGGGATACTACAAGAGTACATGGGAGATGCTCACAAGCTGGTGTGGAGAGAAGATTGGAAAAGCTGTGTAGGATTGTGGCATTGTGGCTCAAAAGAAAGGGATGAATTTGAGGGTCACTAGGAAGAACCTCTTTAAAACCGACTGAATATAAAAATGTGGGTCAAAGGAGGAATAAAGGACAACTCCCAGATTTCTAGCTCAAGCAACTACCACCACTCTGTGAGATGGGCAAAATGCTAGTCATCTAAAGAACACAAAACAAACAAAATCCCTCATTCTTCCAAACTCCAATAAACAGTATGCACTAAGTATGCACCAGTACGCACTAAGATTTTCAGCCTGGTGTACAGAAGACAGGTGGACAATGAATCAGGAGATCCCATTTTTGGTTTGTTGCTGTTACTTACTATTTATAGGTCTATGACCTCCTAGTGTGTGGCTGTTTCTTTATCTTCATGGTGATCACTGAGCAGGAAGGGCAGCAATAAAGCCCCTTCCGTCTTGCTAGTTCAATAATCCTTTGGTTGTAGACCACAATGTAAGAATTATAATAGTTCAGTGTTCAATGTATGGGCATCAAAAAGCCATCTTGCCCACTCAGGCTGGTGCTCAGCAACCGAGATTATTTAAACTTCCTACACAGAAGGCCAGACTTTCCCAAGCATATGAAGAGCATTCTATCTGTAAATGAGGCACCCTAGATGAGCCATCAGTATGCTTAGCAAATTATTTTTACAGTATTATAATATGCCAGTCTGTGAAGAGAGTGATAGAACCATTTCAAAAAAGCAACGACTTTACATTTCCAGTCAGTTCAATTTTGTCTATCTACTCTGCCACAATCAGCAGACTCTCGGGATGTAATCCACTATTTGTCACAGTGAACTCAGCGGTTCGGTTAATATCCCAAAAGGTAGTGGCAATGATGGTCAACCAATGTAGTGCTAGCAGATTAAACGTACAGTAGTGGCCTGAAAACATGAAATCGATTTTCATAGCTATCTAAACTTTTAGTCAGAAGAGCCTTTAAGAGAGTAGGAAGGAGAAAGAGAAAGGAACAGAGCTACTCCCTAATTTCATTTTCATGGCAAACCTGTGAAGTTACAGATGCAGGAATTAGCACTGATAAAGTTAAGAAATTGGCCCAAGTTCATACCACAAATAAATGGATGACCCAGAGGCTTAAAAGTTGATATGTTTCAAGATCTGGAGTCCTTTCTTTTATACATAATTATTAAAGACTAAGATAGTTGGCTGATTTCATGTCTGATGTTATTCTTTTTTAAAAAATTTTATTTTATTTAAATTCAATTAATTAACATGTAGTGTATTATTAGTTTCAGAGGTAGAATTTAGTGATTCATCAGTTGTATATAACACCCAGTGCTCATTACATCATGTGCCCTCCTTAATGTCCATCACCCAGTTACCCCAACCCCCCACACCCCTCCCCTCCAACAACCCTCAGTTTTTTTCCTAGACTTAAGAATCTCTTATGGTTTGTCTCCCTCTCTGATCTCCTCTTGTTTTATTTTCTCTCCCTTCCTCTATGCTCCTCTGTTTTGTTTCTTAAATTCCACACACGAGTGAGATCGTATGATAATTGTCTTTCTCTGATTGACTTATTTCGCTTAGCATAATGCCCTCTAGTTCCATCCACATCGTTGCAAATGGCAAGCCATTGCACTACTAGGTATTTGCCCCAAAGGTACAAATGTCTGATTTTATTCTGATCAAAGTTTAAATAACTTTTATGTTTACCTTTATTTTATCCTTAGCTGATATGCTTTGTAATGTGTGTGCCACAATTTTCCTTTATGGATACTTTAAAATAATAATTCATTAAATCAAAGAGGAAAATCGCTCAAATATTATCAAATTTCACACCTGTAGTTACACAGTTTTAAAAAAAATCACATACATTTGAACATCAATTAAGCCCCCTGAGTTTTTCAAATAGAACTATTATAAAGTATTCACACAGAACCTTATTGCATTGGATAAGGAAGTGAAAATTACAAGGCAAAAAGTAGACATAATATGAGTTCTAATATGATATGATAACAGAAACCAACACCAGAGGGAGTTTCTGAGAATACAAGTTGGCAACGTGTGGTAGTTTCAAAAGATAATTTTTCTGGTTTATGTATCTTTATGATTCTTTAACTGAGATGTGAAACAAAACATTGGCTCTGATATTTGACACACCAGGGCAAATAGTCTCTAAAATAATGAGGCTTTCTCTATGAGAACACTGGATTTGTTCTGAACTGTTCTATAACCAAGTATTAATCTAAACAATTTCTGGCATATTTCCAAATGCATAGAGAAACAGAAAGTAATGCAGACTAAAACTTCTTTAAGCTTCAGGGCTCCCTAAATGAGAGTTATACTTACTAATTTATTTACTCTTCAGGAATCCTTGTGATGGCGACTGATGTGACAATTTTCATCTCTGAGTTAAATAAAGTAACTCCATCTTTATTTCCCCCTAAGCCTACCTTCTTCCATGCTGTCTCGGAATGAGCCCGAGTGACTGATGGCACGTGGCCTTTCTTCCAGAGACGTGGCACTCCCACAAAGCTGGGAGTCATCATAGAGATCGAAGGAAGAGTCTTGGGCTGGGATGCTATTTGAGCGCATCATGCTGGGCCCAGGAAGGTTAAACTGAGACAGATTGGTTGGGCTCACTGAAAAACAAAGCACACACCTCATTATTCTGGGGCTTAGATGATGAAAATAGTAGGCTACTGGAGAGAGAGAGAATTGATCCCAGTTCTATGGAAACATGAATTTAACGGGTGTCTCTATTTAAGGTAGGCTGACAGTCTGCCTCTGAAATGTTCAATAACAGTTTCAGTGGAGTCCCTCTTTTCTCCTAACACTTTCATGGCCAGCAGTATGTCAATTTCTAAAGCAATATTAAACAAAGCCACCAAGCAACCTCTACTGTTCGTGCTAGAAATACAACAGCATGGCATATTCTGCTGGTGATTATGAAGAAAAGATTGCCTGCACAGAGTCTGTAGGTTTCTTTTCAAGGAGAATACATCACTTCAATGGAAAAAACAAAACAAAAAGAAAACACAAGAAATCTAAATGTCCCAAGAAGACCCTTTTGAAGCTTCCAGGCAAAGACTTTCATCGTTTTGCATCCTGAATTTATGTAAGTTGATGGTCAGTACCATCATTATTATCAGAGTTAGTTATAAAAGAAGAAAATGAAATTTTTCTTTAAATGAAATGTAATATGCATGGTTTCTATAGCTCATCAACAGGTTAATCACATTGAACTCTTTTCTACAGTGTCTAAGACCAGAGTACCACAGTGAGACTGTCAAGTATCACAAACCTGTTGTGTTTCCCAAGCAGTACATCACGTTCATAATTTGAAATAAAAATTTATTTACTTAGTGCTTATTGCTGAAGAGTTCTAATAACACTCAACGTTTTAGGCCAACTGATAATCATGAATTTAAAGAAAGATGTGGTTGACTGAACGTACAACTGCTTCAGAAACAGTAGTCTTGAAATTTGGAATAAAAGCAAAGCACAAAATTGAGAAATATATTTATCACAAATGCTCATATTTAAGAAAAGTAAGTTGTTACAGACGTGAGGAAGCAGGCAGGAACCTCTTAAGCTATCACAAAAGCTGTGGGTACTTTCAAAACCTTAGGGAATTTATGTCATTGGTTTAGAATGAGTCTGATTATCATTTCAAAATTTGCTATTTTTTTTCTTTGACACAGGCACTACATTTCTTTTTAATATAATGACTGGCTTTCAAAACAATAGGAGGCATATATACTATGAGGCAAGTGAAAGGGAATGTCTCCTTTTTTCCAGGCACTATGCTGGATATTTTATAGGTATCGATGAATTAATACGCAGAACAACCCTCTAATAGAGCGATTGTGGATTGGAACGAGAAAAAGGAAAGAAATACAAGATTTAGAATTATATTTGTGGGTGCATATGTGAAATACAATAAAAGGTGAAAGAAACTATGGATTTGTAAAGTGTGCGATCTGTTGGAAGGAACAAAGCTCTGGAAGAAGGAAAGAAAGAAGGAAAGAAGGGAGGGTGGGGAGAAAGAGCAAGGGAGAGTGAGGAGACAGAGGGAGAGTGAAGAGAGAGAGGGAGGGAAGGAGAGTGAGAGAGATCTTTTAGGCACATTCCTTCAGCCAGCAGTGACTAATTCAATTTGGTTGCTAACTGACTGACAATAGATACGCTGAAGGACATTCTAGACTTGAACGTTTATGTCTAGAGTACCTGGATTGGAGTAAATCATCCTATTCTATGTCCACGGTATGGATTGTCTCTTTGCTAAATGAATGAAGTGTTCAACACATTTGTAAATGTATTATGTTAATATGTACCTAGAGCTGAGAAGGTCATTTCATTCACTATTTGGCTTTGCATAATGGTTGCAGAGCTATCCAAGTAAATTGTCCTTCTATAATTTCAAAACATGTGACTTAAATCATCCAAGAAATAATGAGGATTACGGTGAATTTTAAAGCGAATAGTTTGCATTTACAGACACTTTTGACAGCTTCTGCACTGAAACTATACCCATACTATTTAAGAATGTTCAGTTACATTAATGTCTATGACAGGTCTGCTTCTTTGGGGCTGTGGTTGAATAGAAAGATAAATATAGCGTGGCTCTGACTTCAACAGTGGCTACTAGCAGAGGTGACTGAAAGGTAGAAAAGTTAATAAGCGAAGAAAAATTATAGGACAAAAATATGACGGACAAAGAGAATTTCAGCAATGGTACACAAATTAACACAGGGCTTCTATACTGGCTTTGCTTTCCATTTGCTTCAGGCAAATATCCCAATCTCTACCCTTCAGTTTATTCATGAATTATAATTTTTAAAAATGGCAGAATAAATGACCTGTGGGCCCATTCAAAGCTCAGAGATACAGCCAAATTTCTAAAAGGAGAGATACAGATATGACCATATGTTAGGGAAAAGGGGGCTGCTGACTTTATCTTAAATTATATTTCAGAGCAAAACCCCTGTTTTTACGAAACTAAATGTTGATTTCTGGGATTTGAGGAGAGGGGACCTGATAGAAATATGGAGTGGGTTTCTAAATACCTCAAGGTCTCTCTTTGACTTTGCTACTGTATCCAGACATATTAACTAGTGAGTTTATGATATTGTTTTAAAATAAGGGTATTCATATGGAAGCTTACTTTAACTTATTTTGTGGAATGTGGGACTATTGCTAGGAACTAGGTAGCAATTCAAGAAAATTTTATTTGATTTTTTTTTTGAAGAGGAACTTCAAAAGTGTGATATATCTAGATTCAGGTAGTTTCTGTCCTCAGTGGGTTTAGAGAAGAAGCTAGAGATGTCTTAAGAATTTAACTAACAGTCGAATAATTGAACCAGAGATAGGTGTCTCCCATCTCCCAGGTTCTATGCTTTCATGCGTATAGAAGAAGGGGGTTAATTCTGAATAGCTTAAAAAGTGAATATGGAGAGAGGAGTTGAAGGGCATTCAAGGTGGAGGAACCTTTGGACGCAAAAGCATAGAAACTTCCCCTATAAAGTTGTTTAAACAATACTCTGTATGCAAAAGGGTCCAACAAATATATAGAACTCGTAGGTGAGAGACTGGTAGTAATACTTCTACATACTAACCCTTGCAGCACGGTGAAAAGTGAAGCTGAGTAATTGTTGTCACTCATGGGAAGATGACAACGAGTCTCACCAGGTTATGAGATGTCCCACAAGGGCAATGACCAATAAAGTTTCGAACAAGGATGTATTTTGTTTCCGTAAGTTATATTCTGATTCACTTTCTTGAGTGGAATGTTTCTATTACAGGTAACATACATACCAGGAATGACACACAGACCACAGCTTACTTTGGCAATAGCTTCATGCTACTCTACTGATGATGTAACTGAAGTGATCTTAAATTTCTGTTCGTTATACATGACTTTTTACAGTAATATTTCTAAAAATTTTATGTATTAAGATATTTTAATAAGTAGAAAGGATAGAAAAAACACAGGTATTGCAATTGCTGAATGTTAGTAATAATCACTTGCTGATCCTTCAGAAGAGATAATGGTTAAATTGAAGGCAAATGATGACCAAAGTGAACTGCAAGACAATGCTATCCATATTCAAGTTAGAAAAATTCCATTTGATATATTTTTTTAATTTAATAATAAAATAATCTTTCGTTATGATTACATTTTAATAGTACCCACAGTCTTGTCTAGTAAATATAAATTCAGGTGATCTGCAAATCAATAAAAAGGTTTTTGGTTTTTTTTAAAGATTTATTTGAGAGAAAGAGAGAGAGAGAGCTAGCACATGAGTTAGGGGAGGGGCAGAGGGAGAGAGAGAGAGAGAGAGAATCCCAAGCAGACTCTGTGCTGAGTATAGAGCCCCATGCTCGATTTCATGAGCCCTGAGATCATGACCTGAACCGAAACCAAGAGTCTGATGCCCAGCCGACTGAGCCACCCACAATAAAAAGTTCTAAAAAAATAATTTGCATGTTTTTAAAACTGGTCATTTTTTTCTTTAAAATAACACAGCATAGAGACCTCAGAACACCTGATTTGAAGCCGTATATGCATATAAAATTTGGGTGGGCACATGAGAATCTGTTGACATGTTTGGAGGGTCTTCCTTTATATGTCCCAATGGGTGCAAATGTTGAAAATGATGGTAGAGGCAGTAAGGTCAATTTGAAATCCACTGCTATTGTCTCTGATAACGTAAGGCATGCTTTCTAATAAAAATGATGAGGTAGCAAGGTCTATTAAGTCTTATACTCTCTTGAGTCTTGGTACACATAAGTTAGTTCCTCCATAATAAAACCTAGGAATTTTGGATCCATTTCACAGATGAGGAAATTGACTTTGCCAAGATCAGACATAGTAAGTGTTGAGCATTTTTTTTTCTAAATAATAATGGAACAGATGGATTTAATCAGAACAATATAAATAAGAAAATAATGGGGTAAGGATTCAATTAGTCAAATTAATGTCAAGCATTAAAAAGACTGATAGGAGACAGAAGATACCTAGCAAAGTCAGCATTTCAGGGGGTTCGGGTTTGTTTTAGATGTTGCATAAAATTAGAGTTTATTTCATATTCCTATGACTGTATAAAAAACATTTTTAATTTATTTTTTGAAGTTAAAATTTTAAGCTTCTTGCTATGTTTTATAATTACAATTCAAAGTAAGTAAAAACTATACCATCTGTTGCCATTATGAGACAAAGAAGTCCCTCACTGTGTAGATGCAGCAGCAAAAACTTGGTGTTTGATAGGGATTCATTAGCTCATATGGAACCATGACCAAAATCATTGTTTTCCATTGCCAAAGTTTTAATCTGTAAAGCAGGAAGAGTTACAAGAGAAGAGAAGGAGCCGTGAGTGTCCTAAAGGATTGAAAAAATTGAAGAATTTGGACAATCGGTGGGTCCATTACTAGACAAAAAAGATAATAATGAGACTACTTTATATGTGATTTTATAGAACAGAAATCTATTTTTAAAAGAATTGGATCTATTAAATTAGAACCGGCATGTTTAAACTCCTTTCATTACTTTGTCACTCTTCCCTATGTTTTCTGTGACATTAATCAAACGATTTTACATTTCATACAAATGATGCTAAGCACAAAGTAATGCAATGGCTAAATTTGTCTTTTTTTTTTTTCATTGCACTTATCCAAAAATCTTCACAGGGAATACTCATATTCATTTTAAGGAGAGTTTTGAAATGGTATTCATTTTGATCACCTGTAAAGAAGTGATCTTAAAAGTCATGGAGTTACTTTTTCTTTCTTCTTAATTATTTATATTTTGTTTTTCTACAAAAGTATGATAAATTTTGTTAAGGATTTAAAAAAAACATTTTAAACAAAGGACAAGGAGAATTTTTATTGTTTTTTTTAACAGTTTTTTTAAGACTTTATTTATTTGAGTGAGAGAGAGAGCACAAGCTGGGGGAGAGGCAGAGGGAGAGGGGAGAGGGAGAAGCATATTCCCCACTGAGCAGGAAGTCTGAAACAGGGCCTGATCCCAGGACCCTGGTATCATGACCTGAGCTGAAGGCAGATGCTTAACCAACTGAGCCACCCAGGTGCCCCTGTTTTATTGTTTTTTAAGAGGACTCTGAGAAAACCCTCTAGGCTTAAAGTCAGGTGTTCTGGGATCAATTATTGCCTCTGGCCCTTACGAGTGGTGACCTTTTTATGAGTGAAATGGCCTCTCTGTGCCTCTGGATCCTAGACTATAAAATCACAACAGTAGTACCTGTGTCAAGTTGTGGTCATAAGCAATAAACTGCATATCATTTAGAAAGTATTCTGTGAATAGCCAGCCATTAAACAAATAAAAGGTACTCTTAAGGTGTCTCTATCTTTTCTTTAAGTGAACACGTTTTATGGAGAGATCCCAGCACTCCCGTGAGGGCAGGTGGCCAAAGGAACAAGATGAAGTCATGTTTAGAATATTTTACCCAAGTTGGAAAAGTGATATTTTCCTGTGGCGCAAGATGACATGGCAGAAGGGGAGAGCAGAGGGGACTGGTTGCCAGCATCCTGCAGCCCTCCGGTGGAATGGGAGCGCAGCCACTCCTTGCCCTCTTCTTGGCTGGCCTGCCGAGATGATGGAGTGTATCTGCAAAACAGCAAAGCTAAGACACTGAAGCACATCGATGAGGGCAAGGCAATACCAGGACAAGAAAACAATCGAGAGGAGCTTACTATTCAGACTGAACAACGTTCTCAAACAGATTGAATCTAATTATAATTGCTTAGTTCTTCCAGATGATCTGACACCATCTGTGTGAATCTCACAGGAAAAAAAAAATAAAGGATTTTGAAAGGAAAATTATGCTTCTGTGAGATATGTAGTTGAAAATCATAAGCAATGAGCAGACAGCCAAGTTAATTGAGAAGGACTCAAAAGCACAGTGCTTGGAAAGATGTGAAGAGGGTGAAAGCACAGACTAAATCTGGGAGACAGTGCTAGGCCAGCGGCCAAGGGAACTGGTATCATGGCCACAGAAAAGCATAGGAAATGGAACACAAATTGACAGATCTTTTTTTTGAAAATAAAAAAGGACAACATTAAAAAAAAAAAAACACACTTATTTGGTTAAAATGGCACTTGACATCATGTCTTGATTTTTTAAAAAAAGGAAAAAAATGGGTTCACTTTCGTGGAAGATAAATTTCTGAAACAAAATCTTGAAATGGAATAATTGCAAGCTGCTTGTTATTACCAAGGGACTAGCAAGAAAAGGGATAACCGGGAAAGACCTGTTTGGCCAGTGCTCATTTTCACCAGAGTCAGTAAATTTTTAACATCAAAGAACAGTTAACTCATTAAGTTCATATGTGTTATCCCTCTATTAGTAGTTCATTTTATACCCTCTCCTCGGATAAAAGTGTATGGTAAAGGAAGGCCATGGGTTAAATTTTCATTTTAGTTTTTATGATGAACTGAATGATGATTTTGAGATTACTATGTTATACTAGACTAATTCGTCTCTAAATTGACTAGCACTCCTGAAAAACCGACATGAAAACTCTTTGAGTTTTTACCAAAAGGATTCTTTAAAAATTCATACCTTAATTAATAGTATTTGTCCTCTGATGATGAAAATATATTTTCTTTGATTCAAATTAGAGCATCCTTCAACCTTTCAACATTAACTGGCCACATCTGTAGACTATATGGGTTGAGGTTTTGCAAGCATATGCCTCCAAGATGCAAAAGTTAGGGAAGTTAATTTTATTTTAATTTATAGAAGTGAGTTCAGAAATCTACCAAAAATTGCTGCTCCCCAAATAATGATATTAGACTGGATTTAATTTTAATTTACTTAGTTTTGACCTCTACTGGTATCTCTAACCGGAGGCTTATCTCACCAACTCCTCAGGCCAGAGAAAATATCGGGATTAAAAGTGATGCCATCAACGGCAGATACTTCATTGCAAACAAACAAAGAAAGAGGGAGAGAGACAGCACACAAAGTTTACGTAACAACAGAGAAAGGCAGCAATTGTGCTGAAAGAAATATATACCTTAGTCCCTTTTTGGGTAGTGTATTTCTGTCAAGCTGCATGCTGTTAAAACAAAGAAAACCCCTAAGGACATAATGCAAACAAAACCTCCAAATTACACATCCAACAAAAATGGTTCTTTAAACTTCACAAAATAAAATTTTTGTAACACATATTTAATGCTTAACTTACTGGAAAAGGCCAACCAAGGTGACCAGATGTCTATTGTTGTAACACATTTGGTGATAATTAGTGACAGGATTATGAGCAGGTAGATTATGTCATTTGTTGATGTAATTCCCCTAATAGGTTCTATTTACCCACTGCTATGGTAGTTTTTGCTTCCCTGTGCAACTGATTAGACTTTCACTGTGATTTCAAATGCAGGAGAGTCACAGGTGGAAATCAGATAGATCTGCTCTCCCTGAGTTAAAGTGACAACTTCTAATGGGCAGAGGAGATATAAAACACCTTTTTAATACTTAATTTTTGTATTCATATTATTTTTAATAAAAACAAAGGCAGATCTATTCCATTTGCTTAGGAGAGAAAAAAGTAAGACATAATAAATATCGGCTTGAAACGTAATGTTTCTGGCACCATTTATTTAAATATTTTATAGAACTGAACTATGCCATCTTTTGGAAATTCGAAGTTAGGTATTTAAAAGGTTATAAGTTTTATCAGTCTCTATTTTAAAGAATTCTCAACTGGTCATAAAAAGGGATGAAAGGATGTGTCTGGAGAAAATGAGAAATGGCCTCTCTAAAAATAGAAGAGGGTATCAACAGCTAAGTGGGACAAGTCTATGGTTTCTGTTATAACTTCTGGCATGTGAATAACCAAAAGAATACAATTAATTTGAATTTGAAGAATGACAGCTTTCTTCCAGTAGAACCTCCAATGATCAAAAATACACAGGATACGCATAATGGGGATGATATAACACAAATGCAAACACATTGACTTGAAAATTAATCGCTCAAAACCAAAGCTAAAATGTTTTCTTCTATGTGTACTCCATTATTTAGCACTGCAGTAGAAAGCAACCAAAGACATTATATGACTTTATTTATTGGGAATGTCCACATAAGGTAATTACTCTGTTATGTAGATGCCAGTTCTAGTACACATTTTGACTAAAGGAATCAGATTGAACAAATATGAAAAACCTGTAACTATGAACGACAGTTGTGCTAAAGCATTTATAGGGTCACCAGCCATTTTAAAGATTATCTTTTTCATGCGTGCAGATTGATTAAAGCATTGTTTGCCAAAATTATCAATTGTATAAAGTGCATATGTTTCTAACACGCAGAGAACTTGATGAAGGAAAAATCAGAAGAATACATTTAAATTTACCAATATAAGTTAAAACTCTAAGTAGAAATATCTGTTTGACTCTGGATACTAATGGTTTTATACAGTAGACACTTTCCACACACCCTGAAAGGTCACACACTCTTATGCTTGCAAGGGCCAGGCAAGCGGTGGCAAGGAGGGAGAGGGGGATGTTAGCCAACAGTCTGAGGAGGTCAGGCCCTGTCTGTTTAAAGCCAACAAGATGCTCTGCTGGATTGTGACGGCAGGGTTGCTCGATCTGTTATTTCCAAACAAGCCAGCAATTTGTAAAGTTGGTTACTACTTTAGATTATTTTTAAAGTTTGGTTAGGTTACAAAAAGCAGAACAAACTAAACAAAATAACCGGGAACTCGTTATGGCTCAAGAGCCACCAATGATTTGGAGCAGCTAGAGGGAAAATTACTGAAAAACTTTTTGTGATTATTATTTTATGACATTTTAATGAAAAAGGAATTTGAACAAAGTTAAAATCTTTATGAAAAACTATTGATTCAGTAATATTAAGATATGAATATATCAGTAAAATACTTTGAAATTGTAGACAAACGGGTAAGTCGTGAACTTATACACGTCTCTATCATATCACTTTAATTACTTTGTTTACAATATCTACACATTAGCGCACTCTCTGTCAGGTATGGCTCTTTGGTTTGCTTAGCATTCCCAACATTCCACTGACCGCTTAATTCTAATTAAGCCCGGATTTCTGACAGGATCTTATTTTCTCTTCAACAGATCATAAACTTTCTTGAACGTACCTAAAGGATTAGAATAAATTGCTATTGCCTGCAATTTTGTTCCCAAGAAAGAAAAAGTACACCTTCTCATATCAAAAATTATTTTGATCCAGTAATTTCCTGGGAGGAACTAATTAATATTTATATCATATATTATACCTATGAAAGTATTTTATTTTTCACACTTTAATATTCATCAATACATTTCACTAAGAATCAAGGGCAAAATATGCATTTATTTTAAGTTAGCCTAAGGTTTACTTTAGAAAAATTGTTTATCTGGCTATTTTTAATACTGGAACACTCCCATTCGTCAAGCCAGCCTATTTCAAAAACTGATCAACAACAAGATTTGCTTAAAGAAAAAAAGTGACTACATATTTGCCAGTGTATTTCTAAGGGAAAATGTATGTTGACTTCTGCTAAAATATAGATAAAGTAAAATATTAACATTGCATTTGTATCTATAAAGCTCAGTTTTATACTCTGGTTTGATTTGAAGATTACTTGTTACAAATAGTTACTTGTCTACTTTTCTGATTTTTTAATATCTGAAGGCCAGAGAAATAGGTTGATGGCTAAATGGTCAATTTATTGCAGCCATATTGGTGATTAAAAAAACCAGTAATGTGGAGGATGACTTGGGTTAATAAATAATGACCTATTTGCAGTGTGGTTATGAAATTGTTATTTGGACTCCTCGCATATCGGTATACAATCAAAGATACATTCATTAAAACTATAGGTTATTAACAGATTTTCAATATAATTTGATTTACTTGTTATAAGTCTTAAAAATGACATATGAGGGTGCCCATTTACCTTAAAGTGTGGAAACTCAAATCCAAGGTGCCGTAGGAAGCCTAACTTCTGAGATAAAAACTTAAATGAAATAGTACTTACAACCAATGTTTTCGTGTATGTAGTTGGTCTTTCCGTATGCTATCTATAATGACAAAACTAGAGGGGACATAGATGCAAACGCCTACACGATAGTCTCTATCTCCCCAGCTGTTTGTCTTGTGTCTCTTGGCCCAGGTTTTTGTTCATGAAGAGAAATATTATTTTGTAATTAGCAGTCCACCATAAGAACTAATAAGCATAAATATTTCAGTTCAAAAATTGTTCTATCGGGGGTTGTCTAATGGGCACGGCTGTCCGTGCTGGGAGGTGCAGTGGGATGCACTTGCATTGCATGAAGGCAAGAGAAACGGAAGAGCAATGGGAAATTCTGGGTTAGAGGACAACTACTGCAATGTGGTGAGAGTCTAGGTAAGAGCTTTAGTCGATGTTTTGAAAAATGAATCTGCGAGTAAAGCTGGAAGGCTGGAAAAGAGGTGATATGCCATCCTCAGTAACAGACTGAACAAAAGCTCAGGGAACGATACCAGGCATTTTCAGTGGCCAGTGGTGCTTTCACAAACAACACAACTAAGACATGTGGCCAAGAGCATTTTTAAAAGCTTTAGGTGTGTCAGGAAACAAATAACATCAAGTTTATCTGGGAAAAGAGGCAATTTCAGGACATTTTCCAGGGAGAAATAGTACCAAAATACCTGAGAAAGGATTTTTGGGGTGAGAGAATCTAAAGGCATTTTGGTTGACAGTGACACTTTCAGGCAAGTATATTCAGTAAGGAATGCCTCTTTATGTTTTTCATTGTAAGTTAAAAAAAAAAACACAACTGCTTAAACCAATGGGAAACACCTTGTAATACGATTTATTTTCAAGGGCCTATTAAAAATATCACTAGTGCTATTAATTTTCTCTAAGAATTCATATCTGACAATTGACTTTTTTCCAATACAACTAGGATTCCCCAGTGATCTTTTTGCTCTTTTCCTACAGAAGTGCTAATAAAGCAAACTTAACATATTGCTCAGAGCATAATTGTAGAACCCATTTAAATTCGGTCTTTAAAAAAGCTCAAATTATCATAAGGAGCTACGTTGTCTTGGAGCTGAGGCCAGATCATTAACACGTCTTGAGAAGACATCATTTAATACATAAACCCATGCTTTGAATTTCATTCAAATTGCCTGTTTGGTACATATGTACACATTCATATTAAGAAACTTAATTATACAATTATCCTATTCTTCATGGCTTTTTTTTTTTTTTTCCTTCTACGAACTTGGTAGTAAGAGCAAACAAAAGGCCTGGTCTCCTTAATCTTCTATCCCTTCAATTTTATGTCCTTTTGCAGAGTGGCATTCCCACTGACATCAAGGGAATTTGGTGGGGGAGGAGGGTAGGCACAGTGTGGGGAGGACGAAGTGAAGACTTCACCGATGCCTCTAGGAAAGCTCACCTTTCTGAGAGAGTAGATCTCACACTACCCGTTCTCATGAGCAGGCTCTGCACCTCGTGAGTGCCTGTGGTCAGTCCAGACAGGGAGCCATGATGGCTGAGGGGGAGGTCAATAGACTCAGAGCTCGTATGGAGGCTAGTCATGGACTGGTAACTCGGAGTGTCCTTGCTGCCGGCAGAGGAACTGCTCAGATTGGCAGCCCACACGAGACCACCTGATGTGAAAGAGTGGACCGACGCTGGGCTGGAAGCCAACGAGTGACTTAAGCTTATAACGTCTGTAGTTAAGTCTGAGGGCTTACTGAAGAGAGGGCTGCTGCTGCCACTTAGCCCACCAGCACTGCCCATGCTGCCCGTACCGGACGACGGTGATTCCAGACTGCCTTGCCGCGCTAATGTGGTACTAGGACTGGGCATTACTGAGGAGGATTTCACACCCTCAGTATTAGGTGCAGAGGCAGATTTGCCACCTGCCTTGGCACCAAACAACCTAAAAGAAAAACAAATAACAACTTCAGTTGTTCCGAGAGACTAATATCCACATTTAATATTTAGGGTTACAGTACACAGAGCCAAGCGTGCTTTGGCGCACCGAGCCACCGAGCACTTCCCGTCTCTGCGTTAATGAACTTTATAAGCGCGAACTTCTTAATCTTGTGCCAAAAAATCTCTCCTATCACCATACGGGTAAGTCGGTACTGGGCGTCCACCCAGGGGGTGGGGGGGAAAGGGGCAAAACAAAAGCAGATCACACATGAAAAGCCTTGGCTTTCACAGGGTAAGTGATCATGAGCATCTTTCGAGAAAATTAAAGCATTTGAGCACACTTGCTCTTACCTATTTACAGATCCATTATAATGAAACAACTTCTACGCATTCGGTATAGAACACTTAAAATTTGTTTCTTTTTTCTTTCTTTTTTTTTTTCATTGTAACAGTTTAACTAAAAGGAATGCTTAAGGCAAGGTTTAGGAGGTTATGTTACATATCTGGTGGCCTGAGTGACGGTCAGAGGGCAGTTGGTTAGAAATAAGATTGGACACTGTTGGCAACATGTTCATTGGTGTGCATTTTCCTCAAGAAAGACCAAAGGTTTTATGTCAGTTGCCAGTGCTATTCAAGTACATATTTATAATAGTGATTTGAAACACAGTTGGTGCTAACTCATGTTGGAGTTCAGTTCAGAAAACATTTTAGTTTTGTAAATGAAGCAGATGATATAATCGAATTTATGTAAATATGGAAATAAAGTGATATGAAGTAATGGCGTAATGATTACTAACTAATTAAGTTGCAATGAAATCCATATTTCCTAGAGTGAAATATTTCATGACGAATATGAGAAATTGTTTCATAGGTAATGGGCCACTGGAGGGCACTATTGGCTTTTATTTAAGCAACAGAAATAATTAACTCCCACTGCAAGTCATTATTCTTTCCAGTGAGAATCAACATTACAAAAAGCCAGTTTTTCAGAATTAATATTTCTACTGAGGAATATAACCTCTCGGTTTTCAAACAATCATGTATCTGAGATTGCTTGAAATGAAAATGTTTCGAGGCCCTTTATTTCCCAGTTATCAAGGTTCTTGGTTTATTCATTGTAATAAAAACAAACATTAAAAATACTTAACATGTAATGGACTATACATCATACTCTATCATTTCATAGATGAGGAAACAGACCCAGAGAGGTTTAACCATTTGTCCCAAGTCTTTAACACTATGTATTTTCCTGCCACTTAAAATATATTAGTATTTAAAAACAAGGATATCTCACAGCAGAACTCTACATATTTAGTACCAAGACAGTCCCTATATAGAAACCAATTATGCTGCTTATCAGAGTCCTTTCAAAAAAAGCTGAAGCTACAAAATCTCGTCCATTCCTGAGTTGTTACCCTATATGAAACATCCAAATGTTTTCAAATTCTCTCCAGGATATCATACCTTGATTTTCATTAATACATTAAGATATGGTACTGCATCAATCTGTCCAATCTAATCTCTGACAAGGAAAACAATTTCATCTACATTCATGATCACTGACTCACTAAGAGCCAGCAAGATCATAAACGCTGGAAATGAATACCCATAGTCATGAACACCTCTTTTGTTTTATTTTTAACTGCGGAAAGGAGAGATGGAAATCTATGGAAATTTTACAAGCGATTACTTTATTTTATCACTACCCCTCGGTGTTGCCATCTGCTTTTAAGTTTCTTATAAATGCTGTTTGTGTTGCTAATATTAGAATGATAGTGGGACTGAGAAGTTTGAGCATTTCTCAAAATGAGCACCATTTTTTCCCCAGCTATCTATAAGATCAGCTTTTTAAAACTCATGTACTCAGAAACTAAAAGATGCTAAGATATATGAACCTTAGAACATATATTTAGGGCATATATACATATATATATTTAAGATATAGGATTCAGGACACACAAAGATTATTTATATTTATTAAACGGTTCCTGCGTATCCTACAGTATAGCATTTTCTATTTTCCCTGCATTGTTTCACACATTCTTACCTTCGAAATGTAGGTGAGGCAATGTCAGGATACTTGGATCCTGGCTGCCTGAGCCCTTGGGTCCCACAGGCACTGGCAGAGGTGGGGCTGGATTTGGGGGAACCTGACAAAGAAACGCTCTCTGAATCTGAGACAGCTACTTTTTCCTTTTCCTTGTCCGTCTGGTTGACAGTGACGGGGCTCGAGCGCCCTGACCCAATCTTAGTGGGTTCTCTGAGTTTCGAGGTGGAGGCACCAGCCGACTTGCTGCTGACGTTGGAATCGATACTGCTGGTGCTGGACCTGTGGCCGCCTCGGCCAGGGATGCCGCTGGTGCTGGATTTTGAAGGGCGGGGCAGGCTGCGGTACTGGAGGGAGGTCTTGGAGCTCACGTGCAGGACACCATCATCCTGATTCTGGGATCCGTCCAGACTGGTTTTTCTCCCTGCATTTGACTTCCCACCAATGGCAGCAGATTTGGGAATTTTACCCAGGGTGGCCGACCCACTTGTTATTGTTGCTCCGCTGCTTGTGATCATAGTAGATGACCCTACTCCACTTGGTTTCTTAAAACCAAAAGAGCCGGGAGCTGTGGATCTTCCAATGCCTGAGGGGGGCTTTTTCCCCTCATCTCCACTGCTTTTGCCAGCATCTGAAGGAGACCTCTGTAGAGATGATCCTTTCAGGGGAGTTTTGCCTTTCTCAGAAGCTTTGGCATCATCAGTTTTCCCTAATGAATGAGAAATACACAAATATACATGCCTGCACATTTTGATTAACACAGTAATTCTTCTTTAAATGACGTGTAAAAATGTGAATACATCTTTATGTTACTTCAGTTCCTAACTATTTATTTAGATCTCAATAGGTATGTGCTTTAGTATATTGAAAGGATTGCGTACAAAGCAATAAAAACATGGTTCTTAGAGGAAATGTGACGAGTACTGAAGGAGATAAAATGAAAGCACATATTTTTGCAGTTTGTTATTGTGTTATATCTCACAACTCTCTCCCTTTATCAGGATAGCACTTAATCTTATCAACCTAAGTGCTAGAAAAAGAATTCATTTGAATATCTGGTAAGATGCTTATATTTAGAGTCCCCTGGTACAACACTACTTAAGTGTCACTATTTAAAATTAGGCACCATTTTAAAAATAGGGAAAGAATCTTAAAAAAAAGATGGTATAATTTGGCAGAAGTCTTTCACTCTCTTCTTTCATAAAGTATAATTCACAAATGATGTTTCAAATCTCCAGCATTCCAACCCATTACATTAGTGTGATTACTCTTGCCTCTCAGTGATGGTAGTGAAAATTAGTGGCATACTTAACATAAATATTCCAAACTTTCATAAGGAAGGCAGAAGGAAAGCAATCTTATTTTTATTAAGCAGACTTCTTTTATTTCCACATGAACAGAAATGACTCTGGCAGAATAAAGACACTCAATAGCCCCAAATTATAATGGTGCTCTCTGGAGAATGCCTAGATTGTTACATTCATGTGGACTTACATGGTAAAGTGTGTGAAATTTACATGGGAAAGAATAACTGCACAGAGAAGAATATGATTTAATTAAAAATAAAGCTATTATTAAAGAGAACAAAGATGGAATGGAAACCATAAATTAAAACACTTTTGCATAACAGATGTGAAGTGACAAGCCTACCCGGGGTCTTGAGTGCACTCGTTCCAGCTTTCTGCCTAGATGGCGCTCCTCCTTGGGCAGACATGCCCCTCCTCCAGGAACCTGTCTGTGAGATGGACAGGGAGGCTTTCTGCCCTGTCTTCTCGGGGTCTTCAGGAAGTCCTGAGGAAACACCCTTCCACTTGCCAGCGCCATCCCCATGGCTGTCGAAGTCCTCTTCTGTTTTTCTCAGCTCCTCAGTAGTATCCCATGTCTCGTCTGTTGTAGAGCGTTTCTCTGAATCTGTCTTCAGCTATGGGGAAAATATCACAAAGAAACTTTGGGCAGAAAAAGCTATAAAGTGTGAATAGGCCTTGGAATGTACCTTTAAATAACTGGTAAAAAAAAAAAAAAAGCAGCACTGATTTATATTTCAAAAGAATTCCAAAGACTCCTATTTTTATCTATGTCTTCATTTAAGTTTCATTAATTTTAGCCACATAATTCTCACTTGCACATATTAGAGAATGTCAGAATAAATATGTGCAGAAAACCCCAATTAAATACTCCATAGCGGAAGGAATTTTCTGTGTCACATTTAACAAAGGAAAGGAGGACAAGATAAAACTTAATTATCTAATATTCATTCTTGATTTACCATTCTCAAGAGATATAGTTATTTCAGAGATCAATATAAAATTAATCAAGAACTATCTAAAATGAGACTATTAAAATAATTTTTAGGGTTAAAAATATCAATGTTATAAAAAGAGATATGGTACAATAAGTCTTTCTGAGTTGGCTTGTAATCAATAGAAAAAAATACATATACACAAGCTGCTTCTGTTTATACAATTATATCAGATTCAGAGGCCGTGCTATATTTTAATCTAAGATAAAATAGTTTGAGGAAAAAACCCGGGAGAAGCACTGGAGAAAGAAAGCAGGCAATTCTCACCTGGGTGTTCTTCCTGGAGGGGACAGTGATGTTGGAGTAAGAGCTGACCGAGGATGTGGTGTTCAAGTCATCGGTGCTGATGTTATCAAGGGTGTCACTGAGACCACTACTCACAGAGCTGCTGTCATCCCAGCTAAAGGCAAGACACACAGCATCAATGAGCCAAACACAGGATGCACAAGACAAGTCGCCTATATTTCCATATAACATTTATCATGTATTGGGAAGATAATCCTCATTGTTTTACTCTCATGATGAAAAATTATTGACTTCCCATTTTAGGAGAATCATATTGAATAAGAATTGAATGCAGGCCTGAGGATAACCTTATCTGATATTTGCAAAGAATCAGTGTCTAGTGCAGGTGTAGGCTCCAAGGGAGTACCTATAAAATGAATGAAAACACTGCTACAGATACTGCATGGTATCAGGAAGGAATAAAACCACCAATGACTTTCCCCCCCCCTGGAAAAAGCAACATAGCATATAAGAATTCATTCTTTGTTCTGAAAGTTAAAAAAAAAACAAAACAAAAAACAAACCAACAACTGTTCTTTAGTTAGGAATCAGAAAGTCACTCCTCATTCTTTCTTCTACCTTAGTAGCTACTAATGATTCACCAACTCTTGAACTTTGAGTTTCATTTCTATCATATCATCACTCCTGCCATATCTCACAGTTTCTGGCCTGGACAATAAAGAATAACCTCTTATTTGGCCTTCCTGACTATAGTGTTTCTCAATACAACTTTATTGCTAAATTTGGGTCAGTGATGAAAATGATCAAAAATTTACATCTGACCATCTCACTTCCCTTCTTCAGAGACTTCTCTTTATCAAAGCCATAGATTCCAAAATAGAATGCACCTGCCTCACAGGATGAACAAGGTAATCCACTGGGGCATAAGACAAAATATTTGAAATTCTGAATATATTTGTTTTTAATCTAAAGAAGAAAAAATAAAATAGGCTATATTAATATTCATGTGCAGGCTAACATGTGCACTCTCATTTAGTCAATGTGTCAGATGATGCAGAAGTAACATAGGATAAGCAGGGTAACTTGAATGAGAATGGCAGCTCCACAGTTCAAAGGGGTGGGACACAGTTTTCTCATTTACTGGCTGGTTCTCAGTCTATTGTGATGTACTACTGCTTACCTGTGCTCTGTTAAACAAATTCATGCACATGGGATACATATATTAGATACAGACAAAAGTTAAGTTTCATAAAATGGATAAGCGCCTTTAAAAACCTTGCGCAAACAATCCATATATTAAGGGAATATCCTTAATGAACGCATAAGCAAACCACAGAGGAAGAGTGGTGAACTGATAGTTTGCCTACTCTGGTCTGTGTGCTTTATGAGTTATAGCATAAATTCAAAATAATAGTGATATGTTGAGATCACATATGAAACCAATAAGAAATGCAATTATCAAGAAGAAAATAAAATTTGAATTTATAGCAAATAGTGTTAATGATGATCCCTCCCTAGCTGTATATTTTGTTTGTAATATTAGCTACTGATAGCATAATCCAATTAAAAGTGGGCAGAAGACTTGAAGAGACATTTCTCCAAAGAAGACATGCTGATGGCCAAAGAACACATAAAAAGATGCTCATCATCACTTATCATCAGGGAAATGCATATCAAAACTACAATGAGATATCACCTCATACCTGTTAGAAAGGCTAAAATCAACAACACAGGAAACAACAAGTTTTGACAAGGATGTGGAGAAAAAGGAAGCCTCGTGCACTGTTGTGGGAATGAAAACTGGTGTAGCCACTCTGGAAAACAGTATGGAGGTTCCTCAAAGAGTTAAAAAAAAGAGCTACCCTACGCCAAGTAAAATAAGTCAGAGAAAGACAAATACTGTATGATTTCACTCATATGTGGACTTTAAGAGACAAAACAAATGAGCAAAGGGGGAAAAGAGAGAGAGAGAGTAGAGAGAGACAAACCATGAAACAGACTTTTAACTATAGAGAGCAAACTGATGGTTATCAGAGGGGAGGTAGGTAGGGGTATGCATGAAACAGGTGATGGGGAGTAACGAGGACACTTGTGATGAGCAGCAGGTGATGTATGGAAATGTTGAATCATATACTGTACACCTGAAACTAATGTAACACTGTATGTTAACTAACTGGAATTAAAATAAAAACTTCAAAAACCATAGTTTTCCTCAAATTTTAAAATCAAGTGTTATTTCTCTCTTCTTCCTCTGGATTCCAAAATCATCCTCCTAATACTGAAATTGCTTTTACAAAGGTCAATAAATCCAGGAATTGATTTATGCTGTATTGTCGCATATATCACCTGTTATATCCATTTTTTGTGGCTTTCTATATCCTCGATCATCATCTGGATTACCTGAAGTCAGGGGTTGTATTCGATTTATCTTTATAATCCCAGCATATACCATGGTGTCTACTGCTAAATAGACCACTAGTAGGTGTTTGTTAAATAAATGAAACAATTTTACTTTTGAAAAATGCTGCTTCTATCCAGTAATGTTAAGTTAAATTGAATCCAATAATAAATGTAGACTTTGAGAAAAATTTGTTCAACATATTTCCTTGCTAAACAAACTTAAAGGGACAAATTTTGATTGATGACATTATTTTCCTAATCTATCCTGTGATTTTGACTTTCATCTTTGATTCTGTGGATACCGGAATTCTCCCTGACTAGGATGCAATTAATCTTGTTTATTATGGGACAATTAAGTTGAAAAAGCTTCATAAAAATAGGGTTTTATACTGAAAAAAAAAGATAATTTACTCACATAATTAACTCTGAGGTCTCAAGCCTCATCAATATATTTTCTTCATCCTTTCATTTTTAATTTCATTAAGATGTGTTAAGAATTCTTGATGATATTCTTTATAAAAGGGGGACTCTTTTTCTCCTCCAAGTTACAGATCTGTCACTCTGCTAAATTTTTCTCAACAATCTAGGACAGCTCAATACATTATAGATCTGTGGATCTTATCCACATAGATTGTATTTACACATTGGATTGTTTCCAGTTTTTAAATACTATGAATAAAACTGTTAAGAACATTCTCATATATTCTACTTATGTGACATTTTAGAACAGGCAAAACGACAGATATGTAGGATGATCAGTGACAGCCAGTGGTCAGAAGTATGCGAAGATTTGTAGTGGCCCTACATGACTTGATGCTTATATCGAAACTCAGAACTGTAGGGAAAAAATTATTACCCTGTTAAAAACCAAAAATGTAGCCAGTTAGCCTGTTGGCAAATTACAATTTAGGTATACACTAGATTACTAAGTATTCCAAGAATTGAATGATTTTTTGGCATATGTTTTATGGTATGTATTTAAATGTTCAATAACTCAATGGGGCTAGGGATCTATTTTATTTATCTGGTCGTGCATTTGAAGCTCTGACCCCCATATGCACCTCTGGATTCAAGCAGAAGTAGACCTGCTTGAAAACAAATGTATTATATGCTCAATGTCTTCTTTTTCTTCCTGCTTTTTATAATAAAGAATTCTGAAATATTAACTAAATTATTATTATTATTTTTAGAGAGAGAGCAGGGGAAAAGGAAAGAGACTCTTAAGCAAACTCCATGCCCAGCACAGAGCCCAACATGGGGCTCAATCTCACAACCCTGAGATCATGACATGAGCTGAAATCAAGAGTCAGATGCCCAACCAACTGAGCCACCCAGGTGCCCCTAACTAAATAACAGTTAAAATAAGTTTGCAGACTTAAAACTAATTCCGGAAGAAAAGGCTATTTTTCAACACAGTCCTATTTTTGGTGTGGTAGCAATTCATATAACAGGCACTCAGCCAGGCTCTACAATAGTTCATATTGCCAGGTCAACTCTCCTACTTCTACATGAACAAGTAAAACAGAGGTTTTCTTTCAATAAGTAATTCCTGTACTTCAGGCATTCAGTAGTAACCTCAATATCAATTTGATAGCTCATTAAATGTTCCATTAATGAAATGAATGAACATGCATATTACTACCGATTCCTCTAGAAGTACTGTTTTCCAACCCTAATTCAATTCCAATTATAAGAATGTTGTGTAAAAAGTTCTGGATAAGTTCGTTCTTTCTAAGGGAAAAGTAGACAACATTTGCATAACAAAATGAAAGCGCCACTTTAAAAATTATCCTATTCCAGGATAGCTTTGTTTTGTATTTCCATGATTTATGGCAATTTAAATAACACACAGAAGGAGATACAGATAGCTTTAAAAATACACATTTAGACACAATGACATCTGCAATAATTTTAAAAATATGAAGAATCAGCTGTCTAGACTTTGTGCTTTGGCACCAATATGTTAAATCAATTAATTTCTCCTCAAAACTAAATAAACACAAAACCACTTAGACTTATGCCATCCCTTTTTTTTGTTTTGTTTCTATCATCAAACATAAGGCACTACCTGTCAAGTTTGAGCACTGCAACCACTGAAGTATAAATTCTGTATTACTTTAGGGTCATTGACAGAAAGCAATGTAGTGTATTTCAACAAAGACTTATTCAGCATTTTCCTGGAAAAATATTTTATCATCAAGAAAAAAAGAGCAAATCATTAAAAGAGACTTCTGTATTGGAAAAACCTAAGTATATAACAACATCAACATGTTAAAAACAATTTTATAATTTTATGTTAAGAATATTCTTTTGGGGAGCCTGGGTGACTCAGTTTGTTAAGTGTCTGACCTTGACTGTGGCTCAGGTCATGAGGAATATATATATTCTCCTCAAATTATAAAATGTATATGGTTTTTAATTGCAGGATTATTATTTATTTTTTTTTTTTTAGTTTTAGCTTATACCTTCAAAAGTGTTTTTTTTCTTTTCTTTTTTTTTAAAGATTTCATCCATTTATTTGTCAGAGAGAGAGAGAGCACAAGCAGGGGGAGCGGCAGGCAGAGGGAGAAGCAGGGTCCCCCTGCTGAGCAAGGAACCCAATGTGGGACTTGATCTTTGGACTCTGGAACCATGCCCTGAGCTGAAGGCAGATGCTTAACTGACTGGCCACCCAGGCTGCCTCACCTTCAAAGGTGTTTCATCCTGCCAGTGTTCATTAACTATGCAATATAGTAGAGTTTGAGTAGCAGGTTTAGAATACAGTTGAAATGTCCTTTTCTCTATGAATCCTATCATGAAATCCAAGGAAACTAATTCTTCCACGTCTGTGTTTACTACCAGCATGCTTCCATTGTACTGCAGTTTATCTGCTCACAAAGCTATTTTAGCCACAGGATCATGGTTGAAGGCAAAGAGAGTGGCTTGTCTCTTGGAGTCCCAGTGCCCAGGTTGGCATCTGGCCCATGACAGGTTCTCCACATTTGCAAAATAAATCAAGAAATGATCTAGTCTTACATAGTCACAATCTATAGCCTTCATCTGATTCATTCACTCATCCTAACCCTTAAATGGACAAATAATTTTGAATTGTGGTAAAAAAATCAATGGGAAAAAGTGAGAGAAAAACCAGTGAGAGGGAGCTGCTAAGTTTGGGTGAAGAAAGAACCATCTCTTTGAGGAGGTAATTTTAAATAAGCATTATGCAGACAAGCGAAGGGTGAAGAGAGGCCATCTATGAAAGTGGTGGAGGAGAGAGCATTAAAGGAAGAGGAAACAACAAGTGTAAAGACCTGGAAGCCAAAGGTCAAGGTACAGCAGGCAAGGGGAAATGTGGAAGTTCTGAGACTGCAAAAGTAGGCAGGGCTAGCCCCTGAGGGAATCTTACAGACAATGTGGAGAAATTCAACTTCCTTAGATGCACAATAAAAACTCATCAAATAGGGCCACCTGAGTGGCTCAGTCAGTTGAGCGGCTGCCTTCTGCTCAGGTCATGATCCCAGGGTCCTGGGATCGAGCCCCACATCGGGCTCCCTGCTCAGCGTGAAGCCTGCTTCTCCCTCTGCCTGACACTTCCCCTGCTTGTGCTCTCTCTCTCCCTCGCTAATAAATAAATGAAATATTAAAAAAAAATTCATCAAATAGTTTTAAGCGGTAAAATATTTTAAAAAGTATTTTAGTATTATGAATGTATTGGAGGTAAGGAAGAGTGGAAGCAGGAAGCTCAATGAGGAGGCTATTGTGACATTTTTGTTTCTGACCAGGGGATAACACTTAAATTAAAAGAAGGCACTTTCAAGATATATTCAGAGGTAGAAATGGTAGGATTTGCTCTTGGTTGGTGTGACATAATAATAAATATATTTGGTCTCTTTCTTGGATTCCTGAGACAGAACTCCTAAAACTTTTATAATTTCTTGAGTGATAAGGGTACTAAGATCATCTTTTGTTCTAATATTTGGTCTTCAACCCCAGTACCTAACATAGGGCTCCTAAATCTCTTGGAATTTCCTGAGGGATAGGAGCATCTTTTGTTCTAATGAGGGAACTCTTGATTGGCTCCAGATAGCCCACTGATTTTTTTTTACCCCAATTCATAATCATTTGCACATTTAAGTGTTAGAATGAGTGAGTGAATTACAGTTCAGGCCTTACTTTGTGACTATATAAGACTAGATCATTTACCAATTTATCCCACACCTCTATCCTCTGGGATGGGAGAGAGGCAGAAGATTCAGTTAATAATGTATCATGCCTACGTGATGAAGCTTCCATAAAAATCCATAAATTACTAGGTTTGGAGAGCTTCCAGGATGGTGAACACTTGGAGGTGTTGGTAGCCTGGTGCACCTGGGAGAGGGCATAGAAGTTCTATGTTCCTTCTCTATATTTTGCCCTATGTACCTCCTCAATTGGCTGTTTAGATGATGTTCAGTATCTTTTATATATTCTTTATAATAAACCAGTAAATGTAAATAGGTGCTACCCTGAGTTTTGTGAGGCATTTTAGCAAATTATCAAATGTGGAGGGAGTCATGGGAATGCCCAATTTATAGCTGGCAAGTCAAAAATACAGGAGGCTTAGACTTGCAATTGGTATCTGAAGTGCGGGAAGTCTTACGGGACTGAGCCCTTAACTTATGGGATCTGATGCTCACTCCAGGTAGTCAGTGTCAAAAATGAGTTGAATTAAATTGTAGGACAGGCAGCTGGGGTGAGAGAATTGGTTGCGGTGGGAAAAGCCCCAAACATTTGGTGTCAGAAGCATTCCATGAGTAGAGATTTTTTTAGTTTTCTTTTAGTTGGAATGTGTAAAAGAGGGGGGAAAAAAAAGACTTGAGATCTCTTGCATACTTTCCACTGGCAATAGAGGCATGAATGAATTTTTGGAAGAGTAAAGAATTCATCGATAGGATTCAAAACATAATTTTAATCCCAAATTCAGTTTGCATTTAGTAACATTAGTTTCACATACCAAGGGAAACTGTTAGGAGTTTACTGTATCATAATTTAAATGTATAACTCTCGATAAACTGGCAATTCATGTAAACATAAAGTTAAAATCTTTCCATTTTCATTATTTTTAGTATGCACAAAATCCTATTTATCCACGAAACATTTATAGAGACTACATTAATACCATGTGAGTTTTGGGTAAGGAGAGCAATCAATAAACTCTATGCACTGAACTTTTCATTCCCTTTTCTTTAGAAAACAAATAATGATGATTTATTCTATTATAGCATCAGATAAAGTAAGATAAATGAAAAATGAAAAGCCCTTGTTCTTTATAAAATAAAGCCCTAGGTAGATTTGATTAAATGTGATGAAGGATGTTAGCGTGAAATGAATTTATGCAGTCAGGCAGATTTTTATGTTTTAATGATATCTGAGGCAGATAAGAAACATCTATTTTTGTTTTTATTATAATATAAGCTGAAATCACAAGAGATAAAATGATCTTACTTAAAATTACTTTGCCGAAACACATTACTATAACAATGCTTATTGTAATTTTGCTAGCTTCTTCCAGTATTCATTTTCATGATGCCGTTATATGGTTGGAATAGGTACAAGTTTATTTAAAAGTTTCTGTTAGTGATAAGCTGAGAATATAACATATGACCTGAAAGTTAACTCAAGGATTCATTAAGGTCCATTGGCATCCTTTAATATCTTATATTAATTTAAAAGCTAATATGTGCTCATTGTGGAAAACTAGGCAGTCCATACATATATAAAAGAGACAGAGAAATCATCTGCAGTCCCACCCAGAAGTAATCACCATTAACATTTTGATGATTTCTGTCCATTCATTTTCTGGGTGCATTATATGAACGATACCAACTTACCTGGTTGTGACCTTGCTGATTATAATATGTGTCCATTATTCATTATTCACTTATTTTATATGACATTGTCATGATTTTTAATGTCCTCAAAATCTTTCTGACATAATGATATCACATGAATTATTATATATTTAGCTAATTCTGTTTTAGGGAATATGAAATACTTTATAATTTTCTTACTCTTCTAAGTAATACCGCAGTGAATAGCTTTGTACATTTATGTTTACATAAAAGGTTACATTCAAGATTATTTCCCCAGCATAAATTCCTAGAAAGAGAATTAGTGATTCAGAGGATATAAACATTTGAAACACTGCAGATGCAGCCGAACAGCTGAAGAACACATCATTTTCTATTCTTGCCAGTCATACAACAATGCTAAACCTACAAAATCCTAGGTAGTTTCAGGTAACGTGGTTTTCTTCGGTAATTTGAAAATTGCTCAATCTACATTGATTAAATTATGAGATTAAATTTTCTATAGATTTATTGGCTATTTTTATACCCATAAATTGCCTACGTCCTTCATATATTTTTTAACAGTTTAACTTATTTTTATTAGATTTTCATATATATAAATTGTTTCAAATATTTTCCCCCTTATTTCTTGGCTTTTACTTTTTTTAAAAAGATTTTCTTTACTTATTTATTTGAGAGAGCGAGAAAGAGAGAGAGAGAGCACATGAGAGGGGGGAGGGGCAGAGGAAGAGGCAGACTCCCCCGCTGAGCAGTGAGCCTGATGCAGGACTCGATCCCGGGACTCCAGGATCATGACCTGAGCCAAAGGCAGTCGCTTAACCAACTGAGCCACCCAGGCGCCCTCTTGGCTTTTACTTTTATTAGTGATGATTTATTCATCATTTTTCTTTTACTTTTTTGGATATTTTAATATATAAATTTCAAAAATATTTTGGCCAACTCCATGAATCTTGGTTCTATAATATCTTCTCCCAAGAAATTTTGCATATATAATTTGATTTCTCTTCCTTTCCCTTCTCTGATATTCCATTTTTGTGGTAAGGTGAGAAACTCTGATAACTATTTCTTTCTACTTATTATTATGGTTCACTTATCAATTCTTAATATATGAGACATACTAGGGTATTTTTTAATGATTATCAAATACATTCCACTGACCTATTTGATTTCTTTAGTAATACAATGCTGCTCTTTTATAATGATGTTCAGAGGTTTTTAAGGCAGACTACAACTTAAAAATATATATTTAAGAATTTAAGCCTTTTAAAAACCTTCTCAAAATTACAGAAATTAGCTATTATTCTAAAAAAGTATTACCATGCATAGTTTTACCCAGTAGTGTATGAAACAGTTATTGAATGGTTTCATTGTGGCAGATATTGAGAATATAGAAATCAGCATGAGAGTATAAGGATGTGACTTTTGCTTTACTGTGGAAAATGTGTAATTCTTCCTTTTGAGAATTCAGACTATTTTTTCGATATCTGAACATTTAGCTACAGGCATTTTACTTAATAAATAGCAATCATAGCTATTAATCCTCAGCTAAATTGTCTCCCCTTTCAAAAACCTCCTTTATCACTTGAAATATTTTTGGCATTAGCTATTTCTTTCAGAAGAATAGAAGCACCCAAATTACTATAATTTCAAGGTTGCATGAAAAGACAAACGTTATGTAGAAATAAAAGAGCTTAGATAAAGCTCAACAACTTCGCTGCAGACCTAACTGTGAACAAGGTTGAAAATGCAATTCTGTTCTGTGTTATCTTGCTTGAAAGAGCCTACATTAAGGTAACAAAAATTCACCCAAATAGTTTTAAGAGAAAAATATTATTAACAATAAAGAAATATTTTTGCTCTGAGATATCTAAAATAGGTAATATAAAAACATCCCCTATATGGTGATTAACATAACAATAACAAATTAAAAAAAAAAACATCCCCGATTCCTCCACCTTAAAATATTGGGAACACTGCCTTGGTAAAGAACATTCCTTAAAAAAGTCACGCTAGTGAGTGAAGATCTCTGGAAGGGGGTGAAAGTTCACATTTAGAGAGATATTTGCCAGGAAATTCACGTCACAGCAACTGAAAAACAACAGATGGCAGCAGTAACAATGAAAACTTGCAGCAGATCCTGTCTGGCACACTTTCAAAATGGTCATTTATATTTCCTATCGCAAACAGCTAACTGCTGTTTCCTTATATTGCATGCATGGATATGGAAGAAAAAAAATGCAATAATGACACTTGAATTGCCTTAACAGGGAACGGAGTAAACTTGAAAGCAAGGCTGAGGTGACAACAAGCCCTTGGCCAGGTGTCTTAGTTCCCTGAGATTTCCCAGGCATCAACCCATTGCTGATGCTTTGCCTAAACTCTCTCCAGGTCTGAAATGTTGCCAGTGCCTCCCAGGCTACTGTCATATTTCCCACACATTTTCTCTGTGTTTCTGAGCCCTGCTTAGTAACTTTCATTTGATGTCTGCTTCCTTCCAGAAGATTTCAGTCCAGTGGTTTTTGTTGCTAATCCTGGACCATAACCTCTGGTCAGATTTATTTGTGTTCCTTCTAGCAGGAGGTGAGGATTCAGAAAAGGTGATGCTTAAAAGATGAAGCAGTGGTGGGTCAACAGATCATCTGTCACCCCAGGCAAGCAAAGTGGAGTCAGGGCACACCCAAGAAGAAAGTCAGATAGAAAAGAAGCAAGCCAGAGAGAGGTCGCTGAGTCCTAGCACAGTCCAGAATTAGCGGATTTATAGGAGTTGAAAAGGCTCAAAACATAAACAGGAGAGAAGGTGTGATATCCAGATGTGACTTAAGAAAAAAAAAAAGACTTTGACAACTGGAGCAATCTTTCATCTCAAAAAGGGAGCATTTCTATCACTAGAGCAGAAATCAACTTCCCAGGATTTTGTGAAGGCAAACAGAAGGATCTGACAGAGAGAATGATGTAAAGATGGGAAGAAAAACAACTCTTCCTTTCCTGGTAGTTTGTGATGCAGGTTGTGATGTTATTCCTTGTTCTTCTCGAAGGAGGAGAACCAGGTTTTGTTCTATAAGCATGGGGGAAGTCAGATCATTGGTTGGGGCACATCCTATGCGGTGCTGATTCATAGAATTGATCTTGAGAAATTTGTCTTTTCTAAATAGTGAATTTAATACCAGCTTGTGTTAGCTTCAGGAATAAGACAGATGAAATACTCCTCTCAGGCCAAGATGAGTTAAAATGTTAGGATCAACGCTGAATTTTATCAGTAGGGTTTATTCCAATCTTCTCCATCTCCTATTTTTCATATGGGTTCCTTCTAGGGCTGCCTATAGCTTGCGCAGCAAGTGTCTTTAGATGGTTCCATGGGAGCATGGCTTTGAAAGTAGCATGGTCTAGATTTCAGCTACACAGTCATTCAGCCATGCGTACTTGAGTAGTATACAACCTGTACAATCCTGCATGACCTTCCTGGGTACTACCATGGAAGCACCTGCCCAAGACAAAAACCTAGAGTTTTCCATCTTGCAAAACCTTAATCTATATCCAACTGGTCGTCAAGCTCAGTCTTTGTATTCCTTCCATTTGTACCTCTTTATCCCCACTGTCGCTGTCTTAACTAATGATTTCACCACTTCCCAGTAGCCTACTGCCATCTCATATTTGCTATGTCCGCTTCAGGTCTGGGTTTCCAATATATCCTCCAAAGAACCAGAATAAATTACTTAGCATGGTTGGTAACACTTAGCATGGTACAAAGACACTTTAAAGTCCATGGTTTAGCCTAGTTCCCCATTGCTACCTTGCATACAGTCATGCTGAGCTACTTTGCACTAAGAGTGTTCTCTCAGGTTGATGAATTCACACATTCATTAATGCATTTCTCTACACTCCATTCTTTCCAGACTATTATGTGTCCCCAGTTAAACTGTCTTCTTTCCCAAAAACCATCTTCAAATGACCTTCCCCTATATCTTGAGAGTGTCCAGTTCACATATTTATAATTTTCATTATAGCACTTATTATCAAATTAATATTGCTAATTTTATTTATCTGTATTTTTCATTGGGATGTGATCTGCTTGAAGGTAGTTATGGACAGACTTTTGATTACATGAAACATTTTGTAAATATATATACACACAAAAGTCCTTGTTTACATTAATAATAGGTTTATACAAGATTGGGGGATTTCATTCGCAGGAAGCCAAACAATTGCAATCCCTCTAATCCCTGCTTATTTTTTAGACAAAGTTTCTGAAAATAAAATACTTTGTTAATTTTTTCTTCAAATGTTAACACATGAAAGACTGGTTTGAGTCCAGTGAGAATTCCACTGAGACAAAAGGTACAGATTTTGGCATTCCTAAGCCAAAGTCTTTCCACTGATCTTTCTTTCTTTATCATACCTCCTCCCTAGGTGGTCTCATTCAATCTCACTACAACATACTGCAAAATCTTGAGTTCAGCCCTATATGAAGTAACTAAGTTTTACTGAGTGGCTAAAATACATGAAAAGAAAAAAACTATGTCTAATACTAGAATCACCACTTGACTCACGCAACAGAAGGAAGACAAGCAGAAACGACAACTAAATGAACTGCAAATATAACTTTCCCATCTGTGCTCACTCTAGAGGATGCGCTCTTTGAGGGGAGTGCTGAAATGAACACCAGGAATACTTCGTTTATGTTTATAAATCACATTCATTCATGTTCTTTCTCTCCCTTACCCTTACTCTTCCATCAAGATTTGAGTTTGAATTGACTGAGGAAGTTTACAGAAGGCACTTCCAACAACTGAATTACCTTCTTATGAAGCCGTTCTCACTTGCAAGACTCTTGGGAACTGATGTCTCATACAGTGTGCAAGGTATTGACAATGTAAATGCTTAGCATGAAACACTTTGCCATCATATCAATTATGCTATCATATCAAGAAATATTTTCTAATATGTTTGATATGCAAGGCACTAAAGGCGTTATATGTTTCTGCTTTATAATCTGGCAATTAAAAACAACTTTAAGTTTTTCTTCAATCTTCATTATATTCTTGAGTTTTCTTAAGAATAGGACACATTTATAATTATGTATTTACAAAGTGTTATAATTATGACTTCAAAGAATTAAATACCTTAGGATGTTCATAATGATATGGCAAGGTTAATGTAGTCCTCAAAGTTTAAATATGCAATTTGCAATCATCTCTAATTATTGCAGTTTATCCGGTACAAATTTTTGATTTGGGAATTATTTTCTTCTCATTAAAATGTTATAATATTACATCCATTGAATCATTTCAACTAAAAATAAACACTCCATTACTTAACAACCTGGACATAATGTTAAACATAAGCATTTGAAATTAATATTTTCTAGAATTACTTTTGGGATCAAGGACAAGCCAGCTTCATTGCTGCATGTTAGAAGGAAATTCTCAGCTGACTCAAGACTTCACAATTATCTCTTTGGTGTTTTTAATAAACTCTTCAAGGAAGGGAGACAGAATGAATGTCTAATCCTCTGTATTCAAATTGGTACTTTAGAACTTCTTAAAAAATAAAATAGGAATAAAATGATTATTATTTTTAAGACCCATGTTAGTAAACAACCTTTCTTTGAATATGCTCTAGAATTAATATATCTCCTAATATGAAAGTAAAGATGACTTCGGGTAGGGAATAATGTTTACTGGGAAAGAAAAAGCTTGTCTATTTTTCCATTTAATACTCTGCTGTCCTTTTGTTTTGTTTTTGTTAATTCCTAGAGTCATTTTGTTTTGCCAAACTGAAACACAGAGTACATGGCCTCTAATCCCTACAGCTTTTCCACTGCTCTGCAAATCTTTGCACTATAGTGATATATGTTTTATTTCCAGATATAAATCAGGATTTGTTCTTTACTTCCATCACAACTTCATATACTATTAGATTTTGAGTACTTTAGATTTCGTAATCAAAGCTTAAAATGACCCTTCTGTTCTTTTATTCCATTCTTGATTTATTGAGCACCTTCTATATTCCAGACTCAGTACTAATTGCAGGTTATAAAAGGGTAAACAAAAATTGGATTTTGTCCTCAATAAGCATATAGGATGGAGAAAAAAATAGATGCATAGATTCTGTAACTGAGAACCTGAATTTTAGCTTATTTTCAGTCAAATAACAGAAGAATAAGAATGCATCATATAAAACCTGTATCTGAATTTGCTTGTTCTCACAAAAAACTAACAGATTTAACCACAGAAAGAAAATGTTATTCAATGTATCATATTCACTGTTTATTGTTAAATAATTTCTTCTTTCACTTATTCATTCCTTCTCCAAGGATCTGCTAGGTGCTTCCTCAGCCTATAAAGATGAACAGAACAAAATCCAGCCACCCAGAATGTGATCAAATGAAAATTATTGCAGGAAGAAGAAAATTATTGCAGAAAATTATTGCAGTAGACATGATTTGGCAAGTTTCTCTGGGGTATATGACCAACTAACAAGCTAATATTTAATCAATATGTGAAAGTCAAATACACACCTTCTGTGTGCTATGTAGCAGGGAGAAAAAAAAATGTCTGCATGTCCTTTGAAAGAAATAGCCTTAGAATTTGGTTTAAGGCCCGAGTGAATACGGATCAAACAGTTTGAAAAATAATGAACACTTTTAAAAGGTGAGTTTCCTTTTTGTGTTAGAAAAATACCGTCATACCAACATGAGCACATGTTCAAAGATGTATTTATTTTATATACTACAATGCTCCTTCAATATAAGCCAACTATTTCATATGGGGCTGACCTCTCCCTGCCTTCTCAATTCCCAATTTACACAGGTTCCAATTTGCAATGTTACTTAAAATAGCCTTGAACCTGAATGTGAAATTTCCATGAATTCAGGAAAGCCTGAAAAAATCTAGGCTATGTGGAATTTGTGTCCTGGTTTATCTTGTGCGTTATTGTATTCCCAATGCTTTGTATAAAGTAGTTTGAATATTTGCTGGAAAAATAATGAAGGAATGCTGAAGGCTAAAAAATATTAGGAAAATTAAAGTAGTACCATTTTCTTTTACTATTGTGACTGTTCTTTAACTTTGCATGAGAGCTATTTTGAGAAGGGACTGAGCATGATAGTACTTCTTTATATGATGCCTAGGTTTAAAACGAAAAGTCAGAAAGAAAGAAAAGGAGAAACTGAATGAGAAATGTAGCCCATTAACAAATGAATTACTGGCTATACTATGATTAATACATTATTTTAACTTAACATTTATTTTAAGTTAAGTTTTTGGTCAATTGAACCTGCTGAGTAATGGGGATTTACCATGGGATCAATTGCTGAATTACTAATTTCCAAAGTTTAAAAATTATCAGCATTTATCAAAGAACAATTTATTTTAGCAAGAAATGGCCAATAATGCACCTCTAAAGAACCCATCAGAATCATCTTCTAAAGCCAACTTTAGGTTTATAAAACTAAGGTTTTAGCTTCAAAGAGCCTTTAAAAAATGTCAAAACATCATTAAGAGCCAGTAGATATTATTTCTATGATCTTTATCACTTCAAGTACATATCCTCAGCCGAGTCTTCTTAATTAACTAGGTTAGTAAATCAGTTGTATTTTAAAAAGGCATTTTAAAATATAAACTACACATTTTTCAATTATATTATGCCATTTTCCAATATAATAGTCACTTGAGTAAAAGCCCCAATCTCTTTAGATATATTCACACATACACACACACACACACAGGGCAGAAATAGCTCAGACACATTGCAAGATACTATTCATCTTTCACTTTTATTGTTAGAGTTTGGAAGTGAAAAATGGATCCCCTGAAAAGACTTAGGTAGTTTTATATCTTTTTAACTTTTATCTCTAAAATCAATGACTTTTAGAAACATGAAAGCAACTATTATAGGATCTTCTTCATCATTTTAAAGATAGGTCATAAAGACAGTTGTATGATGGGTCAACCATAGCAGTTTTTGTTTTACAGAAAATTTAAAAACAGACATGGTTTTTACCTAATTTTAACAAGAACATACAAAGGAAATACCCAGGGTAACTCTATAATGAAGTTCACAGTATACTGACAACAAAGCTCTATTCAATGTCAATGGTATCATGATCATTGGGAAAATATCCCCAAAAGCTCATTCATCATATACTTCTTATTAATCAAACAGTTTGGAATCATTTAAGACACAATTCCTATAATGAGATTTAACAGACATCTTTAAGCAATGTGGTTAATGTTAGTAGCAGAGACCTTAATTTCAGACAAGCTTAAATTAGAATCTTGGATAAATTTCTTAACACCTGTGAATTTTCCATTGCTTAATATAATACCATCCACATTCATTTGCAGAAGTATGGTTTAAGAACACTTACAAAATAATTCAACTTTCAAATTATTTTTTGGATAGTCCTGTATACAAACTAAAGTAGCCATCACTTGATGCAAGGCACAGTGGAGATACAAGAGAAGGAGAAACCTATGTAATGATTCTAATTTTGCAAAAACGGTGATAGAGGTGAATTAATAAAACAAGTAAACAAAATCATGTAAAGGTCCGGCAGTGCAGAGTAGAAAGAGAGGGCTTATACCAGAGTTTGAGAGATGGATAATTTTTTAAAAATCTTTTTTTTTAACATTTTATTTTTGGGGCACCTGGGTGGCTCAGTTGGTTAAGTGTCCACTCTTGATTTCGGCTCAGGTCGTGATCTCAGGGGTCATGAGACTGAGCCCGAGTCAGGCTCTGCTCTGGGTGGAGAGCCTGCTTAAGATTCTCTCCCTCTGTCCCTTCCCCCAGCCATCTCCAAAAAAAAAAAAAAAGAGAGAGAGAGAGAGAGATTTTATTTTTAAGTAATCTCTACACCTAATGTGGGGTTTGAACTCACAACCCTGAGTTCAAAGGTTGTATACTCTACTGACTGGGCCAGCCAGGTGCCCCAGAGATGGATAATTTTGAATAGATATAGAAGGGAGGGCAAAGGCATAGAAGGATTGAAGATATCAGCCCAGCTGGAAATCAAGACATAAGCTAAAAAAGAATAAAAGATGAGGTTGAATAGATACACTGGAGCATTTGGGATCTGAAATTATTTTTTATTAGATGACATAGATGTAGTGGCTAAGGAGGAACAGTCAAGTAGGATAGATATATACTGGGGATCACAGGTATCAACCTACATCTGGTAAGGAGGGAGAAGGGAACCAACTTCCCATGACACCCAATATCTCATCATAATTTCCACTCTTACCTCTGTTACTAACGGGTGCATTCAACTTGGATATTGAATTTAGATGAAAAAATCATTCATAATGCTAATCCAAAAAACCATCATCCAAGCTAATAAAATAACTGAAATGGAGTTTATTTCATCTCAAATATAAGGGAAGAAAACTAGATAAAGAAAACCTTTGGAAAGACAAATACAGTGTATCTTAAAAAAAAAAAAAAACCTAAGTATTCAGGGGACTTATGGACTATTTTTTGACAAATCAGAAACACCAGTATGCCTCGGTTCTTTTCATATATTAAGAAGAAGTTTAATATGTTTATATGTTCATGTTCAACTGAATGTTTTATTATAATTATGACATCACCATATGACTTACCATTTATGTCTTTCTTGTTTATTTCACCTGTCTTAGCTTTATCTCTACTAGAAACCTTAGAGGGAAGAAATTTGAGCTTATAAATGCATTGAGTTCTATAAAGTTATATTTGGGGGGTGTGTTAGGGAACAATGATAAGCTGGTTGACTAAATCACAAATATAAATTACCTTCCCTGCTGTATCTGCAGAGTACAGTGCACAAACGTCTCTATTATGCTGATGTCAAAATGTATAGAGGATGGAGTCCATTCATAATCCCAAATTCTAAAAGATCAACAAGCAGTTATTAACCATGAACTGCGTAGTTTCTTATGGAAGGTGAAAAGCTGAAACTACTAATTCAAATGCCAGTAAGATATTTTTTTTTAATTTTATTTCATTATGTTATATTAATCACCATACATTACATCATTAGTTTTTGATGTAGTGTTCCATGATTCATTATTTGCGTATAACACCCAGTGTTCCATGCAGGACATGCCCTCTTTAATACCCATCACCAGGCTAATCCATCCCCCCACCCCCTCCCCTCTAGAACCCTCAGTTTGTTTCTCAGAGTCCATAGTCTCTCCTGGTTCATCTCCCCCATCCGATTTCCCCCCCTTCATTTTTCCCTTCCCTCTATCTTCTTCTACTTTTTTTTAAACATATAATGTATTATTTGTTTCAGAGGTACAGGTCTGTGATTCAACAGTTTTGCACAATTCACAGCACTCACCATAGCACATACCCTCCCCAATGTCTATCACCCAGCCACCCCTTGCCTCCCACCCCCCACCACTCCAGCATCCCTCAGTTTCTTTCCTGAGATTAAGAATTCCTCATATCAATGAGATCATATGATACATGTCTTTCTCTGATTGACTTATTTCGCTTAGCATAATACCCTCTAGTTCCATCCATGTCGTTGCAAATGGCAAGATTTCATTTTTTGATGGCTGCATAATATTCCATTGTATATATATATATACATCTTCTTTATTCACTCATCTGTTGATGGACATCTTGGCTCTTTCCATAGTTTGGCTATTGTGGACATTGCTGCTATAAACATTGGGGTGCACGTACCCCTTTGGATCACTACATTTGTATCTTTGGGGTAAATACCCAGTAGTGCAATTGCTGGGTCATAGGGTAGCTCTATTTTCAACTTTTTGAGGAACCTCCATACTGTTTTCCAGAGTGGCTGCACCAGCTTGCATTCCCACCAACAGTGTAGGCCGGTTCTCCTTTCTCCGCATCCCTGCCAACATCTGTCATTTCCTGACTTGTTAATTTTAGGCATTCTGACTGGTGTGAGGTGGTATCTCATTGAGGTTTTGATTTGGATTTCCCTGATGCCGAGCGACATTGAGCACTTTTTCATCTATCTGTTGGCCATTTGGATGTCTTCTTTGGAAAAATGTCTGTTCATGTCTTCTGCCCATTTCTTGATTGGATTATTTGTTCTTTGAGTGTTGAGTTTCATAAGTTCTTTGTAGATTTTGGATACTAGCCCTTTATCTGATTATGTCATTTGCAAATATCTTCTCCCATTCTGTCGGTTGTCTTTTGGTTTTGTTGATGTTTCCTTTGCTGTGCAAAAGCTTTTTATCTTGATGAAGTCCCAATAGTTCATTTTTGCCCTTGCTCCCTTGCCTTTGGCGATGTTTCTAGGAAGAAGTTGCTGCGGCTGAGGTCGAAGAGGTTGCTGCCTGTGCTCCCTTCTAGGATTTTGAGGGACTCCTGTCTCACATTTAGGTCTTTCAACCATTTTGAGTCTATTTTTGTGTGTGGTGTAAGGGAATGGTCCAGTTTCATTCTTCTGCATGTGGCTGTCCAATTTTCCCAACACCATTTGTTGAAGAGACTGTCTTTATTCCACTGGACATTTTTTCCTGCTTTGTCGAAGATTAGTTGGCCATAGATTGAGGGTCCATTTCTGGGCTCTCTATTCTGTTCCATTGATCTATGTGTCTGTTTTTGTGCCAGAACCATACTGTCTTGATGATTACAGCTTTGTAAGAGAGCTTCAAGTCCGGAATGGTGATGCCACCAGCTTTGCTTTGCTTTTTCAACAGTCCTTTGGCTATTCGGGGTCTTTTCTGGTTCCATACAAATTTTAGGATTATTTGTTCCATTTCTTTGAAAAAAAGTTGATGGTATTTTGATAGGGATTGCATTGAATGTGTAGATTGCTCTAGGTAGCATTGACATCTTCACAATATTTGTTCTTCCAATATATGAGCATGGAACGTTTTTCCATTTCTTTGTGTCTTCCTCAATTTCTTTCATGAGTATTTTATAGTTTCCTGAGTACAGATCCTTTGCCTCTTTGGTTAGATTTATTCTTAGGTATCTTATGGTTTTGGGTGCAATTGTGAATGGGATCGACTCCTTAATTTCTCTTTCTTCTGTCTTGTTGTTGGTGTATAGAAATGCCACTGATTTCTATATCCTGCCACTTTACTGAATTCCTGTATGAGTTCTAGCAGTTCTGGAGTGGAGTCTTTTGGGTTTTCCACATAAAGTATCATATCATCTGCAAAGAGTGAAAGTTTGACTTCTTCTTTGCTGATTTGGATGCCTTTTATCTCTTTTTGTTGTCTGATTGCTGTGGCTAGAACTTCTAGTACTATGTTGAATAGCAGTGGTGATAGTGGACATCCCTGCCGTGTTTCTGACCTAGGGGGAAAGCGCTCAGTTTTTCCCCATTGAGAATGATATTCGCTGTGGGTTTTTCATAGATGGCTTTTATGATATGGAGGTATGTACCCTCTATGTCTGCACTCTGAAGAGTTTTAATCAAGAAAGGATGCTGCACTTTGTCAAATGCTTTTTCTGCACCTATTGAGAGGATCATATGGTTCTCGTTCTTTCTTTTATTAATGTATTGTATCACATTGATTGATTTGCGGATGTTGAACCAACCTTGCAGCCCAGGGATAAATCCCACTTGGTCGTGGTGAATAATCCTTTTAATGTACTGTTGGATCCTATTGGCTAGCATTTTGATGAGAATTTTTGCATCCATGTTCATCCGGGATATTGGTCTCTAATTCTCCTTTTTGATGGGGTCTTTGTCTGATTTTGGGATCAAGGTAGTGCTGGCCTCATAAAATGATTTTGGAAGTTTTCCTTCCATTTCTATTTTTTGGAACAGTTTCAGAAGAATAGGTATGAATTCTTCTTTAAATGTTTGGTAGAATGCCCCTGGGAAGCCATCTGGCTCTGGGCTCTTGTTTGTTGGGAGATTATTGATGACTGCTTCAATTTCCTTAGCGGTTATAAGTCTGTTCAGGTTTTCTATTTCTTCCTGGTTCACTTTTGGTAGTTGATACATCTCTAGGAATGCATCCATTTCTTCCAGATTATCTAATTTGCTGGCATAGAGTTGCTCATATGTTCTTATAATTGTTTGTATTTCTTTGGTGTTAGTTGTGATCTCTCCTCTTTCAGTCATGATTTTATTTATTTGGGTCCTTTCTCTTTTCTTTTTGATAAGTCTGGCTAGGGGTTTATCAATCTTACTAATTCTTTCAAAGAACCAGCTCCTAATTTCATTGATCTGTTGTACTGTTCTTTTGGTTTCTATTTCATTGATTTCTGCTCTGCTCTTTATTATTTCTCTTCTGCTGCGTTTAGGCTTTATTTGCTGTTCTTTCTTCAGCTCCTGTAGGTGTAGGGTTAGGTTGTGTATTTGAGACCTTTCTTGTTTCTTGAGAAAGGCTGTATTGCTATATACTTTCCTCTTAGGACCACCTTTGCTGCATCCCAAAGATTTTGAACAGTTGTGTTTTCATTTTCATTTGTTTCCATGAATTTTTTTTAATTCTTCTCTAATTTCCTGGTTGACCCATTCATTCTTTAGTAGGATGCTCTTTAGCCCCCATGTGTTTGAGTTCTTTCCGACTTTCCTCTTGTGGTTGAGTTCAGTTTCAAAGCATTGTGGTCCAAAAATATGCATGGAATGATCCCAATCTTTTGGTACCGGTTGAGACCTGCTTTGTGACCCAGGATGTGATCTATTTTGGAGAATGTTCCATGGGCACTAGAGAAGAATGTGTATTCTGTTGCTTTGGGATGGAATGTTCTGAATACATCTATGAAGTCCATTTGGTCCAGTGTGTCATTTAAAGTGTTTATTTCCTTGTTGATCTTTTGCTTAGATGATCTGTCCATTTCAGTGAGGGGGGTGTTAAAGTCCGCTACTATTATTGTATTGTTGTCGATGTGTTTCTTTGCTTTTGTTATTAATTGGCTTATATAATTGGCTGCTCCCATGTTAGGGGCATAGATATTTACAATTGTTAGATCTTCTTGTGGGATAGACCTTTTAAGTAGGATATAGTGTACTTCCTCATCTCTTATTATAGTCTTTGGTTTAGAATCTAATTTGTCTAATATAAGGATTGCCACCCCAGCTTTCTTTTTTGTGTCCATTAGCATGGTGAATGGTTTTCCACCCCCTCACTTTCAATCTTTAGGTGTCTTTGGGTTTAAAATGAGTCTCTTGCAGGCAACATATCGATGGATCTTGTTTTTTTGACCCAATCTGATAGCCTGTGTCTTTTGATTGGGGCATTTAGCCCATTTATATTCAGGGTAACTATTGAAAGATGTGAATTCAGTAAGAGATGTTTAAGAGATTGTGATATGCATAGATGTTTTCTTGGATCCCATATTTGCTGGTACAGATTGTCTTTGGGCCTGCTATGTAGTGACTTGTTCCAGCTCATGTTGCCAGACTCTGGGTGACTCAAACTCTCTGTGGACCCCTGTAAAAGCAAGTCATTGCTGCCTAAGAGAAGTAAGACCTAGAAAGTTTGGCAGTCACAAAGGCAGTTGTATTTACATGAAGTTCTGGATAAGAGGACTTTAGTTGCTCCCTGAGCTCCTCTTGAAAGAAGGACAAAAAGAGAAAGAAGTGGGATAAAGACCTTTTTTGGTTTTCTCTTCCAGAGAAGACACTATTAGCAACACCTGTGAGTTTATACTCTAGTGCATTTCAACAGACTCCTAAAAGAGTAAAAGGACGAGTTGCAAAACTAATGTGATCATTGGGTCTACCCTCTTCATCTGTCTAGTTAAGATGATATTATTTGTAGTGATAATCCATTCACATATTCTATAATAATAGCATTTTATTTATTTTTTGTTGGAAAGAATGTTTGGAAAGAAAAGAATGATTGAATGAATTTTACATTTTAACCTGTTATATTAGTCTATAATACGCTATATATTTTTCTTCATATACATTTCAGAACCACTAAATGATTTTAATGTATTTTATATATTACATGAATTTTATATCTATAACAATAAGTATTATTGTTATTGCTATCATCATAAGAGAGATTTATATGTTAGGCGGAAAACCAACCTATAAAATTGAATGAAGTTTACATACTACCTAGGTAAAAACAAATATGCATATGAGTGAGACTGGAAAATAAAAGAAAAATGGTAACATCAATTGTGTTATGAGGAGCTGTGGGATTTTTTTCTATTGAGCAGAAGCTTTCTGATATCGCTTTTGCAATAAAAAGTAGTTTGTATTAATCATGTTGATCTATAAGTGAATATTCAAATTATTCTTTTATTAGTTCATCTGTAAAACTAGGGGAAAAAAATCCTAATTAAATAAAAAGTATCTATAGGACTATAAAAAATAATCAGCTGACCATTGTAATTCTAAATACTTTGCATAATTTACAAGGAAAAAATCAAGAAGACAATTTGTTTTAGTGTTTGTACTTTATAAGCTATTATTTCCAGAAACAGACAAGAAGATGAGACCTTCCATTGTACAAAGAATCTTCTTGACCATTGCTAGGTTACCATCCACTAATACTGCTGTCATCAGATTGAAAAAAAAAATCCAACGACGTAAAACCACATGTTAAATCCCACCCTGGTCACTACCTTACCTCCTAAATACCCATTTCTTGGCTGTGCACTGCAATTTGGTAAAGTATAGATGCTTTGGGGCTCCTTCTGAATATATCAAATATCTTCCAAACTCATCTGTGCAATACAGGACAGAATACACATGTGGATACCAACAAATCTTTAATCCTCCCTGAGGCTGTTGATTTTCAGCTAAAAGTCTGATTTCTAGAATTAGATCATACATGTCAAGGTCTGCTACAAAATCAGCTCTCATAGACGACGATTTATGTATCTTGGCAGCTTAGCAAAGAAATCCCCGATTTCAGTGAGATCAAGAGAACTATTTTTAGAAAATCACTGCCAGACCTGAAGCTAATTTCCTCTAATTCTACGACATCTGTAAGCCTCATATGGGAGTCTGGGTTTTAATCAGCCCTGCAGTCTAACAAATGGCTAGTGATGTTTAAAGAAAATAAACACCAAAAACCATTTCACAGGAAAACCACAAGATAGCATAAAAGAACAATATGGACGACAGGCTCTAGAACACATATTGTTTCATCAACAACTTTGAAGACTTATAGGCATTTAATTCAAAAATAGGAAAAAGTGTTGGTGTCAAAAAGGAATGTTCTTCACTAAGGATTATTTATTTTTTTTAATAGTATGAAAGATGGTCAGAGAAACGGCTATATCCTTAACACACAGATATCTCTCAATGGCAACCATATTTCAATGGAAAGAAGTGATGGAAAAGAATGAAATGCAGAAATAAATCTGGGCTAAAGTGGACTGCAGAAATACTAAGAGCAAAATAGATATATCTTTTCAAGTGTTTAATTTTAGCCAATTTTCAAGAGTTGCCTTCATTATTTCTTCAAGTCAAATGGAATGAATGATCCCTTGGTGGTGTTTAATTCCTTAAAGATTTTTTCATCACCATATGATTTTTCATGAAGCATAAAACTTCAGAAGTTGAAGGTAAACAGTACCAACATTGTCCAAAGAGACTTTCATAATTTCACTGTGATAAAAATTCTGGTAGCGATAAATACATGTGCTGTACAGCCATACTCCTGTAAGGAACAGAAGTAAGCATTTGGGCGTAATGAATCTAGAAATAAATATGTTATTACTCAAAGTGCTGCATACATTTTCTAATTGCATGTAATTCTTATTTGCATTTTTCACATAATTGACTAATAATAAAAATCCCAGGCATTCTTGTTAAATTGTCAAATGAATTTTTAACACTAGTAAATAAAGAACATATGCTTAATGGAAAGACTTCAAGAAAAGCAAAGGTAAACAAAACCAGCGTTAATGTTCTCTTTCTGTAATTCTGTTAACAATACTACTAATACCGATTCAATATTCAAAACAAGCCAGGAGCTGCTTTCACATTTTAAAGGCCTAATCTCATTTAAGCTTCTCAACAGTCCTGTAAGGTAAATACTGTTACTATTTTGCAGAGAAGGAAACAGGTTTAGAGAAGTGAAGTAATTTGCCCAATCTGAACAAGTTACAAAGTGGGGAAGGTAAACTCTTATCTTTGACCTGTAGCTTGTGTTTTTAATTTCCATGCCATATTGGATCTCCAATAAATTCATGTAATTCTGAACCTACCGCTGAGTGAGTCTAGGTGACTTAACAGTGGATCACCAATCCACATTTCTATCAGGATGCATTTTTACTTCACATTTGAGCTTGGATTTTTAAAATTTGTGAACCAGGCTACTCTGTCCTTTAGTTACACACTTCATCCTTCTTTGCCAAATGTAGGTGTTCCCGAATGATATATTCTTGGCTCTATTCAAAATCCCCAGCCCTGACCTTTCCCTAAGTGCCAGATTTTCATTTCAAACTGCCTGCTTGAAGTTCCTGGATTTTCAACCAATACAATATGTATTTCTTACTGAATTCATCTTCTTCCTTCCCAAATCTATCCTTTTTACTAGATTTTCTATTTCTGCCCATCATTCTGACAATCACTTAGGAGGACAGAAACCAGTATGAATCGCCACTATAGCAAATGGTATTATTCACAAATATTCTATCCCCTCTTCCCTCTTTGTGGCTTATACATGCCTAAGTTTGACTTTGACCTTGGCCATGTGATGTGTTCAGCCAATGGCATATAAGCAGATATGACATATCCTACATTTTAGAGAGTAGTGTACTGTTTCTATCAGCTCTCTTGTTCTTTCTCTCTGTCTTAAGAAAAGAAAAACCAGGGCGCCTGGGTGGCTCAGTTGGTTAATCAACTGCTTTCGGCTCAGGTCATGATCCTGGAGTCCCGGGATCGAGTCCCGCATCGGGCTTCCTGCTCAGCAGGGAGTCTGCTTCTCCCTCTGACCCTCTTCCCTCTTGTGCTTTCTAGCTCTCATTCTCTCTCTGAAATAAATAAATAAAATCTTTAAAAAAAAAAAAAAAAAGAAAAGAAAAACCAAACAGGGGCTACTCCTTCGGTCTAGATCTAGGAGTGAGAAAACAAGTCAAGGCGTTGAAGCCAACCTACAATTTGGCATACATTGAAAACAAGGAGTAAATGCTAGTTCTGGCAAGCCATTGACATTAGGGGATTATTTCTTGTTACTGCAAAAAATAGACTTTTGTTTTACTCTCATCTTAACATCAAATCCATTGCAATTTGTTTTAGTTCTACATTTGTAATGTATCTTCTATCTATTTATTTACTTATATACCACCACTACCCTCATTATGTTGATCATTACTCATCTCTTTGATGATTGCAATTCCTTATGCCTGTCTTTTTCTCTAGTTTCTCATCTATCAAGGTAACTCTTTCTCAAATGCAATTTGATCATTTTACTTCCCTATTCAAATATCATAAATGATTCTCTAAGTTGGGAGGGGGAGGTCTCATAGAAGACTAAGTAACCAATTTATCAAATACTGTTATAGATCCAGTCAGATGAGCAATGAGAAATAACCACTGGATTTAGCAATGTGTTTGACATCAATGAAAATCATTCTAAACTTAATAAGAAAGTCATTTCTTACTTTAGTAAGAATAGTTTGGGAAAAGTGGAGGATATTTAAGGGACAACAGAGAGAAATTACAGATAGCAAGATAATTAAAAAAAAAAACCAACCTCTTTTTAAGAGTTTTGGTTAAGAAAAAGGACAGAGAAAGAGGGAAGGCTCAAGGGCAATATGGAATTTGGTGAGGGGGCTTTTGCTTTGTTTTGCCTTGTTTTGTTTGTGGTGACAGAGAAATCTCCACATGATGGTGCACTGATGGGAATAACCTAGTGGAAAAAAACAAACAAAAATTGATGATATAGGATAGCTTAGAAATAATAGAGCTATAATGCTGAACAGAAGAGAGGGGATGGGACTCAGTGCCTAACTGGAGAATTTGGCCTTGTATAGTAGCGGAGGCAGCTCCTACAGAGTAACAGGAGGTAATATAAGTGATTTGTAAGGAGGGAGGTAACCAGGGTGATGAGAGTTACATTTGGGTTGCTTCTGTTTTCTCAGAGAAACCTTAAACATCCTGACTGAGAATGAGAATGGAAAGAAGAGATCAGCAGTTTGAGGAAAAAGTACAAGTGTGTATTATTTGCCAAGAGAATGGAAGAGTGAGTGGACCAGGGAAATGTAGGATTTCTGGGAACACCAGGAATCCACTTGAGATTACCAGTCCTGAACTTACTATGAAATCAGTCTGCATGATTTTTCAAACTTTCTCATTACATTCAGCTGGGAAGGTACAGAGCCGATGAAATGTTGGACTTAATGGAAGGTTGGAATTTTGCTAGTTAATTAAGCAAAGAGAGAAAGGGGGAGCAGAGTAGAAGGGTATCTATATCTAATAAAGAATTGTTTTTTTTTTTTTTTATGAACTGTGGACTCTAACTTGTACAAAGAATATGAGGATGCAATAAAAGTATGAGATTCTGACCAATTTGGAATCAATGGACTGCAGCTCCTGGTAGAATATTATTCACAATGCTGGAATAATAAAAGGAGTGAACTAAAAAGTAGGAGTGGTTATTGAAAATATGATATTCAAAATTGTTTTAATGACAGGGTGAAGCTTTTATTAACAACCAGTTCTAGGATGTGACAGTGGGAGTGTGTGGCTAAGCTCAAGTGGAAGGCAAGATCATTGGAGGATAAGGTGTCAAGGTTCTGAGAAATGAGGCTGTTGCAAAGTGTATACAGATGCTGATCATATTATGACAAGAGCAGTATTGGAGAAAGTGACAAAAAAAAGGAGTGAAAATCTTGAATAACTGAGGGAGAGTGGCTTAAGTTTCTTGAAATGACAATACCATGGAGAGGTAAGAGGGGGAGTAGACTAATTGGAGGACTTTAAAACTGGATGTTTTTAGGGAGGCGGAGAGAGAACGTATTCAAAGAAGGACATTTACCCTGCATGCAGGCCCAGTGGTAGGAAGATTGTGCGCAAAGGACTATATGGGATTCAGGCCTGGTGGGAGAGGCAATTTACAATAACAATAAGATGAAGGATGTGATTCCAGAAGAGATTACTGATAGAGACAATGTAGCTGACAGTGGATTTGAATTCTAAGAAGCACAGTAAAATTATTCCAGGTATTAGGGAGGAGTTTTAAAAGGGAGGATTTACAGAACTATACAACTATGGGGATATGGGTATGAGGGAGAACCTTTTAATTGTCACGTTAAATGTATGTCTTAAAAGTTTGATACATGTAAACACAAAGTTTGTAAAATAAACACCTTCTGTTCAAATGTTAACAGTAGGGGAACTATATCACACTCGCCTTTTTTTAATAAGAGATGAAGAGAAATCACACATAGCACGTGTGAAACAAAGTATCAAAGTATTCAACACTAATTTATTACCCTCAAGCTAAATCTTGCCAGGAAAAAAAAAAAAGTTAACCCAATCTAAAAGGAAATATTTTTCTTAAAACTTGTGCACAGATATTTCCAAAACAGGTCATTAATTTGATAAACAGTTAAATTAAAAGAATTCATTAGCCCATACATGTATATTTGAAAACATGCATATGCCAGGGAATGAGCTAAATCAAATAGCGCCCAGGGAAATAGCTAATTAACCTTCTTGTCTTTAGGAAGTTCGGCATTTTTAAATGAAAAATTATCTTTGTGGGCGTGCCTGGGTGGCTCAATCAGTTAAGCATCCGACTCTTGATTTCAGCTCAGGTCAAGATCTCAGGGTTATGCGATCAAGCCTTGAGTTGGGCTCCACACTCAGTGGGGAGTCTGCTTAAGATTCTCTTCCTGTCCCTCTTCCTCTGCCCCTCCACCCCCCCAAAATAAAAAAGAAAAATTATCTTTGTGGTGTAGTCAGAGGCGGAAATACACAGTGTGGGTTACCAAGGGAAAGAGACCAGTAAACCTGGAGGACTAGGCACTGAGATGCCTGACACCCAGGAGGATAAGCACTAGCTCTAGGCCCTTTTCCTGGGACAGGGAGAGACAGTATCATTTCCACAGAGGAAGCAGAGCGTCTCAGACAGGACACTCTCCCACTCCAAGATCTGCCCCCTTCACGTTCCCCTGTGTGTAAATAGGTCTAGGCCAGGAGGTTCAAAGAGAAAGCAGCAAGAGACCAGGAGAGTGAATGATTGTTGACAGTGAGCAAGAGACTGTCAGGAGGATAGACAGCTGAGAGAGACACTGATGACAGACGACACTTCCCTTATTTGTCTCCTGCCATTCACATCCCACAAAGGGCTGCAATCAGCATCCTGGGGCCCTCCAGCTGTGCTGAGCACCAAGAACTGTGTCTGTGCTAGACCCACCCTGATCCTCACAGAGCTGAACGAACAGGCTCATTAGCTGCACCTACCTATTGGCTCATTAGCTGGACCTATCTACTGGCAATAATAAAATAATAATAATAAACAATAATAGTGTTTGTTGACTCTGACCAGTAGATATTCTTTCAAGAAAAGAACATTCCTTTGAATCTGAAAGATCAACCTCACTCTCTCTTAACATATTACAGTGCTATACAGTTCATCGGATATTAAAGATATTATAGCAAAGTAAATAACTGAATGTTTCATATACACATTAAACAATGACTCCTATAACTTGATAGTTTTTTTTTTCCTGAGGGAGGAAAAAAAATCAAATTCAGACTTCTTTATTTTCTGCCTTATTGCTTTTCCTCTTCATACCTGCTAGCTTGTCACATTCATACAATCTCTAAAATGCACCAGACTCCATTTATGATTGCTAAATTGCCGGTGGGTGACAGGATTTTGAATTAGCCTGTTTGTTATCCTGTGCATGTGCTCTGTTAAATAAAGTCATAAGACAAACAAGTTTGAGATAATTAGATGGTGCTGATTGTACCTGCCGTATGCACTTGACTTTCATGATTAATTCTGTATTGAAGACTACACATATTGTCCTCTGTGAAACAGAGCACTGCAGTAGGAGAAAAAAGTCCAGGGTCCCTAGTGACTACGAGTATCAGTTTCAACACTATTATCTTACCAGGACTCCAGTGTCTTGGAAAAACTCCAAGGCAGCAGCCAATCAAGGGTTATGATCTATTTTAGATGAAAACTAAACTATAATGGGAAAAGGTAAAATCTAAAATCATAATCAATACTGACACCGACTGTGTTAATGAGCTGTTGTTATTACAATAACAATGGAGTCAGAAGGTTAAGGAAAGTATCTCTTCAAAGTGTGGTGATGAACTGTTTAATCCAAAGAGAACATTTATGCAGGTGAAACTTTATTTTAAAAAACATGTTTCAAGAGAGAAAACATTTAAAAGTTAATTTAAGGCTCACTCTATATATCACAGAGACAACTTAATTTTACAAAAGGGTTCCCATGGATCTTTCGAAAATGAGAGAAAGAGGCCTGTTGTACTCCTGCTGCCTGCTCATCAAGGGGATGTGATATTCTCCTTTTCCACCTTTTACTAGCCCTTTGTACTTTTAGATCTCAACCCACAACTTGTGAGTATCTACTCTGGAAAAGATAATTTTAAGTGAGAAGAATATGAGCTATAACCTATCCTTAAACTGCTCTAGTCAGAAATATCAGAGAAGAAAGCCCACGTGGGTATGGTTTGAGATTCTATTGTCAACAGGATATGTGTGTGTGTGGAGGGAGGAACATGTTCCTAAGGTATTGAAATATAAACTAAACACATTTAACATTGTAATGCGTTCCCTTTCCATGCTTCAGTTACCTTATCTGCAAAATGCAGAATACAATATCTTTGATTATTAACATAAAGCACTTAGCACAGCATCCTATATAATTAGGTGAATACAAGTCTCCTTCCCTTTTTGCCGTATGTAGGGAAGCGAGTAAATCTCACTTATCCTGCTTGGAGATGATGGAAACTCCATTTGGTGGACAGGCCTCATCACTTCTCCAGTGTTCTCTTTGAAGAGGGTTCCATTCTAGAGGTATGATCAGTGCAGCAGAGTATCTAACCATTCTCTAATTGAAGAAGCCTCAGGTTTGTTTTCTTATTTGTAAAGAAGTGAGTGTTTTAAAAAAATCAACCTGGGGCACCTGGGTGGCTCAGTCTGTTAAGCATTCAATTCTTGATTTTGGCTCAGGTCATGATCTCAGGGTTGTGGGATTGAGCCCCACGCTGGGCTCCACTCTGAGCATGGAACCTGCTTGGGATTCTCTCCCTCTCCCACTGCCCCTCCCCGCTCGCTCTTTCTGTCTCTGTCTCTCTCTTTCAAAATAAAAATCAACTCACCACTTTCTTCTGTGAAGACAAAGAAAAGGGGGAATTGTGCTTGGCACTATATAAGATTAAGACTTCAAAGAGGCAGGATACCATGCATTGTTTTGAAGCATATTTCTTTAAAAATTGATGACTATGGACTAATTTTTGTAAAGACGGTCTCGGGTAGGTAAGCTATAAATCTAGGTCATTATATGTAAGAACCTCACACAGTAGTTTCATTTAAAAAATCTTGCAGAATTCCTGTGCTAGCCCATCCTTACCCTGGCTGCAGGGCTCAATCACACATAGGCTGTGCATGCTGTGACAGCTTTAGCTACAAAAGGCATGACACCTCCTAACAACAAGGCACATTCGCAGCTGGGAACGTCAAACGACAGATTGATTTTAGAGTCAGTTCTGTCTGCTGCCTGGACAGAGGAGGATGTGATGTGTGGGAGTCTTATTCTTCATATATTTAGGGAACCAGAGAGCTAAGGCTCTTAGCCAGCAGCATATTTACCAGAAATATGACCAAAATGAGTATTTTTTCTTATAATTTATTTTTGTAAATAGTGCTGCCCATTTGCTAACATGATTAAGCATTCAGGTGACTGATACTCTGCTCCATTTTCTTCTGGGGGTTTTGTAAGGTGGAGGCAGGGGGCTGTACAGGGTCATCTTTCCATTTACTCTGTTGAGTTCTATTTGTCTGGTTTCGTGTGGCAGGGGTGCTGAGAGAGAAGTTATGGCTTTCACTTTAGAAGGACAGAAAGAGGGAGACGCAACTCTGATAACTTGTTACTTTACCTCCTACTAGCCATGGGGTTTGATGTAGTACAAAGAGAATGAGGGTGTTATGGTTGAAGGGTGTGCCACTCCCCACCCCCAGTCAACGTCCCAGTCCTCACCCCCAGCGCTTCAGAACATGACCTGATTTGGAGATGGGGTCTTTACAGAGTTATGAAGTTAAAGTGTGGTCATTAGGGTATGCACTCATGCAATATGACTTGTGTTCTTATAAGAAGGGGAAATCTGGGCACAGATACACACAGAGGAAGACAATGTGAAGCCAAAGGGAGATGACAGCAAATTCAAGCTCAAGGTGGAGGCCCTAGGACAAGTCCTTCCCTCAAGGGCCTCAAGAGTTAAACCTACCAACACCTGGATTTTCTACTTCTATTCTAGCCTCCAGAACTGTGGGACAATACATTCCTACTGCTTAAGCTCTCCAATTTATGGTTGTCATGGCAGCCCTCACAAACATACAGAGAATAAATGTCAGGCCTAAGAATGGCTTGGAACAGGAGTCAGCAAACCATGGCTGTGGACCAAATCCAAATTATAGACCCTGTGAGCTAAGAATGTCCTTCACATTTTTACATAGTTGAAAAAGCTTCTGGCCATTTTTTTTTTCTCTCATCATCCAATCAATTTCTTGATTCTGCCTCTTACCCTGCAAAGCTTAAAATATTTTCTGCCTGATGTTTTCCAGAAAAAATTTGCTGACCCTTGGCTTAGATAAGAATCAAGTTGAGTTCACTTTTAACCTTGTCATTTAATTACTGGAAGTTCAGTTAACTTCACTGAGCTTTCTTAATATAGAATAAGTCTTTTTAACAACTCTCCTGATTTCACAGAATTAGTGTCAAGGAGTAAACAAAAAATGGCATTGTAGAATAACTTAAGAAATGTAGAAAGGTCTATACACATATAATTGTATTTTTTTTTGCCAGAAATACTAATATAAACTATCTATACACCAAATTTCAAAAGTCCATACTTTTACTCTATAAATTTTCTAAACTCAGAGATCAGTTCTGTGCTATTTTAGACAAAATCAAAACATACTTCAGAACTTTTTTTTAAGATCTTATTTATTTGAGAGAGAGAGAGCACTAGAGAGAGAGAGCGAGCAAGAGCATGAGTTGGGGGCAGAGGGAGAGGGAGAAGCAGGCTCCTCACTGAGCAGGGAGCCTGACTTGGGGCTTGATCCCAGGAGCCCAAGGCAGACGCTTAACCGACTGAGCCACCCAGGAGCCCCATACTTCAGAACTTTTGAAGAAAATCGCCTTTGGATATCCTAGTATTATACTTTGCTATTTAAGTTTTGGGTTGAGGGGCACCTGGGTCGTGCAGTCCGTTAAGCATCTGACTCTTGGTTTCAGCTCAGGTCGTGATCTCAGGGTCCTGAGATTGAGCCCCACGTTGGGCTCCATGCTCAGTGGGGAGTCTACTTGAGATTCTTGCTCCTTCTCCCTCTGCCACTCTCACTTGTGTGCTCTTTCTTTCTCTCTCTCTCTCTCTCGAATAAAAAAATAAATCATTAAGTTTCTGGTTTGAGTGTCTTGGTCAAAATATTTTTTAAAAAGATGACCAGCTAGAGTAAAATCAACAGATTGTATACCTTAAACTTATAAAATCTTGTATGTCAATTATATCTCAATTTTTTTAAAGATTTTATTTATTTATTTATTTATTTGAGAGAGAGAGAGAATGAGAGATAGAGGGCACGAGAGGGAAGAGGGTCAGAGGGAGAAGCAGACTCCCCGCTGAGCAGGGAGCCCGATGCGGGACTCGATCCCGGGACTCCAGGATCATGACCTGAGCCGAAGGCAGTCGCTCAACCAACTGAGCCACCCAGGCGCCCCATATCTCAATTTTTTTTAAAAAAAGAGGCAAATAGCAATATTCTGGATGATATGGTTTCAAAAGGCATTCACACATACTTCTTCTCCATAAAGCCTTCAAATGTTAACATCCTTAACTACACACTTCTTTTTAGACCTATGCTTACAAAAAAAACTCTCCACAAAATAAAGAATAAATTCATTCATCACTCATTCATTTAAATAAATATTTACTGCGTACTAGAAATGTATTAGGCTCAGTGCTAGATGCTGAAAATATAAAGTCAGATAAGACATGGCAAAAACCATCTTGATATGATGTGTAGAGCACTGTGCAATACAAGATGCACAAGATGAAGTGGGTTTCAGGACAACAGATGTATATTTTGTAACAAGAACTGCATTTGGAACTGGGGGTACAGGGATGAATGTGACACCATCCCTATCCTTGGATACATCATAGGCTTCTGGGAGAGATGGACACATAAACAGAGTCTTCAAAATAATATAATAAACTATAAGACTGAAATATACCTAGTGCACAGAGTTGGTACAACGTACCTACTAGGGTTTTGAGGGGAGTTCACAGAGAGACAACACCTGAAGCAAATCTTGCAGGAAGCAAGATTTGAAGCATTTCTTATGAAGGAAGACAGAATGGGTATCCCAGGTTGAGTATGGGACTCCAGGTCTAAGTGAAGGCATGAAACAGTAGACTTGGGGGGCGGGGTACAATAAATGGTTCGATATTTTCAAAGTGTAAACTGTGAGTCCTGGCAAGGCATGAGACAAAGCAAAGCTGTGAGCAGAAGCCAGGATGCCCAGGTTTGGCACAGAAGACGGGAAGGAGGACACGGAGGACACGGGTACGCTGGTAGTTTTATAGATAAAGCACGTTAAGATGTAAGTAAAAGACTTAGGCAGTTAATGTGCTTTGGGTTGTAGTGATTGGTTCAAGAATGTACATATGATAAGGTTATCATATGTCCAACCCTAGTAACTCCTCAGAACCTGGCAGAAGCTTGCCTCTCTCCCACTGGACTTACCTTGAATTATGTAGGGCTGAGAATAAGCTACCCTAATTACAGAAGCATTAAACCTACCTATGCAAAATTCCACAGTCAAGCCAAGAGATAAAGAAAACTGGATACTACATCCAACGACATCCAAACTCAGAACTACCTATGGACTTTTCGGTTATGGGAACAATGCATGCCTTTTTTTTTTTCTTAAGCCGGTTTTGGTAAGATTTTCTGTCACTTACAATCATAAAAGGCCTAAGAGTGTAACTAGTCATTAATATTTCATACAACTTGTAAGTATAAAAATGAGGCTGAGAGAGGCCATTGGCTTAGCTGGGATCAAAACCAAGAATCCAAACTCAAAAAACCTTTTTAATAACCAATTTTGCTAACTTCTATCTCACAATACTATATTTTCTCCAAATGTATACTGCTTACAGTGATTTAACGATTTGTGGTCAGTAGGCACATAGCAGATGCATGGGAAAAGTAGAGGGTAAATGATGGTCCTGATCAGATGGACTCATACCTCATTGCCAGGGTTATAGGACCAAGTAAGGGGGAAAACTGGGAATCTTCATGTTTATCATACAAACCTTATTTAATTACTTTGTGCTCAGTCCTCAACTGTACCCTGCGTCCCAATGAGATGTCATATTTTTCCCTCACCTGAGAATAATCTCCAGGCTTCTGCTATGATAGAAAAGGGACAGTTGCCCAGTTATTCATGGGTTGGCCTGGGAATCTGCGGATCTGATTACTTCTTCAAAACCCTTCGATCCAATTCCTTCCATTTTTTACTTCACATTTATCCCTACATCCCAAGGTAACCAATACTGAAATTCCCAAGCCTTTTGCGCTACCAATGGTGTGAATTGCATTGCTTCTTGACTTTACCCACTGTGTTCAGTGCTTCCCTGTGGCTGCTAAATCAATCATCATTCTCCCTTTGTTTTGCCACGTTCGCAGCTTTTTTGCTATTGTTGTCCTCTGTATTCTGGCTCTTGTGGCTTTATACCTTTACAAAAAATTTTACACTAACATATTTGGAGAGTTTTTATAGTAGCATTAGAGCTGCTATGATATTTGAATATGAAAATATTTCTGCTATAAAATCAATAGCACCAAAATATTCTAAGAATTTAGCAGTTAACTGTAATCTGAACAGCATTTCTATTGGTTTTTACTATGATCAACCTATTCTAGCCACTATCCAATCAAACTGGCTTAGAAAAGAAGATCAGGGGACAACTAAATTACAAAGTCAAAATTGAAGCTGGAAAAGTTTTAAAAAAAAACTTAATATGATTTTTAAATCTGCTTGTTTTACTTCACCTGTCCAAAATTATTTTTATTTTTTTTAAGTTGGCTCCACACCCAGCATGGAGACCAATTCCAGGCTTGAACTCAAGACCCTGAGATCAAGACCTGACTTGAGATCAAGAGTCGGACATTAAACCAACCTAGCCACCCAGGTGCCCCTATTTTTACTTTTATCTAGTAAACATTTGGGTTGTCAAGCGAACATGGATTGTACAAACCATCTGGGATCAGAGGAGAATATACTGTTAGAGAAACAAATAATAGAGTTTTATTCTGTAAGAAATAAGGTACCTCTGGATATTTAATTAAGGTTGGAGAAGAAGCACAGTTTCAGTCAACAGTGTTTACCTCAGCAGCAAAATCTGGCTGACAAAACATTGTAAAAGTACAACAAATTCATGAATCCTAAGAAGGTGCAAAACCCTAAATATACATTTGAAATAAAAAAAAAATCTCAAGTGAAAATAATTTATAAAATTTAAGGAATGAGATTTATATGGAAAAATAAAATTAAATTCCAAATGTACATCTATATACACACACATAGACACAAACAGGCACATGTAGACACATGAAGCATCCTTTTCTATGAGCTCAACATTTTATCTTTTTAGAAAACAATACACGGATATAGAAATACAACCAGATAGGTAAGATCCTGCTAATGCCTTTGCCAATTCAATCAGAAATTTGATGAATGTCTTCAATTTAATGGTGGATTAAACAAACTCCTCAGTTATAATTGATTCCATGTGCCAGAATTGCATGCAATCATTACAAGCCATAATTTAGAGTAATATTTAATACTATGTGTATTGTTCATTAGGTAAGTTAAGAAAGCAGGATACTATATCGCCTGGATGGTATGACCCAAACTGTGTAAATGGAGAGGTGAGCACACTTTGGAGGAAATACACCAAAGCAATACTCTTAGTTGTTTGGGGATGGGTGAGAAATAGATTATTTTTAGATTCTTCTTTATGGTTACATGTATTCAGTGAATTTTCCTTAGTAATCACAGAAAACTTTATATAAAAACAAAATAACTATTTAATTCAGAAAATAAGCACTCATTTGTAATGAAAACACATTTGCAACTTATCTGAAAAAACATATGGAAGCTCTGCTAATGCTTAAAAAATCCAGCTCATTGTGAATAACTTTAACCATTTCAAACACAAATTAAGTCAAGCAAGGAAAAGGAATATAGACAGAGTACATGTGACTCTATTAAACAAGTCCATGCCACCCACTCTGTACAGCTGGAGTGAGGAAGATGCAGAATTTATCAGCTGCCAGCCAGAAGCCCTCAATTTAATGATCCCAAGTTGAATGTCTCACCCCATTAGTTGGCCTGTTAAAAAAAGAATTCATCCCTAGTTCTTGCAGGGGAAAACACACACACACACACACACACACACACACACACACACACACACACACACAAGTGTTTCATGATAAAGATGGAACTTCTTAATCAAATTAAGCAATTAAATTAGTTGATACAGTCTCTCCTATTTTATTGCTCTTTGTGGAAAAAAAATTATGTGCTATAAAAAGCCCATATTGCTTTTCCCTTCATATAAATACTCTTTTAATATTTCTCTGTATATAACCTGAATATATTTCTCCCCTTTCTATTTTTCTAATGTTTCCTGGAGCCTATAAGAAATAAATATTTCAACACACATTAGGTTTCAAGATATATATATATATAAAACAAAGCACTGTTAAATTGTTTTACTCATATTAACATACTAGCCAGCATTTGAGAATCTCTAACACATGTTACAATATCGTTGTCAATTTTGTTTTTAGGTTTATCCACAATCTGCAAGAATATGATTTATATACTGAGGGAACTTACCAACATTTATGAAGTTGAATAAAATATATCTGTTCCTATTTTATAGGCATGTTTAGACCAAAATAGAAAAATGAAAGAATTTACAAAATCTGATAATGTACATCCAGGCATGATAAAAACATTTATCTAAATTTATAATGGTATGAATAATAGTAAGAGCACAGGAACTGGATTCAAATCATATCATTACAGTTAATTAACAACATGTTTACAGGCAAGTTTCTTAATCTAAGAACTCTTTGCCTCATAAAATGGCAGTAATAAAACCCACTTCATAGGACTGTTGTAAAGATAAAATATAACAATGTATTTAAGTAATATGGCATGTTGGCTACACATAACTAGTCCTCAATGCTGATAGCTACTATAGCTAATTTTTATTATAACAACCTTGACTCCTCCTCTTCTTCCTCCTCTTTACCATCTTCGTAAGATTATTAGTAAATTGTTTTGGAAGGAGATAAGGTAAAACTACTGCATAAATAAGAGTACTGAGGACCATCTCTTCTGTTAGAAGAATATCCTATAATGGCAAAGTTTAACTTTGGCCAAGTTTAATGCCAGGAGCAGTCCTTTAAGGAGGTGGTAGAGCTTAGAGCCACCTGGATGCATGGTTAGAAAAATATTAAAAGGTATCCCAAACAAAAATATCTACAGCTTGGGCTAGTTGGATTTTCCATGTATCCTTTCAATTTCAATGGCTTAAGCTTTCATAATCCCTACTCTAATTCCCTTGAATACAGGGTCCCCCAGGTTTGAGCACAGTGCTTGGTAGAGGACAGGTTCTCAATAGTGTTTCTGGTGTGAATTTAATTCTATGAGGGGTATTACATAAAAGTACTAGAAGTCTGAAAGATTATTCACAATGAGGTCAGTTAATTCTGAGAACTGGAAGACAGGAGAGAAGTTCAGCATCAGTTCATAAGCCTGCAATGGTAAGTAAGGGTGTCAAAGGGAAGTTGGAAGGGCAAATTTTTCTACATCTCTAATATTTTGCACTGGTCTCTTTCTACTTAGAGTAAAGAAACAAGAGCAAAAAAAGGCAGGCTATTTTATTATGAAGTGAAATAATTATATTTACTTTATCTATTTCCATCTCAGCCTATTAATCTTTTTTGTGTTTGCTTTTAATTACTATGGAAAGCCAGTAAGCTAATGAAGGAAATTCTTAACATATGGGACTATACTGATTCTGTGATTATACTAGAAAATACCAACACAGAATAGGATGAATTATTAGAGTGTACACACACTAGTGACAAGCATCATGAAGCTGACCCCTTGAGATATTTGCTTGATGGCTTAGGAGAAATCTCTGTTGCCTTCACTTCTCCTATTTGGAGAACTTATGGAAATATCAAAGGCCTCCCATCCTTAGAAATGAGGCCTCACATGATTTTGTGAGAATCTGCCATGACTCCCTTTGTAAAGGCAGATTCTGCACATTGAGACCAACTGTACATGTAGGGTGAAGGATCCAAAATATACCACTGTGAAGAGTTCCCTTTTTTCTGAACTCCCCTTATTTGTCTAAAAGTAGAGCCTCCCAAAATAATTCATAAATCATAAAGCCCCTCCCTGGGGGTTCTGTAACCAGAGAAGATTGACTCCTGTCACCAGAGATGAGAAGGACAAGAAATCACCTAAACAGACATTGTCACAGAACTATCATATCTCTCATCTCTTCTTCTAAGTGTCCTTTTATTTTTCCCAGAAGTCCTTTGTTTTCCCTTCTTCCACTCCCCTTCCCCTATTAAGAGAGTAAATCCTAAGACTTCTCATCACAAGGAGAACATTTTTTTCCCTCTTTTCTTTTTATTCTATCCATATGAAAAGATGGATGTTAACTGAACCTTGGTGGTAATCATTTCACTACACATGGAAACCAAACCATCATGCTGTATGCCTTAAACTTATGCAGTGATGTATGTCAATTATTTTTCAATAAACCTGGGGGAAACACAGACGGCATTTAAGTCCAAATTCTAATGGCCTCCTTGAGTCACATTTTCCGCCACTTCCCACATACATTCATGAATAAAAACCTGTCTTATTTCTTGATAATTTCTTTTGCAGTATAATTTGCAGGCCCCCAAGCCCTCAACCTAAGGGGACAGAGGAAAAACCCCTGACCACCCCAGTAAGGGATTTAGTATAAGTGTTTCGTCCTAGACTTCCCTTGATATACTGCGTTATAATGACTGATAGCCTGAGGGCCATGTGAAATCATGACAATCCCTTAATGCTTTTTCTAAACTCTTCCATCAACTGTGATTTCAGCATCTGAACTGCAGTAACACAAATCAAGCCAATCTGTCAGTTAGTACGATACACAAATCACAATTTCTATGATGTATTATGCTTTTTATATTTTCAAAAGGTCATGATTCAACACACAAAGATCAGTAAAAAATATGAATAAACTGATTAGTTTATAGTTGAAATTAACAATTATAGATTTAAGAATATGCTTTAGATAGCAATGTAAGAGATAATCCAGAATGGGCCTGGACTTGTGGAATTTTGTTCATTTTCCAAAAAGAGTTTCTCACCTGGAGATTTATCTTTCTCTCCTTTGAGACTCATTCTGTCATTATATTGACTTGATGGTCATGTGGATAAATCATCTTAATAGCCAAATTTTGACTTCTAGAAACTTGAGTAACTCGGGCTATTGCTTGTACCTTGCTTGATCATCCAGGAGAGCACTGCCTCTCAAATGTTAAACTTCATACTATTTTATGTTATTCTTTGGTATAAACTTTCTCCAATTAACTTCATTTGTCCATGGAATTTGACATTGTTGCCTCGTTCCTCTACTCTCCATTTCAAAAATATCAGTTAGCCCTATTTGTTCTTCAATTTCGTGTAGGAGCTCTTTTCTCTGCCTCTTCAGTGGTTTCTCTCCTTTTGTTCACTCTTTTAATGTCAAGGATTATTCTCAGGGCTTGTTTCCCCACTCTACATCATAGATACAAACGTGCCCTTAGCCTGCACAGTGCTGATTCACATAGTGGTTTAAACAAAATTAATTAGTTAGTGCCTCTGAGGGATGCTATGGCTGGGAAATGGACCTGAGATTGTCCTGTCTTACATTATAAACTTGGAAATGTGCTCAAATAGTTTCGCCTCAATTACTAGGCTGGATTCTCATGACTGGTAGCATTTTCTTTCTGTACAGCTGATATCATCACCAGTGTGTATCTGGGGGTAACTTTAAGGCACTAGGAAGTTTACACGACCGTACATGAGAAAGTACACTGTCTCTTGCTTTATATAGGCTTCTCTCTAATTTCCTACATTAACTGCCATTGAAGAAAATGTCTATCTTTAACTATCTATTGATCTTATAGACCTAATAACAGTTTCCTATATGTGAAAATTGGGAGCGTTCTCACAAGAGTCCAGGGTCTGACTTCACTTGAAAAATCAAATGGTCTGGCAATCGTTAGCCCCTCCTTTCCACATTTCTGCATTTCCACAGGCAGCAACCTCTAGAGCCACCCTCTTTGGACTGGTCATGTTTAACATAGCCTTTCTGTTTCATTCATGTCACATGATCTTCCTGACCCTGAAGGATGTGAGCTTAATAATGCACATATTATATATAGTCAGTACTTTAATCCGGCCTTTATATAGGGATTAACCTATATCTCCAAGAATAAAACCACCTGGGAGTTACACAGTGGGATGGATTGAACGGTGCCCCTCTCCCCCCAAATTCATACTTTGAAGCCCTAACCATCAATATGATTATATTTGAAGAAGGGCCTTTACAGAGATAATTAAGGTTAAATGAGGTCATAGTGGTGGGGCCCTACTCTGATAGAACTGATGTCCTTATAGGAACAGGATGAGATGTGAGAGATCTTTCTCTTTCTCCCCAAGGGAGCACAGAGGAAAGGCTGTGTGAGGACACAGCAAGAAGGTGGTCGTCTACAAACCAGGAAGAAAGCTCTCACCGGACAATGACTTCTCCAGCATGGTACTCATGGATGTGTAGCCTTCAGGACATATCTGTTGTTTAAGCCACCCAGGCTGTGTATTTTGTCAAGGCAGCCTGAGCAGAGTACTCTACACAGACCAAAACCCAGGTTCCTTGAGAAATGGGGTCCCCATTCCCACTCTCCAGCTAGAAGCTCATTACTTCCTGAGCAGTCTACCTGTCTTTGTGCCATCTCTCTTCACTATTTGCTATAGGTGAGTTATTTTTTAAAAACAATCAGTATAACACATGCTCTTGCTTTGAAATGTAAAAATAAAACTAATTAAAATTAGTAAAATAGCTCCTTATCACTTACATTTACCAATTTACTAAAATGAACCAAGCACTAACATTTTTCATTTTATTTAAAAGACCCCTGACTAAGGTAGCCGGGAAACTGTTAAGTACATGAGGTAAAGGGCCGAAGTCCTTGTACTGCTATAACCACTAAGCGAAGGCATTAGGCAAAATCAGCATTTCTTAAAATATCACAGGAACAAATTATTACAGAGAAAAAAGTGGGGGCAGCAGTGATTAAAAAAAAGCTTTTAGGGAGTACTGAATTAAATCTTAACAGTTTTTATTTTGAAGTACAGGACTTCTCAGTATCTTCTTTGAGTAAAACTAAGCAAAGACATATTCCTTAGAGCTATTCTTGCCTATCCTCTTTGGAATGGGTATCAGAATTAAGAAAGCTTTATGAAACGACATCCTGTATAAGGAGATTTTTAAATTAACAGAAGGACTTACACAAGTATTAAATATTATATTTATTAATTATCATATAATTATATCATATTATTAAATATTATATTTAATACTATGCATTTTAAAATTATGTACATCCCAAATCACTTCCTGAAAATAGCATTTAAAAGAGCTTCAGACTTATATACAATAAAAGACAAACTCCTATCTCTACTGAGAACAGGAGTTTCCCTATGACCTTAATTGGTGTTTAATATATACAAGTGATTAAAGTGGCTTTTGTATTCCTTAAATTCTACACTTCTTTCAAAAATGCAATTCTTAGAAGCTGAATCTACAAATGGAGACAATTTATGTCAGGTACGACATGTCATAATTTGATTTAATTTAAAGATTAGTGCCAGTGTTATTCTAATATTCTTTCCTTTGACAGAGCACAGCTAAAATAGTGAATAAAAACTTTAAAATGTCTTTTTTTAAATGTTTAAATGTTTATGCTAAGTGTCCATGTTTTCATCAACCTGGCATCTGGTTGTTAATTTTAAGATAGTGATTTGCTAACTTTAGCATCCATAAGAATTGCCTGGAGGGCCTGTCCAAGACCGCTGGGCCCACCCCAGAGTTTCCCCTTCAGTAAATCTTGGATAGAGCTAATCTGCATTTCTATCAAGTTCCCAAGCGATATTGATGCTGCTGATTTAGTTACCACACTTTAAGAACCACTGCTTTCACAGGTCTCAATTTATTAGACACACATCTGGGTTTTCCCCGTTGGTCTGAGGTTCCTCCAAGCTGAGCCCTATAGGAGCAAGGAGAGCTGGTTATCCCAACTACCTCCAAAATAAGGCTCCTTTGTATCGATTCCTAGGTTCTGCCACCACAATCTCATTTCCTAAAGACCAACAGACTGTCCCCCACCTTTAATATTTTCTACTGTCAGCTAAGAATGTGTAGGTCCTTAGTTTCAAAATGTAGTCCGTATTGTGGATTTCTTCCCCTTGAAACACTGCTTCCTGTTTTTCCACATAACCCCTTCCTCTCTTACATAATATCCTTGCAGAATGTTGGCTCTGGCCTCATTTGCCTCTCTACCCAGTTGAACTCTATTGCTAGCTGTATATGAATATATATAGCTTATATTCATTCCTTTGTTCATTCACTCCATAAGCATTTGCTAAAATCTCAAAATATAATGAATATGACAAAATTCTGCATTCATGGGCTTACATCATAATGGGGGAGATATAAGATAAACATGTAAACAAATAAGTAAGTATGATATATTCCAGGAGTGATGGGATACACTGAAGAAAATAATATAAGGTAACGGGTAAGAAAGTGCAAATCAAATGTATCTTAGCCTCTCTGGAATCATTTCTCTGAGAAGGCAGCATTCAGCTGAAATTGAAATGTTATGATGGAGGAAATAATGCAGCGAATGTAGAAAAGGGCATTCCAGACGGAGGAAGCATCAATTCAAGAACAGAAAGGAGTCCAGGCTGGTTGAAGGAGTCAGGAAGGGAAAATGGTTGAAGAGTTCATGTTGGTGGTTGGGGAGTCAAAGCTTTTCATAATCCTTTTGTAACCTCCTGCTTCTCTCACACAAACCTGGTCTACAGCCTAGCTATGTCTATCCTAGCGTCCTAGTGGAAACTGTCCTCTGGCCAACAGGAGTGAAAATATCAACAGCATTATGTGAAGAGCATTTGGAGCCCCAAATCTCCTCCTTGCCTCAGCTCCGAAGATGGCTGCCATGTCTCTTCTGACCTCAGTAGAAGTCCGTGGTTTTATTCTCCCGAGAGGTCTCTGAACTACAGGATACCAGGCACATACCCAAACCCTTAACCCCTCACTCCTAACCCCAACCCTAACCCTAACCCTATGGAGGGGTCTCTGAACTGCAGGATACCAGGCACATACCCTCACCCTAGATCTGAGAGCGTGGCTTCTGGAACACATGATAAGAAAAGCTGAGAAAGAGCCTACTTATCCTGGAGAAGACCCCAAATATTTAAAAATCGGTGGTATTTCTGTAAATGGGTATGAAGGTAGAGATAAAAATAGAAGGGCTAGTTGAATATCTATTTAAAGAGTATTTAGAGCCCCAAATCCTCCCCCCCAATACATCAACAGCATTTGAGTGAGGAGAAACTGACGACTAATATCAGAATTCAAGCCTTTTAAGTGGGCTATGTTAAAATGCACAATGAATTGTGCACAGTTCTTAACTTCAGAATGTGGATGCACTGAGTCACAACATTTGTCCTCTTACTCAATGCTGACTTTAGTAAAGAACCACTCTAGGTAATGATATATCATAGTTTAAGAAATGGCAACCCCTTCCTGATGAATAAAGTCAAAATTTTGAGTCAAGAGAGGGCAAAATCAGGTGAGAAGGATGTCTTACAATATTATTTTACAAGAACAATATTCTCTAACAGCAGTGATTCTGATCAAATTGACATAACAACTTCCAGCAAAATCATACCTAGCATATGAAGCAAATATGCATGCATGCACGCACATACACACACATACCTTTAAACAATCTGAAACAATTACAAAACGAAATTAGCCTAAAGCAAGAGTTGTATGCTCTCAACAAACCCCTCAAGAAAAGCATCAAGTTTATTATACCTGATAATTTGAATTATGTTTTAATCTTTATATCATTAGCCTCCAGGTAAATCTGACAATATCCAAACCAAAACAAACATTAGCCAGAGTTCTTTCCAAGGAAAGAATATAAGTCTATGTGTATCATTTTGCTTTTACAGATGTTAAAATTTGCTGCCACGTAACTGGAAGTTGTTAAATATTCTCACCAATGCAGTAAATAGAGCTAAACAAGTCTTGTAAGGAAAACCAGTTTAGTTTTTTAAAATATTTCAAAATAGTTATTATATTGAAATAAAAAAGTCCTTTGACTTATACTGTCAAACTCCTGGGATCTCATTTATGAAATTGCTTTATGTTCTCACCATTGTACATGCTGATAGCATTACCTGTCTGCATCCACTGTCACATCATGAACTCCTCTCTGGATGACGTCTCTGGAAGTGGCTGTGTCTGGTATTCGGTTCAGACTTCTAGTATACAGGTTCAGCCCTCCATCTGTCATGTACCTGAAAATAAAAGTGTAATTAATCAACAGAAAATTAAATGATCTCACCTGTAGAATTTAACTTAATAAACAGTGTTCACAATTTTCAATAATTATGCAAATGTGCTTTATTACAGTTTTTTCTATATAAACATTTTACTCACCAGGAAGAATTAGGGTATTTTTCAAGTTTATTAGGAAATCAATCTTCCTTACTACAACAAATAACTATCCTATGTAAAACCTTCATGTTCTTCCCCTTTTGTTATCAAAATTTTGAACAGCTTGGAGATAATTTAACATTTGAAAAATAAGAGCAAGATCATTTCATTTTGTAAATACCATTTTTGAAGCATTGAAAGTCATAGGAGTCATGGAATATTACTAAACTTAAAATTAGATTAAGTTATTTGGTAAGTAAAATGTATTGGCCACAAGGATAAAATAATAGCCAAGATGCATCAAATGTTTACAATGTTGCCAGGAACTGTTCTAAATAGCTTACGTGTAATACTGTTATTATCATCACATTAGAGAAAGAAAATAAGTAAGCACAAAAAGGTTAAGTAAGTAACACAATGTTACTCAACCAGGCATGGCAGAACTAAGAAATAAATCTAGAAAGTGGGTTCCAGAATGATCTTACCCGCCATGCATTACTATCTGAAGTGAAGGGCCCTGCTGTCTGGCCCACTCCGTGTCTTTGAGAACTTCCTTGCCATCACAGGACCACCACCATCTACAGGCATGGTAGACCCCAACAGTTGGATTACGATCGGTAATCGTGCGTCCTTGGCTGCAGGGGACTAGGCCACATTGTTTAATCTCCTACCCTATGCTGGGCTAATCAGGTTTTTCTTTCTGGAGAACTAGAATTAAAAGGCAGCTCTCCTCAGTCTTTCTGCGTGAAGAGAGTTGATGATAACGAACGCCCAGGAGATGTGTTTTTCTCCAGCAGATGTAAGGAGCCACAGAGAAAGCTGGTCAGCGAAGTAAAAACAATGACCTAGGTACACAAAAGGAAGCAGAGACACTTGGCCCCATGGTTTCAACTTCACAACTTGTCCTTGGGTTCTAAGAGATATTCTTGCTTCTTTATAATCATGTCCCTACTTTGCTTAAGCAAATTTGAGTTGATTCACTTTTTGTAATCAAAAATACTTAATCATGACCATATTGAAGACTAACCAAATAAAGCTAGGATTATGAAACTGGCCAATTACTTACAAGATCAATAAATTCTGTCCTTACTAATTGAAGGAACTTGAAAAAGTTTCTTAAACTGTGCCTCAATTTCTTCCTCTGAAAATGGGAAGAATAAAATCTGCAGGTAGATTTTATGATAAAGGAAAAATACACAGAGCTCTTGAGAACCTTATAACAGGTAACTACTTGTTATTCACAAAGTCTCTTCCACATATTTTGAAAAGGAAACAGATGAATTTTATACACAAAACAACACCTACTAGTTCTACTGCATTATCCTTATAAGGGACTCTACATAGTGAGTTTTCCTGATCACTAAAGAATTTAATCCCACCAAAACAGAAAAAATAAAGGAGGACTTTGGCTCCAAAACGTATTGAACACTGATACACTCTTTTAAATAAGAAATACTAGACATAATTTAACTTTTTTTTTATAACTAATTCATGATTAGGAGCATCAATTAAATTAAACAAAGAGTGAAGGGATATTTGTTCTTCCTGTGTTTTAATTTGTCAGTTGCCCCACGTTGGTGGTGTGTTTCAGGGCTTATTCTTACTTCCAATTTCTTATCATATTTCCCACACTGTTTTCAACTGGTATCTAAATGTTTTTATTGACTTGTAGGGCGGAGTGTGTGGAAATTCCTGGTAAAGTAAAAGTGTGTATTGGCAAATCCTCCCTCCCCTTTTTTAAACTACCAACACGCTTAATCCTAAACTTCACCCTGGAGGAAGTTGTAACAATGTATACATGTTATATTTCATGTATGTCTCATTGGTCTGTCTTCTTCATCTGTGTATCTCCAAAATTGTTTAGCAAAGTGTTTTGTATATAACTGGGGATCAACAAATATATTACGTTTGTTCAGCTGGATTCAACAGGCTTCCATATTGTAAAAAAAAAAAAAAAAGCATCACAGCTGATTTCAGTAATTTTACCTATGATGGTGCTGCATGAAAACAAGAGATAAGATGAGAGATCACTTCTATTAAAAACATAACCTTTCAATTATTCAATACTTACAGAAGAGTAAGTTCTATAGACAAAGGTCAACTGTTTTGAAAACTAATTTCCAAAAAAAAAAAAAACATACGTTTAAAACTTCCATAAATTAAGAAAAAAACCTATTTTTTCAGGAAGCATTTCAAAGGATATTCATTTTTCTTGGGCCCTTCAATTTTCTAGTTAATATCAAATAGCCTTACAACAGGTATTAATTGAACCAAAAAAATACTCAGTTATAGTTCCTCCGTTTACACAGACACACTCTCATTTGAATGTTGGTAGGGCATTTTCATAACAGAACCATGATTCTGTTACTTAAAAGACAACATACAGTATTGAGGTTCCTCAAGAAGTTAAAAATAGAGCTACCCTACAACCCAGCAATCGCACTATGAGAGATTTACCTCAAATATACAAATGCAGTGATCCGAAGGGGCACCTGCACCCCAGTGTTGATAGTAGCACTGTCCACAATAGCCAAACTATTGGAAAGAGCCCAGATATCCATCGACAGATGAATGGATAAAGAAGATGAGGTATATGTACAATGGAATATTACGTGGGTATCAAAAAGGATGAAATCTTATACATCGACGTGGATGGAACTGGAGGGTATTATGCTGAGTGAAATAAGTCAATCAGAGAAAGACAATTATCCACAATATATGTGGAATATAAGAAACACAGCAGAGGATCATAGGGCAAGGGAGGGAAAACTGAATGGGAGGAAATCAGAGAGGGAGACAAATAATGAGAGACTCTTAACTCTAAGAAACAAACTGAGGGTTGCTGGAGGGCAGGTGGATGGGAGGATGGGGTCACTGGGTGATGGGCATTAAGGAGGGCACGCGATGTGACGAGCACTGGGTGTTATATGCAACTGATGAATAACTGAACTCCACATCTGAAACTAATGACGTACTACTTTATGTTGGCTAATTGAATTTAAATTAAAACAAAACATCCAGGCATCACACAAGTCAGACAAATCCCTGATATGAATTTTTTCTTGGTAATCCTTCCTTCTTTTCATTCTTTCTGAAGGATTTAAAAATTTATAAGAACATGAACTTTATAGCTTCTCTAGAAAAATTATACTACGGTCTGGGAGCTATCAATTTTAGGGGATCATTTTGAAAGAATAATGTAAAATTTAAAAAATGATTTCCTAATCATGTTATATCTAAACTTCAAAACCATCAGCCAAGATGAGTTTAAGAAGAGTTAATAGACACTGGGAAGATTGGTACAGAGAGGTGGGAAGAAACTCGTGAGGTTACTGACAAAAAAATAAATTACCTCAAACTATGAAAGTCTCAGAATAATTTTAGCCACATTCAAATTCTATGAGCTATAAAAGAATTCACATGAAAAAAACAGTCTCACAGAGCATTTCCTCATTCTTCCTCACTTCCCCTGACACCCTGCTTCTTTCTCTGTAGGCAAATTTGCATACTCATGGCATTTACTTTAGGTGTCTATTATCCAAATTAATATTTCTATGCCATATCATTCCACCTTGCTCTAAAATAAGGTATTAAACTGCATCCAAGGCATAGATAGGTGGTTTTCTCATAAGCACCTCAAATACAGCAAAAACTGACCATATATTAACTTCACCACTAAAGCTCATATTCCTTCTGTGCATGATTTGATGGCCAAAGGTAAGGACACCATCCACCCAATCCATAATCCGGATATATCACTCCTTCTTGTCACTCACCACCCCCAGCTATTATAAGATAGAGTCTGTTCAGGTGGTTAACATAACATAATAATAATAAAAAAAAAAACAAACTGAAAGAAAAAAGATAGAGTCTGTTCAAATCTGTGAATCTGCATCATTATGCTCTAATTATGTCTGGAATTCACTGAAATAGAATTTGTAAAAATCTTATTTTTTATATTGTTCAATCCTACTTTCTCAATGAGCAGAAATATATACTTTACCATCATAGCAATTCCATGCTTTGAAAAAAAAACTTTATAGGGAAATACATATTTTTGCAGGTGTATCAGGTATAAAAGTACATATCAAATAATAATAAAAATAATACCAACTTTCATGCACCTACTCCCTGGCTTCAGAAATAAAACATTTCCAGTTTCTTCAATGTCCATATAGGCTCCTCCACTCACATCTCCAAATCTCCCTTCTAGAGATATCTACTGTCCTGAATTTTGTAAGCATTTCTTTACTTTCCTTTACGGTTTTGTCACATAGGCGTGTATTCCTAAAAATATATTGTTTAGCATCTCCTGGATTTGAATTTTATATAAACTGAGTCACACTACGTGTAATCCTTTGTGACTTCTTTCCTTCACTCAAAATCACATTTTTGCAATTATCTATCTTCATGTGTACCATTGTGTTATTCATTGTATAGTTTTACTACTCCGTTTTACAAATGCACTGCTTGATTAATCCAGCTGACTATTATGGATATTTGAGTTGTTTTTCTTCTTTGCCGCCAGGAACACTTGTGTACCCACATTTCTTTGTGCTCACAGGCAAGAACTTACCTAAGATCTATATCTAGAAAGGAAATCACTGGGTCATAAGAGACACATACCCATACTTAACCTTACTAGTCAATGCTAAATAGTTTTCAAAAGAGTTTCAGAATAAACACCTACTTGCCTATAGGTGAGAATTCTCACTTTGGTTTGATTTACAAGTTCCAGATTACCAAGCAGGTTTCACTTAGTTATAAGCCATTTATGTTTTGTCTGTGTTGGCTAATTGAATTTAAATTTAAAAAAATGCTGATTTTGATTAGAAAGTCCATTTTAAAATGTTCAAGCATATTTCAGGTAATGTAGTTACTATGTCATGTGTAACCAGTTGTAATGCTTTCTAAGTGATATAAATATACATAACCCAGTAAATATGACATCCCTATAAAAATATTTGCTCATTTTTTAAATTACAGTAAGTTTTTAGAATTTTAATTCCAATCTAGTTAACATGTAGTGTGTCCTATTAGTTTCAGGTGTACAATATAGCGATTCAACAATTCTGTACATTACTCAGGGCTCATCATGATAGATGTACTCTTTTCCCCTTTACCTATTTCCCCCATCCCCCCACCCACCTCCCCTCTGGCCACCGTCAGTTCTCTAGAGTTAAGAGTCTGTTTCTTGGTTTCTCTCTCTCTCCTTTTTCCTTTGTTCATTTGTTTTGTTTCTTAAATTCCACATATGAGTGAAATCATATGGTATTTGTCTTTCTCTGGCTGACTTATTTCACTTCCTTTTGCTCATTTTTCTATTGGATTCAATGCTATGTTTTGTTTTCCTTTTTTCTTTCCTCATTGATACTAATACTTTATTAGTTATATGTGTGGCATATGTTTGTGGCCTCTCTGGGGTTTTATCCTGATACTTTTCTCCTGCTTATTTTTATGTGAAATTCATTTTTCTGAATAAAAAGAAACTAGATACCTTTTCAACTTCACACAGTAACTGCCTCTGTTGTTTTTGTATAGTGTTTTTGAAATGCATTAATTAGCTTTCTGAGATTTTCGGATTCTGTTTCCATCTCTCACTTTCTTCCAGTTCACTCACTTCACTCATGTTCACCTTTATTGCCACATCTTGTTCAATTTGCTTCTACTCACAGAATATGTCTCTTAGTGTGGGGTCCTGTCCTGGAAGGGGGCTGTGGTTGGGCAGCTGAATGAATTCATCGGATCTAGACTGTTTGATTCCCCGCAGACATGACCTTCTGCCCTTATTCTCCCTGGCTGGTCAAGTGGTCAAAACCCCTCCAGCTTCAGCTGCTGACTTCAAATGCCCTGTGTGTTTTCTAGTCAGTTTGTCGGCTATTTTGGGTTCTTCTGTTCTCAGTGTTACCAGATGCCCCAGTGCCTACCTCTGCTTCTTCCGAAACAGACGCTGATACACTGATACCATCCTTTGGCTTCTGAATGTTTGTCCTCAGCTGTTTATAGTTGGGGGCTGAGATGATACTTTGTCATCAACTTTTATGAGTGAAGAGTGATCGTGATTTTTTTTAGTTTTGCTGGTTAGTAGCTTTGTCTATTTTTGTGGGGATTTGGGAAGATTCAAAACCTAGGCTTGCACCATAACTTACTAGAATTCTGTGTTTTTACATTCAAATTTCATATCAGCCACTATATGTTACAATTAGCTATTTTTTAATGACATGAACACATAGGCTTTTTTCGTAAACCTCAAAGGCACAACAGCTCAGCATCTTCTTTTTGATGAGCACAGATAATATTAACTACTGTCCCCTAGATCACACATGCTAGCTTAAAAACAACTACACTTATAAATGAAAGATTGCTGGGAAGCTCTGGTCTATTGTAAAAAATCAAATCCTAGGAAAGAAATGTGTACATGTAGACATGTAGACAATCTCACAGGGTAATTTGCCATGATGGTTAAGAGTACAGACTCCTACTCTTGCTGGGTTCAAGTCTAGCATTGCATATTTTAAGAAATTTTGAATTCCCAGAAGCTGATTAACTAATTTTCTGAGTTCCAACTAAAGTCACTTAAACTATCCATGCCTCCATTGCTTCATCTGTAAAATGGAGGTAGTAATGGTATATTTACCTCTTTCAGTCATGGTGAGACATAAATGAGTCAACAAATGTCAAATGCATAGAACGCTGTCTAGCACGTAGTAAGTGCTATGTCAGCGTTGGCTAGTATTACCAGCTATCTTTCCATCAGGATCACCATATTCACTGCATTGCATGTTTTAAGAAATTTCGAATTCCCAGAAGCTGATTAACTAATTTTCTGAGTTCCAGCTAAAGTCACTTAAACTATCCATGCCCCCATTGCTCCTGTCTTGAATATGAAATTAGTAGAAGCCTTCCGATTAGGAATCTGTGGTTTGCCATGTAAACTCTTTCACCCCAACACGTTAACCCTGCCCTTCCCAATGGTGGACATGCTTCACACCATCAAGCTTACTAAGGGTGACCTGAGGGAGGAACAAGGGAGAAGGATAAAAGTATTCACCTTCCCTTTTAAAAATTTCATTTCCCAGAATTCAATTGCTTTGTGTTTGGGCCATATGACTTGAAGTAGAATTTTAGGTTATGTTGTGACCCAACTATTTATACTGTGACACCTGCAGATAACTTCAATTTCCACCCAATTAAAGTATCTAACTTTCTCCCCAATTTTCCAGCAAGTTCCTTTTTTGTTTCATAAATGGAGACTTTTTCAGAGACTCATTATAAGTAAGAGGACTTCCTCTGACTAATTCCTAATTACTGGCAGATTCGCATCCCCAAGTGTGTAAAGTAATTTCAAAAAAGAGAAGAAAGAGATAAGTCTTTACATGCTTCAGGAAATTTTGAATTCTCAGAATGCCGATTAACTAGTTTTCTGAGTTCTAAGGTACGTGAGCAAATGAAACAGCATTCCCATTCACTTCATGACATTCCTTATGGTTACATGAGAAAAAAAAATCTTAAACACCTTCATTAATTACTATGTCTTTTGAGCTCTTTGTCCCTTTAATCACTGAAACATACTTTTAAATTGGGAACAGAAAATTAACTTTGTGACTCAATTTTTTCATGAATTGTAGCACAGATGTTTCAATGCCCCCTTTTTTTTTCACTTAAAACATCATCAAATTAAAATTCCCCTGGGATGTCTCTAGCCCTCTCATCTTCCCACCTTTTAATTCTAGGCTGAGGTATCAGGCTACATCCTATAGATGTCAATAATTTTTCTGTGTAAACTGTTGAGCAATGAAGTGCAGTACACCATGGGGAATCCTCCACACAACACCCCCTAATCACAGCTGAGCTGAGACCAGCCATACTGCCTGCCGATCATGCCTACTCACCTCCCACCCAGGGCACAGAACTCTGAGCCATTCTTAAACTTCAGTGAGCTGTACTCTGCCGCAGGAAAGAGAAAATGTCTAATGCCCAACAGGTCAACATCATCAGGGGAAGTTTTCATACAGGGTTTATGGGTTTTTTGTAGGTTTTCTTTCTTTTTTTTTTAAATATACTGAATATGGGTGACAACATAAAACACGTGGACCACTGATACATATTTAAATGGGCTCATGTGTGAAACTATCCAAGACTTTATGTGAAAGACTGATAGGGAACAAAAATGAACAGAAGTCTGAATTGGGTTTCCACTGAAGCATGAAAGAAGTAGGAAGGACAATGGACATAACTTTTTTATTTTTTCTCACGAGTAAATTCAGCAGAAACTACCCAGCTCTCATCAAACAACTTCCTCTTCCTTCTGGGCATAGAGCTGAACCATATTTCCTGCCCTCTCTTCTAGTTAGATGTGGCCATCCAGCCGTTTTAGATAAAGGAATGTGTGTAGAAGTCATCTGCACCACTTGTAGGCCTGGTACATATAAAATATTCTCACACCAAGATTCTTCCTCTCTTGCCACCTGCTTGTTGAATACCAATGCCCAGGGTGAGCCTGGAAAGCTGGTAGGATAGTAGCAGAATTATTCATTTCAATCTTGTTCTCTGAGAGACTATATGGTATACATTCCCAACTGAAGGTCAGAGACACCAGCAAGGGATTTATATGAAGGAGAAATGAACTGCGTGTTAAGTTATAAGATTTTGAGATTTCTTGTTTACAGAAGTTACTGTTAACTAATACCGCTAGAGTCCTGGAAAATACAAAATGCTTCTGAGTATAGGTATGCCTGTAATATATATTATTATATATAGAACTCAGTTTTTTAAAAAATTGCCTTAAGAAAAAACTACTAATCTAAGAATGTATACACACATGCTTATTTACAAACATGTGTATATATTAGTCATTCATTCATTGAACAAATGAGCACCATAAAAATATAAAAAACACTAGCATGGGAGTCACATGGCGCTTTGTCTATATTGCTCACTACTGTACACACAGTCCCATAATGTTGTTTGGCATACAGGATGAACTCAGAAATATATTTTGGATACATACACACATACATACTTCAGCTCAGGATCCTTCTCTCTTTACCCAGAAGTCCTCACGTCTCCCACAATTTCTACTATCTTCTATATGAGACCACCCTCTCCATCATATCTCTACCCTGAAAAACTACTGCTTGTTCAATTTATAGGGCAATGTCTCCAACTCTACACTCATCATCTCCCCTCTTCTTTCTCAAAAAAAAAAAAAAATTGTCTCTTTTCTGCCTATTTTCTCTAAAGGTATAATTTCTTATCTCCGGTGCTTACAAAATGGGCATCTTATCTGAATTCACTGCCTCTCTCAAGCCCTTGTGAATACTCTATCATTATTTCTGTAAATTTCTCCTCTGTGGTATTGCCCATATCAATTTTTTCGCTCTTTTCATCCCCATCACGGCTACGCCCATATTTCTGGCCTATAGACCCTGGACCTCAAGTTTTGCTGTAGTGTCTGAAATCTACCACCAGAGCTTCTCCTCTCAATCCATTTTGCAGATTTCCCCTAAAGGGGAATTTCAAAAATCATCATCATGCCCTATTCTGTGGCTACCTTAAGAAACGGTGTTTTCCATTGCTTAGAGTACACAGTTTAAATTTCTTAGCATAATGTTATTGAGGCCTGTCACTATAGACCCTATGTCTCAAAATTAAATATTCAGATTCCATGAATCTTGGTTAAGGGAAAGGTCAGTGAATGTCATCTAATCCAATTGTCCCTCTGATTTTGAAAATTACATTTTAGTCAAGCTCACTGAACAACATTCTTTCTACAATATTTTTACTTTTCTTACAAATATTCTCTTAATGTATTTCCCTCCTCAATAGCTATTTAAATCAAAGAGTGTAATCTTTCTATCTTTCTATCTCATGCCTGGATTTAGCACTTTCTCTTTCTTCTGAACTTTTGGCTAAGTTTTTATCTGTATGAAAGTTTGAAATTACTCACACATTGCATTGTCAATGTCCATTGATGTCTTTTTTTTTCCCCACTTCCTGTCTTTCCTACAAACATTGTTTAGTCTGGTGTCCCCCTTTCATCTTGGGGGTGGCTGCCAGGGATTGACTTATCTGGGAAAATATGTTCAACCTGGCCAGGTCTTTGGAAGTGGCAGAGCATATGCATTTTTTTTTCCTTAATTTTTTTACTAACATATAACGTATTATTTGTTTCAGGGGTACAGGTCTGTGATTCATCAGTCTCATACGATTCACAGCACTCACCATACTACCTACCCTCCATTGATTTCTGATTTAAACTGCTCCCAGGATATGCTTTCTCTCCCCCAGATAAGCATTTTGTGTGTGTATAAAGAAATAGTCCATCCTCATTATTCACAAACTCCATATTTACACATTTGCTTACTTGCTAAAATTTGCAAATCAATAACTGCAACACTTTCATGGTCATTCATGGACAGGCACAGAGCAGCGAGAAGTTTGAGTTGCCCATGAGGACATTCCCAGCTGAAGTCAAGTAAGGTGACGTTCTGCCCCCTTGATTCAGCTTTCCTACTGCCAATGTGTCCTTTTTACAGGCTCTTGCGAGCCACGTTTGCCACATTTTTGTGCTCCCTGTTGGAGATTCTGCTGTTTAAAATACCCGCCAAGTGTAGTGCTGAGGTGTTCTTGTGTTCCTAAGTGTAGGAAGGCTGTGGTGTCTTATGGAAAACTATGTGTTAGATAAGCTTCATTCAGGCATGAATTACAGTGCTGCGAAGGCGTGAGCTCAATGTTAATGAATCTACAATATATATTACTTCACAAATAAGGTGGCTTTAAATTGAAATACACATAAGACAAGATTATATTCTGATGAGCTGATAAAAATGTTGTGACCCAAAGCTCACAGGAAGTACATCTGTACTTCCCCTAGGAGCAGTGGTTCGGTATTCACTAATTCAGTGTATGTGGTGACTACTGCAAATAATGAGATTGACTGCCTGTGTGGGTGTGTGTGTGTTATGTGTATATGTATATATATGAGCGTGTGTATACATTAATATATGCATATATATGTGTGTGTATATAAATATAGTATATTTATGTATATAATTCAATCTTTATCCAGGGGGAACGAGAGGGCTCTCTCTGCGGTTCTCCCACTGGCTGGGCCCCTGCTCGGAGAGCAGTCATCAACCATGCTGCGGTTCGTGGTCTATGGCAACCCCAAGCTGAGAGCCCACTCCTGGGCTCGCTGATTGCAGCCGGCTCCCTCGCTCTGATGCCTGAGAACTCTGCCGCACTCAGGCACCCCCAGTCTTCCTGTGACCCCGAGGGTCCTGAGACCACACTGTCCCACGAGGGTTCCACCCCACTTCACCACCTGACTCATGAACAAATGCTCCACATCACTCGGCATCAGGGAAATACAAATCAAAACCATAATGAGATACCACCCCACACCCGTCAGAATGGCTAAAATTAACAAGTCAGGAAACGACAGATGTTGGCGGGGATGCGGAGAAAGGGGAACCCTCCTACGCTGTTGGTGGGAATGCAAGCTGCTGCAGCCACTCTGGAGAACAGTATGGAGGGTCCTCAAACAGTTGAAAGTAGAGCTACCCTACAACCCAGCAACTGCCCTACTGGGTATTTACCCCAAAGATACAAATGTAGTGATCTAAAGAGGCACCTGCACCCCAATGTTGATAGCAGCAATGTCCACAATAGCCAAACTGTGGAAAGAGCCAAGATGTCCTTCGACAGATGAATGGGTAAAGAAGAAGTGATCCATATATATGTAGATAGATAGATATAGATATATTACTCAGAATATTACAGAATATTACTCAGTCATCAAAACAAATGAAATCTTGACATTTACAATGATATGGATGGAACTAGAGGGTGTTATGCTAAGCAACATAACTCAATCAGAGAAAGACAATTATCATCTGATCTCACTCATGTGTGGAATTCAAGAAAAAAAAAGCAGAGGATCCTAGGGGAAGGGAGGGAAAAATAAACCAAGATGAAATCAGAGAGGGAGACAAACCATGAGAGACTCTTAACCATAGGAAACAAACTGAGGGTTGCTGGAGGGGAGGGAGGTGGGGGGATGGGGTAACCGGGTGATGGACATTAAGGGGGTCACATGATGTAATGAGCACTGGGTGTTACATAAGACTCATGAATCACTGATATCTACCTCTGAAATTAATAATACACTATATGTTAATTAATTGAATTTAAATTAAAAAAATAAATCTTCATCCAGTAGTGAATATAAAAACACATATGCTCTCATTTAAAGAGATGAAGAAAGAAAAGAGGAGGGGATAGGAGTGAGAATGGAAAAGTGGGTGAGAAAAGGGAGAGACGGGGGAAAAAGTTCATGCCTTTGATGTTCCTGTGCTGCCATCATGTTCCCCAAAGTGGGTATCCCCTGCAGGTGGTATTTAATACGTACAAAAATGATAACAATAACATCCACAAATTAGCGTGATTATTAATGATAATAAATGGAATTATGATGCTGATGATAAATTTGCTCAACGCTCATACTGTGACAGACTTTGAGTAAGTACAATTTTGTGTGTTATTTCCGTAATTCCTAATAATTTTGTGGAGATTCTGCAATTTTATCCTTATTACAGAAAACAAAAAAAGAGTTTGGATAAATAAAGCCCCCAAGGAGTCCACAGATAGCAAATCGTAGAAAGGAATTTAAATTGGACTCTGATGCCAGTGGCATCTCAACCACTTCCTACCCTAACTAAACTGCAATCTGTCTTCCTAAATCTAAATTGTTGGAATTTAGCCATCTGGGAAGGGGCAACGAAAAAAGCACTGGATCTGAGGATATCACAGCAGAGCTATACATCTGATCTAAAGCTCTTCTGTATTTTTTTAGGTCTGTCACCTTTCAAATAAGCTTTTCTTCTTTTCTTTTCTTTCATGAATGAAGTCAGGAAGGGTTACTCATATAGAAGAATGCTTTCTGATACTGGTCCTCTCAGATGTATAAGGACAAAAAGTAGGTCAAAGCACTAAATTTAGGGTTTTGGGAAAACATGAAAATTATAAAATTGATTTGGGAAGCTTTTCCTTACGTTACAGAGCCAAGGGGTTTTGAAGTCAGATGAATGTGAGTTCTAATGCAAGTCTCACCTTTCCCAAGCATTATATAATTGTGGCCAGTTAGGATCAGTTTTTGTATCTGTAAGGAATTACAATTATTTATAGAAGTAGCTTTAATAGAGTATCCTATTGCCTCATTCTCAGATTGAACTAAAAATTCCACATTGCCAAAATCTTTAAGAGTTTTATAATCATAACAGTTTTGGGGATTATAATAGAAAACAGAAGAAAAACAGGGCTAATTTTTTTTTTAAATCTGATACCATCAAAAGAGATCGAAACTCTTAATTCTAAATGATTTTCCCTCAAGTTAGATGGGAGGGGCATAACTGAAGAATGCTAGAAAATATTTGTCTTCAAAGAAGTTACAGGCAGCTTTGACAAGCCAAATTAAAAAAAAAAAAAAAAAAAAAACCAGCAGCTCAGCAAAACTCCTCCTGTCCCCTTCTCATGTCTTTCACTACAAAATCTGTGACTTAAGAAGCATGTGAAAATCACTCCAAAAAGCACAGGGCACATTTGGTTCTCTAAGCTAACAACAGAAAGACTTAAGGGCTTACAATGAAAAGATTTTATAGAAATTTTAGATATTTCACTTTTCATGAATGAGCAGAAGAGAAGAAGGTCTGATATACCCCGAAACCACTTTCGATTTATCACATTTTCTAATGACTTTGTGAGCTAACCTAATTACTCTTTCTCCAGCTAATGCATCTTAGTAGACCACTTTCCCTGTTTGCATAATGCTGGTGGAGACCAAGGCCACTTACCCACTGTTGATGTCATCAGCCCTGAGACTTTTTCCAAGGATATCACCGTCACTCATATATCCACCAACGTCAACTTCAGAAGACATGTCCAGGTCACTGCTTGCTTTCTCACTCATGTCAACTTGGGTTATGTTTCCCAGTCGAGAGACGGCTGCTCGACGGAGAGGTGTTGTGTACATGAACCTCGAGGGGTCTGTGTGAATGAATCGGCTGGTACCACTGCGGGAGTAGCCAGCCCCCAGGGAGGGAGCATCTCCAGCCTGAAGTCGAGGACACGCCTGACCCAACCTCCAGGTCATGGGAGTGGGTCGGCTTGTCAAGTTGGGTATGGTCCTTCCATTCACTTCTGTTGTCACAGTGCTGTCAAATGTTGTCTCCAGGGTGCTGGCAAACAAATGAAGAAAGACCTAGACTCGGATTGACTTGGGATCATAGAGCAAGAATACATGAAGACTGGAAAGGCTAGGGCTGACTCATTTCTTAGAAGTATGTCATTTTCATGAAAGTCAAATTATGCTTTCATGATGAGCTGCAAAACACCTCTGCAGATGTCAAACTGTGGGATGGAGCATTCATCTGAAGTTTGTCATTTTGCTGTTTTGCTTTTGAAAGAAAGGCCATTGTCTCATTTTAGATAAAGCAAAATTGTGTTTCACAGTTTCAACAAACCCTTCACCTAACTCCAAAAGCTTCCCAGAACTACTCTGGAGGTTGGGTACAATTATGTTTCTCTCTATACCCCCCAACCCCCACTCCTGCCCCAGATGCATTTCAACTGCAACTTCTGCCCACTGTTGTTTGTCACGGGCATGCAAATCTACCTGGTAGTGATGCTGGTAGTTTCAGGAGCTAATTCAGTTTGAAAGGGACACACTATGGAAGAAGAGATGGATGGGAGAAAAAAAGTCCCTGGGTATGTGCTAAGAAGTTGCCAGCTGAATGTCATGTAAAATTTAAGTGAGAAAATAGTAAGGGAAAATTAAATTCTTTCTTTATCCTTATAAGAGGTTAAGTGCTTGGTTGTCATTTTTTTCTTTATTGGCCCAAAGATATATAGAATTGAGGAAAAAAAAAAAAAAAACCTGTGGCTTATCTGGGTCCCACGAAGACTGGACATAGTCTCCTCTAAATTTTGCCTCAAATCTGCTATGTTTTTGACTGTTCTCATTCTCCTTGTTTCAGGGTCTTCACCTAGAAAAGTAACATAATAATATATTTGTCAATCAAGTCATTTACTGATCTCAGAATAATTGTATACATAGATAAGTAATATAAATTCTTCTCCTTAAAAATATAATAGGAAATTCCAAATGCCTACTATCTGAAAAGTATAATTCTTCTTTCTACATTCACATTCAATAAAATGTGAATAGAAACAAATGTAACATTACAAGTAATAATTGATCAGGAGGGATGATAATACAATAATACTTTGTAGATCCATGACCTTAATCATTGCAAGGTGACAGTGATTAATTCAGAAATATACTATACAGTACTCCATATTACTGAGCTTAATTTAAAAATCTGAAATTATTTGGATCCTAATTAATCTCATAATTACCTATTTCTAGGTCTAATCAGAATAGTAAGATAAACTTACCTTGTAGCAATTAAACATTTGGACTCTGGGGAATAAGATAGCGGCCTTTTCTAATAGAAGCAATACCTTTGTAAGTCTTCTATTAACATTACATGGCTTTATTTTTAACTATTTTCCACTTTCTACAGGGACTCACAGCAACCCCCTGTGACACTAGAGTTCCAGTAAAGTCCCTAGCATCTAAATCCAGCATGTGTTTAACAGACATGAAACCAGCAGCTTTGCCCGGGTGACAAATGCTGGCCTTGCTCAACCACTACCTATCATTTGGAGGCAGAGGTGACATTAAACCAGTTTGATTATGGACATGTAATACTTCCAAGCCAGTGGCCGTTTGTAACTGGTCTATCTGGATACTGAGAAGAACATGGGGAGACAGTAGAGGAAGTACAAGAAATTTTAATAAGAAAGAAAGATGAAGGAGGAAAGGAAGGGAGGGAAGAAGGGAGGTAGGGGGAATGGATGGGTTAAGGGGGGAGAAGGTATGAGAAGGAGAGGGGAAGAGAAGAAGGCAAAGGAAGGGGATGGTGGGAAAGAGAAGGGAATGGAAGGAAAGGAAAAATATCAGGGGAAAGTGAAGGTAGGAAATAGCATGTATTAAACTCCTGTATGAAAACGGTCGCACAGACAAGTCAAGATGCATTCCTACAGTCTTTTTCAAGAATACCGGTAGATATTTAACGTTTTCATTCTCTTCCACAGAATTCATGCCAGATTAAAAAAATATATACAGCAAATACACCCACTTAACATGTATAATATAATCATAGTGTTGGTAGGGATTTCAAAGAACGTCTCGCCTTACTTCTCAGCCAGTGAGGAAACTCATCTGTGCCTCACTTGGGAGATAGCCATGTGCCTCTGCCTGAAACCTCTAAGGCTGGAGATGCATCCTCTCCAGGAAGGCATGACTCCTTCTATCAGGGGACAGGTCTAGTTGTGAAAACATTTCTGAGGGTGACTCATTTGCCTCCCTTTCATTTCCATCCAGTGGTCCTAGGAGCTGTGGAAGGTAACTGAACAATCTATACTACCTTTCACCATGACCCCCAGAGACTGGAAGACACCAACTGCCCATTCCTCTATTTTCTTCTTCAGCCACACATCACCACATTGTTCATTCTTCCTCATCCCCACTGGTTGCCAAAACAACCACCATTCTGCTGCTGGTCTGTAAATCTCTACGTTTTAATTGAGAAAATATTCGAATGATTAAAATATGCTTAACAGTAGCATTATTACTTCAAACTTAGAAAGTATAAAAAAAGTCCTTAATATATTGTCAAGATAGAAAAATAGGTGTTGTGCCCTCATGCACATGGCATAAAATTTTCCTACACTAATTCAAGGCATGCAATCCTTAACCTTATAAATTAACATCACTTTAAAACTCAGAACTGTTAATAACCCTTGAGATTCTAATCATAATCTCTCCGGAACTTCTTCTCATCCTTCTCATAAATAGAGCATATTTGAGAAATGGCTAGGAAGAAGTCCACTTTTTACTTCCAAGTAATCTGGTAAACCCCTGAAGATAAAGAAGGCGTATGTAAGGAAAATCTTAAAGGGCAGAATATCACTGCAGCCGAGGGAAAAGCAGAAGTAATTGGAGAGATTTTACTCCAAGTGGGCAAAAGAAATAGTGAAGAATGAGACAAAATTGGAGAAGCCAATACCAGAATATAAGATTTCATACAGTAACAAGCCTAAGTTTCTAAGTGATGGTAAGAATTGACAAGTCTTAAAGGAGGGAAGTATTGAGATGACCTTTACTGGAGGGAGGAGGGAATATAGTTATTGACCTTACACAAGGTCAAAGAATATACCATTACATGTCCCCTGTCCCTGGCTCCCTTCCCTCTGTGAGAACTCTTACACTGTAATCAAATTGCATCTCAACCACTTAACTGCCATAATATTAATAGCATTGATATTTGAATTAATTTCAACACTTTCTTAATATAAATTATAAGAACATTGTATTTTCAGAAATTCCATTTCACTAAATTTTTTTTCACATCTTCAGCTTTTAAATGTCCTTCTTCTGGGGTTCCTGGGTGACTCAGGTGGTTAAGCACTGGACTCTTGGTTTCGGCTCAGGTCGTGATCTCATAGGTTGTGGGATCGGGCCCCACACAGAGCCTAGAGCCCAAGTCAGGCTCCCCAGTCAGCACTGAGTCTGCTTGAAGATTCTCTCCCCCTGCACCTCCCCACCCCCACGCGCACTCTCTCTCAAATACGTAAATATATCTAAATAAATAAATAAATAAATAAATAAATATCCTTCTTACAATCCAACAGGCATCTTAGATCCTTGGTTTTTCCAACTGCATCCATTTTTGTTTATATAGCTTCTCTCATATTTCAGAACCACAATCTCCTTTCCTCCTTTGGTTTTTTCACTTATATGGCCCTGCACTGTTCATGACAATCAAACAGATCTTTTCCTCCCAGTCCTTATTGAGCAAAACATAATTGCTGCCTCATTCATGTTATGGAAGATAACAACCAAGTCAAAATTTATTGCAGTGAATGTTTTCAATGACCCACAAAAGTCAAAATACAATTAAATACACTTACAAACCCCTTTAGGATTACACAAATCTGAAACATCCTATAAATTTGTATCCAAATGATATCTAGAAGATTGGGGGAGGGAAGGGAGTCTCAACGGAAAAGGCCAAATGTAGAAGCACAAGTAAAATGACATATTTAGTAACATAAAAGTTAGTAACATAAAAAAATACATATGATAAATTCACTTAGTCACAAAAGTGTTGTATCTCCTCTCACTTCCATAATCTCAAAGCCACTGAGGCTCAGTTGAGACCTGCTCTTTGCCCAACTTAAAGAGGACACTTTATAAGCAATGAGAAAGCAGTTTGCAACTATGTTAAAAATTCAAAGTGAATTCTAGAATATACCATTTTGGAAAATGTGTGTAAGTCCTTACCATCCCATCTGACACTCAGGAGGCTTCCTTCAGGAAGAATAATGGCTTCTACATTTTTGCTTAGGGATAGATGGGCCACTTAATCTGTGTGGTCCTGCTCTTACTTTTTAGGCTTTAATTATATACATTGTAATTAACACTGCCAGCACTGTCATCTTTTAATAGGAAGTCAAATTATATATGAATGAACCTGATTCACAGGGAATTATGTCCTCTACACCACCTACTTTGCAAATGTTATTATTTAGAGTCCAGCTGCCTGATTTATTTTGAGAACCCTAATTTTATAGATGACCCCAACAGTGATTTGGATGGAAATTTTTCAAGTCCTCTTAAGTCAGATACTTTGGGTAGAAAATAGCCAAAACATGGCCAATTACCTTTTAAATATTCTCTTATATAGTTATAGCACAGACCCTAGTCTGATCTATTAGGATGCTTAAGATTAAGGAGTTGAACTCAAGGAACCCTGCCTAAAAATTAACTTGGAAGAGGCCATTTTGAGTCAGAAACAGAATCTAGTCAAGCACGTGGCAGAAATCCTGAAATTCCTATGTGCTCTGGGCTTGGATATATTTACCAACTTAACATGCATCATTATTTAAGAAATTGCATTGGAGTGCTTCATTATCCTGATATGATTATTCATGTCACAACTATTTGAAGAAATTCTTCCTTACTTTCTCACTTGCATTTTTGAATACTGGCATAAAAGTTAGAGTGGGGGAAGCCGTAAAAAGAATAATCCCATAAATATAATAAGCAGATGCTCAGTTTAAAAACCATGGAATACACAGACTTCTATTGAGAGATTACCCTCTGACAGCAATGCTCCAAGTTATTTATGCACAAAAAGGCATATGTCATCAACACACCCACATACAGCATGGTATAATTTAACAGAGCAACCATCAAATATTGCCCAGGGACTGCTTTCTGTTCATATCTTTGAGAATACTTATATATAAGGTACTTAGAACAAGATAAATGCTACTACTTTAAAGGCAAAAGATGAATATTATTTGATTCTGCAGTTTCAGAGGATCAAAAAAAAAATAAAAAGATCCTTAAGAAGACTCCCTCTCATGCTTTTGTACTGCATAGAAGTCTTTCATGAGAAACAGTTCATCACAGAAATCATACAATGGTGAAGAAGTAACTCTTCTGTGTCTGAGCACCTGGTGTATTCAGATTCAGATTCAGAAATCACTATTCCCACAACTGTGGAAACATGACTCTTTTAAAGCCAAACTGACATGAAAAATTGAGCAATATTTGCCTCTGCTGTCTCTCTAAGCTTTCTTCTTCTAAAGCTGGTTCACTAAGATTCCAGAAAGCCTCATCAAGCATCTGGTAACAGGAGGTTCTACACAGAGAATAAAAACACATCCACATTTAGCATCAGTTGTATGAACCAGAAACAAAGAGATCACTGGTGAGGTTTAATTCTTTCCAATATGGGGAGTCTTACATGAAGTTTTCTTGTAAACATACATCTAAGCAACATATGATGTGGTCAATGGTTTAAAACTTACGGATTTTTGAAGAAGGGACTGTGTGATGTAAATGCACTTTGGCAGAACACTCAATGAAACGTAACAACTAAAATGGATACAGTTTGGCTATTTAGGCAGGCAGCAAAGTAGAAACTGAAACAAAATAGAATTACTTCAGATATCTTCATATCTTGTTAAAGATTATGTCAGAAGTTATCACTGAGACTTATGTCATCAAAAAGGCCTACTTTGTAAAGTATAAAAATAGTTCACAGTCATTGACACAGTAGTTTAAATAATTACAATGTACACACTCAGGATAATTTTTTGCCAAACACCAAAAAAAAAAAAAAAAAAAAAAGCAATGTGTGAGCAAAGCTGTCAAAAGATGCCTCTGCATTTCTGGAAGTGTTACTAGCATGTATGGTGCTTGTCACTGATGTATAAATGAAGGCCATCTATTTGGATACCACTGAGGCAGCTGAAGAAACTGACTATACAAAAAATTTACCCAAGAGGCCCTTCATTGTTCATTCCATATTGGTGGGGAGGTCACCTTGAGGGAAATTCAATAAATAGGTCCCGTTAATTACTAAGTAACAAACATGTTTGCAATCTTAAAACATTAACACTCCTTTACGGATGTCTAGAATGTCCTGGATACCCAGCCAATAATGCCTAGGGCAGATTACTGCTATTCATTTTCTCCACATAGACTTTACGACTTGTTCTCAAAGTTCAGCTTTACAAAGAAAATAATGGCAACAAGTAATTAAAAAAAATTTTTTTTCTAGTCACTAGAGTTTTAAAAATCCCGTTGGGAGAATGGAAGCTATTTAGCTAATGCAAATGGGCAGCTTCTTAAAATCCCATCCTCCTTTTGGGAACAAATCAGACTTACCTAACAAGTCAGTGTAAAGTGCCTGTTCCAGGTCGCCCAGCATTGTGAGGATCACATCCTCATCCAGATGAGCTGTGCCTTCCCGCAGGCAGCTTTCTCCCTCCTCCTCAGCCCAGCTCCTGCTGATGCTGCTTTGCCTGGAGGACACGTTTTCATCTTCGGACCTGCTCTCTTCATCACTCTCGCCTTCCAAGCCTTTTCTGGAAGACCAGTCCTCTAAGCCCTCACTGCCTGACTGGCTGGGAGGCAGGAGGTTCCAGGCGCCCGGGCCACCGGTGTGGTACAGGGACTGCACGGAGCGCGAGAGAAATCGGGACAGCGAACGCCTCTCTGCATAGTCCGATTCTCTCTGGCTGGCCTTTGCAGCATTTCCAAACCAGTTGGAAATGCGCACAGTGGGTCTCCTCTCCCCCTCGCCGGTGAGGGAAAGATTGGTCAGAGACTTTTGTTTCTGAAGGCAGGCTCCTTTTCTCCTTACTTCTTTGCTCCGAAACACAGAGAGTTCAGCCGGCCGCTGCATGGCTCTTTGCAGGGGCTTCTTCTTTTCAACTGGACTTCATATTGTCTTTTTACACAGAGAGAGCAACGGGCCTTTTTGGTTTTAATTAACACATACACTTCACTAAAAGCCCCAACAGGCACCAACATTCATGTAAGACTCTAGAGCGACAGTACAATTAATCAGTTGCCCACAATTGAGCTTGCCACATTCTCTCTCTAATCAGCAGTACTTACAAGTATTTTGCTTGAGTGTATCTGAAGCAGAAAAGAGTTCACCAAAGACACTGCTCCAGCTGAAAGTAGCACGGGAAGCCAACTACGTTTTCCAGTCTTCATCCAATCACATGTCTCAGCAGGACGATGGGTCCACATCTCCCTCTATCACTTCTGTGTTCCCAAACGTGAGGTAGTGAGGCACCAGCGATCTCTCTCATGGTTTTCTTTCTTTCTTTTTTTTTTTTTTTTTCCCCTACCTCTCACCAGCCCTTCACTGATCTAGGTCTGCAGCCCCTGACTCTAGATGAGCTGACATGAGCTGACTCCGCATTGGAGCCCCCTAAGAGCAGAAATTAAGCACTGAAGCCCGGTGCTGCACTAGCGGCTGGTGTTTTAGTATTCCACCTGCATTCTCAGATCTATGGCCCTTCCTTGCTGCTGCAGTGGATGCTGCTGGCTGCCATGGCAGCAAACATTCTGCTAAATTAAAACAGAAGCATGGAAGCGGCTGTCCAGCCTAGAATGCCACAGGTTTCAAAGCCAAGCCTGAAAGAGATGCTACACTATTAACCCTATGCACATTTAAATCACTCCTGGCCACCCAGCCCCAGACACGGACGGACACACACACACACACACACACACACACACACACACACACACACACACTCACTCACACATTCTCCGACTCAGAGAATGACAGACTAATTCTCGATAGCTGCAGGCAGTTGAAGCAGGCAGATCTGCCTTCTGAATGTTGGGATTTGTACTGTAAAGCACAAATCAAATTCAAGAGTGTAAAGGACCTGAAAAACGTAGCATGACACTCTCCACTGGCTGGCAGATAATGCTTTAAAGGGAAAGACTTCACCTCATCTTTCAAGGGCTTGTTATTCTGAAGCTATTTAGTAAAATCCTAACATGACAATAAAAATCAGGACTTCTTCCTGTAAAAATTAGCAAAGAAAATAAGAGGATTTCCCCCAATATTCTCACTCAAAGCATATAACTAAAAGTTGATGGCCAAGTATGCAGAAAATAATGATGTGACAAAAAATATAAAAGGCACATTATGTTTTTTGATACTGAGCATTTCTTCTGGTCTAGTCCATAAACCTATTGCAGCAGCAGCAGCTCTTTGTTTTTTAATATTTTAATAAAAACAGAAAATTTATTATATTTATCTTGTACTGGTTGTGTATATTCACCAGCACGCTGAAATTCTAATTTTAGGAAAACTTTTCTTTTAAAGATTTTATTTATTTATTTGACAGAGAGAGACACAGCGAGAGGGAACACAAGCAGGGCGCATGGGGGAGGGAGAAGCAGGCTTCCCCACGAGCAGGGAGCCGGATGCAGGGCTCCATCCCAAGGACCCCGGCACCATGACCTGAGCCGAAGGCAGATGCTTAATGACTGAGCCACCCAGGTGCCCTAGGAAAACTTTTAAAATACTTATTAGGTCTAGTAGGGACCACGTGTACCATTTAGAGGTAAGTATTAAAAAATTTGTTTGAGGTTTTGTGTCCATAAACATTCCATATGAAAAGGAGGAAAGTGGAGAAATACATAGAAATATTTGGCCATTCCAACTGATGAGTCCCTATCATTTTCTGAACTAATATGATCAAATTACCTCTGAGTTTTCACTTCATATTACCTACCTCAACTAGGGGAAATGCTCAATTTCTCAACTATAAAATTAGCATTATAATATACACTGCCTATACTTTTACATATGATAATAACCTACTTTGCAAAGCTAATTAATTCTTATGCCCAGCCTTAAGGCAGATCATACCTAGATCTGTTTCACACACATATATAAAAGGGAATTAAATGAAAAGCAATTTTTTACAATTATTTGTAGAAAAGAAACTGCAATTAAGCAAACAAATAAACCTGTGAATGTGAATACTGATTCTTAATTCTTGGGTCTTTAAAAATAAATTTCTTATATAAAATTTGCTTAAATGAGGGTACGAATGTCACAGCATAGAAACTGATGATTATCCTTATAAAAACATCATTTTACAAAGTGTTTTTTAAAAGATCAAAATGCCACTCCCCTCTGGATTCCTAAGCAATACATGTCTTTTTCTTTATTTGGAATTATTGTGACCCTGTGAATCACCAGGTTATGAGACTATAGTAAGTTTACTGATGCTATAAAACTTTAATTTGTCTGACATGTATTACACTAAAGTACACATGTAGTGTACTCTTGAGTCTCACAGATTCACAAAAAAGGGAATTCTTATGCTTTAGACATCAAAATAAGTGAAAGCAATAATCATGCCCTCTTCTTATACAAAGGAGCTTGTGAACCAATCAGCTTAAACCTGTGGTTAAACTTTAATGTTCAGAACTCTGGGAGGACTCAGTAAGTTATAGCTTGCTGGGCCCCAGCCCCATCCCTACTCATTTAGGAGGCCTGAAAGGGGCCTGAGACTTTGCATTTCTAACATATTTCAGTGATGTAGACACTGCTGGTTCTGGATACTGATAACTACTAGGCTGAGACTAGTGTTTTTCAACTGTGTTGAGGACATTCAACTGGGTTAGGGGACATTCAGCAACACCAGGACTTACAAAACCAAAGATACACTTTTGCTCACATTAATGTCCCCTCTGTTGGCTGCAGCTCTGATCCAGGTACCCCTTATACTAAGACCCATACTAAAAGAGCAATACCAGTCTTCAGACATGTTGATATTATGACAGAGGGACAAGCAATGAGAGATCCAAGCATTGACTCTTAAAGCTTCTGCTCAGGAATGGCCCATGTCATTTTTCCACTCACATTTCATTGGTCAAATTAAATCACATGGTCCATCCTGATTCAGTAGATCAGGAAATATAATCCTCGAGTAGGGGTGGACCCAGGAAGGGGCTGATAAGGAAGAACTGGTTATTTTGAAGAAATAACCCTAACAGAAAACATCACAAGGGTATTTTTGTTTGTTTCTTTATCTAAACATATTGTTGTCGACTTGCAGCTACAATAGTTTTTTCCCCTGGAACTATATCAGTATATCAGTTTACCCTGAACAACAGTGGGGAACCCATTTATTGCTTCTCTAGAGGCAGCTATACCTGCTTGCTTTGGATGTGCATTCATTTATAGGTATAATTATACTTACTTGTATTCACCCATATAAATGTATGTTATACAAGGTGAAGGAAGAAGCCTCAGCGCATAGGAGATGAATATACATAATCAATACTAAAAATGAGAATCACTTTAATTTTGCCAAGACTTAACATAAAGCATAGTGGCTACAATGTTCTAAAAAGGAATGCTTTTCAGCTTTTTAGTAAACATAATTATAAAGTGGCTATTTAAGTAAGAGATTGAAACTGATTTAAATTACCTGGGCTTGATTTTCTTAATCTTTCTAAACATTCAAGAAAAAGGCAACTTATGTGATCATTTACAGGTCTTAAATACCATATATTGACCATTATTCAAGACAAAGTCTGGTAAGTCAGAAAAGAAAACACATGTAACCATTAGCTTATCCTTCTGCTTAATCTAAATTCTCACTTCTAAAATGATTCCCCAAATTCATTCAATTATGTTATTACTTTTTTACAAATGGCATGACAGCTTTGCTAATACTAAGTCAGTCTGGCACTTTCAATGTTTTTCAGTTGAATATAAATTCTAGATAAAGGTTAAAAAGTGCATTAAACAGATGTTGTACATGTTGGTAAAAAGCCTTATGCACAAAAAAGGGCAAGTGTGAACCTATGTAAAAACAAACAAACAAAAAACAAAAAAAATAATCCTAAAAACTTTCCTGAATGATTCCAGTGGACTAAAAAATAAAGCTCACTTTACATTTGGCAAGATCTATTGGCACTTGATGAAAGGGATGGTCTCTGAGGCCAAATTCTTTCTGTCAATGAATATAAGAATGAAACCTAAGCCAAAGCAGTAAAATCTGAACCATCGCTTTGGCCGGACTTACAGCATTGAGGTTGTGGCATGAATCTTAAAGGATAGGCAAGAAGCTCACTCACCCATCAGAGTTCTATATCATTAGGGCTACTTCTCTTGGAGAGCACAACAGAATTATTCCCCAGGGAGGCTCCCGCACCAACTGTTAACAGTAAGAGCTCAACAATAACAATAGCACTGAAATTTCTGGTTATAAAAAATCCAGTGAGCTACCAAGACTCCAGTGAACTTAAAAAAAGTTCCCAGTTTTACAATAAAAAACAAATTAAACTAATAAGATAGGTAGAATTTTTTTTCAAATTGTTTTCATTGAAGTTGTTTCTTCCTAGAATATTATTTTAAGCTCTATCTAACTCTTTACGGCTAACTTAGTTATTCCCAGGCAACTAGTAATTTAATTATTTGTGGTGTTAACATTTGTATCTTACTCTTCCATAGCAGGACTCATGTCTTAGTCGTGTTTCCTTTCCCAATCCTTGCAATGTCCGGCATGGATAAGGTACCAGGTCAAGATTACTGAAAAATATGGTGGATGAATGAAACTATCTCACAACAATCCTGTGAGTTTATTAGGCATCATAGTCATCTCACAAAGAAAGGAAATCAAAGAACAATTCAGCTAAATAATGGCAGTAGAGAGGCCAGACGTGTGTTTTTCTACTTCCTAGAACATTTCACTTCCCCTATTTCATATTGTCTTTGAGGGAATATTCTGTGTACTCAGCAACAATTTCAAGTGCTTTTGTGGTCTGTGGTTTCTCTAGCAGCCAGAATATAGTAGCAACAACAGAAAATCAGGAGGAGGAGAAAAGAAGGAAAGGAAGGGGTCAAGAGAAGTTCTGTTCTCGCTTTTTTCAAAAATTAAAACTGGAGAGATGTAGCAATCCTGAGGACTACAGAGAATGAGCTGGAGCAGAGGGAGCTATTGAGGAGGTAAAAGAGAAAGTTATCTGAGGAAAGGTGGAAAGAATGCGTGTAAATATTATATGCAAGTAGATGTGGTAGCAGGGATGTATGAAGTTCTTTCCTCTCTGCTTTAATTTTTTGCAGTGAAATCAACATCAAGGTCATCAGTTAAGGGAGGGGGATAGAAGAGCTGATATGGTAAGTTTGAGAAGAAAAGGTATAAAATTGTCATCTAAGTACTTGAGAGTGAATGGGCTGGAGAAATACATAATGATTGCTAGGCAGCACTAAATATTCATTACATGTTGGGGGCCATAAATATAAAGTGAATCACATCACCATGGGACGTGTTTCTCTCCAGGTTCCTTCACTGCTGGTATGGAACAGGTGGAGGGTTGTATGTAACCAGGCCTGTGATTTTATCAAATGAAATGAGAGGGGAGCAAGAGTAAAGGGTATACGCAAAGGTCAAACTGCATTCAGTAACCACAGGAATTCAGCAGGTTGTGGGGGCGGGGGCGGGATGGAGAAAGAATATGCAGAGTTTGACAAGTGTCAGTAAAAGGCTGTGGGATCAATATTTAGATCCCATTTAAATGGGAAAAAATGGGATCCGTATTTAAATCAGAATTTAGAAATCCTAGTAGAACCACTGGTAGAGTTGGAACAAAAGAAAAGAGCACTGAAAAGCCAGGATGGAATCAGCAAGATTGGGGTGCCTGGAAGTGAGTCTATCGAGAAGCTGCAGAGTCTGATGATGCCCAGATTGAGGGTAGGACCATAAGCCTAAGTAGCTCAGAAGGGATTAGAAGACAAGATCATTGGAAGAAAGGCCAGGTATGCTAATCATTCTCTCATCACGGGTCTACCTGTATACTCTCACCTAGATTCTTCCAATCACAGTACTCAATTTATAGCTTACTATTCATAAATGAATATCATCCTTCTTCCAGGAAATCTCAAGTTTGCATTAGAGAAATTTTTACTATTTTTTATTATCATTTTAAACAACAGAAATGACACAATCAGGTAAGACTCATTTCACCATTTGTTTGCTGTTTTCGTTCTTTTATTATATTCCTATCTAAATCACAGACTCAAACCTATGATTCTATGTAAATAATTAATAAAAATGCAAAATAATATTGTACCTCCTAATAAATCCATTAAATTATTTTATTGTGTTAAAGTCTAGTTTATATTTCACTTCCAAGTGTTAGATTTAAAAACATCAGAACATTAAATGGAAATATTAACTGAAAATATGAAGAAATGATCAAATGGTGGACAGAATAAGAAACTGGAGAAAAAAAATCAAATATGGATTATATATTTAATCAGAGACACTCAGTGATATATGAATTTCAAAGGAACAATGTTCCTTTGTGAAATTCCCATAAAAATTAGAATTCAAACTGTACTAAACGCATTTTGTCCTAAATACTTGAGCTCTAGTATTTCACAGCCATATTGATACATAATTGAAGACATTCATGAATAAAGAAATGTATGAAGTATATGAATCTTCATGCCACACCAAGTTTTAAAAATATCCAGTCTCAATACAGATATACAACATCATTCTGATTATGAGACTATCGGGAGCTATGGGAAAGCAAAAACTTCCCCAACTACTTGAAAAATCTGCAAATACCATCCTGATACCTATGTCTTGGCATTACCTTGTCTACCTTTACCCAGCAGTGGTCCATTGTCATCTTCACACAAAACTTCTGATGCCTGATGATGCCATTGATAATTCTAAAAGGACCCCTCGTGATGTTGTGCTGTCAATGTGGCCAATATCTACTGGTGGATATTGCAGTCATGGCTCATGCTTGCCTAAGTGTTCAAGTCCACCGAAGTGGAGAAGCTCTTTAAGCCCCAAATTTGTGATATGGTTATTTTCATGAGCTTCAGGAAAATACTCTGGATCTTTGGAGTACAATAGCAATTTTTTTAAATTAAATAGTTCTTTTAGTTTTTTTCTTCAGAATATACAAGGGCTGACCAGAAATGTATTGGAATAACAGACGTACCTCTACTTCTATGAATTCTTACACTTAGATTAAATGTTCTTACTCTTTGTCCCCTTAGGAGCATATATTTTGCTAAGAGCTTTCTTAGTTGCTCATACATACAGACCTATATAATAGAATTACACAAAAGGCCTTCCATATATACCTTCATTTATCTGGGTCCTAGAAAAAAAAACCACATTGGACTAACACAGAGAAGTTTGTTTTATATACTTAAAACTCTGACAAATTGTGTCTGGGATATATATTTTTTTCTGAAATTATTTATATGTAATGAAATATTTCCATAATTAGATTTTTTTCCTAAATACACATTTGGAGCCATCATGTAGGAATGTTCTAAATAGTACTGAATTGAAAAGAAAGAGGGTTGGATTGGCCATGGAACATTTGCATTGACATCTGATCCTTAACATTTTTTTCAATCTCCAAATATATTCAAAGGCTGTCTTATTAACAATAGAAAGTTTTCCAGATTTTCTCTAATTATATTGAACTTGACTGAGGGCAATAATGACTTAAAGATCTCAACCTCTAAAAGCACTACCATTCTTTACAAAACACTTCACAGCACAACAAAGAGATCACCCTGAGCAAAGTAGCCAAATATCTAAGAATCTCTGAAGCATGAGATGTACACAGTCCATTTATGCTTAAGATAAAAGAGTAGAGCTTTTATGTATAAGAGTATGACTTAATACAAAGACATGGAAAGATTGCAAAAATTCTGAGGTTTGACCTACCCATCAATCAAGTCACTTACCAGATATCTCCTCTAGGCACTGCTTAGCAGTTTTATTATATGATAAATCCATCTTAGTAGGACTGGTACAGGACTCAGCAGATGGTAAAGAGGTGCCTTCATTTTCTGAATGTGATCTGAAATTAACCAAAAAGACAGAAACAAATAGCAATTGTGGTCACAGTGACTCAAAGTTCTCTAGTACCAGCAGAAATCAACATGTTAAAAGTTTTCTATTAAGGTAAGTAAGCATTTCCTTATGACAGAGACATTTCAAAACTATCTGTAAGAGAAGTCCTTATTTTTCATATACAACCTGAGTAGGAGTGAGATATTAAATTAGATTTCTTAGACTTTTCTGAATTTTGAGAGCTTGTAATTACCAATAGTTGTATTTTGCAGGAAGCAAAAGACTTGAAAAGATCTTTTTTTCTGCTATTTTAGGCAAAGTCTGGCTAAGTTGTGTTCTTGTGAGAATAACTAATAAAAGTACTGAAAGCACAAAATTATTTTTTCCATGAAAATTCTAGAAAATATATCCTAAAATTGGAAATACAAGTAAAATTAAATTTCAGAAAAAATAAAGTCAATCAAAACCAAATTCTCATTATTAAAATTTCATCTACTTTATGTTTTATATGTTTATGTGTATGTATGTGCATTGGTATGTATTTGTGCGTGTGATTAACATGTAGAGAGTAGGTCTAACCAAATGAAAAGCACAAAACAGATGGACTGCATATATTTTGATATTCTACTCTTCATGCATTGCTTCTTCCTCTTATGCACAGGCAAATGTTTTAAGAGGCATGATCTTTCTTGATGCAGCTTCAAAATCTACATATATTTGATCCAAATCACCACATCTTAAAAAAAATCTACAGCATGAACTACTAAGACACAGATGGAGGCAAAGCAATATAGCATTGTATGCTAGACTGTGTCCTTTGGAGATTTTGAATCTGCTTGGAGTCGCATTTGTATGACTGGGTTTGGGCCATGGCAAGAGGTCGCTAAATATTTCTTACTTTTAAAGACATCTATAGAGAATATTTATATGTGAAAGAAAAATTCAGTATTATTTTCGGAATCAATTTTTAATTAATACGTTACTTTTATTCTAAATCCTGGTGTTGTTCGAGAGAAAATGAAGTATAATCACTGACACCAAAAATATTTTATATTGATCTGACAGATATAGAAACTCTGAGCCCATTAGGGTTTTAAGAAATCATGGAAAACTTTATGCTATATGTATGGATGTATGTGTATATACAGGAATTGATATAGAAAAGAAAGAGCTATGTAAGAATTAATACAAATGGTTTCTGTTGATTTCTGGCAGACTGTCCTTATTTTATTCTAACTCGAAACTAAATATAAAAAGCATGGGAAAATTAAGAAAGAGGATATACTATCCAAGTGACAAGACATACCCTAAAGGCCAGTAAAGACCCCAATGTTGTTAAAATCAACACATTTTAGTCTTCACCTTCCCTGATGCTTTGGCAGCATTTAGAACAGAAGACCATTATCCTTTTCATGAAATTGTCCTACTCTGGCTTCCATGACAAAAATTTTCCAGTTTGTTCCCCATTCTCTGTGGATGCTACTTTTCCCCTCTTTGTTCTCTTTTGAACAATCATTAATTGTTGTGGTTCTGGATGGTCAAAAGAAGAAGACACAGAGGGCAAAAATTGTTACAAAGATATCTCAAACCCACCATGTACAGAATTAACCTTGTGATCTTTTCTCAATAAGCCTGTTCCTCGTTTGTGGTGTCCTGGCTGAAAGCTTTAGGGAACCTATGAGGCTTTGCATGGTCTGATCTCCGGCTGCTTCTCCAGGATCATCTTGCACAGGACACCTCTTATCTCTCTCTCTCCCCTGTGGTCACAAGAGTCTTCTACCCACTTCTCAGAGCTCGCTGCCTTAACAGGGCCTTTACACTCCATTATTTTCCTTCCCTCTTCATCCAACTAAGTCTCTCCCTTTAAGTCTCAGTTCAAGTAAGTCTTCAAGAACCATCCCCAATTTTCAGGTAAAGTCCCAAATTATAAGTCCTTATTGCTCTCTGTATATATATCTTATAATGCAAAATCTGTATAATTATTTGATCAATGCTTATCTCCCAAACTAGACTCCATTGTCCAGGTTTAAGCTTACCATTGCACCCCAATGCCTAGCCCTAGTCTCGCAATATGTTGCATTCAGCAAATACTTGATAAATAAAAAAATCTTACTATTAGTGATGATAAAATAGCATTATTGGAGTACAGCATATGTAAGGAAGCATGGTATAATGGTGCATGCACTGGGTTTCTGTGTAAAACTTGGCTCTCTAACTAACTAGTTATTAACCGATGTGACCTCGCTAAGTTACTTAGCCTTCCTGAACCTCAATTTGCTCAGGTATGAAAGCAAAGAAAAATATGTGCCTTGCAAAATAATTGTGAACTCAGGCGTTATTATTACTAAAGGTCTGGAAAGGCATTCTCTGGAGGCATGTAGGATTCTGGTCAACATTAAAATGTGGAGAATATATCTGACTCTCTGTGTAGCCCATTTCTTTTCTTTGGCTCCCAGGTTCTCCTATAGCCCTGTCTATTGACAGCCCCTCACTACTCACTGCTGAAGCCCATGACAGTTGGTTCTTCTACTTGGGCTCACTTCTTGCTGGCCACTGTACTTCCCTGACCTGCTCCTTAGACAGCTGTCTCTGAATGAAGGGATAAAATCCTCTGAAGTTTTCTAAGGCTTTTTGTTACTTGCTGAAGAAGTTTAACTGGAGAGTATGTCGTGAGATTGGAGACCCCAGGGAAAGCTGACTGGCTGCTTGCCAGGAAGCCTCAGAAAGGCAGGGTGCCTTGGTAAACTGGCGGTGAGCCAGGATTGGCCTCTAGTCCTGCAGACTCAGTATTCACAGACCGATCTCTCAGAAGCTGAGTCACATTAAGTAGTTCACCGTGATGGCTGTCTAAAGCCCAGTGTCCACTGGTTCTTATTAGAATGAGATCAGCAGCTGTTACAGGAGCCTGAATGCCTGTGGTCATGTTAGTGACAAAGATTCACAGTATCTCCCTCTAAAAACATCTGAATGGAGCCAAAGCATATTCAGAATGTGTTTTGAGAGTAGAAATTTTGCTTTGCTCTGAACAAACAGATCTTAAAAAGTATTGTTCAGGAGCTGACTGTGGCTATCTTCCTCAGTATATGAGACCTGGTACTCAACGCCGTCAGCCGTCTCCACACCCCCTGTCTGAGACTCTGCTATAAAATGTATGCACGCTTCTGACAGCTCAGTCTTGTCTCAGAAGCCTTTGTTTTATTTTGTTTTTTAATCTGTCAGTGTGTATTTCTGGCTGAGTCCCTCTTTATTATCTTTTTACTTTCAGTCACAAGAGGCAATCTTATTTACCTTATTTTTCAAGTTCTTTGGTATATTTTCCATGGTATTTCCTACATTAGCAATGATAGGGAAGCCGATTGATCAAGGAAAGGAACATGGAAAGGTTAATTTTTTTAAATACTTATAAAAAGGACTGAGAAGTCATCTTTGGTTGCACGTACATGCAAATGGGTCCAGATCTCTGTTCTACATATGTTACAAATCATCCATTTCTCCAGGATTTCCACTCATAATTTGTTAGAGTGGAATCAGATTTTAACTCCAGTCTCCAGAGGGGCAATCGCTGCTAACTGATAAAGATTTAACTTTTATACAAATGATCAAAGAAGTTCAGTTAAGTCTCTGAAGACTCCCAACATGTCCTCTCTTTTTGTCCATGTTTCATTCTAATAAAATAAAAGGTTTCATGAAACAATTTCTGAACAGTCCAGAATCAATAGTGTTCTCCAATCAAAGGGTACAGTTTGACAGATACAGCGGATACTCAAGTGGCATCATCCACTGTTCCCACATAAACTGACACTGCATTTTCCTCATACCGATTGGAAAAAGAAAAAATGTCATGATGTTCCTTTAAAATATTTAGAAGACATGCCCTGTGCAGACTAATTACTTTGCATTTGCAAAACGCTCGACATGTTACAAATACCTATTGAAACTGTGAAATGTAGCATTGCAAAAAACACCATTTAATTTACTTAGAGTGCTAATAAGCCAGGCTCTCAGTGTTAGTATCTGTTACCAAGGGGGTAGTGGTGAAAAGTCTAGCCTTCACCGATGATTGACATAAAAGCTCTTTCCTGTTTATGTGCACTTACTATGTGCCAACTACTAGGCCTGGTATTTTATCTATGGCATATCACTTACATGTCACAACAATCCTGTTGTTATGGAATGGATGTCTGTTTCCTCCCCCAAATTCTTATGTCGAAAACTAATCTCCAATTTGATAGTATTAGGAAGTGGAGCCTTTGTAGGCTAACTGGATCTTGAGGGTGGAGTACTGATGCCTGGGGTTAGGGTTGTTAACAAAAGAGACCTCAGAGAACTCCCTTGCCCCTTCTGCCCTGTGAGGGCAGAGTGAGAAGGTGGTCATCTATGAACCAGGAAGCAGGCTCTCACCAGACATGGAAAGGAGCAGCACTTTGATCTTAGACTTCCTGGCCTGCACAGCCATGAGAAATAAATATTTGCTGTTTAAGCCGCTTAGTCTATGGTATTTTTGTTTTGGAAGCCTGAACAGATCAAGACACCTATAATGTAGGTGCTATAGATAAATTTAGGCTTCTAGAGGTTTAATAATTTTTCTATGTAACAAGCTGGTAGATGATTATTCCATATTTGAAACTGGTTGCCTCTAAATACTGTTCTATTAACCACTACCCTCCAGTTTAACACCATCCAAATGCCCCTGGATACTATTTTAGGCATTTATGGTCTCCTCAGCTGACAGACAGCTCAGTCACTAAGTTAATGACACACAGTATTTGAATGTGACAGTATCTATTGGCCTACCCAAAATTTTATTCTTTATTCTTCACTACCTTACATTTTTACTCTTAAGAAAAAGAAACTATTATACATAGCACTTAAAGGAATTCAACAATAAGTCCTAGATACTATCAACCTGCAAATTTCAAATTTCACAAATATGAGAGAGGGAACACAAGCAGGAGGAGTGGGAGAGGGAGAATCAGGCTTCCCGCGGAGCAGGGAGCCTAATGCGGGGCTCGATCCCAGGACCCTGGGATCATGACCTGAGCCGAAGGCAGACGCTTAATGACTGAGCCACCCAGGCACCCCTGAGCATTTGCTTATTGATTTATATCAAAAATCTATCCTTCTGTGGATTCATCTTAATATGGATATAGTCACAAATATGAACACAAATAGAACTGGTCTGAGACAGCAATATTAATTAATGGTCTTATAGTTCCTGATTTATAAACCCAACAAGGGCAAAGAAAAGTGGTATATTTCCAAAACCACCAATGGTTTTGCCTTCTTCTTTCCTTCCTGTTGGGAAGGCGGACATATAGGAAGGGAAAATATATATTGTCCTCAATTTATGAAAGGGTTACAGTCCGATAAACCCCTTGTACATTGAAAATATGAAAATATTATAAGTTGAAAATGAATTTAATATACCTAAGAGACCAAATGACCTAGCTTAGCCTAGTCTACCTTAAATGTGCTCAGAACACTTACATTGACTTCTGTTGGGCAAAACCATCTCACACAAGGCCCGTTTTACCACAAGTGTTGAATATCTCATGTAATTTATTGAATACTGTACTGAAAGTGACAAACAGGATGGTTGTATGGAGACAGAATGGTTGGGAGGGCATCAGTTTTTGACTCTCGTGATCGCTGGCTGACGGAGCTGAGGCTCCTCCTGCTGCCCAGCATCACCAGAGACAGGATCCTACTGCCTATCACTTGCCTGGGCAAAAACCAAATCCCAACGTATGGTTTCTACTGAGTGCATATTTGCTTTGACACCATCATAAGTTGAGGGCTGTCTGTCTGTGTGTATATATATCATAGTTAGCTCACAGATGCCGACAAAAATAATGATATACGTGTGTATGTGGGAGCACACATACACTGGGAGCAGGGAGATTTTGGTTTCTAAATATCACTCTCTACAAAAAGACATCAGGGCTCCTTAGTAAAAGCTGCAGCCAAGACAGGGAGAGGACAAGATGAGCCTGGAACACCCTGAGCCGAAAAGAAATGAAGTTCTCAAAGAATAATGGGAACAGGAGCTAGCTTGAAGGGGATCCTGGTAGCAAAACCTGAGAAAACTGAAACATTAAAATAGTCATATCAATGAATTATAATCCACTGAATACAATCGGAATCCATTAGTCCACACAATTTGAAAAGAGAGGGAAGAGGAAGGGAGAAGGAGAAGAGATATCTCTTTCTTCACAAAGAAAGCCAAGGATAAATGCACAAGGAATGTGCAGGATTAGAAATCGTTTGACCTCCATCAAAGTAAAATATTAATTTCTGCAAGAAATCTCAATGGACGCTACACCTTATGGGTAAAAGTAGATCAAGGAGCAGACTTTTTATAGAGTCTCAAAATATCTTCCCACAAGAATACTTATTAAATACAAATGGGGTAAAGTAATTCTAGAGTGAAAAACCCTGGAAGACATTATCTTAATTGAGGGAGAAAATTTAACACCACCAAAATGGGAAGTAGCAATATTGTTGCTACCTGAGAGGGTGCAAGGGAAAGAACACAGCAGCATTTCTGTGACGTTCTAGACAAAAAATACAGAATATGCATCTACACGTGAGGAAATATCAGACAAACCCAAATTAAGAAACGTTCTACTAATGCCTATCTTCTGCATATCAGTGTCATGAAAGCCAACGAAAGACTAAAGAACTGTTCCAGACTGAGGGATATTAGGAAGACATGATGACTTGACTCAACAGTCATCCTTAATCAGTCAAAGGGCTCTCTCTGGCACCATCAGTGAAACTTGAATAAAGTCTCTGGGTGCTCTAGGTGAAGTATATATGGGAGTTCTTTGTACTATTCTTGCAAATTTTCTGTAAGCTTAAAATTTTTCCAAGAGCAAATAAAATACAGAAAGAAGAAACAGCAGTGGTTCGATTGGGCAATCTGGCAGTAAAGCCTGTAAGCCAACTACAGAAGGTATTCGATAAAGCTTCTCTGCTGAGAGAACGCTGGCTCTTAGCACTATCCTACACAACAGGCCCTCTTCTGGTGGTGTGTCTGTATTCCATCTTCAAAATACTGCTGTGTGAGGGAGTTTCAACTGCTACCCGACGCACAGATCTATATCGAACCTAGCAAAAGACCAGCTCGCCAAGGCAAGCATTCAATAAGCTGTAGTTTGTACTGATGACCATTTATGTCCAGTTCACATAAAACCACAATTGCAGCATAATCTGTAATAGTAGCTGCAGGGCTCACAAAAGCTTTTACTGCGTGATGGTTATCTGCTCTACATTTCAATCTTGGTAAATTCACAGCTCCTCCTACTCAATTTACTGGTTCAACAAATTAGCCAAACTTAAAACCCTGTGAGTAAGCATTTTCAAAATTAGTGTTTTGCATTCTTTACCTTTCAGAACGTAGTATATTCAAGTTCAATTTTCCATGTCACTTTCTAGGCAAATCTGAAATCTCGCAAAAACTGATTGCAACAAAAATTTCTCCTGAGAACCCATGATGCTGTTGTATAAGATACATGAAAGAAAGAAAACCTCTAAATTCAGACTTTCTTGACCTAATTTTACAAATTAAGTGTGTATAGAGTGTCTCCTCTTATATTTAATTCATAGGTTTAAGATGCATGATGATTTTCTTCTCTGTATAACAATGTCTTGCCTTCTCTGAGGGTTGGGGTGTGTGTGTGTGTGTGTGTGTGTGTGTGTGTGTGTGTGTGTGTGTGTGTGTGTGTGTGTGTGTGTGTGTTACCCACACTCCTGATTCTGCTTCCCTTTGCCTTTAGGTGTTTGTTTTATGTCCAATGCACTGTTTTCCTGGCATTTACTACAAGTGGTCAGAAAATAAGGAAAAGAATATGGACCTCATGAATCTGGTTAATAGCTGTTTTGAAATTTTGGGGCATTTGCTAAGAAGCTTGAGGTTTAGGAAAAATGTACAGGTCTTTCTTTTCTCCTTAATGGACTATCTACTTCACTATTTCACTCCATATATGCTCTAAAGTGATGAATACAAAAGCAATGTAAGAAAAATAACACATGGGAAGAAGGAAACTAAGGTAGCAATTTTTGAATTCCAGGAGAGGAAAATAAGTTTGAAGAAGACAGCATAAAGGGTAGGCCAAGAAAGAACAGCAAGAAAAATCAGGAACAAATAAAGCTTCCTTTCTGACTATGCTCTTCTTTCTCCTTCCTTTCTTTCTGTAACTGGGACCTCTGAATTCAAGTCTGAACAAAGCTATCTCTGAAAGGAAGTTTCTCCCTCATCTAGCCATTGAACATGGTATAAACCATGCGGTCCTCTTCTATTAACAATCCATTTTACACACTGAAAGCACAGTACTTTTCCTGACTATGCTACACACACACACACACACACACACACACACACACACACACACACACACACACGGGAGTCCAAGTGCCTGATATTCAAGAATTTCTATTACAATTAGGCTCCAATCAACCTTCATTCTCCAGGAAGTCCGTTCTACTCACTGACTACCCTACACATCTGGTGTTTATCCTGTTTACATGGTTCCTCCAGTCTTACAATTCCTTTCCTGTCCTCCTCATTTCTGCATGCCTAAGTCCCACTTATCTTTCAGAACCCAGCTCAAGTGCCACTATGTCCAATTCCAACAGTGAGCGGTAATTTTCCATGTTTTGAAGTCTTAATGTACCAAATCTGGTTCACTGCTAGAGAGCTTTACACTTCCCGCTTCATTCTGTAGTGATCTTTGAGTCAGTCTCTTGCCTACTAATATTATGGACCATGAAAGGAAAATGACATATGGGATGTGTGCTGTTTCACTCTATCCTTGATGTGTTATTGCATAGTAGATACTTAGTAGGCAGTCATTAAAGAAAGGAAAAAAATAAGTGGAATGAATGTCTTGGAGACATTTCATTCTTTAAATATTTTAAAGTTGTTTATATTTCAATTAAGCATCTCATTTATAGGAAGAGATTTCAGAATTTTCCCTATTCCATTGTACATTTTTGCTAATTTTTCTATTCTTCTATACAGCAGGTGAGTCTAACCCATGTTGATGGTGTTACATTCAACAATTTTATTTGGTGCCTACTGTGGGTAGGGTCTATTCTGGGCCTAATGCTACTAAATAAAAAAGACAAGACTTGCTCTCAATGAGTTTATGTTATAGCTGAAAGCGGCTGAAATCACACTTATTAATATGTTACCAAAAGAATAGCCGATAATGAGAAACTCTATGAATAAAATACAAGAGGATGATGTATAATTCCGGCGAGAGGCATACTTAATGTTTCTTTGGACTAGATTTCTGGAGAGAGCTTCTGGGAAGAAGTAGCATGTCAGTGTCAGCAGAGAGCTGATGAGAAGTACCCTGCTTTGCTCTGGAAGAGAGTCGTTACAGGTAAAGAGATCATCTTTGAGGATGGCCCCTAAGCAGGATAGGTTAGTTTGCTGAGACACAGAGTGAAGGCAGGGGTTCAGCGCACTACAGGGAGAATGGTATGAGTGTGGCTTGTGGGTTAGACAGAGGGCCAGGTTAGGTGGGCAAGGTGTTTGGGTTTCATATTTTTTCCTATTTTTTTTATTATGTTATGTTAATCACCATACATTACATCATTAGTTTTTGATGTAGTGTTCCATGATTCATTGTTTGCATATCACACCCAGGGCTCCATGCAGAACGTGCCCTCTTTAATACATCCCCAGGCTAACGCATCCCCCCACCCCCCTCCCCTCTAGAACCCTCAGTTTGTTTCTCAGAGTCCATCGTCTCTCATGGTTCGACTCCCCCTCTAATTTCCTCCCCTTCATTTTTCCCTTCCTACTATCTTCTTTTCTTTTTAACATATAATATATTATTTGTTTCAGAGGTACAGGTCTGTGCTTCAACAGTCTTACACAATTCACAGCACTGGGTTTCATTTTTTTTTAAAGTGTAATGGATATTCAACAGATTGTCTCATGAATTTGAATGACATATATGAATTATACTTTTAGAAGGTTAGAGTTCCTGTTGTGTGAAGGATGTTACTGGAAAAGAGCAAAAGTGGAAGCTGGAAGACTCACTGGAAACTAGGTAAGAATTGGTGGTGACATGGCTTGCACCAGGACAGGGAGGGTGGAAATGGAGAGAAATGCCCAACTGAGGGTATGTTTGGGGGAAAGAACCAATAGGACCAGCTGAAAAAAAGATGTATGGGGACAGAGTGACTGAAATGAAGAACAAAATATGGATTCTTTCCTTAGTCTCCCACACACATAATCATGCATCTGTAGTAGTTCTAGTTACTAGCATTTGCCTAGCACTTTATAACTTGCCTACTACTTATTCCATAAGGCTTAGATTGTAAAATTGTAGAATGTCAAATTTGGATGATGCCACAACATTGACAAATTCTGACTCATGCTGTAAATCTCGTCTCTTGTCTTACCTTCTCTGGATACATCCCTCGACTCCATCCTCATGTAAGACTTAGGAAGACTCTTCTACACTATTTCTTACATATGCTTCCATAACAGCAATGAATTTTTATTTTTATTATATTTTATCATTATCTCCCATAGACTGAGCTCCCTGAAGGCAGAGGCTTTTTAAAAAAAATCTCTAGAGGGAAGGAGGCTGGGGGGATGGGTTAGCCTGGTGATGGGTATTAAAGAGGGCACGTACTGCATGGAGCACTGGGTGATATATGCAAACAATGAATCATGGAACACTACATCAAAAACTAATGATGTACTGTATGGTGACTAACATAACATAATAAAAAAATGGGGGAAAATAAATAAAAAATAAAAAATAAATCTTTGTAACTCTTATTACATAGTATTTGCAGAATGAGTGATGAGCACACAAATGAAAAAGTATTTGGTGCTTTCCCTTTACTTAAGCTATGGCAACTTGTCATTCTATCACTTCTTAATTATCTCTGGTAGTCACCTTAATACTTACAAAGGCAGCCTATTCCATTCAAATAGGTTTAAATATTGGGAAGTTTTGACATTAAGTTATAATATTCTTTCTTAAAATTTTCACCTTTGATTTCAGTTATCTCCACTCATGAAATGGATAAGGATATACTAAGTTTAAAATGACTTTTATCACATTGTAGTGATAAATGAGTTACAAAAGTTTAATATAGAACATCCTTGCATTGTATAGGAAGTAGGACTGGTATGAAATCCATCAACTTCCAGAACTCAACATTATATTTATAGAACTCTGACATTCAATTTGTAAGAAAGAGTATTATGAAGCATATATTAGAGTCCCAGAAGGAATAACTTATAACCTAACCTGACCTGGAAGTGGTCTGAGAAAAGGGGAAAAATATTACCATCAGCCGTCAATCTTCCCATTTTATAGAAGTTATCTAATTATCTTTAAATATAAAAAATATGTACATTTTAAATGTATACATACATATATATGTATTTTAAATTTATACTACTTAAAAGCAATTAAGCATTTCCCATCATAAACGAGTTCTGATTGAGAATTTTACAACCTACTATTCACATCTTTCCAGTCAGAATCTTTCTAGTAACAATACTTCTTTCTATACATGCAGAAAGCACTGATGAGCAAAGAAGGGCATACTATAGGCCCAGCATATTTGGGTTCAAAGGCAAAGCCCTATTAGTCCTGTGACTTTAAGAGACGATTCCTATTCTGATTGGAAATCTCCATTCTTCATCTCTGTAAAATGGAGAAAACATTCTTTTCTCATGAGTTTATGATAAAGTTTAAATGAGAGAATTAACATAAATCTTGTAACATACAGACTTGCACAAACCACTCAACATTATGAAGTAGTTAATTATTACTATTATCTTATCAAATAATTAGCTACTCCAGGAAAGTCTGTCAGGAATTGTGAAGGAAGAATTCTTAAATGGGGCTGGAGCAGGCAGAGTCAAAAGTACATCAGGGGTCACATAATCCAAACAACTTGACTCTGTGATATAAATATCTTTGATTGACAGTTAAAAAGCTTAAATATTGACTACTCTACCTTGAGGAGATTTACATTATCATTTATAAAATTATTCTTAATCTATAAAAGACTCCTAACAACTATTGCCTCCTATATAGACTAGGATGTGAAATTTTCTTATTAGATGGTTTATTTACAACTACCTTGTATTATTCATAATGATACAACTAATTGCTGACATTTAGAAGTCATTTACTCTGAACCTGGGTCCGTGCTAAAGTCTTTACAGGGGGTGGCCTTATTTAATCTTTAAAACACCTAAATAAAGTGGATATTCTTACCCACCAGCTTTTTTGGGGTTATAAACTGAAATTTGGGGAAGACTGTTCACCATGTGGCAGGTAATGTTCCAAGCCCTGTATAAATATTAACTCACTTAATCTTCAAAGTAGCCCTATGAGGCAAATTCTATTATCATCCCCATTTTACAGATTAGGAAATCAAGGCTCAGAGTCTTTAAATATTTTACCCAAAGTCATATGGCTGATAAATGACATTATCAAGATTCGAACCCAGGCAAACTGGCTCTTGGGGTCATCTTCTCAGCAACGCAAGATGTTGTTCCTGAACAAGGCAGAACCAACAGTCTTCACAGTCCATATTCTCAGCTACTTGGCTACATTATCTCAGTTTTATAATCTTCATTTTAAAAAGGACAAACAGAAACTCAGAGGCTGGACAATTTGGCAAGGACACACAGCTGATCCATGCTTGAACCTGTAAGCTGTGCTCCTTCCTCTTTTTTAATAGTAAGAGTTCGATCTTTCAAATGGAAACCACTAAATTTGTATCCACTGGATACTTTCTGACAAACAAACAAACAAGTGTGTGTTTCTTCCCAGAAGATGCTGGCCAACCTGGTAGATACAGTCCTTCTGCTTAGATTTGCACTTTCCTGTGAAATTCATTTGTGGTGATTTGAAATGACTGATGCCTCTACAGAATATATTTGAGATGCATGAGTGGGCTGAGTATGGCTTATTTAAAACTTTATGATTTTTTTCTTACATATTTGGAATGTGGATTATGATTTCGACATCTTAAATTCTCATTTGTCAGATAGGGACTCTGGAGTTAGAAAGAGCTGACTCCCATCTGATCCAAAGACAAAGGTTTTAAATGAATTGCTGCTACTAAAGGCAGAAAAGCAGACTTAAAAAAAAGAGCTGAAATGCAATAATTAGAAACTTGCTTTGCTGAGTACATAAAGCATCAGAAAAGCACTTACAATTTTCACCGAAGGAAAACAAATCCTTATAATTATTTTCTTTCCTTAAAAAACCTATACATTTAATAAATTTAATATGCTTTTAAGCTATAAAATATTGACGCTTACTTAATTATAGCAGGTCCTACTTCCTATTCAGAAAATTTCTTTCCCGTTATTGAACTGCCAACCTGCCGAAAGGGCAGACATTATTCTTCCCTAAGCATCTCCTCACAGAAAAGACAGTGAATAAAAATGGAGACAAAGCAGCGACTGACACATTTCTGATCAATTAAAACAAACGACACACTAGGCAAAATGTGCTATTTTTATAACTGTCTAGTAGAATGAATATTTTAAAATATAGCATATATTGGCATATTTTAATCCTTATAAAATAGTTATAATGCAAAAACAAATTAATACATGAAGCACAAATATAATAATTATGTAGATTCTTATTTTGGCCTAGAAACTTACGTTTAGCTACAGGAAAGTAATATAAATTTTATGCTGGGAAAGCAATGCCTTATAAGCAACATTTAACAAACACAATGTGCCAGAATATATAGTAAACATAGGCATTACCCCTGTTATTCTTCTCAACTTTTTAGGTACTGTTATTACTATTTGACAACTGAAGAAAATGAGACGAAGAGACGTTAAGTAACTTGTTCAAAGTCACACAACTGGTAAGAGCCAGAGCAGGGCGTTCAATCCACGTGCATCTGGTTCCAGAGCCTGCCCCTTTAACCGTCATGACATACTTTCTCCCAAGGGTGAAAACAAAAATATCTGTAAACCCTCTAAAACCGAGAATTATTTTAAAAGACTAAGAATAAAAATAGTAGTAGAAGTAGTAATAGTAATAGGCACAGGAGAGAGTCATGGCGTCTGGGTTTCACTTCACCTCGGAGCACAAGTAAGTTAACCTCTGAAGGCCTCAAGTTCTTACAAAGAAGGGATGAGAGGGCGGAAGGGGAGCGGGAAGAGGCCTAGGGCGTATTGGATACTTTTTTCTTAAAAAATGAAATCCTAGTTTTTTATCTTCAGAACGGAAGTGTTCCACAACGATGACGTAAATAAAACACAGCTCTAGTCACCGTCGTCGTGACGCGCGGAGTAGGAAGACCCGCAGAAGTTCACAACCGTGGGCGCGTAGCGGCCACCTTACCTGTAGATGAATGGAGCCACCGTGGCCGTGTTGGGGTGGCTGTGTTGCTGCTGCTGGGGGAGTTGGACAGCACCGTTCCCCGTGGCCTGCCCCCCGCCTGGTGCCACCAGCACAGCACAGGAGCCGGCGGGAGGGGCGTGGCTGGCTTCCCTTCCTTCCAAAGGAGCAGGGCAATTGGATGTGCTTGCTTTCTCAGTGCTCGTGGGCTTAGGTAAGGACTGGGAAGGGCTTCCCTTGGTAGTCCTGAATTTTTCCGACTCTTTGCTCATTGCACTGCCTGGTGAAACGGTCTGCTTTGCTGTGGGCACCTTCGAGCCCGGTTTTGGAATGCCACTGGAAGAGGGGATTAGGCTTTCTTTCTTGGCCGCTGCCGTCTTGCTACCCTTTGGGATCAAGCTTGCAATTTTAGAGGTCTTTTTCGGAGCTGTCTCTGTCACCTGATCCTTCTCGTCCTTGACTGGTTTTTCAGTGCAAACTTTATTTTTGTCCCTGTTCTTTTCCTCTTTTTCCTTTGGCTGTAGCAAAGACTTTTTATTGCTGAGATTTTTGCTTCCAGCTTTTGGAGGGGCTAATTTAGGGGACACTTTGGGACTGCTATTGGTTGAGCCACCACTATTCAGACCACTGTTAAAACCTTCCATCTCACCAGATTCAGAAAAGGCATCGTCATCCTTCCCCCCATCACTGGGCCCCGAGCTGGGAGACTGTGGGGGGCGTAAAGCAGTCCGCGCATTGACCAGCTTGAATTTTTCAAGCATGGATTTCTGTCCCGAGGAGGCTGTTTTGACCCCTTCTGAGACAGGAGGCTTCAGTCTGTCTGCAGGTGGTGTGGGGGAGGTGGCTGGGCTGGACTGCTTCACGGTCAGCATGGTGGAGGTGGCGCTGTGCTTGACATTCATGGACTTGCTCCGCCAGGGCTTGCTGGCGCTCGGAGAAGGGATGGCAGAGGCAGGGGGCTGCCCCACGGTGCCAGGGGGCTGCGTGTTACCATTGACACCTGAAGATGGCTGAGGTCCTTTGGAGGAATCTGGACATGAAGACAAAATAATAAAGAAGAGGTTGATGACATTTGCTCATGTATATCATACCCCTGAGTATTTCTAACCACAGACACAGTTAAGGATCTCTCCTGTGAGCTGAATGCAGCCATGCTATGTGGCATCAATCACTTCGGTGATGTGGTGGTTTTTATATCGTACATCAAAAGTTCAGGATCTGAGAGCCATTGATTTTGGAAAACAACTTTTCCTTTTTCCCTTCTAAAATTACTCTTACCTAAATGAACTTGGCTAGTCATAGATATCTAAAGACAAAACATTCTCCTTCCCTTAAGCAATTCTTCACATTTTTTCCAATTAATGCTGTAGCTCATAGCAGTAAATTGATTCTGCATAGCCTTATAAAAATATGTTGTATAAGAAATGTTGAGAAATTATTTTACCTTACAGGGAGACTAGCTTATTGTTATCTGATTAAAAGTGCTTATGAATCATGACTCAGCTCTTAGTTAATATTGTTTACTTTTATTTGTATAAAAAAGCATTGAAATTTAGGCTTATATGGGTCCGATAACCTACCAAGACACATATATATGTAGTTGTATATATTATATATACGTTATATATTTATATACAGTATATATGTATGTTTAGATATATTCATATTATATAAGCTTCATACAATACATATATTATATAAATCCTTATAACAACCCTACAAGGTAGGTATTGATATTTTATCCCTATTTTACAGAAAAACTGCATAACTTGTTCAAGGTCACCCAGCCTGGATGTGAACAGAATTCAGAGCTCGTGCTCTTAACCAGCACACCTCTAGCCACCTGAAGTGAACAAACTTTAAATATTAATGGAAACTCAAGCTATTTTTGGGGGGGCTATGGAAATAAGGCCTTGTCCTATAAGGACTTTATAATGCATGTGTTTACTTACTTTCTGCTCAGAAATCTCATTATAGTATAAACTCTTCTATGACTGTTCTAACACTGATTAATGCCTGATTACAAGTCTCATTTTTAAGTATGAAAAACTAAATCAAAAAGAGATTTTATAACATGGCATAAAATAGAAAAAGCTTGGAGTTTAAAGACCTCAGGAAAAATGTTAATTAACATTGGGGAGCAATAGAATTCTGATCGTTTACTTTAAACCTCATCTACCGTAAAAGCCTCCTACTTTCATCTTTTTTTTTTGAGACATGAAATGATCAATGATTAAATTAGATATTTGCATCATTTAGTACTGCTAACAAACTAGACATTGATAAATAGATGCAGAGCTATTTTTGATGAAATGTCCAGTGGAAATATTTTATAAATAATACACTTTCCATAATGTTCAAGAATTGGAGCCCATTCAATTTCATTAAATATTCAGTCATTAAGCGTCTGCCTTCGGCTCAGGTCATGATCCCAGGGTCCTGGGATCGAGCCCCGCATCGGGCTCCCTGCTCTGCAGGAAGCCTGCTTCTCCCTCTCCCACTCCCCCTGCTTGTGTTCCCTCTCTCGCTGTGTCTCTCTCTGTCAAATAAATAAATAAAATCTTTAAAAAAAATTATTCACAACAATAAACTACAATGTTTTTATTTTTAAATGTTTTCTTCAAAATGCATGCAAAATGATATGTAATCAAGCCAATTAGTACCAAATACTACTCGACAATTTTTCATAAAGGGAAATTAATATGCAAAAAGAGAAAATAAGGAAATTAGAGACACAAAAGGTTAAATTACTTGTTGAATATTTGTGGGAGTTAAACTTTTTTAAAATAAGTGTGCCTAAAATGATATAAAAGATTTGTGAAATTTATGTTAATAAGAATAGACAAATGCATTTTATATTTAATTTTTTCTACCAAATTTTTATTTAAATTCCAGTTAGTTAACATACAGTATAATATTTGTTTCAGGCGTAGGATTTAGTGATTCATCACTTACATACAACAACCAGTGCTCATCACAAGTGCCCTCCTTAATATTTGTTTTAAAAATTGGTATACCAACATTAATTCTAATACTCTTTACTTTTCTACAATTCCATATTTCGGCTGGCAAAAGTTAATGTAAGACTGTACATACATACTCTACATTAAAATGTAATAGTTACTGAAAAGTCAAAATGCTTACATGGTATATATAAATTGTACAGCCTATGATGATAAATTGATGTTTTTTCAGTACTCCTGTAAAGTCTGTAATTGTGTCCATTTCTAGAATATTTGTAGAAATCCATTAGGTTCGTACATAAACACTAAGGTGTTCTGAGAAACAGTAGGAGTATTGACTAATTCAAGACAAACAAATCCAACAAGCTTCAAAGTATCCAATGTCTCAAATACATTCACTCTCTGTTAATGGATTTCAATCTTTTACTTCAATCTCTTTTAAGTACAGGTAATTCCAAATTTTTTTCACTTACACATTAAGATCCCTTCCAGAGACTGATAACATTTCATCATAATTTGAATCATTCTCAGCAGCAGAATGAGTACACTGACTACCTGCAGTTAGAAATGCCTACCAAGGGGCGCGTGGGTGGCTCAGTTGGTTAAGCGACTGCCTTCAGCTCAGGTCATGATCCTGGAGTCCCGGGATCGAGTCCCGCATCGGGCTCCCTGCTCAGCAGGGAGTCTGCTTCTCCCTCTGACCCTCCCCCCTCTCACATGCTCTCTCTCTCTCTCTCATTCTCTCTCTTGCAAATAAATAAATAAAATCTTAAAAAAAAAAAGAAATGCCTACCAAATATTTCTTCAATATTTCCCATTTATTGGTAAGGTCTGAACTTTGACCTCACTTCCTCTGGAAACAACAACAACAACAACAACCAAAAACCAAAAAAAACAAACCAAAAGCATTATCCCCACCCCCATTTCTGATCATCCCAGCACCAAATCTGGATTTGGTGGCTCTTTTGCATTTTCCCGTAGCTTATTATTTCCTCTCTTATAACCATTGTAACTCCAGTGTAATTGCCTGTTTCCTACTCTACTGTACATTCCATTAAAGCAAAGACCATGCCTGTGATTATGCATAGAATGTCTGACATCCTAAGTGTTTAACTTAATAGAGGTTCTCAAACTTTAATGGGCACGTAAGTAACCTGGGGATCCTACTGACTACACACCACATCATGATGCAGCAGATCTGCTGTGGACCCTGAGATTCTGCATTTCTAACAAGCTCCAGAGGATGACGATGCCTGTGGTCACAAACCATGTTTCGAGCAACAAAGTTTGAATGGACTCAGAAAACACGGCAATTGCTGACATTATCAGCTCTCAAGAATGTTTCTTTTTTTTTTAAGATTTTATTTTATTTATTTGACAGACAGAGAGAATGGGAGAGAAGGAACACAAGCAGGGGGAGTCGGAGAGAGAGAAGCATGCCTCCCGCCGAGCAGGGAGCCTGACGTGGGGCTCCATCCCAAGGACCCTGGGTTCATGACCTGAGCCGAAGGCAGCCACTTAACCAACTGAACCACCCAGGCGCCCCTAAAGAATGTGTCCAATGACAGTACCCGATGGGGTTGAATTTGTTAAATGTTCCCTAGCTGTGCAGCATGACTATTCTTTGCGCTTTGAACTTCCAGAACAACGGCCAGTTCTATATTCACTGGATGCTTGACAATTTGTTACAAGGGATACTGCAAACAAAAGAAGCCCATCAGGTTTTCCTGATGGCCACATATTGAGTGTGGATCTTCTGTGTATCTGCAACTGGGTTAAGAAGTCTGGAGAGTCCCATCCCTGCATGCCTGGGAGCTTTGGTGGAAATGAGAGGAAAAGGTGGAAGGGAGTCTGTCAGGATGCTTCTTAAGTGTGCTACCATCAACTAGATAGACTGCTACAACAGTTCAAGTACAGAAGAGGAATTTCAACATCACTACTCTCAAAAATGAGACAGGAGGGACTCCAAATTTTGACATCCACATCCAAACCACAGTCACAATCACAGAAACAGCTATAAAATCGTTCTCAGAGGAGTACACACATAGAAGCCACTTCTCGAAGCTCAACTCTTGATCTGTCCCCAGCCTGTCTCTATATAGCAGCAGTGAGGTGCTTCAGGTCTCATTAAGAGGGCAAATCATAGTTGTTGTGCATCACGAAGGAACTGGAATCGTTAACAGTCTCCCTGGACTCCTCACAACCAAGGCTGCACAACAGCAGCTGCTGAAAAGGTAGTGGGTGCAGCTCCTCGGGAATGGGTACTGCCACAAATTCTAGTCCCCCTGCGATTTCTGTGTGCAATATTCAGGAGCCTGGTCTCGCAGATATAGTTCTGAATGTTGATAACTCAGCTCCTGACTATGAATGAGTTGTTATGAGGTATGAGGAAATGACCAGATATCTAATGCACATATTTAAAGGCATCCTTGCAATGGCTCTGCCTTCAGCCCTGCCTTTTTTTTTTTTTTAATATTTTGTTTATTTATTTGACAGAGAGAGAGAGAGAGAACAAGCAGGGGGAATAGCAGAGGGAGAGGGAGAAACAGGCTCTCTGCCATGCAGGGAGCCCAATGTGGGGCTCGATCCCAGAACTCCGGGATCATGATCTGAGCCGAACCTGCCTTCTTGTCTCTAGCCCCTAAAGAGAAACTTTCTTCCACTCGCTCTCCTTTCCTTCCTCCTCTTCCTCCTCCTCCACATCCTCCATCATCAACTCCACTACAACCAAATATTATTTATCAACTGCTCACTTTTCCCCAAGCACTTTGATACACAGTATCACCCTGAAAGCTCTTCATACATGGGATCTCACTTAAACCCCTAATCGTCTGCAATATACTCATGATTTCTCTTGCCATAAATGGGAAAACTGAAGCTTAAAAAGCGAAAGTAACTTGTTCCAATCCACACATACAGTAAAACTTAGAAAAGAGAAAATCACAATTGGAGCTCAGGTTTTTCTGACTCCAAATTTTGGAGGCTTTTCACTCTCTCTTTTTTCTATATGTTCGCTTTTACCCAGAAATTCTGCTGGTGTGGTTCTAGAATGCCACATGTTTGTCACAGTAGTGAAGTTAAATGGGTAACTCCTTGAAGCATGGTGTCCTTCTTCCTTGATGAGCAGAATACAAATGGGGAGAATGTGATAGGAGACTCTTTCTACTTAGTACATTATCTCCTATCTCCTTGGGCATCTTACCGGCACCATCCTTCTGAGTTGATGTAAGAATAGATTTTAATTCATGCTTAGAAAATATGTAAATCGAGAGAGTTTTTAGTTATCTCATCTTACAAAAAAAATAAATAAATAACATTGATGACCTGGAAAAAATGCCAATCCAGTTCTAGTAAAATGAATACACATTGACAAATATGGCAGTCACAACAGGTGTATGAAAAGTTTAGATAAGTACACTTCCCTGTGGAACATTAGCGCCATGTTGCCAACAGTGCTGTTAGCCTGAGAAAGGACACAGGAACCATCCTCAACCTATTTACCTCTGCTTCCTTCCTGAATTGTATGTTGCTTAAATGCAAGCAAACCAGCTTTAACTTACAAAGTAACAACAGAATAACAATATACAAGGTAACACAAAGTAACAAAAATGATGACAATAGCACCATTCATTTTAAAGTATTCACTGTGTAGGGGACATTGTACTCCCTGATATCTGGGATCCCTGGGAAATACAGGGCAACTTCAGTACCACAGGTCATTGTGAAACAAAGGAAATGATTTATCAATGTGACCATGGCAATTGATCACCTTAGACCCTCGTTTCACAATAACATGCCCAAAATACATTTGAACCCTTTAAAGGGTAAAAAAAAAAAAAAAAAAAAAAAAAAAAAAAAGTTAAATAATTAAAAAATGTAGCATTCAAATCCAAATATGTCTTGTTACCAACTGGGCCCTTGTTCACCTGAGCACACTACCTTCCATGAATGAGTACTCATGCAATGTCTCAAACATCAAATTTAGAATGACTTAACAGAAACATGGAATGAGATTACAGGGACCCCAGAGGTGCTGTCCGTTCTGCTCATGCAATGTTACAGTGCCACTTTGTGGAGTACTGTGAAATTTAAGGAAACTTTCATTCGCCAGCCAGTTTTAGGAAAAACTATGTAATTTATGTACAGGCATGTATAACATGTGTACACCTCAAGATGTGAGCATTTATACATAAGCAAACAACATATATTCTCAAGTCCCTTTAATCATATCACCTAATATATGTACCTAGTTATGTTACCTTGTGAAAATCCCTAAGATTAGCTTGTAATTTTCATTTCACATTTCATTTTAGGTTTATATAAGTCTCAAGGAAATAAAGCAAAAAGTCATGGTGGAACACGTAATCCAGCCACTAGTAAAGCAATATAATAAGTAAAACATATTTGCATTGCCTTGAAAAGAAAATAAAACAGTTTAGTTCTTTGATACCACAATAATTTCAGAGCAATTAACAAAAAAACAGAGAAAGTACTTAAGAATCAGATAGCTACATTTTAGCAGTCAAAATCCCATTACTAATACAACATTCACGTTAACCTTGTAGTTTTAAAATTTCAACTGCAATGTTGCCAAATTCTCAGTATCAATCCTATTCTACCTGTGTTGAGTGTAAGTGGAAGTGAACCCTTCCACAGCAGAAGACACTTTATTAGGATCTAGGAGAACAGAAAGGACATCTCTTTAGTAGATGTGTAGGTACAATGTTAAGTATCACTTGGGAGAAACAATAAAAAGATGGCAAAATGCCCTCTGGCATGTTTCTTAGCAACATGAAAAACAACTCTCTGCTAATAAACTCTGTCAAGCAAAAACTGTTTACAGAGCATAGTTCAGTAACTGAATTCCAAATAAAGCTAGGGATATTTACATTCCTAATAATATGAAACTGTGTAGCTTTTTTTCATATTTAATACCCAGATTTTATACAAGAATGATTTCTTAAGATAATCTGCTTCAAGCATAGAAAGTATATATATAAATGAACAAGGGCACCGTTTTCACATGATCCCTAATTCCCAGGGAGTAGGTATTTAATTTTTCTTTAAAGCATACATCTTGTCTACAGTGTATGGGCAAATTGATAAATGCTGACGTCAGAACGTATTATTCATTGTCAGTATCTGAATGGCAGGTCACCAAGAGAAGAAATTTGGGACTCTCAGAAGAAATTCTTCTCTACAAACAGTGCTATCTTCATTTCACCATTTGTTCTGAAAAATCTGTTCCCACATTCCATTTCAGCAGAAGGGTGCCACCCACTGCCTCTTGCTGTAACAACATTTCTTTTCCACCTTCTCTACAAAGGAGCATCTGTGGCCATGTTCACGGACATTTTAATTCATTTGGAAAATGGTGAAATGAACACCCTATTTCTTGAACTGTATTATTATTAAAATGATATTAGATAGATCTTTTGAAGTGGCAGTTTGTGATTCTCTACTGATTTCCTTTCATAAGTCACACAATTTGCAAATAAGTTACTTATTGTTAACAATGCTATACAGGTGAAAAGCTGCTATGTTTGTTTTTTTTTTAAGATTTTATTTATTTATTTGACAGAGAGAGAGACACAGAGACAGAGGGAACACAAGCAGGGGGAGTGGGAGAGGGAGAAGCAGGCTTCCCGCGGACCAGGGAGCCCCATGTGGGGCTTGATCCCAGGACCCTGGGATCATGACCTGAGCCAAAGGCAGATGGTTAATGACTGAGCCACCCAGGCACCCCACTGTGCTTTCAACAGTATGTTTTTAAACAGGGAAATGAAATTGTTTTAATTGTGAATAAATCTTTATTGTCTATTACAAATTCTAGAGATTCTTCAAGTGGTTCATATAACTCATCACCCAAGACTTGTTAAAGAAAGTAGAAAGTGTATTTCCACTTGGAAGCATTCAGGGAACACATTGCAGATAATTTGGTTAATCCCTCAAGCAAAATATCTTAATTTGTTAAATTTAAATGTTACACTTTCTAATAACTAAAAAAGGAGTAGCAATTAATTACTCAAGTTACTACTTTCTGAATTCTGTCATTATAATACTGTGACCTTTGAAAACTCTTACTTAGTTTTCACCTTACTTGATCATATCAAGGATATATATGCAGACCAGTTTGTGACAGAGATCAGCTTGTCAGCAGAAGAAATTTTCTATTTTTATTTTTTTATTTTTTCTTTTTTTAAAGATTTTATTTATTTGACAGAGAGAGAGACAGCGAGAGAGGGGAACACAAGCAGGGGGAGTGGGAGAGGGAGAAGCAGGCCTCCTGCCGAGCGGGGAGTCCGAAGCGGGGCTCGAGGCAGGGCTCGATCCCAGGACCCTGAGATCATGACGCGAGCCAAAGGCAGGCGCCCAACCAACTGAGCCACCCAGGCGCCCCGAAATTTTCTATTTTTATATAGATTGTGCTACCACTACAAATATCCATGTCAAAAAGATTAAATAAAACATTCTTATCCAAGAAGATATTCCCCTCTAATAGCCTAAAGAATAAATTATAAATTGTGTCGTATGTAATGTTTATCATTGTTTTGTTTGTTCTTACAATTTAAGATAACATTTTATTTTTTAAAAGATTTTATTTATTTTTTTTTGCACTTCTCTGTTTATTGCCCCATTAATTCTTTTTTTTTCTTTTTTTATTGTTATGTTAATCACCATATATTACATAATTTGTTTTGGTGTACTGTTCCATGATTCATTGTTTGTTCATTAACACCCAGTGCTCCATGCAGAATGTGCCCTCCTCAATACCCATCACCAGGCTAACCCATCCCCCCACCCCCTCCCCTCCAGAAACCTCAGTTTGTTTTTCAGGGTCCATCATCTCTCCTGGTTCGTCTCCCCCTCTGACTTACTCCCCTTCATTCTTCCTCTCCTGCTATCTTCTTCTTTTTCTTTTTTCTCAAAATTAAAAGATTTTATTTATTTATTTATTTTAGAGAGAGAGTGTGTGCACAAGTGGCAGAAGAGACAAAGGGAGAGGAGGAGAGAGAATCTCAAGCAGACTCCACCTTGAGTATTGTACCTGATGTGACGCTCGATCCCATGACCCTAAGATCATGACCTGAGCTGAAATCAAGAGCCAGATGCTTAACAACCTGAGCCACACAGGTGCCCCAAGATAATATTTTAGAAATATAAAATAGCATGACCGAATGATCAATTTAGAAATATTGATATTGGATGTATTGATAAAGCTGTAACTCCACATTAATAGAAAATGCCATGTAACAATCATATGATGCAATATATGCTTCAGTTCTTATTGGCAGTTTTCAGACATTTAATGCCTATATTGGACATATTATAAATACTTGTGACTGTGAGATCACACAGTTTAAATGCTTTTGAATTTTTAGTTATTTGGGAATTAAAAGTAAGGAAAACCCTGTATTTTGCTGTAGATGTGGACTTAAGGAAATCTGCTTTTCTGAATCAAAAACCTCATAATGTATGTCATCTGTCTCCACCTTGTGGTTATTGTAAATATTACTACTTCCTAATTTTGCTCATAAGAGAGGTTGAATGGCTATGGAAAAATAGAAATGCTTGCCTACCTTTAGATCCTTACTTTTAGACGCCAGAGATACATAAAACCATGTCACATGACAGAAAATTTCAGATATATTACGATATCAAAATGTTAGATCATCTAAAGCATTTCTAAGTCTCTGTGCCAATGTTATTAGTAATTTCTTGCAAAAATATTACATAATTGTAGAATCATGTAGTTAAACTGGATATGTCCATTCAACACATCTGTATGTCTAAACACTCTCCCTTAAACTTTCACAGCACATACAGACTCCCTATGACACTTTTTAGGAAAGTCACAAAACAACAAAGAAAGTTTTTCTGAGTAATTGTTTTCTCCCTTTCCCTCAGGAAAAGTGTAAGTGTCCAGTAAAATTTCTTAGGTTCCTAAATCAGAGGTTTTACATTTTAAAGACAAACCCCTAACTTCCAGTTATACATTATTTTCTTCTTTTTCCATTCCACTCAAGAACAGGGAATATTATAGGGATCAAGACACACTGCCTTGCTTTCAGGGATTTATGTTCTGTCCAATTTTGTTTTAATGCATGAGAAATTTTCACAAAAGTGCCGATTCATAAATTATCTGTCATTTCATGTCTAAATTAAAGAAAGTTGTCAGATCATATCATCTGTATGAAACAATCTGAAATGATCTGATTTGAGCAAAAAATTCCTACCTGGTTGAATTTGCCAGCTTTTCTACTAACTAAGCATGTTTGTTACTTTTGAACTTCATGTTTTGTTGCATGGAAAGTTAAATACTGTAAAGAGAAGTTAAAGTTCTATGGATTTGAAGGAACTAGCTCAAAAGCCAGCCACAGGCCTTAGTCCCTCACACAGTCACTCTGCCTACAACAGTGTAGGTTCTTGATTTTCTCCTGGTTTAGATGTAAAATGCACCCTCTCTCACATGAACCCATGCTCCACAGTGCAATATATCAAGCAAGCCGTTCGTTAAAAGCACACTGTGCACAACACAAAGAATTGTGTGTCATCTAGTTAATATATAATTTGCCTTTCACACAAATTCCACTAAGTGTCCTTTCTTCCCAATGATTTTGTGATCTGATATTTCTATCCCATACTCTTCCAAGAAAATAAAGCAAACATGGATAACTTGTCTCTTTAGGGAAAACTAAGGTCGCATTATTTCTGTGTCCTGCTGCTCTCAAAGATTAAATATTCACCCTAATTATGTCTCAATGTTTGATGCCCAAAGCACTTATGGCATTTATGTCAACTGAAGCTAAATATTCAAATAAACCTAATATAGATTTATGATTTTAAAATAATTGTTCATAAAACATGAGAAGACAAAAGAAAATGCTATTTATATGCAACCAGGAGGAAATGTTTTGGGGAAACAGATTTTATACTTGGGTATATAATTAGCCACTTTAAAATAAATGAGTTTACTTCCTTAAAATGTTCTTCAGATAAAAAAAGCCCTAAAGAAAGCTGGAATTCAGGAGGAGGAAGTTAGAAAACATGAAACCACACTGATAACGACTCCATTCCAAAAGGCATTAACACTGCTAACATATTGGACTTAGCATGTAATTTATAAGACCAATCAATACGTTAGACTTGTGCCACAATGATGTAACAGGCAAACACTTACCTTTTTCATTGCCATTTGCATAATTTGGAGGCTTGTTTTTGTCGATGCTGTTAAAGCTCTGACTTCTCCTATTTAAATTAGAGGCTCCCTGGACCTTGCTGCAGCTGCCGGCAGCTGGTACCCTAGAGGGACCTGGAAGCCTGAAATAGTATAAGAAAAATTACATCAGTATTGTATATTACAAAAAGATAGGGGGTAGGAGGTTCTGACTGGGGAGGCCTTAATGGAAAAAGCACAATATATGATGTTCTAAAATCTATTTAGCAGAAAATGGTGGTTTCAGTGATAAATAGCTAAACACAAGGATTAAGACTCTTTAGAAAAATCTTGTTTCACTTTTCAATAAACATGCCCTCAAATGGTATCAGTAATGTAGAGCAATTAGAAATAAAGTAACCTTTCACTTAAAAAGTCATACTTACCACACCCCTGACGAATAACACTTTGACTTAAAAATATTATACCAAGTACATGAAAAGCAAGGGAAATAACACAAATGTGATATGTTCTCGGGGTATTAATCACCTATTTGCAGTTGTTGTTAAGTTGTTCTTTTCAATGTATGGGACATTTATTTTTCTCTTAGATAGTTGTTTCCTAAGTCAACTTGATAATAACAAGAAGAATAAAGTTACTGAACAAATTGCTAATAGCAAATGCTTAGTGCATAACTAAGGTAGTAAGCTACTCTCATTCAAACATGGTGCAGAGACCAAGGTCATGAGTTAATTTATATTTTACTGGGCTGCCTCAAAAAATTTCTTTTCTTTAATCGTTTTGCCAAAAGTAAGCACCTAGACTTTTAGCTGGTTGTCTTGCAAGTGTGGCCAGCTGACCACAGGGGTGCCATGACAAGAAAGGGTGCAGGTCTCAGAAGCAGAAAATCTCTGTTAGCAGAATGTCAATGTAAAATACACCCACAGGGACAGTGACTTCAGCTAGTCTTTGGGGATGAAAGACAAGACAAGAGGAAATAATAGGCAGACTGTGTTAAAATTAGGGGAAGTTTGACATTAGGTTGTGATTTGCAGTTATCTTATGTGGACTAAAATTAAATACCCGTGTGGATCATTTATGTCACTGTTTAAGTAGTTTCTACCTTAAAATTTCAAGTATCAATTATTTCATGAATGGCGCCTACAATATACAATCGCTATATTTTGTTCTACACTATTAACATATTGTATATGTACAATACACAATCTGCATAGAACTAATATTGGCATTCTAAGTCATATTTAACAACATGATATTAAAGGATGTCAGCGTCTTGGCTACTATTTGCTGCCACCATGTGCATGTCACTGTGTACTGCTCTGATAATTTCTATTTTAAAAGAAAAAAAAACCTCCAGCCCTTATAAATGAAGCATGAAAATGTTTACTGTTCTCTATACTGAATTTTTAAAATGAAAGAGTGTTTATATCTGTTATATTGGTGCCCAATATATCACAATTTCAAGATCAGTTGTTACTATTTTCGTATTTTGACTCACCTTCATAATTGATATATTATTTCTGTAGTTATTAGGAAATCAAACTCTTAAATACTATAGCTACTTTTTAAAATAGTAACAGGTATTGCAACAGGGAATGAACATCAGGAAAACACAAATACTGGCTTAAAAACACAAGTGCTAAGCTTTCTTGGAATAGTTAATAGTTTCAAAATGTTGACTATATTCTGGAGTTTGAATACATATGGCTAATAAACAGTTCCTTCAGCTATTTTGCTAATTAGAAGCTGTGCCATGTACAAGGTTGGAACCTTTTCCAAATGATCCCAGCATTTAACTTTTGCTTAAATAGATCTAGAGGGTATGTAAGTATAGCACAAAACCAAAGACACCAGGAATTTTGAGTACCAATGACTGCACTCTAAAGAAAGAACTCAATTAATTAATTTGGACAAATGCCCGAGTCATAATAAATCTAAGAACTATTCCTGAGGACACAACTACAGACTCAGAAAGTCCATCCCAAACTCACATGTACAAACAAATTTGTCACCAAAATTGCCCTGCTTGCAATAAAACTTGACCTGTTTCTAGAAAGCAATTAAATTGCATTTATTCTTTACTGTGACCCATGAAGCCAAGTGATCTTTAGTTCTCAGAAGAACAAATTAAAACAAATTAAAAAATCCATTTGGTCTTCTCATTACCCTAATTTGACAGGCAGCCAGAGCTCCAGATCATTCATCAAAGTAATAAAAAGAGAAATGAGAATGAAGCCAACAAAAGTCAGAGAGAGAAATGTTCCATTAAATTAATGTGCTTAAAATATATTTTATATGCATGAGTCTTAGAAGTGGTAATAAAAACTGTACATGGCAGGTCACTGTATTTTGCACATTTGAATTTATATCATTTTTCCTACTTTTAATTAAATACCCTTTAAATTTTTCTCTCCCAAATCATTTTAATTACTATGGAAATGAACATAACTTAGAATACCAAGGCAAGAGGAAAAGCACATACCTCACATCAAGGCATCATAAGCCATTCTTGTGGTCAAACATTGCATAATACGATACGTTATCTGAGCAGTGATTAGGAAGCCACCACAGAGATACTTCCCCAGTGAGAGAGAGGGCAGATATAATTACATAATAATCAGGGGTTCCAAACACATTTGCTGTGGCTTCATTCAGCTGTACCATCATGCCTTCGGCAACTTAACATTTTTTAAAAAAAACATCAAACACTTTCAATATACATTTATCAATCAGTATTTTCCAAACAGGATATAACACAGTCATTTGCTATAACAGACTGTCTTTAAAATATGTATGTCAGAAAGAAGCAAAAATTTCAACTATTATAGATAAAGGAACAGTCCAGGTTAACTTGGTGACTTGGTGCTAACCTCCCCACAAAAAGCTGCCACTATTTCTCAATTCTGCTTCAAAATGTGCAATAATTAATGCATGCCCATCTCGAAAAACAATTACATTCTTGTCTTGTAACTCTCAGATTCTGTAACCTGGAAGGAATGGGGCCTTCCAAGTAATGTTTTCCTTGACTTTCTCTAAGCTTAGAAGCTAGACTTCAGCCCAGTCATAACAGTATATATAACAAAACTAAAACAGAAGAAGCCAAAACCCATTTAATGATCTAACACAGACATGCTCATCCCCAAGAATGCATATGGAAATCCACTTGGAAGAATTCAGTCTTCGAAACTTTCATCCAGAAGTATGTAATTTATGAAAAAAATTTAGAATGATAGGACAAAATATCACTGGGCAGTTACTTTATTATCACTAACAAGCAATAAATTAGAGATATTAACTGACCTAGTAGGCTTTTTTTGACTGGTTGCAATTCCACTGTGATTAGACTGAGTTGCATATCTGGCTGCCAGACTGTATGAGGAGAAACAGAGAAATTGAATTAAAGAGATTCTTTGAACATGGAAAGAAAGCACAACATTACAAGAAAACTATGAGTTAATGAAATGCAATTGGAACATGTATAAGCATGTATAAAGAATAAATTAATTAGAAAATTATGATAATGCAACATATATACCATGACCTTTGATTAATGAACACACTACAAAACGATGCAGTGCACCCCTTGGAATAAAGTATGCCATCACTTTAAAATTACGGCTGCATGATATTGTTCATATTATTTTAAGGAGGATTTCAGCTCATAAAGAAATTTGACCTTTGTAAATGACTAGGAAAACTTCAGGAAAGCTAAAGATTAACTTTACATAATACAAAGAGCTCTTTCCCAAAAAGTTTAAAATGAACAGAAAGAGTATGAGAGCCATTATTTTCTTTGGTAAATGCTTCTAATTTGCTGCTTTAACTGGAATATTATTTCCAAAACCAAATGACTGAAATATCTGGTTTCTGATGAATGTATTGCTTGATCTCGAGTCCTAGATAGAATGTTTTAAGGAAGCAAACAATACAAGATGTTTTCCTAAAGAAAGATCTATATAGGTTAAATGGAATAAACTGGAGTTAAGCTCTCCAAAAACAAACTGCACAACTACTAATGACAGCTTCTGGGCATTCTTCAGTTATAATTCTTAACAAATTTTAAATCAAAATCTTTGATCAAAGACACAAAAGAAAGCATTATTTAAACTGAGTTCTAAAGAGCAGCGAATATTTTACAAACAAAAATGAAATTTTGCACTTAAACTAACTCCTGAATTACCTGAGTGTTCTGAAATTAGTGTTTTGAAGGATATGGTGAAACCCAATTAGACCTGAAACATGTTCACATATCCTGTGATGGTCATGGATTGATGCCCGAGTGGAGAACCACTTTTCAGGTGAATTGTGAGGGAGCACAAAGGCCCTTAAAAACCGCCCGGATAGAAAAGAATAAACCCTCATAACTAAGGAGCTTTTCAGAGCACTTATTTTTCACATTTGATATGTGATGTATTATTCATTTGCCTATAATAAATTCTGTATCCTAACTACACTGGGGCAAGTGGCCCAACTACTTCAGTAACAATGATATCAGAGAATAATATAAAAATAAAAACCAAAGTGTCTGGCTGAAATGAGATATTAATTTAAAATTTAAATTTAAAATATAAGCACCCAAAGTGAAGAAACTTTTTTTTGTGAACTTCTCAGTCTAGCTGTCAATGCAAAAGAAAAAGACCTACCTCAAGGTTCACTACTATGTCTGATCCCATACTCTCCAAATTGAACACAAATATTAGCTGGAGAGATGACAATGAAACAATGTACTTTCCTTCAGGGTACTGAAGCCATCTGATAGGGTTTTCTTCCATGATTTTAAAGAAGTACAATAATTTCTAGGATTGAAGTGAGGTGGGGGAAGGAAATCTAGAAAGGTCAACTGACTTGCTAAAATCGGCTTGGTTTTATGGCCCATGTGTGGTTTCTAGTTTATTATGAAAGAACAATACTCTACATGTTGCCTAGATTTTTGTACCAAGCCCTCACATTTTAATCCTTTGAAACTTGGCTTCTGTTCTGCATTGCTTGCACTAGTGAAACTGTTGTGTGAAGAACACAAGACTTTTATTTAATTCTCACCATACTCTAACATCTTTGTATCTGACCCATATTGCTCCCTCTGCCTTTGTGAATCTCTCTCTTTCACAGACGGTAATACCAGTGAGCTCACTTGATTTGCCCACCATCATTCTTGTCCATTTTCTCTTTCCTTCACTGCGTCCTTTCCCTCTATCGAGCTCTTAAAGGCATGATTTTTCATAGGTCCTCTTTCCTCAAACACTTGTATGCATTCTTTCACTTAGCAATTCATTTCTTTTCTTTTCTTTTGTTATGTTAATCACCATACATCATTAGTTTTTGATGTAGTGTTCCATGATTCATTGTTTGCATATCATTCATTTCTTCCCTAAGACTTTAAGTAAAATCTACTATAAACTAGAATTAATGTGTGCACCACACTCCCAACCATCAATATCAACTGAGGAAAAGATGTCCCATTTCCATGATCTTCAAAATCATCACATTAAACACCATTTTCCCTCTTTTATCCCCAAGTCTTAATCAGATCCTTCCTCTAATTTCTTAATTTCTATTCACAGGATCATCATTTTCTTTAGTCCAATGGGCTTGAAACCTCGATAGTTGACTCTTCTCTTTTTTCTTTTAATTATTGCAGATATGCAATCAATAGGCTGTCACTCTGATTTAACCTCTACAAATCCATTTGCATTGTGTTCTCTTCCAATTTCCTTGTTTATTGCACTAACTCAAGCCCCCAGCGTGTCCCACAATGCCTCTGGCCCCTTTCGTTTTTCTTAATCTTCTACTTCGCTCTGCCTCCACACTCAGTAGAAAACCACTATTTTTCCCCACGGTGCTTGTAATACCATATCTCACGTTTCAGATTTAGTAAGTTTAGTTTCAGTATAGTAACAGAGTAGGTGAGGCTGTATAGCTAATACAATTTATTGGTAAAACAGACACAAGGGACATGTAGACACAGCTCTGAGGCAAGACGGGGAAGATAAACAGAGTCAGAACACCAATAAACTAGGAATTTTCAAAATATCTGGATTGAGGATTGTGTATTTTTTTTCTGGAAAATTGTCAAATGAGACTCCTTCTAGCTAATGGGTGGTAAAAATATCAGAAACAAAGCACAAAAGAAATAAATATTTTGAGACTCATTGTGGATTCTACCAAAAAGAAGTATCTGCTCACCTATCTGATAAAGTAAATATTAAGGGAATGCTTTTTAGTTCCCTAACATGGAAGACAAGAGGAGGAGACTAGAGACAGTCAAATGAATTTTTTAAAAATGAAACTCATCTGGTGTTCAGAACACAGAAATATCCAAATTACCATACCTTTCTAATCTACCTTCAGTGCAAATATGTGGAACTATAATATCCATTTATTATCAGGGAAGAAAGCTTCTCAAAGTAAACAGATCCTGAATTTTAACTTATCCATTTTTACTAATTGCCAGAAACTTGCCATTCAAAGTGTTGTTCAAGGACCAAAAAAACTGGCATCACTTGGAACTTTTTAGAAATACTGAATCTTGGGTCTCATCCCAGAGAATCTGCATTTTAACAGGATTCTGATGCATAATAAAATTGAAAAAGCTGTGCTCTACAGAATACCCACAAATGTCCAACCTTGGAGGAAAAAACCTTGTAGTTTCTAAAGTCAAACAGCATAATCTAAACATCTCGAGTCAGGCCTCATCATCTATCCTGCAGCAGCTTTTGATACTTTTGATATCTACCTTCCAGAAATCATCACCTCACTTAGCTTTCCTAATGCAACAGCTACCTCTGCAGCTACTCCTACTTCCCAAGTAACAGTTGACTCACTCTCTCTGCCCCCTCAATTGTTGTACGGTTACCATGAATATTTTCAAAAATTGTAATCCTAGGCAACAGCTAATATACTCCTCTATTCTTCCTATCTCAGATCTACATTTTATACTCAATCTCAATCTTAAACTCAGTCTCTTTCCTAATAGCAGCTTGAGATCCCCTAAAAATTATACCTGGATCTATCAACAAGATCTCTCCCAGATATTCCAAAAAATGTTCAAAACAACTCATTCTCCTTCTTTCAAACCATCCTCTCTCTCTCTCTCTCTCTCTGACTTTGCTACGTAACTTGAGTGTCACTGTTTTCTCCACTGAACAATATGGAGTTGTCTTGATCATTACCTTTTGCTTTTTTTCCTACATGTCATCTCTCTCACAGACTCTAGTAATACTTCTTTACTAGTTTCTTTGTTATCAGTCCATTTTTATTCCCAGACAAATCAAATTATTCCTCTCATAGTCAAAAGAAGGAACTTTCCCAAAGAAGAATGAATGCCAACCACTTCCTTTGAAATTGCTGTTGACCTCCCCGGCTGTCCACAGGATAAAATCCAAGGCCTGTGATTTGGTTTACAGTACTTCAGTATGTCTCCTCAGACTCTTACAGCCTCATGCTCTCTGCATACCGCCACCCTGTGTTCACTGTCACCATACCTCTCTCCTTGCATACAGCCTTTTTCCCATGGGTCCATGGCTCTTCCCATAAGGCTTCCTTCATCTGAAATACTAGTCCTTCTCTTCCCTACATTATAAAATCTTACTGCTAGTTCAAAATCCTGCTCAAATCTCACCTTCTTGTTGAAGCATTTCTCAAATTTCCCAGAGTTAATTTTGTCCTCCGCAGTCCACAGATCTTAATTCTTCTCTAATTATTAGGTTAATATGGGAATTTATCATGGTAAATGTCTATGTCCTGAGCAGACTGTTTTGTTTACTAGGACAGGAATTATGTATGTCCACTTTGCATTCTCAGTTCCTTTTACGGGGTTAGTATGGTTCAATAACTAAATAATTGATTGATATTTACTAAGTAATATTATCAAACAAAGACATATTTCCATCTTTTAAGCAAGTGGGATAGTTTTAAGAAAGTACTTATCAGAAATATATTAAAGGAAGGAACAAAAAGACATTCATCTTCATTGTGTCCTTATTAAGTGACCTGCAGTTTACACTTATTTTCTCATGTATTCCTTATAATAGTCCTGCAAAGGCTACACTCTATTCCTGACTAGAAATATGAAACTAAAGATTTTAAACATTAATTTATCTGTATACATTATACATATTAAAAATAACAGTAATAAAATTTGACATTTGGTCTGTTAGATTCTATATAGTTTGTGCTATGTTCTACTATCTTATATTATTTTCTTGCAAACTGATTACTAATTGCAATATTTTAATGTTTCTTTTTCTATTAATTCATTGCCCTGTGGATTTGTGAATATTTCCAAGACGATGACATCATCATCATCATCATCATCATAATTTCAATACTGTTACAAAATAGCAACTCCCAGTACCAAACAAGTCTACTTCAAAAGATACTCTTTAGCGTTCAGATAGATAATTTCATTCAATGGATCACTTTATACAGAAATCTAGAATCGGCAATAAGACAATTTGGAAGTATCTAAGCAATTCTCCTCAAAAATCTTCCAAGTAAACACTATCTTTTGAATTTTTAAGCAACATTTAATCAGGGCTAGGAAATATGGCACAATAATTATAACCGGCTTCTCCCATGCCCATTTCACAGATGATTAATCAATCAATCAATCAATCAATCATAGAATTCTTTTCTACTAAGCCCTGTGGTAGCTTCAAAATCCATGGCCAGGATTCAAGAAATCCTTATTAATCAAAAGAATTAGAATGAGAACAAAAACTTATTTAAATCTCTTCTTTATTGTCTCATCAAAATATTAAGATGTGAGTGGTTCTGTACAGGATTTTTGTAGAAAATTCTATTTCTATTATAATTATTCTAGCAGTGGACTTCCATGTAGAAGTAAAAATTATATAATCTTATTCTTTAGTTTTTATTCTTAAAAACCAAACTGGACCCAGACATAAAGCACACATGAATCATTAAAAATCACCAAAACATAAAAAAAAATCACCAAAACATAATATCTCAGCCTCACACAATCTATCATTCTTTATCTCCATTAGCTACTTCCAAGTTTCTTCTTAAAAAAATCTCAGTTGTGGGGGCACCTGGGTGGCTCAGTTGGTTAAGTGACTGCCTTCGGCTCAGGTCATGATCCTGGAGTCCCGGGATCCAGTCTCACATCGGGCTTCCTGCTCAGCAGGGAGTCTGCTTCTCCCTCTGACACTCTTCCCTCTCATGCTTTCTATCTCTCATTCTCTCTCTCAAATAAATAAATAAAATCTTAAAAAAAAAACAAAACCTTTAAAAAAAATCTCAGTTGAAACCAGTTGATATTTGAATTGTCTCAATTTGTGTTTAATTATTATGATAATTAAAAACATTTTTTCTTATTTATTCATTCTACAAATATCCTTACAACACCTACTGTTTGCCCAGTCAAGAACCTGGAGAGCCACAACAACTTGCTATGGAATTGGGCCTTGTCCTGATGCAGTAGGGAATACCAAAATTTTGACTGCAGAATAAATGATAAATTCTCAGATTAAAGAGATCCTCTCTTAGATATGTAGAGGAGGAACTGGGGGAGGAAGGAGGTAGGGACATTTAGTAAGACCAAATTTCCCATTTAGGAGACCAAAGGGAAATCACTGCTACAATTCAGGCAACATTTGATGAGGGTCTGCATGAAGACAGAAGTAGAGAAAATAGAAGTAAATGATTAATGAGAGAAATTATAATGGTAGCTGTAAGAACTGAAGAAGAGGGAAGAATTCTGGATGGCTCCTGGGTCTCTGGCTTGAGTTGCACAGGATAGTTACATAGATGAAGAATAGGAAAAGGAGACTGAACATCCTTGGTATAGTATCTGATGAGAAAATATCAAGACTCGACTTCCAGATTATGTCACTAGTCATAGAGTGAATGAAGTAACAGGATGGATGGATAGTGGTGGACGGATATTCAGTAGTGAGTAAACCCACCTTTATAGTGGAGCTAAAGTAAAGATCATTTGGTGATCTTATTGTAACGGTTCTCTTATAAAGTACATAAACACCTTTGGCTGTTGAATGAATTAATAAATAAGAAATTGACTTCACGTCCCTAAGGTTTTCGAAGTGGCAGACAGATACAGGTATTGTAAAACTTGATTCAGTTTTGTGTTCTATTTATTCTAATAAGCACATATTTATTGATATAATCAACAAATTAATCATTAAAGACTTTTATTGACTATATGTACTGGCACTGTGCTAGAAAAACTCAATTTGGAAAAATTAGATTTACACATGCATGGTTTATGCTTCACAGTGAAAAGTATAACCCTTAAAACCTTGTATATGAATTCAAACTCCTTTCTAAAAGTGTAATTTGATATTTAATGGAAACTGAGTTTACTGCAAGCTTGAAAGAAGCAATATAAAAATATTAGGCAGGGGTGTAAAAGTGGTACATTAAAACTTTCTTTTCTATGCATTATTAAACTAAATTTTCAGTAGTAAAAATCTAGTATATTGGTTTGTAGCACATAATTTAGAGTTGGGCTGCTCTACCTGAATCCCAGCTTTGCTGTTGCTGTTCTCTGTCCCTGTTTCCTCACCTCTTAAATGAAGATGATAACTTTACCTACCTCAACGTTTTTATGGGGCTTAAGCTGTAAATCAACTAGAAGGGTGTCTGGCTTAAATAAGTGCTGAACAGTTAAAAAGAAAATTCAGAGGGATTCAGATGTACATTTGAGAGTCTCTGAATGAACTAACCCCCCACAGGAAGCTCTATAAATATACTGGTGAATTCAGTACAACATAACTTCCTACATTTCTCAATCCCTATAATTCCTCTGCTCTCTTGTGCTCAGTCTTCCCAACACATCCATTGGTTCTCACCTATCACTTCTGAGGTTACTCTGTTCTTACTCTAAATCCCACAAGCATGGACCTCTCAGTACAGCAGCTGAGCTTTTAACTCTGGCTCAGTCTCTAGATTTATAATTACTTTGGGACCATGATTTATTGAAAGCAAAGATAATGAAGTCTCCTTCTCCCTCCAGCAACCATGGATACTACTCATTCCTCTTGTTTCCTGAACTCAACAGTATGAATCCCTATAGGTCCCAATAGGACATCTATGAAACACCTCTCCCAAAGCAGCATGAACAGGGTGAGACTTTCAGAACCTGTAATTCTCAACACTGTACATAATCCAAAATACAGATTTTAACGAATGTTTTTGTTGTATAATATATTGTATAAAATGTATATATTTTTATATGCTTATAAAATATAGTATATTTACTTTAATATTTCAACCAGAGTTTTGTTTTAGATTTGTACTCTAGATTTTACAACTAATTTGAAAGACAAGGATAAAATGTCTCAAAAAATGAGTCATTCCTCAACAACAACAAAAACAATTTGGTGTTCTTCGGTATTCTTCTTGAAGAAGAATACCAAACAAGCTACCATAACTACGAATATATTGCAAAACAAACAAAAGGAACATTCTCTTGTTCGCTCACTTTATCCGTAAGTGTGGTTGCCAGACTTTTGCTCTGAGACATCCCTTGTAAAGCTCACCTTTACACTTTTTCCTGAGTAATCTCTTCCACTTCTATTGTTTCAATCAAAAAAACAGGGTTAAACAATGTTCCCATGTCCATATCTCTGGCCCTGACCTCTCTCCTGGGCTCCAGAGCCACACACAAGACACCACCATTTAGAAGTCCCACTGAAATATCAAATTCATGAAGGCCAAAGGTGAACTTTTTTCTCTCCACCTCCTTCTTTTCATTTGTTTCCACTATTACATCATGTTTTTCTTACTGAAATATATCACTATCCAATGAGTCAAAAAAAATAAATAAATAAAAACAAAACAAATGTAATGTTTTCTTTCACCCTTATCCCCAAACAGTTCCCAAGTCCATTTTCCTAGTCAGTACCTCATGCCTATTAACATTACACCATTCACTTTCCAACCATTTTAGCTGCAGTGCCCTTCCCTCTCCTCTCCCCAAAGCACATCTTTCCTCTACCCTGTCACCAAGGTTGTGTTCCTAAGTTATAAATGGCAACATTTTTCTTCTGCTAAAAAAATCTCCAAGACAATTGTCATTTACGTTCAAGAAACGAGTCCCAGCTCCTAGACATAACATCCAAAGCCTCCATAACTTGACCTTGGCCTACTTCTCTAGTCTTATCTCTCATAATACCCTGTGGCAATTTAAACATAGAGCTATCAAAAATTCCTTAACACTCCTTTCATTAAGAGGTGAAATCTTTGTTCCACTCATACTCTCCTTGAATCTGGGTGGGCTTCTCATCCCATCAACCAGTAGGTCACCATGTAAGAAGGACAATGTTCTTGTGACTGCCATGTTGGAGAAACTTTGTGTAGTCGCTATGCCAGCTAAGCTGCCAGACACATTGAGGGAAAAAGTCACCATGTTAATGGATTCTCTAGCCATACATATTTTGCCTCCCAGAAGTTTGTGACACCTCAGCCGCTCCACCCTCCCCTGTAGAAGTCCCAAACACAGAAACAAGCCATTTCCAGCTGGGCCCTGTCTGACTCCGAGGCTCACAAAATCCATGAATAAAATCAAATGGTAACTGTTTTGCATAACTGTATCTGGGATATTTTTTTGAACCAGCAATGGATACTCAGAACACACTTCTACTTACGCTCTTTCCTTGTCCAAATACTTAGAATTTCCTGAATATAAATGGCATTTAATTCATCAGTGCCCTCATCTGGGCTCTTTCCTCTAACTGCGGTCCCTGGGTAACTCTGTTGGATTAGTTAGCATACCTGATTGAACTATCTGTTTAAGTATCTATGTCTTCTATTACATTGTCAGCAATTTGAATGGTAAAAACATCACCATATCTCAACCAAACATCTAGCATAATTCTTGGCACACAGTGGGGGCTGGATCTTTATTTGTTGAAAGGTCACAGCTGAACTTTCAAATCACTGATGAAAAGAACACTGGGCTCTAATATAATATATGAAGAATCATTAGGAACAATATAGCCTTTCATTAAAATATTTCATTTCATTTCCATATGGTACTCATTGACTGCACAGTGACTGACTCATCAAAACATAAAAATGAGGCACAAAATAGTTATTCTTAAAGTGTATGTACTTAATACAAGTATAATTGAATAAACCATGTTTATCAGAACAAGATAGAATCTAAAGGCAATTTTTCGTTTATGTAGGTTCTTTTAACTCATCATCTTATTTAAGAAATTGTAATAGAAAATCATTTAGAACACCCTTCATTCTTCCCTTGTCCATTTACCAGTAAGTGTTAGAGTCACACAAACATGTTATGAGTAGAAAACCCTACACAGAATCCCTCTACAGTCAGACATTTAGTGCTTTTGATTCCCAAAGAAAGAGAAAAACATGCTTAATCATAACATCGCATTCATCCTTTTAACAGCACTATTCTCAAGGAACCAAGGAGGAATACAAAGAAATCACAAAATAGGAGGTAAAAAATTTCTTGGTGGGGCACCTGGGTGGCTCAGATGGTTAAGCGTCTGCCTTCGGCTCAGGTCATGATCCCAGGGTCCTGGGATCGAGTCCCACATCGGGCTCCCTGCTCCTTGGGAGCCTGCTTCTCCCTCTGCTTCTCTCTCTCTCTCTCCCCCCCTCTCTCTCCCTCTGTCTCTCATGAATAAATAAATATTTAAAAAAAATTTCTTGGCTATGTGGACAATTTATACATCTCAATTGTACTTTTATTGGTACCATGTTAAAAAGGTAGAAATTATCTCCTCCCAAATACACTGAAAATAGCTTGAGAGAAAATTAGGAAGAGGTTACCCAACACATACTATACTTAAGTATATGGGAGGAAAGTCTTAAAAGATGTTTAGACAAAATAACAAATACAACAAAGTAACAAGTTTTAAAGATAGTAAAGCACATCCACTAACATTTTAAGACTGAGATAGATTGAAATATATTTCCTTGTATATCCTATAATTGCTAAGAGTAGATATAAAATCATACATTCAGAATTAAGATCCAAAGAATTCTCTGAACCAAATTCTTCCTTGAATATAAAGATTTTCCCCTTTGTAGGATCCTTGTGCCATGTTATAAAACGATAACTGGCATGCTAATAGCTCTAAGAAAGAGGGAGGTGTTCAACCACTTCTGCAAAAATATCTTTTGCACCTCAAAACCAAATATGTTCCTTCAAAAATATTTAAGATATTTTGCAACAGCAATATGTTCATCAGAGTATGTGATAAAAATACTCTGTCCCTATACTTAAATTTTGCTGAGACTTCACTGAAAACAGTTATTGCCTAATCCATAAATGAGTCAGAAACTTAGCTTTCATCCACATGTGTTTCTTTTTAGTAGCTGGGTGGCTGAAATATCATCCTGATTATATGTGAGACAGGTTACTGTGATAACTTATCCCATTAGTGAAATATGGTATGTAAATATATTATAACCTCTGTGTTATCTTAAATTTCAACTGACAGTTAATAAGGCCACCTGCATGGTCTGTTTTTGTGGGATCTCAAAACAGTAACTAAAGAGGGAGATGCCTGCATAAGATATTACTGCATCAAAGTCTCATGCTCTTTTAGGAATGCAGAACTTCAAGATAAAGGGCAACTCAGGAAACCAGGCTCATATTTCTCTCACAATCCTACCATAAATGAAATTTTCTAACAATGCTTTTACTTACACATAGCTCAAAGCATTACACTGCTCCATGGATTTTTTTCAATTTACAATTTTCTGAGTAAAATTGTATCACAATAAATTGAGTGCTCCATTCCAAAAGATCATTTTACTGCAACCACCAAAATACATACATACATACATACATAACACACCTGGACCCTGAATACCAGTAGACAAAGCTGTTTTGTTAAGCTAAAAATTTAAACAAGCTTTGGTAAAGACTATCCTGATTAGTGAAAAGTCTGAATTATTTAGTACTTCTAAAGACAAAAAGTGTTGTAGTAAGCACAAAATATGTTAACAACTATTTCTTAGTACACATGTTCCTGAAAATGGCCTTTAATTATTATACTTATAAAGTAATTATATAAATGCATGTCTATACAGTGTTTGAAGGTCTATGAAAAAATCCATTTTATAGAGTCCTTATAATTGGACTATTCTCAATTTATTGCAAAGCAAATGTAATCATCAATGCATTCAATTTTGTGTTAATAAGGAGTGGCTGGGGTCTCAAAACATCTCTGATGGTGAGCTTTGGCCTAGGGTCTGCCAGGAAGGGCAGGCTGATTTTGTTTACACATCTTTTCAGACTGAGAAGTCAATCAGAAAGGGACAGACTGTGGGGGTTGTCAGAAGTGGAAGCTCAGGAAATAGAATGCTAAGAAGCAAATGTTGACAGTGTGCTTTATGATGAAGAGAGACCCTAGACCAATGGTTAAAGTCTCATAGGCAAGACTATCTCAGCTGCAGAAATGATACAAGTCCCCAAAATCCAATTCTGTGCTCACCCTGTCATCCCCTGATTGTTATTTGGTTTTCTATGTAGCTCTGACCACAAGAAAATAGTTCAGTGGTCATACTGACATGATTATTATAGTTAATGTAACAGTTGCATTTTCTATTGTTAAGTCAGTAAGTGGAATGCAGTCTTTAGTAGAAAACAGATTAATATAAAGTAATTTCATATGGCATAAGATCAGAGGTATAAAAATCAAGTCTACATTGTCAGTGCTCTATTTGAGAAGAAAGTGCACCATCAATACTAAAAACTAAATAGAGCCCAACAATGTCTAGTGCTTGGGAGACAATATTCATAAAATGTATTAGTTTCCTGAGTCATTGTAATGATACACAAATCACATTTTCGTTGTTTTAAGAGCAAATTATGAAACACTGACTAACCATTGTTTACATAGACATTTATGTCAAAAAGCACAAGTCTTAACTTCTAAATTAGTAGTCAAATACTTTTAAAATGTATAATATATTCTCCCAATTCCATTAAAAAGCTAGAGTATAATTACGATATTTTTATTTTATACCTGGAGAAATTAGGTTCAGTTAATTGATTTTTATTTTTTTAAAGAAGAAAAGGAAGTTATCAGAACCAAAAATGATTCTGCCCATGCCTTCTGAGACAAATTCACGTTATTCTCTTTTTCCTAATGTGACGTCATTAACATGTTGAAAAGGGAATGATTAAGGTTCAAGTTCACAATAGCAAGAATAACAGGATAGAGGACAAGAGACATCAATAGACAAGAGACTTCAACAGACTTTGAAAAACTGAAAATAAATGGAGTAGAGTTAATGGAGAACACATAGGAAGAGAAGTTTCATCCTAGTGTACACATGGAGGAAGATTTCAGTCTAGAAGAATAAGGAGGGAAGCTGGACTAGGAAATTACAGATAAAATGAAAGAACTATAAAAAGGAGATTAAGTATCCCTGTCAGTCACTACCAATGACCACTCTATGACCAGATATAAATAAACCAATTCATTAACCATCCAAACAAACAAGAAGCAATTTTAACTATAATAACTGAATAATCCCAGAAAAATGATGCTGGTATAGATGGGTTCCCCAATATACCTGGACTGAGCCCTCTAAAGCATCATTGAATGATTGCATTCAAACAAGTATCAACTTTCAATAGACATTCAAGAAAGGCCTTGAACAGGAAAGAATCACAGTAGATGTCCTGATTCTGCAGAACATATTTCTAATAGCCATTATATAAACACTCCGTTGGTTTGAAAGCTTTTGGAATCAGTCCGTACAAAATAGAATATAAATCATATGAAGCTTAATTTTAAAAAAATGCAGATGACAGAAGTTGGAAATTGTTAGTAGACGGGGGAGAGGAGAAATAGAAATGCTAATAGCCATATTTTATAATACAGAATGCTAAGAGATGTTCTACAGTTGACTGAGAAAGAAACAAAGATGTCATTTCATTATATAAAGTTACAAAGTTAACCAATAAAAGAACTAAAAAGAGTGAAATTTAACTATGTTAGTAGCCCTCCTAGAAAGACCTGTCCATATACCACTGACCACCTCTAATTCCTCTCTCCCGTTTTCCAGTGAACAGATTCTAATCAAGTTACCACAGCAACTACTCCACTGGAGTAGCTTTCATCAAAGTCTCCAGTATGAAATCCATAAGTCAGACCTCAGTGAGCGCCCTACTTATGTGCAATATTTGATGCACTTAAGTCCTGAAGGTTGGCAGATAATGGTTAGAAACACAAACTCTGTAGCCAGATTGCCTGGATCAAATTTACAGATTAGTCACCAGGAAACTTCATGCAATCTAACTGGCATTTCCATTTCCAGTTTTTTTGTTTTGTTTTGTTTTGTTTTTAATTTGAAAACCAGGATTACTAGTGATATCGACCTCGTAGGGTTGCTGTGAGGAATGAAAGAATGAATATGTATATAAAGTACTTAGAATGGTGACTGAGGCTACATATAAATTATTATTGCTCTCCCCCTTCTCCTTGGAACTCTTCCTTCACTTGCTCTCCAGGCAAACAAGTTCTGGTTTTCTTCTGACTCCAAAGGCTGTCCTTTTTTGAGTTTCCTCTAGGAGTTCTTGCTATCACCCATTGTCTCAACACAGGTGGTCTCCTGACCCAAGTCCTCATCTTCTCCCCATCTATACACAGATTTTCGGTGACTTTATCATCTCTAGTCTTATAGTTTTTATTATTTCTATATGCTTGTATCTTGAGAATTTTTGTCTATAGCCTGCACCTGTCCCTTAAACTCCAGTCTTATAATTCCCATTGCCTTCTTAGTCTTTCCACTTGGATTTACCTAGTAGACATCATAAAATTGACATGTCTATAAGTAAATATTTGACGTTCTCCATACCAAACCCGCTCTTCCCACATTCTTTCCCTTTTCAGTAAATGGAAACATCATCTTTCCAAGGAAGAGTCTCCTCTCAGTTTACCAATCCCACAGCAAGTCTGGCGGCTAATTCTACCGATATTGCCTTCAAAATATATTTCGAACTGACCTTTCTCTCTCCGCTTTCAGTATGGTACTCCAAGCTTTTCTCCATGACTCCTTGTTTTCACCTTTTCCCCACTACAATCTATTCCCAGCAGAGCAGCCAGAGTGACCCCTTGATTTTTTATACCTGTTTATGTTCCTCCTATGGTATATGGTAACTTCCCATCCCTCCTGGAGTAAAATCCAACATCCTTGTAATAGCAACAGGGTCATATTAGTGTCTCCCTGCTCTTGGTCTGAATTAATCTTACTCTTCTCCTGCCTCCTTCCCTCTGATCCATCCTAACTGTGGTATTTCCGCTTCTTAAAATAAACCAGACAGGCTCCCCACTCAAGGTCTCAGCTCTTGTCTCCAACAGCCTGAAATTCTCTCCCACAACATAAGCACAACTGCTAATTCTCTCACCTCCTCTCCTCAAGATCATCAGACTGAGGACTTTCTCAGAACCCTATTTAAATTTGCAGGAATATGGCTTCTACACATTGTGTTTCCTTCTTTTCTGGTTTATTTTTCTCCACCATCGGCTGTCCAGTTAGTGATACATATTTTAATAGTTTATTGTCTCCCATCACTAGGATGTAAGCTTCAAGAGGGCAAGAATTCCTTAATCTCTTTTGTCCTCAACTATATCTCTAGTGCCTGGAAGAGTGCCTAGAACATACTAAGTGCTTAATCAATACTTGTTGAATACATTAATGGGGCATGGGAGAGATGGGGAGTGTGTGAACCGAAAGATAATGATCAAATTAATGAATAAAAACCAGAGGCAGAAGTATTTTATTTGGCTACATGGGAATAACTACTAAAGGAAATAACTAATACTACTAAAATAACTAAAGGGTTACCTCTGTGTACCTAGACCGGGCATGAAAAGGTCTGAGCATTAGGCTGTTATTTTTAATAATGAGGACATTATTATTTTGCATTACTTTTATATATTTAATAAAAGCTAGAAGTGGAATGGACAGAACTGATCAGAGAAAGAGAGAAGGGCGGGACCAGGGATGAAGCTGACTTGAGGTTTCTAACATGGGTCCATATATTTCATTATACATGTGATATGATCTTAAAGGGGGTTGAAGGTAAAGTGAAAGTAGCTGGGATGAGTATCTATTACATGCTAAGTGTTATGCTATGGGGGCACTTTATACATGAATTACTCTCTGAGGTCTTCTCAGTACCTTCTTGAGGAAGTTATCTCCATTCCAATAGTAGAGGTAAGAACACTGGTATTCAAACAGGTTAAAATCATTTGCCCAATGCCGCACCACTGGGAATTGGCAGGCAGACTTTAAATCCATGTCTGCCTGACTCTAAAATAACTAAGACTATATAGATGCTGCTTCATCTATAACAACAGAAGTATGAGTAGTTGTCAAGCTTTTTAAATGGTGAAATAAAAGCACAGAATATAAGCAAAGTGTGTATATTGTATATATATGCTTTTTTAATATTATGCCCTGTTGGTTTCCTAAATCAGGCAAAAATTGAAGGGTAATTTCTTTCCCTTCAATTATTTCTCTCTAGGAAAGAAAAAGTCCTGCTTTAAAAAAAAATCATAAACGTCTTTTGTGTTTTGTTTTGTTTAAAGTTTAATTGATTCACTGACTTTTTTGAAGAGCACACTATAGGCCACAACACAGAGCTGAGTTAAGAAACTAATTGAAGCCAGGTTCATAAGGGCTTAAATTACCAGAGCCTTCCTGTCATCTTAAATTAAACTTCCTTATATACTTTGCAAGATTTATAACCCCAGGCTGAAAAGCTATAAACCGTCCCAGTTTCTGAGCGAATCCCCCAGAAGGAAATGATGTTTCCTGGAAAAGAGAAAGGCAAATATCCTTAATGGGAAGAGGGTTCCAAGAGCAATGTGTGTGGCAGGGGTCACGGGAACCTTGGCAAGGGGCTGCAGAGGGAATGCACAAGTCATTCAAAGAACATGTGTCCACAGATTTTGCTGTTTGACTTGCGAGTCCTAACTGAGCAAGTTCATCTAAACTGCAAGTGGACGCATATTTGATTTTCTCCCACAAATGAAAAGCAGAAGAGCAAATGATCATCTGTGGAAATCATAATCTCCCAAATTCTCAAAATAGCTGTTATTATAGACTTATCGACATCACTGCCTTTCATGTTTCTATGCCCTACACAATTTCTTACCTGCCTCTACCTTTATAGTCAATTTCTTTTCATTTTTACATGTTTTCTTTTTATAAAACATAAAAATATTGATCATGCAATTCAATAATCACTATTTGTGAGTTGGTAAAATTCACTATTTAATAACAGGAAGGAAAGTTATTTAATAGTCTGGACAACAATTAAGCTAAAAGGTCTACATTTTAAGGAAAAACCTCTCTTCCGTAAAGCTTTTAGGAAATAAAAATCATCTTTTACAAATACCGTCATGCTTACACCTCATATATAACTGAATGGTACATAAGAAAAATGAATTTTCATTATATAATTTTCTTTCACTATAATGATTTACCTGATATTCTCAGGAAATTATCCATTCATGACATGCATTCTGCTCATTGTTGGCTGGTCTCATGTGCCAGGCATTGTGTAAGATTTTGGTGAAATTAAACTTCCTGTTACCTTTGATGTCAACTAGAACTTTCATTGTCAAAACTCAACACATGGAAAAGTATGATTAGCAGAAATATCCTGAATGCTCAAACCATATTTACTGATCAAATGAATTTTGAGTTGGAAGATATAGCATTCATTTCTACTTTGTTTTCTAGAATAAGAAATAATACTTCCCCATCTCCTAGTTAATACTTAGAAAAAATAACTATGATTTCAACTCCTAAAAAAGATTTTTAGCACTTTATATTAAAATATTTTTCATATTTTCCCAGTTGGTTGAAGAAAGGGGCTTTAATCTATTATTTTTTTAAGTTTCTTTCTTCCTTCCTCCCTCCCTTTCCTCCTTCCTTCCTTCCTTCCTTCCTTCCTTCCTTCGTTTTAGAGGAAGAGAGTGTGCGTGTACACACACATGATGGGGGGGTGCAGAGGGAGAGGGAGAAAGAAAATTTTAAGCAGGCTCCACACACAGCATGGAGCCCAACTAGAGGCTCAATCTCACAACCCTAAGATCATGGCCTGAGCTGAAACGAAGAGTCAGATGCTTAACTGACTGAGCCACCTTGCTGCCCTATCTACCATTTTCAAAATAAAAAGTAAAACCAGAAAAAATATGAGGAACTAGTTTTTATTTATATTAAGTAAATGCAAATAGGATGTTTTACATTATGTAACCCAGCAAGATCTTTAATCTTTACTCATGTGAAATCCTTCCAAAGATCATGGACAGAGAAAATTTAATTTTTTATGTTAAATATATTCAAATTTTTGAGAATTGAAGACTTGATTAATCAAATCTTTATCACTCCAGATACAACCAAGGATTCCCTGTGAAGGATTTAAGAAATTTAGAATCTGAGTTCCAGTTTTATTTTAATAAAGATACTACAAGTGGATAATTCCAGTAATAATAATAAGAATCTCCACTGTATACCATTTTGAAACTCACTGCAGTTCAATATCATGACCACCCCCAAATCAAGAACATATTTATTTTATTCTACAAATTTTATAAATACACACAATTTTCACTATGAATTACTTACAACTGTAACTATGCATCTTCCCACTTAAAATTGGAAGCAGTCTTAACACAGATTTGTTAATTCTTACATTATTTTTTTAAGAAGAAATTGTTGAAAACTGTGTGTAAGGTTCTGTGCTTATCCCTTTGGCTATACCAGTGATTAAAATATATCAAAAAAATAATAATAAAATAAAACATAAAAAAATACTGCTGTACTAATAATAGTGCCTACCTTTTACAGGGAAATGGCAATAATGAATAATGAATATAATAAACAAGTACATTGAAATTAAAGGTTGATTAAACTAAGAAAAAGAAAAAGTATGGCAAAGTACAGTGAGGAGTGGACATGGGCAGCCTATAGTGCTAAAATGGTGTTAGTCAAGGTAAGCGTCAGTGAGAAGGTAACATGTGAGCTGTAGACTTGAAGCAGGTAAGAGATTTAGCCAAGCAGCTAGCAGACAGAGTATTCCAAGCAAAGGAATCAGCAAGAGCACATTTCCTAAGATGGGAGCAAGCCTGGGCTCTCTGAGACCATTGCAAGGCTTTGAGCAGAGAGTGTCATGTGCCCAGTATGTTCAAAGTGTTTTATATTGTAGTGACTCCAGGGAACCTAAAAACAACCTCATGAGATCGATGCCATTTTTTATTATCTTTTAACAAATGAGAACACTGAAGCACCGAGAGGTCAGGCAAGTTGCCTGAGGCCCCACAATTAGGAAGTGGTGAAATTCAGATCCAAGTGCAGGCAGTTTGATTCCAGAGGCAAACTTTGAATAACTAGAATTCTAGTTAACACTGGAACAGGACACATACACTTACACACACACACACACACACGCAGGTATGTTCTCGTGTATATGCACCTACATACCCACAAACATATATACACAAGAGTGGAGAAAAAGCTGAGAAACCAGAAAAGGAGAGTTTGTTACCCACACTCTATTCCTCTTGATCCATGTTTTATTTTCTCTCTTGTGTACTTGTTAACCTTTAGGTCTAAGTGTCTGTTTAAATGAAAGATATTTCAAATGACTGAAAACATTTGGAGTTATTTGCAAAATAGCAAAACCAAGTTAGAAATTCTTAATGTATAAAATAAATATTGTGGGAATATATACAGTTACACCAATTTATTTTAAATAAAAAGAACAAAACAAAACGCTCATTGAACTGAAAACATTTGTCCTTAAAATTTTTTATGAGTTGACAGAGAAAAATATAAGAATATTTTCTGGCTAAATATCCAGAATAATATAGCAACCAGTCATTTAAGCTATTTACTTGGGAAGAGCTTTAGAATTAACAGAAAGTCTTCATAAATCATGATTTATGACTCACATCTCAAGCAAATGAAGATAAATGTGTCACTGGGTTATTTTTTTCTTTATTAATTATGTTGGTTTTACTATATAGACATAAAGTAAACATCCTTTCTTATGTATATTCTCACTATGGGCTTTTGAAAAATACTTAACATACATTGATTGTTGTATGTAAGTCCACATAAATTCTAATTCATAGGCTATTTCCCTACACCAAATCTATATAAATGGAAATAAGTACTAATGTTTGAAATATAATATTCTCCAAGACAGATAATAAATTCTGTTAAAATAAAGACAAGTAGCCCCTCTACATCAGGGTCATAACTACTATATTTAATACAGGAAGTACTCTACATTATCAATTCATTATCAGTCTACAAAGCAATTAAAAGTAATTAAATTTATCACAAGAAAAATTCCTTAAGAGTCTACCTCAGTCTTAAAGGACACTGGTGAAAAGAATATTTTTCAAAACCTTCCAATGAAGGTATAAAATTACCATGCCTACTACATAGGGCTTTATATTTTTAAATAAAATATTGTTCCATAACAGCCATGCACATCCAGCAAGAATGAGAAAAACAATCTCCCTAGAAGGGTCATAACCACTGAGAAATTCTGGGTAAGAAATTCCACATGGCAGATACAGAAATAGAATGAGGTAAAGTAAAGACAAATGATACTCTGTATCACTTCCAGAGTTAACATGTTTTGTACAATACCACTTAACTTCCTATGTTTTTTCAGCTACTATTCTTGCTTCTTGTCCATTCAAATAACTTAAGCCAAATTTTAGGAAATATTATTTCTGGCAGTTTTCAAAATCTACATCTCTTTCTACCAACCATCTCCCCCAAATAATAAATAAATAATTACAAAATCTATTTCCTCCATTCTTAAAGAAATCCAAAGAACTTCCCCTGTAGAGAATTTTGTTTCACTTTGACTTCTGTACAATTTCACTTACGTCACAAAAAGCCAGGAAGAGCTTTAAGAACAAAAGCATATCTGCATTACTGAGTAATGAGAAACATCTTTTATCACTCCCTGAACTATGTAGTATACTCTATTTTTTTTATAAAATTACAGTTTTTCTTTATTGACTTAATAATTCATTAGTGAGTCAAATCCACCAAAGCAAATAGAGTTTACATGGTCACACAGAGAAAAGAAGTATTGCTTAATATGAAGAAAGCGCTGCTTGACAGATGAAGGAAAAGGGGATTTCTGAACTGTTGAATATTGACAATACGTGGTGGGCGGGGAAGGTGGTATGTGAATGTAATTTGGAATTTTACTCTAACTTTGTGAGTCAATACTAAATACCAAAAACAAACTCAGGGTAAACTTAGTGTTACCAGGTTTCAGGTTTGCCTTATAAGATGGAAAAAGTTAAATATTTACATCTGTTTGATATGTATATATACTCTTAAAAATGATGAGTATTTGCATATTGGACATTCTCCCTCCCAAGGAAAAACAATCAGCTATTTACACAATAGAGCAAATGACCCAATATCCTGGTCATTGGTGAGGAACAAATGAGCAGCATGCATGAAACTTGTTAACTTCATTTCATTCTGTGATCATTTTCTGATGTGTCAACTTAGCTAGGTTTATTGGGTCCCATGTTCAATCAAACACTAATCTAGGTGCTGCTGAGAAAGTATTTTGTGGATGTGGTTAAAGTCCACAGCAGCTGACTTTAAGTAAGGGAGCTTATCCTAGATAATCTGGGTAGGTCTGATTCCCCACTTGAAAGGTCTTAAAGGCAAGATGAAGGCTTCCTTGAGAGAAGAAATTCTACCTGATTATAAAAGTTTTGGCTCATGCTGAGAGAGTTTCAGCCTGCCCTTCCCGCTGGGCTGGCTTTAGGATTTCAGACTTGCCTAGCAAGTCCCCAAGATCATGTAAACCAATTCTTCACAATAAATCTCTTAATCCCTTCCTGGTTCTGCTTCTCTGGTTGAACCCTGACTGATATAATTCCAAATTGGAAAACAGCACTAAGGGCAGAGGGAAGGAAGTTGCCATGATTTGTCAGCACCCCACCCCAGGCTGTGTCTACGATGTGCCAACAGACTCAAGTTAGATGAACACATACTCAATAGCACATTCTAAATAATCTGCAGAAGGAAACAATTGTGCCACGTCACTCACAAGAAAGACATTTCGCACACTTTGATACAAACCACAATCATCTTTAGAAACAAACACAAGTATTTCACCTTAAATTAATAAAGCCTGCTCATCCAACCAAAAGAAAAAGTGGTCTTAACTTCCATAACATCGGTCAAATTACATCATAACACTGATGCAACTACATAAATATGTTTTCCAATCTCACAAACAGTAAGTTGTTAAAAAAAAAAAAACAAAACAATTTATATCCAGACAAGTTAATTTTACACACATGCCCTGCTTCCTGTCCTTACCTGGACTGCATATCTTGTTGGGTTTTGGCCTGACTGGCTTCTGCCTGAGGGGAGGCGTGGCTGACTCGCTGCTGAAGCTCCACCAGAGACTGGTAATACTGTTGTTGATGGTGTTGTTGCTGCTTGTAGCGAGACAAACTGAAAAACAGCCCTAGAATGGCTTTTAAGTTTCCATTTCTTATTTCTGTATCAAAGGGAAAATATAAAAACAGTAACATATGAAATGAATGCGGTTTTCCTTTTTATTTATTTATTTTTTTACAAATGCAATTCCAGTTGCCATTCTCTTAGACCAAATCTGTGAAGATAGAAATGCACCTCAAGTCTCACAGTCACAGATTCAAGCAAATCTGAATTTCTGAAGCGTGATAACATTTCCAAATAGCCTGGAGCTTCAGGGACAGAGTAATGGGAAAGAAGGTAGAACAAAAGTTGTTCGAGCAATGGTCTTTGCTGATCCTCAACTGCAATTTTGCCAGAGTTTGCTTCTTCCTGGAAATGGATGGGCTCTCTGTCCTGCACTAATCATTTGATTCAGCATTCTGCTTCCCTCACAAATACACAGCTGTTACCAACACAGTGATGGATATGAACTGGAGAAAGAAAGCCACTTAAATGTTGGTTGTCCTACATTATAAATAATGATGGTGTGGGTGCACCTTATAATGGCAACTGGATTTACAGTAGCCCTCCTAAATCACCTAGCAATCAATTTATTAAAATGTTTATATATTTATATATATGACTATATATGTAATCTCCCAAAAGTAGACATTATAAGTATTAATTTTTTAATGGTCCACTTTTTCTCTTGACTCATACTACATATTAATAAATTATAAAGATCAGCTTATTCATGACACCAATTGAATAAATGTAACTGTAAATCCTAGTTCTAGTACATGGAGCTCCTAAATTTTTCTAATACTGAATAAAAAGGTAAACACCCAAAGTAAGCTACAATCTGAACCTCGTTTTCTTTTGCTTGTAGTTATATAAAATTCAGAGAAGAGATGGAAGTAAAGCTTGAAATAAGTCTATGAAACCTGTAATCATATTCTAAATAAAACATGCTGTTGACAATAAAAATACATCCTCCTGTGATGTCAAGGTTTTATGTCTCCTTTTTGTAGTTTAGGGACATTAACAAACTATTCTGATTTCTTGCTCTCTGATGGTTTATAGACATCACACAAAGTATGCAGTGGAATTATTCATTTAAAATGAGAATGAGATGTTTCACCACCTCCCCAAAACTTCTCACAGTTGCCATAATATAGAAGTTAGTCTGATTGATATGAGGCTACAGTAAGAAAGTATTAATGTTCTCATGTAAACCTAGATGATCTTAAAGGTTTTAAAAATTTCTTGTTTTCTTACTATGTATATTTTATTAATTTAGAAAACCATTTTGAGCATTCATATACTTTTAGAAGATAAATGAAAATCATTGGGTTTCTGTTACTAAAGGATGTCATATGAGAAGACAGAGACATAAAATGAACAAATGGTAACATTTTTAACTTACTTTTAAGCACTGAAAAAGTAAAATATTTTCCTGGGGAATTTTATCAACTTTTATTCTAAGTTGCAGAACCATCAGTTAGGTTTGAACCTAAAGTTTTCGGCCCCCAAATGTGTAATTTCATATTACACAACATATCATATAAGTGTAAAAGACAAAGGAAATTTAAAACAAAAAATGAATACAGAAGAAAAATTGGGAAAACTCAAAAAATTCTACTAAATGTTCACAGTATTTCAGAAGCCACATAATTCCTCTTTTTCCAATGACAGCAAAATTTTTAAAACTTAGACCTGTCTAATATTTCTAGTACTTGCGGGGAGAAAGGCTATTCAGAGCAAATGACTACAGTAGAAATATTAACCAATCTAAATTGTCAAAGTATATACCAGTATCTAGCAGAATTTTAATATATAAATTAATATTCTAATAAAATGGTGGTTATTGCAGATCTCAAAGGACTTGCTATTTCATAACCTTAGCAACTAGATTTTGTTATAGTACTTGAAAAGTTTTCCTAAAAATAAATGTGAAAGAAAAAAATAAAAAAAAAAAAGACAGAACCAGTTCAGTCTTTTACCACTTTTCTGTATTTTAATTATAGTGATGATCTTTTAAATCTTTAATGACTTTAAAGCTTTTACATATGACAGCTATTAAATATTTTAACTGCTAATTATTTAAGAACTCATGATGACTTATTTAAACTTACCAAATATTTCAACCAGGACTACCAATTTGATGTGTTATTCATAAAATAATATTTGCAGATTAATTATACTATTTTTACCTGAATTTCATGTATCTATAATGCAGCATTATCTATGTATCCATCCATCCCTCTACTTAAGACTCTAAAAATACGATACATGGTGATAACATAAAAATGTTTTGTTAATCTCCCCTTTTCCCACACACTCAGTCATGAAAATATCCGTTTTGCCAAAATATGGAACATATATAAATAATTAAAGCATACATTAATAAGCATTGCATTTATGTTTCTACTATTTTTGGAAACCTGACTTCATGTATTAAGAAGCTATGTCCTCCCACTTTACATTTCCTGCAATACAAAAACAATTTTTTTCCCACAAACTTGGGTGTTATTGGTGACAACTGTGCCTTTTCTTACCTTCAGCGGATAGACCTTGAACATTTACTCCTCTGGCTGCTAGAAAACTAAGGCAGACATCAACATTTTCAATCTGTAACATGAAAAGCAGTGAAAAAGCAACTTAGAGGGTTATTTTTAAATAAACAAATGAGCTAAAATGAAACCAGAGAGTAAGATAAAGAAAGAATGAATACTTTACATTCATTTCATACTAGAGATCTTTACCAGAGTTTAACTAGAATTATTTCGGCTAATTGCAGAACGAATATAAAGCTTGCCTTGTTCGGTTTGGTATTCACAAAAAATTCATCAAGGCCTGATCAAGAATGGCATTCTCACAGATTAGCAACCCACCTACTTAACATAAAACTGGATTCTGTGCTTCACGACTAAGTCTCGACGAAAGCATCCAGACAGGAGGAGGCTGTTGCTTATGCAAGTTGTAGAATGTTAGGATGCGGGTAATTGGGATTCAACCAGTAATATTTGGTCATTATGCCAGAGGGTTGATATAGCATGAAAGAAAGAAAGTGTATTTTCATCTTAAACCATAGCTAAGTCTTTACTTTAAAAAATGTATTTGGACTTCAACAGTTATGCATTCCTCTAATTAAATTTAGGTATTGTCTTTATAATTTAAAATTGGGATGCCATGGTTTTAAAGTTATTTTTGATATGATTACCAGTTTGTAACCATTTAGAGTGATAGGTTAAAAACAAAAACCAAAAAACCCAAATAATTGATTTATGTTAACTCATAGGTTGATCTCAATATTGATTATGGTATTATACAGCAAAGTTAAACAGCTAAGACTTTTTTTTAAAGAATGTAGGAAACTAGAAAGTTCTAGTTCTTTATGAGTCATCTCCCTGGGTTGTTTTGGTATTCCATAAATCTTGAAATTCTACAGTAAATAGAAGATTTAAAGTTAATACTTGGCAAGGTATTGTTTTCTGTCCTATTAAATTCTCATCCAAAGCTATGCATAAGGACATAGAAAGTTCTGCCAATGTCCCCTCTAGCTTAGCTTCACAGCAAGGTCAAAATGTCTCTTAAAGAAAATGAAAAGAAAAAAAGGGATTAAAAATCTGTCCTTATAAAATGGATCAACTATTTATATTCCTTTTTCAATGTAATTTTATGCAAAACTAAATTAATATTCGATGAGATGTTCTTTGCTTAAGAATGATTGCAGCTAAGGTATACACATTTGCTTTGAGAAAAAATGATTCTTATTGATTTATTTCAAAGTAAGTGTTACTAAAAAAAAAGTTAAGTTTTATTGAAATTATTCTACTGAAAAAATAAAACCCAAAAACAAAGATTGGAAGTCACTGATTACATGACCAAACAAATCTTATTTTGCCCATCAGCATCTAAATATCCAGTAAGGCTATGGTGCTGAAGTATATTTTAAATCCTTTCCTTTCTTTACATTTCACTTTGCTACCAGGAAATAAGACTGTATAAGGAAGGAAATAAGGAGGAAAGAAAAGAAATGGGAAAAACAGGATGTTCTACTGTATTCATCGAAAATGTCCTTTTAGGGGCACCTGGGTGGCTCAGTAGGTTAAGCATCTGCCTTTGGCTCAGGTTGTGATCTCAGGATCCTGGGATTGAGCCCTGCGTTGGGCACCCTGCTCAGCAGGGGAGTCTGCTTCTCCCTCTCCCTCTGCCCCTGCTTTTGTGCTCTCTCACTCACTCTCTCAAATAAATAAACAAAATCTTTAAAAAAATGTTCTTTTAAACTTTGTTTTAGGACCATTAGAAACAAGTAAAAGAAACACACCAAATAATAATTGTGATCTAATGCTAAGAGAATTGAATTGAATATTTTTAAATGTTTGTCTAATAGTCCTGATGCTGTTAATTTCCTATCAATTATATACTTTTCACAGAAAATAAGAAGATTCCCGGTCCAAACATATATAATTTACTGAAAAATCTTCATGGGCTGTTACTTCCTAAATTTCAGTTACTTTTATTACACACAAACATATTAATTCACTATAAGACCTACAAAAGGTTAACAAATAGCACCTACAATAAGATTCTCAGATAATTTTTTTGGCTACCGTTTAAACCATTTACAAAATAAACTGGTGTCTGGAGTGGGTATGAAAGACAAAACTCTCTCAGCATGCACCATAAATTAGAAAGGGCAAATAAAAGGGCCCTATAGAGTAGGGAAAAAAATACTGAAAATATATACAACAATATTTGTTTACATATTCAGGTATGGGTTTTTTGAGACCAAGCCCCAGGAAGATAGGGACTACGTTTTGTTTACTCATGTAGCTTCAGCAACCTAAGAGGGTGCCTGGTATCTGATAGGTGCTCAGTGCACACTTAAGGAAGGATAGAGGTAAAAAGGAGTGGTGGCCAATCCATCCATATGGAAAGGAGTAGAGGGGTCAGGGAGAGACAGAGAGAGAGACAGAGGAAGAGGGAGAGGGAGGAGGAGAGGGAAATAGAGTTACAGAGAGAGAAAGAGAGTAGGGGGAGAAAGAAAGAGAGAGATCATTTGATTCAGAGCATATATGTTCAATTCTCTTGGGGATTTTTAAAAATATACTACTCTGCCTGACTCCAGACCAAAAAAAAAAAAAAAAATCAGAACTGTGGGTTGGGGCTGAACTTCAGTTTGTTTTCAAATTTTAGCTCCCAGTGTCAGTCTACCTTTCTCTTTACAGATTAAGCAACTGACTTCCAGAGAAGATCTCATATAAAGATGAGCAAAAGAAGCCAACAAAGTATTATACTTTTTATCCCCAATTTCCATGAAATTCAAGATGTACAAAAGTAAACACTGAAAATAATAGCATAGTGATGAAGTTTGGAAGGGTATAGTCTGGAACATTGTATGGGGGGAAGAGGCCTGCTGGAAGTGTCCTTTGTTTTGATCTGAGTGTGACTACACAGGTATATACATATTAAAAAATCAATCAGCTACATACTTAAGATTGGAGTACTTTATATACTTTCTATGTTTGTTTTACTTCAATTCCTATTAGAGTACTTTACACTCTTTTATGTGTGTTTTACTTCCATTAAAAATAAAAATAAAATGATCAGCCCCCTGTTTTATTGAAAATAAAGGCATACAAGGATAGAAGTACAGAAACTTGATGGGTGGCTGTTGAAAGTACTTAAGTGAATGATGATGGTGTTTTAGACTATGCTGGTCGCAGTGAAGGTGATCCAGACTCTGGATAGAAGTTGAAGAAATCTAATGGGAAGATATGGCATATAAGAGAAGGTGAGGAGTTTAGGATGACCATGATACTATATAATTCATGCACTTTACATTTTATGCCTGTGGTATTTTATATATATCCCCTCATAGCAGTGATCCAGAGAAATTCATTCTCAGTTCTGTGGGCACTACACTTCTCATATGGCTCAAGTAATAGTCACATCCATAGCTCATGGACAGTCACTCCCAGGACTTTTACTTGCCTACAACGACGTCATGCACAATTTGTTGGGTCTATTTGTGGCTTACATTTTATTAGTCTAGAGCACCCACTTTGCCTCTCTTTTCCTGTTAAACTTAAGCATGGCTACACAAAATATATAAAAATATTGACTTTGTAACAAAAATAAAACAAAGTTTCTAAGTTCTAAATCCAGCCAATCACATCCAGTTTTTAAGTTCTAAACCAGTCAATAACATCTACTCAGAACTTTGAAAATCTCTGGGTACACTGAGCCTTGAGGCTTTTGTATTCTATGAAAATATCTATTGTTATCACAATGGCTAAACAAAAAGACAGTTTTGCTCAAATACATATAAAAATGGACTGTTATGTGTGTTTTCCTTATCAAAGACACAAATTCAATAGAGGTTGGTTCATAGTTTTGGACCTCAGTAGTTCCTATTTGTATAATTAATATTAGTATTTTGGAGCACTACCATTTTAACTTTGTTTATGTCTTATAAAATCAAATCCTTCAATTATTCATTCATCAAGCATTTATTAAATTTATTTTATGCGTGGAATTATGCTCAGAACTCCAGATATAAATTTCAAGACATAGCCATTATCCTCATATTTTCTAAAGAGCATTGACTCGTTTCTAATATTTTCCACACTCCCATGAAAAATGAAAGGCATTTTCAAAACAGAAATTTTGTTGTCTAATTTCATAATTGTACTTTCATCCTGATCCTTATGAACTTGCTAAATATAAGCATGTATATTGGTAAATCACAAATTGGGTTTCGGACAAGGAAAATAAGTGTTTTCATTATCTTCACTTATTAAAACTCAAGACAGTCATCATTGTATTTGTGCCTTCAAAGTTTTTTAAACCTGAAGGTCAATATACATTCTCAACATATTAAACATAGAGGATATACTGGAAATATTTGTATTTATTCATCTCATTGTTGAATAAACTATTCCAAAAATTGTAGAATTTTTATTTTTTAAAAGATTTTATTTATTTATTTGACAGAGAGAGAGACAGCGAGAGAGGGAACACAACAAGCAGGGGGAGTGGGAGAGGGAGAAGCAGGCTCTCCGCGGAGCAGGGAGCCCTATGTGGGGCTTGATCCCAGGACCCTGGGATCATGACCTGAGCCAAAGGCAGACGCTTAATGACTGAGCCACCCAGGTGCCCCCCAAAATTGTAGAATTTTTAATTAAATAGTTCTTTATTGAACTCATACCCTTTAAGTTGCATGTTTTATGACACCTAGCCTTTTAGTATTTTTACTACAAAACTGGTATAACCTATTTCGGAGAGTGTGACTAGAGGCATCTTTCACAGTATTAACGAAGTTATACCTTGTCTGTTCACATGTTTCTTTCACTTTTACTTATGGATACTTAAAGAAAACTATACTTAGGTCCTAAATATCCGGGTATGATTAATATGAACCTTATAGTTTGTGATTAAGTCTAAACCATGGCACCAACATTTAACAATGAACGATAAATTCATTCAGCAACTACTGTGTATTACATGCAAAGAGCTCTGCTAGACAGTGAAGGGATATAAAAAATGAATTATAAAGTCTTGGGCTTTGTGAGCTTATAAAATAGCTGGAGACAAAAAACACTGATAAATCACCATCACACAAGGCACAATAGGATAAATTCTAGAAAAGATTTATAAACAATACTTCATGGCCAGAGAGAGAATGGACTTACCAATTTTCACTACACATCTGGAAAAAGCATCAGAGGAGAATCATTTAAACTTGAAGGCTATGTCTGACTTTGATAAGGTAGACAAGTGTCAGAAGGAGGGCTGGGCATGCCTATCAGAGCAACCAAGAGCAAGATTGCTCATAAAGATGTTTGAGAATAGATCATCCCAGTCTTCGCTTTCTGCAGTAATGTTTACAGAGCTGAATTTGACCTAGAATTGAAAAGCCTTTGTTGCCCCTTGGATTCTGAAACCACTGCAGTATAAAAAGTGAAATAAATGTAAACCAGGTAGCAGTTATATAATACTTCAAAGTCTGAGTTCTCTTTACAGATGCAATGCATCCTGGTTAGGGCATGCCTGACGTGCTAGATAATGAGGTTATGAATCATACATAGAGAATGTCTAGAAGAATATGAACCAAATTTAACTTTTGTTATCTCTATGGTCGATTCTCTTGTGACTCGTGCTATTTTTGACTAACTGCATGTCCTATTTTTTCATTATAAATGTGTACTGGTAGTGACACTATATAAATTAATTAAATAAATGTGATTTCAACCAAAATAAAGAGGTAAAATTGCTCAGTTTGAGTGAACCCCCATCCTATCATAGAATTCAAATAGTAATATAACTTTTAGCCTAAGATTTTAATCAGATATACATTCATCTGGAGATCTTTAAAAATGCAGAGTATTTTTGCATTGATTAAAATTCTTAATTTTAGTTTTCCTTCACTCATTCAACAATTAGTTTAGTTGGTCATTGAACATGTCCAAGTCCTTAAAAATAAATAGTTTTATAAGACAGAGAGATATTTTTAATGTAGTGCAAGAAATGTTATGGTCTGAGAAACACAGACTCCTGGAGAAGCATGAAGAAGGGTCTATTTTGGACTAGAGGTCAAATAACTAGGAAATGAGAAAGTTTTTGGTGACTAAGACTTATCTAACAGTTACGAAGATATTTTCATCTGAGGTTGCCATTACTATACTTTCTTAAAATAAGAAAGATGTTGATCAGAGAATTAAATTGATATGCTCAAGGTCACACAGAAAGAATATATTAAAACCAGAGCCTACATAATTTACCCCCACATTTTTCTCTTTCAAAGGAAGCTTGAGCTAGTCCCTGAAAGGTTATGAAGAGTTAACCAAATAAGAGGATGTGAAGTAAGATGAATCCATGGAAGGAGCACTATGTGAACTAGTCATGGTTGAGAAACATCCGAAGTTAAGGGACTGGCAAAGAATTCAGAATGTTGAAGGTGAATCTCACCTAAATCTTTCTTCACAACTTCATTGTTTATCAATGTGAAAAAAGGCTACTCTAAAAGCTGATAACTTTCAATCAGTTTCAAGATCCAAAGTGGGAGGTGAGATCACCAGGAAGGACGCCAGGAACAAGAATCTTGAAATATGGAGAATCTAGTGGCAGGAGATGAGGCCACAGAATCTGATAGACAGAGGCTGGCTGGGGAACATCCTTCAGGCCCTGGGAGGAGTCTGGGCTTGATCTCAAAGCCCAGGGAGCTAATGGTGTGTATTATGCAAAAGAAAGAAACGGTCAGTGTTGCTTAGAAGACATCTATTTTATATGACCACATAGTTCATACATAGATTTATTGATAGATAGTCTTAAAAGTTTCACACATTGATTTCTACTCATACTATCTGCAGTGCTCTATGATTTTTCAAAATTATGCTTTAGTGTATTTCATTTAACAAAGTCATTTCTAACACATTACCTTCACAACATAGTAGGTGAACAAGCTGCTTTTGGAAAAACCCTATACTACATGTCAAGAATGTAAGCAGGGAAAATGGTTGGGAAGCTACTTTTTCCTTCATTTCTCAACAACCTAGCACAGTGAGTTCATGCAGAGTTTTAAGCCCATATATTATTTACTCCAAATGTAAAACCCTTTCCATCTTCACCATCATCTCTAGTAAATTTTTATATATTTCTTCCATTCAATAGAAACTTAGAGATATAACATACTTTTAATAAATTTACACAATTAATAAATAGCAGAGCCAGAATTCAAATTCAACCCTGTCAGTCTCCAATGAACTTGCTCTCTGCCACACTAAGCTATCATTGTAATTTAGACATTCTGACAGACATTTTGAAGCTCTGAATCAACCTTTCTACATGACTGAAAGGCAGATAGGATACAGTGCCTGGCATAAAACAGGTGCTCAATAAATATTTGGTTGAAAGTAAAGGCGAAACTGTGTAGTAGGAAGGTAAAGACAGAAATAGTATGCAAAATCTACTTGTCCTATACATACTCTAAATCCACGAGATTGAAATGCTTCTAAATTAAATCTCAAATATCCAATGCACTTTAATACCCAGTATATTAACATAGAATGGCTGATGTGGCCACAAGCCAAAGAATACTGGCAGTCACCAGAAGCTACAACAGGTGAGGAACGGATTTCTCCCACCATCTCTGAAGGGAGCACAGAACTACGGATACTTTGACTTTGGTTTTGTGGTACTGATTTCAGACTTCTAGACTCCAGAACCATGCGAGACTTTTGTGGTACTGATTTCAGACTTCTAGACTCCAGAACCATGCGAGACTAACAAAAGACTAAGACTTTTGTTTTAAGCCACCAAGTGTGTGACAATCTTTCACAGCAGCCACAGGTAATGAATACAATATCTAGTCTATAAAGCGGTAGATATCACAACTCCAGCAAGGCTAAGAGTGAGCTGGGATCTGTGAGCATGCAGATTTCCAGACCTTGCTCTCTGAGCTTCAATTTGTTAAGACTTTGGGGAGGGGGGGTAAAATATACAATTTAATTTAGGTGCCTCATGTCATTGCAATGCTAAGCCACACTTCTCCCTTTTCCATCTCAAGTTACTTTGTGTTGTGGGATAGAGAGAGGGGGAGGAGATAGTAATTTTGTTTCACTGCAGTTTGTTTTTGTGCTGAGTTGATCTGTGGTTAGTTGCAAGGAGTCAGTTGATTAAGCAGGAGAGTATAATAATTAACAGTTTTGCAGCCATGTAAAACTGGATTTGCATTCTACTTATGCAATTTATACAATATAAGAAATCAAGAAAGTTTTTACTCCCTTGAAGCCTCAGCTTCCTTATCTATGAAAGAGGATTAAAAAATATTTTCCACAGTCAACACCCCAACATCTAATAGTGAAACTTACGAGTCTCAGAGACAAAGAGAAAATCCTAAAAGCAGCTCAGGACAAGAGATCTGTAACCTACAATGGTAGAAACATTAGATTGGCAACAACCCTATCCATAGAGACCTGGCAGACCAGAAAGGACTGGCATGATATATTCAGAGCACTCAATGAGAAAAATATGCAGCCAAGAATACCATATCAAGCTAGGCTGTCATTGAAAATAGGAGAGTAAAAGGCTTTCAGGACAAACAAAAACTAAAGGATCTGCAAACATGAAACCAGCCCCACAAGAAATATTGAAAGGAGTCCTCTAAGCAAAAAAAGAGCCTAAAAGTAACATAGACCAGAAAGGAACACAGACAATATACAGTAACAGTCACCTTATAAGCAATACAATGCCACTAAATTCATATCTTTCCATAGTTACCCTGAATGTAAATGGGCTAAATGACCTAATCAAAAGACACAGGGTATCAGATTGGATAAAAAAACAAGACCCATCAATATGCTGTCTGCAAGAGACTCATTACAGACCCAAAGACACCTCCAGATTGAAAGTGAGGGAGTGGAAAAAATTTACCATGCTAATGGACACAAAAAGAAAGCTGGGGTGGCATTCCTTATATTAGACAAATTAGATTTTAAACCGAAGACTATAATAAGAGATGAGGAAGGACACTATATCCTACTTAAAGGGTCTATCCAACAAGAAGATCTAACAATTGTAAATATCTATGCCCCTAATGTGGGAGCAGCCAATTATATAAGCCAATTAATAACAAAAGCAAAGAAACACATTGATAACAATACAACAGTACAATAACAGAAGCAAAGAAACGCATGGACAACAATACAGACAAACACATCGACCTTAACACCCCCTCACTGAAATGGACAGATCATCTAAGCAAAAGATCAACAAGGAAATAAAGACTTTAAATGATACACTGGACTAAATGGACTTCACAGATATATTCAGAACATTCCATCCGAAAGCAACAGAATACACATTCTTCTTTAGTGCCCATGGAACATTCTCCAGAATAGATCACATCCTAGGTCACAAATCGGGTCTCAACCGGTACCAAAAGATTAGGATCATTCCCTGAATATTTTCAGACCACAGTGCTTTGAAACTAGAACTCAATCACAAGAGGAAAGTCAGAAAGAACTTAAATACATGGAGGCTAAAGAGCATCCTACTAAAGAATGAATGGGTCAACCAGGAAATTAGAGAAGAATTAAAAAAAATTCATGGAAACAAATGAAAATGAAAACACAACTGTTCAAAATCTCTGGGATGCAGCAAAGGTGGTCCTAAGAGGAAAGTATATAGCAATACAAGCCTTTCTCAAGAAACAAGAAAGGTCTCAAATACACAACCTAACCCTACACCTAAAGGAGCTGCAGAAAGAACAGCAAATAAAGCCTAAACGCAGCAGGAGAAGAGAAATAAAAAAGAGCAGAGCAGAAATCAATGAAATCGAAACCAAAAGAACAGTAGAACAGATCAACGAAACTAAGAGCTGGTTCTTTGAAAGAATTAATAAGATCAATAAACCCCTGGCCAGACTTATCAAGAAGAAAAATGACCCAAATAAATAAAATCATAACTGAAAGAGGAGATCACAACCAACACCAAAGAAATATAAACAATTACAAGAACATATTATGAGCAACTATATGCCAGCAAATTAGACAATCTGGAAGAAATGGATACATTCCTAGAGATGTATCAACTACCAAAAGTGAACCAGGAAGAAATAGAAAACCTGAACAGACCTATAACCAATCAGGAAATTGAAGCAGTCATCAAAAATCTCCCAACAAACAAAAGCCCAGGGCCAGATGGCTTCCCAGGGGCATTCTACCAAACATTTAAAGAAGAAATCATACCTACTCTTCTGGAACGGTTCCAAAAAATAGAAATGGAAGGAAAACTTCCAAACTCATTTTATGAGGCCACCACTACCTTGATCCTAAAACCAGATAAAGACCCCATCAAAAAGGAGAATTACAGACCATTATCTTTGATGAACATGGATGCAAAAATTCTCACCAAAATACTAGCCAATAGGTTCCATAGTACATTAAGAGGATTATTCACCACGACCAAGTGGGATTTATCCCTGGGCTGCAAGGTTGGTTCAACATCCGTAAATCAATCAATGTGATACAATACTTTAATAAAATAAAGAAGAACAAGAACCAAATGATCCTCTCAATAGATGCAGAAAAAGCATTTGACAAGCATTTCTTGATCACAACTCTTCAGAGTATAGGGATAGAGGGTACATACCTCAATATCATAAAAGCCATCTATGAAAAACCCACAGCAAATATCATTCTCAATGAGGAAAAACAGAGCTTTCCCCTTAAGGTCAGGAATGTGGCAGGGATGTCCACTATCACTACTGCTATTCAACATAGTACTAGAAGTTCTAGCCACAGCAATCAGACAACAAAAAGAAATAAAAGGCATCCGGATCGGCAAAAAAGTCAAACTTTCACTCTTTGCAGATGATATGATACTTTATGTGGAAAACCCAAAAGACTCCACTCCAGAACTGCTAGAACTCATACAGGAATTCAGTAAAGTGGCAGGATATAAAAGCAATGCACAGAAATCAGTGGTATTTCTATACACCAACAACAAGACAGAAGAAAGAGATATTAAGCAGTCGATCCCATTCACAACTGCACCCAAAACCATAAGATACCTAGGAATAAATCTAACCAAAGAGACAAAGAATCTGTACTCAGAAAACTATAAAATACTCATGAAAGAAATTGAGGAAGACAAAGAAATGGAAAAATGTTCCATGCTCATGTATTGGAAGAACAAATATTGTGAAGATGTCAATGCTACCTAGAGCAATCTACACATTCAATGCAATCCCTATCAAAATACCATCAACTTTTTTCAAAGAAATGGAACAAATAATCCTAAAATTTGTATGGAACCAGAAAAGAACTTGAATAGCCAGAGGAATGTTGAAAAAGAAAAGCAAAGCCAGTGGCATCAACATTCTAGACTTGAAGCTCTATTACAAAGCTGTAATCATCAAGACAGTATGGTACTGGCACAAAAACAGACACATCGATCAATGGAACAGAATAGAGAGCCCAGAAATGGACCCTCAACTCTATGGTCAACTAATCTTCGACAAAGCAGGAAAGAATGTCCAATGGAAAAAAGACAGTCTCTTCAACAAATGGTTTTGGGAAAATTGGATAGCCACTTGCAGAAGAATGAAATTGGAAAATTTCCTTACAGCACACACAAAAATAGACTCAAAATGGTTGAAAGACCTAAATGTGAGACAGGAGTCCATCAAAATCCTAAAGGAGAACACAGGAGCAACCTCTTTGACCTCAGCCGCAGCAACTTCTTCCTAGAAACATCGCCAAAGACAAGGGAAGCAAGGGCAAAAATGAACTATTGGGACTTCATCAAGATAAGAAGCTTTTGCACAGCAAAGGAAACGTCAACAAAACCAAAAGACAACCGACAGAATGGGAGAAGGTATTTCCAAATGACATATCAGATAAAGAGCAAGTATCCAAAATCTATAAAGAACTTACCAAACTCAACACCCAAGAAATGGGCAGAAGACATGAACAGACATTTTTCCAAAGAAGACATCCAAATGGCCAACAGACACATGAAAAAGTGCTCAACATCGCTCAGCATCAGGGAAATCCAAATCAAAACCTCAATGAGATACCACCTCACACCAGTCAGAATGCCTAAAATTAACAAGTCAAGAAACGACAGATGTTGGCAGGGATGCGGAGAAAGGGAAACCCTCCTATACTGTTGGTGGGAATGCAAGCTGGTGCAGCCACTCTGGAAAACAGTATGGAGGTTCCTCAAAAAGTTGAAAATAGAGCTACCCTATGACCCAGCAATTGCACTACTGGGTATTTACCCCAAAGATACAAATGTAGTGATCCAAAGGGGTATGTGCACCCCGATGTTCATAGCAGCAATGTCCACAATAGCCAAACTATGGAAAGAGCCAAGATGTCCATTGATAGATGAACGGATAAAGAAGAAGTGGTATATATACACAATGGAATATTATGCAGCCATCAAAAGGAATGAAATCTTGCCATTTGCAACGACGTGGATGGAACTGGAGGGTATTGTGCTGAGCAAAATAAGTCAGTCAGAGAAAGACATGTATCATATGACCTCACTGATATGAGGAATTCTGAATCTCAGGAAACAAACTGAGGGTTGCTGGAGTGGTGGGGGGTGGAAGGCATGAGGTGGCTGGGTGATACACATTGGGGACGGTATGTGCTATGGTGAGCACTGTGAATTGTGTAAGACTGTTGAATCACAGACCTGTACCTCTGAAACAAATAATACATTATATGTTAAAAAAAAAAAAAAAGAAGAAGAAGAAGATAGCAGGAAGGGAAGAATGAAGGGAGGGGAAATCGGAGGGGGAGACGAACCATGAGAGACGATGGACTCTGAGAAACAAACTGAGGGTTCTATAGGGGAGGGGGGTGGGGGGATGGGTTAGCCTGGTGATGGGCAGATTAAAGAGGGCACGTACTGCATGGGCCACTGGGTATTTTACGCAAACAATGAATCATGGAACACGACATCAAAAACTAATGATGTAATGTAAGGTGATTAACATAATACAATAAAAGAAAAAAAGAAAAAAAAAGCAATTTGGTTTAGCCTCAAAGAGACATGAGACCCAATATTGGTTCTTCTATAGGCAGGCTCAGTGAGACCCTGTTCCTTTGCAGGTTTGCTGTGAAGCTAAACGAAAAATGCAAACAAATCATCCAGCACAGCACCAGATACACATGGCTGACATTCAATCATTAAAGTGGATCAATAAGTGAATCTGATATTGTTGTTGAGTGATCTACAACTTGGTTTCTATGACATGATTTCACAATTATTATTTGTTATGTTTGAAACGTGGCTAATACAAATCAAGTGGGCAATATGATTTTTCAAAGGCATTTCATGAATTTTTATCTGTGTCTATCTAGATGAATCAGTTTAACTCAATTTACATTAAAATCATTTAAATATAGTGTCATAAAGTAACTAGCCTGGGCATTTCTCCTGATATTCCAAATAATTTATCTCACCCAAGATAAACTTTTCAAATGATTATACTGAGATCAAATGAACAAGATTCTCCCTATTTCCTTTTTCTCTTTTTATAGAAGTAATTTTTATAACATTATTTGTCATAGGTTTTTAAGCTAAGAATATCATAGTTCTTATTTAAAATGGCCTCATATATTAGTATATTATTTGCCAAACTATGGTTTTGAAAAGTGTTCTGTTATATATTTTATCATTTATTATTATATGTGGTCATTTTCTACGAAATTTCAAGAAAGAGGTTGAACAATATGGAGCAGTAAGTCCTTTTAAAAGAGATTAGATTATTGAGGGTAATAAAAACTAAATTTATGAAAGGATTGTTACAAAATATGCTTTCTAATAATAGGTATGACTGTACTTTGTGTTTACTGGGATATGACTTAGTGGTGGGAAACAATTTACAGCAATTAAGTTCAGAATATCAGGATAAAAAAATATATATCAGGATAGGGGCACCTGGGTGGCTCAGTCAGCTAAGCATCCAACTCTTGATTTTGGCTCAGCTTGTGAACTCAGGGTCCTGATATCAGCCCTGTGAGGAGGCTGCGAGCTGGCTTCGGTGCTCAGTGGGGAGTCTGCTGGAGATTCTCTCTCTTCCTCTCCCCCTTCCCCCTGCTCATGCTCCCCCTTGCTCTCTCTTTCTCTCTAAAATAAATAAATCTTTAAAAAATATCAGGATAAAGAACATGCTACAAGTTTAAGAAAGTGGTTGATACTCCAATATATAGTTGAAATATTAACTATGGTTCACAATGGTTTTTATACATGCATATATAAAGCTTACTAATTTTCCTCAAATAAAAGAAAAAATACATATATATGCTCTCCAAAAAGAAAGAAAAAAATTACACAGAATTTGGAATCCAATTCAAAATTAGTTACTTCATTTCAATTTCTATCTGTCCTATTAATGGCATGAACCAGTATTTGATACTCATGAGAACATTTAAACTATTTATTCTATAATATAATGTAGAAAAGCATTCTTGTATTTTCAACATTTATTTAATTTCTTAATGGCAGACCAGACAACTCCAATAAAAATATGATTCCCCTGATATTATTGTTTTTCTTTGTAAATTGGACTTAATATATTTTAAGATCTTTTTCACCTTACTATAAAGATACTTTTATAAGGCTATAAAGAGTGAAAACCCAAGTATATCTCTAAGATAAAATCATGAACAGAAACCATGGTCTTTGGTGCTTTGTTAAATCAATCTAGCAGGTCAGAGTTCCACTGGTCTAATTTCCTCAATGCAGAAATGAGTAGAAACTGAGCATTCCCTGAATCTTTTTCCTGGGTCACACAGTCTGAATTAGAATTCAAGTGACCACTGTCCTTTCAACTTAACACACTTCCTTTCAGTGTCTCCATATCATTTCAATTACTTCATTTGAACTTTGCTAGTAATACAGAGCAACTTCTAGAGACAAATTCAGTTTTAAAAATCATCAGGGTGATATTCTAATAACAAGTATAAATTTCTTGATGTTAGTAGTTTATGCTTATTCTTCCAAAGTTTGACCTATATGAAAATAATGAAATTATGATGAAAACTACAAAGTAGAAATTTCCACTTAGCATTTCGTTCGAGATCAGAGCTATATTTGTAGTAAAGCATTTGTCTTCATTAAGCTATCTTTTTCTAGCCATTCCAGAAGATGAACAGTTTCAAAAATGGCAGGGGATCATGTGAATGGACTAAGTTAGCAATATTCCACTCCTCTGAGTCAGAGTGCTAGAATCCTGCAGTGTGCCATTTGTAAGATTTTATTAAACCTTTAAGAGCATTCCAATGTTTTATCTCTTCTCTATTTGGTCAGAAACCTCACCTTCTGTCTTACCTAAATAGATCCTTTAAAAGAGAAGTAATTACAAGCAGTGGCTAAAAGAAAACTTTAAAGGACAGAATACTGATAAAAGCATAAAATACTTTTACTAGGAAGAACAGCTTCACTGTCCAGATAAGTGTAAAATTACTGAAATGAAATAAAGATGTTTATAAAATCCATAATGGTATTATTCTGGAAGTCACAACCCTGTGGGACTCAGAAATGGAGAATTAAGGGAGAATGAAACCAAATTTTCTACTTTTGAGGAATAAAAAAAGGGCAAGAAGCATAAGTATTTCCCAAATCCTCCTATCAGCAAATTTTAAACAACGTGATATGTTAGAAAGAACTAAAAGGATTGAGCCATGACAGTGAGGACGTGAGAGGAGCCAGCAAAAAGGAAGGACGAGCTGTGAACCACATTTGTCAGATCCTCCACTCTACGGTATGTTCAAAATCTTGGTTTCCTTCACATAAATAAATTTCCTAATCCCTCTATCCATTTGTGAAGATGCTTCAATGTAATGGTCTATTTTAAAATAAAAGAAAATTTGTTTTCCCAATAACTTTTCTTCCACATATCTTACATTTTTGTCTAAGAACCTAGCACTTGTGCCTCTGCATTTCAAATACATGTTGGGCATTTTTCTGCTATTTTTAATCTGCTGGGCATTCTGGACATTCCTAGTATTTATAGTTTACTAATTTATTTCCCTTGTGTAATCTCACCAAAGTGTGGCATGCAGCATATATTTTGAATTCTGAAACCACCCACCTAGAAATTACTCAACAGGTGCGATACATATCAGTAACTTCATCTTTGGGTAAGGTTAAATATAGTGATGAATAAGTTCCTTCAAACTAAGTTCCATTTTTCAGGATGAGTTTAGTCTCAAGCTTATCAAGGAAAGATAACCATGACTTTGAGACTTAGAATAAATATGAATCAAATCTCAATAATTATGCTAATAAGTTGGTACAAGGCTAAGTTCATATTTCTCTTAAACATTTGTTCTTTGGCCCATGTAATTTGAAAGATTTATTGTTAAATTTTCTTCACCTATTTTGAGATATCATAATTGAATTTTTCTTTATACTATAAAGTAATAGAGAGAATCCCATGGACAAAAAGCATATCATTATTCTCTAATACTCTGAAGTTATCTTATTGATGAATTCCTTCAATTTCTATTTAATCCATTTTCAGATACCCACATCTCACACAATCAATATCCCCTTGTGTCAGCAAAGGAAAATGTACCCCTTCTTTTCCAACATTAAATCTTCTACACAGACTTCAAATCTCTTCCTTTGCCACGTCCTTTAGGATTTAGCATCATCTCTTGCCTCCGCAATCTCCGGGGTCCTCCTCTCTCTCTACTTTCTCTGCCTATTTCCCCCCCTTCCAAAATCTCTCTTCACTCTTCCTCCCTCTCAAACTATATATATATATTATTTTTCTCTTCAACAGGAAACTCCTAGAAAGATTATTCAAGACTCGGTGGGTATGTGCACCTCTGTTACTCCATAACACATGGTTATCCTATAGAAGATGTTTGCATAAAGGTCATTAACGCCTGTCCAATTGCTAGAACCAACTTCTTTGTTCCAGCACACCAACTAGTAGGCTAAGTAGCATCTGACAACATCTACAACATTCTGCTCATCTTGCTCTGCCCCATCTCACTGGGTTAGTCCAAATACTCCAGTTTAAACTACCATAGCTATCCTAAGGATCCACACCACATAGGTGGATCTACCCTCTTAAAGATGGGCTCACTCATCAATCTTTCCTTTTTTTGACTCTACACCTTTGCTCATCACTTACATATTGGTATTCCCCTATGTGAGAACCTCAAATTTCTTCCCTCCTGACTTTATACGGGCCTTCTGCTGAGATCTCATCCTTTTCCATGGCTTCAGTCATTACCTATGTACCAGATATATTCTAATACCTTACTTGTCACCTTTAGGAACACATGCCTAATTGCCTGAAGTCACCTCCTACTTGATGTTCCAATGGATAGGTCAAACACTTTCAAAACATGAATTTGTCATCCTCCCCCTTCTACATTTAGCCTTTGTAGTAATCATGTCTAACGGTAACTTACCAGGCCAAATATGTGGGACCATTTTACACTCCCTATATTCTTCAACTCCCACATCCAACTGGAGACTAACAACTATTCTACAATTCCCAGAAAGCACCTAGGGTGATTTTTTTTTTAATATTTACATCAGATCATGCCACAGTCCAGCTTTAAAAGTCTTCCAAACGCTCCCCAACCAATTTAGAATGACATACAAACTCCTTACTTTGGCCCTATGTGATCAGGCTTCCATCATCCCATCCAAACACCTCACTGTCCTCAAATCACAGGGGTCTTCTATCTGTTGCTGGAATGCACCAAGCTCACTCCTTTCACAGTACTTTTTCTTTTTGCCTCTGCAACACTGTTGGTATTATTTATTTCAATATTTGCCTCCCTGATCCTCAAATGTCCTTACCTTTTGTAGCTCAGGTGCTCAGCGAATATTGGCTCAATATGAATTACCTGGTTGTTATTCATCAAAATATTTATTAATATATTATAGATTCATACCATGAGAGAATCTATGTTCTTAAAGGCTTAGAACAGTCTAATAAATGTTATCAAATTTGAAATTTAAATAAAGACAATTTGTGACTAGAAACAGTAGCATACCTAGTTTTACCTTACCTTTTGTTATTAAACACAAACAGCAAGCAAAGATCACAAAGGATGAGATATACAAAAAAAATGTAGTGAAAGCAGTTCTGTGAGTAACGATAGCACTCACTGTCTTGGTTGTTAAGCAATACAGAAAGAGGCAACATCCTGTTTGGAATAGATATAGGAAATTCATCCTAGTCATGCTCTCTCATAATTCTCTTTCCTCTACTTTCTTGTCTCAGTTAAAATCTGGGATTTTTATTCATTAATAATATAGTATCAATCCCAGTTCTTAAGAATAGAAGCAAAAATAACTAAACCAAAAAAGCTACATTTTTGTCATATGTATTATTCTGAGTCAACACATGGAGGGCATGTCAATTTCAGATTCAAAATTCAACCACATCAGAAAAAATGAGATACATTTTTTTATGTAAAAAATGAGAGGATACAAGTCATTCTTTACTCAAAAGTCAATGAGATTCCAACTAATACTATTTGGCTGGAAAAACTACCTTTTTCATAGCATTTACATTTCTTAGGCTTTGGTTTTTCTGTGTTTTTTTTTTAATCAAAAGCAGAAATATTAACATAACATGTATACTAGATGTTACATGACATTTGGGGGCTAATAAGGAGTAGGAAGTAATAAAAAATTAACAGAGTCTAATACTCATGAGAATGTTTTCACAGATTTGTAGAATCTTTGGTACAGATGTTTCAGATAAATGTCTAGGGACTGAATTCCTATCCATAGTTATGAGCTTTGGAGAGGTTTTTTTTTTTTTTTCCTTCTGTCATAAAGCATTATCTTGGCTGTTTATTGGACTCTCTGTAATCAGAATCAAATTGGAATGACAGCAGAGAAGATGTGTTTTAGTATCCAGCACTTCTTTATGACTGAAGTAATGAAAGCAAAACCAAGTGTTGAGTTTAAGAAACATAATATATGATATTCAGGGACTACAGAGCTCTTTAAGATAAAGTCCTAAAAATCTTTTAGCAGGTGTTAATTCATGAATGTGTCTTAACAAAGTTTGTAACAGCACTATTATGTATTTCCATATCAGTTTAGGTAGTAAAGAATGTCCATGATTATATGTCATTATCATATCCTAATTAGGGCTCATTATACAGATGAAAAAGCTGAGACTCAGAGAGGTTACATCTCTTTTACAGTATCACACAGCTATTATTTTAGGAGGGTCTGAAGGCATTATAATTACTTTCAGTAAAAGTGTAATTAATTTCCAGAGAGTCACACTTGTGCCCAGAATAATTAGATCAGAAATTTCCTTAAAATTGAAGTATTTAACAGAAAATTGTTTTTTATGGTGATTTTTTTCACAACAGTTACAGAGTTTATGACGTTGTAATATTTCCTTAGAGTTTTTATTAATCACACGCACACATACACACACACACACCCCAGATGTGCTAGTTAATCACTCTTTAAGAATACAGTCTTTATTATTTTGGATTTCAGTTTTCTGACCTTAAGTAAAGCAAGGCAGCACATCAAAAGAGTTCACTTTTTTTTCATTCTTCCAATCTCTGACAATTAAGAACACTCATCACATTCACTTAAAATGCCTATTCAGCGCTAAAAAGAGTTTTGAAGGAAGCCTCATCTTATGGATTTTGGTCATCACTCCTGATTATATCCACTGATATAACTTCAATGAAGGCATTTGTACTTCAGGTTGTCCTTAAAATTAAGTTGTGGCTATTTAATTAAGAGAGCAGTGAGTTCTTATCTCAGCAGTTTATCAGTCTATTTTTTTTATTACAAAACTTTAAGCTTTACCAGTTGTAAAGATAAAAAGAGGGCCCGGGAAGACACAGACCTCGAGATCAACAGCTTTCTGGAAAAGGCTATGAATCATATCTCTTGATCAGTCACTGCTCAGAAAACTTCCGGCAGCATGCCTTTGGAGCTATTTCCAAAAGTGCTGAAGAGTCCATGTGTTTACACAGGACTTTGTTATGAACAAAGAAAATACCACTTATATATATTTTAAGATGCACATGGCAAGTTCTGTTTTTCAAACCAGTTGTTCAGACAAAAAGGCTCCACTTAAAATTGGAAATGGGATTTACTGCCAGTACAATCAGTGTTAAATTATTCAGACATCAAAACAACAGCAGAAAGTCAGGATCTGAGAAAACACCTGGAGATGTGTTATTCAGGAGTTACACATATTCCACTGTGCTGATACTCTCACTTGTTCATAAATTGCACCCAAAGAAATACATATGAGAATGTGACCAAATGGTTTCTTAAGCAGGAAGGCAGGCAAAAGAAATTTCTAGTCCATTTCCAAATGTAGTTTAATCAAAAGTGAATATAAGCATTATATTTTAGAATAAACATGATTCTTACCATCTGAGATTGACTCCTAGGACATCCATTGATATCTTCAACTTTTTCATTTGCTAAAGCCAAGAAATAAAATAAAAGAGAGAAAAAAAGAATGACATGCTTAAGCAATGACGTGAAACACAAAAGAAGGAGACTAAGAAAACAAAAAAACAAAAAACAAAAAACAAGCACAATGCTGCTGCTACATTCACTCTTGTCTCCCAAGCTGTGTACGAGGGGACACACTTGTTAGCCGCCAAGTCCATATGCACAGATCAGGCCAAAAAAAAAAAAAAAAGTGAGTGAGAAGGAAGTTGCTGCTAATTCTTTAGCCTGTGCCAAATGACTGCTGACATGAAACCTTTCACAATTGTCCCTGCTGGATCAGGATACAGTTTCAAGGAATCTCAGAGTGTATGAGTTGCTCTAGCTAATGAAATGCACACATGGGAGACATATGGTTTAATGAAGCGTTCATTTCTGACAATTCAGTGTATGTAAAGATCCAGTTCTAGCCATTTAAAAGTATAGCCAAACTGCTTTTTTCAAACATTCTCACATAAACATTTTTAATTAAAACATGGGAGAGCTACATGAATCTCAGAGACTCATGGACCGAGTTCCTATGCATTCAACTGAAATTGTGTTTGACCAAGGTGGGTGGGGGCAGAAACTTCCATGATTTTTCCCAGAGGGCAGGTCTTACCAATGATCTGGATGATTTCGGCTAGCAGGACTCCATCTGCAATGTCTTGCTGCAAATCCTTGATCAGCCGCTTGTGGCCCGATTTTGCTAGGTAGTGGTTGGCCCAGTCAGTATAAATCTGTTGAACAGAGGGAGAGAAGAAGTACGATGGTGTGAGAGAAAATAGAGACAATAAAAATGCTTAAGACAAATGTTGGATTCAAAGGGAAGCTATTCTGGATCACATTCCAGTCCAGTTTAAGAAGTCATAGCTCAAAAGGAAATAGTTGTAAAATAATTTTACACGGCTCTCTCTCCCACTTACCTCCTGTTTCAAGGAGGATGATTCACACTCTTTCAAAACCAGGGACTCGTCACTTGTGACACAGCAAAACTCCCTTCCCGGATGACTACTGAGGAAACTCCTGTTTGCAAATCACTTGGGTTTTCACTCTTTCCCCCTGGTTCTGTCATCCTGAAAATAATTCTGCCTGTCCTTGTAAAAGGAAACCACCTGGACTGATTTATACAGGAACCTATTATAAACATTTCTGTTTCTCTGATACTTGATTAGATTTGTCATGTGAGATACTGTATGTGACAATATTTTGGCATCATTCTATGAAATAATTGCAAATGCCGAAGATATTTTATTTGGACTGTCATTTCCCATTTAAGCCTCTTGAAATGTGTTTATATAAGAAAATAGAGGAAGCAAATACAGTTATTACACAGAAATTACAACAGAGAATTGAGGAGTGGATTATAAGTCACAAGGTTGGCAATCTGTCATAAAGTAGAGGTGACTCTTCAATAGTAAATTAGGACATAAAGAAAAGCTGGGATTGTTAAAAATTTTCACAAAATAAAACACTACTAATGTTTCAAATGTTATGAGACACCTTCTAAGGTAATCTAATTATAAGGAAATAAATACGCATTAAGATGGTTCAGTTTTATGGGTGGCTCCTATGAATATATTAGTAAGTTTATAACAAGGCAGACTATGATAGATGATGTAATAGAAGAACACAATATCTGAAATGACATTGGAGGAGAGGAACTGATTGAGAAATACACATACAAAAATGTGCTATAGAAGCACAGTGGAACCTGGACACAAGAAGTGAAGGGAAGGGTATTCTGGGTGGCTCAGTCGGTTAAGCCTCGGCCTCTTGGTTTCAGCTCAGGTCCTGATCTCTGGGTTGTGAGATAGAACCCCTCCTCAGGCTCTGAGCTCAGCAGGGAATCTGCTTGAAGATTCTCTTCCTCTGTCCCTCCCTCCACGTGCCTGCATGCCTGCCGGCTCTCTCTCTCTCAAATAAATAAATCTTAAACAAACAAACAAAAAAAGGAGTGAAGGGAAGGGCCTTCCCCACAGAGAGGACCAGATAAAGAAAGGCAGAATGGCAAAGGAAGCAAAGACACAGTTGGAAAATTTGTAATTAAGGTAGCAAGCCTGAAATTAGGACACATTAGACTGGAAAGGTAAATTATATCTTTTAGTCATAAGCACTGAATGGCAAGCAAATTATAAAAATTACTTTTTGCTGCTAACGAAACCAATGCATTTTTTTGTGAAAATGAAACAAAGTAAATCAGAAGTGTAGAAACTAAGAAGTAAAAGTTTCCCCACAACTTGCAACCCCTACTCACTTTTGAATACTTTGATATGAATAATTCTAGAATTTTGTTCTATGCCTACACACTTCACCACATGACACCACATTACACACCTTCACATACATACACACATGATAGGATTTTTAACCATATATGGCTCAAATTTCACATATCATTCTCTGCTTCTCAACTTTTTACATAACGATATTTTAATAGCACTGCTATAAACATTTTACCTATATTTATCGCACTACTTTTGATGTTATGTTGTACATAATATCAATCCTCCTATTGAAAGATATTTAATTTGTTTAAATATGTTTCTAATGCATCTAAAGTTGTAAGAGACATCCTTAAAATGTATCTTTGTACATTTACACCCCAGTATCTTTATAGAACCAAAACCTAAAAGTGGCACTGCGAATTTTTTTTAAAAGGATCCTAGGCACAAACATTCCAAAATACAACTGAGAAGTCAAAGAAAGTACTTCTTCAGTTTAGAAAATATAAAGTGGCATCTTAATGCAATGTGGTGGTGATTAAATTTCCTAAAAGACTATAAATAATTGGAAGCATCCAACTACATTAGAAAAATATATGCGATAACAGTATTATACCTCCTTTCCGTATGTTCATGATCCTCTTTATATCAAAGATATTAGTGTGAGAAAAGGTACTTGCATAACTGCTAAATTAGAAAACAGAAACATGATTCCTAGATACTCTTATTTGGGGATCATTTTCCTCAAAATTTTATTCTACTTGCATTTTCTATTTTGCACTACAAAAATATATTTTTACAAGGATTTATACTGTTCAGAATCTAAAACATTGAGGACTTTCTGGTCATATATACATCATTCAAATGATAGCATTAATTGTTTGGCCTTCTACTAGAAATTTTAGGTTGAGTCAGACTTGATTTGTGCCCTTTTCCCCTTAGGCAGTAAGTTATAAGGACCAGTTAACCGATTTTAAAGCACCCCACAAAGATGAAGAACATGAGTTCTGGAGTCAGTACACCTGGCTTTGAGGCCCACCCCCCGGAAGACATTGGACAAGTTTCTTATCTTTTCTAAACTTTAATTTACCCATCTGAAAAATAAGCATGATAATACTACTTACATTGTAGGATCATGTTAGGACAAAATAAGACAGCACTTGTCAGGTGCCCCTCACAGAGTTAGCCCTGAAGAAATGTCTGCTCTTATTATCATCATTATGGCATCAGTTTTATTTGCTATGGAGGCTTTCCAACAAATATTTATTAAGGTTATTGTTTTGTAGAGGTTAAAAACTTTGAGAGGATTGGCAGAAGATTGAAAAAAATTGGACTCCTTGCTTTTTTTTAAAAAAAGATTTTGCTTATTATTAGAGAGGGCACAAGCGGGGGAGATGGAGAAGCAGACTCCCCACTGAGCAGGGAACCTCACCTGGGGCTCGATCCCAGGACCTTGGGATCATGACCCAAGCGGAAGGCAGACACTTAACCGAATGATCTACCTAGGCACCCTGGACTTCTTGCTTCTGACACTGCTCGTGTCTCTGACTCCTCCTGCCTTCTTTCTGATTCACTGCGGCCACTGATCTGTCTGCCATCCATACTCAGAGCCATGAATCTAATCCTAAGGTTGCCATGTTCTCATTCCTGTCTGCAACGCCTCCCTTGTGACTTCACCTCCATCAGGCTCTACGTTGCAAATATTTTGTTTTACGAAGGCATTAAATTATGCAAAAAAAAAAATACTTATTCAAAGACACACAGAATGGAATGTATTAGAAATGAAAATAAGAATACTTTCATTCTCCTAATGCATGTCAACAGTGTCTTAGCCTCTATCCAAATTGCTCCTGGAACTTAGGTGAGAAAACAGATGGGAAGCCAGCTGGTTGGCTTCAAGACTGACTGGAAAAGCCTCTGATTTAGCTCATAAAATGTTTTTTACTTGGTCCAGGATTTCTTCCAGAGGAATCCCAAGCTTAAGTGCTTTGACTTGTCTCGCATCTTTAATAGGTGAAACTGCTCAGACTATAATCTCTGACTTTAGTTGTAACCAGCAAAATCAATTCAGACTGTATAAATAAACCAAAAATAAATCTCCATTTAAAAAAGTCCTTTTACTTACTCTTTCTTAATATGTGTAAAAGATAGTTGAGGCCCTTCAAACAAATCAGTACCTTTCAAAATGATGTTATAATCTAGATGAAACATGAAACAATTACAAAGTAACTTATAAATATATTTTAATATTATATTTAAACTTATTTTTGTCTTTTAAAACTTTATATATATATATAAATTGGAGAAAAAAGTGAAAACATGAGGTATATCTTTAAAGAGATAATCTTCAAGCAAAGGACACACGGTATATGAATATATGCAAAACTCATCAGTAAACTTACTGTACTGCTCTGATAAGAGAGGATACAAACAACCTTGTCAACTGTCACATTAGAATCTATTCAAATAAATATAACAGAATGGTAAAATCATGTCCAGATTTTGGATCTGAACTCCAAAGTTGCCTTTGGTTCATTGTCATACACATGCACACACAAAAATCACAATATTTAACCTCTTAGCCTCACTTGAATGAACTACAAAATGAGTGGTAATGATTTCTGTAGGATTATGCTACAAAGTAACAACTACAGGTTTTTAGTGAACAAATTGATATAATTGGGCACAATATCAAATTAATCATAAATTAATATTTAGTCATCATGGCCTGGCTAAAGCTTTAAATATAATTTATCTCTAAATATCTGAAGTCAGTTTTCCTCACCTGTTTTAACTCCAATATTATAAATGTAAATGTCATCTCATGTGGTAATTATATTTTTGGAAATTCTGAAAAATTAATGAGATTACACTTACCAAAGGATACTTAGAGGTTCAGGTAAAATCATATATACATTAATTATTTTACTGTAATTAAATATGATAAAAATCAAAGGTACCATGGCATAATTTATATTTCATATTAATCAGCATGAATTTTAGGGCCTATTATGCAATAGTATGCATTCTTTGAGGAACATTTTATATTGTTGGAATTTCTGCCCTGTCACTTAATATCCATGTAGAAATTGACTGAACATGTATTTTCTCTCAGTGCCAGAGCTTTTGTCATATGTAAAATGGCAATAAGAGTATTACCTACTAATGGGATTATTGTGAGGATTGAATGAATTTATACTTTTGGAACACAGCTTTTCACTTAATAAGTATTTGTCAAATGTTGAACATTATTATTCACTATTTTAATATAAACTACATTCATATTATAATGAGTTTATTAATATTATGAACTATTATAATTTTCAAATCCTTAAATCTTAGCTATCTGCCCAAATGTAGTTAACCTAAGGAAAACTGTTGCAAGATGTGACGATCTCTCAGCTTAGTCATTTGCTCTTATAATATTTCTCTTAGAATGCTTATTTCTCATTATAAAGTAATGGGTTCAAATAGAAAGCAATATAACTGACTATACTGCTTCTGTCCAGTGAAATTGTCACAGTAAAACAACATCAGAAGAACATCTACTTTGATTCTCCACAAAGTCCTAAACTTTTATGGTATTCTTTTTTTTTTTTTTTACTATTGACAATGTAACACGTAGCCTTTGTATATCACAGCAAACTGCCCCTAAACTTTTAAACCAATATTTAATTTGGTATTTGATGAGTATAAGTAAACTAACAGTTATATAAAAATAATTATGACTATTTTTGTTATTGTATGCACTACTCTTAAAACATGAGGTGTATCTTTATATTATATTATAATTGTTTCAAAGAAATACAGTATTTTTAATGAGTGTTAAATGATCAAAGAAATGTAAAGAAGTAGTAGGGCAAAAGCAGACTTCATTTAAGTCAATAATCTATTTTAATAGAAAGATACAAATCTATAACCTGGTTAGAAAATATTATAAATGTTGTCCAATGCTTTTTAAATATTAGCTGAGCTAGTTTTAACCCTGCACTTATTTATACAATGAGTTTTTTTCCCAACATTCAAGCAGTAGCTATATATTCCTATAAAGCTGATATGTTCAAATTATTGGCTTTGAGAAGTCATATAGGATGTTTTAACCCATAAAGGACAGAAATTGTGTTGAAAACCAAGGAATTCAATGGCAACAACTAGGCTTCTACATCTTAGAATGCAGTATACATAAAATTAACAAATAAATGGTAGATTAGGGAAGTGTGACTGTGACATAAGTATTTTCCCACAAAGATGAAAACTATTACTGGGAGGAGAATTGAAGGAAGGCAAGGTCCTGAGAGTTGACCTAACAGGCCAACTGTCTGGGCTAAGTTTCATAGTATCATTTGGGCCTGAGAACAGACTTGCAAAGTACAAGGTCTACCAAAACAATATAGAAGAGCATCCATTTTCTTTCTAATCCCCTGAGAACCATGTGGAATTATCAAAGAGGAAGCCAGTTATCCTAGAGATCAATTGAAATAGGACAGGAAGGATGCATAGATCTGATACAGGAAAGTACAAAGGGGGGCAAAAAAAAAGATGTGAGGACAGGTTATAATGCAGTTCTGACAAGTATTGTGAGTTTCAGCACTCACCAGACAGGTGCTGGTGGGCACTAGTAACCATGCAACATGTCCCACCCTGGCACCATGATAATTAGTAACCATGCTTACCAACCTTCCCAGAACCAATCATTCCAGGGAGAAAAGATGCACAAGGGAAGGTGAAGAATCTGGAACTGAGTGAGCATTTTCCTCAAAGACTGAACTTCAAATCAGAAGTGACTGAATTATTTTGCACTGGGAGCAATAAATTTTCTGCTACTGCACATAATGAGAGGTTTGGGAGGTAAACTTACATATGTATTATTTTTAAAAGCTGTAATTTTGTACATCTCAATTTGAGGACTCAAAAAAAAAAAACCCAATGAATCGTGGCTCACTACATCAAAAACTAATGATGTATGTGACTAACATAACATAATAAAATTTTAAAAAATCATGAATGTATGCAACACTGGATAAAGGAGGTTGGAAAATTACGACATGGAATATAGATATGAGACATGCTGTTTTTAGTTAGTTTAAAAAGTCAATCAAAGACTGAATCTTTAGTTGCTGTTACGGAACTGATATGAACAAGAAATCCATGGAGTCTAATCTCATGACCCTTACAAACCTTCTAGACATCTCAATACTGAAGACCATGTGGTATTATTATGAAGTGAACCCATTCAAAGCCTTTGGTCACATTGATATTGTCACAAAATATGTAATAGATTCACCAAGTAAATGGTTGAACTCAGCTGGTTTATTTCATTTTTACATTAAGGAAAATGCTGGCCCATTATGGAGTTTCTCAATCTTATGTATAATTGCACCAAAAGGAATAAAATATCTAAGAATAAATCTAACCAAGGAGGTGAGAGACTTACACTCTGAAAACCCTAAGACATTGATAAAATAAATTGAAGAAGACACAAACAAATGGAAAGATATACCATGCTTGTGAACTGGAAGAATTTGTATTGTTAAAATGTCTCTACTACCTAAAGCAATCTACAGATTCAGTGTAATCTGTATCAAAATACCAACAGTATTTTTCACACAACTAAATTATATAATCTCAAAATTTCTATAGGACCACAAAATATCCTAAATAGTCAAAGAAATCTTAAGAAAGAAGAACAAAGCTGGAGGTATCACAATTCCAGATTTCAAGATATGCTACAAAACTACAGTCATCAAAACAATATGGTACCAGGACAAAATAAGACACATAGATCAAGGGAACAGGATACAAGGCCCAGAAATATACCCATGTTTATATGGTCAGTTAACCTATGACAAAGGAGGCAAGAATATACAATGGGGAGAAGACAGTCTCTTCAATAAATGGTGCTGGGAAAATTGGAGAGCTACATACAAAACAGTGAAACTGGACCACCTTCTCATATCATATACAAAAATAAACTCAAAATGGATTAAAGACCTAACTGTGAGGCCTGAAACCATAAAACTCCTGGAAGAAAGTATTGGCAGTAATCTCATGCCATTGGCCTTAACAACATATTTATGTATATGTCTCTTCAGGCAAAGGGAGCAAAAGCAAAAATAAGCAATTGGGATTACACTAAAATAAAAAGCTTCTGCTCAGTGAAGGAAGTCAACAAAATAAAAAGTCAACCTAATGAATAGGAAAAGATATTTGCAAATTAATATCTGAGAAGGGGTTAATATCCCAAATATATAAAGAACTTGTACAACTCAATAAAAGAAAAACTGACTAAAAATTGGGCAGAAGACCTGAATAGACATTTTTTCAAAGAAAACATACAGATGGCCAACAGACACATGAAAATATGCTCAACGTCAGGGAAATGCAAATCAAAAGCACAATGAGATATCACCTCACACCAGTCAAAATGGCTAATACCAAAACCACAAGAAATAACAAGTGTTGGCAAAGATGTGGAGAAAAGGGAACTCTCATTTACTGTTGGTGGGGATGTAAATTGGTGCAATCACTGTGGAAAATAGTATGGAGGTTTCTTAAAAAATTAGAACTAGAAATACCATATGATCCAGTAATTCCACTACTGGCTTATTACTCAAAGAAAATGAAAACACGAATTTGAAAAGTTATATGTACCCCTAAGTTTATTGTAGCATTATTTACAATAGCCAAAACATGGAAGCAACCCACATTTCTATTGATGGATGGATGGGTAAAGAAGATGTGGAATATTACTCAGCCATAAAAGGAGTATGAGATCTTGCCATTTGAGAAAACATGGATGGACCTAGAGGGTATTATGCTAAGTGAAATAAGTCAGAGAAAGACAAATATCATATGATTTCACCTATATGTGTAATTTTCAAAAACAAAACAAACAGAAACAAACCCACAAATACAAAGAATAAACTGGCAGTTGTAAGAGGGGATAAGGGTGGGTAGTGGGTGAAGTAGGTGAAGGGGATTAAGAGGTACAAACTTCCAATTATAAAATAAATAAGTCACAGAGATGCAATGTGCAGCATAAGTAATATAGTCAATAATATTGTAATAATGTTGTATGGTACCTATACTCAGATTGGTGAACACCGAGTAATGTATAGATGTGTCCAATCACTATATTATACTAATATATATATAACTAATATAACACTGCATGTCAACTATACTTCAATGATAAAAACTGTTTTAAAAAATCAAGATGTTTTTCTTTTAGTTTAAATAAATTAAATAAAATGTATAAAACAACTTCTTGGAGGGTTCATTAAATTTATTTGAACCTTGATTACGGCAACAAAAAAATATTGGAAAAGCGTTTATTTTTCCATCTAAATCTTTTGGTGACTCTGAAAGAAATAAAACTTTAAATTTGTGTTAGAAAAAGAATTTTCAAGTTTAAAGTTTGGTTTAAAAGTGAGTATTAATGAGTCAATAACTCCAGAAAGTTAGTGAGTGGTTTATGAAGGCAGACAAGTTCTAAAGTAAACATAAAATTGATTCTGATAATTTCCCTTAACTTTTTCTTTATTTCTCACATCAAATCTCTGACCCAGTTCTGTTAATTCTATATCCTTAATGCCTCTTGACCCTTCTGCTCCATTACTGCTATAATCACCCTGGTTCAGCTTTTCATCATCTCTCACCCAAATTGCTTTGCCAGTCCTAAAAACTGAGTGCAGGCAGGCTAAGCATTAAACTATTCTATACAGTACAGTTAGTGATTGCTCTAAAATGCAAATCTGATCAAGTAATTTACCTTCCTACCTAAAAATCACCTAAGAGCTCCCACTTACTTTCAGAAAAGAAATTTCCTTATGAAGCCAATTTATTCTTTTTAAAAGTGAATTGGTTTAAAGAAAAGTGGCCAAAGGGGCGGGGGGGGGGGGGCGGGAAGGGAAAAGGAAGGTGCAGCTGTGAAGGCTCTAGAAGAATGAAGACTGAGGAAAGCCACACAAAAGGATGGGCTTTGACAAGCAGAAAGAAGGGGAAAACATATTCCAACAGCAGATACAGGGATAATGGAACCTACAGAGGGTCAGCATGCTGAATTCACTGAATATTGAATAATTCCATTTGGTCAGAGCATGGGGAAGAGGCACACGGAAAGACTAGAGGTAAGAGACTAGGAATCAGTGTGTGGGGGAGGGGGTCATGTACAAAGTTAAGACCGCTGAATCAGTGCTTTTAGGTGAATGTTAGCTTACTTATATGTAGGGGCTATAAACATGACAGCTATGGCTGTGTTTCTTAACTGTAGTTCTGGTGCAGCTAGGAAGGACAGTTTAGAGCAGAGAAAACCTGCACAAGGGGAGCCTACTTAAGAGGCTAGTGGAAGACTTCTAGATGGTGGAATACTTTTCTGCCCTGTATTTTCCAGAAAATCTTACGGCACGAAGAAAAAAACAAAACTCAATTTCCCATGACCACAATACATGAATATGGAAAACAGATGAAAGAATGATAAATGATTTAGCAAAGAGGAATAAAGAAAGAGTAAACCCACAGGACCCTGCAGAGGGAGATAGCAGAGCAATGTAAATAGATTTTCCCACAGAACTCCAGAGGAGCGCAGGAAGTGCGGGCATCAAACCAAACAGAAGGCGGGGTGAACCAGAGTCAAGAGGTGTCTGACTACTTGCCTCCCCCTCATGCTATCAAGAGCCAGTAAATGTAGACCAGGGAAAAGCCAGGTTTGAGTTACTAGGCAGACAGGAGGGTGGAGGCATGGTAATGACAACAGGAGGTTAAATGAAATTAAGCATCCTGATGTTGAGACTTCAGCAACTGTCTTCCCCTCTACGCTCCTTCTCCTTCAGAAATGCAGGGTTATATATCCCCCACCCTCAATCCAGCCAGAAATGGAATTCTTCCTCTGATAACAGTGATCATCCATAAGACCGACAGACATTCAAGTTCAAGGTAACCAGTCCATCAACGAGCTGGCCAGTGGATAGCCTATAATGAATCCCAGAGGACAATAAGATTTGTGTGTTTGTATGAGCACAGCTTTTTACTGTCTCATACTTGATAAAAACAGAGATAGAGGTTACCAAACATTTGATGAAATCCTTTAAAATAAAATATAGATGCCAGATAAACAGATAAAAAAGAAGTCAGAATAATATAGAGTGGAAGTCAGGAGTAGAAGAAAATTATAATATTGGTGTCTCCTACTTGGACTCCAAAAAAAGCCTGGCTTGTAGCCTTTATGGCCATCTTTATGTCATCCATATAAATGACACACTCAGAGTTGTACAGTTGTGTGTGGTGGCCTTGATAGGCTAATATCATGGAACTTTAAAATGCCTTCATTTTTCGGTTTTAAGAAAATATAAATATTTCTTAATGTTTTTTAGAAAAGGTTTGATTTTAGTTGCAAAGGAGAAAACTTCTTAGTACTGGCCATTGTATTAAAATTCCAGTCCATGTCACAGATCTTAATAATAATATACTCCATGTGAAGGGATTACCAGTCTTAAGTAAACATGAATAAGCTTCATATACAGGCATAAATGTCACTTTCCATTAATATTGCATTTAACTTTCCCAGTTCTTTGAGAGATAACTTCCTATCTGAGAAAAGAATACACCTAAGATGTCTATTGTATTTATTGTGGCCATAAGCCAGATGGAACAAGTAATCAACATCAATATTTTCAACTCTGATATACGCAATCCTACGCATCCCAGTGATACACTTCTTTGATATGTAGCTGTAAAATGCACCCCTTAAGTTTCAGATTTTACTGGAACCAAAATTATATTGATATTTTCATTTACAACTGCATTTACCTGTTTAAATTTAGAGCCACAGATTATTAGCTTGGACTGTAATGAAATCCATTTTCATCCTATCCCCATCATCACTGGGGATAGGAAATTCTTAGATGAACTGATATAGACCCCGAGATAAGCTGATAGGAAAAGAAAGGATAGGGCTTATTGTATGAACTCAAGTACGTTCTGATTTTTTCCACCTGCGGTTTCTTTATAGAGAAAAATAACCAAGGCCCTAATACAAACCGTGGCATCCATTATCAAATCAAACCAGCCAACACTGATTGAGCAGTGCTATGCTAGGTATTGTCGGCAACACGAAAAAGTAAAAGGCACATAGTTGTCCTTGAGGAGGGAAGGGAGGGGGGGAAGGAATAGGTTGGCCAATTTTGAGAATCTACTAGGTCTTGTCTATCATGGTGCCCGCCTAGTCCTTCCCCCATCTTGCCTATTGAGTGGCATTTCGGCTACCGAATTCTTTGTCCAAATCATCACTTCCCATGCTCTTGTGAAGACTCCTCACTGTTCCCTTGAAGCCATACATATCACTCTCTAATCTTTCCTACTCCAAATATAAGGACAATGTTGTCTCCTGAGTCAGTATTTTCTCCCCTAACCTTAGGTATTAATCATCCTGGGCAATTTCGTTATTGGTGTAGACAAACCATCAAACACTATGCCAGAAATTAAATATATAATGAAGAGCCATCTACCCTGTCTTAAATGCACAGTGCCTATTATTAATGATCTTTTCTTCTACAGACAATACAGCATTTTGTAATTTTTTTTATTATTATGTTATGTTAATCATCATACATTACATCATTAGTTCTTTTTTTTTTAATTTTATTTATTTGACAGAGATGGAGAGAGAGAGAGCACAAGTAGGCAGAGAGGCAGGCAGAGGGAGAGGGAGAAGCAGGCTCTCTGCTGAGCAGGGAGCCCGATGCAGGACTCGATCCCAGGACCCTGGGATCATGACCTGAGCTGAAGGCAGCCGCTTAACGACTGAGCCACCCAGGCGCCCCTACATCATTAGTTTTTGATGTAGTGTTCCGTGATTCATTGTTTGAGTATAACACCCAGTGCTCCATGCAGAACATGCCCTCCTTAATACTCTAATTTTTTTTAAAAAGGAGTTGGATATTATGATTACATAGCACGATTCTGGTATGTGTGTATGTGTGTGTGTGTGTGTGTGTGTGTGTGTGTGTGTGTGTGTGTGTGTGTGTGTGTGTGTGTGTTGGCTCCACACCCAACATAGGGCTTGAACTCATGATTCTAAGAATAAGAGTTGCATGCTCTACAGACTAAGGCCACCAGGCACCCAATTCTGGTATTAATTTAAATTTTATTTCACTTAATTTCAATTGCATTTCCACTGCTACCAGCAGTAGAACAAAACCTTCTTTCTCCAAGATAGTGTCTATTAGTAATAGTGTTGAGAGTAAAGCACTGTTTTAAACATGTAAAATGACTTAACTCACTCAATCCTCAGAGCTCCCTCCCTAAGAGGATACTATCATTCCATCTGAGAGATGAGGATCTTGAAACAGAGAAGTGAAGTATTTTCCCCACGTCACAACAGTAAATGCTACACAGAATCCAGATTTTCTGGCTCAAAACCCACACTCTCAGCCAAAACAAAAGGTAATATTTCATTTACGAGCCTTCCCTTCCAGCCTCCTACAGTTATTTCCATTGTCTCTGACATCCATCTCAAAATATGGTAAAAAAACCTCCTTTATTTGACTGCTACAATCTCTGGCATTTATAGAATGCTCTATGGGGAATGCATCCTAACAGCTTGCAAAATTCTAATAATGCAGGTGACAACAGGAGATAAAATCTGCATATTAAACTGTACCAAAGAGTATTTTGAGAAAACAGTTAAGAGAACTTTTAGTGCTCACACTTTCCTAGGGGAAAAAAGGCAAGCTACTTGAGATTCTTTTATTTTCTTTTTATCTCAGTCTGTAATTGATGTAAATTGATAATGCAAATGAATTCAAGATAAATACTAGCAACCACCTTTCAAAGACCAAATCACATGGCAGAAAATACGTAAGAAAAGAATGTTGATGAAACATAAAGAGAGAATAAACATGTCTACGTCTTAGCATTTCAGTTTCCAGGCTTCTGAATTGGGTATGTCCAATCACATACCAATAATTGGCAGTGAGGAACTGGCTGAGAGAAATGCTTAGTGTAAACCAATGATTCTCAAAGTATGGTCCTGGATCAACACCATCAGTGTCATCTAGGAACTGGTTAGAAATGCAAATTCTCGGTCCTCACCCCAGATCTACTGACTCAGAAAATCTGGAAGTGGGGTCAGTAATTTGAGTTTTAACATGCCCCTCAGGTGATTCTGATGTGTGCTAATATTTAAGAACCCCTGGCACAGATGAATGCTGTTCACAGATAGAACAGCTTTTATATCTAAGACTTTAAACTGTATTTTAATGTAAAAAGGATGCTATTTCATTGTAAGGGAGAGGTAGCAAAAGACTTATGGCTTATATAGTATTTCCCCTTACCTCCTAAATGTTTCTTGCCACCAAGAAAAACACACCGAGCCCATAAAATACTGATTGAAAATGCCCTTTGCAAACCATTCATTCCCGTGTTTTAAATCCTTTAATGGTGAGTGATAAAGGTAAGCATCTATTTCAAAGGTTTTTTTTCCAAGTAAAAAAATCATTTCTTTGTTTAGAAAGAGGTGAAGAAGGAGTGGTTTGCATTTACTTGGGCTGAAAACATAGAACTTGGAAGCTGAGAGAGAACATACTTCCTGCTGTGCTAAAAAGCCACAGTGGAAAGTAATGGAAATACAAATGCATCACCCTAGGGGTTATAATACATCCAGCCAGACATCGGGAGGCAGCAGAAGTAACATTTCTGGGGGAAAAAAAGGACACTTTTCAAAATATTTGTTTTCTTGACATCTTTCTTTCCTTTTTGTAACATAACTCTAATCAAACCAACACTATTTAGAAGATTTTGTTGAGCCTTACTAGAACATATTCTATTTTCATAAATATTTCAAATGCTGGAAACGATCACAAATGATGATAAAATACACACACATATGTGACACATGGTGAGATCTGTCATCTAGTTTGCTGTTTTCTAAAGACGCTGCGATGGAAAAATAAATAAAAAATAAGTAAATAGAAAAAAAGGATGACTCATGGATCCATGTTATATTCCAACCAGACACAATCATTTATCAGCTTCCTGCAGGTGGTTTCTCTTCCTGCAGGGACATGCTATAGCTCCACATCACCACGGGTAGGGGCTCGAGCCACATAACTCAAGCCCATCAGTCAACATTGGTTGCCACAGTGCCGCTTTGTCACACTGCAAAGGAAAACTGCTGACATAATGAAACAACCACATAAGTCAGGCTCCCGACCACTAAGAGGGTATCAAGACTTTAGAAGTCACCACATTAACAGTCACCTTAAAAACCACCCTATTTCATCCTGAAATTCTTTCATTTTAAATGAACCCCAATTGTGAGATTGCTAAGGATTCCATTTGAATCCTTTACAAATTAAATAAAATGGAGAAAAAAAGTGGAAAAAAGAAACCAAAAACGCAGGTAGCTCACTATATGATTTTATATTATGTTGTATGCAAATACAAGCAAAGAAAAACCAAAGATTCTAAGTAGGCCAATATTTTAAGTTCAACCCCATAAACCAAATTTTACAGTCTGTTTCCTTATAAAACCTAATCCTATGATTGAAGTTGTTCCTCAACAGGCATGTGAAACGTTGTGTGAAACATTCGCCCAATATGGATGACTCCAGAAGTTAAACTTCTCACTAAGCAGGAAGGCTGATCTATGTTGATGTTCTTCAGCTCCTAACCCTTCCAAGAAGAAAGAAAAAGTTAAATTGTGAAGGATATCAGAGTGAAAGGATGGAGCCTGGAGTCAGAAATTCTAGACTCCTTTCCCAGTCCCACCACTTACTAGAGGATCCTGAGTTTCCTCCCTTTTGATGCAAGGATCACATCCTGACCTACCCTGCTCTCTCCTAGGATTATTGTGAGGATTAACTGTATTAGAAAACATTTGCAAAAGCAAAATGTGTTACACATTATAAGGCATCATTATTATAATCAATAACATGTTATCCACAAATTACATTTGAAACTGTATTCCCCCAAAACAAACATACAATAATTTCAAATAATATTGCCCATGCATAGGGAGAGGGACTACTCTTTGTTTTTTAATTGCATTAATGGCACACAGAAACTAATTTGTTTTCATAAAATAAACTTACCTTGAATTTTTTCCCTGTCCATTAATGATGTATTATCTAGTCTGTTCCAAGAAAGGTTATAATACTTCAGCCCTGTATTTTGGCAATGGATGATTATACAACTATTCAAGTTTTATGAAGAGTTGACCCAGCCAGGAATGCACCTCCAGCTTCTTCATGACTGGCAGTCCCCCCACAGCCACCCCTTATCAGGGAACTTACTACACTCAAGCCGCTGTTTGGCAAAATTTGTGCTCTACCTTCCATAGCATAGAATACTCTCTAGCAAACAGACAGAGACTTCATTTCTAGCTCTCCTTTCCTTACATGTAAGTGGGGCCATGTGGACTAGTTCTCACCAATGGAATATGAGCTGGAGTGATATGCTTCTCCTCCAAGCCTGACCCATACAATACCCTTACCCTACTCTCCATCCTTTTTGCCCCTTAGGTTGGCTGGAAACACATACTAAGCAGGATGTAGAAGCTACCTAATGAAAATGGCAGAGCTTCCAGCAGGATGAGTTTCTGAGTGACTGCACAAAACAGAACATCCCAACTCTACACTCAACAACCAGGAAACACGTTGGACTGTGTGTGTGTGTGTGACAAATTAACAGCTATTGTGTGGAACCACTGAAATCTAGGGGTTTATTACCGGCTGGTGTTAATTTAATTATAGAGACCCTCTCCTTGCAGCCAAAGACTCTTTGAAGAACACCTCCCCTATGTCCAAGAATTCAACCGTGAGTCCAATAGAGGGCTAACTTCCATTCCCAATATTTCTATTTCCCTTCCAGATACCATGGCCCTGGACCCACAATCCTTACCAAGGACCTTCTCTTTGTTCTTGATAATCTTTTCATTAATTCACCGAATGTGCATCTTTTGAGCATGAGCTCTTCATCACTAGGAACTCCTCTCTTCTTTCTGAAGCTCTGAGCTTGGACCCCCAGCAGCTCTATCCAGTTTGTTACCACTGGTCCTGGGGTGGGGGTGTTGGCATAGGTTGGTCAAATTTCCATATCTGGGATCTTTGAAACTTGGTATAATATTTTGAGTGTTTTTGCAACAATGATGAAAACATGACTAAGTATTAAACATATCTGACATTTGGGTATGAAATTAAATTCGATGGCTTAAAATATATGTAAAAACATAAACAATGGTTTTCAAAATTCGGAATTCTTCACTCTCATAATCAAGTTGATAGAATTCTGCAGTGATAGAGAATGTAATTTTTAATTTCTCAAATTGGATTTACATTTTGCCATATACTCCTGTGACATTCTTTTACTCTCTCTTTTAGGTGCATTTATGTGCCAAGAAAATACCATTTATAATATTATGGTATTTAAAATAAAAATTAAAGACCCAATAATAGGGAAATTATTATTAAATATTATTTAGCCACACTATGAAATATTGAGTAGGCATGAAAAATAGAAATTATGATGCTTATATAGCAAAATGAAAAAGTAGGATGCAAAAAAAGTAGAATATAAAACAATCTTGAGATGTGCATATAAAAAATACTAGAAGTAAATGCAGGTTGTACCAGTATTTGGGTGATTAGTTTTACAGATTTTTTTATACTTTAATTTTATATTTATTATAAATATATTTATTTATATTTATTATATTTATATAGTTTATATTTAATTTTATATTTTAAAATTCTGTTTAATTATTTTTCATATATAATTAAAATTGATTTCAAAGTATTACCTCACAGGTATTCCAAGTGAGAATACTATGAGAGCACATTTTGGTTTTCTAGGGGGGGAAAAAAAAGATGCAGTGAGACTTTGAATTCACATCAGTATTATGAACTCTCATTACTTACTATCATTCCTATGGAAAGAGCCAGAAGTAACAAGAGGGCTTTGGACCACACATAGGTTGAGGGACGCATGTCAAGCTGACAAGAGTAAAGCCTAGGGGCCAAAGCCTGCACATGGCCTGCAAGGGAAAGTACTTGAGAGTGGCCCCTTGAGGTCCAGAAAGTCAGACCAATAGTTTTGTAGGGTAACAACGGAGAGCAGGCACATGGGAACAGCAAAAGTCAGAATAAACGTGATGAGAGATTTTCCCAGAAGCAGAAGAGCAGATGTAGGTGGATAACTAAAAGATCAAGGGATCAGAAGAGAAGCAGGATGTTCATAGGAGCCCAGTGAACAGAAAAGCAATTAAAAGATCAAATGCAGAGCAGTGGTTCACAGCTCAGACATTTGCAAACCCAGAGGCAGCAAACTATCCCAGAGTAGCTACTCTGGCGTCTTCAGGGAGAGCAGGTAATTGGAACTGATGGCTGAATTAAGGAGTGTCTTCAGGGTTGACAAAGGCAGCAGCTTCCTTTAAGCAAATGACCAGAAGCTCTTGCCCTGCAAATTCACAGACACAAAGATTCAGAGATACAGCTTTGATCTAATTGCTACAGTTCCCACTAAGTCATGATGGGCACCCCGCCCCATTACAGGATTTACTGCCATGTGCTGGGCACTTTACAGATATTATATCATTTATCTTCCAAAGGACCCTATGAGATGGGCATTGCTATATTCATGTTACAAAAGAGACAACTGAAGATTAGATCAGTTTACCAACTTGCCCAAAGTCAATAAAGAGTAAGTCAAAGAGCCAGGGTGGAGATTGCTTCTAATACACACACATTTTCAACAACACCACACTACTTTCTCTGTTGGTATAAACCATTAAAAAAGGTAACTTTACGTTTCTCAAGGTGTTTGTCCTTGTGATGCACTTTATATGCCTGTAAAATAACTGCTTTCCCTAAGAATATGTCACTTTTTTTTAAAGATCTCATTTATTTATTTGAGAGAGAGCGAGTGAGAGAGAGCATGAGCAGGGGGAGGAGAGGGGAGAAGCAGGCTCTCCGCTGAGCAGGGAGCTGGATGCGGGGCTCAATCCCAGGGTCCTGGGACCATGACCTGAACCAAAGGCAGAGGCTTAACCAACTGAGCCACCCAGGCGCCTCCAAGAATATGTCACTTTAACCCTATATTTTCCAGTAGATTTTTCATCTTTTCACATTAGAAGGCTCATTAATTTCAAGGTAAAAGGGATTTAGCTATGAGAAAAAACTTGTTGTTAGACAAGGCTTCTCAAGTCAGTTCCAAGCTGCAGCTGTTAAAAACAGCATTGTTTTTTGGCTGTAATATATTTGGGTCAATGTCAGGGACAATTTGTTGGTGACTGCAGGCTGCCAGTCTCTCTGGGGAAGGATAGCTAATTCGGGGCTGTAGGATTATAAAGGGCACTGCTGCCCCTTGGCTATAGTTCTGCAACAGTTTCTGTGTGTAACAAAGATTAAATGTGGGTCTTCATTGCTATGACTCCATCAGCTATCCCCAGTTGGTATTTATTTAGCAGAAGAACATTTATCAGTCTTTAAAATTTCTAATTATAATTTGAATACAAACTAACATTTATAGAATTACATTTCTTGAAGACACATGTTCTCAGTTACTAGATCTATAATGACCAAAAACAACAACAACAAAAAAACAAACCAAACTTCACATCTTTTCTCAAACTTTCTCAAGTCTAAATTTGAGGTTAACACTTTGTCAAAATGTCTATTGAATATTTCACATAACCCAAGCCTTAAATTTCAGCGTCTTCACTGGCAGTTGACTCTTGAGAACGGGTATCCTTTTCATGTTTTTATAATGAGATCATTAGAAACCCACTTTTCCTAACTAAAATTCTCTACTCAGGACTACCTACAGCCCTTCCGTTCCCTTTGTTGACAAGGGTATGGGCAGCTACCCACAAAGTACTAGAATGGTAACATCTGAAGGTCACATACTCTTCCTATTCACAAGGAAATGGTCATTAAAGTCATTTTATTTTCTGATAATCTTTTCTTTCCCAAGACAAGTAGCATCTGAAGTGTAATTTTTCTTTTTTCTTTAAAGATTTTATTTATTTATTTGACAGAGAGAAAGAGACAGCGAGAGAGTGAACACAAGCAGGGGGAGTGGGAGAGGGAGAAGCAGCCTTCCTGTCTAGCAGGGAGCCCAATGTGCGGCTCGATCCCAGGACCCTGGGATCATGACCTGAGCTGAAGGCAGACGCTTAACCAACTGAGCCACCCAGGTGCCCCTCAAGTGTAATTTTTTCTCAATATAACATTTTGTGACAAACATTGATGGTTAATATTTGGATTTATGCTTGCAAATCAAATATAAAATGATGACAACTATTTGGCTACATGAGCTGAGTATTTGAGTATTAGAGCATAAAAGGTAGTTCAAATAGTTCAAACATTTTTATTTGTCTTTCAGCTAGCTCTGATTTTCACAATACAGCTGACCCTTGAACAACACGGGTTTGAACTGTGCAGATCCATTATATGCAGATTTTTTTTACAATAAATACAGTACAGTACTGTAAATGTGTTTGCTCTTCCTTATGATTTTTTAAAATTTTTAAAAAAGATTTTATTTATTTATTTGGCAGAGAGAGAGAGTGAGGAGCCAGAGAGCACAAGTGGGGGAATGGCAGAGGGAAAGCAGGCTCCCCACTGAGCAGGGAGCCCAATGCAGGGACTTGATCCTGAGATGATCACCACAGCCGAAGGGAGATGCTTAACTGACTGAGCCACCCAGGAGCCCCATGATTTTTTTTTAAATAAAGATTTTATTTATTTATTTTAGAGACAGCATGCATAAGCGGGGATGAAGACCAGAGGGAGAGGGAGAAGGAATCTTAAGCAGACTTGGCGCTGAGTGCAGAGTGCTACAGGGGCTCCATCTCATGTCCCTGAGATCATGACCTAAGCTGAAACCAAGAGTTGGATGCCTAACCAACTGAGCCACCCAGGCATCCCTTCCTTATGATCTTCTTAATAGCATTTTCCTCTAGCTTACTTTATTGTTAGAATACAGTACATAATACATACAATACACAAAATATGTGTTCATCAACTATTTATGTTTCCAAAGGCTTCCAGTCAATAGTAGGCTATTAGTAGTTAAGTTTTTGGGGAGTCAAAAGTTATATATGGATTTTTGGAGTATGCAGTTGGGGGGCCCTAACTCCTGTACTGTTCAAGGGTCAATTGTATATATTTCTCTAAAACTTTAAGTTCCCATAATACCAGGTCAGTTGTGTTTTAAGAAAAACTCGATAAGTATTTCTTTACTCTATGAATTTGTAAGTAAAAAGGTCAGTTAGGATTTAATTCATTTTATAGTTTGGGGGCTTTTATTATATATTTTTTTAAATTTTATCAATTCCATTTTTTTCAGGTCCAATATTAAACCATCCTTAATAGAAAATCCAATTGTTTCAAACAAAAGAAAACAGTTTGAGTTGGATGAAGCATTTGAGAAAACTAAGTAATACATATAGCACAGTATTATTTATTTAAATATTAAATATGAGCTTTAAAGTGCTAATTATATATACTTTAGTGATAGTAATAATAACAGTAAAGTGTACTGAGCTCTTACTAGGTGCTAAGCACTGTGCTATGCTTGAACATGCACAATTAATGCAATCCTCAAAACAACAACATTAAAGGAAGTGTTACCACTATTCTTATTTTACAGATGAGGAAACTAAGGTTTAGAGATACTAAGCAATTTGCCAAAGGTCTCACAGGTGGTAAGTAGCTGAGCCTGGAGTATTAACCAAGCCTAACAAGCTCTGGAGCTCTTCCTAATATGCTATGAATTAAACGCATTTGATGAATATTGCTTAAAATGGTGGTAAGTCCTGAGACTGCCATTTTACAGTGTGATTTCTGAAACTGAAATATAAGTAATTTTTCAGCTCTCTATAGAAACCATGGGTTGTTCCCTTCAAATTCCAATCACATAGACCCAACAGTGACAAAAGGTCACCAATCAAAACTCAGGTTTTTATATTGAATAAACAGTGACCCTCTGAAAGCCAGAATTCTGTTGATCTGAAAAATTTAAGCAAATAGAATATAACTGCCACTAAGCACAGTGTACATGCAGTTTGTCTTGATGAAGACGTCTATTCTTATAAGAAAACAAATGTTTGTTAAGTTAACATGATTTATTTTGCCTTGAAATATATAATGATGCCCTTCAGTGGTTGCTAGGTAACTTATTTTAGTTTAAAAAATAAGCTAAATTACAGACTTTAGAATATTTTTCTTAATTATATAGTTTCATAAAGCAGGGAGTTAAAAAGTAAGGCACAAGGTCATGGCTTAATTTGACATGATACAGTCCTTGCTACTCCCACTTTCACTTAAGCAGAGTTGCAATAATGCTGTGTGAGCATTTTTGTAAGATAAGCTGGACCCCAGTAGTTGAAGTATCCTTTTCTACCTACACCCCAATAGTTGAAGTCTAATTTAACAACATTCATGTGATCTATAAAGAACTTATCAAACTCAACACCCAAAGAACAAATAATCCAATCAAGAAATGGGCAGAAGACATGAACAGACATTTCTCCAAAGAAGACATCCAAATGGCCAACAGGCACATGAAAAAGTGCTCAACATCGCTTGGCATCAGGGAAATCCAAATCAAAACCTCAATGAGATACCACCTCACACCCGTCAGAATGGCTAAAATTAACAAGTCAGGGAACGACAGATGTTGGCGGGGATGTGGAGAAAGGGGAACCCTCCTCCACTGTTGGTGGGAATGCAAGCTGGTGCAACCCCTCTGGAAAACAGTATGGAGGTTCCTCAAACAGTTGAAATTAGAGCTACCGTTCGATCCAGCAATTGCACTACTGGGTATTTACCACAAAGATACAAATGTAGGGACCCGAAGGGGTACGTGTACCCCAATGTTTATAGCAGCAATGTCCACCATAGCCAAACTGTGGAAAGAGCCAAGATGCCCATCGACAGATGAATGGATAAAGAAGATGTGGTATATATACACAATGGAATATTATGCAGCCATCAAAAGGAATGAGATCTTGCCATTTGCAACGACGTGGTTGGAACTGGAGGGTGTTATGCTGAGTGAAATAAGTCAATCAGAGAAAGACATGTATCACATGACCTCACTGATATGAGGAATTCTTAATCTCAGGAAAGAAACTGAGTGTTACTGGAGTGGTTGGGGGTGGGAGGGATGGGGTGGCTGGGTGATAGACATTGGGGAGGGTATGTGCTATGGTGAGCGCTGTGAATTGTGCAAGACTGTTGAATCACAGATCTGTACTTCTGAAACAAATAATGCAACATATTTTGAGAAAAAAGAAAAAGAAGAAGATAACAGGAGAAGAAGAAAAGGGGAGTATGTCAGAGGGGGAGACGAACCATGAGAGATGATGGACTCTGAAAAACAAACTGAGGGTTCTATAGGGGAGGGGGGTAGGGGGATGGGTTAGCCTGGTGATGGGCATTGAGGAGGGCACGTTCTGCATGGAGCACTGGGTGTTATGAACAAACAATGAATCATGGAACACTGCACCAAAAACTAATGATGTAATATATGGTGATTAACATAACAATAAAAAAAAAGATGAAAGTACTTTGAAAAAAAAAAAAAAAAACAACATTCATGTGAGCCTTCTGGTATGAAAGTTCTAAATAGACTAATTTGGGGCACCTGGGTGGCTCAGTCAGCTAGGTATCTGACTTGATTTTAGCTCAGGTCATGATCTCAGGGTCATGAGATCCAGCCCCACATCAGGCTCCATGCTCCGTGGGGGGTCTGCTTGAGATTCTCTCTCTCTCCCTCTGCCTTTGCCCCTCCACCCTGCACCAGCACTCTCTCTCTCTCAAATGAAATGAAATGAAATAAGATAAAATAAGTAGACTAATTCACCTATGTTTCCTTCATTTGGTTTGAACAATGTCTCAATTCTTGTGGATTCCTGGTTAAGACTTAGCAGGGCAAGAAGTCTTTTACCACACTTTGACTCTTATCTCAGACTAATCCATGATTAAGAGCCTGCTCACCATGCATCCATTTCTATTTGCCATAGACACCAAATATTTGTTCTGATTCTTCTCTTTCTGTGACAGTCATACTCATCCAAACCCAAGTTTCTCTCCCTAGTTCAATCACTAAAGATTCCACTTCTTCCCCCGATGTTGCTGTCTTTGTGAAAATATCTTTTTTTTCTTATAGTCCCTTTAAGCCAGCTCTCTTGCTCATTCTTTCCCCTTGCTTGAATAAATCACCTGGCTGGTTGTTATGTTTTCTTTGGTAGTTCGTAATAATGATACTTTTCTCATAATGGTATGGAATCTATTTCTCTCTCCTTGAATTGAGGCCGGCCATCTGACCAGCTTTGTTCAATGTGACTTTGGCAACATGACATAAGCACACCCCAGAAAAGCACACTGTACAATGAGTCTTGCCTGTTTGCTGCTCTTAGAACTCTGAGCTGCCACAAGAATAATCCTGGAAAATTCAAGAAAAGACCCATGTGGTGAGAAGCCCCAGTTGCCCCAGCTGTATCAGATGAAGCCATCATACGCCGGCTTGCTGACAGCCATACATAAAACCCTAAGAAACAGTCACCTGGCTGACTGGCAGCTGACCCCAAACATGAATGAGCCCATGGTGCAGCGATGACCTGCCCTGATGAGGCCAGCCCAATCATCAACCCACAAAGTTGTGACCTCAATAAATGGTTGTTATCTTAAGTTAGGGAGTTTGGGGTTAGTTGGTTTTGTAGCAAAAGCTTCCTAATACATTTTCCAATAACTCAAAATAGACGTGGATGTGCTAACAGAATCAGTAGCTAATAGCTCTGGACTAGCTGGCCTAAAAGATCTCCATAATATGGACTATAACCACACTCAGCCATATGGTTTCTGTTTATGGATCAGTGGCTAACAGAATATAGATCTAATAAGCAAGCTAATACAGTTCCTCAAAGAAAATAGCCTTGATCATGAAAACTTGTTCAAAGGAAGGGCCACAAAGTGGTGTTTAATATATTTCATTTAGGAAGAACTCTAATAATGAAAGCAGGGGGAATCCCTATGGTCCAGGGAGAAGAGAGAAGTATCACAACTGACTCTTCCATATGGAAGGACAGATGCCACAATAAAGTGCTAACGCTTGATTTTGGTTAGCTTAATCCTTGCTTTATATAGTTTGTTGGTCCTCCTGCCTGAAAACAATGCTGTTGACCATGTAGAGGTGAACGGAATATTCCTAAATGTCATTCCATGCTTTCCACCTTAAAGAATAGAAACTATCAATTAAAAGGATCCATTTGATCACTGCCTTTGTTTTTATTTTATTTATTCACTTATTTTTTTAAGTAGGCTCCACGTCCAACATGGGGCTTGAACTCATAAACCTGAGATCAAGAGTCACATGCTCTGTTGACTGAGCCAGCCTTTAGATGCAGAAAGTCACTGTATTGAGTCAGGGTCCAGTTGGGAAAAGAGAATCCACTCTTGATGTTTTACATAAAAGGAATTAAATATGTGGCCACTGAGGACAAAAAAGATGGAACAATCATGAAGACAAACAGGGAAAGTTTCACCCAGGTGTTAGAGCAGAAAGCCGCTATGACTTCTGCAGCAAGAGGGAAAATGAGTGTGGTATTCGGAATCCTAGAAGCAAGATTTAAGTGATGGAAGTTAGAGCTGGTAGGATAGGAGCCCACAGAAGGGGAGACACGCCTACTGCATAAATGCCAACCTACCACTTCAGAGCAATCACTCATTAAAACTATTTCCTGATACAACAGAAAAAAAGGCAGAAGGCAGATTTTGTACTTTTCGTACTTTTTTTGAAACATACACTAAAATGTATGGAAAACCTGCCTTCCTCCTCTCTCAACGAATGCCTGATCTCCTTTACTCTGTTTCTAACATAACCTCTGCACCATAAGCTCCTCTCTGGGTGGCATTTTAATCATTTCTTCTTCCTTGCTTCTGGGCCTTTCAGTTGAAAGAGCTGGACTCCCACAAGGTGTACTCAGAAAGGCGCTTTAATTTTTCTCTTCAAAAACAGTCCTCTGGATTTGTTCTTTCCTCTTCTCTAAATGAAATATTGGATCAGATGTACATATTTTCTCATGATTTTCGGATAATAAGTAGTTCTTTAGTTCCTGCATTATGAAAACTTGCGCAATCAATGACTTCTGTAAATCCAGTCTAGCTTCGGGGCATTGCATTCACTGTTCCCTCTGCTCATAATGCTCTTCCATCAGTAAAGTGTCCACATAACCCTTTCATTCATCTCTGTGCTAAAATACCACAACTTCAGAGAAGCCATCCTTAAATTCCTTGATAGAATACTTTCCCCACTGCAATTCTGTCACCATCTAACTCCACATGTTGCTTTACTTTCTTCACATGCTTACCACAACCTGAGGCACTATACACTTCTCTCCCAATTCCCTCCATCCCCTCAATAAAATGTAAGCTTCCTGTCATTCATCACTCTGTCTTGTTCATTACTGTATCTTCAGTGGCTTGGACAATGTCTAGCCCATAGGAATAAATATTGATGGGATAAATAAATGCCGATGGGGTAAAATGAATAATGAGGAATGCATGATACCACAGAGCACATACAGTAAATATCATACCAATCTTACAACTTCTTTGTTGTTACAGCTCTACTAGAGAAGATTATATTGCAGTCAATTTAATTATTTCTTGGAGATAATTATCTCCAAAGATCATAGAAAATTTATCCTCCTGATCCTGACAAATTGTTGCAGATAAAAAAATGGCAACAGTTACACTAAAAGATACAAAGCATACACTATTTAGTCGAATTACTTGATTCTGGCTGGAAGACCTTTTCTTTCTTTGAACATGAAGAGACCCAGTGGGAAATGCCTGGCTTGCATGTCTGTTTTTGTCAAACATTCAACAGTAACTGATAATCTCTACATCTGTTATTTATTTGACAACTCTCCAGAGGGCCATACAAGTGGAAATTTCAGAGAAGCCCTAAACAAACTCTGCAGTTCTGTGCAATGCCAGGAAGAATTTCTAACTGTTATAGATGTGTTAGGTTTAATTCAATCATTCACACAAATGGCAACTTAGTGCTCCATTCTTCTGCTTAAAGTATATAATGTGAAATTCTGTGATGTGTCCACCACTATTGTATTTAAAAATAAAAATTAATTACACATTGAAATTAAGCCACTCCACTCGGGGAGGAGGCAAAAGTCAATGAAAATTTGCAGCTGGTCAGGAAGTAAATCCAGGGTGGAGAGATTTTTGCAGAGCTCAGGAAGACAGGAAGATTGTAAGGCATGAAGGAAGACATTTAGATTTTTTTGTGATGTTTTCAAGATTGTGACAACTGGAATGAAAAAGATGCAACCTATCTCCCTAAGCTTATATTACATAACTAAACTCAATGATCTCAGAAAGTAATGAGCTGGATTTGGCTTGAATTTTTAAAAGCCATTAAATGATCTATTCTGTAAATAATATGTATGCTGCAATACATGCGTTAGGCATAAAATGGAAAACACCAAGACCATAAAATAGAGACAAAATATTTATGCATTTCTTTACGTGACAACGGGTTTTCATTTACAGTTTTGAGTTAAAAATGTCCGTTTTCTGAATGTGAACAGATATCTGAAAATTGCTTTTTACAAGCTATTCACTTTAGTACACAACAGATGAAGCAAAACCCCATGGACCGTCACTCTATATTCATGCAAGGGGGAAAAAAAAAAGCAAGACATACAGGTTATCCCACTGGGCACTAACTAATCCTTTGAGGAAATTTAATCCATGCTTGTGACCATCATTTATTTTAATGGAATCCCTGAACAAGAAGTTGTTCTTCCAGTATAATTTTTAGATCAAAGTAAAATCATTTATCTTGAAATTTCATGACAGAAAAACATCTGCAGTAAAACACTAGAGAGCACTCCTCACTAAGGTATCAAAGTAACGGCTAACCTCCAAAGCCAGCTGAAGTACAAGCAGTATAAGTCATTTGGGCCTCCAAAAACATCTTACACCTTCTCAACTGATTGAATGATTAACTTCTTGATGAGTGAATAAATGATTGAAGCTCTTGATAAGAATCAAAGACATGATCTCTTTACATGCCAATAAGACTAAGAAGTATCAGCCTATAGAAGAGATTATTGGAGGATTCTCTCTTGAAGAAGTTTTAAACGTTGGCATAGATACAAAATGTGAAAATTATGGGAAACATTAACTGGCTAAACATCTGCTGAAATTTTCATTCAATTAAAAGCAGAGCATCATAAAACCTCAACTTGGCTTCCTTAACATGTCATGGCTCAGAGGTGAAGGGGGGACTTCTGCTCTGGATATGATTAAGAATCACCAAGAATTAAGGAAACAAAGTCAAAATTCAATGATTCTATATTACACACTAGGCACAGTGCTTAAAAAAAAAAGCTATATGAGAAATCCAAGATCCCCATCAGACTGAAAAAGAGTATGTACAATCAACGGAAAGAAGAAGTGGCACATAACTAAGGAAACATACTTTTAAAATCCTCTATAAAAAGCATGAAGCCCAGTATAAGAATTGTTTAAACATGGTAATTAGTTACATTCTAAAGACAGAACTTAAGTGAGAGAAGGTAAAAACACTCAACTCCTATTTTCCTTCCAGCCTCTCTACCAAAAATAATATAGTAATCATTCATGCACATACTCCCTGAGTTCAGAGTCCAATCTTCCAATAAATTATAACCTCTCTAAGTCAAATTATCCTGAAAACTTAAAAAAAAATCAACTAAACAGGGTAAATACAGTACATATAAAACTCTTAGAATAATATCTAGTACATGGTTAAATACTAGTTAAGTGTTACCTATGATCATCATCATAATCTTCGTTCTTATTATTAAGATATATTAATCTTCGAGTGTTTACTGATTGGAGTAAATGTTACAGGAAATATTTAGAATTTTCTACCCATACCTCACACACCACTGTAAGTTGGCTACCATTGGAATACAGATGAACTCTCCTTTTGTTCCTTCCTTTCTTTAGTTTAGCTAAATGGCTCTCCTCTGAATATTAAGAACTTCTATGTATATGATATATGAAGTAAAAGTGTATGTATATATGACACATAACCATATACAACATGTTTGGGGGCCAATTATGCGATTTTAAGTGTTTTTCCCTTCACTATGCACATTTTTTCATGTCACAATGGACTTTAGAAATTACACTCAACAAAAAAGGGACTCAAATATAACTAGAAATCTGGAAATAGCATCATTCAGTGTCACTGGAACAACTGAAAATCAGAGAAAATACAGAAAAAAAATTTACAGAAAAAGTTTTCTAGATACTTTAAACATACTAAAATCCTCAAGTACACATTACTGATTTTCCAAAGTCCTTGAAAAAATACATTTTAAAGCAGTATAGAGACAACAATGACAACAACAACACACTTGCAAGAAATAGAGGCTTATCCAAGTTAAAAACTGGGGAAAATGTGTATTTACAGATCTCTAGCTTGATGTGGACTTAGGGAAAAAATCTAGTGTGACATGCTGTGCAATTGATCTGTGAGCACTTACAAATTAAAAGGTGTATCCAGCAATTGGATTTGTTTACTAGGAACAAGTCAATTCAAATTAACACCATATCATTGCAATTGGGTTAGTAGGTATTCCTTGGCTTGTAGACCCATCACTCCATTCTCTGCCTCCAAGGGCACACTGTCTTTTCCCTGTGTACCTGTACCCAAACTTCCCTCTTCTCAAAAGGACACAGGTCATTAGATTAGGCCCACCCTAATCCAGTATGATCTCATCTTAACTTGACTACATTGGCAAAGACCCTATTTCAAAACAAGGTCACATTCATGGGTACAATAGGTTAGGAATTCAACATATCTTTTTGGGGGACACAACTTAATCCCCAAGAGTACTATATTCCAGGCATTTTACATTATGTTGCCTCAATTAATGGTTGCCATAAACTCAGTGAAGTAGATCTCATTTCCTTCTAACTGATGACAAACAATTCTTGATAAGATTAAGTTACTTTTTTTAGAATGACATAGCAAGTAAAAGGCAGTCTTGATTTAAATACAGAACTGCCTGATTACAAAGTCTACGTTTCTGAAACTGGGGTATGAACACCCTGGAGTTACAAAAAAGTATGGTCATCAGTGGTACAAGAATCTTTTTGGTTAACATGGTCCATATTCATGGAAATCAACTTTATCTACTGACAAGTGACTTAAAACATTAGTTTTACATTAAAATTAAAACATTTTGTAATGGAATGCAAAATTTACAGAGGGTATTATAAACAATTTTCACTTCAAATATATTTCTCAGGTCCAGAAGACTGATGTTTGGCAAACACTTAAGTAAATATTCACTCCATCAGTCTATAGATACTTTTTTAAGTTAAAAAGAAATTAGAGAAGTGTTGCTGGAATGATAGGTGTTTTTGTTTATAGGATGGATCATCATTTGTAAGGCTCTTGTGGAAAAAGTCCAGGAAAAGATGAAATTATTTAAATCTAAACTGATAATAAGCCAAAATACCCTATAATTTGTCCTCATTAGTTGATCTTTTAACAGAAACACACAAGATTGAGATTGAAAATCTTAAGTTTGGCATGATAAATCAACAGTTTTATAACTTTACTTGGTGGCAAAATTTCATGCTCTCACTAATCAATAGGTTAGGTATACTTTATGAAAATGCCCGATTCTAATCCCATTTCCTTAAGGGAATTCTAGATCTTCCAAAAGCTAGGACTAATCACATGTCCTATTTTCTTTCTTCTTTTTTTAATTTAATTTTATTATGTATGTTAATCACCATACATTACATCATTAGTTTTTGACGTAGTGTCCCATGATTCATTGTTTGCGTATAACACCCAGTGTTCCATGCAGGACATGCCCTCTTTAATACCCATCACCAGGCTAACCCATCCCCCCACCCCTCCCCTCTAGAACCCTCAGTTTGTTTCTCAGAGTCCATAGTCTCTCATGGTTCATCTCCCCCTCCGACTCCCCTCCTTCATTCTTCCCCTCCTGCTACCTTCTTTTTTTTTTTCTTTTTTTTAACATATATTATTTGTTTCAGAGGTACAGGTCTGTGATTCATTAGTCTTGCACAATTCACAGCGCTCGCCATAGCACATACCCTCCCCAGTGTCTATCACCCAGCCACCCCATCCCTCCCACCCCCCACCACTCCAGCCACCCTCAGTTTGTTTCCTGAGATTAAGAATTCCTCATATCAGCGAGATCATATGATACATGTCTTTCTCTGATTGACTTACTTTGCTCAGCATAATACCCTCTAGTTCCATCCACGTTGTTGCAAATGGTAAGATATTGTTTTTGTTTTTTTTTTTTTAATTTATTTATTTGACAGAGCGATAGCGAGAGCAGGAACACAAGCAGGGGGAGTGGGAGAGGGAGAAGCAGGCCTCCCGCTGAGCAGGGAGCCTGATGCGGGGCTTGATCCCAGGACCCTGGGATCATGACCTGAGCCGAAGGCAGATGCTCAACGACTGAGCCACCTAGGCACCCCAAGATATTGTTTTTTGATGGCTGCATAATATTCCATTGTGTGTGTGTGTGTGTGTGTGTATACATTCCATTGTATATTCCATTGTGTGTGTGTGTGTGTGTGTGTGTGTGTGTGTGTGTGTGTGTGTATACCACATCTTCTTTATCCATTCATCTGTTGATGGACATCTTGGCTCTTTCCACAGTTTGGCTATTGTGGACATTGCTGCTATAAACATTGGGGAGCACGTACCCCTTCGTATCACTACATTTGTATCTTTGTGGTAAATACCCAGTAGTGCAATTGCTGGGTCATAGGGTAGCTCTATTTTCAACTTTTTGAGGAACCTCCATACTGTTTTCCAGAGTGGCTGTACCAGCTTGCATTCCCACCAACAGGGTAGGACGGTTCCCCTTTCTCCACATCCTCGCCAACATCTGTCATTTCCTGACTTGTTCATTTTAGGCATTCTGACTGGTGTGAGGTGGTATATCATGGAGGTTTTGATTTGGATTTCCCTGATGCTGAGTAACGTTGAGCACTTTTTCATGTGTCTGTTGGCCATTTGGATGTCTTCTTTGGAAAAATGTCTGTTCATGTCTTCTGTCCATTTCTTGATTGGAACATTTGTTCTTTGGGTGTTGAGTTTGATAAGTTCTTTGTAGATTTTGGATACTAGCCCTTTATCTGATTATGTCATTTGCAAATATCTTCTCCCAGTCTGTCGGTTGTCTTTTGGTTTTGTTGACTGTTTCCTTTGCTGTGCAAAAGGTTTTTATCTTGATGAAGTCCCAGTAGTTCATTTTTGCCCTTGCTTCCCTTGCCTTTGGGGATGTTTCTAGGAAGAACTTGCTGCAGCTGAGGTCGAATGAGAACGGAAGAACTCCAGCAGTAGGGGAATACAGCACATAGAATTCATGGCTTTTTTCCCCCATGATTCTTTAGTCTTTCAAAGTTAATTTTTTTTTTTTAAGATTTTTATTTATTAGAGAGAGAGAGACAACGAGAGAGGGAACACAAGCAGGGGGAGTGGGAGAGGGAGAAGCAGGCCTCCTGCGGAGCAGGGAGCCCGATGAGGGGCTCGATCCCAGGACCCTGGGATCATGACCTGAGCCGAAGGCAGTTGCTTAACCGACTGAGCCACCCAGGTGCCCCTTTCAAAGTTAATTTTTAATTTTCTTTTTTTCTTTCTCTATTTTTTTGAATTTTTCTTTTTCCCTTTTTCAACCAACATCTTATCAATCAGTTTTTTTAAAACCTTTTTTATTTTTCATTTTTAGAGTTATATTCCATCCCATTTTCTTTTATCAGGAAGTCTTAAGGCACTGGAGCACTTTTCTCATCAAAATGGCTCTTTGCTCTCTCCCCAGGCACACTGCTACCTAATTATTCTTCAGCTAATGTTTGGTTAAAATGACACCCCACTTCCCTAAGGGTATTCATTTATTCTTCATTCATTCACAATCTTTATTATGCATATAATTATTATTATGCTAGGTACTATATGACTGGCTGATAAAAGTATAAAAAGATGGTCATTCACCTCTATCCCAAATACAGAAATTTGGGGGGGGTTTCCTTCTACCACTTTGTTGTTTGTCTCTACCTGTTAGCATCTATCTGTATGCTCACTATCTAGTTCTCTGGCTTTCTCTCCATGATTTACTTGTTGTTTCTCTTTTTTGTGGTTGTTTTTGTTTTTTGTTTTTTCCATTCACCAGCTTTCAAGCAATATGGCTTTGGAGGAATTGCACATTTTCTCTCTCAGCTCTCAGGGAACATACTGAACACATATTATAAGGCACAACCTGTGTGCTTTTAGTTCTATTTTTCCACAGAGGTCATTTGTTTGGGTGCCCTGGGCTTTCTGTGTCACTTATGTCACATGTAGAGTGAGTTGGAACTGTAGTTTCCCAGATAGGAGGATTTAATGCTTCTTGTGGCCAAACGATAGCAAGTTGCTGAAGTTCGGGGCAAACATAAACTTAGGCATATGCAAGAGAGAGTTTTAGATAATAAATTTTTAGCAATATGTTAAATATAAAACCCCAAATTTCCTCTGTCATTGAACTCCCTGTGGAGCATAGGTTAAGAATGCCTTAATAGTAAAACAGCAATAGTGCTATTCTAAAAAGAACCTTAAAATAAAAATTGTAAGAACATTGTAAAGAGGTTTTGAGAACGACAACCAGGAAGACATTTAAATGACTGCTTAAATATGATTATCTATCTTAGTCCCTAAAGGTATCTATCCCACCAGGGGAAAGGTATACTATATCCATTTTTTAGACATTCATTTTTGTGTGATTAAAGTAAATTGTGATACCTTTAAAAATGTACATTGTAACTATAGACTCTGAGGCTAGTTCAATCATTTCCATAGAATCTGTGGTAAGTCATAAAAACTGAGGCAATTAGGGGCGCCTGGGAGGCTCAGTCGGTTAAACATCTACCGTCGGCTCAGGTCATGATCTCAGGGTCCTGGGATCGAGTCCCAAGTCAGGCTCCCTGCTTAGCGGGGAGTCTGCTTCTCCCTCTGTTTCTGTCCCTCCCCCACCTGTACAAGCATATACTCTCTCTCAAATAAATTAATAAAAAATCTTTAAAAAAAAAACTGAGGCAATTATTCCACAATATCTAAAGTATCCATGAAAAACTATTTGTATGAGAAAACTGGAAAGTAAATTCTCCATTTCCATTGAATCATATTAGAGAATGGGTGATGCATTCAAAAGGTGACTGAACTTCATGCCAGTAGCTGATTTTTAAAAGGCAAAAGTATGTTGTATGTTCCAATAAAATGTTCCAGGAAAGAACTAGTTCTACTTGAAAGAGAACTAACAAGCTGGTCTGCTTTTCCTTCTGTGACTACAAACACCAACAGGTAGTACCAAAATCTCCTTATCACAGGGTTTTTCTTTTTACACACTGAGTTGGTGTCCCTTCTGCTCCTTCCTCCTATCACTATTCACTTGATCAACCTTGACCCGGGTGGGACAGAGTCATTATATGTATGGAAACAGGCCTCTCTAAATTGAACTGATGTTCTAGCAAAATCAAGAAAGAATAATGTCCTTGAAAAATTTTCAACCACATATGTTTTGATACACATTTACTGATTTTTATTTCCTGTTTTACAATTTAGGTCTTTAATTATTCAACTCTTGTAAAATCCTATACCTACAAATGTAAATCTTGCAACAACAGTAGTCACATTGTGAGCCCTTGCTACATGCTAGGACTTATATTAGGGACTTTATATATAGTATCTAATGTAATGCTCACAGTGAAACTACAAGGCAAATATTATTATCCCAGTTTTACAGATGAGGAAACAGCAACTAAGAGAACTTAAGTAGCTTGAGCAGTGTCAAACAACAAATGGTCATTATGTGAATCCAGTCTGCCTATTTTCACATCTGTGTTCTTTCCACTGAACTAGGGAATTTATGGTTTGTTTTTACTTTCAAATTCTTTAAATGCAAACTGTTCAATCTATTTTCATAGGCAAGGGTAAAATGTTGTTATTAAACAGAAGGAGCAATCTGATCTATAAATTATGCAAAGGAGAAAAATCTCATAGAATGGTAAGCTGGGTTTCTCTCTGAAATGTTGTGAATAGTAAGGCAGTGGAAAAATCCATTTTTAATCAAGGTCTTTTAGCTATACCTAAGCCAGTTATCAAGGGAAAGCATACATTTTTATGATGAATATTATTTTCAGAAAAAGAGTATAAAATCCAAATATTATTATAAAATGAAATTGATCCAATCACCAAAAACTATTTAGACACCAGAAGCCAGAGAGTAAAAAGAATATATTATTTGTAAGTTGCATTCTCTCTCTGTTAAAATTATTTGTTTCATTGTTTCTTTTTCCTCTAACAAACACATTTATGCACATTTTGATAAGTGATGCCCATTTGGAAAGCATTTTATATTTCTAAAACAAGTAAATAAAGGGGCACCTGGATGGCTCAGTTGGTTAAGCGACTGCCTTTGGCTCAGGGCATGGTCCCAGGGTCCTGGGATGGAGCCCTGCATCAGGCTCCCTGCTCAGAGGGAAGCCTGCTTCTCCCTCTCCCACTCCCCCTGCTTGTATTCCCTCTCTCGCTGTCTCTCTCTCTCTGTCAAACAAATAAATAAAAAATCTTTTAAAAAAATAAATAAATAAATAAAGACTTGCCAACTTTCAGTGAAGCACAATATATTTAGCCCATAAGAAGTCACAAACAATATGTCAGCTTCAATACTTTCTAGACACACATGCTATGCTGTTGGTTTTATATTATATTTACAATATGGCAATATTATTATTTATGTATATTTTCCCATATGTAATTAGTAGTCTATGTGGAAATAAGCAATTCTGAAAATAAGTTATTTTGAAACATCCTGCTGACAAACATATAATTTGTGATTGCTACTTACATACAAAACCTCATTTTGTTTTAAAATAAAAATAAAACATAAGAAAATATGCCAAAAGCCACTGTTAACCACAATTCTATAGTTTCTACATGGGGGTGGTTTATTTCTGGCTTTCCAGAATATTATGGAAAAAAATTATGTGGCACTGTGTTCAGTATACAGGCTACTAACTTTATTTAGCTATTCATCACTGTGAAAAGAGTTACTCTCCTTAAAGTTATATAGTGCTAGCTATTTTACTCCCAGCTAATAAAGTGTTATAAAATAATAGTAATTTAATAGCTAACACCTAGACAGATTTCGTGTGAGCCAAACATTCATGTGAGCCCTTATATGAATTAAATCATTAAGTCTTCACAACAACTTTGTGAAGTAGGCACTATTTTTATCTCTTACACAGAAAAAAAGGTTAAAAAAAATTGTCCAAATCGGACAGCTAGTGTGTGGAAGAGATCAGATCTGAACCCAGGCTACCTGGCTCAGAGGTTTAATACTCTGCCACACTGCTTCAAGATTATTTATGAATCTTTTAAACCTAGCCCAATACTCCAGTAAGCTCTCCTTCCTGGCAGTACTGATGGTCTTCCTAATGTATGTGGATTGCAGTAAACATCAACTCATGCAAAGATTTAGCCGAAAAGAGAGTTTATTTTGAAGATTCAGAGATTTGTCTGTCCTAAGGGCAGCGTGCTGGGTCTGGAAAACCCAGAAACAGATAATTGAAATCAATCGGAAAGCACTTGGGGAAAAAAGCTTGCTCTTTCCTTTCCTCTCTTCTCTTTTCTCCTCTGTTCCCCTCTCCTCTCCCCTCCTCTCCTCCTCTCCTCTCCCCTCCTCTCCTCCTCTCCTCTCCCCTCCTCTCCTCCTCTCCTCTCCCCTCCTCTCCTCCTCTCCTCTCCCCTCCTCTCCTCCTCTCCTCTCCCCTCCTCTCCTCCTCTCCTCTCCCCTCCTCTCCTCTCCCCTCCTCTCTTCTCCCATCTGTCTCTGTCTCTAATGTCTTTCATGCCTATTTTCCCCACTTCATTCTTCACTAATGGGGCTAAACTGGCTTCCTCTGTTCTGCATGTCCATGGCAAATCCAGATCTGTTATTTCTGAGCTAATAGCCAATACCTATAGCTAACTTACACTCATGGTCCACAATTTCTAGGCAGAAGAAATAAAATTGGCATAGCCTGGATCAAAAATCCACCCTTTATCGAATCAGAAGTGACCAGTGTTGGCAAGGTTTCACCGCATGCTACCTACTCAGTAGACTGTGGGAAAAACACTCACAGAAGTGAAGGAAGCCAACAAGCACCCATGACAGTTCTACTCCAGTATTTAATAGCAATCCAAATGTTCCAGTTAGCTCAGGAAGTTTCCTTTGCGATCAACACACAAAAGTAAATTACATAGGCGTGCCTGGCTGTCTCAGTAAGAAAGGCATGCCACTCTTGATCTTGGGGTCACGAGTTCAAGCCCTACATTGGCTGTAGAGATTACTTAAATGAATAAATAAAAACTTTAAAAAATAATTTTTTAAAAAGTCAATTACTGTGTAATATTTGTGTTTACATTTTTATGGGTCTGGCTAGCCACAGTTAATTCAGTTTTTATTAAACAATAAAATAATTCCTACTGCTGTAAATGACAAAATATATTATTTCTAGATTCTGAGTTACATTATGATTAATTCAAAAAACCTCCAAGAGTCAGAAAATGCACTAAATGAGGAAATAGAATCCAGTGGATATAAATATATAACTGAATATGTAAATTGAAAATATAAGCTGAATGTATTTGAAAGTCGATGTGAAAAAGGAAAAAAAATGCAAACAGTTATGGCACCAAACGTGGACAAATCACTCAAGTATTCTAGGTTTTTGCCATCCTATAATTTGACTTATACATTTTGAAGGCCTCTCTACTTTTAAAATTATATGGCACTTTTTTCCCCTCCTACAAGTATAGTATTTGAGGAAATGATCTTAAATCTAAAGAGAATTTCCTTCAAACAAAATGATTCATTTACTATATAAAGACATGCATGGAAAAGAAAACCATTCTTCCCACCTGTATACTACCAGTAAAAAAATAAATAAAGAAATAGAAATTATATATTTTTGGGGTTTTCCCCCAAAGTAATTTCTATAGCTTATAATACGTTTATTCATCTTAAATCTGAATTTTGAGATTCCAGTTGGCATTTAAAGAGTACTAAGTCCCTGAAGATAACATTTTGTTATGCCAAAAGTTTTTAATGAAATAATTTCAGATACATCCAAAGGCATTTGAGACCAGGGGAAGAGCATATTGACTTTACTGTCACTGAGCAGTAAGTATGAAAAGAACTTTTCATTCCTTGATTTGTGCATTGAATTTATACTTTTTCTCAGATCTTTTTCTTAGTGTTTTAAAATATAAGGTCCTTGCTCAAATTAATGCAGCCATTTGGCAAGATCAGCACCGAAGGAAAACATACACTGACACCTGTGCAGATAATGTGTAGAAGCAAAATTAGAGTAGAGAGAAGTATAATGAAATGGTCATGACAACAACTTTTGACTCTAAGCCCAAAATAAATTACGAAAAAAAATAAGAAAATATGGCAGTAGTTCTAAAGTAAATTTAATAAAGACTTCTGTGCCTTTCTATTCCCTGTTGATTTGGTTTTCATGACCACCTACCTTTTGGGATAATCTTTACTGTATTTTCCATAGCCCCTGTTTCATGGTCTACACAATGTAAAAACAACAAATGGTTCATTCAGTCTAATGGCTGATCAGCTAGTCAAACTACTGGTGTTGTGGAACTAAATTAGTGGAACCAATTCACAGAGTAAGCACCATCAGTCCAGAAGCCAATTTCAGGTGTAGCACCATCCTAATTAAAGCGGGGTAAGTAAGAAAAATAATTCAGAGAAATTTTGCCATCAATAAAATATCAAGTCAAACTTTCAGAGGTAATTTTTTAAAACAACTGAAAACAACTAGAATATAATGACAGAAATAACAGTTAAGAATAGGAATCACGGCGCCTGAGGGGCTCAGGCATTAAACGTCTGCCTTCGGCTCAGGTCATGATCCCAGAATCCTGGGATCGAGCCCCGCATCAGGCTCCCTCCTCAGCGAGAAGCCTGCTTCTCCCTCTCCCACTCCCCCTACTTGTGTTCCCTCTCTCACTGTGTCTGTCTCTGTCAGATAAATAAGTAAATCTTTAAAAAAAAAAAAGAATAGAAATCACTTGTTTCAGAGATAGGAATAAAGGTAAGGGCAGTTTTACGATGAAATCACTTACTATACAGCCCAGCACCATATGTATATCCATACGGTGGATGAGTATTGCTAAATCCAGAGGGCACCTCTATGTGCCACTCAGAAAGACATTACTAGAAAATTTCAGACCTGCATATTCATGCAAACCCAGGGACTCTAAACAGAAACAAAAGAAGAGAAGCTTCCTTTTTAAGGCACTAGGGTAGGTCAGCTGAAACTGGTAGAAAAGGGCAGCTATGGCTAAATAAGAATCTGAAGCAGAGACAAGGAATACAGAAAAAAAAAATTATGGTTGACTCAGAGAACGAGAGAAGAAAGGATCTATGACAAGGGTAGTCCAGATCTGGGGAATTATATGGAGGGAGCAATCTCCCCATGAGCTTCATTTTCCATACTGGACTCAGGTGGATTTTTTAGCTGCTGACATTACGTTGTTTAATTTTCTTTATGTCCAAAATGTGTGCCTTTTCTTGCTCTCAAGATGACTAGGCTATGAAAGCAGAGATAAGGATGGCATACTGAAAAAGATCAAATGAACCAAGCAATATGACTGCCAGGTTCTTTCCATAAAGAAGCGAAGAGGCAGACACCAGGCCCAACCTGCATGGAAATCTTAATGAGATTCTAAACTAGAAGAAATCGGAGGAGAACAAAACAGACTCTTTTACTGAGAAGTCTGTTTAGCAGATTTGGAGGTGAAAGGAGCAAAAAGACGGTTAAGATTTCAAAAGTAGCCAAAGAAAAGAAAGACAATTAGTACATAGCAGAGGAAATACTCAAACACCCAGAAGAAAAAAAGATATGAGGAATAGAAATTAAGTTGACTAAATTATGGGTCTCTGGTAGCTAGTGAATGAACAGTTTGTTTTGAAAAAAGTATACAAATTTTAAAATTTCGAACACATAAAGTATGCCTCACTTGGTGATTCAAATATTATTAAAATTTTAAGTTTTATATCCTTCCCTGATCCAAAACTCACATTAAACCTTCAGGAAGAATCAGTTCAAATCTGTTTCCTCAAGAAGCCTTGGACAAACCATCCTGCATCCCCAGAATTTAATCCTCACAAAGCTCTGTCCAGTGCATTTTATGACCCCATCTTCCAGCCCTCCAAATACACTGCCTTTGTCCAGGTTAATAATGACTTCCAAGTGTTAGATTCACTGGCCAATTTTCAGTTCTCATCCACTTGACTTGTCAACAGCTTTTGATGTAGCTGATCATGTTCTGCTCCCTGAGCGCCTTCTTCACTTGGCTTCCAGGATAACACATTCTTAGGTTTTCTTCCTGCCTCCCTGGCTGCTTGGTTGCTTGCTATTTCTTGGTCTCCACTAATGTTTTTTCCTCATCTCTCTGACCCCTACCCATTGCTATTCCTCCAGTTTCAGTAATTAAACTTATTCTCCTCTCAATTTACACTCTCCCCCTTGGAGACTTCATCCGATTTCATGGCTTTAAATAGTATCCATACATTATTACTCCAAAATGATTAACTCTAGTTATCACCTTCCCCCTGAAGTCCAGATGCCTATTTCCAACTGCTAACCCAGTATCACTACTTGGATATCCAAAAAGCATCTTGTGATAGTTAATTTTACATGTCAAATGGATGGAGCCACAAGATGCCCAGGTATCTGTTAAAACATTATTTCTGGGTGTGTCTGTGAGAGCTTTTCCAAAGAGAATATGAGAGTTTGTTTTGAATATAAGAGTGATATTTTGAGTTGATGGCCCTCCCCAGTGTGGGTGGGCATCACTTAATCCTTTGATGGCCTGAATAGAACAAAAAGGAAGGGGAAGGTTCAATTCACTCTATGCCTGACTGATTAAGTTGGGACATGGATCTTCTGCCTTTGGCACTCCTGGTTCAGGCCTTCGGACTCAGACTGGAATCTATTCCATTGGCCATCTGGCTCTCAGACCTTCAAACTATGCCATCAGCTTTCTTGGGTCTCCAGCTTGCAGATGGCAGAGCGTGGGACTTCCCAGCCTCCTAAAATCATGAGCCAATACCATACAATAAATCTCATTATATACATATCCCTTTGGTTCTGTTTCTCTCAAGAACCCTAATACACATCTCAAACTTAACATTTCCACCACCGAGCTGCTGATCCCTACTTCACCCACACTGGCTCCCCTCTTGCATTCTTTCCCATCTCATTTCACAGCAACTGCACCCTTCCAACTGGTCAATCTAAAACCTTGGTGTCATCCTTGACTACCCTCTTACTCTTATATTCTATGTATGATCTGTCAGAAAATTCTGATAACTTTATGCTCTAATTTATATTTCACATATGTTTTGAATAAACTGAATAAAAACTGGTATTCATTTGGTTTGACTAGCTTGATGAGGTTTGAAATGGAGTGCAAATGTATTATGAAGAAGCTTTCTTTATCATGTTGTGAAAGAATGATATGATATGATTAAAAAAACAACCAAGGGCCAGAAATCCAGTGTCAGGTCAAGAGTGTGGTCTTTAGTCTGCTTAGCTAACTCCCATAATCATATTCTCTTCTCTGAAATGGGAATACAGTTATCTAATCTGTAATGGCTGTTTTAAGAAATAAATGGAATATAAATCTCAAAATCAATGAAATGCCACATGAAAATAGGTACTTATAATAAAAATGATGGGTGATCTGAAGCCGTCCAGTATTAGGTCAGATGTGGACTACTTGGAGACAGAGCCATAAAGAAGCAAAGGGGTGTAAAATAGTAAGTTGAGCTCAACAAGAGTAGAATCCACAACAAATACACCGATTTCCTCTCTGGAGACTTCATTAGAATTGTACAATCCCCACAGTGCTTTGAATAACATGAATACCGATGAACACAGACATTTATACATTCATACCCCAGCACACCTGCCAACTCTCCCCTTCCCCACCAAACACATCCATAATATGCCAATATAAAAGAAAAAAAAGTAGGAAATAGGAGCCCAGGATTAGCTGATTAAAACTAAAGGTACCGTTCATGGAGAAACAAAACAAAATCAAGAGCCACAACAACCAGACTAGTACTTAGCAGGACTATAGGCTTAAAATTTGAATTGCTGTGACAAAGTCAACAAAGGGGTAACCAAGGCCCAGCAGAAAAAGGCCTCTTGGTTCCTGGGTATAAGAGATATGAGAAAGTATAGATGGGGCAAAATGGCAAGAAAGGGTAATAGAAAATGAGGTCAGAACTCTAAGATTGCATGGAGAACGCCAGTAAATACTTAAACTTTCAGGGTGCCTGGGTGGCTCAGTTCGTTAAGCATCTGCCTTTGGCTCAGGTCATGATCCTGGAGTCCTGGGATTGAGTCCTGCATTGGGCTCCCTGCTCAGTGGGGAGCCTGCTTCTCCCTCTGCCCCTCCTCCTGCTCCTGTTCTCTCTCTTGCTCACTCTCTCTTTCTCTCAAATAAATAAAATAAATAAAATCTTAAAAAAAATACTCAAACCTTCAATCAAGTTAAAGGAAGGATGTGATGTGACAGTATGCATTAGTCATTTAATGAAACACCCTGTAATGGTTTCAGATTTACTTCCATGAGGGTTTAGATAAGCTGTTGTCTAGGACAGACCAAGTATCAATGATAATCAATAATGGGCATGGGAAAAGCACAAGAAGAAAAAGGGATGGGCCTACAATTCAAAGGCATAGCTTTTAGAGAAAAATCAAATTGTTCTTTTGATGCCTTCCTAGAAAAGAGCTTGTCAAATATTCATGAGCCTATAAATCCCCTGGGGCTTGCTGACATGCAGATTCTGTCTCGAAAGGTCTGGGACAGAGCCTGAGATTCTGTATTTTTTTTAAATTATTTATTAGTTGTTTTAAGTAATCTCTGCATCCAAAATGGGGCTCAAATTCATGATCCCAAGATCAAGGGTCGCATGTTCTTCCAACTGAGCTATCCAGGTGCTTACAGGTGATGCTCTGATCACTGGTCCACTGACCACAATTTAATCAGTGTGTAAGCAACTTGAGAACCTAAATGGGCTTTCTGTGTATGTTCATTGGCTTCCTGCAGGCCATGACCTACAGCTTTACTCTATTTGACCCATACAATTTAAAGTCCACGTTTAAAAAAACAGATTTCACCCAAACACTGGGTTTCCCATTCCCTTAAAATACTAGCACAGCAGGCATCACTGGGTCTGAAGTTTTACATTGAGTGAAAGTCACCCCTTTAGAGAAGGCATGTTCCCTCCAACCCCCATATCCCCCTTCACTACCAAGTACATCACCTATAGAGGCAGATACCATTTGCTATTCATCATGCAATTGTTAGGTTGATTTTGTTTAGTAGAGAAATAGTTTTCTATATTCATGTCTCTGTCAAAACTGAGGAAACAAACTTAAACCAAGTGGTATCATGCCGTAGACTTTTTCCATATCAATCATGTATATTATCTGTCAATCCCCTTTAAATATTTGACTCTGTAACACGTAGTCTTATTCAACTACCTATTTCCAGTACCTAAGACAGAGCCTGGCAAACAGTAATGTGAACTGAATGTCTAATAGAAAACAGACTCAGAATCAAGGGCATTCTTTTGGAATCCTTTAGCAGTACTCTGTTTTGTTACACCAATATTTCTACTGTGAACCTGGTTTTCACATGCAGGCAGACCCATGTATTATATATCTACCTACAGTGAACCCATAGGTTCACAGTTAATATTTTAGATGCATTTTGTGAAATGAAAAATTAGAGGATGGGGCTACAGTGTTCTGCCTCTTGAAAAAGATCATGTTACTGGTATCAGCAATGATGATAAAATTAAAAGTGCAACATTACCATATATTGCTTAATTCATTAATTTTCTAACATTAGCACTTTCTCAGTTTTTGACATGTTTCCATTGTCCTAAAAATGTCATAAAAGAGTGTTCCTTTTTCCTTTTTTACTGGAAATTGAGATCAAAAGGGAAACTAAATTGCCTCAAAAGGTCAGAATAAAATTAAATCTCACTCTCAGTGGTTATAAATCATAATTTATACTTTTGTATGAGCTCTTTGCAAAGGAGTGGGACACATGATTCCTTTTATCAGATCTGTGTATTTTGTTTAAAAAGAAACATTTGGGTAAATGTTTCCAGACAGAATTTACACACACACACACACACACACACACACACACACACACACACACACACTATATACTATATATACCTATGGTATAGGTTGAAGCAGCATGGGAGGAAGGCAGACTTCAAACAAATCATGATGCCTACTTAAAGGAAATACTTTTAAATACTTAAGAAAATATACACTGTTAATATATTTTATATAAAGCTCAGAAGTAAACTTTTGCATTGAAGATAGAACTGAGAACATTAACAACAGACAGTCAAAGCCAAAATAATATAAAGGCCAGATTCTAATCAAAATACTTATCTTGTATTTGGAAAATATAGTCTATGTTTTCTATGCTACAGCATGTCCAAGAATCAAACAAATGTTCCCTTTAGTGTTTACCATAAAATGACTGGCAAGTTTTGAAAATTATACCACCTACAATCTACTTTTCCCTTCCTCCTTCCTTACCACAAAATACACACACACATCACAATTCCCTTCTTTTTAAAATCTATTTTAAAATTGGGTCAGCCCCAGGCAAACCAGCAAGTCTCTGCCGACTTTTCACCTATTTTGTTCCCACTACTGCCTTTGTTCACATTTGATATCTCCATTCCCTTCATTGTACTTTGTCACTACTACAATGGGTCCTAGCTACGTGGGGCCCCAGTTGGATGAATCTGTGAAAATACATACTTTTCAAGAAATATTGCTATCCTGGGGCACCTGGGTGGCTCAGTTGGTTAAGCATCTGCCTTCGGCTCAGGTCATGATCTCACGGTCCTGGGATTGAGTCCAGCTCCCTGCTTAGCAGAGTCTGCTTCTCCCTCTCCCTCTCCCTCTCTCTCTCTCAAATAAAGAAATAAAATCTTAAAAAAAAAAAAGAATATTGCTGTCCTTTTCTGCTTTCTATCAGAACTCATTATCTTATTTCTCTTTCAAACATGCCCTAATTTGTCAGTATTTTAATGAGTTACTCCTCTACAGGTGGGACATTTGATGACAAGAAAGTAGAATATGCGAGAAATGTCTGCTGTCAGAGCAAAGGTAGAAAACTGGATTAAGCCCTCCCAAGGTGCTCTGCTTGGCAAGCACAGTATTTTAAAAATATTTAGCTAGTTTTTAAAACTCAGAATATTTCACATAAAATTCTAGCCTCTTTTGAGAACTTTCTAGGAAGTTCTAGCAACACTGGGCCCACGTTCTTGAATGTCAGTAATGAGCTGGGAGCCTGCACATGTCAGCCAATTCTCTTCACCATCCCTTGTGGCTTCTTATTCTCAGCCCTTTGTTACACATTTGCTTTTCTTGTCTGGTCATTGTGGACATATCTCTGAGTTTATAATTCCTGTGCTACATATTGCCTCGTTCTTTCGTTCTACTAGCTGCAATTGGTAGGGTTGATGAAAATAATGAAGTCCTAAAAATTTGTTTTTCTTTTCCCCTAATACTCAAGCTTGTTTTACTAGCAGTAGATGATTGTTTTCCAAACCCAAATTATTGTAATTTTTATATTCACATGAACTATCACTTAGAGCAAGATTTAAAAATAAATAACAGATTTTATTTTCTCTAACTTTTATCTTCGCTTATGAACTTTATTTTGAATCTATTTTAGGGATAGGAACCTTTCCAGGTTGTGTTCATAATTGACATGCTGGAGTGCAGTGACAATACTCTCTTGTTAGTTAATTGGAAAAATACCTGGGCAAAGTGCCAAAGTCAACAGACTAAAGTAAAGCTGCTGTCATTTCTGGAAATCAGGAGGTAAAGAGGAAGCTGAAGTTCTGGAATTCAGATCAAATCACGTGCTTGAAAGGGGAAACCAGGTAAAGTGTCAAGAACTTAAAAGAAAGACAACAGCCCTGATGAGCAAAAATAAGTTGTCCTATATCCTCCTTGACATTTTCTGCAGGAAATAAGCAGTTCTTGGTCTATGGTCTGTTTTTTTTTTTTTTTTAAAGAATGCATTAGTGTAATTAGAGGAGTTTTATGATTATAGTTGGAGTTTTCATTTTTATACCAACAATTAAAAGGAAGTTCTTAGAACACCTTAAAGATGCTTCTCTAGCTCTGACAAACTCACTGCTTTTAACATCACTGGTTCTCTAATTTTTTTATGTTAATAAATTTTATGTTTATCAGTTCATTTTGGTAAGATGCTTTCTTTATTAATATCTACATATGACAGTGTCATTATAACTACTCTATGCAATTCAATTCTAATAGAAATACATTAGTATTATGGACTTCAACAGGGTCTCTCCTTTTTTCTTCTTCTTTAACAATCTTAGTCACCCTCCTGAGTTTTATGCGTCAGCAAAAACTTCCTATTGTATGGCAGAGAAAGTGTGGCTTAAGAGTAAACTCCTAAGAAAATATTTCATTTGATAGAGTGGGACATCCATAAAATTTGAGATTAGAAAATTTATGAAAAAAAGAAAAGAAAATTTACGGCATGATGTTAGTCATAGTTGGTTATTTAGCTCATTTAGTTGGTATTTAGATATCAACTTTCATTTCTTAGTATCTTCATGTTCCTTTGAATTCTATATTCCTACACCATGTAAGGAGAAAACAGTCACTTAAATGTAGTGTAGGATCTTATAACAATGTCAGTATTTCCAAGCCCTGTTCTTCAGTAAACTAACATCCAGTGAGATAGTAATAGTTGTCACTGAATGGCAGTGAATGATCACCATGAAATTTATCACTTATGGATGCTGTTACTTTAATTACTTAACTAATACCAAAGTTAGTTATCTATCCAATAATCATCACCTCTCTCTCCTTTTCCTTTATAATAGATAACATATATTCTCACTTATTACCAGGTACTGTACAAAGCACTTCACATCTATTTTCTCAATATTATTCCCATTTTGAGATAAAGAAAATGAAGCCTAACAGATTTAAATAATTTTCTCAAAATCATACAATGAATTGTAAAGCTGTAATTAAATTCAGAATCTTCATAATCATTTGATGCACAAAGAAATAACTTTCATCAGCAAGAAGATCTAGACAGCATTTATCAACTCACCTTTGCAAGCATGCTTCTATTCGGTGGCTATAGGCTTTGTCGTGGGCTTACAACTTCCATATATCTTTATTGTACATTAAACATAAGACATACTTTGATAATTTATCAAGCAATTAATAAAACTATTTTTGCTTTCTAGTTTAATGTTTAGATCATTTCTCCCTAACACCTATGGGAATATTGTTATTATAGTACTCTGACCAAAAATTATCATCATTTAAGTGTTCTATGGTTAAATAAGTTTGAAAACACTTGTGTGTAGGTCAATTCCTCTAAACCCATGAAACCAACAGAGTGGTTGACTTGCCTTTTCAAAGGCTTCTGCTAGACTAGTAGATGAGAAGTCACATCTGCAAGGCTATTGGTCACAGAGAGTAGCAAAGGGGAGAGAATGATGGGATCAAAGACACTTTAAGGTGGAGAAAAACAAATGGACTTAAGATAAATGGTTCATCCCTGGAAGGCAGCACAGTGTTAACAGAAGTGCATTAGACTGGAAAGACTGCATTAGATTTCAATGCCATCCCTACAGCTGTTGACTTGTTTCAGAGAAGGAGTGTTTATTAAATTGTTATATTTGTTTGTGACTTACATGATATAGGGCATCATATTAAATCATTTTAACTTAGGTTGTTACTGTTTCAAAAATGTAACAAGCCCCAAATAATAGCCCTGGAAATTTGTTAGAGCCCTCAAAACAAAGACAAAAACAAAAAAACCTACATATGGGAGGAAGAGAAATGAGATGGCCAGTACCCCAAATAGACATACGTTAATCTGCCAAGAATATAAGCAAGGAGATAAGACAAGGCACTTTAGGGCATGGTTTGAGTTTAACATAATATGAAAATAATGCTCACTACAGAAACAGTTACTGAGTTAATATCAAAATAACCTTTGGTAGTAAATTCATACTGAATCACAACATAGATACAGAAGACCATATCTAAATTACCAGGAAAATATATTTGATTTATTTTGTTATTTCGCTTGGTTTCACTTACCTATTTTTAAGGCAGTAATACTAAGAAAAAGTTCTAATATTTCATTACAAACACTAACTTAATAGGGAGTCCTACTTCTAAAATGGGATAATCTTGCTTAAAAGAAGAAAGGATAAAAAAATATTTGACTAACCACAGCTGCTTTGGAGAACCGTCTTGTGTCTAAATTGTTAAATAATTTTTTATATTAGAATGTTGGGCACAAGTCTTTCCCTTTGAACTGGTTTCTGAGATGTTACAGGTGTTTCAGATGTTGGTGTGACTTGAAGCTTTCAGAAAAACTTGCCGTTTTCCTGCAGTTTACAAATAGCTTTTATTTTTTTTTTTAATTTTATTTATTTATCTGACAGAGAGAGACACAGCGAGAGAGGGAACACAAGCAGGGGGAGTGGGAGAGGGAGAAGCAGGCTTCCCGTGGAGCAGGGAGCCCGATGCGGGGCTTGATCCCAGGACCCTGGGATCATGACCTAAGCCAAAGGCAGACGCTTAATGACTGAGCCACCCGGGCGCCCCTACAAATAGCTCTTTAAGACACTTTGGATTTATCCAATGAACACTTACTGTGGATTACCTGATTTGTGCAAAAAGTCATCCACATAGTTTAAATACTAATCTTCTGGTTTATATAGTGAGATTTAGGGATATTTTCTAAGTCAAAATAGAGCAGGCTATTTGCCATAGAAGTATTTATAAATATCAAAGCAAAATAGATATTGTCTAAAATAAAAAGGAAAGGTAAGAAATATATTTTTTTCAAAAATTCCAACCATAGATAACCAGATATGAAGTAGATATGAGCTAAGGCATAACAATTATTATCTTTATTTCATAATTTTTTTTAAAATTAAAGAAATAAAAACAGGCTGCAAATAGCAAAGTTCTCATGCAGTTCATTCATTAAAAATACTTAACCGAGAGGTAAGATTTGATTCAATTTGAATTATAATTTGTTTAGAACGAGAATTCATAAAATGAAGCCATATGGGACTAATACAGATATAACTAAATATAGGTTTTTCTCTTATTTTCTCTTCCCACTGGGTTTGGTTTCAGTTTTGAATAGCTACCCAAACCAGGCTTCAGACAGCTACAGGACAAGAATGATACCTACTATATGTATCTATACACAATCTAAATTTATAATAGCTGTTCTTTGTATATCTTGGAGAAGACACCAGATGCATATGAATGGTATAACTATTAGACATATTTTCTTATGCCCATGTGAAGACTAGAATTTTCTTCCACTATAGAGATACAAATTCTACTTTGAGATATTTTCTATTTGAAATAAATTACACCTATTGAAAAAATATGAATAAGGCATGGTCTTTATCCTTGAGGGACTTACAGTCTAATGTGTTAGACTAACAGATGGATAATGTATATTCAGTATAAGTCTGAGAAAGAGACATCCATTGTGATGATAGTAGGGGAAGGTATGGAAGTTGAAAAGAGCTGGGAAAAAGTAACCACTAAATAGCAGGTTGGATGAGGAGAAGCCATTCAGTGTTACTAGAGCAGAGAAACAAGGCTGTACATGAACACAGGGACCAGGTCACAGCATTCTTGCATGCCATGCTGTGTGCAGATGGGACTTCACCCTGCAGCAATAGGGAACATTTACATGGATGTGGTATGGTCAACTACATTTCTCAGGCAGCAGCTGAAAGATTGGTTGGGAGGTAGTAAGACTGGATTGAGACTATCAAAAAGGTGCTTTTAGAGAGTACAAATGGGAAATGATAATGACTGGAATTAGGACAGTGATCCTAGAGACAGATGGGCGGGGGGGGGGGGGATTGAAGAAATACTTAAGACATAAAATAAGCAGGATGTGGTGACTGATTTGATACCAGGAATGAGGAATAGATATTTGGCTTATAAATGATGTTACTTTTAACTGGGAGGAGGAATTGGTAAAAAATTGTATTGTTAGTTTAAATAAAAGTATTCTTAAATGAATATACTAGCCATAGTAGATGTTATGTTCCATTAATGCAAATTTTTCCAATAGTAAAGATAGATTCCAGAAATGCTCCATCTATCATCATTATTACCCTTATCACCATACTTGGGATAAGACATACTTTTTCATAATTTATCATTTCTGAAAATGGGGCACATCTCATAATAATTTGGCACTGTCAACCTTTCTTTTCCTCCCTCTGAATTTTCATTAAATTGATGGTGAATATGAGAATTGCAGAAATAAAGAAATAATCAGAGCTGCCATTTATTAAGACTTGGAGCTGCTTCGGGCGCCTGGGTGGCTCAGTTGGTTAAGTGACTGCCTTCGGCTCAGGTCATGATCCTGGAGTCCCGGGATCGAGTCCCACATTGGGCTCCCTGCTCAGCAGGGAGTCTGCTTCTCCCTCTGACCCTCTTCCCTCTCGTGCTCTCTATCTCTCATTCTCTCTCTCAAATAAATAAATAAAATCTTTAAAAAAAAAAAAAGACTTGGAGCTGCTTCTAGGAACTGTGCTAAAGGGCACCCAGTTATTAATTTAACCAACTGGTCTTAGAAAGCAGCTCTGCCTTTGTTACTTGAATGAGCTATAAACAAAGATCAAAGCTAGAGTGAGTACTGGGCCTCCCAGAAGCTTACTTTGGGCTCTATTTTAAATTACTATAAAATCACAGGAAAAAATATTTTAGGTGGCCAAATGTAATTTGTTTTATACCTTTTATAAAATAATGGCAGGAAAGTATAATCAATCTTTTCTAGGAAATATTTTCAGCTGGACCTGTGATTTCCAATTTCCCCGTGGTAAAATGAAAGTCAGGAGAAACAGAAAAAACAAGTGAGTAACTAACTATAGATCATAGCAAAAACCCAATGCAGCAGAGACCATCGTTGAAAAAAAGAAAATTAACTCTTTTTAACATGAAATATGCTAGTCAGTGCATATGCCCTCTCTTGGTAAACATCTTAGAAGAAAACAGCTTTCTAACCAAATGTAATTTCAAATTATTTTGCTGACCAGTGGGAAAGCTGTTAATGATGGACTGCTATATTCAAAGAATGCTAATGGATGATTAGATCTGATCTTCAGATATACTTCATGGAAGACTCCAGCTGAGCTGCTAAGCATTTGTAAACACTGTAGTGACTTGAAATTTCACCTGGGAATACAGTGCTGTCAACACTGGAGTGGGGTAGGGAGAAAAACCAATCTTAAAGCCAGCTCCTAAGGTCAAAATCACTATAATAAAAATTCCTCTGAAAAACATCATGCCCCAAATATACTCATGTTTATCCACACTTAGACCTGAGAGTCACTAAGTTAAACCTGAAGGAAAGACAAAAGCATGGATATCTAGGTATTCTGCCTTAAAGATAATTATACAATATCATTAACTGGCAGGGTAGGTGAAGACAGCATCTTCAGAACTGTTCAAATTCAGAGGGTGCCATTCACATGCTGTCTATGTAGATAGTACCTACTAAAGTTGTCCAGGGATTAGTCTGAGCAATGCTTCATAAAGGCTATAGATAGAGAACATTAAAGGATTCCTACTTGTCTGCAGGGTTATCCTCCTTCTACTTAACATGGAGTCTCTATAAAGTAACTGCATTTTCCTCACAATTAGGGGGAACCACATTTTACTTGATGTGACTCCACTAGGAAACATCTGCTATTTGCTAAAGAAAGGTTTCCTCCCTCAGGCTCTCTGCTGATGTCTTCCCAGAATGAGAAATACAATAAGAGGAACAGAATTATGCCACTTGTTACATCTTTATTACTCTGAAATGGAGGTTCAGACAGGATTTTATGAAGCACCATTGGAAAGTTGGGAAGGCTAGGGACTCCTATTCACTCTTACCTATTGCAGAATCAGAAAAGTAAAACTCATATTAATAATAACTACTATCATTTATTAGGCACTTAAGCTAGGCACATTTTTACAAATGTGATTACATTTATGGTATCCCTGTAAGGGGGAGATTATCGCCATTATGTATCAATGAGGAAAGGAGAGTATAGAACTCAAGTGATTTATCCAAGGTCCTGGCTAGTAGGCAGGAGGGCCAGCTTTTGAACCCACACCCAAGGGACTCCATTATCACCTGCTTTGTATTACAAATTATGGAAAAGAAGACTTTCGCTTAACAGGAGAAAGTGCTTTTTAAAAAGTTATAGCTAACTGACAGTGAACCATACTGGCTTATGAGGCAGTGAACTCTGAAAATTACACATAATAATTATGTATATCCATATGCAGAGCACTTTATAGTTGTAAAGTATTTTTCACATCATGATCTCATTCAGCCTATATAGCCCTGTGGGTCAAGTATTATTTTAATTCCCATTTAATATGAATTCTGTGAACATGAATCTTGCAGTATGCAGACAGCTGGTTTCCCAAAAGTGTGGAGGAGAAATTTTTGAGTTTGGGGACTTTCCAAGGTTACTCACTTAATCTGAACTGTTGTAACTCTCCCTTATTACCTTAGAAATAGTTCCTCCCGCATCAACTGTGTGTGATGGCATAGAGCAACTAACCTCCAAGGCACTGTTACATTTTTCATCTTGAGAGCTGTTTTCTCTTGCAAGAGTCAGTAAAATGAAGAAAATTTTGCCTAGGACAAAATGTGTGTAGGCATACATATGCTCCACTAGAAACAAATCTATCAATGGAGGTTTCTCTCCTATAAACACCTTATTGAAATGTATGAGGCTAATAAAAAATTTTTTTTCTCAGCCATTCTCAGAAAGCAATCAGGTCAGAATTTGATGGCCAAAGGCTGTTACTGGAGCAAAGAGAATAGAAACAATGGGAACTCTAAAAACCATTATATAATTAAAACAAATCAAATATAATCAGCATGTCTAAGCTCCACCCAACAGAGACATCAAGGGCAGGTCAAATTAACCTTTTTTTTTTTTTAATAGACCTTATTTTTTAGAACAGTTGTACAGGAAATTGAGAAGATAGTACAGAGAGTTCCCATATACCCAGCATCCAATTTCCTCTATTATTAACATCTTATGTTATTATGGATATTTGTTACATTTAATGAATTAGTATTGCTACATTATTATTTTTTAAGATTTGTATTTATTTATTTTAGAAAGAGGGAGAGAGAGAGAGAGGAGTGCGAGTGGGGGAGAGGCAGAGGGAAAGAATCTCTAGCAGATTCCCCCTGCTGAATGCAGAGCCATGTGACGGGCTCGATCTCATAACCCTGAGCCAAAATCAAGAGTTGGATGCTCAACCGACTGAGCCACCCAGGTATCCATGCTACATTATTAACTAAAATCCATATTTCATTCAGATTGCCTTGGGTTTGAACGAATGCCCTTTCTCTGTTCCAGGATCTCATTCAGTATCCCGTGATACATTTAGTTGCCATGTTGGCTTAGGCTCCTCTTGGCTGTGCCAGTTTCTCAGATTTCCCTTGAGTTTGATGACCATGACAGTTCTGAGGAGCACTAGTAAGGTATTTTATAGGATGTTCATCTACTGAAATTTGTCTGATTTTTTCTCATGATTACACTGGTATTACAAGTTTGGGGAGGAAGACCACAGAAGTGCTATGTTACTCACATCATATCAAAGGTAAATACTACCAACATGATTTAGCACTTTTAATGTTGACCTTAGTCATCTGGCTGAAGTAGTGTCTGGTCAGGTTTCTACACTGTTAAGTTTTCCTAACTCTCCTCCCTACCTACTTTCCATACTATACTCTCTGGAAAGTAATGACTACATTTAGCCTATGATTAAGAAGGTGGGAGTTATGCTTTCCAATTTAGGACGACGTATCTACATAATTTATTTGGAAATCTTATACACAGGAGGTTGTCTATTCTCCCCATTTATTTGTTCAATTCTTTGTATCAGTATAGGCTCATTGATATTTATTTCATTCTGTGGGCTATACTATGGTACTACTTTATTTTCTTCTTCAAATTATTTCAGTTTTGGCTATTGGAGGTTCAATTAGTTGACTTCTGTATGTTACTTGGATATACTCCCACGTATGATATACTCATTTTGCTTTCTGGTAATTTCCTTATTTTATGGCACTACAAAGTGCTCATCATATGCATTTCTTATTCTAGAACCAGCCATTTCTCCAAGGCTTTGATTAGAGAATGGCATGAGAAACCAAGATCTGGGTGGTGAGTATGCTCTTTGCTACTGATATGTCCTTGCATTCAGATCCTCTCAACTGACAGAGCAAAGAAATGTGTGTGTGTGTGTGTGTGTGTGTGTATTACCCCCTGTTTCTACATGTATCTATAAATATTTCTATATTTAACTATGAATCCAAATGAATGTCTCCAATTTTAATCCATTACTATATGGATTATTTTAGCCTCCTCTGCTTGTTTACCTATAAATTCCCACCCAAGAAGATCACATTAACTTTTTTTAAAGATATCATTTATTTACTTGAGAGAGAGAGAAAGTGAGAGAGAGAGAGAGAGAGAGAGAGAGAGAGAGAACACAAGCAAGGGGAGAGACAGAGGGAGAAGCAGACTCCCCACTGAGTGGGGAACCCAGTGTGGGGCTTGATCCTGGGACTCCAGGATCATGACCTGAGCTGAAGGCAGATGCTTAACTGAGTGAGCCATCCAGGCACCCCAAGATCATATTAACTTTTAATTCCCAAATTTTAGTGGCATTCTCAGCACTACTACCACCTAACATGGTCATGGCCCCTTTGAAAATATATTCAAGTTAACTCTGAAAGTCCCCAGAATAAGAGTTACCAAATGGATGTGTCAGGTGAAGCCACAATGTGAATGGAATCCACCCTGTTATTTCTTTTCTTTCCTAGGTTCCCTTTACTAGTAGGGCACTTTTGTAGCCAGGAAAACCATTCCCTTAACATGTTACAAGTCTCACAACAGACAAGTTTTGGCAGGGTTTTTAGTCTGGCTTTATAGGATTTAGAGTCATCACAACAGTGTCAGGTGTCACAGAGAGGGCTCTGGTACCTATTTTTAATAAATGGAACATTAGATAGACCTCACTTATGTTCAGTGGGTAGCAGTGCATATGTAGCAGTACTAGGAGGGGATTTATTTAAAATAGCAAAAACAAAGGCAACAGTGATGGGACATAGCTTGGGTTTACAAAATGTACAGGGTAAACACCATATAGGTCTGTAAGCATACCTTTCCTATAACCCAAACTAAAATAAAATAGCATTTTTAAACACTGTGTGGAAACAATGAAAAGATACATCAATTTTATATAGAATATACACTTCTGTAGAGAGAAATGGATTATCTAAATAGAAGCATGAAATTGGTTGTTATCAGTTTCTTTTTTGTTTGTTTGTTTGTTTTCTTATCAGGAAATTCGCTATAAGAAGACATTCAAGCAATGTCATCAAAGCTCTGAGAAAAATGTCTATAAATCTATACTTTTATATCCAGCCAAACTATTTAATTGCATATAAAGGAAACATATACTAACCATTAAAATGAATTAGTAGAAAATTTATTCTAATATTTTCAAAATGAATCTATTAAAAGAGTTAAAAGAAATACAAGTGAGCAAAAACCACTGGAATTATTAAGTTTAATACATTTATTAATTTAGAAATAACAACAAGTAGAATTAAAATCCCAATGATACTGACATAGAGATGGAATCAGCAGAGGAGGGACAAGATAAAAAGGACATGTTCATTCATATGTATATATGCATACAGTGTAAACTTTACACAGCTTAATGTATTCTGGCATTTCTTATGAAACTTAAGATATAACAAATCAAGATTTTATAATAAATAAATAAATGTAAAATAGTACCTAAAAATTCTCAGTGAATTTTCTGCTGACTGCTGATTACTACAGCTTTGTAGTATATATTGAAATCTGAGATTGTGATATCTCTAATTCATGGAGCATACTAAGCATCTTGTGAGATATGTCAACTCAGACAATTTCAAATTAAGGCAGTTTTTTCCAGCAATTCTAATTATTTAATTTATTTTTAAATTTTAATTCCAGTTCAGTTAACATATAGTTTTGTATTAGTTTCAGGTATACAATATAGTGATTCAACAATTCTATAGATTACTCAGTGCTCATCATGATAAGGGTGATCTTAATCCCCTTCATCTACTTCATCCATCTCCCACCCACCTCCCCTCTGGTAATCATCAGTTTGTTCTCTATAGTTAAGAGATTGTTTTTTGGTTTGTCTTTTTTTCTTATTTCACTTGGTTTTGTTTCCTAAATTTCATATACAAATGAAATCATATGGTATGTCTTTCCCTGACTGACTTATTTCACTTAGCATTATATCCTCTAAATCCATCCATGTTATTGCAAATGGAAAGATTCCATTCTTTTTTTATGGCTGACCAATATTCCATTGTGTATATATACCACTTCTTTATCCACTCATCTTTCAATGGACACTTGAGATACTTCTGTTTTGGCTATTGTAAATAATGTTGTAATAAACATAGGGGTACAGTTATCTTTTCAAATTGGTGTCTTCATATTCTTTGGGCACATACTCAGTAGTAGAATTATTGGATCATATGGTAATTCTATTTTTAATTTTTTTGAGGAACATCCATACTTTTCCACAGTGACTGTACCAGTTTGCATTCCCACCAACACTGCATGAGGGTTCCTTTTTCTCCACATCCTCAACAACACTTGTTTTTGAGTTTTTGATTTTAGCCATTCTGACAGGTGTGAGGTCTTATCTCATTGTGCTTTTGATTTGCATTTCCCTGATTATGAGGGATGTTGAGCCTCCTTTCATGTGTCTGTTGGCCATCTATATGTCTTTTTGGAGGTGTGTCTGTTCATTCCTTCTGCCCATTTTTCAATTGGTATGTGGATTTTTTGGGTGTTGAATTGTATAATTTTATAAATATATAAAAATATTGACTATTATCTCTTTATCAAAAATGTCATTTGCAATTATCTTCTCCCATTCTTTAGGTTGCCTTTTAGTTTTATTATTTCCTGGGTTGTGCAGAAGCTTTTTATTTTTATTTAGTCCCAATAGTTTATTTTTGCTTTTCTTTCCCTTGCCTCAGGAAACATGTGTAGAAAAATGTTGCTACAGCAGATGTCAGAGAAATTAATGCCTATGCTCACTTCTAGAATTTTTATGGTTTCAGGTTTCACATTAGGTCTTTAATCCACTTTAATTTTTGTGTATGGTGTAAGAAAGTGGTCCAATTTCATTTTTTGCATGTAGATGTCCATTTTCCAAACACTATTTGTTGAAGAGATTGTCTTTTTCCATTGCATATTCCTGACTCCTTTATTGAAGATTAATTGACCATATAATGGTGGGTTCATTTTTGGGCTCTCTATTCTGTTTTATTGATCTTTGTGTCTATATTTGTGCTAGTACCATACTATTTTGATTACTACAGCTTTGTAGTATATATTGAAATCTGAGATTGTGATGCCTCCAGTTCTGTTCTTTCTCAAGATTGCTTTGGTTATTCAGGGTCTTTTGTGATTCCATACAAAATTTAGGAATATTTGTTTTAGTTCTGTGAAAAATGCCATTGGTATTTTGATAGGGATTGCATTAAATGTGCAGATGGCTTTGGGTAGTTTGGACATTTTAACAATATTTGTTCTTCCAATCCATGAGCATGGAATATCTTTCCATTTTTTTGGTGCCATCTTCAATTTCTTTCATCAGTGTTTTATAGTTTCCAGAGTACAAGCCTTTCACATTCTTGGTTAAGTTTATTCCTAAGTATTTTATTAATTTTGGTGCCATTGTAAATAGGATTGTTTTCTTAATTTCTCTATGGGTTACTTCATTATTAGTGTATAGAAACACAATGTATTTCTGTATATTTATTTTGTATCCTGCAACTTTACTGAATTCATTGATCAGTTCTAGTAGTTTTTTGGTGGAGTCTTTATGATTTTCAGTATATAGTATTATGTCATCTGCAAATTGTAATATTTTACATTTTCCTTACCAATTTGGATGACTTTTATTCATTTTTCTTGTCTGACTTCTGTGCCTAAAACTTCCAGTACTATGTTGATAAAAGTAGTGACAGTGGACGTCCCTGTCTTGTTCCTGATTTTAGGGGAAAAGCTGGCAGTTTTTCACATTAAGTAAGATGTTAGAAGTGGGTTTTTCATATATGGTCTTTATTATGTTGAGGTATGTTCCCTCTAAACCTACGTTGTTGAGGGTTTTTATCCTGACTAGATGTTTTACTTTGTCAAATGCTTTTTCTGCATCTATTGAAATGATCATATGATTTTTAACCTTTCTCTTATTGATGTGATGTTTTGTGTTGATTAATTTGCAAATAATGAATCATCCTTGAATCCCAGGAATAAATCCCAGTTGATTGTGATAAATGATTTTTTTAATGTACTTTTGGATTCAATTTGCTAATATTTTTTTGAGGATATTTGCATCAATGTTCATCACAGATGTTGGCCTGTAGTTTTCTTTTTTTGTAGTGTCTTTATCTGATTTTGGTATCCAGGTAATGCTGGTTTCCTAAAGTGAATTTGGTAAACTTCCTTCCTCTCCTATTTTTTGGAATAGTTTGTGAAGAATAGGTATTAACTCTTTAAATGTTTGGTAGAATTCATCTATGAAGCCCTCTGCTCCTGAACTTTTGTTTGTTGGTAGTTTTTGGATTGATTGCTGATTCAGTTTCATTGCTGATAATTGGTCTGTTCAAATTTTCTATTTCTTCCTGATTTGGTTTTGGGAGGTTATATAGTTCTAGGAACTTATCCATTTCTTCTAGATTGTCCAATGTGTTGACATATAATTTTTCATAATATTCTCTTATAATCCTTTGTATTTCTGTGGTGTTGGTTGTTATTTCTCCTCTTTCATTTGTGATTTTGTCTGATGCCTCTTTCTTTCTCTCTCTTCTGCTTTTTTTTTTTCTTTAAATCTGGCTAAAAGTTTATCAATTTTGTTGATCTTTTCAAAGAACCAGCTCCTGGTTTTACTGATCTGTTCTATTGTTTTTGTTTTGCTTTGTTTTGTTTTTGTTTTTAGTTTCTATATCATTTATTTCTGCTCTGATCTCTTTTTCCTCTTTATATTGGTTTTAGGTTTTGTTTGTTGTTCTTTTTCTAGCTTTTTTAGGTGTAAGATTAAGTTCTTATTTGAGATTTTTCTTCCTTCTTGAGGTAGGCCTGTATTGCTATAAACCTCTCTTAGAACAGCTTTACCTGCATCCCAAACCTTTTGGATTATTGTGTTTTCATTTTCATTTGTCTCCATATATTGTTTTGATTTCCTCTTTGACTTCTTGGTTGACCCAATCATTGTTTAACAATTTTTTTTTTAACCTCCATGTATTTGTGTTTTTTCTAGATGTTTTTCTTGTGGTTGATTTCCAGTTTCATGGTGTTGTGGTCAGAAAAAAATGCATGGCATGACTTCGATCTTCTTGAATTTGGTGAAGCTTGTTTTGTGTCCTAATATGTGATCTATTCTGGAGAATGTTCCATATACACTTGAAAGGAAGGTATATTCTGCTGGTTTAGGATGGAATGTTCTGAATATATCTGTTAGATCCATCTGATCCAATGTGTCCTTTAAAGCCCCTCTTTCCTTAATGATTTTCTGTTTAGATGATCTATCCATCGATATAAGTAGGGTGTTAAAGTCCCCTACTATTATTGTATTATTGTATTATTGTATATGTACTATTGTATTATTATCAATTAGTTCCTTTATGTTTGTTATTAGCTGCTTTATGTTTTTGGGTGCTCCCCCGTTGGGTGTATAAATATATAAAATTATATCTTCTTGTTGGATCATTCCCTTTATGATTATACAGTGTTCTTCTTTGTCTCTTGTTACAGTCTCTTTTAAAGTCTATTTTATTGGATGTAAGAATTGCTATCCTGGCTTTCTTTTCACTTCCATTTTCATGATAAATACTTCTCCATCCCTTCACTTTCAATCTGCATGTGCCTTGAGGTCTGAAATGAATCTCTCATAGGCAGCATATATATGGGTCTTGTTTTTTTTATTCAGTCACCCTGTGTCTTTTGATTTGAGTGTTTAGTCCATTTACATCCAAAGTAATTATTGATAGGTGTGTACTTATTGCCATTTTGTTACTTGTTTTATGATTGTTTTTGTAGTTATTCCCTGTTCCTTTCTTCTCTTGCTCTTTTTGTCTTATGGTTTGCTGGCTTTCTTTAGTGATATACTTGAATTCCTTTCTCCTTATTTTTTTGCATATCTATTACTGATTTTGATTTGGGGTTACCATTAGGTATGTATATAATATCTTATGCATATAGCAATCTGTATTAAGTTGATGATCACTTAAATTTGAACCTTTTCTTTACTCTTCTCCACGTGACATTTGAGGTATATTGTGTCTTACTTTACATTCTTTTTATTTTGTGAATCCCTGGACTGATTTGTATAGATATTCTTAATTTTACTGCTTTTGTGCTTCCTACTTTTCTTACTATGGTCTTACCTTTCCACTCAAGCAGTCCACTTTAGCATTTCTTGTAGGGCTGGTTTAGTGGTAACTAATTATTTTAACTTTTGTTTATCTGAAAAACTCTTTCTCTCTCCTTGTATTCTGAATGATAGCCTTGCTGGATAGAGCATTCTTGGCTTCAACAACCAGGGTTTTTTTTTGTTTTATTTTGTTTTGTTTTTCTTCTGGCATTTTGAATATATCATGCCATTCTCTTCTGGCCTGCAAAGTTGCTGCTGAAAATTCAGCGGATAGCCTTATGGGACTTTCCTTGTATATAACTGATGTCTTTTCTCTTTCATCTTTTAAAATTCTTGCTTTATCACTACTTTTTGCCATTTTAATTACTATTTGTCTTACTGTGGACCTCCTTGGCTTGATTTTGTTGGGGGCTCTCAGTACCTTCTAAATCTAGATTTCTTTTTCCTTTACTAGATTCACAAGTTTTCAGCTATTATTTCTTCAGATAAATTTCCTGCCTCCTTTTCTCTCTCTTCTTCTGGGATCCCTATAATGCAAATGTTAGTACACTTAATAGTGTCACTGAGTTTCCTAAGTCTACTTATTATTTAAGTCATTTATTATTAGTCATTTATTAATTATTTTTTATTATTATTATTATTTTCTCTCTCCTGTTCAGCTTGGTTGCTTTGCATTACTCTGTCTTCCAGGTCAATGATCCATTCTTCTGATCCCTCTAGTCTACTATTTATTCCATCTGGTAAATTTTTAATTTCAGTTATGAATTCTTCATCTCTCATTGTTTCTTTTCTGTGTTTTCTATCTCTTTGTTAAGGGTCTCACTGAGGTCCTCCACTCTTTTTGAGTTCAGTGAGTATCTCTATGACCATTCCTTTAAGTTCTCTATCAGGCATATTACTTATTTCTATTTCATTTACATCTCTTGCTGTGATTTTTGTCCTGTTCTTTCATTTGGGACATATTCTTCTGTCTCCTCAATTTGTCTAACTCTCTATCTGGTAAGAAAGGTGGCAATGCCTCCTGCTCTTGAAAGTAGTGGCCTTATGAAGAAGAGGTCCTAGGATGTCCTGCAGCACAGTGTCTCTTGTTGACCAGAATCTGGCTCTTCAGGCATATCTCCTATGTGTGTTGCATGCACCCTCCTGTTGTGGCTGAGCTGCTTTTGCCTTCAGTCCATTTGTCTGTAATGGCTGTCTTTGTCTGTTATGGGCAGGGTTTGGTCCCTGTGTTGTTAGTGTGCCAGTCTGAGACCACCCTGGGTTTAAGCTGCATCAGATCAGGTGTTTGCCAGACATGTAGTAGCACCAAACTGCAAGGTACTTTCCCTGTGTTGTCCCCTGAGAAACTTTAGCTGGTGGGCAAAGCCTGCAATCAGAGCAGATATCTACCCCCAGCCCACTGCTGGGATGCAGTTGGACTGGTGTGTGTGGTTATTTTCCCTTCTCCCCATGGCAGGAGTCATTTTGGAATGGTGCTGACCCCTGTGGGGGCTGCTTGCCCACTGCCAGGCTTGTGGCACAGCTTTGGATGGCCTCTGGCCAAGGGCATATTGGAGGGGACAGGTCTGCTGGAGAACGTGGGGAAAGGTCATGGTGCCAGCAAGGTCCATGAAGGTCCACTGCACCCCTAGTCAGATGGGGCAGATCCACAAAAGCTCGCAGGAGTGGGGTGTGCATTGTTAGCAAGGTTTGCTTAGGTCTGCTTGGGAGGGGACCTGGAGCTGAGGCATGGCTGGAGGGGGGTGTGTCTGCAGGAGAATACAGGGGTGGGGTGTGCTGTTAGTAACTTAGGCAGGGAATGTGGCACGGTACTGGTTCCTGTATGTGTCTGTGTGTCTAGGCTGGGAGACAGGAGAGAGAAATGCACCAGCCAGCTTCCTTGTTCCTGGAGAAGTCTCCCAAGGATCTCTGCCCCTCCAGCACACATGCTGAGATTAGTAAACAAATCTACTTCCCATATACCCCAGGCATTTTCAAACTGCTACTTCTATGCTGGATCTTTGTGGGGCTGTTTGTAGTGCCGTCTGTTTAAAGAACTCATTTTCCTCCTGCCCTCCCCACTCTCCTGAGCCGAGTCTTCTGATTTTTAAAGTTCTGCTGTTGGTGTTAAGTCTTGCTAATTTTAAGAAATCACAAAATTTGGCTCCTCTGGTTTTCAAAACCAAATGTTTTTGGGATTTGTTTTCCTCATATGAATTTCCCATGCCTGGTGTGAGGGTCTGGTTTTTTTTGTTTGTTTGTTTTTTCCATCTAAGCACTCATGGCATCCTTCCATCCCATGGACAGTCCCATAGGTCCATTTAGCTTCCACCATGTCTCCGCCCTCCCTACCCTCTTCAATGTGGCCTCTTCTCTACATTTAGCTGTACAGAGTCTATTCTGCCAGTCTTCTGGTCATTTTCTGGGTTATTTACCCTGATGGGAGTGTTATCTAGTTGTATCCGTGGGACAAGGTAAGTTCAGGATCCTCCTACTCCACCATCTTCCCCAAACTGCCAAATGAAGACAATTATTAAGTACCGTTATTAAGAACACAAAAGTGTCCATTCTGTTATCTTTCAAAATGCATACTGAAGATTTATGATCATTTTCATGTAGAACTGAGGGAAGAAAAATGACTTTTCATCAGAAACACATAAAGCAGAAAAAAAAAATAAGTAGGCAGCCAAATCCTAATGTTCTGAAAGACTTAACAAACTGATTCACCAGATTAACTTTTATACTAAAATAAGAGTCCAAAAATGGTTTATAAATCATCAATGTATCTTATACTTTATCATGGGAAATACACTTAAGAACATATTTTTTTTCTGGTAAAGTTTTTTGCCCATTTTTAAAATTAATATATAATGTATTGCTTGTTTCAGGGGTACAGGTCTGTGATTCATCAGTCTTACACAATTCACAGCGCTCACCATAGCACATACCCTCCCCAATGTCCATCACCCAGCCACCCCATCCCTCCCACCCCCCTCCACTCCAGGAACCCTCAGTTTGTTTCCTGAGACAAAAACATATTTGTTTTTAACTATGATTTTTTCTTTTGTCTTTTATAGTTTCTTTTAATGGAAAAACATTTTCCTCTTTATGTTTAAATGATGTTACAAATACAATCATCATACTTAGGGACACTTTCCAACTAAATTAAGTGCATGTGTGTATGCATTATTGAAAACCATGAAAAACTCTTCAACTCAGGAACACTAATAAAAAAATAAAGAATTGATTCCTCAAGAAACAGGCTATTTACTTCATCTCTTTTATGAATAACCTCAAACTGTTATCATGTTAATCCCACTTCCCCATCTTCCTGCCCTGAGTGCTGTGAGTGTTCTTAAAATTAGCCATATAGATTATTTATTTTACATTAGCTTTCTTTCACCCTATCAGTGTTGAAAAAGTAGAAGGGCAATGACCAATTAGCGTAATAATAAAATATGGTAGGAATTTTCAACTTCAACTTTGGTGATCTAGTTAGTATAACTTTCATGTCCAAAACAATTGACTATGAAACCATTTATAATACAATAAAATGATATAATATACAAAACAATGACTATAAAATACTGATAGAAACATAAATCAATTACATTTCCACATTTATTTTCATATCTACATTATTTCTTTTAGAATTTTGATGGAAATAAAGATAATAACAGATCACAGTGCCATTCTCACTCTACCCTATGCCCTGGAAAAAGACTAGAACCTGAAATGCTAAGTTGTTTCTCCAATATGCCATATTTTTCTAAAATGACTACAAGGGCAAAGAGGAAATCATTATGGACTTCTATAAGTATTGCTTATTGATAGAGGAACACAGAAAAGCCAAGAACATTATAGAAAACTTATTAATAATGGATTTGGACAAAAATATGAATAGAGACAAAAGCACACTGCAACTACTCATTAATGTGTTTGAAATGTATTATCTAGCATGTAATTTGCACACAGCCTAAATATTTCTAAATATATAACTCATATGAGCAGGAATATAATAAAATACTGCCTATTTAGATAATCAAATAATTATTTTATTCATTTCTACTAGATTCAACTTATTAAGTTGTTCATAAATTAATTTAATAAATATTTGTTGTGCAATTCTATATGCTAGTTGATGGCTTAGTAATAAAGAATACAATGTTGAATGAAAAAAATCTCCTTGTTCTCATAGAACTAATATTTGAATCAGAAAATTAATTGATAATTATAATGCACTGATAAGTGCTATGAAGAATCATAAAGTAGGATAATGAGATGAGGAGTAGCAAGATGTTCTTTTCAGAAGTGCAGTCAGAGAAGATCTTTTGTTATTGTTGTTCAAGATTTCATTTATTTAGAGATGCTGGGTGGCCCAGTTGGTTAAGCTTCTGCCTTCAGCTCAGGTCATGATCCCAGGGTCCTGGAATCGAGTCCCAAATTGGACTCCTGGCTCAGCAAGGAGCCTGCTTCTCCCTCTGCTTGTCACTCCCCCTTCTTGTACTCTCTCTCTCTCTCTCTTTTTTTTAAAGATTCTTATTTATTTATTTGTGAGAGAGAAAAAGCATGAACTGGGAGAGAGGGTCAGAAGAAAAGGAATAAGCAGACTCTCCACTGAGCCCACTGCAGGGCTCCATCCAAGGACCCTGGGATCATCACCTGAGCTTACCATCTGAGCCACCAAGGCAACCCGAGAAGATCTTTTTGAAAAGGCGCTATTTGAGCAAAAAGCTGTATGAAATAAAAGAATGAGCCTTAAACACAGTTAAGGGCAAGACATTTTATGTAGAGGGATAATATGTACAAAGGTCCTGAGGCAGCTATGTATGGAGTGTTCATGAATAGTAATTTAAATGTTTATAATCTGTTGGCAGTTTAAATTTTAGTAAAGGGGATTTCCAAAAAAATGTTTTTTTGGGAAAATATATTTTAAAAATGGTTAGCTCTATATAAAAACAAACAGATGACCACAAAGACCTCCCTTTTACCTCTTTTGGTGGCAGCTAAAATCTTGCCACAAATAAAACCTACTCTTGCCAAATGACTACTATTTATAAAGTTAAAGTAAATGCATTTTTCCTATAATGAAATATAAATCTGTTGTGCCACTTTGGTTAATTTCCTCTATGTATATTTTTGTCATTTTTCATGAAAGCTATTAACTTCAAATAAAGCAACAAAATTTATAGAGGGTAGGAATGAAATAATCATCTATTGAGCCAGGTGCCTCTGAATGCATAATTTACTCATTATAATAACATAGTATGGTAGGTATTATTAGCCTCATTTTAAAGCTCAGAAATCTAAAGCATCATAGGCTAATGTAACTTGCTGTAGAGTAGCTCTCAAGGGTAATTATAGTATAAACTCATTCTGAAAGATCCCAAAGTTTCTATCTTACACACATAGAAGCATTCACTAATAACTAAAACAGTGCAAGTAAAAGGTGTTTTTAAAAGCTACCCATCCCATTTGCAAAGATTAAAAATATTATTAACACCTAGTGTTGACTAGGCTATAGAGAAATGGACACTCTTAAACATTTTTATTGAAAGAACAAATTGATACAATATTTAGAGAGAAATTTCACATAATGCAATATAATATGCTATAATATAATCCAATGTAATATATATGCTTAAAAATGTTAACACCATTTGTTCTTCTAGATACTTACCCTAAAGGAAAAAACAAACAAACAAACAAAAGCCATGGTTCTTTGCTAAGACATTATACAAAGTTGCAAACAAAAATTACATATAACAGAAATGTTAAACACTAGGCATGTATTGATATAAATTTTAATAGATTTATAGAAGAGATACTTTCAATCATTAAAATCAAGATCCTCAAAATATGTATGGAAATGCAGAACTATTTAAGAAATATTAGTTTAAAGGCTATTATAAGATATGTACAGAATGATTATCTTCATATATATTAAAACTGAAAATATACTTATATGTTAAAAAGAATAGTATCTGATAAATGATGCTACAGATTTTTTAAACATTCTTCCATACCTTAACACAACAGAAAAAGGAAAGAAAAAATAGATGTAAAAATCAGCTCCACGTTGATTAAAACCAGAGCCATAATCACATTATTTAGAGAGTTCTAAAAGTTTAAGCGTATATAAAGGAGGCATATTAAAATCTTAGTAAACATTATTAAGGATGCAGTGGCCAAGGCCTCAGCTGGAAACAAATGAAACGTTTCAATTGACTTTTCTCAGTACTTATACCTCTATTATGCATTTTCCTGTTTGACAGGATTGTCATGACCTAATGGTTCTATCCTAGAACTTGGCCTGGCATACTAGAATCTTCAACTACAGCTTTTTAGAACCTGAGGCCTCTTTCCCAAGACTATGTTCTTTCCCCGAAGAACTAATATTTCTAGGTTCCCTTTCTACTAACAGCTACCCTCATTGGTCTCTTCATTCTCCAAATGTTTTTGTTTTTCAGAAGTTTAGCACTTAAAGTTGCAATATACATAAAGTTAACACAAATTCCACTGTACTTAGGCAGCAACATGCCGGGCATTTTTCCCCATATTAGCTGGTCTCAAACATAGGCTTACCTTATTTAATATTCAGTTAAAGAAATAGGAATCTGTTCCCACGCTAGAGGAAAAACTTGACCAATAAATTGCAAGCAGATATAGTACACAAAACCATCATGTGTGGTATTCTCCAGTTTAGGAAAATATCAAAGGTAATTTTTACTAGTTTCTTCTCTGCTTACATATTGATTTATAGAAGTTATTTCTTAAATAAAATTCTATACACTTAGATCTGTAGTGAAATGTATTTCATACATTTAAGTGGACTACAAGTTATTAAGGTTTAGGAAAGTTGGTTCATTCTGCAGCCCATGGATCAAGGAGTAATTTCAACTTTCAAGTCTTATTATTTAAAAAATACATTTTGGGGGGTGGGGTATGAGTGAAATAGGAGAAGTGGATTAAAAGTACACTTATCTTGATGAGTACTGAGTAATATATGGAACTGCTGAATCACTATTGTATACCTGAAACTAAGATAACACTGTTTTGACTACACTGGAATTAAAATTTTTAAAAATGAAAAATGAGAAATAAGAAAGGAAGGGAAGGGAAGGGAAGAAGGAAGGAAGGAAGGAAGGAAGAAAGGAAGGAAGGAAAGGAGAAGGAGGGCAGACATTTTGTAAGGCTATAGTTGCCACAGATAGTATTCCTTGAATAGATCTGAGCAGAATAAATTGAAAACCTTCTGGAAAGGATTCACCATTCTAGATACCATTAAAAACATTCGTGATTCATGGGAAGAGGTCAAAATATCAACATTAACAGGAGTTTGGAACAAGCTGATTCCAACACTCATGGGTGACTTTGAGAGGTTCAAGACTTCATTGGATGAAGTAGCTGCAGATGCAGTGGAAATAGCAAGAGAATTAGAATTAGAAGTGGAGCTTGAAGATATAACCGAATGGCTGCAATCTCATGATAAAATTTTTTAATGGATGAGGAGTTGCTTCTTATGGATGAGCAGAGAAAGTGATTTCTTGAGATGGAACCTACTCCTTGTGAAGATGCTATAAAGGTTGTTGAAATGACAGAGGAGTTAGAATACTACATAAACTTAGTTGATAAAGCAGCAGCAGAGTTTGAGAGGATTGACTCCAATTCTCAAAGAAATTCTACTGTGAGTAAAATGCTATTGAACGGCATCACATACGACAGAGAAATCATTCAGGAAAGAAAAAATGAATCGATACAGCCAACTTTATTGTCTTATTTTAAGAAATTGCCACAGTTACTCCAACCTTTAGCAACCACCACCCTGCTCAGTCAGCAGCCATCACACTGAGGCAAGATCCGTCATCAGCAAAAAGACTGTGACTTGCTGTAAGCTCGGATGGTGGTTAGCATTTTTTTAGCAAGAAAGTATTTTTAAGGTTTTTTTTTAAAAGGCTTAGTAAAGTTGGGCATATGTATTCTCAATACCCCTGTAAGTGCTTAGATTCAAGAGCTAAAACTAACATAAATGGATCTTCTACCATGGGCCAGTTACTTTAATGGTTACATTATTTCATCTTTCTCACATCTCTGTGTGTGCACGTGTGAGCATGCACACACACAGGTATGCATTTTTATCCCTTTCGTCTCCAGGAAACCCTACGGATAGAACAGAATCCTTGGTGAAGCAACATGAAAATAGTGAAAAGGAAATAATGTTTACATAGGCTTTTACCTTGCTTTTAAGTTAAGGATGATGAATATCCTTGAATTTCATGAAAAATGACTGGTGTTTTTCAGAATTTAATTTAAACCCCCTTCCTCTCTTGGTTTATTAGATCCTCATGGATTAGCTTCTTCTTACCAGGTCTCCCACTGTCTTCCTCTTCCCAATTCTCCTTAAATGCTGGTTATTTTTTTTTCCACTCTGCCCACTTTCCTTTCCCCAGTGTGTGGTAGACTCTCCATCCACACATTCTCCAGCATCATAATAGAAACACCATGACTGACTTACTGACTTGTTAAAAATGTTTAAAAACTCACTTTCAGTCCCAATATTTCTCCCCAATTCTGATTCCTAAATGTCTCACTAATAAAGAGCTATTTTTTTCTAGAGAAATTTTGCTAGAAATTTCCTAGAAAAAGATTTTCTGGGTTTTATTCTGACTTATTTGATCACCTAAAATATATCAATTTGATCTCTCTATATTCTTGCTTGAAAAGTATAGAGATGTGATGATTATTAGAAGTTTTTATACTACTATACCTGTATATTATTTTACAATAACAGATTTATATATTTTATTGGTAAATTGTCATAGACGTAAAGTTGGAGTTGGGTAACAAGACTATATGTGTATTTACTTATTTTCTATCCCTTGCAAAAATGACAGGCAAGATAGAATTGAAGACATGCATCATATATTAGTTCATTTGTCACATAGTATGTCTAGTATATATTAAACACTAGAAATACATTGTTGGGCAAAAATATCACAGGTTTTACACCAATAAAGTTAATGGCTTAATAGGGAAAAAGATATTCAACAAATAATTATAATCAATGTATTCTTAAAAATCGCTGGAAGGATGTGGATGGAGCTAGAGAGTATTATGCTAAGCAAAATAAGTCAGTCAGAGAAAGACAAATACCATATGATTTCACTCATATGTGGAATTTAAGGAACAAAAGAAATGATCATAGGGGAAAAAAGTGAGAGAGAAACCAAGAAACAGACTTTTAACTATAGAGAACAAACTGAGTGTTGCCGGGGGGGGGGGGGGGGGGGGGGTGGGCCAAATAGGTGTGGAGATTAAGGAGTGCATTTGTGATGATCACCAGGTGTTATATGGAAGTGTTGAATCACTAAACTGTACACCTGAAACTAATATTACACTGTATGTTAACTAACTGGAATTTAAATAAAAACTTAAAAAAATGATATAAGAGCTCTGAATGAAAAGAACATGATATCAAAAGAGAGCACAAAGCAAAGGAAACTGATTTAGACTTTGAGGGTGGAGGCAGGTTGTCATGGGCCATGGCCCATGGGTCATGGCCATCACTACCATAACATATTTTTCAATACCATATTGTTTTTACTTGACGTTTATGGCCCCCAATAGGGTATTTACTTACTATATGTCAAGAATTGTATATCATTATTTAATGGAATCCTATAAAAGCTGGGGAATTGATACTTATAGATGTTAGGCAATTTTCCCAAGGTCACAGGGCTGATAAGGGGCAAACCTAAGAACTCAATCATCCCTGTCCAAAGCCCAGCTTCTTTCCACTTGACCTTATTTTCAGCATATTAATTAGGACTCCACATTCTCAGCTAGTGAGCAGAACATTCTCACTCTTCTTAAATGATTATTTTAAAAGGCTTGTACTCAACTGCAAGGGTAGTTTTCACAGAGTGATGTTTAAGGCATTGATACAATCATTTAAATTAACCAGGCTTCATGCAAGAGTTGAGTTTCTTAGGAGGACCTATATTTAGTCCATAGGAATGTATCCCCTGGCTCTGTTTTTCTCCTCATTATAATCCAGTGATCTCAGCATGTTGTTTATTCTTCTCAGATTTTTCCTAATTTTAATAGCTCTCTGTAAAGTTTGAAGACTAAAAGAAAATGACTTTGGCTTACCATAGAACCAATGAATCTACAGTACAGGGTCTGGGACTGAGATGCAGGATGGTATCTGGTGTGAGCAGACTCCACTCCCTAGTCTTCCCTAGTGCCTTACCTACACATGTCCTTACTTAAGTGGCCTCAGCATCCTGCAATTTACTAGGTCAGTGCAGTCCAAAACTGCAGGCTATGTAACTTTTACACTGTTTTTGGCCTAAGAGGTGGGCTCACAACAGTACCTTTGTGTTTACTCTATTGTCATTCAAGAAATATTTTTTGCTATACTACAGTTACTCAAACTAATTACTTTAGTGTTTTCATTTTTATTACACCATCAGGTCTACTTAAGGATTTAGTGTCATAGCTCTAGGAATGGTCTGCATACCATGCTTGGAAATGGTCACATTTTATTCTTATGCTCTAGCACCTTCTACATGTCTGAGCCTGTTTAAAAAAGCACATCTTCCACTCCTTTCCTCACATCCATCTCTTCATTACTTTCAAGAGCCATTCAACACTCACTTCCTTGTAACCATCAGGTTCAGCTATATGCTAATTTCACTTAGTTTAAATAATAACCTTAGGGCTTCATATACTAACCTATATTTTAATAGCAACTTCTACATATTTTTAAAATATACTTAAGCCCTGTATATGTATTTCAGCTTTGATATGCAGACACACTTCTAGAGAAAAGATGAATGGGAGCCAACATGTAATAAATACAGTGGTCAAGCGGAGCAAAGAGTAATTATGGGATCTTAGATTTCATCCACTTCCGCCTTCTGTATTTGCATTTATCATTCTAAATGCTGGCTATCTTTTAACCTGCTAAATTTATTGCTTGTTTTCACTGTCATGTTAATAAGTTTCAGTCACACCAAGTTATCTGCATGTGTTAAAGAACAAATATATCTTTTCATAGTTCTATTTGGTTACATTGAAAAGGAAGCTAAGTATGAGTGAGATGTTTTCAAGAAGTTAGCTTCATTGAGGATAGATGTTCCATGTTACTTGATGGAATAATGTAGCTATAAACCAAAGATTTGATGGGATATAAAGAGGATTTATTTCCATTTAAAACCATTAAATGAGCTATTCAAGAGTTATTCACTGAGTTATTCAAGAAGATACAGTACTGATACATCATTTATACCTCAAACTTAGGAGATTTTAAATCCTAATCGAAAGGCAAACTTCTTGTAACTAACCAACACGGCAAAACTGTCTCAAGTCACTTCTCAACATTTTTCTGTGATAGTAATTAAAATTGTGTAAAATCTTAGTTATTGGCCTTGGTGTGGGATAGAAAGAAAATGTTTGGTTCAGCATCCTGTGGTTGTTGGATCATCTGGCTTCTCTGATTCAAATCAAAGTGCCTCTGTGGCTTGCAGAGGCCAGGAGGCCTGTGGAATTTGCATGAGCCAGTAGCCACTTAAACTAACTCATTCCTACTGTACCAAGGTCTTTTTAAAAACTCCTTTCTTGCATCTGGTATCATTGTATGAATCCTCAAAACCATACTAATTGAAACGTAAGCCTTATGTGTTCAATTCCAATTCAAGTGTTCAAAAATTACTATTTTTCTTAATGATTTGGATTTTTGCTTTTTTTGTAGAGTTAAAATATTGTCTGTTTTCAAACCATCTGCTCAGAATTTTGCTAGTTACATTATATAAAATATATTTGGTAAACAAATAATAGAAAAAATGTTATCAAATATTGTTCTAGTGGCAGGTTGACGAACTCCCATAATGGAAGGTCAAGGAGCAATATTCCTAAAACAGCTGATTGTCTTTCCATGCATTTAAAAAGATATGTGTAGATTACCTACTATACAAAAAGTAAGAGATCTCAAAACTTATGGAAATGGGAGAAATGGATAGTGGTCACTAAACAGATTAGAGTGACAAAAAATGCATATAGAAGAAGAGAAGCAACCAATTGTCTTACGTTGTGGAGTTATATAGAAGATTTGTTCATTCATTTGTTTCTTGTTAAATAATTTATCTTACTTATAAGATCTATACTTATAAGATCTATAAGATCTATTACTATCAACCTATAAACATATTTAAATATTATTCTTTAACATTACTTTCTTAAATTATAATACATAAAAAAATTTAAGCAGAACAAAATTTTTATTACTACTACCAACAGACCATTTTAAGGATCAAACATTAACTAATGAGCACATCTCATATATACTTCAAAGAGTCATAGTTCCAAAGAACTGCTAATTCTCCCTTGGAAAATATATTTGTAATAACAGAAAATTAGAAAAGAAAAATAAGTTCCATTATGTTTGTTGGAAAGGACTTGAAATATTAAGTGGTCATATAGACATTATGAGGGTAAAGGGAAACATCTATTCTTCTTTCTTATTCATTAGAAATGTTTCACATATCAGTTTTTCCTCTCACTTCAAAGCAAAATAAAATAAATATAGGATAAAAACATACAGATTTGGGGCGCCTGGGTGGCTCTGTCGGTTAAGTGCCGCCTCTTGATTTCGGCTCAGGTCATGATCTCAGGGTCCCCCACGTCGGGGATTTGGCTTGAGATTCTCTCTCCCTCACCCTCTGCCCCGCCCCCTGCTCACTCTCTCTCTAAATAAATCTTAAAAAAAAAAAAACATACAGACTCATTTACATTAACTACAAAAGAGTTTTGAACCACAGAGTGAATAAATTATAATTCAATCATGTATTTTTACAGAAGAGGCTAACCTAAATAAACGTATTCTAGATTTCCTCACCAACTTTTCACATTCCAACTAAATTCATAATTTGTTGACAATACAAATGCATTTCTTCTAGATCTTATAATGATACCTTTAATGACCGTAACAAATTAAAATAAATAATAAAATGTGCCTGATGTCAGGGATGTCACAGTAACCTTCGCTGGGTTACTCCTAAGTTAGCTCATTCATACATTCCTCCAGTTTTTATTTGAATTAATATTTACTAAGCACCAACTTTGGGCAAGAAACTACTACTCAAGACATAAAGGGGTCAGAGTTGAATAAGAATAAGACAGGGAAGGCCTTTCCCCTCATGTGTATACATTCTTTTAAAAAATGAATAAGAGAATTACAGACTGAAATACATACTACGAAGGAAATTTTTAAAAGGGTAATATGATATATAGTGGATTGGCAGTGGGGACTTTAGATAGGAAAGAGTTGCTTAAGAGGTGAGCAGAGATGCCACTGGAATATATTTCTGAGAGAAGTCTACTTCTATTAAGATTAGCCACAAGAATTTATATAATCTTTGCTCTCTCGGCCATCTTAGAAATTAAACTCACTACATCCAAGCTTGGAGTGGCATTTGTATAGCAAGGTCGTCCTTTCCATTGCACCAGGGAAATTCTTACAGCGGAAATTAGCTAGTCCGCATGTGATACTTTTAAAGGTATTTAAAATAAGAATTGATATGAAAAAGGACTCAAAGCCATATCATAACAAAGTGTGCTTAAACAAACTTCGTTATTACACTTTGATACATTTGGAAACCGTTGGGCCCTACTTCTGAGAAGTAGGTATGTCATGACCCAAATCAATAGATTTAAAAATATCAAAATGCTCAGAATAGCTTATGCTATTATTTATGTTAGAAAAAAAAAACATTTGAAATATCTAATTATGAAGACTTCAAAAAGCTGTCCACTGAAGAGTGACTATCAAGCAGAAACTATGAAGGGATCAAAAATACAAAAGTTTAACCAGTAGTCAGGGGTCTTTCCCATAGATATCCTGACATCTGCTGAAGAGCACTGAGCTTCTATGACATTATATACAGACGATTCATTGTAATAATTCTTAGAAAAATAAGTTAAAAGTTAAACTTGTCAAACAAGTATGTATTCTGATACACCTATCTTTAGCAGAAGTATTATTTGTTTACACTTTACATTTTGTTTCTTTAGTATTTGGACAGTTGGCACTCCCAGCCCTTCCATTTTAAATACAAACCTGTTGTATTTGGGATGAGCAGGTGCAAATAATTTAACAAAGATTTTCAAGATGTCAATTCCTTAAGTATATGCGTGCAGTTCATCAAGTCACTGGCAAAAAAGTTTTCATTAACAAAGTAGAAAGGGGGTAACAGGCAGTGTTTAATATGATAGACATAAAGACATGGAATACTTTAGCCCTGTTTTTTCATTAGGAGGAGAGAAAAAAAAGTTTCACGACCTTCTAAAATTGAGTGTGACAGTATCCTCCTTCATCCTGTCCCCATTCAAGTTTTAAAATAAATAGTTTCTTCATCCAAGAAACTCCTGCCTTATTTATATGGGAACATTAGATAAGCTATTGTTTGATCAAAATAATGTTTCAAAAAAAAAGTTATCATATCACCACCAATGAAGCAATGCTTTCCCTTTGGGCTTTCACTTACTTAATGAATTCAAACAGAAAGAGAATAATAATGTTGTCTTTTTATAGTGTTTTATCATTTGTTTGGTACACTCCTTGGGCCCTGCTAGGAAGGATTACAGGACAGATTATTAATTTAATAAATGTTTTCTCTTTTGGTTTCATCTCAAAAACAAAACATCAAGCCAAAGTAAACACTCTCAAATTATTCTACAGATTCTACAGGCTGGCCACTATGGATTCAGCATCAGTTTTAGATAATTCTCCAACTTTCTCTTCACCTCCCCACAAAAACTCCTTTGGCATTACAAAATGCTAAACAAATTCATTTTGTTGACAAGCAGAACTGATTCAAGAAGGCAAGATACCTCATTACCTTTGTCATGAAACTTTAGATAATTAAAATGTCACACCAAATTTTCCTTTGGACAAAAGGCTTGTCAGGGACAACTGATAAACTGCTCTTTTCTATACACTTAACTTAAAAGCACTTAAAAACCATTATTTTAATGATATACAAAAGAAAATTAACTGACTGTTACATTTTCGGTACTCCTCCAAAGACCCATGAACGGAAACATAATTCATTTTAATGTGTGTCCCACATCTGGAAAAACCTCAGAAGAGCTATTTTTGCTATTTATTTAAAATAACAATCATCATAATTTTATCCATTGGAAAAATTGGAAAACATGTCAGAAATAAGACAGCAGAACATTATCTTTCTTGTGTGTGGAGTTCCTTTTTGACCTTCGATTGTATATTTTAAAGACACTTTAGACAAACACAATTTATATGTCAGTTGACAAAAATGACTGAAATCCTACCTAATGTTTATGCACTTGGTATTAGCCTGGTAAGGGAAGGATTATTTTTCTAATGGCTTAAAAGAATGAACTTCATTTTTACAATTACAGAGTTTAAACATAGTATATGATAGAATATATAATAGTAAACAAGCTTAGGAAACTTACTTAAGATCTCAGGCAGCCTCCTTTAAGATTCTGGGTTGTTTTGTTTATTTTTGTTTTGTTTTCATAATCGACTCCCTCCCCAACCCTAACAATTTAAAACTCAATTGGCTTCTATGATATCTGGCTAGAAGGTAATAGTAACCCTAAGCTATGCATCCTATTGTTTATGTAACAGGTTGCAAGTGTCGAGGAGAGTCAGTGGGCCATATTTCATTTGTTATTGAAATATCTGCTTTATTTTTTCATGATAAACAACATGAAACTTTACTTGCTGAAGCATTTCTCAATGTGTTCTTAAGACAGAAATACAAGACAGTTGCATTGGAACATCATTCCAGATATCTTAGTATTTGACTACAGCATAAAGGGCATCAATTTAACCCATTAAAGATCATCCTATCTAATCATGACAAACACCATATAACAGGAAGACTAGACAAAAAAGTCAAAGGGAAGCAAGGGCAAAAATGAACTATTGGGACTTCATCAAGATAAAAAGCTTTTGCACAGCAAAAGAAACAGTCCACAAAACCAAAAGACAACCGACAGACTGGGAGAAGATATTTGCAAATGACATATCAGATAAAGGGCTAGTATCCCAAATCTATAAAGAACTTATCAATCTCAACACCCAAAGAACAAATGATCCAATCAAGAAATGGGCAGAAGACATGAACAGACATTTTTCCAAAGAAGACATCCAAATGGCCAACAGACACATGAAAAAGTGCTCAACATTGCTCGGCATCAGGGAAATCCAAATCAAAACCTCCATGAGATACCACCTCACACCAGTCACAATGCCTAAAATTAACAAGTCAGGAAATGACATATGTTGGTGGGGATGCAGAGAAAGGGGAACCCTCCTATACTGTTGCTGGGAATGCAAGCTGGTACAGCCACTCTGGAAAACAGTATGGAGTTTCCTCAAAAAGTTGGAAATGGAGCTACCCTATGATCCAGCAATTGCACTACTGGGTATTTACCCCAAAGATATAAATGTAGTGATCCAAAGGGGTATGTGCACCCCGATGTTTATAGCAGCAATGTCCACAGTAGCCAAACTATGGAAAGATCCAAGATGTCCATCAACAGATGAATGGATAAAGAAGATATGGTGTGTGTGTGTGTTTTATATATATATATATATATATAAAACACACACAATGGAATGTTATGCAGCCATCAAAAGGAATGAAATCTTGCCATTTGCAACGATGTGGATGGAACTGGAGGGTATTGTGCTAAGTGAAATAAGTCAGTCAGAGAAAGACATGTATCATATGACCTCACTGATATGAGGAATTCTTAATCTCAGGAAACAAACTGAGGGTTGCTGGACTGGTGGGGGAGGGATGGGGTGGCTGGGTGATAGACATTGGGGAGGGTATGTGCTATGGTGAGCGCTGTGAATTGTACAAGACTGTTGAATCACAGACCTGTACCTCTGAAACAAATAATACATTATATGCTAAAAAAAAAAAGAAGAAGAAGAAGAAGATAGTAGGAAGGGAAAAATGAAGGGGGGGAAATCGGAGGGGGAGACAAACCATGAGAGACTATGGACTCTGAGGGAAAAAAAAAGGCATTAATTTAACCCATTAAAGATCGTCCTATCTATTCATGACCAACACCATATAACAAGAAGACTAGACAAAAAAGTCACAAATCCTCTAGATAGGCTTGATTAAGTAAGAGAGTTTCTTTTCTTATTTTTTATTTTTTTAAAGATTTTATTTATTTATTTGTCAGAGAGAGAGAGAGTGAGTGCACAAGCAGGGAGAAAGGCAGGCAGAGGGAGAAGCAGGCCTCCCGCTGAGCGAAGAGCCCAATGTGGGGCTCAATCCCAGGACACTGGGATCATGACCTGAGCTGAAGGCAGACGCTTAACCTACTGAGCCACCCAGGTGCCCCAAGTAAGAGAGTTTTATGCAGACAAATTTACACAGTTGTGTGCACAAAACAGAAGAAAAAAGAAGAAAAAAGTACAGTTTTTCTTTTTAAGCTGAAAAATGTTTTAATCAATTATGACCTGCGTAAATACCACAGAGCCGTATGGTTTTGCTATCACTTGTTAATTTTATCTCTACCATATAGGAGACAACCCCAGTTACGGCATCAAGCTGAAGTCTCAGCTGAAGCACATGAATGCTCAGGACAAATGTCTCCATGATAAAGAAAGGGATTAGTGGGATTTTCCAGTGCTCTTCATCATTTCTTTACAAACATACATCAAATGAGTATTTTATAGTATATCCAAATAATTCAGACAAAAATGATCAAGTTTACCCACTCTGTGAAGGATAGTTTTGATCCTCAAGCCCTTTATTTCCCTTTAACAAGCCAATTAAAACAGCTTGACTAAAGATTACTGAAATGCTAAATTCACTGCCATTCAAAATTATCTGAGACACTGCCAGCAACCCTTCCCACTTGGTTATAAACCCATATGGAGCTCTACTTAAAAATTTAAACCTGACTTTAGGCATTCACATCTGCATCTAATATTTTGACAGTAAAAACTAACTTTATTGTATTTAAATGTCAAATACAGACTTGGGAGTATTGTATTTTATTCAAATAAAATAATGCTGATTTATTCCAATCCCAAAGTAATAATGCTTTATTAAATAATTGCAAATTTTGCCCTATACCAAGAAAACATTTTTAAAAAGAGAAATATTATTTAGCAACTAGAAAAATAAATATAAGTATTTTTTTGTTTGAGTACTTATGATTGTCAATTTTGGTAGAGCACTACTTTGGAAATGGTTCTTTCTTTTTTTTTAAGATTTATTTATTCATTTGAGAGAGAGAGCGGGGCAGGATGGGTGGACAACAGAGTGGGAGGGAGAGTCCCAAGCAGACTCTGCATGGAATGCAACTCAGGGCTCAATCTCAGGATCCCAAGATTATGACCTGAGCCAAAATCAAGAGTTGGACGCTTAACCAACTATGCCACCCAGGCACCTCTGGAAATGATTATTTCTAATTCAAGCATAGAAAAGGATACAAAAGTTATTATTTAAACCTTGGCTATATTTTAATTCGCTAAATTTTAAATAGTATACATATTAAAAAGTTTAACAATACACAGCATATATATATACATGTTTATTTATATGTATAGTTTTATATATGTAATATATATTTATATACACTTTATAAATATGTGTGTGTTGTATGGATACATATATGTGTGTGTATGTTTATGTGTATACTTGACATACATATATCTATAGATATATACAAGTAAAGTAAACACCCCTCTACCCTTGATCTCTAATCATCTCAGTTTCCCTGTCCTCCCTGGAGGCAATCACTGTTACTACTTTCACATGTATCTTTCCAAAGCTGGTTTGTACATAAATAAATGCATATGTACACATACATATAAATATATTTTATGTGTATTTGATTATAAAAATGGAAGTATACTACCCATCATGTTCTGTACTCTACTTTTTCCATTTATCTTGAATCTCATTCAATATTAGTATATGCAGATCAATCACATTCTTTTTAATGAATAAATATTTTAAATGTGCTTTACTTATTAACAGAAGTTGATCTAAATTATGATGAAATAGAATTAAGCATAAAATAAATGAAAATGGGGACAGTGTGAGCAAAAGAAGATAAAGAGAAATAGAAGAATTATGAGGCCTGTCAAAGTTCAAATTCAAGGCAAAGGTATCATTTTAAATATTTTCTTGAAAAGCAGAAATATACAGTAAAAAGTTTATCAATATAGTCTTTGCTATCACCCAAGAAACTGTTTTTCCAATAGAGTCACAGCTGATTTTCTTTAAGCCTGAAAAATGACTCACTTTCTCATACAACCTTTGCCCTGGGAACCAAAAGCCATATTTCATGGGACTATGTATTTCTCTTAGACAAAACTGAGTAATTTTAAGACTGGAGTTATAGGTTAGGTTATTTCTGAGATACACTTGCAGTAAAAATTTCCAGGGACTTACAATATAATTGCTAAGGTGGTAACTTGGGAGCATAACAGATTCCCAAGGAAAGTTTATAAGTATGATAAAAATATGTAAAAAAATTTAATGAATTAAAATGACAGGGGCACCTGGGTGGCTCAGTTGGTTGAGCATCTGCCTTTGGCTCAGGTCATGATCCCAGGGGTCTTGGAATTGAGCAGCATGTTGGGTTCCCTGCTCGTGGGGAGCCTGCTTTTCCCTCTCCCCTCTGCTCATGCCTTCTCTCACTATCTCTCTTTCTCAAATAAATAAATAAATCTTAAAAAAAAATAAAGAAAATGACAATTAAACTGAAAATTTTTTCTCCTCTCTCTAAAAGACTGAAGAGAGATTGCAACCAGTCATGAAACTGACTTGGGTTTCTCATTCATTGTTAGGGTGGCTGAAACTATGTTCTTGTGAATGACACACACACATTTTCTATAATTGTAATGAAAATAAACTAGAAGAAATACTTGTGAACACATAATGCCAGTAAATCAACATAAAAGTTTTATAATCTTAAAACCTTATCTTATCATCATATGGGGTAAAGAAACTTGTATCTCTCTCAGTAAAAAACCATAACAGAATTATCCAAGGCAATATCTCCTCTGCTAAGCGCTGCACATGCAACTGTATAGTTAGTGAGATTTTGTAACATTGCATTTGGAGTGGCTTGGGTTGGTAGAGCAGCTATTGTTATATGGATAGGCGCACTTATGCGGCAGGATTTTCCTTTTAAATATTTTCTGGGGTTTAACATGAGCAAACTTTTGATTTGTGAGCTTTTGCTTTCCCTGAAGAAAAGTGGTCATACTACAGTGAAAGAAGAGAGGCTCCCCTAAGTGCTGGAAGTCGAATTCCCACAGTGGGAAAAACCACAATGAGATAGTGGTAATAAAATATGGCTGTGAGTTCCCAACCTCTCTTCAACAGAGCTGTTTTCTCACCAACTCTTCTGGTAAATCTCTATTAAAATTGTGTATGTAAACAGTTGGAATCTTACATATTAACTTTAAAATGGCAGCATACACATTATACTTGCTGAGAACCTGAGGTATTACTGAACCTTTGGAAATCTTAATTAACAACACAGTCCTCACAAAACATTTCCTGGAACATATGTACATTGAGTCAAATTCTTCATCCACATGGAATCCAATCTCCCCTAAACCTCCTGTCTCCCATTTTCATTTTCTTTTCATGTTTTCCACCTCCCATGAATAGTGAATTTTTCAAGCCATACTCCAGAGCTTCAAATACTGCAATATACTTTACAATGTGGATGATGGATAACTTTCTGAAATATTATAAGCTATTGTGTTTTATTTTAGAAGCCACTGCCAAAAGTAAAACTCACAGGCCAGATTCCTAACTCCCTTGGAACTCTCCTATAGAAGTGACCCCTTCAAATTCCTAAGCCCATGAAATAAATATGGATTGTATTTTACTCAAATGCAAACTGTGTTTTTATTCTTGGCAAATTGCAGGGGCAGCATTTGGTATCTAATGTGAATTTTCTTTTCACTCATGTAATTTTTATCCTTACAAAGATATTAAAAACAAATAAGCCAACAAAACAACAATAACTAAGCTCATCAACTTTGTGTCACAGAAATATAACCAACTCCGTGGCATTGTAACTACAAGTACGAATATGTGGGGGGGTGTCATTGTCACCTATATATTTCAGCTACGTAATATAGATTTTTATTATCCCCAGTTTCAAGATATGGTTTTTTTTTAATTTTTTATTGTTATGTTAATCACCATATATTACATAATTTGTTTTGGTGTACTGTTCCATGATTCATTGTTTGTTCATAACACCCAGTGCTCCATGCAGGACGTGCCCTCCTCAATACTCATCACCAGGCTAACCCATCCCCCCACGCTCCTCCTCTCCAGAAACCTCAGTTTGTTTTTCAGAGTCCATCAACTCTCCTGGTTCGTCTCCCCCTCTGACTTACTCCCCTTCATTCTTCCTCTCCTGCTATCTTCTTCTTTTTCTTTTTTTCTTAACATATGTTGCGTTATTTGTTTCAGAAGTACAGATCTGTGATTCAACAGTCTTACACAATTCACAGTGCTCACCGTAGCACATATCTTCCCCAATGTCCATCACCCAGCCACCCCATCCCTCCCACCCCCGACACTCCAGCAACCCTCAGTTTGTTCCTGAGATTAAGAATTCCTCATATCAGTGAGGTCATATGATACATGTCTTTCTCTGATTGACTTATTTCACTCAGCATAACACCCTCCAGTTCCATCCATGTCGTTGCAAATGGCAAGATCTCATTCCTTTTGATGACTATTTAATTAAATTTTTTGCAAGAACATTCACATATGATTACTTCCTTTGAGGAAAATATTACCTAAGGCAGACTTTTTTTCCCCAAAACCTTTTTTCTTGTCCTTGAAAAAAATCCAAGAAATGTCATGTATAACTACAGATATAATAGTATAAAATTCAGACAAAGGGAACTGTTAGGAACCAAAATGATGACACTTTAACATTCATCATTACAAGTACTGCAATTTCATTTTAGTGGCTGAATTAATGAGACTTTTAATTTTTGAAACTTTTTAGTTTCAACCTTGCTATTTCATGTAACCATCACCACTTTAAAAAAAAAAAAAAGAAAAGAAAAGAAACAAAAACCCCTCACAATTATCATATGATTTCAAATAAAGTTGAAACCAAAATCTTGGAGTACCTGACAACAGTTATCACTTATTAAAGGCCCACTTTGTTCCAGGCACTGTAAAAAAGACGTCTATTCCTTACAAAAACTCTATGAAGGCCATATTATATCATCCATTTTAGAGATAGAGAACAGGTACTCTGAGAGGGTAAATATTCAAGGTTACTCCCTCAAGAAGTGGCAGGGCTGGAATTATATGCCTGGTTCCAACATTCATGCTTGAATTCCTCCCCAAGTTTATCAGAAACATGTAGGTTTGAATTTCCCAATTGGTATCTCATTTTTCAGATTATCAAAATAAATGTGTTTGTTTTAAAAGAGTTAAAGATTTATTCAATGAAAAGCCAGGAAAATAGTTTTAAATATTCAACAATGCTAAATGAAGCCTAAACAATTAGAATTTAATCCTTTCATTGTCCAAAATAAGTAAAAATTTAGAAACGCTCAAGATCCATAAAGCTTATTTTCAGAAAATATTACTTCTTATTGCCAAATTAAACCACTCAAAGTGTAGAGCACATAATTCCACACTATCTGGGGGAAATTTTTAAAAAAGCCATTCCCTAATATTCAAATATTTAATGTTATTTAGAAAAAAGATGTGGATAATTAACTATATTTTCCCTGTTTTCAACCTAACATTTCAATGTTATATATTCCCAAACACTGTAAAATAATTTAATAGTGAGAATATTATTTTTATTAATTTACTTTTTGTTACATCAGTTCAAAACTCTGTGACCTTTTTCCACTAAAAAAGTATTCTAAGACAATATATTAAAAATTATTTCTGGAGTTAAAAAATTTAATTGAAAGATTATACTAAGCCCAAAATAAATCATGGAACACTATATCAAAAACTAATGATGTACTGTATGGTGACTAACATAACATAATAAAATAAAATAAAATAAATAAACCAAATAAAGTCTTAATTCAAATAAATCTAATTTCCAATGTCTATTTTTACACTTTAAAACAAAGGCAATGACTCTAGTGTGACAAAAGAGCCCTTAAGGCTCACAGGATGACAACAGCCAACATTCAGAATTTATGAGCAATTTATCAGTATTACCTCCAAATTTTCACCCTGCCCTTATCACCTCATAAAGTGGTATTTATGCTCAGATTTAAATAGCTACACATTACAAGAATGAAAAATAGGAAGAATGCTCTAGTAAATAGAAGACCAAGACCTGCAAGCCCTACAGTTTTATGACAGAGACCAAGGAGCATGATCTATGAAATTCTTAATATATATCCAGAAGTAAAAATAATTATATAGTGCTCCTTTTCACTCCATAGCATATGTGCCAGAATAAAGTGGATTTCTGAAAAATTATACTGATGTGAAATTAATATTCCAAAACTTATGGAAAAGTAAATTTTAATAATAAAACTTACATGCAGATAAATTTCATAGCATTATTAGGAAAATCCAGTACACGTCTGTGTCAGTTACCATTTGCTATAAAATACACTACCAAAAATTTAGTGAATTAAAACAATCTTTTTTTTTTTGCTCATGATACTAAGGGTTGACAGTTTGGCCTATAATCAGTTGAGCTGTCATTCACTCGATTTTGGCCAATCTCACACAGGTATCTGCAGTATGCTGGTGTGCTGGTAGTTGATACTTTGTCATATGTCTGGCATTAGCTAGCTGTTGGTTGGGGCCCTGGGTCAGGTGCCATTCATTACCCAGTAGGCTAGCCCAGACTTACTCACATAGCATTTCCCAAGAACAGCAAGTGGAAAAGCTACAGACCTCTTGAAACCTAGGCTCAGAATTTCCAGTGTCTCTTCAACTACATTCCATTGCTCAAAGCAAAGTACAAGGCAGCCCAGATTCAAGATGGAGGTAAAGAGACTCTTGTACTCTGCCTTGATGGGAGGAGCTGCAAAGTATTGTAGAATTTTTATAGCACAATGTCATTAAACCAAGACTTTATGAGAAATTAGAAAAATAATGTAATGTCCTTTAGGAATATCATAGATTGACTAAAATAGATTCTAACAAATTAAACTTTTTCATTTTGTGACAGTGTTACTAAGTTGGCAGCCAAGGGAGTAACAAAGACATAGATATTTTGATTTCACAAAAATTTCTGGTGATTTCACTTATTTTTTTTACAAAAACATACTAAAATTCAGTGTATACAATAGGGAAGAGTTAGATAATTTCAAAAATATTTAGAGAATTATGATTAAAGAATGATGATTAACAGACCATTGTCTACTTTGAATATTTTTAGGGAACATCCAAAAGGATGTACTAACTAGCATTTCTAAGTAATAGATGCTTACACTTAAAAGATTTAGATGGTATCCCATTCAATTTAAAGATTAGAAAAGATACTAGAAATACCTAGCATGGTTGATAAGCAAAGTGGAAATTAGCATAGCTGGACTTAAAATCACATGCTATTATCCAAAGAAAAATGCTATAAATATTTTGGCACATTTACCTTTTTTTTTTTTTAATTTACAAGCAGACTCCTCAGAACAGGGAGCCTGACGTGGGGCTCAATCCCAGGACCCTGAGATCATGATGTGAGCCAAAATCAAGAGTCCGACACTTAACCAGCTGAGCCGCCCAGGTGCCCCTGATGCATTTACCTTTAATTATTTCAACACAGACAACACATGAACACACACACACACACACACACACACACACACACACACACAAAATTGGGTTATAGTGATCATATAGCTTTATATCCTATCTTTTTCATTTACCTTTATATCAAAAATATAGTCCTACATCATTAAATATTCTTGGAAAGCAAGGTTTCTAATGACAAGTAATTTCTGTGTATCCATAAATTAACTGAAAATTAGGAGAACACTTGGGTTGACAATAATTATAAGATCTAGGAGACTTATTCAAATTCAAATTTAGTATGTACAAATAATATGAAGCACTGCTAAAAGATGATAAAATTACTTTAGGTTGAATCAACAGAAATAGGCTGGCTTCATGTAGGAACCAACAGAATCATGGTCCCTTTCCAGGTAAAACATCATGGGACTGCTGCTTTCTATTAACTTTTAATTTTAAATTTAAAGATGTCAGTAACTACTTAGGCTATAGCAAAAGCAGAATAACTGGGATGGTAAAGAATCTAGAATCCATATCACGTACGGAATAAAGACTTTTGCTTAAAAAGGAAGACAAAAAGGTGAGACATTTTCACATTCCTACCACCTTGTAAAGCTGAAAGTATCCTTTCACATGCCTGCTTCCCCATGTCTGACCTCCTCCAGACTTTTACTCACCTTTGTATCCCTGAAACCTATAAAGTCTGAGATGTGATAGGGCTCATATAATGTCTGTTGAATAAATAAGTAAATGAAAAAATACATTAGTGAAGTAGAACCAGTAAATGGATGTTATAGACAGGGAGTTTTTACCCGAATATAAGAAAAAATTTACTTTGTGAGACACTAACCCCTGGTAATCAGAAGGATTCTGTCAAATTAACTGAAGGGTTCCTACATTAAGATAAAAAGTTTCACCAGGTTACTTCATGGATTCAGAGATAATATGACACAAAATAAAATGGACTTTAATTTTTAAAAATATGGACCAGATTATCTCAGTTCTATACCATGAACAATTCTCCATGTTTTAATATATTTAGTATGTAAATATATAACAGCAGCTATCAAATATATTGTACATATTCAATTTTATATCTCAAATAATGTTTTTTTAACATAGAATAGCTTAATGTCCTTTGAATAGGCGGTCTTAAATAAGACACAGAAAAATTGATATATGGGATTATATTAAATTAAGAATTTATGTTCTTCAAAAGAAACCATTCCTAGAGAGTGAAAGGACAATCCACAGGGTGGGAAAAGATAGTGACAAAATGTGTATTCAAAAGATCTATATCCAGACCATTCTTACAGGCCATTAAGGAAAGAGACTCACGACTCAGTAGAAAAGTGAGCAAAAAATCTAAACAGACACTTCACAAAATAGGATATCCAAATGATCAATTAAATATATTAAAAGATGATCAATGCCATTAGTCATCAGGAAAATGTATATAAAAACTACAATAAAATCCCACTACACAGAAGATACTAAGAATATGTGGTCTCCTACCAATAAGGATATCTACTGTGAGCAGAGATGTGGAACAGCCAGAGATAGATGCAAGGTGGTAAGGAATTTGGTACGAGCACTGGGGAACACCACAGCAGTATCCACTAAAGTTGAGCTTATGCATTGTCTATGACCTTGCAATTTCAATCCTAGGTATTTACCCAACAGACACTGTTTCATATGTTCACAAAAAGACATGTACAAGAATTTTCACAGCATTATTTATAAAGCCCCAAACTTTAAGCCATCTAAATGGCTACATTAAAGATTAAAAAATAAATTTTGCAGAAACCCATGCTCTGGAATAACATGAATCTTTTAGAATAAACCATTCAAATCCACATAGAACACTATGCAAGCATATGGAACCATAAGGTGGACAAAGAAGCAGAACAGAATACATATTTCATAATTTCATTTGTATATAAAGGACAAAACAGGCAAACATTAATATATACTCTTAGAAATTAGGATAGTGGTTTCTATCACTAGAACTCAAGGGGAAGGGGGCTATTTCCTGTTCTGCGCAACTTGTACAGGTATGTTCTATTTCTGAAAACTCAGGAGCTATATATTTATGATATGCATATTTTTTGGTTTGTGTTTATTGTGCTTCAATACAAATTTAAACATAAAAGTTAAAAATGTTTTCTAACACACTAAATATTTTACTAAGTGCTTTTCACAAACTTACAGTGAATGATATTATGCTATTATGTTTCTTAAATGTAATAGAAACTTTTAGGACAGTTATTCCATTTTGAAGATCAGTCAGTCCACTGCTAACTTAAATTATATGATGAGCAGGCCACATCTATCCATACTTTCAAAAATCACCTCTTATTTCCTAGAAGTCATCATTTCTTTTATACTCTTGCCCTTTTGACTCAATTCCTGCTTCTACAGTAATAGTTCTCATTCCGCCACATAATCCGGAGGAATTACATAAAAGGCAGTAGTAGCTGGGTCATTTTACTTCTGTCACTTGGCTCCTTTATGCTTTGGTTTCCTTGTCTGTAAAGCACAGCTAATAGTACACACAAATACTAAATGGAAATGTATTTAAAGTATCTCCAACAGTGTCTGGCAAGTATTACTTAATGAGTGATAGCCATTATTAGTCATAGTCTTTCATGAGTTACAGAATAGACACTGAGACCCATATTAAAAAATATTTTCAACAGTTTACAGTGAAAGTTGGGAAAAAATACAATAAGCTATGAATTTCACCGAATCATGATGTATATATTCCTATATTTATATAGGAGGGAGCATATTTTTGAGACATTAAAACAGCATATTCTTGTCCTTATTTACCTCTGTGTCTTAGTTGATCTTTGGTTCCTCCATCCGTTGAAATGATGACATTTATTATTTCAAGAAGACAGAATTCAGGCCATAACAACAACAACAACAACAACAACAACAACAACAACAAAATCATGGCTCAACTTTATATCAAATTTTTCTTTTAAGTCCATAATGACAAAATAGTCTTGAAAGTCAGGATTTTCAACAAATCTCTTTCAACAAGAGCAAGTGTTTTCCATGTTGCAAAAGCTTTCCTTTACCTATCAAATGAAAACCAGAGCACAGAGTTATATGATGAAACACAGCATTTTTAGAGGTATTTTCAGAGAAGCTAACTGTGATGGTGAGATAAATAAAAGTTCAAATAGCAGGAAGACAGGAGATTCAGAAGAGGTGTGTCAACGACAAAATGCCATTAGAGTCTGTGAAGGAATCTGATGTCTCCATATCCCTAGGAACAGCCCCAGGACTGTTGAACAAGAAGTCCCAGGTAGGTTGAAGATCAGGGTGAAAGCTAAGAGGATTTGTGTCTCATTTCCCACCTACAATATAGGGTGTTCCTTGCCCATTTTGAATAGCCACAGTAAAGGGAAAATGGCAACAGGACATGGTTAGACAGGTGGGCCTTGAGAAAGCACTTCTGATATATATATGAATCCAGAAGTTTCCATGTATCCCAATGGGGTTATGCAAAAATGTGGAGAGGACTAGTGTACCCAAAGAGAGCTGGCATTAGGACAAGGTAGATGCAGAATTTGGGCAATGGTAATGAGCAGTGGGCATCCACACAATACCCAAAACCCACGTCTCAGCAGAGAGTAGCGCAGTGTGCCCAGTGACCAGGCATATGGGGCTATCTCAGCATTAAACAGCAAGAATCCAGATGGTAGCATGCAAACCCAAGTGGCTGTCTCACTCCATACCTTATTTCTCTGAGGATACACAAATTCCCTAAACACATTGCTTCTATTCATCCACAGATGCCATTTTATAAATGAGAAAAGAGATGAGAAATTTCATGAAGAAAGGAAACAGCACTTACAAGAAGTTTGACCTTCAAATTACTATACATTTCTTTAATGAGGCTTTCTTAAACCAAAAGAAAAGTCCAAATTAGGTTTCTCCCATCCTCACCAATCTCCTTTTCCACTACCATCAGCAGGAATGGCATTTGAGAGCAAGATGAGATATGCTGTAGAAAATACTGAGTTATATTTTCTTGTACATGTAAGAAGTAGTAAGAAGTAGTGTGTCCTAAAGCCCTTTAAGTAAAACATATAAATTACAATGCACTTGGCTGAATTTACTACATTACAATGGATTTGAGATTAGTTAGAGGAAGATTCAGACCATACATCACCCTAGAAAAGAAAAACTCTACTAACATCCATAAACCTACCCTGGCTATAGCACATGGACATTGTTACTGAATAAAGTGATCTCACCAGTTATGTTCTAACTGACAAGGAAATCGAAGAATGCCAAGATGCTTTTAGGTGTTGGAGCATGACTTGAACATATTCCATCTTCTTACTGATTCTCCAGCACAAAGCTATGGCTGGCTTACTATAAGACAGACTATGGGTCTTGGATTTGATGTTAAAGTTACATTCATTTTCCTAAGCAGGTTTGTAAGATAACTAAGTAATAGTTATGAACAAATAGGACACTCAGGTCATGGCTTTTTTTTTTTTTTTTAAGAGTTTTTATTTATTTATTTGACAGACAGACACAGCGAGAGAGGGAACATAAGCCAGGGCAGATGGAGAGGGAGAAGCGGGCTTCCCGCTGAGCAGGGAGCCCACCGTGGGGCTCGATCCCAGGACCCTGGGATCATGTCAGGTCATGGCTTTTATATTCCCTTTTTAAGATGAAATTGCTTAAGACAGTCCAGTTCAATTTGCTGGTCCTAATTTTACCAATGTACAAAAAAGAGATACTTGTATTAGAAGATCCTCCACTATCCCTTCCACTAGTAATATTTAGTATTTCATGGAACAGATTTAGAGGCATATGTGACCACCTTTGAAATAGGGTAGATTTGCTCAAGAAGGACTAGTATACTATACTGAAGCCAAAATTATGAAGATTTTGACCTTGAATCATTGAAATAGCAGATATATACTAAAATAGAAGAGCCAAAATTTATATCCAGTCATGAGTAAGATCTAGGATAGTTCTTTGTGAAATATAGACATGAGGCAAATCATAAGACAAAAGAATAAAATTACAAAAATCTGTCAATTTTTTTTTAGTTCAACAGTTATGTTTAAATTCCTACTGCGTGCAAGGCATTGTGTTAGATTCAACAAATGGTACTGGGAAAACTAGAGAGCTTCGTGCAAAAGAATGAAACTGGACTAGGTTCTTATACCATACACAAAAATAAATTCAAAACAGGTTAAAGACCTAAATGTGAGACCTGAAACCATAAAATTCCTAGAAGAGAACATAGGCAGTCATCTCTTTGATATCAACCTGAGCAACATTTCTCTAGGTATGTCTCCTCAGGAAAGTGGAAAAAAAGCAAAAATGAAACTATTGGGACTACACTAAAATCAAATACTTTTGCACAGTGAAGGAAACCATCGATGAAACTAAAAGGCAACCTACAGAATGACAGAAGATACATTCAAATGATATATCTGATAAGGACTTAATATCCAAAATATATAAAGAACTCACACAACTCAACACCAGAAAACCAAACAATCTGATTAAAAATGGGCAGAAGACCTGAATAGACATTTTTCCAAAGAAGACATGTGGATGACCAACAGACACATGAACATATGCTCAACATTGCTAAATATCAGGAAAATGCAAATCAAAAGCAATGAGATATCCCCTCAAACTAGTCAGAATGGCTAGTATCCAAAGACAAGAAATAACAAGTGTTGGTGAGGATGTGGCGAATGTAAATCGGTGCAACCCGTGTAGGAAACAGTACAGACGTTTCTCAAAAAATTAAAAATAGACAATATGATCCAGTAATTCTACTAGTGGGTATTTACCCAAAGAAAACAAAAACACTAATTCAAAAAGATATCTCCCCTCCCCTCATGTTTATTGCAGCATTATGTACAATAGTTAAGACACTGGAGCAATCCAAGTGTCTACCAATAAATGACTGGATAAAGAAGTTGTGATATAGATGTATTACTCAGCCATAAGAAAGAATGAAATCCTGCCATTTGTGACCACATGTACAGACCTAGAAGTATTATATAAAGTGAAATGAGTCATACGAGAAAGACAAATACCATATGATATCATTTATACGTGGAATCTAGAAAACAAAACAAAGAAACAAACAAGAAAAGCAGAAACAGATTCATAAATACAGAGAACAAACTGGCTAGTTGCCAGAGGGAAGAGCATAGGGAGATGGGCAAAATGGGTGAAGGGGAGAGGGAGGTGCAGACTTTCAGTTATGGGATGAAGTCATGGGGACGAGAGATACTGCGTATGGAATATAGTCAACAATACTGTAATAGTGGCAGGTGGTGACTACACGTCAACATAGCATTGTATAGACTTGTTGAATCACTATGTTGTACATTTGAAACTCATGTAACATTGTGTGTCAACTATACTTTAATTTAAAAAAATTAAAGACACTGTTTTAAAGATCTCAGTGGATGTAAACGTGAATCAAATAGGCCTCCTGTTAAAGTAAGGGTTTAAGTGAGAAAATTCAGTCCAATCAGATTAGAGAGAACCTTGAAATTACCAAGATTATAGCTGTGCTAGGGAAGATTAATTTGTCAACAGTGTATAGGAAGAACTAGTACCACTTTTATAGCCACAAAAATCAAAGAAAACACTACAGTTATACAATCACTCTGAGAAGTTCAAAACCTATGATCTATAAACCTCAGCAAACTGGCAAACTTAGCACAGTCGGTCTTTTGGAGTATATTGAATGGAATCATACCAGGAAGACTGAGGTTCTTGGTCTTTCTTAAGGAGATTTTTCTCTATTTACCTGGGTTCTGCCCTCCAAAATAAAGGGCAGCAGTAGAATTGAAATCACCTACTGTTCGAGAACATATGGCAAATGTAGGACACATTTTGTTCAACACATGATAAGGTAGGTACCTCTTTATCCTTTCTGTCACTGCCAGGGTAAACTGTTCCCAGTATTTAGTAAATTATGTGCTGTATTAAAAATAGTATGAGCTCATTATTCATTATTTGTAGTAGAGGACAAAGTTCCTATGTGTCTCCAACTTGACTACTTCCAACAGAGGAATGGTTTTGATTTATTTGGACTAAAATACTTGGGAGTATAATGGAAGGAGGGTAAGAACTTCTTGCTGATTTTTCCCATTAAACATTCTTGGGCAAACCTGAGAAATTACCCCACAGAATGGATCTTATATTCATTCAGTAGCCTAACTTTGCAGCAAGGAGCAAACTTCATCAGTTTAACTCAGAGCAGTCTTGTTATTTCAATATGGCTGTTACTATTTATAAAGTTACACAATCAAGTTGGTTCCTTCTTCCTCCCCATCTGAGACAGTTTACAACACACACACACACACACACACACACACACACACACACACACACACACACATCATTACATAACTGCATTGCCAGGAATTCCAAGTGTTGCTTTCTGGTGCAGAGTAAAATATCCGCACCTTGACTTATGTCTTACTCATCCTAAATCACATCTGCTTTTTGGGCACTTTCTCCTGGCTGAAGAATTTGCTCTGAAGTTTTACTACATTCATTAGAAGGCCGTTTTTGCTATTCTGACTATTCATGTTGTGGTTTTACAGATGTCCTGCAAATGAAAGCCTGCTGCACAACAGGAAGTACCCACTGCCAAGTCCTTTGGAGAGGAGCAGCGCATCCACAAGAGGATCCAGGTGGTAAGACATTTGAACAAAAGCTTTACACAACCGCATTTGAAAAGAAGAAAGCAAAAGACAAGGCAGACATTGGCACTCACTCTAACTCTGCTCAACTTAATGGCAGCTGTACCAAATGGATATGTGTTCATGTAACTCAGTGTTGTGACAGGGTGGTGAAGCAAATAAGCTACAAAAGGAACAGAATGAACATAGGGATAAAAGGGCAAAGACCTTCTCGCAACGTCTTAAAATGGTAAATTTGATTAAAATTGGATTACTATTTTTCAAGGCTCGAGGAGAAAAAGGGATATATCAGTGCTGTGATACCCACGCTTCACATAGCATCTTTTCTCATATTGCAAGCAGAATGAATTGTAGATAAAGTCAGCACCTGGGTCACTCTTTGCCTAGAAGGACTTCTTTCCTGCTGAATTCTCTGCAGCATTCTCTTTCAGTTGGATTTTATCTTCTCCCTTCTAATTCTCTCAGCTTGATTCACATACGCCGTACATAAGGGCTAAACAAAGTGTGTTTCATGCCTGAGGGAATTAATTTTCTGCCTGGGATAATGAGACAAAATGTGATGCAATTCCTTCCTTGATTTTAAAATGTTTTGTTATCTTGAAGGCAACTCTCCTCATCCAATAAAAACAGAGAACGAAAAGGGTGACCTTAAAAAAACATATTTCTGAAACCTAAGATTCTCACACACACAAATGCCTCTGATAATTCTGGGTGTAGACAGATGCTCCCTTCCTTTTTGTGCTTCCCAAACATTCTGTCAATGGTCTATTGTTAAAGTGCGGACTTTCTCCCAGACCACATCCTGTCTGTCTTACAGAGGAGAAGCATGCCACTGAAGGAAGCTGAAAGTCCTGTTCTTTGTGGTCTAGAAAGAACTAACTGCTCATACCTCAAAATATCACTCCATTCAACTCAGGACCCATAGGACTCGTGCTGGAAATTACCTGATGAACTCAGAGAACTAGGCTACCTTTGTTTTATTGACAATTCTAAGTCTTCCACACAAAAGAAAAGAGGACATTATTATTAACACTAGTTAAAATTGTATGGCTAAGGAAGGAGCAGATATAAACATCTGAACCTCATTAAAAAAAATCACTCATGTTTGAAAAACACAACCTCCATAAAATTATTTTTCATTCAAGAAAATATATGTTGTTATATCCGAACAGAGAACTGACAATGTTTGACAACAAACTGTTAATTAAATAAGGCGATATTTTTAAATGATTAATAGAAAATATATTTTCAACTACAGAATTAAAATTAATAATTAGAAAATTTTAAAAAACCAGAATAAAACTAAAGAGGAAAAACAAGAACATCTGATTCAGAATTAGGGTGACTAACCATCCCAGTTTGTTTGACTGCAAGATTCCCGAATTAAGAGATGTGCTCTGCTAAAATCAGGACAGTCCTGAGAAAACCAGTACAACTGGTCATCCTAAGTAGACTTAATTAAAATTTTTATTTTAATGGTTTTGTACAGAAGGTAAGGATAAGGAGAGAAAACAATAATTAAAATCTGTGATGAAAATGTTGAGAAAGTGTTATATAAATTACATAGGAATATCTCTGTAAATGCCCACAGGAAATACTTCTTTGTACACGTAGAAACAAAGATGTGAATCTCCTGAGCAAATATGAGTTCATGCTTTAGGCACTGATTAAAACAGCACTTGCTTAACCTTTATGTATGAGCAACTTGAAAGCTCAGATCCAAATGTGTAGATGACCTCCAGCTACAACACAAAACATCACAGCATGAATTTGATATATTTGCAGTCCTTCCTCTACCATTTTCCTTTTCTGTTTTTCTTTTCTTCTTGTAATCCCATTTTATTTGCATATGTTTTGAAATCTTCTATGTTGTCTATGCTTTTTAATTCTAATAAATCCTTTTTTTCAAATAAGGCAGGTTCTAAATCAGTGGTTCTAAACTGGGGGCAATTTTTTCCCCAGGGGACAGACCATGTCTGGAGACATTTTTGATTGTCACAACTGGGGAGGGGATAAATCTATTCTAAATTAAACAAACACAGGGCACCTGGGTGGCTCAGATGGTTAAGCGTCTGCCTTCGGCTCAGGTCATGATCCCAGGGTCCTGGGATGGAGCCCCACATCTGGCTCCTGGCTCAGCAGGGAGGCTGCTTCTCCCTCTCCCTCCGCCTCTCCCACTGCTCATGCTCTCTCTCTCTCTCTGTATCTCTGTGTCTCAAATGAATAAATAAAATCTTTAAAAAAAAATAAACAAAAGTATAATAAAAGTAATGATTATTGAAAATCGGAATTATAATAATTTGTTTTTTCTAGGTAATATTAATTAAAAACTTAATGTTGCCATAAAAAGAATGAATATAAATTTCTAAAAGAGTCCCAGTTGTTGCAAGCATATTTCTCATAAAGCCTATCATGTTAAAATAAGCATATATATATACATGTAATACACACACACACATATACACACACACACACACTTTGCCTTGTGCAAAGCAAGTATGCAATAAATAGTTGATGATGGACTAAATGATTGGATGAATGACTAACAAAGACAAGAAAAGTCAACTAGGATCCATGATGTATACCTAGAAGTGGCCATGGAAGGGATTTACATTTGTGAAATAGCAGCCTGGTTTTAGAATACAATAGGTTTAGCCTGGATCAGAGGAAAAGAACAGAGAGAACATACTGTTGGAGATGATAAACCTTGTGTTCAATGTAAGAAAGCAACACACAAGTATGGATATCAAAAAGTCACCCACAGGAAGGAAGAAACAGCTATAAAAAGCAGATGGTTTAAAGAGAAAGGAAATGTGAAACACAACCCCCCAAAATATATGGGTCAAAATAATAACAAAAGGTTCTGACAAAAATATTACTCTGTAGAAATTCAATAAATTTTCAAAAAAAAGCACAACAAAATTATATTAAAAATATGAACATTCAGGGACAGTGAAGAGAAATACATAACCTGTGTATTTTTCTGAGTCTAAAATGTAAGCAATTTAAATTGATCAAAGCTAAAAATTAAACAGTGTCAAAGAGAAGTAGAAACCTGAATAGAAATAGTCCCATATGCACAACCAAATTTAAAGACCACTTAAGTCATTTAGAAATTTATCTTGCATTTGAAAAGAAGTTGTATTATGTATTGTTTCTTATAGTTGTATACCATGGTCTGAAAGGATTACCGTGAGTTGCTTCTTTCATTGATGGTGGTGGATGTGCCAATGACCCATTCACACATTCCCACTAGGTCCCCTTTGGAATCAATCTGCAATGTGCTGACAGAAGCTACATCATATCTCCAGGCCAAGAGAGCAGATACTCCCTCACACAACTAAGCAGCCCCCCACTGGACCACATCTAGAAGCCAGCGAATGCCTCCCTCCTGGGGTGATGCCTGACTCCATCTTGAATTTCTAAACATCACTTCTAGAATTCACATCTTATACTGCCTTGGCTTTTTGGTCCCCAGCTCTAATGGAGAGCTTCCAGATCGAGCAAACGAAGAATGCTAAAAACTGAGTAGAGAAGCAAATAGAAACAAGGGCACAGAACCAAGAGAGAGTTGCTTTCAGGATGGGAGTTTGGATCAGCAGATTGGAACAGGAGAAATTGAAGGTGGTTATCAAAATCGTAGGGTGGGGAGCAGTCAGAGGAGTCATGAGATCACAGTGAACTTTTTTATGATACTTCTGTATAGATGTACTTGGTCTATTCTTTTTAAAAGCTGAGTTAACTATAAGATTTTCTTTCCGTACACTTAGTAACTTGAGTGTAATTATGTAATTATGGTCCTCCACTTACTCAATGTGTTGTGTTTAAAAAGACATGCCTATAGTTCAGGACAAGTTGACAATCTGGAAGACATTTTGGGTTACTTCAGAATATTTTTAATATGGCAAATTCTTGCTTAATCTTGAAAATCTGACAAATTAGGCAGTCTTTGGCTAATAAGCCATTTCCCTTAATTTCTAGGCACACAGGCAGACTATAATCCCTAGCCTGTCTCGCATTTGGTTTCATCATATGACTGAGTTCTGACCAACAGAACTGAATGGAAGTGACATGTGAAGTTTCTCAGTCTCTTATGAAATCTTCCATTTTCTCACTTTCACTGATGGCTGGTTGGAGGTGGGATGGTTGAACCACAAACTGGAAGGAATCTGGTTTCCCGAGTTATCATATGCATGTGTCAGCAAACTTTTTCCATAAAGGGCCAGATAGTAAATATTTTAGTCTTTGCAGGCCAGTCTCTATTGTAACTACTCAACTCTGCTATTACAGCACAAAAGCAACCATAGGCCACAAACACACCAATGGCATGGCTGTGTTCCAATAAAACTTTACTCAATAAAACCAGGTCCCAGCCCAGATTTGACCTATAGACCATAGTTCATCAAGTCCTCACTATATGGGACAGGTAAATAGAAATAAAAAATAAATTCCTCCTGTGTTAAGTCACTGAGACCTTGAGTTCATCTGTTACAGAAGTTAGCATTACTTTAACACAATGCCATGTTGATGGATCATAAAATTTTAAACATTTCATGATGGAAAACTGTAACCTGTCCCACCTACATTTTCAGTTTTACAAAAGAGTCATTTACAACACTGAAATATAGCAAAAAGTATGGTCTGTTATTTTGTTTTCTTTTGTTTTCTTTTCTTTTCTCTCTTGGAGGCTGTCATGTTATTTTGTTGGGAAAATGGTAAATTTTTACCAATGCTCTCTCATCTGGTGACTTTATCTGCAGGCAGAATTGCGACACTTTTTAAGAAATCATTCCATTTACTGGGAACAGTGGGGAAATCCTGCCATGTATCCAATTAATGAACTCTCCCACAGATATTGAATTTCCCTGTTGGCCTCAGTGACTAGAAATCCAAAGAAAAGCACTTTTTAAAGCCAAAATGGAACAACAGTGGGGGTTAGGGGGAGAGGAAGAATTAAAAGTGAATCTTGTCAAAGATTAATTCATCACTCCTGTAAGAATCCATAGTTTTCTTTCATTTTTCCCCCCATTATGTGACTTAAGTGTCCACATAGAGAGAAAAGAATAACATTGATTTTGACTGTGGTTTATAAATTGTTGTGAAAGACAGACAGAGAGGGAGATTGGCATAGGAGTCAAACACACCGAGGTTGAAATTCCTGCTCTACTTTAGCACCAGTCTGAGTTCAGCTCCTATATATATTTAATTATAATAATAAACTGGGTATAGCATCCAGCATGTGGCAGGTACTCAAAAAGTATTAGTAATTATCTTAGTTTTAATTGTTACTTGCTGTCAAGTTCACAAATTATCACTTCCAACTAAACTATAAGTTTTTGTTTGAAGAAAAATGTATTTATCCTTTGAGACTTAAAATTTTGTGGATTGCTAGTAATTAATAAATGTACCCAAACATCCATCGCTTCTTTTACTAGACTTATCCCTCTTCCACTGCTCTATAGCTTGGTATTTTAGTCAAAATTTTGCTCTATCACACTCTTCTTCTCTTCTGTATTTTTGAACTTCTTTCCCTTCACTGAATTCATCCATGTTTCATTTCATCATCATCTTTCTAAAACACAGACTTACTTGTGTCACATTGGCACCCTCCCCCCGCCACCCTCTACAAAATAAGTTCAAACAACTTACTGGACATCTAATGGCCATCTTCCCAATGCCTCAAGTCAACTTCATCTCTCTTACTTGCATCCTACCTTTTAGGATTGCTGAATAATGTACAGTGTTCCAAACACAGCACAGTATTACACATCTTGGTAAATACATGTCTACTTAAAGTGTTCTTTTTTCCAAATATATTTCGCTAAACAAATTCATCAGTCAAAACATAGCAGGAATGTTATTTTTCCTTTGCATGGAGAATTAATCACTGCCTTCTTTGTCATACTACCAACTCTTACTATTAATAGCTTTTGTGGTAAACTATTAGATATTTTTATAATATTATATAATAGGTAAAGAATATTGACTACCAACTATACACAGAATATAGTTTATATACAATATCTCATTTATTCTTCACAATAATTTTATGAGGTAGTTTATATTGTCCTCATTTCATAAATGAAGAAACTAAGGCTTAAGTACTAATTGACTCACCAAGGTCACTGGGCTAGTAAATATTGGAGCATTCCAAAAAAAGAATTGTGGTCAGCAGATGTCAAGTGCTGCAAACAGGATGAAAACAAGAGCTAGAATGTTAACAAAAATAAATAAATGAAGTAATTAGTTAATTAATTAATTAAAACATTAACCAAGAAGAGATGTCCTTTCAAAAGCTATTGGTAACCTCTAAGAAAACAGAATAGGAGTCAGAAATTAGGAAAAGTAAAGCAAACCTAAAGCCTAGAATAGTGGCACTGAACACAAACTAACATTTCAAGAAATATAAATCTGCAAAGCATTGAAGGAGTGATCATCTGAAACAGACTGAAGGAAATAATAGTAATAATAATAATATTAAAAATATGAGAGATCTGAAACCATAAAACTCCTAGAAGAAAACACAGGCAGTAATCTCTTTCACATCAACCTTCACAACGTTTCTCTAAGTATGTCTCCTCAGGCAAGCAGAACAAAAGCAAAATGAAACTATTGGGACTACACCAAAATTAAAAACTTTCTCACAGTAAAGGAAACATACAGGAAAGGAAACCTATTGAAACAAAAAGGCAACCTACAGAATGGCAAAAGATATATGCAAATGATATATCCGATAAGGGCTTAATTTCCAAAATATATAAAGAACTTATACAACTCAACACCAAAAATAACCCAAACAAACTGATGAAAAAATGGGCAGAAGACCTGAACAGACATTTTTCCAAAGAAGACATGAAGATGACCAACAGACACATGAACAGATGCTCAACTTCACTAATTATCAGCCAAATGCAAATCAAAAGCAATGAGATATCACCTCAAACTAGTCAGAATGGCTATTATCAAAAAGACAGGAAATAACAAGTGTTGATGAGGATGTGGAGAAAAGGGAACCCTCATACACTGTTGATAGGAATGTAAATTGGTGCAACCAGTATGGAAAACAGTAGAGGTTCCTCAAAAATTTAAAAATAGAAAGACCATATGATCCAGTAATTCTACTACTGGGTATTTACCCAAAGAATATGAAAACACCAATCTGAAAAGATAGATACACCCCTATGTTTATTGCAGCATTATTTCCAATAGTGAAGAAATGGAAAGAATCCAAGTGCCCACTGACAGATAAATGGATAAAGAAGATGTGGTATATATATACAATGTAATATTACTCAGCCATAAGAAAGAATGAGCTCTTGCCATTTGCAACAACATGGGTGAACCTAGATGGTATTATGCTAAGGGAAATAAGTCAGCCAGAGAAAGACAAAGATCGTATGATTTCACTTATATGTGGAATCTAGAAAACAAAACAAATGAGCAAACAAAAAGCAGAAACAGATTCATAAATACAGGGAACAAACTGATGGTTGCTAGAGGGTAGGGTGGGGAGATGGGAAAAATGGATGAAAGGGAGTATGAGGTGCAGATGAACAAATCATGGGGATGAAATATACAGCATAGAGAATATATTTAATGATATTGTAAAAGCATTGTGTGGTGACGGATGATAGCTACACTTGTGCTAAGAATAGCGTAAGGTATAGAGTGCTTGAATCACTATGTTGCATGCCTGAAACTAAGGTAACGTGTGTCAATTATACTTCAATAAAAAATGGCAAGAAAATAGTGGCAACCTGAGCAGTTTTGGAAGCTGAATCTAAAGCAGTGTTTCTCAACTGGGTTTGATTTTGCCTTCTCTCTGGATACGTTTCACAACGTCTGGAGACATTTCTGTTTGTCACAACTGAAGAATGCTACTGGCATGTAATCATTACTAGCAGGGATGCTGCTAAATATTCCATAATAGTAAGACTGACACCCACAACAAAGAATTATCAGGTCCAAAATGTGCTAAGTTTGAAAAATCCTGGTCCAAAGGAGCCACTGGAGAGGAAGAGATAGAAAAAAATAAGAGAAAAGAGATAATTGCCAAGACAAAACCAGGAAAAGGAGAAAATAATAAAAATGTTACCTTCAGAAAAGCCTTATCAAGAACTATTAACTTCATTTCCGAGGATAAAGAGATTAAAGTTCAGAGAATTTAAGTGACTTGTCTCTTCAGGATCTAGCAGAAGTTAAAGTCAAATCTTTGAGCTTCTAATTTGATGTTCTTTTAACTATGCCACCTAATACCTTAAAAGCAAGATTGAGGATAATTTTTGGAAATGTGATAGCATACAACCATGAAGCAATTGTGCTTAAAAATTAGTGACATATCTATTGATTTTTGTTTCTACATATATTTATTGCCTTCCTTTATATCAAAGAAAAGAAACATGTCTATAATAGTAGAAAGGTTTAAGAAACTCAGAAGAACGTGTTCAGCAAATTGGCACCAAATATACATACAATATTGACACTTGAAGGAGAATAAAAAAAAAGTTGTAGGAGATTTTCAATAACATTTAATCACTTTTAATTTACCCAAGAATATTTAGTAATTTCATAGTTGAAAGCACGTGATATAATTCTTTTTTTTTTTTAAGATTTATTTATTTATTTGAGAGAGCGAGAATGAGAGAGAGTACATGAGAGGGGGTCGGGTCAGAGGGAGAAGCAGGCTCCTTGCTGAGCAGGGAGCCTGATGTGGGACTCGATCCCGGAACTCCGGGATCATGACCTGAGCCGAAGGCAGTCGCTTAACCAACTGAGCCACCCAGGCGCCCATGATATAATTCTTTAAGGACTTTGTAAAGCACAAACTAAAACAACAAACAATAGTATTAAATTGCTACATCTCTATGAACGGTTACTCAAGAGAAATAAATGTACAATATTGAAAAGCTTAGCATTCTGCCAGTAGAGAAAATGTTAAAATTCAAGGATCATTACCACATTCTTCATACCATTGCTACCACAAAGGCAAAAACAATTAAAACGACCATTAACAGTTAAACCGTGAAACTTGGAACATGAACCATAACCAGAAAAAGAAATAATCATGTTTCTTTACATACAAATAAGTAAATGTGCAAGCACAGCAGAAACAGGCAAAGAAGGAGGAACCATCCAGAGGGACCCAAGGGCTGACCTGTGCAGCTGTAGGTCTGGCGAGCTTTGGAAGTGCTACCATGTGAGCAAGCCAACAGGAGTGTTGACAGTCCTCAGCAATCAGGCATCTTCTCCAAGAAGGAAACAGCTGGAGGCCAGAGCCAGTCATCTACTCGATTGACATCTGCTGCTATAATTCTATCATGGGATTTCTTTTATTTATTTCTGTTATTTGAAAAATTCAGTAGAGACCATGTGTCAACTTAATTGTCTTCTGAAAATTCTAAGCACTTGGGCACACCAATGATTTATTTGCAATTCACCAGCAGTGTTAACCAAATATTTAAAACAAACCTTACTAGTCTATATAGAAATCAAGTCAATCAATAGTTCTTCTCTCCTGCTGACACAGTAAAGTCTTCACTGTTGCAGTGTTATTAGATAAGAGTAATGTCTTCTGGAGGCACACAGCCTTGGACTGAATCTCTATTCTGCTACACTCTAGCACTGAAATGTTGGTAAGTAATATAACCTCTCTCTGCCTCACTTTCTTTATCTATGAAATGAGGATAATAACAGTGCTTATATCATAGGGCTATTGTGAGGACTGATGGGACACTCCATAAAGTGTTTGGCCCACTTTCAGGCATATAACAAGCCTCTATAAACATTAATATTAATCCTTTTCTGCTCTGATTTCTCCTAAATAACATTGCCGGTGTAACTGTGTCTCATTCTTACACAAGAGCCTTCCCCAATGTCTATCTAATGAAGTCTGCTTCCATGTATAATCTGATCTAAATCTGCTCCTTTCCATAAACAGTCTCCTCAAATTATAATGGTTTACTCACTGGGCATTCTATGCAAATCTCTCCTCCAATGAATGCTTTTTTCCTTTCTATAAGTCCTATCTGCCCACTGAATATCAATTACTTGGTGAAATCTTTCCTGAATGCTCCATCTAAATAGGATTTCTCTCGTCCCTAAAATCGACAAAAATATTGCCCTCAACAGCAATACTATTCACACAATATATTTGTTTGTCTCTATTGCTATTCATATTTTTTAAAAAATATTCAATTTAAGGTTTTAAGTATCTTCTGTTTTTAAAGCATTAGTGCTAACACCCTGTGAATGTAATATTAAGAACATATCCCTACCTTAATTGTCCTTGAAACTGGTAGAGTAAGAAAATGAAACAAATGCCCATATAAACATGGACAAGGAGGCCACTACTTTTCCAAGAATTTCCTTCAGACCTCTCTAACTGGATGCAAACTTTCCTTCCTTTTAACCTCCACAACAATTTGTTTATCCTTTTCTTTGACTTTTGAACTGACTCTTAAGAGCCGGTGAGATTTGGGGGGGTAGGGTATAGCTAGAAAAAAATACTGCAGTTACATCATGAGGAGAAAGTATAATGTAATAAAAGACAAACAAACAAACAAACAAAAGCTTTGTAGGAACAAACCTAGATTCAAATTCTGGATTTTGGTACTAGTTAACCATCTGATCTTATGAATGTCTCCCACTCTGAGTTTATTTCTCTGTAAATGTGGATAATAAAGTCTTCTTTGAAATGGCATGAGAAAAAAAAATTATTATAAAGAACAAGGTAGGTACTCAAAATTATTTTCTATAATAATGTAAAGAATCTTCAGTTTGCATGGGTAATCAAAGAAGGAAAAGATGAGTGAGCCCAGAACTAGAGAGAAACTGAAATGACAGTAAAAATGAGAGATAAAAGCAAGGTGGCAGACCAAGCTGGTACGAGGCTGGGGAATCAGAAAAGAAGGCTAAAGGGATGGGTACGACCAGGGGACTTTCATGAACAAGTATGTCTAATGCTTAATTGCATGTGATTTGCTGAAAAATATAACCCCCTTTCTTAACTTTAATCTCTTGATTCTTAAGTAAAGTTTCCAAAGCAAAGTGACTCTCTTCCTCATTTGGATGAATGCCCAGGAAGAATGGAAAAACCAACCATATGAAGAGAGACATTAGAAAATTCAAGGAAAGTAAGAAATCAGAACAAGAGAAAGCTAGAGAAAAACATAAGTCCTTGAAGCATGGTGATGGAGAGTCCAAATGTATGCGGCATAGACTCTGGAACTAAGGTTACTTATTTGCTAAAGGGCAGTGAGACTAAGTACTCTGAACAACTTGGGACACCCAGGAAGGAGACATCTAGAGCACAGTAGCTAGATGGAACTACAATAGGAGAAGAGGTGTCAACAATTAGAGACTGGAATGGCTACATAGGCCTTGGAATTGTCAACAGGCCAATTGGACGTGGAAGACTCCTTAATGAAGCAGGGTGTGTCTTTCTAATTGAACAAAACTCAATTATCCATTCAAGACTGAGAGACAGATGCCACAAATTGACAGGCAAAAGAGAGAAATGGGTTCTCTGACAATTTCAAGAAGCCACCCTACCAGCTTCGGACTGCTTACTTCCAGATATCCTTTATATGAGGGTATTAGGCTAAGAGAAATAAGTCAATCAGAGAAAGACAATTATCATATGATTTTTCTCATATATGGAATTTAAGAAACAAGACAGAGGATCATAGGGGAAGGGAGAGAAAAAGAAAGTAAGATGAAATCAGAGAGGGAGACAAACTGTAAGAGATTATTAACTCTAGGAAACAAACTGAGGGTTGCTGGAGGGGAGGTGGGTGGAGGGATGGGGTAACTGGGTGATGGACATTAAGGAGGGCACGTGATGTGATGAGCACTGGGTGTTATATGGAACGGATGGAATCACTAAACTCTACCTCTGAAACTAGTAATACAGTATATGTTAATTCACTGAATTTAAATTAAAAAAAAAAAGAAAGAAATTCCTATGCTGTTTATCCTATTGTTACGTTGAGTTTTCTACTATTTGCTGTCAAATCTGATTATCTCTAATACAAGTTTCTTGGTCATTTCTGCTATTTTCTTCTGTTCTACTTTTTCAAAGTTTATAAAAATCTTTAAATATACTTTTTTGACATTTAGAAATATTGTGAAATGCTGACAAGGCATTCTTTAAGTCTGTTTGAAAAAGTTCTTAATCTGATAAATGGCATGTTAAAAACATCCCCTAAATACAACATTGCTTACCACAGAGTCTTATAAGAATATCAGATGTGTGACTGATATGTTTGTTAACCAAAGAGATGAACCAAAATTCTATTGCAAACAGTATTTATGGTGCACAAGTTTTAGGCCAAGGCCATTTAGCAAAATGGAAGTTTGACTAAACCTACAGATGAGAGGCATGGTCAGCAGAGAAAAAGGGTCTACCTATTCTTTCCATCTAATCCCAACAAGTCGTTGTGGGTACACAAACTTTAGAATAGAACTATGTGGCATTTGCTTTTAATTATTTGCATAAAGTTAACTATTTTTAGTCTTTTGTTGATAATTTATATTTCCCTTCTTTTACCCTGAATTGCTTACGTTCGACTGAGAACTATAAGCCTACAATTAATTATTTTTTAAATGATTTTTCTTGTGTGATTTTCCAATGTTTTCTTAAAACACAAAAGGAATAAAATAAGCCTCGAGCTACAAGTACTTTAAAAATCATGCACTCCAAGCCCTCTGTTTTATAGATTAAATGATCCGAAGAGACTAATGAACTTAACTAAATCTTTGTCAGAATAATTCCTCATTCATTCATTCATTCATTCATTCATGTATTAATCCATTCACCTACGATTTAATTCTGAGGTATAAGGCACTGGGCAAAGGTAGCTGTATCACAGTATAAATAAGGCCCTGCCATCTGCATATTTTCAATTCAGGGGGAATAGAAATAAATCATCCAGATAATTAAAATACAATGTAAATAAACGTGCTTTAAGTATTACTGCAGCCAAAGAATCACAAGAGAGGAAAGGAAGGTAAGGGGTAGCTAGCAAAGACTTTCGGGAAAAAGTTACATTTGGCTGTTCCTTAGAGGATTTGAACAGGTGGAGATAGACGAATAGACATTTCAGACAAAAGGGGTGGCTTTTTTTTAACTTGTAGATTGGATTTCAATCCGAAGTTTTTTCTTAAATTATTTTTTATCGGAGGGGGAGACGAACCACGAGAGACTATGGACTGTGAAAAACAAACTGAGGGTTCTAGAGGGGAGGAGGATGGGGGGATGGGTTAGCCTGGTGATGGGTATTAAAGAGGGCACGTTCTGCATGGAGCACTGGGTGTTATACACAAACAATGAATCATGCAACACTACATCAAAAACTAATGATGTAATGTATGGTGGTTAGCATAACATAATAAAAATAAATAAATAAAAAATAAAATTACATTTGGGTGGGAAAGCAAAATCAAAGCAGTCCCTAAGTCAGAGGTGAGAACAGTGACTTTGGAAAGCTTGACATCATAGTTAATGCTGCATTAAAAAGTGATGTTTATCAGGATACAAATGGATCCCCCTGAAGTTCAGCACCTGAAAGGCCATGCAAGCCCTCCGCATCTCGAGAAAATGACTGCAGTATGGCTTAGAAACCAAGAGCTAGGAGCCACTGCTCACAAAATATCATAAATTAAACGGCTGAAAAAGATGTCAGTAACAAGTAAAACAGTAGGGTTTCAATTTACAAGTAAAAATCCAGACAAATGGGCAATATGAAGGAAAATAATATTTCATTTTTGTTCAGAGTGCAATGAATTAAGCAGTCTAAGAAACACATATTCAAACAGAAAGTGTTTAAAATGCAAATGACATTTAGAAAAAAAGTGATGGCATCTATATGGATTTTTACAGATAAATCTTCTTTTACTTCTTTTAATATGCATGAAAAATAGGTCCCTTTTTCTCATATTTGTGACTGGTTATGGTTATTAGTAAAAAAGTGCTAAGACTAGGCACTTCATCAGTAAGTAGTACTAAGTGATAACAAACACGCATTTTCAGAGAAATTTGTCAATGACTTTTGCTACAACTATAAATTATCAATACACTTTTACATAAGCTAAATATTTAGCTTTTCAGCTACACAAACTACTTACTTTATTACACTGGTGTTCCTCTACCACTCCCCATTTCACAACATGCTTTATATTCCACCTACGAGGAAATCTGCATTTTAGCTCTGTAAGTCTGCAAGTAACCTTCAGCCACTAACCTTACTGTCTTCTGTCTCTTTAGCTTTTTCTTGGAAGGGTTTCTTCTCTCCAAATTCACAGGTTGATTTTAATGTGAGCTGACAAGAAAGCATTGAGCTCTCTGGTTCAGTAAGTTCCAAAGGTCTTGAAGAATAGGGCTGTGACCCAGTAGTGCCCAGATTTGGTATCGGAAGAGCAGTATGAACAGGCTTTGACCCAACAGCTGGCTGTCTCAGTTTTGAGGCAACCCCAAGTACAGGCATGGCTTCTATAAAAGTATCTTCTTGCTGCCAAAGAAAATGCTTCTAACCTCAGTCTGGTAGACTCCAACTTTAGTATTTCCAGAACAAATACTTTAAACAAAACTAGCAGTCATCATGATTCAAAAAACAAAAAACAAAACAAAACAAAACAAAAAAACAACTAATAATATAACTTCCAGGAAGAGGCAAAACTGCCCTTCATCTTTAGTTAAGTATCTTTCTTTCTTTCTTGCTGGCTCGAATTCTCATATTCTCATCATTCTCTCTCTCTCCCTCTTCGCCTCCCCCTCTCTCTCTGTTCAGTGAGTCAGTGTCTATGTAATATTAAATACTCCTTTGGGGAGTAAACTTTTCTTGAAGGTAACTGTTACAAAGCTCCTTCTCTAGGATTAAAGAGCTCCTAGTTCTATTTTTTCCTCCCACTACAGCAGTCTGAGTCTGAGCACTGAGAATAACAAAGTGGAGAGAAACAAAAGGAAAAGTCCTCAGTCCAACTGTCAAAGCAGCCAAAAGACCACAATAGTGGATGGACAGGAGTTCTTCCTGACTTCAGAAATAACCAGCCTACATTCTCTTTTTAAAGAAAATTGTATTTACCCCAGTTAAAAAAAAAAAGAATGGACACGATTAATGGCCAAAACAAACAGCTGTTGGAAGAACTTTTAGCCCGGAAACAATCTCAGCAATGAAGCTGTTTGTCTGATTTCCAGCTATTTTTCACTACTGACAGCCATGAACCACTGTGCTCATTCTGTTTTATCCCATGAAATCAGGTTAAATTCATGCCATGGTGCAACTAGCAAATCTGTTAAATCATTCAGCAGACTATACCTGCTTAGGTTATGAAAATATAGTAAATGGGGAGAGCAAGACACTAGATATATAGTAATTGTTGTTTCTCAATTTAATAACAATAATGATACAACTATTTGCAGGTAACATGTATGTGGAATGTACTACACAGCAGTTACTTCACATTTAACCAGTGGGACCACTCAGGAATAGGTACACTTATTCTCTCCACTATATAGAAAGGACAACTAAGACTCAGATTCATTTAAGTAATTTGACCAAAGCCATACAGTTAGAAGGAGCAAGAGCCTGTACTATTTGGAATAACTTAAAAAACCACCTTAGAAACAATTTAAAATAACGCTGTTATTCAAGCTCTTTACATCCAAATTAAAATCCTAATCTACTAAATATCCAAATACATATTCAGTGACTACGAACAATGCTGCTTCTATCCATAAAATTATTTTACTATAATTGGATTATGTTCTATTTCTGGTAAAAGCATGTCTGGATCCATAACAAAAGCAAGGGGTAAGTTTTTAAGAAACATATGAGACACATGCATTGTCTTTAAGTAATTGCACTTAGATAATGGGTATATGGATAAATTCCTCCATCATTTAATAAATATCATATTTATGTGATGGTGTTGAAATTTCAACAGTATTACCTAATAATAGAAATTTATTTATTTCATATCCCTTGTGCTTTTGTTGATTCTAAAAGACACAGATTTACTTTTTTTCTTTATTTAGAAAATCTATGTTATATTCACTAAATATTCTAAGAATTAGTAATATTTGCAAGTGAAGTTCCTAGAAAAATGAGTGGGCATTTAATGGACATTCAATAAATAATAACAATTATAAGAATCATAGCTATTATTATAGAAAATGTCTCTCTACAGTAAAGAGATTATTTTGTTTGTCTACTATTCCCAGCTCTGTAAATTATTATGTAGTCTTAGGTAAGAAGCAGTAATTTACAGATAAAAGCTAATAACTAAAGTTGAATTTACATGTTCTTTTGATATAAGCATAGAAGAAATTCAAATACAAATTAGAAATCTTGCCAACTTTAAAAAGGAAAGTAACTCAAGTGGGATTTACTCAATGGTATAATAAGAAACAAACACAACACTGGTGGCAAGAAAGAAATGGTCACTCTGAGGAAGTAAGTTACTTACTTCCATTAACACACCATCCCATTAACCATTAACACACCATCCCTTCCAGATAAGACATTGCAAAGCAGGAGATATTCATGTTCCTAAAATGGGGTTTAAAGTATATGAGAAGATACGTGCATCCTGTAATGCCCACATTGTAAACAAAATGGCATACCCAAAATAATAGGACTTGTGGGGAAAACAGGTTCTGGGAAGACCACTGAAAACAGGCAACTTTGGGAACAGATCACTAGCAAAAATAATATTGGTACCTTGGAAGATAATTTGGACCACCCAAGCAAGCAGCTCAGCCCAGAGTTTAAAAACAAACAAGCAAACAAACAAAAAACAAAGCAAACAACAACAAAAACGCCCCACAATTGATGGGAAGTGCTGGCAATATGTTAATTAGAATTTGTAGGAAAAATCTGACTGGAAGGCAAACTCTGAGCCAATAGGTTTGCCACTGAAATGAACATGGGGCAGTGCAAGCTGCAAATATTTAGGAGCCACATAAGATTAAGGGATATGTTCCTTTGGCCACAGAGCCCCAAATACAGGCACTTGGTTTTTTTTTTTAATTTTATTATGTTATGTTAATCACCATACATCATTAGTTTTTGATGTAGTGTTCCAGGATTCATTGTTTGCCTATAACACCCAGTGCTCCATTCAATACGTGCCCTTTTTAATACCCATCACCATGCAAATGACATATCAGATAAAGGGCTAGTATCCAAAATCTATAAAGAGCTTAACAAACTCAACACCCAAAGAACAAATAATCCAGTCAAGAAATGGGCAGAAGACATGAAGATATTTTTCCAAAGAAGACATCCAAATGGCCAACAGACACATGAAAAAGTGCTCAACAAGGCTCGGCATCAGGGAAATCCAAATCAAAACCTCCATGAGATACCACCTCACACCAGTCAGAATGCCTAAAATTAACAAGTCAGGAAACGACAGATGTTGGCGGAGATGCAGAGAAAGGGGAACCTTCCTACACTGTTGGTGGGAATGCAAGCTGGTGCAGCCACTCTGGAAAACAGTATGGAGGTGCCTCAAAAAGTTAAATTTTCTTAAAACAAAACCAAAAGGTCTCCCGTTGACTATTTAGTATCAAAGTGGAGGGCCTTCTTTTCCCGCCCAAGGTTATAATTCAACTCTGACTATTCTGCTTTCTTGGGGGCATAAATCACATATAAAACTTTGCAACTTCTACATTACACAAACATAATTCTATTTACCAATTGCAGATGAGCTCATCGGTATTTTAGAAACATATGCTGGAGCAGAACACACTAATTCCTGATATAAACAAATTGAAAACAAAAGTGTTTACATTCAATAAGATGTCTTTTCACTTTGAAACACCTTTTGCTTATTGGATAATATCATTTCACTTAAGTATAGGGTCGAAAACAGTTGCCACTGTTGACCAATTCTATGAAGTAACATCTACCACCAAGAGCCACAAAAACTAATTTATTCTGAGAATTTACTGTGTGCCAGGAGCTGTCATCCCATTCCATCCTAAAACAAAATCACCTTTGAATAGGTGACCTAGAAAAGTTAAGCAGTTATCTTAAAGTCACAGAAAATGTTTTTTATTAATTAATTATTTATTTGAGAGAGAGCGTGTGCGAGCTCAACCAGGGGGAGAGAGGGAGGGGGAAAGAATTTCAAGCCGACTCCACACTGAGCATGGAGCCCAAGGCGGGGCTTGATCTCATGACCCTGAGATCATAACCCTGAGATCACAACCTGAGCTGAAACCAAGTGTCAGATACTTAACCGACTGAGCCACCCAGATGCCCCAGAAGGGGGTTTCTTAAACCAGGTTCAACAAACCACCATCTGTAGTGCTTGCTAAACATAGATTATTGGATTCATCCTAAACCCACCAAGTAAGAATCATGAGGGCAAGGAAAAAATCTGAGAATAGAATTTAAGTAAACTGATTCTCCCAAACTAAAATTTAAGATCCATATTTTAGAGGATTTGTAGATTGACAGTTCAGGAAACAGACTAAAAATGTACTGCCTAGAGTCAAATCTCTGCTTCCTCACTTAGCTGTATGAATTTGGAAGTTGCTACGTATCAGTTTTATCATCTATAAAATGGGACAAATAATTTCATTCCTTTTACAGTGTTGCTGTGAGAATTAAAAGAAATAAATGTATAAAGTCATTAGAACAGGATCTGCCTCATAATAAGTGCTCAATAAATAATTATGTGCTCAACATAAGTGCTCATAAAAAGCACACAATAAGTAAGTGCTATTAATGTTATAAGACACATAATGACCTTGAGAATTATCGAGGTAAGGTAAAGAAATTAAGTCAAAAATTTGGCCAGGATCATAAAGGTTAACGGAACTGAACTCGGGGGGGGGGGGGGGGGGGGGGAAATCCTGAAAATTAAAATGAGGTAAATTATTTGTCGTTTGCCTGAAATACATTACCTTCCAAAGCCAAGCTAGAGTTTCAGGCATAAGAGAATTCCAACCTAGCTGAATTTTAACATCAGTGATTTTAAAAATAAATAATAAAACTTCATGAAATGACAATTTGCTATTATTTATTTATAAGAAAGAGAGAAAGAGAAAATAACCAACTATCAAACAACACTAAGAACATGCCTACAAAAAGACAAAATATGATTGGCTAGTCAATTCAGAGCTTTGCTAAAATAAAGAGAGTCACATTTCCATTTTTAATAGCTTGACTGAAGTAAAAATTACACATAAAATTCAACAATTCTTAAGAAATAATTCCATGTAACCAGAACTACAGCAAGATTGGAAAATTTCCTTCATCCTAAAAAGTTCTCTCCCTGCCAACCCAGGCAACCAATGAAGTACTTTCTGACACTAGTTTTATTTTTTTTCTAGGATTCCCTTTAATTGAAATTATGCAGTATTTTAGGGTCTGGCCTTTTTCACTTTGCATCTTGCTTTTGAGATTTATCCATGTTATGTGTGTCAAGGGTTCTTCTTTTTGTATGGCTGAGATGTGCTCCACTATGTGAATATGGCACAACTTGTTTATGCATTCATTATTTGGGGGATATTATGAATAAAGGTCTATTAATATTTGAATATGTTTTGTGTTGATATTTATCATATGTTCTCATGGATACATAACTAGGAAGAGATTGATGGTTTATTTGATAAGTACGTATTAAATTATATTAAGAAACTGCCAAACTGTTTTTCAAAACATACCATTTTGAACTTGTGCTAGCAATATATAAAACTTTTAGTTGCTCCACATGCTCATCAATACCTCATATTATTTTTTTAAGATTTTATTTATTTATTAGAGAGAGCGAGCGAGCACAAGCAGTGGGAGTGGCAGGCAGAGGGAGAAGCAGGCTCCTCGCTGAGCAAGGAGCCCAATGCAGGACTCGATCCCAGGACCCTGGGATCATGACCTGAGCTGAAGGCAGATGCTTAACCGACTGAGCCACCCAGGCATCCCATCATCAATACCTCATATTGCAAATCTTTAATTTTAGCCATTCTAGTGAGGTGCAGTTGTATATCAGTGCAGTTTTAATTTAAACTTTTCTAATAACTTATTTCTGTTGAGTGTATTTTTACATTTATTTGTCATGCAATCTACATATCTCTTTGATGAAATGTCTGTTCAAAATGTTTGCTCTTTTTTTTTTGTCTTACTATTGAGTTTTAATAGCTCTTTATATATTTTGGAAACATATCCTTTCTTAGATATACATTTTGAAAACATTTTCTCCCAGTTTATACATGGTCTTAAAAGAAAATTTTCCATATATTTCTCACATTTTGCAGTCTTGTTACCAATAGCCATAACTGACTTCACTTTTATACTGAAATATGTTTTCCCAAGAATTTTGCTTGTTTTCAAGCAAACAGGCATGGAAGATAGAAGAAAATAGCCTTGAAAGATAAAAATGGTAGGTGTTTCCCTCTGGAGCAAAGAGTAGGCTTATTTACTGTCCATTATAAAAAAGATAATGCCTTCCTCCAGATAAAAATGTCAGGCAGTTTTGCTCACAACTAATTATAAAAGATCTGTGTTCCCTAGACTCAAAGTTTCCCTTCTATAACCCAACTCAATGCATTTGCAGACATCATCTGGTCCTTGTCACATTGTCCTATCGGAAATGGGGCTCGAGGAACGTGTACAAGAAGATGTGATATTCTGTTACTGCTATTGCTCTAAGTAATAAATTGTCCCTGGTCTCTAAGGGAGGAGTCCAATGCCTTCTGCCAGGTAGTGTGTTTCAGGAGTCATGGCCACTTTTTAATGAAGATACATCACGTTAGCTTACTAGCTTGCAAACAGAGTAAAATCCCAGACCCTTCATAGCTCTTGACACCCTTCTGTTATCTTAATATTGTCTTTTAACAATATTGTCAGTTTTTGCTTTATGTGATTTAAAGCTTTATCATTGGCTTTATATATATTTAAGATTATTTCCCTTTGCTGAATTGACTCCTTTAACATACTTAATGAAAAGTCTTTCTTCTTATTTGTTAATATTTCTTATTCTGAAGTCTGTTTTGGCAATATATGATGGTTCTTTTGATTGCTGTTTGGTAGAACTTTTCCATCCTTTTACTTTGAATATGTATCTTTATACTTAAAGTGGATTTCCAGTAGATGTTGCATATTTCACCTTGTTCTTTTACTCTGTCTGACAATCTGTGCCTCTTAATTGGAGTATTTAAGCTATTTCAAATTCATGTAACTATGAAGATGGTTGGCTTAATTCTACCATATACCATTAGTTTTCTCTTTGTTCTTTTTTTAAATATTTTATTTATTTATTTGACAGAGAGAGACATAGAGAGGGAACACAAGCAGGGGGAGTGGGAGAGGGAGAAGTAGGTTTCCCGCGGAGCAGGGAGCCCGATGCAGGGCTCGATCCCAGGACCCTGGGATCATGACCTGAGCCGAAGGCAGATGCTTAACGACTGAGCCACCCAGGCGCCCCTGTTCTTTATTCCTTTCCCCCTTTCCTGCCTTCTTTGGATCAATTTTTTTAAACTAAGTTAGAAATTTTCCTTCTGTATTTTAAAGATGCCACTGTATTGTTTTCAACTTGCATGTTTTCTAATTTTAGTATATGTGCTGCCGAAGCGAGCACTCAACTTGCATGTTTTCTAAGAAGTTGGTTGTAATTCTGATCTTTGTTCCTCTCTATGTATTGTGACAATTTTATCCAGCTTCTGTTAAGATTTTTTCCTTTTACTCATTTTTATTATGTTTCTTCTATTTTGTGGTCATTGAACTTTTTTTAATTTTTTTATAATGTTATGTTAATCACTATACATTATGTCATTAGTTTTTGATGTAGTATTCCATGATTCACTGTTTGTGTATAACATCCAGTGCTCCATTCAGTACGTGCCCTCTTTAATACCCATCACCACATTGAACTTCTTTATAGCCTTGTCAAATTGGAGAAATTTTTGACAATTATTTAAAAAAATATTTGCCTACTTCTTCCCTCTTTCTTTCTGGGACTCTCATTACACATGTGTTGGACCATTTGGTTTTCTTCCATAGGTTACTAATGTTCTGTTTATTCTTTTTTTTTTTTTTTTTGGAAGATTTTATTCATTTGAGAGAGTGAGAGAGCATGAAAGGGGAGAGTGTCAGAGGGAGAAGCTGAGCGGGAAGCCAGATGCGGGGCTCGATCCTGGGACTCTGGGATCATGACCTGAGCTGAAGGCAGTCACTTAACCAACTGAGCCACCCAGGTGCCCCTCTATTTATTCTTTAAATCATTTTAATTCTCTGTTATTCATTTTGCATTCAATTAACTTCTGCTTCTATGTTTTCAAGTTCACCAGGCTTTACTTCTACATTATTTAATCTGTTGTTAAGCTCATCTAGTGAATTTTATTTCAGAAAATGAATTTTACATCTCTAGAAGTTCCACTGGGTATCTTTCATATTGATCCCTTCTCTTCTCATCGCATTTATGTTTTCTTTTACCTTCATGAATTTAGGGGCATATTTATAGTAGCTGTTTAACATTCTTGTCCACTGAGTTCATCATCTCTGTCATCTTGAGGTGTTTCTATTAATGGATCCTTTTTGCTTCTAGATATGAGTCATTGATACACTGTTTTTTTACATGCCTGGTCATTTTTTACTGCATGTTAGACATTTTGAATTATACATTGTTGTGTGCTAGATTTTAAGGTGTGTTTGACTTTGTAATGGTACACAATTAAGCCATCTTTGAAACTTTCTTATAAGTTATGTTAAAGAAGGCACAGAGAAGCTTATTGTTTAGAGCTAATTAAATACAACTCCTAAAGACATACATTTTTTTGAACTCTAACAAATGCCTCATGCCTTAAGTTGTTTCTCTACTTTCACTGGGGGGAAATCCCAAGTATTCCTACACATCCGTGAGTTCTAGGAATTGTTTATCATATGGCTTCTGGGGCTTCTTTCCTTGGCCTTTGCTTGTTTCCTCTCCGACATGTACAATTATAGCCTCTGTGAAACACTGAGGGAAACATCTCTCTAAGTTTTCAGTGTCCAGTCTCATTCTCTCATTCTTTCTCTCATTCATTTTCTTTCTCTCTCTCTACACAGGTTTTCTTTTTTAGTACACTGTCTGAAAAATTTTAGATCTCTAGACTATCCTGAACTTTGATTTCGGTCTCCATAACTCAGCACGACTCCTAGATTCTAAGTTTTCCATCTCTACTCTGTGATCTGGAGACTATCTCCAGAAATTCAGCTGACACAATAATAGAATTCTCCTTTTATTATCCTTCTCTCAGGGATCATATCCTGGGCTACCTTTTGCCCAATGGCTGAATAATATTGTTTTATACACTTTTGTCCAGATTCTAGTTGTTTAAGGTATGAGAATATACCAGATCCCTCTTAGTCTACAAGGGCTAGAAGCATAAGTAAAGAGTTATATTCTTAATTCTTTTTTTTCTCCAATCCATGCTGAAAACACGTTGGGTGATATTAGTTTTTCACATTAGACCTCAAAAACTTCCATTGTTTTTTTTAGTTTCCTTCATCTAGCTAAGAACTGCCATTAAACCTTAGAGAAGAAATATTTTGTACTGACGGCTTGCAAAATGTTTGACTGACTGAATTAGATTGCCTTCCAAATCTAATGAGGAAATATAAATAAAAAAATAATATAAGATATAGTGAGCATGGAGTTAAAACTGTTCTCCAGACTTGTCTTGAAACACTTAAAACACTGAGGTCTATTTTAGAATATCTCTTGCCAGAATCCCCATTGGCATCATTTTTTTTCAGGGATCTGGGAAAAATTTGATACATAGAGAAGTATTAGCCATACAGTATATTAAAGGGGGCAATAAGCCAAGATATGCCTGTATTGTGGTACTGAGCAGGGGAAAAGAAGATAAACCAGCTGTCTAAAACATAAAGGCAGGTGATGAGTACAAAGCAGCCAATAATAAAACAGTTAACGGACATTTGGAAATGCACATGATGCCCATTAAAAGGAGGAACAACTCAGGATAGGTGGAAGCTGGTTATATCTGCTCTATGGCATACATTTACCATCTTACAGTCTTCCTTACAATATGCTACTGATATAGTTAATTGAGCAAATAAAATTCATCAAATTCAGAAGGCTGCTTAACCATGAAGTATAATGAAAAGCAAATGTAGTGAGCTTCGAAATGGCACTGCATGTTATACTCTCCCTTTTAGAATATCATCCCCCAGAATAAAAAATACATACATCTGGAGAAAGGACAGCTATTTTATTAAAAGAAAATCTCTTCGATAGTCTTGCCAGATAAATTTCAGTGCTCCAACAAGGCAGTGGACCTTATAAATCTAAAGAAACATTCTAAAAGAATATTGACAACTTTTAAAATAGTTATATTTGAAAGAACTCTTCTCGTTGGCATGCATTACAAAAATACATTGTATTACAAAGGTAAATAAGGGCACCTTAACCCAACTCATGAGAGTTTGCTCCTGGGAAGTGCAGCCAAATAATTTTAGGCATAACAGTATATAAAACACTATTTTATAAAAGTATCTTTTTCACTACTCTTCCCTTGCCACTTTTATTACTTTCAGCTAGTTTTGAATATTATATATAAATAAGACTTGGTTAAAATAAAAAGGAATGACACACCAAAATGTAACTGTTTAAAAGGTAGAAATAAAAATGTTGCTTGCAAAGGTTGTACATTGCAGTTGTGAAGAATCTGTAGGAATAGCACTTGGAATACTGCATATACTTACATACCAAACACCCTAGGGCATGTAATGTAACCATTGCCCCTACTCTTTCAGAGTAAAAATGTTAAATATCTTCTGGTTTATTTCAAAAAACTGAGGGTGCATCAGGTTTCTTTTAGGAACTGAAAAGAAATATTTTCTAAAGTTCTCTTTTTAAACTATTTATTTTTATGTTTAACACAGGGTAGCAATATAATCACCTGTGACTTCAACTCAAAAACTGAGTTAAATGAATTGTTGCCTGTGATCAGAAGATAGCTCCCTTAGTTCCAGCAAAGGGAATTTTAGATATCCTAACATTCATATCCAATCTACCAGACCACCCAGAAAACCCACTCAAATCAACAGCTTCACAAAGGTGGTCTTTATCAAATCATGCAACATTTTACTGTAAACTCTGGGGATATATCAAAATAGCTGTGTGCGTGGGTCTAGACGAGTGGGGAAGGAGAAGAATACTGAGAGATTCAGCAAGATCTACTTATTATTCAACCTACCTGAAGACATGGAAAAGAGAATGGGGGATTAGGAAGTGTGAAAAGGAAAGCAAGGGGTCTACTGATTAGCCTCCTACTATTCTGAGTATTTTATTCAGCTGCTTGGTCAGCAACACAAAATTCCATATGTATTATAAGCATCTGTTTAATCTACTGAGCAAAATTAGTGATCCTGGACCACCACTTGAGGTTGTAGTGCCTTTTACATTTAGAGTGGTGCAGGGCACAGTGTTCTCAGCTGTGTACAATGGCCCTATTTTCAATTACCCAGAAACAAAATGAAACCAATAACTGAGAACCATGTTTCTCTGTGAGGAACACCTCATCCATTAGATTCAGTAATATACAGAAAATAGACCGTAACGAGATGCAACCTTCAAATATACCCCTAAAAGAAAAAAATCTGAATGAATGAATGAATTCAAAGTTTTCCTCTTTCCTATCTGTCTTCACCAGAATAGTTTTCTTTATATATTTTCTTTTACTGACATTATTTTCATCCTGACCTCGCCATCTGTTTTCTTTGCCAATCAGTTTTCTCAATAAAATGTTGATGTCCAGATCTACATTCCCTTCACTTCCATATTAGCTGAGTCTCAAGAGTTCCTTTTCTTGAAATTTCATGATGAAAGGACTATTTCTGATAGCAATAGAGACTGTTGTCTAATTCTTTCTTACATATTCTTTGGTTATTGGTTTTATGAACAACACATATGTTAACCTAAAATATCTTCCTCTTTCCTGTTTTAAAAGCTTAAACAGTGAAAATGACTGAATAGAAAAGCATATGTTGAAAAAGCAAGATAGATTTGTGTAAAGATGACTTTTAATTCAAGAAATTTTTTATCATTATTGAGATAAGATATATAAAATAAGCTCCTGATTTTTAACGAAGTTGAAATTTTAGACTAAGACTATGATTTGTTTGTTTTGTTATCTCAATCTTTTACCCTGCACTCATATATGCTTGCTAAACATTTTTACAACATTATGTTTCTTATTCCCCTAAAATGCTTCCACAAAATATTTACAAGCTTTAAAGGGTGGGCAAGGATGAAGACAGAAGAAAGAAAGGAATAACTAAGCTTGATATCCAAAACTCTCATCTATTTTTCTTATTCAATAGCTATATTTTTTTTAACGAATTAGAGAGAGTCTACAAAACTTAAAAGAAATGAGAATGAAGAAATTTTTGCTGATAATCTGCTATTAAGTAGCTGGTGAGAAACAAGATTTTTATCTAATAGAAGAGGAAGTTCAACTTTTAGTAACCTCAGCTTAAAATTCTCATTATTAGTCAACTCTTGTACATTCAGGATGAGTAGCATATGTATACCATAGTTATGTTAGTATTCAGTTCAGGCATAAAGGCAAAAGGGAGTGAGGTGAAGGGGAACCACTAAAAATATTTAGAAGATTCCCACTGGTCTCATAAAAAGTTCCCAGATACATCTATTGCTGCCATGAATCTTCTCTTTGCCAAGTTCTATAATAGCAACAAGAAGCTTTTGAAATCAATCAATTCCACTATCACTGACAGATACCGCCTTAGTCACTGGAAAGGCCTGCAATGGATTTTAAAAATATGGGGGAAATTTGCACAGCCAAAATAAAATGAAATAAAGTACCATTAGATTTGCTGAAATCTATCAACAATGGGTACATATTACATGTGAGCTTGGAATACAGAATTAGGAAAATAAGCAATTTGCTAACTTTTAAAATAATCTGACTTTTCATTAATTAAATTTGGCTACTAATGGATACATTTATTTTCATATTCTTTATCATAAATAAACTAAAATGCCTCACATATATTTCTGGAATGGATAGAACAAAAAAGCTGCTTCTCTCAAATGCAGGTAGATAAGAGGCGAAATGTCAAAGATGAAAAATAGTCTATTATTTGTCTCTTCTATAAACACCTGCTGATGGACACCATCAGATACTAACCTGGATTCTTGCAAATGTTAATGATTTACTCCTGCCTTTCCTAACAAAAGTGTTAACTTTTACATGAGGCCATTGAAAACAAATGGTGTTAGCATTCACATACTCTTATTCCTGGGTACAACACAGCCAACTTTCCACACTTTATGACAAAAAAACAGGCAAACAAAGCAAAACAAAACTCTTTGAAGAAACATAAATGGAAAGTTTCATAATTCTAATTGGATGGGATAGATTCATCTCCCATAAAGCCAATTTCCCTGTTTCCTATTAAACATTAAAATTGCTCATTAGAAATATATCATTTTCATAGGACAGTTTTAAAAACCATGCCCGAAAATATGTGCATTCTAGAAGTTTTATTTCTGTAATTCTTTCTGCAAAAATGGCATATTTGCATTTTCTACTGTACATACCAGATTCTCATGAAACAAGATATTTGGGACTTTGCTGAGAATAACATTAGGAAAAATAAATTCAATTGTATGTCTTACTAAGAGTTATTTAAATTATTAAACTCCCATTTTTTTTGAAATTCTCTTTTGTTTATATTCATCAAGAAGGAATCCTTAATTTTCTCCTGCCCATTCACTCTCTTTCACGCTCTCTCTCTCTCTTTCTCATACACACACAAAGCCTAGTTTCTACACACATTTATTTCACCACACCTCAGCTACTAATTCACCTGCTTAATGCATCTTACTTAAAGAGTACTTTCTGAAGAGCCCAAAGCCATTAAATGATAAAATCAGATGCTATGGATGTAGGCCTCTTCATACTGCTGAGGAAATACACAAAAATATTGCCTGATCTCTGAAAGATTCTTAGAAACACATTTACCCAGCTGAATTTACCTTTGAGGGTTAAAATAAGATAAATGGGAGACCAGTGCTGATTTTTTCCCCACCAGCTTGCATCTCTCAGCTGAGTTTTAAGAGCTATCTTACAGAGCAAGCATGTGGAGACCATAACTGCTCCAGTGTACATAAACAAGAAAAATAATGAAAATAACACACCATGAAAACTATAATAAAGGTGAAATGACCATTTAATTGCACATCTGGCAATGCTAAGCAGTGAAAAGGAGAAAATGCTTTGCTGGAGAAACCTCAGGAGAGGTTAACATTTGCCTCTGCAGTAAAAAAGTAGAGTGTGGTCTTGACAGGATCACTAGAACTTTCCAGAGCATTTTAATCAACAAGTAATTCTGTCAAGGGAACTTAACAGGAAAAAAAAAAAAGAAAGAGACTTTTTTATATTAAGTAAATTCAGCAGCTTTTCCTCTTGAGTTTTTCTCCAGAGGATTTGATTTAAACAAAGCATCTCTGGCAAAGAATAAGGTTTATTATTCCTTCACAGACTATTCCATATAAGTGTGAAATTACCAGTAAATCTTAAAGAGGATAGAGCAATTTCAGGCAATGCTAAACAGTGAGCTCCATTTAGATAAGTTTGAAGTCTGCTTTTCTCTCCCATTTACATTTTACTTGTGCCATTTCTTCCCATGTGTTTGAGCCCCTACAAAAATTCTATAAATGTACCACCAAAATGTCTACAGCAAACGAGGGTCAATACAGAGCCAATCAGAAGATGCGAAGAGTATTATAACAGATTAGAAAGAAAGCGGGAAAAAATTGAAAATAAAAGGAACAAGCAGAGTCTCATAGCAGGAGGTAAAACACCAGCTCTGCAGGCATACTTTCACCCAATCCAGCTTGTTAATTAGCAAGAATTCATAGAGTTGAAACACAAATTTGGAACTTTACCACTCTCTCTCAACTTTAAGCTTTAAAAGTTCACTGAAAAACAATAAGCATTCTCTCCAACATTTAGAGACCATAAAGATGTTTAGAATCGAGGGGAAACATAAAGCCCTAAACCTACACCACTTATTTCAAATAACTTTTTACATATCTGCCTTTTAAATCTACTTTTTTCTCCGATCCTGGCTTAGGGAAGGGGGTGGAGGGGTGGCAAATAATAAAACAGAGTAAACATAAAGCAAGGTGGAACAAGATAATGTGCCTGTGAGTGATAGTCAAAGCCTGCCATGTTCAGAGGGGGTGTAGGAAGAAGACAGCTAAGCAAGTGTGGGGCCCACAGCTGGGGTACAAGGGTGATGCTGATAACCGTGCTTGCTGGAGGCTACCTGGTGGTTTCACCTTCCATTCTTCCGGACATTTGTGCTTGCACTTAATAAAGATGCAGGACTTCTGGAGTGTCCTGAGTGATACACTCATAGGAAAGTAAGCAAAGGGAAATAAACTCCATCCTCAGAGCCTATCTGAAAATACTGACCCAGGACCAACTCTCTTCTGAAAATGAGAACAGTGATTTTCCAGTATATTCACTTTTAGAAAGGCTGACAAAGTCCTTCTCTTTGCAAACATGCACCTTCTTCTCTGATGCAGCTAACACATTTATTTACATATTGACCATATTGAAGGGTGGTCAACAAGTCTGAAAATATAGATGAATACATTAGATGACATATTAAAATTACGATACAATACATCCTAAAATAATAGTCTATGCCCCCAGACTTTCTGCTTCTAGTATATTTAACAGCCTTTACTCTTAATCCCTTTCCAACAAATGCCACATTCATCTCCCCCAACACATCTTGTAATTATCCACAAATCTCCACCTATCCATTCTTAATTATTCTTCCCTCAAGTTTCTTCCTGCCTTTGAAATTCTATATTCTATTTCCTCAATACTCCTGTTTTTATTCCCTGCCCTCTAAAATCACTCAATATATGAGTCTAGCTCAACACATAATTTAATGCATTTCAGTTTCTCACCTCCCCTGCTGTACACTTAAATATTAAGAGATTCCCAAATACCATAAATTATCAACAGAAAATTATCCAGTTTTTGTTAGACATCAGATTATTGTTTTATTGGAATATCTAAAAGTTGCTAAGTACCACACCCAAGTTCTAGTTTTGATAGATCATACTTGGCAATCTAAAAATTACAGTGTACTGTTCAGAAAGGATGTGGAGATGAGATGTATGAGAAAAAAGATCTAATGAATTATGACAACTCAGGAAGTCATGACCACACTTTATATTACAACTAAAATGTTCTAAAATCAAGTGATAATTATAAGAGACTATGACATAATTTTAAAAGCTGCAACTTAATGGAGATGATACACACGATAATTTCTAAAGCTATTCATCAGGGCATACATCAGGATTTTTTAATGCATTATATTTAACCTAGCTAATCATAGTAGAGAACATTAGCTTCTCCAAACATTTAAAAGGAAAGGCGAATATATACTGTATGCTCCTGAAAATACATATGCTGTCATCCTAGCAATGAAAAAACAGGAGCATCATCACATAGCAGCATCTTCCCAGAACAAGATATTCAAGTTTCACCACTTGGATTTTTAAAGTAATTGCATCACAGCCCATTCAAGTATCCTCCTGCTCAAGGCAGATCTTCATTGGCTTCGATATAAACAATAGAAGTAACTGTGATGCCCTAAGTAACAAGATTGCACTGAGCTAAATAGCAAGCTATGACTAAAATTACCGTCTGCAATTTATTTGCTTTTTGCATTATTTATTTATTCAGCCTAAAATTTTACTTTGAAATAATGAAGAACATCTGACTTGTGGTGAATAGAGCCAGAACTAAAATTGAAGCAACGTGTAATCCTTCCAACAGCAGTGCTCAGCACCTTGTCTATGACACTGCTCTACTCCGACGTGCCTAACAGCTTCCTTCCCTGACAGCTTTCAAGGACCCTTCCATTAACAGTGCCAGCTTAAATGACAGCAAAATCAATACATCTTGCTGTGTGCATCTCCCCTCTTGGGGAAAATAAAAATTTCTCTTCCTCTCCCCAAAGTGGGGATCGCACTCAAGGCGCTCTTGAAGTTTCCAACCTCACTGATTCACAGAACCAGCAGCAGCATTCCAATCACGAGCCAGCTTAGAGGTGGTCTCGGTTTAGACCTTGTACCTCCAGCGTTTCACTGTTTTGCTCTTGTTGGTTTTTAATTACAGATGAGTCCCACTAATAGGAAATTCCAGTCTAATTAAGGAGGAAAGGAGGGCTGCGCTAGTGAGGACTCACTTTCTCAGTTTACAAACTGCTTCTCCACAGTTTCTTAGTCCATTTCACAGAACCCAGTTTTTTCTCCCTCCTTCTGTAACTGCCTCTGCTTACCACACATCAGTTGTTTTTACTGGCTCTAACTTAGCCCATCCTTTTGAATTCAGCCTCCTCTCTCAGTTGTTGTTTTCTTGGTATAACATTTCAAATAAAGATCTCCATTGCTTTGGTGTTGCTTTATTTATTTCTCTTTTAATTTGCATGGTGTAGAGTTTGGTGGAAGTAGAGTTCAATGCCAGACCATGGCAGAGAAAGCAGAACATCTGACTTGGAGACCACAGCTTCCCAAAGGATTATTGAGAAATCCGTCATAGGAAGGAAATGTAAGAGCTGTTGGGATGTTCTCCCAAAATCAGAGTTTTCCTTCAACATACGAAAGGCCATGCATCTTCTTGGGCATTGACACATCACCACCTCTGAAAGATCAGACTTGTGACTGTCCATAAACCTCTTGCATGACATTAGGTCAGTGGTTCTTTAATGTTGTCTGGCTTCGGAATCACCTGGAGGGTTTGCTAAAGCACAGGGCCTCTGAAATGGTTGATCTGGGTCCTGAGGATTTGCTTCTCTAGCAAGTTCCTAAATGCTGCTGATCTTGGGACCTTACCCTGTGAACCACTGTTTTGTAGTGTGCCATAAGGAGAAGAGCAAGAAGCAGGATTTACTTCTAAAAATAACTTAGATGTATTTACATTAGATGCCAGAAAAAAAATACTGAAAGATATGAGGACATGGAAGTTTTAAAATTTGCCACTCTTTACTGAAATATTTTTGATTAGCACCAGACTCTAATCTTTCGAGTACTTGCTATTAGTCATATGAACCAATCTATTATTCGCCATGTGGTTGCAAACCAGGCATATCCTTATACTTCTTTTTGAACCATCTCTTAAGATACACATCTGTTCAGTCTTCCCTAAGCCCTTTTGTTTAGATGGGTTCTTCTTTCTTCCAGGCTATTTTCCGTGGGATGGCTTTAGAATTAGGGATAGCTCCTTCATGTGTGAATATAACTACTGGAAGGAGGATGCAGAGTTAGCTGCTAAGAAAACTGACAGAAAAGCTAAATCAATCAAGCCTGGTGATATGAGCAGCAGGAACTAATGGGCACTTTCAGTGCCTCCTAAGATCAATTTCAGATTTTTTACTCTGCTTAAAGATCACGTTCCTGTGAAAAAAATTTGATTCATGAAACTTGGGTCACATTCCTATCCCTCAGCCAGGAAAAGTAGAGTACCTTGATATATCATCCCACCAAGACAGTATCTAATTGCACTGGCTGGTTTCCAAAAGTAAAATGAGTGTGCTATCAGCAAAACAATTAGCAAATAAATGTTGCGCGGGTGAAAAAAAAAGATGTCCAACGCACACAGGTTTCTTGCTTTTATATAAACTGCCTAGGTGCCAATGGTTGAGAGAACCCCATTACCCATAAGAGTTTGGTGACTTTTTATTTACAAAGAATGTCTGTATCAATTCTTGAGTTTTACTCAATGATCAAATGTGATTTTTTTATTATATTAAGAAATAAAGTTCCTCAGTACTTTATTGGGACAAAATCTCTGATCTCTGAAGTGATCATGGAAATCAGAGTAGGAAGAAATAAATCATTTATTAAATAGCATTCATTATTTATGTTATTTATCTTCATGTTTGACTAATTGGTTGGGTTTCCATCAGACTAGGATTTCCAGATATTTCCAGTCCAAGGAGGGTATAAAGCAAGTTGAAGGAATAGAACTGGAAGCTGACGTTTGTTCCAATTAAAGAATTTGAATTGCATGGAGTTTAGCAACAGGATATGGGTTGTTATTTCAGGCTAGGGGCAGTAAAAGAAAACAATGGAAAATACACATCTCACGGAATGAAGGAATCCAAGGAGAATGGAAAAATTTTTTTCTATGCTTATGTTTACCAATTTGCTGAATATTATGAAGAAATGTCAAGGTTGAGGGTAAATAAAAATACGGTGACAATGGAATCAGGACTCATAATTGAATTAATCAGCATCTCCTAAGAATCACCTTAATTGATGACTGATTTGGAGTATTAAGAAGATAAAAAGGTAAGGGCTCAAACAAAACAAGAAGTAAACTTCTTTTTTAAAACTCATATACAGTAGAAAATAATTATAATGGAACAGGTTTATGAAACAAACATAAACTTGAAAAAAGTTTTCCATTAATGCAAAACTTTAAACTGAATACAGTTTTAATATTCACAAAATGATCTTTTCTTAGAATATCAAATAAATAATAGGTCATAATTTGTCCCAAAATCACTATCATGCCATAAAAATATGATCCAGCAATTTCACTCCTGGACATATACCCTAAAGAATTAAAAACAGATACTAAAAAATCACATGCACATGCATGTTCATAACAGCACTATTCATAATAGCCAAAAGGTGGAAACAGACCAAAGGTCTATCAATGGATGAATGGAAAAACAAATTGTGGTATATACATACAATGAAATATGCAGCCATAAAAAGGAATGAAGCACTGATATATGCTACAATGTGCATGAACCTTGAAAACATTATGGTGAGTGAAAGAAGCCAGACACAAAGGTTATACAGCATAGGATTCCAACTTCTATGAAATATTCAGAATAGGTAAACACAGAGAGACAGAATGCAGACTGGTGGTTGCCAGGGGCTGGGGAGAAAGAGGAAATGTGGACCAACTGCTTAATGAGTCAGGGTTTCCTTCTGAGGCGATGAAAGTGTTTGAAAACGTTAGACTGAGTTGGTGGTCACACAACATTGTCAATGTGCTAAATGCCACTGAATTGTTCACTTCAAAATGGTTAACTCTGTGTTATATTTTACACCACCCCACTAAATGTGTCTCTTTTTTCCTTCTACTTCTCCATGTCCTTGTCCTCTAGAGCCAATTCAAACGCCATTTACTTATCATGATTTTCCTTGACAATTCCAAACCCGTTAACCTTCACTTTTCCAAGTGTTTACGTTGCATTTCACATTCAGTCAGTCAGGAGACATTTATTAAGCACCCACTATGTTTTGGGCACTGTAAAGACTTTGGTGAACCTGTTCTGACCACTGGAAAGAATTATTTAATCAAACTAAAGAAACCCTAGCATCAAACCAACAAAAGTGCGTTAATAAAAAGAAACATTCCTAAAGGACATAAAACTAAATACCCTGGCTGAGACTTGGTGGGGGGTGGTGATCAGGAAGACGTGTCTCAACACATTTTACCATATGCTTTCTTAATTACTAATAACTATAATTAGTTTTTGCAATTAAATTATAATACCCTAGAGGTCGGGGCTTTTATATAGTAGAAAATGTGGCCAGGAACTATGCAAATTATCCTGCTCAAAAGTGATACTGGGGAGCATCTAAGGGGCTGAGTCGGTTAAGAGTCAGCCTTTGGCTCAGGTCATGATCCCAGAATAGGGCTCCCTGCTCAGCGTGGAGTCTGCTTCTCCCTCTTCCTGTACCCCTCCCTCCTGCTCTCTCTCTCTCTTTCTCAGAGAAACAGATAAAATCTTTTTCCAAAAAAGTGATACTGAAAAAATGGAAGAATGGTAAAGGATGAGTAGACATTCATGGACAATAAAAACAGAGGGTGAAGAACTAAACTTAGGGAAATTTGTAGTAGTACCTAATAGCTATAACACTAGTTAACACTTTATTCTTACAGTTTTAAAAACTCATCTACTATGCATGTCTACATGTCATTTTTGAGACAAATCTTCTAAATTGAAAAGGTTAAATTTTTCCATTTAAGAACTCTAATTGCTTTGAATATTTACTATCAGTAGTCGTATCAGGGGGATCTGATTATAAAGTTATTTGATTTATTTTTATCATTCTTTGCATATTTTAGAATGAGCAAATATTTTGAATTAAAATATGAAAACTTAAGAAAACTGATTTAACATAAAGAAAACTTGTGACAATTAAAAAAACTTAATTTGGATATCGGCCTACTTTTATTCATAGTGTCTAGGCAGAAATATTTGTTAAGTAAAAAGAATTAAAACATTTTTTAAAAGATTTATTTATTTATTTTAGAGAGAGAGAGACAGAAAGAGATAGCGCAGTGGGGGGGGCACAGGGAGGAGGGGAGAGAGAATCTAGAGCAGACTCCCCAGTAGGCACAAAGCCCAATGCAGGGCTCAATCCCACGACCCCGAGAGCAAGACCTGAGCCAAAGTCAATAGTCGAACACTCAACCAAATGAGCCACCCAAGTGCCCCAAGAATAAAACATTTTTAAGAAATGCATTTGCTGATATTGTGCCTGAAATTCCTTAGTTCTACTTTAATTATTTCTAAAAATTATTTAAGCCTGGAAAAGAAAATCTGTTCAAACCCTTGTTGATGTGCAAGACTGTCCTAAATTTTAAAATATTTTCTCATTCTAAAAGTTATCAGTCTATTAATGCCATCGTGTAATATCATTTTAAACCAATCACTTATCACTGAGAACAGATCAGATTATTAATTAATTGGCATAAAAACATATACCTTATATATAAATGTGTAAAATGACTAAGAAATTCAGAAAACAGACCGACAGAAATAGAAATTAAACTGAAAAAGAAGGCACAACCTGGATCAATCTTGAGCAGAACAGTTTGAATAGTCAGGCATTTGAGAATCTGGTTTTAATAGATCCTTGATTGAATATTTTTACAACAGCAAAGGTGACAAGCCAATAAAAATATTTGGCAATTCAATTTTTGCTCATTGGAGCAACCAGGAACCCAACCAAAGGCAGATCTGATACAAAAACCAAGTATATATCTGCCAAACATCAAAGCCAAAATGATTTGTAATTCACTGTGGAAAAAGCCACACAACAGTGGTTTTGCTGTGAAATGGAAATTAGCTATTTAACCCAATTTAAATGACAGAGTTCAAATATAAAGAATAAACAACTCACATCAACAAAGTATTTTTTATTCTGAATTTTTTCATAACTAAAAAAATCAAGAAAGATAGTAACTAATTCCTCAGGGTCACTGGCTAAAACATAAAAAAATATAGCAAGAAAGAAAGCTAGGCAGTGTGATATTTGCTATTAAAATGTCATTGAACATAGGATGTTATATAATAAATGTACCCTTTTAAATGATTTTAAGGAGTTTTCAAGTATTAAGTGCATAAGAAGAATGTAGTTTTTAAAGTTCCTTTAGGCTTCATTAACATAGTTTACTTCATTTACATTACATTTACAGCACATTTACATTATGCTAGGATCCATTTCTAGAAACTAATTATTTGAATTTCTCAGAGAAGGTTCTGTTTTCCTTTTGAATACCTGAGAATAATAGCAAACACATTTCTTCTTTTTCCTTATTTCCTTCCTAAAAAATCACAGATAACACTGAGTGAGCTATAAACGTAAACCACACAGTTAATGTAATATAAAATTCATGATACACTTAACTTCTCAAATCTCCTATGTTTCATTTTCTAGAGTCAATTATTGTGGGAAGATTGATTACATTTACTATCAAAAGTTATGCAGGTCTTTTTAGCTGATTCCTGTCCAGTAACTGCTGAACATCTAGGCTAAGTTCGGCAAAGAGAGAAGAGAATAAAAAGGTGACATAGGTAGCATCAAAATCTATCCCAAGCCCTCTGGGCAAAAATCCTTTCCCATATTCTTATATTTATGCAAACACTTTAAGGACAAAGGCTTCTTTAAAAGATGGAGTATTTTAAATAGTGGTATAGGCCACTTTTGTATCTTATATGTACAATTCAAGGATGTTCAAAATGGGGCCCCTGAGAGACTAAATGACCATCAATTCACTCACTCATTTATCAAATATCCACTTAGCAGCAACTATAAGCAAAAGTGCTGTAAAGAGTGAGAGACAGAAGACATGACATCTCTCACTCAGTAACTTACTAACTGAAAAGGAAGCTAAAACAAGGACATTTTCATTTAGAAATCATTTAAGAGGGAAGATGAAAATCTCTGATATGCTATGGGTGTTACACACAAAAGGCTGGAGAATGGAGTAATTCTAGGACATCAGGGGCAGGACTCAGTTCTTCCAGGTAACAACCTGAAGTCTTACGGAGCAAGTTACAATAAGCACGCCGAGCTGTATTAGTAAGAACAAAACCCAAGAAAGTAAATTTAACTTTCATATACTAAGTTTTCCAATTTTGTATGGAACACATTATCTTTTTAGAGCTTTAGTATAAAACATATTCCAAGTTTAATTTTTATTCACTAAACAAAGAATGAAAAAAAAACATACTAATGCTTCCTAAGTCTCTGAAAATCAGTACTGTAAGCATACACTATCAAGACAGAAATTTCCAGAGATTCTGAAATCATGGGAAAAAAAAATATCCCTCTCACCCTCTGTATGTATGTATGTATGTATGAAAGAGATACAAAGAAATGGTGAGACTGTGGATTTGGAAAATAGGAGAGAAAATTAAAATTCATGTAATAATTTAAGATCAATAACATATCCAACACCATTTTCAATCAAGGTTTAGTTTTGTTCACAAAACTATGTGATATATGCTATGTGATGACAGAAATGACATATACAGTATGTTACATGATCATATAATTGGGAGAAAGGAATTGACACTGACTAATGTCTATGTGACAGCCACTCTGCCAGGTTGCTTTCATGTACTTAGTTCATTGAATCCTCACCACCACACTCTGAGAGGGGTATATCAATTTGTTGTTGTTGTTGGAACTAAGATCCTGTGGGATTAAGTGTTGTACTCAAGGTTAGTCTGGATTAGAATCTGGACTGAAAAATAATTTTTTTTTTCAGATTCTGATGCTCAGGTACTCTAATGCTCTAATACTCAAAGTAAAAACAGTATCGGCTTGATGAGAAAAGATGGCTGTCATGTTTTTGGCTAATTACCTCTTTAACAAAATTATAGAATAAACTGAATAATCATAATGTTCTAAAAAGTGAGGAGGACCATCCTAGATGAATAAAGGGACTTAACAGTAAAGAAAAAATCTAATAACTGCTGGCATCTACCTTTCATAAAAAGCATAGAAATAAATGAGGGGTTTTTCTATTCATGTGTTTCATCCTACAAATCTGTATTTACTAAAAAGCGGATCTGAAAACTATTCCCCCAATTAACTCTTCACAACTTATTCTGGTATAAACTCAGATACGTAGGCCAATTTAACAGATGTCAGGGTATGTTCTTACTTCACATTTTAAAATTACAGTTACATAATTATTTTTAAGTAAAATTATAAATTGCTTATATACCATAGTTACTATTATACTTAAAAACCAAGTGAAAAAAATGCCTATTTTCTTTCTTAGTAAATATTATAAAACTAAGGCTAATATTAAGCCAATGACTTTGGGGGGGTACAAAAGCTCTCATTATTTTATAAGTATTTAGTAACTATCATATTTTCACATTCCTTCAATAAAAATATGAGCCCCAAGAATATCAGACCACTGTACCTTCACCAAGACCCATTTACTTTACACCATAGTAGAAAACACTTTCCTACAACAATAGCCAAACTGAAGTTGGTGTGATTTGTAGATGTGAATGCCTCAATTTATTAGCTTTGGGAGTTGAGTTCCATGTTCCATTTCTGCTTTGGGAACAGTTTCATTTCTAAAGCCCACCCTTAAATACAGCCAGTTCCTTCCTGTGTTACCCTTTTCCCTTTTGGCCTATTTCTATACTTAGCAAGCCAAATTGAATTTTCAGAATGGTTGCCAAGTTCAAGTCCTCAAAAGCCATTTCATGACACTAATGTTGATGTTCCACAAGAGTACAAGTCCCTTATTATAAAACTACTATTCACCCATAATTTGACATGTTATACCTCTCAGAAAGCAAGTGGATGTGATGGTGAGAACAAAACCTGTTTGCACATTGTGTCATTAATTTTTTCTGACATTGATCCCCAGTATTCACTGAGATTAATGTTGAGATTCTGGAACAAACAAATAATGCAATAGCATTGTAATTAATAAGTACAAATAAATTAAAAATATATATATTTAAGATATACACACAGTTGTGATACTGTATAGTACAGTAATCAAAAGTCTGTATTCTGCAGTTAGGTAGCCAAGTGCCCAGCCCCCATGCACCACAGTAGCAGCAGGCCCCACCCTAGTCAGGCTGGGGAGCACCCAGCCTCAGTATGCCACAGCCAGTAGGCAAAAGCAACCCACACAGGGTATGCCTCTTGACTGCCTGACTCTGGTGGCCAGGAGTGGGGGTGCATTTATGGGACCCACAGTTCTGAAATAATCAGAGAAACAGCCCTTGGCAGGATACTACCTCCAGTGCATTGCATAAGCAGCAGATTGAAATGCAACTCCAGCTTCCTATGAAAAGAGCCTATCTTCTTGTCATGGAGCCTGAGGGGCAGTGTTCAGTTTTGCCACACATCCCAAGGCTACAGAGGTGCCCCCAGAAAAAATGGGCAGGAAAACACCATATTAGTGCCCTATTATAGCATCACCAAGGCTCAATGATACCTCCAAGAAGGGAGCTATTATACACATCCAAAGCCACAATTTTTGCAACTTTCACTCAGGGCACACCTCCAGAACTCCTGGTCTGGAAGTCAGCATGGTTTATAATTACAGCCCACTAGACAGTTTATATTTACATATCTTAAAAGCTGCTGCCTGAGAATCTGGCCTACAATTAGCCTGAAACGAAGCACTATCTGAGACCCCTTCCTTTGGAACACTGACAGGTCTTGGAATAACCTCAACAAATGCGACCCATCAAGATTTAGATAATCACAAAGGTCCAAGAATCAACCAAAAGCTAGGGCAAGTTTGCACAAAAAGGTTCATCTATACAAGTCCACTCCTTTAAGACTGACTGGGAGAGATAGCTGTTTCGCCTAATACATAGAAATAAATATAGTCAAGCAAATCGAGGACACAGAGCAAAATGTTCCAAACAAAAAGAACAAGCCTCAGGAAAAGACCTTAATGGAACAGAGAAAAGCAACCAACCTGATAAAGAGTTCAAAGTAATAATCATAAAGATGCTCATCAAATTCAGGAAAAGAATGGATGAACAAAGTGAGAACTTAAACAAAGAAATGTAAATCATAAGAAAGTACCAAACAGAAGTCAGAGAGCTGAAGAGTGTACTAGCTGAAGTAAAAATATATATACAGGGGGTTCAACAGCACATTGGATAAAATAGGAGAATAGATAAAGTAGAAGAATGGATCAGCAACCTGGAAGACAGGGTACTGGAAATCACCCAATCAGAGCAGCAAAAAGAAAAAAGAATTTTAAAAAAGTGAAAGTATCTTAAGGGAACTGCGGGACAACATCAAGCAGAAAAACATCCAAATTATAGGGGTCCCAGAAGGAGAAAAGTGAGAGAAGGGGATAGAGAACTTATTTGAAAAAAATAATGGCTGAACACTTCCTTAACTTGGAAAAGAAACAGATACCAAGCTCCAGGAAACAAAGAGAATTTCAAATAAGATGAACCCAAAGACAGCCACACCAAGACAGTTTTCATTAAATTGTCAAAAGTTAAAGAGAGGATATTAAAAGCAGCAAGAGAATGAACAACTTGTTACACACAAGGGAACCCCCATAAGACTATCAGCTGATTTCCCAGCAGAAACTTTGCAGGCCAGAAGAGAGTAGCATGATATATTCAAAGTGCTGAAAGGAAAAATCTTCCAACCAAGAATAGTCTACCCAGCAAAATTATCACTAATAGTGGAAAAAAAGATAAAGAGTTTTCCAGGCAAGCAAAAACTAAAGATATTCATCATTACTAAATGGGTCTTAAAGAAATGTTAAAGGGACTTGATGAAGCTAAAAAGGAACTAACAAATAACAAGCAAACATACAAAAATAAAAATCTCATTAAATGCAAATATATAGTAAAGGTAGTGGATTAACCACTTACAAAGCTAACATGAGAGTTAAAAGACGAGAACAGTAAAAATAAATATAATTAAAACAATTACTTTAGGAATACACAAAATAAAAAGATGTAAAATAATGACATCAAAAACAGAACACTTGCAGGGGGATAAAAATGTAGTTTAGAATGCACTCAAACTGAAAATGCTATGAACTGACAACAGACTGTTACATATACAGGATGTTATATGTGAACCTCATGGTAACCACAAACCAAAAATCTACAGTAGATACACAAAAGAGAATGAGAAACAAATCTAAATATAACACTAAAGAAAATCACCAAACCACAAGGGAAGAGAGCAAGGGAAGAGAGCAAGGAAGGAAAGGAACAGAGAGGAACAACATAAACAGGCAGAAAACAATCAACAAAATGGTGATCAGCATATATATATATCAATAATTACTTTAAATATAAATAGACTAAATTCTGCAATCACAAAACATAGAGTAACTGGATTTAAAAAAATAAAAGACTTATCAATATGTTGCTTACAAGAGACTCACTTCAGATCTAAGAACACACAGAGACTAAAAGGATGGGGGAAAAAATTCCATACAAATGAAAATGAAAAGAAAGCTGCTATACTTATATTTACATCAGACAAAATAGATTTTAAAACAAAGACTGAAATAAAAGACTAAGAAGAACATTACATAATGATAAAGAAGTTAATCCAATAAGTGGAGTTAATCTAATTATACATATTATCCAACATGCATAAATATTTATGTGTACAACATAGGAGGACCTAAGTATATAAAGTGATTATTATCAGATATAAGAGGAGAAATTGACAGCAATACAGTAATAGTAGGGAACTCTAATACCCCTCTTAAATAACGGATAAATCATCCATGCAGAAAATCAATCTGGAAACATCAACCTTAAATAACACATTAAAACAGATGGACTTAATAGATATATATAAAACATCCCATCCAAAACAGAATACACATACTTCTCTTGTGCATATTAATCATTCTCCCAGACAGACCACATGTTAGGTCAAAAAACAAGTCTAAAAGGACTGAAATCATATCAAGCATCTTTTTTTACAAAAATGGTATAAAACAAGAAATCAATTACAGGAAGAAAACTAGAAAAATCACAAATATGTGGAGGTTAAAAAACATGCTACTGAACAACCAGTGGGTCAAAACAGAAATAATAATAAAAAAAAAAGAAATATATACCTGGATACAAATGAAAATAGAAATACAATAGTTCAAATCTGTGGGATGCAGCAAAAGCTGTTTTAAAAGAGAAGTTTATAGCAATGCAGGCCTACCTCAAGACACAATATCAAATACACAATCTAACTCTACACCTAAAAGACATAGAAAAAGAAGAACATTATAAGCCCATAGTTAGTGAAGGATGGAAATAGTAAAAATCAGAGTGAAAATAAATGAAATAAAAAGACAATGGAAAAGACTGATGAAACTAAGAGCGGGTTCATCAAAAAGATAAATGAAATTTACAAAACTTTAGCTAGAGTAACCAAGAGAAAAAAAGAGAGGGCTCAAATAAATAAAATCAGAAATGAAAGAGGAGAAGTTAACAACTGATACCACAGAAATACAAAGGAGCATAAGAGAATACTATGACAATTACCATCCCAATAATAAGGCAACCTTAAGGAATGGATAAGTTACTAGAAACATACAACCTACCATGACCAAATCATGAAGAAATAGAAAATTTTAACAGACCAATTACTAGCAAAGAGATTGAATCAGTAATCAAAACCTCCCAACAAACAGACATCCAGGGACAGACGGCTTCACTGGTGAATCCTACCAAACATTAAAAAATTTAATAACTAAACTTCTGAAGCTTTTCTAAAAAATTGAAAGAAGGGAATGCTTCCAAATTCATTTTATAAGGCCAGCCTTACCCTGATACCAAAACCAGACATGGACACCACAAAAAAAAAAAAAAAAAAAGAAATTACATGCCAATATCCCTAATGAACATAGGTGCAAAAATCCTCAAAAAAAATTTTTTTTCCAAAGAGGACATACAGCTGGCCAAGAGGTACATGAAAAAATGTTCAATATCACTAATTATCAGGGAAATGAAAATCAAAACCACAATGAGATATCACGTTACACCTGTTATAATTGCTATTATCAAAAAGACAAGAAAGAATAAGTGTTGACAAGGATGCAGAGAAAAGGAAACCCTCGGGGTGCCTGGGTGGATCGGTCAGTTAAGCATCCAACTCTTGATTTTGGCTCAGGTCATGATCTTGGAGTGGTGAGATCGAGCCCTGCCTTGGGCTCCATGCTCAGCGAGGAGTCTGCTTGAGATTCTTTCCCTCTGCCTCTCCCCCACTCACGCTCACTAGCGTTCTCTCCCTCTCAAATAAATAAATAAATCTTTCTTAAAAAAAAAAAAAGAAAACCTCACACACTGTTGGTAGGAACATAAAATGGTGCAGCCACTATGGAAAACAGTATGGAGGTTTCTCAAAAAGTTAAAATAGAAATAACATATGATCCAGCTATTCCACTTCTGGGTATTTATATGAAGAATACAAAATAGTGAGTTGAAAGGTATGTGCACCTAATGTTCATTGCATTACGACAACCAAGATATAGAGACAAAATATGTCCAATGATGGATGAATGGATAAAGATGTGAGATAGATAGACACACAATGAAACACTACTCAACCATAAAAAAGAAAGAAATCTTGCCATTTGTGACTACATGGATGGAACTTGAAGGTATTATGCTAAATGAAATAAGAGAAAGGTCAATAAAGTCAGTAATGAATTATTTCACTTACATATGAAATCTAAAACAAAAACAAAAACATATAGATTAAAAAAACAGATTGGTGATCACCAGAGGGGAAGGGGATTGAAGGTGAGTGATATGGGTAAATGGGCCCAACTTTACAGTGATGGATGGTACAGACTTATGGTGATCATCACTTTGCAGTATATACAAGTATCAAATTATAGTGCTGTATACCTGAAACTTGTATAAGTTATATAATCAATTTTACCCCCTCAAACTAAATAAATCAAACGTATCCTGGTGAACTTTTAAAAAAAGTGAGAAAAACATACTTTTCCTGAATACATAATAGAGGATAGAAGATGTCAGAACTGCAGACTGAATACATAATAGAGGATAGAAGACCGTCAGAATGGCGGAAATAATGGGGCACCTGGGTGGCTCAGTCAGTTAAGCGTCCAACTCTTGATTTTGGCTCAGGTCTTGATCTCAGGGTGGTGAAATCGAGCCTGTAGTGGGCTTGGCACTGGGTGTGGAGCGTGCTTAATATCCTCTCCCTCTCCCTCTCCCATTGCCCCTCCCCCCACCTACATGCTCTCTAAAAAAAAAAAAAAGAATTGCAGAAATCATTTTTTAAAAGGTTTATTTATTTATTTTAGAGAGAAAGAGAGAGAGAGAGCAGGGTTGGGGGAAGAGCAGAGGGAGAGAAAGTCTTAAGCAGACACCACACTGAGCATGGAGCCCAACGTGGGGCTTGATCTCATGACCCTGCGATCATGACCTGAACCAAAATCAAGACTCGGGTGCTTAACCAACTGTGCCACCCAGGTGCCCCTTGAAGAAATTATTTTTAAAATTGACTGCAGGAATGGATGGTGGTGATGGTTGTACAACAATGCAAATGTACTAAATGCCTCTGAAATGTAAACTTGAAAATAGCTAAAATGGTAAATAAACAGTTTATTTTGCATCTAGTTCATCTTTGCTAGGTGTTGTACATACATAATCTCCACTCTCCTAGACAATATGAAAAAGGGCTATTATTTTCATTTTATAGTAAAAAGAAGTTAAAAATTTGTACCAAGGTCAAACATTAAAAATGAAAGCAAACCACAACTCAAATCCAAGTATCTCTGACCTTGCTGCATTATGCTCTGAAAAATATAAAGGCTGGTGTTAAATACCATGGTTTTAGATAGATAGCTGGCAAGATCAATCTTCTAGATCAATAGCTGGGTAGTCGATTGATCTTGACTGAGTTAAAGGTGAAGAGATCTCAAAAACCACTTAGTTTAAGTAACAATAAAAAAATGGAGTCCCTAACAGTTTTATTTATTTGCTCAAGATTTTACTGATCCTTAGAAAAGAGGACTTGGCTATAAATAGGTTCCTGACCTCAAGCTCAATGCTTTTCTGCCACATTATATTAAGTTGAAACTATACCTTTATACCTTAAACAGAAGATATTAAGACATAAGTATCAATTCTCCTTCAAATCTTAGACAAAATACCTCCTTCTCAATAAATCCTTCTTGATTTCAATGTAATATTACCCAATGATTTTTAGTATACCTTTACTGTTGTTTTTCTTTCATAGGATTGATTACTAGCTATAACTATTTTAGTTATTCACTCATTCATTAATTTCATTTCATTATTGTCTGATTTTTCTGCCCCAGTGAAATATAAGTTAATAGTAGTTGGCCTCATTTGATGTACTGGTAAGGGCAGTTTGGCATTAACAAGGCTTAAGAAAGGTTTTAGCTTCCCAAGGTAAGGACGCACAGAGACCTGAGGCAGCCTCTCAGAAGATTCTTGCACTGGAATCATGAACTGAACCAACAAAAGCCATCAGATCTGAAGGGCCATGGTAGCATGTCCACTGAGAGATATGTCTCTTAGTACTGATTGTTAGGAAGAGATTTCTTGATAACCAAATCCCATACATATATTAGTATGGGTTTTCTTCGAAACAGACACCTAAACTGGATTAAATATGCCAACATTTGGGGTGCCTGGGTGGCTCAGTCATTAAGCGTCTGCCTTCAGCTTGGGTCATGATCCCAGGGTCCTGGGTTCGAGCCCCACATCGGGCTCCCTGCTTGGTGGGAGGCCTTCTTCTCCCTCCCCCGACTCCCCCTGCTTGTGTTCCCTCTCTTGCTGTGTCTCTGTCAAATAAATAAATACGATTTAAAAAAAAAAAAATGCCAATATTTTACTAAGGAAAACATAAGAGAAAATAGGGAGGGAGCCTTAAAGGTTGTGATAACCTTCAGATAGTAATACAAGTCTGATCTCAATGGAGGAAAGAGGAAAGGAAGACTGGGAGAAAGAGTGCCTCAGGCTGCTATGCAATGGAAGGATGGTTCAACAAGACTGTTGGGGAGTCTGTGAACCAAATATGGCCACCAAAGAAATCCCACGTCTTCCAGAAATAGGCCTGCCTAACTATCCCTGCTACACTCTGTCACTGGCTGGGACCAGCCCCTGGAAAGCTTGTGTAAAATGTGTCAGTGGCTTTCAGACCACAGGAGCAGGGGCTTTGGGTCAGTAATGCTCCCTGTAGTTTGTAGTCTGAGAGGTATATTCTCCTGGCCACTCTGATCCACATCTAATGCCTTAGACCTATGTGGTGTTTGGATACCATGGCAGCTGAGGGTTTGAGGGGGTCCTAAAAAGGGCCGAAAAGTAATTTTTTGTCAGCCTGACAGGAGATTGGTTAAAATATAAACTAAATTGAATTATAAAATAAAGACTGTTTTATTGCTTGCCACCTGAGTTTGTAAGCTGAGGTTTATACTTGCTGCATATAGGAGGAAAAAGAATTCCAAGTAGAAATAAAAGCAGATGGTTCAGAAATAATAAAAAAAAGAAAAGGCAATTTGGAAGAATTCAAAGAAGTCAGTCCAGCTGTAGCATGCAGAGTGAGAGTGAAAACAGTGTCAGATAGTGTTGATGAAATACTGTGGGATACCTTGCACTTAGGAGGCTTTTAGAATCGTCCCCACAGATGTGGGGTTCTGCCATGGGCCTGTGGTGAACCATGGGATACTTACTGCCCTTTGTGAGTCTCTGTAAAATAGGAATAAGAATACTAGCAACTATGCCATAGGGGAGTCTTGAAAACTAACTGAGACAAGATATTTAAAACACTCAGTAAGTTTCTAAGAGCTAATCATGTTCAAACTTATCAGAGAATCTGTTCCATAAATGCAAGAAAAGAATTCTGTTCTACCATTAGGCTCTTTCCATAAGGATAAGTCAAGAAGGAAGGAATGACAACATGAATGGAAAACCTTTTGGTTGTCCTAGAGGAACCAAGAAAGCACTAAGTTGAGATCAAGGTTGTTGCCTTTTTTCTCTCCGTCTGAGGGAAGACACTAAAGAGGTATATGTGGAGAAGGGGGTGGTGGAGAAGAATGCCTTTAAAAACATGAAATAAGTGGGGAAAAGCATAAAGATAAAGTGGGCCTCAGTCGGTACAGGTTGCCCAAAGTGGTGTGGTCAGGGAGAAAGGCTCTTGTTTGCATTTCTGAAGGTGCTCACATTGCCTGGACTCTGAATTAAGTTACTGGGCCTACGAAGGACACTCTTGGTGGTAAATCCCATAGGCTGGGGAAAATGTCCAGGATCTCAGACCCAGATAAAGGATGTTGCAAAGCCTCAAAGGCCAGCAAGCCTCTAAGACCAAGCAAGCTCTAGTCAACCAGGCTACAAAGGTAGGGCCTACCCAAACCACAAAGCCAGTCTACACACTACACGAGTAGCTGTCCTCACTTGCAAAGACTAACAACCAGGTGGACAAGGGTACTCCTTCAGGGATCAGAGGAACCAGAAGCTTCAGTACCCAAGAACCCCAATCTTTTGACCCATAAGGCTATGCAAGGCTATCATTTCTAAGGGCTCTTCAACACCTTATACTCTGACTAATCTAGGAAAAATTGTCCCTAAAGTGGTAGCAGATAACTGAGTGATCCAAGATTGTATATATTCTCCTAGAGATGCTGAGAATCGCCTAAATAGCCATTGTTATATAGCTTATATATCTTTTCCAATGTGGGCCTTTATGAAGGAAACCAACTCAGCTTAAAAAAAAATGTGTCCACTGTGCATCTCATCAGTTTTGTGACTAAATTTGCTATCTTTTCTTTTATGGTTATCGTATTACAAAGGACAATAGGGGCACCGAAGACAAACTTGTTCCTGGTAGTGTGAGCAGGTGTAGTAGTAAAAGAAGTTTCCCAGAGTTATAATATGCAAAACAGAGACTTGCTGAATCTTGAAAAGCTAATGGGTAATCACCTCACAGATGAAAAACTATACTCCAGACAGTGGGAACAACAGGATAAAGCTAGGCAGTAGGTGCCAGAAAAAAAGGACTAAAGAAAGGAAAGTAGTTCAGTCATAGCTGGAGGGCAGAGGGTTAGGGAAAGGAACGGCTAATGACTAATTAACCAGGTGACAACTTAAGCAAGAGGCATTCGATGAAGAGCTGGTAAGAAACTAGAAAAATTTCTTAGGGGATGGATATGATAATCAGACATACCTTTCAGGAAATCCTACTCTGGCAGAGAAGTGGAGAATTTTTGGGGGGGTGGGGGATTTGAGATCAGAATAAGGGAAACAGGTTCATTGAAATAATGTATGCCAAGAAATGATTAGAGCCTGAACTGACGCTGTGGCAACAGAGAGGGAAAGGAGGGGATATAAACTATCCGATACGTCAGGTAAAATGGTCGTGACTTTCGTAACTGCATTACTGTGGGTGGGGCCCAAGGTAAGAGGGACAGTTCTCTCATGACTGCCAGAGCTCTGCCTGGGAAAGATGTAGGAAAGGACACCATTTCCTACGGTGTTCGGGGAGCAAGGGAATGGAGGAGATAATGAACAGCTGAGGAGGAATATTAAATTTTGTGTTTGTTTTGTTATTGTTTTGACCTACTCTAAGGATTTCACCTCATGGAATCACAATTACTGTGTCTTGGAAATGGAAGTCCTATGATTTCACCATCCCGAAAGCAGTGGTCATGTTTGGAATCTCTACAGATTCGACATAATAGAAGGAAGGAGAAGGAAAAGGGAGGTGAGAAGGAAGAGGAAGAGGAAACACCTGAAAAAGTCTTAAAAAAGAAAAGTTAAATGTTTTCAAGAGTAGTCCATGTGTAAAACTCATTATGTCCAAGTATACTGAAAGATTCACAGACGTTTAGAATTGAAAGGCACCTTAGAGATCATGCAGTCCAAGTAAGCATTTTTATAGATGAGGCAACAGGGGTAGAGAGGATATATGAAACTTGGCCAAAACCACACAAGGGAGCCAGCACAGGACTGGTCTTCCCAGCATGCTCTCTGCTAACCACACTCAGGATTTAGTTAAGGGGAAGACTATCACAGACTGAGAACTGAATGTGGCACCTTTTTACCTGGTGATTTTCTTCCAAACATTCAGGATTTCTAATTTTACTAGAAACCTCTCAACATCATTCTAGTAGAATACTATCTACTAACAAAAAAAGAGAGATGTATATATACATGTAATATACTTCCATGAAGTCCGCAGTCAGGACGTTATTTGGGTCTACAATCCCAGGAGGATTATTCTTATTTTATAGATGAGGCCACCAAGGCACAGAGATTTTAAATGTCCTACCCAGGGTCACAGAGCTAATAACTTGTAGAATCAGGACTTGAACACTGGTGAACTAGATGCAGAGTCTATATTCTTGAACTCTAATACAATTATCTTTTTTTTTTTGCCTCAAAATAACAGGGCTAATAAACATTTTAATAATACTGAAATTATTTTCAACATGGCGCCATTTAAATCTAGACGTAAGAAATATCAAGATAAATCCATAATTTTAAAATGTGTGTGTGTGTACATATATATATACTATCAAACTGTACACTCCATATTAATACCATTTGGTAAATCACATACAAATAGTTTCCCAAAAATTGATAAATAATGAAAAAGAGATTCTTTATAAAAACTACTTAACTTAGCTCCAGGAATCATTATCAGGTGGAGGCTTATGATTTCAGATCCATTAGACAATGAACATGTCATAAAGCAGCAATGCCAGTAAAATATGATGACCACATCAGTATCTAGGCATAAAGTACCCTCCAAACGTCTACACAGCTGCTATTGGTTTTAAAGGACAGGTGGGACAGATGAGCCACACAAATAAGAACTTCTCTGCTTCTCCTTAGTTGCCACTGGTGTCCATCAGCTCTTCAGCCTCAGAATGTAACTGTCCAGGCAGATGGGAGGATAGAGGGAGTACTTTTTAACCAACCTAAAGTAACATATAGTTCTAAAATTTCAAAACTTTTCTTCTTGGATTTTTTTTTTTAAGATTTTACTTCTTTATTGTCAGAGAGAGGGAGGGAGAGAAAGAGAGAGAGCACAAGCAGGAGGAGTGGCAGGCAGAGAGAGACGGAGAAGGAGACTCCCTGCTGAGCAAGGAGCCCCATGTGGGACTCGATCAATCCCAGGCCCCTGGGACCATGACCTGAGCCGAAGGCAGATGCTTAACCAATTGAGCCACCCAGGTGTCCCTCTTCTTGGATATTTTTAAGCAATGAGAAACAATAGGGGGTGACAGAACTGGGGATAATGTGTGCTGAGAGCCTGAAGGCCAAGACATCCCTTAGAAGAACACGTGATACTCTAAGACCTTAATTCCATCATAGGTAGGATTGGAAAAGACCGACCCTGAGCCCTTAGAAATGATAGAAACCAGCAATGTGGGGATAGGAAAGAGGAAAGAGTTAAAGATTCAGAGATTTCCTTCATATAATCCTTCCATCTGTACCCCCAACTCGCAACATCAGCTTTAACAGGAACTCTTTCAAGGGTTCATCTCGTATGCTGCCTCCATCTGAATTGCTTCAAAACATTAAAAGAAATCACACTTCTTTTGTTTGAAATACATGGCTGTTGACATACTGCCCAAATAAACAAAAATGTTTTATTTGGCCCATTTTACAATGAAATAAAATGATGTTTCAAAAAACATTCTCTTTAAATTATCCTAGTGTTACAAGGACAAAAAAGTCACTGCAGTTTTAACATATGAACAACATTAAAATGACATAGGAAAAATATTAAAATACATGTACAGTGATGAACAATCCAAAAACATAAAGTTTCAACTCAGGGAAAAAAAAATGAAATAAAATATCAGTGTTCTCTTATTTCAGTGTAATCAGAATTATCTTATTCTCTATCATATGCTTCTGAAAAAGAAATAAGTAGTACCACACAGCAGTTAGAAGCATAACAAAATAGACATTTTCAGTTATTTTTGAGGAATCACTTAGAGATTTTTTTTTTAAGGACTATTTGGCAAAAATCTCAACTGCAATGATTTTTACTGGAAAGATTTCACAGGCTCCCACAGCTTAGGTGAGAGAATTTGATCCTGAACTCCAAGCCAAAATCTTATAAATCTACACTCATCAAATAAGATCACTCAGCTCCTGTTAAGCCTTAACCTGTTTAAGGTTTAATATGACAAACATCTCCTCATCTCGGTATACAGAGGCTTTGCTAGTAAGGGATTTGTACCAGAAGTAAAAGGGGAGGAAAGACGACCACAAGTTTCTTGGGTTTCCAAAGTCTGTCCTTTGCAAATTGCCCCTGATAAAAGGCATCTTGAAGGTACTACCCCATTAGTACCCACCATTATTCCTTTCATGAGAAAGGCCACAGAGTAAACAGCTCACACATACCCAGCACTCCACGCATATCAGGATGCTTACAAACAAGGTTGGAACTGTCATGAGACGGAGCTTCTACTCATACTTGCCCTACTATCTGGAATGTCCTCTTTCTTATTTCTCCATTGACCCTTCAAGGATCAGCTCAGTTTCTACCTTCTCCTGGAACTCATCCACAATACAGCACTGAAATTGTCAGTACTGAAATTTGTCTCCTAGGAGCTCATCTTCTTTCTTTGTCCCTTATCTTCTTTTGTTCCCTCTCTGCCTTCTTCCTACTTCTTTACCTCAATCCTAAACTTCACATGCCCTTAGCAGGTAACTTTCTGCTTTAGACGATATTAGTTATACTGTTCTTCCTTTAGTTATGTTGTCTTGGTTTTGTGTTCCATGCATAGCCTAGCTTCTGATAGCTCTATCTACCCAGCTACCAACACTTTCAGTGTTTCAGATATACTTTAATCAGTATATAGCTTGAGCCTCCATTCAAGGTGTGTATCTTTCTATGTCGATCAGTTCCTCAATCTTCTGTTCCTGCTGTTACTCAGAATGAAGGAATTAAGTGCCATCATTCCCTCTGTACAGATCAGTGAAGTGCGATAATACATTCCCTCCTGATCAACTCAGAATGGCAGGCTCTTAAAAAACCTCTCTCAGCCTTGCCACCTCAAGGAATTCATTCTAGGCTGAATTCCACAGACTTTCTATCTTCTTAATTTCCCTATGCTTTTTGTTCCTTCTAGATTCTCCCTTTCTTCACTGATAATTCTGTTGCACATTCTATATGACTTTAGTTTGAGTTCTTCTCCATGAGATCATCGGACTCCCTGCTCAGTCCAGTGTTCTAATCCATTTAGCAAAAAGCTAATGTGAGCAGGGTCAGTTCCTACTCATCTGGGAGAGAGGGACTGATACATTCACATTCACAACTGAAGAGAGTAGCTGTCTTGAGGTTGTGGCATTGCCTTCCTTCTATTTAGCATAATCACAGCTCACAGAGTGTTGTTATTGAGTGGTAGGTACTAGCCTAAGGTATATAATCTTATACCTAATCTCTAAGGTATATAATCTTATTTGATCCTCAGAATTTCCCTCTTAAATTGGCATTACTGTCCTCATCTATCGATGGAAAAAAAAAAAAAAAAAAACAACCCTGAAGGTCAGAGGGATTATATATATAGGTTCACATAATCAGTAGATGGCAGAATCAGAACAGAAAACCAAGTTATTCTGATCCCAAAATCTGTTATTTTTACCACTATACTTTGACTTCAATCTGCCCCTACACACACACACACACACACACACACACCCATGAAAAAGTCAGCAAATCCTAACCTGGTAATTGACCCCTCCATGATGTGCCTCTATTTGCCTTTCCAGATTCATCTCTCCCTCTGTCCCTACCTCTCTCAGTCACATGGAATCTAAACTCCAGGCAAATTAAAATGCATGTATCTACAGATAAGCTATACACTTAGATGGCAATCATTTTATTAATGTGATTTCCTCTGATATAAAATATTCTCACCCTTATAAACTCCATTTTCAGTCCTATTCATTCCATATGACCCAGGTCAAATGCCTTCTTTTCCATGAAGCCTGCCGCATTCCCTGACTTTGAAATAATTTGCCCATTATTTTAATTCCCATACCACTTTATTTTCTTGCTGCATAATTCACACCTCTCCAACCCAACTAGATGTTGAGTTCCTTGGAAGATCGCATTGTGGTCTTCTTTTCTCCATATGCCTGCTGTGTACCAAAATCTTCCGTGGTAAGTTCAACTGCTGGATTCACTTAAGTGCACTTCTGCCTGATCATATTCCCAGCACATCCTGAGGGAAGGGAATGTGGCTGTCAGATGCTGGCAATCAGAAGCCACCAGATCTGCACTTGCTCTTCTTCCTTCATAATTGCAAGCTTCGTGCACTCCATCTGGGGAGGTTCTCCTACCAGACCTAGAAAGGTCATGTGTTTATATTTTACAAGTACAAAGGAGAGGATTGGCTCCAATAGTCCTAATAAGTAAAACATTAAACAGCAGCTGGAATCTATGGCCAAAACTGAAGTTAATACAGCACCTTTAAAATGGTATCCTTAATACTACAAAATGAAAAACAGAGAGACAGTCACATATAGAAAGACTTGATGATATAAATGAATATAAACAATATTTTCCATGGATAATTTGTGATGGGCCACCTAACAACATAATGAGAAAAACAATTGCTAAGGAACTGCTTCCTCCCCTGCTCCCTCCCACCCCCACTTCACCTCCAGAGAGTCTGTAAACACAGCCTGGGACATTGCGTCAGCATGTATTCCATCTTCACACTAAGATGGAAAAGATAACTTTGCAAATAAAAAGAGGAAAAATTCAAGCTTGTTCTCAGATGGGGAAAGCTCAACTAAATAATAAATATTCTAGAATGATAGCAACATGTGATTTGGTCTCTTTTCATCTGGATACTACTTTAAGTTCCACTAGGATTTTCTTAGGCTTTCCTGTTGCAAGAGAGATGATCCCTTTGGAGAAGATACGGCTATGAAAACCTCAAGGAGGGGAGCCCGGGTGGCTCAGTCAGTTCAAGCGTCTGCCTTCGGCTTGGGACCCGATCTCAGGGTCCTGGGATTGAGCCCCGCATCGGGCTCCCTGCTCAGTGCGGAGTCTGCTTCTCCGCCTCTCCTTCCGCTCCTCTCCTTCCCCCTCCCCCTGCTCTCTCTCATGCTCTTGCATGCTGTCTCTCTCAAATAAATAAATAAAATCTTAAAAAAAAATACTCAAGGATGTAGGGAGGATAAAAACTGCAGAAAAGTTTGATTGAACTGTTTGTATGTGTCTCTGTGCAGAGTGAGCTACCAGCTTACAGGCTGTTTGCTCAAGACAGGGAATCTTAAGTTCTTTCTAGGACAAGTCACATCATAATTCTGGTCAAATTCATGAGGCTAAGCTTTAATTCATGAAGCAAGTTTTCATTTTTTAAATTTTATTTGAATCATAGCTTTTCCAACTAAGGTGATCATAATTATTATCTGGTCTAATGCATTTTTAAATTATATTTTAAGGAAACAGAAGGACTTCATGAAAGAAAGAAAGGAAGAAAGGGAAGGGAAGAGAAACAGAAAAGGGAAGGGAAGAGAAAAAAGGGAAGAAAAGAGAAGACAAGGCAAGACAAGACAAATTTCATAAGGAATCTCAACATGCTGCTTAGGTTAAAGTAGGCATAGGGAACCAGGGCTCTATAACAATGGGAGTACTATCCATCCCCAAACTGTTCCAAATGCAACTTGGAGTATTCTTAGGGATCTAAAAGTTTATTATTAGTGAAATTGCTTTAGTTTTACAAATGAAGGATATGGCACAGAGACTGTTAGGGTGGCCTTGTGGGGTTCACATCTTTGTGTAAAAACCTCCCCTGAGTGTGCATGCGACATGTGAGTTGCTTCTAACCAATAGACTATAGCAAAGGTGATGAGGTGTCATCAGGTCTCCCAGGATTACATTATAATATGAAAAACTTCTTGCTAGCCAGTTTGCCCTAGTTATCTCTCCCCTTTCTCACTTTGAAGAAGCAAGATGGCATGAATCCTACAGCCCCAGAGAAATGCCAAGAATCTTGCCAAGAGTCAGGCAAGCAGAGGAAGCAGATGCTTCCCTAGTTAGGCTTCTAGAAGAAAAAACAGTCCTGTTCAACACATTGATTTCCACAGATCCTGCAGAAACTGTGAGATAAATAAATGTGTGTTGTTTTAAGCCACTAAGTGTGTGGTAATTTTTATGCAGTATAAACAACTAATAGAGAAGAACCAACACTCAAAAAATATACCTAAGCAAGAGTCAAGGTTAAAAGCCACTTTTCATGGTTAGAACTTTCCATCTCCACATTGCCTCCAAGGAAAATGAATGTGACCAAACTTGATTAAACTTTAGACAGATTTCTTCCTCTGTCCTCTGTTTTCTTAGAGAATTTACTTAAGAATATTTTCAACTGTCAATTCTTTCTCTGCCCCTTTAAGATGTAACTCTTTCCTCAGCCTCTAGGCTATTCAACTACTTGGGAATGTCTTTTTCAAGAACCTGGGAGCCATCCCTTTGAAATGTAATCAAGAAGGATTGAGCCCCAAAAATCCCAGTCTCTGCAGGAGTAGGAGTCTAATTTAGATGAGCTGCCAGTGAGCAAACACAATGACCAGCCTCTGTACTCATGTCCTCCAGGACTTTTCCACTAGCTCAAACCAAACTGTTTCAGCCAGAATTAAAACAGCTTCTCTCCTCTATTGTATAGTCTTGAACCTTATTGCAATAGTCATGTCTCCTATTGAAGTAGTTATGAATAAAGTCTTCCTTGTCTGTTTAAGGCCATCCAGTATCTGCCCAATGCCAAGAGGTACCACTCATATTTATTCACACTGAACTTCATGGAATTGTGATACACGGTGGTCCAGCTGTACACAGTTCTTACCAATGAGCAATTTAAAACAGTTTAAAGTTCTCTTCTTTAGCAGTCCTGGATGATCTGAGTTTATACAGGCTATATAGAATTCAACTTCAGAATATGTCCATTTTATTGCAATGGTTAGTTTTATACCCCTTGAGATATTATTTTAGTGTTGGTTTCACCCAGCTCACAGGAGAAGCCAAAAATTTAATTTATACCCTCTGGGTGTGATTTTTTAGGGTAGTGACAAAATTTGAACCCCAAACCACAAATCTCAGTGATTTCACATTTATGCAAAACTGACACTTGCAGCAGAAACGATGTGACCAATTGCCATAAAAGGGTCCTTGCAAAAACAAAATTTAAGTATGAAGTCCAATAATACATTCTCACTTTATTACAGAGTGACATAGGCTTGTACCTGAGACTTTTTTTAGTTTATATTTTCAAAGCCTATTAATATTATATGTGTTCTATTAATACTTTGAGAAAATTACAAATTCCAACACACACACTATGTGTCATAGTTTAATTTAGTTATTTGAGATATCCAATTTCAAAAATCACTAGACAAACTGATTCTGTCTCTCTCTGTCCCAAAGAGAATAGCTGATGTTTTATAATTACATACATATTTATTAGTGAGGACTGAGAACTCTTTTGCTTAAAGCAACAATTTTCTATTTTCCAAATACATACACTGTCCTTGTTCTAACAAACTACTTTCTGTAATTTTAAAATGAACTTTTCCCCTCAATTTTAATATAAAATAATACATATTCATTGTAACAATTTGGAAAATAAAACTAAAAACAAGAACAAAGATGCTCTATCATTCTACCAAAAAGAATCACTAATATTTTTGGTATTTTTATTTTTAAGAAGAAAAAAAATGTAAGTTGCAATCATACTGATTAAACTCTTACATCATCAGCCTTATTATCTTAACAGTTTGACAAAGCATTTTTTTCTAGGTGATTACTAATTCTTTCCAAACATCCTTTCAAGTGACTATACAATATTTTATGGAATTTAAATGCATAATGGTTTACTTAATCTTTGTTTTCCTACTTTTTAAAAAGATTCATTTATTTATTTTAGACAGAGAGAGAGAGAGAGACAGAGAGAATGAGTGGGAGGGGCAGAGGGAAAGGGACAGAGAATCTGAAACAGATGCCCTGCTGAGCATGGAGCTCAGGGTTCAGTCTCAGGACCCTGAGATCAGGACCTGATCCAAAACCAAGAGTCGGCCACTTAACTGAATTCACCACCCAGGTGCCCCAATCCTTGCTTTCCTATTAAACGTATGCTTAAACATCAGAATATGCTAAACAAAACCGGGGCCAGACAGATAAGGAAAAGAATCCTCACATTCATTTCTATTAACCTCTGTTTGAAGACTGTAAAACTCTCTGCTCTTGTTTAGACTGGTTCAGAAGCCATATTCATCTGTGGTGCAATCACAGAGCATGACTCTAGTGAGCTTAGGGACTGGTGATTTTGAGGCATAAGGTTAGAAATGTATGGTACCTTCATAAGGTCATCATCACTCTTCTACTGAACAAATGGTTGAATGAATGAAGCTCTCCATAACAATAGCTGGAGTTAGTCCCCTACATCTGATAACTTGCAGAAATTCAATAGAAAGTCTATATGCTTATACCATTATGTGTCTTCCTAGAGAGGGATCATAGCTTTCAACAGATTTTCAAAAGGTCTGTGACCCACAAAAATGATTTAGCTATTAAATACAGGAAAAGTTCAATACGTATCAAAAAAATTAAGTTGTAATACGACACATATGCATCCTGTTGCTTATCTTCCTTTTCTGTGAGCTTAGCGCTGCTTATTTTTTTATAGGGTTATAAAATAATGCCAACCTAGAATCTACCTCATCAGCCTTTAGTCTTGTTTTCAGTAGTCAAGACACATATGGCAGGTGAAATCCACATGTAACACACTAGTAGGGCTTCTGTGAATTGTCCAGCAAGTTGTACTTGCCCCAATAATTCCTGGTCCAAGAGAGATGGGGACTACAATCCTTGTCATGCTCTGATGACAAAAGCAGAGGTCTTGACCTTCAGCTGTAGCCTCTGGAAGGACAAAATATCCTTTTTTAAATTCATGGGAAGTTATCGCAAGGACTAGTGGCCATCACATGTAAAAGGATGAACTTCTGTTTACATGCCACTCCCAGCATTACATGTAAATTTACCTCTTTTGGCACCTTTAAGAAAGTGAACAAGGTTCTTATTTAAGATCGCATTATAAGGACCACCTAAGGGCACCAGGGTAGCTCAATCATTAAGCATCTGCCTTCGGTTCAGGTCATGATCCCAGGGTCCTGGGATCGAGCCCCGCATCGGGCTCCCCACTCTGTGCGAAGCCTGATTCTTTCTCTCCCTTCCACTCCCCCTGATTGTGTTCCCTCTCTTGCTGTGTCTCTCTCTGTCAAATAAATAAACAAAATCTTAAAAAAAAAGGAGCACCTAGTTATCAACAATTAATGTCAAAATATAAACACTTTGCTATTATTTCATTAGGTATGGACACAGAAATATTGGCATTTGTGACCTACTTCACAGTACGCTGGAGTGCAATGCTATTGTGAGAAAGAAATATTTTGACCAACATACATCTTGGAAGCTGTTTCTTAATTTATTTTTAATCTCATCTGTTCCCAAAAGTTCTAAAGTGGTCTATATAGTTACATGAAATAAAACAAGCTATACATTTCAAAATTAATTAATTAATTAATTTGAAGGAAAATGAGAATAAGAAAGATAAGTCAAAAGTGAGGTTAAAGACAAATATATATTGCAAGATGAAATCCATCGGGTAGAGCCGGGTCATGAATTTAGATTAACTTTTGCAAGAGACAAACAGAACTTTTAAGTAGAATATCCATGTCTAAAGCCACCAGCTCCTGACATAGAATGATAGTTTGCAAATCTACTTATTTTTATTCACAGTAGAAGCACAACTAATCCTGGAACTAAGACCAGACAGAAATTTCTCCCAGGGGTCCTCATAGGAGGACACTGTGATATATAAATACAGTAAACAGAACCATATGTTTCATAAATCTTTATCTTTTAATTTTCTCAATGGAGACTGTTGGATTCACAATACATGACAATTCAGAAATTATATTTTAACAGATTAGAATAATGTGTTATATAGTCTTTTGCCTGCCTATCTTAATCAGAAGGAGTTATAGTCTATTTAAATGCAGAGTTTGAAAGGAATCATCAGCTTGCAGGAATCAACCTGCAGGAGTGTTCTGTGATGCTGAAGAGTAACTGTCCCTTAGATGGGCATGTGACCTCCAGCATGCCATAGGTCACATGGTTGCCTTCATTCAATTTTGATACTTTCTTGGTCTTTCTAGTCTTTTGAGTTTGTAATTCCCAGTCTAGAGGAGTGGATGACCTGAATCTTCTTCAAGGAATCCTCCATAAATACTCTTTCTCATTCCAGCTTTTGATAAGCATTTTGGAGCAGTAATACCACAATAATATCCTCTGAGAAGGGCCTCGAATGAAGTTACTCTAAAAAAGTAAGTAAGGATATGGCCTGCATCAACTTATGAAGGCTAATAAAGTCCACTCTACCTCTTAATGGAAGGAGAGCAATGACCGGATAACAGAAGACACTTCCCAATAGATCTTGTGCAGTTTTTAAGAGTATCTGAGTAGATGACAATGTTTATTTTTTCAAGTCTTTGTAGCTTGGCAACTGTGCATGTTGTTCACCTGAGCATAAAAACACAACTAGAAATTGCCATTTGATCCTCCAGAAAACCATTTCATTCACAATGATTCTGTATTATTAATGTAAACATGTTATATGAACTCAAGCATTTTTAACCCATGACCAATTTCTTATCATGAGTTTAACAAGCAAGGTAAATACAACATAGACTTAACAGATTTTTTGGCATTATGATAAAAATGTGTACCTTTAGTGTATAGAAATGTTCCTAGCACTTAGTAGGTACTTGATAAATATTTGTGAAGGAATGAACAGAATGATTTGTCATAACTTTTCTTTAAAATATATAGATCTTGCAAAACCCAATGCCAAATAACAGACATTATAAAATTTTTCCAATATAAGGTGTTGTCTATGTTGCTCTTCTTTTGAAATCTAGGTAGTAATGATATACAGCCTTTCGCTTTTGTCTATCGTAATCTCAATACATTCTTTTTTTTTTTAAGATTTTATTTATTTGACAGAGAGAGACATAGTGAGAGAGGAAACACAAGCAGGGGGAGTGGGAAAGGGAGAAGCAGTCTTCCCACTGAGCAGGGAGCCTGATGCGGGGCTCAATCCCAGAACCCTGGGATCATGACCTGAGCCGAAGGCAGATGCTTAACGACTAAGCCACCCAGGCGCCCCATCTCAATACATTCTTAACTTTGAGCATTATCACTACAGAAAACAGTACAAAACTGATGGCTTTGGCAAAGGGGGTTCTGATAAGATGAGACAGTAAATAATCAACACTTTGGGGGGAAAAAAAGAAATCTCTGATTGTTTTGTTACTGAAGGGCACGCCAACCAGATATATATCACATAATGATGTCATATCTATTTTACTGGATGTCTTTGCAGCCAATAGGAGCATTCACCTGTTTCTGTCATTAAGGATGATTAAAAAATTGGGATGATAGAATGTCAGAAACTAGCCTATTTTTTCACTATTACAATGTCTTCAACTACTATATATGCTTTTGAAACATTTAGATTTATCTGTTGTTCATGAACAGTCATAATGCAAACAACTAAAGGAGACAGGAACAGCTGGTAGGAAAGACTAGCAATCTGTTTAGTGCATTAAGTCAGGTCTGGGTGCTATCATGTAACATGTGTGTCCCACAAGCACATTTTGGCCATCAACAGTCATCCTAAACCTCAGTAAGAATTCAACACAGATTCCAACTGCTTGAACCATCAAGGATTTTCCTTTTAAAACGGCTTCTCATGTGACTGTGAGATTTATCCATTGAAACAAAACCTCTCAAACCAAGAAGAAATTTAAGATAAAAGGATAACCAAACCGAAAAATTCAGTTCAGTTTTCAAGTAATATAAAATTCTCTACCTGCTAGCATCTCCTTACTAATTTTGTTCAGTGAAGTCACTGTCAGTGTTAACACTATCATTAGCCTTAGCAAGGATATGCTTCCAAAATTTCCTTAAAGAAAAACATACATTCATAAAATGAGTGGCAAGTAGAGTTAAAACCAAAGGTTTATGAATAAAAAGATTTAGTTTGGTGGTTAAGTCCTTGCTTTTTCCAAATTAACTAAAAGATTTCAAAATTAAATCAATATCTCCTTACTTTTCTTTTGAAATCATTTTTATGTTTTATGATCTGTTGCTCAGAAAGTACAGGGCAGACAATGTTCTTGAAAACACTTCACATAGTCAGTATAACTGAGAGATCAGACAAACCTAAATCTGAATACTGACTTTGTCCTGAATTAGCACTGTTACCTGAACCAAGTTACACACCCTCTCCAAGCCCCATCTGCAAGTGGAGCTAATAGTGTTACCAAATTCAGGGCTGATGTAAGTTTTAAATGAGATCATCATGCAAAACCCCTAGCACAATATCTGATGCATCTTAAAGGATGATAAATATTAGCCATTATTAATAGATACCAATGTTGAATGTATGGTATAAATTTTTCATACCTGGTCATATTCTCGGCTAATCTAAATCCAAATGGTGAAGTGTTAAGACTTCAGATAAAAGCAAAGGATGACTGGGCAGGCTCCCCAAAGTTGTGCAGTAGGTGTGACTGCTAGGCTCTATTGTTAACTATTCAGATCTGAAGCTCTTGGCAACTATTGAGGCAAGGCGCATCTAAATCAAAGTCAACCTCCTGGGTCTATTTCTCAAGAGTTGTAGAGAAGTTTAGACAAAAGTCCCTACTAAATATCACTCTCCTGGTTGCCTGGGAGGACAATTTATTGATTGGCCTGATTCCATGACATGCTCAACCTCAGTGACATCCATCTCCAAGGCTACTTTCAGCGGCAAACCTCTGGAGGTCTCTAACTCAGACTTCTCTTCATTTAGAAGTGCTCCATCTCTAAGACTAGAAACTGACAATCTATTTTCTCCACAGGAATTTTAGCTTCCTCATTTCTGATTTCTTCACTCATGTGAATGTTCTCCTCAGTGCCACCATTTTTTCTCATAAACCAAAGAACACTACCCCCATCCTCAGGCTCTTAATATCTGCAGTGCTCCCCCACACCCCCCAAAAGAAAAACAAAACAAAATCCAGAACTCTAGTCCTCAAAACTGTCATGTGTCTTACATTTTCATATGCCTACTGGTATCTCAAATACAACATACCCAAATTCAAAGCCATTACTTTCTCTAAAAAGGCAACTTCTCCTTCTTATTTATTTCCTTAGCTCTGTTTTAAAAGAAAGTAACTCGAATATCCTAGTTATTGGTCCAACATTCATTTCACTAGACATACATACTGATGATAAGTTACTACCTCAAAATAGGAACTGACAGGTTTGTTTTTTTAATTAACAATATTTACTATCAAGTTAACTGGGATCAAAATCAATATAGGGTATGGTCAATTAATGTTTAACAATAATGATGGTAACTGTTTTGAAAATCACTTCCTTGTTGAGTCAGCTGACTTTCTAAAATGGCAGTATATTTCAAACACTAATGTCAGAGACACTAATTTAATTACAAAGTAAGCCAGTCTAGTTGAGATCATTACTAAATCATTATAATGATTTGTTTTACCTTACTAATTTATAAGAATGCAATACCTTTATTTATTAACCCATGATCAGAATTTCTCTTCAAACATTCCTATGACTTTTCTTTCATGTGGATGTACAGATTACTCTTTTGGGGCAAGGAAATGTACAGAAGAAGTTTCAGATGTCAAAGCAGTTATCTGGCTAACTGTACAAAAGAGATCAACATTCCTCTTTTCAAATACAGTAACTACTGCACTATCAGAAAATGCTTCTGACAAATGGCATGGCCACTCTGGGAGCTGGGCTCTTCTGTTAGTTATTACTAACAAACAGTGCATTTTACATATGTCTAAAGTTATCCTAGAAATTACATTTGAAAGCTTGGAAGCCATAGATAGCTGAGCTTTGTATCAAATGTAATTTATATCAAACACAGATTTGACTAAGAATTATTTCATAAATATACAACTGTATGTGGTAGTTAAAAACAAAGGCTCTGGATCTGACTTGCCTGAATTGAAACTGGGGCTCGGTTCTTTACTATAAGAGTTACCTTGAGCAAACCACTTAAGCTCTCTATGCCTGCTTCCTTAATGTACAATGGCCATGGAAATAATTGGTTTTTAATGAGGATTAGATATATTAATTCATGGAGAACATATATTAATTCACAGTAAATTCCCATTCAGTATCTGTTAATAGTATTGTCCTAAGTAAAGCAGTATCAATGAGCAAAATGAATTTAAAGGAGAGTCACAAATATTATCAGGCACCCACAATGTGCCTGCCATGTTTGCGATGGCTACTTTACAGCGATTGTCTCCTGTGGTTCCCACAATAGTCCTGTAGGAAATGATATACCTCCTCATTATGGAGAGGTCAAACTGAGACTTGGTGAGTTTAAGTAACTTCGGTAAGAGTATAAAACCACCACACCAGAAGCCAAGATCAGAACCTGCCTCCCTGATTTTCCACCATACTTCCTAATAGTCTTTTCTTCCCTTTTAGTAAAATTCTTAATTCCCTAAATTTAGAATCCTCATATTTTTAAGCTGGATTACATCTTAAGTAGAATCTAATCAAAATAGTCACTTTTATAAGTAGGAGACAGAGAACTTACACCCCACAAAAATGAAATCAAAATGGATCACAGTCATAAATGTAAAAGATGAAACTAGAAAATTCTCAGAAGACAACCCAGATGATCTGGGCATGGTGATGTCTTCTTAGGTACAACACCAAAGATACGTCCCATGAAAGAAATCACTGACAAGCTGAACTTCATTAAAATGAAAAACTTCTGCTCTGCAAAAGACAATGTCAAGAAATTAAAAAGGCAAGCTACAGACTCAAAGAGAATATTAAAAAAAAAACTGATAAAGGCCAGTTATATAAAATATACAAAGGTCTCTTAAAACTCAACAATAAGAAAAGAAAAAACCCAAATAAAAAAAAATGGGCCAGAGACCTTAACAAACACCTCACCAACGAAGATATATAGATGGCAAATAAACATATAAAAATATTCTCCAAATTATATGCTATCAAGGAAATGCAATTAAAACAATAATGAGATACCACCACATATGTATTAGAATGGCCAAAATAGGAGTACTTTGGTAGCTCAGATCATGATCCCAGGGTCCTGGAATCGAACCCCACATCGGGCTCCCTGCTCAGCAAGGAGTCTAATTCTCTCTCTGCCCCTGCCCCTCCACCCTGCTCATGCTTGCTGTCTCACTCTCTCTTGCAAATAAATAAATAAAATCTTTAAAAAAAAAAAATAATGGCCAAAATCCAGAACACTGACAACAAGAAATGCTGGTGAGGATATGAAGCAACAGGAACTCTCACACTTGCTGGGGCTGCACAATGATACACCACTTTGGAAGACAGTTTGGAAGTTTATTATAAAACTAAACATACTATTGCTATACAATCAGTAATCACTCTTCTTGGTATTTACACAAAGGAGCTGGAAATTCATGTCCACACAAGCGTCTACATGTGGATGTTTATTAGCCTTATTCATAACTGCCAAAACTTGGAAGCAACCAAAATATCCTTCAGTATGTGAATGAATAAATGAAATTGTGGTATACCCAAATAATGAAATATTATTCAGTGATAAAAAGAAATGAGCTATCAAGACATAAAGGAAAGACATAAAGAAAACTTAAATACAAGGATGCCTGCATGGCTCAGTCAGTTAAGCATCTGTCTTCAGCTCAGGTCATGATCCCAGGGTCATGGGATTGAGTCTTGCACCGGGCTCCCTGCTCAGCGGAGAGCCTGCTTCTCCCTCTGCCTGCAGCTCCCCCTGCTTGTGCTCGCTTGCTCACTCTCTGACAAATAAATAAATAAAATCTTTAAAAAAAAAAAAAAAGAAAACTTAAACACATATTACAAAGTGAAAGAAGACAATCTGAAAAGTCTACATATTATATAATTCCAATTATATAACATTCCAGGAAAGCAAAACCTATGGAGACAATGAAAAGATAAGTGATTATCAGGGGGTGGAGTGGGGGTAGGGAAATGAATAGGCAAGGCACAGAGGGCATTTCACTTTAGGGCAGTGATAGTATATTGCACATTTTCATGATGGATCTATAACATACATTTTTCCAAACCCACTGTGCAACACCAAGAGTGAACTTTTAGGTAAACTATGGATTGATTATGGGTGATTATGATGTGTCATTGTAGGTTTATCCCTGATTAAAAAAAAAATACATTCTGGTGAATGATGTTGATAATGAGAGAGACTATGAATGTGTGGGGGCAAAGGATATATGGGCCATCTCTGTACCTATCTTAATTTTCCATAAACCTGAAACTGCTCTAAAAAATTATAATAAAGTCTTAAAAAATAGGAGACGACTAAAGCCCAGAGTGTTGAAGTGTCTTGTCTTGAGGTCATGTAGCTATACCCTTTTTTTTCTTTTTTTAAAGATTTTTATTTATTTATTTATTTATTTGAGAGAGAGGGAATGAGAGATAGAGAGCACGAGAGGGAAGAGGGTCAGAGGGAGAAGCAGACTCCCCGCTGAGCAGGGAGCCCGATGTGGGACTCGATCCCAGGACTCCAGGATCATGACCTGAGCCGAAGGCAGTCGCTTAACCAACTGAGCCACCCAGGCGCCCTATACCCTTTTTTTTCTTTCTTCACTTATCAATATATTTTTATACTAAAATCATCCTCTTTGAATGTTAAAAACATTACATTGGCCATTATCTATATTAGACAGTGATTTGATGAATATGTATTGGCCATGATAAGCAGGGAATGAAATGCGCCAACCACTAAGGAAAGTGGGAGCCAGGTTCTGAGACTGACATAAAAAGAAGAGCCTTGTCAGTGAATTACAGTTCTGCCAAAAGAGGAGTTAAGTTTCACTGGGAAAGGAAATGAAGAGAGAGAAAACAGTAGTGTTGATGTGGGAAAGGAACAGACAGATTTTCTACACCCCCTTTAAAGGCAATTATAATTTCTTCCATTTCTTGTGTCTTCACTGTCTTCCGTTCCTCGAGCTCCCTCATTTCTCTTGTAGGATAAATGGGATCTAAGTTTTTCTATCTGGGAGCAACAACAATAAAACAAGCCTGCCTGGGTAAGTGTTCAGTTGCTACTTCTTTCCTCCTTCAAGAAATGAGACCACTCAACATCTCTTCTTTCTCACATCCCTTAAATTCCTCAATCTAAAGCAATTGCTCTCTCCCAACCAGTCAACCAGGATAGATCTTGCTCTGAAATTCGACAGTCATTTCACATTTCTCATTTGGTTTCACATCCCTCCTACAAAGTTCACCATGGATTCCTTACTCCTTTATTGCATTTTTCTCTTCCTGTTTCTTTTCTTTTTTTTTTTTTTAAGATTTTATTTATTTGAGAGAGAGAGAATGAGAGGGGAGAGTGTCAGAGGGAGAAACAGACTCCCTGCTGAGCCAGGAGCCCAATGCAGGACTCAATCCTGGGACTCAATCCCAGGACTCCACTGGGGTCATGACCTGAGCCGAAGGCAGTCGCTTAAACAATAGAGCCATCCAGGTGCCCCTCTTCCTGTTTCTATGTTATAATTTTCTCTTGGTTCTCCTTCTCTCATTCTTTGATCTTGATATCCTCTTCCTATCTAGTGAGTTTCCTCAAGGTTTCATTGTCTTCTTTCTTACTCTGGGTCTATGAGCCGAACTTGAGTCTCCTTTCCTCCAACTGTACCATTTCTACCTTTCCTGACTCAGCTCTTATCACCTGCCATGTGAACTCTAGGCTCGAGCCATACTGCTTCTCCAGTACCCCATGTTCCTTCAGAACTGCGTATCATTCTTCATGCCATTCCTTTTATATCGATGGTCCTATTCTTCCTTGGTTTCTTAGCAATTTAGCTTAAAAATCATCTTAACTGAATGCCTGAAACACAGTCTCAGCTGTTGCTGCTTCTGTGTTCTCATGAGTCTGCAGCAACTATCACATTCTTTGGAATTTGGACTTCTCCAGGAGAATGCACTCTTCAAAGGCATCTCAAAATACATCATTTATGTTCATCGCCTCAGTAACTGTCATGGTACATAGAATTCAGAGGCCCTCTCACAATTAGTTTTTGATAGTTTGATCAGTGAGCAAATTTGGAGTTATGGGGCAAGTAGCCAACACTGATATTTAGAAAGGCAACAGAGCACAGAGCTGAGGCCAAAGTGGCTGAAAAAGGGATTTGTGGTTGAGGGTCTCAGAAAGGTCAGAGAACTTTGGGGTCTGAGGAATTCAGGTCTGGCAGCAAGACGGCTGTCAGAAATCTTCCTTTAACCCAGGGTATGAAAATACTACGCTCTTCCAACAAGATTTGAGTAAAGAAGAAAATTTAAAAGATCAGGATTTCTGGGGATTTCCACTTTCCAAACACCATTTTTAAATTTAATAGCCTTCATAATGTTTTATGCTCATGAAAAGTTTTAAGCAGGTTTCTTAACCTAGCATAACTGACAACACACCATTAAGGGATTTTACAAGAGGGCATAGGGAGGACTGGCTTGCTGGTGCACACCCAGATACTTCCTGGATGAGGTATATGTTACATGAACTGGGATAGCTTCCAAAACAATGACATAGGCTTACTTTTACAAATGTCACCTATACATGGACATGAATATATAGCAATTTATGCACCCAGTGATGCCATTTATAAATGAGAGATCCTGTAGGTAATTCAGAGGCACAGATCTCCTGTAAGAGAGTAAAATAAAGAAGAAAATGCAATAATTCTATTAACAATGAAAGATTTTATTGGGTTTAAAAACCAGTGTAAAACCAATTTAATAGTCTCTCTTCCTTTAATCCCATTAAGTAATAAAAAATAGTAATGTCATGTTTAAATCATTTAAATAGCCACTTAAATGCAGTTAAGTCTATTTTGGAACTTTATTAAAGTGATCTTGAAATGTTTCAGGATTAAATTTGTCTTTAAATCCCTAAATAGATACAAACAGTTTCTTTTTATCTTCCTTTCAAAAATCATCAATGACTGGTCCCAACCACAAAATGGCCAGGGTCCTATATGTGGGTCTTAAAACTTGCACCAAATCTCTACGACTGCCTACGTGGTAATATGTGCGTTTGAAAAGGGACAATTGGGGTGATTTTATTGATTTTGAACAGATTCTATTACTCAGTATATGAATGCCAAACAAACACATAAACAACGCAAATGATATTACATACAATTTCATTAGAAAAGATAATGCCTGTGCACAGATGGTCACACATATAAAAGAGCAGCCTCTAAAATGCTGTTACTTTTCAGAAGGCCTTCATCCACTTGTGGGAATAGTTAAAGAAATCAGGAGGACAAGTTTTGAAAATAAAAGATGACTTAGGGCAGAGAGAAAACTATTTTCACATAATTAAACAGCTATCATGGGTAATACCACCTTTTATAACTAGGCAAGACAGGCCCAGCCCTCAAGGGTTTCCACATTTGAAATTACTTCTTGGAAATTTTCTTTTTTCTTTTCCTTTCTTTTCTTTTCCAAATAGCTTACAAAAAACTGCACATAATTAATGTATACAATTTGATGAGTTTGGACATATGCACAAACCCATGAGACCATCACCACCAAGTAACAGACTTATCCATCACTTCCAAAAGTTTCCTTCGTGGGGGTGTGTGTGTGTGTGTGTGTGGTCAGAGCATTTAACATGAAATCTATCCTCTTGACAAACTCTTAAATGCACAATGTATTATTAACTTTAGGTGCTATATTGTACAGCAGACCTCTAGAAATTACTCATCTTGCAAAACTAAAACCTTTATCACTCCATTAGAATTTTCTAAGCTCCTCTCTGGAACCTGCCAAGGTCTGCAGTGCTATCTAGGTGTGGCACGCCAAACCCAGACCAGACCACATGGGATCCATTCTTATTTTTTCTGTTTAAGGTCTTCTCTAATTCTTTATCCCAAGTATGGGGTCAATGCGATGCTCTGAGGAGCTTAGGGACTCACACCTGTCTCAGGGCTTAATGACCTTGTCCTAGTTATAGGACAGCAGCCTGGTAAGGGATCCCTCCCACTACTCAGTGTGGTGTTTCTTTAATAGAATTATACAAGGAATTGTAAATGGGATTGTTTTCTTAATTTATCTGATAGTTCATTAATAGACTGTAGAAATGCAACAGATTTTCACACGTTGGTTTGTATGTGGCAACTTTACTGACTTCATTTGTTAGTTTGCAAAAGTTTTTTTGACTGAGCATTTAGGGTTTTCTGTATACAGTATCATCCATCAGCAAATTTTGATAGTTTTCTTTTTCCTTTCTAATCTGATTGCTTTTTTCCTTTTTCTTGCCTAATGATCTAGCTAGAACTACTAATACCACATTGAATAAGGCAAGAATGGGCATCCTTGCCTTGTTCCTGATCTTAGGAGAAAAGCTTTCAGCTTTTCACTGCTGAATATGATGTTAGCGGGTGCCTCAGTGACTCAGTACATTAAACATCTGACTCAGTTTTGGCTCAGGTCACGATCTCAGGGCCGTAAGACCGAGCTCTGTGTCTGGCTCCATACTGGGCATGCAGCCTGCTTAAGAATCTCTCTCGGGGCACCTGGGTGGCTCAGCCGGTTAACTGTCTGCCTTCGGCTCAGGTCATGATCCCACGGTTCTGGGATCGAGCCCTGCATCAGGCTCCCTGCTCAGTGGGGAGTCTACTCCCTCTGCCTATGGCTCCCCCAGCTTGTGCTCTCTCTGCCGAATAAATAAATAAAATCTTAAAAAAAAAAAGAATCTCTCTCCGTCTCCCTCTTCTCCTCCCCCCACTGCTTGCTCTCTCTCTAAAAAAAGAAAAGAATATGATGTTAGCTGTGGGGCTGTCATAATATGGCCTTTATTATGTTGATGTATGTTCCCTCAGTACTTACTTTGTTGAGGTTTTTTTTGGTCATAAATGGATGTTGACTTTTGTCAAATTGCTTTTTCTCTATCCTTTGAGATGATCGTGATTTTTATCCTTCATTTTGTGAATGTGTTGTATGATATTTACTGATTTAGACATTTTAGACCTTGCATCCCAAAAATCCCACTTGATCACAGCGTATGATCCTTTTACAGTATTGTTGAATTTAGTTTGTTAGTATTTTGTGGAAGATTTCTGCATCTATTTCCATCAGGGATACTGGCCTGTAATTTTCTTTTCTTGTGGACCTTGTCTGGTTTTGGTATCAGTGTAATGCTGGCTTTGGAAAATGAGTTTATAAGAGTTCCCTCCTCTTCCATTTGTTAGATGAGTTTGGGAAGAACTGGTATTAATTCACCTTTGAATATTCAGTAAAATTCACCAGTGAAGCCATCAGGCCCTGGGCTTTTTTTGTTGGGAGGTTTTTGATTACTAATTCAATCTTCTTGCTATTAATTGGTCTATTCAGATTTTCTATTTCTTCATGTTCAGTCTTGGTAGACTGTATTTTTATAGGGATTTATCTATTATTTTCTAGGTTGTCCAATTTGCTGGCATATAATTGTCCAATGTACTCTCTTATGATCCTATTTCTGTGGTATCAGTTATAACAAAGTCGCTTTTCATTACTGCCTTCCATCTACTAATTTTGGGCTTCGTTTGTCTTTTTCTAGTTCCTTTAGTTGTGAATTTGGATTGTTTATTTGAGACTTTACTTATTTCTTGAGGTAGGCATTTATCACTATGATCTTCCCTCTTAGAACTGCTTTAGCTGCATCCCATAAATTTTTGTATGTTATATTTCCATTTTCATTTGTCTCAGGTATTTTTTGAACTCTCTTTTCATTTCTTTTGTGCCACTGGTTGTTAAGTTACATGTTGCTTAATTTCCACATATTGGTGAATTTTCCACTTTTCTTTGTGTAATTGATTTCTAGTTTCATAGTGCTATTGTCACTGGGCACCTGGGTGGCTCAGTCGTTAAGCATACTGGTATTGTCAGAAAGGATGCTTGATATGATTTTAACCCCCTTAACTTTATTAAGACTTGATTTGTGACCTAACATGTGCTCTATAGTGGAAAATGCACTTGAGAAGAAAGTATATTGTTGCTTTTGAATGAAATGTTTTCTATATATCTGGTAAATCATGTGGTCTAACATGTTGTCTAAGGCCAGTATTTCCTTACTGATTTTCTGTATGGATGATCTATCCATTATGTAAGTGGGGTATTAAAGTTCCTACTATTATTGTGTTACTGTCTATTTCTCCCCTTAGGTCTGTTAGTAAGTGCTTTATATATTTAGGTGCTCCTCAGTTGGGTGTGTTTATACAAATATCATATCCTCCTGTTGGACTGACCTTTTTGTCATTATGTAACACCCTTCTTGGTCTCTTATTACAGTCTTTTATTTTCAAGTCTATTTTATCTGATAAAAGTATAACTGAGGTAGCTATTTATATATTTCTGTATAACATAACATATATGTTGTGGTCCATATATGATTATATTATATATAACCTCAGCTATACTTTTATCTGAATTGTAAATTTAACAGGACTAGAAAACTAATTATGGTTCACCTTTCCTTCCATACTCTGAATGAGATATCCATTCTCAGTTATTATTGTACATAGAAATAACCTCTGAGGGAAACACAAGAAGCCAGTATTCATGGGAAGAACAATGGATAAAACAGTGTCATGAATAATGATCTAACTACCATTAACTGAATGGCATTATGCAACTCCAAAGGCAAGATGTACATTGTTTCATTTATAAATTGGTTCTGAAGATTTGTGGCACTGAAGGTAATAACAGCCTTGCTACCCTTTCTCACAGTGAGAAATAATCAATTAGCCAGAAATTGTGAATTTGACAATAAAGAACATGAAGATGTGGGCAGAATTTTGAGGAAGAGTTCTGTTGACTAAATAGAACTTTGTAACACATGTGGGATAGTCATCTTTTGAATATTTCCATGCTAAAACAGTTCAAGCAACACTGAGCAAATATCAGGAATGTTGGGAGATCACAGTTTCAGATTAAAACAGATAATCTTTACGGTGTTGCTGAATTATAATGGTCTTAGATATCTCTTCCTTCGATGAGAGACAGTGGAATGCCCAAAGTGGTTTCAAATTAGTTTCCTATATTACTCCAGGTTTCTGTAAGGCATTACTTAGGGTTTCACAAAATCAGCATGAAGCTGATAGAAATTTATGAATTTAAAATGCCAATATCTGTCAATTTTGAAAAAAAAACCTCTGAAAGAGAATTTTAAAAATCAAACAAAATCATTGTTCTTTCATTACTCTGTTATGCTGACTAAACTGCATTGCTTTGTGCAATGACTATGAGTGTTCCCACTTAACATGGGAAACCATGTAGTGTTGGTTGTAGGATACTTGGTTTCTATTTCCTTCACTCTTTTCTCCTCTGAACTATCCAGTTAAATCACCATCTTCATGTAATTCCACCACTGCACAGGTATAATTACAAGTATTCTAGAAAAAAACACTATTATTACTATTACCACTCTATTACTACTACTTCTGCTACTATCACTAGTGCTACTATTACAAATAAGCCTAAGATATTCTCAAATACTCCACTTTTTTTTAACTTACATTTGACTTCTAAGTGAATCTGAATTCAAATGAGATTATTAAAGTGCCACTATATATTCTCCTAACATACAACAACCTAGCAGAGACCAGAATAATAAAAGAAAGGAAGCTTGAATGTGTCCACATGTCAGGCACTGTACTAATATAAGCTCTGATAGGCTTTTTTTTTTTTTTAATGGTAAATTATTTTTCTTCTTCACATTGTCTTAAGGAGCAACCTTAGGGGGTGATCTATAGATACACCTTCTGTCTCTCTACTGGGTCTTGTGTAGAACCAATGTCCATAGTAACCAATCACAGCAGGATTCACTATTACCTCTGATTTGCAGGTTCTGTGCCTGGGTCAATCTTGGCTCAGATTTTCAGCACCTTAGCGATACTTTCCTATGGTCCCATGGTCCACTTCCAAGATACGGTGCTCTTCCTATCATATGGGTCCTAAATTGCCCATATTTTCCTTCATTACCCAAAATCTATGCATTGGAAGATAAGTTTCCTAGTCTTCCCTTTGCAGTCTGTAAACAGAAATGGGCTATTGCCCAATTTCCCATCATGTTTCCCTGATTCACTACCACGCCTAAGATTTTAAACCATTCTGGGGGCAAGGACTATACTTTGAAATTCATCCAGTGATGGGCACCCAGAAACCCCTCTACTTTATGTAATGCACTGTTGGTGGAAGAGCACTTTGCTTCTAATATGTACCCCATCTTCACCCTACACAGGCAAGTACCTGCCACCTGCTGCATACCTGTACTTTCTGCTGATGTGCTCAACCAATTGAACCCCTTGCAGGGATAGGACTAGCGATTTTAGTTGCCTGGGGTCAGCTGAAGACCTCAGTCAGAGAGCCAGCAGTGGTTGGGTGTGTTTTCTTCTGCTTTTACAGTGATCAGGGCTTAACATTACATAATTCATTTCCTAAAAGTCCAACTCTCTGGGAAAACCCTATCACTCTGAACTAATTATGGTCCTCCCTCCCAGTACTCACAGTTGCTTGAATCACACTTGTGCTTGATCAAGTTTTCGCACTCTACTGGCTCAGTGCTATGATCATCTACCTTTCTCCCTGTCTCTGTATGTTCCATGTTGCCCTAGACTCATACCATACTAAGTCCAACCTATAAGTGAACACTAAAAAAGAGTCACAAAATAAACCTTATATGATCGATAATGTTTCTTTTGCTTTTACCAAAAATTTCATCTGAAATGGAGTTCATTTTCAATCCAAATTCTTCATAATGATGGCTTTGAAGTTCCACTTACCGACAGCTCAAGCAATATTAAAAACAAGACTACTGATGCCTTTTCAAACTCTTCAACTGCTGCTAATACAAGTGACACTAAACAATAGCCAAAAGCTACAGTGAAGGCTTAGAGATGCTAATGCAGGTTAACATTTTACTTTGAAATTCACATTTATGGCAAGAAACCCTGTCTGCACAGCAAACTTGCAGCTGCTCTGTGGTTCCCCAGAATCCATCTGCGCACTCCTACTCCATTCAGGAGAGTGGGACCAAAGCCAAGATATTTCCTCAGCATAAGAATTATCTCCACCTGAACGTGTAAAATCCTGACAAAAGGAAAATTACTTTGGAGTAAGATTCAAAAGTTTTGTTTTGTTTTGTTTTACATTGCTACTCAGTACTTAAAAGACACTGCTTTCCTCATACACATGGATATTTCCTGCCATATCTGGATTTAATATTGGTTCTAATCGAGATTCAAAACACTGAACATATTCTAAATCAGAGCCTTCTGATGTTCATAATGTTCAAAAGTCTAGGCTGTTCAAATCACCATTAAAAAGGTTCCAGTTCCCTCGGACTTATAACCGATCCTGGGAAGGAAACAAATATACATTAATACACACACACACACACACACACACACACACACATAATATACATATGCTTTTTGGGTATCTGCTACATGCAGAAACCCACTGCATACTGAAGCATAACTTTAAGCAGAAGTTATGCGACAGAGCTTCAGAATCCAGAAAAACAGCAGTACTGAGCAGACCAACTACTTTGCTATGAAAGAAAGAGGTCCTGTAAGAGTCAGAGGACCACATTTAGAGCCTCACATTTATTTCAATTAACATAGTTTCATTACCTATCAAATTAAGTTCAATTTATAGATCCCTAGAGTCTCAAGAACACAGGACCTATACACATACCTAAATCAGTCAAAAAGTAAGATAGTTCTTGGGGTGTCTGGGTGGCTCAGTTGGTTAAGCCTTCAACTCTTGGTTTCAGCTCAGGTCATCATTTCATGGGTCTTGAGATTGAGCCCGCAGGGCTAGTCCCGTGCTCAGCAGGGAGTGGGCTTGAAGATTCTCTCCCTTTGTCCCTCCCCCACTCACTTGTGTGCATGTACCCATGCTCTCTTTCTCTTTCTAAATCAATCAATCTTTAAAAAATAAAAAAGTAAGATAGTTCTGAAATTGAATTCCAGCTCCACCATTTTAAGCTGTGAATTTTGGCAAATTTTGTAACCCTTCTGGGCCCCATTTTCCTTTTAACACATTTCACTTTTTTGTGAAGAACTAGAGAACATTTATAAAGCAACTACAATAATCCTAGTACATAGGTGGCTCTCAATAACTACACTTATGATGAATCTTCCTACTAATCAAAAATGGAAATTAAAAATGATGAAACATTTTTTTCTATTAAACTTCAAAAAACAAACAAACAAAAAAAAACCAAGAGAGTAGTGGATTAAATGTGCCATCCTAGAAATCATCCTATTTATTAGTATGACCCGTTGGATTGGAACTGTGATATTCAATACGGTAGCTACCAGCCACAAATGGTGACAAATCACATGGAATGTGGTCAATCCAAATTGAGATATGTGTTAAGCATAAATACACACTGATTTCAAAGTATTAGTATTAAAAATATAAATGACTTCATTAACAATTTTTATATTGACTATATGTTGAAATGATGTCTTGGCTTAAACGAAAAATCTTAGCTTATTAAATAGAAAACCTTAGATCATTACACTTTTCAAATATCATAAAGTTAACTTCATTATTATTGAGTTTTTTGCTCTGGATTCAAAATACTGTTTGATTTTTTTTTCCTCTCATTGTTTCCCAAGGAAAAGAGCAATTTTACTTTTCTCATTAGCTCATCTGCTTAAGTGTACTTTACATTTCAAATAAATCATTTTCTATCTATAGGAAAGAACATATAAAATAAATCCTTTTAGGAAGTATCATCATCATTTGTGTTTTATAATTCTTTACAAAGAAACTGCCAGCAATTTCTAACTATTTAGACTACATTGAATTGGTTAGTGACTTGAAACATACATACATACATTATGTCTCAACCATCTTTTCTAGGCCAGTTTTTGTGTATACAGTGATAAGCAGAACATATGGAGCTCCTATATTTTTTTCCTCTGTTTAGTCTTATTATATATTCTCTTAAGTGATGACTATAAGATACATTTATTTACTCATCATTAATGAAGCACCTAGTACGGGCCAGGTACCATTGCAGGTGCTAGAGTGAACAGTAAGAAAAAAAACAGTCTCTCTTTCTATGAAGTTTAAATTTCAGAAGGAGGAAAAATCATAAGCCAGTAAACAAACACATATGAATGTCAGTGATGAGAAATCAAAATAGTCCAATATGTCAAAGCGAAAGGATAGAGTGATAGCAGGATTGATCTCTTACACTGAGTGGTCAGAGGCCTCTCTAAGGAAATGGCATTCAAGCAGAATAAAATGATGAGATAGGCTTCGTAGATATTGAAAAAAAGAACATTCTAGTAGGAACAGCAGTGTCAAAGGCACCAAGCCTGGAGTGTGCTTTATGTGTTTTGGGTTATCGAGAAGTCCAAGATACCTGGAGCGAAATAATAAGGGAGAGAGCCATGGAGCCAACCGTTTTGGAGTCTGCAAATCAAAAGAGGGTTTCTGCTTTAGGTTTTTTTTTTTAATTTTTTATTGTTATGTTAATCACCATATATTACATAATTTGTTTTGGTGTAGTGTTCCATGATTCATTGTTTGTTCATAACACCCAGTGCTCCATGCAGAATGTGCCCTCCTCAATACCCATCACCAGGCTAACCCATCCCCCCACCCTCCTCCCCTCCAGAAACCTCAGTTTGGTTTTCAGAGTCCATCATCTCTCCTGGTTCATCTCCCCCTCTGACTTACTCCCCTTCATTCTTTGAGTGAAATCAGAAGTCTTACAGGGTTCTGATGGCAGTGACACAAGATATGACTCGCACAGGGATTTGTAACACATCACACATTGCACCAAGTGATTCATATTTTTTATGTAATTTAATCCCAAAGGTTCTAACATCTCCACTTTACTGTTGAGGAAACTGAAGGTCAGAGAGAATAAATAACTTGACCAAGATCACATAGCTAATAAATCAAGAGGTAGAATTCCAATCCTCTCTCTCTTACTTAACAACTCCAAGTCATTTGAAATTTGGCATCATACAAAGTGAATGACAAGAAAGTTTCAAGGAAAACATGAAAATTATTCAACATGTATAGAAATAACAGAGAATAAGAGCTAAGAATGTCAACAGGTTTTTCTTTCAGTTTATGATCCTTCATACTAAAGTTTACACAATTACTATAGGGAACAGATAACAGCTGGTGTTCAATATATGTTTAAGAAATGAATACGTGATGGTTTCAAATTGGAGAGAGAAAGGCACATTTCAAGATGTGTAAAGATAGCAATGTTAAGGTAGTATGGTAGATTGTAATTTTGTTTATCCATTCTAGCTGCCACTACCCACCCCGACCCCCCAGCTACCATCCCACCAGGCCCATTGTTACCAGAAGATTATACTTCCCATCTCATTGTCTTCAGGCTTGGCCATGTGACTGATTTTGGCTAATGAAGTGTGAGGGGAAGAGAAATGAGACACATGCCTTCGGGGAGCAGAAGCTTTAAGAGCCAGCATGGAGTCTCACAACTTCCCTTTATGAATCTGCTATGATCTTGGCATGGCCCAGATAATAGTAGCTCCTCAGCATGAGTCCCAGGATGAAGGGGAGCCTCAGACAATATTTAACATGGACAAGAAATAAAGCTGTGACTTCATGACTTCATTCCTTCTGTATAAACTTACAAAAAGTCACCTACTAGAGGTAAAAGATGAAAGCTGAATAACTTGGAAACTGCAAGGTCTTCTTCACGGACACAGTAACTAAATTCTTATGCTATGAGTGAAGTTAGGAGTCTCAAGCAAGTTGAATGACTAAGAAGTGTCTTTTCAGGAACGAGGCAATTCTCCCAAATATGTGTATTTTTTTCAAATGGCAGGGAACAGTTAAATAAATAGCCTAGCTAAAATGTACCAACTAAATATAGATGGGGAGAATCTGTGGATATCGTGTATCTCATAGACGTCCAAAGTACATCTACATTTTAGTTACTAGGAACGCTTTGCTCTCAAACAAGAACATAAGAATAATATAATATCATAAGAATAATTCAGAATATCAATTTTAAACCATTACTGAAATACTCAATCCCAAAAGAAAGCCAACCAAGAATCTTTATAAAACCTTTGGCCATAAAATATAGAGTTATGGATATTTCTTTTTTATAGGACATCCCAGACTCATAAACTACACAGCTCCTGAAGATGCTTATTTTACTGACATCACTGAGGGTAACAAGAGAATGGCCAAGATAATCTAGACATTTCCAACCACTCCTTTATTCTCATGTCCAGAATAACAAGTAGGACAACATACTGGGTAAAAAAATAAAAATACATGCTTCCTGGAGACAGGAGAGAGAATTGAAATTTTAAAAATAAATTTGACAGTTAAATAAGCATGGTATTAATAAACTTCAACAACCATCCGAGCCAACATTGTGAAAGATGGTTCTATCCTACGGTTTCCAAATTTTTATAACTTTATTTAATTTCCATAAGCTCTTGTTTTTAATAACATTAATAATGCACAATGCATTAAGGACCTACTTGCTGGTAGTCTTTGTGCATATTATTTCACATAGTCCTCACACACCATCATGAGAAATATTTTCGTTATCTCTATATTTCAGAGAGAACAAAATGAGAGTGCAAAACGTATGATTTGTACCTCTTAAGTAACCATACTAAGGTTCAAAAGTTGATATCTCTGTTCCAAAACCCATTTATCTAAGTATTTTACACTTTTTCCTATGCTTTCCTGTAAATATATGAAGATTTTTAAAATGTTTTTTATTTTTAAATATTTAAAATACTTTCAAATTTGACTTACTATTTCAACCCATTAAAGCTTATTATCCAATCGTTTCTCCAAAAAGGAGACTGTAACTCCCAGCAGATAGAAGCAGAGGGCTTTGTGCCCTTCACATGCTCAGCACATAGTTGGTACATAGTAGGTATGAATGAGCAAAGGGGTCAAAATATCTGTAGCCTATAATAAACTAAAGTCATACATTTCATTTATATCTTAGAGGAGCCTTATTTGGAAAATATAAACTAGAGATTATGAATTGTGATACAAGAGATCAGTATCAATGCCAGGAATAGTCCATTAGGGGGAAAAAAGGACTTGGTGAAGAGAATAGGTTTCAGGAAAAAAGGGAAGAGACTTAAATACGTCAAGATGGTGAGGTTCACATCTATATGAAAAGGTCTACCTATCTTCTTCACAATGAACTGAAAAATGAGGGAAAATTACATTATAAGATTTTTGTTTTTTAACTCAGAAAAGAAACTTGCCCTGACATTGATAAAAATCATTCAGGATATCATATTTCAATCTCCTGATAAAAGATTCTCTATTCATGCCAACAATTATAAGTTCTGTTTGTTTTTTTCAATAATCATTATCTGACCATGTCTTTGGGTTTAGTGCAAAATTTGGAGCAAAATAACAGAATCATAAGAAGCATGACTCCAGCAGCACTTTTCTCCAAAGCAAGAGGAAAAAAAACCGCATAGAATCGTTGGTCTCATAAGCAATTCAAACAAAGTTTCACATTAACAGTTAATTCATTGGAAGCACAGCCAAAATGAACATTAACATTTTCTGAGGATTTCACGAAGTTTCACTGACACTAGTCAACAGGGTTGCCGCCTTCCTGCCTGCTTTAGTAGCAGCAAGAAACAAGAAATTGTGATTTAGACACCTGCTTTCTGCAGCTGTCCAAGTTATAGTGGGTAGGAATTAGATAGTTAATTAACCTCAAAATCTGGGCTATACAGAAATCGAGAGCTACAACTGAGTGCTATGAATTGAGACCATGGAAGAAAAAGACTAGACTAGGTAAAGTCGTTTTCAGGAGCAATGAAGGTCATCATAATAATTCAATGTGGGGAAATGAAAATAGCCATACCTTGTATTGGGATATAGCTTTAAAAGCACTTTCATATATGTTGTTATCCCTTTCCCATGTGAGCACAAAATGGGAAATCAGGCCAATGGATAATTCAATTAATTTATTTGACACTAGTTCCATGTGACTGGGGGCTTTGGTATTCCTAATGCTCTCTCAATACCAACTTGAGGAGGTGAAGAGCCTTTAGTAAGTGGCTAAAATAGGAGCCTGAAATGGATAAAGCTGAAAGAAAGTTTTGGTGATCCTGAATGATGAGATGCCTACGAGATGCCTTTGGAGAGCTCATTCAGAAGTATTTATTCAATAATTTCAGTGATAAACCTAACATTATTGTTTCTGAAACAAACTCAGCCTATTTTTTCCCATTTTTTCCATATATCAAAACTCAAAATCAGTTATGTGAAATTTAATGGCACTAAATATGGCAGTCTGATCAATGAGAAGAAATTCAGATCATTGTTAGTGAACCATGAGTAGAATGGCAAAACATCTTATTCAATTCTTCTTTATATACAATTCAATGCATTATTAGCTTAATAAACACTAATTATCTTCATCTGTAAAACATTTTTTTAAGTAGGCTCCACATCCAATGTGGGGCTTCAGCTCACAACACTGAGATCAAGAGTTGCATGCTCTACCAACTGAGCCAGCCAGGCACCTCATCTGTAAAACAATTTTGCTTTGGACAAGAATTTTTTTATGTAACGCCTACAACTTTGGCGCCATTTCTTAAAAAGCAATGAGTTTGGTGTTGTAGAACAATGCTGATGGATCTCCCCTTCTCTCTTCCTTTTACTAAACTGTGGCAACGGATAAAAAAGAACAAACACTTCACTTTTAATGCTATCATCATTCTCAGTATGACCTAACCAGTAAAAACTGCAAAATCAGCAGTAGATCGAGACCTAGGGATTGTCTTTAAAAAGAGAGACAGAAGAAATGCACATGAGCTACATCCAAAAAGCTGTCATTAGACTTAGGGATGAAGTTTGCTTTTGGCTACTGCTAAGCTCAGCAATTGCTACTTCTCCACTTCTGACTGGTTATCTACTTTTTAAAAAAGAAGAGATTTAGAGAATATTTTAAAAGGAACCTTTACTGTGAAAAGCTTGGTCATAAACTTCAGTTGAAAAAAATTTTTATTAGGTGACTACAATGTACAAGGCAGGGAGCTCATGAAAATGATAAGCAGTTTTTTTCCACTCCGTAGGTTCTGGACACTCAATAAATACAAATAAATGGATTGATGTGACAGGTAAAGGTTGATAGGAATTCTTTTTTACTATTTCTATGTGTTTTCAATTTCTAGCCTCACCATAGCTCTTACAGAAAACAGCTTGAAACTTTTCCAAAATATGGATGAACTGAGCTTACAAAATCTAAATTATTCATAAAATATAACTGCAAGTTTTACATTTTAGAGGTGTATTAGCACCTTCAAGTCACAGGGTTACCACTCCATTTGCTGTTATAAAAAGGGTAAGACTAAGTCAACGAGTTAGCAAGTTGGAGCAGGGGGGTAATGAAGCCAGAATAACAAAAACTGAACTCTTTAAAGATGCTAATCCCAAGTCCTGCCAAAAAGGAATGGAACTCATACATTCAATTTTGAGAAACGAGGAAGAGGAGAATGATAACTCTGTGTCAATCACTGTCCTGAGTCACTTAACTCATTTAATCCTTACAAAAGTTCCGTGAGGCCACAACTTTTGATACCTCATTTTACAGTTCAGAAAACAAAGACTCAGGGAGGTTAAATAACTTGTCTAGGTATCTAAGGGGTCGGGTCAGGATTCAAACTCAAGCAGTCTGTAACTAAATCCTACCCAGTCCTGACCCAGTCCTGTAGAAACACAGCAGTGAAAAGCCATTGGGCGTAAGGGTGGTGTTGTAAGGGTGGTGTTTCTCCTGGATTGTGCTGCATTTCATTAAACTGAGACATTTTGATGAGCATTTATCTGTTTTTACCTAAAAACTAAGAAAAATGGGCCCTTGCCTAGATTTCTTTTTTTCATAGCAGTGCCAACCCTGCGCTTGGGGGTAATGGTGCAGTCAGGTAGCTGTTCCGTCCCGATGAGAGCAACACGCACATCCTGTCTATATGTTCCTTTAGAGAATGTCAGGCAAATAGTTTCCTCCCCGGATTCCATGTCAAAATGGAGTTTGTTTCATGTTTTACACCAAGGAGAGAATCCACGCCAAGTTTAAATTAAGAACAAAAGTCAAAGTAATGGTGCATCAGTTGTGGGTTTGGCAATCGCAAGAAAAGACGGCCTCAAAGAAAACTCATACCTTTTATGGAAACCGAGTATCAACCGCAGTTGGCACTCACAAAACTGCACGGACAAACAAAACTGCTGGGTAAACAAATCAAAATTACATAGGAAGCTGACACCCATTCTTTACAGTGGAAAACCAAAGATAAAAATGAGTCACAAATTTTATATTCTTGGAAAGGATAAATGTTCACCCGTCTGGTAATATGTTTTTTAAAAAATTCCCCTGAAGATATCAAATATTTCCAATATTTTCTTTAATAACAAACTAAGAATAACTGTAATGTGCTAATGTCACAGAACAACTGACTGTAAACTCAGTTGTGAGAGGAAAAAAAAACCCCTGAGCAATGTGTTATTTGTACTGCCTGATTTAATAACACATGTACTCTCAGATTCATATAACATTTCTGGATTATGAAAGAAAAGTATGTATGTATCTATGTGTGTGTCTAGGCAGGGGTGGATTTGGACTTGAGAGGGGGAGAAAAAGAACCCTTGCAAAGATAGCTCTGGATAAGACTGGTATTTTTGAAGTAGAGAGGCTCATAAGGGTGCAACACACTACTCATCTTTTTTTGTCTCTGTTGTTATCAAATGTCCTGTTTACTTTACCCCAACCCCACACCAAACTAAATTTAGTAGTTCATGCTTAGTAGGTTCTAAAGAAATAATAGGATCAATGTGTTCAAACTAGGACCTACTGTATCTTGTGTTTGTAGTATCCGTTTGTAGTATCTTTGTGATACTACAAACAATAGAACTCTTTAGCCCATCAACCCTAAAATAAACAAAAAAGAGAATTCTAGACAATTCTTACAATTCATCTTGAGATTGTAGGAATCACTAAGCAAATCAGAAGGGCAATCGTGTAGCCAGAAGCACATTCGTTTTCAATTCTAAGTGAACTATAATGTAAAAAACTGTAATCTTGTTAGTTTGTGAAAAACTTCAACGTGGATATACTATCATCTCTTGTGAGTTTTGTGTTTTGCCTTTTTTTGTTTGTTTGCCTGATTTGGGATAAAGTCCAGGTGAAACTATTTCTGACCTCTTTTTAATGTTAACAGTATCCCTTGTGATACACTATTCTACCACTTGCTGCCGTATATCACAATTCTTTAAGTCCACTTCAGTCTTTAACTAGAGATCTGAGGTCCACGCAACATGCTTTAGTAGGCGCAGAAAGCTCACTAAGAACACTCATCTCGGTACTTACCCAGGGCTGTCTTTCTTTTCACCCTCTCAAATTTTTCATCTATATTAAAATAATCGCGGCATCTTTGACTTTTAAGAGGAAAACAGAAGCTATTCCATTTAATTTTTACCAAACCAAAGAATCCGCTTTACTATATTTCTTGATTGGCAGGGGCCCATGACTTCCCAGGAGAATCAAGTTGGCTCCTTGAAGCTTTTATTTGAAAGAAAATAATTCTAGCATCTGTTCCACTGGCAATTGAAATATTTGAAAAGAAATGATCAGCCTCCTTTCGACCAACTCTAGTTTATCGAGTATTCTCTTAAAACATGGCCTATAGATGATGGTACAACCCTCTGGATGCAGCCTACGTATCTTGGAGTGTGATGTGTCCATGACTGCTTTTGATCTTTACTGAGTTTCTGTTGTGTCTAAGGTTTCTACTTTTAGCAGCTGCTTCACACTAGTGGGTTATATTAACCTTACAGTCACATAAAAAGCCCCAGCTTGACCTTTTTAAAAAGCATCATTTGCTAGCAAGGTTTGTCTCCACTCTCTAATTGTCCAAATTGATTTTTAAAATATTTGTTTAAATTTAATCCCATAATTTGATGCAATCTGTCAACTCAAGCCATTAACTCTGTGCACTGATTTTCTCATCCATCATAACAATGTTCCCTCCCATATTTCTATCATCTGCAAAAGCTGATTACACTATCTTTTATGACTTCACCTCAGTTTTAGTAATTAAAAAAAAAAAATGTAGTGTTAAGCCCGCTCTCAGGGTGAACCCTTCACAGTGTGAACCTTACACATCCCTCAAAATAACAAAACTGTTAGGAACAGAACGTCCCTTTTCTGTGTACAATTATATCCCCTTCTCTGTTCATCTGATGTCCATCAGCACAGTCAGGTCAGAATCACTCTCTTTAGAAATGTAGTTCATATCAGGTTTTCTCTTATCATGCCTGCCATCATTAAAGAATAACATCTCTTTTCAATAGTTCTGGGTAAGACTGGGGAGGGGGGATCTTTCCCACTTCACTTTGTGGCATCGAGATTTCATTGTCAGCAATGCAGGACAGTTTCTAGCACAGGTCTAATATCACAATTATCTTAACTTATAAGGCCAATTGGAATCTTATCCACAATCTTGAAAGTTTGATATAGAATCTTTTGTGAGCTATAACTATGGAAATCTTATATTTGACAATGAATAAAGCAACACACAAATGGAATGTATATACTTATTGTGGCAACCAAATTGCTCAGGCAGCTTTACAGAGACACCACCATGACACTGAATGGCTGATGCTGTGATTGTCCATCAAGAATCACAGATTGTGTTTGATTGAAGAATCACTTGTAAGATGTGATAGCACTGGGTCCTTCTAACATTGTTCTATGATATCAAAGTGAAACAAATTTATAATGCTGTCATTTATTTTTTTACATGCTATTTTCTGATTAACTCTTAAAATGTTAGGTTTAACAATTTAAACTGATGGTTTTAATCTGGCAAACGCTACAGAGAATTTATCCACTAGTCTCTATTTTTCTTAGGTAAAACTTCACAAAATATAATCAGCAGACTTAATACTGTCACATAAATGCATTTTATAATTGAATAAAATTTTTACTTAAGAAGAAAAAGGAGTCTACATCAAATATACCAAGACACTACTTTCAAGGCATCAAATGTTTTAGGAGACCATTACCATACGTGTCAAAGTGCAATTGAGTCTGAAAAGTGTCTATTTAATTTTTAGGTTTTTCCAACCTTTAATAACAATTCAGACTATATGACATTTAGCAGAACTAAGCAGTTGAAATAATAATCTTGGAAAAATGAGTCATTATTTCGTCTTTCCAAAGCACAAGAGTAACTGAAATGCTGTATGTGAGAAAAAGAGTTCCCAGTTGGCTACTGTCTCAGATTTCAAGTCCAAAGACAGAGAAATCTTCCTCCATCCTCCTGCCTCCTCCTGCAAAATACAGGAATTTTGTACTCAAGGTCATTAGTCACTTTTTTTTTTTTTTAGCAGTATTTCGTTGCCCAACTACATGATATTTTGTAATCATTTCTATTTCCCCAATCTTATTCTCCCCATCTCCTTCTCCAAACAGACTGACATTTCTTGGAAGACAAATTATTTCTTTTATTTCTATGTATTTCTCATAAGGCCTGAATCAGTACTAGGTATGTAATATAATGTACACATAAACACACCCACACACAAACAGACACAGACGTATACGTACCTGTAGATAGATTGAAAAAAGCTATTTAACATCCAATAGGCTAAGAAGTTTATTTTTACAAGGACTTACATCACTGCTTCCACTGAGACTTCTTTGTTTTGACTTCTAATGGGGATCTCCTAGTGTTTCTGGGAAACCTCCTGCAGTTTTCACGTAAATGCATTTACATACTGACTAAGGCTGTGTTCGTGCTATGATGGTAGATCTGAGCAGCTGTGACAGAAAATATGGCCCACAAAGACAAAAATATATGCTATCTAGTTCTATAAGAAAATGTTTATCGGGGCACCTGGGTGGCTCGGTCGTTAAGCGTCTGCCTTCAGCTCAGGTCATGGTCCCACGGTCCTGGGATCAAGTCCCGCATCGGGCTCCCTGCTCCGCGGGAGGCCTGCTTCTCCCTCTCCCACTCCCCCTGCTTGTGTTCCCTCTCTCGCTGTCTCTCTGTCAAATAAATAAAATCTTAAAAAAAAAAAAAAAGAAAATGTTTGTCAATGTGTGATGTAGGTAAAATATGCAGAGTAGATCTCAACTAAGAGCAATGGTAGAAGCTGTACTACAATCATAGATTTTCTTTCAATTATGATTTTACTGTTGTTAGGATCAGCTTGCCAATTGGAAATCAGGCTATTGCTATTGACTAATGGATCCTAGGCTAGCTTCCTATATATATTTTTTAAAGATTTTATTTATTTATTTGAGAGAGAGAGAGAGAGCATGAGAGAGTATGAGCAAAGTGGGGGAGCGGGAGAGGGAGAAGCAGGCTCCCCGCCGAGCAGGGAGCCCGAAGCGGGACTCCATCCCAGGACCCTGGGATCATGACCTGAGCCGAAGGCAGATACTTAACCGACTGAGCCACCCAGCCGCCCCACTAACTTCCTATATTTTGACCTTAGGTCTTTAGCTAATGTTGCGGGGTCTGCATGGATTTCTAGTCTAAGTTTTCATGGTAGGGCTGTCCTGATCTCTCTTCTATTTTCCCATACAGATCCCCTCTTCTCTTATACACTTGAGAGTTCATTGTTGTCCCATTTATTTTAGAAGTTTGTTTTTCTTTGTTCTTCTCTGTCAAAGACTACTAGAAAGGTTACACCGCCATCCTGCTTGACTTAGAATATGCACGTAACTCCACTGAGACTCACTATTACTCAGCAAGCCTTTGATTCAGTCCTGTTGGACTCCTGATTGCATTCTCCTCCACAGCTGACCTCAAACTTTCCTACTATCCTCAAATCTCAATCTTCCTTCCTTCCCTCAGTGCCCTCAACTCATTCAAGGAGTATTTACCAAGCATTCAACACTCCTTAATTTAAGAAGATCATGATCACTGGAAACAATATCTTGCAATCTCCTTCCTCCCCACTCAAAGATGTGACTGGCTTCATCTGTACACGTCCTTTCACTCAGCTCCACTTTCCAAGTCAAAATATCTTGTCTATGCTCCTGGGCTTATCCCCAATCTTCTCCTAGGCACTTGGTTCCATCAATTGCTCTTTGCTCCTTTATCATCATGTCTTTCTCTCACCCATCCAACTGACTCAGATATTTCAGAGATTTCCCGCTTTGATAAGAGCCAGTAATTTCTATCTGGCTAAGTGGTCCAAACTCCTACTGGGTTAATAAGAGGGCAGGATATAGCCTCAGTTTCATGAAGAATGAAAGATGCAGTATTTACCACTAACAAAGTTGTTGGTTTTAAATACTAACTTGACAAAGTCAGGTGATCTTAAAATCAGAAAAATTACTGCAACACTAGTTTTTAACCAGAGGACAACACCTTAATCCTAAGACTGTTAATTTTCAAACAAAATATGGTTATATTAGAGAGTTCCTCATCACACTTAACACCTCACTGTCTAATACAAGATGTAGAGATACAGTTATTGTTCATCCCTTGAAATGCAAATCTTACATAGAAAGATAGAATTATCTAGCACTGAAGGATATTCTTACAACTTATTTTAAGAACCACCGCATACTTTTAAGTTCATATCTCTAAAAATCCATTATGATTTCTGATATTAAAGAAAATATTTAAATATTTCAAATATTATTTCCTGACACACCTTCCCCCTACTTTTTAAAAATCAATTTATCATTAAAAACACTGGGGAAAAAAAAACAACAACTCCACACCACAATGAAAAACTAAGCATGACTGGGGCGCCTGGGTGGCTCAGTCGGTTGAGCGTCTGCCTTCGGCTCAGGAGGTCACGGTCCCAGGGTCCTGAGATGAGTCCCGCGTCGGGCTCTCCGCTCGGCAGGGAGCCTGCTTCTCCCTCTCCCACTGCTCCCCCCAACCCCACTTGTGCTCACTCTCTCTCTCTGTCAAATAAATAAATAAAATCTTAAAAAAGAAAACAAACAAAAACTAAGCATGACAAAGACATATGTAGAATCTTAGGAAGTTCCACTCTCGACAAGCTCCCTGAAATTAGATTGCAGAGAAAGAATCAGCGTCCTGTATACGCTTTCACTTATTAAATAGAGAAGCGCTTTTGCTATAAACGAGGCTTCTCACTTACTCTTATAGCCCCATGTTCAGAAATTAAAGACTTTGGAAACTAGGTCTAGATAGGTATTTTTGTATTATGTGAATACTTGTACCATCTTCTTTTACCATCTGTTCTTTACTCCAGTCTTTCACATTATACTTGGGCCTAAAGCCCAAGCAGGAAAAGGTAACAGAAAGAAGGAAATAAAAGGGTTTGCAGCCTGGGAGCATTAGGTTCTCTTTAAAACACAAAACAAAACAAAACAAAAACTACAAATGTTAGAGGTCCATTTGTTGAAAATCTTTCCTTATCCCATCAATTGCTTTCAGCATATTTGTCAAAAATCAATTCACCATATATGGGTCTATTTCTGTATTCTCTATTCCCTTCCACTGATCTATAAATCTGTATTTTCATCGTACCACACTGTTTTAATAACTGTAGCTTTATAGCAGGTTTTAAAATCAAATACGGTGTAAGTAAATAGCTTTATTTGCCTGTTTAAAAAGACTTTGCCTATTCTAAGTCGTTCACATTCCTAAATAGTTATCATCTTTTTCTAAAAAAACAGACAGACAAAAACAGCTGGAGCCTTTACTGGGATTTTTTTTGCATCAACAGAGCAACAGTTCAGTTTAAGTAAAAGCAACAAACACCTTAATAATATTAAGTCTGCCAATCCATCAGCATGTGTCATTAAATAATGCTATTCTTTTATCTCAGCCGATTTCTCCTTAAATTTTCTACCTCCTAATCACATATCATACTGATGATCAGTGTTTTTAAAATATGCTCCTAGTTTCTATAGAAAATGACTTACAAAGATATGGTCATTGTGTTAATTTTCAGCATGATGTTTCTTTTCTCGTGTTCTGCAATTCTTATTGCACCCCTGGTTTATTTTTTATTTATAAGATTTGAAAGCTCCTTAATAACTTTTATATAAATGGAATTATATAGCATGTGATCTTTTGTATCAGGCTTCTTTCAATCAGCGTATTTCTCCGACCCATTTATCTTGTTGTATGTGTTAGCTGTTTGTTTTTTGTTTTTTAAGATTTATTTATTTACTTTACTGAGACACACAGAGAGAGAGAGAGAGAGAGAGAGAGAGAGAGCGCGCACAAGCAGGGGGAGGGGCAGAGGGAAAGGGACAGAGACAATCTCAAGCAGACTCCCTGCTGAGTCCAGAACCCTATGCGGGGCTTGATCTCACAGCCCTGAGATCATGACCTGAGCAGAAATCAAGAGTTGGACGCTTAACTGACTGAGCCACCCAGGCGCTTCCATTTGTTTCTTTTTATTGCTGAGTAGTAGTCCATTTTATGGATATATCACAGTCTGTTCATCCATTCATTTGCTGATGCACATTTAGGCTGTTTCCACTGTCTGGAAATTCTGACTAAAGTATCTATGAATATTTGAGTCTAAGTGTTTCTGCAGATATATGCTTTCATTTGTCTTTGGGTAAATACCTAGGAGTGAATTGCTATGTTCACATGGGAAGTATACACTTAATTTTGTAACAATGTTGTACTGTTTATGTTGCTCTAACAAAGGCAATAAAATGAGATAATCTAGTTCAATGAGGAAGGGCTGCAAGAATACTAAAATTGTACCAGCTGAATTAAGAGCACAACTCATGCTATGGTTAAAACCATAGCATAGAGGTTAAACTTGAAAAACAAAGTAGAGAGAGAAAAAAAGCAAAGAGCTAAACATTATGCTGGAGGAGAATTTATATAGAGGATACACAACAGATCACTAATCAAAGATCTTTATGTGTAATGAGTCAGGAAACCAGAAAAAGTAAGCAATAAGATTCTCAATATTTACTGAAGAATAAATGGTAATTATGAAAGGAAACTTCAAGAAGCTTTAGGAAGACCAAAAGAGATCACTGTGTTCTTAACAAAGAAATTCAAATTAATTAAACAAAAGCTTATAGCCAGACACTTTTTAGATTTTATTTTGATAAAGATCAATTAATGACAAGAAGCATGAAGTCATAAAAAAAATTAGTTACTAATGAAAAAGAAAGACACTAATTTATTATCATGCTCATCTGCAAAACTAAATTCCTAAAAAAACCCAAAAATTGAGCAATGCCTATAATTTTAATAGCCATCCAATAATTTTCTATTTTGCCACATTTGTATTCATATACAAAGGTAAGAGAAAGAAATTTTAAGTGACTCAAACGATCTATTTATCAAACTACTAGAACATGTACTTTAGGTGATTGAGTAATGAGTCAAATGTAACATATCCTGAACAAGGAAGAAATGCTAGCAGTGAGAATAAAAACCAGTGAAATAAAGGTTTGTCTAATTGTAGTAAGAATGGTTAAAAACAAAATTGAAAACAGTACAAAAAGCTAAAAGTACATATGTATAGAATGTACATATATAGAAATTAATAGCCTGTAATAACAACCGACGCCCCAAACCTCAGATTATTTATATATATAACAATGGAAAGTAATGAAGAAATTGATGTAGGTGAGAAAAAAAAATTGAAACTGCTAAGTGTATCACACTTTATACAGGTTCTGTTTTGTTCCACTTCTCCATTTCTTTCTCACTTTCTTTTCTTTTACTAACTCTGCCAATTGGATCTTGTTAATGGCATTTCTAAAATCAACAGTAATAGTCCCAATCTTTATAGCCAGTGAGGAATGACATTTTAAGGAAAACTTTCCCTATTTAACAATCATATATATATATGTATGTATATATATGTATACATACATATATATATATGATAACACAATCCACCTGCCAAACTTCTGAGCACTTCTTTTTATCTGAAAAACTAAGGGTCAGAAAGTTGCTCAGGATTCTTCCAGTCCTTTTCTCCCAAGCAGGAATCCTTGATCCTTGCATCCCTGACTGGATATCACCCTGCTGAAGTATTCACAGTATTTGGGGAGTTCACTTCTTTGCAGACCAGTTTGTATCGTGGTTGGATAGTGCCAGTAAGAGTTGATGCTTCTCTTCCAAGAGCCATAATTCACTTCCCAGCATTATTCACCCATTGGTTCTACTTCTGCCCTCTTGCAGGCCTACTGGCAAGCTTTCTCTTTTCCAGGGCAATCACAGCAGCTTCTCCTCACTGGAAACCATTCAAGACCTCTTACCCTTCCATTTAATCTTTTAGAAAATGTCCCCTATGAATGGATCCAGTACTCTAGCTGTGGTCTTAACTGGAGAATGGGATTTGGCAGTATAGTACACATGGGTGAAATATTTCCTTTAACTAAAAATATGCCTTTATGAATATATGATGGGTTCTAATTCCATTGTGATTCTGTTTAACATATTGTTTCACAATTAATTTGTAAAAGAATAACCCTCAGTCCAATATACAGCATATATATTTTCCTATATTTTTTTGCAAAATCATATTTCTTCCAAACAATAATATATGTTTTTTGACTTCTATAATGGCTTTTAATATGCTACATATCATTTTATCACTTTCTAAATGGCTATTTTCTTAATCTTTGAAGCATTCTGATACTCTACCAGTTTTCTACATATTAGAAATGTCACATTAAAGAGGAAAAATCCACTGATTCAATGAAGCATATTTAAGCCTTATTGTTTAAAAGATTTAATTTATTAATTTACTTGAGAGAAAGCACATGCAAGTGGGGGGAGGAGCAGAGGGAGAGAGACAAGCAGACTCTGCATGACCCTAAGATCATGGCCTAAGCCAAAATCAAGAGTTGGACGCTTAACTGACTGTACCACCCAGGTGCCCCACATATATAAGCTTTAAATTTAGTGCTATAATGTTAGTTTTCTCATGTCTACAGAGAGATAATAACTACATTGTAAAAGTCTTAATAAGAGAAGACAAGTAAAATCTACCAAGAATAGGAACTGAAAAATAATTGGTAGGCAATAAATGGTAATTATCAGTTACCAACCAAAAACTGGAAATAGAATGGCATCTTTTTTTTTTTTTAATTGTATAACTGAAAGAATAGACAATGTTATTAATTGACAATATGGGTACTATCAACTTAAAACTGATATAAATTTTCTTTTAAGGCATTGATGACATTATTCTAATACAAATGATTGTGAAATCAGATTTTAGACTTTGTATTAAAATTTGACTTAAACAATTTAAAATTATAGTGAAAAAAGTCACCGTGTGAATCATTATAAAACACTAGGACATTTGTCTTTTAGATTTAATGTTTAAAGCTCCAGAGCCATAGCCACTCTCTACTTATAAGACAATTATCCATGTGGATTTGAATTTTCCATCATCTGACATTATTCCAATTTATTATTACTGTAATTTTCTGGGATCTGAAATGTTGAGTAGAATAGTTGAGGTTAAAATAAAATCTGTTTACTTCTCACAAACTTATTTTTGTATCATTTTTAAAATTGCTTTTAAAGGAATAGTTACGCTTTGGGTGGATTTGGTTTAAGTCAGTAAGATACAATTTTCACTACTAGTTAGGAATACTCAATTCAATCAGCTTTTCCAATAAAAACTGTTTGTTTGTTTTTTTTTTTGATCTGGTATGACTTTACCAGTCAATGTCCACTTAGTCAATGAATGCTGATTTTGCTCTTAGTAAATGTAGCATCATGTTAAATGTTGGACATACACAGAGGTAACAAAAAAGTATAAACCCTTTTTCCTCTGCATGAAAAAAGATCCTAAGTAAAGATATGGGATTACACAGGGATACATATTTACAAATGTGCAATGCCCTTATTTTAAGAAACTATATTAAAAAATAATTAAAAGCTAACATTTATGTGCTATGTAAGATGTGCCAAGCACTATTTTAACTTACTTCCCCGTAATGTTTACAACAACCCTATCAGACAGGTATTTTTATCAACATGTAACTAAAGAGGAAACTGAAATACAGAGGCCAATTATTCCCCTCAAATCACACAGCTAATTAGTGCTGAAGTCAAGATTTGAACCTAAACCCAGTTCCAGAACCCACGACCTTAACCATTTTGCTATTCTACTTCCAATTACACTTTTTTTCTCAAGTAATTTATTGAGGTATGATTACATCTAGAAAATGCAAAAATCTTAAGTATAAAACATTAAACTTTGGCATATGTATATGCTTGTGTAACCATGACCCAAATCAAGATATATGTATATGTGTGCCTGTGTGTGCACCCACTTGCACACTTTTAGGTTTAGCTTCCATTAATTATAATTTGGTGAATTTATTTAGAAAAGCTAATAAACTTGGAGAAAAGGGCAGGTGTCATTAGGAACCAGTGATAACAACTAGTATTTACGGAGCATTCGCTAAGTGGTTACCAGTATACAGGGTGCTCTACATTTAATGCCTTCTTTACCACTCCCAATGACCTCACAAGGAAAATGCTGCAACTCTCCATTTTGCAGATCAGCACCTGAAGTACAGAGAAGTTAAAGAAGAAGGAGCAACACTTGGCATTTTTCACTCTACTAATCAATTAAAAAGGTAAAGAGGTAAAAAGAGACAACAAGATTGATGAATGTTAGAAGAGATTTTTAAATAAAGCCAAAAAAAAAGAATTCCATAAGCACCAGTATAAATCTGATTTGCCATCCATTCTTTCATTAATGTGGTGTATCATACTGATTGATTTGTGAATATCGAACCACCCTTGCAGCCCAGGAATATATCCCACTTGATCGTGGTGAGTGATTCTTTTAATGTATGGTTGGATTTGATTAGCTAGTATCTTGTTGAGAATTTTTGCATACATGTTCATCAGGGATATTGGCCTGTAATCAAGGTAATGCTGGCCTGGTAGAATGAGTCTGGAAGTTCTTCCATTTCTATTTTTTGGAACAGTTTGAGAAGAATAGATATTAACTCTTCTTTAAATGTTTGGTAGAATCCAGAATGCATCCAGAAGTGGACTAGACTGCCTATCATGAGAGACTCACTACAGAACAAACAAAGGAAGCTAAACTTAAAGCACACATTCAGGTACCTGAGGAGGAAGAATAAATTGAAGCCAGGAAATATTCTTAAAGGATGCCCACCTTAAGAAGGATGGGGCAGGATATCAAAGGAAGAGAAGAGAGAAGAGCTAGCAAGGCAAAAGCTGCAGAATTGAGGAGGGCTAGTAAAACTGACTTTCACCCAAAAGGAAACTACAAGAAAAACTACAGGAAAACACTTTTGAACCTTTTGAACCTTTCTAGAAAATGGTCAGATTCAATCATCAAATCAATGGGAAATACTGGAAACACTTGTATCAGAAAAATAGCGGCTGTTGAATTCCTATGCAGCAGAGGGTTTACTAGTAGTTGAAGAGCCCGATTAATGGCTATGAGCCCTTCCCTGAAATTACATATATAAAGCTTATCCTTAAATTTGAGACAGTTGCTAATATTCATTAGCTGTCCCTGCTATCTGTAGATAACATTATCAGGTCTGGCCTTGTTCCCTTGACTTCTGTTTCCCCAGTGGAATGCACACCCTTCTTCCCTTTTCACTTGCCTTTAATTCTTAATCCTGAGCATATATCAGAATCTCCCAGAGAGCTTTTAAAACAGTATCAATGCCTACATCCTGTGGGAGAGAGGGCCTATAAAAGAAGCACCTGGGAGTTTTTTCAAAGTATGCATGATTCTTTCTCCACCCCTGTGATACTGGGAGGCAAGGCGGAGTTTTAGAATGTAGAGTTGGTAAATGACCCCTAGTGAATCCTGATATATTTCCCTCCTTAGAAAGCACTGTTGTAAAGGCTCCTTGGGTGAGCTCAGTCTCTCCTAAGGCTTCAAAAAACTATTTCAATGCTAACAACTCCTAAGTTAACAACTCCTGAGAGATCACCATTCTAGATCTCTCTTGTTCCAAACCCACAAAGCCATGTGACTTGTACATATTTCTGCCTGAACGTCCAAAGAAACATCAAAGTCAACAGATCTTTTTAAAAACAAAAAGTTCCCTCTGCCTCCTTCATCTGAGTGGACAGTGTTAACACACACAGAACCATACTAAATTTCTTTTTCCTCCCATATCTTTATTTCTTCACCCTCTCCCAGAGTTAAAAGAAGGCTAAAGGAAATTTTAGGAGGAGAAAAAAAAAAAAGTAACCTAATTTTAGGCTCAAATCACTTCTTCCCTGAATATTACTACACTACTTTTGAATTGGCCTCCTTGATGGTAGTCTTATTCTCCTGAAATCCATCCTCCACATCACTGCCCAAGAGACCTACCTGCTCATGTCACTCATTCACCTAAATCATGGCAATGGGTCCACCACACTCTTGAGAAAGAGCAAAGATTCTTATGGTAACCTAGAATGCCCCCCCAAGAGATGTACACACTACATCTTGAATTTAGTTTCTTTAAAACAGTATGGCATTGGTGACCCCAATGACCCACAGGTTCCAGTATTTGTGCTTTTGTTGAAATTCTCTCCCTGTGAATCTGTGTTTTACTTTGACTATAATCTGTTCTAAGCCTACACTGTTGCACTCATGAGAACTCTGAACTGACACAGAGGAGGTACATCTACCTCCTCCAGTGGGACCTCATGAAGGGGTCTTGGGATTTCATAGAAGAAAGAAAAGCTATGTTGTCTCAGGGGTCCAGTGGATCCCAGTCCCCAATCTAACTGGATGCATCCACATTAGTTCCTACCAGCAAGACCAGCAGAAGAACCATTCAGATGAACCCAACCTAGATTGCTGAATTGTGAACTAATGACTGTTTTTGGAAGATATTAAGTTTTGAGTTATTTATTATATAGCAATAAAAAACTGAGACAGCTTCTGGCTCTGGGAAGGGTTTTCATATCTGTGGCTCATATAGACGTGTGTATGTGTTGACCTACAGAGGGAGAAAATTGATTTAGTAATACTTGACTATTTGGTAAGACTGAACAAATAAGAAATAGCTTCTAATCCATATGACCAGAACAATGTTTACTTGGGTATATCATACAGAGTGTAATAGTGGTCAACTACAACCATTAGGTTTTCCTAAGTGTCTCTGCAAAATGTATTGAGGATACACTGCAAGAAAACATAAGTTAGCTGAACTGCTAGCAAACTGGTTATGTGCATTTTAGAATCTGTCTTCGGGTAGCAGATGGGAAGTGTAGACATCAGAAGGACGCAGACATACTAGTCAAACCTATGCATGGTGGTTTTACAAAATGTTCTGTTGTGATTTTGGTAATTCTTTTTAAAGATTTTGTTTCACTTTTAAGCTTAAGGATTGGTATTCACTCATTTACTATACACAGTACTTCATTTTACAAATGGTTGTGTTTGTAGTTTACAAAAGCATATTCAAATGACAGATATGAAAAATCAAACTTCAAAGTAAAATCCCATGTAAGCAAGTAGGTTTTTATGATCTGTCTTTCCAAAATCAAAATATATTTTTTCTGCTAATAATGATAAAATAATTTCTAATAATGCAGAAAATTGAATTTTAAAAAATTTTAAAAGGAAAAATAATCACCCTAAATACTAAGAAAGTCTTTAATCAACCTAAGACAAAAATGGACTCCTGCTAGAGGGCATCTTCTGTTTACAGGAGGGTTTAACATGTGTTCTTTCTTATCTTTATATCATTCAAATTCACTAACCATTATTGAGCTCCTACTGTGAATAATGACCTGCACTCTCCTTTAGGTTAATTCATTTATTAATAATATTCTTTGCACATACTCACTTGTATTGAAATTTAAATCCTATTTAAGAATAATTAAACTGTTTATATTTAAAGGTAAATAACATTTTCTAGCACTCTTATTATTAAAATATTATAAACAAATGTCCAGTGCACTCATTTTCAATAAAGTCTTATTCAAGACTTTAAAAGACCCTGTCAAATTTTGCATAATTTTCTGTTTATTTTGTCTAAAATGTCTTCTTTATCCTGTTGTGTCTAAATACATGCAGTTATGTGAATAATATCATGTTCTTGGTATCTGTGCAAAGGAAGGCTTAGGATACCATTCAAGTGCACAGACACAGTATACTCACTAACATTTATGCATCAATTTGCATACTATTTGCTTTTTCAGAGAGAAAATTGATTCAACTTCCTCTTATCCTTGGTAAAATGAGTTCTATATGACTCTTATAAAACATCAAGGCCAGCAGGGAAAAAAAAAACACAAACAAACCGGATTTGCAAAGGCAAATGAAGGAAGTAAACTTATCACTGTCTTAAGTAGTAATTCTGTTGTTTTTTTTCTTCCTAATGTTTGTTTTTACTTAAAGGAACTGGCCATGCTTGACATAGTAGGCGGCTCTGCCTAGCAGAGAATATTTTTAATAGTAATTTGCTGGAGGCATGGCTTTGGGTTGTGCAGTGTCCCTGGAACTGGCAGTTTAAAATTCAAGATAGGCTGACTCATCCCTTCCACATTTGGAGGTTAAAAAAAAAAAAATAAGGCACATCTTACAATTTACTGCATGCAGATCTTTGAGGCCAGGTTGTAGATCATCTGCTCAGGCTGCAAAATTGTATCCAAATACGCAAACTGAAAACCTCAAACTTAGTTGCTGTAACTCTGACTTCTATAAGGGTCATCAGACAATCCTTTAAAATTGTTTCATTCTATGCCAAGCATTTCTCATGTATAGATTGAGCTATCAGCAAAGTTTTCCTTAAAAACTATCATGTGGGTAGCATGTAAATGGAATCTAGGTGATTAGAAGGACAAATGGACATGGCCTGTGATTTCAAGTTCATCATGAAGATACAAAAACATATTGCTGCAAACATTTCTGAAAAATATATATTTGGTCCTATGAATGGATACATTTCTTATATGTATTTGGTCTTCATCCACAGGTCCTTTTTCACAGCTCCCCAAATCCTTGAAATTTCCTAATTATGGAAAGTGATATGTTAATGAGAGGACTTTTGGAAAACACCTAAAGAGGGGGGTGGTTGTCAATGGAGCCAACCATGTGATAGGAGGGTTGGAACTTTCAGTCCCACCCCCTGACTTCTACAGAGAAGAGAGGGAGGTTGAAACAGTCATCAATGACCAATCATTTAATCAATCATGTCTATACAATGAGGCCTCCATAAAAACCTAAAAGGAAGCAGTTCTGGGTTGGTAAACACATGGAAATGAGGTAGCATGGCATGCCTGGAGAAGTCATGCAAAGTTCCATGGCCCTTTCCTCAGACCTTGCCCTATGCATCTCTGCCATCTGGCTGTCCCTGAGTTATATCTTATCATAATAAACCAGTTCTCTAGTAAGTGAAATGTTTTTCTGAATTCTGTGAGCTGCTCTAACAAATTAACCAAACCCAAAAAGGAGGTCATGGGAAGCTCTAATTTGCAGCCAGTCAGTCAGAAGTAGAAGTAACAACTGGATTGCAATTGGTGTCTGAGGTCTAAGGAGGGGGTTGTGGGAACCTCCAGTCTATAGCCAGGAGGTCAGAAGTACAGGTAACAACCTGGGATCTTGCATCTGAAGTGTGTACGTGTGTTGGGAGTGGCAGGGTGCAGGTGATGGTTGGGTCAGGGGGTAGTCTTGTAGGACTAAATCCTTAACCTGTGGAATCTGATGTTATCTCTGGGTAAGTAGTATTAGAATTGAGTTGAATTCTTGGACAACCTGCTGGTGTCCTGCTGGTATCCAAGAACTGCTTGTTGGAGGTGTGAGAGAATCCTCTATACACACATATAGCAATTTGGGTCTCAGAACCAATTTAAGTATGCAAATGAAAAAGAACAAACAAAGAAACAAACAAAAAAAAACAAGAATTCAGAGAAAAGAAAAATGACTGGTTCATAGAAGACAGGATGTAAAAAAGGAGAATCTATCAAGTTGACAGATGTGGCTAGATTTTCTGCACCAGGTTCTTACTTTCATCCTCACAGCATTCGTGCACATTTCTATTTAGAAGTTTCCCAGGTCACACAGAGTTGATATACTTCCAACTGAACTGATATTCTCCTTGTCTCCCAAATGCTCTTCTTCCTGATATTCTTATGTAGGTGAATTGTGTTTTGCCCACATAATTACCCAAGCCAAAAAATGCAGGAACCATACCCTTCCTCCCCTCTTCCAATCTTCCATTAAGTCTGATTATGTCACTTCCTTATGTCACTCACATTTATTCCCTCCTCCTATGCCTACTGACACTCTTTACCTCAATCAGTGTCAGTCTCTTAAATGTTCTCATCACTGCGTCCCCTCTTCAGATCTTTCCAGCCATCTTCTACAATGTCAGAGAACCTTTCTGAACAAATCCAATCACATTATTTTCTCACTTAAAATCTTTCAATGGATCCTTCTGGCTATCAGGTTAAAGCCTAAAGGTCTTCAATGTGACAACAAGGCTCTTTGTGGACTAGTTTCTCTGATGTTTACAGATTTTCTCTACCAGTCTGGCACACACATCTTTTATATGTGCACCATCCATCCTATGTTCCAGCTCTACATAATTACTTTCAATTCCCCAGGTATACACTGTTCTTTCAAACGTCATGCCCTGTGCACTTGGTATTCTTCTGCCTACAATGTATATATAGTTAGCCGATGAAGATAATGACTAACCACGCAGGCTAAGGAGTCAGGCTACTCAAATGCAAATATCACCTCCTCCATTCTCTAGCTTGGTGACCATTTGCCAACTAAACCCTGTGTGGCCTTGTTTTTCTTATTTGTAAAATGGGGATGAAAACAATTTTTACCTCATAGACTTGTGGTGAGGATAAGATGAGACAATCCACATAAAGAATGAAAATAGGACTAGCACTAACCTCTCGGTAAATGTTAGTGATAATCACCATACCGATATGTATTAATACTGACAGGAAGTGCTGAATTCTATGTAAGTTTGGGGAGTATTTCACAAAAATAATCAAGCAACTTAGATGCAATGTTGAGGCCCTGCATCTTGGTAGCACTAACCCATGGAGGCACCTTCAGCAGCAGTGAGAAGAGCCTCTCCTCAAATCTCCCTCTGAATAGGAATGTACTCTCTGAGTCAAATTCTTCTCAAGTTCAGTTAATGTCCATTTCCCTTCCTAAATCCCTGCCCATCTGTTCTTCATTCCATTTCAAGGTCACAACCTTTTTCTGGAAATTTTCACCAACTGATACAGCCCAACTTCATCACTCCTGCACATGGCTGCAGAGTAGGCTACTGAACTTGTGGGGGAGTTGGGAGAGGGCACCAGGAACCCTGGTAAGGAAGAAGAATATAAATTTGCAGTGACCCCAATCCTTTTTGGTGGTGTCAATGCAAACTTTACTACTTAGGAAATTTAATTTGTGGGTTTTCATTTTTTGCCTTGTTTTCAAACTCTCTTCTTTCCTACTGTTTCAGTCTCTGTATCCTATACACCACACCAATTCATACCTCTCCATACTGAAATCGTCCTTCCCCTCAACGCTAAATGCAGCAATGGTACCTCACTTCTCTTTCATCTGACCCTCACAGCTTAATTTTAGCCACCGTTGTCCTACATTTGCAGTCTCCAGTTCCTCAAGCATCCATTCTCTAATTTTTGTAATCTTTTTTTTTTTTTTTTTAATCAGGGTCCACGTCCAGCATGGACCCCGACACGGGGCTTGAACTCACTACCTGGAGATTGAGACCTGAGCTGAGATCAAGAGTGAGATGCTTAACCAAATGAGCCACCCAGGCACCCCCATTCTCTAATTTTTAATTAGTATTATATAATTTTATATTCAAACTATTACATGCAAACTTTTTTAAAAAGTTAAATACCACTGGAAATGTTTTAATAAAAACAGCAGTCTTTTGTGTCATCATTGAGTTCAGTTCCTTAAAGGCAATTATTTTAACTCGTTTAGTCATTCTTCTAGAATTTATCTCAAATGTACAAACAATATCCATGCTATTTACGATTTCAAAGTTCAACAATCTCTTGAATGCCTATATAGATGAGGATGGTTCTCTCCTAGTCCAAATTTTACTCCCTCATGAGCTTTCTCCAATCATAGTTTGGATACAAATCAATATTCAGTGTTTATATTACAGTAAATAATTGTGTTTACTACTGGATCATGTATCACATCATAAAATCATTTGCTCTATTATACAATGTTTTGTTTCTTGTGGAATTAATTGCCTCTTTAAAAAATCTGCATAGTTTTCTATGTTCCTAATTCTTCTATAAATCTCTGAGGTACAGCACATAGGATAGATAATCCATCATTTCAACTTTTTCTTTCCTTTGAAAGACCTTCCTCTTGAGCCCTCCCCCTCCTACTCCTACTCAGACTGGTTGATGGGTTGGCCTGGAAGGCAGGCATCATCATCCTTGTCTTCAACTTCATTTTTCTGGGAATTACCTTCACCTTGCTTATATGCTAGATCTCTGCATTCGTGAATGCCATGCTATCTTCATTCTTGATCTATTCCCTTGATCTGATGGACTGTAAATAATGTGAGTGGTAAAATTTCAATACCATGCATTTTTTTAAATACCTTTTCTCTTTTTTTTGATTTTTTTAATCTGAGTATAGTTGACAATGTGACATTAGTTTTAGGTGTACAACATAGAGATTCAACAACTCTATATGTTATGCTACCCTCACCAGTGTAACTACCATCTGCCACCAAACAACACTATTACAATATCATTGACTATATCCTATATGCTATACCTTTTATTCCTGTGACATTTATTCCACAACTGGAAGCTTATATCAACCACTCCCCTTCACCTATTTTGCCAATCCCCCCACTTACCTCCTCTCCTCTGGCAACCATGTTTGTTATCTGTATTTATAGGTCTGACTTTGCTTTTTGTTTATTCATTTATTCTTTTTATTTTAGGTTCCACATAGGAGTGAAATCCTACGATATTTGTATTTCTCAGTCTCAGTTATCTCACTTAGCATGATACCCTCTAGATCCATCCACGTTGTCACAAACGGGTATGATATCATTCTTCTTTATGGCATATCATAGTCTATTGTATATCTATACCACTCTTCCTTATCCATTTGCGTATCAATGGACACTTAGATGGATTCCATAATTTGGCCATTGTAAACAATGCTGCAATAAACATAGAGGTACATATATCTTTTTGAATTAGTGTTTTCATATTGTTCAGGTAAATACCCAGTAGTAGAATTACTGGGTTACATGGTAATTCTATTTTTAACTCTTAGAGGAACCCCCATACTATTTTCCACAGTGGCTGCACCAGTTCTCATTCCAACAGAGCACAAGGGTTCCTTTTTCTCCATAGATCTCACTCATATCCTCCCCCATCTCTTTTCCTTGAAGGTTTTTATTCTTTGCTAACATTTTAGCGGGATTTCAGAGGAAATAAAAATAAACATGTGAACTCAATCATCTATGTTTAAGTAGAAGACTTCCTCTTCCTTTTCAACTATGAAATCAGGCTTCTAGTCCTTTCTTGCCACTAAAACTGCTTTAGTAAGGATCAATAATGACATTCTGCATTCTAAGACCAATACACTGATAATTGTCTAAACCTATGTATATCAAGCCTAGGCCTCTCTGCACATCAGTATGTACAAGTGGGTTCTGGACATCATTTACAAAACTGGACTCACTGTTTCCTCTACCCTCGAGGCATTATTACCTCCAAATTACTACTCAGGCGAAAGACCTAGGTATTTCCTCCACCTCCCTTATCCTTCTCAATCTAATAAAAAATTCAATAGGCATAATTGAATTAATGAGCTCTATATAATTGTTTCCCCTCTATCTTCAATGTTAATAATGCTTTGTCCATTTTTTCATCAACTCACCTGGGTTACTGGTTATAGTCTAAATATATTCTTTCTATCTCTAGTCTCGCACTTTCCACATTATTGCAAATGTGAGCTTTTCTAAACACAAATCTTCATGTTATTGCCTGTTGAAAAGTAATGAAACATTTTTGCTCACAAGCCACAGTAACCAAATCAAACAACTTTAGGCATTTTTTTTTTTATTCATATGACCGAATTGCTGAAAGGGGATGCTTGCCCCCATCACACTGGAATGAATCATAGGTTGATTCGAAAGAACTGCAAAAGACTCACTAAACCAAACAAACAAAAAAACCCACAAAAGACTCACTAGGTCTCTTCCCTGCTTTTCTTAGTGTATCGGGTTTTTGAACTACACTATGTCCACAAAACTGGAATGACAGTCACTCGCAATCCATAGAGTACACATTCTACCAGCTCTGCTACCAGAGGAGCAAGGATTTCTACTCCTTTATTTCCAATTTTTAAAATCCTAAAGAAAGATACTGATGAGGCCAACTGGAGTTCATTGCCAACTGTGATAACCAGTGGGAATGGAGATGATTTCCAGCCCTCATTAGAATGAACAAAGGAGCAGTTTCCCCCAAAAAGAGTAATTATAAGAATGCTGGGCAAAAGTGGTTGTCCACTATGTACCACAGACTCCCTGGACTTGAGTCCCAGCACAACTCCCCAGTTATATAAAGATTTATTTTTTTTTATTTTAGAGGTGGGGAGGGGTGGAGGGAGAGGGAGAGATAGAATCCTTGAGCAGACTCCCTGCTGAGCATTACAAGGGGCTCCATCCTAAGCTGAAATCAAGAGTTGGATGCTTAATTGTCTAAGCCACCCAGGTGTCCCACCTCAGCCATATAACCAGGGCAAGTTACTTACTTTCTCACTGCCTTAGTGATCTAAGATATAAAATGAGAGTAATGACAGTAATTACCTCACAGACTTGTTGATTTAGTAAGTGTGAAATTCTTAGAACAAACTCAGCTCCATAGTAAGTATTAAATAAATATTAGTCATATATAAGCAAATTGAATTCTTCTTACATGACAAACGAAAGCTATTACAACCAGACCCCTGGCTAAATACTTCAGCATAATTTCTTATCCCATTCCTCATATTGACACTTCCAAACTCTGCTGAACAATATACATTCTCCATGCCTCTTGGACCTTCCTCATGCCGTTCTCTCTCCCTGGAATGCCTTTCCCTAATGTTGTTTGCCCATATGCCATGTAAGTGTCAGTTCAATATTAAAATATTTATACTTTCAATATTACTTAAATCAAATATTACTTCTAAATGATACAAAAATAGTCAAATATTTATGCAAAAATGTTATTGGAAAAAATATGTTATTTGTTCCTCTTAAGACCTAAAATAGGAAGCAACCCTTTTTCTTCCCTCTCTTTACTTCAGTGCTATGCTTATTTTTGCTTTCCATAGACTAAAGATGTATCTTCAGCCCAGAATAACTCTCAGACATTGAATGAATTATTACACTCCCCACTGAACCTCCATGTTTATGACTCAAAAGCCTCTCAAACTCAATACCCAAGGCTGAACTCAATCTCCCTACTGAAACTGCTTCTTCTCTGCCTATACTTATTCTAGTAAATGGAATCAACCTTCCAGTCATTCCTGCCCCTCTGACTATCCGCTTCATTAACAAATTTATGGACATTTCTCAACACAGTCCCCCATTACCATTTCTACTTCTATTCCCTTAATTCATGATTAGTGTTGCAGCCAGAGGGATCATTCTGAATGTAACCTTACTGTGTTTCTCCTCTGCTTAAAAGTAGTCGATAGCTTTCCTTTGTCTTTAAAACAAAGTTCAGTATTCTTACCCTGGCATGTTAAATCTTTATGATCTGGACCCTGCCTACCTTTCCATCTTTATCTTAAGCCATTCTTGTCCTCATCAAGAAGGAGACTTGTCTGACTGCTTCAGATTTCTCCAGTGTGCCAAGCAGCTTCCTGATTTGTGGTCTTTACTCATGCTCTTCTTTTCGCCCCACTTCCTAAAGCATATAAATCCATCCATCCTTCCAGTTCCAGCTTAAATGTCACATGAAATCGTAAATGACTCCCCACTTAGGAATGTCCTTCCCATTTTTATGGCATCCTATTCTTCATTTTCATGCTAGGTCAGAATTTTAATTAATAATCTTTTAATTAATTCCTTACTTTCCTTTCTTCTCCGTTTTCTCATAAATTCCTCAAAGGCAGAGGTTTTGTCTTGTTTATGACTAAATCCACATTTCGTTGCTGATTCTCTCTCACATAACTGGTATACAATAAATATCTTATGAATAGATGAAATGGCCATTAGGTAAGTAATTTATAGTAAATTCTTTCAATGTCATATTCTATAGCTGTGAAAAAAATACAGTAAAAATGTGGATGTGTGAAAATGCAAACCAGAACTATAGGTGAAAAATGCAAAATACAAATTATGTACATGGTCCTCTAATTCTGTAAAACTGCATAGAAGATATGTGGTAGGCAGAAAAATGACCCCCTCCCCACAGATGTCCACATTCTAATCCGTGGAAGTGATGAATATGTTATATCACATGGGAAAGGGGAAATCCAAGTTGCTGATCAGTTGACTTTAAAGTAGGGAGATTACCCTGGATTATTTGGTTGGGCCCCCATGTAGTCACAAAGGTCTTTTAAATATGGGAGGTGAAGCCGAAGAGTCAGTCAGAGTGAAGCAGGATGGGAAAGACTCAATCAGCCACTGCTGGTTTTGAAGACAGAAAGGAAGCACAAGGGAAGGACTGTGGACAGCCTCTACAAGTTGAAAAATCAAGGAAATAAATTCTCCCAGAGACACCAGGAAAAATGCATTCTGAATATTATCCCAATGAGATCCATTTTAGACCTCTAACTTCCAGAATCGTAAGACAAAATATTTTTGGATTTTAAGCCATTAGTTTGCAATAGCTAATTTGTTACAGCAGCAATAGGAGGCTAATACAATAGGATTTTATGTACAGGAGACTTCACTTCTATTTTTTTTTTCCTTTTCAAATTTTGTGTGATTTTGCAGGCAAGCTCTCTGCAACTTCTACTTTCTCTGCCTTTAGTCCTATCTTACCAGTATAGCTGTAGTACTGCACTTCAGACTACCTTATTTCTACACCACACATGAAATTAAAAAAAAAATCTGGAGAAATTATCTGGCTCATAAATGCAAGCATTTTTCCCCCAAAGCCACTGGATTTTGGAATCTGGGGAGCATGACATAGTTGCTGAATGGGAAAAAAAAGGGAAATCCTCAATGAATTTTTTTTAATACTGGCATCTCCTAGTTGCTTAAACTGTCTTGAAATGTATTATGTGAATAAAATACACATGACACCTGGTAATATTTTATATTGAGGAAAGTTGGAAGACAGCAAAGTCTTTAAGGATAATGAAATTACTTACAAGATTAGAAAATGCATTCTAGAATCATACATTCAACATACCATTCTCAGTTCTATCATATTTTGAGTGCAGGATAAATAGACCTTTGAAAGATGTAAAATATAAATTAGCATAAAATAAACTTTCTTCATAAAATTGACATGAAAGAATTTTTAAAGAGAAATATAAAATATCAATTACATGAATGTTACATTCTCAAATAATTCATACAATTATTTTCCTAAAGACTTTTCCAGATTAAGAATCTGTTTTTGTTTCTGCATATGCCCAAATCCCTGAAACTTCATAGATATCATATTGAAGCCATATGAAAACCTGTCACTGAGCATAGGAAATTACCTAGAGAAAGAGAACAGCAAGAGTGAAGGGAAAAACGTACTGCAAAGCATTCATAGGAGCTGGTTTCATTTCCCTCTAGCACCTTCTGGTGGCAAACACAGTGTATTGCTGATTCCTCCAGCACTGACAGGAAGACTTTACTACAAATAACTATTTAACACTTAAAGAATTACTCATATCGTCTTTCCTCCCAAAGCAGCCTAAATACATTTTTAACTTCTTCTGTAGTTCCAGGTATGCATTAATAATATGAACATATCCCAAAAGATAACTTAAAAGTTTTCTTCCAGAATTGAACATCTTTGAGCTAATTTACATGCAGGCACCATGAGTTTTTTCAATCTCTGCTCTTAAACGAAAAAAAATGGAAAAAGGTAGGATCAAATATGACAAGACTATGGACAAATATACAGGTCCTTGCATAGAAGGTCTCAGCCTGGATTATGTATATAAAAGAAGTAATTAAAAAAATGTGCCCAACTTTTCCTCATTAGATTAAGAATGTAGTATTATTTAGTGACAGCAATATCTAACATTTATTGAGATCTTATATGAATACCTGGAATAATGTTAAAATATATCATATACATGATCTCATTTGATTACTCAGTAAGATAATGAGCTAAGCGTTACTATTTTCATTTAATGGACACCAAAAAGTAATAATTTATTTGGCGTATTTTTTAATAACAGAGAAACACTTAAAAGACAAATTTGCACTTCCATATTCAATGAATAAATGAGTGGATGGACGTATTCATTACTTAAAATCATGGACCAAACACGGGGAATCCAACATGAAAAAGACTCATCACTATACTGAAAGCATTCACTATATGAGTTACAAAAGGCAGAAATGAAACAATTAAAATATCATGGGAACTGTGACAGAGATATATGTATAAAACATTAGGACTGCCAAGAAGATAAGCCCTCAGTGTGTAAGAAGACACAGAAAGAGCATCAGCTGGTTAGTGATCAGAATCTGCCCATTAACCATCTATTTCTGTGATCATAGAGCAACCAAGGAATTATAATTTGGCTTTGTACTTGGACATCCTGCTAGGATAAGATGCAGGAGCCAGAATATTCAAACCCTTCAGTGTATCTGTCATAATTTGAAATGTGAAATTTATTTACATAAAGTGGACAGAGACAATCTCTATCTAGTTTATTATTGATTTCCCAACAGCCAACAGAGTGCTGGGCACATAGTGTGACCTATTAAATATCTCAGTGTCTCCACATGGCCTAAGCATACTGCCAGCCTCCTTTCTTAAGGAGGTGACATCTCCTTGTCACAATCCCTCAGCACAACACTATCCTATATATATATATATATATATATATATATATATATATATATATATATATATATATATACCAACATTTGCAGTACTTGCTGATACCACCAAGTGTGACAATTAAGTAGCATGATTCTGCAAAAGTGAAAGGCTAAGGCATATAGTGATCTACTCCTCAGTTTACTGATAGGCATTATAATAAGAGACAGGGCTAAGTAAAGGAAGGGGATTGAGGGAAGACGGTTTGGTCTATCACTCCATCTCCCAGGAGGGCAGAGACCATGCCATTGTCATTGCTGCATCCTAGTACCCTGCTCAGTATTTGGCCCATGGTAGACAGACAGTCAGACATCTGTTGAAGAATAGACAAGAATATATATACGCGAGACTACATATTTTGCAGAGTTAACCACACGTTAAAAGAATATGGAGTAAGAATCTGAAAGGCAGAAAAATTATTCAAAATCACTAGAACTAATCACACAAAAGCTACAGTCATGTCCCTATATTCAGTCATAGCAGAAAGACTGTATACATTCATCTGGACCCAGCCTCATTGAGGTTTATGCCAAGTATGTATGGCAGAGCAGGAGAAAAAGAGCAATCATTTAAGTCAGAGAACTGAACTTCATGAGTAAGGTTTTGGCTAGAAAATTGCTATCCCCGTAAACATGTCATGATTTCCAAGGAACATGACAAAATTTCTATCAATAATGCCATAAGATAAATATTTGGCTTAATTCAAAAATAGTTCAGATCATTCTTTTATTTAAACCATTTCCCCATATAAACAAAGCATGGAAATAGCCTGGATGCTCTTCAAAAGACTCTAAAGAACTCAACGACCCATATAATAACATTATTTAACAAAATTTCTCCCAGACTATAGCAAAATAGTTTTCATTTTATTCCATTACCGCAATTTATGTGTAATATGAATACTGCCCATTTGAAGAAAAAAAAAGAAAAATCTCATAGGCCTTTAGTAATCAAAAGTTATTGCTAAACAGCATTACCAGCATAATGCTTTGTAGAAGCAATGTTTTAAATGTCAAAATTCTGAAATCTATCACATACATATCTTCAACATTTTTATACTACCTGGTGTTTTAACATATAAATACACAGCATGTACTTTTCTTAAAATGGTAAGTATATTAATTACAGGCAGTCTTGAATCCCCTTTTCTCTGAACAAAGGGTGTTTATAATCCCTATCAACTGAACTATATCAGTCACAGGCCAGTACACAGTGTAGAAAAATACTACCGAGCGGGATTGAAATAATTTTGATGTCTTTCATTTTCTATAGAAATCTCACTCATAAAATCTCACTCAAAAGAGGCTACACAAAAACATGCATCATGTGGAAAGGGTTGTTTGTGGGCTATATCGTTGCTTTCTTCAGTGCAAACATTTGCCCAGCAGAAAACTGAGTTAGGTTTCAGTTCCTTTTAAACACACAGAACACATGGTTTATGGCAACTGTTGGCACAGTGTAAAATCACAATTCTTTCAGGTGTGCTGTTCTTCCATTTCTTGCCCAAGAAACACCAGAACAATGCAGTCGTTTTCAGGCCTGGTTTGAACTGGCTGTCCTGAATCAGAAAAGCCTATGAAGAGACTTTTCCTTCAATTAATAGACTTCAGGATCTTAAGTAAAGGAAAAAGTATTTTACTTCACATGAATCAGATAAGAGTCATAAAGTGCTTTGCATTCCTTGAGGAAATGTACTATGTAATTGCTACATTCCTATAGAGCACTTTCCAAAAATGGGTATGTAGGGGCTAATACAGCTTTCAGCATTTCAGATCTTGAATGTGATGTTTAATTATTTTACTATAAAGGACAAATAATAGGAATTACTGATTCAGCAAAGATAAGCAAATAACTAAAACTACTCTTTTTATTTTTGATTCAATGCTTCATGTTTTTATATCCATGTTTCTTATTTATAACTAGCCCTAATTTAAATGTAAACTGTCTACCTAAGTTACTGAATTCTAGGATTTAACATAGCAGAAGTGAATACAGATGCATCCATATATGTGAGGGAATTCAGTCAAATATAAAGAGGAGGTACAATGAAATTTTAATTACTCAAAGTTTGCAGCAAATTCAAATGTCTTTGCAATGCTGAGGGGAAAGTAGCTGCTGTCAAAATGAACTAATTTTATGAATTAGATTGGGGGAAAAAATCCACATATTCAGGATATATCCTACAGTCATTACACACAAAAGAAGATCCAACTTTTTGCCTTCTATAAGAGACCCACCTTAGATATAAGGGCACACATGAGCTAAAAGTGAAAGGATGGACAAAGGCAGATCCAAATGCTAACCAAACGAAATCAGGGCTAGCCAACATATATCAGACAAATAAACTTTAAATAAAAAATGTCCTGAGATAAAAAAGGACATTATAAAATGAGAAAAGAGTCAATTCAAAAGGTAGATATATCAATTATAAGTACATATAGGCCCAATATCAGAGCAACCTTATAAATAAAGCAAACACTGACAGAACTGAGGAGAGAAAAAGATAGCAACACAGTAATAGTAGGAGATTGCAGTACCTCACTTTCAATAATAGATAGAATATCCAAACAGAAGATCAATAAGGAAATAGGATATGAACAACACTATAAATGAAGTGTACCTCATAAACATATCTAGAACATCTATACAATAGCAGCAGAATACACATTCTTCTAAAATGCACATGGAACATTCTCCAGGATAGACACGTTAGGTCACAAAACAAGTCTTAACAGATTGAAGAAATTTCAAATTATACCAAGTATCTTTTCTGATGATAATGGAATGAAACTAGAAATCAATTCTAGAAAGAAAACTGGAAGATTTACAGATTTGTGAAAACTACACACACTCTGGAACAACAAATGATTCAAAAAGGAAATCCAAAGGGACATTAGAAAATATCTTGACATAAATGAAAATAAAATGAAGGCACAAATTACAAAACTTATAGGATAAAACAATAACAAAATCATAAAGAGGATAAATTTACTAGACAAAAAGGGAGAGGACTCAAATAAATAAAATCATAAATGAATGAGGAGATATTATAACTGATGCCACAGAAATAAAAAGAGTTATAAGACACTACTATGAACAGTTACATGACAAAAAAAAATTGGATAACCAAAAATAGGAAAGAAGAAATGAGTAAGTTTTTTTTTAAAAAAATATAATGTATAAAGAACTGAATCATGAAGAAATGGAAAATCTGACAGATAGATAACTGTACATAGTTAAATAGTAAGGAGGTTGTAAGTAGTAAGGAGGTTGAATCAGTAATCAAAAACATCTCATCAAAGAAAAAACCATGACCGATGGCTTCACTGGTGAATTCTACCAAATAGTTGAAGATGAATTAATGCCAATTCTTCCCAATCTCTTCCAGAAAAATGAAGAGGAAGGAACAGTTCCAAAGATATATTATGAAGACAGAATTACCCTGATACTGAAGCTAAACAAAGACACAAGAAAAAAACAAAAACCAAAAACAGGCAAATATTCCTGATGAATATACATGCAAAACCTCAAAAAAAAAAAAAAAAAAGAAAAAACTTGCAAACCAACTTTGACAACATATTAAAAGAATCATATGCCATGACCAAGTGGAATTTATCCCTGGGAGGCAGATAGTTCAATATATGGAAATCAATCACATTAACAGAAAAAATGATAAAAATTACATGATCATTTCAATAGATGCAGAAAAAGTGTTTGATAAATTGCAACACACTTTCATGACAAAAGCACTCAACAAACCAGGACAGGAAAGAAATTAACTCAACATAGTAAAGGCCATATATAAGAAGTCCACAACTAATACACTTAGTAGTGAAAAACTAAGAGCTTTTTTTCTAAGATCAGGAACAAGGCATGGATGCCCACTCTCATCACTTCTATTTAATATAGTACTAAAAGTCCTAGCCAAAGGAATTAGGCAAGAAAAGGAAATAAATGGCATCCAAATTGGAAATGAATTCATATGATCTCTGTTTGCCAATGACATCATCTTAGATGTAGAAAACCATAAAGATTCCACATGCACAAACTCTTATAATGGCAAATTCAATAAAGTTGCAGGATACATAATCAACATACAAAAATCAGTTGCACATTTATACCCTGACAACAAACAATCTGCAAATTATGGAAATAATCCCATTTACAGTAGCATCAAAAAGAATAAAATACCAGGAATAAATTTAAACAAAAAGAATAAAATACCCAGGAATAAACTTAAACTTTTGCCTTAAGGAGGCAAAAGACTTACATTCTGAACACTACAAAACACTGATGAAAGAAATTAAAGAAAACACAAATAAATGAAAAGACAATCTGTGTTCATGTATTGGAAAACTTATTTAAGGTTTTATTTATTTGAGAGAGACAGAGAGAGACAGAGAGAGACAGAGAGAGAGAGAGAGAGCGCACATGAGTTCGGGGGGGAGGGGCAGAGGGAGAAGCAGCCTCCGTGTCGAGCAGGGAGCCTGACACGGGTCTTGATCCCAGTACCCTGGGATCATGACCTAAGCTGAAGGCAGACGTATAACTGACTGAGCCACCCAGGCACCCCTGAAGACCTATTGTTGAAATGTTCACAATAACCAAAGTGATCTACAGAGTCACTGCAATCCCCATCAAATCTCAATGGCATTTTTTGCCAAAATAGAATAAAAAAAATCCTAAAATTAACATGGAACCATAAAACACCCTGAATTGCCAAAACAATTTTGAGACAGAAGAACAAAACCAAAGACCTCACACATTCCAATTTCTTATTTATTTATTTATTTTTACTGTTATGTTAATCACCGTACATTACATCATTAGTTTTTGATGTAGTGTTCCATGATTCGTTGTTTGCGTATAACACCCAGTGCTCCATTCAGTATGTGCCCTCTTTAATACCCATCACCAGGCAAACGCATCGCCCCACCCCCCTCAGTTTGTTTCTCAGACACATTCTGATTTCAAAACATATTACAAAGCTTCAGTAATCAAAACAGTATGGTACTGGCATAAAGACAAACATATAGACCAATGCAACAGAGTAGAGAACCCAGAAATATACTCACACATATTTGGTCAAATGATCTTTGATAAGGGTGCCAAGATTACATTAGGGAAAGGACAGTCTCTTCAAAAAATGGTGTTGGGAAAACTAGATATTCACATGTAAGAGAATAAAACTGGACTCTTACACCATACACAAAAATGAATTCAAAATGGATTAATGGCTTAAACTTAAGACTTAAGTCCATAAAAATCCTAAAAGAAAACATAGGAAAAAAAGCTTTTTGAGATTGTTATGATCATAACAGTGAAATGTTTTCTTGGATATGACATCAAAAGCATAAGCAATTAAAGCAAAATAGACAAATGGGACTACATTAAACTAATAAATCTGCACAGCAAAGAAAACAAACAAGAGAGTATAAAGCAATCTATGGAATGGGAGAAAGTATTTGCAAACTATATTATCTGTCATGGGTTTTAATATCCAAAATATATACAGAGTACCTACAAATCAACAGTAAATAAATAACCCTACTAATAAATGGATAAATGACTTGAATAAATATTTCTCCAAAGAAGACACACAAATGACCAATCTGTATATAATATATGCTCAACATCACTAAGAATCAGGGAAACGCAAATCAAAATCACAAGGAGCTATCACTTCATACCTGTTAAGATGGCCATTGTAAAAAAAAAACAAAGAAAAAGAAAAAAAGGAAATAGCAAATGTTGACAAAGATATGAAGAAACTGGAATCCTGTGCATTGTCTGTGGTAATGTAAAATAGTGCAACCACTATGAAAAACAGTATGGAGTTTCCTTTAAAAATTTTTAAAAAATAGAACTGCCATATGACCCAGCAATCTCACTGCTGAGTATTTTTCCAAAAAACATTGAAAACAGGCTCTCAGGGAGATACTTGAACTACCATATTTATTGCAGCATTATTCACAACATCCATGAAATAGAAACAACCTAAATGTCCATCAGTAGATGAATGGATAAAAAGAATATGAGATATATACACACACACACACACACACACACACACACACACACACAATGGAATATTATTCAGCCTTAAAAAAGAAGGAAATCTTGACATATGCTGCAATATGAATGGACCTTAAGGATATTATATTAAATGAAATAAACCAGTCACAGAATGACATATACTGTACAGTTCCATTTACATGAGGTGTCTAAGGTAGTCAAACTCACACAAGCAGGAAGTGGACTGGTGGGCTGACAAGGGCTAGAGGAAGAGGGTAATTGTGAGTTGCTGCTCAATGGGTATAGAGTTTCAGTCTTTCAAGATGAGAAAGTTCTAGAAATCTGTTGTACTATAATGTGTATAGAGTTAATACCATACTACAGTTAAAAATTTAAAATTTTAAAAGGGTAGATTGCATGTTACATGTTTTTACTACAATTTTTTTAAAAGCATAAAAAAATTAGAGATGTTCAATAATTCCTTACATCCACACATATGCATACATTCATGCACAGACATATGTTTAATTTTCAGCAAGCTGCATAGCACAGTTGCTTTAGTCATTACTACAGTGCTTTCCTATAATAAATCTAACAGGCAGTTTCCTTAAAGCCTTGTTCTGTACGATTTCTGCTGTCAACATAGGTGTCTAAACTGTTTCATAGATGGAGTCTGCTTCATGCATATCTCATTTAATATTCATCAAAGCCTGGTGAGATGATAATTGTATATCTCTTTTTACAGGTAAGGAAATTACAGCACAGAATTGTTAAGTAAAGAGATAAGTAGTAGGGCTTAGATTTAAATTAGATCTGTTGAAAAGTCAAGGGTTCTATCTGAGATTTTAGCCCATGAGAAGAATTGGGCAACTTGGGAACTTGATTTGATACTATGTGACCTTGGGAAAAAAATAATCTCATTTTCACTTCTATATTTCCAGCTCATAAAATGTAATACATAAACTTAGTTATTTATATGATGGTAAGAATATAAAAAAAAAATCTTTTTGTCTTTTTATCGCCTTTAATTTTTTTTTCTTTTTTTTAATTTAAATTCAATTAGCCAACATATAAGTACATCATTAGTTTTCGGTGTAGTGTTCAATGATTCATTAGTTGCATATAACACCCAGTGCTCATCACATCATGTGCCCTCCTTAAGGTTAATTCTTTGAAAAAATTATAGAAACACAAGAATTAGTGATTGTTATTTTTGCACAATATACTTTGTACAATCTTATACTACATATATTACTTATTATTAAAAATTTCTCTTTCACACAAGTTGCTTGAGAAGAACATTTCTTATCCATTCTTTTTCTCTGTGGTACAAGTACAGTGTTACACATAATTTTGTTTTAATATACTTTTAAATAAACATTTTATATAATGTACATGTTTCCACAAACACAATTTACTACCTAAATTAAATTCTCTATCATTGGGAAAGTGATATACCATATTCTCAATGACATCCAGTATTTATGAATCTGTCATTCTTTATCTCTGGGAACTTATAAATGAGAAATGATTTCAGTTGCTCAGATAAGGTGCTTATAAATTTCTGTCATAACTGAAAAATGTGCAGGAAAACTAAAGGTCATGATTATTTCTTCTATTCCTCTAAATCAGTGAGTGTATTCTAGACTGGACAAATGCAATTGCTCAGATGTGTAAAGAATAGAAAATCTCATTATTCCTTTTTGGGAAATGCAATTAAGTCCAAAACTTACTTTAAAAACACACAGATATTACAATATTTAAACTCTTATTTAGAAAAAAAAATACTGATGACATCAAGATTTATATACTTTGGAAGGAAACTTGAAAAATGAGATTGAATTTCATTGTAAGAGTCTGAGAAAGTCTAAGAAGTTCAAAGTTATAAGTTTATACATCGTAAATATAACTTGTAAATATAAGGTACTTGTGAAGTACAATGATTTTTCTTTTGCCTCTAAATCTTGATAATGGCCTCAGCTCTACACAGGTCTGAAAATCTACAGCAGAGGTATAAAGTAGTGCCTATAAATGTACCTAAAAAATAATTTTATAAAAACTTCATGCTCTCATGATATAAATAAATGGCATCCTACAACAATGAATGAAGGCTATCATAATTTTTTCTTCACTCACCAAAATGGCACACTATGCAGAGGAAACACACGACCAGAAGTAAAAAACTGCTTAGTCAGCAAAGCTTTGATAGCCCACATGTGCCTACTTACTTAATGAGACACCCCCTGGTATAGTAACAAAAGACATTGGAAAAAGGACTTTACTGCAAAAATCATCAATGGTTTAATGTATCTGAAAATAGTATCCTCAGTAATAGTCAATTTCATTTCACTGATAACATCTATATCATAATAATTTAATAATCCTATTTCTCCTGGGGTAAAAATTATATTTTACCAGCTACAAATTTAAAAATATTTTAATATTTTATTGAATAATTAAAATATAAATGTTAAGTACTTTAATAATTTAATAACAACTATACATATATAGACATAAATAGTTGTTGTTTTGAACATTTTTTTAAATATTGAGCAACTATTCAAAAAGCAATAAAAATAGGAAGTAGATATAATATAAAACATAGAAATCAAAATTTTAAAGTTAATTTTAATACTTTAAATGTGTACATTTTTACTTAAGATTTGGTTCCACTCCATATCAACTATATATTAATGAACATTGACTAAAGATGTCATTTTTCAATGATATGATAAAGACAGGGTATATTCTCAGCATGGCAATTTCAGTTAATAATATTGTATTGCATATTTGAAAGTTGTGTAGAGAGTAAATCTTAAAAGTTCCCACTGCAAGGGAAAAATTTGTTACTATGATTGTAATGAATGTTAACTAGATTTACTGGTAATCATTCCCCAATATATACCTGAAGCTAATATAATGTTTTACGTCAATTATACCTCATTAAAAAAAAGAAGACATTTTACTCAAATTTCATTGTCAAATCATACTTCCTATGATGCTTTCTTTTGTCTTATGGATTTAATATCACAATTACCAAAAGAGTCCTATTGACAGGATTAAAACTAATGTCTTATAGTTCTCATGGTTACAATTTCAATGGGAGAGCCAAATCACTACCAAGTGTGACCTGCCATCTATCTACACTTATATGGCACTTAAAACCTTAGCAATAACCTAAATTAAATTCTTGTGGGTTAAACAAATCATGAAAAGTAAATATATTTTTAAGTAAAGATACCTGGTGATCTAAAAAATCTGTATAAATATAACCATATATATTTAATTGTGCCAAGTAGAACTTTTAATAACCTTTATATAAACTTAATATCTGCAGTCTATTTAAAATGGTAAAGATTCCCAAATTGTAAGGGATACTTCATAAAAGGGGGGGAGTTTTCCTTCCAGACAGCACATAATACATTTGAAAGCAATATCTTTTAACGGCAAAATTAAAAAATATTAAATTCAGAGATGTATAAAAGTTTTATTATAAACAAAGCCATAGATAAATGATATTGAAACTAATATATTTTAACAATTTCTTCAATATCTAATGGACAGATGCCTTTTACTAGGTCCTATTACAGAAGTCTCTAAAGAAAGTAATGTTCTAAGGTAGCTTTATTCAAATATATGGGAGGAATAGGGTAAGAATGTAATCTAACCCACACATGGGGCTGTACCTTCAATCCTAAAAAGATTTGACAGGCTGTAGGACATAAAGTTTAACAAGGTCCAACAGCTCAAGAACTAGATGTATCAATCAGTTATTGTGCGTAGGGCTTATTAGCACAGTTAAGCATGCATCTAGCAAGCTAAAACAACAACAAAATACAGCACCAATTATTAATTTCCTAGGGTAAATTTGAGTATAGGGTAGAGTTGCATTGAATCTTCTCTGCCCATTCATGTGGTATTATTTTGGATATTTCTTCAAAGCTTCGATTCTCAGATTTCTAAGTTATAAAGATTTGACATCTCGATGCCTTATATTCCCAATTTCTGAGCAAGATTCTGAGAAGCAGAGCCTTGTAACATCAATTTCTTTGGAATTTCTCCCAATGCCAATCACAAGTCATGTATTACACATATAACAAACTATATTTGCAGAAGAAAACAAAGAAAATATATCTTTTTATCTCCAGAAAATTGAATGATATTTTCTGCCATGAAGAATAAGATAAAGTATTTCCTCAATATAAAAATGTTGTAATATAATAATAATAATAGCAGGGGCGCCTGGGTGGCTCAGATGGTTAAGTGTCTGCCTTAGGCTCAGGTCGTGATCCCAGGTTCCTGGGATCGAGCCCCGCATCGGGCTCCCTGCTCCACGGGAAGCCTGCATCTCCCTCTCCCACTCCCTCCACTTGTGTTTCCTCTTTCGCTATGTCTCTTTCTGTCAAATAAATAAAAAATAATAATAATAATAGCAACTAACACCTATTGAGCACTTAATTTTGCTAGGAAATATTATACTCCCCACTTTAGAAATAAAAATAAATATAAATGATTAATGGATCTAGCCCACAACATCCACTGAACTGGTAAACATTAGAGCCAGGATTCAGATCCAGAGTGCCTGACTATAAAGCCCATGCCCTTAGCCACCACAAGATAGTATACACATTTGTTTTATTTCCATTTCTGGCTCGCATGTATCCATAACTAATTTTGGATTGGAAAGAGATAAAAAGGGTGCAACAGAGGAAGTGAAAACATCAAAATGTCATACAGAAAAGATCTAAGGAAGATCATAAAATGAAACTTTAAAACATAATAAAGAGTAAAACAAAATAAGCAAGAGCACTTCTCATTTCATGAGCTTCGTATACTCTGTATATTTCACTAAACACCACTTCTACTTCTGGGTTCACCGACTTTCACTTAAATGTGGAATTAAGAACAGACATATTATCAAGTTTTGGACTAATATTTTATGATGGCAAATTGCTCACTTTCTAAGTTAAAAATAGTAATAATAAGCCAAATTTCAAACCTCCATCACTAAAGGAATTTATAGGTGCAGATATAGAGGATAGTTAATTTCTGAACTCACCTCATTTTTGTCAGTGAAGATACATAGTTCTTATAATTGAATAGGAAAACAAGTACGTTAAAAAAATCAGAAACCAATGCATACATGTACAACCTCCCTCTTCAGGATGATCAATTACTAGTGTTTTTTTTTTACACTTACATGAATGTGCGAATACGCATGGGTATGTATGCATATGCCACTTAGATCAAATGAAACCAAATGAAAAGGACATTTCTTGGTCCTAGCATGGCCTTAAGCGGAAGGAGCCAAGCCGTGCTAGCTGCAAAGCCCCGGGCTGGAGCTAGGACCCTGACTTGGGTAGGGCAGTCAATGTCCGAACTAAAGGCAGCTGGAACCACAGACATAAGCAGCTGTGAGCTCTGGAACCATCACAGAAACAGACATTCACACAGGACTGAGTCACTTGCTCACGTTGTGGAGAAAACCAGCTATTAGCCATAGAGCATGATTTATGAAATATAACTGCATGTAACTGTGTGAAGTGACTTCCATCAACTTGCTTGCCTGTTTATCAACAACAGTAATTTGTATGTATGAGTTCATTTTGTTTCTATGCAAAGTCTAGTCGACAGAACCCTAAGGCAATCGTTCCTATCTCAGAAAGATGTGAATTGTTTGGCATTTTATGTGAGTTAAAATGAGCTCCATTGGAACAGAAATATCCACAGTCGAGGACTTATTACAACCATCAGTTAGTAAGAATCCAACAAGCAAGATTAAGGTTGTAGGCACCTTTGGGTCACTCTAAATATATTCTGGCTAGGACATTAGGTTAATATTTACTTTACTGGAGTTTTAATTCTAATTAGAAGTGGCCTTTCAGTGGGAACACATTTTGGACCCCAAAATAGGTTGGTCTCTAACTCATTAATGATTGGCATCTTTCTGTTTCCTAAGTTTTAATGTAAGAAAGCGGTTTTCAATATATTTCACTTTGGAGGGAGCCTGTGTGCATTTAAACTGGTGTTTTCTGAAAATGATGAGTGTTCTTACAAGTGGAACAAATTCATGAGGGGCAAATAGTATATGATAAACATAGAAAGATATCTTCCCTCTATTTACCTGTAATTGTTTTCATTGGTCCAGCATTTTTTTTCTCTCTCTCTCTTTTGGGTTTCCCTTAGTCTCTGCTGCTTATTTTTACAGTATACCTTTTCTCTCTGAAAAGGAGACTGTGGCTTAAGAAGTGGACCAAAGTTAGACATGATAAAATGCAATAACAGAAAATAACACAAGACAGCCAAAAACAGTGTTTGCTTTTAACAAGTTACAGGTGGTTTAAATAACCTGGCATTTGAAGGACAGATGTAGACAGAATTATTTCAAAAGAATTAAAAGCTCTTTAACAGAGTTGTGGGTTTTGAGGGGAAAAAAGAGAGAGAAAGAAGACAGAATAAGTTCACTGGACCTAGAGGGCTCTAGAAATAGCCCACCAGAGAAATGGTAAAACTAAACACAGGAGGCAATGAATAGGAAACAGGAAGATCAAACTGAAGGAAAAAGAACCTCAACTCTTTTGGCTGGCATAGAGGCTTAGTACAGAAGACTAATTAGAGAGTTTCCTGAGAGCTCATTTAGTGGCTGCTTAGCTTTTATTGGGATAGCAACTTCCCACCAGCTAGAAGAGGATACCTAAACTGGGAAGGAAGGCCTCTCTTCCCAAAGCCTAGAGCTGGAAAAGAGCCTGGTCCAGAAGCAGTGTTTAAGATGAAGGCCTAGGGGCACCTGTGTGGCTCAGCCAGTTAAGCAACTGACTCTTGGTTTCAGCTCAGGTCATGAACTGTTATGGTCGTGGGATGGAGCCCCAGCGGGCTCCACGCTCAGTGTGAAGTCTGCTTGAGATTCTTTCCCCCTCCCCTTCCCTCCCCCTCTGCTTCTCCCCCCGCCACTTGTGCATGTGCACACGCGCATGCGTACTCTCTCTCAAATTAATTTTATCATAATTAATTAATTAAAATAAAATAAAATCTTTAAAGATGAGGGCCTAGAACTGAGGAAAGGGAAATAGAGAAGTGTCCCCAAACATACTGTTAAACATCGCATGCCTGCATCTACGTATAACCAAGTAACTACACCTGATTTACTACAAGCAAATGTAGCTTGCATACTGTGATTTCCTCCCTCTGTGAGAAGAAAGGTCCAGGGACTTAAAGCATGGCACTGGACCCCTGGGAGGCAAAGATGGAAAAAAGCACACATAGGCACCAAGATGCCTCCTTTCGGCTCCCAGCTGATGGGGATAAAAAATTATCACTAGATTCACACCAACGAGGATTCCAGACAAAAGCTTCCAGTCTACAGACACTTCCTCCTTCAAAGATCCTCTGTCCCACTGACATCCTGGCTCACCTCCTTCAGGCAGTTGAGGAAACAAGACCAACAGGCCTTCAGGAGCTCCTGCCCCTCGGTTGTCCCTAACACCATGGCCGTGGCCACCAAAAGATCAGATCCTAGTTGTAATTCCCTCCAGTCTGTAAGCTGAAATTTCAAGCTCAGTTCAAAGTTCTTGCCCCTTCTCACAGATGTCAGAAGAGATGAGAAAAGAAAATTCGCACAATACTCTTTTAAGTTTTGACCAATTCCCCTGAAGTCAGGGAAGGAAAACCATAACCAGATAACAAAGAAAAACCAGGAATTTCCCTTGAGACTCCTGATGCACAGACAATAAAAGGCAGGGCAGAGGCCACGGCTTTAAACAAACAAACAAACAAAACCTTTCTACTTCCATCCATTAGCATGGGGTTAGACCACATTAACAAAAGTGAAGACCATATGAATTTCTGTGGCTCACACTAGTAATTCTAATGCAAAATCACAAAGGAAATGCAGATGACTGAGAGATTCTAAGTGGGTTTGATGTTTCACAAGATACAAAGCACTCAAATAATTTTGTTGTGTACTGAGCTGGTTCCATCAGCAATTACTTCCAAAACACACAATTTTCAGTTACTTCATTTCTTTGAGAAGAGCAAAGTGACATAGTATTTGAAGACTATTTGAATTCAGTTTGTTGTTTTATAAGGTCATTGGTTTGGGACGGATTCAAGAAATATCACAGTACAAAAGTTCTGACCAATAAAAATTGAATAAAAATTCTTAGAAATAATTTTTTAAAACTACGTTTAAAGGTAGCTGCCAAAAAAGGAAAACCCTACTCAAAGAAATTTTGCCAAGCATATTAGATTAGTTCATTTAATCCACTGCCAAAAGCTGGAACAAGGAAAACACTTTGATTGTTTCTAGAAATATAAGTAACATGAAGTGCTATTTTTCTAATGTGTCAGTGGAATTCTATGAAGATTCAAGAAAGCAGAAACAAAGAACTCAAGTCTTTATCTATGTGCATGCCAGAAATACTCTTTCAGGTCTTTGTTCTCTAAAAAGTACAGAACAACATCTCTACTAATTTGTTCATTAGATTACAATTATGTAATATATTTCCAATCATTTTTAAGTAATTTCTACTGGCACCTATGGGGGGGGTGCATAAATCACATTAACATCCATTTTCCAGATGTAAAAATTGGTACAGAGGACACATGAGTTTCAACATCACAAAGAACATTGGCAGATTCAAACTTGAACTCAGTTTTCCACTCCTGGTTTTAATTCACTGGATTGGTAAAGAGCAGGGCATCCAAAATGTTAATTACTTGACAAGAGCTCCAAACAGTTGCCCAGAATCAAGTCCAGGAAAACTCAAAAGTTTTAGATTCACAAGCTAAGTCTCTGTTTGGATTTGTAATTTTTGCTTCATAATTGAGAGAGTCCACACAAAAGCATTTCATTTCTGAAGTGATTTCAAGTGTTTTGGAGAGAGATGAATCTTTTAATGATTTGTAGTATCTTATGTTTGGAATACATTAGGATATTTAAAAGGAAAAATGCACACCCTAATAGGAATAATCATTGGCTGACTTGTTGTTGTTGTTCTTGTTAGGAACTATTAAATAACTATTGGCTTTCAAAATGCAGCTTTCTAAGACATGAACTACTATAAAAACAAGTTACTTTAAAAAGTAGTACAAGCTGATATTTGTCTTCACTGGTGCCCAAAGGAGGTCCACTAGAAAGCTCAAGAGTCTATATAGTTCGTCCTGGATTCACATCATATAACTGGATCTACAGAGTTTGGCTCAGCCTTCCATACTGGCAAACTGAACAGAGACAGATTCATAGACAGTTTGAAAACATACATGGAAGGAAAACATAAACCTTTTAATTAAAACAAAATTTACTGAGTGTTTGCTCCATGTCAGACACAATGCTAACTGCTGGAAATACAAAATCAATTTTGAGAAGGCTGCAATTTAGCAAGAGGGTTGGACAAATGCAATACAGGGTACTTGCATTCAAAAGCCCTTTGTCAGACTATGACAATGGGCATGTTACCTTATTTCTCAATACCTCAGTTTTTAAATTGTCAAAAGCATATATACCTAACGCCATTTTTAAGTAAGCAGACATTTCATATGTGGAGTTTTTATAGTTTAAAACACTATGTTTGATGTGATCCCTTGCTGTACTTAGCAAATATCTTTACAGCACCTAAAATACTTCATTGAATTTATATAGACGAATACCTTACTTTATTGCACTTCGCTTTACTTCATTTCATAGATAATGTTTTGTTTTGTTTTTTATAAATTGAAGGTTTGTGGCAACCCTGCACTCAGCAAATCTCTCAGCACCGTTTTTTGTTGTTGTTGTTGTTGTTTGTTTTTTCAACAGCATGTGCTCACTTCCTATTTCTATGTCACATTTTGGTAATTCTTGCAAGATTCTGAAGTTTTTCCTTGTTATGATATTTGTTATGGTGATCCATGATCAGTGATTTTTGATGTTATTATTGTAATTCTTTGGGGCACCACAAACCACCCCCAGTTTAGACAGTGAACTTTAATGTTGTGTGTTCTGACTACTCCATCTATGGGATCATTCCCTATCTCTCTCCCTCTCCTTGGGGGAGACAAAACAATATATTGAATTAATTCAACTAGGAATCCCATTCCTTGAGACAAAACAGTATATTGAATTAATTCAATTAATAACCTTACAATAGCTTCCAAGTATTCAAGTGCAAGGAAGAGTCACACATCTCTCACTTTTAATCAAAGCTAGAAATGATGGAGCTTAGTGAGGAAGGCATATGGAAAGCCAAGCTAGGCTGAAAGCTAGGCCTCTTGTGCCAAACAGTCAGCCAAGTTGTGAATGCAAAGGAAAAGTTCTTAAAAGAAATCAGAAGTGCTACTCCAGTGAACACACAAATGATAAGAAAGCAAAGCAGCCTTATTCCTGATATGGAGAAAGTATGAGTGGGCTAAATAGGAGATCAAACCAGATACAACAGTCCCTTAGGCCAAAGCCTAAGGCTGTCTTCAATTCTGTGGAGGCTGAGAGAGGGGAGGAAGGTGCAGAAGAAAAGTCTGAAGCTAGCAGAGGTTGGTTCATGAGGTCTAAAGAAAGAAGGCACCTCCCTAACATAAAAGAGCAAGGTGAAGCAGGTAGTGCTGATGTAGAAGCTGCAGCAAGTTATCCAAGATCTGCTAAGATAATTAATGAAGGTGGCTACACTAAACAACAGATTTTCAATGTAGATGAAACAGCCTTCTATTGGAAGAAGATGCCATCTAGGACTTCCATAACAAAGAAGTCAATGCCTGACTTCAAAGCTTCAAAGGACGGGCTGACTCTCATATTAGGGGCTAATGCAGCTGGTGACTTCAAGTTGAAGACAATGCTCATTTACCATTCTGAAAGTCTGAAGGCCCTTAAGAATTACACTAAATCTACCATCTGTGCTCTATAAATGGAACGAAATCTGGATGACAGCGCATTTATTTACAACATGGTTTACTATTTTATGCCCACAATTGAGACCTACTGCTCAGAAAGTAAGATTCCTTCCAAAATACGACTGCTCATTGAAAATGCACCTGGCCACCCAAGAACTCTGATGAGGATGTACAATAAGATTAATATTGTTTTCATGTCTGCTCACACAACATCCTTTCTGTAGCCCATGGGGTCAAGGAGTAATTTCACCTTTCAAGTCTTACTATTTAAGAAATCTATTTTGTAAAGTCATAGGTACCATAGATAGTGGTTCCTCTAATGGATCAGGGCAAATTAAATTGAAAATCTGCAGGCACCTGGGTGGCTCAGTCGGTTAAGTGTCTGACTCTTGATTTTGGCTCAGGTCATGATCTCAAGGTTGTGAGAGAGTGCCCTGAGTTGGGCTCTGGGCTGGGTATGGAGCCTGCTTATGACTCTCTCTCTCTCCCTCTGCCCCCCACTTTCTCCCTCTCTCTCTAAAAAAAAAGAAAGAAAGAAAGAAAGAAAAAAAGAAAGAAAGAAAGAAAGAAAGAAAGAAAGAAAGAAAGAAAGAAAGAAAGAAAGAAAAAGAAAAAGAAAAAGAAAGAAAGAAAGAAAAAGAAAGAAAAAGAAAGAAAGAAAGAAAGAAAGAAAGAAAAAGAAAGAAAGAAAGAAAGAAAGAAAGAAAGAAAGAAAGAAAGAAAGAAAGAAAGAAAGAAAGAAAGAAAAAGAAAGAAAGAAAGAAAGAAAGAAAAAGAGAAAGAAAGAAAAAAAGATGAAGAAAAATTTCTGGAAAAGATTCACCATTCTAAATGCCATTAAGAACATTTGTGATTCATGGGAAGACGTCAAAATATCAACATTAATATTAACAGTTTGGAAGAAAGTGATTCCAACCCCCTGGAGGACTTTGAGGGGTTCAAGACTTCAGTGACAAAAGTCATTGCAGATGTGATGGAAAGAGCAAGAGATACAGAATTAGAGATGAAGCCTGAAGATGTGACTAAATTGCTGAACTCTCATGATAAAAATTTAACAGATGAGGAGTTGCTTCTTGTGGATGAGCAAAGAGAGTATTTTTTTTAAATAGAATCTACTCCCAGTGAAGATGTTGTAAAGACTGTAGAATTAACAACAAAGGATTCAGAATATTATATAAACTCAGTCAATAAAGCAGCAACAGGGATTGAGAGGAATGACTCCAATTTTGAAAGAAACTTCACTCTGGGCAAAATGCTATCAAAGAGTATCACATGTTACAGAGAAATTGTTAGCATCAAAGGAAGACTCAGTCTATGTGGCAAACTTCATTGTTGTCTTATTTTAAGAAATTGTCACAGTCACCCCAACCTTCAGCAGATACTACCCTGACCAGTCAGCAGTCATCAACATCAAGGCAAGACCTTCCACCAGCAAAAAAGATTATAACTCACTGAAAGCTCAGATGATGGTTAGCATTTTTTAGTAATAAAGCATTTTTAAAATTATGGTATATACTTTTTTTTAGATCTTACACTATTGTTCACTTTATAGATTACAGTACAGTGCAAACATAACTTTTATATGCAGTGGGAAACCAAAAAATTCATTTGGCTCACTTTACTGCAATATACACTTTATTGTGGTGGTCCGGAACTAAGCTCATAATATCTCTGGGGTACACCTGTAAATACTGTTCGCCTCCTCTCTTTTGCATGTCTCTTAAAGGTACTGGATGTTTATAAACTCAGTGCCTTATAGAGTAGATACATAGTAGGCACCCAGTCACTGTAGATGAATGGATTTTGAAGCATCAAGGGAAAGAAATCAAAACTACTTGGCAGTAAAAGAAAAAAAGGTAGAATTCAAGCTGGTCGCTGAAAAAGGGAGCAGGAGTTTAGTAGGTAAACAAAGGAAACTAAAACACCCCAAATAGGTAAAACATACATACACAGACCTGCTTACAATCAGGATGCAAAAAGAGTATACTTTTTCTCTCCCGGGGCTTCTCATCTGGGTCTGTTATACCTTTTGATTTCTAGCATGGAAAAACGGATCAGGACTAGTCAAGGTAATCACAGTAACTCACCTCTAGCAGGTCTTAGATTCTGCACAATAAAACTCGCGTTTCAAAGCAGGTCTCAGTAATGGTTGGAGAGGACAGGTCAACATGTCGGGTTGGCCCCTAATTTGAAGAAAGCCTTTAATATGTGTAATGAGAAAAGTATCTCAGAGTCTTTGAACAACTTTTGGGAGATATAGTATGCACTTCCAGAAGTTTAACTCACTTATTAAAGTTACATTATTTTGGGGGGGGGCTTCATAATGGAGATCTGTTATGTTAATTTAGTTCCCCAAAATGATTAACTAGGCTCTCTGGAGTAGTTTGCACACTGATAGGTCTACCTGAAATTTCATCAACTTTTTATTAATTCATGTCTCTTGGCTACACAACAGGGTAATCTTCTTTGATTTGAGGTATGAATCATGAACGCTAGAGGTTGTTTAATAATAACTGTCTTGTCTTTAAAAAATAATTATATTCTCTCAATTACAGATATCATGGACTGTAAGCCATGGTCTATTATAATAGTTTTGGAAGGAAAACCAATCACAGTGGATAAACACATCAAAGACTCATTCCAAATGAAGACATAAATACATGTGAAAAAATATGCAACTTAAAATCAGAAATAAGATGGTTATTGTATCTGAAAATTCATAAGACTAAAGAAAAAAACAGGAACTGTAATCCAGGTGTAAGAAATCTCCATTATTAATAACAGAAAGCTCTACATCCTCAATCTGTGGCTAGGACAGAAGCTCTGTGATGGCATAAATTTGGACTGTTTGTTACCAGCACTTAGAACAGTACCTACGATTTCAGAGGGGCTAAATCCATCCCTGATCCAGGGGCAGCAAATGACCCAGGTGAAACCAACTAATGCAGTCCATCTGGCTGGAGCTGCTAATAACCATATGTATCTTCTTCTTTTTTTTTTTTTTTCCCAAGAATCTGTGCCCAAGAATGGAACCACACAGAGAAAAGTAATGCTAAGAACCGCAAAGACAACATCCTAAAAATACAATTTTAGGGAATGGGTCTAAAGCCATTTCATAATTTTAAATTTCCAAGTTTTGTTAGCCAATATATTCCCTTTCAATTTCAAGCTAGCAGGAGCTTATTTTTGTCATTTCTTTCACTATCATGAAAGAGTCCTGCATAATACACACTCAAATATGACAAAGATACATTCACCTTTAGACTAACAAAGAAATAGGGTTAGGATAACATCAGGGTAGCAATAAGATTTCTCCATTCTGCTTATCACTATCTTTTGCACCTTAAAATGACTTACTATCTTCTTTTTTTTTCCAACATATAATGTATTCTTTGTTTCAGAGGTACAGGTCTGTGATTCATCAGTCTTACAAAAATGACTTACTATTTGCTATTAAGTTTCTAAAACAGTATTGTAAAATCTTTCATTTCACAATATAAACTAGATTTAAATTCAAATATCCTAGAAAGAAATAATGCTATTCCAGAAACTCACATGTGAGTTGAATATTACTAGACGGGTGAAGGGTCTTTGATCTGAGGGGAGGATGGAGAGAACAGACAGATGAATAAATCTTTGAAATGTGGGAAATAAAAAAGTTCCTATACATCTTCTCTAGTGCATTTACATTTTTTTGTCTTTGTTTTTGTTTTATCCAGTCTAGTTTACTAATGTCCAGTGTGTTAAAGTGGAGTCCAGTTCACTCCACTAGAGCAAATATCAAGAGTTGGCTTTTTATTTTTATTGTTGCCCTTAGCAATTAACAATGATGGGAATATCCACACTATTAACAGGAACATTTTCCTCTGGGGGGAAAAAAAAAAAAAAGATGATATGTTTTGCTTTCTACGAGGCAATTTTTGTGGAACGGCATAAAATTTTTTGAGGATTTAAGAGCAACAATTACCGGATTATCATGGGATTTCCAAAGCATGTGTACCTAATGCTAGCTTGGAAATCAAGCAAATAGGAATCAGGACTGCTTGACTGAATAGCATTTGGGATAAGGCAGCTTTCCTTTGTGCTTCAAAATGTAAGCTCTGTTAACAATATCTTATAAACTCCAGATTGGCACTACTGCTACTAATCCAATCTATGTGAATCACTTGCCAATTATTTTTAAGTATTGCACATGCACACACATATTTCTAACCTTAAACCTTTTAATAGCTTTTTAAACATTCAAACTAACAGAGAAAAAAGTTCTTTATCCAATATAAAAGTGACAATGAACAAAAGATATGAAAATAGAATAAAGAAGATCTTCAGCTGCACATCCTTTTAAATGTGTTCATTCAATACATGTTTCATTCATCTTCCATGGCTCCAATTAAACTCAAAATGGTAGTCATCTCATCAAAATCATCCACTTCACTCCTCCAATGTTACAAGTGAGAGAAATGTTACAAAGAGAAGTCAAATGTGGTGTAGAAGGTCATGCAAATGATGACCGGCAAGGCAAGGAGTAGTATTAAAATCAAATCCAGTAAACCAACAGTCTTTCTACCTCCGTGGCATTTTTCAGTGGTTTACATTGCAGAGAATATCACTGTTTTCATCTGTTCAGCATTCTTCTACTGACAGGATCTCATTTTCATTGGAGAATTACTGCCTTCTCATTGATTTTTAACTTTGTGGAATTGTCAAAAAAGGAATTCTACTCTCTCCTGACCTAGGTGTGCACATATGGCTGAAAGCAGGCCAATTAATTCTCTCAAAAATTTGAACCATCAATGTTGTAGAATGGAAAATGTTACAGATACTTTGAAAAATTTGGGCAGTTTCTTATAAAGTTAAACATGCCTTTCCATATGACCCATTAAGCTTATGCTTAGATCTTTATCAAGATAAATAAATATATGTCCACAAAACAATCTGTATGGAAATGTTCACGTAAGCTTTATTCAGAATAGCCAAAAACCAGAAAGGACCCAACTACCCACAACTGATAAATGGATAAATTGTAGTAAATTCATAAAATTGAATATTATTCCACAATAAAAATAAACTACTGATATATGCAATACATGGATGAATCTCAACAATATGCTAAATGAAAAGAACAGACATACAATCTTATATAGTATATGAGTCCATTTATATGACATTATGGGATAAAATAAAACCTTCAGGGACAGAAGAAAGATCAGCTGTTGCCAGGGGCTAGAAAGGGTTCTAGAAGGGGACTGACTTCAAAGATGCACAAAAGAAAGTCCTTGGGATTAAGGAATGTTCTATATCTGGGTTGTAGAGTAGATAATAGAACTGTATATATTTTATCAAAACTTTTTAAAAAACTATACAGTTTAAAAATGACTTTTATGTATGTACCAATAAACCTGTTGTCAAAACAATTTTTAAAGGAAAAAAAAGGACATTTTTCAGATAAACAAAATTGAAGGCAGTTGGTCACCAGCAGACCATCACATTACAAGAATTCTGAAAGAAAATGTTCAGACTGAAGGGAAGTGATACCACAGAAAATTCAAATTTACAGAAAGAAATAAAGAGAAATGAAAATTTCTGACATGCAGGTAAACATAAAATACTATATTTTCCTATTAATTTCTTTAAAAGGCACTTGTTTATTTGAAGCAAAAGTAATAATATTGTATGGTGGAATTTTTAATGTTTATAGAACTAAAATATATGAAAATAGCACAAAAAATAGGAATAAGAGAAATGTACTTTTATATGGTTGTTACATTTTATATAAAGTGATACAATATTAACCATAAGCAGACTGTGACAGTTAAGGATGCAATCCCTAGAGCAACCACTAGACAAAGAAAATTGGAAAACTATTGAAAAACAAAAGAGCCAGTAAACGAATTATAATAGTAAAAAAAAAAAATACTAAAATTTGATTAATCTGAATGAAACCAGGAAAAGATCTGAGAAAATGCATGTAGCAAATAGAAAAGTAAGAGATAAAATAAACTTATCCCAGATGTAAGAATAAATACAATAAATGTAAATGTACTTAATATTCCAATGAAAGGCGGAAAGTGTCAGGATTAAAAGGCAAGACTAAATTATATTCTCTGCGGGGCGCCTCAGAGGCTCAGTCAGTTAAGCGTCTGCCTTTGGCTCAGGTCATGATCCCATGGTCCTGGCATCGAGTTCTGCATCGGGCTCCCTGCTCAGCGTGGAACCTGCTTCTCCCTCTGCCTGCCGCTCCTCCTGCTTGTGCTCTCTCTCTCTCCCTCAAATAAATATATAAATCTTTAAAAATAAATAATAATATTCTCTGCAAGAGACAGACTTTAAATAGAAAAAAAGAGGAAATAAAAAAAGAAAAACAAATTAAAAGGTTATGTTATGCAAACAGTAAGCATATAATACTCAAACTGAAAGCAAGTATGACTATATTGATGTCAGACAAAGTAATCGTCAAGACAGAAAGTATCACTGGAGTTAAAGAAGGATATTTTGTACTGATGAATGGGTCAATTAATCAAAAAGACAGAAAAATCCTAAATGTGCATGTACCTAATTACAGAATTTCAAAATGCATAAACCCATAACTGAAAAATAAAGGGAGAAATTAATGAATTCATAATCATAGTTGGAGATATTAATACCCTTCCCTTCATAACTGACAGAACTAGAAAAAGTCAATAAGGATATAAAAAGAATGAACTTTATCAACTAGCTTGACTTAATTGATGTACACAGAACATTATGCTCAGTAACTAAAGAATACATATTTTGTTCCGCATGCACATGGGACATTCACCAAGGTAAACCATATGCTGGGCCACAAAATGTGTTAAGAAATTTTAAAAAATAAATAAACCTCACAAAATATGTTCTCTGACCCACTAAAATAACCGAATTTTAGGAATCAGTAAGATATATATCAAAACCACTCAAATTTGGAAATTAAACAAATCTCTCTTTAAAAAAAAAGATGATGAAATCACAATGGAAACCAGGCAATATTTTAAACTCAAGGATAATATAAATACTACACAGAAAAATTTGTGCAATGCCGCTCCAATAGTGATGAGGGAAATTTATACATTTTAAATGCTTACTTTAGAAAAGATGGTTTCTAACTTAAGCTAGAAAAATCAGAAACTTAGAGCAAATTGTTTTCTCTTACTAGACTATCATCTCCACCACTTTTTAACTTGTAAATTCCTGCTCATCTTGTACATTCCAGTTCAATGATAGAGCTTCTTTTGGGAAGCCCTTAATTCCTAGCTAATTGTTCCCATCTCTGCTTAAGCTCTTAGCACATGTTTTATTTCTTAACTTATTGCCCTGTATATGATTTTATTCCCTGCATTCCAGTCTGTAACTTATTTCAGGAAAGGCATAACATCTTACTACTCTTATTTAGAATCTAGGATGTTTGTCATAGGATCTGCCATCTATAGGCACTTATAAAATATTTATTGAATACAAGAATGATTAAGGGAATGAGAGTGAAATGCAAATCCATTCATTCATCCAGAGTGAAATGCAAATCATGAGTGTACATGATTCTGAAACAATGAAAATACGAATAGGACATTTCTGCCAGGTTAAAATGTGAGAAATGGGAACTTGAGTCCAAAAAACCAAAAATAAAATATTACCATCTTCATTTTAGAGATGAAAAATTGAGAAAGAAGATTAAGCAACTTGGTCCTCGTTATAAACTCACAAGCAATTGGGATTTGTATCTAGGACGGTCTGACTCCAATGTCCCTAATATTAGCTACTGCGTTTAGTCAGTTAGGTGCAGCCATTTTCAACCTGTCCATTACTATCAGGAGATGCCGCAACACAAGATTGAGGGCAGCTACAGCGAGAGGCAAGAAGAGGTAGCTGATGAGACATTGATGGTGCCTCTAGAGTCACAGAGGGGCTGGGACAGTAATGGGCTCAAGGAAAGCCTTAAGAGAGAGGTGACTGGTAGGTCAAAGTCTGTGGGAGTTAATTATACATCCCAGGCTCCCCCAGGGCAGAAGACTTACACAAGATATCAACATGTGCTGCTTCTCTGGGAGAAGGAAACTGGGTCAGAGGCAGAGAAATGTAGCTCTGCAATAAGGTGAAAAGCCCAGCTGCTAGAGGTAGGATACCAGCAAGAGGTTTTCAACTGTATCACCAAAGATGAAGCTAATGATCCAAACATATGCTGATTTTGATCCGGTAGTGGTTGGAAACAGAGAATGTGCATGAGCCAAAATCTATAACCAAGCAGGAGTTAGTGATAAAGCATGCTCATTTCTAACATGGGTCATATTCAAAACAGCATTAGATTATAAACCGGTGAACAGGTAAGTGTAGGAAGTCTAATGCCTACACACCACTCCATGTCATTATTTACTCATCCAGCAAATTCATTTGTATCTATCATGTCTCAGACGCAAGGATAATCACCAGAGATAGTGGGAAGAAAGAAGCATGGTCCTTGCACTAAAGAAGCTCAGAGTCTTGGCACATGTCAGAAAAGAGAATGAATAAGAGCATCGTATCATGCGCCTTCCTAAAGGAAAAAGATTCTTACCCAGCAGCAATAGAGAAAAGGAACTTTAGGTATGTTTCAGAATTTAAAAAGTATCTTCAGGACAAGGGCTATGACTTGCCAAAAAATCTTTTACTTAGGATGGAGCCAGTGCTGATGATTAGGAAGCTAGAGGTTTCTAAAATCAGGAAGCACCTAGCTAAGAGACTTTCTGTGTTGGTCACAGCTCCTACAGAAAATTCAGAGAGCAACGAATGGCCCGCAAGCCCTTATTTACTATTTTAGATACTGAGCTCTTTGATGGAAAAGTGTCATATCTCATACCGAAGAGCAGACGTGGAATCATCTAAAAACTCCCCTTATTAGAGTTCTCATTCTGTGAAAGATACAATAGCTCCATGTGTAGCCCCCACTTTCCATTATACACCTAACGTTCCAATCCGAGGACATGGTAATAAGAAGCTAGCCGCCTAGAAAAGAATTCACTCTGGGATGAGGTTGCTGTCCCAGCATGCGTTACTGAGAATGTACCAGCCATGGAGAACGGTGCCTGAGGTAGAGGCAGCACAAGGAGAAATGTGAAAGAGCAGGTTAGGATGGACAACTTTGTGCTCCTTATTTAACCTCCCAATTTTGCCAAAGGCTAACCTGATGTATTAATCATCTCTTGTAATTTACAAATTACCACAGCCTTTGAGACTTAACACGTTTATTGTTTCACAATTCCCATGGGGCAAGAGACCAGGCAGAATTAATTTACTGGAACCTCTGTTTCAGATTCTCTCACAGGGCTGCACGGAAGGTGTTGACCAAGGCCAGGGTCCCATCTGAAGGCTCAGATGGGGAGAAATCTGTCTCTGACCGCACACGGTTGTTGGCAAAATTCAGTTCCTTGTAGGCTGTTCGACTGAGGGCCTAATTTTTTTGCTGGCTGTTGGCCAGAGCCCTTCCTCCCCCTTAGTTCCCTACCACATGAGTCTTTCTAACATAGCAGCTTGTTAGCATCCGATCATCTTATTCAAAACAGTACTGGGAATGGTGGTATATGGGCAAAGGATGCCTTTTTAGGCTACAGTCCCAGACTGTGTGGATGGTAGCAAATCTTTTCAGGAAGTAGTGGCTTTTTTAGAATTTTAATTTCTATATTGATGAAATGACAGTTTGTCAGTTTTACATTCATTCATTTAACAAATATTTATTGTTTTAAGGGCATTGTTTTAAGTTTAGGAAATATATTGGCATCCAAATGGACAAAGCCCTGTCTAAAACCTTACAAGGGAGAGCCTCTGTGATGATTTAGAGGTGTGATAAGAGGTTACGTTTACTGTGTGACTACTGCATGCCAGTCAATGAGCTAAGTGCTTTGCATGTATTTTATCTTTAAATATCTCTTCAACTACATACATTATATAATAACCTTGAATAGCAGATACTATTTTATATCCTGTTTGCAATAACCTGTCGGTGGTAGAATAAGTGGTGGGGTATGTGTTTTGATCCCTGGTCTTTTTGATTCCAAAGTCCCTAATTTTAACTATACACCACATTTGGTTCAGAAAGCTATTAGGTGGGGAAAGATGAGACTACAAATAGAAAAAAGACCAAAGATTAGCCATTGACAAAGACTGATCAAACCTTAAACAGGTTGCTTGCTCTGACGCTGCTGTTTGACTAGGACTCATCCTTGGTCCCTGCCTTCAGTCTGCCTGGTCCAGTTGCAGAAAGAATCCCCCTATCCCTGATGTCTCCTCTTAGTCTTCTTCATGCACTGATCCCTCACCCTGCTCCTTGGCTATAAATCCCGAGTCATCATTGCTATATTAAACGTTGAGCCCTATTTCTCTCCTTATTGCAATAGTCCACATTGAATTCTTCCATACTATTCTTTTCTAATTTTATTTTATTATGTTACATTAGTCACCATACATTACATCATTAGTTTTTGATGTAGTGTTCCATGATTCATTGTTTGCGTATAACACCCAGTGCTCCATGCAATACGTGCCCTCCTTAATACCCATCACCGGGCTAAACCCATCCCCCACCCCCCACCCCTTCCATACTATTTTAACAAGTGTCTGAATAATTTTTTCTTTAAAAAATATTAAGTATCTAGGAGGGCTAGTCAAACTGAAGACAGCTCAAGGAGAGACCATCCATATTAAAGATGGCTTTCATCTGTCAACACATGGGCTAGACACTGAAATTAGTTGTGAAGGTTTGCATGCATGACAGATTATAGCTTCAAAAGACAAAGGGACTCCATTTATAACCATCCATGGGGTAGAGAATATTTGCCATGACACACTGAATAATAAAATTCTATTTCAAGTCCTAGGATTATAGAAAATAAAACAGGGATATATATAGGAATAGAGATCACAGGTATCATAAAGCTTGATACCAAAGATGGAATAGGGGATTGTGTTGCTATAGCAAAACCCCAGGGACCTGCAAGGTGTCCCAATTATCCTATTAGAGCAATTGTGTCAGTTGGGATTAAAGATTATAAGCAGAGACAAATACTCTATTATTTGAAGGACATTAAAAAGGCCACAGAGAAAAGGAAAATGAATGGACTTCTATGGTCCAAAGGTCATTGAGCATGAGGACTGTTTGAGAGAAGAGTAAAAGTACAGAGTAGGAAGTAGAGTGGGTAATTTTGTGAGGATGAACTACAAGGACAAGAAGTCTATGAACCTGGTGTCCCCAAAGGTAATAAGGTGTGTGGAAGATGGTAACAGGTGTTGCCCCATGTCAGAAGAATGCATAGAATAATTTGTTCAAACCCAAGATTACGCCAACACAGTATGAAGGGCTAGTAGGATTTCCCATAGTCTAGTAGGATTTCCCATAGTCCACAGCAGGCAACCAGAAACCATAATAAGAAACAAGTTGTCATTGAAGGCACCTCCCCCTTGGTGATTTCATGGTCAGGGTGGAATGGCAGTTTCACAACATAGTCATTCAACTGATACTAGATAATGATGTTGGTCCATATGATTTCTAGATTACAGACTGGATTATAAGAGACAGAGGTTTGTAGATGGAAAGGATGACAAGATTTTCTCATGACTTGGTATTCGGGCTCCTGGGCTGAGACACTGGTATAGTGTACCTGCTCATGGGATATAGGAATCTAGAAGTTGCACCTTGGGATTCTCTGTGGCTTGGACCCTGACAAGGTCTCTTTACCTTCTCCTTCTCCATGCTCTGGACACTCTGGCTTTCTTTTTGTCATTTGGAAGGCCTTTGTATATACGCTGTTCCTCTAACAAGAATGCCACCATTTTTCTTCCACCATATCTGCTTGGTTAACTTTTATTTGTCTGATTTTAACCCAGATATAACTTGTTCAGAGAAGCTTTCACTGACCTCCCAGGTTAGGTCAGGTCTCCCTGTTGCTATGTTCTTAAAATTATGAGCTGTGTCTTTATAGCCTTACCATAATTGTAATATAATTTCTGTGATTCCTTAATTAACATCTGTGTCTCACAATAGATTTTAAAGCTTTATAAGGGCAGAAACATATTCTTGTTTTTTTTTAAATTTATGTTTTTGCACATTATCTTATACCACAATATCACTCAAAAACAACAAAAAATGAACAGCTGAATGAGTTAATGAAATAATTACTACACCTTTATATAAAACCTAAACATGCTTCTTTGTTCTAAGCAATCACTGTAGCTCACAACAATCACTAAATAATGGCGCTGGATGGTGATGGGAAGGGGCTCTTAGACACACTATGAGTAGTACACAACGCCAGCTTCAAAGTATATGGTACACCATGCTCAGTAAAGTGCTTCAACAAATTCATTTGATCCTTAACACAATCCTGTAAGGATTGATAATATCATTTATTTATTACAAATTTGGAATACTAAGGCTTAGAGAAAAAATGATTTACTTAATGCCATAAAGCTATTAAATGATAGAGCAGTGCCTCTAACTCAAGTGGCTTGAGTCTTAATCCATTCAAAATAGCTACAATAAGTCCTTAGTACATACAGTAAAACCATAAATGTAAAATATTTCATTATGAATTTCTCATGTAACATTAAAATATAATTATAACCCCATAAAATAAGATACTCACTGTATGAATAGATATATTTTATACTTAGTATCCTGGGTACTCCTTTTCTTGTCTTTCCTTTATATATTCCAATGTTTACTGAGATACAATTTTAGGCACAGGTAGAAAGGTAGTAGGTCCCTATCTTTAAAGGGACTCAGAGTTTAATTTTAAAACGACATAAGGAAGTGATCTTAGAGCCTAAGTGGTTTGAATTCTGACACATATGATTGCAAATCCTAGCTCCTTCATTTATTAGCTGTACGATGTGAAGCAAGTTACTTTCTGAGCTTCAACGATCTCATATATAAATGATGATATAATAACAATCTCAGAGAAATCTAGTATGAAGAAATAACTCAAAAATGAAAACAATAGTAGTAAGATACAATAAATATAAAGGTACAAGATTACATGAAAATTCAAAGATAGAAAAATTACATTTGTCATAAAGGGTCACTGTCATTAATATCGGGTCATTCATATAAAGTTGTATTAACAAATTAATACATAAAACAAAACATAAATATCACAAGATTTTCAACTAAATTTATGAGATAAATTATTTATTTTTTTGAAACTCACTTTTATTTTCACATTGGTGCCCTAACTATTCAATCTTAAAAGTTTTGTAGGTACTTCCTGCTAGGAAACAGCACTATTCAACCTTCTATAGAGGTTATACCAGATCCTGCCATATGAGTTTCCACTGTGATACCTAAATTATTAAAGATGCAAGTTCATTTACACCACGCAGAAACAGGGGATTCCATTTACAAGGGAATGTCATACACTAATTGAATTCTAAAGCATAACTCATGACAATAATTGAGTTATTAATGGCTCTAAAAGAACTTGCTGTAGAATGGTCAAATCCTTTCTAACAAGCTTTCCCACCTGCTGCCCCATCTTACAATTTCTAACTATTTGGTTTCCCCTGCTACTGTTTTATTTTACTTCAAAATTAAAATTTTGTATTTGTGCTATTTTAAATGTTCTTGAATTTAAAAAAGAATGTGATAGGAAAGATGTTCACTCATGTAAAGCTTATCAGGATAGTGTTAGACTTGCTTCCTTTTAGTACTTGCATAATAATAGTAGCCAACTTTCTATTTTATTAAATTGAGGTTTCCATTTAATCTGATTTCATTGCATTTGTCAAGACTTGATTGACTATTCACTCAAGCCATGTACCAAGCAATCTGGCAGGTGCTAGGAAAACAGAATAATAGATTGATCCTCCTTAGCTGCCTGAAATGTGGTCTATTTCTTATCTGTCTGTAATATAATTGTGATTCAAAAATATTTTTTCTGATATTATTTCATCCAGAATCTTTATTTAATGATTCCATTATCAATATAAAAATGATGATATTTAGCTTGGATGTAATTAAGAAATATGACAGAAAACAAATTTAGAACACAATATTTTGCTAATATAGTATTTCATTGTTTTAATTTTAGCATTCGGAACCTACTGAATCATAAACTCAAATTAACACTGAATAAATGCTCCTTATTACATGGGGAAGGGAGGAAAAAGAGGCAACTTTTGAGCAAATATTATTTTAGACACACATATACTTTATTATTTATCATTCCCAACCACGCAGGGTTGTAGTTAAGATAATCATCATTTTAATGAAGGAGAAAACTGAAGCTCTAGGAAGTTAAATAACTTGCCTAACATCTTTCTATTATAGGATGGAGCTGAGAACGAAATGTGTAACTGTCTGGCTGAATAACCCAAGTTCTTTCCATTCCACCATTCCAACATGGAATGGTGGCACCATACTGCCCCATACACAGCAGAAATGAGATTAAGAATGCCTTTGAAACAGAAAGAAATAAAAAAAGTTTCAGGAATTTAACATATATTTATATCAGAATGATGTTTATAAGTATTAAAACATTTTAAAAGAGTTACTACATTTTAATTACTTTGTTGGTAATGGCAACTAAATATTATCCTTTCTAAGCAATGACTTTTCTAAAAATTTTAGTAGTGCTTTTATATCCCAAGGTTCACACAATCAACACTAAATTTATCTACCTCCTTTGGAGTCTCTCATTTGTCAAAGTGACCCAAGACTTCCCGGGGGCATCAAGCTGAGACAGTTTGCTTCTCAAGTGTTATCTAGGAACCATCTGTATTAGAAAACTTGTGAAATTGGAAAGTATTCATATTCAGCATCACTGAATCAGAATGCTTGAGAAAAGACCTGAAAATCTGCATTTTTATCAAGCACCATAAATCGCTCTGATATTGATGGCCCCTGAAGAACCTGATAAAGCTGAATATTTAATATTCCCTAAATGAGGACCACTTTTCTATGACAGAAAAAAAAAAAACAGCTCAATACTGGTGATTATTCCATTTTATTTCAGAATGGCAAATGGAAAAAAGACCGATGTATGACATTTATTTTCAATATGATCATCACTCTTGGAGACTGCAACTAATATATAATACCCCAAAGTCTAATTTGCTGACTTGGTGATAATTAGTCCTACAGTGATTTCTGAAAATATTAAAATATTCAATTTTGTAGTAAAATTCTAGTAGTACAAAATAAACACATTACCTAAAATGCTGACTCACCATTTTATTATTACATTAAATAAAAATTGCAAAAAATGAAACTCTACTCTAGCAATGGTCATTTGGAAATGTTACCTTTATGATAAACCCTTACCTCAGTTTAGCTTCTATTTGTTTTTATATTTTACTACATCTGAATGCCAGGATAGTGTTTCTGCAATCAGCTCTCAGAGAAAAACATCTAAGTATAGTGCATGGCTACAGTTGCTAAGGTAACCACCATCTGCTATCTGCTAGTCCATTAAAAGTTTCAAGTTCACAGACATCTTAACCCACCTTCCTGAAACATCCCACATAAAAGCCATTGCCTAGAGAAATTTGGGCTCTCTTGTATTGGTAATACATCTCAGACGACATCATGTATGGCATTGAAAAAGGTTGTTATTTTTAGTTTACAATTTTCATTGCACTTCAATCATTGGTGGAAGACTAGATATGTTCTAAAATGGACTCTTGGATGAGCTCATCTTGATTCATTCAGAGATTTTAGTGCTGCTTTGACTGGAACACTGTTATATAATGTTGAGCTTTTAGATTTTTTTCTCCTAGCAGCAGATGTTCAAGACATGAGAATAACATATTTTGCTTGGAAAAGCAGCAGCAGTTTCAGCAGGAAATGTTATCTTTTTTAGACTTGTTAATACTTGGAAATAATCCGCCGTGTGTGTTGAAATTTTCCATATTCAATCCTATTGATGAGGTCTTTAATAATGCTCTCAACCTCATCACCTCCTTAACCCTTCTGCTATTCCAGTCTTAAATCCTGAATTATCCCTGTTACCCACTTCCTATTATCCTGGTTTCAGCAGAGTCCTTTAGCAAAAAGCTATGTAACTATGTAAATCTGGCCCACCAATAATTCAGGTTTGCCAATTTCAGTTGGTTTATTATCACTTCTTAGAAATCTCTTTATTCACCCCTTATTGGTCATATAGCACACTGCTCAAAGCAGTTAGCTATACTTTCCTTCCCCTCCACGCCCACATATCCAATTTCATTGAATTTCTCTTTTCTTCTACTGCCTCTCCTTCTCATTAACCATCGGTCTTAATACTATCCACAATCTAACTTCCATTAACTCCTTTCTACTGAAAATTCAATCCCCAAAATCATACCACTGCAATAAATTATTTCTTGTAATAACTGTGTTTTATTTGACCACCAGTTTTTATAATACTCTACCCTCCTAGTCACATTTCTGTCTGCTCTGTCTCCACTTACTGATTCCTCAGTAAAAATCAATGGACAAATATTCACTAGATATTACATACCTATAAATATATTAATGCTGTTTTGAACTTTTGTGGACTGATAATAATTGTGTGGGAGAAGTGGACCAGAAGGAATATTTCAAGAAGAAAATATAACCTAAAATTTCCATCTGTTAAAATTGGCGCTTGTACATATACTATTTAAATGGATATCAGTGGTTTCAATTTGCTATGATATTTATATTCCACTGGATACAATTAAAAGTGTGTAAATGTTTTATGTAAAGTCAATGTTTATAATATGCTGGAAATTTTATCCTTCTGGAGATAAAATGAAAAATCAAGATGTGGATTATGGTACACTGTGTATAGAACTAATTTTGAAGAAATAATCAGTCAAAAATGAGTTTGACATACTGAAGTTTTTAAAAGTTGTTATTATGCAGTAAAGTGACACATAAGACTCGTTCCTGACCTTCATGTAGCTTATAATCAAGAAATCAAGCATGTTACCATGTCTTTGGTAGAGAGTTCATAAAAGCTATCTAAGTTTATATTACTGTTCAGTGGTAGAGCCTAAGAATCCAGTTTTTCTCATGATTTTTCCTTTTTACTATGCTAGAACGCTTCCAGATGCTGTTCTTTTTTACTCATACTTGGCCTGTTGTTGGGCAACTAAGCAGACCATTTAAATCTCTGGCAGATATAAGCTTGATTAATTCTCTTTCATTACCTCTAGGCATTTCCTGGGTCTATTTCCAAACTCTGGATTGTCTATAGATTCAGACATTTGAGGAGTGCTTATATGTTGGAGTCTCAGAAATGAGTTTGGTATAGACTCACAGGCGGAAGAATAAAGTGTACTCACTGATGAATATGGACTCTGACACAGCTTTCACACACACACACACACACACACACACACACACACACACACACACGCATGCATGCATTTTACATATGAATACACAGTGTATCCAAATAACAAAGAATATCCCTAATAAAAATCAAATATCAGACCTAGGATAATAAGATGCACCAGGTTACTTCTTTGTTTTTATAACTGATTATAAGTCATAATTAAAAAGAGAGAGAGAGAATCCTGCATATCAGCTGCTCATGTTCTTCCAGCCTGAAGGTACAGAAGTAGAAAACTGGGTTGACCAGAGATAAGGTATCAGAAAATGTTAGTTAGAAAAATCAAATTTTGTACATATATCAAATCATTATATTGTACATGTTAAACCTACACAATGTTAAATGTCAAATATATCTCAATAAAACTCAAAAAGATAAAAAGAAAATTGTGCACATGCTAATATTTGCAGGAAACTATAAATTTAGTAATATACAATGTACAGTGGCTAATGGGTCATGAAGATGGGAAGAGTGCTATGGAAAAAAGACCCCACTAAGAGGCAGCATTGCATTTTGGACAATGAACACACAATTAGGCTTTTGTAAAATTATTCTCCTACAACTCTATGTTTATATATTATAACATAAATCTTAATTAGAAAAGAACTGAGATTTAAAAACTTCATCAGAGCTTTTATACGGAAAGTTGTTTTAGTAGAATAAATGTCTGAAAAAGAGAAATAGGCAGTAATGTGTAGTAAGAGCTTGGTATGAAGTCAGATGGACCTGATTAAAATACTGGCTTCCCTCTGCCATGTACTTAGGATCTGGGATAAGTTACATCAGCCATGTAAGCGCTATGTAATCTCTATAAATGAGGATAATAATAAAATGAAATAATACACGCAAAATACTCAGCACTCAGGGATGTTATGTATGGACTCATCATTGATTCTGAGTCTTAACATAGCCTTACAAATCAAAGTCTGATAATTCAAATATTAGATATAGATACATAATGGAGTACACACACACACACATATGGTTTAAAACAATTGTGTTAAGAAGAGACAAAGTACAAAACCCACTTTAGAACAAAGTCTCTGAGTTTAATGAAAAAAAAAATCCTTAATAATCACCATGGCTAAGCTTAGTCACTATGGTAAGCTTTGAATATTTGTATATCAGGACACTTAGAATCAGGCATGATGGAGGAAGAGGAACTCCACATCTCCTAGAGAGTAAATCAATCAATTCCTCTCCAATTAAATACTGACTTTCAAAAACCAGACATTTGTATTTAGTTAGCAATGCTAAAATAAACAAACAAAAAACAACACTACTCTCCTGGCTAGTAATAGCTCCATACCTGTAGTAAACATTTTCAAAGTTTTCTCAAGTTTCCCGAGCATTCTAAATGGCAAGAGCATAGGGAAGCAAAATATATCCAGTGTGGTTAACTTTTTCTATTTATAAATGATTACATATCAAAACAATTTGCAAAGTTGTTAATGGATCTTACTCCCCATTAGCCTTAGAGACTGCACAGAGTAGTTTTAAAAAAAACACTAAAATTAATTCTCTTTAATGAGGGTTGAAACGATTGGCAATGACCTGACAAAAAAGCATTTTTAGAATTCTCTGAGGCTTACTCAGAGGAGATCTGAATCTTCGGGGCCATTCCAAAGGGTCTTGGGAAGGGGGGGAGAAAGTGTTAAACTTGATAATTGGGTAGGAAGGATAAAAGTGAATAGGAAGCAAAGATATAAATGAGATATAGAAACAACTGTGTGCATGCGCGCGCGTGCGCGCGCGTGTGTATGTGTGTGTGTGTGTGTGTGTCTGTTTGGAGTATGTTAAAGATTGGGCTGGAGAATCAGTCTTTGAAGATGCTGGATGAACAAAGAAAGACAGTTAAGAGTTCATCATCATATAATGCAGTTGGAAACATCGATCAGCAGATGGCACACGTGTCAGGAAACCTGTTTCACTGCACAAAAGAATGGCTCTAAGACACTACAAATTTCATAGCATGTCACACATCACTTCTCAGAAGCATGGTGAAAAGATGCATACATGTTTACATATTTGATACCTTCAGTAACCCATTCTAAATTAGAAGACTAACAGGTTCTATGTAAGTACAAAGTAATTCTTTTTTTTTTTTTTTTTTAGTACAAAGTAATTCTTATTTAAAATTACAGCTTCAGAATCTTGAAAAGGAATAAGGAAACTAAAGGATTAACACTGTCTGATTTTAAGACTTAGTATAAAGCGAAAATAATTTTAACAGTCTGGTATTTACACAAGAACAAATACATACAGTGGAACAGAGCTGAGAGTCCATAAATGACCCAAATGATTTTTGACAAAGGTGTCAGTATAATTCAACGGGGAAAGGAAAGTCTTTCCAACATATTTTGCTAAACTAAATGTATGTCTGTGTGAGAAAAAACCTAAAACTTGATTCATACCTCAGGCCATATGTAAAAATTAACTTAGTTAATTAAGTCTAGACTACAAACCTAATTGTAAAAGCCAAACTATAAAGCTCATTGAAGAAACCACAGGAAAACATCCTTGTGACCAGTTAGGAAATGATTTTTTTCGATAGAACAGAAAACAAACTAATCATTAAAGAAGTATAATAAATATGACTTCATCAAAATTCTGCTCATCAAAAGTCACCATTAAAACAAAAGGGTAAACCACAAAATGAAAAAAAAATCTGCAATACATAAATCATATACTTATATTCAGGTTATCTAAATTATCCCTGCAAATAAATAATAATGATGACGATGATGATGATCAAACAAGCTTGTTAAAAATGGGAAGAAGACTTGAAAGACACTTCAGAAAAAAAAGTGTATCAGAATGCCAATAAACACATGAAAATGTGCTCATTATAGTTATCAGGGAAATGTAAATTAAAACCACGACAAGATATCACTTTGTGCTCATTAGAATGATTAAGATTAAAGAGAGAAATAGCATCTAATGTGGGAGATAATGCAGAACAACAGGACCACTCAGATATTATTGAGAGAAGTATAAAACTGATCAACATCTGTAGAAAATCATTAAGCAGTGTCTTTTAAAATTACACATATATCTACCTTCCAATCCATTATCTCCCAAAATACATATCTCCCACCGAAAATACATAAAAACATATGTCTCCCAAAATACTATACACAAATATTCACAGTAATCTTATTCATAATGACCTAAAATTAGAAACAACCCACCATCAACAGGAGAAAGGACAATGATAACATATTCATAAAATAGGAGACTACTCAATAATAGAAAGGAATAAACTCCTAATCCACAGTAAATGGATTAATATCAAAAACATTATACTTGGGAGAATGTATAACCCATTGTTGCAAGGTTCAAGAAAAAATAAAACCATTCTATGAAGAAAGCAATCCGAGGTGTCCTCACCTCCAGGAGAGTGGGATAAATTGGAAAGATGGCCATCCTCTGTATTCTGACTGAGGTGTTGGCTACATGGGTATATACATATATCAAAACTCATCAAACTACACCTAGGATCTGTAAACCTGACTGTCTTAAATTATATCACTAAAAAAGGAAAACGTGATCAGTGGCATATGACACCTTGTGTCAGAAATCTACCTAGGGGGAAAAAAGTTGATTATTTAACATGTTATACTGCTTGTTCTTACCTCTTCTCAACTGCAAATGCCACTCAAATACAGGTGGTTCAATCCAGGTGAGATTCTCTTTTGAATTAAATTTTTAAAACAGACATTTCTGTAATGAAAGAAGCATTCACCTTACTGAAAATACATACTAGCTACTGTCCTTACGCATTGATGCTCTCTTCCCATTGCACTCAGAGGATACACAAGGAATGTCAAGGACTTCCTGGGCCAGAATTGCTATTCAAGAAAGGGTTGCTATATTTGATACCATCAACATAAATGTTACCTCCCTGCCTGTCACCAAACAGGCATCCAAAGTATGTTTACTGAATTGAATGCTATTCTTACTTAGACTTTAAATTTCATTGCTCTGAAGAGAGATGAATTTGGGGAACATTTTCAAAATTGATTATTAAATATTTTAAAAATTAAAAGATGTTTACAGTAAACAGCTTGTCAGAGAAGTGATCAGGCTATTCTAGAGCTAATTACAATAAAGACAGAAATTCGAGGAATATTTAGATATGTAAGAAACTTCAGAAAAAGTTAAAGAAAAGATAGATAAGATCCCAGGGCCAGAAATCTAACAAAGAATGTGACTTAAAAAAAAATTATCTCATAACCTTAGTCACTCTGATAAAGAATAAAAGAGAAAACTATTTTAATAAATTCTCTCAGCTGGGTGTAAAATACCAATCAGTACTCTTAAGTGTCCACATTTGACTCTCTCTTCAGATTCTACTCCATCCCTGACCCCTCCTCCTAGAAAGGGTCAAGGTCAAGACTTGAAGCCAAAAGGTTAAGACTTTGTTACCTTTGTTACCTTTACATATATACATATGTCTATAGATACACGGAAATAGCTTATTTTCAGTTATTAACCACTTTCCACAAATCTTAGAAGAAAATTTTTCTGAGGGTTGCCATGAGGGAGGGAGGTGGGGGTGGGCAAAATGGGTGAAGGGGATTGGGAGATACAGGCTTCCAGTTACGGAGTGAGTAAATACAGGAATAAAAGACAGACACAGCATAAAGAATAGAGTCAATGATACTGTAATGAAAATGTATGGGGACAGATGGTAGCTACACTTGCGGTGAGCACAGCATAATGTATAAACTTGTTGAATCACTAGGTTATACACCCGAAACTAATGTAATATTTTTATGTCAAGTATATTTTTTAAAAAAAACCAATAAGCGGCACCAAGAATAAGGGATACTTCTTCCCTGAGTACTGAGCCAATTGAGAAGTAAATCATAAGCCAATGAAGTCCAAAAATACCATCTTTCTTATAGTTGGAGCTCACAGTGGAGACCATGACTAAAGTGTAAGACTGGAATAAAATTCTTAATTGAAAGGTCTCATTGAAAACCAAAACCACGCAGTCTTACCAACCCAGGAACAGAGAAATAGAGAAGTCACCAAAGGAATGAAAGAGGAGAATGAACTATGAATACCTACTTTTTTCCAAATTCACAAATTAAGTAAATTATGCCTCCCACTTTCCCTGAGGAAGTGTGGGTAAGACGGTGGAATGAAGCTTTGTTACTCTAATATTCTTTCCTCATGGAAAGAAATATCACCATTGGGCTGGAAAAGGAGGATATCTCTATTTCCCACCCCCATCCCTGCTGCATAACCTCCCCATTGACATAAAAGTATGTGTTTTGAACTTCTGTCAGAAGTTAATCCAGACACGGATCTCTAGAACCTGTTCTTTTCTCTCTCTATCCATCTGTTATTCCCCTTTCCCCTATACCTCCCAGCTCCCTTCCTCCTTTAGTATTATAGTATGCAATGTCTATTGCTAAAAAGTCTTTCCTTCACCCATGCATCCTCTTGTATATATTAATCCTCTCTTTCCGGTCTCAACCGAACTTCCAAAGGGCAAATAACATGATGTTCACTCCACACTGCCTCTTCTCCATCCACTGTAATCTGGTCTTCCGCTCACTGATCCTCTGACAGTACTGGACCTCAAATCAGCAACTGACTCTGAGTAATCAAAGCTTATGGGCATACATCACTCCTTATCCCACTTGACTTCAGGGTCAGTTGACACTGTTGACCATTCTTTCCCTCTCACACACATATCTTCCTTATCTTTTCTGATGCTCTCTTTTCCTGCTTCGCCTCAGATCTCTCAGGCTGCTGCTTCTATGGTGTTCCTCACTGTCGCATCTCTACCCATCCCTTCTCCCACTATCCACCTCTTTTGAGCAGGCTCATTCACCATCCAGGGGTGAATGATCACTTAAAAATGGGTAACTCATGGAAGGTTTCAACTGTCTTTTGGGTCTCTCTCCTGAGCTCCAGACTCATAACCTCACCTCTTAGAAGTGAAGCAACTCAATATGACCAGAAAGAAACTCATCAACCTGTTCACCACCTTGTAAGTGTTCTATTTTCAGTGAATGGCATCAAACTCTACCCGTTCATTAGTAAGTTCTCCTAAGGATTCAACCTCTCATTCATCTCATCATTTCCAGTCAACACCAGGTCTTGGCAAGTATCTTCTTCATCTCATCCTATCCATCATACTTTTCTCAGAGTCTCTATTAGGGTCTTAACACTAACGGAGGCCTCCATCATCTCTTAGATTATTATAATATTCAAATATATTACTTCAGTCATGCTGAAATTTAACAGAAATATAAAGTGCTGAATTTGGTTTAAAAAAGAAAAAGATCCAGAGCTAGACACCTGCAAATTCAAATGAGTTAACATTGAATAGTAACTGCTCACAAGTCTAATATAGATACAATCACATTTCAGATGCCTTCAGTTCACAAATAAAATAATGCAAATTCAAACTATATATTTTTTAAAGATTTGGAATTACTTAAAATATAATGAGATACTTAAAGAATCTCAAAGGAAGCAGGACCTCGCAAGGCTCTAGAAACAGAAGCCAGAAAGACTTCAGGAATCTGGGCACACTCTTTCCATCTCTTCTCTTTCTCTTCTGTCCTTCTGTTTACTTCTGGTCTCTCTGGGATGGGATTTTGCTACTTCTTAGGGTACCATATGGTATAAGACGGCTGAGGGACCACTCCTGTATTTTTACAGTTCTCTGAATTCTAACCACATAAAGAGACTGATTAGAATCAAATGTATTTAAAAATCCTGAAAAAGGGGGAGGCTGAAGAAACAGACCCAACTACATCAATTAATGAGTCATTAGGAAACTATATGGAATTTAAGAAACAAAACAAAGAAAAAAAATACTCAAATATAGAGAACTGGTGGTTGTCTGAGGAGAGGTGTGGGGGATGAGTGGAATAGGTGAAGGGGATTAAGGGTACACTTCTCATGAAGGGCACTGAGTGTAGAAGTGTCGAATCATTATATGTACACCTGAAACTAATATAACGCTGTATGTTAATTACACTTGAGTAAAAAATAAATAAAACAGACACTGGAAGAAAGGAAAAAAGAAAACAAAGGTTGTGCCAACAAGCATTCTGCGAGAGTTTGGGAAGATTCCTTGAAAGAAATAAAAGAATTCCTATGTTCCTTTAGAGTTCCCAAAGAGAAAGCACTTTTTAAAAAAATATTTTATTTATTTATTTGAGAGAGAGAGATTGAGAGAACGAGCAGGAAGAGGGGCAGAGGGAGAAGCAGACACCCTGTGGAGCAGGGAGCCCAATGTGGGACTCGATCCCAGGACCCTGGGATCATGACCTGAGCCAAAGGCAGATGCTCAACCCACTGACCCACCCAGGCGCCCAAGAGAAAGCACTTTTAAGGCATGATATTCCTAGTGATGGCCATGAGTTACTAATAGAAGGTACACATTGCTCAGTACATTCTATTTTCTGAATCAGGTATCTGAAATACTTAAGATTTCCATAGAAACAAATACTTTCCATTAAAATATGTTAAAGCAAGCACTGTAAGTTTAAATGCTTAAGCTTCAGTTATGAGAAAAGTTCATTTATCCATTCCCCTAGTACACTGAATCATTTCTCAAATAGGTTATACTTTTTAAAAATGTAACATTATTGGATTATATTTGTTCCTTCCTTCTAATCTACCACTCCAATTTGTCCATCAGTTCCATCTTTCTTAATTCATTGGAGTTTATGTGTACTTTATTTATAAATCTATATCAAATGTTAATTCCTTAAGATACAAGCAATACTGTCAAATTCCAAACAGCAAACCAATGCTAATGAGGCCTAATATCAGAGCCTGCTACCTCTCCTTTAGAAAATCACTGCCATCTAGCAATCTTAAGGTTGTAAGAGAAAAAAAATTCCAAATTTAATTTAAATCTGCGGGGAAAAAAGTCCTGTCAATTTGCTGTGCAAAAACTAACCAGTCACTAGTAAATAAAGAGGTTGACAGTATTAGGGTAAGACCCTGGATTTTTTTAAAAAAGACTTTATATTGGTTTTATTTTGGAGAAATGAAATTTATTTCCTACTTTAGTAGGTTGTTCAGACCTAAAACACAGTTTGGCTCCAAAACACATTCATTTATGTATGTAGCTGCCAACATTTACTGCTTGCTATGTCCCCATTTTATAGATGAGGCAATGAGGTTTAGATTAGTCAAGTAACATGCCTAAATGTTAGCAAGTGAAGTCAGGATTAGAAGGCAAATCTCTCCATTCATGACAAGCTACACAATACGCTGGGCCCGGCACAAAATGAAAATGTGGAGGGTCCTTGATCAAAAATGGACAATTTTAGGATGGCAGCAGCAGAGCCTTAAACAAAGTGTGGGACTGCTGTTTCTTTTTTTTTTTTTTTTTTTAAGTGTGGGCCCTTCTAAGTCCACCCATGGAGTCAGCCCTGCCTCTGCTCCAACGAATCACAAAATAGATGAAATTCTGTTTTTTTCATCTATCTAAATTATATTCTTCAAAGAATAAATCTTTGTTATGGCTAATTAGCCAATTATAAATTAAGACTCAGATTTCATACTATAGGCTATACCTAGATAAACTCAATAAACATTTGTTGAATAAATAACTTACTTTTTGGCCTCTCACTAAACCCCTCTCTTCAATAACTCATCCTGAAAATGCCTCTAGTTAAATGCCAGAATGGGTTAAGAAAAAAATAAATGAATCATTAGGAATCCATCCACACCACTGGTGGAAACACTTCATGTTCATTTGTGCTGGTTTAGGAATTTTTATGACTATAAGAAACCATTTTTACAATCTAATTGCCATTCCTATTTAGTTGGCATTTAAACGCTGGGGCTCTAAAGCAAAGCTTCAAGAATACACTCTTCAGTTCCCCCATGCCCACCTCTAATATTTCACAACCCTCATCCCACCCCTAAGTCCTTAACTTTCTCTAATAAACAGTTTACCAGCAGAAGAAAAGCAAGTCCTTTCTCCTCAATCCATGCCCAGGTGAAGGACAACATAATCAATATTTTAATTATACCTTTCAAAAAACATTAAAGGGTTAGGCTTGTAAGCCAGGATTTCTTCTTTCTGAGAAAGAAGAAGGAAGGAAGGAAGGAAGGAAGGAAGGAAGGAAGGAAGGAAGGAAGGAAGGAAGGAAGGAAAAGAAAGAAATAAAGAAAGGAGGAAGGAAGGAAGAAGGAAGGAGGGAGCCCACACCTTTCTAACCCTGGGAGATTATGGGAAGGAAAAAAAAATAAAAACCAACATAAGATATGCTGTTGGCTCTGCAGTGGGGAGCACTGAAGATAGCTTATCATCTGCCTGAAAGAGGCCATGGGGGATGTCATCTTGCTGGGCCCCCTCTGTTGAGGAAGGGAACAACCACATCAAGGTGATGCAGTGCTGTCAGGCAAAGGACGGTCTCAGAGCCAGCACTGGGAACCTGCTTCCCATGTAAGTGGATGTATTGAGAACCAGGGGGTTTACCACCGACCCCTCCTGGTGAGTGAGGGACTGTGGAAACTCCCAGGCCAAGGGCCAAATGGAGGGTAAAAGACAAGGCCAGAGGTCTACACTATAGCCTCTGAGAGGAGTCTAGAAACATCGGTCAGGACAAATGTACAGGACAGAAGAATGTGCATCAACCAGGTCAATCAGGGACAGGAACCTAGAGGCGAGAGCTAGCGTACACATACACACAAGGACAAGCATGAGAGGGAACTCTACACCCATCCTCCAACCCCACATCTCATATGGCACAACCTTCCCAGAGTACTCACCCCTCAACACCTGGATGTCATCACAGAGAGAGAAGTAGGTTGAGAGAGGAAGTTTGAGGGGCACATATTTTATCTAAATGAGAGGCTGAGGTTTACCTAAAAGGACTGTTTAAATGTTGAAATTGGACAAATTTAAATTGTCTTGGTGTGATGGTCAATTTAATGTGTCAACCTGACTCAGCTGGGGTTCCCAGTTATTCAATTAAACACTTACCTAGGTGTTGCTGTGAAGGTATTTTGTGGATATGATTAAACTCCATAATCAGTAGACTTTAAGAAGAATTATCCAAGATATTCTGGGTGCGCCTTTCAGTTGATACGTCTTAAAAGCCGAGATGAGGAAAATTTTGCCTTTGGACAGCAGCTTTAGCTCCTGCTGAGAGTTCCTTCCTACCCTTTTCAAAAGCCTACCCTGTGGATTTGCCTTACTTCCCTAGCCTGTGCCCACAATTGTGCAAGCCAATTACATGTCATAAGTCTTTTAATACGTATCTCCTATTTCTTTTTCTCTGACACAATCAGATATTCACACAGAGAACCGAAATAATGATGAAATATGTAAAATACATTTTTCTTCGCATCCAGTTTGTAGCATGAATAACTTAGTATGTGTAAATAAGCCCTACATACCTTGAGGAATTCACGCGTACTCCCTCTTTGCCTGACATGCCCTTATCCCGTTCCCTTTCCATCCAAGTCCCAATCTAAAGATCTACTTCCCCAGGAATGCTTCCGTTGACCACCCATCAAATTCAGGTTCTGCTGTTAGGTATGTTCTCCACACCTGTTCTCCTCTTGTATCTCTTATTACAGTTGACATGGATGTTTAATTATTCAACATTCATTTGTCTTCCCCTTTAGAGTTTAAGCTCTATGTAGACAGAGACCAGGTCAGACTTGGTCACCAATGTAGCCTTATTACCTAATATACCACCTAGGACATACAGTGGGTGCTCAAAAAATATTAATTGAATGAATGCATGGGCTTAAATGGATATAGAATTTTTAAAAACCACATATTCCAAATTTGAATATGATTTGAAAATATCTGCATTTGGTAGTTGACCCTTAACTGTTTTGTTCAGGGAGTCAGACTGTAAAATTTAGAGGTAAGGAGTACAGGTATCATTAGCTTTTGTCTGCATAGGCAGCCCACTGAAGATCGCTGTTTGTCAGTTTGGGGCCCTTATAACAAAATAACACAGTGAGTAATTTACAAACAATTGAGTAATTTACTTCTCACGGTTCTAGAGGCTGGAAGTCTGAGGTCAGTGTGCCAGCATGGTCAAGTGAGAACCTTCTGGATTACAGACTTCTTGTATCCTCACATTGTGGAAGGAGCAAGGGATCTTTCTAGGCCTTTTTCATAAGACTACAAATCCCATTCATGAGAACTACCTCCTCACAACCTAATCACCTCCCAAAGTCCCCACCCCGAAGACCATAATCTTAGAGGTTAGATTTTAACATATGAATTTTGGGGGGATATATTCAGACCATAACAACAATGAATTCCTTTTTAGTTAATATGACCCAAATCACATGAACTAAGGATGGCCCAAAGCCAATGCTGCAAGAAGAAGACCTCATAAATCTGTTTGCCCATTTTACATTTATGCAGAAACACAGATTTAATGGTTCTCTGAGACAGCTAAATGGCACAACATTTTATGACATTCTTAATAGTATTTTAAGATCCCCTTGGAAATAATGATTCAGCTCATGACTTGGGATATTAACTTGGATGTTAAAAATTAGGTAATGAGAATATAGGGAGCTGTAAATATGTTTAATAAAAACCTATATTCACAATCCAAGGCTAACCAAATTCTTGTTCTTTTGACACAGTAAGGTTGAAACATGAACATCAAACACCACTTTAAGAAGCCCAATTACATTGGGCATTGACCATAATATATTAGAAAGAGAAACAGATATAAAAAAGAACTTGCTTATAATTCTTCTATGTATTTCACAGTTTGAGAAATGAATCTTCCCTGCTGAAAACCCTTCCCAAGAGAAAAGGATCTCCAACTACCTCTTCAGTTATTTCTTTTATAAGTAGCTTAATCTTAGGAGAAGCTGAAAACAAACACACCACACAAAAATACAGGAATAAATATTCACTTTCAAATAAATTTGATGCCGTTGTGAATCAGACTTACTTGGAAGGGTGTTCAACAAATTATTGCATCTTTAATATTCTCTAAAATAAATACCTTCACTGGCTCAAGAACAATTTCATGCTTAAAAGCTAACATAGGAATTTGAAAATATATGTTATACTTCAGGTATTAATAGGAAAGAAAATCTTCTTAAATAGTTACCAGTGGTGTTCACTAATGCTACTACTCTCAATGAATCATAAGAAATGGCTATTACAGCTAAGCTCTGTTGAATCATTCATACAACACACCAATACAAGGCTCTTGCAGTGCAATCCGATCATAAAAGAGTAAACTTTAAAATTCAATATATGTATGAACAGTAAAACCAAAACTCATCATCAATGGAGTTTTTTTTTTTTTTTTTTAAGATTTTACTTAATTTGTCAGAGAAAGAGAGAGACAGAGCACACAAGCAGGGAGAAGGGCAGGCAGAGAGAGAAGCAGGCTCCTGCGGAGCAAGCAGGGAGCAAGCAGCCCCCAATGTGGGCTCGATCCCAGGACACTGAGATCATGACCTGAGCGGAAGGCAGCCGCTTAACCGACTGAGCCACCCAGGCGCCCCATCAATGGAGTTTTTCAATCACAAAGAGAGAAACATCATTCAGCAAAAAGATTTTAAAAAATGATATTTCCATAAATTAATATCTGATTTAATAATTAAGGGTGAAAAATGTTTTTAAAAATAGAATTTATAGGGGCGACTGGGTGGCCCAGTCACATAAGTGTCTGCTTTCGGCTCAGGTCATGATTTCGGGGTCCTGGGATGGAGCCCCACATTAGGCTCCCTGTTCAGCGGTGAGTCTGCTTCTTCCTCTCCCTCTGCCCCCCCCCGCTCATGCTCTCTCTCTTAGATAAATTTAAAAAATAGAATTTATATGGCAAAATATACTTGATTACTACTAAATATAAGAAAATACTTTCAAGTACTAACTACTAATTTGTGCAAAGCTAAGAATCAATGTGCCAATACATACCATTTTTTTTTAAGTGAGAAAAAGAATAGGAAGAATGAAAGGCATGTGTATTTTTTGGAAGCCTTTTTTTTTATTATCCTTCAAAACAGTCATAAAATAGTCATAAATTTTTAAATCCATTTCACACCCACTAAAACTAGTAGCTCCCTTTCCACAAAATTCTTGGCATTCCCAATTCACATGCTCCATGAGAACGGAAACCCAGCAAATCCTGTTTGCATTCTGAAAATTAAACCTGAGGTTATTGTTTCCAAATAAGTCAGTACTCAATCCTCACAAACTCCATTTTAGTTACATAATTTGTGCTTAATAAACTCTTCATTTATGATACCCTTATTTTATTTATTTTTATTTCTTTATTTTATTTATTTGAGAGAGGGAGAGCACAAGCGGAATGAGAGGGAGAGAGAGCACAAGTGGGGTGTGGGGCAGAGGGAGAAGCAGACTCCCCGCTGAGCAGGCAGCCCGATGCGGGACTCGATCCCAGGACTGTAGGATTCATGACCTGAGCCGAAGGCAGACGCTTAACCGACTGAGCCAGACGTCCCAAGATACCCTTATTTTAAGGTGACTATTACATGTTTTGGCTTCTTTAAGAAATTAAATAGGAAACACCCAGAAAACAAATCTACTTCCAAAAGAAACCCACTGTTACCTACCATGACAAGTAATACAAAGAATAGAAGTATAATGAATAAAATCAACCTTATAATAATTTCTTTCAAATAAATTCTATCCCCCTATCTGATGTGAATATCAAAGGAGAATTCTAAATCGAATAAAAATACTTAGTCCAGATAGAATAAACTTCAAGGAAGTACAATAGATATCTTTAAATAAGAGGATTTAATTCATAATTCAATACTTTAGCAGAATATTTAGACTCAGTACAAGCCAGTTGCTCTACAATCTTTGAATTCACTCTCAGAATACATTAAATTGAAACTCTCATTTTCTTGTGCAGTATTTTTTTTCCTAATAGACAATATTCATAACATTTGGCCTCTTTCACACACAACAGATTAAACCACTGTGTCCCTTCATTTAATATAAGTGATCTGACTTTGCAATCTAGGCATTATAAATTCATTCATTCACTATGCAATTATTTGTTTCTTGCCTAATATATATAAGGCATTTGGTTTAACAGAAGAGTTACTGAAATCACAAATCAAGGACCAGTGTTCTGTCAGTAATTTGAAAAGAAGTTGTTAATGTGTGGTTTGAAAGACACAGTAAAGAAGTCTCTAACTACATAAACTAAGCATGCAGTTAGTTGACTGGAACCACTTGGGGCTCAGTGTATCTACATGAATATACCCAAAAGAATTTAATGTGGAAATTTGTAATAACAGAGATCATTAGAAACAAAAATTGGACATATAAGTTATGATTAATAAACACTCAATTATAATCCTAATTTCACAGGTTCCTGTTTTCTCATCTGTCAAGTAAGATAGTTAATCCTAAGCACTAGCTAAATATTTATTGAATAAATTAAAGTGAAATGTATAAAGATTTTAAGATGTCATATGATGTGTATTTCTTTTCTAATTTGAGAAATTATCAAAGTAACATCTCTTTGGTAATTCTAGGCAAATCATTTTAGCTTGCAGTGGAATGTTTAGAATCTAAGGCTGAAAAGTCAGACAAACTGGCTGGGATCCCCCTATGTCTTCTGAGTAACTGAGTAATTACTGATTGAGTAATCCCAGGAAAATTACTTCAACTCAACCTCAGGTACCTGAACTGCAAAACAGAAATAATCATGCTGTTACAGACTGAATATGCCAAAAATGTTCCAAGTCTAAAAGTCTAGCATGCAGTAGTTGTTTAATAATTAATACTTAATTTGACAACTTAATTTCAGAATATAAATGATTTTAAAGCTATGTGAACTCTAAACAGTCTTCATATTCCTAAGATACTGGAATATTTGACCAATAACAAAGACTTCTTCACAACTTCCTGATAGAAAAGAAAATTATTTGTAGATAAGGAAAAATAAGATTCAGAAATAATGCTCTTTTTTCCAGAGTAATACATAATTTTTTTTATTTTTAATCCTCACACACAAAAATCTATGATATGAAATGACACAGGCCCATAATGATTTGTTCCATCATACTAAAAATGTAAAACACAAAAGGCAGTAAGATTTCTACGATACTATCTAAATACAAGAAATTGTGAATTACTTATAGTCTCTAACTTACACAGAAATATTAGAATTGAGTTTCTTAAAATCGTAAGAATTATACTGTAGAGTATGTCCTTAGTTGAGCTTTAGGGGATCCAGTGACCTGAAGGACCTGTAGACAAAATTTTATTTGCATATGTTCCTACATGCTTTTTTGGAGGGAAAAGGCCAGGGTTTTCACAGATTCTTTCATAGATTTGCAAAAGGGCACATAAACCAACCACAAAAGCCCAAGTATCCCCACTCCAGAAGTGCGGACATAAATTACAACTCTTATGTAGGTTATACAGCACAGTGTTGAAAACTTGATTTCAGGAACTGTCACTCAATATTTTTAGTGTACAAAGATAATGTGTTATGAGAGAAGAATCTACACAGATTAATAAGATTTTAGCATGCTTTTCGGTTTTTGCTTTTTAACCTAAATAAACATATAGAGAGACAGTTAAGATATCAAATCTTAACTGACAAATAAGTTTGAACAAAGATTCATAGAGTAACACAGTACTTTACTTTTGAAGTTCAACAAAATCAATGAATTAGCAATTCTAATAGCACTGTGAGAACACTATCATCTGTGGCTTTAGCAGAGTATTATTGAAATAATATATTCTCTCTAGATCATATTTGTCATCATTAATGATACTGTCAAATTACCTATTTATTTAATATAATTACAAGTGCACATTAAAAGCATCAAAAAGAAGTACTTTAAAATGGCCTCAAGAATTGTGAAGAAACACTGGATATCAGTCCACTGACTATTTAGCCAATTCTTCCAGGAAATAAAAGCAGTAATATGGTAAATAGGACTTCATTCTTCATTGAGTATCACAAGTATTTGGTGCAGAACTAGAAAATTATATGTTAAGCAGGTTGATTTTCATGGGTATTTAAAACAGTTTACAGTTCTTAAATTGCTAAAATAATATGTATCAAAATCTCCATTAAATATTAAACATATCACTAGCTACTTCACGTATGTACTTACCATTGGCATATACCAAAACCTGAATGATTTCATAGCTTGCTTTCCATTATGTCTATTGTCATCAAACTAGTACCAAGCTAAAAGGTTAATACTAACAATGGTTTACATGGCAGAAATCCTGAGAAATATTACATCAGGGTAACCAGATTTAATAATAATTGCTAAAATATAGTAATCCACTTATTCTGTACAAGGCACTGCTATTCAAAGCAATAGCTATCTATCCATCTAGCTATACATACACACACATATACACAAACACATGTGTTTGTACATATTTGTGTGTCTATGTAGATGTATGTATATCCCCCCACACATACATATACATATGACTAAAGTGATACATACATATCCAGCTGCATACAACTCAAGGAGGTGGGCACTGCTATTAGCTCCTTTTCACAGGTTGGAAACATGGCATCAGATAGTGCAAATAAATTGCCTGGGAGTACACAGCTAACAAGTGACTGAGCAAAAATGTGAACCTAGGTAATAGTGTTCAAAGTCCTGGCTTTTACCTGTTGCTTATAGGTGTCTCTGGGAGTAATGGTAACACATAGGTAAGGCAGGTGGTAAGGAGGAATGGGTTATTTGGGAAGTGGTGGTGACACTGAAGGGATACCTGTTTGGAAAAGTCCTATTATTAATAATATATTATTTCAATAATACTCTGCTAAAGTCACAGATGATAGTGTCCTCACAGTGCTATTATATCTCTGGGTATAATATTAGAAAAGACATGTGATTGCGCACAGTTCCAGGTATACACCCATGCATTCATGGGGTAAGCTCATCCCACATACCTGAAAGACATGTTGCTTCACATAGTATAATCCTTACTTGTAGTTGAAAAAGTTAGCTTTGTATGTTTTGGTTTGTGTTTGTTGATTTTTTTCTTTTTGTCCTTCATTTCCAAATTGATGCAGTATCAGAGCTGACAAACCGAAAACTCCATAAGCCCAGCTTCTGCTTGAAAAGTGAGGTACATTTTGACATTTCTCACATAGTAGTCAAATTATGACATATGGTTAGCATTATACCAACTAATACTGTGGGGAAAAGGCAGATGTTTGTGTTTTACGTAATTAAAAATATTTGCTCAAAATTAAGAAAGATTTTCTTAGTAAAATGTAAGATGTTTAAATTGACTCAGATTGTTAGTTTAAAAAAAAAACCTAAATTAATAAAAAAGATTTGTACTCAATGTATTCCCAAACAGTGTAATTTACAACATTTAAGAATTAAATAGATATATTGTTGCTATAAATTGCAAATTATGCAATAAACGTGATAAGGCATAAGCATTTTTCTTTCACAAAATCAAAGCCTGACAGTAAGGAATTCATTCTTAACATTTAGTATTGATCACATACTCACTTAAATGCTCATCTTTTTTGAGCAAAAAAAAAAAAAAAAGGTAAAGGTGGATCTTATCACCAAAATGCTCTTGAATAAAATAAATCTATTTTATTGCCAACTTGGGTTTTTTTTTCCTTTTTTTCTCACACAGTCTATACACCCTAGGAATAAAGTCTAACACACAAAACATCTGCAACGCAATTGTAATGAAATGCAAACCTCATTTCTATAAAGTTAAAATACCTATTAAGTATAGTTAGAAAAATCATAATACTTTGGAGAAATATATGCAAAAATCCATCCCATCATTCAACAAGCATGTACTAAACATTCACTATATGCTAGGCATGGCGATCTGCTCCCAAGGAGCATACACAGACTACTTCTGGGAGATATTCATATCTTTTAAAAAGTCCTAAGGGTTTTACATTTGTTCTGTAATGTAGCAATATTATAAGATACAGGATCAATATAAAAAAAAATCAATTGTTTACAAAATGAACAAAGAATCTTAAAATGCAGTTAGGAAAACAAATGACATGAAAAAACATTAAAAGAATAAAGTATTTAGGAATAAATTTTAACAGAAGTGCAAGACCTATAAACTGAAACTATAAACCACCACTGAGAAAATTTCAAAAGACCCCCCTGCCCCCAAAAGTGAGATAATGTCATTGTTCATGAATTGAAAGAATCAATATCATTGATGGCAAATCTCCAGACTGATCTCTATAAAACTTAACAGAATCTCTATGAAAATCCCAGCAATCATTATTATGGAAATTGACAAGCTAATCCTAAATTTTACATGGAAAGGCAAAGGAATAGTTAAAATAATTTTGAAAAAGAAGGTTGAAGTCAAAGGATTTATACTATTGGATTTCAAAAGTCAATATAAAGCTCCAGTAATCCAGACAGGGGTATTATTTTTGTAAAGATAAACATATATATTAATGGAACTGAAGAGAAAGTCCAGAAATATACCCTCTAATTATGTCAATTGATTCTTGATAAAGGTGCCAAGTCAATTCAAGGGGGGAACAAAGCCTTTTCAGTAAATGATACTGGGATGATTAGTTATTTACATGAAAAAAATAAAGTTAGATTCTAGTTTCACACTATATACAAAAATAAACTAAAAATGGATCATATATCTGAATGTACAAACTAAAATTATAAAACATCTGGAAGAAATAGAAAACAACAGAAAAAATAGGAGAAAACCCCTAGCTTTGGGATCAGGCAAAGATTTCTTATCTTATACCAATGGCGTGATTCATCCAAGAATCAAATTGTTAAACTGAACTTCAGTAAAATTAAAAAACTTTCTCTTCAAAACCACCGTTAAGTAAAAAGACAAGCCACAGTCTGAGTAAAAACACCGTAACTCATGTATCTAATAAAAATCTTCTATCTACAATATATCAATAACTCTAATAATTCAAGAAATAATTCTATTAAAAGTGGCAAAAGATCTGAATAGACATTTCATTGAAGACAATGTATAAATGGCTACCAAGTACATAAAAGCACTCTCAGCATCATTAGTCATTATGTATTGCAAATTAAAACTTCAATAAGATACCGCTACTCACAGGAGAATGGCTAAAATCAAAGACTTACAAATCTAATTTTGTTGAGGATATGGAATAGCTGGACATCTAACACATTGTTGGTTGGAATGTACAATGGTGCACCCACTTTGAAAAACAATTTGCCAGCAATGGGAAGGAGGACTGACTGCAAATGGGCACAGAAGAATTTCTAGCGAAGATGTATATGTTCTCAAAGTGGACTGAGGTAAGGCGCACGGTTGGATGTATTTCCTCAAAAGTGTCAAGCTGAAAATACAATGGCAAACTTTATAGTACGTAAGTTACACTTTTAAAAAGTTGTTAAAAATCAAAGGAATACCTTTAGACAATTCATGTACAAACTTCATGTATAAAAATGAGGAAATATCTAATCCATTTGAAGAAACAGAATTGGTTCACTGATGTGACTCTATGATTTTTATCTAAAGTCCCAGCTGCAGTAATTTCATTTTATGATATCACAATATTTGATTTAAATTCTGAGATAAAGTCCATTTGAAATGAAAAAAAATGGAAATCATCTTGCTAAAATTTTTCTGTTCTGTGCAACAAACCGTAACTTTAAACTGATGGTGGTAACAAATTTTAAAACTTCATGTAGGGGCGCTTGGGTGGCTCAGTCAGTTAAGCGTCTGACTCCTGATTTTGGCTCAGGTCACGATCTCAGGGTCCTGAGATCAAGTCCCTGAGTTCAGTGCAGAGTCGGCCTAAGACTCTCTCTCCCCCTCCCTCTGTCCCTCCCCACTGCTTTCTCTCTCTGTCAAGTAAAAAAATAAGGGGTGCCTGGATGGCTCAGTTGGTTAAGTGTCTGCCTTCGGCTCGGGTCATGATCCCAGGGTCCTGGATCCAGTTCCGCATCGGGCTCCTTGCTCAGCGAGGAGTCTGCTTCTCCCTCTCCTTCCTGCTTGTGTTCTCTCGCTATCTCTGTCTCCCTCAAATAACTAAATAAACTCTTTAAAAAATAATAAAATAAATCTTTAAAAAATACAACTTCAATTAGACTTTGTTCCACCCATTATAAGTAATTTCTGATGCATTAATTTTATTTATGTAATAACCTTAAAATAAGATGGCTATCTGATATTTCTTACTTCAGGGGACATTTGTATGTTTTTACTTGATTCAGAAAACCAGAATTTTTCCAATATACTTCCTAATAGATGCATATATGTGTTTTAAACATAAAAATGCATGCACATATAAAGAGCTGCAATGCGTTTGTGTATGCATGTATACACACATTCATTTCACAAGATAAAATTATATTTTTATAAATATAAAATATAAATATTTTAAGTATAAAATATTATATAAATATATGTCTTTTATAAGTATACTATGGATATATAGCTTTATTTTGTATTCACACAAAAGTATTACACCATCCTCTGGCAAAAGTTCCTTCTGGAAGCTCCTCTCGGCAATATCCCATGTCAAGAAGAAATGTAAAACAAATGATATTATAACTTTTGTTTTGCACATATCAATAAGGGTGCATGGCTATAAAAATGTGTGTTCTGAAGATATTTCTAATACATGAAAATATCAAGAAATTTATTTTCAGTTAATTTAAATTTTATTATCAATCTAATTAGAAAATAGAGACTTGCCCTTCTCAAATCTAAAAGAACGATTACAGCGAGAGTAATTTGAATCCCGTTTTTAGTCAGCCTCTTTTCAAATACATGTCAAATCATATCATCAAAATATTAAGTAGTCCATCATTTTCTTTAGGATTCATTCAATATTAAATCATTTATTCATTCAGTCAATAAATACCCAATGAGTACTCTGTACCAGGCACTATGCTAGATACCAGTGATAGAAAGAGGAACAGGGATAGCTTCCGCCCTCAAGTAGCCTAAGATTCCAAAAAGGAGGACTTGTAGAAGTCCACCTAAGTATTTTGCAAATTCAGTACATAAGAACCTCAAGAGACACAGCAGTGCTGCATTCTATAACCCTTCTTGAAAATTAACAAAATTAAAGGCTTTGAGCAGTCCTATAGTAAAGAAACCTGTTTCACCTTTTATGTTCTAGAGTTTCTTAAATTTATTTGACAATGAATTTTTTCAGCCAACAATCCTAATAACATCCATTGAACACCCTTTGAAAAATAATACTTTGTAATTTCTTGTATAAAACCTGTAACTCTTTTATAAAAGAAAAGCAGACACATCTAGCATTGCTTTCATCTCTCAGACTCATGCTGATTACAGTATTTGTGGACTGACAAACACTGATTGCTTGATAATGGGTTCTACTATTTTGCCAGCTAGTATGGAAGTTACAGTGAACAGTCTATAATTTCACAAATCATTCCTTTATAAAGATGGACATAACATTTACCTTTTCCTAGCCCTTAGGTTTATTCCTTATCCTTTTCTAAAATCAAAGATTATATTTTTGTCTCAAGTATTTGACTAAGTCTTTTAATACAAGGCATCAAGCCTATGGATTTGGGTGCATTTTGAGTAAGTGTCTCTTACTTTGCATTCTAGACCCACAACTTTTTGGTGTTCTAGTTTGGCTTTCGATTAGTTCTATTTTGTTCACATCTTTATTGCTTCTGAAAAGATGGAAAGAGAAAAAAAAAAGTGCAGAACTTTGGGATCTGTGGCCTAAAGACATTCATGCATTCAACACTTACTTATTGAGTGCCCCCTAAGTAGGTAATTGAATTTATCCTCACAGAGTCTATAGGTTTGGTTTCCTCACCTACAGACTCAATAATCCTGGGGAAATATCAAAATTAATGTGCTAAGTGTTCCTAGCTCTAAAATAAAGATAATTTTAATATGTGCCTAATGACATTATTGCGAGGATCTAGAATACAATCTGGAACTTTCAAAATATACACAAATACCATTTGTTTTAGAAACTTCCATCCTTCACTTTATGCTGGTTATATATTCTTTTTTGGACAGATGTCCTTTTTATTTAGATTGTTCTTTGTTAGTAGGGAAGAAAGGATCCTCGTTGTATTGGCCTGTTTTCCAAGATGCAATAAAGTTGGATCAGAGCAACAGGGCTCCAGAATCAGGCAGAGCTCAGTTCAAAGCTCGGCTGCCACCCTTACTCGCTCAGTGGACTGGACCACAACATTTAATCTCCCTCCGCTGTTATTTCCGCCACCTGTAAAAGGGGGATCATCTTACTGGCCTCTAAGAAAGACTGCAAAGATTAAATCAAGTAACATATATTATTCTGGAAAATGTTACAATTTGAGACTGTAGGGAGTGAAGGAGAAGAATTCAAACTTTTCTTTAACATGACAGCTGTTAGGCACCTGGGTGGCTCAGTCAGTTAAGCGTCTGCCTTCGGCTCAGGTCACGATCCCAGGGTCTTGGGATCGAGCCCCGCATTGGGCTCCCTGCTCAGCAGTGAGTCTGCTTCTCCTTCTCCCTCTGCCTGCCGCTCACCCTGCTTGCGCTCACTCGCTCTCTCTCTCTCGCTCTCTCTCTCTCGCTCTGTTAAATAAATAAGATCTTAAAAAATAATAAAATGACAGCTGTTAGAAGAAATACTATAATAAAGAGAAAGTTGACCTTATAGGACTAGGCTCTAAGGCACTTTGAAGCAAAATGGCAAGGTATTTAAGAGTGAATGCTCTGTAATGAGCCAGTTTGAATGTCAGCTCAACCACTCCTCATTGTGACTCTAGGCAGGTTATTTAAACCTCTCTGAACTATAACTTCTCATCCGTAAAATGGAGATACTAATGATATTGAGTGCTTACTATTTGTTAAACACTTTCTAAGAGCTTCTAGTTTCACTACTGTTAGCAACTTAAGAAATAAGCAGTAGTATCACCCTATATTAGAGACAAGGACACTCCAGAGAGCTTAATCCCAGAAAGCAGAGCAGGAAGCTACTGTTTTTGCCTTCCTGGGATCATTCTGTTTTCTTCTGCTCATCACGCCAACCCTACCCCTTTGAAAGCCACTCTTCCCATACCAATACCTGCCTTTCCCTAGCCACAACTGGAGAACAAGACCAAATACAATCCCACTAGATTCTCCTTGAAGTTACATTCCCAGCACAGGATGTGAATTGCTGCTACACAAAGCCAAGAGCATCTCTAGTCCTTTCTTTTTCAAAGCCTGGATCTTCAGCTGTTCCTTTTACTATACAAGTTACCAAAAATTCTCTCCATAAATTCAATTTTTGTTTAAATGGCCACATTGTAGTCTCCTGTATGTAAGTGAAGTAGCCTAAAAAGAAAACACCAGCTCAGCTAATATTCCAATTCTAGCCCCTGGAGCCATACAATATGGAAAGAACACTAGCCATCTGACGTAGTTGTTACCTGTTCGTAAACGCATACACACCACCTATGGATATGGGTTCACGGAGTAAAGGGCAAAAGCTGTCCCAACGATGGACCAGGTTTCAGAGGTTTTTCTTTGGGGAGTATGTGTATGTGTGTATTTAAAGGTATTTTAAAACCCTGTGGCTATATTATAATCTACTGCAATCATCATTCATAAGCTGTAGGATTTATGAGAGAAAAGGAAAAGCATGGGAAAATATATTGGGAGTCACAAATTGATCACCAACAAAGTGAAGGAAACACAAGACTCCATCATTGGCATAAGTATGAAAGGATTAAGGGCTCACTGAGAAAAAGCAGTTGAAATTTTACTTCAGTATTTTTTAAAATCAATATAAACACGATGGGGAATTCCCTTAGGGTTTTTTTTTCTTTTTTTTAAAAGATTTTATTTATTTATTTGAGAGAGAGAGAATGAGAGATAGAAAGCACGAGAGGGAAGAGGGTCAGAGGGAGAAGCAGACTCCCTGCTGAGCAGGAAGCCCGATGTGGGACTCGATCCCGGGACTCCAGGATCATGACCTGAGCCGAAGGCAGTCGTTTAACCAACTGAGCCACCCAGGCGCCCCTCCCTTAGGGTTTAATGGCTAAAATTTTCTAAGAAATTGATAGAGTTATGTTTGCTACTAGGTAATTAATGCAAACAGCTGGGCGGAAAAGTCGAAAGTCTTACGATTAATTCGAATCTAAGAGATTGTGTCATCCCAGGCATTCTTCATTAAAATGTATCAACAACGTACAATATAGTTGTACTTTGATGAGTCTAAAATGTGGACCTGCTAGTTTTAATAATAACGATCTGAGTCATCTGGATGAATTTCGTCTAGATTTACAGTGGCTGCCAAAAATTTGTGAGAATATGGGGTTTTCCATCCTCAGTGCTCTCACTCAGTTGGGTCACATCGCTTGAAAACCGGTGGAAAGTTTGGAAGCAGTGCCTATCATAACCAATATCTTTATTTTGATTCTTAATCCTTTCACTGACCTAATCATAACTACTTTGAGGACCATCTCTATGAACCTTACTACCCTATTATTAAACCATACCATACATGAGAAATTTAAGTCATTAACTTTAACCAATGTTTACCTACAACTGATATCAGGCTCCAAGAACATCTTCAGGCTTACTACAACCCATGAAACTAAATATCCTTCTACAAAAGTGAATCTCAATTTATGTAATTTTTAAATTGAAGTAATAAGCCACATTACACAACTCACATCAAGGACATATAGAAATACTATAATGGTTCATAATATATGACAAAATGCTCCTCTCGCCATCAGAGTTTTGCACTTAAATCTTTTCTCTTCAAATCATGCATCAGATTAATTCAGCATATTCAATAACAAGGCTTCCAGCTGTACCTCCTTGAAACTCAGAATCAAGTGAAATGTCTCCTGACAGCAGAGGAGTGGCAATTAGAGATTCTTCTCATCAGGTGCTTTGTTCTCTCCAACTGAGAAACGTCAAGGTTTAGCTTAAACGGTTTATCTTCAGGGAAGACTTTCTTGATTCACCCCTTCCTCCACAGCCTGGGGTAAATTCCCCAGTACACCTCTTAATACACTTCATACTTCTCCTTTCAAGATATTAAAACAAGAAATTAAATTACTATGTGTGATTATGTGTGTAAGGAACATTGTTTTATCATCAGATCCAAGGGGGATGTGATTAATGGCTTCCTTGTCCTATCCCCAGGAGCCAACACAAAGCCTGGCACTTTGGAAATACATAAGGGAGGGGGAAACGGGAGGTTTGACATGAGCCAAATCTGAAGGAGACAAGCTTACAAGACAAAGAGAAGACAGGGTAGAAGGATACCAGGGCCATACCACAGAAATTAAACACCATCTCTCATTATATCTGAACAAAAAGACCTTTGTTTTGGCATATTCTGGCTAAATGATTCATGAAGGAGCCCAAAGTGAAATAAAAGAGGAACTCAAGGTCATCTTAAAACTATTGCAAGGGGAAACAAACGTGTAGACTATCATTTCTAAAAGAGCTATTAAACCATTCATTTTCAAAGGCATATGTAAAATTCTTGAGTCATACAAAATATTGCGAAGAGAAAATGATACGGGCAAAATGATCTTGTCACACTACAGAAGACTGCTCAAATTCAGTCTATTATAACAAAATCATTTTTAAATAAAATTACAATAAGGTCACAATAATGTAGTCACAGTGCACATGAATTTCATGCTTTTATTTTAAAATTCAAATTGAAAGATTATATTTCTGATTTACTTCTCCTGCATGTTGAATTGTACTTTGTGAATCAAAGAAAATCCAAGAACTTAGCTGCACAATTTGATGCAAACAACATGATGTGCTAATTTATGCCTTTTAATTAAACAAAATGAATTTAAACATGAAATAACAATGGAACAAAAAGTAACTGTGTATTACTACACAGGGGTTATATTTAACCAATTATCTCTATATCTTATTACTAATATTCAACATAGAAATTGACATATACAACAAATGTCATCAGATTTTGGAACAATCTAGGATCAATGACAACCTATGTTTAATTCACTAAATTATCCTTAGTACTTGGAATGCCTCCCATATAGTAGGTACTCAATAAATATTTTTTGACTGACTGACTGAATGACCTTCTCATTTCCAGTCTGGGTCCATCTATGTGGCAGTGGTCTCTCTGAAGAGCCACTGGCTTAAACAAGGTCTAATCCAAATTACATTCGGAATTTTTTAGGAAATTGAGGCTGGAACAGCACTGAGGAAGCACAGATACCAAGGATAATCTATGATTACAGCATATCATCTGAGCCTGATTCTATCTGGACCACCTCGCTGGTATTTTCCTAGTTCCCAAATGGCTTACTCTAAGACTTGATGGAAGAAGTAATGACATCAGAAACAATTCATGGTGTTATCACAGGATTTATAATCAATCCAAAAGAAAAAACATATTTCCTCAATAGACAACATGACCAATGAACCTTGCTAGCAAAAGTAGAAAACAGAGTTGAAAGAAACTTTAGCTGATCTCATCAGGTCTACCCTTCATGCATGAGGCAAAACTGAGATAACTACTGAAAACAAATAAAATAAACTGTCACCAAAATTTTTATGACATATATTAGGGGCCCTCCTGGTTGTAGATTCTTCATACTTTCTTCATAATTGGATGAACAATCTTGAGTTCATAAGACATCTCTTCCACTGAGTGCCAAGCTCATACTCAAGAAGCTGAAATACTTGAATAAACAGTTGGCCCTTATCCATCTATTACCCTTTAATAACCAGTCAGTAATATACTCTAAGACTCTGTCATTTGTGAAATATAAATACTACTATTAAGTTGCTTCTCTGCAATGTTCACCACCTTTGATGTTTTTGACTTAAAACGCCAACCAAGAGCCCAATGAATTAAAATTAGGGGTGTCTATGTATGTGTGCGTGCCTGTGTATGTTTCTGAAAAAGTAACAAAGATCGGGTCCCTAACTACAGCTGAATTATAGCATAATTCAGGATCAGATTCTGTTTGATAATAAATTCCAGCAGCTTCTTGGCTTTTAAACTGCTCCAAAGAAACTCCTTTGAAATCAGGACTTACTTTTACCGGACAAAAACTAAAACACTGGATTTTATTTTGTATGCCTTTCCAAATAGGCATAATTTTTCAAATAGGCCAAAATCTCTGTTTGGCCAGTGATAGAGAGTCCAACATCAGGGAAAAATCAGGATCTGTTTTCTTCCCTTTGTTATGTCATTATTTTTGAACAGTTGCCAGGTTCCCCTTGGTCTTGGGGGCCTCAAATGTAGTATTATTGCATTTCCCCATCTGTTTTAGGAGAAGCTGGGATGTACACTGTAAATTACGGTACAGAAAACCCACATTTTTCTTTTATATGGCATAGGAAAGGTAGAGCTGTGCCTTCAAATCAAGCAATTTCCTGACTGCAGGCTTTATTTTTCTGTAGTAGTAAAACATAATACAGTAGTAATATTAGTAGGAACAGTGGTGTGTCTATATTACTCTGTTCCATCCCTCAGAGGTGGTATAGTATACCAATAGTACAAGTTATAAAATATTAATAAATCACTTCATTTTATATCAAATAGAATAGGATCAGAAACAGCACTAAACAAGCAGTGACTTGATTCTGGTCACATGCCTTTTCAAGTGTTTCTAGAAGGATGGAAGGACATAAAATGGAGACAAAAATCTCAAGTCCCAGACTTTCTCAAATTTCCGAGATTAAAACAAAACAAAACAAAACAAAAAACCGTGCTACAAGTCTATAGCTGGTTGCAGCACAGAGCTGTTTCAGAAGACTAATGACTTTAGCTTACTGTGATTTTAGCTGATGCAGACACAGAATAAAATATAATTCGGAGTACCAGCTAAGGTATTTAAAGCCTTTCTAATGCCTGGGGAGCCTCTCTACCTTTACCAAAAAAAAAAAAAAAGTCACTCCCCTAATTCTTTTTTTTTATTGTAGTCATTAAATACTTAGCTTTTTAACTCTTTTTATTGTATGACTATGCCATAATTTATTCTCTTCTTGATGACATTTAGATTTCCAATATTTTGCTACTACAATTATATTTGTTGCCACAATTCATGGATACATTTCTCTAAGATATACACACACACCTGTATATAGGAATATATAATAATTATATATCTATATATTAAACCATATGAAACTGCCATTTTTATAGTTAAAGAACAGCTAAATATTAGCAATTTCAGATGGTTCAACCTAAATACAAGTGAAACTGGTGGATCACTTCAGGATTCCTGGGTTTTTTTTTTTTTTTTTAAGATTTTATTCATTTATTTGAGAGAGAGAAAGCACATGAGAGGGGGGAAGGTCAGAGGAAGAAGCAGACTCCCCGCTGAGCAGGGAGCCCGATGCGGGACTCCATCCTGGGACTCCAGGATCATGACCTGAGCCGAAGGCAGTCGCTTAACCAACTGAGCCACCCAGGCGCCCCAGGATTCCTGGGTTTTACCAAACTGCTCTCCAAAAAGCTTTTGCAGTTTATAGTTTCTTCATCAGGAACACTTTAAAGAAGTTTTGTTCTCCATTCTCCTCTACAAAATGATTACTCATCTCCCACCAAGGAATTGCTTCTTCCTGTGTGCTGCAAAACAAGTCTCTTTCTTCTCTTTGCTCTGCGCCTCTGTGATTAGCCTTCTAAATTCATCATTTCTTTTCTACAGGATAGTTGGCAATTACAATCTTCTGCTTCTCTGGAACATTTTAATACCATAAAACTTACTTAAAGGAAACAAAGGAAGTATATCTGTACAATGGGGAAGGTGCCTGCTGTAAGAATCATCAACAAACTGGATGAACCACAAACTCGAAGACCAAGATCTAAGAATTCAGATGATAGTCAGGAAAATTCTATCCAAGTACCTTTGCCTGTGCCATTCCTTCAGTCATGGAGAATACGTTCAACTCATTTTTATAACCAGAGTCCCCCTTCTGAAAGCTTAGGTCAAATAGTTCTCCTTGTCTTTTTTATGCCTCCAGCCAGCCTTAATCTCTGCTTCCTCTCTGCCTCCTAGCAACTGTACATGTACTACGTTTCTGTGGGTGCAACTATGGCTATATATGGGGTGTGCAGATAAGGAGGGGATTAACACTAAGCCTAGAGTCCTGGGTTTTAAGGCTACTGATTGCTTTTGTCAGTCAGACATCATTTCCTTTAGGAAGCTACTCCTCACCTCAAACGTGTGAGCTTATTATTCCTCCTTTTGCTTCTCCAGGCACCTGAGTTCCGTGTCTGCCTTTGTATGTAAACACCTCTCAGTAAAACGCCTGTTGTCACGATGGCTTCCCTAGTCCCTCTGGTTCCTATTCATCTTTACACCTGGCACTGGGCACCCTCATACTTAATAGATGAGTAGGAAGTGTGTGTCCCTTCATTTTTCTCCTTCAACATCGATTTCATAACGTGAGGTAGCCACTATTCTAGCAGTTGGAGTTTTAGCAATGAACAAAGTAGACAAATCCTTACCCTCAATGAATTTACAGTCTGGATGGAGGAGACAGCCAACAAACAAACTGGTAAACTATAAGGTATCAGATCATAAAGACTGTTACAGAGAAAAATAAAGTGTATATTAAGTAAATGGATGAATGAACCATTCAGTTTCTGCTTCAATGTTTCTCTATAGATTATAAATTGCATAAGAGCAGAGTGAGGCCATCTCGTTCATTTCTGAGTCAAGTGTCTGCTATCTAAACTGCTGACTAAATCAATAATGAAGAAATCTCACATAGTCCTTTACACATATGAGAGTAAATAAACAAAAGTTTGTTTACAGATCCTAGATCTGTTGGAAATCCAAATCCAGGCGGAAACAGTCTAGTTATCCCAAACTTTATCTCAACAGGTGTTTTCCCTGAATCTACCTCAGTGGTTCTAAAGCACTGTGCCTCATGCCCATCACCAATTATTTTTCATGTGAAAATTTTTTTTCTAAATATACATACCATTACCTCAATGACCTTTAAATAGAACTCTGAATATGCCATGTGCAACATAGAGGAGGTAAAACAAACAAACACAAAAAACATAACATGGGTCCAAATAAATACTATGTCCTTTCTACAGTATGAAAACATTATCTCATAAGTATGTTAAAGAGCAGGTTTAAAATAAAAAAAATGGTTCTATTCAAAGAGAGACACAAGATTTAGAATACACAAAATCAAAGGATATCTGTGATCTGGCCATTGCCGACATTTCTAGGGTGATGCACTATCAGTATCACTGATTTTATCGCTGTTTGGAAAGTTTTAATCTATTCAAGTGTGATGGCAAAACTGTTAGTATATAAAAATGTCACAATTCAGAAAATAGTGTAAGGATCTTCTTAAGTTGCTCTATTTTTCAATCATTATTACCAGAATATTGAGAAGGTACTTAGTAAATGAGAGAATTGCAGCTCATGCAGTGTGGTCCCAAATTCTGCAGAAAGAGTAAGCACACCCATTACACACATGAGACCTATAGCTTCTCATAGAAAGCAGACTCCCACACTAAATGCAACAGCAAAGAGAAGATAATGAAGAATAGAACAGGTGGGGGAGGTGGTGGGGAGCTAACAATAAGTATACTACACAGATCCCTGGACTTTAAAGAGAATAATGATGTAGTAGAGCAAAGACCTATCCTTTCTTGGGGCTGGTGAGATGCACAAAGCAAAATTCTAAAAAAATCATCTTTCGCTTTCAAACAGAACAGGAGAAACAATTCCCCATTATTCTTGGCAAGAGACTGCATTAATGAAGTTTGACAATTCATAAAAACCATTCAAAGATCCTATAATTTTAATTAATGCATTTAATTGGGACAAGACATTAATTTCTCCCAAAAGACTTAGCTATGCTATGTTTTTCTATTAATGATCAATTGCCAAAGAAATCCCTATGGACAAGAAACATTATGTTCTATGCTCTAGTGCACAAATAAGATGACAAATGACATCAAGGTACACCGCAAAGGTTGCTTTATGATGCATCAAACAGTGTCTGTTGAGAACCTTTGACTTGTTAATTAAAATATCAATTAATTCAAAAATTTTCTATGACAGTAGTCAAATAAGGAAAAACTATTTAAAAAGCACAATTCTGCCATATCACAGCACAATTTAAAAAAATAATTACATTCTTTGAAATACAGCCGGCATAAATCAATTTCTTAATAGAACACAGAACACTGTGAAATATATGCAATATAGCTAAAATAAAACACTGACTGAACTATTGAATTAGGTATTTGGAAGACATATATGAGAGGCAGCATTGAACACAGATTCTGGAATTAGCTGTGATTTAAATCCAATGGCCATAATTACTAGTGATATAAACATGAGCAAGGTTTTTGTCTCATGTTCTTTTCTTTAAAATGGGGATAATAAAACCTACCTCATGGGGGTCAATATGAGGATTAAATAAGTTAATATTTTGAAAGTCCTAATGACAGTCTCTAGAATACAGCAATTGCTACATATCTGTATGATAAAAATGACTTAACATATATATATATCTTTGAAAAAAATTATATTTTTGTCAATATTGGAAACTGCTTTGACTCTAGGCTCGAACATCAAAAACTGGAAAAATGCTACAATTTTCCTGATCACAGGGATGTTTTTCTCCAAAAAATTCTAATAAATACTTAATCTTTACAACTGCAAGTGGCATAAATAATTTTTACATCTTGGTGATGATTTAAACATTACAATTCTATAGTTAATTTTTTGTCACAAGCATTAATAATATCTCAATGTCAAACATTTATAGAGTTGATTTATGGGTCCCTGGATATTAATAAACTAGTTGCATTTTTTTTTTTAAGATTTATTTATTTGAGAGAGAGTACTCATACATGCGCACGTGCGGTTGTGGGGAGGAGCAGAGAGAGAGAATCTTCAAGCAGACTCCCCACTGAGCACAGAGCCTGATTCAGGGCTCAATCTTACAACCCATGAGATCATGACCTGACCTAAAACCAAGATTCACTTAACCGACTGAGCCACCCAGGCACCCCAAACTGGTTGAATATTTTTAAAGAAAAATCAGGTCATTATTTCTGTTGTAATGAAGTAGTAGAATAGAGGACAAGAGGGAAGATTCTGGAATTAAACTAAGATTTGAGTATTGTACAAGTGTTGTATTAATTCTGTAACTTTGGAAAATTTATTTTATTCTCAGAACTTTAATTTCCTCGTCTTCAAAATAGGAATAATGATTGTTCCGACTTCACAGTGTTTTTGTTAAGAAGATTAAATGAGGTTAATTCAAGTATAGTGGTCAATCTCAAAGCCTAGAACAATGTAAGTACTCAACAAATGTTAGCTGACAATATTAGTTTTTATAGTCAAATGCTCTCAGATCCGTTTTAAGATGTCTCTTCAGTAGGTTAGAGAAGTTAATCAGTCCTAATTTATCAGGAGATCCCAAGTAAAGTCACTGTTATGAAAGCTTAAAACACCTGAAAACATCCTTTTTTTTTTTTTTTTTTTTTTTTGCTGTTCTTAAGGAACCATTGCTATTAATACAAAGCTGTCATATAAACATCTCAGGAGAAAATTTTATTTACATATATTTTCCCAACTTAAATTATATTTCTCATCTTACATAACCATTTCTCTCATTTAGAAGGCAAATTTGTCCTTAAAATTACATTTGCTAGGGTTATATTATGAAGATCACCACTTATAAATCTTTAGATGCAAATGATTTTCTCAGTTGTTTTTTTAGACTTTTATTGTCTCAGTAAATTTTATCAGTCATATAGATAATGTGTTTTGTTAATTACTGCTAAAACCTTAGGATGCATAAGAATAGAATATGGAATCTTCATCTGCATTAAGATAAATGCAGAAAATTTTTAAGGCAATTCCAAATTGGAAAAAAAAGTGCCACCTACTCCAAAGTTTCACACCATGAGCTTCATGTTTTACATATTAAAACAGCTTTTCGTGTACTTAAATATGCAAAAATTGTCACTGATTAAAAGTGAACAAGCAGCAAAGAGCATTTCTTTTTTCAATATTTTTCACAACCATCTTAATTACACTAGTTGTGGTCCCAAGTCAAGATTACAGATTGGTCCTTTGTGGCGATGTTTATGCAGAAAGCCAGTAGAAAAAACTGCTCATGCTACTTCACAAAAATATAAAAATCATCACATAAAAGCAACTAGCATTTAATCACAGATATTCAATAAATGCTATTTAAAATTAAAGTATATGGATCAAATCACTAAAATAGATACGCATGCAATTAATGCTGAAGAGGATGTTCTATAGATAAGGACCATGCAGTCTGAAAGTGGAACTGCAGGTTATGAAAACAGCCACTGCTTACTGAGGACTTGCTCTGAACCAAGAACCAGTTAAGCTCTTTAACAGCTTATATCATTTTAAACCTCTCAAAAACTCAAGCGGTTCTTGTAAAACAAGCTGAATTAATTAAAAGATTTGCCAAGGTGGCTGGAAACAAGATTAAAATACACACACAAAAAAGTGATAAATGGAAGAAGAAATACTCCATTTATATAAACAACAAATCTATTAAATACCTAGAAATAAATTTAACAAGACAGGGATTATATGAAGAAAACATCAAAATAATTTAGAAGGGTTTAAAACAAGATCTGAACAATTAGAAACTCATTTTATATTCTGGGATGGGAAGATTTATCATGAAAATGTTACCATCTTCAAAATAAATAAATTTAACATGATTCCAATTAGCATTCCAAAAGTATTGTTTTTCAAATAGAATAAAGTGAACATATTTTACCTTACCTAACCATATCCTTACCCAAAATAGGTGGCAAACTCCTTCATGAATAAAATAATGGTGTACATTTGAAATATTTTTTGACTCAACTTCACGTTTACAAGAACGTGCATTTTAAAAAATAACTGCTCAAGGCTAATAATAATTCACAATTTCCGACCACAATAATAACATAAGATGTGAATCTGAGATGCAAATTGGTTTATCTTTCTCCTTTAGATTTTTAAAGCAAATTATTTAATATTTGGAAAGTGTTTTGAATCTTTTAGATTTTATTTCGAGCATAGTGTCAAGAATAATAGTTTCCTCTGATGAATATTTTTATGAACTTCAAGAGAAATATCAATTTTTAAAGAAAAAAATGACTTATTTTAATTTCTTCATTAAGAACAACACTTGATATGCAACAATTATAGATTAGCTTTAGAAAAATGAAATGTTATTTTATATTAGGTATACATTGGCTTTAACAATAAACTATTAAGAAAAAGTGTTTAAGAGTCTCATTCCTATAATTGTGTCAGATTCTTTAGAATCCCTTTTTTCTGCTTAAATAAAAAAAATAGTGAGAGGCCCCTGGGTGGCTCAGTTGGTTAAGTGTCTGACTCTTGATTTTGGGTCAGTCATGATCTCAGGGTTGTGAGCTTGAGCCCTTCATCAGGCTCTGCACTGGGCATGGAGCCTGCTTGGGATTCTTCTCTTTTCCCACCCCCCTCTCTAAAAAAAAAAAAAATAATAAATCAAAAAATAAAAAACAGTGAAATAGTTTTAGATTCATAAAAGTACTACAACTGCTGTCTAGACTTAAGATACTAAATGGAGATAACAATGAAACACAACTTTTAGGAATACAGGGAGGTAATATGTGTACAACATTTAACATGCAGCTTAGCATAAGAAATCAATACAGTTCACCTAATAACTATGTTTATTCTGACAGAAACATTTTTTTCACTTCTCTCTGAATACAAATCTCTAAGTCAAAATTGGAAATAACTAGAAAAATAATTTTCTTCAAATTAGTATCGTTACATGAAAGATAAGAGAAGACCAGTCACAATGACAGCTAACATTTCTGGGTGCTTAGTAGGTGCAATGCTAAATGTTAGTAAAAATTTTAAATTATGGAATATGTATGTTTGCATTTTCCAAGATATATTCAATATACTATTATCCAAAAAAAATTTATATGTGCCTTGCTTTATTAAAATAAAGTATAAAGTAAGGCACATATAAATATATATGGCTTACATATAAAGCTTTATAGAACAGGGGAAAAACCTGATACATTGCCCTTAAAAGCCTCTTCATTATTGATAGTATAACGGATGAACTTTAGAGTATTTTCTTTGAAATAGCCAGTAACGATAACAGAGATAATAATAAACATATGACCATGATATATATAAAGGTATGAAAAATGTAAAAAAACGTAAATTTACTTTTTTTTTTACAAGGAACATCAAAAGATCACAACCCTTTTGTAAAAATACACAAATGTTAACCATTCTGACTTTATGTAGATAAATGGAAGAATATTATGGTTAAACTCCAAGGTGTGTCTCCTAGTGGAACAAGTGGTTTTTTTGTTTTGTTTTTATTATGTTATGTTAGTCACCATACAGTACATCATCAGTTTTTGATGTAGTATCCCATGATTCATTGTTGGCGTATAAAACCCAGTCCTCCATACTATATGTGCCCTCCAGAACAAGTCTTTTTTAACCTCCAACCCAATCTCAATCCTCCTACCAAGCTCCAGATCATGCATGCAAGGCCAGACATGATCACAATTGTGTCTCTTCTACATTCCATTCATTTCCCAGCCAATGACTAGAAACGGAGAAGGTATAATGATTTTTGGGGTGCCTACAATGTGCCAGGTTATACTGGTTATTTAGGCAAACAGGATGTTTTAGTGGTTTCGGAGAATGGAATAGGCCCTCGTATACAGTCTCTGGTCATGTGACATCAGATACATTACCTGATCTTTCTGTGCCTCAGCGTCTCTCCCATCTATTAAGCTGAACTATATTAAATTACTTTAAGGTCAAAAATTTTCAATGCTGAGGTTCCACCAAATAGAAGAGGGAAATCGATGGTTCTTTACTCATAATTGTTGTTCCTTGATATAATCACATACGGGGTGACATTAAAACTCTCGGTGTTATTACCATCCTCACAATGAGGGAAGCTGGTGTTTCCAGCCTCAGCCTTAGCATAATGGTTTCAGAATTCGAACTTAGATTTTGAACTCCGAAGTCACTACTGTCTCTTCTACACCATACTGTCAGCCACAGAGTCTGAGACTCTGCTGAAAATATCTAAGCTGCTTTTCTCTTTAGAAAAATTAACATAATGCAAATCCTGCTTCCCAGGGACATTAAATAAATTAAAGCAACACATATTTAATTGCTATGAAATGGCCTTTGTTTCTTTATCCTCCCCCAACCACCATGATGGATTAGTCCCTGGAGTAACTATTTGCCAAATGGTACCCTAGTGTCCTGAAAGAGTTAAGGCAGCTTGTATATTTGCATAATTTACAACCACGGAGTAGCTGGGGACTAGGAAAATCTGGTTCAGTAGGCTATTTGGAAATTCATGAAAATTCATTCACTCCTTATGCTTTTTCTGGTTATGACCAGAACCTGAAAACATTAAAAATGTGTTTCCAAAAGTAAAGTAGAAAATAACATAAAACCAATATGCTTACATTTGTAACTGTAAACTCTTAAATCACCCCACTGTTTGGGGGCCTTTTCCTTAAACACAGAAACTTATTCATATATTCACATTAGGCAGTTAATCGAACAGAATAGAAGTTGCTATGGAAACAGTGTGGTATGCCCTAGTACTTAGTGAGGAAATGAACACTACTAATTATCACCAAATGTATGATATTTCTGCTTTTGTACTCTATAGTTTTTAATGTACAATCTGTTTAATGAGCAGCAAGTTGTTCACCCAGCATGCAGAAGGTGAATGAAGCCTAAAAATAGATGATTAAATCATCAGGTGTGAATCTGCAAAATTTATTGAAATAAAGCAAAAAAAGGCTTATCTTTCTCCCATATATCCTAGCATGAATGGTAGGCTTATTGAAGCCTAAAACCTTAAATACAAGCAGTTAAGACAATAGGAAAATGCTGCTAAGGAAAAAAAAAAATTGTTTTTCCCCTCACTTTATTAGGATATTTCACCTCAAAAGACAAGTATTAGGTGCTTACTATGAGCCAGGTGTTGGGAAGGAATGGAGGCCTGGTCTGAAGTTACATGGTTTTACTCTGTTGCTAAGCCAATTCTACTAAGTTCCATAAAAGAGAGACAAAAAAGCATGCTATTGGAAACATAGAAGATAAACATTAAATCTAGCCTCGGAGACTGAAGGAAGCTGTTTTCAGCTGGCATCTTTGAAGAATGGTGAAACCTCCAGCTGACTGAGGGGCTCATAGCTGCCAGAATAATGACTCACTAATCATCAGACACAGCCTGGCCCTGAACTCCACCAATAAGATGGTACAGACACTGAATTAACAGGCTCCTTCACCATGAGTGACTTCCACCATGTGAAACTTGATTGGCCTGCTAGTCACACTCCAACTTCACAGAATATTTGAAAGAGAAGCTGGTGTCAGCTTCCCTACCTAACTGGGACTGACGCTGGTCAGTTGAATCCTAGAGTCATGTCCAGTTCATGATTGCTGCTTTTCTCTCACCTGGCTTCCATAACCTCCTGTGCTGAACCCAGGAGGCCTCCTCCAACAACCACTTCTGCAACCGCTGTTGCCATGAGTCAGCCCCAACATAGATTCCCTTACAAAGATCTGGGTTATACCATAATGGAAATTTTGAGAATATTGGATTTAGTAGTAGTGTTGTCTGCAACAACCTGTCAAGGAGTCATTCTTTCTACAGGTTGGTCCCCCCTGTCTTCTCCGAAGCCAGCTTTCTTCCTATTTTCAGCATGCAGGTACTCCCAGCATACCCAAAAAGCTGAGTAATGAGCAGAATATCACTTTAAGCCGAAAGGAGAGTTTTAAACTGAAGTACAGAAGTTAATATGGCATATATTTAAGATATATAGTATATAATGATAGCAAAATGGAATATTACTGCATAAGTAGTGTCATGCATGGAACGGGAAGTTGGTATATCCCAGAGAATATTTCATGTTTGAAATTTTATTCTAGGGAAAAATGATAGTAAAAGGTATTGTGACAGTCTAAGCAAGAGATAAAGAGAACCAAAGATGAACCATATTTACCAACAACTTTACAAGTAAAATTCCCCAAATCTAATCACAACGTACATTAAATAATGTATACTGAATAAACATTTGTAGATGACCCTGAGGGTGACAGGTCTGCTTCAAAATGTCAAACTAAAGACCACTTACCACAATTACAATTTAAAAGTCACATTATTTTCTGCCATTTGTGTGATTCAGATAACATTTTCAAAATTTCCATTTTACTTCATTTAGCACATGAAATTCATAATCAAACATTAATCAAACCACAAATATGTATTGTATACTTATGTCCCAGCCAGTTGGAATCCTGTAACTAGACTCTAAAGAAAAACACTATTTATGGAGTTGAAAATAAGCCAGCCCTCAATTTTCACAACTTTATTATTTCTATGCTAGGATAAAATTGTTATTAAGTACTATACATATTAGTCAATATCTTAAAAACTGTTTTAGGCATTCTTAAGAACTTTCTTCAAAATGATAAAATCGTTTTCAAATATATGAGCAGTTAAGTTTTACTTGGTACATTCAATTTAGTACCCCCAATGAATTGAGAATGCCATTAGGAAACTGAAAATCCTGGAAAATGCAAAAACTACATTTAGATTTTGGATTCCCGAAAAGCAATTTGCAAAAGAGGGGGAAAAAAAAGCACTGTATAACATAGTAATAGTTTAATGATACAAATTATAACTGAAAAATTATGTCTTTTGCAACATGGTGTTAAGCAAGAATAATCTGATATAATTTTAAACTTTTTACTTATGAATTTATCTATTGAGTTTTCAGGGGTTTTTTTCATTAATTTTATGTAGAGCTCATTTTCAATTATTCATTTGGCTTGTTCAGTTTATGGATTATTTACTCCTTTTGTTTCTGAAGCTGCCTCTTTTTTTTTAATTTGAATCACATATCTGTTCTTGTTAGCAATGGTATTAATAGATGATAAAAATCATTAACACTTATTAATAACTTGCTATGTGCCAAGCATTTCTCAGAGCATTACATACGTAGAAAACCATTAAATCCTCACAACAATCCTCTAAGGTAGGCAATGTTATTATTTCTAATTTACAGATGAAGAAAAAGAGAGTAACTAATTTCCTTAAAGTTGCAAAGCTCATTAATGGTGATGTCAGCATTTAAATCCAGACAGTCTGCTTCTAGAACTCACACTCTTAACAACTTCACTATTATTTATACTTCATTCCTCCATAAAGTATTTCTTATATGCATTTTAAACTTCATCCTGTGTACTATTTTACTACAAAACCATGGAAAACCAAAACCAAAGGTTAGAAAGATCTCCAATCTAGAAGAAGTCATTAAAACATCCCAGAGGATTAGGGATGACTGCTTTGAATAACAGTGCAATATTTGGAAGGGCTTCAAGAAGTTAAATCTGATAGATAATGTCAATTTAATTTTGTAATACAATGTTTCTCAAATGAGCATGCCATAAATTAAGAGTAATTCATAAACCTTAAAGTCTTCATTCTTCTCTTTCTCTCCCAGCCTACATTATGTCCGTCAGCATATTCTGTAAACTCTACCTTCAACAGTCTGTACATCTTACAACTTCTGTACATCCACCTGGTCCAAGTCAACCTTCATCATTCATAGACTGTGGTATCCACAGAGTCTGAGTCCACTCTTGCCAGACCATGAAAACCACAAAGAATGCAGAGGGATCCTTTGGAAACTTTTGTCAGATTGTATCTCTTTTATCCTCAGGATCTTCCAGTGGCTATTAAGGTAACTCTGAAAAAAAGTTGTTCTATGGGCTATCATAGAGTTCCCATGTGTTTGGAACTTGTCTGCTTCTCCAACTTTATTTCTACAACTTTCCCTTTGTTCTGTGGTCTCCTTACTGGTCCTCATCATGACCAGTGATGCTCAGAACTTTTACTAATCTCTCTGCTGAATTGTTTCTCCCCCCACCCACATATCCATATATACTGGTACCTGCCCTTATGTAGCTCCCACTCAAAATGTCACCAATTCAGTCCCTTCTTGGCCAGCCCATTTAACACCTTCCATCACTGCAGTACCTGACATTATTTATTATTATCCCCCTTATTATTATGTAAGTTCGCCTAAGTTGCTATATGCTTGCAACTTAGGGAAACTTGTTAGAGCAGTGCCTGAAACAATGGATGCTGAAAGCATATCTGCTGAAAGAATGGATGAAGTCAAATACAAAATTTCTCATAATCATTTTACTAGTGTAGTAGGGAATGAATCTAGTTCTTTGTCTTCATATTTTCTTTTAAGGATGTTGATCCTTAAACTCATACACTGATTTTTTATAGGTATTTTTTATCTATAATTCTCCCCTGGAAAATGCTGTCAATAATTTAGAGGTTGAAATATTTCTTTATGTTACTAATAGGAATTATCCTGATTCTCTTTCAACAGAAAACTCAAAGAAAACCCTGGCATTTGAGTATTCTGTAAGGTGAGAACAAGTACATAAAGATCCCTTTGTCTATAAACATGCTAGACCTTAATAATGGTAGACAGAAAGAAGCAGGCTCTCCTGAAATTTCTCATCCCTAATTACACTTTGGGTAGATAATACTACCCCAAATTCCCACTGACTCTACACCATTCACTTAAGGGCTATGCCTGGACTTGGGTAGAAAACTCTCTGTTCTGCAGAAGATCTCTCATAATGTAGGATGTTTTGCTTTCCAGATTTCCACAGACTCAACATCAGAGGCATTCCCCACTGTAATAACTAAAACATCTAATAACTAAATTTATTTAGTAATAACTAAAAACATCTCCCAACACTTGCACACCCCCAGTTAAGAACCTATGATAGACTATAAGACCTTGAGTTTCACTCTTATCCCTCTGTAATATTCTCCCTCCAGTCAGACTTGATTCTGTTTGCTCACAATCTATCGAATATATTATCATCAGATTAACCTCCTGAAGCATTTCTGTAATCAAGATGTCCCCCCACTCTCTGGTGCCTAAGAGACACTGCATAAAAATCAACTTTTGTTATCTTTAAATTTATTTTTATTATTTTATTTTTAGTCTTACAGAATTTAGAATTAAAAAACCAATCTGTTTTCAGTAACAGAAAAGTACGATACTTTAATTTGAAAAGAACATTCTTGCTAATGTGTTCTGGCCTCAAAGCCCATCCTGTACAAAGACATCTAAAACAGACACACTGATGAATCATTCCTCTCCCTGTCCCAATGTTTGCCAAGTCACACTTCTATCAAGGTAGTTTTGTATCCATCACTTTCTATTATGACATTGCCTAACATGAAATTGCATTACAAACATTACTGACTGAAAATCACTGTGTGTAAATCACATTCTCTGGCACATACAAATATACACTTTTGTACCTATCTAGATGGTAATAGAATTGCTACATCTGCATCTAAATCCCAGTATTGTTTACAACACCAGATAATGTGGTGGAAAAATAAATTTTTTAAACTACATAAATTATAGATACACATGTATATATATACACACACACATATATATCATCTAACTTTGTCTCATAAATTCTCCACATCAAATTTAATGTGATTAATCTAATACAATGTGCCAAAGCCAGGAACTATAATACAAGAATGTTATTGCTTTTCTAAATATTCTGGAGCAACTACAACTAGCTGATGCATCATCTTTTCTTGGGGCTTGCATAATCATTTCTCCTCCAACTTCCAAAGAAAAATTCATACGGTTGAGCAACATACAAAGCACAATGGACCATGATCAATGTGATTTGGTGGAAAAACACTGAAGGCTAAGAACTGGGTGCAAGGGTCTCCTGCCTCCTCTATTCAATTTCCTGCTCTGTATAATGAAATGATAATGATTGGGGCAAGCTCTATGCTAGAAAGACAAAGGAGCCAAAATAATACTGTCAGAAGACCATGAATCTTGAATTTGAATGTGTCTACCATTCCCCACCCTCATCATAAAAGCCTTTATACTGTATTCACCCAAATCTGATTCTCTGGTTCCAAGATATAAAATGATATAATCATGGGTGGTGAAATGTGTATTCTGTGATTGTTATTTGCAGGGCTGGGGGGGATGGGATCATCTTCTTTTGATAAGACTTCATGAGCTCAAAGGTGGTATATGCAATGGAGCTTGTGGTGAGAGTTTGAGGGTTCAATGATGTTGCATTTGCCTCTGGTTTTTTCCTTAGGGTTTAAACAAAGTGATGATTATACCCAGAGGCTACAGTGGTTCATTGCTCAGATTTGATGAGTTGTTGGATGCTTTGTTGAGTAGGAGGACATTGCTTATATGCATCTGCCTATAATCACAGCAACAAAATAGGGTCCAACAGCTGTAGGAAGACTTTTTAACTAACCATCCCCTGGGATTTTGTAGTAATTGATTCCAAGAAAATACAGGGGAAATAATTTTATAAATGATAAACTTGTAAATGATAAACATGATTGTCTGCTTATCACTTCTACTATATCTCACAGAAAGACTGAGTTTCAGAATGAACTCAAACACATCAAAAATCCAATTCTTCTTCAAGAACAGCTTATCTCAAGCACTAAAAATGAGGGTCACTTATTTTACTCATTTCATCCAACTTTACCCCTTATGCTGCTACATTCATGTTTGTTTCAAACTTTTACCATGATGTTACCTATGTTCCTCAACTCTTTTAATTGATTCCCATATTTTATGACTTTCAGTTTTCATAATTTGCTAAATTTTCAACTGGTCATTCAATTCTTTGATATAAATACCAAAGTATTTTCTTTTTGTACTCTTTCAGTAGCCAGCTATTTTGGTCCCTTTTCCACAAGATGGATATTCAAAATCAGAAATGGAATTTTGGAGACAAGGCATAAGCACAAGTAAACCTCTGTGCAAATGGATTCCATTGGTGTATCTGCATTTTTGACCCAGCGACACCTACCAACATCATCATGATTAACAAAAACAACTACATTTATTTAGCAACTACTATATATGATGTAACATGTGATAACCAGTCTTTATCCACTATAATCTTCATAAAACCTCACTACAGGGACAAGAAAGATGAGGCTCAGGGAGATAATAGTAAGTTGTCCAAGATTTCATAGCTAGTGAGTGGCAAAGCTGAGGACCAGAGGAGGGAAGGGCTGAATTTCAGGTAGGTGACTGTAACATCTGAAGTATTTCCAAAATGTACACTTATTTTTATAATTTGTTCTAAAAGTTGCTCTCTGAATGAAAAGCATCCTTAATCTTACAGTGAAAAATTTTTGTTTGTTATATTTTAGCAATAACATTAAATTCAGAATTCTCTACCTTTTACACCCTTTTACAAAATTCTAGACCCAAATGGGATGTTTAAACATTTGTAAACATCCAAGACGATGAATAAGTTTGTGTGTGTGTGTGTGTGTGTGTGTGTGTGAGAGAGAGAGAGAGAGAGAGAGAGAGAGAGAGAGAGAGAGAGAGAGAGAGAGCATGCAAGAAAGACAGAATGACTTAGGACGGTTTTGTAATCCAAAATTGCAATTCCCCTCTTCCCTTAAAAAATTCTTCTACTACAAAGTCATTTTGAGAATGGAATGCCTCGTGTCTCTTTCAAAAAAAAGAGACACACATGAATAAAAACGGTGATTTAAAGAAAGTAGTTCACACCATGACAACTCTACTTATTCATTTTTCTTTCCCACGTGTTCCCTGTGATAGCAAAAGCATTTATTCCTTGGTAGTCCAAAAACAATTAATGTCATACATCATGTGTGAATGTAACTGACAGGACACACCATCTGCAGCAACTGTGGAATGCCTGCTAAAAGGCCGAGCACACCTGCAATCAAAGCTCAAGACAAGAATGGCTGCTAAGATTCACAGCTAGATTTTTAATACATATTCTTTATTTACTTTACCAACAGGTAATTGTCAAGTGAGAGGAAATAATGAAATACAATTGCTCTGGTCAGAATAAAGGGCCAGTAGAAAAGACAGTCTGATTTCTGGATCTGTCTGACATGGTTTATGACCTTCATCAGCAGTGCATGGAATCTAAAAAATATGAATGATGGATATGCACTATTTTTTAAATATTTCAGGAAGCTATGTGGCTTTTAATAGCATTCATAAACTTAAGGGGGGGATAAGGAGACAGCTTTATTTTCTTAGGACACATGAAGAGTCATGGTTGACAATGATCATTATGCTGTGCCAATATAATAAACCACTTTTTCAGAAGATGACAAAGTATAATAAAATCCTTTTATGAAGGAACTATCATGTTAAGAGTATTCAATATAATACTAAACTGATTTATAAAAATATATTTTTGATGATTATGATATGATTCTTATTTTGTAAGGCCATCTTCTCAGTCAACGTTAATGTTGCTCAGATTTCAAAGCCACAGTTCTTGGTTATATTAACACAAAGCTTATCCCAACAGTGCAACTTAAAGAAACCTAAGCCCCTTTAATATTAGAAGGTACCTCTACTAGGCTATAGACAACCAGTTTATTCAGACTTGATGTGCTTTTAATTCTTGATTTGTAGACAAGGGCTGATAATATTTACTGCCATATCTTCCTTCCTTTTTCTTCCTATATGTCTCAGGCATTACAAAATTAATGAACAAATTTTATAAATACTAACATAAAAGTATTATTCAAGGATTGCAACCATTTTTTTATTAAGGGGGAATCTCTTCAAGTTATTTTGTGAATATTAAGAGAAATCATACAAATATGTAAAAACACTGCAAGAGTTTAGAAATCGAGAGTTTACAACTGGATAACACTTCTTTTTTTTTATTACGTTATGTTAATCACCATACATTACATTATTAGTTTTTGATGTAGTGTCCATGATTCATTATTTGCATATAACATCCAGTGCTCCATGCAGAACGTGCCCTCTTTAATACCCATCACCAGGCTAACCCATCCCCCCACCTCCCTCCCCTCTAGAACCCTCAGTTTGTTTCTCAGAGTCCATAGTCTCTCATGGTTCATCTCCCCCTCCAATTTCTCCCCCTTCACTTCTATTTTATAAATGCTTTCCATATATCTCGTTTATTTTAAATTTAAAACATTAATGACTATGATAAAAACAATTTATAGCATCATTGTTTATAATATTGAAACAAATATTAAACAAAAAGCATATTCCATTTCAAAAAGACAAAACACAATATGCAGAGCACTTGATAATTCACCTGTGTTTAAACAGTATCTATGAAGAAGTTTAAAATCATTCCTAAGGAGTACTATTGCTCAGTATGACAAGTTATTCCCAAACCTAGTGTCTTAAAACAGTAAACATTTATTATTTTGTGGTTTCTGTGGGTCATGAACTTGGTAGCAGTTTAGCTGGGCCATTCTAGCTCAGCATCTCTCATGACACTGTAGTCAAGATGTTGGCCAGGGTTTGCAGTCATCTGAAAGTTTGATGGTAGCTAGAGGATTCACTTCCTTAATGGCTCACTTGCAAGGTCTAGACAGGAGGCCTCAGTTCTTTACCGTGTGCTCCTCTCCACAGAGATGACTCATAAGATAGCAGCTGGTTTCTCCCAGAACATGTGATCCAAAAGGGCAAGACAGAAGCTTGCAATGGGTTTTATGACCTAGCCTTGGATGTCATGCTGTGTCTTTCTAGCATCGTTCTATTGGTTGATTATACAAGTCATCCCTATCCCATGTGGGAGAGAACTGCTCAAGGGCATAAATATCAGGGAGTAGGAATTACTGGAGAACATCCAGAGCCTGGATACCACAATCACCTATCTTATAAGATGGTCAAAATTTTAAAACTATTTGATCCACTCTGACATATTCAGTAGTCATTTCTCCAAAGAGCTACTAGTAGGTGGGAACTCAGTGAGAGAAACTATGAAATGTGTCCAAAATAGTCACAGGGCATCTGGGTGGCTCAGTCAGTTGAGCATCCAACTCTTGATTTTGGCTCAGGTCATGATCTCAGGGAGTTTGCTTGAAATTCTCTCTCTCTATCCCCCCCCCAGGCTCTCTTTCCCTCTCCCTCTCTCTCTAAAATAAATAAATTATTCATAAAAAAGTCACTGTAGATGTCCTCAGGAAGCTCACTAGAATGAGCAAGATAATTGATTATCCAGAATCATGTAAATGATATGATGGATTCTACATGTTCTTATTGAATTATAAAAAAATGAAACTAGTTATAAGTTCAAATAATCAGCACTTTAAGTCTATCAGCAATAGCCCAGGATTATAAAATACAAAAGAAATGGAAGAAGAGATATTGAACTATTCTGCAGAACATCATTCTACCTTCATAGCTAATAAGAGGTCTTTGAAAAGGAGGTATATGACTGCAGAGAGTACACTTGATCATAACTATGTATGTAGTAGGAAGAGCAGGCTTTGGAATCAAGCAGACCTGGTCTCTCTGCCCAGTTCTGATACTGAGTCAACGTAGACAAGTAACATTTATGAGCCCAATTTCCTCACCTGTAAACTTGCTCTACCTACTCCATTGGTTTATTTATGGGTCACGGAAGTGAATGTATATGTTGGAGATGGCACCATGTCATATAAATATTAGGAAGGGGTATGGCTTGTTTTTCAATATTATCCTCAAAATCACTAGGACAGCTGAACATTCATCAGGAACTGTCCAAGGATGATGATTAGATCCCTATTCACATATAAATAAGGTAGCTAACATAAATATGAAAGACAAAGAAAAAAAACCTCCATTAGATAAAACCTATGCTTCAACATTATTTGTAAAGAAGCAAACAGGAGTAGGAAATAACCAGGTTCTCCTCAGTCTGTGACCAGAAGGAATCCTAAAATTAGACAAGACTATCGTGTAGTTCTCAAGGAAAAATAAAAGGTTCATTTAAAATCAGTACTTCATTTAAATGGTATAAAGAACACTTCATAAAACTTTTCTAATAGCAAAATAAACTTATAAATTATGAAGAGTTGTGGACTGAGAAATACAAGCTGAAAAAATTATTGCATTTTTAAATATTTCAAAGAAACAAATACTTATCTGTTTCTATGTCACAAATTACACATAAAAGAAAATATAATACTTTTGCTAGAATGCCTTTCTCCCTGTTCTTCACGTCACTATCTTTTGGCTAACCTCATCCTACAGGGCACAGCTCAGGGCTTATCTTTTCCAGAAAGCCTTCTGATGTTACTACCACTCCCTCCTCTATCCAGGATTGGGGGCTATTCTCTTTCATGAGCACAGCACCCTTGATAATAGCACTGTTGATGCAGATAATGAAAAGATCTACCACAACTAACATGCTTTAAGCACTTACTACGCATCAGGCACTGTGTCAAGTGCTTATATCTATGATGTTGTTAAATTTTATCAACAAGTGTGTGAAAAGCAAATGGTAGCATTACTACCATTTTATTTATGATTAAATACAGATATTCATTGTTGAAGATCATACAGCCAGAAATGCTACAATCAGTCTTTGAATTCTGGGCAGCCTGACTCTAGAACTTATGCTCTTAACTTCTAAGAGAACACTGCCTATATACTCATTAGAATATGAATTGTGCAAGACTGTTGAATCACAGATCTGTACTTCTGAAACAAATAATGCAACATATTTTAAGAAAAAAGAAAAAGAAGAAGATAACAGGAAAGGAAGAAAAGGGGAGTATGTCAGAGGGGGAGACGAACCATGAGAGATGATGGACTCTGAAAAACAAACTGAGGGTTCTAGAGGGGAGGGGGGTAGGGGGATGGGTTAGCCTGGTGATGGGTATTGAGGAGGGCACGTTCTGCATGGAGCACTGGGTGTTATGAACAAACAATGAATCATGGAACACTGCACCAAAAAAAAAAAAAAAAAAAAAATACTCATTACATAGGACACAGCCTGACTGATACAGATGCTCAACTCCATTTTTCAAAAAAATAAAATAAGTGATTTAAAATATAGTCTGGTGATAAATAATTTTTTTATTTTTTATTATGTTAATCACCATACATTACATCATTAGTTTTTGATGTAGTGTTCCACGATTCATTGTTTGTGCATAACACCCAGTGCTCCATGTAGAACGTGCCCTCCCCAATACCCATCACAGGATATAAAATCAATGCACAGAAATCAGTGCCATTCCTATACACCAACAACAAGACAGAAGAAAGAGAAATTAAGGAGTCGATCCCATTTACAACTGCACCCAAAACCATAAGGTACCTAGGAATAAATCTAACCAAAGAGGCAAAGGATCTGTACTCAGAAAACTATAAAATACTCATGAAAGAAAGTGAGGAAGACACAAAGAAATGGAAAAATTTTCCATGCTCATGGATTGGAAGAACAAATATTGTGACGATGTCAATGCTACCTAGAGCAATCTACACATTCAATGCAATCCCCATCAAAATACCATCCACTTTTTTCAAACAAATGGAACAGATAATCCTAAAATTTGTATGGAACCAGAAAAGACCCCGAATAGCCAGAGGACTGTTGAAAATGAAAAGCAAAGCTGATGGCATCATAATTCTGGACTTCAAGCTCTATTACAAAGCTGTCATCATCAAGACAGTATGGTCTGGCACAAAAACAGACACATAGATTAATGGAACAGAACAGAGAGCCCAGAAATAGACCCTCAACTCTATGGTGATAATTTTAAATACTACTAAAAAGTTTCTTCACACTGAAGACAAAATGTTTCTAGAAGACACAGAGTTCCCAATGTCACAATAAAGGAAGACAATTGCACTGTGAAAGGCTATATGTTTAAGAGGTATCCAGGTCCAGACTTTCTTCCCCTGTAGACTGGTGGTTCTCAGCTAGGGGTGATTTTGCTTCCCAAGGGCCATTTGGTAATGACTGGGGACATTTTGGCTGTCACAACTGGAAAGATGATGCTACTGACATCTAGTGGGTAGAAGCCACAGATGCTGCTGAGCGTTCCATAATGTGGAGAACAGCCACCCACAACAGAGAATCGCCCAGCCTAATAGATCAGTGGTGCTACAGACCAAACTAGTCTTGAATATGTATTTCCTCCTAAACTTTAATATACTTATTAATATTTAAGGAATCTCCACTAACTCCAAATCCATAATGTTTTATATGCTAAGTAGGAGTTAAAAAACACAGTTTCAAAGGACAAGGAGAGATACCAGTGTTTTGGAAAATTAATGACTTCTAGGAAGATGAACAATGACCTCAGAGAACACTAGAACATCAGAAGCAAAGGTTGATGAGAAGGAAAGTTATTTACTGAATACACCAATTTGGTTCAGGCCATGGGCAAGACATTCAGAAATATCCCAATCAATGTTCTACCATGTTTCACTCAAAAATGAACCCTGTCTTAGAAAGGCAAAGCGGCTTTGCTGAGGTCACATGGTCAATAAAGTAGCAAGGCCCGGACCTATAGGAGCCTACTCCAAAGCCAAGGCTCCCCTTTACATGATCACACACTTAATGTTACACAGAAGAAGCCCAGCAGGAGGAAGAAAAAACCAGGCCCCCTAGTTCATATTGACACCTATCAAATCAACAAACAGCTATCAGATCAGTTTGATTTGTAGTTAAATAAATGGTTTCTTTGAAGAAAAATCCTGACGTTCCTAACAGACAAAAAGACAACCCCACGAAGAAGTATAAAAACCTCAGTTTTCAAATGAAATATGAAATATAAAAACAAATGACAGCGTGTGGGTTTATACTGTGAAAAGGCCATTTATTTTCCACATAACTACTCTTCCAGCCTCACCCACAAATACTGAGAACAATATCCTTTTCCAGCTCGAAGTCACAAATACTGGAAGGATACTGGATGCCTGGAATACCAAGAATTTCCCTCTACAATTTTCTGTAAAGCAAACACCAAATAATGGCAAAAGAGAATAATGAGAAGAGATGGCAGACTTCAGGAAGAGAGGACACCTACCACAAGCACAATTTTCATGTAAAAAGACTGTTTACCCCTCCCTGAGGCTAAAGGCTGCTAACTGCATTTTCCAGACTTCCCTCTTTACTGAGTGTTCCCAACACTCCCTAGCTCCACACCAACATAATCCACTTCCCTCCACACCAAAAACACCAGTAAAGGGAAATGAAAGTTGCTGAGTTCCTTTTAAACGAAGAACAAATTCAAATAGTAGAGGACTCATATGTACGTAAAATCTACTCATTGCACTGTTTAGAATTCTACTCTGAGCAAAGTATGCAAATTACTAGCCAATAAGTAGATTAATAAAATCTAGTTTATTCTGTTTGCAAGGCAAGACAAGTCCAGTGGTCATTGACAGATCACTGCTGCTAAAGAAGACTCCTTCAAATTAAAGAAGTAGTATATTAAAAATGAGAAGAAAGAAAACAGGTCATCAAAAATATTTCTGGAAAACTGTAATTGTATAAAATAATAAAGCAGTATCAGAGAAAAATATCTCCTGGTTTGTAAAATCTGTTGGGGTACCTTCAGAGTCTACAAGTACTGATAAATTTAGATAAACGCAGGCCCTCATTAAGTCAAATTAAAATGGAAAAGTAACACCGACATGACCAAGGGGATATCCAGTCTCTCCTGCAGCCTCCCACCTCCAGAGTGGGTAAGGAAACACTAATTCAGAGGAAAGAGACTGAAAAAGCAAGGGCAAGTTGACAAGGTCCTCAACCTGTGAGAACACAGCACGTGCCTTCACATAACCAGCTCTCCCAGGAAGTAAGGACTAATTACAGACATTACCGATTTATCCCACAGTGGATCAGATACTTAAGCTTCACTCTGTAAAAACTCAAAATTGCATATTTTCTACAAGTGCAGATCATGATTGGAGGCACTTTCCCCATGAATGATTGATAAGTGATTCTCCCACAATGAGTGTCAAATACTGGCTGTGTTATCACCCAATTTACAAAGGACAGTATATTTAAAATAATATTGTAATATAAAATAATTTCTCTAACTATTATACTTCTGAAAGTCTGTCCATACTTTTTACTATGGGATTATGAAATGATAATGGCTAATCTTTTCTCACAAATCGCCTAAAAATTATTTTTCTAATAGTTAATTAAGAATCAAAAGAGAAATGTACAATAAAATCATATCAATAAATGTAACCAAAATATCTGATATGAAGTTTCTGGGATCATTATCTCCTTAGCTTATTTACAGCATCTACATAATTTTGAAAAGCCATGAGTGGTAGCAAGTATCTTTGAATAAATAAACACCAGCTTCCTGAATCAACATATTAAAACATGAAGAAAAGCTCAGTCCCTTTTCTCCCAATGGATAAAGTACTTATAATCTGTTTTGGGTAAAAAAAAAAAAAAAAAAAAAAAAGGATACTTGATAAGCTCTCTTCAATTATTTCTCCTCTCTTTTGATTATAGCAGATTTTGTTAACTTCTAAGTATACACTTTCAAAATATTTCAGGAAAAAAAAATCAAGGCTTTGTAAAGTATGATTCAATTTCTGCTGTGTGTATGTGTGTGTGTTACATGTATTGAAAGGATACACAAAAACCTGTTAACAATGGTTGCTTGTGGGGGGTAAAACTGGCAATTGACAGAGGATTTTTAAAAGACCTTTCATTTTGGGTGCCTGGGTGGCTCAATTGGTTAAGCAACTGCCTTCAGCTCAGGTCATGATCCTGGAGTCCTGGGATGGAGTCCCATATCGGGCTCCCTGCTTAGCAGGGAGTCTGCTTCTCCCTCTGACCCTCCCCCCTCTCACGTGCTCTCTCTCTCATTCTCTCTCTCAAATAAATAAATAAAATCTTTAAAAAAAAGACCTTTCATTTTATATAATTTTATGCATTTGAATTTTCTACTATGTGCACATATTTCTTTTAAAATAAAATTTAAGCTTCTTTCAAGTAAGAAAATATTTTATGGGAGAGTAAATAGGGACCATTTATTTTTAGCATTCCATTTGTTTTGCCCAGTCTCATCAAACTCAATTGAAATTATAATTCCTTTTCCCCAGAAAGTAAATTATAAAAATCTAGGCATCACAACTAATTTTCTCCAACTCAAGAAAAAAGCTCCCTGACAAAAGGAAAAGATAAACAAAATGAAACATTAAAATAAATGGAAAATTAGAAAGCAAAATTGCTTGTCAGGATGGAGATTTCACTGGCAACTGTTAGTATGCAGGATGCTCTGGTTAAAGTAGGTTTATTTTCACCCTCTAATGTGGGTTATTAGGTATAGGACAAATCTTTCTCACACTGGCGTTTAAAATGAAAAAAATATTAAAGCATTCAAAATTAGCAAGCTTGAACATTACTATGAAGCAGAGCTAAAGAATTTTTTAAATAAGGTTTTTAAAAATTATCTGAAAATTGGACATCCTCTGTTCTCAAGAGTTTGATTTTTACTTCTCTCTTATTCTACTTGCCTATTTTATTTTGAAAAGTGTGCAGATCACACACATCTTTGGTCAAAAATACCTGCCTCTTAAAATATTCCACGTTCTAAATAAAAAGCCAAAAAGAGGTGTTTTGCTTCTGTCTGAGTCCATGGAGACTAGGATCCTATCCCTAGTTCTATTTGCACAACTTGATTCTTTCCGTGCTGCCAGGAAGGAGGAAGCCTTAGTTCCAAGCACTTATGAGATGTTCTTTGAAATTTTCTTCTGAGTCTCAAAAAATGGAGCCCAAGCGATTCCAGACAAAGTTCTAGGACAAGATCTCAACCACAGAGTTATAGTTCTGTCATCCATTCCATCCGTGACCGGTGCAACTCTTTCATCATACCTGCCTTCAGTCTATGTTTCTATAAATGTGAAATGGAATGGATTCCACAAACTGACAGATCTCTTCCAACATTAACATTCTGGCCCTGAGTGAACTGTGTCAGTAATGACCACTTTTTATTTGTCCAACAGCAAACAAAGTGAACAAAATACATACGATGCCAAAGCTATTTACCTACCCAGATAGCTGACAAGGAAAACATGGAGAGCAAGTATAAGGTATAGTTAAAAAAAAAAAAAAAAAAGGCAAAGCAGTATCAGGACCATGGTCAAAAGATAATTTCAAACAAAATGTATTCTAAGTGATGGCACTTGAGGTTAATTAAGAATGACTAAGAAAAATGCTCTTTTTAAAAGGTAGGCAATAATTAGTATACCTTAGAAATCAAGAATTCAATGGCCTAGTTTATCTTCCTGAAAATAGTATACAGTGGAGCCCTTTTAAATTTTAAATAGAAATATTACTCAAAGAATGCCTCATTGGATTAAAAAAATACACTGGAAGGGGAAATGTAAAGCCATGAGCAAAAAGTAGAAAAAACATTATGGAAGAAGAAATTTTCAAGTGGTTGACATTCATTCAAAAACATATATTGAATTTCCTTCTCTTATTCAAATCACTGAGCCACAGACATGGGGATCGGATGTTGTACAGAAATGATATGAAGTTTCATGGAGTTTACAATCTAATTTTAATCCAAGTATTGTAATAGTGATAACCAAGGCAAAAATAAAGTGTTGGACAGAATATGGGGGATAGAGATCCCTTCCATCTGGGACTTCAAGGACTGATCTATGAAGGCAGTATCAGAATGGTGGTAAACACTTCGGTAGGTAAAGACGTTGGAGTAAGAAAGTGGCATTCCAAAGCAAGGTACCTGCATAAACCAGTGGTTCCCACAGTGTGATCGCTGGACCAACACCATCAGCATCACATGGGAAATGCAAATTACCTGGCCCCACCCTTCAGTTATTGAGTCAGAAATCCTACTGTTGAGCCTCACAATCTAAATTTTAATAATCACTCCAGGTGATTCTAATGTGGACTGAGGTTTGAGATCATAAGTAAAGGCATAGTGAGGCAAATAAATGTTTTCACAGAAAGCCATCTAAGTGTTAGGGTTTTTTAAAATTTTGGTTGAAATATAACATTCATGTATAGAAATGTGCACAAGTCATACCCGCACATCTCAATGAATTACAGCAAAATAGCCAGTACTGAAGGTGTTGTGAGCAGGTAAAGCAATGCTGCAGAAAGATTTACACGCCAATGATCAGGAGCCCTGACTTAGGAGGCAGGGATTCCAGCAAAGGCACCAGATAAAAAGTGATTACCATCTTTGAGTGTAATATAGCAAAAGGACAAGTAGGATGTTTGCAGAGGATTCACAACATGTGAGCTGAAGGACCTTAAAAGTAGGGAAAGTGAGACCAAGAAGTGTTAGATGACTTGACTAAGGTCACACATCTCCCAAACAGGGGTATTTCCCTTATATCACACTGCATGCCAGAAAAGGATTTTCTTTTCTTTTCTTTAAGTAGTTCTTTTCTTTCTTTCTTCCTTCCTTCCTTTTTTTTTCTTTCTTTGAGATAGAGAGAGAGCACAAGTTGGGGGAGAGGAAGTCTTTCTTCTTTCTTTCTTTTTCTCTTTCTTTGAGAGAGAGCGAGCCCAAGTGGGGGGAGAGGCAGAGCAAGAGAGAGAGAGAACCTCAAGCAGACTCCCCGCTGAGCACAGAGCCTGACATGGAGCTTGATCCCACGACCCTGAAATCATGACTTGAGCCAAAATCAAGAGTCAGAGGCCCAACCGACTAAGCCACCCAGGCATCCAACTAAGATTTTCCAAGAAAGGACTGACGAGGCTTGTCCTGTGATTAGATGAGGAGAATAAAATAGAGAATTCACAGTTTACTCTGGAATCCACAGGTCTATGTGAGTGCAGAAATGCTGCCACCAGCCTGGACAGATTAGGTCAGAGACCTAGAAAATATTTTTACAACATATAAGACAGTGTGACCTCAGCCACTTAGCATGTTGAGACCCAGCAATGCCAAAGATTCTCTTTCTTTTACTAGCATCTTGTTATGGCCCAACTCTACATCTAAAACAAAGCCAATATTTTGCATATAAGACATAACAGTCTGTTTAAATTACCCAGAAAAGATAATACTGTCTCAACTGACACTTTTGCTTTAATTCTAATAAGGACTTGCTTTAAAAGGTGTTTGGCAGAATGTCCTAAGTTGACAGTTCACAAAAAACAAGGACTTCACTGTTTACAACAAATACGGGAACAATAATAATACTGTACCATCTCTCCTCCCTCCCCTGCATCTACTTAAGAAGAATGTTTGAATAACATTATCGTCTGTTCATATCTTGACATTTTTACGGATTTATGGAAGCAATATAAAAGCAGTGACACACCCATAAAATGTCTTCCTTTATTATCAATTTGTTTGAAAGCCATTATAAACTTGGCATCAGAAAAGCAATGAAAATAATTTCAAAAGTTCTATTCCCTTTAAAAGCCTTTCAAGAGTCTCCTTTCTTATTGGATCTTTTTCTTTGCATGTCAATATTGAAGTTTTAATCAGAGTTTCATAGTGGAAAAAAAAATGTTAGGGAAACATTTTCACATCACTGTGGTCTGATCAACTTTGCCCAAATCATTTTGAAATAGATGATTTGATCCAATTCCCACAAGTATTTCTTCAGCGCCAATGATTTATGGAGCAGCTCTACAAAATGCCCGGGTTAATTCCAGAGAAAGACAAGACAAAGTTCTTGCTCTCAGAATGTTTACATTCTCTTTAGGGAGACCAGACATGCCAATGCAAACAGTTACATATTGTAAGGCAAGGTGGGAATAAGAGAAAAATGGCTCAGACAATAGGAATTTTATGGGGTTGAAACAGAAGAGAGTGGGACGGCCATGGAGGTGAAAACTTGATAAACACACAGTCTACAAGAAGATGACTTAAGTTTTATACAAAATTAGCATTACCACACAATGTTGGTTTTGGCTTCCTGGCTACAATCCCCCCTCTTAGATACTTCATTCATTCATCTATTTCCTTTCAAAATGTAAATGCTCACATAAAATCAAGTTTTTAAGAAATCAGAAATACCTGTCATAGGTCTAGGAAAAATTGTGAGTCTGCAAAGTTTGATTCCCTCCATTTTCCCTGCCCCATGTTTGCCTTCCCTTATCCAGTTATTTGGGATTTTCTTCTTAACAAAAGAAAATGCATCCCTTATTGAAGGCTACAATTCCTCATGGATTCAAGAGGATAAGATGATAGAGGAATTGGGAGTGATGGAAGATTTTTCCTAGATTGCAGCATGAAAATAACTGCACACTATAACTTTTGCTAAGGTAAGTCTTAGATTTCAGTTAATTGTATGTTGCCAGAATTATTACTAACACACTTAAATATACTTGTGTAAACATGTGTGCAACTATTTTTAAACTACTGAAGGGTGATATTTTTCAGAATTAAAACAACTTTTAAAAATATTTCATTTCCCTACACTTCATTAAAATGCACTAGAGTCTTGGAATTCCATTGATTAATTGTAGTGAACAATAAATATATATATATTTTTTTATAATTTGTTTGCAATCGTCTCCTGACTGCAATTAGTTTTCAGGGGCAGGACACATAATCTTGGCAAAGCCAATCAGTATATTCTATATCCAATGATAGTTACTGGTTCAAGGACAGCATGTGACCTAAGAGAGTCTAGTAGAAATGACTTTCAGGACTGTTTCTAGCAGTTCAGGCACAGACTGTGTCTTGCCCCAAATATGCAAGGTCACGTGCTGCAGCCATTTTGCTCCCTGAGGGAAGCCTGCCAGAGAGTGAAGTTTTGACATGGAGATGAAAAGTGCTAAACAAACTGCAAAGAGAGGTGGAGGGAGTCTTGAGCAAATTGGGCTTCAAGTATTAAGTCAAATTATTTTACCGTTCAAGGCATTTTCCCTCTCCCTGCAACTAAAAACATATGACTAACGAATTCAGGAAATGTTCGTTGAGCACACGCTATGTGCTAGGTTCTAGCATTGCAGCAAAGAATGACACTTAATCTCTGTCCTGAAGGTGCTAATATTCTAGCAGAAAAGTTAAAAAAAAGAAAAAGACTAAATCAATAGTGTTATAATGAATTAAGAAGGGTAAACTCTATAATAGTATAATGGAACACTAAGAACGAAGGACACCCAATCCAGCACTGATTGGTACAATTAAAAGAAGTTTAAAAAATTAACATCGAGGGGCGCCTGGGTAGTTTGATCGGTTAAGTGTTTGACTTGATTTCAGCTCAGGTCTAATCTCAGGGTCCTCAGATGGAGCCCTGCAGTGGGCTCTGTGCTAAGCATAAAGCCTCCTTGGGATTCTCTCTCTTCCTCTCCCTCTGCTCCTCCCCACTCCTCCCTCTTTAAAAAAAATTTTTTTAAAAAAAGTTAACATCAAACGTCAGACTAAACCCCCTCACTGGTTTATAGACAACCATCTGTCCATTAACAGTGTGGCTAGTTCCTTTGTATTCAAAGTGAAATGCCTGTGGCTTGAATGCTAAATATTAATACTCTCACCCAACATTAGCCCCTTGAAATCACCAACTCATTCCTGAAACAAATGGTCATTTCTTGCGTGGCATGGAAGGACATTCCAGTGGACAAAATGCAAAGTAATGACTCTTAGGCCACTACCAGGTAATTTATTTTACCTGTGGGGCATTTCAGAAGCAATCTCCAGGGACATTAAAGTCAACAAATACAGTGAGGCAAAAATTAACTGCTATTTTAAAAAGCCAAGGCGGAAAAATAGTAGTTGGGTGTTAAAATATCTTTCCGTATGACTGAAATGTTCCCTGTGGAGTCACATGCAATACAGGATATGAAAGCAAGTTAAAGATTATAAAGCACTCAAGACAAATGCCGGTTATTGTCATTCTTCTAGAGTTCACACTTTTACTGTAATCAGAGATGCAGGAAGTATGATTTCACATGCTTACCTCTAAAAAAAGATTCTATCTTTAATCTTAGAGCACAAACTGAACATGTTAAAGAAGTCCTGATACAAATTAAATGTGCTACAATAAAGAACTATAATACTACTCTTCCTACTTGGGTTTGTACAAATACAACTAAACAGTTTGGAGATTTGTTCCCTTGATTTTTTGTCATTGAGAAAGGAACATAATGTGGATCAATTAATTGACTCAACTGAATCTTCTAGTTTAACAGGAAAATGGACAAGAAAACTAGTATTTAGAGGTAATTATCATAGTGTGTTATTAACTATCTTGTTGGGATGACCATTCCCATTTTAGAGATGAGGAGACTGAGACTATGAAAGCTCAAATACCTGACTGAATGAATGACTATCAGGCATTTTGTTAGAGAGGATTCTAATTTATCTCATAAATTATTAGAATTATTTAGAATTGCTGTATTAGAATTAGAATTGCTATAGTTAAGGGATGTTTGTACAGCAGAGAAATCTGGACTGTTTTTCAAATGATTCATCATTAGTGATGATACAACCTCTTCTCTCTTGCCCCCTAAGTACTGAATCCTCAGCCCATCCTCCATAATTTAAGTTATAGTTTAATTTAAATACTAGGCTCTTAGTAAATGTTGAATAAAGAATAGCAACATAAGGTCAACTCCTAAAGTAAATAACCCTTTTTTAAGTGCAACATCCTGAAATAGTTAAATAAGTCTTTATTTAAATTTATAGTTTAATGGAACAAAGTTTATTTCTGCACATGGTGCAGTGTTAATATAAGAGTCCTGTTCTGTGAGAGATAATGAGTAAATCCTCTTAATATGCTACTTAAATATCCCCCAAGCTAGTTGTAATTTTACCAATAAACACCATTTATATACAAAGTTTAAACCTGTTTATCTAAATGAGGGCAACAGAAACGGAAACGGACTGAGGACCATAGCAGCACAAACTAAGCACTCAAAAGGAAGAAAATGTCATCAAATAAAAAGCGACACATAATCCAATGCCCAATTTGGGTCTCAAATGCATTCTAAAGAGCCATTTTTCTCAAAATGCTCCACCCCAAAAACTACATAAGAATACATTTATGAGGGGCACCTGGATGGCTCAGTCGTTAAGGATCTGCCTTAGGCTCAGGTCATGATCCCGGGGTCCTGGAATCAAGCCCCACATCGGGCTCCCTGCTCAGCGGGAAGCCTGCTTCTCCCTCTCCCACTCCCCCTGCTTGTGTTCCCTCTCTCGCTGTGTCTCTCTGTCAAATAAATAAATAAAATCTTAAAAAAGAAGAATACATTTATGATTCCTAGAGGGAAAAAAATAGTCACTTATTTAAAGAATATTTATTTTTGATTACTCTGTACCAGGCACTGTTCTAGGTTCTCTACCGGCACCTCTGTTGGTAGTTTTATTAAGGTATCAGCAGGTATGGTTTTAAGTGTTCATCTTTCTCTGAATGCTAATCCTGTCCCATGACTTTTACATTCTCATTCCAAACCCCACTTACTTTCCTAGACAGTCTGGAGCCTTAAGTTTTCTAGCAGTCTTGCTTCACTTTCTCTCTTGTCCTTCTGCTATATACACTGGCCCAGATGCCCTGGAAAGAGAAGTAACTGTTCTGTCCCGAATGCTTGCCACTGAAAGTGTTGCTAGAGAGCATCATCTACTCAGTTTGGTTGTATGAGGACTCGTGCCTCCATCTGAGCCATGGGCACTGCTCTGCCTGGAGTTCTTTTTCATAACCCCCTGCAGCCCTTCACTCTTCTGTGTCCTCTGCTCCAACCATCTCATATACTCGCTTGATAAGCTTTCTAATTCATGGAGAAAAAATATCAAACAGGAACTCTCCCAACATATCTTCTCAAATTCCATCTCAAAAGTTATCCAGTATAGACTATTTTCTTACACCCTTTGTTCCTATCTTCCTTATGAAAGACTTCCTCCATACATTAAACATCTCCTTCCTGTACTGTAAGCATCTCCCTTTGCACTGGCTTCTTCCTATCAGCCTATAAGCACATTTAAAACTCCCACATGGAAAGAAGGAAGGGAAGAAGGAAAGCAGAAGGAAGGACATAATTCACTATAGATTTGCTCTCGACTTAAGGGTCTATCAGGCCTCTTGCTCGCTTCATCATGACCATCCCTCCAGCTTCGGCTCATCAGCAAAATGTTTGAAAGTATAACCTAAATTTTTTATTTTCATTGCTCAATTTTCATTAATCCACAGTTGCCTTGCTTCACCAGTTATGATTCCTCATCTTCTACTGATACCACTGCACCAGAGAGTTCATGAATGTCATACCCCATGCCATAGTTTTAGTTCTCACCTTATTTGATCTCTCTTTGGTGCTTGCTACTTCTCAGGCTTCACTCCATCCTTGGTTTTCATGCACCAACAAGCACAAATTGTTGTACTTACAGGTGAACCTGAGGGCCAGTGCCAATGAGTTAATTCTAAAGTCCACCAGCCTTGGAAACCAGTATGTAAGGAACCAGAAGGTCTGGGATTCCACAGCACTGTTTCTACCATTTCCTCAATGACAATAAATAGAAAGAAAGAAAACAGACATTAATATCAAGATAACATGTATACATTCCCTGCTGGGGTTGATTATGTTTGAAGACGCTAAACGGTAAATTATTGCAAGGAACCGAAATATATTATATAATTCAGTTCTCTGAATTGAGGGCTAAGTGCTTCAGAATTTCTTAGAATCCCGTGTTGCACTGGTCTTTGCTTTCATGAATAAAATAAGCAATAGGCGGAGGCCATGCTCGAAGACCATTGTGACTGGACCCTCAGAATTTGAAAGCTGTTTTCTGATAGGTAGGAGGCTACAGAGTAGAATCACTTTTATGGGCACAGTAATCTGTATAAGGATATTGCAGTCGGCTGCTACAGGAATAGTGAAATGGGGTCCACAATTTTGAAGGAGAATCCTAATGTAATTCTTCCCTATTTTTCTGCCCATCTTGCCCCCACCCCCACTCTCTTAACATTTCAGCAGATTGGCTTCTGCTTCTCTCTCTAGTACATCCCTCCCAACATGCTGTCCTTTAGATTCTGCTCTTAGTCTTCAACCTTTGCTATTAATGCCCTTCCTAGTTCATTTGACACAGCCTCAAGTTCCTGATGATTGTCAAACTTTTCTGTCATGGTCAAAATCCTAATTTCAAACTACCTATTGGAAATAGCTATTAGATGGTCTCATAGAGGGGCACCTGGGTGGCTCGGTTGGTTAAGCAGCTGCCTTCGGCTCAGGTCATGATCCAGGAGTCCTGGGATCGAGTCCCGCATCGGGCTCCCTGCTCAGCAGGGAGCCTGCTTCTCCCTCTCCCTCTCCCCTCTGTTTGTGCTCTCTCTCTCTCAAATAAATAAATAAAATCTTAAAAAAAAAAAGATGGTCTCATAGACATCTAGAATTTAATAAATCCAAATGGAACTCATTATCTCCCCTTATCTCCCTAAATCTGTTCTACCTTGTCCGTCTCAGAGGGTCATCAGACATTCTGTAGCTAAACTACTAATTGTACCTCCACATCCCTTCTCCATCTCTTCAACAATGGAACCTCCAATTTTTAACTAGGTACATGGCCATCCAAAATAAAGACAACAATTCCCAACCTTCTTTACTTCCAGAAATGGTTATGTGACTAAATTGTGGTCAACAGAATGTGAGCAGACTTCCTGGTCATGCTGTTTCTCCCATTTGCTCCTGCCTATTTGATGGACTATAGAGGTAACTCTTGGTGATGAGATCTCTTCAACCACATGGATGAGGTTATCACATTAAGGGAAGGGAGAAATGCCAACAAAAATATATCTGGATCTGTAATACCACAGAAGCCCATATTATCTCTAGACTGCTAAATCTGGATTGTTTGGCTAAAAGAGAAATAAACATATATGTTGTTTTTTCTAATAACTGACAATTAAAATTACATATGCTTCAGGTATACAACTTGGTAATTTGATATATGTATACATTATGAAATAATCACCACAATCAAGCTAATTAACCTATCTATAACCTCATATATTTACCTCTTCCTTCCTTCCTCTCTTTTTTTTTTTTTTTTTGGAGTGGTGAGAACACTTAAGATTTACCCTCTTAGCAAACTTTGAGTATAAAATATAATATAGCATTAACTATATTGTTGTATATAAGTTCATCTTGCATAACTGAAATTTTATACCCTTTACCAACACTGCCCCCCAGACCCTGGCAATCACTATTCTATTCCCTGCTTCTATGAGCTTGAATATTTTAGACTCCATATATAGCTGAGATCATACAGTATTTGTTTCTCTGCAACTGGCTCATTTCATTTAGTATAATGTCTTTGAGGTTCATCCACGTGGTTGCAAACGGCAGGATTTCCTTCTTTCTTAAGGTGAGACATTTCAAAGGCACTGCTCAGTATACCTCATCCTCCACCTCCAATCATTTATCAAATCTTGTTGATTCTCTCAGAGAAAAATCTCAAATTCAATTCCTCTTTTCCAAGTGCATAGACCCTGCTTGAACCCTAACTGTAAAAGCCTCTGGCTTAGAATTTTCTAAGTCTCATACCTGATAACCCTTTACATTGTGGCCTATTCTCCAATAGCCTATAGCATAATCTTCCTATCACACACTGGTATCACTCTTCTGCACCAAAACTTCTGAAGGTTTCCCAATCAATATCTACCAAATGCAATCCTAATCACTTAGCTTAGCATATACAGATTTTTTAAATCCTTCTCACTTGCTACCATTCCTCACTACATACCACATGCTCCTGCCACAAAGAAGTCCCCATTATTTCCATAATTATTTCAGCCTTCTTACAACACTATGCCTTTGCTCATGGAGTCTCTTCACCTGAAATACCCCTTTCCCTCTTCTTAGTCACGAAAACACCAACCTAGCCCTTAAGACCCATTATAAATGTCATATCTTCAATGAAGATTCTTAGAAACCTCCCAGTAGTGATTATTACTCTATTATCTATGTTCTATTATATGAGTTTGCCCATATTTTTGTAACAGCAGCAGTAAATCATATTTTAATTTACCTGTTTCCATGTCTGACTCACTCTAAATTTCTGAAGAATAGAAAGTATTTCTTATTCATCTTTGTATCTCTGTCACCCTGGTATGTATTGGACAGCTATAAATATTGTTGAATAACTAAATAAATCCTTCAAAAGTTCAGTACATCTGCAAAGATTGATTTAATGAATGTAAGGAAGCATCCTACCAGAATAAAAATGTACAATGGAGAGGTACCTGGGTGGCTCAGTCGGTTAACTGTCTGACTCTTGATTTCAGCTCAAGTCATGATCTCAGTGTCATGAGATCGAGCCCCATGTCCAGCTCCACACTCAGTGGGGAGTCTGCTTGAGATTCTCTCTCTCCCTCTCCTTCTCTCCTTCTCTCTGCATGCTCGCTCTTCCTCTCTCTCTCTATAAATAAATAAATCTTTTTAAAAAGTACAATGGTGATAGCCCTCCCTCATATTCAGATTGGACTCTTCCCATCATAATCCTTTCTGGTTAGAAAAGGGGAAAGCATTAGTTGAGACAGTAGCCTAGATTTCATAAAGTGCATGAATGAACTTTGAAGCCACAGTGCCTGGTTTCAAATCCTAACCCTACTACTCACCAGCTGTATGCCACTCACCTGGGCATATCACTTACCCTCTCTGTGCTTTAGTTTCTTCATCTGAAATAAGAATAATAATTTTTCCTAATCATATAGTATTTGTCAGGATAAAATTGAGTTTGGATATGTAATAAGTTGTAAATATGTAATAAGTTTACATATAAAGCACTTAAAACAGAAACTGCACACTAAATATTATAAAAGAGCTAGGTGTTACTAAAATTTCAAAAAGAAAATGTAAAGGAAAGCTAAAGAGGGTCTTAGGATATTTGAGTAAACAGCAAGGATGGCTAATTATTTGTATCTCTCCTTATTATTATCTAGTAGGGATACATTTCTAAAACTGGGTACAGTTTTGAAATTGTTACATAAATAATCTACTGAGTTTCAAGAAGAAACCAGAAGTCTGCCACTTTAAGACCCAGCATATGTAAAGATACTTGTAAAGATACTGGAAGCCAGAGTATAGTATCTGCTAGATAGATCCAGAACTAGACCTACATCCCTATCTAAAGGTCATCCATCACCATGTGTCCTGGGATGAACCAGACTTATCTCTCTGACCAAATTTCTGTACTCTTCTCTCCAGCTCTGCCATCCAATGGATGCTTTTCCTCTAGCTTCCAATTCACATATTCACTCTCTGATTTATGATGGTTTCTCCCCCTTCTAAGATAAGCACTTGCTGGTTGTGTTTCTGCTAAATTCTCTTGTCTCTGGTCTGATCTGAAGACCACATCTACACCATGGCTTTTCCCCATACCCATACAGCTCATACCCCATTGTCCTACAAAATTCCTGCTTTGCAGGTTGGATTTGAAGCTTGGGGAAGACTTGAAGGTTGCAGAATTAGTTGGAGAGAAGAGACAGTCAGGAGGGCAGAAGGACCTGTGTTGGAAAGTTCAGTCGAAGAGAGAATTGAGATGTCCTGGGGCAATGACCAGTACTAGATCAGAGACCCAGGCCCAGTACATCAGTAATCCTATGTAGAAAGGGGCTGAAAGAAGATGAAAATGTCAAAGACGAGCTTTGCCAATTCTGCCTAGAGCTGGCCTAGGTACTAAATATTTCAGCACAAACATCAAAACTATAGTTTTGCATTCTCTGGGGTAAACTTACACTTCATGCTGCATTACTTTGACCACATGTATTACACATTTGCTTAAGCATCAATGTTTCTAAATATATTCTAACAGCAAATACGGCTACAAAGGAGAAGAAAATCTGTGATGTTATATAGTTTTTCAAAGATCTGACAGGCTTCTTCAATATTTAAAAAGCTGCTCTACTGGCCTAATGGCAAAATATTTCTGCAAATTGACTTTCTATTCACAGTGCAAAAGGATTGGACTAAAAACTGGATAATCATTAACATGACTTCCTGCTCTATATTCTTTAAGGTTTGTTTGTATTTGGTTTCTTATAAACTGGAAACTAACCAGATTAAAAATTTATAATCTCTCAAGTGTAAATCACAATATTTTATTAGAGAAGAAAACCTGATCTGAGTCTTTTTTAAAAAATAATAATATGTTGGGACACCTGGGTGGCTCAGTCAGTTGGGCGTCTGCCTTTGGCTCAGGTCATGATCCCAGTGCCCTGGGATGGAGTCCTGCATCGGGCTCCTTGCTCGGTGGGGAGCCTGCTTCTCCCTCTGCCTGCAGCTCCCCCTGCTTGTACCCTTGCTCACTCTCTCTCTCGCCCACGCTCTCTCTAACAAATAAACAAAATCTTTAAAATAATAATAATAATAATAATATGTTTAAAGAAATAAGAAAACCTGAGAAAGGTATTGAGACTATAAATTATAATTAAGAGGACTACAGTAAGTGATGATATAAGTGATGATAAAAACAAGAGTTTTAAAATACTTGAACAAATATGTATGAGTACTACCAAAACATTAAATATCCTATGTCGGAATGGTTCTCAGCCTACAGAATCTTGTTTTATTTTTGACTAATGAAAAATTGGGGGTATGCCAATTGTATTTCAGTAAATGGAATCAGCATTACCTTAGAATTCACACTGCTGGGAAGTATACCAGATAAATGATCCCAGAGTAGAATATTCACAAGTCATGCTTAAATCCTACTTCTGGATATATATCCAAAAGAACTGAAATCAGAATCTTGAAGAGTTATCTGCATTCCATCTTCATTGCAGCACTATTCACAACAGCCAAGAGAAGGAAACAACTAAATGTCCACTGATGGGTGAATGGATAAAGAAACGATGGTATATACATACAATGGAATACTGTTCAGCGTTAAAAAAGAAGAAAAACCCACCATTTGTGACAATGTGGATGAAACTCAAGGACGTTATCCTAAGTGAAATAAGCCAATCACAGAAGGACAAATACTGCATAATCCCACTTATATGAGGTATCTAAAATAATTCAACTCACAGAAGCAGAGACAAGAATGACGACTGCCAGGGGTGCATGGAGAGGAAGTTGTTCAGTCGGTATAAAATTTCAGTTATGCAAGATGAGTGTAAGTTCTAGAGACCAGATGTACATTATGCCCAGAGATAACAAGTATTATGCAATTAAAACATTTGCTAAAGTGGGCAGATCTCAGATTAAGGGTTCTTATCACAGAAATAAAAAAAGCGCATGAGGAAACATTTGCAGGTATGTTTATTACCTTGATTGTGGCAATAGTTTCATGGGTGTACACAAAGATACAACCTAATCAAACTGTATACACATATAAATGATACTGCAATAAAGCTAATTATAAATAAGGAAAGAAACAAATAAAATGGTATGCTTAAAATTGTTATGCAATTTCTGGAGGATAATTAGGCACTACTACAAAGTCCTTCAAATATATGTATGCACTATCATCTAACAGTTTGATTTCTACAAATTTATCCTAAAACATGAAGGATATGTTGAAATATTTAGCAAATATTCAGTCATTTGAAGTGTCAATGACATCATATATAATTGTCAGAAATAAGTATCGAAACAATCAAATTCCCAACAATAATTGAATGGTTATTAGATTGGGATACATCCATAAAAAGAATACTATTTACCATTTAAAATGATATTGTAGACTAACACTTATATATTTTTTAAATGGCCACTTTATCATGAAATAAAAAATTTCCACTAACAAAAAAGGAGGTAAAACAACATTCTGGAAAGAATGACTTCACTTTCCACAATGTACATATGTAGCTTTATAACTTATAAAACAATTTTAAGCTATTTGTAGGAAGATGGAATGAATTTCTGTAAAACTGAAATACAAGTTACCAAGTATGCATTTCTTCAGGGCTGAAAGCCTTCCTCATAAATTTCACATCTGCACCTGTCTTGTTCTCACTTTTCCCTTCTTCTATCTAGTCAGAGACGTAAGGAGGCTTTCTTTATCCTTTCTAAGATGAATTCCATACTGATCCATTCCCCACATAACCACCTGAAAACTAGTATCTTGCTACCAGGTCAAATGTTACATTCTCTGTCAAAGTTTTCTGCTCATCTCAAGTTGACCTGGATGCAGCTCTATCTTACCGCATTTTGAACATACGTCTGTTTCCTTATTGTATTTCACTTGTTTGCATATATCACAAGGCAGAAATTGGAAACTATTTGAGACAAGAAAGCATTATTTTCATGTTTATATCCTGCCATTCAGGACAGTGCCCAACACTCAATATTTGTTCAGTGACTTTTAAATCAAAGTCTACTGAAATTCTTCCTTGAAAATAAAATCAAGTAACTCAAGATTCTCTAAAATTTAATCACCTACATAATCACCATGCTAGCCGAGATCTTATTCAATTGATTAAATGAGTGATGTTTTTCTTTTGATCACTGAAAATCCCTAATCCTTAAAGATAAAGAATTTGGATATTTATTGAGTACCTGCTCTATGAACTGGAGATATCAAGACTTCCTGGCTAAGTGGAGGAGACAGGAATAGAAACAAATCATTTCATATCATATGGCCAATATTGAATAGAAGCCACTGCAATTTGATTTGGGAAAACAGAAGTCAGCAACAGCATACCTCGGTAGTGTCAAACATATCCCAACAAAGAACAGGCTAAAGAAAGTTGCTTTAGACCCTAAATATCATTAGCTCTTACTAATTGTCGCTTTGAAAGAACCGTTCAGGGTTTTCACATTGCATGTTAGTTATCACCATCTATCCTGAGCCCAGCAAATGCTGGCCAACTTTAGAATAATGATGGACACAGATATCTATCAGCACATTGCTCTTTGAATTGAAAAAAGTGATCATGTTGTTGAATTGCGGAGAATGGAATCAGTGGATGCACAAAGAAGTAGCCACGCCTTGACTACATATAAGACCCTTCATGATTTCCCTTTACCAACAACTTTATTTTACCTCTCTCCATCCCATCTATCAACTTTACTTTCTGGCAAAGTCTAACTGCATATGGACGCCCAAACACACCAACCTGGTTCAAGTTTCGGCACCTTCAAATACAACCAAGACTTGTATCTTGTATCCCCCCACAAAATAGCCACCTAAGTCCACTCCTTCAATAGTTAATAACTATTTCCTCGATGTTACCTCTGTGCATCATATAAGCTTGTCGTGTTTCATTGATTACTCTATTAAAACATTTTTCTCTCTTAGTTTGCGTGTGCCCTGAAAGCTAAGAAAGTGTCATTTACATCCCCTATTCTCAACACCTAGTGCTGCCTCTGGAGGTGACTGCCTCATGAATAGATTGTTTAATCTTTTATTTGAAAATACAAAGATATGCTAAAACATTCTGACTTACTCTACAACCCATGAAACTGGAGTAACATGTAATGTTTAGAAATAAATCTCAATAAAATTTTATGCAATTTTATTCGATATCTAAGAAACCTGAGCTGTGTAGATTTCTTGGTAGCATTACATTAAAATTTTTATTTTACTGTTTTTATAGCATAAAATATTTATGATCTAATATACCAATCAATATATATTAAGGATGATTTGATAAAAGGCTAAATTTTTATCAAACCTAGAGTTTTTACAAAGTAAAATCAGGTTTTTTTTGATCTGCCCAAATAATCAAAATTTACGATTTTTTTTTTAAGTTCTTGCCATGCATCATGCACTTGCTAAAGGTTTAAATACATTGCCTCATCTATCTAATAACCACCCGTGGTTGGTTAGTCCCATTGACTATATTATTATTCGCATTCATTACAAGAGATTCAGAGATATCAAACCTCTAGTCCAATGTCAGCCAGCAAAGTGGTAGAGGTGAGATTTGAACCCAGATTTGCCTGGCCCCAGAGCCCAGCCTTTTAGTAACTAGTTATATGACTGAAATGACATGTTGCTCCAGAGATTCCCAGAATGCACCAATTGAATAAGAACTACAAATTCAGTGAATCTCCAGTGTTAAGTTTCCCCCTATTTGAAACAATTTGAAAATCCAGTGCATTACCTTCCTGTTCCTTATTATTTATCTGCCAGACAAATGTAGCTGTCACAGAGCCAATTAGAACTATGTGGCTATGACAAATATTCAAATTATACGTATACATAGCAAAGCAAATACACTTCACATTTGTAATATGATGGCTTATTTCTTCTGCAAACTTTTGTTTGGCGTGATAAAAGATGAGCTGAAAATAAATGTAAGTTATGGAGGATTTGTTCAATAAGTTTTCACTTAATAACTATCATATGTCAGCAACTGGGCTAGAGTATAAAACTTGGTAGGATACATTCTTACCCACAAGGCAATCTCAGTCTACTGGAGAGTCTGTCCTTAGTAGGTACAGTGAATTAACTGCTGCAATTTGAGGAATACCAATAAGGAGGTCATGCCAAAATATCCTACCATTTGTGTTTAGTACAAGTGACCATTCCCTTGGAAAACATTTTTCTTAATGTCCTATAAGAAATGTATGCTAGCACAAGATCCATAGAATTAAATAGACAACAAAAATATCCCCAGCAATGTTTTATGGTCCAAAGTGCAATCTGTAACTTACAGCCCACTTAGAGCAATCAGTTAGGGTGAGAACACACTGTGAACTTTTTATTGTTGTCAAAATCATACACTTATGAGAAAATCAGCTAAACCACACAACATACAGATACACATGCCAGACATGTTAGCTAGAAAACAAACCAAATGATAGTGTTTACCATAATCATTAGTACTGAACTGCATTCATTTCACAGATGCACTTTGGCAAATATTATATTTTAACAATGAATTTTTTTTTTCTTCTCACAATTGGGTTTTACTTAGTGGCATTTATAAAAGCAAAACTACCATTTAAGAAAATGAATAGCGGGGATGCCTAGGTGGCTCAGTCGGTTAAGCGTCTGCTCAGGTCATGAACCCAGGGTCCTGGGATTGAGCCCCACATCTGACTCCCTGCTCATCTGGGAGCCCTGCTTCTCCCTCTGCCTGCAGCTCCCCCTGCTTGCGCTCTCCCTCTCTCTGAGAAATAAGATCTTAAAAAAAAAAGAAAAAAAGAAAATGAATAGCTAATTACAAATCATATGAAGCAAAACAATTATCCTGCTCTCTCTGCCTGGTTTCCATTTTGAAACCAGTAAGGAAGTCCTGGAAAAAATGTCCTCCAACCTTTAGTCCAAGAAACACTCCAAGTGTTTCTTCTCTTCCTCATTCTCTTCTCCTGATTTTTCATCTTCTCCTCATTTCTTTTACTGACTTACTCGCCTATTGCTGTCTATGTGTTTTATGCCCAGAGCAGCCTGATCTGGCACTTTAGTGCCCTAAAACCCAACAGTGAACTTACTCCGGTTGGGGAACATTCCTTCCAAATAAATATCCAGGCTGTTCTGCCAGATGTTCAACTAACAAAATCAATTACTGTACAATATTTCTGTCCAGTCTTGCCGCCAGCAGACCATTATTATACACAAGGATTTTTGACAAGTCAGTGGAAACTGGTTAAAATAATTGGGCACATTTATTTAAACACTAGAAGAAGGGCTGTTTTGTTTTTGTTTTTTCCTTAGCACGGATAGATGATTTTAGAAGATGAGTATAGAATTCTGTGTGGCTATTCTCTTTGACGTAACTATTTTCAGTAGGTGTACACCAGCTACTACCTCCCACCGCCACCTCCCCCGTGAGCAATAGAAATGATTAAATAAAGTATCTGTGATTGTAAATGTGTGGATAATACCCATAATTCCTCTGCCAAAAGACAAAATTTACTAGCGTCTTTTTTATTGTTGTTCCAACAGCATGGGGACTTAGTAAGATTTTCCTTTCATGATTTTGTTAGTCATTGGCATTAAGTAGATCTGCTGAAAATGAGAAAAGATAAAAATTATGTAGAATTTGTTCAAAAATTAATAACTAAACATGTGACAGAGGCTGTGCCAGTACACGTGTAAGTTTCATATGCTCAAGTTGCAACCGTGGGACACTACAGAGAAGGTTAAACATCAAGAAAAGAGCATTAAGACATTAGACAATTTAACAAGCTATAAACACCTTATTTTTCTCACTTCTGCCCAAAATACTCCCTCCCACCCCACCCAAAAAAAAAAATCACAAAAAAATACAACCCTTTGGCTGTTTGGGAAAGAGAAAGATAGGGAAAAGGAGAGATGGGGGAGGGATGAGTAGAGAGGGAGGGAGGAGAAAGGGGGAGAGAGACAGACTGAGAGAGAAAGAGAAGTTAATGTGGTAGAGTAAGATCTAATTAGCTTTATATTGTTTAAAATCTAAGGGATAAAAATACACACATATGAGCGCGTGCATGCACACACACACTCTCCATAGAGTTAATGAGTGTTAATAGTGTTGGTGTAACAGTGGCATTCCTTGTCAACAGATCCATTATTTTTAAAAGCTAGGATCATTTCTAGCCACCCCAGGGCGATGCAGCTTTCTCTTTTCTCTCTGAGGCCCAGTCTTCCCTGAAAGCTGGCTTCCATCCTTGGTGCAGGCTGAAAAAAAGCAGGGCTGTTTGCATGGCACAGCACCAAGCCCTTTAACTCAAAGACTCATGCCATTTAGAAGCTCAGTTTTTACCACCTCCATCTGCTACCCAAGAAGAATTAGATCCCAATTGTCTAGGCCACTGAGAAAGGATATCTGTAGAATTCCTCTGGCATTTCCTGAGCCCTCTGGGCTTTCCGTTCAAATGTCAGCATTTCCTTTTCATTCAGTGGGCTTTGCTAAACAAAAATAAAACACTGTATAAAATAGTCTGATAAAAGTAGGACAAATTCACAATACCCAGTATATGGGCAACCTGGCTAATCAACTGCCAGAGAAGTCATTCAGCCAAAATATTTAGAGGAATTTAGAAAAGTTTAGCAATTTAGCATATGTAAACAAGCACAACATATGTAGTAGCACCAACCAAGATACCAGACCAGAGACTGGGAACAACTGTTAGGCTACAGGGCAAAATCTGATTATCTCCATTAAGGGAAGGTCAGAAAATAAATCATCCCTTGAGGCTACATTACAAAAACAAAACGACTGGGTGGGCATGATAAGACCACTGTCAGAAAGGGAAAGGGCAGGGAGCTACTTCCGCGAAAGCTTCAGAGTAACACAAAAGGAATCTCTTGATTCAGCTCTAAAAATATATACATGCGATCAAAGAATGACCATTCTCTCATGGCAAACCTTGCTCACAATTCCCCAGATATAACATATATCTACAATAACAGAAAATCCTGAAACTGGGCTGCTTTAGAGCAGGAACATTATGCAGCAAGTCCTCAGCAGCATTAGAAAGCCCTTCTCTAGGTGACCTTTAGTGGGAGTGTAGACAGGGCCCCACCAGCCCCCAACCAGCTTTCAGTCCCATGTTGACTTTCACTGGGCTTCCTAATGACAGGCAGCAGCTGGCCTTCAGTTTTCTGATCAGAAAACCTGGGAGGAAAGCCCAGTGAGCTAGGCAGGATCCAAAGCTGGTTTCAGAGCCAGACACTGTGCAAAGCACCTGCAGTGCTTGCCCAACAAGGGGCCCAGATTTTCTAGTTTCTAACAACAATGCAGAACCCACCATTGAATCCTATTTCAGATGACTTGCCTCAACAGAATAAAAAATATATCTCACAATTCAAAAACCATCTCAGAAATTCTTAACATCCTTTATATGTTACTAAAAATTGGGTAGACTTTCTTATTAGTTAGCATTCATACCAAATATGATAGCGCACTTATACACATATGAATACACTGAGATATATATAAACACACACATACATAAACACATATAATACACATACATAAACCCAAGCTCATATATGTACATATATATGCATATATTTTTATATTCATATAGGATTGCCTCCTGGTGCACTCAGTTTTAGATACGCAAATCTAGAATAATTTTCTATATGTTTAAATGGTTTTGAAATCAACTGACATGCCTGAATATGACCGATCAAGTATAAGGCTTCACGATCACTCAAGTTATCTATATGGGCTGGTTCAAAAAGCTAGTTACTCTCCAAGCACCAGCTTCTTCCATCTGTGTAGAGTTTAACACTATTGACTGTATGTATATTTTATACATCTTTCAGAAATATCTTCAACTTCGGAGTTTGCACAAAATAATTAAATAAGGAACATCACACCCATGCTGTAAAGTTTCCCACAGGAAAATAATCCTAAAAACCTACAAGGAAATCCGGCAGATAAGATTTATCCGGCAGATGCATTGTCCACAGAAATTAATAAAATAGACAAATATCTCCTAAAGTGCTTGAGATGGATGGAAGTAACAGATTTTTTAATTAATCATCACTTTCCTTTTAAGAAATAAGGTTTCAAGTTGAAAATAATTCATTGAGGGATTTTGTTAAGAAGATAGTGATTTTAACGAGCAGTGAGCTTTGCACAATGGGACTTAACATGGCTTATCACCCTTATTATCGTAACCACCTAATGCTATGACCCCCATCTTTCAGATGAATAAACTGAGGCTAAAGGAGCTATGACCACATGGAAAAGATGGAGTAATCTTGACAATCATACACAGGTCTATAGGACTCTGCAACATGTTGCTAATCACCAAAAAATTCTGAGCCTATTCACAAATTCCATATGAGCTTCTGTGTATAATCCCTTGACGATCAATCTCCATGAATGAGCACACTGATATAAATAATTCAAACCACAAGTGTGGGATCTTGACGTCATTCCTCCTGCTAGGAATCTGCTGTTGAGTCTTCTCATCTTAATCATGGAGGCCTCAAGCAAAAGGAAGGCCAGGAGCTTACCCCACGACTGATGAACCATCCACGTTCCCTCGTCCAGCTGTGCATGTTCTGCCTTCACCTGACCTAACGTGCCAAATGCAGATTTGGGTATGCAACCTCTTCCAGTAATTCCAGCAACTGCCCTATACCTACCAGTTTTTTCTTCTCTGAAGAGCTTTAAGACTGTTTTAGTCTTGTATCATTCAGGGATTATAGTCGCCAATATATCTAATCTTTACTAAATGCTTACTCTTTTCCAAGCTTGTGTGAGATATCTCCCTTAATGTTCTCAACAACCCTAGGAAGAAAGGCTATTATTGTCCCTATTTTGCAGATGAGGAAACTAAAGCAGAACAAGACTAAGCCACCCGACCAGGTTGATGCAGCTAGGAAAGAGCAGAACTGGTGTTTAGACCCACCCTGTCCAGAGCCCATGTCTTTAACCTCTATTTTTTGTAAAACATACGTGGTGCATGACTAAATTCAGGGTCAGTTTAAGATGTCCTCTATTGTGGTTCTTCATATTGTTTCTATGTAAAAAATAAATTGTTTTAAGCTAAGGCTTCAGCAAGGGACTTTATATGCTTTGATGATAAAGTTCAAACTGGTCAACTATGTTAAAACTCCATTTTCCAAAGTCCACTGACCTCTTTGTCAGGGACAATGGTTTTGTGGCCCTTCTCAGTAGCCCATGGACAATTATCCTCTTCTATAATTATAGGACTGTAGCAGCAGCAACCGCTCACCGTCCTACACGCCACTCAACTAAGGGTCACAAGAGTCCAAAAACAGGAACAAGAGTAGGTTCTCTACATAAGAACACTGGGACACGATTTCTAAGAAGAGTAAAATTTTAATTTTCTTTTGAACTATAACCCCAATATAAGTTAATACATTCAGGTCTTTAATCAGTAGAGTTTTGTTACATATGACATTTCCCTGGTTGTAAATTAACCTGTCATTTTCAGATATTCCCAACTGGGTACCTATAGAGTGTATGTGTGAATGTGTCTGTGTCTGTGTAGTATGTATCATATCTATTAATCATACTTGATGGACAATACAATAAGCACACACACATCATATGCACTTATATACTCTGTTGATCCAAGCACGGACAAGTATTATTTGCAAATTTTCTTTTAAGAAAGTGTACTTTTCAGCTTTTTGCTAAGACGATGTCCAATACATTTGTTGGAACATAGCGTTACTTTTGTCATCTACAAAATAAAGATAATAAAAGTGATTTTAAAAGAGCATCCACAGTTTCCCTATGTAAGAGAGTGCTTGTTGACTAGTAGTCTCCGAGCAGGTGATGTTCTGGAAAGGGAAACTAACATTACAAACCCATTTTACAGATGGGGAAAGCTGAGGCTCACTATGGTTAAGTTACTGAACTAAATTCACAGATCTATTAAGTGAGGGAGCCAGAATTTGAACTACTGTCTGCCTCTTTTCAAGGCCTATGTTTTTCCTACTATTTCATGCTACCAAGATCTTCCTACAGGGGAAAAATCATAGTTTCTTCCTAATGCAATCTTTGTTTCAGTGTTTAGATACTCTATCTCCAGCCTCAGTTAATCTGGGCTGCTTGGCTTTGATGGGGCTTGATGCTCCTACACCGCCTTGAGAAACTCAGATTCCTGGATGCTGTCCTGTCTGTACTTAACGCTCTGGGATATTCCCCAACTGGACAGTCTCTTTAGCTTGCTCTTACCAGTCATCCCTAGGTTTTACTTTGCTATACCTAGTGCTCACTTACAGCCCACTGCCTTCATCTCCTACTGCTCAGTGTCCAGAGAACAAGCTATAACTCCATTCCAAAAGGGATTTAAAATTTGGGGGAAAAAATTTTTTTTAAAAACGAATCAAAGTCACCTAATATTGTTTTTCTCATCAAACAAAAAGCAATGCTGTGTTAGCATTGTAATTTTTCTTTTAGAAAAAGAGGGAAAAGGGGTATTTTTAAGTTTCAGACCTATATTTTTCATTTGAATTACTTTTATAGGGACTTACCAAAATAAGATCTTTATAGGATAGAAGATTATGAACATCCATTCATTCATTCAACAAACACAGAGTCTGCACTAGGCCTGATGCTAAGCACTAGGGATACAGAGATGCTTAAGGCCTGGGACTTAAAGTGCCTGAATACTTGCAGTCACCAACAAAGGTATCCATGAGGAACTACAACACAAGGCGGGGTGTAAACATCAGTGTCTGAAATTGGCAAGGAGATGGTAAATGAAGCTCACTTCAAGTGCACTACTGGGTTGTTCCTATCCTATCACTAGTCCAGTGTAACAGTACACATGTATTGGCTCATAACATTAAGACAAGCTTTTTGAGAAAGTGTTAAATTTGGGAATCATTGGTATATATAAATTTATGTTTAAAAAATGTGGGAATTATAAGCTGTTAAATATTACAATGGACTGCCTGATTTAAAAAAAAAAATTAAATCAGGGGCACCTGGGTGGTACAGTCAGTTAAGTGTCTGCTCTTGGTTTCTGCTCAGGTCATAATCTCATGGTCATGAGATCAAGCCTCACATTGGGCTCCGCGCTCAGAGCAGAGTCTGCTTGAGATTCTCTCTCCCTCTCCTGCTCATGCTCTCTCTCTCTCTCTAATAAATACATCCTTAAAAAATTCAATTCAATTCAAAAAAATAAAATCAACTAATGGAATTGGAACTATTATATATGTGTCTTTGACCACAGTTCTGACATCATTCAGCAGTGTGAACTTGAAAAAGTCACGTGGCCACTCTGGGCCTCAGATTTCTCAACTTCAGAGTGAACTATGCGATCTCTAAGGTTCTTTTTGGCTCTATTATTCTGTAACTACTATATGGAACACAAAATGCAGTCTACTAAGATTTAACATTCCTGGTAAATTAAGTATTCGTGTATCTTATTTGTATTATTTAAACTCCATGATATTCTTTCATTTTTAATGAATATAATAGCTTCATCAAACTTTTCTGGGGCACCTTTGGTTTTACATTTTGTACCAAAAGTGATCTGATATGACCTCATGGAAAATGGGCTTCCATAATACCTATTTTGGAACAACTCCACCTAGAACACAAATTTAACTAATGATGTCCTTGCTTACTGGGTACTATTTTACTTGTTCTAGCGTTAGTAAAATTTCTGTCCAAGAGAAGCTTAGGAGACATATGGTTTGGTGGATCTTATCATTTGGCAAGAAGACAATAAAAAATACATGACAAATAAGTTGAACTACAATATAAATGGATACAAACATGATGTTAAATCATTTGCTAAAATGATAAGGAATATTACATGTATTTTTGCAAGTATTCTAAGATTCTTTCTGACCTCAGTACTTTTGCCCTGACAAAAGTTGTTGGCTGACAACCCTATCATGTTCCAAGATTTGAAACAGCATTTAGTTCCCCCACAAGATCATGGAAAGCATTTTTGGAAAGTCTTCATGTTGGTTCAGTAGTGAAAGTTTATTATCAACTAATTTATTACGGATAATAGCTTATGACAACTCAAATTTTTTTTCTTTATATATAATGCAAAACTGATTATCCCACTCATTGTTCAATGTATATTGCTTCTTAGAGTAAGGTGCTTTGGATTATTCCAGGTAAGCAAAAATATGCAATATAAACATTTTAAATATTAACTTGGTAATTGGTCTAACGAACTTTTAAGATCTTTTCAAACACTTTATTCTACTAAATTAGTGGCAGGCAAAAAGTTTATTGTCCCCTTTATCATGGAACAATGACGGCTTCCCATTCCAATTTCGTGCACTAAAAAGAAGACAAAACGCCTTCCATGACTGCTCTTATTCTTCTGCCTTTCATTGTTGTAACTCTGACTTTGATTCCCCTAACTTCCCATTCCACATTGCATTCTAACCAGGACAGTATTTCAGTAGCAATGTCCAATAGAACTTGCTATAATTACGTAAATGTGCTTTCCAATATGGTAGCCACTAGTCACATGTAAAGATTGAGCACTTGAAATACGGTTGTCGAAACTGCAGAACTGAATTCTTTATTTAATTTGTATTAATTTAAATTGTAATAGCTACAGTGCCTCGTGGATATTGTATCAGAACAGAGAGAGCATTCGAATATTTTTTAAGTTCTGTTTTCTACTTTGTAGCAGCTGTTCTAGCTTTAGTTTCTCTTAGAATAATCCTAAATTTATATCAGGTGCTCTCTAAGATTTTTTAAAAAAACTAAATAACACTTCAGTTAATCAACATTCTATTAGAATTAAGTTCCTCTCCACAAAAGCCTATTTTTAATTATGTTTGTAAACAAGAGTATGAAAAGCCCATTATCTTTGAGAAAAAAAATAAAACAACAGTGTGTGCTAATGGACTCCCAGTCTTTCTGAATATTGGAAAGAATCTAGCTATATAAAACAAGCATATAAAGGGCTAATTATATTTTCTTACCCAGGAAAGTGCTCTCCTAACTACCAAAAATAAAGTTATTTCTTCAAGGAAAGAATCTCAATACTTTTGGCCAAATGATATTAATCAGACTTAACAGAATAAGACTTCATGTACAAGAAGCTAGCTGGTGGTCAGTATAAATTATAATATTACAGAAAGTTTCTGAGAATGGACATGCTTAATACTACAGAGGTAAGGAAATCAACACATCTATTGACTAATGTACTTTATACAGTAGCATGGCTCATTACGTAAATATATTAGTTTAGTTTTCATATTTGTGTTTTCTCTTCCCTAGCACATGAGTTGCTGGAAATTACCTTGGAGTAATTGAAACAGACTTTAGGGTCCAAGGAAGTTTTAGGAGAAGCCAACTACCCAGGTAAAGGGTATATAATCAAGCACATTGTGTTTGTTGGTAGAAAAGAAAAAATCATAGTCAAAAATGATGTCTAGGGGTAAATGCCTGGAGAATAAAGACCCTGGAAACAGATCTGATGCAGTGTCCCTGGTGCATGGAAGGTGGGTATGTATCTTACCTGAAAAGAAGGAACACTGAGTACTACAGGTACAGTGGCAAAAATACAGTCCAGCTTAGCCCTAGGAAGCAGGATCATATTCTGTCAGAGAACATCCTGAACCAGCACTAGGTGGCCATTACCAGTTAGGGTATAAAGAAACAGCTGTCAGCACCATCTGGCAGCAAAACACAATGGCATGGACTGATGAGACGGGTTTATCTCTTTTTGGATGGGTAAGTGGGACTGACCCTGGCCTTCTCCACTTTCAACTATACGATCAGAATTCTGGAATACTACTCAAGAAGTTGATGTTAGTGTCTGTGCTAAGATGATAGGTGAGGGCACTTACACTCATTTCAAAACTTAAAATTAGACTATCCTTTGACCCCCTATTTGTGAGTAAAAACAATCAAAACTTACATGTACAATAATGTTAGCCTTCATTTTTGATACTGCTTAGAGAGAGATGGTCCAAATATCACAGAAATACCTGGCTCAGTCAGTATCCAACAATCTTAAATCCTAAGAGATGCAACCTCTTCTACTTACAAAATATCATGGATTAATTCATATATAGCTAGATGATTCGTAATGAAAGTGGTTAAACTTTTAAACCTGTCATTTCTCTCGCCTTCTTAGAGCTGAAATGCTTCAGAGAGTCCGTGGAAAATAAAGGAGGCTGCACAGATAGTCATGCTTTGAAAATTCCACTCTTGGGGAGCCTGGATGGCACAGTCAGTTAAGTGTCTGACTCTTGATTTCATAATCACAGGTCATAATCTCAGGGTCATGGGATCAATCCCCGAATCCGGCTTTGCACTCAGCACAGAGTTTGCTTGAGATTCTCCCTGTCCCTCTGCTCCTCCCCGCTGTGCGCTCTCTCCTCTCTCTCTCTCTCTCAAATAAAATAAATCTTTCAAAAAGAAAATTCCACTCTTCCCTCAAAGAGAGAAATAAAGCTCCAAGGGTATGTTTGGGCAGAGAATCCTCATAAGAATTTACTCCAACCAAAAAGGTGAAAGTTTTCCCATTTTCTTATTTAATGATTTACCAGCCTGAGAACTCCATGGGAGTAAGATGGGTGTTTATATCTTTCTTCTTTAGCTTTTTATCAAAAAGTACACCCCAATTTGGCCAGTACTCATTAAACCTTTGTGGAATAAATGGTCGTTTATGGATTCACATGGATTTTTTTTTCTTTGTTCCAAAGCAACAGTTCTTGAGTTTATACCACACGCAAGGCTTCCGACACAATGTTGACCAAGACAGACAGAGTCCTTAGCCTCATAGAGGCAGACTGTAAACAAGCAAGCAGTTCCGTGGGTAATAGGACATATTGAAAGGATTACTAGAAAGAAAATCAACAGAACACAATGATGGAGTGGCTGGGGAAGCACTTTCTGGAGGAAATTACATTAATAACCCTATACCTGAATGATGAGAGGTCATTCACACAAAAAATAGAGCAATGGATACTTCAGGCAGAAAGAGCAATTTGAAGGTTTGCAAAGGAGAAATCCCTTGGTTGTTCAAAGAACGTACAGACAGATCACCAACATGCCTTGTACAGAATGAGGGAGAGACAAGGTGGCAAGAAACAAAGTTGGAGGGAGAATGGGAATTGGATTATGCAGGGCCCTATGGGCCATGTCAAAGAGTTCAGACTGTACTCAAAATGCACTAGAAAGTCATTGGAGGGTTTTCGGAAGGCAAGTGATAAATCTGGATGCATTAAAAAGAAAATCACTGTTATATCCATGAATCCTCTTAGTATCATATACCTAGCTGGAACACTAATTTGGTACCTGATAATGGAGATGAAAGACATTTCTAAAATGGCAAGTGGGGCTGAAATGTGAAGGCACATTTTCTTTTAACTTTTATTATACTTTTCCCCCAAAGCAATGTGGAAATCACTGCATTAGTTCATGATTATATAAAAATATTTTACAAAGCAAAGCAGACTAAGACATTATGTTGTTTTGCAAGTTTAACCCTAAATCCTTTCCCAGTGTTAATTAGAGAGTAACAAGTCTCTACAAGGTGCTGTTTATCTGTTATTTGCAAGCACTGCGATTTGCCAATACCAGCAACTGTTAAAAGATAGAAGCCCTTCTTACTGAGATAGCATGAAGTAAAAGTGCTACATTGTACCTAACAATGCTGTTTCATCAAGCAGCCATAAGAGTTTCAAAGAACAGTTAAGGTTAACAAAAAAAAAAAAAAAAAAAGTTTAAAATTAACTACCAACAGCAAAATGTGAAAAGTAAGCAGAATTCATGTGCTTTCAGTCATATTCTTGAGGGGCAACCTTGCCTCAGAACTAAATGTGCCCATTTGAATTAATACCTTAGAGTTATTAGCATGTGCAAAAACACACCTTAGGAAAATGTGATACTTGTAGCACTGTTTAAAGATATTTATTAAAGTAGAAAGTCAAAAGGGCTCTTTATATAGAACACTATTTTCATCTTCATTTTGCATTAGATCAGTCAAACATCCTATAAATTAGGTCCAACGATGGGCACATATCCATCTTATTTTATTTTTTAACATTCCCTCAAAAATGATGTGGACATGGCTTAAAATACCTAGCAATCTTATTTCCGGGACAGACCCTACTTCCCATTCATTTCCACCATGGTGAGCAAATTCTGAATGTGAATGTGGTCCAATAGAACATCCTGCCTCCCTACAGGAGAGCACAGTGGCTTACATACCTGCGTGTACTCACATGTGTCACTGGCACAGCCAGGAGACCAGGGAGCCAAGCTTTGTGGGTTGTCTGGTGGCTGATGAGCTGGCAAAACAGAGAAGCTGAGATGGAGTGTGGCCCTACCTGTGTGGACTGGCAATGATTTTTTTCTGTGTAGCCTATCAAATTTAAATGTGACCTGTGTTCCTTACAACATATTTTGCTAACAATCAAATGAAGCTTCCTAATGTGATTTAATGAAATCTGTCACCTTTAATAAGATAGATGGAGAACCTTGAATGTAAGTACCCAAATGTGACAAGTCAAATGTGACCAAACCAGGTTGAATGCCAACAAAGAACTGCAGTTTCCCAAATCTGGGCTCTCATTTTTCACATCTCTTCAAAGTAATCTGGGTGAGAGCTCTTGAAAAAGATTTGCTTAATTAAAAAAAGAAAACTACTTGCTTAAAAAAGCATATTACACTCAGACTCATGTAGCATAAGAGTTTAACATAAAAACTAGAAAGTCTTCCATAGATCTATATCTTTCAAACAGATTTTTAATAATACATTAATATATGAGATGTTAAGAAATAAATAATTTCCATACACATAGAAAACATGTTAAACATAGGTAGATAAGTTTAAAAAGAAATCATAGACCACTGAGCAAAATAGAAAGATGCAACCTGGTGAGTTCTCTCGTCTAGGACAAATTCATCACTAAAATGAACATAAAAAGTATTGGACCCACAATGTGACTGTGTTGTGAGGCTGGAAAGAAATGCAAGGAAAAGTGCTTTGTAAACTACAGATTGCTTGCTACTCAAATATTAGAAGCCCAACCCACTTTGTTATGCAAGGGGGAGGTGATGGATACAAATGGATGTACTCATCAGTAATGCAGCTAACACAGTGAAGTGTATTACTGTTATCTACCATGGAGCATTAGTAGGCACTCCATAAATACATAAATATACACTGAAGTCAGCCAAAACATCATACCTTTTAAATCTGCGTTTGATTCTTAAATTGATAATTTCCATCTTTGAACAAAATATTATGCTACAATGCAATATATAATACAACTAAGAGCAGCAATACTAACCTGAATCCACTAATCTCCATCTCTGTCTCTCAAACAATGACTTATCAAAACCTAATTAGTTAACTGAAAGACAACAAGCAATACGTAGAACCTTCTGTATATACTGTAGAACATTCTTAGCCAAGAAGTGCATCCACTGGGCACTAAGGAACTACTTTACCATTATGCAAAAATACTCACAAGAATTGCTTCTTTACAGGCAATGTAACAGTGCACATTTTTAATAATTTTTAACCAACTACACTGTCTACTGTGATATGTGTCAGGAAACATTTATAAAGAACAGCTAGTTCCCTGAAATATGAAAAATGATGTAAAATGATTCCAAAAATGATAAAAAGGTATTTCCTTTTATTGTGTTAATGCTTGGAACTGACATCTCCAGATTAAAACTGAAGCACAATAATTGTGCTCTTCTATAATTTATACACATGAATGAATATACCAAATTTATTTTTAAGTCAAGGAAAATCAATACATTTGGGGATGGATCCTATAATTGATTTTTAAGTCAGTGGTTGAAAATTGTGAATGCATTTCCTATATATATCATGTAAGAAACACTATTTAAGATCCCAGGCCAATTGGAACACTACCCCGTGCAGCTAAAACACCAGTAATAGCAGTCCTGAGTCAGTCTCCCTCTAAAATCCCATAAGCTCTCTTGATCCGTAAGTTACACTGAGGAGGAGAATCAAGTTCAGGAAAAGTAAGGCACAAAAACTACAGATGTGCTACTAGAATGTAAATACCAAGAAGCATCACTTCTTATTAATATATTCCCCCATATTATTTTATACATATTTTCGAACATACAGAAAAGTTTAAAGAATTTTACAATAAACACCTATATACCTATGACTAGACTCTACAGTTAACATTTTACCATGTTTGCTTCATGACATATCTTTGTTATATACATTTTTATGCTTTCAATCTCACGTTGGAAATGAAAGAAATAAAGTCTGTGTCAACTGAGCATTTTTCCCATGTTCAATGTTCTGGGCACCTGGGTGGCTCAGTTGGTTAAGCGACTGCCTTCAGCTCGGGTCATGATCCTGAGTCCTGGGATCGAGTCCCACATCGGACTCCCTGCTCAGCAGGGAGTCTGCTTCTCCCTCTGACCCTCTCCCCTCTCATGCTCTCTCTCTATCTCATTCTCTCTCTCAAATAAATAAATAAAAACTTATAAAAAAAATAAATAAAACATACCATGAGTTAAGGATAACTTTGCATTTATCAATATGCTATGGCCAGAAAGTATTTTGGTTTATCAAACTTGTCATCCTAAGAAAAATAAAATCTTTGGGATGCCTGGGTGGTTCAGTCAATTAAACGTTTGCCTTTGGCTCAGGCCATGATCCCAGGGTCCTGGGATCGAGTCCCACACTGGGCTCCCTGCTCAGTGGGGAGTCTGCTTCTCCCACTCCCTCTACTCCTCCCCCATTCATGCTCTCTCTCTCACTTGCTCACTCTCGCCAATAAATAAATAAAATCTTTAACAAAGAAGAAGAAGAAAAAGAATCTCTGAACTCACAGACATTTTTTCTGACTAGCTCTAGGGTTGAACTCTAGTCACATGTGGTTAACCTTATATCCATATTTCAAGATGAAATATCCTGAGCACCAACTATCCTCTGTCTCTCTCCAGATAACAGGCAAGCTAAGGCCCTGGATTCACAGGAACCACTAACACCAAGTTTAATATAAGTCAAGAAAGAATGCTCAGACCCACAGGGAAATTCCACCCTTAGGCTAGGATGGATAATCCAGGACTGATTAGTTACACTTACACGTTTTCATGGGGGGCATGGGGGAGTGGGGATGTTTCCACTCCCAAATAAAGAAGCCCTTCACACTGTGGGGAGCCTCATGTTAGGAATGCTTAAATGGTTAAACACAGATGGTAGAGAGAAGTCTAACATGAGCTGCTGGGATGGGAGCTAACCTGGAAGTCACTGAGCACCAGCATTTCCGGACCTCACAGGAAGTCAAGGGATGAGAAGGGGGGAACAATTCTGCTCTTAAGTGCACATTCTGGCTCTGCCCACAGAGGAGAAACCATGCCCAACTCTTTGGTTCACCCCCCAAAGCTACCAGTTATTGAGTGTCTTCTTGGTGCAAGGCATTGCTCCAAATGCTTTATATGTAAGTTTTTTCAATACTCCCATTTCATAAAATAACACAAATGAGAAAACTAGAAGACGGAGTTCAGTAATTTGAGGAAGTGCCAGAGCCAAGAATCAAACTCAGGCAGTCTTATTTTAGATCCTTTGCTCTTAACTATTTACTACACTACTTTTTACTAGATCCTCCCAAAGACATTGCTAGCCTGACTGATGAGGTCATGAGTGAAATATTGAGTCAAGTTTTATTATTGGGCCGTGTTTCTTCCTACTAAACATAAGATCATGGGTATCACCATTTTTTTTCCATTTGTGTTGCTCATACAATACTAACAGGGTCCTCCTCTTTGGGCAGGTTCTCTGCCCATCTTCATCCATACAACTAACATGGTTAGTATTTTCAGGTCTGTTCACTAGAGCAATGATTCCAGCTTTGAGGATAGTTAGGAAACACAGATTTGGCTTCTGGAACTAAGGCATTACAGCTTCTCAGAGAAGATCTACTTTTAGGAGAGTTTAGGAACATTTCTGTGAATGCTCTTTTTATAATGCTAGTCCTTCGTTTCCATTTAGACATGATTTTGTGTATACGTACAGCTTCTCCAGCAAGGAACTACAGAGGAAAGAGGAATGAATAGGAAGATTTCACAGAAAAACCCACTTCAAACGCCAGATTCAATAACTGTGTTTTGTTTGCTTTTTAGTGACTAGGGTGAAGGTAAGAGATGGGAAAAAGGTGCTCACAGCTCCTCCAGGGACCTCTTGGGACAATCTGCAATTTGTGCTGCAGAGAACATTGACAATGGGGTGGCAGCGGGAGATGGCAGCAGTGGTCCTGCGAGCAGATCACCTGTTAATTGAGTGGAACTGTATAAGTGTTGATATTATTATCTGGGTGTGCACTGGGGATATCCAAGAATAAAACAGGAATGAATAAAAGAGATAGAAGAATTCTTAAAAAACTTGAATTCCAAATAACTGTGTTAACATAGAGTCCAACACTAGCTGATTGAAACAAATACACAGTATGGATTCTAGAACTCTAGATATAGAATGTCTTAGTTTAGGTTTCTGCCAGAGTAGACCTTGAAACAATGATTCCTGCAAAAGTAGTTTATTTAGCTGATGATTCCAGGAAACACTGGGAGAGAAAGTCAGGAAGGGAAACAGGAACCAGAAGATAGAAAATAAAGGGCATCATATTGCAACAGTGGGTAACCAAAGCTTAATCCCACTGGGGAGCTCTCAGGCATGATTTCTAGGGTGGTGCTTCTCCCGTACTGCTGTGCATGAGAATCACCTGGGGATCTTGTGAAAAAGCCCATTCTGATTCAGTAGGTTCGGTGGGGGGCCTGAGACTTTGCATTTCTTACACATTCCCTGAAGAGAAGACTGTTGCTGTTCCTCAGAACACACTTTAAAGATTTGATGGTTTTCTGCTTATTTATCATAAAATCTTCCCAAATTTCCATATAAAATTGACACAATTTCTTATGTTCACTGCTTTTATAACATATCATTAAATCTGTTTTGTTTCATGTAACTCATCCCAGGCATGGCATATTCACTGAATATCATGTCTGGGAGAAATTTGTTCAGTCCCTGTGTAAGGAAAACACAAAAAATTCTGTCCACCCTGTCCCTGTGCCATTAAATTAGACGGCTCTGCTCACCAGCAGGTAGCCCGCTGTACACAGAAACACCTTAGGCATGTCAACCCACTCCCGGCTCATCACGACTCCTCTTCTCTGCTTACACATCTATCTGGTTCTTGCTTCCCACTCCATTCTGGTACCAAGGTGTACTCTGATTTTGTGATTAATCTCATCTTTGGCCTTTGGAAATGAGCAAAAGTCTTTCTCCCCCTCCCTCCAATTTTGACATTCAGCACTTTATAATGGTATTCTTACATGCATTCTCAGGGTTTTGCCCACTTAGCTACCTCAGGGTAAGGTTTGTGGAATCTCAGTTCACCCTTTTATACTTACCTGGAACCTCAAAGGAGGACACCAGACATGGTTAAACTATTGTTTTAAAATGATTGTGTTATATTCAAAAGTATATATTTATATGGTCAAATGGAGAAAAGCCCCAGCCTTTTTAGGAAGACAATCTTAAGGAGAAACTGACAATGACATGATTGGCCATTCTAAACAGGCCACACGGTATTATAATATCTGCTTTAAAAAGTTGTGTGTGTGTATGTATAAATATTATAAATATTTACACATAAATATATAAAAAATCAAATGATGTATGCGTAGAAAGGTGAGAGCTAATTGTATTAATGTATTCCAAGTTTTTTGCATTGCATATGATCACATTTTTCTAATATATTTTAGTAGAAAAAATTAGTCTCAGTCATTCCTTTATGGAGTCAGAATTCACATGTTAATATCAAGACAGAAAAAAGGATTTAAGAAGAAATGGGAATTAAAACATTGAATCTTATAGCTTTGTAGTCATTGTTATCATTGAGATCATAATTAATGACAACAAATAACCATAATAACAATTTACATATAATTCTGCCTTCAAAACGCATAAAACATGTATCACACAACTCAAGTATCATCTACCTTGGGCTTGCCTGTTGTATCTATTTCTATGAAGATTATGCAGTCATTACATCTGTTGATATCTGAAATCCACCAATCAGGAAATGGAACATGGTCTAGTTTAGAACAAAGGAGTAGAACCATTAAGCATGGTATACAGTATTCACTTTTATCTATTTCCAGTTCTTCCCATTAGCCCAAGTCTGTTGACATTGAAAATGTATGCTGCCAGGACCAAAAAGGCAAGTAGCCATATAAACTTTCAGAAGAGGTCTATTTGAGGACCACATGCTAGAAGAAGCTTTAAAAGAAGTGCTATCCAAGTTCAGATCTGTGAAAGAGAAGTTTCTAGAATCATTGCTCAGCAGAAAAAGAGCCCACCTTATCTAATTCATCCTTAGAGAACTCCAGGTAAAGTGGCTGGCCAACAGCTGTTTGCAGTACCCTTTTTTTAAGAGACAATGAGGCAGAGGGAGTAATTAGGGACAATCTTAAGTGGTATCACAGTATGCCACAATTCCAGTACTAGTTTCTTTGTGAACATGACATTCATATTTGTGTCTATACATGGATTCCAGATTTATACAATAACATTGCAGAATGGCTGCTCAATGTATTTCAAAAATTAAAAGTTTGGATAATCAGTAACCGGATGACTAATCAATTTTGTTGAGACCCCCAGATAATCTATTCATATTAGCACTCATGCTTCACAATCAGGTGATTAATAAATGATGTGGCTTTGCTTCAGAAACTTCATCCTCCCTTAAGGTGCTTTTAACGTATCTCATATACACTAACAAAAAAGAAGTCAGGCAGATTCATAAAAATAGAGCACCATTTAATGAGTCTATCCTTCGAGAAGATCAAAGAATGAAAAGCCTGGATCTATCCTAAGCTTTCTCTTCTTGAGTGATTTATCTTCATATTTTCTCTCAAGAAAACAGATTTTTAATCAGTTTCCAACATAAACAATTTCAAGTAGTTCTCAACACCAGTGACAATAACCCCAATACACTTTTGACGCTTACATGATGCTATTTTACCATCACTGCAAGAAAATGCAACAAATGTAGTCTAAAAGAATCAGCACACTGAAAAGAAAAATACTAAAAGAAGAATTAGGCTAGATCAAACTGAGGTTTCTAGAGGGGAGGAGGGTAGGGGGATGGGTTAGCCTGGTGATGGGTATTAAAGAGGGCACATTCTGCATGGAGCACTGGGTGTTATGAACAAACAATGAATCATGGAACACTACACCAAAACAAATTATGTAATATATGGTGATTAACATAACAATAAAAAAATTAAAAAAAAATAAAGTAATAAATTATTTTTACTCTCTAAAGCACTGGGAATCACAAGTAAGGTTTTTAGTAAAATTACTGGAGTAGCCTAACATAGTTGTATGCAGCCATGCAGCTGGACCACACTTCTGTATGAAGTCAACTGAAGAACAAACAAACCACATGAGTCTATGTGGAGAGATACTGTGGAAGCCCTCATTGTCACTGGCAGATGATGCTTTTTCTAACCCCCTACCTAACCTTGATGTTAAGTCCACAATGTCACTGGGGCTGCCCTTAAAACAGAAGGCTTTCTTCATATCAGCACCCCCTTTTCTATTAATTAACACAAGCATTTCTCTCATTTTACATGGTTCTCAACATCTCAAACTCTCTCACTCACTACACCCAGAATGTGTTACTTCTGAAATAATTGCCATCATGTAGGAAGACATGATGTGTTAGAATTCATCTGGAGGTTTCTGCAAGACAGTGTGAAAATAATGCTGCCTAACTACCATGTAAAAGACATGATTTTAGGCAACGAAAACCTATGATGACATCAATCTTAGACATGTCCAAGAATGTAAATCTTCGCATATATGCGATAATACTGTCATCCCTTTCTGCTTTAGAGAATAGAGTAACAAAAGCATTCCGATACGTACTGCATTTCGTTGTCATAATTTCAAAGTGTGTGTCCTTGCTACCCTTTTTAGCAGTACCTAGTAAACTGTTGACTATGACAAATGCTTTGGTTTAATACACAAAATGTTCATGGAGCAATAAAGCAGTGTCCCAGGGCTGTCTGAGCTGTAAACTGCTGCAATTAGACTGACAGTAAAATCTACTGAGCTCTGCTTTTCAGTTCAAGGTCACAATTAATTAAACTGAAGTGACATTTGTACCTATTGGGCTTTTACTGTTCCAGGGGCTTTTGCAGAAAGAATCCCACAAAGCAATGAAATTAGTGGAAAGCAATATACCAAACTCACTGGCATCAGTGAGCAAACATGGGTCAAAAGGTCAAGTTTTCAAAAATAAAACATCTCATTATGGGTAGGCAAGAGCTCTATTTAGATGCCACAATAATTTTCCCATCTGGGACATTCCAGAAACGTAATGCCGAAAGCAGGGATTATGGGCCAATCCTAACTGAAAAATCCTGATAAAAATCACAGGAATCAAAAAGTGAGTTGAATTCCACCTAGCCCTACACTAATCCAAGTCGATTTGAGATTCTTAGAAGTATTCTCAACCCCTGTAAGATCCACATCTCTGGTTTATCCATAATGAAGAGTACTTCAGATAGGACTTGTGGATGTGATACCTTTTAACTTCCAAGTATGTTTTCCAGATTTAGTCCGGTGATGGGGCATTATTTTGAAGAAGCCTAAGAAGTCACACATACTTTTGAACTCTTTAGTTTTGAATAATGGTATATATATTCTTCTTATTGTATATATATTTTTGAGAAACTGATCATTATTTTTACAGGACCAAATCTCTTAAGGAGATATAGAAAAGGTAAAAAAGCACCTTTTATCTTTGTAGAAATACACTTTCTTCATAAATTGGAAAGGACCAAGCAAGCATGTGTCTCATATAGTAAGCACCCCAAAAATTATTTCTTCCCTGATATTCACCGACTCACTGCAGTAGAACACAAACTCACAAACTCATATGCTCAGTATCCTAACAGTAGAGCATATGAAGTACAAATTCATATATTTTAAGAACAAAAGCTAGTGAGCTATTCGTAGACTGAACAAAAATCAGTGGCACATTGTTCAAAACAGGAGCATGTATTGAAATCAGTTCAATTCACCTTACTTTAAATAGCTACCATATGCCAAACACTGTGAGAACACATTTTTCAGTAACACAAAAATGATGCTTCACTTCTGAATTAAGTCATGAGTTGGAATAAATGCATTTTATTTTACTGATGTGGAACGCTTGTGCCTGTTCAATTAATTCATCATGAAGGACTACAAACACTTGAAGTAATTACATGAATGCTCTTATAATCTCTACTGGTAATTGTGTGGTGGCAGGGCTGTGCCCGGAGCTTAGTCAACGAAGATTTATGATGTTAACGTTTCCTTTTTCTCCTTACTACAAACTCACAAAACTGTCATTGAGACTAGGTATTCCTGCTGACACTTAGCAAATTTGAATCTTAAGTACCAATCAATTGATCGATCAATATCTTAGGTTCTGGCTTACTCAGTGTGAATGCTCACACCAAGTGGGTAACCAGGAAATCATTAGGATACCATCTTCCCCTTAATAATGCTCATTGAAAATGCTCCTTCTTCCCCCACCTCCCTACCAACTAGAAGGTGAGGCTACAGTGAAATAGGGATCCTCTCATCCAACACCACCACACTGGTCTTTTTAATTTTCCCACAGAATCATGGCTCTCCATAGTTTGTCTAAACTCTATTACTATTCTGTATGAGTTGAACGGTCTTTTGTGAACTGGCCTGGGAAAGTAAGCATCATTATGGATCATTGTTTAAAGTTCCATGTAAGGAATTTTCAGGATGATTTTATTCCATTCTCTAGCTTGCAATCCCTTATGTGTTTGCAGAATATATCTTTTATTCAGGAAAGAAAATGATAGCACCTGCAGAGGGACTTTTCTTCCCTGCCAGAAAAGAAGGACTTCCTTCAAAAATCAGAATTCTGTAATATTAATTGCTTACCTATTACCCACTTTCCTTGTCTCCAATCCAATACAGTAAGCAAATTAGCCATCAGAGTTAAGGATATTTTTAAAAATGTAGATAGAGAAAAATTATTAAATCACTCCTCAGTAGTTAAGAAACTGCAGAGCATGCTTTGGATGGAAACTGATCTTGCCATCTCTTTTGGATCAACACCTTAGTATCAGCAGAAGAAAAAAAACGCTGACCCATTTGAAACACCAACTGCATTCTTGGTAACACATTTATTTGTGCAGAAATTTATATCCACATTGAAGTCAAAATTGATTCCAGGCATCTTGGATTTTACAATACTTAGTATTTCCAAGATTTACTTATACTGCAGTTAAACCCAGTGAATAGACCAAACTGGACATAAATAACCCACCCATTTTTGCCTGGATTCATGCAAAGGGATCACTGTAGCACCTTTTCTAGTAGCACTGGTCCAAATGTCAGAGCAAATTAACAAGCTTTGTCTCTATGATCTCTTCCAAACATCTTACCTCCAAAACTGCAGATGACCTAGTTGTCTCACGGGAGTACAAGATAACTAGTAAGCCGATTTCTATGAGAGATGTAAAAACAAACTTTAAACACGCCCCTTAGATCCAGGTCTAACTAAAAATATCCTTTCTATTGTCTCATTATTCCTTGCTTTTGTGCCTTAGCTACTGGGTCCCCACACACCTCTCCTGTACTAATGGAGTCAATGAAAGCACTACAAAAGATAATATATTTCATTATGAGTAGGATTCCTCTCCTGGGCACCATCTTTGACCCTTCTGATAAGTACTCTCTGGATGGTTCTCACTATCGTACAGCAGTTTAGCAGGTAAGAATGTCTAAGAAGGTAGAAAAATGAGGTTTAAGTGTAAATCTCAGTACTCAACTCCCAGCTTCTCACTCAGAACCTCTCTAACCCCATTTAAAAAAAATACTAGCACAGCCCTATTTGGATATTTTCTATTAGTTCCTTCGACATCACACATGAAGAGTCAAACCAAACCTCACAGTTTCCTCATTACTCTCTCTCCAGGCCAGTGGTAAAAATGAGAAAGCTTACGTTGATGTACCCCAAGGACATGAAATTGGAGAATTTCAAATGCCAACTACACCTTCCACTGGCAACAAGGCAGGTGTTCTCCTTTAGGAGAGCTCCAACTTGCTCCATTACTCCAGCAATGCCCCATGACTCATACCTCACCCTGGATCTCAGAAAACTGTTCCATGAGGTCAGGCCAGCAGGTCACTAGAATTTCTAAAAGTCAAAAGTGAGAGAACACCACAGAATCCTTTGCCAACCCATTGGATGGATGAATTCAGAAGACTTTAGAAACAAAACCACCAACTGGTAATGAAATCCAGACCCATAGCTACCCTTGGCTATATGGCAGGATTTATTTCCATGAAATAGTATGTTATTTTATCTCCTAAAGCACATTCATTTTCAATTTACAAAATTCTCTCTAAGCATAAACAAAAAAGACCAAGCAAAAGGCAATTTATTTGTATTACCTTCTTCTGATCTTCTAGCTTGTGACTCACTGGATTCTTCCCATGTCTGTTCATCTCTGAAGATAAATCCATCACATTAGGTTCTTACTTTTTAAAATGGAATCTCTTCAAAAAAGCAGCAAACTAATCCAAGATGCAATCACTAGGAAAACACTGGCATGCCACATTTCCCATCACACACCATCTCTGAACTTCATCAACTCCATGGAATGATTAAAAAGTCCATTGATTGAATGGAAAAGATGAATTTTGCAATTTACTCCCAGGGCTTTCCAAATCAGCATATCGTTTTTAAATGCTGATGTCTCAAAAACAAAACATTCATCCAGGAATTTTAACTCCAACTGCTATCTTTTTTGTTCTTCACAGTTTTCCATTTTAATAAATAATTACACAGTTCCCGTAAACCTGTGATTTAAAAAAAAAAGCACAGTTAATTCTCCCCCATCATTTATAGTACAGTTAATGAAAACTTCTTATCTGAAATGTGCAATTTAGACAAAAAGTTAGGCACAGATTATATTTCATATGAAAGCAATAGCAAGTGAAAGGCATTATTCTTTACTCCTTTAAAATACCAAATATAATAACTGAATTAAGGCAGAATATTAAAACCAGGGATTCACAGCATATCAGAGTTAAAAATCAACAGAGAATACACACATACACTCATCGAACATGTGCATATGCTCCATGGATCCAGTCGTTCATTTCTGTATTCACAGAACTATAGAATTTAGAAAAGAGTCCAATATACGTAGACAAGATGCTAGACTGATAGTTTTCATAAATAACTTTATTTAAATTTTAAAATGAATTTATAAAATGGTTGTTAGTCTATTTTAAGATGAGTTTGAGACAGTAAGTGCATATTTTAAGTTTAATAAATAAGTAGTAACAGGACTAGAATTAGAATTCAGATACCTTTGAATCCAAATCCCATTCTTTGTCCTCCACATATTTGCCTCAATTCATACTGCATATTTTGTCCACAAGGATCCCATAAATGAGTTTGTCAGGTGCCTTGCTGAATTATGAATGCATAAGTCATTCTCTTTAAAAAAAAAAAAAGTCATATAATCTAGTGGTTTCCAAACCCTGCTAGAAAATGGAATAATCTGGGAATACTCTTAATCATAGAGACTCGTTGGGTCCACCCAACACAGCTAATGTAGAAGCTAAAGGGTTGTGCTTGGAAATGTGTTTTTGTTTTTGTTTTTTTCATTTCTTCAAGACACTCCTGATGCAGGAAAACCACTGAGAAGTTGAAACCTCCCTCTACTGTAGGGCTTCCCAAACTTGTCTGCATTTTGGAATCACAGGGAAGCTTTAAAAACTATTGATTCTTGTGTCCCATCCCCAGAGACTCTGATTTAATTAGTCTGGATAGGACCTGAGTCTTGGAAGCACTGCCCTAATACATAAAATCCCTAAACATAATTGACCAACCACTGCTTGAATATATTAAACAAGAGGAAACAGTATCTTGGGAGGCAGTTCCTTCCACACCGAAGTAATTCTGGTCTTTAGACATTTCTTCCTAATTTGGACATAAATTCTGCGTTCCTAAATACTTCTGTACATTTGTAATTATTTAAATCCTTGTCATCAATATACACAAAATACTTTCAATTTCCTCTTTTATCTGACAATTCAAGTATCACCTTGGCCAGGTTAACCATTCCTAGCACCCACAACAATTCCTCATTACCCCGGTTATTTACTTAAGAGGTTTCAATTTTTACATGACTCATAAACTGTGCTATCCAGCACTGAGCACAAAGGTTCAGCATGATGTACTCCCTTTAAGAAACCATTGCCAGGTTCCACAAAACAAGCCAAGCCCAGCATAAAACACATGATAAAGTAGATAGTGTTGAAAATCAGCTCCTGAACTGCCTTTTTGCCTTTCCATATACTGTCTCCTGTCCTGACATTATTTTGCCAAGCTATGCTCTTTCTTGAAGTCCTCTGATACGCTGCAGAGGCATATTTAATTTGTGTATTAATGGGAATGATATCAGCAAAGAAAACAGCATGGGCCAAGGCTTGGGCATGAAGGAACACAGGGCCAATATGAGGAGCTCACAGAAATTCAATGAGGAGTCATGGAAAACGTGTAAGAAGAAATGATGCATAATAGAATTTGTGGTTTTAAAAGTTCATCTTAATTGCAATATAGAAGATAAATGGGAGGGAACAAAACTTGTGACAGAAAAACCTTATGGGGATTGCTTAAATAATCAAAGAGAGACAATAGTATCCTGAACTAGCGTAGGAGTTGATGGGATGGAAAGAATGACAAAACTAAGTAATGTGGTATTTAAAAGGTGTAGTTGGTGGAATTGTTAATTGATTGGACATGAGTGTGGGTGTGTGATGCAAGGGTGCATGAGCACAGGGAGGATTATATCATCTAAAACAGCAAATACCACAAGAGAAGCATTTTGGACAGGAGAAGATAAAAGAATTTGTAAAGCAAACTAAAGATGCTTGCTAAAATCCAGAAAATTACAAGCCAATCTCACTGATGGACATAGAAGCAAAAATCCTAAAGGAACATTAACAAACTGAATCCAGCAGTGTATAAAATGAATCATACATGAATTCTAAATTGGTGCTATGCCAGGAATAAAGATTGGTTTAAGATTTGAAAATCAATCAGTATAATTCACCACATTAACAAAATAAGGAAGAAAAATGATACGCTCATCTCTATTGGTGCAGAAATATAATTTGACAAATTAAACACTGATTCATCACACACACACATGCACGTGCACACACAAACTCTTGGAAAAGGAGGACTAAAAAAGGACTTTCATAATCTTTCTTTATCTGATAAAGTGTATCCACAAAATATCTACAGCAAACATTATACTTATTGGTAAAAAATTAAAGACTTTCCATTTGCTCAGGAACAGCACATAAATACCTGCTAATATAAATTCTATTCAATATTGTACTTAAAGTCCTACCATGCAGCAATATAAGAAAATATGAGATAGACAGAGATGAAGGGAGGGAGGGGGACGCAGGCAAGCAGTATAAGCACTGGAAAGGAATAAATATAACTTTATTTATAAATGCTATGATGATGTATACAGAATATTAAAGAATCAAGAGATAAATTAGTAGAATTAATAATTGAGTTAGCAAGAGGGTGCCTGGGTGGTTCAGCTGGTTAAGCGACTGCCTTCAGCTCAGGTCATGATCCTGGAGTCCCGGGATCAAGTCCCACATCGGAATCCCTGCTGAGCAGGGAGTCTGCTTCTCCCTCTCACCCTCCCCCCTCTCATGCTCTCTCTATCTCATTCTTGCTCTCAAATAAATAAATTAAATATTTTTAAAAAATAAATAAATAATTGAGTTAGCAAGTTTCCTGGACACCGAATCAAGATATAACATCCCTTTATATTCCTTTATAACAGCAGCAAACATTCAAAAAGATGAAACTTTAAAAAGATACTATTTACAGTGGCATTAAAAATATCAAAGATCTAGGAATAGATCTCATAAAAGATGGTAAGAACTTTATGATAAAGCAATAAAACATCAAAAAATAAAAATCTAAATACAGTATTATGCTATATTCACAAACTGTAAGATTTAATACTGCAGAAATGCCAATTCTTGCCTAAAAAATTTATAGACTCAGTGCATTATCAATCAAAATTCCCAGTTTTCTTTTTATAACTTCAGAAGATGCTTCTAAAATATATATGGTAAAGCAAAATACCATTAAAATCCAATACATTTATGAAAAACAAATTGCAACTATTTACTCTGCCAGATGTTAAGAAACACAAACCAAGAATAAATACAATGGTATATAACTGGTGCAAGGATAGACAAGTTAATCATGGACACAGAAAGCCCAGAAACAAACTCTTAACACATATGGGTCACTTGATTCATTACAATGTTGGGTTTACAAAGTCACAGGAAAAACGTTTTTCAGTAGAGTTCTGGCTCAATTAGATAGCCATGTAGGTAAAAAAAACAAAAATGGAATTTCACCTCTACTTCACATCAGTAATCAATTCCAAGTGGACTGTGAATCTACCTGTGACAAGACAGGGAGAACACTTTTATAATCTGAAGGAAGAGAAACAACAACAACAAAAAAGAGGATGTACAAGAGGTCAAAAGCACTAAACAAAAAGAAAAAGATGATAACTAAGATAATATTAAAATGAGGAACTTTTATTCATCAGATTACACCAATAAGAAAATAGGAATGCAACAGAGTAGGAAAAGATACTTGTTATACATATAACTACATCCGAAAAACCAAGAAAAGACAGAAAACAGACAAAAATATTTGAATAGGTGCTCCAAAAAAAGAAAAAATAACAGACATAGAAAATAGATTAGTGATTGCTGTGGGTTAAAGATGGGGAGAAAAGGTATGTCTAAAAAGGTTAGTGTAAGGAAGTCTTGTCGTAATAGAATAATTCTATCTTGATTCTGGAGGTGGTTACATGAATCTATACATGTAATAAGATTGCAATAAGATTATTATACACACACATAAATGAATGTATATAAAGCTGGTGAAATAGTGAATTCTCATAATTGTACCAATGTCAATTTCCTGGCTTTGATACTATATTATAGTAATACACAATGTTACCACTGGGAGATACTAGGTATATAAAACCTCCCTATCCTTTTTTTCCCCACATCTTTTTGTGAATCTGACATTATTTCAAAATAAAAAGTGAGAAAAAAAGAGGATGTACAAATGGCCAACAAACATAAAAAAGTAAACACCCTCATTAATATTAGGAAAATGCTTATGTAAACCAAGGTTTATAATTTCTCATCTACCCAAAGGTATTTTAAAAAATGACAATACCCTAACAAAGTAGTCTTAAGGGAACATACCACAACATAATAAAGGCCATATATGAAAAGCCCACATCATACTCAATGGTGAAAAACTTAAAGCTTTCCTCCCAAGATCAGGAAGAAGATGTCCACTCTTACCACTTTTATTCAACATCATACTGGAAGTCCTAACCACAGCAATCAGACAACAAAAAGGAATAAAAGGCATCTGAATTGAGAATAAAGAAATGAGACTGTCACTATTCGCAACTGACGTGATATTATATATAGAAAACCCTAAAGACTCAACCAAAAAACTACCAGAACTGATAAATGAATTTGGTTAGGTCAGAAAATACAAAACCAATATACAGCAATTCATTGCATTTCTATACACTAATAATGAAGCAACAGAAAGAGAAATTAAGAAAACAATCCCATTTACAATGGCACCAAAAATATTAAATACCTAGGAATAAACTTAACCAAGGAGGTAAAAGACCTGTACTCTGAAAACTATAAAACACTGATCAAAGAAATTGAAGACTGACACAAACAAATGGAAAGATATTCCATACTCATGGATTGAAAGAACAAATATTGTTAAAATGTCCATACTACTCAAAGCAATCTACACATTTAATACAATCCCGATCAAAGTATCAACAGCATTTTTCACATAACTAGAACAAGTAATACTAAAATTTGTTTGGAAGAACAAAAGATCCTGAATAGCGAAAACAATCTTGAAAAACAAAAACAGCTCTGGGCTCAGACCTAGTTTGCGGCGACATGGCTAAACGCACCAAGAAGGTCAGAATCGTGGGTAAATACAGGACCCGTTATGGTGCCTCCATCAGGAAAATGGTGAAGAAGATTGAAATAAGCCAGCACGCCAAGTACACTTGCTCCTTCTGTGGCAAAACAAAGATGAAAAGATGAGCTGTGGGGATCTGGCATTGTGGCTCCTGCATGAAAACCGTCGCTGGTGGCGCTTGGACCTACAACACCACTTCCGCTGTCACAGTAAAGTAGGCTATCAGAAGACTGAAGGAGTTGAAAGACCAGTAGAAGCTTCACCATTTGAAACATTACTAGCCTATAACAAATGGGTTAATTTATGTAACAAAATTACTTTGGCTTGATGTTAAATTTATTAATTAGATCTTTCAATTTGTGTTGCATTAGTTTTGCTTTCTCAAAGGCCTTGGAAATTAAAAATCCTTCTAATTTTTATTGGAAAAAAAAAAGAAAAAGAAAAACAAACCTGGGGGGCGCCTGAGTGGCTCAGTTGTTGAGCATCTGCCTTCGGCTCAGATCATGATCCCAGCGTGCTGGGATCGAGCCCCACATCGGGCTCCCTGCTCAGCGGGAAGCCTGCTTCTCCCTTTCCCACTCCTCCTGCTTGTGTTCCCACTCTCTCTGTCAAATAAGTAAATAAATAAATCTTAAAAAAAAAAGAAAAGAAAAAACAAGAAAAACAAAGCTGGAAGTATCACAATTCCAGATTTCAAGATCTACTACAAAGCTTTAGTAATCAAAACAGTATGATACTGGCACAAAAACACACACATAGATCAAAGGAACAGAATAGAGAATCCAGAAACAAACCCATGATAATACAGTTGATTAATCTTCAACAAAAGATGAGGCACCTGGGTGGCTCAGTCAGTTAAGCGTCCCACTCTTGGTTTCAGCTCAGGTCATGTTCTCAGTGTCATGAGATCAAGCCCCATGTGGGGCTCCATGTTCAGCATGGAGTCTACTTGAGATTCTCTCTCTCCCTCTGCCCCTCCCCCAGCTTGTTATCTCTCTCTAAATAAATAAGTAAAGTAAAATTAAAAAAAATATAGAAACAAAAACTAAAAGAGGCAAGAATATACAATAGGAAGAAGTCTCTTCAACAAATGATGCTGGGAAAACTGGACAGCAACATGCAAAAGAATAAAACTGGACCACTTTCTTACACCATACACAAAAATACACTAAAAATAGGTTAAAGACCTAAATGTGAGACCTGAAACGATAAAAATCCTACAAGAGAGCACAGGCAGTACCTTCCCTGACATGGGCCATAGCAGCATTTTTCTAGATCTGTCTCCTGCGGCAAGGGAAATTAAAGCAAAAATAAACTATTGGGACTATATCAAAATATAAAGCTTCTGAACAGTGAAGGAAACAACCAACAAAACTAAAAGGCAACCAACTGAATGGGAGAAGATATTTGCAAATGACATATCCAATGAAGGGCTAGTATCCAAAATATATAAAGAATTTATACAACGCAAGACTAAAAAAAAAAAATCTGACTATAAATGGGCTGAAGACGTGAACAAACCTTTCTCCAAAGACATACAGATGGCCAACAGACACCTGAAAATATGTTCAACATCACTTATTATCAGGGAAATGCAAATAAAATTACAATGAGATATCACCTCACACTTGTCAGAATAGCTAAAACCAAAAGAACAAAAAACAAGCATTGGCAAGGATGTAGAGAAAAAGGAACTCTTGTGCACTATTGGTGGGAATGGAAACTGGTGCAGACACTCAGAAAATAGTAATGAGGTTCCTCAAGAAATTAAAATAGAATTACCATATGATGTTATCTCACCACTGGGTATTTACCCAAGGAATTCAAAAACACTAATTCAAAAAGATGTATGTACCCCTGTTTATTGCAGCATTATTTATAATAGCCAAAATATGGAAGCAACCCAAATGTCCATCAATAGATGAATGGGTAAAGAGATGGTACACACACACACACACACACACACACACACACACACACACACACACAGTCATAAAAAAGGGTGAAATCTTGCCATTTGCAACAACACTGATGGAACTAGAGAGTAGAATACTATGTGAAATAAATCAGAGAAAGACCATATTATTTCATTCATATGGTGGAATTTAAGAAACAAAACAAATGAACAAAGGGAAAAAAAAGGGAGAGAGGGACAAACCAAGAAACAGACTCTTAACTGTAGAGAACAAACTGATGGTTACCAGAGGGGTAGTAGGGGGAGATGTGAAATAAAGATGGGGATTAAGAACACACTTATCACGATGAGCCCTGAGGAATGTACAGAACAGTTGAAACACTATACTGTACACTTGAAACTAATATAACACTGTATGTTAACTGTACTAAAATTAAAATTTAAAACTGAGTAAATTTTTTAAATGACAATACCAACTGTTGGCAAAGTCATGGAAAAACAAAGAACATGCTGGCCAAAGTACAAACTGGTACAACAATTTTGCAAAAATAAGTTACCTTTTTTCTTTTTTTTTACCAAAAATCGGTAACTGCAAACCTACTAAGTTTTTTTTTTTAAGATTTTATTTATTTATTTAACAGACAGAAACACAGAGAGAGAGGGAACACAAGCAGGGGGAGTGGGAGAGGGAGAAGCAGGCTTCCCGTAGAGCAGGGAGCCTGACACGGGGCTCGATCCCAGGATCCCGGGATCATGACCCAAGCCAAAGGCAGACGCCTAACGACTGAGCCACCCAGGTGCCCCCCTACTAAGTTTGAAGATACACATACTATATGATCCAGCAGTAAAACTCAGAGCCTTGTTCTCTTCAAAAATATATGTATATGTGCATCAAGAAAAATGTGCAAGACGGTTCCTTTAGAATGGCCAAAAATACGGAAACAACACAAATGTCCACCATTACAATAGGTAAATAAATTGTAGTATATTTATACAAGAGATAAACATACATTAAAATAAGCAAACTACAGACACATATCAATATAGATAACTATCAAAAATATTAAGAATTTGAAGTTCAAACTAAAAGAATTTATACTGTATGATTCCATTTATGCAAGTTCAAAAAATGTGTAGAACCATGGTGTTGTAAGTCAGGGCAGTGGTTACCTTTGGTGAGGGAACAGAAAGGGTTTGTTGTTTTTTTTTTTAAGATTTGTTTATTTTAGAGAGAGAGCACACACGCACACAGGCGCATGCAAGCATGGTGGGGAGGGGCAGAAGGAGAGGGAGAAAGAAACCCAAGCAGATTCCAGGCTCAGCGTGGAGTCAACACAGAGCTCAGGGCTCGATCTCACCACCTGATCCCACCACCCAGAGATCACAATCTGAGCTGAAATCAAGAGTCAGACTCACAACTGACTGTGCCAGCTGGGTGCCCTGGGATAAAAAATGTTTTGAATGGAATTTAACTGCAATGCTGTCAATATTCCATTTTGTGACTTGGGTGGGCACGACTTGGATGCTAGCTTTGTAACGATTCAGTGAGCTGTAAATTTACATTCTGTGCAGTTTTCTTGCTGTCTAATATGTCTTGTGATAAAAAAAATAAGCTGAGAAAAAATTCAGATACATCTTGTCTTTAACATTCCCGTTAATGGTCTCTCCAATAAGCAACAAATAAGTATTTAAGTTAGACTGATGGGATCTGTTATTCGTGGGCATCATTCTTTTTAAGGTCATGGACCAGCTGTTTGATTATGGCATAGAATTTTGCCTGAGAACAATGTCAACCTTTAACCAGTACATGGTCAAATGTCAGAAAATGTATTCATGAAGCCCAGTACCTAAGCAAGGTAAGGGGACCTGTGGCATCAGGCTAAAGTGATCATCTGTGAGGTAAATTACAGTCTTCTCTGATTGCAGATCAAAGATGTGTAAACCTTAGGAACAAGATATGGAATTTGTGGTAGGAATGTTTGGCTGAATTCATTTATAAAAGGGACTCTGCTTGAAAAAGTAATTTGCCAAGGTAAGGAGATTCCTGCAGGAAGAAGCTGTAGGTACCATTGGGAAAAGGAGCTGAGGAGAGATCTGAAACGTCCAGCTCAAGGAAAAATCATTACTCAAGTGAAGGAAGGTAAGATCAAAGGGACCCCACAGTGAAATCTTCAAATATCTCAGGCAAAATAACAATGAGAGAGTCAGTTTAAATAGCCCCCAGGCCTAGAGAATGAAGCCATCTTACCACAGTATCAGCCAATAAGAAAACTTCTACCTCTGTACCTCTCCCCTCTTCCCCATCTTCCCTACAGAGACCCCACTGAGTGGGGGGAGGAGGTGAAAAAAGGTTCTGTCCAAATAGGAATGTAGTAGTAAGGGGCACTAGCAGCCAGTTTTGGTTTGGGTGAAGAGGAAGAAGCTTCTGAATAAGTATGTATTTATAAATATATTGGAATAAATATTCTAAATTGTAAATTGACATTTTTCGTCACCTAAAGTGACAAGAAACAACCCAAATTTGCATCCAGGGACAGAGAAACAATTAATTCTACTAACAAGTTTGAATAAACAGGAGAGAAGTTTGGAACAGATTTAGATTTAGGAATCACCAGTCTGCAAAGGAGATCACACATAGAAGTTACTCAGAGTAAGAAAAGTACCAAGGGAAGAACTCCAGGGGAAAGATCCAAATTGTCTTGACAATACTGCCAAAATTATCTCCAAAATGCAAACCTGATCACGCCACTTAATTAAAATCAATGGTTCCCTAACACCTAAAGCTAAATAGAAAATAAAAATCAAAATTCCTTAGCATGTCATTCAACACTCTTCCCTATCATGATTCTTTTTAACTTTCTAATTTCATATATTAACACTTCCCCGGTTCTATATTTTTTGTAGTTGTACAAAAAAAACCTTAGAGTTCCTGAGGACAAAATGTCATTTCACACCTTTAGCACTAATATGTCTATAAGTGCTACATAATCCACTTGTCAAAGTCCTACTTATCCTTAAAAACTCTCCTCAAAGCTATGTCTTTTGAAGGTTTCACTTTATGCCCCCAACTCCACCATAGACAAGCCAGGCCCTTCTTCCCCAATGGTCTGGGAGGCGTTAAATATCCCCCTTGCTTTCACACATAATTACTTGTCCCCCACTAGACTGTCAGCCCCGATATACTTTCTTAGAACCCCCAAGTTATAACACAACACCTAGAGGCTGCTAATCATCACATGCATACAATAAGGTACAAAAATCTTAAGTGTACAACATATGATACACTAAGTTAAACACCACCCATATGAAGATAGAGAACATTTCCAGAACTCCAGAAGATCCCTTCATTCCTCCCTCCCTTAATAAGTAACCACCAGGCTGGTTTATCACTGTAGATTTATCTGTCCTTAAAATATCATATTAAGCGGAATCATAAATCATGTATCCATTTGTTTCTTTTTTTCAACATTAAATCTAGAGGATTCATCCGTGTAATTGTAAGTAGCAGTAGTTCATTCTTTTGCTCTATGGAGGGGATGGTTGTGCTTACTGGTCCCAATTCATGTAACTGACCAAAATAAAGTCCAATTCAACAGTGGGATTTTTAATTATCTTGACCTCAATATCCTAATTCGGGCTTTCTGGACTCTTCAGTTTTACAAATAAAAAAGTGAGAAGGTTCGCTTTATTTCACATAGTTTTCCGAGGCTCTGTGACCCCGATTCAAGTCCAAGAGAATGCAAAATAATCAAGTTCCTGTGGTAAGACTACTGACAAAGTAACAAATCATGCATCCAGAAACCATTAAAAATTACTGGAAATTGCTTTTGGAATTTTAAGTATTAGAGGTGAATAGTCATTGTCTAACTCTTTAAATTCTGATATTGAATTGTTAAATATTCTTCACATGGCTGAATCAGTATTTCTAAAGTGCAAAGGAAAGGATCCAGGCACAATGGAAAGGGTTAAGGAGTTGTTCCAGTAGAAATGGGTCTTGGGGTCAGAAGTTCTACTTGCCTTTCCACTACTGTGTCCCAGACCAAAAACTCCAGGACTCTACTACTGTAAAAATACTAGAAAAGTATTGTAATAATATGATTCGAAAAAGTTAAATTTTTTTAATAAACATCAATACCCATTCCATTTAAATATAAAAAGAAAATAAAAGAAATAGAAGGAAGCAGAGAATATCATACTTAATGGTGAACTATAAGAAGAATACAGAGATACCATTTATATTGTTTAAAAATATTATTATTTATAAATACAGATAAATATAGTAAAAGTATAATCTCATATATGAAATGATAAATCTCTCAAAGTAAAAAATAAGATAAAAATGCCTGCTATCATCGTTCCAATAAACCACTATATTATAGGCACTTATCACCACAGTAAGGCAAAAAATTCAACAAGAAATATAAGGATAGGAAAGGAAGAAAAATGTTTGCATAAAATATTGACTATATAGAGCAGTAAAGAAAAAATTATAATTAATTAGACTAAACAAGACTATCATTTATAATACACCAGCAAAAATATACCTTTATATCAGCAACAATAAAAACAGTGAAACAAAATATAATTTTAAAACAAATTCCATTAGTAAGAGAAACATAGGATATAATGTCCTCAGGGAAAAAAACCAAAAAAATACATAAAGATCTTTACATAAAAAATCTTTTTTTTAAAGACATGGAAAATATCTATACAAATGGAAAGATAAAACATGTCCACGGGTAGGAAGACTCAAGAGCATAAAGATAGCAGCTATCTTCTAATTATTCCATAAGCTTAATTCAGTTCCCAATCAGAATTTCAATATATAATTTTATTATGTAACTTAAAAAGCTGATTGTTAAATTTGTATGTAAGAACAAAGGGATAAGACTAGCCAAGACAATTTTTTTTAAAATGGCTGCTTTCAAAGATAATAAGATTTATGAAAAGCAATGAGATTTAAGACTGAGAGGTAATGGACAAAGAAAAAGACAGATTATTGGGATAAAATATATAGCTCAGAAATAGATACACTCACATAGAAATATTAATATGCAATTCACTAAAAAAGAATTAACAATTTCAAAAATGATTTTGAACTATTGTTTATCCACCTGAGAAAAAATAAAGCTAGCATAAAAAGATTTCTTACATAACATACAAAACATACAAACTCAAAGAGATTGATAAAATTGACTAAAGCCATCTATATAACAAAAAAATGGGCATATAACATAGAAAAGAAAAGCCAGGTACTGGGAAAATATATTTACACACACACACACACACACACACACACACACAAACACCAAAATTCTTACTAAAAAGGAAAAAACAAAGACAAAGGACCCAGTAGAAAAAGGAGCAAAGTATATGAATAGGCAATTCCTACAAGAGGAAATATGAATGGCTAATAAACATATGAAAAGTAGGAATTAAGGAAATACAATTTTTTTAAAAAGACACTATGTCCAACCTAATAGATAATTACAAATTTTTAAATGTTACCGATAGCAACTGTTGGAAAAGATGTGATAATTCTAAAACTTTCATGAATTGCTGGTGAGTATGTACGACTCCTGGAATCTGGCAAAATCTAGTAAAGTTAAATGTCAGCAGACTCTCTACACATCAATTGAATTCCTAAGCAGAAACGCATACACTAAAAGATGTGCATGACAATGTTCATTATAGCATCTTGGCATTGATAAAAAATTTAAGTAATCCAAATATCCAGCATCAGAGAAATTGGATAAATTGTGGCATATATTTGTATAAGAACATGGATGTAACATTTAGAGTGACTGAACTAAAGCCCTACATATCCACATAGACAAATCTTGATAGCATAATTATTTATGAAATAAGGAAGTTATGCAAGAACAGAGTGTGATATCATTTGTAAGTAGTTTAAAATAAAGAAGTACTAAATTTAGAAACACGTGCAAGTATGGTAAAAGCATAAAAACATGTAAGAAGTAATGAATCCAAAATCAGGATAGCAGGGTTTTTTCTGAGGTGAGGACATGGAAATAAGATCGGGGAGGACTACAAAGGAAGCTTTAATAATGATGCAGTATTCTATATCTTTAAAAAATGTCTAAAGCAAAATGTTAAAATGTGGTAAAGTTGGATGTTGAGTACCCAGAAGTTAATCATTATCATTCATTCTGCTTTTCCCAACACTAAGAGAGCTCACAATAAAAATAAGAAATGTTTAAGAAGAAGAAGTTCTAGAATGTAAAAATATGGGGCACCTGGGTGGCTCAGGCATTAAATGTCTGCCTTCAGCTCTGGTCATGATCCCAGGGTCCTGGGATCGAGCCCCACATGGGGCTCCCTGATCAGCGGGGAGCCTGCTTCTCCCTCTCCCACTCCCCTGCTTGTGTTCCCTCTCTTGCTATATCTCTGTCAAATATATAAACAAAATCTTAAAAAAAGAGTGTAAAAATATTTATAATAGATAAGTCAACCAACCCAACAACTAACTATGGGACTCTAGCCATTGGGTTTCCGCAGGGCTGCGACCCCTCATAAGTGGCATTTGGTAATGTGTAATGGGGGCAGGGGACTCTTTTTGGTTGTTCCAAGAACACTGCTGGCATTTATTGGGATGAAGGGGCAGAATGATTACTAATTTCAATGCCTTGGTAGTGTCCAGGTGAAGGAAAAATTGTCCCTAGATCTCCTGCTGACAGTTACAGTCACCATATCACACAGGCTTGGAACATGCCTGACTTGACCACCATGTTAGCTAAGTCCCTTATCATGAAAAAATGGACTCTTCTTTGGTATCCTTCCCTTAATAACATTTTTTTTTCTTTTCCCAGAGCTTCCTATGGGATAATGTAAAGGTTCTACCCTGGCCCCAACCCCTAAGCTAAGTTCCCAGTTCATCCCTTCAGCCAAGGGCTCCATCAGGTTAACCTCAGGAAATCTTTCTGCTCTACTTGATTCAGCTACACACAAACAGAGACGTAGTGCTACAGAGTGCCCCATAACAGCCCCCACAAATAAATTAATCCCTTTTTGTGACATCATAGTGAAACTGGCAACCAGAAAGTCAAGGCTGATAGAACAAAAATTTTGTGGGTTAGTTTGCAGAAAACTGCAACCCAATTATGTAAGACAAAACAAGCTTCTCTCTTGTATACCAAGTATTCCGGGAACGTACTTAGAGAAAAATCAACTGCCTTGCATCGTACTTCACAACCTAAGTTCTTGTAAAATACCATCTTTCTCACTTGAGATATGCAGAACAAATAAAAACAGCAGGGGAAAACATTATGTTCCTTGCAACATGACTGCTCTGCTTCATTGCTGTACTGGAAATGTTAGGTTATTTGCTTTATCAGATAAATTGGCTCTGCAGCCCACATTTAAAAGAACATACAGGGGTTTTCAGCAGGAAGTTTGGACTTGGTTAGTTCAAGGTAAAAGTAGGCAAGGAGGAATGAATATCATTCTGAGCCAATAAATGTATGTGTAATGGAGATGGAACAGTATAAAAAATTCATATTCTTACATATTAATAAGTAGAAAAAAAAACAAACTTGTGTCTTCTAGCGAAATTCGTTTATTGTCTGAAAACTCAACGTAGTAATTCAAGGCCAAGTGGCAGGAAATTACAGTTTCCTGGCTGACATCAATTTGATCTTCAGTAATAGTTCTGACATGGAGTTCCTAAGCCCTGAAGAGAAGGGGGAAAACACACATATATATACAATAATTCCAATAATTCAGGTCACAACCCAGGTGATAAGGCACACATTATGTGCAAACTTATGATGCATGCTTACAAAAATTCAGTGCCTTATTATGTAATTTTAATCACACTTTTTATTTGATCAGGTTCTTACATTTAGTCCGTACATGGACTTGGTTATTTACAGAATACAGGCTCCTATAAGGAAGATGTGAAACAGATGGCTGTTTCTTGTCATAACAGCAAATAGACAATCATTTTTTCTAGATAATCATAAAAGTAAATATACTGAGAATTGGTGAGTTAAAAAACAAAAGTTTTCAAATGTTTTCTAGTTTTCTTGCTGTGGTAGGTAGTTATCTACATGGCTCCCCCTAAGGGAAGGAAGCATTCCTCACCTTTTCTACCCGTGCTCATTCCCCAGTATGGATAACTAGCTCAAACTATTACTGCTTGGGATTCTCTCCCTCTCCCTCTGCCCCTCTCCTGCTTGCACATGCGTGCAACCCCTCACTCTAAACTAATATACAAACCTTAAAAAAAAAAAGAAAAAGAAAACTTAGATCTACTGATAAGGAAAAAATCTGTGTCCTAAGATGGCCAACCAAGCTAGTGAGAGAGTCCCAGACCTTGCCCTGGGGCTCTTCCGGGTTCTTCTCTCTGCTCTGCTTCCTGGGAGTGCCAATCCGGGTTCCTCTCCCTGCCCCACTTCACGCACGTGCCAAGAGTGCCCAGTATGCGGAAGTAGAAGTGTATAAATTACCCCCCTTTGTTTGTGCTCAGGGCTCAGACCTTCGGAGATCACTCTCCTCTGATCCAGCCAACCTTAAATAAACTTCCTATCCTCCAAGATCTCCGAGTGCCACTTGGTTCTTCCATCGGGCGACCCAGTCCAGGTTCTGTAACATTACCACTCCTAAGGAATGAAGCCATCACTTTCCTTATTAAATGGCAGAGCTTTAACCTTGACAGTCAAATTATAGAAAGCAGGCAGCATGATACAATTTTAAAACAAAACAAAATTTAAAAAGAACAACCAAAAACAGGTGACCTTGATGCTATTCTCTGGAGGAAAATACCAGTTCCAATGGATAGCATATCTTATTCACTTAAATTGCAAACAGGAAACCCTGCAGAAATATCTGCCTAGTTCGACATTAAAATATAAATACGAGGGGTGCCTGACTGGCTCAGTCAGTAGAGCATGTGACTCTTGATCTCAGGGTCATGAGTTCAAGTTCCTCTTTGGGCATAAAGCTTACTTAAAAAAAATACATACACACACATATGAAAATATATATTCAAATAATCATTTACATAAATGATTTTAGCAACATTAGTTCACATGGTAGAGTACCATTTTTGATTAACAAAAAAACGGCTATATTAACGTGCTACATATGTTTTCTTTTGCTGGCCTTTCATAAAGGCAATTTCTCACTCAATTTGTTTAGCAAGAGTACAGAAAAACTCTTTAGCCTGTCAATAAAGATAATTCTTTGATTTGTTTGTAAGGACCAGTTAGTTCTTCCAGGACCTAAAAACACATACTAAGCTTAAAGGAAGAAACATGCATTCTATCCAATTGAAACTCTGCTTCAGGGCGCCTGGGGGGCTCAGTCGTTAAGCGTCTGCCTTCAGCTTAGGTCATGGTCCCAGGATCCTGGGATAGAGTCCTGCATTGGGCTTCCTGCTCAACAGGGAGTCTGCTTCCTCTGCCCCTCACCCCTCTTATGTTCTCTCTCATTATCTCTCTCTCTCTCTCTCAAATACATAAAATCTTTTTTTTTTAAGGCAATCTACTGAATTGGAGAGGATATTTTCAACTGACATATCTGATAAGGGGTTAATATCCAAAATATATAAGGAACTTACACATCTCATCACCAAAAAAACAAACGTGATTTAAAAATGGGCAGAGGACCCGAATAGGCATTTTTCCAAAGAAGACACACAGATGGCCAATAGACACATGAAAAGATGCTCAACATCACTCATCACCATGGAAATGCAAATCAAAATCACAATAAGGTATCACCTTACACCTGTCAGAATGGCCAAAATCAAAACCACAAGAAATAACAAGCGTTGGTGAGGATAGGGAAGGAAAGGAACTCCTATGCACAGAACAGGTAATTTTTGAAATTTATTAACCACTTTCATATATTATGTTCTAATTTCCGAAGTATTTTCCCACCCCTTATCTCACTAGAAAACCCTCTTCAAACAACAAATTACAGCACAATTAACAATATAATAGCAAATAGTTATAATTTAAGTCCATTGTTTCCATCACATTTTCAGGTTCTTCCTCTGTAAAATAAGAACCCTAAAGGACAACTAAATATCTATGATTCTCTAACTCAAAATGATTTGTTCATAGCTACTTAGGGCATGTTAACTGCAAACCCAAATCTTTCCCATGTAAATCTTAGTCACACAACTTCCCTCAAGACTTGCTTCCTATAAAGTTCTGAGATGCTCCACTGCAACTAATGAACTTTTGTTCTTTATCCTTTTTTTTCCATCTTATTTATGAGGGACTTACCTGTTACTCTTAAACTTTCAATTTCCCATGCCAACACTTCCTGATATTTCATTTCTTAATGGTAGTTTAATCAGATAAAGTTGGAATATAAGACTCCTGTTGAACAAGTTGCCCTACTTTTAGATAAATGTTTTAACTATGTCACTTAAAATACATAGACCTCCCTAAAAATGGTCTTAAAGGGATTAAGAAAAGGCTTAGTGGAATTAATTCATAAAGAAAATCTGTCTCTTCTCCATGAGCTACTTATTCATTTATTTATATCAGTATGGATATTGGTTTTATTCTATGAGTTATACTCCAACACTCATTATTGTCTTGTTCAAGTTGTTCCGGTTTGACCTAGAAGCTCCTTCAAGTTGGCACCTGTGTCCTTTTAAGATTCTCCATCACTTCTGTTTTTATTGTGATAAGAAAAACTGTCAAGTCCATTGCCCATTTTTTAATCAAGTTGTTTTGTTGTGCAACCATTAGAATCATCCATCCCCATGACTCTCATCTGTAAAACTGAAATGCTGTACCTATTAAATAATTCATTATTTTCTGTTTGCCCCCAGGCCCTGGTAATGCCCTTTATGTTCTCTGTCTTTATGATTTTAATTACTCTAAGTACCTCATATAAGTTTAGAATCATACAGTAATTGCCTTTTTATGACTGATTTATTTCACTTAGGATAATATCCTCAAGGTTTACCCAGGTAACAGAGTAGTGCAGAATTTGTTTCCTTTTAAAGGCTAAATAATACTCCATTGTATGTATATGACACATTTTCTTTATCCATTCATCTGTGAATGATCACTTGGGTTGCTTCTGTTTTAGCTATTGTGAATGATGCTATGAACCTAACTGTACAGATACCTCTTTGAGATCCTGCTTTTAATTATTTTGGGTGTATACCCAGAAGTAGAATTGCAAGATCATATGATAACTCTGTTTTTCATTTTTTGAGGAACTTCCATGCTGATTTCTGTGGGAGCTATGCCATTTTACATTCCCAAGAGCATGCAAAAGGTCCAATTTTTCCACATCCTCACCAACATGTCTTCTGTTTGTTTTTAATAGCAGTCATGCTAATGGATGTAAGAGTGGTATCTCATTGTGCTTTTGATTTGCATTTGCCTAAATGATTAATGATGTTGAGCATCTTTTCATGTGCTTGTTGGCCACTCCTGTATCTTCTTTGGAGAAATGTCTGATCAAGTCCTTCGCTCATCTTTTAATCTGGTTATTTTGTTGTTGACATTTAGAAATTGTCTATATACTCTAGATATTAATCCCTTAACAGATACCTGATTTACAAATATTTTAACCTATGCCATGAGTTGCCTTTTTACTGTTTGTCATTTGACTTTAAACATTTTTCATGAAGTCCAATTTGTCTATTTTTTCTTTAGTAACCCGTGCCTTTGTTGTCATATCCAAAAATCATTATCAAATCCAAAGTTATAAAGCATTTGTCTTGTGTTTTCTTCTAAGGTTTTCTCATTTTAGTTCTTATATTTAGACCCTTGATCCATTTTAGTTTTTATATATGATGTTAAATAAAAGTCCAATATCATAATTTTGCATGTGGATATCCACTTCCCAGCACCGTCTGTTATAAAGAGTGTCCTTTCCCTGTTGAATGGTCTTGGTACTTTTTCACAAATCATTTGAATATATATGTGAGAATTTATTTCTGGGCTCTCTATTCTATTCCATTGGGCTACAGAGCTGTCTCTGTGTCCATACCACAGTTTTTATTACTGTATCTTTGAAAAGTATTGAAATCAGGAAGTAGAAATCCTTCAGTTCTGTTCTTTTTAAAGATTATTTTGGCTATTTAGAGTCCCTTGAGATTCTGTATGAATTTTAGGATGGATTTTCTGGGGGAAAAAAAGTCATTGGGATTTTGATACGGAATGCACTAGATCTGTACACTGCTTTTGGTAGTATTAACACTTTAACAATATTAAGTTGTCCAGGGGAGCCTGGGTGGTGCAGTTGGTTGAGCATCCGACTCTTTGTTTTGGCTCAGGTTGTGATCTCAGTGTCCTGAGATTGAACCCTGCATCAGGCTCCATGCTCAGTGCAGAATCTGCTTAAGATTCTCTCCCCCATACCCTTCTCCCCTACCTCCCTTCAAATAAATAAATCTTTTTTAAAAAAATTAATTTACCCGAACCATAAACACAGGATGTTTCATTTATATCCTATTTAATTTCTTTCAGCAATGATTTGCAGTTTTCTTTGTACAAGTCTTTCACCAATTTAAGTTAACCCATAAGTACTTTATTCTTTTTGATGCTGTTATAAATGGAATTTTGTGATTTCCTTTTCAGATTGTTCATGAATATAAGTACAACTGATTTTTGTGTTTCATATCCTGCTACTTTGCTGAATTCACTTATTAGTTCTAATAGTGTGTGTGTGTGTGTGTGTGTGTGTGTGTGTGTGGAATCTTTAGGGTTTTCTATGTATAAGATCATATCATCTGTAAACAGATAATTTTACTTCTTCCTTTCCAATTTCGATACTTTTTATTTTTTATTTTTTTTTAAGATTTTATTTATTTATTTGAGAGAGAGAGAATGAGAAATAGAGAGCACGAGAGGGAAGAGGGTCAGAGGGAGAAGCAGACTCCCCGCCGAGCAGGGAGCCCGATGTGGGACTCGATCCCGGGACTCCAGGATCATGACCTGAGCCGAGGGCAGTCACTTAACCAACTGAGCCACCCAGGCGCCCGATGCTTTTTATTTTTGTTGCTTATTTGCTCTGACTAGATTTTCCAGTAGTATATTTAAAGTGATAAAAGTGGCATCATTACTTTGTTCCTGATCTTAGAGCAAATCTTTAGTCTTTCACCATCAAGTATGATGTCAGCTATGGGTTTTTCATAGATGATTTTTATTATTTGAGCTAGTTTCCTTATATTCCTAGTTTATTGAGTTTTTGCAAATGTTTTTTGCATCAGTTGAGATAATCATGTAGATTTTATCCGTCCTTCTGCTGATGTGGCATATTACATTGACCAATTTTCATGGTGAAGCATTCTTCCATTCCAGGAATAAATCCCACTTAGTTATGCTCTATAATCCTTTTTTAATACACTGAATCCTGTTTGCTAGTGTTTGGGGAGTTTGGGGTTATTTTGGGGTTTTCTTTTTTTAAGATTTTTGCATGAATGTCCATATGGGATATTGGTCTGCAGTTTTCTTGTATTATCTTTGTTGCCCGGCTTTGATATCAGGGTAATGTTGGCCTCACAGCATGAGTGAAGAAGTGTTTCCTCCTCTTCAATTATTTGAAAGAGTTTGAGAAGGATTAGTATTATTTCTTCTTTAAATGTTTAGTAGAATTCTCCAGTGAAGCCATAAGGCCCATGGCTTTTCTTTGTCGGGAAACTTCTCAATTTCCTTACTAGTCATAGGTCTATTTAGAGTTCCCATTTCTTTGTGATTTAATCTTGGTAGGTTGTGTTTCTAGGTATTTGCCCATTTCATCTAGAGTATCCATTTCTGTACAACTGCTCATCCCACTTTCTTATAATCCTTTCTTTATACATCTGTAGAATTTGTAGTAATGTCCCCACTTATATTTCTGACTTCAAGTTTTCTTTTTTCCCCCCTTAGTCCCATCTAGCTAAATGTCAATTTTGTTGATCTTTTCAAAAAATCAACTTTTTGTTTCAGTGATTTCTCTTGTTTTTCTATTCTCTATCTCTGTTCCAATCATTATTATTTGATTCCTTCTGCTAGTTTTGAATTTAGATTGTTCTTTTTTATACATCCTTATTTTGTAAAATTAGATTGTTGGTTTGAGATATTTCTTATTTTTTAATGTAGGCATTTATAATTATAAATTTCCCCCTTAGAAATTTTGCTGCATCCCATAAACTTTGGTATGTTGTGTTTCATTATCATTTGTCTCTAAATATTTTCTAATTTACCTTGTAATTTCTTCTTTGAAACTGGTTGTTTATAAGTGTGTTAATTTTCACAAGTTTGAAAATTTTCCAGTTATCTTTTTGTTATTGATTTCTAACTTCATCCTGTTGTGGTCAGAAAAGATACTTTGTCTGAATTCTGTCTTTTTAAATCGATTGAGATTTAATTTATGGCCAACATATGGTCTATCTTAGAAAACGTTCCATGTGCACTTGGGAAGAATGTGTATTGTGAGTGGACTATGGGAATCTACTATTACTGTGTTGCTCTCTGTATCTTCCTTCAGCTCTATCAATTTTTACTTCATATATTTGAGTGCTGTGATGTAGGGTGTAAATATATTTACAATTGTATACCTTCCCGATGATTTTACCCCTTAATCATCACTTCTTAAGTACTTAATTTCTGACAACATATGATGTCCCAAGCTTCTATTTTCCCTTTCCCAATCCAGCAGTCAATCATTTCTCCCAGAAGCCACGGTACCTTTTATTGGAGAATTTTTTTAGAAACCAAGATCTCAGTGTTAGGGGTATTCACTGCTACTAGGATGTCTCTTTCAAGCAAAGTTGGGAAATATATGTATGTATACCAACATGTGTGCATGCATGCACACAAACACACACATCTATATCTATGTTTGCATTTTCTGATTATATATTAAAAACCATGCGATCACACTAACAGCTCTGATTCTCACCAAAACCATGGGTTCATGAGGTTTCTCTTCTCCCTTTTCTATTTGTGTCTCCTTTCTCTGAGAAATGTGGCTCTTTATCCACAATACATTTATTTATTCAGTTCTAATATGCATGGAGTAGTTTAGAATTATTAACCCAGACACCAGAGAAATGTCTTCATTAATACAGTATAATATTTGTATTATGTTCACCTTTGTCTCAAACGTTATCTTCAGTGTGGTGATGTGATTCATCTATAATACAATTATGTTCATTTGTTACTCCTTAAATTCCATTTTGGGTTCTCCCCACATCCCAATTGATTTTAATTGTCTTTGGGGAAAGATATGTGAAAGATTATCATGTTTTAACTCTCACAGCTATACATAATCCATATTAAGTATGAGTCTCATTTCAACCCTCTTATCACTCACCTTCTGTTGGTAACAATCTCAGTTTCTGGTTTATCCTTTCCATACTTATCTTGGACAAATAAACAGACACACTATATTTTCTTACACTCATTTCTGATACAAAAAATAGCATAATACAATCCTTTGCACTTTGTGGTTTTTTTGCTTTGTTTTGTTTGGTTTGTTTTTGTTTTTGTTTTTGCTTTTTGCTGTTGTATAGTATTCCACTGTTTGGAACCATTCCACTGCTTCCTCAACCATTCTTGCATATGTGAACATTTGGGTCATTTCCAGTATTGTGCAATTCTAATTTAATGTGCAATGAGTAACCTTGTATAATTATTTCCATACTGCTATAGATGTAGTTACAGGGGAGAGTTCTAAAAGTGCAGTTGCTGGTCAAAAGGTAATAGCATATGTAATTTTGCAAGGTATTTTCAAATTCTCATTCAGAAGGATTGTACCATTTTGCATCCCCACAAGCAATGCTTGAGAACACCTATTTCCTCACCGTCTCACCAATGGCATGTGTCATCATACTTCATTTTCACTCACCCAGTGGTTGAGAAATAGTATCTCAGTATTATTTTATTGGTGTTTAATAATCAGCAAATTTGGACCTTTCTTCCTATGCCTACAGAACATTTTTATATCTTCTCTTACAAATTTGAATTGACTATATATTTTTCCCATTTTTCTTTTGGAGTTCTGGGCCTTTTTTTTCTATCTTTCATAATTATTTATAGGTTAAGGATATACTAAGCCCTTTGTGGCACATGTTGCAAATACTGACTGCCAATTCATCAGTTTTCTTTTACTTTGCTAATGGTGTTTTATCCCCTGAACTGCGTGTGTGTGTGTGTGTGTGTGTAATTTATTTTTTTCTTTATTTGGCTTTTGATTTTGAGTCATAATTAGATAAGCTTTTCTTTACATCAAAGTTAAAGAGGAAACCATCCATGTTTTCTTTTAGTATGTGTATAGTAAATGTTTTCTACATAAAACATTTCTACTGATCAAACTAGCAAGTGATATTAACTTGAAAACAACAGAAGAGGAAATTCTTAGTTTCTTTAAATAGAGTCTGTTTATGTTAAAAGGAAAATAAAAAAATATCCACTTTAATTATTGCTTAATCTATAGTAGTTTCATCCTGTATTTTCTATTTTGTTTGAAAGTCATCATTAAAAAATTCAGGACTTGCAGTAAAACTTGTGATGAAAGTACAACAGAAATTTCAGGGAAGTTTCCCCAGATCCTTCACACACTGGGAAACCTAGGCTACAGATCCAAAAGGAAAATAAAACAGTCTCAGTGTATTTTCCAAGTCGAAATGAGCATCTTTGCTATTCTGGTATAAAAATGCTACTTGCTTTAATAGCTGGCATGTGAGAAACAGTTTGTTCGTTTTTTATAATTCAGTTCTTGTCTATAAGAAGCTCACAGTTCAGTAAATAAGTTAAAATATAGACAACTACAAGGTAATAATTGAAAAGAGTCAAAAAAAAAAAAAAAGGATAAAGGGAGCGAACTGTAATAAACAGGAGACTTGTGATCAGAACTAGGTTTGTATCCCACCCTCCCCTGACCTAAGAACTCAGTATCTTCATCTATAAAATGAGAAAAAATAACAACACCCTTCATATGAAGAGTGATAAACAGTATGATGTGTATATAAGTACCTACCCTCATACTGTCAGGGGTATGCAAGAAGTTCAAAATATATTATTTAAATGAATTAGCTACAGACAACAATTGCTATTCATATCAGAGAAGGGAGAGATTATAAAAGGTATACCATTAATTACAAAATTTGTATGAAATATAGCATGGGATATTTTCCTGCTCTGGCTATAATTAAGGCAAACTGAGTATGTTTAAACTTTCTCTACAAATTATCTTACCCATTTATGTGTTGCTTAGTGGAGTTGTCTAGTTTATTTGCATGCCAGAACAAAATAAATAAGTCCTTTGTATTTTAAGGTTTAAAAGATCTATTTCCCAGTACAGCAATTTGGCTTATACTTCCCTAACAGGAAACATTTCCCTCTATTACAACATCACAGTGTATACATGTATATAAATACACACACATACACATAGTGTGTGTGTATACACATGTTTTAACGTATGTTTGAGGACAGAAAGACACCTGGGTATCACAAAGGGCAATTAATTATGTAGACTACAATTTTTAACATAATACTGTTTACTGAAGTACTACTAGAAGATGTGATTGAAAACAAAAATGAATTCATGCAATAAGAATTATATCCTTGTACTGTGAAACTTGACAAATCCTAAAATTTGTTTTCAATGTACAATAGTCAACTTTATCATCACATATGGTATTAAAATAAAAATACAGGGTGCCTCTATTATTTGAGGAATGGTTTCAAATTTATCAATTTCAGAGTTGAAAATATTTAAGTTACATTCAGATGTATAGTTTAAGTTACATTTATGTTTGGATAGAAAAATGGTGTACTTTCCATGACTCATTATATATTTTAGTCTCACACAAGGTTCAGAGAGAAAGTATGTGTCTTGGACTACCAATTTTGAATATTAAGAGAGTGTCAAATGCAAAAATGAGAAAACAAAAACATAAAACAACTTTCTAAAAAAAACACAATGAATTAAATAATTTAAGCATTTGTCATCTTTTCCTTATATGGTATCCTTCTTTCTTATCCTCTTAATGGATATATTTTCATGTATTCATTTAGTATTTATTAGTCATAAAATATAAGCTAGGAACCATGTTAAATTTGGGAATATAAAAATGAATAACAAGCAACAGCATTAGTGGTGTAAGAAACTCACAAGTTAGTGGTGTAACAGTCCTTTCTGTTATCCCCCACGTAGCCCATGTCAACATTTAAGATGATACCCACTTTCTTGAATGCAATCTTTCTGCATCTACTAATTATAATAGATGATAAAATGATAATCCTCAGGCCCAGTGAGTATCAGAACCAGAGGCTTGGATTCATCCAAAGCATTGACTGAATAGCGCACACAGTATCTCTGGAAGAGACCACTGGTTTTTCATGAATATGCATCATCCCCTTCTTCCTTAAATAGCAGAAATCCCAAATTAAAAGTTGCAAATTAAATAGGTAAACAACTGTATAGCTAGAGACACTTCCCGGCCTCACTCACAAGTTAGTGGTGTAACTGTCCTTGCTGTTATCCCCCACGTAGCCCATGTCAACATTTAAGATGATACCCAGTCACTTTCTTGAATGCAATCTTTCTGCATCTACCAATTGTAATAGATGATAAAATGATATTCCTCAGGCCCAGTGAGTATCAGAGCCAGTAGCTTGGGTTCATCCAAAGCATTGACTGAACAGCACACACAGTATCTCTGGAAGAGACCACTGTTTTTTCATGAATATGCATCATCCCCTTCTTCCTTAAATAGCAGAAATCCCAAATTAAAAGTTGCAAATTAAATAGGTAAACAACTGTATAGCTAGGGACACTTCCCGGCCTCCCTTGCATCTAGGTGTGTGACCTTATGACACATTTCTGGCTAATGGAACCTAGAAGAACTGTTATGTGCCACTGCTCTTAGAAGAAATGGTTATATGCTCACCTGAGCTTTCCTCTTCCCATTATGTGGAGTATATGTAATGTAACCTGAGGACTGACAGAACAAACTGCACAACTAGAATGAGAGAAGATGCCACATCGAGGATGGTAGGAAATGGGGAAATGTGCTTTGGAGGAGAAACAGATTGCAGGTGCAGCAGAGGGGAGGGAGCCCTGGTCTTGGAAAAAGGTGAGAGCGAGTGGAGCACACAGGAATATGTACAAGGGGAGAATCTGCCCCAAAGCTGTTGGCTGGGAAAATGAGAGGGACTGATTTTCCTGAGTGTGTGAGAGGCAGCATCCAGAGAGATGCCTCTATGGGGATAAAGGAACCTGTGGGTGCCATTACCCTCTCCCACCCCTCAGCACAGGCACAGGAGCAGAGACAACTGCTAAAGGCAGCTAACCAGAACACTGACTATTTAGCCTGCCTTGCTCCAAATCCCATGCCCCTGTGCTCTGGCATGACTACCAACTGCCAGTTCTCAGTCAAACCTGAATCCAACCCAGTGTAGTGAGACCCTCCACCAGAAGACCAGCACAGGTCCCCACCACACCAGGCCTCTAAAGTATGGAGTTTTAAAAGTCAGCAAGTCTGGCTGGGATAGAGCCCAAAGTGCACTGCACTGTTCCAAGCAGGCAAGCAACCTGGAGACGGACAGCATGAAAACTGTGATCTGAAAAATGCCTGGGATGCACAACAGGAAATTATTCAATCTTCTGGGAGTGCTTCTCTGAGAGCAGCAAGCACTGAGTCCCCTTTCTGGGGCACAAAGGAGCTGGCTGGTGCCATTTCAGCCAGGCACTCAGCATAAACCAACTTCAGTAAACAGCACAGCTGCCTAACAATGGCTGCCTAACCTGCTTACACTAATCCTGCCCCTGTGCACTCTGCTAGTACTGCTTTTCTTAAACAAGTGTGCCTAAGGGTCAGTGCACAGGGCCCCTTCCCCAGAAGACCAGCACAAACCCCCTACATGAACCATGTCTACAGACCATAAAGTTCTGCAAGGCTTTGGTTCTAGTGGAAGTGGCATCAGGTCTCATTTAACAAGCAGACAAGAGCACACCTGGTTAAAACCTGCCACACTCTGGCCATGGTCCAAACACTAACCACTGCAGTGTTTCATCCCAAAGCAGCAGAATACACATTCTTTTCAAGTGCACATGGGACATTCTCAGAATAGATCACACACTAGGTCACAGATAAGGACTCCGCAAGTAAAAAAAGACTGAGATCACACATGCGTATTTTCTGACCATACTATGAAACTTGAAGTCAACCACAAGAAAAAAATCTGGGAAGACCACAAATACATGGAGATCAAACAGCATGCTACTAAAGAATGAATAGGTCAACCAGGAAATTAAAGAATATATTTTAAAAATACATGGAAATAAATGAAAACTCGATGGTCCAAAACCTTTGGGATATGAGAAAAGCGGTCATAAGAGATAAGTATATAGCAATACAGGCCTACTACAAGAAGAAAAATCTCAAATAAACAACCTAACCTTACACCTAAAGAAGCTAGAAAAAGAACAACAAAGCCTAAAGACAGAAGAAGGGAAATAATACAGATCAGAGCAGAAAAAAATGATACAGAAACTAAAACAAAAAACAAACAAACAAAAAAAAACACAGTAGAACAGATCAATGAAACCAGGAGCTGCTTCTTTGAAAAAATTAATAAAATTGATAAACCCCTAGCCAGACTTATCAAAAAGAAGAGAAAGGACCCCCCCCAAAAAAAATCACAAATGAGAGAGGAGAAGTAACAAACGACACCAAAGAAATACAAATTGGAGAATATTATGAAGAATTACACGTTAACAAATTAGACAATCTGGAAGAAATGGATAAATTCCTAGAAACATAAACTACCAAACTGAAACAGGAAGAAATAGAAAGCTGGAAAATACTAACAACAGATCAAAAAATCACAAATGAGAGAGGAGAAGTAACAAACGACACCAAAGAAATGCAATCAGTAATCAAAAATCTCCCAGCAAACAAAAGTCCAGGGCCAGATGGCTTCCTAGGGAAACTCTACCAAACATTTAAAAGAGTTAATACCTATTCTTCTCAAATTACTCCAAAAAATAGAAAAGGAAGGAAAACTTCAAACATTTTATAAAGCCAGCATTACTCTGATTCCAAAACCAGACAGACTCCACTAAAAGAGACAACTACAGGCCAGTACCCCTGATGAAGGTGGGTGCAAAAATTCTCAACAAAATACTAGCAAATCAAATCCAACAATACATTCAAAGAATCATTTACCACAATCAAATGGGATTTGTCCCTGGGCTGCAAGGGTGATTCAATATTTGCAAATCAATCACTGTGATACACCATATTAATAAAAGAAAGGATAAAAACCATATGATCCTCTCAATAGATCAGAAAAAGCATCTGACGAAGTACAACACCCATTCATGGTAAAAACCCTCAACAAAGTTGAGGATAGAGGTAATCTATCTCAACATCATAAAGGCCATATACAAAAAACCCAAAGCTAGTATCATCCTCAATGGGGAAAAACTGAGAGCTTTTCCTCTATGGTCAGGAACAAGACAGGGATGTCCACTCTCACCACTGTTATTTAACATAGTGCTAGAAGTCCTAACCTCAGTAATCAGACAACAAAAAGAAATAAAAGGCATACAAATCAGCAAGGAAGAAGTCAAACTTTCACTATTTGTAGATGACATGATACTATATATAGAAAACTCAAAAGATTCTCCAAAAAATTGCTAGAACTGATACTCAAATTCAGTAAAGTTAGAGGATGCAGAAATCTGTTGCATTTCTATACACCAATAATGAAATAGCAGAAAGAGAAATCCAGGAATCAATCTCATTTACAATTTCACCAAAAATAATAAGATACCTAGGAATAAACCTAGCCCAAGAGGTAAAAAATCTATATTCTGAAACTATAAAAGACAGATGAAAGAAATTGAAGATGACACAAAGAAGTGGAAAAACAGTCCATGTTCATGGATTGGAAGAACAAATATTGTTAAATCATCAGTACTACCCAAAGCAATCTACACATTTAATGCAATCCCTATCAAATCACCAACAGTATTTTTCACAGAGCTAGAATAAACAATCCTAAAATTTGTATGGAACTACAAAAGACCCCCAATAGCCAAAGCTATCTTGAAAAAGAAAAGAAAAGCTAGAAGCATCACAATTCTGGACTTCAAGTTATATTACAAAGCTGTATTGATCAAGACAGTATGGTACTGGCACAAAAACAGACACACTGATCAATGGAACAGAATAGAAAACCCAAATTTGGACCCACAACTATATGGTCAACTAATCTTAGACAAAGCAGGAAAGAATATCCAATGGAAAAAAAGTCTCTTCAACAAATGGTGTTAGGAAAACTAGACAACAATATGCAGAAAATGAACCTGGACCACTTTCTTACATCATACAAAAAAATAAATGGATGAAAGATCTAAATTTGAAACAGGACACCATCAAAATCCTAAAGGAAAACAAAAGTAGTAATCTCTCTGACACTGGCCACAGCAAATTTTTTCTAGATACATCTCCTGAGGCAAGGGAAACAAAAGCAAAAATAAACTACTGGAACTTCATGAAAATAAACAACTTCCACACAGCAAAGGAAACAGTCAACACAACTAAAAGGCAACCAAGTCATTCACTTGGTTGGGAGAATATATTTGCAAATGACATAGCTAATAAAGGGTGAGTATCCAAAATATATAAAGAACTTAGAGAACTGATCACCCAAAAAATAAATAATCCAGCTAAAAAATGGGCAGAAGACGGGAACATTTTTCCAAAGAAGACATACGGATGGCCAACAAACACAAGAAAAGATATTCAACATCACTCATCATCAGGGAAATACAAATCAAAACCACAATGAGATATCACCTTGCACCTGTCAGAATGGCTAAAATTAACAACACAGGAAACAACAGATGTTGGTGAGGATGTAGAGAAAGGGGAACACTCTTACACTGTTGGTGGGAATGCAGACTGGTGTAGCCACTCTGGAAAACAGTATGGAGGTTCCTCAAAAAGTTAAAAATAGAACTACACTATAATCCAGCAACTGCATTCGTAGGTATTTACCCAAAGGATACAAAAATACTAATTCGAAGGGATACATACACCCTGATGTTTATAGCAGCATTATCAATAATAGCCAAACTATGGAAAAGAGCCCAAATGTCCATCAGCTGATGAATGGATAAGAAGATGTGGTGTGTGTACACACACACACACACACACACACACACACACACACACACACACACACTCTCACATACACAGGAATATTACTCAATCATAAAAAAAGAATGAAATCTTACCATTTGCAACAACGTGGATGAAGCTGGAGAGTATTATGCTAAGCAAGTCAGTCAGAGAGACAAATACTGTATGATTTCACTCATATGTGGAATTTAACAGAACAGAGGAAAATGGGCGGGGAGAAGAGACTGGCAAACAATGAAACAGACTCTTAACTATAAAGAACAAACTGGGGGTTGATGGAGGGAGGCGGGCGGGGTATGGGTTAAATGGGTGATGGGCATTAAGGAGTGTACTTGTTGTGATGAGCACAAGGTGTTGTATCTAAGTAATGAATCATTAAATTCTACACCTGAAACTAATGTTACACTGTATGTTAACTAACTGGAATTTAAATAAAAACTTGAAAAAAAAAATCAATCCTTTTGAAATAATGGAAATTCCTTATTTCCAAGGAGCAATTCAAACACTTAAGTTTAGCAAGCTACCAACTTAATGTGGGGAATAGTCTAGGTCTGTTGACCTTGCAGGAGCTGGCCAAAAGAGTGTCTCACTTTGGTTTGGCAATATGTTTCAAAAATATTTTGCTATTTTTTACTTGGGTCCGGGAATCAGCGAAAATTTTCAACAGAAATGTTATCATATAACAACTGAAAATTTAAAGTACATGATAATTTTACTAATTTCTTACAGGGTCTAAGTTGGGAAATTGAAATACAAGTAGACAAAACAACTACAAAATGAAATGATATTTGGAAGAGATATTAAGATTTTTATTAAATGTTGACATATCTTCTGATATTAGAGGGACACCTATGGAATTACAGCAGAAGTCAATATAAAATACGATAGGATATAACAATACTAGAACTAAATATCACTCAATTTTTAATTGTAGTCAACCAAGCACAGATTTTTAAAGTAGGCATTAATGAAAAACATCACTAATCATAAATTTTGTTTGTGCAGTGATGTGATGTCCCAGCCACAAACCAAGCTGGCAACTAACCTGAGAGTAGAATTCATAATAAATCCTAATCTAAAAATATAGGGCTTTAAAAGCCCAGGTAAGACTTTAAAATATTCTAAGTTCCTGTCCTATAGCATGAACAAACATGGGTCACTGACTCTGTCAAAGATACACACAAATCTTGTTTGCTCCAAAATTCTACAATGCAACTCACTGATGCTTTTGCAGTGTAGACTGTTCTCTTAGCATCATACTTCCCTTTTCTCTTGTGTCTTGCGACAAGAGCTCAGTGTCCAGAACTGCTTCACAAGTGCTACATCAAATTTTATTATCACAGTATAGAAAGAATACAATAACACACAAATGTTAATAAAGATAAATGTTTAAGATAAATAGGCGTGAACAGAATTCACGGCATCTGGAATGGTATACTCAGCATGGTGAGAACTCTGTATTTGCCTAACGTACTGAAAAAAATATTCAAAAACAACTACCCATGCAAAGGAAGGCTAGTCCTAAGAACATGAGTTGTACTGAGAAAAGGGTTTTAAAATTATGCAACTATTTTCTTCATGAATGGAAATGAATTTCCCATAATTGATGTAATTCTTCTCCACACCTGGACCTATACCTACTTCCACTGTTCTGAAAGTTAGTGTAGATGAGGGCCAACTGTACCAAGAATGCTTCTCACATACCTCCAGAAGATAAAGCCATTCATGCAAAACTGAAAGCCTATGAATTTCTTCTAAAGACCAAGGTAAAAAATAGTTTAGATACTCTTGAAGCAAATAAGAGATTTATAATTAAATGCCTTTATAGGGATTATCATTCTGGAACACTTAGCACCTAGAGGATCCCTCGAGTCATGTTACCTAAGGATCTGTCCTGGAAATTTTGTTTCAGAAAATACCTTTTTATTGCCTGCATGATGGAAAAGAACTTATACATATGAAACTGACACCTGCTGGGACTTGGGGTGGAGGACACTGGAGGGGCTGGGGACGGGGGGGCGGGTGGCAGTCCAGTTCTTTCAGTCCTCGCTCTCGGAGTTAAACATTCTGAGGTTCTACTCAGTTTTCCCTCCATTTCTTTCAGAGGAAGAGGAAGTAAATAGTACAAAGGAAGAGGGATGAAAATTAGGTAGCCTCCCTGCTTTTTCTTTTTCCCACATATCCTATGGAAAGATATGCAAGCTGTCTAAACACAAGCAAATTTTGTTTTACCCATAGTTTAGTGTCAATGTATACATAGCAGTTCATTGTATTTTGGGGCTGAACCCCCATAATTGAGTACACAAGTCACTTCCTCACCAAACCTGACCACGCAATGACAAGTCCACAAACTTGAAATGGATGCTTTGCACATGACCCTGCCAAGGACTTTTAAGAAGAGCAACCTGGTCTCTACCAGACTCAGAGTCTCTACTGGAGTCTCTATTGGATCCACCCACCTGTGGGGGTGCCAATTTTATTTAAATTGAAAAATGTATCTGTAAGTGTGTTTTTATGAATATGTATATGTGCATAGAAGAAACAGTTATCTCTGAGAAGTGGAAGTAGAGGTGATTTTACTCTTACTTAGAGAAATTTTCAAAGGATAAGGAAGTAAAGCAAACAGCATAATGAATTTGTGTACCCAAAAGTTATCATGGCCAATACAGTTTCAGCTAGATCCCACTTCTTTTCTCATTTAAAATTATTTTGAAGCAAATCTCATCATGTATCATCTTCCTACAAATGCTTTTCATTAAATTTTTACTGAACATATTTCCCGAAGTTTTTAACATGATGATTTATTACTTTTATATTAAAAAAACAGTAAATGTTATCAAATTAAAAATATGGAATCCAAGGCAGTACCAAGAGACCATTAACAAGTAAACGGAAATTGTAAACCAATATTAATAAGGAATACAGCTCATGATTATAATGCTTATTGACTTGGCATTAGAGACCTCTTACTAACATTTCTTATTTCAAATATCTTCACCTCTTACTGTTTTTAGTTTGGGAGAATGTGCAGGCCTTCAAACTGACAGTAAACAACACAAACACATGAAATAAGGATCAAAATACTGATTTCTTCCTCAATACCTGGCTGCAGATATTCCTCTGCCTTCTCCGTTTTCTCAGTTTTGTGTCAACATGCATGTGTTAGCATCACTTGCATGTCCTTTGTGCAATCCAAAAAGATTTCAAATGTTGGAGTCATGACCTAAGGTATTTATGTATTTAAAGCCTAATGAAAATCATGCACAATTCACAGTGTAGCTTCAAAACATACACTTTGTTCAAAAGTGCTTTTCGGTAATTGAAATATGCATTATTTTATACAGGGTATAATGCCATGGCCCTTTTAAGAATCATGTTAAATTTGAAAGCTAAAGTAGAAAGTAAAATGACCTTTCATTTAAAACTACTACCTAAATCCAAGATTGACCACCTGTTGGAAAATGAAAGGTGATTTGTACTAAGTAGGGTCCCAGTGGCCCATCATTACAAACATATGTTTGAAGAGAAGTACACTCACTGTAGTCGGTCATATTCTTCCAGTGTGGGCCGAGCTGTGTCAGGGGTCAAGTACAGAATACAGTAAACTGAGAGTCTAATGAGAGTGAGAGGGAAGGACTAAATGGGATACTATGAATAAAAATGAACATATCCTGTCCAAAAATTTGTTACCTGACAATAAAAACCTGACCCCTAGTTTAATGCAGTCCCCGGAGCACAAATCACGTACCCCTCTCCGTAATCCACACTCCTTACCTGAAGAAAGGATTGAACCGGGGCAACGTCAGACCCGACAGGGGAGAAGTATGGTTCCTCCCATTTAGGTGCCTTTTCATCAGGCAGTTCCGGTGTAGAGCTCAGTAGTTTCACAGAGGACTGGACTTCGGGAAATAACCAAAGATGCTTTCTAATTTAATCCTGACTCCAGCGAAAAACTCACTGATATCTTACTGTTTACCATTTTAAAACTGTCTCCTCTTGCCTTCCTTTTCAGGCCTACCAGAACAATCTAAAAGTGATGTTGCTAGTATTTCTAATTAAAACCAAAAGGAACCATGGCTGAAATATATAAATAATCCTCTCTGGAAAGACCTGTCTTGTCACTTGTTTTCCGGATTATGAAAATATAGCTCGCGTCACAGCCATGCTCCCTGCTGAATCAGACCACGAAATGAGTTTCTCACTGGCAAAGCTGCTTTTACATCTGGTTGCTGTCAGGCCCGGCTACCAATCATCATTCCGAGGTGGATTCCATCAATCAGTTACGAGGGAGGCACAATAGGCAGGGGTCAGTCACCATCAGCACACATCAGCCAGGGACAGTATGAGCAGCACGTGTCCGTGACCTGGCCATCGAGCACGGGGCACCCAGCTGCTGACCCAGACCACCTTCCATCTCACAACCTGAATTCCTATCACACAAAACAATTAAGAAGTACCAGTCCAGGTATGCAAAACAACAGAGAAGCCAGAACAGTGGCTGAAACAGAAACACCTGGCTTATTTTGAGCCAAACAAATTCTTCAATGGTAACATGTACAAGAGAGAATGTATTATTTATTGAACACTCATACTACAAGAGAGCAAGAGGGCAAAACGATGCCTTTAATGAAATAACAAATCAATAAAAATTCACTCCATTCTACTTCAATAAGAATCTCAAAGGACTGTTCCCTGATTCTGTAATAAAAAACGTATAAAGCTCTGCGCTAGCAGAGCAATAAATAGTTCATCTCCTATAGTCCTTGCTATTGCAGTGGGAGGCAAAGGATTTCTAACATTTTAAAATGAGATGATTCATGTGATGTTTCAGTTGGCAATGTAAATAGTTTATCCATATTTCAGTTCACACATCTCCATATTTTAATATTAATTTATAATGGACATTAGTCAGATCTTGCTATGCCTTGGCAGATCTCATTATTCTTCAAATATAAAGTCTGATTTTTAAAAACCCTATATTTAAACAATATTACAATCATATAAAACTTCTAGCATACCCCAACAAAGCGACATAAAAGTAAAACATTCAGAATAATATATATGATTGCCTGCACACAATTTTTTTAAGGAACTGCTATCTTTGATTTAAAAAATTCACAACCTACAACTTTATTTCTTCTAAAGATGGGTACTTACAGACCTCTAGAAGCAAGCTTTACTATGAAGAACAATGCTTTGAGGGTGGGAGTGGGGTAGGCTTTCCCCCAGAATATATGGGTCTCCTGATTGGAATTTTAATGTTTCTTCAGGAATATCAAATGTTCTAATCTCAGATGACCTCACGCATCACGTCAGGTACAATGATGGTTCATCTGCCCTGAAAACCAACACTAGGAAGAACAATGCTGCCTATATTCACACATGATGTCTTTTTCCTCCTATGTGAACAAATATATTTCTTCTTACACAGTACTCTCAAAAACCTCACATATTTCTACTGTAGTTCAGCATTACATTTTTTATTTACTTCATTTACATTTAAAAAACCACTAACACAAAATATCAAACATTGTACTAAAAGCTTTACAAATACTAACCCTTCACCTTTATTATATCCCTTTAAGGTAGATGATATTATCATTGATCTGTCAGAGATCAGAAGACTAAGATACAGAGTCTAGTATTTTCCCAAGGTCAAATGGCTGTTATGTGGCAAAGCTGGGATTAGAACCCAGGAATCTGACTCCACAAAAAATAGTTCCAAGGCTTTCTACTAATCATGCATTAATACTGATGAGGTACAACCACTTCATGCATCTTTTCAGAAATCTTAGGCTGAGAAAATGATTCTAAAATTCACTTGAAGGTTAAATATATACAAATAGTAAGAAAATTTCATGGAAAAAAAAGGTAATGTTTTTCCCTACCAGGTGCTTAAAAAACAGCATTTCATGTACAAAGATGATCATTCAATTCAAATCAGTGATGAGAAGAAATAACCCAGTAAGTGGTACAGAGGCAAACCACTTTCCCAGTACTCAATCTGGGAAAACAATTTAAGATGCCTGTAAATATCTTATATAATATAAATATTTAGTATATTAAAATACATTAATTAAAACATGATATTCTCATACTTTGTATTCTAGATTCTGCCAAAGCAAAGGAGGACAGTCATACCTCTAAAAAAGTTTTATCATCAAAAACACAGGTAAAGTTTAAACAGTATCTGCTTTATACACTCAAAACAATTTTTAAAAATAACCACTGATTTCATAAATGCTCTGATAGAGATGTCTAGTGCTACTCATATCTGAGTCTCCTCTCCTTCCAGGTCCATACGGTTTGCTGGGCTAAGTGACTGCTTCCAGCCAATGAGACAGAAAAATTAAATCACAGTGCTGTGACTGAAAATGTAACATATCCCAGATGGTGCTGGTAAATAACGGTGGGGCTCCCTCAGCTTGGGTCACCAAGTGGCTGTGTGAAACAGAGCACACCATCACTTTCAGATGAATATGCGGCATGAAAAAAATGTACTTTTTTTCATTGAGCTACAGAGATTTCAGGTTTAGTTATTTATTCCTGCTGCATAGGCTAGTCTATCCTAATTAGTATAAATGCTAGCATGGCAAAATAATGTACTAATGAAGCTGTATAGGAGAATGATAGGTCATTTATAAAGCCACAGTGGAATTCAAAAGAACATTAGAGACGGTAAGCAATAAACAATGTAAAATTCAAATCAAGAATTATCGGTCAAATTTGACAGGCTTCCCAAAAGTGTAAAGGAAAAATACAAAAGTTGACTACAATAAAGTTAACAATAAAATTAAAGGTAATTGATTTTTAACATATAGATGACAGATCCATTATTTTCTTGATGAAGAAACTAAGACAAATAGAACAAATATAATAACCCAACATATTTTAAAAGAGAGCTAAATAAAGACCAGCAGGATTGGTTGAAATGATTCTGCACATACGAGTCAATAATAAAAGATAGAATAATGGGGCTGGATTGGATTAAAGAATCGTTCCAATAGATACATGCAAAGAAAAAAAAATCAAGCCATAGACATTTGCTCTGAGATAATACATTCAAAAGACAAGAAATAAGAAGGATACTAAATATGGCCTTGTGACTCAGAATTTTAAACACTCAGCCAAACAGTATTCATAATGCAAGTTTTTCTAAAAATGAAAATATTCATAGGATTTATAGGAAAGGAAGAGTTTGGTTGCTTTCTTTTTATTTTTTGCCAAAAATTTTAAAGACCATAAACTACAGTGGCATCCCAGGTACCCTATAAAAAACATGAACAAAAAAGAGATCCTTTAAGGAAAAATGATTGCAAAACTTGAGAGCATAAAAAGAGTCTGAGTGTTTGAATACTAAATCAGACATGCTTCGCATGTAAGTGCTTGTGTATGTAGGACTGTCAGCTCTGTCAACATTTACGCTCAACCTAGAAAATTGAAAAAAATTATCATACATTTCATTTTCTTCATATAGTTTTCTTTGATGCTACAGTAAAATTTTTTGCAGCTTTCAAGGAATTTCAAGATTGCTGTCAGCAATAAGAAGCAAGCGAGAGGAGTCTGATTGGTTTGGACTTACTGATAGAGACTTGATTATATTTTATTTTAGAAAGTTCTATCTGTTGCAGTAATGAGAAAATAATTACTGTGCAGAAGTTTTTATCATCAAATACTTCATCCATTTACTGGTCCTTGGCATAGAGTCAGTATATAACAAAAAACACATATGCAATACTTTTCTGATAGCTTTATATATTAATGAGAATAGAAATAATTTCCAGCATATCTAATCTCCCAGGCCTGGAATGTAAGTTTGTTTTAACTTTACATAATGTTTATCCTTGCCAGAATCCACATTTACATTCTATGTTATGGACATCTCAATCAGTCAAGACCTTTATTAAGTCAACACAATCAGGTATCTTAATAAGATACAGAGGAACTGAAGGTAGGGTACTCCCAAGAGCTTAATAATGAAGCTAATGAGGACAAATCAAAAATAAAGACACAAGAAAATATAAGCAAAACCCCAACACAATTCAAAACTGATGTAGCTGTGCGGTAATACATGCATAAGTGCCAAAGAGAAAGTTAATAATTGTTATTTCAATGACAGAAATCAGAAGGGCTTCAAGGAAGAATTGAAAAAATATGTACAATTTTTAAAATGTTTATATGTATATTAGCAATATTGACATAAAACCGGAAACTTAAGCACAAAAGAGGTAAAAATGCAAAATGTATCACTTTTCCCACTCAACCATGTTTATCTTCAAGCCCTAAAGATACTATTGGGTTGGGGCACCTGGGTAGCTCAGTCATTTGGGTGTCTGGCTTGGCTCAGGTCATGATCTCAGTGTCCCTGCTCAGCGGGGAGTCTACTTCTCCCTCTCCCTCTGCCCCTCCCCCTGCTTGTTCTCTCTCTCTCTCTCATAAAATCTTTTTTTTTTTTTTTTTGATACTATTGGGCTGAAAAAGGTCCATGGGCATCACTCAATTTCTCACTATTGCAGTGGCTGGTACCACCAACTAGACAGTTTTCCCAGATACCTGTGCACTAACCCTGCAAGTCTCCCTCTTCCTACATTACTATATTCACTTAATCACAAAGGCTTCCTGATTCAATCTCTTAAATTCCTCTTCAACCTAACTTTTTTATACCTCTACTGCCTCAGACTGACCTTAAGCCTCCTTCATTCCTTACAGGGATCACTAAGAACTTTCCTTCTGAAAGGTTTACCTTACCCTTCTGAAATCCACTATTCACCCAAAGAGTCATCCTTTTTTTAATGCCAAAGTATTTTATTATTTTTTATTTAAATTTGATTAATTAACATATAATGTATTATTGGTTTCAGAGGTACAGGTCTGTGATTCCTCAGTCTTATATAATTCCCAGTGCTCATCATATCACATGCCCTCCTTAATGTCTATCACCCAGTTACCCCATCTTCCCATCCCCCTCCCCTCCAGCAACCCTCAGTTTCCTCCCATTGATTAAGAGTCTCTTATGGTTTATCTCCCTCTCTGGTTTTGTCTTGTTTTATTTTTTCCTCTCCTCCCCTATGATCTTGTTTTGTTTCTTAAATTCCACATATCAGTGAGATCACATAATTGTCTTTCTCAGATTGACTTACTTCACTTAGCATAATACCCTCTAATTCCAACCATGTCATTACAAATGGCAAGATTTCATTTTTTGACTGCTGTGTAATGTTCCATTGTGTGTGTATATGTGTATGTATATGTGTGTGTGTGCACACACACACATACCACATCTTCTTTATCCACCCATCTGACAACGGACATCTGGGCTCAAAGAGTCATCCTTTGAAAGTACAGATTCCATAATGGCACTTGCCTCCTTAAATGGAATTCATTGGCTTATTTGCTCCAAGTCCCAACTCTGCAGTGTAACTTACAAAGGTCCTTAAGAATCTGGCACCGAGGATCTCTCCACCCACACCACTGGTCACTCTGCCCCCCACCTATCCCATCTCTGCTCCAAACACACTGAAATGTTGAACACCAGGTTCCCTTAACCAAACCATGTTCATCTTTACCTTTTTTTTTTTTTCTGGAAACTCCCTTTTCTATCCCTTTTTATCTAAATTCTGCTCAAAGTTCAGACCTTGGTTCAAATGTTACTCCCTCTGGGTCTTTGACACTGACCTCTCACTCTTGGTTAGGTGTTCCTCCTAACCCAACCTCCATGGCACCTGATGCTTCCTCCTATCATAGCACTTACTACACAGTATTTTATATGGACTGATTGTTTGTGTCTCCATCCCTCAAATTCATATGAAGTCCCAACCCCCAATGTAATGGTTTTTAGAGGAGGGGCCTTTGGAAAGTAATTAAGTTTAGATGAAGACATGAACACAGAACCTCCATGGTGGGATTCATGCCCTTATAAAAATATTAAAAGACAAGATTTCTCTTTCACTGTATACACCAAGGAAAGACCTTGTGAGGATACAACCAGGTTAAGGACTTTTACCAAGAACCTGACCATGGCAACCTGATCACAGATTTCCAGACTCTAGAACGGAAATACATGCTATTTAAGGCACCAAGTCTGTGTTGTTGTAGCAGCCCAAACTGAGACGACATTGTAATCACCCGTATACATGTGTGAATCCACAGCTGCAAAGCACACACCATGGGCACAAGGATTTGTCCATCAGCGTTCAACACCACAGTCTTAGCAATGACATGGCTACTGCCATAGCAGTATATTCAATAATGAAACTCACTGGAAATGGCAAGCTGATGTGACACATTAATTGAATTTCCTAATAGAAACTTCATTAAATACAATTAAAACTGTTACTTTCTTACATATTGAACACTTTAAAGTTTACAGTGTTATCCTAGAATAAAGTTACAAAGCATAATGCTAGGAAAAAGAAAAAATAGTACAAGAAAAGGTTTGGAGAATGGAGATGACTATTCGCACAATTCCAATCAAAAATTAAATTCAAGAGAATTCTTCCTTTTCTTAAACAAGGCATCGTAGCCTTAAAATTTCACCATATTTATTTCACCTTTCCTCATTGAGTAGTAGGCAAGGCAGATTATGGATCTGACTTCAACTCCAAGTCTAAGAAAGACGTAGTGTGGATCAATACTGGTATTTCTATCTTCCTCCATCAATAATTGAGAGATAGACCTGTGACCCAGTCCTGGCCAATGAGATAGGAGGCTTCAGAGAGGGTTAGAAGTATCCAAGGAAGTGAGTGCTGAATACGAATAAGGACACATGCAGTTCCAATGGCCACTGCACCATCTCGCTCCATGAGAAGCAAGCATGGTGACATGTCACCAAGAAGGAAAAATCTCAGTGACACAAAAGATTCAGGTCTGGGGCCCTAATTGAACTGCACCTGAAGCTCACTTTCCCTCTGAATTTCCCTTTCATGAGAGTAAAATTTCTTACTGTTTAACCCAGTGGAAGCGTGTTTTTGCTACCTGCAGCCTGCCTGATAGTCATTCTCTCTCCCTGGTCCACAGTTTACTCATCTATTAAGTGCTTGAAAAAATAAACTCTAAGCTGATATTTCTCCATGTGGTCCAACAACCCCATGCATCAAAACCAGTGGGGCACATTTTAAAAAGACAAATTTAGTACGCCCCACATTAGACCTACTAAACCAGATTCTTCCGAGATGGATAAGAACCTCAATTTTAAAGCAGCATTCCTAGCTTTACAACAAAATTTGAGACTTGATACATGAGAGAGAGGAGTGTTTTTAACAGTTCTAGGTGCTTTTGACTTATATATCAAAATCATTTCTCTTCCAATTATTATGAATGTATGAATATATATGCAAAAATAATTGATAGTTTAAAAGAATTATAAACTATTCTGATGAAGCAAAAGTCAAGCTTACAAATGGGTCTTATGAAATTACTATTATGAGGTTAGCAACATAAAAATGTGGAATTGGCACTTTCATCTTGCCTAACAGTGGTGACAAAAGATCATTTTTTTGCCTGTTGCTACCTTTGTGTGTGTGCGTGTGTGTGTGTGTGTGTGTGTGTGTGGTCTTTCAAGGATTTCAATGTACAATTTCAGAAGAACACCAGCTGCACTTAGGTAACGTCCAATACAAAGAGTGGTGTAGTTAAACAATGGGAGGAAATGGCTGCAACCAAGTATTGGACCTCTGACTCTTAGGATAAACTGTTATTTTCAGTAGTTCACAAACTCCCCCATCTCATTGATTATGCTTGGCTGACTGTTGCTACTTTACCCTGTCACTAGGAGGAGTAACGTCGGACTTAAAAAGACTCACTACACCTGAATTGTATTTTAGTATTCAATTGTGAGCTTTTTATACTTCCCTGAATAAACAAATATAATGCCAATAGGAAAGATGTATTAAGTACTTACTATCTACCAAAACTTTGCTGTGCATGTGGGGGAGTGTATGTGGGTATCTAAAATACAAGGTAATACAGAAAAGCAAACTGATGGTGGCATAACAGTGCAACTTTTTATTTTAAAAAACATATTGCTATTTTATCATCATTCCACTTAAAAAGTATAAAAAGTAAAAATATCTACACATTGAAGGCTGGTCTTCAACCAAGGTGCACTTCTTGGTTTGGGGTACTAACGTTGTCTCCTCTCTAGTATGTAAGTGATAGGATCAAGGCAATGAGAGAAGGCAGGAGGAACATGAAAACAAACAAAAAAACCTAATAGTTTCATTCTGTATGTAATAGGTTGGAAAAGTTACTTGCTGTCAAACCAGCACTGGAAAATCCCTCGAAGTCTCATCTTTATTTCCTGCTTATTCTCCATTTCCATCCTTATTTTCACCCTTCTATCTATTCTTTGACCAACCTCCCTCGCCCCCCCCCACACACACACAAAATAAAAAAGTTGTAAATGAAAGGTCATTGTATTATACTAGAAACTGATAACAATTTTTTCTTAACTCTCGAAACGTCAGACTCAGCTTGGTTCAATGCGCTCTTGATTTAATGCTGTTGTTGAATTACTTCTTTTTGATACCTGCCCAATCTCTATGAAACAAGAACTCATCTTTACATCTTTTTATTTTTAAGGAAAACAAAACTGAGTGCCACTATGTGTTCTAGAAAAGAGTTTATGATATACATTATCAGTTGAAATAGGGAAACTCTTTTGAAAATTTCACATCCAATGTAATTTTATATTATATGTAATTTATTCTTGAGATATGTTGCTGTGTTCCTGAAATTGTGATAACTGCCTGGGTTTCTGAATAAAAGCAGGGTTCCTTGGTCCTTCTGTTGATCACTAATCAATATTGCTTCAGCAACTTTCCAAGTACAGAATAGGATTCTTTTCGAACATGATTTATTGGCACTCCAAGTAAGAATATACATACAAGGACTATCATTTGGATAATCAAGATGATGTTTTTAAAGCTTGTGGTGGCATCTTATTAAAGGTATAAAAATTCTATCTACTTTCAATAGGTTGTTCATACCACTGTTGAGAAACTATGTTCCATGAATATTTTCACGTTTCTGCACATTCAGGACTTTTTGAGTAAACATTACTGGCAACCTGGATAAAGGATGACTGAATGGTAACCACACATTGGAATTTAGAGACAAATTTTTCTAGAGAGATTTAAGGGCTTATCTCCCTCAGCGCTACTTGTGTACATTTTAAGGGTAATAAAAATCTAGGGACCTTTCTTTCTCCTTCCAGACAGGACTTATCTGTGGGGGAGTAAGGACTATGTTTGCTGCCCTACCCTACTACCTAAGCTCCAAGCCTCATAATTTGTAGGTTCCTCTCCTTGGGCGCAGTCCCCACATGCACAGATACATCTAGTCCACATTGCACGGCCATGGAGAACCGCAGCATGAGGTATTAGTGCTGCTAAAATGCTCTGTGAATAAATGGTCTGTTCTCTAATCCAGAGTCTCCTGTTTCTGTTAGCATCTATATGCACACATTACCTCACAGGCAAGCCTCTTAGCTTCTAAGTAGAGTGACATCTCAGAACTGTACAATTTTAGACTCAACAACTTCCCACCAATGCTTTTTATTCCGACTCATGGTTTTCCACCTGCACTACCTTTCTTCTAGGGGCTTCCTCCACATTATTACTGCAAATCTTCCTAAGACACATCTCACCTTGGCCTCTATTTTCCCCTCCTTAAATACCGGCATAGCAGGCTCTAAAGTATTATATTATTTAGGAGCAGAATCTTTGGAATTTGACTCTAGCTGGCTCCAAACCCAGCTCTGCCAATTATCTGTCATGTGACCTTAGTTAAGCTACTTAACCTTAGTTTCCTTGTCTACCAAATGGGAATAAGATAATACGTGCAAATAACTTAATTGTTGCCCATGGTTAGCCCTCAGTAAATGGCACTGATAGCACAGTTTCTCAACACCTTAACAATGAATTATAAAGTGGGGCATCTGGGTGGCTCAGTCTTTTGAGCATCTGCCTTCAGCTCAGGTCACGATCCCAGGGTCCTGCGATCAAACCCCGCATCAGGCTCCCTGCTCAACACAGAGCCCGCTTCTCTCTCTCCCTCTGCTGCTCCCCCTGCTTATGCTTTCTCGCTCTCCCTCTGTCAAATAAATAAATAAAATCTTTAAAAAAATAAAAAAAATTATAAAATTTAAAAAAATTTAAATGGATTATAAAGCACACAGGATGTGCCATTGGAGGGCACTATCACCTGGCTCCCCATCTTCTCATTTACGCCACTCAAACTGTAAGCATGCTGCGCCTCTCATCATCCTCAAGGCATCATCTACTTCCACAGCTCCAGGGCTTTACTTGTGCTCTTTCTTCACCTAATGGCATTTGTTCTTCTCTCCCATGGAAGCGACTGCTCATCCTTTCAATCCCCGCTCTACCATAAAGGCTCCTTCACCCGTGCCCTCGGCAGAGCGAGTCACTGCATCCTCTTGCTCGGGCACCACATCTCTGTCTGAGCTCTCCATGCACTGGCTGTCATCACTATTATTTATTTATGCATCTGTTTCCCACGCTAGATGGTGTGTTACCCATGACACAGTCAGTCTGGAATTCTGCCTGTGCATCCATATCCAATTTTTTTTTTAAAGGATGTTGCAGTCTTTTAATTTTTTTTAAAGATTTTATTTATTTATTCATGAGCGACAGAGGTGGGGGGAGAGAGAGAGAGAGAACCAGAGGGAGAAGCAGGCTCCCAAGGAGCAGGGAGCCCGATGCAGGACTCGATCCCAGGACCCTGGGATCATGACCTGAGCCGAAGGCAGACGCTTAACCATCTGAGCCACCCAGGCGCCCTCCAATGGTTTTTTAAAAAGATATTATTTCTTGATCAGATTCTCCTAATAGAAAATTTTCCTGAATGAATAAGCATAGCAACTTTTACTTTTTGGTCGTTTTTCTATAAAGTAAAATTTTTCCAGCTCAAAATTTGCAGTTCTAATTTTTTTTAAGACCTTATCCATCCATTTGAGAGAGAGAGCATGAGCGAGCATGAGCGGGGGCGGGGGGTAGGCAGAGGGAGAGGGAGAAGCAGACTCCCTGCAGAGCAGGGCTAGATCCCAGGACCCTAAGATCATGACCTGAGCTGAAGGCAGCTGACCAACTGATTGAGCCACCCAGGTGCTCCTGCAGTTCTAAATTTTCATAATGAAGGTTTGACTCATGTATCATTTTTGTTTACCTGTACAATATCTCATTTTATCCAAGTTTCTGGAGAAAATATCCCTACCATCCACTGCTGGGAAAAAGAGTCTAAATACAATGTCACCTTTTCGGTGTGCTCCATATGTATATTTTTTAGGAATTCTTTTGTGGTAAAGAAACATAAAATTTACCACCTTAATCATTTTTTTAAGTGTACAATACACTAATGTTAACTATATGCATATTGTTGTGCAAGAGATGTTTTCATCTCACAAAACAAACTATGCCCATTGAACAACACCCAATTTCTGCTTCTCCCTGTCCCTGGTAACCACATTCTACTTTCTATTTCATTGAGTTTGACTACTTTAGAGATCTCATATAAGTAGAATCATGCAGTGTTTGTCCTTCTATGACTTATTCCACTTAGTCCTCCAGGTTCATTCATATTTCAGCATATAAAAAAAGCTTCCTTCCAATATTCCATTGTATGTATATACCGCATTTTCTTTATCCATTCACCCACTGATGGACACCTCTTGGACACTGTAAACAATGCTGCAATGAAGATGGGTACACCAATATTTCTTCAAAATCCTGTTTTTAATTCTTTTGTATATACAGTAAATCTTGAGTATATCAATGGCAATTTAGCAATATATTGTTCAATAACCAGAAATTTTACAATAACCATGGTTTTATTTTGTTTTTTTATTATATCATATTAATCACTATGTTTTTAACTGAAAATAGCATGCAAATTGTGGCACAGACATGAAGTAATAATTTTTCTTTATATCATCAGTTAGATAGGATCACAGTGCCTTCTTTTTCCTACCGATAATCTTCCAATTTCTAGATAAAGCAAATACAAAAACAGACTATAACCTCCTCTACTTTCATTTTTATATGCAGTGTCATTGAATATCAACATTGCTGAACATGGTTGGACTAAATTTTGGGGCTTAAACATTATATCAAAAATTATAATAAGTTTCTTATAGCCTCATGTAGACATATATTAAACTCAAATGTATATTTATTAGCAAAATCGGTCTTTCTCCTTCACCTTCTATCTCTGCTTCCCCAACTTTTCACCCATATGCATGTATGCTGATGTTGGAAAATAATAAGTATACTTTTGATCCTAACTACTCACTATAACATTTTTAAATTCAAGTACAGCTGACACACAATTTTACACTACAACATTCTGTGATACTTCATTGCTATGACCTGAGTCCAAAAAATTATACAACACATGAATTAAAAATACTAGAATGACATTTACATCCTTCTCAAAATATTCAAATATGTCTGCATTCAAACTCTCTTTGAAAAGAATATCAAGCACAGAGTCTTTTTATTGGCTAAACTCACTTTTCATATAATATCCTTCACAAGTGCACCAAGAAAATGCCACAATGTTAAAAACAGAATTTTTTTAAGTGTTTTCTTTATTTATTTGATAGAGAGAAAGAGAGAAAGCACACATGCAAGTGGGGGGACGCACGGGGGATGCATGGGGGACGGAGAAGCAGAAGAAGAAGGAGAGAGATCTCAAGCAGACTCCACGCTGAGCACGGAGCTCAATGCCAGGCTCCATTTCACGACCCTGAGATTATGACTCAAGCTGAAATCAAAAGTCAGACATTTAACCAACTGAGCCACCCAGGTGCCCCAAAACCAGAATTTTTAAAAAATCCTTAAGAATGTTTTTGCCTATTTAATAAACATGTGGTAACTGTCAATTTATCTAGAACGGAGAATCTGTTATGTATGCATTTCATAACATTTGCTGTAAATCATGGAGTTGTGGACACTCAACATACATAATGAAATATCACAGCATGAATAGGAGAATAATACTGAGGTCTTTTTTTCTAACAGTCTCATCAGATAATCTCTAAGGAATCTTATGCCTCATTAGAAAGATGAAAATATGACAATTTTTTTATGCTAGTATAAACGAGGTAATTAGTATATTTACAGAAAAGAAGTCAATTTTTATATCTTTGGGCATGTTTATATTTTTGGCCAACCAAATTAGTAGGATAAATAAAATAAAGCCTATTCACCTTGAAGAATAGATTTGCAAAACTCCAACTTTTTTTTTTTTTCTGAAGAATCAGACAAGTGCTTATACTAAGGAATAAAATTACTCTGGGGTTTCATATATTTTCTAATAAAATACATATAATATAAGCCATTACGTTTAATAACTATATACATACAGTGACTTTCATGAATATACATTAAAGAATATACTTAATGTTTTGCCTTTACCAAAAAGTTATTGAATAGCACAGATCTAAAGTGAAAACTATCAAATTCCATTAGCAGAAAGAATGACTGAAAGCAACTGAGGACATGAAAATATGCCTCAAACAATGCCCCAAACCTATTCTTTGACATTTATCTAAACTCATTCTTCCTGAGTTGTCACTGAACTCATTTACACTGCTTGCTTTAAGTCCCTTTCCTGACAACTCTATTTCTTTTACTGAATACATGTGTGTCAAAATAATCTACTCATACCTTATTCTTTATATCTTTGTATACTGACAATAGTGTACGTTTTTCCCGAAAACAGGCAATGAGAATAGGAAGCAAACATCTACATGAAGAACATAGATTTTCTGCTTTTCATGAAATTAAATTACAACATACAATGATGTTAATTACTCCCAAGTAAAATATAACAGAATGTTAAAATTTTATTCAAAATGTAGAATTATTTTTGAAGGATACTAAACATACAGATTAAAACATATAACTTTCAGTATTAAATACCTAGAAAGATTCTATTAAAGAGTATAATGTACAAAATACAGTAGGCAAAAAAAAAATTCTTTGCTATTCTTGCATTACTCTTAATAGCAAATAAGCCAATTATAGCATTAAATATTCAAATGAAGTGAATAAAGTTATTCTTAATATGAAAATTAATGGCTAGTTTTTATGCACTTTAGTATCTCTGTTGAAATGACATCAAATTTCAGTTCAGAATAGAGATGCTCCCTCCACACCTCTGACCTCTAGCAATTTTGTCAGCAGAGGTGTGAACTGAGGCTCTAAGCAAGTGAGTTTCTGAAATAATGAAAATAAATCACAGTTACCTTTGCATCTTTTGTCAAACACACAGGCTGTCATACAAAAGGTGCTCAGTATATGCTTGTTGACTTATACACGAGGTGCTCAGTAAATGCTTGTTGACTTGAACCACATGCAAATTTTTACCAAATGATATTCTGTACTTCCTTCTTTTGGTCACAGCTCTAGAAGGATAAGGAAGGCCCACATATTCATGCACTATACCTAGAGCCAGCACAAAGCCAAAATCACTCTACATACCAGGAAACCACACTCACTCTTGAAAATCAAGGCCATACATGCCCTCCTCTCATAATCAAGTAACTATACAAGTCCAGATCCTGATGACAATCTTTTTTTTTTCCCAACAACACCTTTCATTAGCATGTAATTCACACACCACAAAATTCACTTTTTTTAAAGATTTATTTGAGAGAGAGAGAGAGAGCGCGTGCACATGCATGAGTGCGGGGAAAGGGGCAGAGGGAGAGGAGGGAAAGAGAAAGAATCCTCAAGCAGACTCCCAGCTGAGCACGAGCATTGCAAGGCTGGATCTCAGAACCCTGAGATCATGGCTTGAGCTAAAACCAAGAGCCAGCAGCTCAACCAAAATTCACTCTTTTAAAGATACAAGTCAGTGGTTTTTAGAAGATTCGTGGAATTGTACAACCATCACCACTACATAATTCAGAACATTTTCATTACTTAAAAAAAAAAAAACAAAACAAAACCTTGTACCCATAGTCATTCCCCATTTCCTCATCCCTCAAGTCTCTGGCAACTACTTATCTACTTTTTGTTTCTGGGCATCCGCCTAAAGTGAACGTTTTGTATAAGTAATCAAACAATGTGTGACCTTTTATAACTGTCTTCTTTCACTTAGCATGTTTCCAAGGTTAATTTGTATTGTAGTACATATCACTAATTCATTCCTTCTTAATGCCAGATAAACTTCCACTGTATGGTTTACATCATATTTTGTTCATCCATTCATCAATTGATGGATATTTGGGTTGTTCCCATCTCTTGGCTACTATGAATAATGCTGCCATGAACACCCATGTATATGTTTTTGTATGGAAAATAGTCCTCTTGGGTATATACCTAGGAGTGGAATTGCTAGGTCACTCGGTAACTCTATGCTTAACATTTTGAGGAACTGCTAACCTGTTTTCCCAAGTGACTGCACCATTTTACAATCCCACCAACAATGAATGAAGGTTCTAATATCTCTACCTCCTCAAAACACTTGTTATTGTCTATCTTTCTGATTTTAGCCATCCTAATGAGTATGAAGTAGTATCTGTTTTGATTTGCATTTCTCTGATGACAAATATCATACAGGTGCTTACTGGACATGTGTATGTCTTTAGAAAAGTATCTATTCAAATATTTTGCCTATTTTCAGTTGGGTTATCTTATTGTTGAATTGGAATAATTCTTTAGATAGCATAGATACGAGTCTCTTATCAAATACATGAATTGCAACTATTTTCTCCCATTCTGTTGGAGAAAACACAGTTGACAAAATCCACTGTAGGTTACTGATTCACTTTCTTGACGATGTCCTTTAAAGCATAATTTTTAATTTATTTTATTTTATTTTATTTATTTGACAGAGAGAGAGACAGTGAGAGAGGGAACACAAGCAGGGGGAGTGGGAGAGGGAGAAGCAGGCCTCTCACTAAGCAGGGAGCCTGATGCAGGGTTCGATCCCAGGATCTGAGCCAAAGGCAGCCACTTAACGACTGAACCACCCAGGCACCCCTGAGACTAGATTTTATTTTTTTTTCTTTAAATTTTTTATTGTTAGGTTAATCACCATACATTACATTAGTTTTTGATGTAGTGTTCCATGAGTCATTGTTTGTGCATAACACCCAGTGCTCCACGCAGAACGTGCCCTCTTTAATACCCATCACCAGGCTAACCCATCCCTCCAACCCCCTCCCCTCTAGAACCCTCAGTTTGTTTTTCAGAGTCCATTGTCTCTCATGGTTCGTCTCCCCCTCCGATTTACTCCCCTTCATTCTTCCCCTCCTGCAATCAAATTTATCTATTTTTCGTTTTATTACTTATACTTTTGGTGTCATACTTAAGAAATCATTGCCCAACCCAAGATCATGGAAATTTACTCCTACACTCTCTTTTAATAGTTTTATAGTTTTCACTTTTACATGTACACCTAATGATCCATTTTGAGTTGATATTTGTATATGGTATAGAAAGTCCAAATGCATTCTTTTACATGTAGATATCCAGCTGTCCCAATACCATTTATTGAAAAGACTCTTCTTTCCTCATTGAATTATCTTGACACCCTTATTAAACACTCCATGTCTTCTCAGAGGCAAATGTATAGCTGTTGACAATGTACCTGAATTTTCTAACTATTTTATTAAGTATTTTTACAATTATAGCTCCTTTTTATAAGATTTTCTTGTGGTTCTATCCCCAAGCCCTCTGTTTAAACTGGTAGTAATCCCCATGCAATTTTCATTTCAAAGGCAATGCTTGTTTAAAAATCTAATATTTATTTGCTAGGTAACATCCTAAGCATAATATATTGACTCTTTACAACAACACTAGGAAGTTCCAAAACACATTTATTCACTTACTTATAAGCTCTACGATGGTTGTTCACTCTTTTAAAGAGTATCTATGAGCAAAAGCAGGACTACTGATGCAAGGCCAGACTGCTTTTAAGCCCTTAAATAAAAGGAAAAAAATAAAAAAATAAAAAAAAAAACCTAGTATGGTGGATAGCTCTTGCCTTGAAGCTGCCTGATGGGCTTCTGCTTTGCTAATGTATCCAGTTTCATTTTAGGAAACAACTTTCCCTCCCTATGCGATATCTTGGTGGAACAATAAATCAAGGTAATCCACTCTTCCACTACAGACCCACAAGGAGTGCCTGAAGGTCTCATCATTGATTCTTTCCTCTAACCATCCATATACAGGTAATGTGTGGGGCAACCTAAAATTCTGGCTCTTTGAAATCCAAGTAAGGGAACGCAAGGGCAGAGTGAGTATTTTAAGTTCACATATCCCAGGAAGATGCCAGAGAAAGATAGTTCAAACGTTCCTATTCCCAAGAGCCATGTAAATATGCCTGGTTCCATCCGAAGCCTGGTTTGTATATCACTTTCAATACTGGGAACTATATACCCTAAGCTTCAAATAAATGCATTTATTTACTCAAACTAACCATAGCAATGCACTGCTTGGGGAAAAAAACAAAGAACCCTAATTTATATAGTCCATTCCAAAGGTGTCACCAGAGATTTCAACCTTGTTTTCTAGTATAATTTCTCCATGAATGAAAACTGATAATTTTTCTTAGAGAGTCTAATAGCTGGGTGAACACAAATTACACAATCGCTTAATTTGAGCTTGTTTAAGCCCGTGGTTTCTAACATCATTAATATCATAATTTGTCTCTTTATCTGGGAAATACCATCCCATTAACTTGCAGAGAACTCTGTACATGTACACATCCGTTAGATAGTTTTGACTGAAGTCAGCCAAGCTGATTTCCTAGCACTATTCAAGGGAATATTAATTTAGTGGAGGATACCAAAACCAGGGGGGGAAATGAATATTGGCATGTGTCTTCAATTTGAAGAAAAGAAAAAGTGATTAATTATTTTCCTGCCCAAACATGATGGATGGAGGCTCACTATGTGGTAACTACCACATTAAACTGATGAAATGACCTCCCGCCATAAGATTAAGAATCTCAATGGCATTCGTGATGCAAATTCCTTACTTCCTGGGGCCATATTTCTGCCAAAGAAAAAGAAACAATCACACCAGTTCTATCCCATTAGAGTCATCCCTCACACCTTACTTAACCTTAATTACACCCTCAAACGCCCTATCTCCAAATACAGTCACACTGACTGGGATCTAGTGCTTCAACATATGAATGGGGGATGGGGAAGACAATTCAGTCTATAACACAGTTTTATTTTTTTTAAAGACTTAATTTGAGAGAGGAAGCAAGTGAGCATGAGTGGGGGAAGGGAAAGGTGGAGAGGGAGAGAGGGAACCCTCAAGCAGGCTCCCTGCTGAGCTCAGGGCTTGATCCCAGGACCCCAAGATCATGACCTGAGATGAAATCAAGATTCGGCCACTTAACCAACTGAGCCTCCCAGATGCCCACCATTTTAAAACTTCCAAAAGGTTTATGCTCATTCTGGTTCTGCTCTCTTTTCATCTTTTCCATAAACTTATACTTGTTAAATATTTATCACACATTCCCTCTACAGCTATGTTCTTCAGCTTTTTATAGACCAGAGACATCATAACACATAAATGAGCGTTCCTTCCTGGGGTGTTCACAGTAGTAACCCTGACACATCATTGCTTCTCATTAGTAATCACTGAGCATATCTGCTATGTAAAGAGCTAATGACTGAAAATCTGTATTTCCTTAGATGCACAAACTTGTTACTAAACGTCTTCATAGCTCATTTTTTTCTGATGCTACTCCATAAGAGTTGACATTATCCAATTCAATCATGATAGAAACATTAAGTGCCTTGAATTCATTAAGTGCCTATTATCTGTCAAACAATTAGGCAGACTGGTGATGGGCGAGACATATATGGTGACTTAAAAATATGGCTACAAATTACCTGACCCTTCTTTTTTTTAATTAATTAATTATTTATTTTTTGGATGTAGTGAGTCTATATCCTCTTGCCTTATCCAGTGGTGGTGAGAATACAGCCTGGGGCTCTGGTCTCTTCGTGGTGATGATTCAATCTCTGTGTGAGCAAGGACTTTGGGGCCATGCTTTAAGGACTTCCTGCCAGTGTCAAGTCTTAAAACCTCATCCCTGTTGCCAAGAGTCACCTTGAATCTGAGTGGGACTGACTGCAACAGTCCCCAAAGATGTGAACATTCTAATTGCCAAAACCTATAAATATGTTATGTTCTATGGCAAGAGGGAGTTTAAGTTGTTGTTGGAATTAAGGTTGACAATCAGCTGACTTTGAGATTGGTGTGCAGCTTCTGCTTTCTTCTGACTTGCTCCTGGAGCCCTGAGATGCCATGTTAAGAAGTCTGGCATTCCGAATCTACCATACTCTGAAGACACCAAGAACACAGGCCACAGGTAGCCACTCTGTGCAAAACCCCAGCTGAATGAGGTCTTCAAGCCTTCTCGGTCTGGGTATCAGACATGTAAGTAACAAAGCCTTCAGATGATTCCATCCTGTATTCCCTGCCCTTCTAGTCTTTCTAGTTAATGGCTCAGACAGCATGGAGCAGAGACAAGTCATTCCCATATTTGGACTGTGCCTTGTCCAAATTTCCGATCAGTAAGCCATGAAAATACAAAATGATGGCTGTTTTATACCACTAACTTTTGAGGGTTTGCTTGTTTTAATAGTAACCGGAACAGATTTGGGTTCCTGGAAGTGGGGCGCCACCATAACAAAACTAAAACAGGTGGCAATAAATAACCAGAAGAATAGATATGGTCTCCTCTCTCACAGTCTATTGGGAGGTACAAACAAGTAAGTAAGCAGCAGCAATGATGAATAACCACGGATGAAATGGTTGCATTGTGTATGTGTAACATGAACACCTAGTCTCATCTTTGCTGCTCAAGGAAAATCTCCTCTGTGCAGTGACATCTAAATTGAAGACTGGAAGGCAGGAAAAACAGTAAACCAAAGGAAGATCATGTGTGAAGAGTGGAGTTGCCAGATAGCCATGTGACATTTGAGAAGAGAAAGTAAGCTTCTGTATACCTGGAGCTTAGAATGTAAGGAAGGAAGAAGGGAGTCTGAAGCTGAAGAAATAGGAGGAGGTCAGACCTCAAAACACTTTATACAACATGCTAAGTCATTTGTGTCTTATCCTAAGGGCAGTACCACTGATGTTTTAAGCAGGGAGATGGCATGATTATATATCATGTTGACTGAAGGACAAAGAATGGGTTGAAAAGTAGTGGCAGAGAGAATGCAGAAAGCCACTGCAACAATGTAGGGCAGAGACAGAGGACTGAATTAAGTAGGGGCTATGAAGACAGAGTATGAGCAGACTCTAGAATGAGTTAAACACAAAAGAAAGAGAAAAGTTGGAGTTAAGCATGGAGCCCAGTTTTCCAACTTGGACAAGGGACTGAATGATGACACCAGACCCTAAGAAAGAGAATCAAGAACAGCTGGTGAGAGAATATGGTAAGTCGTATAAGATGTGTGGCTCCATCTAAATATAAAATGAAAAAAACTATATTATAAACATGAGATATTGACAGATATCTCATATGTAAGAAGTTCTTCAGGGATTTTTTAAAAATAGATCCTTAAAGAAAAAAATTTAATAAACATCAAATATTTGTGAAGATTAAAACATTTAAGAAATTCACTATGCGGGTGAGGTGTCAAGTCCTGCAAAAAAAAAAAAAAAATCAACAGAGCCTATTTCCAGTTTTAATATTCAATATATAAATATTCACATCAGAAGGAAAAAATATCTTTTAAGAGACTACCTTTTCAAAAAGAAGATACCTAGATTTAGCTCTCTAGTCTTTCAGGAAATGGGAAATCAATGAGAATCTTCAATCTGACGTGTCTGAAATTATTTAACAAACCATCATGTGGCCAGTCAGCTAAATCATCTCTCCTATCACAGCATAACACTCTATACTGAGAGGCTATATTAGCTATATTCAACGACTAAAAATAAACACTTCCTTCCTTACCACAATTTGCTACTTAACTCAGCTGGGAAAAACAACACAATAGTCATTTTGATTGACAGAATACTTACAGATCTAATTATAATTTCTACCAGTTTCTAAAATATGTTGTGTTTTCCATATGAATTCCAACACAATGGAATGATTCACATGTCAATATGAATCTAGGGCACTGGTGAGAACAAATGTCTATATTGCTGTGCATGCAGATAACAAATTGGTAGGATCCATTTGTTTATTTTGTTACAGAATAATGTTAATAAGGCCAAGGTCAAGAGCTTAGTCCCTTTTTAGGGAATTTAAAATGGCTTTCTGTAGTCTAGCGCCCCTCCCAGAGGCTAATACGTTCATAAATGCATACCGCTGATTATAAGAGCACCCTTGCATCAATGCTGCACTATGAAAAGTCCATTGACACTTCTAGGAAATCAAATTAATGTTTATGGCGGGTGACTGTGTGTGAGGAGCTCTTATATTGGCCTGCACACTGTTCAATAACCACAACACAAAAATGGTATTCTAACACTAGCAGTCTTTTGTCTTACTGCTGAAGCATTCACCTTAATTTGTTTCTTCCATATCTCCTAATTCTGTAGACCTGTGATTTTCTGATTAGTTTCTGCATCTGGTGGTCCACTTTGACCCTCATATCTGGCAATCAGCTCCATTCCTGCAGCTACATCACCCTGCCTCCTCACGCAAGGACGATTCAGACCCTCCCTCTCACCACTTGGCCTGCAGCCACCATGATTCCACATTCTGTATAATCCAGGCTGGCACACGGGCCACTCTGTCTTGGTTCAAGCCTTCATCCCACTTCCCCATCAGCTCCTCAAGCAAAGCCAGCCAAGAGCTCTCTAAACTCTAGGGCTGAATTGCCAAAGGCCTATTTAATATGCTACTTGAATGTCTTCCAGGCATCTTAAGCTGAAAACTACATTTGGAGCCTATCCCTCAACTTCCCACCCATCTTGACAAATAATTCCTTCTTCCAAATGGTTGCTTACACCAGAAATATGGGAGACATGCTTGGAACTCTCCTTTCCCTCACCCCCATCAAGGCCTGTCTCGTCAGTTCTACTTCCAAAACCCAGTAAAAGCCCTCTTAACTCTTCTCCAGTTACCTGTGAAGTTTACTGATATTCTCCATTACTTCTATAAAAAGATAGCAACTTATGGCCACCGCACACTGAATGTTTATACCAGTACAAAGTTAATTTCTAGTATCACCCTACATGATAACCCCTTCCAATCAAATGATATCCATGCCAAAACTCAGCGGTATTTTTTTTTCCAAACCAGTTTATATCAGTATGTACTTATTACTGAAATTATGTATTTTAATTAATTATTACATAAACGGGCAAAATTTAAATTTTAAAAAGTTTAGTTCTACAAAACTACGTAAACTATTTTTTAAAAACTTCTAAGATTTATGTATTTATTTTAGAGAATGAGAGAGAAAGCATGAAACAGAGGGGCAGAGGGAGAGGGAGAGAATCTCAAGCCGAGTCTGCACTGAGCGCAGAGCCTGATACAGGGCTCTATCTCAGGACCGTGAGATCACAACCTGAGCCAAAACCAAGAGTCGGATGCTTAACCGACTGTGCCACCCAGGTGCCCCCCAAGAAAAATTGTCTTATGAATTGTTTATAATCACACACTGGGAAAAACTGGAAAAAATATAAAAGTTCTCTGTTCTCATCCTCACCCTTGTCTTATAAAGACATCTAAAGATGTCTTTAATTTCCTGCTGGACTTTAAAAGAACCACAACTATAAATCAGAGGATACATCTATGGGTATGGGTCATACAAAACCAAACCCAACAAAATCAATTGAGAACTACAATTCACAGATTCATATTCAACAAATGATCCCAACACTGCATTAGAAGATTGGCAATGAGTGTTTATATGTTTTAGGTTAAAACATAGAACATGCTTATATGTTATTTACTATTTCCCTTCTTTAACCAGCTTTTTCAATTAACTAATCAACTAGTACAAATTCCACTGGATAACACAAATGATAATAGCTAATATTTACTGAACTTGGAACCCTGTACCAAACACAGCACTGTCCCCATTTTATAAACAATGGTACTGAGGGCTTAGTCTGTGTATCTTGGTTCTGTCTACTTCTGCCCTTCATCACTTTCACCACCCTTCTGTTACTTTGGTAGCCTCTCCACCAGTCTCTACACTTGCTCATACCTTCTCCAATTTCTGTTAATCAGTGAATAACAGAGAAGAAAATATATATTTTTTAAACTCTGATGATGCCATCCCCCCTACTTACAACTCTTCAATGTCTTTACACTTGGAAAAATGTTCAAAACCCTTACAATGGCCTCTAAGGTCCTTCATGACCTGTCACACATGTGTCCATCTCTATCCCATAAAGGATACTCTTCCTTGCTCACTGCATTCCAGTTTCCTGGGCCTTCTTTCAGTTCTCACAATGTGCCAATTTCTTTCCCATCTCTAAGATTTTCCCCACACTGCTTCCTCTGTTAGGAGCATTGTTTTCTCTAGTTTCTCTTCACCTGTCAGATCTCAACTTGATCATCAACTCATCTCTAAATTCCCAATCTAAATTACCTCTTCTTGCTAATATGTAAACTCACAGCATCCAATACTTTTATAAGATGTATTACAATTGATAAATATGGATTCTTTTGCATGATTATTTTACTCCTCTTTTCAGGAGGACAAGGACCGTATATTTTAGTCACCTCTCTAGTACCTCCCACAGTACTTTTAAGGGAGTAGATAAACTCATAAATAATCACTGAATGAATCAATACATCAATGCTCATATCTGAAGTAGAGAACAAAGGTAGAGCTGAAAAGTTTTCAAATGGTCCACTGGCTCTACTACCAAAGCATAGACTAAAAATAGTTGACAGTTATTCTCGAGTTATACTGTGAAATACATCCAGGGATGGGGACTCCTCATGACCTGTATTATACCCTGTTCCTATTTTTACCAGCATTATATTTAAGATGTCTAATTTAAAACTTCAGAATTCTCTCTCTCCTGTTTACAGATGTAGTAAATCTACTCAATGATATCTGTATAGCATTCACATTTATACTCAAGTTCTTCACTTAGCCATCTATTTAAAATATAAACAGGCCCTTTGATTGTATATTGGAATAGTGTACCAGACATCAAGACTAGTTCCTCCAGCAGAGCTTTCTAAGGGAGTACAGATCTCATCTATATACACTAACACCTTATCCCATGAATTGCACTTGAGGCGAAAACATCAAGTCCTTACTCAAGCTCTATTCTAGTGTTATTTTTAGACACAATTCTAGGGAGCATGGATTTTAGTCAGAATCAACAAATAAAGGGGATTGTTTTTCTAGAAGCTGGCATATTGCCAATGGTAAGGAATAACAGTTGACATCAGAATTCACAAAAAGACAGCTGTCTGGACTCATTTAGCACACAGTCAAGGAGGGCCACCTATTTTAATATATCCTGAGGACAGTATTGTGTCACTGGGCAGTATAATAAAAATTCTTAATGATGACCCTGTATTATGAAGAAAAATGTATATTATATTTACTATGCACTGCTTCAGGAGACAAGGAAAAAAATGATACATTATGGGGTGATCACCCTAAATGCATTTATCCAGAATATACCATTTCCTCACAACATGTCAGAAAATCAAGGTATTACAATATCTCAGAGCTTTTCATCCTATGCCTTATTAAAATAAAATAAAAATAGACTCTATAAATTTCAAACATACAACTTGCTTTCCCAATATTCCTCTAAAGGGGCACAAATATGAAAACATAAATTACCAAAATGAAAAGACTAATGATTCTAGTTCAGTGATTTTATAATTGTAAAGTGCCCATCTATTAAGGACATGGCTAAGATTTACAAGGAAAATAAGAAAATAGCATATAGCACACAATTTTCATAAGAATTTCCAAAATAGGGAAGCACTTTAACCTGAACACCTTGCAGACAAATGAAACAGGCTGCAATAGTCTCACATTTCAAATTAATGCAATACGACTAAATGATTTCATATATATGTATGTATGTATATTTATATTTGGTTCTCATGCACAATATCTGGGTTCTCTCAAAAAAATTCTTTATAAATTGTTGAAATAAGATCTAAAGTTACTACACTAAATGAAAACATGCTTGATCAAGAATTAGAAAGTCTAATTCAAATACTCTGATTTCTAGAAATATGATTACCAATCAAAACTAAACAGAAATTATAAAACTTCAAAGACATGTTATTATAGAAATAGTGTTTACTATGCACCAGATATTGTTCTAAGTAAGCATGTTATCAAAAGGATCTCATTTAATCCTCAGAACAAGACTAGCAAGGAGGTATTATTATAATCTCCAGTTAAAGTTGAAAAACCTAAGGCACAGAGAGATATTTAAGTTGTTTAAAAGTCACACAGCTAGTAAATGATGAAAGTAGTATGAGAATCCTGGAAGTTCATCTTCAGAATGTACTTTTAACCACTTCCAAAACACTATTAATGAGGACTTTATGCCCATAAAAGAAACAGCTTTAGGAGCGCCTGGGTGGCTCAGTCGGTAGCATCCGACATTTGATTTCGGCTCAAGTCATGATCTCAGCATCTTGGGATTGAGCCCCACTGTTGCTTAGGGTCACTGGGGAGTCTGCTTGTCTCCCTCTCCTTCTGCCCCTCCTCCAAGTTGTACTCTCTCTGAGTTACTCCGCTGAGTTACTTCATTTTTATAAAGTTATTAAGTTGAGTAGACACAAAATTGATACCAAAGAAAATTTTGGAGAAAACATTTTCCCAAAGTGTTTATTACATATAAAGAAAGACACAAAGTGCCAATGATTTAATATAAAATAAAGGACATTCAATGATCTTCAAAAAATCCTACTTCAGCAATCTCAAATATTGAAATTGTTTTAAACAAGATATTATAGAATACCTCTGTAAAACTGGGCAGAAGATTCTTGAGAAGTTGAAAATACAGATACTACCTGTTCTCTATAACTGCTGATATTCACCATCATTGTAAGGAAATTTCAGTGGGAAAATAAAAACTTTTATTTGTAAAAAAAAAAAAAAAAAATTTTTAATTAAATAAACTAATTTATGTATCCAAAAAAACGAGAGGTTTATAGAAAGAGTCGCAGTGTGCTCTTCTTCAAACTGCCTTAAACCCCAGAAGCCAGTGGTCTATAAACCACGAACTACCATATATATTAACAATATAACATAGAGTCATAACCAATGATTTAGAAGCAACACAGTCAAAAGGCACGCGTTAGAAATGTAAATGAGGACAGGCTGAATTTAATTTCTTCCAAAATCTCAGATAAATTTATGTAAAAGCATTACTGCTTACAACAGATATATTTCACCTAGCAACTGAAATACTGTTTTTCCAGCTAACTAACTACAACTCTCCAACAAATGGCAAGTAATATTAGACAAACCTTGTTCACACCAGATTTCTCTTTGGCTGCAAATTTGCAAAAGATTCCAAAAGACACAAAAGCCTCTCTGCTGTTCAACAAGTCGTTCCAAAGCTCTCTCGGACTGTTGGCTACTTTAGTTTTGCTTCTATATTTGATTCCATATAAATATCTAACTATCTCAATTAAACTTTAAAAACTTATATCAGAATTATTAAACTCGTAGAAGATTCATGGCCTTTTCTCCTACTTTCTGTCCAATTTCCTTAGCAATTTCTAGAGAAAAAGTAGAAAGGGGAAATAAAAGGATCAAAATTTAAAGTTACTCAAGTGTAATAATAAACACATTATTCCCTGCCTGAAATGCCCTTCTCCTGTCCTTGCCAATCGCAGTCTTTTGTTCTGACCTGCCCTATTATATACCCTGATTCCAGTACCTTCCTGGAATTGAATTTAAATAGGCCATTCTTCTTGGAAATTGATTGTTTTGATTTGTGAGCTCCCCAGATTTGGACAGTTAACCGAATTCTGGGCCAGACAAAGCAAAGAGCAAAATTACTTAAGTACAACATATTTGGAACCTGAACCCATAAGACACAAAGAGTGATAATGGGCACCCGGCAGAATGACCATTCATTCACACCCCTCCACCAGTTCCTTGGTGATAAAATATTGCTGAGCACCTCTGAAACATGTTCTCCTGTCTCATGGGCAAGTCTTGGAGACCTGCAGCTATCTAAGCAGACTGGCCTCCACAGTGTGAGCACATCCCTAGAGTCCAATTGTGCCACTGTTTGTTTTCTTCTGTTTTGTTTTATTTTGTTTTGTTTTTGGACCTCCACAGATGCTTTGGATCTTAAGAACAGGGTAGGAGAAATCAAACCCATCTTCTACCGTGGCAAGCACAATTCTCTTATCCTAACCAAAGGTAGCCTAGGGATGGCTGAGTAATAAATACAAATAAATAGGGCTACAGCAATTCATTCATTCACTCATTCTTTTATTATTTTACCCATCTACCTACTTGCCACCATGGTACAGCGCAAATACGTCTGGCCTTGAATTGAACTTGAGCTCAAATCTGCCACTATAATTACTAAGTGAATGGCCTTGTACGAGTTGTCTTTTTGTGGTTTTTTGTTGTTTTTTTTTTAATTTTATTTTATTATGTTAGTCAACATTCATTACATCATTAGTTTCTGATGTAGTGTTATTTATTTGTCAGCTTCAGTTTCTCCATCTGTAGAAGAGAAATTAGAATGGATTTGTTCGGGATTGTTCTGAAGATAAGAAAAATTCTTGCCTTCTATGTGTCTTCTATGTCCCAGTGACTCTACCAAAGGTGGGGCTATAATGGACATGGTCCCTGACTTCAGAGTATTTGCAAAATGCCTGGATGACTTCGTAAGCACAGTCTGGGCTCAATATATGGGTGTTAATGCTGCCATTATCATTGATACATATTAGCATTATTCTTGGCCCAGCCAAACGCTGACAATACTAAGCTTAGAGCTAGGCACCTCCCTCCAACAGGAATATATAATTCCGTCTCTCTTTACAATGTCTCTTGAAATAAAAGAAGTTTAAAGGGGGATATAAGTATGAGAGAATAAAGGCTGGTATCCCCTGAGCAGACCCACAAAGACACCACAGAGATACAACTCCACTGTGAAAAGCAGCTTGGTTTTACATTAAAGATGCAGAAGTTCCTATTGAGGGTCCTTATTTGGGACTGAGAAAATTTTTCTCAAGTTAAGGGTTGACCAGAGAAAAGACTCTCTAACACTGCTTAAAAACCCTACTCCACTGGGCGCCTGGGTGGCTCAGTCAGTTAAGCCCCTGCCTTCAGCCCAGGTCATGATCCCAGGGCTCTGGGATTGAGTTCCGCATCGGGCTCCCTGCTCTGTGGGGAGTCTGCCTCTCCCTCTCCTCCCCACTTCTGCTCTCTCTCTATCTCTGTCTCTCTCTCTCAAATAAATAAAATCTAAAAAAAATAAATTAATAAAACAAAACCCTACTCCACTATGGCTAGTCATTCATTCTGCCTCTGTGACCTACCTTACTTTACCTCCGCTATATGACCTAGGACACAACTATTGCCTCATTTTTAAGTATCTGTGTCTTAGTTCAGATGACCAGCTGATCTTTCTCAGGACAGAGAACAAGGAGCCTCTTCTGGGAGAGGTATACTCCTCCTGGTCCAATTTTCTATTGCCCACAAAAAACATAGATTTGCCTTTTAGGACCCAAAGGGGTTAAGCAGAAAGTGATATTGTTATTGGAGACTGACCAAACAGGCCCCAAACCCGTTACTAAAACTATCAGTGGAGCACGAACTAAAAATACACAGTAATCCAATATACATTGCAAAGGCTTTAATAACATGGCCTGACTATACCAGATATTCCTGCTTCATTCAAATGCATGAGTAGGTACCACACAGAAACAGGAAGGGAGGAGTCACTAATCATTATAAATTAAGCAAATTTGGAAAGCATACTTGTGAGAGGTATTCCTATACATACCAACATTTTAATGGAGAATTAAAAGTTCCTTCAACATTCGATCAACTGATATTTATTAAATACACACTGTGTGTCAGTGACTGGCCAACTCCAGAAGGACAAAGTCCATTTGATTTGAAAATTAGGGATGACGGATGGCACAGACAAAACCATCTCAGCAGAGAGAGAGTACCAGAAAATTCGGAGTGAGATTGGGTTAAAGACAGCAAATGGGGACACAAAAGAGATAAATGTAACCTACTGCTTGTTTTCATTTTTAATGTGATACAATACAACCAAATTTACCATTTTAACCAATTTTTAGATGTACAATTAAGTGACGCTAAGTATAAATGTAACCTCTTAAGAGATTTAGGAGAAGAACTGAAAAACCTACACATACAATCAGAGACAGAGGAAGCATGTGTGTTTGCCTGAGAGTGCAAAAACGTGTGTGCACGTGCACACACATACGGGCGCCCCTGCACACACGCTCATTTTAAAGCTGAGCCAGACAGCTTGTTTCTAGCCTCAGTGAAGAGGCCCAAAATGCAGGAGGGGTTGAAAACTAAATAAAAAGAGGAATTGATTGAAGGAATCCGTTCTTGGAGAAGGAAGGAAGGAAGTGGACCAAGAGGAATTAGCCTTCTATAGAAGTGTTGGAGGTTATTAAAGCATAATGTCTCTGGGGAAAAAGAATACAATTTTTGAAGTAGGACTATATAGTATAGAGTACATGGAGTAAATAAAACTAAAATACTCATATTGTGAGAAACATTCCATACATGGAATGAAAAATGTATATGAAAAGTAAAGCTACATATCTTTCCAGACACAATGCAAAATGCCATTTATGGTACAGTATTTTTCCCTTATTGTTTGTATGACACAACACTCATGGAAAAGCTTTTCTTATTGGATTGCACCAAAAGTATATTCCCTTTGGTACGAGAATTTTCATCTTATGTTAACATCTTCACTGTCACTAGTAAAAAACTACCTATCTTATAGTGTAATCTTCAGTCTGTTATGAAAATCAAAATTTGCTTAAGAAGCATTATAATTTGTCACAGAAAGGATAAGATGTTTTAATTAAAGCTAAGAAAAGGACCTCCCTACTGCACAGATTCAAAAGATATATTTGGTCCTAAATAAAAAACAGAGAAATAAAAATGAAGGACTCCTTTTTTCATACAAAACTAGGTTACTCACTTCCAAAGAATAGGATAAAGAGAGGGAAAACAGGAACTTTTTAGTGAAGAAACCCCAGCAAACACTCCCTTATTCAAGTGATCAAGATTGATATCAACAGGAGTAAGTCACTTTGATGCCATGCATCCATCCCCAGGCACGAGGCAAGCAGGAGGGACCTTCGCCTCCGTGATATTCGTCCCCACCCCTCGCCACTCAGACCTAATAATGATTTAAAAAATGAATCAGACAAAACTAAATCAAGGAATATTCTTTGTTTTTAAATTCCATTTAGTTAACATATAGTGTATTATTAGTTTCAGGGGCAGAATTTAGTGATCCATAGTTGCATACAACACACAGAGCTGATGCCATCAAGTGCCCTCCCTAATGCCCATCACCCAGTGACCCCATCCCCCCCCCCCACCCTCCTCCCCTCCAGCAACCCTCAGTCCCCTAGTTAGGAGTCTCTTACGGCTTGCCCACTCTCTCTGTTTTTATAAATTAAGGAATATTCTAAAACATAACTGACCAGGACTCCTGAAAAATGTCAAGGTCATGCAAAAGACAAGGAAATACCGAAAAATTGTCACAAATCAGAGGAGACTAAGAAGTCATGATGATTACATGTAATGTGGTAGCCTAGACTGGATCAATGAGCAGAAAAAAGGACATCAGTGGAAAAAACTGTGAATTCCAAATAAATTCAGGAGTTTAGTTAATATTAATGTGCTAATACTAATTTCCTAGTTTTGACCAGTATTTATACCATGGCTAACCTGAAGGGACATCTGTAAGGATTTAAGGACATGGTCTACTCTCTTCACAACTTTCCTATAAATATAAAATTACTCCAAAAAAAAACAAAGTTTATTTAAAATTAAATTTATTTTTTTAATTATCTGAAAACCCTGATGTCTTTTTCTGAATTACCTCAGATTGCAATTAAACTATGGCCAAAACAGAAGCAATCAGTCCCCAGTAATGAGAACAAAATAAAAGGTTAATTTTGAAGTGTAGTTATAAAAATCTTGAATCAAAATTAGCAACATGAAATCTACTGTCTACATTATAAAAACTATTCTGTTTATGGTTTTTTTTTCCTTCTGTTCTTGAGCTATTTTTGACATTTTACTGGTCTTAGTTTTAAATGTCTTTCCAAAAATATTCAATTGACTCTATTCTTATGGATGCAGATTTTATACAAACTTGAGCCAAACTGCTATGCTAGTTGTGCTCTTCAGAATGTGCAGGCACCTTGAGCAAGAACTCTAATATGAAAAACATGTAAATAATATCCAAAACGTAAAGACTATCACTTGATTCATCAAATAATAGCATTCATTTAATATTTCCACTCAATTCTAAAATATGTATTTCCTTTCAACAACCTTATTGAGATATAATTCACATACTATAAAACTCACCCATTTAAAATGTACAATTTAGTGGGTTTGGGTCTATTACTAGAGTTGTGCAACCATCACCATGATCTAATTTTAGAATATTTCTGTCATCCATAACAGAAACCCCATACTCCTTAGCAGCCACTGCTCATGCCCCACACTACCCTCAGCCTGGCAACCACTGACCCACTTTCTATCTGTATAAACCTGCCTATTCTGGGCATTCCATGAGAAGGAAATTATACAACATGTGGTCCTTTGTGACGGACTTCTTTTAGCTGACATAATCCTTTCAAGATTCATCCATCTTGTAGCATACGTATATCAACACTTCCTTTCTTTTAAGGCTAAATTAGTAACTCCACTGAGTGAATATACCACATTTTATTTATCATTTGATGGACTGTTGGGTTATTTCCAACTTGTGGCTATCAGGAACAATGCTGCTATGAACACGCATGTGTGGACACATATTTTCATTGCTCTCAGTTGTATACCTAGGAGTGGATTTGTTGCACCAAAGTTAAACATTTTGAAGAAGTGTTAAACTGTTTTCCAAAGTGGCTGAACTATTTTACATTCCCTTCAGCAATATATGAGGTTTCCAATTTCTCTACATTCTCACCAACACTTCTCATTGTCTGTAACAAAACATGCATATTAATACTTAAATTTCTCTAGGTCTTTTTACTCCCTATTAAATTGTTTCTGTATTTTACCCTCCTTTCCACAGAGTCTCCTGTATTAACTCTACAAAACAAATTTTAAATGAAACAAAATACACTAAATCCATAATCCATCTTAATCCTATTATTTTCTAAGTGTTTTACTTCATTCCCCTCTGACCTAATTATTACCCTTCTTTCTTTAATAATTACTTTAATATGACTTTTCAAAATATAAATTCCCACTGAAGTAATTCTTAGCAAAGCAATTAATGTGACATGCATTTATATGGATGATAGGAGCAAAACTGGTAATGTAGCCATGTTCATAGACATCTCTCTCTCCAATAGAAGAAAATTGTGTGACTCAGTTTCTTACTGCTACTCATGACCCAATGAGGAATCATAAAATCAACTGGATGGGTCATAATTGAAATTCTTAAGTAGAGGAGGAGAGGGGCAGAAAGGGAAGGGGCAGAGCAGAGCAGAATGGAATGGAATAACATAGAAGTGTTAAAGTGTTAAAGCATTATTTTCTGACACTGTCCACTTATTACATGTGGTCAAGAAAGTTTGAAAGCCACTGCTGAAATCACAAGTTTGATTTTCCCTTACCTCTTCCCTTAAAAGAAGGAATTCTTTCCCAAACTGAAAGAATTGAAACAGAAAACAGGATATTTTTAAAAGGCAGGTTGTGAAAAGGAATTTGGGGAATTTGGAGAAAAGAGCTCTAAAAGAAAAGGGAAGTTGAACAAATACTGATTGTGAGCTATGGTTTCAGGTTCTTTTAATGTCTGTTGAAGATCAAAGCAAGTAAAAATTAAAATATATTTTTAATTATTTTGGGCTACACACTTTGTTTCATGCCATGTTGTTCTGATACTAAGTAATGAGTTGAGTGTTATTAAGGGCTATATAATATGAGCATACTTATAAATATATGCTAACTTATGAAAGCAACCATTTATTATGGTTGGAAAAGATGACACAATAGCTTTCTATGGAAAAAGAATTTGTCTTTTTCAAAGATGACAGCAGCTTATAGTTAAGAGCATAAACTTTAGAGTCAAGCAGACTTTAGATAATCTCACCTTTACTTCTAATTATATATGGTACAGTAGGAAAATTATTCAGCCTCTATAAGACTCAACTTTCTTCTGGAAACCCATTAGGCTGTTTGTAAAAATTAAATCATTATAAAGTATATGTTTTAAATTAGGTATAATATCCTAGGACCAAGGACATAGTAAGCAATCAATTAAACAAAAGTTATTTTTATTTAAATAATTGTATAAGTCTTAAAAATATTTTAAAGCAGATAATCCAAAGATATAGTCAATTTTAATCAAGAGAAAATAATTGGTACAAAGGAAAACATCACTGGTGTAAGCAATCAAAGACAAGCACCATTCAGTGAGTCCATCATTACTGACAGTTCACATAACTATATTCTTTATAACGTTTTAAATTCAGATGTGACAAATAAAAAAAGTTACTTCATTCTTTGTGTTCCGATTGCCAATAATGAAAGGTAATTTAATCTGTAATCAACTATGTAACAGTCCACTAACAGCCCAGAAAGACTCCAAGTGTATACCAGCCAGGTAAAATTATTTAGCAGCAAAATATATACAGGAATAGGATACTGAAAACTCAATTATTACTCATGCATTTTTTTATAACACTGATTAAACTATACCATATCTCTGAAGATAAGTAGACAAAAACATTATTTGTTAAATGGGAAGCAACTGGGGAAAATGGAGATCAAATGATCAAGAATGTCTAGGAAATCAAGTGCAAAACAAAAAATTCAAACTGCTCTGAACTCATGGTCCTGTTTTAACTTGGCTAAGTCCTTTCTAATCAGCTCATCTAGAAAATGTCACTAACCAAGGTCCTCTAATGCTTGTTCACACAAGGGAATTATATAATGTTAGAGAGATTCCACAGTGACCCATACTCATCCCAGGATTCTACCAAGAGTATAATTTCCGAGACATCTCTATATTACCTAGCAAGTTGCATATTCCAATGGTGTATGATTGTAAATAATTCATAGATATTATGACCAAAAGTAAATCTGCAACAAAAACACCACCTAGCCTGCTGTCTAGTAGGTGTCAGACCATGTCTACTGAGGCAAGAAATCAGGCACAATATCTACTGTCTTAAGTAACCACAACTATTTCATTTCATTCTCTAATAAAATTTTTCCCAAATTCTATTTTTTTAAAAGATTTTATTCATTTATTTGACAGAGAGAGACACAGTGAGAGAGGGAACACAAGCAGGGGGAGTGGGAGAGGGAGAAGCAGGCTTCCCATGGACCAGGGAGCCCGATACGGGGCTCAGACCTGAGCCGAAGGCAGACGCTTAACCACTGAGCCACCCAGGCGCCCCAAATTTTTCCCAAATTCTAAAACAAAGATTATTTCTTTAATTTTCAGAAAAAAACCCACAAATATCCACTGCTTATGCACAAAGGTTTGCATTAAATATTAGAGCCTCATGCATTTAAAAAGAGGTAAAGGCATAAAGGGGCTATTAGTTCAAAATAATACTTACAGAAGAAAATAAAGAAGGAGGATAAAGAGAAAAACAAATTAAAGTTAATTGGATACCACCAGAGAATGTTAAGGTACCAAATTATTTCTCTGAAAATGAATGATTAGAGAAGAAAATTAAAATTTAAGCTGCTGTCCTTGTTTAAATGTTATTTCACAGTAACCATGATGCAAGTTCTATGTGGAGGAATTCTACCTACTAAATGCAAACAGAATGGAGTAAGTAGACTGCCACCATTTTTATTTTATTTTTTTAAAGATTCTTTTTTATTTATTTATTCATGAAAGACAGAGAGAGAGAGGCAGAGGGAGAAGCAGGCTCCCAGGGAGCAGGGAGCTTGACGCGGGACTCGATCCCAGGACCTGGGACCATGACCTGAGCCGAAGGCAGACGCTTAACCATCTGAGCCACCCAGGTGCCCTGCCACCATTTTTAAATATCTAATTAACTGATTCATGCAATACTCCTCAATGAATGCTAAAACTATTAGGTGCAAAGTTGATAGGAAAGTTTATAAGGAAGATATAGGGTTGTCACCTGTCACCCTCTGAACCCAATCTAAGCATCTTTAAAAGTGAAACAACCACACATTGTTTACCACCTATATGATGAAATGTGAAATACACAGCACTGCTTACTTATGAATTATTATTGCAAAAAAAGTAAACCTTTCTATCTAATTTCCAGTCTATAACGGAATATGAAGAATAGAGAAAAAACCTGGACAAAGGAGCAGTCAGAAATCTAACCCCCAAAATGTGGGACTTTGTACAGGACAACTGACTGATGGCTTCCACCAAACAACAGAATGGGAGACAGAGAAGGGGTGAAGAGAAGAAAAGAGGAATGAAGAAGGATTGAAGGAAAGAAGGATGGAAGGAAGGTGAGAAAAGGAGGAAGATGTTGATTTTTAGATTAAAAGAACCCAAAGGACTTAACACAGACAAAGGACATAACCAAATACACTGAATGGATCTCATTTGGAACCTGATTTGAAGAAACCAACTGCTTTAAACACACTTTTTAGATAAATAAATGTGAATTTGCTATGAACTGAGAATGACTTAAGTATTGCTCATTTTATTTGAAGGAACAACTGCATTGCATTTAGTGGTCTAATAATGATGAAGTGATAGCTCTAAGTGCTATGTAGCTCTCAGCTCACTACAGTAAAGATGGGAAGCTCCAAAACGGAGGAACCTTGTTTATTTTATTCACTTCTGTATCCTCAATGCCTAACAGTGCCCACACACTGAGCACTTAGGATGTACTCAATGACTATCCAGGATAGAGTAAGAGGGCATCTCAGAAGCCTGAGAGTTATAACAAGTCAACAACAGGAAATACCAGAAAGCTTTCAAGAGCACTAAAATTGCTTAAAGTAACCGGAATTTCACGTACATTTGGTAGAAGAATGAGATGTAGCCAAAGTAATAAGGAGGAAGTGAATCATGCCATGAACTTTCTATTTTACCCTATTAGCAAAGGACAGTCATTGAAAGGGTTTGACTACACATATATTAGAATGAGTTTGAAACTTTGGCCACGTAATTCCTCAATTTGGGGGGCGGTCTTGTGCATTGTGGGATGTTTGGCAACATCCCTAGCCTCTCCCAACTAGATGCCAGTAAAAACCCCCAGTTGCGATAACCAGATATGTCACCAAACATTGCCAAATTTCACCTGGGGGGCAAAATTTCTCCCAGTTAAGAATGACTACACTAGAAATTTTATGAATCAGAGGGTAACTCAAGTCAGGGAAAGAGATTAGAATGCTACCACAAAAGAGGAAGCAATAGGTACCGGAATTAATGCAGTAGCATGGGGAATGGAGGGAAAAACACAGATTTGAGTAACATTTGAGAAGTAAACACAACCTGACCAATCGACGATAATGCCCAGCTGTCTTGATTGAGCAACTGGATGGTGGGGCTTATCAATCAAACAAGGCCCACGGATGAGAGTGGGTTCATTTATTCATGCAGCCAACAAGCACTTAACCACTCTCTAGGCGCTAATGTGGTGAACAAGAAAACCAACACCCTTCTCCCATGGAACTTAAATGCTAATAGAGGCAGGCAAGTGAACAAATGCAGGAATAACACAACTTCTGAGAGGTAACCTCCTATGAAGGGACAATGCTTGCGGAAATGTTTAAGGAAACTGAAGCTAAAGACAGAGAGATTATTAGCATCATATGATGATTTTATCATGTAGCCTTGGAACTGGAAGATGTGAAATCTGATGCCAATTCTACTTTTAATTGGTTGTGTCATTTGGCCTAAGTCTCAGTTTCCCCAATTACAACATGAGGATAATAGTAGATAATAACAATTATTTAATTATTTAATCATTAGGAGTTAATAGGAAATAACATGTTTGTATTTCTGTGTCCATGTGCGTGTGCCCATGTATGTGGATGTACATGTAAGGTAGTGCATTTTCTGGTATACAAAAAGCACTCAGTAATCACAATTATTACAACCACTCAGTGGTATGGGCTGGGGTGGGGGGAAGATGATGGATAGTGTTTAAAAGCCTTTCCCAAAGCCATTAAGCACTTAGGCTTTTCATGCTTCATGCCTTCATTCAACAAGTTTTCATCATGTGCCCACTCTGTGGTTGATACTGTTCTAGGAGCCAGGGACCCCACAGTGAACAAGACAAGGTTCCAGGCTTCAGAACCAAAGCTGTTACTGGCAGCTTCATCATTCTCAACAGCTGGGTCTTTTCACTTCACAGCCTGTCTGGGCGGCTCCTTGATGTAAAATCAGCAAAATTCCCAGCATGACCTCAGAGCAGTCCATTTCAAGAGTGACATATAATAGCTAAAAAGCTACACTGGGGTTTGGGGGTACAGAGAAAACTAGACAGCTGTTTCACCCTCCCCAATCTACAGGGATACTAAGTTTAAGGCTGTTTGAAAGAGAAATGGCTTGGCTCCATAGAAAGCAATTCCAGTCAATAATGGCAGCCAAGCTGGAATCTTGCTAAAACTGCATCCTGGGGCCAGTTGTGCTCTAAGTAATGACACTTACATCTCCTACATGAGAGCAAGAGGGAAGAACAGCTGAGAGTACAAAACAGAATAATGGTACAAACATTTTGAACCAATGGGTTCCAGGAGATGGAGGATTGCTAACTGCCACCCAGGGCCCCTTGTGAATGATTGCTGTGTCAGGATCTGCTTAGTCAGGAGTTCTCAAGCTGGGTCATACATCAGAGTCATTTGGACAAGCCTTAAAAATAGCCAGGCCTGGGCCTTACACCCCCAGAGATTCTGATTTAATTGGTGGGGTCTGGGAAATGGCACTTTTATCAAGTCCCACAGGTGATTCTCAAGTTTGTAAACTTTTTTGTGAACTGCTGGTCAGAGTAAACAAATACTGAGTATAATTTAAACTGAAATGTCTGCAACAAGGACAAGATATAAGAAAGTCAAGTTAATTAGAAGAAAAATTAGAAGTTATATTTTATCCAATCCTCTCTGGGTCTTCTTCAAATTTGGGTCTTTGACCTAAGAGTACTGATGACTAAACTAACCATCCAAATTCATTAACAAAAGTTCATAGTAAACTAATAACTATTTTTAAGAAGCTGCCTTAGTTTATTTATAACACATACCAAAAATAACTGTAAATAAGTTATAATAAGCATAAATAAATGAACATAAATAAGAAATGGAAATCCAGTTTTTAAACTTCCTGAAAACAACCCTATCCCTCGAAACTTAATTTCTTTTCTTGATCTCTATCATCTCTCTACCACACTGGTAAACTGGATACCAGATTCTAATTTAATATGCAATAAGTGCTCTGTATTATAGGATAATGTTACCAAAAGCAGTCAATTAAAATACATAAGTCAATACATTATAATAAGGAGTGATAAAAATTGAACCAAAAAAATAAGGAAAGTAAGTTATTATTTTTAAATTGACCAAAAATAAATCAGATACAAATTTCAGAGGCATTATTTTTCTGACAAAATTGCATGAAAACATTTACAAGACATTGTTCATTTCTGATTCACTCAAAAAACGGTTATTTCAATTCCCAAGGATTCATACTGAATTTGCAATATATGGCAGCAAGTAACTGCCCATTGTGGAATTTGATACCAGGTGTAGGTAAAGATGGCATCATTAAGCATAAGAGATGTCTGAATGGAGACTACTTTTTGAGATAAATATCAGGAAAGAGCTTAATGTTATAGCAATTTTTGCTATCTATCCAACTTTATATATGGATAACAAGCACTGTGTATTACTCTGAAATTATGATCATAGAGAAAAATAAGCTCATTAGTCACTAAAACCACAGATGACCAAATTAATATATTACTCAAAAGACCATATTAAAGGTGATTTCACATAAAAAATAGCCACTAGCCTTAACAACAATTGATCTCAAGGCCCAATATTATTTTGAAATCAATTATTGACCTTAAAATAAAAGAGAGTGTATATGAGATACAAAGGATTTTGTCTCAGCTAGCAACATAACATTCTACAGTCCCACTTGCTGTCAAATAGTATTAAATGATAATTATGTGATACTGTAATGCTTTAGTGTTGTGCAGTTTATATAAGAATAAGATACTATGAACCGACTTTACAGATAGTGGAAATCGAAGCTCAGAAGTGCTAAGTAACTCACCTAAAGATGTTTAGTTAAGAAAAGGTAAAGATGAACCTCAAAGCCAGATTTTCTTGGCTCCAAATATAAAGGTTTTAGGGCGCCTGGGTGGCTCAGTTGGTTAAGCGACTACCTTCAGCTCAGGTCATGATCCTGGAGTCCAGGGATTGAGTCCTACATCAGGCTCCCTGCTCAGCAGGGAGTCTGCTTCTCCCTCTGACCCTCCCCCCTCTCATGTGCTCTCTCTCCATCTCTCATTCTCGCTCTCTCAAGTAAATAAATAAATAAAATCTTCAAATATAAAGGTTTTAGTTTTCTAGACAGTGCCACTGTACCTGTTAAAGAAGATTCCAAACTATTTTTCTAGCAAAAAGGCCGGAGAAATATCTTTCCTTATTCTATGGGATAGAAACATTTCTCTCTAGGGTCGCCTGGGTGGCTCAGTTGGTTAAGCAGCTGCGTTCCACTCAGGTCATGATCCCAGGGTCCTAGGATCAGAGCCCTGCGTCCGACTCCCTGCTAAGCAGGGAGAGCCTGCTTCTCCCTCTCCCTCTGCCTGCCGCTCTGCCTACTTGTGCTCTCTATCTCTCTGTCAAATAAATAAAAATCTTTAATTAAAATAAAAACATTTCTCTCTAAATTATGGGACCAGAAAGACAACTTTTTATTTCCTTCTTTTTCCTAAGAGGGAAAGTAGGCAGATTTGTCATAAAAATGACAGAATTTCTTAAGAAACACCATTTTAAATCAATTTGCATCATGCTTCAGTCATAATTGTCCATGCAAATATAAGGAGCCAACTCTTCAAAAGCACTCAAAAAATGTCATCATCAAATCCTTATTTTGGCTTCTTTCCTAAGTTTACTGAGCTGGAATCTTACAATTATTCAGGTTACCCCCAAATTCCCCAAAACACATCAATAATTACCTTCACACATCATCCATAGTAGAAACTATCTTCTACTAATTTAAATTATCCTAGAACTGGCACAAATTAGGTACTTGTGTATCTTTATTAAGCTGTTATTCTCATCACACGTGTTTGTGTCCAACATATAAGTTCACACTTTTGTGAACATTTAACTAGTCTAACCCCTCCCTTATATTAGAAACTCATAAGGGCAGCGCCACACCTTTTTCTGTTAATATTTACATCCCCAGAACAGAACATGCTACCTGGCACACAGTTGGCCCTCAGTCCTGTTACTAAAGACTACTGAATATACAATTCTTAAAATAGTGGAAGAGCTTCAGACCTGTAGTAAGCACCCTAAGCCTTTGCTGTCATTGTTGGTGTTTGTTGAACAAATGAGTAAATCATTGGCAACCTTACCACAATCTAATGTAGTAGATAAGGAAGCTTTTAGTCTAGATTCTACAAGGATCTTTTTTAAAACTAAGAGAAATAATATAAGTTGACCAAAAATACTTGGCAAGAATGTATTCTGTAATGCCATCTCATAGGGATTAAATGAATCAAGAGTAGGGTCGGATTAAAAGAAGGGAGACATATCTAATCTTGGCAGTTCCTAAAATATGAATCAAATAAGAAACTTGAGACCAGAAGGAGCAAACCAGCCTCCTGAGCTTATCTCAGTCCTGACTAGCATCCAGTTCCTTTATTCAGCATGGCAGACTGTGTTTTTCAAAGATAGTGGCAACAATATCTTCCTTCCAGCATGTTCTTCTGCAATGTGACCCCCTCACTCTTAAACCAGCTGGTGAAGTCTATTACCCCTTCCCTTCAATCTGAGTTGGCCTTAATCGTTTTTCTGACTAAAAGAATATGGCAGAAGTGAAGTTCTGGGACTTATAAGACCAGAGGAAAAAGTCCTGGAGCTTCTACCTGGACTTTTTGGAACCATCCAGCTGAGCCGAGTCAACTCACAGAACCACGACAGATAATTAATAAATGGTTAATTATTTGTTACTAAGGTTGGTAATGATTTATTACACAGCAACAGACAATGAAAATTCAGGAAAAACACATGCATGTGACCCTTACTATATGCATACACTGTGCTGGCTTATGTACTACAAAACTATTTGGGGCAAGGATGGAATTCAAAGCTACCACAGGTATTAACTAAAAGTGTCTGATGGCCCAGGTAACCATGATCCTCTTATTCTGGCTTCTTGCAACCTAACAGATGTGTTATTTCCAGGTGACTATTTTATAACTTATCTGGACCCTCTGCCTGGAACGCTCAGCCCATCCCAGCCCCTTCATTCAGCTGACCGCCGCTCAGTCTCAGACTTAGTTCTCCTCTTTTACTTACACACTCACGACATCCTGTCCTTCTCCACTGTAGTATTTATCGCACTTCTAGTTAATGAATTATTTGTGTGATTATTAGCTTACTATTTATCCCAACCAACAATGAATTCCATGAGACATGAGGCCAGGTGCTTAAGGATACTGTAATATGGCACAGTATTCTGCACATGGATGAGATGTCACAGCTACAGGCCATCGGGAGAAAGATGCCTTTTCTCAAATCCAAGGCCTCCTTACTTTGTTTTTCCCAAAGATGACAAGTATAGTTTCCAAAGAGCTCTGAAAGTTCTAAGGGGACAGGCTGGCTCAGGTAGGTAAGTCTCTGTACAGTGAAGTATGGCTTGGTGACAACAGATCTGTAATACAGTAGCCGTCATCAACTTCCTCCTTGCGTGCTGCCTCAAGACCTCAGATATTCAAATGAGTTACAGCTTTACTCTAAGGGATAAGTGTGCAGTCTCTGGACTCAGACAAAATCAGACAGAACTACAGACACATTCTACTTCTACAAATTACTAGCTGTGTCCTATCGGGCAATTTATTTCTCTGAGCCTCATTTTCCAACACACACACACACACACACACACACACACACACATAATGGAGATAATATATTTTCATGAAGTTATTATGAAAAATTGAATAAAATAATGTATGGATAACTCTTGACGTGTAGTGCCAGTAGGATATTCAATGAAGTCATTTCCCTCTCTTTTGGAAAGTATACCCAACATTCTACAATGTTTCATAATGGATATCATGCTGCAATCCACCATGAAAATTAAAGTAAAAATGTACATCGGCTTAAGATGAGAGAGTACCGCTTACTGAATTTTTACCTATTTAACTGTAAGTCATCCATTAAAAATTTAAAGGAAACATTTGTACAGCCATATGTTTAAGATGCAGGTAGGTGAGGTAACACCAGGCTAGCTGGAGGCTCCCTTCTGCACTATTCTCAAGAGACATCAATTTTTGCCTATGCATTTTCAAGCTGAACCCAGGATTACTCTTTATGTTTGAAATTGCAATTTGGAGAAGCAGCTTAAATTCCAGAGAAGAAAGAATACTTCACACTTCACACAAATTACAAACCTGAGGAAAAAGAGTGACAGCCTCATTGTCAATGTCTCAGAACCTGGAATTGACACATACTCCAAGAAGCTAAGTCATCCTCATCTCCCTTCTATTACTACCACTTGGCACAATCATATGAGAAAAATGCTAATGAGGCAGATACAGAAGGTGTCAGGAAGAAAAAGTGTGTAACTTTGATTTGAATATTACCCAAGCTCTATAAGCTCATCAAAATGTTTCTCTACACTTACAGCTCTTGTCACTCAGTATCTATTATTTTTGACTATTTACCTAAGTCGACCTAAAGCTCAAAAATAGATTTGAAAAATTTTACAATAAGAACATTTAAAACAGAATAAGAGCGTTAAGATACAGATTTCTGAGAGATCAGAAACCATTTAAAGGAAGGGAACAAAGATACTGGGAAAATGGTACGACATTTCTGCAACTGAAGATCAAATGTAGCACTCAACTAAAATTTTGTGATGGATTTCACAGTACTCTTTGCAAGCAAGTTCACTTGAGAGGCAGATTTTGTTGGCACTGAGTCCTAGGAAGAATGCATTTTGTGAATCCTTATATGTAAGGGAGTTGTTGAAAATAAGATGAAAAATAACTTTTGAATATAGGATTGCAAAACTATCTTTTTTGGCCATTTCTCTTTTTTTAATTTTTTTAGTTATGTTAATCACCATACATTACATCATTAGTTTTTGATGTAGTGTTCCATGATTCATTGTTTGTGCGTAACACCCAGTGCTCCACGCAGAATGTACCCTCCCCAATACCCATCACCAGGCTAACCCATCCTCCCACCCCCCCCCATCTAGAACCCTCAGTTTGTTTTTCAGAGTCCATCGTCTCTCGTGGTTCGTCTCCCCCTCCGATTTCCCCCCTTCATTCTTCCCCTCCTATCTTTTTTTTTCTTAACATATTTTGCATTATTTGTTTCAGAGATACAGATCTGTGATTCAACAGTCTTGCACAATTCACAGTGCTCACCATAGCACATACCCTCTCCAATGTCTATCACCCATCCACCCCCTCCCTCCCACCCACCCCCCCCACTCCAGCAACCGTCAGTTTGTTTCCTGAGATTAAGAATTCCTCATATCAGTGAGGTCATATGATACATGTCTTTCTCTGATTGACTTATTTCGCTCAGCATAACACCCTCCAGTTCTATCCACGTCATGCAAATGGCAAGATCTCATTCCTTTTGATGGCTACATAATATGCCATTGTATATGGTACAACCACTCTGGAAAACAGTATGGAAGTTCCTCAAAAAGTTGAAAATAGAGCTACCATACGATCCAGCAATTGCACTACTGGGTATTACCCCAAAGATACAAATGTAGGGTTCCAGTGCACCCCGATGTTTATAGTAGCAATGTCCACAACTGGCCATTTCTTATAACAATGTTTGATGAAGACTAAAGACAAAACAGTAAGTAATTTCATGAAGTTTCAATAATATGTTGCTTTCCTGAAGATAGAACCTGGTGAAGAATTTAGGGAAAGCAATGAAATAGTCTCTTTAGGTACTTTTGACCTGTGGTTCTAAGACATTAAGAATTTCTACTGAGTAAAATTGGGGGTAGGAGGAGAAAAGAACACAAGTGGAAGGGGTTGCCAAGTGTTACTTTTGGCACAGATAAATATTTTTATGTCTATCATGATCATTTAAAGAAGAAAAGCTAAATAGGGCGCCTGGGTGGCTCAGTCATTAAGTGTCTGCCTTCAGCTCAGATCATGGTCCCAGGGTCCTGGGATCGAGCCCCGCATCGGGCTCCCTGCTCAGTGGGAAGCCTGCTTCTCCCTCTCCCACTCCCCCTGCTTGTGTTCGCTCTCTCACTGTGTCTCTCTCTGTCAAATAAATAAAATCTTAAAAAGAAAAAAAAAATTCCATAAAATTTACTAAAGGACTAACCCTTTAACTTAATATTCCTACTTGTTTTTCTTTTGCTATTCAAATAGCTTTTTTTTTAATTTTTTTAAAGATTTTATTTATTTATTTGACAGAGAGAGAGACAGCGAGAGAGGGAACACAAGCAGGGGGAGTGGGAGAGGGAGAAGCAGGCCTCCCGCCCAGCAGGGAGCCGGATGCGTGGCTCAATCCCAGGACCCTGGGACCATGGCCTGAGTTGAAGGCAGATGCTTAATGACTGAGCCACCCAGGCGCCCCAATTTTATGAAATGTTTGGTAGATCACTACATAGTTCTAACATGTGTTCTTCCTATTTGCCACAACCAGTAAAAGTTTTGCTACAGAATAGCATCATAACACAGGCATTTGGGGATCAGCGCCTCAGATAATTTTTACTTTTTTTATTATGTTCATTAGTTTTTGATGTAGTGTTCAATAACTCACTAGGTGCATCTAACACCCAGGGCTCATCACAATGCGTCCCCTCCTTAATACCCATCACTATCCCCCCACACCCCCTACTGAAACCCTCAGTTTGTGTTCCAGGGTCCATATTCTCTCATGGTTCATCTCCCTCTCTGATTTCTCGCCCTTCAGATTTCCCTCCCTTCACCTATGGTCCTCCGTGTTATTGCTTATGTTCCACATATGAGTGAAATCATATGATAATTGTTTTTTTCTGCTTGACTTACTTCACTTAGCATAATCCCCTCCAGTTCCATCCATATCGATGCAAATGGTAGGTATTCATCCTTTCTGATGGCTGAATAATATTACATTGTATATATGTACCACATCTTTACCCATTCATCTGTTGATGTTGGCTCCTTCCACCGTTTGGCTATTGTGGATATTGCTGCTATGAACATTGGGGTGCATGTGCCCCTTTTCACTACATCCTTGGGGTAAATACCTAGTAGGGCAATTGCTGGGTTGTAGGGTAGTTCTATTTTTAATGTGTTGTGAAACCTCCATACTGCTTTCTAAAATCATGGTCAGCTTCATGGATAAGTGGTCTGGGCAGTCTCATAGGGACCTGCCCTCAGAAATACCGCCTAAAACACCGTGGGTATTATGTATGTTTCAAAGTAACCTACCTAGCATTAAGTTCAGGATTTAGTTTCTAGTGAGTACCCAAAGTACAAACATAAAACTGCCCACTGGAAAGAGAGGGAAAGCCTTCAGAAACAGGCAGGCATTTTACGTGAAAACGGCAACCTCTGATTCCACCCAGATGTCACTTCAGCTCTCAAGAGGCTGTCAAGATGCCTTAAGAGAGAAGGCCAAAGTTTTTCTAAAGGAATAAAAGGGTGAGTCGCTCAAGGGATGGGCCCAGTACTAAGCTGAGCCTACACAGTTCTATACCAGAGAACAAAAACAAACATTGAGTTGGGCCAGGAAAATGTTAACATCCTTTATTATCACTCCTCTAGCACACAAGACCATCTCTTGAAAGGCCTGCCAGAATGAATGAACGCCAAAAGCGATACTCAAGTTGTCTTCCCAGCTGCACTATGTTCAATCTTGTCCATGTGAATTTGGATAATTTATATGCCAGAAAGAATAACCTACACTTGGCATAGTTGAAGTAAAAAAGTTTTTTCTGACAATAACTAACCAAAGTGTGGCATGGCTTTAGAACAAAATTGATATGGATTTAATCCCAGTGGGTTCTGACACTTAAGAGCCATATGACCTCAAGTAAGGAGTCCTACTTAATCTCCATAAGCCTCAGTTTCCTCTTCCTATAAAATGGGTATAGGATTACTCTGGTGACTAGGTCGACAGTTCAATATCATAACTAAGAGCAGGAACTCAAGAGTAATACTGGTCCTGCCTCTTACTTTGTTAGGTCACTTTATCTCTGTGTCGTGGGGTGCCTATTCATTAATTTTAAGTCCAAAAGACATGGCAGGTAGATACCCCATAATAACTCTTACTCACTCCCACTGCACTGGGAATATGTCCCAATATGGTCACTGTTCCAAAGCCACAGGGAACACCCTGGCTGGCACAGATCCTTCTCTGTTAGCCTTTCTTCAGATACTAAAAAACACACCTGTGTCTGCTGCCCCCAGTTTTCTCATTCTGCAGCACCCAAAGACCACAGTATCTCTTAGGACACTGACCTCAAACAAATTACTTAGCCCCACACACATCCATTCTGATGAAATAGGATGTCCCTGACTTGGCCTGGGCTGAGTCAGGTTCTAGCATGTGACCTCCTTCACTGCAAATAGATTAATAGGTATGGATTTATATTCTTGGGGGATTTAGATGTTACATTAAAATTATCCATGCCTGCCTCCACTAGAGTATAAATTCCTTGAGGACAAGGGCAATGGCCTGTTCATCAGCTTTGTCCCACCAGTGCTCATCATACAGCACACCTACCTTCCATGGTCTATATATTAAATGAAACAATGTCTAAAAAAATAACTAGTAAAGAACTCAACCCAGGGTAGATTCTCAATAACTATTAGTGCCCCTCAAATTATATTTTCCTTTTCCTTTCCACCAAGTAAGCCTGGGCAAAGCATTTAGCCATTTATTTTCGTGTTAAGTATTTTACTTGACTCTTATCTTTGAACATCAAGTTATGTATGATACGTATGTGAGTATTTCAGTTCTGCAATGTTGTTTTGTTTTGTTTTTCAATTCAAGCCTAAAGGTCATCACTAGAACAATGGTTTCCAAATACTAGTTGCTTGATAAATTGTTGATGGATGAATGAATGCATGAATGATTAAGGATTTTTCAATCTGCTCTATCATCTCCTCTCCCAAACATTGTAGATATAATTAAGAACTTAGAGCAAACCAGTATTTCTAAACTCATAAAGACCAAAGCACACATACATAAATGTTTAACTCCAAGTCTTATTCACATTCCCACTCATGGAGGCAAGTGCCCTTTGTTTTTCAAGAATGCCTAAGAGTAACCAACATAGAATCTTCCAGGGTTTGCGCAAAATTAAGATTGAGCTTTTTTTTTTAAGATTTTATTTATTTATTTGACATAAAGAGAGAGACGGCGAGAGAGGGAACACAAGCAAAGGGAATGGGAGAGGGAGAAGCAGGCTTCCTGCTGAGCAGGGAGCCCTACGCGGGCCCAATCCCAGGACCCTGGGATCATGACCTGAGCTGAAGGCGGACGCTTAACGACTGAGCCACCTAGGCACACCTAAGATTGGACTTCTATGGTGCAATAAGAGAGGAAACTTTTGGTTTGCAATATACTGCAATGTAGAGAGTTAAAAGTCTCCGGCACTCTATCATTTTCATTTATAAAAGCTCAGCTTAACAAACCTGTCCATTAAATATATTTCACCAACAGCAAGTTATTACAACTTTATACAAAGTCCTGATAAATTAAAAATATCATAGATACATGAATAAGAATCTCAAAAGAGCTATGTACAAGTATGCTAATACTAATATGCTTCTCTGTAAAATGAAAATGTAAAATGGAGAGTAGTTCCAAAAATTTTATATAGCATAGATTATCATATGTAAGTACTACACAAAGATTTTAAACATATTTTTAACCTCATATGTATTTTGTCACAAAGCTCCAATATCATAATGCTTAATTATCTTATAAAATACTGTAAAATTTAGTAATGGGTGGTTTTTCACAAACAAAAAAATTCCTTTTATCAGACATCAGCTAGCCAGAAAATGAATTGATGCTGAAGACGGTTTCTCTCTCTCCTCTCTTCCTCTCTCTCTTTCTGTCTCTCTTCACTTCTTTCCTCCTCTTAGAATTTTGGATATTTTTAAATGAAATATTCAGTAATTCAAAATGAAAAACAGTGATTACTCAATTGCCTGGAAGAAACAGAAAACAATATTCAAGGTGATGTCTCCAACTTACAGGCTTTCCCCAGGCTATGCCTAAAAGAGGGGAGAGAAACCAAAATGTTTTTCCACTTCTGCTTTTCCCACAGCCCCAAGAAGACCTCCTGGCAAATCTGTCACATTTAATCTTATCTTACATTCCTGGATGCCCTTTACTAACCTCTTATTTGGTTTTTAGCTGACAAGCTGAAGAGCACAACTGCAGTTTCTCATTTTGATTGTAATCTTTTTAACTCCAGTCTTCACTAGAGATTGTATTGTCTGATAATCTCCCCACTTGAACCCATGACTGAAACAGATTGCAAAGTAGCAAGCAGAACAACACATTCACCAACCACCTCTGGCCCCTTCCCTCCTTTTCACTCAATGGCCAAGTCCCTCAAGACTCAGAGATGCAGAGTCAAGCTGTTATAGACCTATATTTTAAGAACGCTGAAGCTGGGAGAGAATGTGTACCTTTGCCCACAATCAGATGTCTAGCAAGTACTAGAAAGAGGAGTTGATCTCAGGGCTCCCTGATTACAACAGTCCCTACTCTTAACCATTTTTGCAATATTTCCTTTATCTTTAAATACATGTGAAATAGGAAATACATTTATTCTGTATACCCCTTGAAATCCTGACTTAACAATCAAACTAGTTTTTAGAATACAGTAAATATTTACTCAAGTAGAAGTCACCAGGCCATCTGTGAGAATTCTTGTTTGGATAAGAGTTTAGTATCTTAATCCTGAAAGATACTAGTCTCTTTAAAAGATGTGATTCTTTGTATTTGCAAATGACATATCCCACAAAGTGCTAGTAACCAAAATATATATAGAACTTACACAACACCAAAAAAAAAACAAATAATCCAATTGAAAAATGGTCAGAAAACACAGACATTTCTCCAAGGAAGACATGCAGATGGCCAACAGACACATGAAAAGATGCTCAACATCACTCATCTTCAGGGAAATGCAAATCAAAACCACAATGAGGTATCACCTCATACCTGTCAGAATGGCTAAAGTCAAAAACGCAAGAAACAACAAGTGTTGGTGAGGATGTGGAGGAAAAAGGAACACTTGTGCACTGTTGGTGGGACTGCAAACTGGTGCAGTCACTATGGAAAAGAGTACGGAGCTTCCTAAATAAATAAATAAATAAATTTCTATATGATCTAGTAATTCCACTACTGGGTGTTTACCCAAAGAATACAAAAACACTAGAAAAGATATATGCATCCCTATGTTTATTGCAGTCTTATTTACAACAGCCAAGGTATGGAAGCAACCCAAGTATCCATCGAAAGATGAATGGATAACAAAGATGGCATATACATGCACGGGAGTATTACTCAGCCATAAAAAAAGAATAAAATCTTGCCATTTGCAACAACATGGATGGAGCTAGAGTGTATTATGCTAAGTGAAATAAGTCAGTAAGAGAAAGATAAATACTATGGTTTTGTTCATTTGTGGAATTTAAGGAACAAAACAAATGAACAACAACAAAGAGATAAACAGACTCTTAACTATAAAGAAAAGCCAATGGTTACCAGAAGGAAGGTGACTAGGGGGGACAGGTGAAATAGGTGAAGGGGGTTAAGAGTATACTTATCACGGTGAGCACTGAGTAATATATAGAATTATGGAACCACTAAATTGTACACTTGAAACTAATATGCTGTATGCTAACTAGACTGGAATTAATAAATATTCAATTCTTTAAAAATCCATATCTGAGGCAAATATTTCAGAATCAGGCTTAAATGGAAGATACAGTTCCAAGAAAAGGTAGGGAAGGAGGGAAAGAAAACACAAGGGGGGGGGGGTGGGGCAGGGAGAGGGAGCATTACAAAGCTTCACAAGAAAATACACCCAGTGGCTCAAGCATGGTAAGGAGATGTCCTCAAATAGGGATACCATGTGGAAACACAGCACCTTGGGTCAGTCCGTTAGGAGAGCATTTTTGTCTACACAGTTCTTCCAGCCACTTTTCTCTCATTGGTCAGAGTCAGGCCCAAGTCATAATAACCCTCTAATATTTCCCATTTTCTTTATCCTGACCCCTGCCTAACTGCTTGAACAGGACCTCTTCGAAGCCTGGAAGTTTTAAGAGGACCCTCCATGAGCCTTGTTAGTCTGGACCTAGAGGTTGACCTGGGTGCCAGAGCTACTGTGGCCAGGCCTCACCCCAGCAGAGGATGCATTGTGAGATAAAGCAGTGACAATGTGGTGAGGCCTTCTATTAGGCAAGTTACCAAGGCCCAGCAAGGCACAGAGCTGGGTCCAATACAGTTGCTTAGACAGAGATTCTTATGCTCCCTCGAGTTCTACCCAAGTATTTAAATTAAAACCTCTAAATTGTAACTGTCAGCCTACTTTTTCCCCCTAAACATCTCCACGTTTTCTAACATGTCCATAAGACTCTTGGCTTCAAGTTTGCAAATTCTGGTTTAAACCAAGTGTGATCCCAAAGGGTACCATCCTATACATCTTCAACTTGAACATCAGTAAGAAAGATTTGGTCTGAATTTTCTTCTTCTGAAGTTAGGAAAAACGTCCTGGGACTTATCCTACATGACATATCCCTTTAACTTGGTGGCATCTGGTCTTCACCTGGCTGCCACATCTAATGCACTGACCTAATGGGAGGGCTGTGGGCTAAAGCCTTACATTCCCTCTTCCACATTTCTTTGTTGGGCAAACTGTATTCATATTTCTCTGCAAAGTTTCAGTTGACTTCCAGGCTGCTGATTTTAACATTAGTCTTTACTTGAGCGGGCTCCCAGTACGATAATTGGCAAGACATGAAAATATTCTTTATCTTACTTGAGGAAATATCTTTATTATCTAAAAATGACAATAGATGGAAAGTACTGGGGAAAAAATCTTTTTTTTTCCAAATCCTAAGTTATATTCAATTGGAAATGATGCCATTTGTTAAAAGACATAGTGAAATCCAAGAATCTCTTATATGATCCAGATACATCTTTAAGACAGCCACAGGTGGTTGGTCCCTTGCCTTGTGGCTGAAGTTACAATTTGCATAGTTTGCCATTGTTTGCAATCTACCTTCATAATAGACTCCTGGTGAAATCCAAGTTTGTTGTGTGTGTGTGTGTTGTTTTTTTTTTTTAATTTGGTAAGAATGAAAGATTGTACTCTACAAAAAATTAAAAGGTATACATTCAAGGTGTACAACATGATGCTTTGATATACAGAGACATAGTGAAAAGATTACTACAGTCAACCTCATTAACATAACCATCTGCTCCAACCCAACAGTTACCTTTTCTTTTTTTAAAGATTTTCTTTCTTTATTTGACAGAGAGAAGGACAGCAAGAGAGGGAACACAAACAGAGGGAGTGGGAGAGGGAGAAGCAGGCTTCCCGCAGAGCAGGGAGCCTGATGTGGGGCTGGATCCCTGGTCCCTGGGACCATGACCTGCGCCGGATGCTGATGCTTAACAACTGAGCCACCCAGGCGTCCTTTTATGCATGTGGTGAGAGCACGTGAATCTACTCTCAGCTAATTTCCAGTATTTAATACGGTATTATTAACTATACTTCACACTGTACATTATCTCTCTAGATTTTCTCATCCTACATAATGGCAATTTTGTACCCTTTGACCAGTATCTCCCCATTGGCAACCATCTTTCTACTCTGTTTCTATAAATTCAACTTTTTTAGATTCCACATAAGTGAGAACATGCAGTATTTTCCTTCCTGTGTCTGGCTTATTTCACTTAGCACTATGTCCTCTAAGTTTATCTAAGTTGTGGCAAATGGTAGGATCTCTTTTTTTAAGGCTAAATAATATTCCCTAATATATTTATTTACTTGTCTATATAAAAATTTATATACATATCTATAATATTCTACATTTAAATATCTAGATATGTATATTCTATATAGACATATATAAATATGTCAAATACATAGACACAATAGATGTATCACAATTTCTTGATCTATTCATCCAACAGAACACACTTAGGTTGTTTTCACATATTGGCTATTGTGAATAATGGCACAATAAACATGGAAGTGCAGGTATCTCTTCAAGATACTCATTTTGTTTCCTTTGGGTATATCACAAAAACGTGGCCCTGTCCCTAGAATTTATATCCATGCTCGATGAGCAGGATGTTCCTTTAATTTCTGATTATACTCTTTCTTAATTCTCTCTGGCCCCATAAATTACCTAGCTGGATGTCTTCTGTCAAGGGTTCCATGTACATACATAGATAGACCAGTGGAGTTTCACTAGTAAGCAGAGCCGGGGGAATGTGGAAACATCCCACTGTAGGAAGTTGCATGGTTTTGAGTAGAACACACAGGAAATATGGCTGCAAGCATATGAGCAGTTAGAAGCATAAGAAACACTCCTTTAGATTCTATCCCAACTTTATATAACTTAGGTTCAGTCTAAACTTCAGTTCTCTTGAACACATTCTGTCTGCCAATCCACAACCTTGTTGGACCTGTTTTTAAATTTTTATTTACCATTCACATACTATCTAAATCAATAGCATTTGGTTGTATCGTTCAACTTTGTGGTGTCAAGAAACATAGTTATATATAGGTACAAGGTGCCTGAAGAGTCGGGAAATACTGGAAAAACTTCTTTTTAAAATAGTTTGTCAGTTACTATTTAAAGTATAATACACTCAATGCATTTTATTTCAACTCCTAGAAAACATTTTGGGTAAGCGCCTCTAAATTTATATCAGCGGGTACAATTGTTAATACACTACAGCACATAAAAAATCTGGAAGCACAGAGGAAAATGTGATTTTACTTTTTTTCTGATGAACAACTGTTCAAACCTTGAGTACAATCAATGTGGTTTTCCCTTACTCAGTGAAAAGAAGATTAGACAAGTGATCGCACAGTTTTTTGTCTCAATTAGAAGGAAAATGATGCTATCCTTAAAACTCTTTTCAGCCCTTTATCTACATTACGAGATGCAAAAACCTTATGCCTAAGCACTGCAAAATGCATGCAAATCCAACTGGCTTGAGTATCCAAGACCTTAGCACCATTAATATTTTTTTTTTTTTTTACTGAGCTTGTGAGTAACCAAAAATAGTCAGGAAGAAATAGAAGACAATAAATAAAACAAATGGGCTATTTCTCAAATGCAAACATTTTGGCTCAAGTTGAAACATTATACTGTTTCTAGACACACAATATTTTAAAATAGCAAAACCAATATTCTCTTAAAATATACCACATGCTGAGGAGAAAATATGTAATCTATTGAAATATTGAGCAGAAAATCCTTTCTCATAGAATACAACCATGTGTATGAGGAAGATTAATAAATATTACTTTGACAAGGTTCCTGGAGAGAAATTTTTTCTATTGGTAAACTTTATTATCCAGACTAGGATACACTGATTACCAACTTCCATTAATCTTATTTGTTAAGACTACTTTATATTCTACTAAGATTCCATTTACTAAGTAAAAAAGAAATTAAAAAAAAATCCCCATTGCATTGACTTAGTATCTTTGACAATAAAGAGTTCCTAGACAGGTTTTGCATTTTATGGCTTAGATCACCATTTAAATATTACCTGGTGACACCAAGCTTTGGGACCAGGGGAGAAAACAGAGTTTCTACTCTGTCAGAGGTCAGTTATTCCTGTGTATTAGAGCATGAACTTGTTTACCTACTTTGTTACAATGTTCTTAGAAAGTATAGACTTCATCAGCATACATTTTCCTTCTTGAAAGGCCAGATAGTTGCCAAAAATAAAACATAGCTTTACCATCCCCTGGGGAGGTTTAGTCAAATATATAAGCAGTGGGTAGAATGATGGACATATCCATGTTTTATTAGGCAATTCAACATTCCTCCATCTTCCAAAATATGCTGAGTCTATATGTCAAAAAAATTTGCAGTTAAAAAAAATGTGTAAACAAATAACCAAAGAAATAACCCAAAATCAAGTCATATTGTTGTATACCTTAAACTTATGCAATGTTATATATCAACTGTACCTCAATAAAGCTGAAAATTGAATAAAAAAAAAGAACCCAAATTTAGTGATGTACTACTCTAAAACTTGGCAGCTACAGATGTCTCGAGGAAGTTCTGGATATAAGACGCCAGGTCAATTCATGTTAAAAAAGGAGCTGTAACAGGTTATCTACCTATTTGTCTCCCAGAACCTTCCTGCAGTGGTCTTAGAGGTACTCCTTGCTAGAGAAGAATCTCATGTTTGTAGAAGAAGGGAAGAAGTTAACCCAGGTTTGTTGAGAACTTTCAGTACAAAGCTTCAGAAAAATTTATGGAGATTCTGGATGGATTCTTCTATCGACATGAAGCACACCAGTGTTTGTGGGGTAAGGAAAAGACAAGCATGATACTATGAAGCTTTTGACAGAAGCCTTCCCTTCTGCCTACTCTGGAGCAGAAAGCACCAATTTCTGCCTGCTCTTGCAGGAACTGTCTGGATTCAGACTTCTCTGGCTGTAATTCTAATACGTCAATATTTGCTATAAAAATATGAGCATCTGACCTGTTAAACTCCTCCTAATAAATCAACACTCAGGCAGACTGTCCGTATGTCTAAATGTTGGTTTAGTTCAAATGTAGCTACTCATTCCCCTTTCTGAGCCATGATTTATTCTACACACACACACGAGGAAGTAAGATAGTGATGGTGTTAATGATGCTTAAACTATCAACCAACCCCATCTCCTTGTTAATGATCTGACCACCTTAAAACTAAATTCCTATCCATAGCCCACATTCCATAAACCAGTCTGCTTGAGTTCCAGGAAAGGCCTTGTCACATTGGCTTGCACTCTTTGAAATCTGATTTTGGCATGACAGCACTGCCAAGGTGATGTGCACCTCCAATCCATCCGACCCCAGATTTCAGTGCTTGTGTGTGTGAGTGTGCATCCACATGTTCATCATGATTTCCAAACTTAACCCCTTCAGTAGAATCACAGGAGAGGAAAAAAAGCAAATTGCTGTAGAATGAATGTTTGTGCCCCACCCCCACCGCCCAGTTCCTATGTTGAAACCTAATCTCCAATGTCATATTAGGAGGTGGGATCTTTTGGAGGTGATTAGGTCGTGAGGGCAGAATCCTCATGCATGCTCAGTCAGTTAAGCATCCAACTCTTGATTTTGGCTCAGGTCATAATCTCAGGATTGTGAGATCAAGCCCTGTATCAGGTTCTGTGCTGGGTGTGGCATATGCTTAAGATTCTTTCCTCCTCTCCTGCCATTTCTCACCCCTCCCTCTCTGAAAAAAAATTATTTAAAATTTTTAAAAAATAAAAGATTCCAGAAAACGCTCTCATCCCTTCCATCATGCAAAGACAAAAGGAGAAGACAGCCAGCCAGCTATGAACCAAGACATGGACCCTAAACAGACTGGGAATCTGCTGGCACCGTGACCTTGGACTTCCCAGCCTCCAGGACTATAAGTAATGAACTTTTTTTAATAAGGAATCCAATCTGCAGTGTTCTGTTATAGCAGCCCAAACGGACTAAGAGACAGTTACTGCTCCAAATCCATTTTGTGTAATTACGACCATGACTGCAGCCTCTATCCCTGGGAGGTTTGGAGATACATGCCACTTGAAGAGAGCCTGTCAACGCCTCCTGACAGAGCTCCATGTCAGCTTTGCCAACCTTGTGGTGCTTAGTTCCCATTTCTTGAATTTTTCCTCTTTTTTTTTCCTAACCCATGTAATTTCCTCCTTTTTTCTGTACTACAATTATCTTTACTACATTCTAATCCTTCCAAAATGGCTTTGTTTTAGATGTCACTTCTCATCTTTAGATCTGCTAACTGGCTTTTCACTGTCCTCCAACCCCTTGGCAGCCTATCCATACAACTCGGACCTTTCTCTACCTAATCTGCACATTCATGTTACCCAGTCTTTGGGCTTTGCTTCTCATTTTTCTTTGCATGTGAGATTATTTATTTCTATTCTCCCTAAAACCTTTGCTCTTGTTTTGTATTTTCTAGAAAAAAAAAATGTTACCTCTAATCTCATTTTCAGCTCTTCACATATCTCCTATTTTCTTTCATGATTAATTTATGTTAATGCTGAGATTTATTACAGTTTTCTCTAGCCAAGTCACCAGGGAGCTTGTGTGATATAAAGGTAATCAATTAATAATTACAGATTGCTAAAAATGTTTTCCAGTCTCTGCAATTCAAATGAACTTATAAATGGAGAATTATTTAAAAAAGGAAAAGGGAAGTAAGAGGGAAAAGGCTTTATCACCTGACACCTGTTGCAGACAAATAATGAAATATAGACTTCTCATCACCCCAAATTCCATCAAGGTGGAACTCTACTGTAATTCAGATTTCTTTAAATCAACAAAATATCCCTTTGAAAACAAAGTAATAGATTTTAGAACATAGATCATAGAACTAGAGAATTAAAATTGTTCTCCCACAGGAAAGTTAGATTAAAAGCATAGAGCATACACTAAACCAGAAATGAAGCATCCTGGATGAGCTGAAGTTATTTTCATCACACTCTGAATAGTTAGCCTTGCCAGAAATATGCCATTAAAAAACAAAACTGTGGAGCCCTCAGACAAGTTATGTTAATTAATGTGTCATTTGCAAGTTATGTAAATACCTCATTAAAAACTGTAAAGTATTAAACAATTACTTGTCAAATTTTAATAATGAATACAATATTGTAGAATCTCATTTAATTCATTCTGTCCATCAGACCCACAGATTCCTAATTAGGTATTTATTATAATGTGTATATGAGTAATCACGGCAGGCTTTCTAGCCAATATTAACTAAGTCCTGATTTTCATTTCACCAATTTCATTTTAATTTAATATTTGGTCTCTTTACCTAAAGAAAATAAACACTGGCAAAAGTTCTTAACCTCTTTCTGGTGGGGTGGTGGGAGTGTCCAAAAGGCATAGACTCTCCTCCCAGAGAGGCATATGGGAACCTGTGCATGTATACATCATCCATACATCCACACGAAGAATTTCAGCTATAATTTCAGGGATTCCTCAGAGCTCCTAATTATTCATGGCCAGGGTAAGCCCCAGGGACACAGTACGACCTCAATAACACTGGGACTATTCTGTTAAAATTTCTAAACAGCCTTCCACACAATACATGAAGAAATCCTTCTAAGATTTTAAATGGCAACATACAAATGTGAGAAATACCCAGAAACCATATGCACTTCCATTTTTAGAAGACAGAAAAGAACACTTTTTATTAAAAAAAAAAAAAAAAAAACAAGAACACATACCTTCACTATCCAATAAAATCACTACTAGCCATGTAGAGATACTGAGCACTAGAAATTCAACTAGTCTAAATGGAGATGTACGTTGTTAAATGACCAGATTTTTAAAACATATTACCAAAAAATATATAAAGTAGTTCACTAATTTTCATTTGATTACCTGATGAAATGATATTTTGGAAATATTGGTTAAAGTAAATTATATGGCTAAAACTGTTTCCTCTGTTTCTTTTTGCTTTTAAGATGTACCTACTAGAAAAAAAATTTTTTTTAAGATTTTATTTATTTGACACAGAGAGAGAGCACGAGAGAGCATGAGCAAGCACAAGTGGGGTTGGGGGGAAGAGCAGAGGCAGAGGGAGAAGCAGGCTTCCCACTGAGCAAGGAGCCCAATGCGGGGCTCAATCCCAGGACCCTGGGATCCTGACCTGAACCGACTGCAGACACTTAAGCGACTGAGCCACCCAGGTGCCCCAGTACTAGAAAATTTTAAATTAGATATGAAGCTTGTATTCTATTTCTCCTGAACGTACTGGTCTAGATCATGTAAATCAATAGTTATTCATTATACACCTAATCCTGCAGGACTGGATTATCACCATCTTTCACCTACAGGCAGTACATACCTGACTGTGCATTTCTGATATATGGATGTGAAAAACCGCTATTACTCACTGCCTTGTCTCCTTCCTCCTCCATCACTACCATTAATGCTGCCCCTTCTGCTTTTCTGATCTAGGTCATCTTCTCTTCCATCACTGCGCCTGCCACTACTGTCCACCACTAGAAGACTAGAATATTCCTACTCCCATGGCCCCTTCAATCCTGGGCATATGGACTTTTAAAACACTGTTGGACTTAGGATTCATCCTCTCATTCCCTCTCTCATTTCCTCTCAGCATGACACAGTTTGTGTTATTCAGCACTGGCCTCAGAAAAGCTGGTAATTCTTGAGATTTTCTATGATCCCTGCCCTGAAGAGGTTCATCACCATGTATGAGGTAAGACATTCAAATATAAAATACTAAAACCAAATTTCAAAGAAGAATGCAATCGAATGGTGACATTTGTGGGATGGACCATAACTATAGATCACAATGATTTCCTTTAAAAAAATAGTATAAATTATTGCCTTTCAAGTTTTCCATCTTAAATGTCACTGCTGGAACCAGAGTCAACAAGGTTATCTCTATATTGCTCCAAAGCATTTGACTAAAATGTGAAAAAAAAAAAAAAAAACAGGAAAGTATTGCTTTACAAAAAAACAAAAGAAAAACATTTGATTGACTTTAGCATTTTGATGACTAAAAGCAAGGACTTGAATATCATCTCAGATATTGTAAAATCACATACAAACTCAAGATTTTATTTGCTAGCAAGCAAATGCATGCAGTATTTATATATGAAGAATTCAGGTCCCTGAGAACTTAAAAGAATTCTGAGGAAACTTCAAAGCAGAAAACTGGAAATTTTTTATTTGTTATTTAGAAGGATGCAAGCCAGAATTTCCACTGCTATGGACCTAAGTAGATGAAATATAATTTTCCCAGTATTTTGTTTGGTGTATCTTAAAGTTGGTCAACTTATGTCAGTTCACAAACTTTTGTCAGTAACGTGTACTGATCACCCACTATGTGATTTTTTTTTTTTTAGATAATGATTTTTCAACCACCTTGTTTACAATTCAAAGGACAGCATTTAACAAGGAGGTATGTCTGCCTGTTATAACCGATTTTTAATCTTGGTCAAACAAGTGTGTTCCGTGTAACAGGGCAAAGTTCACAATCTCTCCAAGCCTTCAATCTCCATCCTTTCTGAAAAATCCATAGCATTCTGAATGCAATTCACTTTCCAGCTTAACCTTGGCCTTTGCCCATAATTATAAAAGGCCTGCCATAATAGCAGTAATTCGGTTTATTCCTGTTCATGTGGCAGGGCAATCGATACTGCTGCAGCATTTCACACATCATCTCCTATTTTCACTATATTCATTTTGAAGTAACTGCAAGAGTCTGCATAGGATCTACATCTGTGTACTCAGGAATGAAAGAGCAGTTGTCAAGAGACACATACTCATACTGAAGGAATTGAAATAAAAGCAACAACAAAAAACTCTTGACACTGGAAGATAAATAAAAACATGACAGAGAAAAATAAAAGTACATAATAAGTTACTCCATTTTTGAAGCCTATAAATGTGAAATTTGTATAGCAACAATATCCTATTTGTACATATAAAAAATTTGTTGAACAAGAAAATGTGAGTACCGTATTACTTGTTACTATACACATGAATTCTCTATTTTTCTATACTCTATGTGTGTTCTATATTTTAACTCCTGTATTTTTTATATATCAGAATATGCCTGAAAGCATGTTTGCTGTGTTGTATACAAATTAAATCTAGAATGGACATACTAAAAAGCGTTTCAAGTAGCCACACTCAATAAACAAGATTTTATCTATGTTATACCTACATGACACACAGGTATTCAGTAATTTTTTGTTGAGTCAATGGAAGAATGAATGAATTATAAACGCCAAAGTACGGAATCCTGGATTTTTCTTCAATTAGTGTTTATTGAAAACTATGAATTAATTGTGCTATAGATTCTCACTGGTTCCTTTCCCCCTAGACAATGGGATGAAAAAATATCCCAAAATATACTCTTAATTGAAGATCGATGGGTGAGAAAAGGGAGGTGGAAGCTGGGAGGGTGGAAAATTCATCAAGTCAATTTGGTAATATCTGTTTCCTGTAGAAATGATTGGCTCACTGGCAAATCAGCTTTGGGTCTGTTGTTTCATATTTCTAATTTAATGATTTGGAAGGATAACAAATCTAGCATATGATACCTTCTAGATATACAACAAACATCAGTGAGGTCACAGAAATAGAAAAATATAGTCTAGTATCAGTAAGAAACAGATTCTCCCTCAAGTGAATTGTGGTTGAGGGGAATCCAAGACAAAGTGACTGAGATAGCACAAATACACACCCACACACACACACACACGTGTGCACACACACACACACACACTCAAGGCAAGAAGAGTAAAATTATAAATATGTATATAGTCATGTAATAAATCTTTTTTCTAAAAGATTTACTAAGGTATTCTCAATTTCATTTAATCTACTGTGGTATTACAAAATTAAGAATATGTCTACAAATACCTAAGTGATAAAAGAAGAACAATAATTTTGAAGAGTATATGTATTCATAGTTGACCCAGTTGAATTTCTTTCCCAAATGTAGCTAAAGAAATATGTGACAACCCTTTGTAAGCTTTTCTTTTTCTTCAGATATCCGTAACAAAATGAAACCATTATTTCCCAGAGTTTCTTGGGTTCTCTGCACTAGTAAAAAAAAAAAAAAAAAAGGACAATTACTGTTTAATGCAGTGGCCTCAAATTATTTCCCTAGTGCTTATTCATTCAAGGAAAATGTGTTCTTGTGACCCTTGCCTTTAGAAATTAAAATGAATAATTGGAGAAATTATTATATAATTGAAAGCCACAGAATAGGTATTGGCAGTTTAGCACTGATAATTTCACCTGTCATTTGCACCTCACAAACTTTCTGATGACCATTATGATCAAGTGAATTAAGTAACAAAAATACAGGGTTTCTTAAGATGCTTAATAATGACACTAAGAAGTTTCCCGTACAGAAGACAGAATTCACCAGGGAATAATTTGAGTATGAGGAACTAATGGCTGAATTTCTGGGTTTGCCCTTGCTATAGTGAAAGTTTTCACAGGGAAATGGGCCTAAATTTCTTCATTTTTATTTAGTTTTCAGTGGGAGGAGAACCACATAAAAAGTTTTACCAGGATGGCTTTAGGCTTTCACTGGACATTAATCAAGAATGAGGATCTGTGAGAATCTGCCTATTTTTTTGTTGTGGGACAAATAAAAATACTGGCAACCACATATCATGCTTACCTTTTACCTCTTCACTGAGGATTACTCTTCACATTTTTCTTGCTCTAGTTATTACGTATTAAAGTATTACTACCCTCCTCTGAAGAAAGCCAAGATTAAGCACTGGCTCACCAAGACCATTCCTTACAGTCAGACAGATTAACAAATTAATATTCATCATAGAGTGTGAAGAAAGCAGAAGGGATAGGGACCATTCTCGGCCATGGACAGGTGGCAGAATAGAAGAAGGTGCGGTCCACAAAATTCAGCCTGGGGCTGGCCTCAGTGGATTTCCCCTGTGTGGTTCTAATGCCCTTTCACCAAGCGCTACAGTCAGAAGCAGAGCTGTAGCCTGAAGGACTTGTCAGAATCTTGTCAAGAATCTAACTATGAAGGATGTTTCTTTCTAGGTTAATAAAGATGAGAAACAACTTATTAGGATCACATATGTATTAGGGAAATCATTTTCACTGAATCAGTAAATCCTAGCTACAATCCTATAAAGTAGATACTATTTTTATCCTTATTTAAAATAGAAAACAGCCTTAGAGAGGTTAAGTTACCTGATTAAAACCACATACACTTTGATAGGGTGAGCGTTGTGAATTGTGTAAAACTGAAGAATCACAGACCTGTACCTCTGAAACAAATAATACGTATGTTAAAAAAAAAAAAAAAAAAGATAGTAGGAAGGGAAAAATGAAGGGGGGGGAATCAGAGGGGGAGATGAACCATGAGAGACTATGGACTCCAAGAAACAAACTGAGGGTTCCACAGGGGAGGGGGGTGGGGGATGGGTTAGCCCGGTGATGGGTATTAAGGAGGGCATGTATTGAATGGAGCACTGGGTGTTACACGCAAACAATGAATCACGGAACACTACATCAAAAACTAATGATGTAATGTATGGTGACTAACATAACATAAAATAAAATTAATTAAAAAAAACCACATACACTTTAAGTGGCATGAGCATCCAGAAAGATCTTTCTTATTCTTTAGATACATAAAAAAAACCATCAGAAGTTAAAATTATACCAGTAAAATAATAGCTGAGAAGGTTTAGGAAGGCAGCCTCAGGACTGCGAATCCTATATGTGACCAAATTATTCTTTTTACATTCTCCCAACATTCCCAGATTAACAAGCAGTCATCGGGGTAGATTTGGTCCTTGCTCAAAGCAGTCTTCTCATTCAATAAAGCGAATAAAACGCATTACCCGGCATTATCAACACCCACTCTTAAGGATTTGGTAGATTGTGTCAAATTCAAATTTCTCAGGAATGTAAAGAAATCTAGACGTAGTATAGTATAGTATTTCAGCAGGAATGCAAAAGAAAGAGAGTTAGCTGGAATGAATGACGGTGGGAACGGTGTCAGGACAGAACAGCTCTTGCTATAAGGACACTTTTGGAAAAGGAGGTACAGGGATTTCGTAATAATTATTATAATAATACAGCAATAACAGCAGCAACAACTACTACTACACATTTATAGGGTACTTACCGTGTGCCAGGCATTGTTCTGACAGATTTAAGTGAATTGACTCATTTAATTCTCACAACAACTCTATAGGTAGGTATCAGTATCAGCCCCATTTCCTAAGTGAGACACGAAGTCACAGAGCCTGCAAGTTGGTGGAGCAGGGATTAACTCTCAGGCAGCCTGAATTCCCAGCATGTGCTCCAAATTACAAAGACCAGGCCCTGTGGAGCAGCCCCTTAGTCATAGGTGCTATTTCCAGGCCAGAACACAGAGGCCTTGGGCGCCTGGGTGGCTCAGTTGGTTAAGCAAATGCCTTCAGCTCAGGTCATGATCCTGGAGTCCCGGGATCGAGTCCCACATCGGGCTCCCTGCTCGGCGGGGAGTCTGCTTCTCCCTCTGACCCTCTTCCCTCTCATGCTCGCTATCTCTCATTCTCTCTAAAATAAATTAAAAAAATCTTTAAAAAAAAAAAGAACACAGAGGCCTAATCCTTACTACCTATTCCTTCTGTCATCTGTCATAAGCTGTTTGAAGAAACCAAATGAACCTCTTAAATTTCCAGGGAATGAGTCAATCCCTATGTTACTGAAGGTTTCTAATGATAACCATTTCAATTATTACCTGTGCAAAACCATATAGAAGTACAGTGTCTGAAAGTGTGCCTATCAAGAGGAAGGGGCATACTTCAAAAGAAGATAACCTAAGATGGAGGAAAACAAAATAAAAATTAGGAATATGACTAGTGTTTCCACCTTGCATTTTAAGGAATCCTACCCTCCAACTAACTCTAAAATCACTTTTTATGTACAGTATCTTTCAAAATTTGAGGGCCAGAAATAAAGGAATAAATATAAAGGAGTCCATACTCAAGTACAGAATTCGCCTTAATGAGACAGCACTTTTACAAATGTTGAAATCAAATCCAAATTAATTTTAAAGTGCATGGGTAGTAGGATGTTTGAATGTTTTGAGCTGTATCCTTAACCTCATCTTTGAAGTTTTTAGAAAACTAAAATAAGAGTGAATCTAGATGCAGCTAACCCCAGGAAAAAAATAAAAGAAAACTAATAAAATTACTAAGACAGAATTTAGAACTCTTATCACTCAAAGCCACCATCTGAAAAGCATAATGAAGCATTCACATTTCTCTCAGAAGGCTTTAATCATTTTAACTTCATTATGTTTAACACTTTTCTAACTCAAATCACAGCTATGAATCTTGTCACTGATCCTGGCTCAATATTCTCCCAGTAGTTCACTGCTAGTCAGGTTTGCACCTGCTTTCTGATTGCCTGCACCCATTTCCAAGTTGAAATCAATGAAACCCATTAGCATGTTCTCTACCCGGCACTTCAATTTTAGATAGAGATGTATTATTAATGTAATCATCCCAGCAAGCCTGGTTTAGCACAGAAGTAAAATTGAAGGGTTCACGATAGAGAACGTTAATAAGAATACTTATTAAGTTGTATTGAAATCTAAATAATTGAATGCATATTTGATACAAATTTTAAATTGAAATGGATCACACCAAAGTAGAGGGTTATCACTGGAGAACAGAGATCCTTTATACCTTCAAAAGACGAAGCATGATTACAACCATGTACCACTGCATTCATGATATATAACAACAATCATTTATTTCCACATCTAAAGATGACGGCTCCTTCTTTTATGTTTTTACTATGCTGAGCATCTTCTATGAATAAAGCAATCCTTCTTCTCCGAGTCTGGTAAAGACAGTGTAGAATTGATGTATTTCTACCTCAAAGAAGTTTGAATCACTAGATGCCAGGCACCAATTTTACTTGTTAAAATGTAAAGATACTAAAGAGAAAAATATCAGCAAAGGTATTGATGAACTCACCCATTGCCAAAAAAAAAAAAAAAAAAGGAGAATGTTAATGTAAAAATTAACAGTTAGAAGATACTTGGTTAGTTTGTTATTCAATTTTTCTCACCAAGAACCTTCTACTATTTGAAGATTAATGTTCACTTTCCTTAGAGTTTGCCTTAATAAATATTAATAGGACATTATCATAATTAAAATAAATTTATTAATTTCCAACATGCATCTTGTTTCAGCAATTCACTTTTATTCTAGGCACTTACAATCTAAAACAGCCACCAAAGCAGATATCATAGAAGAGTAGCAAGAGAAAGGTATTAAAAGTGGTTGTATGAACATGCCAGAGTGAAGAGCAAAGTCTTGGGAAAAACGTTTGTAAGTTATATTCTAAGGAAAATGCAATCAGAGTCATTTTACTGAAATTTGAGAAACATGCATATCTTCTGATTGCACTGACAAATTGAGGCTAGAGATTAATGGTTTTATGCAGCAATCCACTGCACATATATAAAGCACCTGCTTTATATTAGAATTGTGCACTTCTCCACTCATAAAGTTATGGCAACTCCTCCCAATAAGCCTCATGTTTTTGGTTTTTTTCAATCATCTGCCTATATTTCCTCTCCTATACAAACCATCAGTCCCCAGAGAGTATATTTGAGAGGCACCCAATGGGAAAAATACTTGGAAGATTGTTACAATAGTTCACGTAAAAAAGAGAGGAGTGCTCAAACCAGGTTAGATGCAGTGAGGATTAAAAGGATACATTCGAAATGTAATTATGAGATCTAATTGACTAAGATTTGTGATTGATTTGTTATGGGCATGAGCAAGAAGGTGGAATCAAGTATGATATGAGGTCTCTAGTTTGGACAAATTACTAAGCAGTGCATTCCTCCAACTGACATAAAGAAAACAGGAGCATTTGACTAAGAAGGTGATGGGCTCAGTCTGAGTCCTCGTAAGATGCCCAGAAGGATTTCCAGCAGGACTTTCATGCTTGAAATTCCAGTGAGGGGTCTGGACTGGAGACAGAGATTTGGCAGCCATCAGCATCTTCTTGTGCTCTCAAATAGAAATATGATGCATTTCACATATGAAAGTTAAAATTTTCTACTAGCTACACTTTTTAAAGTTATAACATACTGATAACAAATAAAGTTATATTTTATTTCACCAACTATCCAAAATATTTTTTCAGCATATGGCACTAGTTATATTTCAACTGCTAAGTAGCCATATGTGACTAGTGGCTACTGTATTGTGCACTGCAGAACGGGGGTGGTTGAAGACTTGGAAATGTGTGTTACATGGAAAGTGTAAACTGAGTAAGCAGGGAGGACTAGAACTGGAGCCCTGGATAATAAGAAAACAGCCTACAACTCAGATGAGGAGGAACTTTCAAAAAACTGCAGTAACCGCAAAAAATATGAACCAAAGCGAAAAGCTTTTCATGGAAAAGAGATTGAGTGTAATGTACTAGGAAGTCCAGTTAGGCAAAACCTTAACTGCTGTAGTTACTGATCATTTTAGCAACAACATTTCAGTAGTATTTGGCAACAGAACTTGGGGCATATTCAGATTTTGTGGGACATAAACATTAACCATTTTAGAGTCCCCTTTGAAAGAAAAATATTATGAATACAAAACTGCACAAGCCCCTTATAAAGGCCTAGGAAAAGGCTCATACAAATGAGGGGTCCTGATGTTGAGGCTTCGGTAGATTCACAGAGAATCTGCTCTCAAATGGATGCACAGTTTCAGTGGCAGGTAAGAACACGGAAACTTTTTCAAACATATTTTAAGAAATGGAAGAAAAGAAACTGCGTGGCAACCACAGGTATATTCTGGTTAAGATAAAGGTTCAGATAGAGGGCCAAGCGGCATACAATGCAACACGAGCTAAAAGAGATGAGGGGATAGGATGCCAGAGAGGCAAGAATGGAGCTACAAATGTAACCTCACGTCACTGTAAGGCAGTCCATGATCGTACATCTGCAGAATGTACTCCCTATTGGGTATCCAAAACATAAAAGAACTCTACGTGCTAGATCCTCTTTCCAAGTAATTTAGATTATGCAAAAAGTGTCCCAAGTCTAAATGTCTTTAACGTCTAATTCTTTAATATCTCATTTAAAGACTCATTTAAAAAATCACAGATATCTGAGATTCTGTCAGCCTTTACCCCGTGCTCCTCATCACGTCCGGCCCATGTAACTTTTCCACCATCCTTTCGCATTTACTTAGTTTTCAGAGTTCATAAAAATAAAATAAGATAAAAAAAATCTTCATTGCTCCTCCAACGGTAAATACAGGCTTACATCATGTAACTCCGTTGCAATATTTATTCTCAGAATGAAGCCACAGATCATAGTTCTGTATAATTTAGAAATCCAGCCAAGTGTAACCATCTACAAATTTCTGAGTAAAGCTTTTGGGGACTCACATGAGAAAATGAATGAAAGATTAAAAATGAAGATTCTTTATAGTTTCAAAAATAAAGCTTTCATTTAGACTAGGTCCTTTGCCATATGGGGCCACCTGGCTGCTTACATCAAAATCTTATCACCATGACTACTGAGCTCAAACTTTCCATAATGTCTTTGGGATTCTTATGACATCTCCCAAAATAAACTGTTAAAGCTACACTTCCCAAGAAACGACTCCTATACAAAAACAGAAAAAGCAATTATCAGATTGTCCTTCCATGAACTAGAGGAATAACAAACACAGAGCACAAACATACACTCCAAAGCACAAGCTCCTTCGCTTGAATCAGAATGGCCATGGACTGCTGGTAAGTTTCAACAGTATTCAAACACAAATGAGAAGGTAAAAAAAACCCAATACTGCAAAAACACTTCAGAATATATGTAACAATTATATGTAAATCAACTTATTCAGGCTTCAACCACTAGGAAGTAGGAATCATTTTTTTTTTTTTTAATGAGGAAAAAGGGGCTCAGAGAAGCAAATAACTTGTCCCAGTTTTAGAACGAGAACAACAGAATAAAAAACCTACTGGCTCGGGGTGCCTGGGTGGCTCAGATGGTTAAGCGTCTGTCTGCCTTCGGCTCAGTTCATGATCCCAGAGTCCTGGGATCGAGTCCTGCATCGGGCTCCCTGCTCCTTGGGAGCCTGCTTCTCCCTCTGCCTCTCTCTCTCTCTCTCTCTCTCATGAATAAATAAATAAAAAGTTAAAAAAAAAAAAAAAACCTACTGGCTCACTCACTCATTCATTCATTCATTTGCCAGTACCATGCCCTGAATTCCAATGAAGAGGATAGATTTGTTTTTACAGGAAGGCTATAACAATGCACATGACTTTACAGCCACTGACACACAGTGATACTTATTGATAGCAAGAGTGATCCTCATCTCCAAAAGTGACCAACTTCCTCATTTTAAGAAAAAGTCAAGTGAAAAAAAAAAAAAAAGTCAAAGGATAGCACATTTATTTTTATCTTAGTCTCCCTCATGTGCATTTTTCAGGTTGCAGGTTTTCTCACTCTCCCTTTTAATACATTCAGGCATTTGGTCTTCAGAATGTTACAGCTCATTAACACAAAATTTCAGAAATCCTAAGAGAATAATTAATGGGATAGGATCCTTAGCTATCTCATATACATTTTTAATTTGACACTCAGTGAACAGTAAAACTATTATAGCCCCACCAGTTGTGACATGTAATACCTATGTAAGCTTAACCAAGAAAAACATATCAAAGTCAATGCATTGGGTAAATTATAGTATTCACTCATCAGAGAAGGCCCCAAATCAAAGCAAAATTAATTCCATTATCATGCGCTTTTCAAAGTGAAATTGGAAATTTCAGGCTTAATAACAGTGGAAGCAAGACAAGAGAACAGTCACAAGTAAATAATGTGAACGATACTAATTCTTAACCAAATGCCAAACACATCTGAGAATATTTGGAATGATGGTAATAAAAAAAAGGGGGGGAGACATTTTTCTAATCAATTGTACATAAATGCCAATAAAAAGCCCTCTTTCTAGGTCTGTCTCATATTAGTCTATAGCCGCTGGTATTTATTATAATGGTCAAATACCTTACAACTTGCCTTTTTAATCCTCCAAATGGAAGAAACTGCTCCTCCCAAGGAATGTTATTCCTGAGGGGACCAGAAGGGGTGCTGTGGGGCTCTCCCCCCATCTCACCACCCAGCTGCTCTGTGGTTTAAGTGTCATTGAGTTCTGTGATTTAGTATTACTGTGGAATGTTAACCATTTTGAATTCTTTAGTTGTCTCATTCATGGAAAGGAGAATTGACCAAAGGTATATGGGAGCCACAGAGGCCTTCCTGGTAAGAGAAACATGCTTTTCTTGGTTTATTTGCATTTTAATGGTACCCAATATAATAACTTTCCTCATGATGAGAACACGGCTCTTATGTTAACAGAATTTTCTCAAGAGAGCATCTTGACCCCTGCTCTTAACAATTTGGGATAAACATCTACTATAATCTCCATTCTGGGTATCACCTTGTCCTAGACTCTCTCTTCAAAATAGTTCTTTTGTTATATAAAGTAAATGGACCTAAGTCACACTGTTTCCTAGGATTCATTTTCTGAAAGGTACTCAGTTTTCCTGTGACAAAAATAATTTGTTGAAATACTAAATTTTATGTCTTCCCTTTAATTCCTTATTTTGGAGATTTGGAGTGGCCCATTGAAAGTAATTTTGAGCAGACCTGAGTAGGGAAGGAAGATTTCCTGAGCCTAGAATGGGGACAGAGGTCTGGGGACTGGCACCTTGTTCTCCATTACGGAGGTATCAGGGCCAAGTAGGGAAGTAGGGGAACTGCTGTGTGGGACACAAAAGGAGAGGTCCTAGTTACTATGGCTCCTGGATTCTCAACTTTGCTTAAGATCTCTGGGCCCAAACTGCAGTATTGAATTACCGGAGAGAGAACCAGAAGGAAACAACTCATTTAAAAACGTGGATATCCCTCGAATCACTACCACTGCACTAATCACCAATGACAAGCGGGCCCACATCATTGTCTTACTGGAGTGCATAAACTTGGAGCTCTGCACAACCGCGAAAGAAGGAAAGCACATGAAATTTTTACATGAGCTTGAATTTCCCACCCTGCCCCTGCATTCCACAAATTGGAATTCTGCTTATTACAGAATATGAAGAAATGCAGTATCTTCACTACCCTTAAGTTTATGGAGGGTGACTCAGGATAGCTAACTACTTTGATATTTTTTGAGAGTCTATCAAATACTTGCCATGTTAAGCTCTCTTACGATCCTAGCTTCACAGATAAGGGTAGTGATTTTATAGTAGGTCCACTGAAAGTACATTTTTCCCATTTCACAGTATCATTCTTATGGACACTAGGGTGCTATGACTTACCTTTGACACAAATCTGGCAAATGTTTCGACATTGAGATCTGAGGGATTTTCAACACAATATATTACCTTTGGATTGGTTATATATGAAGATCACAGGAAAACCCTTCCTAAAGCTCTTGACTGAACCAAATTTGACTGTGATAACAACTAAAAAGCAGCTTCTAACCAATGAGACTACTACAAGCCCGAAAAGTAAAGGAGCATCTTCTTGTACAAACAACTGATATATGTGAACAGAAAAATTTTGCCAATAGACAAGAAAGGAAACATCTGCTTCACAATATGCCTCAAACAATAAAAATTACCATTTGCACGGTCTACAAAAGGTTAAGGACGTGGACTGTAGAGTCTTTATGAGAAAAAAGAGCCACTTTCAGAGACTCTGTCATTCAGTATAACTCAGAATGGAATTCCGAAACTATCATAGCACATCATACTGCCGAGCATCAACTATTCTTAATTATTCATATAAAAGCAAAGTTCATAAACTGTGTCATGTTCCAGAGAAAAATGCCTCGGGACCTGAAATAGGTAGTTAGCTGCAAAGACTTAACCAGAGCCTAGCTTTGCCACTTACCAGCTACAGAAGCTTTGCCAAATGTTAAGAACCTTTCTGTACCTCAGTTTCTGCTTCTACAAAATAGGGACAATGACAGTGTCTAAATTTTAAGGTTATTTTGAGGTTGACATAAGAAAATATGTCAGGCACTGTGCTGAGACAGAGTGCCTGGTCCACGGCCCTCAAAATATGTTAAAGAGTGTCGTTGCTAGTGCTATTTATGTTACTCATAAAAAGCTGCAAATGAGAGGTGCCTGGCTCGCTCAGTCGGTGGAGCATGCAACTTGATCTCGGGGTTGTGGGTTCGAGCCCCATGCTGGGTGTAGAGATTACTTAAAAATAAAATCTTAAAAATAAAAACGCTGCAAATGAAAACTCTAAAGTGGCTCTCTCTCTTCTGTGTGTCAACAATGCATTCAACAAATATTTTTTAAGGCACTGATGAGACAAATACATAGGGAATACAGCACCAACTCAAAAGGCAAGCTCCCTCCTCCTGGATCCTTCATTCTAGTGGTGGAATGGAGAATGATAGACAATAGATACACAAGCAAACAGAGACAGCATTCTGCTAAAACATGTTTTGCTATGTTTTAACATAAAGCTATGTAAAACATAAATCTGAAGTGAAAGAGTGACAGTGAGGGCTGCTTTAGTTTGGGGTGAGGAAAGGAGTCTGAAAAGTAAATATTTGATATCCACACAGCAGAGAGCTACCTGCCTAGAGAAGATCTGGGTCAGCAGCTTCCAGGGAAGAGAATATTAAGTTCAGAGGCCCTAAGGCAGAAAGGAGCCCCAGGGACCTTTGGAAGAGCTTCTCTCCCAGAATTATCTTAACGGGGGAGTAGGCACCAAGAGAAACTGTTTTGTTCATATGCAGCATGAATCTTCAGGGAGAGGTTTCTGCCTCTAGTTGCTGTACTGTGAGCCAAGAGTCTCAGTCGAGAACCTCCATCACTTCACACAGACATTCTGTATTGCAGTGGAGTGTGCAAAATGGGCCACCGTGTTTGTTTACTCTACCCCAAACCTCCGCAGCAATCTCACCTTGCCAATAGTTAATATGTTGTTTTCCTTCTCATCATGATATGTACCAGTCATATTTCAGTTCAGGAAATTATTGTTCTGGGACTTTTTCCAGCAAATAATGGGGCAGAATCTATTAAGTTTTCCCCAAAGTCAATTGTTAGAGATGGTTGTCAGGAAGATTTCTGAGGTCAAAAGCAGAAGTCAACCTTGGTAAATTATTTGCAGGGTCACTCTATCTGGACACTGTGGTAAAAAAAAAAAAAAAAAAGCCAAATCAAGAGAGATAGGTTCTACTCTATCTACCCTTTGGCTCTTCTCCTCCCCACTTTCCTGCTCATTTTTAACCAAGTAGATTAGTCCTCACTCAAGACTATGGACCTGAACACCAGAGAGTCCCCATCATCAAGGAGTCATGATAAGCCACTGATAAACTCTAAAAACTTTCTTTCCAGAATGACTGCCAGGATATAGAACTATTGGATGCATCGTCTCAAGAGTCAGCAGGCACTGTATCTAAATGTGCATCTCGTGAGTCTCAGAAGAAGAAAGCAATATTTTTTTTGACCAAAAACAAAGCAGAATGAACTGGGAATCTTACTGACCATTGACAAAGTGGAATCAATTGGGAGCCCTTACACGTGAATCACATAGAAGAGAGACGTCACAACAGGGCATGACATTGCTCCTGAGAGAGAGAGACTGGACATTATATATACTAGAGGGAAATTTTTGTACTTTTCCTTTCCTACAGCTCTTTACTGAAAGGATTTTTAAGGAAGACTAGGCAGAATTGTTTTGCATAAAATAGAGACTGACAGAAGTGCAGGGTTACTAGCCCTTTGTTTAAGATTTTGTGGGGTTTTATTTTTACTGTGTCTCTTTATAGTTTTTCTACCCTGGCTTCCTCCATGTAAGATCATGACACTCATCATATCCTACTGTTATTTTTTATTTTATTTTCTTAAGTAGGCTCCATGCCCAACATGGAGCCCAACCCGGGGTTTTAAGCTCATGACCCTGAGATCAAGACCTGAGCTGAGATCAAGAATCAGACACTTAACCCACTGAGCCACCCAGGCGCCCCTCCTATTGTTATTTTTTAATACAGAGGTTCAACCTGCTAAATGGAGTCAAATTTTCAATATTTCATCCCTGCTTCTGACTTTTGTCTTACAATCCACAATCTCAGGATTAGTGTGGTTCTGAAGGTCCAAAAACAGCTTGGGGAAAAATATTAACCGTTATTACATGAAAGATTAAGTCAAAGAGTCACTTCAGCATTGAAAAGGTACTATAAAGCCATGAACCAAATGGAGTTAAAGTCAATGTTTAGAAGCCTGAGTTCTGCAAACAGTCTAGAGGGGGAAATGTAAATATAGGAAATGATTAATTATCAAAGGTCTTCTGATTAAATGGTGTTTTATTTTAATTTACTCCAATTGCATGGAAAGATACATGTTACTGTGTGATTAGAGAGAACCAGACAAAATATCAATTTCATTATGGTTGCTGCATGCTTGTATACAAAGCCAGTTAAATTACATCTTCCAGGGTCCATTTCAAGGCCTTGAAATAACTAAATGCTATTCCAGGGACAAGAGCATCATAAAGCATGAAGAGCTTGACAAACAGAAAGGATCATTTCCTCTCTTAAGAAAATAACTAAAATAGAGGAACTCAACTGCAGGAGAGTACTAAAAGTGTGCATTTCAACTGAGTTCTTCCAAATATCAAGGTGAACTTATAAAGCCACCTCCTGGTCAAGTATATTTTTGATAGGAGAGTGTTCTGTTGGATCTCAGCCATAGAACCCTCATGCTAACGACAGGCAAATCCTCGCCTGACAATAGTCACATCTAGAGCAAAATAGAGTCATTGCTCACAATCCCTCAAGGACACCCACGTAGTCCCAGGAATGCAGGAGTTAAGAAAGATACTCCTTCCCTCAAGTAAGTAGAAAAAAAAATAATAATGTCCTTGTCTGCATGGATGAAATGGACAATTTTAGATTCAAAACAAAATACACACACACACACACACATATACATATGCATCCGTAGTCTTTTAATGCCATTATCTCGGGTGAAAATACAGCCTTAAAATATCAAAAGTACATTAGACATAGTCACTGTCCTGAGAAGATTATATGTAGTGGGGAAAATATATTCATCATATTGATTATTACATCAGAGAAACTACTGTGATGGTGGTTAATTTTAAGTGTCAACTTGACTGGGCCATGAGATACCCAGATATTTGGTCAAATGCTCTTCTTGGTGTTTCTATGAGGATATTCTTGGGTGAGATTAACCTTTAAATGGGAAGACCTTAACAAGAGATTAACATTTTAGTCAGTAAAGCAGATTGCCTTATAACATGGGTGGGCTTCATCCAATCAGTTTAAGGCCTGAACAGACGGTAAACCGACCCTCCTCCAGGTAAGACAATTCTCTAGGTAACTGCCTTCAAACTTCATCTGCAACATTGGTTATTACTGCCTGACAGCCTTTGAATTGGAACACTGGCTCTCCCTGATTCTCCCTCACTATCAGCCCACCCCTGAAGATTTTGGACTTCCCAGCCTCCATAACCACATGAGCCAATTCCTTACACTAAATTTACATATATTTATTTACTTCATATATAATATATTCATATTTATTTTACTTATATTAATCAGTTGTAATAAATCCTAATTATATTTACATATATATCTTAATATATCCTATTGGTTCTCTTTCTCTGGAGACCCCTAATAAAACTGTGCTCATAATACTAATAGCTAATACTTACTGCATACATACTTAGTGAAAGACACTATTATATACAAAATCTCACTTAATCCTTACCACATTATATTATATTACATTAGTACTATTATTGTCATTTTCCAGTTGGGGAATCTGCGAATCAGAGTTTCAGTATTTTTTCTGTTTCCTCACCTACATGTTGGGGAAAACAATAAAACCTATAGAATAGGGTTGGGAGTGAGTGATAATTAAAAGAATATTTATAAAACTTACAATGGTATCGGACACACAGCATTGTGTGTTTGCTCTTAAAATTAACAGTAGCACTGGTTACAGTATGTTGATCAACATCCCACAGCTATTATGTAGCAAAACTGAATTTTGAGCAGGAGCCCAGTCTCAAAAAGTCCAACTCCTAACTACTCCTCTATGCTACCACTCATTATAGCAAAGGGGATAGGTTGTAGGAAAAGTTCATCAAATGAAATATTTGCAGATCCTTCCCACATGTGACATGAGCAAGATGGGCCATGATTAATTGTGGTGATGGTATAAAAAGCAGCAGCTAATTTCTGAGGTGAACAAGGCCTAGATTATTTAGGGCTTGATAGACCATAACCAGCTTCCTGAATCACACTTGAAAGCAAATTGGCAGCCAGAGCCAAGTGAAGAGCCTTGGTATAATGTGCTCCCTGCGGCTCGCTCACTTAGCACTTTATACCACCAGAGTTTGTTCTACTTGCTTAGTTTAGAAGTCAATAAAACTGTGCACAGAGCTGCTAAGCACACATAAAACACAAAAATGCAACAGTTGAGACAAAAATAAATCAGAGAAAAACAACATTGCCATTCTTTCTGAATCCTCAGGTTCCAGCCAAGGTCCAGAAAAGATCCCACCAACAAAAATATGCCCTTGACATTTTCCTGAAGAGTACGTTTCATGCTGACAAATAAACTCCTTTAGGACAATCATAGTTACACATACTTGGTCGAAACAGCTCCTAGATTTGGTCACTAAATACAGCTGAATAAAGAGCTGCTTGGATACCATGGATAAAAAAACTACAATACCTGAACTTCAACTTTAGCCTCTCCCCCCCCCCCCTTTTTTTTAGGAATTCTTGGGACAGAAAATATGAAAGAATATGGCTTAGAGGGAAATGTATTCAATCATGTGAGCCTTTAATCCTAATATTATGAATCCTAACACAGGAATACTCACCAGGCATACTGCAGTTCTATGATCTCAATTTAGAGCCCTCGAAAATCAAGGAGGAGAAACCTTAAGGTTTGCACCCATCTCTTGGGTACCTCGTGTGCCCAGAGCAGAGATCCCGTGACAAGGGATATTAATAAAAGCATCTGTCCCAAGAGGCAGAGGTATTAACATGACCTTATGACGCAGATCTAAGTTACCCAGATATAACTCTAACCATCAATATATCACATATACTTTTGATGATATATAAGAAAAGCACCTGACAAGACTCAAAGGTAAACTAGCCAATTGCTACAAATAGTTTCAGTGACTGCAAAGTTCAAAGCTTTAGTTCCATTATGACTCAGTCTAATGCTGTTACTTCTCACTGTTTAGAAAGGAAATGTCCTACTTAAGCTGTTACTGTCCTAGTTGTTTTATATGTTCTTATGATTTGGAGTGCGCAAGTTATTAAATTGCCTTGAGCTTTATGGAGTTGTAATGCATCTGATAATCCCTCAGGTTTAAAAGCAATAAGGAGGACACTCAGCCACTTTTGTTTCTTAGCTTGGGGAATCCAAAACCCTCTTCATCAAATGAATTAAGAATACAGAGAATAAAGAGTGACTAAAAATAATGCCAAGGAACCAGTGGATGTCAAACCAACATGGTCAGTTGCCTTAATGTAAGAACTAGGTACCTCTACTTGGTGGAATGGAGATTAATATCCGACCTATGGAGATGTCTCTTGAAAAACAACTGCTAAAAGCATATCATATAGCTAATGAATAAGACATACCATATATATATTCCTACTAGATAAAACTTTAGATTAACTAGAATCTCAAAGTCAAATATGAAGCTGCTAGAGCTTATTAACGTCTGAAATGGGATCTATGTAAAAGTGCAATTAAATCAAAGCAGAATTTAATGAGAAATCAATAGACATCTATCTCTGCAGTTCTTATGATTTCCAAGACATAAAACAGCTTTGACAATTTCATGGTGCCTGTTTGGAGGCGGGTCCCCTGTTTTTTCTCTCTTTCCTACTGTTCTTCCAGCTGTCAAACTGAATCTACCCATAGGCAGGACATGGCCATACCAGGCAATCTGTGAAAATAAATGGAATGAAAACAACAAGGGCAACATCAACAAAACTAGATTAAATTCAGTGAAAATGATATTATTTCAAGCTGATTATGGATATTTGGTGATTATTAATAAAATCTTGCAGACATACAGTGAGTTCCTCAGAGCATTTCCTAGGCACACAAGACTACATTCTCCAGGCTTCTTGCATTTATATGGGGTTATGTAACTGAATTCCAGCCAATAAGAACATGGGTAGAAGAGAATTATATCACTGCTACACTTGGCCCCTAAATCTGCCTGCTTGATCCGACATACTCTTGCTCTTCACTCATAAGCCAGCTGGATAGGGGGATGCAGCTGGATTTCCAAGGAGGCTCTAGAGCACAGACAGAAATACGAGAGGAGGATTCTGGATCCCTGAGTCACCACTTGAAGAACAGCCCAGGTGAGCCTCTCAACTTGCAATCACCACTAATTGCCTGTACTAACATAGCTATTAATATTTGAACTGATTTTAAGATTCCCAACTCTGACCAAAATGTAGGGAGAGTGTGATGTTATGTTCCTAAAAATGAAAGCTAATGTTCATCGAGCATTAAATATGTGTCAGGCACTTCCTAAGTGTTTCCTATACGTTATGTCATTCAGTTCTCCCAAGAATCCTCTATGCTTTATTATCTCCACAACGAAGCTGAAGCTAGCGAGATTAAGTAAACTTCCATGGTTATGCAGCAAGAAGCAGAGCTTGGTCGAAACTAGGCAGTCTCTCTCTGGAGCCTACAGAACAAAACTCCATGGAGTCACTACTCAGTACATCCTAGGAACTACCGCAAGTAACCGAGACACAGAGAATAAGTAGAGTGCCTGACTTTAAGCAGCTTATAGCAAAGTAGAGAAACAATTGAAAGTAAACATTTTGACTGTTTTCACTCTCCTAATCAATTCCCTAATAATTAACTACCTCAATAAAAAAAAATAAGTGCAAGTAAAATAAAAAAAACTTCCAGATAAATGGAATGGCAGCTTTGTGTGAACATAATCACTATTCTTCATTTGACCAAACAGATCCAACTTCTAAGCACCACCTTGAGGCCTTCCCTTCCCTGAACTGCTGGAGGAACCAGCTGAGGAACAGGATCATCTGACATCCATCTCCTGTACCTTGGCAGGACAGGTCTTTGAAGGACTTCTTCATTAAGAGTTCAAGTAGCCTGGGATTTAGTTACATATTAAGTTATCTCTTTAAAAAAAAAAAAAAAGATGTATTTATTTATTTTTCAAAAGAGTAAGAGAGAGGGCACAAGTGGGAAGGGCAGAGGGAGGAGAGAGAAACTCAAGCAGACTCCTCACTGAGCACAAAGCCCGACGCCAGGCTCAATCTCACGACCCTAAGATCACTACCTGGGCTGAAACCAAGAGTCAGACGCTTAACCAACTGCACCACCCAGGCGCCCCATTAAGTCACCTCCTGATTAATTGTTGCCTGCCCATTTGGTAGACTGTTGATAAGTTCAAGGAAACAAATGCTATACTCTTCAGGCTCAAACTGTATTTCCCTAAGTGCTGCAAAAGTCTCTTTGGCTCACCTTAATTGCCACTTTCTTTGCTAATCACACCATCCTGTATTCAACTTGGTGTCTTACAACTGGATCTCCTTTCCTGGTCAATCAAGCTACAGCCAACTATGAAGAGCCACGTCTGATACACGAACGATTATTGCCCAAGGCCTTGACACCAACATCCTTTCCAAATGTTTAATTTTAAATACATAAAAATATTAATTAATTTAAGAGATATTTATGGACTACTGACTACTGACTACTTCCCAGAGACTGTACTAGGAAGTTGCGGAACATAAAGTAAGCAACGACACATTCATTCCCAGCCATCATAGAGCATACAGTTTGGCAATGAATAGACACTAACGAAACAATTCTAATAGCTGCAAACTGAAATTGTGATAACTACTGTGAAGCAGTACGTACCTAACACCTCAAAGGCACAAGATCTAGTACAACAGGATAAGGAGAAGAGAAGTCAGAGACAACAAAGGGTAAGTAGAAACTGATTAGGCCAAGACTGGCAGGAAAACCATTTTATACTGTGGGCCCAGCTTGTGCAGGGCTATGTATTAAGAGAGAGCACAGCAAACGTAAGGGAATGAGAGAATGCAGAGACTGAGGCAAAAGTTAGGAAAAGACACAGTTGGTAAGGTGGGCAAAGGCCAGATCACATAGGGATTCAAAGCTTCTGTTAAGTATGGGGAGACAGAGAAGGTTTGAAACAACCCTAAAACTGCCCCCAGAAATATACCACATAGCTCTCAGAAAACTGCTGAAATCCATATAAAGTGAGGTTACCCTTATTACCTGGGGGAGCTACCCAGAGGCATAACTGACTTGTTATTTATGCACACCCTGTGGGCAGTTTTTCCTACAACAGGAGCCATCTAATTAGAAAAAGTGCTGTGAAATGGATCTCTGACTTGAGCCGAAGTGATCAATGATACCAACTAGTCCCTGGAAAGCATTCAGGTCAGCTTCAGCCAACCTGGCCAAAGCTGTTACAGATGATAGAGGTGCCCCAGACTTACTCCTGTTGGGCTAAGGCACCGTAGATACAATCACCAATACATCCTGCTACGCCTGAATTAATGCTAAACCAAGTGGAAAGGTCAATACAGAAACTTAAAGAGGAAGCCACCAGGTTTTCATTGACCTTGATGTTTTATGGGATTTGTTCAGTTAGCTAGGTTTGGGACCCTGGAGAGTATGGTTGGACCCCTGGAAGATGAGGTTGGCCTCACCACACTGCTTGGAATCCTGTTGATAGTAGTCTTAATTAAATACTCTATGCAATGAATTAATTAAACAGATTCGATGCAGCTTCTGTTGGCCAGAGTAGAATAGCCCATGGTGCGGCATACTTACGGGACAAGTCTCCAGAAGCCAATAGGAAGCAGAAATGTGGGATAGATATTATTGGGAAACAATTTTCCACAGATCCTTCATATTTATATACATCTTGCAAGCAGAGGCACTAACAGCTTTTGTTCTAGACCATCTTTTCAAGGATGCTTGTGTAGAGAACAGCCTTAGAAGACAAACACTCTCTCTCACTCTCTCTCTCTGGAGCAAAACGTAAGTTTACTGTCCAGTATAATAAAGATAATGACTCTGTCCAAGGCAAAGGTCAGGCAGATTTGCTTAGAGGATATTATAAAAGATTCAGTTTCCGTAATTTTAGTTGGGTGCTCCTTTAATATAATGCAACCCACTGCATGTGCAGACCTCGTCTGACCCTCTTTGCATTGCCCTGTGGGAACAGGGGCTGAGAAGACTAGTTACAAGTGTGAAAACTCGACGGCTATGGTTGTAAGAAAACCCTTTGTATCTGAATCAGGAGTCTTGTGCCTTTTGCCAGCAAACATGAATTGTGGCAGGCTAACTTATTAGCTTGCCAAATACAGTAAAATCTCAGACTGTTCACATTTCTTGACAGTCCTAACCATCTCAGGTAGGCATTTTTCTGATGAGGTTCTACCAAGAAAGTGTAGTATCTTAAACTATTCATTTAATTTTCTGATTGACCAAGCTATTTCAGTTGTGCATCCAGGTGTGATGCCTGGGTAATCTGTGCCCCTGGGCTTGATTTCAAATATTCTTTTCCAGACACTCAGTGTTAAATATGCCAAATTCACTTATTTATTCAAAGACAATTGTTTTATTGATGATCACTAATCCCTTTATGAGCCAACTAGTACATGAGATTTCCTTAACCATAGGGGTTGGCATGTGGCCTAAGTTGTTCCAAACAGAATAAATCCTAAGGCTCCCATTCTAGGGCTAAGAAAGAACATTTCCTACATTTTCAGATGGAGTGATATAGGCTATGAGGCCTAGAACTAGGCCAGCCATTTTCCTACAAGAGAAAGTATTCCAAAGAAAAGACAACTCAAAAATAAATACACAGATAAGATAATTACAGATAAACATTCTGGAGTTGAGATCAAATCTGCCTAAGGAGAACATATTGCTGGACTTCTTCTGATTACAGGAGAGAAAAAAAAAAAAAAGGCCCTTAATTAAAACAATCTGCAGTGCATTTTCGGAAACTTGCAACTGTTAGGATGCTGATTCATACGGTCCATCCGGCTTTAGAACACACCTTCATAACCACTAAACTGTACTGGCTCTCACTTGTACCACTGCCCAGCACCCAAAACCTAGGACTTGTGAAACACTACAAGAAATCAACAAATGGGAAGGGAAGGAGCGAGAAGGGAGGAAGGGGAGGAGGGGAAAAGACAATAAGCAATAAATAATTATCTCAAAGTTGTTTTTTTTTTTTTTGTAGAAGTTATGAAAGAAATAGTCTTCCACTGTCCAAGGCCACTGGCATGAAAATGATTCAAATCTGATACACTGATAAATAACTACTAAGAACAAAGAAGGATAAAATAAACAAAACAAAAAATCACTGAAAGCTATCTAAAGTTTTTGGCAAAGGCATAAACAGTCTTCTAGCTATTAATATGGTCATCAGACATCCAGAAATAGCTATCAGGATCCAATAAGTACCTGGGGAAGATATCATAAAAGGCATCCTGATAGGACTGTGGGCTAATGAGTTCAATCTTTATCCTTCAAGTCAGATGTTTTAATTGGGGACACAGAGATGATAGATGTGGTCTCTGAACACTCTGAGACTATGATTACAATGTGCGTGTGTGTGTGTGTGTGTGTGTGTGTGTGTGTGTGTGTGTGTGTACACACACTGGGGAAGGATCTACAGCTGTCTTTAAATTCTAAAAGGGGTCCGTGAATTAAGGAATGTAATGAAATCTGTTGGGAGTATCTGTAGGGGGATTTATCTGCAGGTATGCTTTGGACAGATGAGTCTGGTTCTGGGACTGTATATACATTGGGCAGACAGTACATAATACTAAAGGAAGGGGTATCAAGTAAGAGACTATGGGAAATGCCCAGACTATGAAGGATACAAGACAGCATGCTAAGTCAACACGGGAAGAATTTCTGATGAATAAAACTAATAGGCAGCAATACCCTTGCCATAATCATGTGTATAACCATAATGGGTCCATGAACATGTATAGATTTTAAATCATCAAGGATACACATACAAGGAATAGCATTATATACGAATAATTTTCTGGTAAATCTCTGGATTAATTTCAATTATCACTGAATCTGAAATTTATTTTTCATTTTGATAAATGTCTTACAGTTTGCAGATTATGCTAAGTATTTCTGGCTAGTAAAGTTTCAATCACAGAAGTAACCTGCAAAAAGGTTGCACAAGGCTATGTGAGTGCAAAGAAATGTGAGTAAACGATCTTAGCCAAAATAATCCAAACTATGCTTGTATGATAGTGACTTACAAGAAAAGAATCATTATACAAAAGGACAATACACAAATGAAAAGATGGTTCACATTACCAACAATAAAGAAAACAAAGTCTTTTATAGCAAAAAATAATAAAAATATTACAGTCTGATAATACCAGGTGTTGACAAGTTGACCAATTCTTGCACTACTAGTGGAAGAAAAACTTGGCAAGACAATTCTAGAGAGCAATGTGTTAACACCTAGTGAAGGTAAAGATATGCATTCCCATGATAGGCAGAATAATGGCTTCCCCAGTGATATCCACCTCTTAATCCCTGAAACCTGTGAATATATTACATTACATGGCAAAAGAGATTTTCCAGATTTGATTAAGGATTGGAGATGCAGAGATTATCCAGATGGACCCAATGTAATTACAAGGGTCCTAATAAGAAGGAAGTAGGACAGTCAGACAGCAAATGTAGCAAAATGATTTGTGAAGTTGAGCAGTGAGTGTGCAAAATCTTGATATTCCCTTTCCTTTATGCATTGCTGACTTCAAGAGTTTCAGACCCAATATTCTGCTGCAAATTCCCCTCACCAGACCGCCCCCCCAAACCAGTCAAATGTTCCTGGAGATCTATCAGAAAACAGAGCATTGCTTTTCTGACCTTTTTTTAGATCAGAAAACTACATAAAAGTAGCAGACACTAAAGAGAAAATATTTATAAAGTCCTCTATATCCAGGTGCTAGAAATCAAAGAAAAGAGTTCAAGGAAATACAGATTTAGGAGGCCTTATAAAAAGTGTACAAGGCAGGTCCTTCTCAAATTTTGGGGCTCAGGAGGCTTGTAAACCCTTAAAATTTACTGAGGACCACAATGATCTTTTATTTCTATGGGTTGTATCTATCAACATTTACCTATAAGAATTAAAAGTGAGAAGCATTTAAATATTTGTGAATGCATTTTAAATAACAATATTATGCCCATGGCATGTTTAAAAGTATATACACATCTTTTGTGGAAAAAGAAGTACATTTTCTAAAACAAAAATAATTAGTGAGAAGAGTGGCTTTGTTCTCCATTTTTTAAATCTTTTTACTGTCTGGCTTGATAAAAACCAGCTAGATGCTATTGAGATATATTGTTTTTGTTGAAGTATATAAAGATAATCTAACCTCACATAAATAAATAGTTGCAAAAGGGAAGCTTTTGTGGACCTCAGAAAGACTTGGGGGACCTCCATGGGTCCTCAGACCAAAGTATGAGAACCACTGGTCAAGGCAGTGGTTCCTTATGCTCAAAAGCTGAACAAGTATTTGATCAAAGTATAATGATGTTACAGTAAGAACAGGCTAAAACTTATCTAGTAACCTGATTACTCAAACTATAGAACACCAAAACTATACTTTTCACCTGTGCCACAAACTCATCTTGAAGCTTGAAAGATAAAATTTTTTGGACAAAAACAAGGAAGTGCTACTTTTATCATTAGAAAACAGATTTAAGCTTGAATAAATAGAATGTGAAAAGATAAACATTTTTTAAGGAATTAGATCATTTTGACTCAATGGACTTTGAAATACTAATAAGTGATAAAAAAATACTAATAGGTGACTCATGATGGCTAAGAGAATAGAGTGACATTTCAATCCATAAATGTTCTATACCCAAAAGAAGCGACGATGTCCTAGACAAGTAAAAAAACATATATTTATTTCTTCATTTTACCTACTATTCACTTTCTGTGGAAGAGAAAAATCAGGGAAGAAAAGGAAAATCAAAATACCAAATTATTTGCAATGCTGTTATAGAACTTTATGACTAGTCATGTTTTAGACAATACTCATTTGCCACAGAAGGTATCATTTAAAGGAGTACTCTCGGGTATCTGAATAAGGTTATTTCAGTCCAGAAATCAGTCAATGAGATTATAGGAGAAGTAGTAACAATAGCAACCACACCACTATTCCCTTCCTTGGTACTTTCAGGGGTGTACAGGGAGAATCGTAAGTAAAGCTCAGCAATCACAGAGAATCATAATTAAGGAACAGCTACAAGTTCATAGTCCATTTTCATCCTTTTAGCTTACAACCCACAGTACCCAAGCAACATTCTCAGGGCCAGATCCTAATAACTCCTCATAGAAATACAAGAGCCCAAGGCTTATTGCTAACATAACTAACCTGAAGCTTATCTGATAAAACTCCAGAAGAGATAGGGTGAGGGCAGGGAATTTTCACAAAATGGTGGCCCCTTACTCTGGGAGAAATTTAACTCTATGTCAACAGCTCCAACATATAAGATTCTTGGTTTAAATATCAGTCGTGTAACACTGCCAGAAAATAAATGCAATTACTTTTCTGCAAATTAACAATCTAAAAGTCAGCCATAGATTTTTGAATGAGCTTTTTTTAGCCTTTTAAAAATCAAGAAATTAAGTTGATGAAATGTTAGCAGTAGCTAAATATAAAAGAATAAGCTAAAGAAAAGCATCATTTTTAGCATCATAAGTTAAATTAGTAAATTAGCAAGGCTGCTAGATATACACAGTAAATTTTCCCAGCATAATTTGTATCTAGCATAGGACAGGTCCAGTGCATCTTACGGGAATCTGCCATGATTAGCACAATCTTCCAACTTTCAGATTCATGTGTTGATAGCAACACTGTAAATTTAAATTCTGGAACAATACCCAGAATTTTTTGTTAACGGAAAACCAAGCATAAACCCTGAAAGATAGAGGTCTCCTCCCTCTGTGGTTAATGCACATTTTGCATCTCAATAGTTTTGACAACAGATTCTTGGAGTACTTCTTTGGCCTGGCTCTGTGACGCCAGTTCTCAAAGGCGATATGTATTATCAGCACAATGGGTGGGCAATTTTCAAAAATACCTTAAACCAAAGAGTAAAATATGATTCAGTTTTACGTTAAACAAATATTTGACACCTTGCATCCTGAAGAGGGAAAGAAAGTCATAAAACCATGTGGCATACTATAGGAACGTAGGACTACAACATCCAATAAACTATCATTATCTGTAATGACTGAGATCAGATTTGTTGCAGAATTCAAAATTTTTCAGATATTAGGAAGGTGTAATATTCTATTACACAACTCTGGGGTGGGGGTGGTTAGAGTAGCAAGCTACAATCAAACACCTTAATATCCTGTAGTAAAAACATAGAAAAGGGGCAAGTGGGTGGTACAGTCGGTTAAACGTCTGACTCTTGGTTTCAGCTCAGGTAGTGATCTCAGGATCATGAGATCGAGCTTCACATCAGGCTCTGCACTCAGCATGGAGTCTGCTTGAGTTTCTCTCTCCCTTTCCCTCTGCCCCTACCCTCCCTAAGCTCTCATTTGCACTCTCTCTCTCTAAAAATCAAAGAACAAAAACAACATACATTAACTGGAATAAAAGCTATAAATAGCCTCACATCCATTCGGGTTAAATATTATAATTAAATAAGAAAAACAAATTTTTAATTTTTTATTGTTATGTTAATCACCATACATTACATCATTAGTTTTTGATGTAGTGTTCCATGAGTCATTGTTTGTGCATAACACCCAGTGCTCTACGCAGAATATGCCCTCTTTAATACCCATCACCAGGCTAATCCATCCCCCCACCCCCCTCCCCTCTAGAACCCTCAATTTGTTTTTCAGAGCCCATCATCTCTCATGGTTTGTCTCCCCCTCCGACTTACTCCCCTTCATTCTTCCCCTCCTGCTATCTTCTTCTTCTTGAAAAACAAATCTTTTACACCAATCAAGAAACCCTTGAATTGCATGCAAACACTGAAGAAAAAAAAAAGGCAAAAAAAGTGAAAACAAATATAATAGACAAAATAAAAAGGTCTGAGCAAAAATTAAATGATATGAGGCAGAAAAGAAGAAAGAAAGAAAGAAAGAAAGAAAGAAGGCAAGTGGAGAGATAGGTTCTTGCTTTCATGGTATCAACAGCTAGAAGGAACTTTTAAGAGTTCATGGCCAACATACCCACAAGCAAACTGATCAAGATCATACAGGTGGCTAGTGAGAGAGACACTAAAGAGAATTTGAGCTGGTTCTTTAGTTTGTTTTTATTGCCATCCTAGTAAGTAGAATGTCATTCAGTGAATGTCCAAAAACCCTCATGCCTGGAACCTGTGAATATGTCACATGGCAAAGGGGATTTTGCAGATGTGGTTAAGGTTACAAACTTTAAAATACAGACATCAGCCTGTATTATCCAGGTGAGCCAAATCTAATAATACAAGCTCTTAAAAACAGGGAACTTTGTCCAGCTAAAGTCAGAAAGATGTGATGTGTGAGGGAGACCTAACCAATCGGTGCTGAGCGTGGAGAGGAGAAAACGGAACGCGGAAAGCATTTGAAAGAATGCTGACAGACTCCAGCAGCAAAGACTGGCTCTGGGCTGACAGCCAGCAAGGAAACAGAGACCTCTGTCCTACAATTGTAAGGAACGGAATTCAACTAAGGGCAAGAATGAGTTTTTAAGCGGACCCATCCCCAGAAAGGAACATAGCCCACCCAACACCGTGATTCATCAGTCTTGTGAGACTGAAAGCAAAGAACCCAGCTGAGCCAGACTGTAACCAGATTTCAGTCCCACAGAACTGTGAGATAATAAATAGATGTTGTTTTAAGCCACTAAATCTGTGGTAATTTGGTACGGCAGCAAAAGAAAACTAATACAGCCATCCCTGTGAAAAACAATGTTGGCCAACTCCAGTTGGTGGTTGGCTGTAGAGAGCGAGCCGCCGCATATATGGGCTCACAGTGAAGTTACACAGAAGAAAGCAACCGGGATGATTAAATCTGGCCATAGTAAAGTGCAATTTAAATATACCAAAATATTTTTTATGGATCGTCTATTACCTGCTGGCAAAGAGTACACTAAAATTAATAGAAATGATTATTTTTATTATTCAAAGTCAAAGCTCCACTTTTCTAATATCTATGGTATTACCATCAGTAGGAATTATAACATCATGATTCTTTCAAACAGATTTGTAAAATTGAATGGGGAGAGAAATCTCTCAGTGAAAAGCATGTATATATGCATGTATCAAAGATAAAACAATGTAGTATAAAGGCAAAGGTCTTTCAAACTGACTTACTCTTCAGTAAACATTCAAATATCATTTAGCAAGTGATTAGATATTTAAGTATATTATTTATGGAAGATGAATGCCATTTAAATGAGATGTTGACAATAATTTGTAGTTCAAGGCATAACTAAATTATGTCTCAACACGCATGAATTGCCTAGAGTTTTATTTTCATTTAGTGAATTTTAAAACACACATAGAGGATTATATCAATAATTATCTCATTATCTAACAGCCCTGGCTTATCTTCCTATAGTTTAAATCATACAAGCCAACACGGTTTAGGAATATTGATCTCTCCTTAGATGTTAGACCTTAGAAACCAAAACTGGGGCGCCTGGGTGGCTCAGTCATTAAGCGTCTGCCTTCGGCTCAGACCCTGATCCCAGGGTCCTGGGATCGAGCCCCGCCTCAGGCTCCCTGCTCGGTGGGAAGCCTGCTTCTCCCTCTCCCACTCCCCCTGCTTCTGTTCTCTCTCTCACTGTGTCTCTCTCTGTCAAATAAATAAATAAAATCTTTAAAAAAAAAAAAAGACAAAGGAAAAATACATTGTTCATACTCCTTTGGCTGTTTTTCTAAAGAGTCTATAAGCACCAGTTAAGCAAAATGAGTATTACTTTATAGAGACTGCACTCATGTTCAAGGTTCAAACACCTTTTATAGAAAGGACTATATTTAACCATTTTCAGGACTATAGGCATAAAAATTTTCAAAGTTCATAGAAATAAAAATATTCGGTAGCCAATCATATTATATTTTACTTAATAGAACCTGAGTGCTGTATAACTGGAGTTTCTATTACTTCTCAAGTGTAGTGTCATAAAATTCATAAAGGACTCTAGCAATATTTTTAAAAATATCAAAATCATATCAGGCCTCTTAAGATTTTTAAGACTTTTTCCTAGGCATGTTTTACTTCTTGTAAGTTATAAATTCCCTTATAGCAAACCTACACTTTCCAAATCAAACTGATCTTTTTCAAGCATATTCAGAGTAGGAATTGTCTTCCCAAAACTGGCTATGCAATGTACAGCCCTCCTTTCTTAAGTCTGTCGAAGTAGTATGTGCCTGTAAATTTTTAGTTACATTTGTTTTTGTTTTTTTATCTAAGTCATTAAATTAAACTTATTGAAATAGAAAGCTAGAAAATCAAAATGAAAAATTTAAGCCTAACCATAAAATGCTGGGTATATGTGTTAAAATGTATTAATATATATTCAGAATATGAGGGAAATGTCATGCCCATATTAAGAAAAACATTTAACTAGCAATATATATGGACATTCAAAGGATATTTAGTAAGTATAGCTATGTATTCAATAAAGGAGAGTAATTGATAAAATCCAGAAAGCAGCCTCATTCTAATAGCTAAATTTGTGTTAACCCTGCATTATCACATAGTTTATGTTTGGCATTTATAATATATTTCTTCTGAGTTGATGCACCTAACCAACAAAATGGGTCACATACCTCATTCCATGATCTCCACCTGCATATGTGATTTTCCTGAGTAAAACACCAACCTAAAAGGTTTAAAATATCTGCCTGAGTAATGGTCATGTTCTTTTCCCTTAAAGACCGGGTAAGGGCAACTACCTAAAAATAGATTTACATTCCCCTGCAAATGAGCATCGGTCCAAAGGATGAAACTGGACAGACTTAAAAGAGAGCCACAGAAAACCAAGAATATTAAGAAAAGATGATGACCCCCCCCAACTATCCCTGAGGCTGATTTATACTGATTCGGAAAAATAAAAATTATATTTTTGCAGACTGACCTTTTTCTAGGATTAAATTAGTTCGAAGCAATCTATAAGGTTTGATATTTTCTGGGCCCTTAAGGTAGTTTACAGCTATAGCAAATGTGTACTTTTGCTTAAAGCTAATGGTAGCCTATCTCAGAAAACTAAAAACCTGCCCGTTTCAGACTGAGAGAAGTTTGCATCACATTAATCACTGTCTTCCCGAAAAGCAGCCCAAATATGAGTTGCTCAGGTATAGCAACACATTCATTAATCCTGGTATAGAGCACAGCATCAAATGATAACCTGGCATTTATTTTTCATTTCTCTCTACCCCATTAAAGCAACAGACACCTTACATTGTTAGTACATAATTTTTTTCACATGAGAATGTCTTACAGAGAAATGCATGTAACAGCAAAGGAGAGAGGAACCAGCTTTTTATGGCATGAAGCTCAATGACAGAATGAAAACTAGCATTATGTAAGTGAAAAGTAAAATGCTGGAAGAGCAATTGGAAGATGATTACAGAAGTCGCAGACACTCGCCTCTAAATTTCATCATGTTGTAGCTCATAGACTTGAAATCTCATGCAGCTGAAGGTTAAAAATGGGGGCTGGGACCATGAAAATGCTCACTTGATGAAGCTATTCAGAATCCAGGATGGTCGGATAAATCCAAGATTCTCATGACCCCTGGCAGCATTCACATCTCATCAAGGCGAGGAATGTCCCGTTGATGGTTTGGAGAGCATCGATCACGTCAGCACAGTCTGCCCTTGCTATAAACCATCTCTGTGATTTATAGGCATCGGCAACCTGACGGTGCCCTTTCAGCTCTGCTGGGCGCGACAGGAGCCTCCCGAGTCATTTCGGCAAAACAAACTTACACTGGCTGTTCAATCCCATATTTCTGTGAGCTGCATTCTCATTATCTCACACACCTAGAAAGGATTTGCCTATAAGGTTTCAGTACCTTTCAAGACCCATCTCTTCCTTGTAAGGAGCTCCTGAAAAACATATCACAAAATAATCCTGTAGTCTCTTTTGCAGTCCTGTATGCGTAAGATAGAAGTCTGGAGTTTCATTTTTGTCAAAGAACTTGAAAAAAAAAATCAAGCCTATTTTATAGATCACCATCACTGACCTACTTCCATTGGGTACAGCCGCTCCCTCCTTAAAACCAAATGAAAAATTCAGTGGCCCCTGAATGCACACAGGGCTAAGTTCTAATTCCTTGAATGGACATTTTGGCCCCCCACAATCCAGCAGGGTTTCTCAACCTCACCACTGATGTTTTGAGCTCGAAGATTATTTGTTATATGGGACTGTCCTATGGATTGTACAATATTTAGGAGCATCTTTCACCCCACCACCACCACCTAGATGTCAGCAGCCCCACTTCACCCCTCCAATTACAACAGCAAAAAAAAAAAAAAAAAATCACCAGACAGTGCTAAATTTCACCCCCCATTGAAAACCTCTGACCGAGCCACAAACCACCTTTCCAGGAATCTTCCTCCCAGTAGGCCCCCACAAAAAGCCTCTGATCTATCTCGATTCTCAGTTGTATTCTAGAATATGACTTGGACATTCTCATTTGGGTACTTTGCCAGAGTATCCTACCTGTATCTTCTTCAAGTTCCACCTTATATTCCCATTTCTAAAAGTTTGTTTTGTTCTGTTTTTTTCTGAACATGTCAGTTTGAATACTGGAGTTTATTTTTTAAGGATCTTCATTTGACCCCTGTAGTACATTTAGTTATAATTATGACTTCAGGTAAGCCTCCTTAATCTCTAGCCTGTTTATCATAATTTAATGAGGATGATATCTAGCCTGTGTACCTGGTGATTGTGAGAAACAAATGAGATGATATACATGGAAGTACTTTGACAATGTTAAAACACAAAAGAAATGTAAGGTATTATCAGTAAATCATAAAATGCCTTCTGCTCTTTCACTTTTCATAGCTCTTGTTATGTTAGGACTGCGATTTATGTGTTCACATCCCTATCACACCTTCATTATGTGAAGACAAAGAGGATTCCCAGATTTTGAGTTTTCGATAATAACCAGGACAATTTGGCACACAGTAAACATTTTTTAATTGTTTAATTAGCTTACTTCCTTCATTACAACATTGTGATTGCAGGAGAAGGTAATTTACCTTTACATTCCATATCTTCCTATGGTCATCAATTACACATGAAAAAGTTCCATTTGGTACAAAAGACTGTTTTGACTACTCCATCATTCCTCCCCCACCCCCAAAATAAAACCAATCTGGTATTTCATTAGGAGATCTGAAACCAATTCTGAAAATTTAGGAAACAGCATTAAGATATATTTGAAAGAAGGAAGGAAAGTGAAAATAATCAGGATGGGGGTGAGGTAATTAAGTGCTAATTCACTCTCCCCCTCTTCTATCCTAACACAGCGAACAGCAAACTTGCACCCTTTCCAACTTCTGGCCTCCTTTGACAGTGACAAAGCGGTTTCTATTTTCAAAAGCCTCCAAAGTCATCAATAATTATGGCTCCAAAGCTGAACTATCTGCAGAATCCCTATCACAGTCACGTGAATATCTTCATTATTTGAAAATGGATTTAATATTTGTTTACAGTCAAGTCATTCAGACAAAAGTTAATGAATGAGGTCGATACCAGTGTGCTTAGTAAAAGTTAATTAGTAAAGTTAAACAGTATGATTAAAACTCTGTATGTAAGATCCCAAAATAGTGGCAAAAAATGTTTGAGGGTCAACTGGGTGGCTCAGTCAGTTAAGCATCCAACTCTTGGTGTTCGCTGAGATCAGGATCTCAGGGCTGTGAGATGAAGCCCAGCATCAGGCTCCTAGCTCAGCACAGTCCGCTTGAGATGCTCCTTTTCCCCCTTCCCCCACCCCCATGCACATGCACGGCTCGCTCGCTCTCTCAAAAAAAAGAAAAAAAAAGTTTGAGATAGTGGCAACTTGTTGAAAAAGTATGTGACCTTCCATGTGATAATGTTATAGCCATATTCATTTGTATGATTTTTGATACTTCATTATAAAAATAATTATAGTACATAGAAGCCAGCACTCCCATGGGAAAAAGCAACTACTAGTCATAAGCATCACCTTTGAAATATAAATAAAATGATATGGAATCAATCCAACTGTGTTCTGCATTTTATGTATAAGTTTATTTCTCAATAAGGTATATTTTAAGTAAAACACAAATGCAATTGGATCATTAATGCTTTTGAAGGAGCTTTTAGTAAATACTATCACAGAACATGGGTGTTTTTTTCCTAATTTGGACTATGAGTAACATAAAATTCCCATTGAATTAATTTACTCAAAATAGACAATAACCAATACAGATTGTAAATAAGCAAAGTGGATTTATTTAAAAATCTTTACTATCTCTAATCTTGAAATGTATCTTTCAGAAATAAATGTGCACTCTAAATATGGCACCTATATTTCCTGCTTGCATTAAGCAGTGAATACTCATGGGTGCCCATTTCAAAAACAGACCATAGTTCACTGCAAACTGTACTCCCAGCATCATACTGGCAAAGGTTGGGAAACTGTCTGAGTTACAGATCGGGTCTGTATGTAAACATATAGAGATACTCTTGTGGTTTATAAGTTCCATCTAGGATAAGAGCCTTTAAAAAAAAAATCAATGTTTCCTAATTGATCCGCTAGAAGTTTCATCTTGACAGTGAAGAGTTGAGTCAGTGGTTGATTTAATTCAGCACTTTAGAACAGTGGACCATGATTCAGATGGGGTTAGAAAGAAATCTATTGAGATTTAGAGTTGGATTTCAGAGGCTGTTTGATTTCTAAAGCAGCAAACTTGACAGCTAATTGATAACTTGGCATTGGAGATGAGTTGTAAAGTTAGGCCGATTTCCTTGGAGTTAAAGAGAGAGGCCATACAAACCCATAATGGATCTGAACAAATTCATTTCAAAAATATCAGGATATGAAAACTAAGTCATTTAAATCTGTGCAGATCCAATGAGGGAGAAAAGGTACTTTTTTAACCCTATAAGGTCAATTTTTAAACTACTCATCTAATGGTCTATTTAGACTCTTGAAAGGTAATGTTTAATGGCTTTCTGTAGTGCTTGGCTCAATGTTATCACATTCACTAAAGCCATAAGAATGCCTTATGACACCTCAATATCAAGAATTAAGAAAGATCTAATAGTCTAAAAGTGCTTAAGAAAGAAAAGAGCAAGTTGTGGTGCTCTTCTTATATAAAATAAATTGTTTTAGCTAACAAGAACCCCAAACTCCCTTTTCACCCAAAAAGTATAATCTTCAAGTCCAAACTGGCTACATATTAGTATTATCAAGGGTCTTATCAACCCATTAGAGACTACCTATATTCAATAGAGTACTGAAAAAAACTGGTGAACATAAGGAATATTCTGTCTGTAATTTATCCTGTCTCCTCTAGACATAAAGATTATTTTCTTTCCTGGGAGCAAAATCTTTAAAGGAAAAGTCTTCTGATACAGAAGACAGGAACCCAAGGTCAAGGGAAATGAACCCAATGCAAAAGGCTCGAACTAGTGTAAATAAAATAAGCACTTGCATTTCCAGAAACCTTGTCCAATTCTGAATACTTCCATAGTTTAGGGAAGCAAATGACTGTCACAAACTTTTTAAAAGCTATTAATTTTTTTTATAAAAGCTATTAATAAAAGCTAACATGAATAAATCCATTACCCAGGCTCTTTTCTAAGTTATTTACAACTCTTTAACTCTCCAAACAACAGATTAAGTGCTATTAAGGCCTCCAAGGTCACACAGCTAATCAGCGGCAGAAGTAGGCTTAGCCACTACCATGTACTGCCCCTGTGAAAACAAGCAACTGTATAACCATAAGAAAAGAACAGAGTCCAACCCTCTCTAAATTAGAAAAGGCTAGTAATCACAAGCAAAAGGTTTATACCCTAACAACGAATACAGATGGCAACCCCATTTACAAGGGAGACCTTAGGAAACAGTTTTCTGGGGATTAAATCTAAGTAACAGCTATCCCTAATTCCTCTTTGGAAAAGTCAGAAAGGATAACTGATGTACTTACTGAATACCTACTAAGTGCCCAATACTGCCAGGTATTGTGGGGAACGAAATAGAAGTCAAAGGCATGTTATGGACCCCACAGGACATTAACAAGGCTTATTCCAAACATGTTGCTAAATATGCAAGAACAAACAAGGACAGAAATAATTACGGAATAAGCTCATAGGTAATGAAGTACAAATAACTGCAGCACAAACAGCAACCACTCTTAAAAAAAAAAAAAAATCCAGTTTCTACTTTGGAAGAGCAATGCAAAGTTGTGAAAGTTTACATTGACCTATCTGCAATTTACAAGATCCCACACAAGCTATATTAAGATATCAAAAAAAAAAAAAATCTGGGGCACCTGGGTGTCTCAGGCAGTTGGGTGTCTGCCTTTGGCTCAGATCATGATCCCAGGGGGTAGTCTGCTTTTCCCTCTCCCTCTGCCCCTCCCCCCTGCTTGTGCTCTCTCTCTCCGTGCTCTCTCTCTCCTCGCTCTCAAATAAATATTTTAAAAAAAGGTATCAAAAAATCCTCTTCAAACAAATGTTAATAGACAATCACAGAGAATTACAACCATAGGGATCAATAGGAAAAGAACATTCTTATTTTAATTTTTTTTTATTATGTTATGTCTAGGGTTATTTTAAATGTGTATTGATGTAAGATTTGAGCCAACTTAATAGTGGTTATTTTCATGGCTTTCCCGGCTTTTCTCACCTCTTCCATCCAAATGGGACAGGTAGGGAGTGAGTGCAGAGGATAGTAAGTATAATTTTAATGAACAGCTTGTTTCTATAAGGAGTCTACAAGCTGCTGAGGAGGTAGTGAAAATAGAGCTCCTTCTTCCCTCCCCCCACCCCCCTACCCCCACACTATGCAGACTGCTTAGAATTTTGCTATGGAAAAATCAGAGAAAAATTAACTTCTGCCTGAACTGTTCTACTTCCCCCATTGAGCACACAAGCCAGAAAATTCCCACTTATCCACTATTTCTATCTTATTTAATAGCACCCCAGCCATTGTCTCCTTGGCCCAGAGAAAAACAGACTCATGGATTCCCCCCACCCAGAGTAAATGTTGAATTTAGAGTTCTTCACCAAAGCAAGCTACAATGCATTGTTGTGGCCCAGAAGCAATTATGGTGATACAGGAGGCTAGGGAGTTTGCGTAAATGTGTCATGACTATGGTCAATCCTCAGGCACTAGTGTCAATCCTCAGCTAATCGCATACCCCTCTCAGCATCTTAACATCCCAAATCTGAAGTTTTGTCTGAAAATTCAATCAGTAGGCCTGCTGTGAACTTTAGGCAACGATTACCATTTAAAAATGAACAACTGGGGCGCCTGGGTGGCTCAGATGGTTAAGTGTCTGCCTTCGGCTCAGGTCATGATCCCAGGGTCCTGGGATCGAGCCCCACTTCGGGCTCCCTGCTTCTTGGGAGCCTGCTTCTCCCTCTGCCTCTCTCTCTGTCTCTCATGAATAAATAAAATCTTTAAAAAAATTAAAAATAAAAAAATAAAAGTGAACACCTGCAAAATCTGTAAAGTTTTCACTCTTTTTGGACCTACATCTCAGCTCTTGGTGAGGACCCCAGCCCTTTGTGCCAATGTGGAACAACCAATGGATCATGCTCCAGAATATGTGTGATACAAAAACCTTTACATTCATTCCTCCTCCATTTATCAAAACAACTACAGATTTATTTTGCCATCAAATTTTACTTCTGAAAAGCTAATGAGGGTACAAAAAAAAATAAAAAGATGACTCAATCCAGTTCTATACCATTCAGAGTACTTGTACAGGTGAGTACTCCTTGAATATGACGGATAGGAATGTTTCATCCTCAAAATCCTTGACCTCAACATGGAGATGCTTGAACTTCATAAATAACTAGGGCTTGTAAATACAACATCTTCTCAAGGACTGAAGAGATTATATCCTTAATGACTCTTCAGTATGAGGAGTTGGAGAATAAATTATTTTCTATAGTATGGATACTTGTAGTGTTGTCTATTTTGTTATGGTATTAAAGAACCAAGGATGTTCTCAATGAGAATAACGTTCATGATAAAGGCTAACACTCGTACCTTCTTAATAAGGGAGTGCCTGGCATGGTTTAAAGCAAATTCCATATATTAACTCAGGTTAACTCCACCACAACTGCATGAGGAGAGGTGCTGTATCATCTTCATTGGACAGGTGAAGAAACTGAGGCACAGAAACTAACAGCAAGGAAGTAGCCAAGCCAGGATTCCATCTCAGGCGATGTGAGTCCACAGTCTGTGCCCTTCATCCCATGCTGCCTCTCAATTGCACCCCAAATGCCATCCCAATGGCACCTAATGTTATTCAGCTGAAGACTCATGTGAAAACATACTACAGGGATGACTTTTAAAATTTCTTTGTAACCGGGGTGCCTGGGTGGCTCAGCTGGTTGAGCAGCTGCCTTCGGCTCAGGTCATGATCCTGGGGTCCTGGGATCGAGCCCCACATCAGGCTTCCTGCTCCGCGGGGAGCCTGCTTCTCCCTCTCCCACTCCCCCCGCTTGTGTTCCCTCTCTCGCTGTGTCTCTCTCTAAATAAAATCTCTAAAAAAAAAAAAAAAAATTTCTTTGTAACCAAAAGTGTTCAGTACTTACTTCTCAATCTCTTTCCTGAAAATACATCTTTCATGAGGCTATTTAGCAACATTTCTACAATAAAGTTGAAGCTTAAACAGGGTACCAAAGAAACAATTTATTATCTTACACCATACTCAAATTATGAGCTTTTCAGCAACTTGTTTATGTACTGAACTTGTGGGAATGAAACATACATTTCATCTAAACATCTAGAGTCTTACCTCCCCCCAGGATGTGATAACATCAATGACAACAATTCAAAATGCTTGGTGATGAAAGCACTAAGTGCTATCCAAGTCTCTTGAATTTTACACAGAAGTCAAAGCACATGCAAAAAAAAAAAAATCAAAGAAAAATGCAATGATGAACATCTCTGTGTTTATAAATCTTAGTGTTGTATTTACATTCTACTTTGGTGATGAACAAGGTCTAGCAAGAGCATTTCCTCAACAGAATGTAAGAATTAATTATCCAACTTCTACCCTTAGAATTCTAGCACCCTTTTATAGGGTATCTTCTTTATAGAACCCACTAGCAACTATTAGTGAATGGAATTAACTGGTCAAGATAATAACTGACTCATCACTTTACATGCAAAAGAGGTACAGTGAACACAACTTCCTAACTTCAAGGACCAAACCACTACATATAATATTCAAAGTTATATGATCTTAAAATGTTCGGCAAATGAAAAATAGGACAAAAGAAATGCTGTACTATTTTCAGTGAAATATTAACAAGCAACAAAGACTTTGAGAAACAAACTTGGTGCCCCTCTTTAGATTAGGGACCACACACTCAATGAGGAGGAAGTGAAGAAGGTAAGAACTGAGGTGGGATGCTAAGCGCACATCTTGACTACATGTAACCAAACTTGAAGTTTTTTTAAAAACCATGTTTAAAGTAAACAAGCACCTGTACAGATGGAGTGCAGTCCATGTGCACCTCAGTTCCTAACTCCCCCTGCAAATATTAGCCTCATCTCCTAGTTCCTTGCCCAAATCTTCGCATATGTTACTTTCCCCCTTAGACCCTATGTTTCAAAAGAATTGGCTGTAATTTCATCCCAACTAAAGGATGTTTAAATAATTTATGCGGAAGTAACAATGATAAATACATTGTTTCTCTTAGAGTTTTTTTTAAGAATAAAAACAATTTACAAGCTCCATTAGAGAATGCTTAAATGCAGGCTCTGGGGGCGGAACAACCTTGATATGAATCTCAGTTCAGCCACAATCACATATCACTTAAGTATATGATCTTAGACATGTTTCTTGACCTCTCTGTATCTCAGTTTCATAAACTGTAAAATGGGTATGACAGCAACACCCACATCATAGGACTGTTGGAAGAGATTAAATGAGTTAATACTTGATAAACCCAGCACCTGGTGAGTCGTCCACAAAGATGAGCTACCACAACCACCATACGAACACAAATTCCTAAAGGTCCATAGACCGACCACAGATAAAGCCACTACATTGAGGTCTTTGTTCAAAAAAAAAAAAAATTCCCAAATAAGACCATCAGGTTAAGACATCCTCCTATGAGTTTATTATGAAACGAAGCACTTCAGTGGAATGGTGTATTAACAGTTGGCAATCCTTTGCAGATATGGGCTGATTTTCATTTATGAAAAATAGGCTAATCAGAGTTTTGCTACAATCTTGACAGATGTTGTCCTACGTTGACATTAAGCTTTAATCCTCCATTTGCAGCTTTCATGGTTTCCTCTTTATTATTTCATTATGGCAACATATGCTTTAAAAGTGTCATACTACATTTTATACCACTATTATTACTTTACGCCCCCATGTGGAAGAATCCTAGTATCATCTCCTGTGATGTAACATAGGCAGTTTCTCTTAAATTTCAGTATTCTATCCACAAAACCAGGTCTAAATCATGGCTATTATTTCACTTCTCAAGATTAGTATTATCAGATGGAAAGAACTGACATGTTTGGGTTTGAATGACAGGTAACATCTAGTTTATTGAGCAATTACTATGCACCAGGCCTGGCAGTAAACACTTGACACGCATTCATTCTTACAAAAATCCTATAAAATAGATGTGATTGTTTCCCACATTATATGAAGAAACTGAAAACAAAAAGTTACATAACCTGACAGAGGTCACATAGCTAGAAAGTGACAAAGCTCAGATTCAAACACAGGCTTGTTCCCAGAGCCTGTGCTCTTGCTGTGTGTGTGTGCACATGTGTGTGTGTGCATGCACACACACACGCACGTGCGTGTGTGTGTACACTAAGTTAATCTGGTTGGAAGCAGTATTTAAGCTCTACATTTGAAATTCTTTATAGTGTATGGGTAGATCAATACCTAACTCAGGTTGTTACAAAGTCTAAAAAATATACATGGACTGTATAGTACAATGACTAACAGTGATGCCATTCCATAATCCTTCCTCTTTTTCTCCACTCTCTAACCATGGGGCTAAGTTATACCTAAAGCTCACCCTACAGAGTATTTCCTCAGTACTTTGCTGAAAGTATCAAACAAAAATGCCAATTTAAAAGTTTGTCATTTTTTCCCAAAAAAATAGTGCTGGAATAACTGGATATCCACATGCAAAAAAATAATCTAAATATTAAATTATACCCATTACAAAAATTAAAATGGATCACAGACCTAAATGTAAAATACAAAACTATAAAACTCCTAGAAGATAACATAAGAGAAAATCTAGATGATCTAGGGTTTAGCAAGTGCCTTTTTAGAATACAACACCACAGGCATGATCCATGGGGGGAGAAAAAAAAGAACTGATAAGCTGGACTTCATCAAAGTTAAAAATTTTTGTTTTGCAAAAGTCACTGTCCAGAGAATAAAAAGAGAAGCCACAGACAGGGAGAAAACATCTCCACAAGATGTATCTGCTAAAGGACTGTAACTATTAAAACTCAAAAATAATAAAACAAATGACCCAATTAAAAAATGGGCCAAAGATCTTCATAGACACTCACCAAAGAAGATATAAAGACAGCAAATAAGGTTATGGAAAAAATTCTTCCCAGCATATGTCATCAGGTAAATGCAAACTAAAACAACAGTGAGATACCACCACACACCTGTTGGAATGGCTGAAATCCAGAACACTGACAACACTGAGTGCTAGTGCTAGTGACAACACTGATGTGATGCTACAGGAGCTCTCATCCACTGCTGGTGGGAATGCAAAATGGTACAGCCACTTTGGAAGTCAGTTCGGTGATTTCTTATGAAACTAAACATGCCCTAACCATTGGATCCAGCAATCACACTCCTTAGCATTCACTGAAAGCAGTGGAAAATTTATGTCCACAAAACCTGCACACAGATGTTTATAGCAGCTTTAGTCATGATTGCCAAAAACTGGAAGCAACTAAGACATCCTTCAGTAAGTAAATGGATAAATAACTGTGGTACATCCAGACAATGCTTTCAAGACCACGCTGAAAAGAAATGAACTATCAAACCATGAGTAAGACATGGAGGAAACAAAAATCCTATTATTAAGAGGAAAAACCCAATATAAAATGGCTACCAATTATAGGATTCCAACTATATGATATTTTGGAAAAGGCATAACTTTGGAGACTGTAAAAGGATCAGTGCTTGCAAGGCATTGGGAGTGGAAAGGACAAATAAGCAGAGCACAGAGATTTTCAGGGCAATAAAACTACTCTTTATAAGATTGTAACAATGGATATATATCATCACAAATTTATCCAAACCCACAGAATGTACTACACCAAGAGAGAATCTTAATGTAAACTATGATTTGGAGTGATAATGATGTGTAATAAATGTATCACTCTGATGGGGGATGATGATGGGGGCTATGCATTTGTGGGTGCAGGAGATATATGGACAATCTCTGTACTTCCCCCTAATTTTTCTGTGAACTTAAAACTTCTCTAAAAAATAAAGCCTAGGGGTACCTGGGTGGCTAAGTCAGTTGAGTGTCTGGCTCTTGGTTTCGGCTCAAGTCATGATCTCGGGGTCCTGGGACTGAGCCCCGCATCAGAGTCCCCCTCCTGTTGCCTCTGCCCCTCCCCCCGCTTCACACACACACTCTCTTCCTCTCTCCCTAAAATAAATAAATTTTTAATAAAATGAAGATATATATATATTTTTTTTTCTTTTAGAATGTAAACTCAAGAGCAGGGATAATATCGTCTAAATGTTTTATTGTGCTTAGTACACTGCAAACACTTAAAATTGATAAGAGGTAGTAAAGTCCTGATAAGGGTTAAAAAAAATGTATATCTCAAGACTAAAAAGGTAGCTGTTAAGTGTATGCATATGTGTGCGGTATATATATGTGAATACATGCACATGCACATATACATGCTATCAATGTACATATACTTTTATATATTTTTTGACTAACATAACAAAAAAGATCAGTGAAGGTCCCCTTGCCTCTGGTAATTCTGGGAAACAAGTAAAGATGTTAAAAGGGGGTGGTGGCAGACTGGATTTCTGCTCACCTACACGTTTGCTCTGCCCCGCCCCCCCGTGATGTCCCTTCCCTACACAAAGATTTACCAGTTTAACTCAGCCATAGCTACATGACCTGACTTGGCCAATGCAGAAGTGATTTACCCCATCTCTGGCTTTAGGAACCAGTGCACTGTGCATTAACTCTTTCTCTCTGCCACAAGACCAGCAATATTCTCCTTCATTTCAGGCAAGGAATCCATTGAAGAAAATGTGAAATAGTGTTGCAGCTGAATCACAACAAAAATTTTCTGTGAGAAACAAGCTTTTATTTTTTTAAGGAGCTAAGGTTTGAGGGTCGTTAGTACAGTATATCATAAGAGTATGCTGAAATCAGGGGTGCTGCCATCAGAGCTTAAACTTGGGAGGTTAATCAATATACAAGCATCCCATGGTTCTGTCAACCACTTCCCAGCTTACACACAGGCTCCACAGCCAGAACACTGTAGCAAAGAAGTCTGACTCCGTTTCTCTGCTCTTAGGATATTTTTATTTAATGCCCCTAGGTTTTATTAATGTTACTTATGAAGGAGAGGGAAAGTGAAAGAAAAAATAAATCATATTCAAACTTTCACACCGAAAATCTTAAAAGTGTTCAAATATTTAGGTCCTATATTTTATTTAAAAGGATGATCAAAACTTAAAATTCTAGGATCCATGAAATTATTCAAAGTATTTTAAATGAATAATTAATCACAACTTTTACCACAAGTACACAGGAAGGAGGCCTTTCATTTGACATGAGAAGACCTAGGTGTGGATTTTGGTCCTGCTCTGTAGCAACTCTATTTTGAGATGCCAATCCTATCCACACTCCCGTACTTGGAAGGGACCCCATCTTACTGCCCCTGTGAAAGTGCTGCCATGTTAGTGACAGGTGAATGGTTTACCTTTATACCAAATGACTTCAGACAATCAGCTCCCAGTCCGCAAGACCAGGCACCATATGGTCCAAATGGACTTCATTTCTAAGCTTTCAATGTATATGAGAATGCATCATAACAAATATCTCCTATGATAAATTGAGAGGGTTTTTAAATTTGGATTTTAAAAAAATCTTGACCAAAACATACACACTTTAAAGTGAATTACTCTGAGCTTGGGGCTCCTGAGTTGTGGAATGGACTAAAACATCCTCACGTGGATGTGAGATTCAAATAATGTGAATATGTGCAACCATATGGGAATGATCAATTTTAAGAAACTTCAAAGAAGCAGTTAAAATCACTGATCATTCTTCTAAATGCTCAGGCAAGGAAATTATTGGTAATCCAGTATTTAACAACTATACGTGCCATGTTTAAGTATATCAAATTTCATGCGAATATTTAACTTATAATGTATTAAAACTCCCTATGCGATAGAAATAAAGTATTAAATTCAATACACATTCTTAAAAGCATAACTTAAGTATTTTAGACAACAGTGAATTTTAGTTGAAATTCAACGTTATTACCTCTTTGTTACAACTATCTAGCACTTGTTTAGAAACTCAACACCCTTTGAAAGCCTTGTTTCTTTGGAAAAGTATAATGTGCTTTAAGTTTCCTGAAGCGGTTTATAGCAAAAGCCTAGAACTGACAGGAACCCACCTTTGGGGAAAGAGAAAGGAGTACACTGGGTTTAAGCTGGTCTTTTAAGTGCCTAGAGGATTTTTATTTTCTCTTCCTATATACAGCCTAGAGAACAATGTTTACTGGATTAACTGGCATTCTGATTACCTACTTAACCCTGCAAACGTGATGTTTAGTAAGTACCATCCTTATGCAAATGGTGTCTTCTTTGCAGAAAAACATTGACATTTTCCTCCAAAATGGCTTGAAGAAACTTAGGGATCATTTCCAGAAAATTTATCTTACTATAGTACATAAATTCTAACATGTGGCTCTGCTTCTAAAAGCAAGACGAATATTAACTGCTCACTAAACCAAAAACCTCATTTTAGATACAATCCTGGGAGTTCCCTAATTCTCTTTTTTTTAGGACTCCAAAGGTCGTACTTATCAGCCTATCATGTTTTGAATTGCCTTGCCAGAGAAATTTTCAACATCGGACATTATTTTATTCGCCTCTTAACATCTTTTTGTGGATCCAAATTTGTAGAGTTACGATTTGCTCCATGAAGGTCATTTTTATTAAAATACCTTAATCTTAAAAATATTTTCAAGCTATCTTTTCTTTTATGTGTCTGAAAATTGCCTGATGATAGTGCAAAAATTGTTTGGATGTCTTCTCCTGAAAGGACATTTAATAAAGTGGCATCCACATGTTGAAGTTTAATGACTAAAGTAGCTGTGATCCAGCTTGAGCTTGATCTACTTCAATCTCAGCTATGTAGGGACAAATAAACAGAAAGTATTTACAGCCATTCTTGGAGCCATTTTGTTATATCCTAAATGTTATTTACTGCATAGTTTTTCTCAGTTTCTTTTTCACATTAAAATGCTTAGCTCATTGGAACTTTCTCAGGAGTCAACTTAAGAGAATTTAACCAACACAGGACTGATCAAATGGAGCAAACTAAGTATATGGGATCATTCAGAAGAAACTAGAAAAATCTTGGGCTCAGACTTCAAAAATAAATATATCATAAAGGTAAAATTCTGCAGCAACCATGCAATATGAATGGCTTCCTATTTCTGTAATCATCCCAGAAAGCAATTCTACTTGCAAATATAGCAGGCAGTTATGTAGCTCATTAGAATATCTTTAAATCAAAATTAAATTATTTGTGTCATTTCCAAGGCATTTGAAGTTCTAAAGCAGTGATTATCAAAATATGGTCAACCGATCATTGGTGGTCTATTGATATCCACCAGGTGGTGTTTAAACAGACATGCAATACTATTCATGTTTTGAGTATATTAATGAGTGCATTAAGTAATTTGTTATAATTGCTGCTGATGAGGCATTAAGAAGGAACATTGCCCATCACTCCAATTATAATAGCCAACATCCCTCCTGTCTTTGTCTCATCTCAATTACAAGAGAAATATATGACATGGCACCCTAGTTCTTTTGTCTGGAATACTGAATATTGAAAACATTAACAAAAAAAAAAAAAATCAAGTAACACAAGTGTCCTTCAAAAAACAAGAAGTCTTTCAATGGAAGGATAGTCTGACTTGGGTCACTGAGAATAAGCAAAGACTAGATCCTTCTGTCCAATGGAGGAGACCTGTTCTGCTGAAAGAACCATAGCAAGCTCTATACCCCATTTACAGAGTGGTACCTGTACAAGGTCGGCTCCTGTTTATGTGGATTACATATTGCAATAACTAATTTTAACACTTAAGACTGGCACATACATTAAATTCATACAAATTGGGAGTATTTTTAATACATAATGTGGCTTTGTCAAGATATCTCAGCAGTATTTTTAACGGTAGATATGAGAACTAATTAAATGTCTTATAATATTCAATAAGAGGCAATAATTCAAAAGGAGAGATTTTATTTCTATTAGTATGGATAAATCTGTACTTGAGCTCAGAAATTTAGATGTGTAATTATAAGGGGAAAATATATGTTGGAGAGAAATTAGGAATTTTAAGCATGAGAACACAGAGTCATTTTATCTTGCAATTTTCCTACACTTTTAGTAAAATTAATCTAAAAGAAAAACCAATCTTTTGAGCAGCTGCTAATTAAATAAATAACTTGCTTTAATAATGAATGATACATAAATAAGAGAGAAATTATTCACTTCATGTCTAGGTTATCTAATGATGTTTGAACTTTGCCTATTGCAATATAATAGAATTTTAACTTGATTTTATGTTAAAGCTACAACATCTTAGCACCTTTTAATAATGAATTGGAAGAGAGGATTTCATGTTCAGGCTTAAAAATGTTACATAGTATCAGAAAGGAAGTGTTATTTCAGAAAAAGCAAAAACTGGTCTTGGCTCTTCTGACCTTGCAAGTTTTGAGGGTCCATGCGTACAAATAAATGACTTATATATGGGAATTTCAAAGACCTCAGAACACACTGCAGCCTTTACAGAAGGTTCAAATCTCTCAAAGATATAGGCTCCCTTCATGCTAGACTTTTTTTGCTTAAACTTCTTAGAGATTCTATTTTTGAGGATATAAAAAGAAGAGAAATATGTATCTTGAGAAGAGACATGCATGAATTCCTATCTGGAATATTAGGGAAAAGTCAACAACACCCCTCCTTTAAAAAAAAACCAAAACTTAAGTTTCATTATAGTGCTCAGTCTGTTCTACCTTCAATATGATTGTTTTTCCTTCTTCATATTTCTGTATCTAAGGGTTCTTTGGATCATCAAGAATCTAGAAAATAAAACATTAACAATAATAATACAATCTCCTATTTCCAATGAAGCACCTACCATATGCTAATCATGATGTTAGGGGATCGATGTGCATTTTTCTCTCCTTCTTAAAATAATCTAGTACAAGTAGATGTGATTCCATTTTACAAGCAATGAAATCACAGGCTGACAAGGTCGAACAGCCTGTCCAAGGTCATTCAGCTAGTAACTAGAAGAGCTAGAAATCAAATCAAAGTTAGCTTAAAATCTTCACCCCAAGACCAAAGGGTTAGACAAGCTGTGAAGGGGGCCTAATAGAATAAGATAGAAAACGCAATGAGAAGACAGAGTCCTTTTCTCCCTGCACTACCTGGGTCCTGATGCTAGTATCTCAGCAGCAGCATCCTCTACAGAACTCTTCTCTAACCTGACTGCTGCAGGCATCAGTCAATCCTGGTATTAATACCAGCGTGCTGGTTAAGAGCAAGAGAAAAATAAAATCCATAGTATAGTGTCACTTTGTGTAAGAAATCCAAGAAGTGAAGTTAAATTAGATAAGACTCTGCTTCTGAAAAGGAGTGTCAAGGACCATTAATATCTTTTACTTTTTTTAATAACTAAGCAAACAATGCAAAGCCTAAAGAACTTTAAAACATAGACTTCTTGGAAACACATCCTTACCAGAATAATCTATGCAAGGGGTTAAAACCCCATATTTTGCTCTTTATAGAAGTAAGCTTATATGTGTTAGAGCTAGAACATAAGAGTGTTAATGCTATGAGTTACTCCATATAGTGGATATTTCTCCCACAGAGTTTTTACCATTTTTCTCGTGCAAACCAGTGTCAATACAAGGACTCAGTCATTACAAGAAGCCAGGACAGTCCTTGGGCACCAACACTGTCCATAGGTACCCAGTAATCCCAGGTGCCAACGCAGAGTTCACAATCATGCATTGTAACCAACAGCTCAGGTTTCTTTCCCTTAATATTTCTTAGAAAGAAAATTTCTCATAGGACATCTTTCATGCCCTATTTTATTAAGTTTCATTTTTCATTTTTTAATTATCTAAACAGGTTACTAGGGATGCTGAACTCAAAATCTATAATAATATCAATTAATAATACCTTGACTCCAAAAATCACAAATCCTAAAATTAAAAAATTCATGAAGTGGACCTTAAAGCTAAAAACTCTTCCACTTCAAAAGACACCAATAAGAAAATGAAAAGACAAACCAGAGACTGAGAAATTATTTGTAAGTCATATCTGATAAAGGACTTGTATCTGGAATATATAAAGAACTCTTATGACTCAATAATAAGTAGACCAACAAAACAATTTAAAAATTGGCAAAACAATTCAATGGATATTTTACCAAAGAAGAAGAATGGCTAATAAACATATGAAAAAGTGATCAATATCATTATTCATTAGGGAATGCAAATTAAATCCACAGTGAAACACCACTATATATCAGCTGGAATGGCTAAAATCAAAGACAGACAATACCAAATGTTGGTGAGGATGTGGAAAAACTGGGATCACTTGTCTGTTTCTTGTGGAAACTGATCTAGATACTGTGGAAAATAGATTGGCAGTTTTGTCAAAGTGAAACAGACATATGATCCAACAATTCCACGCTGAGGAATCTAAGAAGAATGAAAACACATGTTCACACAAACACTTGTACACAAATGCCCAATAGCAGCATTATTCATAGCAGCCAAAAAAGAAATCCAAATGTCCATACATAAGTGAATATGACATACCCATAAAATGGAGCAACATTTAATAAAATAGGAATGAATTACCGATAGCATGTTTCTGAGGTAGCCCTAAGTGAAAGAAGCCAGGCACAAAAACTTACATATTCCATGATAACATTTATATGAAATACCCAGAAAAATGCAAATGTATAAAGACAGAAAAGATACCAGTAATTGCCTAGACTGAGACTGACTAAAAGAATGTCCACAGGGACTTGGAGATTGATGGCAACTTTCTAAAACTAAATCGTGGTGACAGTGGCACAATTCTATAAATTTATTAAAAAGCACTGAACTATACACTGCAATGGTGAATTCCTCATTCTTATGGGTAAATCTTAGTTGCAGCTTTGAAGATATCGTGTACCCTCTCTGCTCCTGTTTCTTTCCTCTTAAGAAAAACAGTGAGGAAAATATATCTTTCTCCGTCCACGGGGTTGTGACAGCCATTACAGTCAAATTATATTCATATCCTGTAAATCTGTAACTAAGATTTTAAAGTTGTAATGAATCAGACGTAAAACTTCACTCCACTGGTTATTGAGAAAGCCCCTCAAAATTACCGAAAATGTTGTTCAACCTGAACTCCTTGAGTCAGGTAATGGCAAGGGTCAGAGATATTAGCTGGTAAGAGGTATCCCCATCCTCAAGGAATTCATGGCCTGAACTGAAAAGAAATCATTTACATGTCATATGGTCAGCTCTTTCTTTTTTCTCTCCACTTAATACATGTATAGGCCACATCAGAATGTATTTTTTTCCTGATAAAATTTCTCTATGTGTAAATGGTTTTAGTCCTGCCAAACGAAAGTGCTACATCAGAATTTGATAGGACTTAGACAGCTACCTCTCCACAAAAGTCATTTTGGAATGTTTCAAGACATTCTGGAGTGGGCAGAAGACACATCAAGTTGCCCATAGTAAGTAAGTATCTTAATTGGTTGTCCAAAGAAACAACATGCAGTTGTCTGATGACAACTGCCTTGGGTAACAAAGAGTTACATATACAAAATGGAAGACCTAAAGCTTTGGAAATCAGTTTACTGATTTGCATTTAAACTTGGAAGTCCTGGGGCCCTGAGTAGTCAGTTAAGGGTGTGACTCTTGATTTCAGCTCAGGTCTTGATCTTGGGGTCCTGAGTTCAAGCCCAGCAATGGGGTCTGCACTGGACATGGAGCCTACATTAAAAAAAAAAAAAAAAATAGGGGCTCCTGGGTGGCTCAGTTGTTAAGCGTCTGCCTTCGGCTCAGGTCATGATTCCAGAGTCCTGGGATTGAGCCCCGCATCGGCCTCCCTGCTCCATGGAAAGCCTGCTTCTCCCTCTCCCCCTCCCCCTGCTTGTGTTCCCTCTCTCACTGTGTCTCTGTCAAATAAATGAATAAAATCTTTTTAAAAAATTAAATAAAATTGGAAGTCCTGATTTAAAGGGAAAGGGAGCAATTTCCAGTCCTCAATGGGATTTCTAGTGAAAAGTTTGCTCTAAGTTTAGATGAGTGAACCAAATACATTTCCACAGCTGCTCCAGTTAAATAAGGATAACTTAAGTCAACAAAAAGTTTTGCATATGATCTCAATAAAAACAACAGTGTCTTGTGGATTCAAGCTTGGGAATGAATCAACTATGTGGTTATTCCTCAAGAAGTTGAAATGCGCACCACAATGATAATCTTCAAAGTACCCCCAAATCTACCTTCTTTTCCATTTCCAAAATGTCAGGAAATGCCTATAATCCATCAAAGTGTTCCACCCAGACACTCTTGCTTGAACACTGATCAGTGTTGTGCATTTTTTGAAATGATGAGCTGCCCTTCCATTTATCAGCCAGATATTAAGAACATCTGCTGATGCTCGTTTGCCACTGCAGAGGGAAGTCTCCATCCATCCCAGGGGGTTCCCCTGCTGTCCTCTGCTTTTCCCTAAGAAGCTTTAATGAATAGAAAGTTCTTCGCTTTCTCTCTTTACAGGGAGTAGACTCGAATAAGAAGATAATCAATAGTAATAATAAATGTTTTACATTTCTATGCCGTTAATGTGAATAGACCAACATTTTTTTAAAAATACAGGAGTCTCTACATCCATTTTTGAAACTGAGCCATCATTAAGGCAGAAAAGAAGAACTCATCAAGCCCTCCGGGATTACTCAGCCAACCAAATAATACCACAGGCTGGATGACTCAAAACAGGCCCCAAAAAGGCAACCAAGAACCATTGTCTACTACCCTGGCTTTCGATTTCTGGAACACTGTAACCTTTCAAAGTGCTGTCTGGCTCCACAGGGCACTCACTGAGCTTTCCTAGGAATATATATATCAGGAACTTTTTCATTCCATTCAACCAACACTGTGCCAGCATGTAGAATGTTTTGGCCATTATGCTGCTAAATACAAAACAAATGACAACAAGAGCTGATTTTTTAAAAAAACTGAATAGCAATGACATTCACAAAACTCAAAATAGACACATTTAATGAGATATTGGATTCTGAACATTGGAAAAATCATTATTCTGGGACTTAGACATCATAAGAGTTCATGTTTAACCCTGCACAGTGATTTGACCTGTGCTTAGAGGGAAAGTGTGTCATCTCCTCTTTTGTGGAACCACAGAGTGACCTCACTAAGTCAATACAGAGCTACAGAATACTGAAGGTAACGAATTAGGATGGACCATCATTAAGAAATCACAGGCAGGGCAAGTTAGTGATTCTTGGGGGATTCTGTCCCTGGAAAACTATAGGAAAGTTTTACTTTCACTACCATATTCTGGGGGAATAATTAGGTATGAGTCCCCACCATACCTCAGATTGGCCATAACTTCATGACCCCAAATGGGCTTCCAAAAGGTAGAAAAAATAGTAATAAAGCTGTTCTCTTAAGAGACAGAAACATCCCAATCCCATCTCATCCATATTCCAGATCCCATCCAAATCAGGCAGGGTCAGGCTACTCACTTAACTATCTCTTAGCCTATCTGTGGTTTTTAATGCCATTAAGACTACTACTTGGCCAACTCATTTTCCAGAATTCTGTTAGTGAAGATGAGTTCAGCTACTGTTCCTGCTCTAAGTTGCTACTACAAGTGTATTCGCTGTAATATTTTCCTAATATAATTTGGTACACAGCTTCATGTGTCCTCAAGTTGATATATAGTCAGTAACATGGTACTGTCTCAAAAGTACATGTCATGTTTTCAAGGCCCAGAATAATATTCAAAATGTCACTAAATACTTACAATAATCTAATGGTTACGAAGATAATTCAGGGCCCTTGGGACTAGACCAAAGGTTTTCAGAAATCTACAAAACTCTCATGTAAATCTAGTTCATCTTTCTCAAGAGAGTGCCAATTTCTTTCATGACAGATCCAAGAAAATACCTACTAGTGAACAGAATTCTGTTTGATCTAGCAAACCTGCTCTTGAAATCAAATTTTGGTTTGACACTAAATTAGTTTCCAGTGTTTTCACAGGAATGTAATTCCTTGAGATGATTGATAAAGAAGAGTTATGTGGTCAAGTAAGTTTGAGAAACACTGTACTCTCCTGCTGGATATTCTCAAAGCACAATAGCATATTCAAGGTTCTGAGCAGTCCTTCAGTAAAGAACCTTTTTAAACTATTTAACCCAGCATTTTATATATTTACTCGCCACAGAAACTTTTTCTCATATGATACCTTTTTTCCTGATTATAGTCCATGGCACTGGTATTCCTAACACACACACTCTGCTAACTCTGCTTCTGCTTTAATCTATGCAATTTCTCTACCTTATTTAAATAACTGAATAATGAATAGTGAAAGAGATCATTTAGAGGTTTGTTTACAACTACCTGGCTTATTGTCCATATCCCATAATTTAATTTCAGTAAACAGTTTCTAAATGAATAAACATCCTCCACATTTCCATCAGATGATGTTATGAGTTGAATCATCCCCTCCCCCCCAAAAAATATACTGAAATCTTAACCCCTACTACCTCAGAATGTAACCTTATTTGGAAATAGGATAAAAATGAGGTCACTAGGGCATACCATAATTCAGTATGCTGGTCTGCTAATAAAAAAAAAGTTTGGACAAACAAAAAGACATACACAGAAAGTAAATGATGTAAAAACACAAAGAAAAAAAGATGGTCAGATGACTAGAATGATACATCTAAAAGCCAAACACCAAGGATGATGGCAAACACCGTAAGCTAGAAGAGTCGGGTCCCTCAGAGCACACAGAAAGAGCATGGCCCTGCCAAAACCCTTGTTCCAGGCTTCTACCTTCCACAACTGTGAGACGATAGATTTCCATTGTCCTGTGTCACCCAGGTTTTGGTACTTTGTTATAGCGGTCCTAGGAAACTAATACAGACGGCATATCTACACGCGGTTTCTATCTTTTCTTCTATGTTGGCTTCATTTAACGAACTATGTCAGTAATAAATTATTTTCTTTAACAGTATCTTTCACAATAGGTTAATTTATATATTCTTTTTACAAGTTGAATTTTAGATTTCATTCAGCAAATCCATACCCTTCGGAGAAAACCTAAAAGGAAAATAAGAATCAAAATATAAACCAATGTCTGATGAGCATTACTCTGAAGTGCAAGAACTCCACAGAGAGGATCTCACAATATTTTCATTGGATATACTATGTTTGATACTCCTCACATCTGGAAAACCTCTGTGCAGGAATTATGTCTTTCCATATGTTGCAATGGCTACTGCAGAACGCTGATAGAATTATCCTTCTCTGAAATTCTAGGTCATGATCAGCTTGTTTTAAATTAAACAGATTGGGTCATGTGAGTAATACAATTATGTATTTGAAACAAAAGTGTCCTTATGTTTTTTAAAGAGATGTTACTGTATGTTGATTGAGTTTTTTTCACTTTCTTAATGCACAAAATGAAATTCCTCACAGGAAGAACTGAGGGACAGAGTTTTTCAGGAGTCAGAAAGGTACGTAGTAGCTGAAAGATCCACAGATCTATGTATGCAGACAGAAAAGTTCATTCTACAACTCAGAAATAAAGAGGCCCATAAAAAAGTGTTTCCTGAATTTGGTTACCTTTCCATGTATTCAGGTGGAGTCAACAAGGACAGCATTCATCTTACTAGCCTACCTCAGAAATGGTGACCTCCAATCTTAGGAAGACATCACTAACCAGGGACCTTGATAGTCGTGGCCATCCAGGGCCCATAACCATGATAGCCAGAAAGGAGGCAGATGCTATGAGTAAAGCACACATCTGGTTGAGCAGATAGGTAGTTTTCTCAATAATATGTTACACAAGTATCTCAGTTTGGTATTCACTGCCAAAAGTTAGAGAGAGGATAAATTTTTGTCTTCCAGTTAATAAAACAAATTTTCAACTAATACCTACACCCACCACATTTAAGTTATTATTACTAATACAACAACTTAATATTGATAACATTTACTGTACAAAGGCACTATATGTCTATGAGTATACACACACCCCTATATTATTGTATGTATCATTACCTCATAAAAATCTAACAACTATGTAATCCTTGTTGAATGCCCAATGTCTTTGGATGATAGTAAACACACACACACACACACACACACACACACACACACACGAATGTATTTTTTTTTAAGTAGACATACCCAAAACAAAGAACATTTAAAAATGCAGAGATGCAAGGAATATTTCTGATCGGTTCAAACTGATAAATGAAGCATTCACCAGTAAGAAAAAATAGAAAGATTTATATATTAAATGGCTGATTGGTTAAGATTATCTTAATATTTACTCCGTATCTTAGTATTAAACTATTTTAGAAGAGGGTCTTTATGGGTTCCATGGCATCTATCCCATGAAGAATATATATTTTAGGATCCACATTTGGATTCATGTCTATATATCAATGAGTTCCATTCTTCAAGTTTTTATTTATTCATTTAAGTAATCTCTACACCCAACATGGGGCTCAAACTCACAACCCCAAGATCAAAAGTCACATGTTCTTCTGACTGAGCCAGCAAGGCGCCCCTGGATCTGCTTTTTTTAAGTGGGCTGATCAATTTAAACCCACAGAGGCTGGCAATGGTTTAACCCTATTAAGACAGGAACTGCTTATTTGGGAAGTATTGGCAAGGCATTGGCCATATATACAACTATTTCCTAATGCGCTATAGCTGGGCACAACCTAGATTAAAAACTATTGCACAGTGAAGAATAAAATTCCAGTCCTCTAGATTCAACATCTCATTATTTATTAATTAGGGATACATATCTAACCTCTCAGCACCAGTGAAAATACACTAATGCTAATGAAACAAACAAGACGGCTTCTAAGTGGTGGATATTTAAAACCTACCTCTGGAAAGTGATGCAGTTCAGTCACCAGCATTGTGATGGCCTTATAACCTTGGGCTCAAAAACTAGTTTTGTAACAGTTCCCTTTGTTTATTTTTTTTTTAAGATTTTATTCATTTATTTGACAGAGAGAGAGAGAAGAGCAAGGGGAGAGGGAGAAACAGGCTCTCCGCAGAGCAGAGCCCGATGCGGGACTTGATCCCAGGACCCTGAGATCATGACCTGAGCCGAAGGCAGACGCTTAACTGACTGAGCCTCTCAGGCGCCCCAAGTTCCCTTTGTTTAAAATCCAAGAAATCCCAATCTACTTCTCTAATACCACGACGTTTGAAAATAACACAAGAACTAGGAAGTGCCAAAATACTTTAAATTTCATGCCGCTCTTGGCTTTTCAGGATATTGCCACTTCAGACAAAATCAGGAATGTCTGAGTACAGAGAAATCCAAGCAATCTTTGATGTTCAGTATCAGACAGAGAAATGCTACAGATTGTCTGCTCTATAAACATCAAGCTGCATGCCCTGGAACAATGCCAAAGAGAAACAGGCATTAATGAGTTATTTTCCATTGTTACTCACTGTATGGCAGTGCCTTATAATTATGCAAACTACTGAAAGGACAATTTAAAATCTAATCAAGATTAGGAAAAATCCTTACATTATCGTATTTTTTTATAAGCCACATTTGTTCTAGTATCTGCTTAGCTAAACTCATTCAGAGTGTGCCCCTCCACTAATAAATCAATTTGAATTTATTTTGTCTTTCATTTTTCTTTATGCAGTGCAAATAAAATGAGTTAGAAACTGACCTCCAGAAAAATTAAGTCAGACCTAGTTAGTTTATATTACATTGATGGGTGAGGAGAAACTGAATCAATATGACTTTTTTAAGGCTGCATTTTTCACATCCACTTTAATCATCTGAATCCTTACAAAATATCAAATTAAGTTGTTACAAAAATGCTTGACTCACAATGTAGAACACTGGACTGTTTAATATAAATGCGCCTGAACAATCACCCCTAGACCAAACCTGACACAGTGAATCAAATTCGACAGAGAATGCATGCTTTTGAATTGATTTTGTAGTTCTTGTCTGGCAAAACTTCAAAATTACTACACTATAAGATATTGAGCTCCCTCTCCCAAATTGTCTTTTCATCCAAAAATCAGAGTACTTAGCTAGAAGGCAATACATTCCCTATTATAAATATTAATATACTTTGGAAAGTAATGCCTGCTCCTAACAAAAATCTCAGACAACAGAGAAGGGAGAAAAATCAAAGTCCTCTTCTCTTCTAAACCCCATTTCTATTTCTCAGGGGTGAGCCACTTAATAATTACATATTCTTTTATATATTTTCTATACAAAGAGCATCCTGCAATTTCTTTTCACTTAATATGTCTTGGACATCTTCCCAAGGGTCTCTGCTATTTGTTGTAATGTCTATACATCTCACTGTATGGATTTGCTATAATCTCATCAGTTCCTAATGTAATGGCATTTCTCTGCAGTTTTAGATTTGCTATCTAAAATAATGCTATCATGAGCCCAATCTTTCATAGATCCTAAGACTTTATTCTTTAGCTTTATAAGTACATGGATGGCAATGCTGGGATGTCAATAGGCTATCGAGGGGCGCCTGGGTGGCTCAGTTGGTTAAGTGTCTGCCTTCGGCTCAGGTCATGATCCCAGGGTCCTGGGATCGAGCCCCACATCGGGCTCCGTGATCGGCAGGAAGCCTGGTTCTCCCTCTCCCACTCCCCCTGCTTGCCGCTCTTGGCTCTTGGCTCTGACTGATCTGTGTCTCTCTCTGTCAAATAAATAAATACAAATCTTTAAAAAATAAAATTTAAAAAAAAAGACTATCAAACTGCCTTCCATAAAACATGTCCCTATAAACACTCTACCAATCACTGGTATGTGAAAACTCCCATTTCCCCAAGCTCTCACTCAGGAAAAAGTATGGATCACTAATTTCTGTTGGCCTAATTTTACGTAAGCATCTTAAATCATATTGTTTCACTTACTTCTCTCAATACAATCCTGTTAGTTTTGTATTATCCTTCTTTTAACAGATGAGGAAACAGAGATTTAGCAAAGTTAGGTTGATGCAAAACAAAGATTAAAACCTGAGATACCTAGTTCCTAGATTCAAGCTTTTTTCCAGTCTGCTAAGTTCCCATATGAGTCAACAACATACTATGGTTCTTAATTAAAATTCTGGAACTTGTACCGCCATCTGTCTTGGGAGGATTCACTGAATAAGGCAAGCAGTACATGACTGGGATGTAATAGTAGCTGTAAAATTTCTATTTAGAAGGTGCACAAAGACACTATTCTGATTTTATTTGCCTCATAAGTAGGAGGAGTTAGAGATAGTACAAGAAATATTTTTATTTACTGTTTGGATTCTTTCAAAACCTCATCAGGGCACTTAGAAAATAACGAAGTACTCGTTCTTTGTCCTCCTGTGCTATGAGAACTTCTCAATTACCACCTTCTCACAACCAAGGATGAGGAAATCTGTAGGTACGGCATTATCTCAGCATCCTCTGGTTGTTTTTGTTGTCCAAGGACACTGAGGTTCTGCATCTCCTGGATACCAGGAATCGACAGTATTTTTAATCAAATTGGCTCACATTACATAGAAAAGTGCTCCAATTTATACTTCATCTGACCAATTGCTTTCAATTTCCTAATCCTTCTCTCATGGAACTTGGAAAAAGAATTTCTAGAATGGAAGACATATCTGATCAGTTTTCCCAAAGTAGATTTAAGTTACAAACTGCAACAACAACAACAAACTCAACAAATTATTAGAGAAGCAAAGAAATAACATAAATTCAGTCTTTTTATTTATCTATTTAAAGTTAAACTTTTTCCAGAAAGGATTTAAAATAGACCTATGAATACCTGGGAAAGTGAGTTTTTAAAGATTGTACTTGAAGACCACTAAAGAGATTCACAAAAAATAAAAATATAAAAAGCAGTCAAGAGCTAAAAAGAACATGGTGAACCGGGCACCTGGGTGGCTCAGTTGGTTAAGCGACTGCCTTCGGCTCAGGTCATGATCCCGGACTCCCAGGATCGAGTCCCGCATCGGGCTCCCGCCTCAGCGGGGAGTCTGCTTCTCCCTCTAACCCTCTTCCCTCTCGTGCTCTCTTTCTCTCATTCTCTCTCTCTCAAATACATAAATAAAATCTTAAAAAAAAGAAAGTTGAGTTCATTTATTTAAAAAAAAAAAAAAAATGGTGAACCAAGGAGTCAGAGACCTAGTTTTAAATGCTGGTCTGCCAAAACCACCTACCCTACAAATTATGAGGCAGCAGTGTAGCTAGTACAGAGCTGTCTCCAATAAACATTTTCCCCCAACTCCTTTCATTCTATAAATATTTTCTAAGCAGCTATCACACCAGGTCCTGAGCTGTCCAATACGATAGTCACTGGCCACATGTGGCCACTGAACACCAGAAATGCAGCCAGCAGGAACTGACTGTGCTGTTAAGTGCAAATACACACCAAATTTCCAAGGCATGTTTTGTAAAAATATAGAATATCTTATCACTTTATATAGATATGCTGAAATCATAATTATTTGTGATATACTGAGTTAAATAAGATACTAAAGTTTAAAAAGTAAAAAAATGTGAAATTAACAAGTCTCCTAGAAAATTTAAAATTACCTGTGTGGCTTACATTCATAATATTTCTTTAGAACACAGTTCTAGATTCATGTTTCCTAAATTTTAATGTGCACAGAACACACCTGGGATCTTGATAAAATGCAGATTCATGATTCAGCATGGGTGCGGTGAAGCCTGAGGTGCCACATTCTAACCAACTCCTACGTGATCCTAATGTGGCTGGTCTGGAGACCTCACTTTGAGTAAGTGAGGCTGTGGACATGTGCCACTCCAAGTATGCTACACTGTCAGTGGTCTGCAAGTGTCTGTCACTGGTCCAAAATGAGGAAGGTACAGAATTTGAGGAAAGTGAGGAGGAACAATAGACAATATTATTATAACTCGACATTGCTGCAACATCCAACTGTGGGATCACTGGACTCCTCGGATTAAACAGTATATAGGCCAGTTCAACACGGTCAGACTCACATGGTACAAGCTGTGGATAGCAGTCATCACTAGTAGTCTACTGTAACAGAAGAGAATGTTAAAAGTTGGTACTTTACCATAGTAGTCAGAAGCACTGCTCTAGAACTTAGACCATCCTGGCCAAAGAGGGCTCATAGAATACCAGAGTGTGGCATATTAAGAAATCTAAAACCTTCCTGGTTAAATAAATTTAAGAAACATTAGATTAAACAAAATCGAAATTGGGACTCTTTACTGCAGGACTTCTCAGAGCCTTCAATATGCTTATGTGCTTTTGTATCTCCAAGAGAACATAGCATACAGTATTTCCCAACTATTTCTGGTATCAAAACCCCTCACTCTACACCACCTGCATTACCATATCTCAAGAAATAGCACTTTGTAGAATACCAGGGTATGAAATCACTCTCCTAAATGATTTAATCGAGGTATCTTGCTTTTTCAGCCATTTGACAAATACTGTTGTACTAAGTAAAATTAACCTGTAGTACATTTATTACTATGATCTAAGTAAAGTACTAAGTAAAATTAACCTGTAGTACATTTATTACTATGATCCTGAATAGTTCAAGCGATTTTAATTTGCAAGAAGTTATTTATGTTTCTCTAAGATAAGACTCAGTCTATTAACAGCAGAATGGTTGCTTTGGCATGTAAACACATTGGCATAAAACATAATTTAAATTTTAAAAAAGCACACATTGACATGACACCACAGTATTTTAGGGTCTTACAGCAATACCATTTACAATTTTATTATAAAGCTAATTTAAAATTTAATTTAGATAACAGTTTTGCGATTATCGAGTCTCTCCCTCTCACCACTAATGAAATCCAAGATAAAATATATCACTGGTCTACTTGGTATCTGAAATTACTAATTAGGCTTAGTTCTCCTTTTACAAAATCATACTTCCTAACTTTACAAGCAGAGACTTTTAAGTATAAACCATGCCTAAGTTACAGGGTATGATATGTATATTCAATGTCTTGACAAACTTAACCTCCAGGCCTAAAATTTCAGAACAAATGGAATGAGGCTGTGTTCTACAAGTAAAACACTGAAAATGAAAGATGGTCCTAAACATCTTTCCTTTTAACCACCACTAGCAACAGAAATACCTTTTGGCCATAAAAATTACAAGTCTGTAGAAAATATCCATGTTCATTTTGTGAAGATGATAGAATAGCCTTTTTGTTTGTTCATTAGAGAATGGCTGTTAATTAGTACAGCAAGTTCATTCTAGTTATATAATCTCTACAGGAAAATCAGCTTTTATTTCACTAATATGCCCTCGGCACCTAGAACAGAGTTTGACAGATACTAAGCATTCAACAAATATGTTTTAATAAAGGTGAAGGGCTCTTATATGAAAAACAACATTTTAATACCAACTGAGTATGATGCACATGTTATAGAAAGATTAGAAAAGATACAGCATCTAAAGTCAAAAGCAAAAAATGCTCATAATCCTCATGGTTTACCTTTAATGTCCATTTGTACCTTAGTGCATATATTCCAAGACACTTATTTTTTTCCATAAACATAGAATCATACTCTATGCTACATTTTCCCTAATGTTATTGGTACTAAATAAGAATACACAGCTTCATTATGAATGGCTATGTGGGCAGTCATTTTATAAATATAGAAAATTTAAGAAACGGCTCTACTCTTGAAGACTTAAATTATTCCTCCTCCCCTCTCATTTTCCCCTCCGTCTGGGAAGATATTCTTCTGGTCACATCTTTGCATATCCCTAACAGTTTAGGAAATATTCTTGAAAAAAAAATGGACATTTAAAAACCTTTGTTATACATTTCCAAAATATCCTTTAGAAAAACTACAACCTCACACACCCCTAAAGGTGGTACGGAAGACTAATCTACAGAGTTTTGACTAAAAGTCAGAAGTTCTTACTCCAGAATCCCACATTTTCACCTTCTACTGCACCATCAACAAACAGCATCCATTAAACCACCACCTGGTTGTGATAGCTACTGCAAGAGATTTTTAAAATCTAGCCTTTCTTTCAGGAAACCAACCAATTTAAAAAATAATAATAATAGAAAACAAGGATTTGTCCTGAAGTACACAGCAGGTAAAAAAAAAAAAAAAAAAACCTCAGAGCTCAATATGGAAGAAATAACAGCATGTGAAAAATATAAGAATACAAGAATGAGTTTCATCAGGTAAAATTTTAGTCTTGTAATTCTGTTCCATAAGAGTATTAAAATAATAATACACTGAAAATTACTCATTTATCTTACTCAGAAGAAGTCGATTCTAAGTTATGTTTAAGGGAGTAAAGGTGAGATGCTTGGGGGAAGAGGCAGTATGCTCCTTCTCTTCTGAGGTGGAAGGACCATACATGGGTAATGTTCTTAGCAAAGATTACTAGAGGATATTCCCAAGAAAAATTATTATAAATAAAAACATAAGCAAATCAGGGGTGCCTAAGTGGCTCAGTTGGTTAACTGTCTGACGTCAGCTCAGGTCATGATCTCAGGGTCCTGGGATAGAGCCCCACATCAGGCTCCCTGCTCAGTGGGGAGTCTGCTTGTTCCTCTCCCTCTGCCCCTCCCCCAACTCATGTGCACGCACACGCATGCATGAGTGCTTGTGCTCTCTCAATAAAAATCTTAAAAAATATATAGTAAATAAAAGAACATAGGCAAATCAAAAACAGTCATATCATATTATTTGAACAGGCCACATCAATCCTAGCACAATAAACAAAAAGACCCAAGCCTCTTGAAGGTTTAGTAAGAAGATTGTCAATGTTTAACACATAAATTTATCCAACGGATGGTGAGCTGATTCATGTCAATGGACATGATAACTCTTTAGGGCATGATACACAAATCTCCTGTCCACAGATCTGTTTACTGGGGTCCACTGCACCTAGCATTAGTCACCTTCTAACAGAGCTAACATCAGATTCCACCAAACAACTTACCCACCCAAGTAAGTTACTGACAAGCAGCTGTATTCTGATTTATAAGATCTTTCCAACAGACCCTAGTCTATGTTACACTCTTATTAAAAATACAACAATTCGGGTGCCTGGGTGGCTCAGTTGGTTAAGCGACTGCCTTGGGCTCAGGTCATGATCCTGGAGTCCTGGGATCGAGTCCCGCATCGGGCTCCCTGCTCAGTGGGGAGTCTGCTTCTCCCTCTAACCCTCCTCCCTCTCATGTGCTCTCTCTCTCTTTCTCTTGCTCTCAAATAAACTCTTAAAAATAAATAAATAAATAAATAAAAATACAACCATTAGCTGATTTGAAGGCCACCCACGGTCTTCGGGGAGAGTCTAAGAGGAACGTGATGAGGACTTTAGAAACTGGATTTCAACGAGACAGTAGTGGTATCAGTCTGCTTGAGCCTCAATGAAAGGCAGAAAGGTGGGGGAGAGGGCAAGTACATTTGCCTGTTTTCATTGTTTAAGTCTAATTATGTTTCCTGCAAAAGCCATGGTCTCTGCCTGAGGCAGAAAATACATCCACTCTTGTGACGACACTGTCTAGGTCTCCAAGAGGCTCAGTCTCTGAAACACCCGTTTGTGCAAGGACCCTTGTATAACTGTGACATCTGCAAGAGATTTAATAGTGACAGATTTCAAAAATTTGGGGGAAAATGTGGAGGAGAAGGATCATATGCTGATGCCCTCTTTCACATAAGTATTCAAAATGCAACAAATTTAAATACTGAGTTTTCATTTAAACAGTATATGAAACTCCCACAACGACAAATTCTTCAAGCATTTTTCAAGACATATAACATATGTTTATTTTCCTTTCACTATACTTGGACTTTTATATAAAAAAAAATCATTGGATCACATCTTGATCTTGGTGAAAATTCCCAGGCATATGGTTATAATCAAGGGTCAAATTGCTAATGACATCGAAATCAACGAGAGCCCTGAAATTAGAGGGTGGACTCCACTAAGGTGGGTGTGGACTCCCACACCCACCTTAACTCCTTTTTTAGGATAGAAAGAGACTTGAAGCACTCTTGTTTCTTGGGTTGTTTATTTAGAACTATGTAGCATGTGCTGTTACTCCCTATGCCTTGTTCAAATTTTTCACCACATACACCCTACACACACACACACACACACACACACACACACACACACACACACACACACACACACGGGGTAGGGGAAGAGAGAAAGGAGCATTGAAAAATTCAAATGTCTTCTGAACTCATGATCTGGAAATAGGATATAAATTGGTAGGTTTCCTCTAAAAAAAATGTGCCAATTTTATGTAGCTCAAACTAACTACATAATCTTAAGGAGACTTTTCTGAACTGTGTTCTTAAAAAAGAAAAAAAAAATCAAGATATATGTTATGCTGCCTCTAATAGAGATTAAATAACTAAATTTTGATTTTCATTACTGTGACTTTTAAAAAATATCTTACCTGACAACATTTAGTGAAACAATACTTAACAGGAAAATGTAAGGAGTTTAAAACAAATAATTTCGATATCTGATTATAAGGACAGAAACAAGTACAAAGTCAGCTGGTCGTGGAAAATTTAAAAGCTTACTCTGGAGACTGAATTTCAGTCTCCTGGATAGGTATTTGTCTTGATAATAAAAGGATACTTTCTGGGATGCCTGAGTGGCTCAGTCAGTTAAGCATCTGCCTTCAGCACAAGTCACGATCCCAGGGTGCTGGGATCAAGTCCCGCATCAGGCACCTTGCTCAGCAAAGAGCCTGCTTCTCCTTTTCCCTCTGCCTGCCGCTCCCCGTTTGTCCTCTCTCTCTGACAAATAAAATCTTTAAGAAGAAATAAAATAAAAATAAAAGGGTATTTTCTTTGGTTATTCTGTTATAACCCAGAAGCTAGATTGAAAACATTTGTTGTAACAGTATCTTTTTGTCTGTATTATAAAATGAATGAATGAATTCAATAAAAGTTATTGAGTACTTCCTTCTGCCATTCTGAGAACTAGAGGTATAACAGAGGTAAAAATGTCTACCCACACAGAATTTTCATCGTTCAGACTAAATTTTGATTGAAAATCTTACTGTGTTCAAACACTGAGCTACAGCAAGTATAGAACATTAAATAATAACCAAATAAATCTCAAGTTGCAATTTACTTGTTTTCTTCCTGATAACTATTTGTTTTTTACTTTTATAGAAAGTGAGTCCTAGAATACTTAGACCCACGTTAGCCTGCCTAACAAAATAGCTTAACAGATAATAACTTAATAAGTACCAAATATCAAGAATTTCCACTCATTTAAAAAAGTGTTCCCACTTATTTAAACAAAAATTCAAAGTTATCTAGAAGCAAGTGATAATGTTGATAATCTGACTCATTTAGAGCTGTTAATTTCTAGGGACTCAGCTGAATTTTAAACTACTTTTGTCAGTACCTCCTCCCATTTACCTTCCCACAACCCCTCCCCTCATTCCTTATCCATAGGCTGGACCATTGTGACATTTCTGCATTTCAAGTAGGTGCTCCTTGAGTTGAACTGCCCCCCCTACTAAGGCCCAAAGTATATTTTCTTTGATTCCTACTTGGAAAATACATTAAAAGATAAGCCTCACTGAGATTACAGATTCCAAATTATTCAAAAAGGGATTTCATTCAATTACATTTTTGGGGTGTAAAAAAGGATATACTTAGCATGAGCAGATGAAAGTAAGGCTCTAAACAGTTAGACCTGTCACCATGTAAGTGATAACTAAGTCATCTCTGCTTATACCAGAGGATGTGAACATGCAGAAGGATCATATATGCAAAGCACAAGAATGAAAACAATGAGAAATTTGAATGCATTGTATAAGAAAAAGTAAGAAGATGAAAGTATGCTGGTGTTCATCTGCTATTATGTTGGTGTTAATATCATAACACTTAACAAAACTATCTGAAGAAAGAAGTTTTTCTCTGAAATTGTGACTAACCAGGAGTATAATAATCAAGAAGCCCATTATATTCATGCTGGTGCATGGAAGAAAATTCACAGCCACTTGAACCATTAGGCTATACTGAGATTTCACAATACATAACTAGTTTGAATATAAAAGCAAATTGAATGTGTGTGTGTGTGTGTGTGTGTTTAATCATAATGACCTGTCTTTGTATCATGGAACTGTTAGAGTTTGAGATGCTGGATCTGAATCCACTAAAAAAACAAACAAACAAAACAAAACAAAAAAAAGTAATTGCAAATAGGCTATCCAGGAAGCCCAAACAATGCTCAATCATGACACAATGATCTTAGTTTGCAGATGTGAACATGTCTTTCTTAAAAGGGTTGCTCCTTAAGACAGGTGCACCAACACCAATTACTCTCCATTCCTGAACCTCCACATGCACAATGAGGGGATCAGGACTTGAAACAGTGCCATGAGTAAAAGGGAAATGATGGAGGAGATGAAATGGGTTTTGGATTAAAGAGCTGGCATGCACACCACGACCCTAATGGGCAGCGCTGACAGGGTTCAATTATGGTGGAGCGCGCAGCCTCATTACTGCCAGTGGCTGTCACTTAGGGCACTGGTGCAGAGGAGAATCCAAGTGACTGCAGACAAAGGGAAAGAGAAATACATGAAAACAAAAGACATTTACAAAGCATCTTCAGGAGCAGAGCCTCCCCTCCCCCCAATACATACACACACCAGACGCACAGCCAAGTACATACATATACGTACACATACACGTGCTCCTCAGTACTAGTTACACACAGGCACATAGAGCGTGTGCGCGTGCGCGCGCACGCACGCGCACGCGCGCACACACACACGCACAAGCTCTTTGTATTTACACACAGTGAAGTTTCTTCCAGCTTGGCTTGCTAATTGATTATTATGTGAGGGCTTTTAGGCAGAAATATAACTGAATTAAGAGCTGGTGTCAAGGCAATTTAAAAAAAAAAATGGGACCTTAAATACTACCCCTCCAAAAAATAAATCCACGTTAAAATTGTAACTCATTTTACTGGTCACTGGTGCCCTATAGTTCCATTACCCCACATTGTGTTATTAACAGTTATCACCCTTTACTACATAATTTTCATTACAAAGTCAAATAAAACATTTTAAAGGAAATATTTTGATTCCCTGAATAATATATGTAAATTTTCTAGGCTATTGAAATTCTCTTCAGGTCCGAATGTTTAAATGGAGGGAGAAAAGTGCTAAATGGAAATTTGGTAAGGCCTGACTAATAAAAGTTTCAACAATGTGTGGGATAAAGTCTCACCACAGAAAATCCATTTCTAAAATGCATTCCATGAATTCACTTACAAAAGACAAAAGGCTGCCGCTCTTTCCCATGATAAATCATCTGTCTCTCAAAACACATAAACATGTAACTGATTCAAAAACAGTTCAAAGCACGAACACCAAAAATAATCAGAAGCATTAATATAAAACAATTGGATATCTACAATGCATTCATACAAATTTAGTCTAGGAAATTTTAACATACATATTTAGTGTCTAATATGCAGTATAGTCTTACAATAAATAAACAGCAAATTGTAATGCTGACATTTTTTTTCCTCCTAGAAAACACCTCCAGATGAATCTTAACAACCCATCTTTAAACAATAATTGGATTACTTTTCAGTTATCTATGGCCGTTCAGAAACAAAAATTAATCTTAGTGGGGATAATTCAAGATATCCTTTAGTGTCTTTTAAGAAGAAGAAAAACAGGATGCCTGGGTGGCTCAGTTGGTTAAGCATCTGCCTTCAGTTCAGGTCATGATCTTAGGGTCCTGGGATCAAGCCCTGTGTTAGGCAACCTGTGCCTCCCTCCCCCTCTGAGCCTCTCTCCCCCCACCCCCTATTTGTGCATGCTCTCCCTCTCTTTCAAATAAATTCTTTAAAAAATGAAAAAAAAAAAGGTTTTTTTCAGAGGATAGTTCCCAGCTACCCTTCCTGAACTCATAACACATGTGTTAGAGTTGAGATCGATTTAATCCTAGGGATATAACCCCCCCAATCAGAAGGAAGAATACACAAATGCACAGGGCACAGATTACTGGCTCAAATGAAGCTAAAATAACAGGAAACATACAAGAAGAAAATGTCTCAAATAAATGAGCATTTTTATACCAACCAAATTATCCCTTGGAAAAAAAACCAATATGGGCACCTGGGTGGCTCAGTCGGTTAAGCGTCTGTCTTTGGCTCAGGTCATGATCCTGGGGTCCTGGGATCGAGTCCCACATCAGGCTCCCTGTTCAGCGGGGAGCCTGCTTCTCCCTCTCCCTCTGCCTGCTGTTCCCCCTGCTTGTGCTCTCTCTTTCTGTCAAGTAAATAAAATCTTAAAAAAAGAAAAAAAAAACCAGTATGTCTTCCCTTTAAAAAAATGGTTAAAAATACCTATTTTCTATAAGGGATTCATATTATGACCTCTTCTAATATAATCCGGTGCCAGAAACAAGGCACAGTTACGATTCTGAACGGAAAACACAATAAAATCAACCATAAGATCAACATCTCCATTTGTTTTTATATTACCACATACATTCGCATTCTAACACTTACAAGTAATTAGAACACAAATAAGATTACCTTATCTCAACAAAGCATCCTTTTACCAGGGATGGTTATACTCTGGTGATAATTTTCCCCATTTTCCAACTTGAAACATTAACGCAGACCAAAGGCAGCCTCCCAGTCAGCCTACTTCATCACAGTCCAGGAGCTCCTGCAGGAATGTTCTACTGCTGGCATCCCAAGTCCTGAGCACCAGGGAGCTTGAACCATCAGCTGCCTGGTCACTGCCATCCTTCCTGTCTGTCTGGAGTCTACCCACACCATCTCCTCACTTCTCCACATTCACCTCTCAATCTAGACTCGCCTCCTTCGCCAGCGGAATGACCTCAATAGTTCATCGCTGGCTACACTGTCAACACACTGCACCATGGGCACGCAACAAAATACCAATGAACCAAAGAATCGATCACGTAACACCTACTGTATAGACAGGAGAGCCAGAGAGCCCTGCTTTGGAGGACTCCATGCAGCACCAATAATAACCATGAACTTGAACGAAGGCCAGACACCTAGTCCCATAAATTTAGAGGTAGAGAAATTATTAAGGCAATCTTTACAGAGTTTTAACAGGATATAAATACAGAAAGAGTGAAATGTATCTGAAGCATCCACATGTAGCGCTCAGCTATTGGAAAATGTTGATTTTCCTCCTCCTTACCCTTTACTGTAATGCATGACTTCATTTTGTCTTAAGACCCATAGCACTTTGTGGCTTATGTCCCATCTCGGATCTGCCAAGCTAAACCACAAGAGCGTAGGATAAGGACTGCCACAGCTTAAGTGCTGTGCAACCACTAAAAATATATTTTATATATACCTCTGATCTCATTGACATAATTGGCACAGACTAAAATATACTGCAACCCATCTCATCATTTCCTGCCTACGGAGTGCTAGTAGTTCATAGAAAGATCTCGACTTTTGGTCCTTATTGTAGCCTTAGTAAGCCCTATACACTTTTTATTCAAAAGAATTGTTGTCACTAAAAGATGCTTCTGTTCTCCTCTGAAAATTTCACATGCTATCATGAATAAGTTCTTTTTCCTCCCAAAATATGGAAAGCTACCTACACACCTATAGTACAAATTGATTTAAATTTTTACCCAATATTTTTAATTTTTTGTATTACCACATACGCATTTAAGTAAAATTAACAAAAATCAACATAAAAATATATTTTACTATTAATTAAAACTAAATTTAAATTTTAAAAGTTAACAAAAAATAACTATTGCTATTTCTCCAACTATAAGATGGGTGGCTTCCTATTATTTCCAGCAGAAAATGTATGTTTTACTGTTTTTCATATCTCACCCTAGCAAAACCCAATGCTTTACTAGTGTTTCTATCTTTGGGCCATGGCCCCAATGTCCCAGGTTCACGGACATCTGGAGAGAACATGTGCATGCAGTAGTTCTTCATCTGACCTGAGAGATGGACACAGCTAAGCCAGACTCGGCAAACATCCCACAAGTAAAATGCCTTTCCTCTTGGGAGTGAGATTTGATTGGTTTTCCACCCCCAAGAGGCTGGCTTACCTTCAGCCAACAACATTCATTTTCCCAAACTTAGCTGGGGTCTTCCACTCTCACAAGACTTCCAAGTCTCTGATCCATTCCAACCTGTAATAGCTGCCAGACTCCATAGTCAGCCAGTGTGTGCTTCACCCCTAATTGTAAACAAGGTCCCTCATGCACACGCCATAAAACCAAACGCCAAGCAATAATGGGGGTTTTAACTGTAGCAACCACTCAAGATACTAGCTTTTCCCTTACCCTACCCTCCCCATTACTAAAACAAACCAACCCAAACTCACATACTCTCCTTTGATCCTGATCCTGTACTTGAGCTTCCCAGGCTCAAGATGCCTCACTCTGTGTACCCTAATTTCAATTTCAATTTAAGGCCCATTCCATAAGAGGGAAGTAGATCAGTGTTCCTAAATTCGAATGTATATACCATCTTAGTTCAGGCTGCTGTAACAAGATGCCATAGACTGGACAGCTTATAAACAACAGGAAATTATTTCTCAGTTCTGGAGGCTGGGAAGTCCAGAATCAAAGCAGCAGCAGATTCAGTGTCTGGTGAGGACCTGCTTCCTGACGCATAGACCGGGGTCTTCTCGCTGTGAACTTCAGATGGTGGCAGCAGGGAGGGAGCAATCTGGTGACTCTTTAAAAGGGCATTAATCCCAATCATGAAGCCTTCACCCTCAAGACCTAATTACCTCTCAGAGGCTCCACCTCCAAATACCATTACAATGGGGTTAGATTTGAACATATGAATTGGGGGGTGAGGGAACAGACACATCATTCAGTCTACATAGCACATACCAACAACCTCAGGAGCTAAGTATGCAGATTTTGAATCACTAGGTCTGGGTTGTACCTCGGATTCTGCATTTCTAACAGGCTCCCAGGTGATGCCTGGGCTGCAGGTCTTGCTGATTTGAATAGCGTATTTCTATATATCCCTCAGTTTCTTGGACCTTAACACTCCTAATTGTTAGGCCTCACCCGCTCTTCTAGGGTGGCTACTCCTCTGACTAAATGTGAGGTACCCTCGTCCCTTCCCACATGGTATCAGCGACATCCTGATACAAAAATAAGGATAAGGCTGTGATTATTTAAGATCAAGGTAGCTATGCTCAATGGAAAGAGTTCAGATATTTTAGGTCATGAAGCCCCATTAAAAAATCATCATTCTACTTATCATCTGTAGTTGGGCTGTTAGAAAATTTTAAGGTGCCTGGTCATTTAAATTAATTTATGTTAGATATATAAACTTAAGAGAGATGATCTGGGTCCCATTCTCATACTCTGATCTTATTTATACCATAATGCATTGGTCACACATTTACATAACTGAAACTTATGGGCATGATTAAGATTTCCTGTGAAATTCCTAAACTGTAGAGCCCTTGGACTTTATAGTAAACAGCTCAGTACTACTTTACCACACAGCTGCTTCTTCCTTTAACAACTGCACAGGTTACATAATAATAAAATAGTCCCATGTATGAGCAAACCACAAGGCTCCTTCACTCTCCTCTAAGGGATATTTTGCATGAACACAAAAAATGTTCATGCGTTCATGCCTGCTCTTTTCAAAGGATGTAAGGGAGGGGATTATCAAACAATGTTTAACACCACAGTCAGCAGCTCAGATTGCTCTAAACCCTCGAAGTACACATCAATAAACTTAGATTTCATTATAGGCCTGACAGCATTGTATAGCTCTAAATTTTTTATTTTATTTCAATCCCACACAAAAGCATAGAGGAAGAAAAGAGGTGCTATGGAATAAAAGAATGCATCATGAAATATCGTCCTAAGAAATAAAAAGAATGCCATTAAGCCAAGAAATACCTACAATGTGTTTAACACTTTCTCAAAAATATATGAAAATTGTGTCTAAATACATTGCTCTTGCTACATTTTAATTTGAGTTCCTTAAACAGGGCCCTATTTTCAGTAGTGGAAGTCTGAGAACCAAAAAAAGAAAAACAAAACATTTTCCAATGATTCTTTTTAAACCAATGAGTTCTCTTTGCCCACAACTCCTCTACCTCAAATTATGACTCCCTAGTCACCGATTTTCATGGACCATGACATCAGTGACTCCTTCTAGTTACAAACAGCTTACTGTGGTTTACTTCTTGCCAGAATACTTCCAACATACTCAGTAGAGAACCCAGGAGAGTCTCGGACTCCTGGAATTTGTATTCTAGAACCACCAATTCTAGGTACCTCAGGTTTGCTTCCAAGAATACCTGGTCCTCATCACAGCTTTGCAGAATAAGGGATACGTGATACGAATGTTAAGGATATGGGTGCACGTGATAAGTGAAAAACAATTTCAACGGACCTTGGAAATCATTTTGTGCAAGACCCCAAATCCTGGGACTTTATCGATAGTTAACTATTTTTTTTTTCTAACATATTATAGAAGTTAACATCTACCTCAGCCACTCCTACAACTCTCCATCTTTAGTTCTAACACAAATTTCTCTGGATGTCATATATGCTCTTCTTTATTATTTAGAAGAACGGATGACGTTTACTGTCCTCCTTCCAACTGTTCCTCATGACCTTAGAGTTTGTATTTAAATCACCGTTTATTTATCTACATGTGAAATAATTTTCAATTCCTGTTAACTTTTACTCATAGGTCCTATTCCCCAAACCATTAGTCATATTCCAGACGTTTCCAGGAAAGACTATTGGAGAAGGATGACTCGTGATTACTGGGTGCTCCGTTCCTGTTTAAACATCCCTACTTCCAGTTCAGTCATCTGAAGAAGGTAGAAGTAAAATGAGTTTAATCAGCGGCTAAAGAGCTGTGTCTCTTAGGAATTGTTTCAACTACATTAAGTCAGGGAGCCCTATTATTTTTAAATACCAATAAATGGTCGGCATTCTGATTCCAAGTAAAAAAGAAGAATCAAAATTCACAACATGTAAGGTTTACACTGCCATGAAGAGAATAAAATTCAAATGACCTAATTTTAATCGGTTCCTAGGAGTTGTATAATTGTAACTTTTTATTTTTTTTTTTAAAGATTTTATTTTTATTTATTTGAGAGAGAGAGAACGAGAGATAGAGAGCATGAGAGGGAAGAGGGTCAGAGGGAGAAGCAGACTCCCTGCTGAGCAGGGAGCCCGATGTGGGACTCGATCCCGGGACTCCGGGATCATGACCTGAGCCGAAGGCAGTCGCCTAACCAACTGAGCCACCCAGGCGCCCACTTTTTATTTTTTTTAACTCCTACTCATTTATTCAACCATTATGAATCTATGACTAGATTCCAGACACTAGACATTTAGTGGTCCCAAACACATTCAGTACAGAGATGAACCAGAGAGCAGGCAACTTAATTGTAACTTTTTTTAAAATGCGTTTAACACAAATAGAAAGTCCCCCATTTCTAATCTAGAATTTGAAAACCTTTTTAGTCACTGTTCTGGAAACTCTCCTTCTTAATGTAAATAAATCATTTATGATCGTCTCTAAATACAATAAACTCTGGAATTTTCTTTCGCACAATGATATCACTGCATTTATTTTTCTAAATAAGAGGGAAGCAGAAAAAACTTCCCTGATGTTATAAAATTGGACGTAACTCAAAAAATGACAGATGAGGTGGGGCAACACTCACAATCCCTTCATGATTTTGCTCTTGCTTTATAAATCAAAATCTGGGATGTAAGGGCCAGTCAGACATACTCCACCTGGGATCTGAAAATACTGCTATATTCTTCCTGCTTCTAATACTGCCCCAATAATAGAAGTTCGGCAATCATAATTTACATCACTGACAGCTTTGGAGATAATGCAAGAAAAAAAGATCCCAGCTCTTTCTTTAGATTTGGACTGCTTCTTTGATGCCAATAGCAACGTGTACTTATCTTTTATTTTTCCAGTAAAAGAAATAGGTATGCATCAAACACTGTGACTGAGGGCATCTCCCGTCTGAACGTGCCATTTCTACATCATCATTTTTCTGGACATCATGGGCTTTTCATCTCAAACCAGTCTGAAGTTGGATACCATCCTCCATTTTTACCCTTTTATTTCTACACAGAAGTTATATCTGTTGATATCACTTATCATACCCTTTATAACCTTGTCACAGTCCACTTAACAAAGTTAGGCTAGATTTCAGTGAAAATTATTCTTCCAGAGTAGTTTTGTTTTGTTTTTTCCTGGGATGGGGGGGCTTAACTTGACTACAATTAGTATGTATGGGGCAGAACTGCAGGAAATGAGGTGTGTGGGCAGCATGGTAATTTAACTGTATTTAAATGAAAACCAAAAAAAAGATGAAGGCACAATCTTACTGCTGCTTAGATCAGAGCAGCTTTTAGGACCCACTTTCTTTTACTGATTTAAAAACCAAACAAACAAAAATAAATAAATAAATAAAGTAATGCCTGAGGAAAAAAATGTATCTCTAACTTGGGAGTACATCTCTTATCCTGGTTGCATTTTCTTTACAGGAGTGGAAGGAATTACAAGACAGTAATAAATGGTAGCCAGGAATTCTGAAGCCCTACTCCCATGTCTGTTCAAGCAGCAATAATAATTACTTCATTCTCTCCCATTTCATTGCCACTATTCTGGATGCTAAAGGTAACTGAAGAATCCATCTTGGTCTGTACAGTAGAAACTGACTGGGTTATTTTATTCACAACAGGGAGTATGGGTGCTCCTGCTCAACCTAAAAGGCTACCCTCTTTAGTGCAAACAAGCAAAAACTGTACAAGCAAAATTCAGTTAAGGGTCCGATGAGACGGCTTTAGAACCAATCCTATTCTCTTAAGAGAGAATTACCAAGAAGACATGATTAGAGATAATTTCTCTTTTGATCGACTTTAGAAAATTATCTACTCCAGTTCCCTTGTTTTATAGATGTGAAAACAGAGTCCTGGAAGGAAGCGTGACTTGCCCAAAGTCACAGAGAGAACTCCATCTCTTTGCCAGTTGGATATTTTACTACCAGGATAAACACTGACTGTATTAAACCATCATTAACAATCTACCTCTACTCCTCCTGTCCTGAGTCTCTCTCTCAACCTTGGCCCATTTGGGATTGTCAGAACTTCCCTGAAGAAAACCAAGCAGGGAGGAGTTCAGCCTGAAGAACCCACAAAAGCATGTGGGAGACCACGTGTAGGTAGCAGGACTTTCTATGACAGGAGAGTCTGCCCCAGGATTTTAATCTGTTTTTGTCAATTCCAAAACTAGGGAAGAGATCCAAAAATTGCACCACTTGCAGATGAAACGTGAACGCTGAATCAATCTTTCAGAAAAGCGTAAATGGGGCAGGGTTCCAAGCATCTATCCAGAACAACACGAAATGAATCCAGAGGTATTCTAGGCCACTCCCCCGCATGGATGTATCATTTTCTGCTTCTCCTGCCATCAATAACTTCCTCTGCAGCTGACCCTATGTGGAGAGCTGTCTAGAGCAAAGGGCCCTCATATGCATTTGTATTCCAAGCCTGAGGGTCTCTAGTATTGTGCACTGGTTCTATTCTAATCATCATGCTTTTGCAAACTGAGAAAAGCAAACTATAATTTGGAAATGGTTGCTGTTGTGTTTGATTATTTGTTTCCTTTTACAGCCCCAGCACATAGCAAAATACATCGTGTATTGTATGCACTTAACAAAGAGTTGTTGAAGAATTCTTTTTTTTTTAATGGTATGTGCTATTTGTGATTGTAGGCCATTCTGACTGCGTCTGTGTTGGCGCTGTTGCCATGTTCCTCAAGACTGTCCTATACAGGGGGCGCCTGGGTGGCTCAGTCATTGAGCTCTGCCTTTGGCTCAGGTCATGATCCCGGGGTCCTGGGACTGAGCACCACATCAGGCTCCCTGCTTGGCAGGAAGCCTGCTTCTCCCTCTCCCACTCCCCCTGCTTGTGTTCCCTCTCTCACGGTCTCTCTGTCAAATAAATAAATAAAATCTTTAAAAAAAAAAGAAGATTGTCCTATACAAATTTCAGGAATAATGAAAGGCAATATTGATCCCCTAAATGTGACTCTATTATTATAGGATACTTTATAACATCCAGAAAGAAAGCAAGACCTAAGAAGCCTAATTAACCTTATGAAAATATTTTAAGTGATAAACTCACTTTTGAATTTAATTCAGATATATGCGTGAGTGTTAAGTCTGTGAACATAGAATATACTCAAGGATAGAAAATACTCAGGAGAGGAGGAAGTATGCCCAAGTTTTTGTCTAAAGCTACTCTCATTCTGCAGTTGTTTGTGCTACATGATTTTTGCTATAATGAGGTAGAGAAGAGTGCTCCTACTGCATTTCTGGTATTAAATGGCAAACATCGCCGCTTTCCCAGCTTCTCAAGAATGTCATCTAGTAATAACAGAGTATTAGACTCAGAGGGGAGAAAGCCAATACTCTCATTTTACAGATCATATATAAATCCTCCTAGCCCTCTTCTTATATGCAAGGCACCAATTGTTTTTCTAGTCTGTCTACGCCCAGTCTTCTTCTTTGTAACATCCTCAACTCTGCCACGTACAAATTTTTTTCCAGCTGTCCTTCCTCCTCTAGAGTTATTTAAATCTTCAGAATAAATTAACTCTTTCCCCCAACCAGAACTGTGCCACCACCCTCTACAAAGCCTCCCACATAATTTACATACCATTTTAAAACTTAGTTTCTGTCTTCCGGCAGCTTGCATCAGTGCACAACCTGTCCCTCCCCTCAACATCCTTATCTACTCACAGACCATGAATAACGTTCCACCACTAGTAGCAACAAAATTAGTATCATCGGAAGAAAGGATTATACCATATAGAGGAAGACTCCAAGAAGTTACAGGGATAGCAAGAAGGTGGGACAACCCCAATTTAAAAACTCCTGAAGGGCGCCTGGGTCGCTCAGTCAGTTACACGTCCAACTCTTGATTTCAGCTCAGGTGTTGATCTCAGGATCATGAGCTGAAGCCCCACGTTGGGCTCCTACTTAACAAAAAACAAAAACAGAAACAAAAAACTCTTGAAATGGATGTTGGTTGTCTCTATATAGAAAAAGTGGTAGTCAAGAAGACATGACTTACAAGGTGCTGGGAAGACTCTTACGTATGCCAACTATCTCATCCATCTGCCAACAATTCTTCATTTCACTGTAGCAAAACCCATGAGACTTCTTGATGTTAAAAGCTGTACTTTGAACAAAATGCACATGCTAAGAGACCCAATACAGTGACTCCTATGAATTATTTCCAATTTCAAATAAATTTGATTGATCATCTGGCTCTCCTATTCATTAGCTAAGAACCAATGCACATGGAGCTCCTTATAAAGTGAAGATTGACAATAAAATGTTGTGCACTACAGAAGGCCAGTAGGAGTAAGTTTGAAGTTTTGGAAAGGGAGCATTAGGAAATAAGAGAAGAGGAAGAGCAGAAAGCAAGACAAATGTCACTTGCCTCCATGTTGACAAAATTCTATCCTTCCTTTGAAAGGACAAATTTCCTTTGCTAAAGAGGAGCAGAAATACTACTTTTACTTTCTGGGAAACATGTCCCTTGAGACTTATAATCATTGAACACTTTTAAAACATTTTGTGTTGATTCTAAACCTTTGCCCTCACACATAGCACTTTAGTAATTCCCTCAACCTAAGCAAATCAGTATTCTCAGAGGGAAAAGAAGTAAGTGAAAACGACAGGAGGAAAGGAAGAAATAAACGAGGAAACTCAGTCATTAGTTGAAAGGAGACAGTATCCAGCAGGAAGCAAACAGACAGGTTTACGTCAGGGGGTTCTCAACCCCAGCGTGATTTTTGTTCCCTGGGAGACATTTGTACCATCTGAAGACATTTTTGATTGTCACAACTGGGAGAGGAGGAAGGCTTCTGGCACCTAGCAGATGGGGCTAGGGATGCTGCTAAACATCCTACAGTACACAGAACAGCCACCCACAATAAAGAATTATCCAGCTCAAAATGCCAATAGTGCTCAGGTGGAAAAACTCTGGTCTAAAAGTCTGTGAAATATGAAAAATGATTGAAAGAACAATTAAACAAGAGTCTCTTGCCAGGTACACAAAGGTTTTCCAGAGATTTCACTTTGCTTATGCTCATCTGCACATCAGAATCAGGCCTAGGTTTTCTCTAAAACTTTGTTAGGACAAATGTACATACCAGTGTGAAAGGGTCTAGTCCATATCCAAGGCTTCATCTCCAACTGACCAAAGAAAATGAGCATGAGTCAGTGCACTGGCATTCAAATATGCAAAGCGATTTGACACGATGAAGAATTATGGGTTGGACTGATACCACAATCTTAAGAACTGCACCATATTTAGAGATGTAGCAAAAGCAAACATTATAACCTTGGAATTTTTAGCCCATCCTATGAAAAGTACAGAAGTCCAAACGAATTCAGATGATTATGACCATATCAACTAGCACAGATTCAAGACTTACTGTGTGCCAGATAGGTGCTAAATTCTTTACATGATATTATTATCATGTGGTCATTATAAACTATCCATTCTACAGTTAAGAAAACTAAGGTTTGAATTTGTGACAACACGGATGAACATAGAGGGTATTATGCTAAGTGAAGTAAGTCAGAGAAAGAAAACTACTATATGATTTCATGTATACGTGGAATCCAAAAAACAAAACAAATGAACAAACAAAAAAAAGGCAGAAACTGACCCATAAGTACAGAGAACAAACTGAGTAAAATCTGTAAAGAGGAGTAGGAGATATAGGCTTCCAGGTATGGAAAAAGTTGTGGGGATGAAAGGTAGAGCACAGAGACTACGGTCAATGGCATTGTATGGTGACAGATGGTAGCTACACTGTGGTGAGCATAGCATTATGTAGAGTTGTCAAATCACCATGTTGTACACCTGAAACTAATGTAACATCATATGTCAACCATACTCTATTAAAAAGCAAAAACAACAACAACAAAAACAACTGAGGCTCCGAGAGAGAAGGTAATAATCAGAAAGATGACATCTAGGAGTCAAATCTAAGTATGACTGACTCCAGAGTCTACCTTCAACTCTTGTGCCCCACTGACTTCCTAATGAATCAGAGCACTGATCCAAGAGAAAGAGAACAACCCATGTTCCTTCATGTATCACTCAATTATTTGAGCACCTCCTAAAGCTAAGAACACAGCAATGGAGAGGACACCCAAGTGCCTTGATCTCAGACAATTAAGAAACTAGTGGGCATACAGAACATGCAGAATGGGACCCTATCATCAGACTCCAACCAACCCCTAAAGTCCACAAGGTTGAAACAGAAACAAAAAAGCCTAATGCAAAGCACCATGTAATCATATGCTCAGTCCACTGCGCTGTTACAAACTAAAATGAAACCTCTCTCCCCCTTTCAGATAGAAAGCTCTCTCTCCCTGCCAAAGATCATCTGATGGCAAATTCCAAACAAAGATTCTATATAAGAACTTGCCACTTGGTCCATCTAACTCTAGAGAAAATAGATTTGGAACCTTCTTGACAAGAATTTGAAGTCCTCAGATCCCAGATCTCCAGTCATACAGGAAATGATGAAGGCATGAAAATACTACAAAATAATAAGGAAAAGCAGCTGCAAAAGCAGTTGTCTGATGGGACAGCTGCTGCCTGCCCATGAAATGGCCTCACACACTATAAAGAACACAGTACAACAGGAAAATTCCCTGGATTAGGACACAGAAGACTATATTTCAAGTCACAGCTTTATCACTTACTGGTTGTGACCCTGGGCAAGTCAATTAACCCTCGCAGAATACCCATTTCCTCACCTATTAAATAAGAATAATAGCTTCCCTTGCCTACATTACAGAAATGCAATAAATAAAATAATATATAGAGAAGGGTACTGTAAACCAAGGTAACCCATTATGTTTGCTATCCAATTTCATCATATCTAATTCTTGGAAGCCAAAAATTTGGTTAGAAACATAGGTGCTTAGCAGAGGCATGCCACAACATCCATGTTGTCCATGTTGTCACACCCCATGATGTCACACCCCATCACTACGGGTCACCAGCAGAAGCATGGGCAAGGAAGGGGCAGAACCTGACTTTGATCTCTCCACAAGATGGCGCTAGAGCTTCCTTGTTTTCAGTTTCCATCTTCATTATCTTGCTTATAAACACAGAACCAAATAGTTGACTTATTTATAGCCGTGAACTCTCATATTTCATACCTGAGCATATTTCTCATGGTTATTTTGCACACGTTCCCTCCACCCCCACCCCAGCATGTACATGGGACTTTACACTTTGATACATGGAAGGACTCTATAACCCGTAATAGGAAAGAGGTCTTGTTTCTCCCCTCACAACCTATGCTACCATTACAGACCAAGTTTAGTTAACACCAAAAAAAGACTACCAAAAATGTGGTTGGCAAATTTAGCCTATATCTACTCAAGTACTCTTAAAATATTCTGATAAATGTCCAACATACAAAGTGACGAATAATGTATCTATGTAACTGAGGCAGAGACTTAGTTGCTTGTAGATCTGATCTGAAAACTATCCAAGTATCCTGGTCCTTCACACTGAGGTATGCCTTCTTCCCAGCACAAGCTCAAGGTACCTACAATAGTGTTTGAAAGAAACGATGTCAATTATGCAGTAATGATTAAAAATGTAGGCTCTGGATTAAACCACACAGGTTCTTATAGACACTCTACCACATGACCTTGAACAAGGATCTATGTGACCTTGGATGAATTACTTAACGAGTCTCAGTAGTTTATGTGTAAAATGGAGATTAACCATACTTCCTAGGACCACTGAGAGGATGAAATGAGAATATCCAGGTAAACTAATATGACACTGTGCCTGTCATTACACTATATATTCAGAAAAGGTTAGCAGCTACTTATTACAATTAAATAATCATAAACTAGAGATATGCAAGGTTTAAGTTTTCCTACATAGGTAAATGATCTAAAAGAACTCCTGATTCCCCACAGGTCCACTTTAATTGCTAAGCATAGATTCAAGCAGTGAGCACCTGAGGGTAAATTTTCAAAAAGCATGACAACATACCAGCAGCAACATGTTAGGTGCAAGCCACCAGTCTGCATAGAAACCAAACCACAGCAAGTTAGTTACTCAAGGGAAAGAAGAATCCGGGTAGCAGTTGTAGAACAGGACTGAATTCCCAGCAGCCCTTGCACTCACGTAGAAAAGGTGTGACAGGTGAGGATAGAAGGCGGAGGAAAAGCCAGGCCACTGACAACCCTGTGCGCCACTCTCAGCAGTGACAAGCGTCAGAAATAGACAATATGACCACAGTGAAAATTCCCAGGGGGGTGCAAGGAGGATGCTGAAGAGAAGAGAATTGACAGGAAAACCAGTGAGGTCATGAAAGATCCTATGAACTTGCTAGAGGTTCAATAATAATCTTATTCCACTGCTAATACTAGAAAGATGCTGGAGACAGAAAAAGAAACCCTATGCTGGGAACCACACCCAAATCTCTGGCCACTCCAGGCACCTCTTGTTATCCTGCAAGAGTACAAGCCAGTCAATTCTGCTATAGCACTTGCTTTGAAAACATGAATTTGTCCCAACATGATTGATTATATTTGCAAACAATTCAGCATAACCAAATTTTGCATTTGCTTATGCGCAATTTCATCTTTGGGAAAGACTAGGTGAACAAAGAGAAGGGCACCCAATTAAAATCAAGCCACATAGGAAGACAAAACAAAATGTGTAGGGGGAAAGTATCTGAAAATATTAGAGAAATGGGTTTATAAATAAATTGTGAGTTCCATATATAAAGGAAAAAATGAAACTGTATTGTACCTGCACAGTGACCCCTTGCCGAAATTTTCCTAATAGCTGCTACATAACGTTTTCCCTTACTAAACATCCTTTTGGCTTTTAAGTAAGATTTTCCATATATGCCATTGGAAGGGCAATGCAGGGAAAGCTTACTAACTTTGATAGGAGGTATGTTTAAGGGCACATTTCTTGGTCTTCTCTGAATGGAGACTAAAATGAGACATAATAAAAAAGTTGTTTGGGCAACATATATAATGAGATGCATAGACACTGAAAGTTTTATCACAGATTCAGAACCCACACGTATCACAAAACACTCAGTAAAGAACCTAGCCTAGTGATGTTAAAGAACTTTTGTAGAGATGAGGACTACATCATCTTTCACCAAATGGAAATTATGCTTTATACTGCTTTTAAAGCTGCACACCACATGCAATGCAACAATTGTCCTTGAACCTGAGATTCACTCACTGCTCACATGTGAACACAAGAATAAGACAATGTAAAAACTGAATTACATTCACTTCAAGACTTTATGACTGAGGGAAAAATTTTCCTCCATTTGGTAAAGAAATGAAACAGGAAGAAATGAAAGGACAAAATGCATCACGAAGCCACATTATAAACAAAGGGAGAACTTCAATTCACAAAACACAGTAAGTTCATGCAAAAAGAAAAAGGCACTCCAAAGAAATAACAGAGCAAGTACATAAATAACATGAAGGAGACTGCAAATAAACCAAGACTCTCAAACAAGCTTGATTTTATAAATATATATTTTATATATTTACATAAAATATATAAATATATTTTATAAATATAAATATAAAATAGCCACAGGTTACCGCCAGACTATAAAACCTCAAGGGTGATTTAAATTAATTTATATGATGACTAACTGTGAAAAAGGAATGAGATATTTCAAAGGGAACAGAAATGCTTCCTTGGATATGAAGCAGAGTAGGTGTAAATGAAAAACTTGAATGATAGCAGTGGATAAAGAAATTGCTATCAGACTCAGATTTTTTTTCAGCGAATGTATATACAATGCCTCCCACAAAGCAACCCTCAATGGCTATGCAGAGCTTTATCACAAAACCCTCATCATTCCTTCTTCTCTCATCCTCTGATGCCATAGAATTCAGTGTTTGTTAATTTTTAAGTGGCACTTGAGCACTTTCCTGTGCTTTTAAGTGCTTTATGTATATTAACTTACTTCTTACAGTAAGTGATCATGACTGTTCCCACCTTACACGTGAATAAAATGAGGCACAGAGAAGTTAACTGACTTAGCAAGGATCCACAGAGCCAGAATATGAACCCAAACAATCTAGATCTAAAGTCTATACTACCACTAACTATACCAAATAATAAACAGATGGTAATTATTTAAAGCACCCCCCCAAATTATACTTAAGAATCTATTTTAGAAGTGATGCACAAGACCAACAAGCCCTTGTTTGTTTTGTGATGTAAATTCCTATTGTACTTGTATGGTTCAATGATACATGTGTAGCCAACATGGCACTTGCAGTTACTCAGCTATAACCATGGGAATGGATCCAATAGACTCACCCCAATTTGCTGGAGTGCTGCAGAGTGTCATTCACCCAGCTATGAAGAGAAAATACACACAGCTACTAGGACCAGCTCCAAAATAAAAAACAGCATGCTTTAAATTGTAATTTCTCTAGAGACAACACTTTCTCCTCTATTCAAAACTGCTGACAAAAGTTACCACTTTTGCCCCTGAGTAATTTAAACTGCAACTTGTCAATAGCCAGAGAGTGAGCTGGGCCTTGCATAACCTCACCTTAACAACCTGCCTCCAGCACTATTCCTGCTGGCAATTGCTCTTGGCAAACATTGATGGCAATACTGTTCCCACTTGGCCTAAAAATACAGAGGGAGGAATAAAGCTAGGTGCCCTGCATAAATATGCCTTATGGATTTGGTTTTGGATTCCAAGAAGAACTCTTTGGATGCTCCATGGTGTTAAAGATACAATGCCAGAAAGAGAGAGGACAGATTGATAGAGTAGTAAGGTGCAGAGTAATAAGGACATACTTGGAAACCCAGTGCTAAGAACTAAACACTCTTATCCAAAAGCACAGAAGGATTTTTTTATATCCCAAATTATAACTCAGTAACATCAACATTTAGTTCTCACTGCCTCCAAGAAATTATTCCTGATCTACCACAGTTATTTTAGATGCACTCAAAGAACCTTCCATTCACTCTTATCCTGGTACACTGTACATTACCGTGTTACCTACAATTGCCTGTTGACTTGGTCACCTCATCACTGGGCTGCTTCCCCTGTGAGCTCCCTAGCAGCACACACTGTGCCTTGACCTCATGTAACCTCTATGTCTGACACATTAATAGACACTCAATAACTTCTTTGAATGAATGAATGCAGACAAACAAGCTGGCAGATGCTAAACCCAACCTCATCCTGAGGTCCAAAGACAGCATGAGCTGGAGTTGACTCCTAAAGAATTCAGGACCACCTAAAAGGAATTCCAAGCTAGCACAAAATATTTTAGGAAATGGGAGAATAAAGAGGTAGATGTTTGCCCCATGATGGTGCTTCTGAAAGGATGTGGAAGGATAATTATTAGTAAGTAAAAATGGAAACCAATACCAGAGAAAAAAAGGTGAATAGTGAGGGATGACAATTCTGACTTTTAACTTACAGTCCACATTAATAGGTTAAGATGCAAAGGAAATGCATGTAGCTGGACAGTCCGGTGAGATCTGGCCTCACTTTATTTCTGCCTTATATTCTGTTTTACTTATTTGCCTACATTTGATTTTATGGAGTGTTTACCTGAAACCAAATACCTACTTGGAAAGTATTAAAAATCTGTATTTAACTGAGTTGGGTGTGTCCTAGTGAATTCGGGGGAGAGAAAAAAGTAGAAAGCCTAAGCAATACTTTTACAGATAAACAATTTTACGGTCTCAAATGCCCTTCCCCAAATAACCACTTACACATTTTATCATTTTTAATCTGTTTTTACTTTACAAGAGTGAAACCAAATGGTTCTCATAGTACTTTAACTGACCAGTTGTAAAATAATTTCGACCATGTATCCTGAAATGTAGAACTTGAAAGAATGGGGGGGGGGGGGAGAGAGAAGTGTAGGAAAAAAAAGAGAAAAACAAAATAAGCATTTACTCCAGGGCACACACCATCAGCTAACCCAAGATATACAAAGATTTGTGTACTGCTGCCATATTCCAGAGCCAGAAATAACTGCTCAAGAAACTGTGACCATCTGAACCTTGTGCATCAATGACTACTGTTTATAATGTGACAATGCTGAGAGGGTCTCCACGTCACTGACCACCATCACCAGTAACAAATATTCATACTTTGGAAACAAACAACAACAGAAATAAGATGTTCCTCTAAAGCCCTCAACATGTAAAATGAACAGAAGGGTATTTCAGAGGTATTCATTTATTCATCCATTCATCCATCCATCCATCCATCCATCCATCCATCCATTCATACACACATTCATTCAACTCATCAGTGTTTCTTAAAGTCCTAGTATGCATCAGGCATTGTGTTCGGTTCTGGAGATTTTATACACACACACACACACACACACACACACACACACACACACACACACAGTGCAGAGTTCACAATCTACTGAAGAGGGGGAAAATCTATAGGCAAATAATGAGTGCAGCTTAAACAAATACATACCCTACTATAGTGAGTGGAGTGGTACAGAGGTTTGTTCAGGAAAAAACATCCTGAAGGAAGAAGTGACACATCAACTAAATTATACAAGACATAGAAACTTGCAAGTGTGTGTGCCTGTTTCTGTTTATGAGGGACAGGAATTATGTGGCAGGGGTAGGGGAAGGAAGGAGGAGGCAGGACATGGGAAGGAAGAACATGAATAAAGATCTGAAGGCAAGAAAGCACATATTATCAACAAATGGTTGAGTATGCCTCAAATGAAACTTATGAGGTAAGAATGATAAGAACTAGAGCATCACAAATAAGCAAAGCTGACGGTAAAATAGCTTTTATGCCATGTTAAGAAACTCAGACTTTTTCCCATAAGCAATGCAGAGCTAATAGGGCTTACACAGAAAAGTGAGATGGTCATAGTGGAGCTTCTCAAGTGGTGGTATCCAATAGAACAAGTCTTGCAGAAGTCATTATATCACCAGGTCGACGTGTGATGAAGCTTGTAAGGGACAGCAAGACAGGGTTCAGAATAGGAGTGCCCTGGGTAGTGAGCAGAGTCTTGATTAAGTCCATCGGGTTCAAGGAAATGGACAGAGCCCTGCTTAGGATAAGGACTTCTAGAAGATGTGTGGAGCAACCTCAATTGCCAGGAGTTAGGCACTCTTACATTAACACCAGTGGGACAGTCTGTTGGTAAGATGATGGTATTATACAATTTATAATTACATAACAAATCCCTTAAAAACATTCATACCCTCTGAGTTAGTAATTATGCATCCAGAAAGATAGCTTGAAGAATAATCTCAATTTAGGGAAATATTTATACACAAAGATGCTAATCACAGCAATTTTATGATAGCAAAGTCCCCTATACCTTCTCTCTCCCCACCTTATCTCTGAGAAATAAACAAGAGCAGATGATTTAGGGAGAAAAGTCAAAAGTTAAGGCACAACCAGTACAGTGGTGGTTTCTAGATCTTCTATGTTCCTGTTTTGACCCAAGGCTGGGTCTGGGTCCCTGAAATCCATAGTGGATGTAGACAGTAGAGAACTCCAAGAGGCCTCTCTCTTTCTCTCCAGAGGACTGGAAAAGGGACCCCTGTGAACAGAAGAATATGGAAGGAACCCTTCCTTTTTCCGTTTCCCAGTCCTGCTCAGAGACTACTTGTAGTCACAATCTTTCACTACTGCCACAGCTGTGACACAGGCATTTAAAATCTGGAAAGAAAACTTATCTCTTGATTCAAAGGAATGGAGCTAATGAACACAAGTGATCTAAAGAATGTGAGGATATCAGCATTTATCTTTCTGTCCCTGTCTTCCCCCAAACTTCCCACCCCCACCGCCATTGCTCCATCCCAAAAGCAGCCCAGATAGGCAGAACTATAAAACAGCACAGAGTGCTAAACTGAGAGAAACACTAGACTTTTTAGCCAAAGAAACAGGAGAACAGAGTACTAGGAGTCAGAAAGTACTGAGAAAATCCAATGAGGAAAGACTGGAGAAAAGATCCTCTATTGGGGTATGTCAAAAATCCAAATCCCAGGTCCACCCCAACCTGCACTTTCATGACACAGACACAAAGAAACCTAACAAAGGTTTTGAGAACTAAGCTATGATCAAAACCACCACCCAAGTTCCAAACGAACCCCAGAGTGGGGAATGTACAAAATGGACCCAAAGAGCACAGCAAAGGCTTGGAAAAGAGAACAAACATTGAGCAAACACTCACTGAAGTGGTACAAACCTAAATGGGTTCACTGCCTGCTAAAACAAATGAAAGAAGTCAACAATCTCAGGAGAACTTTAACAAGATTCAGAGTCTCATAAAGTAATATTCCAAAAGTCTAGAATATAATCCAAACTTATTCAACATATAAAACACCAGGAAATTCTACCCAATTCACAAGGAAAAGAACAAACAATAGGGAGCCAGCCCAGGATGACTCTGATCTTAAAATTAATAAAGATTTTTAAAGAGGCAATTATAACTGTGGTAAATATGAACACACTCTTGAAATGAATTGAAAGAGCAAGGTCTCCCCAGAGATAAAGAAACCATAAAAAAGAAAGGGCACATTTACTAGTTTTGTTTTTCCTTCTTTGTCTCCTTATGTTGACCCAAGAGCCAAACAATTTTAAAAAAATGTTAAAAACATACACTCAAAAAACCCCTGAAATTTAAAATTCTGAAATTCAAAAATTCAGTAGATGGTCTCAATAGCAGAATCAAGATGAAAAAGGAAATGGTCAGTGAACTTGAATACAGAGCAAAAGGAACTGTCCTCTCTGATCTTCAGATTGGATTTTTTTTTTTAATGAATAAAATCTCAGGGACATGTGGGACAATATCAAAAGGACAAACATTTGTGTCATGGGACTCCTGGAGGGAGAAAAGAATGATAATGGTGCAGGAAAAAAAATATTAGAAGAAATAATGGCCGACAGCATCCCAAATTTGGTGAAACACATTAATTTACAGATTCACTAGGCTCAGTGAACCTCAAATAAGATAAATTCAAATAAAACCATAAATGAAACAGACAATTCCTTGAAAGACATGAACAACCAAACTGAAAAAGATAACCTGAAGAGGCCTACAACTACTTTTAAAATTCAACTCACTATCACAATCCTTCCAACAAAGAAAACTCCAGGCCCAGATGGTTTCACTGGGAAGTTCTACCAAATATTCCAGGAAGAAATCATAACTCCACAAAATCTCTTTTAGAAACTGGGAAAAGAAAGAACACCTCCCAATTCATTATAGGAGTCTGACATTAGGGGCACCTGGGTGGCTCAGTTGTTAAGCGTCTGCCTTTGACTCAGGTCATGATCCCAGGGTCCTGGGATCGAGCCCCGCATCAGGCTCCCTGCTCGGCGGGAAGCCTGCTTCTCCCTCGCCCACTCCCCCGGCTTGTGTTCCCTCTCTCACTGTGTCTCTGTCAAGTAAATAAATAAAATCTTTAAAAAAAAAAAGGAGTCTGACCTTACACAGAGACTAAAACCAAAGACATGCAAGGAAAGTACAAATATTATTCACGAATACAGATGTAAAAATCCTCAAAAAAATATTAGATTATATGTGTGTGTATCCACACACACACACACACCCCATATAGACATCTATTATTTCATAAGTAATTGGAGTTTCTTCCAACACAAGTCTACTTCAGCATTCTAAAAATAAATGTAATTTGCCATATTCGCAGAGTAGTGAAGATAAATCATAGGATTACATCAGTAGATACAGAAAAATAATTGAAGAAATTTAACACCCACTCACAATTAAGAAAAAAAATCATTAGCAGCATAATATGAATAAAAGGGAATTCTCTACACCTAACAAAGAACATCCACACGCACACACACAGACACACACGCACATACACACACACGCACGTGCGCACACGCACACTCATACACACATGTATGTGCACACATACACACGCGTGTGCGCGCACACATGGGCGCACACACGCACATACACACACGCGCACACACACACACAAATCTACAGCTAACATCAATCTTCATAAGAGCCTGGATGCTTTCACCTAAAATTGAGAAAAATGTAGATAAATGCTCTCACCATTTGTGTTTAACATCTCATTCAGAGTGTTAACCAGTGCAATAAGATGAAAAAAGAAAAGTCATGCAGATTGGAAAGGTAGAAATAAGACTATTCCTATCTGTAGACAACATGATTGCCTATGTGGAAAATCTCAAGAAATCCTCGAAGCTTCTAAAATTAGTGAATTTTACTAAGGTCACCAGAAACAAGGTAGAAATGCAAAAAATTAGTAATATCACTATAAGTAACAATGAGCAACTGGAATAAAAAAAATTAAGTACCATAATAGCACCCCCCAAAATATTTAGGTGAGTGAAAATTTAACAAAATATGCTGTATCTGTATACTGAAAATTACAAAGCACTGACAAAAGAAGATGTAATTTTTTAAGAGATACATCACATTCATGGAATGAAAGATTCATTATTAAGATGTAGATTATCCCAAATTTATCTATAGAAATTGCATTATAGAGTCAACGTAACTCCTATAAAAATGCCAGGAGGAATTTTTTGTAGCTATCAACAAACTGATTCTAAACTTTCTATGGGAAGACAAAGGAACCAAAATAGCAAAAACAATTTTGTAAAAAAAAGTTGGAGAACTCACAGTACCTGATTCTAAGCCTTTCTATAAAGATATAGTAATCAAGAGAGTATCTGTATTACAAAAAACAGACACATGTAAGTGGAACAACATAAAGATACCAGAAGTAAAACCACACAAATACAATCAATTTTGATCAGGATGCAAAGGCAATTCAAAGAAGGAAGAGTCTTTTCAATAATTAGTGTTGGACAACTGAACATCCATACACGAAACAAAAATAAAAAACCTTGCATATACTCTACACCATAAATAAAAATTAAGAATAGATGATCAGATCTAAATGTAATTTATAAAACTAAAAACTTTTATAAGAAAACATGGGAGGAAGTTTTTTTGAACGTGAGTTAGGCAAACAGTCCTTAGAAACAGCATCAAAAGTACAATCTAAAAGAGAAAATATGGTTAAATTGGACATCAAATTTAAAACTTTTAGCTCTGCAAAAGCCTCTGTTAAGAGAATTAAAAGACAAGCCAAAGACTGGGAAAAAAGTATTTTCAAGTCACATAACTGACAGAGGACTTATATCCAGGGTATACAAGTAGCACTTAGTAAGAAAACAAACTTGTTATTTTTTTTAATGTGCAAAAGGTTTGAACAAACATTTCACTGAGGGTATACAAATAATAAGCACATGAAAAGATGTCATGTCACATTAGTTATTAGCAAAATGCAAATTAAAACTACAATGGGATACCATTACATAACTATTGGAATAGCTAAACAGGAGGGGATGGAGCAGACGGAGGGGACGGAAGGGAGGAAGAAAGAAAGAAAATACCAGGTGCTAAGAAGGAGGGAGAGAAACTGAGAAGTTCATACTTTGCGGGTTGAAGTAGTTCAAAATGTTACAGTCACTTTGAAAACCAAAAAAAAAAAAAAAGTTTGTCAACTTCTTATGAAGTTAAATATGTGCTTACTATATGATCCAACAATCACACTCTTAGGTATTTATCCAAGAGAGATAAATACTTACATTTACATACAAATTTATATCCAAACATTTACAGTTGCCTATACTGGAAACATCCTAGATGTCTCAACTGGTAAGTGAGTGAGCAAACTATGGTACATCCATACGATGGAATATTACTCAACAATAAAAAGGAACTACAGATACAACAGCTTAGATCAATCTCGAATGCATCACACTGAGTGAAAAAAAGCTCAAATTTAAAAGACTACATGAGTCCATTTATATCAACATTCTGAAAAAGGTAAAATTATAGGGAAGAATAAATCTGCAGTTGGCAGGGGTTTGAAGCAGGAGGAGGGTTTAACTTCAAAGGGAAAGCATAAAGGAATTTGGGGAAGGGAAGAAATTATTCTGAACCCTGACTGTGCTGATGCAATTTGTCATAATTCATAGAACAACGCATCAAAAAAGTGACTTTTAACATGTATAAGTTTCAGGTGTAGCTCAGCCGGTTAAACATCCAACTCTTTATTTTGGCTCAGATTATGATCTCAGGGTGCTGAGATCGAGCCCCACAAAGGGTTCCATGCTCAGCAGGGAGTCAGCTTGAGATTTTTCTCTCTCTCTCTCTCTTTCCCTTTGCCCCTCGCACACAATAAATGAAATCTTTTAAAAAAAATTTTTTTTAAAAACCACATAAGTTTCAAAAGTAAGTCATTTTTATATCCTAAGTCTTCTGTTGCCTTTCATTTAGCTACAGTTCTCCCAAACCTTACAAGAAAAATGCAGCAATCATATTTGGAACAAGAAAACCAATAAGCAAGCACACACACACATCAAGCACTTAATCACAATTCCCTGGTTCATCAATTATGTGTATTTCTGTTTCAACTTCTTAGAAAGCAGTGAAGCAAAATATACGTTATTAGTATAACTAGGATCAAGATGCCTAAATACAAAAGCCTGTTTTCATCTTAGTCTGGCTCTGCAAATGGTAATGCTTATTTGTTTACTACTGGAAAGGCAAAGCCAACATAAATAAAACATTTCAGAAAAAGAGTGAGTTTTCATCTAACAGAAACAAGAATTTCCAGCTTCTGCCTGTTGTTGAGAACTGAATAGAGTTGACAGAGGAAAAGTCAATGTCATCAGAATTTCTACCCAAACAAGCCTTACCATGGCAATTCTGCTTTAAGCATTACCTGAGATAACAAAACCTACAGAATTTTATCTGCTTTCTACACACATCCATAAGCCTTTGAAATAAAAAGCACACACAAAAAAACAAAACAGAGTCAACTGACAGCGATGAACAAATAAGAGGTATCACGAAAATGAAACCTTTTTAATACTTTTTGCAAAAAAAAAACAACTATTGACATCATTGAACAAATAAGTTATTACAAGACTGAAACCTTTTTCATGTATTTTTTTGTAAAAAAAAAAACTAACCCTTTATTTTGAGAAGGATCTTTCAGTTAATCAAATAATTGCCATTATTGCAAAAGAATGCTAATCAGTCTGGCAATGACATCATTGTAACTGCAACACCTCCATGTGTGGCCCTTGGCAGTACACTTCCCACCTCTCTCCACACCAGGGGAGAGCTGAGCCTTCATTTACATGCTACCTAGATTTCGCCAGGTGTTGAACTAGCATGATCAGGAGCCTACCACTTAAAAGGCCAATGTAACAGTAACAAACCAGATGAAATGAAGCAACTGCCCCTCCTTGGGTAGCAAGGCTTATACCCCAATATTGTAACAGAAGGTGCAAAGTACAAATCTTCAGATGTTGCTCTGAAGGATAAGAGTGACAGGAAAACAAAGGCAGGCAAATCAACGGAAGCAGACACAGATGTAGGATGGATTCCCAGAGAAACGCTAGGGATTAGTGTATTAGGCTCTGCCTTCCTGACTCTAATCGGCAGGATTCTCTTCTGCACAGACTCCAGGATTGATGGTGAAAGACCATCAGGGCCCCATTGCAAATTTAGATTTGGGCAGAAGAGTGCTTCTCATTTTCTTTTCCATATTTGCCTCCAATGGTCAAAATAATAGCTCAGTTTTAAATGTATAAATGAAGACAGCAATTAATCAATCTCTAATAGGAAGATACAAATGTACTACCATTATAGTATGAATGTCGCCTACACCATCGATTAATATATTATATACAGTGCAGTTGCATGAAAATCAATACTGACCTTCATCTAAAATTTTTTGGCTTACCCTACCTAACCTAACAGTTTAGTGTTTTATAATTGGAAGTGTTGTCATGTAAGAATGAGGACGAGCAGTACCTACTCCACACCAGGTCTCTGGCATCCATGAATTCATCCAATCCTCACTATAATGTGGTGAGGTAGGCATTATCATCTCTTCCCTCCAAAAGAGGGATCTGGTCCAAAAAGGTAAAGCTGTTTGCCGAAAATTAAAGAGTTAGTACAAAATAAGGCCTGAAATCAAATACCAAATATGATTGTTAGGGTATGATTTTCTTACCCCAATCTGACTCCATTAAAGCTAAGGGTACAGGGGACTGAATTTAGATATATTTTTCCAGCACCAGGCACAAGGTCTGAATGTAATTTGAAGAACTGATGAACCACACAGTAGGACACAGGACAACATGGATGAACCTGCAGACATTATGCTAAGTAAGCCAATCACAGAAGGACAATTCTACTTATTTGAGTTATCCAAAGTCGTCAAACTCTAGAAAGAGAGGGTAGAATGATGGTTGCCAGGGATTAGGGGGCAGTTAGAATGGGGAGTTGGTTGCTATTCAGTGGTTATCAAGTTTCAAGTGTACAAGATGAAGACGTTCTCGAGATCTGGCATACAATATTGTGCCCAGAGGTATCAATACTGTATTGTATACTTAAAAACTTAAGACAGTAGATTTCCTATTAAGTGTTCTTGCCACAGTAACAGTAAGAATACAAAAAAGAAATCGGAAGAAGTTATGCCTTCTTGAACAGTCATGCAAACAAGACAGAAAGGAACACAGACTCTGGCATCAGAGAAAATGATGTTGAAAATTCAGCTCAGCCACTTTCCAGACATTTACATCTTTCTTAGGTTCAGCCCTCTTATCAGTAAAATGGGAATTAAAACACTCCTTAGGGTTGCTCTCAGGATTAAAGTATGTATGCAAATACCTACCAGAGTACCTAGCACACAGCAAGGGAACAATAAGAATACGTATTCTTCCTTTACAACGGACAGTTTTCCTGAACTTCTTCAAAATGTATAAAAATGCTAGAGCAAGTGCCTCTGAATAAGAATCTAATGTAATAAGAATAATGGACACTGGAGGCCAAGAAAAGTGAACTGAATGAAGCTAACAAGTAGACATAACTGCTGCCTTTGTAAACACTCTCAGAGCTTCAGGAGCTAGCTGACTGGCCCCAAGTCTTTCCTCTCCAGCCTCCGACTTCCACTCTGGCCCGTACGTGGTGCAAAGTTGTTGGGTATCTAACAGCTGTTCAGCATCCCACACAAAAGAGCAGTACTCAGGATCCAGTGCGGACTCTCCTGCGCCAGCCCCATCACCGCGTTCTACCACATTTCAGCAGCAACAGGCCCCCACTGCAGGCTGCCGTTCAGATAAAAAAGAAGGATGGCAGAGAGAAATGTTTTTCTTTGAAAACTTATAAACATCTACAGTGCCTCCTCCTCTGGGAGTCACTGAACACCAAGATCCAAAACTCATGCACTGTACAGGAAAGGAGATAGGAAATGCTCAAGGGCTTCCCTCCTTCCTCGCCTCAGTCCTTCATTCCCTCCCACCCTCCAACACAGAGAGCAAAGCACTATGCTCATAGTCGGTGCAAAACTTACAATGTACTCTACCTGGGTTGGGAGGTTGGATAGGATGTTTCCAAGATGCAAGGATGGATAGGAGCTTACTAACATAATGTTGCATCACTCTTTTAAAACAAGGGAGAGGAAAATCCAAATCCTTATGAGGAATGTGTAGCAGTGACTGCCTTAATATGATCTTAATGACTTTTTGTCTCCCTCACAAGGGAATTACCACTGTTACTGCCTTGAACATTTAGAAATGCCCTTTCGGTTCAGTTGGAAGAAAGACGTTCAAATGCAATAATAATTAGGAAAATACTAACAATTTTATTATAATAATACATGGGGGGGTTTCTCCCCTGTTGATTAGTTCTAAATATATGTTCTTTAATAAAATGCTAGACAATTATCTGTTAAAACTGTTTCGGGGAATCACCTTCCGTTATGACTAAATGTAAGTGAAAATACTACTACTCCCTACATTCATATAAAATATAATGGATATGTGAAATTTGCTCTTAGAGAACATATGTTTTCACTTAAAGTTGTCATTATAATTTCAAGAATGTACCCTTTTTATAAACAAAAGGAATTACCTTTCAGAATCTTGGCCTTATACTCTAATTGCTTCACAACAAATTCATCAACAATGTTATCAAGATGCTACCTATACCTAAATCTAAATGTCATGTTACAAAATTTCAAAACACAATTATGTGCATGTATTTAAAAATGAAGGCAGAAAGCATCATCTCAAGATCTCCCATTTATATTTCAGAAAATCATGATAACGAAACTGTCAAAACAGTGTTAAATATTGGGGTGCCTGGGTGGCTCAGATGATTAAGTGTCTGCCTTCGACTCAGGTCATGATCCCAGGGTCCTGGGATCGAGCCCCACATCGGGCTCCTGGCTCAGCGAGGAGCCAGCTTCTTCCTCTCTCTCTGCCTCTCTCCCTGCTCATGCTTTCTCTCTCTCTCTGCATCTCTGTCTCAAATGAATGAATAAAATCTTAAAAAAAAAATTTTTTTTTAAAAACAGTGTTAAATATTGTTAAAATGTTAGAATTAAGTGATTTGGATCAATGTGGATACATAATTACATACGTCTACATGTTCAGCTCAGCATGAATAGTCTCATTAGAAAAAAAATGTTTAGTTTCACAATGTTGAAAAACTGGGTTTTACCTTTAAAAACAAAAACTACATACTACTACCATATTAAACCAATTGGCACTGGCAACAAGTTCATGTCTACAGTCCTAAAACGTTACCTTAAATATGCTAGCAGTCCCTTCCCATTCACAAAGACAATAATGTGGTCATATCAAATCTATAGTGTCAATAGGTTTATGATCACAAACACTTGATGGGCTGAACATTGTACCTACCCTTCAATAATGCTTGCAGTGTGACAGGGCCTGACGGTTACCATAGTGATCATGTGGCAGCTTCTGATTTATTACCTTGTTCCCCAAGACTGTGATGGCTCTTCGGCTATACCTTCAGCAGCAATTTCAGATTTGAGAGCTACACTATGATGAATGTCCACTATCTGAAATATATACTCAACAGAATGTAACCTTGGAGAGCAGGGCTTTAAATGCAAATGGCCAGGTTTGCCTTCCTCTTAGAATATGAAAGAGTGATTCCAAAGCCATGAAAAAGACAGACCTCTGCCCTCTGACACAGATTCTGATCCTTAGGGACTCTCATTTTCAGGGACACCACCCAATGAATGGGTAAGCAGTCTGAAATAGAAAATGAGGCAACAAATCCTGCTGAGGCTAGCCCAAGGAGCACATTGATTATGAAAGCAGGCATGCATCTGAGCAATTAGTGAGGCATTCAGTTACGTGATGCCTAATGTTCAATGTATTTAGAAAGTTATCACCACAGGTCAATAAATTATGTCATTTCATCTCAACTAATTGACACAGCTAACGCTTTCACACGGAATCCTGAAAAGAGCATTTCAGGAAATGAATCTCATAGTTGGGTGTCCATTTGCCAATGCTTTCTAGTTATACGTGCCAAAGGAGGAGGATTTCTTATTAAAAACAAACGAACAAACCTACCAGGTTTTATCTGATTTTTGCTTTAGGAAAACACACCACACGTAATACCACACGTAATTTGTCACAAGTATTTGTCAAGCAAAGCAACTACCTATAACACATAGATAACTGCTGTAGTCACTACAGATGTGAATCAACATCCTTGAAAGATCATGATATAGGTTGTTTCATTCCTTTACATTGTTTCTATCTATTCTTTCATTTGACTGCATGGCAATGAAGTCCTGGGAGAATATGGCCTTTTTATCAAGCTCATAAGCATCATACATTAATTTGTATATTAGCAAGTCTCACACAGCAACAAACTTATTGATCCTGCCATCTAAATCCCTTGCTCTAACAGGAAGAATATTGTTTTTAGGGGTAAATAAAACAATCCCCACAATCACTTATATTCAGTTCTTAAATTTCTGTCTGCAGAAATCTTTTCTAAGGATGAAAATGCACACAGTATTTTCACAGAATAGATCAGCACAAATGAAAATCAGTTTCTCTTTGGCAGGACTGATATTAAAGCATCACCATGGCCCGGGATGAGTTTTCTGACTCACAAAACTCAGGAACGGGAATGTACTTTCCATTTTCTGCTTTGTTGATTCATCAAATCTCTACACTTCCTCTCTGTGCAGTACATTAATGGGCTCCCCATAAATCATTGCTAACTTAATCAAAGACTTACTTGATACTAAGTTTTATTTTGTTTTATTGGCGAATGGGATGGAGTGCAAGATCAAATAAGACAAAACACTTTTCATTTTTAATAATTGGCATAGAAATATTTGTAGAATAGTTTAAGGAAGTATTTTCAAATTTCAAATCCTATATCCCAGTCAAGTATGTGGAGGGGGAAAGAGAAGAAATTGATTACTTTAGTTATTTGATTTTGTACTGGGTAAAAAAAAACTCAATAGATTAAACTACCCACCTACCCACTATGCCCCCAGCTCTTTATAGAAAATGGTTACATATCCATAAGCAGGGTAAGCTATTTAGCTGACTCTAATCTGTCCGTTCCCACAACTAGGAATTCACAGGTACCTTATAGGACACCAGTTTGTGATCAGTACCTTTTTATTTCGAATCAGATACACAAGAGAGAGAATTCATATTCTAAGTCATAAGATACCAGCATCCAGAATGGAATATTTTATTAAATTAAAAAACCATCTCCATCAATTTGATAATAAGAAGTCCCAAAGTTAGAAATGTTGGTATGCCTCAGAGCAGTTCTACTGTGAACAGGAATAAGTAAAGCAAATACCTAATTTGCAAAGCTGGCTTAACTTGTGCAAACAGTGAACTAGCGTTTTCTTCTAGGTCTCCACTCTGCTAATGTCCTTACAGTTATAGCATCAGCCCCGACACTCCCAGAACCTGGTGTCGGTGGTTCAAACCAACTTTCTGGGTCCCAATCCCCATCGCTAATACAGCACCTTCACCTCCACACCCACAACCGGAAACCTTTCTCTAAGAACAAGGAAAATACAAATGGTTTTTTCAGCACCTCTTTATCTGGTTCTCGTTCCCTTTTACCACATGTAAGGCCTTGAGTAGAGTGAAGACATGTGATTAAAAGCAACATGGATGGCAAATCTACCTATCCCTTCCTGTTATTTAATTCTGAACCAATTAGATCACCACCCATCCAAACCCAGCGCTAAAAAAGAAAAAAAGGCCAAAAAAAAAAAAAAAAAAAAAAAAACCTGTTGACAGAGGTCCCCGGTCTTCAACACTTTCTGTTTCCGCAGCTCCTGTGAATTCTATCACTTCACTTTTCTTACCTACATAGCCCACTAGGAGTTAACAACTGTCAGGCAGGCAAGAGTCATTCTGGCCCAGAGGTCAGCAATCTTATTAAATCCCTATGCCACCATTGGGACAAAGTAATGCCCACACTGCTTAGTGCAAGGCAGGGGGAAAAATGATTGAAGAGGGAGTTAGAAAAGCCAGAGGGAAAATGAAAGAAGAATAGGAACTTGATGACAGCAAGTGGTGGAGAGAAAACCACCAAATACTTCCACACCTAGGCTGTTTTTATCCTTCTTCTAAGAATTCAACGAAGAAGGCATTTGGCGTAATTAAATAAACATCACAACGGGGAAACTCCTCGAAGACAATCTTACATTTTTGTAATCGATGTCATTCTCCTGTGAATACACTGCCCACACCCAGAAGTACTGGGCTAGTCATCCTCTGGCATTTTGCAGACAAGTGATAAAAGTCTGCAAGTACGAAACATATTGACATTTATTTTTATAATGGCAATGCTCCAAAATAGAATGAGCCATTTTTCTTTTTAACGAACATAACTGGGCTGGAGCAAATGCACGGGTTGTAGCTTCTCATTTTTAATCTCATTTATGTATGCTAAATACATTATTAAACAATCTTTCTAGCATTAAGTCTCAGCTATGCAATTTCAGGTTTCTGTCCCTTCTGTTTGTACATGTTTATATTTGAGGGAAAACCATGATCATTGAATTGTTGTAAAGATCACAACAGTAGATACAGAGGACCATTTTCAAACATGCTACAAATCGAAGAAAAGGGATGTTTGCTTCATTTGTTAAGATAAAATTTTTACTTCACAATACACAAAACTTCACTTATTTCAACAGGAAGCCCCTATGATATCCAAGAATATAATCACTCTATGCTCATGTTGTCCATGATATTTTTTAAATCACATGTAACAGAAGAGATATATCTAATCTGAAGATATTAAGATAGTAAGGGGGTCCAGCAATGGAATGAGAAGTAGCTGAAGGTCTGTAGTTATTCAGTCTGGAGAAGCCAACAACTCAAGAAGGGAGATATAGATGAGGGGAATGAGACAAGCTCTTGATAGCACCAGATATCAAACCAGCAACAATGAGTAAGAGGCTCAGGCAAAGAGAGGACAATGAAAATAAGGGAAATTTTTATGTTGAAAAATTAGCCTTATAAGATACAAAAGGCTTTGTAAGTATAAGAAGAATAATCTAGAAAGAACACCTGAGAAGAAGATGATGGAGAAAATCCAAGCTAAGAAAAATGACTCCATCACACTTCAGGTCTTTCTGGACCAGACAGACTATGTTTCATCACCGGAAATATCATTTACCCAGAATAGAAAAAATGATAAACTCTACTCTGAAACACTCTTAAGGACTAATTAGCTACCCAGTTATTACTTGCTGCCAATGCCAACTGGTCCACTACAAAAGTTATTAATATTTTTTTACAGCAATATGGTTTTAATCAAAACAGGGCTAAGCAAATGAACAAAGCAAATGCTCTCAACATTCAATATGGCACCAAAGACAGCTCAAATGTTTCATAACCCTTTCCTTCTCCTAATCCTGAGGCGATTTTCCACTGGCAGAAAAGATGGAATAGAAACAGAATAAACACAACAGAATTGCTTCTGATCTCTCAAATCAGCAACAAGCCACTTTTGCACCCCTTCAGGTGACATCACAAATTGCTTTAATATAATGGAATTTTTATTTGTTCCCATATAAACAATCCTTTAAGGGGGGGGCATAAGGGAAAAGTGCTTGAGAAACTGGTCCTTCCTCACTGGTGTCACAGTCATATACTTCCTGTGACAATTTCTGAACTAAATATTTTACTAACTGACATGTAGGATCCTTACTTAGCTCTTCCATGGTAGAGAAGCCAGACTATATACAGCTTTAAGTCCCCTCCCAAACCTAAGAGTCTATACGCTCTTACAACTTGGAAATTAAAGCTGAATCAAACAATAAACAAAATCTAAAGATTTTTGAAATACTGATTTTTCCCCCTCTCCCCAGGAAAGCAGAGATTGTTATAATTATTCATTTATTCACTATTTATGGACCACCTACTATTCAATATTTATTGAGTACCTGGACATTACAGAAACTGAGCATGTAGAAATAAACTCATGAAAGTCACTGCCCTCATAAGATTATATTCTAGTGACACATTTAAACAGTCTAAAGTACTTGAACCATGAAAAATTTAAACCATTTTAAACATTTATAAAGCTATACAATGTATATACTTCAGGTATAAATCATAGGTAAAATATGATCCCAGAAGTTGAAAAAAAAACCGAATTCTATGGAAAGTTAAGAGATTATTCACTAGATGGATCAAAAATATATATAAGCAAATACTCAAAAGCTAAAGAGCATCATTCCAAAGTCCAGATGCATGGCCCCATAAGGCACAGATCTGTGATCGGGGACCACATCCTATGAATGCTTTTCTGTTTTTTATAAGGTTTTCGTCATCAGATAAGCATTGGGTGCCTAGCAGACATTAACTCTACCATTCACCCATTCTGCTTACTACGTGCAAGATACTATGGGAGGGATCTTTTTTATCTTTTATATATAAAAGACATGGACCCATGTTCAAGGAGCTCAGAGTACACTAGCCAAGTGTAAACAAATATACAAATACAAAAATCATAATATAGTAAAAACTACCATAAGGAAGTTTGATAGTACTGGGTAGTGCAAAACTGTTGGAAAGAAAAGTCAGAGGCAGATTTTGGAGAGCTCTGAATAACAGGTTAAGACAGAGCTAGGTAATATTCAAGGTATGGTCCTGGAGGTCTGAATCAGAACCCAAGGCAGTGAATCAGAGTACAGAGCCCCAGACCCCATCCACCACAAAAAGGGCCAGGTAATGCCAGCAGGGCTCAGTAGGGAATTTCCCAAAGAAAGTCCGAATGTGGATCCCATTACGAAGCATTAGATAGCAGATCTAGATATAGGAGACACAGGCCATAGTCAAGGAGGATCAAGGTAGGCAGGACCCGTATCCTCTAAGATCAGGCAAAGAACCATTACAGAGGCCCCAGCATAAGAAAATGTAGCTACTGACTTCAAAGTCTGTTCATAAGAGAACCCAATGAACAGAACATAGCCACTGTAACAGCAGGACCAGTATCATGATTAATTTTATGCTAAGCCAATCAAGATAATTGCCTAGGTTTCTAAAATTCCCTCTAAGAGAGAGATTCCCCTCAATGACTGGAAAGAAAATCCTGCAGACAAGAGCTGAGGAGTCCCAGCTATGGAACTGAGATTGGAATTGGAGGAAGTCAGGGTCCAGGGGTATCATTTCAGCTGTCCTGAAAGAACTCTTCATCTTCTAATAAGTTGAAGGACAAAACTACTATACTGCATGTGGAACATCAGCAAACACAAGAAGATAGAATTTCTCCCCAAGAACTATGTAATTTAAATTCATATGAAATTCAGAGTTTTGCTGAAAACTCATCAATATTTTCCTTTAAAGTATGCAGTCTTGGAGAATTACTAAAAGATTTGTGGTCTTGCTTACTAAGAAAAAAATATGTATTTATTTCATGGAGAAAATAATTATAATAAAGGAAAAATTACCTTGAGCAATTAATATCACCAAACCTTCTATAAATTAAACATGACAATAGGGTCATTGTGAGCATTAAATGAGATAGTAAGGAAGAGCTCATTCAGGTGCATATTAGCCTAGCTTTTACAACTGTATTTCATTGAATATTCTGTGCCAACTGTAAAATGTACCATAATGTTACAATAAGAAAATAAGAAACAATATAAAATAAATACCATAATAGGGAAGAAAAGAAAAAAGTGTCAATTAAGATGCATCATTGATTGTAAGATACATCCTGATTTCAGAGATCTTAAAATGTGGAAAAATGTGTTTTACCATTAAAGAAAAATTATATTAACTATAAGTAATTAAATTAACAGCTCCCTTTATCAGGACCACACCTGAAGGGAAATTATCCATGCTAGTATGCTAGTAGTGAAGATTAACTCCATCATTACTTTAATCACGGGACACAAGTACAGCATGATGCAATGTCAATTTCAGCAGCACATAAAGTACCATATTGGCCTTGAAAGGGATCTCAGAAGAATAACTTTCTTGCCAATATTCTGATTTTGTACCTTCTCTGATTCCCATCCCCTGAGACAATTACTCCCCTAACAATCTGCACATGTGTTTGTTTTTCCCCCTCCAATAAAAAACTACAGCTGTGCTTTTAAAGCTTTTAAGGGCAAAATTATCTTATTGACTTCTGAATCCTAGCTCTATAACTGTTTGATGAATGGTTAATGAAGAACTCCGTAAGACATCTAAACAACCAACAGAACCAGCTTAAGACAGTCAAGACATATCTGTAAAAGGTAAAAGGTAAGCAGGACATAAGAGTTGCAAATAACCTAAAATTCACATTTCTCAATCCCAGTTGCTATGAACTGAACTGTGTCCCCCCAAAATCCATATGTGGAAGCCCTAACCCCCAACATGTGGAAATGGGACCTATGGAAGATAATTAAGGTAAATGAAGTCATGAGGGTGGGGCCCTCATGACGGGATTAGTGGCTTTATAAGAGCACCCTCCTCCATGTGAGGACACAGGGAAAAGGTGGCTGTCTGCAAGCAAGGAAGAGGGATTTCACCAGGAACAGAATCCCTGGATACCCTGATCTTGGACTTAACCTGGACTGCCCACCTCCAGAATTATGAGAATTAAGTTTTTGTTGTGCAAGCTAACCAGTCTGTGGTATTTTGTTATGGCAGCCCGAGTAGACAAACACACTAGTTTTACCCTAAACATATTATATCAAAGAACTGTTTGCTGGCATTACTAACAGAGTTACGAATAAATCTGATCTCCTAACTGACTCAAGTGGAAGTAACATATCTGAAACAAGGATGAAAATATAACTCTGAAGACATGAAGGGAAAGGAAATACTTTCAGGATAAAACCTTAAATAATCAAATCTGAGTCGGGGGCTGGGCCTTTCTCCCTTAATGACAGCATAAAGGTCAACAATAGATGTGTTTCACTTTTGAGTTGGATTTCAAACACGCATCAGGTCACTGGGTAGGGACATGTAAAAATTAAGATCGTGTTAACAGCTATAAAATACCTCAGTAATACTGTCAGGCCATCACACAAAGTGAACACAAAGTGACCACAGTCTCCCTAACAAGCAAAAAATCAGAGTGTGAAATCTGCTAGGGTGTATGTTTGAAGATGGGGATGTATAGAGAAGCCCTGAGTTACTGTTACTAAAAACAGGAATCTCCAAGAGGTTTCCTACTGTCTGTGTTGACCAACAACAGAATTACAAGTTCTCATTTCCTGTATGCCTACCACGTGCCAGGTACTGTGTTCAACACTTTAAAACAATGTATTATCTCATTTAATTCCCACCACTCTTTCACTCTCCATTTCTAACATGTTACCAAGTCTTTAGAATCATAGCACCTCAATTGCTCATTAGCCAACCCCTCCCTTTCCATTTCCACTGCTAGGACCTTAACTTAGGTCCACATCTCCTTTAACACCAAGGGCTGGGGCGCCTGGGTGGCTCAGTTGGTTGAGTGTCCGACTCTTGGTTTTGGCTCAGGTCATGATCTCAGAGTCCTGAGATCGAGCCCCGTGTTGGGCTCCATGCTCAGCATAAAGTCTGAGATTTTCTCTTCCTCTCCCTCTGCCCTTCCTACTCATGATTGTGTTCTCCCTCTCTCTTGCTCCCCTGCTCTCTTGCTCACACTCTCAAACCTAAAAAAAAAAAAAAAAAAAAACTTTTTTAAATAAAGTGCTGAACGGTTTTGTCATTACTAAACTCACACTCTCACTACTCAGCCCTCTCCGGACTCTTCCCCCAAACTTATCTTTATAAAAGGCAAGCCTATCACTATCTCTCCAACGGCAGAGATTCTAATTTCTTAGCACAGCATGTGAGACCCTGCTTTATATGGTCCCTGTCAGCCCCTGGAGACTTAAACTATTGCCCCTTCCAACCATGTGCTCTAGGCTCCAACAATTTAGCACTCCCAACACAATTTTATTGCCCTAAACATGCCATCCTGCCTCACTTCTCCATGCCTCCTGAAAACTCTTACATATCCTGTAAGACTCAACTCCAACATCCCCTCTGAAAACTTCTATGACCCTCATCCACCCCCCAGCAACCACCACCCGTCGAGAAATGACAATCAAAAAGTAGGCATTTCTTCTTCACGCCCCCAGAGTGCATGCCCATTCTATGGAAGTCATTTGGAGAGTGTGTGGTGTTGAAAAGGAGAGGGCTGGATGCCCACCCAAAGGGCATCCTTTAAACTCTGACTTTCTCCACAATCCAGGGGATGGTTCTTATTAAGCCAATTCTATCAGTGACAAAAAAATGATCCAACTGGAAAAGCTAAATCATACTCATACTAAACAAAGATTAAATGACATAGAATTCAGTGACATACATACAAAGATTTAATGACATTATCCCAGCATCTAATGAGGACTGAAAAAAAAATAAAAATAAAGCATATGAAATGACAGTGTAACAAATTTCTTCTTGTCTGTATTGTATCCAACCACTCGCATTGGGTTCTGATCCTATTCTGGCCACAGCAGGTGTTATTTTTATAGCTTCATTGAAGCAACATAGATGATTTCTTTCTTTGTCTACCCTGCCTTGGGAGATAATTTTCAAAAGCCCAATCCTTAGATCCCTTTTCCTTCTCATTTTAATTGTCATAAAGACATGCTTTCACCATATCATGCCAGGAAATGAGTAACCCTGCTAACAGCACCTAAAAAAATATGCAAACTACTAACATTCCTGAAGCCAAGAAAGATTTTTAACACATTGTCTTTATCTGATTTCCCTCCTAAAAATAAAAATAGAGTGACTGTATCAGGAAGTATGTTTTTGACGGGTAAATATATGTCTTATGTACGTTCCACTTTACTCCAGCTCTTCCAAATTTCTTCCAAGAAATTATGTACTCATATGAAACTAGTTATTATGTTTATTGAAAATAAACAAAGTCAGCATTTCAGCAGTCACACACATGAGCGGCTATTTCTTTCCCTGAGCTCTGTATAATACCCAAATATTTCAAAACATCTTGGGTTAACACTTTGGGTTATTATCTGTTGATTGCCCCTAGCTCTGATTTTGTAACACCAAAGGAGAAATTACTTGAAAATTTTAAATGAAAGTATACATTTGGGTGCTCTATTATCAAGTTACTCTAGCACACAATTCTCTTGGCTAACAATATAGACAGTGCTGGATAAATCCAACCCCTTTGCTTAGTACCACAGCCATTTTTCTAACCAAAATGTAAATGCAAAAATCAATTACCTAAAAATGCCAGACAATGCTGTTGTTGAAAAAAATATATATGTATTTTTTTAAAGGAACAAAGGAAGAAAGAGGCACATTAAATTCTAACAAATTTAACAAATGGGACATGGTGAAGCTTCATCAGACAGATTAACAATTGCCTCACAATCATGGTGTGGCATTGTTACTTGGATAATGTGAACCATGGGTAGACAACACAGGACACAAAAGCTGTTCTGAATTAGAAAAGCTACTGACTCTGCTAAATCAAATACAATACACTGACCACTAGCACTCATGGGATTGTGGTCAAATATCCAGCAAGCCAGATGGGCCAGGGATGGAACATCTATGAAGAAAACTGTAGTCAACAACTTTGTTCCTCCATACCCAGTTACTCAAATATGCTTTCTTCCAACTCCTTTGGATCGGAAGGGGAAAAAAATTAACACCGCATAATACTTTGGATAGGCACATATACTGAAAATCATCCTAAAAATTCCATTCCTCAATAAGAGCTATCTTAAACAGTGAACGTGTTAGAGAATCAACAAGGAGGAGGGCACAGATCTTTCCACCTTGCCTCTTTAGGAAGGGATGCCATCAAGAGGCGTCTTATATCTCTTTGCTACGTATTTTTGCTTAGTAGTCCAATCGCTTAAAATTATCAACAACAAAACTTGGAAGTACATTCCTAGGAAGTCAAACTTCCAATTTCTGTAGCCAGTCTTCTTACTTGGTAATACTGAATAACTCCTATTTCTAGACATGAGTTTTTGCATCATTAGAAGAAGAGAGGTATTAACTTATGCTCTCCAATGTACAGAGAGCTTAGAATTTCTTTATTATTGGGCGCCTGGGTGGCTCAGTTGGTTAAGCGACTGCCTTCGGCTCAGGTCGTGGTCCTGGAGTCCCAGGATCGAGTCCCGCATCGGGCTCCCTGCTCGGCAGGGAGTCTGCTTCTCCCTCTGACCCTCTTCCCTCTCGTGCTCTCTATCTCTCATTCTCTCTCTCTCAAATAAATAAATAAAATCTTTAAAAAAAAAAAATAAAAAAAAAAAAAAAAAAAAAAAAAGAATTTCTTTATTATTAAGCACTAGACTTCCATTTTTTCAATGAGATAATTAGGATAAAAATACAGATTTCAGCATATGTATTACCTGTTTCTTAGAAGACCAAACCATAGCCATCCATAAAAATGGTCAGTACTTTTCCTTAGAATTTTCCAAAGGAGACTTCATAACCTTCCTTAGCAATGAACTCACATATTTAGAGAAAGAAAAGTTGAACAGAATGTTGTACAGATTGCTCAAAATCAACGCATATATGGAATCCTGGAAGGCACAAACCACAAGAAAGCCATTTTAAACATTTGGGGAGGGAAGCACACAACACATTAGCTAATAATGAAGAATAGAAGTATTGAGTCTGTCCCATAGCTGAATCACTACAGAAATGGTTACGAACAGAAGGTGAAATCCTAGCTTCAGTTTCCTCTTTATCGTTATTGCTCGAAAGCACCATTTCCCAGTGTTCTAGAAGATATTCACAGATGGTCTGTTGGAAAGGGGGTCCCCACAGCCCCCATGGCTGAATAAAGCAGTTAATTAAATAGGTTTCTCTGCTGCTGGACTTTTCAGAGCTTTGGAATGTGAAGATAGATTCTGTATCTCCCAGAGAGGAATAAAGAATGCCTCATTACCCTGTCTTTTCCTCCTCACTTCCCCAAGGAATACCTATTAATCCTTCCTGAAACAGAGAGCACTCTCCTACCAACTAGAATACAGAACAAAATCCTTACGTCTGCTTCCCCTCAAATTCCCACCAGCCCATCTATGCAAAATTTCCCCTATGCAAAATTTAAATTCTGCTACAGGTTACAGATTATCAAGGCAATACTAGATATTAATGGTTTAGTGCATATAAAATGCTTGACTGAAAAAAAAAATGAATCCTTTCTTTGTATTGCCCACACCTTTTCCAGAGTACGTCAGATTTATGGCATAAAGAATGAGATTAAATTTAGTATTATTTCAAGTTTTTTTTTTCTTTTTGGCAGATGACATAAATACACTGCTATGATACTATGATAGTCTGCTCCAAGAATATGGACTCAACTGTCTACTTATATCTCTCCTTACCTCCCTCCCCCACCACACAGACATGTGATTTCATGATAAAATAGCTCAGGAACAGAAACGTGGCACAATCACGGTGTTACTCCTGCAGCTTGTCTTTATACAACCTGCAGCTTAAGAGAAGGTCAGCAACATAAAAAAAGGGGGGGGCATGACTTTGAAATGTGTCATGAAACAGAGCTGTTTATCAATACGCCTGACAAGAATAAGGTGAGAGCCCATTTCAGGTGGCCAGATTGACTGCTGTACGTCACACTCGGAGGCAGTAAGCCAAGACAGAATGAGTATTACCAAGTTGTTATGGTAACGAAATTGTGGCTGGTTCCATAAAATATTAGCTTTCCATTGCAGGGACGGTGCTTGAAATTCAATGTAAGTCAGGGTCTCTGCTCCAAATGAGGCAGCAGTGGTCGCCTCAACCTACAATAAGGCCATCCAAGAACTCCGCTTGAAGAGGGCAGAGCAGGACCAAGGGTAGCTCAGCTGCACCGGCCAAGGCCATCGCCCATTATCTGTCAACACCATGACATCAGGACCTGGGTGACAACCTTCTCCACCTGACTTCACCGATAAAGAAGCACACTCCACTCCGGAAAGGAAAAACCAAACAAACAAACAAAACAAAGGTCATGAAAACCACAGCTGAAGGCAAAAATCTTGGTAAAACCAGTATCCGATATCAGCACACGCAGAACAGCACTGCAGACAGAGACTCTGGAATCCAAGAGATGCAGTTTGAATATCGACCCTGTTCACTGACTACCTGTGCGAGCCAAAAGAAACAGCCTCTTTTCACTCAGGCCTGTCTGTACTGAACATGTAATAACTGTGGCACTGGGTAGTGGTTAAGAGTATGAACACTGGCATCGAAGAGCCTGGACTGCAATCCTTCGTCTGCAGCCAAGTGGCTGCAGGACTCTAGACAGGTTACTCAACCTCCCCAAGCCCCAGCACCTCCCCATAAAATACCAACCTCCTCCAGTTGCGGTGAAGACTAAGTAAGACCCTTCTCCTGACTGGAACAGAGCAGGGACTTCAAACCTGTAAGCGACTGCTACGGCTCTGGTGGCAGAAGCCATCACTACCTCCCAGAGACAGAATAACGGGCTCCCAACACTGGCCACATCCTAATCCCCGGAACCTGCGGGTTGTTCATTTACACGTCAGAGGGACTTTACAGATGGGATTACGTGAAGGATCCTGAGGCAGGAAGATTATCCAGGCGGACACAATGTAATTACAAGGGAAAGAGGAGGAAGGAGAATCAGAATCAGAGAAAAAGGCGTGAGGTCAAATGCAGAAATCAGAGGAGAGATTTGAAGATGACCCACTGCTGGCGTGGAAGACAGAGGAGAGGCCACGAGCCAAGGAACATGGACAGCCTCCAGAAGCTGGGAAAGGCAAGAAAACAGACTCTCCCCTAGAGCCTCCAGGAGGAACACAGCCCTGCTAACACCTTAATTTTTACACTTTTGACCTCTTTAACTATAAGAAATTTGTGGCCCTTTTAATTTATAACTATATCAAATTTAGTCGTTTTAAGTTGCCACTATATTGGTGGCAATTTGTTACAGCAGCAATAGGGTACAAATAACCACCTTATCAATATATTAAGTGGGAAAGCTTGTGAAAAGAGCATGGCACATAGTAGGGGCTGAATAAATGATGAATTATTCAAATTGTTTAATTATTTTTGATACACGCCAGTCAATGACCAGGGAGAGCTCATGCCTCTCAGAGAAACCATAGTCATGGAGTTTTCCACTGCAGCTAACGTCTGTTACCTGTAGCAACCTGGATACCTCCTACCACATATCAAACAGCTATAGATAGATATCATCCTCTAGCCATTCATTCTCAGATAATTGCACCTGAAATAGTCCAGACAACTAAATGAACCAGAAAGGGAGGTACCACCAACAAAGCAGCAGCTGAATTCCAAAGATGAGCAAACCTAGACAGGAATATCATTAGCCCAAGGCAGTCTTGTAACTGAACGCAGAAAAAAACCTATAATGCTTTAAAAAGAAATAACCAAAAAAAAAAAAAAAAAAAAAAAAAGTCTACTTGCCTCAAGTGAGGTCTAAGACCACTGAGTCCAAGAATCTGATGGCATCCAAGAGGAGAAGCCCCCCAATGATCACTGAGAAGGAATTAGACACAAAAATGCAAGAGCCTGCCCCAGTCAATGAGAGAAAACAAATACAGGAGTGACCAGAAGCTGGTTTCTCCTCCCTTTTGTTACAGCTAATGTCCAGTGCGAATGGAATATTACATTCATTCTTGGTAGCATGTCTGTCAGTACATCAGCGACATGGCAGGGGAGAGGGGGTTGACTTCATCCCCCTCCCTGTGCAAGGACCTTGGATTCCTGCTGCCTGGATGTTACAGGCCTAGAGGAGAGGCAGCTGTTGAGACACAGCGATTAGGGTGATCTTAGGAACAACACTCCAAATCATGTGCAGGAAGATGGATGGGATGTCTGCAATAAAGAGACTGGGAAGGGAAGAGAATACAGCAGAGAAACAAGGAGACAGAGAACAAATGATAGAATTAACTGATTAGTTGCACTGGGGAAATTAGTAGGCAAGTCAAGGTTATTACTTTCTTGTGTACCTTCATATACTTCCCCAAAAATAGCCTTATGTTTACACTGTGTAGGACCTAGGGTCTCGGCACTGGGATGTTCTTCTTCATGCCTATGGCGGGTCAGGGAATAGCCCAATCACTTTTGTAGGCACACAGAGGAATTTATCACTTACCATTTGTTTTTAAAGGCTTTATCTAGGTTTCCGTTCCTAGAAGTATATTATGAAGGTTCAGGTCTTTCAAACAATAAAAAGGCTAGAAGAAAACAACTTTGCCCAAGCTCCTACCACTGAGAGAGGCCAATAGGAGTTAAGGGGAAGCACAAAGAAGTCATGAAGCCCAAAAGGAATACCCCACGGCCTTCGGTGAGATTATATCCTTTTTCTTCTGCTAGGATTTGCATTGGCCCAATACTTAGAATTCACATTTGCCTAACAGGCAGATGGGGCACAGGAATCCAGCAAAGGGCAAAGGATGGGTGTAAATACAGGGACGGAATGTCAGAGTTTTCCAACTGCTCCAGGGGTCCCTTAGGATCATTGGGCGGGGTGTGCTTGGGCAGGAGGGTGGGGAACTGGAATGCTTCAGTTTGAATTTGCCTTTTGTTTTATATTTGAGCTTCGTGAAGGAGGAAATGCTTAAAAACTTCTAACCTAATCCAATCATCTCATTTCACCAACAAACAAAAAAACTGAAGAGAGGGTGACTGGTTTGCCCAGGATGGTCTGGGTTTATGCCTGATGACCCACTGTAATTTTAAAAAACATCCCCACAAAGGGACAATAAGTTATGCAGTCACCCACACTAGATCTGCCTGAGAACCCACATTTTCATGTGGTTCAGCCAGCATCAGAGCATCTGTCATAAGATTCTTCCTCCTGTACAGTACTATTCTCTTCTCAAATAAAGTTTTATTTGCTTTTTGTTTTTATTTGTTCCCCTAACAGGGGAAAGAATTCCATTATAACCTAGTAACAGTCATAGAAAGAATTTAAACGGTCACTGGACATTTTTCCTTATTATACACTACACGGATTCTTTGCCTTGGATATTAATCAAACACTGTAGAGTCTACTTGTATGGTCCTTTTGAAAAGTTATGTCATACTGGTGTTTTTTTTTTTTTTTTTTCAGTACAGTTAGTACTTAAATTGAGGTATAAAAACTATCTGAACATGACCCAGAGACATCCACCAAAGGAGAGGAGAAATCCGGTACAAACTGTCCTTATTTCTAGATTTTCAATTTTATCTATTTTTGAGTAATGTAACTAACAACACAAAAATTATGAAATGGAATGTAAAATCTGCATTCATTTTTAGGATGAAATGTGAGATTTCCGAGCAGTTTCCTACTTATTCTCATGAACCTTAGGGCATGTATTTGCAGTCTCCTTCCATCTTTGGGAGCGCTGCAAGTTGATAAATGTTTCTGCAGATGGTTCATGACCACTCTTTATGGCGGATACCCCTGACATGCCATGAGTCACTGCTCTTGCCTTTCGTAATGTGACCTCATCTCTGTATAGAGCATCCCTTATTTTGTGCTTCCCTGAAAAGGGCTGTTTACACATCCAGTCCATCCCAACAGGGCTTCTTCCTAGCTAGGAGAAGGAAAGATTTCTGAAACACACTCAGGATCAAATTATGCACTTCCCTGCAAATGCTGACCCAGCCGTATCACCTCAGCATAGGCATGCTGCCTTCATATCCAGAGGCCTGCCTAGAAAATGCAAATGCAGAGAGAAAAGAGCAAGGATTAAGACAAGCCCCTTATTAATATATTCCCAATATCGTACACTCCCAGGTTCCCAGCAATATTCTAAGAAGTTGCTGTGAAAAAAATCTTGTCAATGTCTACTCTTTTCCTGATGCTCACATGAAATTTTACTGGTGACAGAAGAAAAACTAAATAGTAGAAGTAGGCAATAAGCAATGGAACTGTGATAAGAAAAGCTATAGCATATTTTCCAGTAGACCCTGCATTGGAACAATAAGTTATTTTGCATGTGCTCAGGGTAATAGATGCCTAGCTGAGATAGGACTTCCTATTGCAACGGAGACTGTACTGTAACAAGAAAGATGAATAGGTTATTTCACCTTGGCAATTGTACTACCTTCCAATTTCCTAGTTTAAATGCAAAGATCCAGGAAGAAACAGACCTGCATTCTTATCTCCACTCCAACACAAATCTGCTTGTGCCAATCTCTTAGCCTCACTGGGCCTCAATGAGGTGAACATACATATGACTAACTTTGTAAAATTGTATAAGGTTTATTTGAAATATCTAAAGCCATATACAAGCAAATGGCTTTAAAAAAGAAACACAGGAAGTTGAAAACTATTTTCTGTAAGATCCAGGAAACTGTCTCTACGACAAACTGATGTTGCCACCAAGGAAAAGGTTGTATTCTTGGCCTTCTGAGCCTCAGGACACCTGGATGACTTAGAGGAGAAAAAGGTTACTACAGAAAGGGAAATGTGGAGATTCAAGAATGTAATGACAGGGATGGTGGGGGAAGGGAACAGAATACCAAACTAATTTTCCTCCTCAAATACAATAAAACATTCCCATATTCCTTCCAAAGTAATGAGCAACTATTCCAAAAATCAAAAGGCATATACAACTTTAACCTTGTGAGCATTTCCTCAAAAAACTACTTTGTTGGTGGGGAACGCACTCAGGACTGTATACTTACAGAATTATTCCTCCCCAGTCATTTGTTTGGCAGGAAAACTTGATCTCCTTTATGTAATTAGATGATTAAAAGTGGTATTTGATTGAACCCTAGCTATACAAAGTGATCTTGAGTTGACTGAAGGACACATTCAAACCCCTTAACTGGCAATGTTTATGTTTGTGATAATGTAGCTTTACTCAAGGAGAGAATAAACATTTCCTATTTAAACAATTTCAACACCTATAACAATGTATTTATTCATTCCAGAGGCAGGTTTTATTAAGTCCCTTTCGAGAATGAAAAGAACATGATAATACTTTAAATCATACAGTCCTGGGGAAAAAATGAGCAAAGTATCCACAACGATCATTTTCAGTGAGAATAGCAACAAAAATTATCAAACTTGATCGATTTACGATGTACAGAAGAGACTGCATTGTGTAACTATCATTCATCATTCAGTCACAAAGCTACCAGCTTTGCCGAAGCCTATGTCACAAATGAAACACGCGGACGCCAGAACACAAGCAGAAGTGTTTTAAAGAATAGTTCTTTCCATTCGTGCCTAGTAAAACAAGCAAACCAGGCTTCTCTTTTGCCTCTTTCAACTGTCATTACTAATTTTAAATTATGTATGGCTTCCCTCAACACTGCAGAGGCATAACTAAAGACCGATCATGGGGATGCCTGGGTGGCTCAGTCGGTTAAGCGTCTGCCTTCGACTCAGGTCATGATCTCAGGGTCGTGGGATCAAGGACTGCCCCAGAGATAATGAGTGACAGAATCCCTGCACCCTTTCTTAATCATAGATGTGAATTCACAAGTCTAAGCATTAGTGAAACCAGGTTCTAATTCTACTCTACCACTAACCATTTTTGTGAATTCAAATAAACCACTAAACTTCATTCCAAGCCTGTTTAGCTGCCTTTAAACTGGGGGCAAAAATACTATCTACCTACCAAACTTGAAACTATTACATGCCGAACTATTTCAGAAAAAAGCAAAAAATTATATAAATGCAACAATGCAACGAATATCAACTAGTTATTTCCTATTAACATTACGCTGCCATGGGAACAGTAAAATATTTTTTTGTAGTCTTCCTTCCTAGAGATTTTTTCTAAACCAATTTGTAAAAAGAGGAAACGATTTATTATATCTCACATACTTTAAAGGCTACCATTTTTAAAATTGTTTTTAACTGGTGGAGAAAACAGAATTTGAGCACTTTGAGTCACCAGGCCTTAGGGACTCTTCTATTACCTCTCAGATATGGTCTTACCCTGGCCATAGGCTATTTTAATTTACCCCCCATGGTCACAGCTAGAAGACTCAGTCCTGGTCAAATCAATCAGGCCCTCAAGAAGAATAAAAGCAGTATGAACAGGCAGCAGACGAATCTGGTTTAAAAGTCAGATAAACTTAACAACAACAACAACAAAACAGTTGGCTGCAATAGCATGTAATTGCACCCCCTTATACCTAATCAATTAGCAGCAGATTGTTAGAACTTGCCCTTTGGTTCGATCATTTTGAAGTTTCCAAAGCCTCCCCTTCTAGCATAGAGCTGTGAACTGTGTTTCTACTAGAAAAAGATGCTGGCGGTTCCACCCTTCCATCCCCCTCTATTTTATCCTCTCTCAGTCCTGCAAAGCTTTAATACCTACACAAAATACCAGGCTTTACACTACTTGGCTACACAGACAAGAAATAAAAATCCGTATAACTCGGATCCTAACCATAAAACCACATGCCCACATGGTATTGCCATCACGCCCAAACAAAGATGTTTGGAGACCGAAATGCAAACAGAATTATTTATTTGCTGAGCATGACAGGAGGGAAAATAAAATGTAGTACTACAATCCTCACAATTAGAACTCAGCCAATTTATTGTCCACTGCCTGAGTGCTGAATTTCAGTCTGTTCTTTTGATGTAACATACGCACATATACACATACACAAACACACGCACACATACACAAAAGGTTTGAACATGAGGCATACAACACAAATTCTATTACAGTGGAAGCAGGGAAGACATATAATGAAATCTTTTTCTGTCTACAAGGTCATCCTTCTAATTCGTGGAATTCATTTAATCCTGAGGTCCAATTCAATGTGTCCTCCTCTACAAATAAATCTATACGGGCTCCTAACAAGAGCCCTAAGAGGTGGTTCAGAATGCAAATGAAAAAAACAACCATAACATGGCCACTGGTAAATTGCTCCTTTTGGGTAAGCAACACAAAAGAAGTATTTTTCTAATTTAAATATCTTTTAGAGGGCAATAAACTGCTTTATCAAAAAAATTAAACTGTAGCTCTAAGCAAAAAATGAAACTAATAACATGAGCTAGAGGTTAATTTTCAAGGGCTTGGATCTATAATTTACCACCCACTTCTTTTTCATTAATGGCACCAACTTATCATTAAAAACTTCTCTTGACTGTGCCTTCCTTTGGTACTGGTGATTCACATGACTGAGAGAGTAACAATTATTCATCATTCAATCTTTAGTAACCTCTCAAAAAAAAAAAAAAAAAAAAGACCAAGGTCTGACTTCACCTTTATATTAGACAGGTTATATAAGAAGTTACAAACACTTAAAAGTCCTGCTCTTTAGAAACGGAATGTTTCAATATCAATTGGAAAGTCAGTGAGCTAAAACCACTCTCAGCCAAAGAAATTATCATGGTAATTACCTTAAAAACCTTGCTACAGCAATAGGGAGATAACTCGAAACACTTTTTAAAATAGCAAAGAAAATACAATTATCAATTAATAAAATTATAAGTATGCTATGAAGTATCAGTCTATCTTACAAAAATATTATTTGATATTTTACTTACAGAAAGGCCAATGATATATAGAATACATCTTGGTATACAAAAGTCCTGAAATTATGAGAATGTTTTTGTTTGTGAACTACTTTGTACTCACTAATACATTTTTACCAAAAGAACCATGAAATCTGCATCTTATTCTTTCCTGAAAATTTTTTATTACACTTAAGTGGTTACTATCTGCTGACCCATAATATCTACGAATGGTATGTGAGGGATTTTTGAGTGAATATTCAAACACAGTTTTGTGGTTATCCACAAGTCACTGACAATTTACTCAGCCTTAAAAGGCCAGCAGAAGCCATGACCAACCTTTATACAATTTTGTGCCCTAGGCTTCAGCTCACATTGCTCTGGACCAATTGAGTCATAGACAGGAAACTCTTTCAACCTTAAACATTCCCTGTTTTTTGTAGATCACCTCAGGTAATGATGCTACCTTTGCTGATACTGAGACACAATAATGCTAACTGTGGGGTGGGATTTCAATAGCCTCACCCAAATTTGGCTAATCCCAGTTGGGTCCCAAACACCGTTTGCCACATTAGCGATTCATTTTTAATTTCTACTACATCTCCTTTTCTAATGCTCTTTCCTCAGGCAGGTAAACAAGACAATCTCAGATTTCAGAAAATATTTAAAAATTCAGTTTATGGGTTTGGGCCTTTGTTATAAAGTTAAAATAATACCATTGACTTTTAAGGAAGCATCCAGTTCCTACATTGCCAACCTCATGTTGGACACCTATTCACTATTCTTAATAAAATCAAAATGCATAATGAATGTTATTTAATTACTATGCACTTACGATATAGTTGGGTTCTTTAGCAACAATAGCCCACCTAATTGTCACATCAATTCTGAGACAGGTACTATTATCATTCCCATTTGCAGATGAAGAAACTAAGATTTGGAAAAACTGAATCATTTGTCCACATACATACAGTCTATTAGAAGTGTTATCATATTGTAAAGACTGAGCTCTTTACATCGTAGTGTCTCTATTAAACAATTACATATTAAGATCTTGTAATTCTAATATCTCCTCTCAAACAGAATCATATACATGGCATCCCTATTCAATATTCTTCAATGATCACTGCTACCTCCAGAATAAAATACAAACTCCCTAATCTAGAAATTATAAGTTTTCTGGGCTGCCTCCCCTTCCAGCTTCACCAGGTTGCACCTGACCTATGCACACATTTTTGCTCCTGGGCACTGACTGTTCCCAAACCTTTCATGTTCCCTTATGTCTGTCTACACTTGCAGAGTCACATCCTGAAACATCCCACTCCATTTTGTCCATCTGGTAAGTTCCCACTCATCTTTCATGACTCAGTTAAAGCATCTCCTATCTGGGCATCCTTCCCTGACGCCCAGCCACCAGGCAGAATGGTCACTCCCACTTCTGCTTTCCCATGCATCTTCTTCATACATCTAGGCTGACTATGCAACTTTCATATTCAAACTATTTTCCAGTGTCTCACCAGCAATGAGCTCCGTAAGAACAACTACTTTGTCATCTTTGCCTTTTTGGCAATAGACATGCTTCAGGAATAAGCAAAGGAAGGGGGGCACCTGGGTGGCACAGTCAGGTAAGCTTCTGACTCTTGGTTTTGACTCAGGTCATGATCTTAGGGTCATGAGATGGAGCCCCCCGTTGGTTTCTATGCTCCCAGGAGTTGGCCTGAGAGTCTCTCCCTCTGCCCCTCCCCCCTGCTCACAAGCGCACATGCTCTCTCTCTCATTCTCAAATAAATAATCTTAAAAAAGAAAAGAAGAAACAATAAGCAAAGGCACAATGGTATAAGTGGCATAAGTGGAGTTGAATAACAAACCTCCCGTACTACCAGCTCTGGAATTCTTGGACTTTGTAGCTGGCAGTACTGAACAAGTACAAAGATGTGATTTGCGGAGAGTAATATCTACTCTTAAAACAAGTTCTTTAAAAAAAAAAATCTCAATATAGAAAGCTCACTGTCAACTGTACCTGTTGGCACAGGTCCAAAGTGGAAAGAGGACACTTAGAGAACACTACAAATAGCTCCCCACAGCTGGAATGTAAGGTAAAGATAGCCAGATGTAAGAGGATGCAGGGCCAAATCCCAGGGATCCATATGCCATGGAACAGATTCAATTTTGAATAATTTACTATCCCATTTCCCAGTCAGAATACCCATTTGTGTATCTCTGCATGTCTCAAGGCTACCCTCAATGGTTCAAAAGCCACTCTGTCCATCATGCATTCTGCATTTTCCCCAGCCAGAAGAGGACTTCCCCCCTTTATCTCCTCCCCTCCATGGATACTTGTACTTGTCTACAGAACTTGCCACATTTCCCTTTGCACAAGTCTTCCCTTACCTGCTAGACATACACTCGTTAAGGGCAAAGTCTACATCCCTATCACATAGCCCAGAGCCCAATATACTGTGGCGTGAAGAATAAGGCACTCTCTGGGTTCTACAACTATTTTAAATAGACACTTGAATTAAAATTCAGTAGTCAATAAGTGTTGAAATAAATTCATGATTATATATCATAGCAATTACAGGAAAGATGTCAAGGGAGAAAACGAAGGAAAAACAGTAACACAACTGCGCGCGTGCGCGCGCGCGCACACACACACACACACACACACACACACACACACACACACACACACACACACACACACACACCAGAGTAAGACTCAGTCTCCCAGCACTTGGACATCAAAAGAATCAATAGGACAATTGATGTTCCTAAAGATTCAGCTACACCTCAAGGACATTGCAAGGGGCATGCTCAAAGTTAGCATTTTAATTTGAATCAGACCTAGTACCATCATTCTGTAATAGTTCATTGAAAGCATAACCTTCAAACATAAATCAGGCAACTACAATCATTTCATAATAATGGGACCTACTACAAAAGCACAGCATCACAAGAAAACAAACACTGCATTTTTAGTGTAAACTGCTACCCTGTATTCTAAAGTGCACTTTATACTTTGTGGGGCATTCTCTAGAAAATTTCCACATGTAGACTTTGCCCTGGATTCTACCATGAGAAGAAGCAGAACATGGAGATTTCTTCCTCACTTCACATTTCGATGTAATTAAACGTAAATGGCTGACAATGAGGTACATGGCACAAGGAGGTGCATGGGTGAGCCAAGGGTATCCAGTCTTTCTGTGGTGAGACATTCATTCCAGATGCCACCTCCCTTGGAGCCACACACTGACAGAGACTTGAGGTAGAGGAGCAGGATTTCTCGCAGCCAGAGGAAGAGATCATACTGCTGCCACATTCACAGCATCATCCTGTAGTACTTCTCCCCCGCTAACCCCCAACCTCGGTAAAAGGACTGGAGGCAGCTACTCCCCAATAAATACAATCAACAAGGACAATGTGCATTTGCATAGCACCCTGGAGTTTGAGTCCCCTCACCTACATTACCTTAATCTGATTTACAGTGAACCAAGGTCCATGGTTAGTCAAGTCGGCCAGAGCCATCACCAACCATTGTAAGATCCATAAAGGCAATGGAAATGAATACAAAGAAATCAGCAAAGCCTCAAGTATTAGGATTGGAGCGATTAAAAAGCCTTCTTTGAAGAATCTCCCCCTCCCAGGACTAAAAATTCAAACATCATGAAGTCATCCAGTGAAAACATCAAGATTCCTGATTCCCTTTACAGGTTCACAATCCCTAAATGAAATTCATAATCTAAAAGCTCTGAAAATCAGGTGACTGGGTGGCTCCGCTGGTTCACCGTCTGCCTTCGGCTCAGGTCATGATCCCAGGGTCCTGGGATGGAGCCCTGCATCGGGCTCCCGGCTCAGCGGGGAGCCTGCTTCTCCCTCTCCCTCTGCCCCTCCTCCCTGCTTGTGTTCTGAAAATCAGAAAGTTTTTTATAAGCCAACCTAAAGTAAAATAAGGTTACACAGTCTTTATCTCCACTGTATTAGTTTTCTATCACTGCTGTAATAAATTACCACAGTTTTATCAGCTTAAAACAACACAAAAGTACTGTCTTACAGTTCTAGAGTTCAGAAGTCCAACCAGGGTCTCACTGAACTAAACTCAGTGTCAAGAGGACTGCACTCCTTTCTAGAGGCTCTAGCGGATAATCTGTTTCCTAGCCCTTTCCAGCTTCTACACTGCGTTTCTTCACCCATGGTCTCCTTCCCCCATTTTCAAAGACAAGTCACACCTCTTTGACACCGTTCTCATCACATCTCCTCCTCTGACCACAGCTGGGTAAACTTCTCGGCTTTCAAGGACCCGTGCGATTAGATTGGGTACACCCAAATAATCCAGGATCACATCCCCATCTCAAAGCCCTTAAACCTTAATTTTAAGTGCAAAGTCCCTTTTGCCATGAAAAGGGACATAGTCACAGGTTCTGGGGATTGGAATGTGGATATTTTGGGAGAGGGGCATCAGTCTACCTACTACTCCCACTTATTCTATTTATGGATTTTCTTACAGAAATAGTCATTTATTTGACAAGAGATACTGCCCCAGGCCATAGTCAGACTGTTACATAATATACCGTGTGGTTGTGTGTGTGTACACTCTATATACACACACACATACATTCTATTGAGTTTCTAAAATATGAAAATGTCCACTTCTGAAATATTTCTTACCCCTAGGTTTCAGTAAGAGATTGTGACCCGTACCATAGTTTATCGGTACTGTTTGTTCTCTTCTACCACACCAGTCACCTCTGTCCACGCCCTTCAAAGAAGGAATTGCTCTTCTATTAAGTCATATCCAAAAACAGTGCCTGGACTTCAATTATTAGCAAGCAGAGTGATTATGCTTTAAAGAACACCAAACCTTAGTGTGCCTGGGTGACTCAGTTGGTTAAGCATCTGACTCTTGATTTCAACTCAGGTCATGATCTCAGGGTTGTGCGATTAAGCCCCGCATCCGGCTCTGTGCTGGACACGGAGCCTGCTTAGGATTCGCCTTTTCCCTCTGCACCCCTCCCCAAATAAATAAATAAATAAATAAATAAAGCACAAAACCAAGGTCTACTCCCTCTCGCTCTCTTGACTTCATAGTTTTCTATGGCTATTGAGTTGAAATTAGGGTCCCTCTTTCTCCTTTTGACTTCCCCTTCCTAAATTGTGGCCAGACCAGAGCATAGCAAGACTAAATATATTTACATATTTGGACTCAAGACTAAAGTATGCGTTCCGCACTCCCATCTTCCAAAGAACCCTGCAGCAAGGGTAAACTGCACCATCTCAAGCTATTAATCAAGTGGTACTCTGATTACCTTTTGGCTGCTATTGCCTGCATAGATCTTCCTTGGGGTCCTTGCACAGGGATGGCGGTAACTGGCAGGAAAGATTCAGGCATTTCTGGGACCCTAACATACTACTAAAGAAACCCCACCTCAATTCTTAAACTATAATTAGCAAGCACTAACATCAGGAAGTTTAAAAGTTCATAAGATGCATTTCCACTCTGGCCGGCGGTGGGGGGGGGAATATAATTTCCAGAGTATGATACAGATATTTGCCCTATAGGGAACCCTGAAGAGACATTCTTAGTTAGCAGAAAAGGAAAAAGCTATAGGTAATGGTATAATTTCTAATGCAACTTCCTGCGACATTCGTGAGAGTTTATCTGCTCTCGGCAGAAAAGCTTTTGTGGTTATTAAGGCCATATATAGGAGACCTTCAAAAGAGCATTAGCATTCATTAACAGTGTAGAACCCAGGGTAACTCTCAATTATGGTAACATAATTCAACCCGATCTTGTGTTGAGTGCAGCTTAACCATAATAAATTGTGAAGTCTAGCTATAAATAAGCCGCCAAACACTCTGAAAAAATAAAAAATAAAAAATAAAAATTTTAATTAAGCACATTCAACTTCCTCCAGGGCAGGGACCTTGTCTTCTTCATTTCTGTAACCCTGACATCCTCATCACAGCCTAGAAGGCAATTAATGTGTATCTATAAACTTTACTTTTGTTTAAACACCATGTTTACTTTGTGGGGTAAATTAATGCAATGACAAATGTGCAAAGCACATAAAACAAGCACACAAGATGGGACATATTAGCCAACAAATAAGCAAAAGTACGCTTATCAAAAGACATCTCAGACAACATTCTCAGACTTTATACATGTCTGCCATAGGTCCTTTCCACTGGTAACTTGGAGTGGTTTCATTTCTACACATTTCACAAAGAACAAAAAAATTACATCTGTGTTGTTTATCCTCAATTCTAAAGGTAGTTCCTTTTGCACCCAGTGCTCAAACAAAAATATCAAGAACTAGTAACTTCATTAACTTTTTCCTGAGGCTTGTGATGCAACTCATTTGTGATGTCCTAAAAACTAATTTCTGAATGACTGCTTTGTGGTGTTCCAAGTCCTCCCAGGTGAGGCTTGTTCAAATAGCTAAGGCCTGGGAAAAAAATCAATTTCCATTCCCAGAGAGGATGATATTGGTGTAGGCAGGTGAAGAGCATCACTGTTTCATACCAAGATAACCATGGATCTGAAAAAACTCCCAGGGGCAAGAATCCTATTAATTACCCTACCTAACAAAGTACAGAGCAAAAGTACTAAAACCTTACACTCCAAACCATGAGACTGGTGGCTCATTTATGAGAAGGACCTAATATTCACACCAACTTAAAGACTCAAAAACACTTCTTAGTATTTATTCTCCCACGTTCTCAGCACCAACTTATACATAGTAAAGATTCAGTCACCTTCTAAATTTTTATGGATGGTAATTTATATAGATAAAACAGATTCATTAAGTAAAAAGTGAGGGTATTGTCTTTTCTCCGTTCTCTGATCCACACAATTTCAGGTATACCAAAACTTTGCACTTAATGTAGACTCTATTCTACCTATGATAATATCCAAGTTTTAGAGCTCATTAAACTTGTGATATAACAATGAGAAAAAGATTGATACATATAATCCAGAACCACGCTTAGAAGGGAAACCTAGTAACACACACAAAAGCCTGAAGTACAAATTCATAAAGAATGGCTACATGAGGCAATGTCACCAGGCATCATTTGGGCCATATTATATTTCGGGCACTTAAATCTTACCCTGTTTAGTAGGCAACAGAAGAAAAGTCTGTATGACCACGAAAGCCTAAATCATTAAGGATTTTGTGCGTGCTGGGAGTAACCTGAAGGTAAACTATGATACTATGTCAAAGTTTACCCAAGTATCAGCTGAAACATGTCCCAGTCCTCAACCCCCAGACCGTGATCGCTTTCAAAATTCCAAGACAGCTGAACTTTTCGCACATACCATTGCCAAAAGGAAGGGTTGGGATTAAGTCCCAGGTTAGCAACTAATGAAAGAAGAAACATCAGGTCTTCTGTCCTCATTTAATTACGGATAATGTCCACAAAAGATTCATTCCGAGGAGTTAAAGTGTAAAAGATCAGGATACCAGTAATTCACTGTGGTTAAGTGCAGAATTTAAACAGCATTCTGTCAACAAGAACTCTATTAACTGGCACTTCTACCTATCTATAAAACAATAACTAGTATTTATAAGAACGACCCTGAGGCCGTTTAAGGTATTTATATTGCTGCTGCATAGCAGATTACTCCAAAATTTCGCAGTTTCAAAGAGTAAACATTTAATAACTCAGGCAGTCCCTGTGAGTTACGAATTCACAAGTGACTTAGCTAGATGGTTCTGGCTTGTGGTCTCTCAAAAGTATACAGTCGGTGTGTTACCCAAGATTGCCATCATCTGAAGACCTTACCAGGACTAAAGGACCCTCTTTCCAAGGTGGATCTTTCAGACGGCTGATAAACTGGTAAACTGCCAGTTGTTAGCAGAAGGACTCCCTTCTCCATAAATCTCTATGGAGTGCTTGAATGTCCTCACAACACGGCAGTTGGCTTCTCCCAAAGTGGGTCATCCGAGAGAACAAGGCAAAAGTGGCCATATCTTTTATGACTTAGCATCAGAAGTCATCCGCCACCACATCTGCCATAGCCTATCGATCACACATAACAACCCTGATAGAATGTGGGAGGGGACTTGACAAGGGCATGAATAGCAACAGGCAGTGATCACTGGGGACCATCTGGAGGCTGGCTATTCCTACAATCTTGAAATAAGCTTCCAAATGAAAGAAAGATAACACTCAGTATAGTTTCAGACCTCCTTTTTTATAGCCCAATTTCTTAACCATTATTCTTAAATAGGACATGTATGTTATTTTGACTTGCCATTAAATGCTCAACACTGTAATTTAACAACTATGTTATTGAAAGCAAATATTCTAGATCCTCAAAACCTGAGTAGTTAGAGTTTCCATGGTCACAGTATATCACAGAATCAGGAAGGATCTTAAGAGGTCATCTAATCTGTTGAAGATGAATGATGGGTCCTTGGGAATCCATTATATCATCCTTTCTACTTTTGTGTTTATTCAAAACTTTCCATAATAAAAATATTTTTAAAGAAGTAGACTAATCCAAAACATTCTTTTTACAGATGAAGATATCCCTCAATATATAAAGAAATTTACCTATCCAATGCAAAACCCACAAGATAAAAAGGATGAAACATGACATCGTTTAAACAAATAACATCTTATTGCTAAGACCTCAAGTAACTTCCTAAAAAAAAAAAAAAAAAAAAAAAAAATTCCAGCAACCTTCTTTAACAAGGGCTTGTTGCTTTAGGATTACATTAGGGTAACCGTAGTCAGTTGTAGTTTGTGAATAAAAAGCACCAGAACACTAAAGCTGGGAGTTTTCTGTTTGTCAGATTGTTTTTAGTGGATATAATACTACCATAGCTAATCCTGATTTCCAGTTTCAATTACTGAATTAAAAAAAAAAAATCTATGGATAATCTTGATACTACATATAAAAAAAAAGATTAGGATAAACTTTTCTAGAAACCAGAAGAACGGATTCCCCTCCAAAAACAGAGGTACTCTTTGCTCCCAGGGACCTGGTCATTATTTTCAGCTTGAGACTCTAGGGAAAGCTCAGATGGGGTGGCAGAGAAAGAAGGAAGGAAGGGGGTGGGATAGCTCCTACGTGGACCAGTGTTCTATAGGGGTCACAGCAGATTTGGAAGGGAAAGCAACATAAAAATAACTACAGCCTTCTAATACAGTTCGGAAAACAGCCGCAACAGCAATAATAGTGACTATGCAATGAACACTTACTGCATGCCAGGAATACTCCTAAACATGAAATCAATATATTCTCTCATTTAATCTTCACAAAAATCCTTCTCAACAACCATTTGACATGTCCCCCAAACATTATGGGGAAACAGACTCAGATTAAGATAATCACCAGTGATAACCTACATAATAAGTGACAGACTTGAGATTCAAACTCAAGCAGTTTACTCCAGAAGCTGCATCTTTAAGTGCTATGCAATAAATGGAGCCATAAAATTAAGCAGCCATGATGTTCTGATCCCATCTAATAAAGTAACATAAGAGGGTGTTCAAGAACAATGTTTCTTTTGATTGAAAAAAACTCCTAATGGTATGACTTTGTGGTCTCATTTGTATTTGCAACATTAGCATATAAAAGATACCATTTCTTCCTCAACGCTAACCCTACAAACCTACCAAAAGACACCAAGTAAAGCTGGAGATTTAGATGATGTTCCCCAGTACGTAAAACTGAAATCTGAATATGAGGCCCATGGTTCCATATATAAATGCACTACATATAAATATATACAAAACAAGACAAAAGAAAGGTAAAAGTTTGTTTCAAATCCTAACTACACCTGAACAATTATAAATTACTTCTTGTAAAAACGCTGTTTTTTTCCCCTTCTTCACTCAAGAAAACTTTGGCCCTATATATCATTGGCAGCATTTCCAAATCGTGAAATCTCGAGGTCCCCATTATGTCAAGTACTTATCCAAACAAGCACAACTAGCAATTGTCCCAACTGCTATGCTCTTACGAAAACATGGCACAGATTAACAAAAAGTATCATTGTACAAACACTGTTTAATGACATGAACAAGCAGCTCTTAAATCCCTACAGGGACCAGGCTTATTTTCTCTGAACACTGTAAAATCATTTTAAGATAATAGTAAACACATATAATTTTAAAGACTTGGGAGTTTTTTGTTTTTATTTTTTAAACAAGACTGCCCAGTTACATAACCAATTTGAATGATGCATTAAATTCAGAATCTATGTTACTGCATTGCTTGTCCTGAGACTTCATCTGGGACAGAGAAGGATGGTGACCTACGGAAACACCACCACCAGAGGCTCATATCAGATATTATTGTTGACAGCCAGGCTTGGAAGGAAAAAATGATGTCTGAGCAGAAAGCAAGCTCTGGGGAGTTTTTCCTACCCTGAGGTCCACTTAACCTTACAGAAAATTACTTTTCCTTACAAAATGGGGGAGGGGGAGAAGGAGATCTTAAATTGTTTTTTTTTAAAAGTGGGAGAAATTTATTACTCACTTGCATTCAAGTAAAAGGGTGATACCTGCTGGGATTATTCAGTTCTGCACATTAGGTTGTGTGAGTAGCCATTAAGGATCTACTACCTATATCCCTAGAATACAGAGAGTAATCACCTTCTCCTGAATGGAAAGAAATATTCAGCACCATTACCCATCTGTCCACCGTGTAAGGGAAGATTTCCTTTCTCTGTTCAGAAGTCTTGTCTGCTGCCTCTGAATATTTGTGTGGTATGTATCTTAGTATCCACCAAGGCTACATATGTATACCTGTGTGTATATATGATTATGTCATATATATATATTTGAGAATTCAAAAACAGGAAAAAAAGATTATTATGCCCATTTTTCTTCTGGATATAACAAAGCTAAGTGACATCTGTGAATAAGGAGACCACCCCAAGAGTAACTCCGTGATACAGTGAAAAGTAGGAATATAACCTTGATCTCTTGGCTCCTGCCTCATGCACAGCTCCCTGACTCCCAGCATTTCTAAAGTTGACAGCCTCTCATTTGATTTGGCGATACTCTCACCCTAATTATCCCAGTTACACACAAAGTCAGACACACGTGCACACATCTCCATAAATTCTTTTCTATTACAAAAATAACATTCAACTTAGGTGTCTTCTGAGAATTTTAGAACACTCCTCAAGGAAATAAGGAGCTAAAGAGAACTGCAAACCCAGGCCTGGGAATCACTGTTCTGACTCACGTCAAAAAGTTAACATCAGATGATCCATAGGAGCCAGCACGCTTTTCCCATCAAGTCCCCGAATGATCACAAAGTGTGGATTTGTGTCCACATTTCAGCTTGCACCCAGGACAACCATTTCCTGTTGCCATGGGTTACAAGGATGAGTCACTTGGAGCCCTCCAGACAACTTGAAAGATGTCTTATCTTGTACCATGTTCAGAATTAACAAAATATATTCTTGGTAATTAGCAGTGCTCAGCAATACAGTCTATTAAAATACCAGATCAAAAATATTTGTTGATCCCTCTGCATGAAAATGGGGACTTGCAGTAAGTAAACTTGAGGGATTTTTTCCCCCTCTTATAAAACCGGTAACTCATTATTACCAATCTTTCATTAAATGATTCATATATAGATGCAATCACAAGAGGGAAAAGCAGTTTCAGGAGCAATGTACTAAAATAAGAGAATAATTTATGGCTTGTCACTAATATACCTTTTAACTTCAAATCATGCAAGGCTTAATCAGAAGAGACTTCATGTTATACCATTCATGTACACATACAAAAAGAGGGACAGTCTCACCAAAATATTAAATGTACAGGAGGGCATGACAGCTCTTAAACCAAGAGCAAGAAAAAAATCAACATTTTAATGCATCTACAATTAATTGTGCATTCAAGTTCCATGCAGTCTGCCAGGAGCATCTTGTACATGTCAGGAGAACCCACCCAACCAGGAAACACCAAAATCAGGAGTCAGGTAAAAACAATAATGCAGGACCATTACTACTATCATTGCTCACTACAAGGAAGAACATGTTGAAAGAAAAAACATGCTTTTTTAGATTTCACTGGCAAGGGAATTTTAAGTCTTTTGTAAATATTCATCTGAACTGGATAAATATGACCTACAGTATGAAAAGTATTAGGTGTAGAATTAAGAAGATGAAAATACATATTAAAACCTACAGCTTCTTAATTGGCCAAAAACAAAGCCAACAGTGTGGAGAGGCAGGGCAGTAATTATTTTTTCTAGATTAGGATTGGTTATATATTCCAATCTATCAGCAGTTTCTCTTCTTCCTGATCCATTCTCTGCTCCAAGACCCTTTCTTCTATATTGATAGTTGAATTCAAAAACAAATGTGCAGACAAAGGAAAGGAGGCAAGAGGAGCTCACTGAAACAGAGACCTTTTCCCATACGAACTATGTATATACCACTGAAACAGAGCGGAGGATAATCATTGATTAGTATTGTTTTCACCCCTCAAATATTTTGACTTCAGGAAAACTTGAGAGCATAACAACTTGATCTCTTGGGAAACAAACAAACAAAAATCCATATAAATTCTATTTCTGGTTAAAAAGAAGCTGTCCTGTTTTATCCCTTTGTTTCCACATGGTACAGACATCTTATGTTTCAAAGAAAAATAAAATCAGTGTGAGGAAGTGCCTCACCATAAACAATGCAGAATGGGTTCTATACTAGAGTGGCTCCACTTTTAAATAAGTTCTAACTTATACCTACCTAGCATAGTTAGACACATGCTAAGAACCAAAAACAAAAGTCTGGTTTTATTGTACTATCATGCCCTCAGTACCGAAGTCTGAATCTACTTATGTTTTTTTCACCCAGGAGTTGCTATGCCTTATCTCATCTTTGGCAAGGTCTGTCGTCTGTACTCCCCACCCCCTTGATTGTCTTAGCACCTTCCACCAGAAGTTGCCACTTCAGCCAGCTGGGACTTTGGGAAGCAAGGTTCTGGACCTTCATTATGATCTATTCATTCCAGTAACTGGGAGGTGTAAAACTGAATGAGGGTTAAAGAGAAGATAATTAAGGCAACAGAAGTTGCATGTTCCTCATAAACTGGGGAGGGGGGGCTGTCTCTCAAGTCCCCTAAAAGGAAATATCGAAGAGGGGAAAGTGTCTATCAATAATTTAAGAAGGGAGTTTCTATAGAATAAGACTGGATTTTTTAAAACATAGATTTCTTGATATCCATGGCATATGTGGATTTAAAAACATATTCAGCCCTTGCAATACATGTCATACTTGGAGCACAGAAGCGAGCTGCAGAACTCTGATTCTGACATAGACGCCCAGCTCAGAATGCATTTCTGCAGAATCGAGGGAGATCAATAGACTCAGGAAACAAATATGTTGATGGATGAGGACAAGTCTGAAAACGACCTCGTTGAGGTGGCCACGCTGCAGGTTTCACAGCTCTTCCCATGTTGGCAGAACGGAAGGGTTACCAACGATCCCCCCTTTCTTTTAAGAAGGAGACGATAAAAGGAAACGAGGGGAGGAAAAAGAGGGAAGGGAGGGAACAGAATGGAGCTGGTGATGAGAAAAGGAAGAAAGAAATGAGAACGGGGAAAGAGAAAGAGAGAAACCCGAAGAGGGGCGGGGGAGTAGGAAGGAAAGCTATGATGTTTGGACGCTCGCCAGCCACCCAGCCGAGCGCTCCATCGCCCCCAAGCCTGCCTCCCTCGCTCGTCTGGAGCCGTGGGGTTCCCCGGTTGCGCCGCCCTGGTGCGGACAGCCCTCCCGCCGACCCCAACCCAGCGGAGGCCACGCCGAGCTGCCCCCAAGTAGCCCCCCGCAGCCCGCCCACCCGAGCCCGCCACTCCCTGGACCGCACTCGCCACCCCCGCCCCAGACTGCTCCCCGCGCCCCCATCACTAGTGTGGGGAAAAGAGAGAGATGGAAAAATCAAAAAGGGGAGGGGGCGACCAAAAAAAATTTTTTTTTTAATAATGTGGTAATAGGTCCTGGGGGAGCATCAGGGAAAAGACCCGTGGCAGGCACCTGGGGGGGAACACGCTGTTGCAAATACCCCGGGCTGCGTTGGGCTGGGCGATTTTCCACAAAAGGAAGTTTGGAAGGAGCGCTGCGGTTTGCAATGGAAGAGAACGGGAGCCCAGCGTTACCTGACTGAGGTCAAGCCGGCGGGCCGCGGAAATCCTCAGGTTTGCGATATTGAGCCACTTGATCAGGTTATTATAGAAATCGTCTTGAGAAGGAAAAAAAAAAAAAAAACCCGCAGCCCAGGCACAGCCTCGTCACTCCGAAGGAAACTGCTGGGGCCGCCGAGCGCGGGCGCGGGACCGGGCGCGGCGCCTCTCCCGGCCCGGCTCGCTCTTTCTTCCCTCCTCGGCCGGGCCGCGCCTCCCCACCCCGTGCCGCCGCCGCCGCCGCCGAGCAGCCCGCGGGCCGAGCGAGCCCTCCGCGGCGCGCTGCCGGGAGCGAGAGCGCGAGCGAGCTCGCAGCCGCCAGCCGGCCTGGGCGCCGAGTGGCGCTGTTTCCCAGCCGCGCAGCTGGATTTAAAGAGACAGACGCCTCGCGGGGTCTGGGGCTGGTGCCCTCGAGAGGAGCACGCAGGGCGCCCACCGTCTCCGCCCGGGCGGGATGGACAGAGGAGGCCCGGAGAGAAAAGTTTCCTGCGGGGACGGCGGTGGGAGCACGTGAAGACCTGCCTCGGCCTCCTCTCCGGAATGTAGACCATAAGCTGCAAGGAGAGAGTAAGAGGGATTTTTTTTTCCCTCCCTTGGAGACTAAGAGGGAAATGATTTGTATGCTCAACAAGTCATGCACCTATTTTCAGCTGCGCTCGTTTTCGTCCTTGTGCACCGACTTTTTTCATTGAAAGCACAGAGACAAATGGAGGTTCGTTCCTTGTTTTATGTCAGACTCCAAGCAAAGACACATGGGTTTGGAGGGAAGGTGGTGGCGGGAAGATATAGCTGTCAAATATCGAGAAAAATCTTTTTCTCTCTCTCTCTCTCTTCCTCTCTCAGCCAACGAAGCATCTCCTTTTTTTCCCCTCTCTCTCTCTCTCAGCCCTGGAGAAAAGGCTTGAAGGTATATTCCAGCCTGTGGTTCAGCATCCTCCCACAGACCACCTTCCAGCCTGCACCTTTTCTCTACTGCCATGAATGCAAGCTTCCTCCTGTTGCTGATAATAAGCAAGAATCCAGCAGAAAGAAGCGTCTATCGGGCCCTTTTCTATCCCTAGCTAAACCAGCTTTCATTGGGCACTTCTCTCGCTGCTGTTGCAAATAAGGCTCACATTTGTGCTGTTTCCAACACACAGTCCAAAGAGAATGTGTTTCTAAATTTACATGGTCTAATGCCACCATGTATTTATTTGAAACATCAGAGAAATCCAATCAATTTATTTTGCTATTCTAACAAGCACCTTTCAGTGCTTTATATACTTAACTCTCTTTTTGTGGTACAAGTTCAACCCAAATTTTGGGGGGACGGGGGACAATAAGGAGACTCTCCCTTTGGTCTTGTCTAGATCAACCAAACTGATTCCACAGAGTCACTTGTGTATAGAGTAGCAGATGCTCAATAAGCTCAATAAATGCGAATGACACTCTTTTGGGTTGATAGAAAGTATTTTCAGAAGGAATGCATCTATGTCTAGACTATCAACACCCTGTGGGCAGGAGTCCTGTATTACTCCTATATCTTAGACCTTATATATTTTTATGAGCCCTGCACAAAGCACAGAGGCTACATTCTAACGCCAACGTCTTAAATTTCTTTTTTACCTCTCCCTACAGTGTTACCCCCAGTACTCACACCTGCTCCATATGTCCATCTTGTTTGTCTTTTACCTGTCTTCCAGAGCAAGCCTTCAAAATATAGTAGTCTTATCTAAAATTCTTCTATAGTTCTCCATTTCCTTCAGGAAAATGGCCATTTTTTTATTATGGAATAGAACAGCGTTTCTCAAATTTTAGCATGCATCAGAATCACCGGGAGGAGGCCTTATTAAAAGATTTCTAGGGCCCATACTCATGCTCAACTTTTCCCTTTCAATAGGTCTAGGGTGAGGCATAAGAATGTATATACTTAACAAGATCCTAGGTGATGTTGATGCTGTGGTCTGGGACCCACACTTTGAGAACCACTGGCTTTGATCATTTATGATCTGGCCCCTTCTTATTTCTCCAGCTTCATTGCTCCCACCTACCTTACAGTTCGCAAGCAAGGCAAACTTACTAACCTATGCTATGCTTTCCAAATAGTACCCACTCAGCCCCACCTTGCAAATGCTATTCTCTGCCAGGAATCCTCTTCCCTCCACTCTTCCCCATGTCCCACTGCCCCATCTGGAAAACTGGTTCAACCCCTAAAACAAAACTTCGGGATGCCTTGCCAAACACTCCCGGGTCCCACATCTGAGTTTAGGTCCCACTCTGTGCTGCCTCTGTACCCATTTTTCACACCTTAAGTGTAATAATTGAATATTTGTCTGCTTCTTCACTAGCCTGGGTATGCTAAGGTCAGGGACTATAGCTTATTTATCCCTGTATCCCCAAGCACCTAGCACATTGGTAAAGAACTTGCAGCTCAATAAATGGGAGCAGAGTAAGAGAGATGACATTTTTCATTGCTGATGATTGTAATGATGTTCAAAGACAAAAGAGTGACATAAGCGAAGTAGTAATAACATTAGAAAGGACAGAGGAAAAACAGGGAATTAACATTTCTTAACTTCCAGCATATATCAGAGACAGAGTTAAGTGCTTGGCATACTTGCTATAGACAATGTTTGTGTCCCCCCCAAAATTCATATGTCAAAACCCACCCCCAAAGTGATTGTATTTGGAGGTGGGGACTTTGGGAGGTGATGAGGTGATGACGATAGAGCCCTCGTGAGTGGGATTTAGTGCCCTTGTAAAGGAGACCCCAGAGAGCTCCCTCACCCCTTCCTCCATTTGAGGACACGGTACGAAGACGGCCGTCTATGAACCAAGAAGTCTGTGCACACCAGAAACTGCCAGGGCCTGGATATTGGACTTCCCAGGCTCCAGAGCTGAGAGAACTAAATGTCTGTTGTGTAAGTCACCCAGGGTCTGCTATTCTGTTAGAACATCCTGAGAAGACTAAGACAATGTTATTACCTCCTCTATTCCTCAAAGTAGCCCTGCAAGATCAATATTAAATGACATATGAGAGATTCGAGGCATGGAAAAGTTCAGGAGTTTGCATGGAAAAGTTCAGGAGTTTGCTCAATTGCGCACAGCCTTTTGGTGGCTGTTGCGGAGCTAAGGCGGGAAGGATATACTTTACTCTAAGCACCATAAAGGCAATTTTCCACAGGTAAAAATAAGTTCAATGGGTAGCCTGTTAACATGCACAAGTTTTTGTTACTTTGATTAGGATCACTTGACCTCTCATTCCCTCCCCTCCAGAAGGGGGTCTTGTTCACAGGCTAAGGTAGAGACCTCTATGGCTTTTTTGAAACTCCCCTGACTCAACAGTCTACTGATGTGAAGGGCCTCTCTGGGGGGCTGCTGAGTGGTCTTGTTCTACCTTTGTATCATATCCTTAATGCTATATAGATTTTTAACCGACCAACCAAACCAGACAGATAAACATCTGTTATATTGGCAAGACCAGAACAGAGTCCTTTACTTGTCTATATTTCCATTATACTACATTTTACTATCAGAGAGGTAAACACTAACTGGCAAGAAAATCTGTAAATATATTAAGAGTATGATAAATAAAATTTGTGCTCCCTTTGGCTATTTATCCAAACCCACCCCGCCCCCCCCCCCACACACATGAAACAAAAGTGAGCTTGTTTTTGTAACTGGATATTATGGACATTTGGGATAGGTCTGCAATCAAAAATTTAGCTAATTTTCTATAAATATACCAATTTTCATAGCTAATAAAATCAGTCCTATATAAACTTGGGAACCACACGACTGTAGAATAAATCAGTACTTTCCTCTAGCGATGTTTGTTTTCCTTGAATGTTGTGTCCTTTACATAGGATTATGCTAAAGTCATGAAATTCGGACAGCTGGAGGGGATCTTTAAGGGAAGTGGTTCATAACTTTAGCTACATACTGAAATCACCTGCAGAGTTATCACAACTCTCAATGCCCAAGTTGCACCTCAAACCAACTATATCAGAACCTCTAGGCTTGCCATCTTGGCATCAGGATCTTTAAAGCCTTCCAGATGATTTTAATGGGGAAGCAGGACTGAGAATCACATCTTTTGAGATGGTCTGCAATGGAACTCAAATCTGGCTGTTCATTTGAATCACCTGAGAAATTGTAAAAGGCTACCGTGCACACGCTCACCTTTCGAGGTTCTGATTTGGCCCGGGTGGGGCCCAGTCCTTCCTATATTTAAAAGCAACCCAGGTGATTCTGATGCTGAGCCAGGGTTAAGAATCACTGTATCAGAGCAATGGTTCTCAAAGCAGTCCCCAGAACAGTAGCATGGGCATCACCTGGGAACGTGTGAGAAACGCAGATTCTGACTCCCACCTCAGATCCACTCAATCAGAAGGGCTTGTGGTGGGCTCCAGCACTCTCTATTTCTACAAGTGCTCCTAATTATTCTAATACACACTGAAGTTTGGGGACCACTGCCTTATAACATGGTATTCATGGCATCATTCTCCTTTAGAACTAAGAGTTCAGCATTACCTTCAGCAAACATCTATTGAGCTCTTACTATGGTGGTTCTGACAATCATTTCTAACAAGTTTCTAGTGATGTTAATGCTGTAGAACCAGGCATCACACTTTGAGAACCACTGTCCCATTATGTGCCAGTCCCTATAATTAAGTATTAAGAATCCTGAGATTTATTTTTTGTTTTCAAAGGGGACCATAGGGGTGGAAAACATCCTGTCTTCCCTTCTAGCTTCTTTGGCACGTCTAATAGTGAAACTGACACAAGGCAGATGAACAAGAGAAAAACAAATTCTGTATGTATGGGAGCCCCAAAGACATAAGACCCCAAAGACAGGCAGTTGAGGCACAGACACTAACCTGAGCTAAGGAGAAGGGGTTAGGGGTCTGGGGCTTCAAGGGAGAAGAAGACAATTCACAGGAAGATGAAAAAAGCAAATGTTTAGTAGACAAATGTTTGCCATCCACACAGATAAATGTTTCTAATACAAAAGTTATCTTTGACATCCATTTCTGGTCCAGGTCTTCCATATAAATTCTTTTTAATTAAGAAAAAAGAGGCAAAAAAAATTTTTCCTTGAGTCTGATGGGTCTCAACTGCCTTCCACTCAAAATAACCCACATGCCCAAGTGCCACAGTTTGGGGTCATGTATTCTGCTCCCCGTCAGAACTTATCTCAAAATGAAACCAATGTGTTGTGGCTACATCAAGCTTATAAAAAGAAATTTCTTGTCCCTAATTCCCAAGAGTAAAAGGTTATGGGAAGATTATATGTGTGATATATATATATGTATATATATATATATATATATATATATTTTTTTTTACCTACTCTTATATACTGGGTCAAAAAAAATGAGTATTCAGAATTAAAAGCTGCAGGCACCACAGTTCTAGATACGGCTGTGAAGAGTTCAGCAACTATGCTAGATTACACAAAAAGTTTAGGAACAAAAGATGATCCCTTCTCTCCTCGAAACAAACCACCAGATCCAGAGCATAAAAGCTGATGAAAAGTTTGCCCTCGCTGGCTACACAAATGAGCCGATTTGCTTTCCCCAAAGAGGGGACTCTTCTTTCTGTAGTAGCTTTAAGAAGAAAGAAAAACCTGGCCATTCTCAAAAAGTAAATACTGTTCTTCTTGGTGCCTTGGTGTGAAAGTAGCTAAGCAAACTCTGTCCATCTTAACCTACAAACATTAAAAGAACCCCTGGTTCCCACAGCCCGGGCTTCCTTCCAGGGAAAAGCATAGAAGCGCAGATCACTGAAAGCAAGCACTGTATCACTAATCTTTGCCTCTAGTCAGGCAGCCAAAGAAAACCCCCAACCAGAGACTCAAAAGAAGACACCCCAGACCATGAAATCTCCTTTCATCCTTTTAGCTGCCTGAATTGATTTCAGGCTACTAACCTGGATCCTTTAGGGGAGAATCTTTGGGGGACAAGTTCCTTTTCTTAGGATGAGACCCTGCCTCTCTACTTGGCAATTGCTTTTGAAAAGTTCCAAAATAGACTGCTAAACTGCATTTTCTTTCTGAGACTTCTTTAGGATCAATGGCATTTCTGTGTTTAACAGATGAGAGCTCCGGGGAGAGGGTCCTAAAAGAGCTGTCAGCCACAACATCAGGTGCCAAGTTGCTGACAGGAGAAGGGCTTTCTAAGAGTGATCTACCAGCGTGCGTTTGCCTGTGCTTTTTCAAATAGCTGCAGTGTTAATTACTGCATTGGCTACTGAACTACTTCCTCTGGAAAGCTCTTCAAGTTTGAATGAAGTCTCCTCCTACCAAGGCTGGAGGGAAATAATAGTCACCACCAAACTGCAAAATGTCACACAGATTTCTTTTTATAGGCATATACACTTATATAAGCAATGCAGCTCCAAGAAACGTAATTAAGTTGCTTAGGTGAACAGGGAACAGCAGTAAGTGGCCTTTAAAAATATCAATTGTGAAGGGGAAATGTAAAGGGAACAAAAAGTAGATAAAGATGATGACGAGAAGGGCATGTAGGAACATTCGGGAAGGGAGTTGCTGTGAGTGGTAAGGTGGCCTTCATTTGGACAGTGTCAGTCATACACAGATATCTGGGGTTGTTTCATCTTGGAGTTGATCTCCATGGAAAAGATAATAAAAAGCTCAATTTTCAAATCAGAGGACTCCCCCCAAAAAATAGATAACTACCTGAATTTGAAAGTAGCAGTGAAGTTACATAAGAAAATGTTCCTGTTCTTTGGAGATGTCAGCTGAACTTACACTGAAATGGCCACACACACACACACACACACACACACACACACAGCTTGTTTAAAAATAGGAAGGTTTGTTTCTTATTTATCCATGAAAATAAGAAAGTATCTCCATATACATATATGTGGAGAGAGGATGCAATTGTGACCAACGTTAATGAAAGGTGACAGAGGTGAATAGAAGTGAATTGTAATAAATGTGTAATGTTTCTGCAGGTTTAAGATTTTTTAAAGTTAAATTTTTAATTAAAAAATGATTAATAAAATTGCTGCAAAATAAGTTACCCAAAGGCATAATAGGAAAAGAGCTTATAACGAGGGTCCTGAAAATAGGTTTCAGTCTGTTCTAAAAACCATTAACGGGAGATTGGCGATGTATTCCCCTCTCCTATAACAATTATTGTTGTTAGAGACGTGGCACACACGTTTAGCACATCATATATTCCAAATATTGCAGCATACTTCTCTGCACCATGGTGACCTTTTTAATATTCTGCAAATTGATTTCCAGGCCGTTCCCACTACCCCTTGTTTATAGCCTTGGTTACCCAGAAGAAAATGAGCAAGACTGGCCAGCTGTGCGTCCTGCATTTCTGTGCTCATCAGTGCTCAGAATCATATTTCTCTCTCCCAGAGGCCTCATAACAACCCTTATTGTTGGTCTGGAGATCAGCAGCACCAAGAACCTTCTACAAGGACAGGTTTAAGAGCTACAAGTAGCTGTGTGATTCTCAGAGGTGCTCAGTTGAACACCAGTTGCCAATGAATACTTTTCTGTACTGCAAACTATGACAGCAGAATTAAAAACCTCTAGAAAATGTAGAGTGTATACAACTCTTGAAATCATGACGTAATCACCTTATTAATGTCTTTTTCCATCATTAAATCACCTTTGCTTGTTCTCATGAATTTTGGGATCCATAAAATATCCTTCCTTAGGCTAAATTTGCACAATTGCTGATCCTACTGACCCATGCTAAGGTTTTCTCTAAAAATCCCTGCAACAATCAATCCCTACCCCCGAGTCACACCCAGATCATCAAATAAGAGGAAGTGGGCACCTGCCTTAAGCTTTATGACTTAGAATTCCCTAGCAGACCCACATTCCCATAAGTAACAAATAGAAATGGAATCAAAATAAGCCAGGGTATTCCATTTCTTCAAGGCAGCTGCTCTGTTTCTGTTAGATTTTCTAGGTGGCAGGGAGAAAAAAAAAGATTTTCATTTCCAGTACTTGGTCAACCCTTACTTGCACAGACTTCTTCTCTTTTGGGGGAAACAAGCAAAAAATGGAAGAATTAGCTAGCATGAAAATAAAATGGAACAGAGAGTGATTTTTTTCCCACATGCCAGAGGATAGAGAGAAAAGATAAAGTTAGAAAAAGTTCATCACTTCTCACCTCACACTGATAGTGCGAATCAAAATTTAAGGTTTGCAAGGTAGACACACCAAGAGAAGAACGTTCTCTTTTCCTTTCAGAAGTAATCGGGTAAGAGAACTTCTATTCGAGTAGCTCAGTATATCGGGAGAGGAATTATACATTCAATTGACCTTGGTGAATACAGAGCCACACTCTCAAGAAAAGCTCAAGAATAAAACAAGTCATACATCGAAAGCTAGTATCACCCCTTAATTATTTAGCCCTGTAGAGAATCTAGTTGCATATGTGAAAAGTCCCGAAACATAAGAGTTTTACTCTTCAAATCAACAGGTCTTTGTAAAATGTGTTTCCTCTACAAGGAATCCTGTTTACTTCTGTGTTTAAAGCTCCAAGTTCTAGTGGTCGTTACATGGAACAGGAGGGCAAGGGCACAGTCCTGACCTTCCGTAGTGGAGGTGGGTAGAGATGAGTAAAATTTTACTCATTTTTATTCCACCAAGCATGGTGACAGGACCGTACCTTTTTCTAGTACCAAGGGATTGACTAAGGCCTGTCTGGAGAGGAATTTCATTAGCTTCCATTTATGGGTTATTGGTTTCTTCTAATATTTTTGGCAAGGTACCCTTAGGAACTAAAATACCAGCACAGACCAACATATTGATTTGCTTATTCCACTCTCACAGAATGCCCCCTTCACTATAGCTGTTGGGAATTCAGACATAGAAAAGTTAACTTATTATATTTATATATATATGTATATATATACATATATATATGAATAACAGGCAAATAGAAGATACAGCCCTTGGGCAAAATAATTAGTTAAAAATAAGATGAAAACAGCTGGTTTTCCATTAACTTCATCTAATCCACAGCTACCTATTACTTCATGCAATCCCAAAATACTCAAGGTATACATTATAGTTTATGTAATATAGATTAGATATTTGAATCTATACTGTAAATGTGATTTCCTGCATGAAAAACTTTTAAACCTGAGTTCCTAATATATTACATGTGAGAGCTCAGTCTACATGTATGATAAGAATGAGCTATCACATTTCTGATATTTCATTAAAATCCACTATTTAAATGCTTCCTTATTGACATCTAAATAGTATCATAAGCATGGGTAGGAGAGAATGTATGTACACATGGGCTTTTGACGTCCTAATCTCAGAAAATCCTCATTTTCTGTTTCTTAAAAGGAACATATTATTTAACTTAATAAGCACCCCTGCTCTGTTTATAACAAACCAGGGTACTTCATTTTGAAACCCCAGACATTTTACTTACTGTACAACTCTTCCGCACAAATACTTGATTCAAGTCACAGTCTGCAATCCGAGATCCCGAAAGGACGGATAGGGACTGAATCACATGATCAGGAATGCGGAGTCATATCTCGGCTCCTGTAATAACTGTCATAGGAGAGCAGATGCAAAATGCTGTCTGTCTCCTTGATGTTTTGCAGACTGGTGAGGTTTTCCTAGTAATTTATAAACTTCAAGTCATAAGCACTTATGAAGCCAGTTTCATTCCCGGCTTAATCAGGAGTCTCACCTAAAAGGGTGACGCTTACTACTTCTGTCAACTATGTTTGTTCTGTGTTAACACCAGTTGTCATTAATCCACATGAGAATCAAAGCTTATTTAAGTCTCCCCCTCTTAGATGTACACAGTATCCAGTTAGAATGATGGCTTCTGGTGCCGGTAAAGATAAATGACTATCTCCTTTACAAGAAAATTGTACTAATATCTCTAGAAACATCTAGATAAGAACCATTTCTTTCCTACCAATGCTATCAAATGAGGCTTGAGTGGAGAAATATAAATGGAATGCTGGTCATAAGAACACATGCCCAAAGAATATTTCATCAATTTAAAAATGAAGCAAAATTGAACAAACAAAAAAATCTCAGAGAATGATGGATAAATGATAAGAAAATATGTCATCCTTCCAATTTATTTCCTGAACTCTGAGATCCTTAAGAAGTGATGAGATTTTCATGAGGAAAAGCTTAAAGTTATCACAGACATATATTTGTTCCACTGAAGGCAAGTGTAAACCCGTGGCAAACCACATGCTTTGAAACATATATATCCATAAAATTTACCCAGGAGCATCTGACTTCCTTTGAGAGTTATAGGAGATGATTCAATCAATATATTCATTTGAAAACTGAAATCCAAAAAGTCTGTAGTCAGAATTTATGACCATTTTATTACTTTTTTTCCTCCTAAACTTTTCACCAGCCCTTCTACAGACTGTTTTATCCTGATGTCTGTGGGAGGTTTCCAACTCTGTTTCAAAGATCTAGAAAGAAGAGAGTTTCCAGCATGTTATTTCTGTAGACCATCTCACTATTGAAATCCTTCAAAATTCTTTAACAGGAACTCTGTGAGGATGTGCTCTACCCACACAAGTTGATTATATTTGTGTCTAAGATATCAATTAAAAAAATAATTTTGGAAATAATCTTCAGGATTATAACCTATAATTTCATGATTTCTGAGTTTTCCAGAGTACATATCAAATATCCAAAGCAATAATACAATTATACACATTTTCCCCTAACCTTGTTCATAAAGCCTATTTGGCTTTACATTATTTTTAATATAGCAAAGACCTTTACTTCTTGTATTAGCATTGTAATTTACCAATTCAAATATAGCATTTTCTTCTGTTTGCTCAGATTTCATCATTTCGATATAGTTTATAATTTTGCTTAAAATACCTGTTTTTTGCCGAAGTGTAAATTTATATGTATCTCAAGAGTTTTCATGGGGTGGAATAGTAAGAAGGTATTTCTTAAGAATGATTAATCAGGGGTGCCTGGGTGGCTCAGTTGTTAAGCGTCTGCCTTCTGCTCAGATCATGATCACAGGGTCCTGAGATCAAGCCCTACTTCAGGCTCCCTGCTCTATGGGGAGCCTGCTTCTCCCTCTCCCACTCCCCCTGCTTGTGTTCCCTCTCTTGCTGTCTCTTTCTCTGTCAAATAAATAAAATCTTAAAAAAAAGAATAATTAATTGGCAAATGTATATGTGGCAGTGTGACCCCACTATAAGAAATTGCCAAGGTTCAAGAGCCATTCTGGCTCTAAAGAAGCTTTTTGTCTACCTGGGCTGATAGCCTGTGAAAATAAAATACTTAAATAGTAATGCTTGAGAAGATAAACTACAAATGAGTAGTCTGTTATTAAATACAACCAAAGACAATTTTGCAACACTTAATTTGAATGTTCTGAGGAAATGGGGTTAAAATAGGCCTTTAATGGGGCCTTGTCGAGCCTTGATACTCAAACTGTGGTACAAAGGACGGGTGGCAAATTCATCACCTGGAAACTGGATACAAATTCAGAATCTCAGGGCTCAAGCCAGACCCATGAATCAGAATCTTCATTTTCACCAGATCCCCAAATCAATTATGTGCCCATGAAATTTGAGACTATATTGTTAGGAGAAAGTAATCTTGACCTGGGCCTAAAATAGGTGAGATTATAGTCATAAGCAGAGTCTACATACTAAAGGGCCCTGAAAGTCCAACTGAATTCATTTTTGTGTTTGCAGTGATCAAGGATAGGCTGTATTAGAAAAGAGATATATGGGGAACAAGGACACCAACAGGAAACCATAGCCTGAAGAAGATACAACATGTATCTTAAGGATTGCCCATGAAATTTTCTTTCTTCTGTGAGGATAAAGAGCTAAAGACAACAATCTTATATGCACCCAGAAAGGAGAGAAGTGAATCCAATTGATCAGAGCCTGATATTCACTGAGCTGTGTCTTGCCAGTGGGCCTGAATTCTGTTCTTCAAAAGCATGAATTAGCCTGGCTGCTCTTTCACTATAGAACTATCATATACTTCTTGTTTTTGTGAATTAAACACACCAGGACAGAGTTCACACATCCCACCCATCTGGGAAGAAGCTGGAAACCTCTGTCTTCCTTCTTTGTTTTGCATAACAATGGACATGTGGGGCCGACTCCTGGTCCTTGTTGGGAAGCTTATTAATTAGGTACATTTTTGTTGGTCAAGTAGATACGAGTTGGTCATATATATTAAAAATATGCAGGATTTTTTGTCTGACGACCAAACTTCCAAAATCTATGGGAGGTAAAAAGTCCCTCTTTGGAATTCTTAATCTCAGGAAACAAACTGAGGGTTGCTGGAGTGGTGGGGGGAGGGTGGGGGATGGAAGGGATGGGGTGGCTGGGTGGTAGACATTGGAGAGGGTATGTGCTATGGTGAATGCTGTGAATTGTGTAAGACTGATGAATCACAGACCTGTACCCCTGAAACAAATAATACATCATATGTTTAAAAAAAAAAAAAAGATAGCAGGAAGGGAAAAATGAAGGGGGGGAAATCGGAGGGGGAGACGAACCATGAGAGACTATGGACGCTGACAAACAAACTGAGGGTTCTAGAGGGGAGATGGGTTAGCCTGGTGATGGGTATTAAAGAGGGCACGTATTGAATGGAGGACTAGGTGTTATACGCAAACAATGAATCATGGAACACTACATCAAAAACTAATGATGTAATGTATGGTGATTAACATAACATCATAAAATAAATTTTTTTTAAAAAAAAGCCCCTCTTCAACCCAATACCTCAGAATTGGAGATCTATGGAGAGGGTAACACTATAATACATCTTGCAAAGTAGGCAATCTTTGAGGATAAAAGACAAAATCATTCAAAACTACACCAGTTTAACAGGTGTAAACCAAGACTATCCTTTTTTTTTTTTAACCAAGACTGTCCTGAGCAAACCTGTGTTATCTGATAAGTTATAGTGTGCTTGCACAAGAAACTAGTATAAAATCCCCTAAAAACTTAGAATGTAAATACAGTGAAATCTCTTCCACTTTTCCAACTAATATCTTAAGCCCCTAAGTTCTTTATTTATAGGTAGTCATGTGTCTTCTTTAGAATCCTCCCTCCATCAACCACAACCTCCAATGTTCACACAACCCAACTTGTACACCCAAATGGTAAGAACACGGGAATCATGTGCATTGCTTCTTGCTGCTATGCAGTGTGCCCTGTTGCAGCTAGTTTCGCCAAAATTCCAGAGTCAGTGACAGTCCACCACTGAAGTAGTGGCTTGACAAGCCAGATCCAAGCACAGGCCACTGTCGTTCAGTGGCCACAGGAGCCCACTCCCTCCCAGTGCCAACTAAGAACAACAGTGCCCTTCTTGAGCTCCCGACGTTTGTAGCTTTCAACATTTTGGGGTCTGGATTGGTTCAGTGTCAGCCACCCACAGACCACTTCAGTTTCCCTCCCCAGCGTGTCAGGCAACTTTTCATCTTAGATTCTCCAAACCCAAAGTTGTTACTCCTCTGAGCAAGGTAACACTGAGTCAAAGATAGTTTTACCCTGCTACTGAAGAACGCTATATCTTTGTAGGAAGATGAATGTTGTTGACACATTTTATGATTCCAAGACAAAATTTTGGCACCTCTCTCAAGAGAGATTAAAAAAAAAGTAAACTCTGATATTCTACTATGCACAGATTAACACAATAGAAATGTGTCTGCTATTTGCCAAGGGAGTGTCTTGTGATTGAACAAACACCTAGAAAAAGTATTAACTTTGGTGTTGGGGATGGAAATGATGGCATTATCAACAACAGCCCCTTCCCAAGAAAAACATTACTGAACCTAGACTGATTGGGCTTCTTAATAGACCAAAAAATAAAAGAGGGGAAGACAAAAATAAGGTCAAGGGTGAAACAAAGTTTTCAGTCTGAGTGATGAGAATAATACTGATGCTAGGAATGAGTGAGAATTAAGTAAATGTAGCTGATTTAGGATAAGAGATTATTAATTTAGCTGGAGAAATAGAACTATTGAGCTAAGAGTAGAACTTGCAAGTGGAAATTTCTAATGGACAGTTTGAAATTTTAAAGAATAGAGCATGGTTAAGGATTAGAAGTGACCATACAGAATTGGGAGTCTTTCACTTTTAGAGGATTGTAGCCTCACAGATGAGCTGATTATTGGTAAAGAGAGGGATGAAAAAGATGAGTCATCAAAGAGGTCAAAGAAAGTATGAGCAGAAAGACAGTGCAGTGTTGACTTGGAAATGGAAATGAGTATCAGTGAAACACAGAAATCTGAAAAGAGAGATAACATGGAAAACCTAAGAAATTCAACCAGATGGAAGTCAACAGTATTGAATGTCGTGGGGAGATGAGAAGAGACAGAGTCTGAAAAAAAAACCTCGGATTTTATACAGAGGAGAAGGCACAAATTTTTGAATGCCAACTATGTGCTCGGTGCTTTTACTCACATGAAATGTTTTAAGAAAAATTTCCAGCAGTGTTCTTGGTTGTGGAGACCAGACAGAGAAATTTGGCAGGGAAAGAACCAAGCAACACCAAGTGGGGCCTCAGGGGAACAGTAGGGTTAAGCTAGAAGGGTTTTTTTGTTTTGTTTTACTCTCTTGTATCAAGGTGGGACAAACTACTTGCTTGAAAGCAGGAAGAAACCTAGAAGGAGAGAGATCGGAGGGGTTATGATAGAAGCTAAGCGATTCCAATGGTAAATGTTAAAAAGTGGAAGTTTTAACATTAATTAAAATTAATTACCAATTTTATATTCTCTATCAAAGAGTTAATTTCATTTAATTATGCATGGAATGAGTCTATGGCTCTTTGTCAGCTCTCCTTGTCTCCCTGCCCTTTGCTTTTATGGCTTTGCATTCATAAAAACAAAGTCTTTTTCATTCCATTATACCCTTGTGAAAAGTTAACTAGTTTTACGAAGAAATATAAATTCTGAGTAATCAGCCTAATTGTTGACCCATTTCTACATTTATAAATTACTTAAAAAAAAATCCACCAAGGAATTTCAAATCTTCTCTAAAAAAACAACCAGATGTTGCTCACATCATTTATTATCATAAAAGACTTTTAAAGGTTTTGTCTCATAGCAGCGATACTCCTACTTCCCCAAATTGTTTTGCCTTCTAACACACTGATGTATTCTAAAAGGTATATAACTGTATCTTGTGAAGTAGAATAACTACCAAAAAGTAATTTCCTCATTTCTTGCATTACTAAGCTCTTCCAAACACCAAGTATTATAATGCAGTATTCTAAACTGGCAGTTTATTTCCTGTATTCGGAGTAAAATATTGTCTTACCTAAACCAAGACGAGTACCTTCTCGTCCTTGTCATTCCTCTTAGCGCTAGCAGCCCAATTCCCTAGGACCGAGAACCAGTCTCAGCTGCATCAGCTGCTCCCTGACATCACTTTGCTAACCTCCCATGCCTAAATGTCCCCTGGGCAAGATAAAATTACAGTGTGATAGAATATCACTTTCTCTTACAATTAAATCCTATCCTAGACATGCAGATACAACAGCAACTTCATCTCTGCCCAACAGCTAGCCACTTCTGGGTGATGATTACTAAGTACAGTTACTTCCCCAGAAACCAGAAGCAGAGACTCAGATGAATTACACATGGGTATTGCACCCCAAAAGGAGGCGAGTGGGCTGCAAAGAAAAGCAACAACTGCCGAGTTCACTGCCACATTAAATATAAAGCAGAGTAGAATTCAGTCAACAGCAACAACAACAAACTGATCTAGTCTTGGTGGGAAGTAGAACTAAAAAGACTTGAAAATAATGAAATGATTCAAACGTGGCAATAAATATTTATTACCTTTAAATTTGAGCTTTTTCTGACTTGAGAAAGGTGAAAATATAAGTGAAGTAATAATTGTAAAAGTATCTCAGAATACCTATAGCTATTTCACAAGTTTACTCAAAGAATCTCATGAGCTATTGATGTACGTAAAGCTCCTTTGAAAACTAGAGAGTGCTATATAAATGTTATTCTTAGCGTTAGAAAATTCAAGATATTATTATCAAATGGTCATGACTGTTGGCCACATGTTATCATAAGCCAGTTATGAGATCTACTCTAAATAAATGTTAAAGTGTTTGGAGGTGCTTACACTGATATCCGTAAGGTTTATTTGCAAAATAAATTTCAGAAATCTTGGGGCACCTGGGTGGCTCAGTTGGTTAAGCATCTACCTTTGGCTCAGGTCATAATCCCAGGGTCCTGGGATCTAGCCCATGTCACGTCGGGCTCCCTGCTCAGCGGGGAGCCTGCTTCTCCCTCTCCCTCTGCGTGCCACTCCACCTGCTTATGGGCTCACTCTCTCTCTCTTTCTTGTCAAATAAATCTTTAAAAAAATTTTCAGAAATCTTCTTGTTAATCCTTAAGGATAAGCAGATGTCAACTGTAGTATAATATTATTTAGAAACTGATAAATCTAGAAATTTTCTAAGAAGAAAAATTTCAAAGGTAAATTTTTTCTATTTGTCATTGCAAAATTAATCACCAAATGTTATGCAGAATTCTTAAAAAAAAAACCTTGTGTTACAATCTCCCTATTATGTCTCTCCTGAAGTATTAATGTCAAATAATTATAAGGTTCTTTTATACTCTTCTTCAGTAACACAGATTATAGGCAAGACTTCAAAATACTCTAAGGAAGTGCTTCTCAAATTTAATGTGCATACAAATCACCTGGGGATCTTGTCAAAATGCAGACTCTACTTCAGTGGGTCTGGGATGGGGCCTGAGAGCCTGAGATTCTGCATTTCTAATAAGTTCCTAAATGATGTCAATGCTGCTAGTCCAGGGCCAATCTTTGAGTAGCAGGAATATAAAAAGAATTATCAAGGTTGAATGCTATATTAGACAAGGTTCTCCAGAGAGAGATCCTGTATCCAGAGATCCTGTATCCAGAGATACAGAATCAATAAGATATATATATATGTCTATATATTACATAATTCACATAAATACATAAATTATATATAACATATATAATTATACATATATATATGAGAAAGAGAGAGATAGGTTATAAGAAATTGGCTTACATGATTATGGAGGCAGAGAAGTCTCAAGATCTGAAGTTAGCAATTTGGAAGCCAGGAGAACCCATGGTATAGCTCCCATCTGAAAGCCAGCAGGCTCAAGAGCCAAGAAGAAGGTCTTGTTTCAGTTCGTGTCCCAAGTCAAGAAAAGACTAATGTCCAAGCTCAGGCAGGAGGAGTTCCTTTTTACTTGTAGGAAGGTCAGACTTTTCATTCTATTCAGCCCTTCAACTGATTGGATGAGGGCCACCCACACTAAGAAGGGCAATCTGCTTACCTCATTCCACCTATCCAAATGTTAATCTCATTCAAAAACACTCTGCCCAGAATAATGTTCAACCAAATATCTGGGCACCCCATGGCCCAGTCAGGTTGACACATAACATTAGCCATCACAAGTGCTATTGCTACTCTAACATACGTGTTCTTTATTTCAGCCAAGTACTAATAATCTAATTAAAATTATTCCAAAGGACTTATTTCAAGCTCCTAATCTATTAGGAGACTGACCCATAATAAATTAAGGAGACAAATAGCATTGATTGATGTTAGTACTTGACTTTAAAGGTAATAAAAATAATCCTTCTTATTTAAAGTAGGCAATACTTATCTCAAAAATGCAGTTTTAAAAAGTTAGGTAGGCTTTTATTGAATGTCTTTTTCAACGTTGTATTATGAACTGGTGTGAAAAATCAAAATTAAGACATCTGAGGCATAATAAGTGTTCCAGAAAAAGGAGGGGTATCATAAAATGTATGTAAAAATTAATTTTTCTAATGTAAAACTTCTTAGAGTCTTTAATATACTAATCATTACCATTTCTATATGCTAATACATAGAAGTATATACCCATCGATATATTCCAAGAGGGAAATATATCATATTTCATTGAAACTAAAATGCCATCTAATGCTAAGACATATCACTTTAGGTACCACTAAATAAGAAATAATAATGCCAATTAAATAGGACTTATGACTTTTAAAATACTGACTGAGCTCTTGTAGATTTATAGGTAGACTTAATCATGTATCACCCACATGCAAATAGAAAAAGGACAGTATTAACAAAATTTCTTCACATTCAAAGTCTGACTTTTCTGAATCACTTTTCGACTTAGTTTCACTATCATTTTTCCATACAATATTTTCCCTTAGAGCACTAATGATGACTGTTTCTTAAGAGTGTTTCACTATTGTCTCCAAAATATTCTTCCAAGCCACTTATACCTATTCCAGATGTTTTGATGTTGGCATGTTTCTTCATTAGATGTCAAAGAAATTTTCAGGGACAAGTCAAGAACTCAAATATATTACCTGTATATAATCTGCTAATTAGCTGATAACATTTGTAAGGCACATCTTGAATTCAGACATGTTAAACTTGAAAACATACAAACACACATACACACGCACACATATTTCACCTTAGAATCAATGGCAATAGTTATTCCCAAATTTGTTTAACCAAAGAAGAATCCCTCACTTTTCAAAGAACTATATCTCAAGGTACTAGTGTCTCATGAATCTTATTTTTTAAAAATACTACCTTAAATGTAGTCATTCTCTATAGCACATTGCCTTTTGGCATAAGTTGATCTAAATGATTTATTTTTTTCTTAGTATACAACCTTTCTGAATAAAAAAGTATGCCCATTTCTTCTCCCCTCTGCTGTTCCCATAGTGTCTAAGACACTGTCATTATACTTTAAGTGTTTCACTAAAAGTTCTGCTAAGAAGGTCCAGGACTGAGCATCACAGAAATTTTCCCGGTTTGCTTCCAAAACAAGTTTAATTCTTCTTCTGTTTTGCCTTATGACTAAAATTTTCTCCCTACAAATGTCTATCAAATAATTTCTTGCCTTTTATTTTCAGGTAAATATCCACTTTTCTGGACACAATTCAGTGATCATTATCATAACCCTGTTCTAACAGCCTGGCAGTTACAGATACTCCATAGTGGCAAAAAGGGGGAGAAAATCTGAGTTCTAATTATAACCCTGCCATTTGCTGACTATGCACATAGCTCCTCCAATCCTCAGTTTTCTCCTAGTTCAAATGAAGATAACACTTGTCCAACTAGCTTCACAGGACTGTTGTTATAATCATTAGAAAAAAATATATCAAAAAGCACTCATTACATTAAAATTCTGTCCAACCCTCGATTTGGCTTTGGTTTTGTTATTCATCTGACATAAACTATAAGCTCCCGAGAGAAACTTTATGAGTACTTCCAAAGTATCCTTTCCACTGAAAAACATCACTAAACAGTAATAGTCATGAAATTTCTGAGAACTATCCTATTTGAGATAATAACTGTAAACATATAAAAGTGAGTCCCCTGGAGCTCAGTGAATCCATTCATTGTGGACTTACTAGCTATATTAATTAAAAATCAAAGGTGTGCTTTTGTTTGTACAAAAGAAATACAGGAATAATAACGAAATCCTCTTCATCACTATTAAAGAACTCTTGAAGAATAAAATTCTTTGACTAACATTATTTCATTGGAAATTTGCAAAGCTCTGGCAGGTATCAATATCATCATGTTTTACAGATGAGAAGACTAAAGCTCCAAAAAGTGTACTGCCAGGAAGTAAATCATCTCGCTCACATATTCATAGCAGAGCTAAGGTTTTAATCTCAGAACGCTAGGCTTCCTCCTACATGAGGATTTCTCAATCTCAGCACCCTCGAGCTTCTAAGTTGAGTGATTCTTTATGGGGGGGAAGGGGAGCGGGCGGGGCTGTCCTGTGCGTTTCAGAATGTTTAGCTCATTCTGGCTCTCCCCACTAGATAGAGACCAGCAGCGCCCCTCCCCAGCCTAGACAACAAAAATGTCTCTAGATGTTGCCAAATGTCCTTTAGGGGAAAAAAATCACCCCCAACTGAAAACCTGTCATACATCATACCACTTTTATAGCAGCACTTTAATAATTTTTCCAATAATTTTCACATGCTTGATCATCACTATACGTCAGATGACAATGATAACTTGGGACGAGAGGGTATTGGTTTCTTGTTTCTGCCATAAAAAAATTACTACAAACTTGATGGCTTAAAATAGGAGGTTTATTCTCTCACAGTTCTGGAAACAAGGAGTCCAAAATCAAGGTGACGGTTGAGCCACACTCCCTCTAAGGGCTCAGGGAGAATCTTTCCTTGCCTTTCCCAGCTTCGGGTGGCTCCAGGTGTCCCTTGGCTTGTGGCTACAGAACTCTATAATCTCTGCCTTTGAAAGACTTTTGAAAATAAAGTCTCATTCACAGGTTAGGGGTGGATGCCTCCTTTGTGGGGCTACCATTCTACTCATTTCACAGATCATACCCTTTTCCCAAGAATGAAAAACACTTTCTGGATAATCTCTCATCTCATTTATTTCACAAATGCTCTAGAAAACACAGAGGAACAGGGAAGAAAATGAGGCACAAGGAGATTAGGGGCAAATTTGCTAAGGTCAGCGATTAGAGATTTACTAAAATAACCTAGAGTCCATGTCTGGGACCTTCCCCACTGGGTCTATCACAGGATGGTTGAAAGAACCATACAATTTACAGTTGCATTCTGGTGGAAAATTGAAAAGCAAACGAGAACACAGCTGGATATTCAGATCCTTTTGTTGATTTTTTAAAAAATCAGCTGTAAATTTCTAAAATCAACAAGATTTTCTGGAACCTGGTGAAAGAAAACAAATGTGGAACCCCGTTTAATAAAGATTCTTCTCAATGTGTAAGTTGAAATTTCTTTATGTGTGCTGCATGTTAATTTTTTAAAAATCTGTGATTATAGAGTCACGAGCATTAGAGATACAGAGCATTAGCTTTCATAATGCATGATATTAATCACTCTCTCAAAAATGGAGACTGATTGCACAAAAACCTATGAGATCATGCTCACTTAACAGAGCGTGGTCACGGAGTAATGGTCTGCTGATTTCCCCAAAATATTTCATTTCTCTTTTTTTGATACCACCACATTTTCATTCTAAGCAGTGTTGACATTTTAACCAGAGTATCCCATAAGTTATGAATCACCACTCGACATCAAATGACTCACTTATAGAATTACAACCATGATTTGTATAAAAAGCCTTCTAGATATAATATATCATAACTGAACAATCCCCTTCTTGATTTCTCTTGCAATAATCATACTCTTTCTTCTAAAGATTAGCATGAAGATGTCCAGTCACTTACTCATTTTCCTGATCTCCATTTACAACTATAAGCTGAATTCACCAAGATTACATCCTTATTACATCTTTTGTTGCATGCCCTAGATTTTATTTGAACACTTTTTATTTATTAAAATTAAGATATTCACCTGGTTTACGTTGTTTTTGTTTTTGTTTTTAAGAGCATACAGGGGTATAGGATGCAAAGTATAAATTTCCTACCAAGCCCAGGCCCTGTCCCAGTCTTTAGAAGCACTCAGTGCTAATAGCTTCAAGGGCATCTTTTCAGAAATATTTTCCATACTTTCAAGTCTCCTTTTAGGAAAGCCCTTTCTACTAAAGCACAAGTCATTCTTACTTAATAAGAGAGTTCCCACATTTTTGTTTTAGACCATGGTCTCTGAAAGGATTAATCCTAACATGCCCCAAATCTTCTGAGTGGATTTAATCAAGTCATTAAGACTCAGTAGATATCATCTCATAACTTGGAAAAAGAAGCATATTTTTAAAAATATCTTATTAATAAATAATCCTCAGCAAGCCCTACTCTTAATGTTCTGTGTACCATAATCAGCTCACTCAAACATTATCCTGTAAGGGCCTTTTAAATTTTATTCTCAGAGAGAAATAACGTATCTTCTTAATATCAAATTTCAAGTGACAAATCTCTTGCTTCAAAAATAAAATATCCCCAGGTTTCCCCATTATTTATTCCCAAGGATGACTAAACCTTTATATTTACTTTCATTTTTCTTTCAAGGATTGAGGTTGTTAATGAGCTTATCTATTAAGGAAAAAAATCTAGAGGTATGCATAAACCAGATTTGGATTTACACTAGATAAAATTACACTATACAACTACAGATGCTAACACAGGGCCTGAAGGAAAGTAGGCAAGATTTAAAATATGTGAAAATTTAGCTTTAATTAAATATTATGAGTGGCCTAAGAACTATTCTTTAGCCATAGCTTCTCTTTGTTTTCTGCTACAGACTTATTGTTAACAGAGCATGAGAGGACTTAGTGGATGTTTTATAATATTGTCAAGGTGTTTGAAATTTAAAGATTCTGTAAACCCATAGATATCCAACAGAAATGGGCCAGGAGACTGGGAATGGTTAGAAGATGCCGCATGATTTTGTTTCCCTCCATCCACCCACACACTCACATAACACACATGTTTTTTTTCAGATCCTTCAAGAAGCAGACACCGCAGAAGAATGACATATTTAAGAAATGTATTAGGGACCCACCTGTAAAAGAAAATGGGGAGAGGCTGAGAGGGTAGTCAGACATTGACACATGTCCACTCTAGAGGTGAGAGAGCAGAGACAAGGAAGGGAAGAGGGTCAGAGGGGCGTTTCTTAGCAGGACATTTTAAGGGAAGTTTGGAAAGATCATGATGGATGGGCGGGAAGGTTCTCAAGCCAAAGTTGCCTGTCGTGGTAGTCTCAGAGCTCCCAGGGAGAGGCCTTGCCTTAGCATCCCAGGAGAGCTCAGTCGTTGGCTGAGAGCAACCTGTGGGAGGCGTGGCCTCAGTACAAACTTGGTGATGAACTTCAGAGCTTGACATCTGGGACCCTCAGTCAATTATCCTCCCTGTAATTGGCGATCGAAGAAGTTCATATGCTTCTAACCTACTTGCACCATCTCAGGTGAGACCTATCACTCCAAACATATCTTAGGCTGATCTTTAGAGCCATATACATATAAAATTGAAAATACTTGTTTTCAAAGTTTCAGCATGATGCTCCAACTCCAAGATTACTCCAACCGAAATGTTTCAAATTCTAAACTTTCTTTTGGTCAAGGGAGCAATTAGCAATAAACTGATACACACTAAGAAGGGAATGATTCACTATGCTTCTTGCATAACTCTTCTTTAACTTGCCAGGTTGAATGGATCTTTATTGGTGGATATATTTTTATTGAGTAAACTTTGCATAGCAAAACACAGGTCTTAAGTATAAAATATGAGGAGTTTTGATATTATCTACATTCATGTAACTACCATCACACTCAAGATTCAGACCACCCCAGAAACTTTCCTCATGTTACCTCTCAATCAATTCTAACCTTCCTATAAATAACCATTGTTCTAATTTCTATCACCAAAGATTAATTTTGGCTGTTCTCAAAGTCTGAATAAATGGAATCATACACAATATAGTTTGTGTGTATCTGACTTCTTTCCACTTTGCATAGTATTTTTGAGATTCATCCATGCTGCTGCAATTGCATCCAGTAGTTCCTTCTTTTTTTTTTTTTTAAGATTTTGTTTATTTACTTGAGAAAGAGAGAGAGTGAATGAGAGAGAGAGCACAAGCCTGGGGGAGAGGCAGCAGGAGAAGCAGATGCCCTGCTGAACAGGAAGCCCAATGCGGGGCTTGCTTCCAGGACCCTGGGATCATGACCTGAGCCAAAGGCAGATGCTTAACCGACTGAACCACCCAGGCACCCCAGTAGTTCATTCTTTTTATTGCTGAATAGTATTCCATTGCATGGATATACCACAGTTGATTTATCCATTTGCTTGTTGATAGACATTTGGGTTGTTTCCAGTTTGGGGCTATTATGAATAAAAGTGCTTTGAACTCTCATGTAGAAATTTTTGTGTAGACATATGTTTTCATTTGGGTAATTAACCTGGGCCATAAGGTAGGTGTATATTTACTTTCTTAGAAAACAGTTTTCCAATGTTTTACCATTTTATACTCCATAACTGGTGGGATTTTAAGAAATATCAGATGACATTTTAGGCCTTCCCTCAAATCATACCACCCAACTAACTTTACCTAATAAAAGATTAACCCTGGTAGGGTTAAGAGAAAAAATTATTTATATATCTCTTTGCTCTAGCCAAAGCATAGACATGTCTAACACCCCATTATAGTGACGGGAAAACAAAATTCAGGAAATATTAAAGCTTGCTCAAAGTCAAACAACTGGTAAGTGCAATCAGGATTCAAACTCAACTCCACTCCTTTTATAGCAAAACCAATTGTCCTTCCTCCAAACAAACTTCCAAAGCATAACACTAGAGAAACCTTGGCTTTAGTGAGAGGCCAGAGGCTAAGAGAGGAGAGACTCCAGATGCAGTTGCAAACTCTTCTCTACTTACCGCAGAAAGGAGGGTGGAGACCACCAGCTCTCTTTTATCAACCTTGCCCAGATCTATGTCAATGCCATCCACCATTTCAGAACTATAGGGAATTTGTAAAGGACCTTCTGTCCACCTTGTTTGTTTTTCCCTCCAACCCAATCTGCCCTCAAGGGATTATTATTGTCATTGCCAATTAAAAGATAAGGAAACAGAGTCTCTGTTTACACAATTTGTCGGAGATCACACAGATTAGTGTGTCTTCCCTTAATACCCTCACAGTCAAGCATAGTACAGATGAAAGGCCAGGCAGACAGTGCACGGTGAATCAATGGATGGAGCACAAACAAGTTTTCTGGCTTCAAGTTCAGACATCTTTTCATTAGACTGTATATACTAAAACTTTATTTTCCTCAAATTTTTAAAACCAAGAGACTGGATGAGAGGACTTCTGAGATTTTGTTCAATTTAGAAAGCCTAGAATTCTTTGTTTGCACCTCATACAAACCTTACAGGAAAAGAACCAGTATTTTTCTCTGACAGCACCTTAAAATTACCAAAGACAGAAATCTGAATCCTTGAATGCAGGAGGAAACCTACTGTGACTCATGAGTGAAAAGTCCCATGGGATGAGTCTGTCAAGAAACTAAGAGCCTATCCAAAGGTGACATTGAACACATTCCCCTCCTTGAACAACACAAATACCAGATTTCTACTCTTGGTGGGTGACAGAAGTTCTGAGAGTCATTTTCATGGAAAATATTAATACCTTATTTGCATATATTAACAGCATTCTAGGAAAAATAGAATCTAGAAATATAAACTAGTTTAGAGAACATCAGGAAGAGAAAAAACTATGTACCACACATATAAATCAATGCTCAAAAAAGTAAGTCAAGATAGACTAATCATCCCTTGGTCATGTGTACAACTCCAGACTGTCCCTAATAGTGTCATGCTCTTCCCTTTGGTTCTTTGCCAATCTCATTGCTGTCACGTTCCCAAGCATTGGAGCTTTGCCACTTGCCTTGTATCATAGTAGGCATTAGACTGAAGACAATTTTGCCAGGTTGCTGTCCCTGATATCAGGCAAGTCTCCTTATAATACATTATATGTTAAAAAAAAAAAAAGAAGAAGAAGAAGAAGATAGCGGGAGGGGAAGAATGAAGGGGGGGCAATCGGAGGGGAGACAAACCATGAGAGACTACGGACTCTGAGAAACAAACTGAGGGTTCTAGAGGGGAGGGGGTGGGGGGATGGGTTAGCCTGGGGATGGGTATTAAAGAGGGCATGTACTGCATGGAGCACTGGGTGTTATACACAAACAATGAATCATGGAACACTACATCAAGAACTAACGATGTAACGTATGGTGATTAACATAACATCATCATCATCATCATAATAAAAACACTCAAATAAATGAAACTCTCCACTTTCTCTTCTGAGTAGAAATCCTGCCAGTCCTGTTCTTCCAACCCATGTTGACATTTTCAGTCCAGACACTTAGACAACTGATACAAGTCCCTCTCTCTTCATGTGAAACGTCAAGAAATAATTCATTATTCAATCTCTTCATTCTATTGTACATATATCAACAAAACCTAATCTATGAGTACAGATCACCATAAATAGTAAGCTTCTCTGATATATTTTACATAATCTAACAGAAACTGCATCTTTCAATCTCCTGGGAATATAATATGACCATCTTCAAAGTGTTTTCTTAGGCACAACACTCAATCTCCCATCACGCTGAATGATCTTACCCAGGATGATAATGAAAAGACCTCAAAGGTCCTTCAAGTAAACAATTAATACTTTTTAGAATGGACTGGTTTATCTCTGCTTTGGGGAAGGTTTCAGTATGCAAAAATTGTACCTTCATTCTTCAATTCGGAATCCTGTTGTTTCTGAAAAAAGAATACTCTTGCTCCTGTGGAGAGTAAAATTGACCCTATTTTTATGTCTGGGGTAGCTCCTATTTGTGTGTTTCACTGTATGTGATGACAGGAAACACTATAATTAATTTTCTAACAAGTAGTAGCTTGAACTGAGAAAATAAGCCAAAGATACATTACACCATTTTAAATGAACCCCCACCCCCAATTCCCTTCTTAATCATATCAGTGGTTTTTCATTTTTCATTATTATGGTGGGGGGACACAACTCTGAGCCCCTATGCTGTGGAAATGCATGGTCTCCTAAGTCCCCTCTCTAGGGCCTCCTACTTCTCCAGCTTTCTGTGATCTATTATATACCCCTTCTTCCAATTTCTCCAATAAGTCCTTGTTTCCTTCCACCTTAGGGACTTAAAACATGGTGAAAAATCTGTCTCGGACCCTTAGATGTACCCTACCCTGCAACTAGTTAAATATAAATACTCTATTCCTTCCTTCAAATTACAGCTCTGTGATCACATACTTCGGGAAAGCACTCCGCTTACTCACCCAGTCTCATTTTTTCATGTGTTTCCCCTTCATTATACTTATCAATGTAGTCATTTTCTTTGTGTGATTCTTTGATAAATATCATCCCATGAGGCAAGGCCATGGCTTTTTTAACGGTCATCAGCACCCCTCCTGGAACATAGTGTTCAATAAAGATATTCATTCAAGAAACTGAATTTTTAAATGCGAGCTACATAAAGAACATAAATTTTAGTGAGGAAGACCGTGAGCAAGGGTAATCACAATATATAAAGAAATGCTTTTTTCCTGTAGAGATACTGGAGGAGGACAACTAGTAGAAGCTCAAGGGAAATGTAATTAATACTGGCTTTAAAGAAGAACAATTATGAGATTTTCTTCGTGGGGTAAAAATTGATTTGGTGATTCTGTATCAAGATTCCTGGTGTTCTGCTCAGTTATTTGTATAAAAATGACTCATTCTTCCTTTTAAGCAACAAAAGCTCAATTTCACATTCAACAATGTCTGCGGCACAATTGTTCCAACATTTGAATTTGAAAGAAAATATTTACAAACCTGTGTATGAAAGATATTTTCCTCTGACTTGTATTCCTACTTGGGACAAATAAATATCCTATTTGTATACATCTTAGAAGGCATAGGTAATTGAGCTGATCTGTTTTATTCAAGTAGACATAATAATCTAGAGGGACTAGTAACATGTGAAAACCCAAAAATCATGATGAAAACTGGGGTTACCAACCTTACTTCACTTTTCACTGAAAGTCTTGTCTTTTAGGATTTATATTCTTTGTTTTCCATGAAACTGCCGAATGTCTAAGACACGGATATCTTAGAGAAAAGTGAGCAAAATCATGGTAACTGATCCAGAAACAACCATCCAAAATGCTACATTGAAATAAAAAAATGTCCCAATAACGGGGTATGGAACACAGGTGGGGTACTCGGGCCATTACCCATGGAAGGAAGCAGGAATTCCTTCTCTCCCACTCACCCGACCACTCTGCCCAGTACATGTGTTGCTCATTTCTGTCTGTTGATTGAGTGAATAAGTGAACAAAGTAATGAACATACGATTCTGATGGCACCACAGCATGCATTCATAATGCAGAGTATACCCGAATGATATTTCTACCGGGAGCATCAGAACCTCACCTGAGGGAATTTCCACTTCTGGTGAAATGGTTTAATTATTTAATAAAATCTGGAGAGGGTCTTTAATTTGGAAATGTCAAGTGAGAATAAGTAAACCTAAAATCTGAATGAGAATTTTAGAATAAATTTGACCAAATTTTGTAGCTAGTGATTGTGAACATTACCCAAGGATTTCTGCTAGAAAATCCTTATCAGGTAAGTCTCCAGTCCATTGTAGTTTCTATTCTGAACACTTCTTGCATATTCCAATTCTGCTGTTCTGTGATTTATTAGATTTACTATTATCACATTTAATAATAATATTATTAGATTATTAGTATATAGGATTATTAATTATTAGATTTATTATGAGGCTGAATGTTGCAATGAACAACCCATAGATTGAGGTGGCTTAATCCAAGAAGGGTGTCTTTCTTGCTTGGGTCACCATCAATGCAGACTGAGTGAGATGGAAGAGTGGTTCACTCCACACAATCCCTGAAGGACCAGGCTCCTTCCAACTGGTGGCTCTGCTGGGCTCTAGTAGTGACTAAACCTCAGAGCCCATCCCTAGAATCTCTAGATGCAGACAGGCTAATGAGCAAAATTTGAGAGGGATCTAAAGGTTCTCATAATAATGGCATGTACCCCTTTTATCCACATGCCATTGGCCACCTGAATTACATGCAACAGGTAGGCAAATTTAGAAAAGCAAAATACCCAGGAAAAGAATTTGGAACAGCTGTATCTCATCTCGTTTCTGCCACAGTGTCCTACATCTCCTGGCCCCTGTTGCCTGTTCTGGGATGTCACCCTTTTGCCTTAAGGGTATCATTTTCAATCTCCATTTATGCACTTGCTGAAAGCTGACTTATAATTATTTATCCATTTTTTCATTCCTAAGTATATTTTCTCCAACTAACGTGCTCTATAAAATGCTGGCCATGAATGGCTTTTCTCTTTTCTAGCTCTGACGACCTTCTGCTGTGAGTCTGCCTGATGCATAATTCTTGCCCCCAGTGATTAAAGGGTGCTTGAGACATTCTCTGAGGCAGAAGAAAGGGAGCTAAATATGGCCTTTATCTCCCATTGAGTGGAAAAGCCCATTAAAAATCCCCACAGTTGCAACAAACACAAAGCATTCCTTCCTAATCCTTTTAGCGCCTCATTTTACAAAACGTTATTAATATTTATGTTTGTTTATTTGTTTTCATCTGAGACATCTGGGATCCTTTACTCTTCAAGCATGATTCTTCCTTCTCCAATGTACCGCTTCCCTTGGCTCAAAAATACTGCTAAAGAATAGCCTCAAATGAATCTTTGTTTCCTTGATGAATTGCCCTAGCATCTTGAAAAGATTCACTTCATTTGTGTATATTCAGCTCAGTAGGATGGTTAACCCAAACCTTTGCACTTTTTTTTTTCCAACCAGAGAAATGAGAAAAGAACTGTGCTTTAATTTTATTTCAATGATAAGAAAAATTAAAGTTATTCTATATTAAAAACCTTAATATGGTTTGGAAATCTCAACAAACTTTTTTATCATCTGAAATGACTTTAATGGATTTTCCCTAGTATGCCATTAATACAAATCCATTTTGTTTTATTGAGGTCAAACGACATTCCCTTGTCTTGTTCCCTAGGAGAAGGAAATTAGGTAAAAATCAGCTCATTGTGGTTATATTTGCTCTGTATTGCTGCATAAAGGAGAGGACTAACTAAGGGCAAGCTAATATCTCAACAAAGATGAAGCACTTTATATTAGGCCAGAGTTCCTGTGATGTAAGGGGGAAATGAGAGTGGGGAAGAAATCTATAAATAAAAGACTCAAAGAATCACTGAAGGTGAAGGTTATTGACTTTCGGAAGCTTTTCTTAAAAAATTAGCATGTTTTATATATAAATCCATTAGTTACTAAGCCAGACAGGATGTCAACTTTGCTTCATTTCCCTCTTTAGTGACAAGTAGAGCTAACTACAAATATACATATGGTTTTCCTATAGGTGTTGTTTTCTTCTATGCTTTAAGCCTACTTTATCATTTCAGTTACAGGTTAATTAAGTACGACACACATACACACAGAAAGCACAAATATATAAGGCACGTTTACACTTCACATGGTACAAATATATAAACACATGATATATCGACATGACTCAAATACACAAAAATAAACACACGTAAGAAAGTACCACAGGGACATGGTGGATATTGGAGGTTAGCTTTAGCTTTTTCAAGCTCCAATCTATCTTTCTAGTTGGAGAGGCAGGACAGCTTAAAACAAAATATTTAGACTCCCTTGAAGCTAAGATCCTTGATGCAAATTCGGTTATGCCAATTGGATGCTCCTGTGTGAAATTTGGGAGACAGAGTCAGGTGAAAAAATTGGTCTGTTCCTTTTTGATTCCCTCAACTGGCAAGCAGTGCCACGGAAAGGGAATTTGCTCTCCATAGCCATGATCCAGGATCTGCTCACCAGCTGTGTAGTTGTTAAGAAATGGTGGGGCCTGAGGCTTGCTGGAGGGGAGGTGGGTAGGGGGATGGGCCAAATGGGTGATAGGTATTAAAGGGGACACTTGCCAAGATGAGCACTGGGTGTTATATATAAGTAATGCATCACTAAATTCTACTCCTGAAACCAATACTACACTGTTAACTAGCTTGAATTTAAAATAAAATAAATAAAATAAAATAAAACAAAATAATAAAATACAATAAAGAATTGGTTGTGTCATCTCTTTCTAATCTTTGGATCTTTGGACAGTTCTGGGCCCATTCTCCAGATTCCTGGGTAATGAGAGGAAGTTGTCCACAATGCAGCAGCTTCATTACAGAACTAGTTTATTATAGATAACTAATCTGGAATCAAAGTTATGGGGTATGTTCTTGAACTCGTAGCACCACTTATAGTACTAGAGGTGGTAGCTCTCCAATATAAATTATGGACACTTCTGGAATTTATTCCTGGAAGCCCATTCTAGAACCTACTTCTTTCCTTCTAACAACTTATAAGCATCATATGTATTTCATGTATCTCTAATGAAAGGCATGGCATGTTTTGTTCCTTGCACTGAACCCTAACTGATGCAACGGATGACATTTTATGTAATTTTTCAGTGTATTCAACTGTTCTCTGTGTAGGCCATTTGCCTGAATATGGTACACCTAATGCGACTGCCTACAAGTCTGCCCACAATTTCCCTCAGGATAATTTGGTCCCCTCCAAAGCTCTGCAACCAGTCTTCTGCCATTTTCCTAGGAATTCTAGGGACATCTTTGTCCAAGAGCCTCCTCTCTGAAGTCTAATTGCAGGTTAGTCTCTCATGCTTTTTGCTAAATTTCTATTTAAATTCCTTCTGTGTCTCAACCCTGATGCCATTTTTATGCTCACGATATTTAGTGATATATAGTTTCTGCAATTTTGACAAGGTTATAGTTTTCCTTTTTTATCTTGGGTAAATATAAATTTTACAATAAGTCCCTCTGCTTTGAGTTTATGGAAGAAGAATAACAATAACAACAAAGTAGCAAAAATAAGGTTGTTCAATATGATCTCCATTCCCCGTGTTGGAGAAATTAACAAATCAAAAAGGCGGATCAATGATTCAGAATTAGATCTAGGAAGGGCTATTTAAAAAGAAAAGAAGTCTGCATTTTTTGCTCCTTTACTCTTCTCTCCTTGGAATGTCATCAGGGATTTTTCTGCATTTTTATTCTTCCTTTCTATTCCTGGTGAGTAGAGTAGAAAGACTGGCAAGTTTTCACAATGGATGCCCTGGTGAGATTCACAGGGACAGAGCCTGTCCTCTCTGTGAGCTAAGACTCTTATGACAAGAGTAGGAAAGGAAAGTCTCTAATGCCTTCTGGCCCCCAAGCCAAGATCTCAGGGTAAAGTTTCAGGACTGTACCTTATCTCTATAGCAGAGTAAGAGTAGCATCTCCAAGGATCAATGGTGCATTAGAAATATATTACTGCTCCTCAAAACCTTTGTGATAATCCTCTATTTTCTGTTGTTGTTGTTGTTATAGTGAGGCGAATCCCTTTCTTTCTTTAAGGAACTTCCCCTTACCCGAACATGCTTTGTTGGGACTATTACTGACAATATTCCACCATATCTTACCCACAAGGTGGTCTTTGATTCAAACTAGGCCAGTCAGCCTCTTTCTCCAAGGTGTTTGAAAACCGAAATGGAGACCCAGAGGGACTGAAGGCATTGGAGCTGGGGCACTTGTTAGAACTCTCCAAGATCTCCCATGCGCCTTTGCTTCTTTCTTGCCCTTAGGCCTGGTTGTTTTTGTAAGCAGTTCTTTTCACTTTATGAGTGGTCTAGTATATTTCTGATAAGTTCTACTTTATTTAAATTTATTTAAATTTTTGAGGCTGAATTTTGTTTCCTTCCAACCAGAGGACCCTAACCAATCCTTCTTCCTTTTCATTTCACACAATCTAATAGACTCCTGACATCCTGTAAAGTCCAGCTAAATAGTGCTGGACAAAAGCATCCTGTCATTTATTCATTCAATAAATATAGATTGAGAGTTTTCTAAGTGATATGTAGTAGGAATACAAAGATGAAATAAAATATTGCCCTCAGGCAGCTCATATTCTAGCAAGGAACAATGCAATATGAAAAGGAATTTAGTGAAAGAATTACCAGAAGAAGCAACATCTGAACTCTTGGAAAGAATTTAGGCATTTTACCAGGTGGAAAGGAAGCAGGGAGCAAAGAAAAGAACTTTGGCAAAAACAGAAAGAAGCTCTGACTTTAAGAACTACTAGACACTGAATAAAACTAGAAACCAGACTCAAACTAGGAAGTGATGGAAAACTGGACTGGAATGGGAAATGGAGCCAGATTAGTAAAGCCAGGGTATTCTCTTAGAATACAATGGAGAGAGAACAGATACCTCTCCTTATATTCCCTCTCCCCCATATTCCTTCTTTCTTCCCATAGTATTAGCATTCATAATTTTAAACTAGACACATCAATGTAAAGAATAAAGAGGCATCGGCCAGCTTCTCTCAATAACTAGATGTGGCCATGTGACCAAGTTCCAGCCAATGGGAAGCGAGCAACAGTCATGTGTGCAATTTGGAGTCAGGTTCTTAAAAGGAAGCTTGCCCTCTCCTTCCCTACTCCTTCCCACTGGGAATGTAAATGTGGTGATGGCAAAGCAACTTGGACCATGCAGATGAGAGCTGCACGTTAAGAATGGGAGCGACTAGATTGAAGATGCCTGAGACCCCAGCTCCACAGAGTTGCCACATATGCCCTGGGCCTATTTACACTTGGACTGGTACACAAAAATCAATATCAACACTAACCCAGTGCAAACCAGTTTCAACCAAACGATAAAGGAGGCCAAACCAGTATCAACATTAATCCAGTGTAAACCAATGTAGAGTGAGTGGCAACCAGTCACAGCAGGTGAATTAATAACCTAACTGTAACAAGAGGACTTAAAGATAGAAAGTGGGGAAGTTACAATTAAATCTGCTTTACAACAGGGGTCCACAAACTATGGCCTGCCAGCCAAAGGCTGCCCACTTCTTGTTTCTATATGACCCATGAGCAAGATGTTTTTTTTTTACATGTTTAAATGACTGGAAAGAATCAGAAGAAGAAGATTTCATGACATGTGAAAACTATATGAAATGCAGTGTCCATAAAAAAACTTTATTGGAACACAGCCATGTTCATTCATTTACGTATTGTCTATAGCTGCTGACACATTACAACCGGCTGGTTGAATAGATGCAACAGAGATCATGTGGCCCATTGTCTAAAATATTTACTGCCTGGCCCGTTACTGAAAGAGTGCCAATTCCTGCTTTGGATGATTACATCAATAAACACAGCACATTTACTGAAGAATGAAAAAAACAGAATCAAATAAGAGCCGATCCAAAGGCTACCCAGTGGTCTAGGTTAAAGAGATGAAGGAGGTCAGACCAAAAGCAGTGGGATTAGCACAGGGGTATATTAAAGAGCTACTTAGTAAAATTAACTTGATTGGGAAATTTCAATCCAACAGAGGTACTGAGGTCATAGTGGAAGATGAAAATGGTCCTTCCCCCAAAATTCTATGTGTATGATAAACTATTAAACTATTAAAATAAAAACCTTTTTCTCCATTCAAAGTTGATACTCAAACCTCTGCCGGGGATCGACCAGGGATGCCCAAATCCATGGCTACTAGCCTCTCTGAGCTTTGCCAACATTTGTTTACACCCATCACATTTAAGTCCAAACTTGATCTTCAGCAGGAATTTCTCCTGCCTTGTTTTAGGTGATTAAGACTTCTAGGATGTGCCTTTCCATCTTCTCTTACGCAGGCAGCAAGGCATCCTCAGATGGCTTTGTTGGGGCCCAGTTTATTTCAGGCTTGAAAAAAAAAAATTGTTTTTCTCAGTTTCACAGCTTATATCATTGCCACAAATATTTGATATTTGTGGAAAATTGGAACTGCGTAAATACTAACTTATACTATCATTTATGTCCATCCTCCTCTTTTATAAATAGTAACCAAGTCATCATAGATATTTTTAATCAGTCTGAGATCAGTCTGTAAAGTCCCATTTTAAGGCCTCCTAATCAATGGTTAGACCAAAACAAAACACGTGACTTTCCCCTGCCATTGCAGCTCTGACGTTCTATCTATACAGATGTGACTTCGAAATTAAAACAGAGCTGTATTTCAAAACCAGGTTAGATGGTGTATATGTTGTTGCCGTTCATTCATCCATTTAACAAATATTTACTACATGCCTATTATGTTCTAGTAGGGATGTCAGACACCGGGAATATCAGACAAATAAAAGCTTTCTTCCCTGAAGAGTGTGAAAAAAGAGTCCAAAGTGAAGTGAGCACTGCTAAGAGAGTCATTCAAAATAGGGTCTGGGGGATATTGAGGAAGCCAGGCCTATCTACATCTCCTTTCTCAATTTTTGAAACACCATGGATGCTTGACTTTTGCCAATCTCAATTTGTCAATTGCACTTCAACTACTTTCTGGAAGACATCCTCCTACTTTGGACTGATAATGAGATAATGTAGCACCTGTTAGCTAAATAGCCAATCATCTATTAGTCAGCTTAACTCTGTCAGCACCAATCGTAATTTCTCCAAAACAAGTGATATAACCTTGTGAGTTTTGCCTTTATAAGCCCGTACTCTCTCACTTGCCATTCAGAGCACACTTTCAATTTTGCTCCACTCTGTGTCTCCCAGACTGCATTCCCTAAAGACCCAAAAAAAATGCTTCTGATTGTTTTACAGCTTCCTCTTGGTGGACTGGAGCATGTGGTTTAGCAAGAGATCCAGTCAACAGGTTGTCATGAAACATTGTAACGAACACCGAGCTGTGTGGAATGGGGCAATGGATATATAGGAAAGAAGTACCAAGCCCAGAAGGGGGGAGACGGGGGGAAGGCTTCCTATTGGAAGTGATGTCTAAGCTGAGGCTAGAGTCTGAGTAAGAGTTATCCAAGAGACAAGGGAAAAGCAGGAAAAAGGAAAGGCATGGGGACAGACTGGGAAGAGGGAGTGGAAGAATGAATGGCCCCTTTGAATCACAGGTGGAGTCAGGGGCTACCAAAGGTGATATGAGATACTCTTCAACCTTCTTTCCCTCATTATGGTCTGAAAAGGCACAGTTTTTGGAGATGTGCTCAGGGACAGCCATTGGTTCCCTGTCCCCAACCCCTCTCTTTGTTTCCAGATACACCACTGTTTTAGTAACAAAGAAATTCCATGTGTCTGAAAATCAAAGTATGAGAAGGGGGGTATGGTGAGTAAAGCAATGACAAGGATGCAAAGTGCCTGAAACTCCTGGGATTTCTGGATCTTGGTGCTTGCACTGCCTTGACACCAATCCACTAAGCTGGGCAGTCCCTGAAGCTTCCATTCTTGTTTATTGCCTGGTCAATAGTAACCAACTGTCACCCATACTATGGAACACCAAGTTTGTGCTACTCAGGGGGTGACATACAAACACATATGCACTGGGCGTGCTGTCGGTTTTGACTTTTGGGGGTAGCGTCCTTTCTCTGTGAGCAACATGGCCAGGATCTGGCTTCTAGGATTTTCCAAAACAAGATGGAAAAACATGGAAGGGAATTCAAATCATTGTTTTTTCAATTATGAGACAGCATTAATAAGAAACTAACCTTTTTCACCTAATTACATTTCCTACTTTGTATTCAACTTGAAAGAAAAAAAAATGCATCATTGTTATAAATATTATTGTGTTTGACCTGTTTTTCCCTTCTGACAACATTTAAATATTCTACTTCCCTTACTTCTACCTACAGTACAATGATTCATATTGTTTCTGAGTGAGATATTTCCCAAAACAAGTGGAGGAAAAAACATATATTAAGAATTTCCTTACCGAGGATTTTAAAATAACAGAATGTTTACTGAAAATCGGTTCACATTTGCTGGCATCCTGGCAAGTTTAATTCAAAAACCAGTTACAGCATGGGAAATTGTATCGATGACTTTTCTTTGAACTTTCTCAGCAGCCGCCAATTAAATACCATTTTCACTTGATGGATAGGTGAGCTCAGACTTTAGTGAGTTGATGTGGAAAAAAACAGCTTCCTGCTCTTAATAGTTTGAGACAACCTGGATGTAAGTAATCAAAACAAATATTCATGGGAACTTTCAAGTGGCATCTTCATTTGACAGTGCCTAGACAACACACACTGGAGAGCAGATACAGACGTCATTTTTCATACATAGGAGTAATTAGTCTGCTTTCAATTATACCCTCATTGAGTTACCAACTAGAAAGGGTGTTGGGGAGGAGGTATGTAGATGTTGTCAAGTCAGTAAATAGAAAATTTGGAGTTATTTTGTAATCTGATCACACTGTAAAAATGAGAGGTTTATCCTCATCTCTTGACAAAACAGTAAATTACCTTTTGCATTTGTCTCTTTCTGTTCCCAACACCAAATACTAGGTTTGGGTTGATGCATATCTCCCTAAAAAAAAAAAAAAAAAAAAAAAAAGTACTACCAAAATGCAATACAATAATTTATGTCTATTTTATCTAAGAATGTTATATTTTCATTTTCGGTTAAGCATTTCATAATAGGATTTGAAAGAACTGATCAGATTGTAGATTTTAGTAGACAAGTTGTATTGATCATTCTATTTATTGATATATAAAATTGATGCTTCCATAAGTAAACCAGTCCAGATGAAAATAAAAATTGTGATACCAACTTGGATGTGAAAAGAAAAAAAAGCTATAGAAGTTATAGGTATGGTATGCATATATCCACACCCACTCACCCTTACCCACACACCCACAGTCATGGCACTGGAATTGCCATATTTTGAAATAAGAAAATAAATTTATATTCTGAGAAAAAAGCTTCTTTGACATCAGGAAAAAATCAGGATTATAAACTATTTTTAACACATATGTTTTCATTAATTTCAGGTACACTTGATAAATAGACCAAAAATATTTGGTCTACTTTAAATTTGTGATTAAGAATGATTGTAATTTTATGCATTTATTTATTGTTTACAAATGTACATAATGCTTCTAAGAGAGTTTAAGAATTGTGAGAAAGATAAGCATTTGGTTGAAGTCTTATGATGTTAATTCCATAGCAAATATCTTTTCTGTAGATTATAAGGCCCTCTAGTTGTATGAGAACTATCATTTGTAGACATTTTTACATACATGTTCTCATTTAAACCTCACAATAATGCTATGAGACATTTAATTTCTCCTCCTTTTTGCAGATGCAAAAACAGGGGCTCAGTAGAATTAAGAACTTAGCCCAAGGCCTACACACACACAGCAAAGTGACAGAACCAATATACAAATCCATTTCTTACTCTATAGCTCTTTCACTAATGAAACAAAGTATCAGCCCAGCTAACCAAATTATCACTAATTCCTAATTAGTGGAATGAGGTAATGAGGTTTCCTTTTATCCTTCATAATTCAAAGATACAACTTGAAGACCTGCGATAAAACGGCATGGTACCATTATGGTAAGACCATTTTCACCTCTTGTTATTTTTAGTTAAGTCTTTTATATTATGATTTGAAATATCTGGTTGGTTTGTAAGACATGTCAGGTCCTTGAAAGGTTTCAGAAGTGAAAAACTCGATTCACTGAACTTGATTTCTAATGACTTCTTGCACATCCACCTCAACCACATGTTCTTCCTGTCAACGTGGCAGCATGACTCAGAACATGTAAATTCAGGCATCCCGATCTGTGGTTACAACTTTCCCGGCTTTCATGTTTCTTGCTTAACTAGTCCTGCTATGACCCTTTAACTGGGTCAGGCCCTGCAGTCCATGGTTCTCAATAACATTCTTGCCAATGCGCTACAGTCTCCCACCCCTCTGGATTTTTGCTGCACCACCTGGGAAAACACCAACCCTGATGTACCAATCATCTGCTTTTTCCATGTCTTCCCTATTTATCTGAGTATCACTGGAGAAAGTCACTCAGCAGAGCACTTTGTGCCATTCTAAGCTCATGGTTATCATCCTTAAACTGATTCTCAATACCACCTGGAATTCTTTCTGGATGATATAGTCTACTCACTCTCCCACCTTCTGGACTAGCTGACACCTTCTCCCACTTTTTAGCAAATCAACATCCTCAACCAATGTCCTCCACTCATCCAATTTCTCCTGACATTATTTGGAGAGAAAAAAAAATTTAGTGGAATGAAAACCTTCTACGTCCCTCTATCAAATGTACAAACAGATAGATAGATCTGTGCCCCCTCTCTTACTCTTTCCTTCAAGAAATATTTATAGAATGCCCACCACACTCCAGGTACTCTGCTAAACCCTAGAGCTATACCTGTGAACAGAGCCAAGTCTTTCTGTCCCACGGAATTACCTGACAGTGGGCAAATACTTAAGATACCTTCGAAGAGGGAAAAGTGCTGTGAAGAATCAGAGATAGGGTAATGGATTCGGCTGTGATCCGGACTGGGAAGAGAGGGAGAAAACATGAAGCTACAGTATCAAGGAAACTTCTCTGAGGAGGTGGCATTTGAGTTATGACTGAAGAAGGACAAATTTATTACATGTACAGGAACAACAACAAAAAAATCCATGTGGCTTAAGCAAAGTAAGCAAGGTAGAGAATGGTATGAGACAGTCCTCCATTCCTCCAGCCTACAAGAGAGTGGACCTGAATATAGTCTTTCCATCTGGGCTTTGCAACCCATACCCTTTGCCTTCCCAAGAACCCTCACTGCTGATTTACTACATCTGTCTCCCTTGCATTCTTTCTCAAGCCAATCTTTTCAATCAGCATTAAAACGTGCTCATGACATTAGTATTTTAAAACATATCTACACTCTCTCCTCCAGATTCAGGCTATTCAAAGTTTTAAAAAGAGTTGTCTATACTTCTCCCCTTTCTTCCCCTCTCACTCATTCCTCAAAATCCCTCCGGTATGTTTTCATCCCAATCCCTGAAGGAAATAGCTCTCTCTAAAGTCAAAAGTGACCTCCATTTCACTTGATCTCCCAACTACCTTTGATTCTGTTGACCTTGATCTTCTCCTTGAACTATTTTCCCCCATTTTCCTAATGACTAATGACTTTCTTGGTTTTTCTTTTAGCATTTGGCAAGCAGCTCAATCTCAGTAATCTTTACAGGCATGTTTCCTCCACCCTTCCGTTATTAGTGGTTCATCAAACTGGAGCATGCATCAGAAACATCCGAAGACATGTTTTGGGACATGTTGCTGAGCCCCACGTCCAGAGTTTTTGATTCGGTACATCTGTTTGCCTTTCCAATAGATTCCCAGGTGATTCTGATAATGCTGGTCCGGGGATCATACTTTGAGAGCCACTGTATTAAGTATTACAATTCCTCTAGGCTTAGTCAGAGCCGTATTCTTTTTTTACTTTCTACTCTTTCTATTGATGATTTCATGCACATCCATAACTCAATTACCAGCTTCATATCAATGACACACAAATTTATATACCCAAATATCTAAGAGGACTCAAGAATCTCCACTGATGTGCATCAGTTATCCCCAAACTCAGTGTACTTGTAATGAACTTGTAATAAACCAGTTATTTTTCCAGGGTTCTTTATTCAAGGAAATCATGCCTTGTCCATCCTATTAGGGAAGTCAGAATCTAGGATTCATCTTCAACACCTCCCTCTCATTTACTACTGCCCATATCTAAAACTTTAATTCCTCTCTGTTTCACCTCCTAAATAGCTCTCCATGAGTTGTTCATGGTTCTCCATGTACTTCATTGCCATCCTTGTTCAAACTGCCATCCTCTTTCTTGAGCTACTGTCTATAGCAATCTTCTTGACTTCTTCCATCTCATTCTTCACACTTTATCCAGAGTGATCACTTCAAAAGGCTCATGACAGCTATCTACCTAAATTTCAATGGTTTTCCATTGCTTTACAGGCTCAAAAAATTCTCGTGGCCTGCATGGTCTGCTTATGTGTCTCCACCTCATTTCACATCCTGCTCTTTGCCCTCTGCCCACCAAATGTCCTGTTCCTCTTAGTTTCTTAAAGCATTATGCCCCTTCCGGCCACAGGCTCTTTGCACATACCTTCCCTTCAAACAAGAACTCTCTTGAATTTCTCTTCTCCTAGAATTCCTGGTCATTCCTCATATTCCCTGTACCCCCCTCCATGGTCAAGGTCAGTGTCTTTCTGTTAGACGCTTTTATAGCACCAGGTACCTTTACTTCAAAGAAATTTCACAGTTTGTAAATATACATTTATTTATGTGAATGTTTCATTGAACTCTGTCTTCCTCTAGGTTTAAACTCCTTGAGGTCAGGGCCAGAGTCTGATTTCCTCACTATGACAGCTCCAGGACCTATCCAAAATGATAGGAAGAAGGCCTGCAATAAATATATGTTAAATGAATAAAGAAATGAGATTGACTGTTTACTTTTTAAATAAGGAATTTATCCCTATTTCTTCGAGGCCTTCGTTCTGAGCCTTGGGGACCCTTCTTCAGCATCAGAATTTCATTAGCTGGGATCAGCATCTTGGTTATTGTTATGCAAAAGCTACTAAGTGTGTATCCCCGAAGGCTGTACTTTGCTTAGAGTCTCCTAGGAAATGGGAGTGTGTGCTCCCCCACAAGGCTGTGGATATTTAATATGAACTGACCTCCTACTGTGGTGCTCAGAAAGCAACTTGTGATTTGCTACCTCTCTAATTTTCTTACTAATATTGTATCATGACTTCCGAATCCTCAGTGCGTTTAGAGCAGCTGTTAGGGAACGTAAGAAGTAAAATTTGATTGTGCATGGGAAATTGGCCTGCATATGAGACAAAGAGCTTTGGTTTCCTTAGTCCATTTACTGTACTACAGTTATCTGAAATCTCAACCTCATTGGATTGCAAGAAACTGCAGCAGCTTTAATTAATGCTTTTGCCACTGTTCCTATTGATTATTGCAAATGTCTGTATGTCTCTCCGAGTGTTTTCTTCTGAGGGTTCTGGGTACTTCAAAGGATCCCCGCTGTTGCTGCCGCAAGACAGCTCATTAAGGTTCGTATAATAAGTGACCCCTCTGCTCTTACTTCTTCAGGCTTAACACCACTAGGACCCATGCTGGGTACAGACCCCATCCCTGCTCCTTGTTTGGAGAATCTGTGCTTTTCTACAATTTAGCTTTGTGTTTCTAGTGATTAAGTCAAATTTCATTTGCAGCCACATTGTTTAGGTGATACTTGGTGTAAGCTTCTTGAATGTGTTACACTCAGGATACCATTTTAAGATTTGCTAAGCCACATCATCAACTGTACATAACTCAGTGAGGTTTAGGCTCTATGTTTTGAAAAGCAAAATTTTTGCTTTATCTCTCTACTTTTTTGTGATATCTCTCTACTCTTTTTTTTTTTTAAGTTCTTGCTGACATGTTTAGGAAGAATATACCAGAATAAATGCATCATTTCAATTTCCAGGTTGTCTATAGCAACCCTTTTTCAGTCTAATTAGGACCAATAGGTTGTAAAATGCCTAAAGCAAATCCATTAACACTTAACTGCTTCTCCTCTGGATCTATACGGCACTGACTGACAGAAGACACAGTCGCCTCACATTTAATGGAGACTAATGATTTGATAATGCATTCATCGTGTCAGATGTCAGGTGTACAATAGGACTGTGAGAACTACAAAGAAGAAAAGAAGAAGCAACATTTGCTGATAATGTCTTCCTCCCTCCTCTCCCCAAGGTAGCGCCACTAGCAAAGCAGACTCCAGTTCACAGAGGTGGCGACACAAGAGGGACCTGCAGGATCAAGGGCACCTTTGCAACGGTTTGTCTAGACTGCAGTCATAACGGTTCTTGTTCATCTGCCTAATGTGTGAATGGAGATGTGCCTCAGCATAAGCTTTGTGTTTACCAGCTGCACCCTTATCTGTGCCTGGCTAGATGGTCAGAGGTCCCCAGGGAAGGAAAGGAAGTGACGACATCTGTTCTAAATGTTTGCAAAGATCAGGTACGGCTTTCTCCTGCCGTGGTATATGGCAAAGCAGATGACATCGAATCAATGAATATGGCAACCTTTTAGATGAGTTAGTGCTGCTTCTCAAATCAATTGATGAGAGAGTCAAGTGTTTTAAGACCCAAGATAGAACTCTCCAGCTGTTCAAAAACAAAGAAGTAAAGGTCTCTCTCTCTCTCTCTTTCTCTCTCACATACACACACACACATACACACCCTTCCTTTTCCTATGAATTATTAGAATTCAATCTTAACACCTTTAAATTAGAAATCACAATGAATAACAATAATGAGCTATCACTAAAAGTGATATATGGCTGAATTTTAAAAAACACGGAATTTTTATATTACGCAAACAGGTTTTGTTCTCTTTAAGAAAGAAAGCTGTATGTTTATTGCAAGGATTCTCCTTTCCGGTCTTTTGCAAACCCTCATTTTGGAATGGCCTTCAGAACCTGGGACATATTCTTTTGAGTACTGTCCAGATTGGCAAAGCTTCATCTCTTCAGGATATATCTAATTTGTGAAAATAGACAAAAGTCATTCAGAGCTGAGTTCAATGATTAGAAGTAGATGACCAAACTGGGTGATAAGCCTAAGTGCCAAAGTGAGGTGCGGTTCTACAGGAGTGTGCCTAATTTTCCTACGCTGGCTCCTCTGTTCATCCCCCGCCCACCCCCCGCACATCTAATGGAGCAACAGACACCCTACTGGTGTTCATACTTAGCTTATTTCAGTTTAACAGTCCTTCTCAACTTTATCTCAATCTCCACCCCACTGCCAACTCATAGATTTTTGAATCCAGAACATGATTCCACCTCTGGTTTTTTGAACTTAGGGTTAGCAATGATTTCTCAAATGTTTGAACTACTCCTTTTCCAAATGGACTCTGACTTAAAATTTTCCTCTTACCTTTGGATACAGTATGTTTGCTGACAAAGGACTCCCTACTCGGCCTTGCTCCTGCCCTAAAACCCAAACCCTGACATGGGCCATGCAGACCACATGCTGAGAATTCTACTGTCACGAGAACACTTTCAAAAGATGTGTCTCAGGGCTATTTTAACTAGTGTTGTTAGGATTGGAATAAGTATTTAGTAAGCATACAACCTTCCAAGATGACTACTTTTAAGATAATACTCCCTTCAATGTGTACATTCTGACATGAGTGCTTTTTTTCTCCAACTTTTTATTATGGAAGATTTCAAATGTTTCTGTTCAGCTTTGAGAATCAACAACTTTCTCCCTTCTTCCTTCTTAACCTCCTTCCCATTTTTTTTTTCCTGGAGTATCTTAAAGCAAATCCCAAACACCACATTGTTTCTTCTAGAAATACATCAGTATTTATCTCTAACAGATAAGGAAATTTTTCTTATTTTTATTTTATTTTTTTTAAAAGATTTTATTTATTTGACAGAGAGAGAGAGAGCACAAGCAGGGGGAACAGTAGAGGGAGAGGGAGAAGCAGACTCCCCACCAAGCAGGGAGTCCGATGCGGGGCTCAATCCCAGGACCCTGGGATCATGACCTGAGCCAAAGGCAGACGCTTAACCATCTGAGCCACCCAGGCACCCCAGGAATTTTTTTTAAAAATCACTATTTTATTATTACACCCAACAAAATTAATAAAACTTTTAATACTGTCTATATTCTAATCTATGTTTAATTTTCCCTGTGTCTCAAAAGTGTCCTTTTAGATCTGGTTGTTTGAATCAGAATCCAAATAAGATTCACATATCACATGTAATATTTTTCTGAAGATTTTTAATCTTAATAGGCATTTTTGCTTCAAATGATAACATACATGTAATTACAGACTTATAAATTTACCTTCCACAGCTAAAGTATAAAGAGATGTTTTACTTTGTTCATATATAAGTAAGAATCTTATGGTTGCATTGAGCCTCAAATTCCTACATAAAGCACTCCTTCAGCAATGACTAAAGAAAGGAATCGAGTTCACCAGCTGTCTACACAGGGAGGCAGTGGCCCAGATTTTGATGGCCTTACACTGTCCCTTCTTGGCCTTTGATTTTCATTCCAGAAAAATGATAACTCATCATTTCTATAATAAATTTAGGGTTTATAGATATTGTTTACATCACTCTGTCTCAGATTTTCCAATATGAGCTCTCAAAAAGGAGAGTTTATTTCAATGATAGATGGCTCTTCATTACATTATTTTTTTACTCCTTTTAGTGCCACATAAATCGGTTAACTCTCAATATAGAACATATTGGAGAAAATGAACATTTCAAAAAAAAGTGGTAAGCATTCTCCAAAGTACTCTTCAAATGATAACAATGTCCATTAATTTATAAAATAAAAGCACAATAAAATCCTAACTTCCTGCCATTCATTCTATAAAAGAGATACATTTTTATGCTGTCTTATGATACCTCCAATTTGCATAGCCCTACCTGGGTCTTTATGTTAAATCCATTCTTTTTCATTTAGTGCAGTTTCTTTTTAGTAGCACAAATAAATATGAAAATAGATACAGAATAAAAATGTGCTAAATGTGTTTATAGTTAGAAAAAACTAAATTAAAAGATAATTAAAAGATAATCCTGGTTTAAAAATCAGCACTCATTTAACCACATATTTCAGTGCATTAATAGTATTACTTTATGTCGTGATTTGCAAATTCATTATTAAATCATTTTAAAGCTGGTATATAAAATATACAAATGCAGCCCAAGAAATAACAGGTTAATAGTCTTGTTTCAGATGGAACTAATTCTATGTTCAAGTTATGCTCCTGGCGGGGGGTAGGGAGAGACTGAAGAATTTAATTGAACATTTGGAATAGCAAAAGAGAAAATTAATGTATTTAGGAATAGACTGACGCAAATAACATTCCATTCCATTAGCATTTATTTGTGCAGCAAACAGTCTCCAATTGAGCTCCTGTGCCTTAGCTTTGTAAGGTAAACATCTTCTTTTGCCTTACAAGAGATTTGAACCTGGCTTTAGAAAGCATTCCAATCCAGCAACTGCTATTAAAAGACCCAATTCTATAGCTCACATTCCCATGTGCATACTTCATTGATGTCGATATTAAAGTTTTAGAAATGAAAATCCCCTACCCTTATTTTTTTAATTGAGGAAATATGGCATTTTAATCCCCACTCTAATAACTACACGGAGTGTGTATGTGTGCATGTGTGTGTGTGTGTGTGTGTGTGTGTGCATGAGCACATGCATATATGCAAGCCCATAGGCACAAAAAATAAAGGCAGTTACTGGGGTGCAGTATCTAACAGGATCCAGTAATGTTTATAAGAGTAGCCATCCAATATTCTACAGGTTTCTTCTTTTCACATTATAAACCAGTGATTCCACTAAAAAGCTGTAACGATCACTTTCCTGAACCAAAATCCATCCATTTGGATAATTAATGCATATTAATAAATATTTAATATCCGGACTTAAACTTCCTGCCCAAGATCTTAAAGGCATAAAATTATAAGGAATAACAATTTTGAGGATCTCTTCAGTGACAGTCAATATTCCTTTCCTAAACATGCTTAGAAAGAATTCGATTTACTTACTTTACTTCTTTTCTTGGTAAGTCCTGCTGAAAATTCTCTTCAAAAAAAAAAAAAAAAGTTGTGGCAGTCAATTTGTGTTTTATTGCACATGGGAGATTGTTTTTTGCAGGAGTCTCAGGGTAACTCTCTTTATAAATTCTGCCACCCCAAATCCTCTATAGTATGAATAATGATCTGCAATATTGCTTTGTGAGTGTCTTTGTAGTATAGGTTTTCCTGAAAGAAGGCTATAATGATAGACTCTACATTGTCCTCAGATAAAGAATGAATTCTGGAGATTATTTAGCACAGGTGGGCAGCTGTGGCTTCACCTGAGCAGGTTACTAGGCTATGACAGCCAGAAAAAGCACCAACAGAGACGAGGATTGAAGAACAAGAGAAATGAGTGACCTTCTTTTTCTAAGCATGTACCTCACGTCAATGCTTCTCAACAATAAATGCAGTTTATTCTTATAAATTATATTGTTTAAAAGATCTAATCAAATTTGGCCACTTTCCATAACCATTTCAATCCATATTGACAAAAGAGAGTAAGCCACACTGTGTCCAATGGCACAGAGTGTTCTCATTAATCCAGTTATTTATTAGGCTTTAAACATTTGAAATGTGATATTGAAATTTAACAACTTTTTAATCTCCCAAAAGTTATAGAGGTTAAAAGACATTTATGAAAGATTATGCATATTGCTTATAGGACACAATAAAGATAAAAGCAATTGAAGGATTTATAACATGAATATTTAGGTTTTTTGGTTTTGTTTGAGGAAATTAATCATATTCTGCCTAAAGACTAGAAAACATGAGTCTCCAGAATTCCACAGAATAAACTAATCTCTTTAGCAACCAGACAGGAATGATAATGCAAATTGATTCTGATTATCTTCTACGATGGTTTGTATAAAATATGACCTTTTTCCTACTATTCTAAGATGTTTTTGTTGTTTTAGTTCTCATAATACGTAGAGGAGGGCCTTAAACATAGGAGGTGCATAGAAATAACACTTGTATTTGTAATAACATTGCTTGACCAAGAGAACATTTTCACAGAATAGCCTCAAGCCTTCACCTCCCATCCAAGGTTTCAACCACATATCCTTTTCTGAGAGAAAAATAAATTGACATTATCCTTTACCACTTTCTCTACTATACTATGGACAGTAGTTCATATCCTCTGGATGAGTGGCTATTTGCAAAGTTAACAGGGACTATTTGTAATTACCATCAGATATTAAAAATAGCTTCTTAAAGTTATTCTGGGAATAACAATACTAGGTATACAGCTACCAATTTCCTAATCCCATTCCACTTAACTTACATTAAAATACAATTCAGTGGCATGTTGACAACCGACAACCACCCGTAAGAGAAAGTCTTCATTGCAGAATCATGAAGCCATGCTTAAACAGGCTTTGGTTTTATTGTTCAATGAAGCAAAACTCACAAAAGATGACTAGAATATCCTAAGGAAAACTCTTTTCAGTCAAAGACCATTTATCTTTCAGTTGGTAACACTTCTTTCCTTTGCTGACAGATGGCTAGGCTTTCAGGCCTTCCTGGTGGGCTGGCACTAGCTGTGTCCAACATTTAAAAAGAGACAATATTATTTTGTCTGTAAAGACTCACACCAGAATACTTACTGCATTCCCATATATAATTTAGGAATAAAAAATGCATACAGAAATATATGGGAACTGACTGTTCCTATATATACACTATAAAAGCTGTATTCTTAGAGACGGCATTCTAGGGAGTGTGCGAAGCCAGTGTTTCTTAAATGCTCAAGGAGCTCAGATATAGGCAGTTTCCATAAATATACCTCAACATGACAATGCACAGAACAACTGAAGCAGAGCAGGGTGTTGACCACAAATCACATTATCACACTGTTCAAATGTTACCTCCTACATTTCTGAATAAGCTTCTTAATTCTCTGGGTCTACGTGAAAGCAACACACTTCCATCAGGATCAAGATGTGGTCTTGCATAGATGGGAGTGACTTTGCTTTCAAATTCTGCTCAAGGAAACACAAATTAAATGCCTATTTAGGAGAAAGGCGTAAGGTGTTATATATGATGTCACACAAATGCTCCATGTGATTAATTGTATATGAAGATAAGCGTGCCATTTTGATAAAGGTCAAAACCCTGCTAGTCCAATGGAGATAAAGTCCCTTTAACAAGTTAAGTTATTCTCAGCTCGTGCCTTCTTCAATTAAGGCAGCTTGTTAAATTCGTTTTAAATGTAAAGCCTCTGAGTTCCAGCTTAAAATAATGCCTAACAAACCAACCTTAGCACACACAGCACCATCACCCCACTAGATTATGTGAAGGTATAGAACAAGACAAAAAGAAAGAGAAACACCCAAAACAATTCCTGATAATCACTCTGCTTCCAGAATCAGGGAAATTTATTCACTATAAGGTCAGTGCAACCAGACTAAAAGATCAAATCAGTGACCTAGCCCTGTTACACCACCAAGCAGCTATCTTTCTACCATATGGGTAGACAGAGGAAATCAAAGTGTCATTGTCCTTGTTCTCATCGTCTACACATCTTACCCCATATTGAGCTGGAAATTGTTAATACCAAAATACAGAGTAGAATGTTACAGACAGAAGTCAGATATGGAGATAGTTCAAATAATAGCTCAAAATCTAGAAACCAAGAATGATCATAAAGCAGATGGGAGCAAAACCAGTTTAACTTAGTGCTATGTAAGCATAATAAATTTTGTCACAAACTGTATATAATAGTACTTTAGCAAAAATATGTGTTATTAAAAAGTAACTTTAGGGGCGCCAGGGTGGCTCAGTCGTTAAGCGTCTGCCTTTGGCTCAGGTCATGATCCCAGGGTCCTGGGATCGAGTCCCACATCGGGCTCCCTGCTCCGTGGGAAGCCTGCTTCTCCCTCTTCCACTCCCCCTGCTTGTGTTCCTGCTCTCGCTGTGTCTCTCTCTGTCAAATAAATAAATAAAATCCTTAAAAAAAAAAATTAAAAAAATAAAAAATAAAAAAAAGTAACTTTATATGTATAATTTGGGTTTAAACCCTAGAGTATATAAACAGAGAAGTGAGAACAATTGCTTAGGTCCCCAAAACTTGGAAACATACTTGACACCTCTGTTTGACTCACACCCCATATTTAATCCATAAGTAAAAGCTCTTGGCCCTATATACCTCCAGAATATACCCAGGCCCTGACCACTTGCCACCCCCTCCACCAAGGCACCTTCCTCTCAACCTGGATTATTGCAACAGGCCTGCTAATCCATCCCATCATATCCTGTTTTGTTCCATTTTGTAATCTCTTCTCAACACTGTAGTCAGTGTGGTCCTTTTAAAAATGTAAGTCAGATGTTATCAGTTGCCTTTTCCACATCTTCAAGTTGTTTCCCACCACACTCAGGGTAGAAGTCAAAGTCCCCCTGAGGCCACAGGACTCTATAAAAACTGGCTCCTACTGTCTTCTCCCACATCCCCTACTATTGTTCCCCACACTCACCCTGTGCCTTGAACATGCCTGGGGCCCTCCAGCATCATTACCCTTGCATATGATGTACTCTTGCCTAGACCCACTTCCCCTTGATATCCACATGGCTCCTTCCCATAGGCATGGAGCATGACTGTAAGGCTCTTCACATAATCCATATGAATGGCGATCATAAAAGTGAAGCAATGTACAACTGGCACAACTGCACATAGTGGTCCTACTCACTCTCTCATCTCCTCCAGGTCTTTGTTCCAAAGTCACCTTCTCAGGAAGGCATCCCTGATCATCCCACTTAAAAAGGCAACGCTTCTCCAGAAATGTCCATCCCCCTTCTCCACCTTCTCTGTCCCCATAGCATTTATCACCATTGGGTATACTACAATATTTTATTCAATGTAAGACATCATTAATTATGAGGCTCACCATTTTTTTAAAGATTTTATTTATTTGAGAGAGAGAGTGAGAGAGAGAGAGAGCACACATGAGGGGGGGAGGGTCAGAGGGAGAAGCAGACTCCCCGCTGAGCAGGGAGCCCGATGCGGGACTTGATCCCGGGACTCCAGGATCATGACCTGAGCCGAGGGCAGTTGCTTAACCAACTGAGCCACCCAGGCTCCTGAGGCTCACCATTTTTTAAATATTCTACCCAAAAAAGCATACCCAATTGGCCATGATATATCATTAGTTGCAAAAGGCTTCCTGATTTCAAAGATGTTAAATTGTAAAAAAAAAAAGTACTTCTTTGAAACTGAGTGTTACTGGAGTGGTTGGGGGTGGGAGGGATGGGGTGGCTGGATGATAGATATTGGGGAGGGTATGTGCTACGGTGAGCGCTGTGAATTGTGCAAGACTGTTGAATCACAGATCTGTACTTCTGAAACAAATAATGCAACATATTTTAAGAAAAAAGAAAAAGAAGAAGATAACAGGAGAGGAAGAAAAGGGGAGTATGTCAGAGGGGGAGACGAACCATGAGAGATGATGGACTCTGAAAAACAAACTGAGGGTTCTAGAGGGGAGGGGGGTAGGGGGATGGGTTAGCCTGGTGATGGGTATTGAGGAGGGCACGTTCTGCATGGAGCACTGGGTGTTATGAACAAACAATGAATCATGGAACACTGCACCAAAAACTAATGATGTAATATATGGTGATTAACATAACAATAAAAAATTAAAAAAAAAAAAAAGCTTTTTATCTTGATGAAAAAAAAAAAAAAAAAAAAGTACTTCTTTGATTCAATGAAATATGGTCATTTACTTACTGTTTATTATCTGTCTCTCTCCACTAGAATTAAGCTCCAAGATGGTAGGGAGGTTTATTCTTATTTTTCACAACTTAAAGAGTGCCTAGGGAATCATCATAGGTATTCAAGAAGTATTTTTTGCTTGAATGAATGAAAACAGGTAAAGATGGGTTAAGTTCCTCATTTTACATAAAGAAAATATAAAAGATGCTACCTTACTTTTGATATTTATAATTGGTTCTAAATATAGATTTAATATTTTGGGGGGGTAAAATACTCTATAATTCAAGATTTAAAAATCAAATGGTACAATATTCAATAAAGATATAAAAATCATGAGCCTTAAAAGACTGCACAGTATGGTCCCAAATACACACACACACACACACACACACACACACGCACACACACACACACACACACACACTAGAAACTAGTTGCAAAACAAGGAGAAAAAGACTAAATATCATTTTTTTAAAGATTTTATTTATTTATTTGAAAGAGAGAGACAAAGTGAGAGAGGGAACACAAGCAGGGGGAGTGGGAGAGGGAGAAGCAGGCTTCCTACAGAGCAGGGAGCCCGATGCGGGGCTCGATCTCAGGACTCTGAGATCATGACTTGAGCCGAAGGCAGACACTTAATGACTGAGCCACCCAGATGCTCCTAAATATAATTTTTGTGGGAGACTTTAATGTGCCTTTTTCTGTCTTTGGCATATTTAAAAAGAAAATAACATATGGAAGAATAATACAATTAATTATATTGAACAAATATATAGTTAGCTATGTAAAAATCTATTTTTTACAGAGGAATATTTCTAAAAAAATGTTCATATTCTTGTCTTGGTCACAAAATATAGTCTAAATACATACTAGTTTAAATAGCAAAAATCAGAACACAAAATAAATAACAAGGCAACAGCAAAAACAAAAAACCGAAAGCATGAAATATATCAGTTATAACTATATGTAAGTAATTTAAACTTCTATACTAAATAAAGATTCAAATCATTCCCTAGTCTATAATTGGTAGATAACAAATCCTTTTTCCCTTTAAAGAAAATAGGTTTTATGATTCCTTTTGCTTACTTTTTTAATCTCTTGTAACATAAACGATGTTTTAATTAATTTTATCTTTAGTTACTTGAAAGGTATATGTCATATTTTAATTCCACTAGTTGTTAACTTAAAGTTATATGACATATGCTAGGTGAAGATATCCAATATAGGCCAACAAAAGACATCCAAAACAGAATTCATGGGAAAGTTTATAAGTAAAAGTATGGACTAATTAATAAGAAAAACAAAGAACGATAACAAAAATAAAAACAAAACATTGAAAAGTAGGATAAAAAATGTAAAGTTTTAATGTCAGAATACAACCAAACAATGGAATCTTTAAAAAGTCTAGGAACTGATTCTTGGGTCAAAATAATGAAACAAATTTCTGTCAAATATAAATTTAGAAAGAGAAAACAAATCAACAATGAGAAATAGAAGGGAACTAGAAGGCCCCAGTGACCAGGTTTCTGGAAAGCAGAGTGGCAATATGGTCTGATGCTAAAACTATGGCTGATCTTGGAGCCTTTCCTGGTCTTGAAACCAAGAGGCTAAGGAAGCAAGCAAGGCCTTGGGGACTAGCCAGAATGGACTTGCAATTGAGACCACTGCACAAAGGTGGGAAGGCTATATCCTCAAGGAAACAAGATACAAACCAAGACTTCCTACTACCAGCAAAAGAAGGCAAGAAAATGTATGAATCCCATCCTGAGCTCTGAACAGGGGTATAAGATGACTGTCAAAGAATTAATAACTATAGCCCTACCTTCATATGAGTTTGGCATTTGATTTTACACAACATGTATAGTCCCAGAAACCCCAAACCAACAAATCTTAAAATAGTTCCAGACTGGAAAATGGCTGACCTACCTAAAAGAGGAAGATAATCTTGCATGAGGTGATGCCTCCCTCACAACCGTCCCATATATGAAGCCCCACTAACCATGACTTCAAAATCCAAACTTAAAAAACACATAAGAAAACAAGAATCCCATGAATAAGGGTTAATAGAAACAAAATAGCACAACACAGAGAATTAGGCTGTCAAAAATTTCAGATATCAGAACCAGTGTACAGAAACTATAAAATAATTATGTTAAAAATATGAGAAATAAAAGATGGAACTAAAACTATGAGAAAGGAACAAAAGCTCATTTTATTTTCTAACATTATGACAGACAAAATACACTGAATTATCCATTAATTGAAAGAATTAAAATGCCGGATACCATATAAAGAAAATATTTTTAGCACATTACACTGACACAAAAGCAAAGAAGCTGCAGGTTCTCAAAATGCACCAAAAATTGAAATCCTAAAAGGAAAATGACACCAAAACTGGCTATTGCCCTGAGGATTTCTGCTGCTCCCCTGGAGACCTTGAGGTTTCATTTCAATTTCTACATGAGACTCTTCTACCAGAGAGAACTTAAATTGCGGTGTTGGGCCCACCTGAGTTAGGGACCTAATAAGGGATCTTAAACTGCAACACCACCACCCCCGCCCCAGGCTACCCCTTCAGTGTAATAATGAATTAGAAATAAACCCATCATATAGAAGGGAAAGACAGGAGGTTTCCCTAATTCAGTCTTTGCATCTGGTGGAAGACAGAAAAAATCCTCTCCTAAAAATGTATATCCATAAGCCAATACACACACAGATTTTGTTGCAAATTTACAGGATTGAAAAAATACCTAAATGGAAAAATGAAAGTGATTCTGGGTTAATAATACCGCCCCCCCCGCCCCCCGCCCCAGTGACTGGCAAGAGCAAATAAGAATCCTCTTTGAGGATAAGATGAAGTCCTAGACATAATGCAGTTTACACTGAAATGTTGTAAAATACATTTTTAAAAAGTGAAGGTACCATGAATGAAAACAAGTAGAAATAACAGTTGCAGAAACAAACCACAGAGATCAGATACTGACAATGTTAGAATACAGAAAATATTATAATTAACATATTTTAAGAATTAAATGAGAAGCTTGAATATATGAGCAAAGAATGACCAAGAACCTAACAGCACCCCTGGAAGTAAAATACACAATAGTTGAAATAAAAATACTCATTTTTTTTTAAGATTTTATTTATTTATTTGAAAGAGAGACACAGCGAGAGAGGTAACACAAGCAGGGGGAGTGGGAGAGGGAGAAGCAGACTTCCCACTGAGCGGGGAGCCCGATGCGGGGCTCGATCCCAGGACCCTGGGATCATGACCTGAGCTGAAGGCAGACACTTAACGACTGAGCCACCCAGGTGCCCCTAAAAATACTCAAAGTTGATTAAACAAGAGATTAACAGAATGCAGCCAAGAAAGTTAAAGAGACAAGAACTATGAAGAGAAGTGAAAACACATGAAATCTAGAAAGAGATAGTCTCATATACATCTACTTAGAGTTCCAAAAGGGGTAAAATAGAAAAAATGGGAGAGAGGATCTCTTTAAAGAGATAATGGCTTGGAATTTCCAGAATTATTGGAAAAACACAAAGCCTCAGTTCAAAGAAACCTGATATATTCCAAGTAGGATAAATAAAAAGAAATCTACACCTAGACACACCGCAGCAGAACATCAACTTAAAGGAGCTCTTAAAACCATCCAGAAGATAATAAGTGATCACTAACACAGAAATGGCAATTAGGCTGAATGTACATTTGCTGAAGGTAACTACACAAGCCAGAAGACAGTAGAGTGATATACCAACTTAGAAATATCAACTTAAATAAATAAATATCAACTTAGCATTCTATACCCAGAGAAACTATCTTTGTAGTATGTAAATGAAATAGACATTGTTAGACAAAATAGAGAGTTTATCACCTAAAGATCTTCAGTAAGGGAAATTCTAAGTTTTACATATATCAGAGCAATGAAAATCATACTAATTGGAGCAGTACTATCAAGAGAAACATATATGTAATCCTATATTCTCCAGTAGCCACATTATGACCATTAAAAACAACAGGTGAAATTAATTTTAATTATATAGTTTATTTATCCAATTGTATTAAAATATCATTTTAACATGTAATCAATATAAAAAGTTACTGATAAGATAGTTTACATTTATTTTTTCATTATAAGTCTGAAATCTGGTATTTTATATTTACAACACACTAAAATTACAATGTTAACATTTAAAGTGAAATGTAGTCCTATGAAAAGATTACATTTATGTTTAACAGAAAACGATTTTCCACTCCTTTTTTTAAAATTTAAATTTAAGTTAACCAAACTTAAAACAACACTGAATTCCTCATCCTACTAACCACATTTCAAGCGTTCCGTAGCCATATGTGGCCAGTGGCTACTACATTGGACAATGAAGATTTAGAGACTTCATAATTTACAATGGAATACTGGGGAGTTATGCTGGTAAATAAGAGAGAAAATTTAATGAAGCATTGCCTTATGAAACAGCAACAGTCATCATCATCCTCACTGCCATTATCATAATCATCATTATTATGAAAGACATATAAGCAGCCAAGAACTAAAATTACGGGGGAAATGGTCTATATGTTAGGCAGGAGACAATTAGAATGAAGGAATTTTTAAAATATTATACTTTTGAAAGAAAGGTGAAAACTTTTAGACTTTGTTAAATTAAATACGCATGTTAAAATATATAGGGTAGGGTGATAGAAGCAAATATGGCAGAGTAGGGAATCTGCAGGAGCCATCCCTCCACCCAAACACTAAAGTTTGGCAAAACAAAACCTAACCAAACCCTGTTAGAATCAAACTCTGGAAGATAGCTGAAGGTCTATAGCAACCAAGCATGACCTTAGCCAGCAGAAAAGCCTCTAAAATAAAATAAGAGATTTTTGTGGTATTTTAACTGCTCTTAGCTCCATCCTCCTTCCTAGCAGAGTGGCATTGTTGAAGATAGCAATCTGCATTCCCAGGGTGGGTACCTGATACCAGAAGAACTGCAAGGGTCTGGTCCCCAAGGAACTGTGTTTCTCTGTTTTGACCTGACTGGAGTTCCTCCCAAAGACTGATGCAAGAATTTCCCCTTTGTTTTGCCTAATTTAGAACTCTATCAGAGTGGAGTGGCTATATGACCCTCAAAAACAAGGAAAACGAACAAAATGAGCAAAAGTTGCTACTGACCGGGGGGGAGAAAAGCTGAGGCAAACAAAAGCATGCAAAAACCTAGAAGGAAAAGCTGGGGAGTGTAATTCTGCGGGGGAGTGGGATAGAATAGGGGCTTTATAATTGATTTTCAACAAAGTCAATAGGACTATTCAGCAGGGAGTATACTTGAAGATTCTCTCCCTTTGCCCCTTCCCCCACACCCCCCACGTTCTCTCTCTCTCTCTTTCTCTCAAAGAAATAAATAAAACTTCAAAAAAGAAAAAAGAAAAAGGAAGATAGGTTTTTGCAAGGTTGTGGAAAAACTAGAATCCTTGTGCATTGCTGGTAAACATGTAAAATGGCACAGCACTGTGGAAAATAATTTGGTGCTTCCTCAAAAAGTTAAGCATGGAATTACCATAGAACCCAGTAAATTCTCTCATAAGTATATACACGAAAGAATTAAATATAGGTGTTCAAACAAAAACTTGTACAAGAATGTTCATAGTAGCTCTATTTACAATATAGCCATAAGGTAAAAGCAGCTCAAATGTCTATTGCCTGATGAATGAATAAACAAAATGTGAGATAACATTCCATAGAATATTATTCAGCCACAAAGAGAATTACTGTGTATGTTACTGTTGGTGCTACAACATGGATGCACCGTGAAACCGTGGTACTCAGTGAAACAAGCCAGACATAAAGGACCACATACTGTATGATTTCATTTACATGAAATGTCCATAATAAACTAATCCATGAAGACAGAAAGTTGATTTGTGGGGAGAAGGGAATTGGGAATGACTGCTTAATGGGTGCAAAGTTTCCATTTGGGGTGATAAAACTTTCTGGAACCATACAGTTCCAATTGCACATTGTGTGCAATGCAGGCCAGCTGTACATTGTGAATGTAATTAATCCCACTGACTTGTACTTTAAAATGATTACAGTGATGAACGTAATATGATTTTACCACAATTAAATGTGTGCGTTAACCACTAAATGATTAGCCAGAGGACATATAATTTCTAAATACAAGGAAGTGAACAAAAAATAAAAAATTGAAAAAGAAGCACCCAAAAGAAACTCACTGAAAAATACATCCATTACGATTAATAAGTTATACACTCCTATGTATATTTCATGTTTCCTTCAAAAGAACAAGATATCATATAAAAGACCCAGGGCCTTCACAAATGTTTATTTTTAAACTGTACGGGTTACACAGTAGATTAAGCAGAGCTAAAATAAAAGAAATAAAAGAATTAGCAGACTGGAAGATAGAACTGATGAAATCATCCAGAATGCAGCACCAACACACATCAAAAAGAGGACAAAAGCCATAGAGAGGAAAAGGTTCAAGTCTGTACCACTGGAATTCCAGGTGGAAAAAATAAAGAGGTTTGCAAAGAGGCAATATTTACTTTTGAGGGATAATTTTTCCATAATTGATGAGGATTCTTGTTTTTCAACCTCTCATTCAGAAAGCGCCCCAAATTATAAGACAAAGAATCTCTATTTCTATTGATATTTAATTAATACATATGAGTCAACACAATATCCAGCATTCCTAATTTCTGTCATAAATATTTTCCTCAAGGAGCCTGGCAAATATTCATAATATATGCTAACACACACATGTCTCCTGCAAAACTTGTGATGTGCCTTTCCCAACTCAGAGATGATGTCAATGTACTCTCTTGTGGTTAAGGAAGGGGAGACGAACCATGAGAGATGATGGACTCTGAAAAAGAAACTGAGGGTTCTAGAGGGGAGGGGGGTAGGGGGATGGGTTAGCCTGGTGATGGGTATTGAGGAGGGCACGTTCTGCATGGAGCACTGGGTGTTATGAACAAACAATGAATCATGGAACACTGCACCAAAAACTAATGATGTAATATATGGTGATTAACATAACAATAAAAATTAAAAAAAAAAAAAAAAAGAACAATCTAAATCTATACCAGAGCCTGGTAAGCAAGCTTGGTGATAATTTGGAGAAAAAAAATGATGTTGAATATCAGCAATTTTTTTTCTTGGTTCCAAATTCTACCTTACGTGGGAAAATTTCATGACCACTGGGTCTGGCCTGGAAACTTCTCCCAAAGTCTGAACTATATGTTGGTTTATTTTTGAGAAAGAAATGGATATAAGCCAAAAATGAGGTACAAATGGAACAGGAATAGTTGAACAGAAACCATTTTGGTAAATGTGGGACATGTAGTCATTGCAAATATAGTCAGGTTGAAGAGTTCCTTGGTACCTATTGATCAGGTGCATTAGTTAAAAATATAGGCCTGTCCCATTTAGTCTTTCCAATTAACATATTAAAGTTCACCCCAATACATTTACTGAAGTAATTGATCCACTTAACTAGCTTTAGATTTATTTCTTAAAAAACATAAAACCACCATGTATCTCTATCATACCACAACTTTTGGGTATTGATTTATACTAAAATTCTTTTTTTATGCCCTAAATAAAACAAGAGTTAAAAGAGACCATTTAAAGTAAGCCAAGATGGAGAAGTCTTTCTCCAGTGTACCTTTATTGATTACAATGCGTATAATGTGCCATTATACCAGGAAAACACCACCATACTAATCACTTCGAAGCATATTGCTGTGCTTCCAAGATCTTGAACTTTCCCTTTCCGCTACTGGGTGTGTTGTGAATAACTGTTTCCACTTTAGATCATTATGCTTTGAGATTAAGGGTAAGGATGTTGAGCTAAACAATGTTGGGTACCTGAAATTTACAAATATAAGTTATGTGTAAGTTCAGTCTAAGTAACATACATGAAAATAATTTATAGTAAAGCCAAAATTTCCTGTAGCCTTGCTTACACAACCTCAACAGATAATCTTCTCAAATCTCATATAGTCGATCCAATTTTAGATAGTCAGGCTGAGGACTAAAATTGTCAAGGAGTGCACAAGGAATTTATGTCTTAATAATATCATCATCATCATCATCTTGCCTTATTGAGTTAATTCTGGCCTAGCCTAGAGTAGCCACAGATCTACTAGATCTGTGAAGCACATGTAGCTATTGAGCACTTGAAATGTAGTTAGTCCAAATTAAGATGTGCTGTAAGTATAAAATCCACACTGGATTTTTAAAAATTAATATGAAGAAAAGAATGTAAAATATGCCATTGAAATGTTTTATATTGATTAAACGGTGAAATGATAAATCAACTTTGGACACACTGGGTTAAATAAAATATATTATCACAATTAATTTCACTTGTTTCTTTTTAATGTGGTTAGTAGAAAATTTTTAACAATATATGTAGTTCATATTTCTGGATTTTATTACATTTCTATTGGACAGTGCTGTAGGGGATTGTCAAAGATAAAGTTCTTGGTCAGTCATGGCTGTTCTTTTTGACTCAAGACTCCATCAAAAGGGTCATTCATTTGAGTTAAAGCCCAAAAACACCAATTTTTTTTTAAGTAGGCTCCATGCCCAGCATGGAGTCCAATGTGGGGCTCAAACTCATGACCCTGAGATCAAGACCTGAGCTGAGATGAAGAGTCAGATGCTCAACCAACTGAGCCACCCAGGTGCCCCCCAAAACACTAATTTAAAATTTTAAGTATTAGGCCAATAGAACTAGAATACGGATCAATATTGGCTTTTTTTCAAAAGTGTTTTTTCAAAGACACGTATGATTGTGGCAATACAATTTCCAAAGACTTTAATGACATCCTGAAATTTTAGGAACCAATTTTCTTTTGTATACAACTTATCTTCTGTTTCATATTTATAACATATACATTATATAAATTATGTAATATGTGTATTTATATATATAAAACTTAATATTTACTGGATAATTCAGAATACAAGGTTGATATTTAGCTAAAACATACCTACATGGCTGTAGCATTTGTCTATGGAACATCCTGATAATTGGTGCTCTTCTAGCAATCATTTCGATGAGCTGTTGCCCACATCATTCTTATTGTTACTTTAAACATCGCCCTTGCTTCTAATCAAAATAGTTTGAATAGTAAAGTAGGATTTGGAAACATGAATATATGAAGAATAAGGGTAACATTTCGGGTGACAAAAAGAGAATGAAGAAGGGCAAAATACAAATCTATTCACAAAGATCTAAAACAGGTACTTTTGCCATCAAATTATAAAAAGATATCAACACCTTCTCAGCCTAACAAGGTCATCTGCCCTCTTAGAGTATGTTTCCTCTTTTATTAAATGAACATTCAGAATAACTGTGCTGCTTACCTTATAACAATGTAAGGGATGGGATTCATATGGGATCCTACCCATAGAAACACTCTATGAACACCATTCTACGTGAAGAAATAGTAATAATAAAGACAAGTGAATGCTTCATAAATGAAAAGTATTATTACTCCATTTGATTCGTACATCTGATTTTTAGGTTATTTATATTTCCTGTGTGTTGAAAGTACATTATCAACTCTGTTTCCATGTAAGAAAAGAGGTACTTTATTATTATAGATAATAATAGTATTTCAATCTCATTACCCTTAAAATTATTTCAATTGTACTTTCTGTTTGTGCAGTTTGTTATTCTCCTCTCACTATTCTCTGTAACACCAATCAGAAAAATATAAAGTTATTTCTATCACCACCCCTCTTTTAAAGACATACAAATTATCTGAGCCACAATATGTTTTAATATTATTTGTTACCTTGGGACACCTGGGTGGCTCAGTCAGTTAAGCATCTGCCTTCGGCTCAGGTCATGATCTCAGGGTCCTGGGATCAAGTCCTGAATCAGGCTCCTTGCTCGACAGGGAGCTTGCTTCTCCCTCTCCTTCTGCTGCTCCCCCTGCTTGTGCTCTCTCTCTTTGTCAAATAAAAAAATTTAAAAAAATATATATATATATAATTTGTTACCTTAAGCCAGGAGATTTCCTTTTATATACTTTAATTTTTCTACTTACTTGGTTATTCTTTTAATGAAAAGAATATTTATGCTTTTCCTGTTTAAAATATGACTCATTTTTGTAGAAGTTTTGAAGTATACACACAAAATATATCTAAATGATTATAATCTCAATATCCCCAAAATAATGACTAATAACTTGAAAGGGGGACTATCTATTTTAAGAAGTATTTTTCACACTTAAAACATCCCTCCATGTTATTAAGTGTCATTACAAGAGAGGCTCTAAGTCATATCTTAATGTAGCACTGATTACCCGTCATCGTCTGTACTTTAACCTAGAGCATATCCCATTTTAGAAAATGGACTAGATTTCATATCAAAGGGTCAACCACACTAGACAGTTTCTAATGTCCACCAAGCTAGACCCACGGTCTTAAAGTATGAAGGGGGCACACATTCAATGGTATTGCAGCTATATAAGTGGCACTGATGGTAATTAGGGGTCCATCAGGAGTTCTGGCACTACTTACTTTTCATTCCATTTCTTCAAATATTCTCAGAAAAGTGGCAAGTTTTTAAAAATGAATTTAGAACATGATAAAATTAAATTTATCAACTGATAGATAAATATAGACATAGATATTAAAAATAAGAGACAATCAGGGCACCTGGGTGGCTCAGTCAGTTAAGCATCTGCCTTCAGCTCAGGTCATGATCCCAGGGTCCTGGGATTGAGCCCCACATTAGGCTCCCTGCTCAGTGGGGAGCCTGCTTCTCCCTCTCCCTCTGCTGCTCACCCTGCTTGTGTTCTCATTCTCTCTCACTCAAATAAATAAATAAAATCTTTAAAAGAAAGAGAGAGACCATCTACTAATTGTAAATCTTTGGTCAGGTGCATCGATGGTACATACATTCCCATGTTTGCCATTTTCTCTTGCTTCTGATAAGACTTGACACAGTAATTCAAGAAATGGCACCACAAAGACAAGAAATTATTTTGATCAAATTCTAGCAAGATCTTTTCTTTGACAGGAGAGGGGGAGAGAGAGAGAGAGAGAGAGAGAGAATCCACGGAAAATTTTAAAATTCAATTATCTTAAAGTTAGTTATACTTTGAAATCCCGATAAATACTATCTTTGGATCTGGTCCAGGAGTTAGAATTGCTCTGCCATTTGCTTTGTAGACTGAGGCAACTCGTTTAGTTTCCTTATGCCTCAGTTTCCTCATCTGTCAGTTGAAAATTTCAATAAGATGGTCCTTTTCAACTCTAAAATAAACACAATTCTATGATACTGTTACTGAGTGTCATTAAATAGGGATGGTCTACACTACTCAATATTCATACTATTCAGTTTCAACTAAGTCCTCATTGCTACTCAATAATCCTTATATGTACCCCTTAGTACATTCTTCATAGTAATTGTCCCAAAGCCTCATTAATCTCAAGTCCCCTTCCCATTCCACCATCCACATTGGGCAAATGTGGACCCAACTAATGAATTCTTCAAGTAGACACAGATCAGCTACCAGCAACTGGTTTATAAGAAGCAAACAACAGGGTGGCTCAGATGGTTAAGCGTCTGCCTTCGGCTCAGGTCATGATCCCAAGGTCCTGGGATCGAGTCCTGCATCAGGCTCCCTGCTCCTTGGGAGCCTGCTTCTCCCTCTGCTTCTCTCCCTCTCTCTCTCCCTCTGTCTCTCATGAATTAATAAATAAAATCTTAAAAAAAAAAAGAAGCAAACAACAAAATGAGGATACCTCTCAGGATAGTTTTGGTAATATCTGCTCGAAACTGAAGAGCCACTATATGCACACTGATGATGAAAATCACTGTTTGAAATGCAGTGCTTTTTCTACATTTTGATTCATCTGTATTTTTTTTTACATGCATCTGTTTGATGACCCAGTGTTGGAAATATACATAAATGCCACCAAAAACGTTGATGACATACCCATTATGTTAATTAAATCCCACCCCGTTATTTTTGGTCTTCTAAGGAATTGCTAAATGATCTAAGCGCTAAAATTAAATGGCTGGTCCTGAGAGTAGGGCCATTTCACAGTAACAGTTGGATAGAGAGAATATGTTAAAATTAAAATAAGCTTAAGAAAAGAATTATACACTCTGACCAAGGTGGGAAAATTAGCCGAAATATCTGCCAAGGGAAAGTGGAAAGTTCTAAGATACCAGATGTCTCTGTGGGTTCCAAATTTGGAATTCTTTGTCGCCTTTTAAATCTTCCCTCAGAAGTACCAAGCCTTACAATGCATGTGGTTTGGCATATGGGCTGTTATTTTGCATTTCTGGACTCTGAGTCTGCCTTTTCAATCAGTATCCAAGCTATTTTGCTAAGTTCTATGATATCTTGGGATGCATGGCTCTCAAAAACATGAAGCAAAGAAATAATGACTTATTTTTTCCTCCATTTCATTATAAAAATCTTCAGGCAAGATTTAGGATCCAAGAAAGCATAACTGCTATCTTTCTTTTCTTTCTGTAAGTCTTTTTGAATTTTGTGTGTGGAGGGTGGGTAGGTGTGTGGAGAAATCGGGGATAAAGATGCCTCCTCATACTAAAAAAGCCTTAATATTTTTAAATATTAAATTATCAGAGAGGGCAATTGGGCTCTTCCTCTATAGTCTTATTCCTCTCTTTAAGATCTCCCTATTAAGAAGTCACTGTGACACCTGTACCTGATTTCAGGTGGTCAAAACAAAGGGAATAACTCAATATGAAAGCCAATTACTCATTTAGCAATGGTCAAACTAAAGATAAATAAATGGTGGGAGAAAAAAGAGCAATTAAAATCCAAATAAGAAAGACCTCTAATGTAAAAATAGTAAAAGAATCACCCATTTCAAAACATAAGACATTCATTTTTTTCAAAAATTTTATTTATTTGAGAGAGGAGAGAGAAAGAGAGAGCACAGAGAGAGAAGCAGAGGGAGAAGCAGAGGGAGAGGCTGAGCAGGGAGCCCGATGTGGGACTCGATCCCAGGACCCTGGGATCATGACCTGAGCCAAAGGCAGACACCCAACCGACTGAGCCACCCAGGTGCCCCTAAGACATTCATTTTTATTTACATCACATTTTTCTTCATTTTGGATCACAAGTATATTCAGGATTGGTCACTAGATGGAATGTAGTATGTTGGTGGCTAATTACTGACTTGGAAAGATTACATAACACCCTTGAACATGAATAATTTACCAATTATTTCCAATTCTTTATAAACCAATTGTTAAAAATGTAACTAAAATCTAAATGGCTAGTGTCATAACTTCCAACTTATCAGTAACATAAGAATAATGTAAAATGCCTTTTAAAAAATCCCTTCTATCAGTGAAGAAACTGTTACACAAAATTGAGTTTAGAACTGTTTTTTATAAACATGCTAAAATACTATTTTAAAAATAGTGACGAACCTCTTTGGAAAATGGCCTCTATAATGAAAAATCAATTCTGGCAGGATCATTATACATATTAAACATTCATGGGAAAGATGGAACAGCCAGAGAGTGTTTAAAAGTAGAAACAAGAGAATATAGATGACCTACATCACAAACTATCTCCTGGCAGAGGCTTATGGGTCCTGAAATTAGAGGAGATAACCAAAAGTTACCAGATAACAGACTTTTTCTCCTTTTTACTTCGTACCCAGACAGAAGCAGCCATAATTGGGGATGGGGGGGCAGGGGGAGACAAAGGCACATTTTGAAACTAGAACCTCTTGGGTTTAAAAAAAAATGAGCCCGAGAGAGCACATAAATATGAAGTTGTGAGTTATGTGAGAAGCTATGGAACAATGAGTTAGACCTGCTTTTCTCTCTGAATCAATAATGAGGAGGTTTTTTGAGTGGAGGGCTAGAACCCAAGGTACACATCCAAAAGACTCCCGTTGCTGAGTCATACCAGACAGAGGGAGATATTATGGAAATCACAGCTGGGAAACTGGCAAAATTTAATTACTCAACAGCCTTCCCCACTTCTTCCTTGCCAAAGGAATCATAATGAGGGGGGGTATTAATATGCCCAACCCCAGGAGATGACTCTGGTTTGTCTAATCCAATCACAGCAATAGTCTTCTCCTTTGCTAGTTAATCATTTGGTCAATATTCTGTGCAATTATGGGGTAGGAAAGGGGGGACATGTGATCCCGTTCTTGCCAATGAGTCATGAAGTGATGCCTAATAATGAGCCTCTGAGAGAAATTTGTCTTCCTGAAACAAGAAAAACCCTTTTCCCCAGCCCATTCTCCTAATCAAACATGGTATCACGAGGCCATAATGCTTCCTCAGTGCAGCCATCTTGTAGTTTAAGAACCAACATCAAGTTGAGGATGGCAAAGAAGAAAGATAGGAAACTCCTAGTTCCTTGATATGAACTTGGGGCTTCTTTACCAAATTTAGAACCACCTATTTCCTGACTTCTCACTCTGTAGGAAAACTAAAGTCCTTTATTTTTGAGTCTCTTTTGGTTAAAAATTGTGTTATTTGCAGCTGAATGATCCTGATAGACTTAAGACTGTAAAAGTAAGAAAACTCCATGATTCTATGGTGGGATAGTCACTCTCCACTTTGCAATGGCCACCATGGAGAGAAGAGATGAAATCCAGACAAGATTATGCTGATAAACAACAGAGAGGGAATCCATGCCCAGGGGTTCATCTTTGTGCTATTTCTACCTCTGATTTCCACAATTAAAGTCTTCCACAATTAAGTGTGAGAGGACACATGTTCTTCATTAATAGAAGCAACACCAGAGATGGAAAAACAACTGGTAAAATAGTCAACAAACACTTCAATCAGTTCTGTGTCTTGCCTGTGACATTTTATTTCATTTGGCATTTATATCAATAAGTTTATTAGAAACAGACATTTTTGTTTCTAAGAGACATCAGGGAATTCAGTAATGCCTAGAAATTTCCTAAATAACAGTTCATATATATTGAACACTAACGTATGTTTTATGCTCTCATTTAAACATATGTGTGCAAATACACACATGCACCAAGATACACAGGGAGAGACTGTATTTAAACATCTACAGAGGTTGTAGTCAATTTTAAATTCCCCTTATTCTAAATTTCTCAAAGCAGTAAGTATCCACAGCCCAATGTACTTACTGGAGAACTAATAATAATTGACCAAAAGGAAACTTTTAAAACTTGATAAATACTCATTTTGTTCACTGTATACATTGTACTTTTTAGGTCTTTATATAACTTCTTACTCATACTCAATATAACTTTTTGGTTTTTTTTTTAATGATCTGAAAAGCAAAAACGGGATGATACTAATAAAAATGTAAATATAACTGTAATAAGAATTTGGTTCTCTGTATAACTCAGAGCCTTATTTTGTCATCAGTCCTCTGTTCTATGTTTGATTGTGATATTGATTTGGAACATAACTTTTCTCAGCTCTTGCTTTCCTTGCAAAGATTCCACCAATGCCCAAATTCTGTCTTTATCCTTTTGCCTTTATTATGAGTACAAAAAATAGGCTAGAGCATCTTTTTTTAGAGTGAAAAAAGTTTTCACACTTGCATAACTCGTGCAGTTGAAATGGCCTGAAATCAATGGTCCCCAGAAAAGCATCTTTGAAAAGACACCGAGGCTAAAAATCAGTAACTGCAAAGAGGTACATTGAAAAGAATAGTAAGGAAAAGCTACTGCAAAACTGTCCTGGAGAGATAAAAATATCTAGAATGAGAAGACATTCACTTTGGAAACTTTCTTTATAGTTTTGAAAATTTTATATGTCTGAGTTTTTTTTTTTTTAATCCCCAACGTTGTCCTGGGATTACAGATGTTTGAAGTTCCCAAACTGGCTATGCAATTCTTGGGAAGAAAATTAGATTTCCAGAATAGCTTTCTCACTGGATAAAATATTAAGATAATTACTTAGATGGCAGAACTGAATATGTCTAAGTGCCCCAAGAAAGGTAAAGAAAAGGTCTGGAGACAGGAGCAAAATGAACAGCTACAGGAAGGAGCAAATACTTTGGGTTTGGAGGACTAGGGAGAATAAGCAGGTATGCAGCAAGAGAGGCTGAGGGGCAGAGGGGATGATTTGGGGAGACTGAATAAGATACTCCAGGGGGGGTTCCTCTCTAAAGAAAAGAATGAAATCTGAGAAGCTAGAACTCTGACGTCTTTCCATCCCTCTCTGTCTCTCCCTCACACACATTCTCTTTCTCTCAGTGTGTCTCTGTATCTCTGTCTGTCTGTGTCTTGTCTGTCACTCCCTACCTTTCTCTCTCACACATACAAATAAGGCCATGGAAGGCCTAGAACCTCCTGTCCTATAGTCGCTGTAGGATCTGGCCTAGAACAAGGAAGGCCCACAATGTGTGTGTGTTGGTGGGGGGGGGATGGTGAGCCTCTGTGTAAGTGAACATTCCCAAGAAAGCATGACTGCTAATAGGCTCATGGACACCCCAGGGACAAGGCACTGGGCATGTCACTATCCATATTTGGCAGTTCTCTCCTTTACATTTCCACACAAGACTTGTGGGAATTTCATTTTCCCTTTTTTTCTCTGTCCCATCTGGAAAATATTGCAATGCCTGTGTTCACTTCCTACAGTCCTTTTCATTCTGGGGCTGAGCTGGGTTTTGCTGTTCTTTGCTTTCACACAGACCTGTAAGGTATATCCTCACCTCTGCCTTCTTCCCTCTGCTGGTAACGATTTATGACCACAGAGCCTCCTATCCCCTTGTTATCTTCTTTATTGAAAACAACTCTGTTGCTTGAACTTGCCCAAGTTCTTATGATGTCAATGAAACATCCTATGAAATGTTGAGTCCTCACTACCCAGGACCTAGTATAATTTGGATGTGCTCAGGCAAGATAATCATCAGTCATTTGAACCAATCAAAAGCAATGCTTTGCCCTTGGAGATTTTAGGATGCCAGAGTGGTCATTAGCTCCAGGCTAGGGTGCATCAGTAAAGGTCCTTAGCTGAAACAAATTCTGCCTAACTTATATATAAGAAGTTGTTTGGAAGAATATGAGGGTAGGATTAATATATTCACAGAATTGACAGAGGATCAGAAGAATAAGGCTCTGTTCTGGACAAGAGAGTTTGGAGGGCTGGGAAAGAAATCTCAGCAGTGGCCTCATGTTAGAAACATCCATGTCATCATGAATGAGTGCCAAAGATCACTTCTGTGTTTGATTCAATTAATTAAAATTCAAGGCCAGGAAAGACATTCCACTAGCTGAACAGAGGTTACATGCATTCTCTTGGGCAAACAAGGATGAGGAACGAGAGCCTCTAGACCCACTGAATTCCATAGGAAGAAGTATAAATCTGGATTTTCCTGTCCTTCAAAACTACACATATGGGAGAGAGATAACTCTCTAAAACAAAATTATGATGCTGTTGAGAACTATAAAGAAATGCTGAGTGGTCCAAAATTATACAGGTACACTACACAAAGTTTCCTGTTTCCTAAAGTTGCATCGTGTCTGGTACATGGTAGGTGCTTAGTAAATATTTGCTGAATGAGTGGAACACCCCAGCCTTTCAGAGGGCCTAAGGAAGGTTGATCCTAGGCCAGATGATACAAACAGTTACTAAGTTTCAGATAAATCCTTTCTGGATCCTCAATATGGGACTACACCAAGCTAGTCCCTGATGTGGAAAGGTATGAAGTAGGGTATGGGTTAAAGGGATTAACTGGGAGAGACGGGGATCAAAACCGAATATGTCTGTGCATTTTCTCTTTTTTTTCGTCTCTCTTTGACCATCAGATCCTACTTCTATTACCTGCCTTTAAGGCAGGAAAGAGTCTTAGTGTTATTTACTGTGGACTATTGCAATATCAGAGGTATTAAAAGAGATCATAGCACAATTAGCACTAAAGAGTTGAAAAGAATGACTCACATGCTCAAAACATCCATTGTTTAAGATTCAATTTGTTTGACTAATACAGTGAATTGTCTCTAGGGTCCTTCAAAAAATAATATTCTTTTCTTTCTGCTTATTGGAACAAAGAGTTTTCACTTAGAAAATGAAGATACAGCAAGCTCTTGTGGATCTAGCATTTAAGGAAGATTATGTACCCGTCACTTCCATAGTATCCTTCTATTATTTACTGGACAAGCCCTCAAATATATTTTGGAATATAACCCTTTATGTAAGAATAGTTTTAGATAAAGAAAATCTTCCTAGCTTTGCAGCTACCTTTGGTTATAAATAAAAGATAACCCTTCCTTCTCTCATGGAAACTGATTATAATTAATAAGTATTATTTTCATGTTGCCTTTTCCTACTGCTATTTCTACAAATATTGAAACAAATGGTTGAAAGAAATTTTGTCAGTAAGAAACAATACCAGGCATCTTTGCTTCCCAAGCAATGCTATAATAACCATTAATGATGAGTGAATAAAAAAATGGAAAATTTTAATTATTGTATATTAGTTATTTTAAAAATAATAAATATTTAATTTTAACAGAGTTTGGAGAATTATTTTGGCTTTAACTATTAAAATTGATCCATGTATGCTATAAACAACTGACAAAAATGAATAATATAAATTGGCAACCTGATTTAAAATTTTTGACAACTCCAGGTAATATAATATACCTTATGGATATTTATATCCTCTGTCTCCTTCAGAACTAAATTCACCTGTTCACTTAGCTCTTACAGTCCTTGTTTCAATTCAGTTCAGCAAGATTGATTGATTGCTTGATTGATTGATTGACGGGGCAAAGGGAGAAGAAGAGAGAGAATCCCAAGGAGGCTTCACACCCAGTGCCCAGCGTGGATCCTGATGCAGGGCTCAATCTCACAACCCTGAGATCACCTGAGCTGAAATCAAGAGACGGACATTTAACTGACTGAGCTACCCATGTGCCCCTCAAGGAGACTTACTGAGTGAAAGTCTGGAGTTGGGTGCTCGGTTAGGCAGAATAAGACATGCAAAGGAGAGTAAAATAAATTCCCTGCCTTCAAGAGTTTGTGGTCTGATGGGGTAGGTGAGGCAAGTACAATCATACTGAGGCAAAATAGTAAGTATCGAAGTGAAGTACACAGTTGTGTCTTCAAATATATAAAGGGCAATTCTGTGGAAAAGGAGAGAATATGTGTTTTCAAACTTGCCAGTCTGCCATGACGTATAAACCCATCTGTTGGCTGGTTGGCTGGGAAATAACTCTACTGTAGAAGTAATTTGGTCATTGCTCCTGGGAAACATCTGGTTTCAGATCTATGTAAAGCTGGAGGAAATAATGCTTACCGCCTCTCTGTTTTACAGGCTTATTCTGTAGATAAATTGTATGATATTTTTAAAGGCCCAAATTTCACGAGGACATCATAAAAATGAAATTTGGTTAGTCAATCTAACCCGTTCGGATACATAAAAATGTTATGAGTGCTTCCACACATTTCTTTGTATAAAAATCATCATAGGATTGAAAATACCATCCCATATTCTCTATCCATCAACTCTACAAAGAACACTGTAAGCTTAAATAAAAAACAGTTTGCTCTCAGGTACAGAATCAAAGTGGGCAGAGCTGGTGGTGTCAATGAGCATAGACCCATGCCCTGAGTGACCGCTGGTCCTTTCCAGACACAGAAAAGGAAGATTAGCCTGAAGAATCACTAAATGCCTTAGAAATAAAGGCTAGTTATGAATGTTGATTGAAAGGGTTGATATCAAGTTAATGGCAAGCTTTCAAGAGTAATTTGAAAGTCGGTACATAAAAGCTGATTGAAAGAAATTGGGAAGAAAGGGTCAAAAAGAAAAACCAAAGAAGTTAGAGGAGAATAGGGTAAAGTAGGGAGCATGATAGCCATATTCAAATACACAAAGGGTAGTTATGAGCTGAGAGATCAGAACTTGGACAAAAGAATGTCTAGAGATAAAGAGATGTAATTTGGGGTTGACTAGAAAGAAAACTTTCTGATGATTATGATTTTACAAAATTAACAGTGGGCTATTTGGGAAGGTAATCATCACTGGCAATGCTCAAATTGAGTCTGAACAACCACATAGTACTAGGAATAATAAAAAAGAGGGGAAGGAGGACAGGAAGAACAGGCACCGTCACCATCTGTTGCGTTCCTCATCATGTGCCAGGCTCCACGCTAAGTGCTTTATGCGCATTATTTCGTGCAGTCCTCACCACAACCCTATGTCGTATATTATTATTTCCATTGAAAAGAGAAGAATCTGGGGCATGAAGGATAGAAATAACTTTTCCAAGGTCACACACATAGGATGTAGCTAAGCAGAGATTTAAATTTAATTCTGACTCCTAAATCTATCATATCAAGTGCCTGTCACATCCCTATCATTGGAGATGTTGAGTAAAAGATTTATTTTTTTAAAGATTTATTTATTTGAGAGAGAGAGAACATAGACGGAGAGGGAGAAGCAGACTCCCCGCTGAGCAGGGAGCCCAGTGCAGGACTCGGTCCCAGGACCCTGGGATTATGACCTGAGCCGAAGGCAGATGCTTAGCCGACTGAGCCACCCAGGCGCCCCAAGTAAGATTTAAACAAGGGATAGGTAAATCAATGATCTTACACTGTTGTTTATCTTTCAAACTCAGAGATTCTACAACTCCACAAATACGAGGCACAGACAGATTAGATGATGTGTGAGTGTTATCAAGCTAGTTACTGCCAGAACTGTGATTGGAACCTACTTCCTGAATCTCTTATATAGTGCTCTTTTCACAGGGTCATTCTGCCTTCCAAGCATAGATTTTGGTGTAGGGAGAAGGAAAGCGTGGACATGTAATATGGCAAAATTCTCCCCAACTAATGCTGAGAACAGGCAAGACTGGAAAGGGCATTTGCCCCTCACACGGTAGGATGACCTGTACAAGCAAAAGGATGCAGAAGACAGATTTGTGTTTCCCAAGTATGTGAGAAAGCTCCTTAAAGCTTGAGAAAGGTTGAGATGCTGCCAGTGGGAGCCATGTATGCTAGTTCCGAGAACACTTACACGGCAAGGGTAGTATGGTAGACTCTACTCTGGACTTGTTAAACTCTTCAGTACACTTCTGGGTGTACAGCCAAGATTTCTTATTTCTTTCCATATTCTGTTTGTGGTAAAGTGCTTTTCTATAGTTTTCCCCCTCAAATCTTCATAATAACCCTGTCAGAAAATAGGAAATATATTATTAGCCTATGCCCATTTTATAAGTGAGGAAACTGAAACCCACGAATGGGATGTAAATGAGTCAGTCACAGAGCTGGTGCATGGCCGGGCTGAGAGCATGCAGCTATGCCACCTTGCAGAGCAATGCTCTTTCTCTGACACTACATTGACTCTCTTCTCTAGGCTACAAGACAGGATAACACAGAGGACTTCAAAAGCAAGTGCAATAGTCATATGCACATCTTATGTTACGTTTCCTTCATATACTAATTTATTTTTCAAAAAGAGAATCTGGCTTAAAGTATAAATATCACATTTACTAATCCAACCATAGCATTTTTGTGCCTCAAATGTATATCTATTTAAGTTAACTTAATGATTACAAAAGCCACATTTGGAAACTATTATATATGTAGATTAACTTATGGGTTCATTTGGGAAAAAGGAAAAATTACTAGAAAAAAGCAAAACAGACTACATTCACAAGGAAACAGGAATAGACATACTTGTAACATGATTCAATGGCATATCCCAGTGGAACATTTTTAATTCAGTTTTTTGTTTTATCAACATCCATTTTGTCATGTACCAATAATTGAGAGTACAGGAAGTGATTTTCTCAGGGGCAATGAGGTCCACATCATGTACATCACACATTTGTAGAGCTTAGGGTCAAAGGAAACAAACAGATTTAACTGTGAATAAACATTAATATTGAGGGTTTGAAAGGCTATCACCATCTTTTTACTGAGGTCAAGGAATCTAGACTCCCTAAGAAGCAGGGTGGTAAGGAAAGGAAAAACAGGCTTATATAATTGAAGATAGCAGGTTACCATTTTCTTTTCAACCTGTTTCATTATTTGAGCATACTAGCAACTCCAGAGAGAAAGTCTCCCCACCCACTTTGAACTGCTGAAGCAAGTGTGCTTAAAAGAAGGGAACACCTTTGGATTATTTCCTTTATCACCAGAAAATACACTTCTTGGTCATAAACACTAGAGACCACAAAGACTAGCATTCAGAGCAAAACTGTGGGGGGGAAAGTCTGCTTCTGTGCCAACAAAAAAAAAAAAGAAAAGAAAAGAAAAGAAAAGGCTAAAAAACTATTTAGGAATGAAAAACCACATCGAATTTTTAAATGCAGGTAACAGATTGCTAGAGGTTATAGGCTAATTCTAATATGTTGGATACTTGCTTTCTTGAGGGTAAGTAGGTGATGGGATATAACGGACAACCTTGGGACATTCTAACCAATAGTGTAAAGGCTGGGTTTCCAAGGTAACAGCACAATACATGCTCTAGACAACTATACTGAACCAATAGGGAAGAAAATAATTTAAAACAAAATAGTGCCAATGAAAGATATTACTCAACATGGTCATAATTCTATATAGAACCCTCACCCCTTTAAAATTAAATACTTTAAGAAGAAAATTTATAAATCTAACAACAACAAAAAACATATGTAGATCCTGGAAGCATCCATTGGGCTAAGAGGCAAGAAGTTAAAAGTGTATATACACTCTCCCTTTCTTAAAGATGACAAAATGAGGGCTTTCTGGGATTAAGTAACTTTTGCAAGGTTATGCAACTAACAAGTAGTAGAAATCACTTGACATAGCTGTTAAGACCAGTATCCGCACACTTCCACCAAGATGCCTCGACCTAGACCTGGGGCTGAAACATGTCAGGGGCCAAATGGGCACCTGTGTGAATGGAAATCCCCATTTGTTTCAGTAGCTGAAGTTCTGCCCCACCAATTCTGTTTAAAGCCTCTTTGCTGAACCTGACACGATTGGGTATACAGACCCAATAACTCAGGAAAAGGGTCAGGTTCTGGAACAGACTTGCAATTCATATACCTATAAATGGTGCTCTAAGCCATGGGTTTTGAATGTACTACAGATCATTAAAAGGTGAGAAGACCAATGAGCTAACACAGTCCTGGGAAATGTGGATAGTTAAGAGCTTCAAAGAGGGAGAAACCTTAGGGAAAAAACTTAGCTTCCAGAAAGAAGGATCTGAATGGTGGGAAGAAAACCAGAAGAAACTGGTTTTGTAGAAGTCTCCAGCGAGGGAGTGGTCAACTCTGTAAAATATTACAGAAAGGTCAAGTATTGTTGTATAATATTTATAGGTTATACAGTATTCATAAGATAAAGGCCAACTTCAGAAACAGTTCCAAACCTAAAAAAACAAACAACAAAACAAAACAAATAAACCCTCCAGATTGTAAGACTCCAGATTGTAAGACTCTATCTGACACAGAAGATAGGCCATGGAATATCTTTTTCCATCCTAACGTTTATAAAGAAACTGCCATACCCCTAAGTCTGGCAACAACTCAATTTCTACAGATAGGAAATGAGATCACATAAGTCTCTTCAGCTCTCATACATCATACATTCCAAGAATCCTAATCTTCCTCAACTTCAGTTCACAAAACCTCTATGTGTGTCTCACCAGAGCCCCCAGAGCCAACCTTTCATCTCCCGTGCAGCTCACCATCTTCTTCTTCCCTTGCTCTTCATTCCTACAGTGATGTCTGATAATAATAATGATGATGATGATATTATTAATAGTAACTCCCATTTATTGAGCACTTACTATATGCCAAATATCATGTTGAGTGCTCCATAGGACTTAATTTTAATCCTCAGAACAACAGGGTCAGAGACGTAAAGGAACTTGCCCAAGGCCACTAGAAGGAAGGAGCAGAGCCGGACTCCAGTCCATGTCTGTCTGGCACCCCAGCCTGGGCTCTCCACCACCGCCCCATACTCGGAAGCCCCGAAGGCACGCCACAGCCAGCTCTGTTGCCGATGGAGAGGGCGGCACAACAGCAGCCGACCCTGCGTGCCTGGCCCCCTTGCATAATGCCACGAGACACTGCTATCTTCCTCCGATGCTCTGATGTAGGCTAACAGGCATCTGCTGTACAGGCTACTGTACTTGCTTCATTCGCAAATAATAACTGTAAATGGCACTTTCACATCCTACCACTGGCATCAAAGCAAGCAAGTCTTCATCAAAGACTTCTCGATCATTTTATGAAATAAGGCACCAGGGGAGCCAGCCCCAGTGGACCTACAAACTTGTCTAGGCATGTCTGAATCCAAAAGGGAATACAACTTAGGACCCCAACTAAAATCTCTGACATGTATAAATCTGCTTGAAATCCCCTTAGGCAATGCTGAGTTGCAGAGAGACCTGAACTTTTAAAGAAAGAGAGACAAGGTTCCAAAACACACCTGTGGGACAAAGAGATGGACTGGGGGGTCCTGTAAACAAAGAACGTAGGCCCTAATCTTGGGACAGACTGGGAAAAATTGAAAAGGGTTTTTTTGTTTTTTTTTTTTAAGAAAGAGAGGTTTTCAAATGTTCAAGGAGCATTAAGTGCCCAAAAGAGAGATCGGCCCTGGAGAAAGAGTTGTTTAAAAGGGCAATTTAAGGTGACCTTTAAGTTAAAGCAAAGCTTTATCAACACAAAGCTTCAGCTAATCAGAGTTTACAACTTAATTGTGAAAATTCATTTGTTTTTTCTGATAAGAAGAATTAGGTAACTGACCTAGTCTCACTTTCACTTTGGCTACTCAGAAGTTTGGTGCTGAGTTTGAGGCTTAATTATAGCAATAATAATTACAATGTGTGTCTTCACTGACTGCATACTTACTTCTTTTTCCCTTTCTAGAAATTGTATGTTTACCCTATTTCTAAATTTTTATTTGTATTTACATTTAACCATTTAACAATATGTATACTTTGGGAGAAAAATTTTCATTATAGACAAATAATGGAAGATGACTGATATATGATGATACATTGATAGATACAGAGACACATAGATACATAAGTGATGACCTGATATCATTGACAAATTAGTATAAAATAGGAAGAAACTTGGCAGGCTGTGATGATTCATTGTGAGAATACAGGAGATTAAAGAATCAAAAAAGCCAAAAATGACTCTCAAGTACTTCAGCTCCAGGGGCTAGGGAGAAAATGGTATCAGTCAAGACTGCAAAATATATCCTGAGAGGGAAGGATAATGTGCTCAGTTTGTACATGTTCAGTTTGAAACCCTGGAAATATCCAGGAGGTAGTTAAATATATGAGTCTATGAGCTTGGAGAAATGTTCTGAACTGGATATATACTTTCTTGGTTTTTGTTTTATTTTTCCAGCAGCAGTAAAGAATGTAGTTTAACACAGGAATAAAGGCAGAATGTCCCCTTCTTCCTGGACTTAGCCCGAATAAGAGGAAGAAACAATTCAAGGACAGAATTCTCATTAACACCGGCATCGAAGGGGAAAACAAAATAGGAAATAGGCAAAAAGTTCTGAATGGAATCAGGAAAGTACAGAGTTTGGAAAATAAAGGGATCAGGGTGTTCAATGAAGCAGAGAGGTCCGGTAAGAAAATACTGAAATTACTAAAAAATTGGAGCAATCAGATTACTGATGACCTTATGAAAAGTAGTCCTAGTAACATGGTGGGAACAGAAACTACTCATTTGAGAAATATAGAAGAAAGGAAGGTGCAGAAGGCAAAAATCCCCACAGAAATCAGAGGATTTGAAGGGGGAGTTAAAAGCAGAGGGCGGTGGGACAGCTGGGTGACTCAGTCAGTTAAGCGTCTGCCTTCAGCTCAGGGCATGATGCCAGGGTCCGGAGTTCGAGTCCCACATAGGGCTCCTTATTCAGAAGGGAGCCTGCTGTTCCCCCTGTTTGTGCTCAGCCTCTCTCTCTCTCTCTTTCTGACTAATAACTGAATAAAAATCTTTAAAAGCAGGGGGAGGTTTGTGTGTTACCTTCTGGCTGGAAGTCTATATGGAGACCTGTGACAAGAGTTTAGAAAGGACGAAGGAAGGTAAAGGATTTCAGCCGCACACCCTCCAGCCTGGCACAGAGGAAGCACTAGAGGGCTCTCTGTTTTTCCCCCAAAGGGTACACAGAGGCACTGAGAGAACCAGTGGACCAGAAGTGGACCTGGGGTAAGGATGAGAAGGCCACAGAATAGAAGATCCAACCAAATGGAATCTGTGGCATTTGCCAGTGATTTACATGAATACCGGGTAGCTTCGCTAAGAACCAGACACAATCAGCTGCACCCCAGCCAACACCAACACCTGCCCAGGGGTAAGATCAGCTTAGGCACACTGCATTTAAAACTAGAAATGGCTCTGGGAAAACTCAGACCAAGAGCCCCTGCCTCCATGCCAGAGAGTCTGTTAGCATCCCCCTACACTGCAATTTTCTTGAAAAAGAGGAAAGGAGAGAACTGCTTTTAAGAAAGGGGAGAAATTTGGGCACCTGGGTGGCTCAGTTGTTAAGCGTCTGCCTTTGGTTCAGGTCATGATCTCAGGGTCCTGGGATAGAGCCCCATATCCGGCTCCCTGCTCAGTTGGAAGCCTGCTTCTTCCTCTCCCACTCCCCCTGCTCGTGTTCCCTCTATTGCTGTATCTCTCTCTATCAAATAAATAAAAAATCTTGGGGGAAAAAAAAAAGAAAGGGGAGAAATTGCCCTGATAAGGAGTATAACTTTGACTTGAATGACCATTTATCCAAACGATGACTCTGGAACAACATGAAAAATACTTTTAAAAGCTTTAAAAGACTCCATACTTCAAAAGGATAAACTTACAGTTTTGAAGGCTTTGTGTTCTGGTTTCATTTTTCCCACTACAAAGGCAATGGAGGTTAGAGTACAAAATGAGATCAATTATGAAAAATAAAAACACATTCTCATTTTTGCACACTCTAACTGTATTATATAAGTTTCCACTCTTCTGTGCCTGCAAACAAAATGTCCTTGGAAATATAGCTGGGATAATGGTAGGATTTGAGTTGAAGAAGGTGATGGTAAAATAGTTGCATGCATTTTTAATTAACATGAGGGCCTAACCAATAGGAAAGTAGAAGGTGGGGGTAAGGAGGGCCAGAGCATGTCATTTCAGATAGCAGAATCCTTGGAGTGGTAGGATCTTTTCTCATGAAGTTAAAAAAAAAAAAAAAAGTGGAATTATAGATGCCCTTTTGTAGAGAAGCAGAAAACATGACATCCTACAATTCTGTGGTTCTCTGCATTTGAAGGGATATAGCAGAAATGATAAATCCATGGAAAAGCCATTTGTTGGTACTGGTAAAGAAGTAGCAAGAGCATTCCATAAAGAAAGTGAGGATGCAGAAGAGCTGGTTTATGATGGAATAAAGTTTGAATAGGGTAAGCAGTGGAGTTGGGGTCCCTTTTTCATAATAAAATGCACAGATCATGATGGTAGGCAAGAAATGATTAAGTCTGGGACATAAGGGATGAGCTAATTTTGATGTTTCAAAGGGAATTGTGACATAAATGGCTTCAGTATGAATACAAGTTGAGGTCCCAGATATAGTTGGAGGCCTTGTGAAACCAGCAATATTTGATCTGATTTGAACTCACCAAGGTCAAAGCAGGCCAATCCTCAAGGATGGAGGCCTGGTCTGTGGGTTCTGAGGCTGATTCTGGTAAAGGTCCTAATTAGGCACTGATGCAAATTTCTGAGTAGAAATTCCAGGCCAGGGAGCAGTCTTTGCTCTCCTGAGCAGTCAGCCCATGCTAACTTCAACCCTTACTATCTGGTGGTAACAACCTCCCTCATGGACCAAAGCACATATGTTTTTCAAATCACCAACCCTTTCACCACCCAAAGTCTCTTTTAGTCTCTTTTCCCAGCAGACGCTGCTTTGTAAAATGTTACCTACTGTTGAGAGGCAGATATTGATCAGAAGAGGAAGTTAAGTGGTTAAGAGGTGGGAAAGTCATCAAAGTACCAAGCAGTCAATGCTGGGGAAACATCATAGATTATCAGCCAGAATTTCTAGAGAGCCAGCCCTGAGGGAGAAAGAACAAAACAAGAAGAACCAACTGGAAGACATGTGGAGTGGTTTGCATTCTTTTAAGCTCAAGAGTGACAGCAGGCAAGAACACAGACATTTTCCTGACGAGAGGCAAAAGTCCGCAAGTCAGTTATATGTGTTCTGCTCCTGGTTGCCTCCGCCTAATCATAACGACATTACACGAGGAAAATACAAATTAATAATCAGATGATAATTAGAGGCATGGTTACTCTTGGCCTTGTTAGCCTGAACCTGGAAGAAAGACTGGGGCAATGGTGCTCAACTTGGCTGCATGTTGGAATCACTTGGGAGATTTAAAAATGGTGCTCTTTCTAAGTTCCCCAGGTGATCCTAATGAGTACCCCAAGTTGAAAACAACTACTCTTGGGAGTATTCTGAGGGAAGTTTTTGCCAGAGATGAAGAAGGGGAAGAGTATGACTTTTATACAAAGGAGCTAACTTAAGCTTGTGCACACCAGAGTTTCTGAGTCCCATGGAAGCTTTCTTTCTCCTACTGGTCCAGGTCAAGTAAATAAATCATGCAGTTGCCTATTACATGGGTTCACCCGATGCGTACAACATATCACTGACAGGAAGGGAACTGGAGAACCCAGAATGAGAAATGATGGATGTTCACACTCCTGGCATCTAGGCCATGGGGCTGGGGCAGGGGGGCTATTGAAATATGGCTTCTCTCCCTGCCCATCTCATCTTTCCAGTGGACCAGGCTCACTCCAGGCGGGGAATATGCTAGAGCTTCCACATGGTGTAGTGGGTAAGCATTGATTTACTCATCTGTTCTGGTTTGAAGACATAAGATTAGTTCATGATAAAATAACCCACATCCCACCAGAAAGGTGCTGCCGAACTGAGACTCAATAAACACACTGAAGTTTCAGGGTCAGGAAAGGCAGTCAAAAATGATATGATATAGTTGGAAAATGAAGCTAAGGGCAAATATGCAAAGCTTTGTTCAAGATGAGATGTTCCTTCTGTTTCTAAAATTTGGAAAACAATCCCCTGACCCTGCTAGATCATATAAGGGCCTTAAGGACCAGATAACCTAGGAAGGAACAACTGGTCTCAGAGGAGACAATCACCTGCATGACACAGTCAAAGACCCACTTGCTAATTTAATGCCAGACTCGGGCCCCTCCACAATAACAGTGTTTGGCCACATTTCCAGTGCTCTTTCATTTTATGATTTGGTTTCTTATTTGTTTGTTTATAGTTGCTATTTATTCTTATCCTGGCAATGTGACTTATTATGTCAGATGTGTCCTTCTCTGCATGAAGGAAGAAAATTAGCTGTGAAGACTTCCTCTGACACCATGTCTAAATCATACAGAACTAAATTTTCAAGTATTCCAGATGAGACAAACTATTAAGCAAATATTACACACAAGAGGATTTAGGAAATTTACACATGGCTTTTAAACTGTGGCAGTATAAGTTATTTATATGAACTTCTGCCTTGGCCAAGATGACAATTTAATCCCTCAAAGAGCTGATATATGTGCAAGTGACCATCCCAGGACCTGGTGGGTAGCTAACAGCCATTAATGAAATATGAATCTAAGTCTTACCCTTATGAGTAAGCCATGGACATGATTCTAACAGAAATGAAAGTGGGAACATTTGGGGGAAGATAACTGTCCGCTTTAAAGTTAGCAATGCCAAAAAAGTCTGATGGTAGGTTTTCTCTAATGTGGTCTGGCTGTTTCAAGCACAGCTTCAAAGGCAGATGCTGGAATATATTCAGGAGATTGAATACAACCTACCGCTCTCCAATCTACCAGCCTCATGTCAGACAGCCTAATTCTGACCCTACCAGTATCACCTTTATTGATCTCACTTCCTATTTTACCTTTCCACTTTTGTGAGACTCTCAGTTCCAGACACTCCTGTCTCACTCCTCAATTGCATTTTACATTTCCACCTGATAGGTACTGACACCTGTGTAGTTCTGGTATTTGATAATGTACCTTACTTGGCTAAGTCTCGGAAAGCCTCATTATCTAAGAACTGGCCTCCCAACCAGCACTGATAAGGATCCGCTTCCCAGTACTGGACCAAATGACTTGAATCAGACACGTTCTGTAGACTTTAGACAGCAAATTTTTAAAGTTCTAAAAAGAGAAAACCATGTCCCATGCCAATTCCAAAATAAATAACAATAGTGATCAATAAGGATGGGAAACTCTTTAAAATAAAATTGTATTAATACACTTAAATATTATTTTTCCCTCTTTCTCTTCTTGATCTTTAAATGTTAGAGTACCCTGAGTTTGGTCCTTAGGCATTTCTCTTTTTTCACTGCACTCACCCTTTAAGTGATTGTATTGAATCTTGTGGCTTTATACTATTAATCCTCTGTTTACTTTCAAATTTATATCTACAGGCCAACCCCTTCCTCTGGGCTCCTATCTTATATATCCTGCACCTTGATATCTTCACTTGAAGATTTGTAAATATTTCAAACATGACATATCTACACTTGAATTCTTGATTTCCCCTCCAAAGATGACTCTTTCTTTCAGTCTTCCCCATCTCAGTGGATGACACCACCATCCACCATGTTGGAAGGAAGAGAAAAAGGCAGGCAGGAGGGAAGAAAGGAAGAAAGGAAGAAGGAAGGAAGACAAGAAGGTAGTAGGTAGATAAAGAGAGAAAGGGGTTGGGGAGACAACCAGTTAATAGGAGTATAATGTGGTATTGAGAAGTATGTAAGCAGAAACAAAATTTTAAATAGAATTTTGGTGCACAAAGCACTTTCAAAGACTGCCTTAGGGAATTGTTTATGCTTTATTTATTGATCCAGATTTTAAACTAAAGTTTAAGAGAGACAGGCATCACAGAGGTCAACACTTTAAAAAATGGATCATAGGGTCAGCAATGCCATTTTAAAATGTCTCTCTGATCTAACATGCAATCAAGCCCATTGATATTCTGCTAAAGTAAAAAAAAAAAAAAAGAAAAAAACAAAGAACCCTACAGAAAACAATTACTAGTTGTTTTTGAAATATGATTGTCAAGATACAAAGACTAAGTAAAGTCTAGAATAATAGTTTACATTAAGTATAGTAGGTTTAGGGTGCAGCCATTTGTGCAATATTGTCTAAATGCATGTTGGGTGATGTTTGCTTAATTGAAGGCAGGTTTCAAAACCAAATTTAATGAATGAACAGCTCCAAATCTGGATTAAAAAATGTGCTAAGAAAAAAGAAAGACAAGGAAGAATCTCCAACACCTTTCCCTTATCCCTCTCTTCACGGGTGTATAATCATCACTGAATGCATATCCTTGCTCATGAATTTAATCCCACATGATCAACATTTGGCTATGATTAGCATTTCTACCACCGGTATATCAAGACAACAATGGAGCAACTTAATTCTCTTAACTGCCTCCATGCACCATCAATCAAGTCTGCATATATTTATTGGGTGTCCTCTGGTACAAGACCTTGTGCTCTGTCCTGCAAAACACTTCTCTAACTTCATCTTTGCCTAGAAGTTGGCCCTCTTCGGTATTGTTATTACTATTACTATCATCATCATTATCATCATCATCATCACTTATTAACTTTTAACTAAAAATCTGCTACAGAGCATGAGTTTTATCAGAACACACATTTTAAAGGAGAGAATAAACTATTTGAGAGCATAATTAAGGCTTGAAAGTGGTGCTTTGCTCACCTCCTTTCATTTCAGAGATATTTTTCTTCCTTCTTTTTTGCTCCGTCATGCTGACTCCAGCAGTTTCACCATATACCACAGACTAATGGTTGTGGGACTGCCGCCAGTTACCCTGTAGACATGTGCTTCCCATCGGCTTATCTTTACTCATTATTCTGTTCTTAATATCATTGTGCAAAGAATCTGAAGATTATGAAATAACAAGGTTTTCCAATATGTTGCTGTGTTTAAACATGTGATAAATTAACAAGGGGATAGTGCAATGAAAGCATTTGCATTTAATTTTCATTCAAGGCACAGAGCTAATACAGCATGAGAGAGAAAGCCATTTGGTTTATTCTCAAGAGTTTGGGTGAGCACAAAACTAAATAAAGCTGAACCACAACATGGTAGGATTTATTAAAACTGCATGACCAAACAGTAACACCCTCAACCGTGAACCAAACTTCTTTCATCCCCTCTTCACAAATTGTCACAGCAGAGATGCAAGATTTCCATATATCTAGCAAAATATCACAATGAGAAAGCATTCTGTATGCCAGTGTCCCCTAGATACATATCTGTTAAGCAAAGTTTTAATTAAGAAAAAAGGTTAATGAGAGTTACACAAGAAAAGAAGAGGAGAAATTGTGATCTTATATCAGTTTTTTCATATATCATCTTGGTCAATTCACATATTTTGCAATGTCCCTTTTGCCATTTGTAAAAATATTACAATAAAATAAAGCTATCTTCCATGGTGAAAATGAGAGGTTTTCTGAGGTGACACTTATACAGCATATTTAACTTTTTAAAGAGCTGTTTAAAAAGAAGTATAAGAAGAATAAAGTGGTTTTTCAATTATGTATTAATAATTCAATTGGAAAATCAACATTTCTGTAGATAGTTTGTATGGGATTTGTTGGATAGATATTGCTGTTTTGCTAGAACTAGGCACATGTCCAAGAACAGAGATTTAAATCTTAAATATGAAACACTCCTTTGTTGTGTTTTTCTCATTTTTGCAAAGCTCATTTTGTGGCTTTAAAAGTATTTGCTTAAGGGATACTATCCTCAGAAACTATAACCAAGAAGTTGCCAACTTAATATTATTTGAGGGGATACCAAAAATACCCTTGCAAAAGAAGTCTCCCCATTTCCTCCTTGATGCCTGAAATCTAACAATTGTGATTCACTCAGTTGTATTGATGGTTGACATCTTCCTATAGGTGAGGAAGGAAGGAAGAAGGTATGATTACTCAAATACCACAAGATCACTGCACTGTACTATCATTCAGCCTATATTTCTCCATGTTATTCACAAAGATATTCTGATGTTTTCAAATGGTTTACTGAAACCTAGCTGTATCATCACTATACCATGTGTTCCCAAACTTATTGAAAGGAGATTTCTTGCAAAGTCCTTGGATGAAGCTGAAAGGATGTTGGCACCTGGGGTTTTGAGCAGAGCAGAGGAAAGAAAGCAATGCCATCCACTATACTCCCCCATACACTAGATATCCTGGGAACCCACAAAGAGAAAAATCAGATTGCCTTTTAGTGACCACTCTGCTTCTAAATGCTCATGAATTATATTTTGGAAAATCCTTTTTAGAATTTAACCATACATTTCCCTCTTTAAAAAAAAGGACATTGACCCATCATAGACATACTCTCTTTCTCCATATCTCTCCTTCTCTCACTCTCTCATTTTCAGTGGTCACTTAGAATTTCAAAGAGTTCTAAAATAAACCTAAAAAGTTTCTTCAGCATCCTTAGACCTAAATTGTTAAGGCTTTAACATCTGAATTCATCTAAAGTAGGCTGTTGTTTTCTCTCTACATCTTAATCTACAATAAACTATATTCTTCATGTGTTTAATAAGTACTTTCCCATTTTAAGATCACTGTTTATGTTAGAGAAAATAGAAACAAAACAGGAGTGAAATAGCTCTGCCTTCTTTTACCAACTATTATCATCTCTTAACATAACCAGTTTCCTCCAAATTGAGGAGGAGAAATGAGGTCTTAATAAATCTTATAGGAGGGGTGCCTGGGTGGCTCAGTCAGTTAAGCAACTGCCTTCAGCTCAGGTCATGATCTCAGGGTCCTGGGATCAAGCCTGGCATTGGGCTCCCTGCTCGGCGGGAGGCCTGCTTCTCTCTCTCCCATCCCCCCTGCTTGTGTTCCCTCTCTCACTGTCTCTCTGTCAAACAAATAAATAAAATCTTTAAAAAAAAAATAAATAAATCTTATAGTATTAATTGAGTCATTCAACTATATGCACATATTAATTTGATTTTTAAATGTTCATCAATAAGGTAATAAAAAAGAAGTAGTGGCCCCAATTTTACATCATTCTGAAGGCACAGATCCTATTATTTGGAGAAAAATATTTTCCTTGAAATCCAAGTTCTGGGCACAAAAGAATAATAGGAAATTTTCTAAAATTATCATGATGACTGTAACTTCTCAGGTCTCATTCAAAATTATTTTATGTAAAAAAGTACTGCTGTAACAGATACCTAAACACAAAGAGGGAGCTTTGGAACTGGGTAATAAATAGTGGATGCAAGAGTTTTGAGGTGCCAGAAATATGGATGTGAAGGGTGATTCTGGTGAAGTCTCAGATGACAATGGGAGCATATTATTGGAAATGAGAAAGCACAAGGGGCAGGGTCACCCTGCAGAGCCATGGGGGTGATGCTGCCAACCCAGGGGGCCTGGAAGGTGGGCCACTGAGCCAAAGAGGATTATTCTCAAGCCTTCAGATCCAGTGAAATTTGCCTTGCTAGGTGTTGGACTTGCTTGGAACCTATTACCCCTTCCTTCTTTCCTGTATCTTTCTTTCAAATGGAAATGTCTCTCCTCTGCCTGTCTCACTATTGTATTTTGGAAGCACATAACTTGTCCAGTTTCACAGGTTCACAACTGGAGAGGAATTTTGCTTCAGGATGAATCATACCTCAAGTCTCGTCCATATCTGACTTAGATGATATTTAGATGAGACTTAGTACTTTAAAACTGATGCTAAAATAAATTAGGACTTTAAGGGCTGTGGGTATGGAATGAATAGACTTTGCATGTGAGAAGGACTTGAGTTTTGGGGGTCTAGAAGTAGAATGCTCTGGACTGAGTTATGTCCCTCTCCAAATTCATATATTGAGGCCCCAAACCCCAATATGGTAGTATTAGGGATAGGCTTTTTGGAGGTAACTAGATTTTATTTTTTTTAAGATTTATTTATTTATTTGAGAGGGAGAGAGCGCGAGAGCGCGTGTGCACGCGCGCGTGCGTGTAGGAGTGAGAGGGGCAGAGGGATAGGGAGAAAAATTCCCAAGGAGACTTTGTGCTGAGCTGGAGCCCAACACCAGGCTGGATCCTGCGACCCTGAGATCACAACCTGAGCCAAAACCAAGAGTTGGATGCTTAACCAACCACACCATCTAGGTGTCCCTGGAGGTAGCTAGATTTAGTTGAGGTCATGAGGGTGAGGCCCTCTAAGAAGGAATACCTGAGAGCTTGTTTTGTTTCTCTCTTTCTCTCCATGCACTAAGGAAAGACCATGTGAAGACATATCATGAAGGTGGCTGTCTGCAACCCAAGGAGATAGCTCTCACTAACCAGACAGTGACCCAACCTGGCACCTTGAGGTTTGACCTCCAGCCTCTAGAACTGTGAGCAGTAAGTTCCTGTTGTTTAAGCTGCCTAGTCTATAGCATTTTGTTATGACAGCCCAAGCAGACTAACACAAGCACCAAAGTGTTATTTCTTGGGGTTCTTTTGCTTTTCCTCAAGAAAGAGAGATAAAAACTTAAAATGAGAGGGTTAAACAATAGTCAACGGTTGATAAAAAGAGATTCATTTATCCTTGAAATAAGTAAATTAAGTTTCCTTTACGACACAATAGTTACCTACAAATTACTAAACCATTTCTTTTTGTTATCAGCAGAAAAGTAAAAACTACAATACTAGTAGTGATTGCTTTTTCCCTTCACCAAAAGGACTTTTCATTTATCTCTGTCTCTCTAGCTTGTTCACAGTTCTCTGCGGCATGAAAATCTGATAAAACTCAGAAGGGATAGCAAAACTTAACTTCAGTATTTTCCTGCTGAGCGTGAGAGGGCTTTGCAGACCCTAGTAAGATGACAATCTAAGCTGTCGCATCAGAAAGGACACCTCACTTTATCCCCTCCTAAATTCCTATCTCTGTCAGGGCAGTAGCTCTAGAGAAGGTACTGGGGATTAAGAAATTTGAGGTAGGTTTTCCTTCATACTTAAAAAGATTATCTCTGAAAGTAAGTTCATTTGTTTCCTGCATCAGCTTTTCATAGATCATAAACCTTCATTAGAATCAGTTTCTTTTAAATCCCCTTAAGTTGGAGATCTTGAGGTATTGATAACTTACCCAAAAATGGACCATACTTAAATACTGTTAATCATTACATATGGAATAAATATATTGCCATGTAGCTTTCCCCACTCAGGTTTTCTTTTTTAAAGAAGATAGAATATTTTGGATATGGAAATACTGAACACCATGGGATTTTGTTGTGATTGTTTTTTAATTGCTTATGAAAGATTTCACATGATTTATGCATAAATAGCTTTGGATGCTTTCTAAAGGCTTAGTTCCAACATTATGGTTGTTCATTCATTGTCTTATGGATGGCTTTGGTACTATGGGGTCTCAACTAGGATGCAAAATCAGCTTTAGAAGAGATCTATGGTGATGTCCAATATGGTACAATGTTGAATACAGGTCAACTCAAGTGGACATGAGTTTAGGTGGGTCTTGAGCTGGAAGAAGGGGATTACTAAGTAGTTGTCGAGGCAAAAGGAAGTAAACAGAAATTCAGTTACCAAACCAAGAATCAAGATATGAACGTGGGCTTTGAAATAAGGCAGAAATTCACAAGGTCATGGTGGGGCTGGTATTAAGGAACCATCAAGTCAATTCACCTGCTTCTAAAACACAGGTCCTTGAATCACTCCTGTCTTAACTCAGGATTGACCACAGAACCCAGGTATAGCTAAGCCAACCGGAAATGTTAGGAAAGGAACATAGCACAGGTTGCAAAGCAAGCCCTGACTGCTCTAAGCTTTCATTCAGTGATTATCGGTCCCAAACTCTCAAATGAACACACACGTAAGGATTTAGTCTGAGCTCTGCTTAGCACCAAAACCAAAGGAGAACTTCATTTTACGCTCAAGAAAATATATAAAATATCTGTTCATGTATTTTATAAATGTATCGAGTGCCTACTCTTATGCTCAGCACTCTGCTGTGGATAAAGTGATGAACAAGTCAGAAAGTACTTGTACTACTGAGAGAATTCAAGAGATGGGGCTAGGAGGGAAAAGCAGAGGAGAGATCACACAGGGTGTATAGGCCAGTTTAAGAAGGTTTCTTGTAAAATTAGGGACTTTTAGATAGATCAGTGATTGGTTCTTAGTTTTTTTGTTTATTTCAGGAAATATCATTTGGCCACTGAGTGGAAAATAGATTGTAGGGGGCAAAAATAATAATGAGATAGCTTGAATTATTTAACTTAGCACACATTTGACATTTGGAGATTATTTCAATGATCCCAGTGAGAGGTGTTGGTGCCCCAGACTAGGATGAATATAATGGGATATCAAAAACATTCTATTTACATATTTAGAGGTAGAACTAAGAGGATTTGCTGCAAGATGGGTAAGTGAAGTAAGGAAAACAAAAGACAAATCCAAGTTTTTTGCCTAAACAATTGGGTGGATGGAGATATCACAGTCCAAGATGGAGAATAGTGGAGAAGTGGGTTTGGGAGAAAATAATGATGGGTTCCACCTGTAACATACAAAAGAGAGATGTTAGACATCCAGGAGATGGTTGGGACTAAAGAGAACTTAAAAGTATGTCCCAGTTTTCTTCCTTGTTCTAGTCTAACCTTGAAATGTCATTTAAATTTCTATTTATTCATCAGTAAAATAGATATTTTAAAAATATGTTTAAAATAGAATTTGCCACATATTTGTCAATGCTTTAAAATCCTTTTTAAAATCTCTTCCCCTAAGACGTGAAAATGTGACATGGAAAATCTTTGTTTTTATAAAAATAACTAGTGCAATGAACACAAAAACATAGTCTGTTTATAGACTTCTAGTTAAAAAGAGAGAAATCATAAAAATTATATCACTTAAAGCTAATACATATTTCTTATTATAAAATTAACTTGAAGTTATTGGACAGTTCTTTTTACTTGAGTTGAAAGCAAATTTTCACTTTAAGACAAAAATAGTTACTGCCAAAATTAGACAATTATGGATATATAGCAGAAAATAAACATTTGAAAACAGTCTGGCATATGCCTATGTCCCAAATTTATACACGCTCTGAATATTTCATACCTCCTCCTTAAGACAAATACAAAGTTTATGTCGAATTATTCTTTCTTTACAAAGGTGCCTCTACATTTAAGCCCAGATCTGATAATACATATACCTCCCATGTGTAATAATGAATATTCATATGAATCATGCCAAGGAGGCTATAAAAGAAATTACATCATTCTTTTTTTTCCCTTTTCTTGCCTCATGAGATTTTCCTCTAATTGACCACATAGAGATAAGAGTAGCCTGGTTGAGGCATGTTACTGGATTTGCCAAGATTGATTTAACTTTTCTAGCTCAGAGGCAGCGGCCTCCTCCCTTTCTTCCGCCTGTTCATTGACCCATTGTAGAAAAGTAGGCTCCTACCCAGTGCCTGAGACAACGAAGATCAGCTTTCACATCTCCCATGCGGAAAATGGTACCATTTATATTGATCAGTACTGAGTGAAATATAGTACTCTAGAAAGCTAAAAACCCCTCTTATGCCGGTAAGGATGTTCGGCAGTGTTTGAATAAGTGTGAGGGAGCATGAAAAATGTTAACACGAAGAAATGCCTGCCCCTAATCATGTGGCAGCCATCACAGAGAACTCGCGAGATTTAACTTACCACACACTTGACTCAAGGGAATTCTCCATTCACCTTCATTTATCACACGATGAAGCCACTTCATCACACATTATGAGCATGCGTTCCTTAGTCTCTCTTTTTCTGTGACTAAAAAGGTATTTCTTTCTTCTTGGTAAAGAAAACAGAGATTCTTTTGAATAATATGTCCACACTTACTTTTCTCTTGCTGTAAAATGTACTGTGTTTGTTTACATATTAACCTGAAAAAAGAAATTTCTGGGGGGAAAGTATTGTTATGTCTAAGAATAACATTCAGATATATTCCTGCTTCTAAAGTTTCTAAATTATTTAGGGAGTCAAATTTTAATAACCAGAAATACTCCAAAACTCAAAGTCCTATTTTAATAGAACTAATTTTTTTCTAAATATTGAATTAAAACTGTACTGGTATTACACACAATCACAATGATGAGGTTAGAGAGATTTCCCCATTGTCCTTGTCAGGATAGATCACAGGGAAGTTTATAAGACTCAACATTTTACTGTATCTTAGAGTGGCCTGAGGCCCTGAATAGCAAACAAAGCTTTTCTGTTTACAGAACATATCAAGTTGCACGGTTATCTTTGTGGTCCCAGGGACCAAAATGGTGGGGGGAAGTGGTACAGGGATGATATGGGGCAATTTTCCACCCCACCTTCTTTCTCAATCACCTACATCCACCTCTCTCTTTCGCTTTCACACTACAGTCTCACCTTAAATAATCTCATTCATTCCTAAAGATTCACCTGCTTCCTGGGGTGCCTGGGTGGCTCAGTCAGTTAAGCATCTGCCTTTGGCTCAGGTCATGGTTTCAGGGTCTTGGGATTGAGCCCCATGTCGGGCTCCCTGCTCAGCAAGGAGTCTGGTTCTCCCTCTCCCTCTCCCTCTGCCTGCTGCTCAAACTGCTTGTGTGATTGCTTGCTCTCTTTCTCAAATAAATAAATAAATAAATAAATAAAATCTTAAAAAAAGAAAAAGATTTATCTGCTGTCTATGTCTTGATTCCCAAATGTGTATCTCCAGATCTTTTTCCTGCATTCCAAGCCCATATATCTGACAATCTACAGCTCACCTCAACCTGGATCTCCACAGGCAGCACCAACTTAACTTCACCAAAATGGAACTCATTGTCTTTCTCTCTCCAAACCCTTCTGCTCCTGTATTCTCTATGACATACAACATGCCACACCTCATAGAAACCCAGGAGTCATCCCAGACTCCAAACCCTTCCTCCACCCACCTCTATTGTCTGACTGCATCTTGTTGGTTTGAAATTCTTAACATCTCTCGTATCCAACCCCTTACTAAACTACAATCATAGGATTTATATCTATGGATACAATTAGGCATAAAGAAGAATGTGGCCATATCCACTTGGGGGCAAAGGAGGTTGGGAATGCCATCATGGAGGGGGTGATCCTTCAGCTAGGGCTTAAAAGGAGGTAGGTATGGAGGCCATTCCAGGCAGTGGTGGCAACATAACAAAGGGTTGGACAAAACAAAATTACAAGCCTTTCATTATGACTAGGACGTAAAGCTGAGTACAATGGGGAAAACCTGGCAAGAGGGGAAGGTGAATCGGTAAGCAGGGCCTCGGTAGTGTAGGTTATTCCAGGGACTTAAGCAGAGGAACAATATGATCAGACCTGACTTTTAGAAAGCTCTCTGGCGCAGGATGGAGGGTAGATGAGACAGGCACAAGGCTAGAAGAGAAGGTTGTTCTATAATCCCTGTAACAGGAAGACCCGTCTAAACTACAAGGGATAACAGAAAGAGGCTGTGTTGAAAACCTGTGGTCTGAAGAGTAAAAGTATGGCCCACACAGTCCTTGGCGATATGACCTCTGAGCAGCTAGTTTACCTCTTCTCTCTCCACCCTGTGCCTGGCCCTCCACCTCCAGCCATAGTAACTGCTTGTGGTTTCCCACACACACTGAGTGTGCTCTTTTTTACCTCTGTGCCCTCTGCTCTATATATTTGCCCTTCCCCCTACACTTTTCCGTAAATGAGCAGCCATTACCTCTTCTAAAAAAACTCTGATTCCCCCTCAAATCCTAAGCTTCCTTCCCGCCCCAGTTCATCCTATGTCCTACCTTCCTGGGTGATCAGAATCTTCCCTTGTTTTCCCACACCATGATGATCCTCTGAACATTAACTGCACTCCTTTTCTGATTCAATTACTCAGTGCTTAACACGTACGAGCTTGTCTTTTTAATGTACTTTTCATCTGGATGGTTTTTAGTTCTTAGCTCCACAATTAAATTCCAAACCCCTGAGGGCAAAGTCAATGCCTTCCTGGTATTTGTTTGTTTGTTTGTTTGTTATTATAGGGGAGGGAAAATACATCTATCATAGCTTCTCAGCCTTTTGGCTAAGATCAAGTGAAGATATATCTATCATCATACCTGGCTACACATTGTACTTAGCAAATAGTTTAAAAATGCTTATTGCCTTAATTATCTTTTCTCTCTCTCTTTCACACATACACACACACCCACATTTTTAACTCTCTTAATTGTATTGGATATTTGATGTCGTTGTAGTCCATGTCACACGAGTAGATTACAGGTAAGATCGTGTTATAAAGAAATTCTTTCCCATTCTTTCATCGACATGTGTCCAAAAGTTTGTGCAGGGTCTAGAATGGACATATGCTATACTGCTATGCACTGAAGTGTGTCTTCCCCAAATTTCTACGTCAAAGCCCCAACCCCCATTGTGACTGTACTTGGAGATGGGCTTTTAGGAGATGATTAAGGTTAAAAGAAGTCATAAAGCTAAAGTCCTAATCTGATAGGATTGAAGATATAAGAAGAGGAAAATTTTCTTTCTCCCTACACACACATGTTCCAAGAAAAGGCAGTGGGAAGGCACAGTGAGAAGGGGGACACCTGCAGGCCAGGAAGAGAGCTCTCACCAGAACCTGACCATGCTGACACCCTGATCTCAGACTTCTAGCCTCCTGAACTGTAAGAAGACAAACATCTTTTGTTTAAACCACCTGGTCTATAGGATTTTGTTATGGCAACCCGAGCTGACTAATACACATACCAAAGTTAGGGCTGTCAGAAAGTTTCAGTGCTAGGCATTCCAGATCATGTAGAGCTTCTAAGGCTCCTCAAGAGGAGTCCATTTGAAAAATAATCTTCGATGTTAAATGCCATCACACTTTCCTCAATCTGGCAATTCACAGCTTATACATTCAACACAGATAACAATAGATGATATGGTCTTAGCTGAGAAAAGGAAAATTTTAAGTGTAAACTCTCAGGTAGTAGTTAATGAAAATGCTTGAGAAAAAAAAATGAAAGAAAATTCTTGATAAGACAGTTAATTCAAATGCACTCTTTCCTTGAAGGTCAGACTGTGGTTTCATTCTACCTAAATGATGGCAATCAATTCCCAGTGGGTTATTAAATAGGACATTTAGTTACGTTCAAGATATTGGAAAAGAGGCCATAGTTCTCATGGAATAGCATCACAGATATCTAAGACCACACAGAAAATGAATGATTTTGGAAAGCCAGGACTCTATTTCAGCACAAATTAAAACTATTCTCTTGGGTGTACCCACAGAGAAAAAGAACATGAAAGGAAAGACATCTTAAAAGTTTTCTTCCTAGCGTGCCTGGGTGGCTCAGTCATTAAGTGTCTGCCTTTGGCTCAGGTCATGATCCCAGGGTCCTGGGATCGAGCCCCGCATTGAGTTCCCCACTGGGTGGAAAGCCTGCTTCTCCCTCTCCCACTGCCCCTGCTTGTGTTCCCTCTCTAGCTGTGTCTCTCTCTGTCAAATAAATAAATAGATCTTTAAAAAGAAAAAAAGTTTTCTTCCTATGGACCAAATAAATTCTTGGTATACTTGTTGAATTTCTAGTGCAAAGGTGTGGTAGATGTTATCTAGCCAAAGGGAACAGAAATGCTTTCTACAATACTCCCTCCCATCAGATAGTGCAGTAGCCTTCTCTTGAATATGCCCACGACAGTCAAACTCCTTAACATCCATCGTTGAACACTAAATCGTAGGATCTTAAGTTTAACCAAATCATGCTTAAAAATGAAAAGAACCTTCTTTTGCAAATTCCTCTGAAGCAGGATAAATTATGATAATTTTGTGGCTGTTACATCTCCACAAAGGCCCTTCAAATATTTAGAGAGTGCAATAAAAGTCATGCCCAGGTTAAACATAGCCTATTCCTTCTCTGCCCTCTTGGTCCAACTCCTTTGTATACATACTTATGTTAATTTTTTGGTTTTATTACAGTGAGGAAAAATTAAGCCTCTAAATTATCACTTTAATATATAAGACTACAAAAGTGATTAATAGCTTTTAAAAGTATTGCCAGTAGAGCTCAGCCCCTTTTTTAAAAAGTAAATTTGCAAAGAAAAATTAGAAATATGCCATGGGCTACCATGGGAGAAGGGAGAGTCTCACTTTCTCTTTAGAGCTTCCCTTGATCACTAATTACTCAGATCAGCTACAGAACAACTCAACCTGAGGGGTGGGAACAGGGGAAAGAATGAAGATCCCCTGCAAAATGAACACATGAGTTTACTGTCCCACGGGATTCTCAAAGGAGTCCAGGAACTGAAAAAGGTTAAGAATCACTGAGAGAAAAAGTCTTCAATAAACCTGAGACTCTAGAATAAAAAGGGTTAAATGTATTAAGTATCACCAAGTTGGTTTAGGAATAGAAATAAGGAGATTTCATTGGACTTTCAACCTCTGTAGACAATGGAAGGTGTTTGTTCGGTTAACTGTTCTAAAAACGACTTCCTGACAAGCAGTGGGCTGCAATACTTGCTCACAATAGTCTACATTTCCCACACAAGCCACTGAGAAAATCCTGATTTCCGTGGACTGTTTCTGAGGAGTGCCATTTTTTACACTCAAGAAAAGGAGTGGGAGGGAGGAGGAAAACACTGCTTTCAATTCTCTTACAATCTATTTTTAACACGCCCAAGGTTTTGAGCTATTAATGTAAGGAGGCTAGATTCAAAAACAAAACAGTAGGGCAGTAAAGGTCCAGCGTGGAGGGAGTGATGCTGATTCCTTTAGGACGCCAACAGCTGTTTCAATATCACATGGATGTTTACAATAATCATCACCATACATTTAATCGGAGGAAATCTTGATAAAAAGCAAATATGTCACATGAATGGGTTAGCTTTTCCCCTGATATTATTTTTTCATGGTCTATTGTGGTGTTTCATAACTCTCTGCTGCCCATCCACTGAATTTTATTTTTTACATGCTTATCAGGAGAAATTTCTCAATCCTCTACCCTAGTGGTGCTCTAGAATTTGTTTTTTGTTTTTTTCATGAAACAATTAAATCTATAGATTTGATCACCATAGTTGGGATTCGGGAATGGTACTGCCTGCTACAACAGTCAGAGAATAGCTTAAGCTAGTGTAGCATCATTTAAGTTCAAGATGCACCAAATTTTATGACACTGTAGTATACACATAGTAATGCTCTGACACTAAATTTCAAAATGACAATGCAATCAACAGCCATGACTTAGTGGAAAGCTGAAAACCTTAGGCATATTAGTTTTTAATTATTTTTTGCAAGTTCTCCCTCTCTTCATTTTCCAGAAGGCCAGCATGCCAGCCTTCCTACTGGTTAACTAAACAGGTATGAATTATGAAAATTATAATAGTAGTAAAATAGTAATAGAAAAATATAAGCATATAAAAGTAGTAGTAATAGTATAATAGTGGTAGTAGCAACAGAATAATACCAGCTGAATCTGTTAAACATTCAATGATGCTCCAATACTGAGTACTTTAGAAAAGACATCTCATTTAATCCTTAGTTTGTTTGTTTTTTTCCACTTACAGATGATAAAAGTGAGGTTCAGGAAAGTTAATTACTTGATAAGGCAATACTGCTAGTAAGTGGTAGAGCTGAAATTCAAATCACATTCATCTTACTCCAAGTCCCCATGTTCTTAACTCCTATGATACTACTTTTAACCATAGTCCTGGTATACCCTGTGAATCACAAAAAATTTCTATCAAGCAAGATAAAACACTTTCTTAGAAAAACTTACCTGGCACTGGGACTCAGAATTTACTGCTCAGCCTCTCTAGTCTTCCAAATGAGGTGAAGAAGGAGGGAAAAAAGAGGGTAGGTGAATGGAGAAAATACATCATCCAATGGCTCTCATTCTGCATAGTCAGTGTCTTCTTTTTTTCATGGTCATCTTAGTCTTGAAGCTATCATCCAGTCTAGGAGAAGAAACTTTATGCAATTAATCCAGCTCCTCTGAAAGGAGTTTAATAATACCAAACCATCCTACTAGTATGGTTACTGCTATGATTGTATCAGCATACTGACTGGTACCCTATAGAATAGAATAATGACATTTCTTAACCAGGGTTTATTTATTAGACTCTTTAATGTACCTGTATCATAACTGTATAGGTATAATAAAATAATTCATTAAAATGTCTTAAAAGAGGCATAACTTGAATTTGTCTTAAAGTTCAAAAATAACTAGAAATGGAAATAACTGGCAACTCTTTAACATGAAAGAAAGGATGATTTTTAAAAAATGAAAGTTAGGGGCACCTGGGTGGCTCAATTGGTTAAGTGTTTGACTTCTGCTCAGGTCATGATCCCAGGTCCTGGGATTGAGCCCCACATCAGGCTTTCTGCTCAGCGGGAAGTCTGCTTCTCTCTCTCTCTCTCCCTCTGCCCCTCCACCCCACTTGTGTTCTCTCTCTCTCAAATAAATAAATAAAGTCTAAAAAAAAATGAATGTTGCTCAGATTCGTACAGAAACATGGAACAGATGTCTGGGTTGTGAGTCTCAGTTACACCCAGTCTGCCCCCAGATTCTGGTTGTTATACCCAGACTCAATTCTCAACTCTCAGTTACTCCACTTTCTCTTCTTGACCCACTTCCCTTCTGTTTTGAACCATCTTCTGCCTACAGATCCTATGCTAGGACAAAATTATGATTACTGATAAATGGACAATCTCAACAATATTAAAATAAGCAGGAAAAAAACACCCCTGCAATGTCTATGTCTAGTCAAAATAATTTTTAAAAGTTGTTTTATTTTTATTAAATAAATCCCATATACTTATTTTGAATAATTTAAAAAATACAGAAAATATAAAGAAAAATCAGCCATATTCACAGAAACTGGAGATAACCACTATCAATTTTTTCTGTACTTCTTTTTGATATTTTTCTATATATATATATTAATTCATTCATTCATTTAATAAAAATTATTGAATACCTACTGTGTGCCAGGCAATGTTCTCGTTGTTGAGGATACAGCAGTAAAAAAACAGGCAAAAAATTTCTACCTCATGAAGCTTATATTCTAGTTGAGGAAGACAGATGATAAACCCCCCAAATGAGTAAATCATACGGAATATTGGAAGATGGCAAGTACTATGGAGAAAAATATACCAGAGAAGAGGGATAGGGTGTATTGATTGTTATTTTAATTAGGGTAAGTCAGTCACTAAGAAGGTGGCATTTTAGCAAAAGGGTAAGAGACAAAGCATTTCAGGTATTTCATAGAACAACCTCAAACTAACATGAAATGAAAAAATAAGTCTTTATTTCTTGCTCAGTTTTGTTGGTGACCTGTGGTAGCTTTGTTTCAGGTAGCCATCATTGGAGTGTTTCTCCTCTATATATCTCTTATTCTTCTCCTGAGATCAGTGGGATTATTGGGCGCTTGTCCTTTTCATGATAATGGCTGAAGCCCAAAAGGCAAAAGCTACAACTCAAGCATATTTTAAGCATTGGCTTGCACCATGCCTGCTAACAGATCACTTGCCAAAACAAGTCATATGGCCAAGCCCAAGGTTTAAGTGCAGAGTACTCATATGGAAAGGTAAAGATAAGGGGAAAAAAGTGAATCATTTTAAACAGTAAGCTAATATATGACAATCCTTCTTATTTTGTTTACAAATATTCATATTCCTCTCATATACAAGTAATACTTGCACCCCACCCAAATCTCATCCATTGATAACATTAAACTCCAAGTCCAGGATCTCATGATCTACAACAGGTCTACATGTGCCTCCTCTTGATTCAGACCCATGATCTAAACAGACAGATTATCTCTCTTATCTCATCCAAAATATACTAATGGAACAAGGACTGTATAACCACAATAAATGGTCCCATTGGGAAAAAGGGAGACTTATGAGGCACATGGCAATCAACAGTCCATTAGCAATTCTTGAAAGCCCATATAGGTGTATTGCCATGTCCTTCTGAGGGAAGATGTTGCTTGATTTGGCCTAAATCCCAATTCCTGGAAGTTTCTGCCTAGTCTGTTAGTCTTGAAAACTGTTGACAAAGCCCTCTGTGGATGAGGTTGAGATCTTTTCTTTTACATTCTCTTTCTTGGCCACTTCTCAAAAGGACATTGGAGAACACACCATTCTTGAATCCTGAGTCGCTTTCTCAGTCTGCTTCCTGCCTACAGAAAGTTGAGAGGTGACTTTTGCATCTCACATAGTCTTAGTCCCTTTTAATTCAGGCTGAGGTTATTTTGCCAATACAACTTTCTCCAAGATCTATGTTTTTGATTCCAAAAAGGCCATTTGTCAAAAATCACATCCACAGTTCTTTTTGAGACACATCTTTCTTTCTAGACTCAATTGTATGTATTTCAGGCACATCAGCTTCTGTGAAGCATACTTAATGCAATATAATAATAACCATTTATTTCTCAATCATAAGTTTACAGGTCATTGAAGCAGCTCTGCTTCATTGTGCAGATTCACATTATGGGGAAGCTGGGGTGGCTCTACTCTATGTATCCTTTATTCTCCTCCTGGGACCAGCAGGCTATTTAGAGGTCATATTTTGCTCATGGCAATGGAAGAAGTATAAGCAAGGCTTCCAAGTGAAACCTGAAAGGGAATGAGAGGGTACAAAAGGCATGCGGGTACTTAACCTCCTTAGCCCAGATTTGGCAAATCACTTCAGCTCCTGTTCCATTTCACCAAAACTAGTGATGTGGCCTACATAGCTGCAAAGGAACTGAGAAATCCCTGGCTGGGAAACTGCTTCCCAACAACTCTACACTGGGAAAAGGAGCTCAGATCTTTGGAACTTCATGAGCCTTTTCTGCCACAATGGAGAAAGGTTTCACTACCTAGCCTTATATAGGAAAACATGTAATAAAATATGTAAGGTATGATGTCACTTCCATGATCTATACAGAGAGCTCAACTGTGTATGTAGTTCTAGATCTAAATGAATTGGGGAAAAAAATCTGGAATTATATATTAATGCTGTTATCAATGCATAATGAGGCTTCAGGTAGTTTATTTTTTCACATTATACAAATATGAAAGATTTATGCTTTTCAAAATTAAGTATAATTTTTGTGATGAGAAAATAATAAGGTACTATAAAAAGCTCAATTTTCTTTTTTCTTTTTTTAAATTTTTATTTATTTATTTTTTAAAGATTTTATTTATTTATTTGACAGAGAGAGAGAGAGAGACAGCAAGAGAAGGAACGCAAGTAGGGGGAGTGGGAGAAGGAGAAGCAGGCTTCCCCCGGAGGAGGGAGCCCCATGCAGGGCTCGATCCCAGGACCCTGGGATCATGACCTGAGCCAAAGGCAGATGCTTAACGACTGAGCCACCCAGGGCCCCCAATTCTCTTTTTTAGAGCATGGTGACATTTGCTGCTTTCTCTGAACATCTATAGTAAAGCAATGGTCATTTTTTTTTTTTTTTTTACTTTTTCCTTAAAAAAATTCATTCTGAAAAAAAAAGTACCCATTTTTAATTTCTGTCACCTCTTTGGGAAAGATGATCATGTTTGATTTTTTGCTCTGCCACTGACCTTGGTTATTCTTTTGGAAAATTCTCACAAAACCCTACATTTCTCTGGATATATTGGTAGTTGAGGGCATTAACTTTTGGTACACAGAAAGAGCAGGGATAATAGGTTTTTTCCCTGTCATTTTATAAGGAACTATTTCAGGTGGCCTTGGTATCAAGTCCTATGTCAGCAGATATGTTCCCAAGAGACAGAAGAGTTCAAGGCACATGGAAATTAATGTTCTAATCTTTCACTGGTAGGTCTCTATTCTGAATAGATTCGCATTGACAAATAGCCACTGTCATCTTACATTTGGTCATCTTTACTCACAAAAGAGACAGAATGTGTACTGCCCACTTAAGTTTTTTCTCATGAGGGTAATTTGTAAACTATACTAAAAGTATTTCCTTTATGAATGATTTCTTAGCAGTAGTGAAACTGAAGGCTTCAATCACCAGAAGCCTAAAAAAATAATGAGTTTTTTGGTTTTATTCTGTATTTGTCTATTTCTAATTTTTTAGACCCAGTCTTATTCTTCTGTCCCAGAACCCTTGCCAATGATCTCCTATAAGAATAATTCTTTACAGAGTATTATAAAGTGTGGGGGTAGGGCAGGTAGGGGTATAAAACAAATTAGCAGCAGTCCATTTCCTCAAGGAAGTTAACATCTAACTGGGAAAATAAAGCATATGTAGAAAATTACTTAGAAATTTTAATAATATCATTATCAATATGGTCACATTCCATGTGATACAAAAGCAAGAAATCTCCTTCACAGAGCTCCCAGTTTCCCTCTGAATTATTCAAAATCTTGGAGGTTCACATAGTACAAAAGGATATCTGTCTCCCTTCTCTTCCCTACTGGAGAGATCATTTATATCTGCAACACACATAGTGCCTAATAATGTAGTCTCCAGAGCAAGACTGCCTGGGTTTGAATTCTAGTTCTATCACTTTCTAGATTGAGTAATTTTCTACCTCTCTTGGCTTCAGAGCTTTACCTGTCGAATGTATAGTGAGAATTAAATAAGTTAATTCACATAAGAGCTAAGAACAGTGCATCATAGTAAATGCATAATGAATGTCAACTATCGACAGGTTGCTTCTAGCTGCCAAATGGTGTTATTGTTGAAAACTCGTCCTCCCAAGTCTGACAGATGAAGCTGCCTACTCTACAGTGATCCACCATGCAGCTGTTACCATGCAGATCACCTCAGTTCTCCAGTGTAGGACTATCCTACTGTCTCCAAGGAGCTAAGATTAGCAAAGGATGTCCCACACTTGGGCATCCAGGGTTGTAGCTTTGACTTATCAGCTCTTTAAAGATAACTCCCAGTCACCTCACAGAACAATAGCCAGTATCCACATTGCTTGATTAGAAGTGGATCAGTTGGTTACCCTTCAAACTACTACAAGTGATCCATTCAGAGAATGCATACAGCTTTTTTTTTTTTTAATCACCAATTCATGACACATGAAGGATGTGATGATAACCCTCTTTCCCTGGAAAACAGGGTTACTCACAAATCCTGACAGAAGATCACTATCTCATTCAGGCTAGGGAGACTTCAGAATGGGGCTGTCTTCTGTGATGCAAAGGTGACTACTCCCTAAAGAAGTCTCCCTAAAGATACCCCTTTAAGCACCCATACCTTCATTTACGGAGTGAGAAGCAACTAGGTGGACTGTCTTTGATGATTCTACCATTGTGTTCCCTCTCATGAAAACAAACAAAAACCCCACAAAACTCACATTTAATCTCTAGTGAGGCATATCACTATCATAAGAAAAAACATTTATTTATTAAGTACTTATAATTTATTAGCAACATGTTAAGTACTTCACAGGTGTCATCTCAGTTAATCCCCCCACAACCTTCTGAGGTGAGCATCATTATTATCTTGTTTAGAGAAAAAGAGACTGAGAAAATAAGTAACTTAAAATTGTATAGCTAGTCAGCAGCCGAGATGATATTCAAATGTCATAACCTGTCTACTCATCCAGTCTGAGACATCCACAGAGTAAAGGAGTGGGCCTAGTCTATTAAAATTAATGAAAAATGGCTTCCTTTGCAATTAAAATATATTTTGAGAGTAGAAGAATGATGTCTTAGGAGAAGGTAGCCATTAGTGCTGAATGTAATAGGTATTATGTATATATAAAATGATCCATATTCATTTGAGAAACTCAGGTTGAATTATAAAATTATTCAGTAATTTCCATAGATGCTAAACAATGCTCTTTTCTCCTTAGGAAAAATTATTTGAAAAGAAAGAGTGAAAATAATTAGCCTTGAACTAGAGATGGTAATAGTTGTCTACCTGCCCATAGCCCCTTCTAAATAAGCTCTTTTCACCAAAGCCTCCAGGGACTCTGTTTGAACCACATGCTCTGCCTCTGCCTCCTTCCCCTGGTCACAACTGCTGACCCAGATGAACAATTGATCCAAAAGGAATCAGTCTATAAGTTAAAATGGATCAATCAGATATGCACTCTTAAAATTTGAAAAAATATGGCAACAGAACCATTTGGTAGTTGAGTCACATTAATGGTAGAACACAAGAATAAAGACCCATGTATTCCAGCTGGAGTGACACTGCTCCCCACACTTCCAAGGGAGGCCTGATTATTTAGTTCTTGCAATAAACTATTCAGTTCTCACAAGAGTTTTCTATTCTTGTAACCGAATAACCTAAGGGATCATTTACTATGCATCTGTTACATATCAAGGTCTGTAGTATCCTAAAAAACACCCCATTGTATAGGTACTTCTCTTTCCACTTAAAGATGAGAAAACTTGAGTGTCAGAGAGAAAAAATATTTCCAAAATTTCATAGCAAGAATATGACAAGCCTAAGATTCAAACCCAGGTCTATCTGATTCCAAAGCAATAACCTTGCTAATACATGTTCAAGTATCCATAATTATACTTATTGTATATTTACTATATGTAGTATTGTCATTTATTATATATGATTATGTATCATATGGTATATTAAATAAAAGGAAACAATGCTTAAATTGATGCTAACATGACTTAACAAAATTAAACATTTCCCAAGCCATATTAATCCAACAAGAGATTTTTCTTGCACATAATAATTCACAGTAAATGGAATTTAAGCTTCTATTTATAATTTAAAAAGCTGTGAAGAGTACCGCTCTTATCTCTTCAATGACAACAACAAAATGTCAAGTAATCTGCAAATTCATAACTTTCATGAGAGATCTGAGGCCTCAGGGCAACAAATGACCTCAAAATATAAAGAAACACAGGAGATAAGGAGTGAAGCCCTTGCTTTCCTAGAGAAGACACTGAGCAACATATAAGATGATAAGAAGAAAGCATCCAAAATTTTTAACAAATCGCTAAAATCCACCTGTAATCTATTTAGTAGGAGAGTCTAGAAACCCTAGGAGCCATAAACACAAAGGGAATTTTCACCTACTCAAAGGGTCTTCTCCAGAGACATCATCAGGTATTCACAGGAAAGATTTGAGACAAGTAAAGAATTAGGAAAAAGCCTTCCTTGTAGAGAAGGCTTGAAGGAGGGAAATAGCCACTGGAACAATGGAGTCTTCTCCTATCTTCCCTTCCTTAAATCACTGAGAGAAGATACCATAAACCCTGTCACTCTTGGATAAAATGTCAAGACCTATTGCAGCTGCAGAAAGGAAATAGAAAAGAATTAATGTGCCTCCAGGAAGGGCAGGAAGTCACCCTAGGTTCAGATGTTTAGTGATCTCCTGCAGGTAGAGGAGGGAAAGAATTACTGAAAAAGTCCTACCCCCCAACCTCAGAGACAGAGTACTTGCCTATGATTGTGACTGAACTAGTACAACAGAAAATGGCCTGTACATTCACCTAGAACAACTAAGCTCCGAGCACTGAGTAACAAGTGACAGCAGTCTGTTGTTGAGAGAGGGACAAGAGACTGGAAAGAAACCCTGTCTGAGGCACAGGCACAAAAGGAAGACCTAAAGCTGAAGGTGGACCAGATATTGAGAAAAATTCCCCAACAAACCAGCCAACGCCCTAAGGACAAGGAATTTAAAACCTATAGTGTGCTGAAGGTCACAGTAGCAATAAAACCACATCGAGCTTAACTCCTGATTAGACTGATTCAATATCCCCTCCCTTTCTAAAACCAAGCAAGAAAAAAAGGTGGACATTTCCAAGCACAAATAATAATCATTTCAGGCTCTACTGTACTACCTTAAATGCCCAACATTCATATAAAAAACATAAAACACAAAAAACAAGAAAAAACAAAGCAAACAACAGATATGACCTAGATGTTGCAATTATAAAAGAATTTAAAATATGATTACTATTTTAAAAGCTCTAGTGGAAAGAGTAGACTACATGCACAATTAGGAAATTTTGGCAGAGAGATGAAAACTATGAAACCAAATCAAATGTAAATGCTAGAAATAAAAAAAAATACGGTAACAGAGATGAAGTATGCCCAATGGGCTAATCAGTGTACTTGAGGCAGCTGAGGAAAAAAAAAATCAATGAAACTGAAGATAGATCAATAAAAATTACCTAAAGAAACACAAGGACTGGGGCACCTGGATGGCTCAGTTGGTTAAGTGTTTGCCTTCAGCTCAGGTCATGATCCCAGGCGTCCCAGGATAAATATTTTTAAATGCCTAGATACATTATACTCACACTGATGAAAACCAAACATAAAGACAAGTTCTTGAAGGCAATCAAAAAAGAGAAGCATATTACATAGAGATTCAAAGATAAGAATTACAGCAGATTTATCAGAAACTATGTGAGTCAAAACCCCAAGCATAATCTAGAATGACTATTTTAAGGTGCTAAACACAAAATAACTGTCAATCTATAATTCTATACATAGTGAAAATAACTTTCAAAAGTAAAGGAGAAATATTTTCTGAGACCAAAAAAAAAAGAGATTTATTTCCAACAGAAACAAAAATTTTTTTAAAGATTTTATTTATTTATTTGACAGAGAGAGACACAGCGAGAGAGGGAACACAAGTAGGGTGGGTGGGAGAGGGAGAAGCAGGCTTCCCATAGAGCAGGGAGCCCGATGCGGGGCTCCATCCCAGGACCCTGGGATCACGACCTGAGCCGAAGGCAGACGCTTAATGACTGAGCCACCCAGGTGTCCCCCAACAGAAACAATTTTTAAGGGAATTCTTTCAGCAGAAAAAAAGAATGATGCCAAAGAGAATTTAGATCTATACCAAGAAATCCAGAGATAAGGAAACTGAATAAGTGGAGATACACACATAATTATTTTTCCTTCATTTTTACCCACTCTAAAAACTGACTGTCTAAATAGAATCAATGTTTGATGTATTTATTGCATATATAAAAGTAAATATAGGGACGCCTGGGTGGCTCGGTCAGTTAAGCGTCTGCCTTCCACTCAGGTCATGATCCAAGGGTCCTCAGATCAAGTTCCGCATCAGGCTCCTTGCTCAGTGGAGAGCCTACTTCTCCCACTACCTGCACTCCCCCTGCTTATGCTCTATCTCTGAAGAGTAAATAAATAAAATCTTTAAAAAATAACAATAAAATATATGACAACAGCTCAAAGTATTGAGAAGGGCAAAGAATTGGGAAGACACTGCTATAAGATCCTTACACTTAATATAAGGTAATATTATCTGATGGTAGGCTGGAATTGGTTAAAATGTATATTTTAAAACCTAAGGCAATCAATAAAAATTTTAAAAGAGGTATAAGAAATAAGCCAGTAGTGGAGATAAGATGGAATCATAAAATTTATTCTTTAAAAGGAGCTGAAAGGGGCACCTGTGTGGCTCAGTTGGTTAAGCATCTGCCTTTGGCTCAGGTCATGATCCTGGGGTCCTGGGATTGAACCCCCATGTCAGCAGGGAGTCTGCTTATCCCTCTTTCTGCCTTCTGACCCTGCTCCCCACCCCCATTTCATGCTCTCTCACTCTCTCTCACTCTCGCTCGCTCTCTCACAAATAAATAAAATCTTTTTAAAAATAAATAAAAGCAGAAAAATAAAAACAAAACAAGAAACAAATAGAACAAATAGAAAACTGCTACCAACATGGTAGATTTCTATCTAATCATATTAATAATTATATTAAATGTAAATGATCTAAATACATCAATTAAAAGAAGCTGTCAGATTGGATAAGAAAGCAAGACCATACTACAAAACTCACTTTAAATAGAAATCCATGCATATGGTAAAAGATATACCATGAAAGCACTAATCAAAATAAAGCTGGAGAGGACTATATTAAAATGTGACAAAGTAAATTTTGTAACAAGAATATTACCAAAGATGTGTTATCAGAAGAGGGTCATATCACAGGAAGACATATCTTAAATGTGAATATGCATAACAAAAAATGCTTCAAAACACATCAAGCAAAACTTATAAAAGTGCAAGGAGAGAGAATTTTTAAGGCAGTGAAGATATTCTGCATGACACCATAATAATGGATGCATGTAACTAAGTATTTGTCCAAACCCATAAATGTACCACACCAAAAGTGAGCTGTAATGTAAGCTATGAACTTTGGGAAATAATGATGTGTCAATTATAAGAAATGTACCCTCTGGTGGGGGATGTTGATAATAAGGGAGGCCATGGATGTGTGGGGGACAGGGGGTATGTGGGAAATCTCTGTATCTTCCCCTCAATTTTTCTATGAACCTTAAACTGTTCTAAAAAATTGATTCAATAAAAAATTTTAAGTGCAAGGAATAATAAACAAATCCACAATTATAGTTAAAGTCTTTAACAATCTTCAATCAATAATCAACAGAATTAGTGAACACAGAGTAGAGATATGGCTGACATCATGCTAAATAGTAAAAGACTGAATGCTTTTCCCTAAGATTAAGAAAAAATGAATATGTCCACTCTCACTACTCATACTCAGCATCATACCGGAGGTCCCAGGCAGAGCAGTAAGGCAAGGAAAAGAGATAAAAAGCATACAGCTTGAAAAAGAAGAAATAAAATTGTCTCTATTTGCAGGAATCATGATTGTCTATGTAGGAAATCTGAAAGGATCCACAAAAAAAGGAACTACTACAACAAATAAATAAGCATAGGAAGGACACAGGATACAAACTCAATATGCAAAAATTAATCAAATTTCCATATACTACCAATTAACGATTGACAACTAAAATAAATACACAGCTTGGGAAATTAAATGATATCTTTTCCCAACTGATCACTCTACCAAAGTAAAAAGCTAAAAGAGTACTTAATATTTTCAATCTATAGACAAAAAACTTAGTGTTAATAAATTTTGGAAAAGATTACTTTCTCCCTGCATGATGAATTTGAGTAGATTATTTGTGTTATTTCAGAGATATCCAACAAACTATTTCCTAGAAAAAATTTTTGTTTCAAATTAAGTTTCCTATATCAGCTAAAGAAATATAAAGTATTTTGAGCTGCACTGTGTCATTTTCAACAGCATTTGTATTGATAAACGCTCATATCTTCATTTTCTACATCTGAAATACTATAGGAACAAAATGTTGCATGTACATTTTTAAATCATATTTAACAATGATTTGGCTCTAAAAACAAATCTACTGCTGTGCTGCCTACTGTCTCATGGACAACTATGTAGTAGTATGCCAAGCCTGCTCCTCCCATGACCATAGCAGACATCACTAAACACAGCATCTTGGTCCTCCCTTTGACTAGGCTTGGTATCTTTGTCAGCGCAGCCACTGCCTGAAAGCCACAACCAGGCAAAGAGAATTGACATGCAAATTGAAACTTATTTAACATTCTAGAGTTACAATAACAAGTCCAAATTCCTTTGGGAATTAAGCCTCCAAAATCTAACATACCCTGACATGCCCACTTGTCCAGTAAAATTTTCTTTGGTCCTCTCTCTACCTTTTCCAAATCTGTCCTTTCTTCCACGGCCCAGCTCAGTCTCTACTTCAACCATAGAATCTTCCTTCAAATATTAGGGTCCACAATGAATACGTACTTTTGGTTAATCAATACTACATTTTCACACTTAGTCTGTCCTCCTTTGGGGTCATGAGTTATGCCTTTGACTCCCCAAATTAACAAGTGTCCCATCTTATGATTATTGCATGGTCCTCCCATCACAGAGCTGAAAGCAAAAGAGGCGCTCAACAGCTACTATAGAGGGTTTGTTTTGTTAAAATGGGAATGCCTAATAAAAAGGACCCTGTTGATTGTGTGTTAATAAAGAACTACTGCTGTTTAATGTTCACTAAACATTAAAAAATACATATTGTGCAACAACTCATTCATATAGTTCTAAATCATGTACTTTTTTTCTTTTCCAAGCAATTTCTCATTCCAAATTCCTTCATAAACATCATTTTAATGGATGTTGTGTCTCATCACATGTATGCCAGGGAAAAAAAAGGGATTGGAATGAAGTGAACCAAAATGTTAATAATGATCAACCCTAAGAGGCAAATTTACTATGACATTTATTTGCATCTTTATTTTTTGTATTTTACAAATTTCCAACAACTAGAGTGAACTATTTGTATACTTGAAAAAAGAAAGTTAATTTGAAAAATATTGTCACTCCTCACTGTCTGAGGGCTCAGCTCCTTATGGGTAACAGTGTCCTACAATGGATCCTTATAAGATTAATTAGGATTCTGCAAATCTTCTATTATTTCTTGTGGTGAGAATAAAGAGCAAGATGAGAAGCTGGTCATTTCACTAAAAGAAGTACCTAACATTTTAACCCCCCCCCACACACACGCACACAAACATGTTTAATTCTAAAATTAGCGTTTCTCTGTGGGACAATTGCAAATCAGGTATTTTTTGTCAAACCCTTCTTTGACAAATTATATATGTTGCTGCTTTTCATTTTATAATTTTTGTCTCTTTTCTTTCATTCTATAAATGTCTCATCACTTTTCCTCTGCTTACTTTTTGATGGGAGGAAAGCCTATCCTAGGTTTACTTAAATCAGCTGGCAAGTTTCATCTAATCAATTTAAAGAAAAAGAATAAAATTAATTTGATCTTAGAAATATATAAAAGAAATATTCATAGAGCTTGCTCTTTTGTTCCATAAAGCTCAGAAATGATTACTTAAATAGCACACAGTTCTAATTTATAAAACACTATCTGTGGCACCTTAAAATATTCTTTTATTTATTTTTTAAAGATTTTATTTTTATGTAATCTCTACACCCAGTGTGGGGCTCAAACTTACAACGCTGAGACTGAGTTGGATGTTCTATGGACTGAGGCAGCCAGGAACCCTTAAAATATTTTCATTATTCAGGGCATTCATATTTTCCGTTAATTTTACTAATATAGAAGTTTTGACAAATACTAATCTGTCCTTTAAACAAGAACAAAAATTGAACAAACAGGAGAGTTTAATTTTATTTTACTACATTGACTTCACCCCTTTATATGCATGGACATAAGCCTAAAACCTGTAAGAACTAAAGTCAAGTAAAGGGACACTGATCTTATTTATCCAAAGAATTCTTTCCAGTTCTCTTTATCTGGTTCCCTGTTCCACAACTGAGTTTATAATTTAGTTTATAATTTCTCTATTAACAGCAGAACCTGTAACTTTTTGAAAGATCACAGTAATCCCCTAGAGCCATTGTTTATAATGATTTTTTTTATTCAAACGCTGGCACTGCAGGGAGTTTTCTCCTCTAGGACATTGAAGTTTTGACAGTCCATATGGTCTTAACGAATTTTCCAGGTGCTGAACACCATCTAACCTGTATTTTTGGCAGCCTACAGAGGTACTTAAGCCTGCCTTTGTCATTCTTCCTAATACTGCTTTAAGATGTTTTTTAGAGGAGGAAGTTTGAAGTGGTTGGTAGAAAAGATCAAGTTTTAAACGCTTATATTATCAGCGCAAAAGTATTGTCAAGAAGAATTCACTTTTGAGAGAGGAAAACAAAAGCTGTTCATTTAATATCTAAAGAGAACTATAACTGCAATATGCGTTTGAGATGTTATTATTTGTACTTCTAGATTGTAGGGACAAATTTGCTGTCTTTAATCCACTACAAAAAGTAGTGCACAAAATTTTCTTTACCTAGCTTATAAATCTGGATCAGTTTAGGGTGAGCACCAAATTAGCCCGATTGTCAACCTTGGTTATTAAGGGAATCCAGATTGATTTTAGAATGTCAGCTGAATTTAATAATGGCTACTTGGCTGATGATATGGATGGGTGGATAATCTTAAAACTGCCTACACAGGAAGAAAGTATTTTTAAAACCTTCAAATTATATTTAAAATTTAGTGTGCGTACCTTTCCCTTTTTTCTCAATTTATTAAGCATCTACTTTACATATATTGTCCACAAAACGCTAGGAGGTAGGCATTATGAATACACTGATTTTACAGAACAATGACTAGTACCCAATTTTCTCTAATTCTAAAACCACACATTTAAGCACTTGGGCTATGCTTGCCCAATTTGAAAAATATATCGGGATTATAATGCACGTTTTTGGCATTTAAAAAAAAATGGCTGCCTGTAGGGGGGAACCCTCTTCATGCTTTGGGTCCACGATTGTGTAAGTCAATCTTGTGAGGGACAGAATTTCACTTCCCGCTGCTGATGTCTACAAGGCTAAATAGTTGCACAGCTAGGATGAAACATTTTCTGCTAGGCTCAACAAATTGGTGCCCCCCCCTGCGATTTTGAACCTAGCACAAAAATTCAAAAAAGGAAAGACGACTAAAAAATTCATTTCCATGTGGCTACTAGTCCAAGATGGGATGCAGGAAGACCCTGAACTTAGCTCCCCCCCACTGACATACCAAATCTACAGCTATATATGGAATAGTTCCCACTAAAAAAGAACTGAAACTAGCTGAACAGCTATCTCACAACAAGGAATAAAAGGGCTACATTGCGACTGATAGGAGAGGCAGAGATACAGTCTGCCAAAAACCCCATCCCCAGTGAGGTGACCCACAATGGTAGAGGAGATATCACTGGTCCATAGCCTCTCCCTAAGAAGTGAGGGGTTTGTGCCCCATATTGGGCATCCCAACCCTTTGGACCTGCACCAGAGAGATGAGGGCCCCAAAACATCTGGCTTTAGAAACCAATGGTGATTTCATCCAGGACCCAGGAGGCTGTGAGGATCTAAGATACTCCTTTTGAGGGGCTTACACACGAACTCATGTGTCCTGAGACCCATCACAAAGGCTGCAATTTGAGAACTGAGTGGATTATTTATGAAGAAAATTCATTTGTTAATCTTAAAGTATCTCTCAGAGGGGCAGGGACCAGTTGGGACTCTCTCTGGGGCTACAGTCACTGCTGAGGGTGATTTTTGCACTCTTCCCATACCTTACTAGTGCAAGTGGGAGCATACGGATATAGCCTTGCTAAAACTATAGGCATGCTCTGCCCCGAGCACAGTTTCCCTGCTTTAGTAAAGCTATGGGTGTGCCCTGCCCTCAACACTCTCCCATAGCCTTGTTAAAGCTGGTAGGTGAGTATAATCACCCAGGGGCCACCCCTTGATTGCCTAACCCTGGTGGCCAGAGGGGCTTGCATTTCTTGTCCCCACAGGACCATAACAATCAGAAAGACAGTTCTTGGCAGGCTACCACACCCAGGGTACTGCACAGACCTCCCCCAGCCTACCTGTAAAATAGACCCATCTTCTTGTTCCGTAGCTTCAACCTGAGAGACAGGCTTCAGGTGTGCCACACATCTAGGGCTACAGAAGAGCTTTCAGGGAACATAAGCAGGGACACACCATCTTTGAGCCCTCCATTGGCTTCCACACAACTCAATGATACCTCCCAGAAAGGAACTTATACACTCATCTGAATCCCTAAATTTTGCAACTATTGCCCAGAGGATACCTCCAGATCTCCTAGTCTGGAGGCCAGCAGGGTTTACAGCTGTGGTCCCATAGGACTCTATATATTTGCATACTTTAAAAACTGCTGCCTAAGGACCTGGCTTCCAATCATCCTGAAACCAGGTGCTGACTGGAATCACTGTCCTGGGGACATGTACTGGTCTTGGCACATCCTCATCAGTGGAGAACTATGAAGAATAAATCAAGCCACTTAGATAATCACAGAAGTTTAAGAGACAACCAAAAGCTAGGGTAAGGTTGAACAACAAGGTTCATTTTCTATATGAGGCCAGGGAGAGATAGCTGTTTTACCTAATACATAGAAACAAACACAAAGAGTCATGCAAATTGAGAAAACAGAAGATGTTCCAAACAAACAAATAAAAAAAAAAATACAAGACAAAACCTCAGAATAATACCTTAGTGAAGCAGAGATAAATAATCTATCTGATAAAGAGTTAAAGTAATGGTCATAAATATCGTCACCAAACCTAGGAGAATGGATGGATACAGTGAAAACTCAACAAAGACATAAAAATATATAAAAGTATCAGACAGACATCACAGAGCTGAAGAATACCAATACAATAACCGAACTGAAAAATACATTAGAGGGTTTAACAGGAGATTAGATGAAGCAGAATAATCAGCAACCTGGAAGACAGGGCAATGGAACTCAGCTACACAGAGCAGGAAAAAGAAAAAAAAAATTAAGTGAAGATAGTTTAAGGGGCTTATAGGACAACATCAAGTGGGATATCATTCTTATTATAAGGGTCCTAGAAAGAGAAGAGAGAGAGAAAGGGGCAGAAAACTTATCTGGAGAAATAATGGCTGAAAACATTCCTAACCTAGGGAAGGAAACAGACATCCAGTCCAGGAAACACAAAAATTTCCAGAAAAGATGAACCAATGAGACCATACAAAGAAACATATAATTAAAATATCAAAAGTTAAAGAGATGATATCAAAAGGAGCATGAGAAAAACAACGCTTTATGAACACAGGAACCTCCATGACACTATCAGTGATTTTTCAGCAGGAACTTTGTAGGCCAGAAGGGAGTGGCACAATATATTCAAAGTGCTGAAAGAAAAAACTTCCAACCAAAATTATCATTCAAAATTGAAGGAGAAATAAAGAGTTTCCCAGAAAAGTAAAAGCAAAAGCTGAAGGAGTTCATCACCATTAAACTGGCCTTAAAAGAAATGCTAGAGACTTCTTTAAGCTGAAAAGAAAAGGCACTAATTAATAACAAGAAAACATAATATGAAAGTAAAAAGTAAAAATCTCACTGAAAAAGGCAAATATATAGTAAAGGTAGTGGATTAACCACTTATAAAGCAAGTATGAAGGTTAAAAGACAGAAGTAGTAAAGTTAACTATAATTACAATAATCAAGGGAAACAAAAAATTTAAAAATGTAAAATATGATATCAAAAACTAAACATGGTTGGGGAAGGAGCAAATATGTAAAGTTTTTAGAATGTGTTCTAATTTGAGTTGCTATCAACAGTTTTATATATATATATATATATATACACATATATACATATATAGGCTGATATATATACATATATAAATATATATACATATATACAAATAATAAATATAAATATAAATAATATAAATATAAATATGAATATGAATATGAATAAATAAACCATTATATATATGCATGAACTACATGGTACCCACAAAGCAAAAATTTAGAGCAGATACAAAAAAGATAATGAGAAAGGAATCTAAACATAACACTAGAGAAAGGCATCAAACCACAAGGGAATGGAGCAAGAAAAGAAGAAAGGAACAGAGAGGAACTACAAAAACATTCAGAAAACAATTAACAAATGGTAATAAGTAGGTAATACCTTTCAATAATTATTTTAAATGTAAATGGACTAAATGCTCTAATCAAAGGACATAGATGGCTGAAAGGATTAAAAAAAAAAAAGACCTGCCTATATGTTGCCTACGAAAGACTCATTTCAAATCTAAGGACACACATAGACTGAAAGGGAAGGACTAGAAAAAGATATTCATGCAAATGGAAATGAAAAATAAAAGCTGGGATAGTTATGCTTACATCAGATGAAACAGACTTTAAAACAAAGACTGTAATAAAAGACAAATAATGGTATTACACAATGATAAAAGTGTCAATCCAACAAGAGGATAAAACATTTGTAAATACTTATGTACCCAATGTAGGAGCACCTAAATATGTAAAGCAAATATTAACAGACTTAAAGGGAGAAATAGACAGCAATAATAGTAGGGTACTTTACCACCCCACTTACATCATGGATAGATCATCCAGGAAAAAATCAATAAGGAAACACTGGCCTTAAATGACACATTAGACCAGATGGACTTAATAAATATATACTGAATATTCCACCCAAAGGCAGCAAAATAAACATTCTTCTCAAATGCACATGAAATGTTCTCTGAGAGAGATCACTTGCTAGGCCACAAAACAGTCTCAGTAATTTAAGATTAAAACCATATCAAGAATACTCTCCAGGGGTGCCTGGGTGGCTCAGTCGTTAAGCTTATGCCTTCGGCTCAGGTCATGATTCCAGGGTCCTGGGCTTCCTGCTCAGGAGAAGCCTGCTTCTCCCTCTCTCACTCCCCTTGCTTGTGTTCCTTCTCTTGCTGTGTCTCTCTCTGTCAAATAAATAAATAAAATCGTAAAGGAAAAAAAAAGAATATTCTCCAACCACAATCATATGAAGCTAGAAATCAATTACAGGAAGAAAACTGGAAAAATCACAAATATGTAGAGATTAAACAATACGCTACTGGGCGCCTGGGTGGCTCAGTCAGTTGGGCGTCTGCCTTCAGCTTGGGTCATGATCCTAGAGTCCTGGGATCAAGTCCTACACTGGACTTGCTGCTCAGCAGGGAGTCTGCTTCTCCCTCTCACTCTCCCTCTCTTTCAAATAAATAAATAAAATCTTTAAAAAATAAAATAAAATAAACAATATGCTACTGAACAACCAATGGGCCAATGAAGAAATCAAAGGGGAAATAAAAAATACCTTGAGACAAATGAAAATATAAATACAACAATCCAAAATGTATGGGAGCAAAAAGCTGTTATAAGAGAAAACTTCACAGCAGTCCTGTCTCAAGAAACAAACAAACAAAAAAACTCAAATAAATAATCTAAGTTTACACTTAAAGGAACTAAAAAAAGAACAAAGCCCAAATTTAATAGAAGGAAGGAAATAATAAAGAATATATTAGAAAGAAATGAAATAGAGACCAAAAAGAAAAAAGAATAAAAAATATCAATGAAACTAAGAGTTGGTTCTTGATAATTGAGAACATTTAACTATACTCAAAACAAAAGAAGAAAGAAGGCTTAAATTAAAAAAATCATAAATGAAAGACAAGTTACAAATGATACCATGGAAATACAAAGAACTACAAGAGACTATTATGAACAATTATATACCAACAAGTTGGACAACATAAAAAAAATGGATAAATTCCTAGAAATATAAATCTTCCAAGACTAAATCAGGAAGAAATAAAAAATCTAAACAGTTTAATTACTAGTAAGGAAATTAAATCAATAATCAAAAACCTTCCCAAAACGAGTCCAGGACCAGAGAACCTCACTGATGAACTCTACGAAACATTCAAAAAAGATTTAATATCTTTCCTTCTCAACCTCTTCCAAAAAATTAGACAGCAGGGAATACGTCCAAACTCATTTTACAAGGCCAGCATTACCCTCATTCCAGCAGCAGACAAGAAGGCTACTGGAAAAGACAATTACAGGCAATATCTCTAATGAACAAAGATGCAAAAATCTTCAACAAAATATTAGCAGACCAAATTCAACAATCCATTACAAGGATAATATACCATGATCAAGTGGGATTTATATTAGGGATGCAAGGATGGTTCAACATTCACAAATCAATGTGATATACCACATTAACAAAATGAAGGATAAAAATCATGTGACCACCTTAATAGATATAGAAAAAGCATTTCACAGAATTCAATCTCCTCTTTTGATAAAAACTCTCAACAAAGGGGGTAGAGAGGGAATATACTTCAACATAATAAAGGCCAAATATGACAAACCTACTGCTAACATCATACCCAACCAAGATCAGGAACAAGAAAATGATGCCCATTCTTACCACTTTTATTCAACACAGTATTGAAAATCCTAACCACAGCAATTAGGCAAGAAAAAGAAATAAAAGACATCCAAATTAGAAAGGAAGAAGTAAAAGTGTCACTATTTGCAGATGACATGATATTATATATAGATAACTCTAAAGATTCCACCAAAAAACTGCTCAAACAGTAAACAAAGTCAATAAAGTTGCAGAATACAAAATCAAAAATAGCAATCAGTTGCATTTCTATACACTGAAAATGAGCTACCTGAAAGAGAAATTAAGAAAACAATCCCATTCACAATTGCATAAAAAAAATACCTAGGAATAAATTTAACCAGGGACGTGAAAGAAGTGTATACTGAAAACTATAAGACAGTGATGAAAAAAACTGAATAAGACACAAATAAAGATATTCCATGCTCACGGATTGGAAGACTTAATATTGTTAAAATGTCCATACTACCCAAAGCAATCTATATATTCAATGCAACCTTATCAAAATTCCAATGGCATTTTTCACAAAACTAGAACAAATAATTCTAAAATTTGTATGGAACCATGAAAGACCCCAAATAGCTAAAGCAATCTTGAGAAGGAAGAGCAAAGCTGGGGGTGTCATGCTTCCTGATTTCAAACTATACTATGAAGCTATAATAATCAAAACAGTATGGAATTGGCCTAAAAAGAGACATATAGATCAAAGGAACAAAATAGAGGGCCTAGAAATAAACCCACAGTATATGGCCAATTAATTTTTGACAAAGGAGGCAAGAATATACAATGGAGAAAGAGCAGCTTCTTCAATAAACAGTGTTGGAAAACTGGACACTCACATGCAAAAGAATGAAACTAGATCACTATCTTATACCATACATAAAAATTAACTCAAAATGCTTAAAGACTTGAATGTAAGTCTTGAAACCATAAAATCCCTAGAAGAAAACAGAGGTGGTAAGCTCCTTGACATTGGTCTTGGGTTTGAATTTTTGGATCTGACCCCAAAAGCAAAAATAACAAAGCAAAATGAAGTGGGACTAAATCACACTAAAACTTCTGCACAGCAAAGGAAACAATCAACAAAATTGAAAAGCAACCTACTGAATGAGAAAATATATTTATAATATCCAAAATATCCAAAGAGTTAAAAATCCAATATATATAAATACTCAAACAACTCAATAGCCAAACATAAACAATCTGATTAAAAAATGAGAAGAGGATCCAAACAGGCATTTTTCCGAGGAAGATATACAGGTGGCCAACAGGCACATGAAAAGACGTTCAACATCACAAATTATTGGGACATGCAAGTCAAAACCATAATGAGATATCACCTAATACCCATCAGAATGGCTAGTATCAAAAAGAAAAGAAATAACAACCCATGGAGAGGATGTGGAAAAGAGAAAACCTTTGTACACCATTGGTGGGAATGTAAGTTGGTGCAGCCACTATGGAAAACGGTGTGGAGGCACCTCAAAAAATTAAAAATAGAACTACCATATGATCTATCTATTCCATTTCTTGGTATTTATCCAAAGAAAATAATTTGAAATTATTATTTGAAATGATATACGCAATCCCGTGTTTATGAAGCATTATTTATAATAGCCATGATATGAAAATAACCTAAGGGCTCTATTGATCAATGAATGGTTAAAGAAGTTGTGGTATACACACACACATACAGGAATACTACTCAGACATTAAAAAGAATGAAATCTTACCATTTGTGACAACATGGATGGACCTTGAGGGTATTAGACTAAATGAAATGCCAAACAAAGAAAAACAAATTTCTTATGATTTTACTCATATAGAACCTAAAATATAAAACAAATGAGCAAACAAGACAAAACTCATAGATACAGAGAATAGATTGGTGGCTATCAGAAGGGAAGGGGGTTGAGGGGGATTGGTGAAATAGGTGAAGGGGGTCAACTGTATGGTAATGGATGGTAACTAGACTTATTCTTGGTGATCACTTTGTAGTGCATATAAATATCAAATTATTATATTATATGCCAGAAACTAATATAATGTTATATGCCAATTTTACCTCAAAAAAAAAAATTCATTTCTAACTTTGGCAGCATCCAGTACCTAGTTTTCAGTAATGAGATTGGCAACAGAATTAAGTATCTAAGAGTCCAGGGGTGATGTCACTAGTAGCTATAATAAGCAGGTCATTCCATGATATGATGTACTTTATGTTCGTAGCTGCATTGTTTTCAGCCTAGTTCTGTGTGTGGTTCTCCAGACTTGTCTTGGTTAACTTTAGTTAACCATAATTGGTCTCTGTGTCTTATATACTTACAGGTTGCCAGAACTAAAGGATGATCATCTACTTACCCCTGCACCATGTCACTTTGTCCCCCAGTTTTCACCAGCAGTGATTATAGCATTATCAGTGGTGAATCCATTCTTTCCTTTTTTCCTTCAATTGTAATACCTCTGATATTTAGCTAAGCAGATGGTCACTCAACCAAAAACTACATTTCCCCAAATTTCCTTGCAGCTAGGTTGGTTCATGTCACAAAATTCTGGCTTATGGGATGCAAGTAGAAATAACTGGTGCAACCTCTGTGTCATGATAGTAAGAAAGAATGAACTCTCTCCACTTCAACTTCTCCTCCTTTACTGCTGACTTAGAAAGTAGACATGATGATGAGAGTCAAAGCAGCTACTTTAGACCATAAGATGGAAACCACAAGTTGAGAATCGCAGAGCAACAGTGTAGAAGGAGTGTGGGTCCTGGATGATGTGCAGCCTTTAGCTCTGGTCTACTTACTCTTGGACCACTTCTTGGACTTTGTTACAGAGCCAAACCTGCATTCTAACTAATGTGGCCACTGGCCCTTTCAACTGCATTATACAACTTTTTGCCAGTCATCCTCAACATTGGGTTGTGGTGAAGACTTCTCATGAAAAAAGAAACATTGCTTCATGTACCTCCCACTTGAGTTTTTGACATTCAATCACTTTGTCAGCCAAATATAATAGCTACTCAGCAGTAACAGAAGTGAGAAGAAATGACAGGGGGACTGCTTGGCCACTTTTGCCACAATGGCAGAAAGGGGAGCCCCAGCGTTGGATGAAGAGACAGCAAATTCTAATGAGCTTGGAAAGGTCAGACCTTAGTTTAACATGCTGCTTGGAAAGTGGTATGACGCCTTTCAGTAGTACTTAAATAATATTGTCATGCTGGTTTTCATTCTGAGGTTCATGCCACACTACCGAAATAGAAGCACAAATAAAAAATAAAACAGCTGTGTTGTGGTTTATGATACTCACATTTGTTATTGACAAAATTGCAGTTGAGGTTATTTTTTTATTAATCATACTGAACAAATGTTCCAAAAGTAATTCTTTCTTTTTCCAATTAAACATAATCTCTATTCCATAAATTAAAATTAAGCAAGTCAAATGCAATGCAGTTATGAAGATCTCTCTTTCTTTTCTCAACTCACAGTTGACCATTCCCATGTGCATAAGATGAAAGGGTAGGGAAACAAGTGGCTTTGCTAAACATTTTGGTATGTGAAGAAACCATTACAGCACTGATGCTATGGGACTGCAATCACAGTCACATGTACATGAACCCGGATGACTATAATAAAATACTGTGCATGTCAGAGCCTTGATTTGACCCAAAGTGCTTCTTAATGGGTGTTTTACTGTGCATATATCTCTACTTTCTTTGGGGTAAAAAGAAACACCTGAAATATTTTTCCATCTATGATTCATGTTTCATAGCTACAGAGAAAAATAAAAAAGAAAGAAAGAAAAAGAAAGAAAGAAAGAAAGAAAGAAAGAAAGAAAGAAAGAAAGAAAGAAAGAAAGAAAGAAAGAGAAAGAGAGAAAAAAAGAAAGAAACAAACAAACCCCATTTCTATTTCTGCTTTGTTGCAAGAATAGTTTATTTTTTCCAGGAAGTAGAATCAAGTCATTAATAATTACAAGCACTAAAATAACTATCACTATTAATTTTCTTTTTTTTTTAAGATTTTATTTATTTGACAGAGAGAGACACAGCGAGAGAGGGAGTACAAGCAGAGAGAGCGGGAGAGGGAGAAGCAGGCTTCCCACTGAGCAAGGAGCCCATGTGGGGCTCGATCCCAGGACCCTGGGATCATAACCTGAGCCGAAGGCAGAGGCTTAACAACTGAGTCACCCAGGCACCCCTAATTTTCTTTATCCACCCAAAATACTAGAAAAACTTTAAAGTGTAGTTGAAATTGTCAAAAAAAAAAGAGACCCACACATATGACATATCATAGTTATCTTCTTGAACCATATCAATTTCCTTCCATACATATTAGAAATCCAAGAGATTTGATAACTTCTTCCCTCTGTTCTGATACTTATCTGGACAAGTACGTATCTCTTAATAGCATGAAGATGACCTGCTAAGAGCTCAGCTGCCAAAGATGATTGCTTTAAAGTCCTTGTAATATCAGCCTAAGGCAGCCTAAAGGATGAGCAAAGGGATTAATCACAGACCTTTGAACATGGGTAAGCAAAACACAACCAAATGGATAATGTTTCACAAAGAATGTGTAATCTTTGGATGCTGGGGCTTCTTCTACCACATACATTCCATAATGGCTATAAATTCCATTACCTCTAAATACCCACTGAACTCTAAGCTGAGAGAAAGAGTGAAATTCTGTCTATAGAATGTCAAGACAGCCAACTGATTCAGTTTGTGTCAACAAGTATTTAAGACTATGCCAGCCAGTAAGGTAGGTAATAAGAATACAGCAGTGACTAAGTTACAATTCCTAAAGTCAGCATGCTTACAGTCTTATGGTGATTATAGACCTTGAAACAAAGAATTTTAATGTGTAAATAGCACAGTGGTCAGCACACAAACAAGTAGTAAAAGTGCCTGGGTCCAAATTCTAACTCCGCCATGATTTATATGTTATTGAAATTCCCAGTGCCTCAGGTTCCTTATGTGTAAAATGGGAATAATAATTTGTACCCACCTTAAAGTGCTGTTTTGAGAATTAAATGACAAAATATAATTAAATCACTTAAAAGGAACCCTGGTTAAATACTCAGTAACTGTGAGCTATGGTGATTTTTAAAAATTGCAGAGTTCTTTGGAAACACAGAAATGAAAATCTTTACCACAGATGAATGTTAAAGGAACACTTCTGGGGAAGAGGATGCCAGGCAGAAAAGAGGGAAGCTTCTGGCAGAGGAAAAAATAATGATGAAAGACATGGGAATGTGAAGCCATATGGCTAGTACCTCTTGGTATTTCCAAAATGTAAATTCAGAGGAAGTTCCTCAAAAGTTCAATCTGACCATTTGCTGTTCTATATATGAAAATCTAGATGAAAGATTTAGCATTTACCTGGGTATTCTGGCACCACAGAGAGAGCAGGAGTTGGGGCAAATCCAGATCCTGCGGACCCATAGCAGTGGAATCCTGTGAAGCATTTTATGAAGTAAGTTGAAAGATCTGATTTGTCTTCTTAAAAGATCACACTTCCTCTGTGAAGACAATGGATCAGAGTGGAGTAAGAGTAGAATCAGAGGTACCACTCAGCAGGCTGTTGTGGAGGTTTGAGTGAAAGAGGAACTTAAACTAAGGCTAGAGACTATAACTAGAATAAAGATGGTGGATTCAAATAACATTTTAGGTTTAAAATCCTCAAGATGCAATGTTTGATTAGCTGTGTGAAGGAAGGGAGAAGGAGGTATTGAAAATGAATCCCAGGGGCGCCTGGGTGGCTCAGCCATTAAGTGTCTGCCTTTGGCTCAGGTCATGATCCCAGGGTCCTGGGATTGAGCCCCACACTGGGCTCCCTGCTTGGCAGGAAGCCTGCTTCTCCCTCTCCCATTCCCCCTGCTTGTGTTCCTGCTCTCGCTAACTCTCTCTCTGTTAAATAAATAAATAAAATCTTGAAAAAAAAATGAATCCCAGGTTTTATCTTTCAGAAATTTAAGGTATGGCCCATTCCCATCTTCTGGAGGAAAAACAGATTTCAAGGGAAATATCACGAGTTCAGTTTTGAACACTATAATCTGAGATGCCTATAGGACATCTAATTGGAGATGTCAGGTGAGCCTTTGGACAGTTATGTGAGGTTCTCAGGAGACAAGTCTGGGATAGAGTCTTAAACACACACATGATATGGGACATTTTTGATGTGAAATGAAATTACCCAGGGAGACAAGACAAGAACATCCTAGGATGCAGCCATAAGGAGTTTCAGCATTTAAAGATTAGGAAGAGAAGGAGGAATCTCCAAAGGAAAAGGAGAAGTAACTAAAGAAAGATAAGAAAGATAAGAAAATCAGGGAATTTGAGTTTCTAGAAGCCAAGGAAAAAACATGTTTGCAAAAACGAGTTGATAAAATACAGCAAAAATTAAAGAGAGTTCCAGGTAAGGTGCGAACTGAATATTGTCCTTTGAAGTCTTTAAGTCCTTGGTGGTCTTGACAAAAGCCAATCAATGAAATGGTGTGAGTGGAAGTAAACCGTGCTAAAATGAAGAGTGCTGGAAGATGAGGAGGTCTGGCTGTGAAGTAGAGGAGCATGATGGGGCACCAGCTGAGGAGCCCAGGAGACTTGAGTGGTTTCTTTTTGAAGATAAAAAAGGGACTATAGTATATTCAAATGCCTGAGATCCATGTATGGAAAATGCTGGAGTTCTGAGCACATCATTCTCAACTTTTGAGTCATAGATCAACTATCCCTACTTCCCAGGAACCTTTCCTGATGTTCTAAGTTAGGTGATGTGACCACAGACAATAGTCTGCAAACCTTTAATTAAATCACTTATCATGCTGTAATTATTGGTTTATTTTTTGTTTCACTCACTAAAATAGAATGCATTTCAGTGCAGGGATTGCTTATCTACTACCATGCCTGACCTGTTCAATTCACTAGTCCAATAAGGTCTAGCCCATGAATAAAATCAGTTCCATTTATTTGTTAAATACAAACTTTTAATTCTCCCTATTTAAAAAAAAAAAAAAAAAAGTCCAGCTAGAGAGAAAGACTTATTTGGGCTTTTTAAAAGGCCTAGATATGGCTTGCTTCCCTCCACATCTATGCCTTTTTAAAAGCCCAGATAGTCTTTCTCTCTAGCCAGACCTTTTTTTTTAAAACCATAAGAGACTTTTAACTATAGAGAATAAACTGAGGGTTTATGAAGGGAGGTGGGCAGGGGATGGGCTAAATGGATGATGGGCATTAAGGAGGGCACTTGTTGTGATGAGCACTGGGTGTTATATGTAAGTGATGAATCACTAAATTCCACTCCTGAAACCAATATTACACTATATGTTAGCTAACTAGAATCTAAATAAAAATTTGGAAAAATAAATAAATAAAAGACCTAGATAAAAAGATTTCTAACCTATATTTGAACTTACTAAAATGTGTTAGAACAGATAAAGCTATATAGACCAAATTTCTTCTCTAACTTTCCTGTAAGTACCATATTTTATGAATGTTTGTATCCTCCACTGAATCCAGCAAGGCACTGAACATAAATAAGCAAGGAGGTTCGATAAATATTTATTGACTGATATTTCATTTCCTGCATGAAACTGTATATATACAAAGTAAAAACATTGCCACTGAACATTGTGGTAAAACAGTAATTTCTCTTCGGTGTTAGCAGAACAGCTTGTTGTCACCCATCAATTTGACAAAAGAATGTGCACAGAAACAGCAGATAAATGAATCATGGTGAATAAGACCATCCATTTGCCACATAAAACAGATATATTGGTCTCCTTACAATAAGCAATCTTCTTTAGCTGTCAGTGATTAAATTACCAGCTTAAGTTCTAATTGTTTAAATTTGTTGTGTTGTAAACAATAAAGTTAACCTGCTCTCAGGAACACTTCTCTTTTTTCATATTTTTTAATTATTTTTTTTATTATGTTATGTTAGTCATCATACATCATTAGTTTTGGATGTAGTGTTCTATGATTCATTGTTTGCGTATAACACCCAGTGCTCCATGCAGAACGTGCCCTCCTTAATACCCATCATCAGGCTAACCCATCCCCCCACCCCCCCAAAACCCTCAGTTTGTTTCTCGGAGTCCATAGTCTCTCATGGTTCGTCTCCCCCTCTGATTCCCCCCACTTCATTTTTCCCTTCCTACTATCTTCTTCTTTTTTTTTTTTTAAAGATTTTATTTATTTATTTGACAGAGAGAGACACAGCAAGAGCAGGAACACAAGCAGCGGGAGTGAGAGAGGGAGAAGCAGGCTTCCCGCCAAGCAGGGAACCCGATGTGGGACTCGATCCCAGGACCCTGGGATCATGACCTAAGCCAAAGGCAGACGCTTAATGACTGAGCCACCCAGGTGCCCTATCTTCTTTTTTTTTTTTTAATTTTAACATGTATTATTTGTTTCAGAGGTACAGGTCTGTGATTCATCAGTCTTACACAATTCACAGCGCTCACCATTCACATACCCTCCTCAGTGTCTATCACCCAGCCACCCCATCCCCCCACCCCCCTCCCCTCTAAAACCCTCAGTTTGTTTCTCAGAGTCCATAGTCTCTCATGGTTCGTCTCCCCCTCCGATTTCCCCCCCTTCATTTTTCCCTTCCTACTATCTTCTTTTTTTTTTAATTTTAACATGTATTATTTGTTTCAGAGGTACAGGTCTGTGATTCATCAGTCTTACACAATTCACAGTGCTCAGGAACACTTCTGATGGGCCAAGCAGCTGTATAGCAACATAAAATCAGGACCTTTCCTACTAAGAAAAATTTAGAAGGTGACCAATCTATTGTTCTCTATGAGGAATCTATTCAGGACATTTTCCTCCTTTGCAAAGTACAGTTATTTTATTGTGTTGATGCTCCTACTGCCTCAGGCACAGATGTACTAACAGAACTAAAAAGTCAGAAAAACAGCTAGAACTCCAATGTTCTAATATTCAATCTTTCTTGACTAGAGAAAGCTAGCAAAGGATGACATTTCCTTTCCCAGTATATCAGACAAATGTCATTAACTGCACATTTCTGTGACAGAGGTCAGTGATTCATCTATACCTGTGTTTTCAGAAGTGAAATAATAGTTCGTGGAAGGAAAAGAAAAAGGAATAGGGCACATTTCAAGCTATGAACCCAGGACAATGCTTGGTTAAAAACATGGGCCCTATCATTAGGTGAATGATACTTTTAGGTTTAAGGCAAAGGAAACCTTTCTCTCAGTCATTCTGGCATAACTGGGGACCCAAAAGAAGATGAAAATTGCACCCTTATTTTAAGCTATGAAGTAAGATACCATGTTGGACTAGGGCATTTAAAGTCTAGGTGACTTCTGAGAAAAATGTTTACATGATCACACAAGTCTAGCTTTCCTTCTGAAATCTCACTAAAGGGATCAATAGAATATTCAAATTGGAAACACTGCCTTAGCACCAGACACTAGAAGAGATCTCTATTACTCCATACCAGAAATAAAAAAGGGTAGAAGGCTCCCATGGGAATCAAAATATTAGACGATAAATTAAGAAGATACTTCAAAAAACCCTTATGGACTAAAGGACACTCCAGAACAAGGATAGAAAACATGACCATGGTAGATTTCTTCTTTCCTGCCTTTGCAGTCTAGTAGCACAGGACCACACAGCCAACACTGGATGGCTCCATGGTTTGCCTGTAGCAAAGGTAGAACCGAAGCGGGCCTGGAATTACACACATGGAATATGGGAAACAATTAATATATAATATGGCACAGAAACCTGGCTCCATGCCATAATACCTCACAGCATCAGCTCCATCCTTGAGCCTCTCATACCAGTAATTTATATTTTTGTCGATTTGGTTGTTTGCTTCTTCCCTACTTCCTTCTATCTAGATTCAAAGGACCTCCATGTAACATTTGGGAAGAAAAGGAAGCATACCAATTTCTAACAGAACCCACTCAACTCCTACAAAGGCTGGCAAGCATAGCCAACCTTCTGGAAGGAAAAGAAAACTGAAAATCATGAAACCTAAAAATTTTGGAGTGTAATTAAAGGGAAGCACTTAGAAAAACTACATTTATCCACTGACTCAACAGGTACTCTTTGGGGCACTTATCATGCTGTAGGCATTATATTAGGTTACAAAGAGAAAACAAAACAACCCTGACACCTCCTTCTATTGTGAAAGAAACTGGTTGCCTCTGATAGTGATTTACTGCCAGGATCAAATAAACTTTAGAAAATGACTAATCCATGTATCAGCAAGATCCAAGGGACCACTGATTTGACAGTAGAGTTAAGAAGGACAAATCAAAGATTAACAGTTAGAAATGAAAACATAATCACTAAATTAAATCCACAATGGAGGCAGTTAAAAACAGAAAATCGGATCAGTAAAGTCTAAGATACCTTGGAGAAATTTAGTCAGAACTCCCATGAAAGCCCTAAAAAATTTAAGTATGAGAGAAAATAGGAGAAAGAGAGAAAGAAATAGATGCTTCAATCTATGATCATAGGGAAGGAAGGAAGGAAGGAAGGAAGGATGGAAGGAAGGAAGGAAAGGAGGGAGAAAGGAAGGAAAGGAAAGAATCAAAGCAAATAATAAAGGAAACATTTGCTGAAGAAAGACTTTACTTCTTTGTGAAATTGATGTTATTTATAATATTTATATGAAAATTCTAAGGACCTAAAATGCCCCCCAAGATGTTGAAAAATAACAAACTTGGAGGATTAACACTATCTGATCATAAGACTTCCTTTTAAAGCTACAGTATTCAAGACACTGTGGCATTGGTGTAAAGCTAGACATATAATGCATTGGGACAGAATGGAAAGTCCAGAATGGACTCACTCTTATATGTTCAAAAGACTCTGACAGAGGCAAAAAAAAATCAATTCAATGGAGGAAAGGAAATTCTTTTTAAGAACAGAGCAGAAATAACTGGATACTTATATGGAGAAAATGAATCTTGATTTTTACATGTCACACCATACAAAAAATTAATTCAGAATAGATTACAAGCCCAAATTTATAAGCTAAAATTATAAACCTTCTATAAGAAAATACAGAAAAATATTTTCATAAGTATATTGGAGGTAAGCCAATATTTTTTACAAAGCATTAACCATTAAAAAAAACTGAAAAATTAGTCTTTATCAAAATGTAAAACCACTGCTCAATACACCTCACTAAGTAAATGAATAGGAAAAGCACAGACTGGGAGAAAATATTCACAACAGTAATTTATAACAAGATATGTATATCCAGAATACATAAGAAATTCCTACAATTCAAAAGAGAAAAACAGTGCAATAAAAATGGGCAAAAGACTTAGATACCTCACACATAAGATATACAAATGGCAATAACAAGGAGAATTTTGTTCAATACCATTAGACACTAGGGAAATGCAAAATAAAACCAAATAGTAGGTATATACTACATACTGGAATAACAAAAAATACTGACACCAAATATCATTGAAAATATGGAATTCTCATACATTTCTGATGAGGATACAAAATGGTACAACTGTTTTAGAAAATAGTTTGGCATTTTCTTACACTGTTAAAAATGTACCTATCCATTCTCCATGTATTTTTCCAGAAGAAATAAAAATGTGTGTCCATAAAAAGACTTGTATAAAAATGTTCATAGAAATTTGGTTTACAACAGCCCCAAATGGGAAACAACCCAAATTTTCAACAGAATTTCACATTTCACCATATATAAATTAAACATCAATAAAAATAGAATTAAAGATTATAAAAGGAAGAAAGTCCTGAGTCTGAAAATTCGCAATGTACTTCATGTCCTAAGAAAACTCAATTAATAAAATCTTACTGGGGTGCCTGGGTGGCTCAGTTAGTTAAACACATGCCTTCGGCTCAGGTCATGATCACAGGGTCCTGGGATCAAGCCCTTGGTCCAGCTCCCTGCTCAGCAGAGAGCCTGCTTCTCCCTCTGCCCCTCTGCCTGCTCGTGCTCTCTCTCTCTCTCTCAAATAAATAACTAAAATCTTTAAAAAATATATAAAATAAAATCATACTTAGTATAATTTTCAAATTATAAAAATAAAGAAGTAACATGGCCCAAAATGGAATAAAATCAAGTTGCAGTTTTCTTTCAATAGCATTTAATTATAGAGTACTATATACCTCAGTTTTTTTTCTAAAGATTTATTTATTTGAGAGAGAGAGTGTGTGCACACAAGTGGGGGGAGGGGCAGGGGGTGAGAGTGAGAGAGAATCTCAAGCCAACTCCTTGCTGAGCACAGAGCCCAACATGGGGCTCAATCCCACCACCCTGAGATCATGAACTGAGCTGAAATCAAGAGTCCGACACTTACCCGACTGAACCACCCAGGCGCCCCAACACAGTTTTCTTTCTTTTTTTTTTTTTGTTTTTAAGATTTATTTATTCATTTGAGGTGGAGGAGGTGGAGGAAGAGGAAGAGAGAATCCCAAGCGGACTCTGCACCAAGCTCAGAGCCTATCGCAGGGTTCGATCCTGAGATCATGACCCAGACGCTCAACCGACTGCGCCACCCAGGCACCTCAAACACAGTTTTTTTCAGTAACACTTAATCATAGAACACTATGTAATAGCATCTTTACCATTATAAATTAAAAGGTAATGGTGCCAGAATTTAATATCTGGCAAAGTTATTAATGTGTGAAGCCAACAAAAAGATAACCTCATATGTGAAAGTACTCAGAAAATATAGCAGCCACTCAAATATCTTTCACAAAAAAAAATCTACTTTAAGCCAGTGCAAAACAATGGCATGGGGAATGGGAGATTAAGGATTTACTATGAGAAAATTGTTATAAGAAACAATTAGCTGATATTAAAATTAGAGTGATACATCTAAATACCAGTAATTGTTTTAGATATACACACAAAACTGATCACCAAACACAAGATTTTAAAGTAATAGGGATAACTTACATGCAATAATTCAAAAGGAAGGAAAGAAAGCAAGAGTGTAGGTTTATAACACCAATTTGAATTAACAATGGTTGGGAAGAAAGAAATAAAAGCAGCAATCCCCGTTTTTCCAAGTAAATTGCTTACAATTTTAAGGTGACCAGCAGTTGAACTAAAGTCTACATGTCTTCTAAATCACAGACTGGATTCCAAATCATTGTAGAAAATAAACAAATTGTACAAACAAAAAAAAGTTTTTTAAAGGCAAGAAACACAGACAATGTAGAGGAGATATGCCAAAAATGTAAATAACTCACAGTCCCTTACTAAAAGAGATTCTATGAAGGACGGCATAGCTGGTACATACAGGAAATGTTAGAGGCAGCTCTTACTGCATAGGAGAAACAGAAAAGCATACTAATTTCCTATTTACCACTTCCATGTAATGTAAACCAGGTTCTTCCACTGTAGAGTATAGCTGTTCATGGCCCTCATAAGGCTGACCCTTGAATGTTGTGAATTTGACAATTTCAATTTCAATTTCAATCTCAATCTCAGTATCTTTTCCCTGCCTTTACGCCTCCCAAACACTCAACTTGTATCTCATTCCCAGAGGACCTTGCCTTCTCTTGGTTGTAGATTACAGTTCAGAGGAAAGAGAATGGATTCTGGGATTCAAGGAAATCAGAATGTTGGTCCAGTCTCCATCATTTTCTAGCTCATCCTAACATGTATGCAATTCTTTCTAAGTCCAATTTTCTCCTTCATAAAATTAAGGTAATATACCCCTCATAAAGGTGTTGTTAGAATTGAATGATTGCTCTTTCAGTATCATTTCTCAAGTATGGTGGTTGATGAGAAAATGTATTACGTGGACACTGGGAAGATGGCAGAGTAGGAGAAAATTAAGTTTGCCCTGGCCCATGGATACAACAAGATAACACTCATATCAGCATAAACAACACAGAAAATGATCCAAGGATGGGCAAAACAAACCCCACAACTAAAGGTAGAGAAGAGGCCACACTGAAGAAGGTAGGAAAGGGGAATTCGCCGTTTTAGAGGGAAAAGGACTGTGGCTGTCTGTGGTGGGGAGGGAGCCAGTGGTGCACAGAAGGGTGAGAAACAGACTTTCATACCAAGGAGCCCAGGAACCAAGGAGAATAAATTCCCATGATATTTGCCTTTGAAAGCAAGAGGGGCTGAATTTCATGAGTTCTTACAACCAGCAAGACATAAAGCCTGGAATTTTAAAAATCAGTGGGTTCAGCTCTGGTAGAGCCTGGAGGGCATTAAGAAGCAGAATTTCCATTCTTTTTTTTTTTAAGATTTTATTTATATATTTGACAGAGAGAGACACAGTGAGAGAGGGAACACAAGCAGGGGGAGTGGGAGAGAGAGAAGCAGGTTTCCCGCCAGGCGGGGAACCCGATGCGGGGCTCGATCCCAGGACCCTGGGATCATGACGTGAGCTGAAGGCAGACGCCCAATGACTGAGCGACACAGGCTCCCCCAGAATTTCCATCTTTAAAGAGACAGCATGACAAACAGCCCTTGTAGATACAGCATAGAACCAGCAGTTTCAAAACACGGGCGGTGGCGGGGGGTGGGGGGGGGCAGATGGTAGGGAGAGTGATTTGCTTACCTCAGAGCATAGCCAGGAGAGACAGGGATCACGGGGAGACCCCTCCAGGAACAAAGGAGTTAGTTAGCAGGCTCCATTTCCCTCACCAGCCCCCAGTATAAACAACGGCCACCTGCAGGAACCAGCACTGACACTTGCTACTTAACTTGCTTACATAAAGCATCCCCCGCCATACCCCCTTGAATGGATCTGCCCTTCCCGGTCACACTCACCTTAGTCCCCACACTGCGGCCCCCCTCCCCCAGAAGACTGGCACAAACCCTGCCAACACCACATCTCCCAACCCACTCATTCTGTGGGACCTCAGTTCCCATGGCAGCAGGGGCAAGTCGCACTTCATAAGCAGACCACTGCACACTTTGTTAAAACACACCCCACCCCTTCTGAGGACCAAACACTGCCCACACTAGGCAAAGAGAGTCTCTGCAGACAATTGGACTGAAGAAAAAAGAGGCCAGGACTCAACAGCAAAGCACATGCAATACACGTAGGAGGTACTTCCAGAATGCCAGGCCCAGGGGAACAAGGGACACGGCACTGCAGGGCACTACAGGACCTCTTCTTCATAAGGCTACTTTCATTAAGAGCAAGAGAAGCAGCTGACTTTCCTAACACAGAGAAAGAGACACAGAGAGACTAAATGAGAAGACAGAGAAATATGTCCCAAAAGAAAGAACAGGACCAAACCACAGCAAGAGACCTAAATGAAAAGGATATAAGTAAATGCCTGATAGAGAATTTAAAGTCATGATCATAAAGATACTCACTGGATTTGTGAAAAGTATGAGTCTGTAGAAGTTGAGACACACAGTGTGTGGGACAGAATCTGTGGGACAGAATCTGAGTTAATTCATTAAATTACAGACCTTAGAAGTTAGAGAAACACATAAGATATCCTCCCAATAAGGAGAGAATAAATAAGTCTTTGTGTGGTTTCTAATGTCTATACTTTTTCTGATAAGTAGATCAGTTGTTAGAGAAAAGAAATAGGATGAGCATTGATTATAAGTAAGGCTTGATCAAGAGTGGCATGGTGGTAGCCAGGGAGGAAGACAGGAAAAAGCAAAGAGGGTGGTGCTCTGGGTCTGAGAGGCAGAAGACGACCTGAGCCCAGTTCTGGGATCCCTCTAGGGTATGGGAGATGTCCAGGCCATGAACAATGGGAAGGACTACCATGAACAAGATGCTGCTGCAGTGACCCCAGCAGTGAGGCCAGCCTAAAGGACCCATCCCTGCATTCTAGTTTAGAAAAAGCAACTGCCTCTCACAGTGATTCTCTGGTCACTGCTTCCAGCATGCCCCATAATCATCTTTTGGCCCTGGAGAATATGCTGGTCCACAGCTACACTCTTGGACACCTAATGGAAGAAGGGAGGCACACATCAGAGCTACTGCTTCACCTGTCAGATGGTAAGAAAGCCCAGGACCTTAGGGCCAGACTCAGGACACTGGTGTACTCCAAACCAAGGGCAGAGAGGGATGAAAACCATGACTATACTCTTATAAATGGACACTGGAGAGTATTCTTCCCCTCAGCAAACCCCCATCCCCATGCCTAGTAAAGTCCTCTAAGCCATTCAGGGCAACCCTGAATCCTAGAATGAATGCAACTTACACTCAATCTGGTCTCCCTACCTCATAGTCAATCCTTTTTCCAGAAGACAGGCTTTAAAATACCTGATAGCAGCTATCATGCTCCCTCTGTCTTCTTTCCTCTGGGCTAAGTTTCCCTTGATCCTTCAATTAGATAATAAGTATGCCTGAATGGAGCCATTTGAACAAAATTCCCAACAGCCTCATTGAAGCAGGGAACCCCATCTGTAACCATCAGTGTAAACATTAAATAGGGAAATCCCTTTGATACTGTCTACAAGACAGCCATCAACACAGTGGGCCCTCGTAAACAAAGTCATCAGCATTGGAGTGATGAGGATTACACAAATTAAAAAGCTGCACCCAAGTGAAAAAAAAAAATGTTGTTCTGTTTTATAAGTAAACTACCTGGAATTGTTCACAGTGGTTTGCTAGGCACTGGTCTCAGGGTCCAGGAAATTATAAGCTCTTTGAGGCCAGAGCCACGATTTCTTATTACTTCCCAATCACTTTCCTATCACTTTCCTTTCCTTCCAACTTCCCAATTTCCTATCACTTTCCTACCTTGCTCAGACATGGACATAGTCTGCACTTGGTATATTCTTAACAAGATGTCTGTGGATTGAATATACAATTGGTCTTTATTCCACCATCTTTAAAAGCCAAAGGACAGAAGTGTCTACCAAAGCCTGCACTGGGGTATACAGTTTGTGCTAAGGAACTGACATGCTGAATGGTGCAACTCCAACGTGGAATAACAACCCAATTCACTGACTTCCACACAGCCCTAATGAAACTACACCCCTTATTTGGTTGACACTGGGACTACAGACCTGAAAATGTGAAGGAACCTTAATTGAAGACTGTCTTTGAATCCTGCTATATGACCTATGGGTCTATATGATCAATGAGATAACATTTTTAGAGAAATCTGACAAGAGCAACTAAGGAATAAACAATTAGAATAAATTCCAATGTAGTTACCTATCATAAAACCAATTTAACCATTAGCATCTTTATTTATTGAACAGATATTTATTTAATACCTGCTGTGTGCCAAAGTACTAACCTGAAACCGTGAATAAGATTATTCAACTATTGCTAATTATTGCTAATTATAATTAGGCTATTGGTACAATAATTCTGCATTAGAAAAATAAACTCAAAATCTCAGTTACAACAGCAAATATGTATTTTTCTTGCTTACAGTTCTACATATTACCAAGGGTTCAGCTGGGTTTGAATCTAGGTTGTGTTGAGTTCAGGTTCACACCAAGAGATTTCCTTCTGAGACCAGAAGCTACTCATAGTACAATCTTCACACAGAGGACTGGAAGAGGGGCGAGTGGAAACATATCATGTCCCTCAAGACCACTTCCCATTGGTTGAAAAAAGGCATATAGCCAACTACAATATCAGTGCAATAAGGAAATAAAATCTGCCTACTCTAGAGGGAGGAACTAAAAGCTCACATGGCAAAAGACACGGATATGTAATTCCTTTGCAAGGAGGAAGAGAAGAATTGGGAAAAATAATCCAATTTACCATAAAGGTATGATTTATGCTCATAAATTCAAGTGAGAGGAAAAAAATAAATAAACCAATAATTTAGTGGGAATCCATTAAACAGAGTTAGATATACTGAATGTATTTTAAGGTCATATTTGCTGCTATTGGAAGAACAAGGAACAAGAATGTAAGCAGACCAGTTAGAAAGCTGTAACAATTGCCTAAGAGAGATGGTGCCCTGGGCCATGATATTGACAGAGATGACCAAGAGCAATAGATATAGTTAAGGTATATTTTGGCAGACTTGGTCACTATTAGATATTGTAGGTGGGGAAGAAGCATGTTTGAAGAATGTCACTTCAGTTTCTGGCTTGAATAAGGGAAATGATGATGAAATGGGGAAACATGAAGGGAAGAGTGTCACAGTCTTTGTGATTAATTCCCCCAATTCATTCCTTCAAATTGATTAATCTAAGCCAGTTGTCCTAAATAGGTCATGCTCCTCCCCACTGTGGGCTCTCAGGAAATGTCAGGTGGGAAACTCTTGGGTTTTCCTAGTGACTGAAAGGTATTTTTCATTCAGGGTCTTATAATGGTGAACATCCTGAAGTGCACGGGACAGTCTCACAAAACAAAGGTTTGAAATGTCTTCCCTGAAGCACCAATAAAACCCTGTTGAGAAATCCTGGCCTAGGACTATTATGATAATCCCATTCTACTCACCAATGATTAGGTCATGAATAGATGTATGACTCTGCCCTAACAAGTAGGACAAATATTCTTCCCTAGTCATAAGACAGAGAAATGGAAAGAAACAGTCCTTTTTCCTCCAAACACTGTCTGGATGTGATGCCTGGAATGTCTGCAGCAGACACGATAGAGGCCAATCGGAGGACATCCAAGGAGGATGAAAGAACAAAATAAGGGGGAAAAGGAAACCTTACAATATCACTAAGCTGCTGAATCAAAAAAATCCTTGTTCCCCCTCATCCCCAAACTGGATATTAGATAATAAATTCCCTTACAGTTTAAGTCAGCTTGAGATGAATTTTTTATTACTTGAATAAGAATGCATCCTAAATAACAGAAGAAGGAAACAGGTCTAGGAGACTAAAAAAATACAAGTCCCGGGGCGCCTGGGTGGCTCAGTTGGTTGGGCGACTGCCTTCGTCTCAGGTCATGATCCTGGAGTCCCGGGATCAAGTCCCGCATTGGGCTCCCTGCTCAGCAGGGAGCCTGCTTCTCCCTCTGACCCTCCCCCCTCTCATGTACTCTCTCTCTCTCTCTCTCATTCTTGCTCTCTCAAATAAATAAATAAATAAATAAATAAATAAATAAATAAATAAATCTTTAAAAAAAATACAAGTCCCATTTTGTGTAAGAGCTGGATTTTTGAGTCTAGACCTCTCAATATGTGGCTTTCAAGTACATAAGGAAGACTGGATCTACTCTGGGAATCTATACTGGGAGACTGGAAGTAATGAGTATATATATTGTGGGAACTGCAGTGAACAAGACCTTCACAGTTTGCACCATGGAAGATAGTACACCTGAAATTACTGAGCACTTTGATGAATTATTCTGGCCTTTTCTGAGAGTGTAGGCAATACAACTCCTCATCTCAAAGTCATGAAGTATATATACTTATTTATGATATCTTCTGGTTGTTTCATGGATACTTAGTCACTTCTCCCTAACTAAATTATAATCCCCTAGAATTATTTATTCCATATCTACCATAGCATCAAATAAAATGCAAAGCCCTCAAGAGGTACTAACAAGTGTTCACTGAATTATAATTATTCTAAAACACATTTCATTTTTACAATTCTTGGTTAAAGATCAATTTTGTGGACTACATTATATGTGTTAACCCAAAGGCTACAAAACAGAAACCCACAAATATGTATTTGGGTGACATAATGTTTCAAAAATTTTTGATTATGTAGTTGGCAATATTTGAAAATTAGGAGATTTCGCACTAAAACCTGAAATTCTAGCTTCACTTGAAGATGTTATAGCACATTTTCCTACCTATCAACTACAAGCTGGAACTGAGAAGAGGGCACTGCCCTCCATCTTCCAGGCTCCAATAGCCAGCTTCACTGGCATTTTTTTTTTAAGATTTTTATTTATTTATTTGTCAGAGGGAGAGAGAGCAAGCACACAAGCAGAGGGAGTGGCAGGCAGAGGGAGAAGCTGGCTCCCCACTGAGCAAGGAGCCTGATGTGGGACTCAATCCCAGGACTTTGGGATCATGTCTTGAGCCGAAGGGAGATGCTTAACCAACTGAGCCACCCAGGCATCCCAAGCTTCACTGGCATTTTGAATGACTGCCCCTTAATCTCTTTGGGATCAGGGCTTACTTCTGTACAATCAGTGGGTGAGCCAAGTGACCTGGTGTTAACATTATGTGATCCTAAAGGCTATCATTTATAATGATACAGCAAATTTCTGAAATTTCAGTTTGTTTTTCCTTTCCTGTACACCCCTCCTCGGTATTTATATATCATACCGGCTGACCCACGTTTTACTCGATATGTACTGCCTGGTGAAAAAGGAATAGTCAAAGTTGTTTTATTCAGCCTCCCTGTGGTTTGGTTAAAGATAAACGTACAGAGAAAGCGACCACTTTCTGAAAGGTAGGACGTGCAGAGAAGGGAATCCCAGGCAATATTTGGGAAGATAGATGGCGGGGGAGGGGGCCTTCATCAGCCACTACTGGCAAGTGATAGAGCGGTGGAGCACAAAATTGGAACTTGTAGAAGTCAGCTCCACTGAGAGACGTCGCTCCAGTGGCTAAGTGGGGGGTGGAACCCTCGCAGGACAGTGTGGTCTCAGGACCCTCGGGGTCACAGAAAGATCGGGGGTGACTGAGTGCAGCAGAGCTCCCAGGTATCAGAGTGGGGAAGCCGGCTGCAGAGACAGAGCGGAGGAGTGGGCTTTCAGCTCGGGGTTGCCATAAACCATGATCCGTGGCAGTCAGGCCACTGCTCTTCCAGCAGGGACACAACAAATGGCAGATCCAGGAAGACTCCCCTTCCTCCCCACCCACCCCCCCCCGCCCGGGAGGAGTGGCACAGGAGCACACCACAGGGATCTGCTGGGTTTGGAGACTCCACACGGGGTTGTGAGCCAGAGATAGAAACGCTCGGTCAGGGCACCTGGGTGGCTCAGATGGTTAAGCGTCTGCCTTCGGCTCAGGTCATGATCCCAGGGTCCTGGGATCGAGTCCCGCATCGGGCTCCCTGCTCCTTGGGAGCCTGCTTCTCCCTCTGTTTCTCTCTCTCTCTCTCTCCCTCTCTCTCTCTCTCCTCCTCTGCCTCTCATGAATAAATAATAAAAATAAAATCTTTAAAAAAAAAAAAAAGAAACGCTCGGTCACAGGTGGGGTGAGCACAGAGTGCGGCTGGAGGCAGGGGAGACGGGAGTGACTGACTGCTTTTCTCTAGGGGCGCACTGAGGAGTGGTGCCCGGAGTTCTTGGCTCCTTCGGGGAGGAGATTGGGGGGGACGCCATTTTCACTCTCATCCTCCAAAGCTGAACGGACAGCTTGCAGGGAACAAAAGCTCTCCAGAGCAAACCCGAGCAGATTACTTAGCCCGGCCCCCGGCAAGGGCAGGGCAATTCTGCCTCCGCAAAGACATTTGGGAACCACAGCAACAGGCCCCTCCCTGAGAAGATCAGCAAGAACAGCAAGCCAAGACCAAGTTTACTGATCAATGAGAACAGCAGAACTCCAGCGCTAGGGGAATACAGCGCTAGGGGAATACAGAAGGACATAAAATTCATGGCTTTTTCCCCATGATTCTTTAGTCTTTCAAAGTTAATTTTTTTAATTTTCTTTTTTTCTTTTTCTATTGTTTTTGAATTTTTCTTTTTCTATTTTTCAACCAACATCTTATCAATCCCTTTTTTAAAAATCTTTTTTATTTTTCATTTTTAGAGTCATACTCTATCCCTTCATAGTAGTTACCCATATTTTTGGTATATATATATAAGTTCTCTCTTTAAAATTTTGGGATACAGTTTCTTCTGACAGACCAAAATATAACCTAAATCTCTAGTGTATGGCTTTGTTCTAGTCTCCTGCCTGATCACATTCTCTCCCCATTTTTTTTTAAATCCTCTTCTTTCTTTTTCCAACCAACTTCTTATCAATTCCTTTTATAAAATCTTTTGTAATTTTCATCTTTACATTCATATTCCATCCCTTCATTGTATTTACCCTTACTTTTGTACACACATAAGTTTTTCTTTCTTGGAAATTTTGGGAGGCAGTTTCATCTAACAGACCAAAATTCGCCCCAAATCTAGTGTACGGCACTTATCTATTCACCAGCCTGATCATATTTGATCATATCCTTTTTTTCTTTTTCTTTTTCTTTTCTTATTTTCTTTCTTTCCTTTTCTTTCCCCCAGTTTCGGGTCTCTTCTGATTTTTTTAGTGTATAATTTTCTCGGGTCTTGTTACCCTGTTCTCTCATTCATCTATTCTCCACTGGACAACAGGACAAGACAGAAAAACTCACCTCAAAAAAAAGAACAAGAGGCAGTACCGACTGCCAGGAGCCTAATCAATATGGACATAGTAAGATGTCGGAACTAGGGTTCAGATAGACGATTACAAAGATACTAGCTAGGCTTGAAAAAAGCATGGAAATACTAGAGAAACCCTTTCTGGAGAAATAAAAGAACTAAAATCTAACCAAGTTGAAATCAAAAAGGCTATTAATGAGGTGCAATAAACAATGGAGGCTCTAACTGCTAGGATAAATGAGGCAGAAGAGAGAATTAGTGATATAGAAGACCAAATGATGGAGGATAAAGAAGCTGAGAAAAAGAGATAAACAACTACTGGATCACGAGGGCAGAATTCGAGAGATAAGTGATACCATAAGATGAAACAATATTAGAATAATTGGGACCCCAGAAGAAGAAAAAACAGAGAGTGGGGCAGAAGGTATATTAGAGCAAGTTATAGCAGAGAACTTTGCTAATTTGGGGAAGGAAACAGGCATCAAAATCCAGGAGGCACAGAGAACCCCCCTCAAAATCAATAAAAATAGGTCAACACCCTGATATCTAATAGTAAAACTTACAAGTCTCAGAGACAAAGAGAAAATCCTGAAAGCAGCTCAGGACAAGAGGTCTGTAACCCACCATGGTAGAAACATTAGATTGGCAACAGACCTATCCACAGAGACCTGGCAGGCCAGAAAGGACTGGCATGATATACTCAGAGCACTAAAAGAGAAAAATATGCAGCCAAGAATACTATATCCAGCTAGGCTGTCATTGAAAATAGAAGGAGAGATAAAAAAAAAAAAAAAAGCTTCCAGGACAAACAAAAACTAAAGGAATTTGCAAACACAAAACCGGCCCTACAAGAAATAGTGAAAGGGGCCCTCTAAGCAAAGAGAGAGCCTAAAAGTAACATAGACCAGAAAGGAACACAGACAATATACAGTAACAGTCACCTTACAGGCAATACGATGGCACTAAATTCATATCTTTCAATAGTCACCCTGAATGTAAATGGGCTAAATGCCCCAATCAAACAACAGAGGGTATCAGATGGGATAAAAAAAACAAGACCCATCAATATGCTGTCTGCAAGAGACTCATTTTAGATGCAAAGACACCTCCAGATTGAAAGTGAGGGGGTGGAAAACCATTTACCATGCTAATGGACATCAAAAGAAGCTGGGGTGGCAATCCTTATATCAGACAAATTAGACTTTAAACCAAAGACTATAATAAGAAATGAGGAAGGACATTATATCATACTTAAAGGGTCTATCCAACAAGAAGATCTAACAATTGTAAATATCTATGCCCCTAACATGGGAGAAGCCAATTATATAAGCCAATTAATAACAAAATAAAAAGAAACACATCGACAACAATACAGTAATAGTAGGGGACTTTAACAGCCCCCTCACTGAAACGGACAGATCATCTAAGCAAAAGATCAACAAGGAAATAAAGACTTTAAATGACACACTGGACCAGATGGACTTCACAGATATATTCAGAACATTCCATCCCAAAGCAACAGAATACACATTCTTCTCTAGTGCCCATGGAACATTCTCCAGAATAGATCACATCCTAGGTCACAAATCAGGTCTCAACTGGTACCAAAAGACTGGGATCATTCCCTGCATATTTTTGGACCACAGTGCTTTGAAACTAGAACTCAATCACAAGAGGAAAGTCGGAAAGAACTCAAATACATGAAGGCTAAAGAGCATCCTACTAAAGAATGAATGGGTCAACCAGGAAATTAAAGAAGAATTAAAAAAATTCATGGAAACCAAAGAAAATGAAAACACAACTGTTCAAAATCTTTGGGATGCAGCAAAGGCAATCCTAAGAGGAAAGCATATAGTAATACAAGCCTTTGTCAAGAAACAAGAAAGGTCTCAAATACACAACCTAACCCTACACCTAAAGGAGCTGGAGAAAGAACAGCAAATAAAGCCTAAACAGAGCAGGAGAAGAGAAAAAATAGAGATCAGAGCAGAAATCAATGAAATAGAAACCAAAAGAAAAGTAGAACAGATCAATGAAACTAGGAGCTGGTTCTTTGAAAGAATTAATAAGACTGATAAACCCCTGGCCAGATTTATCAAAAAGAAAAGAGAAATGACCCAAATAAATAACATCATGACTGAAAGAGCAGAGATCACAACCAGCACCAAAGAAATACAAGCAATTATAAGAACATATTATAAGCAACTATATGCCAGCAATTTAGATAATCTGGAAGAAATGGATGCATTCCTAGAGATGTATAAACTACCAAAACTGAACCAGGAAGAAACAGAAAACCTGAACAGACCCATAACCACTAAGGAAATTGAAGCAGCAATCAAAAGTCTCCCAATAAACAAGAGCCCAGAGCCAGAGCCCTTCCCACGGTAATTCTACCAAACATTTAAAGAATTAATACCCATTCTTCTGAAACTGTTCCAAAAAATAGAAATGGAAGGAACACTTCCAAACCCATTTTATGAGGCCAGCATTACTTTGATCCCCAAACCAGACAAAGACCCCATCAAAAAGGAGAATTACAGACCAATATCCCTAATGACCATGGATGCAAAAATTCCCAACAAATACTAGCCAATGGGATCCAACAGTACATTAAAAGGATTATTCACCACGACAAAGTGGGATTTATCCCTGGGCTACAAGGTTGGTTCAACATCCGCAAATCAATCAATGTGATACAATACATTAATAAAAGAAAGAACAAGAACCATATGATCCTCTCGATAGATGCAGAAAAGGCATTTGACAAAGTACAACATCCTTTCTTGATTAAAACTCTTCAGAGTGCAGGGATAGAGGGTACAAACCTCAATATCATAAAAGCCATCCATGAAAAACCCACAGCGAATATCATTCTCAATGGGGAAAAACTGAGAGCTTTCCCCCTAAGGTCAGGAACACGGCAGGGATGTCCACTATCACCACTGCTATCCAACACAGTACTAGAAGTCCTAGCCACGGCAATCAGACAACAAAAAGAAATTAAAGGCATCCAAATCAGCAAAGAAGTCAAACCCTCACTCTTTGCAGATGATATGATACTTTATGTGGAAAACCCAAAAGACTCCACCCCAATATTGCTAGAACTCATATAGGAATTCAGCAAAGTGGCAGGATACAAAATCAATGCACAGAAATCAGTTGTATTTCTATACACTAATAATTAGACAGAAGAAAGAAAAATTAAGAAATCAATCCCATTTAAAATTGCACCCAAAACCATAATATACCTAGGAATAAATCCAATCAAAGAGGCAAAGAATCCATACTCAGAAAACTATAAAATACTCATGAAAGAAATTGAGGAAGACACAAAGAAATGGAAAAACTTTCCATGCTCATGGGCTGGAAGAACAAATATTGTGAAGATGTCAATGCTACCTAGAGCAATCTACACATTTAATGCAATCCCTATCAAAATACCATCTACTTTTTTCAAAGAAATGGAACAAATAATCCTAAAATATTTATGGAACCAGAAAAGACCCCGAATAGCCAGAGGAATGTTGAAAAAGAAAACCAAAGCTGGCGGCATCATATTTCCAGACTTCAAGCTCTATTACAAAGCTGTAATCATCAAGACATATGGTACTGGCATAAAAACAGACACATAGATCAATGGAACAGAATAGAGAGCCCAGAAATGGACCCTCAACTCTATGGTCAACTAATCTTTGACAAAGCAGGAAAGCATATCCAATGGAAAAAAGATAGTCTCTTCAACAAATGGTGTTGGGAAAATTGGACAGCCACATGCAGAAGAATGAAACTGGACCATTTCCTTACACCACACACAAAAATAGACTCAAAATGGATGAAACACCTAAATGTGAGACAGGAGTCCATCAAAATCCTAGAGGAGAACACAAGCAGCAACCTCTTCAACCTCAGCGGCAGCAACTTCTTCCTAGAAACATCGCCAAAGGCAAGGGAAGCAAGGACAAAAATGAACTATTGGGACTTCATCAAGATAAAAAGCTTTTGCACAGCAAAGGAAACAGTCAACAAAACCAAAAGACAGCTGACAGAATGGGAGAAGATATTCGCAAATGACATAATCAGATAAAGGGCTAGTATCCAAAATCTACAAAGAACTTATCAAATTCAACACCCAAAGAACAAATAATCCAATCAAGAAATGGGCAGAAGACACAAACAGACATTTTTCCAAAGAAGACATCCAAATGGCCAACAGACACATGAAAAAGTGCTCAACGTCACTCGACATCAGGGAAATCCAAATCAAAACCTCAATGAGATACCACCTCACACCAGTCAGAATGGCTAAAATTAACAAGTCAGGAAACGACAGATGTTGGCGAGGATGTGGAGAAAGGGGTACCCCTCCTACACTGTTGGTGGGAATGCAAGCTGGTGCAGCCACTCTGGAAAACAATATGGAGGTTCCTCAAAAACTTGAAAATAGAGCTACCTTATGACCCAGCAATTACACTACTGGGTATTTACCCCAAAGATACAAATGTAGTGATCTGAAGGGGTACGTGCACCCCAATGTTTATAGCAGCAATGTCCACAGTAGCCAAACTATGGAAAGAGCCAAGATGTCCATCGACAGATGAATGGATAAAGAAGATGTGGTATATATATATCTATATATCTATATATATATAGATATATATAGGAATATTAAGCAGCCATCAAAAAAACTGAAATCTTGCCATTTGCAACAACGTGGATGGAACTAGAGGGTATTATGCTAAGCGAAATAAGTCAAACAGAGAAAGACATGTATCATATGACCTCACTGATATGAGGAATTCTTAATCTCAAGAAACAAACTGAAGGGCGCCTGGGTGGCTCAGTAGGTTAAGCGACTGCCTTCAGCTCAGGTCATGATCCTGGAGTCCCGGGATCAAGTCCCACATCGGGCTCCCTGCTCAGCACGGAGTCTGCTTCTCCCTCTGACCCTCTTCCATCTCGCGCTCTCTGTCTCTCATTCTCTCTCTCTCAAATAAATAAATAAAATCTTTAAAAAAAAAAAGAAACAAACTGAAGGTTGCTGGAGTGGTGGGGGTGGGAGGGATGGGGTGGCTGGGTGATAAGACATTAGGGAGGGTATGTGCTATGGTGAGCACTGTGAATTTTGTAAGACTGATGAATCACAGACCTGTAACTCTGAAACAAATAATACATTATATGTTAAGAAAAAAAAGATAGCAGGAAGGGAAAAATGAAGGGGGGGAAATCGGAGGGGGAGACGAACCATGAGAGACTGTGGACTCAGAAACAAACTGAGGGTTCTACAGGGGAGGGGGGGGGATGGGTTAGTCTGATGATGGGTATTAAAGAGGGCATGTATTGAATGGAGCACTGGGTGTTATATGCAAACAATGAATCATGGAACAAACATCAAAAATAAATAAATTAAAAAAAAAAGATAAACCTACAGTTTTCCCTATTTGCCAAAAGAGAGCACCTTCCATTAGTAAGGTGAGAAATCTAAGAAATTGGGCAAACGATGGTGCTGTCTAGTGAAATGACCTAACCAGCAAGAAGAACACTGACCCATCTTTCATCTTAATACTGAAGAAAAGGGTTATAGGTTTAAAAATTTTTTCACTTGTTTGGTGACCCTTTCAAAACAAACAATTATTTACATTTTAAGATAACAGAGGCGCCTGGGTGGCTCAGTGATTTAAGCATCTGCTTTCAGCTCAGGTCATAATCCTAGGGTCCGGGGATTGAGCCCTGCATCACCACCACCATCATCACCACCACCACCACCACCACCACCTCCACCACCATCATCATCGTCAGGCTCCCTGCTCAGCAGGAAGCCTGCTTCTCGGCCTCCCGCTCCCCGCCCCCACTTGTCCTCTCTCTCTCTCTCTCTCTGTCAAATAAATAAATAAAATCTTTTTTTAAAAAATTTACTAGATAATAATAGATACTTCTAACTGGATAGCATGAATTTCATTTATGATCTCTTATTTTCTTTTTCAGTGAAAGAGTATTACCTGCCTTTGACCCCATCAAGAAGCTGTAAGAATGCATTTTTCAGCTCTTGTGGCATCCTGCTGTTCTACTGACTGTTGCACTAACCAACAGACCTCCCTCATTTAATCCATTTGAAAGACAAACAAAGAGGTTAGGCATCAGAATTTCAGCTCATCAAAGGTTTAATAAAATAAAATGGAGCCATGGTCAATAGTTTTTAAGCAACAAATGTAAATTTTATACAGGATTACATAGAGCTACCCTCTTCTAAACTCTAGAAACCATGTATCTGAAATACTCTTCTGCAAAACACTGTATTTAAAGGCTTTGTATTGATACCTACTTGATGATATTAATGTAAAAAAGCACGATTTGGTGTCTCCAACTGCGGAGAAAATAGGAAGCTGACTCTCCTGAGAGCACTGAATTTGGCAAATACCCTTTATGTTATTAAACCAAGGCAAGAGATGTAGTAAAGAAGAAATGTAAATTAGTTGCTCAGACGGTCATGGAAAAACCGTAACTGTTATGGTTAGCCTGTAAGGGTGAAAAACAAGATCACCACTCCATTTGTCTTCAAAAATTTTTGTCTCTTGAACATATAATATTCTGATACCTTTACTGCACAAATATAATGCATTCCTTTTTAACCTCACTCAACAATGTGTTTAAAGAGGGTATGCAATTAGAGATAGACAGGCAGCCATAAGTGGTAATGGGGAGAATGATCTTTTATTCATTCAAAGTGTCAAAGAAAAAACGACTTTAAGTTTTAAGATTATGTTGATTGGGAAGTCTTTTTCAGCTATAAAGGACCATGTTTAAAATAGGAGAGTACATTTAAAAGTTTTCAAATGTGATTATACAAAGGAACAATTATACAAAACAAGTCTCTACTTCCATATATAGGGAAAGATATCTTTTGCTAAGATATTTGGAAAAGATGCTTTAGGTTCTGCATTGTCAAAGCAGTGCAGCTAGTATGTGGTGTGATTCATGAGAAAACAGTACCCTGAGTAAGGTTTCACTATTCTATATACCACTTATGCTCACCCTTGAAGAGACAACAGAATTTTAATAAAACCTGAATCAATATAATAAGAAATTAGCATTGGCCAAAAGTCTGCCTGTCATTTTTTCAGAAATAGATAGCTTCAGGATGCTTACTTTATGTACATTTTCATAAATTCTATTCACAATCATATTTTCTACTACTTTTGGCCAAAGTTCCAGTATTGTCTTTAATCTTCAAAAATAGAATTTGAATTCCATTATTCCAAATTGATAATTTTAATCTTTTCCACACTTACTAGAAGAATATAAGTATCCACCCAGAGTATAAATAAAGCATATACTATTATATATCACTGATGTAATCTAGAATCTAGGAATGGAGTCCATTATTATAATTTTATTCTGGAACAATTACCATATGGCAAGTATAAGCTATATGTGTTGAAACTGAAAACTTGTCCTATGAATTCTTTGGTTAAGAAATTTCCAAATGTGAAATTGGATGATTTTATAGTATCAAATGTAGATAAGAGATCCCTTAAAACTTCTTAGGGAGTAAGTTCAGAAGTAAGGTTATATAATTTTAAGAAGACAGCAAAGAAGCCCACAAGTGTTTGGTTCTTTGATTGGATAAAAAATTTAAGTCAAATATTTAACAGCTTTCAAACTTATTTTAAAAAACAAAATGGGGAGAAACATTGAAACTGAGAGAATTCCTTGTGTTGGCTTCTTAATACTTTTATTTCTTCACACATTCCTTCATTCATTTATTCAATATTTATTGAACCCTTACTACAACTAGCACCAACAGAAGTTTCAAAAATACTACACAAATGGCATTCTCCAAAATTATTACATATATATAACTATATATAACTATATATCTATAAAACACTATTCTTATATTCCTCATATTCCTATGCCTATTCATAAAAAATATAAAACATATATTGATCTAATTAGCCAGCTGGGGAAGTAAGCATGAATAGAGTCTGGCCCAGTACTTCCCCTACCTAGGAGAAAAAGCTTTGGAGCTGCAATCTCCCTGGGGCAGACGCTGTCACATATGCCTTTCTGGGAGGGATTAAGAAAGCCAGAGCAGCTGGGACCCATTTTCAAATATAAAACTGACATGAAAGGCTCTACATGAATGACTAAAACTCTAAGTTGAGATAAGCTGGAAAAGCCTAAAAAAGGGATGCATTAGTCTTAAGTGTTAAACCAAAGAAAATTGATTAGATCACAAAATGGACAGGTTTAACTTATGATCCTATAAGCCCAGGCAAATGAAAAACAAAGATCTGCACCCTTATTTATCAGTCCTTTTGCATATCGTACTCAGAAGATGGTAATAATTAAAGGTTATATAAGAAAGGTCACAGGCTGAACTAAAATAATCAAGACTACAATTTGTGTTGACATCTTTCACTTTTCAAAATTTTGGACAATTTTCTGTACATGCCATTCTTGAAATGTAAAAGATCAGTAGGTTTTTGCAAATACAAGGTAGTATTTGCCGTTTTGTGTTCCTTTGTCATCTCCTACTGGGAGTGCCCCTTCATTGGTTAAGTGGTACTTTTTCTTGAATATTTTCATAAACAAGAAGAGTTGAATATCAACTTACAACAGGATCTTATGTTATATTCTTAGATATCAAAGTGTATTCGTCCATAGTTTAAATTTGGGTTAAAGTCAGATGAGATTATAGGAGTCCTGGGAGTTTAGAGTGGGATCAAATTAAAGTGAAAATAAAGAGCTAATCCTATTTTATTTCCCATCTCTCTATAAAGAATATCAAATGATGATAGTGATGATTAAGTTTCTAGACATTAGGGAAACATAGCACCTATGCAACCGTGCTGTGATGTTTATGAAGTGTCAGTTTCTAAAATAAATACCGAAAACCTATCAGTTCACACTAGCACTTGCTACCATTACATTGCAGAAGTGTATAGAATTAGTAAAAGATAAAGAGAAACAGTATATTGCTTAATAGTTAACAGCCAGAAACGTTTGCTTCTTAAGATTTTGCTGATTCTCATCAAATACAGGCTTCTACTGAGCCTGGATCCAGATTTCACATGGCAGGAAGACCATAGAGCCATAGATATCATTTCAATATCACAACTTCAGGTTCTGAATTAAAGGCATTTCTAGATTCCACACATTTCATTTACTTAGAAAAATTAATATTACACTGTTGTTCTTTGATGGCAGTGACATACAATTCTCATATTCTCTAAATTTTTCTTTGCCTAAAAAAACAAACATTCTCATTCATGAAGGAAGTAGAATTACTGGTGTTAGTGTTTCTAGAAAGCCTTCTCTCTTGCCCTTTCTCCTGTGGGTTCCAATAAATTTGAAAAACAGATAAAGCAGACTAAATGGGGATCAAAATAAACTGTGAAATGCATGTGGAACTCTCTGGTATTGGCTGCATTAGAGCAATAGTAAAGATCCCTGATAGTGGTCCCTCTCTTTCCCAAATTTAGACCTTGGGGCCTATCTTAGAGAAGGCCAAATCTATAAAACTCTCTTACCCAAACATTTGCATGGAACACCATGGACTATAACACCCTCTGTGGAATGCCAGAGAGAGGATGTGCACAGTTACTTCACCCATTGAATACCATGAGCCAATGAATGACTTCCTGTCCCACTCAACATGTCATTTTCCTTCACATGGAAAGAAACCAGTAATGGGTACAGAGAAAATCAGTATATTTTCCTTTCAACACTGTCTTCCTTTCAGGGTTTAGGGTGCAGTCCCTCTCAAGAAAATAAAATAAGAGATGACTAAGTAGTCCCCCAGAAACTAATTTTATGGAAATGCATTACAATGTTTTCATATTACTCATGTTCTTTTAAAAAAAAAAAGAAACCCTATTGTTTTACCATAATACTTTCCAAAATTAATAGATTACACAAGATCATTTGGCCAGTTTCTCTCTTCTCCAGTGAAAGTCACTAACAGTTAGGATGACAAAATCAGCCATCTGTTCTATTGACTTGATAGAAAGTCATCACAGGATGTACAAATTTTATCAATTATATCACCTCACATGTGCTTTTGAATATTTGTCTAATGAGAAACTTGGTTAATGGCAGCTGAGGTGATCCTGAGGGACACTGGTCCATGTCGTCATGTTGGAGGAAGCTCTCTTACAAGGTTATTTCATGCAAGCATTCCCCCACCACATGACAGGCAGTGTTCGAAACACTGGAGCAACAGACAAGGCTCTGTTCTCAGAGACTCTCACTCTGGAAGGTGCTTATAGTCAATAAGTAAAAGAAATTCATAAGTGAGATAGTTTTATGGAGTGATAGGTATAATGGAAGATACTGAAGCTCCTTGATGTGAGAGTTACTGGAGATCAACAACTAGAGATAGGATATGGGGAGGATGTGGATTTAGTGGTCAAGAAAAGCTCTCTGAGGAGAAACCATCTGGTCTGAGACCTAATTTAGAAGGAGCGATACAGACCTGAAAGTGAGTATGTAAAAGGTCATAAGACACAAAGTCTTGGGGTGCCTGTGTGGTTCAGTCTGTTAAGTGTCTGACTCTTGATCTCAAGGTCATGAGTTCAAGCCCCTCACTGAGCTCCACAATGGGCATGGAGCCTACTTAAAAAAAAAAAAAAAAGATGCCATCAAAAAAAAATGAGAAGAATCCAACCTATTTCAGGCCAAGAAAATTACTCTATATGATGTTACCATACAGTTCAACAGCTTACTCCTTTGGTAAGCCAGTGGGAAATGGCATATGACTAATGATGAACCCCTGGTGCAGATCCATGATAAGGGATGAATGAATGAACGTATACCCAGTACCTCCTAAATGCAAGGCACTGGTAATGGTTCTTTAATATTCTGCTCACTTTGAACAAATACATCTTTCTTCATGTAGTGAATTTGTATCAAGTTCCTCTATATGCCAGGCACTGTACTCAGCATTCGATTAAAAAATGAACCTGACACAGTACTCCCTGCAGTGTGCTTATGCTCGATGGAGGGCAGTTGACAATTGAACAAGCAATTGTGATTTGGCTCAATCAATGCCATCAAATGAGTAAAACTGAGGTACTAGAGATGCACATGAAGTTGATTTTGGGCTACTGAGGAAGGGGGTCAAGAAAAGCTTCCTAAGACGAAGCGACAATTAAGCAAGATGTTACAGATGTGTAGGGAATAGCCACACCACGTGGCTGAAAGTAGCCTAGAGAAGAAAAAGAATTACAAGTTCTTCTCCATGTCTGGAGCCACTGAAGGAAACTGTCAAGAGATAAGACTGCAGAATCAGCAATGGCAAATCACACAGAACCCTGTCTGCTGAGCTAAGAAATTTGGACTTTATGTGGCAGCAGCGGAGAATCACTAAAGAGCTTTAATCGGGGGAATGACAGGATAGATTTGTGAGTTTTTAAAAAATCTCTCTAGCTTCAATGTGGAGATTCCAAGGTGGGGAGGGGAAAAAGCAAGTTGAACACAAAGTAAACATAATCCATTCAAGTAGTTTTGCTATGAAAACTTGAAAACCCCCAGTGAGCTGAATTTCCATCCAAATCTCATAGTGCACTGCTTTAAATGAGCTTAAACTTTACTTACCAACTTCACTCATATTTTTAATACTCAGGTGGTGAGTTTAATCACATAAGGTTGCATTGTATTACTTACTTCATGTATTTTGAAATGTGAGTTTTTCACTGAGTCAGCATGGCCATATCGCTTAGCTCAGGAAAACATGTCAATCTTTATGCCCCTCAAAACTGCCATTAACACGCATGACATCAAATTTTTCTAGGTGATGTGAAATTAAATCATGACTCTTTGCAATGTATTCTAATCAGCTCCTCCATTAACTGTTTTCAAATGCTAATCATCTCAGCTTCAAATGAACAGTTACATCCTCAGCTTGCTCTATGAATTCTATGAATGCATAAACCATAACAAGTTGTAATTATATTACTTTCAGAAGTCATTTACAGCAATTGAACAAACTAAGAAAAATTCCAAGATTCTTGTGTGACAGTGCAATTAAACAATATGAACTGCAAGACTCTACTTCATATTCTAAAATTTAGTTAAGATATATTTTTTGGGAAAAGATCTTTTTGGAATATAGACATTGTTCAGGTTAAGGCTTTATAACTTTAAGTTATGGACCACCAAGCAAAATTATCAGATGATACATTATGTTTTGTTACATACCATATTAAATAAATTTCTCTAGCAGAGAGAAATCTTCTCTTTTAATAGGGAGGTAGGTGTCAAAGTCTACAGCAAAAAGACTACTTGGGAAAAGATAATTCATGCTTTTACAGTACCTACTATGTGCCAGGTGCTAAGCTAGGGACTTTATGTATTTTGACCTATGTCATCTGTTTCATACTGAATACTTGATAGAAGAACCCGTCTTCCTCTGGTCAGAATCCCTCGATTTCAAGTAGTTAGGTGGTTATAAAATAGACTAGCATTATTTCAAGTACCCATTGCTGCATAACATACCACCCCAAAACTTTAGGAGTTGAAAATAACAATCACAATTTATCATCCTTCATGATTCTGTGGGTTGACCAGAAAGTTCTGCTCTGCGGTGATGGCTTGGGCACTAGATTAGCTGTAAGGTTTATTATAGTGGCCTCACTCCCATGGCAAGGAGTTGGTGGTGGCAGCTAGCTGGGAGCTCAGTTGGGAATGTTTGCCAGAGGCCTTGGTTCTTCCCTATGGAGACCTCCCTACATGGTTGCTTGGTTTTCCTTATAGCATAGGAACTGTGTTCCTAGAAGAAACATTCTAAGAGTGAGCATTCTAAGAGTATAAATCTGGCATGCAAACAGTTATTGTGGTAGGTAAAATAATGCCCCCACAAAGATAGCCATGCTCTAATCCCTGAAGCCTATGAATATGTTATTTTCATGGCAAGAGAGACTGCAGATGTAATTAAGGTGAGATGGAAAGATTAGCCTGGATTATCCAGGAGTGTTAATATAATCACAAGAGTCCTTGTAAGAGGGAGGCAGGAGTAAGACAGATTTGAAGATGTTATGCAGATGGCTTTGAAAATGAAGGAAGGGGCCACAAGCCAAGGAATACAGGCAACTCTAGAAGCTGGACAAGGCAAAGGAATAGATTCTTCTCCAGGGCCTCCAGAAGGAACGCAGTCCTGCTGACACTTTAATTTTAGCTCAGTGTGACTTCTGACCTACAGAACTGTAAGATAATAACTTTATTTTAAGCCAGAAAGTTGGTGCAATTTAAAATAGCAATAGGAAATGAATATATTTGTCAAGCTTCTGCTTTGAACCCATTTGTTAACACTCAATGGCTAAAGCCCAGAGTCACTGGATGAAATTCTTGGAGACACGGCTCATTGTAACAGTATACCACCACAGTGACAATCCAACCCAAGTACCAGTTCCTTCAAAATATTTCCTGTGATTTAGGTTTCTGTTGCTGCTATAACAAATTAACGCAAACTCAGTCACTTAAAACAACACAAATTTATGATCTCACAGCTTCTGTAGGGTATAAGCCTGACATGGGTATTAGCAAGGGAAAATCAAAATGTTGGCAGGGCTGCACTTCTTACCAGAAGCTCTGCAGAAGAATCTAATTCCAAGCTCATTCATGTTGTTGGCTGAATTAAGTTCTTTGGGGTTGTAAGACAAGCCTCCATTTCCTTGCAGGTTGTCAACCAGGGGCTGTCCTTCTCTAAAGGCTTCTGGCCAGGCCCAACATGTGACCCCTTAGATCTCAGAACCACAAACAGCACACTTGGAATTCTCTGACTTTTTCTTCTGCTACATGTTACTCCTCCAAAATTAGTCACAGTTGGGTATTTCATAACCAACTCTGCTCCATCATTAAAGGGCAAGGCTTCTGAAAAGCGCAGCAATGCTGTTTTTACAATAACCCTGCCTTCCTTAACAATGAAGAACGACCTGAAAATAAATTGATTCAAAATGACCTCGTGACATCATATAATGGACTGTGTACTCACAGTGGTGGATACCTCTCACATCCCTCTTTACTCTCCAAAGATTTTGCACTTTTTGTTTCTGTTCCAAATCTACTAGTGACCTTTTCATTGCCAAATGCAATGTAATTAGAGCCTCTACGGTGAATGGTGATTATCCTATGTTTTAAAACATGTGTCTCTTACTTATAGATGCATAGAGACTAAGATGAATAGGTAGGTAGAGACAACAACTATACTTTTTAAAAAATCCAAATGCCTTACTGATTCATCTCAAAATATTAATTTTTAAAATTTTGTATTGGACTTGGGGTACCTGGCTGGCTCAGTCTGTAGAGCATACAACTCTCGATCTCAGGGTTGTGAATTCAAGCCCCACATTGGACAAAGGGCCTATACTCAAAAAATAAAATAAAACAAAATGCTATTAAAAAATGTATTGTATTGGACAACCTTGACAAAACAAAGCCATAAGGAAAACAAAGCTTAAGCAGTAAGCTAAGGAATATTGAGATATCCAAACTGAGGAAAATTTTATCCCAATATCTTTGTTAATTGTCATTCAGGAAGGAGAAAAATATATAAATGAACTGGTGTAAGGAAAGAGCACTTTATACTCTCTGAAATCTTCTTATTCATGATGCAAGCTTAAATTCTGTTCCCTAAAGGAAAATTTCATAGTGCTGCCCCTACCACCACCAATGCTAGAGACAGCCTGGGGAGTATTAGAACCGCCTGGGAAGAATTACGTTTGGAAGCTTTTAGCCTAACTTTACACAGTGAGGTGGAAGGGAGCCTCCTTCTGGTCAATTACATAGAGGAGACTTTTGGTTTTTACCGAGAAAGTTCTTTGCCTATTTTACAGCTGAAACTGCAACCAGCTTCTCTTATTAAAAAAAGATTCGGCAGTATTAATACAAGAAGAGCAAAGAAAATAATCACTCTGAAATACCTCGGGAGAAATATGCCCAAACACATGCACTTCAAAGTGAAGGAAGTTCCGCCCTGTTTCAACTACTAAGTAATCATTTTACACAATAGGCAAATTCCAAAGAAAACACAGCCTACACATTAAATATGTTCTCAAATTATCAGTAGACTTAGGACAAAGCCTATAAGCTAAATAATTTGCAAGTGAATTTTTAAATGACCTTTTCTTCATTAAAATATTAATTTAATGTAGTCTAGATGTAGACTTCTAACGTATTTTTTTAAAAACAAGGAATGCTTCACAAATTTGTGTGTCATCCTTGTGCAAGGGCCATGTTCATCTTTAATGTATCGTTTCAATTTTAGTATATGTGCTGCTGAAGCAAGCACTAGACTTTAATATTTATTATAATAAATGTACTATAGGAGCATAAATCCTGATTCATATATTTTAATTTACAAATTCATCAGTTTGATTAATGGAGCCATTTTTCTCTCCAATCATGTTAAATTACATCCATAGCCAAATCCCTGAAGTAAATTAGGAGCTCATTTGGGAAACATCCTGCCAAGAGAGTATTTGGTGCACAGTAGGCAGTCAATAAATATTGAAAATGATAAACATTTATTCTACCAAAGCATATATAGCAGTATAGATTTTGAACCACGTGTGAACTCTTCAATTGAAATGTTAACAACAGTCCAGTTGGTCCCTCATCCAACACACCTGAGAGCTGCTCTCCCTTCCATTAATTGAAATGCATTCAGGAGAGAGACGTTAATTAATATTAATCAAGCCTACCAGGAAAGTAAGGCAGTGCTATTGCCAATGGGCCCTGAGACCACAGAATAATGATTTTAGAGTCACTGCATTCTTTGTTCCCTTGGCTTATGCTGACATTTAATTGCATGGGATTGGCTTATGCTGACATTTAATTGCATGGGATTGGCTTATGCTGACATTTAATTGCATGGGATTGGCTTATGCTGACATTTAATTGCATGGGATAATGTAGACATAATCACTGACCAAGAAAAATCAGGGTGGGTGGGGCTCAGGTGTGTCCTTTTCCATAATCTGGGAAGGCTTCCTCAATTCCCATTCACAGAATTGCGAACACTGAATGGGGGTTTGCCCTGCACCAGGTGCTGTACTAGGCACTTCATATACAGAAGTGAAAGGAGATGTGGTTCCTGTCCTCAAGAAGCTCATAATCTAGTCCACATAAGTTGAAATTCCTAACTGCAACAAAATATTGTAAGTGCTGAGATAGAAGAAGGAGAACACAAAGGGGGAAGCTGTCAGTGTGGAGTCATGTCTAGGCAAGGAAAGCTAGAAGAAATTCTCCCATTGTACCCGAGCACACCAGTGCCCTGCTGTAAAAGGCATCCAAATGACTCCATCTCCCTGTGAGTGCTATAGGAACTGTTAAGGAAAATCAAATGTAGGAAAAGAAGGCCCTGGGACAACCTGGGAAGGACTCACAGAATCACAGCATAGTTTGCAATAGGCCAGTCCTCAACCAACAGGATTCGCCTAAGAGCAAATACTGGAAGGTACTTTCCTACTGGGTGCCACACGTGGACAAACCTATACATCCTGATATACTGCCTTACACCGTAGATACTTTTTCACCCTGGCTTTCAGTCACCAACCTTAGAAATAAGCCAGGGCTTGGAACCCCGACTCGCCAGGGCCAAAGCCCTCCCTTTTCCCTAGACAGTTCTCCAAAGAGATTTGCATGTCCTGAACAAATAGAATTCCTGGAGGTTTATTTAGAATTCCCAAATTAATCTGAGTTCAAGAGGCCAATGAGCTCCCTCTCTCACCTGAAGGCCATTCCCAGGCAGCTATCACCATTACCGGGTGGACATTTCATCTCCAGCAAGGACTATGTCTCCTACTTCTTCCTTGGCATCCTCCATAACTCCTGCCACAGTGCCTCACAGGTAGCTCATTGGATGATTGATAATAACGAGGATGATAAACAACAAACACAGAAACTCTCCAAAGATGACCAGAATGGTAAAATCCAAAGATTTTGCCATGTGTTAGCAGTTATGTATGGTTAGTGGGCAAGATAACCTATTAAATACATTCTATGGGTTTTATATTCCCATTCTTTCTTCCTCCACAGTATTGTATATAATAGAGGATATGGTATCATGTGTGTTCTTGATTTGTGCTGCGCACGAAGAAAAACAGAGGCTCCTGTTGATGCTAAATAAGGCATTTTATCGGCCTAACATAAGTCACCATATGGAGCAGGTTCTACCTGAGGCCGCCTGGGTGATGTGCAAATCATTGTGAGACCTTATGTCCAATTTATCCAGAGTTCTGATTTACCAAGTAATGTCCCCAAGGTGCTGCCTTATGTGTCCAGCCTGTGTTAGTAAAGCCAGGCATGAGAGCCCTAACCCATGTCCAGGAAGCAGAGGGAAGACTTTGATCTCACTGGGAGTCCACAGTTCTGTTGCTTGCACCCTCTTCTGGACCCATAAAGCTCCTATTTGTTGCAAGAGCATTTATTTGGAAAATTCAGGGACAAAGGGCTTGTTTGCTTTAAGAAAAGCAAAGAACAAGCTCAATAATTTATGGAAGTTTTATTTGATTACTGGGTCAGTGGTTTAATTTTGCGTGTGTTCTCATGAATGTAACCACTGTGTTTTATGTGAAGATCATCTTGTAAACTAAATGTGCTGGCAGAGGAAAATCAGTTTGCAGCACCCAAGACATCAGGGAAATTGGCAGCCGTGGAAAACACCCATAATGCTTTCCTCCCCAGCTTCCCAGCTAACCACCAGCAAAGGAATACCCTTGCTCAAACGCTCTCCTCTGCAGGGGTTAGCTCTTCTGTCGACCAGTTACCTTCTGGCTAAATTTCAGTGTGAAGTAGAACCTGGAAGTAATGAGAGCACTTACCCTAGTGTTATTTTGTTGAAGAAAATATTATCTAACTTAGTAATGTTTCTCATGTCTCATGTACTCCTAATCAATGGCAAGTTAATTAATAACAAAAAGAGAAATTCTGTGGTGTGTGTGTTTTCGCATGCGCGCTCACACGTGCAGAGTTTGACACGCTTTGTTACAAGGGGCCAAGAGCTACACACTAAAGTGTCCTTATAGGAACTTCAGAGCCTTGTATATTTACCTTAATCCTACTAGGGATGGGAGATCCAAGAGTGCAGACAATTCCCATCTGCAGTTGCCTTTATAATGCAAGTGGGTGTCATCATTAAACTCAAGACAGCCTGTTTAGGTTTTGCAAGCAATCCTGGACCCTGTGGTTCTCTAATATGGTTATCAAAGAGTTATGACAGCACTTCATGGCTGCAGCTACCATGTGTGATTAAAACCTACCAGATTCTCTCTCTGTCAAATAAATAAATAAAATATTAAAAAAAAAAAAGGTGGTGCCTGGGTGGCTCAGTCATTAAAACCTACCAGATGACATTGTAGTAGACATATTCCCTTTAATCCCTTTCCTGCATTGCTGAAACCTTGCAGGACATATATTTTTATCCCTATTTTATAGATCAGGAAACTGAACTTCAGGGAAGTTTAAAAGTGGAAAAGATGATATGTGAACCTAAATTAGCCTGACTCCAAGGTCAAGCTTTTTCCACTACATGCATAGCCACTGGCTTTATATACTTCAAGGATTATAGCCAGCCACACAACCTTATTTTCTAAGCCCTGTTTTTCTGAGTGGTTCATACTCTTGAGAGACAAATGCTATACATATGGCTTTCCAGCTAGAAGTAGTCACAGTCATTTACCTACTCTGCTGAGCTAAGGCCTAGAGAGCATCCCTCCAACCACCTGAGATATCAAGAGAATAGGAACAAGGGATGCCTGGGTGGCTCAGTAATTGGGCATCTGCCTTGGGCTCGGGTCATGATCCCGGGGTCCTGGGATCGAGCCCCGCATCAGGCTCCCTGCTCGGCGGGAAGCCTGCTTCTCCCTCTCCCACTCCTCCTGCTTGTGTTCCCTCTCTCGCTGTCTCTGTCAAATAAATAAATAAAATCTTTAAAAAAAGAGAGAGAGAGAGTAGGAAAAGGTTTATGAAACACCATACGAATAAAGCTTCTCTCAGCCACTCCTAAGAAAATCTGATGTGCATCACTCACTTCACAAATATTTACTGAGGGACCCTCTGGGCCAGGCACTGCATTATGTGCTGGACTTACAATGAGTAAGAGATAGTGCCCACTCTCAAAACCCTGGCAGTATCAGGGAGACAGACTAGCAAAAGAACGATTTCTATGTAGAGTGATTAAAAACTACTATTGAAACAAGCATGAGATTATTAGACACGGAACAAGGGCAATCACTTGTTGTGGAGTGTTTAGAACAACTTCCAAGAGACAAATGGCATCCCGGCAGAGTTCTAAAGAACAAATAATTGGTGAGCTTGGCCACTGAAGTGAGGCAGTTAGTTTACCAGGCAGAAAGAAGAGGATACACACAGACCTAAAAGTGAGAGGGAACCTGCATGTTCCAAATCCTGCACAAGGTCTCCTGTGCTGCTGGAGGGGGTAAGAATAGAACACAATGACACTAGACAGTTAAAACAGAGCATGAAGTTTCTGGTGAGACATGTGAGGACTCCATCTTAGAGGGAATATATTCCCTGGACAAAAAGTTATGATTTAGATCTCAGCCATCCAAAGAGAGCCTCAGGGAGCTAGAATCGTTGTTCACCTAACCCATCTTAGGAACAAAACACTATTCTTGTAAGATTTTTCCCTTTGTGCTCCTCACTCAGCCCTAAAGAGTGATTACGGTGTTCTTCCCCTTGGCAGTGACATGACTCTCTAGCAGTCTCATGAACACTCATGAGAGAACAGAGGGGAACAAAGCAGGGGAGGACTGGTGCCAAAGAAGGTGTCATTCATTCATTCATTGGTCCATTCATTTGTTCGGTCATTCATTAAACCCAGGCAATACAGCAATAACAGTTTAAAGCAGGGGTTGCCAGTCTACCACCTGTTAAGTCAAATGTAGCCTATCACCTATTTTTGCAAATAAAGTTTTATTGGAACACAGCTATGTGTGTTTATTTATTATACATTGTCTGTGACTGCTTTCACACTAAAAGAGCAGAGCTGGTTTGTTGTAACAGACAGTATGGCCCACAAAGCTGAAAATATTTACTGTCTGGCCCTTTACAACAAAAGTCTGTTAACCCCTACTTAGTTGATTTAAATACCAACTCTGCCATCTGGGCTCTGAACCTCAGTTTCCTCTTCTCTGAAGCAGAGATGATAATAATGGTGTTACCCAGATTTTCTGTGAGGATTAGATCATTTTTATGTGCAAAGTACCCAGCACAAAGTAAGCACTGAATAGTTGAATTAGTTGTTGTTGGTATTTATTCCTTTACCAATATTGCAGGAATGGCTAGGAAATTGGACAAGGACTACAAATGGCTGCTGAGCTATTTGAAATGCCTATTATGTGGGCACATAGAGAGTAGGGTATCCAGGTGTGTATTATGCAGGAAAAGTTAAGGCTGGGTATACACATTTGGGAGGTAATCACATATGATATATTTAAAGCCACAGACCTGGATGGAATTATTGGAAAAAGCATATGTGGAAAGTAGAGGAGGGCCAGACACCAAATCCAGTTGAGGTTTGTGATCATAAATTTAAAGTTAGCCTAGTAAGCACTGTTACATTTTCTTCCAGCTACATTCAGTTGTACTGACGCAGTGATGGAATAGGAACAAAGTTGAATTTACTCAAGACTGGAATTCTCCCAGACAAAAACAGGAGTGAGGCAAAGGAGCTGAATATGTATACATGGAAATTATTTAACAACAGCCTGAGAAATTTTAACCAGGTAAAGATGGATGTTGGCCAGTGAGATAACAGTAAAGTCAGTGGACTGGGGTTCCCAATGGTGTCCAAGAATTACTGGAGTGGAGTACTCTCACTTACTTACACTAGAGTAAGTGAACTGGAGAGGTAAGAAGAGATGGTCAAAGAATAAACAGAAATAGCAATGGTGAGAAATTTAGTAAACTAATGGCTAAAATCCATAATGCATGTGGAGCATGATGAGGAGGAAAGTAGATTACTGTAAAAAGGGGGGGCACCCAAAGAACAAATAATCCAATCAAGAAATGGGCAGAAGACATGAACAGACATTTCGCAAAGACATCCAAATGGCCAAAAGACACATAAAAAAGTGCTCAACATCACTCGGCATCAGGGAAATCCAAATCAAAACCATGATGAGATACAACCTCATACCAGCCAGAATGGCTAAAATTAACAAGTCAGGAAACAACAGATGTCAGGGAGGATGCGGAGAAAGGGGAACCCTCCTATGCTGTTGGTGGGAATGCAAGCTGGTGCAGCCACTCTGGAAAACAGTACGGAGGTTCCCCAAAAAGTTGAAAATAGAGCTACCCTATGACCCAGCAATTGCACTACTGGGTATTTACCCCAAAGATACAAATGTAGTGATCCGAAGGAGCACATGCACCCCAATGTTTATAGAGCAATGTCCACAATAGCCGAACTATGGAAAGAGCCTAGATGTCCATCAACAGATGAATGGATAAAGTATATGTGGTATATATATACAATGGAATATTATGCAGCCATCAAATCTTGCCATTTGCAGTGACATGGATGGAGCTGGAGGGTATTATGCTAAGCAAAATAAGTCAATCAGAGAAAGACAATTATCATATGATCTCACTGATATGGGGAATTTGAGAAACAAGGCAGAGGATCATAGGGGAAGAGAGGAAAAAAATGAAACAAGACAAAACCAGAGAGGGAGACAAACCATAAGAGACTCTTAATCTCAGGAAACAAACTGAGGGTTGCTGGAGTGGAGGGGGTGGGAGGGATGGGGTGGCTGGGTGATGGACATTGGGAAGGGTATGTGCTATGGTGAGCGCTATGAATTGTGTAAGACTGATGAATCACAGACCTGTGCCCCTGAAACAAATAACACATTATATGTTAATAAAAATAAATAAATTTTTAAAAATAAAAAATAGATTAAAAGGGGGGGCAAAGTATATAGACTAATTCCATGTGCTTCAAAATCCAGAGGGATTAAAGAGGAAATGGAAGTAATGGTATAGAAGCAGTCTTAAAGAAAAAGGTGGGCACCTACCCCAAATAACTTCAGTCACAGATAAGCAACTAAGAGAGAAATGCTTACATACTAGAGGCTACATATAAATAATGTAAAGAGAGTACATTACTAAGGTAACATTAGCTGCTATAAGAAATAGATAAAACCCAAATGCTCAGTGGCTTAACTTAATAGAAGTTTACTTCTTGCTCAGTAAACTCAATAGAAATGATCTCTTGGAAGAGGAAGGGCTCTTTCCCATGTAGTTATTCAAATACTCAAGTTGACAGAGATTCTCCCATCCTCAACATGTGGTTTCTCAGGCTGCCATGGGTATTGACATCAAGACAGTAAGAGAGAGGGAGATGAACATTGCATTATGGGCCAGGCCTGGAAGTGGCCAACATCATTTTCTACCATGTAATATGGCTAGGAATGGAGTGTGTATTTTGTGCACAAAAATAAAAGGAAATAAATTTGGTGACTTGCAGTGAAGTCTAGAGAACAGTTTAACCAGGATACTTTTGTGGAAGTTTATCAGAAAAAAAAATCATGGTATATTAAAAAATATCATGGACTCAGAAGATTTGATTTAAAAATTTAGCTTTATTGGGGTACCTGGGTGGCTCAGTCGGTTAAGTGTCTAACTCTTGGTATCTCAGGGTAATGAGATCGAGCCCCACATGGGACTCTGCACTCAGCACAGTCTGCTTGAGAGTTTCTCTTTCCCCCTCTGCCCATCCCCCTGCTCATTCTCTCTCTCTCTCAAAAAATTTAGCTTTATCATATATATGAACTTGAACAAGTTACGTAAACTTACTAATCCTTATTTATAAAATTGTGATAAACAGTAGTTCTCTCGCCTTAAAAGGTACTCAAAAATATCAAAATAGGACACAATGTATTAATAATGTCTTCTAAATTCTGAAGCACTGATTAATGTCAGCTATTATCATTACTAGTGAGAAATAAACTGATATCTGCTCCATTCTTGCTCCTTTAAGTTAACTACACATCCCTGTGCAAACTGGCATTATAATCCTGTAAAAAGTTGCTTCAAATACCTGCATTTTCTATCCAAAATCCTCATACATGCATCCACTTGTCCACCTAAGTTCTGACTTTTGGCAAACCCAACTTCCCACTTCTCCATTTTGGTATTTCATTTTCTGCCTATCTCATAATATTGAGACCCAAGTTCTGGGTTTCCATCTTGTTTTGCCCCTCTGACACATCTACAGGGCAAAATCCCTGCCTGTTAACTCCTATGCCTTCACAGAGGGTGACCCAGCAGCACTGCTCCATTTTCTGTTGACTACCATTGTGCTTCTGAAAGACTCTTACATAGAGCTGCACAGGCTGTGTGCTGCACAACCCTACAGGCCACTGTTCATGTAGTTGACCAAATTATTACAATGTTCTAACAGATAGCAGCAGATATCTGTCTAGACAATATTCCATCAGATAGAAGTTATGTGTCTTGAAGAAAAGGCCCTTTTCCTAATTCACACTAAGGTACCACATGGACTTGTAGTGGTCCCTTATGTGAGGTCTGGTCCTGTCCAAATGTGAAGGAGAATCATGTGACCCGTCCAGTAAGATTAAGCACAAAACTAAAGAAGACTGCACCTAAAAGCCTCAGAACTATGTCAGAGCCTTGTCTCTTGCAAACCATAGGTAAAAAAATATATATATTTACTGGTTCCTAATGATATAGAAATATTGATTAAAAGAGCAACACAACAGTAAAACAGGTGTTGAAATTTGTTATCCACGTGCCTGTGTTCATTATTACATAAACCTGTATGTAGATCTCCTAATTTAATGGGTTGGTTCTTTAAAAAACAAACAAACAAGAAACCTTTGTTTCAAAGCCAAATCCAAACACTCCATTTCATCACACTTAAAGTAAAAACAATGAACACAAGTGTCCATGCTTTGAAACCACAATCTTTTTATCTTCTGGACCACAATTTACATTGATGAGTCTATATGACTAATGTCCAAAGATCCTCCCTGAGTTGAAAACCACAGGTAAAGTCAGATATAAATATATATAGTGACTAGCAGCCAAAATATCCATAACCTAAGAGGAATGCCCCAAGGTAAATAAATAAGGAATATGCCTCAGCTTCTAGCTATCTCAGTATATGCTAAGGAAATATACCTTTCCACACTATACTAATCCATTTACCTTACATACCCCCTTTCATCTCTGCCTATTCAGTCACACCCATCTTTAAAGACATAGATTGAAATCTACATTCTTCTTAAAAAGACAAATACTGTACAACCCCACTTATATGAGGGATCTAAAGTAGTCAAATTCACAGATTCAGAAAGTAAAATGGTGGTTACTAGGAACTAGGAGGAAGGGAGAAATGGGGAGTTGTTTAACTGTATATTAACTAAATGGCATTTAAGAAAAAAACTTAAAAAAAGAAAAAGAAATAAATTTTTAAAATTCTACCTTCTTCTGAAATCCTTTGTTAGCCATCTCTGCCTGAAATGACCCTGTCCTTTTCCCCAAAATTATTGTCTGTCCTGTTACTTGTTGTCTAGTCATGTATCTACTTGTAATGACTACATTCATCTGAAACTGTATTTTTAATATAACAAGTTTTTATATGTTCAAGCCTTTATGAGACAATGACAATGAAATTATTTTAAAATCAGTGTCTGCATCTTATGTTATATCCTGGTCTGGGCCCAATAAGCACCTGCTGTTTTAACTCAACTGAGTCACAGCAGGACCCACAAGATTTGGAGAACCAAGGCTGAATCAGGATTCAACATAAAGGATAGTGTGAGAAACAGGTAAGAGTAAAAATCATCGGAGAAGGCATTACTAGCAATCAAGTACAATAAGTAGATGGTGGCCACTTTCATTTGGTCATCCTTTTATTCAATAAAAGATTATTGAGTTCCTATGTGGAAGACACCATACTTGCTCTGTAAGATACAGGCTGGTAAAATCTCTGCCCTTAGGAATTTATAATCCAAAGATACAGGCTGGTAAAATCTCTGCCCTTAGGAATTTATAATCCAGCAGTTTCTGATTCCTTCTCCCAAGAAAAGCTGGGGGAGGAATACAGCCATGTTGGCCCTGGATCTCAAGGCTGAAAGCCAGATGTAGCAGAAACCCAAGGAGCACAGAAACACATGCAAGGGAAACAAAGAGAAAAATGAGATGTACATTGGTCATCAGGTACAAGACTAGGGTACAAATGCCAATATATAAGACAAAGACAAAGGTAACGTAAACGTAGTAATGGGGTAAGAATTAAGGATCAAGGCGAGACTAGGATAAAAATTAGAAGGACTTTGGCCATTGTTAGAAACAGGATACCCAGATTTCTCTCTTAATGCATGCATTTCCAATTATAGTAGGTGGGTTCCCAAGGGTTAAAGGCCCAGGATCAGGCAAAGTAGACAAACAGTAAATCTACAAACAATCAAATTAAAAATATTAAGTACCATAGGCACATGCCAACTATTATAAGATGGTGCAAGAGGCCATATAACAACATAGCAGTTAGCACAACTCTTGATGTCAGAGTACCTTGGTTCAAATCACCACTATGCCAGTTATTTACTATGTAATGTTGGGCAAGATAAGGGTATGCCTCAGTTTTCTCATCTGTAAAATAGGAACGGTAATTATACCTGCTTTACAGGTGGTGTTACAAGGATGAAAGGAGTTAATTCATGTAAAAGGTTGAAGGGAGTGCCTAGCACATAGTAAACTATCTAAAAGTGTTACCTATTATGAGTTAAAAGCATGAATGATCCCTTCCAGATTGTAAGGGCCAGAGAAGACTTTGTATAAGAACTGGCATTTGAGTTCACTCTTGAATGATAGGTACAACTGGAATGCATGGGAAGGGAGCGCAGGGGCAGGTCAAAGTGGCCCAAACCGTGTTTAGAGAAGAGAGAGAGGAAGAGAGAGAGAGAAAGGGAGGGAAGGAGAAAAAGAGAGAGAATGGTTGAAATACAGGGCATGCATCAGAGAATAACAGGAGATAGAACTGGAAAGGTGATTTTCAGCCAGGTAAGATGAATGCCAGGCAAAGCAGTCCAAAGCTTATTCAGAACACAATGCAGAATCACTGTGGTATTCTGAACAGGGGAGGGGTAGAGTAAGAGCAATGACATGAATTTGGAAGCCCTTGACTGCATAGGCTGTGAAGAGACTAAAAGCCACGTGCCCAGGCAAGAAGTGCAAGTGCCCAGGAAAGGTATGAAGGGTCAGAGAGGAGTTAGATACAAAAGGCATCATTCAAGCCCTGCAAAATGTACAGCTGCAGGAAAGTATCTAGAAAAGAGGAATAAATCCCATCTATAAAACACAATCTACTAACATACCAATCACATGTGGTATGCATGTTCCACAGTGACAACAGAGAAGAGGAATCCCTGTTCACAACATTTTTTTTTATCTATATGGATTGTTCATTTCTTATTCCTTAAGAAAGAATTCAAATCTCTCCAAAATATTACCTCAACCTGGATCCTCAAGCTTATCTCTCTCCAGCCTCAAAAGCACACTACAGCCAAATTGCGTGGTATTCCTAACCAGTAAACAAAACAAAACAAAACAAAACAACAACAAAAGAACCACAGTGTAAATCATAAAGCACCATGAAAATTTTAGGATTTATTTGTTATTTTCATGTCTTTTGTTTTCTTCATTTTAGGCCTTTGCTCACCCAGTTTTCTCCCCTTGGAAGAGTCTTTTTATTTCCAACTACCAAATTCCTATCTAACTTTGAGGCCCAGCTGAAACACTGCTTTCCTCACGAAGCCATCCTCCATCTCTCCAGCAGGAAATGATCTCCCTCTTGTCTGTTCTCTCAGCACTTGATATATTACTCTTGTATCATTATGATTTCTTTTTTTTTTTAAAGATTTTATTTATTTATTTGACAGAGAGAGACATAGTGAGAGAGGGAACACAAGCAGGGGGAGTGGGGGAGGGAGAAGCAGGCTTCCCGTGGAGCAGGGAGCCCGATGCAGGGCTTGATCCCAGGACCCTGGGATCATGACCTGAGCTGAAGGCAGACGCTTAACGACTGAGCCACCCAGGCGCCTGTATCACTATGATTTCATGCAAAATGCAATATACGCTATTTGTGAACATGTCATAACTATGTCATTACTAATCAATTTTTTTTTTTTTTAGAGAGAGGAAGTGTGTGTGAGAGCGGGGGCAGAATGGGGTAGAGGGAGCATGGAGCCCAACATGGGGCTCGATCTCACAACCCTGAGATCATGACCTGAGCCGAAATCAAGAGTCGGAGCCTTTACCCACCGAGCCACCCAGGCGCACCAATTACTAATCAATTTTTAAAAATTGTAATAGTGCTTGAGATTTTACAAACACGTTTCATCTATATATGTACAGAATAAACCAATCCTTTTAACCACTTGTTATAAAAAAAAGGGAAAATTATTATTATTCTCATTCTTTCCTGGTGATGAAAGAATAAATGAATAACCAAAGGTCACACCACACCAAGGCTTGAGCCCAGACCCAGGGAATTTGCTACCACATGTTATCTCACCCACTAAGCTGCTCTTATACCCTCCCTACAGGAACCCTTGCCCCCCAGGCTGTGCTCATGATGTGCCAGCACCACACCAATGAGTAGATCTCCACTGTGGGCCATCCTCAAAGGCAGAGGCTCTGTCATCTTTACTTTTTTAGTTTCAGGTAATCATTACTCCACCTGCCATGGCATATAGTTCTGCTTTCCCAATATTCTCAGCCTCCAGCCCATTCATTACAGAGCTCCCAGCAGCCAGGACCATCTGATCAGAGCTACATTCAAAATGAAGCCCCCTATTTCCTGGATACAGGAAACATGAAGGAATCATGTTGTCCATCTCAGAAGAGCAGACTGGATCAGACTGCACCAACCACTACTGATGTTATACAGTTTTCTTAGTACAATGCTTAGCAATACAATAGATATTCTGCCCCGCGTCCATTCAGTGCAGGAAGGACGAGAGAGGTGTCCTCAGAATTTTACATGAATTTGTAATATTCTGAGACTTTCACTTAAGCATCTTGCTTTCCCCATCACTCAGTTAGAATAGATAGTTTTTCATTTTTCATTTGCTAGCTTCTGAGCTAGACCAAAAGGGACAATCTAGCAAAAGGGGGAAATGATTGAGTGGTACAAGGCGCTAATTCATGAAGTATAACGTTTCTCTCTGCCAAATCCTTTCCCTTGTCAAATTTTTGCCAGAATCAATAGGTTATTTTTGGAATTGTTAAACATAGTACTGAATCAAGCAAATTATGCTACAAATAATATCTCAAGTACTATTCAGAGAAAGAAAATAATAGATGATTAAATGCCTCTAAGCAGTCTTCCTAGGATAATGTTTGCTAATGAATTATATGACGTGTATATTTGGGAAACAATTTTTCCCTTCAGAGGAATGCTCCTTTATTGATTCAGGAAAAAAATACAAATGATGCCCCCACAAAGAGTCAAGTTCTTGGTTTTCAAGTAAGTGTTTTCATTTAAATAACAAAGGTACAAGGAGAATAATATTCAATAATCTAATTTCATATTTTGAGGACTTTCCTCACTCTGATTTTCTTAGATCTTTACAGAAATCCAATGCTTTATTGCATCTTTACTTAAATCTTTATTGCTTTTTCTGGTTATAACAATAATGCATGTTAGCATAAAAATTCAAATATTTCAGAAAAGCATTACAGAGAAAGCGAAGAATCCTGCAATTACTCAGAATTGTTACACTTCTAAAGTCTCTAACTATAGTTTCAAATTTTCTCAATCTGTAACCCTCTCCTGACCTCTTGAGATCAGCCCAGTTCCTCCTTGCATGTTATATATAGCCCTTCCCTCTCCAGTTCATGTGCAAACATCCCCCATAATTTAAAAAAAAAAAATCCTTTCACCCTTCAGTATCTTTTAGCCTTACAATTGTCTCTCACTTCTTTCTCATCTGAACATCACAAGAGTAAGTTTTATTCATTTCTCAGATCACTATGATCTGGTTTCTTTCCCTTCTAGTCAACTAAAGCCATGAGGTTCTAATGTCCAGGTATAATAAACACATTTGTTATCTCAGAAATCCTCTCTCCAACTTCAACACTGCTAATCTCTCCCTCCTTAAAATACGTATCTCATTGGTTTGATTACATTTCTCTGTCCTGATCCTCTTTCTGCTTCTCTGGTAATGCTTAATTGACCTGCTTTATTTTTCCATCTTCCTCTGCTTGTCATTCTAATGGTGATGCTTTGTCTTTGGTCCATTTTCCTTCTGGCTCTACATGAGTTGTCTCATCTGAGTTATCTAATTGATCTCAAGGTTTTCACAACTACCTATTACAGACCGCTAACTCCCAAATCTTATTCATCTCCAGCCCCTCATGTATGTACCTGTGTTTCCCAAAGGCACCTTTAAATTGACATTGTCCAGAGTGGATTCCTCATTGCCTGCCCCTTTTACCAATGCAAGAGACCCCCACCTGCTGTTATCCATGTGTCAGCTATTGACACCATCATCCACCTGCTCACCCAAGCAAGACCCTGGGCAGTCATTTCTCACTTTTTCTTCATTTTCCTTACAGACCTAACCATCCAAACATATTTTGAGTCTGTTCCCTTTTCTCTAATTTAGGCTCTATCTCTCTTTTATACCATTTCACAATACTAATCTTCTAGATCCCAGTCTTGGCCCCTCAGGTACGTTCCACACAGCTTTCAATATAAATTTTAGAAAATTAAAATCTGATCCTATTATTTCCTAGACTAAATGACCAACAATTCCCCTCAGCTTTCAGATAAAAATCCAAGCTCTTTAGTATGGCATTAAGGTCTTTTATAACATGGCTTCTATGATTTTTCTACTACCATCTCACAATTTATGATCCAACAACGCTAAACTACTTATGATTCCCTGCATACATTATGCCCTTGTCTTTATGTATGCTATTCCCTCTTGTTTTTCTGTTTATACTCACTTGCCTTCTAATTCTTACTCATTCATTTCTTTCTTTAGGAGAACAAAAATAAAAGTTAGCATTTACTGTTTCTGAAGCTCAAAGGACATGCAGACTGGTTTTCTGTTCTGAGTAATAGTCAATTCGACTTCTGCAGAGCAACCTCCTGCTGGGACAGAGGAGAACTAAGAAAGGTAGACAAAATATTTTTAAAGATTTGTTTGAAGGCATATGAGAGATTCCGAAACAGTGAGTGTTTAAGGGACAAATATCCAAGAAAGAAGGGAAGTATGGAAAGGCGAGCTCAATTTTCCCCTCGAAGCATTTTCTGGCAGGAATATAAGTTAGTACAGCCACTTTAGAAAACCATTTGGGAGTATCTACTAAAGCTGAACTGCTCATACCCTATAGCCAAGCAATTCTACCCTTAGGTGCCGGCCTCACAGAATGTGGAGCAAAAGCCATGTAGAAGAATGTGCATGGCAACATTATCCATGATAGCTCCAAACTGGAAACTGATATTTCCATCAAATATTAGAATGAATGATTTACATTATACTTATACAACGGAATGCTATACAGCACTGAAAATTAATGAACAATTTTTGTTATACACAGCAACATGAATGCATTTTCTAAAAAAACTTTGTATGAAAATGCCACAAACAAGAGGACATACTATAAAAGTTCATTTATCTGAAGTACAAAAATAGATAAAACAAATGCATGATGTTAGAAATCCAGATAGTGGTTTTCTTTGTGGAGAAAGATTGGATGCTGGTAATATTCTAATACTTGATCTGATTAGTACTTACCTGGAGGTATTCACTGTATAATCGTTTCTCCAGGTGTACATTTGTAATTCATGCAAAGTTCGGTGTATATGTTATACTTCAATAAAACAAAATGCCTTTTAAAAAAAGGAAAACAGGCTTCTCCAAAGATGGTGGAGGAGTAGGGGACCCTATTTCAACTGGTCCCCGGAATTGAGCTGGATATCTACCAGACCACTCTGAGCACCCAGGAAACCAGCCTGAGATGTAAGAAGATCTGGATCTCTACAAACAGAATATCATAGGCGGTTGGTTTCGAGGTACAAAGCGGGGAGCCGTGATTCCACGGGCAGATATCAGAGGATAAACGGCAGTGGGAGGGTGCCTGGCCATGGGGATCCTACACCGCTGGTGAGGGACAGCCTTGAGCACTAGGGACGGGGCACAGAGTAGCAGACCGGTAGTGGCAGGGAAAGGACTTTAGGGCAGACCCCCGGGGCCAAAACCCGGGGCGGCAAGTTTGCGCGTCTGATCTGGGGGCAGCTGGCAGTTTTAGAAGCACAAAGGGCAGAGGCGTGCTCTGACCTGGAAGCAGGACTGGTGGCGCTGCAGAGGGGCGCACAACCCAGGCTACTGCAGTTCATAGCAGCACAGACAGAAATGGAGATAGTGTGGCCTGGAGAGCTCACTGAAGAACAGACGGCAATCTCTCTGCTCTGAGGCAGAGGGTTGGAAACGGTCTCTTCTGCTCTGACTCATGGAAGAGACGTGGAAAACCGCAAGGGAAAGCCACCAGAGAACAAAAGCCCCAAAAACTGATTCCCACTGAGACCATCCCCCACCACAGGGGGGCAAGGCAACTCCACCCAAACAGGGTTGCCTGAGTAACAGCGTGGCAGGCCCCTCCCCCAGAAGACAGGCTGGGAAAACAAGAGGCCAGCAACCCTAAGGTCCAAAGAAAACAGGTGCATCTTGCTTGGGTTCTGATCAATAATTTGGACTCTATACATTCCCTCAAACACCCATCAACAGAATGACTAGGAGGAGGAGCCCCCAAAATAGAAAAGACTCAGAGATTATGACTTATGCTGCAGATTTACAAATGAATGCAGATATAACCAAGATGTCGGAGATGGAATTCAGGCTAGCAATTGTGAAGACAATGGCTAGAATGGAGAAATCAATTAATGGCAACATAGAGTCTCTAAGGGCAGAAATGAAAGCTGAATTGGCAGACCTTAAAAATGCTATCAATGAGATCCAATCCAATCTAGATAATCTAACAGCTAGGGTAACTGAGGCAGAAGAACGAATAAGCGACCTGGAAGACAATATAATAGATAGAAAGGGAAAAGAGGAGGCCAGGGAAAAACAACTCAGAATCCATGAAAATAGAATCAGAGAAATAAGTGACACCATGAAGCGTTCCAATGTCAGTATAATTGGAATCCCGGAAGGAGTGGAGAGAGAGAGAGGACTAGAAGATGTATTTGAGCAAATTGTAGCTCAGAACTTCCCTAATCTGGGGAATGAAACAAACATTTGCATCCTAGAGGCAGAGAGGACCCCTCCCAAGATCAAGGAAAACAGGCCAACACCCCGGCATGTAATAGTAAAACGTGCAAATCTTAGAACCAAGGAAACCATCTTAAGGGCAGTTAGGGGGAAGAGATTCCTTACGTACAGAGGGAGGAACATCAGAATAACGTCAGACCTATCCACAGAGACCTGGCAAGACATATTCACAGTACTAAATGAGAAGAACATGCAGCCAAGAATACTTTATCCGGCAAGGCTTTCATTTAGAATGGATGGAGAGATGCAGAGCTTCCATGACCGGCAGAAACTGAAAGAATATGTGACCACTAAGCCAGTCCTGCAAGAAATATTAAGGGGGGTTCTATAAAAGAAGAAAGACCCCAAGAGTGATATACAACAGAAATTTACAGGGACAATCTATAAAAACAACGTCTTCACAGGCAACATGATGACAATTAATTCATATCTTTCAATAATTACTCTCAACGTGAATGGCCTAAATGCTCCCATAAAACAGCATAGGGTTGCAGACTGCATAAAAAGACAGGACTCATCCATGTGCTGCCTACAAGAGACTCATTTTGAACCTAAAGACACATCCAGACTGAAAGGGAAGGGATGGAGATCCATCTTCCATGCCTGCGGACTTCAAAAGAAAGCTGGGTAGCAATTCTTATATCAGACAAATTAGATTTTAAACTAAAGTCTGTAATTAGAGACACAGAAGGACACTATGTCATTCTTAAAGGGTCTATCCAACAAGAAGATCTAACAATTGTAAATATCTATGCCCCCAACATGGGAGCAGCCATCTACATAAGCCAACTGTTAACCAAAATAGTCATTATTGATAACAATACGTTAATTGTAGGAGACCTCAGTACTCCACTCTTAGCAATGGACAGATCATCTAAGCAGAAAATCAACAAGGAAACAAGAGCTTTGAATGATACACTGGATCAGATGGACCTCGTAGATATTTACAGAACATTCCACCCTAAAACAACAGAATACTCATTCTTCTTGAGCGCACATGGAACTTTCTTCAGAATAGACGACATACTGGGTCACAAATCAGGTCTCAACCAATACCAAAAGACTGAGATGATTCCCTGCATATTCTCAGACCACAATGCTTTAAAACTGGAACTCAATCACAAGAAAAAATTTGGCAGAAATTCAAACATTTGGAAGCTAAAGACCACTCTGCTCAAGAATGTTTGGGTCAACCAGGACATCAAAGAAGAACTTAAACAATTCATGGAAATCAATGAGAAGAAAAACACATCAGTCCAAAACCTATGGGATACTGCAAAGGCGGTCCTAAGGAGGAAATACACAGCCATCCAAGCCTCATTCAAAAAAAAATAGAAAAATCCCGAATTCACCAACTAACTCTACACCTTAAAGAACTAGAGAAAAAGCAACAAACGATGCCTAAGCCATGCATTAGAAGAGAAATAATTAAAATTAAAGCAGAGACCAATGAATTAGAAACCAGAAACACAGTAGATCAGATCAACGAAACTAGAAGTTGGTTCTTTGAAAGGATTAATAAGATTGACAAACCACTGGCCAGACTTATCCAAAAGAAAAGAGAAAGGACCCAAATTAATAAAATTATGAATGAAAGGGGAGAGATCACGACTAACACCAAGGAAATAGAAACAATTATCAGAAATTATTATCAACAACTATATGCCAATAAAATGAGCAATCTGGATGAAATGGAGGCCTTTCTGGAAACCTATAAGCTGCCAAGACTGAAACAGCAAGAAATTGACAACCTGAATAGGCCAATAACCAGTAACGAGATTGAAGCAGTGATTAAAAACCTCTGGGCACCTGGGTGGCTCAGTTGGTTAAGCGACTGCCTTCGGCTCAGGTCATGATCCCGGAGTCCCAGGATCGAGTCCCGCATCCGGCTCCCTGCTCAGCAGGGAGTCTGCTTCTCCCTCTGACCCTCCCCCGTCTCATGCTCTCTCTCTCTATCTCATTCTCTCTCTCAAATAAATAAATAAAATCTTAAAAAAAATTAAAAAATAAAAATAAAAACCTCCCAAAAAACAAAAGTCCAGGGCCTGATGGATTCCCTGGGGAATTCTACCAAACATTCAAAGAAGAAATAATACCTATTCTACTGAAGCTGTTTCAAAAAATAGAAATAGAAGGAAAACTTCCAAACTCATTCTATGAGGCCAGCATTACCTTAATCCCCAAACCAGGCAAAGACCCCATCAAAAAGGAGAATTTCAGACCGATATCCCTGATGAATATGGATTCCAAAATCCTCAACAAAATCCTAGCTAATAGGATCCAACAATACATTAAAAGGATCATCCACCAAGACCAAGTGGGATTTATCCCCGGGAGGCAAGGGCGGTTCAACATTCGCAAATCAATCAATATGATAGAATACATTAATAAGAGGAGGGAGAAGAACCATATGGTCCTCTCAATTGACGCAGAAAAACATCTGACAAAATATAACATCCTTTCCTCATTAAAACTCTTCAGAGTACAGGGATAGAAGGAACATTCCTCAAGTTCATAAAATCCATCTACGAAAAACCCACAGCGAATATCATCCTCAATGGGGAAAAACTGAGAGTCTTTCCCTTAAAATCAGACACACATCAAGGATACCCACTCTCGCCACTATTGTTCAACATAGTACTAGAAGTCCTAGCAACAGCAATCAAACAACAGAAAGAAATAAAAGGCATTCAAACTGGCAAAGAAGAAGTCAAACTCTCTCTTTTCATAGACGACATGATACTTTATGTGGAAAACCCAAAAGACTCCACCCCCAAATTACTAGAACTCATACAGCAATTCAGTAATGTGGCAGGATACAAAATCAATGCACAGAAATCAGTTGCTTTCTTATACACTAGCAACACAACTGTGGAAAGAGAAATTAGAGAAATGATTCCATTTACAATAGCACCAAAAACCATAAAATACCTCAGAATAAACCTAATCAAAGAGGTAAAGGATCTATACTCTAGGAACTACAGAACACTCATGAAAGAAATTGAAGAAGACACAAAAAGATGGAAAAATATTCCATGTTCATGGATCGGAAGAATAAACATTGTTAAAATGTCTATGCTACCCAGAGCAATCTATACCTTCAATGCCATCCCAATCAAAATTCCAATGTCATTTTTCAAAGTGCTGGAACAAACAATCCTAAAATTTGTATGGAATCAGAAAAGACCCCAAACCGCCAAGGAAATGTTGAAAAATAAAAACAAAGCTGGGGGCATCATGTTGCCTGATTTCAAGCTATTTACAAAGCAGTGATCACCAAGACAGCATGGTACTGGCACAAAAACAGACATATAGACCAATGGAACAGAATAGAGAATCCAGATATGGACCGTCAACTCTATGGTCAAATAATCTTTGACAAAGCAGGAAAAAACATGCAATGGAAAAAAGAAAGTCTCTTCAATAAGTGGTGCTGGGAAAATTGGACAGGCACATGCAGAAGAATGAAACTCGACCATTCTCTAACACCATTCACAAAGATAAACTCAAAGTGGATGAAAGACCTCAATGTGAGACAGGAATCCATCATAATCCTAGAGGAGAACATAGGCAGTAACGTCTTTGACATTAGCCACAGCAACTTCTTTCAAAATACATCTCCAAAATCTAGTGAAACAAAAGCAAAAATGAACTTTTGGGACTTCATCAAGATAAAAAGCTTCTGCACAGCAAAGGAAACGGTCAACAAAACAAAGAGGCAACTCACAGAATGGGAGAAGATATTTGCAAATGACACTACAGATAAAGGGCTGGTATCCAAGATCTATAAAGAACTTCTCAAACTCAACACCCAAAAAACAAATAATCAAGTCAAAAAGTGGGCAGAAGATATGAAAAGACACTTCTCTGAAGAAGACATACAAATGACTAACAGACACATGAAAAAATGTTCATCATCATTAGCCATCAGGGAAATTCAAATCAAAACCACATTGAGATACCACCTTACACCAGTTAGAATGGCAAAAATGGACAGGGAAAGAAACAACAAATGTTGGAGAGGTTGTGGAGAAAGGGGAACCCTCTTACACTGTTGGTGGGAGTGCAAGTTGGTACAGCTACTTTGGAAAACAGTGTGGAGGTTCCTCAAAAACTTAAAAATAGAGCTACCCTATGACCCAGCAATTGCACTCCTGGGTATTTACGCCAAAGACACAGATGTAGTGAAAAGAAGGGCCATATGCACCCCAATGTTCATAGCAGCAATGTCCGCAATAGCCAAACTGTGGAAAGAGCCAAGATGCCCTTCAACAGATGAATGGATAAAGAAGATGTGGTCCGTATATACAATGGAATATTACTCAGCCATCAGAAAGGATGAATACCCAACTTTTACATCAACATGGATGGAACTGGAGGAGATCATGCTAAGTGAAGTAAGTCAAGCAGAGAAAGTCAATTATCATATGGTTTCACTTATTTGTGGAACCTAAGGAATAGCATGGAGGACACTAGGAGAAGGAAGGGGAAAATGAGGGGGTGGGGAATTGGAAGGAGAGATGAACCATGAGAGATTATGGACTCCAAGAAACAAACAGGGTTTTAGAGGAGAGGGGGGAGGGGAATTGGTTAGCCCGGTTATGGGCATTAGGGAGGGCACGCACTGCATGGAGCACTGGGTGTTATACGAAAACAATGGATCGTGGATCACCACATCAAAAACTAATGATGTATTGTATGGTGACTAACATAACATAATAACATTTTTAAAAATAAATAAATAAATAAAAATAAAATAAATAAAAAAAGGAAAACAGGACATCTGTATCTAAATTGAAAATAGTATTATGTACAGTTGAAAAGGGGATAGAAATATAAAGCTAGGTTTTAGAGAAGCAATTTTGAGAAATTGTGTATCTCACCGTTAAAGCCTATTACCAATAAATTACTGGAGAACTATCAACCACAGGTAAGTATCCAAGACATACATATTATTTACTACCACAAAGAATTCATGCAGAAATTTTATTCAGACACAATAAGAAAGCTTCTCTTTCCATAAAATATGCTTTATTTTTCAAAGAAAGCCAAAATCAAAAATAGTTCTCAATTTTTTTCCAGCTGACATCACCTGGGAGTTGCAATTCAATTTCATTTGTTTTAGTGTCTGGTGAATGGTTTGGACTGAGGCTGCTAGAAGGCTTTTCCTGGATTTTGTAAGAGCTGTCTCTTTACAAAATGCTTCACTGTGTATGAGTCCTGAGAAGACATTCCAGGTTTTTCACCTTCGTGTTCTGATCCAGAGAGGGACTACATAGACAATTCTGTGCTTTTCAAAGTGCCAGAAAATATTTGTAAAGAGACAAAGTTAGCTCTTACAAAATCCAGAAAAAGCCTTCTAACAGCTTCCAAGTCTTGGAGGTCAGGAAAGAGTTATACTGAAAGACTTTTGTTTTTAAAAAATAGGAACCAGATCAATTATCAATGTTAGATCAGTGCATTTAGATGGTAAAAACTGGTGTGCAAATGAGCCACTTTCAGCTGGTGGTCCAGCAGGAATAGCAGAAGGGATAGGAGTTGAGAAGATTCAGAATTAGGCATCCACTTTCTGGCTACCTGTTGCCTCCACCCGGAGTTAGACAGTGCAGCTGTCAGTTGCTTTCATTTCTGACCACCATGCTTCCTCACACCCAGGTACCGCACAGGTTCCTTGGGCAGCCATGGCAGGGTGGCCTCAGCTAGTGGCAACAAGCAGAGAGCCCATAGGTGCTTCCCCTCCCAGAAAGGAGCAAGCTGCCCACTCTCTCACTTCCTACAATCAAAATCCAACATACTTATTGATAAATCCATAGGTATATTCTCCCTGACTTCACAGAAATTTTAGCCTAGGTGAGAACTTAGATATTTTTAAAGTCCTTTACTCTATAATTCTGGCAAATGGACCCTTGCTTTGTCCCCCAGACATAAGTCTCTACTTCAGTAAACTACTCATATCCATAGTTCCTATAAAATTGTGGTTTACTCTGGCTTACTCTTGTCAGTGTCCCTCCAGAAACTCTCAGAACCAACATCTAGACCTTATCTTTTTTCAGGTGTTACTGAAACATTTCCTTGAAATGAACTGTTTTTCTGGCTACCTATCTGCCTGACCACCTAGAATTCAAATGAATTGTACATTTTCCACTATTGTGTTTCATCTATCAGTTCAGAATTGTTTGTCATCCTGGATTTTACCCCCACTCCCACTTATATATCAAATGCTCTCTGTCACAGAGACTATGATCAGGAGGGGAAGACTTAGCCTAAGCTCTGGTAATTGCATCTAATGTTTCTATGATGGACAGACATTAAGATGGCTCCAAATTAGCCCTGTCTTCTGGTATTCATAACTTTGTGTAAGTCCCTCCCTTCCATCTGAGTGGAAACTGTGACTTGCTTTCAACCAGCAGTATTCAACAAAGGGGATGCTCTGTCATGTCTATGATTTTATTACCTAAGATTGTAACTTCCATCTTGCTAGCAGACTCTCTCCATTGACTCTCTCCCTTGCTAGCTTTGGTGAAACAAGCTTCCATAAGGAGAGACCCACATAGCTAGGAAAAAAGGGTAGCCTCCAGCAAATAGTCAACTAGAAATTGGAACTTTCAATCCAACAGCCCACAAGGAACTTAATCCTGGCAACCAACAATCATGTGAACTTGGAAGAGGCTCCTTCCTCAGTCCAGCTTCAGATGAGACCCCATCCCTGACCAACAATCTTGATTGCAGTCTTATGAGAGAACCTGAACCAAAAAACCCAGCTAACCCATGCCTAGACTCCTGAGTCAAAGAAACCATGAGACAATAAATGTATGTTTTTTGAAGTCACTAAGTTTGTAGTAATCTGTTACATGGCAATAGAACATTAATACAGTTTCCAATATCTGCTTCACTCCCAAAAGGTCACTGAAATTAAGTGGGTTAGTCCCAAAGCAGTCCCAAATTATCATATTTTTAGTAATAAGTCCCAACTTGATAGGTTTTTAAATGTGAGAAAAGAGCAACATATTTATAGAGATCAATTTTAATGCTACTAAATTCTGCCATTTTTGAGTGTCTGAGGTGAACTGATGAACAGTTAGTGAACTTCTAAACATTTCTTTTATTCCAATTGGCAAAGACTTTGTACATTTTCATATCCTGTGGCAGACAATATTTTCCAAAGATGGCTGCAACAATATCTTCCATCCTATGTGCTCTCATGCAATGTGACCTCACCACTCCTCCATCAAAGGCAGAGTCTAGTTCCCTCCTCTTGGGTCAGACTTTGTGGCATGTTTGTAATCAATAAAATGTGCAGAAGTGAGGCTTCAGGATTTTTGAGGCTAGGTCAGTAAAGACCATGCAGCTTCGGCCTGTTCTCTTTGCAGTTTTCCTTCACGGCACTTCCTTTCAGCTTGCTCCTTCCCAGAACCCAGCTACCATGTTGTGAGAAGCCAAAGACAAATGAAGAGGCCATGATGAGGAGCTCCAAATTACAGGGTCAGCTAAGCTTAGCCTTTAAGTCCAGCACCAGAACCATGAGTGAAGAATCTTCTCATGGTTCCCCAACATTTTGGACCACCCCAGCTATGTGAGTCTTCCCAGATGAATTCCCAGACATTGTGGAGCAGAGACAAACTGTGATGGTCAGTTTTATATGTCAAACTTGGCTAGGCTATAGTACCCAGTTATTCAGTCAAACACAAATTGAGGTGCTGCTACGAAGGTAATTTTGTAGTCGTGATTAACATCTACAATGAGTTGGCTTTATGTAAAAGACATTATCTGGGGTAATCTGGGTTAGCCTGATCCAATCAGTTGAAAGCCTTTAAGAACAGAACTGATTCCCTGAGGAAGAAGAAATCCCACCTGTGGACTGCAGTAGCAGCCCCTGTCCAAGATTTTCAAGCCTGCCCTTCTTGAGAGCCTGCCCTGCAGATTTCAGACTAGCCTAATTAGCCCCCACAATCATATAAGCCAATTCTTTGCAGTAAGTTTCTTAATACACATATATCCTGCTCGTGCTGTTTTTCTAGTGGAGTCCTGATACATAAACCATCTGGCTATGCCCTGTCTGAATTCTTTACCCATAGGAAACATAGCTTAATAAAATGGTTGCCTTTTTTATCACTAAGATTTAATTATTTTTTATGCAGCAATAGACAACCAGAACTCTTCCTGTTATTTAACCAACTTCCATAGAATTCCCTAAATCAGAAGAAAAGGCTGATTGTATGTACTTTGCAGCTCTCTCATACGTTAGGCAAAATATAGAGAAAGTAGGCTACTGTTCTTGAATCTGAACACATTGTTGTTCATTATATCATTGAGATTGAAATTTAAAAGATACCTTTCTATCTTTAGTCAAGACTATATTAAAAATATACAAGACAAAAACCATTCTTAGAGAAAGCAACTAAATTTGTAACCTGGATTTTGCCTTGTTATATCAATGTGCCAGTCACATAAATAATAATGATATAACATTGATAATGATAAACTAGCTCTACCTTGTTTTACAGAACTATTCTGTAAAACCTTCCCTTCCTTATCCCCAACTTTTCTGAGAATGCCTTAAAGCTTCAATCAAATGAGCATAAACATGTTTTTTTTTTCTACTTCCACCTGGTGCCCACGAGATTTCCCCACGCATTAGCACCCTTTTGAGGATGGTGCCCTAGCACACAGCCAGCACCTGCTGTCCATGGTGCTGATTTATGTGCCAGCAGCACTGTCTCCTAATGACACAAAGCACCGCCTCATGCCACTGATGAATTCATTGAGCCTAGATACAAAGCGAGAGACTCAGACTTGGATTTTGCCAGGTGCTGCCATGAAAGGCTGTGAGTGTTCCCATGGTGTTAGGAGCAGGGTGTGGCTGAAACTTCAAGTGTTACCAATGTATCAGTGCCCTAAATGTATTAAAGTTTTATATTCTCTGTACCCACCTTATTCATCCCTCCATTTTTTGTACCATGCTCTTTTTTAAAGGGCACCAATGCAATGCTGCTTACTCTCTTGACATAGAAATCACCAAGTTTTTTTGTGAAAATAGATTTTTCCATTTTTATCTTTGGCCCTCAGTTTCCTAGAGATAAACTGATAAGCATCACACTGAAAAGCAAATTTCAAAAGCAGAGAGCATGGTGTACTCAAAATTGGTCATTTCTGATTACCAAGCTTGCTTGTTAATTCTCTTTCCCCTTAGAATAAACTCATTCTAAAAAAAAAAAAAAATTTTAGAACTTCTTTCAAACAGACCCTGAGTGAACCCGCCCTAATGTGTTTAATTCTAAAGTAAATAGCACTCAGGTTTTAGCTGGAAATGCCTGTGATATCACATTCCTTTAAGAATTTAGTTTAGTTGAAGGAAAGTTACGTGAGTTCTTTTTTCATTTTGACAAGTGAAAAACCCAGAACACCAATTTTAATTAAAACATCTTATTTGGGCGTGTTGGCTTACTTGACTTTACTGATTTTAATCTTGCAAAGAGTACAGTAGTTAAGGGATGGACTTTGGAACAAGACTCTCTGAGTTCATCCCCACTCTGTCAATTACTGGCAGTGAGACCTTGGAAAAGTTACTTAATCACTGTCCGTGCCTCAGTGTTCCTAGCTATAAGATGAAGATATTGATAGTGCATACCCCACAGGATTTTAGTGGAAATTAGTTCACATTAATAACCAGCACTGGCAAAAATGGTGATTGGCATATAGTAAGCACTATATATAGATTTGTTAATATTATTTTTTATTTATTTAAATTCAATTTCATTAACATAGACTGTAGTGTTAGTTTCAGAGGTAGAATTTAGTGATTCATCAGTTGCATACAACACCCACTGCTCATTACTTCAAGTGTCCTCCTTAATGTCCACTGTCTAATTACTCCTGTTAATATTATTAAACAATTGCTTAGCTGCTGTAACTTTACCAATCACCCAGGCAAAGGGCTTCTCATTTAGTGACATTAGATGAGTAAGAATTGATGTGGTCTGGGAATGTGCCAAGGATTTTACTTATTTTAACACTTCTGTGCATTCTGCACAAAGGGAAGGGAGACACATAGAGGAAATTGTGCAAATGTTTGTACTTATTCATAGTAAGGCATTAAACTCTAGTACATGTCACAATTAAAAGAGTGTTTTGCTTGGGAGACAGTTTACAAGCAAATGTGTTTTACTGGCATATAAACATCTTTGTAAGTATAGACATGCATTTTCACCAGCAGCTGGCATAGTCATATGATGCTAATACATTAGATACATATGTAGCCAACATGTGAGTTCCTATGTGTCAAGCTATATTACTTAATTATAGTCCATTGACATAAATGTCAGAATGATCCCTATTTTGACCAAGAGGAATACCTCCAACAAAGACAATCTCTATTCACTGCTAATTTGTGTATTTTCCTTAACTATTAGTTAAAAATACTGAGTTAATGAATTTAATGAATTAACAAAACAAAAAAGGTATAAATGAAAACTTGGATTCTCACATGCGCGCACACACACACACAAATATGTACACAAATATTCATAGAAGCTTTATTTCTAATAGCCAAAAACTGGAAACAACCAAATTCTCTTTCAGTGACTGAAAAGGTAAACACACTATGGTACATCCAAATCATTAAACACGACTCAGCAATAAAAAGGAATGAACTATTGATACACGCAACAACTTGGATGACTCTCAAGAGAATTGTGCTGAGTGAAAAAGTCAATCTCAAAAAAGATTATATATGATATGATTCCAATAATTATATAAATCTCTTGAAATGAGAAAATTCCAGAGATGGAGAATGGATTAGTAGTTTAGGAAGGAGTTTAAGTGGATGTAGCTATAAAATGGTAGCACAAGGAATCTCTGAGATGAAACTGCTTTGTCTCTTGGCTGTGCTGGTTTCAGACGAATCTACACATATGATAAAATTGCATAAAACTAAGTACACACATATACAAAGGAGTGCATGTAAAGATGACAGCAAAATATGAATAAGATTGATGTATATTATCAGTAGCAATCTCCCACTCGAGTTATTGCATTTTAGTTACATACGATGTTACCATTAGGAGCAACAGGGTCAAAGGCATATAGGATCTCTATTACTTCTTTTTTTTTTTTGGATCTCTATTAGTTCTTATAATTACATGTGAATCTATAATTATTTCAGAATAAAAGTTTTACAAAAAAAGAAGGAACACTTAAGAACTTTCATAAGGTATTATAAATACCAATTTTTTTAAAGATTTTATTCATTTATTCGTCAGAAAGAGAGAGAGAACAAGCAAGGGGAGTGGCAGGCAGAGGGAGAAGCCAGCTCCCCACCGAGCAAGGAGCCCGATGTGGAACTTGATCCCAGGACCCGGGGATCATGACCTGAGCCAAAGGCAGACATACATAACCGACTGAGCCACCCAGGTGTCCCTATCTATTTATTTTAGAGAGTGGGAGTGCGAGCATGCTCCCACATGAGTGGGGGGAGGGACAGAGAGAGGGGGAGACAAGCAGACTCCCCCTGAGTGAAAAGCCTGATGCAGGGCTTGATCCCAGGACCCTGAGATCATGACCTGAGCCAAAACCCAGAGTTGGACACTTAAACTACTGAGCCATGCAGGTGCCCTTAAAATACCAATTTAAAAATGAAAAATCTAAATCTAAAAGTAATATGATTTCATTACAAGAAACTTACAATATGTTATTTTTAAAGGAGCAATTACATGATTCCGCTTCAATAAATATTTATTGACAGCCTACTGAGTTCCAGGCACAATAGCAGGCATTTCAGAAAAGAAAATATTATTTGACCTCCAGGGATACTCTTGTGGTAGGTACTACAGTTCCTATTTTACAATGAAGAAACGGACGGAGTAATGTTAAGGAACTTGCCCAAAGCCCCACATTGAGTATATAGCAGGTCTGGCACTTGCACCCAGCCCAGTGCTTTTCCTAGCACTATACCAGATCAGTCTCTGTCATACAGGAATGTCCTAACACTACAAAACAACAGCTATTTAGAATGAATTTAGCAACTTACATGGTACATTTTGTCTTTAGGTTTTTTTCACAAGAAAGAAGTAACTAACCTCTTGTTGCTACAATCCCTAAATTTTTTTAATTTACTTAAATTTAATTAATTAACATATAGTGTATTATTAGTTTCAAAGGTAGAGTTCGGTGATTCATCAGTCTTACATAACACCCAGTGCTCATTACATCACATCCTTCCTTAATGTCCATCACCCAGTTACCCCATCTCCCTTCCAGCAACCCTCAGTTTGTTTCCTATGCTAGTCCCTAAATTTTACTTTATTTTTCTTTTGTCCTCAGCCACATCTACAAAGAGCATCCTGGTTCTTTCCCTACACTCATTCCATAAAAATACCAAACCTGACTCAACCACTAAATCCTCTTTGCCCACCCCAACTAATGAGCTGCTGAAGAAAGAAGAAAGGAAAACAATAACAGTTTTCTTCAAGGAAAGAGGAAGATGGTCCCTCAGGGAGCTTTATAGGCCAATCTATTTAGATCTCAAGTCTGGATCTGATTTCCTGGGTCTAAAATTGCAACTTATGTATCATATTCTTTCAATGTTTGCTACATACCACTTCAAGTTTTTTTCCTTAAATTTGCCATTTTTCTCACAATGCAGCAGCATGTATTGTTTAATATTCATATTTTCCCAAGATATTGCTTCCTAGTAAAAAAAGAAAGGAATCCATTATCTGAATTTTTTTCAAGGTTGCCCTTGAAATATATTTTATTTTGCTGAACCAGCATATAATTTCTATAAATAGCTTTTGTTTATATATCAGTCAACCTCAGGAAATACATAGACCTTTCCAGAGGCAGTTTCAAAGCAGCACAGAGGTACAAGCATTATCATTGTTCCCAGCCTTCCCCACCTCAATAAGGTTCCCTTGGTCTACCAGTTACTCAAACCAGAAACCTGGGAGTCATTCTGGATACTTCTTTTTCCTTCATCCCCACAGTCCATTTATTAATGACATTTGTCCATTCTGCCTGTAATACATGCTGGTTCTTTCCCCTCTGTCCACTTGCATCATCAAACCCAAAGGAAAGTCTAACGCCATCATTGTCAAGGGGACAAAGTATTAAGTGTCTTAACTGATCTTCTTCCTTCCTCTTATCTCCCTTCAGTCCATTCTCCACACGAGGCCTGAAAACTCATGTCACTCATCTAAAACTGCTCAAAGGCTTCCCTTACAATAAAATCCAATTCCCTGAACATGACTGAGGTTTGAGGCTGATCTCAGCTTCTCAAACTCAGCCCAATGTATGGCCAACCACTCTCCTCTTATTTTTTCAGCTACAACCACATCAGTTTCCTCTAGGTTCCTCAAACAAGCTGCGTTCTTCCTCATCAGGCTCTTACCAGCATTGTTTCCTTGTCCTGGCACAGCCTTTCCCCTTTCTTCTCTCAAAACTGGCCACCTCCTCATCAACCTTCAAGTCTCTGCTCAAATGTCACTTTCCCAGAGCATCTTTTGTCACCAGCAAACTTAAAAATGGTTCGCTATCAGCCCCTTGGTTCTCCCTCACAGCATCTTATTATTTTTCCTTAAAGACCTTTCACAATCTGAAACTATATTCTTATTTGTGTTTACTATTTTCTCTCCTATTATATACATTATAATAAGGCAAAGAATGTTTCTGATTTGATCACTTTATAACCATGCCTATCACACTGTAGGCCTTCATAAAAATTGTTGAATGAATGAAAGTACAAATGAAGAAATTGAGGCTCAAATATATACAATATTTGATCAAAGTAGGAGTTAATAATCTTCTAAGTCAGAAATAGAACCATAATTCTCTCTGTTTTCACCCAGCACTTGAGCCACTGTATTATACTTTTCTTTTTTTTTTTTAGGGGGGGAGGGGCAGAAGGAGAAGGAGAGAGAGAATCTTAAGCGGGCCCCACGCCCAGCAGGAGTCCAACATGGGACTCGATCTCACGACCCTGAGATCATGACCAGAGCCGAAATCAAGAGCCTGACACAACTGACTGAGCCACCGAGGCACCTCTATCATACTTTTCTTAAAGGAGTATAAAGTATTGTGGTTTTTCATGGTATGAAAGTATAAAAACTAAAGACATTCAGAATTCAAAACCCAAACTCCAAAGCTGCTGCATTCCATAACTAATATGAACCATATACCATCACTACTACTGATTCAGCTCTTTTGAATGTAACTATTAATTCTTAATCAGCAATGCTCACAGTTATTTTCAAATTGCAAAAGACCCAGGGAATAGTTGCCGCTTCAATGTATTTTTCACTGACGTGTAACATCAGTACAATGCCTTATTTTACTGTTAAATTCAAAATAATGAATGTTCTAAATGATGAGTTAATATGAGCAACTTTTATCATAATATCATAAGTATTTTTTCTGATCATTCTGTGTACTGTTTCATTTGTACTTAGTAGGCTTCTAGTTATCTTTGTATTTAAATTTGAGCAACTCTGAAAAATAATGAATTTTATATGCTTCAAAAAAATGTCAAAGATTCTGTGCTAAATTGGTTTGAATTGAAGTTTTTCAATTTTATATCACCTATTAATCACAGACTATACAACTTGGAAAAACTAAAAGTCATAATGTTTGCAAGAAGTCATAAAAATGTCTAATGAGCATTTGAATACGACAGACTTCTTTGATTTACAATTTTATAAAATTTCTTGAAAAGTGTTCTCTCTATCATATTGTCTATGGAGAACACTTCCACTTCATTCTGGCTATTTTTACAGTCTCTAGACGTGTATCTATCATTGTCATAATCATTGTTTTATAGTGATGCATACGTGATCTCTAGTGATAGTTATATATATACTTTTGTTCTCTATTCTTATATATTTGATTCATCTTCTTCATTAGATCATAACCCTCTTGTGATGGAAATCACATCTACAGCTATTTCCTTTGACACTTTTCACAAAGCCTCACCAAACTCTATGCCCACTGTAGCTACTTAGTAAACATTGGCTCATTGCCTGAAGGAAGCAATTGACAACTCAGTCATAAAGAATTCACAGCGGTGCATAAATTTATCAATTTAATTTTTATGTTCCTGTGAGAGGTGATGTACCAAAATATTTTCTAATCTTAGGTGAGATCCTCTTGGTAATCAGACAAGAAAAGGGAAAAAAATGTCACATTTGTGGCTGGCTAATTTCGTGATAACAGGCTTTTCAGTACGTAAAAATTAAGCTGCATGAATGGAAGTGGAAAAGGATGTGTCTGTTGGTATGGGTTTCTTTAATTTGCTCCTTAACTTATTACCCAGATTTGGAATATTTGATGTCAACTTGGGAGACATATATATTAACACTCCTACTCCATAAGAGGAGAAAAACATTTCCTCAAATAATACAAAAATGCAAAACAGCATTTGTCTGAAGATGAATGGGTTTTGAATCTGGATATTCCTGGGTTCAGATCTTGGATCTGCAACTTACTCATTAGGTGACCTTGCATAGGTCACTTACCCTCGGAGACCTGACTACCTCAACTGCAAAACAGGAATAAAAACGTCTACCCTGGAGCATTCTTATGAGGATTAAATGAATTAGAACCTGTACAATGTCAAGTGCCGCTAGCATGAGCAAATGCTTACCTCATGTTTTTCTTAAATGTTCTTCCATAAGATCTCCCCTTTTGTTACAGATAATGGTTGCTGGCAAGGCAGCTGGTGAGGGGAAGAAATAGGTAAATCTTCTAGATGATTAGATAGTCGCTGCAACAGGTAGCAATCCTCCCCACACCAATTTCTCCTCCTCTCCACTCCACCTCCTCACTACAAGCAAGGTTCAGTAGCAACAGCAGTTTCCTCAAAAAATCAAACTGTAGAGGGCCCTGCACAACATTTATCTGCCTCGTTTTCCTCTTTCCCCATAATACTTTCATTCTCAAATGGAAAATAAGGTTATGACATCTGAGAACTGCCCACCAAAATCTTCAATAACCATTAGAGACTTGTCAGTCACAGAGCTGGTCAACACAGCCCACCAGTCTCTCCCCAGTACAGTCCAGTCCTCACACAGGTCACCAGAACTCTTACCTTACAGTTTAGCTTTGGTGCTGTCTTTCCATGCTGAAAAACATTCTGGCACTCCCCATTTCCTAAAGTTGAACTACTAACTATGGTTCTCATGGCCTTCCATAACTAAAACCCACCTGCCTATCTACTCTTTTCTCTCAATGCATCTTGTCATGAGATCAAGTTGTTCGTAAGTCCCGAACACACCCTAAACCACATGCCTTAATTATTATTGTTCTTTCCACCTGATATGTCCACCTTCCACTTATAACTATTAAAATCTTATCCTTTCTGTAAAATATAATGAACATACCTTACCTTCTTTAGTTTAACCTATCTTAAACTCTCATCCCTTCTTCCTTACCTAAACACCTTCTCACCATTCAACTTCCAAATGTGGGAACTAGTCCCTCTTTGAAGCCCTCTACAACCTCCCCACCTCCCTAACTTCAGGTAAAACTGATTACCTGACACATATTCTCCCCAGGGTCTCTCTCTCTATCACACTGCTGGTCTCACTGATTCATGTTTCCCCCCTTAGACTCCAGGTCCCTCTGAAATCCCTGATCAAAATAACATCAAGTTTGGAAACTGCTGCTCTACACAGGAAAACTGACTAAAATTACTCATGTTTGCTATATACCCTATGAAAATCCCACCTTCGGGTTACAACTATTAGTTTTTCAAAAGACTGCCCATCATAAATATTGAATAGAAAAAAATCTTAAATACCTTCATCGTTATAGGAGATTGAGGCCAGGAAGAATATAGACCAGCAGAGCAGAAGGCAAGAAAGAGGCCACACACATTTGGAAAAGATTAAAGCTAATACATACTGCACTCAGCAAACTTTTTTGAGTATAGACTATATTCAAAGCTCTGGGCAAAAAGTTATTTTAAGAGCCTAGAGATTATGATGATGTCAGATTTGAGAGACTTTTTTTTTTTTAAATAAAGGCAGACTGCCACATCCAGCACCTCATCTGGATGTGTCTGGAGTCTTGGAAGCTTCACTACCATATGTTCCCCTACAAATGGACCGTGAGAGCTTATTCAGAGGTTCCAGCAAGGAGGCACAGCTACTCCTATACCCTCCACTGGAGAGCAGTCCTCTTTTGGGGAAGGTTGTCCTCTTTGACTGATTGTGCAGCTTTGGGAAGGATGCACACAGAGCAGTGAGGGAGGAAGGGGACACCCACCTAGTCAGTCAGATGGGCCAAATCAACCCTGGTGGTTGATGGAGTGAAAGACATCACAGCCAGACTGCCCTCACACCGGAGAGACGATTTTTGTGGGTTTTTTTGTTTTGTTTTGTTTTTGTTGTTTTTGTTTTTTGGGGTTCTTTTTTTTTTGAGAGAGAGAGAGAGTGAGAGCGTGACAGGGGGTGGGAGGGGGGGCAGAGGGAGAGGGAGAGAGAGAATTTTAAGCAGGCTCCACATCCAGCATAGAGCCCAATGCAGGGCTCGATCTCACATCCCGAGATCATGACCTGAGCCAAAATCAAGAGTCTGGCGCTTAACTGACTGAGCCACCCAGGTGCCCCCTGAGAGATATTTTTAAACCTAGAATCAATAGGAATTGGCAACTGAATATGAAGTGGAGGGTATGTGAGAGGGAGTAGTCAGAGATGATGACTCAGAAAGCAGGAGGAGGAGAACAGTGGAGTCATTAACCAAGATAAAGGAACAGAGAGGAAAGAGAAAAACATGGCATGGAATGGAGTATGTTGACAGGAGAAGCGGTGTTCCAGACGCCACAGTGGATAGATGGGCAATCAGTAAGACAAGAGCCAGGCAGGGTGAGGTTGGCCTCGATAGAGATGATATGGCGACGAGAGTCTGGGAGAGATGGCAGGCCAGGCATCCTTGCCTTCTGGCTAACAATCCTGACTCACAAGAAGAAGAGTCAGAAAGTTACCATGGCCTAGAGGGACATAGTAATGATGGAATAGGACAATGCAACGCCAGAGTCTGGTGGCAACGCTCCAAATGTTGTCACAGTGCAGTAGCGTCCTCCTAAAAACACTTTCCTAGATGCCTTCTCCTGGATGAACTCTCACTGTGGTTCAACTTCATGGAATCACTGCTTGGAGCTTAGGATATAATCAAAGGCCTTGGGTTTTCACCAAATTGTGCCCTGCAAAGCCCTAAGGACTTCTAGGAGGTGCTACAGGGTCCAAAGAACACTGAAGGGATTGAGTTCTGAGTCCCAGCCCTACTCCAATCAGTGAGATTCCCTCTGAATTTCTTTTACATGTTGGGCTTCTCAAAAACAGGGCCCTACTAAAAAGAATTCCACTGTTAAGAAAAATTTTTTTTAAAAAAGGAAAAATATTTAGAATTCACTTAAGTGTCTCAATCAATAATGAAGTGTAACTTAAGGAATTTGTTATGTATCATAAAGTAATGTGGTTTATAAATTTTCCATAAATTACAGTGGATTTTAAAGTATCCCCTTAATAATGTCACTCTCACGAACACTTCCACCTACGTTCTTGAGCGAGAGGAAAAAATAATGATATTATTAGTGTGGTAGGAATTTCACAAAATCCAGCTACACTCATGGGAATGTGTTTTTGATATGAAAGTTATCCTTCGTAAGCGTTGATGGAAATAAATGTTGACAACTGGTGATCTCCGTGATAGCCAAAGTCCTTAATACTTGTAGAAAGTTCAATTCACCCACTCTCAATCCAGAACAAGGGGAGAACAGATGGCTCACTGAAGGCTCAGAGAGCAGGGTCCTTTCTAAGGGCCACAAGTCAGACCTGTGGACACCCTTATACAAAGGAGGTTCATGTAAAGGTTTCATAGCGATAATGAGTCAAACAAGGCTAAAACCTATTCAGAAAAGCCAAACCAGAGCAAGAGCATCATATCTAGCAAGGAGAAAAGAGAGAAGCACATAAGTAGAAGAGAGGGTCAGGGCGGTGAAGAAGGAGATGGACTCAAAGCAAATTCAGGCCCTTAGATGTGTGGGGTGTGGGAATGCCGAGCTACCTTCAACAGCTGGGACAGGCAAATGGATGCTTGAGTCTACCTCAAAGAGCATTTACCTCTTTAAGCCTCAGCAACAATGGCTTTTTAAAACTATGCCTCAATGGGGGTGCCTCAGTGGCTCAGTCAGCTAAGTGTCTGCCCAAAGTCATGATCCCGGGGTCCTGGGATCGAGCCCTACATCAGAGTCCCTGCTCAGTGGGAGCCTGCTTCTCCCTCCCCCCTCTGCTGCTCCCCCTGCTTGTGCTCTCTCTCTGTCAAATAAATAAAATATTTAAGAAAAAAAAAAAAACTATGCCTCAACTTACATAAGAATTCACGGAAAGCTTTGAATAAGCGTGAATAAGAGAGAAATACATTTTATAAGATTTGATTGACAGTCTGATTTCACTGTACCCTCAGCCACAGCCATCTGTGAAAATCACAAAATATATACTGGTTATGTTTTCACATGTACTGTCTCAGTCCATCTTCTAGGCATGATGAAATATGCAAAGTAAATAAAGACTTGAAGCAGAGAACAATCTGGGGGGGGGGGCGGGCGGGAAGGATGCCTGGCCACTGGGAGTTGAAACTGAACTTTGCTGATAAGACACAAATTTAAAAATCAGAAGCAGCATCTTTGGGGAGCAAGTCATTGCATACAATATAAAGAGAGTTCCCTGGCAGTGCAACTGTAAGAGGGCATAGGCAGTGATTAAGCAAAGATGGAGCGAGCAGACAGTTTCAACCACAGGCAATAACCATAGGAGAGAAGTTCTCTAGAGTACTAAAGAGATAGAACTGGACACAACAGATAGACCAACACTCATTTAATTCCAGGTTTAGAGTAGAGGTTTATTAAGCCTGTTGGTAAGATTCAATGTAGAGACACCAGCACCTGCCTGTTACTTCAAGAAACTCTTGTTCCTCTCTGTCATACCTCCTTCATTCATATGCCTGACAATAAAAATATTATAATAACTTATTATATTATATATATTATATATAATATATTATATTATAATATATAATAATAATTCATGTATAGAATATTTATTACTAGGCATTATGTTAAGCTTCTAAAAGAAATCATTTCATTTAACCCTCATAATAAATAAACCAACTAGTGTCATTAGGAATGACAGTGCCAACGGGTATCTTTATCTCATTCTCTCTCTCTCTCTCTCCATCAGTCAATCTCCATGTTTGATAGGAAAGTTCACTTTTTTGAAATGTACTAGGCAAACTCACTGTATATTCCCTTTCCAATCAGCTTGCCAGCACAAGCCACTTCTAAAAAGAAATTCTGAAACTATCTCTAATTATTACCCCCACAGATAAGAAATTAAGACTGAGAAGTTCAGCAATATGCCCAAGGTCACACAACCAGGGTTCAAATCCAGGTGCTCTGACCACAGAGCACACACTCCTGGTCTCTATATGCCTTACTGGCCTATATAATTGGGCCAGTAGGCCCATTTGTTAGGCTAAAAGCTTCACATGTATAACCTGCAGATTTTACACTTTATATTAATTGCTTCTGCTAATTAAACCTTCTATTATGTGTATCTGCTAAGGCCCTTTAAAGCTACAATATATAAGCACTCTCAGTTGAACCTGGGAGTAGGAGTTGGTTGTAAAGACGCACAAGGAACTGAAAGACCCAGAAAGTTCTTTCAGTAGCCATTTGGTTTGCCCTCATGAGCCTGGTAACTCATTCATCCCCACTCAGACAACAGGCATCCCCTGAAATGCAGTCATAAGCTGTTACTCATTCTTGTGACTCAGCTCCCTTTGTTTCAGCACCTGTTCAGTTGTGTTCTCTCTCCACCAGTGCTACTGTTCTTGCTGTGTCTCATTTTAAAAATTCCCAAAAAAGGGAGGATCCAATTTGGTTGGTAGGTCATGATCCAAAATGGAACCCCCTTATGGTATGTTACAAAACATTTGAGGAAAGCCTCTGATGTGAAAGAGATAAAACAAACAGACGGAGGAAAGCAAATTGGAAAAAAGTGTGCAGGGAGAAGGAAACCTCAAACATATCACTATAGTCACTGAGATAAAGAAAAAAAAATACATCCATGAACCAATAGGGTAGATTTTTTATTTGGAAATAAAAGAGGTCTTGAAAAAATTTTCAAGATGATAGTGGAGTTAGAGTGAATAAGCCAACAGTGGAAATAAAATGAAATACTAAAAAAACATTCAATTAATTTAAAAGAAGGCAGAAAAATATGAAAAATAACCAATGATTAAATGGGATAAATAGAAAGCAAGTGGTATAATGGTCAATTAAAACCCAACCAGAAAGACAAGTACATTAAATGAAAATGGTCTAAACACTCCAATTAAAAGGCAAAGATTATCAATCTGTATTGGGGAAAAAAAGACCCAAATATCTGCTATGTACAATAAGCCACTTTAAATGTAAAAACAGATTATAAGTGAAAGGATGAAAAAGATGGATGATGAAACCCTGCGAAGAACACAAGAAAATACTTTGGTATAATTTCATATATTGATTGGTTCATATATTGATTAAATATACATTGTCAAAATTGACTAAACTGTACACTTGAGTGGGTGTACTTTGTTGTCTATAAATTATATCACCATAAAGTTGATGTTTAAAAATTTAAAAATGATTGTAGAAACTAAAAATACAACAGAAATCCTGAAATAAATAATAAGGAAATCCCTCGGAAAGTAGAAAAATAACAGAAGTAGTCTACAGCAGAACAATGATAGGAAAATCAGAGAATCAATTCACGAGATCCAACTTTATTTTAATAGGTGTGTTCCAGAAGAAAATGCAGAAAGAGGAAATAAAAATCAACTTCAAAAAATGTTAACCGAACTGAAGGATGTGAGTTTCCAGACTGAATGCCCAATGCAATGGATAAAAACAGACCCACATTAAGGTGCATTCTTGTAAAATTTCAGGCCACTAGGAAGAAGAACAAATATAAAAAATCTTTCAGAGACAACAGGTTTTACCCACAAACCATCAAAAATAATGATGGCATTTCGGCTTCTCATTAACAACAGCAGAAGCTACTAAACAACAGAGCAATGTCTTTAAAATTGCACAGGAAAATGGCTTGCCTCCTAGAATTTTGCATCCAACAAACTAACACTCCAAACTATATAATTAAGTCTGAAGGTGGAATAAATACATTTTAGAATACGCAAGTCTCAAGAACTTTGCCACCCGTCCTTTCTTTCTCAGGAAGCTACTGAAGGATGTTATCTAATAAAATGGGGGAGCAGATGAAGAACACAACTCAGAACTGAAAAACCAGAGGCTCCCACACAGGAAGAGAGGGATGAAGGAAATCACAGGATAAGATCCGAGGACAGCCAGGCAGCAGGGCTTGAAAGCAAGTCTGGAAAGCCACTTCCTAATTTTAAGTGGGTTAGAAGTCCCTGGGGAAGTTACTCCAAAAGATGAAACTGACAGAATATCTGATGCGTTAATAGGAGATTTAGACAATTGGGTGAGAATTTGGGCTAAAATTTGTGATAAACACATTAAAAGACTGATCATCAACAAAGAAGATAACTATCAATTCCAAGAAAAACCCAATGCTGTCCAAGAAAAATAATTACAGTATACTACGTTTCTCAAGTGTAACCAGCATTTGCATAGAGTTATTTAAGTGCAGAATATAGATCCAATGAAATTTTTTAGTACTATAAAACTTTACTGAGAGGATGGGAGAACGGATGGATAGGAAGTGTGTGTGTGTGTGTGTGTGTGTGTGTGTGTGTGTGTGTGTGTGTGTGTGTGTGTGTGTGTGTGAGATTGGGGTGGGCAAGGAAGGGAGGGAAAGACAGCTAAATCTTCACCTTCCATAGTCGGAAAAGGGGTGGATAACATCTAAAACTGAAAAATTAAGAAATACCAATCCACTGAAGTTATTGGTGCTTTTCATAATGAGCCTTATAGAACTATTTGACTCTCCACACAATCGCAATGTAGTACTTCGATATAAGGAAATTTTTGTTTTAAAAAATATGGAAAAGCCTAAAAGTATTTTTTAACAAAGTTAAAGCAAATTGGGAGAGCGGTAGGTGAAAAGATTTACAGGAGTGGATATCACAGTGATTCTCCCTGAATCCTTCCTCATTCCTCTGGCTGAGTGGACGCATCACATAAAAATATGACTAGCGGTAGTAAAGTGAGGCCCTCACATAACTTGTTATATTATTTGTGAGATTGACATAGTCTTTTCTCTAAAGAGCTCTGCTGGTGTACTGAGAATATTAAGCATGGAACATTTTAACACTATGAAATTAAAAACAAGGGAATAGTATGGAAAAAGAAATAAGAATGAGAGATTACAAAGAGCAAATGAAATCAAATCTTCATTAGAAGATAATTAAGACCAAGCCCCTGAATATCTGTAGCTTCCCCAGGACATTAATGATAGAAATTGGTAGCGTTATTAGTTTTCTCATGAACCATTCCCACAATAGGTTACTATCCCCACTTCTATCTTTTGTTGTCCTGAAAACACTCAATATGCTTTGACCATCTGAAATTATCAAAAACTAATCTACACCACTTTATTTTACTAAGATTGCTTGAGCCTAGTTTGGGGAAATATATTACCAGAACTGCCTGTGGCTTAATCTCTCTGTTACTGGTGCTTTGCTCTGCCCTTTGGAAGGCCAAATAATAAATTAAAATAGTCTGTCCTGGCTCAGTCCTGCATTCCTGGAACTTTTCTTTCTGATTTGGCCTCTACTGGACATTCGATCATAAACTTGGGAAAAACTGGGAATACCTGGTTATAACATTAACTCTTTGGGCTCTAAGTTTGTCTACTACTGAACAGAACTGGCTAAAAATCATTAGCCAGAGTCAAGAACATGCCCTCCTTCTCATTATGAGCTGGTCTGTTGATCTCCTGCTTTAGGACTCCCTTTCAGAATTTAAAAAAAATAAAAAAAAATTAAAAGTAGGGCTTGAAAAAGAAAATAGTGTTAATTTTATCCTGACTTTAAAATACAAGAACAAAGAGTTTAATCAAAGAGGACCTGACAATAATTCCCTTTTATTGCCCACTTTATCCATGCTAACCATGTTAGACCCTTTATATATTATCTCTCATCATCAGTATAATTCTTTATAATAGCTATTATATCTGCAAATTACAGGTTGAGCACACCAAGGCTTTAAGCAACAGAGTCTTCCCTAGAGCACTTGACGGGCCACAGAAGCAGTGTGATCAGGTGGAATCCCATCTTCCCATATTTATGATGTTCCACTGTAAGGTGTGTCCTGGTCACAAAATTATACCTATCCCAAAGTTGTTGCAAGAATTAAATAAATAAAAAATAACAATGTGACTAAAGCTCTGAGGCCAGTGCCCTAAACACAGTGTTTAATACATGTTAGCTCTTAATGCAATTATTACTGTCATTAAAGACTTAATAAGATAGGGCGCCTGGGTGGCTCAGTTGGTTAAGCAACTGCCTTCGGCTCAGGTCATGATCCTGGAGTCCCTGGATCGAGTCCCACATCGGGCTCCCTGCTCAGCAGGGAGTCTGCTTCTCTCTCTGACCCTCCCCCTTCTCGTGTTCTCTCTCTCATTCTCTCTCTCTCAAATAAATAAATAAATAAAATCTTTTAAAAAAAAGAGAATACAGGCTCCCTGCATTATGGAACTTGGGGTGGCCTTCACAGAAAAAGAGTCTGTTCAGGAGAAATGTGCCTTTCTCAATTCTGAATAAAAAATCTTTTTAAAAAAAAGATTTAATAAGATAGTAACCTTACCTTCCTTTTCTTTTTATTTCCTCTTGCCCCTTGGCCAAAAGGAAGTAAGAGATGCAATATGCCTTTAAGTAGAAAGGGGTAGGTGGCTCCATGACTTAAAGAGACTTAAGTCATTGCTCTTCCTCCAGGAGGTCTTCTCTGTTGATCTGTACACAGGTCCTGTAGGACACAGCCTGTTCTGAAAGTCATAATCTGGCTCTTTAACCAGAGTTAGTACCCAGTACAAAACCTATCGTCCTGTCTGGTTTAGTCCTTCGGTCAGACCACTATTGAAGGAGTCATACTGCTTCCTGTGAGTTCCAGGGCCACCGTCATAAATAAAGTGATGCTTATTGCTCATTCCCTTCTCTCACCCACGGAGAGTAGCGGTGAGCCCAAGATGAAGTTTGCGTGGATTTCTAACACTCTTCGATTAGCTAACTCATAGTACACTGTTCTACTTGGATAAAACAATGGCCCTACTTCTAGAAGCTGTAGCTTTCGGCTGCGTTAGTGCAATTACTCCCATCAAGAGCCTCTCCTAATGTTGCTTCAACCCTCAACCAATCACGTTTCATGCACTTACCTCACACTTTTCCTTAAGGGCTCCCTCCCACGTTGCTACATATTCGTAACATTCACTTAAATCTCTTCCCTTCATCCTCTCCCAACAAACACCAGCCAGTTACAGGTGAGTTGTCTTTGTTCTGCTCACATGAGCCTGGGTTTTTAATTAAATCTTGACTGCTTTTCTGAGTCAATCCCTTACCTCCCACCTCCAGGCTGTTGGTAGATTCACAGCAGCTGTAAGGCTGCTCATCTCCACCTCCTTCTCCTTCTCACCCCTTTAGACCTCTCTTGGAGTTTCTTCTAACAATAATGTGAGAAGTGAGTTCTTCGGTCTCCTCCTCAAGTGTCTGCCCATAGAAAAGATTGAAAAAAAAAAAAAGGCTCAGAATCTGGGAAACAACATTTCATTAGTTACCACTCTACACAAATACTTGCCTTAATCCTGACAGCGCATAAATGAATATAGATATAATTCTTCTGTTATCAGAAAGGAGCATTACAATAGTGCCTCTCATAAGACCCACATGTGTGTACAATCGTTCGTCCATATATGAATCCATCTAATACAAATACCTTACTTGCCTGCCATGTGATAATCACTGCGGTAATGCCAGAGAGACAAAAGGGAATCAGATGGAAACTGGATCAGAGGAGGGAGGGCCAGACTAGGACCAAGGAAGCCCGTTAAGACAATAGCGCAATGGTGTAGGAGTTCAGGCAAATAATAAGTTCCCGAAAGAACCCAAACAGTGGCAGTGGAGTTAGGAAGCAGAACAGAGACACAAGATATAAGGAGCATGTATCAGAAGGATTGCGGACACTTTTTTTCTTTTCTTTACTAACATATAATGTATTATTTGTTTCAGGGGTACACGTCTGTGATTCATCAGTCTTACACAATTCGCAGCCTTCACCATAGCACATACCCTCCCCAGTGTCCATCACCCGGCCACCCCATCCCTCCCACCCCCCTCTACTCCAGCAACCCTCAGTTTGTTTCCTGAGAGGATGTGGGTATTGTGTGTGTGTGTGTGTGTGAAGAACGAGGCGGAAAAGAAACAAAAGTCTAGGATGCCTTCAAGATTTCTGGATGAGACTGGGTGCATGATGTTCTCATTCCCTGTGAGAAAGCTAGGAAAAATCCATTTGGAGGGAAATAATGGGAGCAGTTTTGGACACTAAGATACCTGTGGCATATCAAGGTGCAGATAACTAAGTATTTAGACTAAAGGTAGAAATATAAGTTTGTTGGATTAAATACTTGCCACAAAGTAGAGTTTCATGCTCAATGTCCTCAGTGGGTATCAAAAGCTGTTTTATAAGAATATTCAGGAAGAAAGGCTTGCAAGACAAAATTATCTTCATTTCAAGATACACTAAAACATTTCCTTAGGAACATAAACCATATCATATTGGCCTGTCACCAAACTGCTTTCACTAAATTGAATCTTATTCTGATGCCATTGTCTAAATGGAAGGTGTTTATAAGACACAGACCTTGGGAACTCAGGAGTTTTTCTTCTGGAATGATGACATTGAGGATCTGATTCATGCCCTTTGCAGGCCTCCTCACTCACCTCTGAGACAAACTCTTGTTCCACAGTGTTTACCATGATATGCAGCAATGGCAGGATTTCTAAACAATTGGTACCTTCTAGGCATTTTGGACTGCATAACCATGATGAGATTTCAGCCTCTTCTCATTGGTTTCTCAAAAGCTTAAGACTAAATTTGGGACTTAAAGCATATTTCACCTCATTCCTCCTGGGTAATATTTTTTCTCCCTTATTTTTCTTTGTTCCTTCTGTCTTATACTGATTTTGTGCTACTCAGTTGGATTTTCTTCTATCTTTATTAGCAGTTTTAAATCATTCCTGAGACAAGATGTATTTTTTAGAAAGTATTTATTCATTCACTTCCCTTTAGAGTTCATGAATCCTCATAGATGGAAGCCACAGAAGAGAATGAGACGTCCAGAGAGCACACAAAAAGAAGAGAAAAAATGGATCAGTCACATTTTAGGGTGGAAACAAGAGGAGGAATTGGCAAAGGAGACTGGAAAGAAATCATGAGATGACTCTGAGAGAACTGTGCCAGAAAATCCAGAGAAGGAAAACCAACTGCAGAGAGTCAAATGCTGCAGAGAGGTGAACTATAATGAAGTCTGAAAACAGTCCAACGGATTGGATAATTAGATGATGGCCAGAAATGGCAATTTCACTGACTTGGTGGAATCAGTTGCCTGACTCCCAAAGAATGAGTCAAAGCAGAAAATAAGGACAATCCTCCAGTTATGGAATGAATCAGACACAGAAATAAAGGGCACAGCTATAAGGAATATAGATGATATTGTAACTGCATTGTGTAGTGACAGATGGTAGCTACACTTGCCGTGACCATAGCACAATGTATAGAAATGTTGAATCACTATGTTGTACACCTGAAACTGATGTGACACTGTGTGTCAACTATACATACTCAAATTTAAAAAAAAAAATTTAAAGATAATTCTCATGAGGCATTTAACTCAGAAGGGAATAGGAGATATTAAGAGACAGCTAGAGGTTGACTTGTGACCAGGGATGAAGTTGTTTTCTATATAGAAAATATTTGGGCATATTAAGACTGCAAGGAAGAACTGAATTAAGGGAATAGGAAAGCATGGAAAAGAGCAATACAAAGCAGTGGGTCAGGTTTGGGTGACTGAAGTTTATGGGCAAAGATGATGTCAAAGATTTCAGGGTCTAGCAGGTAGCAATGAAGGTAATTGGAATATAGGACATTCAAGAAGATTTAAGACTAAGTATTGAATTTATCAACCATGTAGATGCTAAAATCACCCAGGATCACGGCATGACTTGAAAGACTGTGATCCAGCTGCCAAACCCTCAACAAATCTGGAATGAGCTCAACTGGATTATAGCCAGAACAAGCTAGATGGTAGCATGGACAGAAGGCAGTGTCCAAAATGGAAAGGGGTTTTGCTTAAAGGTAAAAAAAGAGATGGTGTGCCAGGGGTAAAGGCAATACTGGGAATAGTCGAATGCTGCCTTGGAACCCATGGGCTCTGGACAATGGGAGGCAGTTTTAAGCAGTCTCCTGTGAGACCTCTGTAGGCAAGGCATTGGAAGAGAGGTCCAGAGAAGGGACTTCTGGTAGGGCAAGAAGGTGGGAGATGAACTGCCACTCTGTTTATTGTTTGAGAAAGATTAAAGATGAGGGTTAGAAGAAAATCACATCCACCCCTTCCCCATTTCCTTGAAAAAGTTGAGATGACTACAACACACACATGTCTCCAAATGATTACCTACATGCCTGTTTAAGGATGTCCAGTGTGGAAAGCATATCTGAAATGTTAAAGAAATGGAAGCTTCTCTTAACACAAAACAGTAGGTAGCAGCGGCCATAATGTTTACCATGATGTGACCCATTCTATGAAACTTCTATTTATGTGGAAGAGGAAGGAGGGAGAAGGGTAAATAAGATTACCACATCACCAGTGAGTGTCTAATTTGTTGGGGGGTGGGGGGCAGTGGGGAAAACAATGCTTTTAAGGCATTAATAAATTAACAGTTCTAATTAGAGACACAGGGCACCCAATCCTTTCCCTTTAGAACTCACAGGGAATGAATTGCTCTTGAGCTCTACTATCATCCTGGGGGAAGAAACCCTGAACTTGTTTGTATCCTTTCATAAATCAAAGGATATCATATATACTTGACTGTCTTGCTTATAACTTTTATTTTAAAAATTAGTTTCTTTCATGTGTACAGCTAAAGAAAATATCTATTAGTAGCTACAGTCACTTTGATGTTCTAATAATTCTCAGTGAGAATTTTTAAGTGAAATATAGAAGTCCATTAATGTTTCACATGCAGTTCAAACTCTTGGGCTTGGGAAGGGGGGATCCAAGTAATCAGATTTTTTTCTGTAAAGATCATTTTGTATTGCATGTTATCACACTTAAATCTTACAGAGTTTTGACTTAGAGCTTTGAATACTGCACAATCCGGGGAGCAGCCAGATTGACACACTAAATCTTAATGTTTCTAAATTAAAAAGTCAGTAGCTATTTGCCGACTAAAGTTTCAATCTGCTACATGAATTCTTGCATAAAAACTATACCCTCTGGACTTCTCCATTTTTATAGCTCTCTTCCTCATAATGAATAATGTATATTAGATACAGTATCAAGCTCTGCCCTTTTTGCTTCAATTTTTTATATTTATGTAATTTTCTAAGTATATAATTTTCTATAAAGCTAAGAAAGGACTGTTGCAGTGGTTATTTCCATCAGATTAAATGTGCATTATAAAAACAATTATAATATTAAAAATATTGCTGTCTTCCTTTCACCAAAACAACCCACATCCAATTTAGAATCTGGAGCAGCCAAATTGTTCTAATATTGCTATCTTACACATTTGATTTAAAATAGTTATGTTTCACCCATCATTATCATCTGGTTTTTGAAACTATAAGCATCTATTGAATACCCGGTTCAAAGTAGAAGCAACCATTTAAAATGAACTTGCTTCAGGTAGATATTCCTGAAAGTTAAAAAGTGAAAGCTGGGGCGCCTGGGTGGCTCAGTCGTTAAGTGTCTGCCTGCGGCTCAGGTCATGATCCCAGAGTCCTGGGATCTAGCCCCATGTCAGGCTTCCTGCTCCACACTCCCTCTCTCGCTCCCCCTGCTTGTGTTCCCTCTCTCCCTGTGTCCCTCTCTGTCAAATAAATAAATAAAATCTTTAAAAAAAAATTTTTTTTAAAGTGAAAGCTATTATGTTCATTGACATTTTCTGCTACCAAAGTGCAGCACTTCAAAACAGAAAACCAAACCACAGAAATAGAACAGTCTACAGAAGAAATCGGACATAAAAGTTTTTATTGTATTTAAATAAGCTTTTTCAGATCCACGATCTCTCACCTGACCAGCCAGTGACTCATACCACCATCACCCCACCCAGCACCTTATCTCAACTTCCTTTTAGATTGGCAGTAAAATGGTTTATTGCATTGCTATGGTGCTAGAAATAAGAATCCACACTCCAAGAATGCTTTTACAATTCTTCCTCATTTTTCTAATACTTTCATGGGAATTTTTATAATTATTTAATCCATACCATTTAACTTAGAATGTGAACTAGAGTTCTAATTTCCTTCCTTCTTTCCCTCCTTACATCCTTTCCTTCTTTCCTTTCTTCTTTCTTTCCAAATATAAGCCAATTACTCTAACACTTTGTACTAAATAATACCTTCTCAGGGAGCCTGGGTGGCACAGCTGGTTAAGCAGCCAGCTCTTGGCTTCAGCTCAGGTCATGATCTCACAGTTGTGAGATTTTGAGCCCCCCCTGAGGCTCTGTGCTCAGCACGGAGTCTGCTTAAGTTTCTCTCTCCCTCGGCCCCTCCTCCCACCTCCCTAAAATAAATAAATAAATCTTTAAAAATAATAATACACTCTTTCCCCATTGATTTTAATGGCAACTTTACCATATACTAAATGCTGGCATTAATAATCGTTTACACTTTCATAGTGCTTATGACAGGCCAGGCATTATTCTAAGTACTTTACACATATTGCTCTTATAGCAACTCTATGTAGTATGGACTAGTTTATCCCTGTTTGGTGGATATGAAATATGAAATATGGAAGGTTTAAGACTTTGCCCAAGGTCACATGCTACAGTGCTCTCTTCGGCTGCATACACTTCGTCCTGAACTCTGTTCTGTCCCATTATCAATCCCTCAGCTGGTAACACACTTATATTTACTGTAGCTTTATAGTACATTGTGACATCTTCTAGGGAATATACCCTTCATTATTCCTTTTCTGTTTTCTTGCTGTTCTCAATCTTTAACATAAATTTCATCATTACCTTGAGAAGTTAAAAAATATACTTTGAACGGAACTATAAGAAATTTACAAATTTGAGGGAGAACTGATAGCTTTAGAACTGTATCATTCCTTCCAGGAACATGCCAAGACTCCTCCTTTACCTGGATCTTCTTTTTATGCCCTGCAATAAAATGTTATGGTTTTCTTCATATAAGTTTCATATACTTCTTGCTAAATTTATTCAGAGGCATTATATTTTTTCCATAGTTTTTCATGATATTCCCTGCCTCTTTCAAGTAAAACATCAGTCAGAAAGTTCCTGATTCATGCATATTTCCCCCATCTTACTGAATTCTCTTATTCATTTCTAAAAGATTTTTCAGTTAACTCAGTTGGATTTTGAGACAGTTATCTTCTGAAGAGAAAAACAATTGTGCACATTTCTTTCCACTATCTATCTATACTTCTCTTGTTTTCCTGTTGCATTGCTTTGATTACGACCTCCAGAACAATATTAAATAAGGTGTACAATAAGGCAAAGAGTATTAGTTGCCCCAGTATCTATTCTCTTCTTCATCCACAGGAAACCCTAATTTTTACATAAACACATGACTACTCAGAATAAAGGCTACAGTTTCCGGCATTCCTTGCAACAGAGTGTGGCCATGGAACCAATTACGAGTCAATGTCAGCAGAATTATCATGGGACAACATCCATGAGCATTCTTTAAAAACAGCAAATACCACATTTGTCTCCTTTCTTCTTTACTCACTGTCCTTTTCTCCATCCTCTGCCTTAGATACAGATATGCTGTCTGGAACTTGAGTTGTATTCTTAAAATATGAGAATGAAGACCACACCCTAGGAGTGATAGAATAAATCTGGGGACCCGAAGAGGCCATGGAGTAGACCCACTTTGCCATCCTTAACTGCCCCCTCCCCTGCTCGGATACACTCTCTCTCTCTCTTTCTGTCTCTTTCTCTCTCTCTCAAATAAATAAATAAAATCTTTTAAAAAATAATAGAAATACTACTTGTGTTTCACTACTTAGTATGGTACTTACCATTGGGTTATTATGTATATTGTTTCTCAATTTAACAAAGTTTCCTTCTAACTCTAATTTATGAAGATTTTAAAATCAGAAATGACTATTACTTTTATCAAATGACTCTTCAGCATTTATTTGGATCAGTACTGTTCAACAGAGCTTTCCACAATGACGGAAATGTTCCCTTCTGTGCTAATTCCACAGCCCCTAGCTATATGTGGCTACTGAGTACTTAAAATGTGGCTAGTGGGAATGAGGAACCAAATATTTAAAATAATATAATTTCAGTTATTCAAATTTCAATTGGAATAGTTATATGTGGCTAATGCATACTATGTTGGACAGAGCAAAGCCAGATGATCATATAGATACTCTCTTTTAATTAATATAAGATACTGAAATAACAAGTATAGTAATACTAAACCATCCCTTATTTCTGGAACAAAATCTACTTGGTTATGCTAGATTTGACTTGCTAATATATTATTAATGTAATAATATGGAGAAAACTGCATTCACCAGGATTCCTAGGGAAAGCACTATATTCGTTCAGAAGAAATGCTTCATAAGTCTCTTGGGGTGGCATATAAGACCTTGAGGGAATGTGCAAATAACAAGGATAATAGAATTTTCTCTCCATAATGAAAGGGTATGCAATTTTGATTCCCAAACAGAAAAACTGAGAGGGACAGAGTGGAGCCTGAGAGGCTGAGTACTGCATGAAGGAAGAAGGAAAGAAAAATAAAACTAGTGACACTATAGAAAAGGAACTGGGAAGAAGAGAAATTTCAGGTAGAAATTTTTCTGTAAGATTCTATATACCAAGCAATATAATTCCTGCTTTGGTCTCCACAAATTTTCAGTAAAGTCCATAAAGATCATTAATGTTGTGAGGTGTGTGTGTGTTTTATTTATTGGATGACTTCACAGATATTCTATTTCTCTGCCCTTCCAGACATGTGGTAGGATTTAATTTCCTCGACCTCTTAAAATTACTTGTGACTTGCACTGACCAATAAATGTGAGTGGAAGTAACATGGGTCATTTCTAGACAGAAGCTTTAGTGCCTATACATGGTTTTCCACATTCCCTTTTCTCTGCCATAGTTGTTGGCCATGTTCCAGAAAATGGAATGTCTGGCATGTATGACCTTGAATGAGGACTATATTCAGCAGAGCTCACAGTCTACCTGTGGTAGACATGGTGTGAATGGGAAACAGATCTCTGTTGTCTTAGACCACTAAATTTTTTACATTGTTACTGCAACATAACCCAGTCTATCCAAACCAATGGAAACTGATAGTATGGAGTCGAGTGTTACTGTATTAAAAACAACAACAACAACTGGGGCACCTGGGTGGCTCAGTCGTTAAGCGTCTGCCTTCAGCTCAGGTCATGATCCCAGGGTCCTGGAATCGAGCCTCCCGTCAGGCTCCCTACTCAGCAGGAAGCCTGCTTCTCCCTCTCCCGCTCCCCCTGCTTGTGCTCCCTCTCTCGCTGTCTCTCTGTCAAATAAATAAATAAAATATTTTTAAAAACCCAACAACAACACTAAAATATTTGGCACTGGATTAAGGAATGGGAGGTAGATAGTGAAGAAAACACTGTTATAGCATGAAAACAGGAAAATCTATTTTGTACAGTGAGAAATCACTTGATGCAAAGTAAAGAAAACAAAGACATATAGCAAATATAAGAATTATGTCCAAAAAAGAATTGTGGTTATACTGGTACATGAAGCTGACTGAAATCAGACAGGTAAGAAGTCATCAATGTTTCTGAGGGATTTGTACTGCAAAAGTACCACCAACCTAGACTAAAAACAGTTTGACTGTTAAGACAACCATAGGTCTCAGTCTTCTATGGAATAGAAAGTGGGCCAATAAAACTGCTTGCCCCAATCAAGGACATAGTCCTTGATGCACACTTCAGATATAACGAAAGGGAAGAAGAGAAGAAGAATCTCTTAGAGGTGGAAGCTAGGAACAATGATGAAGAATGGATGGTCAAGCGAGCCAACACAGGGCTAGCTCAAGGAAAAATCCCTACATCCATAAAAGGGGCACTTTCCTGTTACCCAATCCCTGTATATATTGAATGTATGAGGGGCAGGTAACATTTTAGTTCAGAAGTCTCCGGAAGCTACATGCCTGGATGTAGGCATTATCTCTTCTTGATGAAGAGATTATCACACATTACCCAGAGATCCTGAACTTTGACACCGGTTTTGTTAGGCTATTGAAATTTTGAGTAGTCTCCCTTGGATAGGAAAAAAATGGACTTTGAATGTAGAAAGGAGAGTAAACCAAATAATTGGCAACCAGAAAGGAGTTCTCTAGTAATCATTAGGACTATTTGCAAATATTGCATCTCTTTCTACTTCCAAGATGAAGGTAGGATTGTTCTTACTCAGCTTGTGAAAGTTAGATGCAGACATGTGATTTGCCTTAGTCAATGATACCTAAGTAGAAATTATATATATAAAATCTCTATTATATATAAAATATATATATTTTAAAATAAAAATATATATAAAAAATCTCTCTTACAATGCATTAAGAGCCAGAATATGATTCCCCATGTTTCCTCCCTCTGCTAGCAGTCACTAAATAATTTCCAAATGGTCGACACTCTAAAAGCCTGTATCCTTGTGTGAAGAAGTCCCCAGCTGACCCTCAGTAGAGGAAGCAAGAAATAAGCTTTCATTTTATTTATTTATTTATTTATTTATTTATTTATTTATTTATTTTTAAAGATTTTATTTATTTGACAGAGAGAGACAGAGTGAAAGAGGGAACACAAGCAGGGGGGAGTGGGAGAGGGAGAAGCAGGCTCCCCGCTGAGCAAGGAGCCCAATGCAGGGCTCGATCCCAGGACCCTGGGATCATGACCTGAGCTGAAGGCAGACACTTAACGACTGAGACACCCAGGTGCCCCAAGCTTTCATTTTTTTAAACCATTATGAATTTGAGTTATTTGTTACCACAGCAAAACCTGTGTATCCTGACAGATATAATGTGATTGGGTTTTCTGAGTAAACCAGAGTAGGGGGTGAGTTCTGTACTCAATGATGCAGGACCAAATGTAGTCATCCTGTGGAGACAAAGAGACAGATGTCTTCTGGATTTTATTCAGGATGTAGGCATCTATATTCTATATTCATGTATATTCATTGTTTTCTTTTTGTGCTATGATTTTTCAGTTTTTATATAAGTTATGCTGCCTTAAAAATGGGTAGAAAAATTTTATGGGTTTTTTTCCCCCTATGATTTGGAATACTGACAGGAACAAAGGAATTATTTGTCCCTTAGTTACTCTTTTAAGTTCACCTATGAAACCCTTATGATCAAAAGTATTTCACTTGTAGGTGAAAGATACCCAAATTAAACTAGCTTTAGCAAAGAAGGAGAAGAAAAAGAAAAAAAAAAGAAATTTATTACTTTACATGTAAGAAATACAGCAGTGGTAGCACCAGGGACTCAAGCAATGTTGGGATCTTTCTCTTTTCTTTCTTTTTTTTTTTCTTTTCTTTTCTTTCTTTCTCTCTCTCTTTCTTTCTTTCTTTCTTTTTCTTTCTTTCTTTCTTTTTTTTTTTCTTTGATTTCCCTATCTGTATCTGAGTTTTATATCTGTATGGGGGGCCCACCTGTCTTAGTCTCCATCTCTCAGTCAAAGAGTTTCTGACCATGTGTCTGTCCTTTGTCACCATGTCCCTGCCCACATCCCTTTCTCTTCCTCTCCCTCTCTCTCATCTCTCATTGTAGATGGGCTTAATTTGTGTGGGAAGGGGTAGTTGTGACTCTTCCCAGTTATAGATCCAGATGATCCCCGTTAGCAATCCAGAAGAGAACTTATTCCACAGATGCAAATACAAAATTATAGGAAAGAACTCCAATTAACTCTATTTGGGTCACATGTCCCACTTCGAATCAATATATACAAAGATATTTGCAAATATGGTTCAACATGATGGATTAGCTTCTGTGGCCGGAAATCAGTGTACTGTGATTTCCCACTATCATAGTATCATATAATGGAGGTGGGGGAGGATTCATCCCCAAAAGAAGGAGTCGTACTGACCAATATAGGAAAAAAAGAGAGAAAGATACAGGCAAAGACATAATTGTTTGGTAAATAAACTCTTAGATATCTGCTCCCAAAAATATGGGCTTAGCTCTGTAGGGGAATAAATCTTTGGCAATGTTTTTCAATTCCTTCCACAATCATCAGTCTGCCCAGGTTTTCTTAACTGTGCTTGAGTCAATTTTGATAATTTATATATTTTTTAAAAATGTAGATTTTCAATTTTATTGGCAAAAAGTTGAACAGGATTTTCCTTATAATGTCCATCAAAATGTAAGCCAATGGCATAATGCCAAGAGCAAATCTGTAAAAGCTATTCTCTGGAGGGCTAAAACAAAAGTATTTAAGGCTGCAGCTCTCTCTTGGTTTGGCTTAATCCAGGAATAAAATTGAGTGTCTAGAGAATGGATGCATATCCTTTAGGCAATTCTCCATATATATTACTTTTCACAAGTGAGCTTTTGATAGGTACTGGGCAGCAGAAATTTCTAGGTTATAACCTCTGACAAGAACTTGGAGCACAAATTATTTTACAATGCTCAATTTCATATGTTTCATTGGTCAGTCAAAATGGAGAGAATTGACAGTCTTGCATGAAAGTTGAGACATCTAAATAGGATATATGTCTGAAGAGAAAACACAGTGTTGGTCCACAGAATAACTACCTATGGACTGGGCCAAGCTTTCCTCGGAACAAAACCGCTGAACAAAACACAAGACAGAATGACAAATAACATTCTGTGAGGGCTGAGAGAAGCTACCATGCTGCCGTCAGAGGTACAGATAAAGCCGGTGGAAAAGTATCATTCGGGTTTCATCAAGAAAGTCATAGTGGAGATGGGCTTTGTGAGATGAGAAGGACTTCAGTGGGCAGAAGGGATGCAGATGAGCAAGAGAGAACTTCATGAACATGTCTGTGAAATATATTTCTTTATAGAGTTTAGGGAATAGCTGAAGGGACAAAACAAAGGTTGGATGAAAAGAGGAACCAAACTATTGTCCAGCCACTGTAGTGTAAGGAAGTCCAAGCCAAACACTGAATGATGTGGCAAGTGGCCTGAGGTACAACAGGCCCTAGAGGTCCCAGCCCCAGTGGAGCTGCCAGTGGGATTCCGCTACACGAATGACCCTAACTACAGTCCCATGAAGCAGAGGAAGTACAGCCAAGCCCTGACTGAATTCAAACCAACCCTGAGAAATATTATAATGCTGTCGTTTTAAGCCACTGCCTCTGGGTGTGGCCTGTCCCACTAGGGATATACTCAGGTCTGGAACTGCTTGCTTAGCCTCATGCTACCCTTATACTAATGGGAGCGAAGTAATGGGCCACATCCTGACTTTCAACCATCCTTCACAAAGGATATGAATGTTTTTCTTCTTTCAGAAGAAGGACCTCATAAGTGGGGGTATGGAAGAGAAGAAGTTAATCCAGTGCCAGTGTTGTTAACTATACTGTGCCTATTAACATTCACCTTGTATGCACTTTGTTCCGTTTCCCCCACATTATAAAATGCTTTCCTTCATTACGATTTCAATGATGCTTGGCATTACTAGACATTCTAAATCCAAGGTTCTACATTTTTCCCATTAAGATGTACATGATGGCTGACATCTACATGAGTGAACCCTTGCATGAGCTGATCTCATGGGCTCCAAAAGCCCACTGCACTAGCTATACAAGGCTCTTGCCTTCGTTCTTTAGTGCAGCCCAGTTTAGAGGTGTTGACTTTGTGAATATTTGTGAAAATCTAGAATGTAATTTAAGAATATCATGTAGGGCACCTGGGTGGCTCAGTCAGTTAAGCCTCCGACTCTTGATTTCAGCTCAGGTCATGATCTCAGGGTTCTGAGATGGAGCCCTGTGTCAGCCTCCACATTCAAAGGGGAGTCTGCTTGAGATTTTCTCTCTCCTTCTGCCCTTTCCCCCCACTCGCACTCTCTTTCTCTCTCTCAAATAAATAAATCTTTAAAATTAATAATAAAAAAATACCATGGGAAGTTTGTTGGAATAATTTGTTCCTTGATTCAACTTTACCAGACAATGGAAGAAAAAATACCCTAATTCTTTTATTTTATTTTTTTTGTTATATTAGTACATACATACATTACCTCATTAGTTTTTGATGTAGTGTTCCATGATTCATTGTTTGCATATAACACCCAGTGCTCCATTCAATACGTGCCCTCCTTAATACCCCTCACCAGGCTAAGCCATCCCCCCAACCCCCTCCCCTCTAAAACCCTGTTTGTTTCTCAGAGTCCATAGTCTCTCGTGGTTCATCTCTCCCTCTGAAAAATACCTTAATTCTTTAACTTAACTCCATTCCCCTCTGCGTAAACTGCCCTTCCTTCTTTCACCTCTAGATAATTTAGCTTTTGATAGCTACTTGCTCTCTCAAATTCTCTCTCAAAAGGCAGCATCAATTTTCTTTCAACTGATTTTGATAGCCTTTTAAATGTCCTTCTTGAATGAAGACTGCATTTTATCAAATTACTTCTTTCTATGTCTCTCTGGCTCTGAGGACAGGTCCAGTTACCATCTTTACTCTTCCAATTCCAGAATCAGTACACAGCAAATATCAGGCACTTTGTAATTCTTGGCAGAACTAAAATTAAATATGAAAACTAAAAATGTTACCTGTCTCAGAAACTGTAAGCAAGGGACGCCTGGGTGGCTCAGTCGGTTAAGCGTCTGCCTTCGGCTCAGATCATGATCTCAGGGTCCTGAGATCGAGTTCCGCATCGGGCTCCCTGCTCAGTAGGGAGCCTGCTTCTCCCTCTGCCTTCTGCTCCCCCTGCCTGTACTCTCTCTCTGACAAATAAATAAAGTCTTAAGAAAAAAAAGATTTAAAAAAACAAACAAAAAAAGAAACTGTAAGCAAACTTAAGTGGAAGAAAATACTCTCATGATTAATTTTCACAGGACCTTTTTAGGAAAGGAATGAACTGTGAATATAATTAATTATAAATTAATTGTAAAAGCAATGGTGGAGAATAATAGAAAAATGAGAACAAGAAATAGCTCAAATAAAAACGTAAGAATCGTGCTTAATTCTCAAACATAATAATGAAGTGACCAATGGATTGCTTTTTTTAGCTTTCTAATATCCTCTGTTCTTTCTAGAACTTGAAATCTAGTTTGTAATTTGACCCTAGAAGCAAATATTATATTCCAGGTCAGTATATTATCCATTAGGGAATCCTTCAACACTAATTTCAAGGCAAGGTCTTAAGTGGCAGGAAAATGGAGAAAAGGAAAACAAAATAACTGACCAGTTAGGACTTTCCTCCTTTTATCTATCCTTACGGCCACAGAGGAAATAGAGATAAATCAGAGATTGGAGACAAACAATGATTATAAAATTCTAGTTAGTATCTCCAGCTAACTCGGGAGCTATCATAGTCACTGAAACAAAAATGGATGTTAATGAAAAGAATAATCAGTGGAATTTCTGAAAGGGAGTACCTCTACCAGTAATCCCAAAGCCTGCCTGACCATAGCACCCAAATTAGTAGCCATAATTCCAGGAAGACGCCCCACTGGTAGAGCAGAACTGCAGTGTTAGACTAAGCTGAGATCTGACGTGGATTTTGTCATCCATCTTCTTAATGGCCCTTATTAAAGTATAATTTACATATGATAAACTACACTTATTTTAAGGAGACCATTAAAAGAGTTTTGACAATTGATAACTACCACAATTTGTAATCATCATCACTATCCAGATATAGAACATTTCCTCACCCACAAATGTTCAGTGGCTCTTTGCAGTCAATCCCACCTCATTCCTGGACCTAGGAAACCATTTACCTGCTCTCTCTCCCAGTAGGTTAGTTTTGTATTTTCTAGAATGTCAAGTAAATAGAATCACACAATACGTACTCTTCTTTGGCTTCTTTGCTGGACATATTTTTGAGAGTCTTCCGTGTTGTTGTGTGTTCTTTTCTCTTTATTATTGAGCAATACTCCACTATATGGCTATACCAGAGTTTGTTTATTCACTCACTTACTGATGGACTCTTGAGATGCTTTCAGTTTTGTGCTATTGTGAATAAATTTGCTATGAATTTCTTGAGCAAGGCTTTGTGTTGACATATATTTCTATTTATCTTAGGTAAATTCCTATGCATGGAATTATTAAATGATATGATAGTTGTATGCTTAAACTGCAAAACTGCTTTCCAAAGTGTGTGTACTATTTGACACTCCTTCCAGCAGTGTATGAGTTGCAGATGTTTCACATCTTTGTGGAGCATCTTCAACACTTGATATTGTTAATCTTCCTCATTTTTTTTTAGGCATTCTAGGGGGTATATCTAGTCGTATATCACTGTAGTTTTAGTTTGCATTTCCTGATGACTAATAATGCTGAGCATCTTCTTGTGTGTCTTATTGACCATTTGTATATCTTTTTTTTTTGCCAATTATCTGTTCAAATCCTTTGCTCATTCTGTTATTGGACTGTTTGTCTTCCTGTTTTTGAGTTGTAAGAGTTTTTTATATATTCTGAATTCAGGTACCTCTTTCATAAATATTGAAAAAAATTTCTCCCAGTCTGTGGTATGCCTTTTATTTCTTCAGTGGTTTCTTTCAAACAATAAAAGGTTTTAATTTGGGTGAAGTCCAATTTATCTTTTTAAAAAGAATTTATGGTTTGTACTATCAAAGAAACGATTGCCTACCCCAAGGTCATACAGATTGTCTCCTATACTTTCTTCGAGTTTTATAGTTTTGGCTTTTACATTTAAGGCTGTGATCCATTTCAAGACAATCTTTTTTTTTAAGGTTTTATTTATTTGTCAGAGAGAGAGAGAGCACAAGCAGGGGGAGTGGCAGAGTGAGAGGGAGAAGCAGGGAGCCCGATGTGGGACTTGATCCCAGGACCCAAAGGTAGACGCTTAACCAAATGAACCACCCAGGCGTCCGCAAGATAATCTTTGTATATAATGTGAAGTACATGCTGAGATTCATTTTATTCCTGCAGATATCCTGTTATTTCAACACCACTTGTTGAAAATATTAGCAACGGACTGACTGAATTACCTTGAAGTCAGAATCAAAAATCAGTTTATATTCAATTTGTGTGTATATTATAATTGTATATCTATATAATTACACAATTATATATGTCTGTATAATTATATATTACTATATAATTATATACTTCTATATAGTTATAATTAATTTGTGTACATATATCCAAACTATTCTATTCTATTGACTATTATTATGCTAATATTCATTACCTTAAGTTCTATAACTTTATGGCATCTTGAAATTAGATAGTGTAAGTTTTTAATGTAATTCTTATTTTTCACGTATTCAATATGCTAGATTTTCTGCATTCCATAGAAATTTGATAATAAATTTGCCAATATCTACAAAAGAAAGGCTACAGTAATTTTGATTGGGATTAAAATTGAACCAATAGAACAATTTGGGAAATTTTGAAATTTTAATAGCTCTGATTCCTCCAACCCATGAACCTGATATACATCCCCATTTGTTCAGATCTTCAATTTTCCTTACCAATAAATGGTAATGTTCTAGGTGCAAATATTAAATAAATTTTGTTAAATTTATTTTTACATACTTTATTTTTGTGCTATGTACATAGTATTTGTCTTTTTTTCCCCAGTTTTTCATTGCTCGTATAAAAAATTCAGTAGAGTTTTGTATATTGAATTTGTATCATGCCATCTGGCTAAATTCACTTATTCTAGTAGCTTTTTTGCAGATTCATTAGGATTTTTAAAATATACTATCATGGGGTGCCTGGGTGGCTCAGTCGTTAAGCATCTGCCTTCAGCTCAGGTCATGATCTCAGGGTCCTGATATTGAGCCCCGCATGGGGCTCCCTGCTCAGCGGGAGGCTTCTTCCTCTCCCACTCCCCCTGCTTGTGTTCCCTCTCTTGCTGTCTCTCTCTCTCTTTCAAACAAATAAATAAAATCTTTAAAAAATATATATATACTATCATATCTTCAGCAAATAGAAAGTTTTGCTTCTTTTTCTCCAATCTAATTACCTGTTATTTGTTTTTCTTGCCTGTTGCAACAGTGAAGATCTCCAGGAAAATGGTGAATAAGGTGGTAAAAGCTATTCCCTTGCCTACCCCCAATCTTAGAGGGAAGGCATCCAGTCTTTCACTGGTAAACATGATGTTAGTGGCGGGTTTTTCAGTCTCCCTTTATCAGGATGAAGAAGTGTTCTATTTCTAGTTTCCCCAGGATTTTTAAAAATAGGTAAGTGTTGAATTTTGTAAGTACTTCTACTGTACCTATGGCAATAATAATCTGATTTTCTACCCTTATTATTCTTTTAATATGGTGAATTACATTAATTGATTGTTGAAGGCTAAACCAATCCTGCATGTCTGGGATAAATCTACTTTGGTCATGAAGTGTTATATTATTTATATATTGCTGGGTTGGATTTGCTAATATTTTGTTACGAATTGTTGTCTGTGTTCCTGAGGGATCTGGGCCTTTAATTTCATTATCTTTTGATACCTTTGTTTTCAGGGGAATTCTGGCCTCATAAAATGACGTGGGAAGCCTCCCTTTCTCTTCTATTTTCTGGAAGCTTTTATGTATGACTGGTATTATTCTTTCTTAAATTTTTGGTAGAATTCACTAGGAAGTCCATCTGAGACTAGAGTTTTCTTTGTGGGAAGGCTTTTAATTAAAATTCAAATTGTTTAAAAAATACAATGCTACTCAGATTTTATCTTCCTTTTTTTATTATTTGTGACTTTCACTTGTCTATTTTTATTTCCATTTTAGCATTTCCATTTCTGTCACTTAAGTCTATTTTATCTGGTGCACCTGTGTCAGAACTTGTGTAAGATATATACTTAGGCATGAAACTTGAGGCTTTGTTTATCCTAGTGTATCTTTATTTTCTTTTACATTAATTTCTGCTTTTATTGTACTTTTATACTTTATTTTCTTTGGTTTCTTTGGTTTTATTCCATTTTTTTTCTAACTGTATTCTTTCCTTCTTGATTTTCAACCTTTCTTTTTCTTTAAAAAGCATTTATTACTATAAATTTCCCTCTAAATGCCTTTCTTACCCATCCCTCAAGTTTTATTCATTAGTATTTTCATTACCATTGAGTTCTAAGTCTATTTAATCACCATTATTTCTTTTTGACTTAGAGTTACTTAGAAATTCATATATTTAAATGTTTAAGTGCATTATGTTTGCTTTTTTTACATTATTGTTATTGATTTTATACTAGATTGCATTGTTGACAGAAAATATGAGTTGTATGATACCTGCCCTTTGCAATTTGTTGAGGCTTGCTTTATGGCCTAGCCCATAATCAGGTTGGTTGGTTTGTTCCTTATGTTCTCAAGAAGAATATGCATTCTTTAATCATTGGTTCTAAAAACCAACAGTTCTCTCTGTATCTATTAATCAAGGCTGCTAAATGTATGATTCAAGTCTTCCATATATTCATTAAACTTTTGGTCTATAATTCAAATATTGCATGTGTCCACTTCTTGCGTTATTACATCAATTTGGCTCTCTATATTTTGAGTCTTTATAAATTTGATACTATATTTTACATATTTTAGTGAGTTCTGTAAAGTTAGAATTTCCCGTTGAAATAAGCCTTTTATCATTACTGTGTGACTCTATCTTTAACACTATTTTTTGTCTTATATTCTATGTTAATATTAACACAGACTCCAACATTTTTTGGCCAGTATACCTTTTTAAATTATTTTTATTCTTTTACTTTCAACCTTTCTTAGTCTTTACATTCCAGGTGCATCTCTTATAAACATACAAATGGGTTTTGCATGTTTATATCTAACAGTATATGTCTTTCAGTTGATGAGTCCAGATTTTCTATAAATCTATAAAATCTATAAATCTATAAATTGTTACCTGGACTTGTTTCTATCATCCTGCTTGTGTTTTTTCCTTTGTTGTATTTTTGTATGTTTCTTTATTCTTTCTTCAGGCAAATTATTGGTTTACTTTCATTTTTAAGAAATATTAGGGTAAAAAATATATAACACAAATTTGACTCTTAAATCACTTTTAAGTGTACAATTCAGTGGCATTAATTACATTCACAGTGTTGTGCAACCACCACCACTATCTATTTCCAGAACTTTTTCATCACTTGAAACAGAAACTCTGTAACTGTTAAGCAATAACTCCCTCAGTCCTCCCTTGCTCTAGCCCCTGGTAACCTTAATCTATTTTCTGTGTCTATGAATTCGCCTATTCTTGACATTTCACATAAGTGGAATCATACCATCTTCGTCCTTCTGTGTCTGGTTCATTTCACTCAGCAAAAAGTCTTCCAGGTTCATCCATGCTACAGCATGAGCAGAACTACATTCTTTTTCATGCCTTAATAATATTCCAATGTATATATATACTGTATTTTATTTATCCATTCATTGGTTTATGAACATTTGGGTTGTTTCCACCATCTGGCTATTCTGAATAATGTTGCAATGAGCCTAGGTGTACAAATAACTGTTTGAGTCCCTGCTTTCAATTATTTGGTCCATATACCTAGGAACGGGATTGCAGTTTGCTTTCTTATTTGGTTGTTTCCTTCTATTGATTAAAGATTACAGACCCCATATCTATTATTAACTTTTAAGCAATATTTTGCATTCATAATAACTAACCAAGTCTACAGTCAGTATTTTAACCCCTCCAAATAACACAAGGAATTTAGAAACGTAACTCATAGCCTCCTTCCTGACTTACATAGATTTATTGTCCATAACTAGTTTCTGTGTTCTTTTTAACCTCACAAAGTATTTATTATTATTATAATTATTATTACTGGTATGCTGATATGATACAAATTAAATAACAACCACTGAAAGCATATAAATAGAGTACATAACTTAAAAAACAGGAGATTAAAAAAGTGAAATCTTGATGTAAATCTTTCAATGTAAAAATATTCTGATTTTTTTTAAGTTAGCCACTACATAAAGATAAAGAAATAAAAATTTAAAATTCTTAAAAAAACCACACAAACTTTCAGTACTGTCCAGAGCAAACAAAGAACCAGGGTAACAAATTTCAGCTCAAGTTTAAAATCTATGATGTAAGTTGACATTGCCATAATGTCTAACTCTGGTTTGTTCATACCTGTGTACTAATAAAAAATGATATATCATTGATCTTGACTATACTAATCAGTTTCTGAACTATGCCATCTGAAGTACCCTAAATTCTTTCCTCGATGCTTTACTTGTGGCTCAGCAGACCAATATGGCTCAACTACTTCACTGGTCAGCACTGGTCCTCAAGTGCCTAACACATGCCAGCCTAGTTCCAGTCACTAGGGACACAGCATTGAACATACAGACAAAAATGAATGCTGTCATATTTGAACAGACATCTCCAAAGAAGACATACAAATAGCCAATAAGCACATGAAAAAATGTTCAATATCACTAATCATTAGGGAAATGCAAATCAAAACCACAAAATACCACCTCACACTCATCAAGATGGCTATAATTTAAAAAAAAAAAAAAGAAAATAACAAGCGTTGATGAGAATGTAGAGAAATGGGAACCCCTGTGCACTGTAGGTAGGAACGTAAAATTGTGCAACCACTGTGGAATACAGTACGGTGGCTCCTCAAAAATTAAAAATAGAACTACCATAAAAAAAATAGAACTACCATATGATCCACCAACTCCACTTTTGGGTACATCCTCAAGAGAAATGAAATCAGAGTCTTGAAGAGATATGTGTGCACCCATGTTTATAGCAGCATTATTTAAATTAGCAACATGTAGCTAGATGAGTGGATAAGCAAAATGTGATATATACATACATTGGATTATTATTCAGGCTTCAAAAGGAATTTAATTCTGACACATGCTACAACACAGATAAAACTTTAGGACATTATGCTAAGTGAAATAAGCCAGTCACAAAAAGAAACAAAGACTACATGACTCTCCTTGTAGGAGGTCCTTAAAGTGGTCGAAATCATAGAGACAGAAAATCTGGTGGTTGCCAGGAACTGGGAGAAGGGGCAGAAGGGGGAGTTAGTGTTTAATGGGCATAGAGTTTCAGTTTTACAGGATGAAGAAGATGGAGATGGATGGTAGTGATGGTTGCACAACAATATGAATGTTCCTAATACCACTGAACAGTACACTTAAAAATGGTTAAGAAAATGATAGTTAAGATAATAAATTTTATGTGTATTTTTTACAATAAAAAAATTGAAAAAAAAAATTCCTTGAAGGAGTTTACACATGGTCAGAAAGAAAGGAAATGAACAAATAAAACATGTACTAGGCCAAATGGTGAAAGTGTTCTAGAGGAAATCAAAACAGGGGAAGAAGACAGGGAATGCTAGAGAAAGGGGCTGGGGGTGGTTGCAGCAGTCAGGGAAGACTTTACCCAAGGAGGTGATGTTTGAGCAAAGACCTCCCCTAGCTCTGCACTCTCCTTCTTAGAGAAGAATTGCTGCGAAGAGGGGGGCCTCTGAGCCAGGACTATATTTCCCAGCCCTCCCGCATCTTGACATAGCTGCATAAGTGATTCTCTCCAATGGAATTTGAGTAGACAGGCTTTCTCTTACCTCTAAGCCAGGGTATTTATGAATCTGCGATGCTCCTCCACTGGCTCGTCCCTTTTCTGCCAACTGAAGCAGGAGACTCTGAGGCTTCAAACAGTGCTGCCCAAGAGAAATATAATGTGAACTATATATGTTATTTTTAATTTTCCAATAGCCATAATAATACATGTTTTAAAAAATGGGTGAATTCATTTTAATGATGCATTTTGAACCCAATATTTCCAAAAATTATTTCAACATATATCCAAGATAAAAAATAATGAGATACTTTATATTCTCCCTTTTATTTTTTCAAAATCCAGTATATGTTTTACACTTACAGCGCTATTAGCCTTTTTTCAAGTCCTCAGTAGCCACATGTGGCACCACATTGGACAGCGGAAGTCTAGAATATGGTGGAGCCATAAGATGAAAGGAGGTGGGCCCCTGACTCTCCATATGGGGGACAGCCACCCATCAACCAGCAATACCCACATTGTATCATTACATGAGAGAAAAATAAACTTCCTTTGTGTTCACCTTCCAAAGGTTTGAGATTCATTTGTTACAGAAACAGATTCCTTGAGGTGGGATAGAAAATAAAAAACTAAAATATTAGAGCATTGGCTTAGCAATCAAGTAAGAGGTAGCACAAAAGAGACATTAGAAGCTGGAAATCAGAGACTCATGTCACATGGTTATAAAACTACCAACTGAGCGCTTATAAAACAGACCAGGAACACAGTGACCCTGTAGCTTTATAATAATTTAAAAGAACAAGAATGCCAACAGACGCTGTAGTAGTCTGCCTAGGCTGCCATAACAAAATACCACAGACAGGGTGGCTCGCACAACAGAGATTGATTTTCTCACAGTTCTGGAGGCTGGAAGTCCAAAATCAACACCAGCCGGGTTGGTTTCTAGTAAGAACTTGCTCCTTGGCTATAAGACAGCTGCCTTCTTTGTGTCCTCACAAGGTCTTCTCTGTACACATGTGTACTCCTGGTGTCTCTTCCTCTTCTTATAAGGACCCTAGTCCTACTGGAATGGGTTCCCACCATTATTATCTCATTTTACCTTAATTACCTCCTTACAGGCCCTCTCTCCAAATACTGTCACATTGAGGGTTAGGGCTTCCACATATGAATTTGGAGGGACACAATTCAGTTTATCAATGATGCTGCATGCTCCTCTCTGCACTGAACAGAGTGCAAGTAAGAAATGTGTTCAGGAAAGAATCAGCTGGTTTGCAAGCAAAAATGAAAGAGAATGAAGAGAATCTTGAAATCAAGGTGAGTTTGGAGCCTTGTGGGTTTGGAAAGCAGACTGCTTCTAGATACCAACCAGTAGGAGATAACATCTGAAATGAGCAAAAGTGCCCATTAGATTGTTCTAGTTAAACAGAGGTTTGCGAGGCTAAAACACAAATCATGGTAACGTATTCTCTTCCCACCAAGCCTCTTGCTTCAAGGGGCCTCAAGTTAGCCCATTAAGTTAAGAAATACGTATAGGGGCAAAGAGGGGAAGAAATAGAGCAGGCTTAAGAATAATTTTTAAGAAAGAACTTTGGATGTGGTTACTGGCAGATGGAACTGCCTAGAAATCATGGGAATAATGTTTCCAAAGAAATCAAGGGAATAACGTTTCCAAAGCACAGTGATCTGAGCCTTAAAAAGCCTGTGACTAAAACGTCCTCCTAGGGACCTCAAATATCCAACAGCAGGATGCAGGCTGTGAAAGCTGTGCGCGCTCCAAGGAAGTCAGATTCCTTACTGCTGAACTCAGCGCCAGAAAGGATAATGGACAAGAAAGAACACCCCGGGGGCAGAGCCAAGGACCACAGCAAACAGTGGACAAGCAAGTTCCTCCCAGGAAGCAGAACCACAGTCTAATGAAGGAACTTTCTCCACCTCCCAGGCAGGGAGCCTTCATAATGCCCGCCCAGTCAGATTCCCCATTGCTATGGACCAGTTACTGCTATGGATCTCCCAGTCTGCCCTTTTCCAAATGAGTCTCTATTGTTATCCTGTTCTTGACAAACCTCAAGGTTTATCGCGGGGGAGGTGGGCAGACGATTTGCTTTTGAATTCCCAGGTCTCTGAGCCAAAGGAACACAGGACCCAGAGCGCCTAGGCTTGGGTGAAACGTTGGGTTGTCTCCTTTAGGAAGGAGGCCACACAGATACTTGGTGGCCAGGGGGCAGTCTGTGGCAGAAATAGCTAGCTGCCTCACAAGTTTGTACTCCTTTCCATAGTGTTCAGTTCTCACAGGGATGTGCTGCAGAACCAGTGATTACGATCACAGCTCCCCTTAAATCCAGTGTCTCCATGTAACTAGCTGTTCTTAAGAGAACGTGAGTAGAAGTGCTATATGCTTTGTCTACTGTCTGTTTCTCCTTCCAACAGCTAGAAACAGAGGTCTCAGGGGACTGTCTAAAGAGAGTGCACACAAATGGAAGGAGCCTGTTGCCACAGACAGGAAATCTACCTGGCATCCAGGAACACCATTATCAGACTGTTCCATGAATGAAAGATTGACTTGTTTTAATACATCACTGAAATTGTAAAGTTTCTTTGCTCTAGAAGCTCAAATTAGCTTAATTAGCGCGCCCCTAAAAGAGGTGAAGGAGAGTGGGATAGTTCTCTAGATGAAAAGCATTGCCGGCAGAGGGAAACAGGTCAGTAAATGCATGGCCCTTAGGCAGGAGAATACCACATGTTTTCAAGGATTAGCAAGGAGCTGAGTATGGCTGAAGCAAAGCAAACAAGGGGAAAATTGAAGGTGATAAGATCAGAGTTGTAAAAAGAGGCCAGATCCTTAAAACCTTGTAGGCCACTGTGATGACTTTAGCTTTTACTCCAAATGGGTTGGAAAGCCACTGTAAGTATTAGGAGAGGAAGGAGGACGTGATCCGACATTTTCATTTGGATCACTATAGCTGGTGCTTAGGAACAAATCACAGGGCAACAACAAAGAAATCAGCTTTGAGACTATGAAAACAATCCAGGGGAGAGCTAGAGGTAGTTTGGAATTGGGAGGTGGTGGTGGTGGTGGTGGTGGTGGTAATCAGTGTTTAGATTCGGGATATATCTTTAGGGTATATATCTGAAATTCAGGCATAAATAATATTTATGCTTCTGGGTGGCTCAGATTAGAGAACTACATGTGCATCAAGAGTAGAAATTGGTTCCCAGCAGCTTATAAAGCGCTTAGTATCCTCTGGAGTGAAAAGGAAACAGCACTATTGTCTTGGTACAGGTATTAATAACTAATGTGTAAAACGTAAATGAAACTAACTGAAGGCCTTATGAATGCCTTCTGAGTCCCCAGCCCACAAAGAACTCCTCACTGAGATTTAATGCTGTTGAAGTATATGCATCTTCGGTGCCACCTTTCATATTAACCATGAGATTGTCACTGGCCTCAGAGACAAGGTTGCTTTGGCTTCTTTCTAACAGCCAACTGTGATTGTTCTAAAGCAAACAAACAAAAATCAGCTACCTCTTTAAACAGGAAAACTACAAAGATGTCAGTTTTATAGCCATGAAATTCAGTGAAGCTTCCTCGCAGGCTGTACGGAGGTTTCTTTCTCTTACTTTCTCATTGCATGTTTAACCAGAGAATCATTAGAGAATAGTGAAAGCAAGATTATTCTTACCAGTGTGCAAATTTTAATTCATCTCTTTCTTTTACATGTTTAATTTTAGCCCTATAGTTGCAACATGTGGTATCCCCCACCAGCAATATCATCTGCTTTTCCTCTCTTCACATGTCCCCTTTAGGCTTCAGCTGAGCTTGTAATTGTTTTCCTCCTTTAGAGGAGTCACTGGAAAAAAAAAAGGTAAATCATTTATATAACTGTATTTTTCCTCAACTAGCAACTTTGCTTGGTTTATGTTGACAGTGACTAAGGTGAAATCTTTTTGAAAATTTTCATTATTAAAAAAAATCACAAGATTACAAAAAGTTGAGGGAAAGAGCAAACACTAATTACCCTAAGTGGATATTCCAGCATTATGTCCCTGTAATTGCAAACATCAATAAAATATTTAACAACCATGAGACAAGTAAAGAAATCATTAAAATGGAAAAACACATTTCCAGAGTAAATTTCAGCAAGCTAAAGAAAACAAGTGGTCACATGGGAACATAATTAAACAATAAGAAACCCAGTAAAACTGGGTGTGAAAATAGGAAGAAATCCTCCTTGAGTCAAAAGGATAGACGAAATATAATTTCATCAGCCAAAAAAATGTTGAATAACTGAAATAAAGAGGAATTACAGACACACGCGTGCACACATACACACACACACACACACACACACAGAGGATATTGGACCATTTTACTATGCTGGTGTAGGCCTAAGGGGGAAAAATAAATGCAACAAAATATTAGATATTATTTGCAAAAAAACAAAACACATAAGGATAGAAAAATATTGTCATGTTGCTTACTTAAACTTAAAAAAAGGAAATCATGTTCCCTTGTGGATAAGGACCTACAACTTTTAAAAATAACATTAAACAGAAGAAACATAATTTTTTTGGCATTCTTTTGGCCAAAACACCATCAGTTTTGATGGTACTTTTATAACAGACAACATCCGGAGAAGAGAGAAAGAACACTTAATTAAAGTATGTCTTTAAAATGTAGACCAAAAGAGTATGTCCTAATTCGTAGGGCCTTATAGGTTCCTGTGCCATATGGTATCATTCTTCACACATGTGTGCAGCTGAATATAAGAACAAGACAAAAGTCTCTGTTCTGCCATCTCAGAAGCTACAATTTATTTGATAGTCGTGCTCTAGATAACCAGTGAAGCTTTTATTCATATCTTTAAATCCTTGACAATAATAATAATCTAGGCATCCCAAGAAATTCTATTAAGTTGGTCAGGCAAGCTGCTGTTTTCTACACTATCTTCTGAATCCTTCTCCTTTTATGAGGAGACTCTCTCCTCCTACCTTGTTACGAACACAGGGTCACCTCCCACTCAAGCCTTCTGGGAAGAAGGACCAACTCCTGCCCCAGTCTTACCCGATTCCGCTCACATCTGCACCACTCAACTATGGCAGCCCTGAGCTCTTTCTTCTTGGGGCCGATGCCTTCAGGGTCCTATTCTCTACAGCCACACTGATACACTTATCTGAGAGCTGAGAGGCCATTAGTGAATATGCCCAAGAAGTGGCCATGTTAGTTTGTGACCAAAGGAGTAGAGAGGAGCATCTTGGGAAATCTTCATGGAAAGAGACCAAACATTGGTTGAATCACGATGTCTCTGCTATTGTGAGAGGGAAGGAATTATAAGAACATGGTGTCTACAAGGATAAGAAGGTAAAATAACAATAACCAACAGAGATTGTTCTCAGACTCCCTATTTCAGCCTGATGTGACTTTGCTGGGGGGCGGGAGGAGGGTGCGAGCGGGCCCCAAGGCCATCCCCCGTACTCCACAGCAGTAGCACCTCACAGAAGCAGCAAGGCCTGTCCTAAAAGCAGTGAAGACCCAGGGCTGGTTTCATGAGATGACAGCAGTGGCACCTGGCACCTGTGATGGGGCACAATGGCATCACAGAGTCTCCCTGACCTGAGCTCCAACAGCTTTGCTGGCCAGAGGTGGCCATGCTCCCTGAGGACACCTGTTGTCACGCATCACTTGTAGGGGCAGGAAGAAACCAACATATGGCCATGGAGGCCTTGGGTATCAGACAAGATGGGAAGGACCTGTTTGAGGGTATGTAGGACTGGGGACTCCCAGAATTCACTGGGGAGGCAGGGGTGAGTCTCTGAACAAGGCTAGAAAGTCCAGTGTATTATAGTAAATATTACAGAGAAATTACCCCCATTTTCATCCCCGGGGTTGGGCTGAGGAAAGATGTCTTAATGGGCTACGTGGGCGATATTGGTTAAATGATTACTCTTTCCAGGAACAGTTTACATTTTAACAGGGACTTCCTGTAGACAATACATTAACTCCTGTTCATGAACATTTCCCCCTGGTTGTTTAGAGGAGGCCTGGGCTAATACATCTCCATTTGGGCCCCACTTGGCTCTACTTCTCTAGTTTTTCCAGGGTGGAAGGCCCTGCATGTGGTAAGGTGGCTCTGGGTTAGGAAAGGTAGTATCTGTAGTATTTAAACATACGTTTCTAGCCCTGAGCTGCTAACCCCAAAGTCTTCTTTCCACCCACTTCAACCACAACCTCCTCTTTCTAGTGCACCATGGGAACATTTTCACATGGTCCTGCAAAGGATTACAATGAATAAATGCTATGAATATAATGCCATTAGGTAGGTATAAAAAGTACATCCAGCCATTTAATTTTAAGCTTAGAAGGATAAAGGTCACAAAGGTCAGTCTTTGGCCTGATATTTGTTAACATTCTCCTTATTAATGTATGTACATCACATAATGTAATAAGCAGAGATGTGTTCAGTTTCACCAAATATGGAAATAAAAAACGATTTCAGCAATATCCTTTTATACGCATACTAAGTGATAAGGACTTATTACCGAATGGTTTTAAGATGATAACCTAAGTGTCAAATAAGTATTTAGAATGAATTGGCAGGTTCATAGGACTTCCAAATCAGCCCTACCACTTTATTTTTTTTTTAAGATTTATTTATTTATTTGAGAGACGGGGGAGAGCGCATATGAGCAGAGGGAGGGGCAGAGGGAGAGAGAATCCTCAAGCAGACTCACCATTGAGCACAGAGCCTGACACAGGGCTCGATCCCAGGACTCTGAGGTCATACTCTGGGCCGAAATCAAGAGTTGAAATCAATAGCCCCAGCCCTACCACTTCAAAGAGAAAGCTGGGGCCTAAGTAAGCAAAATTTTTGTTCCAGGTTACCCAGCAAGTGCTGGTCAACCTTGGTCTAGAACCTGTCTCTCTACTCCTCAAAGAGAAGTCCTTCCCTTCTATAAGGCTCTGGAAATTAAGGTGAAGCTTGTCCCTCATTTTCTCCAGAATCTCAATTCCAGGGCAGCGGTCAATTCCCATTTTTATTCTCCCACCCACTGCGATCCCTCCAAACTACCACATCCAAGCCTGCAGCATAAATGGGGCACCATGTAAAGGGGCACCCCATTACATACTCTCCACCATCACATTCCCAGAAACACCTTACCCAGCTCAAAATCCATTCTATCTGTTGTGGTCTGGAATATTTGTTACAGCACAACTCCCCTCTCTACATCCTGGCCTTCAACATGCACACACAACGACACATGTACACACACACGCACACCAAGTAGCTTTCCATTTAGTGAGAGCACAAATTACATGATCACTAAGGAAAATGACCTTGCTCCACAGTGCTAAAGATGACAAGGAGTCTATAAAGATAAAGAATGAATTCCTCTGTTCCCTACGGGACATGTAATCGCAGCTTAGGCACCTCTCTTAGAACAGCTGGACATCTGGATGCAATTTCAGATGGGAGCCATATAATTGCCCTTTGGTATTAATATGATTTTTTTTTATTATTGTTGCTAAGGCTATGAGCAGGAACCAGTCATGGACTTATTCTCCTGACATTGCTTATAGTCAGCCAAGAATAAATCTTCTGCCTTCTCTGAACTTTCTAGCAGTTAGAGAGACAAATGTATCATATTCCCAGGCCCCTGAATGGTTGAAGACAAAGGCCACTTTAAATGAGAGCCCTCCTTTTAAGAACTATTAAACTGAACCACTCCAAGAGACTTGAGAATTGCCAGGATGTGAAGCCAAGTTCCCTCTGTTGCCTGTGTGGAGAAAAATCGGGTTCTAACTAACTCTGTGACGGCACTTTGGGGAACAGATGCTCCACCCAGATGATGGTGCTTGCAGGAGTGGAAGAGAAAGACAACATCCAAGGAAGTTGAAATAGTAACGGGACAGCTCACACTGTCCGACAACGTGAATGAAGTGTAATAAATCTTGGGATATGGAAACCCAAAAGGTTAAGACTATTTGCGAGTTTGAGAGGCTATGCAGTAAGTCTTTTGCAGAGAAGAATGTCACCTATCATCTGTATATATTTTCTAGATCACAGCCCTTGCTGTCATTCTTCTGTTAAACCTCTATCTCACCCGTGGGTTCTCATTGACCACCTCAACCCTTTCCAAAAACCGGTGACATAGCCACAAACCAGCAAGAGCCAGCCCTCTGCAACTCTGCATCTACTCCAGAGGGTGACACACCTGCCTGAATCTTCACTGATGGCACCAGAGGATCTATTTCTGAAACCATGGATTCAGAAGCATTCAAAAGTACTGATGAATAAACATACAACCAGCATGATGGTAAGGAACAAGACAGTAGGCATTGGGAAAAAAATACCCAAGCCCAACTCCAGAGCAGGTAAACTAGAAGTCTCTGGGTGTGGGATTCAGGTACTGGTATTTTTAAAAATCTCCCCAAGGGATTCTAAAGCACAGACAGTGTTGAGAACCACAGGCCTAGCACAATATGGAGCCCTGAGGACTATGGCCATGTGGGTAGTACAATACTGTTCCAAAGTCAATGAACTTCCAGGCAGAGCTTATAAAGGTAGAATTGCAAAATCAGCATGAAACCTGGTGTTTTTTATTTTAAAATATGGCCCCAAAGTGTTTGACATTTCTTCCATCGAAAGGTAGGGTGCATCAAACATAAATTCAAAATGGATGAAAGACCTAAATGTGAGACAGGAAACCATCAAAATCCTAGAGAACACAGGCAGCAACCTCTTTGATCTCACAATAGCAACTTCTTACCAGGCACACCTCACCACAGGCAAGGGAAACAAAAGCAAAAATAAACTATTGGGACTTCATCCAAGATAAAAAGCTTCTGCACAGCAAAGGAAACAATCAACAAAAGTAAAGGCAACTTATAGAATGGGAGAAGATATTTGCAAATGACATATCTGATAAAGGGTTAGTATCCAAAATCTATAAAGAGCTTATCAAACTCAATACCCAAAAATAGATAATCCAGTTAAGAAAGGGGCAGAAGACATGAATAGACATTTTTTCTAAAGAAGACATCCAGATGGCAGCAGACACATGAAAAGATGCTCAACATCACCATCATCAGTGAAATATGAATCAAAACCACAATGAGATACCACCTCACACCTGTCAGAATGGCTAAAATTAAGAACACAGGAAACAACAGATGTTAGCAAGGATGCAGAGAAAGGGGAACCCTCTTCACTGTTGGTGGGAATGCAAACTGGTGCAGCCACTCTGGAACACAGTATGGGGGTCCCTCAAAAAGTTAAAAATAGAGCTACCCTATGACCCAGCAAATGCACTACTCGGTATTTACCCAAAGGATACAAAAATACAGATTCGAAAGGGTACATGCATCCCAATGTTTATAGCATTATCAACAATAGCCGAACTATGAAAATAGCCCAAATGTCCATCTGCTGATGAATGGATAAAGATGTGGTATATATATATAGGATAGAATATTACTCACCCATCAAAAAGAATGATATCTCACCATTTACAACATTTTGGAGGAAGCTAGAGTGTGTTATGTTAAGCAAAATAAGACAGAAAAAGATAAATACCATGATTTCACTCATCTGGAATTTAAGAAACAAAACGGATGAACACAGAGGAAGGAAGAAAAAAAAAAGAGAGAGGGAGAACACCATCAGGGACCACTAACTACACAGAACAACCTGAGGTGGGCAGGTGATGGGCTAAATGGGTGATGGGGATTAAGGAGGGCACTTGTGATGAGCTGGGTGTTATATGTAAGTGATGAATCACTAAATTCTGCCCCTGAAACCAGTATTACCATATATGTTAATTAACTAGAATTTAAATAAAAACTTGAAACCAAAAGAAAAAAAACAAAGGTAGGGTGTGTGTCCTTTTCTCTCGAATATGGGTGGATCTTTGACTGTTTCATCAAAAAAACATACCAGAATTGATGCTATCTTTGTTCTAAGGCTATATCATGAAAGGCAATACAATTTCCACCTTGTGGGCTTGGGTACTCATTTTGGAGCCCTGAGTCCCCAAAGAAGTCCAACCACCTTAGCCACCATGTCATAAGGATTATCAGGCTACACTGAGAAGCCACCTGCCGGGACTCTTCTTGATGCTCCACCCAACTTCCCAGTCACCATCAGTGTCAACTAAATAACTGAGAGATTGACAGATCGTCTACAAAATCTGGGACTCGAAAGCATCAAAGTAAATAAGTGTACTGGAGTAATGTCTCTGAATTTTCCCATCAAACACTCATTTTCCAGTCTTCCTCCAAATTTAAGATCACTCTTTAAGCAATCAATGAAATTACAAGGGTCTGAAGCTACATCACAAGCTTTTCTTGTTCTGAATAGTGGCTACCTTTGAAATGAAAGAGAAAAAATAATCTGAAAATGCAAGGAAGAGGTCTGTAACAAAACCACCTAACCTCAAAGAAACAACCACTATCACTTTGAAATAACAGAGAAATGAACGGGCTTTAATAATTTGACTGTGGGTCTAAAAAACTGAATGGTTGTCCCAAAAAGGAATATCCATGTCCTAATCCCTGGAACCCATGGATGTCACCTTTTTTGGAAAAAAGGTCTTTGCAGATGTAATTGAGCTAAGGATCTTAAGATGAAACCATCCAAAATTATACAAGTGGGAACTATATTCAGTAACAAGTGTCCTTGTAAGAGATACACAAGAGAGTTAACAGACAGAAGGGGAGCAGGCAATGTGACCACTGAGGCAGAGATCTGAGTGAGGCAGCCATACATCAGGGATTGCTTACAGCCACCAGAAGCTGGAAGAGGCAAAAACAGATTCTCCTCTAGAGCCCCCGAGGGAATGCGGCTCAGTCAACACCTTGATTTCGACAACTTCTGGCCTCCAGAACTGTGAGAGAGTAAATCTCTACTATTCTAAATCAAAGTTTGTGGTGATTTGTCACAGCAGCCACAGGAAATTAATACAGTTGGGGGAAAAAAAATTTCCTAATCAAAATGTTCTGCTTCTACAGGACAAAATTTAATAAATTGCAGTTTTATTCTTTATTACTTGTCTCCTCATGCTTCTACTTAGAAGATCGATTTCAGTTCAAAATATCATTTCTAATACAAAAATATCAAATTACTATTGTTATTTTTCTATATGTTTAATGTTTCCATGCTCGTCTTTTAAATATGATCTAAATGATTTTTTTAGGCTGTATTTATCAGCAACCTAAATAGAGTACAAAGTAAAGGGCTTGATTGAGCATTCTAAATTCTGCAGATGGTGCACTTAAATGCTGCGAGGTGAGGAGGAGAGAGCAGAGCACTATACAGAAAGGATAAGAAGAATGATAACCTTTCTGTAAAGTATGACTCAGAGGGCAATGTCTGTAGACATGCTTTAAAAAGGCTGTCTCAAATCCCAATAGCAGGACATCCTACAAAATGACTTACCAGTATTCCTCAAAACCATGGAGGCCAGCAAAAACGAGGAAAGTATGAGAAATTGTCACAGCCAAGAGGAGCCTAGGGAGACATGAACACTAAATGTAATGTGGTATCCTGGAACAGAAAAACATTAGGAAAAATGTAAGGAAATCTGAATAAAGACTTCAGTTCAAGAATAACATATCATTATTGGTTCATTAATTCTAACAAAAGTACCACACAAACATAAGGTATTAATAAAAAGGTAAAAATGCGTGCCGGACATAGGGGCACTCTGTGTCCTCCCATCTTCTCAATTTTCCTGTAAATGTAAAACTGTTCGAAGCAATAGTCTTCTAAAACACCGCAAGCGGCGCGCGTCTGGCGCGCGCGCGCGCGCGCGCGCGCACACACACACACACACACACACACACACACACACCTGTTTCTATCAATATTCATATTTCAAATAAGAAACTAAAGTTGAAGGAAGTGAAACTTTTAATACAAATCAGTAATGTTGAGGACATTTTCTCGACTACTTCCCAAAATGCTGGTGCACTTTGCAAAGAATTATTTAATAAGGCTTTTTGCCCTTAATTATTGGCGATGTTCTTAAAAAGGAACACCAAAAAACTTTTCCGGAATTACAAAGATAAATAAATAAAAGGAAAGAAAGAAAAGGAAAAAACAGCTGGTTCTGCTTGCAGTCTAGTTTCCAGGACTAACTGGCGTGCCATCTGCTCGCAGCACAGAGTGGTAACCACGGTTCACGTGTCACACCAGCGTTCGGTGTTAGGAAGTTTGCCCCAACACGCCTGGACAACTTAGCTTCAGCGCAGGTTGCAAGGGGGAGGGGGGTGGCGGCAGCGGCGTCCAGAGTCTGTATATCGTTTTTTCCAAACTCCATCTGCTTTCCCCTCCCCTGGCTGTGCCCGCGGTCTCCCAGCGCGGCAAGCTGAGGGGACCGGAGCGGGCCTTTTATGCATAACAAAAGAGCCCTCCTTCTCCTTCTCCCGCCGCCCCGCGCCGCCCCCACCTTGGCTTCCAGCGGCCGCCCGGGCCCGCGTCCCCGGCAGGAATTGGCTCCCGGGCTCGAGGTTTCCAGGTACCCGGAAGGGGGAGGGGGCTGAGGCGGCAACAATTGGGCGGGTGAGGGCCAAACGCGCGGCCGGGAGCGCCAAGACTCCGAGGGGCGGTGAGCCCGGGCCGTGCCGCCACGGGATTGGCCGGGACCGCCCCGCCGGCCGCCGCTGATTGGTGGATTCTCAAATTCGGTCTCAAGGCGCCAGAGGAGGTGTTTTAGCGGGGACTGCGATCTAGGGCTGTAGCGCTGGCGCTGCCCGGACGCCGCGGGGTCCCGGCCAGCTCAGGGCACTCGGAGCGGGGGTCTGCGCGCCTCACTTTCCCCGCCCGATGTCGCCGCCCGTCTGCTGATCGCCTCGCCCCGCTGGTCCCGCGCCGGTGTGGGGTCGTGGAGGTCCCCAGAGGCAGGAAACCTCCTTCTCAAAGTGGGAGTAAGTAGCGTGCGGCCCTAAGCTCTGCGAGGAGGCGGGAATTGGGGGGAAAGGGGACACCCCCGCCCAGGCTGCCAGCCTGCCACCCCTCTCCCCTGCTGGCGGGGATCGAGGTATTTCTGCGGCCGGACCAGGCGTGCGTGGGGTGTCCTGGTTCCATCTCTCCCGCCCGTAGAGCAGTAGAAGGGACTTGTCTTTCCTCGCGATCTGGGGGATTCTTTGGGAGAGTTTATCCTTGGGGTCCGCTTGGAGGCCTGCGCTAAAAGCTCAGTGGGTTTGGTCTGGCGATCAGGTTTCCTTCCCCCCTGATTCAAAACCCCCTCAAAGCCGAATTCCTCCCAGTTCTTTGCGCCAAAATTAACTGACCCAGGAGACCCTGTACTTTCTGACAGATTTGCCCTACACTCTCCTGACTTGGTAACTTTGGTGCTGTTGCTTTTCATAAAAAATTACCATTTTTGTCGATTTTTGTTTTCTTCCCAGGTTTTTAGTAATTTCCAAGCACACTTAAAGGGCTCGTATTCATTCATGTGCATTTTAAAGTTGGGGGATGGCTACACTCCTGGAAATTCCCAAGATGAGTTTAGGGAGGGGAAGTTCATGTTCACGAGCAAGTAATAAATAGATATTTTTGTTGGAGGAGGAAACATCCAACTGTAAAATCCCTTCTAATGTAATTGTGCATTACAGATGGAGGTAAATTGTTTAACACTAAAAGACCTGATCAACCCCAGGCAGTCCAGACTAGATTTTGCAGTTGAAGATGGGGAAAATGCACAAAAGGTAAGTGCACTTAAATACCTTAAAGTTCTAACATATTTAGGATGGTGATGTCTAATTAAATGAAGTGTTCCAACATGCCACTTGTACTTGTCTTATAAACGTAATAATTAATTTTGATGAACATTATAGAAATATACTTTCTTTACAATGAAGGCATTCAAACCATTATTGTTGAGTTTCCCACTCAACAATTGTGCGGTGGAAAGAGGCTAAGTTAGATGTAATGTTGGAACCAATTTACATGAATCGAAGATGTGCTGGACACTGCACTCAAAAGTTTATAATACTTATAGTTGTCAAGAGTGGAATTAGCTAATGCTGCACAGGAATGTGAAGCCTCAGTTCCCAAGAAATAAGGTCTATACCTTATACTGTAATGCTGGATTATTAAAGAGCTATGAAATGTTCTTCGTACCAATGACCCAGCACCTAGCGGCTGTTCCATTCACCCAAAATTATGACCTGTGTCTCCCATATATAAGGATATAAAATGACTTAGCCCACTAAGCACACTCTAAATATTTGACAGTGCTACTGCTGGTTTTGTACTAAGCCTTTCCCCCCCTTTTTCCGCCCCTTGTGATTTTTAAGACCTTGGTTGAGTCTTCAAGAAACGTAATGAAATAAAGTGGCCATAGTAATGTCTAAACTATCACCATACCCTCATCAGCACAACTGCACTTACCAGCCAGTGCCCTACTGAAAAGGTACAGTAGCTTGTTAGTGAATGTCCAAGCATTTTTAGGCGGAAGCCAAAAAGATATAACAAACCCAGATATAGAAGCTTTGCATACAAATCTGAGCAACTTTCTTGGGCTTTGAACTTCTCTAGGTTTCTAGTCTTATTTTTAGGCTTTGCATCAACAGTGAAACTGCCTGGTTGCAAAGCACCTGTTATGTGAACCTTTGAAGAATACTTAACAACTGTTCATTTTGGATAGGTGTGCAATTGTATGTTTTTTGTAGATTGTTGTTCCTAGCATTCAAAAATTTTTTGTTAGGAAAAGAAATATACCAAAACATTATTGGTTCCAAGAGGACTTTCTAAAAATTACCTAAGCCATATGAGGATGGACATGCCCAGACTTTAAAATGTATATTGAGGGTTTTGGCTTTGAGAGTTTCGGAGCAAAACTTTTTGTTTTCCTTTATAATTCAGATGGAGTAGCCTTGAAAGATTGTGTATACACTTATATAAAGCCTGAGTCAGGGTCCACTTCTTTCCTTCTGGGTCAGTGATTTTTTTATCAAGTGCCTTCCACAAGGGCACTCTACTCTAGTTAGCATCAGTGAGTGCTGTGTCCAGTTGATCTTTCCCATTTTAATGCACGCTGAGAAAAACTCAAATCACTCAAAAGAGACCGGAAAAGCAGTTAAAATGTTTGAAATGGAATGTATGAGCAGAGATGATTTTACCTCTCAAAGAGAAGGAAAGGAATGAGAACAGTGCTTCTGCCCAGATATTGGAGGGGTTTTGTCTTTTTCACCTTGCAATGTAGTAAAGGAAGGAGGGTTTCTAGGGATGGCGAGAACATGGGATTTGCAGTAACAGAGATATGGGTTTGATTTCCTGCTCTGCCATTTATTAGCTCCGTAACCTTGAACTAATATATTTATACAGTCACTCAATGAATATTATGTTCCAAGTGCTGGGACACAGCGGTTTAGGTTTCCTCACCTCTCTCAACCTGTTTTCTTCCTCCGTAAATTGGAGCTAATAAATAGCACCTCCCTCTTTAGGTGTTTGTAACCCAGTAACACATACTGTTTACACTGTCCTCAGTGGAACTGACAACCCAAAGCCAAACATGTTGGCCCTGCCCTCACTTACCTGAGAGACTCTCAGGGTCTCAGATACAAAACTAACCAACTGTAATGTGATTTGGTAAGTGCCATTATAGGAGCAGGGACAAAATGTTTGGCAAAATAAAGGAGGAAGAAATAAATTCACAGGAAATTCTGGGAGATTTGGGAAGCTTCACAGAGGAGGTAACATCTGGGCTAAGCCTCAATGGCTGAGGACATTCAACCTACAAAAAAACAAGAGTGAGCGAGAAGGACATCGTAGGCAGAGGAAGCAACATGAGGTGTAGGCATTCGAGTAATGTTCAAGATATTCACAGTGGCCAGAGCTAGTAGTGCTGAATTGTTGCTTGAAACCCTCTGAGGGATGCCTGGTACAGTGTTTTGTGGGTCAGCTAGAGTTGAGAGGATTTCTCTTTTTTGACTTTATGCACATTTGTCAACAGTTATAAGTCCTGTATTATGCACGCATCTTCTTGCTACTTACCGAGAAATTTTTTTAAATGTATGAGTTTTCAATTTCATTACCCAAGTTTACCGAGTCCAGTTATGAGATAATAAGCAAGAGTCTCCTCTTAAGTTGTTTACAGTGCATGTGGGGAAGACAAAAGAAAATGGATGGTTTGGCACACAGGGGTGAGCAGTAAGGACTGAGCTGTCAGGGTGCTTTGTGAAGGAGATAATGTCTCACAAGGGCTTGAAGGAATGAATGCTAACTTAAGCAAGTGGAGAGGAAGGGAACTGGTAAGGAGTAGAAATAAGCAGGTACATTTGGAGACAATGCCCAGACTTAGTGGGCACAGGTTTTCTTTAAATGTCACCCGTGACTTTTAGGAGTGATGAAGAAAAAAGGTAAGTTAGATTTGGACTAAATCTTTGTTCCTGTATGATTATAGGCAGATAAATATGTGCAGGAGGCACCGGTTGCATGATTTTGGAATTCATGAAAAGTCCTAGCCGGATACAAACTTGGGAACTGTCAGCATACAGGTTGTTTTAAAGCCATGGACATGAGATTGAGTGAACTATCCCAGAGAGAGGGAACAGAGTGGAGGTTTTAAGGTCAGAAAAAGAGGAACCAAGGAAGGAGCCTGAGAAGAAATAGTCTGAGAAGTAGGAAGAGAACCAAGAGAGAAAGTGTGCTATTTCAGAAGGACTGCATGTTTTGTAGAGCAAAGAACAAGTCAACAGTCTCAACCACGGCAGTAAGGTCACATGAGGTGTTTTGCTATTGATCTGGCAAACGAGAGGTGACCTAGGTGAAAGCAGTGGAGCAGAACAGACTGGTGGTTTGAGGAACCCTTGGGAGATGGGGAGGGGAAAGCTGTTGGTGTGGATTACTCATTCTAGAAAGTGTGCTCTGAAGGGAAAGAGAGTTGTTTGTTGGTCGATTGCTAGGAGACACTTCCTAACGTGTCATCTTTGCAGTGAGCTAGGCCTAAAGTGTAGATAGGGTCTCAAAGGGCGAAGCTTCACTGATAGCATTAAAGACAAAGTCATGGTGTAGGGCAAGTTTGAAGAAAAGCAAGTGTACTGTTTGGGCGAAATGTGGAATAGGCATGAGATGAAACTGGAAAAGCAGTTGGCAAAATATTGCCAAGGGCCTGGACAAGGCTGATCATTGTATGTGTTATTTGAGGGAACACGATCAAAGCTGTATCTGAGACACAAGCAGGACTTGAACCAAGATCTTCTAACTATAAAGCCTCTCTCTGGCAGTATACAGCAGAGTCGAAGTGCTGGTGTAATTCATGATCATACACATCTGTATAGCACTCACAAGTTACAAACTGCCTTCACCTTCCTCAACTGATCCCACCTTCCCAGCGCTTCTGTGGCAAGTAAGCCAGGCAATGTGATCTCCATTTGCATATGAGAACTGGAGAGCCAGTTTCATGGGTTACATCTCCCCAGGCCCTCTCTGACCTCCTCTGACCACTGAGGAGGTGACTTCCTGGGCTTTGCAGCTTAGATTTCTTGGCAGGCAGATCCAACATGGAGTCAGTGCACAGGAGGTTTGTTAGGGGGCGCTCTGGGGATCCGGGCCTGTGGGTGGGAGGGGAAGGCAGCAAAACTGGACAGCGGTTGAAGCAGATCTGCAACACGGTCTCAGGGGAGGTCTGGACTTTACCCAATTGGAAGTTCTAGTATGACCCCTCAGAGCCATCCTGAATCATTCATTCCTGAAGAGATCTCAGTGCAGCCCTGTGGCTACCACACAGCTGGGAAGCCTTGCTGGAAAGCCTCAGAAGTAGTTAACTTTAGTTGGAACCCTTCTTTTATTGATAAGGAAATCTGAGCCCAGACGGAATAAGCAATTTGTCCAGGATCAAAAAGATACAGAGCTGAGACAAAAACCACATTTCCAAATTCTAACTCCCCTTCCACTTGCACGGTGTCAGGACTGCAGGCTAGACAGACAGATGAAGCAGGGTCTGGTTAGAGTACCGTTGACTTTCTGCCCATCTGAGATCTCAGAACGCAAATTTGCATGGCATTTTTTTTTTTCCTTTTCGTGGAGGTATGCTATAGTCATAACCTAGCAGGTAACCTAACTCCCCTCCTGCTTTAAGTTTTACTTAAACTGTAGTGAAAATATACCAAGGTGTTGGAGGAAATAACGCATCTAAATTGTTCCTCCATAGGGAAAAAGTAGGAGCTCATCATCCCTGTGAGAGTAGGTAGGTACCCTAGAGGCAGTACAGAAGGAGGGTGGATCTCTGGCCACCTCAGCGCGCCTGGGCCACACCCTCTGCCACAGGGATGCTTTTTGGAAAAGTAGATAATCTAGGCACAGTGTTCTTTCAGCATCTGTAAGGGGAAGGCATTGTGCCAAAAATTGTGAGGACTGAGACATGTGGAACTTGCTCCCTGACCTCCAGAAGTGCACACTCTCCTTAATGAGTCAAGATACGCACCTGAGAAGTTAGATAGCAATATGACGTGCTATATCATATTAGCTCTGAGTACCCAGAATGAACAGTAAGAAAGAATGGGACAGAGGGGAACAGGCAACAGCTAAGTTTTATTGAGAGGTTGCTATGTGCCAGGAACTATTCTAATAGTCCTTGCGGTTGGTATTTGTATGAACTTCATTTTCAGTGGAGAGAATTAAAATACGATGAAGACAAGCAGCTTGCTCCCACTCAGGCTGCTGCAAAGTAGCCGAGGCAGGTAAGTGGCCCTACAGCCTGCCTGCACAGCTCCTTCCCCTTCCTGCCTCTCCATAGGCACCAGTGGGGATCAGTGGCCTGCTGGGTACCTTTTGTGGGAGCTGTGGTAAAGATAACTTCCTCCCAGTTCGCACCCAGGACAAGCTCATTTCTAGATGCAGGATTTCAGAAACGTCTGCTGTCCGCTGTTTCTTGCATACCAATGACTTTTATACTGACTGAAGGGCGTATGTGACCTCGGGCAAGTTATTTAACCTCTCTGTGCCTCAGTTTCTTCATCTGTAGACTGGAAAAATAACTAGCACCTAGGTCACAGGATTGGATGAGTTAACAGATGTAAAGTACATAAAATGGGGTGTGGTCCATAGTAAATACTCCATACTTTCCCTTCAGAGTTCCCTTGTAGAAGACGTCATCAGAATTGCACACTAGTAGGGATGTGTCAAGAGATGTGCGTAGATGAAGTTTCCAGGCTGGCAGCTTATTGCCGCTGTGGTGGGAAATTGTCACCCTTGCCCCCACCTCCTGTCCTTCCAGTGACACTGGGGCAGAGCCTCACCACGGCCAGGGGGCAGCTTCTGCGGATCAACGAACGAGAGTTGGCCCTGCTAACACAAACACCAGTTGCTCCCAATCTTTTTTGCCTCTCTTCATATGTTGCTCATTTATAGGAAAGCACCTTTTTTAAACCACTGCCCAGCCAAAATGTAAGCATGCAGTCGCTATAGAGTGATACGTGTATAGGAAGAGGAATGACAAATGTTTAATGCATCCGCCTTCATCATTATGTAAGATACGATTGCCTGGCGGTGAATTCTGCTACAGAAAGAGCAGAATCTTTCCGTTTTCAGACGGCAAATACTTATTTCCGGGGAAAGAAACTTGTTTTCATTACTTGGTAGTTCCAAATGTGGCTTTCATATACTTAGTCCCTCTTCATAGTGGACTAAGGAACTTAATGGATCCATCATTGATCTTTTCTTATAATTATCTGAGATGGTCTACTCAAAAGTGTGGTCGGGGGGCACGTGCTAGTCCACAAATTATTACTAACTGCAAAAAATTAAGAATAGAACTTGAGAGTCAAGCACTTGGAAAGCTCTGTAGCAATTTGATCTAAGCCTATGATCAGAGGTCTCTTCCTGTTGAACGGACTGTAGGTTGTTTGACAAACGCAAATGGAGAGTCACAGGTGGTGGAAGTTGCATGTGAGTCCTATGAAGTAAAACCACGTATCAGTATCTGGGAGTTTGGAAATAAAAAACCCTGGCCTTTCACCACAGATAGTTTGAGAAGCACTGCTCTAGGGGAATTACAGCCCTCCAGGTTGGTTTGAAATGCGGCATTTTGTTGGATACTTTTCCATTGGTCCTACTACTAATTGCTATATTAGCACTGGTGAACACTGAACAACAAAAGCAAAATTGTACTGCACTAGTTAGTGCAAACCTGTAAATAAAGAAGCAATATGGACTCAACCCACAGTTGCCCTTGTCATCCCCAGCTATTACAAGCATCTACCAGTGACAGATACACTCATGACTTTGTTCACAGAGATGCATGAGATGTTTAAAATGGGTAAATGAGGGGCGCCGGGGTGGCTCATTTGGTTGAACAACTGCCTTTGGCTCAGGTCATGATCCTGGGGTCCTGGGATCGAGCCCCGGGTCGGGCTCCCTGCTCGGTGGGGAACCTGCTTCTCCCTCTCCCTCTGCCTGCCACTCCCCCTGCTTGTGCTCTCTCTCTCTGTCAGATAAATAAAATCTTAAAAAAAAAGTAAAATAAAATAAAATGGGTAAATGAGGGGCACCTGGGTGGCTCAGTCAGTTAAGCATCTGGCTCTTGATTTCGGCTCAGGTCATGATCTCGGGGTCCTGAAACCAAGCCCCACCTCAGGCTCCACACTTGGCAGGGAGTCTACTTGAGACTCTCTCTCTCTCCCCCTCTTCCTTTACCCCTCCCCCTGCTCGCTCGCTCTCTCTCACTCTCTCTCTCTCTCTCTCTCTCAAATAAATAAATTAAATCTTAAATAAAATAAAATTTTTAAAAAAGCAGTAGATGATGATCATTTTTTCGCTGAACCACTCTTGGATTCCACAAATCCTTCTGTCTGTTTTCATTAGTCCTAGCCTGATACTTTTCAGCCCTGAACATATGGTCTCTTTGTATCCTCATGTCTTGGTGAATCATGGGAACAAAATGCTCTTAGCTTATACCTGTGCTTTCTCTTTCTTGCTAAAAGGTCTCTTTTTTTAAAATAGGAAAATATATTTGTTGATCGCTCAAGGATGGCCCCGAAGACTCCAATAAAAAATGAACCAATTGATTTATCAAAGCAAAAAATCTTCACTCCAGAAAGAAATCCCATTACTCCAGTTAAGCTTGTTGACAGACAGCAGGCGGAACCATGGACACCCACAGCTAACCTGAAGATGCTCATTAGCGCCGCCAGCCCGGACATAAGAGACCGGGAGAAGAAAAAGGGACTGTTCAGGCCCATTGAAAATAAAGATGATGCCTTTACAGACTCTCTGCAGGTAAACAGGCTGCACTCCTCAGGCTTTATAGAACTTTTAAATTTTTACTTGATTATCTAAGTCATAGAATTCTCAATTCTTCAGTTACTACTGAGCCAAAAGCAGTATTAAACTTCATGTCTTTTTTTTTTTTTTTTTTGCTATTGGAGTAATTTAATGGCATGTCAAATGTCTGTAATGGTAAAATACCTTTAGGTAGGCAGTATCTTTCATCCACAAATCCTTGCTATTTATAGATATGAAAATATATCAAAACTTAATATCTTATTTATAGCTGAAATGGAATTCTTACTCATTTTTTTCATAATGAATGCTTTTTTCTCTTCTGTATGCTACTCCCTTGACTATTCCCAGTACACATTTTAAAAATGACAATTATTTAAGCAAAACTATTTAATAATTTTGATTTAATGAAGAAGATTGGACTTTTTTTATACTGCTGCAAATTGTAATTTTGCTCCAATTTTGAGGGCAATAGTTTATTTTAGACCTGGGAAATTTCATTATTTTTATAGATGTTCGTTTCTTTGGTTTGGGGCCTTAAAGTTAAATCATCTTTAAATTATCTGCCCTCTGGGGAACCAGAGCTATTGAATAAACAGCATATCTATACTTTAAAAAAAAAATCAGTGGCCAATAATTTTCACTCTCCCATCAAACTTCTTCCCAGATTTGCTAAGAAAAGTCAGTTATTTCTCCATTTTTCCTCCTCTCGGGGATTTTTTATGCTATAAAAATTACCAAAATGAAGAAATTGGGACAGGAGAAGAGAAAAAGATGTCCTGAATCTGGTTTTGGGTACTAAAAATATTATGTACATAAGTATATTTTATATGATCAGATATTCATTCTATCCAAAGGTAGTAAAGACTCAATTTAAGGAAGATACTTCTCGGTAATTTTTAACAATATAAAGGGATTCTATGACCCAAAAGTTTGAGGACTACTGTTCTAGGGTACATATCTAGTAGTGAAATTATTAAGTCATTGGATATGCAAATATTCACAAAGTAATTGCTTTCCCAAGTGCTATTTTCACCCACCAATAATGTATGAACATTTATTGATCTACATCTTCTCTGACAGTTGATGCTGTCAAATTTATTAATTTCTGCCAATCTAATGGGTATACAGTTGTGTATTTTTGTGATATTCATTTGTTTCTCCGTGGTTACTAATGAGGCTAAGCCTCTTTCACATGTTTATTGGCCACCACATTTTTTTTTTCCTCTTCTGTGAAGTGTCTCTTCATGTTCTCTGCTGATTTTTATTGGGTTCTTTTTCTCCATGCTGATATGTAAGAGTTTATTGTATAGTCTTGAAAATAAACCTTTATCGGTTCAGTGTGTTACATTTCAGTCTGGTGCTTATCTTTTTTCGTGTTGCTTGTTGTAATCAGTTGTCCCTGGGCTATTTATTCAGTCCTTCTTTTTTTCCCAAGTTGGCAGGGCTATCTCTGTCATCTCTTTCTGGGCTCTCTTTTGTTCCATTGGCCAATCTGTGCATCCCTACATCAATACCAGATTGTAATAAGCCTTGATTTCAGGTAAAGCAAGACTCAACTTATTTTGCTTCAGAGTATGTGGGCTATTCTTTGCCTTTTGTTTTTCCTTATATACTTCAGATTGGATTTTAATTGGAATTGCATTACATGTAGATTCATTTGAGAAGAATAAACCTGTTTATGGTACTGAGCTCTCCTATCCATGAAGACAGTATATTTCTCTAAGTTTTAAGTGCATTTCTCTAAGATCTAAGTTTTAATATTTTATGCAAATAGATTTTTGCTAGATTTGTTCCTAAAAACATTTCTTATATTCTTATTGCTATTGTAAATAATGCCTTTTCATTTCATTTTTCTGTTACTATATCCACGAATAGAGTTTATTACTATAATCAAACAGAACCAAGAAAGTAAACTGACATTTGGTTAGAAATGAAATAAAAAAAAAAAAAAGGGTCCAGGCCGTGCATGCGCTGAGCCTTCCTGTCGCTCTTCCCACCTCCCCCCGCCCCTCTCTGTCCTCTCTGCACTGGGAGCCGCTCTCCCGCCACAACCCCTCATCACCTGAAAATGTACGCCTGTGCAAAGTTCGTCTCCACCCCCTTCTTGGTCAGGAGCACCGCTCAGCTGTTGAGCCGATCACTGTCTGCAGTGGTGCTAAAACCACCGGAGACACTGACAGATGAGAGCCTCAGCAGCTTGGCAGCCCCACGCCCCCTGACCTCACGTATTCCTAGCCGCAGCTTCCAAACCAGCGCCATTTCAAGGGACATCGACCCAGCAGCCAAGTTCACTGGGGCTGGGGCTGCCACGGTAGGGGTGGCTGGCTCTGGGGCTGGAATTGGGACTGTGTTTGGGAGCCTCATCATTGGTTATGCCAGGAATCCCTCTCTGAAGCAGCAACTCTTCTCCTACGCCATTTTGGGCTTTGCCCTCTCGGAGGCCATGGGGCTCTTTTGCCTGATGGTGGCCTTTCTCATCCTCTTCACCACGTGAAGGAGCCGTCTCCACCTCCCATAGGTCTTTCTCCCGTGTCTTGTCTGCCCTGTATGTTCCTTTTCCTATACCTCCCCAGGCAGCGTGGGGAAAGTGGTTGGCTCAGGGTTTGACAGAGGGAAGACAAATAAATATTGTATTATTAAGGAAAAAAAAATGGCAATGCAAGTGATTTTTGAGATACATTGTTTTGCCTTTACAGCTACCTTGCTAAATTCGCTTATTATTTTTAATAATTTGAGACACTTTTGAGTTTTATATATAAACAATCGTGTCTTCTGCAGAAAGGTTTGCTTATTCTTTTCTAATCCCTTGCCTCACTTTCTTTTTCTTGTCCTCATGCACTGGCTAGGATCTTCAATATGGTGTTGAAGAGGAACAGTGATAATGGGCATCTTTATCATTTTCCAGATTTTAAGGGAATGCTTCCAAGATTTTCCCATTAAGACATGTGTTTGCTGTTGGGTGTTTATAGATACACTTTATATTAAAGAATTTCTCCATTTCTAGTTTTCTGAGGGCATTTTTGAAAATCATGAATGGGTGTTAAATTTAGCAGATGCTTTTTCTGAAAGCCATTGAGATTATTATATCACCTTTCTCCTTGAATCTGTTCATTGAAAAGCCTTTTACTTTCTTGGGCTTGAATTGAGCCTTTTTCAAATATGGGTTGTTGAGACAAGGATACTACTTTAGCGTACTTGCAATAAGAAAGCATAAGGAGGAAGACTTAACTGCCCTTGTTCAGTTCCATCTACCCTTGGTCAGTTGTAAAAAATAAAACACTGGTGACACAATGCAGGCCAGTGGATCTCAGACTTCTATGTCAGTAGGAATCACCCAAGATCTAGATTCTGATACATCAGGTCTGATACAGCCTGAGACTCTGTGTCTCTAACAAGCTCCTAGTGATGCTGATCTAGTGAACACATTAGTAGCAAGGGTGTAACAAGCCATTCACTTCATTTTTCACTTTTGAAGCTTTTAACCAAAAGACTCACCCTCAAGTTTCAAAGGAGAAAAAATTCAGTCCAAAGAAAACAATCAGTAAAACGTTAAGAAAATTGGATTAGGAAATGTATTTTAACCAGAATCTAGCATGATACGGACAAGATGTCCCCCTCACCTTGCCAATAACTCTCATTTCCCTATGCATTTCTCTTACATTTTTCATGCAATTTCTCTATTGATGTTAACTATGACATCTCTCCCCTCCCTTTTGTCTGCCCTTTGTAGCTTGATGTGGTTGGGGACAGTGCTGTGGACGAATTTGAAAAGCAAAGGCCAAGCAGAAAACAGAAGAGTCTAGGACTCCTGTGCCAGAAGTTTCTAGCTCGCTATCCAAGTTACCCTTTGTCAACTGAGAAAACAACCATCTCCCTAGATGAAGTTGCTGTCAGTCTTGGTATGTAACATCAGATTACCTGCAGGCCTATCTCTAGTCACAGTGGGAAACCGGTTTCCTCTGGCAGGCCAAAGTCTTCAGATAGCTTCTCATTAAGTAAAGGGTGGGCTCTGAATGGTAAGAACAGAGGAGCAAGCGAGCTTCCTCCTGTCATGAAATTTCTCATCCTTATGCATAGGATTCCAGGGAATCTTCCGAGCCGGAGGGTCAAACAAATTTTTTTTTTGACCTCATAAAATATTTGTATAAAAAGACTCATTAAGAATTAATATCTCGTTTTTAATTTCAGACAGACAAATAACATTTAAAAATGCCTTGCTGTTTATTTTTAATAATGCTTCTAGGAGTTCAGACCCGGTGTTATTTCTGTTATCAAACAGGATTTGAGAGCAAGAGCATTATGTTTGAAGCCGTATACTGTGATATTCACAGCAAGCCTGCCAAACGAGGAGAAGCACATCTGGACATAACTCAAACAGCTAAACCTTATAACAAAGAGGAGTGCGTGTGTTCACATGGCTTGGGTGTGTGTAATCTGCGGTGGTGTATGGCCTGTAAATAAGGCACAGTGGCCTCAGAATAGAGACCCCTAGTGGACATGGATTGCAGTTCATCTCAGGGTAAACATACTGTTGACAATCTTTAATAAGCAGAAATCACAGGGATTTGAAGATAGAGGGTGTCCCCTTAAAAAATAAGGAGGTTGTACATACAGAAAAAAAGAAAAAATCAACTAAACAGGCTGTATGATAGATTATATTTTTAATTTATTTTTTGGGTTCTCTTTCTTCCCATAGCCCTGAGAGATGTGCCCCAGTAGATGATTGTCAATCTGAATTATTCAAACTGATGGCTAAAAATATTTTTACCAGAAATGGAGATAATGAGGAAGCAATGAGTTATGATAGAAAGACCATGGGCTGGGCTTTGGGTCAGATGGGGTTGGATTTGAAGTCCAGCTCTCCAATTTACAGACCGTGAGAGTTTTAAAAATTAATTAACCTTTTCCTGTCTAAAACACAAGGATCACAGCACCTACCTTGCAGAAATATAGCAAAGTTGGGGATAATCTCAGCACCATGCCTAACTCAGGGCCTAGCATGGGTAACTGTTACTGTTACGTGGAATGGTTTCTGCTCAGCTCTTACTAGATCACTCTCCGCCCTCCCCAAATTGTCCTCTCCACCTTTAGGAAGAGGAAGTATGGTGCCTTGGTTGGGGAACCCAGAAGTAGAATACAGTATTTGGCATCGGTGTCAATGAAACAAGAAGGGGAAGGTGACCCAGTTGTATAGAGGCTTAGGATACACCCATTCGAGGCACAGGGTCCTAGAAACTAGTCTTACAGAGGATGAGGGTAAAACAATAGCACACAGTGTCCTTCTCACTGGGGTTCATGAAGCCAGCTTTCTCCATGTACCAACTTCCATCCAGGGACCTTGCACTGATGTCAGTGTGAAGACAAAAGATTAGATGTCAGAAGGCTATGTTAGAGATCTGGGGGTTGGGGGTTCAGACAGGAAACTGGACTCCTATTCTCATGTGAGCTACAGATGCCCATGTTATGGCTGGTTGGAGCAGAATTCCAGAAATTTTTGCAAACAGCTTCATAATGCCTCATGATCACCCAGACCTGACAAATGAACTTACCATCTCTCTTCCTGTGAGGTCCAAAAACAGGGTCCCTTCTTGGAAGCTATTTCAGGGGTAACCATTTCTTGGGGTTGAGTCTAAACTCCCTACTGTATCCCAGGTCACAAGCTATAAGAACATATGTTAACCTAGAATGTTCAGAGCATTTCAGTCGCATTATTTCCCAGATTGTGGTCCCATGTAGATTTGACCATGGGTATTACAGGTAAGAAGTTAAAGAACTAGGGGTGCCTAGGTGGCTCAGTCAGTTAAGCATCCAACTCTTGATTTCAGCTCAGGTCATAATCTCAGGGTTGTGGGATTGAGACCTGAGTTGGGCTCAGCGCTCAGCAGGGAGTTGGCTTGGGATTCTCTCCCTCTGCCCCCCCACCCCCTGCTCGAGCACACTCTCTCTTAATAAATAAATAAATAATAAATAAAATCTTTTTTTAAAAGAAGTTAAAGAACCAGGAGTGACTTTAGTAAATGGACAATAGCACAGCCTTAGAAATGAGTTTATTGGGCTGAGAGATGTTCTCGATAAGCTCCATCGAGGAATAAGGAAAGCATGGTAATGACTGCTAAATCCTTGGGGGGACATAACTAATGCCATGACTAGGATTAATAAGATTGTGTTGATCCAAAAGGAAAAGAAGGCTGGGTGCCAGGAAAAACCTTCCCAACAGAGCAAGCCCCAGAGTAACCCGAAGATCTGGAGACCTGTGAAATAGAACTTTTCAGCGCACCAGCCAGTAGACAGTTAAACACAGTCCAGCTTGAAAAGATGATTATCTAGGCAGGCAGCTGCCACATTGGCTTTTATCAGCACCACCTATTAAACACCCATTGTGCATATTAAACATTCATCTTACCTCCAAGTGGTCAGAATATTCCTTTATTTTCCCTTCTTAGGATCTCTCTCCACTAGATGGAGATTTAACAGTTTGTATCTAATACAAAATAACAAAACAGCCAGCATATGGCTGGCCCTGGGGTGTCTTAGTTGCATTCACATGACATTTCTAATGGGAAGGTTTATAGAATGTTACACTCTAAACGAGATGTGTTAATATATGAAAACAGACTGGAATAAAAAGCCAGGCAGATTTGGACAAGGGGCTGTACCTTCCAGCAGGCATCTGGCGCTGAAGCCTGAGCTGAGGGTGAAGAACCTTTCAGGGTCAGGAGCCGAAATGTTTTGATTGACTGTGAAATGCGTCTTCATGCATAGGAAAGAACTTTACTTCACCTCCAAAGTTTTCATCATAATTTGGTCAGTTTTTTCTGTTAAATCTTGGAAGGGCCAGAAGCTACGCTCACTGTCTGCTCTGATTATATAACAGCTCCTGGCAAGTGAGCAAAAAGAGGGCATCTTTGTAGCTTGACCAGTTTTCTGGGAGCTGCCTGGAGGCTTTTGCTATGGGGACTTAGATGAGAGCAAAGGAGCCAGTGGGTTCCAAAAGCCTAAGGGCCTGTTGCACAACAGGATGAGTCAGAGGAAAGTTTTAAAATCTGTTTCTACTGTGACCTCTCATGCTAGCAGGGATTTTGGGTATTTCCAATGCTGTGCAGGAAGTATTTAAAAATAATATACAAACAGTAGATAAAAGTGACACCCTATTGTAGACCCTTTATGTTTATGGCCACGTTTAATCCTCATCACCTTATGAGATAAATACTAAGGCACAGAAAGATGAAGTAACTTCCGAGGATCACACAACTAGGGATAGAGCAGGGTTGATTCAAATCCAGGCAGTCTGACCTCCCAAGCCTCCAGGCTTAACTGCTGTACATATTTTTGGTAAATGTGATAGACCGCTCATGATCCTGGCTATTTTGAGAGTATTGGGAAAGTGGGTAGACAATTGATGAACTCCGTGGTCAGCCCGTATTGGACATGAAGAGTCTCTGTGCTTTACCGCTGGGCTGTTTGGGCCAAACGCCTGTGAATGGGAACAGAGGGACAGTTATCGGTGGCCAAGAGGAGCAAAAGGAAACTCATATGTTGTTCAGCTGTGGCTGTAGCTTCCTCCAGCAACTTGAGAAGGGTGCCCAAGCTCTTGACGCCTGAGTTTCCAATGCAAAATAGGAAACAAAATATTTGCCATCTGTTTTCCTAACTGGGCCATTAAGAGAGTTAACAAGATAATTATTTCACATCATTCAAACTCCGGGAAAGGATAGAATTGTCCAAATGAGGTATCATACATTGGACAGAGTTTATTTTATAGTCTGCATAATTAGGAATACAAGTCCAAATCAACCAAACAGTGTTCATCAGGGATCCGTTAGACACACTAGTACATGTGATGCTCAATCCCACCTGTTTTAACATGCTGAAATGTTTGCGTGGCTTATCTAACAGGTCCAAAGAAAAGACATACTATTGTTTATGTAAGAGAGATGGAACTATCATCCATGTCTGGGTGGATGTTTTATCCTAGCTCTTGTTAAGGGTTGGATCCCAAGAATAAGAAAGAAAAATAATTTCTATTGCTTGCATCCTTATAGGTTGAACTTTTAGAGCATCTGCACTTGCTGGCCATTATAATGGGCATCATGTAAAGTAGTTTACAGACACGGTCCAGGCCCTCAAGGAATTTTTACTCAAAAATGTTTGCCTGGATGACGGTCAACTTCTATTTTCCAAACAGGCGTTGAAAGGAGACGTATCTATGACATTGTAAATGTGCTGGAATCGCTGCATCTGGTCAGCCGGGTGGCCAAGAATCAATATGGCTGGCATGGCCGGCACAGCCTGCCAAAAACCCTGAGGAGCCTCCAGAGACTGGGAGAGGAGCAGAAATATGAAGAGCAGATGGCACATCTCCAACAGAAGGAGCTAGATCTGATGGATTATAAACTTGGAGAACGTAAAAAAGACAGCTATCCAGATTCTCAAGATCCACAGTTACTGGATTTCTCGGAACCCGACTATCCCTCTTGTGAGTGCACAGTAACCACGCAAGTAATGGCAGAGAGGGAGGGATGGTCTCTTCCGTAGAAATTCACTGCTAAGGTGGGAAGCGCAGATTGACAGCCCTGGAGGGAGATGCCCTCCTATTGGATCTACTGAAGAAAGGGAGACAGATGGCTCCCCGACTGGGCTTCCCCCTCAGCCTCACCTCAAGCCTGTCTAGTGGCAGTTCACTTGGTATTTGGTATGTTTGGACCATAGATCGCGGACAGTGCTCTCGTTTCAGACTGACGGCCCCAGGCTGATGTCTATTTGTGAATCTTTAAGGAAATTTTACTCTGAAAGAAGTTATCCTTTCAGAGAATTCAATGGTTTTTTTTTTTAAAGATCTTATTTATTTGACAGAGGGAGACACAGCGAGAGAGGGAACACAAGCAGGGGGAGTGGGAGAGGGAGAAGCAGGCTTCCTGCTGAGCAGGGAGCCCGACGTGGGGCTCCGTCCCAGGACCCTGGGATCATGATCTGAGCCGAAGGCAGATGCCCAACGAATGAGCCACCCAGGCCCCCTGGGGAATTCAATTTTTTAAAATTACATTAGAGTAGATTACTTAAAAAAGAACCCCGTTCAGAGAACATGTTGATAAGAAAGATAGATAACCCCTCCTGTCATTTGATGCAGCATTTTTTAAATATATATCTATATTGTTCTTCCCCACCCAGCTCCTATGTATCACACTCTTTCTGTTTTAACCATTGATCTCCATCATTCTCACCCTATTCCCCATTGCTAAGACGATAAAGTACAAGTATCACTCACATTTCACTTGCAAATATAATAAGAATGGAAATGTGGGCCTGGTTTTCATTAGATTTACTGCCTCATGCCTTTTAGCGCCACCCCATGAGCCAGTTCTTATCCTAATAACCAGAGGAGACAGCCATCTGTCGGGGATGGTTCACTTGCCATCTACAGCAGCACACATCTGATCAGTGTCTCCTATTCATTTCTAGCTTATTTCTTCACTTCCTTCTGAAAAGCAATGGAAGGGGCAAGCGCCTACTATGTTTCACATATTCTAGATATTGTGGGCACAGAAAAATAAAAACAAGAGTTCTTGCCCTTTGGGAAGAGTTGATGTTCTGAAAACAATCCCTGAAGTCTACCCTCTCCTTTTTTTTCTTCTACATTGATCTTTTCAAAAAGTTGCTTCAGGAAAACTACCTCATGGATTGTATCCTATGAAGTAGGAGTATAAAGCATTACGAGTGGTTTCAAATATGCCTATTTGTACAAGCCATAAGAAAATCCATCTCATTTCTTGGGGCACCTGGCTGGCTCAGTCAGTAGAGCTTGCAACTCTTGATCTCCGGGTCATGAGTTGGAGCCCCACATTGGACATAGAGATTACTTGAAAAAAGAAAGAAAAGGAAATCCATCTCATTTCTTTATGAGCCGTCTCTTGGTGATGTGTGTCTAGTAGGCTTCTGCCTGTAACCAGGGTGATCTTTGCATCTGCTGTTAGAGTTCGTAGTTCTGGCAAACCCCAAGTACTGTCTTTCATGTAGTAAATTACATGTTTTGATGCTTTCGTCTCATTCCCTTTGTAGCATCTGCAAACAGTAGAAAAGACAAGTCTTTGAGAATTATGAGCCAGAAGTTTGTCATGCTGTTCCTTGTCTCCAAAACCAAGATTGTTACTCTTGATGTGGCTGCCAAAGTACTGATAGAAGAAAGCCAGGATGCCCCAGACCATAGTAAATTTAAAAGTAAGTATCTTCACCTGAACCCACTTATCAGTACAAAAAGGACGGGATTTCATGTGTTGATGTTTTCTGCCTCTGACATTGAAAAAAAAAATTGTTTTTTTTTCTTAAGAGGTGCAGTCTTTCCTGCACTCATAAAGGTTCTTGGTGCCGTGAGAGTTAAGTTAGTAAATACTAGAATTCCCATGAACGTTCTGTCAGATGCCTTTTCCTCAGCAGTTAGAGGGGTTGGTGGAAGAGGAATGCCATCCCACAAACGCAGGTCAGGGAGGCTGGAAGATACTTTGCATTTCTCTTTAGTAGTGCTGCATCCAAGGCAGAATGTCTGAGTTTTCTTTCCCCTTCTTTCCTCACTCCCTGCCTACTGTCCTGATGGGTGGAGATGAAAGGTGTCTGCAGGTAAGAACCAGAGGAATGGCCAGGGCAGGGTAGGGGTGGTGGGACAGAGCTGCTGGGCAGGGAGAGAGGTTCCAAGTTGCACACCCAGGGCCTCTTCTTTTTCTGTCAAGCCTGGGTGAAGCCAAATACCCTCAGCTGCCAGTAGCCCTTTCAAGCCCCGGGAAGCCACGAGCCAAACTTTCTCTGCTTTTTCTGTTTCCATTGGAATTATAGCCACCCTGTGGGAGAAGTGACTAGATGACATTCAGCTCTATCAGGATTGGGAAGAAGATTGCATCTGGGGTGAATGTTTGATGGTTCTGAACCATAATCATAGCTCCTTTGCTTGATCGTAGCCCCAAGGCCAAGTGGGTTTCCTACCTATAAATCGATTTCTTGAATAGAAATTACTTTGTGGGTATTGACCTGCCTGTTGAATGCCTTACCACCCCTTCAGAATTTCTCCTCTAGTACCTGCATTTTCAAATGTCTCTCCCCAAACCTCGTAAGATTCAGGGAATGCCCATCCCACCCCTCCCCCACTAGGCGGCCAAACACCAGGATTCAGGTGAGGAGCTGCCTGTCTTGTCAGCAGAGCTGAACCTCATAACCTTGAGCCCCAAACCCTCTTGTGTGCCCAGGGGCGCAGCCTCACAGGAAGCTCTGGGGGATCCCTGTCATTTTCACAGGCCAGCTGCCTGCTCGAGCTGGTACCCACCACCTCCTGCTGAGAGAAACCCAGAACAAGCTTTTGACATGCCACATAAGCAGAATTACATTCACTAAGCCTTTAATTACAGCCCCTTTCCCTCCCTTGGTGTTTTTGCCATCTCAGCACTCCCCGCTTATCACCAGGTGCCTCTTACAAGGGGTGTGAAGTTGTGGAAGAGGAAAGACACACTGACCTTCCCTTAGAAAGTGTCTTCAGACACATCAGATACATAAATCCCAGGTGATTGCATGACAGAGCCGTCAGCCTCTGCTGCACCCCTTGGCTTTCTGCTGGTGGTTTATGTGGTGGCCAAGAAAAGTGACCTGTCACATCAACTAAAATGTAATGGTGTCACAGACGGCGTGACCATAATTGTGTTTTATATCTTTAAGCAAAGGTACGACGCCTCTATGACATAGCCAACGTTCTGACCAGCTTGGCTCTAATAAAGAAAGTGCACGTAACAGAAGAGAGAGGCCGTAAACCAGCCTTCAAATGGATCGGGCCTGTGGACTTCAGTTCCAGTGGTAAGGTCTCATGGTTTTGCTAGGCATCTATTTTATTTACGATCCCCAATTCCTGTTCCAATTCATGTATCTTCTACACAGTGGATTGATCTTCATTTCCCATAATCCATGTCACATTCAAAATTAGACTAGTGGTATCCCTCGGAACAATGAACGTTAGTCTGTAAGTGGTGTGTGCAGCGGCTCACCGCAGGAAGGGAAATCCTGAGAGCTTATAACGTGGGAGTTTCTGTAACTATTAAATTATAGCTCATTAGCTTTTTTCATTTTATTCCAAAGTTCCTGGAAGTTTGGGCTTGAGGATTAAAAATGACCATTCTTATGAACTCTGGTGGTTTCTGCATTAGCAGAATAAAGCGTTGTTTTTCTTTGAAATTCCAGGCAATGTAAAAATTATATCAATTACTATCACAAAACTAATATGTGGTAAAGAGGGCTTCTGCATATGGTATGGATGTAATGAACACCTTTTTGGTAATTTATTTAACAGGTTACAAATGTCATAGTTTTACTAAACTAGAGCAAAAAGGGTATTATATTCTTAATTGACAGGGAATATCTGAGCAATTGAGGACAGGATCCTACTGTACCAGCACTTTACATATAGCTATGCTGCCTGGGAAAAAAAGCCATTAAAGTTATTTTTAAATTGCCCTTCCAATTTTGGTATTAGTGGCATAAATTCCTGCCACTTAACCCAGGCTTATAAAAGATATAGCTCTCTACCTCACTTAGAACACATTATTCACTTAGGATCTAGATGAAAGCACTTAAAATCAAGTAAAACTAATTCAACCCAGCACATACTTACTGCACGTGGACCATGCACAGTTACTATACTAAATGCCATGAGAGGTTTAGAGATGTGTCTGGCACCGTCCCCGCCTGCATGAATTCTGCACCTTTGTCATTTTCCACTGCTCTGCCTTTGGCTTCTAGCCTTTTCACCTGTGAAGCCCTCTTCTTTTTCGACATGCAAATATTCTACTCAACTTTCAAGATCTGACTCAAATGTCAACTCCTTCATGCAGTTTTCCCTGGTCACCCAGAGCAAAGACTGTCTCTTCGGAGCTATTGCAATTTAATATTGTCCTGAGGTTTAATATTGACATAAGGTTGATACGTCATGCCATCATTGCCCCAGCTCTATGCATTTGAAGCCAGACTCAGTCTTTTTTTTTTAATTTTTAACAACTGTATGAAGATATAATTCACATAAGATATAATTCACATAATTCATCAATTTGAATTTAGGACAGAGTTGTGCAACCATCACCGCAACTACTTGGAAAACGAAGTCACCATCCCCAAAAGGAGCCTTGTACACATTAGCACTTCCTTCCCACTTCTCCCTGACCTCTCCCTTCCATCACCAGGAAAAAAAATTAATATATTTCCATCTCTATAGATTTACCTATTTTAGAGATTCCCTGTAAATGAAATCATACAATATATGGTCATTTGTGACTGACTTCTTTCACTGAGCACAATTTTGTTAAGGTCCTTTAACCTTAAGGTGTGTATCAGTACCTCCTTGCTTTCCATTGGGAAATACCACGCCGTTGGGGTGCCTGGGTGGCTCAGTCATTAAACGTCTGCCTTCAGCTCAGGTCGTGATCCCAGGGTCCTGGGATCGAGCCCCACGTCGGGCTCCCTGCTCAGCGGGGAGAAGCCTGCTTCTCCCTCTCCCACTCCCCCTTCTTGTGTTCCCTCTCTCGCTGTGTCTCTCTCTGTCAAATAAATAAATACAATCTTAAAAAAAAAAAAGAAAAGAAAGAAATACCACACCGGCGTATGGATACGCCACCTTTTAGTTCTTCGTTCGGCAGTTGATGGACATTTGGGTTTTTTCTACTTTTTGGCTATTATGAATAATGCTGCTTTGAACATTGAGGTAGATGCTTTGATATGGACATCTGTTTGCATTTGTCATGGGCATATCTGGGAGTGGAATCGATGGTTCATATGGTAGCACTATGTTTAACATTTAAGGAATGGTCCAGCTGTTTTCTGAAGAGGTGGATTCCTAGTGAGTTAAAAGCAGACTCGGTCTTTATTCATCCATGATTACCAGATAGTACCCACATCAGTGCTTTTACTCACTTTGGCTGGTCAGTGAGCTTCTATTGAAGGTATAATTAGCATACATTTGAAAATTAGAGAACAATTAAGCAGGATACACGGTGGTCCTGGCTCTTTGGGAACTCAGGATATGGGTTACGTTCTGAGGGACAAGACAGGTTTTGGAGGGAAGGAGACTTACTTTTTAGTTCAAGGAACAGATACCTAAAAACAAATCTGGTGTGCGTTTAGAGAACAATCACCTGATTAAAGTGGAGGGCATGCTTTAGGGAATAATGAGACATAAAATGTGATCGGTTGGGACCACATTTTCGAAGCCTTCAAAATAAACCCAGAAATCTGTCCTAAATGTTATAGGCAGAAGTGACATGGGATCTTTAGATAGATTGAAAGAGAAGAGGGACTCAAAGGGGGTAGTGTCATTGAAGCGTGAACTCACTTTCTCTACCCAATAGAAACCTGATCTTTCTGTATATCTAATTTCATTACTGACAATATTATTGTCATCCTCAACCCAGCCATCAAATCTGGAACTTCAAGTTAACCTTTGATTTCCTTAATTCACTCTCCTTCACTCCTCCAGTAGCGATTTTTCACAGGTAAACTTAATAAATGTGTCTTTTCCTCTCCTCCTTCCCACCATCATGGCCTTTTCATCCTTTCACAGCTTTTTTGCCATCTTATGACATAGAATAAATGGCACATCATTAAAATTACAATTTGGTAAGTTTTGCATTGTGTGCACCTGTGAAGTAATGACCACGGTCGAGATAATGAACCCATCACCTCCAGAGTCTCCTGTCCCTTTGTAATTCCTCCCTCCTTGTCCCCCAACCCATCCGCAGGGCAACCACTGATCTGCTTTCTTTCACTCTAGATTTGTACATATTTTCTAAAAAATTTCATAATTTTTTATATGCTCATTATTCAAAGTGCATATTTGCAAATTTACATACTAAAATTATTTGATAATTCCAGAATCAATACTCACAGGATTTTCTTAGTCATTCACAGACATGCAAAATGGCAAAAAAATTTGATTGACAACGCACCCGTGTTCCCAGCTGAGGTTGAACAAGGCAACACTCTGCCCTCTTATTTCTCATACTTGTTTCTACATGGCTCTCATACTGTAAACAAGTGTCCTTTTTGTGGTCTTTTTAGTGCCATGTTTTCACATTTTTGTGCTTTGTGTTGAGGATTTTGCTGTTAAAATGGTTCCCAAGCGTCGTACTGAAGTGCTAAGGATTCCGAGTGCAAGAAGGCTGTGATGTGCCTTACAGAGGAAATAATGTATGTTAGAGGAGCTCCATTCAGGCATGCGTTACAGTGCTGTTGGCTAAGAGTTCAGTGCTAATGGATCAACTATATATATTAAATAAGGCATCTTTAAACAGAAACACATATAAAACAGGGTTATGTGTTGATCAGTTGACAAAAATGTGACCAGAGACTGGCAGGAACCTAACCCTATATTCCTCTAAGAGCAATGGTTCAGTATGTACTAATTCAGTGTTCATGGTAACTTCATAGAACATAACTGCCATGAATAACAAGAACTGACTGGTAGTGTGTATACTCTTTTTATCAAATTTCCTTTGCTTGGCATATTTTCAGATTAATAATATTGTAGCATGTATCAATAGTTTATTCCTTTATATTGCTGAGTATCCCATTGTATGGATATATCATTCTTTATTCATTTACTTGTCGGTGGACAAGTGGATTATTTCCAGTTTTTGGCTGTTAGAAATAAAGCTAAATGAATATTCACGTACATGCCTTTATATGGTAGAATTCACCAGTGAAGCCATGTGGGCACCTTCAAATGATATTATACTATTTATATTGTATAAGAACCTTACAATAGCATACTTTCATTTCTCCCTGCCTGGCCTTTGTACTGTTGTTGCCAAACATTTTACTGCTATGTATGTTAACTCCACGATGCATTGTTATCATTTTTGCTTTAAACAGTCTATTGTCTTTTAAAGAGATTAAATAAGGGGAAACAATTGATATCTACCCATGTAGGCACCATTTCTGGTGCTTGTCATTCCTTTCTGTGGATGTCGGTTTCTTTCCATCTGGTATCATTTTTCTTGGCTAAGTGGACTTTCTTTAACATTTCTTATAGTGCAGATCTGCCAGTGATGAATTCTTCCAGCTCTTCTATGTCTAAAAGCATCTTTATTTTGCCTTTTTTCCAGCTTTATTGAGGTATACTTGACATATATCATGTATAAGTTTAAGGTGTACAGCATAATGATTTGACATATATTGTTAATTGATTACTGCAATAAGTTTAGTTAGCACCTATTATCTCATATTAATACAATGAAAAGAGAAGAAAATTTTTTTCCTTGTGATGAGAACTCTTAGGATTTACTCTCTTTACAACATTCATATATAACAAACAGCAGCGTTAGGTATACCCACCGTGCTGGCCACTACATCCCTAGTACTTATCATGTAACTGGAAATGTGCACCCTTCTCCTTTGTTTTTGAAAGATATTTTCACTGGGTAAAGGATTCTAGGTTGAAGGTTTTTTCTTTCAGTATTTTAAAGAAGTCACTCCACTGTCTTCTAACTTTGATTGTTTTTGGTTAGAAATCTATCATCATCTTGTTCTTCCATATGTAATATGTCTTTTTCTCTGGTTGCTTTTAAGATTTTCCTTCTGACTGGTTTTAAACAATTTGATATGTGTGCTTTGATGTACTTTTCTTATACTTGGGTTTGTTGGGCTTCTTGGATCTATGGGTTGAACGTGTTTATCAACTTTGGCAAATTTTCAGCCCTTATTTTTTCAAATATTTTTTTCTGTCCCCTCTTCTGTTCTTTGGAGACTCCAGGTGTGCTAATATTTGGCTGCTTGAAATTGTCCCACAGTTCACTGATGTTTAGTTTCTTTCATTCTCTTTTCTGTGTTTCATTTTGGATGGTTTCTATTGCTGTGTCTTCAAGTTCACTTTTTTTTTCCTGCAGTGTCTAATCTGCCATTAATCCGCTGTATTTTCTTCACCGGCATTACAGTTTTTACCCCTAGAAGTTTGACTTGACTTGAGTTTTAATATTTTCATTGTCTCTACTTAATATGCTTAGTCTTTCCTCTGGTTTCCTGAATTCACGGAGTACAATTATATTACCTGTTTTAATGTGCCTGTCCACTAATTCTATCATCTGTGTCACTTTTGAATCCATTTCAGTTGATTTATGTCCTCACTGTGGGTTATACTTCCCTGCTTCTTTGTATACCTGATAATTTTTAATTGTATGCCAGACACTGAGATTTACATACTGTTGGGTGCTAGATATTTCAGTATTTCTAAAAATGTTCTTCAGCTTTGTTCTGTGATGCAGTGAAGTTACTTGGAAACAGTGAACCTTTCAGGTCTTGTTTTTAAGCTTTGGTAGACAGGATCATCAGCATTTAGTCTTTAATGCATTATCCCCACTACTGAGGCAATAATACCCTTTTTAATATTCTAACCAGTAATCCATGAATTAGGAGATTTTTCCATCCTGGCTATTGGCAATAGGCACTATTCCCAGCCCTGGATGAGCTGCAGACACTATTCCTTTTGCTCCTCTTAAGTGGTTCCTTTCCTGACCTTGGGTAGTCTCCTCACATGCATGAGTACTCCACTGAATACTTAAGGGGTGGGGATGGGGGGGAACCTTCTGCAGATCTCCAGCATTCTTTTTATATGGCTCTCCTCTCTGGAGTTTTGCCCTGCAAACTCTAGCTGCCCTGGCTTGCCTTGGCTTCCAGCTCCACCCTCAACTTGGGGAGACTTCCAGTCTCTGTCCAGGTTCCCTTCCCTGTACTCCAACCTGGAAATATTCTCTGGGCAATAAGTGAGGGCAATCATAGGTCTCACCTCATTTGATTCCTGTCTCTAAGGATCACTGCCCTTTGTCTCCTGCTGTCCAGTATCTTGAAAGCCATTGTTTTATAATGTTTTGTATGATACTGTGTTTAAGGAAGGAGGGTAAATTTGTTCCCTGTTACTGTCTTGACCCATTTTCTTTTTGATTTTCTAAAAAGACCATTTTGGGGGGGGTTTTGTTATGAGAAAAAGAAAACTGTAAAGGTGATTTTTTTTTAAATGTTTGTGTGTTTTAGAAAATGTAAGTCTAGCTTTCCATTTATTAAATTAGTCTTATAATTAAAACGTGCAAGCTTTGAACTTAGAAAAATCACACAGAGGAACAGGGTAGGAATGACTGAGCAACAGGGACTATTTCTCTGTAGAAATACAGGCCTGGTTCTATCTAAAAAATTCTGTCCTGATTTTACACAGGCTCCTTTAAGCATAAAATGGGCCTCCAAGGTGCTTCTATTCTCACTGTTCTGCAACATTTCAACCATGAGGTTTTTGCTGACCTTATTCCCTTGGTCACTTAGTAACTGAGCCTCCTACTGCATAAGAAAGACATAATAAAGCATAATAGATTCTTATACTCATTGCCATAGAGCTGTGGCCTAAGAGGCCGATCTCCATCAATGTTAAAATCTCTGAATATGCATGTTGGGCTGAGCATGGTTGTGTTTTCCTTTGATATCTCTGCCCAAAGAAAGCATCTGAAATGTCAGGTCCATTCTAATTTGGGTTGGAGAACATCTTGCTCTACTTTTGTTGCAGTTTAGATAATTTTAGAATATATATGGATTCAGTTTCACTTTACAGTCTTTTACTGACTCTTAAAAAAATTAGTACATCAGAAGAAATTGGGGTTTGAGATAAGGCTCCTAAAATTCCTTTGTCTTAGTTTTTGATTTATAGGGTAGCTCCATTACAATTACAGGCTCTCAAAGCTCTATCTTTAAAAGGCTAAAATTATCCTGAATTATAGCTATGTAACAACACTACCAATTCTCTCATTTATTTAGATGAAGAACTAGTGGATGTTTCTGCATCTGTCTTACCAGAATTGAAAAGAGAAACATATGGCCAGATTCAAGTCTGTGCAAAACAGAGGCTGGCTCGACATGGTTCTTTCAGCACAGTTCAGGCTTCTGAGAGGATCCAGAGGAAAGTGAACTCAGAACCCAGCAGCCCTTATAAAGAACAAGGTATCTGCCTTTCCATAATCTGGGGAATCCATCAGCCGCCCTATAACAGTCACCCTACTCAGGCATTTTAAAATAAGCTGACTCTAGGCCCTGCCTGTTTTTTCCATTGACCTGAAGTGAAATGATGGTTGGGGGTAAAAGAGTTGCAGGCTTCCCAGGGAACGAACATGGCCCCATGCCTGAAATTCATCCTAGTCCACCAGCGAAGATCACCTGGTTTCCCAAGGCTGGTCTGTTTGATGCACGTCAGACACTCATCAGATTTACAAAGCAACACTTGTTTTGTTTTCTAATTATTGATGAGACCTGAATTCCTCATTAACAGCTAGCTTCTGGAAATTTCTCTCTTTGAATCAAAACCAGAATGGATTTGAAATAATCTTATAATCCTGAGCAGTGAATAATGAATCCAGCTGTATATAATTGGTGTGTATAAGTCCCCTGCCATATTTTGTTAGGGTTTTATTTTCCTTTATAGGATCAAGTGGCTACTCCTTAGAAATTGGAAGTCTGGCAGCTGTTTACCGACAGAAGATAGAAGACAGTTCACAGTAAGTAGTCTTCAAAAACTCTGAATGTATTCTTTTTTTTTTTTTTTAAGATTTTGTTTATTTGAGAGAGAGTGAGAGAGAGAGCCAGAGCACGAGCAAGGGGAGGGACAGAGGCAGAGGGAGAAGCAGGCTTCCCGCCGAGCAGGGAGCCCGACGCGGGACTTGATCCCAGGGCCCTGGGACCATGATCTGAGCCAAAGGCAGACCCTTAACCAACTGAGCCACACAGGGACCTGAGTGTATTCTTTTCTATTTTCTAGTGTTAACTTTGACTCCATTGAAATGCCCCCCATCAAAAGGTAAATTTTAGCAGTCTTGCTCCTAAATTAGCCATTTGTTTATTAAGAATTTTCTAAGTTTCCCCTTTGTGCCCATCATTGTGCTGGATGTAGCATCACGGACACAAAAGTATGAAAAATGTATCCCCTAAGGGCGCCTGGGTGGCTCAGATGGTTAAGCGTCTGCCTTCGGCTCAGGTCATGATCCCAGTGTCCTGGGATCGAGTCCCGCATCGGGCTCCCTGCTCCTTGGGAGCCTGCTTCTCCCTCTGCCTCTCTCTCTCTCTCTCTCTCTCTCTCTGTCTCTCATGAATAAATAAATAAAATATTTAAAAAAAAAAAAAAGAAAAATGTATCCCCTAAGCTAATGAAAGCTTATGGGGGGAAAAGTAAAAACAAATACATTGAAAAAAGACATTTCACTACTAACATGGCCCTGAGAACTGATGATTGTAGTTCCTGGAATCACTTATGATCACTGTAGCTAATTTTGTTTATGAGCCACCAGGTCCCGTTCTGAAAGTTTTATGTGTATTAACTCATCTAATCACAACAACAGTCATTTGAGGTTGGTACTCTTATCTTCATTTTACAGAAAGGAAACAGAAACCCGAAGAGGTAAAATAACTTGCCCAAGGTCACAGGGCTAAGAAGTGACAGAGCCAGGATTCAAAGCCAGGCCATCAGACTCAAATTTTGGGTCTGATTTTGAAGGAAATCAAATATTATGGGAAGAAGCAGAGGAAATGCTAATGTGGGAACAAGAGAGGGTTTTTTTTGTTTTTTTTTTGTTGTTTGGTTGGTTGGTTGGGGTTTTTTTTTTAGATTTTATTTATTTATTTGACCGAGAGAGACACAGCGAGAGGGGGAACACAAGCAGGGGGAGTGGGAGAGGGAGAAGCAGGCTTCCCTCAGAGCAGGGAGCCTGATGCGGGGCTCGATCCCAGGACCCTGGGATCATGACCTGAGCCGAAGGCAGACGCTTAACAACTGAGCCACCAGGCTCCCCACAAGAGAGCTTTTTAATGACAGATTTGGGAAGAAACAGACTGTGAGGCAGGGTGAAGGGAGTACGGGGACCATACACTGATTAGTTTAGCCATAACGATTTGTACAAATAGGATAGCAAATGGAAACCTCATTCGTAAAAAGAACTCGGGGTGTTAGAGGTGAATAGATCAAACTGGGGGAAAAAAAGAACCCTTTGGAAGCCAGGTAGAAGAAGAGTTTGGGTTTATGAGACAGACAATAAAGACCTACATCAGACTTACTGGAGAAGAACACTCTTGCTGCTTGAAGCAGGTGGGAAGGCGCATCTGCAGCCATTCTAGTGTGAGGTGGTGCAGGTCTGAGTCCTGTCAGCTGCAGATGGAAAGGAGTGGAGATCAGTGTAAGATAGAAAGAGACCTCACAAAGGACACCTGGGTGTCAGATGATGGTGCTACTGTTGGTGGAGATGGGGAGGTTGAAGGTGGATGACTGGAGATAGGACGGTGGGGGATATACTCAGTGTGGGTATTTTGAGCTTCACAGAGCTGAGCAGTAGTGATTTCTCATTCAGAGGGACTGTGGTTAGAGAGATTTACTCATCTCTGCAGCCCAGGGCCTTCCATTTGATTCCCAGCAGCACGTGGACAAAGAGACGGGGCAAAATAGGTCTTACTGATTCCATCAAAAAGGTTCAAAGAAATCCCTGTCCTCTGTTTACTAGTTCTTAAAGGAGTCTTAAACAGGTTTTCCTCATGTTTCCAAAAATACACTGAAAACATAAATGTTTTTTAATATTTAGAAGTCTTTCTGTATAAAAGGCCCAGACATTGTTTATAATCTCATATATTAAATAGGGCTTAATTTTGAACATGTTGTGCCTAAAAATTGGAATACTGAGCAGAATGGGACAAGAATGACAGAAAATAATTTAGTAGGTAACTTTATTTCCTCACTCACTGCCCACTCCATTTATCTCACAGTGGATTTGAGACACACCAGATGGGTCCTTTAAATGAAACTCTGGTCCAGTCTCGGCTACCTACCCAGGACATCACCCAGTGCCTGAGTGTGAGGCCCAGCTTCCTCACATGCAAGCGGTGCGGCTAACCTTCAGTAGGCTGATTAGTCTCTGAGCCTCACTTTTCCTCCCTCGTCAACTGGCAGGGGGTAACTATCATAATTATGTAAAGTTAGGATTATGTTAGTCATAGGGCATCTGCGGGCCTGTTATGGTAGCGGTCACCATCAGTATGTGACTGATAGCTATTAGACGTAGAGGAGGCAGGGGAGAGCCCGCATGAGCTCTAACCTGAGATCCCCCCAAGCGCTCACCCACCCCCTCCCTAAGCATCCGTCCAGGTTATATGGTTATCTGCCTCTGGAGTTAGCTAATAGGTGCTCAGGGGGCACACTTTAGTATCAGCTCGGGCAGCATTATCTCATTTCTGCTTTGATACATCTCTCTGTAGGAAGGCAGAGAATCAGGAGCTGGTGGAATGTGATAACTTGATGGGACCCATTATGTTCCTTTTTACTGCAGGAGGAAAGCCTTTGCCAGTAAGAGAGTGATGCCTCCATCAAGCAGCCTGGACCCTGCTGCTCCTTTCCCTGGCCTGTCTGTTGACTCAGAATATTGTGCTAATCCTTTAGCACACCAAGTCTTTTCTGTGGCCCAAATGGACCTGCAGGCCTTCCCTGTGCAGAACAGTCTGACTGGACAAATGGGTGTCTCACCAGCTTCTGCAGCCTCGGACGTGGAGAGCCTGAAACCAGCCCTGCTGGCCAGCCAGCCTATGGTGTACGTGCCCTCCACCTCACTTTTCATGCTGTATGGGAGCCTGCAGGAGGGACCGTCCCCGGTTTCCGAGAGGGACAGCAGAAGCGCAGAAGTCTCAGCAGCAAAGCAGCCATCCACACCCTCAGTTCAGAAGCGCCTCGGGGAGGAGAGGAAGCCTCAGGAGGAGGAGCCAGCCACTAAAAGACAGAGCAGGGACTACGAAGACAGCCCTCTAGCTCTTGTCATGCCCAAGGTAAGGGAGTTCAGATGGGCATGCTTCATGACATCCCGTTAACCCAGAGTTCCTTCCCAGTAGAGATGCACAGATGCTAATAAGCTGTTGAGTCTGGAATGTGACGTATTTCAGGTATCACTTGTATAATTAAGCCCGGGACTGGCTCTGCCATAAAATCTTGCCATAAAGTAGTACTGTAAGGAAAGAGACTTTTCTAAAACTCCTACTTTGTGTAAAATGCTAAAAGGTGTAAAATGCTAAAAGGTGTAAAAAAAGAGACCCATAATCCCACCACATAGAGTCAATGACTGTTAACATGTTTGTATATTTCCTCCCTGTCTTTTGGCTCTCCTTTTTTTTCTTAAACCAGTTGAGATCACTAACATAACCATCTGAATCCAGGATGCACCTGAGCTCCAGAGTCGGCAGTGTGGGTGCTGCTGGTCTTTCGGTGTCTGTGTCCGTTATCATGGCTCAGAGATCCTGTTTCCCCAGCTACAAAACGAAAGCAACAAAAATATGAGCTGTTCACATCTCCCACTTAGTAGCCTTTCAGAGGTGAATGAGATCTGACCAAACTCTCAGGAAGCAGAAGCACCATCATGATAGCAGTCTGTGCTGGATTCGCTCAGCACACTCAGGGATATCAGTATATTATTGAGGACCCTTTCTCTTCTGTTCCTTTCTCTTGCCAGAGCGAATCTTTGTAATTTTGTGTATAGCCTGGGGTTGCAGAACAGCAGTGAAGGACTGACTGGTATATATAGGTCTTAGATAACCAAGGCTGGCTTTGGGCCAGTTCCGCAGTCCTTACTGGGCCAAAGACTGGCATCCCACCCTTTATGTGTTAGCAGCTCCGAAATTTACCTCATTGTCCAAACACCACAGCCAGTCTGTCATCGTTAAAACTCCATCATTTCTGGGGTGCCTGGGTGGCTCAGTCGTTAAGCGTCTGCCTTCAACTCAGATCATGATCCCGGGTTCCTGGGACCGAGCCCTGCATCGGGCTCCCTACTCCACAGGAAGCCTGCTTCTCCCTCTCCCACTCCCCCTGCTGGTGTTTGCTCTCTCCCTGTGTCTCTCTCTGTCAAATAAATAAAATCTTAAAGAAAAAAAACCTCCATCATTTCTATGCTTAAGAATCCTAAGCTTATGGAAGCACATGACGGGACACTGATTTTCAGACATATACAATTCTGTGTGGCACGCAGTGGTCTTTGACCTATTTGTTTATGTATTAGCTATGTCGAGAAAGCTGCTATCAAGATTTACCGCTGGGATTTTTACTTGCTTTTCTGGTTCTGGTTGGCTCTGCTTAGAAACCCTCAGAGTCCACAGACGTTGCCTCCCCCAAGACCCCGGGTAACAGAGGCTCAGTGACCCTCGAAGACATTCACATGGAGGCCCAAGTCTCGGCTGCAGAGGAGGCTTCAGGAAAGGCCACGGTCAACTGCTTCATTTCTTCTGAGTGGGGAAATCCTTCGAGAGACACAGAGATAGAAAAGTCTTCAAAAGAAAATGAAAGCACCAAAGAGCCCTCTTTGCTGCAGTACCTTTATGTGCAGTCGCCAGCTGGTAAGGGGTGTCATCATGTCTTAGGGCCCCTTGGGGTAGTCAGATCATAAATTAGATTTTTACATTTCTGTCCATGTCACCCGACCAAAGTGGTTCTTCAGTGAGCTGCTGTCTGCACAGCCTCTGAACCATTTTACTCTCAGCCCTTTTCTTTTCTCCCATCTATGAAATGAAGGTAGAGGCTGCTTTCACTTCAGCCACCTCGAAGGACACTATGAAAATAATTAGGGCAAGTGATTTTTTTTTAACACATTAAACTTTATTTGCTAAAAAAGCACAATTCAAAAGATCATTCTGTTATTATAATTCAGCAGAATCTGGCACTGGTTCAGTTTACTGAACAGTATGAACCTATTGGCCACCATGTACAGCTAGTGTGATGTTTTGAATATCCAGAGGTACTGAGCTTGCCACTGTGGTCGAGGGCCAGGTCTGGAGAGGGCTGGACATTAGGGCCCCTTATTATCTGCATGAACTTTAAGTATTCAGCCATCTTCACTGGTAAAGCAGCACTAACAATGGCACCTGTGTAGCGGGGGTGCTTTCAAAATTGAACTAAATTTTATAAGGTAATACATCTAAAGCACTTCGGATAATAGTGCCTGACAGTAAGACTCAAACGCTGTCAGTTTTTGAAATAAAGCTGAAATACAATAGATCCCTAATTTCTAAGACACACATTGTGTACATAAAGCTGCTATCGATGCAGAAAGACTAAAATTGATTTTCCCGATTTTCCATTCACTTATAGATTAGGTAGGTGTTATTATTCAGTTATCTACAAAACATTCTTTATTCCATTAGCAAATACTTTTTGCAGGTTTAATGTAAGCATGATAGTCATGCAGATACACTGATAAACAAGAAACAGGTTCAGTCCCTACTGAATGAAAATGACAGCCCAGCACAGGGAGTATTAGCTTTTTCTGGGCCAAAGACCTATTGACATTATGGTAAAACCCGTGGATTCCTCCTCAGAATGTTTTTAAAAAATGCATAGAATTAAATACATAGGATAATAAGGGAAGCCAATTATACTGAAATATTGTTAGAAAAAAAATTTTTAAATTATAGTAATAAAAAGATCTGACAGTAGTTCCAGTGTTCTCATGATTTCAAAGTCATAATAAGCTTCACAATCTAATAAGAATCTGCTGTAGCTATAATGTTATATGAATATATATGTGCTTTTTACTAGTGACAAAGTCAAGGTACTATTAATACTGTTGGATTTGTTGCCTGTGATCCAAGTTGAGGGAAATATAAATTTGTTAGAAGTTTATAAAAATAAAAGATAAAATCTTTCCAATCCAAGTTCACTTTCCTCCTCAATTTGCATTCAGTGGAACACACATTAATTGACCCTCTCAGGAGACACAGGCATCCACCACTTTATCACACAAGGGGATGTGGGACTTCACTGGTGGCCACTGCTTGGGAGAAGCAGTGAGGGTGGGGAGAGCATGGGAAGGGGGTTGGCCTGGTCAGGTAGAATCCATTCATTGTGGGTTCCCACTTGGAAGGGCGGCGGGAGAATGTGAAACTGTTATGGTACCTACTGTTGTGTTGACTTTCATCTTGGTCTGCTTCTGTTTCAGGATTAAATGGTTTCAATGTGCTCTTATCTGGCAGTCAGAACCCCCATGCCATGGGACCCCCTTCAGGTCAGCTGCCATCCCTCAGCATTCCTTGCATGGTCTTACCATCTCCGACGCTGGGCCCTTTCCCCGTTCTCTATTCTCCCACTATGCCCAGGCCGCTTTCCTCTGCCCCTGGTGCTCTCCCAAATGCGGGACCTGTGAATTTTGGCTTGCCTGGCCTTGGATCAACAGCTCATCTTCTCATCGGCCCTGCAAACATGGTTAATCCAAAATCATCAGCACTCCCCTCCGCAGACCCTCAGCTTCAGGGTCCCTGCTCACTCAATCTGAGTCCGGAGATGCCAAGATCACACAACATCATCCAGCCTGAATCCCCTGCGTATGCGGGGCAACCTGTCTCCGTAGTAAAATTACAACAGGTGAGCCCTACTGTGAGCCCAGGAAGATCATCATTCTGTGATGGGGTCAGTATGCATTTCATGAGCTTTGCTTTTAGTCCCATGACTGCAGGGCAGAGGCTCCAGGTCAGGGTCTACCCAGCTTCTGTCGTAGACCCAGAAGTTATCTGCTTACTTTATAAGGCATGGAGGCTGGAGGCAGGAGATGCTATGCTTTAAAGATAAAAATATTTTTTAGTTGTCAATCTGTTCCTTAAAATTAGAGGGACTTATTTTAAGGATAGTTCAAGGGGTTGCTGATGAATGCTGAATATTCAGATGATTTCTTCAGGTTTTCATTTCATTAGATGAATAAAAGGAGAGCACCATGAATTTTCATTGTACAGCTATAGAAACAATTCAGGGAAACAGAAGTCTGGATACTAATGCAAAGATACCTAGCATCTGTCATTTCTCAAAATGCAATGTTTAGGAGGCTATACACACACACACACACACACACACACACACACACACTCAAACACACAAATGTACATATATGAATTTTATAATCAATATTAATTAATCAGCACTATATTTCCCCCAAACTCCCATTTGTACTTCAGTCAGTAAGCATGTGTTGATTTCCTCTTATGCCTCAGGCATTGTTCAGAGTGGTTGCTTTCTCTCATGGATAAAGAGTTATACTTTGTGGCCAAAAATATTTTAGACAAGTTAGAGGCTCACAAGTTTGCTAGATGATGAAATTAAACATGTTAGTTTTTAAACAAGGTGATGATAATGTGACATGCTTTCTGATTACCAGTTATGTGCCAGGCACTCATGCAGGCAGTGAAGATAGGACAGTAAACAGAATAATGGTCCCTGCTCTTTTAGGGCACATTAAGGAGATCAATATGCAACATTTAACACAAGAAGATACAAAGTTGCAAGTAAACAAAAGAGCCAAGACACACATACTTACTGTATGCTTTGCTTTGCGCAGTCCAAAGTGCTTTATAAATATTACCTTTTCTAATTCGTGCAGCCCTGTGAAAGTCGTCACTTTGTCACCCCCATTGTATGGATGAAAACACTGAGGGACAGCGTGGTTAAGTAGCTTGCCCAAGGTCACCCAGCTAGTTGTGCCAGTGCCACGCTCCCAACCTCTTCACTAGGCTACCTTTCTGCACACAAAACAAAGAAGTGAATTTCCGGTTGTGAGAATTGTTGGGGAGGAGATAAAGCAGACGAGTGGGACAGAAAAGCGAAAAGAAGGAGAACGCCTGCATCAAGATCGTACTGACACAGGTCAAGAAAGGGCTTAGTTCGGAGGCCGAGAACGTTTGACTTCACTTCTGTTTTTACTTGCTCTTTTAGTCCCCCATTCCTGTGACCCCCAAGAGCATCCGATGCACACATCGTGAGACATTTTTCAAGACACCTGGCAGCCTCGGAGACCCCGTCCTTAGGAGAAGAGAAAGGAATCTGACACGAAACACCAGCTCAGCGCAGAGGAGACTGGAAATCCCCAGCAGCGAGGCTGACTAACCTGCCGCCGTGCCAGGCCGGGGTGGGCACTAACCTGCCACCCCGTTCCAGGTGATGCCCTGACGCTGAATGCAAAGCGGGATGCAGACCATCATCTGCACACATCGTCCTCTCTTTCACCTACCAGTTCTAATGTTAATTTCCCATCACCATGAATCATCTATTTTCCTGAAAGCAATTGTTATTTGTGCATTTAATATCAGTTAGAGTCCAGACTCTGTGCGTGGTGTCACAGTGAAAGCACCGACTGACTTTTATGGTTTTGATGCAAGAATCCTCTTATTGCTGGAAGTCGATCTGAACAGGCTACTGGAGCCTTGTGGTTTTACTGGGGGAGCTGTCTAGCACTTAACTAGGGTGAGCATTCTTGGTTTTTCCCCCTCGCCCTGAGTCTAGATCTGTGGTGAGAGAAACTTCTTTTCTGCAGTTTAAAAAAGCTACTGCTTCCTTAGGCTTCATCAGGAAGCCGACTCCAGTTGTGAATCCTATGGTATTTATTTTGTTCCTGAAATGGGATTTAGTGCAAAAAGTTTACAACTACAGCAAAATACATGTTTTTCAGGGTATGACGACTTGAATGTTTGTGCTTTTTTCCTCTAATTTGCCCTGCACTTACTTTACAACCTACTAATAATGTGGATAAATGTGTATGCATGACGGAATGTTACGACCAAAATAACTGTGAATGGCCCACTTGCTATAATGAACTGTGCTGAGCCTGTCTGGGCATGAGAAGCAAGATGCATGCTAGCTGCCTAAGAGCTGACCTGTGTGAACAATAAGGTTTTACTGTTCATTTGTAAAAATACTACCCTGTGCAGTTTCCTTCACTATGTGCCCCGTGGGTTTTTTTACTTAAATGTTAACTGTAGAGTAACAGGTATGGATGCCTTCGAAGAATTGCTGTCTATTGAATAAATCAGGATGGTAGCAAGTGATTATAATTGGAACCTGGATGGGACACTTTGGTAGAATTCTGAAGAGTAATGATGTAGAAATTGATATAGTTCCGATAGGTGATCATTTTATTTTTTCCTTTGGCTTTTTTTCTTTATTTGTGGAAGGTAAGAGGGAAAACGAACACATTATGTTCAGTATCCAAGAGTATTCAAACCAGTTATTTTTCAGAGCGTTTCTGAAAAATAAGAACGGTGAGTGCAGGGATTCATTGTTCTAGCATGAGTACAATTCTGGAAACTATTATGCAATACCCCTTTGTTAAACCATATTGCTTTAGGATTTCAGTAAGTAGCCAAACTAGCTCTTTGTATTCCTAGGTTTATTGATGTACCTCATTCTTGTCTCTTCCAGCAAATGCCTTCCTCTCTCCCTTCTTTTCCTTCCCTCCTTCCTTTCTTCATTCCTTTCTTTTTTAAGCTTCTGTCTTAGATTTGGAATCTTGGTGTAGGATTCTATTTTTATTTTTGGACCCAATAAAATGTTATATGAAATAAAAATATTAATTTAAGAGACTCTGGGAGTCTGAGTAAAGTAGCTTTATATTAACTACAGGATACTATTAGCCTTATTACCCCCACAAGATTTTTGAAAACTTGAGGTAGGTAGCCAGATTAAATAAATTTGTTATTATATAAAATTTTTATCAACACTAAACTTTTAAAGTTTACAAGATGGCATTTTTTATCTTTTTTTTTTTTTACAATCTTTTCTAGTGTTAAACAGATAAAATTATGGTTCTAATCATCAACAACCTCCCAGTAATGGTTACCCAGAGTTAATATGAGGAGTTCACCTTGAAACAAAAATAGGCCTTTTTCAGTGAAAGTACAGGACACACAGCATCCTTATCTGCACAGGGTACGTGCGTGTTTAAATCCACCATGCCTAAAAACTTCCACAAAATATTTTCACTTGAGAGGTCTACATTTAGATGAAATCACAATCTGATTTTCCCCACACTGTTTTTGGATGCTCGCCACTTACTACTTTAACTTCTTTGCTATCCTTTTTTTTTTTTTATTCTGTTCATGATATGACCATATAAACCTCAGAGAATCCACGGTTCTTGAGGGGTGTTAAGAAGCAACCCCATAAATCAGAATTTTATGACTCTGTGACCATACTCAGCAACAGAAAAGAAAACAGAGAACCAATTCCTTTTGTATTCAGTACCCACTTTTTAATGTGGCTTTGTGATGTGTAAAAAGATAAAAATAAAATAATGCAGGGGTTGTTTCTGTCGGGAAAACCGTATGCTTCTGATAGAGCAACTGATGGGAGTGAAGCTGCTAAGCTAGACGTGGGTGTTCGGGGTAGTGAAGAAGCAATGGCAATCTTGAGTCTATCATTGTATAACTTAGTAACAGACAAAAATAACTGTTGGGGATCCTGCTAAGGAAATTCAGCTTTGCGTTGGCACTGAGGGAGGTGTGTGTGCCCTACACTGTCCAGGGTTTGTGAAACCCTTTCATTCTGGTACAAGAGTTGGGAGTATAACTTTTATACTTGAATCTACCTACCAAGTTTACATATTTCTCAATTCTTTTTTGTAAGGTGCTATTTCTGTATTTAAATAACTTTTTTTTTTCAATGTAAAGCTGCTTTCAGCTAATCTTATTGCACTGCTAGTTTTTTGTAGGTGTTAATTTTATTGCTGCTTACCGCTTTTGTCTTCATACTATTTAGGTTTGCCCTTTTTTCTCGTGGCTATATTATCTATAGCTACCTACTTGTAACTTTACTACATGTAAACTGATTCTTTTTTCTTTTAGAAAGATATTAAGCTTTATAAAATAGCAATAAAAATTCATTTCACAAGAGAGGTTGGTTGTATTTGTTGGTAGGCCGTGTGTACCAATTTCAGCAAAACCTTTAACAGTTGCAGCACAGCAAACCAGGCCCTCATAAACCCAAACCAGATCTTTTTATTGAGACCTCCCGGTAGTTCCCAAACATCAAAACTTAATGTGTCAGAATTACACAGGAGCTTGAAAGGGTAGGAGGACGATGCTCTGGAGCTTCTGATTTCTACCGAGTCAGCATCTCAGGTTCGGAGCTTCCAGATGATTCTGAGGCTTATCCACTTCTAAGAATCACAGGTAAATGTAGACCACTTCCCCAACTTTTCATGACATCTGCAAGGTTAAATGCTTCTCATTCTAGCAAATGCCTACCCTTAGTTCAGAGCCAACCGAACAGACCTCATCTGATTTTCCCTACTTTGTTATACTTGCAGAGTCATTTAGGTTACTTTGGTGTTGGTTCCTCCTGCTAAATTGTGAGGTACTAGGGAAAACACTAGCTTTGAAATCCAGTATCAAACCCAGTCTGGGAACTCAGCAGCCCCCAAAATGGTGAACAGAGGAACCACAGGACCCCGTACAACAGGGCTTGCCCTTTCACTAGGGCTGTTCAATTCAGCTCTCACCAATCATTTTACCATGACCTCTTCCGACACATCACTTCCTGTCCCAGTCCATAACCTCCCTTCTCACAAGGCGTATACAGTTGACCTTTGAACACCACGGGGCTTAAGGGGCGCCGACCCCTGTGCAGGAAAAGTCCAGCTTAACTGACTCCCCAAAAACATAACTTCTAATAGCCTACTGTTGACCAGAAGCTCTACCAATAACAATGCATTTTATATAAATACTGTATATTGTATTTTTACAATAAAGCTAATGTTAAAATCATAAGAGAAAATACATTTACAGTACTGTATATACCGAAAAAAGTCCATGTAAGTGGACCTGCACCGTCCAAACCCATGTCATTCAAGGGCCAGCTGTATGAGATAACTCATGATAAATCTGCTTCTACACAAACACCAGTATTAGGATCTCCCTAGCATACCTTTAGTGGTATATTATAATACAGGGTTGTGCTATTATTACAGGCATCTACCAATATCTTCTCCCATCTGCCCCTCCTTGTTGGTCTTTAATGGTGTAAGTACACTGAACAAGCAGGACTCATGAGGTAATCATGAAAGCAATTTTGTCTCCTGGTGTTCCTTTTAAGCCTAGTCAACAGGGGTAACCCATTCACCCCTGTATGAACTTTAGGTCAGGTGCTGTGACCTCTCTAGTTACTGTCAATAACAGAAATTGTACATTTTAGGTTACAAGGACAGCCTCAATTTATTATGCAAACGAGCATTTAAAACTTCTGCACCTGGGGCTCAAGATGAGCAAGGCGGGCATGGATCTTTGTTTCTACCTAGCATTTCTCCTTCCTCGGCGTGCTTGCCTAGATTTCTAACCCCAGCAAGGTCAAAGCGTGGGGACATTTGCCTGAACTTCCTGTGATGCAGGCAATACATTTTCCTCCAGCTACTATTCTCCTTCAGTCTCTAGCTTTCCTGCAGTTCATTCCACACAGGCTCTTGGGCGGGATTTACAACAGTCCCAGGTTGTCTCTGTCCGCCATTAGCCCACCTGCTGTGTCCTTTGCCCTGATTCTTGGAGAGAAGCCCCCGCCAAACTCAGCAGCATCTCCTTCCTTTTGCTGCCAGAACTGCTGGCTCACCCACATCCCGTACATCAGCCAGAGTCAGACCCCAGAGTCAGACCCCAGAAAAGAGAGAGGCAAGCAACAACCCTCCCCACCTTCCTTTCGTGGTTCTAGGGAGGCAGAGGTGTGGAGCCACAGCATAATTCTCCAAAGAAATCACAAAATCCATTTTTATTTCTATTTGCTCCACCCTTTCGAGGCTTCTGGTGAAGGGATTCAATAGTTGTATAACTTATTTGCAAAACCTGCTCTATCGATTCTTTGGAATTTGATGCTACAGCCAAGCTATTTAACATCCTGTCACAATAGTTATAAACTTCCATTGTCTAAGATTTGCATTTTCCTAGATGATTGTTAAGGACTATCTCATAAAAGTAATTTCTGACAGCTATTAATTGTGTTTAGATCAGTTTGATTAGGTCAATGTACTTTCGGACCTGAAAATGCTGAAGAAATTAATAAATAGTAAAGCTAAAATAGTTTTCTTCTTTCCATCCCATTTTGTAAACAGCCTGCTGGTAGTCTTCCATTGAAATGGCTCTTCTATACAAGCATCCAGTCTTTCCCCAACTATGCCCTGAAGAACTCAACTGTTAATAGATATTAAGAGTCAAATAAAAGTGGGTAGTCCCAATTAAGCAAAATTAAACAGTTAATTTATTTTTACTGCAGGATTTATTAGACTTAAATTTGCAAGAAGAAATAGAGTATATAGGGGTGCCTCGGTGGCTCAGTCATTAAGTGTCTGCCTTCGGCTCAGGTTATGATCCCGGGGTCCTGGCATCGAGCCCTGCATCGGGCTCCCTGCTCAGCGGGAAGCCTGCTTCTCCCTCTCCCACTCCCCCTGCTTGTGTCCCCTCTCACGCTGTGTCTCTCTCTGTCAAATAAATAAATAAAGTCTTTAAAAAAAAGAGTATTCTGTATTCAGTGTCTTCCAAAAAATGTGCAACCAATAAAAAATGGGAAAGAGCATTGGAGGATGTTACCACAAATTATTAAAAAGAAAAAAAAAAACACCTTTGAAGGCTTTTTCATTGCATGGTTCTAGGTACCAAAGAGTTGTTGAGTAAATAATTGTAGTATAGCTTATTGTGTTTTTTTTTTTTAGTTTTTTTTTTTTTTTTAGATTTTATTTGAGAGAAAGCACACGCAGGGGGAATGACAGAGGGGGCGGTTAAAGGGGGAGGGGGAGAATCCCAAGCAGACTCTGAGCCAAGCACAGGGCCCAATGTGGGGCTCAATCCCACAACCCTAAGACCATGACCTGAGCTGAAATCAGTAGTCAGATGCTCAACTGAGCCAACCAGGGGCCCCCCCTTTTTTTTTTTAGTTTAAAAGAATGGCTTCTACCATGCCACCAATGCTTATAAAAAAAATTGAATTGTTGTAACTCTGCTTCTGAGCTTTCAAGAGCATCCCATGCAGCATTTTCCTGACCCTTTTAGGGTGGCTTTCTAGTCTCTTCACAGTCTGGCCCCAGCTTGCCCACACAGCTATGCTAGAAATGGTCTATTGACCCTCATGTTCATTTCTACTCCTCTTCCAGGTTCTTTATCACAGGTTCTGAAAGACTGGGAACTACATTTCTCAGATCCGCTTGCTACCAGGTTCCAGCTATGATTCTGTCAGTTATAAATATTCTCATGCAGGACTTAGTAGAGAGCAGAGCAGCTGGGATTGTTCTTCCTCAAGCACAGATTCTGCAGCAACCATACTTGATGCTAGTATTGGTCTAGTCCAAGACCATGCACCAGCTGTGATACTGGCCACGGTTTCCTGTTCCCAACCATGAGGGGAATCAGCATCCCCCCAACCTCTGGGTAGCAGCCATGGTGACATAATCTGAACACTTCTGTTTTCCCAGCCTTCCAGTGATTTTATAAGCACCAAATTCCCTGCATTAAAACTTTCTGCTGGAAATACTTAGAATATTTCCTAATTTCTACACAAAGTCCAGCAGTCTTGTTTCCACCATTCCTCCCTCCTTCTCTTCCATCCACCTCTAGCCATCATGTCACTCTCTGTGCCCACTTTCCTCATATTCCTTTTTGCATCCATGCCTTTGCCCCAGCCATCCTCTGTCCCTAAAAGACCCAACTCCCATTCTCACTTCTCTTTCTCTTTTGAGCTGTTGCACATGCGTCTTCCAAAATCCAGTTCAAATGTCCCTCAGGAAGAATGAGTTGGTTTCCCCCACTGCACTGTGAGACACTCCAAAGCAGAAATTAAGTTTTTCTTATCTATAGCCTAGCATCACGTTCAATGAGCAGGTGAATCAAGCTGAAGGGCACATAATAGGACACCCTGTGATCGGGGTAGCTTCAAGTGCAACCGCAACATGAAAATGGTAAGTACAAGAAACAAAAAAAAATTTTTTTTAAGATTTTATTTGCTTATTTGAGAGAGAGAAAGAGTGCACACAAGCAGGGGGAGTGGCAGGCAGAGGGAGAAGCAGACTCCCCACCGAGCAGGGAGCCCAATGTGGGGCTCGATCCCAGGTCCCTGGGATCATGACCGGAACTGAAGGCAGACACCCAACCGACTGAGCCACCCAAGTTCCCCCTTTGTACTTTTAATTCCATAAAATATCTCCAAGGGTTCATTTAATGTAAAGTTTTTGCAGGCAGCACTTTATCTGGAGCATCTTCATCCTTTTCACCATAATCATCACTTATGCTGATGAGCTCACCTTCATTAAGTGCCTCTAACTGCATATCCAGCGTCTCTCAAGTGGTGACAGTGTCAACATCAACACTGTCCACTATTTCTTCCTATGTGGACATCCGATTCAAATTTCAATTCAAGCATTATCACTTTTTGTTTCTTTGCCTCACTTTCATCTTTGCTGACAAACTCTGTTTTGAGTATTCATTTTATTAAAATGTCATGTGTTCCTATAATTGGGAAAAAGACGCAATATGACTACGCTTTCCTGTCTGTGTGAACAGACTGTGTGAACAACAAATTTTGAAAGGAATGACACTAGACATTGGTCCTGATGGGCATCTGGTTTTTATGTAGTGATTTGTGGGCTAAAGCGGCCAAGTTTGTACTTTATGCAATTACTCAAGGTTAATATATATTATAGTAACTGAAATTTGAGCTGTGCTATTGGGCAGGGGGACTGGTGTTATTTAACTAAACCATGGTAACTGACATGTGTGCATATCAGAACTGGGCAAAGCAAGGACTGCTTGTATAAATTCTGTGACTGAAATTAATTTCTATTTTAAGCCTTCATTCTACTTTGTGGCACAAATTAATTTCAGTGAATTTCAGAATAATATCAGTCAATTCAATCCCCTTCCCCCACCACACACTTCCTGCCACTCTCTAGAAGCAGTACTTTTAGTGGCAAGTATTTAAAAACATATTTCAGGGCGCCTGGGTGGCTCAGTCAGTTAAGCATCTGCCTTCACCTCAGGTCATGATCTCAGGGTCCTGGGACTGAGTCCCGCATCAGGCTCCCTGCCCAGCGGGGAGCCTGCTTCTCCTTCTGCCTCTCCCCCTACTGTGCTCTGACAAATAAATAAATAAAATGTTTAAAAAAAAAAAACACATACTTCAGACTGGCTTCAACAAGGAGCCCTGGTGCTTACATCCATGGAAGTATAGAGGCAGGACAACTCCAGCTCATTTTCACTCTGATCCCTTTTGTTCTTTATTCCATATGCCAGTTTTATCAGCCTATAGCAATTACAGTTCCACACAAACCAAGTTCAGAGGAAGAAAAGAAACAAATCTTTGAAATGCCTTCCAGAGGAATAAGAAAGAAATTTTGCAGAGCTCCTACAGAAAATCCCTCCTCATTATTGGCCCAAATTGCCTAACATGTCCATTTCTAGACCAATTATTAGCATGGGGTGCAGGATTACCTTTATTCCTTTTAGACCTATCCCTGCAACTGAAGCACATGGGCTCGGCAGGGGCGGGGTTGACGCTCCAACAAAACCGGGCGTCTGTTAGAATGTAACAAGCAGGAAGTAGATGCGGTCTGCAAGAGCAATTTCACCATGGTCCTCCCTGCCTCCCTGCAGCCACACGGCATCACAGCTTGAGGAAGGACAAACTGCTTCTCAGTCCTCATCTGTTCAAACTGACATCAGCGGAGATGCTGCTAGTTTTCTAGGGCAATTGTCTTCTGCTGCTTTGTGCATGTCTCAGAGGCCCAGAAAAGTCCTGTCAGACTGTCTCTCTCTGTCCAGATGGTTTCAGGTAACACTGGGCCTCATGTCATGTTAAGTCTGTCCTTCGGAGCTGCCATCTATAAAGCTTCAACTTGGTATGCAAAAGCAATTAGCTCTTTCAACCCTGCAAGGTCACTCTAGTGAAGTGTTTCAATCATTTCGAGGACATAAATCATAGAGAAACTTTTCTCTTATACAAAAAACACACAAAGGTGTTTATCATTCCATTTTTGTAACAGCAAAAAACTATAAGCAAAGTTCCAACAACGTGGATAGTGATCTATTCCTATCACATACTACTGCTGGATACTTTCAATGAAATAACTAGATCTGCATGCATCAACCGGGATACATCTAAAATATATAATACTGAGTGGAAAAAGTAAAATGTAAAAGACATGTACATTTTACATTATGTATATATATATATATTTTTAAAGATTTTATTTATTTTATTTGACAGAGAGAGCAAGGGCAGGAACACAAGCAGGAGGAGTGGGAGAGGGAGAAGCAGGCTTCCCGCCAAGCAGGGAGCCCGACGCGGGGCTCGATCCCAGGACACCAGGATCATGACCTGAGCCGAAGGCAGATGCTTCATGACTGAGCCACCCAGGCGCCCCTCATTATGTATATTTTTAAAGCACTTTTGTAATAAATATATAAAAGAATAGATGCAAAGAATACACTCTCGCATCAGGATAGTCACTTCTTAGAAGGTAGGGGCTGAAAAGGGGAATGATATGGGGTTGGTGGTGTGCTTCAACTTCATCTACAATGTTTTGTTTCTTCTTTTAAAAAAGATTCTAGGGGCGCCTGGGTGGCTTAGTCAGTTAAGCGTCTGCCTTCAGCTCAGGTCATGATCCCAGGGTCGTGGGATCGAGTCTGGCATGGGGTTCCTTGCTCAGCAGGGAGCCTGCTTCTCCCTCTCCCTGTAGCTCCCCCTGCTTGTGCTCTCTGTCAAATAAATACGTAGAACCTTTTTAAAAGATAGAGACAGAGCAAGAGAGCATGCATGCGAGGCGGGGAGTGGCAGAGGGAGAGGGAGAGAATCTCAAGCCGAATCCATACCAAGAGCTGGGCCCAACGCAGGGCTCCATCTCACGACACTGAGATTATGACCTGAGTCTAAACCAAAAGTCAGCACTTAACCAAGCCACCAGGCGCCCCTATGTCTTTTTTAACAAGGGGATCTGAAGTCAATATGGCAAATGTTAACAGTTGGTAATTTTAGGATATAAGTACTCCTGTTTTTATTATGTTAATCTCTACTTTTCTGTATGTTGGAAATATTTTGTAATTTTAAAACTAAAATAAGATTTTAATATTTTATGTATTTATATTTTAATATAATAATTTTAGAAAATGATCACCATCTCTTTACTATAAGTCAGTGGTTCTTGGATTTGGGGTTTTCACGGGTGCATGCAGGAGGTGATAACATCAGTCAGGATATCTGCTGTCCCTTCCTGGAGGAAGTTTGTATATCCTTACCATGTTGGACTCAGCAGAGGCTATACACTTACTTTTCCAAAGAAATATAGAAGGAAGTGATGAGGGTCCCTTTGGAGCAGAAGTTTTAAGAGACTGCTCATGGTTTTCAGGTTTTTCCCTCTGCCAAGAAACCACATGTCCCAAGGAGGAGTTGCGCTGTCACAGTCTTAAGCAAGGAGCAGGGCTATAGCCAACTTGCAATGACCATGCTGCATGAGCACAAATAAAACTTGTTCCCAAATCGCTGAGATTTGAGGTTAATTAGCTTAATTAACGTTATCCTCTCACAATTTAAAAAAACATAATAAATGAGGAATCGCCATAGCATGGGCTTTCAAAATCACTATTAACATCTCACAACACCATCTCTCTCTCTTTTTTTAAGATTTTATTTATTTTTTGACAGAAAGAGACACAGCGAAAGAGGGAACACAAGCAGGGGGAGTGGGAGAGGGAGACGCAGGCTTCCCACGGAGTAGGGAACCCGAATGCGGGGCTTGATCTCAGGACCCCGGGACCATGACCTGAGCTGAAGGCAGATGCTTAACGACTGAGCCACCCAGGCACCCCTCTCTCTCTCTTTTTAATGCAGAAGACTAAAAAAAAATAAGAGTTATTTAAACTCTATTAATTTAGCACTTTGAAAACTTAACTATGCCCACCTCAGTCCCTATTGCCACAGCCCAATTTGGTATCAGACTTCAGGCAAGCATCATCACGGAGCGGATTTTGGGATAAACCAGTGATTTCAAACTGGGATGTGTAATGAGTTTTCAAGGGATAGTAATATATGCAAATAATTTTTCAGGGAATGAACTTCCACCTTCAAATTCCATTTGGATTCATTTTTAAATCATAACTGATAATCTTGGTAATTTCTAAAACTGATAAACTTGATAGCCTCGGTAATCTCTGGCCAACTGTTACTCTGGTATGAAGTGTTGTGTTGTGCTTTCATAATACTCTGTCTCCACCTCCTCTTTCTAAGCCCTTTCTCCCATTAAAGAAGAAGAGTTTACGTTCCACCTAAAGATTATAAAGGTGCACTGGTTGAAGTATAAAATCTATAGGAAGTCCATCACAGAGATTATTTTAAATATTGGTATCTGTGCTGAGAAAGTAAATAATTCTAATGACTGGGTACCAAATCCTTTTTCAGGTCAGGGAGCTTCCAATTCTTTCACTGTCAACACCACTGAAGCAAAACTAAGCCAGTTGTCACTGATTCTAAATACATAGATAGATGATAGATAGATGATAGATAGATAGATAGATAGATAGATAGATAGATAGATAGATAGATAGATAGAACAAACTACGTCATTTTTGGCAAGTAACTCAGAAATCAGTTAAAGAATTGGGTTACAATGCCTAATAAAATTTCTTCCAGCCTCATTACTTATTTCTGTGAATGAAGTTTCTTGAGGCTTACAGCTGGAAAAAAAATGATAAATACCTGTAGTATTGATGCTGATCATTTTCTTATTCTAGCAATAATGAATTTTCATCATAAATAAATGAACTGATTTTTTTAAAGCCCCATCTAAGATGCAGATTTCCAAATAAAGCACTACTTTATAATGTTTAATAATTATTGATCAACATTTGTAATATATGTGTTTTTTAATCAACTGTGCACTAAAAAGCATAGATAACTAAAGCCTTATAATCACAGAAAAATGTTATAATTTAAATTCTAATTTATAGACTTGGAGGAAGATGGCAGAGGTGGAGGGGACACTAGTTTCATCTGGTCCCTGGAATTCAGTTATATAGCTATCAAATCAATTTGAACACTTGTGAGCTCAACCTGAGATCAAGAAAAGAATTGCTGCAATTCTACAAATAGAAAAGTGACTTTTTTTTTTTTTTCAAGGTAGGAGGTGTGGAGAAATGAATCTGAGGCAATATATTGGAAGATAAACTGTGGCGGGGTCTACCAGAAAGTGATAGAGCCATGGAGCACAAAATCAGAATGTTTAGAAGTCTGCTCGGGTGAGGGCCATCCCTGCTTGAAAGGTGCTCAGGTGGTGAAGGAGGGCAGAATCCTAGGTGGGACAGTGTGGTTTCAGGATCCCCAGGGTCACAGAAAGAACGAGAGTGTCTGAGTGCCACAGAGCTCCCAAGATTCAGAGTGGGGAAGCCAGCTGCAGTCAACGAGCCAAGGAGTGAGCTTTCAGCTCAGTGTTGCCATAAACCATGAACTGCTGCAAAATCAGGTGACCTCTCCCAGCAGGGGCCCAGCAAGCAGGGGTAAGACCCTCCTCCATCCCCCTGGGAGGAGCAGCGTAGGTGCGCACTGCACGAGTCTGCAGAGTTTAAAGACTCCAATCAGGGTCATATGCCTGAGATAAAAACACTTGGTCACAGGCTGGGTGATCACGGAGTGTGGACAGAAACCAGGGAGAAAAAAAGTGATTGACTGCTTTTCCCTAATGGCACACTGAATAGTGGGGGCCACTATCTTTCAGCTCCGGGGCTGGAGAACAGGGAGCCACAATTTTCGTTCTCATCCTCTAAAGCGGCAAAAACCCTTCAGGGAACGAAAGCCACAGAGAGCAATCTGGAGCAGCTTACTTAGCCTGACCCCCCTAGCAAGGGCCATGCAATTCTGCTCAGGCAAAGAAACTTGAGAATCAACACAACAGGCCCCTCCCCCAGAAGATCAGCAAGAACATCCAGCTAAGACCAAGTTTACTGATCACACAGACCTGCAAAACTCTAGTGCCAGGAGAAAATAGTATATAGAATTCAAGGTTTTTTCTGATGATTCTTTAGTATATCACTTAAAATTTCTTCTTTTTTTCCATTTCAACTAGTTTATTTTATCAACTCTTTTTTTTAAGGATTTTATTTATTTATTTGACAAAGAAAGAGAGCACAAGCAGAGGGGGCAGCAGGCAGAGGGAGAGGGAGAATCAGGCTCCCCATTGAGCAGGGACCCTAATACAGGGCTTGATCCCAGAACCCTGAGATCATGACCTGAGCCAAAGGCAGATGCTTAACCCACTGAGCCACCCTGGTGCCCCTTGTCAATTCTTTTAAGTCTTTTTTAATTTTCATTTTTACATTTTCATTATATATATTTTTTTCCTTCATTTTTGGCTTTCTTTCATTGTATTCAATTTTGGTTTTGTATATAGATAAGTTGTTCTTTCTTTATAATTTTGGGATCTAGTTTCTTTTAAAAAACAGACCAAAATACACCCAAGACTTAGTGTATTATATTACCCTGTTCTGTCCACCTGTTTGATTATATTCTCGCTTTTTTTCATTTTTGGTTTCTGATCTCTTCTGGTTTGTTTAGAATATATTTTGCTGGGGTCATGGTTAATATTTTTGTATTTTGTTCTCATGTTCATCTATTCTTCTCTGGACAAAATGACAAGATGGAAAAACTCACCCCAGAAAGAAGAACAAGAGGCAGTACTAACTGCCAGAGACTTAATAAACAAGGATATTAGTAAAATGTCAGAGCTAGAATTCAGAATAACAATTATAAAGATATTAGCCAGGCTTGAAAAAAGCATAGAAGACACTAGAGAATCCCTTTCTGGAGAAATAAAAGAACGAAAATCTAATTAGGCCAAAATCAAAAAGGGTATTACTGAGATGCAATAAAAAATGGAGGCTCTAACTGCTAGGATAACTGCTAGGCAGAAGAGAGGGTCAGTGATATGGAAGATAAGATGATGGAGAACAAAGAAACTGAGAAAAAGAGAGATAAACAGCTACTAGATCACAAGGGGAGGATTCAAGAGATCAGCGATACCATAAAGCAAAATAATATTGGAAAAATTGGGATCCCAGAGGAAGAGGAAAGGGGGGCGGTAAAGAAGGTATATTGGAGCAAATTACAGCTGAGAACTTCCCTCATCTGGAGAAGGAAACAGGCATTCAGGAGGCAAAGAGAACCCCCCTCAAAATCGATAAAAATAGGTAAACACCTCAACATATGATAGGGAAGCTTGCAAATTTCAGAGACAAAGAGAAAATCCTGAAAGCAGCTTGGGACAAGAGATCCTTAACCTACAGAGGTAGAAACATAAGGCTGTCAGCAGACCTGTCCACAGAGACCTGGCAGGCCAGAAAGGACTTGCATGATATATTCAAGGTGCTAAATGAGAAAAATATGCAGCCAAGAATACTTTATCCAACAAGGATGTCATTCAGAATAGAAGGAGAGATAAAGAGCTTCTGGGACAAACAGGAACTACAAGAATTTGTGATCACCACATCAGCCTGCAAGAAATATTAAAGGGGATCCTTTAAGCAAAAAGAGCCCAAAAGTAACACAGACCAGAAAGTAACAGAGACAATCTACAGAAACAGTGACTTTACAGGTAATACAATGGCACTAAATCCATATCTTTCAATAGTTACTCTAAATGTAAAAAACACAACAAACATACTGAAGACTGTAAAGAGAGATGAAGAGGGACACTATATCATACTTAAGGGGTCTATCCAACAGGAAGATTTAAAAATTGTGAATATTTATGCTAATTTGGGACAGTTATCTAAACTAATTAATAACAAAATTAAAGAAACACATTGTTAATAATACAATAATCATAGGGGACTTAAACACCCCACTTACTGCAATGGACAGATCTTCTAAGCAGAAGATCAACAAGGAAACAAAGTCTTTGAATGACACACTGAACCAGAGGGATTACACAGATATATTCAGAGCATTTCATCTTAAAGCAACAGAATACACATTTTTCTCGAGTGGACATGGAACATTCTCCAGAATAGATAATATACTGGGTCACAAATCAGGTCTCAGCTGGTACCAAAAGACTGGGATTATTCCCTGCATATTTTGAGACCACAATGCTTTGAAGCTTGAACTCAATCACAAGAGGAAATTTGGAAGGAACACAAATGCATGGAGGTTAAAGAGCATCCTACTGAAGAATGAATGGGTCAACCAGGAAATTAAGGAAGAATTTAAAAAATTCATGGAAACAAATGAAAATGAAAGCACAACTGTTCAAAACCTTTGGGATGCAACAAAGGCAGTCCTAAGAGGGAAATATATAGCAATACAAGCCTTTCTCAAGAAACAAAAGAAGTCTCAAATACACAACCTAACCATACATCTAAAGGAGCTGGAGAAAGAACAGCAAATAAAGCCTAAACCAAGCAGGAGACAAGAATTAATAAAGATTATACAATGCCTGGGTAGCTCAGTCAGTTAAGCATCTGCCATCGGCTCAGGTCATGATCCCAGGGTCCTGGGATCAAGTTCCACATTGGGCTCCTTGCTCAGCAGGAAGCCTGCTTCTCCCTCTGCCTGCTGCTTCCCCTGCTTGTGTTCTCTCCCTCTCCTTCAAATAAAGCTTTAGAAAAGAATTAATAAAGATTAGAGCAGAAATCAATGAAATAGAAACCAAAAGAACAGTAGAACAGATCAACGAAACTAGGAGTTGGTTCTTCGAAAGAATGAGATTGATAAACCCCTAGCCAGACTTATAAAGAGAAAGGACCCAAATTAATAAAATCATGAATAAAAGAGGAGAGATCACAACCAGCACCGAAGAAATACAAACCATTATAAGAACATATTATGAGCAACTACATGCCAACGAATTAGGATGCATTCCTGGAAACATATAAACTACAAAAAGTGAAACAGAAAAAAAAATAGAAAACCTGAACAGACCCAAAACCAGCAAGGAAATCAAAGCAGTAATCAAAAATCTCCCAACAAAGAAAGAGTCCAGGGCTGGATGGAATTCTACCAAACGTGTGAGACAGGAATCCATCAAAATCCTTGAGGGGAACACAGGCAGCAACCTCTTCAATCTCAGCCGCAGAAACTTCTTGCTGGACACCTCTCCAAAGGCAAGGGAAGCCAGGGCAAATATGAACTATTGGGACTTCATCAAGATAAAAAGCTTTTGCACAAAGGAAACAGTCCACAAAACCGAAAGACAACTGACAGAATGGGAGAAGATATTTGCAAATGACATATCAGATAAAGGGCTAGTATCCAAAATCTATAAAGACCTTATCAAACTCAACACCCAAAGAACAAATAACCCAGTCAAGAAATGGGCAGAAGACTCAAAAAGACACTTCTCCAAAGAAGACATCCAAATGGCCAACAGACACATGAAAAAATGCTCTATATCACTCAGCATGAGGGAAATATAAATATAAACCTCAATGAGATACCACCTCACACCAGTCAGAATGTCTAAAATTAACAAGTCAGGAAACAACAAATGTTGGCGAGGATGTGGAGAAAGGGGAGCCCTCCTACAGTGTTGGTGGGAATGCAAGCTGGTGCAGCCACTCTGGAAAACAGTATGGAGGTTCCTCGAAAAGTTGAAAATAGAGCTACCCTATGACCCAGCAATTGCACTACTGGGTATATACTCAAAAGATCCAAATGTAGAGATCTGAAGGAGCACCTGCGCCCCAATGTTTATAGCAGTAATGTCCACAATAGCCAAACTATGGAAAGAGCCCAGCTGTCCATCGACAGATGAATGGATAAAGAAGATGTGGTATATATATATACTATGGAATATTACTCAGCCATCAAAACAAATGAAATCTTGCCATATGCAACAATGTGGATGGAACTAGGGGATATTATGCTAAGCGAAATAAGCCAGAGGAAGACAATTATCATATGATTTCACTCATATGTGGAATTTAAGAAACAAAACGGAGGAGCATAGAGGAAGGGAGGGAAAATAAAACAAGACATAATCAGAAAGGGAGAAAAGCCATAAGAGACTTTTAACCATAGGAAACAAACTGAGGGTTGCTGGAGGGGAGAGGAGTAGAAGGGTGGGGTAACCGGGTGATGGGCATTAAGGAGGGTACGTGATGTAACGAACACTGGGTGTTATATACAACTGATGAATCACTGACCTCTACCTCTGAAACTAACACACTATATTTTAATTAATTGAATTTAAATTAAAAAAAAAAGAGTTGCATGCTCTACCGACTGAGCCAGCCGGGGGCCAAATATCTGAAAATAAATAAATAAATTCTAATTTATATACTTAGTTTTGTTAAGAAAAATATATGGGGCACCTGGGTGGCTCAGTCGGGTAAGCCTCTGCCTTCAGCTCAGGTTATGATCTCGGGGTCCTGGGATCGAGCCCTGCGTTGGGCTCCCTACTCAGCAGGGAGTCTGCTTCTCCCTCTCCCTCTGCTGCTCCCCCTGCTTGTGCTCTCTCTCTCTCAAATAAATAATAAAATCTTTTTTTAAAAGAAAAAATATATAAAATATATGTAACATTATATGCATAACGTTATATACTTATATATAACATATATATGTATGAAAGATCAGGACATAATTCTGCTGGGGAAGTGGAATTCAAATGCAAGTTTAAGGGAGAAAACGAATCATGTGAATATTACTCATTTAAAAGAACTTGTTCATGTAATTTTAAAATATTATCTGTGTGTGTTTATATATATACACATAGCATATGTGCATATCTATATACATATATATATCCAATACCTATGGCATTTAGAGTCCACTGTATACATTTAAAGGAGTGATAATGGCAGATTTATTTTAAAATGGCGATATTCACAGCCATAGATTATATTCCTAACAACCATTTCAACTTATAATTAAAAGTTTTACATACCAACCTAAAAGTAGACCAGAATTTTTCAAAATTATTCTAAGGGGGACATGAGCAAACCGCCTGCAGACCACTATCACATTCCCCATGGATGGACCCTCTCAGCCTATCCCTCATCCTTTGGCTCCCAGTAGGCTCCCAGCATTGTCCACACGGTGGCAGTAGTGTCTGTTTAGAAGGACAAATTTCCAAATCCAGATGACATCTAAATCATTCCCGTATTCCATTCGTATCAACATGCTAAATAAACATTTACATATTGCATTGGAACAATAAATGTCCACTGTAACTTACCACTGCTGAATTTCAAAATATTTCATCAAACTTTCCAGTCATGTAACAAATAACCTACAACTATAAATACCAGAGCTATATGCATACATCTCTTACCTGGGAATGACCTGTACATTAAATTCACTTTTTATACTCCTCTCTGTTTTTCTCTCTCCCTCTGCTTACATACACTCCTGCCCACACACCCTTCCCCCCAGCTTCAGTTGCTAAGCAACTAAAAGAGCTTTGTTCTGAACACTAACCATTAACTGCCCTCATTTTCTTTTAATGAGAACGTGGTCTTAGCCCAAATTACCCCCTTTTCCTGAAAAACAGTGCAGGATGCTTATGACTTATGCTAATAGTAAGGAAAATCACATCCCAATAGATAAATTCAGGAAAAGGAAACCCGGAACGCTCAAGCAACTCTGAACACAGAGTCAAACACTGTACTATTAAGGATTCATTTTTGCCTCATTAAAAGGATATTACTGAGCACTTATTATATGCTAGGCCTCATGCTAGGTATTTCTTGTTTATTATTTCTTTTAATCTTCAAAATATTATTTCTTTTAATACTCAACCCTATTTTTTGAAGGTTTTTACACCCCAGGAGAGAGCAACTTTACAGGATTCAGTTGGATAGAGGGTAGTTTTTTGTTTGTTTTTTTTTGAGAAAGGGCTACTGATAAAAGAGAAGTGGGAACAGAAAACTTTGATAGATAGTCATTCATCAATGGTTCTTGGGCAAATATTTTTTTTAATTTAAATTTTTAATTTTCCAGATAGGAAAGCTGTGACCCATAGAAGTTAAATGATTTGCCTATAGAGGTAGCAAATGGCAGATTTAGAACATGTCAGACTAACACCATTATGGCACATTGCCTCTTGTTTGTCTGGAGTTCAGAATGTCATAGGAATTACTATCTTAGCTCATTAATACATAAAAAGATGTCCTTTGTCCAACATGTAGAAATATGAAGAGAATTTCCACTGTAAAACTCTGGTAGGCTTTTCTCTCTGAACGGAATGTTTGCAGTCTTCTGTGTAAACTGAGTTGAACGAACTGGAGTTTAAACCTTGCTTTGCCCACATATATAACCCAAGAAAGTTACCTCCTCACTTTGTGCCCGTTTCTCTTCTATAAAAATAAAAATAGTCTCCACCTCATAGAGATGGTTTGAAATTTGTTATCTGGCAAGGAGATGTTAAACTGTTGCAACAAATGGACTCCCAAATGTACAATGTCTCAAAGATTCCGGGTAAGAGGTTGATAGCAGTTCTGCTATCTTCGACAAATGACTTTCAAGATCACCATGAGCATCATTTCCATCTAAGTAAGCTGGAAGTGGGCAAAAGTGGGAGAAGTATGTTTGCAAGGCTTTTTTCAAGTCAAACCTGAAGGCAGAACATATCACTTCCACTCACATTCTGTCAAGTGGCACTCAGGTACATAGACATAGCCACTTGCAGGAGGCTGGGCCATATAACCTGGCTGAGTGCCCAAGAAGAAGAGAACCTAGAATTTGAAGAACACCTAGCCATCTCTGCCAAGGATCATGTGTATGTAACTGTTTCTTACCACACATGCAGTAAGAGTTCAGTAAGTATCAGTTTCTTCCCTTCCTTCTCTGCTTACTTTTTTTCTTCCTCGGCATCCACCCCTCTATATAGAAAACATTTCTCAAATATAACCATTGTCTTATGACAATATGACAACTCTTCAATTGACATGGAACTGTAAAACAAAGATGAGATGGTTTTTATAGCAACGTCTTGTCAAGCAAGAATCTAAGCCTACTCAATAAATACTAGTTATTTTAGTTATGATTATGAGTTCCTCTTTTCTAAGTCATCACTGGCTAGAGAATACTTGATTTACTAAACCACAAAATAAAGAAATATTCAAAACAATACTGGATTCTCCACATTTTACTTTGTAAATATTCTAGAATATCTTAAGTTCTGAGTTGTAAGGGCCTCTCAAGGTCAATGTGTCAAATTTCCTCAGTTTAGAGGTGAGAAAAATAAAACATAAGGAAATGCTGTACCCAAAATCACACAGCTAGTCATGGCAGGGCTGAACTTTTTTTTTTTTAAGATTTTATTTATTTATTTGACAGAGAGAGACACAGCGAGAGAGGGAACACAAGCAAGGGGAGTAGGAGAGGGAGAAGCAGGCTTCCCGCGGAGCGGGGAGCCCAATGCAGGGCTTGATCCCAGGACCCTGGGATCATGACCTGAGCCGAAGGCAGATGCTTAACCAACTGAGCCACCCAGGCGCCCCAGGGCTGAACTCTTGACATCTAGTCAATATGAGGAGGAAAAATGTATCCAAAGCCCTTATCAGTGTTCAAGAAACAGTTGTAATTACTGAAGAAGTGCATGCAAAGTGCTTTGAGAACACAGTGGAGCTTAACAGAAGTGTGGAAATAGTCCTGTTCTCCTGAGAAGGCTGATGTTAAAATGGTAATTTTATCTAGAATCAATATCATTTTTGGTTGAAGTCGTTTATCAATTTCAAGCTAAACAATTTCAAGGCAAGAAAAAGACATTAGGAGGGTTGACTTTAATGGAGGCATAAAGTCAGAATTGGGGCAGGTCCAGAACAAGGTGGGAGGAGGGGTTTGGAAAGACAAATCTAAGTAGAGCAAAGATATTTGCATGGAGTGGGGATAGGGGACCGGGGGGGGGGGGGGGGTAGGGGAGGAGCTTCAGAGGCCAAGAACCAGCATAAAGGCTTTGAACATCTAAGAGAAAGGGTTCCTTTTTAACCTTACTTGTTACATACATGAGAGTATATAACATATACATAACATTATATATGTATACATATATAATATATACAAATATATGTGTATAACATAACAAAAAACATATATAACATAAACAAAACAAACCCAGAAAGCAGGTGGGCTGATGTCATCACAGCATTTTAAAGATAAACAAATCAATGCTCAGAGAGCAGAAGGACTTGTGAAAAGAAATGGCAGAGCTCAAACTTGAGTCTGGTCTTCGACTTCAAATCTGCTAAGCTTTCAACTAACATATGCTATAGGAATGGGAATAGTGAGTTACCAAAGACAAACTTCATTCACTTTATATTACTGTTATAGGTCATGGTAGATGGACTGTAAGAATAGCCCCAATTCTCCATCCACCCTTATATATCCATGCTCATTGCCATGTGACTTTGCAGTTCTTCATATCATCTGGGAAAGTCCATTTCCCAATCCCTTAAATCTGTGACTTAGTCTGGCTAAAAGAATGAAGTAGAAGGGGTGACATGTCGAGCAATATCATAGGAGACTGTGTATATGTGATCTTTTTCTACTTTGGACTCCTGCTTCCACCATGAGAAAAAATCTGGGCTACTCAGGTATAAGATGAGAGACCATTTGGTGAAGGGTTGATTCATGCAGAGACCTTTCTAAGGCAGGAAGCTCTAACCAAACTACCAGCTCAAAGGAAACACAAACAAGCCCAGCCAGTATCAGTCAAGCCCAGCCCAGGGTCAGCCAATACGCCCATTGGACCCATAGACTAGGGAGTAAAAACAAATGGTTGTTTTTAATCCATTATATTCAGGGATGATTTGTTACTCAGCAAGTGCTAACTGATACAAGGAAAGGCTAGTATTCAGAACAAGACTGAGGATCAGGCTAGCCCAACAATCCATAAAGATTCACCCAAACACATTAGAAATATGTGCCAACTACCTCTAGTTTTCACAGCCTTGTTATGTAATCGGCAAAATGTATGTTGCTCCTGCTTATGCCAAAGTAGAAAATACCCTTAAGTTAAAAAAAATAAAAATTACTTTTCTCAGGCACAACCACATCCTCACTAAACAAATGATGAATAACTAAAAATTATTAATCCAAAAGACATTTAATAAATAGATGGCCAGGGAACCTCTATTTTTCATACAACTTTGCCTGCTTTGCATATAGATCATGGCATAAAAATGCTCTTAGGGCAGTGTACTAATTGCCCTCATTCCTTGGAAATGTCAAAAGTTAATGACAAGCAGAGTACTTTTTTAGTCCAGAAACAGAAAACTTATTAGGGCTTTGAGAGGTAAGATCAGGTCAAGACTTGATAGCTGAAAAAGATGTCCCATTCCCTGCAATCTATAAGCCTTCCTTCCTTCCTGAACAATTTGTCCTGTATCACAAGCGAGCCTTTGGAATATCAGTTCCAGACACCAACTCATCCTCAGACTTTGCTGAGTTTGGAGTTTGGAGGATCAAGTTTCAAGAAAACCAGGCAGTCATTTATGAGCTATGTGAAAGTGGAAATTCCATATGGTTTCTAACTTGTAAAAAGTAAAATAATATTAAAAAAAAAACAAAACTCTATCCTCACCATCCAAACTTGTTTTCTTAGAGTATGACCTTTTCTGGTAGTTACTTTCTAAAAGGAAGTATTTTAAAAGGTCTCTTTTGGAAAAGAAACAGAAGTTATTCAAGTTCACTTTTGGTCTGCGTCAGCAAGCACTTCCACATGCTGGTCGCTGGCGGGCTGTTGATGCCATACAATTTACTGAAGGCAGCCTGCCTTTCTTCAGACCTAGGGTAGATGGGAAAAGGAGAGTGATTTGCCAGTTCTGTTCTAGATCTAGTTAATATTGAAAACATTTAAAAAGAGCGAAAGGAACTCAGTTCTCTCCTGCCAGAGGCCAGTTATTCCCTCACTTATGAGAAAGTATTGGTCAGTGGTTAGGAACCTGTGTTTTAGATCATAGTCCCAACTCTGCCATTTACCTGCTGTGTGACCTCAGTTTCCTCCTCTGTAAAATGGGGATAATGCTAATTTCACGGAGTGGTTTTTAGGAAAGTATGCCAGGTACCTAATAATAAATAACTACTTATTGAGCTGAGCACGGTACTCAACATGTGACACCTCATTTAACCCTCAGATGAGGAACGGAGGCTCAGAGGGCTCATGCTTAGGCTATAGCTTGCAAACGGCAGAGTTCATATTTGAACTCAACTGTGTCTGATCCAAAACCTCTCCTTTTGCCAGCTTGTTACAAGTGAAAAGAAGACGGGAAGGGGGCTGGTCAAGACATAAGAGGGAAGGAACTTGACTTGCTGGCTCTCCACACGGAGGAGAGCCACTTGCTAACCTTGCTTCAGTTGTTGAATGAGAGAGAAATAAACTTCTACTGTGCTTGAGCCACTGTGGTTTGGTCTACCCCAACCAGTATAGTTGGCAAACAACTCAGAAATATTCGAGCTGCATTTGCCACCTGGGGCAAGAGGACCTAGGTGAGCTTTCCCAGGTCTGGGTAATCAGGAGCCGGGAGGTGCTCCAGCCCTGATACAGGGCCCAAGCTAGAAACAACTTCAGATTCTGCTTCTAAGTGGTTGTTTTAGAAGCTTACTGTACTTTGTCTGCCCTGGAGGAAGTCACCTCTCCGCTGTATGAAGAGTGGGATTAAGTTGACCTCAAGACCAAAGAGTGAAGTAGGCGGGGCTGGGTCAGGTCTGACAGGCCACAGTGCTACCCTTGCCAACATCCTTGTAAGCCATGTCATCCTAGTTATTAAGTATTTTTACTGTCACACTTAAGAAGAAACACCGTTGGACTAGGCTCCCTTAAGATACGTACCTGTATGTTTTTTGCCATCGAGTTATTTCTCATAATACCCCCTTCATTTCCAACACTCTTTGACCAACTTCCCATGCTTGGGAAGGACGCTCAGTGGACACATAGTAACTGGGAGTGAGAATCCGAGAAACAAGATTACTTCCACTGTCTGTGGCAGAAGACAACAGAGCAGGATCTTGGCCAGCTTCTGCCTTAAAGGAAATCTTTGTTAATTATGTATGGTTCACAAATGTTCTTTTAAAAAAAAAAACCCAACTTTCTAGAGAAGCACAACCCTCATGAGTGGCTTCAGCTTTGAATCATGAGTCTTGTATTAAAAGAAAACCCAAGTGGTACAATTTGTTTACACTATGATACTTTCCAAATAAACCTTTAAAAAAAATGAGTATGTTAGTTAAATGATTTTGAAGGCCAGTGAGATCGGTCTGTGGTGGCCTAATCTCCCCCCACCCAGGTGGGGGAAACACACATGCATATGTGAGAAGCACTAGAGCAGGGAATTAAGAGTCTGCTCTTCCATTTCAGATAGTCTGGGCTCAAGTTCCAGCTTGGCCACAAACTAGCTGGGAGATATGGAATAAATTATTTAGCCTCTCTCAGCCTTGGTGAACCCAGGCCTAAGTGTGGGTAATGATAATCACCTAGGGTTTTACTGGGATTGAATGATGTTATGACAAAGCACTCAGCACAATGAATAAACTCTATGACAATAATCACAACAATGTAATAGCCAATTGGGTGGGAATTTTTGTATTAGCTGGTCAGAGCGTCCTTGCTGAAGGGCAGAGCTGGTGACAGTTCTTACTCTTCAGGATGTCTTTCTTGTCTCCAGCTTAACTCCCCCATCCTCCTTGTTCCCAGAAAAGTCCTTCACATATAACAGTAACATTAGGGTATCACTTTCTCTCACAGTCCATCTGGATTTGATCTAATTTCCAGTCCTTGCCATTCCTCCTTTTGACCTTTGACACATCTGGGTTTTTTTTAAGGTATTCATCCATCATGTGTTATTTGTGTTAACTCCAAGAGAGCAACAGTATTTCTCTGTTTCCAAGTTCTAATGCACATTTTACTGTCAGTCCCAAGTACTAACCACAAATATTAAATTCTAGGCTCATACTGCCCAGTCATCAGGGAGAGGAAACCCAGATAAAGAAAAAAAATATCTCCACAGACCAGCTTGGATATTCCATAGAGTGAAAAGAACTTAGATTCTGGACACTACTTGTCAGTTGTAACATCACTGAGAGATAGCATCATTCCAATTATCTCTGTTGGCCAAAGCAATGACGCCATCTATGTGGTCCTGGATCATGTGAAGTTAACATCCATCCTTGTTTATCCTGATGAGATGACAGCCTTGGGATCAGCCCAACAACCAGAGAGACCATCTCAAAGGGATGAGCCTCCCTGAGATGTCTGCTGCAGGAGGAGATCTTCAAGACTGGCCTGGTCCTAAATTCTGTTTTGTGCTAGAATCTTGGGGTGCAGTGGTTGGCATAGTAATCTGCCCAATATGTCAGGTGGGTTAATCTGTTATGTATCCCCTTTCGAGTGCCTTTCCCCCCTTGACATACCCCACCAGTGCCACAGATCTTCAGGGTGGTCAGCTGTAGGTATCTTCCCAAAATAAAAATCCCCTCCTTCTATGTAGCAACCTCACTGGTTAATGTTTAAGTATTTCTACTTTGCTCTATCTTAACATTTCTTATAGTAGACTAAATAGCACAATAAACAGGAGAGCTGATTATTCCTAATTCAATCTCGCCCTTTTTCTTTATTTTCAAGTATCCAGCAAAATGCCTTTGGCTTCTCTTGGGTCTAGTCACCATGGTCATACCCAGACTTCCAAGTTCATGAAAATCTTCTATAATATGTTAAATTGCACTCCAGTGCACTGTTTTTTATTTAACTAAATTGGATCTACTTGGTTACAGCTGTATGATGGTTACAGTATTTCCTGGAATAACTTCAACATTTACTTTATTGCAAAATACTACAAACCACATTGTGTTCACAGTAACCTTCAGCTAGCACTTTAACTCCAGTGTGCCTGGCACCCCTAAACTTTTTCCTTCTTTTCTTCTATTGGGATATTCTTCAATATCTAAGTGCAAAGGAAAAGTAGGAGTTATTCAAAGAAGTCAATATAATTCTTTAGAAATTGTTCATTTTTTTCTGAATCACCATTAAATCAAAGTTACTAGAATCTCTACCAAAGTTCAAAGGAATTTGAGAGGTAGCTATATACAGTTCTCTCTTTTTTTAGCAATTTCTCAGTGCTAGAGATCAGGAGTTGGCAAGCTATAGCCCCAGCAATCCCAGCCTGCAGCCTGTTTTTGTAAATAAAGTTTTATTGAAATACAGCCATGCTCATTTGTTTGTGTATTGCCTATGGTTGCTCTCACGGGACAGCAATAGAGTGATAGCCTGCAAAGCCTAAGATGTTGACTATCTGGTCCTTTACAGAAAAAAAAAATGTGAACTGAGTAAACTAGCATTGGGTTTGAGTAGAGATAAGAAAGTAAGAGAGAGGGGTGCCTGGGTGGCTCAGTGGTTAAGCATCTGCCTTTGGCTCAGGTCATGATCCCAGGGTCCTGGGATCAAGACCCACATCGGGCTCCCTCCTCCACGGAAAGCCTGCTTCTCCATCTCCCACTCCCCCTGCTTGTGTTCCCTCTCTTGCTGTCTCTCTCTGTCAAAATAAATAAATAAAATCTTAAAAAAGAGAAAGAATTCTAAAATTCATGGGGGGTGGATATTAGATAAATGAGAAAGTATATGTTCTCATAACGCTCACATTGCTTACCTTAGCAACAGGAATAGATTTTTACTTCTGAGAGAAGACTTTTCTTCCTAGCGCTTACAGTATTTTGTTTATTGTCATCTCTCTCCATTAGAATGCAAGCTCTGTGAGGTCAAGAACTTATATATCTCCAGTGTGTTTGTGAAGCAGGAACATGGGGAGATAGGGTTAATGGCCTGGGTTCAAATTTTGGAACTAGCATCTACTAGTCATATATTTTGGGTAAGTTATTCATCTGTCTAAGCCTAACTGGCCTCACCTATAGTGCAGAAGACTGGTAACAATATATACCCAACTCACTGTAGCTTCCGATACATTATTGTTGGTATGGAAATAGGAAACTCTAAAGGCCTGTAATTCCAGAGCTAATGCTCCAGTTTCTGGAGTGTTTAGGGGTAGTAGTGGCTTCACAATTGAGATATATGAAAGTGACCTTTAAAAATAACTTTTCATACCCAGAAATATACAACATAATCAAAACGTCTTTGGCAGATTAGTAAGAATTCTTAAGGTTCATAAGAACGGATTCATCATTTTCTCTTTGAGAAAGATAAAGAGAAAATTGTTCAGGGCTCCTGGGTGGCTCAGTCGGTTAAGTGTCTGACTCTTGATTCTGGCTCAGGTCATGATCTCAGGGTCATGAGACTGAGCCCTGTGTTGGGCTCCACACTCAGCACAGAGTCTGCTTGTCCCTCTCCCTCTGCTTCCCCTTGCTCTCTCTCTCTAAAATAAAATCTTTTTTTTAAGAGAGAAAACTGCTCGATTAAAAGTGGATATTTTAAAATTAGGTAATAACATGACATCCTAGTCAGACAGTGTAGCCAGAACTCAGAAGGGTCTACCTGAGACCAAGAACTATCAAGAACCAGGGCACCTTCTCCCTTCTCTTCCTCTCTGTCTCTCCTTTCTTCCCCCATCCACCTCTTTCTGCCTCTTGTCTTTCCATCTCCTTCATGCCAAACTTGCCTAAAGTTGCAGATTTGCTTTTCTCTGCTTTTGCAGGCACACAATGGTTGCTGAAGTCCTGGCTCCCCATGCCTCTCCATTGACCTGCCCAACAATAGCCATGTCTCAAAGTGTGATCTGCATCTCAATCTGATTGCTGAAATGGACATTTCTGGATCCCACCAGAAGTGAAGCACTGGATTCTTCCTTTTGCCCAAGCTCCTCATGATCCTTATGCCCCTCAAATTTGAGGACCACAAACGAAAATCTGTGCTCTAATTCTGAATCACAGGACAGAGAGACTCTGATTGGCCTAGCTAAATATATGCACTGGTCTCTCATCATCTACAGTCAGAAGGGGACAGAGTCACAGATTCTGTGTGGCCATGGGGACTCATACCTGGAGTAGGACCCCATCCTCACAAATAGGAATGGCTTTTGCTAATGTTGCAACTGTCCCTAAACACGCAGGAAGCTGGAGAGTGGACCCTGGAATGCTGCTGTGAGAAAGGTTAACACTTCTAAAATCTTATGTGTCAGCAGGAATAGTTCAAGAACCACAGGAAGATGGTTTCTATCTTACCTCCACCTTTCAGATCTCTCTTGGCAGACTTGAATTCACATCCAGAACCCTAGCTGCAAGGGAGTCTAGGAAATGTAGGTTTAACTTTTCAACCTGTCCAACTGGAAGAATAGAGTTTGGGTGGGGTAATGTATGGCACTAACACAAAGGGCATTCTTTATCTTTTGTATAATTTTATAGCATGAAAAGCATCAATTCACCATTTTATCTGTAGATTGTCTCATATTTAGAAGAGGAAAAATAAAGCATATTTAAAAGCATTCTGATGTAAAAGTACACTATTAAGATTCTTCAATTTGGCCAATATGCTATTAACCATCAGGTTAAAGACATGCTATTCAAATGTCAGCCAAAAGCCTTCCAACTTCAACACTCAAGTAAAATTGGTCCAAACCTCAACCCTAAATACCAGCCCCCGTGCAAGTGTAGAGCCCATCCTTAAATTTCTGTGGACTCCACATGGACTTTTATTCCGAATGTCAACTTGACCTTGGGACCCCTACTTTCACATATGTTCTCTCGGTTATATACCTATTTGATTCAGGTGAGAAATTCTACCCTAATTTCTGCAAGATTGCATTCACAAAATATTAATAAGGTTAATACATTTTACCAACAACAGCACAACACTGCAAACAACTTTGAACAATAGGCATTGTAGTTCTTAAAAGATCCTCTGGCCACTCCAGTCCCATAAGTTTTAATGACCTAGCCTGTATTTACTTTCAATCATACTTCATCTTGTCAGCAAAATCATCTGTTCTCTAGAGCAGGGGGGAAGCCCTCCATATCTCACCCAGAATAGCTTAGTCTTTACTAATTGACAGGCATGTATTCATCTTCAAGTAACAGAAATCTAACTACAGTGACTCAAATAGGGGTTAATTTTTCTGATATAACAAGGTGTACAGAGGTAGGCAGTGCAGGGCTAATATAATTATTCAATGATTATGTGAGTGTCCCAGGTTCTGCCAGTTTTTCTCTTTCACTATGATTAGACATTATAATTTGTTCTCATGCATGTGGACTGATGGCTACAATATGCCTGTTGCACTTTCAAGCATTAGGGTGTTTTCTAAGTGATTCTAATGCTCAAAATCAGATCAGCATTGATTATGGCATCCATTATATATTTTCAAATACCATGAACCACAATATACACAAAATTTTAGAAACTAAAATGGAATTCAAATTTTAATATAAAGTTGCCTGAACATATAACCAACTGATGGTCTACTACAGAGATAACAAAAATTTAAGAAATTATAATGAGTTGCTACGTCTTGAATGTCTCTGTGTTATGTTCCAAATACTGTAACAGGCATTTCACATGCATTATTTTATTAAATTCTCATGACTCATCATTTATCAGGTAAAAAGACTGAGTTTCAGAGATGTTAAGTGACTTGCAAAAGGTCACACAAATCCCCCCCCCCCCCCCATGAGTCTAATTCCAGACTTCATGCTGTACTTTCAGGGCCTTGGAAACTTCCTTCTGTTTTCCACCAAAATTCAAAGGCACCCAAGCCACAGTCCCTGAGGACTTCTAATATATGTCCGTGCACCGTGATTTTTAACATAGATGAAAGAAATTGAATACACTTTATAAATGTTCTACTTCAGGCTATTCTGGTGGTAGTGTAAAAGTTGTTATATTAGTCTTAAAATACATCCACAGGATTTATTTATGATAAGATTGGCTGTGGATCTATTCTTGAACTACATTTCTGTGGCCCAGACATTACACCACAATATGAAGCTGTCTCCATTAGAAAGTCCTTTGAAAAAAATTGAGTTTAAGTTCATAAATTATGCAAAAGAGCTGGCTATGTTTGCTGCTACATGACAAAACTACCTTTCCACAGGACTCCAAAGGGCACCAGGCCAACTGAAAGAACAAAGTCAATCAAAGCTAGACACAGTGTTCAGTTAGTATGCCAGCTTCAGTACTCTTTCTGCACCTTATCCTGCTTCTCCATCCTCATGAATTTCCTTCCTTTGTTTTAGGAATGGTAAGAGCTTCCAGTTTCCTTCACTACTTTGCCCTATCAAAACAAGGAAAGATTTATTAAGTGGGTATATGCATTTGTTAAATGGCTGACACATGACATTGCTAAAACACAGTCAAACAAAACATTACCTCATCTAGACATTTGCATTTTTCACATTAAGTTGTAAAGGGAAAGATTTCTTCTAGTAAAGGAAATTGGTATGTGCAAGTACATAAGGAAATATGGGGAGAGAATGAGCAGAGGGACCCTAATAATAGGTTTTCTTTTGTTAAACCTGAAGGCAAACCTAATGAAATCCTTTTGAGATTTGGAAATGAGAATGAGAGGAATTGGCAAACTTCGCTTTCTTCTCCTCCTTATGCTATCTCTCCCAGAGCAGAAGGTACCAGCGTATTGATCACCATCATCATCATCATCTTCATCATCACTATCATCCTAATGTATGTGTCCCTTTGTCTGCAGTATCTCCTGAGATCTGAGACTAGCCCCCACCCCACCTCTCCTGACTTAGGTCTGCCTTGGTAACACTGAAATAAATAAAAGCTGCCATTTCTATCCACCAATCATGTGCCAGGACTGTGCCCAGTATTTTACAGGCCTGATCTCTCCTCTCCCAGGAGATAGAATTCAGTATTTCCCAAAGGGTGTCTAAAGACAGACTGAATCAAAATTACTTGAGGTGTTTACTTAAAATGCAGATATCTGGACCCTACACAGTTCTACTAAATCACAATCTCTTAGGAATCTTACGCATACTGAATTTCAGGACCAGTTAGATGAAAGGATCAGCTCAGTTTTATAGCTCAGAGGAAACAGAAGTTAAGTAATCTACCCATGGTCACCTGGCTACTAAGTTGTAAGGGTCTGGCTCTATAATCTCTGCCCTAAAATTGTAAGCAGTCCTGCACCTAACACTGCATTACTGAAGATTCTAAGCATTACAGGAGCTATTTTCTTCAGACAGTTATCCTACCCCAACCAGGGCCAAATTATGTAATGTTTGAGTATATGAACACCACTATCCAGTTGCCTGGGTTCAAATCTTGGCCTCAACCTTTATCAGCTATGTGATCCTTTACTTAACCTTGCTGTATCTCAGTTCTTCTATCTACAAAATGAGGATAATAGTACCTACTACTACAGGAAAAATGCTTAGAACAATGCCTGATATAAGTTACTCAACGTGTTAGGTAGAAGTATTTCCTGTTTAAGCTTAACTCTAACTTAACCCAACGAAACCCTAACCAGATAGCACCTCTAAGCCAAGGCATATTTTATTCTTTTTTGTTTTCTTGACTTTTTAGTTTATATTTAACTTTTTAAAAAAATGCTACAGCTCTCATCAAGCTGATTACAGGAAAGGGTTGCTCTTATATTAATTCTACCCTTGTGACTCTGACTAAGGGGATGATTTGATATTTATAAACTTGGATAATGTCACCATTGAAAAATGATTAATACCCTCAAAAGCCTGACCTTTATGATAGTGTATGCTAGAAATTTGGGAAGAACTTGAAAACATCAAAATACACAAGATAGCCCATTTATTATTCCCTACCAGCATGTCCCAAAAGGAAAAAAAATAAAAGTTCTCTGATGGAACATTTAGATGATGAATATTATTCTTCTTGGTGTCTTCACTTTACTATTCCACTAGACTCTTAGGCTGAATAAATTGATGTAAACAAGATTTAAGAGATTACTAAATTGTGTGGTTAAAGTTTGAGCATGTGAAAATTCTCACCACATTAAAGGTAAGATGCCTTAATGCTTTTAGCCAGAAGCATTTGAATGTAAAAGGAAAAAAGGTTTGAAGTTAAATTTCAACTAAAGATTGTCTTTCTTAGTTCCTGATTTTTCCACATTAGTACAAGAGTTTTCCTGGAGTATGGCAAGGCCGGATTCTTACTTCAAAACCCAGTCATTTCTGCTACTTTAAAAGTTTGACCATAATTATTTAGAGAAAAGTGTTAAGATTATGCCAACTAAGCAACAGCTGGTGGGTTTTCCAATCTCGTGACCAAAACACCATCTTCTCTTCTAACCAACTCATTTTTGTGAAACTTTGCTGTGACCTATTTATTATTTTTTTAAAGATTTTATTCATCCACTTGACAGAGAGAGACAGATAGAGTGGGAACACAAGCAGGGGGAGAGGGAGAAGCAGGCCTCCCGCGGAGCAGGGAGCCCAATGCGGGACTCGATCCCAGGACCCTGGGACCATGACCCGAGTCAAAGGCAGACGCCCAATGACTGAGCCACCCAGGCACCCACTGTGACCTATTTAAAATAAACTGGGCATGAAGGCAAGCTTTCAAGTTGATTGAGTCTAATCCAATGAATAAACACGAGTTTAATCAAGAGCCACAGTCTTGCTGCTGGATTTACAAGCATCACAGGATGGAACTCTACAAGAACTAAGAATTTCCTAAGGAGATGTTCTACAGTAGAGAGGTAGCCTCCAAGGCCAATCCCTGTACTTCTTTGCAGGTCTCTACTACTCTTTAAGCTGTTACCTCACACCTCTTCACCAGTGACCAAGATGACACTAATCAGTGTTTCATATGAAGCAAAATGACATGAACAAGTTTTGTTTATGTCATTTTAAAGCCTACTTTAAAGCCTAAGGAGGCTAATCTTTTCTTGCTGTCATCACAGTTGTTGACTCTCTAACATCTATTACCTCATATAATCAGCATCAGCCAGTTGTTTGGTAACAGGCATCTAACTTTACCTCACCAATGAGAAGTGAGCAAATATCATGCTGAGGGATTGCAGGGGCCAGTTCTGGTAAAGATGTATCCACTCCTTAAAAAGAAAATTGTATGAGAAAATTCCTCTTCTTCTAGATGTTGTCAAGTCATGAACATCTGAAGATAAAGCTAACAGAATCAGGCAGAGCCCAAAGATCACAGAGAAGCAAAGAAAGTGCCAAGGAATTGATATAATGCACCTGGAGCCCATTCTGGCTCTGCACTTTTCATCATATAATGCATTTACTATTGTTTCAGCCAGTTTGAATAAGAGTTGGTCATTGCTTGAAGGTAAAATCATCCTAATTACAAACTCCTTAGTCTCACAAATTGCTCCAGCTTTGGTTTGCTTATACTCATCCTCTATCTCTATGCTGGGGCAGGAAAACCTAAAGTGTAACTGATCAATTGCTAAAAGCTTAGTGTGGACAAACCTGAGAGAGAAAAACTTGGGCGGGGGGGCGGGGGCAGTCAACAGGAGGCCTCCACACTTATGTGAGTTTTACCTTCTGAAACTATACCAGATTCTCAGAGTAAATAGCAGAGAAAAATCCCTTCAAGTTTCTGGTAGGGGGAGGGAAAAGGGAATCATTTTTAAATACACAGGAACTATTCTTCTTAAAACTTCTGCACTCAGGAGAAACTACATAACCAGAACCTAACCTGTTGGAGTATTATTAGAGCCTAACTGACCTGGGGGAAGGGAAATACATAATTCCAACTCTCTCTAGCCTTCCACATGGGAGGAGGGAAGTATTTAACTCTAGCCATTCTGTCCCACCTAAAGGGGGAAGTGGGGGTGGGAAACAACCAAGAAACACCTGAGAAGTTTACAGTCCGGAGGCATAGGTTCACTAAAAGACCTACCTAATCACAGCACTACAGAACACTTCTCCTTCCCCCATGTCTCACAGCCATATTACTAAAAGCCTATTTATGGCAGTTCCTTTTACCTGGTACAAGCCCAGCTATCAAGAAAATTTTACAAGGCATACTAAAAGGCAAAAAACACAGTTTGAAGAAACAGAAAAAGCATCAAAAGCAGACTCAGGTAGGTATTTATGGTAGGTATTTATAATTATTGGACTGGGAATTTAAAACTGATTAATATGCTAAGGGCTTTAATGAATGGAGTGGACAACATGCAAAAACAGATGAGCAATGGTAAACAGAGAGATAGAAATTCAAGCAAACAAGCAAACAAAACAAAATGCTATAGATTAAAAAAACATAAATGAAGAATGCTTTGGATGCACTTATTAGTTGAGTAGACAAAGCTGAAGAAAAGATCTTTAATCTTGAAAATATTTCAATAGAAACCTCCAAAACTGAGAAGTAGAAAAACAAACCAAAAAAAAGAAAAAAAAACAGAACATACAAGATCTGTGGGACATGGCTACAAAAAAGTACAACATACATGTACTGGGAATACCACAGGAGAAGGAAAGAGAAAGGAACAGAAGAAATGTTTGAACAATAATGACTGAGAATTTTCCCAAATTAATGGCAGACACCAAAGCACAGGTCCAGGAAGCTCAGAGAAGAAAAGACAAGATAAAAAAAAAAAAAAAGACAAGAAAAAAAGGAACAAACAAAAAAGGTACACCTAGGCATATGAAACTATAGAAAATCAATGATAAAAAAATCCTGAAAGAAGACAAAACATTTTACCTATAGAAAAGCAAAGATAAGAATTACATCCAAATTCCCTTCCAAAACCATGCAAGCAAGAGTGGAATGAAATATTTAAAGAATTGAGATGAAAAAATAAAAAGCACTAACATAGAATTCTGTACTCCATGAAATTATCCTTCATAAGTGAAGGAGCAATGAAGACTTTCTCAGACAAATAAAATTGAGGGAATTTGTTACCAGTAGACTTGCCTGACAAGAAATGTTAAAAGAAGTTCTTTAGAGAAAAGGAAAACAATATAAGTCAAAAACTTCAGTATACATAAAGGAAGAGTACTGAAGAAAGAATAAGTGAAGGTAAAAAATAAGTGAATAAATAAAAAAATAGTGAAGGCTGCTCTTTTTGAAGTTAATATAGCTACTCTTGATCTCTTTTTTCTTATTTTTCTTATTCTTAATTGACGTAACAGATAATTAGTTCAAGATAATAAAAATTTATTTTTTTTCTTTTTCTTATTCTTAATTGATGTAACAGATAATTAGTTCTTATTCTTTTTCTTTTTCTTATTTATTTTTCTTATTTTTCTTATTCTTAATTGACGTAACAGATAATTAGTTCAAGATAATAAAAATAATGTATTTGATTACATATGCTAAATAATATATATACACACACACACATACTTATGAAATAAATAGAAATTATACAAGTAATTGGGAGGAGGAATAAAGATTATTTTGTTATTATAAGTGTTATCACACTACCCATAAAATGATATAGTGTTATTTGAAGGTGGACTTGGATTAGTTGTAAATGTATATTGCAAACTCTAGGGCAACCACTAAAAAAAGTAAAAACAGAAGTATAACTGATATGCTAAGAAATGAGAAAAAAGCAGAATCACAGAAAATGCTCAAAATCACATAAGGCAAAACTAGTGGAAGACAAAGTAGAAACAAAGAACAAAGGCAACAAATAGAAAACAATGACAAATATAGAAGATATTAATGTAATCATATCAATAATCTCTTTGAATGTCAATGATCTAAATTCACCAATTAAAAGACAGAGATTGTCAGGATAGATCAAAAAAACAAGACCCAACTGTATGTTGTCTACAAGAAACATACTTTACACAAAAAGACACATATAGATTAAAAATAAATTGATGGGGAAAGATAAACCATGCTAACACTAATTAAAAGAGATCAAGAATAGCTATATTAACTTCAGACAGAGCAGCCTTCAGAGCAAGGAAAGTTATCAGGGATAAAAAGTGTCATTACATAATGATAAAGGGGTCAATTCTTCAAGAAGACATAATAACCCTTAACATGAATGTACTTAATAACAGAGTGTCAAAATATATGAAGCAAAAACCAACAGAAGTGCAAGGGGAAACAGATTAATCTACTATTATAGCTGGGGACTCCAACACCGCATTATCAGAAATGGACAGATCCAGTGGGCAGAAAATTAGCAAGGACATAGTTGAACTAAACATTAATCAACTTGATATAACGGACATGTACAGACTACTTATTCATCCAGCAACAGCAAATGACATATTCTTCTCAAGTTCATATAGAACATTCACCAAGATAAACCACATTCTGGGCCATAAAATACCCCTTAACAATTTTAAAAGAATGGAAATCATATGATCTCTACTCTCAGACCACAACGGTATTAAGCTAAAACAGAAATCAGTTACAGAAAAATAATCAATAACAGAAAGGTATAATCAATAACAGAAAGATAGTTGGAAAATACCAAAATACTTGGGAGTTAAACAAAACATTTCTAAATAACATATAGGTCAATGGAGAAGTCTTAAGAGAAATTTAAAAATATTTTGAACTAAATAAAAATTAAAATACCAAGTGTTGCTGAGGATGTGGAGTAACAAGAACTCTCATTCCCTGCTGGTGGGAATGCAATATGGTACAGCCACTCTGGAAAGGAGTTTGGCAGTTTCTTACAAGACCAAACATACTCTTACCATACAATGCAGCAGTTACGCTCCTTGGTAGTTACCCAAAGGAGCTGCAAACTTACAACCACACAAAAACCTGCACATGGATGTTTATAGAAGCTTTATTCATATTTGCCCAAACTTGGAAGCAACCAAAAAGTCCTTCAGTAGATGAATGAACAAAGTGTGATACATTCAGACAATGAAATATTATCCAGTGCCAAAATAAATAAGCTATTAAGCTATTAAAAGACATAGAAGAAACTTAAATGCATATTATTAAGCGAAAGAAGCCAATCTGAAAAGACTTCTGAGTACTGTGTGATTCCAATCATATGACATTCTGGAAAAGACAAAATTATGGCAATAGCAAAAAGATCAGTGGTTGCCAGGGGGTGGGCGGAAGAGGAGAGATGAATAGGTGGAGCACAGAGGATATTTAGGGCAGTGAAAATATTCTGTATCATGGTAGATACATGTCATTATATATTTATCCAAATCCATAGGATACACAACACCAGGAAAGAATTATAATATAAACCATGGACTTTGTGTGATGACGATTTATCAGTATAGGTGCATCAAAGGTAATAAATTTTCCAGTCTGGTGGGGAATGTTGATAATAGGAAGTTTGCATGTGTGGGGACAGAAGATATATGGAAAATCTCTGTAGCTTCTACCCAATTTTGTTGTGAATCTAAAACTTTTAAAAATGAAGTACATTTTTTTAAAAAATATTTCTAATGTAGGTTTGCAATTCCTTATCCATAATTACAAAATCAAAAGAGCTCTAAAAACCAAACGTTTTAAAATAGTTTTTCTATGGCACAATCTGATCTGAATTAACATGAGGCTATTTATGGTAACTTTGTGTGAATGTATTTTACTGCAGAAATACTAATGTAATTTGATTTGGGAGTGCTGGAGATATTAAGATACAGTATATCCACCTTCCTTCTCTTTTGAAGTCTAAAGAATTCTGAATTCCAAAATACATCTGACTCCAAGGGTTTCAGAGAAGCAATTATTGGTCTATATCATAATTAGTATTTACTGAAGACTTAAAATATTCTAGGAGCTATTCTAAGAACTTTATATTTGTTAAACCATTTGATCCAATTAGTATAATTGTGGTGGTTCCAAAACTAGGACATCTCTAAAAGGGTATACAATCCAAGAAAGCTTGAAGAAAAAAAGAATACCAATGATTTTGTGTACACCAGGCCTTTGGAGAACTTGGACCATTGTCTCCAGGACACCTAGCAGAACTTAGGTCTCAAGGATCCACCTTTAGAAAAGATGTGCTTCAGCTCCCCTGTTGCATGTAGGGACACGTTGCAAAATCTTTAATCTAGATATTCATTGACTGAAGCTCTGAGAAGAAAGGAAAGATCTTTCCCTACACTAGGTCATTTTTTTTTCAGCAACCAGCAAATATACAGTAGGACTATGAAAATCACTTATGGAAAATGAAAATTTTATCTGATGAGAGGATTTAACTTTTCCACATTTAACTTTTCCACAGAGTAATGAATATTTATTGGTTTCTAACAATGAATGATTAAGGAAAGAATCTATAATTAATACTGTAATCCTTTTCTTTAGTTATCCACTTCCTGCTGCATAGAAGTAAATCAAATCAATGGGAAATTGATTTTTCATGCTAGACTTGAATAGTAAAATATCACCAGTTAACCTAATCTCCCTTATTACTTTCTATGCCTCCATTATGAAGAAAAGGCAGGCTAAATAGGCCTCAATTAGATGACATATCATCATATTACGTTGATTACAAGCTTACAAGTTTGACTTCTATCACCCACATGTCCTCTAATTTCAAGAGCTATGCAAATAAAGATAAATTTAAAAGCAACAAAAAGAAGAGCCACTCCCCCTTTCTAACATAATATAAAAGATGAGGCAATTTATCATAACTGAGGGAGGAGGCAGTACAGTCCTATTCATCTAATTCTCTAGAACTTTTTGAAAAAAGTTCAAGATGGAATTCATCTTTGTTATATAGTCCTTAATAGTGATTTGTAGAAGTAAAGCTTCTTTTATCTGGGCACATCAGACTAATTTATGCACAGGAACCATAATGAAAGACAGAATTTTCACTTAATCCATCTAGATGCAATCTCAAAATTACTGACTATTGACCCTATGCCTCCATTTATTCACTAATTAATTCGCTTGGTATAAACCATATTTCCAGGTTCTGGAAATGTCTATGCAAGAGACAAGGATATCATGTCATTGAATTCAATTCTGGAAAATCATTAAGAGCCTTTGGAAAGCAAAGCAAATGTTTGACCTATTGTCTGAGTTGAATTTTTTCAGAAGCAGACCCTGAGATTAGAATTTATGTGCAAGGAAGTGCTCTCAGAAAAACACTGGTAAGGAAGAGGGAGAAGAATAAAGAATAAAAGGAAACCAGGGAGACTTTGATTATAGCAAATTCCTAGGAGGGCAGTATCTGCCTGATTCCTCAAGAGATTTCTGGAGTGTAAGTTATAGCCTCAAAGGTGTTGTGCCCCCAAGACAAGAGACTGGACCTTCATCTCCCAATGAGATCACTCATTAGACAAGCATCACTCTAGGGGATCATAAACTTCCAGGCCCTTCCAGTTCTCTGTGCCTGTGAACAAAGCTGCTCCAATAGCCTGAGGACAGTCCTTTGAGGAAGACTGGAGGCTCAAGAGTTGAAAGCAAAAGCACATTAAAGCTGTTTCAGAGGTACAGGTCTGTGATTCAACAGTTTTGCACAATTCACAGCGCTCACCATAGCACATACCCTCCCCAATGTCTATCACCCAGCCACCCCATTCCTCCCACCCCCCACCACTCCAGCAACCCTCAGTTTGTTTCCTGAGATTAAGAATTCCTCGTATCAGTGAGGTCATATGATACATGTCTTTCTCTGACTGACTTATTTCGCTTAGCATAACACCCTCCAGTTCCACCCATGTCGTTGCAAATGGCAAGATCTCATTCCTTTTGATGGCTGCATAATATTCCATTATATATATATATATATATATATATATATATATATATATACACACACACATATATGTATATATATATACACCACATCTTCTTTATCCATTCATCTGTCGACGGACATCTTGGTTCCTTCCACAGTTTGGCTATTGTGGACATTGCTGCTATAAACATTGGGGTGCACATACCCCTTTGGATCCCTACATTTGTATCTTTAGGGTAAATACCCAGTAGTACAATTGCTGGATTATATGGTAGCTCTATTTTCAACTTTTGAGGAACCTCCATACTGTTTTCCAGAATGGCTGACCAGCTTGCATTCCCAGATCTGTATCTCTGAAACAAATAATATATTATATGTTAAAAAAAAAAAAAAGATAGCAGGAGGGGAAGAATGAAGGGGGGGAGATCAGAGGGGGAGACGAACCATGAGAGACGATGGACTCTGAGAAACAAACTGAGGGTTCTAGAGGGGAGGGGAGGTGGGGGATGGGTTAGCCTGGGGATGGGTATTAAAGAGGGCACGTTCTGCATGGAGCACTGGGTGTTATGCACAAACAATGAATCATGGATCACTACATCAAAAACTAATGATGTAATGTATGGTGATTAACATAATAAAAAAAGCACATTAAAGCTAGAAGAGAGTCGCACAGAAGAACTAAAAGGAGTCTGAGAGTATGTGTGTGAACAGTGGCAATGTCCACTATCAAGATAGGTGGGAAACAACTTGAAAAAAACATTTCCCATGTAATTACCCCAAAAAACATGGGTTGAGTGAGGTATAAGTTAGAATTCAATTATAAAGAGCAAAACCACATTGCTTCTTGCAGAAAGGTATCTAATACAGAGATTTAGGTCTTTACACCACCACTGGAAGACCTAGAAGAGCAGTTGTAGGGTGGGCTTCCAGGAATAGTTCCCAGTAGGAAGGCCCTACAGGGAAGAGCCTCTAGCTCAACCAGTCAAAAAGCAGAGAAATGAAAACAATTGCAGTTGTTGCGCCACAAACACCTCTCAGCTGCCATCTAGGGAAGTGCTGAGGCAGCTGTCAGTTGCGGAGCTGCACTGCATCTGCTTGGTCCACCCCAGCAAAATATGAGTAAATGAATAAATGAATGAATCGAGGGGCACCTGGGTGGCTCAGTCATTAAGTGTCTCCCTTCGGCTCAGGTCATGATCCCAGGGTCCTGGGATCGAGCCCCGCACGGGGCTCCCCGCTCCGCGGGAAGCCTGCTTCTCCCTCTCCCACTCCCCCTGTTTGTGTTCCCTCTCTCGCTGTGTCTCTGTCAAATAAATAAAATTTTTTTAAAAAATTAAAAAAATGAATCGATTGATTAAAGTATTTTGAGGTTTTTTTTTTAATCACCAAAACAGAATATCTTATAAGATTTCTATGTTTAAATAGGATCCTGGGAAAATCATCTAATGCCAAATACAGAAAAATATTTTGCTCTGTGTGGAAAATAAGCAGCTTTGTTTTATAGCAATCTCCTGGTTTGGTTTGGTTTGACTTCACCAGTTTCTCCCAATCCCCAGCCCCCACCCCTGGCAATCACCAATCTCTGAATCTTTGAACTTGGTTTAAAAAATTTTTTAATTCCACATGTAAGAGAGACCATATGGATGTCTGATTTATTTCACTTAACATAATGCCCTCAAGGTCCATCCATATTGTCACAGATGGGAAGATTTCCTTTTTTATAGCTGAATGATATCAGAGTGTGTGTGTGTGTCTGTGTGTTGTACCACAATTTCCTGATCCATTCATCCATCAATGGACACTTAGGGTTTTCTTCCATATCTCAGCTATTGTAAATAATATTGCAACAAACATAAGGGAATGAATATCTTTCCGAGTTAGTGTTATTTTTTTAAGACTTTGACAGAATGAGAGAGCACAAGAAGGGGTGGGGGAGGGGGAGTAGCAGGCTCCCTGCTGAGCAGGGAGTCCAATGTGGGGCTCGATCCCAGGATCCTGGGATCACAACCTGAGCCAAAGGCAGGTGCTTAACCAACTGAGCCACCCAGGTGCCCATAATGTTATGTTCTTTGGACAAACACCCAGAAGTTGAATGCTGGATCATATGGTAGTCCTATTTTTAATTTTTTGAGGAACCTCTACATTCTTTTCCATAGTGGCTGCACCAATTTACCTTCCTACCAACAGTGCATGAGACTTCCCTTTTCTCCACATCCTCACCAACACTTGTTATTTCTTGTCTTTTTGATAATGGCCATTCTAACAGGTGTGAGGTGATATCTCACTGTGGTTTTGATTTACATTTCCCTGATGATTAATAATGTTGAGCATCTTTTCGTGTTGCTCAACCAATTGGTCATCTGTATGTCTTCTTTGGAAAAATGTCTACTCAGATCTTCTGCCACTTTTTAATTGGACTGTGTTTTTGATATTGAGTTGTAGGAATTCTTTATATATCTTGGATATTAGCACCTTATCAGATATTTGTAAATATTTTCTCCCATTCACTGGGTTGCTTTTTCATTTTGTTTATGGTTTCCTTCACTGTGCAAAACCTTTTTAGTTTGATGTAGTCACCCTTATTTTTCTTTTTGTTGCTTTTGTTTTTGGTGTCAGAGTCTCAAAATCATTGCCAAGACCAATGTCAAAGAGAGCTTGTTGCCTACCTATGTTTTCTTCTAGATTTATGGTATCAGCTCCTTTGACTTTTCAGTGCTCTAAGACTATAATTCTGAATGTAACATGGAATCCACCTTGGATAATGTGCATGCCTTTCATTGTCTTCATCATTGTAGTTGGATAGCTTTTCTCAACTATGTTTCTCAAACTTCTAAGTTCATGATGATGTTCCTGGGAGCTGTTTCAAAGTGTAGTAGCAATTGCTTCAATCTTTACATATGGAAATCAATTAAAAAAATCCATTTCTTTGCATTTAAAACTTTACAGTTTAAAAGCTTCCAAATATATCAGTAATGAGCATGATAGCAATCAGTGATGATCAGATGAGAAAGTTTATGATTCAGCAAAACACTGTTTGCCACCAGGAAAGGTTTGAATGCTAAGGATTTTCATTGGTTCCAGCACTAGGATCTCCACATGCTCCAAGGTCTCCTCAGTTCATTATTATGTATCAAATGAGCAGGCTCTAAAATATCCATCTAAAAGATTATCTTCATGAGAAGTTACTGGAAGTGAAAAGATTTTTAGAATTCTAGGAGTATTATTTTAAGAAAAATCTATCTTTTTCCAGATTGGATTTAAATGACATCATCTTCTAAAATGCTTTCTAAAATTTTGTTCTCATTAAGACATTCTTTATATAACATTATTTCCAATTTTCTTCTTCCTACATTAAACAAACTGATCCCAAATTGACTACAATTATATTTGCTGCTACAAATAGGTCTAAAAAATACATTTCCTATTAGATTTTACTTCATTATGAGAAATTCATTTATGAATTTGCATTTTTATTAAAATTATACATGCACACAATAGAAATTTAAAAACAAAAAATGCCCAGAAAAAAATAAATCACCCAAATCTCATTATCCATAAATAACCACAAATAACATTTCAGTGAATGTCTTCCAAAAGAGAAGGATACAATTTTACATAAATGGAATCATGCTGAGAGCATTTTTCACTTGTTTTTTTCCACTCAACACTATGCCACAAACATCTCTCCATGTCAATAAATACTGAGCTATATCAAGTTTAATGGCTTCAGAATTTTATTGCATTTATGTGCAATAACTTACTTAATCAGTCTCCTATTGATAGATGTCTGGGATGCTTCCAATTTTTGTACATTAGAAACAGATTTATAAGAAATGTTCATATGCCTACATCTTTTCATTCTTATGTGACATCTCCTTAGAGCAAATGCCTAGAAGTGGGAGTGCTGGGTCAGAGTCTGATATTTTATGAGTTGTTAAATAGTGTTCCAGAATGGACCATGGATTTACAGCATGCTTCCTCCCATTCAGTGCACAACCCTAAAAGTAACTTTAAAAAAATAATTTCATTCCTTGAGGAATCTAGAGACATTTTTCTTTATTTTCCCAGATGCATTTCTCTTTATTAAAAAAAAACCACAGGAGGCTCCAAGAACTGAAATAAATAATTTCCACAAAACTTGTTCTCAAGTTTTAATTTTATGAGAGTTGTAAGATAATGTATTTAAGTCTCAAGAAAAGTAAAAGTTGATTGTTTTTCTCACTGGCATTTAAAACTCTTGTTACATAGAAAAGATTTAAAGGGTATTCATTCTGAAAATATCCATTTTTCTGTTAAACTGAAAAATGGATATAAAATACAGCAATAGTAATTTTAGAAAAATATATAAATCACCAGATATTACTATTCAGGACAAAATCTGCTTTATTAAAGCAAAGAATAGGGAAGAAATTTCCATTTTTAGTGACAAAATTGAAAGTGATTCTGTCATCCCATTTAAGTTTAATTGAGATAGGAATTTTGCTGTATTTAAACAAAGACCCTGAAACTTAATAATTCATCAAGTTAGAAAGCGTAGGCCCAGAGGGTTTGGAATGGGGAAGATCCTATTTGTGGGAAGAGTAAATAAGAAAGCTTTATTTGCCCTCTAGATATGAAAGACAGATTTATCTTCTACTTATAAGACTGACTTAGAGATAAAATTAATGATTGCTCCTCACTGCTGGACATCTATTAGTGTCACCCAGATCTGATATCTGGTGTATCCGGGGATCCATATTCTCTAGGAAAATGGTTCACGGCCAATGTTGGTGAGGTTTGCAATGTCTCCATTTCTTCTGAAGGCCAAGAGTGAACATGCACACTAATTGACTCTGTGAGGTTCATAGGAAGATGGCTGCTTTGGGAAAATAATTCTACAAACAGGCATCAAAACCATTAATTTATTTTCCTTTACTATAAAAATTCATAAGCACTCTCTCTTCCTTTGCCCTGTTATACATATGTCATTTTTACTCTATTTTCCTGCTTAAATTAAATTTCTATTATTCATTTCTATCATTTCAATATATATTTATTAGAATACCTACTATAGGTCAGAAATAGTTTCAACCACTGAGGATGTAGCAGTCAATATAACACATTCTCTTTCCTAAAAAAGCTTAAATTCTATTGGAGAGGCAGACAATCATCAAATGAACATGTGGTGATGTCAGTTTCTCATGGAAAAATAAAGAGGGACAGAGGATAACAAGGAGGGGTGACAGGGAGGGCTACATCAGATACCATGGTCAAGGGGAGCCTCTCTGAAGAGGTGATATTTGAGCAGAGGCCAGGAAATGAGGAGCAAGTCATAGAGCTATGTGGAGGAAGTGAGTAACGTTCCAGGGAAAGTGGGCAGGAGGTAAGATGAGAAGCTGTAGGTGAGTTAAAAGAATTATTCTGACTGCTATGTAGAGGAACGATTTACTTACCTGAAGAAGACTGTTGGATGAGCAGGACTGGAAGAAGAAATCAAGAAATCGAGGGCTTGGGGTTAAATATGTTGAATTTGAGACATCCAGGTAGAGATGTCAAGTAGGCAGTTTGATATATACTTAGGAAGTATATCTATCATACATGGAGATGTCCAGATGAAACATCTAAAGAAGTGTATCATAAAATGAATCATTATGCCTCAGGACTGGATGAATCCTTTTATTACCCCAAATACCCAACAGATGCTTGAATCTCCTCTGTAATATTCCTGCCCATCGATTATGTAGCCTAATTCAAACCCTTCTAGTAATGGGTACTTCATTATCCCCACCATCATGAAGCAGCCCCCTCCATGCCAAGACAATTTTTTTTCAATACGTGCCCTCTTTAATACCCATCACCAGGAAGACAATTTTGACCAGTAGAAAATTCTTCTTGATAATAAAAATTAGTCTGTAAATTCTACCCACCAGTCCTAGCTCCATCCCTTAGAAGCCCATAAAATGTGTCTAGGCAAACTAGCATCTGACCAAAGATAGAGAAAAGACATTTCAACTTTTTGTGAGAAAGAACTATTCAAGTTTTAAATCTACTCTCAATATAGACTTGGCATCTCAAAAAGCAATGATGTTTACAGAGTACGGTAATTTAGGGAGAGTTTGGATATAGATTCAGAAGATTCATGCGTCAGCTAGGTTTCTGAGATCCCTTCTGAGGTGGAGGTTCTAAATCAAATAGAGTAAATTATTTGTAGAATGTTAAGAAAATATATCATAAGCTATATTTAATATTACTTTGGATGGATGGATCACTCTATCTGGAAGTGTGGTATGCTTACTTGACAAAGCTCAACTCCATATGTTGAACTCTATTTTTATCATTGACAAATTTTGAAGTCAGAAATAATATCAGCAGTCTGGTCCCCTCCAGAGACATAATCTCTTTACGAGCTGTGTTCCAGCAGTAGACATCTGGAGGGAGGAATTAATTCTCCAGCTTGGCTCCTATTTCAAAGTGGTCATTCCTACAGGAAGGGGGAGGAGAGGATTCTGCCTCCTACTGAGGCAACATAGGGCCTTAAAGGGTTAACCTAAATCAAAACTAAACACACTTCCAATGGGACGAGTGTAAAAAATTCTATAGCAAGCTCAATCTTGCACATTTGCACTAAAGTATTTCAGCTTTATCTCTAAGTTTAAACTTCAAGTGGTTTATGGTTCATGCCAAAATAATCCATTCGTTCTTTCACAAATTTAACAGAATCAATGGGAATACAATTTATGTACGCCTCCAGAGTTTTAGAAGTTTGCCAAATTCAGAAAAATAGAATTCTAGTTCAAAAGTACAGAGGTAATGGGCCTCAAATAAGTGCTTCAACCTGCTTGTTTTCAGTGGACTATGAAGTGCCTACATTCATTTATTCATTCAGCAAACACTATGGGGTGTTACAGGGCCAGACACTGAGAAATTCATTTTCTACCTCATCAAAGGAAAAAATAGGCTGCAGAAGAGAATGATGGTGTAAAAAAAAAAAAAAGAAAGAAAGAAAGAAAATGAAGAAACTGGTGGCCTAGTAATTATTGATATCAACTCAGAACCATAAAAGGATCATATGCAAGACAATCCAACCGTGGGAACAGAATACACTATTAGGAATTAATTTTTCCACTATTACAGATGAAATGTAAGCAAACTTGCTCCAGTGTTTAATGTTCTGAAATATGCTGACATTTTTTTCTAACGCTACATTTTATGCAACACTCACATGGCACCTGGGGAGCTGGTTATTTTAAAATGTAAACAGGTATTTATACACTTGCATCCCTACATCTTATTCTGGACTCATAAAAGGCTCAGTCTGAAAAGTACTTAGCCAGGTGGCAAAATAATTTCAATTTTTCTGCACATTATTTCTTCCTCTTTAAATACAGGTTTTAAACCAAAGTGGGAATGGGAGAGAAGACCGATGGGAATCATAAGGTGATGTTGCTCTCACAGTTTGGAAAGCACAGCAGCTGTTGCAGCAAATTCCACCACCCCGCACCCCTTGTACCACCCTAAATCTACAAGTCCTGGCAAGGCTTCAGACTGAGTCACAATCCCTTTGGCGAATCAGAAGGTCATGTGGCTCCAATAACCGCATAACTGCCCTGTATGGAGATACTTGGGCTTTTTGAACTACCAGTATCAGAAATAGCTATAATTTCTTAAATTTCATTTTTATCCACAGGGAAAAGAGAACCAGTCAAAGACAACAGAAAGAATTTAAAGGAGGGTTTTGTTTATCCTGGGACTTCAAAAGAGAAACCTGAAGAAAACATTTCAAAGGCATCCTTGCCAGGAAGTCGCCCTTTGTCCAGAAGGCTGAGGGAAGAGGGCCTCTGTGTTGGTCCTTATCAAAATACACTACCCTTGTTGACAAAAATCCCCATGAGGCCACAGCTTGAATTATGTCCTCACTGGACCCCTACACACCCAACCAAAAAAGGGAAGAGGAAGGAACATTAATAATGGCTCTCTGGATTTGGGATTTCATCTCTTTTTCTTTTTGTTTAAGCCCCAGGACACTTTATCAAAAGAAATCATGCCAGGAAGTTCAAACTGTAAAACAAATAAAAGGCCATATGTAGAGGTCCTTTCCACCTCGAAGACGGTAGTGAGAGGGAGGGCCTAGGTAGCTGACTCTGTACTTGTTCCCACCCTCTGAGTTGTGTCTTAAAAATAATCATCGTCCGAGGAAAGCCAAAGGGACAGGACTCGGGCCCCAATACAAACTCAAACACAGCAACCCTGCCTTTGTCTGCTTTATGTATTTACATTTTGGATTAAGACAGCATTTGTTATATACAACTGATGAATCACTGAACTCTGCCTCTGAAACTAATACGCTGTATGTTAATTTAAATAAAATTTTTACAATTTTTAAAAACACAATCATCCTCATTATTTTAATTTAGATCAGATAGGCAAGGTTTCCCCCATTTTGCTACATGTGATGTCAAACCTAATCATAATGTCCAGGTTAGTCCTGATTTTAGCCCACAGCATGACAGATTTGTTCTCTGGTGCAGCAAATAAAAGTGGGACAAAATTATAGTTAGATTTCTTGACTGAAAACTATACAAACACATTGTGCTTTAAGTGACAAAAAAAAAAAAAAAAGGTGGAAGAAAGGGTTCTTTCCCACTAAACTAGCATAGTAAGTTGATTCTGGAGACATTAAGTTCATGACTTCTGGACTCCTAATGCCTTGGTTGGAATCCAGCCTCTCTACTTGCTATCTGCATAAAATTGTTAACCCTTTCAAAGACCATTATAGCCAGCTATAAAATGTGGATGGTAACAGTGCTCACTTCACAGAGCTATTATGAGCGTTAAATGAGTAAGTGCTCAACAAATCGCTGTTACTACTATGAACAAATGGTCATGTCGCATGCTGCCCCAGGGCTATGGCACCAGTATAAGTGGTGATTCAGCTCTAGCACAACAACTGGTATGGAGATGGCTCTGATGAATAATAGACAACTTTGGCACAGAAACTTCAAGAACCAAAACTCTGACAGCCTTCTGGCCTCCCACCCACCATCAGACCCTATGCTTCCCACCACAGCAGGATGCAGTGCTTGATGGTGGGGATTCTAGTGGTAGTGAAGAACTCCTTCACACAGCTTTGAGGGCACTAGAGGCCTCTTGACTCAGGCAAGGCAAGGTGTCTGAGACAGTCAAGAGTTCCGTATGTTGAAAGAACAGCAAAATGGCCAGTGTGGCTACAGTGAACAAAGAAAGATGGAAGGAGATGAAGCAAGAGAGTCAACAGGACCAGATCATAGGGTCTTATAGACTCTTCTACAAATTTTGGCTTTTTTTCTGAATGAGATCAAAAGCCACTGCAGGAATCTGAGAAGTGCAAAATCATTAGCTTGGTTGAAGTAAAGGTCTCAGATAAGACTAAGCCAAGTGGGCCATCAGTGCTATGGACCAGGTATCCATACAAGGCCAAATGAAATAGATACACTTTGATCTTGTTAGTCAAGCAAACTACAAACAGGTTACTCATTGTAATCTCAAGGTAGATTTTACAGGTATTTTATAGTACTCAAACTGATGGTAGGAATCATTAGAAGTATCTAGATAATTGTCAAACCTCCTTTAGATGCCATGTTGCTATAATCTTATTTACTGAGTTATCGAGTTGTGAAATACAGGTTAAGCATAAGAGCCACAAAGTCTAGTTCAAATCTGAAGCAACTAGCAGTTGGTGTTATACCATCTGTGGGACACTGAAAGTGCTAATCCACAATGGAATAGTCCACATTTTATGAAATCAGAAACAAGGAAAAACTCAAATATGTTAGGAAACATTCAGTGACAACCACTCCCAAAACAGAGACTGTGTATATGTACCTCAAATTTATAATAGGCTCAAGCCCTCTGAAAGACAGGGTGCCTCTCCACAGTAAATATCTGCTGAATAAGTTTTATTTTCATTTTAACGTAACGTGTCAGTATTTCCTATTCTCTGGATCTCAAGCCAATCCCATCAATCATCTTTAAGGCTAGCTCTGTCATAAACACCCCAATGAGCTAAGGTAATATTTTGCAAGAACAGGCAGTTACATGCCCCTTTACTCTCTTTGTTGTAGGAATCTGTTCCAATATCTGGTCACTCCATCCAAGAGATGACCTACAGAGTAAATGCTCAATTGAGGATTAATATATCTGGAATATTCACAGCACCTCGTGTGTTAAAACATCAAGTGAAACATCTATAAAAGTGCTTATTTCGATTAGAACATTGTTATTTCTTCATAGTGGTTCCTAACCAATAACAATAGGAGTCATGGAATTAGGCTTTTCAAAACTGAGCCTTCAAGGTTATCTGACCTGCTGCCTTCCTGGATAAGGAAATCAAAGTCCAAAGAGGCTGGGGAATTTCTCCTGGGTTACCAAGCAAGTGAGTTGAAAACTACAACTATAATTCATATTCCATGACTTCTAGCTCAGGGTCTCTTCCACCTCATATGCTTCCACCCAAGCTGTGTTAATCAGTCAAGGTAATATGGTAGCAAGCAACAGAAACCATCTTGGCAGAAATAAGTACAAAGGGAAAGATTAGTTGAAGGGATACAAGGGGACTACAAATTGGAAGGAAGAGATGAAAAACCAGTCTTGAAATAGAACCAGGTGACTCTTGGCAGCAGGAACTGCTGTCAACCTTGCCCAGATGGTACCATTGCCATTCAGAAGCTCCAATACTTTCAACTTTGTATAATTGAATGATTACGCAAAGTTGCACGAGACTCTAATAATATCATGTGCCTACCCCTTGGTGGTTCTTGAGTAATAAGAAAAAAAGGTCTGATAGAAGGAACCTACAGGAATCATGTTACAGTCCATAATAGCAGAACAAATACCTGGGTTTACCACCATACTGAGACAGTACATGATAGAAAGTATTAAGTCCCCTAAATACAATAAGAGTGCAAATAGGAAGGGGTATTGGTGCCAAGTGGTCAACAACTGATAAATGTCTACTACAAAGTGAAATACATACATGACAGCTTGCACAACCTAAAAAATGTGATAGTTAAGCACAATGTTCTTCTAGGTTGATAAAATTGTATATCAATTCTATGAGTGATATGAATAGTTCAGGAGTGATTTATTGGCTGATACTATGTTGAATTAGAAATATGGTTAAAACACTTAAATTGCTTAATTTTCATAACTCTAGGGCATAAATGGAAGAAATATTGGTAAATTTATAGCCTCTGGTAACTATTTCAACTACTTAAGAGAATTTAGTCATTGCTAACATCTCAAAACAGTAACTGTTTTGAAGATTTACTGATAAAATTAGTAATAGATGGTTACCTAAAAGTGAGTAGATGTGGAATTATAATGGTCTGTGGAGGGAATTAATTCATAAAACAAGTGGACTTGATCTCAGCTGTCAAGATACCTGTTTGATTGCTAAAAATTCCATTAATGTTACTATGATTCAATTCAGCAAATTTTTATTGAATCCTTACTTTTTGGCAGACATTAATACAACTTGGAATAAAGCCTGATCCTTGCCCTCAAAAACATTATACATTTGTGGTAAAGGCAAAAAAAGAATAAATGATAGAAATGTATTTCACCACTTTCATGGGTAAGTGGGAAAGTTCCAGGTTTTATCTATAACCACCACTGCCCCGTTGGGGGCTGAGGTTCACAGTCCCTACTGCCGCACTTCCAAAGGTCCTGAGATTTTGAGATGGTGGTTGGCTCACTTGGATCAATTGACTGGGTATTGAGCAAAGTCTTGTGCAGATGGATATCACTCAGGCAGATGATCAATAAGTGATTTGCTGGTTCTGACTATTTGATGGGAGAGTCTCTTCCTTATTCCTAGTGTTTCCTTTAATGTCGAGAGAAGCACAATTGATATAACTCTGGGAGAATAAAGTGGGCATGCTTATATCATCTCTCTTTTCCCTCTTGGGAGCAAACCTGCTTATCAGGTTGAGTAACGGTAGTTGCCGAAAACCTCATGGGACAACCCACTATCTCCCAGAGGGAGAGCCTGCCTTCGTCGAGCATTGCCTATGGGGAAAGGAGGTACATCTCTCTCATGTGGGGTTCTGTAACCCATATTCTCTATCTCCAAACTAGGATTTATCAATAAGAAGGGTGATACTGTGGCCCTTGTTTGTTACTTCCTGGTTTTCCTTCTGAATTTGTTCAGGCATATCCCACAACTCCAGATCCCATCTGTCTCTGCCTCCCACCAGGTTATAGTCCCTCATCTCCATCTCTTCTCCACATTAACAGACCCCAGGACTAATGAGGAAAACAGCTAAGGTGATATGCAATCCACACTGGAATGAACCATCTAAGGCTGCTATCTCAGTTCTCACGTGATTCCCTGGTACTGGTGCCAAACAGCACTCACTCTAGTAGATGGTCAAGTGTGGGCAAGCTTGCTCTGGAGACTAACTCCGGACTTGTGTGTGTGAACTCCCCCGGTCTGGTCCCTCATCCTAGATCCCACTATCTCTGTTTCCCACTAGGCTATGCCTCTCCATCTTCCCTCTGTCCCTGACACTCCAGCTCAGGGAATCCTGGTTATTAGTGAGCTCTTCTCTAACTCATCACTTCCATCAAATCTCTCATCTCTACATGGGTACTTCTTATTCGCACAATGCCCAGGCTTTGGAACTCAAAGGTCAACAATCACCTTCTTTTTTGTCTCTGTAGGTCCACTCTATCACCCCTCTCAGACATAAACTGTTCAGCTGGACAAGGGGGGCGGGGTGGAGAATAAATATAGGAAACAAAAAACTGATTTGAAAATATTGTTCTACTCCACAGGTAACTAAGCAATTACAACATGGTGTCAAAACAAGAGTAGTAAGCACAGAGCACCACACTGATGCAAATGAAGGCCAGCTAATTCAGCACAAGGGCATCAAGAAAAGCTTTGAAGACAGCACTCCTGGTCAGGCTTGAAATTGTCAGAATAGAACTGAGTTCTTACAAAGATCTATGCTTTTGTGTGTTTGTGTTGTGGGATTTTAAATATTTGCTTGTTTACTTTTACTTTTTATTTTTTTAAGAGAGAGAGGGAGGATGGGACAGAGCAAGGAAAAGAATCTTAAGCAGGCTCCACACCAGCACAGAGACCGACGTCAGGCTCGATCCCACAACCCTGAGATCATGACCTGGACTGAAATCAAGAGTCAGACGCTTAACCAACTGAGCCACCCAGGTGCCCCTTGTTTACTTTTGACTTAGGAAAATTCAAACCAAAGTAGAAAAATAGTACAAAAGCCCATTATCAAGTGCATTAACTACCAACTCATGGCCAATCTTATTTCATTTAAACCATCTCCCCTTGGCCAAATTATTTTGAAGCAAATTACAGACAAATGGAAGATTTCTAAGATATTATTTCCATACCATCGCCACACATAAAAACCACTGATAATTATTAACATTGTTAATAACCAATCAACATCCAGATTTCCCCCACTGTATCCCTTAAAAACAAAACAAGACAGTTGCTATTCAAATTGGACTCCAAACAAGGTGATTCATACATTGTTTTTGTTTGATATTTATTGTCTCCTTTCATCTATAGTTTCCCCCTTTTTTCCCTTGCAATTCATGTGTCAAAGAAACCAGATTGTTTGTCCTATAGAGTTTCTCACATTCTGAATTTTGATGAATAAATCCCCATGGTGTCTTTTTATATATTCCTCTTTCTCTTCTATTCATTATAAATTAGTTAGACCTAAAGTTGATTTGATAAAATTTTGATTTTTTGACAAAAATATTGTATAGGTGGTATTGTAGACTTCCAATAGGAGTCACCTAATTTTTTATTGCCTCTCTGAGATTAGCAACCATTAAAGATGATTGCTCACATTCATTATTTCATTAAGGGTTCATATTTGCTTTCTAGAGGTTTATAACAAAACCCATAAAGAGAATTCATGCTTCTCAGTGATTGGGGGGCTGGAGGAATAGTATTTATTAACCTACATTCTCTAGCACTCAGGCTAGAGTCAAGGGAGTGAGGAAGAGACCACACAAGCTTCACCAGCTGGTCTGAAACCAGGCTTCCCAATGTTTCAGGGTACACTAAAAAATCTCACGTAACAGCAGGATTGGGACACCCAAAGATCAATGCCCAAATTGAAAAGAGAGGGATTTCAATGCAGGTTCCAGAGCAATTCTACCATGAATCTGAGTTTTCTAGAATCCTGATATCATTTCCTTTGTGTTCCCTATTCAATCACATTTCCTTAGTTTCACTGTAAGAACAATTCATTCCATTTCTATCAATTCTCATTTTCTTCCTTATATTGCACAGATTCCCCTTCCCTGGTTGACATTCTCCCTGTCATACATAAAAAAAAAAAAAATCAGTTAGATTCATGTATATACAGTCCTGTTAAGAAAAAAAATCACTAAACATGAAAAGCAAAGACCATACTATGAAACAAAAGAAGCATCTATTTTCCTACCCAGGACATCTGCAAGTAGTTAAGGTGTTATAATAATTCTTTTTCTTTGTGCATCAATTGCTAAGCCACCTGTTAAGTTTTCAGTACTACTCACTTCACAATGCAGGCTGAGCATTTACACTAAATGAAGAATTGCTCCCAAGACAAGCTTTTTTTAAAATAAGGCTTTGGCTGGATTCATTCTTAATCTAACAAGCAGTAATGAAAAGCAACATTTTTATCTCATTTGTTTCCTAGGTCCTACAAAAAGAAAAGATTTCTTATTTTCTAAGTACCTAATTGAAGGCAAAAATTCAAATGAGATAATCACAATTCTTTAATTGCCCCAGGAATATTAGGATTAGTATTGGGGGAGGTGGGGTGGCAATTGTGAAAGACAGATTTGACCATCATAAATATGAACACCATATGACGTGCCTAAATTCATAGCTTGGCAGTGAACTTACAATGTGTCACACTTCAAAGAAGCCTAGATATGTTTTCAAGTGCAATCTTTTTTTAAAGTTTTAATTTAAATTCCAGTTGGTTGCCATGCAGTGTCAAGTGCAATCTTTAACACTTTCTGTTCTATCTCAAATTTTGTCACCGTTTCTGAATATGCTTATTTAAGAACAAAAGTCATTACAGCCTTTCATTTCAGAAATGGGCAGAGAAAATAGTGCCATGCATGATCACTAACTACTGCCTATTCAAGATGATTTAAGACAACTTCTAAGGACACAAAAAATAAGAAAAGAGGGAAGAAAAGAGAAAGCAATTAAAATGTAAAACAGAGGTGGGAATGAAGCTAGTCCACAAAAGGTACACCTACTTCCCAGGAGGCTACCGCCTGTGTGTAAAGATTTTTCTAAGATTCAAAGACATTACTGAATAAAGTCAAGTGGGATTAAATTCATGTGGATATTTCTACTGAGGCCTTCACCCTGTCATAACTTTCTCCTACCCTTTCATCTGTTCTATGACTTTAAAACTTTTAGGTTAAAAACAAATGTCATTAAAAGCAGCACAAAACAGCCATAATTTTATCAATTTCAGGTCATCAATGCCTCCAGATTTCCTTAGAAATAATCTACTAATCCTATAGCAAGTACAACTACCAAAGATCATAGTAGGCCCTTTGAACCTTTCTTAGCCCTATGAAGAGCTTCTAAAAATCAGAGTGGATTATTTCAGTCATTTTTTTCCTCATTTCAGCATGGGAAATTCTCTGCATCACATTCTGATGCCATCAGTCTTGGAAAGCGTCTGACCTGAGAGTGCCCTCAGCAGCTGAAAAGTCATCCATCCATTCTTTATTTATTCATAAATTTTTCGATTTAACAGACACGTATTGAGTGTATCTATGCTCTAGAAGTGGCACTGGGTACTGTGAGGAAGGACGGGCCAAGACAGGTTCTGTCTTTAAGGAGTGAGGCAAACTGAAGACCTAATCTCAACACTCTTTCCTCCTTGAAGCTTGGTGTTGCCCTTTGACACAGTCCATACCAGTGAGATTTAAACAACAACAACAAACTCTGCTCAGATTTCTGGAAAAGCTTTCTTGATGAAATGAAAGACTTAATTAAAGCAGAGATTTGGCTCTGCAAAGAGTGAGCTGCTGAACCAATGCCAACAGCTGGTTTCTTTCATCTTAACATTTTGCAGATAAGAAAAACAACCTCTGTTTAAGCACCTTGAGTCAAATTTTCTGTTCCTTGCAGCTGAAAGCATTCCTAACTAAATCAATGAATTCACGGTCAATTTGAAAATTAGACATGGTTAACCATAAAAGACAAAGAGAAGAAAATGCTATTATACAGGGTTCAACAAAATATTAGCTTTGAGGAATAAAAATCATTTTTATCTAGGAAATAATTAAGGAAGAAGTGATAGATGGAAGAAGTGATAGATGGAACAAAAAATGGGGAGAAAGGGGGGGAAAGGTGAAGATTTTTGCTGTTGCATATATTTATTTGTCCCAGCAAAAGTGCTTTAGAAATTATTTGAGGCAAGGCCTTCTTATCAAAGCTCAGACAACAGAATTGTCATCCTGCAGGACCACATAATGTGGCCCTGGGGTAAGGATATTAGGGAGAGAGAACAATGAGGAACAAATATTTGTGGACAGAGTTGGGGTGGCTGCATCGTGAATCATAATTTGTGGGAGAAGAGAATTTTTAAGAAGTTTTGATAAATGTTGAATAATGAGATTACTCCTTTATTTCTTTCCTTTCTTTTTTAGACACTTCAGTAATGATTTGTATTATTTCTTAGGATTTTTGAAGTAGATATATGTTCCATTGAATAAAATACTATACAAAGCAGAAACTTCAGGCAATTTAAGAAGGGCAAGAATATTCAAGTTTCACATGCATTATTGTTTTTCATCATTCCAACTACTCTAGGAAAAAGCTATTTTTTTTTAAACATGAGGAACTGAGCCTCAAGAGACTAATGTATTTACCTCAGCTTTTACTTTTAGAGAGTTGTACAGTGAAAACTGAATCAACTTCACCCATTTCCAGTCTTTTCTCTTTCTACTATACTATGTGGCCTCGAAAAAAGAGAAGTGGAGAAAAATAGGAAAGAGATACAAACAGAGCTAAGAACAACAAAAAAAAAACCTTAGGAATTCTCCTGAAATTTCATAATGTGTAACTACAAGCCACAAGAAAGTTTTGTTGCTCTGTGTAGTGTAAGGCGAAAAACAAACAAACAAGCCACACAGGTTTTTTGTTAGGTGAAAGGTAGCTATACTTCTAACTATCTGGGTGACCTTGGAGAATAAACTGAACATCTCTGAGTCTCAGTTTTCTCATCTCTAAGATGAGTTCCTATGAAGATTGAATGAGAGAATGCCTATCAAGTATAGAGCTACAGTGTCTGGTATGTTTTAAGTTTCAAAACTGTTAGCTATTGCTATCATCATGATGACTCTAATTTTTTCTCTTTCCTTGCCCCAATCAATGCTCGACTATGAGTGAGAATTTGTTGTTTCATTCCTCTTCTGTTTTTTTTTTTTTTTTAAGATTTTATTTATTTGTCAGATTGAGAGAGAAAAAAAAAAACACATGAGCAGGGGGAGTGGCAGGCAGAGGAAGAAGCAGGCTCCCTGCTAAGCAAGGAGCCCAACGCGGGACTCGAACCCACGACCCTGGGATCATGATCTGAGCCAAAGGCAGATGCTTAACTGACTGAGCCACCCAGGTGCCCCACCTTTTCTGTCCTTTAAGAAGATTTGTTTCCAAGAGGTCAAAAAAAAAAAGAAACAAGAGGTGCCTACAGGCAATGGAAAGAGGTCTTCAGAAGGAAAGTCTGCAACATGAATGATCTTGGACCATCACCAAGATCAGCAGGACTTTACTCCATGGCCCATAAATAACATTCACACCACCCCTATGTGGAGTGAGGCTTCAGGAGTGCCAAGCAGCCAATCTTCTGTGGTGGGAAGGGAAGTCTTCATGCAGGAAGACTTAAAGCAACACCAGAAGGTCACAAAGGAAAGGGTCTCCCACTCTCTAAGAAAGATGAAATCAGATCATTTACTCCTTTACTTCATGTTTAAAACACTCCATTTTTTAAAAAGCGTATGGACTTGCCGTGATTTTTTTTTTTTTTTTTGCCTGCTGCTATACCTGAAACATTTCCCTAAAAATGTCTAAGCTGGATTTTCTAAAAATGTCTAAAGATACTTTTTTCCTTAAAATTGCCTAAACTAGCAACAGTTGTAAATAAACCTTTTTTTGGAATCCTAGGAATTCTTACAACATTAATATAGCTGTAGTTAATGGTTTATAGACTGTTGAATAACTAGACCAAAAAGGCCCACTTAAGCAAGCACTGGGCCCAGGAGGGGGAACTGTTGAAGGCACATGGACAGCTTCATCTATCCAGGCTGGGAAAAGGGCCCGAATAAAGTAACTGGAGCCTGAGAGGAAATCCTCAGTGAGTGAAATAGGAGATACAAAGACTCCTGAGAAGAAGATCAGGCTGTTTGACTGAGTGCCTCTGGGCTCCAAGTAAGACTGTGGGGAGCAGACCACCAGTGACAGAAGTAACTACCGGCCACTCATGTTATCTAGCCTTTGATGTGTCCCACTCTGACCATTGTCCGGTCTTCCCATTTTCTTTCTCACCCTCGGTTTCAGTCTCGAGTCTGGCACTGGAAACTCCACACAGCATGAACACAGCAGCTTATGAATGTAGAAGGACTGCTGACATCAGATAGGATTTCAGAGCTGGAAAGGGCTTGGGGAAGGTTGACTAGATCAGCAGTCTCTTCACTTGGATGCTGAGGCAAAAACCAGGAGTGCCGCCCTCCAGCTGTGGGACAGATGGAGAACCAGGAAAACTGGCTGGAAAGGAGAGTCAGAGAAGGAGAAAGAAGTCAGAGAAAGAACAAGAATAGAAAGTGGAGGGGAGTGGCCGCTATAGTTGCCAGTAGACTTTCTCATAGCATCTGTGACTCGGAGTCTGGTCTCCCCCCACGCCCCCCCCCCCCCCCGGCTAGACTTACCCACACTGTTCCACAGGTGACTGGCTATTGGGGATACAAAAGGAAAACATCAGTTGGAGGGAACCTTAGTCTACCCTGCTTTGAGTCCTACACCTCCAGTCAGTTCTTTGATAATAGATCAAATTCTCCAAGACTCTCAGCCTAGACTTAGGTGACACACATGTGGTGAAGGAAAAAAAAAAAAAAAGGAAAGCAGAGAAGGGAGATAAGAAGCATTTGGAGGTGGAGGGGGGATGTCATTTTAGATAAGGGGACCAGGGAAGGCTTACTCAGGGGTCTCTGAGAAAAGAATGTGAAGAAAGGAGCCATGGAGATGACTGAAAGAAGAGCATGCAGGAAGAAGAACTAGCCAGCATAATGGCCATAGAGGAGGGGACAGGGAAGGTGCAGGCAGCCAGTGGAACCGCATGGAACAACCAAGAGTAAGGCTGGAATATTGTGAGACCAGAGAGGCAACCCAATCACAAACACTTCGTGGAACATGGGGTAGGTTTCGGCTTTTACTCTGGGTAAAATGAGAAGCCACTAGAAAGTTTTGAGCAGAGGAGCGACAAAATCTGACTCAAGTTTCAACAGGATCATTTGCCAGTTGTGACTTAGAATAGACTGAACACAGAGAAGGATGGAAATAGGGAGACTGGTCAGGGATCTATTACAATAATCCAGGCAAGAGAAATAATGGCATTAGTAATCAACATCTGTGTGTCTTCTTCCTCATCTATAAAACAGGCCAAGTAATATTTACTTGTTTTGGATAGTCAGTGAGATGGTACATTAATAGATGTAAAGCCCTTATATCTGCGCGTGGCATACAGCAAATATGCAAGGGGTAGTTATTAAATGGTCTTGAATCTGTCAATTAGCCCCACGTTATGGATATAGAAAATGAAGCTCAGAGAACTTAAATGACTTGTCTAAAATCACAGTATCTTGAACATGTTAAGAACTTGAACACGAGGGGCACCTGGGTGGCTCAGTCGGTTGAGCGTCTGCCTTCGGCTCAGGTCCTGATCCCAGGGTCCTGGGATCGAGTCCCACATCGGGCTCCCTGCTCAGTGAGGAGCCCACTTCTCCCCACGTGTGTGCTCTCTCATCTCTCTCTCAAATAAATAAAATATTTTAATTAAAAAAAAGAACTTGAACATGAGACTTAGGTCTGTGTGCTTTATGGTATGACAATTTGCAGCTACTTTCAGGGAATAACCCACTCAACCTCACTCTAGCCACTAGTGCTTGCTCTGACGCTGTTCATCAGATTAATTGGTCACTTAACAAGGTCCTTAGCAAACCCTGGGCCACAGAACAAGTAGGTTTGATGCGGAGAGGTTCACAGCATAGGTCCCTCCTCTGAGAGCAGGCCTACTCTGAGAATTTAGATAGCGTAGCCATGAGATGCTTCAGAAAGAACGTTAAAAAAAAAAAAGGAAAAGAAAGAAATGTAGAAAGAAGATGAAACACATGGGCATGTAGGAAAAGCAAAAGAAGAAAAAGTAAAGAAAGAGAAGACTGAATCTTTAGGAGTACATTTTACCTTCTTCAAAATTCTGTTCAGGGCTGTCCCTGCCTTCCTTTCTGTGTTCTGTCATCTTCTTGAATGTGTTTGCTGTTGACCTGCTCCAAGTTTTCCACATCTGGTTAGCATCAATACCACGTTGATGGCCAATAATATCGGGAAACCATTACGGGGCAGGAGAAACACAGAAGGAAGTGTACCTAAAATTACGGCCAATTAAAGAGCATGATCATTGTACTTGGGAGCCAATTAAGAATGTAGAGGGATTTCTCCTTGGAAAGAGTAATTCATGTTAATATTTTACCAGGAACAGAAGACATTCTTTTCCTTTCAAATCCATCTTCCTTCAAAGGAAAGAGGGCTCTGATTTTTTTTTCAGTGTTCTGAAAAAAACTAAAAACTAGACTAACAGAATTATTCTTAATATAGATGAGCCATCCTTGTGCTGTGAAATATTACAACTTTGTAATTTCTGCTGGCACCTACATGAGCGTGCAATCTCCTCTTTATTAGAGAGCTTAATGCATGCTTATATTCATTAACAAAGGTAATCCTGGCTTAATTAGCATCCAAATTTATATGTCCTCTCTTGTAGAGATAAGCCCTCAGAAATTAATAAAAATGTCTTCTAATTTATGCAAATCACCATAATCAGATTTGTCGTTAATTTTATGTGCATTAAGTTTCTATTTAAAAAATGAAGAGCGCCTGGCCAAAGCCAGAACACACACACAAATCCAAGCCAGACAAAGAAAAACTTGTTCTAATAAAAATGTGTGGAGTGGGGGTGCTGCACACAGGGATAAGACCTTTTATTAATTTGATAGCATATGAAACTAACAAGACCATTTTCAAGTTATTTCATTTCTTCTCCAGTTAAATTGAATCTGAAAGCTAGAGTCAGACACCTGGGGATGGTAAAAATGTCAGAGGATGAGCCAAAAAGCGAAGCCAGCATTAGTATGGGCAAGATCATTTCAGTTGGACTAAGAAAATTAAAATAGGAGCACCCCCCGAAGAACCTTGACACCTGAAGAAGTACAAGGATCATGGTAACTGACATGTAATCATTTTGCCTTCATCCTTAATGGACTGTTAGATAATATCTTCCAAATCTTGACCAATAAAGGAACAGCCATGCTTTCAAAAAATGATTTGCTTTGGTAAATGTAATTAGGGCATTTGAGCAGGGAGCCCCAAACATCCAGCCCAATTTTAATTTTGGTAACAGAGGCAATGGCTCTCCAAGGACCTCGCCTCTTAGCAGTTACATCTGCTCACCAAATTGACAATGCAGGAGGGATTTGTTGTAATTTGTTTTCTTTGGACTACATCAAAAATCTATAAAACATTCATGGCATGGTGTCAGTGACAGTAACCATATAAATACCTACCAGTTATTCGGGTGAGAACGTAAAGTTTCAAGTAAAAGACTGCCTTTTTCCATGGTACTTACAGTACGCTAATATCTGTAAATCTAAAACATATTCTCATACACTACTTGTCTAAGCAGGTCTGGGAAATCACATCTGTGCTATAGGGAAGCCCCAAGTGGAGTAAGTTAGAATGAACAGGAAGGAGGAGGAAAATACATTTTGTTCATTGAGCCTGATGATGAATATTAACCATTCCATCTTGTTCTCAAGGACTATCAAGTATCTAAGAATTATTAAGAACAAAATATTCTCATTTTCTTTCCCATTTGACCAGGAGTTTGTATTAACTTGACAGCCTACTCTACCAAGTTTGGAAAAATAATTAAATTTAGTTCAATAATATTTAAAATAATTTGCACATATAAATGTTAACTTTTCAATCCTCCTGTTATGGTCATCTGTTTTATATTTTTAAACCCAGAAGAAGGATAATTACGTGGAGCTTAATTTAAAGCATATAGCTGGAAAAATCTTACTTCTCTGAATTGTAATGAAAGAAATCAAGAAAATTATTTCAACCAAATCCAATCAATATTCCCTAGGACCATTTCACCAAACAGCTCCCAGAAGTGTCATTTACATCATTAGGTGTGAAAATGGCACCCCCTTGAGTTGTGCAGTGCACAGTCTCTGCAGTCCTAGATGTGGCTCAGATTTCCCCTAGTCAACTACTGTCAGAATGCAGACTTCATGATCCAATTCCCAAGTCTCCACTCCACATTGTGCAAGGCAAAAGCTTCATTCAGAGACCACCTGCCATTATAAAGTCAAATTAGTCATTTGTTTCATTTTGCCAGATATGATCTATCCCAGTTCCCACCTATGAATAGGAATAATAAATGAGGGTAATGCATTGACCCATTAATGTTTGAGAAACTACTATTTGCTAAGCACTTTGTTATTTTAGTTAATCCTCACAATAAATCTGTGTAATATTATCACCATCTCTGTGAGATGATTCAGTTAATAAATTAGAATATGGATTTAAATCCAGATCTATTTAATCCCAAAGTACATGCTATTTCCCTTACATGATTTTACCAGGCTGCTCTTGTAAGAGCAAGCTTTGATAAGTGGCTCTGGGAAACTCCCCAAAATGTGATGATCAATTGTCAATGTGAAAAAGAGTTTCAAGGTATTGTCTAGATTTCCTAGGGAAAATGATGATGCAGTTATTACGAAGTATATGGAAAATCCCCCAATGGAGATATTGTACAAAGGATAGAATGAACTGAATGCAAATCAGCTGGCACAGAGAATTAGAGGGGTGCAAGAACTATGCAAAGTTATGCAGATTTGGATATGATAAGTCTGGAATGTGAGAAAATGCAGATCGAAGGCATGAGCTATTATATGAATCTATGACCAAGAGGAAGTGGACCAAGACTAAGGGAATCAATAACAGAGGTTCAGGGGCAATAGGAGTACCATTTAATAAGTACATTAAGAACCTGGCTAAAAGAAAATGGATGGAAACAGGGTTTCACAGGGGCTAGGAGGAACATTCCAGAGAGATCCTGAGCTAATTGAATCAGGACCTACAACCAGAGGAGGCCCCAAAAGAAAAGTTTTGATTCCTTAATGAGACTTTGGGCCACAGCTGGATGTCGGGGGAAAGGGTCATTCTTTTCTGAAGGACAATGCTGTGTGTTGTTAAAAGATAAACTGAGGTAATAAAACTTCTAAGAATTTATTGAGCAAAAATCAATTCCACTGGGGCAGCACCAAACAGGAAACGGTTAAGAGCATGCTACCAACAGGAGCCACAGGGAAGACAGAAGATGTGGAAGCAAAGAAAGGAAATTATTGGATTGGCTATAGATTAAAGCCTTGTTGGCTGTCAGTGATTGGCCGTCCTTAGGGTTTTGATTTCATAACCTTGAAGCAATTACAGGCTCAGATTTTTGGTTTGCTTAGTTAGGCTGCCAAACATTACAGCCACCTCAGTCTAACGGCCCCCTTGTTTAATTAATTTAACCGTCTTCCCAATTCCCATTTCCTTTCCTCCTGGCTCACAGCTGGACTACTTTCCACATCTCTCTGGCAGTAACAGATAGCCTAGGTGGTTACATTTGGCCAATGGAAGGAGACTGAATGGAATGGATGGTGAATGGAAAGAGAATGAAATGGTTAAGATACATGTATGTCAGAACTAAATTTCTAGACATAGGCAGAGCCACACATGGAGAAGTGTAGGTTCCCTAAATGAGCACATGGAAGTCAATGAATCAGAAATACACAGTGCACTATGACATGAGCAAGAAATAAACTTGTATGACCATAAGCCACTGAGAATATGGAGTTTCTCTCTCACAACTGGTAATGTTACCCTAATACAGGCTACTACAAATGGCTTATAGCCTAGAAAAAGGCTGTGTAGACTGACAAAGTAATGTGTCTCTGAAACCATTTAATGCTTTAAAAGTTGGCCAAGTCCATTGAACAAAGTGAATTTCATCCCACTCAATTCCACCAACCCAACTCTCTGGGGAGTCATTTCTGAGCTGAAACTGAAATGGTGAAAAGCAGCCAGTCACACGGAGTTCAGGGGAAGGGGGACACTGCAGGAACAAAAGCCCTGAGGTAAGAAACAAGCTTCAAGAAGAAAGCCACTATTGCTACAGTATGGGGAAGGAGATGGAGGGGAGTTGGGAGAGGTGGACATGGCAAGTCATGGACGCCCTTGTAGGCCATGCTCTGGAGTTGAAATTTTCTTTTTAAATTTATTCTAAATACAATAGGAAGCAATTAGAAGTGTTTTTTTAATATTCTAGATTTTAGACTTAGTGTAATGGGATTTAGTTTCGTTGTATAGGATTAGATGCATTCAACGTCTCCACAGGAAATTAAGCTGTACTTTGAACTGAATGAATGGATGAAGACAAGGAAATTTCCCTGATTTTAAGGTGGGGGGGAGAAGGTCAAGATGGAAGACTCATACACACACACTTTTATCTTAGGTGGCAGCGATTTTGAACTTGACATCTCCAGGGAATGGCATGAAGACATTTGCCATGTTTGTCAATGCCACTATTGTTCCCTGTATCAAAACAACAGCAACAACAACAACAAAAAATCATTAGTCAAATATTGAAAAGTACGTATTATGGGGAATTTGTTCCTAGACTTTCTCAGGATCACCTTGCAACTTCTTTCATATCATTATTCTCTCCTTTGGAGTGTTTTTTTTTTTTTAAAGATTTTATTTATTTTTCAACAGAGAGAGACAACGAGGGAGTGAACAGAAGCAGGGGGAGTGGGAGAGGGAGAAGCAGGCTTCCCACTGAGCAGGGAGCCCGATGTGGGACTCGATACTAGGACCCTGGGATCATGACCTGAGCCGAAGGCAGATGCTTAACAACTGAGCCACCCAGGTGCCCATCCTTTGGAGTGTTATTTTAAAAAGAAAATTCAGAAGCCCTGAAGTTTGTGTGGATGGATGTGAAATACCACAGTGTATTTAAATTGCAAATTTAAAAAAACAAGGTATTTGAGTCCAACAGAAAAATATATTAGTGCCACTCTCCTTTCTTACCAGTCTAATGATCTTGAATGCCAAGGTTATAAGCTTCCCATGGATGACACTTAGGGTCAGTTTTCTGCAGCATTTCTTCCTGCATGAGAGAACTGTGATGTAGACATTCATATGCCAACTTATGATCCTGAATTACTAGTGAGTGCACCTGCCGAAATTAGCTTATCACTTTATTCAGTGGTAATCTGAGCTGGGGATGTTTGGTTCAATGTTCTTTGTTGCTTTTGTTTAGACTATAGACATAATGCTTGCATTAAAACTTGAATCAGCAACTATTTCTTTTCCTGTGTAATATATATATATTTTTTAAGATTTTATTTGACAGAGAGAGACACAGCGAGAGAGGGAACACAAGCTGGGGGAGAGGGAGAGGGAGAAGCAGGCTTCCCACGGAGCAGGGAGCCTGACGCGGGGCTCGATCCCAGGACCCTGGGACCATGACCTGAGCCAAAGGCAGACGCTTAACAACTGAGCCACCCAGACGCCCCTTTTCCTGTGTAATTGAAACTATGGTGAATAATCAAGTCTGCCTCCGTAATCTAATATTTGTTTGGCTCCATAAAGTTGTCATTATGAGGTGATGGGAAAGATTTCTCTTTAATTTGCATGTAAGGGTAAATGAGTGTGTGTGCTCTCCATTAAGATACCTAAACAGCCAAATATCTTGAAAAAATACCAGTGACACTAGCTGTCTGATCAACCTATTTCCCAGAGACACCAAGCCACAGTGACTAAGACTCAGGTAGCAGGAACAGAGTTTCATTGTATGCCAATGATTGTCCCCACAGACTTAGCGGCTTTGCGACAAGAAGCAAACTCAGCAGCATAGACCATCCACCTAATATGCCTCACTGCACAGCCTGGAAATTTGGCTTACTGCCAGCAGCACCAGACCCAGAAACCAGAGGTGGGTCTCAGACCATCCAGAGAACGGAGAATGAAAACAGACATCTGAAATGGTTTTTCATACGCTAGGATTACATGTTTACACGGGTGTACATTTATACAATGTGGTTTGTGCATTTATAACTATGACTTTACTAGCAGCCCTATTGTCTGGAGCCCAACACACAGGAGACAGAATTATCACCAGAATGTCTTTGTTATAAATTTTCCTAGGACTAACCAAGGTCTGAGAGAGCTGTGAATCAACCCCTGTCAAGAAAGGGGCACCATGCCACTCTACAGCAATTTTCCATACAGTAGGATCGATCATTTAATGCATGTTGAAGGACAGCCTCTCCTAGGTGCCTCTAAAATGTACGTTTTGAAAGGAAAACTTATAAAACCACAAGATTCTTCAAAGCATGCCCCAGTAAATATCCTACAATACATTTTCCTTTTGGTCCTTCCCCAGTAAGAGCGAAACTCGGGCTTCCTGGGTGGCGCAGTTGGGTGGGCCGGAGGCTCTTGGTTTCCACATTGTCATGATCTCCGGGAGGTGAGATCAAGTCCCAAGTGGGCTCCGTGCTCAGCACAGAGTCTGCTTGGGATTCTCTCTCCCTCTCCCTCTGCCCTGCCCCCCCTGTGCACGCCAACATGCATGCAAGCTCTAAGTAAATAAATCTTTAAAAAAAGAAGAGTGAAACTCAAACTTCTCTCAAATTTTTCCAATATCTGCCATTTTTCCTATTTTGTTCTCTTCAGAATTAAATCACCTCGAAGAAATACATATTTTAACTCAATATCTACAGCAAATTACCCTACCAAAGAGAAGTGCAAACCATTTGAAAAGACATGCTTCCAAGATATTTATCCTTAATACAATTTATATTTCCTGCAAAAATATATATGGTACCTATTACTGCTTTTGGAAATGTGAATAATTTGATTAATATAAAAGGCTTTGAAGAAGGAGTCTGGAAGTCTTGATTATTAATTACACCTATCACAAAGTGAATTCTCTCCAATGATTTATTAACTACCAAAGTTAGCCCAAAATGAATTCCTGTAGAAATTGGGTAAACTTACATGGTAAATTACTATTCTGTATAAACTAGATAAATTATCCCTGGATTATGTACATGCCCCAATAAATTATGCCAAGAAAGCAGCAAGGAAAATAATGTAACTTATCACTTTCAACATGGGATTTTGATTTTCATATTTTAATCTAAGGGAGATGATAAAAAAATCTTTTAAAAATTACACTGGGTTTTCATGTAAGTACATCTAATAATTTATTCTATTGAGGGAATGTAGTTTCTTACATAAGTTTCTAAAAATTCTCTTCATTATCAGAGAGTAAAACTTTCCAGGATGAAAAATATAGCCTTTTATTCAAACATTTTTGTTTTCCAGTGTTCTAATTAAGAAAATGAAGTCTGGTTCCATTTACTAAATTTTAAAGAATTGTTTTAAAACCTATTTAAAATGATGTCTATAGCAGATAAAGGGCTAGTATCCAAAATCTATAAAGAACTTACCAAACTCAACACCCAAAGAACAAATAATCCAGTCAAGAAATGGGCAGAAGACATGAACAGACATTTCTCCAAAGAAGACATACAAATGGCCAACAGACACTTGAAGAGATGTTCAACATCACTCGGCATCAGGGAAATACAGATCAAAACCACAATGAGATACCACTTCACACCAGTCTATGGCTAAAATTAACAAGTCAGGAAACAACAGATGTTGGCAAGGATGTGGAGAAAGGGGAACCCTCCTACACTGTTGGTGGGAATGCAAGCTGGTGCAACCACTCTGGAAAACAGTATGGAGCTTCCTCAAAAAAGTTGAAAATAGAGCTACCCTATGACCCAGCAATTGCACTACTGGGTATTTACCCCAAAGATACAAGATCCAAAGGGGCACCTGCACCCCAATGTTTATAGCAGCAGTGTCCACAATAGCCAAACTATGGAAAGAGCCCAGACGTCCATCAACAGATGAATGGATAAAGAAGATGTGGTATCTATATATACAATGGAATATTATGCAGCCATCAAAAAATGAAATGTCATTTGCAATGATGTGGATGGAACTAGAGGGTATTATGCTGAGCGAAATAAGTCAATCAGAGAAAGACAATTATCATATGATCTCATTAATATGTGGAATTTAAGAAACCAAATGGAGGACCATAGGGGAAGAGAGGAAAAAATAAAACAAGACGAAACCAGAGAGGGAGATAAACCATAAGAGACCCTTAATCACAGGAAACAAACTGAGGGTTACTGGAGGGGAGGTGGGTGGAGGGAATGGGGTAACTGGATAATGGACATTAAGGAGGGCATGTGATGTAATGAGCACTGGGTATTATATAAAACTGATGAATCACAGACCTGTACCTCTTAATTGAATTTAAATTTTTAAAAAAGATTAAAAAAACAAAAAAATAAAATGATGTCTAAATTTGTATAGGGAAAGTTAAAGATATTCTGAATGATGGTTTTCTTCTTTTATCAAAAAACAAAAAAACCGAAAACAAAAAAGTTTTTTATACCATGCTAACAAAGTGCTTTGCCCACACTATTCATGTGCTGTAGAATTTCTTATTGAAAAAATTGCTCTGGTGACAGACAATGCAAAGCAGTGCTATAGACACACTTCCTACAGATCAAATATCATCAGGATTTATTGGGAAAAAGTATCTATAAATTTGCTTGTCTGCCCATTCAGTGAATGATTAAAAGTACCTATCACAGAGATGAAGGAAAGCTTAGGTTATGTAAAACTATGAATAATAAGGTCCTGAAGTGACAACTAGATTTCAAGCATTCCAAAGCTGTTTTGCTGTGAAAATAAAATCAAATAAATGAATTTATCTTCTCAATTATAAAGGCTCTAAATGTTGATTATTTTCTGTCCAACAAAATTTACAGGATTCTGGGGAGGATTAAAATCATCATTAATGTGACCTACCCTTTTTACTTTGGAAGGTGTTAAATCAACACTAAGCTGTCATTATATGTCCCTAATTTCCTCCCCAAATTATTATATCTTCCTTCAAGTGGAATTCGCCAGGTAAAGTTTGGTGGCACTGACTGACCATGTGCAAATCCACGGAAGCCCCCTGGTAGTCAGTTTCTACCCAGACGGAAAAGAGAACCACAGCTCTACCATGTTGACACGTGTTGTCACTTGCCAAATGAGATCATGAAGGTGAGTCCATTTTGAAAAATCAGTATTAAAATAAAACCAATTATGAATAAATGATTGCATTCGCCCTCTTGGATTGAAATAAATCTGGTCCACAGTATGGCCCTCAAGCTGTGAATGGTCCTTACATTTTTAAACCGTAAAAAAAAAAAAAAAAAAAAAGAAGAAAAAGAAAAGAAAAACATTCTACAGAAACTGCATGTGGTTTGTCTAAAATATATATTACCTGGAGGTACCTGGGTGGCTCAGTCAGTTAAGCATCTGACTGTTGATTTTGGCTCAGGTCATGATCTCAGGGTGGTGAGTCCAAACCTCGAGTTGGGCTCTACACTGGGTGTGAAGCCTACCTAAAAAAATAAAATAAAATATATACTACCTGGCTCTTTATAGAAAAGATTTGCAACCTATGATCTAGATACAACAATTACAAAGTTGTTTCCTCAATTTAATACAGGTGCTAAATAAGTGTTTGCACTAATGGGTAATTGAAATCTTAACTTTTAATACTTTACAGGGGTATATTTCATGTGCAATAAACTGTACATATTTAAAATATATAATATAGGAGTTTTCCAATGAAGCTATCATCCTAATCAAGGTATTAAACATTTCTATCTCCTCCACAAGTTTCTTCATGCTTCCTTGAAATTCATCCCCCCCTCCAGCCCTTCCCTCAGAAAACTACTGATTTATGTTATATGTTAATTTGCATTTTATATAAATAAAATCATAGCAGAAACTTTTTCATCTGGCTCTTTTCACTCAGCATGATTTTGAGATTCATCCGTTCATGGTGTGTATTTCTATTTTTTTTTCCATTTAATTGCTGAATAGGATTCCAGAGTTGGTTTACCCATTCACTTTTTGATGGACACTTTTCTCAGCTAAATACATAGAAGCAAAATTTCTCAGTAATATGATAACTACATGCTTAATTTTATAAGAAAATGCCAAACTGTTTTCTAAAGTATTTGTACCACTTTACATTCCCCACAGCAAACCCTGCCCCACACCCCTAACACTTGCTATTGTCTTTTTTTTTTCTTTTTTAAGCTATTTGGTATGTTATCTCATTGTAGTGCTAATTTGCGTTTTCCTAGTGACTGAGAAAAACTCTTTGACCAAACTCTAGTCAGGCTTCTCTGAGCCCTTTCTTGACTAGGCTTCAAACCTGAGTAGACTCTCAGCATTAATGCCTTTGTCCACCTCACCCTAAGAGATTTGACTGAACACTAGCCTAATTTCTAACATCTCAAGGCCTCATCCCTAGGATGACCCCAGCCCTGCCTTAAGATGGTAACAGGCAGACAGGCCCCTAAAATCTCCTCTTAGAGCAGTTACTTTAGAAGCTTTTCTATATGTATGTGTGTGTGTGTGTGTGTGTGTGTGTGTGTGTGTGTGTGTGTGTGTGTGTGTGTGTGTGTGTGTAAATCTTTTCTCTGCCCTTTGAGATATAAATCTACCACCCAAAATGTTTTCTCAAGGACCTGGGAGCCATTTCTTTGAAATGCAAACATTCAGTGCCCCTGGGAAGTTAAGAGCCCAACTTCGCTGGGCTCCTTGCTCTAAATACATTACTGCCTCTTATTGCAAAGATACAAGAAGTTTCTCTTTCAGATAAAAGCGCTGATGGACAAACCCGGATGGCCTGGTCATGTTAACTAACACCCTCTTACGCATTTTTGTAATTTCTACTTCTATGACTCTACTTAAGCCCCCACTGCTCTCTTGCCCCCAGCCCCCTACTCTCCCTTTAAAACACTCCATTACTGCTGCACAAATCAATGTTGACTTCAAATCACACTGGAACTCTTTTCCCGACTGCAATAGAATTACCAAATAAATCTGTCCTCACCACTTTAACTAGTATCTGGCTTTGTTTATTTTGACACTAACAACATTGAGTATTTTTTCATGTGCTGTAAGCACACACCTTTTTTTGTGAACTGCCTGTTAAGATCTTGGTCATTTATTATTGCCTTATTATTAAGTGCTAAGATTCTTCACATATTCTGAATACAAGTCATCTTTCACACACACACCATATATATGTTATCTGCCATCTGTGGCATGCCTTTCATTTTCTTCATGGTATCTTTTTCAGAGCAAAAGTTTCAATTTTGATGAAATTTAATTTATACGTTTTTCTTTCATGATTTCATATTAGTCAGCGTTCTCCAGATAAATAGAACCAACAGGGTGTGTGTGTGTGTGCGTGCACGCGCGTAGAGATATAGATTTGGACAGACGTATCTAACCAACAGGCTATTTACGTAGCTACAGATATAGATAAATATATGGAACCACAGGATGTGTCCCATTGGTTCTATATATCCATATACACATACATCTTGTTGGTTCTATATTTTCTATGTCTATATACCTGTATCCCTATCTATAGATCTAGATCTATAGATAGATCTTTATTTATACATAGATATATAGGCATAAATTTTATTTTAAGGACTTGACTCCCTCAGTTGTGGAGGCTTGAAAAATCCAGAATCTGTAGGGAAGAAAGTAAAATAGAAGTTATCTTTAAAAAGCTTAACAGTTATACCAAGTCAGTCAGGTCAAAGTGAATTAATTGGGTGACAAGCATAGGTATTTATAATCAGCCTAACTCTATGAAGTTTGTTTTTCCAGGATCTGCACACACGGAGATAAATTAGCCTCTGTTCCCTCATCACCTGACCAAACTCACATTTGGCTGACGACTGACAGCCAAGTTGAGGCATGGGGGGGGCGGGGGGAAGAGAGAGGGACCTGAGGGTTATGATATTTAATGGAGATGCTACATGGCCTTGGATAGAAGCAACAGAAAGTTAAACATGAAGGAATGAAGAGGAAGGAGCTTTATATCTGGTGGCATCCAGAGCCCATTTCATCACATAAACACCTCAAGCACATTAACCACTGGCACTACATGAAAGCCCTAGTTTCATTCCTTCAAATAGGAGAAAAGGAAAAGTAAGTAACTTCTGGGAAGAAATCCAAAAAGTACATTTCATAAGAGGACTATTTTCTCAAATCATAACCTTAGATATTCCAGAAAAGGAAAATTAATCAAAGACACATCCTTTCAAAATACTTGAAAAGATCTGAGCTGCACAAATGTGGGTCATGTGGAAGGTTTTCCTCCTCAAACAGTGGGTCAGTGTTCAACACAGCAGAGTCATCCTGATGGAAATTCAATTCAGTGTTAACAATAGAATTTTCTTCCCATGTATTATTGGCTGTCAGCACATACAGGTGAAAAATCACTGGGCTAGGACACTTTGTATCACGGGTTTAGTTCTAGTTGTGCTATAGATCTACAGTGAGCTACTGAAGGAGGACAAAACATCTGAATGCCTCTCCAGCCCCCATTCTTAGCTAATCCCTCCACAAGATTCACGTTATCTTAATGAATTGAGAATAAAAAAAAAAAAAAAACTCACGAGAGGTTTTTAATAAAGAATAAAAACAGAAATCCTTGGGAGGTAGGTATTAGTATTTCTACTTTACTGACGAAGAAATTTTCAGGTAAGTGATTTCCCAAAGCTACACAGCTCACAATAAATCCAGGAGTAGAACCCAAGTCTAATTTCCAAGCTGTGTTGTACAAATTAGATTATTTTTCTTAACACACTCATCCATTCAGCCATTCATTAAAACTAGTATATTCCAAGAATTATGCTAGGGGATAAAGATGTAAGGATGTATTAGACATAAATCCTTGCCCCATAACCCTTGCCCCTTAGGGAGCTCACCATCTAATAAAGACGCATGAATAAATATAAACTGTGGGTCACTGGTTCTTACCCACATCTACAATTATACCAATAAAGATTCTTGCAAAGTTATCTCCCAAGATCAAGTATTTCTTTGCTTTTTCTTTTCTTTAGAGAGAGAGCACACGAGAGAGAGCATGCAGGAGCCAGATGTGTGGCTGGATCTCACAACCCTGAAATTATGACCTGAGCCGAAATCAAGACTCAGAAGCTTAACTGACTGAGCCACCCAGGTGCCCCAAGATCAAGTATTTCTAAGGCTCTCACAAGTCTTGTAAATAAATCTTATTAGCTCCTGCAGATTTGAGAAATAGTGACCAATGGTCTACAATGACGAAAGGTACTGTTTGACTTGAATGGTATTGAGGTGCACAGTTATTTTTAACTTGAATTCACTGCTAGCTACTTTTCCCTGAAAATATTGATTTTGAGCTTTCTGGAAAATGTAGACCATACTGGGTTCCACATTCCCACATGGCAGTTAATAGGCTGGAACCAAGTAGTAGTTGCCCATATTGACAAGGTACTTGGTTCCAGTTTTACAATGACCTACCACTCCTGTTTCATGGACTTAACCTACTTTATTCATTTATATTACTTGCCTGGCCATCAGCTGAATTTTCCTCTCCTCCAGCCCTGAACTTCTCAACTGGTTAGTGCTATATGGAACTCTAAAACTCTTAGGGATCCCACTGAGTCCCACAAGAGAATTCTCCAACAGGAGGATCTCAGGAAGAGTCTGTGGTCAAATGAAGAGAACATGCTCATTTTTGTGCTGTGCTCTCCGGAAGGAGTAAAAACAACAAAAATACCGTTTTTGCAGAAAATTATTTTTCACTCACATCTCATAGGATTCATATATATGTCCACGGAGGTTGAGATTTTTACAACATAGGTTGGAAGAGGAGACCTCCAAAGCTAAAATGTGACCTTGAGAATGGGGGCCGCCCAGCTGCCACTGGCACCTCTGAGGATTGGTAAGCCCCTGTTGTACTCAGGTGAAGTGCTATTACTTAGACACAGAAGAGTGAGCAAACAGAGAAGCAAGTCCCTTTTCTCTTCTGAATTCCCATTTCCCCCTAGGGCTTTCTCTCGGCAGAGCAGACTCCCAGCCCTAGGGTCACAAAGTGTACAGAAAACAGATTCGGAGGTGAGGGGCAAGAGCCTAACAATCATCACATGGTCCTCAGATTGCTTTGCTTTGTAACAACTGAGGCTTTGTTATAGGACAACTTACTCTTCTTGGCTTTTCTTCCTTCAAGTTCTCTCCCAGAATGGATAAGGGGCTGAAGACCAAACATATTTCCAGAAGATATGCCGCCCCAGATTATCAGACTTGTCTGACTCCCAAAGTACAAACAACCAAATCTCCGGTGGGAGACCCTGCTACACAAGTAATTATAATGTGTGATTAACATTAATCGCAAGTAGATATAGCATCATGCAGCGGTGACGAATTCAAAGAAGGAGAAACATTTGACCAGCATCTTGAAGGACAGTTAGGGGTCTATCAGAGGAAGAAGGGAAGAGTCTTGTGGGTGAATGAAGCAACCCCCCATTGCAGATGCCCCCCTTCCACTTTTTCCTCCAAGAAGAGCGCATGACCGTGTTGCTGTACATAACCATCGAGCTGTGGTGCACAGCCCGCCTTCATGTTGCCTGGGATGCTCTCCCAGCCTCTCCCATCATCTGCCTCTGGTCCACTTTCAAATCATCCCTGAGATGTCAACACCTCAAGGAATGTGTCCTGACCCCACACATAGGATGAACCACCCCTCTTTGGGAGTGTTTCTAGGGCTCCCACCATTACACTATCCTGCATGTCATAATCATTTGCTTTAATTCTGTCTTCCCTGAGCCGCAATGAACCTTTTTGAGGAAAAAAACATTTTAATTTTTATGACTTCTAGGCTTGACAATTGCTGGCTTTCAGTAAAGTCAGGATTTTGTCAAGTGTTTTACATGCTAAGAGTTTGACTTTTTTCCTCTAGGGAAAGGGAAATTATTCTCTCCCCCCTCATCCCTCCAAATGGGATAATATAAATACTTTCAATAAGAAAAAAAAGTCAGTCCAAAATGCCAATGTTTATTCATGTGGCTTTTACAGTCTTTAATAATTTAACATTGTTTGTTAAAGGAAAAATATTATGTGACTCTTTTCTGAAATCCTTTAGCAGCCCAGCCTTTATTTCTCTTGTGCATAGCCCTGTCCAATCTCACTGTTAGTTCCTACCATCGTCTCTCAAAAGCCCCAGATCCTGCTATTTTTCCCCTTCCCAAGAAGGTGACAGGAACCTCCCAGTTCTCTTTAAAGTCTCAGCTCATCCACAGCTGCAGGGTCTTCCTTGGTTGGTCCCAGTACAGAGCACTTGTCAGAAGGGACAGGAATGCACACAGGAGACACCTGTTCACAAAATCCCTGATGAACTATGCCCTTGTTCTGTGCTGCTTAGGTCCGTAGCCTTCTAGGAGCCCAGAGAACCATATCAACAAGGGGCTACCAGCAAGAAATGCAACAACAAAAATAGTGATATTTTTGAAAATGGAGGTAAATATGTGAAAAGATCTTTAAAACATAATTTAAAGTCCGAGGTGAGTAAGAGTCCAGGGTGCACTCTTGTTAATGGTCCAAATAAATCACTATCTTTGAGAGGAGTTCATGTAGCGCTTTGGAAGAGGCACTAACATTTTCCAGCCTTTTAATGGTATGCAGAAAAAAAGAAATTAGGCAGGTAAATGGTGGAGATAATGGGCCTTCATCTCCTTAGGGGCTCATCTACACCAAGAAAAGTCTAGAATTTCCATTTTAGCCAGGTACTGATCTATTTCACACTTAACATTCATTTGTAGGATTCCTACTTCTAAAAAGGCTCACAATAAAAAAAAAGTGCATTTAAACAGACCTTTTTCACTACGCCCAGATGTCTGTTTAATTTTGCCTTCTCCCCATGGACTGGCGGACTGCTATTCATTTTATTTAAAAAAAAAATAACTACAAAGTAATTCATGGGTCCTCTAATAAGTAAAAATAAATCACAGATGTATAAAGAAAAACTTAAAGTCTGCCTCTCACCCATTCCAACCCGTTGTGTTAACACCCTGACACGTGTCCTTCAACACCTACAGTTCCTGGGAGTGACACCGGTGTGACCACTTTGGAAGGCAATTTGGTAATATCCATGAAATCTGAAATGCACAAACTCTTTAATTCAGCAATTCCACCTCTCAGAATTTGTCTTGAAGCTGCACTTGAACATACAGGCTAGTCTCTGTAGTACTGTTTATTGCAGCAACAGTTCAGAAACAGTTTAAAAGTCTGATTAATTATGATGCCTCCCAAGAACAGAATACTCTACAGCTCTAAAACATGATCAAGTAGACAGATACAAAATAAAAAACCAATGTCCAGAATAATGGGTATGGCATGTTCCTGTTTGTAATTTTATATTTTTTTCACTGTGTACTTGATACACAGAGAATATTTCTGGGAAGATACATAAGTAAACTTCACAGAGGCTGCCCCTAAAAGGTAGAGTGTGGGCGACTAGTGATTTACAACAAGAGGCAGGCTTGCTTCATTCCATACCTCATTCCATACCTTTTGGTAGCATTTGACTTTTTTACTGTATGGATTTAGTCATTTTCCAATAAAAGAAAAAAGAAAAAATTTGCTGATCTGATGGATGAAAATTACACTCCTTTTTGACTTTGAATTCCTAAGGGAGGTCGGCCACTTTTTTACTATGTTTCCTGTTCATTTGATTCCTTCTATGAAACGCTTATTTATATCTTTTGTCCATTTAAAGAAATCAACTTCCTTATTAATTTTAGTAGCTCTCTGAATATAAGATGTATTAACCACTTATATGTTTTACAAATATTTTTTCCTGGTAATCTTTTTATATTGTCCATAATGACTTTGGTCCTTTAGAACTTGCATATATAACATATGTTAATATATATATATTTTACATACACACAAATGTGTAAATAATTCCATCTTTTTATTTCCCCTTTTGACTAAGGCCTCTTTTAACCAAAAGTTATAAAAATGCTGTTCTTACTATTTATAGCTTTAATCCATCTAGAATTTTTTTATTATGTGACAAACCATTTTATTCCAAGGGGATAGCTAGTGCCTTTTTTAAAAAGTCCTTTTCCCCTCAATGAATAGAAATGCCAACCATCACATATTAACTGTCCATGTATGCTAGATAGCCTTACTTTACTCCCTCAGGCTCATTCTCTGCCCAGCCCCACATCCCAGGGAGCTACCCGCTAGGGTCTGCATCACCCAGGGCCCCTTGCTTCCTGATTTTATATCCTCTTTGGCCAATGGGAGGCACTGGCAAGAGATTAGGAGAGAGAGGTTGGAATATTTCTTCCCTGATCCTTCCTTGTTTGGTCACCAAAGCACCTCAAACTTCCTGTTGGCTCCCTTACCCTACCTATTCCTGTAAAAATAGTCCTCTAAATTCTGTTTCTAGTCTCTTGAGTATACCTTTTTTTTAAATTATTTTAGTTATTTTATTTTATTTATTTGACAGAGAGAGACACAGCGAGAGAGGGAACACAAGCAGGGGGAGTGGGAGAGGGAGAAGCAGGCTTCCCGCGGAGCAGGGAGCCCGATGCGGGGCTCGATCCCAGGACCCTGGGATCATGACCTGAGCCAAAGGCAGATGCTTAACGACTGAGCCACCGAGGCACCCCTACCTTCTGTTTTTAGACACTGCTTTTCTTGTGCCTGTTTTATGCAGTTTGATTATGGCAGTTTGAATGTATTTTAATGCACACCGAATTTTCAACCTTCAATATTTTCTTAGAAATTTTAACATGCTTGTTCTTCCACATGACATAATTAAAATAATCTGGTCAATTAGAAAAAATTTAGCTTCTGATTAAATTTACACTAAAATTTGGACACCCATTGGGTAGAGTTTATCAATCTTATGATGCAGATTTTCCCGTTATTGGATATGGTACTACTCAGAATTTTCAAATGCCTATTACAAATCTTAATAAGCACAAAACAGGTCAAACTAATTATTGCCATTTCAAAATTTGTTTTTACTGTTTAATTCCCTCTCACTAATGGTATTCACACTGCCACACACACTCAAAACCAGTATCATTTTCACTTTCTTATTCCCCACAATCAAATGATTGCCAAGTTCTGCTAATGCTAACTGCAACTTTCCTCATCCATTTCAAAACTACAGATTCAAGTTCAATCTATTTTTCACACTGCCTCCAGAATTAGAGTTTTAAAATACAGTTGTGAAAATGTCATTCTTTTGCTGAAAACCTTCAGTGGTTCCAATGTAATAAAAAAATCAGAGTTTTTTTTTTTATATTCTTGCCCCGATCTACCTTTCTGGTCTTTTTTCTTCCATTCCCCACCCCGCCCCCCGCAAACACACACCACCCCCACCCCCACCCCCTGCTTGAACCATACAGGTTTAGTTGTAGTTTCCCAGATATCCTTTTTCTTTGCTGTCTGAAAATGTTCTAGCCCTGGGGCGCCTGGGTGGTTCAGTCATTAAGTGTCTGCCATAGGTTCAGGTCATGATCCCAGGGTCCTGGGATAGAGTCCCAGGTCGGGCTCCTTGCTCAGCAGGAAGTCTGCTTCTCCCTCTGCCCTTCTCCCCTCATATGCATGTGCTCTCTCCCTCTCTTGCAAAAATAAATAAAATCTTCTTTAAAAAAAAATGCTCTAATCCTGCACTGTTCAGTATCGTGGCCACTAGCCACATGTGGCTGTCAAGCTGTAAATATAAAATATACACTGGATTTTAATTACTTTGCACCAAAAGGTAATGCCAAATATCACAATGTTTTATTAAAAATGATTGCATGTTGATCATATAGATCGTATAGTGGAAACAATAATATAATGCGTATATTGGGTTAAAATGTATTATTAAAATTTATTTTGTTAGTTTCTTTTTACTTTTAAAATGTGGCTACTAGAAAATGTGAAATTTCCTATGTGGCTTGCATTATGTTTCTATTGGATATCACTGCTGTAGTGTATGTTTTTCTCCTTCTGATAAGATCTCATATATGCTTAAAATCCTACTTCAGATGTCACCTCCTCTGTGAAGCCTTTCTGGCTCTGCTACTCCAGGTAAAATTAAGCATTTACACCTACGTCCCGGTAGTACTTTGTACATACCTCTATCACAGCACCCCCTAACTATAATGTACTTATTTGTTTATGTCTGTCTTTACCATTTTTAAAATCTTTGTGTTCTTTGTTTCCTTATTCCCCAAATAGGCTTGGTGCTCAATCATTTTGTGACGGTTAACTGGGAGGAAGAAATCGTTCTAGCAAAAACCGGGACCAAAGACAATCACTAAAAATAATCACAAGATTTCCCCCTAAGCTTCTTGCATACAAGACGGGAAAGGAAAATGTCATTTTATATAACCAGTAAGAGAAAGCTTTTCTTTTGTCAGGAAACCAAACTTTTTCCTAGCACTAACTCCAGGAGGGATTTATTGCATGAAACTTTATACGAAACGTTGAGCCACACAGTACGTCAGGTCTTTAATGAGGGGTCTACAGATAATACAGAAAATTTCCTTATATGGTCATTTCTTATATCAACCAACACTACAAGCAGACAGCCTAATATTATAGCTTGGACAAAAGCAAGTATTTTATAAACTAGAGTAAGATAGTCTAAACTGAGCTTTCTAGTGATCTCACTTGATAAGGAGAAAGAATCCAGAAAATACAGTTGGGATTTTTTTAATCCACTCTGATAATCTCCATCTTTTAGTGGGAATGTGAATTATAATTAAAATTATTGGTATCATTGGGTTCAAATCTCATACTGTTTGTTTTCTATTCATCCTGTTTGCTCTTTGTTCCTTAATTCTTTTCTTCTTTTGGATCAACTGTTTTTATGATTCCATTTTTCTCCTCTTTTAACTTTTTAGTTATGCATTATCTTTCTTTTCATGATTAACCTCTTAATAGGTAAAATTTATAATGGTTTTAAAATATATGTTGGCAAAAGACATTTAAACAGAAGAACATAGAAAAATTCAGAGAAAAAGAATTGGGAAAGATATAAAAGATACACACTAACAAGAAGAAAGTTGGTGCAGCTATATTAATATATTAATGTGATTTTAAGACAAAATATGACATGACGAAGACAATCTAAAGATAGAATAATCCTGAGCATATAGTTAGCTAACATGGCTAAAATATGTGCTAAAATATTGACACAATTATAAGAAATTTATAAGCCCATAATTATAATAGATGATTTTAACATCCCTTTCAGCAATTTACAGATAGAGCAAACCTGAAGTAGTAAGAATATTAAAGATTTAAACAAAATAATGATGAAACTTGATCTAATGGAAACATGTATATGAATCCCGAACACAATTTTCCAAACAAATATTTATAAAATCCAACTTTATACTAAGTCATAAAGCAAATCTCTGTACTACCCCCCCAAAAATCAGCATGATACATTATCTACTCACAAGTCATTAAAATTAGAACATATTAAGAAAAATATAACTTCCCCAAACACCTACATTTGAAAATTAAAAAATATAATTGTAAGGAGTCTGTGGATCAAGAATTAAATCAAAATGGTGGGTCCCTGAGTGGCTCAGTTGGTTAAACTTTTGTCTTCATCTCAGGTCATGATCCCAGGATCCTGAGATCAAGCCCTGCGTCAGACTCCCTGCTCCTCCCTCTCCTTCTGCCGCTCCCCGTGCTTGTGCTCTCTCTCTCTCTCAAATTAATAAAAATATTTTTTTAAAAAAGAAATCAAAATGGAAATGGGAAAACACTTTAAAACAACAGGAGAATATCATATATTAAAACCTATGGGATGAAGCTAAAGTAGGTTTTAACGAAGAAGTGATTAAAAAAAAAAATCACAAAGAAAAAAAGCCAAGGGGTGTACAGAAAAGGAAATGTGTATTATTAGTTTTAATTCTTTTGGGTCAGAAAGGATCAAAAAACCAATATAAACTTAAATATTGAATTTTTCAGCTCATTACAGTCAAGTCCAGAGATAGACAGGTCTTTAGGTATAGACTCAAAAAGGGTTTAAATTATCGATTATCATGACCCAAATTTGACCCTATTTCTCTCTGAATTCCACTCTCCATGTTAGTTTCCTTATTATCAGACTCCCCTCCTAGGGCAACATATCTGAAGACAGTATCTTCCTAACTATACTCTGTAGCAAAAGGGAAAGGATCTCCAATCGAGTAACCATGGCCCAGGGAATGTGACGCCCTGGATGGCAGAGCTTCAGTCCTTTGTTTCGAGTAGGTAACATCATTGGTAGCACATTAACCAAATTAAGTTAAAGACATTAAAGTTAGGGCGCCTGGCTGGCTCAGTTGGTTAAGCGACTGCCTTCGGCTCAGGTCGTGATCCTGGAGTCCCGGGATGGAGTCCCACATCGGGCCCCCTGCTCAGCGGGGAGTCTGCTTCTCCCTCTGACCCTCTTCCCTCTCGTGCTCTCTGGCTCTCATTCTCTCTCTCAAATAAATAAAATCTTAAAAAAAAAAAAAACCATTAAAGTTAAAGATGACTGGTCAATGGGTTCTCTAGGGCAAAAAGGAACAGATATGTACTATACCACAACTTCAGAAAAATGTTTTATTTTTAATAGGACTTCAACACTATGAGCTCACCACGGTTAGTTAATTGCCAAATGTTCCTCGACATAACAAAATAAACTTGATCTAGTACATGGCCAGATTCCATACTATCCGATCCACCTGAATGTTACAGGCCATTACCAGAAGGGATTATTTGAGTTTGGGCAAATTTAATACTGATTTGTTCTTTTTGACTGATATTAGCCAACAGATTCAACAACTTCTGAAGATCAATTCCTAAACCTGTTGCTCCTTTCAGGTAGGTCTTTAATAAACCAAATTCTACAAGGCTCTGTATACAGTTAGCTCTGTGTTCATTTGTAGCAGAAATATTTAAGTGTTGACTAGGTTCTAGACATTTCATTTACTGCTAGAGAAACGAGCCAACCACCAAGACCCTGACCCCCCTGCCTTCCTGGAACTGACAGTAGTGAGCCTAAGAGGAGAAAACATTTTCAACTGCTACACTCAAGTATAATTGTTCAAGTGTGTGAGTTGCATTTACACCCCTTTTAAGCATTTTGCACTGCAGATTTCACAGGTCATTAATCGGGCCAAACGAAGAGAACATTCGGTTCTTGTGGCAACATTCCCTGGGCACTGGGAACAGGTCACTAGCATTGAGACAGAGCTTTGGATGGAAGAACAAGAGGAGCTGGAAAACTTTGCCCCGCCTATAATCTAGACCCCCGTTCCCCTCCCAACAATTTGGTGGACTTCTACAGATAGAGGGTTTGGAGAGGGAGCAGAATAGAAGAAAGGATCAGAAGCATAAAAAGAGAAACAAACTTAGGGAAGAGTAGGGGAGGAGGGGGGAAGTAGGTGAGACAGGCTGAACCGTGCCTTCTGGGGTATGAACAAATATTGGTCCCCTGCTCTGTCAACACTTGTTTATAGTTCTGGGAAAGAGGCCTCCTCTCAAGGATTTGGTGGCTTTACTTCACATAATACTCAAAACTTTGAACAAAAACACTATGGACTGAAGAGCCAGAAAACTAATTTTATGCCATCCTGACTTCATTACGGCAGAGAATAATTGATTCCATATAAAACTGAATGATATATTCATGTCCTACCTCTTAGCTAAAACCGTTCAGTTTAAATTTCACTTACATACTTGGCTAACAAAGTGGTATTTTATTGCAAAACAAAAGAAACAAGATCAAAATGCAAATTCAAATGGGTGGAAACTATGCATTTTCCAACAATGAGAATAATTATGTATACAACATCTTAAGCTAGTCTTCAAAGAATGTAGGCAGTGATTGACAGAGGATTTCTACCAGTAAACAAAGGGTTTCTTTTGAATAAAGACAATAGCATACGTAATTTACATGTCTTGCTGAATAAAAATAATTGTTTCAAAAAGCACTTTTAATAAAGAAATCAAAGAGTATCATACCAACGTTAGGAGTACAGTTTGAGTATCTTTCCAAATAAAAAAATTTAGAAGATTTAAATTTCTGCTTAAAATTGTTTGAAAGCCAGGAGAAAGAACTGGGAGAACTGGTTGTGTTCATAGTATCCCCAGCTGGGATAGCTTTCCACATGCAAAGCTTGGTTGTACCTGAGGGTAAAGCAGATCAAGTCACTCTTTTGCAGAAAAAATCCGTGTTTCCCCCATAAACACCAAGTCCGGATGGTGCTCTTAACGGTCCTACTAGATCTGGCCTTGCTTCTCTACCTCATCTGCTATGAGTCTGCCCATGACCACTACCCTCCAGCTATGCTGGCACCATGTTACTTCCAGACCAGTCAGGGTTTTCCCATTTGTCCTTGCCTTCAATTAGAACCTCTTCTCTCAGGTTTCTCCATGGCTTTCCCCATCCTTCAAGTCTATTCAAGTGAGGCCATTCCTGACATTTTCTTTAAAATTGCAAACTTTGGTGGCCTGGGTACTGCCGTCAGTTAAGTGTCCAATGGTTGGTTGCAGCGCAGGTCCTGATCTCAGGGTCATGAGATCTAGCCCTGTATCCGGCTCACGCTCAACACAGAATCTGTTTAGGATTCTCTCTCCCTTATCCTCTGCCCCTCCTGCTCTCATGCTCTCTAAATTTTTTTTTAAAGTTTTTATTTGTCAGAGAGACAGTAAGAGAGCACAAGCTGGGGGAGCAGCAGACAGAGGGAGAAGCAGGCTCCCTGCTCAGCAAGGAGCCTGATGTGGGACTCGATTCCAGGACCCTGAGATCATGACCTGAGCCAAAGGCAGACATCCAACTGACTGAGCCACCCAAGCATTCCTAAAATAAATAAATCTTTAAAAAAAAATTGCAAACCTCCTCCCACATTCATCTCCTCCCCTGCTTTATTTCTCTCCATAATATTTCTCCTGTGAGCACCACAAAGGCAGGAATTCTTGTGTTTTGTTTCCCATTATTCTGTGCCTGGCACAGAGTAAGCACTCAATGAATATTTGTTGAATGACATGGGATTGCCAGCATGGTTAGGGGTCTAGTTCTTCACCAAGTAAAAGAACATCTCCAAGTACTGTACTAATAGCTAGAATCTGGGTTCTCTTGAAATCAGAGCCTGAGACAAGGGCACACATGTAGGTAGTCTATTTGCAAAGTGGTGCCAGGCATCAGGACTGAAGGACAGAGGAGTGAAACAAACAAGAGTTAGTGAAAGGAGGAGAGACAAAAGTCAATACATAAGACTGATAAAGGGGGACGATACACTCCAACCAGGTAGTGTTAGATCAGCAAGGATAGGTGGTCATAAAACCTTGTTGGGGCAGGGCTGAAGAGAGCGGGTGGGGTTGAGGTTTGACAGTGTCACAAAGCCAGGCTGGGCGGTGGAGACGGAGTTGTTCTTTAACTCATCTCTGATTTGGGGGCTGGAGAAATTGCTCAAAAAGGCCCACTTGTCAAGGCCGGCTTCATGGGCATGTAATCTGCACCTTCGCACAGAGCCACACTTGGCTTACTTAAGTTTGGGCCGTTTTATTCTTGAACGTGGGTTTCAAAGCAAAGTCTAATGAGCCAGCGGAGCATGAGCAGAGAAAGCGGGCAGCCATGCGTGCAAGCGGTTGTGGTGCACACGCGCGAAGGCTCAGGTCCACGAGCACAGCTGCGTCAGCCAGTCCAGGGTGCAGGGCCTGAGGGGCGGTGGGGCTGGGAGCTGGGCCCACACGGACAATGGCAGCAGCTGCCGCAGGAGAGAGAAGGGGCTTAGGTGGAAGGCCAGCTCACTCATCTGTCCCCAGGGTCTGTCCCTACCCTATCTGCACAAATATTAACTCTCCCTCTGGCTGGACTGATGCGATCATAGCTGCCCGTACTCAGGCAGTAAACTTGGTAAGTTATTACAAAACAGAAGTGTATACATGGACATGGAAATAAAGCCTATCGGAAATTATTTTAATTATTCAGATTTTGGAAACTGCTGTAATATTGTCAAGCAAGTATCGACAGGCTTAAAAATGGAAATAATTTAAAGATGATCACAGTCAGTGAAAAAGACCACTATTTTCCTATGAAACTTTGGCTGAACCCAATATTAACAAGGGAAACAATTTTTAAATTGTGTTCTTATAACTGAAGATACACAATAGTATAATTGAGTATTTAACAATATACAGATCTTAAAGTCTCTTTCAGTTTCTTGAGTGACTTCCTCCTCCCCAAATCATGGGAAATTCCAGAGCAAAAATTAAAATGCCGTTGTATAAATTTACATTTAAAACAAAATTCAGATTTACAGAAAACTTATTTGTATGACCTTTTTAGAAAAATTGTCCCAAGAATCCTCCATTCTAGATGTAGTGAAATTTGTTTATTTTAAAGATTTATTTGACAGAGACAGCAAGAGAGGGAACACAGGCAGAGGGAGTGGGTGAGGGAGAAGCAGGCTTCCCGCTGAGCAGGGAGCCCGATGCGGGGCTCGATCCCAGGACCCCGAGATCATGACCTGAGCCGAAGGCAGACGCTTAATGACTGAGCCACCCAGGTGCCCCTAGAAACAAAATATCTTTAAAGAAAGCTTTACATTTTAGTACTTTTAATGGTCCCTTTCTCTTTTTGAAAAAAGGACCCATATTTTCACTTTGCACTGGACCCTATACATTATGCAGCTGGCCCTGATGGTCATTTGAATCTGGACAGTAATTTGAAACAAAAGATCCTTCCACTAGGAAGAAAACTGCAAGTGTGGCAGGTAAGGAGAAACCAGCATCTGGCAGTGGTCCTTTCTGTTTATCTTTTCAGTAGGAAAAGATGACTGATAAGAGGAGGGGGGAACTCTTTTAATACACATTTTGTGAAGCCAAGCTCAAGATATCTTGAAGAAAAAAATAAAACAGGCTCACCTGAGTTGCTCGGTCTATTGAGCGCCTGACTCTTGGTTTCCACTCCCATCATGATCTCAGGGTCACGAGGAGCCCTGTGTTGGTCTCCGAGCTCAGCGGGAATCGGCTTGAGATTCTTTTGCCCCTTGTGCACGCATTCTAATAAATCTTTTTAAAAAATTAAATCTTTTTAAATCTATTTAAAAAATAAAATCTTTTTAAAAATTTAAAAAATTAAAAAATGAATTAAACAGGAAGTTAAAGTCAAGAATGCACCTAGAAAATTTGTCAGTCCCTCCCTATAAAAACCCTGTTATTTTGGCAAGACCAGGATTAAAGACAAAGCAACAACAACAAAAAAGATGTGGGGTGCCTGGGTGGCTCGGTTGGTTAAGTGTCTGCCTTCAGGTCATGATTGTGGAGTTCCAGGATCGAGCTCCGTGGGGAGTCTGCTTCTGCCTCTGGCCTCCCAATGCTGCCGCTGCTCCTCCTGTCTCTCTCTCAAATAAATAAAATCTTAAAAAAAAAAGAGAAGATGAAATGGCACAGTAGAGAGCTACACTGAATGTAAACCAAGTGGCAGAATACATATTACAGATAATGAGGATGTTGACAAAAGAGTAGCCAGTATCTCACATTAAAAAGGGGGCTCCTATGATCTAAGATCCAGGGATCCTTTCATGGGGCCCAAGACAGAAAGGAACCGGTAGCTGGCACAGAAGGAGGGTATACAAACGGTTATTTTCCTCAAGTATTAAAATGCCAGCTGGTGGGCCACAATCACTGCTGCCTTGTTATGTCAACACGTAGAGAGCATGGTCAAAAGGCAAATTGGGAGTTAGAGCTCATGGCCGGCCACTAATTACCTACACAACACAGGAAATTTAGCCTTTCTCTGTCCTACTGTGAAAACTGAAAGAATGACACATCATCTTCCCACTCACAGACTGTATAGCAATATCACGTATGTGAAAGTACTTTGGGAAAAATAAAAAGTAGTAGTCAGAGCCTTAAAGTATACATTCCAGCACTTAGAGGAGCGGTTTCATGCCCAACAAGAACAGTTTCCCATGATTTTAGAAAGACTAATTTCAGGGCAGTGTTCACCAGTCACAAGCACTATCTGCTTAAGTGTTCCTGAAAAGCCAGCTATCAAATGCTGAATAGCAAAAACACCAGTAATTACTGAGTCGTCCCCCTCAAGCTGCTCCTAAACGGATCATGGTCACGATAAACAGCTAACAACATAGGAGTGGTTGACCACTGGGAAACTGCAGGAGTGAATGAAATCTGGATTCGAGTCCAAAATAAATACCGAATTGTTTAAAAATAGCTGCAGGATTTCGTAAACACTAAAGCACAAACACAAAACTCTTGAAGTTTTTGGGTATACTGTGATAAACAAGACAAACATATCCTGTATTTTAAAATCAGACATGAGCTTTTCCCAAGTTCTAAGTCCTTAGCAAAGTGTCTTTATCCATAGAATTGAAATGGAACTGTGGAAACTGCAGTTACATAACATTGTATATATTTCTAGGTCTTTCGAGATTCACTTTCATCATTTGTAAAGTAGCGTAATGATTTCTACCCTGCCTGTGGCATGGTTGCTTTAAAAGGACCAAATGTGAAAAGGTCTTTAAAACTGTAAGTGTCTTTACAGCAAGACATTCTTTTTCACGGTTCTATTTCAGTTTTCACTATCGGTCCTTGGTTCTTGAATTTGGTCTGGAAAGAGCCAGAGGTGGTGAGCAGGAGGGAATCTAAAGAATTCTTTATTTAAGGCCACAATCAGTAATAAAAGGACAGAACCCTCTTTGTTCAAAATAAGGCAAAAAGAGAGGGAGGGTCTAGACTGAGATTTTATTCACTTCTCTGTGAAGGAAGTCTGCTGATGGTCCGTTCTATACCAAATCAAAACAGGTAAGAAAGCCAAGGATAATTTGGCCATTCTTTCCCACCTGACCCCCTTCCTCCACAACCAATATTATCTGCCAGTTCCTACCCCTACCCACATCTTCATTCTTCGATAAATGTTCTTAGTCTCAAAGTAGTATGCCAATGCTGCTTTAAGCCAGATATTCTAGCAATTGCTGCCCTTTCTACATAGAAATTATGGGGTTGCCTAAGAAACTCAAAGTTTGAGTGTTTTATTTGGGGCAGGTGTTATGGTCTCACCACCTCTCTCTGACTCTCTCCCTTTCCTTCCTCCACCAAGGTCAGGGATCATCCAAAAGGACAAATTAGCCTGGCCCTCATATTCACCAAAATCTGAAATATAGACTTTACATATTATCCCCAGGAGAACTTATACTTATAGTCATCTTTGGAGGTGGGACGTTACATAAGAAATGATTTCTTAAATGTAAATCTTTACAATAAACAGGATTTTGTTTGGGCATTTTTAAAGGTAGTGGGCGTTTCAAGAAATGGAACTAGCTTGGGCAATTTCAACCTCCAAAATGTCCTGAATAGGATGGAGAACTCTGGCTTCCAGTTATTTGACCTTGGATATATTTCTATACTTTGGAGACCCAGTTTAATCGTTTGTAAAATGAGATGGTAATTCCTACCCCCTGCCTATTGCATGGTGCTGTTAAAGGGACCAAATATGGGAATGCTTTGGAAATTGTGAGCAGCTTTATAGTGACGTCAAAGTCAAAACATGTGGCATAGGGCTAGTGCCTCCTTTGGCCAGCTGTGTGACCTTGGCCAGGTCACTAACCCACATTGTAAAAACAAGGGCATGCCCAGGTGGGCTTCAATCCCTGCTAGCTATCAAATTCTCTGATGTTAAAAAATACAGAATTACCACCACTACTTCCTTTTCACCTTCGGTAGCTGCTATGTTTATAACAAAAGGGGCTAACAAACAGGCCTTTTTGATTATTAATTTTATTGTAGGGAATTAAAAGAGTTTTCCATTAACAATCGTCAGGAAACTGAACAGAGGGTGGAGCTGAAAGGATAATAGCAAGTTTATCAAGAAATGGCATATTGGCAAGTCAGAGGCTAAGCAAATTAAGAGAATCTTTAGGCTTCCAGCCACTCTGGATTGCAGGTGACTAACACTCTTCAGAACTAGTCAACTATAGCCAGCCTCTATTACTGTAATTCAAAGCATCTAACACAAAGGAATGAAAGCTAAAAGGAGGTAGGGGAAGAAGGTCGGCAACAGTGACTTTGGTCTATAAATGCTTTGCAAATAATAAGCAACAAAGAAAAAAGGAATCTCTGCTTTTGATAGATAATGACTAGAATAAAGCAAGAGATCAAAGTATTTATAAAAATGGATTTCTAAAATTCTTCTATCCTTATCAAAACCTCTTAAGCAAATAATTCCACCAGTTTCCCCTCAAAGAGATATGAATGCAATGTTCCTGGGTTCTCCCCTCGTTCCTCACCTTCCACCCTGTCCTTCAATGCTTTTTCTATCTCAAAAGTCACGCTTACCACCATTCCATGATCTCTTCCGTAGCCATGGATTAGTCTTAATTCTTTATGGATAGAGGTGGTCATTAAATAATATGTATTAGCTGTGCCGAGCATACAAAAACCAGCATTCCAGGCAATGCTATTAATACAGAATTGTTCAATCTTGTGATCATTTTTATCACTAATGTCCAATAATGACTCACATGACTAATGTCCAATCAATGGCCAATGATTTTATCTCTGGGGCTTGCTATCATTCTCATCAAGGCTAGATCCCAAGGACACTTGCCCCTGTAAATCCACCATTGTATCTGCTTGAAACATAGTGGAGGCCAGTATGGCTGAGTATCAAGCACATCCATGTTTTGTTTGAATGACACAGTATTTTAAAATTGAGCAAACATTAAGAAGTATATAGACACTTAATAGAAGACCTGATTTTGGCTTCGCTTAAAAAAAAAAAGAAAAAAGAAGATCTGGCAACAATGGGAACCCTGTATTCCCTGTTCTGCCCCTCCCTCTCCCTCCCTCCCGTTCTCTTTAAAAACACAAGTGCATTTCATTTCTTTAGATTTCCTGCCTGACCCCATTGGGACAGGAGATTTCTACCCCACAACATAAGACACTGGTAGTGTGTCTTTGTTTGGATTTCCTTTATTTACATTATATTTTAAAAGGTTTTCCTGCTTCTGAGTTTTTGTCTTAAGTCAATACAGTATGACCGCCTTAGTAGTAAGAAGGCTAGAAAGACATTCTCTAAACATAGTGATATAGAGAAGTTACAGAATGAAGGCTTTAGAAGAATTGTGAATAGAAAAAATATATAAGAATTAAGAAAAAAGGAAATTTCATCAATACACTCAGAAATCCAAAACTTGCTAAAATGAATCATGGCTTAAGACAACCTGAATCTCATTAAACTCTTAACTTTGAGGAAGTAAGGTTATGGTGATCCATCAAAATACTGATTTAAAAAATTGTGTGCTCACGTAACCGTTATATACTATAAACCAGCTAATGCCGGGGATAAAACCACCCCAAATGAGGGTCTGGGCTGTGGATCAAGAGTTCTTAAACTTGGAATCACCTTGGAAGTTTTAAAAAAATTACTGTTTTCTAAATCCACTCCAAATCCACTCCAAGCGTTTAGGATTTAATTGGTGTGCAGTGTGGCCTGGACTTTGGGATTTTTAAAAGTTCCCCAGGTGATTCTAAAACGCGACACAATTTTAGAAACACTGCTGTGGACATTACTTCAGCTATAATTAAATATTAGGGCAGGGCTATTGCTTCTTAAAGCCAATCTTAGTTCTTGAGAGTAAAGTCAATCACCTGCCTGTCTCTACAGGTGGAGGGAAGTGGATCTGCATGCAACTCTTCCAAAAGGTATATCCTGTCCTTAAACTAAGGCTCTGAGAGAAGAGCAGGCCACAGGGCTAATCTTATCACAAAGGAAAATGTTATCTGATCCATCAAGCGAACCTCTATAGTTCTACTTCAACTTGAAGCAGTTAATTCCTGGATTGAGCCGTGATATCCTCATTGGTAAAAATAGAAACTATAATCCTTCCCTTTGAAAGTTGTTCTAAAGATTAAACAAGATAACGTATATGAAGCAATTAGGTCTTAATAAGTGGTAACTTTTTTTTTAGATTTTTAAGTAATCTTTACCCCAACGTGGGGCTCGAACTCATGACCCCAAGATCAAGAGTCACATGCTCTACCAACTGAGCCAGCCAGGTGCCCCAATAACTTTAAAATCCAAAATTCAGTGATTATAGTTTTTCCTCAAATCTGTAGTCAATAATTCTAATATTAATCTCTCCCCTTCCTTACAGCAATCCAACTTTGAATTCTTCATTTTGTACTGTTCTCTAATTGTTTGATGAATGTGGCCTTGCTGGATAGACAAAAATTATTTGAGAGAAAGGGAAATTAGAGCATTTATCAGCAATGATAAAACCTGCTTGCTTCTCACACAATATAACATGGTAAGTTGAGAGACTGGACCCTCAACTTGTTAGAAAAAACTGGCTATGAATTTTAAAGTGATATCCATAAAACTAATGGGTCAGCATGTGGGGAGGGCGTTGTGGAATAGCAGTCTCCTTTTTGACGGTAGAATAACCCAGGGGTGCCTGAGTGGCTCAGATGGTTAAGCGTCTGCCTTTGACTCAGGTCATGATCTCAGGGTCTTAGGATGGAGCCCCGCATTGGTCTCCCTGCTCAGCGGAGAGTTTGCTTCTCCCTCTCCCTCTGCCTCTGCCTCTCCCTTCTACTCATGCTTTCTCTCGCTCTCTCTCGCTCAGATGAATAAATCTTTAAAAATAAGTAAATATAGAATAACCCATATTGTATTACTTTTCCACTGCAGCTGTAACAAATTACCACTAACTTAACACTAATTTGTTACCTTACAATTCGGTATGTTATGAAACATAAGGTAGTAGACCTCCGCAAAATGTGTGGGTTTGGCATATTGGTTATTTTGAGCTGTAGACACTTGAAAAAGAGCAGACGTAGGAAGAGGCTCTCTCTGAACTCCCCTTGTCTCCCCTTCCTCCAAAAGGAACTCAATTGTTACAAATCCCCTTCCCTGGAGTTTCATTGACCGGGGAAGAACAACTCTTATCTTGGTTGTGTAGAGGAGTGTAGAGGAGACTAGTAGTCAACACCATCCCCGGCCAGACTTTGTCACAAACTATCACACCTACCATCTATGCTTCTAAAGGTCCATTTATCTTTCACAAAAATCATTTACCCTCCCCTAAGAGGTACACATCCCCCTTCCTTTCCCTGTGAAGATGGTATTAAATCCCAAATTAAAGCTACCTCTTTGAGTTACTCATTTTTCCTGGGCATCTGGCCTGTATACATGAGGTATGCATGTTAATAAACTTCTGTTTTTTTCTCTCTTGTTAATCTATTTTTTAGTACACAGAGGCTCAGCTATGAACTCAGGAACATAGAGGGAATATTATTTTTCCTCCCTACAGTTAGAAATAGGACATGGATCCCACTGGGCTAAGATTAAGGTGCTGGCAGAATGCACTGCTTTCCGGGGGCTTAAGAAGAGAACCCTTTACTTGCCTTATTCCAGCGTCTAGAGCCTGCTTTCCTTCCCTCCCAACTCCCTGCTCCATCTTCAAAGTCAGCAACGTGAAGCAGAGTCCTTCGTGTGACTGGTTCTCTTTCCACAGTCACATCTCCCCTTGGCCGTGACACTTCCGCCTCTCTCTCCCACTTTTAAAGACGCTTATGATTAAAATAGGTCCACCTGGATAACCCAGAGTAATCTCCCTATTTTAAGGTTAGCTGACCGGTAATGTATTCCGGCTGCTCCCTAATTCCCCTTGACTGTAGGACACAATGTATTCCCAAAGCAACAAATTACGGAAAGAGAGGTCTCACTAGACTGCCAATTACGTTGCAATCGGTGATCATTTTCTTTCTCAACTTAGTCAAAACGGACTGTTATCCCAATTCCAGGGATGAGAATGTGGACATCTTTTAGGGTTATTCAACCTATCACATTTTCAACTGACCATGAGAAGGTAATTAAGATCAAAGAGTTTGTAAACAAGTAGGGCCTGACAGAGGACAGATTAAGATAGTCACTGACTGAGTCGTGCATTTGCAGGCCCTCACACCGCCCCCCTCCTCTACACCTGATCCATGGCCGACATTGCTCATCGACTAGGCATCATTGTTACCTGGGGATCCTTCTCCACAGGGCGTGCTGGGTCCTCTCCAGAACAGTCAATATGAGCTGGCACAGAAACCGAAATCTCTTTTCTGTCCTAAATCTGAACGATTGTAGTGGCAAGAGAGACTCTCTCTCAGGGCCTTTTTTTGGCATAAGGTGATAATCCTATGGTTTTAAATTGGCAGATGAAATGAATCCCAGCTGAGCTGAATAAAGAGATTACAAGAAGACGGGAAAATACGCCAACTAATTAATTCAAACTTTGACAGAAATCTGTGTTTCTGTGATACCTGTAGAGAATCCATACAATAACTAATAAATAACTAAGAAAATCTGTACTTATTACTGCCCCTGCCTATACAACACAAAGCCTTCTCTTGAGACTTACTATAATGCCTCTTTTTTTCCAAGATATATTGCTTATAAAAAAGATTTGAATATATGTTTACATGTAAGTATTTGAAAGCTTTTATTATTCTAAATAGAATGCCATGACCTTCTACAAGTACATTATATAAGTAATCCATGATCATGGTAGAGAATTTAGGAAAAACAAGAAAACCATACATAATTCTATCTGCCAGAAATAAATTTCGGTGTTCACTCTGTCCAATGTGTTTACAGTCATTCATTCAACATAATTTTAGTGAGCCTCCCTGCTAGGCATTATTCTAGGCGTCCAGGGTACAGCATGAGAAAACAACAACAACAATAACACAGACAATGAGTTCAATTATGTACCAAGAAAAAAACCAAAAACCAAAAAACAAAAACAAACAAAAAACCCAAACCAATTTCTTCATACTGTTTGTAATTGGCTTTTTCTATTTACTAGTTTTTTAAAAATACCCCTCTAATTTTGTCAGGCTTTTGTAGTTTTCCAGTAGTCTTGACTGCACCGAATGATAAGATGATCACAGATTGCTACATGATTGGCAGTCCTTTCCATTGTCCGATGCTATGTCATCAGAAGGAAACCTCCCAGAAAAGAGAGAATGCCATGAATTCTCTTTTCACCACGAAAGACCACTTAGGGAATTGAAGAGAACGTCATTCTATCTTGTTCTAGTTATCTATTGTTGCATAATGTGTAGTCCCTTAAAACAACAACAATCATTTTATTATTATTGACACAAGTCTGAAGGTTTACTTGGCTGGGGGTGGGTGGGTAATTTTCTCTTGGAGTATTTTTTCTTATGCGGTCTAACAGTTTTTGGTACCGAAGTCATCTTGAAGGTTTCTTTTTTCTTTTTTCTTTTTAAGGTTTTATTCATTTATTTATTTGAGAGAGAGGATGAGCAGGGAAGTGGCAGGGGCAGAGGGAGCTCGAAGTGGGACTCAATCCTAGGACCCCAGGATCATGACCTGAGCCAAAGGCAGTTGCCCAACCAGCTGAGCCACCCAGGTGCCCCCATCTTGAAAGTTTCTTTATTCATATAGCCCATGAATTTTGGCTATTGGCAGGAATGTCAGTCAAAGTTGTAATCTGAACACCCACACACAGCCTCGGTCTGCGGCCTGGGCTTCTTCACACATGGTGGTTGGGTTCCAAGATCAAGTGACCCAAAAGCACCAGGCAGGAACTATCTCGCTTTTTATGCCTAAGCTTCAGAAATCACATAGGGTCACTTCTACCACAGTCACAGGCCCATCAGATTCAAGGGAGGAAAGACAGAGGCCACCTCTTGGTAGAAGCAGTATCAACATCACATTGTAAGGGGTGGGATATATTGTGGTGACCATCTTTGGAGAACACAATCTGCCACATATCTCAACAAGCCTTTAATCTGCATGGTTAAAATCAGGGACTGCAAACTTCGAGAGCCACTGTAAGCTTAAGAGAAAAGTTCTATCACTATCCAGACTTTCTAAAAAATACATCTCAAAGATTCGTTTTAGTAAGAAAGAACTGATAATCGAATAATGAACTATTCTAATTCCCCCTATATTTATCGCATGGATTCACATTTTAAAGCATTGACAAAAATAAAACTTGGTCAGATTTTTCTCCTCTTTACAAAACTTGCTTTGAGAGTGTGACACCTAAAGAAACAATCTTCCCATGTATGAAGCATGGGAAGAACCATTAACTAATTTTGGCATCCAAGGCTATTAAAATGATAATGTAAAATAAGGAGTGCTTAAGTGTAATATTAAGAAGGCTATTAAATGAGCTCCAGACATCTGTGGGATCTCTATGTATATCATTAGGGCAGTCTAAACACATTAAGTCACAAGGTTACTCTTACCAAAAATTCCACATAAGAATTTAGAGAAACTTTAAAATAGATGCTTGCTAAAACAACATTTTGCCATTTTATGTCAACACTTGATGAGCACCTATGATATATCTGGTACAAACAAATGCTATGTGCTCATGGTATACTAGCTATTAAGGGTATACATTAGGACATACATATTTAAGATATAAGTAAGATTTAAATGATTGACACTTTATCACTTTAATAGCACAAATGAAATCCTATTATAATAAACGGCATTATCAAGAAAGATTCCACAGTGCAGATATATAAATATCATAGCAGAATACCCACAACATCAGTGCGCTATTGATCTGATCACAATACACTCTTCCTGTTGAACAGCAAATGCTTTTTCCTGTCTCTCTCTAAAAAAAAAGAGTTACCTTATAGTTTCATAATTGTTCCCTGTAGAAGGGAGAGACAAACTGGATGGTAGGTGAAAGGAACACATTTCTTTTGTCCTGATGTCAAAAAAGCACTCACTTCTTCCTATGTTGTACAAATTCTCAAATCCTCGCTCCAGACTTTCACATAAAGGAGGAAACATTTCCCTCTTTCTAGCCCAGTCTTGTTAATTCACCACAAAGTGAATGTTAATTTTTTTCTTTCAGACCTGTTTTCTAACCATGAGTTCATTACAGCGAAAATTACTGTTTTGAAATTTTTAATATTCTCTAGGGCTCATTATAATGCGAGTCAACGCCCACAATTTCCAAAAACATCATTCATTAATTGATAAAATCAACCTAAGAAATCTGAGATTCCTCTGCATTAACTTGATGGGTCATTTCACCTAAGGAGGGGCAGGGGAGAAGGAACGGATGCTCGAAGACTATCAGAAACTAGCAAAGGAAAGCCCTGTTTTACTCTCCGTTTGTTCTTTGTTTCTGAGGCTCTGGTTTGGCTTGGGTGTGGTCTTGCAGGAGAAGAGGAATGCTTCCACTCACCAGCATTGTCCTGACAAAAGAGATGGCCCAGGCAAAACCACAGTTTCCTGGAATCACAGCCTTTTCTCCGCACTACTAAAGACGGTTTAGGGAACTCATACCATCCAAGTCTTTTCCAGAAAACTGTTTACTTTGTTGAATCATATACAATACTTAACAGGGAGAGGAAATATGGAAACTTTTCTTCCTGGTCTTGGAATAGACTCAGTGTTTGCATAACTCTGTGAGTGGGGATTGGAATCACTTGTGGACTTTTTAATGTCTTTACCGGTATTCATTTCTTTGTCGTTTATAAGTGACAATTTAAAATAATCTAGAAAGATCGCTTATGTAACTTGAGCTTTTGTCTTATCTTTTGATACCGTTAACTGCTATAGAGTTCCACTTGTTTTTCTCTAGATATTGCAAATGCATAAACTATATGATAATGATATGTTAACCACTATTCTTTTTTAAGTTTTCTACACAAGCTTAGGCCTACTCAGGTCAGAGAAGCATGCATGAAGTAGAAGTTATCATCCCTTCTGATAATGTAGAAGAGTGGAGAGGTAAGTAAGGTAGTGATGATTGCCTGATTCATTCCCAGTTTTTGAAATCATAAACACCAAGTTTTCACTTCATAGGCATTAAATATATGTGTCTGGGAAATCAACTTACAAAGACTGAGTTAATTGGCCTTTTCATGATGGGCACTATAATCCCTTGCTCTGGTTTGAGTTTATATCTTTTTCCTGTACTTGTTCATTCATTCTGCCAACATTTGTGGAGCACTTTATATATGCCAAGCCTTGTGCATTAGTCTGAAAGCTCAAGACAAGTGAGAAAAGAAGAAAAATTATATGTAATTATAAATATGTAAGATTTTATATATTTATAAATATAAATCATTTTATGTATTTTATTTATATTTTATATTTATATATTTTATATACAAATAACTTTATCTAAAAGCCTATATAAATTTTACAAATTTTTATGTAAATATATAAAAAGATTTTCTATATTTATATATAAGGATATATATAAGATTTTATATATATATATAATTATATAAATATATAACAAAGAGAAAAATATATATTATATCCTGGCCCTTAGAGAGCTTAAATCCAGCAGGGAAACAGACAATAACCAGTCACAAAGATGCACTTAATCATTTATCCAACAAATGTTACAGACAATACAAGGTGCTAGGGATACAGTAGAGAACAAAAAAGGCCCAGACCCTGCCCTTATGAAGTATAGTCATGGAGACAGGCCTTAATAAAATGTAACATGGATATGTAAGTTGAATGCTGTATAATTTAGAACTTTTTCAGTTCCAAGCAGCCAAAAACTCAACTCATACTGCCATAAGCAAAAAAAGAAAATGGGGAGGGATCTATGGGTTCATGCAGTTAAAAAGCTGAGGGCTAGTTGAGGCATGGGGTGATGAGGGGGCTCCAACAATGTTACCAGGACCTGGTGTCTCCTTACTTCAGCCAGTTCATCTATGGTTCAGTTTCATTCCCATGTTCAAATCCAGTAGTAAAAGAACTGTTTCTCTTCTCCTGGCAAATACCCTGGGCATGACTCTCACTAGTTCAAAGAGAACTCATGCACACTCCCTATACCCATCCTGGCCAGGGGAATGCAGTATTCTGATTGGCCAGGCCCAAGTCATATGCTCATCCTTAGACCTGTAGGTAGAACCTAGAGAAGGCTGTGGATTGAGAGTGGGGAAGAGAGTTGGTGCTCAGAAGAAATTGGGGATGCCTTACCAAAAGGAGGGGAATGGACATTGGCAGTCAAAGCACACTAGCCACTAATATGCCCCGTGTGGTCCAGTCTCTCTGTGCCTTCCTATTCCTGGAGATAAATGTAGGTAACCAAAATTCCACTGAAAGCAATTTCTATCCTTAATGGTGCCTCTCAGTGATGGTCAAAGGGGATCCAATTCATAGCCACAGACACACATCTTGATGCTCTGCTGTCCTTCTCGCCTCACTCTCAGTATCGTGCATGTCCCACGATGTCCGAGTGTCTTTCTGCCAGCCTCGTATCCGGTCCCCACCAAAATTCCTCCCAACTCCCCTTCACATCCCTGCTGTCCTTCCCTCATTTCGTGCCTTGACTCTCTTTGCCCAAGTCCACTATTATATTACCTCCAGTACTTTTTTTCTCCAGCCTGCCTCCTCTAGGCTTACCTGTTTTTCAAGTATTCCCTCCACTGATTACCCCAACCTGCATAATAAAGTTCAGACATTTCCTTAAAACGTCAGGGGAGGGGATGGCTGGGAGGCCCTGAGCGACAAAAAAAACACTGGACTATTTTTAATCTGATGAGCTGAAAAATACAGATATTCATCATTTTTTTCTTCCATCCCTGCCATCCAAATAATCATACCCCACCATATATAATTTCAAAATATGATAAAAAGCTGGGATGGGGGGCCCTAGGTTGCTCAGTCAGTTAAGTGTCTGCCTTTGGCTCAGGTCATGATCCCAGGGTCCCAGGATTAAGCCCCGCATTGGACTCCCTGCTCAATGGGGAGTCTGCTTCTCCCTTTGCCTCTCCCCCAGCTTGTGCTCTCTCACTCACTCACTCTCTCTCTCATAAATAAATAAAATCTTTAAAAAAAAAAAAAGAATCTGGGATGGGGGTAAGGTGAGCAGCAAAGCGCTTTTGAATTAAGATCTAAAGGATGAGCAAGAATGAACGAAGTGGGGGCGCCTGTGGCTCAGCCGGCTAAGCAGTGCCTTCCGCTCAGGTCATGATCCCAGGGTCCTGGGATTGAGCCCCGCGTTGGGCTCCCTGCTATGCGGGGAGCCTGCTTCTCCCTCTCCCTCTGCCTGCTGCTCTGCCTATCTGTACTTTCTATCTCTCTGTCAAATAAATAAAATCTTTAAAAAAAAAAAAAAGAATGAACGAAGTGAATGGGTTTGGCAGATGAAAAAGTATTCTGGGAAGGAGACACTTCCTTGGACAGCCTAAAGGGAAACAGGAACTGAAAAGCAGCAGGTATAATCAGAGCGAGGGGAGAATGACACAGGAGGCCGAGGGTAGCAGATACCAGTGACCAAACAAGAGAGTTGGCTCAAAAGGCCTGCAGAGTTTCCTTGAGTCTCAGGGGAACAAAAGAACGTCCTTTTAATAGCATTCCTCAGGCCCAGCCTTGTGAGGAAGAAGTCCCTTTTGAGCCCTCCATGCCTGGATTCTTACCCTATAGCAATCTGAGTTACATAAATCTCTGTGAAGCAAGAAATGAAAAGTGCCTTCAGCACAGTGTCTCTTGGCTGAACTTGTTAGACATCTCTGTGATATGCTTAAGTTCAAAAAGGAATCACTGCCAAGATCATTTTGCTGTTTGTTATAACCATGATTAGTTCAACTTTCTAATCTTTCACTGCACAACTTTTTGAGAGAAATTGTTGATAGGAGATAAAACTTATTTATTTGCCTAAGACTATATGCAAAAATAAAAAAAATCTTGTTTACATGTCCAAATATTTACTGATATGGTTGGTTTTAAATCCATCATCTTGTAATTTGTTTTTTATTTGCCCCATCTGTTACTTGTTCTTTTTTTATTTTTTATTTTTTTGCTCTCTTTTGGGTTAAATATTTTTATGATTCCATTTTATTTCCTTTGGTGGCTTGTTAGCTATAACTATTTTATTTTGTGTTAGTGGTTGCTTTAGGGTTTATAGTGTACATCCTTAATCTATTACAGTCAACTTTCAGTGATAATATACCACTTCACATAGAGTATGAAAACCTTACAATAGCACACTTCATTTTCCTACCTCCAGGCTTTTGTGCTATTATTGTCATACATTTGACATTTGATTTCTACATTATAATCCCTACAGTACCTTGTATATGTTGCATTTTTTTTCTGTTAAACAGTTATCTTTTTACGCATTTTTTTTTAAAGGCCAAGGTGGGGGGGTGGAGTGTTTTATATTTACTTATCTTTGTACTATTTCCAGTTTTCTTCATTCCTTAGTACCTCCAGATTTCTTTCTAATATCATTTTCCTTCTGCCTGAAGGACTTCTTTTAAAAATTGATTTTGGTTCAGTCTGTTGTTGTGATGAATTCTTTTAGCTTTTATATTCCTGACAGAAACTTTATTTAACCTTCATTTTTGAAAGGAATTTTTCAATATTGCTCCAATGTCCTATGGCTTACATTGTTTCCCAGAAGAAATTGGCTGTCATTCTTACCTTTGTAACCACCCCCCCCCACATATTTTTGGCATTTTCCCTGACAGCTTTTAAAATTATCTCGTTATCACTGATTTTAAGCAGTTCAATTATAATATGCCTTGGTATTGTTTTCATATTTCTTGCTCTTAGACTTTGCTGAATTTTTTGGATTTGTAGATTAGTCTTCATGAAATTTGGAAAATGTCTGGTCACTATCTTTTCAAATATTCTCTCTGTCCCTCTCTTTCAGGAGCTCTAAGCACAAGTATCAGGTCATGTGAAGTTGTTCCACAGTTCATGAATGCTCTGCTCATTTTTTCTTCAGTCCTTTTTTCTCTGAGTTTCATTTTGGATAATTTCTGTTGCTGTGTCTTTAAGTTATTAATTTTTTATTCTGTTGAGTCTAATACATTGCAGTTTTCATGTTAGGCATTGTGTCTTTTATCTCGCAAAGTTAAATTTGAGCCTTTTTAATATTTTCCATGTCTTTACTTAACATACTCAAGCATTTCTCTACTTTATCATATTAACCTATGGAATATAGTTATTACTATTTTAATGTCCTTATTTACTGATTTTATTATCTATGTCATTTATGGATCTTCTTCTTCTTCTTTTTTAAGAGACAGGCAGGTTGGGGAGAGGCAGAGGGAGAGAGAGAATCTTAAGCAGGCTCCATGCCAGCATGGAGCTGACATGGGGCTTGATCTCACAACCCTGAGATCATGACCTGAGCTGAAATCAAGAGTTGGACACTTAACCAACTGAGCCCCCCAGACACCCCTGGATCTGTTTCTATTAATGGTTTTTTTCTCTTCATTATGGATTGTATTAGATACCAGTCATTGTTAAGTTCTCTGATCAATATTCTAGAGTGTTGTTCTGGGACACAGTTATGTTATTTGGAAATAGTTTGATCCTTTCAAGACTTTTAAGTTTTATTAGTCAGGACCAGAACAGCCTTTAGTTGAGAGCCAACTCTGCCCCACTTACTGAAGCAATACTCTCTGGGTATTCTACCAGTACTCTGTGAATTAGAAGGTTCTTCCTCCAGATGATGGGAGCACAACCTATCCCCAGTCCTGTGTGAGCTGTAGGGACTGTTTCCTCTGCTCCATTTGGGCAGCTCTTTGCCTCAGGTAGTTTCCTCACACTCAAGCTCTGACCAGCAATCAGCAAAGGCCTTGAGGGGAGCCCTCTGCAGCTCTCTGGATCTTCTTTCTGTGACCTCAACCTGGAAATTCTCTTTAAGTTGGAGCGGTGGTAGGGATCATTTCATTTGTTGTCCATTTCTCAAGGGTGACTATCCTGAGCTGCCTGATGTCCCACATCTGAGAACCATTGTTCAATACATTTTGTCCAGTTTTTCAGTTGTTTCAGATTGGAGGATAAATCTAGTCCCTGTTACCCCTTCTGAGCTGAAAGCAGATGTCTTAAACTGTGTTAAACGGATGGTTCTCAAACTTCAGTGTGCATCCGAATTAACTGGAAGGCTTGTTAAAACACAGATTGCTTGACCTCCCCCAGAGTTTCTAAGTAAGTAAGTGTGGGACCTGAAAATTTGCATTTCTAATAAGTTCTCCGTTGATGCTGAAGCCTCTGGTCCAGGGACTACACTTTGAGAAGTACTGTGTTAAACTATTCAACGAAGAACATATCAGTGATGTTCATCTATGAATCAATAACACAGTGTGAACACATTGATAATCAAGGCAAAACTTGTCAGTCACAGAAAAACAATCATAAGTAAATATATTCATTTGGAGATACATATATCAAAAACTAAAAAAAAACTGTTCATGTCCTCTGATCTGATAAATCCAGGAAATAAACTCCATAGACACCATGTGGATCAATCTTTCCCAAACAATATTCTTTAGAACATTAGTAATCTGTGAGTTGTTAATAGGTTCTTTGTGAAAGGTTTCTATGGTTAAAAAGGGTTAGGAACCTATAATATGTTAATGTACTTTATGAATTATCCAAGAGAAAGATAGAATATGAAGGGTTTCCCAAACTTATTTGACCACAAAACCGTTTTATTTTGCAAAACACCCATTAGCAACTTGAATTCTAATGCTCCTTGGAAGCCAGTTTCAGAAATACTGGAGCAGACCCTTGGCATTTGTAAGCTTACCATTTTCAGAGTTAGCAATTGGTCAGAAGATATTCCATTGCCATAGTAATCTGGGATTCTGCTGAAGCAAGATGGAGCCTGGGGAGTGAGTTACCTAGCTAATGAATGAGCTCAGCCCACTGTCCACAACACATACTCTAATGTGGCTTTCTAGTTTGCTGCTCTTCAGGCAGTAGCTTTTACGGTAATAGAAATCTTTGACTTGTGAAAGTGGCCCTGAGGAAAATGTCAGCTGTTGGTTTTGGCAATGGAAAGAAGTTATTAGGAAAAAAAAAGGAGGTGGAGATGGAGGTGATCTTAGAAAGAGGGTCTTAGCAAGAAAATAGATACATTTTAAAGGTGGTCTCCTAAATTTGGCAGGGACTTGAATCTGTATGCAAATGAGCTCATTTTGTAACCTACATGGAAACCATAAAAAGTGATTCATGAACTGTTTTAATGAGACACAAAACTTAGCAAGATAAAACATTACACATGTAATTGCTGACAGAAATGTAATTCAAGAGAAAGCCAGAAGCCGGGACAGGTTTTTTTGGTGAAGTCACCTGAGGTGAAGACACTTAAACAGTAAATAAAATTTGTTTCTAGAATTTAAAGAGAAGCTTCTCTTTGCATATTATGATGCAAGAAGGGAGGTGTGGCCTTAGCTCACCACATTCCAAGGAAGTGAAATATATTTCATCCTAAGCTAAAGACCTCACAGAAGAAAATATCTGGGAAATAAATCTCATGGTTCAGGACATGGCAGAAAGCTGTAGAGGAAAAAAGTGCTGCTAATCACTGTGATTCTTTTACAAAACCTGAACTCAAGTTCTCCTATTACCCCATTCAGACCCTGCTTAGGCATATTCTCCCATCATTTGACCAATGTTACCCAGTGTCTACTCAGGGCCAGGTGGTATGATAGTCACCCGGGTTTTGAATGGAAAGAAGGCCGCGCCCCACCTGCCAGGAGCTCAGAGCAGTCACCTGACTTCCTGCCTCTTCTCCCAGGGTGGAGGCCTTGTGAACTGTTGTAGATTGATCTTCTGTAGCTGTGTTGCAACAGCGACTCCTAGTAAACTGTCAACTCCATAGGGCAGGTGTTTGATCTGTCTTGCTCATCTTCATATTATACAGAATTCATACTTGCTGATTAAATGAATATTCCTTAGAATAAAGTTTGAAAACATTCTAGATACAGGCATACCTCATTTATCGCACTCTGTGTTATAGCGCTTTGTAGATATATATTGTGGTTTTTACAAATTGAAGGTTTGTGGCAACCCTGCTTTCAGCAAGCCTATCAGCGCCATGTTTCCAACAGCATTTGCTCACTTCATGTCTCTGTGTCACATTTTGGCAATTCGCACAATATTTGAAACTTTTTTATTATTATTATATTTGTTATGGTGATCTCTGATCACCACTCACTGAGAGCTCAAATGATGGTTAGCATTTTTTAGCAACAAACTATTTTTAAATTAAGGTATGAACGATTTTTTAGACATGAAATCCAAGAATTAAATAATGTTAAGGGGAAAAACAAATAAAATAGAGTCATAGCGATTGGATTAGTTATCTAAAGTATCCCAAACTTTGCCTCCTCCAGGTTTAGGCTCCAGCTTTCCCCTGAGTTTGGCATGGCTTTTCCCTGCCTATGTCTGTTGACATCCTATCCCTTTAAGGCTCCATTGAAACATCACATTCTCCCTGGAGTATGAAGACTTCCACGTGCCTTCCTCCTCAAAATTAACCTGCTAGAAGATGCTGCTAATTCTCACCCAAATACCTCTAGCGTTACCTTCAGTGTCCACAGGTGCACTTGCAACAGCGAGAAGCAGCATGTCTGTGGTTGAGAACCTCCTCCAAACCGGGAGAAGGCTGCTCTGCCCATGCTCGGCAGGCCAGAAGTGCTAACGAAGTAACTCGTTCTAGGGAACCCCCGCTCCAAGACCGATGGAGGCTGTTTGTTTTAGTGTGCTCAGCTTGCCATAATCAAATATCATGGACTACCAGGTGGCTTAAGCACAGAAATTTATTTCTCATAGTTGTGGAGGCTGAGAAGTCCAAAATCAAGACGCCAGCTACTTTGGTTCCCAGTGAAGCTCTCTTGGGTCCAGTAGTCTCTCGCTGTCTCCTTAACATGAGGGAGAGAGAGAGCAAGCTCTCTGGTGTCGCTTCCTGTAAGGGCACTAATCCTGTCATGACCCCATCTAAACCTAATTACCTCCCAAAGGCCCTATGTCCCAATACCATCGCATCGGGGATTAAGATTTCAACATATGGGACACCTGGGTGGCTCAGTCCCTTAAGCGTCTGCCTTGGGCTCAGGTCATGATCCCAGGGTCCTGGGATCAAGTCCCACATCAGGCTACTTGCTCAGCGGGAGCCTGCTTCTCCCTCTGCCGGCCGCTCCCCCTGCTTCTGTGTGCGCTTTCTCTCTTTCTCTCTCCGATAAATAAATAAAATCTTAAAAAAGATTTCAACATAGGAACTTAGGAAAAAAACAACACTCAATCCGTAACACTGGTGAATAAGCACCTCATTTCCTTTGTAACTTGGGTGGAATAACTCGGAGGTGGTGCTCATATCATTTCCTGGTTTCCCCAGGAGGTTAAGCTCCCGTTGCCCACAGTGCTGACTGGCTTGATAATGCATTTTATGTCTGCTACCCTCTCTTCTCTGTCTCACTTGCCCATTCACCTTCCTTCCTATACCTTCAAAAGAAAAGTCCCTATTCTTGCATCCTTGTATCAGGGCCTGCTCCCCATCTGGGCTCCGGTGTTCCCGTGTTGGAATATGTCTCACATTATGCTCTTTAATGCAGGGTTTTATGAATGTCTAGACTCTCATAACTAAACCATAAACTCTTTTGAGAAGAGACATTTCTTTAAATCCGTTTCCCCAAAAGCCTAACAAAGTACCTTGCATATAGCAGGTGCTTTAAAAATACCAGATTAAGTAACTACATTAATCAAACTAAGGATTTTTATAAGAAAGGCACTATAGCCTTCTAACACCAAAACAGTTCACAGCATTTTCTGTAGCACTATATAAATCAAATTATTTAAGCGAATTTTTACGAATCATAATTAATGATTTAGAAATCTCATAAGCTGTTCCAAGTTCAAAATGAATCCTTAAGTTTAAGCAATAGATTAAATATATTTTAATATTTTCTGGTTGAAAAAATCGGCACTCACTGAGGGAGTCATAGGAGATAAGATTTGAATTGAGTCCATATTTCTTAACACAGCATTCAAAGACCCACATGTCTATCCATCCCTCACCTCCCTTCCCAGCTTTCTCTCTCCTATTTCACAGCTGCTGTGGGTACAGTTGTGTGATCTTCATGCACATGACCTCCAGTCAGGTTTATCTTTGTTAACAAAACTGCATAATACCACAGATCCCACGTCCTAAGAAAACTTATCGTTGTTTTAAAATGGACAAAAGATATATGCTATGAGGAGAAAATAAAACAACTCCTCCAGATAATAATGCTTCCTCAGACCCCACTTTGCTTCCCTGTCATTACCAAATTGTCTATGAGTCTTCATTGAGAAACTGATTCAAATAGCTAGAGATTTGTTAACATGATTTGAATTGAAATAATGTTGTGATGCCCTTCGACGTTATTCCCAAGGTCTAATTCTGTGGCCTGTGTCTTGAAGACAGACACAGACATCTACAAGACACAGAGAGGCAGGGACCGCACCTGCACGTCATGCAGAATCATAGGAACATAAACAATAAGCCACATTTTTTTTTGAGAAATAATACAAGGAATACTCATTCATGGTGGAGATATCGGTCAATACAGAGAAGTGAATAGCTACACTTCTGATCAAAGCAAAACACTAACATTTTAGTGAATACCCTTTCAGACTTTTTATATACTATTTTATACACATCTACAAGAGGCCCCCTCTTTTTGCACTCAGCGATGTAACGCGACGTGGCCAACAATGCACACAGGCTCACGTAACACCCACTCACACTTCTGACATGGCTTCCTGTACTCCAGAGGCTAGAAAGCTAAACATTTCCAAAACTCCCTTGCAGCTTGGGTTCCAAGTGTAACCAAATTTTCACCAAGCCCTGATGGTAGATACACACCCTGAGAACGTATATGGAAGGCAAGTGAGTAACATGAGGTGACAACCATGGTCAGGGACAGCATATCTCCCAGTAGCTGAAGGAGAAAGTCCATTCTCAGACTCTGGCAGAACAGATACTGAGAGGCAGCCCTGGGCAGCAGAGGGGTCCCGTTAAAATTGCACCATGCTGGGGTCAGGCACTGATTCTGGCTCCTACTGCATTGTTTGCTTTCCTGCTTCTCTTGGAAATTCTGTTATCTGCAATTATCTGCCACCTAACTACATGGGAATGCCTTTCCATGTCAAAAAAATACATGACTATAATATCATGCCATTGCTGCTAGTAGAATCATAGAATTCAGAGCTAAAGGGTCTGTGGTGATCAGCTAGACTTAGAGGAAAATTAAGCTCAAAAAAGTTAAATAACTCACCCATTTCCTCAGGTGGATAGAGGTGGAAGGAAGACCACATGCCTGCTTCCCACACTGTGTCAAGAATTTATTCCATCCTTGTGCCCCAAAAAGGTAATGGGACAAAAATGGATGTGCCCAAATTAAACTTTGGTGTTTCTACACTGTCGAATGTGCTCATCCAACATGTGGCAGGCTTTAGTTCCAAGAAGATAGTGTTGGCTTTTTCATGCATTTGCTTCCTCTCTACACCCACCTCCATTTCTAACCCACCCCACCCCAGCACATGTCCCGTCCCCAGACCTGCTCCCCAGGTTGAGACCACCTAGGCTTATTCATGGTGCCACTTCTTGTCATAGCCTTCACACCAGCCAGCTACGGTGTAGAGCATGTGCGCACACTGCAAAGGTTCATGTTTGGTTTGCCTGAATGAAGACTCGCCCCCAAGGAGCTCACAGTCCTTAGTGCTAGCAAGCAAAATTATTGTTTTGCTCTTCTTGTATGAGAGGAAAGACTCATTGGTGAAAGGTCCTATTCGGTAAGGGGAAAGAGTATGAGGTTTGGATCCAGACTGGATTTGACTCTGAGCTCTGCCACTTCCTATGTGGCTGTGGGACAAGTTATTCACTTTCCATGAGTCTCACTTTACTCATCTGTAAAATGGAAAGGAAGATACTGATCTTTTCTTTTCTTTTTAAAGACTCTATTTATTTATTTGACAGAGGGAGAGATAGCAAGAGCAGGAACACAAGCAGGGGGAGTGGGAGAGGGAGAAGCAGGCTTCCCGCCGAGCAGGGAGCCCGATGCGGGGCTCGATCCCAGGACCCTGGGATCATGACCTGAGCCGAAGGCAAACCTTAATGACTGAGCCACCCTGGCGCCCTAAAGGATACTGATCTTAAAAGGCTGTTGTTTGGACCAGAAGAAATATTCCTATAATGTTTGACATGCAAGGTTTCATTCAGCAAATGATTATTGTCCAGCAAATGGTTTAGCAAATGGTTATTGTTATTGGGGTTGCTGGATACGCTGTCGGCTTGAAGAACAGCCTATGGTGTATACTTGGGCTCTTCCTCATTTACAGTTTTACAGCTGAATTTGGACAGGAGACGAAGATGGCTCCAGCATAGCCCAGTGCCCTTTCCCGAAGGACTCAGATAGCTTTACAAGTCCGTGTAAACATAGAGAGTTGAGCTCATACCCAGCCCTTAACAGGCCGGTGGAGTTCGGTTCTACTTCATCATGTCAAGTCTTCTGTTGAAGTGAACACAGGGACAAATAAATCAAAAACTTGAGTCTTTTAACACATGGCATTATTTAAGAATTAGCCATGGGAATTGGGTATTCCCACAATCCTTTCTGGAACGGGGTAGGTCAATAATGTTTAAAGTAAAATCTAAGTCAGCTTTCCTCATAAACATAGAAATACAGAATTTATAGGAGCTTTTTTAAAAGTATTAACCTTTTGTCTATAGCTCAACACTTCTCTTATGAGGTGCGAGATGCAGAAACATGACAGTTTTTATTTTCTTTTAGAAGAGAAGTTTCATTTTACAAATGACTTTCAATCCCATATGTGACCATTACAGAAAAAGCCTGGCGGCAAATGCTATAAATAATCAAGTGCCTATCAATTATAGCAATTGCGCATTGTTTCCAAAACGCTATTAACCTTCATCACTTCCCAAAAAAGCATTATATATGTATATATATTATGTATATACACATATATGTACATATATATGTATATATATGTATATGTATGAATGATGTTTTAAGTGGAAATTTTTATGAGATTTTCCTCTGGTGCTTTGTTCAGTGATCAAAATATACGGAAATCTTGTTTAACTACATTTGAAATAAACTATACACCCAAATGCTAATTTTTAAATCCCAAATTAGACTAATTTACTTAGACTTTTTCTGAATGGGGGAAAAAAACCAAAATTCTTCAGTAAACCCTACTGCAAATTCTAAAACTTTTCCTTGAAATTTGGTGGATAACTATGCATTCATTTTTATGTAATCTGTAGCAAAAAAAAATTCTGTTAAGAGTTAGAGTATTTATATTTTACTTTCCTGGAAGTGTCTGGTGTTTCTTATCACAAGTGAGATAATATAAAATTATTTAATACATCCCTAGTGTGCTCTGTTCTTCATGGTAAAATTTTTGGAGGGAAGAAATAAGTTTCCTAGTGATTGTGACTTTGAGAATTTATTCTCATCAGAACAATATCTTAAGACAGAAGTTAATATTTGTGGGAAACTTTAGGTGTGACCTTTCTTAGAAAATTCCATTCTGTGCATGTATACACAATCATATACTTATTCAATGTTGTCCTATAACCAAGAGGTCAAGCGGCATAAGAACTGGAAAATGGTAATTGATTTGGCAGTTGGGACCCTCTCTGGCCACAGTAAGAGGCTCAGGGTCTCTCACGAGAGTGTAAAGTGTCAGCCAGGCATTTCAAGGCTTAACAAGCCTGTAGAATCTCCTTCCAAGCTCACCCGTGTTTTTGTTGTCAGGAGGCTTCAACTCTCTGCAGCTGCTGGCTGGAGGCCTCTGTTCTTCACCATGGGGGACCTTCAAGGCCACTTGAGTGTCCTCCTGACATGGCAGCTGGCTTCCCAAGAGCAAGTGATGAGAGAAAAAGACAGAGACAGAGAGATAAAGAGACAGAGATAGAAGGTAGTGAGAGGGATGAAAGAGAACGAAGTCGCCATGCCCTTTTTTACTTAGTCTTAGAATCATACACTTTATTCTGTTTTCTAGAAGCAAGACACTAAACCCAGCACATGCTCCAGGGCAGGGAAAGGAAATTTCACCTGATGAAGGGAGAAGTATCACAGAATTTGTGGACATAGTTTTAAACCACCACAATCAATTGGAAGTCCTGATTGCAGGTAACAGAAAATCTATCTCAAAATGAAATTAAAAAAAGAAAAAAAAAAAGAAATAAACAACAATGGGGATTCATTTGCTTCCAAAACAAAAAGATCCTGCAGGGAGACAAACTTCACGAGCCCTTTGTTCAGAGCTCCGCTCCATTTCTCTGCCCTTTCTTTGTTCATTCATTCTCAGGCAGGCTTCCTACCAGCAAAAATGAATGCAGCAACTCTGGGCCTCATGTATGCACACAGAACTTTCCAGAACATGTAAGCATGGCTCTGTGGCAGCATCCCCCAGAGTTCAGAGATTCACTCTGATAGGATGGGTTTAGGTCACACATGACCCCCACCCCCTATCCAGACCAGGGCTGGAAGGCCTTGATGGGGTCCAATAGTCCATACCTGAACCAGGGCTTATGGAGGCATATCCCTGAAACCACACAGACACCACACAGAGACCTGGGCCTCTGGGAAAGAGGAACAGATGATCGAGAGGCCACCTCGAGTACCTACTACAAAAGTCAAGGAAGTTTTGCCAGCTTTTTAAGATATTTTTAAGATAACAGCAGCTTTGTAATGTGAGAGCAAAGGAAGCTGTAGAGACTGAGGAATTGAAGAGCAAGAGAATGTAACGAAGAATGCTAAAAAATGGGATCGAAGACACCCTCGGAGTGGATATTCTTGGTAAGGGGTTGGAGAACCACCTCTTCCTCTGACGTCATCGGGGACAGCAAGTATAAACATGGGAGAAAACACAGCCAGTTAGAGGAGGCAGGCTGAGCAAATGTTGGCTGTAGTTGGGAATGCGAATGAAGGAGGGGAGGTCACCAACGGAACATAAGGGAGAAGAGTGAAATAGGGCATTCATGAGGTTGAGAGAAGGTGGATGGAACAGACCGTCTTGGAGATTAAGGGTAACCATATTTCTCATACTTGTCCAACTAGGAAAACTGCTGTCATAAGAAAACATAAGCTTAGCTGGAAAAGCTAGAAAGCTCTGAGAGAAAAGAAAACGTCAGTAGTCCTGTAACGGAAGTGATAGCACTGAAGGAAATGGTTTTTTTGTTTGTTTGTTTGTTGTGGGTTTTTGTTTTTTGGGTTTTTTTTTGTTTTTTTTTTTGAGAGAGCGTGAGGGGGAGGAGGGGCACAGGGAGAGAATCTTGAATCTTGACTCTTGACATGGGGTTTGATCTCAAGACCCTGAGATCATGACCTGAGCTGAAATCAAGAGTTGGATGCTTAACCGACTGAGCCACCCAGGTGCCCCGGATATTGTATTTTTTGGAGAAAGAAGGGTAAGAAATAATGCAAGTTATAATGAAGTAGGAGTTTCAAATAAGTTTTGAAAAAAGCAACTATGACAAATACCAAGAATAAGATACTCTACCCTTCAAAATTTAAGCATATGTAACTTACATGATTCTTTTCTCTGACAGAAAATGCATCACAGACTATTAGGCTTGAGTATGAATAAGTTTTAATTCCTACCACTGCTGCTAAATCTTGGCTAAGAAATAAGATGGAACAGCTGCTTCTTTTTATTATTATTATTATTATCCATTAAGCATGTAGATTAGCAAAGTGAGAATTTATATTTTCCTTTATTTCACATATACTAAAAAATTCCTCTTCACTGTAGCCTAGCTGGCTTCTGGGAAGGAATCCTTGTCCTAAAATAAAACAAAGAGGCTCTATGTTTATATTCACACTCATCTGGTTCAGAGTTTTGTTAAGAAAAAGTAGCATGAAATAAAAATAATAAAAATATTTGAAAAATCTGAACTTGAGCACAAGGTCATGAAGAAAAGCAACCTTGGTTCAACTTGCCTTAGGACAGTGACCTTGATGAAGAACTTTCATTTGAAATTGTTTAATGGGTTCCAGAGAATGAGAGAGCTGTTACAAGTATAATGTGCATTTCTTGGGAAAAAGAAACCTCCTGCTGGACACATTTAACCTTTAATTTTGCCTCTTATAAGACTGAAGGGGTCACACAGACTAGAACCATATGGAATTCAGAAGGGCTTATTCTTCTCCCACTAGCTCTTCCCTAGGCACACAATTTACTTTCTATTGCGGGCTCTTAATTATTTTGGAAACAATACCTTCCTACTACCAAACCTTTCAGTAGACAACATAAGACGAATGCTCAGCAAAACACAGTTTCTATTTCTTTCTCAAAGCAGAAAAGGACATCAAGATAGCTTTGCTTAACATAACAACCTACATTTATTGAGAATTTACCATGAGCCAGACACAGCATTGTACACACATAATCTGATTTAATCCTCCAAACAATCCTATGAGTTGTGTAGTATCATCATCTCACAGATAAAGAAAAAAGATGTGAAGAAGTCAAGTATTAGGCGAAGCTCCCAGAGCTACTAGGTGGCAGGGCTGTATGTTGAAACCACATCAGTTTGTTTCCAAAGCTCATACTCTTTCTTTTGGCACCATTCTCTCTAATCATCTGAAATAATTTCTTAATATTTACAAGGAAAAGAGTCAACAGTTTAAAGAAATGTCTAAAGGGAAATAAAATACTTGTTAAAATGTTGATAATTAAACACAAATACAGATTTATTCAAAATCAAATGTTGTACTTTATCCCCAGACTCACTGTAAAATACGCTGAGACAAATACATACAGGATCAGAGAGCAGAAATACTTCTAGGTTAGAAGTAAGCCCAACTTCAAAGGATAGAATGAGGCTGTAAAATTTAGGGACAACATGAGCCTCAGAAAGTAAACAGGTCAGGTCCTGGAGACATCAAGAAGAACCCAAGGGTAGGGGAGAATGGACCAATGGTTTGCTGAAAATCAGCACAGCAGTGACATGCACAGAGTTTCATTCAGTAGAAACACTACAGAAACCTGTGCAAGAAAAAATAAGTATTGTAAGCAACAGAGCTAGAGTGAATGTAGAATCTGAGAACAGAACCGTCCCGTCAGCCCCAGGAGTCATGTCACTTTTACATTAGCTGATATCATGAAGATATGGATTGCCCATATTTAGAAAAGCTCACAGCAGGCAGGAATACTTCCAGACTCCTGCCACAATATCAGGACATGTCAGTCACCACTATGTGTTTTTGCACAGTACTTGGTGGACAGAGACTATAAGGCTGCTATTCTAATGAGTTTATCCTGGATTAGCCCCAGCATAGTATCAGTGATGCAAGTTGTCCTGCAGATGTGGTTCTGAACCGATGCCCTCGGCCCTCTCCCCACGAGGGCATCTGGCAAAGTCAAATTTTGTTTTTGATGATTACAAAGTGGAGGGAAGGGTAATATTGGCATCTGGTGGGGGGAGGCCCCCACTACAACGAATTACCCAGCCCAAAATGTCAGGTGTCCAGGCTGAGAAGCTCTGCATTTGTGGTTGGAGGAATAGTTTCAGTAACAGCCTTTTTCCAGCTCCCCATTCTCCCATGTATCAATTCTTAGGGATCGTGGCTTCTGGCACAAAGGTCATCAGTAGGCCTAGAAAGTGAACCAGATAGAGCCGGCATTGTTCTTCTTTTCATCTAAAACAATAAATCATCCTGCAGCTCAGGTATGAGGTCCCCTGCGTGGTCACTGACATCCTTGGACCCTTCGGTGCCCTGGTTTCTTCTGGCTGGGTTTAGGTTTCTTCCCCCCTAAGCAGCGTGTGCCCTCGCGGTGGGAAAAGCAAAACACTTGGGGAATGAGGCGTTTTCGTAACGTCATTTATTTAGTCTAGATGAGATATTTTGCTCTTTAAGAACAGGAAGGTTGCGGATTCCCAGAAGCTGGAAATGGGAGCAGAGACTATTTGTCCACGGGGGAAGTTAATCACGTTGAGTTTACTTATAAGGATAAGGCAAGGGAGAGGGTGGCGGAAAGCCCCGATTTGGCCGATTCTCTACTTGTGGCAGCCTCCTCGACCTTGGACTGTTCCCTCCTGAAGGAGAACTGGCGCCCGCGGTGGGAAGGGTACGTTTCAGGGCGGCGGGGGCTATTCCCCGACTGGACAGTCTCCGGGCTCGGTCTTTCTGTAGGTTAAGGAAGTCTCCTTTTTCAACTGCTAATCACTTCTGGAAACTGCCGGGTCCCGTGGGGAGGGAGGAGGGGTAGGGCCGGCGGGGGGGGGGGGGCCTCGGGACGTGGGAAGATGCCAGGCGGGCGGGAAACAGCAGGAAGAGGCGGGATTCTGCCCTTTGTCTCTCGGTCCCTAGCCCGAAGCTGAGCCGAGAGCAGCCCCGGCTCCAGACGCCCCCAGCCCTCCTGAGCGGGTCCAGGAATCCGCCGGGCGGGGCGGGGGCGGGGCTCACAAGCCACGCCCACCAGGGAGTCTTTAAAAGGTGCGGGCGCTCGCTTCGTCGCTGTTCCCGGACTGCCAGCGGGCTCTTTCTGGTCTGGCTCTGCTATCTCTGCCGGCGGTGCGTGGTCTGCCTCCGACTCGAGTGAGTAGTGGCGAGGGTGGGAGGTTAGGGGGGCGCCTCCGCCTACCCAAGGGGAGGGAGGTTCCACAGTCTCCCGGGGTCCTCAGGACGTCCTGCTGGCGGTCCCCCATCTCCTCTGACATCCCCTTCCCAATCTCCACTTGCCCCCCCCATCCTCCTCACTCCTGCGCCCCGGTCCCCCCAGCCCCCCTCCACACACCTGTCCGGCTCCCCACAGCCGCCCCGGCCCTGTCCTCGGATCCCGAGCCCTTAGGGCAGATAAATACTCGCGCGTGACCTCCCTACGGGTTGCTCCATACCGGTTTCTCTGGGAGAGAGGCGGGGCCGAGAGTTTCGCGTTGCTGCTAATCCGCTTTTTAGTAGTTTGGGGCCCCCTCCTCCAGCAGCCGGTTCTCCCTCCGCGAAGGGGAGGGCGGGATCAGAGTCTCGGGGTCTCCTCTGCCCGGAGTGTGCTGCTCCGAGGGCGACCTTACCAGGGGCTGGTTGGGAGTCCTGGGAGTGAGGTGGGGGCTTCCATAGCCTGCTGAGCCCAGAATCCTTCCCCTGCTGCGGTACAGAGCTTCTGGCATCCCCATTGTTTGGTGGTCACTGCCCACCAAGCGCTGAACCTTAAATGTTGAAGAACAGCAGTGAAACATCAGGTCGATCACGCCCAGCTTTTTCCGGAACTTTCTACTATTCAGGTACAAACAGGAAAGCCAGAATGCTTGGTTGTGAAATTCTGCAACAGGTCCTGAAAATCACATCCTGAGTTCCAAAGCTCCACGTAGGCAGCCCCTGGGGGGAGGGGGTTTCTAAGCGGGGAGACACTCAACCTTCCTCCCCCTTCCCCAAGCCCGGACGTTTGTTGAAAGATATTTGTTTAAATAGTTACCCAAAATGTTTTACCTGTTTTATTTGCAGGCTTCAGGCTAAGCACATTTTCACTTTATATGTGCTTTCAATACAGAAAATCTTGTAATTTGGGGTAGAGGTTTTTTAACTCAGGCAGTAAAAGCGGTCTCTTTAGTCCTTTTCTAATTAACCTGTTTTCAAGCTCTACTTATGAAATGCCAAGAATTCAAATAGGACAACCACAAATTTGGCTATAATTTGACTCAAATTTTTCAGGAAAGAGATGAGTGAGATGGGATTCTAAAAATGAATCACGTAATTTCAAAACTGCCTACCAAACCATAACTGATTGATGAAGTCCACCCTGGTCCACCCTCACTATCTGTGGTCATTGTTCTCTCAGGTGGACTGCTGCTAGTACTTGATCAGTATTTCTCAGTGTTCTTTCTACTCAGGATTCTAGTTTTCTTTACTCTTTTAGAGTGAGATTACAAGAGGCAGGATCTGCATCTCATCAGTCTTTGAGACTCACAGTACTTGCCTGGGTGCCTTAAACACAGTTGGACCAGAGCCAGTATTGGTTAATTGAATGAAGAAAGGAAGGAATAAGGTTGCAATTGTGGGGGACAAATATTTCATTGGACTCAGGCAATAGATAACATTAGCAGATTTGATCTAAGGTTTTGATTATAAATTTTTAACGAATTCCTTCAAATGTATTCAAATAATGATTGATACAAATACTGATATGCTAACTACTGTGATAAAGGCAATACTCACTGGAGGTCTGATGAAATTGCCAAATAACTTGGATTTGGGGGAATTTGTATTTTCTACTAAAAACAATTTTATACTACACACAATTTAATACAATAAAATACAATTTCATACTAAAACAGCAAGAATGTTGACATAACATAGAGGGAACGGCAATAAATGAGGAGCTTTAGAAGCCTAGCTCCAGCCTTAACATTGCCACTACATGGCCATGGAAATGAGGGCCTCTGATTTTGCTTCTCTGCCAAGAATGAGGTAAATCAAATGAGCTGTGGAAAGCCAGCCTCCTAGGGGGTTGGTGTCATGGCTTGGTGAAAAGGGCAGGACTGACCAGTTCCCCCAGTCTCTTGCAGCTCCAGCACCCATTGGTTTGATGACCTTGGGCAAGTTACTTTACTCTCTGGCCTCTGTTACCTCATCTCATAAAATGGATGTAATAGCATGTACACCAGGGTTGTCATAAGGCATATTGATCTTGATCCTTGAACAAAGCCCAGCTCAGCCAGGGAGAGATTCCTTGTCATTAGACACTATTATGAACTTTGTTGACTATATGGGGAAATGGCTCTCAGTGAAAGCCTGAACTGAACAGTATCTACTGGCCTTGCCTGGGGAGCAGGTTTCTTCCCTTTGCAGATATTCACAGGTTTCCTCCAGGCACTGTGTCATTTCCAGGGCTGGTATATGCATGGCAGCCCTGGGGTTCTGTTGGGTGGGGATCTCTAGACTCCCTTGGGGCCTTGATTACCCAGGATGGTGATACTTAACTGTTTTTGTGTGGTGAACCCTTCTGGCCATCCAGTGAAATGTCTGAACCCTTTCTCAAAATGTTTTTAAGTGCATAAAATAAAGTCCATGGTACCAAGTTCACCAGTTCCAATTATTCCAAGGAAACCGTGGTCCCACTTTAAGAACCCTGACTTGGAGTTTTCTCAGACTAGATTGTGGAGGAACCTGGCACAAGTTTTGATTGTTAAAAAAATTTTAAGTTTTGGTGTAAGTCAAGGGGAAGAACCAATAGAATTACACTGTGAATGATTTGCAGAGGATATCAGGTTCCTTGCCTTTCTGTTTACTATCTCGTTGTGCCAACGGTACTACTAATTGTCCTTCACTAATAAAAAGACGACAGATGCCAGGTAATAAATACATTAGGGCCAAACAGCTTCCCAGCTCACTATAGGAAAGAAGGTTTCATGGTGACTTCACAGTACTTCTGCAAGAGAAAATTGAAGAGAGAATTGGATCCTCACATAGCACAGGAAATGCCCAATTTAAAAAGAACCTGTGCCAGAGCCAGAGAAGTCAGTACTAGATTTGTGTTGCCAACAGTGGTTTACTTTTAGCAAAACAGCAATGAAACAAACTCTATAGCTTATTTGAATTTTATTGGTGTTGATTTTTAAATTGAATTGGTAATTTTGTTTTGGTTTCACAGTTACGAGCCACTCGATGTCTCTATACCTCGGCTTCTCCACCCATAAAATGGGTGTAATGATAATGTCTCCTTTCATTGTGATAAAGGTTAAATGTTAGTATAAGTAAACTACTTAATATAAGTAACACATATAGTAAGCTTTATATAAGTATTTGTAATTATTATTACCATGTGGCAAGCAGTATTCTAAATGCTTTCCATATATTGTTTAATCTCAGAACTAGTTTATGATATAAATAAGCATTATCTCCATTTTTAAAATGATAAAACTAGCAGATCAAATAACCAACATCAGATCATTTGGCAAATAAACAGTAGTCTTGGCATATAAAATCTCAGTCTGACTCCATGTAAAAATCACACAAACGTTAAATTGTTTGAATAATTAAAAATCCTGCAGTTCGTACAGATTGTGGATTGCTATGGCAGGTGCTGGGGGTCATGGTGAACACATTTTTAGCCTAGTTGCACTCTAATTGCGATGTGATTTGGCAAGTAGTATCCAAATCTGTGTCAAGGATTTTGCTGTACCCCATGTTGAAGACAAAAGTAGAAACAGGATAGAGAATTAGTAATTAATGGTGAGGCTGAGGTGAACACAGGAGAACTTACTGGAGAGAAGGAGGGATTCCTCTGTAGTGAGGATAGACTTAGGGAGGCAGAGAGGAGGGGTAGAGAGCTTTTTGGTTGAGAGTAGCAGTTTGGGTGTGAGACAGGCCCATAGAAGACACTCACTCACTGGTAGCTGGATCCATGAAGACTGGTCAGAGAGGAAGGCATTCCTGTGTACAACAAATTCGGTAACTCAAGGACTGATTGATCATTCTCAGGTGATCGGAGATGGTCTCAACCCTTCCATCAGATATGGGAGTTTGGGGGACACCTTGTGGTTCTGGAGTCAGACAGGAGTGAGTGGAGCCCAGATCTGCATGTCTAGAGGTCAGTGACCTCAGTAGGTCACCTAACGCCTGAACTTCTGGTAGCCAGATTCAGGCCCCACAGTGCTGCTGAAGGAAAAGGAAGCCGGGGTTTGTGGAGTACCGGCTCTCTGCCAGGTACCTCAAATGTTATCTTATTGAATCCTCCAACCACCCAATGAGAGACCGTTGTCATCTGTTTCCAAGGTATAGCGAGGATGTTGAGGTTAAGGAACTTGGCCAAGATCACAGAGCTGCTGACTGACTTTCAACCTTATACCTAAGTTCCATGCTCTTTCCCTTACACCAGGAATGTCTTAAATCTGGCACACACACCGCAGCTTCCATGGCAGACATTCGTAATCATAGCCATCTTTAATGCGGCATCTTGACGGAACTTCAGAATTTTTTCGAACGTAGTTCCAGGAGCCCACTATCAGTAAATCTACAAGATGAACCGGTTTCTGCCATCCCTGTACAAGTAGACTCTGCAGACGCATGTAGAATCCCTTTCTACATGCCTCTATGTCATAGGTTCTGTGGTAGTGCCATTATTTGTTTCCATCGTTCTGCCACCAAAGCAGAACTCCCGGAGGAACTGGCCCCCTTCCTTATAACCAACCATTTCAGCCTCAGTTCCTAACCCAGGAAATGGCTTATGAAATGCTGGATGAATACACTTATGTGAAATCTTCAGACAGGAAAGCATTGTACAGTGTTTCTTAGCTGCCCCTACCCTAGAAGAATTACTTGCAATACAGAAAAGAAGTTAGGATTTAGCTGGATGAGGGAGGGCAGAAAGTCAGTTGCCCTGATGGGGAGGGATTTAGAAGTATCATGAAGGAATGGCTCTATGAGATGAGTGGGAGATGAGGATTGATAACAAAACATTTTACCTTGAGTATATCATTATACATTGAGGGCCTCCTATAAGCATGTTTTCATCTCATTCTCTCAGTAAGTCTATAAGAAAGGCACATTATCCTCATTTTACATGTGAAGGAAATGAGATTGTGTTGACTCCAAAATCCATGCTCTGAATTCACCCTTAGGCTGAGCTGTCTTGAAGATTTGGCTTTGATAGAAGGAGCCAAATGGAACATGGAGCTGATCACTAAGACACGAAGTCTAGCCTTGGTTCAGTGGTATTCACTTAGATATGGGAAGTAGACTAACCAGATAGTTTGGTTAAGTAGAAGGAAACATTTTTAGAATGGGCATTGAGTAAAGCTTAATTTCCAATTAACTACAACTCTCAAACTCTGTTAAAAATCATTGTAATTGGGACAATCCTACTAACTTACATATTCTTTCACTAGTGACCCCTCTGGATGTGTCTCAAGATGAAACTGGTTTATAATAAATCCCCCTTTTGGGAAATTGGATTCTAGCCAGGATCTAGGGTAATAACAAAACCCTGTATGTAGTAATAAAATGTCAAAGCTTCTGGAAGTATTTAGAATCTGGGTTTATAGACAATTCACTCCAAACCTCTAATATCCGAGCAAAAAACTTACACTGCAAGTGGCGACATGTAGACTCTAGACTCATGGATTCAAGACACTTAGATTCTAAAATAAGATGCTAAATGCAGAACAGGTGGTGTGAGAATGATCCATGTGGTCACTCTGCAGCTTTTGTTGATTATCTAGAGAATGAGGTAACTTTACCACAAGGTGACTCAGATTTAGACGATAGTAATTTTCTCCTAGGGATAAGTCTTAGGAAATTTTGAGTGGTGTCTTTGCCTGGGGAGAAGCAGCAAAGAGAAACTGCATGTAGGTGTTCAGATGTAAACCAAGCTTTTTAGTCTAACACAGCGGATAAATCCTAGTGTTAGAACTTTCACACACTGAAAAAGAACAGACGGAGAAACAGAATAAGCCTGTGTTTGGCCTCTTTTGCGTGGTATGTGCAAAGTGAGATTTCATTTCTCCTCTCACCATTCTGTAAATTAATGCATAGGACTGGGGAAAGGCATGCAGCCCAGATTGCTCAGTGCAAATCCAGTTTGCCGTGATTAACGTCAGCCCTCGTGGAGTGGTGCAGCCAAAGGCCTATAGGAACCCCAAAGCTTTAGAATTTGGTTCTATGCATAGCCATGCCAAGAGTGACAGAAATGGAAGATCATCACACTTCCTCCATTGGGGTTCACCCTAAAAGTGTAAATTTGAACTTCATTTCTTCGGTACCACAAATGGAACTGTCATCACTCTTGCAGTGTTTGAATGTTCCCAAAGAAGGTATATCAGCTAAGTTTTCTCTTCACCGTGTTTGGCTCTGACCTATGCTCTTCTCTAGCGGGCTTCCTTACTGGAGTACTTACAGCAGGATGGACACTGTGAGAGGCCCCTTCCGTTTTCAAGCTCACAGTTACTGGGTGTCTGCCAAAACATTTGCTCACCTTCTTATATCTTCACAATATCTCCATTGGGTAGAGAGAGCTACCTTTCCCTATTTTACAGATGAGAAAACTAAGCCCAAGTTTGCAGAACCATTTTAACAGTGATATTAACCCAGATATACCCAAACCAACCTTCCTCCCTCCCTTCCTCCCTCCCTTCTTTCCAGGCTGAAATATTTCAGACACACAAAATAGAGAATCCTATGAGGAACACCCAACTACTCAGTATCCAACATAAAAAAGAGAGCATAACTGCAGCTGAAGCTTTGTGAGGATGCTCTTTCTATTATACCGTTTGCTTGGACCACAGAGAGGGGTATGCAGAAATCCTTACGAAAGCCTTGAAACTGGATGGAACTTTTAAAATGTTAATGACTTGGAAATTTTACTTAGAATCCAAAAATGTGACAAAGAGAAGTAGACCAGTGCTACCTTTGTCTTGATCAGCGTAAGATCGGACTGAGAACTGTACAGACAGGTTGAAAAAGGGGGAATTCTTTAAAACAATTCAATAAAACAAAACAATAAAACACAAGTTATCTTGACATGTGCCAAGTACTCTGGGAGATGGTATGGGGAAGACAGAGATGTGGCCCCCACCCTAGAGGGGAAAAGACTTTTAACATAGAAGGCTGAATGTTGTAGCACTTTGATGGGTATTTCCTGAAAAGTGACTCATTTGGCTGGTGTGGCATGGGCAGTAGAAATCAGACTTGACTTATAAGAAATGAATTCAAGTAACTGAATTACATAAAATTACATGAAAAATCCTTTTTTAAAATCCCTTTTTAAAAATCCAAGCTGCTTTTTAATAGAGAATAACATAAAGTGATGAGTTTGTTTTTGAAAAATGTGCTTTTAAATGCTATTCAAAGATAACCCAAGAGGGCATTAGTCTTGATGGAAATCTGGTTCCTTACTGGTAATAGCACCAAAGTAAATATGTGTGAAAATGTAAAATACACGTTGGTAATAACTAGTACACTTTCTCATATGATGAGAAATGCCTTGACAATCACAAAGTATTTCCAAAGCCAGCCGGGCTGTTGATGCTTGGGATCCAATTTTAAGTAACTGTAAGGTCATTACCTACAGGCCTGGATTTGGTTTTAGGTTTCTTCTGGAATCACGAGGGTACTGCCAGCAGATGTCTGTGGCCTCTATGAGCATTCCAGAACTCTGGTAACTTTGGAGCCGTGGGGCAAAGTCCATGTTACTAAATGCACTCCAGACTCCAGCCAGTGGAGGGCCTTTGGAGCCAGGGCTTTGTGGCTGAGGTTCTACAGTCAAGCTCAAATTTCACTGTGGAGTTAAACAATGGAGCACCTGTCTCTAGGGAAGGGAATAACAGATTTATGCAACTACCTAAAGGAAAGCTTGCAGATCTCTTCCCTTGTTGCTAGTTATTCATCCTCTATGGATGCCTTCACAGTAGCTGATGACGTTGGTGGACCCCTGGAATTACCTTGGTCCTGTCTGAATAAGAAGGAGGCGTTTTGCAAGCTGAGGCCAACAGTTTAGTGATAACTAGTCCTATCGGTCAAGTCTCTTTGTATGTGTTTGTTTCAAGGAAGAGGAGCTCCACCTCCACATGACTCGAAAAGGCAATTTATTGGCTCCCATAGCGCCTAGGATAAGACAAGATGCAGCTGAAAAGTGTCTAAGCCTACTCTCTCCATCTCTTTTCTTCTGTGCTGGCTTCATCCGTAGGTTCTTTTCTTACAATGGCTAGACAGCTGCTAGCATCTCCACCCCTGCATCCACACAGACCTAAACCAAAGCCCCCAGGCTTAACTTTCCCTGACCTGCCTTAGGGTCATGTGACCATTCGCACATCAATCACTGTGATGGGGATTGGGGGCCCACAGTGACCTAATTGCCATGACCAAGTCACATGCCCAGCCCTGGAGTTGAGGGTAGAGTCAATACCCTTTAAACAAGTGTTTCTCAAACTATCTGGTAGAGGACCATTTTTTGTTTTGTTTTAATTTCCAAGTGCACATTGATTCTCTGATTCTATGCTGTTCAACAAGATGAGTCCACTGATCATGCTCTTGATTGTTGGGGCATAAAATTGTTTAAAGTTTCTAAATTCCCACCTGAATTTCATCTTGAATTGGTACCAGGCGTGGTGGACCATCACAAGGAGACCACATTTAATAAAGACTGCTGTGAAGCGTATGGACCTAGAAAGAGATGCTTGCTTCCCCAGAGAAAGTCTGGGGGAAGGTGTGATCAGAAGAAGGTCAAGAGAATGCCGTACGTCCAGAAATGTGCCCAACACAATGACTGATTCTGTACGACTTGCTTTTAGAAAGCCCTCATCACAGTGTTCAGGGAGTCATTGGGTTCTGGATCATTTAAATGCTATAGGATGGGCAGGAGGATGGGAATTTACCACCTTCCTTTTTAAGGACTGAAGATTCTTCAATGGATTGTGAAGCAGCCCTCCTTTTCCCTTATTTAGCTAGCCACGGCCGAGTTAGGAAGGAGGTCTCTCTTTCTCATCCAGCTATGTCCCGGAGAGGCATGCATCTCATCCAAGGACACTTCACCACCAAGGGCTGCAAATACCACTCATAAGAGAAGTCTGAAAATGATGGTGCGGAAGAAAGTGTGTTTAGATACCTCTCAGGGCAGGGCAGACAAAACACACCGTCCTTGAAGGACAACTCTGGACTGCAGAGACAGCTGACTGTGCACATGGCCATGCCGAAGTAGGCATTTTAAACGGCTCCCAGGTCGTTGAGGAGGGAGATTAGAACACGTTGGCCCTACATCCTAGCAAGATAGCAGGATTTCAACTTGGAGCTGTCCCACAGAGGCAGGTCACGGTGCTCAGACAGCCTCGCCAGACCCTTCACGTTGCCGAGGAGGGAATTGGTAGCGCCTTCTGTACCGACTGGCAGGCCTATCAAAGGGGGTTCAACAACTCCTGGCTGGGCTGGGGGCCTGGGGATTAGTGAAGCAGGAACCTAAATCGTAGCCATCTGGAGGGCTGTCTGTTGTGGTTACAGCAAGGCTCCATGCATGCGGCTGTAGAGTCACAGACCCAACTGTTGATGCCGTAATCTTGCATGACTCCAGCGGACCAACAGAAGACTAGTTCTTGCAGAGCAACTCGACACTTTCTTCCTCCCTCGAAAGTGTCACAGCTTGTGTATGGTATATGTTAAGAATCTGCTGGTGTTACAGTGAGTTAAAGAGGCAATGAAAACCTCTCCCCCAAGTGTGTATTCTTCAGCGGAGTTTTCCGAACCCATCATTAAGATGGGGGTGCGGGGTGGGGGCGACGCCAGTGTTCTCTTCCCACTCCTACTCTCCTTTCTTAGCTCCCGGGACGCTGGTGGCCTCGTCTGGGTTGTGCCCGGCAACCTGTACCATTCTGACGCAGCTCCTTTGTCCTGCGGGCAAGCGCTTGTGCCCACGAGCCAGAGTTCGCTAATGGAGCTGCAGTTAGAGGAGGCGGTCCTGGAGGAACGCGGGCCTCTCCAGAGGTGGTCCGAGCAGTGCCTAAAGAAACAGAATCTGCTGCTGCACCCTGGAAGCGTGGCAGGCGTCTCGTAGGGTGCAGGGACATTCTCACGAATCCTTTATTCCTTCAGAATGCCCGTCTGGGGAGGTGGCAACAAGTGCGGGGCCTGTGGGAGGACCGTGTACCACGCAGAGGAGGTGCAGTGTGACGGGAGAAGCTTCCACCGCTGCTGCTTTCTGTGCAGTAAGTAGCTCCCGGTGCTTGACCTCTCACTGGACGCATGTGTAACATGACTCCATTTACCTATTTAACCAGACACTGTAGTGATGTTAACGAAGATCATGTTAGAAGCGCTGGCGGGTTTTGCCTGTCTGTCCCAGACAGCGTGAAGGCTCTGCATGGCAGCACGGACGGCGGGGGTGACCGGCCCCATGAGGCCTTGCCGTGTCCCCATCGCTCCTAGCCTCCACTGGGCCCTCACTGGATTTTACTTGTTCTCCCTTCTGTCTCCCCTGCTTTGCGAAGAGCTCAGTGTTGATTTTAGCCTGGCGCTCGGCCCGGCTTCTGGCACAGGGTAAGGGCTGGGCTCTGATTTCTGAGTCAGCAGGTCGCTCCTCATCACCGCCCCCCCCCACCCCAGCTTTCTCCTCCTGGCAGGGCCCCTTCTCTTTGAAACCTCCTCACTTGTTTCCTGGCACACCAGGACTCATTGAAATCAAATGTCTAGAAGTGAAATTCCCATCTTCTCTGATAGTGAAAATTCAGAGTTATTTCTGGTTATTGATATCCTTCCTAATTGAGGGAAGGGAACATAGGGTATGAAAATCCCATCAAGGCAAGTTGGGAATTACTGTTTCTAGATGGGAAATTATCAGCGTCTGATAGAACAGAAAGGAGGGCATGAAGCACATGCCTGTTTGCTGACAGTAAGACACAGAAGGAGACACAGGCCCCCTCCCCCTGCATGCCCCCTCTAGTGACAACTAAGCCTTCAGTTGCAGGCAGGAGAGAAGCCGCTTCAGAAAGCTCTTCATTAAGCATCATCTCCTGACTCAAAGGACAAAATTTTCTTTGATGAGCGATTTGTTAATGTAAGGAACCCACCCGTACGTGCAGACGTATCTGTAGTCCTGTACAGTGAGGATTATTGCTAGAAACTGCTTGTATTAAGTGTGGTTAGTTGTCCTCCCTCTAGGCACCAGCATTCAACATGTCGGGACCTTGTTACAGTGTAGCTGTTTTGCAGGCAACTAGAAACAGACAACAGAAAGTCGCAGTTACAAAGGATAAAAATACAACATATGTTTACTGTGTAGGCCCCCATAATAGCTACCATGTCTCAGATCTGGTTTAAGCAGTTCTTCTCTTAGAAGTTACTTTTCTGTTTTTTGGGGTTTTTTTTAGGACTCTATTTTTCAGCAGGTTTGAAACCAAGAGTATGTGAACAAAGAAGAAATACAGATACTTGAGAAATTGTTCTTAGCTTCATCCACCTTAAGCCAGGATAGTCTCTCCACCGCAATAAAGTCACTGTTTACTTAATGTCAACTTCTTTAATGGCGATTTTACTACTACTTCTGAGTATTAGTCTCTGCTAACTAAAGCCTGTTACGGATAGAATTCGGAGCAGTTTGCAAACCTAGGAGAATTTTACTATAGAGAGATGAGGACAGAAGGAAGGAAGGATAGTGACAGTAAAGTTTTCATGAACTTTCTTTGGTTAATAGATATGTGGCCTTTGAAACAGTTTTTGTATTTTTACGTATTCTGTTAAGGGTATTTGTTCTTTAGCAATGTATGCTTTTAGGTGAACGGTGTCTTCCAGCAAATGTATTTCAGTTCTTGAGCCTCAACGGCAGGGTTCCAGAGTAGATGACATCATTCTCTTCTACCAGAGAAGACGGTAGTCTTAACAGAAACTTTGTAATTTTAACTATTTCAGTCGCCTTTCCCTGCCCCTCCCCCCGTCTTTGTCCTTCGTTTCTTCCTCCTTGCATCCCGCCCCCCACCCTTTGAAATAGGAGGGAAACAATCCCCTTGTCTCCTAATCTTGGATCTCCAGCTGCCCAGCTGTGCTACCAGCAAGTTCCCTCATAGTTTCCTTTTTTCGCAAGCTTAAGTGAAGTTTTAGAAAGTGAAATAATGTCTGGGTAAAACATGATGACATTTGGCAGTTTTATGAAGTGGGATACGTGGAAATGTCTTGTGGCAAGAAAACCATCAAGAAAGAATGTGTTCTCTTTGGGGACAGAAGGGAAACACAAATGCAGACTTCAAACCACTTTACGATTTTCAGACATACTCATCACTGCTGGAGAAGCCAGTGGCGAGATGAAAAAATAATGCTTTTTCCCTTCTAGACTCATGATGAAAACTACAATTCTGGATTGAAAGCCGTTTTTATGCCGGGAGTGCTCTTTAGGGGAGGAGGGCTGCAGAGCCAACTCCCACAAGGCACTCAGCCACCCTTTGGTTCTTTGTTAGGTTGTGATTTCGGTGATACTAGGAAGAGGTGGAAAAGATTGTGTTGAGGGTGGGGAGCAACGCGTTAATTGTTCCCTTTGTTCACGTAATTATAGCCATCTCCGAACTTCTCTCCCTCCTCCCAGAGAGGCCAAGCCTATAGAAAAGGTTGAGGCTTCGGGCTGTTACAATTCTGGTCTGTTTCTGAAACAACGATCCTATCCGCAGAGAAGGGCAAATCGTCCTCAGCTGTAGCTGACCCAGTCCAGATGCTGTCCTTGGTGTTTGGGAAACCGCGGAAGAAAAAGGAATGTGAGAGAGCCTATGCCTTTACCATTTGTAGACCATGTGTCAGGGCCACCACTGTTCTAAGGAAAAAGGCATCTCTGGCACGTTTCTAAAGGTCTAACTTACTCCCCCTCAGTGGTTTGCAGGAAAAATTTAGATAGCACAACAGTGGCAATTCATGATGAGGAGATCTACTGCAAATCCTGCTACGGAAAGAAGTATGGGCCCAAAGGTTATGGTTACGGCCAGGGCGCCGGCACGCTCAACATGGACCGGGGTGAGAGGCTGGGCATCAAGCCAGAGAGGTGAGTTAGGACCCTGTTTGTTACCTTCAGAAAAAGAGTCATAACAATTAATGTTGCTTGGTGAACAGGAGTCTGGGACAGAACAGATGTTTAGCTTAAGATAATTGAACACAAAATTATTCCAATTTTCTAGTATAAATGAGTTAACTATTCTTCAAGCTTGAAATGGACAGTTTGGGACCTAACAAAATTCTTATTGATTATTCCAGTGATTTCTAGCCTTCATTTTGTAGCATTCTTCAGTGTATCAAGGAGTCATGTTCTCAAAAGCACATGGTTTACATTTACTTCCATCTCACAGTGTTTTAGAGATCAGATGTCATGAAATCAAATGATACAGAAATGTAGTATCTGAATCATGAGATGCATTTCTCAGGTGCAATTAAACAGTCAATGAAAAGTCCTCAGTCACTCCTTCCATGTAAGAATATTTCACCAAGCAATGACTTTTCTCTTACAAATTTTTACGTAAAAATGGAAATTATTTCCTGTTTTTGTTTGAGAGATCAGTATTAAATTTTAAAAGGTTCCAGTACCAAAATAGCAAAGTGCTAACCCTGTTCAACTTCACTTAGTATTTCATGTGCAGGCTATGTAATTTTTTCATTTTCATAATTTCCTCTTAACTCCTATTTTTGGCCCAATAATTCCCTCATCTGAACTTCAAATTTTTCACATCCATTTTATACTGAAGAGGCCCAAACTGGCGTAATATTCCAGTAAGATGGCCTTTTGTTGGACAAGACGATTCATCTTGCCCTGTGACCTGGCCACTATGCAATATTAACACGTTACCTCATATAATCCTCACAACAACCTGACAAAGTAGGGTTTCCCATCTTACTCAACAAATTGAGACAATGAAAATGAAGCGATCTGCCTATAGTCATATTGCTAGTTAATTGTAGAGCCTGGAAATTAACCTAGTGTAACTCCAAATCTTCGATCTTAAACACGGTGCATTATGGTATGCCTGAAATAATTTGTCTATTGTCTGCTGAACATTTATGTTCCTTTTATAGTCCTTACAGTTAAGTCTGAGTTTAGATATTTTGTCTGTATTTTATAGACAGGACACTAAGGCTCAGGTCACACAGGTAAGTGACACAGCCAGGATTTGACTCCATGTCCATTCGGCTCCCACACCTGTGCTCTTTCCACTGCATCGAGGCCCACCTGTCTGTTCTTTCGTTTTTTCCCACACTCGGAGTTTCTGAGTCATGGTGCCTTGTGTACAAGGGCTGACTCATTCAATGCTGCATGCCATTGTGGGAGCCCAGCTTACCTTGGTCTTTGTTGAAGTTCATTGTTCTTGCTCTGCTCTCCTTTTCCAGCTTGTTAAAATCTATCCTTGTTTTCTAAGGTTTTATTTCAAATCTTTCAAAACACATACATCTATATCCCTTCCCCCAAACGAAACCAAATACATCCATAATCCCAAAAGTCAGTCAGTGAGTGCGGCCATAGTTTTAGAGTCACAAAGACCACCTTCTCCAATAATTGACAAGCCCTCTGTGCTGGCCTGTCGATCTGGGCCCTTGTCTCTTCCCATCGTAGCCTGGCCACATACTAGGGCCAGATGTAGACTTCCCTTTCCAGAAGCCTCTCTTAGTGACTGAATTCTGGGAGTGCCCGTGGTCTGGAGCACCCTGTGGGACATGGTAATGATAACATATGTGGACCATATATCTTCACAGGGATCTCCCGGGGAGACAGCATTGCATGCGCAGGAACATTTCATTGGGGCAGAACTGCTTTTTTTTTCAGTTCAGACTCACCAATTTACTATTTCTCTAGCTGTCCAACAAGTTATGTGATATCTGAGCCCCTATTTCTTCATTTGTCATGAGTTTAAACAATTATCCACACCCTGTGATGTCATTAGCAGGGAGGTGGGAGAGGATCTCCATTAAGTTCTTATTAACATAATGTGTTGGAAATTTTTCCAGGGAAACTCCTAACTCCAAATGTTGGATATCATTGTGAATAGCATTTGAAGATCACTCTTAAAAGAAAGTAAATACAGTTGGTTGTAGAGATTTTTTTAAAAAAATATGCATACGTTAGGGACAATTGGAAACACCCATATTGTGAGTCAGTAATGCACTTGTATTTGTTGCTTAGAATAAAATTTCCAGTGGCCGCAGCAAACATGATTCAAAAAATGTATCTGAAACCCCTCACGTGGATGTGTAGGAAACTGTGAGATGGCCCAAACGTGGATACAGTGGAGATGAACAAATGGAAGACATAGGTGAAGAGTTTGAATACATTGTTTCATGAAAAGGCAGTATTTCTAAATTAACATTTTATTTTAAATATGTATGTAACCTAAACTATGAGGAAAAAAACCCGTTTTTCCAATAGGAAAAATGGGGCACTTGTATCATTTCCCGAGCTGTTGTCCTCTTATCTGCTCAAGATTTGAGGGGTCTTTAAATCTCAGAGCCCAAAACACCGTTCTGCGGAGTAGATACACCTACATATTGAAGGGGGAAAACATTAGAGAAAGCGAGGAAAACAGTTTACCCAGTGACTTGTAAATAAGTGACAAAACTCTATCCAGAGAAAAAGTAAACATCATACAGTAATAGGCAAACTTTCTAAAATATTTTTCCATGAAGAAAGCAGTTTATTCACACTTTCTCCTACTTAAGATATATTAGGAAATTAATCTGTAAATCATGCTTAACTTTCTTGATGACTAAGTCCACTGACCTGTTTGCAGAAACTTTCAACTGCTTAGGTTAACAGTGATTTTTCAAACTCTGGTCAAGTAAAAAAAAACTAGTTGTGATTCGGTAATATGAACGGTACTATGAATATAAGGTAAAAATATGTCCACTGTAGGTTTTTATAAAGCAAAGCGTAATTGTTTAGTGGACAGGCAAGCACTGGGGATTCGATAAATTCTGAGTTTAGACTCAGATACTTAAGTTTGGGGCCTCGTCTGTCTTTTGGGGCAGAAATGAGCCCATAAATAGGTTAAAGTACCAGCTGGCCAGCACATGAGATTCAGTCCTTCTTTCTTTGACCCGTAAAAAGGCCGCCGGCTGTGGGCGGTTGAGCAGTGAAGTCCCCGCTTCCCGCTGCATGTGCCTTGTAGGCTAAAAGGGGCCTTCGGTAAATCTTGCCTAATTTGTTCCCCCTTTCTACAAGTGCTCAACCTCACAGGCCTACAACAAATCCAAACACTTCCAAATTTGCTCAGAAATACGGAGGTGCTGAGAAGTGTTCCAGATGTGGGGATTCTGTGTATGCTGCTGAGAAGATCATCGGAGCTGGAAAGGTACAGTGCTATCTTGAGTTAGTAGCCGTGAATGACTGCTCTCCGCTCCCCTTCCCCCTTGTCCCCTTCCCAGCCCCTTCAGGTACTCTTCATATAAATAAATAAATGCCTTGGATTCACATTTTTCTCAGATTGCCATCTGAATCATTTAACTTTTTGAAGTGATGCCCTTGCTTGACAAATCACATCTATGTCTGAAAGAAACTTGTTTTCCTAAGGGGCACTCCTGAAGGTTGTTACGGTTAACACACTTGGACTCTGTGGGTTATTCCAGGTAGTGGGGAACCAGGGTCAGGGCACCCAACGCTCATTCGTTGTGTGCCTTCGAGAAAGCTACTTAACCACTTCACCTCTTTGAGCTGCAGCTGTTCTCAGCCATCAAAGGGACAGTCTTTAAAGGAGCACGCTGTGCTTGCGGCAAGGTCTGAGACCGCTCTTGGGGAAACAGCCCTTGCGTGGTGGGGCTCCAAGCCCATGTCTTCTGTGAACGAAGTTTGAACTCGGCCCTTTTGCAGGTGACCAGGAATGTAGGTATGGGGAGGTCCAGTTCCAGGCTTTTTGTTGGAGCGGAACCACAGCAGTCAGGAGCTCGCACTGGCTTGATCTTTGTGAGCCACTTGCTGCAGCATCTCAACTGTACTGCAAGGAACCGACCTCTCAGACTTAACTCAGTTTCTCTTCCAGCCCTGGCACAAAAACTGTTTCCGCTGTGCCAAGTGTGGGAAGAGTCTTGAATCCACAACCCTGACTGAGAAAGAAGGTGAAATCTATTGTAAAGGTAAAATGAATTTCTGTTATTACTGTCCATCTGAATATCTCACACTGGTTACTGGTTAAGGAAATGTCACCAGCATTAAAAAGAAAAAAGATACTCTGACAGTGGGGAAAGGTGGGATTGCCACTGGCTATTTGAAAATAGCAGGAGGGGAAGGATGAAGGGGGGGAAATCGGAGGGGGAGACGGACCATGAGAGACTACGGACTGAGAAACAAACTGCGGGTTCTAGAGGGGAGGGGGTGGGGAATGGGTTAGCCTGGTGATGGGGATTAAAGAGGGCACGTTCTGCGTGGAGCACTGGGTGTTATATGCAAACAATGAATCATGGAACACTACATCAAAAACTAATGATGTAATGTATGGTGATTAATATAATAATAAAAAAATAAGAAAATAAAGGCTCTAGAGATGCTTACAAAGAACAGAGGACCACAGAGCAATTTGAGATGATACAATAAAGTTAAGTTCTGGTCATTTCAGATTCCCCAATAAGACAAAAAACCTCACTATAAAGAGTCTTCTTTCAAATTTATGTTTTCAGCAAAGCATATGAATATATGAAGGTAATAGACAAATACGTCACTTGCCCGGCCCGATTTTTATGCTTATAACTCAAGTGGGACCAGGAGCTGAATACTGTGGCATCAGAATGTTTGGACTTGCCTTTGCAGCTCTAAGATATTTACTATATGGCTCATTTTAAAGATTTTATCTGAGAGAGAACACGAGTGAGACAGCACAAGCAGGGCACAGCAGGGGGAGAAGCAGACTCCCCACTGGGCAGGAAGCCCACCGTGGGGCTCAGTCTTAGGACCCTGACGTCATGACCCGAGCCAAAGGCAGCCTCTTTTTTTTTCTTTAAAATTTTTTAGTTATGTTAATCACCATACATTGCATCATTAGTTTTTGATGTAGTGTTCCATGATTCATTGTTTCAAAGGCAGCCTCTTAACCAACTGAGCCACCCAGGCGCCCCTACATCACTCATTTTAGATCTTCAATAGGTTGAACTCTTTTGGGCATGGCAAACTTTTTTTTTTAACTTAGAGGGGTTTGTTGTTTCCTGGGTCTTAAGCAATGCTACCAAAGCTTAATGGTCTTCTACTAATTCTTCCTTTTCTTTTATAGGATGCTATGCAAAGAACTTTGGACCCAAGGGATTTGGCTATGGCCAAGGAGCAGGGGCCCTCGTTCATGCTCAGTAAAGGTGTAAGCCCAGAACCAAGATCACACACTGAGAACCTCTACACCCTCTAGGCACAGATAATCTACCACTAAACTACTGTGAACTTCTGCCAGCACTTAAGTACTGTCTGTTGTCCCGTACGTGGAGAGGCTGGCTGGCTGACTCGTAGGAAGAGAGCACGGTGTCCTTTTGCTTTATTCATCAGCATTTTCAGAATTATTTCTTTTACATTTTAAATAAAACCTTAGCATGATTTGGTGGTTGTCTTTTCAGTTTACCTTTTGGAGAAGCTGCTCTGATTTGTCAGTGGAAAGTCATTTTAGGTCCCTACCTGCACATTAGTGGTTAAATAGAGTCCACCCCATTAAACAGTTGACTTACTAGTTTAATGTCAACATTACGGCTCCTGGAAAAGATCTCTTTTAACCTGGCAAGTATGCCTCAAGAGTGGGGGTTGCTAGGCAACGGGTTCTAGCTCTTCAGAGATGGCATTCAGCAGCATCTCCTGCCTGCCTGCCTGCCTGCCTGCCTGCCCTCCCCACTCTGGCTGGTGGTTACTCCTTTAAAGCATGGCTCCCAGACCACATGCATTAGAATCACCTGGGAGTATTAAAAGGCGGACTCCTAGACCCTACAGAAGCAGACTCTTTAGAAGTGGGGCCATAGAAGCCCTTCTAACAAGCTCCTCAGAAAGGCACAATGCCCCAGGGTGGTAAGCACGCTGTTAAACAAAACACTGAGAAATTCTTTTGATTCGTCTAAACCTAAAGATTATTACAAACAGCTACCTACGGACAACGTCAGAATCTGAGGCTTGGTGTGACTTTTTAGACTCCACTCTGATCTGATAGATGGTAACTTACAAAAGCCTGGAAACTGAAGTGCTTTACTCAAAAATTTCAATACTGCGTAAGTTGCAAAGAATGTTGCACTGTCCTGGCACATTTAGCTGGCTCAGGTAGAAAAGGAGTGTTAAGTATACACAGAGTATTCTTATTATTTCCCCAGAAACTTTTAGTTCTTTATCAAAGACTCAATCCAAACTTTTTATTTTTCAGGGGTATGGTGTGAAATTGGTCTGTAAATGTGTACTGGTAAAACTGAACCAGCATGATCAATGAGCACATATGAGTCTTTCCCAAAGCCTATTTTAACATACTACATTGCTTATTTTGAAAAGCTACAGGGTGTGCTATGTAGGACATTAAAAACATAAGCAGAAACTTAGTGGGAAGAAGTCAATCTTGAGGATGTACTAAGTGAAAATTCATGCATCAGCCTTCAGCACCTCACGTAGGTCTTATAAGGCAAGTTCCACTGTGGTAGAGGGGAAAGCCTTTTAAGAAGACTGGGGAAGTTAATCAGCAATAAATGGAGATAGGCTGAATTGAAGAAGAGTTATGGAGTAACTTCTAATTCTCTATGTGGTAGTTTTAAAATCTGGACATTCCCACCAAAACATGAAGACTACTCCCCAACCAGAATAAAGGCCAACCTTAGTGACTCATTTTTAACTAGCACAATGTGATGGACAAGACTAGGTTAGAAAAGACAGTATAAAGGCCAACCTTAGTGACTCATTTTTAACTAGCACAATATGATGGACAAGACTAGGTTAGAAAAGACAGTACAGCTTTTGCCTGCCTTTTTCCCTTTAGATGCTTACTCTTGGAGCTCAGCCACCATGTTTTGAGGAAGCCCAAACCACACGAAGAGGCTACATGTAGATATTATAGCCATAGCTTTGGCTGAGATCTCTCCCATCAGCTGGTATCAGCTGACATGAGTAAGCAAGCCTTCAGGTTATTCCAGTCCCCAGTTTTTGAACCATCCCAGCCGACACCAAGTGGAACAAAGCATGCTATTCCTATTGAGTTCTGACCAAACTAGAGATTTGTGAATAAAAATACTGTTTTAAGCCACTAAATTTTTGAGTGGTTGATTAGGTAGCTATAGATAACCAAAATGTATATATTAAACTGTTCCCCACACAGAACCAACATTTCCCATACCTACCAAGTTTCCAAAATCAGAGATACACATAGATATCTGAGAGGAAAACACTCTAAATGCCAGGTGCTTAGTCATTTGAGATTTCTACCCAATAAATAATTGAGACATCCACTCATAATTAAAATTATTCTTAAATTGGGAGCCATGACACAACACCTCCAAAACTGTAAAATTAGTTACCAGTGGTTCCAGGAGTGGAAAGGGGAATTTGGCTTTGAGTAGACTGCTCTGGGAGGAATCACTTTCAACATCTGGATGTAAGTCAATAGGGTAGCCCCAAAGTAATCCAAATGTGATATTAAAGTGCTGTATGGAAATATATACTTTTATTTTTAAAACAAGCCATTTGGGATTGTTTTTAGCCTCTTGTGCTGGTTTGGTATATTTGAGGAGGGCTGCTGGCAACTCTAGTTCCAAAAAGTTCTTCAAGATCAGTTAAGTTTAGCAAGTATTGCTATCAATCCATATTGATACACACACACACACACACACACGTCACACTAGCATACTGAAGGCTCTGAGAGCTTGTGGTTGAGAAGTCTGCTTTAACTTGAGAGTCTTACACCAAATTAGTTGTCCAGGGAACCACTAACATCTTAAGTAAGCACTGGGAAATGTTGGTTTGGACCACTCGTTCTCAAACTGTTTAATCTCAGGATGCCTTTACATTCTTAAATTATTGAGGACCCCAAGGAACTTTTGCTTATGACCAATTACATCTACCAATATTTTCCATATTAGAAATTAAAACAAAAATTTAAAAAATATATTCAGACTTCTACTTAAAACAAAGTGAAAACAACACGGGCCAGATTTACCCTCTCACTTGAAACAACCAAAACCACAAGTTGTATGAAAAAAATATGGTTTTCAGGCACTGGACAACAGGCAACAAAGAACAGTTATGGGGAAAATGAGATCAGTCTTAGGATTAGCAAAGCTAACTGCTTTCGGAGTTTCTAGGCTGGAGCTGGAGTGCAGAGAGGGAGAACACAGGTGGGGTTGGAAGGCATTCTGAGTTGAGACTGAGCCAAGTCCAGAGGGACCAAGGCAACTAGGGTTCAAGGGACCGGAGAGAGCTGCACAGAAAACCCCACAAATATGCACACTATGACCCAACCCCACTTTGCAAGTCTTCAGCTGAGTGCTGATAGTACATACATGTAAGTAACTAACCAAGACCAGAGAAAAAACCAACTGAAAGACTTAGAACAAAGACGTGCTCATATGGAGCTGGGAGTAGTACCTGTTCATTCCCACCAGTGAGATGGGGAAACACGATTCATGGGGCTTTAGATGTAACACACAGGTCTTGCTTGCCTCAACAATGGGGAATCATTAACCCAAACTGAACACTGCTCTGATCCTACCTAACAAATCTTGCTTAGCAATAAAACCTGAAAGGATTGAAGCTTCTAAATAACTCCAACCCAGAACAAAGTTCAGCACTTTTTGTACGAATATAAAAATATCCAGCACCCAGTTCATAGTGTCTGGAATCCAATCAAAAATTACTAGTCATGCCAAGAAGCAAGCAAATACGATCCATAATAATGAAGAAAAATCAAAACCAACCTAACCTGACCTAGATGTGAAATTGGTAGGTAAGGATATTAAAAGTTAATTTTAAGTATACTCCGTATCCCCAAAAAAGTAGAGATACAGAAGATATAAAAAATGATCTAAATCAAACACTGTAGGTGAAAACATTATATAATGTCAGAGATGAAAAATACACTGAATGGTATTGACAAAAGACTATACAATATAAGTGAAAAAGTTTAAGTGAACTTAAAGACATAAAAATGATCCAAAGTAAACACTAGGACAAAAGAATTTAAAAGATGAATTGATCAGTGAGCTGTAGGACAATCCCAAGTGGCCTAATATGTGTGTAACTGGAGTTTCCTGAAAAGCAGGGGTGGGGGGAGGAAAAATATTTGAAGATATAATGACTGAAAATTTTCCAAATTTGATGAAAAACTGTAAACCTACAGATCCAAGCAGCACCAGCAGCAATGAGGCTTTCTGATGCTTTGAATGGAAACAGTTCCTCCTCCTGAGTACTAGAAATACTGCTGTCTATTAAAAAGTATTTTTCAACCCAAATGTATGTCTGATGATAGATATTCTTGTAAAATTTATCTGAGTAAAAAATTCATACTCCAAAGGCAAAAAGTTTACTAAAAGGCACATCTGGTTTCCTGGAGTTTGTGACCTAGCTGACCTAGATCAAGGAACATTTTGAATATTCTACTTAGAATTACAGACTTTTCTATTTTATACATCACATAAAGATATTTAATATAAGTAACTCTTATACCAACAACTTTATGGAACTGAAGATTTACTTTTTGATAAGAAGCTAAGACTTCTTGTCCTGATATATATCACTTGTTTCCAGTTATCTCTATATACCCTTAGAACCAGATATCCTTATCATAGGTACAATCTACCAAACTGGGAAGGGCTGAGGAGGAAGAAAGCACCTGCAATGAAAACTGATGGCTTGCTGTAGAATCTGCTTCATTTTTACACTTGTTCAAAATATTGTTACTTGAATTCTATACAGCTCTGGAGGTATCACTTTAAATATCATAAAATAATTATGAAATGAGTATCAGTCCAATCTGAAAATATTTAATACCACTGGGTTCTCAATTAAACTGTAAACAATGCTCTGAACAGGCAGGAAAGAGTCCCTTCACAAATTTTGCTTTTTAAATTCCCCAATAAAGAAGTTGTCATGCACAGCTTTTCAAAGTAACTGAGATCAATGTTCGATAGGTTTCCTTTTCCAAAATTTCACCACAATGTCTTCAGACAATACTTACATTTAAAACTTGGAGATTCATACAATCCCTGAGCATTCTAATTACTCTATGGAATCCAAATTTTTTTTTTTTTTTAGAGAAAGAGACAGAGAGAGAGAGGCAGAAGGAGAAGCAGGATCCCCGCTGAGCAGGGAGTCCGATGCGGGACTCGATCCCAGGACTCTAGGATCATGACCTGAGCCGAAGGCAGACACTTAACCATCTGAGCCACCCAGGCACCCTGGAATCCAAAATCCTTAAAGAAAAATTTATTCCTTTTATTTAAAAAGTATTAATTACATACACATACATACACACAGAACTGGATATTTTGAAAGAATGCTACCACCTTTTACTTTTGCTAATTTCTAGTCCTGCCATGTGAATCCTAGTTGATCCAGATATAAATACACAGAATAATCTTTTCATACCACAGGTACCACTGCCAGTGTTTCATCAATTTCTTGAAGTGAACTGAGCGAAATAACAAACAAGCACACACTTAAGAGTCAATATTTATTCTGATTAATATTTTACAAAATTTTGACATTTAATTTATGTAAGGAGAGCTAATTTATTAAACACTTTACAGGTTTTTCTTTCCATAGAGTAACATGGTAAGTAGTAAAATAATACTTGGCACAGTTATAAATAAAGAAAATATAAAATAAAAATATCCATAGCTTAAGTATAATGATGCTGTTTTATGCCTATTAATATTTCAAATAAACTCCTGGGAACAACAAAAAATATGAAGAAAAAAAAACCTCCAAGGAAGTAATTCATGTTCAGGGCTGAGAAGTAAGTTGCTATTTGCTAAAAGTATCCAATTAAGCTGATATGAACTATTCCCAGAAGGGTTACCTTCATACACAACTTTAGAACCGGGTTAAGCTGGTTCCACACACAAGACTTACAAAATAAGTAAATAGACGGTACAGTACGCTGCTGCATAGTTGGCTCCTGACCATCTGACCATCTACTGTGAGATGGTTAGTACTAAAGCATTAACATTGCTAATATGTTCTATGTACTTACAGATCTAGAGGACTTTTTCTATTTAACTGAAAGACATCTCTTTTGCACTGAAAAGAATATTGTACCACAAAGAAAGAACATGGTAACAACACTCTTATCCAAACTCTGAGAATACCACCATTGTATTCGACTGTTAATAAAAATGTATTCAATAAAAATTGCAACTGAGTCTTCATGTGAAGTGGCTCAAAATACAAAAAAATTAAAAGAAATTCTAGCCTTTTATAAATAACTTTGAATTTAAAAATTATCTAAAATTTCCCCCAATTAGTAGTCAAAACTAGCAGAGACATTTGTAAAGTTAACCAATTTTTTACATTCTATGACAAAATGGCACAATGCTATTGCCACCCCACACCCATCTCTTCCCTTTTCAAAAATAAAGTACATATGCCAATTTTCTAATATTAAAACACTCAAATACACTAAAGGTAATCTTTTTGATGTGTGACTTATGGTCAAAGAAACTACTATATAAAAATGGTACTTGGAAATACTGAACATCAACTATATACATTTCACTGCTCCTCTTACTAAGGCAAGGGGCGGGTATACCACTAGATTGCTTTAATACCTTTAATCTGCATTTTACAGAGAATACTAATTTTACCAAGCATCAGACATGCAGTGAACTTGCAGGGTATAATGCCTATTAACAGCAATATTGAACATCACTAGAAGCTCATTAGTTATCTCCCTTTTCTTTTTGGTTGGATAAAATGAAATGAGCAGCTTTAAATACACTAACACATAGAGACACAAAGAGAAAACTATTTGATAAATTATTTATATACAGATACACAATCTTTACACTGGTCTAGGATCTGTCAGCAGTCTGACCACCCTTCGCCCACCCTCCCCCAAGCCCATTCCCTCTCACAGGTTTGCCACAGGTTGCTCGAACCACAGTTTGCTACAGCACTTAAGAGGACTAAACCAAGTCTCACTCTGTAAACAATATTTATGGAAGCAGTGACTAATAGTTCACCGTGAGAGTATGGAAATGCTGCAACAAAAATTGATCAGTGCATTACATTTAACAATAAGAAAATCTTTCTGAAATTGTTTCAGACAGCATTAACAAATTTTAAAACATTCAATATTGGGAAAATTGAAATAATCTTGAATATTAAATTCTTTCTGATAGGTCACTTTTTAAAAACCAGAATATACCATTAGCTTTTCTTTTATTCACATGTGCTATATGTACAGAGATCATGCTCCATCTTGAGCTAAACTCCATTATTTTGTCTACATTTTGCAGCTCAGAATTCTAGAAGTATATCCATTTATCTCTATTACTGAGAATTTTGCATTAACTTATTTGTTCTGCCTTGAAATTACCTCAACTCTTAAAAATTGGACTGTCTGCACATCAAATTAAATTCTAATTTAAGCTTTACTGGATAGTATGTGCTAGTATACATTCTATGAGGTGTATCATGCACTTAGTAGGGCTTTTAAGTTTGAACAAAATAACATGACTTACTATACTCATGCAAGTGCTTTATTATCAGACCATAAAACCTCAGAGCAAGGTTACTACAAATTATTTCACTGAACTAGAAATATATCAGCAGATATGTTGCAACAGCTGATGGCAGCTGATAGTGCAACAGCTGATGGCAATAAAATATTATTAGCACATATTTTTGTGAACATTATTTTCTTGTGCCCTTGAAGACATATTACAGTAGATCCCTAATAAAACCACATGATTTTTATCACAGTATTTACATGTACATTCTAAAATGTACATAATACTAGCCTGAATCAATTTAAGACAACTCTCCTGGAATTAAATGCAATAGTCATAGTAGATTGCATCATAAAATTTAGCTGTATACCATAAATTTAGTGTTAGCTAGAATCGAACATTTCTGATCAGTATACCATGTCTGTCACCAGAATAAGTTCACTCTTTATTCATGAAAAATGTTATGAGAACAAAACCAAAACGTTGAGTATGTTGTGAATTCCCACATTAAGAACCATTAAAATTCCTTTTATGATCTTTATTCTTCCCAGAAGTGGCAGTGTGCTCTGTCCATGTTTACTTTTGTTAATAAAAGTGTTGGAAAAAAGACTGTAAAATTCACTGTTAGCCCTACATATAGCATGCTATTGTTCAAAAAATGTGGATTCGAGTGTGAGAGAGACACGGACAGACACAATTTTCAGGCACCACTCAGCAATATGCTTCATAGGATAAAGATGTTGCTACACGAGCTGGTACCCAGATCCTGATATTTGGTCATACTCTATTGTATACTGCCTGGTCCAGTCCACGATAACAGGACGAAAGAGGCCACAGCATCGAAATTCAAAGAAGTCTATAATATTCCTTACACATCCATGGCTAAAACACCCCCCCAACAAAAAGAAAAAGAAAAAGTCTATTAGTACAATAATTTAACATATGAATTTAATATAATTTTGGTGTTAAATGTATTTTTTTCTAAACTTAAAAGCTCAGTTTACTTGCCAGAAAGAACCTGTTTATAACTCTATAAGATATACATGCATTCGTGGTTCTTCACAGCTCTGCCGACACTAATTTTTCTTCTCTCTTTTGCTAATTTAATGGGTTACACAATGATATTTTAAAGTTATTCAAATCTGCATTTCTTTCATTCCTGTGTCATATGTAATTTTTGATAAAACCTTTCCTTGATGGGTGGCTCTTTGGCAAGGAGACAAACTATATCCAAAATTGAGAAAGTAAAACACAAAATAATTATAAATAGCATGAAGCTGGCAATGTATCTCAAAGTAACAATTTAAGAAAGGGTATGTCACGGATAAGTTCAGGGAATTTTAGGACTTCAAGAACACCTCTGGAAAAGCAGTCACAGTTTTACATTTTATATAATAATTATGCCTATGGAAGAATTCTCAAAATTACCCAAATGACTCCTTTATTTTTGCTTTTATTTAAAAGTTTGTATGCTTTCCAGAAGCATGCAATAATTAATAGCATTACAAAAGCTTGAAGGTAGTAGCCAAGTAGTTTGAGTAAAACTCAAAAGTTTTAAATATTTCATTATTTCATTAGGAAGCTCTACTCAGCATCAAACAAAATGTAAGATTAAATATATATATTTAAAATATGAATGAATAGGACAATCTCTTCAATAAAAGGTGTTGGGAAAACTGGACAGCCAAGTGCAAAAAAATGAAACTGGACCACTATTCTACACCACACACAAAAATTAATTCAAAATGGATTCAAGACTTGAATGCAAGATTCAAAACCATAGAGCTGTTAGAAGAAAACCCGTGGTAAGCTCCTTGACATGGGTCTTGGCGGTGAAATTTTTAATATGACACCAGAAACAAAGGCAACAAATGCAAAATAAACAAGTCAGATTATATCAAAATAGAAAGGTTCTGTACAGAAACCATCAACAAAATGAAAAGGCAGCCTACTGAATGGGAAAGAATTTGTGCAGATCATATATCCAATAAGGGATTAATATCCAAAATATATAAAGAACTCATACAACTCAAAAAAATTCAATTAGACAATGGGCAGAAGATCTGAAGAGACATTTTTCCAAAGATATACAGATGGCCAACAGATACATGAAAAGATGCTCAATATCACTAATCTTCAAGGAAATGCAAATCAAACTCACAATGAGATAGCACCTCATACCTGTTAGAATGGCTATTACCAAGAAGACAAAAAATAACAGGTGTTGGTGAGGATGTGGAGAAAAGGGAACCCTTGTGCACTATTGGTGGGAGGGTAAACTGGTGTAGCCACTAGGAAAACAGTATGAAGTCCTCAAAAAAATTAAAGATGGTACTACAATATCATCCAGCAATTCCAATTCTAGGTATTTCTCCAAAAAAAAAAACCTCTCAAAAAATAAAAAAAGGAACAAACAGAAAAACGCACTCTAACTCGAAAAGATACATGCACCGCCACGTTCACTTCAGCATTATTTACAACAGCCAAGACATGGAAACAACCTAAGCATCCATCAATGGATCAATGGGTAAAGAAAATGTGGTATGTATGTGTATGTGTACACACATACACACACATGAACACACAGAGAGAGACTATTATTCAGCCATAAAAAAGGAGATCTTGCCATTTGTTACAACAGGAATCGACTTTGAGGGCATTATGCTAAGTGAAATAAATTAGAAAGATAAAGACAAAAACCATATAATCTCACTTATATATGGAATCTGAACAAACAAGCAAAACCAAACTCATAGACAGAGAGAATAAATTGGTGGTTGCCAGAGCCTGAGGGTGGGGGTGTGGGTGAAATGGGTGAAGGGAGTCAAAAAGTACAAACTTACAAAATTAGTAAGTCATGGGGATACAATGAACAGCACTGTGACTATTATTAATAATACTCTGTTGCATACTTGAAAGCTGCCAAGACACATCTTAAAAGTTCTCATCACAAGAAAAAAAAATTCTTTGGTGACAAATGTTAATCAGATTTATCGTGTGGGTCATTCTGCAATATACACAAATACTGAATCATTATGCTGTACATCTGAAATTAATATGATATTATATGTCAATTATACCTCAATTTAAAAAAGGAAAAATAAATCCGTGCATGGAAATTTTTGTGTCATGCAGAGGGCAAATAAAATAATTCAAACTGAAAAGCAGCTGCCCTAGAGTCTAGAAAATTTCCCTAAATATGAATTTCAATTGACTGTATTTTTAAAATCATATTTTAACTCTGTGGATACATTCATTTATCAATGAAAATTTGTAGAAACTTATGGCAATATTAAAGCTGTATGTTAATGTATAATACATGTTTATACTAAATGTTAGTAGGTCAACAGAGTTTGGATTGTGCAACTAAGAAAAAAATGTCATAAATTTATATATAGTTAATGTGATGAATTTTAAAGTTTTTAAGTTTAAAATTTTAACCAATGCTATGTCTGGCAGAAAGCTTAGAATTCAGTAAGATTTATAAGCTATTTTACATATTGCTAAGCAAAAGAAATATTCCCTGTTTCATATCCTATTGACATACTTAAAGATGGTATTTCTCTTTGATGTATTCACTAGATATTTGCTAAGTTATATGCCAAAATAAAATACTAAATTTATAAACATGTACGTACTTGAATGGGCTTTCAATAGATGTTGTTGTGACTTTAAAGTGCTTGTATCTTCTGGCATTCATTCTTTCATTTGTAGTAATACCTAAACATGATATCTAAGAGGTAAGAGAAAGCAAACCATTAACTCTCTCTGATGTAAAGTAAGTATTAATGTAAAATAAGTTAATTCTCAAGAGGACCAGGATGGAGAGAAAAATGATGAAGTTTGTTTTTGCTTTTCCATTAGGAGATCATCAAGCTAGTGTACATGATATCACTTTTACTCTTGTGAAAAGTAGCCAGTTAAACAGGAAAAATGTTTAAAAAAACAGGTTATCTGGGGACGCCTGGGTGGCTCAGTCGTTAAGCGTCTGCCTTCGGCTTAGGTCATGATCCCAGGGTCCTGGGATCGAGTCCCGCATCGGGCTCCCTGCTCAGCGGGGAGCCTGCTTCTCCCTCTGCCTCTGTCTCTCTCTCTCTGTCTCTCATGAATAAATAAATAAAATCTTTAAAAAAAAATAAAAAATAAAAATAAAAAACAGGTTATCTGGCATTGTGCATGGGGAGAGATGGACATTATGTACACAGACCACCTCTCCATCAGCCCCTTAAAAATTGAGCTTTTAAAAAAAATCCTTAATTAAAAAAAGGTTCCTGAATAAATACTGATATTTGTAGGTAATAAAACATTACTAATAAACACAAAACTAATGCCATCATTGATCTAAGCTTACACCTATATCCAACTGGATATATCTGAATCAGGAACAACAGAAATAAGTTCTGTCAAAAGTAGTACTGAAAATTCAGGGGTGCCTGGGTGGCTCAGTCAGTTAAATGTCTGCCTTTGGCTCAGCTCATGAGCTCAGGATCCTGGGATCGAGCCCCACATGGGGCAGGGAGCCTGCTTCTCCTTCTCCCTCTCCCCCCTGCTTGTTCTCTCTCTCTCTGTCAAATAAATTTTTAAAATAAAAAAAAAAAATCAAAATGTAAGAACAAAGTTCATATCATAATGAGAGGGGGAAGGGAAGTGGAAGGTAGAAAGGAAAAAAGAAAAGAAGTAAACGTAAAGAAAATAAAGGAAGAGTAAGTAAATTGAAAATTTTAATCTTTGAAAAGCAGAAGTGGTTAGAAAGAGAATGCATTATCTTTTCACAATGAATGAAGTGTTAAGAGTTTTCAGTTAGCACACTGAAGAACCGATCATATACTTGCACATACCTGGTACATCTGACACATGAGTAATACAGCCACCCACATGAAATGAAAAACACTGTTCAGAAACATCCAAAACATCCAAGGTGAACATGTAGCAATTTGAGTAATATATGTCCAAAATCCATCCTTGGTGTAAGTGGTCTCACAGTGGAGTCCCCAGTCTAAAATGAGAACAGAAGGTTCACATTTACTCAGTAATCATCCAACCACTTCACAAAGGCATCTGCAGTAGGCACCACTTAGAAGCCATGATCCAAAAGTCTACATTTAGCCAATGACTTTGAATGCAATTTTTTTATACTCTTAAATAACCCCATAATTAGTGAAAAATTAGTATATAATTAGTGTATAGTGAAAAAACACAGTAAAGACAGAAATGGAAAAAGCACCAATCTTAAAAAAAAAAATACTACTGTACTTTAACAATACAGTTTTTATTTGATTGGTCTTACATACAATAGTTAATATTACCTCTATACAAGATAAAATGATATGTATATAAGTGAAATTTTTTTGGGTGGGTGGTACGTATAACAGAACAAGATCACCTTGGTGAGGGAGGGCTTTTTCCAAAACAAAAATCTCTTCTTTTAGAGCTGCTGCCATAAAAAAACTACTGTTGTTAGCGGGAACTACAGCTGTTCATGGGAACTACGGCTGTTAGCGGGAACTACAGTTGTTAGCGAGAACTTCGGCTGTTAGTGGGAACTACAGTTGTTAGCGAGAACTTTGGCTGTTAGCGGGACCTACTGTTGTTAGCGGAAACTACAGCTGTTAGCAGGAACTACGGGCGTTAGCGGGAACTTCGGCCGTTAGTGGGAACTACTGTTGTTAGCGGGAATTTCGGCCATTAGCGGGAACTTCGGCCGTTAGCGGGAACTACGGCCGTTAGCAGGAACTTCGGCTGTTAGTGGGAACTACTGTTAGCAAGAACTTCGGCCGTTAGCAGGAACTTCGGCTGTTAGCGGGAACTACGGCCACTAGCGGGAACTATGGCCATTAGCGGGAACTACGGCTGTTAGTGGGAACTACTGTTAGCAAGAACTTCGGCCGTTAGCAGGAACTTCGGCCGTTAGCGGGAACTACGGCCGTTAGCAAGAACTTCGGCTGTTAGCGGGAACTACTGTTAGCAAGAACTACGGCTATTAGTGGGGATTATGGATGTTAGTGGGAACCACGGCTGTTAGCGAGAACTTCAGCTATTAGCGGGAACTCAGGCCGTTAGTGGTAGCTATGGCTGTTAGCGGGAACTACTGTTGTTAGCGGGAACTTCGGCTGTTAGCGGGAACTTCGGCTGTTAGCGGGAACTACGGCCGCTAGCGGGAACTATGGCCATTAGCGGGAACTACGGCTGTTAGTGGGAACTACTGTTAGCAAGAACTTCGGCCGTTAGCAGGAACTTCGGCTGTTAGCGGGAACTACGGCTGTTAGCGAGAACTTCGGCTGTTAGTGGGAACTACTGTTAGCAAGAACTACGGCTATTAGCGGGAATTATGGATGTTAGTGGGAACCACGGCTGTTAGCGAGAACTATGGCTGTTAGCGAGAACTATGGCTGTTAGCGGAAACTACGGCTATTAGCGGGAACTACTGTTAGCCAAGAACTTGGGCGTTAGCGGGAACTTCGGCTGTTAGCGGGAACTATGGCTGTTAGCGAGAACTTCGGCTGTTAGCGGGAACTTCGGCTGTTAGCGAGAACTTCGGCTGTTAGCGAGAACTTCGGCTGTTAGTGGGAACTACTGTTAGCAAGAACTACGGCTATTAGCGGGAATTATGGATGTTAGTGGGAACCACGGCTGTTAGCGAGAACTTCGGCTGTTAGCAGGAACTTCCGCTGTTAGCGGGAACTACTGTTAGCAAGAACTTTGGCTGTTAGCGGGAACTTCGGCTGTTAGCGGGAACTACTGTTGTTAGCAGGCCCATGTGCTTCCTCAGGTTTGTTGGGCCAGAAACTAAGTTAAGATCTTTGACCAAATCTTTCTCTCTCTTAATCTATATTTCAGAAAGTAGCCTTTTTCATTAGGGCAATAACAGACATTATTTTTAATATGTCTGAAAACAGGAGGGCTAGGAAATCATCCTTCCACAACTTATTTTTAAGTCAGGATTTAATACATATTCATGCTAAGTACCACCAAGCCCTGAAGCATTGTAACTAATACCTTCATTTAAACTCTTCTCAAATCATGTTCTCAATGCATAAAAATCCATCATTGCCCTTATACCCATATGATCAAGTGAATGACAACTTATTCCTAAAAAAGTATCTTCTAACACCTTTTAATACTAATAGGCAATAATTACACCTTACTTTTTGAAATATTTCAAGTTCTGTGTGAAGTTAACTGCATTTTCCCAGCTGTTTGATACTAAAGAGCAACTAGCATAGTCACAAAATCTGTAAGCTACTAGAGTAAAGCAAGCATGTGATGTGAAAAATGTTGGTGTATTTTACCCAGAAGCATTTCAAAGCCTATTAAACCATCAAAGGACACACATATTAAAACATAGCTAACTGATAATTCTGTTGCTTATACTGTATGTTGAACACATTTACAGTTCTACATCTGTTCTTTTCTTTATGCTTCATTGCAATAAGGTGCCCCAGACCATAATTTTTAGTTAAAAGACTTGTCGTTATCATATTTTGTTAATATGGTAAGCAAAAGCACACATTTAAGAAAGTAAAAAGCTAACTGTACTCACAAGAAATACAACCATAAATCATCCAGCAGATCATAAAAAGCAAGAAGAATAGGTAGCCCATAAAGTATCTATGGTTGCCTGCACCTAAAGAACAACACAGAAGCAATTTTTTCAGCTAAGAAAAAACAACTGGAAATGCGCCTTTTGGGGATGGGGGTAAAGGAATGCCATGAATGATACAATCTGGACAATAATGATAAACATTATTTATTTTATAAAATGTTCTTCAGGAAAATAAATGTTTTAATAAGTCTTAAAATAAGGGTGCCTGGGTGGCTCAGTCAGTTAAGTGTCTGCCTTCCGCTCAGGTCACAATCTCAGGGTCCTGGAATTGAGTCCCACATCCGGCTCCCTGCTTCTCCCTCTCCTCCCCCCACTTGTGCTCTCTCTCTCTCTCTCAAATAAAAAAATGTTTTTAAAAAGAAGTCTTAAAATAAGAATGTTTATAACTACAAAAATGTGATGACTGCAATGACATTGATTCTGAAGTCACATCCCAATGAACCAAATGAATCACAACTTTGAGTTTTTAACCTACTGTTTGCTTTGTGAGGTTTAAAATAACCTATTTTATCTTTACTTTTATAAACTTTATAATCCAACTTTTTAAAGGCTTCTCCCCAACAGTCATGCAATCTCTGCCATGTTTCCCTGTTGTCACCTCATAAAAACCCAGGGTCATCTCTCAGACCACTTAGTTCACCTCCTCAGACCACACCACTCTTGAACACTAAGGTATATAGAGTTTTTATCTGTCGTTCCTCTCTGCTTCTGTACACAACATTCTTCCAAATATTTTTATTGCCTTAACTTTTTCCACTTTAACTAAAAAGCAATACTGTCTCTGCATCCTTATTGATTCCACTATTATCCAATAAAGAAAACAGGAAAGAACAGGCACCAGAAAGAAATGATAGAGAAATGTCAATCTTTTCTAGACACTGATTTTATAACTTTCCCCCCTCTCTTTCTCACAACTGAGTTGCTGTTTGTCAACCAGAAGATTAACTGGGGGCAGGGCTATAGTAGAGTGTAGGAATGAAGTTTCTACCATCTACTTTAATACTGTACTTCATTAGTTATCTAGAATAACTTAAATGAACAATGCACTTAGAAATTATTAATAAAACTTACCTACACAGTTACCCACCCATGGGCAATGATGATCAAATTTTGCTATGCAGCGGTTGCACACACCACAATGTTTGGACCTCACTGGTTTCCGTATCTGTTAATAAGCATTTTAAAAGATTACGAAAGGCACTACACCGAAGAAAGGAAAGCTGAACACTGATTTTCTCAAAATACAATTATGAAGAAAACAAAACTATATTTCCAGAGGCATAAAATAAAACAAAAACCACTACTGTTTTGTTAAATGAGATTTTAACTGCAACACAAAAGATAAAAAGGACAAGCCTACTGTGGAATATAAATGCCTAAGAGTGGGGTAGAACCATCACTTTACAAAACTAATTAAGACTCAAAGACCAATTTGCTGTTGTGATGAATGGTACTGTATTTAATTCACACCCCTCAAGTCTCTGAATAATAAAAACATCACTCTCCAGGCTTCTAAATGAAAAGTTATTGTGATTAATGGTCATGATACTGGTTCTTGTTTAACGAAATGAAATTGTTCCTTAGTAAAAGGAAGGCCAAATTAGAAGTGAATAACAGCAGCTTTTAAAATTCAAAATCATTAATAAAATGTCTTCCCAAAGGTAACAAATCCAACAAAAACCAGTAAGTGTACACACATCTTTCTCTTTCCCTGGCTCCTGAAATCTCAGATTAAGGTACAACATCTCTGCTGAACTTCATGACCCATCTAAGAAAGTACACCATGCTTAGCAAATTTAGGTAGTCCCTATTACTTCAAAAACATAAAATATATTCATTATTCAGCTCCTGACAGGCAATAAAGAATTCATGTTTATGATGCCTTACTGTTTTAGGTGTTGCGAAATGTTTCACTCTATATTACTCTGAATCAGCCAAGTGAATAAAGAACTCATTATTGATCTTTGAAGGGGTGCTCGTCCTAATGCTGGATACACGACAAGAGCTAGTTATTAACCCATGCCAGAAACAAAATTTATAACATCCTTCATTGGTGTTTCAATAAAAGCAATGCCGTTTCTCCACCAGTTTGTATAAGGTTATATATCATTCTGAGGCACTAAGAAAAAGCACAGGTTGACTATGCAGTCCTTACACATACTAAAATGATCTGTGGGCTCTTTAAAGGGTCACTTATTCTTTACCACAGATAGGAAACTACATTTATTTAGGAGAAAGAAGAAGGATGTATTAAACAAATCTTATCTCCACTTCCAACCCTCAACTATACTTGCCCTTTGGGCAATACTTGTCAGTGAATTCTCAACAAAGATTGACACAAGGCTCCTGAGCATGAGAGGCTCCTCGGTTCACTTACAGAGTAATTCATTTTTAGGAAATTCTGAAAATTCTGATTTACATATGGCTTCTTAGGGACCTGTCTTTTTATCAAAGGGAAGGATACCCACATAATGACAAATACCTCTGCCAATTTGAATTATTTTATAATTGGATATGCTCTTTTCTTTACAACACCGAATTATCTATCCAGAAGTACACGGCTTACAATAATATAATAAAACATTTATGCTAGAATGATAAAAAGTCTTGTTCTTGCCATCGGATATTTATTTAACAGTGAAACCATACTGAGTGACTCTATAAAGAATTTGTTTGCCGCATGGCAAACATATCAGCAATGCATACTTGGCTTTGTGGAATGGAATAATATGTCCAGAGAACAGCAGAATACAAAACTGTTCTGAACATTAGGGTGCCAATCCTGTAAATTAACCATTTGTAAAGCACAGAAACAAAAACCTTTTTAAAGAATGCTTGAAAATTCAAAAGAATCTAGTCAGCACCTTAAAGTTGCTACCAAAAGTAAAGCATTATACATTTTGAATATTCAAAATTGTAACTGTTTGGTTAAGGAATGGAATGTTAGGTGGAACAACTTAAACAATCTGTAGAGTTAAGAGCTCCATTTCAAAGACTTATTCCAGGATCCCAAACTAAGTCAATTCTCTTGTTGTTATTTACATGTTAAGACATTAGTTCAGTGATAGTGTATAACTTAAAAGTATAAAAGGACATTTAGTTTCATGGATGATTTAGGGATTATTTCCATGTAGGAAAACATGGTTTAACACTGTGGCGACCTATATATTTTTTCAAGAACTAATTATAAAAATTAGCAGAAAATAATTAAAACACAAAACAGTATTATTCTGTAGAAATTTGCTATCTATAATAACACAAATAATGTATTACTATACCTGATTCCATAAGTAAATGCTATTTAATTTCATTTATACCTTTTTTTATGTCCTGAAGATGACAACTTTTAATATCAATGATATAATAGTGCTCAAAGTTCCATAAATCCTCTAAGACAAAGAGGTAACTACTCAAACCGAACCATTTTAGAGGCCATGCTGTCTTAAGTTAGCTAACAGATTTTCCCAATGTGACCTCTAAATATAAGAAAATTTTTTCTTAAAATGCCTAGAAAAACAATATTAGGGAAGCATAATGAACCTTTGATTTTTAAATATTTTATTACTTAGTTTTTTCTTTGTTGAGTTATATTAAAAAAGAAAGAGAGATTAAGGATGAATACGAAAGAATGGTACGTTGAATCAGAAGTACAGTCAAGGTCCACCATCGGGGGAACAAGCACATTGGGAGGAGACATCTTTTTACCATCTTTCTCCTTACACTATGGTCTAAAAGGAATGTCGCCGGGGGTGGGGGGGGGGGTGGGGGGGGGTGGGGAGGGCATGAAATGTGCTCAGCAGAAGAAAGTGTTCTTGTTCCCCACCCCTTCTATGCTATGCCACTGCTATGCGAAGAGGAGAGAGGGTAGAATAAAGAAAAAAAATACTACCAAACAGGTACTGCAGAATATACTGAGGTCCAGACTTCCTGTCTCTGCAAGTTCAACTATTGTCTGTGAATTAAAAATATATATATATATTTTATTCAAAACTGAACAATGTTCACCAACTATAGTGCCATCAATATGAATCAATAAACATGATGTTCATTTTTAATTAACCAATGTTTTCTGCTCAGAATAAAATCTTTTAGTTACTTCTGCTATTTTATTATAATATGAATATAGAAATTTTATTTCTTGGGTATATGAAAATGCAACTCTAAACTTAGGGGAATACTCCTCTGAAAATAAAACTAAGTTACCTACCCTAAGAACTGGTCTGTATAGGTTTTGATGACTAAGACATGAAAATAAACTTAAGTTCAGTAAAGAACTTAATCTTCCGAACTGGATTATGACTAAGAAAACCTAGCAAACCAATTAGTAGTAATGTCTGAAGAATACGGTAAACATAAGGATAGCAATCTCTATGCGGGCTAGAAAAGGGGGGATTAGACCCTAGGAATTGAATTTGCTACTGTTTTAGTTTATTGTGGACAGTAATAATTCATCAGGATTTGTTTTGTTTTCGGAGACTGGATAAAATAGCTCTTAACATAGTTTAACTGCCTCCAGTCTAATCTAATTCTCTACTTATAGGACACCTTAGGGTTGTAAATTTCGTTTCCTAAAGTACCTGGGCTTTAGATAAGGGAGGCCCTGGATTTTACATATATATACACACACACATATATTTGTTATTGAACACACACATAAATATGTTATTGAAACATAATATCTGAACTATCAACCAGTTTACTGACCTTCCAGTCATTTAATAAACACTTACTGAATTCATATTATTTGCTGAGGGTTTTCATAGATGTTTAAAATGCTGTACTCATCCCTCAAAGCAATCACAGTTCTTATACAGGAGAGAAACATGAAATTTTAAAATGTCATGAAAGTGTAAGGATAGGCATTCAGGAGTACCAAGGGTGAGCAACAACTATGCATAATCTCAATTTGGTTTGAAACTTCTTTATGTTCTAAAAGATAGTTTCTTTCTTCGTACTCTAATATCTGGTATAAATACTGATAATTTGGCAATTAAACACATATAACTAGTTAGATTCTATCTTGCTACCTTTTTCTTTTGTTCTTCTGTAGCTTTAATAATCCCTGGATCTGATTTCCAAGATTTTCCAAAATTGTAGAAAAGTGCAACACTATTGGCAAGGAATGGAAGATGGATAAATAAAAAGTTGAGATGTGCCTGAAGTTAAGGAATCTAAAGAAGCAATGATAAATGAGTTACTATCATAGGTAAACTTATAATCTGTAAAATTTTATCACACACACAGACACACACACACACACACACACACACACACACACACGGGAACACCAAGAAAAAAATACAAGTTGATTTATCTATTATTACATCAAAATAAATATGCTTCTAAATATTCATAACTGAATATAGAAAGTAAAAATGTGATTTCTTTACAAACTTTAAATCATGTAGGATAAGCTTTCTGACACTTTAAAAAAGTCAGTAATGCATTAAAAATTCAGTGAATACATTATTTTTAAATGATCATTATTTCTTCTGATCAAAAATGAAGGGACTTCTCATGTTCAAAGTTATTAACATATTACTTTATCTATATGCATTAAAGTCTTTATATATCCACCACTTAAGATACCACACCTAGGTATTTAAAAAAGACTGCTTTTAAATTCTCTCCATTGCCTTTTTGGATACATTCAAATTGACCCTAATTTTAGAAAAATATTCATAAACTTGCTTTAAACAGAAGTTTCTATGTTAACATTTTTTCTACCTAATGAAAATATAAGAAATGCACTAGGCTTTATAAATATAAATGAGGAATCAAAAACTACTTAACACTAAGAAAAATAATGTTGCTAGAGCAACACATTTCTGAGGCACAAAATATCTGAAATACTCAAATACTATTTTCAAGACTTTATGCAGGTACAATTATCAACAGCTAAAAATCTCTTGAGAATAAAGCTGGGTAAAATGTACATGCAAAGAATACTGAACTCTGGTATTTTTCAGGAGCAGGACCTTTATACACTCTAAGTTTGAAAAGGTGCTAACATGTAAATAGCTCAGGTTCTTAAAGCCTGGATTAAATTTGCAAGGGGGCTAAACAGCAGCTCAAGAAATGACTACAGATTTAAAAGGCATAGGATATTCAACAACTAAATATCAGATGAACTTACAGAATTTCTTTGCTTGATCTTTAAAGGTAAAGAGATTAGATATCTTTAAATGGTAATTTGAACTTAGCTTTAGTAATAGGTCACACCAGTTAATTTTTTAAATTTACAAACAAAAATTTACAAACTCTCCACAAATGGCATGGTTGTTTTTTGTAAAGGTTTAAAACAACCTTTCTTCCCCCTATAAATCAGAAAACACTAAAAAGTATAAAGGCAAAAACAATACCTCCACAACCCAGGGACAATTTCTTTTATACTCGGTATTCTGCATTTTTAATAATTGAGATCATAGTGTTTTTATGAACATCAGTAAAACAACACCTATTAATCAACTATATGCCATTTAATCTGCACAAAAACTCTATCCCCATGTTACAGATGACAAACCTGAGACAGAAGTTAACTAAATAGTCCAAAGTGGCAGACTAAATTAAAGGTAGAGCAGCTATTAAAATCCAGGCTCTTTTTACCTGTGCTATCCTGCCTCTCCAATGCACTCAGCAGAAGATACTGGGTCCTTAGATATTATGAGAACAACATCTTTGGGTATGACCATACTTAAGGCTTGATGTATATTTTTGTACTGTCAGATTATTTCCAGAAAGATACACCAATTTAAAATCCCACTAACATCACATATTGCTTGACTACTACATTTTCATCAGCTTTGAGCAAAGAAGAGTTGTCAATTTTAGAAGCAAAAGAAACCTTATTTTATTGTCTTAATTTGTATTTGTTTTTATGTTTAAATAGTCCTCCAATTAGATAAAGAAGAAGTATGTGTCATCAATGTTTTCATTTAAATGTTTATGGAATCCTTTTTTACATTTAACTCTTTAATCTACTTGGATGTTATTTTGATGCTTGCTGTGAACTGCAGCTCTAACTTAACCACAATACCCAAAAAAACAAAACAAAAATAGCAAATCAAATGAATCAACTGTCTGCAAAATACCAGCAACAACTTCAGAAAGGGGACAAGCCGCACTCTACCATAAAGTTCAACTGGAGGTCAAGAAAAGACAACTCTGGTAAGGCAAGCTGCCTGGGGTAGTTGTTAATCCCACCTCCACTTGTACGAACAGTATGGAAAATGCAGATGAGAAGATAAAGTCAGAATTCTCATCAGTCCCACCTGGCCCTCTGCTGTGGACTGAATCATGCCCCACTCCCTAACCCCCCCACCCAAATTCATAGAAGCTCTAACCTCTAATGTGACTATTTCTGGAAATGGAGTCTCTAGGTGGTAATTAAGGTTAAATGAGGTCATAAGGGTAGGACCCTAATCCAACAGGATTGTGACTGTGTAAGATTTAAGAGGAAGAAAGAAATCTCACTCTCTCCCCCTGCTATGTGGGACACAGGGAGGAGGTGGCTACAGGAGAGGAAAAGAATCCTCGCCTGAACGTTATCATGCCGGCATCCTTATCCAGAACTGTGAGAAAGTCAATTTCTTTGTGTAAGCTAACCAGTCTATGTTACTTTGTAATGGCAAAGATCTAAACATCAAATTATTCTTCAACTTAAATAGAATTTCAATCAAAATTGCATCAGGCTTTTCACAGAACTTAAAAAGCTAATTCCAAAAAATCTGAAAAGAACAAAGTGCCAAAAAAGCTAAAATATTCCTGAGAAACAAAAAAGCTGGGAAACTTGGCCTACCAGATATCATGATTGAAGACTAAAGCTTTAGGGGAGAGGTGGGGCGGGGGGGGGGGGGAGGATGGGTGAAATAGGAGAAAGGGATGAAGAATACACCTATGGTGAGCACTGTGTAATATACAGAATCACTGCATCATTTGTACACCTACAACTGACATAACACTGTCTGTTATCTGTACTAGAAGAAAAGGAGGAAGGGAGAGAGGAAGGAAGCTAGGAAATTAAGAAGTTAGGAAGGAAGGAAGGACGCGAGGAAGGAAGGAGAAAGCTATAGTAATAAAATAGTACTGAGACAGCAGAGATCAATAAACTGAATAGAGTACAGGAAAACTGATAAATATCAAGGTTGATACTGCAACTGAGTGAAGAAAGGGTATACCGGAGCAATGAGTTCCCTAATAAGCAAAAAGGAAGATAGACACACGCTGGCCCTCACATCATTCATTATACACAGTACTCAAATACACATTAAGAAATAAATTAGAGATTATCTTTAATGACTTCAGAAACACCTGCACATGCACGCGCGCGCACACACACATGCACGCGCGCACACACACACACACACACACACAAATGATATACAAGAATATTTACAACAATATTTTCAGAATTCACAGACGTAGTGACTGGACACCTGAAGACAGGTATTAAAAAGCTTAGAGAATATTATAAGAAAACTGGAAAAGATACCAAACCCCCCCCCCCAAACTGAAAAAGTCCTAACAGTAAACGGCAGGAAAAAAATGCTTAAGAGGAAAATGTATAGGAGAAGATGGTGAAAATGATAATTTAGCAATGTCTTCATTTTTATATACATAATCATCCCAGCTTCCAGAAGTTCTTTATATCCATCTTTAGTTTAAGCTTAATTTAACTTAAAACCTGACTGAAAACTAATTTATTTTTAGACATAAAATTTCTAATAGCCTAACATATTTTTTCACTTATTACATCTTAAGTATAAGCCCACATTAAGTCTTAGAAAAGCACTGTAATGGCTATTTTATCCCATACTACACATAGCTAATTGGTAACAACTATTCCCCATTCAGGATGGATACTCAGGTTGTTTCCACTTTTTCCCTACTATAAATAGTACTATGGCAAACAACTTTGTAAATAAATTTTAGATCTTATCTCTGATGATTTACTTATGAATGACTCAGGGTATTTTTAAAGCTTTTTCTACATGTTGCTTTTCAGGAAGGTTTAAAAACTTAAAATTATGTTCAGAGTATAAAATAAGACATTTGAAGATACACTGTTATCAGATCAAAAAGCTGGGCAAGACTCTTGATAATTACCTATCTATGTGACTTTGGGCAAGACATACAACTTCTCTGAACCTCAACATTTCCATCAGTCAGAGAACAGGATTAGGATTTATGTGGTTTGTTTTTCTAATCTCAAAGAATTGCTTTGAGAACCAAGTCAAACAATAGATCTGAAAGAACTATAAACCAAAAAGCACTGAATAAATGTAAGGTATATACAAGATAATAATTAATGAACAGTAGAAAAGAATAAGAACTTACTTGTTAGGACAAATAATTTATATCAATATAAAATTCATTACACCACAAAACACGTAAGTTGGGTATCCTATTATGAGAAACTAAAATAAAGTTTATACAATTGATCCTCATGCCTACTTGCTAAAATTTATTTGTAACCCCAAAATCAATACTCACAGTGCTTTTACAGTCATCCATGGATATATGCAAAGGAGCAAAAACTATGAGTCACCCTAGGTACACAATGCCAGCCGAGCTGAACAACTCTGCCTACTTGTTCTAGCTCTCATACTGTAAACGAGTATCTTTTCATGGTCTCTTCTGTGCCACACTTTTTGCCTATTTGTGCTTTTTGTTGGCAATTGTGCTATTTAAAATGGTCTCCTAGGGTAGTGCTGAAGTGTTATCTTAATGTTCCTAACACAAGAGGGCTGTGATGTGCCTTACAGAGAAAATAGGTGTGTTAGATACGCTTTGTTCAGGCACGGGTTATAATGCAAGCTGGCTGTGAATTCAATGTCAATCAATCAATGATAAATATTAAATCTGATATTTATACAGAAACACATATAAAACCACGGTTATGTACTGATTGGCTCACAAAAATGTTATGACCAGAGGTTTGCATTTCTTTTTCTCCTAGGAGCAACAGGTTTAGTATTTGCTAATTCAATGTTTGCAGCAACTTCATAGAACATAATTACCACATATAATGAAAATTGACTGTAACTCTATTTTTCACAACTGGTCTAATCAGTTTTAATTACATATGTAGTCATGAGTCACATGAGGAAAGTGGTAGAATCAACAGCAAAGAGGATGAGGTCAACAAGAGAGAGTCCCTGAGAAGAGCTGCCATTTTTAACTCCCTTATCTTATATCATGAACCTTCTGACTCTTTCCTGTCTAACATCCTTTGTGCTTCCATTATAAATTATTCTGGGCTCTTTCTGTTCCCTTCCTATATAGGTTTCCTGAGCTCTTATCTCTGGCCTCAAAGTTTAATACTGAAAAACAAAAAAATATAGTTCTAAAATCACATACGGCATAGAGATCTCGTTCTTTTATAACACAGAAAAGCGTAAAGCTTTTTTTTATTATCAGAATTTAAAGTTATTTGTGATTTCATTCCACATTCCATGAGCAGCATACACACATACACAAACATTCAAATAAAAGAAATCGTAAATGCACACTTAAAGCCTATGTGGACACAATGATCCCAAAAGTCATGGATAAGATAGTAACACACACTTATTTAACATTTTTTACGTCAGGTGTGTCCTAAGTTTTATTACATTCATCTTCTCAAGAATTCTGTGAGACAGTACTATGATCATCACTCCTTTACAGACAAGTATAAAAACTTTGTATTCTCATACTACAATTTTTATTTGAAAAATTAAATACATACAATTTGTTCAGTGCATCTAAAAAATGAACTATATGCCAATCTATTCTAATGACATAATTATTCAAATAGGGCAAGTTAAATTGCTTGATTGTGCTGACCTTCCTTTCAAAATCTACTTCTTACATTCTCAACTCGCTTTGGAAACTTGCACAGCTATTTTATTCTACCTCCAAATAAGGAAGAAAGAAAAGGAAAAAATTCAAGTCAGACTACATAAAAACTCTCTGGCATGTTTTCATTATTTGTAATTTACTAATTTTCCTACTTTTCTCCACTTAAATGCACAATAGATTAAGAGAACAGCAACAGTCTAAAATTATTTTGAGATACGAATCTGACTTTTTTCATGATATAAAATTTACTGTCCAATTTAGGAAACAAAATGAGAAAATATGTCTGGAATACTAATGTCATTTCAGAGGTCAGTGCTTTTTATAAATTTAAAATAGATGAGGTAACAAAAATAAGCAGATCTGTTTTACCTAGACTAAATGTTCCAATAAGACAAATTCTAATGTTTAATAAACCCTTGAAGAACAATTTTTATACCAAAGTTTAGTACAAGGCAGAATGAGCTAGCAAAAACTGCCACATCAAAATATTTCAAAAGAAACTTATGCTAAGGAAATATTTTTTAAGCACTATACTTTCTGAAAGTAATCATATAATGATATAAAAATGTAAGAATGACAGGTATAGCCACAATTCTGTGCCTGTCTCAAAATAAGCATTTTGTTTTTCAATACTTTTTGTTTAAAACACAAGACAATAAAAAGAACACAGTGCTATAACATGCAAGACTGTGAAGTGAAACTAGGTATTAATTAAAATTGTTCAGAACAGGGGCGCCTGGGTGGCTCAGTCGTTAAGCGTCTGCCTTCGGCTCAGGTCATGATCCCAGGGTCCTGGGATCAAGCCCCACATCAGGCTCCCTGCTCGGAGGGAAGCCTGCTTCTCCCTCTCCCACTTCCCCTGCTTGTGTTCCCTCTCTCACTGTGTCTCTCTCTGTCAAATAAATAAAATCTTTAAAAAAAAAAAATTGTTCAGAACAGTCATAAGTCAACAAAAACTGCATTCCATTTAAAACCTATCATATTTTTTATGGTAATGTTTTAAAAAATGATTTATTAACAGACATTTGTGAAACATGTGCCTTTATTTTAATAAAACAGACTGTTACTGATAGAGCTGCTTCTACATAAAAATATCAAAAGTTGACATTGGTCTTATTTCTTTGATACACACATGCACACACACGTTTACAATTTCAAATTATTACTTTTTAAAAGCATACTACACTGAAATAATCAGCAAATATTTGAAGATACAGTACTGCATGCTTTTCATGATGCAAAAGAGAAAATTAACTGTTACCAACCACAACAAAATAAAAGGTTGTGATATTAAGAAAGTATTTAGAGAAAATAGTTTGATACTAAAACATGAAAATCATAGTTTAGTAAAAAAGGTTTCGAATAGGTGTTGTTGAATCAGACTAGTGTGTGTTTCTATCCCAGCCTTACCAGAGACTAGCTATGTGGCCTTGGGCAAGGATAACAGCTTAGCCTATTTAAGCCTAAATTTTCTCATCTATAAAATGTGGAGATAAAAATATTAATATATAGAATGTGTACTAAATGAGTACAAATGAGTATTTACGAAAATGCCCTTTAAACACTCAATAAATAATAGCTACTATTATTATTACTGATGTAGTCATTAAAAGCAGCTTTCAAAAGCAAACGATTAAATATGAAACATTTTAAAACAATATTTACTTTGGTTCACAATTAGTATTTTCCTAGAAATACTGTTTTACTGCAGCAAATCATAAGTAGTTCAGTCCTAATGTTAAATCAGTATAAAACATTCATTTAAATAACAAACAAAAATTGCTTTAGATACGACCTTTATAACCAAAGGATATCATTCCAAAACCAGAAGAACCACGTTACATACATCCAGAATTTGGTTGCCAAATATATTCCAAGGGGCAATGCACTATGCATTGAATGATCAAAAAAGGATCTGCAAAATACAAGTTTTTATAAAATTTGAGCTCTATATTTCTTTATAAAAATGAACAATTACTTAAATGAAAATTACACACATTCCATATAGTAAACTCTGGTTTAACCAAAATCCAGAAATCCAGGATGCTTAAATACCAAGACCATTTTTCATGGTAATCAATAACAAATGAGGGCACAGCTGAATCAGTCAGCAAGATTCTGAAGCTCCTAATTTGCCGAGAAATGGAATTCTATTCTATTCTATGTACTTTTCAACCTCAGAATTTCAGTCTATTCCTATACTCTTAAATCAATAATTCGCTTTAGTATATTTAGTAACTCTATCACTCAGCATATTATTCACCAAAGACTCATTATAATTTTGACAAACAAGTCAAAGCAATCCTCAAGTTTTTATGTTCCATTATTTCTCCTTACCTACACACTCTTGTTAAGCTTTTAGTACAGCTTTCAAATAGAATGAACTGGCCAGTGTAATGGAACTGAAGGTCATGATGTACAGAATTTAGAACTGGGGGAAAAATATGTATTAATGAATTTTATTAAACATAAGCAGGATCACCTATCCATGTAGACTAAGTAGGAAGTCTTCCTATTTATGGGATCCCTTGGAGCTCCTAGAAACACTACAATGAGATTCATTACCTAGAATTAAGCCTCTTCCCGACAGTTAACACATTAGTGTATTACCAGTCATCCTCATCTCTGTGAATTATTTTCACAACTCCTTTTTCACAATTCACGTGAAAACAAAGTATAAAGAAATGGAGATTACGTGGAAAGTTCTAGATCATAGACAACTGCCTAGGTTTGCTGAATGGGCAACTTAAAGAAATGAGATCTAAGGATAGGAAGAAAGGGAAAGATCACAGTGTTTTAAAGAAAAATGAGGGAGGAGAAAATACAAAGGCTGAGCCTTACTGCATATGTTCAGACTCTCTCTACCGTAGTACTAAAATCAAACCTCTTTCTTGCACATTATTTATGACCAAAGAAAATATAATTCCTATGGAAAGGTAACCTCAACCATTATAATTACCTAGAAATAAATAATATGTATATGGCAGTTAGAGTTGAACGAACTCAAGTCTACTTCTACTGAAATGTTTTAAAATTGTATTTTAGCCTTAAAAATTATGTTAGACTTTGGTCAATGAAAGTACCTGGGGAATTTCAACATTTCAGTTTGTTTCCTATAGTTATGGGTCTCTCATGGTTTGTCTCCCTCTCTGATTTCTTCCTATTCGGTTTTCCCTCCCTTCCCCTATGATCCTCTGTGCTGTTTCTTATATTCCACATATGAGTGAAACCACATGATAATTGTCTTTCTCTGTTTGACTTGGGATTGCTGGAGGGGAAGGGGGGGAGGATGGAGTAATTGCCTGATGGGCATTAAGGAGGGCACGTGATGTGATGAGCACTGGGTGTTAAATGCAACTGATGTATTACTGAACTCTACATCTGAAACTAATGATGTACTATATGTTGGCTAATTGAATTTAAATAAAAAAAGAAAAAGAAAAAAAAGAATTTCAACATTAAAAAACTTAAAAGATTTCAGATATAAGTCTGCCAAAATTCTTCAACATTAAATTAAAATGAAACATATTACCTAAAGGCAGTGTTCTAAACATACAAAACATTAATTTTACATAGCAGGGTCCAAATTATATCCTTTCATGCAGTTAAAAATATGGTTAAAAACAACATACTTACTTTGAAAGAAATTGTACTGTAGCCCAAACGCCACCATACATTAGCCCTTTAATGAGCCAAGAATCAATATTTAGGTCTGCTATAAACCCAACCAGCCAAATAACTAGGAATGGAGTTCCTAACATTACTTTCTGCCGAAATTCCTGTACAAAAAAAAAAAAAAATCAGTTAGAAAGTTTGCATGTTTCAAGTAATCTGAATGTGAACCACTGTTATCTTTGTGAAAACATGCAACAGAGAGTGAAATTCATTCATTCAAATACGCCTACTATGCACAGGTACTATTCAAGGTGCTAGTCTCAGTCTTCTACAGACAGGCATTAAATAGACAATTTACAAGTACTTCAGTAAAATTGTGGAAAATGAGAATCTAAGTTATAGGAGTGGATCTAGATATTCAGATACAAAAGACAGCAGTACCACCTGCCAATGCATGGATAAACTAGAAAATAGTTCATGATGATACTACCCCATTAACAGGGCCATTGATAACTAGAGAGATAAGAACCCAGAACGACTTCAAGTTCTAAGAGCTACATCAGATAAAGAAGCGTGAGGATGCTTAGCCTGAAGAAAACACTTTGAATGATACATAAAAACAGTAAACTAAAATCTTAAAATGAGATAGAAAATAAAAATCAAACAATCTAAAGGGTCCCAGAGTCCAAAGAATGAAGATTATGTGCCTCTAAACACATATCAAAGCACAGTGCTTAATACTCTGGAGGTACTTCCATTTCATTGTTGTACTGATCTAGTTGTTACAAAGTCTGTACTTTGTAGGTTGTTAGAAAACCTATCTATATCTACTTCCTTATAACATCTATCACAGTTATATCTTCAGAGCAACACAAAGTAAAATCTACCACCTCCTCCACATAGCAGCCCCTCACAAACTGACAGGCAGCTACCAAGTCTCTGGAGGTACCTTAATAGAACAATGTAAGATCTTCCAGCTGTGATCTAACAAAGCTCAGAGTATAAACATTACTTTTCTCCTTATTTACCTTTCTAAAGGTTAAGATACTACATTTTTTTAGCACCCCTCCTATACTGTTGGCTTTCAGCGAAATACTTTTTCATATAAATGGCCATGTCTTTCCCAACTTAACCACTGTAATTCATTTTCTGAATGGTGCCCAATTTTAACTTGAAAAACAATTAAACATAACTTCAGAGTTTAATTTTATGCTGTAGTAAACTAACTAACCCTGCTGATCTGTTTTTTTCATCTCAAGTATGCATGAATTTTGTATCAAGACATTAGAGAAGATTTATAACTGGGAGGACAAAGTGTATTGGTAAAGGGTGGGTATTGGTGGGAGAGAAGGCAGGTCATTGGAAAAGTATTTTCTAAAATTATCTGTAATTTGCCTTGTTTTTAGTTAAGATGCTTTTTCTCCCTCAGCAATAGCCACATTTTTTCATTATTAAAAATAAAGATACAATTTACATATAGTAAAATTCACCCTCTTTGGGGCAGAGTTCTCTGATTTTTGATTAACATACACTGTTTTGTCAGCATGAAAATCAAGACACAGAACAGTTCTATCAAGCCCTGAAATATCCTGTGTTCCCAGTCCCAGCCCCTAACAAACACTAATCTCTGCCCCTGTATTTTTTGCTTTGCAGGAACGTCTTATAAATGGAATCAAACTGATGCAGTCTTTTAATTTTAAGTCTGGCTTCTTTCACTTAGACAATGCATTTGACATTCACTCACGCTCTTGGGTGTATCAGTAGTTTGTTCCTTTTTAATGTTAACTAGTATTCTATTATAGGATGTATCACAGTTTATTTACCCATCTCCAGCTAAAGGATTAGGGTTGTTTCCAAATTTGAAGACTGTGAATAAAGCCATTATAAACATTTGCACACAGGTTTTTGTGTGAACATAGTTCATTTCACTTGGATAAATACCTATGCGTGGGCTTCTGGAGTGGTTTTTTTTTTTTTTTTCAAAATATTATTTAACACATGTATTTATGATACATACCATAAAGATGTTTAAAAAAAAGAGATGTAATGGTGATGTGCTGCTACTGTAGATATGAACAATCTATTTTTTCTTGAATTTTATTATGGAAATTTTCAAATATATAGTAAGTTTGAAAGAATTTTATAGTAATTTGCATTTCCCTAATGACTAATGATGTTGAACAGCTTTTCATGTGCTTATCTGCCATTTTTATATCTTTTTGGTGAAATATCTCTTTAACCCATTTTTCTAACTGGGTTGTTTGACTTTTTCACTGTTAGTTCTGAAAAATTCTTCATACATTCTGGAAATTAGTCCTTTATTGGGATATATGGTTAGCAAATATTTTATCCCATTCTGCAGTTTGTCTTTTCATCCTAATTAACAGAGTCTCTCATTGGACAAAAGTTTTTCATTTTGATGAAGTCTAATTGATTAGTTTTTACCTTCATGGATCATACATTTCATGTCAAGTTTCTTTGTATAGCCCCAGATTCTGATGATTTGTTTTTTCCTAAAAGTTTTATAGTTTTACATTTAAGTCTGTGACTCATTTTGAGTTAACTTTTTTATACAGTGTGAGGTTTGAGTAGAGGTTTATTTATTATTTTTTTGCTTATGCAGGTCCAAATGTGCCAACATCATTTGTTGAAAAGGCTGTTTCTCTTCCACTGAACTATATTTGTACTTCTGTAAGTCAGTAGGCATATATCTGTGTGATTCTATTGCTGGGTTCTCTATTTTGTTCCAGTGATCTAGGAATTCGTTCCTCCAATACCACACATTCTTGATTACTGTAGCTACATGGCAGGTCTTAAAATTGCACAGGATGATTTTTTTTTTCAAAACTGTTTTAGCCATTCTTGATCCATTGCCTTTCCATACAAATTTTAGAATAATCTTGACTATACAAACAAATCTTACCGGAATTTTTATTTAATTGCATTAAATTTGTATAACAATTGGGGCACTATGTTGAGTCTTCCATTTCATGAACACAGCATGTCTCTCCATTTATGTAGATCATCTTTGATTTCTTTCATTGACATTTTAAAAAATTTTCAGTATACAAGTAACTTTACATGTCTGGTTAGATTTATACCTAAGTATTCTGATTTTTTTTTGAGCAGCTGTAAGTAATATTGTAGTAATTCTGGTGTTCACATGTTTATTGCCAACTATATAAAAATAAAATAAAATATCCTGTGACTTGCTAAACTCATTTATTAGTTCTAGGAGTTTATTTTGTAGATCCCTTGGGATACAGACAATCATGTCAACCACAAATAGGGACAATTTTATTATTTTTTCCTTTCTGAACTATATGCCTTTTAACTTCCTTTTCTTGCTTTATTTCACTAGCTAGAACTTCCAGCATTTAGAGTCTCTGTGTGGTCGGGACTTGCAGCACTAAGTTGAATAGGAACAGTAAAAGGGATATCCTTGCCTTGTTTGTTTGTTTTTTTTTAAAGATGTTATTTATTTATTTGACAGAGAGAGACACAGTGAGAGAGGGAACACAAGTGAGGGAGAGGGAGAAGCAGGCTTCCCGCTGAGCAGGGAGCTCGACGTGGGGCTCGATGTGGGGCTCGACGTGGGGCTCGACGTGGGGCTCGATCCCAGGAACCCAGGATCATGACCCGAGACAAAGGCAGACGCTTAACAACTGAGCCACCCAGGCGCCCCAATCTTGTTCTTGACCTTAGGGGGAAATCAGTCTTTCACCATAAAGTATGATGTTAGTTGAAGGTTTTAGAAATGCTCTTTATAAAGTTCAGGAAATTCTCCTCTATTCCTATTTTTCTGAGAGTTTTACCATAAATGGATACTGATCTTTATCAAATGCTTTTTTCTGCATTGATATAATCATGAGATTTTTCTTGTTAATATGGTAGATTACACTGAATAATTTTGAATATTTAAATGAGCCTTGCATTCCTGTAATAAACCCAATTTGGTCATAGTGCATAATTCCTTTTATGTAATGATGATTTCTATTTGTTAGTATTTTGTTAAAAATTCTTAAGTGTACAGTTGACCCTTGAGTAACAGGGGTTAGGGGTACCAACCCCTTGCAATCAAAAACCTGCATATAACTTGACTCCCCAAAAATTCAACTACTAATAGCCTACTATTTTCACTGGAAGCTTTGGCAATAACACAAACAGTTGACTGAACATATTTTGTATGTTATATGTATTATATACTGTAGTCTTATAGTAAAACTAGAGAAAAGGAAATGTTAAGAAAATCATAAGGAAGAGAAAATACATTTCAATATTGTATTTACCAAATACAAACCTGTGTCTTCAAGGGTCAACTGTATATTCATGAGGGATATTTGTTTATAGTCCTTTGTTTTGTACTGTCTTTGAGTGGTTTTGGTATCAGGCTAACACATACTGCTTCCAATCTGTTACTTACCTATATAAGCTATTTGCCGATATTCTTACACATGAAGTGAGTTTCTTATAGACAGTATATAGTTGCGTTATGCTTTATAATACACAGAGCCAATAACTGTCTTTTTCTTGGTATATTAGAATATTTTAATTTAATGTGATGATTGACATGTTAGGTCTATAATTTTATTTTTTGTTTTCTTCTTCTGTTTTAGTTTCTCTGCTTTCTTTTTCCTGCCTTCTTGTGGGTAACTGGAAAGCTTTTTAGAATTCTATTTTATCTACAGTGTTTTCCAGTTTATCCCTCTGAACAGCTTTTTTAGTGGTTACTCTAAATATTATATAAACATAACGTATCACACTGGTATCATTTTACCAGTTCAAATGAAGTGTAGAAATCTTACCTGCCTTTATGTCCCTCTGCCCTCCCATTTATATTATAAATTGCCTCACATGTATACCTACATTTAGAGACACATCAAACAATATTATAATTTTTGCTCCAACTGCCAAGCATAATTTGGAAGGCATAAGATGAGAAGTCTACTGCATTTACCCATAAATTTGTTTACTATGATCTGATGTTCCAAGATTTTTCCTTTTATCGTTTCCTTTCTGTTTAGCGAATATCTCTTAGACATTCTTCTAGGGTAGGTCTGCTGGCAACAAATTCTCTTAATTTTCCTTTATCTGAGAATGTACTGATTTCTCCTTTATTCTTGAAAGATATTTTTACTGGATACTGGATTCTGGGTTGACAGTTCTTTCCATTCAGCACTTGGAAAATGTGCCAGTTTCTTCTGGATTCTCTGGTTTCTGATGAGAAACTCACTGTCATTTGAACTGTTTCACTCCTACTGGTAAGGGGATTTCAAGAATTTTATTGTTTAGTCTTTGGTTTCCACAAGTTTGACTATGATGTGTTCAGGCAGGATTTCTTTGAGTTTATTCTGTTTAGGGTATGTTCCACTTCTTAATCTGGAGGTTGGTCTTTTGTCAAATTTGGGGATTTCATGGACCACTGTATCTTTTGGGTACTTTTTTAGCTCCACCCTCCCTCTCCTCTTTTTCTGGAACCCTAATCATATCAATGTTAGATATTCTGTTATAACCCTTAGGCTCGTTCATTTTTTCAATTTATTTCCTTTTGTTGTTCAGAATGTCTAATTTTTGTTGTTCTAGCTTCAGGGTGACTGATTCTTTCCTCTGTACCCTCTACTCTGCTGTTGAGCCCATTCACTGAGTTTTGTAAATTTTATTCTAATTTTCAGTTTTAAAATTCCCATTTGGTTCTTCTGTATATTCTATTTCTGTATTTCTACTTCATTGCTGAGACTACTTTTCATTTATTTCAAGCATGTTCATAATTACTCATTGAAGCCTTTGCATAGTGGCCGCTTTAAAATCTTTTGTCAGATAATTCTAATATTTCTGTAATCATTTTGTTGGCGTCTATTTGATTCTCATTTCATCAGTTTCACATCATCTTGGTCCCTGGTATGATGAGAGATTTTCATCTGAAAACTGGACATTTGGGGTATAATGAAACACTGGATCTTCTTCAAACCTTTTCTTTTAGATGGATTCCTCTGCTGTAGCTTGGCAGAACGAGGGGAGTGAAGCACCTACTCATTACTGCCAGGTAGGGTGGAAGTTCAGACCTCAACTTGGACTTTAATGACACCTGAGGAGGGGACTCCTCATTACTGTTGGGCAAAGGTGGAACTTCCAGCTCCCCATTATACCTCTACTGATACCTCCCTGGCTGGGAAGGTTAGGAGTGCCTCATTATTGTGTCCTATGTGGTCTTCCCTCATAGAGCAGGGATGGGACCTCACTAACAGCCAGTGGGGATAAAAGTCCCAAATCCCTATTTAAAGCTTCTCTGACACCACCCCAGGAAAGAGTTGGGGCACCTCATTACAGCCTGGTAAGGGTGGAAGTCTAGGCCTCTGCTGGTGTGATTCAAGGTGGGGCCACAGTTTTTTCTGCAATATTTGGCTGTGGTAGAAAGTTATCTTCTAAAAGTCTCTATCTTGCTAACCTGTCTCTTTTGTGGTTCTTTGGCCAGAGAACAGGATTTTATTGGAGCCCTTTTTGTCTGTACCCATTTGTGATTCTAGGTTGTTGGCTTTGTCAGCTCTGTTTTTGGGATATATGAGGCAAAAAAGGGAACACATTTTTCAGGTCCTGAGCTACCTAGCCAATCTGCCTTCTTCTTTCCATCTCCCAGAATTTTCCTACATTTGTTTTGTACATAATGTCCAAGTTTTTCAGTTGTGCTTAGTGTGAACGAATAGGAAAAGTACAGCTACTCCATCTTCCCAGATTTATTTTCACATAATCAATAAACAATATTAAAGAAGAAAATATGTGAGATTTCCACAGTTAACAAGAGGGATTGTGGGTTTTTAAGTGTTGAAAAATACAATTTAGAGATTTCCTAACTTATTATTAAGCATTTATTTAGGAGGCACTCTCTCTCTCTCCCTCTGCCCCTCCCCCATGTCTAAAACCTTCTAACCTTAAAAATCCAAGCACTTTTAAAATAGTTTTCTAAAATTAAGATTCCCTCCACATCTATCTACTAGCACTGTCCAAAAATACTTTTCCCCCATTGGGATGACTTATTTTTAGTAAAATACTACTGAATCCTAGGTGTGACTATTTCTTGTTTAGTTTTAAATACAGAACATACCTTACAGATTAGCAAATTAAGTCATGTTTATGATTTAAATATTTCAAATGAGATGAAAAGAGAATAGCCTATATAATTACAAATACTTAATTTCAAAAGGCACCCAACCATTGTATATTTTTATTTAGTAATCTTTTTTAAAAATGTAAAATAGAGAAAAGATGGCGGAGGAGTAGGGGACCCTATTCCAACTGGTCCCCTGAAATGAGCTGGATATCTACCAGACCACTCTGAACACCCAGGAAATCAGCCTGAGATGTAAGACGGTATCTCTGGATCTCTACAAACAGCGTATCTCAGGCGGTTAGTTTCAAGGTATGAAGCAGGGAGCTGTGATTCCCCAGGCAGCTATCAGATGATAAACGAAAGGGGGAGGGAGCTGTGGGGATCCAGCACTGCCGGTAAGTGACAGCCTCCCACACTGGGGACAGGGCACAGATTCGCAGACCTGTAGTGGCGGGGAAAGGACTTTAGGGCAGCCCCCCAGACTGAAACCTGGAGCAGCAGGGCCGCGCACATAAACTGGGGGCGGCTGGTGATTTTAGAAACAAAAGGCAGAGATGTGCCCCCCTGAGCCCCGACCTGGAGGTGAGGACTGGGAGCCCTGCTGGGGGGCACACAACCCAGGATGCTGCAGTTTATAGCAGCACAGACAGAAACTGAGATAGTGTGGCCTGGAGAGCTCACTGAAGAACAGACTGCGATCTCTCTGCTCTGAGGCAGAGGGTTGGAAACGATCTTTTCTGCTCTGACTCTCGGAAGAGACACGGAAAGCTGCCAGGGAAAGCCTCCAGAGAACAAAAGCCCCCAAAAACTGTTTTTCACTAAGCCATCCCCCCACCACAGGGGGCAGGGCAACTCTAGCCAAACAGGGTTGCCTGAGTAACAGCGCAGCAAGGCCCCCCCCACCCCAAAAAACAGGCTGGGATAACAAGAGGCCAGCAACCCTAAGGTCCCTAGAAAACAGGTACATCTTGCTTGGGTCATGATCACTAATTTGGATTCTGTACATTCCATCAACCACCCTCAACAGAATGACTAGGAGGAGGAACCCCCAAAACAGGAAAGACTCAGATACTGTGACTTCTGCCACAGATTTACAAACGGATACAGATATAACCAAGATGTCGGAAATGGACTTCAGGGTAGCAGTTATGAAGACAATAGCTAAAATGGAGAAATCGATTAATGGCAACATAGTCTCTAAGGGCAGAAATGAAAGCTGAACTGGCAGAACTTAAAAATGCTATCAATGAGATCCAATCCAATCTAGATACTCTAACAGCTAGGGTAAGCGAGGCAGAACGAATTAGTGATCGAGAAGACCAATTGATAGAAAAGAGGGAAAAAGAAGAGGCCTGGGAGAAACAATTCAAAATCCATGAAAACAGAATCAGAGAAATAAGTGATGCCATGAAACGTTCCAATATCAGAATTATTGGGATCTCTGAGGGGATGGAGAGAGAGAGAGAGGACTAGCAGATATATTTGAGTATACTGTAGCTGAGAACTCCCCTAATCTGGGGGATGAAACAAACATTTGTGTCCTAGAGGCAGAGAGGACCCCTCCCAAAATCAAGGAAAATAGGCCTACGCTCTGGCATGTAATAGTAAAACTCGCAAATCTTCAAACCAAGGAAACCATCTTAAGGGCAGTTAGGGGGAAGAGATTCCTTACGTACAGAGGGAGGATCATCATCAGAATAACGTCACACCTATCCACAGAGACCTGGCAAGCCATAAAGGTCTGGCAAGACATATTCAGGGTACTAAATGAGAAGAATATGCAGCCAAGGATACTTTATCTGGCAAGGCTGTCATTTAGAATGGATGGAGAGATGCAGAGCTTCCAAGAGCAGCAGAAACTGAAAGAATATGTGACCACTAAGCCAACCCTGCAAGAAATATTAAGAGGGGTTCTATATAAGAAGAAAGACCCCAAGAGTGATACAGAACAGAAATTTACAGAGACAATCTATAGAAACAAGGACTTCACAGGAAACATGATGACAGTAAATTTGTATCTTTCAATAATCACTCTCAATGTGAACGGCCTAAATGCTCCCGTAAAATGGCACAGGGTTGCAGAATGGATAAAAAGACAGGAACCATCCATATGCTGTCTACAAGAGACTCATTTTGAACCTAAAGATACATCCAGACTGAAAGGGAAGGGATGGAGATCCATCTTCCATGCCAGCGGACCTCAAAAGAAAGCTGGGGTAGCAATTCTTATATCAGACAAATTAGATTTTAAGCTAAAGACTGTAGTTAGAGACACAGAAGGACAGTATAACATTCTTTTTTTTTTAAGATTTTATTTATTTATTTGACAAAGAGAGATAGCAGAGCAGGAACACAAGCAGAGGGAGTGGGAGAGGGAGAAGCAGGCCTCCTGCCGAGCAGGAAGCCGGATGTAGGGCTCAATCCCAGGATCCTGAGATCATGACCTGAGCCGAAGGCAGATGCTTAACGACTGAGCCACCCGGCGCCCCAGACACTATATCTTTATCCAACAAGAAGATCTGACAACTGTAAATATCTAGGCCCCCAACATGGGAGCAGCCATCTACATAAGCCAATTGTTAACCAAAATAAAGAGTCATATTGATAATAATAATTAATTGTAGGAGACCTCAATACTCCACTCTCAGCAATGGACAGATCATCTAAGCAGAAAATCAACAAAGAAACAAGAGCTTTGAATGACACACTGGACCAGATGGACCTCATAGATATATACAGAACATTCCAACGTAAAACAACAGAATACTCATTCTTCTTGAGTGCACACGGAACTTTCTACAAAACAGACCACATACTGGATCACAAATCAGGTCTCAACCGATACCAAATGACTGAGATTATTCCCTGCATATTCTCAGACCACAATGCTTTAAAACTGGAACTCAATCACAAGAAAAAATCTGGCAGAAATTCAAACACTTGGAAGCTAAGACCACTCTGCTCAAGAATGTTTTGGTCAACCAGGACATCAAAGAAGAACTTAAACAATTCATGGAAACCAATGAAAACGAAAACACATCACTCTAAAACCTATGGGATACTGCAAAGGTGGTCCTAAGGGGGAAATACATAGCCATCCCAGCCTCACTCAAAAAAATAGAAAAATCCCGAATTCACCAACTAACTTTATACTTTAAAGAACTAGAGAAAAAGCAACAAACGATGCCTAAGCAACAGATTAGAAGAGAAATAATTAAGATTAGAGCAGAGATCAATGAATTAGAAACCAGAAACACAGTAGATCAAATCAATGAAACTAGAAGCTGGTTCTTTGAAAGAATTAATAAGATCGATACACCACTGGCCAGACTTATCCAAAAGAAAAGAGAAAGGACCCAAATTAATAAAATTATGAATGAAAGGGGAGAGATCACGACTAACACCAAGGAAATAGAAACAATTATTAGAATTATCAACAACTATATTGCCAATAAATTAAGCAAGCTGGAAGAAATGGATGCCTTCCTGGAAACCTATAAACTACCAAGACTGGAACAGGAAGAAATTGACAACCTGAATAGGCCAATAACCAGTAACGAGATTGAAGCAGTGATCAAAAACCTCCCAAAAAACAAGAGTCCAGGGCCTGATGGATTCCCTGGGGAATTCTACTAAACATTCAAGAAAGAAATAATACCTATTCTCCTGAAGCTGTTGCAAAAAAAGGAAACAGAAGGAAAGGTTCTAGACTTATTCTATGAGGCCAGCATTACCTTAATCCCCAAACCAGGCAACAACCCCATCAAAAAGGAGAATTTCAGACCCATATCCCTGATGAATATGGATTCCAAAATCCTCAACAAAATCCTAGTTAATAGGATCCAACAATACATTAAAAAAGATCATCCACCACGACCAAGTAGGATTTATCCCCAGGATGCAAGGGTGGTTCAACATTCGCAAATCAATGTGACAGAACACATTAATAAGAGGAGAGAGAAGAACCATATAGTCCTCTCAATTGATGCAGAAAAAGCATTTGACAAAATACAGCATCCTTTCCTGATTAAAACTCTTCTGGGGATGCGGATAGAGGGAACATTCCTCAAGTTCATAAAACCCATCTATGAAAAACCCACAGCGAATATCATCCTCAATGGGGAAAAGATGAGAGCCTTTCCCTTAAGATCAGGAACACATCAAGGATGCCCACTCTCGCCACTATTGTTCAACATAGTAGTAGAAGTCCTAACAACAGCAATCAGACAACAAAAAGAAATAAAAGGCATTCAAATTGGCAAAGAAGAAGTCAAACTCTCTCTTCACAGATGACACAATACTTTATGTAGAAAATCCAAAAGACTCCACCCCAAATTACCAGCACTCATACAGCAACTCAATAATGTGGCAGGATACAAAATCAATGCACAAGAATCAGCTGCTTTCTTATAGACTAACAGTAACTGTAGAAAGAGAAATTAGAGAAACGATTCCATTTACAATAGCACCATAAACCATAAGATACCTCAGAATAAACCTAACCAAAGAGGTAAAGGATCTATACTCTAGGAACTACAGAACACTCCATAAAAGAAATTGAAGAAGACACAAAAAGATGGAAAAACATTCCATGCTCATGGATGGAAAAATAAACATCGTTAAAATGTCTATGCTACCCAGGGCAATCTATACCTTCAACACCATCCCGATCAAAATTCCAATGACATTTTTCAAAGTGCTGGAACAAACAATCATAAAATTTGTATGGAATCAGAAAAGACCCCATATCGCCAAGGAAATGTTGAAAAAGAAAAACAAAGCTGGGGGCATCACGTTGACCAATTTCAAGCTATATTACAAAGCAGTGATCACCAAGACAGCATGGTACTGCCACAGAAACAGACATACAGACCAGCTGAACAGAATAGAGAGCCCAGATATGGACCCTCAACTCTATGGTCAAATAATCTTCGACAAAGCAGGAAAAAAAATGCAATGGAAAAGACAGTCTCTTGAATAAATGGTGCTGGGAAAATTGGACGGCCACGTGCAGAAGAATGAAAGTCGACCATTCTCTAACACCACGCACCAAGATAAACTCAAAATGGATGAAAGACCTCAATGTGAGACATCAAAATCCTAGAGAACATAGGCAGTAACCTCTTCAACATCAGGCATGGCAACTTCTTTCAAGATACATCTCCAAAGGCAAGCAAAACAAAAGCAAAAATGAACTTTTGGGACTTCATCAAGATAAAAAGGTTCTGCACAGCAAAGAAAACAGTCAACCAAACAAAGAGGCAAACCACAGAATAAGAGAAGATATTTGCAAATGACACTACAGACAAAGCGCTGATTTCCAAGATCTATAAAGAACTTCTCAAACTCAACACCCAAAAAACAAATAATCAAGTCAAAAAACGGGCAGAAGACATGAACAGACACTTCTCCAAAGAAGACCTACCAATGGCTAACAGACACGTGAAAAAATGTTCATTATTAGCCATCAGGGAAATTCAAATCAAAACCACATTGAGATACCACCTTACACCAGTTAGAATGGCAAAAACTGACAAGTCAGGAATAACAAATGTTGGAGAGGTTGTGCAGAAAGGGGAACCCTCTTACACTGTTGGAGGGAATGCAAGTTGGTACAGCCACTTTGGAAAACAGTGTGGAGGTTCCTCAAAAAATTAAAAACAGAGCTACCCTACGACCCAGAAATTGCACTACTGGGTATTTAACCGCAAAGACACAGATGTAGTGAAAAGAAGGGCCACATGCACCCCAATGTTCATAGCAGCAATGTCCACAATAGCCAAACTCTAGAAAGAGCCAAGATGCCCTTCAACAGATGAATGAATAAAGAAGACGTGGTCCATATATACAATGGAATATTACTCAGCCATCAGAAAGGATGAATACGCAACATTTGTATCAGCATGGATGGAACTGGAGATTATGCTAAGTGAAATAAGTAGAAAAAGTCAATTATCATGTGGTTTCACTTATTTGTGGAACATGAGGAATAGCATGGAGGACATTAGGAGAAGGAAGGGAAAAATGAAGGGGGGGAAATCGGAGGGGGAGACGAACCATGAGAAACTATGGACTAGGAGAAACTGAGGGTTTTAGAGGGAAGGGGGTGGGGGGATGGGTTAGCCCAGTGATGGGCATCAAGGAGGGCATGGACTGCATGGTGACTAACATAACATAATAAAATTAAATTAAATTTTAAAAAATAAAATAAATAAATAAAAATGTAATATATTTAAAAATACTAATGCAAAAAACACCAAAACAAAAAACAAAGGAATACTCGACTTCTGAACTGATCACAATATACACATGTTAATAAAATTGTGCTAAACTCTTTAATGAAGTTCTCTTTTATTTTATTATTTTTTAATGTTTTATTTTATTTTAGAGAGAGAAAGAATGAGTAAGAGGGACAGAGAGAGAAAGAATCCCAAGCAGACTCCACACTGAGTGCAGAGCCCCACACGGACTGCGATCATAACCCAAGCTGAAACCAAGAGTTGGATGCTCAACTGACTGTACCACCCAGGCACCCCTGAAGCTCTCTTTTTTAAAAGAAATTGTATCCAAACACATAAACATGACACATAGCTCATATTGCTATAATAACTACATATTATTAAACATCTAGAATTTACAAAGTCATTTTTATCTGACAATGTATTTTTTAAAAAATCCTTTAGAATATTTACACTAAACAAAATGAAAGTATAAATATTATGGGACTTTCCAAAGTAATACAAGACACTTTTGTTATAAGCTTAGTTATTATGAGACATCAGCCTCTGTTCACTGTGTTGAGAAAAACTGCTTTAAATCCTGGAGGACAGAGCAAAATTAATGAAAATAAAAAAATAAACCATTTTCTATGTTATTATCTAATAGTAAAATGAAAGTTAACACAACGTGCAAAAACTGCTCATTATTCTCAACTATGGGTTTGAAAATAGGCAAGTTTTTTTTTTAAGATTTTATTTATTTGACAGAAAGAGAGTGAGTGAGCACAAGGTGGGGAGAGGAAGAGGAAGAAGCAGACTCCCAGCTGAGCAGAGAGCTCAACACAGGGCTTGATCCCAGGACCCTGGGATCATGACCTGAGCCAAAGGCAGATGCTTAGCTGACTGAGCCACCCAGGCGCCTCAAAAGGCAAGTTTATACATCATAAATCTAACTTTTCTCCTGTCGAAGTAATGACCAGTGGTTTCAATGCACTAAGGAAGTCTGAACTATAAATGAGACATGTTCTCACGTTTCCCTTTGTCCAAATCTTGTCATTTTGTCCTGATAACACATACATCATTAACTTTAAATAAATAGTAGTACCACTAGGACAGACTGAATAAAAAGGCACTGAAGGCTTAATGCCATTCGACTTGTGATTATTGACAAATTAGCCAAATACCTTGTCAATTATTTAAGTATTATAAAAGAAACTGCCAGATGATTTTTCCTTTTTAAAGGAAAGAAATTTTTAAGGAATACAGACCCCTCTTTGGGGGAAATATTCTTAGTTTTGAAATGATGTTATTATAACTAGGCAAATGAACCAACAACTATACAGTTTAACCTTGAAGGTATATGGGAGATCTAAAACAGGCTTTCCATAGAGAAGTGAAGAATTTAGTTTCTCTCACTCTAAAAAAAGTTACAACATATCACAAAAGAATGGGAAGCCTGAATCAATTAAAGTTGTGAGCAGTTTAAAAAGATATGTTATTAGGACTCAATTTTTCATAATTTATTACCATATTAATAATGCACTTAAACAAGAAGGACTTATTATCTATTACTTAATAACAAAGGCCAGCTGAATCAATGAACTAAAATTTATGTTAGCTTATGGAGATTTAAACAATTTCACACATAACCATCCTTCCCAATTATCAAATTACCTAGCAGGCAGAGCCCTGAAAAACTCTGCTATCCAACTTCATTTTGTCCTGGGCAATACAGTATTTTAAAAATTACACTGGCCAATGGCAAAACTAAAAGCTAAAAATGCTCAGCTAAGAAAGTATGCCTATGAATTTTACTTAAAAAGATTATATACTGAAAATCTTCAATCATGAATTTACCTTATCAGCTTTCAGCTTTCTAAGGAAGGATGGATTGTCATATCCTTTTGCTTGTCTCGCCTCTTGCAAATGGTTGATCATCCACACGTTTTTTCTCTGCTTTGCCAAATCAAGTGCTGATTCGCCCTGATAAGCAGAAAAAATTCACATTAAAAATAAAAGAAAAAGTAAAATATTTTAGTTACTAACTTTTAAAGTACTCCCACAAAAATAAATTGAACAATTAGTTCATTAACATTATTTTGACACTGGGCAAAGTCAAATACTAAGAGTCTAAATCTTTACATATTATTATTATGCTTTCCCATTCAAGGTACAATCAGTAAATGTATTTACTCATCTTATTCTACAGATTCTATTTCTGGTTGCGTTTTGACTTATATTAAAGTAAATCAAAAAGTAGGTATTTTAGCACCTGCTGGATCAGAGGCTATCATTCAGTTTATCAGGTATTTCATATTCTTTAAGGGTTTTATTAGTAATACTTATTACTACGAAACATCCTACTATAATACCAAATTGCCAGAAACCTCTCAGTTTAATTTCAGTAATGACAAAGGTCTGAAGACAACAGGGAAGAAAAAGAAAAGTCAACTTCTGTATCTACTACTGTGTACTGGCATTCTGATTATCTTAAATTCATTCACCCATCCAGAAATTTCCAAAGAGAATGAGAACAGTAACAAAAAATAGTGAAACTCAAGTTATGGACCTACAGCTCCCTTTAATCTCAAGAAGAATGCCAAAGAGTATAAGTGAATAGAACTAAAGTGTTTTAAAGAAAGAAACAAGACATAAGCGTCCCCAATTCTAGATCCACGATTCTTTTTGCCATTATTAATTTAAAATCTTATTCCTTATTAGTCAGACACCTACATTTCTATTTATTTAATATTCTCCACTATTTATCTACTGCTTTAAACAGAAAAGCAAAATGAAAATTCTGTGTGCCAAAATTTTAAGAATGTATGGATGAATATTCAAAACCAGTTAATAAAAAAGGAAAATATTGAAATTTTATTTTGAAAAACTGAAAAAAAAAAAAAAGCCTTGGAGTGCCTTTCTTATGAGGGACGATTATTATCAAGTATAAAGTACACTTTATTTAAAAGAAAAACACTAAGAAACAAAAAGCAAACAACAAAATAAGCACGGCACTACCACCAATAGCAACAACTATAACAACACAACAATAACAACAAAAAGCCCAACCAATCCTTTAATAAAAGGTCAACAGTATTTAATAAGGAATGGGTTAATCTAGGTGAGTCTTCCACAAATAGGGATATTTACTGTAAAATCTCTCCTTACCTATTCAAAACTTCTACCACCTAAATTGTAAGAACCAGCTAATTAATCCAAACTATAAAGATTACCTGAATAAAAGCAATCCCTTGGGTAACAATTCCCAGAGAATATCCTGCTGTTGCCTCGGTCCAGCTGAGCATCCCTTCCACTAGAGGGCCATGTGACACCTAAGGATTGCCTAGATAAAAAGATGGAGGGAGCTTTAAGAAATCTTCCAACTACTACTCCTCTAGTCTTCTGACTGCTTTTGTATATAGTTCTTTTATTCAGCTGGTAAAATAAACAAGCAATTATTTTAAAGAATGACACTAAAGCCCGGGTTCTGAATTAAGTCTATATTTGATTACTCCATGTGTCAGACAAAATAGTAAATGATAGTAACGAGCAGTAACAACAAGAATCATGGAGTATTTATAGACTATGTAACTAGTAATAAAATAAATTTTTCAAAGGTTTTGGTGAGATAAACATAATGGAAGGTGGAGGGTGGAAGATAACTTTTTGCATGAGATCCAATTTCATTATTAAAACTAAGGAAATTCTTTCTCGGAGACCATCTAGGTCAGGTACTTAAGAGGTAAAGAAAACCATTTTTAGAAAAAAGTTTCTTACCTCATTTCAAGAAACCATGTAAGAGTCTTTTAATCTATTAACAAAGCTCAGTAATTTTACAGCCTGCACAAACTAAAAATTATGTTGTTTGATAATTTTTAGAAAGACAAAACTAGAAATGCTTGGGCAGCACTCAGAGATTAATTGTTCTCCCAAAATTCAATTCATCTAAATTTATCTGTATAACCAAAACATGCGGAAGGGAGTACAATATTTTTTAAAAATTCACATTTAAAAATTCAGCTACCATAAAAAGGGATTACTGCATAGGTCATTAAAAAAAAAAAATCTTAGTATCCCAAGTCACTTTTCCTTCCCTTACTGTTATCACTTCACAAGATTTGGATTTATTCCATGTAACTATTATCTGGGGCCATGGTTCTTAAATTCTTTTGAGTCATACTTGATGAAAGCCATTGACCTTCTCCCCAAAACGTACTGATACAAGTAATTTCTTTGTAACAATTTATGGGCCCACCCAACCAAAATTCACTGGTAGGTCCCAGATTAAGAATTTCTAATCTAAGGTATGGGGCCATTCCTGTTCCTTCTAAGGATCAAAATAGTCATTTTAAAGTAATCTTATTTTGGGGAAAAAATCATTTATTTATATATTAAAAGAATTGAATTCCTTATTCAAATAACTAATGTACAAGGGTAAATATCTAATATAAAGACAGATTTCTAAGAAACAAGTTTAATCTTAGTTAGCAAATAGCTGTTTTAGAAGAAAAACGATCAACTAACAGTTGTATAACTGTAACACAAAGTATAATTTTTCATATTCTTTGAAGAATGCAACCTTTACCCCTCTTACAGCCATATCCAGATTTGCAGACCACATTTTTTTTGTTATAATTCATGATTATCAACTAAACTCTCTTTCTTAACACTTAAAACGAAAAATGGAAAAATATACAGGCATAGATAAACTTTATTTGTCAAATTCCTGGACAAAGAATCTAGGTTGTTTTTAATTAATGAATTTTTCCCTTTTGAAATTCACAGCAATTTAAATTTACTTAATTAGCCTGCCATTCCACATAGCTAGAAGGCATATGACTAAAATAGAACCAATTCCTATCATCCTCGCCCCAAGAAAGTCTTCCTTCAGTCTTCACAATCTCAATATATGTCACAAGACATTTATTTATTCAGTCATCAAGACTTCCTTTCGCCCTCATATCTAATCTACTCTAAACGATCATTTCCAAATCCATTCATTTCTCTCCATCTCTACTCCTACAATCGTAGGCTAAACTAACATCACCTGCCTGATTTATTACAATGGCCTAACTGATCTTCACCCATCCCCTCCATTTTCTTAATTCTTCAACGCATTCTCCATCAGGAACCAAAGTAGTCTTTTAAAAATATTTAAAACACAAAGATTACAAAGCCAGCCTACGCAAATCCTTCCAACTGCTTCTCATGACTGAGAACATAAAGTTCCTTATCATGGCCTTGTGTGATCTGGCATCTGGCTCTCTCAGTGACTTCACTCCTTTGCTCATTGCACTCAGTCCAGACTGTCATTTTCTGCACCTCTAACATGGCAAGCTTGCTCCTGGCCTTGGGACTTGCACTTGCAGGCTCCTCTATATGGAAAGTTTTTTCCCACATATCTTTGTATAACTGATCCCTTCTTCATCAGACAAGTCTCAAAGCAAATGTCATCTCCTCAGAGGTATTCAGAAGTCGCTCACAGGCCTCATCACTGTACCACAGTTGCCTGTGTACATGCACACGGGCGTTTTAATTAACTTAATGTCTATTTCCTTAATACAATGTAAATTCTGAGAGAATACAGACTTCATCTGTCTTAAACACCTGGACTCCCCAGCACTAATATTTGTTAAATGAATGAATGAATAAATGGTTTCCATTAGAAGGTGGTGACTAAACCGCAGCATATCAGGAATGCCAGATTCCATTAGAAAAAAACAGCTGATACTTATTTCATCCTTTAACTTCCATAAAAAGTGCATTTAAAAAAAAACTACTTTTCCACCAGTGTGGATAAAAGATTATTTTTACTCTGAAAGTATAAATGTTCCCTGAGCAACTGAAGCAACTCCTTAGACTTTATTTCCTTTAAAAATAATGTCACGCCAAATAAGTCAGAGGAAGATAAATACCATATGATCTCACTTATATGTGGAATCTAAAAAACAAAACAAAACAAAACAAAACCAAGCTCACTAATACAGAGAACAGAATAGTGGTTGCCAGAAGCAGGGGTCGGGGGTGGGTGAAAAGAGTGAAGGGAGTTGAAACATACAAACTTTCTAGTTTTAAAATAAGTTAAGTTCTAGGGATGTAATGTACAGCATGGCGACTATAGTTAATACTACTCTATTGTATATCCGAAAGTTCCCAAGAGAATAAATCTTGAGGGTTCCTGTCATAAGGAAAAAGGACATTTTGTGACTATGTAATGGTGACAGTGCTGACTGGACCTGCTGTGGCGGTCATCCCACAACATGTTCAAATCATTATGTTGTATACCTAAAACTAGCATAATGATGCATTCCAACTATACCTCTATTTAAAAAATAAAATAATAATGATGATGATGATGATGACAATGATGATGATGTCACTCCAGAAGCTACCAGAGAATTACATTTAAAATAACTTCTTTTGGGGGGTGCCTGGATGGCTCAGTCAGTTAAGTGTCCGACTCTTGATTTTGGTTCAGGTCATGATCTCAGGCTCATGGGATCGAACCCCGAGCACAATACCACACTCAGTGAGGAGTCCACTTGAGATTCTCTCTCCCTCTCCCTCTGTACCCCACCCTCTCACACATGCTCACTCGTGCTGTCTCTCAGGAAAAAAAAAAGTTCTACATGCACAATTAATTATATGACACTGTAGCTCTGGAAGGTATTCACATGAACCACACTAGTTAGGAAAGCTACATTCAAGGGGCATCTGGGTGGCTCAGTCAGTTAAGCACCTGCCTTCGGCTCAGGTCATGATCCCAGGGTCTGGGAACTGAGCCCGGCATCAGGCTCACACTCAGCAGGCAGTCTGAGTGTCCCTCTCCCTCTGCCCCTCCCCCTGCTCATGAGTGCTCTCTTTCTCAAATAAATAAGTAAATAAAAAGCTACACTGGAGCTTATCCTATCTTGGTACCAAATAATTCATGCACCTGAACCTACAAAATATTAAAAATACAAGGTTCAAACCATATAAATCATCTCAAATGTCTCTCTTATCATTACATTTCTGTTGAAATTCATTACAAATTATTTCTTCTGCTAAGTCTAATAAAAGTTTATGCAATGGTTAATGTGAAGTTCACTATTTATTTGAAAAGACATTAAATTTACAAATTGCACTTTAAATACTTAAAGATCATGATCCAAGTGAAGTTATGTAAATTCTATATGGATAGAAAAGATATTTTTAAATGGTCTAAAAATATATACTACTAGCTTCAAATTTCAGAACTGTATAGTCATGCTGTCACAATTTTTAGTATTCTTGTAATTTCAATATATTGCTGTGGCTCTTGGCAGAGTCTATGGAGACTCAATATTTGCCACAGTAAAACTGGTTCTACCTTTTCAATAATATTAATGCCAAATATTCTGAAATATATTCCTGAGGCATGATCATTTTAGGAATGGTTGTCTGGTACCAAAGAGAAGAAAAATAATGCTCTAAAGCAATTTAGTTATAAAACATAAGGTAAGCTCCCTAATTTTTTCTTATGGGGATATTGGTTAGCCTTAGTCAAACTCATTCTTTCTTATCCTTTAGGCTTTGAGGTGGCCTAATTTACTAATTACAGTGTTGTGAACTTTTCTGAGCTTCCTATTTTAAAACATTTGGAAAAGCAAAATTTTCTATCTATAATTTTGGAAGTGGCAGACAGGTATACTAGCAGAGTCATGAAAACTAGCTTAGAGGTATAGTTCATACTACATAAATAAAGTTCATACTTTAAAGACTACATAAATCTTCAGTCTGTCAACAAATATTTAGAGTGCCCATCATGTGTCAGGCACTATGGTACACTGACTTTCCTCTTTTCATATTTTACTGGTAGACATTAGGTCACTCTGATCACTTTGGGTGGAGATAAAAGGACTCGAAATTTTTTTTTTCAAGATTTTATTTATTTATTTGACAGAGAGCACAAGAGAGCACAAGCAGGGGAAACAGTAGAGGGAGAGGGAGAAGCTGGCTCCCCACCAAGCAGGGAGCCTGATGCGGTGCTCGATCCCAGGACCCTGGGATCATGACCTGAGCCGAAGGCAGACGCTTAACCGTCTGAGCCACCCAGACACCCCAGGACTCGAAATTTAAAAAAAAAAAGAGAAGATAATGGATTTCTCAATTTCTTATAATTTCCAACAAGATATTTGATATTTACTTTTAACTAAATATTTTTAATTAAACTCATTTTTAAAAATTGGTTAAAATTTTAAGTACATTAGGCTCCATATAGCTAGTCTAAGCTGTATTATTTTAGGTAGCTCAAGCTCAAAGTAATGGAATACAGAAAGAACTATTCATTGGAACATAAACAGATGCCCTGATCCAGCAGGAGATAACCTACTTTTTGATTGCCCTTTCGGATTATTATGTGGCTCAAATCTCTTTCAAATTTAATTAGCACATATCCCTTAGAAATTTAAGAAACATGACTCAGAAAATACTATGGTTTATAGTCAAAATTAAAGAACATTTGTCAAAGGGCACAAAGTTATTTATGAATTCACATTACTGAAAGATGATATTTAAAAGTTGAAAGTCATTTCATAGAAAGAGTTGCTGAAAGACGTGGTGGATCCTGAAGCTTTAAAAATGAGAATGGTTAACCAAAATTTAAAACTACCAAAAGAATTTTCTTTCAAGTACTGATAAAATGTCTACAAAATTTCTAAATGGTTCAGAGTGTAAATGTTAATTGTGTTTTGTTCTTAGATAATTTTGTATACTTTTCCTGGATTAGTCCAACATCTGGGGGAGGTGGGGACTTTCCTATAAACATCATAAAGCTGTCTATCAAATTTAAAGGTCTTGACCTTTAAAATAAGACAATAACCAGTCAAAGAATTACTAAAAGGTATTATGCATTATGTGATTTAACTACAAACTTGTGATTCTCTGCACTGACCTTCTTAAAGAAACCAGAAAACTATTCCATTCAGCTATAAAGATAGGGATTATACACTTTTCAAAAGTCAGTAAGAATTCACTAATGAAAAGGCCATCAAAATCTGAAAATTACTTCAATACTGAAAGACAAAAGTAAATAAACCATTCTTTCCAAAGAAATTCTCGCATGGAAGCAAAGGTTTGAGCTTAAATAAGAGGTTTCTTCCATCTTTGACAGTCTGTGAAAAAACCTATTTTTTACTGAGGAATTAAGATCTTAACATTGCACATAGCATAATCAATACAGGATATTTTTACCTTGATGTTCTGGGCATCAACATTAGCCCCAGCTTCCAGAAGAAGACTAATGACTGTGGTATTCCCTGCTAGTACTGCCCAATGCAGAGCAGTGTTTTTGTGATACTTGTCACCAAGGTTAACTGAAACATTGAATGTTAAAAGCAATCTAGTTGGATCCACACTGAAAAGGAAAAAAAAAAAAAACAACAACAACAACCCTAATTTCAATTATAGAAATCATTACAGACACTAAACTGATTGTGGTTGCGTTTGCATTCCATCTTGGAACACTTCTAATCTAACCTATACTCAACCTTATAATCAGTATTGACAGAACATTCTAATATGAAGTATTAAGTATGTGCAACACCATATAAAGTATGGCCCCTCAAAAGAGAGCATACTTGGTCCTGACATTTTCTGATTTTGATTAAGGAGTAAGCTCATTAATATCTATATAATTAAACAATTAAATTTTTAAGTTTAAATCTGGATTGTTCCAAAAATGTTTTCAGGTGACTTACTAATTAATATATTAAACCTGCCAATATACAAATAACATGAAAAAAGTTTTAAGAATAAGATAACATCTTTCATTCTTAAAAATTGCTAAAAGAGGAACAGATTAAGAATACTACAATTACCAAGGTCAAGGTAAGCACAGAGACTCAAATATTCAAAAAGGTAATTTATTATATACTATGTACTCATAATAAGAATTTTAAATATTAATAGAACATTAACTGCTTTTTCTCATTTATTTTACATCTTAATATGTTGAAAATGATCTGAATAAATATTTTATAATGATTACATACCTATGTGTTCTATAAGCTGCCCACATTAAAGGTGTCATTCCATTCTGATCCATCATATCTACATCCTGATAGAATAAAAAGAAAAAAGTCAGACTGTAAAAATTTCTAAGTTTCTACCAAATTTACTTGGAAAAATCTAATTTACATATCACAAGAGAAGCCAATATAACACTCCTCAATCAAGGCTGATTTATGAAAAATTTTTTTAATTTTTTAAAATAAAACTATTGTCACTAAATATTTTAATTAATGGGCATATATTTAATTGACTATACATTAAATATGTATTTAATTAGCATACATTTATAGATTTCCTTTTTCAGATGCTTTAATCACCCTTTCAATGTTTTGCATTTAAAGATCTTGACCTACTCTTCTTCATCTTTCAACCACAGAGCATAAGTTAAATGATTTAAGTCTGTGAAAAACTGATTTATACTAATTCATGATAAGAGGGAATAAGGAAACCCTGTTTATTTCTAGGCATTTCAAAACAAAGAATAAAAAGACCTATCTTTTCAATAAACTCAAAAAAGTCTGTTTGCTTTTTATTGTTATGCATGTACATTTTTAGAGACAAATAATTCTGTAAAATTTGTGGTAATAAAGCAATTCTCTGCCTTACTCCCCACTATTTTCACCTCTTTTAGCCCTCCACATCTTAAAATAAGATGCTTGAATTACTACTTTCTGATTTTTCAGTTTTAGGCATTATCTTCTGAGACTCTTCAGTATGCAGAATGAGAATTTCTCTCTTTACTCTTCCTGACCCATCACAAATATGCACCTCTCTGTTATCCCAAGAGATCTATTGTATTTTTGGTTCTATAAATGTTTGATATTTATATTATTATAAATGTATATGAATACTATTCCCAGCAAAATAGTGTAGTAAACCATGATTATTTTTCTTCTCCTACCCAACTTTTTGCTTTCCTATGGCACTTCCCCCCCTTCCTTAGTTTTTTTAACACATTACAATGAAAACTACCATCTAGTCAACCAAAACTCTTCCCTAGTTATCTAAATCTCCTTTCAAGACATCCTGATGCATCAGGGATTCTATCAGTTTCACTTCCCTAAAATTCTCTCTCCTAACTCCAATCTGGACTAATTATCCTATATGCCTGAGATATTTATCTCATTAACTAGAACAGGAGTTCTTTGACAATTGAACTTATATTAATTTCATCTTTGTATTCTCAGTCCCCAGCAGAGTAAATGATCAAAAACCATTTGCTAAGTGAAACGACAAGTTTATCTACCTACTCGTTTGGGAAAGGCATAGGCTTTAGAATAAGACAGACAAGGTTTTGAATTCTTAGCTGCGCCACTTAACAGCTATAAGACTGGCAAAATTCTCTATGCTTCGGCTTCCTCATCTAAAAATGCAAATATAAATAATGGCTTCATTAGATCCCTGTGATGATCAAATGGAATAATGTGTGTAAAGCACCTAGTCCACAGCCTAGAACATAACAGACATTCAATAGATAGTAAGTTTCCTCTTCTTCCCTTCCCTATCACCCATTCCTGGATTATATAAAGGCAGCAGTTCTAATCCAAGTTGCATTATCTATCTAATACACCAGTCAGTGCAGAGGGGACAGAGTTATAGTGAGTACACTGCAAAACACTCTATACTTCTATACAGCAGTTCTATGTGAGCCACTATTACCGATGGGAGTATGTCTCAAATGTGAACTAGCCAAGTGTACTGAAGCAGAAAAAATGCTGAGAACCAGTACATTAGACACCTAGAACACACATCCTTGGACATCATTAGATTTAGTCCCTCATCATGAACACTGTAATCAAAAGTTACACCTTATCCATTATAAATCCATTTACAGATTTACGTTAACTGTGGTTGGGAACATCTTATGTAACCTCACTATTTCCAATATACACACTGACTTTTTTTTTCAATAAAAATCTTTAAGAAAATTTCAGAAATGAGAAGCTTCCTAGTTCTTTATATGAGTCAAGTACTAACTATTTTACTTCCTCCAGGGTCCTAATTTCAAGAGAGCCCAACTAAATTTGATGTCCAATTAAAACAAACACGTAAATTCTTGTTTTAGTTTCTTCTTCCTTCTTAGTTGTTTTTTCATATCTTTTTAAAAAAGTGATGGTATTAAAAAATATCAATAAGTAAAATCAAAAATGTAAAATAATGCCACATCTCTAGAGTACTAAAAGAAAAATGAAATTCAACCTTTTCTTTCTTTGGGTTGGGGTTTAAAACTTGGTACTTCTTTTCCAAGTTCAGCCTGGACGTATGGGTATTCTCTATTAGGAAGAATTAACAAGCCCAGATCAAAAGCTTATGGGGATTCCATGATCAACAGGGCTCCATAACTTAGCATTTTCCCTTTTCTCCTGAAAATCATCCAAAAGAGTTGGTAGTGAGCACTAAATATATTTTAACAGTATAACTAAAATGAAACAAATGTAAAGAACAGAATGACAAACTAAATGGAAATGTTATATGCCCTAAGGATGTAAAACTGATACAATTAACAAAAAATGGAGAAAATGGAAAAAGGTTGAAAAGAAAGTGTAAGTACCTAATCTGTAATAGCTATGAGTCAAAGAATATTACTTAAAGGTGAAAAATCAAGTAATAGAAATGTAGTTATATTTATCAGAACAAAGTTAACACTAAAAAAAACAATATTATAGACTAAAGTCAGTGAAAGACAGGGAAGAGAAAGAAAAAATAAAAATATACTAATTTTATTATTACTTATAATTGGGAACTAATCAAAACTAGTAAGATGTGAGCAAACATCTGATTGAAGTAAGACAGAAAGAGAACTGTGTGACTAAGGAAAGGATTTACCAAGCAGAAGATAAGATCAAGCACAAAGGCCCAAAGACAACAGCATGGCTGTTCAAGGAACAGCAGGAAGACTGGTGTGTCAAAGCAGAGTAAGGGGGAGATGACAAAAGATGGGCCTGTGAGTTATCTCAGACTACACTACACATGGTTCTGTAGTGCTTCTGTGGGGAACGACTTTGGACTCCATTCAAAGTATGATGGGATGAACACTAGAGGAGTTTTCTTTTATAATTAGTGTATACATGGAAAAAATTCTGGGAAAATAGTATACTAAACTGTTAAAGAAAGTGATCTGTGGGGGGGAGGGGTAAGGGAAGAGGTGGAGTTTCATTTTCTAAGTCATACTCTTCTCTTATATTCAACTATTTTCAATAAGCATGTTAGTTTTGTAGTAAAAAAAACAAAAATAAAAACAAAAACGAACTTACTCATGAAAAAGAAAACAAATTGCCAGACATTTATTATCATTGTGCATTTATTATACGAAAGGTACTGTGACAGGTAGAAATCCCTGTCTCATAAGGATTTTATAGCCAACATCCTCTACCAGAGTTAAAAAGATTACTGAAACATCCAAACCCCAAAATCAGTAAGCTAACAAAAAGACAAAAAACTTACACCACTTCTCTTACCCAGTTAAAAAAACAAAAGAAACAGTGAACTCATATTGTAAATTTATACCTGCAAAATAAAAGACCACTAACGACACTATCATGTGTTACAGCACCATCCACTGCTCCAAACCCCAGTCTAAAAGAAACTTGGGAGAATGAAAGTAATCTCCTGTGGCAGCTAGTATCCAAACATGGCCCCCAATAAACCTCACCTGCTGCTCTACCCATCTGTTCCCACAATGAACATGAACTGGCCCTGTTACTTGCTTTAACTGACAGAATGGAACAGAAATGTTGCTGTGCCAGTTCAAGACATAAGACTTAAAAAAGGCAGACTGCTTCTGCTTTTGTTCCTTTGGGAGCTCCCACCACGGAAGAAGTCTACTTCCCTCCTATAAAGACTATGTGCAGGGGTACCATGGAGAAGGAATTCTAAGACTACATGGAGTAAAAGAGAGGACTTGCTATCTCAGCACTCAACTGAACCCAGTCTTTTACATTCCTATTAAGGCATAAGGTATGAGTGACCCATCCTCCATTCCAGTCAAGCCCCCAGATAACTGTAGCCCCCAGCCATTACCACAAGGTAAAGAACCACCCAGCCAAGCCCAGTCAACCTAAGGCAATAAATGGTTTGTATTGTTCTAAAGCCATTAGATTTTGGGGGGAGTCTGTAAACACCATAATAGATAATAACGTCCCCCTTCCAGCAATCAGCCAGTCTATGCCTCTTACACTATAATGCACAACACACAATTGTCATTGTGTAGCACTGCCAACAACAAAGTATTCATAAAATAAATACTACTCAAATTCCAAATCTGCATAAACTTTAAAATAAATATGTTAACAGCAATGAATTAAAATCATTTATCTTACTCTTATGATGAGATCCTTAGCTATAAAGCTAATGTTTAAATATAACCAGAGAAAACACATGAAAGAAAAACTGAGTGACATTAATTTCAACAAAATACATTTATCACAAAAATATAGGTACCTGTTTAATGTGATTATAGTCAGTACACATTCATGAAAAATCAGGAAGAAGCACTTAAATCATAAGCAGTATTCTGACATGTAAGAAGCAGCATTATTTTATGCAGCAGAAAATGAGAAACTGATCCTAAAGAATTTATCCCCCACTCTGAGAAGTAACTTAATAAGCAGCAAAATGTTCAAAAAAGTTTAAGTGAATTCAGATTATATTCAAAAGATATAAGTAAGGCGAAAATAAGATACCTAAATTTTCTTACTTTCTGGGATTCATTTCTATCATTCTCAGAAATAAAAGATGCAACTTAATGGATCATTATCTGGTTTTTGAATATCTTATTTTTAACTTAACTATATTACCTCAATATCAAACTAACTATATTATCTTTTCTCTTCATCCATCAGAAAGTACTATTTAAATATCATCAGGTTGTTACACTTGTAACACCAATGATAATAGGCATTTAAACCATGAAGAACATCTGATTAAAATCCACACCATTGTGATTTTTTTACCTGTCCTTTTGCTATGAGATAAGCAACAATTGAGGTATGTCCAAACTGAGCAGCCAGATGAATACAGCTACATCCTTCTCCATCAATTAATGAAGGATCTGCACCATATTTCATTAGTTGCACAACCATAGATAGATGACCTTGTCTAAAACATAAAAGAATAAACACTTAAATATATAATGTTATTTCAAACAGGATCTCCTGGAAAGATCTTTCTTAAATAGGGCAATGGTGGAAAAGATTACACAATTTTTTTTTATTTCTTAAAATATGTTTATGTCAAGACATGCTTAGGATTTTATGGTTCTTAAGTCTCAACTGAAATAAGTCTTTTAAATTTTATAAAGATACTTATAACTTCTTTAAAAATGTAACAAATAGTTCCTATATTCTATTAATCCTATTCAAATATAATCTTAATTGTCCCATGAACCGGACAACTTCTTTAATTGTAAATACATAGAGGCTGTGTAAGTATTACATTTACAAATCCAAAGTTTAACTCAATCGTAAACTAACTGGATTAATATCAGCATGGTGAATTCCCTAAAGACACTTGGGGACAATAAACTTTGCTGCCAATGCAGGTCACACTGTATAGCAATATATTAATATACTGTTGATATTAACTATTAGCATAAGTTTTCGCATTCATTTTAGCATATCATTAAAAAAGGAAAAGTTGTTTAGTTATAGACTAATAAAGGAACCAAAAGAAAAAAAATCCAGAAGCAAATTTAAACCTTGTGGCCCAGTGCAATGGAGTGGAATTTAGGTCTCCTCCAAGTTGATCCACAATAGCACCTTTCGAAATATAGTATCTATAAGACAAAATTTTAAATAATTTAGACAACTTTCATTTTCAATTTTAAGAAATTATGTAAAAAATAAAAAGATGTTTTTCATTGTAGACCTCATGCTAGTTTATGCCTTTGATGATAAACAGTCTTTTGTGATATTTAAAAAATATATTTAGTAGAATTTTATATCAAACACATTACTCTTTTGTTCTAGAAGTAAAAGGAAAGTAATTTTTAAAGTTACAAAAAAGAATAGTAATGCCAATAACAGTCATATAAAAAAGAAGGCAGTCAGAGAACCACAAAGACTTGGATCAGAGCACAGCAGAGAGAAAGTTGGAGAATAGGCCACTTAGTCTACTATAGGGAGCTCAGCTTTATGAGCTTTACTTTCCTCACAAAATTACTGTACATTAAAGCAAACAATATACGTACAAGAATTTTATAAATTTTAAGTATAACACAGAGGTTCTTTACAATGCCTTGTTATACTTTTAAAGCTGTGTTGCTTTAAAAAGAAAGAACCACCTCATTGCTTAATATATTAACATTATAACGTCTTGATATCCTCTGAAATGAACAGGACCTAGCTGCTTATCATAATGTTTACTTTGGATTGATCAATGAATGAATCTTGAATACAAATGATTTCAAGCCTTTGATGTCAAATGCTGAGATTTACTGAGATTCTTAAACTGTTCTAAGTGACTACCACTTCAGAACACTAATGCATTTACTTCGAATGTACAGTTTTAAACATTTAATATATTCATACTTACATGCTTGATTCAGAAATTTATTGCTTTATGTATCTGTTAAATTGGTATTTTTAAAGCATTATGTAATAAAGGGCCAAACTCCACTCTATCATGTAAAATAGTTTAAAGTAATGTAACAAAATATTTCCAGACTAAAATATTTCCAGTCCAAAATATCAAAGACATTAGTCTGAACACAAACATTTAACTATTCCTAAATTCTTTCTTAAGGAACTTGGTAGACATTATATAATAGTTGAAAATGGTTTTTTGAGCCCAAAGAGAAGTATAGCTCAGCCAAAGAACAACTTTGATAAGAGCTGTGATGTTTTTTTAAGGCAATTTTATTACCTTCTCTACAGTCAATATATTTGTTCCTGAGTTATTTTTACTCACATTTCAAATCTTGGCTAGGGCTACAGCAATGAATGATTTCCAGACTGGTTCTAAAGTACAACTTTTTCTTTTTTTTTACCCCCACAGGGATAGGAGAATTTTTTTTTCCTGCAAACTAAAGAACAACTTCTATCACCTTTTCATTGTAAACTACTGGCAGGGAAGTACTAACTTTTTATAACATGTTATTCTTTATAGCTGTAAGACCCTAGCTCAAAACTACACAATTCTGAAATGATCATGTAATTCTTATTTTTAAACTCAAGCCTCCCTGCATACTACAAGGTTATCAAGGAATGTTCCTGTAGGTACCAATGAATGATCCCTAGGTTTTGAGACCAGGTCATCGATGAACAAGAGATATCAACAAGTATTTGAAAGATGAAAAGTAAATACTTAAAACTCAAATGTCTCCAGAGGGGGACACCAATGAGAAGCAAACCCCGATATGTTATAAAACCCTAGACAGACTAAGGGATTAAAGGTAATTGTTACCTCTGTAGAATGCAATGAAAATACTAGAGTATAAACAGAAACACTGGTTCAAAGTTAATAAAAATTGCTGAAAAAACTGTTGTTTTGTAACTTATGTTCTCACTGAAAGTTCAGTATTTAGCATCACAAACAGGCATTTTAGTGACACTGAAACAAGCAGCTGACGGTGCTAGACAAGTATTTCTTTGTGTACTGTAATGTTCAATCTTAAAATGTGACTACTCAAAATTTTAATATTATTGTAATAATAACTCAAACTCTTCAAGTTCAGATTTATTCTTATGTCCCTAAGCTTCATTGTATGACGATGATTTCTGGCTCCAGCCTCAGGCTCACACTGATTTCAACACTCAACCATTCGGCATTTGCTGAAAAGGGTATTCAGTGTACCTTTACCAGAGAAATTTGAGACACATGGAATTAAATCAGAGAACCATATGAGACACTATACTGAAAATAGCAATTCAATGAAAGTTAACACTCTAAACAACAACTACAACCCCCGGCTCCTCTCCTTGTTCAGGTCAGCTGGCAGACATAACTGAACTCCTTCCCACAAAGAGATCAAAAGATTTTTCTCTAAGAGACACTGAACAACCCCAGAGAAAAATTTCTAGAAACAGACATTTGGGAGGTTCCTGTTATGATCTAAGTTCTACAACTTCCAATCAGCTTTGTTATGTCTCTCCTAAATATGACCAAATAATTGAGGAAAGTTTCAAATATGGAAGGAGAAGTTTCAAATAAAGAGAAGCTAACATAAACAGATAATAGAGAAGAAAAAAGAAAACAAAAATTACAATTAATATCCTCCAAAAAGTAAGAGAAGATAATATATTCATGATACGAAGAACAAAATATTTTTTCTTAAAAGGGGGGTGCAGAAATCAAGAGAAAAAAATGCTTGAAAATTGAAAAGGAAATAGATAAATTTAGAAATTCAAAGGAAGCATTAGAAGATAAATTACATAAATTAAGAAAATCCCCCCAAAGTACAACAGCTATACTGGGCGATAAAAACTACTTGGGATATGGGGCGCCTGGGTAGCTCAGTGGGTTGAGCGTCCTACTCTTGATTTCAGCTCGGGTCATGATCTCAGGCTTGTGAGATCAAGCCCCACGTGGGGGTCCAACGCTCAGTGCAGTCTGCTTGGCATTCCCTCTCTGCCCGTCACCACTTGCCCACCCCCGCTCATGCTCTCTACCTCTCTCTAAAATAAATAAATACATAAAATGGAAAAAAAAAGTACTTGGGATGATGATAAGAAAAAGAATCAATCTGGTTGGTTTCAGTATCTGAGTTCCCGGGGGGAAAACAGAGAAAACGAAAGTGAGGCACTCTTGAGGGCACCATGCAAGAACACCTCCCTAATCCAAAGAAGCAAGTTTCCAGAAAAAGTGGCCATTTAATGGTCATAAACTGGATTTAAAGTAAGTCAATAAATAAATAAATAAATAAATAAAGCCAGCTATATCAGTACACAGTAATGTGAGCTCTCACAAAGTCAGGGATAAAGAAAAAAAAAATGTAATGTTCCCAGGGGAAGAAGAATAAGCCACACATACAATGTGTTCTCAGAAAACTTTAAACTCAATGTTTTAACAAAGCCCCATATTCCTTAATAAAGCTTTGACTTGAAATCAAACTGAAATCAAGTACTATTACTTACTCTTGAAAAAGAATCCTAAGGTAACAAGACATTATTGAAGACAAGAGCTTGAGATAATCCTTTCTGTTTTATTACATTGGGGGGTAAAGCTCAGAAATAAAGACTTTCACTTGAAAACATTAGAAATACAAACAATCCAGGCTAAGGCGAAGGTCTCCTCCTTTCCATATTATACTTACTTTATACCTCATCATCATGAAAGTGACGCAACTACTTTGTTTGCAGTAAGTTCCTTTAATATACCCTGATGGAACATAACTCTTAGAAGAGACACTTCTCCCTGGATCTCTCACGTTCCCATATGTCTTGCTAGGTATATGAGTAGAATGCAAGGCCCTGACCACTTTTACACAGGTCATTCTCCGAGTTGTGTTTGTATCAAACAACCTTGAGAGATGAGGTAATGTCTCCCTCTGGAACAAAGAGCAAGCTTGCTCTTATTATAAAAGCACTGAATTCCCCAAGATGCAATACAAACCCACTACATGTGCTATATCCATCTGGATAACCTCAAGCCACTCCCATAGGACCTAGGAGTATGAGGGTCCTATGCAAATATGATGTTCATACTATTTGCTGTACTATGGATATGCTGTAACTTTTAAGGAGGGGTGTAATTCCAGAGTCAGCAGAAAAAGTAACCCTGAGGCTATGAATACCAGTTGTTATTGGAAACTGCCTTTACTCACCATGTTTGTTTTGGGAAAGTAACTTGCTAGATTATGCATTGTGAAAAATTAAGTTTACCTACCTGAAGATATAATATGTACAGGCACCGATTATTAACCCACTCTACAATTACTGACTTTATTCTATAACCCCACTAGTTCACAAGTAGCTTGGAACATTTGTAAGGCAGGCAGCATCAAGTCTTTTCGTCTGTATTTCTCACTTCAGACTTTCTTGTTTATTTTTTAAACACAAGACAAATGGAAATTTTTTAACCAACAGAATCTCAATAGTAATATACAAATTAAAAAAATAATAAGGTAATGCTTCAAAATTCTGAGAAAACTACTTTTAATCTGTAAGTCCATGCTCAGCTAAATCACCAATAAGGTGTAAGGGCAGAAATGATAGTAACTTCAAAACATTTACCTCCCAAGTGCTCTCTCTCTCTCTCTCAGAAAGCTATCAGAAATTGTGCTCTACTAAAACCAGGTAGCAACCCAAAAGAGACAAAAACCTGAGATCCAGGAAACTGAGACCAACACTGGAGCAAAGGGATTTCCCAGAATAATGGCAAAGGAAAAGTCTCACGATAATGGCTGCTTAGTAGCTCTAAAGAGCAAACAATCTGGGTTGGAGCAGAAAAGTGGAGAATTCAGAAATGATTTCCTCTATCCCCCACCTCCAAAAATGGAACGGATCAATTAGCTAATACTGTTTGCTATACAGAGGGATTTTACACTTCTAAGAGTATGAGAAGAATTAGTTACAACATAGAGAAAGTTTTAAAAATGAAATAACTGTTACTTCCGGCAAAAATCAAAATTCCACAAGGAAAGAATAGATAATCATAGAACACTTCTGGACTTAGCACTGAGAATTTATACACAACAACTTAAACTTTGCATGGTGATTTAACTAAAACTATAGTAGAGGATGGAAGAATTATTAGTGGTGAGGAGATCTAGGACACCTAGAAATCCCAAAAATAGTCAAAATATAGTAAGTGATAAATCAAGAAATAACAGCATAAACGTTGGCAATATTTATTAAAATTCAAAATTCATCTTTCTTACTTTTTTACTCCTATAAATTTTACAGATATATATGAACATAGCAAAATGATATGTGACCAAGATAACAATTACACCAGTGGTTGCTAATGGTAAAAACACCAAAATCAATCTAAATGTCCATCAACAGGAAAACCATTAAATAAATTAAACCCATATAACTGAACATAATATAGCTGTTTAAAAAGAATGATACAGCTCTTATTTGTACTGACAATGAGAAATCTTGAAGGTACATATTTAAAATGAAAAAGGAGAAAAAATGTTTTGCTGTCATTTTTTTCTAGATAAATGTAGCAACATAAATAGATAAAATAAAGAGTAAATACTGAAAGAAACAGTTCAAGGGCTAAAAATAGTTATTTCTGGGCTACAGGACAGAGAGGGTGGGGAAGGACTGCCATTTTCCATTGTAAGCCTTTAAGTACTATTTGAGTTTTCAAAGTGTTTATACACTATTTTGATTAAAATAACACTAACTGAAAAACAGAGGTTGAGAGGTTAGATCATTTGAATCAACTCTTCCATTAAAGAAAACTAAAAAAGTTCAATGAAATCTGAGGAACATTTCCTAAAAAGTAAAACCTAAGAAGATTAAGAGCATTAACCAGGCCAAGATTCAGGAGAGGGTTAAAATCTGGAGAAGTTAGAAAACTGCTTGGGCACCATCTGCCCTAGAGATAATTTGCTGACACAGAAGAGTTGGCCAAGAAGCAAGCTAAAGAGGCAAAAGCAAAACAAAGGTTGGGACCCCAAAATGTTACACTGTAGCAGTAATTATGAACCAGAAGTAAACCTGGCTCTAGCCTGGTCTTCAGCCACCTGAGGAATCCAGAAAATCTAAAGCCTTGAAATTAAATTAAAGGTGGGCCTAGCAGAAACAAAAGGAAGTCTCATCTTAGGCCTCAAATTATTCAACAAATAATTTTCAAACACACTGTCTAGTACATATTTAAAGATAATCAGGCACAGGAAGGAACAACATTAACAGATACAGATTATCTTCTCAGGTACAATTATAAAGTAACTATATTTACTACATTCAAGTATACAAGACAAGATTGAAAATTTCAGCCACCGATGATTTAAGTAATACAGGTTTGAAAAAGATAAATGATAAAAATTCTAGAACTGGAAAATAAAATCAGGAACACACTGAATAGATTTAACAGCAGATTATACATAGAAAGAATAAATGAACTGGAAGGTAAGTCAGAAGTTTCCAGAATGAAGCACACCAAAGGACAGCACATACAAAAGAGAAGAGACACAGAGTATACAATGAAAAGGTCAAACAGACGTTTAACTGTAGTTCCAGAAGGAGAGCAAAAAAAAGAATGGGGTAGAAGCAATAGTTGAAGAAATAACAGTTGAGATTTTTCCCAGAACTGATGAAAACATCAATCCAAAGAATCAAGAATTCCTTGCAATCTCATTCAGGGTAAATAAAAAGAAATCCACACCTACTTACATCATCATGAAACTGCAGAAAACCAGAAACAGAGAAAAATCTTAAAAGCAGACAGGGGAAAAAAAACGCCTTCAAAAGTACAATATTTAGACTGATTTCTCAATAGTAACAGAAGCCAGAAAACAGAGGAATGTTATTTTCAATAGGTAAAACACAAAAATAAAACAAACAAAAACTGCCAACCTAGATTTCTATACCATGTGAAAATTTCTTTCACAAATGAAGATGAAATAAAAACATTTTCCAACAAACAAAAACAGAATTAGACATCAGGAGACCCATTATCGAAGGCAGAGGGAAGGTCAGACACACAAGAATAAAAAAGGAACAAATAAAATGGAGATATGCTCTCTGGAAGAAAGTGATTACCTGCTTAACCTTCCTTTAGTATTCAAAAGGGCAATTTCTTTTCCCTAGCCTTAATACCCTAGTTGTCTCTAGACTCTGTATGCTGTACTTAAGTGCATATCTGCAGCTAGTTTATTTCAGATTCATGTCTTCATTTGAAGAACTTATGTCCAAATTGTCAGAGACTACTAAACTAGATTTACTAAGACTGCTTATTACCCTGACCCTTGCTTATCTAACTACCTCTTATTAATACCAAGCAAGCAGATTAGCAGCAAGTAACAAAAACCATTTACACTTAATATGTATTCATCACTTATGCTGGCAAGAATACTTAAAACAGATTATTATTACCTATTATTTTTGTAACCCCTCTTTTCTTTTGTAGCTTTTTCCCCACAGAATTCACATTTTGAATGTGAGCTGCAAATTACACTGCTGAAATCCTGATTCCAACTTTTATTAGCTGCATGTCATTGGTAACATATTTAATCTATATATGCTTCAGTTTCCACATCAGGAGGACAGCAATGATTATTTCAAGAATTAAAATTAAAGGAAAGATACATGAAAAAGCACTCAGCACAATACCTTGTATAATGCGTATTCAATATATGTTAAAACAATTTTCAGGAAAAAAAGGTACACAGAAATTACATTTTAAAAGCAATGAATTTTAGAAAGTATTAACTTTTATAATTATTTGTAATAATTTTATAATAAATAATTACTTTAAAATACAGAAAACACATACTTGACTAAATCTATTCTGTTATTGATGGCAGCCCAATGGAGGAGTGTAACATTTTCTTTGTCTGGTTGCCGTACATCATAACCTGCTTCCACCAATTCTCGGCAGCGTTCATATATTCCATATCTGAGAAAGAAAGAAAATAAGAGATTGTTACTACCATCTGACAAAAAATTTAAAGCTGAAAGTAACATTTCCAGAAAAAAATAATGCTCCATTTTGATACCTGGAAATTATTTTTTTAAAGATTTTTATTTATTTGTCAGAGAGAGAGAGAGAGAGAGCACAAGCAGGGGCAGCTACAGGCAGAGGGAGGAGAAGGCTCCCCACTGAGCGGGGAGCCCGATGCGGGACTCGATCCCAGGACCCTGAGAGCATGACCTGAGCCAAAGGCAGGTGCTTGACTGAACCACCCAGGCATCCTGATACCTGGAAACTGAAATGGACTTCTTAAGGTAAAATGTTACTTTAAAAATATCAATATTCCAGGGTGCCTGGGTGGCTCTGTCAGTTAAGCGTCTGCCTTTGGCTCAGGTCATGGTCCCAGGGTCCTGGAATCGAGCCCCACATCAGGCTCCCTGCTCAGTGGGGAGCCTGCTTCTCCCTCTCCCTCTGCTCTCCCACTCGTGCTACCTCTCTCACTCACTCTATCTCAAGTAAATAAATAAAATCTTAAACAAAAAATCAATATTCCAACAGCTTTTACTAATCCAGTTAGTAAAATTTTTAGTTTTATTAAAGGTCTCATCTATAAGAATGCAATATCTCATCAGTTGGAAGAGAAAAAGATACCAGAAATAAAATGTCTAGCGATTGCTTGTTTTTACTAATATCACCACTTATTCTTCAAAACACTTAAGGCTGCTTATAAAAATAACAAAATTATGTTAAAAAATATTAAATCACACACACACAAAGAAACAGTAACAAAGAGCTTATCAATCATTTTAAAAATGAAAAGAAGAAAGGAAGCTTTCCAAGCTTCAGGATTCTTTGTTTACAAATTTAGCTTTGATATTCCTGAGGGCAAATGAAAAAGGATGTGTGGGCACGGGAAGCACGGTGGGTAGGGGAAAAGTCCTGTGAGTTCAAGCCAATGAGGCAGAAGAGAAAGCATACTGGGCGAGTTCTAGGAAAGGTGATTTTATTTGATAAAGAAGAAAGGCACTTGTGGAGAGCCTGATCCTTTCCTCCCTTTCAGCTTTTGATCACTGTGTGGCAACATAAAGTTTTTAAGCTTTTTACTATGGAAAATTTCAAGCATAAGCAAAAATGGGGAGAGCAGTACAATAAACCGCCAAGAATCCGTCACGGAGCCTCAAGAACCATCGACTTTATTCTAAACAAAATATATGATCCTTGGAAATATGAGACACAAAAACAAATTTAAATGAGCTTTGACTATATTTGTAATTTCTCAGAGTAGTCTCCAAAATGGGGAAGGCACACCAAAGGGTGGGGCTGGGGGACATAATGGGACAGTAGAAGCAAATATTAGAACATCTACCTATATTCATGGTGTAGTTAATAAATTAAGCTTCACTTACACTTAACACATCCTTCACACTGCTGCCCTCACTGGCTCTGTACTGTGTGTGTACACATGCACACACACATTCACAAGGTAATCAACCCACGGGAAGAGCAAGAGTTCCACAATTCACAGGAGATGACAGTGGTACCTTAAGTTATTTGTTCTTTTTCAGAAAACTGCCTACATGTGAACTAGACATATTACCTTAAAGAGCAGAATCTACCTCATACTTTAAATGAGATAAGTGACAAGTGACCACAAAAATCATTTTTTAAAACTTAATGTATGTATATATGTAATCTCTACACCCAACATGGGGCTTGAACTCACAACCTCGAGATTAAGAGTTGCACAATCCTCTAAGCCAGCCAAAAATCTTTTCAACCATACAAAGAAAACTGCAGTTTCCCTTTAACGAAAGAGAAAAGTATATCAAATTTACTGCCTTCTGGGGGCAGGGGGCAAGGGCTGGGAGTGGTAGTGATGGCAAATGAATACACAGTATACTATCAACCATATATTCTTAAAATGGGTAAAGACAGTCTGTTCCCCTTCAAGGCAAAGGGGTATTTTAGACACAATGAGAAAGTAACTACTTTTACCTCAGAAAAAAACTTGCTATAAAGAGAGTATTTTTTAAAAACTGTATGCTGGGCAATGTTTACATCATTATGTAATATAGTCTCTGGAAGATCTAAATATATCACCTATAAAAACCTCATGTGAATGCACTAAAATATTTTGAAACAATCTTGTTAACACCTGCAAACCCATTTGTTATAATTATAAAAACACCAAAACCTGAATAGTTTGCAAGAACTGGCATTAAAAAATGGATATTTACAAGGTAAAGTTCAGTAAAATATTTGCCTAGTGAGTAATGCTGAAAAAGTAATTACTATGACTTAGTAAACGCAGCATACGCTGTAATTCTCCCATCAGGTAATTATGTATTTTTGTGAGGTTATCTTTTTTCCAGCAAAAGAAAATCATTAAAACAAAGTAACCAAGTAAAAAAAATTTAGGATCAGATTCTATATAATTATAATATGAAATGTTAAACCATCTAAAATAATAATGAAAAGCATATTTAATTACACTACTCCCACTATAAATAAGATTTATGAAAGATATTAAAGACCTAAAGAAATATATATACCAATTTCCCCCAAATTGATCTGCAAATTGAATGAAATTCTAATTAAAATCACAAATGAGTATCTCACGAACTTCTCAAGTAGAACCTAAAATTCATTTGTGAGAGTAAAAAGCCAAAAATAGCTAAGACAACTGTGAAGACTAAGAAACGATTAAAACAATGTGGTACTATACAAGATGAAACAAATGAAAAGAGTATTTAGAAATGGACCAGAGTGACATCAGCATCAGAGTAGAATAAGACATCCATCGTTTTGTCTCCCTTCCAACAACAGTAATTTGGCATCTAATCATGGACAAAAGTGCCTCTGTGGGAGCTGCAGGATCCAGTACCACACTCAAAGGGAGCTGAGAAGTCTCAGCCACCCACGTGTTGGGTAATAGGCATACCGACTTCAGCCCAGCCATGGATCCTGCAGTGGCCCATGAACTGGCTCCAGTCCTTCTGGACAGTGGTCTGGGAACCCTGTACAACACTGTCTTAGACAACCACCCACAGATGAGAGAACCATAATGGAAGTCCAGTTTTCCAGAGGAGATGTTCCACCACATTACTGCAGAAAAGAAATATAAGTTTTGACAAACTGAATAGGAGTACCGAATGGTGAGCTACATGACTGGGGGGCAGGGGGTGAGAAGGGGCTAGGAGAGCAGCAAGACAGGATTCTGGAGAACACTAAGGGGACACAAATCCCACTAACTTCTTTGTGAACTCCATCAAAATACATAAAGAACCTTCACAAATCAATCACAAAAAGACAAAAGAACGCAAATGTTTGCTCAGGAAGAAACCCAAATGGCCAATAAACATAGGAAATATATTCAACACCATTTGTAATCAGAGAAAGGCCAATCAAAACAGAAAACCATTTCACAACCACTAAACTGACAACAATTATTAGTGTGACAAAACTAGAAGTTAGCAAGAAGTAGTCAAAGCAGAACTCATTTCCTGCAGGTGCAAGTACAAATTGGTACAGCCATTTTGGAAATCAATTTGGCAATAGCTGGTAAAGTTGAAAGAACAGACTGAAGAAGCCAGAAATTCCACTTGGGAAGAACTCTTGTTTATGTACATAGGAAAACAGGAAAAAGGACATTCATTGATGCAAAGTTTGTAATAATAAATAAGTACTGTAGAAACAATTTTAAGTGTCCCTCAGTAAGGAATGATAGAATAATACAAAGCAGTTAAACAATAAACTAGGTCCTTATCTGTCAACACTGATAAATCACAAAAGCTATACAGTTTTTTTATTTAAAAAAAAAAACAACAAGCTGTAAAGTGATATGCAGAGTAGAATACAATTTATATAAATTTTAGGCACATATTACAATGACATATTTTGTTTGTAGATGTTTGTAGAAATAAATGTATAGGAATGTCATGAGAATGATTCACAGCAGTTTCAAGAGAGGTTTCCTTAGGGAGAATGAAGAGAGCACACTGAGCAACCTGTAGCAATTACAGCAAAATGTTAGTAGCATCTGCTTAATCTGACATTATATTCTTCTCTATACTTTACTGTAGAATTGAAATGTTTCATAATTTAAAAAAGTGTTTTTAAAGGTAGAAATTACAGACAGCATGCTTTTCAAGAAATAAAAGAGTATGTGAAGTATAAAGAAAGGTGGTTATTTTTTTCTTCAGATACTGGAGTCTATTTGCTGATGGAAATGATGCATTTGGGTGAGACAGATTAATCCCAAATGAGTGAAAGGAGATATCAAAAGGAGCAGTCTCAAAAGGAAAGATGAATGTAATGCAGTGTAATTTGTTTGCTAAATACAGGTGGCACAATGTGCTCTGATTTTCGACTACACATAACATTCAAGAAAGTAAGAGTGCCACCAGTGAAGTAAGGACCTCCAAAAGTTTGTCCTTCCACAAAAGTAATGAAAAAACTGTCAGAAAGTGTCAAAATCAACTTTTTCAAAACTCTGGGAAATAACAAAAGGCGTCCAGCAAACCAAGGAGCATTCAGTCAAAAAAAACAGCTGAATTTCAGTAAGAGCAGAGAACTTTGTGGTACTTTAACATATCATAGTACCAGCCTCTCTGCTTGAAAAAATGTTTGTATTCCTGGTACTAGCGTCACTAGCTAGACCCCAAGACCTGACCTCTTATTGCCCACCTGCTTGAACTCATTGACCTTTGTCCCACATTTTTCCTTAAGCTCTTCTTTCCAGCTATCTCAACTCAGGCAAATGGAAACCGAAACCACCCCTCAAGTGACAGCGACTGCCCTAACAAGACCTCCAGCTGGCCCACACCACCCAGACCAGTTCGATTCTAACCCCCGAACTGCATGAATGGACTATGGAGTAACCTCTAGAAAGACTGACAACTACCTGTATTCATTATAATACTAAAATCTCTGCCCAAAGAGGAGCACAAGCCTCATTTACATAACATACAATGTATGCACAGGCACGTTTCCTTTTCCTTAAGGCACGTGTGCAACTTTATACCCACCTCTACATGCAGTGACAAGAATCCCTTTTAAAATATTCATTCATCATAACCCTACATAAAAGGAACTCATCCACACTTGCTCAGGGAATCACAGCTTTGCAAGTTACTCCCCGTGATCTCCTCACTTGCTGCAAATAACATTTACTTGTGCAACAACTCCACCTGGTCTATCTGTGACTCACCAAGAAGTGAACTCACATTGGTTTGGTTACACTAGTAACTAGTAACCAGAGTTCTCTCAAAGCCTCATTCCAAAAGAGAAGTCATTATTTGACCTGTCTGGTGGTTCCCAGACAGGGAAGAGTCCACTCGAAAGGCTCATCTATTGAACCTCACTTAAACTCATTAAAAGCTTCACCTTGGGGGTTGTTTGTCAAATGTTTTAACATCACAGCTGCTTAAGAGGATGGGTGACAGTTGGGTCCAATAACAGACAAATCAAAAAGCTTAAAAGCAAAAGCTGAGGAATAAGATATCCATACGGGCTTTGAAAAGCTCAGACATATCCCTGGGAATCTAGAAGGCTATACACAAGCTTAAGGTTGTGTGCACATGTTCAACAAAGACCAAGGAAGGCCCGAAGCTCTCAGGTCTAATTCACACACACACACACACCAAGGGAGGCCCGAAGCTCTCAGGTCTAATTCACACACACACACACACACCAAGGAAGGCCCGAAGCTCTCAGGTCTAATTCACACACACACACACACACACACACACACACACACACACACACACACACACACAGTTCCTCAACAAAGATCAGGCTTACTGGTTCTAGGGATTTAAGAAGTTTCTCTCCAGTCATTTATTGACCACTACCTAACTGAGCAGAGGTTTCAGTGGCCACACCATGACAAAAATACAGACTTTAAAGAATTAGTTTAGATATGGTATAAATAACAACAAACCCCAGAAAATTCTGATATAAAAACTATCACCTCAGGGGTGCCTGGGTGGCTCAGTCGGTTAAGCGTCTGCCTTTAGCTCAAGTTATGATCTCACGGTCCTGGGATCAAGCCCTGCATTGGGCTCCCTGCTCAGTGGAGAGTCTGCTTCCCCCTCTCTCCCTCAGTGCTCTCTCCCTCTCTTGCTCTCTCTCAAATAAATAAAATCTTTTTAAAAAAAACTATCACCTCATAGAATTTGAATAGTCCGGTTTTCAATAAAAAAAATTACAAGACATGCAAAGGAACAAGAAAGTATAACCCATTGGGGGGTAGCAATTAATAGAAAACTGTCCCTGAGGAATCCCAGACATTGGACTGACTAGAGAAAGACTTTAATCAGCTATGTTAAATCTGTACAAAGAGCGGGACGTCTGGGTGGCTCAGTTGGTTAAGCGGCTGCTTTCGAGTCCCACATCGGGCTCCTTGCTCTGCAGGGAACCTGCTTCTCCCTCTCTCTCCCTCTGCCTGTGCTCTCTCTGTCAAATAAATAAAATATTAAAAAAATATCTGTACAAAGAGCTAAAGTATGAGAACAATGTCTCACCAAATAGAGAATTATCAATAAAGAGAAATAAATGCATGTGCTCATATTTCACCTAAAATACAGATGTCAAAGAAGAAAACAACTACAACAAAAAACTTACTGTGTAGCCTTGACTATGTCCCATGTGCTGTAATCATCAATATGAGTTTTCCGTCCAAGAGGTTCACCATATCCATGGTTATAATGGCTTTGGGGTTTGATTTCCTGTTAAAGAGTAAATCACACAAAGGCAAAAGTTCAGAAGAGAGGTACAGAAAACGTTTCAATATTTTACTACCATTTTTGCACTGTTTGAACAATGTTCACTATTGAAATTAAGTTTTACCTTATTCTGAAGTCTGTACTCTTCAGAGAAAAAGCATGTTCAATAGATCTACCCCCTGTGCACACTCAAAACAGAAAAGCTGTGAGACTAGAAATGAGTGACAAATCTGAAACAAATTTATCTTTAGCTCCATAGAATTCTTACTTCATCAAATCAACTCTCATTCTCTCAGACCAATTTTTTTTATTCCAGCATAACCCCTACCTTTAACACTCTATTTTTTATTTTTAAAATTTATTTGAGTACAACTGACATGCAATATTACATTAGTTTCAGGTATACAACACAGTGATTCAACAACACTCTTTTTTTTTTTAAAGATTTTATTTATTTATTTGACAGAGAGACAGTGAGAGAGGGAACACAAGCAGGGGGACTGGGAGAGGGAGAAGCAGGCTTCCTGCCAAGCAGGGAGCCCAATGAGGGGCTCAATCCCAGGACCCCGAGATCATGACCTGAGCCGAAGGCAGTTGCTTAACCAACTGAGCCACCCAGGCACCCCAACAACATTCTAAACTCTACTTTAACACCTAACACTCTACTTTAAAACCTTCATCACATGCCAAATAAACTCTAAGGTGGTAAAGAAACAAACCAATGGAGATTATTCTTCTATTATTTTCAGATACTATCTTTTCTTATACTCCTTTATGCTGAGGGCTTGTTAAACATCTACCGTTAGGTGAGTAAGGGAACAACGGGGCAGCTCTGATAAAATGTAAATCCACTTAAATAGTTCTAAAAAGGTCAACAGTTAATTTTAAGCTTTTACAGAATATTACATCCATTCAAAGCTCGTACGCTGTAGTTTTCTATTTAAAATACAAAATTTGTTACACATAGTCGGCTCCCTCTATAAAACACAGCACTAAGATACAATTATTTTTCCTTTGTTTTTTTTTTTTTTTTTTTAAGATTTTATTTATTTATTTATTTGAGAGAGAGAGAATGAGAGACAGAGAGCACGAGAGGGAAGAGGGTCACAGGGAGAAGCAGACTCCCTGCTGAGCAGGGAGCCCGATGCGGGACTCGATCCCGGGACTCCAGGATCATGACCTGAGCCGAAGGCAGTCGCTTAACCAACTGAGCCACCCAGGCGCCCAATTATTTTTCCTTTGTATGACAACACAAAACCAAGCATGTTTGGCCTGCTACACATAAAGCACTATATGGTGTACTGCAACCTCAGGCCAGGACACGGTAAGGCCAATACAAAGTTTAAGAGGTTGCCAAAAAATTCAGTCATCAATATAGAAACTGCCCAAGTGTCCATCAATAGATGAATGGATAAAGAAGATGTGGTATATCAGCCATAAAAAAAGAATGAAATCTTGCCATTTGCAGGAACATGGATGGATAGAGGGTATAATGCTAAGTGAAATAAGTCAGTCAGAGAAAGACAAATATCGTATGATTTCACTCATATGTACAATTTAAGAAACAAAACAAAGAAAAAGAGACAAACTGAAAAAGAGACTCTTAACTATAGAGAAAAACCGAAGGTTACCAGAGGGGAAAAGGGGATGGGTGAAATAGATAAAGGGGATTAAAGAATACACTTATCATGATGAACACTGAATAATACAGAGAATTGCTGAATCACTATATTGTACACCTGAAAGTAATGTAACACTGTACGTTAACTATACTGGAATTTTTAAAAATATATTTTAATGGATTCTGTTTTAAAAATCAAAGCCAAGGGATGCCTAGGTGGCTCAGGTGGTCAAGCTATTGCCTTCAGCTCAGGTTGTGATCCTGGGGTCCTGGGATGGTGCCCCACCTCTTGGCTCCCTGCTCAGCGGGGAGTCTGCTTCTCCCTCTGCCTCTGTCCCTCCCCTCTGCTCATGCACTAGCTCTCTCTCTCTCTCTTTCAAATAAATAAATAAAATCTTTAAAAAAATAAAAAAGCCAGCACACACACAAAGAAAAATCCCAAACATCAACCTTTTAAATATAGACAGCGTCAGTATTGTTGATTTTTCCTTTTGTACCAGGCTCCACTGTGGCTCGGAGCAGCACTGCGAACATACACCAATATAGTCACTTGCCTTTTACAATCCAGAGAGGAAGGACAAAGTAGGTAAGAAACTTAAGTCACATACTAGAAGCAAGAACCTTCCAATAATAAGTTAAAACCTAAACAAAGGCAACATAAGATCTAAAAAGTAGTAACTTTAAAACCTATTTCAGTTTGAAAACCTGTTAGGGCAAACTGCTATTCTTATTTACTAAGGACAAACATTTTGCTTTTATAGACAAAAAACCAAATATTTATAAAATACAAAATAAATCTTTTTAAGGCTTACTATCCTAATGCTTCCATGTGACTTTAATTCCATTTTTATCCCCAGAAACCTCACTCATTGTACAAAATGATTAAATTGTACTCTTAAGTTTCTCCACAGACCATTCTGCCTCAATGACATTGCCAAATGTTCTAGAAATGACCTTTTTCTTCCAGTTACATTTTTAAATTAAATCTCTATTTTATCCATCTATAAGGTTTTTGTTTTTACTTTTTGATAAAAGAAACGACTTTTTTTTTAAGATTTTATTTATTCATTTGACAGAGCTCACGCACAAGCAAGGGGAGTGGCAGGCAGAGGGAGAGGGAGAAGCAGGCTCCCCACCAAGCAGGGAGCCCGATGTGGGACTCGATCCCAGGACCCCGGGACCATGACCTGAGCCGAAAGCAGCCGCTTAACTGGCTGAGCCACCCAGGTGCCCCAGAAACTTGATTTTTTTTAAAAAATAACTTTAATATATCCCTACAGTAATTCCAGAGAGGTAAAGTTATTCCCACTAAAAGGCAGAAGTAATGATGTTAAAGCAAATCTCCAGCCTATTTCATTTCAAAAAAAAAAAAAAATTGCAATACAGATTTTGAATTATCTTTTTCACTTTTAAACAGACTGGAAACTGATTCATCTGTAGAAATAGTACCCCATCACTGTGACAAATGACAACACTCTCTATTAAGATAATCACCACTATCAGTAGGCCTAGGAATAACAACTGTAATTTTTTAATTTCAAAAACATAAAGAAATACACTGTATTCATGTAAATAAGTATATCTTCAACAAATGTACAGATTAACTTTTCATTACAAATTTGCTATTACATATCAGATACATTTTCAACATATAAATATTTAATGATAATTTTAAATTGTATAATTTTTCCTTGATTTTTATGGGAACCGAGAAACAATTTAATTGATACTTGCCAAGAAAAGAATTTAAAAATACATATGTAGATCACTGTAACTTTTAAGAAAGCAGTAAATCCATCAGAAGCAGCTTGGTGTAATAGAAAAAGTCCTAGACTGGGAGGCTACTGAATTCAAAGTCTGCCACTTTCTTATCTAGGTTATACCCAGGGAGGCAATTCACTACTACAGGATTCAGGTCCCTTATCTGTAAAAAGACAAAGATAAATAAGACAAGGACACGGTTCCTCTGAGGTCCCTCAAGGACCAACAACAGGGTGTCCAAGAGCTCTAAGGCTTAAGCCCTACTCTCAATTCATTTACTTCTTAAAGAAAGGCCTGTGTTATTTATCCTATCTTTAGATACTGAGGTTTTACACAAGATTAATTGAAAAAAAGATGAAGCCGCTTTTTTTAAAAAAAGTTCAAAAACTACTAGATTACAAGTCCTCCAAGATGCCTTCTAAGGCTAACACACAATGATTTTCTATATTGGAGTAAAGAAAGTACAGCCACAGGAAGATCCTTAAAGTACTTAGTTAACAGCCAAAGGTTCTATTTTGTTTCGATTTTTAAAGATTTTATTTATTTATTTGACAGAGAGAAAGAGCACAAGCAGGGCGAGAGCAGCAGAGGGAGAGAGGGAAGCCAGCTCCCTGCTGAGCAGGGAGCCTGATGAAGGGCTCGATCCCAGGACCCTGGGATCACGACCTGAGCTGAAGGCAGACACTTAACCGACTGAGCCACCCAGGCGCCCCAACAACCAGAGGTTTTTACAGTCCTGGTAGTTGTTGAAGAGAACTGAAGGAAGGAGAAAGCAACTCCAGAATCTAAAGCAAAAGTAGTAGACAAGAATGAGAAGAGCTGGAATAAGCTCAGCAGCTGCACACTGTTGCAAAGGGAAATCAACATGACAGTACTTAAACTTATACAACAGGTACAGGCAAATGTTGGCTGGTATATCAAGATGACAGATGCCATAATACATGTTTTTTCACATGTTCCAGTGGAATATAACCAATCAACTAGTTACCAAGTGTCCGTGTGCAATCTAGTTAACTTTGTTTTAGAATGCTAGACCTATTAAATCTTTAGTTTACATTTATTTTTATTTTTAAAAAAGAGGGACGCAGTATTGACCAAAGAATCCTCTATGGCCCAGTGCTTATTATGTTTATTAATTAGCAACTGAATACAGATGTTTTATAAGTGCTCTAGGAGAAAAGGTTCTCTAAGAATTGATTCGATGGTGGAGTATTTCTGAAAGAATAAATGTGCAAGAAGAGTAAATTCAGGAATATTCAAGAAAAAAAGGGTAAGGGAGGAGATTTGCCCTACCACTGAGTACAATATATTAGGAAGGAAACACATGCAAAAATAGGAGCAATGCAGTAATGAACAGGGCAATGAACTAGAGCTTGAAGAATGAGAATTAGAATCAGGAGGAAAAGATGTATTATTCAATAAATGGACAAATGGCTAGCCATTTGGGATAAAAAAAAAAATTTAGCAATCTCCAACATAAAGGCTGATATGCTTGCAGGAAAGATGTTAACAAATATAGCCAAAGACATAGTTTCCTTAATGGCAGATGATACTGAAATGTGTTTGAAAATAACAGGGCCACACAAAACAGAATTCAGGGCAGCATGAATGGAGGCTTCCCAGGTCAGCCACACTCCCAGAAGAACATACAGATGCCTATGTGAGAAAAGGATAGGGTTCTCCTCGTGAGAGAAGGATGCATCTTCCTTCCTCTTCTTGGAGGAATGTGTGCCCCTCCTGGACTCTCCTGACTGTTCTGGAAACTCTGGCCAAATACCAAGTCTAAGTAACTTGTTCAAAAGGCTCTAGGATTTTCTTCAATGTTTACTACAGGACAAGGCAAACTGCAGGTCAATTTCCCAGGCTTCCCAGAAATGTGACTATCCCCTGGCAGGACCAGGGTCCAGCCTACCTATTCCCACCTCACTCCTCATACATATGAGGTAACTTCCAGCCAAACCAAAGACTTAAATATAAGAATACTGGCGATAACAGTCCTAATGTAAGCAAAACCAAACAAAACAAAGCTCTGAGAAAAGCATGAATAACATCACATTTGACAAAATGGGATAAGGGTATGAAGATAATTCAAAGGGGGCAAAATATAATTGCCAGGGAGAGAGAGCACACATGAACATGCAAAAGAGACGAAAAAGACACCACAATTCCAAATTAATTAAATAAATGCATTCCCAAACCCTCCCTCCAAAAAGAGGGAGAAATCAATTTAACAACATTCTAGGACACAAACATGTTACCCACAAGGCACATGTTACCGGCCTATCTCTGGTGCATAGCCCACATTACACAGAGAATTAGCAAGCCAGCAGGGATGAACTATATGCTTATGATTTGCACTGTGTAAATGTCTGCGGTCAGGTATCACTCTAATAAGGCAGACTCTGAATCAAGAAGTTAAATGTACTTAATTATATAATTTTGAGTCATTCAAATTTAATTCCATTAAATGTATGAGATAAAATTAGAGCACCATAAAGGGTTACTGACAAGAAGGAAAGGAAAAAAGGTCTATGCATTTTTAAGTCCCAGCTAAAACTGACAAGCCAAATGTGAGACCTTCTTAAAACCTGAGGTAGTGATGAACTAGATTCTATGTATACCATAAGGATTTTTTTAAAAAGGAATATCAATTATATATAACAAAAAGACAGCATAAGCATAAAACAAATACCAAGGGAACAATAAATAAGGAAAAGCAGTAGCCATCACGATTATAAAAGGATTTAAAAAGTGTATTTAGTTAACATTGCCAGCAGATGGCACTACACTCAAGCCAGAATGCTTTTTTTTTTTTGATGCTCTCTCTTTAAGGGAAGTTAGACAAAAATGATTTGATTATAAAATGGAAAGATTTAGAATCAATTTTTTCAGTAAGCAACCGGTCCCATATATTACATATTCAGCTGCAGTTCCAGATCTCTGCCTGACAGTACATGATTGCTGCTTCTAAAAGAGTCCAACCTGACTCACAGGTCCTCATACTGGAGTAATACCACCACCGCCTCGATCCAAACTATCAAATTAATCTTGTTAGCTTCCAGCAAATTTTAGAGTAGGAAAGTGTTCATCATCACCTTCTAGCTTCTTTAAAAACTGGTTTCCACTTCATTTCCTTCTAGGATTAATCCACACATATACAGATATTTGTAACAATATACATAAATTTGGCATACATTTTTTTCTTTCCACAGGCATTTGATGAACAAATGCCTATATGTACATTTTTCTCTCTCTCCTATCTCCTTAAAAATAAACTTTATTTTTAGGATTTTTATTTAGGATAGTATAAGATTTACAAAAACAATTCAGAGTTCCCATATTCTGCACACCCAGTTTCCTCTAGCATTAAAATCCATCATTAGTACCGCATATTTGTTGCAATTAATGAACTAATACTAATACATTATTATTAACTGAAGTTTATACTTTATTCACATTTCCTTAGTTTTTACATAATATCCTTTTTCTGTTCCAGGACCCCATCTATGACATCACACTACACTTAAGTTGTCATGGCTTCCTAAGCTTCTCTTGGCTATAACAATTTCTCAGACAGCCCCTTGTTTTTAATGACCTTGACAGTTTTTTGAAGAGAGGTAGTCAGGTATTTTGCAGAATGACCCTCAATTGGGATTTGTCTGATTTTTTTTCATTATTAGTCTAGAGTTATGTGTTTTTAGGAGAAAGTGTTGTTTTCTAATTTAACCTAATTTTTAAAATTTCTTTGAACACTGCTATAACAATCTTTATTCATCCAAATATCTTCATGTAGTCTGTAATCATAGTACTCATTTTATATTCTTCCATTTTACATTTCTTCATACCATTATAGGTAGTTTTTATAAGTAATGCTTTGAACCACTGCAAAATATTTAATTAAACATTTCCCAATCACTGAAAATTTAGGTTATTCTTACATTTCCTAACTAAACTCAGATGTTATTTCTTAGGCATTCCATTCTTTGTCTTCTAACAACCTCTTCACCAATGAACATAAACTATGACAAGTCAAGAAGCCTATCTTAAATCATTTGTGCACTCCCAGTGCTTAGCACAAACAGAGCCTGGCATAGTATCTAGTGCCCTTAAAGGAAATTACAGAACAAATGGATGGATTTTCCCCACTACTAAAAAATACTACCTTTAACTCATTTTTCCTCTTTAACTGGAGTAAACTTCCTAAAGAGGAATTCTTAAAGAGGATGAGTATTTTATGGTTCTTGATACAATATGTAAATTGTTTTGCAAAAGGATTATGCTATAATCCCACCAGCATCGTATAATTAACCATTTCTCCATAAATTTGCTAGAACTACTCTTATTTTCATTGAATTCTTCCCCTAATTTAAGTAAAGTAAACAATACTTGATGTATTATTTAATACTGTGTGCCTGGATGGCTCAGTCGGTTAAGCATCTGCCTTAGGCTCGGGTCATGATTGGGTCCTGGGATGGAGCCCCATGTCAGGCTTCTTGCTCAGCAGGGAGTCTGCTTGTCCCTCTGCCTCTGCCCCTCCCACTCTCTCCAGACACCACCCCCCACCCCCCCAACCCTGCTCATACACCTAATCGCTTTCACTCTCTCAAATAAATAAAATCTTTAAAAAAAAATACTTGATATTTTAACCCTCAATATATTTTCCTATTCTATGTCATCTTTTGAGAACTGCCTATTCTTATCCTTTGGCCATTTTATTCTTTGAGGCCTGAAATTTGTTTAATAGATTTGAATCAGATTTTCACATATTGAGAAGGTTAGATATTAACCTTTTTCATACTGATCTAAACACTTCTGTTGTATTTTTTAGTTGTTATTTATCCTTTCAATATATTTCAAGAATTATACTTTTTATACTCACAATCTTTTTCTTGGGCCTTTTGGCCTTGGGCCTTTTACATTTAAATGCTACTGTAATCATTTAATGCTACCCATTAAATATTTCCAGTTCTCTTCCCAAGCACATAGCAGGATTATACACCATGCCCTTTGAAAGTTAAGTGAGTCCAAGTGACTTTTTTTTTTAACTAATGTAATATGAATAAAACAGACATGTTGCTTTCAGAGAATAGGTTTTAAGAGCCAGTATGCAATTCCTCATTCTCTTTCCCTCTACCATGGAAAATGGCAATATTCCAGAAAGTAATCAGTCTAAGTCCCAAAGCAGCCACTATCCAACCCACAATGCATGTGTACTGCACACTGACATGTAAGCCACTAAGACTTTAGTGTGGCTACTGCAGAAAAACCTAGCTTAATCTGACTAATACAACTCCGAGAATTATTTTGGTAAAGAGTATGCAATGGAGAGCTACATAAAGCATTTTCATTGTATTTTGGAGCTTGATATCCAGGATAACCTCCACATCTCAAGACCTTTAATGTAATAACTAGTATACAGGAGTACTGCTAATGTTCAAATTTATCTTGTATCTGGACACATGGTTAAAAATATTATTTTGTTTTTTGATGATTTCTTTGAGTAGCCTAAGAATACAAGTATTCCAAACATTTACTCCTCCAAGTAAATGTGGTATTTCACTTCCATGGCATATGATATTGGCAAAAACATCAAATGCAATATTGGGGAAAAAATGATGACAGTACATCCTTATTTCCTTACCTTTTCTTTCCATTTTAAAAATGCAATGCCTTTATTGTTTCTCAATTATATATAAAGTTGTTAAATAGTATTCAAATACATTCCAGAGAATGAGTAACATTGTACTTGGATATAAATACCCAGCCAACCACCACACCCTTTCACTATAAAATATGTCCAATTTCATATTTCACTTGAGATTAACAATCAGTTTTACCCTCCAACTATAGGATTCTGACTAGCCTTCTTTTACTATTATCTCCTACTTGGCCTGAAAATCTTATGGAAGTCTCTCTCCACCTCTCTGCTTCCTGACCTTCACACACAGCCAACTCTTCTTAACCAGCAGCCCAAGTTCAAGTGCTGGCCACTTTACCAACTTGGCCCCAAAAAGCTAGGGCAGACACAAAATGTCTCATCTGTGGCAAATCTGAGGAAGTACCTTTGAAGCACTCTAAGTTTTGTTTTTTAAATGTATGAGTCAAGTGCACGTGTACTGTAAGTTTTAAATTTAATTACCAAATTGCAAATATGATGTCAAAGAAACAGTGAAAATCCTAAAAGAAGAAAGGCAAAAATTCCATCTTCAATTGAGAATAAAGGCATTTATTAGGCATCCAGTTCAGTAGGCAACAGATAATCAGGGAGTTCTGAGCAAGGAAATTACAGATATCTAATGATGTTTTTCCTCCTCACCATCTCCACAATATATTCTTCCACCTTCCTGTATAATTTATTAAAAGGCATTTCTAACTAGCAAAATGTTTACATTAAATCGCATTCAAGCCCCCAAAATTTCAGGTGCAATTAATTAGCTACCGAGTCTTACTACTTCTTTTCTCAAAACAAATCCATCACTTCATTTTTGTCTTGCCTCTACAATATCTTCTCAAATGGTCTATCCACCTTGCTCTTCCAATCACTCCCCTGCTTAAAATCCTTATAATCCTGTAAATAGGGTTAAGCGGTAACATTTCAGTAAGCATGCAAAATTGCATGAACTGGCCCCAACTTACTTTTTCCAGCTTTAGTACCCACCTTCTAAGCATCTTAAATGTTTATGTATAACAGCCATCCCAAGAAGTCTTGTATATTAAAAACCTCAGGGTCCTTTCACTCATGTTAGCTATTCCACTCAGAAGGCACACCCCATCTCAGATCTGGCAAACTTTTACAAATCCTTCAATTCACAATTCAAATATCACCACAGCCTTCCTCGTTTCCCTCAGGAAGAGTAGGCAATCCAGTTTTCTGTGTTCCCAATGCTCTGCAAACAAATAATTACAGTACTGCGTGATGATGTATTAGTTTCCCACTACAACTATAAGTTACCACAAACTTAGTGGCTTAAAACAACACAAATATATTATCTTATAGTTCTGGAGGTCAGAAGTCCAAAATCAAACATCAGTATCAGAAGGTGTCAGCAGGGCCACACTCCCTCAGGAGGTACTAGGGGAGAAGCCATTCTTTGCCTCTTCCAGCTCTGGTAGCTTCCAGCATTCCTTGGCTTGTGGCAACATCACTCCAATATTCCAGGCCCACATCTCCAAATCTCTCCAGTCGGCTTCATATAACCTTCTGTGCATGTGTGTTCAAATCTCCCTCTGCCTCCCTCTTATAAGGACACATATGATTGTAATTAGAGTCCACCTGGCTATCCAAGATAACCTCCCCATCTCAACACCCTTAATTTAATTGTCCCTGCAAAGACTTTTTTCCATTAATAATGTAACAAAGGTTCCAGGGATTAAGATTTGATCTTTGGGGGGCCATCATTCTGCCTACCACAGGACAGGAATAAAGATAGAAAAATGAGAAGTAAAGAGGCAAGTTCATACTATATAAGCTGGTGCTGTCTGTAGTTTCCTCTTGGCTATCAAATACCCTCAATCATTGGTAATAATGTGGCTCTTTTCTGTGGAGCATTCTGAGAATTCTGAAATTCACCTCATGGAGATAAACAATAACTCTTTCCTTGACCAAACTTTGGTCAGAGTCCTCTGAAGTCTCTTCTCAACTAGGCCTCGACCTTGTCCTCCCATATCCTTACTGGGACTGCACAGTCCAGCTTTAGCAGCTCAGAGAGAAATTCCCATCCTTGATTTCTGATCATCCTGACCTGCTTTCAGCAAGAGTCCTATTAAGTCAGTTCAGCAAGAATCCCCCTGTCCTTGATGTCTCCTCTTAGTATTTCTATCCACTGACCCCCTCATTCTGCTTATTGGCTATAAGTCCCCAGTTGTACTTGCTATATTCAGCACTGAGCCCAGTTCTATTCTTAGGGGCTTCTTCTCCCCCTATTGCAATGGTTCCTGAATAAAATTAATTTTTACCACTTTAACTACTGTCCAGCTCTGGTTTTCTTTGACAGAATCTCTGTAACATCCTCAGCTGTAGAAGAGGCGTTCTCCAGCTCACTTCTAAAAACTCCTCCTCAGCTCTTATGCTACTGGTATAACCCTGGAGTTGCTTATACTAACCAGGTAACTATCTTTTGGTAAGTTTCTTTCATGATGGCTCTAGCCTAACTAGCCTCTAAAGTGTTCACCTGGTCCAAAGGAAACAACTCAACATCACTACATAAACAGAGGAAGCCCTCTCTTCTGGCTTTTCCACGATAGGACTATTTTATGTATCCCTTACCTTTATGCTTCCCAAGGAAAGCAGCAGCAGCCCCCAGTCTCTGGGCCTTCAATAACTGCAGGCGACCCAAATCACACTTTTCCATGAATTCTCTAATACTCCACTAAGCATCCCAGCAGGCATCCAGCCATAGACACATTTTCCCTCCTGAAAAGTCCCCCAGTCTTTCAAAGAAATTGTTTGCAACCCACATAGAGGACAATATAAACACTACAGCATTCCCTTTTGGATTAATAACCCTTCAAAGAGCCCTTCCTCTCAATTAAGTCTCCTTTATTTTGTATAAGCTGGAGGTAACAGAGTTTCAGAACAAATCATGGCCACTTCCCAGCAAGTTCAGCATCTCTGTTTACACCACAGGGATCCTTTGTCAGCTACTGTCCTCAGCTTTGAGCTCCTGGAAAAATGCTTAGATGACACAAAAAGGTCCCACTTAATCCTGTTATACACAAGTATGTCATAAATTACTTCTTTCTTACCTAGTATTTTTCACTTAACGTTATGTTTCTGAGATTCTTCTGTGCTGATACATGTAGTTCAATACAACTACTAGATGGTACTCTGTTATATGAATAAACCACATCCAGTTTCCTACTGAGACTTTTTGCTACTATAAACCATACTACAATGAACACTCATACAGATCTCACCTGTAAAAGTTTCTCTAGGGTAAGCACCTAGTAATAGAACTTTTGGATAAAAAGATTTTAGTATCTTCAATTTCCCTACCATTAAATTGCTTTCTAAGATGGTAGTACCAATTTAAACTCTCACTATTAATGTTTGAGTTTTCCTTTCACTATATTTAGATTTACCAGACTTAATTTTGAGGAAATATGATGGGTACCAAATTACACCTTGTTTTAATCTGCATTTCCCTGAAGCAAAGAAAATTTATCCAGGAGAAATCAACTCTATCAATGCTGATGAAAACTCAAGAAGGATAAGGACCACATGCTGACCACTGGATTTAGCAATCTAGATGCTGCTTTACTTTGACAAGGTGGGGCACATGCCAGGCTGGATTGATTAAAGAAAAGATGGGAAGGAAAGGAACTGGGAACAGCAAATATAAGTAACTCTTCTGAGGAGTTTTGCTATAAAGAAGAGCAAAGAAATAGGGCAGAAGACAGAAGGTAAGTGGGATCAAAGAAAATATGGTTTGATTTGGGGATTTTTTTTTTTTTTAGGATGGGAGCAATGATCGTTAGTAGATATAATCTGATAAAGCCAAAAACTGACGATGGAGGAGTGTGAGAACCGCTGGAGAGATGCCATAAGTCAGCCTGAGAGAACAGAAATTAGTGTAACCAAACATATACAGAACTTTTATGTTGAAAACCACAAAACACTGATGAAAGACATCAAAGAAGATCTAAACAAACAGAGAGACATACCATATTCGTGGATTGGAAGACTTAATATGGTAAAGATGTCAATTCTCCCCATACTAATATATAAGCTTAACGCAATTCCTATCAAAATCCTAGCAAGATTTTTTGTAGATATAGACAAGATTATTTTAAAATTTATATGGGAAGGCAAATAAAGTAGCTAAAATAATTTTTTAAAAAATGAATAAAGAAAGCGGGGGTACTCAATTTCAAGACCTATTATATAGCTACAGTAATCAAGATGGTATAGTACTGGCTGAGGGACAGACACATAGATCAATGAAGCAGAACACAGAACCCAGAAATAATCACACACAAATATGCTCAACTGATCTCTGACAATGTAAAAGCAATTCAATGGCGGAAAGATAAGCTTTTCAACAAATGGTACTGAAGCCGCTAGACATTTACAGGCCACAAAAAGCCCAAAACACAAAAAACCTCAACCTAATTCTCACACTTTATGCAAAAAATAACTGATCCTGAACTTCAGTGTTACCTGTAAAACTATAACTGTAAAAAAGAAAAAGAAAATCTTTGAGATCTATGGCTAGGGAAGGAGAATCTTAAGACTTAAAAAAATACAGCCCATAAAAGTAAAAAGTTATAAACTGGACCTCATCAAACTTTAAACTTATGCCATGAGAAAGATCCTATTGAGGCTGAAAAGACAAGGTGATAGACTGGGAGAAAATATCTGCAAGCCAAGACAAAGAACTAGTGTCTAGGATATATTAAAAACTCAACAGTAAAATAAAGAATCAATTGAAAAAAAAAGGGGGCAAAAGGCATTGTTATGGGCTGAATTGTGTCCCCCAAAATCCATTTGTTGAAGCCAAGATGCCAGTACCTCAGAATGTTACTGTATTGGGAACTAAGCCCTTTAAAGGGGGAATTAAATTTAAATGAGGTCACCAGGGTGAGCCCCAATCCAATCTGACTGGTGTCCTTAAAGGAAAAGGATATCTGGACACAGACACCAGGGGCACCGTGAGCACAGAAAAAAAACCATGTGAGGACACAGCAAGAGGGCAGCCATTTATAAGCCAAAGAGTGGGACCTCAAAAGAAACCAAACCGGCTAATACCTTGATCTTGGACTTCCATCCTCCAGAACAATGAAAAAATAAATTTCCATTACTTAAGCCACCTTGTATGTGGTATTTCTATGCTCTAGCAAACTAATACAAAGAGACATTTCACCCAAGAGGATATAAAGATGGCAAATAAGCACATGAAAACATAGTATCATTAGCCATTAGGGAAATACAAATCAATACCACAATGGCTTATCATCATCTACTATTCAAATGGGCTAAAATCAAAAAGTATCAATACCAAATGCTGGTGAAAATGCAGAGATCAGATTACTCATACACTGCTGATTGAAATGTAAAATGTACAGCCACTCTGGAAAACAACTTGACAGTTTCTTGAGAACACTGACATACAACTACCATATAACCCAGTAATTGCGCTCCTGGGCATTTATCCCAGAGAAATGAAATCTTTTTTCTTAAGATTTATTATTTTAGAGAGAGACAAAACATGTGCATGGGGAGGAGGGGCAGAAGGAGAGGGAGAGAATCTTAAGGAGACTCCATGCCCAGGGCAGAGCCCAACTCGGGGCTCAATCTCAAGACCCTGAGATCACGACCTGAGCTGAAATCCAGAGTCAGACACTTAACTGACTGGACCACCCAGGTGCCCCATGAAAACTTATTTTTACTTTACCTGTACACAAATGGTTAAAGAAACTTCATTTATAATAACCAAAACCGGAAACAATCCAGATATCCTTCAACAGGTAAATGGTTAAGCAAACGGTAGTATATCCATATACCACCCAGTAATAAAAAGGAACAAACTAATGACTGACTGCTACAACCAGATGAATCCCCAGAGAATTATGCTGATTGAAAAACGCCAAACCCATAAGGTTACATACCACGATGATTCCATTTAAATAACATTCATAACATTAGAAAACTATAGAAATGGATAACAGATTAGCATGGTATACAAGGGCAATATGAAGGATCTCTGTGATATGAAATGATCCATATCTTTACTGATTCAATATCAATCTACTGGTTGTGTTATTATACTATAATTTTGCAAGGTGTTGCCACTGGAGGAACCTGGGTAAAGGGTACACAAGATCTCTTTGTACTTTTTCTTACAACTGCATGTGAATCTAAACTACCTCAAAATCAAAAGTTTAACTTAAAAATTATCAACTTAAAAATGTTAATTTGTACAATTTATCATAAATAAAATATGCCTTAACAAAAAGAGCTATGCAGTAGAAAATATTTTTAAAAGGCATACACATTTTTAAAAAGCCATCCAGATCAGTGTTGTCCAACAGAACTTTCTGCAATCAGATATATTCTACATTTCTATGCTGTCTCAAACAGTAGTCACTAGGCACACATAGCTAATAAACACTTGAAACTTGACTAGTGTGACTGAAAAGCTGAATTTTCTATTATATTCACTTTAATTAATTTACATCTAAATTGCCACATGTCACTGGTGGTGGCTACCACATTAAACAAGACAGGTCTAGACATTACAAATAATGGGAAAGAAAATTATATGCTACAATGGAACTACATCCAAAGTATATTCAGAAAAAATGCATTGGTTATATACTTTTACCTTCTACTATATAACCTTCTGTATTCCTTAAATATTTGACAATAATCATGTGTCACTTTTTTTAAAAGCCAAAAAACCCATACTCCAAACTAAATTTCTGATACCTTAAAAATTCATATATACTATTCAACAACATAGAGCAAATCAGATGTTAGGATAAGAGTTCAGAAAGTTTTTCTTTGGTCTGCTATGTTATGGTTCCAGATTCTAGTTTGTCGAAGTTTTTTTCCCCAAGGATAGTCTTTCTTGGATTTGGTTACATTCAATTATCCACAGAAAAAAAGAAGAAAAATAATGATAAAACAAGTTTAAATAATGGAAACTTATGAAATCAACTCAACTAACTTCTTACATAAACAGCTGAAAGATCTTGGATATTCACGAGCATTCAATCAGAAAGCAAAATTCCATTAGAAAGAATGTCTATAGTTTATTAATGATCATAGTTGCAGAATTACAAGTACAGAGTAGTGAATACTTATAATTACAGCAAAGGATGATAATACAAGCAACAGTGGGACTCTTCAAAAAGGTTTAGGTTTAAACCCAAGGTGCCTAGACTCAAGCCAGCAACACTTGTCCTCTCATCAGCTATTCCACAGATTTAATACTAAGAATATTTATCTACAACCCCTCAAACCCCTCCCCCTTGATCACACCTAGGGTTATTTCATTTCCTTTCAAGGAATTTTATTAATGAAAACATACTTTACCTTATACGTTCAGAATAAGCAGGGGAAAGAAAAAACAGAATAAATGGAATAAACAAAAATTTTGAAGAAGAGTGTTTTTAAGAAAATCCAGTTTTAGGATTTCAAGTCAAATGATAACTCAAAGAAGTGGACTTAGAGCAACTGCCAAAATTGAGTCCTCCCCAACACCTTTAACAAAAGCTGAGAGTAATTCTGACAGAGCTTTTCAATTATATAGTCAAAAATAATTTGTGTTTTGACCTATTAAATTATATGGCAGAATATATATAAGGATTATGGGTTTGGAGTCAGAGAGAGAGTTTAGGTTAATATAAGCTGCCAACTACTAATGACATGAACCCAAATAAATTACTTCACCCCTCTGACTGCTTCCTAATCTGTAAACAGTTCAATAATACCTGCTTTGCAGAACTGTAAAAAGTAAATGAGCAGAATACTGAAATAACCAAAATGTCCTTCAGTAGGTGAATGAATAAACTATGGTGCACCCACACAATGGAACATTATTCAGCATTAAAAAGATGAGCTGTTGAGTCATGAAAAAACATGGAAGAAGCTTAAATGCATATTGCTAAGAAGCCAATCTGAAAAGGCTACATACTATATGATTCCAATTACATGACATTATGGTAAAGGCAAAACTATGGAAACAGTAAAAAGATCAGTAGTTGCCAGAATTAACAGGGAGGGAGGGATGAATATAGACGGAGCACAGAGGATTTTTAGGGCAGTGAAACTATTCTGTACACTACTGTAACAATGGATATATGTCATTATACATTTGTCAAAACCCAAAGAATATATACCAAAAGTGAACCCTAAAGTAATGTATGAACTTTGGGTGATAATGATTTTGTAACTCTGATGCAGGGGAGGGTGGTGCAGGTGTGGGGACAACAAGTATATGGGAAATCTTTATACTTTCTGCTCAGTTTTGCTGTGAACTCAAAACTGATCTAAAAAATAGAGCCTATTAAAAAAACTTCAAGAATTTTTTAAAAAGTAAATGAGGGCATTTGCAATCACAGCTAACCAGTGCCTGGCAAATAACAGTCAATCAACTCCATGACTGTATTATCACTTTCACATCGCGCTGCACTATAAAAAAGGAGCAACTGAGTTCAAGCGGTTTAAACCTGGATTCTAATTCAGTTCTGCCAGTTACCAACAAGCAACTTATTCCCTCTGTGCCTCCATTTCCTCATTTGTAAAATAGGTATAAAAAAGTGTGAGAATTAAATGAATAAATATATATGCAAAACTGTTCAGGATAGTGACTAGCTCATAGTTAAAATTTGATAAATGTTAGCAATTACATTATCAAACCAAAGAGATAACATGAAAAGCATACAGTACAATGTCTCATACATTAAATGTCAAATCAGCTTCCTTCCTCCTCCTGTTGTAAACCTTTTCCCACATATTAAGTATGTATCAATGGAGAACAAAATGTGAGAGAGTTTTGTAAGAATCATCTCTGGAACTTTTTCAAAATATACATACCACAAATCCACATACTATAGAAACTTTAAGAGGTGTGCATGGAAATAGATGTATTCTAACAAAGTTCTCCATAAGATTCTAATACACACACACATACATTCTTAGTTCACAACCCATCTCCCACACAAATGCAGTTCTGATAAAGTTATTGAATATCAGTGACTAATGGGATTCAATGCACTGAAACATATATTTTAATATAAATTTCTTGGAGTTTCTATGTATTGTCCCAATAAGGGGCTGACAAATATAACCCACAGGTCAAATCTGGCTCACTACCTGGTTTTATATATAAAACCAGGAACACGGCACACCCAATCATTTCCATATCGTCTTTGGCTGCTCTCATACAACCACCACAGGGCTAAGTAATTGCTACAGAGACTATATGACCCACAAACTTGAAAATACTTACTATGTTGCCTTTACAGAGAGTTTCCCAACTCCTGGTCCAGATTATTCATACAGAACGCTATTCAGTAACTCTACTAGAACATTTGGCATTAAGAATGAGTTCAATGTAATTACAACATCTCTTAAAGCATGTAAAAAACTAGATGACTGGAAACAAGGCAAATAAACAGTGCTTTCAATTAAGAATATAGAGGACAGAAATAATTTTGCCTGCTAGCATTCCTTCTTTAAGGAAACTGTTCTCCCCCCAAGTCCAACCAAGAGATCTTAGCAAATTATAGGCCCTATTTCATGGTCATAAGAGTGGAAACAACCTAAATCAGGAAAATGCAGTGCCACTTCCCATCATGGAATAAGGGAAGACATGCAGTCCCTCTCTAATGGTTAGTTAAAATTTGAGATATATGGAAAAAAAAAAAGTCAGCATCCATGTCGCCACTATAGAGAAGAAAGAAGCTGCTCTACATTAGGAGAAAATAGAGCTGAAATGCAGAGATGAGACTAGATAGAAAACAGAGTCTTGGTGACATTCTCGGCTCAAGTTCCAGGTATCCTTGAGTCCAAATGCATCCCTGACATCCTAAATTAGGGTTATGTAAATCAGTAACTTCCCTTTTTTGCTCAAGTAAGTTTTAAAAGGGTTTGCAACTCAAGGATTCTAACACAACAAGCAAACTCTTCTCTTTAGCTCACGGAAGGGTTTATTTTTTTCATTTTTCATGAAAATAGGGATAGTTTTGCTCATCCCTCATTAAATCCTTCGTAAGTTAACAAATGTTAGTAATACAGAAACTTATTTTTAAAAAATTGAGAAGGGTAGGGGTGCCGGGGTGGCTCAGTTTATTATCTGCCTTCGGCTCAGGTCATGATCTCAGCGTCCTGGGATGGAGCCTCCCCACATTGGGTTCCCTGCTCAGCGGGGAGTCTGCTTTTCCCTCTCCCTCTGCGCCTCCCCACTTCATGCATGCACTCTCTCAATCAAATAAAATCTTTTTCTACGGCCATACCACCCTGAATGGGCCCGATCTCGTCAAATAAAATCTTTTAAAAAAATTTGACAAGGGTACAGTACAGTAACATCTTAATCAGTAGTTACTATTTTTCACTTGATTTTTCCTAGTATTAAAGAACTGAATTTTAAAAATATATGTTAACATATATGCAAAAATATATATATATGTTAACATATATGCAAAAAAAAAAAAAAAACCACACTTCAGGTACATTTATCCCCCTCATCTCCATCTCCTCAATAATAATCATTGATAATCAGAAAGACAAGCTTAAGACATAATATTGTGATTTATCAAAGATTCTATCATATTTAGTGCTTATTAACCCTAGAAAATGCAATAATCATATGACAAATTTTCACCAACAATTAAAACAAAAGCAAAAAATAATATCCCTTTATAACTCAGGAAATTAAGTTCTTTGCAATATCTCCTTTACTGAAAGCTGTAGTTTCACCACACTTTCAAATTAGCTGCCTGTGTAGTTCTATTTTAAGGATATTTTAATAGAAGATATTATCCTACCACTGGAAAATTATTATATCGGATGAAAATTTTATTTGTATATTTTATAAATACGATATCACCTTGAATCAATTTTTCAAACTCCAAAGTTCAAAGTATTTGATATTTAATTTTAAATTACCTTTCTGTACTAGAATCTAATTACAAAATAATACAAGAGTTAGATGATGCTGTCAAAGAGCATTTCACATAACCCTGATATTGAAATGCTTTTTGGATTATGTGGTTGTAAGAGGTTCTGTTAAAAAGCACACTGTATCAAGATGCCTTAACTAACAAATCCTAACTACCCTAAAATAACCTTAGGATACTCTCTAAAGGAAAAGAGGTTTGCCATGGGTTTTTAATTTTTAACAAAATTTTAACAAACTCACTTCTGTCTACTGTGAGGGATCTGAAGGCCTACAGTTAATCTTTTGTCATTTTGCAATGCCTTATTTTATATTCCCCATTACTTTGTGGCCTATCAAAGTACGAAGATCATACTTAGATGTTCAATAAACTCTCCTCATAACAAAGCACACATCTTTAAGAAAATTAAAGATTATAGAAAATTAAAATCAAAATAAGAAAAAAGCTTATAATAAAGTCCTCTGCCCATATTGCTTGAGAATTACTAACTTCTTACCACAACATTAATACTAACATGTATTGTGTTACTAAGTGCCAGACTCAACTTTATATATATTATCTGACTTAACCTTGACAACAACTTCATGAGGTAGGTGCTATTATACTCCCATTTTAGTCTGGAAAATTAGGACACAGTTTAGTAACTTGCCCAGGGTCACATAGCTAGTAAGTGGCAACACTAGGATTTAAACTCAAGCAGCCACACTTTTAATCTGTATCTTCTTACATCTATCCACTCCACAGTCCATTCTTAATAAATACTTTTGAGATGATGGTCTCAAACTAAATCAAAATAATGAGCAAAATAAAACAAAGAAGTCAAAACTGTTAAGTGGCATTTCTCACAGCCAAATATAATTTTTTGGTTTACAGGTCAGTAGTTTTCAACTTTGGCTTTTGCCACAATCTATGATGTCACCAATTAGTTGCATTTTCATTTTACATCTATTGATTCAGTGGTTACCAGGCTTAAGGTACAGTATTTTTAAATCTAAATTACAACTACATGACCTATAGCATTCTTCCTGAATAAAAAAAGGTATCAGATTCTAAAGACTTCCAGAAAGACATGTTTTAAAGGGAAAGAATATGCCAGTAACCTATTAGAAGAAAAACAATTTTCAAAGGAATTTTCTATCTACTTTCTGAAAGCAAATGATTTATTTATGTGTATACATGTGTATCTCTAACTACATAATAGGGCAAATAATAGTAATGGAAAAAGGCAAAATCATTTTCACTAAAGAAAAACTTCAAAAAGATTTTATAAAATCTGATGGCAAGAGAAGTAGTAATACTTTGGCTTAACGTTTGTTTGTTTGTTTGTTCTGGTTTGGTTTTTTTTTAAGATTTTATTCATTTATTTGACAGAGAGAAACACAGCGAGAGAAGGAACACAAGCAGGGGCAGTGGTAGAGGGAGAAGCAGGCTTCCGGCCTAGCAGGGAGCCCAATGCGGGGCTCGATCCCAGCACCCCGGGATCACGACCTGAGCCGAAGGCAGACGCTTAATGACTGAGCCACCCAGGTGCCCTTGACTTAACGTTTTAAACAAAGGAAAAAAAAATGAGACATGAATATGGACAAAATTAATGTGAAGCAAAAAATGTTGCTATTTTAAAAAAGAGAAACTAGAGAAAAGGCAGTAACAGAAGTTTTGAAATTGATTAAAAAGGGAAGCAAACAAGAGATGAAAGCCCTAGATAATCTAGGCAATCCAGTTCAAAGCTCTTGAGTCAGATCTTGCTGAAACAGAGAGCCCCTATAATAATACTCTGGCAAAAGGAGGTATTGTGGCCTCATTCTATGAAAGAGCTAGGACGGCTTACTGAGGATATACTATGGCTGAAAGGGAAGAGTGGTGATAGCAAGGCAGCTGGATTGTAGACCAACATATGGTCTCTATCTCCCTGCTGAAGTCATTCTTCTAACCATTTGAGGGGACAGAAATCTGACACTGCTTACAGGCTAACCAATTCAGCACTTATTTGCTTCTGTTACGTGTTTCACAAGATGTATATATATATATTCCCAACCAGATCATTAACTTCTGGAGAGCAGAAGCTATCCTAGCCTATTTTATTTTCACCCATATAACCTAGCACAGTGCTATGCATGTAACGGATAGATGCGCAAAACTACAATCACAACATCAGAGTTTAAGAAATCTTAAGAGATCTAGCCTAGCCTCTTTCTTTTTATCTGAGATCAGGGCCTGAGCTGAGATCAAGAGTCGGACGCTTAACCAACTGAGCCACACAAGCGCCCCTAGCCTATCTCAAAAGCAAAGAAACTAAGAGTAGTTAAATGTCCAATAGCCTAAAGTCACAGAGGTAGGATTAACATCCCTAATCCCATGATAATCAGTTCATCTTTTTCCAAATAGCCTCTAATTTCTTCCATTATGATAAAATGAATAATCACCTACTTCATCAGAAAACAAAGTAAGAGCACCAGTATTCACTACATGCTAGGACTTTCAGAAGGCCAGATCTGCTTGGCAGCCTATGTGCCTTGGTCTGGGATGACTGCTTTATAAACATTATATAAACATTTATAAACATTATTTCTTTTACTTAATACAATAAATACTCTAAGAGATATTAACCCAATTTTACAAATGTAAACTGACCATGGTAACAGCAAGCGGCAGAACGCAGATTCTGTTTGTCACCAGTGGCTCTTAACCACTATCCTATACCACCTCTCGTTGAATTTAACACAAAAATCCCAAAGTCTCAAGAGTCCAGCACAGTATCTGACCCAAACAAAATAAAGAAATGTTTAAAAGACTGACTAAATGGATGGGTCATTTAATTAATTAAAAAGTATGGTTCTCTCATAGTAAATACTTCTAAAAAGCAGCTTTCACTGTTCATCTAATTACATAATCCCCTGAGAAAGGGTTTAATAGTGAGCAGTTTGCATACTAACAGAAGATTTAAAGAATGGCTAATTTCCTCATCCTACAAATAATTCATCTGTTCAACAAAGATTAAGTGAGAAACTATTTTTGTGTCACAGTGTTAAATTCGAAGATAAGTAAAATAAAACTTTTTACTACAAGATTCTATTCCATAAATTAAAACCCACACAAGTCTCTAAACTACTTACCAAAATCAAAATACATGTCGTACATCTCCCTCCTTCTTTGGTAAAGGAAAAAGAAATAACATTAACTGAACACCTACAATGTGACAGTTCTTAATCCTCAACATACAGTCTCGCTTAATCCCTTACAGCTAACTGAACTAGGCCACATCTCCATTTCTGATGAACAAATTTGGGCTTTAAAAGATTAAGTACTTGTCTCAGGTCCCTTAGCTAATTACTACAAATTACAGAATTGGAACCTAAGTCTGTCTGACCAAAAGTCTATGTTCTCTCCTAAAAGGAGTTCAAAGTATTATTTTATTTGCTCACCAAAGCATAGAATGGGTTTCTTTCCAAGGGAGACTGAAAACACTGCTTATTTTAACAACAAAAAAAGAATATATTATCACAATCCTCACAATAGCCTATTAGTTATTATCATTTCATACCATTATTATAAATGATGAAGCTAGAACTCAGAGAAGTAGCTTGCCCGAGAACATACTGCAAGGAAGCAGAACTTTACCAGATCCGCACCAGGTGTGCATGCAACAGTAACCACAAGAATAATGCAGAAAGATCTTAGCTCTTGTAATTCTAAGCTTAAGATGCAAAACATCTAAATTAATCAGACCTTGTGTTTGCTAGGTGAAAAAGAATGGTAGGGGCGTCTCCGTGGCTCAGTCGTTGGGGGTCTGTCTTCGGCTCAGGTCATGATCCCATGGTCCTAGGATTGAGCCCTGCATCGGGCTCCCTGCTCAGAGGGAAGCCTGCTTCTCCCTTTCCCACTCCCCCTGCTCATGTTCCCTCTCTGGCTGTGTCTCTCTCTGACACAAGAAAGAAAGAAAAAGAACAGTAGATATCACTTATATCAACTACCACTTTCAATGATAAGTCTATTTTCTAATAATATTCTTTAAATAGCAACCTGAAGACTGGTCTCTAAATTTCAAGCCTACAGGCCATTTTATTATTACAAGCAATATCTCTCTGGATCTGTTACCAGTTAAAATTATTCCTAAAGTACCAAATAATGTACTATTTCACAAAGCAAAGGTCTGTTAAAAGAACAATATGTTAAAAATACATAAAATCAACATTTAAGCATTTGAAACTTTCACAGGAATAGATGAATAGAAATATTCCTTAGCAATATTTTCAATGCATCATCTGAAAACTTTATTTCTTGGCATATTTTTAAGGCCTAAGTGTGAACTAAAAGAAAGGATGCATCCAATGCCAGTTCTAAAAATGGTACTACCTTGGTCACAAAAATATTTAGTTTTACTGTACAGCTGTTTCTCAGAAATCCAGAGGAGACTTTTCTACTGAGAGTGGCTCAAGCATATTCCTAAGGAACAGTCCCACCTGTTTCTAGTAAATCAAAGTGATGAATAAGAGGATGGTTGAGTATTAATACACAGCATGTTTAAGTGTGCGTTTTTATTTACATTTTACTAAATAATAAAAGCATGCCTTAACCCAAAATTCAGAAATAAGTAAAATCATTCTACTGAAAAGTAGAATGTACTTTCTAACCAGAGACTTCCATGTTTGTTCCCCCCACTACAACACAAAGGTTGTCTTCTTCCCTTAACCTCATAAAAACTACAGGAGTTCTTCAGGAAGCTTTGCCACTGCCTGATCCGCACCTAACTGTGGATCATTAAAAACTTGAATGTACCACAAATTACTTCCAGTACTGAACTAGCACTAGCTCAGCTATAAACTAATAAGAGGTAAACAAGTACAGAATGTGACTGATCCTGGAGCGGGGCACTGTTTACTTACATGGGAAGATACTCATGTTGTGATGGGAAACGTGTTGCACTGTCCTCCCCTGGCTCCAAAAAACAAACAAACAAAACAAAAAACGGTACTTTGACAAGCTAGCGTAATCGGGGGTCTATTCCCAAAAGTTCTGACCTCTCTTTAAAGCTTAAAGACAAACGCTCAAATAAGGATACAAGGTGCCCGAGGTGCTGCCTGTGGCATAACCTGGAAGGACACCACTTTATCCAAAAACTGTTCTCCCCCACAGTGATGAGCTAAATGGGAGGAACAGATACTGTCATTCACCGTAGCGAAGCAAAAGAGAAAAAATCAAAACCAGACGCGCTCCCTCCTCGCCCCCGAGAAGCTTGGAGCAGGACTAGGGGCGTTAAGTTGCGGTTCCAAACCAGTACCAGGCCCCCGTCGCCTGTGCACCCGCGAGCAGCGTGGCGACAGAGCAGAACCATCAACATCTCCACCTCTGTCCTCTAGGCACAGCCAGGGACTGCGTCCCAGAGCCCGCCCCGACCAGGCCCGCCCCGCTATCTCCACCCCGTTATCCGCTCGCAGCTGCGCTCGGGCCTGGATTTGCCTCCCCGCCCTCCCCAACTTCGGCACGTTCCACTACCCCGACACGGTTAGGCCACAGCCCTCGGCAAGTCGGGGGGGAGGGGAAAGGTCGGGACCCGAAGGGCGAGGAATGCGCTCGGTGCCGTCCCTCACCTCTGGATGGAGAAGGGGCACGCAGCCCGCTTCGGTATCGTACTCATCCGGGCCGTCCGCCATCTTGGTATTAAATCCCTCCTCCCGCTGCATGCCGGGAGAAAGCGTTTCACCCTCGCGGGGCTCGGGCGCTGCGGAGGGCACGCGCGAAGGCGAGCTCGAGCCCCGCCGGAGGCGATGCGGCCGCCTCCTCCGCCTCCTTCCCCTCCCCCCGTGCCGCCCCCCTTTGCCCCCACCCCACTCTGAGGGCGGGGGCGGGGGGGAGGGTCCCTGCGCGCGTGCGCGCGAGCCGGGCCAGCCCCGAGCGGGAGCGCGCTCTGGTGCACTGCGCTGGGCCAGACCGGCGGAAGGCTCTGGGCGTGGGCAGCGCGGCCCGGGGGCGGGCCCCGGGCACGAGGCAGATGTGCGCCGCTGTCCGCTCCAGGGAGGCGGTCAAGAGACGACGCGGTAACGCGGGAAACCTGGCGGCCCGATGGGAGCAAGACGGAGCTGCGGCACAGCGTAGCGGAGTACTGGGGGCCTCGGGCTGCCGAGGCGGCGCACGCCCACGAGCACCTTGTCCGTCTCCGAGACCCCTTGGACTCCTTCCCAGGGACCGGGGCAGAACTTTCACCCGGCTCCAGGTACAAGGCTTTGGGCTTTTAGGCTTGAATCCAGACGTGCATCTCTCCCGAAGACGACAGACGCGCCCCCGTCCTCCACACTCAAAAAGATCATCCTGCAATTTATGCCTCCGGGGGGCGCCCGGAAAAACATGGGTGAAGCTTGAGGCTTCTTCCTAGAGAAGCCTTTTTTAAATGACCCAACCTGCCATCGTTGGTCTTGAATTAACAGTAACTACATAAAAAAATTTACACCGTCAAAGCCCACACACCCCCATCTGCTACATTTTAATGCAACCCAGGAATGCAGAGCCGGAGTCATTTAAACCAAATTCGCTGAAATTCGAACCCGATAAAATGACTAAAGCCATTTTTAAACGGATATTAGGGCTCTATGATGGGGGTGGGGGGAATTCCTTCCTAGAAATGTGCTGATGTAACAATTATAGAAAACATGTATCTCTGCTTTTAGTTTTTAAGAACTGTAAATCTAAACTGCTCAGAAAAAGATGTAGGAGACATCACGAAACATGCCTATTAGAGATTCTGATACTAACCTGTTTCCTGTTAAAGCCAAATCAGCCAAGACCACCGGGAAGAAGCCTGCCATCTGATAAGGTCAGATTTATGTGTAAATCAGGAGGAAGGGCACTCCAGAGGAAGCGTGGAGACCACGGGAAAAGGGAGGATGAAGTGTCTTTTGAAAGGTTTAGGTTCCCGCCAAAGGGAGTCAGGAGGGTCTAGGGAGAGCGAGTACCAGTTCTGGATTGGACGCTGTTTTTGAGGTGGGATTAGGAAAAGCAGAGATTAACCGGGGATTGGATGCTATCATGAGGAGAGGACCGTTCACTAATTGGGTGCACCCAGTAATAAATAAAAATAGCTTAATAGCTAATAATAGCTAGCTATTAGCTACTAAAGAACTAGATATTAGCTAGAGATTAGCTATTAAATAGCTAGATAGCTAATAAATAGCCTTGGCGTCATTGGTAAGAGAGCAGTATCCCTCAGATAGGTGGATACAGCTTTTTACAGCTGCTGCGTGGCCGTGAGAAGAACAAGATTCTCTGTTAACTGCAGCCGTTGTATCTGTCTCTGTCCTCCCAGCACTGCTGCTTTTTCTTTCAGTTTGAGCTGATTTTAATTCTTTGGGTCCTAGCCCAAACGAAGAATTTTGGTTTGACTCTTTCACCCAGCTTGCAGAACTAGACAGAATTAGGGTTCTCCCTTTGGCGCTCCAAACTGCTTTTAGATGCATTTTAACATGGACAGAAGTAATTTGCACTTCAACAATTCAATTTTCATCTTGCTCCCCCTTACCCTATGTCATGCATTTACTGGAAATAGAAGCTGGGAGTAAAGAAAAGAAACAGTTGGGAGATGGGGTAAAGAAGATACTGAATTGGGGTGCCTGGGTGGCTCAGTCGGTTAAGCGTCTGCCTTTGGCTCAGGTCATGATCCCAGGGTCCTGGGATCGAGCCCCGCATCGGGCTCCCTACTCCGCAGGAAGCCTGCTTCTCCCTCCCCTACTCCCCCTGCTTGTGTTCCCTCTCTTGCTGTGTCTCTCTCTGTCAAATAAATAAATAAAATCTTAAAAAAAAAAAAAAGATACTGAATTGTGGGGGAGTGACATAGAGACAAGTATAGATAACAGGAAAGAATGTTTCACTGGTGCCCATATATTAGGAACATTGGGGTGTATGAGTTCTCAAAAAATGGAGATGTTTAGCCTTCCCAGAGATCACTGCTGTATGACTGAAAACAATAGTTATTAAATTAAGAAAGAAAGAAATCAGGAGTAAGAGCAGCCATTCTTGGGAAAATATGTTGAAGTTGAGGCTTGGGGGAGGTTCAGTATGGACCGAAATGAACCCTATAGACATAATCAGAGTCCATCTCGGTAATTGCATAGTTCTTACCTACGTGCAGAATTGAGTCAATATATTCAGGGTACTGTGAATGACAGCCAAGAAAGTAGACATGTCAATGGATAAATTGGCAAAAGAATACCATAGAACTAGGGAGGTATGCAGAATAATTGCTGAAAGAGAATAAAATACAAAGAGAAGATGGACCTTGTTAGAGAAGAATTATGAAATGGATTTAGAAGCAGACAGAGAGGACCTGGGAATTACTGTATAGATGTGGCTTCATATGTAATTTCAGAGAGTACTAGAGCTAAAGACATCATTAGAGGTCATCCAGTTCCAGTCAAACTCCAACATTTCACAAATAGGGATATGACAATTGGGGAATTTAAGAAACCTGCTTAAAGTCATAAAACTAGGTAGCAGCAGAACCACGTCTAGGAGCCTCCTAACTCTTCCCCATCTACTGTTCTTGGTTCTACCCCACATTTTTTCTGTTGCAATTATCCTCAGTGAATTATTATTTGGTCTATTTAATACTTTATTAAACGCTTGTTCTGTGAAGTGCTAGAAATAGTAACCACAACAAAGATAATTTTTAAGATACCATACAGATTATTTGACTTAGCTAAATGCTGTTCCTTAGTTATAGTCCTTTGAAATCTAATGAGATCCACTGATGGTAAGATTTTCCTATAAGCCATTTCATAAATTTCTCTATCTCACTAGAATTGTGGACTCTAGGACCAAATAAGATACTACCTACTTAAAACTGGGATGGGGCAACGTATTGTTATTTTAACACAGAAAAGCAAGCACATATAGAGCAATACTCTATAATTTTATGTTAAATGAAAGGAGAACAATATTTTTGCACTCATCTTCTGTAGGAATCACTGATGTAAATAAAATTAAGCTGGAGAATTAAAGGAAACATGGAATTTCACATGTGTGATAGTCAACTGCTAAGCCAACAATTCTCATCTCCTGGTATCCACACTTTTGGGTAGTGCCCTCCCACACTGAATAAGGCTGATATGCATAACCAATAAGATATTGCAGAAAAATTTTGTGTGACTTTGGAAGCTGGATCATCAAAGGCATTGTGGATTCTGTCTCATTTTCTCTTGGATTACCAACTCTCGGGGATGTAGCTGCCATGTCATGAAGACACTCGTGCAGCCCCTATGGAGAGGTCCACATGGCAAGGAAGTGGAGCCTCCTGCCAACAGCCGGCACTGACTTGGCAGGCATGTGAATGAGCCACCTTACTAGCAGATCCTCTAGCCCTAGTCAAGCCTTCAGATGATTGCAACACCAGCTGACATTTTTACTACAAGCTCATGAGAGACCCTGATCCAGAACCACCCACCTAAACTGCACCATGATTCCTCAACCACTAAAATTGTGTAAAATATTAAGTGTTTATTTTTTTGAGCTGCTGAATTTTGGGATAACATATATATTATATTATATATTATATTAATTATATTTATTATATTTATTATATTATATATTCTATTTATTATACAGCAGTAGTAGATAATCAGTATGTAAAGCCTGAAACCCCTGAAATCATTTACAGAGTTATGTGTTTATAAGAATAGAGCAGGATCAAAACATCCAATTTGATTTAAAAGAACTGTTCAATTTTTTCCTAAGTTTTAGTCCCTTAAAAGGAATATATAACCGACTTCGGGGGTTTGTTTGTTTTTGTTTTTTAAGTAGGCCCCACGCCCAATGTGGGGCTTGAACTCTTGACCCTGAGGTCAAGACCTGAGCTTAGATCAAGAGTCAGACTCAACCTATGAACCCACCCAGGTTCCCCTCTTGTTATTTTTGGTGGGGGAGACGGAAGTGTGGCATGCAAATTCTTCCTTTCCAGGGAATGTTTAAAAAGTGAGCTGGTCACATCCCTAAAGAGAATGGAATCAGTTCTAGTAACTTGGGGTCAGCCTTCAAGGACCGTCAATGTGAAAGATAATGGAACTTTGTGTTGAAAAATAATGATTTGAAATAACAATGTATATTTTGAAGGGGGAACAAGGAGAAAGAATTGTCCAGGTAGCAAAAGTATGGAGTGCTAGATCTGAATTTGTCTAAGAAAATATCCTGCTGCCAGGAAATGGGGAATTGTGGGGAGTGAGTGCACTCATAGAAGAAGGGAAGAGTCCCCTGTGAAGGCATGTTGAATGCCCAGGAGCCTCATAGATCAGAGCCCTTTGCAACAGCCATTCTGTACATGGAAGCGAATTTTTCTTGTTAGGCACCAGGGCTCCACCATTTTACTACTCCTTAGGAATAACAAGGTATGGCCATGCCAGGCAGTGCCACTAAGTTTTATTTTACTCTGTCTTTTGACCCTCCACCCTCTGCAATGTTCCTGGGCACCTCTAAGCCCAAAAAGATCACATGAGCACCTGCCATTGGGGAGATAGGAAGAGTAAGAAAGGCTCAAGTGAACAAGCTTGAGACTAAGACAGTGATCAATGAAAGCCCTTACATGGATATGCACATTTTTCTTTCTGGGGAGAGAATCTATAGCTTTCATCAGATTTTCAAGTGGGTGTATGATCCAAAAATGGTTGCTCATATCTAGGAACATTTAAAATGTGAAATCTCCATTGTTTTAGAAGTACTGCTCCCTTTTACATAAATGAAAATTTATATTGGGCATTTTTATTATATTATTATATTATTTACATGATATTAACTTACATGAGTGATTTGTAAATGACAATCTCCATGAGGACAAGAATACCAATCCTATACGTAATACTTAGCATATTGCTTTCTCAAAGTAGTTATTCCATAATTATGTTACATGAATGGATAATAAATGAAGAGAAAAAAGAAAGCATATATGATCCTTTATAGGAATAAAATTCCACATAATCTATTTCTCATAGTAGGGAAAAGATGCATTTATACCAACTTTGTTAGGATTCAAGTGTAGTATGTTTTGGTTTAAAATAGAAAATGAACCAGAGTGTACTGGTTAATCTGCATTACCCCTTCTCCCTAATACCCCCCCATCCCAATCCATTATTTGCTTTTTTCTGCCTTATGCTCTAGCAAATTGATCACCAAGGACTGCATGTCCTGCGCTATCTGGCCAAGCTGGCTGCTGTTTGGGTTTGGCTGATGGGAGGCACTGGTGTAAGAAATAGCTTGGAGTATTTCTTCCTACCGCGCCCCCTGCTTTGACAAACCATCTCTGTCAGCAGTTTCATCCCTCTGAGACTACAGTGCCTACCTGGTGGTCCCTCTTCTATAGTTTCAGGTGACAGCTCTTCTTGCTCCCTTCACCCTACCTATATCGCTGTATGTAGTACTTTCACTAACACTTCTTCCTTTGGGTCATCTGGAGGGAATTCTATTTCCTGGAAGGGCGCTGACTGATGATACACATTCTAGGTACCAGTCATTGTTCTAAATCCTTCATGCACATGATCCCATTTAATGCTCATATGAAGCCTAAGAAGTAAGTACTTCTTAGTAATAGCTCCCTTTTACAAGTAAATTGACCCTTTACAGTGAATTAATATGATGGCTACATGGAATTCTGTAGGATATCTACATATGAGGTAGTTTGCAAACAATTAATGATGCATCAACAGGCCCTGAAATAAAATATGTAGACAAAAGGTAATAAGCTGTTACGTTGATATATGCTAGTTAATTATGTTATCATGACTGGATAGAAGGATACACCTCTGTTGCCATAAAATTACCTCTTTGATCCAATGTCAAATACACTATTTATTAGCTTTTCTCTGACAATTCACCAATCCCAGAAAACTTGTCATTGACTATCTACATAGTACTTAAAATTAGTCACAACTTTAAGAGGAAATGAAGTTAATTCTTATTAAAAATACATCTTTTATGTTGCTACCATTAGGGAATGAAAGCAGTTGAGAGAAGCTTTGTGCGATAGCCCTCTGAATCCGGGGAAATATGGAAAAGTCAAAACATGTTTTTGGTGATCTTCCACATCTTTTCCACATCTCTGCCCACCCTCTGCTTGCACCCTGTATGCTGCCATATTGTTAGTGTCATTTATGTTTGTCAGAATGACTGGGGGACTACAGGACTACAGATCAAACCCATGCCAGGAACAAATTGGGTATTCTTCACGCTTTGTCTTAAAAAAAAGAATAGGGCTTTGGTTGTTGCCATGCATGAAGGAAATGGCCACAACTATGACATCCACTCTCTTGTCACCCAGATTCTAGAACAGGATACTCATGTTTCAGACATGTTTAACTTAGTAATGGAAAGGGCAACAGTTGTGCTAATAGGGCCTTGACTCACTATGCTGGACCCCTGTCAAGGCTCCTGTTTAAGAGAACATTAAAAGACGTAAACTTTTATAACAGGACTTCATTAGGATAGTATGAATGTATGGTAGCTATTGTAGAAGTAGGCTGTGACCAGGCCACACCCATAATGTCCCCCAGCATTGCTGTCCCTGACCTCTTCCCCAGGCTTCTGGCCCATCATTGGAGAGAGATATCCTGAATGATTTTTGCCTCCTATGGCTATAAGAACCAGGGACCAGAGGCTTTTCTCTCATTATCTTATGTATACCTAAGAATCAAACAGAGTTGGAAATCTAACTACAGTTGGCTCAACAGCTTTATCTCATTTAGGAAACATTTTAGTAAATCAAACACTCTTCTATCCAGATTTTCCAGGCTAGTCAGACCACCTGGGTTTGAATCCCAGTTCTACCATCTTAATTCTGTGACCTGAGAAAAGTTACATACAATGTCTGGCTATAACATGTGTACATGGTAGCCATGTCATTTCTTTTCATCTTACTCAGGCTTGGACAGTCTGACAGACATTCTGTTTGCTGTAATATGGTGTGAATGATGTTTTTACTTCCTTGCCTTCCTCTCTGAGTCCAGTTTGGCTTCCACTCAGTTTCTGTTAGCAGAGTATTTCATCTTCTGTTTACTTTTCCGTACCACAAGGAAATGGTAAGAAGGTGAGATAAGCTCTGAAAGATAAAATTTGCGTTAGAAAACTCGGGCCATACTCTCTTTGCTGAGTGTTTGTCCTAGCTGAGAATTATATCTTAATCCCATTAAAAAAAAATCTTCAGACATTAGATAATCTCCCCATTTTAGTGAATAGCGCTTTTTTAGGGTCAGACCCATAGTTCACTTTCCCCATATCACCAGCCTTTCTTTCAGCTATTTCTAGTAATGTACAGTGAGAAAATGAAAAATGTAAGGAGATCCAGTAGGTTTATTTCTCTACAAATTTGGGGATATTTGTGCTAATCTCATAATTTGGTACTTGTTTCAGAATGTTACATTTCTTTGTGTATCTGAAAGTTTTTTTATTTTTCTTGTTTTAACTTTATGCCCCTTTCATTTTTTGGTTGTTGAACTGGTGAATTTTCTAGACCTTTTTTGGGGGGAGGGGTGCAGGTATTAAGGAGAAAAAAGTCTGTTGTGCACTTTTAGTTGGCCACCTGGACTTTCAAAAAATCCCCAACCCATGAGAGTTTTTCTCCATACCCAGTCAACTTTTGATATGCTGATATAATCAGATGCTCTAGAGAATATTCCCCTATCACTGAACCTCGAGAGTCCCCTTAACTCCTCCACCCCTCATTGCTGAGGTTGGGTTCTAACTAGTTACCTCCTTGATTGCATGGTTTTTCCTACTTTCATTCTCTGAGATTAATCTCAAATTCAGCTTTTGGGATACTTGCTGTCAAACTAGTCCATCAAAAGAAGGCACTGGAAACCACAGATTTCCAAGCAAACGTACACATAATTTTGCATAAATATCAAAGGGTTCAAGACTCCCTGAGCAAGGACCCCCTGCATCCAGCTCCCAGCTCATCAGGGAGTCTACCTTGCCCTCTCCCTCTGCCCCTTCCCCCACTCTTGCTCTCTCACTCTATCTCAAATAAATAAAATCTTTAAAAAAAGAAAGAAAGAAACTGAACACTGGTTCTGGCTTTACAGCTAATTAACTGGATGATTTTTGTCACTTTAATTTCTCAGCCTCAGTTTTGTCATCTGTAAAATGAAGGGGCTTGGAATAGGTGCTCTCTACACTCTCTTTCATCTTTATGATTCTAATGATAATACCATGCTAAACAGATGATAATTTCCTTTTAAACTGTCACAGTGAAAAGTCCACAGTGTGTGTAGTTAACCTCTGTTCTGTTCTGTTTGTAATAGTTTTTACTATCAGAAATTTCTTCCTGATTGCTATCCTAAATCCCTCATGCTGTAGGTGTTCTTTTTATTTTATCTTCTTCTCGGTATCCTTAATATTCTCTTTTATCTTCCTTACCCAAATCATTCCCAGACAGTTAAGTCTCACTAGTGAAACTTAAGGAAGGACTTCCATTACTAAGTACCCTTTTTCCCACTTTTAAATCATTAACACACATGGTAATTGAGACAAGACATAGTTGTAACACCAAAAGGCAATCCATTAGATATTCTGTCTCTCAGAAAGATAAGAGGAGCTAAACTGTTGTAGTTGCAGTATCTGTTATTCTCTGCTCTTCCCTTCTAGATTATACTTTTCTAAGCTTCACTCAGAGAGAAGGTAGCATAGATAAAGATACCACATTAAGAGAATAAAACAGAAGTGAAATAATTTAGCTGAATCTAAGGCCTTACTACATTTTAGGCATCAGCATCAGGTTGCTACATCTCCAGAATCCTGTAGAATCCTATTCACAATACTTGCTTATCTAGACATTAACAATTTTCTATTTTTTAATCAGCTTTTCAATTTGAAAAGTAGTAATTGCCCATCCTTTAAAACATTTAAATAATAAGGTAATACCTACAATTAAAATTAAGTCTCTTTTTCCTCCCCATTCATCCCAATAACACTTCCGAGAGTTAATCATAATTAATCATAGTTTTCCCCCAAATTTTAATGTATATACCTATATATCCTTAAGATGACATCCTGGGGTGCCTGGGTGGCTCAGTCGTCGTTAAGCATCTGCCTTCGGCTCAGGTCAGGATCCCAGGGTCTTGGGCTCGAGCCCCACATCGGGCTCCCTGCTCAGCAGGAAACCTGCTTCTCCCTCTCCCACTTCCCCTACTTGTGTTCCCTCTCTCCCTGTGTCTCTCTCTATCAAATAAATAAAATAATAATAATAATAATAAAGATGACATCCTAACTGTGCAAACTGTTCCATTCCTTGCTTTAAAAAAAAAAAAAAAAGAATTTGACTTGGATATCCTTCCACTGCAGCATTTATAGTTCTAATGGCCTAAGTAGTATTCTCTTGGATCCTTTAGTATCAGAATATTTTTGGCTTCAAGTAACAGAAAACTTGACTAAAAGTGGCTTATATGATAAGGACCTTTATTGTTTCTTACAACAAGAAGTCTAGACTCAAGTCAATTCAACACGAGTAATTTCATGAAGATGCAAGTATTTTCCAGGTTAATTCCACAGCTCATTAATATTATGAAGATTCAGATTCTTTCTACTCTGCTATTCTTAGCAAAGAGGCAAGAAGCCTCATGGTCGCAACATGGTTACAGCAGCTGTAGGCATTACTCATCACACAGCAGTATCTACAGGCAATAAAAGTACTTTCCTTCTCATGTGCCTCTTTTTTAAATCAAGGAAAGCTTGTAGCATACCATCCCTCAAGTTGCATTGGTGAAGATGCAACTACCTGTCCATGCTAAAGCCAAACTTTGGCAAAGGAAATTAGACACCCTGATTAACTTATACAAAGGGTTGACAAGCTATGGCTTATAAGCAAATCTGACTCATTGCCTGTTTTTGTATAGGCCATGGACTATGGGTTTTACATTCTTAAATAGTTCCAAAAAATCAAAAGAAAAATAATACTTTGTGAAACAGAAAAATTAAGTGACTTCTGGGGAAGATGGCAGAGTAGGAAGGTCCTAGGCTCACCTCGTCCCATAGATACAGCTAGATAATATCCACATCAGTATAAATAACCCAGAAAATGACCTGAAGACTGGCAGAAGAGACTCTTCAAGCTAAATGTAAAGAAGAGGCCACATCAAAGAGGATAGGAAGAGCAGAGACACAATCAGGAGTCAAACAGACTCACAGGACTGTCCATAGGACGGAAGGATGCTGCAGGCATGGAGAGGGGTGAGGAGCAGACCCCACCCCAGCCATGGGGACCTGCGCTGGGAAGATGAATTCCCATAACATTTGGCTTTAAAAACCTGAGGGGCCTAACCTTGCAAGTTCTTGCAGTTAGTGGGGCTTTACACCTGGAACCTGAAGACTTGAGAGAGCTGAGAGGGTTATAGAAAACTGAGTCCCTGCCCTTAAAAAGACAACACAATAAATAGCCCCATGAAGATATAGTATAGAAGCAACAGTTTGAAAAATGCCTGGGATATATGGGAGGAAGATATATTTACTAATCTCAGAGCCTGTGCTGGAGGGGCAGGGATCTTTGGGAGACGTCACCAAGAACAAAAGAGCCGATGGGCCCCATTTCCCTCCCCTGTTCCCCAGCCTAGATACACTGATACCTGAGGGAAATAGCACAGCCCAAACACTCTCCACCTAGCTTCCTAACAGCATGCCCTGTGCCCATACTCTTAGGTAGGCCTGCCCCTTCCAGTCTGGCCTCAGCCATTTTCCTGTACTACTGAGGTCCCCTCCTGCACTGGACCAGCACACCCCGCCCCCAAGTTCTCCTGCAGACCCCACCCCCTTCAATACACCAGGCAGGTGTCCATCCAAAGCAGCAGGACAAACATAGCAGTGTGCAAAGAGTTATCACAGGGGCTACCACCACCCCAAAGTGGCTCTGTACCAGGGAAATGGAAGAAAACCACACACACTAGTTCAACTGGGGCCCTAGCAGGGGGCAGGGGGCAGACATCTGGTCTGATTGCAGCTCCAACCACCAACAACAGCTTCTCGGGGACAACACAGGGAGAGCACCCTGCAGTTTGGTGCTACCATAGCTCTGGAAAATGCTGGGTCTGACTCAAGCCTAAGGTGGCCCCAGACTGGACCACTAACACTACAGGGACCAAACCCTGCCCACAACAGTCAAAAAAAGCCATTGCAGATGACTGGACTAAAGGCAAACGTGGCTTAGCCACAACAATAGAGTGCATATGACACACACAGGAGACACCCTTGAAGTGCCAGTTTCTGGTGCCCAGAGGATGTTGCTCTTCAAGGCACCATAGGGCCTCTTCTTCATAAGACACTACTTTCAAAAACAGGAGATGTAGCTGATGTTCCTAACACATAAAAAAAAGAGAGTTACACAAAATGAGAACACAGGGAATGTATCCCAAATTAAAGACAAAAATCACAGCAAGAGAGCTAAACAAAACAGAGATAAGTAATAGGCCTGGTAGAGAATTTAAAGTAATGTTAATAAAAAGATACACACTGGCTTAGAGAAAAGAATGGAAGACCTCGTGGCGCCTGGATGGCTCAGTCAGTTGAGCTCTCGGCTCAGGTCATGATCCCAGGGTCCTGGGATGGGGCCCCGCGTCGGGCTCCCTGCTCAGTTAGGGCCTGCTTTTCCCTTTCCCTCTGCCTGCCGCTCTGCCTATTTGTGCTCTCTTTCTGTCTCTCTGTCAAATAAATAAAATCTTCAAAAAAAAAAAAAAGAATGGAGGACTTCAGTGAGATCCTCAACAAAGAGAAAACATAAAAAAGAACGAATCACAGATGAAGAACTCAATAACTGAAATAAAAATACTCTAGAAGGAAAAAAATACACTAGAGGGAATCAAGAGTAGACCAGAGGAAGCAGAAGAATGGATCACCAAACTGGAAGACAGAGTAATGGAAAGCAATCAGGCTGAACAGGAGAGAGAAAAAAAATATGAAATGAAAACAGGGAACTCAGCGACACCATTAACCATAATAACATTTGCATTATAGAGATCCCACAAGGACAAGAGAGAGAGAAGAGGGCAGAAAATTTATTTGAAGAAGTAATAGCTGAAAACTTCCCAAATCTGGGGAAGGATACAAATCTCTAGAGCCAGGAGGCACAGAGAGCCCCCAATAAAATCAACTCAAGGAGGTCCATACTAAGACAAATAATCATTAAAATGGCAAAGAGTAGTAATAAAGAAAGATTTTTTAATGCAGCAAGAGAAAACAGTTACAAGGAAAACCCTGTAAGTCTATCAGCTGATTTTTCAGGAGGCACTTTGCAGGCCAGAAGGGAGTGACATGATATATTCACAATGTTGAAAGAAAGTAACCTCCCCCCCAGGTGGGGTGGGAAGGATGGGGTGGCTGGGTGATAGACATTGGGGAGGATGAGCGCTGTGAATTGTGCAGGACTGTTGAATCACAGATCTGTACCTCTGAAACAAATAATGCAATATATGTTAAGAAAAAAAAAAAAGAAGAAGATAGCAGGAGGGGAAGAATGAAGGGGGGAATCGGAGGGGGAGAGGAACGATGAGAGACTATGAACTCTGAGAAACAAACTGAGGGTTCTAGAGGGGAGGGGTTGGGGGGACGGGTTAGCCTGGTGATGGGTATTAAAGAGGGCACGTTTTGCGTGGAGCACTGGGTGTTATGCACAAACAATGAATCATGGAACACTACATCAAAAACTAATGATGTAATGTATGGTGATTAACATAACAATAAAAAATTTAAAGGAAAAAAAATTAATTAAAAAAAAAAAAAGAAAGTAACCTGAAACAAGAATACTCTATCCAGCAAGGCTATCATTCAAATATAAAATGAACTAGTTTCCCAAACAAACAAAAATTAAAGGAATTCATCACTACTAAACCAGCCTTACAAGAAATGTTAAAGGGAACTCTGAGTGGAAAGGATAGACCGTAAGCAGGAGTAAGAAAAGTAGGGAGCACAAAATCAGTAAAACTAAGTATAACTATAAAAATCTGTCAAGGGATTCATAAAATAAAACAATATAAAGTATGATACTGTATACTTAAAACATGGAGGGGGAGAGGACTCAAAATTTAGTGCTTTTGGAATGGGTTCAAACTTAAGCAACCATCAACTTAATACAGACTGCTCTATCTTCAGATGTTATATATAAACAATGGTAACCACAAATCAAAAACTGGTAATAGGTATGCAGAAAATAAAGAGAAAGGAATCCAAGTATATCACTATAGAAAGCCAACAAACTGTGAGATAAGAGAACAAGATAAGAAAGGAACAGAGAATAACTAGAAAAACAACCAAAAATAAGTAACAAAATGGCAACAAGTACATACTTATCAATAATTACTTTGAATGTAAATGGGCTAAATACTCCAACCAAAAGGCATAGGGTGACAGAATGAATAAAAAAGCAAGACCCATCTACATGCTGCCTACAAGAGACTCATTTCAGACCTAAAAACACATGAAAATTGAAAGTGAAGGAATGGAAAAGCATTTATCATGCAAATGGAAGTGAAAAGAAAGCTGGGGTAGCAATACTTATATGAGACAAAATAGACTTTAAAACAAAGACTGTAACAAGAGACAAGAACACTACATAATCATAAAAGGAACAATCCAGCAACAAGATATAATAATTATAAATATTTATACATCCAACACAGGAACACTCAAATACATAAAGCAGCTTAAAACCAACATAAAAGAAGTCATTGATAGTAATACAATAATAATAAGGAATGTTAACATTCGTTACTAAAACAGATCATCCAAACAGAAAATCAACACGGAAACAAGGGCTTTGAATGACCCTTGGGCCAGATGGATCTAACAGATATATTCAGAACATTCCATCCTAAAACAGCAGAATACACATTCTTTTCAAGTGCACATGGCACATTCTACAGAACAGATCACATGTTAGGCCACAGAACAAGTCTCAACAAATTCAAAAAGACTGAGGTCATACCATGCATCTTTTCTGACCACAGTGCTATGAGACTAGAAATCAACCAGAAGAAAAAATCCGGAAAGAACATAAATATATAGAGTTAAATAACATGCTACTCAACAATGAATGGGTCAACCAAGAAATCAAAGAGGAAATTAAAAAATATATGGAGATAAATGAAAATACAACAGTCCAAAATCTTTGGGATGCAGCAAAAGCTGTTCTAAGAGCGAAATTTATAGTAATACGGGCCTCCCTCAAGAAGCAAGAAAAATCTTAAATAAACAACCTAACCTTACATCTAAAGGAGCAGAATAAGAACAAAAAAACTCAAAGCCAGTAGAAGGAAGGAGATAATAAAGATTAGAGCAGAAATAAATGAAATAGAAACTATAAAAACAATAGAACAGATCAATGAAACCAGAAGCTGGTTCACTGACAGGATCAACAAGATTGATAAACCTTTAGCCACACTTGTTAAAAAGAGAGAGAGAAAGAGGTTAGAGAGAGAGGACTCAAACTAAATCAGAAATAAAAGAGGAGAAATAACAACTGACACCACAGAAATATAAACCATGTCAAGAGAATGTTATGAAAAATTATATGTCAACAAATTGGACAACCTAGAAGAAATAGATAAATTCCTAGAAACACATAATCTCTCAAAACTGAATCAGGAAGAAAGGGAAATTTTAAACAGACTAATTACCAGCAATGAAATTGAATCAGTAATTTAAATCTCCCAACAAACAAAAGTCCAGGACCAGATGGCTTCGTAAGTGAATTCTACCAAACATTTAAAGAAGAGTTACTACCTATTCTTCTCAAATTATTCCAAAAAAAAAAGAAGAAGGAAAGCTTCCAAATTCATTCTGAGACCAGCATTACTCTGATACCAAAACCAGATGAAAACACTACAAAAAAAGAGAACTACAAGCCAATATCTCTGATGCACATAGATGCAAAAATCCTTAACAAACTGAGTCCAACAATACACTAAAAAAAATCATTCACCACAAACAAGTGGGATTTATTCCTGGGATGCAAAATTGTTCAGTATTTGCAAGTCAATCAACACGATACATCACACCAACAAGAGAAAAGATAAAAACCAAATGATCATTTCAATAGATGCAGAAAAAGTATTTGACCAAGTACTACATCCATTCATGATAAAACACCCCAAAAAAAGTAGGTTTAGAGGGAACATACCTCAACATAATAAAGGCCACATATGAAAAACCCACAGCTAACATCATACTCAATGGTGAAAAACTGAGAGCTTTTCCCTTAAGGTTAGCAACAATGCAAGGGTGTCCACTCTCACCACTTTTATTCAACATAATACTGGAAGTCCTAGGCACAGCAATCAGACAAGAAAAAGAAATAAAAGGCATCCAAACTGGTAAGGAGGAAGTAAAACTTTCACTGTTTGCAGATGATATTATACTATATATAGAAAACCTGAAAGACCCCACCAAAAAACTACTAGAACTGATAAATGAATTCAGTAAGGTCGCAGGATACAAAATCAATATGCAGAAATCTGCTGCATTTCTACACACTAATAATGAAGCAGCAGAAAGAGAAATTAAGAAAACAGTCTCATTTACAATTTCATCAAAAATAATAAAATACAGCATACCTGGTGGCTCAGCCGGTTAAGCATCTGCCTTCAGCTCAGGTCATGATCTCAGGGTCCTGGGATCAAGCCCCACATCGGGCTCCCAGCTCAGCGGGGGTCTGCTTCTCCCTCTCCCTCTGCCTCTGCCTCTCCTGCTTGTGTTCTGTCTCTCAAATGAATAAATAAAATCTTTTAAAAAAAGAATAAAATACCTAGGAATAAACTTAACCAAGGAGATGAAAGACCTGTACTCTGACCTGTAAAATACTGATGAAAGAAATTGAAGATGACACAAAGAAATGGAAAGATATTTCATGCTCATGGATTGGGAGAATAATATTGTTAAGATGTCCACGCTACCCAAAGAAACCTACAGATTCAATGCAACCCCTATCAAAATACCAACAGCATGGACTGGAACAAATCTTAAAATTTGTATGGAACCACAAAAAAAACATGAATAGCCTAAGCGATCTTGAAAAAGAAGAACAGGGTGCCTGGGTGGCTCAGATGGTTAAGCGTCTGCCTTCGGCTCAGGTCATGATCCCAGGGTCCTGGGATCGAGTCCCACATCGGGCTCCCTGCTCCTTGGGAGCCTGCTTCTCCCTCTGCCTCTCTCTCTCTCTGTCTCTCATGAATAAATAAATAAAATCTTTAAAAAAAAAAAAAGAAAAAGAAGAACAAAACTACAGATATCACGATTCCAGATTTCAAGATATACTACAAAACTATAGTAATCAAAACAGTATGGTACTGGCGCAAAAATAGACACATAGATCAACAGAACAGAATAAAGAGCCCAGAAATAAACTCACATTTATATGGTCTATTAATCTACAACAAGGGAGGCAAGACTATGCAATGGGGAAAATCTCTGCAACAAATGGTGCTGGGAAAACTGGATAGCTACATGTAAAAAAAAAAAAAAATGAAATTGGACCACTTTCTTACACCATACACAAAAATAAAGTCAAAATGGATTACTTAATCAAAAACTAATGATGTAACGTATGGTGATTAACATAACATTAAAAAAAAAGTTCAAAATGGATTACTTAAATGTGAGACCTGAAGCCATAAAAATCCTAGAAGAGGGGCTCCTGGGTGGCTCAGTCGGTTGAGTGTCTGACTCTTGGTTTTGGCTCAGGTCATGACCTCAGTGTTGTGGGATTGAGCCCTGCATCAGGCTCTGCACTTAGTGTGGAGTCTGCTTGAGATTCTCTCTCTCTCCCTCTGCCCCCTCCCCCTGCTCTCTCTCTTTCTCTCTCTCTAAAATAAAATAGATGAATAAAATCTTTCCAAAAAAAATCCTAAAAGAGAGTACAGGCAGTTATTTCTCTGACATCGGCCACAGCAACATTTTTCTAGATATGTCTCCTGAGGCAAGGGAAATAAAAGCAAAAATAAACTGTTGGGACTACATCAAAATAAGAAGCCTCCACACAGTGAAGGAAGCAATCAATAAAACGAAAAAGCAACCTACTGGTTGGGAGAAGATATTTGTTAATACATATCAGATAAGGGGTTAATATTCAAAGTATATTAAGAGCTTACACAACTCAACACCAAAACCCAAATAATCCAATTAAGAAATGGGCAGAAGACATGAACAGACATTTCTCCAAACAAGACATACAGATAACTTACAGACACACAAAAAGATACTAAAAAATCACTAACCATCAGGGAAATGCAAATCAAAACCACAATGAGATATCACCTCGCACCTGTCAAGATGGCTAAAATAAAAAACACAAGAAATAGCAAATGTTGGCAAGGATGTGGAGAAAAAGGAAACCTTGTGCACTGTTGGTGAGAATGCAAACTGGTGTAGCCACTGTGAAAAACAGTATGGAGTTTCCTTTAAAAAATTAAAAATAGAATTACCATATGATATAGTAATTCCACTACTGGGTATTTACCCAAAGAATACAAAAACACTAATTTGAAAAGATATATGCACCCCTATGTTTATTGCAGCATTATTTACAATAGCCAAATTATGGAAGCAGCCCAAGCGTCCATCAATAGATGAATGGATAAAGAAGTGGTACACACACACACACACACACACACACACACACACACACACACACACACAATGGAATATTACTCAGCCATAGAATGAAATCTTGCCATTTACCACAACATGGATGGATCTAGAGAGTATAACACTAAGTGAAATAAGTCAATCAGAGAAAGACAACTACCACATGATTTTACTCATATGTGGAATTCAAGAAAAACAGAAAAAGAGACAAAAAAAAAAACAACAACAGACTCTTAATTATAGAGAACAAACTGATGGTTACCAGAGGGGAGGTGGATGGGAGGATGGGTGAAACAGGTGAAGGGGATTAAGAGCACATTTATCATGATGAGCACTGAGTAATGTATACAATTGTTGAATCACTATATTGTACACTTGAAACTAATATAACACTGTATGTTAATCATAATGGAATTAAAATTTTATAACAGTCTTTTTTAAATTAAGTGAAATTCAAAGTTCAATATTATAGATAAAGTTTAGTATTCTTAAAGACTGCCTTCACATTACAACAGTATTGTTGAGTAGTTGAAACAGAGATCATCTGCGTGTCAGCAAGCAGTTACTAATTCTGCCCTCTCAAAAGCTCTCTGGCAAGGCAAAGCCCCTATTGCCTGTAAAGGTAATTAGATCAATAATGTACCTCTGCACTGATGTTTTGTTATCCTGTTTTACTTCTAGTCCTCTACCTCCAGCTTTTTTTCCCTGAGATCATGTCCCAAACTAAGTGAATATGAATGTGAACTTTGTCTCAGGCTCTTCTTTTTAGAAAACCCCAGCAAAGAAAACAAAGTAAGATGGAGCCCAATGCAGAGTTCATTCCATGACCCTGAGATCACAACCTGAGCAGAAACCAAGAGTTGAATGCTTAACTGACTGCACCACCCAGGCACCCCAACATTGGCTCAACTGGATATGAAGTGGGCAGAACAGATGTCTGATATACTCCACTATGTGTATTACTCAAATCTGCTCGTAGCCTGCCTTATATGTAGTGTACCAGAGAGCCTTCAAGGTGGTAGCTGACAGCAATGCCCACAAAAGATTTGATACAGGAGTGTTAGAGAGACAATCAATATTCCCTTACAAGCTGTAATTGATCTCAAGGCCATAATTAATATTCTTCCTCTCTCTCTTCCACCACTCTCTTTACCTAGGTTGTTTACCAGGTGGGTTATCCACTTCTTAATCTTGGAGGGGCTAAAGCCCTTAGTTGCTTTAGCCCGATTGGGTAAAGGCTGTTGCATTTGTCCATTTATGGATATCATTGGGTGTGGAAGCATCTTGCTATTCACCTTATCAGTGTACCATGATGTCCTATAGAATGTCAACTTGATCAATGTCCTTGTGGACTACACATATTGTGATAGAGAGCATGAAAATTAACGTAACTCTGGGGCAAGAGAGTGAATATGTTCTGCTCTCCTTCCCACATAAGTGGTAACCACTTTTGCTCCTTTTACTGACAGGGATTGAGAAGAACCTATTCACTAGAGCAGTAACTATGTCCTAGGTGCCAAAACCTGTGTGGTTATATTCTATCAAATATACCATATCTGGCACAGCAGCTGTGATTGGGCTATTCTTAGGCTAAGTTTATTGTAGTCCACCATAACTTTCTATTATGGTTTTTGCAGTGGCCAAACAGGCTAAATCGGCGCGTTAAATAGGGATATGATGACTACCAACACCTATGCATCCCTTAAGTCTTCGATGGTGGCACTAGTCTCTATATTTCCTCTCAGGATCTTGCATTCCTTCTGATGCACTATCTTAGCCAGGGAGAATGTGCAGTTTCAGGGGCTTCCACTGGTCGTTCCTCTTACAATAATTTTTACTGCACAGGACAAGAAACCAAAGTGAAGGTTCTGCTAGTTTCTGAATATATCCATTCCAAACATTCACTTGGAAACCAGGGATATAAGCAAAACTGGGTCTGTGACTCCATGGGACCACTGTGAGAGGAACCTGAGCTAGCTGGTTTCCATGAGCTCCCACTTACCTGAAAGCTATGATAGTGCTTCTAGTTTTCTGGTATTTAGTGTCAGCTCAGAACCTGTATCCAACAAGCCTTGAAATGCCTCTACGCTTCCCTTTTCTCAATGTACAATTTCCCCATAAATGGGCATATGTCCTTTTGGAGAATAATTGGGAGAATATGTAATATATATACTTGTTTTAGTATTGGTGAGTCTTTACTCAGCCTCCCCTTCAAATGATGAGCTTCAAGTCTGAGAACTTGCTTAATCTGTAAAGTGGGTGAGAGCTTGCAACTTTTCATTGAGCTAGCTGGCATCAGCCTTCTGTTCACCAGTTGTTCACTGTTTCTGATTATACATATATGTCAGGTAACACCCTAGTGGACACTCATTTAACTTGCCCTGAGGAACACCATGGTCTATTAATCATTATCACAGAGCCCTGTGGGTGAAGACCTTCTATTTGCCACTCTGGCCTTGCAGTCCATTATTATAATTATGTAGACTTTCCTTCTGTCAGTTATGTGCTCCATCTGGCCTCTGCTATTTCAGATTTTTATCAGTCTAATTGATACTGGGGAGCCCAGTTCCACAGCAGCATCTCTTACTGTCAACTACAGTGAATAGCTATGACTGAGCTTTCAAAGATGCCAATGGTACCCTCATTACTGTATTTCTTAGTGCCTTGGAGATGGGTATGTCTTCTGGGCCCTTACAAGGAACATAGTCAGATGGTAGATTCTCAGGTCTCATTTTTTAAATTTATTCCAACCTCCTTAAGCCTTCTGACACCTTTAAGGCAGTTAAGGCACTTCTAGAATCTCTCCTTCATTTCCAATAGCCCTTCATTCTATCCAAACTTTAGAGAACCCTCCTAGCAATATATTAGGACTAGCTCCATGTATCCTTGCTATGTCATGGAGGTATTTTTCAATGTCAATAAATTCTCTCCTGTCCACCTTTATATTCTGCTCTCCTTGGCCCAACACTTTAAAAATTCATTCCTATACCTGTATCCTCAGTCCTTTCAGGTAAACTATTAACCAAATCTTAACATTCCTTCTTTAATTATATGCTATCGCCTCATCTGAGGTTTTTGTAGTGTCTCCAGAAAATGGGAGGGTATTCTCAAGTTAGGCACAGGGAGCCACTTGTGCTAATACAGAGTTTGGAACAATCTGGAGGTTTGAATTTCTCAGGCTTGTCCACCTACATGCTACAGTAGCAAGTCTCAGGGTTCCTTTCCTTCCGTACCAAGGCCCTTCTTTGGCATAGAGGGCTTGTCAAAGCGGTGCGTTCAGTCTCCTTGTGGCTATGCTACCTTATTGATCCACCTTGGATCTGATTATCAGCACAGTTTCCTCTATGGGTGCAAAAGATAAGCATGTCTTTAAATACTGCGTTGGAAGCTTTCTGCTTTTCACAGCCTGTCTTGAATTGAAGGTTGGTAACTTGAGTCTGTTTTTTTCTTTTTAAAAAAGTCTTCAAAAGCCCTTGACAAAAGTGAGCCAATCCACAGTTCTCATAAATACCACTGTCTTGAAAGGATGCTCAACATCACTAATCATCGGGGACATGCAAATCAAAACCACAGTGAGCTATCACTTCACACCTGTCAGAATGGCTAAAGTCAAAAACACAAGAAATAGCGAGTGTTGGCGAGGAATGCAAATTGGTATGGCCACTATGGAAAACAGTATGTGGATTCCTCAAAAAATCAAAATAAAATTGCCTCCCTACTGGATATTTACCCCTCCAAAAAATGAAAACACTAATTCGAAGAGATTTATGCAACGCAGGTGGACCTTAGAAGGTATCATGCTAAATGAAATAAGCCAGTCAGAAAAAGACAAATACCGTATGATTTCACTTATATGTGGAATTTAAGAACCAAAACAAAACAAAACAAATAAATAATATAGAAATATTTTTTAAATATAGAAAACAAACGGGTGGTTGCCAGAGGGGAGGTGGGTAGGAGGTTGGGGAAAGCAGGTCACGGGGAGCAAGAGTACAGGTACCCTGATGAGTACCGAGACACGTATCAGAGTGCTGGGTCACCGTATTGCATGCCTGAAGCTAATACGACACTGTATGTTAATTATACTTGAATAAAAAAACGTACCACCGTCTAAACTGTTCAAGGAACATTCCCAGTCCATAAGCAAATGCTTGACTTTCCATCTATACCTCATCCCAAACATCTACCAGTGAAACTCTTGGTGATCCTGATTCAGGCTAGGAGTTATCACTACCTACACTTTCTACCCACAGTGGAAAGTCTGACTGGCAAGGGATTCAATTCCAGAACCCCTTCCTGATGGTCTGCTTTCAAGGTCTACTCCTCATATCAAATGTCTTATTTTGAGTTCCCTTGAAAGGCAGAGTCTGAGACAAGGACTTGGATGCAGTTGGGTTTACTCTGGGAAATAGTTCCATAGGGCAGGAGCAGGGGACAGAGGGGTCTGGAGAAGAATGATAAACGGAAAGAAAGAAAGCTAATCTAAGGGTGCATTATTGAGCTGGTCACCATCGTGGCCACCTGGAGCTTGGTCCTACTGAAGAGGCCTTGGAGGGCTGTGTGAATTGTGTCTCAGAATCATAAGAATTTTCTGACACAGAAGAGGAGGTGATGGATTCCCTGGCTCTACATCTCAGTGGTACAAGGTTGCCTCGGTGAGTGTCAACCCCCTCACACTCCCCAGTCTGTGCCTATGCCAAAACAGCTGGATGGGCTTCTGCAGGCATTCCCCATGGTGGTAGCAGGAAAGCCCTTACTGCAAAAAAGCAAGAGATGATCCATGCACTTGAAGCAAGGCCATGGTGGAGTGTACATAGCTGGTTGTGGCAGCAACGGCTGGGGCAAAAAGGGGAGCCAAGAGAATATAAGGAAGGAATGAAAGCTGTCACACACACATGCATACCTCTCTTATTGCGCTAATCAGACTATATCACAGTTATTTTTCTGTGTGCCTGTCACCAATCCTAGATGCTAAGTACTTTAAAAAGAGGGACATGGGATAAATTGGTATTATATGCCTCCTGCAGTGATGCATTAAGAAGAAAACATCACTTCTGTGATATTCCTACCAAAAGCCACATCCTAGATCTAATCATGAAGAAACACCTGACAAACCTAAATTGAGGAATAGTCTACAAAATGTATTGCCCGTACTCCAAAAAAATGTCAATGTCATGAAAGACAAAAAAAAAAAGACTGTGGAATTATTTCAAATCAAATAAAAACTGAATACAACATATGACCCAAACTTTTGTTTTGCTATAGCAAACATTATTAAGACAAATGGCAAATTTTGAATATGATCCATATATCAGACAATACTTTTGCATCAATGTTAATTTCCTAATTTTAAATGGATTTTTTTAAAGATTTTATTAATTTATTTGACACAGAGAGAGAGACAGGAAGAGAGGGATAACAAGCAGGGGCAGAGCGAGAAGGAGAAGCAGGCTCTCCGACGAGCAAGGAGCCCGATGTGGGGCTCGATCCCAGGACCCTGGGATCATGACCTGAGCCGAAGGCAGACGCTTAACGACTGAGCCACCCAGGTGCCCCAATTTCCTAATTTTAATCATTGTACTCTGGTTTTATAAAAGAATCTTCCTGTTTGTAGGAAATAGATGCTGAAGTATTTAAGAGTAATGGAACATCATGTCTGAAAGTCTCACAGAGAAAATGATAATAAAATATTAATGTTTGAGGAATCTAGGTGAAGGATATGTGGAAATTTTCTGTACAGTTATTGCAACAAAGGTCTGAAATTATATCAATATTAAAAATTTTAATTTTAGGGCGCCTGAGTGGCTCAGTTGGTTAAGCGGCTGCCTTCGGCTCAGGTCGTGATCCTGGAGTCCCAGGATCGAGTCCCGCATCGGGCTCCCTGCTCAGCGGGGAGTCTGCTTCTCCCTCTGACTCTACCCCCCCCATGCTCTATCTCATTCTCTCTCTCAAATAAATAAATAAAATCTTTAAAAAAATTTTTTTTAATTTTAAACTAAAGAAATGGATATGTATTTATTTATCCATATAGGGGTGTGTGTGTATGTGTGTGTGTGTTTATCAAACACCTAACACAATGCCAAGGACAGGTTTCTAGGTGGTCCCGCACTTCATTTTCCTGTGATGATTATTCAGAAAACCTGCTTAAGATTTGAGCTCTTTTTACTCTATGATACTATATAATTTCCAAGTGAAAACTGTACTTTAAAATTTTACCTTGAGCAAACACTTAAGGAAAAAGTTATTCTAATTCTCTATAATCCCTTCAGAGGATAGAAGCAGAAGGGATACTTTCTAACTCATTCTGTAAGGACAGTATTACCCTAATATCAAAACCAGACAAATTATCTTGTAACTGATATTATAAGAAAAGAAAACTATAGACCAATATCTGTCACGAGCATAGATGCAAAAATCCACAACAAAATATTAGCAAATTAAATCCAACAGTGTATAGAAATAATTATATACCACAACCAAGTGGGATTTATCCCAGGTATTCAAGGCTGGTTCAACATTAAAAAATCAATTAATGTGATCCATCATGTCAACAAGCTAAAAAAGAAAAATCACATGATCATATCAACAGATTCAGAAAAAGGATTTGACAAAACCCAACATCTGTTCATCATAAAAACTCTCAGTAAACTAGGAGTAAAGGGGAACTTGCACAACTTGGTTAAAAAAAATCTACAGCTCATACATGGTGAGAAATTTAAAGTTTTCCTACTAAGATAAGAGATAAGGCAAGGATATTCCCTCTTACCACTCTAACATTGTACTGGAAGTACCACTAATACCATAAGACAAGAAAATGAAATAAAAGGTACACAGATTAGGAAGGAAGAGAGAAAACTGTCTTTTCTTTGCAGAGGGCATGATCATCTATGTAGGAAATCCAAAAGAATCAACAACAAAAAACCCTTGTGACTAACAATTAACTTTAGCAAGTTTCCCAGATACAAGGTTAATATACATAAGTCAATCATTTTGTATATGACAGCAATGAGCAAGTAGAATTTGAAATTAAAAACACAATACAGGGGAGTCTGGGTGGCTCAGTCATTAAGCGTCTACCTTTGGCTCAGGTCATGATCGCAGGGTCCTGGGATCGAGCCCCACATCAGGGTCCCTGCTCCACGGAAAGCCTGCTTCTCCCTCTCCCACTCCCCCTGCTTGTTGTTCCCTCTCTCACTGTGTCTCTCTCTGTCAAATAAATAAATAAAATATTTAATAAAATAAAATAAAATAAAAACACAATACAATTTACATTAGCAGCCCCCCAAATAAAATACTTCAGTATAAATCTAACAAAATATGTACAAGATCTATACGAGAAAAACTACAAAACTCTGAAGAACAAAATCAAATAACTAAATAAGTGGAGAGATATTCCGTGTTCATAGATAGGAAGATTCAATATTGTCAAGATGTTAGTTCTTCCCAACTTGACATATAAATCCAATGGAATCCCAATAAAAATCCCAGCACCTTATTTTGTGGACATTGACAAATTGATTCTGAAGTGTATATGGAGAGGCAAAAGACCCAAAATAACCAGCCAGTATTGAAAGAAAAGAAGAAAATTGGAGAACTGATGCTATCCAACTTCAAGACTTACTATAAAGCTATAGTAAACAAGAAGGTGATACTGGCAAAAGACTAGACAAATATATCAATGGAGCAAAATAGCCCAGAAATAAAGCCAAATATATATAGTCAACTGATCTTTGACAAAGGAGCAAAGGCAATACAATGGAGCAAAGATAGTCTCTTCAACAAATGGTCCCAAAACAACTGGACATCCACATGCAAAAAAGTGAATCTAGACTCAGGCCTTGCACCCTTCACAAAAATTAACTCAAAATGGATCACAGATCTAAATGGAAAATGCAAAACGATAAAACTCCTAGAAGATAACATAGGAGAAAACCTAGATAACTAGGTATGACGATGACTTTTTACATACAACCCCAAAGGTATGGTCCATAAAAGAAACAATGAATAAGCTAGACTTCCTTAAAATTAAAGACTTCTTGGGGCACCTGGGTGGCTCAGTTGGTTAGGAGACTGCCTTCGGCTCAGGTCATGATCCTGGAGTCCCGGGATCAAGTCCCGCATCAGGCTCCCTGCTCAGTGGAGTTTGCTTCTCCCTCTGACCCTCCCCCCTCTCATGCTCCCTTTCTCTCTCAAATAAATAAATATAAAAAATCTTTAAAAAAAAAAAGACTTCTGCTCTGTGAAAAAACAATATCAAGACAATAAGAAGAGGGACGCCAGGGTGGCTCAGTCAGTTCAGTATCCGACTCTTGACTTCAGATCAGGTCATGATCTCAGGATTGTGAGATTGATCCCCGAGTCGGGCTCCATGCTGGGCATGGAGCCTGCTTAAGACTCTCTCTCTCCCTCTGCCCCTCCCCCATCTCTCTCTCTCTCGCCATCTCTAAAAAGCAAAGAAGAAAAGAAAAAAGAAAGACAAGGCACAGACTAGGAGAAAATATTTGCAAAACATTTCTATTTGCAAAACATATCTATTAAAGGACTGTTAACCAAAATTAACAAAGAACTCTTAAAATTCAACTATAAGAAAGCAAACAACCTGATTAAAAAATAGGCCAAAGATCTTAACAGACACTTCACCAAAGATATACAGATGGCAAACAAGTATATGATGCTTCACATCACATATCATCAGTGAAGTGCAAATTAAAACAACAGTGAAGTGCCACTATGCACCTATTAGAATAGTCCGTATCCGGAACACTGACAACAGCAAATACTGGCTAGGATGTGGAACAGCAAAAGCCCACATTCAGTGCTGGTAGGAATGCAAATTGGTACCTCTACTTTGAAAGACAGCTTCTTCATCTCTTACAAAACTAAACATACTCTTACCATATGATCCAGCAATTGTGCTCTTTGGTATTTATCCAAAGGAGTTGAAAACTTATGTCCATACAAAAACCTGCACATGGATATTTATATCAGTTTTATTCATAATAGCCAACATTGGAATCAACCAAGATGTCCTTCAGTAGGTAAATGAATAAATAAACTGTGGTACATCCAGACAATGGAATCTTATTCAGGGCTGAAAAGAAAAAATGAGCTATCAAGTCATGAAAAGAACACAAAAGAATCTTAAAAGCATATTACTAAGGGAAAGAAACCAATCTGAAAAGGCTATATAGTGTATGATTCCAACTACGTGACATTTGGAAAAGGTAAAACTATGGAGACAATAAAAACATGGGTGGTTGTCAGGGGTTGTGGACTGGTAAGGGATGAACAAGCAAAACACAGAGGATTTTTGAGGCTTTGAAAATACACTGTGTAATACTATTATGATGGATGGATGTCATTTTTATTTGTAATAACCCACAGAATGTACAACACCAAGAGTGAAACTTAATGTAACCTACAGACTTTGGGCAATAATGATGTGTCAATGTAGGTTCATCATTTGCAACAAATGTCCCACTCTGGTGCCAGGTGTTCATAAATGGGGGAGGTTGTGCACGTGTTGGGGCAGAGAGTATATGGGAAATTTCTGTACCCTCTCCTCAATTTTGCTGTGAACCTAAAACTGCTCTAAAAAACCCCTAGAGTGTCTAAATATGAAAATATTGATACAATGGACAAATAGGCAGCCATCAATAAAAATATACAGGTTATATTCTTGGGCAAGCTGAAATGAAATATCCAAGTGAAAAGGTGAAAAACTGTATATACGTTGGAATTTACTAAAGAGATTATAGGTGGAAAAAGAACAAAAATAGTCCAGGAAGGGAAGGAATTAGCTGTTTAATAAAGGGAATAAGAGATGAATTCTCTAAAAATGGAAGTAATAATAAATTTTTATTAAATGAAAAGAGAGAATAGGGATGATGTCTTCTCATTCATGTTTATATTCCCAGCACTTAAGAAGTCACCTGACATTTGTTTGGTAAAACCTTAATGCTGCTGGTGACCACAGGCAACGCCCACAGGATAAGGAGCCCATGTGGAGAAAAGCAGGCCAGTGCCAGAAATAAGGGACAGCCCTCAAGAGCCAGCCCTGAAGCTTGAAAGCTTGAAATCCTCAACTTACCTTTGGGCGCCTGGGTGGCTCAGTTGGTTAAGCGACTGCTTTCTGCTCAGGTCATGATCCTGGAGTCTCAGGATCAAGTCCTGCATCAGGCTCCCTGCTGAGCAGGGAGTCTGCTTCTCCCTCTGACCCTTCCCCCTCTCATGTGCTCTCTCTCTCTCTCTCAAATAAATAAATAAATAAATAAAATTAAAAAAAAAAAGTCCTCAACTTCCTTTTACGTAAACCAGCGAATTCGTTTTTAGCCTGAACTCCTTTGAGTCAGGACCTGAGCTTGCAACCCAAAACCACCAGTACCAACCAACAAACAAACTTTAAAACAACTAGTTTGTTCTGCTCAGGGGTGTCCCTATGTTAGCGAACTACTTAAATTGAGTTGAAACAAAGATAAATGGGTCCTTTACTTTGTGTGGCGTTCCAGGATCAGACTCACCCCAGTACTAGCGATCTTTCCCCTTGCATTTGACTCCTGTCTCCTGTTTCTTTCGCTGGGGCACTTGAGACCTGGGCCAACCCCAGCTTTTTAGTGTCACACATGGCATCGTCGTGTTTCTTACCTCCTTCTTACATAACCTCCGAAAATCTTTCTGTGCTGTTAGCACCGAGCTAGCCCATCCTCTACAATTTTTATAATTTTGAGCTACAATTTTGGAGACTACAGAAACCATGCTGTGGGGCTGTTTAAAGAGGATGTGAATGTCTGAGACTATCATCCATGGGAACTGAAAAACTGCCACTCGGCAATGTGGGAAGGGGGAGGGTCCCAGGGACACAGAGGGACTGGGGATCTTCTCCTCGTATCAAAAATCATTATTTCATTATATAAGACCCTGGCATCTGTCTATGTCTAATGTTAATGGTATGCTTAAAAAATTTTAGTCATTTAATGTGAGACTCAAAAACATGTACATAATATACATTCTTGGTTATACGCAATATTAAAAAAAATCCAGCCACAAAAAGAATATAGTTCAAAGAAGCAGAAATACAAATGGTTAATAAATATATGATCAGGTGCTAGATCTCATTCACGATGAAAGAAATGCATATTAAAATAACACTGTTAATACCACGTTGGCTATCAGCTTGGCAAAGATTACAAACAGGCACGGTCAGATACGTGCTGCAGTGGGCAGAACCTCCTTAGATGGCATTTCCATAGCATCTGTCTGAATTTCAAATGTATTTAGTCGTTGACCCAGCAATTCCATTTCTAGAAGTCTGCCTTAGAGGTATATCACATAATCATGCAAGATTATATGTTATGAAGTTATCATAATAGTGAAAAAGCTAAAATTATTCTAACTGTATTTTGATAAACAGTTAAATATACTACATAGCACAGATCGTTTCATGGAGAAAGCTGATGATAAGATTGTGTGTGTGTGTGTATGTGTGTGTGTGTGTGTCTAAACTCATTTGTGGGATTTGTGGGGGAAAACTGTCATGCTTAAACAAAGTGATGTGGCTTCTGGGAAGTGGAATTTTTTTTTAAAGATTTTATTTATTTATTTGAGAGAGAGAGAATGAGAGACAGAGAGCACGAGAGGGAAGAGGGTCAGAGGGAGAAGCAGACCCCCTGCTGAGCAGGGAGCCCAATGCGGGACTCGATCCTGGGACTCCAGGATCATGACCTGAGCCGAAGGCAGTCGCTTAACCAACTGAGCCACCCAGGCGCCCGGGAAGTGGAATTTGAGAGGAAAAGAACAGAGTAATGTTTTTTATTTCCCAACTACTTCTATTTGTACAACATACACTACTTTTATCATACATTTTTAATTCAGTCACAGTTTTGCATTACAACACAATCCATAAAACAATAGAAAATACAGTAATACTTTGCTATAAAATTAAACAGTAATTAAAGCTTACATGCCACTGTCATAGTAGGTGGTATTTTAAGATGATAATTAAAGTATGAGAGCTGAGTAAACAAAAGCATATAAAAGTGAAATTTAAAGGTTAGTCGCTTCTTTTTTTAGAGGAGAGAGAGCTTGCGGGGGGTTGGAGGGGCAGAGGGAGAAGAGAATCTTAAACAGACTCCAGGAAGAGCAGAGCCCGAGGCGGGGCTTGATCTCACAACCCTGAGATCACCACCCTGCGATCACGACTTGAGTTGAAACCACGAGTCAGACATTCAACTCACTGTGCCACTCAGGCACCCCAAGATTAGTCACTTTTTAATCTACATTAACCCCTGAAACAAATAATACATTATATGTTAATTAATAAAAAAAGAAATATTAAATGATGGATTAAATTTCTTTAATAGATACAAAAAATAGATAATACAAATACTAATATAAATGAATTACTGAATCCTATTTTATGAAAGCAAGTTTATTGCATGGAATTATATTTTCACTGGCTAACAGTGAAACCCCTTGTCTTTAGGTTTACATCTTTTCCTGCTGCCCTTCCATTGCCATCTTTGGTAGGGCAGTAGGAAGTATTTTGCAGGACCAGGGATATGGAATTTTCCCCACTTCCTATCCCTGCCCTAGAAAAAGCCCGATTCTTTGGACTTATGGCCAGGGGCTCTGGTACTATAACATGCATCTAGAGGAAGACATCATGTGTTATAGTTGGGGCAGTTATTCTTTCCCTGTTTTGTAAGCAAAGAAGTAAGGGGGATAGGAGATGCTCGAATTTGCTTATGATTAGAAGGTTGAACTAAACGTCCTCGGCTATACTCTTGGGAGGGCACTGGGTATATAACACAGGAAAGAAAGGGCAGACAACACTGAGACACTGAGGGAAGGTTGCTGGACCAACCATATCAAGGCCTTGCTACATGGGGCTGGGTTTAGCAATTATTTATTAAAGTGTTTCCATGTCTGTCTTCCTACCAGGCTAAAAGTTCCTGGGGTACAACTAGCATCATGACTGGTACATAGTAGGCACTCATTAAATATATATTTGAATATATATTTGAATAATGGATCAATGAATGAATGTTCAAGACAGATGAAATACTCAATAGAGAGTTTCACAAACTCCCTAAATGAGAGGGGGTAAAAACATACAGGTGAAATGAATGAGGGGCGATGGCAGGAAAGCATGCCAGGAAGAGTTAGAATGGGAATCTTGAGCTGTGTCAATGGTGTGGGAGGCCTTATTATCCTGGAGTAACTTAGGATAACCCAGAGAAATACACAGTTGAAGTCAGGTACCTTAAAGCTAAGATAGAGTACGCTCAGATTTCCCCCCAAATAAGGAGAACCCCAGTGTTTCTAGTAAAGGAGAATTTTGGAGAGAGTTCCACCCATGGTAAAACTCCCACAGAGTTTGCATAAAATAATTCATGCCATTTGTCTGTTCAGATTCTATTATTCCATACCAAGTACAGCTTCTATACCACCTACTTTCCCAAGCAACTGATCCCCACTTCAACCCTAAAGGCAAATAATACCTAGAGAAACTTCAGGACATCCAGGCACCTTCCGGCACACCCAGGAGCAGAGCAACTACTGCTGCTATTATAGCAAATATGAATACTCTTTTTTTAAAAATATATATATGTTGAAAAATATTCTTTTTTTTTAAAGATTTTATTTATTTTTTGACAGAGAGAGACACAGTGAGAGAGGGAACACAAGCAGAGGGAGTGGGAGAGGGAGAAGCAGGCTTCCTGCCAAGCGGGGAGCCCAATGCGGGCCTCCATCCCAGGACCCTGGGATCATGACCCAAGCTGAAGGCAGACGCTTAATGACTGAGCCACCCAGGCACCCCTAAGATTTTGTTTTTAAGTAATCTCTACACCCAACGTGGGGCTCAAACTCACAACCTCGAGACCAAGAGTTGCATATTCTACTGAATGAGCCAGCCAGGTGCCCTGCAAATATGAATACTCTTATCACCACCATTACCATCAACACCATAATCACTACCATTAACTTAGAGTGAAATCATCCCATAGCAAATCATAACCCTAAAACATGTCTGGGATCCTGGCCAATCAGGATGTGCCTCTTCCTTTCCTCCTTTGAATGGTAACCAGGAGAGAGGTGGGCACAGTGAGATGAAATATTTCCTGTCATTATATCTCTATCACTAAATCTCTGTCTATATTATCAGAAATAAACTAGAGAAACTTTGAAAATTGAGAGAAGACCTTCTGGAACCAGATAGGTTCTGGATCTTCAGAAATTCGGTCTGGGACTTAATACCTCCAGGATCTTCTCTTTCACCCATTCCATCTCTCATCTTTACTTCCTTCTGCTCGGCGTCACTCTCTCCTTTAACAGATGGGCCTTTTGCACTGACAGAAAATATATTTCCCAGCAGCCTTGGGCTTATATCATCCCAGTTATCTTTCCTAGAAGAGGATATATTTTCTCAGCTTCGTTTTGGATTTTTCCAAGGAAAACGCTGAGTGACTCGAGTCATTTACCTATCCCTAGGCCAGTCATTATGGTCAAGAAGATAGTTTTCTCTGATCCTGCCTATGTTACATGTTACAATTGGCAACTCCACAAAAACCATATCGGATGCATAGTGGGGGGGATGCCCTTCTCCAGAAGAAGGGAAAGATATTATTAAAAGAAAAGAGAGGCTTCAAATGTTCACCAAAGATAGATCAAAGATAGCTAGCTTGATGGGAAACTAGCTAATTAGAAGATGGTTCCATGCGTTAATGAGTTATCATAAGGTCTAATATTTGTTCTCATTATTTTTTTCCAAAAGATTTATTTTTGCTGTTCTCTTCTGTGCAATTATTCAAATGTCTTATAAAATTGTCATATACCAAAAAAGAAAAGAAAAATCTGTTGATATCTTAATTAGAATTGATGACACCTAGGAGTAATTGGAAAAGTGTAGACATTTTTACATTAGACTTCCTGTCAAGTACATAGCATAGCTTTCCACTTATTCAACTTTTTTCAATCTCCTAAAAATTTCTGTAGGTCCTTTATGTATTATAGGTGGAGAATATTAGCATAATAGCTGACACCAAAAGAGTCTTTGATTAGGAAAATATCTTCATAAGATAGGGGTAAGGCTGCCACATACTGCTGCTCAATTTGTGCGCAATACAAGTCCATGGACATGGACTACAATGTAAGTGGGGCCCCTGGATCTGTGCAGTGAAGTAACTCTGGGAAGAAGGTAAGAATGTTGACAGGAGCCAAAGCAATGAGAGGAATGGCTAAGCGTCTCTGCATGAGAACAGGAGAAAAATTTTATTTAGTTCTTGAGAGAGAAAAGAAGAGAGAAAAGGATCATAACGGTAGCCAGACAAAGAGAAGCTGTTGTGATGGTGGAAGGATGCATAGTACATAAGTGAGGAAGCCAGTGAGAAAAATCTCGGCAGTGAGACATTTACAACAGGAATGTTCTGAATGTTCAGTTGATTGAAGTGGGGTTGCAGGCATCTATCTTCAGTAAAATCTCTACAACTCGATACAATCTTTTATTTCAAAACTACTTTGGGAGAGGGTAACAGAGCAGGTACTGTGTGCCCTGACTTGCGTTAAAGTCACAGCAGAGATAAAGGAATAGACACAAACATGCAGAGAATAGAAAGAATTCAGGGCATGGAAAAGGGAGGTTTGAACCAATCATATCTGGAACTCAGGGCTGCAGGGTAAGGGCACCCTTGCCGATGCCTAAACTGCATTCATAAGGACTCCATACCACTCTTAGTAGCTTTCCATAAATTACTTTTGTTTTTTTTCCTTGTCCCTATAAATGGGACCTTATTTTCCCTCCAGTTTTTGCAGGTTACAGGAATCTGTCTATATCTCTGTCTCTGTCTCTATTATCTATCTATCATCTATGTAAGCGTATATAAGATATATGTAACATAAAATATATATATATGAAATAAAGAATATTAAACAGATATTTTAAGCCTTTGGTGCTTTTTATTCCTTCCGGCTGACCCAGCTTTTATCGAGTATCATTTCCCTTTAAACCAAATAATTTCTTTCAGCATTTCTTTTAGTTTAGGTCAGCTGTCAACCAATTCTCTCTCTCTCTCTCTTTTTTTTTTAAAGATTTTATTTATTTATTTGACAGAAAGAGACACAGCAAGAGAGGGAACACAAGCAGGGGGAGTGGGAGAGGGAGAAGGAGTCTTCCCGTGGAGCAGGGAGCCCGATGTGGGGCTCGATCCCAGGATCCTGGGATCATGACCTGAGCCGAAGGCAGACGCTCAACAACCGAGCCGCCCAGGCGCCCCTCCCTCATCTTTTATCTATCTGAAAATGTCTTTATTTTTTACTTCTTTTAAAAGAATCATTGGGGTATAAGTTGACTTTTTTTCTTTTGGCAATTTAAAGATGTTGTAGTTTGACTATAATATAAATATGTGTGTTTTCCTTGTATTTATCTCACTTGTCATTTGCCGAGCTTCTTGGTTCTGTGAGTTAATGTCTTTAAAAACATTTTGGAAAATTATTGGAAACTCCCCACTCTTTCATCTCTCTTTCTTGGGCTCCAATGATATGTTTTAGATCAGTGGTATTGTTCCAAAGTTCTTAGATATTACAATCTGTTTTTATTTTTATCTCTCTCTTCTCTTTGTGTTTGAGTTTGGGTAATGGCTATTGACCCAAATGTCTTCAAGTTCAGTGATTATTTTCTCTACTGTGTCCAGATTGCTTTTAAGCCCATCAAATGAATTCTTTGTAGTTAATATCATATCTTCATTTTTAGCATTTCATTTGATTTTTAAAATTTTCTCTCTGTTGAAATTCTCCATTTGTTTACATATGTTGCAGACTTATTTCCCATGTATATGGGAAGTATATATATATATTTATATATGAGTATATATATTTATATATGAGAATATATATTTTATATATATATATATGGGAACTAAGGTGTATACACACACACACACACACCAGAGGCCACTCTGGTTTGCTTATTTTAAGATGACAACCCACTTTCTCTCAATAAGAAAGGATAGCACTCAGGCCCAAGGACATCCAATTAGATTGCCAGACCCATAGAGAAAGTGCTTTAACTCAATATGAAGGAAAATGTTATTTTCAAACAAGAAAAACAAAATCTTTTTTCTTTCAGTGGTAGTTATCACCATGAGATAATAGAGAGGCATTTTGGCATAGCGTTTAAGTGGATAGAGTTGAAGTCAGGCAAACTGGAGTTGAATTCCTTGCTCTGGTGCTTATGAGCTCTTTAGTCTTGAGTAAGTTAGATATTCCTCTAAGTCTCAGTTCTTCATCAGTAGAATGTGGATAATGAGAAAAATAACTTTTTTCATAGGGTTTCTGTGAGGTTTAAATGTCATCACACCTGGACAGTAAGAGGCACTGAGAGAGAGGTCCCTCAGTTAATGTGAGCTGTTTTCCTTCTCTTACATCCTGTCTCACCATATCCCTTTCCCTCTGGGTTGAAACAAAACAACCAGTTTTGTCTTGGTCCCTGATATATCTCTAGCATCCACCCCATTGCAGGCACTCAATAAATACTTGTTGAAAGAATAAATTAATAAAACTCTTTTTTTTTAAAGATTTATTTATTTATTTATTCATGAGAGACAGAGAGAGAGAGAGAAGCAGAGGGAGAAGCAGGCTCCCAAGGAGCAGGGAGCCCGATGCGGGACTCGATCCCAGGACCCTGGGATCATGACCTGAGCCGAAGGCAGACGCTTAACCATCTGAGCCACCCAGGCGCCCTAAATTAATAAAACTCTTTTCTGAGTAAGGCAATCCAAAATGTTGGGCTCACCAGGGATCAGACTTGCCTTAAACAGTATTTTTATAACCTATCCAGAAAAGGGGGGAGTGTTTTATCAAATATATTAGACTCCAGAAGACTCTAAAAATGGTATTGAAATTCCTGGCTCATACATGGGCATTTCAGAGAAAATTTTCAAGGCTATGAGGGGGGCAAAGAAATGGCAAAATAATTTTATTGACACACAGAAGGGGAACTTTCTGAACGTTTCCTTCATTCCATGAATGAGAATTGAGAATCACTGTAAATCTTGCCTAAAGACATCATCAGATCAGGCACGCCTGGGTTGCACAGTTGGTTGAGCGGGTGGACTCCTGGTTTCTGCTCAGGTTGTGATCTCAGGATCATGATCTCAGGGTTGTGATCTCAGGGTCATGAGTGTCAGGCTCCACACTCAGAGGGGAGTCTGCTTCCCCTCTCCCTCTACCCCTCCTCCCCCCACCCCACACTCTCTCTCAAATAAAGAAAATAAAATCTTTTTTAAAAAGATATCAGATCAGGGACACCTGGGTGGCTCAGTCATTAAGTGTCTGCCTTAGGCTCCGGTCACGATCCCAGGGTCCTGGGATCAAGCCCCGCATCGGGCTCCCTGCTCAGCGGGAAGTCTGCTTCTCCCTCTCCCACTCCTCCTACTTGTGTTCCCTCTCTCACTCTATCTCTTTCTGTCAAATAAATAAAATCTTTAAAAAAATCTCAATTAAAAAAAAGATATCAGAACAATGTACTGCTTTAGGCAAAAGTGGAAATGAAGAGGTCATCAAGAAGATCAACAAAGTACACATAAATTTATCTTTATACATAGCAAGGTTCATTCTTGCCTGAAAAGCAAGTCTAATTCTATGGTAAAAAATGCTAAAGAATCAGGGAGACAGTATTTCCTGATACTATTTCACCAGTATAGAATAATTAGAAATATGTCTGTTTGTCTCATAAAGGTTTTTAAGAAGCATTTGAAGGAATGTAGAGTATGTCCTCACTGGTAAAGGAGGAGTTAGTCATTTTATAAAATACTTAAAAATCGCTTTATTTTTAGAATGTTCCCTTCTGTCATTGACATCTTAATGTACTGTAATTTGAAATGTTTTCATGTTGAGCAAGCAGAGCACAAGCACTTCGCAGCAGTGAGAATAATTGCTACTTAAATGTGCTATAAATCAATATATAATGCAAGGATGCACAATAATGGTTCAGAACATTTACTATGCTTTAATAGAAATAGCTTTTAAAAATCCAAAATACTGGATGGAATACTCATTATAGGTAAATTCTCTAGTTCTTTATTCACTATTTGTTAATGTGATACTCAAAACAGTGAAATTCATGATTTTAAAGATGTGCATGTGTAAACTTCACACTTTTTAGAGACTTTCAGGGAGGATATAATTACATATGTAGAAACAGGAGTTAAAATGTAAAGGAAAGGATGCTTGTCAGGCTCAGTCGGTGGAGCAAGCGACTCTTGATCTTGGGGTTGTGGGTTCAAGTCCCACACTGGGTGTAGAGATTACTTAAAAAAAAAAATCTTAAGATGTAAAGGAAAAAAATAAGCCATATTGTTTCTAAGTTTAAACATTTCTGCATGTCTCTAAAAACAATTTTGTGCACAGTTGAAAACTTTCTAATATAATGGGTAAGGGCAAAAATACTGCAAGTAAAAAAGTTTTCTTAGTGTCTAAGACCTGATTAGAACAGGAAAGTTCCAAAAATAGGAGGGAAAAGTGGATAGTGTGAGGTGGGACAATTTTTCCTGAATTCTAAGTCCAAAGCTTAGTCATTTGTAGAAAGAGTTTAAGAAAATGTTTAAAATAAATATACCTTTGTATTTATTTATTTGACAGAGAGAGAGACAGTGAGAGAGGGAACACAATGGAATTTTCTTTCTTCCTCCTATATCCTCCTGCAGTCTGGCATACTAGACTATGATAAGACAAAAAGACAAATGCTCTTATAAATAATGTAGAGGAGGTTAATCGAGACAATGCTTGATTATTTTACAGATGTCTGGGGGCATTCAACATGAAGTCGTTACTGGCTTCCACCCTGCACCTTTGTTCTAGCTGCTCAAGGATGTCACTAAAACTCCAGGCTCTTTCCATCCTTCTGGTCTCATGCTTGGTATGTAATAGTGTTTTCTTCATGGTTACAAAATAGCTGCCTTAGCTCCAAACATCACATTTACAAATGACAAAGTCAAAAAACAAACAAGAAGGGAGGGCTAAGAGCCTCTATTATATATATATATATATATATATATATATATATATATATATATATATATATATCTCCTTTTATCAGGAAGAAAACTATTTTCTAGAAGATCCTCAGGCAACTTCTCTTTTCTCTTTTGTTTCAATGTCAACAACAGTGTCACCTGCCTCCCCTAAAGGAATCACAACAAAAAGGAATGGATTATTTCCATTGAATTAGAAAAACTCAGTTTTTCTCCTGGGGTTAAGGACAGACCCACCTTCCCTGAGTATTCTGCTACCAAATCTCTGAACAAAATTGGATTTCTGTTAGGAAGGTTAAGGGCAAGATTGTTGTTTGGTCAGTAACCAGTAGCTCTTACTACACCACAGAGACTGGTAATATACACCTGAATGCCAATTTATTCATTTTTACTGAAAAGTATTATTGCCAAGAGAACTGGGCCCTTGGGTTCTCTAGCCAACATGTTATTTCTTTATAGAACAAAAAAAACCTTCAAGTGAAGTTAAAATATAATGAAAAAGCTACTAGAATCAGACGTAGAGGAGTAGTTATTTCTCTATGCTCAGGTTGATTCCTTTGCCTGCAATGCCTTTTCCCTTCTTATACTCCCACATACTCTTTAAAATTCAGCCTAAGCATTATCCCCTTTAGAAAGCTTTCTTTGTTACCCCCACCTTCTCCACCTGTACTCCCCACTCCCAGGCTGAATTACTTGCCTCTCTTCTGTATTACCATGGCATATACTGTGCATAACTATATCATTACACCTACTCTTTTGTATTGTACTTATCCATTTATGTGTCCTTTCCACTAAATGTGAGTTCCTTAAAAGCAGAAACTTGTTTTTATAGATTTAGTAGTTAGCACAGAGCTCAGTACATGGAGATATTTGTGGAAGGCAGAATAATCACCCCTCTCCCAAAAGATTCTAAATTTTAATCCCTGAAACCTGTTGTGATGGTTTTATGTGTCAACTCTGTGGTATCTAAATGAGGTGTCTCTCGATTGGATGAGGGCCCCCAAATGTGGGGCAACGATTGGGTGGAAGCTGGTGGTGTGGGAGATGAAAGAATTTACCTGAGGCAGAACACATGAGATAGAAGTGTCTTGAATACACAGCAAGGGAGCTGTGGGCGGGACAGGGGAGGGGAGAGGCTGTCTGCAATGTGGGTGTGGCCTGTTTTTAAAGGGGGAAGGTGAGGAGGTACGGCGAAGTATGGAATTCTCCCTTTTTTGGTAACTGTGCCTGGTTGAAAGTAGCTCATTGGTCACTTAGGGCCTGTGGATATTTTGAGGTGGGTCACCTGATGGGCCTGTCTGTACTTCATCGCTCAAGGCTATTTGCCTAAAAGTGGTCTCTACAGACTAAGAGGGTGTTTTTGGATGAGATTAACATTTAAATGGGTGAACACAGATTGCTCCCCATAATGTGGGTGGGCCTCATCCAACCAGTCGAAGGCCTGAGTAGAAAAAGAAGACTAGCCCCCTTGAGCAAGAGGGAATTGTCCAGCAGGATGCCTTCAGACTTTATCTGCACCATCCACTCTCCCGGGTTTTGAGCCTGCTGGCCCACACTGTAGATTTTGGACATGACAGCCTTCATAATCATATGAGCCAATTCCCTATAATAAATTACATAGATATATTGATTTTATTTCCATGAGGCAACTGGATAACACACCGGTGAATGTATTACCTTACATGGCAAAGGGAGCTTGCAGGTGTGATTAATTTAAGGGTCTTAAAATGGGAAGATTATAAGATTACCTGGAATTATTCGGCAGGCCCAATGTCATCCTTTTAAGAGAGAGGCAGAAGTGTCAGACTCAGAGAAGAAGATGTAATGAAAGAAGCAGAGGGCCAAATGACGGAACTGCTAGCTGGGGGCCCCAAACCAAAGATAATATTTAGAAGCTTGAAAAAAAAACAAGGAAATTATTTTCCCCTAGAGTTTCAGAGGGTACACAGTCCTGTCAACACCTTGATTTTAGCCCAGTGCAACCCATTTTCTACTTCTCACCACCATAACTATAACATAATAAATTTATGCTATTTCAAGTCAGTATGTTTGTGGTAATTTGTTATAGCAGCATTAGGAAACTAATAGAGTGGTAAAGAAAATTTTTGAGTGACAAAATGAGAAGTATTTAATGCATTAAGCTGTTATGTAGCTTGCTACATACTAAACATTTTTACACATTCAGTCTTGATTCAAATATCCAAACCAAGATCAAGATATTACTATACCAAGCAAACCAAGATTCAGAAAGATTGAATAATTTTATGAAAGTATCATGTCAATAATTGGTATAATAGGTATTGGATATGAAGGCACATTCCTCTAAGTCCCAGTGCCCCTAAGATATCCTGAGACATTCAGCTCTATCATAGAGCACCAAGGGATAGCCCTTTAGCCTCCCCCAATATCCTTCAGCATTCCTGAAGCAACTTAAATTATAGTGAAAATAGTATATGGATTTGCAAATGTAGTTTTCAAAACAGGTCCCAGCTTCTCATGATAGAAGGACTGCCTCCTATAAGTCCCTTCCATAGGAAATACTGAAGCTGCCCGAGTCTGTCCACAGATTGAGTCCTTTGTGTAGGCTCCCACTTGCCATGGATTGAGACAATTAAATACTGGGGACCTGGTTTGCCTTTTACTGTCATATTTTGTATGTTTAGTAACTCCTATCTTTGAAAATATTAATGCAATCAATTAGACCCTAATCAGGGCTTCTTCAGGCAATGAGCTCATCTTTTAAGATGATTTTACATCTATCAGTGCATCCATTTCTTACAGATTTTACAAATTTATAATTAACTGAAACTCTATTTCCAACCTTATGTGCTTCACCTCACCATTGCCCAATTTACTGCCTGCGCAACAATTACACAATGAACATTTAATGTCAATGTCCATTTGTGCAGAAAATCTTTTTAATGAGCAAATACTGATAAAGTTCTTGTATTATAAAATACCAATTGAAATAATTCACAAGCTGGGGCACCTTGGTGGCTCAGCCAGTTAAGCGTCTGACTTTGGCTCAGGTAATGAGCTGAGGAATCATGATCTCCTAGGATCAAGCCCGGCATCCGGCTCCCCACTCAGCAGGGAGACTGCCCCCCACCTTGTGCTTGGGCGTATGCACATGCATGCTCTCTCTCAAAGAAGGAAATAAAAAATCTTTTAAAAAAAATAAAGAGGGGCGCCTGGGTGGCTCAGTCAGTTAAGCGTCTGCCTTCAGCTCAGGTCACGATCCCAGGGTCCTGGGATCGAGCCGCGCATCGGGCTCCCTGCTCCGTGGGAAGCCTGCTTCTCTCTCTCCCACTCCCCCTGCTTCTGTTCCTGCTCTCGCTGTGTCTCTCTCTGTCAAATAAATAAATAAAATCTTTAAAAAAAAAGAAATAATTCATAAACTGTAGAAACTCTTCTAAAAATGTAAACATGCAACCACAGGTTTCTTGTGAGTTATCATGTCTTGGTAGAGAAAGTCCTTCGGGAAATATATGTTATGTATAATGAATAATCACTTTTCTATACCTATGGATTAAATAAAAGTCTTGTTTCATTTGCTTATTTTATAAAGAGAAGTCCAATTTTTATTATTTTTTAAATTTTAGAGACTATTAAAACTGCTTTATGCTGATGTATGAAAGAATTGACTGAATCTGACTATTTGACTAATTGAAGGGTACTTTTTGAGAACATGATAATTAGAAAAGATTGTGGTTAGAACATTACTAATATGGTAACTTAGAATTCATCTATATAAAACCCATGTGGGTGGTCTCATCACTAGTACCCATGACTTTACACTCAGAGCATTCTTTTAAAATTTGAGAACTATACATTTGCCAACCACACAAAGAATTTACTTAGTGTACACACATAAAGTACAGGTATCTTTACCAGTCTTTTTCTTAGATATATTCATTAATTTACCTCAAAATCTTAAGCAGGATGATGAGAAAATTTGTAACAAGGGCAAGTTCCCTTCTTACTATTTTCTGATTTCTAATCACAAACACAATTTATAATAGTAAATTTTTCAGAATAAATTAATACAGTAGGGATTTCTTTTAAATGCTTGTTTGGAATGCAAGTTACCTCAGAAAACTACCAGGTGTAAAACTTCAAAAAATACATAAATAAAAGCCAAAATCTGGGGCACCTGGGTGGCTCAGTTGGTTAAGCATCTGCCTTTTGGCTCAGGTCATGATCCCGGAGTCCAGGGATCAAGCCCCATGTCAGGCTCCCTGCTCAGCAGGGAGTCCACTTCTCCCTCTCCCTCTCCCCCTGCTCCATCTCTCTCTCTCTCTCTTTCAAATAAATAAATAAAATCTTAAAAAAAAAAAGCCAAAATCCTTTCGATGAACTTTTTACCTTCTCTCTGCCAAACAGTTTTCAAACTTGACTTCTCCTTTTCCCTATTCTGCGCTTCCTGTTATCAAAGCATTCACTGGATCCTGCCAATTCCGTGCCCTTAACACTCCCATCTGTGTATGTCCACTTCTGGTGCAGTTAGTTCTCATACTTCTGGCCACCATCATCTCTTTGCTTGGCTTAACTACAGCTGCCTCCTAAGTGGTTTCTCAGGTTCTTTGCCTCTGAGCTCTACTACCAACCTCCTTACCCACAATCATCCTCTAAAATTCTAACAGACCACTTAGTCTTTGTAAAATAAAAAGCTAAGTGTGCCACTCTGCTGCGCAAATCCTTCAACAGCTCTTCAGTGCTCTCAGAATAAAGTTTACACCCCAAAGGTTGGCACGTGAGGTCTTGGATGATTTAGACCCTGTCTCGGTCTCCATATGTGTAGTCACTTCACAGGAAGAACCAGAAGGGCAAAAACTGCAGTTTTGTGGGTTTTTTAAAATCTTTATATTCTCATTGCCAGCCCAGTGCCTGGAAGATAGTAGGTGTTCAATTAATATTTGTTAAGGAGTTTCTGGCCTAGTTTCGTGGTTTAAAAAATATGCTTTCAATTTATCAAGGCTTGTAGGAAGTGGACAAGCTTCGTGAATTCGCCATCAGCTCTCTCAGACTCAGCTTTAGGCTTGTTTCCCTGACCTTCAGTAGGCACTCATTCCCTTCAATATGGCACTCTGCTGTCCCAGCCTGTGTAACTCAACAGTGTGATACGGTAGTCAAGGGTTACTTCCCAGAGTACTGCCCAGGAAGCCCTTCCCCCTCATCAACTGAAAACCAACTCTAAGTTGCTCGAGTAGAGTCTATGCAAAAATTAGTATTTTTATTTCAATCACTAAAATTCAGTTTTGCTATTCTGAGGTAAAGAAATAGGATTTCAAATATATTTGCAAAACCCAGAAAGGTTAACAGTTTGCATCTGCATAAATAAATACTTTTACGTCTGGCAGGTTTTTAAGTTTTAAGCCAAGCTTTTCTCGTGATTTTGGTTTCAGATCTAAGCTACTTGGTTAACCATTCTAATGTTCCCTGACCATCAGTAACCATTCTCCCATTCCTGCCTCTTTAAGTAGTCCAATAAATATACCAATTATGAATCTGATAGTATTCTATTCCATCACGAAACAAATTTCATCACCTAGCATTGGGATTCACTGGATGAAAGATGGTGATTAGCATAATTTAAGTGATGAGATAAATGTGTTAAACCATTAATAGGGATAGAGAGATTATATACTTGGCATCTTTGACCATATTACCACTAAATGGTTGTTACTTTTTAAATAATTAACATCTTAATCTATACTTACATCCATCCACTCATTTATTTTTGCTGAAAATTTCTTGTTGAACCATCTCAGTTATTTCTTGGGATTCTACTATGTGCTAGGTTCTATTCAAGGCAGTGTGGATACAAGTCCTGGTGCCTAATAGGCAGAATCTCTACCCTGATGGAATTTATATTCATGGGGTAGAGACAGATGGGAAACTAAGTAGAGAATAATATAGTTCCAGCAACTGCTTACTACTATAAAATAAATAACATATGACAATAGGATGGAGTGATGAGAGGAGAAAGGCCAACTTTAGGTAGTGATTTCTCTGAGGAAATAAAGGCTCTCAATGATGAGATCTCAACAATGAGAAGGAGCTGGAGAAAGATACAGAGGAATAGTGGTCTAGACAGGGAAGACAAGTACAAGAACCCTGACACAGGAATAAACATGCATATTCTAGAAAGAAAAAAAAAAAGACCAGTGTGGCATTTTATGCAATCACTCTGGGCCTGAGCAAGACATAATGATGGAATGAATTAGTTTTAACACTGAAGATGTAAAGGGTTTGAATTTGGTATATATTTTGGAGATCCAACCAACAGGACTTGTTAAGGCATGTGGGGATATGAGGAAAAGACAGGTGCCTACATTTTTGACTTAAGTAACTGGGTAGGTGAAGGTGCCATTTGCTAAACTGTAGAATGTCAAGGAGAGTTCTCTTTGGAATTTATTTGTTCTACTTGGAATTGGATAAATATATAATACATCCAAAAAGAAATGTCAAGGGGCGCCTGGCTCAGCTGGTTAAGCGACTGCCTTCGGCTCAGGTCATGATCCTGGAGTCCCGGGATCGAGTTCCGCATCGGGCTCCCTGCTCAGCGGGGAGTCTGCTTCTCCCTCTAACCCTCCCCCCTCTCATGCTCTCTCTCTCTCATTCTCTCTCTCAAATAAGTAAATAAAATCTTTAAAACAACAACAACAACAAAAAAAAACAAAAACAAAAAGAAATGTCAAGTAGGAAGTGGAATATATGAGTATGGAATTCAAGAAAGGCCAAGAGTGGAGCTTTCATCAAACACTTCTTGCAGCAGGCTATTTTGTTCTGTATTGACTTAAAGTTCAGATATGTGGCCACCTGCATCAATAGGATATTGACAGAAGGCCTAAGAACTGAGACCACCTGTGTCAACACAACTTAGCTATTTGTTTCAGAAAACTTTGCCCAAAGAAGATAAAACCATAAGCCAATAAATAACTTCACTGTTTGCTTTAGGAAATCCCTGCAAATGAGTTTATCTGAGACAACAGTCTCCCTTATCAAACCATGGTTTATTTATCAAGACTAACTTCAAAATTCTCACCTCACTATGTCCACCAACCCTAAACTATTATTTCACACACTTGCCTAATCCCAATTTGGCCCTCACTTTGAAATACCTGCCATAAACCCTTTGAGTCCAGACTTCCCAAATCCTATACAATCCTTCTCTGGCTCTTCCCTCTTGATTCTGTTAAGGCACTGTTTTCCCTGACCTCAGTGACTTAAACTGATAAATAAACTGATGCTTGCTTGTTAACCGTTTTTCTGCTTGTATTTTGAGGATTTCAAGATTCTTTGCTGTTTTTGCTTCCCTGTCTTTATAGTAGGTGTTAGCCTATAAGTAAGTGTTTACCCATCTGCTCTGAGACTCACAATTAGCAAAATGAGATTTCTGAAGTTGGGAGGACCCTTAGATATTTATTCTAATCAATTTACTTTACCAATGGGAAACCTGAAGCCAGAAGAACTGTGACTTGTCTAGTGTCACAGATAGTAGCTACTAGATCATAAGACATAGAACTTGCAGTCTGACACTCATCGTAGGAGAATACATGAGCTCATGCTGAGCAAGATGAAATAAATTATATTTTTCTATTTTATTATCTATAAGCTTCCTAGCAGGTGAGAGAGCAGTCTGACTGCTTTCATTTTTGTTTGTGGTTGTAATGCTTATGCACTATTTGCCAGGCTGGCCAAGGCACCAAGTGCATGCATTTATAAAGATATTAGTAAATTTTAATTTACATTTTGCCAAAAATCTAGATATTGAAAGTTCATTAATCGTCAGAAAGATGCAGAAACATCAGCTGCCAACCATACGGTTCCTGATATAGCTGCAGTTTTCTCTTTATGTATACAAGAAAGGAGCAAAAACAAAACACAAGGAAACAACAACCGAGAAAAGCCCAATTCACCAAGTCAATGACATATCCTTCTCAGAGGGCAGGATCTGCCATGTAAAATATTCAAGAAGTTAGAGCCTCTTCGAATACTCAAGACGTGGAGTCCCTTGGAAGAAGCTGAAATATACAGATTTGTTATGAGTACATCTTGCCATTTTGACTCAAATCTGGTAAACATTATGGGAAGTCTCAAACATTTTCTGTAATAATACTGTACCAATGCAGTGGATGCCTATGGCACTCTTTTCTCCTCATTGCTTTATTTCAGAAGTTATCTCTGCCGACTCCATCCATGTAATGACAGTGGGAGCAGCTCCATAGTGACTCCATGCTGTCAGGGCTTCATGACTCCACGCCCTCACCATAGTGATTGCGCTAGAGGTGAACACTTGGCTCATGTTGGACAATGGGCCAATGGACTGGAGATCAAAAGGGTCTAGTCAGCCTCTCACTGCCTAAATTATAAATGTATAAAACTCAGGAGTTGCTGTTAGCTGTGTTCTGCTATCTGCCGCAGGGAACAAAGGAGGCCACATTTTTGCTTGGGTGTTCCACACTGTCTCTGAGCCCAAAGACAAATGGTGGTTGATGCCATTCAAACCAATCCTCACTTATCCACCCTAATTACTGAATTAACACCAGACAATTGAAAAGAATAAAAAGAAAAGACAAAAGGTCTTGAGAAGGAAACATTATCAAATACCTGCCCACACCCTATGCCCTGAAACCAAGGCAGTAAATTATCATTTGTACATTTTCCACGTACCAGGCATTATTCTAAGTATTTTATATGCTTTGTCCTATGTAGTCCTTACTACAATGCTATGAGAAAAGTACTTTTATTATCCTCATTTTATAAACAAAAAAACTGAGGCATAGGAAGTTTGAGTGATAGAACCAGGGCTCAACCCAGGCAGTCTGACTCTAGATCTCTGTATCTATAGCAATAGAGCCTCTATATCTATAACCTGGGATCATAAACATGACATTATGATGCCTTTCATTAAGGAAAAAACATGGTCAATTCTGTGTTGTAGAAAGCCTTCCCTGAGGAGATAGACAATAAACAAATAAAGTAAAACACGTGGAATGTCAGGTGATGATGGCAAGTGCTATAGAGAAATAAAAAGCAAAGGATAGGACAGGGAGGGCTGGGGGTAGGGCTAGTGGGCAGTCACAGTTTTACATAACGGAGTCAGGGAAGGCTTCTCTGAGAAAGGGATGCTTGAACAAAGGTGTGAAAGAAGGGAGATGTCTGTAGATGTCTGGGCAAAGAGCCTTCCAGGCAGAGAGTTCAGGAGTAAAAAGACCTATAGGTGAGAGTGTGCTTAGTATATTCAAGGACAAGCAAGGAGGCATGGATGATAAGGAAGTGGAAGTGGGAGATGAAGTCCAGATTCTGGTAGGGATCAGAGGTGGTCACTCTAAGCACTCTGGCTTTAACTCTGAAAGAGATGGACAGTCATTGCAGGGTTTTGAGCAAAGGAGTGACATGATCTCACTTGTGTTTTATAAAAATTGCCCTGTCTGCTGTGTTGAGAATAGATGGTAGAGGGCAAGTCCCCAAATAAAGAGATTAGTTAGGAGGCCATTATCCAAGTAAGAGACAATGGCAGCTTGAAACTGGTTGGTAGCAGTGGTAGCCGTGAGAAGGGGTAGGAGTCTTGACACATTTTGAAAGTAGAGCCAAAAGGATTTGCTGATGGATTGAATGTGAGTAAGAGAAAAGGTTGGGGGTGGGGATGAAACATGACTCTAGTTGTTCATCTGAGCAACCAGAAAGGTGAAGTTGCTTTCTTCTGAGATGGGTAAATCTGTGGGAGGAATAGGTTTAGGAGGTGGTGGGAGAAGATCAAGAGCTCGACTTTGGACATGTTGAGTAGTTAGATGTGCCACTTAGACTTCCAAGAGGAGACACTGAGAAGCTGTTGGATATACAAATCTGGAGTTCAAGGGAACAGTCTGGGCTGGAGAAGTAGATTTAGGAGTCTTCACTGAAAGGACTATAAATAAAGCCTTGAGATAGATGAAAACGACAAAGAGTGAGTGTAGATGGAGAAGAGATCTGAAGACTGAGTTCTGGGGTACTCCATCTGAAAGAGGACATTAACATTAATGGAGTTAAAAAATTTTGCAGGATATTATGGGAAAGGACCACATTATTTTTCAAAGGTATAAAGCTTAAGGGCTGTTCAGTTGCGTAGCTGGAGCAGTTCTCCCTACCAGGGTGAGGCGATTTTATGAGCACAGAATGAGGGACAGTTGTGGTTACATAGACATCTGCACTTTTTATCCCAGCTTCTTCCTCCAGAATTTAAAAAAAAAAAAGGAGGGCGCCTGGGTGGCTCATTTGGTTAAGCGACTGCCTTCGGCTCAGGTCATGATCCTGGAGTCCCGGGATTGAGTCCCGCATCGGGCCCCCTGCTCAGCTGGGAGTCTGCTTCTCCCTCTGACCCTCTTCCCTCTCGTGCTTTCTGTCTCTCATTCTCTCTCTCAAATAAATAAATAAAATCTTTAAAAAAAATTAAAATTAAAATTAAAAAAAAGGAAAGAAAGAATCACATAAAATACTGAAACCAAGGTCAGAAACGTCTGTGCCAGAACAGTTTTGGTTGCACAAATGAGGCCATGAGATAGACTCTTTGTCTTTACTTACTGACTCTTTGTCAGTAAATATCACTTGGGTTTAACACTATCAATGAAGCAAATGACAGCAAGACTGAAAAATGTTCACTCTGGCTGATCTTTTCCAGACTGGTTTCAACATAGGGTTGATGAGCGTATATATACATTTGGTGTGGGATGGGATGCAGAAGATAGATTTAAATAGGTAATTCAAAAGTGAGAAAATGAAACTAGAAAAGATAGACTTTATTTTTCAAAAAGGTTATCTACATATTAAGCATAATTTTCAAAAAGGCTAAAATCAAAACTCTCATATAGCTATAAAGTGAAGACATGTCAAAGATTATTATTATGTATTTTAAATGAGGAAATTGTAAAGATGTTACAACCAATCTGAAGGCAGAAAACCACAAATTTATGTGGAGTAAAAGAACACTGAAATGAATTTAACAAATGACTGCAAAACTTGCTTGTTCCATGGGGATGGGTCGGGGGGAGATTGAGCAGTAGGGAAGAGAAGCGTTGTCTGTCTGCCCACTGGACAGAAGTTATGTGTGTATCTATAGACAAGAATTAGTCACATAACAAGGTGACTAGAGGGGCTAGGAAACTAAGTGAAGAAACTCCATCGGAGTTCACTCGCAGTGCTCATATATTTGAGTGCATTCCCCTGAGACTGGAGGATAGGAAGGGAGAGTACAAAGACAGAAAAGCAGTGGGTTTGGAAAAAAGTAGAGGTAGTTGACATACGATGGTCTCTTCCTGATGCAATGGTGATATCATTGTTTCAAAAACCATAAATCATTTACAAGGCAGAGAATCTGGTATAAAACTCTAATAATAAATTGAACTCTCATTTTAACGCTGAGTTTCTTGGTAGCAAAGGCAAAAATGGAAAGGTGGCAATTATGTAATTCTGAGTGGCACACGAAAAGAAGAATGTAAGTTCTTCTGGAAATACAGGTTTGACTGCTAAGAGTGAGGAGGTTGTGAGCTATGTCAGGGAAGAGGGTGAAGGTTCAGAAGTCACTAAGCAGAATGCAAGATGGAACTGACTAAAAACAAGTAAAAGAATTTTTAAGCTAGGATGTGGGACTGCAGGGGTTAGAGACATGTGTAGGTTTGGAGTAAAGAGTAAATAAACTCTTCCAAGAAGTCTTTCTTGGTAATTATAGGCTGGGCTAAGGTGTCTTCTGACCCCTTGCAGCACCCCAGGTCTACCTCTTTGTGGTAGTCAGCATCTTGTTCCACTGTTTCTTCTGTTTCTCTCTCCGGAGCTCCAAGAATTCAACAACATATTTCCAATGCCAAGTACCGTTGCCTGACACTAGTGGATCTCAGGGAAACTGGAGACGGCCGGGAAGGAATGAGGGGAAATGTCTTAGCTCATCGTTTGGGCTGCTATAAAAGAATACCAGAGCCTGGGTAGCTTATAAAAAACAGAAATTTATTTCAGTTCTAGAGGCTGGAAGTCCAAGATCAAGGTGCTGGTGGATTTGGTGTCTAGAGAGAACCTGCTTCCTGGCCATCTTCTTCTTGTGCCCTCACACGGTGAAAGGAGCAAGGGAGCTAGCTACCTGAGGTCTTTTCTTGAGGGACCCTAATCTCAGTGGCAAGGGCTCTACCTTTACAGCAGAAGATATGAACACAGACTGATTAATTGGTTGCACAGGGTAAGGGCATGGTTCTCTCTGGGGCAGTAAGCCTGGAGGAGGCCAGCACTCACTCCATGGGCACCCTGGCCTTTCGCATCTCTCCTCAGACTTGATAATGTCAAGAACCAGTTACCTTCTCACAGAAAGATGTGATGGGAAGCAGTGGCAGCGAGAGAGAGCAGGACTTACCTGTGGCTTGGGGGTACTCTACCCTGCTGTTTTATGCTTTGAATTCTACAGTTAAGAGTTCAATTAAATCCCTTACATTGATTTTTTGTTCTGTTTTATAACTTTTTTCCTGACTATCAAAGTAATATGCTTTTATTGTAGGTAACTAGCAAAAAAGAGAAAATGACAAAGAAAAAAAAAATTTCTACCACCCAGGTAGGAATACTGTTAACATTTTCCTGCTTCAACTGATACCTCTACCAGAATGTTGAAGAGTGCCTATTGCCCTGCACCCTAGGTTATAACTAAAAATTATTTGTGGAAGGCACTGAAGTCAGCAGAGAGCATCAGAATAGTTTTGCTCCCAATATAATGTTATTTTGACTAATTTGCCTCCATTCTGGGAGAAGACAACAGTAGAGCTTTTTCAGTCTAAATATAAATGTGTTGTACTAGCATAGTGTTACATGATAAAATTAAAATTCAGACCAAAAAAATCTCTTATTTTTATGAAAGTCTTTCTTTTAGAAAATTCAGATACAAAAGAAAATAGAGTATCAATTTAAATCATCTTTAAGAGAAATATCTTGCAAGAGGCACTTGAAAAAATTTTTTTTAAATATGTATAATCTCCAATGGAAAGCATGTATGTTTGGGCAGTGAATTGTGCAAATTAATTCCATGTGCAATCACAGAATAATCATTTCATGTTATTATGCTTTAATATGGAGGAAAAAGAAAAATTCTTGCTTTCCTTTGGTAGTTTGATTGGTTTTTTTAGTTGCTTGTGCCAGGTTCTTTATGTATATGATCTCTAATACAAATCTCAGCAAGGAAGATTTTATTTTTTACTTTATTAAAAAAGAAATTTTTTTAAGTAAGCTCCACACACAACATGGGGCTTGCACTTGTGACCATGAGATGAAGAGTCACATGCTTTACTGACCGAGCCAGTCAGGTGCCCCTAAGGAAGATGTTTTTATTCTGATTTTAGAGATAAGAAATCAGGCTGAGGTATTTGAACTGGCCTACAGACTCCCAGAAAGACTTCCAGAGAGATACAATAAGGTTTCATGTGAACGAAAATGACGGGGATCCTGACCTTCAGCTAGTGACAAGAGGGACAGATGGTGCAAAACCTCAGTGGAAATGTGAACAAGTGGACACTTTTTCTTACTTCTGAACTTTAATATGTTATAAAATTGGCATTGAACTGTTTTTGTTTATTAAACTATAAGGAGAGAACAAACAAGAAAAAAGAGAAATTTTTTTAAAAAGGAAAATGAATAAGGAAAATGAATAAAGAAAAGTAAAAATAGAGACCTAGAGAATGTCCAGGCGCTGAGTAGGGTATTATGTAATTTTTTTAAAGCAGGCTCCCTGCCCAGTGTTGTGCCCAACATGGAGATTGAACTCAAGACTCTGAGATCAAGACCTGCGCTGAGATCAAGAGTCGGAAGCTTAACCGGATGAGCCACCCAGGTGCCCCGGGGTAGTGTAATTTTGAAGGCATTTCGGTATATTTGGAGATAGGAAAGCAGAGGAATACGTAATTTTAGAATCAGGCTGAGCTGGAAAGTTAGTTGGATGGTCCCACAGGTGAGGCATTGAGCCATCTCTCTTTTTCCGTTTTGCCACCTGGCCCCACCACAGGGATGCGCCTGCCTCATAGGCAGGCGGTTGTGTTTGTGGGTCAGGACATCCCTCTCTTGGACAGGCAAATCCTCATACATTTTTGTTCCTTTTCTTTTTCGACCTTTTTGCTGTACCTGCTTTCCACTCCCCCAATGGTGTTATCAGTCTTTCTTCAGATGGAGTCTGAGTACTTGGTTGGAGGCAAGCTATGCTGGGCAGGAAGTGTGGTATCCAGCTTACAAAGACATTAAATGCTCCCACATCAGGCTGCCACTCCTGTATGAGCTTGGACATGCTCCTTGATCTCCCTTTGCCTCAAGTCTCCTCTTCTGTAAAATGGGAATCTTTTCAAAAAATATTTATGAAACACCTACTGTTTGCCAAGAATTGTTTGAGCCTCTTGAGGATAGAGCCATTAGCAAAACAGAGAGCTTATTTTCCAATGGGCCCAGACACACTTTAGCCAAATATATGCTCTAATGACAGATATTAAGTATCTGAAGAAAAATAAAGGAAGTTAAAGGGACAAGAGTGACAGATTGATATTTTAGATGGTCACAGAAGACCTCTCTAAATAAGTGGTATTTGAGCAGAAACATGAAAAGAAGTGAATGAGTCATGCTGTAGATCTAGGGGAACAAGAAGAGTAGAGCAAAAGCCCTAAGGAGGAGCAGACTCAGTGTGCTCAAGGAAGAGCACAGTGCAAAAATGCAGTGTGGCTTATGTGGAGTCCGTGGGACAGAGCAGCTGAGGGCCAGATCATCCAGGGTTTGCAGGCCTTCATAAGGAATTTAGATTGATTCTAAGTGTGATTAGAGAGTAGCAATTAAGTTTCAGTCACAGGAAAAAGAAAATACTTTCATTATTTAATGAGAAAGGGTGCTTATAAAACCATTAAAAAGGCTATCAAACAAGCTCTAAGCTGATCCTCAGGAATGAGATCCAGAACACCACCACCAAACCAGCCTGCCAGAAAAGCTACTCTCTCTGCCACCATCAGGAAGATGGGCAATCAAGAGTTTGCAAAGGGCAGCGCCAGGGTAGCATCCAACTCTTGATTTAGGCTCAGGTAACGGTCTCAGGGTCGTGGCACCAAGTCCCACATCTGGCTCGGCACTCAGCAGGGAGTCTGTTTCTCTCCCTCTCCCTCTGCTCCTCCCCCTGCTTGCGCACTCTCTCTCTAAAATAAATAAATAAATCTAAAAAAAAAAAAAAAAGAGTTTGCAAAGGAACAGATAATTTCCAGGATAGATGCCGTGGCTGTGACCCTGGGAACAGGAAGCCTTCATTGTTGCTACCACAACCATCTCTGAACATCCACATCCATGCAAGCATGGTCTCTGTGATCACTTATCAGCTATCACAGTCCAAGCAGCTAGAACATGGCCTCCATGCACTTGCACCCTCCCGATTTCTCATACGTGTCCAAGCCATAGCTGCAAGAGAGTCTAAGAAACTTGTCTTTCAGTTTTCCAGGCCCTGCAGGGTGAGAAAGTACCCTGGAAGACCGGAATGGATGCTAGAGGCCACCAGGAGAGTAAGGAGGATGAGGGGTGGGATATGATGTGTCTTACATTTTATAGCACAGCCACCCTCACTGCTGCATAAAGAACCCACTCTAGTAGGTCCACAGAAGAAGTAGAACCATTAAAGGGCTACAGCAGTGGATTAAGTGAGAGAGAGAGCCTTAGCCTAGAGTGGTGACCACAAAAAAACTAAGAAATGGTGAAATTATATATTTTGTAGGTGGAGCCTAGAAGACTTGCTGATGTGTATAGGGTGTGATGAAAGTAAGGAATCTAGGACATCTTCAGGATTTTGATGCAAACTCCTGGATCAATAGTAGTGATGTGTACAGAGAACACTGGGAAAGATATGAATTATGGGGAGAAAATACTCCCATTTATCTCAAGCAATAAAGAATACTTCAAAATTCTTAAAAGCAGTAACTGGCACAAACTAAATATTCAATTATGGATATCAACTATTCCACTATTCCTTTTAATTAAAATAACATTTTTGTCTAACTCCTTGAAGTTGAGGTCACCAAGGTTGAAACATATCTCTGAATGGTCTTCGAGGCAGAAAGAGACAGCAAAATGCCCAAAATCTGGTATTCTGAGCCAGCTACTTCCCAAAGCCACAGCAACCATTATTAGGTCGCAAAATCCTTCAATATTTCTTTCTGGAGCTATGGATGAAAACTCCAATGGAACTTAGTGCTTAAGCTGAATCAAGATTATTCCTTTTGCCTGGACTGGAAGAAGGCCTGGGAGAGGTCTCCTTTCCCATAGACCAGCAGGACAGGGTGGACTCCACCATGCCCAGTTTATGGCACTAGCCACATGAGAGATAATTCACAGGAGCTCTTAAATGGAAATCCAAAAGAGGAGAATCCAAAAAGAGAAATACAAAGACAAAAGGAGAACCCAAAGTGGGGGGTGGGGGGGACACACAAATGCAAGGGTGTATCTTCCCATGTGATCTTAATAATGGCTAACCTAATTACTAAACATTCTACAGGAACCTTATTCTGAGAACTTTTCTTATATTACCTCTTTTAATCTTTACAACAAACTCTAAAGTAGGGTTATTATCCTCATTTAATGGATGAGGAAATTGAGGAATAGAAAGGTTAAATAACATGCCTAAGTCCATACAGTTAGTAAGTTGCAGAGATGGGATTTAACTCAGGCTAATTGATTCAAGAGTTCATGATATTAAATACAGCCTAACCAATTACACCTTTAGCTAAGACCTATATCAATACTGGGGATGGGCTGTATTGACAGCAGATAATGGCAGGATATAGCAGCCATTTTGGTTGGGAAGTCCTTAGGTGTATCTAGTTTGAAGTGTGCCACTATCAGTAAATTATTTACAGACCCCTTTTATATTGGTTAAGGTTACACTAGCTGCTGTAACAAACAACTTCAAAATGTACAATAGCTCAAACACAATATTTATTTCACATATACATAAAGTCTAAAATGATTGCTTCTGATGGCAGATGGCTTTCCTCTAAGAACCAGCCCATCTGTGTCTCCTTCATCAACACATGACTTCCAAACTACAGTGTTCGTCTCCATCAAACTACAGAAAGGGAAAAGAACATGCCAGGGGTGGGGCTGGGAGGGGGAGTCTTACAGACCAGTTCTGGAGGTGGCATACATCTTCAACTCACATTTGATTGACTAGAACTCAGTCACCCACCTGCATATAACTGCAAGAGGAGACTGGGAAATGTTGCCTAGCTAAGTGCCCAGCTAGCCTCTCTACCACAACTGATTTCATTCATAACAAGAGTTCTCTCAATTTTACTCTCAAAAGGCAACTGGAATTTTCATTTGAGGATAACCTTGCTTTCTTCCCCATGTAAAATTTACATTCAGGTCAAATATACCATGTGACTCTTTCCCTCTCACATTCAGTATGCCTATGGAGAAAAAGTTCTACATTCATTTCTTGAAGGTTTTAAAGTAAATAGCTCTTCTCTGGTAATGTCTGTAACTTTTTCCATTACTTCCCTTTTTACTACTTTAATAGGGCATTATATCTTGCAGAAAGTTGTAAAGCTTTCACATTTATAAAGACCCCTTTAAACCTTAACTGATAAAACATTTAGAATCTTGTTATGCTTGTTTAATTTATCGATGCCTAAAATTTTATGTCCTGATGTGGACAAATGTATAACAATGCCATTTTTACCCATAGAAATTTACATATTAATGAAGAAGATTAGGTGCTAACAAAGGTTGTAATGATGGTATCCTTATAGAAAACTTCTTAGATTTTGCTTAGATGTTCAGGAATGTTCCTTTATCTTCTCCATGTTCCAAACATTCCTCTGTCATTACACATATTTTAACTTTGGTTTTCACTAATGACTCTAACTCTGATTCCAAATGTGTGGTGGTTCTCCCAACACCATCAAGTAATCCTCCAACACCTGCAGGGTGTCCTGCAATTCAGCTCAATTCTGATACTATCTACCTGGAGATAAAGATCCCATGGGCTAAGGGCTCAGTCCCACAAGACTGTCCTTCATCCAACTCCAGATGCCAATTGTAAGTGCAGGTTGTCACCTGTGCTTCTGACCAACCAGCTATAGACTGAGGGTTCCAGTGACCCCCCCACCTTTGGTTTAATTAATTTATGAGACTGGCTCATTAATTATTGAGAACTCAGGGAAACATTTTACTCACTAGATTGCTGGTTTATTGAAGGAGACTATAACTCAGGAATGAGTTGGAAGAAATGCATAGGGTAAGTTATGGGGAAAGGGCACGAAGCTTCCATACACTTGAGAGCACCACTCTCCCTGAATCTCCACATGTTGACCAACCCTGGATGCTCTCTGAACTTTTGGGTGTTTATGGAGGCTTCATTACATAGGCAACTGATGAAAGCATTGGCCACTGGTGACTGAACTCAACCTCCAGCTTCTCTCCCCTCCCAGGAGGTCAGTAGGGAGCCGGGGAGATTGAAAGTTCCAACCCTCTAATGACATGGTTGGCTCCACTGGAAACCAGCCCCCATTCTTTGGTTACATAGCAGCTTTCCAAAAGTCACCTCATTAACATAACAGAAGATATTTTAATTGTTCTCAACATTCAGGAAATTCCAAGGATGTTAGAAGCTCTGTGCTAGAAATGGAAACAAAGACAAAATATATATTTCTTATTATAAATCATAATATTATATTCACCTATTAAACTAATTACAATAAAAGATCAGAAAATGGACACAAGACAAAAAGCCAATATTTTTCATTTAATCCTCCCACTCCCAACCCAAAGTGGGAAGTCATGTCTTCCTCTTCTGCTTTTCCAGAGCACTTTACCTGTATTTCTCTTGACAAACCTCATATACACTTCTTGCCTTGTTTTGTACTTAGTTATGTCTTTCTTTCTTAAAAGATTTATTTATTTATTTGAGAGAGAAAGAGCACAAGCCGGGGGAGTTGGGGAGAAGGGGAGAGAGAGAGGAAGAAGTAGACTCCCTGAGCAGGGAGCCCGATGTGGAACTTGATTCCAGAGCCCTGGGATCATGACCTGAGCTGAAGGCAGATGCTTACCCGACTGAGCCACCCAGGCGCCCCTGTAGTTATTTATTTATCTTATAAATAAAATAATGTCTTATCTCCCCTACTGCTGTTACTTCTTTTAAGGAAGAAGATCCCATCTAACTACTTCTCTGTAGTGCTTTCCATATAATATGAGCACAGTAATAAATACCGATTTAAACTCTTATTTTTTATTTTAGCTACAAATGTTTCTAAAAACATTGAACTACATGAAAACATTTTCTTTTAGCCCTGCCAAAGTATCCATTCATCCAACAACTAAAACAACAATAAAAATTAATAAGTGAGTAGCAATGATAAACAAATCATTATAGTGCCAAGAGCTGAAGTACATTTATGAATAAAGAATGAAATTTGGACTAGAGACAGTCACTAACTCATCTTAAAACTAAGTTAAAAACAGCTGGACAGGGCGCCTGGGTGGCTCAGATGGTTAAGCATCTGCCTTCGGCTCAGGTCATGATCCCAGAGTCCTGGGATCGAGTCCCGCATCAGGCTCCCTCCTCCTTGGGAGCCTGCTTCTCCCTCTGCCTCTCTCTCTCTCTCTCTCTCTCTGTCTCCCATGAATAAATAAAATCTTTAAAAAAAAAAAAAAAAAAAAAACAGCTGGACAAAGAAATTGACATTTAAAATTTTAAGTTAGAGCGATGAGGAAAAAATTCCAGGCATAGAAAACAACATAAGAAAAGGCAAGGGACTATGCCTCAGGCAACAGACATTTAGGAAAAACAAAAATCTCAAGGTGATAAGAGACTTCTCATTCATCTTCAGTTCTTCACCAATAACCACTGAGTGGCATTTTGCTGAGTAAAATCAAAATGCAATTAGAAAAACATGGGGTTTATTCTTGATAAGCTAAAAATCTACTAAAGGACCTTGAATCCAAATGGGAAATCTTCCACGCCACTAAATCCTCATTTTTCCATATTTATTGCATACCCACATATTTGAGTATGAGTTCTCTGGTGTTACATAACATATGAACAAGAATCAAAGTTTTCCCACACTCATTACATTTATATTTTGCTCCTGTATGGTTTCCATAATTAAGACCTGATTTTGACTGATTTTTCCATTCTCCTCATATGAATGTGGTTACTGTCCATTATGAACTCTCTGATATCTAATTTGAACCAATAAAGAATGAGTATAAAAAATAGGCATTTTGTAAGGGGGTATGTTTGCCAGGATATACATATGTAATTGTATGGTTTCTTGGGTCCTTTGATGTCTTATTTATTCACTGTGGTGCTCTGGTCCCAGAACGAGTCACTCTTACACAGAAGTCTACGAGAATCACGATGATACTAAACTGAAGTCTAATACAGAACTATGGAGAGGCTTTGATATCTTTTTCTCTCAGCCATTGAAGTCCCTTCCAAGGGCATAGAGCTTGATGACTAGAGCACAGTTTGATGTCAGCCTCCACTTGCCTCCTGCCAGGCCTGGTGCCCTTGTGCAGGATGCAACTGGTATATCCATCTACCAGATCCTTGCAAACACATGGGGAAGAAAGCCTTGGACCTTCATCCACCTCCACTTACCTTAGCCAATCAAATCATCACTGAACATGCTCAAGGAGGAAGGGCTTTGTAAAAATCAACCTCTCCCAAGTTAATAAAAAACAAGGGGGAGTGGGCATTGCTAATACAATACAGACAGAAACTATCATTAAGACACATTGTAAAATAAGTGTTTTTGGTCCACAATTTCTATGATCTCTGTGATATTCTGGTCTTCCATGCTAACCCTGCTTTCTAGAGTCTATGGTATAGGACTTTAAAAACCAAAATCAAAACAACCAAAAAAAATGACATCTGGGAGTTGACTGAAGATAATGAAGACCTCAAACATAATTTTGGCACATTAGGTGGCTGAGTGAAAAAAAAATAGAATTCTTTTTGGACTATGCTGCACTGACCCAAGACACAGAACCCAAGCTTCTGATCTTCCTGAAACGAGCTGATGTCCACAGGCCACTTTACTTAGTAGGGCACCCACTGCTGTAGTGTTCATGACACAAGACTCTGCAGCATGAAAAAATTTCGAAGAAACTTATCACATAGGCAGTGCTGGAAACTTTTCCTCCCTGCTGATAGCTACAAGTTTGTGTGCAAACTTGAAAGAATATCTAATACTGGTACCTTCTTGACATATCTCTGATTATAGGGTACCATCTCCAGGGGAAATTTTTATCTTAGAAGAACTACCCAATCCAAATCTTCAGACTTACCAAATCATGCAAACAACTGAACAGGACCTCTGGTTGCTCTGCATATAAAACTAAGTATGAAGGAATTTTCTGGTAAAGAAATCAGTTGAAAAATATAAACCATTGGGGTGCCTGGCTGGCTCAGTCAATAGAACATGCGACTCTTGATCTCAGGGTAGTGAGTTCAAGCTCCACACTGGGCATGGAGCCTACTTAAAAATAAAAAACAACAACAAACCATTAACAAGTAATCCATAAAGGATAAATATAAATTCTTGGGTCCTTGCTTTCAGACCCAGGGAATCTCTAAGTATGGGACCCAGGAATCTGTATTTTTAAGATGTACCCTGGTGATTCTAATATAGATAGACCTTGAGAACCACCAAGCAGATAAAAGCTGCCTAACAACTTACTCTAGATATTTCCACATTGTTCATTCATTCAAAAAACATATGTCCAGTGTCCTCATGGAGTTTACATTCTAATGTGAGGAGAGAGGCAATAACAAATAAGTAAATAACCATATATCGGGACCATAGGACACATGGTATGAAGTTAGTTCTACATACCCAAATATGGTAGGACATGAAGATAAAGTGCAATGGGATGAGAGAGAGGGAATGCTACTTTTAGACAGCGTGGTCAGAAAACCTGGAAGAAGTGAGAGGACAGTAATATATATATCTGAGAGAAAAATATTATAGTATGAGAAAACAATGAATGCAAAGGTCCTGAGGCCAGCACAGCCTGAGAGTAGTGAGGGGTGCCAGATTATGAGGGCCCTACGTGCAATGGTAAGTACGTTGCCTTTTATTACCATGGAAGGTTTTGAGTAGAGCAGTGGCATGGCCTAACTTACTTTTTAAAGGAGGCATCCAAGTGAAACAATTTTATGAATCAAAAAATTCAGTGAATTTGTTGTCCTATTTATAACACGAAAGTTTGAAGAAAGCTAGGATTTTAAAAAGTATCAATGTTATCAGTTATGTGAATGTTAGTAAAAAGTAGCAAATAGCACATTTTTAAAATAGTAAAGGCAAAACAGGTAAAATTGGTTATAATCAAGTCATAGCCATGCCTCCTTAAAACAGCAGGTTTGAGAGTCAAATAAACCAGGTTCAATTTCAAGTTCTGCCTTCAGCTTTCTCACTAGCAAAATAGGAGTCATATGTACTTCCTAGGTCACTGTGGAAATTAATTAAGATTATATATGCCTAGCAAGTAGAAGGTACTCTCTTATGGGTAGCCATTATTATTAGTGTTATTTTGTCTGCATTGACTGACTATTCCACAAAATGGGAGAGTATTGGTCAATACTAATATTTCATTTTTTTCATCTCCTATGCTGCATTTTCCAAATCTATCTTCCAGGTTACTATTTTTTGCTACCATATGTACTCTGCTAGTTAACTCATCCATTGAGTTTTCATTGCAACAATTATAGTAGTCTACTTGGTTCTTTTTCAAATCATTTTTGTAGTCTTTATTTCTTGCCATAGTTTTGCAATTGCTTTCTTATTTCTTTAAATACTTTATATATGACTTTTGCATTCTATGTCCAATATTCAATATACATAGTCCTTGGGTCTACTGTGTTTGTTGTCTCTGCTGACTCTTACTCATGGTGTATGAATTTGAGATTTGAACTGTACTGTGAGCTAATATTGAGGGCATATATTGGGGGGATGCTTTCTTCAGAGAGGCTTTGTGATGTTTTGCTGGGCTCCAGAAATGTTATTGGCCTGGCACCACACGAGTTCCCTTTTGGGATCTCAGTTCAGCCTAAAAGTCTTTGCCTCGCCTCCCCTACATAGCTGCTAGTCCAGAGTTCCTCTCCTGCACTGCCAATGTTGGCATTTGCTTTCAGGAAATCTATCTGTCCTTCCTGTATTTGGGGCTTGCCAGTCTTATTTTAGCCCATGGTCTTTTTCTCCTTCTGCTTTTAAGCCTAGCAAGGTCTATTTTCCAGTGGGAAATGAGTGGGATCTAGTTGTTTTATAAAGAAAAATTCCCTCACAATAAGTGAATTTCTTCATTTGATTTAAGGCACGTAGCACTACCCAACATTATATTGTATAACTACTTGTTAATGATTTTATGGCCAGTTTTCCTACCAGGATGCAAGTCCCCAAGGAACAGGGACTTTGATTCACTGCTGTATCCCCAGTGACCAGAACTCAGTGCTTAGTTCATAATACAGCCTGGAGCTTAACAACTATTTCTTGAATGTTGAAATGAATTAATGAATAAATGAGTGAATTCCGTCAATAAATTCATCATTATCAGGTATCCCATCTAATACAAAGATGAATCTGGCAAAGTTTTTTTCCCTTGAGATACTTACTAGAGTAGTAAGGTAGAAAGTGGAAGTTAAAAGGGAGATAAAAGTAATAAATTTAATAAGGTACATGCAATATACACACAAAGAGTATAAATAACGCCGTACCAGAGCTATCTGTCTCCCGGCCACATTCAGTAGCTTTTAACCTCATCATATAAGCCATGCATAGGGGAAGCAACAGGATCAATTTTATGCTTTTGAAAGACTTTGGTGGAGTATGGTAGATGAATTAGGGCAAGCAAGATTGAAGGCAGAGAAAGAAGATAAAAGATTACTGTAGTCCAACCTTTATTCAAAAAAAATTTCTTGAGTGCGTGTGATAAGCCTGGCACCAGTCTATGCACCGAGGAAATATTTGTGAACAAGACAGGTAAGGTCCTGCCCTCAGAGAGCGTATATTCTAGTTGGCTAAAATAAAATAAAGAAGTAAACAGATTAACACAGAATAATTATTATTATGTAAATAATTTCACTCAGCGGTAGGTGCTTTAAAGAAAGGAGAACAAGATTATCAGCAATAGGGTTAGTCGGCTGTGGTGGCAGCCACCCAGGGAAGGCCTCTTTGAGGAGGGAGTATTGGAACAGAGACCTGAATGACAAGAAGGAGGCCCCCCAAAGGCAAGTCAGAGGGACAGAAGGTTTCAATTAAGGGGAATGGCAAGTGCGACCCTATGTTTCGTACTTCAAGGATCAGGAAGTAGACCACAGTGCCTGGCAGACTGAACAAGTAATGACAGAGTATTTGTTGAGTTTGGAGACGCAAGCAGGGGCCAGACCACCTAGCTCCTTATAGCTGTGGTAGGAAGTTTGGATGCCATTCAAAGAGCAATTGGAACAGTGGTAAAGTCCAAGGCAGGAGCGGCGGAATGTTATAGGACACGTTTTAAAAAGTTCACTCATATGGTCGCTCTTTGAAAAAAGGGCAGCAAAAGTCCAGAAAGAGGTGGTATAAACTACTGGGTTGGGCAAGATATGAAAAGTCCCTGAGCTCAGGCTCTCTCCGTGCTCACCTACCTCCCCTTCTTCGATTAGAACTTCTACAGCTTGTTTATCACAGAACCCCTCACCCCGACCAGGGCCCGGAATGCAGTGGAGATGAAGGGGTATTTAGGAACAGTGCTTGAGTGAACAAATGGCTGCTGGAGGCTCTTGCGCTTACGTGGCCTCAGCCAGTAAACTCAATTGCTGAAAGGATAATGTTAAGCAGTAGGTTCAGTCACAATGCAGATCAGTTCAATTTGAGGCTACGTCATAGTCACAGATCATGATTACATTGTAATTACAGCAATTGTGGTAACGTCATCTCTTTGTTTTGCAAGTGCCTTTTGCCATAGTGAAGTCTGGATAATTCTATGTATATAATCCAGTACAAATCTATCACCCATTAGAAATTAATTGCAAAGAGATATGTGCTGTGTTTTATTTGTCAGTAACATTATCATCACATACGAAAAAGATAACGTATGTTGAGGGTATTTTTACTGCTACTAAGTATGAAGCTTTAGAGATGATTCTATTTAGAATTACCAGTGGAATATTCTGTTTCTATAAAGCAAACTAGTCTCAAATTTTTTAAAGCACACTTCCAGGAAATAATTACTCCTCCAGAGCGGTGGGAGTATAGAATTTTGGTTAAGAATATGGCTTTGGAGCCAAACATACGAGAGTTTGAGTCAACATTGCTACTCATTAACTGTGTGATCTTGGGTAAGGTATTTCCTCAACTCTGAGTTTTTGGAAAATAGTACCCATGCCCAGAGTTTTTGTGAGGATCGAAGGAAATGCCATTACTCTTTTAGGCTTCTCAGCATCTAAATTCTATGTCGTAGAAGTTTCCATTTATGAGTTTGGGTGGAAGAAAAATCGTCTTACCCTGTTAAGTGTTACAAGTGCTCACACTTTTGTTTGCTGGATTTCCTCGAAGGGAGGCCAGAAGCATGTAACCTTGGGCTTCCTCCTGCAGCTCTAATGAAGTGTTGATGCAGGTGTTCGTGGCAGAGGAGGGAAAGGACTAGGGGCTCAGCTGCCAGGCCCGTGGTGGCAGTGGTGGTTCCCAGGCAGGGCTCTGATGCAGAGGTCACACCGGCTCGGGCCACATCGGCTGCATTAAAACAGCTTCCGGTGCAGAAGCGACATCAGTGCAAACTACCATCTCGTGCTTTGTGACAATGACAGCAGTTTCCTTTATCAGCCCAGTTTTGTGTCTGTCATTACTCCTGGAAATTCAGCTGAGAGCCTGTTTTTCCCGGTTTTCAGGCAATTCAATGAGCAACCGCCCGCCACTGACTCACCCTTACGGTGTAACCAGCCAGAGTTAGCTTTGGTTGCTGGTTACCAAGAGTTTTGGTTGAGGGGCGCCTGGGTGGCTCAGTTGTTAGGCGTCTGCCTTCGGCTCAGGTCATGACCTCGCGGTCCTGGGATCGAGCCCTGCATCGGGCTCCTTGCTCCGTGGGAAGCCTGCTTCTCCCTCTCCCACTCCCCCTGCTTGTGTTCCCTCTCTCACTGTGTCTCTGTCAAATGGATAAATAAAATCCTTTTTTTCTTTAAAGAGCTTTGGTTGATTTAATTGTACCCCTAGACTCAGCACAGTGACCAGCTGAGGGTCCTCAATAAAGGTACCCACAGGAGTAATGGTTATTAGCAACATGTCCTGAATTTCATCTACGTATTGAATTTTATAATGATGCTTTAGTGATTTTGCTCCACATTTAAGGGCTATATTTAATATTGCATATTATCAGTATGTCTTTTTGAAGTGGTCTATTTATACTCTGAATTACATCTTAATTAATCTAAAACTCTTTACTAGACTATAAGCTTCTGGAGGCAGAAACTGTCTTGTTCACAAATGGATTTTATTTTCTGGCATAGTGCTTGCACAGGTGGGTCCTGTAAAGGAGGTACATTGTGAGCTAATAGATGAAATAGAGGTGTCAGCTCACCGGGCTAGGGGATTGGGCAGATCTCTAGCCTGGCATTATCTCAGTGAGATGGTTTGGTTCAGGATAGGTCCTCAGCTCCACAGATCTAGGAACTCAATATTGGGCCTTAGCCAAAGTTGGTTATTGTCTTGGAGGTAGACTCAGACTAAACAAATTCTTAAGAGTCTGATGTATAAACTATATTTATTTCCTCTAAGAAATACAGCTTTTGGGTGGTCTGGAATTATGTTCATTCATTCATTTGATGAATTTTAAGTATTTACTATGTGTTAGGTGTTGTTATATCTTTGTATAAAATAGTTAAGATCATTACTGTCATGCATTTTGTATAAACTATGTCAACAAATATATAAATGCTGATGATGGTAGCTGTTATAAAAAATATAGACATATAGCAGGATAAAAGGATGAAAATTATTAGGAAGGAGTCTGTGCTATTTGAAATTGGATAATCAGGGAAGGTGTCCCTCAGGAGGGACATTTAAACTGAAACCTGAATTAAGTGAGGGAAGAAAATACCAGAAAGGGGAAATATTAATTGAAAGGCTCTGAGGCAGAAATAATCCTGGGGGTGTTTGAGGAATAAAAAGTAGGCCAGTGTGGTAGGCAGCCTCTAAGATGGCTTTCAGTGATCTCTGGCTACTGATATTTACACCCTTATGAAAGTCCCTCCCCTTGAGTGTGGGCTGGATGTAGTAACTAGCTTCTAATGAATAAAATGTGGCAGAGGTAATGGAATGTCACTGCCAATATTCAGTTGCAAAAAGACGGTGACTTTGGTCTTGGGTGTTTTTTGCTGTCTTATTTTTATACTGTGCAGAAAAACTTAACATGGCAGGCCCGAGAGGCCAACTTGTAAGATTAGCCCTCGGCTAGTATCTGGGAACTTGGCTGGTAAACAGTTCCCTACACTGCTATAAAACTTTCCCTGACTGATAAGGGAGACTCACTATGCCTAGACTGATTGTGCAAACAATATGTTTATGTTGAACACCTGCTTTCTACCTGGGAGTCTGGAATTTCAATATACATTAGGCAGAGGGTACCTGTATAAGCAGCACCCAATAAAATCTTCAGGTGCTGAGTCTTTCATGGGCTTTCCTGGGCAGAAATATTGCACACATATTGCTATATTTTCTTTGCTGGGAGAAGTGTGTGATCTGTGCAAGCCTTTACTGGAGGGTGAGAGCATAGGGGATCCTGCAAATAGATTCCTCCAGACTTTGTGTCTTTTTCCTTTACAACTCAACTCTGTGTCTTTACTACATTGCTTTGATAAATCTTAGTGTGTGTACAACTACATGGTAAGTCCCATGAGTGCTTCGTAGCTCATCTCTGAACGTGGAGGTGGTCTTGGGGACCTCCAACACAATGGCTCTGATGAAGCAAGCAAACAAAACCAAAAAATCACTTTCATGGGACTATACCAACTTTTGATTTTTATGTTTTTTGTATTTTTTTCAGTTATCTTTTCTATTTTTGGCTAAAGATATTTGTCTGAATCTTAGATTCTGATCAACACACTAACATTCTTGATTCAAATATAATTAAAAATTTAAATGACATTCAATTGAAATGTAAATTTTAAAATCTTGATCTGTAATGCTTTATATTAAAAGCTCTGTGCCTTTTTGAAATGGAGATGAAGATATTATGTTCGCTTCTCCTCTCCTGTCAGTTTGAGGCCTGAACAGAAGGGGAAAGTGCTGCCAGGACCAGAGGGAATACCCCTGCACTCACATTGAAAAGAAACAAAGATGGGAGGTTGAAAAGCATTAAATCACACATCTTTCATTCATTCATTCAACAGACACACTGAATGTATTAGATGTCAGGGGCTCTTCTTGGTGCTAGGGGACAGCTGTGAACAATTTATATATGGTCCTTACAGAGGTTTCTTGCATGGGCTATGTGTATGTCTGATAATTAATAAATGTCAGGTAGTAATAAGTGTTATTATTATAATAAAAAAATGATACAATTAGACGGTGGGACTAGAAGGTTAGAAGATGGCCACTTTTGGTTGAGTGGTCTTTCACGTATCAGATTTACTCCATAAGAAAATTGTATGATCCACAGTGTTTTAACTATTTTAACATCAACTGCCGATCTTTAATATTTGGGAGATTTCACATAAAATCTAAATTTTTACCTTCTCTTGAAAAATCAGAAGATATAATTATGCTGAGTGGATATTTCTGCATGGCAACAGTATTCTTTTCAATGGGAAATGTCTTTCCTCTTCTTCATAATTCCCCCTTACCTAACAGAGCTGCTGCTCTCATTTACAATACCTGCTTGCTTCTAAATTCTGAAAAATTTTCAAACCCTAGGCTAGTAAAAGAACAGGGGATGGATCCAAAGTATCTAGAAAACCATGAGCTAAGGAGCAGTGGGGAACAGGTCTAGACACCTATGAAGCCATCTGAGATCATTTTTTTGCCTGGTCCCACCATGGGCTTGTCATGGTATATAGGGTCTGTTTTTTTAGAAAGTGTGCAGAGTAGACCAAAGAGTTTAGTAAGATGGAAAAAAGAATGAACTGGTGGTCAGATTCTGCTGCTATGTAGCTATATAATTTTACATGATCACATGTTTTTATATGAGTATATGTTTTTCTAAAATTGGGAAAAATAAGATATTTAACCACTATTTCTTTCCACTCAGAATTCCCATTTGTTAGACTTTCTTGAATGTCAGACGGCATTGGAACGGCAATGGGCATCTTGATAAGGAAAGCTAAGGAAAGCTGAGTTGGGAAGGAGCCACTTTACAATTTGGAAAGGCATTTTTGAATGTTTCAGCAAAACTAGCCAGAAATGATAGACTTTTAATTTGAAAATATACAAAGTTATCTTCTTTTGTCAGCTTTAAATTTATTAAAGAGCTGATAAAAAGTCATAAAAATTTAATGCAATATGAAACAAAAGGGATAAAGAAGACCAATGAAACCAACGGAAATCATTCTGACATTGAGAGGCAAATGATAACAAGATTTTTTTGAGCATAACAAAAGTAGTAACTTTTGTTAAGGAAAAAGAAGAGGGGCGCCTGGGTGGCTCAGTCGGTTAAATGTCTGCCTTCAGCTCAGGTCCTGATCCCCGCTTTCTGCGATCGAGCCCCGCATGGGGCACCCTGCTCCGCGGGAAGCCTCCTTCTCCCTCTCCCACTCCCCCTGCTTGTGTTCCCTCTCTTGCTGTGTCTCTCTTTCTGTCAAATAAATAAATAAAAGCTTTAAAAATAAATAAAGAAAGAAGAAAAAACAAGACTCTTGGATTGTTTGATATTCTATTAAGAGAAGTTTATCACATGGAGAAAGGTTGACATTTCTCACTTATTTGATACATGTGTGGTTATTGATGTACTGCCTCTCAGTTTCAAATCACCCTTTTTTGTCTGCTCTTTGAAAAATGGATACAGGCCCTTAAAATGATTTTTCTTTCCTAGCTAGCACTGAGGCTCTGTCAGTAGAGGGTGCTGGCAAAACACTGTGAGGAAGAGTTTTGCTTCTGAATTCTGGCGTGCTTTGGCAGGTTCCTGCAGTTACAGAAGACTTCTGCTCACAGCTTCTCCAGCCCGACTCCTGCAGTTCATGGTTTCTCCAGCATCTAGTCCTACGGTGCTTGTAGCTTCTCCAGTACCCAGCTCCAGCTATGCGCTGTAGCCTAGGGCTCCCCCTAGCAAGCCCAGCCCCTTGGGCAGTTTTGCTAAGGCATGCCTTAGGTGAGGTGTAGCCCCATGATCAGCTTTCACCAACACTCCATAGGCCGATATCCAGCTAGTGCCACTAGGGGGCACCACAGCTACTTCTCTGCCGTTCAGTGAGTCACAATGTATCTCAGTCTTGACTGGGGGTGAGGGGACTTGGCATGCTCTCTATCTCAGCCCTGAAGGTAGTAGCTGCCTCTATTGTTTGCTATTTCTATATTCCATGTTATTTTATGTCTTTTTTTTTTAACTTTTCCTATCAAATTACCGTGTGGTTTTCTCTCCTGGTTGGACCCAGACTGATACAACATGAAATGTTGATATCTACGAAAATAACATAAAACTCATTTTACACAACTACAATGAGAACATTGATGATAAAGTAGTTAATGGCTGTCTACTTATTTTTTTAAGTTGTCCTGTGTTGTGTTTTTTAAGATTTTATTTATTTACTTTAAGAGAGAGCGAGAGAGCACGAGCAGGGGGAGGGGTGGAGGGAGAGGAATAACAGAGGTAGAAGCAAACTCTCCGATGAGCATGGAGGCCGAAGGTGGGGGGAGGGGGGAGTTAGATCCCAGGACCCCAGGATCATGATCTGAGCAGAAGACAGACACTAAACTGACTGAACCACCCAGGCGCCCTTACTGTCATCAATTTAAAGAGTATAAAATTAGTCGTTACTCAAGAAAACTTAAATGCCCTGAGAAGCTTGCAGTGTATACATGAGAGAAACGTGATAGAGGTTTTTTCAAATTTGAGAATCCTAAAAATGTACACAATCCTATTAAGAATTATGACACTGAAAAAAAACTTTTCTAAACTATAATAAAAATAAACTTCAGTAAGCCATGTTGGAGAAGAGATCAAATTACCTTTCAATTGTCTCCAGTTAGAAAATATTATGGTATGGGGCGCTTGGGTGGCTCAGTTGGTTGAGCTTCTGACTCTTGGTTCCCCCTGCTCTCGCTCTCTCTCTCTCTCATAAATAAATAAAATCTTTTTTAAAAACAATATGATATTGTGATTTGGAGAGGTGGTTAAGAAGTATGCAGTCAAAAAAGGTAGGAAGGAATAACAAAGGTGTGTCAAGCAGATGGTTAATAAGAATATTATGATATTTTTTGGATTTTGTAGTATTTGTGGCATTTATCAGCTTTTTTTTTTAAGATTTTATTTATTTATTTGACAGAGAGAGAGAGAGACAGCACGCACAAGCAGGCAGAGCGGCAGGCAGAGGGAGAGGGAGAAGCAGGCTCCCAGCTGAGCAGAGAGCCTGACATGGGGCTTGATCTCAGGACCCCGAGATCATGACCTGAGCTGAAGGCAGACGCTTAACTGACTGAGCCACCTAGGTGGCCTATGTATCAGTTTTTTAAAAATTTATAATGTATTGTGATTTTTTTCTCATTAAAAGTAGAAATTTGCTAGTGTATCTGATGTTTTGTTCATATTTGTGGCTTCTTCTTAAAGAAGATCCCCCAGTTGTATAAGGTTTTCCACTAGCCTGGATTTGGCCCAACTAGCCCTCCCTTCCCCGTCTGTGTACAGAGGAGGTTTGTTTGGATAAGAGTCCACCAGGGGATACTTATCTCCACTCTCTTGAGAGATTGTATTGACAGGTGATTTGTACCTAAGAATAGCATGAGACAGGAGAAAAAAGTTGATGAATTTCAGTTCTCAAATTCAAAGATCCTAATGACTTATTCTCTGCAGAAATGTTCTCACCAAATATGAAAGAGGACAAAAGAAATAGAAGAAATTTTCCCAGGATATTGAGGAGGTTCAGCTTCAGCTCACAGGTTAAGCACAGGAGGGATCGGGCTGTGCTGGGCTATACATGTCATGTGATACCATGCTGGGACCACCCTCCTCCCCCTCTCACCCCACAAGAGTCAGAACAAAATTTTAAAAGTCTGACCATATAGACTTTTCTGATGTCTGGAATCTGAGAGATCAGAGAATATCATTATCAAAAAGACAAAACTTGTATTTCTGCAATGAATAATAAAGCTTCAGATAAATAAGATACAAATACTCTCAGGGAATGTAACCTATTAATTCAAATTCATACCAAATTGTCAAATGGCTGCAATTATATCCTTTTGTCTAGTTATTTTAAACTTTATTGAGAAATATTGACAAATATAATTGTATATATATGAAGAGGGTGATGATTTGATATACATGTACATTGTAGAATGGTTACCAAGATCACGATAATTAATACATCCATCACCTCACATAAAGTATTTAATTTTGTGTGTGTGGCAAAAATGCTTAAGATCTACTCTCAGCAACTTTCAAGTTTACAATACCCTATTAACTATAATCACCATGCTGTATATTAGATCCTCAGAACTTATTCTGCAAATTTGTACCTTTGACTTATATCACCTCATTTCTCCTTCCCTGCGGCCCCTGGTAACCAACATTCTATTCTGTTTCTATGAAATTACCTTTAATTGGTTGAGGAAAGGAAAAGGAGACAAGGATTGCAGAGCACCTCCAGGGAAGAAACTCTCTTTTCCAAGTAAAAAGGGGCAGGAAGACCATTGGAGATGAACCATTTCCACATCCATGTTCTGTCTGAAGCCTGGTTGGAGAAGCTGGCTAAAGTATAGGGAACATTTTTAATAAGAAAAATATGTGTAAAATTCATTGTGGACAGAAGTAGTCATAAATATGCAAAGGGAAAAAGAAATCCATCCGGAAATACTCCTTGCTGGCTCTCTAAGGAACATGAGATGGAAAATTATAATGAGCTAACCACAAATCTTCCCTGACTCAAAGATATGACTTTTCTGAGTTCTTTCATACTTAATTGTATCTATGATAGTATTTCAGGGGGATCTCATTACTCTTTATTCGTTATTTCTCCTTGTAGGGAGGTAAATTGATTGCATTTTCTTTTTAGGAGAATGCATGTTTTGTTTTTTGTCATTTTTGAGAAAAGACATATATTGCACTCCTTGTCCCTTCTTATATTTGACAAGTGCTTTTACACTATTTGATAGAGGGGAAAATGTCTCATAATGGGAAATCGGGTAAATATCTCACATTTCTATAATGATAGAAAGATTCCAAGTTATCATATGTGAATCGTCTCTTGCAACTGTACTTTCTGAGAGAAGTTGCATGTAAGTGATAAAGACAGAAGGGCCAATACTTCATTTTAAAAGTTTATCTGACTATCATTTTACAGCTGGGGGGAGCTGAAGCAATCATCCAGTTTAAGTGCAAGGAAGTTGAGGCCCACAAAAGTTTAATCATTGGTAGAAAAGCTGAAACTAGACTTTATATTAATATATGCCCAGCCCAGGGGTCTTTGCACCACATCATGTTACTTGCCTAATTGTACAAATGAGAATAATAATCAGATATTACAAATGATTTAATGACATACTATAGAAATGTTTAAAGGATGTTCTTTAGAAAGAAGAAAATGATCCCAGGAGTGTCTGAGATGCAAGATAAATGGCAAGCAAAGAAACTGGTAAACATCTAGAAATATTTAAATATTGTCTGTGAAAAACAAATATTATCTAATTTGTAGAGGTTTTTTTTTAAGGGTAAGATAATGGACAAAAGATCATTAAAATCAGGAGGAAAGCGATTGGAGCTATGGCATTTTAAGGTTCTCCCCAAATGTTTTTTTTTTTTTAAAGATTTTATTTATTTATCTGAGAGAGAGAGAGAATGAGAGATAGAAAGCACGAGAGGGAAGAGGGTCAGAGGGAGAAGCAGACTCCCCGCTGAGCAGGGAACCCGACGTGGGACTCGATCCTGGGACTCCAGGATCATGACCTGAGCCAAAGGCAGTCGCTTAACCAACTGAGCCACCCAGGCGCCCAGGTTCTCCCCAAATGTTAACATTTTACATAATCATACTGCAATGACTAAACCCAGGAAATTAATACTGATACAGTACTATAAACTAACTCACAGACTTTATTCAATTTTTACTAATTGTGTCACTAATGTACTTTTCTAGTCCAGGATCACACATTATATGGATAGGCTTGTCACTGCTTCAACCAATAAACAGAAGTGATGCTATGTGACAAGAGGAAGAAACATAGATCTCACCTCTCAATAGGAAGTGTTTAAAGAATCTACACCTATATTTTTAAACTATCCCAAAGAGAAAAGACCCAGGAATTGCTAAGATGCTCCTGAAAAAAGAACAACAAACTAGGGAAATTTTGTTATATCAGGTATCAAGATTATTATAAAACCATTAATTAAGACAATATGATACTGATACAGGAATAGACAACAAATAAGCAAATTGAAGAACCTAGAAGTAGAACCCACATATGTAATGTTCCTGACATATTACATGGGTGATACTGTAGGTCACTGGGGAGAGGACAAGATATTCAATGAGTAGTGCTCAGACATTTGGTGATCCAAATGAAAAAAATGTTATTGGATCATATTACACTTATAAGTCAATTACTGATTAAAAACTGGGGAGTGAAGGGCAAAATCTTAGAGGTTTAAGGCATTGGATAAAAATATTATGATGGCGGGTGCCTGGGTGGCTCAGATGGTTAAGCGTCTGCCTTCGGCTCAGGTCATGATCCCAGGGTCCTGGGATCGAGTCCCGCATCGGGCTCCCTGCTCAGCGGGGAGCCTGCTTCTCCCTCTGCTTCTCTCTCTCTCTCTCTGTCTCTCATGAATAAATAAATAAAGTCTTTAAAAAAAATATTATGATGGTATCCCAGCTCCTACGTCTTCATCAGAGGCCCATCTTCATTCTTGTCCTTAGGTTTTCATAAGTCATCCCTATATTCTTATAATAAACCTTACCACCTTTTTCGGTTTTTGCTTCAGCTAACTGTACATGGTTTCTGCCTCCTACACAAGGTATTTAAGTTAAGCTGGTGGAAATGAAAGGCCGAACATTTATTTATCACTTACTTCATGCCCGGCATCTTCTAAGCACCTTACATGTATTAACTCATTTAAATTCTCACAAACAAGGCAATGAGAGAGTCACTGATTATCCCCATTTTATGATGGACACATAAAGAGGCACAGAGAAGTTAAGGAACTTGCCTAAGTAAGGTCACAGGGTTAATGATAAGTAGCTAAACCAGGATTTTAATCTGGATATTCTGGCTCCAAATCCTTAACAAAGGAACTAGAATTTGAACTCGGACTGTCGGGCTCCAAAGATCATGTACTTTACCTCTATGTTGTGCTGTGAAAACCAGAGTATCACAACAACTCTCTTTGATTTACTGTTTTATTCGTGGCCAGGCCAATCCCAAATCCTGGCATCCTGCAGAGCCTCACAGAGAGGAGCCCTCTTCTAGCATAGACTTGGCAAAAGCTTTTTCTGGAAAACTGTGGTACCAAATAACAGCTCCTTGCAGGCACCTCCAGTTCTGGGACCGGACTTTACCTCTGTCATGCACACGTTTCGGCTCTAAAGTTCCAGCACCATTTTGCCCTGCCTTCTTCCTCCACCCCCAAGCACCTACGGTAGAGTTCACTGCAGAGGGCAAGGAGTCCCCTCCCTCCCTCCCTCCCTCCCTTCCTTCCTCTCTTTCTCTCTCTATCAGCAAAAGCCTCTCTGAATCGCCACAACTAGAAGTGATCCATTTCTCTAGCCACTATATATAGTACGTAGACACTTGAAACGTGCTCATGCTCTTTTATTGAATAAATAGCCGTACACTTCTCACCTCTCTACGAGACCAAATGCAGAGGTAATGTGTGTTCTGCTGGAGCATAATCTTCAAGAGTGGCTCCTTTACAACAAAATTTTAAAGGTAAAATATTGATATGACAAAGGGATCACTCTGTGTCATTCTTGCATTCCCCACCACACGTCAACAATACCTTGGCCATAATGGACCACTTCATGAAGTAGGTCATCACAGCTTTAGAGCAGATATGTTGAGAAATAGCATATGGAGGTGAGTGGCACAGTTTAATCCCTGCACCTGGGCCACTTTAAAATGAAGGAAAGAGGTGTTAAGAAAAAAATATCCAAAACTTAGAAATAAGGCAAAGGAAAAAGAGCATGTTCTTTCAATGTTAAACATTTTAATAGGGGTGCCTGGGTCAGTCGTTAAGCATCTGCCTTTGGCTCAGGTCAGATCTCGGGGTCCTGGGATCGAGCCCCGCATCGGGCTCCCTGCTCCAAGAGGGGAAGCCTGCTTCTCCCTCTCCCACTCCCCCTGCTTGTGTTCCCTCTCTCACTGTGTCTCTCTGTCAAATAAATAAATAAAATCTTAAAAACAAAAACAAAAAAAAACATTTTAACAAAGCCACGCAAGGGTGATTTAAGTATCTAATCCTTGACTCACTGTCTAGCACTGATTTTAAAAACCCAGATTTTGTGAAGTCACGTCTTAACTTACAGATTTTTTTCCTCTGAGACAGATGTAAACAGTTTCTGTCTAGTGGAAGAATTATCCCAAACTTACGGTTTTATTGCCTTGTAGGATATTAACCAGTTTTATATCTAACCTAACAATCTTATTCTAATATTCTTTTTTTCTAATGTCTTTAAATACCCATTTACTTAAATGGTTTTTGAATCATCTTTTGCATTTTACTATTTCCTTTACTAATGATTGAACAAATCTCTGACACAAGCCCATTCTATGTATGAGAGACATGGTTTTACATTTTTGAAAATTATACTTTGCCCAAGCAAACTACAGAGATGGAAGACTCATTTTCTGATAAGAGTACTTGATCTGGTTTGGGGGAATACAGCTTGGACTCCCATTATTTCCTATCCAAATCACAGGGCTCCATGTTGAAGCAATATGCAGCCCCACCTGCTGAAGATGGCCAAGAAGTCCCACCAACCTAGAGGAATTCGATCTAAGTCAGTAGTGCATCTAGGAGGAGAGCAAAGTTACCAACCAGTGGAATTAATGGTACTCTATACTCTTCAGAGTAGAGTACAGGGGAGAGGGACAAACCTAAGGGGGAAAGGAAGCAGAAAAAAATGAAGAAGAACGAGAAAGAAGACCAAGTAGGGAAACAAAAAAGTTTCCAGGGCCAACAAGGGCCTAGGGATGGTGCAAATGACTGGATTTCAAGCTCCTTGGAGAGAATTTTGAAAAACCCTGGACATGGACATAATAAGACTCAATAAGAGTAAATCTCCTGTTTGCTTAGGTGAGCCAAGAAAAGTAAGGAGAGGCATGAAAGAAGGGGATTTCAAATATGACAGCTCAAGACCCACAGACAGTTAAAGAAAGACCAGAAATTTATTAGTTGAACACAAATTCAAATGTTTTGTTAATCCAGATATAATTTTATCCACAGCATGTACACTAAGTGTTGATCTTTTTGAGCACTCGTTCCCCTCCCCCCAGCAACTCAAAATAGTTCCAAATACTTAGGGAAAAATTATGTTACCAAAACAAAGCAAAACCCGAATCAGAGTGAATTGTACCACCCATTTAGTCACTAAACCGATGCTAGACAAGGACAGGTGATGAACATCTGGGTGTGCTTCCTGCAGGAAGGAGGGAAGAAAGCAGAAGGCATCAGAAGGTGAGGCAGGCAGTGCACTTGCGTCTCCAGAGCACATTCTCCGAAAGTGACTTACATTCACCAGTCCAGTTTTAATGTGCCAAAAATCACTGCTTTTCAGACTGTGATGAAAAATGTCGGACTCAGCAGTGTCAACCTCAGGAAAGAAAAGAGTCCAGGGGAGGAGCCTTCTTTATGAAGCTCACCCCCACATGTCTGCACCAGCCGTGCTCCCTCTGAGGACGGACCCTTAGTAAGTCTCTGCTTACTAGTAGGTAAAAAGGGAAAGAGTATATAAAAGAATGGATGCTCCAAAAGAAATGTTCAACTGGCTTTAAAAAAAAAAAAAAAGACTACCCCACCCACCAAAAAAATTGAACAGTACTTCAGAGGTGTTATTCAATGCACTTAAGTTAGTAAAAGGATAGAGATTAAACCTAGGCAGGACCTTTGTCTACAAAAGAATGCCCCTGGTATCATTGAATTCAATACTCAGATAATAAAATTTCCATTTGATAAACACTTTTCTATGTAAGAAGCAGTTCTAATTCTATTTGAGGAATATAATTGTTGATGAAATTCAGAGACCATTATCTCTTCTCCTTTATTTAAAGGATTCAGATTCCCCCATCTTAAAAAGCATCCAGTACAGTCTTTTATAATCCTAAAGATAATCCTCAGGATAATCCTCAAGGGGGTTGGGGCGGGTGGAAAGCAAGGCCTCAGAACAGGTAGAATTGCTTTTATTGTTCTTTGTTGCCATGATGGGAATTACGTGTTCAGCTCCAAATGCTGGATTCACTACAACAATGTTTTTCTCCCTCACTAGGAATAAGACAAACTATTAAATCATTATTTCCTTTCCAGCTAAGGGTCCTTGTTGTCCTGACCAACTAAATGAAGTGTGCAGTATCTCCTTGGAAAAAACGGGCAGCAGAAGTGTAAGTGTTTAATGCCCAGAGAAGCTGGGCTCTAAAATCTCACAGCTGATTGCATAGTCACTGTTTGCAATTCAGCACAATGTTAATAGGCTCCCCCTGGGAGTTAGCTGAGGCTTTCTGAATAATTCACTTCTAAAATCACCTAAGAAGTGAAGCAATAATTATTTGCCAGCACGAATTATGCCGCTGGTAAAAGTCATGAATCCACATTGTTAAACCAATGTGGATTTACTCTAGGCAGGCATCACTCAGATTAATATCAGGGATAAAAGGGCAAGCAGCTGTCAAGGGCCAGATATCAACAGCTTTGGCCAGAATTAAAGACAAAAAGGGCCTGGCTGGCTCAGTCGGTGGAGCATGTGACTCTTGATCTCAGGGTCATGAGTTCAAGCCTCACGTTGGGTGTAGAGATGAAAGAGAGAGAGAAAGAGAGAGAAGAAAGAAAGAAAGAAAGAAAGAAAGAAAGAAAGAAAGAAAGAAAGAAAGAAAGAAAGAAAGAAAGAAAGAAAGAAAGAAAGAAAGAAAGAAAGAAAGAAAGGAAGGAAGGAAGGAAGGAAGGAAGGAAGGAAGGAAGGAAGGAAGGAAGGAAGGAAGGAAGGAAGAAAGAGAGAAAGAAAGAAAGAGAGAGAGAAAGAGAGAGAGAGAGAGAAAGAAAGAGAGAGAGAGAGAAAGAAAGAGAGAGAGAAAGAAAGAGAGAGAGAAGAAAGAAAGAAAGAAAGAAAGAAAGAAAGAAAGAAAGAAAGAAAAGAAAAGAAAAGAAAAGAAAAGAAAAGAAAAGAAAAGAAAAGAAAAGAAAAGAAAAGAAAAGAAAAGAAAAGGAAGGAAGGGAGAGAGAGAGAAAGAGAGAGAAAGGAAGAAAAAAAGACAACAGGTAAGTCATCTCTTCGGAGAGCTGCCTAGGTCAGCACCACTCATCCAAAGCGACCATTAGCATGAAAAAGAAGGGTTTTTGAAATCCTGCTAGTTTCTTGCCTCCTGGCTTTTGTTGTCTCACCTAAGTGAGACTGTTTGTTTCCTCTTACTGCGCTTGGACTCTCTCACCCAATGGTGTAAGATTTGCTTCTTTTTTTCTTCTCACCTAATACAGGAGAGGCTCTAAATTTCCCCTTCCTGCCCAAGAGGCACTGTCCACACCTCCCACCTCCTTTTTTGCAAAATGGCATTTGGCAAAAGGAAAACACATCAGGAGCTCTTTCTTAAATCTTTATGGCACTGAGTATTTAAATCTTTATTGCACATCTCTAGATGACTGTTCTGTGCCCAAACAGCAAAGAGATGGGCTTCAGGGTTTCCCGTGAAATTTGCTATTTACAGCTACATGGGCGGGGGCGGGGGAGAGGAGTTCTGTCTCACAATGTCAGGAAACAGGGAGTATAATCTGTGCAAAACTTGCTGTTGGGAGGTGTCCCACTTTGAACTCAAGTGGAATTCAGACATCTCAAGGCTCTTCAGGTGAGCAACAAGGATGGGGCTTCAAGAATTTGCAAGAGGAGGAGCCCTCTGGAGAGAACATCCCCAGAGAAAAGAGAACAGACATCCCAGCTGTAGGAGGGAGGCAATTCTGGGTACTACACAGCATCCTCAACCCAGTCTTGCCCATCGGATCAGGCACCCAAGACTCACATTCCACCTAGATGTGGGAATGGCTAGTGGAGAACCCTGCTAAGTAAAAACTATTTGTTCACAGAAATCTGGTGAGACAGCAGAACTGGACTGGCCCTCTTTAAAAGGAGAGAAAATTTCCACACATCGTTGGCACATGTAGGGCTTCACTCTGTCAGAAGCGTCAAGTGTGAGGAATCTGTATTGCCCAGCAGGCACAGCCCGTGGAAGTGAGGGCAGGGTCCCACAGACAGGTTCCATCTAGAGAAGGAGCTTGACATGCTCAGTGGAAGTGAGAGGATAGAAGGAAAATGGCTGTTTCTGTAGGTTAACTGACCAACGTTGTTCGGAGAGACACCCTGGGGACCTTCATTTGAGAGGACCCCTTACAAAACACTGAGATCTTGTATTAGCAGGTGGGAGCAAGACCCAGTGAAACCAGGGGGACAGACGCTTCTTTTCCTAAGTGCGGTTTTACTTCGCAGGGAATATCCAGGCGAACAGACTCTTAAGTGTTTTTCTTTCGAGGGACAGATGGAGATCCATGTTGCTCAGGCCTAGCTCCTGACGTGCTTTGGCACCGGGAGTAAAAAACTGAAATGTGCTGCTTGCTTTCGGGGTGCTGCTGACCCGCTGAAGATGTCACCGAGAACGCTGCCAGGACGACTACTAATTTTAGCACTCCACGGAAGAAATTAAACTAGTTATTAGTTACAGAGTATTGTTGAAAAATTGTTTTAACATTTAATTTCTGTAGCTCTTTATATGCTTATTCTTTTGAGAGACTTGGTTCATCTTTGCTGTTCAGCGAGAGCATCTTCTAAGAGCTTGTATCTGGATCAATTCTCCATGTTTGTCTTCTATTGTATTTTGTGTATTTTATATTGAAATAATTGGTTTATATTCCTGTCCCTCTTGGTGAAGCTATAGGCTCTTCATGGAGCTTACAGGGACAGGGATTGTATCAGACATTTGAATTATTTTTTCTTTTTTTTTTTTAAGATTTTATTTATTTATTGGCCAGAGAGAGAGAGAGAGAGAGAGAGGGAGAGTACGAGCAGGAGGAGTGGCAGGCAGAGGGAGAAGCAGGCTCCCTGCTGAGCAAGGAGCCGGATGCGGGACTCGATCCCAGGACCCAGAGATCATGACCTGAGCCAAAGGCAGACACTTAACCATCTGAGCCACCCAGGCGCCCAGACATTTGAATTATTTGAATTGAACTCTTTATAGCCTTCATCATTGTCAGAGTAAGCTCTGCCCCCCAAAAAACTCAGATCAAAATTTTCTGTGAATGTCCAACATCATGGCTAAAACTGGTAGTTATCACCAAACACTATTTCCCTCTTCTTCGAGAGTAAAAAAAGCTTAGGTAGGCATAAAACAATCCAGTAAATACATTTCCCAGACTCTCTTGTAGCTAGATGCGGTCTTGTGATAAAGTTTTGGCCATTGTGTTGTGAGCAAAGTGTGGAATGTTCCCTCCCGGTTTGTGCCAGGAAAGAGAAGGAGAATACCTTCCTTCCTCCACATCCTGCATCTTACTGTTTGGACGAGGGATGTAGTGACGAACCACCTCCACCCTTAAAGACAAAGGCCCTCCTCTACACATGGTAGAAAAATAGCTAGAAGAATTCTGGGACCTGACAACACAGTTATCATAACAGCCCTGGACTGCTCACCCCTAAACTCTGTATTATGTGAGGGAAAAATAAACTCTACCTCATTCAGATCACTGAATAACCACTTCAGTGTGTGGTATACATTAATATATTTATCCATGGAACCGGCCAGGGTTCTTTTCTTATTTGTCATACCTTACAAATGCTCTTGGTACAAAATAAGAAATTTAATATCTAAATAATTATATGGGGGCGCCTGAGTGGCACAGTTGGTTGAGCGTCCGACTCTTTGTTTCGGCTCAGGCTGAGATCTTGGGCTCGCAAACTCAGGGTTGTGAGATCAAGCCCTGTGTAGGGCTCCACACTCAGCAGAGTCTGCTTGAGATTCTTTCTCCCTTTCCCTCTGTTCCCCCTACTTGTGCTCTCTCTCTCAAATAAATAAAATCTTTTTAAAAAATAACCATATTAAGGTAGTAGCTGGTATGTGAAATTGTCAGGATCTATTTTTTAAGCTATCAAATTTCTAAAATTTAAATCTTTTAATTGTGAAGTGAGAGTAAAACCTTCCCTTTTAGCATTCATTTCCACGGCCTGTTTGTCTACCCCATAAATATCCATTGGTCCAACTCCAAAAGGGTGGAAGTCAAATGTTCTAGTTTCTATCCTTCCCTTGCCCTCAGGTCATTCAAGTATGGCTGCCTTCCTACTCTCAGCATGCTTACTCTGAAACACAGATCACATGCTGAACTCTGACCAACTGTAATGAGAAACAAACTTTAGTTTTTGCCATAGTCACCTCTTTCACTCTTTCTCGTTATTTTATGCTCCCCCCTCACTCCTTAATCCTCTATCACACACACTTCAATTATTTCCCATCACCCACCGCCACCATTGCCTTGTTCCAGAAAAAACTTGCTCACAACATCCCTAAGAGACGTTTGTATCCCCAACCAATCCTGAGAGCCCTGTTTACCCAAGATACTTTCCATGTACTGAGTGGCTCCACTTGTAGGTCCTCTACAGCCTGGCCACAGTGCCAGCTATACAGGCTGGGGCAGAGTGGTTGGTCCCTGAAGGACCAGAAGGATCCAATCCTGAGATAATAAACATTCGTGAAACTGAGGGACATGTTTGATAGAAAATCCTTTAGAGAGAGCAGGAAGTGAAAGGCCTAGGGCATTTGAGGTAACATCATAAAAAGGCAACAGAGCTGAAAAATGAAAAAAAAAAAGAATGAAAACAATTCAAATTGAAGTCGGAATTAGGGTTCACATGTTTTAGACCATTCCAAGTTGCTTGCTGGAATGTGATCAAATCTATATCCTGCTAGTTTTGGATTTGAACCTGAGGTAGAGGGAACTTATTCAGTCATGGTATACTCCTGTCATCAGCCTGGGCAAAGGCTCACTCTTATTTGGTTTTGTTTGATTTTCCTCTTTAATCCTTGATTCCCACCCTCGTTCCCCTCTCCAACATAAGGACCCACCCTAAAGTATAAACAATATATGTCCTTAAATATGTCTATATCCTTGTAAAATATATAATATTATTTTGTGTATTTGTAATTTGTAAATTCCAAATTATATAAAGTAATTATGTGAAAGAACTAAATAGAGAGAACCCAGAGTTCCACATGATTTAGATAAGACCCCCGTTCTCCTGACCTTTAACAGCTTCATTGTCAATAGTGAGTATGTCCTGAATATACCCAAAGGAAGACAGCACCCTGTGCTCCAGGAATAAAGATGAGTTCCCTGAGCCCTGTGCATTTGAAAAGATCCGCCCCCCCTTACCTCACTACACTCACTACAGTCTACCTGTAGATTGACCAACAGAGCTAATCCCACATACCTGTGAGGTTTTTTCCTCTGGCCTACATACCTTTCTCCACTGGGCTTGGAGGTGCCTAAGAATGTTCATGTCAAGAATTGTAAGGGCCTGAGATTTTACCTTACTTGCAAGCTAAAAGTTACCTGGGCACAGTTTTATGGATGTTGGCAGAAGACATGAGACTCCCAGGTCAGGGACAAAGGACAGTTATTATTCACAGCAATAGCAACTGCCAGAGTATTGTCAGGGTTTTTTTGTACCGGTTTCCCAAAGACCAATTCCCGTAGGGTAACACGAAGAGGGTCAGGTAATACCTGCACACATGGGGATGCATTACAGGAGAGGAACCATGAGCTTAGGGAACACAAATCTTTTAAAATGGATAATAAGCCTTCCTGATCTTTGCCATATAGGGAGACATTATTTTTATTATAAATGGACAGTAAACAAACCTACCCTTTGTTATCTATCTTCCAAAACTGTTCACAATAAGAACATCCTTGAAAAGATAGTCCAGAACAAAGGTAGTCTGCTCACAAGATATGCAAAATTCAAGAGACCCTTGGAGATTGTCTCCCAAACCTCCTTCTATGCCATTTTCTCTTTCTTTCTTAAACACCCCCTTTATGAAGCTTATAATATCAGATAACTCTTTCTTGTTGCAATCATTTACAAACCTCATGTTACTCCCTCTCATTTTCTGGAGATTTCTGAAGAAATCAGTGTATTGATGATCCTTTACTACAATAGCTTTTTGGTTCCATGCCTTCTCCTTCAATGATCTTAACCTCTATTTTCTGATTATTTTTGAAGTTGAAATGAATATCGCTTCATATGTTATTATTAGTGTCTCCCCTTTTTTTAAAAAAAAAGATTTTATATATTTACTTGTCAGAGAGAGAGAGAGAGCACAAGCAGGGGAAGTGGCAGGCAGAGGGAGAAGCAGGCTCCCCACTGAGCAAGGAGCACAATGCGGGACTCAGTCCCAGGACCCTGAGATCATGACCTGAGCCGAAAGCAGATGCTTAACCAACTGAGCCACCTAGGCATTCTGGGTTTACCATTTTCTTGTAATTAACAAGATGTCTTGTTTACTGTATTTATCCCTTATTGACTTTAGTTATTTCAAATATCCTTTTCCAATCTGTGATCGGTATATGAACTTTCCCTATTCTATCTTTCAATGAAGCAAAGTCTTCAATTTTACTGTCTTTTCTATCCATTTCTTTTTTATCTTAGAGTTTGTGGTTGGTTTAAGAAGTTTAAGACGTTCTCCCACACCCCAAAGCCAGAAAAATAATCTTTTTTCTCTTACCATTAACTTTTCAGATTTACACTGTCCATTTAGGACTTAATCCAACTAAATTTCACCCTCCCAAGGGATATAAACAGATATAGATGTATAAAATATTTGTGGTATTAAAATTTCATTGGAAAAGGTAGAAAATTAGGGGAAAAAGTCTAAAAAAGTTTAACTATACAATAATGAAAAAAGGGTTGAGAAACACTGGTATAAGCTAAGAATCCAGCATTACTTTTCTCCATAAGAATGACACTTTCCTATTATCATCTGTTAAATGTTTTATCAATCCTTTCTCCACCTGCACATATCAGTTGTCTGATATGTGCAGTGAACAACTGATATGTGCAGTGAGCCCCCCAACCCTTTTTCAAAATCTCTTCAATTTTTCATAACATATTTAGTCTTCTTATACATGGCAGAATAAGTGTGTTGAATTCATTTTTTTAAAGTCCTAATAGAATTTTCATTGGGATTGAATCGAATTTACAGATTAGTTTTAGAGAAGTGACATTTTACCCTGTTGCCATCCATTCCATGAGCACGGTATAGTGCTCCATTTATTTAAGACCTTTATGCCCTTAATAAATTTAAAACTTTTTCTCCATAGAGATCATATACATTGTTTATTCAATTAAATTCATAGTCTATAATTTTGATTGTTATTAGGAACAGCATCATAGAATGTTACATTTCTAGTTAGCTATTGCTGATGCAGAGGAACATTAGTGATTTTTGTAAATGGATCTTGTATCTGGCATTTTTGTGAAATCTCTTATTAGATCTACAGTCTTTCTGTTGATTCAATTGGGATTATCTGAAAAAAAAAAAAGAGGGGGATACTTAGCTGGCACAGGAGTGTTTTCCCAGGGCAAGGCTTATCCATTGCACTCTGGATATGCTGACCCCTGTGATTTCCCCAAATGTGGGAAAATTGACTGCATAATTTGTGGTAGCAGGGGACTGCATTAGTTCTCTCCCTTCCCTGTGCCACCACAACAAAAAAAAAAAAAAAAAAAAAAGAGAGAGAGAGAGAGGAGAAGAAAAAAAGAAAGAAAGAAAAGAAAAAGAAATTGATACAGATAGGGAGAAGCCAATAATCTAGTAACCTATATGTAGCAAAAAGAACAGAGAATTGACCCCTTGTGGAGCACACTATAATGATCAGATGGTCTGAGATGCCTGGGTGGCTTAGCCAGTTAAGCGTCTGCCTTCAGCTCAGGTCATGATCCCAGGGTCCTGGGATCAAGTCCTGCATCCAGCTCCTTGCTCATCTGGGAGCCTGCTTCTCCCTTGCTTGCTTTGCCTGCAGCTTCCCCTGGTTGTGTGCGCTCTCTCTCTTTCTCTGTGACAAATGAATAAATAAATAAATAAGCTTTAAAAAAAATAATCAGCTGGTCTGTTAATGGCACAGGGAATTTCTGCTTTGCATTTGCAATAATCAGCTTATTGAATTCTGCCTAATAAATACCTATAATTACTTTTAGCTTCCTTATTCATATGCTCAGTCCTTTTTGCCCTACATAATTATGAATTTCAGTAATGTATTATGTTATAAAAGGTTAGAACCACTTGTACTGCTTTATCTCGGTGAGCAGAGCAGTAATCAATATTCTATGGCTTTCTTTGAATAGCCATACTTAATAACTCTGAACATTCTCACCAGTACTCACAATGAAGAAAAAATTTAAGTGTATGTTTTAGAGGAGAAAATCTCTTGAGTAGTTTCCTAAATGATGACCTGTCAAAAATAGCTAATTCAAAGTGATCATTTTCACCTGATGATCCAAATTTATTGCTTAATAAGAGCTTCAAGAAATTAGTTGCATCCAAATATACACACCATTCCCTAAATCAAACAATAGGTACAAAATAAAATTATGCTCCATTGTAACAAACTTGGACAAAGTTTCCATGCGAACACATGTCTGTAGAATCTGGAAATTTCCCAAAATAGTCACAAGAAAACTAAGTGCCTTTAGAAACAGATTCCTGAAAAGGATCATATCAATTGGACTGAAAATTCCTTCACCACCTAAAAAAAAATCCAAGAAATCACTTGACCAACAAGTAGTTTCTACCAGAATAAAAGTGTAGTACTTGGCAAAATTTAAGCATGTGTATTTTAATTTTTAAAAATTGGGTTTTGGGGGCACCTGGGTGGCTCATTCAGTTAAGTGTCTGCCTTCAGCTCAGGTCATGATCCCAGGGTCCTGGGATCCAGCCTTGTACAGGGCTCCTGGCTCAGCGGGGAGCCTGCTTTCCCTCTCCCTCTGTCCTCCCCACCACCACCGTGCTCTCTCTCAGTCTCTCACTGGCTTGCTCTCTCTCAAATAAAGAAATGAAAACTTTTTTAAAAATACAAGAAAAAATAGGGCGCCTGGGTGGCTCAGTCATTAAGCGTCTGCCTTCGGCTCAGGTCATGATCCCAGGGTCCTGGGATCGAGTCCCGCATCGGGCTCCCTGCTCAGCGGGAAGCCTGCTTCTCCCTCTCCCACTCCCCCTGCTTGTGTTCCTGCTCTCGCTGTCTCTCTCTGTCAAATAAATAAAATCTTAAAAAAAAAATTGGGGTTTTTAAAGTAAGCAATACGCCCAACGTGGGGCTTGAATGTACAACCCTGCTATCAAGAGTCACGTGCTCTACTGACTGGGCTAGCCAGGTGCCCCAAGCGTAAATATTTTAAACAGGATGAATTGGATTTCTACATAAAGCTTTTTGGAAGCTAAATTAAATTCAGAGCTAAGGCATAAAAAGAAACACCAGGACTAGCTCTGGATACTTCTCCGTATCCGTTAAGTGGAACAGGTGGACAACTTTGTAGCAATGGGATAATCTTAGCTGCCCTTCGACAAGTAGGACTCAAAGTAAAATATAATGGCTTAGCAAGGAGGGGGAAAATCATAACAGAAACATCTTTTTGAAGGTGATCCTGTGTAATTCTAACAGGAAGCACAAGAACATGAGGTTTAATGGAAACATTTTTCAAACAGAACAGTAAAGTAGTGACTTAATGCAGGTCATCATCAAAGCAGCAGAGTCGTCAATGGTATGGCTAACTCGTTCTACTTTGTACATGTCTCTATGAAACACAAATTCACCCTATGTCATAATTTTGAGCAACTGGCAGTCAGAAATGATCTCTTCCTCTCCTGTTTTGTTTTAAAATTCCCCGCACCCAGCATGGTGCATAGGTGTATAGTAGGTGTTCAGTCTAGAGAGGCTTTGTGTTTTAAAGTAATGTGATTATATGATTTAAGACTTTGCACTGTTTCTAGATTTACTCATTATCACTGAGTTTGTCTAATAGGCATATGACTTACTCTGCTTGAGCCACAATATCCAGTCTAGACCAATTATTCTAACCTCCAACTTGGACTTTTAACTCTGCCAGATGCTATTTGACAGTAGATTCTCCAATACTGAAAACCTTGCCAGGCATACATTATGTGGATGTATAATTACAGCTTTCTAGTACTCTGTATGGTATTATTAGCTCAAGCTGTAGCTCATTTAGAGTACATAATTACAGCACACTCAGCAGTGAGCACTGACCTACAAAAGGGGGGTGGTGGTGGTTTCTGGTGCTACTTTCCTATCTACTTCAATTGACAATATATGTAGTTTTTACTAAAATTCCAAATTTTAAGGAAATTTGATACTCACACTACATTTTCATCTACCTTTGGAATATCTAACATCACACTGATATTTTAGAACTATTATTTCTGCTAATGATTATTGAATATTACTATTATTTGAATCACACTTCAATTTTTAAAATTCTTTCCTCTGATAGGTGCCTGGTGGAAAACACCAAGGGACAAAATGGTACAAAAGAGTGCAAGTCTTAAAGGAATGTTCTGCTGGAGAGTTATCATTTGTTAAATTTTTATAGTGCCTAGGGCATATTCACACCTTGGGAAATGACACTTTCTTGTCATCATTCCATTTATATATTTTACAGCTTCAAATATCCCTCTTTAAGAGGCACAGGAGTTAGCCCTTAAGCAAATGGTAGTCATAGGTGTATTCCCATGGGGATCGGGATTGTTCTGGACATGAGGTATTAAGTTTTAGAGGAACTTGGGAGCGGCAACAAGGAAGCTTCAGTTTGCCTGGGCTTCTCCTCTCTGCCCAGCTTCACATCGTTTGCTCCCATGTCACTATTAGACATCTCAGCTGAGCTACTTTTCCTTTGCCTCCATGTTCCTCTAGGATTTACTTGCATTACAAGAAAGGTTAAAAGCTTAACCACAACATATGGCACTTAACTGAAACTCAGAATATCAATAATTGAAGAACTTTAATTTTTTTTAAAGATTTTATTTATTTATTTGAGAGAGAGAGAATGAGAGATAGAGAGCATGAGAGCGAAGAGGGTCAGAGGGAGAAGCAGACTCCCTGCTCAGCAGGGAGCCCGATGTGGGACTCGATCCCAGGACTCCAGGATCATGACCTGAGCCGAAGGTAGTCACTTAACCAACTGAGCCATCCAGGTGCCCGAAGAACTTTAATTTTTAAAAAAGATGTCCTGAAGACTGTTCTTTTACCTTTCCTTAACTGAATTGTCATAAATAACAAGAGCTAATGCTTTTGTACATTATTTCACATTTGTAAATATCTGTGAAACTTAAGAAGAAATCATTTTAAGTGTGCAGTATATTTTCCACTTTATTCAAGGACTCAATATTTTAATTCAAAGAAATGGATTTTTAAGAAAGAAGCTTCAGTTTTCAAACTATTCATAATTTGCATTTTAACTGGAATTTTAAACATCCTGAAGGTGAAAGCCATGACTGCTTCAATATTAAAGACCTCTTTCCATTTCCAAATACATATAAAACTAATTTTCATTTATGTGGTTGCAAGTTCACATGCTAATGTAGGCAGGAGAGTTTATTTTAATTCCATAAAAGTCTTTTTGGTATTATGTAAAAAGATTCTTACCAGCATAATCAGTTAACAAAGTTATAAAAAGCTTTTATTTTATGTGTGCATTTTTCAGACTGTGGTTTGACCAATAACACACACACACACACACAAACTTTTCTTTATGTTAAACCATGTTATAATATGGTTTCACTTAAAACATCTTGTTATAATATGGTTTCACTTAAAACATCTTGTTATAATATGGTTTCCCCTAAAACATCTTGTTATAATATGGTTTCCCTTAAAACATCTTGACATTTCCCTTACACTGGTCTTGTGACCATTATAGAACCAAATGACTATTAGGAAATTCAGTGATAGATACATAAACAGAAGGGGCCTCTCCTGATAGGTGTCAATAAAGTACAGATATGTTAGAGCTGTTTGAGATCATTTGAACTAGCATTGTCATTTACAAACAAAGGCTCAAGGACATCAACCGAACTTGTAACACTCATACTGTCTCTAAAGGTAAAGTCTGATGTCATCACCATCATCATCGTCGTCGTCATCAAAGAGATTGCTAAAAGGAAAATCAACTAGTAATTTGCAGAAAGAACTATTCTTATAGTATTCATGTAGACACATACTATATAGTGTCTAATGATTAAGGCCTACCATCTCAAAATGTAGAATGAGAATACCTGGGTTCAACATATCAGCCTGAAATTTATTAGAAACGATTTATAGGAAACATGTATATTAGATACCATGAATGATTTTTAAAGTTAATAAAAGGAAGAAGGAAGGGAGGGAGGGAAGAAGGAAGGAAAGGTAAAAGCAATGCCTTCCAAAAACTTATTTTTACTTGGAAAAAGGTATTGCTATTGAACACTTTGTTTAGCCTCTATAAACATTTCAATATTATACCAGTCTCTGCCATTAAATGAAAAGGTCTTCAAGGACAGAGAGCTTATCTTGTTTACTGATTTACCTCCCAGAATAAGTACCTTCCATTAATAGCATTTGCTCAGTAAATGCTTCTTGAATTCTGTTACTATTATGGTGCATCCAACACCAATGATAGAATGAATCCTTCATCCTTTATATACCATTTCAACCTCATTAATGTACATCCAACACATCTTTTGCATAAAGAACAATTAATATTATGTTTTTTAAACAATAATTTGTACAAGTGAGTTTGAAAATCCTCGAGGGAAAAGTCAATGATGAAATAATGACTGATTTAGAAATATCCTCATTGACGCTCCTGTTAGTCATTTAATTGAGATTTTGTAGGTAAACTAGTAATCTCAGTTAAAGATGAATGCTTTGATTCTGCATGCCTTTATTAGGTTACACCAAGTTGAGAGAGAAAATATCTAAGTGAAAGGCAAGGAAGGAGGGTGCCTAGGTGGTTCAGTCGTTAAGTGTCTGCCTTCGGCTCAGGTCATGATCCCAGGGTCCTGGGATCGAGCCCCACATCGGGCTCCCTGCTCAGCGGGAAGCCTGCTTCTCCCTCTCCCACTCCCCCTGCTTGTGTTCCCTCTCCGCTGTGTCTCTCTCTGTCAAATAAATAAATAAAATCTTAAAAAAAAAAAAGAAAGAAAGGCAAGGAAGGGTGTTATAAATTGGATGAGGCCCCTGAAGAGAGATGATCCACTGATAGGCATTTGGTCTATTTAAGGGAGGAAAGTGGAGTTTGGTTGTCAAAGAGGGGGGGTGATTAGGAATCAGTCGAAGAAAGAACAGAAGCAAAGACATAGAGGTGAAAGGGTTAAGTTTGTGATATAGCAACATATATGATTTTTATTAGCACAATAAATAACACAATGGAGCAACAGACCTAATAACCTCTGAAATTGCCAAGTTATACTGTGAATGATATTTTAAGATTTCTGGAACAACTGGAATGTGATATGAAAATAGGTATAATTTCTGTTGACAAATTCATAGAAACTGTTAAGACTGCTTTGTTTGTTGCCTTCATTCATAATTGAAGGAAGTCTGAATTTAATTAGAGATAAATGAAAATAGAGATGTCATTTTTTTCCCCAACTAGGTTCATGGACCCCTGAAATGTATGCATAGTTATCCTTGGCTCATGCTTTCCTTTCACCCACCCTGTGTAAGAACCTTAAGGACCCAGTACTAGACTCATTCTGTGCCATTCAAAAGAACAGAACTAGGCTCAGTGGGTTCATGTTATAAGAAAGACAGATTTCTACCTGAAGCTAATATAAAACTGTATGTTAACTACACTGGAATTTAAAAAAAAAAAAAAAAAAAGCCCACACCAACCAGTAAAAGCATTTGAGTAACAATGTGTTTCATTTCCGATGAATATTTTAGAAATAAATACTAAGATTATATAACTGCCCCCCAAAAAAGACAGATTTCAGTTCATCATAATGGAGAGCCTTCTCAACAATTAAAAATCCTCAAAAATAATAGACCACTTAAGGTAATGAGCTTTTCATCAATGAAAACTTCAACTAAGGTTGAATACGATTAAATAAGGATTTCTATATTAGAAATGATATTGGGTCCCAGTTTCATAAAATATAAGGAGAACAAGGCTTTCTAGAGATGTGCAATGCAACAGGTCTGGTAACCTTCGCCAGTCATGGTCCTTTACATTCATCAACTCATTCAATTCTTTTTTTTTTTCTTTTTTTTTGAGAGAGAGAGCACATGCACATGGGGAGGGGCAGAGGGAAAAGGAGAGAGAGGATACCAAGCAGGCCCCATGTCCAGCCTGGAGCCTGACTCGGGGCTCAATCTCACCACCCCGAGATCATGACCTGAGCTGAAACCAAGATTCAGACACTCAACTCACTGAGCCACGCAGGCATCCCACAACTCATTCAATTCTAACAGAATACTGGGGAGTAGGCATTATCTCATGAATATTAGCTTAGTTATTTTTAAGTATCTTGGCCAGGCCAAACATCTCAGAGGTAGAATTCAAATCAAGGGCTCTCAGGCCCCAAAGGTTAGTAGTTTCCACCTGAAAACTAGAGTTAATAACACCTACTTCTAGAGTCGTTATGAAGACTTCAAAAAAATAATATATGACAAGTGCATATGCCAGATGATCACAGATAATAATATTCTAGGTGCTTTACATGTATGAACTCATTTCATCTTCATAGCAACTCTATGAGGTAGATTATATTATCATCCCCATTTTACAGAAGAGAACACAGAAACACTAGGATGTTGAACAGCTTGCCAAAAGTTATACAGCCAGTAATTGGATTTGAACCCAGGCAGTCTGACTCCAGATTCCAAGTTGGTAACTATGTTACAGGATTTCTATTCCTTTAGTGCCGGCAGTTCTTGGTCACCCCACTCTGAAGAATGAAGAGGTGGACCAGACAAAGAGTGGTGGGCACCAAAGCAAAGTTTATTGAGCAAGAGTACAAAGCTCCTAAAGAGAGAGGGTACCCGAGAGGGTTGCCATTGGAGTTTCTAAGTTTAGGGGTTTTTATGAGCTCTTTTGCAGAACTATCTTAAGCAAGCAGGGTGTGCTGAGTTGTGCCAACCAGGGCTTTGATCACGTATCTGTCTACCTAATAGGTTAATGTTTTTGTGCTAATGGTCTTTTTTGGGCTGACATCTGGGGGCTTATGTCTTAATTGCCCCTTGCTCGTGATAGTGACAAATGCTTTGTGGTTAATTGTTTTATTTTGGGACATTTTGCAGAAGTCATTTTTGCAAAGGCTGCAAGCAGAATGCTAGTGTGTTCCTGTTTTAGCTGCAAAACAGGATGTTAGTGCTGTTCTGTCTCTGCTGTCCCAACTCCATATTTTCTTGTTGGGGACCCTGGCCCTGACTACCTAACTGTCCGACTAACTCCTAACAACTACTATGCTGTGCTAGCACAATTTGTTTTATGTTTGCAAGATTTCTCTCCCCAACAAGACAGTTATTGTTTGAGGGTAAAAAATGGAAGTACCTTAATAAAACTAAGCTTGTTTGGGACATATAAATTCAAAAAAAAATTTTATTGGTCACTGCACAGCCCATAAATGTTCTGTACTGAAGATCTCAGACTGTCATGCTATACTACATTTACTTTACATGCCAATATCTAGGCAGGTTAGAGTTTCTCACTTCTTGATTCTTACTCCTCTGCTTCTGTCAGGGCTGTTGGATGAATCAAAAACAAATGACTGAGACATAGCAAAAAAATCTGAGCAGGTCTGCTCTCCAATTTAGAGGGAGATCAGCAACAAATATCAGCTTTACCTAAATCCCTTTGCAATACAGACGATAATCATTTAAAAGAACCTTACAATTTCATTTGTAGATTTCCTCCCCCTCTGCCCTTCTGCCCTATCTTTTTTGTTCCCTCACCACAGCAAGGATGACTCTTCAAAAGGAAACACAAAAATTTCAAAATAATGAAATAAAAGTACAAGACTTTTCAGGATCCATCCCTATCAGTTTGACTCAGAACCAACTTGTTTTGCCTCTGTTGCCTGTTTCTCTTAATCATTAATGTTATTATTTATAATCTCTGAAGACTTTTTGTTCATGGCTGGTCACTGAATGTACTCTGAGGAAGAAACAAGAACCACTCACTCTCAGGGAAGCTTTGTAATTTGCCTCTTGGATTGTTGCTAAACTGGGTTTCTCTGTCCTATAGGGGACTCCTGAATGGTGATTCACAAGCTGAGATTTATGACTTGCTATGTCCAAAGAGACAAGCAAAATATTTATTTCTGTCATTTTTCTCAAGAAGTTGAGTCACTCACATATCTCTCTTAGAACTTAAAAGGCTATAGTTTTAAGTAATTTTATGACACTCTTCATAAGTGGATATAAGCCGATAGCAAAGCAGTGTTAGAATTCTACTTGCAAAGCAGTAACATTCACATACATTTTCTTGTTTGATCCTTACAAAAACTCTATGAGATTTTAATATCTTTTTTCCCCATTTTATATGAATGAATGAAGCAAACAAAGTGGTTGAGGAATTTACCAAAGGGCCTGCCCTTGGTGAGTGGTGGAACTGGAATTCAATTCATGTCTGTCAGATGCCACACTCAAGTTCTTAACTCTCAATTTTCAAATATCGGGGACCTTTCTCAATAACCCAGACAGGCCTCTGGCAAATACTGCTGAAATACTTGGTGTACAACTATACACTAAAGTCCTCTATCCACCTGTAAAAATGTACCCGAAGCTACTTTTCTTGATACTCTCTGTGCCTTTCAACCCTCTCAGAGAGTGCTATTTTATTTCCTGAGCACCATCCATGTGCTGGTTAGTGCAAGAAAAGTTACTTTTAGCAAGATGTCTTTTCTGGGGGTCAGTTTCATAAATGCAGCCACATCAGCTACCCTTCAATGGGATCCAGCTGAGTCTGACTGAATCATCACTGGGGTAATGAGCTGAAAGCAGGTTTTGTTTCATTGAAGCTAAGACCCTACAATACCCATCTCAGGATCTCCTAAGAGGAGGGAAACCACTAGGCCAAGTCACTGGCCGAGGTGGAGGAGGAGGGTGATGGGGGAGGTGATGGAATTTGGATCCCAGGAATCAGATTCAGACTGCTCAGTGTTTTTGAAGACTGGCATTCACCTGTGGACAATATTTTCCTTGAGGATTCTCCTAGAAAAATTCTTTTAGTGCCTCCAGCTGTTCCTTAACCTTCTGGTCAGGTCTTCACAATTCAAAAATAACTGCCAGAAGTTATTCAGGTAATTTTTGTTAATTCAAGTCAAGCACTTGCTCCCTCTTACTTAAGTTGCCTGTGGCTGCTTCACTAAAGGACTGTTTCATCACTAAACACTGGACTTCACCTAATAACTCTGTTGGCAGTGCAGATATCCAGAAATTTTATAGGATACTTGGTAGTAATGATTGTAGTAAGAAGCATTTCATGGGAATTTATTCTCTTCTTTAAAAGAAATATAGACTATAAATAGTAGACTCTGCCAGAAGAAAAAGATTAAATCTTAGGCTGGCTGAATTGGAGAATTTTTGTGTTTTTATATTTCACTGTATCATTTTGATTTCAGTTTGCAAAGCTTTAGAAGTCTTTAAATAAATACAGTTAAGAAGAAAACCTTTTCTGTGAGCTAAAGAAGCATTTTAGTATTTGTTCTGGTTTATTTTTAATTTCTTGCCTACTAAAAAACTATAAAAGTTATTTTCTAAAATAAGAAGTAGTAATGGCTGATAAACCCCCCCAAAAAGTTTTGTATCTAATTATTGCAATTTTTTTAAATTTGTGAATTAAAAACGAGAAAGAGAATTAAAAAATGAGAAAGAGAGAGGGGAAAAAAGCCCGTAAAATATGTCAGTGAACTTAATCCCCCAGGGAACCTTCTGAAAAACTGTGTGGAACCCACCTTAGAATTGTCCCACCAGGGAATAGGGAAGCCAGTCCCAGTAGTTGAAGATGGTGTTGACTCTGCATTTCTGATTCCCGTGGTACTAAGCGTACCTGTGGGGCTGCAGAAGGGCCTCCTGTGGAGAAGCAGACACAGGAGGTGTCAGTCAGATGGCAGCTGTTGCTACAGCCACAGGAAGGTAAACTTAGATAAGGATGGGTGTGGCATATGGGGTGGGGTGTTAACAGTTTCTGTCAAACAGAAACTGGATTGAACAGTGAAGGGTGAGCTTCCTAATATTTCAACCATGAGTTATGCCTACTTAGCTGCTCCATCACTGGTCTCAGGCACAGGGCAGACTCTGCCCCCGTACACTTGCTCATGGAACAGAAGCAAAAAGCACCTTGCCTCAGGCAGGTGCGTGCAAGAGAAAAGAGGAGTGGGCTGAGGCAGGCCTGCTTGCTAGTCAGGTAAATCACGCCTTCCTGGAGGAGGAGTGTCAGAGGAGAAAGAGAGGGAGGGCCCCAAGAAAAATCAAAGTATAAAAGCTAATACTGCAATTAAAAAAAAGAAGAAGAGGGGCGCCTGGGTGGCTCAGTCGTTAAGCGTCTGCCTCCGGCTCAGGTCATGATCCCAGGGTCCTGGGATCCAGCCCCGCATCGGGGTCCCTGCTCCGCGGGAGTCTGCTTCTCCCTCTCCCACTCCCCCTGCTTGTGTTCCCTCTCTTGCAGTCTCTCTCTCTGTGTCAAATAAATAAATAAAATCTTTAAAAAAAAGAAGAAAGAAAATAGTGGTATTCACATATTATTTCAGATTATCAAGGTATACACCCCCTAAGTAGTTAAAAAATTGCAGAAGTTACCTGTTGGGGAATGGGAATTGGGATTAGGAAGACCAGAAGAGGGACTGCTCTTTTTCACTACAACCTTAATCATACTATTTGACTTTTTAATTCTGAATCTACGTATTATTTTGATAAAACATAAATTTGAAAAAACTATATAGCAGACCCACCACACTGAGGAGAAAAAACTTTTTTTTTTAACAGACATGACAATAATCCTAATTAGAAAAAATTCTACATGAAGAGTTTTTACTTTCATAATCAGGAAAATACAAATACATACTAAAAATACTTTAAAATACCTAAAGCATGTATGAGTTGGACTCCCTGATATGGTCCTTCTATGTATTAGGAATTTATTAAGTTTATTTTATTTCAGTAATTAATTCTAAGAAGCAACAGTGAAAATAAATTAAGAACATATACTCTGCTAGTTCAGACACCCCTCTTTGAAAAGTCTGCGACCCATTGGGGTGTAAATAAAACTAGTGAGATACCAATGTGAAATGCAAGAAGCTCTGGATTTGGAGTAAAAAAAAAAACAACCCAAAAACTAAATTGGAGTTCTAGATCTGCCACCCACTAACTCTGATGTTGGTTATGTTCTTTGAGTATCACTGACCCTTGTTTTCCCTCTGTAAAGGGGGTTAACAACACTGACCTCACAGGATTATTTTTGAGATGACGTGAAATAATGTATGAAAGCACTGTAAACAGTTATATAAATATAGGTATCTATTTGAAAACTCTGTTTTAAATATTATATTTAAAAACAAAAAACTAAGGGTGCCTGGGTGGCTCAGATGGTTAGGCATTTGCCTTTGGCTCAGGTCGTGATCTCTAGGTTCTGGGATTGAGCCCGCAGTAGGGCTCTAGGCTCAGCGGGGAGTCTGATTCTCCTTCTCCCTCTGTCTCTCCCCCTGCTCATGCTCTCACTCTCTCTCTCTCTGTATCTCTTGTCTCAAGTGAATAAATAAAATCTTTAAAAAAAGAACACAAAAAAATCCGAAAAACTAATTATAGATAACCTATTAAAAGAAAAATTATAAGGGCACATTTTAAAATTAAAACTTCATTAGAAAATATATTTCACTTTAAGGCATATATGAAGATAAATATTTCCATCACTATGTGCTGGCTAGGTAGTACCTTGGCATACTTATAACAATTGTGTTTTTCACCTTACAATTTTTTTATCTGATTATAAAAGTAATGTGTGTTTATTATATATCCTCAAATGTACCTTCCCCCAAAATGACTTCTAATGGTTCCAAATCATTCCAACAAGCAGCTGTGCAGTAATTTGACATCTTCCTATTGTTAAGATAGTTTGGTTGTTTCTAATTTTTCAGTATTATAATTGACCTGGGTTCAGTATGCTACGACACAAACTGTTACACTGAGTCAGAATTCCCTATGTACTCATTGGGTTCCCCACTGGACAATAAGTTTTGTGAGGGATTTTTTTTTCTGCCACTGTTACTCAGTGCCTAGTATTTTGTCTAGAACATAGTATCTACGTATATAAATATGTGCTGTGTGAATGAACAAAGGAATGAATTAATGAATGCTAGTATTTCCCCATAGGATTTAAGTGGAATTGCAGGGATGCCTAACAAAATGAGATAACCTTTATGAAAGCACTTTGTGTGTTTTAAACTTTATTATCTTTTAGTCAAGATTATTTTTGCTGTTTTAACTGTTACCATGAACCAGAACAATAAGAAGGAGACGTGTGAGGGGCAGATGTGGGCATCGGTGGGGGGGACATGATATGGGAGGGGGGGTGACACATGCCTCTTCCTGTCCTAGACACTGGCAAGCAGGCTGTATTTAGAGCTCTTTGTAGGCCTTGGCAAGGACAAAGCTTTCATCTTAATAGAATTCTCTGTTGGCAGTGCAGGAAGTAGCTGTTTCAAAGCAGGAAGGGGAAAGAGAAAAGGGAATGACTGTGGGAGGGGAAATTATTTTTCTCATTTTCTACAAAATATGAGTTGGACATACACAAAGAGGAATATATGGAAAGAAATGCAGACTGCGCATTGACCCCCTCTGTATACCTAGGTTCTGTGCTGGAGGCCAACACAAACGTGTATTTGCTAAAATCCAATACAGTGTGCTGCTCCGGGGCAGTACGTTGAAATAACCATAGAGGTTAGAAAGCCCTGGAAAAGCAATGTGTATCACAGGAGGAGTGCTGTATTAGGGTAATTTCTGATTTAAAGGGGGCACAAAGGAACCCTCTGGGTGATGAAAATAGCTCATATCTTGTTTAGCAACTGCCGCAGCTCTGAACTGAGCACTTAGGCTCTCTGTGCATTTTATTGAAAGTGAATGGTGGAGGCTGCCTTTAGGCAATCAACTTGAGCAATGGAAACCTGAGTAAGGTAAAAGGGTCCACAGGGGCCACTGGGCTGAATACAAACAGGTCCATTAGGCAACCCACCTCAAAATATCCACAAGTCCTAGCTGACCAATAGGTTAGAAAAAAGGAGAACTGTGTATGTTCCCATACCTCCTCACCTCCCCCCCTTAACTACAGCCCCCACAACCCCACCACCACCGCCCCCCCCTCCTGGCAGACAGTCTCTCCTTTGCTGTCCTGCCCCCTACTCCTTTGCAGTGTATTCTGTAACTTCTCTCTCTTTTGTTCTGCTTAGGGTGAATTCTTTCACTGCCAGTCTCGCCGGCCTCCACTGGATCCGGTCGTGTCACAGAAACTATACCTCAATTTTAAAAATTCTTACGTAAGAGAGTTTTTTTTCTGGTTGCGAAAATAACATGCATTCATTATAGAAAGTTTAGAAAATACTGATATGCACAAAAAAGGAAATAAAAATTCTATGGAGTTTTATTGCCTGGAGACAATCACCCTTAACATTTGTGTCATTGTTATCTGAGTTTCCATTATCCCACCATCCCATTTAAGAGGCTACCTAATAAAGCAGTAGTTATCATAACACGGACATATTCAACTAATGAACTGACCACTTATAAAATTTGTCCCCACCCAACATCCTCTAACTTAACGCTAGGTTTCGTCCGTCCCCACCCATCCTGTCAAAGTGCTTGTCCAGCAGCTGCTGCCTGAATGTTGGAGGTAAACATCCACAAATGTAATGGAAATTGACCCTAAAGTGAATTGTGAATTTTTTTAAAAAGCAAGGTATACTTCATAAAGTCAGTGAACATAATGTTGGAAAACTGTAGGATCACGTAAAAGCCATGGAAAAGCAAGTTCCATCTGATGTGCGTGTACTAAAAGAAAATAAACAGGTCTGATGACAAGCACTTCAAAAGAGAATGATTCGGCGATCAAAGATTAGAAGAAGCGCTTTGAAAATAATGAAGCCCTCAAATTATTTTTGTTACAAAAGTTATGATAGTACTACAAAAGTCAGCCATAAAATGTTGAAGAATATTATACCATACTATCATATGATTTTATTCAAGAGAAAAAGTTAAAATAACAATATTTTAAGCTTTTTCCCATTTTCTTAAAGATTTATTTATTTGAAAGAGAGTGCATGTGTATCCCCCCACCACACACACACACACACACACACACACACACACACACACACACGTGGGGGGTGCAGAGGGAGAGAGAGAAAGAGAGAGAGAGCATGAGCACATCTCAAGCAGCACATCTCAAGCGGACTTCTGCTGATGGTGGAGCAGGACACGGGGCTTGATCTCATGATCCCGAGATCATGACCTGACCTGAAATCAAGAGTTGGACATTTAATGGACGGAGCCACCCAGGCGCCCCTCCCAATCAAACATTTAAAAACCTATTTTCTATAACAGCATCACAAATATTAATGTGCACAGGAATCACCTGGAGATCTTGTCAAAATATAGATTATGATTCAACTAGGTCAGGAGAGGGGCCATAGAGTCCGCATTTCTAACAAGCTCCCAGGAATGCTGATGCTGGTAGTCTTTGGTCCTAACTTTGAATAGTAAGACTGTAAAATTGTAGTTTAAGTAGATTCACCTTAAATGGCCTTTATCCAATACCATCTTTGAATATTGAGAAACTCCTTCCTATCCTTCCAACTATTTCTAATTTAACTGTTCTAGACACATACAATACATGGTTCTCAAATAAAATCACCTGGAGTGCTTGTTTAAACAGAAATTGTTGGGCCCTATACTCAGAGTTTTTCTCTTAGTACATCTGGGGTGGGGGTCCTTTCTTGCTAGTTCTCAGGTGATGCTAATGTTGTTGGTCCAGTATATACTTGGTTAATCACTAGTTTAGAATGATTGCAAATAACTTCCAGGGAGTTGCTTACAATACCCAAATTAGACATTCTACTTGTAACATTTTCAAAACAGGGTGCCTGGGTGGCTCAGTTGGTTAAGCGACTGCCTTCGGCTCGGGTCATGATCCGGGAGTCCCGCATAGGGCTCCTGGCTCAGCGGGGAGCCTGCTTCTCCCTCTGACCCTTTCCCTTCTCATGCTGTTTCTCTCTCTCAAATAAATAAATAAAATTTAAAAAAATTTTTTTCAAAACAAAGAGCAAGATGGGAATTGTATGGATCACAGGAACAAGCCCCAAACATTTAACTATCTGAATGTTCCTGCTATTTACTGAACTCACTGATCCAGCTCATTGCCCAAGGTTCGGTTTTACTTTATATATAACATATGTCAGTGTTCTCTGTTTTGACTGCAAAATTATTTTTATTAATGATTTTCTATAATTTCGTATATTTTTAATTATATTTCTAAAGAGAGTAGGGGTGCCTGGGTGGCTCAGTCATTAAGCGTCTTGCCTTTGGCTCAGGTCATGATCCCAGGGTTCTGGGATCAAGCCCCGCATCGGGCTCTCTGCTCAGCGGGAAGCCTGCTTCTCCCTCTCCCACTCCCCCTGCTTGTGTTCCCTCTCTCGCTGTCTCTCTCTCTCTCTGTCAAAAAATAAATAAAGATCTTTAAAAAAAAATAGAGCAATAAAACTACATATATGACATAGGCTTAGATGATCAATTGTTTTATCTCATTGCTGTTGACAAAGGTTTGCCCCTCACTTTTACAAGGAGTGGGTGGCTCTGCCATCATCTTGTTGATTGTGCTTGCATTCTTCGAATGTGCAAATACATACATTTTCATTCGTATGAACTACTCACCACACACAGTTTTCTTGTATGGATCCGTTCAGACAATCCTCTCATTTTGAGAAGATTACTTAGTTAAAAGCAGATAATACAATCTTCAGATCCACTTCCTATATTTGTAATCTGCAATACAACGCAATAGGCGAAAAATGAACAATCAACTTAAGACTTCACTATAAACTGCTGTCTTCTGAGGACCTACCACTCAGGATACTGCAAACCTTTAATCACTACTCTCAGTATTTGTTATTCAGTAGGCAATATAGTCCTGTAGCTGCATTTTCATCCAGCACACAGATTTCCTAATAGGCCAGAGTGATACGGTGGGAAGCTGTGTCAGATACCCCAGGAGGAAGCAGTTTGTAGTGGCTAAGCGCTCTGGTTCTAGAGTCAGATAGTATAGTTCAGATACTGGCTCTATCACCTGCTATAAGTTCTGTGGTCTTAAGCAAGGAACTGGATCACTCTGTGGCTCAGTTTCCTCATCTGTAAAATGGGAACAATAATAGAGCATATTTCACAGTGTCACTGTGAAACTCAAATAAGTTAATACGGATAAAGCATTTAGAACAGTTCCTAGCACAAATTAAGAAGGCAATAAACATAGCTGTTTTATTTTGCCCTGAACACTGAATTGGAAGTCAGAGAGCTGGGTTCAAATCTTGGCTAGTTTTGTGACTTTACATAAGCCATTTAATCTTTCTGAGCTTTGTCTGCAAAACAGGTCTCACAATCTCTGCCTTGCCAAGCTGATAGAATTGTGATCTCAAATAAAATAGTACATGTAAATGTGCTTTGGAAAACTGTAAAGCACTATCTAAATGTAAGAGTCAAAGTCCTTCTTTATAATTTTCTTTTATCATAAATCTTATTTTAAGGCATTTATATTATACAAAATATTTTATAAAATAGAAACATGATCAAAGCAGGAAAGATTCTTAGTGAATACTTTATTTTCTTACATTTTTATAGTCACTCATTTAGCAATTTAATTTTTTTTCTGACATTTAAAATGAAACTTACTAGAGGGCACCTGGGTGGCTCAGTCGGTTAAGTGTCTGCCTTCAGCTCGAGTCATCATCCCAGGGTCCTGAGACTGAGCCCTGCATCGAGCTCCCTGTTCAGCAGGGAGTCTGCTTCTCCCTCTACCCTTCCCTCTTGTTTGTGCTTTCTCTCTCTCTCTGTCAAATAAATAAATAAAATCTTTATAAAGTGAAACTCACTAGAATAAAATTTCTAGTGTCCTTTTCTCCACTAAAAAAAAGAGAAACATTTTGTCATCGCTTGTCTTCTAGCTTTCTGGTATGCTATAAAGAGTGTGGGCTTTGAGAACAGAAGACCAACACGAGTCCCATGTGAGCGGTGTGAATTTGCACGAGTTATTTAAATGTTCTGAGCTTCCATTTTATCACAGGGATAAGAGTGGCTGCTCAGCCCACCTCCCTGAGTAAGACCTGAAGAGGACCTAATGAAATACAAACTTTCATAGTTGTCATGGATTAGAGATAACATCAGATATCTAGCTCATGGATCAGTGAATTTTTTTTTTCATAAAGACTAAATAGTAAATATTTTAGGCTTTGCAGGCCATAAGCCTCTGTCAAACTACCCAACTTTCCCACTGATGCACAAAGGCAACCATAGACGGTATGTAAACAAATGGGCATGGCTGTGTCCTAAGACTTTGTCGACACTGAAGTTTGGTTTTCATATAAATTTCACATGGCATGCAATGTTCTTTTGATTTTTTGCAAACCATTTAACTCATCATTCTTAGCACAAAAACAGGCAGTGGGCTGAAACTGGCCTATGAGTCATACTTTACTGACCTTTGGTCTAGCACAATGCCTAGCATGTAGCAGATACCAGTAGCTAATATTAGACATATAAAGTTCCTTTATAAAATGTCAATATTAGGTATAATCTACTGGCAACTTTCTTGTTCTTCATCATGATTTAAAGACTATCAGCACGTGTCTCATTATTACATCTGTACTCTCCCAATACCTTAGGCTATAATTCATCTGGAACTGTGGACTTGGCATCATTAAAGCATTGATTTGGACTCTTGCTAAATATTTTATATATATATCGATTTTTAATTTCTTGTTTTTCAATAAAATATTTTTAAAAATATTTTTTTAAAGATTTTATTTATTTGACACAGAGAGACAGCAAGAGAGGGAACACAAGCAGGGGGGAGTGGGAGAGGGAGAAGCAGGCTCCCCGCTTTGAGCAGGGAGCCCGATGGAGGGCTCGATCCCAAGACTCTGGGATCATGACCTGAGCTGAAGGCAGCCGCTTAACCAAGGCAGCCACTTAACCAACCAACCAAGGGGAGCCACCCAGACACCCCTAAAAAATCTTTTTTTAAGTAAATACTTAAAAATATAATATAAAATTTATATATATATTTATATAATATATTTATATAATATATATTTTATTATTTATTTATATTTTGTATATTTATTTATATTTTATATATTTGTATTTATATAATTAAAATATAAAAAATACTCATTCTAAAACTTTCAAAAAATGGAGAAAAGTAAAAAATGAGGAGGATCTCTCATTTTCCTGCTTAGTTATGTTTTCTACTTTCCCTTTTGAAGACCATTTTCTTTACTTAAACAACAGAAAAGAAGTAAAATAATAGTTAAGTGGTTATACTTTCTCTGCCATCTGTCAGCATTACATCATTTTCTTCCTCCAAACATAGCTTTGTTTTGTTTTGTTTTAACTGAACTGTTTCTTTTTATCCTCAACTTCAGCTGGTTCTGTGCTTTATCCTTCCTGAGTCTTCCCTCCGTCTGTGTCCTTGGTTGTGCACACCTCTATTATCAGCATCTATCTCAACAGAGCCCGTTCTCCTGAGTCACAGGTTCTTTCTTTGGTATTTCTTCCTCATCAGCTTTATGTGTGATTGTAATTTCTTATAACCCATGTTTTCCTAGCTACACCAACCTAAGCATAAAATGGAATCATATTAACGGTAATAAATAGTATTTTTTTTTCTGATTTTCACCCCAACCCTATCGCAGGACTTGTAGCTACTCTTAAAGTCTCATCCAGTTGTCTCTATGAAGCTCATAGGTGGTATGACATGTGTGCTCATCAACAAGTCATGTCAGCTCTCCCCTCTGTCTGCCATGATTCTCTCTTACCCAGACCACCTTTGGAGATATCTGCTGACAAAACCTTTGCTTCCCATGAAGTTACTTGGTAGTGCCCGACCATTGCCACTACTGCAGGTGATATCCATGCTAAGGGTATTTTCTCCTGAAGCTACAAACTATTAAAATCTCTCCCACTCTTAGAACTGGTTTTCATTCCTTCAGGGTGATGGGGGCTGGCCTCTACTGGCCACCACTATGGGGACTGGTCACCATTTCAGACTCATTGAATGTTAAAGTTGGAGGAGGCAATTTTTAGAATCTTTAATGCACTGAAGCCTGTTGCACAAAAGTAGGATCAAGGCTTTTCTCCTTTGGGCCTTAGCATTAAGAGATGAGTAACAAGATAGCATTGTCTTGTTCTTGTGGTATCTTACATAGTTTATTGAAACAGAGCTTTCATCTCTTGTATTCCCCTCTCCTTAGGATTCTAACATGGGTTTATAGCCTCTGGGGCAGAGGCTAAACCTGAGCAATAGACATCATGCTCTACTAATTTCCCCTCCTGTTGGCCAGGTATTGGTCCAAACCTAAGAGCACTACTTTCTCTTCCTTTAGAATGAATTCTTTCCCAGGAGACTCCTTTTCCTGCCATGCACAATAATGGAGGACTCATGCCCTGACACTGAATGCCAATGGTGATTAAAATTTAGGTTCAAGCCAGAATCCTCCACTGCATCAGAATTCTACCCCTTAGTCTCTCTCATTTTTCTTAATCTATTGTCCTTTTTAAATGATGTTGGCCATAAAACCATAGTTGACTTTCTCTGGGCTTTTAGAAATCTGTTTTTCTAAAATCTCCCATATGTTTTTGTAGTGGACATCTGTTGTTTTGCATGTCTCCTCAAGAACATTGTTCCATCAGTTCTGCCTTTACTCTCCTATATCATCAGTTTCCTCTCTCCAATGGATCATTCTATAACATATAAATTTTTCCCACTTAAAAAAAATCCTCTCTTGGGCGCCTGGGTGGCTCAGTTGGTTGGGCGACTGCCTTCGGCTCAGGTCATGATCCTGGAGTCCCGGGATCGAGTCCCGCATCGGGCTCCCTGCTCAGCAGGGAGTCTGCTTCTCCCTCTGACCCTCTTCCTTCTCGTGCTTTCTATCTCTCATTCTCTCTCTCAAATAAATAAATAAAATCTTTAAAAAAAAAATCCTCTCTTGATATCCCTCTTCTAACTACTGCCCCATTTCTCTGCTCTGTTTTATTGCACAACACAGATATAAACTATGTTGTAGTTTTTAATATTTGCAATCTCCAAATTCCCTTCTTCTCGTTCTCTCTTGAACAGACTCTATAGGGTTTTTTCACCTTCAGAACATTTAAACTGCTCATGGCAAGTAGTTAAATCCAAACGTCAGTCCTTATTTTCACTTGACCTCTCTTCATTTGACAGAGTGATCTCTCCCTCTCTGAAGCATATTATTCTCTTTGCTTCCAGAATATCTCATCCTCTCAGATTGCCTCTTATCTCACTGATTGATGCTTCTCAGCCTGCAGTCTTCTTTAGGAATTCCTTATCATCGTCTTGACATCTAAACATTGAAGTACCTCATTCTTGGAGTTCTTTCTTCTATACTCTCTCTCTCTCTCCCAGTGATCTCATCCAGTTTCATGGCATTATATATCTGTATCCTGATAAACTCTGCAGCCAAGAACTCTTACCTGAATCCTAGACTCATATATTCAACTGCCCATCAACATCCCCACTTTGAATCATTAACAAGTATCTCAAATTTAATAAGAATGCCGTGGAACTCCTATTCTTCTACAAACCTGTTCCTCCGACAGTTTTCTCCATCTCAGTTAATGGCAACTCTAGGCTTCTGATCACTCTTGCCACAAATCTCAGAGTTATCCTTGATACTTTCTCCTGCCCCCCACAATTCACTACCTTGAAAATATATCTAGAATCTGACCACTTTTAACCAAGTCCACTGTTATATCATTTTGGTCTAAACTATTAATATCTCTAATCTGGATTACTATACTGATCTCTTACCTAATCTCCTGCATCCTCCCTTTGGTTTACATTTTAAATGTCACCTAGATCATGTCATTACTCTGCTCAAGCTCTCCAGTGGCTTCTCAACTCATTAGAATCAAAGTCGATAGCCTTCAAGACCTTTTACAATCTTTGACCTATAGCCTACTCTCCTCTGGCTCACTTTTGCAAGATACAAATCCACATACACACTGCTTTCCTTCTCCCCTTTTACCCAGATATTTACAGAGCTCATTCTCTTGTCTGCTTTGGCTCAAATGTCCCCGTCTCAATAAGGCCTTCTCTGATAACCCTACATAAAATTGCAGTGATTTCTATTCCTTTTCCCTGATATTTTCCTACAGCACATATCACCACCTGAAATATTATATATTTTATTAATATAGCTGTTTATTGTCTTTCTCACCCCAACTAGAGTGCAAGGTCCAATAAAACAACGATTTTTGTCTTTATTATTCACTGTTATATATCTGGAATCTAAAATAAACCTACACTTCTGAGGCAAACAACCAAATTGTTTCCCTGAGAAGATGTCCTTATTTATATTTACTCCAACAGAGCACACAAGAATTTGTCTCACCATACCTAGGCCAGTATGGAATATTTTATCCAAAACAATTTGCTACCTTAATTGGTGAAAATTATAGCTTTTTAAATTCATATTCTTCTGATATTCTTAGGGTTGAATACATTTCTCTTATGTTTATTAGTCATTTTTCAAAGAGGGGGTGAACTAGTCTATTGGTACCCTTTACCCACTTATAATTGGGATCTCACTACTTTTTTCTCAGAGATTTGTATGCAAGCTTTATATACTAATTACATTAAATTTTTGTCTTATATATGGTAAATATTATTGTCAGTTTATTCTTTGTATTTTATTTCTATTTTGTGTTTTGATGTGTAAAATCTCTATATTTTTATGTAATCATATCTATCATCCCTCTGTTATTTTTACATTAAATTTAAGTTTGGGAGCCAGAAAAATAAATAAATAAATCTTTTAAAAACAAAACAACAGGGGCACCTGGGTGGCTTAGTTGGTTGGGCGTCTACCTTTGGCTCAGGTTGTGGTCCCAGGGATCAAGCCCCACGTCTGGCTCCCTGCTCAGCAGGGAGTCTGCTTTTCGCTTTCCTGCTCCCTCTGCTTGTGTGTGCTCTCTCTCTCTGTGTCAGATAAATAAGTAAAACTTTTAAAAAATAAAATAAAAATAACAACAACAACAACAACAAAAACAAAAATGAAATAGGGGCGCCTGGGTGGCTCAGTTGGTTGGGCGACTGCCTTCGGCTCAGGTCATGATCCTGGAGTCCTGGGATCGAGTCCTGCATTGGGCTCCCTACTCAGCAGTGAGTCTGCTTCTCCCTCTGACCCTCCCCCCTCTTATGTGCTCTCTCTCTCTCTCTCTCATTCTCGCTCTCTCAAATGAATAAATAAATAAAATCTTAAAAAAAAACAAAACAAAACAAAAATGAAATAAAATAAGCACCTGTAATTCTTGAAATAGCACCTTAATTTTCCTTCATGGAACTATTCCTTTTTAGTCGAATAGTACTGACTTTAGCTCCTCAGCTTCAGATTTAGTATGTGTCTCATATATTCCTACTCCCATCCCTCACACAGGTCATATAATTGGCTTAGGGATGGGCCCATAACACAAGCCTGCCAAATGACTCTCCAATCCCACACTTCTGTGAAAAATGTTCAGAAAGAGATCTTCTCTTTCTAATGAGCTTGCGAACCCTATAGGACATAAGCTCAGAGCTATTGGAGGTCATCTTGCCACTATGAGAGGTGACCCTGTCTTAAGAATGAGACAGGAAAGCAAATAATAACAAAAGAGAAATAGTGGTTCTTGATGACTTATTTTGAAAACCTTGATCCAACTGTGACTGAGTTAAAATTTGAATTGGATTCTTGCCACTGACAACTAAAAAATACTAACAAATTCGGACTCTACTCCCAGTGTCCAACCTTAATGTGACACTGCCTCTTCTCTTGATCTCCTTGTAGCTTCTGTATGCTTCACTAACCAGTTTTTCCTTATTAGTAAAAGTCAAGTCTAGAGTATAAGTTTCCCTTATTGCTTCTTTAGTCTTCTGAGTAATAAAATTATCAGGTGGCAAGTAAAGACTTTTCCTAATTCTTTGCCTTTAGCAGAATAGAACATTCAATACACATTGGAATAGTTGAAGTCCCTCCTCTAAATTGCCTCAGTGCCAGTTTTGTAACTAGACTTAGAAAGTAGCATCTCAAACATCCGTCTAGTTAGGTGACATGCTGCATAATCTTACAGTAATATCACTTGCATTTCTCCCTTTTTGTACTGAACAAAATTATTTTCATTATCTCTATCCTTAGGTTTCTAGATCTCCTTATAAATGAACACTATTTTTGAAGTCAGGAAACATTTATCGAATCCAAACTCCAAGCCTGGTACTTTTCTAGATGCTAGGAATATAAAGATGAAATTTTATCTTGTTCTATAGTCGTATCTTGTCACAGAGTAGGTGTTTGGTAAACATTTGTTGAGTTAGTAAATAAGTGGATACATTGATATACAGAACTACTTGAATATTCATTGGATCTATTTCCTTTGAACAAGATCTACCTTTCTATTGACATATTTTAGTCCATTCCAACAATTCTTGGCAGGGATGATGATAGCAATAGCTTTGATTTATAAAGTACTAACTGACAACAAATGCAATGTTTTATTTATGTTTTCACTATTCCAGTCAGTAATCTTTGGGTGGATAGGAACAAAAACTAATTCAAGTTAACTTAAATGAAAAGGGTTTATAGTACATTGCAGTAAAAGTGTTGTCATATCAATCCAAGAATACCCATAACTAATTGCGGTAATTGTGCCAGAGAGGAGTTCTAGATTTATGGCATTTCTTGGGACCTCAACAGCAGAAATTCATAAATGTGACCCTTTTGTATTATTGTTAATTACCATGACTCACAGGTATTCCACATGCCTGCTTCTTTCTCTTATACTCTGGTCAATTGGCCACTCCTGGTTCAAGCAGCTCATGGCCAGTTACAAAAACATGACATTAAATGGCAGTCGGCACTCAATGTGGAAAAGACTGACAGTGAAGGAGATGGGGGTGAATTTAAGGGAATTTAAGCCTCATTTAAAGGGGACTGCCAATTGTTGCCTTGTGGGAAAATGAATCTATTTTTGCTACAGTATCTGACTTTTCACAAGGAGCTGGAAATCCTGAGTGAAATTTCTTAATTTTTGAAGAATGGCAGCTAAGTTAAAAGAAAAAAAAAAAAGCCTGCATGGGCAAACCCTGTGTGTGCCTGTCTAAAAATGGTAACATAGCAGGTCGACCTGCTTATTCTTAGAAAGGCCTACTTACAGGTTGACCCTTGGCTGGCATTTGGGAACTTGAACTTTGGGAGGGCTCCCACCATTCCCAAAACTGTTAAGAGTGACTCACTGTGCCTGAACTGTTTGTACAAACAATATGGATGATACCAAGCTCCTGCTTTCCTTCTGGGAGTCTGGAATTTTGATATCTGCCTGGCAGAAGCTGCCTACATGACCAGTCCCTGATAAAAACCCAGGTGCTGAGGCTCTAATGAGCTTCTTGCTTGGCAGCATTCCATGTGTGTTGTTATAACTTATTGCTGGGGCAAGTAAGCCCATCCTGTGTGACTCCATGGGAAAGGACCCTTGAAAGTTTATTCCTGGTTTATCCTGGACTTTACCCCATGTGCTTTTTCTTTGCTGATTTGGCTGCATATCCTTTGCCATGATAAATCATAGCCTTTGAGTAGGACTACATGTTTAGTCCTGTACATCCTCTTAGTGAATCATCAAACTAAGGAATGGTCTTCGGGACCCCTGACAGAGACTCAAACAAAACTCATCTTTGAGCCAAGTCCAGCCCACAGGGTATTACTTTTTAATCTATAATCTAAGAATTGGTCATGGGCAGGACAGCACCACTCCAAAATGGAGCATTTTTCCATGCCTTATCTCATTTAATCTTCACAACCTTGCAAAATAAAGGATGTGGTATTTTTTTTTTCCTGAAAAAAAGAGTTCTGCATCTTGGTGATCACATTTATTGAAAGGGTTGGAAAAAAATTAAAATGCCCTTTAGCTTAAGAATTTTTGAGTTATCTGCAAATCAACTCATTTCAGGAGTGGAAGAATCCTTGGTCATTTCTTAATATCAAAATTTACGCAGGTTTCTCTTTTGAATGTCTTCTACATTTAAAGAGGCAATCATACAAAAGCTCCTGTATTCCATACATGATAAATTCTTTGTTTCAGCCAACTCAGTGGAGGGGCAACTAGTACAACATCATCTCCCCAGACAAAAAGCATTGGAATATTCCGTTGTGTTGATTTATATTATCTCTTCGTATGTTTCCTCATCAATTTCTATAGTAGTCACAGTTTCTTCCACATCTCCCAATATCATATTTAAATGCTGATCATAAGCATGTAATCTGCCTCGAAGCTCTCTGTCATTTCTTATTTTCACATAAATTTGCTCATCCAGGCTGAGCCTGATGAGATCCAGGGGCTCTTCTACAGTGTTGGTAGTTTGTTGCTGGTCCATGTCGTCTGCCGTGCCCTTTCCCCAAAAATAAACATTTTTATAATCCTATTTTACTCATGAGGAAATTGAGACTCAGAGAGCTTACTTAAGCTTGCACAAAGTCATATAACCAGTAAGTGGAAGAGGCAGGACTCAAACAGAGCTAAATCCCATTTTATCTCCATATTGCCTCTATGAAATTATGTTAAAATTTCAGGATCACTTTATTTTCCATTCCCACATATAGCATTTATATCTCTGGAGCTAAAAGTATTCTTATCACTCCTCTTCCTTGCAATATCTGCCTTTCTCTTATTCCATTCCAATCTTCCCTTCCTATCAGCCATGAATGAGGCTTTCTAAGCCAGTATAGGAGGTGGAAATGTGCATGGACAAGGGAAGGGAAGAATAACTCAGCAGCTTGGTCAGCCTTCGCTGGCCTGTCAGAAATCCCAAAAATAGGGTCTGAAGTGGTATGGGGAATGCAGGGTTAATTTGGATCCACATCCAAGAGGGGATGTGATGATTATTACTGCCTCCTCGACTACAGAAGTTTTTGTCAAAGGGACAGTGATAGTTGTCCCAGAGGGATCCATGGTGTTTGAAGCGGACTCTGATCTAGCATCCAAGGGACAGTGGCATTGTTGGGATATCAGGATAAGAGGGTGAGAAATGGATAGGTAGGTTGTCAAGGCCCCAGCTGAGGGTACAGGACTGAGCGACATTCTCAGGAAAAATTGACATGAAAACCAGACATCTGGGTAGAAGCCCCACTCTAAGACCTGAACTCCCAGAGTTAAAAATTAGGAAGGGAAAATGTAGCTTGATGGCTAATCAAGTACTCTAGAGTCCTCGTCTGGTCTACTGACTATCAAGCTTAGAACAGGAAGACTAATTCCAGCCTCTTTTTTGAGTAGCCTTCTAGGTAATGATAGAACTGAATGCATACAGCTGAGCAGACCTGTCTGTGTCTGGGCAGAGCTGAACATTGTAGGGACTGGCCTTCTTACCTGAGGAATAAACTAAAATAGGTTTGCCTAGCTTTGCAATATTGATACAACACCTCTCTGGAAAGATTCAGTGAAGTATACATAAAGCAAATGATACTCAGGGAGACAAAATTTCAATGGACTCTTGAGATTATATACTTAAAAAAAAGATTTTATTTTTAAGTAAGCTCTATACCCAACATGGGTCTCAAACATATAACTCCAAGATCAGTCGCATGCTCTACCAACTAAGCCAGACAGGCACTCCAAGATACTATACTTTTTTTAAAGTATAGTATCATATTAACAATGTGAATGATTATTCCCTTACCAATATGATCTGTGGATATATTTTTTAAAGATTTTATTTATTTGACAGAGAGAGAGACAGCAAGAGAGGGAACACAAGCCAGGGGAGTGGGAGAGGGAGAAGAAGGCTCCCTGCTGAGCAGGGAGCCCAATGTAGGGCTCCGTCCCAGGACCCTGGGATCATGACCTGAGCCGAAGGCAGACCTTTAATGACTGAGCCACCCAGGTGCCCCTGTTCTATGGATATTTTGATGCTAGGTAGTCTCTGAGTTATAAATATCAGTCTTATGAGCATCCTGGCCATTTATGCATCCACTAATACCTGCTGATATTACATGTGCCTACTATGTGCCTCAAGGTCATTGTGCAGTCATACTAACATTTATTGAGCATTTACCCTGCAATCTGCATTGTTCATTTACATACATTAACTCTTCATTGTTCACAATAATCCTATGAAGGCAGCTATCACTGTTATATCCATTTTATTATTTTTAAGATTTTATTTATTTGACAGAGAGACACAGCGAGACAGGGAACACAACTAAGTGGGAGAGGGAGAAGCAGGCTTCCCATGGAGCAGGGAGCCCCATGTGGGGCTCCATCCCAGGACCCTGGGATCATGACCCAAGCCAAAGGCAGACGCTTAATGACTGAGCCACCCAGGCGCCCCTATATCCATTTTAAAGGGGGGAAAATAAAGCACAGAAAGTTCAGTACAACTTTTGGTTGTATGTGGAAATGTTCCTAGCTTCAAGCAATAAACAATTTAGAGAGATAAGACATAACTAAATACAGACAACCAGTCACACTGCCTCCCCACACATTCACCCAAAGACTGCCTTGATCCTGAATATTTCCACCTTCTGTTCCAGTTGGCACCCAAGCTACTCTAATGCCACCTGTTGATCAGCATGGGGAACTGTCTAACTCAGTATTTTCCTATAATCCTATTCTAGTGGGATTTTGTCCTACATTCCCCTCACCCCTTTATTTCTAGTCTTAAATATCCACTTTATTCAACACGATACTCAATACATATCATTTACATCTGAAGAAGAGATGGCTTATGGTAAAACACCTATTCTAAGAAATGTAATCCATTGTGAAATATCAAATGGATGATTCCATAAACATGAATCGGTTTCTTTGCTATAGAAAATCCAAGTGGAGTGGGGCACGTGGGTGTCTCAGCCGGTTGTGTCTGACTCTTGGTTTCGGCTCAGGTCATGATCTCAGGCTCATGGGATCTGGCCCTGCGTGAAGCTCTGTGTTCAGCATGGAGTCCTCTTGAGCTTCTCTCTCTCCCTCTCCATCTGCCCCTCCGCCCCACTTGTGTGCTCTGTCTCCCAAGTGAATAAATAAAACCAAAACAAAAAAAAAATAGGGTGCCTGGGTGGCTCAGTCATTTAAGCGTCTGCCTTCAGCTCAGGTCATTTTCCCAGGGTCCTGGGATCAGGTCCACATGGGGCTCTCTGCTCAGCGGGGAGTCTGCCACTCCCTCTGTCCCTCCCCCCTCCCCAGCTTGTGGGCTCTCTCTCTCTCTCTCTCTCTCTCTCTCTCTCGCAAAAATAAATAAATAAAATCTAAAAAAAATAATAAAATAAAGTGGAAAAAAAAGAAAATCCAAGGAATGGAGATGTGTAAAAAGGTTTCTTGAAGGAAAAAGGATGACACCTTGTATACATTTAGTTTTCTGCCCCTTCTGCACCTCACCTTCTTCTTCTGCACTGCCCAATGTTCATAATGTTAGGTTGTCACTAAGCATGATAAGGGTGCTGTCTTTGTATGAGTCTTCTTTCAGTGCATTAAGTTCTGTGATGGCTTCATCAGAAGTGGTCTTAGGCATGGCACAAAAATAGACACATAGATCAATGGAACAGAATAGAGAGCCCAGAAATAAACCTACAGTTATATGGTCAATTAAGCTACAATGAAAGGGGCAAGAATATACAATGGGGAAAAGACATAATCTTCAATAAATAGTGCTGGAAAAACTGGACAGTTACATGCAAAAGAATAAAACAGGACCAGTTTCTTATGCCATACACAAAAATAAACTTAAAATGGATAAAAGACCTAAATGTGAGGCCTGAAACCATAAAACTTCTAGGGAAAAAACATAGTAATTTCTTTGATATTAGTCATAGGAACATTTTTTCTAGATATGTCTTCTCTGGCAAGGGAAACAAAAGCAAACATTAAGCTATTGAGACTACATTAAACTAAAAAGCCTTTGCACAGCAAAGAAAACCATCAACACAATGACAAAGTAACCTACTGAATAGGAGAAGAAATTTGTAAATGATATGACCGAGAAAGGGTTTATATCCAAAATATATAAAGAACTTATACAACTGAGCACCAAAAAGAAAACAACAAAATATCCAGTTAAAATGGGCAGCAGACTCATATAGACATTTTTCCAAAAAAGTCATAGAGATGGCCAACAGACACATGAAAAGATACTCAACATCACTAATCATCAGGGAAATACAAATCAAAACCACAATGCCATATCATTACCTTACACCTGTCAGAATGACTAGCATCAAAAAGACAAGAAACAAGGGTTGACAAAGATGAAGAGAAAAAGGAACATTCCTGCACTGTTAGTTGGAATACAAATTGGTATAGCCACTGTGAAAAACAGTTTGGAGGTGGCTTAAAAATTTAAAAATAGAATTACCATATTATCCAGTAATTCCACTAAATACTGGGTATTTACCCACTAACTCAAAAGGATATATGCACCCCTATGTTCTTTGCAGCATTATTTATAGTATCCACCATATGGAAGTGTCCATTTAGATGAATGGATAAAGAAGATGTGGGGTGAAATATTACTTAGCCAAAAAAAAAAAAAAAAGAGTGAGATCTTGCTATCTGCAACAATATAGGTAATGGACCTAGAGGGTAGAATGTTAAGTGAAGTAAGACAGAGAAAGACAAATACCATATGATTTCACTCACATGTAGAATTTAATAACTAAAACAAATGAACAAACAAAGAAAAAAGAGGCAAACAATAGAACAAGACTCAAATATAGAGAACAATCTGATGATTGCCAGAGGGGGGAAATAGATAAAGGGGATTAAAAGTGCACCGATAGTGGTGAGCACTAAGTAATGTACACAAATGTAAAATCATTATATTGTACACCTGAAACTAATATAACACTGTATGTTAATGATGCTTCAATAAAACAACAAAACAATAACAACAAAAGTAGTTTTAGCTAGTATGCAGGCAAGCTTTGGGTTATTAAGGATCTCATATTAGAGTACAGAAAAGAGCCAGCCCAATGTAGATTGGGTGTGTGGGTTGCATCTCTTTATAGTTTATATCAAATGCCTTTTGGAAAACTCCTCCAGAATTATCTATAGTTTGTTCTCAATCATTACCATGTGCAACAAAGGTTACTAGAAGTAAACTCCATTTTCAGATAAAAGACTTTACCTTTTGGATTAGTTGCATTGGCTATTAAGTACTTATCCAACAATTGCAGGACAATGGTGCAGATGAATCTCAGTTTAGACTCTTTCTCCCAGTAGTTCTTAATAACTTCTGGTCAGAGGTGTTCATCTTTTGTTCCATATTTGAGAAAATCCTCCAGGGGCAACTGCAGTCTCTGAAGACATTCTTATAGGCCACCTAGAGCAGGTTACATTCTGACTGGGCAGCTTGGTGCCAGCCTTTGTCATGGCCTTCATGCAGGTGGACATGTCAGAGCACTCAGCCTGCTCAGCCAGCTTGCCTTCAGGATCACTCTGTTCTCCTTGGTGAGCAGGCTGCATGCAGGTCTGGTGAGGTTCCAGGACCAGGACACAGAAGAGAGTGAGGGCAAGGCATTGAGGGTGAGAACACCAATAGGATATAAAGGAGTCCTCCTCAAGAGAACTTCTCTTCTCTGCAGTCACTTTGATCTACTTTTGGCTTTAGCAGAGGACCCTCTGGGAGGCAAGGGGCAGGCAATTGTCTACACACCATTTTCTTTCTTTCTTTCTTTCCTTCTTTCTTTCCTTCTTTCTTTCTCTTTTTCTTTCCTTCTTTCTTTCTTTCTTTCTTTCTTTGTCTTTCTTTCTTTCTTTCTTTCTTTCTTTCTTTCTTTCTTTCTTTCTTTCTTTCTTTCTTTCTTTCTTTCTTTCTTTTAAAGATTTTATTTATTTATTTGACACAGAGAGAGACAGCGAGAGAGGGAACACAAGCAAGGGGAGTGTGAGAGGGGAAGCAGGCTTCCCGCTGAGCAGGGAACCCCATGCAGGGCTCAATCCCAGGACCCTGGGACCATGACCTGAGCCGAAGGCAGACGCTTAACAACTGAGCCACCCAGGCACCCCATACACACCATTTTCAACTGGTCTTTCTTTTTGCTTCCAAATCTTGGCTCACTCATAGAAAAATTCCACTCCCACTTTCTTTGTTCCACTTACAAACTCAAAGAGTACTCTCCATGTGCCTACCACCTTGAGGATCATGCTCTTCATCTTCCTGCAGGAGAGTCTCAGTTTTGGGGGTAAAATCAATGATAACAGAAAACTTGAATTTAATATATTTGAAAGTTGTTCAGAGTTCCCCTCAGAATCATCATGAAGTCCTTACTGATCACTTCATTCACTTTCACTTAAATCTATATTTTGCTAAGTACCAACAGTCAAGATAAAGATTTCTTATCCATCACGTCTTAGAATATTAAAGTTGGGAGGAACCATAGAGACCATTTAGAATTCAACCTTTTTTTTTTTTTAAGATTTTTCTTTATCTGAGAGAGAGAGCACAGAGGGAGATGGAGAAGCAAGCTCTCTGCTGTGCAGAGTCTGATGCAGGGCTCAATCCCAGGGGCTCCATCCCAGGACCCCAAGATCATGACCTGAGCCAAAGGCAGATGCTTAACTGACTGAGCCACCTAGGCGCCCCTAGAGTTCAACCCTTCTGTTTAAGATTCTACCCTGTTTGCCACCTAAAATCTATTTCACAGGGAGCTATTTGTTGATTGGCTGTCTGGGCTGCCTTCCTGATTCTACATTTTTGTCCACAGTCCCTGCTCTCATTCATAAAGAAAGGCCTATGTTGGAGCTGGGGTGGGCGATTAGGCATGCCATTTGTCTGGCAGGTCTCAGTTTGTTGTTGTTGTGCTAGTGAAATTTATTTACATTACACTCTATCATGTCAATTACATTTAAATCCTGGAAGTTTGTATCTACATTCCAAACCCAGTACATTCCTGGAAAAATATTATATATATATAACAAATCAAAACAGCATACAATTAATATGATAGTTGGGTAGCTTAATGAACATCTTGCTTCTTTGAGGTCTCATCTGCGATTTTAGGGTGAAGTGTATCCAGAGGCTGCCAGTGACAATTCATGAGAAAGTTGTAGAGTTCCACACTTTTCACCATAAACTCTTTAATTCCTCAATATTCAAATGAAGATATGGATCTTGTAATGGTTTTTCATCTTGGTTTTCAGCTAGATTTCTGGTTTCCTCTGGTGTAACCAAAAGTTCAGCTGGATGTCCAGAGTTCTCACGAGCAGAAATAATGTAGTGTCCACTTCCATCCATGACAGCTGCAACTGTAGCCAGAAAGAGAGTAACATGTTGTTGCTCATACTATTTGCCAAAGGGGTAATCCTGTCAGGGCTGGAACTTGGCTTCACTCTTTGCCAGTACCAGTAATAATTATTTTGAGTCATGCCAAAACCTGCAAAACTCTCCTGTCCAGCCATTAGACAGAAGTTAACCATGAGATGGGTTAAATGCTAGGCTTCCATGGCCTCAATTCCCCACTCCTCTTGTTCCATTAGAGACACCAAGCAAGATGCAAAGGATGGCACAGCTGTCAGTTGCTCTGAGCTTGGGGCTTCAGCATTGTTTCCCAGTACTGCCCTCTGAGTAGTTTCTAAGAAGAAAGAATAAATTTCTCCTTTATTGAAGGCTTTTTCCTCCCATCCTATTATTTTTGGCAATGGCTGAGCTGAAAGGTACCTAGGAATTGCGGGTCCCATAATTTCAAAGGTATCCTTTCCCCAACTCTTTAATATTGAACTTTGACGTTTCCTCAGTCTGATATAAAGTGCTTTGGAAAATCAGCCTTAATGCTCCCCTTCTAACCAATCTGCAGCCTCACATCCATCCTAAATAGAACTTCAAGACATGCCATTTTCTCCCGGAGACCTTTAGCAGGGTAATGACTCAAAGCATTAAGAGCTGTTTTTCAGCTGTTTGCTGTTTTTTCTGAAGACCACCCATCCTTTGAAGCCCTCATTCCTCTAAACTGAATAGAGTTAGAGGTACTTCAATCTTATCTACAAGGTTTGCATTTGTGCAAGAGCAAGAGAACCATGTACCATAGCCTGGCTTCTCTGCCAACTTGTGGATAATGTTCTTCAGAGTATGCAGTATGAAGTTAGGGCATTTCCTAGTTTCAGTGTGGATTAAGTTCCCCTCTCTAATTAGCTTCTTTGAATTCCTTTTAGTGGGTGTGGAATGGGAAGGACTTTTTTTTTTTTAAAGATTTTATTTATTTATTTGACAGAGAGAGACACAGCGAGAGAGGGAACACAAGCAGGGGGAGTGGGAGAGGGAGAAGCAGGCCTCCCACGGAGCAGGGAGCCCAATGCAGGGCTCTATCCCAGGACCCTGGGATCATGACCTGAGCCGAAGGCGGACGCTTTTTTTTTTTTTTTAAAGATTTTATTTATTTATTTGAGAGAGAGAGAGTGAGAGACAGAGAGCACGAGAGGGAAGAGGGTCAGAGGGAGAAGCAGACTCCCCGCCAAGCAGGGAGCCCGATGTGGGACTCGATCCCGGGACTCCAGGATCACGACCCGAGCCAAAGGCAGTCACTCAACCAACTGAGCCACCCAGGCACCCCCGAAGGCAGACGCTTAACGACTCAGCCACCCAGGTGCCCCAGGACTTTTTTTAAATATAATTTTTCCACAACTTTTCCTACCCTTTCATTTTGTAAGTGAAGAAATTGAGGGCCAGAGAGGTAAAATCGTTTGGTCAGATTCACACAGCCAGAGAATAGCAGAAGAGAGGACTGAACCCAGGGCTTCTGCTTCATAGACAAATGCTTTATTTACCTGTTGTATTTAAAAACCAATATTGTAACAGCTTTTTAAAACTTCTTATTTTGAATTATTTGATATTTCAACTATATTATGGATTCAGTTAATGGCCTCATTTCAGAAATGAATCATTATTTAAATCAAGTTTCCTATGGGAAAATGCATTTCTAAATCTAAATATTCAATTTCCTTAGTGTCAGTCAATTCAAGCCACTAAAATACTGTCAATTGAGTGGCATAAGAGACATTTATTTCTCACTGTTCTAGAGGCTAGGAATTCCAAGATTAAGGTGAAGTGGATTCTACAGTTTGTGGATTGTTGCCTTCTTGCTGTATCTTCCTGTGGGGAGCTGGGGGGTTCGGAGAGAAAGGGAGAGTGAGAGAAGGAGCACAAGCACTAAGCTCATCATGAAAACCCCACCCTCATGTGGTCTTTAAGTAAAGGTTTCTGACTATTCCCTAAACTGTCCTTTCCTTGAACACTTATTTACGGTATGGGCGTATGCTTGTCCTTTTCCTGTGTGTATGGTTATCCTGTTTCATTTAAACTGTTAACCCCTTGAAAGTAATTATTACTGTATTATTGAGTTTTTTAAGTAGTTTTGCAAAAACATGTATGATTATTAAAAATGAAGTGCAAAACTTGTTAGAATTTACATTTCAAAAAAATGATTGAACTTTGAAGAGAAAGTCAACGTAAATAACAGAAATGTTTTTTTTCAGAGAGTAATTAAACCTTGCATGAAATAGAGGATTGAACTGGGTGACTTTTCTGAGGTTCCTTTTGGGCCTATGATTCCATCAAGATCTTATTACCAATAGAGAGGCAGAAAGCAATGAAATTAGCAGATCTGGGCAGGCTTGTGACTTGCTTATAATCAAAGAAAATATACAATTTCTGAGGCTAGGTCATTAAAGGTGATGCAGTTTCTCTCCTTTTGGCTGGAACACTCCTGTTTTGTAGCCCTAAAATGCCCCCAAATACTGTTACAACTTCAGTCAGTGTCTGATGTCACTAGCATGAGAGTCTCTGAGCCTGATTCTTAGAAACCATAATAAAATGATTGTTGTTGTTTTATTCCACTAAGTTGGAGGTGGTTTCTTACACAGCAGGTGTGACTGGAATAGGTATGTTAGTATTACTGGAGGAAATAAGTACTGGAAAGACCTGAGAGGGAAAGAACTGAAAATGAGAGAAGTTTGTACTTTGGTAGTTTTTTTTTTTTTAAGATTTTATTGATTTATTTGACAGAGAGATAGAGCATAAGTTGGCAGGAAGGCAGGCAGAGGGAGAGGGAGAAGCAGGCTCCCCGCTGAGCAGGGAGCCCGACCCCAGGACCCTGGGATCATGACCTGAGCCCAAAGCAGCCGCTTAACCAACTGAGCCACCCAGGCACCCCGTACTTTGGTAGTTTTTAAAGAACAAATTACAGCATATGTCACATAGAGAATGTGTATGTATGTGTGTGTGTGTGTGTCTGCTCATGGGTATGTGCCTAGTTGGGGAAGAGGGTACCAATCTGCATGCTCTACTTTGGGAACTTAAAACAAAACAAAAAAAAGTTTACCTAAGAATTCTATTTTCCTGTAGACCCAAAAGTCTATAAGAAGAAAGTGCAAAGAAGATTTGGAATTGATATTAAGGTTCATAGTATTCCACAATTAATACTTAGTACAAGAAAATGATGAAACAAAAAGCATACCCACCCTGCCTTTGGTTTTGTTTTTTTTAAAGCTAGCCTGGCTGTATTACCCCACCTATTCTCTAGAGGATCCCTGAACTGGTGTTTGGAATAACTGCACTGGAACCTCTCTCCTATCTTCAGTCCTCTGCCTCATGCCCATCCCATGTCCATTCTTTAGAAGAGGTACTACAGTGACTAAGACTCCAGGCTCTAAAAAGAGACTGCCTGGTTTTGAATTATGGCTTCTTCATCTACTAGCTAGGTGACCTTGAAACTCTCAAGAATTGGGAAAATTTTTTTAAAGATTTATTTCTTTGAGAAAGAGAGCGAGAGCGAGCATGAGTGTGAGTGGGTGGGGGTGGGCAGAGGGAGAGAATCTCAGGCGGACTCCCTGCTAAGCGGGCTCCAGCTAACTACCCTGAGATCATGACCTGAGCTAAAGTCAAGAGTCGGACCTTATCTGACTGAGCCACCCAGCCATCCTTGGGAAATTGTTTTTTAAAAAAGGAAAAACATCAAGGTTATTGTTCAGAGCCTATATGCCCGGGGAAAAGAGGGACTGGTTAAGAATAAGCTTCAGTGAGTAAGAGACTTGAAGTGTATAAGTATACAGGGCGTTACAAGCTCCCATGAAATGAACTTCATTCTGAACCCAAAAGTTAACCTAGGAAAATAATGAAGGAAAGAAATCTCACCTCCTAGGAAATCAGGAACTCTCTTACTAGAGAGTTCTCTATATGGACTGGAAACAAACGAAGAAATTAGTTGTGAATCAGATTACCTTTTTATGAGTGTGCCAAGATTTCCCCACATATATTAAATTATTAAGCACAAATTAAAGCTTTGTGTTTTAATTGCATGGCTAAGATGTAATAGGTAGCTGACCCAGTATGGACCAAGAGTAATAAAGGAGAAGACAAAATCCACTCTTTGGATAAATATGGCAAAAACAAAACAACACCTACATTTGAGAAACCCTAGGCAGGCTTCATTTAAAGGATAACTTTGACTAGTTTTACCAAAGATACAAGGCCCCAATTAACCAAAAATTTGGCCCCTTCTTTGCTTTGTGTTGCCCAGGCCTGGACTATGTATTTAAATAAACAATCCTAGAACCAAGTAGGTCTCTAAAATTCAGGAAACACAATTCAAGTACACCAGATAAGATAAATAATATTTGGAGATGTACCCAAAAACAAGTCTGCTTTCCTGACAAAATGATTTTACAGAGAGTTTTATGCTTTTCTAAGAGACTGCAAAAATAAATTATTTTTTCTTCAAGTAACACTCATATTCAGCCCCCTACGGTCCTGATAAGCAGTAAGTTTATACTACAGATATAAAAACCCCTGTCTTTTATTTTTTTTTTAAAGATTTTTTATTTATTTATTTGACAGAGAGAGACACAGTGAGAGAGGGAACACAAGCAGGGGGAGTGGGAGAGGGGGAAGCAGGCTTCCTGCTGAGCGGGGAGCCCGATGTGGGACTCGATTCCAGGACCCTGGGATCATGACCTGAGCCGAAGGCAGACGCTTAACGACTGAGCCACCCAGGCGCCCCTTTAATTACCTTTTAAAAAGTAAAGATATCATTTTAAAAATGATTACTAGGGAAGCAGATTATTAAGATAACCAGTTAGATCTGCAGAGTGTCGCAGGTTGTAGAGAACTTTTCAGAGGACAGAGCAATGTCTCCTCAAGTCAGCCTGCCTTTAAGACTCCTTTGCATAAAGTTCCGAGCCCCGCCCCCCGCCGCGCTGCCCCACCGTCTGGCCCAGCGGACCCACGAACCCACCGATCCACGCACGGACGAATCTGCTCGCTCTTGAGAGCGCCATGTCTGGTTCCTCCAGCGTCGCCGCTATGAAGAAAGTGGTTCAACCGCGTGAAGGTTTCCCAGGCAGCTGCAGATTTGAAACAATTCTGTCTGCAGAATGCCCAACACGACCCCCTGCTAACTGGTGTATCTTCAAGTATGAATCCCTTCAGACCCCAAAAAGTCTGTTCCTTTTTGTAGTAAAATGAATCTTTGGATGGTTTTCTAAACCACTTTTCATGAACCAGTGAATATCAAAGGAGAATTAAATTTAAAGCCTGTACAGGGGCGCCTGGGTGGCTCAGTTGGTTAAACAACTGCCTTCAGCTCCGGTCATGGTCCCAGGGTCCTGGGATCGAGCCCCGCATCGGGCTCCTCTCCCACTCCCCCTGCTTGTGTTCCCTCTCTTTCTGTCTCTCTCTGTCAATTAAATAAATAAAATCTTTAAAAAAAAAATTTGAAGCCTGTACAAAAGCTTATTATCCCTATAACACGTGCCATACTATATAAACTTCTACTTTTGTCAGTCCTTAACATCTACCTCTCTGAATTTTCATAAATTTCTATTTCACAAGGGTAATTATTTTATATACACTGGCAGCAGCATACAATAAAATACTTAGTGTAAAAGTTTTTTGGTTAAAAAAAAAGACTCCTTTGCATAAATATCTTTCAGAGAGTTTTTTTTTTAAGATTTTATTTTTTATTTATTTATTTGTCAGAGAGAGAGAGAAAGAGTAAAGCAGGGGAAGCTGCAGGCAGAGGGAGAAGCAGGCTCCCTGCTGAGCAAGGAGCCCAATGTGGGGCTCGATCCCAGGACTCTGAGATCATGACCTGAGCTGAAGGCAGAGGTTGAACAACTGAGCCACCCAGGTGCCCCCCTACAGGACAATCTTAATTTAAGCAGTGAATGTTACTGGTGCATGTGCCCTCCACAGATCTGTCATGGCAGTTTCTGGTTCTGCCCGCACGATTATTCTCTTGCTCATCTTTGGCCACAAAACACCACCAACAATGCTAAGTGCCTCAGTTCTTTATAAGACTTTCTGGAGAATTCCACAATTCTTTCAGCCAACCTTAGATGGTCATCCTAAGGGTGACAAGTAGGGAGTGGGGGGATGTATATGTGTGCACAGGGTCTTTTATTCTCATCCCTTTATCTCCATCAGCTGCCCAGACAAGCCCCACAAATAAATATACAATGAAGTCATAGTGTACTTATCTATAAGCAACTTCAAAAGAAGCCCCCAAATAAATTCCCTTTCCCCACCCCAATATCCTTAAACACACACACATACACAAAACAGAATGCTGCTCCCAATGTGCCCAAATGCAAATTCTGGCACCAACACTGACTGGCCTCATATAGTTACAGTTCATTTGACTCTCACTAGTTAGTCTTCTCTACTGAATTTACAGTTCCCAGGTTGTTGTAAGCTGGGTCCTCCAGGAGCCAACTCTAAGACTAAGTTAATGTGTATGATGTTTACTAAGGAATGCCTTGGGATTAGTACCTGGGGAAGGGAAGGGAAGGGAAGGGAAGGGAAGGAAGAGTAGACAGAGGGAGAAGCTGAGCTGTGATGCAGTGCCAGTGACAACCTTGACTGATGCTACAGGGAGTTCTCGAGCTGGAATGGACCTTCTGCACTGTCCAGGTTAGCCCAAGATGGTCTTTATGCTCCCACACTGATTATTTTGAAGAAGCCCAAACCACATATAAAGGACATGTATAGTTCAACCATGTTCAAATCCACATGTTTCCATAATGAAAATATCAGAAAAGAGCAGTCAGATAATGCCCTCTGGAACCCAAAGAAGTGGTAAAATCCAAGTTGCAAATGTGCTCCTGCATTTCTTGTTTAATCAAAGTGCTTTAAATTTCCTTTAGGATCTTCAAAAATTATTGCTCAGCCTTGCAGAAATGAAGATGTGCCTTATTTGTATGGTTGCTGTGAAATGTCTGCCATCTGGTGGACATAAATAAATAAAATTTAAATATAAATTTACCTCATCCAATGGAATAGAAACATTACTGCTAAGTTGAGCAACTTGAAGTTTTATTAGAAATCTTTCGAATATTGTCTTGCTAACAAACATTTACATCTTTATATTTCTCATTAGGGAAAACTGCCACGTTTAAACCTAAATCACATCAAAGTGTGCAGCATTGAAAAGATTTATAAAAGGAATCTTTAGTTTGATAAAATATTAAAACCAAACATAGGTATCATTCCAAAACCTGGATTTTCTCTGAATTACATCAGAAAAATATGTAGTCTTTTGGCTCCTTAACAGAAAATAAATTAATATTTATCTTTCCCCTAGATAGATCACAGACAGCGGGTGCTGGAGCCAGCTTCCATAGACTCATAAGAGCTGATTGTGCATATGTCTTCCAACTCTAAGTTCAGTGATTTCAGGTTGGTAACTTGAAATTGGCCATGGTGGGGGTATTTATACTGAAGAAATCAAGAAAGATTTGAAATCAGAGTTGTTGAGTTTTTGTTTTTGTTTTTCAGAAAGTCAGTTTACCAGCATACCATACATATCTCTGTTCTCCCTTGAGTCCACCAATTTAAAAAAAAAAAAAAAAGCGTTCCATGGAACAGTTGTTAACCTTTTTAAAATTTTATTTAAATATACATTTCCAAATTTGGGACACTATGGAATCTTTTAGGAAGTGCTATTTGAGTTTTGTATTTTTCTTTTAGTTGGAGGAGCCCAAACTGAATTTTTAAAAGGTGATTCACTATTAAAATTATTGCATAAAGGTAATATATCTGAAATTGTTTCAGTCTTAGTCAAACCTTTACCAGTGTTGACATTTGTATTTCTTGTACTGTGACTGTCAGCTAATAGATGTGATGAATGACTATAGCTCCAAAATTGAGACCAGAAACCTAAATGCTCTATATGCTCTGAGACTTTCCTGGTCTGTTTTTAGAGGGGTGAACTCGAGAGATTTAAGTTCTTATTGTATTTGTCTGATGACTCAGAAATGTCCCCCTGATGTTTTTTGAGGGCAGTGTGCTTACCTTTGCCTCTAGTTATATTGCCTTAAAGAGGCCTAAGCTATAAATGTGAGGTAATTTATTTCTTACAATCCAAAACTCTTGTTAACAAGTAAGGACAAGTCCTAGACATAAAACTATTGGACCAGGGCCAGGGTCTTTTATGTTCAGTTCTCCACCGTGCCATTTTCTAAAACAGGCTTTTCAGATCTTGTGAGTTCCATAAACCCTCAGATAAAAGAAAATGCAGCTTTCTGCTTTCTGAAACTGAAACGAATAGGCCTGTTTCATGTCATCTGAGGTTCAATATGGCAGAGAAATTCTGTTCAGTGGAAGAATCCACAGGCTCTTTCCATTAGCCTTCAGTAGTAACAAGTGATAGTATTCTATAATAGGTGCAAGTGGATTGAGATGGGGATTTGAGTTGAATCATATTATGAGGTAATGGAAATGTCCAGCATTACTGGGCACTAAAAGTAACAATTTGTAAAGTTTTACCAATATAATGTATTCCCACCGATAGATTCAACTTTCACTTTCTTGAAGACAGCGATTTTGGTATCTTCTACACCTAGCATAAAAACCTCAAAAGATATTTGTTCATTTTTTATAAAGTTATACTGGTAAAAATGAATGCATTGTTTATGTAATGCCTATTTTCCCCAGGAGACTGCAAGTTCCATGAGGTCAGGGATCATATCTGTCTTATAAACATGTATCCTCAGTGCCTGGCATATAGTAGGAAATTTATACATATTGATTGAATGAACTAATAAAATATAGATATTAGGTATGATATATAGATATTGGATCCAATGCAGATCTATTTAAGCTTTTTTTTGCAGGTATTCTGGCTTACTCAGGATGCCATTCTGTTTTTTCTAGGTGATTATATAAAAGAGATTAGGAGACTTAATTTAACTATCTCATGATATACAGGATTCTGATTTTCTAAGGGTCTGAATTTAGTGTAATAAGGAAATTTTCTTAGTTCCCTGGTGTCAGACACTAATCGAGGGAAGAAGTCACCCATACTGTTCTTTTACTTTTCTTTTCTTTTCGTTTAAAAGATTTTATTTATTTGTTTATTTATTTATTTGACAGAGAGACAGAGAGAGAGAGCACAAGCAGGGGGAGCAGCAGCAGATGGAAAGGGAGAAGCAGGCTCCCTGCTCTGCAGGGAGCCCAATGTGGGGCTCAATCCCAAGACCCTGGGATCATGACCCAAGCCAAAGGGGATGCTTAACCCACTGAGTCACCCAGGCTCCCCTGGTTTTGTTTTGTTTCTTTTCTTAAAAAAAAATTTTTTTTTATTTAAGTAATCTCTACAACCCACGTGGAGTTCAAACTCACAATCCTGAGATCAAGAGTCACATGCTCTAACAACTGAGCCAGCCAGGCACCCCAATCACCCATCCTGTTCTGAGAGTTACTCTTCCTACTCTCCTTTAGAGAACATGAGGTCTCTCTTTCTCTTTCTCTTGAGTTACTCAGTCATTATGCTTTCCTTCCCTTTTCTTTTCACAGAATGAAGGAGCCTGAAATAAAGGCATAAGAACATGTCTTAAATAAGGTTATATGGCTTTACTTGTAAATAATTTCTTTCCTTCTTAATAGTAAAATGTTTCTTAAATACATTACAGTCAAAATTTATAATCTTCCTGGTCAGTACCCTCTAACAGCTGAACTTTGAATATCTGGTGAACCTCATCTTCTATTTTCCTTTTATGCTGTTTGCATGCAGGTCTACTTTGTGTGACATGATCGCACCATGCTTTGCTTTTCTTCATGTCTGATACCCTTTCAAAGTCTTTTTAACTTACACAAATGCTCAATTCTAGAAACACTCCACCTTCTCCACCTCATGTCTGAGACTTTCCATGAGACTTTCCTTGAGAACTCTGTCAAATTAAACAACTGGTATATTTTTGCAATGCAAAATGTTACCTATTCAACCCTAGGGATAAAGGGACTAACAGTAGTGTCCTCAGCCACTGCACAAGGGAAGTTCAATGGTGTTACACAGAAAGTGTTATGGGTCTTTACTTAAGTGGGAACCATGCTCAGTTTGGACTGTAAACAAGAAGACCTTTCCTATCAGACTTTCTGTCATTATCACAGCTCAGTGGCCAGATGGACACATGATCACTTCCTACATGATCAATTTAGCAAATCTGGAACATTCAGGTTAGAGAGACTGAACTGCAGAATTATCCAATCATTCTCAGCCTCAACGAACAAAGATTCTTATGTATCAGTACAATAAGAATAACAGTTTATTCCTTGGGATTTTCTTTTTCATATATAGAAAAACGAAATGAGATGTGTGGAAGTATTTTGGAAAATGTAAAAGCGAAAGGGACTTACATTCATTGAGCACCAAGAGCCAGGTGGTGCATGTAAAGGACATAGCACAGGCATTGTCTTTCTTGGATCTCCACTCATTGCACTCTATGGGTGCATCTAATCACTGGAGAAAAGAAAGTCTCTTCAATAAATACTGCTGGGAAAATTTGATATTCACATATAAAAGAATGAAACTAGACCATTATCTTATACTACTCACAAAAATTAACTTGAAATGGATTTAAAACTTAAAAACAAGACCTGAAGCTATGAAACTCATAGAAGAAAATTAGGAAAAAACTCCTTTACATGGGTCTTGGCAATAATTTTTCAGATATGACACCTAAAGCACTAGCAACAAAATAAAAATTTAACAAGTAGAAATTCATCAAAATAAAAAGCTTTTGCAGAGCAAAAATACAACCAACAAATGAAAAGACAACACACAGAATGGGAAAAAACATTTGCAAACTGTATACCTGATAAGGGGTTAACATCTAAAATACATAAAGAACTCATACAACTCAATAGCCATAATAATAATCCAATTAAAAATAGGCAAAAAATCTGAATAGACATTTTCCCAAAGAAGATATACGAAAGGCCAACAGGTACATGAAAAGATGTTCAACATCACTAGTCATTAAGAAAATGCAAATAAAACCACAATTAGATATCACCTCAAGCTTGTTAGAATAGCCATCATCAAAAAGACAAGAGATAACAAATGCTGGCAAGGATATAGAGAAAGGGGAACCCTTGTGCACTGTTGGTGAGATTGCAAACTGGTACAACCACTATGGAAAACAGTATGGAGGATCCTCAAAAAATTAAAAATAGAAATACCATATGATCCAGCAATTCTACTTCTGGGAATATATTCAAAGGAAACAAAAAGGCTAATTCAAAAGGATATCTGTACCCCTATGTTCATCATAGCATTATTTGCAATAGCCAAGACATGGAAACAACCTAAGTGTTCATCAATGGATGAATGGATAAAGAAGTTGTGACATATATATACAATAGAATTTTATTTAGCCATAAAAATGAGGGAATCCTGCTATTTGGGACAACATGGGTAGACCTTAAGGGCAATACGCTATGGGAAATAAGACAGATTAAGACAAACACTGTAAAATCTTGCTTATATGCAGAATCCTTAAAAATAAAAATTAAACTTAAAAAAAATAAATCAAACTCATAAAAAAAGATCAGACTTGTGGTTACCAAGGTAACTCCCTACCCCTAAGAAGAAGAGAATTGGAGGAAGGCAGTCAAAAGGTAAAAATGTCTAATTACAAGATAAATTAGTACTAGGGATGTGACATACAGCCATGATGACTATAGTCAACATGGCTGTATGATTTATGGAAAAGTTGTTAAAAGAGTAAATCCTAAGAGTTCTCCTCACCAAGGGGGAAAAATGTTTGTTTTTTTTTTCACTTCTTCTTTTTATTTTATCTATATAAGATGATGGATGCTAACTAAACTTATTGCAGTAATAATTTTACAATATATGTAAGTGAAATCATTATGCTATACACCTTAAACTTATACAGTAATGTATGTCAAATATATCTCAATAAAACTTGAAAAAAAAAAGAGTCCCTGAGCAAAGCCTTTTTTAAGATAGATGTCCTAAGCAGGCATTAAATGTATCTCTGGATACGATCATATAGTAAAAACCAATAGCCCATGCTAAAAGGCACTATTTCCTTTTCATTTTGTGAAAAGGAAAAGGGAGAAAGGCAAATAAATACTTTAACTACATAAAGTAGAAGAAACAAGAACTTTAAAACCACGCAGAACCTGGTTTCAAATGTCATTCCACCATTTCTTATTTGACCTTGAGAAAGTTACTTAACCTCTTTACACCTTGATTTCTCTTATGAAAATCCAGATAATACTGTCTAAGTGTTGTGAGGACTGACTGACAAAATTTAGCATAATAAATAATACATATAAATCATTTGATAAATATGTATCACTTGGGCACCTGGGTGGCTCAGTCGTTAAGCATCTGCCTTCGGCTCAGGTCATGATCCCAGGGTCCTGAGATCGAGTCCCACATTGGGCTCCCTGCTCAGCGGGAAGTCTGCTTCTCCCTCTCCCACTGCCCCTGCTTGTGTTCCCTCTCTCGCTGTGTCTCTCTCTGTCAAATAAATAAAATCTTTAAAAATAAATAAATAAATATGTATCACTTTATTAGAGCTATCTTTGTGTTACATTGACCAAAAGAAAGCTACAGATGTCTAGAAAGAAACTCTACAGAGAATTAAAATACTGACTGCATTTTCCCCTTTACATTTATATTGTAAAGAGACGATATAAAGCCAGTCCAGCTATAGCCACCATTTCTAATATCCTAATATATTAGTTTTCAGTTTTGTAAGTGCTATAAAATTAGTTCCCCTTGGGTATACTACTTACATGCCTAATAGGTAGAGAACTGAACTCATCATTTTGCCTCACACAAACCGTTCCTTTTTCTGACTTCCTGACTTCTGTGAATAGCATCACCATTCTCCCAGTAACTCATACTTAAAGCTTTAATCATTTTTTCACAACCACTTCTCCCTTACCACTGCTTACTGATCTTACTTCCTCAGTGTTCTCAAAATATATTTCCACCCATCTCCACCTCTAGGGCCACCACCCTAGTTCAGGCCTCCAACCTGGTTTTCTTGCCTCAGGTCTCTTTTCTCCATTAAATTTCTTTTCATCTGTAGTTGCCAAATAAATCTTACACAAATAATGCTTTGATTATTGAGCCTGTTTTACCCCATTACCTCTGCCTCTTCTGAAACATCTCTAGTAGCTCCCCACTGCTTACTAAATGAACTCTAGGCATTCAACACCTTCTACGACATGACCCCTTACTGCCTTTCTGACCATGTCTTTTAATTACTCTATTATCTGCATCCTTCTTTTTCCTAAGCAGTCCCTGTGCTTTTTTACCTTCATACAACCATTATTATTTCTTATACTTTGAAAAATGTACAGTCTCATTTCACCTGTCCAAATCATGTCACTCTTTAAGACCCAAAGCAAATGCTATCTCTCTAGCAAGTGAAATAGTAGATTTGCAGAAAATTCATTTTAAAATCAATGAATTTATTTAATTCATTAAATACATACGTACATACATACATACATATACATACATACATACATACATAGAAATAAAATTCTTCCCTGAAGGGCTAGGTTGATTCCTGGCAACAAAATTAAGAATTAAACTGGAATCATTAGAAAATTAATGTGGGGTTTGATTAGGCAGACAAAAAGAGGGGCCAGGAGTTTTTATTTTGGCAAGAAGAATGGAGGGTTAGAAATGGGGAAATAAGCTAGAACCAGAACAGAATATGATGGGTCATGATTACCAGTAAGCAGAAAAGGTTAGTGAGAGCAGTTAGGCCAGGATTAGTTAGAACACCACAGACTCTTCTCAGAGTGTGAAAAATTGTGTGTAACCGCAAATTGTGTGAAAAATGGATTGCTACCACTTACAAGTTAGGTTCGCTCCTGGGCAGCAGTTCTCAAAATGTGGTTTGTAGACCCCATGGAGTTCTTGAAAACCTTTTAAGTATCTGCAAGGTCAAAACTATTTTCAAAATCATACTAAGATATTATTTGCCTTTCAAACTGTGTTGACATTTGTACTATAATACAAAGGTAATGGTGGGTAAAATTGCTGGTGCATTAATAGAAATCAAGACAGCAATACCAGCCTAGACTAGTAGCAATTGTATTGGTCACTGCTATATACTCACAAGAAAAAAAAAAGAGTTTCATTTAATAATATGCTTAATAAAATAGCAACAATTACTAATTTTATTTAATCTGAACTTCTGATTCCATGTCTTTTAAAAATTCTATGATACAAAATGCACAAAGCATTCCTGCTGAATACCAAGGCACAATGGTTGTCCTGAGAAAAAGGATTTATGTGATTCAGTTGTGAGTTAAACAAGCCACTTTTTATATGGAACACCATTTTTACTTGAAAGAATGACAGACAAAATGAATTATTGGGACTTCATCAAGATAAAAAGCTTTTGCACAGCAAAACAGTTGACAAAGCCTAAAGACAACCTACAGAATGGGAGAAGATATTTGCAAATGTCTTATCAGATAAAGGGCTAGTATCCAAGATCTATAAAGAACTTATCAAACTCAACATCCAAAAAACAAATAAACCAGTCAAGAAATAGAAGACATGAACAGACATTTCTCCAAAGAAGACATACAAATAGCCAACAGACACATGAAAAAATATTCAACATCACTCAGAATCAGGGAAATACAGATCAAAACCACAATGAGATACTACCTCACACCAGTCAGAATGGCTAAAATTAACTAGTCAGGGAACAACAAATGTTGGCAAGAATGCAGAGAAAGGGGTACACTCTTATAACTGCTAGTGGAATGCAAGTTGGTACAGCCACTCTGAAAAACAACATGGAGATTCCTCAAAAAGTTAAAAATAGAGCTACCCTACGACCCAGCAATTGCATTACTAGGTATTTACCCAAAGGATACAAACATAGTGATCCAAAGGGGCACCTGCACCGCAATGTTTATAGCAGGAATGTCCACAATAGCCAAACTATGGAAAGAGCCCAAATATCTATCAATAGATGAATGAGTAAAGAAGATGTGGTATATGTATACAATGGAATATTACTCAGCCATCAAAAAAATGAAATCTTACCATTTGCAATGTTGTGGATGGAACTAGTGGGTCTTATGCTAAGTGAAATAAGTCAATCAGAGAAAGACAATTATCATATGATTTCACTCATATGTGGAATTTAAGAAACAAAAAAGAGGATCATAGGGGAAGGGAGGGAAAAATAAAATAAGATGAAATCAGAGAGGGAGACAAACCATAAGAGACTCTTAACTATAGGAAACAAATTGAGGTTGATGGAAGTGAGGTGGGTGAGGGGATGGGGTAACTGGGTGATGGGCATTAAGGAGGACATATGATGTAATGAGCACTGGGTGTTATATGCAACTGATGAGTCACTGAACTCTACCTCTAGAAGGATTAATGCACTATATGTTAACTAATTGAATTTAAATAAAATAAAATTTTAAAAAAGAATAACAGGCAACCAAAATATAGTTATTCAGACTTGGGTATTTGGCAGACATTGTCTCAAAACTTAGTGAAGTCTGTCACTTCAATGAAAACAACTTACAGCATTTGTTGTTAAAGATAAAATTCAAGCTTTCAAGAAAAAATTCAGAATTTTGGAAAACTTGTATCTACCCATGAGTCTGACAATTTGCTAATTCTTAAGGACTTTCTTGATGAGATCAGTGGTGACAGTCATGAATGTGAGTCTTTGATATTTCAGATGAAATGTATCAACATTTGGAAAATATGCATACCTCAGTAAACTATTTTCCAAATGAACAATGCATGATGTTACAAAATAATGTATAGGTAAAAGATCCATTCAAAGTTCAAGATACACCATAATATATCAGTAGATTTTAATGTTACAGTATATAAATGTCCATACATATGATTTCAGATTCCACATTGCTACTAATCTTTAAGAAACTATCTCTTGTAGGGTTTTGCCAGTATGATATTAAAGAGATTATTCACAAATATCTTTTTAAAAAACTATTAAACCATTCCTTCCTTTTCCAATTACATATATGTGTGAGAATGGATTTTTTTTGTTTCAACCAAAACAAATACCAGAACAGATTGAATACAGAAATAGGTATAAGAATTGAGTTGTCCCGAATTTGCTCTATGGCAACTCTACTGAGAAGGTAGCCTCATTTGGAAGTAAAATGTCCATGATGTTAACAATACTCTCCTATTTAAATAGTAACAGTCATGATGTCTGAACAGGAACGATTTTAGGTTGGGCACCTGGGTGGCTCAGTCGTTAAGTGTCTGCCTTCAGCTCAGGTCATGATCCCAGGGTCCTGGGATTGAGCCCCGCCTCAGGCTCCCTGCTCAGCAGGAAGCCTGCTTCTCCCATTCCCACTCCCCCTGCTTGTGTTCCCTCTCTCGCTGTGTCTCTCTCTGTCAAATAAATAAATAAAATCTTAAAAAAAAAAAGGAAAGGAAAAATGGTCTAATTATTTGTCTCGATGGTAGACAATGGTCCTATCAATCAGACAAAGTCAATAAATGAAAAAGCAAATATTGACCTAAGGTGTAAAAAAACAAAACAAAACAAAACAAAACTGACCAAAACAGGATAGAAATGGGAAGGAGGGTCTAATCTTTCATCGGAGAACAGACCAAATTAGGGCTGAGTTGTAGCAAGTTTCCAGATGTAAAAAGCATTTTAAGTGCAGACTCTGTGGTCATCATTTAGCCTATTTTCTCTCAGATCCATCCTTCCTAGACTCTTCCTTGCTCTACACTCTGAATCACAGGACATGACCAGGTTAAACCATATTTCCCAGTATCCATTTGCCAACTAGCTTCTAGTTAGGTTCAGCAAATAGAAAGTACTGGTGGGAGACTGGAAGGGAGAATGAAGGAAGAAGTATCCTACCACTAAGAAAAAGGCACAGAGAACCATCATATACAACACTTGGGGTGACTTGGAAGATTGCCAGTTTTGAGTGGACTCAGAAAAAGTTAGTTCCTAGGTACAATTAATTACTCTTTATCTATGGGCCTGAGAAACTAAAGAAACAAGTGATCTGCCTCCAACATACCCAACATTCAGTGGTGGCACAGATTGAGTATAACAGTTTAAGACATTCAAGTTCAAACAGGGGGGAAATGAAAGGCTTAAAAAAAGATAAAATGAAAAGTAAGTTTCTTGGTCCATAGCATTTTGTTTTGTTTTTTAAAGATTTATTTATTTATTTGAGAGAGAGCGAAAGTGACCACAGAGGCAGAGGGAGAAGCAGACTCGCCACTGAGTGGAAAGCCCGATGTGGACACCATCCCAGGACCCTGAGATCATGACCTGAGCCAAAGGCAGACGCTTAACTGACTGAACCACCCAGGCACCCCATAGCATTTTGAAATACAACTGGGTGAATGTTGGGGAGTTCCTTGATTAAGTTCTTTGGCTTGGGGATAATCCTGCAAGGCTCTTGGCTCTGCCCCCTGGATTCTTGGTTCGGCCCTCTGAGTCATCCTTCCTTTTTTTGGAAGGTAGCATGTGTTCACAGATGAGTAGGTTTATCAGACTATTTCTTGCCAATACAATTTGGGGGGGGCAGTCTGACATCCTCCTTTTGTTTTACATTTTGTCTTTCTCATTCCAATCTGGCACTGTTTCTGCTGAAATAAATTTTTCAAGAATTTGGTGAGTCTTCAAGTTTTTCAATGAGGTTCACCCCATTAGACAAAGACCACACAATCTACAGTTTGTTTCCATAAAATAATCTCATCTCTATCTTTGGCTCCTGCTGAGAGCCTAGGGCTGAGGAATAGCACCTTTAAACTTCTTAGAGGTCTGGGCGCCTGGGTGGCTCAGTTGTTAAGTGTCTGCCTTCGGCTCGGGTCATGATCCCAGGGTCCTGGGATCGAGTCCCACATTGAGCTCCCTGCTCAGCGGGAAGCCTGCTTCTCCCTCTCCCACTCCCCCTGCTTGTGTTCCTGCTCTCACTGTGTCTCTCTCTGTCAAATAAATAAAAATAAATTTTTTTTAAAAAATAAATAAACTTCTTAGAGGTCCAGTGGTTTGCTTGAGAAGATCTTGAGACACACCCTCAATCTCCTGAAATAGCCCTTTGTGTGATTAAGCACCTTGACTTTTTTTTTAAAAATTTTATTTATTTATTTGACAGAGAGAGAGGCAGTGAGAGAGGGAACACAAGCAGGGGGAGGGGTGAGGGAGAAGCAGGCTTGCTGCAGAGCAGGGAGCCTGATGTGGGGCTCGATGTTTGGCCTCTGGGATCATGACTTGAGCCAAAGGCAGACGCTTAACAACTGGGCCACCCTGGTGCCCTGCACCTTGACTTTTGATTTCTTTGAGGTTTTAACAAAAGGTTGTGGAGTTACTCCCTGGGCATTTTCTCTGGAGCAAGCTTTCCTGACAGTGTTCAGAAGCCATCTCCTAGTGTTAGTATTTTTACCATTTGGGGAGAAGGAAGATTTTCCAAAATCAGCAAGTCCTGTTCCCTTTTTGATTAACAATTCTTCCCTTAAATTGTCTCTCTTTTCTTGAATTTTTACTATAAGTAGCAAATTGTCATCTTCAACACTTTGCTTGGAAATCTCCTTAACTATATAACCAAGTTCATCATTTATCTGCTTTCAATATAATGGCAGGAGACAATTTCACTAAATTGTCTGCCACTAGGATTCCCTTTCCTCTAGTTTCCAGTAACACATTCCTCACTTCCTTCTGAGCCCTCAATAGTAATGTCCTCAGTTCCATATTTCTACTGATAATCTGGTCATGGCAATTTAGGCTTTATCATCCTCCAACATTCTTCCAGCCTCCACCCACTGCTCCACCCACAGACACATTTTTAGGTATTTGTTATAACAGCACCCCATTTCTAGGTACCAAAATCTGTATAGTTTTCTATTTATGTGTAACAAATCCCGTAAATTTAGCAGCTTAAAACAACACACTTTATTATCTCTGTTTCTGTGGGTCAAGAGTCCAGGCAGAGCTTAGCTGGGGTTTCCACTTTTGGGTCTCTCCAGGCTACACTGAATGTGTTGGCTGGGCTGTGTTCCCATCTGGAGGCTCAAGTGAAGAAGAATCTGCTTCCAGACTCCCTCAGATTTTTGACAGAATTCACTTCCTTGCAGCTGTAGGAGTAAAAGCTTCAGAAGTTTTCTTCTGGCTGTCGGCCAGTGGCTGTCTTCAGCTTCTAGAGGCCACCTGAGTTTCTTGCCACATGATCCTCTCCATAGGCAGTTTACAACATCACAGCTTGCTTCATCAAAGTCAGCAAGAAAGTAAGAAAGAACAATTCTGCTAACAAGATGGATTCTTACATAATGTAACATAATGATGAGAGTGATGTATCCTACCACAACTATGATATAGTGTAATGTAATTATGGGGGTAATATCTTAGCACCTTTGCCATATTCTATTGGTTAGAAGCAATTCACAGACTCTATCTTGTGAAAATTAATAAAGGGAAACCTTACTAAAGTGAACTCGGGATAATAGAAGGGGAGCTGGAATGGGAAGCCATACCACTCAATGTCAATTACAGGAAGAACTGTCAATTACAGACCCCTAAAAAAAGAATCCTCAATAGGAAAGAATCATCAATTACAGGACCCAAGAGGGAAAGATGTACATTGCATCTGCTACAAGAAATTAGCTACCCCTGCAACTCAGCCATTGAGAAACCTTCATTACCCTAGACTCGTGCTTTCCTCTGACTTTTGATCAAAACAACCCCCCAACTTCCTCCTTTTCCATAAAATAACACTCCTTTCCTTTGTTAGACTTGCAGATAGTTTTGCTATAACTTGCTTATCCTGAATTGCAATTCTCTGTTTTTCCCAAATAAATCCATTCTTGCCGATAAAATAACTTTTATTTTTCAGGTTAGCAACCTATATTTGGGGGTAGGAGCATTAATACTGGAAGACAGAGATCACTGGGAGTTACCTTAGGGCCTATCTGTTGCACACACATAATTTCTCAGGATTAATGATACAATCCTAAATGCAATGCTAAAACTTCATGGAAGAAAGCACACAAAAGGATTAGAAGATACAGTATCTCTCCTCTGGAAAGGCAGAACTTGCCCTGGGTACTAGATTGGATAGGCTGACAAGTGGAGCTCAATAAATTTCTGTTGTAGAGAGAGGATTTTATCAAGTATGAACCTCGCAGAGCTTGACAGCTCAGAAAGGTGACGGAAGTCTTTGAATATAAAGGAGAAAACTATTAAAGAACATTTATTACACACACAAAAAAAACACACTAGTTTCTTCAGTTATCTCTATTCCCATGGTGTCTGTCACTTCAAGTGATAACCACCACTCATTCTACTTTGGTAGAGTGACTATCATTCACTTTACTTCGGTCAAGTTATTTGTCAAATCATAAAAGGTGAAATGAGAGGACCGTCAGGTCATATGTTTGGTAGGGATGGAATTACAAAGAAAGGAAAACTATGACACTTGGGGAAGGAGTTATAGGAAGGAAAACCAATGGCATGCTTAAGAAAAGGACTTGAGTCAGAGTCATCTGGATACCATAGCTAGCACAGTGAATTACTCTCCCATAAAACTTCTAAAATGGTTACCTTAAGATTACACTGGCTACATGGTCAGGGTTCTCATTTCCTTTTCTTAAAACTGGATTGGTGCTCTTTGAAATGTCTAAATATATATAGCTACTGTTAGTTGAGTGTATTATATTACAGGCCCAGCACTGAGCTAATTGCTTTGCATACAATTTCCCAACATCTTTCTGGTGATAGATGATATTCTTATCCTTTCTCCAAAGTATAGGGAAACTGTTAACCTTAGTGTTAGGATGTTGAATAACTTGCCCAAAGTCACACAGCTAGTAAACATCATAGCCAAGACCCAAGCTCATATCTGCTGACTATAAAGTTAAAGCCTTCTTTTGTTTTAACTTTTTAAAAAAGATTTTATGTATTTATTTGACAGAGAGCGCGCGAAAGCAGGAGGAGCGGCAGGCAGAGAGAAAAGGAGAAACAGGCTCCCTGCTTAGCTGAGAGCCCGATGAGGGCTCAATCCTGGAACCCTGGGGTCATAACCTGAGCTGAAGGCAGACACTTAACTGACTGAGCCACCTGGGCACCCTCAAAATAAAGTTTTTAATATTTAAAAAGAATTTAAGTTTTTCCATACCTCATTTTAGTCTTTAAACTAGTGACCTTAAAATTTCTGTTTTTCTCTGGAAGATGCAAACTAATCTATAGTGACAGAAAGCTCATCAGTGGTTACTGGAGGATGGGAGAGGGCTGGGAGAGGCAGGAGGCATGAAGAAGGAAATATAAAGTACCACAAAAAAAACTTTTGGTAACGAGGTGCCTGGGTGGCTCTACTGAGTAGGTTAATCCTCCGGATCTTGATTTCAGCTCAGGTCATGATCTCGGGGTCGTGGTATCCAGTCCTTCATCAGGCTCCCCGCTTGGCAGGGAGTCTGCTTGGGATTCTTTCTCTCCCTCTGCCCCTCCACCTGTTTGCATGCACCCTCCCAATCTCTCTCTCTCAAAATAAGTAATTAAAAAAAAAAAACTTTTGGGAATGATAGATATGTTCACTATCTTGAGCTATCTTGAACTATGGTAGCAATAGTTCACAGTTGAATACATATGTCAAACTTATCAAATTATACTTTAAATATGGACAGTTGATTACATGTCAATTATTCTTCATATTACAGATGAGGAAATAGATATCAAGAAGTTAGAGTGCCTTGTCCAACATTAGCCAGAGAGGTGGTAGCAGAGACGGGATAAAAATAATAGTTTTTAAAATATTTGAACAAGTGCTGTTTTTCCCTCTCAATTTGATAATTTATCCCTACATGGTTTCAAAAGGGAGTTGAAGAGACATAAAGTATGAAATGCATATTATAGGAAGAAGATTGTATTTAAGAACTCTGGGTTAACTTACATATCTCATTTGAGCACTGGAAATCCATTGTGAACTCATTTGATGAAAAGGTTTAATGCATCTCAGAAGTTTGTCATCACATGCAATCTGAGAAATACCTATCTTCAGGAATTTTATAACTATGTGACCAGCAGGGGGCAACTAAATACTTCAGAAACAGCATCATGTACAGGAAAACACATTAAAATTGGAGAGACTATGAGCATTCTCAGTTGTACAGAACTAAATTCCTTCTAAAATGAAATTAACACCTAGTCAGACATTCTCACAATATTGAATTTGTGAAGATAGTTAGAACACTCTCCTAAGTAAAATCTATATACTAACTCAGTCAAATTTGAGTACCAGGTAACTTATTTATTTATTTATTTGAGAGAAAGAGAGAGAGAGAGAGGGCATGAGCAAGCAAGCACCACTCAAGTGGGGGGAGGGGCACAGGGAGAGAATCTTCAAGTACACTCCCTGCTGAGCTCCATAGCCTGACAAAGCAGGGCTCAATCTCAGGACCCATGAGATCACAACCTGAGCTAAACCCAAAAGTTGGATGCTTAGCCAATTAAGCCACCCAGGTGTCCCATGGAGTACCAGGTAACTTTTGTCTAAAATATTCTAACTCTTTAAACCTCTTGAAACAATGTCCAACACACAGTAGGCATTCAGGAATAAATGAACAAATTCCTATTTTGCTGATTCTCTGATAATTGCTATCATTTTATTCTGGGATCTTTTATTCCCTTGTTAGATTGGCAAGATTTCATTTTCCATTCCTTTTGTCATACCTAGGTTCTCATTAAACAACTACTTTTGGATAAAGTTGTCCTATCAATAATGGGGCTTAGGCAGTGACAGATGCTCATATGTCTTAACTCTTCTCTGAATTCAGAACCAATTAATAGGGAGCCAAATAGAGAAAGATGAAAAACCACCCTCTTAACTGATAAAGCTGTTTGGACAATAGGACTTCAATTTACAACCACAACCAGGTTTTTCAATACTTCTCCCCAAGTGCAAATGGGATATGGCATAATAAAAGGAAAATCTGGGTTTGTAGGACAGATAAACGGGCAGAATCACTGGTCTCCACACTCAGTGAGGTTAACAGTAGAAAACATGAGGCTTAGGACTCAGACCTGCCTCTAGAAGGCAAGCCTAGGCTCTGATCCATGTGTGTTTAGTTTATTACACAGAATGAGAAAGAGAATAGAACATAACCTGTGTGGGTAGGTACATTTGAAAAATATGGCAAGAAAGGGGCCGGGTCTTATTTTCTTCTTCTGAAATCACCAATTATGTAAAATAACTCTTTCTTCTCAGGGAAGATGGTAGAAATAAAAATGGAAGTTACTCTTCCCTAAAGTTCTGAAAGTAGCATATTCCTATTTTAAGAGCCAGGCAAAGGAGCACCTAAATATGTAAGTATATAAATTTATAAATATATAAATGTCTAATTAGAGAGTACAATAATTAGTGATTATCTATATGATTTTTTTGCTCAGGAGAGAGGCCTACGCTAGAGATACATATTAGATTAAAAAGAATGAGAACACAAAATCCATTTTCTCCTCTCTTTTCTAGGAAGAAGATGTAAAGTGAAAAGAGAAGAGGGCTGAGTTTGAAACTTTGGAGCAACACATAAATAACAGAGAAAGATAAACTTGTAGAGGAGAATGAGGAAGAGTCAGAAAGGAAGAAAACTAATATGACATGAGAACTGTAAGAAGTGAGTTTCTGTTCAAGGCCAACAGAGGCACACAAATAAGCTGCCAATTCGTGAAGACTGCTACAGTGGAAAGCCTACATGGTTCTAGTGCTGAGGCAGCCCTATGAACCATGGGTGAGATGCAAAGGCAAAGGAAAGAGAGGCTTTATTTTATTTTATTTTGAAGTGGAATGAAAGTTTATTAAATGAAAGTGAGAACAGAAAGGAAAGGAGTTCTTTAGAGAGGGGTCCTGAATGGGTTGCCCTGCAAGCAGAGAGGCTTTAAAGAAGTAATCAGCTAGGTTGGTGCCCTGGCAGTCCCTCAGGCTGGAATTTTTACAGTCTCATGTTGATGATGATTCAGAAACTATATGTAGGGCCAGTAGGAAATAGTGATTTTCTTAAAAAACAAAATTTCTGTTACTGTGAAAGTAGTACACATATGGTAGAAAGTTGGAAACCATATACAAGTAAAATAGAAAAATAAAAGAACCATACTTCCCATCTATTACCATTATTAACAGCTTATTGAATATCTTTCCATACCTTTATTTATCCCTATATATGCATATAAATGCATATATTTTTAAACAAAATGGTTTCATACCCAGTGTGCAGCTTTACAACCTATTTACTTTTTGAAAATTAACAACCTCTACCTTTCCAAGTCAATGAATTTTCATCTTATCTAAAACCCGAAATCAGATTTCCCCACTAGTCTCCAAATTATTGATATTCAGAAAATTACTAACTAAAAGTAAGGAATTTATTTTTCCTTTCCTGTATGAACCATATTTTAAGGTAACCAAATAGTTCTAGGTATAAAGGCAAGCTCTATTTTACTGAAAAAAAATGTCAGAATATAGAATGAATGATGGTATTAAAATTATTTTGCAATTTTTATTGAAATTATTGACACGTACAAGGGTTTTAAAGTGTTAAAACATGAGGTTTATGTTTGAAGAGGAACTAGGCATATGCATGGTATCAAAGTAATGCCATACAAATTACTTCCTAGTCATGAGTTTATAAAGTAGGGATGAGACTGCCATATCATTATTTCAATATCATTCTAAGTATCAATAATTGAGCATTAATCAAATAACATGAAAGATGCTATACAAAATATACTACATTACCTATAATTGTTCTAGCCCCAAATGTTTAACCTGAATCCAGCGAATCTTTACAACTAATATCTCTCAAAGATTTCAAAAGGCCATTTTTATATCTATTGACTATTATAAACAAGGTGTTCTAGATCACTAAGTGACAGTGCAAGGGCAGAAGAATAAGGAAATGTATGCATTACTGCATTGTGCTTAGAGATAAATTTTGTTTTACTATGATTCATTGTACTTAAGAAATAAGTTTGGCAAGAGAGGACTGGCTTAGAGTGTTGACTTCATATTGCAACACTCGAATGTCTGTTTGAATTCTTATTTGGGGAAAGTACAACTCTCAAATTGAGTCTATCTCCTGGTTGCTGAAGATATGGCTTTCATTCTCACATTACATGTGAGACCTGATATTTGAATTGTAGAGATTCTTAAATAAATCTGCTTCCATGGCCTGGGGTTATGCCCACCTACGTATCTTCTATAATTCTCAGAATTAGGCCAGTCGCTACAAAGTTTTGGTATCAATAGAAAGTTGGTATAGTCTGTGTGTAATTTTTTTACAACTGAGTAAGGTGAAAATACAGTTAGTAATATTGTGTATAATGTGTATAATATTGTGTATAATATTCCCCAAAGAGAGTAACCATAACAGCTTATGTTTCTTAAGTTCTTTCTTATCACAACACTGTAAAATTTAAAAAAAAAATTTAACTCCACTTTACGGATGAGGAAAGAGGTCTCACAGCTAGTAAATGACAGGGCTAGCATTATATATCTGATGTTAGAGTTGGAGCTCAACCCCACTACACTATACTACTTCAGTGAGTCAAATTTATATTGAACTTTGTAATATTGATTAAATTGATTTTTTAAAAAAGACTTATTTTATTAATTTATTTTTAAAGATTTTATTTATTTGTCAGAGAGAGAGAGAGAGAGAGAGCACAAGCAGGGGAAGCAGCAGGCAAGGGAGAATAGGATCCCCGCTGAGCAAGGAGCCTGATGTGGGACTTGATCCTGGGACCTTGGGATCATGACCTGAGCGGAAGGCAGATGCTTAACCAACAGAGCCACCCAGGCATCCCAAGACTTATTTATTTTAAAGAGAGAAAGAGTGTGTGTTTGAGAGAGGGGCAGAGGGAGAGAGAGAGAATCCTCAAGCAGACTCCCCTCTGAGCGCTGAGCCCAGGACCCTGAGATCATGACCTGAGCTGAAATCAAGAGTCAGCTGCTTAACTGACTAAGCCACTCAGGCGCCCCTTTGATTAAATTGATTTTAAGATTTTCTTTCAACTTAATAGAATACGAACTCATAACAGTTTCTGGATTATCACTGCTAACCTAATGGGAACATCTCTGCATAAAATCAAAGTACTTAGTTCTTGTCAAATATTAGCACTAAAGAAATAAAAACATTAACAGAATACTTTCAACTATTCTTTTTCCAGAAAATAGTGCTAATCAAGGCAAAGCCTAAACTTTCACTTGACTTTTTTTGCCACTTTTTATGAATTTGACAGTTGTGCATTTGGAATCTGTTCAAATTCTATTTGTAGCTGAATCATGTGAATGCCAAGGAGATCAGTACATCTGCTTCTTAGCATCTCTAGAGTAATTTGTATTTGCAGAATAATTTATATAAATTTGAACATGTTAATGTGCTTAATCAGATTTATTTACCATAGATCATATGATATTTGGCCTTTCACAGTGGTTTAATAGAGGTGTGAAGCAAATAACAGATAGCAGGAGTTGCTATTGATTTGAATACTTTTACCAAAAAATAATCATGGACATGGGGCACCTGGGTGGCTCAGCTGGTTAAGTGTTCACCTCAGGTTGTGATCTTGGGGTCCTAAGATTGAGCCCCGCACAGGGATTCCTGCTTGGTAGGGAGTTTGCTTCTCCCTCTCCCTGCTCATGATTTTTCTCTCTTTCCCTCTTAAATAAATAAGATCTTTAAAAAAAATAGACATGATAAAGAGGAAATGATTACTATCTTAAGGGTAGAAAATAACAAGTAGGGCACCTGGATGGCTCAGTTGGTTAAACGCCTGCCTTTGGCTCAGGTCATAATCCTGGAGTCCTGGGATTGAGTCCTGCATTGGGCTCCCTGCTCAGCAGGGAGTCTGCTTCTCCCTTGGACCCTCCCCCGTCTTGTGCTCTCTCTCTCTCTCTCTCAAATAAATAAAATCTTTAAAAAAAAAGAAAATAACAAGTAGTAATAGTAGAGTACATTCCCATGGATTTGACATACAGATAGAGAAAAGAAAGTGACATAATTTGAAGGTAGGTTTTTCTCCCCCTTAAGTATGGGCCAGATTATACAGTATGTGTCCTTAAGAAATGAGACATTTAAAAAAACATAATCACATATAATTATCATGCCTAAAATGATTAATAATAATTCCTTGATATCATGTAATATCCAACCAGTAGTAGTATTTCCCTGATTGTCTCATTAATGTCTTTTTATAAAAATGATTTGATACAGAATCTAAAAGAGGTCCATACATTGTATTTGGTTGCTATGTCTGATGAGTCTACTTTTTTTAGTAAACATTTGTAATTTTATTTAAAAAAATAAAACATCACAACCATGAACATTGTTACAGTTAGATGCCCTTTGGTTTTCCACAGTGATACTATGGAAAACAGTATCCCATTGTTTAGTCTTAGTTTATTTTTAATTTAATTTTATTTTTAAAGATTTTATTTATTTATTTGGGAGAGAGAGCAAGGGGAGGGGGGAGCAGAGGCAGAGGGAGAAGTGGACTCCCCGCTGAGCAGGGAGCCCAATGCAGCACTCCATCCCAGCATCCTGGGATCATGACCTGAGCTGAAGGCAGACGCTTAACCGACTGAGCCACCCAGGCGCCCCTGTTTAGTCTTAAACAACCAAAACAACCATCTTTAAAAGAAGGAAAAAAGTTCAGCACACTACCGTTTAACTTGTTTTAATGTCTCTTCACAAATGGTGAAAAATACTAAAGTACAGACAAGGAATAATCATCATGTTGTGGCCAACCTTATAAATATGGAATTATAAATTTAAAACATTTTCTGGTTTAAAAATAAATCTGGTAGTCAATGCAGCTGTACGGGGTCTCTGCGTCTAGTAGGGACAGTCTCTGCATTCCTGACAGTGCTCCCCTTTGTCCATTTTTCCAGGTCCTCCATGCCCACCTCTTTTTCCTCCCATCTGTTCCATCAAAGGTCCAAGAGGCCCACCAGGGCCACCCCATCTTCCTCCACTAAAGCAACCTCGGTCCATGCCCCATCCACCACGGAAGCCAACTCTTTCTCCACCATGACCACTTCTGAACATCCCATTGGGACTACTGCAGTCTATGAGGCTGCCTCTTCCTCCCCGCATGCCACCAGGGCCACCTCTGCCATGGTCACCACCCGGGGGTGGAAAGGGTGGTTGGAAGGAAGCCTTCAGGCTTTGAGACCTTGCACTGGTTGCATTCTATTCTCCAGGCGAAGTTCTGGTTTCTACACCCTTGATTGGGGCACTGCCAGTCTCCAGCTCAGTGCTGGACGTTTCCTCCTCCAGATGGGAACCCCTGGGCCCTCTTGGGAGAAAGCTACCTCTGTCTCCTCCATGGCCTCCCATGTGACCCATTGGGACCTCCGGGACCTCCTGGGCCCCCTGGGCCTCCACGGAGTGGCTGTGGCATCCCTCTGCCCTTACAGGGAGGCATACCACCCTGCATGCTGTACATCAGAGGCTTCTTCCTAGCAAGAGAAACCTTAAGTTTGCTCCATTGAAATTCTTTCCCATCAAACCACTCCATGGCAACCTTGGCAGTTGGTGGGTCTTCGTAGGACACTGTAGCATCACATTTGGGCTTTCTTGTTTCCTTGTCCAAGTAGATATGGATCATGGTTGTCCAGTTGTCTTGTTCATCTTAACAATCCCACACTGCTTAATGAAGTCCGCCAGATCATCTAGGATCACACTGTCATTTAAGCCTTGCACATAAATTGCACTGTTGTCAGAGTCTTCATCTGGATCTACAGGTGGGCCTAGATCAAGATCTGGTCCTTCGACCATGGGTCCACCAGGTTTATTGAAGCCACCTCGCTCTCCAACACCCATTCCACTATGTCCTCCTCCCTGCCCACCTCTGCTCATGCCTCCACGATCAAATCCCCCTCTTTCCCTGCCCCGGTTATCAGGCCCACCCATGTTCCCATTCTCTCCCGGTCTGGAAAATCCTCCAGACTCCTGCCCATAAACACCCATGCTGCTGGGGTGGTGGTCCTGTTGGAATGAACTCTGCTGCCCATAGCTGCTGCTCTGCTGGCTATACTGACTTGGAGCCTGGCTGTAGGATCCAGTTTGGGAGGGATGACTAGTGGACAGCTGCTGCCCAGAGCTGCTTTGTTGACCATAGGTACTTGCTGTCCATAGCTGCTGGGCTGCCCATAGGTGTTCTGCTGAGAGTAACTGCTCTGATCATAACTAGTTGGTGGTGCAGAAGAATAGCTGGTAGGAAGATAAAATGGTGGTGCCCTGACTGGCTGTAAGGGGTAGCTCCCACGTATCTGGAGATAACTATAGTTACTCTGTCCATATCCTAGGCTGTGCTGGTTGTAACCTCCTGTGCTAGACTGAGGTTGACTAGTCTCAGCAGATTTGTTATCATCCTGCGGTTTTGCAGGTTCAGTGGCTGCCGGCTGCTGCCCATAGGCTGGGTAAATAGGCTGAGTGCCATATGCAGACTGAGCTGCATAGGAGGCCTGTAGTGACCGTAGCAGTGGTATCATAAGCACCAGTGCCATACCCCTGAATAGGCAGACTGTATGCCTGGGGGGCAGTTGGAGTGGTGCAACCAGCGGGAGGCTGTTCCATAAGAAGTTGCCTAGGCGGCCTGCTCATAAGTTGCAGTTATCTGAGTCTGGGTATAGCTGACATCAGTGGGCTGTCCATAGGTTCCATAACTTTGCTGCCCGTATGCCTGGGTGGTCTGTGCATATCCTTGAGTGGGCTGTAGCTTGGCTGTAGGTACTATAATCCGTGGACACCATTTTAATGTTGATGAGTCTATTTTAATACGTAATAGTGCCCCATTTTTTCCCCTTGCCTTTATTTATTGCATAAAGGTCATTTTCTTCTAGAATTTTCCCTGTTCTTAGTTTAGATCATTGTATTCATATGGTGTACTGCTTTTCTAATAATTTCAGGAAGGGGGGCTGGGAGGCAAACGATGTTAGGTCCAAGACTATTGGCTGACAACAAAAGAAAGTCAAAATAATCAACACAATGTGGTACCACAAGGGGCAAAGTGTTTGGTCATCTCTGGAAAGGAGCTGATATTTAAAAAGAAAATAAAACATAGATGTATCCCAACTCTAGTCGATTCCTGGAGTATGTTATAGGGGTTAAGTGTTAAAGGAAACCAGTGGGGGAATGGGATTGGGAGTCTGGTCTCAGCTGTCTGTGTGTATAATACCAGCAAGTTAGGCTCCCATAGGAACTGACTGAAAACAACTAGGGGAAAATAGCAACAGGGCCTAGAACAGGGGGATGAACCTGACAATAATGCTTTGGACAGACATTACTGGAATATAGGGGGGTAGGTGCCTTCTTTCTTCACCCTGTCACTTCTGGGCACCAGTGTTCTGGTGAAATAAGAAAGATAATAAATACCTAGGAGATTTGACAGAAGTAATCTAGGCAGCACCTGTCCTTGTTGGGAGGGGTGGGTAGATGCTGCTATTTGATAATGTTGTCTGTATGGCACCTTCATTGCCAGTAGAGAAGAGTACAAATGGCAGTTTTGAAACACTGTTAGTTTACAGGGCGAGGCCTCTTGCTAGCTTCCCATTCATTTCAGAAAAGAGGTGGAGTAACCTACAGATACTTAATAATTTTTTTGTAAACAGGATGGGCCTTGGACCCAGTAAAAACTGATAACTTATTAAATTGAAAGAATTAATGTACAGTCTGGTTTATATGAATTGAATTACTTGTGAACTGTCAGAAAGTTTATAGGCGTATAAATACAGGTTGGACAAAGCTAACTGGAATAATCTATACTAATAATATGTAATCTCTTACATGTTAAAAAATATAAAGTAATGAAAGTCATTTAGACATTATGCAGTGAAATTATAGATTTGGTTTTCTCAGGAAAGTATTATAGAAGTAAATATGTTTTGAATAATCTCATATGGCTGAGGAAAAGAAAGGGTAAACCTTTGGTTAAAAAAAAAGTAAGGTATAATTTCTTTCCATTGTAGTTACTACAACTTCGGAAACTTAAGAAATTATGTGTTCTATGCTTTTCATGTTTACATAATTGTGTTAAATAGCTTTTTATACACTCTCTTGAAATTGAAATGAAAAACATATTTACAACTGGGAATGTGTAGTCTAGGTAGATATCAGAAAGAAATGGGTTCTTCTCCTCCCTTTATAAAAATTTATTTCGAGTTCAGGATGCCCTCTGAGCTGAATTAAAACTCAGGAGTCAATCTTTACAGCCTGAGCATAGATTTCTAACTATTTCCAGAGATGGTATTAAAAGTCATAGCATGCACCTAATTTTGAATAGGCAATGTGGGTGGAAAGAGTAGGCAGAGCTTTTCAGTAAGAGTTAATTGTTCTTAACCTGTGAATACATAATTATATAATTTGTTATGATGAACTTTCATTTTTAGACTTCCATGGTGGGACTCATTAATGCTTCATAGTTATGTGAAAAATAGTGTATAATTCTACTTTTTATTACTCTAAATCATGATTTCCTAAATATGTGTTAATTTCTTAGTCTGATTATTAATAAATCATCGTCACTTGTACATTATGCAAATTTGAAATAAAAATGTCATGAAGAAAAACATTTAAAATACTGTATCAGTAGAGTTATTTAAAAAGAGAATACCAATAAAACATTAATACAGTTTTGCCTAAATGGATCAGAAAAGAGGAAAAAAAATGGAAATATTTAGTATTTTTGCTTTTAAAGGCATATACCAGGTGGAAATAATACAAATGGATAGAATACTTAGTCTGATGAGGTCTGTTTAATAGTAGGTATAAAGTGAGAATCTGATTGGACTTATTCTGTTAGGAATATGAGTGATTGCTATTTTTTCTTTTAAAAATATTATTAAATAATTTTAACAATTCTGTTTTGCATAGTTAGTGGTTTTTAGATTCATGCAAATATTTAGCACTTTCAATGCTCTTCCTTTAGTCTTAACTTTCAGACCTTTTATTTGGGATCCTTTCATTTTTTTCTGAAGAAAGAAATTTCTTTAGACTTTCTATTAGTGAGAATCAATATTAGCAGCACACTCTGCTTTTGCTTGCCTGAAAATGCCTTCATTTTGGCTTCATTCTTAAAAGATCTCTTCAATGGGCATTGAATTCTAGGCTGATCGTCATTTTCTTTTAGGCCACTGAAGACATTATTCCACTGTCTTCTGATTCTATTGTTTGTTGCTGAGGAAAGCCAATTACCAGATATTTTGAGGATAATCTATTTTTTTTCTCTTCTACTTTTAAGGTTTTCTTTTTCTGTTTTGGTGTTTTGTAATTTTACTATAATGTATATAAGTGTAGATTTATTATTCTTTAACTTGCTGGGGATTTCCTAAGTCTGTGGGTTAGAGTCTTTCATTAGTTCTGGAAAGTTTTCAACCATTATCTTATCAAATACTGCTTCTGCCACATTTTCTCTTTCCTATTCTTTTGGAGTACTGATTTATTTTATACTTTCTCAGAATGTCTTCCTTGTCACTTAAAGCCTCTTTATATTTTTCATTTATTTTTCTTTTTTCTATTGCATTTGGGCAATTTCATCTCTATCTCCCAGTTCACTAAATTGTACTTCTGCTATGTCAAATAGACTATTAAACATGTCCACTGAGTTTTAAATTTTAATAATTTATATTTTTTATTCTTTAAATTCTATTTAAAAATATCTTTATTCTTTGTACTTTCTTGTTCTCTGTACATATTTTCAAGGTTGTCCTTTATTATATTTTATATAGTTATTTACAGTCTGTGTGTAATTTCAGTATCTGAAGTCCTTTTGAATATGTTTTTGCTATCTATATTCACTGTTTCTCACTAATGCTGTCTCATTTTCTTCTGTGCTTGTTATTTTTTAATATATGAACTGCTCGGGGCACCTGGGTGGCTCAGTTGGTTAAGCACCCAACTCTTGGTTTCAGCTCAAGTCATGATCTCAGGGTCCTGGGATCGAGCCCCACATTGATATATAAATATCTTGCAAGCAAATCTACAGATTTTATAAATAGACTACTTTTTAATAGAAATTTTTAGTTGGGTGCTTACCAAATATCTAGGTGACTATTTTGTAGGTGTCTATTATTTTATTTTACTAAATAGAAGAATATTATTGTTCTACAGTGCATTTAGCCTTTGAACCACTAATCTGTTGGTTTACATTCACTTAAGCTGATTTGTGAGATTATATTACATAATAATTTCAAAATCTCTGTGATTTAGGATAATACATATTTATGATTTACTCTTGTTTCATGTTAGTAGCTGCAGGTCAGCTGCTGCTGTATTGCTCCAGAGTAAAGGTCAGTTGCAGGTCTGCTCCATGTATTTTCTCATTCTGATAGCCTACTTGGAACATGCCTTTCTCATGGCAGGCAGCATAAGACTAAGAGATTGACCTGAATGTTGCACTCAAATTTAAAGCGGTTAGCATGTATTACATCTGTTTATAAACCACTGGTTAGAGCAAGTTACATGGCCAAGAGTAATAATATAATCTACCACAGTCTTATTGTGTTGAATACCTTATTCATGTTTAAGGTTGCTCTTAATCTTCTCTGAGAAAATGAGGATTTTAACCTAAAATCCTCATCAGCAATTTTTGGCAATATAAGTGTCTAAATGGAAAGGCTAAAGGTAAAACAAAAACAACTTCAAGCCAATCTCTCTCATTCTAGGTCAGGGTTGATACATATTCTGTGGGAAAAATTATCATGCCTGTCAGTGCTTTAACTGATTTGGAAAAAGAACTTCTCATTCTCAGAAATGCATAATTAATTAAACACTAGGCAATAAGAGATTAATTCTCATTGGAGTTAAAATTGGATAGTGATAATAAGAGTGGATAGTTTAAATAAAGTTTTGTTTAAAAATGTTATTCTTAAAATCATTTTAAGAGTAGAAAACTTGTAGGGTATCACAACATAGTAAATGGGAGTTACAGGATATTTCTCAATTACAGTGCAGGATCACATATTACAATTTGTTTATGTTGTGATTACAACACAAATGCTAGATTGAATGATAATTTCCTGGAATCATAGAATATTAGATTTGAAAGGATCTGAAGAGTATATATTTCTGAATTTGAATATGTTGATACATCATTTTGTTGCAATCAATTGTGAGGTATGTCAAAATCATCATTTATGGCAAGCAATTATTATTAGCAACAGTTAAAATACAGACAGTTGCAAAAGATATACTCACATTTGTTGTCCCATATCTTTACTTTCATGAACTTGCATTCTGATTTTTTTTGAGCGTGATTGATAGGAGTTATAACTAGTCTGACAAGAATTTGCACAATCCTGAGTGTACAATGCTTATTTATTTCAAATGTGAATATCATGACTGAAAAAAAAAGGTTGAATGACACTGGTTAAACAGCATACAGTCCAACTTCCTACTTTTATCAGAACTTGAAATGCAGGGAGTAAGTCATCTAGTCAACGTCTAATTAGCAAAGTCTATAACCTAGGCCACCTTGCTTCTAGAACAGTGCTTTCCGTTCCAATAAAAGACCATTTATTGTCAACAGCCAATGTAAGAAATTTGGGCTGAGGCAGGAGAGGATTGTCAAGGCAATTTGCCTTCTCTCTCTAATCTTTAGTTATAGTTCCCAAAGTAAAGGAAAAGCAACAGAGAAACAGAGCTCAGAGCGTATATTTTGCCTGTTATTTGTGCTCTAAGAACATTCTTTTTCAAATCTATTTGATTGCAACTCACAATAAGAAACAGTTTAAATCACAACATAGGACACACTCTCACCCTTTCCCACAAATGAAACAAAAATTTCACAAAGCAATTTCTTGTCCATGCCAGGTACTACTCTGATCTTTATATTCTATTCCATTCTAGCTTATTTCATTAAAAAAATATTTTTTGAGTCAGTATAAAAAAATACTGCTCTAGAAAATAGGTGACAGGTTTCAATCTGTTGACAAACTCCAAAGTTACTAGCTTTGCTGAAATAGTGTCATTCGCAGAATAATAAATGTCTCTCATATTTATTTGAACTACAATATCTCAGACTTCAGAACAGAACCTGTAGAATCTTTTCCTCATCGGAACACCAGCTCATTACCAATCCACAGATTCCAAGACTCATTGTTTTTCACATTTTAACATCTCTGAATTCAAGATGTGTCCTAAAAATATCAGTGGCATGGCATAGTTTAATTGGCAGTGTTTTTCTGTCTTGAGTAACATGAAATAATGGTGAGTCTTAAAATCCATGATTTCTTAGTGTGTCCATAAAATACATTGATCTTAATGATTACATAAACCAAACTCTATTGCTTATTCATTTCAAAGTATCCAGCTGATCAGAAAGCTTTCTGATGTCATATTAAGAAAATGTAATGAGAGCACAGGACTTGCTTAAGCAAAACCCTTAGTTCTGGGCTAGAAGGAAAAATGACTTACAAACTGAGAAAACGTTCTCGTGTGCTTTCATTGTTAGCAGGGTTTGATTATGATCTTTCTGCTTTTCTCCCTCCCTCATTTCTGTACTGTTGCTTTTCCTCTGGTGACCAGCATATTCTTTTCTTCTCCTCACCAGGGTTGGGGGGTGGGGGAGAGAGTTCCTCGGACCATGGTTTAAAAGGAAGGCAAAAGGTATGTCCAAAAGTTAAGGTACTTGGAAAAAAAAAAAAGGATTAGTCTTTATTTAAAAAATGGAACAAATTGCCAAAATCCTGTGTATCTGTTTAAACTGCCACCAACCTAACACATTGTAAGACTTAATCACTGTAAAACTGGCATGAAGGATGCTGAACCTGACTAGGAACAAAAATAAGTTTGCTAGGCTATTTTCATCCCAGCGTGATTGAAACGCACCATCCTTTTCTCAAAAATAAAAACCTCTAATGAGGAAAATAGTAAATTAAATTCACAATTAACGTGCTACTAGAAATCGTAACAATTCGTTACTGCTTTTTAAGCCAGACACCACGATGCCTTCTTTTTTCCTTTGTTTGGCTAAAACTTTAGCCAAAGCCAGGGCTGAGGAGGCGGGTGTCATGCTCGCGCCTCCGAGTGGGCGTGGGGTCCTGAGTCCTGACCAGTGAGCTGCATTGTGCAGTCTCCTCAGATTAGGCGGGGCCCTGTAAGACCGGTCCAGAAGGCCTCGCCTCAGCAGGTCACAGGCGTGGAGCGGGCGGCGGTGGGCTCGCATCCCGAAGCCGCCTTCGGGTGTGCGGAGGCAATTCGGCGGCGATAAGTCTCTGGCAGAACAAGGTGTTGACAGTTGCTCCCGCGCGACTCACGCCCGGCCCACAGGGGAGGTGTCTCCGCGACCGCCTCCGCGCGCGGTCATGTGACGGGAAAGGAGGGGTTGGCTGGAGCCCGCGAGTTGGGGGGGCGGGGCCTGGAGGGGGAGGGCGCTCGGATGCGAAGGAGCTTGGCGGCTCTAGGTGCTCAGAGAGGCGGCGACGCGGCCGATGACAACATTAGGCCGCGACGCGCTCCAGGCCGGGCGGTGGTGGGAGCAGTAGCTCGAGCCGCTGCAGCGTTAGTTTTGACCGCGGCAGTAGCCGCAGCCAGTATCCGGCAGGGGGGGGGAGGTGGAGCCGGCCCTGGCGGGAGGACCGCGGGCCCGGAGTTCCCGCCCCCCTCGCGTGCAGAGCCGGCAGCGCCTCCGCGGCGGCGAGCCAGCGCCCTCAGTCTGGGCTCGCGCCCTAGCTGCCGCCGGCGACAGCAGCCGAGAGAAGTTGGGGTCCACCCGGGCGCGTGCAGGGCCCCGGAGGAATAGGGCCCCTGCTCCTCGCCTCTCCGGGGGTTCCGCACCGGTGAGTGTCACGCCGGTTCCTGAGTCGGGGTGGGCGACGGGTCTGCACCCCTCCGGGGGACTGCACCCCCTTATCCCAACGTTCTGAGCTCGGGCCGGCAGCGGCTCCCCGCGCCGGAGAGTTCCTCTTTGGGTCCTTTGTCCCCTTGTGGAGTGGGGGATTCCAAAGGCTGGCGGGGGTGGAGTGTTTTGGGGCCCACAGTACGTGCGTGTGCAAACCTTACAAAGCCGCGTCAGGGGCGGGGGTGGTAAGAGAATTCTGACCGCCCTGAGTGCCTCCTCCCGAAGTTTGGGCTGACCGCGGGGGCTGACCGGAAGCCCCCGCGCGGGGGAGAGCTGGTGCCTTGTCACTTGGCGCGGTTAAGGCGAGGCTCCGGTTTTCCTATGACAGCCCCGGAGGAGGCTGTGCCGCGCACCGCAGACCGCACCCGCCCTTGCAGAACGACACCCTAGTGACATGGTGTCGTTCCTCTAAACTCAGTTCCTGTGGCCGACTTGTAACGTAGGAGGAAGACGAAGCCTTTGCTGTACTTTTGAATGTAATGTTTGTTTCTAAGTCCTTTCTCAAGAGTGAAATCAGGTTCTAAGAAGCTTCACATGAAGCACGCTTCTGGTTCATTGAGCCACCCACTCAAGACCAGCTGAGTGAAGCAACAGTATATGCAGATTTTCCATTCACAAAAGTCATTTAACCCTCGTCTTTATGAGAGACATCTGCGTTAGGGAACTTGCCTTGTTTCATTTTATCTAAATACTGCCTGAAATGATAGATAACTTGGGCTCCTCAAACAGATGGGAAAACTTATCTGATAATGGTATAAGCATATTTGCGTTAAATAATTATAATTAAGTTTTTGCCTTCCTAATGCTAGAGGACTTCAGTGACTTCTAATTAGTATGAGAATACTGTAGTAGGGTTATTAGTTTTAATTAACTTCTCCTGAAACTTAGCCTCAGATCAGTGACATTTTAAGTCTTTTCAGATAATCATTTAAAAGTTTTTGCCTCCCTTAGGATTCCAAGGAAAGCAAGGATTGTAGAGGGACCTAAGTGAATAGCTTGTTAGATTTTCTCTATTCCATCAGGTGTTGTCTAAAGTTGATCATGTTGAGAGACCATGGTCAGTTTTTATGCTTGCTAGAAACCCGTTTTACGGTGAAATTAAGGTCATGCTAGTTTTATAAAACAGGTTGGGAAAGGGAGAGTGAGGGTATGCAGTTTGTCCTTTATAAAAGTACAGCTAATTTCAAGTATTTGTTGCCCCTTTTTTGAGCAACTATGTATGGAATGACTACAATATACCTGTTCAAAGTACTGGGAAAGGGAATAGATGAAACGTAAGAACTACCTTTTAAGTCTTTAATTATGGAGATTAGGTTGTTGCGGTCAAATTCCATGTGAACCGTTTGAGCCACAATACCTTGTACACAGCTGCTTAGAATTGGTTGTTTCAAAAGGGTCATGGTTTATATCTTGTTGAATATTAATATGGTATCTGTGATCTGGAAAAGGTGCTGCTGTCCTTTTTCAGCTAGAGTATTATTACATTTTAGAGTCAATCAAATATGTTTCTTACAGCAGCACATTTATGGCACTTATAAATTGGGCAAGATCTAGTTTCTTGGTTCATTTTTTTAATTGAAAACCCTTATACTGTGGGGATAAATATACAATTCTGTGTAATGAAGTTATGTTTTACCTAAGAAGAAAATGACAAAATTATGATTTTACCAAATCTTCATTACAAAAGGATCTGTCTTGTTAAAAGACAAATTGCAGAATTTCTTTAGTGAGTACTTTTAGTACATTTAAACTTGTTTTGGTTTATAAATAATCTTTCAAGAGCAGGTTACTTAGAGCATGAGTGACAGAGTAAGGAATTGATACTTAGATGTAGTTTTCTGATTTTGTGGAAAAGTCTTATGCTAATAGCAATACCTGAAGTGTTATATTTGAATATATTTATAATATCCAAAGATGGACACATTTATAGCAATGATCTTGGAGTATCAGGAGATTCAAAAGTAGAAGGACATAGGTCCTTCCTTATTTTTACGAATATGATATACATGTAATCCATAAATACACCTTGAATTGAAAAGTCTGTGAGTACTGCATTAGTGAAGCTGCCTGGTGCAAGACTGATGGAGATGCTTGATTGGAGCAGTTGTAGCTAAGTATCATTTTCTTGTGGGTGAGACTCAGGATGGGATGTCTGCACTAATGTGTAGATGTAGATTTCACGTTCGTATGTTGGAAACCCTTGAAAGATTTTAGATCTGTCCTTCTTTCTACCTTGGTTCCTCACTTCCTCATATTTCTTTGAAGGCATGAAGTTGAAGGTCTCATCTGAAAGACATGTTAGAAAGAATTTTTCCTCCCTGAAAAATGTTATCAAGTATGCAAGGGAGAAAGTTTTCTTCAGAGACCTTGCAGGGGAGGAATCTTAGTCGTAGAACATCATACTCTTATACCCTATGTTATTTTTACCTTTTTAAAAGATGCAAACGATACAAGTCATCTATGATAGCAAGGGCCTGTCTTTTTTGTTCGCTATTGACTCTTCAAATGCGTAATAGTTACTGAATGAAAAAAAGGTAGTTCCATATATATGACAGGAGAATGAAGAGGAGTGTGTGATAATGTCCAAAATACAAGGAGTGAGATGGTAAGGATGTTGGATTGGGAGGAAGGGAGCAGGTCACAATTGGGAAGCTCTTTTAGGGGAAGTAATTCTTGAGTTAGGTTTTGCTTAAAACTGTGTATCTGAAGATAAGCAGGTGTTTTAAGAGGGTAGACACCATGAACAAAGCATTTACATTGGACTGGGTAGTCATGTGGGATTAATAAGCACAGTGAGGTTTTTTTGGTGACATTATGAATAATTTTTTTCTCCCCTTTGGTGGTGACATTATGAATAATTTTTCTTCTCCCTTTAAAACTGTTGCCTCTCCCAGATGGAAAGATTGGTACACTTTATAAGAACTGAGATTTAGAGTACTTGAATTGTGGAAGTGACAGTGATATAGTGAAAGCAAAAGCATCAACTCCCCCGGGGGGGGGGGGGGGGTCAGAAATTTGAATTGGATTTCTGATTAAATCTTATACAAGCAAGTGTAGACAAATCACTGGGTCTTAGTTTCCTCATTTGTAAAAGGAGGATAATAATCCTTATCCCATGTGGTTGTTGGGAGAGTAAAGTTACATAATGTATATGGAGGTGATCTAACACATAGGAGGACTTTATGTTAAATTGTTTAAAGATCTTTGTCAGGGGCACTGGGTGGCTCATTTGGTTGAGCGTCTGACTCTTGATTTTGGCTCAGGTCATGATCTCAGCGTTGTGAGATTGAGCCCAATAGCTCCACTGGGTGTGGAGCCTACTTGGGATTCTCTCTTTCCCTCTTCCCCTCCCCACCATGCTCACTTGCTCTCACTCTCAAAAAAAAATAGATTTTTTCTTTAGATTATTAAAAAAATATTTTGGTGTATTTATCATGAACTCTAATATCTACTTGACCTTTGAGTTGACCCTTTAAATTACCTTTAAATTTGTGAGTATCAAAATTTTAGATGCTTAGTTTTCTTGCAAGCACATTTTCTGATAGAAATGAAGCTTAACTTTTTTACTTTAATGTTACCACAAAAAATGCTAGATGCCTCAGATTTTTAAAGCTTTAAGTAAGGGATGTGTATGGCTGAAATCTGAGCCTTTAGGCATTTCTTCTCTACAGAATTTGTTTTTGAAGAAATTGCCCATGCCGATCATGCCATCTATTCATTGTTGTGAAGAAACGGGATTTTCCAGAAGTATCCTCTATATGTTTTTAGTGATTCGAGTGACTATAAACCATGAAGGATCTCTACCTGCTGTGCTTTATTTTAGAATTCAGTATTTTTTGAATGGGCTAACAGACTTCTGCATCATTTCTTATCTAAGGTTTTTGCTCTGGTAGCTGTTCTTTTGTGAATCTCAAAATTTCATTATTCTTTGTGAACTCTTTGTAGTGTTTATAATCCACGGAGCAATCTATCTTGTGTATAATATTTGGAAGGGAATTATTAAAAAACTAAAAAGAGTCTTGAGTCTTAAAATGAAAAAGAAGCCATTTAGCCACCATCTTCCATATTCACAAAAGCCTGAAAAAAAGATGAAATGGTTTTGAGCTTGACCCTTTTCAGATAAAAAGGAGAAACTTTTTTTTTTTTAAAGATTTTATTTATTTATTTGAGAGAGAGAGAATGAGAGATAGCACGAGAGAGGGTCAGAGGGAGAAGCAGACTCCCCGCCGAGCAGGGAGCCCGATGCGGGACTCGATCCCGGGACTCCAGGATCATGGCCTGAGCCGAAGGCAGTCACTTAACCAACTGAGCCACCCAGGCACCCAAGGAGAAACTTTTTGATTTAGGGTTATTAACATGATTGATTCAGAAGGAAATTGTTATAGCTCCTGAAGGTGTCTTAGTAGGCATTGTTGGTAATAATAATAATAATAGCTACTATGTGTTGATTACTATGTACCAGTTACTACTTTAGAAGTACTTGCTATGTTATCACATTTAATCTTCACAATGAACACCTCCCCCTCTGCATCAGATTATTTTTTTTCCTTTATTAAACCTCAGGCACTGAGAGATTAAGTGGTAGGTAGTGGAGCCCGATTTGGACTAAACCTAAGTCACTGGGAAGCTAAGTAGCAGGTGGTTGAGCCTACCAAAAGGATTTGAATTAGAAGTTTAACCTGAGCTTTGATTTAAGAGCCTGTCCTTTTAACCACCACATTATACTGCCTTGTATAGTTTATTTGCAGTTGCCCCTTGTGACAAATCTTGACCTTCACGATCTGAGTCTATTTCAACTGTATGATTTGATGAAAATACACTTTGTAATAAGATGCCGTATAGCCTCGATTTTTTTTTAATTTCACATGTATTTGACATTTTTTAAACCTTGAAAATATAGTAAAGCAAAAAATTCTTTATTGTTCGTTCAGTTGCCAATTTCTCACCGGGAAATTCCAAACTAAACCGGAAATATAACAACATAGTAAATATGATATTTTAAGGTGACTTAAAATGTTTAGAATTCATACTTTCTAAGAGTAAGACTGATGCATAGACATGGTGTGGATAGGCTTTATATAGTGATATTCGAGGGTCACAAATCTATGTAATTGAAATCTGTTGAAATTTCCACCATTAAAGTAACTTGTTTTTTGGCTGCCAGATGCCACATATTAGCAGGACTAGTTTATCAGATTACATAGTTTCTTACAAAGAATTCTTGGCTCCGGGCCCTGTGGAAATTATGCAGTCTGGGTATATAAGTTTTGATGGGGTGGGAGTGTGGTAGATCTGGGGAGAGAGCAGTCCACTCTAAGTAACATTATTACTGAGTAGGAGTAAGGAGGTGGAATGCCTTGGACATGAGGGCGCAGATAACATTTTTTTTTTTTAAGATTTTATTTGACAGAGAGACACAGCGAGAGAGGGAACACAAGCAGGGGGAGGGGGAAAGGGAGAAGCAGGCTTTGTGTTAAGCAGGGAGCCTGATGTGAGGCTGGATCCCAGGACCCTGGGATCATGACCTGAGCTGGAGGCAGACGCTTAACGACTGAGTCACCCAGGCGCCCCTGCACGGGTACATTTTTATTTTTATTTTTATTTTTTTATTTATTTTTATTTTTTTTCAAGATTTTATTTATTTATTCATGAGAGAGAGAGAGAGAGAGAGAAGCAGAGGGAGAAGCAGGCTCCCAAGGAGCAGGGAGCCCGATGCGGGACTCGATCCCAGGACCCTGGGATCATGACCTGAGCCGAAGGCAGACGCTTAACCATCTGAGCCACTCAGGCGCCCTGCACGGGTACATTTTTAAAGTACACAGTGGGGTGGGGGATTCTAGAGAGCAGCTTTGCTTACTGTATAATTTTGCCTGTTGTTTTGACTATAATATTTAAAATCAGCAATCCAGAAGTAAAGAAAAATAGTTCTGTGCATCATAGTGAGGAATTTGCAATAGTTCCTAGACTGTTTTGCAAGATGTGGATGCTTTATAAGTGATCCTGGAAGGACTCTCTTACTACCTCTTATTTTAGAAATCTAAAGAGGCAGAATAACACAGGCTCTGGAGCCAGACTGCTTAAGTTCACAACCTGTACAGCCACTTAATTAGCTTATTGCCCAGTACCTGGTCTGATGCAGACATATGTCAGTAGTGGAAGAAGATGGTGTATTGAGGCAGAGTAAGGCCCAGAGATGCACCTTGTGAGTTTCCCGTGGTGGTTAGGTGGTATGAAAAAGATCTAGAGGTTCTCACAAAATCCTAGTGAAAGAAATAGAAATTAACAGAGTGGGAGCCAACAAGCTTGTTATTAGGTTACTATTGTGAAGGGAGAGACGAAGCAGTAATGGTTGTGCGGGGAGGGCAGCTGCAGATTCATCTCAGTGCCCACCAAAATTTGTGTTTCCTCTTGCTGTAGTGCAGTTAAGACTGGGAAGTAGTTCCTTAGCCAGGCATGCATTTCTGTCATTCTCTCCTCTATCCTTGTCATCCCTCTCTGCATCTAGGTGGAGCCATGTATGTGACTGATTTTTACTAGTGGAATGTGAATGGAAATGATGTGTTTTCACTTGTGGGTAGGGGTGACAGAAAAGCAGGTGTTCTTTAACTTCTTTTTTCCAATCCAAGGAACTTGGGGCACTTAGAGGGTGAAAGGCTCTAGAGACTTTAAATTACCATGTAGAAGAAAATTGTGCACCAAAGAGGAGTACCCACAACAGATTGTAATTTTAATGAGAAATTTTAATTGTGTAAAATTACTATAAGCATGGGCTGCATAGAATGGGTAGTTGAGCTCCCAAGACTATCCATACCAACAGGAGCTGAGGTGGGGCCAAGTTAATAGATCCACTGGATGTTGTTCTAATATATTCATCAGAATGTGCCATTATGACTCTCCTAAATCTCTGAAGCCCATGAGGACACAGAGGGCAGTCCATGGATCTACACTCAGATCAATCATAAACACTTCCTGTACCCATGAAAACTTTCCTACTATGCCCAGATACCATTATAAGCTGTGAGAAACTATAAACATTTTTCTATAAAAGTCTGAAAAGTTCCTTTAAAGCGGGGTTTCTCCAACTTGGCATTATTGACATTTTGGGTTGGATAATTCTTTGCTGTGAGTGGCTGTCCTGTGCATTCTGGTATGTATAGCAGCATCCTGATCCTCTATCCATTAGGTATCAGTAGTATTTCCCCTTATTTATACAAACAAAAATGTCTCCAGACATTGTTAAATGTCCTTTGGGGGGCAGAATCGCCCCTGGTAGAGAACCACTGCCTTAAAAATTGAGTTAACCTGAAATAAATTATTTTAAGCTGAAAGACACTTATCTTCATTTAAAAAACTTTTTCTCCTCTTAGGAGATGGGTGGAGTTCATGGGGGAGGTTTGTTTGCAAATATGCAACAAAGGAAGCTCTGTTGTTTTTATAAAACACACTATTGAATGTTGATCTGCACCTCTTAATTTATCAATTTAAACATTATCTGAATTTTCAATTTTTTCTTTTCCTTCCAAACTTACTGCCTAAACACATTACACCCTTTACCCCCACCCCCATCTGTAACCCCAGTTGTCATGTCCACAGATTGTCTTTAAAGGATGAAAACCAATAAATAGTTTCAGTATTATGACTATGTAAATATTAATTAATGCTGGGCTGGGTAGTATGCCCAGATTATGATTTCTACAGATTATATTAAGCAGCCCTTGGGCCACCTGAAGAAACATGTCCATAATAACATCAAGGTCTAGTGGATTTTATTTTACTTATTTTATCAACTGCTCAAAATCTAGCCATTGAATTAAAAAAAAAATTGGATGTGACTTCCTGTTTTCTTGGTCTTTCTAACCACCCTTGTATGCCTTTATCATAGTTTCCCCTCCCCCTCAACTCTTCAGCATATTGCGTTTTATATTGTGTTCCCTATTTTTCTGGAGTTGCCTCTACTTCTGCCTCAGTTTGGACTTTTAAGTCTCTTCTGGGAACCTCCTTTTGCTGTACTCTTAAATTGAATCCATTTTATTTTAGATCTTTTTTTCCTAAATTTATTTGGTCTTTTTTCCTGGAGTTTTTGAGTAACTTCCTGAAAAAGTGTGTTTGAGTGGCAAACTTTCTGAATTATTCTATGTACAAGTTGTCGTCATTCTATTCTAATATTTGATAGCTTGGCTGGGCACAGTACTGTACATTGCGAGTAATTTTCCTTTAGAACTCAGAAAGCATTGCTTGGTTGTCTTCTAGCATCAAGGGATGCTGATTAGAAGCCATATGTCATCTAATTCACTGTGGGTTTTTTTTTTTTAAGATCTGTTTTTTTTTTTAAGATATTTATTTATTGAGGAGATAATGATAGAGCATGAGAGGGGGGAGAGTCAGATGGAGAAGCAGACTCCCTGCTGAGTAGGGAGCCAGCCCAATGTGGGACTTGATCCCGGGACTCCAGGATCATGACCTGAGCCGAAGGCAGTCGCTTAAACAGCTGAGCCACCCAGGCGCCCTAAGGTGATCTGTACTTTATTCTGTCTGAATAAAGTTTTTTTATTTTGTTTTGGTTATTTGTTCTAGGCACTCAGTTGTCCTTATTGTCTAAATGAGATTCTTCCAACTCGAGGAACTTCTCATCTATTATGTCTTTGATACCTTTCTTCCTTCACTTTGCCTATTTGCTCTTCAGTAAGTAGATATTCTCTCTTGGATTGATCCTTTTTGTCTCATTTTTACTTTCATATCTTGTGATTCTCTTTGCTCTGTGTTCAGGGGAATTTTTCCCCCCCTAGTTTTTTTTTGGCTGATTTTTTGGGGGCAGGTAATCTATGAATATTCTTGTTCTCTTTTTCTTTTCTTCCTATCATTCTCTTCTGTTTTAGTTGTAATACTGTCTTTAGTCTTAGAATATGTGAAATAGATTTTTGAAAGATACCTTGTGGGGATGCCTGAGTGGCTCAGTCGTTAAGCGTCTGCCTTCGGCTCAGGTCATGATCCCAGGGTCCTGGGATTGAGTCTCGCATCAGGCTCCCTGCTCAGCAGGAAGCCTGTTTCTCCCTCTGCCTGCTGCTCCCCCTGCTTGTGTGTGTGTGTATGTGTGCACGCACACGTGCTCGCTCTCTCTCTCTGACAGATAAATTCTTTAAAAAAAAAAAGGTATCTTGTGTTTCCTCAACTATTTTTCCACTCTGGTCACTTTCTGTGTTTGTTTTTGTAATTCTTACTTTTCATGATTAGTTTTCCTTATATGCCTCATGTTTCCTGGTTGTCCATTCATGTTTCAGAAAGAAGGACTAGGTCTCTGGTCTAGGTCTCCCCTCTCCCACCCTGTTCCTTGGACTGTTTTCCCTATTAGTTTTTCATTTGAATAGGAATTCTAGCCACAGCACTTAAGAGGCTAGACAGTAGGGCCTCTCTATTGGCAAACATTGTTTTAGGGTAAGAGCTAGCTTCCAGCTTGTGCGCCTTCTAAATGCCAGATGAAAAGGGTTTATTACTTTGCCAGCATCCCCACTTTAGTCTTCTAGTCTTTCATTTATCTTAGAAGCAGAGTATCTTTTTGGCTGGGGTTAAATGTCAGTTGTTTACAGGCTGCTTGGAGATGGAGATGGGGGATGGGCAATGTAGTTGTTCCTTACACAGTCAAGTAATATTTAATTCTATTTTTGGCCCTACTATTTTCACCCTTTGCTGTATCATTTAGTTTGCAATCATGCCTCTCAGGGGTCCTGCCAGACATATGGGTTCCCACCTTTTTGCATCTCTTATAGGGTATAACAAGGGTGGCGTTTTCTCTGCTTGTTATATCTATCTATCTATCTACACACATACACATACACACATTCTACCCCTATCTCCAGTTTTAAATTTATTTGCTCTTATGGTTTTTTTTTTTCCTGTATGAATTGTTTTTATTTCAGTGGGATAGTTGGAGTAACTGGAGGGAAATTTTATATTTAGTCCACCATTTTTTATTAGAGTCCTTTTCTAGCAGAAGGTATATAGAACTATTGAACTATTTTTTTTAATTTTTAATTTTTTTGAGCTTTTTTTTAAAGGTAGGTGTATTCAGAGGAATTATCATGATACTGTTAAAATACAGTGGTGTTCCTTAACTATTGATTTATATAGGTGTTTATATCTTTATGTCAGGTGGTCCTAAAACTTGTACTCTTTTTGAATTCTTGTTTGCCTCTCAGTTTTTCTGATTCCTTTTCTGTTGTCATCTACCCCAGTTTGCACATGTCATTATGAGTCTCTTGCCATTTCTGCTTTGCTACTTGGAAACTGAAAAGGACCATTTAGAATTGTGCACGAAATAGTGACTTTGCTGCAGAGAATGGTCTGTTAGCTTTATCACATGGCTGTTGTGATATTTTGATTATTGAGATAGCTTTACTTATTTTTGGTTTCTTGACCGTGTCCAGATGAGTGAGGTGTTATTCTTTATGTACTTCTCTGCCTTAATTGTTATAGCTACTTTGGTTCAGTAGTTATTGATATTTTTCTCTATTTTCCTTTTATTCTACCTTATAATCTCTGATACTTTGTGTTGAATTTAAATTGCCTAGCTAGTTCATCGAAGGCCTTAGTTTTCATCTCCTCCTTTCATTTTATATTCATAAAAATTTCCCAGCATTCTTACAAAATTTCTTTAACCTGTTCTCTTTTTTATTTCCCATTCTCCTTTTCTGAATCTTTAGGTACCACATTGATTGTAAATTATCCTGGGCAAATAAATTTAAATTCATCTGTTTCTTTCCCCTCTCCTCTGTGGTAATTGCTGCATTTCCCCATTAATCTTTTTAAGTCTTCTCTCATGAGACTTCGTAATTCTTTCTTCTATAGCTCTGGTTTCTACTGCTGGGACATGTGTCTATGATTAGAGTCATAACTGTACTGCAATCAGAAGTTTTTACAATCCAGATTTAAGAAATGCTGATTACTTTGCAGTTGAAATCCTGTCAGAAGGGTTGTGATTCGGAAGGCTTGTTAAACCCCCAGAGTTGGCCTGATTATATAAGATATTATAGGACTTTCATAGTAAATACTGAATTGAAATTCAAAGTAGCTTAGAAAAATAAATCAGCTCTTGTGTAGTTTCTTTATTTGCCTAATATAGAGGAATTCAGTGTTGCAAGTATTCCCTAATGAGGTGGGTATCTATTTACTGATTATTTTGTGAACTTCTTTTATATTCTGTGAAACTCTTTATTTTTAGAATTCAGAGATTAGATTAGGTAGCAGTTGCTTTACCTTAGGTCTCTTGCTTTACCTTTTTCACATATCCCTAACATTATTCCTTTCAGATATCTGTTGTCATGATTAATTTCCTTTTTTTTTTTAAGATTTTATTTATTTATTTGAGAGAGAGAGAAAGAGAGAGAGAGAGAGAGAGCACATGAGAGGGGGAAGAGTCAGAGGGAGAAGCAGAGTCCCCGCTGAGCAGGGAGCCTGATGCGGGACTCGATCCTGGGACTCCAGGATCATGACCTGAGCCGAAGGCGGTCTCTTAACCAACTGAGCCACCCAGGCGCCCTAATTAATTTCCTTCTTGATTGGCTCATTACAGTATCCTTTATAATTTTGATTATGTTTATAGTTTTGATATTTTTTCTTGCTCTTCCTGAAATTTTAAAGTATGATCTTTAGCATTATATAGATAATATTTGACTATTTTCAAAGGTTTGGTTGTTTGCGAAATTATGGTTTTTATATCTTCATTTTCCCAAGAATTTATTATTACGATGTAGGAATTAAAAAAAAATACTTTGTCGTTAGTGACAAAAAATTCCTCAGGAAAAATACTCATTTAAAAGGTTGATGACTTGGGCGCCTGGATGGCTCAGTTGGTTAAGCAACTGCCTTCGGCTCAGGTCATGGTCCTGGAGTCCCGGGATCGAGTCCCGCATCGGGCTCCCTGCTCAGCGGGGAGTCTCCTTCTCCCTCTGACTCTCTTCCCTCTCGTGCTCTCTATCTCTCATTCTCTTTCTCTCAAATAAATAATAAAATAAAATATTTTAAAAAATAAAATAAAAGGTTGATGACTTAACATATTTAGTATTTTAACGAGTAAGGTTTCATTTCTTTCGTTATCTTAATTCATGATAGTAGTAATTAGCCTCTTCAAACTCAAAAGTTGAAATTAGTGATACATTTTGTGGCTCTGAGGCAAATTATGATTTCAATTAAATTCAGAATACATGTTTTTTTTAGAATTCTCAACTTTTTCATTGTCATATTAATCAGTTTTTTTTTTGGAACAGGATTTCAATATGAGAGTTATCTCCATAGTTTTGCATTTTTGGTAGTCATTCTTAAAGTATTAAAAATTGTGTTGGTTCTCTTAGATCCTTTTTGAATTGGCATGCAGAAGTGTAATTATGTGTCTTGTTTACTTACATGATAAATTAAAGATGATGAGTACTTTGGTTGTGGTAATTTATACTTAGAATTAAAAACCCAGAAGCATCTAGGCCAGAGTTAGGCACTCAGATACTCATTTTTCTTTCATGTCCAAGATAGAAAGCCATTATTAGTCTGTATCAAAATATGAAGAAACTGTTTTTGAGATTGAATAAGAAAGTCAATAATAACATTTTTTGAGATTGTCTTGAATTAATTTTAGATCTTGCATTTTAAGCTTTGATCCTTGATAAAGAACTCTTAGCTTAAGTATGGGCATTAATTTTACTTTTAGGAAACTAGATAACTCTTTGGTTTATTATAAGCGGTTACCATACTTAAAAAATGAGAAACACATTTATTTTTTCCTGGTATCTTGATTTAAGACAAGGTTCATACTTTCCTTAGAAAAGAACCTTTCAAGAAAACTGACAATTTTTGCATATTCAGGTAGTTTTAGCTGTAATTTAAAATACCTAACTTTAAGAAAAAAGACTTAAAATCCAAGAGAGACATTTAATATATAGGACTAAATTATTAATATTTGATTGTCAGTATCGTATTTGTAAGCACTGCCCTTAAGTGGTCTTGATTTATTACTGTCTCAGAAACCATCTTTGAGACCCTCTGTCACAGGCTTGGGCAACATAACATTACAAACACCAACTGATGTAGTAAACAGATGCACTGGGAGAATAAGAAACCTGCCAAAAGTATTGTCTTTCCTACTAAGTAACTGTATGACCTTGGCAAACCACTTAGTCTTGTAGGTCTTCGTAAAATGGAGGGCTTGGAGCAGATAGCCTTTTAGGTTCTTATGAGGATTCTTTGAAGATGTCAGGGGATAGAATTCTAATCAGACAATATACTATGTAATATCCTTATAATAGCTCTGAAATAGATGGTATTATTACCATTTTACTGATGGTATTATTCATGTACAGACTCCATGTTCAAATAGCATGCTCAGTCACATAGCTACTAAGCGGCCAAGTAAGAAGTTGAACCTTGGCCTGTCTCATTTTATATTCATATTCTGTTTAGTATGCCATATTACCTCTGCAAGCCATGTTATAGTAGACCACCAGATTTTATTCCTAAAACTTGTTTCATTTCTTAATCTTTTAGTTTATAGTAAATGTGCTTATGCTTTACTGCATCTGTTTTTTAGGAAAGCCAGAAGTCATGGATCAGGCCTATCCATGAATTGTGCCCAAAGCGGAAATGGGACCAATTTTTAAGTAAATATAGTAGAACTTACTTGTCTAAGAGATGATCGGTGTGTTCAAAGTTATCTTGAATTTATTTCAACAATGTCACTGTTGTTCAAAAACACTTTTGGAACTATTCTTTCTGTATTTCCTTAGTTTCCTCAGCGTCATTCTTTTTTTTTTTTGAGAGGCCGGGCGGGGGGGAGGGAGAATCTGAAGCAGGCTCCATTCCCAGCGCAGAGCCCAGTATGGGGCTTGATCTCACAACCCTGAGATCATGACCGTAGTGGAAATCAAAGAGTTGGATGCTTAACTGACCAAGCCACCCAGGTGCTCCCTTATTCTTTTAACCTACATTCTGTGGTGGCAAATGACATCTTTTGAGAATGGATTTGATCTGTGGAAAAAATGGGAAGTTACTCTGAACCAAATCTCAAACATAAAATTAGGGTTCAAAATGAGGAATGCCATTTTTAGTTAAAAATAAGCAGACCAAAGGGGTGAAACCTATTATCCTAATGTCACTTGTAAGGTAGTTAAGGAAGTGATTAGAAAAGAGCAGTCCCAAAATTGTTTTATGTGGTGACAACTTGAAATACCCTATAAAAATGATTACTCTGAATGGAGTTTAACCTTTATTTCGTTATAAATTCTACCGTATTAAAGTTACATCTTAAGATGTATCTGTTCTGTTTGCCACTTAGGTTAGTGCTATGCTGACTTAGCATGCACTTTAGAGAAGAGGAGTTGATGAATGAATTACAGACAGCAGATACTCTTTCCATTTTAAAGGAGATGAGAATCTATAGAACATTTATTTGCACAGTAATTTAATTCTTGGTTATATTAGTATTATGTAATTTGTGGTTATCCACATACGGGATTAATTCTAGACAGATACCCCATCCCACTTCCTGGCATGAACTAACACTACTTCTTTTGCTAAGCCTGAATGTACTCTGATGCAAATTTACATGTAAATTAATTTTTATGCAAAAATTATCTTAGGCTGCCTTGTATACTTATATATTAGTGAATAGCTTTTAGATTTTAGTACTTTATTAGTGCAGTTAATAAACAGTAATCTATGTATCTGGCTGCACAGGAACTTGTGATAGGAAGATTTAATTTTACCTTTTGAAGGTATTATTTTTCTTGATTTTAAACTTCCAGATAGTGGAGTTTAATGAAGCTTTCTCATTTGTAGGTATTAGAGGATAGTAAAAAAAAAAATCTTCTAATCCCTTTTAAATAATACTTTTCCTTTTGGGGTTTCAAAATAATTTGATGTTATAAGACCATTAATTCAACAGATATTTGAGTGCAGGTCACTATGCAAGGGGCTAAAAATTCAGTGGGAACTAGATAGACCTGTGACCTCTTTGAGCATGTATGTGTGGGAAGGTGTGGAGGTATGTGTGGGAAGGTGTGGAATAGATAATAAACCACTAATTGCACAATTCACTGTGTAATTACCTTATGGAGGGTGCTAAGAGCAAGAAATAAGAATTTGCTGACCTAGTGGGGGAGGGGAGCCAAGGAAGGTGACTTGAGCTGAAGCAAAAAAGAATATTTCTGGCAGAACATCTTGTTTAAATATCCTGGAACAGCAAGGAACTTGGCTTTTGCTAGGAACTGAAAGAGTTCACTGTGGCTGGAGTGTTAAAAAAAAAAAATAGGAATGATAATAGTGTGGTGCAGTAGGCAGAGGTTGGGTCATGTAGGGTTTGATAGATCATATTAAGGATTTTGATTTTTGTCTCAAGATCCCTTGGAAACTATTAGAATATTTTATTTTATTTTTTTTATTTTTTTTTTAAAGATTTTATTTATTTATTTGAGAGAGAGAGAATGAGAGATAGAGAGCACGAGAGGGAAGAGGGTCAGAGGGAGAAGCAGACTCCCTGCTGAGCAGGGAGCCCGATGTGGGACTCGATCCCGGGACTCCAGGATCATGGCCTGAGCCGAAGGCAGTCGCCCAACCAACTGAGCCACCCAGGCGCCCTAGAATATTTTAAACAAAGATCATGAAATGATCAGGATTAGAATATCACTCTGGATGTGTGTAAAGAATGGTTTGGAGGCAGCCAGGGTAGATGCTGGGAGACCCATTAGGTTGTGTTGAAATTAAGGTATCTGTAATTTATCTGAGGGAGAATCATGTAGACCAGTGGTTCTCAAAGTGTGTCACCTGGGAACTAATTAGAAATGCAGATTCTTAGGTTTCTGCTCAGACTCACTGAATCAAAAATTTTGGAGGTGGGGCTCAGAAATCTGTTTTTTTGAGCAAGCCCTCTAGATGGTTCTGATGCATCCTAAAAGTGTTTGAACTTCTGCAGGTCATTAGATACGTGGCTTTGAATGTAGGAGAAAGTTTTAGGCTGGTAATACGGATAGGGAGCAACTGCATGGAAGTGGTAGTTGAAGGTGAGGGAGAAAGAAGAGGCTCCAGTAGAATGAAACCCTGAGACACTAGTCCCGGACAGAGTGAAGGGAGCTGGTGAAAACCAAAAAAGGATTGGTGAAGGGGACTAGAGGGTGAGGAGAGTCTTTGAATAAGGGTGTGGCAAATTAAGCATTAAATTTGTTAATAAATGATCTTTGTGTAATTGTAGTGGAATTACAAGGGTGGGCACCAGTGTCAACAGGTTGAAAAAGAAATGGGGCGCCTGGGTGGCTCCATGGTTAGGCATCTGCCTTCGGCTCAGGTCATGACCTCGGGGTCCTGGGATCGAGCCCCTCATCGGGCTCCCTGCTCCGCGGGGAGCCTGCTTCTCCCTCTCCCACTCCCCCTGCTTGTGTTCCCTCTCTCCCTGTGCCTCTCTGTCTGTCAAATAAATAAATTAAAAATCTTAAAAAAAAAACGGGGAGAGGAGTGAAGGAAATATAATTTACTCATTTAAGACATCCCTTACTCTTTGTTTTTTTTTTTTTTTTTTTTAAAGATTTTATTTATTTATTGGACAGAGAGAGAGGGAACAGAAGCAGCGGGAGGAGATGGAGAAGCAGGCTTCCCGCTGAGCAGGGAGCCCGATGTGGGGCTCGATCCCAGGACCCTGGGATCATGACCTGAGCCGAAGGCAGACACTTAACGACTGAGCCACCCAGGTGTCCCAACATCCCTTACTCTTTGGACAGATATTTAATATTCCATAATTATGGGAAATATAAATAACTTTGAGGGACACCATAAATAACCTTGAGGGACAGCATAAGAGTCTGTGGATAACTCTATAATAAAATATCATTGTTTGGACTTCCTGATTCTGAAACTCATAATTTACGTAGAGGAATGAGCTCAAGCTTATCATTGTGCTTACCATCTTGTGAGGAATACCATAGTAAAATAATAAACTATGTGGGGGGTGTGGGGGTAGGGGGGAGGATGTTTAGCCTATCAAGAATAATGTTTTTTAACATTAAAAACACTTTAGCAATATGCATTTATATAAAAATTTTTAAATTACAAATACTCTTACTCATTACAAATACATTTTTTATTACTACTGTGTATCTAAAGGAAAATGTCTTTACATGAATTTTATACTTCAGTCTTTTACTTAAATTACCTTAACTTGTTAGAATTATTCTAACATATTAATGTTATGCTATTCTTAAGGGAAGACCCCATTTATTTATTTACTTTTTAAAGATTTTATTTATTTGACAGAGAGAACACAAGCAGAGGGAGAGTGAGGGAGAAGCAGGCTCCCTGCTGAGCAAGGAGCCTGATGTGGGACTTGATCCCAGGACCCTGGGATCATGACCCGGGCCAAAGGCAGCCGCTTAACTGACTGAGCCACCCAGGCGTCCCTATTTTTTTTTGAAGATTTTATTTATTTGACAGAGACACAGCGAGAGAGGGAACACAAGCAGGGGGAAGTGGGAGAGGGAGAAGCAGACTTCCAGCGGAGCAGGGAGCCCGACGCAGGGCTTGATTCCAGGACCCTGGGATCATGACCTGAGCCAAAGGCAGACGCTTAATGACTGAGCCACCCAGGCGCCCCAAGGGAAGACCACATTTAATATGAAGACAAATTAAGATAATTTGAAGGTGAACCCCAATTGCATGGTAATATATGCACACACACTAACACACAGGAGTGGGGTGGAGGAGAGACAGGGAGAGAGGGAGATATTGAGACTTAAAGCATTTCAAGATGCATTTTCTTTTCAGGGTAAATTATGTATTTCTAAATTTTTTATTTTTAAAATTTTAGGTAGGCTCCATGCCCAACCCAACTCAAAATCCCAAGATCAGGAGTCGCATGCTCAACCAACTGAGCCCGCCAGGTGCTCTGAATTTTTTTTAAGTAAAAATTAGGTTATTGTGTCAACATGTGTTGACTGTAAAATTCAGCAGCTACAGAAACTCATAAAGTTAGTTTCTGCTGCTACTAGACCACACTTTATGTTCAAAATAGCCCATTTATTAGCAGTTTGGTATTATTCTTCTAGATAGTCTTCTTACTCCCTACTCCCTGTGCCCTGTCTGTATGGATACTTGTATGTTTAATTCTTCAAAAAAGAAAAAAGAACTAGTATTATACTGTTTTGCAGGTTTTTTTGTTTTGTTTTACCAATCAGTACATCTTTAAGAGGCTAAATCCTAATAATTCCTTCCATTGACTTTATATTTTGTTCTTAGAACATTAATCTGGGACTTACTAGCCCTTCTGTTTTTTAGTTTCTTCATCTGTAAAATTTAGAGATGGCGAGTGGTTGACTTGAAGGTTTCTAATAGCTCTAAAATTTGTTTAGGAATGCTAGGATTTCAAAGGGCAGACATTTCCTTCAATTTTATATGAAAAGTGATTATCTTAACCCACTTGGGAACACCTCATGGGAGAAGTTCTTGCCAAGTTAAAAATACAGTAGTTTGGGGAGGAAGCACATTAGAAACAAGATTCAAAAAAATAATGTCCCATCATTTACTAGTGTACTCACTTAGTAGGCATACCTAATGCTTTTAGGGTAGTGCTGACCAAAACAAAACAGAAACAAAAAGACTTTCTCAGAACTCATTAAGTTTTTGCACTAAAAATTTATATCACTTTTTTGGGGGTGTGGGATATAGGTGGGTCGGGGTTTGGTTGTACCTACTGAGTGCTAATGGCAGATGAGCCCATTGGGCCTGCTCAATGCTTTTTTCTCCACATCAGATGGGTGATGTGCCGAGGTGGTAACAAGGTTTGAGGGAGGCACATGTCACACAACGGAGTGAACACCCAATCATCATGCTTACTGCACAGCATTTTTTAAGGAATCGTGTCACCTTCTCACGTAAGTATCTTATAAAAGCCAGGGTACTAGGAGTAGGAGTCATTGGTATGAGGCTAGGAGCTGTATTAAGTTTTTAGGAAACCACTTGAGAAGGCAAAGAAGTCTTAGTTTAAAGAATTTTTTTTTTTTTTTTAAGATTTTCTTTGTCAGAGCACGCACAAGCAGGGGGAGCTGCAGGCAGAGGGAGAAGCAGGCTCGCTGCTGAGCAAAGAGCCCAATGTGGGACTTGATCCCAGGACCATGACCTGAGCCGAAGGCAGACGCTTAACTGACTGAGCCACCTAGGTGCCCCCCCCCCGCTTTTTTTTTTTAAGATTTATTTATTTTAAAGGGGGTGTGGAGGGGCAGAGGGAGAGAATCTCCTGCATACTCTCCGCTGAGCGCGGAGCTTGACATAGGGCTCCATTCCATGCCCTGAACCAAAACCAAGAGTTGGATGCTCAACCACCTGAGCCACCCAGGTGCCCCTTGGTTTAAAGAATTTTTGAGTGAAGATGTTCAGCTCTTCAATTAGCATTGTTACGTTCTTTTTATTAATATTATGTTGATTAAAGGATAGTTTTTGTTTTTCTGCTCTCAGTGTCTTAAGTTGCTGATTTTATTTCCTTTTAATTTTTACCTGTTTTTAGCTGTTTTCATCTTTTTTGTCCATAGTGTGTTTGTCCACTAACATTTTATGTACTCTTATTTCTAATCTTTAGTTTTTATTTTTCTAATATTTTCTGTTCACTTTTATGTATTTTAAATATCTCCGCCCTTTTCATTTGATTTTTTGCTTAAATTCTTTTTTAAAATTTAGGGTTTGTTTTTTTTTTTCTCAAATAGGATTTTAGTAAGTCAAAGCCACAAAAAGGTATGAAGAAGAATCATTGAGAAAACTAGTGACTCCAACAATAGCTTGTCCGGGGAGAGCTTTAATTTAAATTTACTTTTTATTGTGTGTATTCTTTTTTCTTTTTCTTTTTTTTTTTTTTTAAGATTTTATTTATTTGAGAGAGAGAGAATGAGAGACAGAGAGCACAAGAGGGAAGAGGGTCAGAGGGAGAAGCACACTCCCCGCTGAGCAGGGAGCGGATATGGGACTCGATCCCGGGACTCCAGGATCATGACCTGAGCCAAAGGCAGTCGCTTAACCAACTGAGCCACCCAGGCGCCCTGTGTGTATTCTTTTTTCTATGTAGCTGGCTGTTGGGTGGCATGTTTCTAAGCTGAATAACCAAAAAGATACTTACACCCTCAGCAAGAGAATCAGGCTACTTTTATTCCCCTTCCAATTACTTAATAGGAGCTCTTAGGGCTTTTTATAAGAGACTTTATTTTTTTAAATTTTGAACCTCTTCCTCAAATCTTTAATCTGAGTAATGCAGATGCACCATGGGCAAATTTCCCATCTCTACATAAAATGTTTATTTACAGTGATTTAGCCTTTGAAGTACACTTAAAGGGACTGTTCTCATGTTGATTGTTATCCCTTTAGTCATTTTGAAGGAGGTTGATTTAAAAAGTTTCACAATCCTCATTTTAAAAAATTTTTAGCAGTATCAGCCTCCTAAAATCTTTCAACAAAAAACAAAAACAGAAAAACAATGGCAGGTCTTTTTTTTTTTAATATTTTTATTTATTAGAGAGAATGAAAGAGAGAGCATGACAGCAGGGTGAGGGGCAGAGGGAGAAGCAGGCTTAACCAACTAAACTACCCAGGCATCCCAAACAGTGGCAGGTCTTAACTAATATTTTATTGCTAATCTTGCTGTTAAAAACTTTTTTTAAAATTTATGTTTCTTAAAATAGTAACTTCCTTTTTTTAGTGTATATAGACAGGAAATACTTTAAAAGGTATTTTACAGTATAAAAATACAATCATCAAAGGAGATTTTAAAGGGAAAATCATGATTCTGGATGGTATAGCACATTAATAATTTTTTATGCATTCATAATTATTTCAGGTATTACATTGATGTATATATCATGTGGGCCCAAGAAAGCAAAAGTAGGTAAGGTCATTCTTTAGTCTCTACATGTTCTACTTTGAGCCAAGGCCTCTAACTGGATATTGGTTTGTGTAAATGGTGCAGATGAAACCTTGTGTTAGCTGTCTGTCACTGGATTACGTCCTTTCTCAACAAGAGACTTGAGTTAATTTAGTCTTGTAGCTTTGTTGTCCTCACCATAACTATATTGCTGCTGCTCTATTTAAAGGTCAGTATTATTGCCCTTTAATATTTCCTTTTTCATTGTGCATCTCGTTCTGTCTACATGTCTGTACATTTCTCTCATTCTGGGAACTAAGTTAGCCTAAGTTCTTACTAGTGTTCTTAGCTGTCTCCTCCCAGAATTAAAACACTGAAATGACATTAACTGTTTTATGTATAAATTATAGAAAGGAGTTACTCTGCTGAATATGTAAAATCTTAGTAAGGATTTAAGTTAGTTTGAATGCTAACCCTGCATTCTTTTTATTAAACACGTTTAAATGCATACATGTAATAACATTTTGAAATTATATAAGTGCTCAAGAATCCTGATCTTGGTCACTTCAGGTCTCTTGGAATAGAACTCTAGCATTCTGACGTTGAGTAGCATGCCATGAGATAATTTTTGTTGTAGCTGGTTAGTTCTTTTGAGGAGATTTTTTATATCTTGTTTTTCAGAGTGATCACTTAAAGATTTTAGATTCTGGAAAGTGTAGCTTTCATAATTTTAGGAGTGCAATGACAGCTGCCCAGCAAGGCCATATGTTGCTTCGCTGTAATTATATTTTAATAATTATTTTTTCTTTAGGGAAAGAACTATGGCTAACTTCCAAGATACTGAAGCTGATGATTGTACCCATTCATATTTTTTCAACAGAAAGACAGAACTTTTTCTTTTTTCTTGCTTTAAATAGTTAAATTTATTTTTCTTGTGAAGTTGAGATTATGTTGTGTCATAGCATCAACTGGATGAAGTTACTATTCTGGATCCTACTGTAAAATTTAAATGAATATTTATGTCAGATGGGAAGACTGCCCTGCTGTTTTCGTTATTCCCGTATATGGACTCACTGCCACAGGCATGCTGATTTTTCCAGCTCCTGCATGCCACTTGCTCCTTGCCACCTCCCGTTTTTCTGCATATTACCGTTCCCTCCACCGGCAATGCCCTCCTTCCTTTTCATCCATTTCCTTTTCTCCTTTTAAAATTGGCATCTAAACTTATTTCCTCTAAAGGTTCTTTCATGATTTACTCCATGTAACTGTTACTTATTTTCTTGGTTTTGCTTTAACACTTAACATGGATAAATACAAAGTCAACCAATCTGAGCTGTGTTTCTGTGATGTACCAGGTACAGTGTTAACTATCTCATTTAATTTTCATAGCTATCCTGTGAGTTATGCTCACTTTACATTGAAATTAAATAAATTCTGTTACATTCCTCGTTTTAGCTGTGCTAGAATTTGAGCTTCTCCTATCATTTAAAAAATTGCTTTTTACAGTATCATTCTGCCTTATCTATTTGTGTAGTCTTTCCTTTCTTGCTCTCTATCACTTAACGTACCAACAGCACTTAAAAGAAAAAACCCAAACCAAACACTATTTTGATATAATTTGCACAGAATAAAATGCACCCATTTTATGTATATAATGTGATGCATTTTGACAAATGCATACGCCCATGTAACTGTCACTACCATCAAGATACAGAATGTTTTCATCAGTCCCCAAAATCCCTTGTGCCCTTTTCCCACTTAATAGTTCCCCTTCTCCACTCTCCCCACTTTCCCAGCTCTTCTTCAGGCAGCAACTGATTTGAGTTCTATCCACTACACATTGTTTTTTGTCTGTTCTAGAATTTCATGTAAATGAAATCATAGAATATGTACTTTTGTGAGGCTTCTTTTGCTTAGCATGTTTTTGAGATTGTTCCTTTTTATTGCTGGATAGTATTCCATTGTGTGAATGTACTACAGTTTGTTCATTCACCTATTGGTAGATATTTGACTTGGCTATTACAAATAAAAATGCTATGAGGGACACCTGGGTGGCTCAGTTGGTTAAGCGTCTGCCTTCAGCTCAGGTCATGATCCCAGAGTCCTGGGATTGAGTCCTGCATCAGGATTCCTGCTCAGTGGGGAGCCTGCTTCTCCTTAACCACCCTCCCCCCCACAGCCACCCCTCCGTTCCCCGGTTGTGCACTTGCTTGCTCTCTCACTGTCCCTCTCTATCTCTCTCAAATAAAATCTTTAAAAAAAAACTGCTATGAAAAATCCATGTGCAAGTCTTTGAGCAGACATATTTCCATTTCTCTTGGGTAAATACCTAGGAATGGTTCTACTGTTTTCCATTTCCACCAACAGTATATGAGAGTTCCAGTTGTTCCTCCTCCTTGTCAACAGTTTAAAACATTTTGGTGTTTCTAGTGGTTGTGTAGTAGTATCTCACTGTGGTTTTTCATTTTCATTTTACTGATGACCAGTAGGGTATTGAGCATCTTTTCACGGGTTTGTTGGTCATTTGTATTATTATTTATTGTTTAAATTTTTTTGTCTATTTAAAAACTTCTGCTTTTTCTTATTGACTTTTAAGAGTTCTTCATATGGTCTGGGTTCTAGTTCTTTGTCAAATGTATGTATTGTGTATGTTTTCTCCTAGTCTGTGGCTTACCTTTTCATTTTCTTAACTCTGTTTTTGAAGAGAAGCTTTTAATTTTCATGGAGTCTAGCATACCAGTTTTTTCTTTTATGGTTTGTGTTTTTTAGTCTCCTATGACACTTTTGCCTACCCCAAATTTGTGAAGATTTTCTCTATTTTATTCTAAAAGTTTTATATTGAAATACTAAAATTTTTTTTATAAAGATTTTATTTATTTGACGGAGATACACACAGCGAGAGAGGGAACACAAGCAGAGGGAGTGGGAGAGGGAGAAGCAGGCTTCTCACGGAGCAGGGAGCCTGATGCGGGGCATGATCCCAGGACCCTGGGATCATGACTTGAGCCGAAGGCAGACGCTTAACGACTGAGCCACCCAGGCGTCCCTATATTGAAATATTTATATTTACATTTATGTTAGCTTTTATATTTAGGTCTGTGATTTATTTTGAGTTAATTTTTGTGTTTAGTGTAAGTCAGGTTTTTTTTTTTCTCTCTTTTAATGAGGTTTTTATTTAAAATATTTTCCTTTTTATTGGGTTTCCTTGGCACTTCTGTTGCAAATTAATTGACCGTGGATGTGTGGTCCATTTCTGGACATTCTGTTCTCTTCCACTGGTATATTATGGTATGCCAATATCACACTCTTGCTTTATTTTTATAAATTTTGGAGGTAGTATAAATCCCTTACCCAAAATCATTTTGAAAATAGAAAAAAAGTCCTTGCATAATTTACTCTCTTGCCATCACTGCTTGTGTTTGTGTATATGGTGATTTTTGTTTTCATTTACTTGTTTTTGTTTATGTTTTCACAATGTTGCCACCAACAGGGTTTTGTGCTTGATATTTTCCAGGGCAGATATTGTTTGTATTAAGGAAGATGCTAAGTACTTTCAGCTGGTGAGAAGGAATTAGACAGCAGTTGATGTTCTTTCCCTCAAAATCATTGGTAGTAAGCAACACTAGGTTTCAATGGTATATCTATATGATTTTGGAAAAGATCAGTAAATAGGGTCTGCAGAAGCAGAAGTATGTGCCAGAAGCCAAGTGTTTAATTACCAAATCTGAAATTGGTTGGGAAATGAAATTGCAACACTTTTCAGTTACTTTAAAATCATGTTTCTTTTTTTCCCCTCTCCTGTCTCTCTTTAGAAGAAACATCTTAGCTTTGCTTAAAGCAGTCTTTCCCTGTGAATATTTGAGAAACACTAATGGCAATTGCCAAAACTAAAGGGTGTCTAAGTGGGAACATGTTGAAGAAAAATGTTAGATACAGATTGCATATAATTTAGTTTAACTACGTGTAAATGGAAGTAAAAAAATGAATACTATTTGTGGTTTCAAAATAGTGCCCAGATGCTTTCATTTTTCTTCTTAAACTGCCTTACTTTAGAATAAAAGTAATAGAAATGAGAAATGTAACATACTCAGTTTTGTATTGATTTTTATTTATTAGTGTTGTTTCCTTTCTCTCTCTCTTTTTTTTTTTTTTTGGTTCTTCCAGAGTTTTTTTTGCCCTCCTCCCTTTTTTTGTCCTTGGGGATTTTATCTTCTGTTTATTCTGTATCCTTTTTCTTTACTTCTCACATATTGGAAATGTTGATAAGTCTTGATTATGCATTTTAATTAACTTGTTCTTGTGAGTAATAACTCCTAGGCTATAGTAGAAATATGTGTGTATTTTTTTCTTCCTATGGAAATCACATTTATCATTTGAAAGATGTTTCTAAGCTTTGCACTTGACACAAACTTAGAATTTTAGAAACCAGGTAGGTGATGAGATAGAGGTGGAGTTATAGCTTCCCCCTTTTTTTAGTTGTTGGGATGGGTTGATTATGGTCTAGGGCCTTAGAAAGATTGGTCATACACTTTGTTCCTGTTATTTACTTAAGAAAGACTGCATAGATTATAAGATCAGTCAGACAAATGGAACTGTCAGCTGCTCAAATAGATATTTTTAGATATGTTTCTCCTCTTAATACTAATCATGCAGTTGACCACAAATCCTGCGTTCGATAGGGGATGATAAAATAAGATGTAAGAGCTCCACAGGAGGCATTTTGGATAGTAAGACCAAACTAAAATTGAGATAGAGGTCACATTTCTGATTAAACACAGTTTTTTTCTCCTTATCATTCTGGTCTTGATGATGTTTATATGATAGATTTTACTAATGGAATTAAAACACCTAGCTAGAAACAAATAAGTGAATATTATGCTATTGTTGCTTTTTTTTCCTTATAGCATATATGGTGTTTTATGTTTCAGGTCTCACATTTCACTTTTGTGGGTTCGTTTGAAGTTAACCTTGACTTTGTTATTCAAGGCTTGCTTATTTTAGTTGCACATGTCTGAAATATTTTCATTTAGGGTTCTTTGGTTCAAGCAGTAGGAAACTCTTGCTAACTTAATATACCAGAATGATAAGCTCATTTTCTTGAAGTAAAAGTTGAAAAACCAAGTTTTGGAAAGAACAGACAGGAGCTCCAGGGATCTAGAAAGCAGGAAGGATCTAGAGAGGGAAGCAGTGGATGGTCTTTGTGGAGCCTCCGTTAAGCTAGGTAGTTCTCTAATTGTTTTTCCATTCATGTGATCACTCTGCTCATGAGTCAGATGTCTCAGAGAGTGAGTCAGATAGGGACTGATTGATTTCGTTTGGGTTTATTGCTCACTCTTTGCTAGGAGAGAGCAGGGTACCAAGCAAGACTGCATATATTGGAGGAGGGTTGCTTTCTTTAAGAGAAGATCAAGGTACATGTTACTACAGGAAGGGAAAGTGAATGTGTACAGGTTAAAAAAATCCATTATTGCTATAGTTTCTAGGGTGACATAATATTTCTTTAATCTTACAATGCCGTATTAACATTTCTTGGCTGAACCCAAACCTTTCAGCCTTTATAGATTTGCCATGATCATTTATTAAATGCCCATGAAGACTGCTCTGCATTATACTTCAGTTGTTTTTTCTCTCTTTTGTTCATACCCTTAAGTGACTGAATGATTTAAACCATGTAGTCTTAATTACTTGTGAAGAAAGTTTTTCTTTGTTTCCATTACTCAATTAATGAATTTTTTTTTCGGTGCTTGCTATGTGCCAGGTACAAGAAGCTGAGGTTTCAAAAATAAATAAGAGCGGGCGCCTGGGTGGCTCAGTTGGTTAAGCGACTGCCTTCGGCTCGGGTCATGATCCTGGAGTCCCGGGATCGAGTCCTACATCGGGCTTCCTGCTCAGCGGGGAGTCTGCTTCTCCCTCTGACCCTCTTCCCTCTCGTGCTTTCTATCTCTCATTCTCTCTCTCTCTCTCAAATAATAAAATCTTTAAAAAAAAAATAAGAGCAAACATATCTTTTCCCCCCAGCCTTGAGATATAATTGACATACTACATTGTGTAAGTTTAAGGTATACAATATGATGATCTGATACCTGTATATGCTGCGGGATCTTTAACACAATTATGTGTTAAACACATCCCTAATCTCACGTAATTACCATTTTGTTGTGTTGTTGTAAGAACATTAAAGCTGTGCTGTCATAACGGCTTTCAAATATACAATACAGTATTGTCAATTTTAGTCACCATGCTGTACATTATATCCTTGGAATTTTTCATCTTATACCTGGAAGTTTGACACTTCAACCAACTTCTCATTTCCCCTACCCCTGAGGCCCCTGGCAACCACCGTTCTGCACTGTTTCTATGAGTTCAATGTTTTTAGTTTCCACATATAATTGAGGTCATATAGTTATTTGTCTTTCTCTGTCTGATTTAATTTCACTTAGCATAATGTCCTCAAGGTCCATCCATGTTGTTGCAAATGGCAGGATTTCCTTTTCTTAATGGCTGAATAATTTTATAAATAAAATTTCCATGTTTTGACTGTTGTGAATAATGCTGCATGAACATGGGAGCAATGCTGCAGTGAACATGGGATGTCTCTTCAAGATAATGATTTTGTTTCCTTCAGATAAATACTGAGTAATGGCATTGCTGCATCGTATGGTCGTCCTATTTTTAACTTTCTGAGGAATCTCCATACTGTTTTCCACAGTGGCTGTACCAATTTAAATTCCTGGCAACAGTGCACTGGGGTTCCCTTTTGTCCATATCCTCCCATCTCTTGTTATCTCTTGTTTTTTTGATAATAGTCATTCTGACAGGTGCAAGATGATACATCATTGTGGTTTTGATTTGCATTTCCTCTATGATTAGTGATGTTGAGCACCTTTACATGTAGTTGTTGGTCATTTGTATGTCTTTAGAAAAATGTCTATTCAAGTCCTCTGCCCATATTTAAATCAGATTTTTTTTTTTTTGCTATCAAGTTGTATGAGTTCCTTATGTATTTTGGATATTAATCCTTTATCAAACATATGGTTCACAAATACTTTCTCACATTTCGTAGACTGCCTTTTCATATTCATTGTTTCTTTTGCTGTGCAGGAGCTTTTTAGTTTCATATAGTCCAGCCTTATACCTATAAAAATCAGGTATACCAGGGATGCCTGGGTGGCTCAGTTGGTTAAGTGTCTGCCTTCAGCTCAGGTCATGATCCCAGGGTCCTGGGATCAAGTCCCGCATGGGGCTCCTTGCTCAGCAAGAAGCCTGCTGCTTCCCTGCCTGCTGTTCCCCCTGCTTGTGCATGCTCTCTCTCTCTGTCAAATAAATAAATAAAATCTTTAAAAAAAAAATAAGGTATACCAGTGTATACCTTACTTTTGCTTTTGTTGCTTGTGTATTTGATACATAGCCAAAAAAAATCAATGCCAAGACTGATGTCAAGGAACTTTCTCCCTTTGTTTTTTTCTAGGAGTTATTTGGTTTCAGGTCTTATGTTTAAGTCCTTAATCCATTTTGAGTTGATTTCTGTGTATGGTGTAAGATAGGGATCCAGTTTCATTCTTTTGCATGTGACTTTCCAGTTTTCCCAACATTATTTACTGAAGGGACTATTCTTTCCCCACTATTTTTGGCTCCCTTGTCAAATATTAGTTGACCATATATGTGTGAGTTTATTACTGAGTTCTCTATTCTGTTCCATTGGTCTGTGTCTATTTTTATGCCAGGACCATATTGTTTTGATTATTATAGCTTTGTAATATAATTTGAAAAGAGGAATTGTGATGCCTCCAATTTTGTTCTTACTTCTGAAGATTGCTTTGTCTATTGGGCTCTTATAGTTTGATATGAATTTTAGGATTGTTTTTCTATTTTTGTGAAATGTGCCTTTGAAATAATGGTAGGGATTGCACTGAATCAGTGATGACTTTGGATAGTATGGCCATAAGACAATACTCTTCTGATTCATGAACATGGGATGTCTACATTTTTTGTGTCTTGTTTGATTTCTTTCCTTGGTGTCTTAAAGTGTTCAGTATTTAGATCTTTCACTTCCTTGGTTAAATTTATTCCTAAGTGGGGTGCCTGGCTGGCTCAGTCAGTAGAGCATGTGGCTCTTGATTTTGGGGTCATGGTAGGTAGGTTGTAAGCACCACTTTGGGAGCTTACTTGAAAAAAATTAAAATAAAGCCTGGGCACCTGGGTGGTTCAGTTGTTAAGCATCCACATTGGGCTCCCTGCTCAGGGGGAAGCCTGCTTCTCCCTCTCCCACTCCCCCTGCTTGTCTTCCCTCTCTCACTGTGTCTCTCTCTGTCAAATAAATGAAGTCTTGAAAAAAATAAAACCAATTCTTTAAAAAAAAATTATTCCTGAGTATTTTATTCTTTTTGATGCTATTGTAAATGGGATTGACTTGTTTCTTTTTCAGATAGTTTATTGTACTATAGAAATGCAACTGATTTTTGTGTATTGATTTTTGTATTTTGCAATTTTACTCAATTTGTTTATTAGATCTATCAGTTTTTTTAACTAGAGTGTTTAGGGTTTTCTGTATACAAGAGTATATTATCAGCAAAGACACTTTTTTTTTTAAAGATTTTATTTATTTATTTGCAAGAGAGAGTGAGAAGAGAGCATGAGAGGGTTGAGGGGCAGAGGGAGAAGCAGACTCCCTACTGAGCAGGGAGCCTGACGTGGGGCTCGATCCCAGGACCTGGAGGTCATGGCCTGAGTCGAAGGCAGACGCTTAACTATCTGAGCCACCCAGGCGCCCTGAGACACTTTTGCTTTTTCCTTTCCAGTTTGGATGCCTTTTATTTCTTTTCCTTGCCTAATTACTCTGGCTGGGACTGGAAGTACTATGGCAAATAGAAGTCATGAGATTGGGCACCCTTGTATTGTTCCTGATCTTGAAAGGAAAGCTTTCAGCCTTTCACCACTGAATATGTTAGCTGTGGGTTTTTCATATATGATCTTTATGTTTAGATATGTTACCTTCTATATCCAGTTTGTTGAGCTTTTATTTTTTTTTCAGTTAATCATGAAAGGATGTTGAATTTTGTCAGATGCTTTTTCTGCAGCCATTGAGATGACCATATGATTTTTGTCCTTCATTTTAGTAATATAGCATATCACATTTATTGATTTGCATATGTTGAACTATCCTTGCATCCTAGGGATAAATCCTATTTGATCATTGTGTATGATCTGCTTAATGTGCTATTGAATTCTGTTTATAGTATTTTGTTGAGGATTTTTGTGTTTATAGTCATCAGTATATTGGCCTGTTTTCTTGTAGTATCTTTATCTTTGGTATCAGGATAATGCTGACCTCATTAAATGAGTTTGGGAGTGTTGCCTTCTCTTTAGTTTTTTTGGAAGGGTGTGAGAAGAATTGGTGTTAATTCTTTAAAATTTTGGTAGAATTTACTCATATAGGCATCTGGTCCTAGGCTTTTCTTTATTGAGGGGTTTTTGATTATTGCTTCAATCTCCTTGTTACTTGGTCTGCTCAGAATTTTTATTTCTTTATGATTTGGACTTGGTAGGTTGTATGCTTCTAGGAACTGATCCATTTCTTGTAGGTTGTTCAATTTGTTGGTGTATAATTGTTCATCGTAGTCTCTTATGGGCCTTTGTATTTCTGTGCTGTCTGTTGTAATGTCTCTTTTCATTTTTAATTTGTTTTTTCTTTATTTTTTCAAAAAAACAATTCTTAGTTTCATTGGTCTTTGTATTGTTTTTCTCTTCTCTGTTTCATTTATTTTACCTCTGATCTTTAGCTTCTTTCTTCCTTCTGCTAACTTTGGGCTTAGTTCTTGTTTTTTTCATTCTTTGAAGTGTAAAGTTAGGTTGCTTGAGAGCATTCCTTTTTCTTAATTTAGGCATTTGTCAGTATAAACTTCTCTTTTGCTGTATTCCATAAATTTTGCTATGTTGTATTTACATTTTCATTTATTTCAAGATATTTCTTTATTTCCCTGTTAATCTCCTCTTTGACTCATTGGTTGTTCAGGAGTGGATTATTTAAATTCCACATTATTTGTGAATTTTCCTCTTTTCTTCTTGTTACTGATTTCTAGTTTCAAACCTTTGTGGTTAGAAGAGATTCTAGCATGATTTCAGTGTTTTAAAATTTGTTAAGACTTCTTTTGTAACCTAACATATGATTTATCCTGGAGAATGTTGCATGTGCACTTGAGAAAAATGTGTATTCTGCTACTGTTGGGTGGAATGTTCTGGATATCTGTTAGGTACATTTGGTCTAAAGTATAGTTCAAGTCCAGTGTTTCCTTATTGATTTTCTGTCTGGATGATTTATCCATTTTTGAAAGTGGAGTATTGAAGTTCCCTCCTATTATTGTATTGCTATCTGTAACTTTCTTCAAATCTGTTAGTATTTGCTTAATATATTTAGTTGCTTCAATGTTGGGTAAATACATAGGCATGTATATTTACAATTGTTATATCCTCATGATGAATTGACCCCTTATTCATTACATAATGACCTTCTTTGTCTTGTTACAATTTTTGACTTCAAGTCTGTTTCCTCTGATATAATTAAAGTTACCCCTGCTCTTTTGGTTTCCACTTGCATGAAATGTTTTTCCATCCCTTCTCTTTGAGCCTATGTGTGTCCTTGAAGCTGAAGTGAGTCTCTTGTAGGCAGCAAATAGTTGGGTCATTTTTTTTTTTTTTAATCAATTCAACCACTCCATGCCTTCTCATTGGAGTGTTTAATCTATTTACATTTAAAGTAATTATTGCTAAGTAAGGACTTATTATTGCCATTTACTAATTGTTTCCTGGCTGTTTTATAGTTTCTTTGTTCCTTCCTCTCTTGTTCTCCTTTTTTGTAAATTGGTGATTTTCTGTAGTGGTACACTTTGATTACTGTCTCTTTGTGTGTGTACCGTCTTTAAGTTTTTGTTTTTGGTTACCCTGAGGCTTACTTGAAACATCTTATGGATATAACAGTCTATTTTAAGCTGATATCAACTTAACTTTGGTCTCATAAAAAAAACCCAACCAACCAACAAACAAAAAAACTGCTCTTTCAGTCCCCTCCCTCACATTTTGTGTTTCTGATGTCACACTTTACATCTTTTTATATTGTGTATTAATTTACAAGTTATTATAGCTGTAGCTATTTTTGTCTTTCAACCTTCATACTAGAATTAACACACCACCATATTACAGTATTAGAGTATTGTGAATTAGACTACTTACTTGCCTTTACCAATGGGCTACTTATTTTCCTAAGTTTCCATGTTCTGGCTAGTGTCCTTTAGCTTCAGCTTGAAGAACTCCTTTCAGTATTTCTTATAAGGCAGGTCTAGTGGTGAAGAACTCCCTCAGCTTTTGATTGTTTGGGAAGGTCTTTATCTTGCTTTCATTTCTGAAGGACAACCTTGCTGGGTAAAACATTCTTGCTTGGCAGTTTCTTTCTTTCCATGCTTTGAATATATTGCCCTGTTCTCTCCTGGCCTGCAGGGTCTCTGCTGAGAAATCCACTGATAGACATAGGGGTTCCCTTATATGCAAGAATTTTTTTTCTCTTGCTGCTTTTAAAGTTCTCTTTGATTTTGGGCCATTTTATTATAATGTGTTTGGAGAAGATTGTTTGGATTGAAAATATGGGTGACTTATTAGCTTCATGAACTGGGATTCCAGATAATCTCCCAAGTTTGAGAAGTTCTCAGCCTATATTTCTTTAAGTGAACTTTCTACTCTGTTTTCTCTTGTTTCTCTCTTGAGGACTCCCATAACATGTACCTTGATTCTTTTACTAATGTCTTACAAGACCCATAGATTTCTGCATACCTTTTCATGTTTTTTCTTTTTGCTTTTCTGACAGGATAATTTCAAAAGGTCCGTCTTCAAGCTCACTGATTATTTCTTTCGCTTGCTCCAGTCTGCTCTTGAACCTCTCTGTTGAATTCTTCAGTTTAGTTACCGTATTCTTCAGTTCCAAAATTTCTGTTTGTTCTTTTTTGTTTTGTATCTTTGCTGAACTTTTCATCTTCTTGTATTGTTTTCCTGATACTGTTAAATTGTTTTTCTGTGTTCTTTTGTAGGTCTCTGAGCATCCTCAGAATGCTCAGAATTATTTTGAATTCTTTGTTAGGCAATTCCTGGATCTCCATTTCTTTAGGGCAAGTTTGTTACTGGAGGTTTACTATATTACTCTGGTTGAGCTATGTTTTCTTGATATTTTGTAAGCTTTGTAGCTTTGTGTCTGTATATTTGAAGAATCAGTCACTTCTTCTTGACTTTATAGACTGATTTCAGTAAGGGAAGACTTTTATCGGCAGGTTGGGCATGCTAGAGCATGCTGTGTCCCTGAGTCTTGTGGTATAGGGTACCAAGTGCAGGGGCATGTTGCAGCACAGGGTTCTCAGTGGCCATTGTGGCTCATTGGCTAAAGCTATTGGGGTCCATAGCATCAACAAATTAGTGTGGTTTTTAGCTAGCACTGTGGGGGATCTGCAGAGTCATTGAGGACTGTTGAGGTCCTCAGTATCACCTCCAGGTTCAGCAGCTAGGGTCCAGGGCAAGCAGTGGTAGTGGCTGGAACTTGTGGTATTCACACACTCAGCTGCAAGGACTAGAGAGGGGTGCAGCTAGTGGCAGGTATGGTTGCAAACACACATGTAATGATAGGGCTCAGGGCAGGTAGATAGCTGCAGGGGCCTTGGCTGTAGGTGTGCACCATCATGCTTTCTGTGTCTTGCTATAGGTGCATGGCAGTGGAGGACAGTGATGGGTTTGGGCCAGGGTGTGCAGGTGCACAGCTCAAGGGGCTGACTGTAAGTGATTCAGTGGTACTGGCCAGTGACAGAAGATAGGGCCTGATCTGGACCCACAAGAAGCTATGATGGCCCTGGCTGTTGGTGTACTTTTTTTGGTTACAATCTCCAAAATGTGCATGTATATGCATGTGATAGTGGAAGCTGGTACCAGATGTCAGGCCAGTGGTGTGCAAGTACACAACTGGAGGGGCTAATCTCAGCACATGCATATCAGTAGAGGTCAGCTGTGGAAATCTAGGCTGGTGTCTTGAACTTAGCAGCCACAGATGCCTGGGCTGGCTGCTGGTATAATTCCCAGGCTCTAGAGGGGGCAGGTGAGAGGAAGGAGTGTGTGTGTATGTGGGGGACTCAGGCAGCTAGTGTCTGTGAACTCAAATACCTGTGGGGCAAAAGCTAGTGAAATCTATGTCTGTGCTGGCTATTGGTCTGGTCTTGTCTGGTTTGGTCTTTTTTCTTTTGTTTTTTTAAGTAGGCCTCATACCTAGTGTGGAGCCCAACGAGAGGCTTGAACTCATGACCCTGAGATAAAGACCTGAGCTGGGATCAAGATTTCAGACACTTAACTGACTGAGCCACCCAGGTGCCCTGGCTGTTGGTTTCTTCAGTGGAGAAAGTTTCTGGGGTCCTCTGCAGAGCAGGTCACCGCCAACTGTGGTTGATCACACCGTATGGCTGCTATTGGTAGCCCCTGTTTTTCTTCCTTGTTCCTAGCCATGCCTGTATGTTTCAGCTTTGCCAGTCCCTACTTGGGGTAAAATGGAAGCAGGTCCTTTGTGCAGTGCCCAGAAGGACTGGGGAAGCTGATAGTTCATTTTGCTCTCCCTTTCCTGGCAAGAGGAACTGTTTCTAACTAGGGAGTTCCCTCTTGGTACTGGGCAATGCTGAGCTAGTGGAATGGATGATGCAGGCAAAATGAAACTCTTTTCCATCCCTTTTTGTGCAGTTATTCTCCATTTTTCAGTTGTGCTGCTGAAATTTTTAAAATGAATCTTTCCTAAAGCTGTTTTTTGTTCATGGATAGCTAGATAGTACAAGGTGAAATGTTAACAGGGTATTGTATTGGATAGTAGTGAAGTAGACAGGGATGAACAAGTTTTAGAAGACAATTCTCTATTGATGTCTTGTATTTCTGCATATCTTGCAAGTAAAGCACTAACTGCACTGTGTTCTGGACTATCTTTTCAAGGATGTTTTTGTAGTGAATAGTCTTGGAAGACAGAGATAGTGTCTTCCTTCCAAGGAAAGGGCAGGCATACTTACTCCCATTATAAAAAATACGGATTTCCTAAGCTCAGAGTTGTGCATTGTAACTGACTGTTTCTATAGGCACCTATTGGACCTATGCATATGGCTTCCTTGGTACTTGGTATGGCTAAGGTAACTAGATAACTAGAAAAGATGAGAAAGGTAATCGCAAACATTTAGGAGGATTCTCTAAATTGATGGCTATACAAGTACTTTTAAGTTTTCCTTCACTTATAGAACAGTAGAGATCTCAGCTGATGTACCATAGCTGTGGTTTAAGCAAGAATGATGCTCAATTCTAATATGCAGATCTATACTCAATGAAAATGAATATAAAGACTAGAGGGGTGTGTGTGTATTTCAGTTGTAATAAGATATTTAAGATGTATAAATATTGCTTTGATTACCTACTTGAACTGATTTTTATTTTAATGTAGGGTAAAAAGGTTTTCACTGAATTTGAAAACAAACTTAGAAAACTGTAGTATGTTTCATTGATTTGTTGTGGTTATGGTAAGTTGCCTTGCATTCTTTTTTCATATATATGTGTTCACACACACACACACACACACACACTTATTTATTTATATATTCATATATATTACTCTGAAGACACTCCTAGTATGGACCTTAAAGTTGAGATGGTACCTTAGAACTGATATTCTTTACACTGCATTGCAGTGATTATGTCAGCAATGTTTAGACAAGGGTAAAACCACTGGCTGTCATGTTATATAATATTAGAGTTGTAAGGAATCTCAGTAATGGCCATTTTAGCTTCACAATCTTACAAGGGAATGGAGGTCCAGAGATAGATGTAAAATAGTTTGTCCAAAGATCCATAGCTAGTTCTCAAAGAAATGTGGACTTTACTAATATTCTTTCTGTCTCATCATGCTACATCAGGATAGGGAAAGTGAATGCCCTGAGAATGGACAAATAGATAAAACATTCTGTGGTAAGGTCTTATGATTTTTGGTATGATGATGTGAGAGGACTTTAGTACATTGATGAGCTTTTAAACTTTTAGAGTTATATATTATGTGTATTAGAAAAAATGGAACTTGTGACTCAAATCAGTAAATTTATGGATTTTATTAGATAAGGCTAATTAAATTTAAAATTAAAGATGAGTAAAAAACAGGTAACTGTATGTTGATAGTACTGACAAAAATTATGAACTTGCTGCACCAATGACTATTGAGAAACACTGATAGAAAGATAAGTTCATATCTGGCAGCATAATTATGTGACTGATGGAGAAATAAACGTAAAAAAAACTCAGTTAATACTTTTGTGTTATATATTAGGGAATCCAATGATTTAGTTATTTGCCTATTAATGGTAATTTTCTTTTTAATATAGATATCTGTTTTCTCCTGGGTTATTTAAAACTTCTGTCATCACAGTGAGACATATAGTACCCTTTGGCTATGCCAGAAATTTGTTGCAAGGTTCTTTGAATTAAAATTGAAGTAGTATGTATAAGAACAGCTAGCAATAATAGAGGGCAACACGAATGAACTTTCACAAAAAAATTGATATACAGCTTACACTAAAGTGCACAAATTGTATGTGTACAGCTCAGTGAACGTTTATATATGTGTAAACCCAGGTCACCACTACACAGGTTGAAGTATAGAACATTTCCAGCCCCCCAGTAGGTTTTCTTATGCCCCCTATGATCAGTAACTCCCCCTCCAAGAATAAACTTACTCTAATTCTTAAGTTTCCAGAACAGTGGTACATAGTAATTGCTCAAAAATATTAAATAAATGAATGAGGTCTTAAGATTTTATATGCTTGAAGGGATTTTTTTTTGTACATTATGATTTTTGAACTTATAATTTTTCTTTTTTTCCTTTATAATTTCTATAATTTTGTTTTAATGTTTAGGGTGTTACTATATCTGGCCATTTTCCTGTGCCTTTTTTTTTTCCCCTGTGCTTTTTACCTACCCCTTAAAGATAACCTATTTCTTCATTCTTCATGCATTAGGGAAATATTCATTCCATTTTCTTTCTTTCTTTTTTTTTTTTTTAAGATTTTATTTATTTATTTGACAGAGAGAGACACTGAGAGGGAACACAAGCAGGGGGAGTGGGAGAGGGAGAAGCAGGCTTCCCACAGAGCAGGGAGCCCGATGCGGGGCTCGATCCCAGCACCCTGGGATCATGACCTGAGCCGAAGGCAGATGCTTAACGACTGAGCCACCCAGGTGCCCTATTATTCCATTTTCAATCCCCTTCTCATAATTTGATCTAAAATATTCGTCTTACTTGATCTGCAATTAATTTTGTTATTTAAAAGTAGACATTTTAAAGTTAAATCAAATGTCACCTTAGGACCTTGTCCATGTACCTTAACCATATCATGTTTCTTTTCAGGTGTTATAGTTGTATTTTATTTAGGCAATTTTTTTCTCTTTTAAAACCCTGGAGTTTTAGGACTACTTAATTTATAGGCAGTCCTAAAAAGTGGCAAAGTTACAGTTCAGTTGACTTGAAAGATTTAAACTTTAACCTATTAATAAGAAGGGCAAGGTCATTTGCTCACAAATGAGACAAGAGATCATTAAGTTTAAATGATTCAGTGTGAATAACTGGTTTATCATGGAAAGGGATCACAGTGCCACCACAATTGATTTATTTCTAAACAGAACCAGACAAATCTGTCATCTTTGAGGAAAGTTGGTATGTCTTGAATCTGATCTCTAATTATGGTATTTCTGAACAGCTTCTAAATGGTTTTCTGTTGGTTTTATTTGGGTAGGTTTCCTTCTATTCATAGTTAGGTAAGAGTTTTTTTTGTCACGAATAGGTATAAATTGTCCCAATTCTTTTTCAGCATTACAACGAACATGTGATTTTTCTCATTTTATTATAATGTAGTGTGTCGTATAGATTGATTTTTTTTTTTTAAAGATTTTATTTTTGCGAGAGAGAGAGAGTATGTGAGTGCACACGTGTATTCTCATGCACAAGTCCGGGGGAAGGGCAGAGGGAGAAGCAGACTCCCCATTGAGTAGGGAGCCCGATTCGCGACTTGATCTCAGGACCCTGGGGTCATAACCCAAGCTGAAGGCAGATTTTTAACTGACCCAGGCTCCCTGATGGTTTTTTTTGTTTTTGTTTTTTAACAGATAAACCTAACTTGATTATAGTGGTGGTCCTTTTTATATATTACTAGATTTGGCTTTCAGTTACTTTTTTATAGGATTTTGACATCCATATTTTGAGTCATAATTTTCCTACCTTTAAATGTACTTGTCAAGTTTTATATGCTTTATAAAACTACTTGGGTAATGTTCTTTCGTTTTTGTGTTTCTGGAAAAATTTGTGTAAGATTACCGTCTCCTTCCATCATCCTGACTCCCCATTGTTGGGTAAAATTCACAAGTGAGGTAACTAATAATGAGAATTTTCTTTGTTGGAAAGTTATTTATTATGGATTCCGTAGGACTATTCTGATTTTGTTTCTTTTTGTGGAAGTTTCAGTAAGTTGGATTTTTCTAGGAATTTCTTTTTCTTACAAATTTTCAAATTTATTGGTATAGAGTTATTTATAATTTTCTTTCAGGATATCTTTAATATTTGGAGGATTTGTTATGATGTCTCCTTTATCAATCATAATATTGGTTATTTTTGTGGTCTCTTTTTTTTTTCCCTTGTTTTACTTAGCCTTCATCAATTTGAATCTTTTTAAAGAACTAACTTTGACTTTGTAGATTATCTCTTTGTATTTTAGTTTTCTGTGTCATATTTTTGCTCTTTGTTATTTCCTTCCTTTAACGTTTTTAGGTTTAATTTGCTCCTATTTCAAATTTTTTGAAATGATTAGCTCTTTGATTTTCAAACTGCATTTTATAGATATAATTTTCTCTATAAAGTGGTCCCATCTTTGGCTGTTGGGAGCCCTTTTGAGTTGGCTCTTGAGTCTTCATTATATAACTCCAGAAGTCTTTTATAGCATTTTTGTTTGGATATGCAAGATACTGGAATGTAAGATACTCTAGGTATACCTTGTACATTTGTTGTCTTAGACCTAGAATGTGCCATTTCTCCAAGAAGCCCTGGTGTCTTTCAGTGAGAAATGATAGAGATCACAGATTGGGTGCTGGGTCTGGTTGCTACTGGGTTGGTTATTGTCTCTATATCCTGTTTTTCTATTTCCCTTTAAACCCATAGAACTATATATTTCACTTTGGAATGATTTTTGTTTTGAAGTTTTAAAAGGGAAGTATGAAAGTATAGTAAGAGGGATCTTACACAGTTCTCTGCAGATTGGCTTGATACTTTTAAGGAAATGTATTACCTTGAGTTATATTCTATCATTCATACTTTCTTCTCTGTTTCCAACTCTGCAAAATGTCCAGTGAGATAGATACATATATGTGTGTTTGTGTGTGTGTGTATAAAATAGAATCTTGCTGTGAGTAAAATTTGTTTATTTTTAAACTAGGAAGTTACCTTTCTAATCTATTCCTTTTCCACATGTTTTTAGAAAAATTATAAACTATATAGTAATTCATTTGAGATTACTTCAGTTCCTTATTTTATTTTTTGTGGAATTAGGTATTTTTTGGGAGATAAGGTAAACTGGTTTTGTTACTAAGTCTAAAACCAAATAGATGAATCTCAAAAAAATGTAAAGCAAAGTTCAAAATAGACTGCATAAATTAAGCCATTAGATTATAAAGATTTTTTTTAAAGATTTTATTTATTTGACAGAGAGAGAGAGAGCACAAGCAGGGGGAGCGGCAGGCAGAGGGAGAGGGAGAAGCAGGCTCCCCACTGAGCAGGGAGCCCGATGTGGGGCTCGATTCCAGGACCCTGGGATCATGACCTGAGCCGAAGGCAGATGCTTAACCGACTGAGCCACCCAGGCGCCCCTAGATTATAAAGATTTATAAAAGATTCTGCATTAATTAATCCTATTTAGATTTATTTATTTATTCTGCTTCTGGTAGTTAATTTGTTTTATTTAATATAAAAAGGCTTTGCAAAGTTTTGTTTTTTGTGTTCTTACTCTACTACCTCCAGAAGGCTGAGTTTAGTATCCTTATGTGTTACTGGAGGTAATATCATGCATGTAGCTTTGTCATAAGGCTCATTACATTGTAGTATACTAGTCAGTTTATTTTGCCTTCTTTTGGCTAGGACAAGGAATGATGTTTATTGTTCCATATGTGTCCAGAATCTACAACAGTGTCTCCTACATGACAAGAAGCAAATAAATATTTGATGAATGTGTTTTGAGCCCATACAAAGGATATATAATTGATGGTGAAGCAACATAGGTATAAAGGCTTATTTTAAGCCTTAAAAGTTGTGAATTATGTATATTAATGGTTGGTCTAAAGAATGTGGGAAATGGAATTTGTTTTATACCTTACCAGAAATTTAGTAGTGATTTTCTGTTTTCCTTGAACTCAGTCTAACACTATTGGTTTTCCTCTGGACAAATTGCTAATGATATTGTTTGGGCTGAACTCTACATATTGTGTATTTTATCATCATCGTTGTTGTTGTTATTTTTAGAATGGAAGGAATTTTAACATAATTCATAGGTGCCAAAATATTATACTCTAAGGAACATATGTACTGCACTATTTTGCAATAATTGAGATGAAAGCCATTTGGATAGATGACTGTTTTAATCCAGCAATCCATTTACATATATATATATATATTTTTTTTTTTTTTTTGTCAAAGTGCTTATGAATAGGCTGTTGGTGCTGGCTTGCTTTTTGGGAACTGTTATATTTCATGTGATGGATTTCTCATACTAGGCTTTCATTTCCTTAAGATTTGATTTAGTGTAAATACTGTAGATTAGGTCAGACTAGCTAAAAGAAATTGTTTTTATTTGCAATTTATTTTTTGGGGGGTTCAGATTGGCAGTGAGTGAGATTAAGATTATTGAATCTAGTACTCCTTTCCAATATGTTATTCTTTAGAAGTATGATATGTTCACTGATAAGCATTCTTGCTTTTGAGAATTTTTGTTTTTGTTACATATTCATTTAACAAAACAGAACAAAAACTTCTGGGGCATCCTGTGAGAGAGGAGGAAATACTAATCATATACAACTTGTTGATGCCTTCAGAGGCAGCCATCATTCATTATAGCATCATAAAGTTGTTGAGATTAAAGAGGGGCACTTGGGTGGCTCAGCTGGTTAAGTGTCTGCCTTTGTCTAAGGTCATGATCCCAGGGTCCTGGGATGGAGCTCCTTGAGGCAGGGCTCCCTCCTCAGCGGGGAGTCTGCTTGTCCTTCTCCCTCTGCCCCTCCCCCTGCTTGTGCTCTCTCTGTCCATCTCAAATAAATAATTAAAAAAAAAAGATTAAATGACGTGTTAAAGATGTTAGCCTTGCTTAGTAGTTGCTCTTCCTTTTCTCTGTGACTGAAATAGCAATTTAAGCCCACAATAAAGAAGAATTATTATAAAAATTACTTTTTCTAGGAACTTTTTAAGTTTAAGTGTAGACAGTGAGGCACCAATTCCCTGAACAATGGCTAGAGTACTAATAACAAAAGGAACAAAAGAGGGAACAAAGTCTTCTTTAAACTTTGCATTTGACTAGTAATTATGTTTAAATTTGGATGCAGGCCTAGCTTTAGCTCTGCAATTTGGAGAAAGGAGTCTTTAGGATTATGACACATTGTACTCGTTTACAAAAATTTTATTACACTTTCTTTTTGATTGTATATGTAACATACACTGTTTAAAAATTTTTTTATTTTTTTTATTTTTTATTTTTTAAAGATTTTATTTATTTATTTATTCGAGAGAGAGAGAATGATAGAGAGAGAGAGAGAGAGAGCACATGAGAGGGGGAAGGGTCAGAGGGAGAAGCAGACTCCCTGCTCAGCAGGGAGCCCGATGTGGGACTCGATCCCGGGACTCCAGGATCATGACCTGAGCCGAAGGCAGTCGCTTAACCAACTGAGCCACCCAGGCGCCCTAAAAATTTTTTTAAATGGCAGGAAAGATTGCTTTTCTTCTCAAGTCTACTCCCTAGTGCCTACTGCCATTAAGATTGTGTTTAATTACCATTTTGACTTTAAGAAATAAACTTTTTAATTCTTAGATTATCATTTTGATGAGGGAGCAAAAGGCAAGCTGAGGACAAAGCACAAGCTGACATCCCCCCCAACCCCCCCACCCCCGGCTTCCTGGGTGGGATATGTGTGACATTCTTCCAGGAAACTTCCCAGCTATCTTAATGATAATGCTTTGTTAGAGGGAAAAACAACCTTAGTTTGACAATAGCCAGGCCTCCAGTATCCTGAGTCTTTTTAAGCATACCAGAGTCCTCTTGGACACTTCCCTTTTTTCCTTACCTCCCCCAACTCGCAAGTATATAATCATCCATTCCTCACAACCCTAGTGCCGCCGCAGCTCTTTGTGCCCACGGGTCCTATCTGCAAGCTTTAATAAAATCACCTTTTGCACCAAAGACTTCCGAAGAATTCCTGGCCATCTTCTCTGAACCTTACTGACATTCCAGAACTACATCAGTTTAAACATCTTTTGTCTTTAACCTCTGAAAGATGGGGAAATTGTGCTTATACTTTAAGCCTCTAATCAATCACCTTCTCTCTCTAGGATTTTTTGTTTTATGTGTTGCAGTCTTTGGCTTCAAAGAAAATACTAAAAACTTGTTTCTTGACATATTAACAGTGTCTCTTATCTCAACTTCCTATTATGAAAGGTAAGGAATTTAGGGCACTTATCCTTAATTTTATTTCTTTTCTGCTTACTGCTTCTTCTAAATCAGTCATGTTATGATTGGACTTTTGTGTGTGTATCTTCTTTGCCTTTTGTATTAGTTAATTCAGTCTTTACATAATGTAATTGATGTGACATGGGGTTTGAGAGCGAAGGGTCAAAAAAGAATTCTTCAGATGTCTTGGGTGCAAAAAAGGGTGATTTTATTAAAGCCCGGGGATAGGACCTGAGGGCAGAAAGAGCAGCACTGGGGTTGTGAGGAGTGGCTGATTCTATACTTTCAAGTTGGGAGGGGCTTAGGGATAGTGTAAGTCTCTAAGAAATTTGGAAGCAAGGTTTCCAGGACCTTGAGGGGCTAGCTGTTTGTTAGGAAAACGTCATTTAAACTGATAAGAACAGATACTACACTTGATCTTAGCCAAACTACTGACTAGTAAAACCTTCGTCATGAGATCCCTTCAGATGTATATCGGTGGGCCATATGTTTGGGGGATGATTGCTAACATATATTTGGGAGGGGGGGTTGGGTAGAGATAAAGGAAGTTTCCAAAGGGCTTTTTTTTTTTACAGAATCCTGGAGGTTTGACTAATGTCTAGCTAAGGTTGCCTTTTGCCTCGGGCAAAGTGTTAACTTTGAGGCAGCTAAGCTGCTTGAGAAAGGTCACTCTGCCTGGAAATGTCTATGGGCTGTCTACATGGAGTAATTTTGCAAATTGAAAAGCAAAAAATTGGTTCTATATAAAATTCATTCTATAAATATTGGTCCACTAATATCGAAGTACCCTAGGGATCTGAACTTGGTCCTTTTTTCTGGCTGCACAGGTAACCCAGGAGCTCTCATCCAGTCTCATGGTTTTACATTTTTTAAATGTGGGAGGGTAGGGCGGGGGTAAAAATGATAAGCTTTACCATGGGATCAAACTTAAGTTGTTATCAACTTAAAATACACTGCTATAGTTAGAAGTTGTTATATGTAAGCCTCATGACAACCACAAAATAAAAACCTATAGTGAATACACAAAAGATGAAGAGAAGGGAATGTAAGCATACCATTAAAGAAAGTCACCAAACCACAAAGGAAGAGAGTCAGAGAAGAAGAGAGGAACAGAGAGGAATTATGAAAATAGCCAGAAAGCAGTTAACAAAATGGCAATAAGCACATACTTATCAATAATTATTTTTAAAAAACAAATTATTTTATATCTGATTGGACTAAATTCTCCAATCAAGGATTGGACAGTGACTGAATAGATAAAACAACAATAACAACAACAACAAAAAAAAAACAAGACCCATTTGTATGCTGCCAGAAGAGCCTCACTTAGATGTTAGGACACACAAAAGTCTGAAAGGGGAGGGATGGAAAAAAGATACTCCATGGAAATGGAAACAGGAAGCTGGAGTAGCTGTGCTTATATCAAACAAAATACACTTTAAAACAAAAACTGTAATAAGACAAAGATGGGCATCATATAATGATAAAGGGATCAATCCAACAGGCTGATGTAACATTTGTAAATATTTATACACCAACATCAGAGCATTTACATATATAAAGCAAGTACTAACAAGACCTAAAGAGAAGTAGACAGCAACACAATAATAAGAGACGTTAATACCCCAATATCAGTGGATAGATGATCCAGATAGAAAAGCGATAGGAAAACACTGCCCTTAAATAACATGTTAGACCAGATGGAATTAATAAACATTAGAACATTCTGTCCAAAAGCAACAGAATGCATTCTTCTCAAGTATACATCGAACATTCTCCAGAGTAGATCATATGTTAAGCTACAAGTCTTTTTTTTAATTAAATTTAATTAAAAAATTTTTTTATTTTCAGTTAGCCAGCATATAGTACATCATTAGCAAAACAAGTCTTAATCTATTAAAGAGTATTGAAATCATATCAAGCATCATTTTTACCACAGTGGTTAAAAACTAGAAATTAATTACATGAAGAAAACTGGAAAATTTACAAATAATGTGGAGATTAATCAACATGCTACTGAACAACCATATCAGTCAAGAAGAAATCAAAAGAAAAAAATACCTCAAGACAAACAAAAATAGAGATATACCAAAATTTGTGGGATACATCAGAAGCCATCCTAAGAGAGAAGTTCACAGTGATAAATGCTGTAGCTCAAGAAACAAGAAAAGTCTTATAAACAACCTAACTTTACATCTTGAGGAGATACAAAAAGAACAAACTAGGAAGGAAATAACAAAGAGCAGAAATAATGAAATGGAGACTAAAAAGACAGTAGAAAAGATCAATGAAACCAAGAGCTGATTCTTTGAAAAGATAAACAAAATTGGCAAGCCTTTAGCTAAAACTCACTAAGGGAAAAAGAGGACTCAAATAAATAAAATCAGAAATGAAAGAGGAGATACTACAACTGATACCACAGAAATACAAAGGATCACAAGAACTAGTATGAACAATTATATGCCAACAAATTGGACAATCTAGAAGAAATGGACAAATTCCTAGAAATATACAAGCTATCCAGACTAAATTATGATGCAATAGAAACTGAACAGATCAGTTACTAGTAAGGAGATTGAATCAGCAATATAAAAACTTCCTACAAGGGAGAGTCCAAGGTCATGTGGCTTCACTTGTATATTCTACCAAACATTCAAAGAAGAATTAATATCAATCCTTCTCAAACTCTTCCTAGGTATAAAAGAGGAGAAAACTCTTCCTAATTCATTTTACAAGGCCAGCATTTCCCTGATACCAAATCAGACAAGGATGCCACAAAAAAAGAAAATTATAGGTCAATATCCCTGAGGAACATAGATGCAAAAATCCAGAAAAAAATATTAGCAAACTGAATTAAACAATACATCAAAAGGATCATACGCCATGATCAAGTGAGTTTATTCCAGGGCTGCAAGGATGGTTCAACATCCACAAATTAGTCAATGTGGTATACCATATTAATAAAGTACAGTATAAAAATCATCTGATCATTTCCATAGATGCAGAAAAAGCATTTGACAAAGTTCAACATCCATTTCATCTCACCAATGCAGAATATATCTCAGTATAATAAAAGCCATATATGACAAGCCCACAGGTAACATCATATTCAGTGGTGAAAAGCTGAAAACTTTACCCCTGAGATCAGGAACAAGACAAGGATTCCCACTCTTGCCCTTTTATTCCATATAGCATGGGAATGTTCAGTTAAGTGAAAATTATATTGGGAGGAAATCTACATTTCCAGACAATGATGGTTAAGGAAGGCATAGCATTTAATTTAATCATAAATTGGGATAAAGTCAGGAAAATATTAATAAGTCACCAAAAGCTACACATACAACAGACATACACATACATACACATCTGTGCTTCATATTAACCCAGGTATAGAACCAACATGATCTATGTAGGCATGAAAGCAGGGGGAAGAAATAGGAGAAATGAATGTGTGAACATTTATGAAATTTTCCAGTGGAGGTAAAAGAGACATAGGGTAGCTTTCAGGAAAGTAGAACTGAGAAAGGACTTTTTAACAATTGGGGAGGTTTGAGCATTATAGACAAATGGAAGGACTGACAGGACAAATTCTTATAGTAGAACCCTATGCTATCATTAGGTGCTAGAAGAGAGTAGGTCAAAAACATGGGTAGAAAGCTTAATCACAGAAAAATTGTGGCTGATAGAGAAGAAATCCAAAGTGGGAGCTTTTAAAATTGCTCTTCTTCAAAAGAAGTTGTTTATGTTACTGAATTTCTTTGTTTTAGAAAAGATTCTGTACAGGTAACTTTAAATCAGACAGAATGTAAGGATTTACAGAACCTAGGCAGTTGGCAAAAACGAGCAAAGCAGTGAAAGTACAGATAAAGATATGGTGTGAGAGGTGGGTGCAGTGAGAATGGTTCCCCTTGTAAAGACGATGGCTGCTGCTCAGAGTTCTAGGACGAGTCTTAAATCTACATTGTTATATGTATAAGTTTCCACTCTTAAAATACTGGTTGAAAAGAAGAACCAAAATCACAACCAGTTGCCTTACACTTTGTGACCTTTTTTACATAGTGAATTCCTTGTCATGTATGGTTTCATTACTATTTTGTTTACATAAAGCTTTCAAGAGCTGCTTATTGCTAAAGTATAAATATAAGCATAATGGAACCAAATCTCCTCTTATAAAATTACTGCAAAACCAAATACTGGTTGGCTAACAAATATTTATCACATGCCTGCTAAGAATACATTCATGTCTTTAAAAATTAAATGTGTTCAAACATTTTCCTTCTCATTTTGCTGTCTTAGACTTCACTGTGGTATATTATACCCAACTGCTTGCTCAGCATGCCCACTTGAATATCAAATAGACATCTCAAACTTAACATACCCCAAACTAAATGTGTTTACCACCCCCAAAGAAAAAAAAACCTTACCTGCCCCATCAGTCTTCCCCGTCTCATCTGATGGCCATCTTTTCAGTCATTCAGGCCAAAAATCTTTGTGAATTCCTTTCTCTTTCCCACTTCATAGTCAATCCTTCAGGAAATCCTGTTGCTTCTACTTTGTAAATATATATAGAATTCTACTACTTCTGAGTATCTTTATGGCTGTCATTAATCCTAGCATCATTGTTTCTCTCCTGGATTACTGCAATAGCCTCTTAACTGAATTCCTAATTTCTACCCTTCCCCCCCACTACAGTTATTGTCAACACAGAAACTTTAAAAATGTAAGTCCAATCATGTTGTTCTTTACTCTGAACCCTCCAGTGATTTCTCATATTACTTAGAATTAAAGGCCAAGATCTACAGTGGCCCACTGGACCTACTGGATCTACTGGATCTCCTTCTACTTTTGTTCCCTTACTTCTGTGATCATATATCTCCTACTACTCTTTCATCCCTTTGCTCACGTTGTTCTTGCCACTTTGCTTTTTTGCTATTCCTCAAGCTTACAAGTTAGGCACTTATGACTTTTGCACTGGCTATTCCCTCTGACCTGAAAACGCTTTTTCAGATATCTACATGGCTAATTTCCTCCCTACTTCAAATGTTTGATTAGATGTCATCTTTTCAGTGAGACCTATCATGAACATCCTATATAAAATTGTAATCCTTTCCTCCCTGGTTTTTCTTAGCCTGCCTTATTTTTTTCTCACAGCATCACCTTCTAACATATAACCTTTAAAAAAAATTTTTACTTAGTTAAAATATAATGCAATATTGGTTTCTAACATATGACTTTTAATTTATTGTATTTATTGTTTTTCTCTTTCTAGAATACAAGCTCCATGAAATTAGGGCTTTTTGTTTATTGATGTATTTTATTATTTTAAAGATCCAGTTGGTTTTATTAAATGATTCATGAATCAGGCAGCATCCCATCTAGCAAGTAGAGGGGAACTCCTTCACTGATGTATTTAGTGCCTAATGTTGAGGAATAAATAAACCCTTGAAATGGAATGGATAGGAGGAAAAAAATTGGTAAAATACTTTTGAAGTTGAAGCTTCCCATGGGTGTTTTATTATTTTGTTTTTAGTATTGCCAATTTCTAGAATAATGCCTATCAATATTCAAATATGAATTTTAGTGTGCATCTAAGACTTTAAAAATAACTATAAAAGTGGTAGATATTGATTGTAAAAATGGGAAAACACAGAAACACAGAGTATTTTATATATAATGTTCTATAATTCGCCTTTTCCACCTAATGTGGCCTTCTTTCTAGTTTATATAGTAAATATATAAAGAGTATGTAAAGACCTACCTAATTTTTAGAAGTTGCTGCATGATATTCCATTGTATATCTGTAGTATAATTTAAGCAAACTCCTAATGATTGACATTAAGGTTTTCCAGTTTTCTCATCATATTCTTACTCTTGGATGTGTTTATATATCTTTGTGCATTTGTATAAACAAGTAAGTGTGGCATAATTATTAGACTCAAAATTACTGGATTAAAGTCAATATATTTTAAATTGCCCTTCCAAAAATTCTTCTCACAAAAGTATATGAGAATACTTTTTCCTGCATTTTTCCTACATTCTTGCCAGTGTTGGCAATATTAGCACACTTTTTTAGTTTTTGCCAGTGTAATCATGAAAAAAAAACATTTATTTCCTTAATTGTAAGTAGATTTAAACATCTTTTTAAACTCTGAACAATCTCCTATCTGTAACCTTGCTCTTGCTATTCTTCACTTGGTATATTTTCTTTTTTTCCATTTATTTCTCTGAACCTTTACCATTCTTTTTTTTTTTTCTAAGATTTTATTTATTTTTGACAGAGAGTGTACAAGCAGGGGAAGCAGCAGGCGGAGGGAGAGGGAGAAGCAAGGCTCCCTGCTCAGCAGGGAGCCCGATGTGGGGCTTGATCCCAGGACCCTGTGATCATAACCTGAGCCAAAGGCAGACGCTTAACCATCTGAGCCACCCAGGTGCCCCAAACCTTTACCATTCTTTAAGGCCCATGTCAAAATCTGTTTTCTCCATGATTGGATTTCCCAATAACCTCATCCTGTAATGATTTCTCCCTCCTAATATACTTTCTGCTTTATTTTCCATTTATCACAGTTTTATACTAGTCCTAATACATACGATTTTTTTTTTTCTTCTAGGATTTTCAGATTTACAGGATGGCTAAACATTAACAGAAAGAGAAGCATAAACTTACCTTCTTTCACTATGGATGCAGGTTTAGCAGATGGAGAACCTGATCAAACTTTGGTGAGTAGTTCAAATATAGTGTAATAAAGTACTGTCCTCTATAGCTGTGAAGTGTTTGATGTAAGCCATCATTTTATTTTAAAAAATGTATTTAAAACAAACAATTTTAAAATAATTCTTTAACTCCTGCTGATATGAAGATGACAGATATTTTAAAGCTTGTTAAAGCAGAACCCAGTCAGTTTTCTGATATTTCTGTCCTATCTCCTCCTCTGCTTACTTGTATTAACTTGGTCCCAACCCTTAGGATGGTAAATTCTTTGGGATAATGCAGAGGCCAACTTTTCTATGTTTCATGTTGCTATGGAATTATATTGAGATGTTTGTATATTTTAATGTAGTGAAAGTCCTTTGTTCAGACTCAAATGTAGGAACAGTCTAATGATTGAAAGCAAAATGCAGTTTTGTTTACTTGGGTTAACTTGTTCCCAGCTTTTTTTGAATTTCTGGTTCAAACTTGTTTTAGTTTCTTAAAAGGTCAAAAAAAGTTAAACTTTAAAATAACTTGTTAATAGAAAATAAAATTGGCATGGAAGTAATTTGGTTTACGAAGCTTATTGTCACAGCGATTATAAAAGGAAAACTGATGGTAGGTTATTTTATTTTCACTATGATTTCAGCAAAAAGTTAAGATTAAAGCCTTGTCTTAGAACATGTATACTTTGCCATAAAGATCCTATTTAAAGTTAATGGACGTTCTTAACTCTTTTAGCTGAAATATTTTTAATCTCTTATTGATAATAAAAATGCCAGTAATAAAAACAATTGCTATTCTCTAAGTGTATACTTTGTCAGACTGCCCTCACAACAGCATTTTAAAGGTAGGTATTTGTTTATTCTTTTATAGATGGAGAAAAGGGCTCCGAGCCGGAGGTTAATTATCTTCTCTAAGAGCTCACAGCTTAAGGGGTGTTTCAGTACTTTGCCACTAATTTGTTGGCTCTGTGCCTGTCTTTCTGAATAGAATTGCTTAAAATTTACTGTTACCTTCTAAACTAATATCTAAACAGATAGTATTAAATTCTATAACAGAATACCTGTGCTATATTAATAAAATTTTATTCATTTTTTTATTCTAAATCCTGTTGATGCAAGATATTTAAAAAGCAATGAGAACAATTTTCTTTTTCTTGTTCATTAAGTTTCTTTTGTGAAATATTGTAGCTTATTTTAGAATAATACCAATAATTTCAGTTGCACTGCTGAGATACTCTGTATTTGAAACTAATCTTGAGATCTACTTTTGAGTTACCTATTTATAAAATATCACCTTTGAACTGCACTGCCTAAGCTGGTTACTGTTTAGATCTAGGAGAAGTGGATAAGAAAGTGGGCTTTGTAGCCATTTAGCTACATGTTAAAATCTAAGCTTTGTTGCTTAGTTGTATGACCTGGATAATGAATTAAATTCTCTAAGTTTTCAGTTTTCTCATCTATTATATAAAGATAATAGTAATATCCATCCACCTTCCAGAATTGTTTTGGGTTTTGTTTTTAAAGGCTTTATTTATTTATTTGTCAGAGAGAGGGAGAAGCAGGCTCCCCACTGAGCAGGGAGCCCGATGCGGGGCTCGATCCCAGGACCCTGGGATCATGACCTGAGCTGAAGGAAGATGCTTAACCACTGAGCCACCCAGGCATCCCTGTTTTGAGTTTTGATTAGATAATATATCTGTAAAGTGCCTATTACAAAGCCAGAGACATTCTAAACATCCAGTAAATAAAAGCTACTACTATTATTGTTGATATAATTAGCTGTATCAAGCCTTCACTCCAAAAAGATAAATAATTAGAAGGCAGGAGAGGCAGTAAAACACATTGAAAAAAACCCTAGGCTGTTCAATAATTTTGGCTTTATACTTTCTCAGAATCTCAGTTTTTCTTCCTAAAATATTGAGGCACATATTCTACTTCAGTAAAAAATGTGGGCAAGAATGCTCATTCTGAGTACTTGATAGAGACAGTATGATCTAGAGAAACCAGAAAGTTCTTTGAAAATATGAAGTAGTGTGTCAGTATGAGTTGGTAGTGTTTTAAAAAATGATTGCATGGGCGCCTGGGTGGCTCAGTTGGTTGGGCGACTGCCTTCGGCTCAGGTCATGATCCTGGAGTCCTGGGATCGAGTCCCATGTTGGGCTTCCTGCTGAGCAGGGAGTCTGCTTCTCCCTCTGAACCTCTTCCCTCTCATGCTCTCTATCTCTCATTCTCTCTCTCTCAAGTAAATAATTAAAATCTTTAAAAAAATAAAAAATAAATAAAAAATGATTGCATGCACTAGATTTTAAAATATTAGTAAACTTTTTTTAATTGCAGCCTTTGTACAAAGTACTATGCCTGGTGAAGGGGATGCCAAGAGATATACATTATAGTTTATCTGAGTTTTATTTTGGGAAGACTAGAGAGATGGATAGATAAGGCAATAACAGATTTACTCAGTATTAAATGATGGACATAAACAAGGCATAGTTTACAAGCTGTGAGGATTGGGTGGTGGTTATACACTGGGGTAGTTAGAAGAGTTTTCTTAAGAGAACATACACCAATTAGCACAGGTAAATAGTGAACGTAGGATTGAAAATGAGCAAGGAGAACATTCTAGGAAGGGAGGATAACAAGAGGCAGAGCTAAATGGGGGAAATTATTTGCTTATTGGGTTATTTTTTAGGGAGAAATGAATTAGAAAAATTAAGGTAGATTGGAAGGTAGTGTTACTTACATGAGGCAGATAGAGACCAAAATTGTAGAAGGTTTTGAGTGCCAGACCTGGGATTTTGAACTTGAATCTGAAAGCCATAGTATGTCATTGTATGTTTTTATGTAGGTAGATGAATGTAGAAGCAGGATATAAAACAATTAGGAAGAGTAAAAGATATTAAGAGACTATTATAGTAGTCTTGGTGTGAGGTTGCAAAAGCTTGGACTCAATATTACTGTTGGTGTCCATTAATTTAATATTCTTCTTCCATAGGAGATTACTTTTTCTCTCTCTCTCTCTTTTTTTTTTAAGTAGGCTCCACACCCAGCATGGAGCCCAACGTAGGGCTTCAACTCACAATCCTGAGGTTAAGACCTAAACTGAAATCAAGAGTCGGACACTTGGGGCGCCTGGGTGGCTCAGTCAGTTGGGCGACTGCCTTTGGCTCAGGTCATGATCCTGGAGTCCCGCGATCAAATCCCACATTGAGCTCCCTACTCACTGGGGAGTCTGCTTCTCCCTTTCACCCCTCCCTGTCTCATTCTCTCCCTCTCTCTGTCACTCTCTCTCTCTCAAGTAAGTAAATAAAATCTTAAAAAAAAAAAAAAAAGTCTGACACTTAACTGATTGAGCCACCAAGGTGACCCTACTTTCTTTTTTCTTAAAAAAATTATTTTGCCCACTCATTATTCCACTTGTGTATAGTTCAGTTTTTGTGGTAGTGTTGTCTTAAGTAGTAAATATTGAAAAATATGGATTGAATCTCTGTATATGGAACTACTATATTTCAGGACACAAGTATACATTTAATATATGTCTTATGATATTTTGTAAAAATCCAGAACTTAGATCACTTTAGCAATTAACCACTAAGAAATGCTTAAAGTGTAGGAGTTAAATTTTTATTACTAGGTTGAGGTAGACTATGTGAAACATTTTTTTTTCATTAAAAAAACTGAATATGTTTTTCACCTTAAGGACAGTCATTATATCTTTTGAATATTTTATATATTATTTCTGTTGCCAGAAGAAACCTTTCTTTAGAAGGTCTGTTAGAGGTAAAAAATCTTTTGTTGTATTGTAAATGGATTATATAAATGACTTTCAGAAGAGAATACAGTTTTTAAAATACATATGAATCTTTTGTATTATAAGGTGCTTTCAACTGAAGTAATCTTTCTTAAAATTCTAATGTAAATTGGGTAATTTGAATCAAAGGATGTCTGAAATGTAAGGAAATGCAAAGATTATTTAGTTCAGTAATTCTTAGAATGTAGTAAATGAGTGTCTTTGTAATGGGCCTACAGAGGATCCAACTTCCTGAAACTTTTATTTTTACGTACTTCCTAGGTGAGTTTTTCATGATTACTGTGATTTGGTGTTCATAAAGTAAAATTGGTATGTTACTAGACTTTACTGAGAGCTTTAAATCATATTCTAAGAAGTATGGCTACTGTATATAATATTTGGCAATATTATATAGCTTGTATATTTGGCCACGCCAGTTAATGGAATCGCCCCAGTGTTTGGTAACATCAAGTATTATTTTGAGTGGTCCTAAATTATATAAATTCTTAGGTTGCAGAGATCTTCTTATGTAAAATAATAAAACAACTAGAAATTTTAGTCACCAATTTGTTACCTACATACTCATTCTCATATTAAGAGTTCTCTCTTTCTAATAGTTGCTTGCTAACTGTAAGAATTTATATGTTAATCACATTTAAGAATGGTGCTATCTTTCTTGAACTTTTTATTATGGAAAATTTCATATATTTTTAAAAAGATGGACTAATGTAGTGAATCATCATGTACCTGTCACTTGTCTTCAGCAATTACCAATTCAGGTCAGTTTTATATCAGCTGTAGTCCCACCTTCCCATCCCATGTTTTTTTGGAGCAAATTCTGGATAAATCATTTTGTTTGTAAATATTTCAGTAAATATTTCTAAAATATAAAGATTTTTCTTTAACCATAAATACCATTAGTATCCTAAAAATGACTTATTCTTTAATCAAGTAACTAGTCAATGCTTAAATTTCCCTGATTGTCTCATAAATATTATTTTTTATAATCCTTATGTTGGCCTTGGTTGATAAGTTATTGAGGTCTTTTTTAATCTTTTAAGTCTATCTTGTATCTGTTTTTAATTTTTCCTTTTCAGTGTATTGAAATAAATAAGGTAGTTTGGTAGAATTTCCTGCAATCTGGATTTTCCCCCATGGTGATTATTTAATGTGTTCTTCAGTCACTTATATTTCTTGCAAGTTGGTCATTAGAGTTAGACTTGCTCAAACTCTTTTTTGACAAGTATACTTTATTGAGGGTGTTGTGTATTACCATCAGGAGGGATATAATGTCTGTCTCTCTTCTTGTGATAATAGCAGCCATTGGTGATCATTGTGTAGGTATGTTAGTTCACTAAGGGTATAAATTAATATCCTAACTGGCTTACAAAAATGGGGGCTGGAGAGAATAACTGTGACTAGTCCCTACCTTTCACACAAACCAACCCATCTATATTTTGTCCTCTAGACTATTAATCTTTTTGCCATTTTACAACTTTATTGAACCTTCTCCTAAAGGGAGACATTTTTTAAAAGGATAAAACAGTTTGACAAAATACTTTATGATTTATTATCTTCTTTAACTTATGAACATTACAGGTTAGTAGTAGCTAAATATTTGTAATGTTTGAACTTCCCAAGTGGGAAAATAATACTCAGTTATTTCTTATTATATGGATACTTCGATTCTATCTTACTATAACTTCATTTTTTTGGCTTGTTAAATGTTCTTATTAGAAGCTTGAATAATATGTAAAAAATTTGCAGATATATAATGGGACTCTAATAAACTCTAATGGGAATTGAAAAAAGCTTTTTTTTAAATTAAGATTTCATTTATTTATTAGCATAAGCTGGGGGAGGGGTGGAGGGAGAGGGAAAAGCAGCAGGGAGCCCAGTGCGGGACTCAATCCTAGGACCCTGATTTCACGACCTGAACCAAAGGCAGATGCTTAACCTACTGAGCCACCCAGGCGCCCAAGAGTTAGCTTTGAAAAAGAAAAATAGCCAGTGATCCATACAGTACATCAGCAGAATCCTAAGCCAGAAATCTTTTGTATTTCCATTATGCTTGGAGAGCTTCTCCATTTAATGGTATTTGGTGTTATTTGCCCCATTTGTCATTCTCTGAGTGTACAGTGCACTATTCCAGAGACTACATGAGGTGATGATGTCATCAATCTCCTGGCTAATTATAGCATTCCTATATACTTTGTACTCAATTTCCCCTATTATTAACACATTTATGGTACATTTGATATAATTAATGAATCAAGGTTGATACATTATTAACTAAAGTCCATACTTGATTCAGATTTCCTTAAGTTTTTGCCTGTTGTCCTTTTCTGTCCCAGGATCTCATCTGGAATAGCACATTACATTTAGCAGTCATATTTCCTTAGGGTCCTCTTGACTGTGATTTCCTTGTTTTTGATGACCTTGACAATTTTGAGGAGTACTGGTTAGATATTTTGCACAATGTCCTTCAATTGAGATTTGTCTGTTTTTCTCTGATTAGACTGGTCCTTACGGGTTTTGGGGAAGAGACCACAAAGGTAAAATGCCATTTTATCACATCGTTGCCAAGGGTATATACTGTCAACCTGACTTGTCATTTCTGATGTTGACTTCGATTACGTGGCTGAAATAGTTTCTCATTTTTAATTTATAATAGGGCAAATATCAGTAGGTATAATCCACATTAAACAGCAGCTCTTTGGAGGCTTCAGTAGTTTCTGGGATAGTGAAGGAATCTGGAGACCCAAAAGTTTGAAAATTCCTGAAGCCTTTAGCAATTAACACTTTAAGGAAGAATAATTTATAGCTACCTGATATGAAAAGAGGGATCCAGAAGGTGATGGGGGGGTGGGGACAGAGTAGAAAGAAGAATTGATAGGGCCTTCGGCAGTGAGGGAGTGATGATCAAGATAAAATTTGACTATTATAAAATTGTACCTGGCATTATGATCTATATTTTTCAAGGAGTTTTTGTTTTTGTTTTGTTTCTGTTTTCATTTTGACATTTACAGGTATTGGTTGAATGCTTACCTATTTTGTCTTTATGAGTTTTAATGTTTTGTCTGATTCGTATCATCTGCAAATAATAGTTTATTTCTTTCCAATCCTTATACAGTTAGGACTATGGTTTTGTGTATGTATGCCTGCAGGTGAAAGTTGGTGGAGTGTTTATAGTCTTTTATAGTTTTCCAGAAATGAATCTGTTGTGTGTAATTTTCAAAATCATTTAAGATTTACTATTTTGTTACTTTTTAGAATACATCATGTCCTCTTTAGGGGGTCTCCTGTTTGGGGAATGTGGCACTTTCACTTCTATCTTTTATCTCTCATGTTTTCCTTCTTTTCTTTGTGTTATGCCTTCTTGATGAATTCCTTCATCACTCTTCCTGCTCACTAATTTATTATTGTATTTTATTTGTTTTGCTGTTCAAACCTGCTGTATACTTTGTTTCATCATAATGTTTTTATACCCAGTATTACTAGCTGTTTTCTCTTTGAATGTTTGGTCATACTTCATTTTTACAATATCCTCTCAGATCTTTTTGAGCATATTTATTATGGTAAGTTTTTGATGAGTTTGGTTCACTAATTTTATCTCCAGCTGAGATTCTTCAGTTTGTTTTCTTTATAGCATTTGGACCCCTTAGGATATTAATTATTTGTTTATGAGGTTATACTTCCTTGGAAATAATATTCTCTTGGGAATATTAATTGCTTTGTCTGATTGATAACTGTCCTAGATAGAATAGAAAGAGCCTAGGGACTCTTTTGGTTGATCTAGGGAATGTATGTCATAGAGTAGAGAATCTCTTAAAATCATTGCTTCATCATTTCTCATTTGCCCTCCCACCAAAATATTGTTTCTTAGGGAACTTTTTTGTATATCTGCTCTGAGCATAGCTCATAGCCACAAGCTGCCTCCCTAGTTGTAATCACTTAGCTCATTTGGGGAAAAGGGCAGTGAGAGATAGTGGTCATCCTCTTTGCCTGTGATACTGCAGCTGGACATACACACTGTTCTATTCTATTCTATTCTATTCTATTCTATTCTATTCTATTCTATTCTATTCTATTCTATTCTTTCTGTTTATTTTTAAGTACTGGAGCCCAGTGTGGGACTTGAACTCACGACCCTGAGATCAAGGCCTGAACTGAGATGAAGAGTCGGATGCTTAACCGCCTGAGCCATCTACAGTTTAAAAACAAAGTGTTTAGAACCATGTTTAATGTTTCTAGTTGGTATTAAATCATGTTCTACCCTGGTAGTGAAGACAGGGTGGGCAATGATTGTCCAGTATCACTGAGAAAAAAAGGGCACAGAATGATGACTTCCAACCCTCCCTCCTACCCTCAGCCCTTTCCTCCATCTGTGGTACTGTACTCTCTTTCTGGTCTGAGGTTGCTTGCCGTCCACCCATCTTTAAAAATAGGTTCAGGGAGAGTATTAGTTATTTCACTAGTAAATAACTCAGTTCCCATTTTTAAAAGAAATTGGTTACTTTCTTTTTGGCTTTGTGTTCTCTCTCTGTAGAATGGCTGAGGTGGTGGCTGAAAGGGGACCAAAAAATCAAAAGAACAGCAGCACTGTTTAACAGTTCATTCCTATTAAAATCTTTGGCAGCTTGACATGCCCAATAGTATAAACATCAAAAGTAGAACTATTAAGGCCATTAACTCCCAAGTAAATAGTTTATGTCATTTATCCAATAGAAAGCTATTTGTTTTGCTAAACTAGACTTTGAAGCCAAAAACTGGCTTCAAAATTTTATTATTTCTTTTAATATCCATAAATACTGCAATCATTCGAGTTTTAAAAGTATGGATTGAAGATTTTTCATGAATGTTTTTACTTGCTGTTTCTCCTAAGTTTTAAGACATTCTTTTATAAGCAGAATATCATTAAAGCCACTGCTCTACATTTAACTTTATTTTTTAAGATTTTATTTATTTATTTGAGAGAGCATGTGTGAGTGCATGAGCAGTGGGAAGGGCAGAGGGAGGAGAAGCAGACTCCCCACTCAGCAGGGAGCCCCACGTGGGGCTCCATCCCAGGACCCCAGGATCATGACCTGAGCAGAAGGCAGTCTCTTAACAGACTAAGCCAACCCGGATGCCCCTCTACATTTAACTCTTAATTAAAATTATGTGCATTAAGAATCTTAAATTTCTTTGTTTTTTTAGAAAATAAAATGAGTCCTATCAAATCTCAGATTAGAATGTGAAGGATTAGAACTTTAGCATGTTAGAGATACATGAAGATAAAATTTGATTAAAAGTTCAAGAAAATCTCTACCTGTTCAGCTATTTTAGAGAATAGAGCAATTAAGAGATTTTTATCCAGACCTCAGATCACCTTAGTAGGTTTTCATTAACTTAAGTCTACTTCAGAAGTCACCTTAAGTTTAATATGGTGAAAACAACAGCAATGGTACGCAAAAAAAAAAAAAAAAAAATGGGAGGGGAAATGAATTTATGTGTATTGTGTACACATAAAATTTATTTTTTTTAAAGATTTTATTTATTTATTTATTTGACAGAGAGACGGTGAGAGAGGGAACACAAGCAGGGGGAGTGGGAGAGGAAGAAGCAGGCCTCCTGCTGAGCAGGGAGCCCGATGTGGGACTCGATCCCAGGACCCTCGGATCATGACCTGAGCCGAAGGCAGACGCTTAACGACTGAGCCACCCAGGCGCCCCCATAAAATTTAATTTTACTTTTGGTCAAACATTTATCGAGTTTAGAAAACTAACCTATCTTCATAGAGCTCATTTATGCGCATGGTACCTTAACTTGATTTTAGGTCTCACAGACAATATTGTTTGCTGCTTGTTTGGTAGAAAATAAAACGATAAGATGGGGCGCCTGGGTGGCTCAGTCAGTTAAGCATCTGCCTTCGGCTTAGGTCATGATCCCCGGGTCCTGGGATCAAGCCCCACATTGGGCTCCCTGCTCGGTGGGAAGCCTGCTTCTCCCTCTGCCTCTTCCCTCTGCTTGTGCTCCCTCTCTCAAATAAATAAATAAAAGGTCTTTTTTTTTTTTCAAGAAAATAAAACTATAAGAAATGAATAGCAACTAACATTTGTTAAATTTCTGTCATGTGCCAGAAGCTATTCTAAGTGCTTTTGAGGGAAACTCATGTAATTGTCTAATAATCTTATGAGATAGTAGTATTACCCTCATTTAATAGAACACAGAAATGATAAGTTGCTCAGGGTCATACAACTAGTAAGTGGCAGAACTGGGATACATTTTGGCTCCGTAGGCCAAGCTTTAATTATTTTCCTATACTACGTCTCAACCAAGTTAGAATCAGAATATACAGATCCTGGAATACTATTTTTACAGTTTGAAATTTTTGTTTTTAAGGTAATGTCAAACCATTGAATTTTTTGTTCTTGTTTTTTTTTTGGAGCCAAGAAACAACCTATTGAGAGTTGTGACTTGGGAAAATGATTTTGGCAGAATTATGGAATATTGTGGGGACAACCAGATGAACATTATAGAACTATCTCTGAGGTGTCTTGAAAAATCCCAGTGCCCAGGTTGCACCCCTATTCAATTGAATTAGAGTCTCAGAGGGTGAGATGCAGACATCATTAGTTTTTAAAAGTGTCCCAGGTGATTTTAATGCGTGGCCAAAGTTGAGAACTATAGAAATAGAGGCAATTAGCCCAGGGAACAAGTTAGCATGCGGTTGTGTAATCTAGGTAGAAGGCAGTTAAAACCTATAGGGTAGTAATAGCTGAATAGAAAATATGTCCCTTTTGGATTTTTTTTTCCCTAGATTTTTAGAATTTGCATTTTTCATATTTGGGTTAATTTATTAGTATGGAGAGAAAAAAACAAAAAAACTTGCACATTTACTATATGTCGTGATCTTGGCTCTGTGTCTCACATACTTTCCATTTAATCTCCATAATACTGTGGGGGTAGGTATTACTCTGTTTTTAGAGATGAAGAAACCAAGACTCTCAGAGAGTTAGTAATTTTTCTAAGATCACATAGCTAATCAGTGGGCCATGTTAGGATTTAAATATACGTACTCTAATTTTGTTATTCTTGTCATTGAATGTAAAGGCTAATGTTTTTATATTATAAATTGATCTATGTCATACCCAGCCTTTTAAAATTTTTATGTGCATTACCTAGTGTAATGTATACTTTGAAAAGTATGTGATACATGATCTATTTTATTTAACTCAAAGCTTTGTTCTCCTATAACTAATTTAGATTTTTCTATCTGGGGTGAATATTTTGGCGTTTAGGCAGTATGTAGTTGAACAGTTGTTAACTGCATTTTTATGTGTGGTAGATATTATGAGTCATGGAAGTTGATGTTTCCATAATATTAGCAGTCTTTCCTGTGGCTTGATACTGAACAACATGATATGCTAATCAGTGATTTGTTAATAAGAGAACTCTAGAAGGAAAGAAGGTATTTGTTATACAGTCCTTATGTCTTAATTTAGATCCTGGTCAGGATTCAGTATAGAATGTGGGCTTATGTATCTGTGTAAGGAATTGGCCAAAATCAAATTCCAAGTAACATAACTCTTATTTCAGACTGAATATCAGAGTTATTTAAGTAGATCATAAGATTAAGCATCATACACTGAAATATTTTTGTATATGAGCAGTCTCCTAGAATCAGTTGTCATATCTAACCTGGCATGATTGTGATGTGTTTACATGGTTTCTGTTGTGCTTATCAGGTGAGTAAAGATGGTTAGGTCAGATGTAGAGGAGAATGTTAATGAGGTCAAAGGCCAAGGTTTAATTCTTTTAATGGACAGGTCACTTTTTTCTTGTTTCATAACTACAGACTTCACCAGCAGTCTCACCAGATGCATGACATTAGTTACAACTGACAATTGATTTTGAACTTCCCTTGTATATGAAGTCCTTGATGAAGGAAGTTGCTTTCATCATGGCAAGAGACCACCATTACCAGAAGAAATATAACTTAGGCTCCCTTACCAAAACAGGTGGTGAATCTAACAGTGTTATTTATGAAGGACAGAATTATTTAAGAAAAATGATTGGGGAATTCCTAACAAAGGAATTTGGGCGTATGATAGCCAGAGACTAATAGTGGAAGAAAATATGAATATGCTTTACATTACAACTAAAGATGTTCTCAGGTATTGAGGTAATTTTCTATGTTGAATTGTTGTTATAACAGAATTTTAGGACTGTAACAGATCTTATGAGTAAATAAAAAAGCTAAATTCAGGATATTTATTCAGGTTTACCCAGGGAATACTGAGAGAGCTAGGCTTAGAACTCAGATTTCAGAATTCAAGTCCATATTAGTTCTTTGTGTATCTATGTTAAGCATTGCAGAATGTTAAGGTTTGGAAAATACAAAGATGGGTAAGACTTTTTTTTTTGCTGTTAGAGAATTTAAACCAATTCATTTCATAAACAGAGAAACTCAGCGAATTACACATAGGAAATTCTTTTCTAGGTATTAGAGTTATAATAATGACTAAACCTTTTTTTCATTCATGCATTTGTCATTCAGTATTTGTTGATTGCCTACTATGTGCCAGGCTCTGTTCTAGTCTTAAGGGATACAACAGTGACCAAAACAAACTAAGTTCCTACTTCAGTGGAGAACATTACAGTGGAGGAAGACAAAAAAAGTACATAAATATATACGTTAAGTGGTGATTGTTGTGATGAAAAATAAAGCAGGGTAAGATGTATAGAGAATCCGGAATAGGGGATGGATGTTGCTATTTCCTGGGAATACTATGGAAGTCTTCTGATGAAGTTACCTTTTTTTTTTTTAGAGTGGGGGGTGGGGCAGATGGAGAGAAAGAATTTTTTTTTTTTTAAAGATTTTATTTGTTAGTACACAAACAGGAATGTAGAGGGAGAAGGAGAAGCAGACTCCCTACTGCGTCGGGCTCAATCCCAGGACCCTGAGATCATGACCTGAGCCCAAGGCAGACACTGAAGCCAACTGAGCCACCCAGGCGCCCCAAGAGAGAGAATCTTAAGCAGTCTCCATGCCCAGCATAGAGCCCCATGTGGGGCTCCATCTCATCACCCTGAGATCATAACCTGAGCTGAAATCAAGAGTCCGATGCTTAACTGAGCTACACAGGCGCCCCTGATGAAATTACTTTTGAACAGAGTCTAAAGGATAAGAGCCAGTGTGGAGCTTGCAGGTCTATTAGGCAGACTGTGGTGGTTAGGCTGTAAGTGTTGAGGTTTGTGGGAAAGGTGAGTTAGGGGTCTTTCACCTCCTCAGTCAGGAAAACGGTGTGGTGCAGGGGCAATGTCCCTAGGAGTGCATTGAACTCTGTAGGCTCTCCCCTCAGTTCTGCCTGATAGAAGGATGCAGTGACAGCACAGATGTAGTATCCCTTTGTTTTACCTGGTGTGAGAGGTCAGGAAATCCCTCATCGAAGATGTGATATTTTATCTGAGATAAGAAGAATGAGTGCAGCAGGAGGGTGATTGGGAAACCTTTAGGGAGCTGGAGCTCAGGAGAGATTAAGGTGGGAAACTAATTTGGGGAGTTGTTAGTGAATAGAGCCCATTTAAAAATTAAGTCAATGGAATCATCTGGGGAAATCATGTTGAATGGGGACAAAAGAGATTCTAGGATTCAACCTGGGGTGCAGGGGCAGAAGGGGAAGGGAGCCAAGCAATGCGAGGGAAGGAGAGAAAATAACTTGTTAACTGGGGAAGGAGAGAGAGTTTTGAGAAAAGGAGTGATTAGTGGTGGCCAGTCCTAAAGAGTGGTCAGTGAGGTTTAGCTGGGAAAACTAAGGTTGGCTAGACTTGAAATATTTAATAGTATAGCCGCTTATGACTAATTTACATTTAAATAAATTAGCTTCTCAGTTTAGCCACATTTCAAGAATTTAACAGCTACATGTAGTTAGTAGCTACTCTATTGGATAGTGTAGATATAAACTATTTCTAGCATTGAAGAAGTTCTATTTGATAGCAGTGTACTAGATCATTATAATATTAGGGAAAAGTTAAATAAAGATTCATTTTTTATTTGTGATAGCAATAGAGAAAATACTTTGAGACAACTGATTATGTATTACCAAAGAACTGATGTTAGGAAGTCAGAGTTTTATCTTGAACTGTGGTAGCAGAATTGGCGATTTGAGTTGAGCCTTCAAGGTCAGGGAACTTTCAAGGTATTGAAGGGAAGCAAAAAGAAAGGGAGAAAATTGCAGATCACTCTGAGCGCAATCAATTTTACTAGACAGAGAATTTAGGTAAGTTTCAGAGCTATCTCATGGGGGATCAGAACACCTCTGTGGCATGAATAATTGGTCCATGCTGTAGACAATTTAAATATCAGGGTTTGAGGCTTATTTTCTAAAGAATGGGTACTATCAAATGTTTTTAAGTGGAGGAGTAACATGGCCAATGTGATAGTTTATGGAATTAATTTGGTAAATTAAGTTCTTGGTTTTTTTCTTCGTCTTTGTCATTTGTTGCATTCCTAAGTAATCCTGCCTTATGTCTACATACTGCTTTTAAAAAAAAAAATCTATAAAGTACACTCATGTAAACTGTACCATTCATGTAAACTATTATTTAAAAATTTTTTTTAAAGATTTTATTTATTTGAGAGAGAGAATGAGATAGAGCATGAGAGGGGGGAGGGTCAGAGGGAGAAGCAGACTCCCCGCTGAGCAGGGAGCCCGATGTGGGACTCGATCTCGGGACTCCAGGATCATGACCTGAGCCGAAGGCAGTCGCTTAACCAACTGATCCACCCAGGGGCCCCATGTAAACTATTATTAAGCCTCACAATGATTCTGGAAAGTTGTAACATTTATAATTACATATTCACAGAGAAGAAAATCTCAGAGTTCAATAACTTGCTAATGACGACACTAGCTTGAAGAATGACTAATACTGGGTAGACGAGATAACTTACCTCAATGTCACATAAATTACAGTACCTACAGTCTTTAATATATGGTCATTTTTTTTAAAGATTTTATTTATTTGACAGAGACACAGCGAGAGAGGGAACACAAGCAGGGGCAGTGGGAGAGGGAGAAGCAGGCTTCCCGCTGAGTAGGGAGCCTGATGGGCTCAATCCAGAACCCTGGGATCATGACTTGAGCCAAAGGCAAACGCTTAATGACTGAGCCACCCAGGCGCCCCTAATATATGGTCATCTTGTTGGCAGTAGGGACCGGGTCTTTATTGTGTTTTTGAATTCCAGTACCTAGCAGAGTGAATGAATGAGTGAGGTGAGACTTAATGCAGGGACATCTATTGAAAGGTAGATGAGAAATGAGGTGATGTGGGTCTGGCCTAGGTAATAGTATTAATGAGAATTGAAAGAAAGGACCAGATGTGAGGTAGACATTGTCTATGTAAAAATCATCAGAACTTAAGGACTTCATGAGATGTTGGGGGGAAAGAGTCTGAGATGACTCAAGGGTTTAGGTCTGAGTGAAAGAAAGAAGCTACCATTGAAAGACTTGGGCAAATTGCCATGGAACCTGATTTCTGAGAGAAGCTACTGAGTGCTGTTTTTGACTTAAAGATGCTTTCTAAAGCCAGCTTAGAGCCCTTCCTTTGTTTAGAGAATTTTAGAACCAGAAGTTAATTTGCAATAATGTCTGAACATACAGGTACCGATGTTTTGGAGTGAAGTTTTGGAGATAGGGTAGGACTTGGAAGTCGTCTGAATGAAGGTAATAAGTATGCCTTGAGCATGAATGCAATCTGCAGGAAAGGAGCAGATAGAGGAAAAAAACAAACAGCTGAGGACTGAGCGCTGGTTATGGCCACTCACTTAATGAGAAGACAGAGTGGAGCCAGGAAAACAGGAAGAAGGGAAGGCAGAGGAGTAGAGTACTTCAGAAACCAAGAGAGGAGAAAGTTTACATGGGGAAAAGGCTGATAGAATTAAATAAATGCAGGGAGGATAAGAACTGTGAAAAAGCCCCAGAGCATGCCAGAGAGGATGTCACAGATTGGCAGATTGACTGGAATTTCCCGAAGCCTCAGAGATTTTTGTTTTTTGTTTTTTTTTTTGGAAAGGATTTAGTTTCCAGTGTAAATGTATTATTGTACTTTTTTTTTTTTTTTTTGCTGCTGCTTAAAAGATTAATGCACCACTTAATTCATTTATACACTGGGTGCTCTCTAAATTCAGATTCAAGTATTTGACATTAAATCACTCCTGAGAAAATTTGTTTTTTTTTTAGATCTTGCCATATTCAGAAGTTGCTGAAGTTCAAGAGACAGTGAGTAATATATGGTGCTATGTTTGGAATGTTAACATTTTTGTATTTTTTGAGGATTTCGAGTTGGATTCTTAAAATATATTTTTCACTGTATTTTATCATAGATGATTATGCCATTATACTAAGTAACTCATGTAGATTGAAAAGATCACTTTAAAAATGTTTTCATTTTTTTCTAAAATGTGAATGTATTTTTTTTTTTACTGTAAAAATAATGCATACCAATGGCATATTTAAACAATACAGAGAATATAATAAATAAAATTCTACCTTCTAGGGGCAACCACTTTTAATATTCTGGTGGCCTCTTTACTAAGTTTCTTCATATGTATATGTCTTACATATGGAATTTTATAAAAATGGAGTCCATACAAACTTTTTATAGCCTATTTTTAAAAGTCAGTGTATAATGAATGATGTTCAGTCAGTGGGAAAAAAAACACTTCAATGGCTACATAGTATTTCATTGTATGAATGTATTTAATAATTACTGTTTTAGATTACTGTAAGTGATGTGATAAATATCTATGGACACATCTTTTTAAATATTTTGGATGATCACTTTAGTGTACATTCCTAGAAGTGCATTTGCTGAAACAAAAGTCTGATTAGGTTATTTTAAAATAACTGCCTGGCAGGCCAGTTAATATTCTCTAACAGTGATAAACTCTAGTTCCTAGAAAAATATTTCCATAAAATATCTCCTGTAAAACTGAGGGATAAAATGTACACAGTGTGTGTTTTGCATTTGATTGCAAAAATACGAAAAGTTCAGTTGAATGTAGAAAGAGGACTCCTATAGGAAGAACAAACAAATCTCAGATGTGTTTTAGATCTCTCACTGAAGACTCTTACTCTAAGGGCCAAAGATAACACTAAACAGAGCACTCTTGGGATGTTTTATATAATCCTCCTTCCAGATTGTGGCTTCTGAGAGCCAGCTGCAGAAGGATTGCTTCTATGAATACAACTTGATCAACTATGATGGGGGAAGAGGTGCAACTTGCTTGAAACTTTATTTTCAAGTTGTATCAAAGCTGTTTGTGCTTTGGCTTAAGCTCAAAAGATGGCTTAAGTCAAATTGATATGTATGTTAAGAGTGAGGTGCTGTGCTTAAGGCAATGGAATCAAGCTATAGCTCTTATGGGATTGTTTCTGTGTTACAAGGTGGTCATCTGTCCTGAATTGCTTATGACTAAGGGGTTTCCCAGGATGAAGGGTGGGATTATGAACTTCTACCTATTCCTTTACACTTCTGAAAGTTGGCGAGTTTTATGCTAATTATGGATGGCGTGACAAATATTTAGAAGTACATTAAATAAAATCCCATTTTTGCATAATGCTCTTTTCCTGAGATTTGTAGACTAAATTCAGTAAAGATTTAGGTAATGGCTATATTTCATACTTTTAGTTAAAATTGTTAATAGTATGCTAATAATAAATAGAAAAACTCTAGGCGTGTTGCTATTATTTTATCACTTGTTGAAATGACTGTGTGGACATTTTTGAAGGGATAATGATAAATATGTTGTTATTCAGTTAGGGAAAATGTTTCCATCATATCTTTAATGGTCTTTTTTTGAACAAGCTGAGGTAAAGTTCCTGGATTCTTTGAGTTTCTAAGAAAGTAGTATTTTGGTTCTCTAACAAAGGCCAAGAAGAGTTGGTTAGCTTTTTATTTTTTAAACTATCTTACAAGGTACTTGTGTAGACTGTTTCCACATCAATAATTTCACGTTGTCTTTATTTATGTGTTATACAACATAGAACTGTGCAGATTAGGCCCAGGTCCTAAAAAGCAGTAAAAGTAAGAAGTGTAGTATGCAATTTAGCCATGTACACAAGTGATATAAGTTACTTGGTAAAATTAATATATAATCTTCAATTACTTATATCCCATTTCCCATTGGCATTACTTACAGGCAACTCTGGGATGATAATTTCACTTGTATACCTGTTAAGTGCCTTTAATCCACAACGTTCTGGGGAAGGTGTCTGAAGTCTTGCTTCTTTTTTTTTTTTTTTATTGTATTTCCACTTTTATTTAGAGTGTTTCAGCTTAATTCTTAGTTCTGTTGTTCCATTATAATGTATGGTTTCTGGTCCCTGTTCTTTTTTCTGTTGCATTTTTTAGTCTCCTGTGATTAGCCACTCAGATCATATATCTTAACTGTCACATACCATAATTTATACTGTTTCTTACAAACCTGAACCTTTCTCTGTACAGTTTGCCTGTACAATTGCCTACTTGACGTTTTGACGTGGATGTCGAACAGACATTTCAGACCTAACCTATCTCAAATTTAGCACTTCTGTTTCTTTCTGTAAACTAAACCCTCTCATTGTCCTTTCCATCTCAGACAATGCAGTTTCATCCTTCCAGGTGCTCAGATCCCAACACTTATCATTTTGATTCCTCTTTTAAAAAAAAAAAACAAAACTTCATACTTGGTCTGTTTGGAAACCCTCTTGGCTCTACTTTTAAAATATATTCAGAACTCAGCTACTTCCTCTCAGCCTCACTGCCACCACCCGTGTCCAAGTCTTCCTCCCCCTAGATTACTGCAGTAACTCCCTAACAGAGTGCACCCCTGTCCCTCGAGTCCACTCTCCGTATAGCGGCCAGAACAGTCCTGTTAAAACATCATCGGATTATGTCACTCCTTTTCTCAGAAATCCAGTGGCTCTCCATCTCATTCAGAATAAAGCCAAAGTCCTGACGAGGTCCTACATAACCTGGCACCCATTTACTTCTTTGACTTCATTTCCTACTACTCTCCTAGTTGTATTGTATTCCAGCCTCTCTGGACTTTTTACTGTCCTCCAAGCCCTCCACACTTGCTCCCATCCCAGTCCTCCACCCCACACTTGTTCCTCCCTCCGCCTAGAGTACTCTTCCCCTTCATGTCCTTAGGGTAAACTTCCTCATTTTATTCAGTCAATTCTGTAGAGAAGTCTTCTTAGGCCACCCTGTCTTAAATTATAACTCCCTCTTCCTTAACCTTTTTTTTTTAAGATTTTATTTATTTATTTTGACAGAGAGAGACACAGCGAGAGAGGGAACACAAGCAGGGGGAGTGGGAGAGGCAGAAGCAGACTCCCTGCTGAGCAGGGAGCCCGACGCGGGGCTCGATCCCAGGACCCCGGGACCATGACCTGAGCCGAAGGCAGACGCTTAACGACTGAGCCACCCAGACGCCCCTTTCTTCCTTAACCTTTTATGTGTCCTCGTTCTTGGCTTATTTTTTCCTCAGTATTTATACTATATAATATGCAGCAAGTTTTTACTTGTTCAGTATGTTATTGTTCATCTCTCCCATTGAACATGACTGCCACAAAGGGCAAAATTTTTGTCTTTTTTGTTCTTTGTTCACTGCTATATCCCTTGGGTGCCTGAAATGATACCTGTCTATATAGTAGGTACTCATAAATATTTGGATGGATCAATCAGTGATATGAATAGTGTTTATTTTGATTCTTCAGTGTCTCAATATGAAAAAAATTAGATTAATAGGAACAGATTTATATGACAAACATGCTTGAAGTTATGTTGGAAGCATAATTTGAAACAAATATCAGAAGTTGCTGTATATGCTAGGGATTATTTTCTGGGAGCAAACACGCAAGGAGTACAGCTGCAAAGAAGTTGATATAATGCTGTTAATTAACAAAATTTGAGAATATGTATGATGAAAGTGAACTTAATCGTTTATCCTAAATAGAAGACCAACTAAAAAAACCTTCAAAAATGACTGGCCTCTGTGAAATTAAATAGTCCCAACTGTGCATATATGGTTAGAACTGTTGTTCTCCTTCAAGAAATTCAGATTTACTGGTAAATCTAGGGAAATGAGTAATTATTCATACCATTATAAAAAGATATTTTTAGAGAATGTCTATGAAATATTTGTCAAGTTTACCATGGTTGACTCTGTCATTTTCCTTCTTTCCATTTTCCAGTATCATATTAGTTATTTATTGGTACATAACAAATTATCCAAAAATTAAGTGGTATAAAACAAGAAGTATTTGTTATTTTATTATTTCTATGGATCAGGAATCCAAGAGCAGTTTATGAGATGTCTCTGGCTCAAAATCTCTCAAATGGTTGCAGTCAAGCTACTGGGGAGGGTGTGTGCTGCAATCTCATCTGAAAGCTTGACTGGGTGGATGGGAGGGCAAGGAGGATGAAGGCAGGAGATTTATTTACAAACTCAAGTAGTAGTTGTTGACACATCATTCCTTCAGCTCATGGGCCTACCTACAAGGCTGCCTCATGACTCTGCAGTTGGCTTTCCCTAGGGAAAGCAAGAGACTATAAATAAGATGGAGATCATAGTCTTTTTACTGTGTAATCTTGGAAGTGATATCCGTTCATTTCTGCCATATTCTATTTATTAGAAGTGATTCAGTGAGTCCAGAATACTCTCAAAGAGAGGGGATTCTACACAAAGACATGGGGATCACTGGAGCCTTTGTAGAGATCTCCTGCCACAAATACTTCAATCTTTTCCCACATGTTTGCTAGTTGTGGTAACATGGCCATCAGTAATAAGGATTTGAGCACAATTAGTTCATTGTCATTACAGCTGTATTTTTTTAGTTTGTGAAGCTGATAGCAGTTTATAGAATGGGCAACTACAGAAAAATGACTAGAGCAAATACCTTTAAAGGAATTAAAACACAATTTTGAGCATTAGGGAAGCAACAGGGCCAAGATTTTTCTGAAGGAGGCAAAACAAACAACTACCCTTCTTTTTGGTCACAGGTAATTAAGATTCCTTCATTCCCTTTAAATAAAAAGCAAGCAATAATGTAATCAGTGGGAATTTTTTATTTTTGTTGTAACTTTAGTTTTGATGTTACTATACTTGGTATTTGGAATGAAAGAAAGCTAAGGACTCTGTTTCTACCAAGGGAGACCAAAACACTTGTCTGTAGGCAACATTTAGCATAATATAAGTAGGCAACATTTAGCATAATGTTGTATGTTAAAATAGTTACCAGACAAAAGGTCAGTAGTCTTTTACCATTTCTTTTAGTTGATTGCAAGTTACTCATTTCAGAATTGGGTCTTTGTACTTCCAAATGACCAGTAGCTCCACGTGCTAACACTTCATATTTAGTGGGTCTTAAGAAAATTTGTCTGACAATAAAACTGATCAGTTTATCATTCTAATCAATATTAATCAATATTCCTCTTTTCTTTTTTGCCATTTGAGAAAAAATTTGTTCTACTTTGTTGATGTCTTTGTAAAAGCTCTGCGCACAATGCTTGGCATATAATAAGCACTCATTAAATGTTCTTTCTTTTTATAGAAGAAACAGACTGAATTTCTATGTAGTGTTAAGTGCTTTCATGGCATGCAGAACTAATATTTAATAGTGCATGGGTGTTATAGATTTTTAAACCATTTAAATTTAAAGAATGAACAACTTTGGGCTGTCCCTTACATTTCTAAATAATTTTACCACTCCTAACCCATACCTTGAGTTAAAATTGAAAGTAATTTTTGATTTGAATAATTTTCAAAACAAAATACTTAGTTGATTTCATTTTTGTCTTTCCACCTTTCTTTTCCAAAATTTAAACAAATATTTGATAATGCTTAAACCAAAATCTTTTTATGTGTGGCAAAGGAAATTCCTTGTGAATTATGATTATTAGGATTGATGTGCATGTGCTTTCTACTTATAAACTAATGCTTATTTTCCTTGTCCTTTTGTTTCACTGCTGCTTCAATCCTGATGCATTTTGCTTCTTCCTGGTTTGGATTGTATTTGTTTGCTGCTCAATTACCCTGCATTTAAAGCTTCTTGGTGATAGCAAAGATGTCCTTGGGCCATCAAGTAAGTAGCCAAAGTTTGAATGGCATATTTGGAGACAATATTTTGCTGTATACTTATAAAAGGCATACGGTATTTCTCTTTTGATTATTAAATCATCTACTTTTATTTCTAGGCACTGAAATTCTAAGCAAAGAATATAAATGGTCATTCAGTGCCCATCTGCTCTCAGTGCCCATCTGAGATTGATAGTGTTTGTATATTTACTTCTTGATTGTCTAAAGATGGATTATTTACTTAGCTAGTTATCTAATTCATAATTCAGGACCTCTTCTTCATAGTTTTCCTTTCTATGATCTTCATAAAGCATAGATCAGACTTCTTCGAGACTGGACATGGTACAAGAAATTCACTACCATTTGAAAATGAGAAACATTGTTTTGTTTTTTCATAATCTTTACATAATAGATAATTTGGTTATGAAACACATTTATTTGTACTTTGGGGATTTCATAAGTGAAACATGTTTCATCTTAGGGATTTAGAAGATGTACCCATTAAATTTATGTGTGAAAAAAAGTTTTTTTGACCAGACACTGTGCTGGCTTTGGGGCGGATATGATGAGTAAAACATGTGCCCTGCCCTTAAGGATCATGATAGTCTAGTAGGGGAGTTTTACCCATTAATAGATAATTTCAGAGCATTGTAACAGAGGCAACTTTTGTATTGAAAAATCAGAATTACTGAGGTGAAAGGAACCTCAGATATCATCTAATAAAGCATTAACTTTGTAGATAAAGAGCCTGAAGCTAAGGACTTAAAGGATCGAGTTAGAATTAGTTACTAGCCCAGTGTATTCTTTCCTGGTTTTAAGACATCATAAACCATCAGTTTGCTGAATTCAAATCTAACCAAATAATTTAAATATTACTGTGTCATAAATCAGATAAAGATTTAAACTTTATTGAAGGGAAATGTAGAAATTTTATTGATTTAGAAAGTTTTAGTGTTTATTCCTAAACAGTTATCTGACCACTGCAAGTCAGTTTACTGCTCTGGGGCTCATTTTTTTTTTTTTTTTCATTGGCTAAAGAAGGGGCTGAGCAAGATAATGTGAAGCATTTTTCTAGTTGTAAAATTCTTTGGTATGGATTGGTTGCTATTTGTCTCTAATACTGATTATAGTATGTATGTAATTTTTTTCTAAAAAGAGACAATTTAAAGTAATATGCTAAAATTCCTTTTTAGGGGTGCCTAGGTGGCTCAGTCGTTAAGCGTCTGCCTTCGGCTCCCAGGGTCCTGGGATGGAGCCCCACATCAGGTTCCCTGCTCAGTGGGAAGCCTGCTTCTCCCTTTCCCACTCCCCTTGCTTATGTTCCCTCTCTCACTGTGTCTCTGTCAAATAAATAAAATCTTTAAAAAATAAAATAAAATTCCTTTTTAAAGGGGCTAGGCATAGCTGGCTCAGTCCATAGAGCATGTAACTCTTGATTTTTGGGTTATAAGTTCGAGCCCCATGTTGGGTGTAGAGATTACTTTTTTTAAAAAATTTATTATTTTTTAAGATTTTATTTATTTCAAAGAGAGCATAAGCAGGGGTAAGTGGCAGGCAGAGAGCGAAGCAGGCTTCTCACTGAGCAAGGAGCCCGATGTGGGACTCAGTCCCAGCACCCTGGGATCATGACCTGAGCCGAAGGGTGCTTAACTGACTGAGCCACCGCAGCATCCCGAGTATAGATATTACTTAAAAGTAAAAATAAAATCTTTAAAAAAAAAATCCTTTTTAAAATTCTTAGTTGCAATAATTCATAGTATTTTAAATATATTATTATATACCCAGCATTATTAGAATAGTAGAAATTTTAAAAGTTGAAAAAGTATACAGATATCAAAACATTTTTATGTTTTCTTGGCAGGCTTACTTGTGATACCTGGCAGATATTTTCAATGGATTTTCCAATTACTTTAGTTACTTCATTTTTTAGATGTTGGCTCAGGTGAACTGATCAGCAGTGCTGAACTGAAAAATAGAATTGAATTTTTAATACAAGTTACAACGGTTCTATTTTAGGAATTAGATTTTATAAATGGAGGTCTTTAATTTCTACTTCTAATAGAAGAGATTTATTGTGGTTACATATTTTCTGCATACGCAAATAAGAATATACAGTATATATTAGAGATGAGTTTCTATTCTACTCTGTCAACTATTAAAAGGCTGAAGCTATATAATTATTTACTGGAGATCACATATCTTTGAGTGAAAAGTAATTTCATTAATATTAGGATCAATACTGAATGAAAAAACTAGAATGATATATACAAACATACTTCGATTCTTTAAGTATTTGAGAAAAGGTACACCATCTGTAAGGGGAGTCTTATGATTTACATAGAGATTATTTATGACTTTAATTACTTAACTTTATCTTAGCTTCCTTAGATTAAGGGCAAACTCCAGACTATGAAGTTTGGAAAATTCTTCAGATTTTATATTGAGGAGTTGACTTAATGAAGTAAAGATGGTAGTTATAGAATCATATTCTCCTTAGAAGTTACAGCTGGTATGTTAATTATGTTACTATTAATTATTTCAGTGTGGTTAGTTTCTACTATACTTAAGGTAATAATGCAATATGAATAGCAAAGTAGGTTACTTTATTTCCACTATAAAGTAGAACCGTAAGAGGGCACTGTTATGCTATCTTTAGTAGGTGAGGCAGTTGTGGCAGAAAGTATTCTGGAATCATGCAGTGATTCATTTGTCAAATATCATTTGCATTTAGCAAGTATTTATTGTCAGTTTTAGGCTAAGGGGTACAGATAAAAAAGTGAATGCCCTTCTGGAGCTTTCATTCAAATAGTCTTAAGATTATACAAATGATGTAGGACATCAAAATGATTTTTATATTTTGCAAATCCTATTGTCTGTATAGTTGTTAATGTTTGCAAATGGGGTAAGAAGAATAAGAGAAAAAAAATCCTAAATTTTTTCTAAATATACAGTATACTCTGTATATTGCTATTTCTATAATCAACATCATAAATAGTAATACCTCTACTAGTAAGAAGGAGATGGATACAACAAATTTGCACTTCTTAGACTATTTCCTTCTTTATATAGTGAAGTTATTCAAGATATACATACTTGTATCTTATGGAATACTGAAGCATAGTTTAATTCTGTTAGTTGTTCTTCTCATAATGTATTTTAAATTAGCCTAAAATGTACTGATGTCTGATACCACAGAAGAATATATGTAGCATATATAAATTATGTATGATACTACAAAAGAAGATACATAGTATATATAAATTATAAAGCGTAATCATCCAGTGAATATGTGTTGAACATATGAACCTACCACAAGACCTTGAATCTTTAAAATCCCTCATGTTCAACTATGTGCTTCTTCTCTCCTCTATCCCTGTTTGCCTGCCCCCAAGAAATGATGACTAGTTTTTATTTTTTATCATTTGCTTTTTTAAAAAATGTATTTTTTGATATTTTTAAATTCCATATGTGTCACTGAGTTTTGCTTGGTTAATTTTATGAGTGGTATCATGCTTTATGTCATATTCTAGAACTTGTTTTTTGTGTTAATATTTTCAAGATACAACCATGTTTGGGGGTATAGATACAGAGCATTCTTTTTCACTGCTGGATGCTATTCCATTATATGCATATAGTGCAGTCTATTAATCCATTTTATTTTCAGTTGATGACTAAGTTGTTTTGACTTTTGCTCTTATGAAAATTCTTGTTGTCTCTTGGTAAATGCATATAAGAATACTATTTCTAGGTATAAAGCTAAAAGTAGAACTGTTGGACCCATAGAGTATGCTGAAATTCAGTTTTATAAGGTAGTTCTATATTGTTTTCCAAAGTGCTTATATCAGTTTATTCTCCAGCATCAGTACTTAAAATGTCTCATTGATTCTCATCCCTCTCAGCATTTCGTGTTATCAGGCTTACTAATTTTTGTCAGTTTTACTAAGTTTAAAATATTTATTTCATTGTGATCTTAGTTTGTCTTTTTCTGGTTACTAAAGAGGATGAACATCTTTTTGTATATTTATTGGCCGTTTAATTTCTTCTTTCATGAACTCACTGTTCAAGTCCACCCCTCCCTCATTTTTCTTTTTCTTTAATTAAATTTTTTTTTTTGTATGGAGATACAATTGACAAATTTATATTAGTTTCAGGTGTACAGTGATGATTCAGTATTTGTATATTTTGCAAATGGTCACCACAGTAAGTCTAGTTAACATCCATCACCATACATAGTTACAGATTTTTTTTTCTTATGAGAACTTTTAAGATTTTTTTTTTTAAAGATTTTATTTATTTGACAGAGAGAGAGAGCTAATGAGAGCATGAACACAAGCAGGGGGAGTGGGAGAGGGAGAAGCAGGCTTTCTGCCAAGCAGGGAGCCCGATGCGGGGCTTGATCCCAGGACCCTGGGATCATGACCTGAGCCAAAGGCAGACGCGTAACTCACTGAGCCACCCAGGTGCCTGAGAACTTTTAAGATTTATTCTCTTAGCAACGTTCAAATATGCAGTATTAGTATTAACTATAATCATCATCCTGTACATTTCATTCACATGACTTATTTATTCTATAACTGAAAGTTTATACCCTTTGATTCCCTTCACCCATTTTGCCCACTCGTTACCCCCCTGCCTGTGTCTTTTCTCTGTATCTATGAACTTGGTTTTTGAACTTGGATCATACCATATTTGTCTTTCTCTGTCAGACTTATTTTACTTAGCATAGTTCCCTCAAGGTCCATCCATGTTATAAATGGCAAAATTTCATTCTTCTTTATGGCTGAGTAGTAGTCCATTCATTTGTCAATGGGCACTTAGATTATTTCCATGTCTTGATTATGGTAAATAATACCATGCTATGGTGAACATAGGGGTGCATATATCTTTTTGAATTTGTGTTTTCATTTTCTTCAGAAAAATATACATAAGTTGAATTGCTAGATTATATGGTAGTTTTTGTAACTAACTTCTTGAGGACCTTTCATGCTGTTTTCCATAGTGGCTATAACAATTTACATTCCCACCAGTTGTGCATAGGCAGTCAGGTCTCTCCATATCCTTGCCAACGCTTGTTATTTACTTTTTTTTGAGAAAAGCCATTCTGATAGTTGTGAGAGGATAGCTCATTGAAGTTTTGATTTGCATTTCCCTAATGATTAGTGATGTTTAGCATCTATTCATGTACCTGTTGGCCATTATTTCCTTTGGAAGAGTGTTCAGACATTCTGCCCATTTTTAAGTCAAATTTTTTGTCTTTTGCTGATGAGTTGTATAAGTTCTTGATGCATTTTGGACATTAACCCCTTACCAGATATATGACTTGCGAGTACTTTCTCCCATTCAGTAGCTTGTCTTTTCATTTTGTTGATGGCTTCCTTTGTGCTGCAGAAGCTTTTTTGAGGGAGTCCTATTGTTTATTTTTGCTTTTGTTGCCTCTGCTTTTGGTGTCAGATCCAAAAAAACATCACCAGTTCTGATGTCAAGGAGCTTACTGCCTGTGTTTTCTTTTAGGGAGTTTTAGGGTTTCAGGTCTTATATTCAAGTCTTTGATCCATTTTGAGTTAATTTTTGAATATGATGTATGATAGTGGTCCAGTTTCATTCTTCTGCATGTGGCTGTCCAGTTTCCCCAGTATGACTTATTGAAGAGACTTCCCTTTCTCCATTATGTATTCTTGGCTCCTTTCATGAATTAATTTGACCATATATGCATAGGTATATTTTTGGGCTATTCTATTCTATTCTGTCTTTTTTTATGCCAGTATCATACTGTTTTGATTATTTTGATTATTGTTTTGCTTAGTTCTGTTTTATAGTTTGAAACCAGAGAGCATGATGCCTTCAGCTTTGTTCTTCTGTTTCAAGATTATTTTGATTATTCAGGGTCTTTTGTGGCTCCATACAAATTTTAGGATTTTTTGTTCTATTTCTGTGAAAAACGCCATTGGAATTAAAAACATTTTTTTAAAGATTTTATTTATTTATTTTAGAGAGGGCATGCACAAGCTAGGGGAGCAGGAGAGGGACAGGGAGTGGGGAAAGAATCCCAAGCTCAGCGTCCCGATGTGGGGCTCAATCTCATGACCTGAACTGAAACCAAGAATTGGACACTTAACTGACTGAGCCACCCAGGCACCCTGCCATTGGAATTTTGATAGGGGTTGCATTGAATCTGTAGGTTGCTTTAGGTAGTATGGACATTTTAACAATATTAATTATTCCAATCCATGAGCATGGAATGTCTTTCCATTTGTGTCGTCTTCAGTTTCTTTTATCACTGTCTTACAGTTTTCAGTGTACAGGTTTTTAATCTCCTTGGTTAAATGTATTCCTAGGCATTTAATCTTTTTGATATGTCCCTAAATTTTCCTATTGAATTGTTGGTCTTTTTCCACTTGATTTATAGGGTTATTATTAATTTTTTAACATATTCTGGATACCAACCCTTTGTTAATTGTATAGGTTGCATGTATCCTGTTTTTCTTTTTAACTTTTAATGGTACCTTTTGATTAAAATCTTAATACAGCAGAATTTATTTATACCTTCTCTATGCCAGAACCATACCAGGACTTGAGGATTAATGGAAATATAAGGCAGACAAAACTCCTTTCTCTTGTGGAACTTATGGTCTAGCGGGAGAAGGCAGACAATAAACAAATGATTTCAGACAGTGATAAGTGATAATTTCAGACAGTGATAAGAGCTACAATGAAAATCATGTTTGATAAAGTGATAGATTATAATTGTGGCAGGGTGCACAGTAACCAAAAAAAATTTATAAATTGTATTAAAATTAAGAACTTATCACAGGTACCATGAAGAGCTTTTCTGAAGAGATGACATTTGAACGCACACAACAAATGATGAGGGGGTCAATAGTGTGACTGTCTGGGGTAGGAGTTTTCCAGGTAGAGGGAACCAGAGATTTAAAGGCCCAGAGACTGGGGCAAAATGGCATGTTTTGAGGAATACCAAGAAGGCTATTATAGCTAGAGCCAAGTGACTACAGAGGAGAGTAGTAGAGAATGAGGTTGGAAAGGTAAGGGGTGGGGGGGGCAGCCACTTTTGAGTTCTTATGCCATGGAGTTTATTGCAAGTATAATGGAAAGCCATTGAGGATATTTCTGCATGGTGCAAATCTGATTCATGATTTACAAAGATTGTTCAGGCTTCTATGTAGAGAATGAATTCTACAAAAGCAAGGAGCGAGACAGTAAGTCTGGAGACTAGGTAAAAATCTGTTGCTATGATCCAGTGGAAAAGCAGTGGTTGGCTTAGAACAGGGTGGTAGTTGTGGAAGTGGGGAGAAGTAAAAGGATTCTTGATGAATTTTGAACATAGACTATAAAGATCTCACAGATGAATTGGATGTGAAGCATGAAAGAAAGGAAGAATAGAAGAATATATCTAAGGTTTTTGGCTTGAGAAAGTGGGGGAGGAGAGTAGTAATTCCACTGAGATGCAGGAGAAGCAGGTTTGCAGAATAAGCAGAATCAAGAATTATGCTCTGGATAAATTTGAGATGCTTATTAAGTAATAGAGGTTATTATAAGGCAGGTAATTGGACATGTGAGTTCAAGGAGGGATATAAATTCAGGAGTCTATAGATTCTTTTTTTATGGACTTGATGGGAACATAAATTTTTATATCTTGGGTGTTAAGTGAAAGTTTTTTGAATTTTTACATTGAAATTTATAGAGCTAAAATAGAATTCTTAAACTTTAGCACAATGGGAAACAATTTGAACTTAAAGCAATCGATTTAAAAGATGTGATAAAAATATGAATGTGAAATTCTGGTTAAGTTAAAAATTAAATCTGTGGTGAGGACAGAATCATTCTCCCTCAAGATAAAGCTAAAGTTTTTGTAGGCAGAAAGCACAGAAACATAAATTGAAAGGACCTGGAGACCCTGGGGCACTGTGGATTTGGTCACAGTTTGCCCTATTTCTTCATTGAGTGTGTTTCTCTTTTCTGTCCTCTCTGCAACTGGACATTGCTCATCTTTATTAGTAGCTTGGTCAAATAGGTGAATAACAACTTTAAACACTATTTAAATTGATTATTGGGACAGCAAGCTTTTAAGAGATTAGACTTTGGAACCAAATGCTCCTAAGTTAGACCTCTTACCTCTATTAGTCTTAGGCATGACAGTCTCTGAATGAACCTCAAGTTTTCCTGTCTCTAAAATCATCTCTAGAAATCATACCTACTTTTCATGCAAATTAGAAATTAAAGTATAAATTCTAGTGAATGCAAATATTTTATGCTGCTACTAATTTGTATTTTTTCTGATCACTAATGAAGGTTGACTATCTTCATATGTTTATTGACCATTTGTATTTCATTTATGAAATGAATTTGTCTCGTTTATTGCTTTATTGGCAAATATAAAGAGTTAATAGAACAGTGAAAAATCCATAGTAACCTTGGAGTACCTTTCATTATCAGTTGACTATGTGTTTTCATTTTTATAATGTCTGTATTTTGTGTAATTTGACTCATGCATATACCTATCAGTTTCTCTTGGATTGATGGAAAACTACAATTAAAAGAAAACAAAGCAATTATGCAAATTAAAGTATGGAGTTGGTAAAATGAACATAACCATTGAGACTATTTCAGTCTTAGTTCTATTCCATGTTGTTAACCATGCCATTTTGTAAATCTGTAACATAAGTACTAATTCTTTTTGCCTTCTTTCCTTGAGCTGTGGTAGCAAACAGTGACGAATCTCAACTTCTGACACCAGGAAAGATGAGTCAGCGCCAAGGGAAAGAAGCTTATCCAACGCCAACCAAAGATTTGTACCAGCCATCTTTTAGTCCAGCAAGTCCTCATAGTCAGGGTAAGAAATTGTGCTTTTAATTTTGTTGTGGTTTTAAGGGGAGAATGACATTTTAGGTCTACCATAACTTTTTTCTTTGTAACTATTTGGTTTTATAGTGTTTTTTTATTTGTTTTGGTCATTCATTATACTCTTGAAATGAGTTTATTTTCCCTTAGAGTCCTTTTAATTTCTCTTATATTCTCTAGTGTACTTGATTACTTATACTTTTCTTCTAATTGAGTGATTCTCAAACTTTGTGGTCTCAAGATTCCTTTACTATGTTAAAAATTGTTGAGGACCTCAAAGAACTCTTACATAGGTTAACCTATTGATATTTATTATAAATTAGAATGAAGACATTTTAAAAATGTTTATAATTCATTTAAAATTATAATAAACCCATTACAGTTAATATGAATAACATTTTTATTAAAAAACAACTATGTTCCTCCTTCCCTTTTCCTCAAAAAAAAAAAAATTGAAAAGAGTGGTATTCTTTTCCCTCATAGTCGCTCAGATTTGGCTCTTTTGACATTTTGGGCTGGATAATTCTTTGTTGTGGGGGGCCATCATGTGCATTGTGGGATATTTAGCAGCATCTTTGGCCTCTACCCACTGGATGATAATAGCACTTTCTCGAGTTGTATACAACGAGCAATAGCTCTAGACTTTGGCAAATGTCCCAAATTGTCTTTGGTTGAGAACTACTGTCATACAATTTTTGGAAATCTCTGTGATATCTAGCTTAAGAAAAGACACCTGCATGTTCATATCTGCTTCTGCAGTTCATCTGTTAGGATGTGATGATTTGATTGAAGTATATGAATAAAATCTGGCCTCAGACATATATGTAGTCAGAAAACAGAGGATTACATTAATAGCTTTATACATAATTACAGATAGTCTTCTTTGATACTACACCAAAATTTGACAAGTGGTAGTTTCTTAAATATTGGTTGCAAAATGGAATCTGAAACATATCAATAATCTTTTCATACTCTCTTAAGTTAAAGTCCATTGCTCTATCTTGAACTTTGAATGGCTCTTTACTCATGCATGATTTTTTAACATCATGCATTAATCATTTGGGAAGTAGTTGCTTACTGAATTATGCAGATCTATTAAGTGTTGACACATTTTAAAATACAATACAAAGATGTGCTTTATGCATACTTCTCTTGTCATACAGAATATTAAAAACATGTGTACTCAAGGTTTAAGATTAATAATTTTTACTGTTTCATCAAGAACATCTATAAGTGAAACTGGCCTTTTACTTTAAGTGCATGGCAATGAAGAAATCAGTGACTACTAGTTTGTTGCCTGTGCCTTGATTTGTGCTAAGGTGTCAGCGGTTTTACCCAACATTGCTTTTGTACCATCAGTGCAAATGTCAGCACAATGAAAATGTATTATGGAACTAGTTTTGACCTTGCAGACTCTCTAAAAGAGTCTTGGGGACTCCCGGGGATTATGGATCTCACTTCCTAATTCATAATTGATAAATTTTGTGTATTGAATTCTGCTTCTTAGTAAAGTTTATTTAATCAGATGCTTTGAAGTCTTGTGGTACTACAATGGCTATGGTGGAAAGACTTCTGCTTTTAAAACTGAGCACTTAAATTTGGTGTTTGAAAGCTAGTATGTACTTTTTTTATGGCAATACCATACTGTTTTGATTATCATAGCTCTGTGTTATAGTTTGAAACCAAGGAGCATGATGCCTTCAGCTTTGTTCTTTTTTTCAGGAAATTTTGATTATTCAGGGTCTTTTGTGGTTCCATTCAAATTTTAGAATTTTTTTGTTCTATTTCTGTGAAAAATGCCATTGGAATTTTTTTAAAAAGATTTTATTTAAGCAAATGTGCACGATTGGTGGGGAGGAGTAGAAGGTGAGGGAGAGAGGGGGCAAAGAGAGTGCCAAGCAGGCTGCACTCAGCAAAGTTATCAAATACTTTAAAAAATTTAATTTGGAGTCTTAACTATCACAATATCTCTGTATAATTAGTCAGGTTTTGGTGTTGTGATTTTATAATATTATTTTTTTAAAGATTTTATTTATTAGAGAGAGAGAGAGAGCTCACACACAAGCTGGGGGAGAGGCATAGGGAGAGGGAGAAGCAGACTCCCCCTGAGCAGGGAGCCTGATGCGGGGCTCGATCCCAGGACCCTGGGTTCATGACCTGAGCTGAAGGCAGCTGCTTAACTGACTGAGCCACCCAGGTGCCCCAGTAATGTTGTGACTTTATGAATTATTCTTTGAAAGGAGGATTTAGTTACTTTTTAGATGAATATTAATTGGTAAATAGTAAGTTACATGATCATTTTCTACTTTATTTCAGTGGAAAATTTTTTCTAGTCAGGTGTTTGTTGGAAAATTTTTATTTACCATTGTTGGAACTGGAAGAACTTTATATAAAAACAAAAATAATTACCATGTTAACATTTACTGTATAGTTGTTGAATATATTTTGGAAAGTTAACATTTTTGTTGCCAAAATGCTTTTTTTTTATTTTTTATTTATTTATTCATGAGAGACAGAGGGAGAGAGAGAGGGAGAAGCAGGCTCCCAAGGAGCAGGGAGCCCGATGCGGGACTTGATCCCAGGATCCTGGGATCATGACCTGAGCCAAAGGCAGATGCTTAACCATCTGAGCCACCCTACACACTGGTATAAATAACCTTCATTAAGATAAAATTCTGGATGGATGTAGTTTATGTGGTTTTTCCATTCTGTGCACCCCAATTTTGACTGTAATAGATTCATCTAATTCACATATCCGTGTACTAGAATATTTAGAGAAATTCTTTAACTTGGGACTTAATGAAGAAAAAGGTTAGTTACTAATAATTAAAACTACCCTCATTTATATTTATCATGAACATTTTCAGACAAACGGAATTTGAGAGAATAGTACAGTGAACACTAATATACCCATTAGGTAGATTTAAGAAATTAATAACTTTTTCTCATTTGTTTCATTTATTTGAGGGTGAGGCTGGAATATTTAGAATAAGTTACAGACCTCATGATATTGTATCTCAAAATACTTAATGCAATTAAAAACATTTTCTTACATAACCATTAAGGCCTCTAACAGAATTAGTGATAATTACTTAACACAGGCTAATACCTAGTCCATTTTCAAATTTCCCCAATTGTTCCCACATCTCTTTACAGTAGGCTTATTACCGTAGGCTGATCCAAGAAAGGTTCTTAGATTGTATTTTGTTGTTATGTCATTATATTTGCTTCAATCCCAAAGAGTCTTCTTGTTTACTTCTATTTTCTCTTGTTGCTTTTGGCTTTTTTTTATAAAACTGGATCAGTGTTCCTATGGAATATTTGACCTTTTACATTGGATCACCTTCTTGCAGGATTATTTAATTTGTTTTTCTATCTTCTGTATATTGTGTAAACTGGAAGTTAAATGCAACATTGCATTCAGGTTGAACATTTATGGCGAGATTATTTTGTACCAGATGTGTACTGTGAAGGGGGAAATGTATCTGCAACACATGAGAATTCACTTAATGTTTGATTGTCCCACTGTTAGTGACTTAAGATTGATCAGTAGGTTCAGGTGGTGACAGCCCTAGCCTCTTCATTGAAAGTTGCATCCTTTTTCCCCTTCTGACCTGAAAGTGAAATAGATCCAGCTGGCACCTGCTAACTAGTCTTTTCCCCCATCAACTTTTTTAAGGGTGTAAGCACCCTTTGATGACCATTTAATCAGTTAAAATATTAGGGGTTGAAAAATGGTGATTTTCTAATTCTGTCATTCTTTTTACATTTGTTACTAAAATTTTTCTGTAAAGAAGAAATCTTAATTGTCGTAGAGTTACTTGGTAAACATTAAAATATAGTTCCTATAGGAAAGGCAGGATAAATGGTTGTTTCCGCCTGAGAACCCATATTTAGATTAAAGAGATGATGTAAAGTCTGTTTCCAGTGGTTACACATAATTTTTTTTGCCTTTAAAATTTTTTTAATATGATAAAGAACTCATACATTCTAATATATTCTTTGTATTTCAATCATTGGTAAAATGAAGATGATAATAGTACCCAGCACATAAGATTTTTATAAGGCTTAAAATGTTAGTACATATAAAAAGCCTAGAACATAGCTTGGTAAATAATAACCATTCATGACAGCTGATTAATAAATAACATTTATTATTTTAAATGATTCTGTTTGGGTTAAAAGCTGATATTTCAGTTGTTGCTGTACTTAAGCATCTTACAGAGGCTCATTTAGAAATTCTTTTTAGCATGGATGGCCCATGTAAACCTCTAATTTTTGCATTTAAAGCAGCTGCAGTGTCAGTTATATCTTGATTTGCACCTAAGTGTTCCTGCATTAGTTACAGGTAAATTAATATTTGTGGAGTGAATTACATACTGAATGTTCTTATTTATTAAAGTCAACCTGTTTTCTTTGTGTAATGCAAGGTATCTCCCTCTGGTTTAACTACTGAAATTCTGTATCATAGTTTCCAGGTGTCAAATTTGCTTAAAATAAGATATATCAATTAACTTTAAAAAAAAAAAAGATTTACTTATTTTAGAGCGAGAAAGAGTGTGTGTCCATGGGTAGGGGGGAAGAGCAGAGAGAGAGGGAGAGAAGTAATCTCAAGCAGACTCCCTGCTGAGTGAGGAGCCCTATACAGGGCTCCATCTCACAACCCTGAGATCGTGACCGGAGCTGAAACCAAGAGTCAGACGGTCAGCAGGCTGAGCCACTCAGGTGCCCCTATATCCATCAACTCTTGATTATGATGAGGATAAACTGCTGGAGGAGATTAACAAATGTCCTGTGAACCTCTTTGAATTGTCTACCATGTCTCAAATACTCTTGCTTAGTATTATCAGCTTCTGAATGGAAAGAGAGTTCCAAAAACTGTTGACAGTAATAATGACTAACATTTAATGCTCTTTATTTCTCTAAGTGCTTTTTACACGCATTAGTTCCTGGAATTCTTGCAAGAACCTTATGGTGTATAAATCATTCTTCCTGTTTCACAAGTGAGGAAATTGAGCAGTTGGTAAGGCTAATTTCCTTGCCCCAATTCACAGAAATAATACATGATAGAGTGTGAATTTGAACCTAGATATGATTCCAGAACTTGGTTTTGTTTGTTTGTTTTTTAGTTTCAGTGAATTAGTCATTCAGTTTTTTGATGCTCAAATTTTCTAAACTTTCAACTTTGGCTCCTGTGTCTTTTGATAGAACTCCATTATATGTAGAATGCTTTCTGTGGAGATTTTGAGTTTTCTTTTTCATTTTTGTTTTTGTTTTTGAGTAATATATAACAGTGCAATTACAGAGTCAGGTGGTGAGTATATGTTTTACTTTATAAGAAATTGGCCAAACTAATTCCAAAGTAGTTGTACCATTTTATATTTCTGTTAGCAGCATATGAGCATTTCAGTTGCTGTGTATTCTCAACCTTTTTTATTTAGCCATTCTAGTGAGCATGTAGTGGTATCACATTGTGGTTTTAATTTGCATTCTCTTATAACTAATGATGTTTATCTTTTCACATACTCATTGGCCACAGGTATATTTGAAGTGTAAGTTCAGAGTTTTTACCCATTTAAACAACTGGTGTGTTTATCTTATTGAATTTTAAGAGTTCTTTGTGTATTTCAGTATTGTGCTTTGCTAGCTGTGTTTATTGTATTTGCTTCAAGTTTTGGCATACCTTTTCATTGTACAAATGATTTCTTTCAAAGAGTAGATGCTTTTTAATTTTGATGAAGCCCACTTTATCATTTTTTACCCTATGATTCAAGCTTTTTTCCCCCCCATCTCTACTGAAGAAATCTTTGTGTACCCTAAGGTTGCAGAGAACATTTTCTGTGATCTCTTCTAAAAGTGTTACAGCATTAAAACTCTGATCTCTGTTTTCATTCTTACTATTATATCTGAAGCCAGGTCTTTATTATTTCATACCTATGTACCACACCCTTCTAATTCTATTAGGACCTTGCCCTCCAGTATACTAGGCTCATCTTTCTTTTTCTTTTTTTAAAGATTTATTTATTTTAGAGAAGGAGTGTGCACGTGTGGGCAAGTGGGGCGAGGGGCAGAGGGAAAGAATCTTCAAGCAGACTCCCTGCTGAACGAGGACCCTGACGCAGGGCTCAATCCTATGACTCATGAGATCATGGCCTGAGCTGAAACCAAGATGTTGAACTGACTGAGCCACCCAGGCTCCCCTCAGGCTCATCTTTCTTAACAAAACAATCTTGTGTTAAGGTGAGATTATTATGAGAATGGGGCTTTTGTAGATGTATACAGGCAGAGAGTACATAGATCCTCTGAAGTAGGTCTCTGAGGGAAATAATATGAATAAAGAGAAATAGAAAATTACAAATGAAAATACAGCTTTTATTATTCAAGCTTGTAACCAAAAAGTTCACTAGATGCCTACAATTCTGTTGCTCCCATTCTCAAAAAGTTGACAGTTGATTGTTGCTTAAAGCAGTGGCTGCTGAGTCTGGCTGTGTCTGAGAATCACCTGGGAGCTTTGCTTAGATACAGATTTCTACTCCAGCCTCATGAAATCTCTAGGACTTTTTTTTTTTCTTCCTCTAGGGCGAGACCGTGTATTTATAAAGCTCTCCAAGTGTCTCTGATATAGTAACATTTGGACAAATAGTCGAGAGCAAAAATTCCAGATTCCATAATCTGGTAGTCAGGACTCTTAGTTTGTCTGATTTTACGGTACCTTTCCAATCTCATTTTGTTTCCCGTCATCATGAACCCAGCAAGATGGCTTTCTTCCCTGTTCCCCAGTTTGTCTATGCTTTTATTTACCCTGGTCCTCCATAATGGAATGTCCTCTCCCTTTCCTTTGCTTATCTGAATACTTCTACTTACTAGGATGCCATTAGTAAAAAATGGCCTCAGAGTAAGGATCAGATTAAGAGTGCTTCTGTAAGATTTTATGTTGCAACTTCAGAAGAATTTAAGGCAATGTCTCTTAGATCCTTTCAGCTGGACAAAGGGCTTCAAAGGGTCTTAAAGGTGTACCTTTTAGAATGTCTCAGCTAGCCAAAAGAGCTAAGGCTCTTAAGTCTGCTCTCGAATAGCACCGTGACATAGCCCAAAGTAGTGAATAGTCTATCTCAAAGAAATTTGTGGTTGTGGCATCTGTTTCATTGAGGTTATTCTAATAAAATTCATAAGAAACTCAAAAAGTTTTTACAAGAATGGTGCTAAAGGAAGCACCACCAGCTTAGATGGAAAAGGATAGACATAGTTCAATGAAGTAGAGCCTTTGAGGGGGAGGGGGGACTCCTAATCTTGTGTGGGCATGAAGAAAGTTGAGAAAGCTCCACTGTTGTAAACATGGACCATTTCTTAAGAAAGAGGAAGACTGACTCAGAGAATGGAGCCAGGAGCCCAGAGGGCAGAGTCAAGATCCACAAAGGACTATTTTCAAAGAACATGACTGTTCTAATCAAACTGCTGATGACGTGCCCAGCAGATTTCACAGTTGCTATGGCACTGTTGTGCCTTCTGTGTAATTCATTATCCTCTGCATCTTTTGAACTCAAGTGTCCATTGCAGTCCTGTCCCTGGCTTACTGCAGTGCGACAAATAAGTTATTTTTTGAGGTGATAGGATTTTGGTTTAAGAGGAGCTGTATCTGAGGAGTTATATGTGAGGAACTAAACCGAAGGAGTACCATTTGCACTTGAACCTGATTTAAATAACTAGATCCTGGCCTTAGAGCCAGTGCTATAATAGGATGACATTTTGGTTGGGGGGAGATGATGAGTATATTTTACATGTGGAAGGAATATGAATTAGGTGCACTCTGGTGTATTTCATTTTCAAAGATGACAGCAGTAATGTCTTCATCTTACATGACTTTTTTTTTTTTTTTACTCTGTCCTGCAACTTGCCCATCAAGAAATGGACTTTATTCTTTTTTTTTCAGATCTAATTTATTTTTTTTTTGACAGAGAGATAGCACAAGTAGGCAGAGAGGCAGACACACGGTAGCTAGAGAAAGACATGGGGCAAGAAGGAGGTGTAAGAAAGGAGATATTTGAGCATGTCCAGACATTTAAAGGATAAAGGCAGTAGAGAGAAATACAAAGCATGTGAGAAAGATGGGGGAGTTAATAGGGTAGGTCTCAGAGGAGGCAGCAGGGATGGGATCTAGTGTGCAGGTGAAGGGATTGAGAGGGCTAGGAATACAGCTGGAAAGTAGAGGAACCATGTTAGTGGGGATGCCAAGTAGCGTTCAGTCCTCAGTTGAGGTTGGTATTAATCTGCCTCAGTGTGAAATTTTCATCTGTAAGGTTAGGTTTTACTAGGTATGTGCAATAAAAGTAATCATGGCAGAGTAGGTGTAGGATGCTGGCGGGGGAGTGGAGGTTTAATGGGTGAGTTTGGTGAATGCTTTGGTGGGAGGGGGTGGATCTGTAGGAGGAAATGTCTGAATTAGGGGACAGCTTGAAGGCATTGTAAGCAGTTGTGGGGGCTAAGGCAAGGGTTCTCCAACAGATGAATACTGAAATGATAAAATAATTGAGGATTAATGTAAAAGGAAGAAAGGTGTAGAGAGTAAATGTCATTGTCATTAAACTTCTCATGACAACTTGTCCTTTTTTTTTTCCTTTTTCTTTTTTAATATTCGTCTATTCCTAGCACGCATAGTACCTGGAACACATTAGGTACTTTTAAGTTGAGTAAATGAATGAATGTCTTTACTGAGCACCTTTTATGTGCTAGTCCCTGCCCTTGTGAAGCTTTAGTCTCATTTTTTAATGAATAGATGCAAGTTTGGAGGTGATACTCATGGCCTAAAACCTGTACATGAATACGACATGAACCTCACATACAATATTGTTCCTGTATTTGCTAAAGAGAGAGGCCTACAAGAGAGTGGGGAAAAATGGCATATATATTGATCCTATATCCTGGACTAATGCTACTAGCTACCATTTATCAAGTTTAGCTAATACACTAAAAGTGGTATTGCAAAACTATATTGAACTGTTGAAATAATCCCATAAGACAAGGCACAGTTACTATATCAGTTTTATAAGTGAGAAAACTAAGGATTTAGGGATGTTAAGAAATTTGTTCAAATTCACAAAACTTGTAAATGTCTGAGGCAGTTTTCAATCTCAGGACTGTCAAAGCCCGAAGTCTTACTGCACTCTACTGGAGTGAATTACAGTGCCAGCTATTTTCTTTTTGTTTTATACATGCTATTGTGTTAGAAGTTTGTTTTGCCAGTGCTTTAGGATGGCGAAGATTCTGATTTGTTCCTGTTTTCTAGCTGAGTCTCCTTCATGTATATTGATTCATACCAATTTAATGTAGGTCATTATCCCTTAAAAAACAGTTGTTAGATTTTTTTGTTTTTGATTTTTTGCAGTGTGGTTTCCTTCCATTGTTTTAGGGTTTTCTTTTCTTTTTTTGAAGGAAGTAGGGAGACTGATTCTCCTCACTAGAGCCCACACACATCAAGGTAGTCTTTTGTCATATCTTTAGGTTATGGTAATGAATCAGATTATTCCAGAAATTATGTGTCAGATTTTTTACCTTATTCAAAGTTAAGTATACCAGTTTACTTAAAAATACTTTTTAGTATGATTACACTCTCTTAAATAGGATGGTATTTGTTTTATGCTCCTTTGACCTTTATTTTGGCTTTTTTTCAAGAAAGAAAGACATGTATATTAATTAGGCTTGTTGTCTGCCTTTCCTCCCCTCTTTTTTTAAAAATTTTTTATTGTTATGTTAATCACCATACATTACATCATTAGTTTTTGATGTAGTGTTCCATGACTCATTGTTTGTGCATAACACCCAGTGCTCCAGGCAGAATGTGCCCTCTTTAATACCCATCACCAGGCTAACCCATCCTCCTACCCCCTCCCCTCTAGAACCCTCAGTTTGTTTTTCAGAGTCCATCCTCTCTCATGGTTCGTCTCCCCCTCTGACTTACTCCCCTTCATTCTTTCCTTCCTGCTATCTTCTTTTTCTTTTTTCTTAACATATGTTGCATTATTTGTTTCAGAAGTACAGATCTGTGATTCAACAGTCTTGCACAATTCACAGCGCTCACCATGGCACATACCCTACCCACTGTCTATCACCCAGCCACCCCATCCCTCCCACCCCCGACCACTCCAGCAACCCTCAGTTTGTTTCCTGAGATTAAGAATTCCTCATATCAGTGAGGTCATATGATACATGTCTTTCTCTGATCGACTTATTTCACTCAGCATAACACTCTCCAGTTCTATCCACGTCATTGCAAATGGCAAGATCTCATTCCTTTTGATGGCTGCATAATATTCCATTGTGTATATATACATCTTCTTTATCCATTCATCTGTCGATAGACATCTTGGCTCTTTCCACAGTTTGGCTATTGTGGACATTGCTGCTATAAACATTGGGGTGCACGTACCCCTTCGGATCCCTACATTTGTATCTTTGTGGTAAATACCCAGTAGTGCAATTGCTGGATCGTATGGTAGCTCTGTTTTCAACTGTTTGAGGAACCTCCATACTGTTCTCCAGAGTGGCTGCACCAGCTTGCATTCCCACCAACACTGTAGGAGGGTTCCCCTTTCTCCACATCCCCGCCGACATTTGTCATTTCCTGACTTGTTAATTTTAGCCATTCTGACTGGTGTGAGGTGGTATCTCATTGAGGTTTTGATTTGGATTTCCCTGATGCTGAGCGATGTTGAGCACTTTTTCATGTGTCTGTTGGCTATTTGGATATCTTCTTTGGAAAAATGTCTGTTCATATCTTCTGCCCATTTTGTGATTGGATTATTTGTTCTTTGGGTGTTGAGTTTGATAAGTTCTTTATAGATTTTGGATACTAGCCCTTTATCTGATATGTCATTTGCAAATATTTTCTCCCATTCTGTCGGTTGTCTTTTGATTTTGTGGACTGTTTCTTTTGCTGTGCAAAAGCTTTTTATCTTGATGAAATCCCAATAGTTCATTTTTGCCCTTGCTTGCCTTGCCTTTGGCGATGTTTCTAGGAAGAAGTTGCTGCGGCTGAGGTCGAAGAGGTTGCTACCTGTGTTCTCCTTTAGGATTTTGATGGACTCCTGTCTCACATTGAGGTCTTTCAACCATTTGGAGTCTATTTTTGTGTGTGGTGTAAGGAAATGGTCCAGTTTCATTCTTCTGCATGTGGCTGTCCAATTTTCCCAACACCATTTGTTGAAGAGACTTTCTTTTTGCCATTGGACATTCTTTCCTACTTTGTCAAAAATTAGTTGACCATAGAGTTGAGGGTCCATTTCTGGGCTCTCTCTTCTGTTCCACTGATCGATGTGTCTGTTTCTGTGCCAGTACCATACTGTCCTGATGATGACAGCTTTGTAATAGAGCTGGAAGTCCGGAATTGTGATGCCGCCAGCTTTGCTTTTCTTTTTCAGTATTCCTCTGGCTATTCGGGGTCTCTTCTGGTTCCATGCAAATTTTAGGATTCTTTGTTCCATTTCTTTGAAAAAAGTGGATGGTATTTTGATGGGGATTGCATTGAATGTGTAGATTGCTCTAGGTAGCATTGACATCTTCACAATGTTTGTTCTTCCAATCCATGAGCATGGAACGTTTTTCCATTTCTTTATGTCTTCTTCAGTTTCTTTCATGAGTATTTTATAGTTTTCTGAGTACAGATCCTTTGCCTCTTTGGTTAAATTCATTCCTAGGAATCTTATGGTTTTGGGTGCAATTGTAAATGGGATCGACTCCTTGATTTGTCTCTCTTCTGTCTTGTTGTTGGTGTATAGGGATGCCACTGATTTCTGTGCATTGATTTTATATCCTGCTACTTTACTGAATTCCTGTATGAGTTCTAGCAGTTTTGGGGTGGAGTCTTTTGGGTTTTCCACATACAGTATCATATCATCTGCAAAGAGTGAGAGTTTGGCTTCCTCTTTGCCGATTTGGATGCCTTTGATTTCTTTTTGTTGTCTGATTGCTGTGGCTAGGACTTCTAATACGGTGTTGAATAGCAGTGGTGAGAGTGGACATCCCTGCCGTGTTCCTGACCTTAGGGGAAAAGCTCTCAGCTTTTCCCCATTGAGAGTGATATTCGCTGTAGGTTTTTCATAGATGGCTTTTATGATATTGAGGTATGTACCCTCTATCCCTATACTCTGAAGAGTTTTGATCAAGAAAGGATGCTGTACTTTGTCAAATGCTTTTTCTGCATCTATTGAGAGGATCATATGATTCTTGTTCTTTCTTTTGTTAATGTATTGTATCACGTTGTTTGATTTGCGGATGTTGAACCAACCTTGCAGTCCAGGGATAAATCCCACTTGGTCATGGTGAATAATCCTTTTAATGTACTGTCGGATCCTATTGGCTAGTATTTTGGTGAGAATTTTTGCATCCATGTTCATCAAGGATATTGGTCTGTAATTCTCCTTTTTGATGGGGTCTTTGTCTGGTTTGGGGATCAAGGTAATGGTGGCCTCATAAAATGAGTTTGTAAGTTTTCCTTCCATTTCTATTTTTTGGAACAGTTTCAGGAGAATAGGTACTAATTCTTCTTGAAATGTCTGATAGAATTCCCCTGGGAAGCCATCTGGCCCTGGGCTTTTGTTTGTTGGGAGATTTTGGATGACTGCTTCAATTTCCTTAGTGGCTATAGGTCTGTTCAGGTTTTCTATTTCTTCCTGGTTCAATTTTGGTCGTTGATACATCTCTAGGAATACACCCATTTCTTCCAGGTTATCTAATTTGCTGGCGTAGAGTTGCTCATAATATGTTCTTATAATTGTTTGTATTTCTTTGGTGTTGGTTGTGATCTCTCCTCTTTCATTCATGATTTTGTTGATTTGGGTCATTTCTCTTTTCTTTTTGATAAGTCTGGCCAGGGGTTTATCAATCTTGTTCATTCTTTAAAGAACCGGCTCCTAGTTTCGTGGATCTGTTCTGTTCTTTTGGTTTCTAGTTCATTGATTTCTGCTCTGATCTTTAATTTCTCTTCTCCTGCTGGGTTTAGGCTTTCTTTGCTGTTCTTTCTCCAGCTCCTTTAGGTGTAGGGTTAGGTTGTGTATTTGAGACCTTTCTTGTTTCTTGAGAAAGGCTTGTATTGCTATATACTTTCCTCTCAGGACTACCTTTCCTGTATCCCAAAGATTTTGAACAGTTGTGTTTTCATTTTCATTGGTTTCCATGAATTTTTTTAATTCTTCTTTAATTTCCTGATTGACCCATTCATTCTTTAGTAGGATGCTCTTTAGCCTCCATGTATTTGAGTTATTTCCAACTTTCCTCTTGTGATTGAGTTCTAGTTTCAAAGCATTGTGGTCTGAAAATATGCAGGGAATAATCCCAATCTTTTGGTACTGGTTGAGACCTGATTTGTGACCTAGGTTGTGATCAGTTCTGGAGAATGTTCCATGGGTACTAGAGAAGAATGTGTATTCCGTTGCTTTGGGATGGAATGTTCTGAATATGTCTGTGAAGTCCATTTGGTCCATTGTGTCATTTAAAGTCTTTATTTCCTTGTTGATCTTTTGCTTAGATGATCTGTCCATTTCAGTGAGGGGGGTGTTAAAGTCCTCCGCTATTATTGTATTGTTGTCAATGTGTTTCTTTGCTTTTGTTATTAATTGCCTTATAAAATTGGCTGCTCCCACGTTAGGGGCATAGATATTTACAATTGTTAGATCTTCTTGTTGGATAGACCCTTTAAGTAGGATATAGTGTCCTCCTTCATCTCTTATTACAGTCTTTGTTTTAAAATCTAACTTGTCTAATATAAGGATTGCCACCCCAGCTTTCTTTTGGTGTCCATTAACATGGTAAATTGTTTTCCACCCCCTCACTTTCAATCTGGGGGTGTCTTTGAGTCTAAAATGAGTCTCTTGCAGACAGCATATGGATGGGTCTTGTTTTTGAATCCAATCTGATAGCCTGTGTCTTTTGATTGGGGCATTTAGCCCATTTACATTCAGGGTAACTATTGAAAGGTATGAATTTAGTGCCATTGTATTGCCTGTAGGTGACTGTTACTATATATTATCTGTGTTCCTTTCTGATTTATGCTGCTTTTAGGCTCCCCTTTCAATATTTCTTGTAGGGCTGGCTTCGTGTTTGCAAATTCCTTTAGTTTTTGTTTGTCCTGGAAGCTTTTTATCTCTCCTTCTATTTTCAATGACAGCCTAGCTGGATATAGTATTCTTGCTGCATACTTTTCTCGTTTAGTGCTCTGAAGATCTCATGCCAGTCCTTTCTGGTCTACCAGGTCTCTGTGGATAGGTCTGTTGCCAATCTAATGTTTCTACCATTGTAGGTTACATATCTCTTCTCCCGAGCTGCTTTCAGGATTTTCTCTTTGTCTCTGAGACTCGTAAGTTTTACTAATAGATGTCGGGGTGTTGACCTATTTTTATTGATTTTGAGAGGGGTTCTCTGTGCCTCCTGGATTTTGATGCCTGTTTCCTTCCTCCCATTAGGGAAGTTCTCTGCTATTATTTGCTCCAATATACCTTCTGCCCCTCTCTCTTTCTTCTTCTTCTTCTGGGATCCCAGTTATTCTAATGTTGTTTTGTCTTACCATATCGCTTATCTCTCGAATTCTGCCCTCCTGATCCTGTAGTTGTTTCTTTCTCAGCCTCTTTATTTTCCATCATTTGGTCTTCTATCTTGCTGATTCTCTCTTCTGCCTCATTTATCCTAGCAGTTAGTGCCCCCATTTTTGATTGCACCTCATTAATAGTCTTTTTGATTTCGACTTGGTTAGATTTTAGTTCTTTTATTTCTCCAGAAAGGGTTTCTCTAATAACTTCCACACTTTTTTCAAGCCCAGCTAGTATCTTTAAAGTCATGATTCTGAACTCTAGATCCGACATCGTACTAATGTCCGTATTGGGTAGGTCCCTGGCTGACGGTACTACCTCTTGTTCTGTTTGCTGAGGTGATTTTTTTCGTCTTGTCATTTTGCCCAGAGGAGAATAGATGAATGAGAGGAGAAAATGCTAACAGATTAACAACGTCCCCAGCAAATATACTCTATACAAATCAGAAAAGACCTGAAACCAGGGGAAAAGAGAGGGAAAGAAAGAAAAAAGAAAGAGAAAAAAAACAAAAAACAAAAAGAAAAAAATAAAAGCAAAAACAGAACAATACAAAAAAATCAGAATATGATCAAATATGATCAGGCTAGTGCATAGATCAGTGCCACACACTAGATTTTGGGCATATTTTGGTCTGTTAGAAAAAACTGCCTCCTAAAATTTTAAAGGAAGAAAGACATATATGTACAAAATAAGGGTTGATATAATGAAGGGATGGAAGATGCCTGTAAAGATAAAAATTATAAAAGAGTTTATAAAAGGAATTGAAAAGTAAGTTGTTTGAAAAAAGAAAGATTTAAAAAAAAAAGAAAAAAAAGGGAGAGAATGTGATCAGGCAGGAGACTAGAACAAAGCCATACAGTAGTGATTTAGGGTATATTTTGATCTGTTAGAAGAAACTATCTTAAAATTTTAAAGAGAGAACAACTTATTTATATATGCCAAAAATAAGTGTAACTACTATGAAGGGATAAAATATGACTCTAAAAATGAAAAATAAAAAATATTTTTTTAAAAAAGTGATTGATAAGATGTTTGTTGAAAAAAGGAAAAAGAAAAATTAAAAACAGTTAAAAAATTAACTTTGAAAAACTAATGAATCATAGTAAAAAAAAAAGCCATGAATTCTATGTGCTGTATTCCTCTAGCGCTGGAGTTCTCCCGTTCTCCTGGATCCGTAAACTTGGTCTTGGCTTGCTGGCCGTTCGTGCTGATCTTTTCGGGGGCGGGGGCCTGTTGCCATGGTTCCCAAATGTCTTTGCTGGAGGCGGAATTTCCCCGCCCTTGTCGGTCCGGGCTAAGCAAGCTGCTCAGGTTTGCTCTCAGGAGCTTTTGTTCCCTGCAAGCTCTCGGTACAGCTTTGGAGGACCAGGGTGAAAATGGTGGCGTCCCAATCTCCACCCGGAGGAGCTGAGAACTCGGGGCCCCGCTCCTCAGTGCGGTCCCAGAGAAAAGCAGTCACTCCCGTCTCCCCGTCTCTCCGGCTGCACTCCGTGCTCACCCGGCCTGTGACCGAGCGTTTGTATCTCTGGCACCTGACCCCCTGTGGAGCCTCCAAACCCAACAGATCCCTGCGGTGCCCTCCCGCGCCACTCCTCCCAGGAGAGGAAGGGGAGTCTCCCTGGCTCTGCCGCTTGTTGGGTCCCTGCTGGAGAAGCAGTGGCCCGACTGGGCCGTGGATCACGGTTTATGGCAACCCCGAGCTGAGAGCCCGCGCCTCGGCTCCGTCTCTGTAGCCGGCTTCCCCGTTCCGATACCTGGGAGCTCTGCTGCACTCAGGCACCCCCAGTTTTTCTGTGACCCCAAGGGTCCTGAGACCACACTGTCCCGCGAGGGTTCCACCCCACGCTTAGCCACTGGAGCGACGTCCCTCAGCGGAGCCGACTTCTAAAAGTTCCGATTTTGTGCTCCGAGGCTCTTATCACTTGCCAGAAGCGGCCGACGGAGGCCCCCTCCCCCACCGTCTATCCTCCCGAATATCGCCTCGGATTCACTTCTCCACCCGTCCTACCTTCCAGTAAGTGGCCGCTTTTCTGTTCAGAGAGTTGTTGCTACTCACTTCTTCCAGCTCCTGTTGAGTTCGTAGGTGTTCAGAATGGTTTGATCCCTATTCAGCTGAATTGCTGAGACCAGACGAAATCCAGGTCTCCTACTCCTCTGCCATCTTGCTCCGCCCCCCTCCTCCCCTCTACATTTGAAAGTGCAGTGCCAAGGGATCCTAGAGAATAAATTAAAGCTCATTTCATGTATAGATACTTTGTTCTAACTACATGACATTTGAGATTGTTATCAAAGCTTGATGAGTTCCTATATCTTGTAATTCTTCGGTCATAAAAAGCTATTTTGCATGCTTTTAGCTTTACAAAACCATCTTTCAGTTGTAGTGCTTTATAAGAGAATATAAAATATTGCTTTGCCAAAACTTAAAGGAGTCTGTTGCAAACTAATTTTTAAATGTTTAAAATTTAAAAACTTTTAAAACTGAAAGTTACCTAATCAGTTACCTGCTTAACCAGTTTTATCAAAATTAATTTAGACCATGCTTGCTTTATCTAGACTTGAATTAAAATGTATATACTTAGTATTGTGTTTCTCTTATCCTTCAGCAAATTCTCTTAACCCTGCCAAGTCCCTTCACTTTGAATTCCCTGGTAGCATTAAACATGACATGATGGATCTGTATCTACAACTTAATAGAAAACTTTAAAGGGGGATTTTCTTTGCAGAGTTTGCTAGTGTGAAGATGTTGTACCAGATTCCCCAGGGTGACAGTTTTAGACCTCGCTGGTATAATCTCAGGTGGCACCTTCATTAAAATGGTTTATAGACAAAAGGAGACAAAGAAGTCAGTTTCCTCCATGAATCGAAGCAATTCTTCCTTCCTTGGTAAGATATTTCTAGGATCAATTCTTGAGCATTTATGAGACTACACACACATAACAAATATGTCTTGAATATATGTGTTCTATTTCATGAAAATTGTTTTACCTGAAAGAGTACTTGAATTTATCCGCACTACCTCTAATTTTTTTTTCTAATTGCTGTGCTTTGGTTTGTAGCCATAGTTCTTTTTCATTACAGATAGTATACGTTAAAGGTTATGTTAATTTTCTTCTGAGTTATTGAATCCTCACTGTTAGAGTTTTGAAGTTATTTCTTTTTTTTCTTTTCTTTTTTTTTTTTTTAATTGACAGAGAGAGACAGAGAGAGAGGGAACACAAGCAGGGGGAGTGGGAGAGGGAGAAGCAGGCTTCCTGCCGAGCAGGGAGCCCGATGCGGGGCTCGATCCCAGGACCCTGGGACCATGACCGGAGCTGAAGGCAGTTGCTTAACCAACTGAGCCACCCAGGCGCCCCTGAAGTTATTTCTTAAGACACAGTTGTTTTCTGTTTGAAATTCCTTGTGTTCGGATAGTTGCTTCTTAGAGAGGTATGAAAGTATTAAATAATGAAAAAATTATAATATTTGGCAAATTAAAAAAATGAGAATGAAATATTTTTCTAAATCTCTCTTGTGAAACGTTGCAATATCTGTGTTTTTCAAATGTTCTGCGCTCCTGTAGGGGAAACTGAAATACTTTGAAAACATTTATTGAAAAGTGAGAATGAATAATTTAGCGCTGTTTTAAACATCTTTACAAAGATGAGAGGGTTCTGTCTCATCCTTGCCAGGCCTTATTAATTGCTTTTTATCAAAGCAGTTAAGAGGAACATAAAGAATACTAAAAGACACTTTTCCCTCTATAAATATTCTGTGTGTGTGTATCTAAAATATATATGTGTGTGTACATATATATATTTACTTAAGATGTGTGTGTGTGCTTACTTAAGATAACATTAAAGGATTATCAAGTACTACTTGCACTAGTCTCTCAGCTCTTTTCTGTTGGGATTTCCTCCCATTTGTTTCCAAAGTCTGAGAGGTTGAGACTACCTTCTTAGCAAGAGTGGTAAAATAGTTTCACCTATAGAGTTAACTGCTACGATTTTCCTTTCCTTGAGGCATGGAAATGCAAGTTTTCTGTATTGTTAGTAAATGTGTAGCAAGATAGTAACAACTTAATTTACCAATATTTGCATAATTTCTGAGAGAAGTAGTTTCATAGAAATTTTTCTGTTTTCATTTTGGTTGTTGTAATTTTGAACATACGTAGGTTTTATTTAAGAATGAACACAGTGAAGTTTAGCAAACTCCTATTTTCCAGGTAAAGGCAGAGTTTGTGAAAGATGAACAAATTCCCCCTGGGGACTATAGGATTTTCCAAGGGTCTCTTCCATCAAGCTGGCCTTTATTCTGTTTGGTGTACAGAATTCTGTACTAGAAAGCAAGAACAAACCAAAAATTCTCATTCCCAATTTGTAATTGGGAAATTTAGGGACAGGAAGTAGGGAAACATAAGGAAACATGTAAGTGAACTTAACATGTTACAGTTCCAGTAATAGAGCAAACTAGACATTCAGAAAAAACCTTCCTAGTAAGAACATCAAAATGTTGGATATGGTGGGGGTTTTTTGTTTTATATTTTTGTTTCTGTTTTTTATACCACTTTATTTCAACTTGAGCACTTAAATGTAAAACTACACACTGGTGAACTGTTTTCCTTACTAATTCTGAATTGCTGTAAGTGTACAAGTTCTGCTAGCAGTTCAACGCTTAGATTCAATCATCTCTGACACATGGTAGATTTCATATAATGAAAATACCTAAAATAGTTAGTGCAGTATACTGAATTGATCAAAATAAAATGAACACACTGCAATACTTATTTATGTTATAAATTGATACATTGTTTATTATGATTCTAGCCATGTAGGAACAACTAGACCCCCTTCCTTTCAAAGGGATAAAAAAGGAAAAATTAGCTGTTTTAGTAACTGTACATTTTGTATACTTTTAAGCAACTCTAAAATATTACAGGAAAGTAATAAACATATATGGAGACTGCAGTGCAGTACCTTATTTATAGTACCACTGAAGATCAAATTTAAAATAACCAAGTTTGAATGTACATAATTGTTAGTGCCTTGACTATAATATGTCCAAAGAGAACAAAAGCCTGCTCCCTGCCACAAACAACAAAACATATGTAATGGCCAGCTATGATTAAATAGAAATCACAGGCACCTGATTTGTTTCATTTCTGTTGAAGAGCTCACGTGTTTGAAGGGAACACTATCCATTAAGGTGCACTTACCAGTTTTCATATATCTAAAATAAAATGAGGATACATTTGACTTTTTCTTACCCCACAAAAAATACTAAGACTAGCTATAATTTTGATGCCATTAATGTTTGTATTTTTCCCCCTGAAGATGTGGGACTATTTTCTTGTGGTTAATTTGTTAAAATGTGGAATGTTCATCTTAAGTATACATACTAAGAGAAATTACCAGTAACCTGAATACTGTAGCTAAGCATAAATATCTTTAGAATCTCCTTCTAAAAAAAGAATGTTTTTGAAAAGCTTAAATTAATAAGTTCCAGATCTTTTTCATAGAACTGGCTGGTTAACTGTGGGTTTACATCATCGTTTGTCTCTATCCCTGATGGTGAGAAATGATTCCCCCTAACCATCCAAGGAAACAAGCATACACACACAGCTCTCATTCCCCACTTCTACTTCTGAAACATTAGTCAGAAGGTCACATACATGTTATTAAAAATTAAGCTCAAAACACTTAAAATAATTCAGTATTAGAAATTGACTCTGTCACAAGTCTCTTCTTTTTAGAAGTCATATTGGGCCAGTTAAATGTTCCAGTTACACTCTCATTAATATTTATGAAGCAGAAGAATATTCCAGCAAGTTCAAACTGGAGGTTTAGGTATCACAACACTGACTCCTAGTTCACTCTTTGGGTTCAGTAGATTTACTCCTCTACCTCTGGCAGAATTTGCTCCTGGATTCAGTTGTTCCTTCTTTGGCAACGTTTTAGCTGTTGCCATGAATATTTCATTTACATTCATTGGTGTTTTAGCTGATGTCTCCTTGAGTAGTACGCTGTTGTCATCTACATAGGACTGTGCTTCCTGGAAATTGATAGCTCTTTTATTTGCAAGATCAGCCTTGTTTCCCAGTAAAGCTATTTACAGCATTAGGATTGGCTTGCTTCTTAAGTTCTTTAATCCATTTTTTGGCTTTGGCAAAGGACTCGTCATTTGTGATATCATCCACAACTATGGCTGCTTTGGTCCTCTCTAGTACATTGGGCTAGACTGTGGTATTGTTCTTGACCAGCTGCATCCCGTATTTCAAACTTTACTGTTGTGTCATCAAAATAACACAGTTTGGGGGGGCGCCTGGGTGGCTCAGTCAGTTAAGCATCTGCCTTCGGCTCAGGTCCTGATGATCCCAAGGTCCTGAGATCGAGTCCCGCATCGGGCTCCCTGCTCAGTGGGGACTCTGCTTCTCCCTCTGACCCTCTCCCATCTCGTGTTCTCTCTCTCTCTCTCTGAAATAAATAAGTAAATTTATTTTTATTTTTAAAGTGCGGTTGAGGGGTGTCTGAGTGCCTCAGTTATTTGGGCATCTGACTCTTGATTTCGGCTTAGGTTATGATCTCGGGGTCATAACATCAAGGCCCACGTCACTCTGCACTCAGTTGGTAGTCTGCTTGAGATCCTTTCCCTCTCCCCCCCCCCCCCCGCTCATTCTCACCCTCTTTCTCAAATAAATATTTTTTTAAAAAACTCTTAATAAAGTATGGTTGGTTGAACTGTCAACAAAATAAGGGAATTGGTAGGTGGGGCAGAATTACGGAGAGTGGGAATCCAGAGAGGTGATGAGTTCTGAAGGCAGCATTTGTCCTGACTAGCACTTGTTACTTTCTGAAGTTCTACAGCTTGAGTTTAATGAGAAAAAGGGAGAAAAGTCCTGTGGCCCATTCATGATGGAAATTTGGATTGGAGATCTCTCCATGTGAAATTAGGAGTCCTTCTTAGTTAAAAAAGAAAACAAACACACCTGAAAAACATAGCCATAGAGGAAGATGCTGGTGTTAATGCCTATCTTGGTTGTGACTCCAGGTAGAATGGGGAGAGAGGGACTCTTCTTTGAGAAGCAAAAACATATACTCCTGTGTAGGCTTGGGGACAGAACTCATCCTATCTCTGTGGTAAAAACAAAAACACCCCTCAGTTTAGTTTAAAATGATCTTTTCCCAAGTGTCTGGAAGAATTGACACAGATACTTGTTAGAGGAGAGGTTTAAACATATGCCTCCAAAAATTGATTTTTAGTTATGAGCTCATACATAAACAAAACAACAAGTTAGCATTATGATGTGGAAAAATCAGTAAAGACATGAAGTAACAAGCCACCATCAGAGAGAATCTGCATAAACTACCTACCATCCAGACCAACATCTGTACCAATTAGAATTATAAATGCCAGAATGTGATTTAATGGGTTAAAGGCAATATTGAAAGATAATGCTGGGAACCTTTCAGAAGGATGAAAGAGAACCTGGGTGACTCATTCACTTAAGTGTCTGACTCTGGATTTTGGCTCAGGTCATGATCTCAGGGTCATGAGATCGAGCCCCACATTGGGCTCCATGCTCAGCACAGAGTCTGCTTGGGAGTCTCTTGCTTCTTCTTCCTCTGCCCCTCCCCTTGTGTGTGCATGCTCTCTCTCTCTCTTAATAAATAAATAAAATCTTTAAAATAAAAAAAAAGGATGAAAGACAACAACTCTCTGATTAAGGAGGACTCACAGTTCCCAAGCAGGAATTCTAAACAGTAATAGTTTTATTTTTTTTAAGATTCTATTTATTTATTTGAGAGAGAGGGAGAGCGCAGAGGGAGAGTGAGAGGGAGAAGCAAACCCCACTGAGCAGAGAGCCTGATGCAGGACTTGATCCCAGGACCCTGAGATCATGACCTGAGCCGAAAGCAGATGCTTAACCAACTGAGCCACCCAGGAGCCCTAAACAGTAATAGTTTTAATGCTGATACTTGACAAGAAGGAGGGCTGAAAAGTAATGAATTAAGTAAGCATTTATTTTTTTTTAAAGATTTTATTTATTCATTTGAGAGAGAGAGAGAATGAGAGAGAGCCCATGAGAGGGGTTAGGGTCAGAGGGAGAAGCAGACCCCTTGCCGAGCAGGAAGCCCGATGCAGGACTCGATCCACGGACTCCAGGATCATGACCTGAGCCAAAGGCAGTCGCTAAACCAACTGAGCCACCCAGGCGCCCTTAAGTAAGCATTTAACTTAGTGTTAGAAAAGTAATAGAATAAACCCAAAGTAAATAGAAAGAAGGAAATAATAAAGATATGAGAATAGATATAGGTGAGAGCAAGAAAGACAAAGTTGGTTGTTTGAAAAGGCCAATAAAAATTATCAAAACTTGAGCAAGACTAAGGGAAATAAACATTAGGAATAAAAAGACAACTAAAAATATAGGCAGATGTTTGAAAGATAATATAAACTCTAGCCAATAAATTTGAAAAATTAGATGAACAAATTTTTAGAATGATCGTACTTCCCAAAATTTATTCAGTAATAGGAAATTCTAGTGATTTTTGTACTCTAATTAGTAGTATAGATTATCTTTACAGAGACATCATAGGCCAAGATAGATTTACAAACAAGTTCTGCTGAACATTTAGGGAAAAATATAACTCCAATCTCACCCTAGAACTGTATTTCATTAATTCTGAAAAAGTACCCCTGCTCCTACTTTAACATCTCTGAAATTGGGTTAGATCTTTCTTTTTTTTTTCCTGTGGGGGAGGGGAAAGTGATGGGGGGCAGAGGCAGAGGGAGAGAGAGACTCTTAAACAGACTCCATGCTGGGGCAGGGGGGCTCGGTTTCTTGGTTTTGGCTCAGGTCATGATCTCGTGGTTGTGGGATTGAGTCCCGAGGTGGGCTTTGTGCCCAGCTGAATCAGCTTCAGATTCTCTCTCCCTCTTCCTCTCTCTCTCTCTCTCTCTCTCTCTCTCTCTCAAATAAAAATCTTTTTAAAATCTATGATGTCATTTAACACACAGATTAAAGAAGAAAAACTATGTTATCCCATTAATAAAATGTATTTGAAAATGTTAACATCCGTTCATGATACAAAATTTTTTAGCAAATTAGAAATAGAAGGGAACTCTTTCTTAACCTTGTAAAGTTAGAATTAGGAACAAAGGTGTGTACCATCTACACTTCATTTCAGCATCGTACTTGAAATTTAGTGAATAAGGGTAAAAAGAAATAAAAAGTAAAGGAGCAAAAAATTTTATTTGTAGTTAGTATAGTTGTTTATACAGAAGCTCTCCCAAATACACAGATAAATTATTAAAGTTATTAAGAAATTACTGGATACGTGTTAACTATGGTTGTATGTACCAGTAACAAGTGATTAGAAAAATGCAGTTCAAAAAATACCACTTAAAGTAACAGAAAGTAAGGTACATAGCAATAAGTCTAATAAATCTAACATAGTATCTTTATGTAGAAAAGTGTAACACTAAGATGGTGTATTCTCAATAAATGGAGAGACATACCATGTTTCCAGTAGGAAAAATCAATATTATTAGTGTGTCAGTTCTCAAATTGATTTTATCTGTTGAAGGTATTTTGAATCCATATCTCAACAGGGTTTTTTCATGGTACTTCATAAGATTATCCTTAGTCTAGGGAGAACGAAGGGCAAAGAAGAGTCAAAACCCTCCTGAAGAAGCAGAGCCAGGCAAGGGTTAGGGGCTATTTAATACTTACCGTAATGCTCCAGTGAGTAAGACAGGAGGTGTTGGTGCTGAAATAGAGACAAATGAAACACCAACAACAGAGACTTAGAAATAATGTTACTCATTAGAGTTCTACATGACACTGTAGCAAAAGCAAAAGTACGGAAAAACAGTAAAAAAGGTCAGTCCTTTCCAGGGAGGCAGCAGTGACTAAGCAGAGCACAGGTTTTTATGGCAGTGAAGATGCTCTGTATGATACTCTAATGATAGCTACATGTCATTATGCATTTGTCCAAACCCATGGCATGTACAACATTAAAAAGTGAGCCCTAAGATAAACTATGGAATTTGAGTGATTATGATATGTCAACATAGGTTCACAATTAGAACAAATGTACTGGTCTGGTCAGGAGAATTGATAATAGGGGAGGCCATGCATATATGGAGGCGGGGGTATATGGGAGATCTCTGTACCTTCCTCTCAATTTTGCTGTGAACCTGAAACTGCTCTAAAAAATAAAATCTTTCTTTTTTTTAAAGATTTTGTTTATAATTTGACAGCGAGAGAGGGAACACAAGCAGGGGGAGTGGGAGAGGGAGAAGCAGGCTTCCCGCGGGGCAGGGAGCCCAATGCGGGGCTCGATCCCAGGACCCTGGGACCATGACCTGAGCCGAAGGCAGACGCTTAATGACTGAACCACCCAGGTGCCCCAGAAATAAAATCTTAAAAAAAAAAAAAAAAAAGGTAGAACATTTCAGTGTACTGGAAGTGTACTCACCTTATGCAAACATCATGGCATGGGGAAACAGAGAAGAAACTTCATCAGCATGCTGTCAAGACAAGCCAAAGTCAGAAAAAATTGGGCAGAGTTCACCCAGTTTGTCCTTGGTTTACAAAGAGATGGTACAGTGGTAGGGGACATTTTGGGTGATGGCAGCTCTTTTATATTGATTATCCTGTTTCCTGTATCCCATGCATTCTTACTGCTGCTGTCACTTTTTGGTAGAATACAATTCTAGTACAGCCATTCCCAAGTGGGGTCGTATGAGGGAAGTAAGGCCTGTAGAAAATAATTTAAGTGAGTATTTTCTCAGTTCTCCCAAGGATTATGGTGCATGGGTAGAGCCATTATAGATGTATGCGAGAAAAGGTTAATTCATTTTGAAAAGTGGATGTTTCAATGCAGTGAGCCTAATGAATCCCAGGTGAGAAGGACTGCTCTAGTAAATTATTTGAAAATACTCATGGAAAGTAAGTTTTAGACCTTACATGTCTAAAAATACCTTTATTTTACCCTAATATGTAATTGATAGTTTGGCTGGGTATGGAATTTTAAGTTGGAAGTCATTTTCCTTCTAATTTTGAAAGCACTGCTTATATTTTGGTCCTGATTCTGGAATTACTGGTGATGTCAATAGCTTATCTGATTCCTGATCTAGAGGAAATTGGTGTAATGAATTATCTGCAAAAGGATTCTTTGGTATAAATAGGGCTGGTTCTCAGTTTTTGCCATTGCTGGTTTGTGATTCAGCTTTCTGGGATAATGCAAGACAGTGACTACTTGTTAATCTCATGTTTTCCAATGTCAAATATGTGTTGTTGTTATGTCCTATCCTGGATCCATACTTGTGGAATACGTACCCATACTTTATATTTTTAAGGAATTACCCCTTTCTTATAATTTTAGTTTTAGAAGAGAACACATTAGGTTAGTGTCTTCCTTCTGCCATTTTAACCTGAAACCTTTCTAAATTTTACATATATTATCCAGTTTCATCCTAATAACAATCTGATAATATAGGTAATATTATTAGCATTTTATAGATGAGGAAACAGAAACCCACAGAAATTAACATAATTGCTAAAGTGCATCCAGCTGGGATTTGAACCCAGGCAGTTTAATTTCAAATCCTGCGTAACCATTAACACAACAATGCCTTGAGAGTCAAGCACCACTGCATGAATTATAATTATTTCTCTCTTGTTTATAATTAATGGTCATTTATATTTCATGACATGGAGAAAAGCAAAACAAACAAAACAACCCAAATCCCTGTTGTAGTTATTATCAACTGTAAACTTATTTTTACCATTATTTGATTTTTGAAATGCCTTTGCCCATAAAGAACGTTACATAAAGGAAATTAATTTGTTAAGTGTACTTTCTAGTAAAGAGAAACAGACTTAGATTATATAGGATGTTATTGTATAGGAGTGGAGAAATAGCCTTGAAATGTATGCAGAATAGTGGGAAGGAAACTGAGATCGTATAGTAAGGTTCCTATAAAAATGAACCACTGTCAGTTGAAATTTTAATGGTAGTTATAAAGAGATAGCATAGAGTATAAATTTGGCTATTGGCACTTTACTGTTAGATTTAGTAATGTGAGATCATACCAGTAACTTAGTTTTAACCTAGTAAAGAAAGATATTCTATTTGTTATTGTGATAATAAAGCTGCATTTTTCTTTAAATAGAGTTTTAAGTGGAAAATCCTTATTGGTAGATGATATATTTTGAAAAGTTTAAATGCATTGAACAGGAACTACAGTAGCTCCTATCTGTTTCAAGATAACATGTGTTAGAGCACTCAGCATTATTGTGGTGTCTTTTCAGTCATCCTTCTGGACTGGTTTGCATTAACATTGTCTTAATGACTCATATATCTTTGCTAGAGGTAAAACTTAAATATTTATTTTCCACTTTAGCTGTTAGAATCCATAAAAATTGTACTTGAAAGAATATCTTTCCTTATGAATTCTTAAACATGGCTGAGGCACGCAGTGGAGTAGATATAGATCTAGAGGCTTCAGGAAAGATAAACAGTGTTATATTTATATCCATTTATGAGGTAAGCAAAAACTGGAAAGAATCGGAAGAGGTGGGAAGTGTGGCAGATACTACAAAAACATAACGGATGTGAGAAGGGGTTGCATTTTACTTCATCCTGAATCTCTAAGTATTGATCTTGCTTTGTTTTTACTAAAGCAGCAACTTAGTTCAGGGCATTGCTGGTTTGATAAAAAGGTAAAACATTAGTAGAATTGCCTTTCTTATTTATCAGTTCATTAAAAAAAAAAAAACCCAACAACCCACTAGCAAGGCTTAATGCCTTTTCTGTTTATTGCTGATGTGACAGTCTCTGGTCCTTCTCCTTTGCTGTTAAATGTGTGTGTCCTTTGTTTGTGCTGGTGGGTTTCACTACATTTGGACGTGAGAGAAAAGCCTCTCATTGCCATACTGATCTAATTAGCCTTCTGGGCGAACATATACGTTAAATAGACCTTCTAAGCCATGAAAGAAGAGAGCTCACAACAACGTAGATTTTCTTCCTGTACTGTGGTTTCGCCTGTTTTATTTCCTCCACGAATTGATGGCCGAAAGCTTGTCCGGAATGCTTCATTTGGAGGATACAATGAACTTTCTCCTTCGTTGCCAGGTTTGTTTGTTTAATCTTGCATTCTTTTCTTAATTTCTTGCAGGCTTTTCATTAAACTAGATATTCCAACATCTTAAAACTGCTTTCATTTAAATGAAACAGATTCTGTAGTGAAAGGTCCAGTTTTAGTGACTACTGCTATATGGCTTGGCTTTTCCATGTTTTCTCTTAAATTCTCTTAAGCCCAAACTTGAGAACTAGTGATTCAGTGAATTACAAATCTTGCATTGCTGATAGCATGAATTTTTGCTTTAATTATAGAAATAAATATTATAACCCTTGGATAAAATTAAAACCTTTTCTGGACTTGAGATAAATGTAAAATTCTGTAAATAAGCAGATTAATCTGAGGTTTTTGCAGATGAAACCCAGATATTTAATATTGATAGTAACTATGTTAAAATTGCTGTTTAGTTTAAGCTTTAATAGTTCAAGTCCTGACTAAAGTGAAGTTTTCTGTCCAAGTATAATTTTTGAAATAGCCTTCTTGTTGTTAGATGTGTCTTCGTATAATTAGTTTGTGCTAGGAAATTGTTATTTTTAAGGTAACAATTTTAAAATGAAATTAGGCATTTGACAGCTATGATTCAGACATTAAATAATCAGTTAATGAAATAGGTCTTTAATTGTATGAAAAAGATTTATTATAGCAAATATTTGGATATATATTTTAAAATATTTTAAAATCTCTATTTTCCATTCAAAATTTAAATTGCAACATAATTTTGTCTAGTTTTGAGGCTATATTTTTCTTTTAAAATGAAAATATTCTTTCAATACTCATGGCAAAGAAATCACTGAAACTGGTGCTTGCTTTAACCATCTCTAGATTTTTCTGACACTTATGTTTTGTTAAATTTGAATTATGTTTTCTGCTTTCACACTAACATTTATTCTTGGCTTTTAATGAATATTCATGCTGATAGGTGGTATATGCACTATTTTGAGATAGTGAAACACCGAATAGATGGTGCTACCTGGAAAATTAAATAAATTGTTATAAATATATTGATTTCATTTTCTTTTCTGACAATGTTTTCACAGAAGAATTGGGAACCATAGTCCTGAACTGTTGCCTAAGTAGCATAAGCTATAAACAGCATTCATAATCTGTATTTCATCTTCTCAGTATAGCATGGTTACTATCATGCTTCTTATGTTCTCAAAATGGTGTACATTTTAGTATTTGTCTTTGTTCAGAAGTGTCTTTGAAAATACAACATGCTGAAAAATTTTAAAGTTGTTAAATACTCTATTTGCTTTTACAATGTGACTTAGTTCCATTTCTGTGTGTGTTTCTGTATTTTATTTTTTAAGTTAGCAAGCTTGTAGCAGATGTTTGCTGACATTCATGCAGTGATTCTACTTAATATTAAAGAATAATCATGTGACTCTACTAAACAACAGAAAACTTCACTTTTATTAAAAGTTTGCTATTTACTTAATTAGGTAACTAAAGGCAGAATTGTCAGTTTCTCTTGTCAAAGAATATATTGAAGGTCACCCTGGATTGATTTATTTGAATGGAAAAGTAAATGGTTGGCTTTGTTTTCTAATTCTTGAAATAAAATCATATTCATAGGGATGCTTCCATATCCCCGTTTTTACAACCAACAGTTGTACTGCAACCAGCCATGATAGAAAGCTCTTTATGTTGCATTTTATAAGCTAAGAAATAGAATGGAATTAGGTACTTCAGAGAAGTGGCTTTTATGTTGTTGTTTTTCCAGTTAAAAAATAAAACATATTTCTTCTGGGACCTTTCATTGTACTGAAAAAAATTTTAGATGCATTTGTTTTTACCTGACATTATTAGAGGAGATGTTCTACGTTAGTGATATTGAAAGATCATTTTGCCTTACTACTTTGAACATAACCTTCTTTTCATTTTAGTTTCCTTAGGAAAAAATTACTTTTTTGTCCTTCTACCTGAAGAAATATATTGGTTTGGCCTTTTTCTTTATGATGATCTATAATATAGAAATGGTACCACCTGCCCATGTATTTCCAATAACACCATAGTGCTTTTTTTTTTTTTTTTTTTTTTAAGTTCATGTCTGCTTATCTGTTTCTTTCCGCCATCTCCGGTATAACTTCTAGATATGCTTATTGCACCGATCTCTAGAATAGTACCAGAAAATTGGAGTAAATAAACTTTGAGCAAATGAATCACTTATGGGCAAACTGTGTGAGCTTTAGTGCACAGATAGGTTTCTTTTTTAGTATATTTTGACTCTCAGAGTTTTTTTTTTTTAGTACAATTTCTTGATTCTTGGCTATGTTCATTATAGTTAATATTAATGTAGCTATATTTGTAAATACATTTTAGCAAGACTGAAGCAGCATAAAGCTTGCTTTATTATATCTAAACATTATTGAATCAAATTTACTGCGGAAGTATATGAAAAGGTTATACCTTGTCAATTATGATAGCACTTGTATTCTGTTAACAAATTAGAACTTAGGGACACGGTGTTAATTTATTTAGGGATAATATTCCATTGGGTTAGTAGGAGGAAGTAAACTGTGTATTACTACACTACTTAAAAATATTTTTGTGACCACACATTTAGGGAACACTTTCTTAAGACCAAAAAGCACTAACCATTAAAGAATGAGATGGCTAAATTTGACTACCTTAAAATTGAGTGGTTTATAAAAAAAAAATGCAGGTAATAAAAAGACAAGAATAGGGAGTTATTTGTAACATATAGCTGGCAAAGGACCGGTATCTGGAATACATCAAGAATTCCTATATAAATCAATAAGAAAAAGATAGACTATGTGCATATATATACTATATGTATATTTTAATGCACAAAAGATTAGGGTTCCTGGGTGGCTCAGTCAGTTAAGCATCTGACTCCTGGTTTTGGCTCAGGTCATGATCTCATGGGTTGTGGGATTGAGCCCCTTGTCAGGCTCCATGCTCTGCAGGGAGCCTGCTTAAAGATTCTCTCTCTCTGCTCCTCCCCCTGGGTGTGCGAGCGCATGCATGTGTGCACTCTGTCAAATCTTTAAAAAAAAATAAATGCACAAAGGATCTGAGGAGGTGCTTCACAAAGAGAAAGTTAAAATGGCTAATTAACATGAGAAAGTGCTCAACATCATTAATAGTCAGGGACATGCAAACTAGAAGCTCATTATACCATTGATATACACATCCCAGAGATTAGCAGAAATATTAAAAGTTTGTCAATATTGATGTTACCATGATATGGAAAAAGGAGAACTCTTACTATTAGTAGAAAAATAAACAATTTGGTATCCTTAAAGTTGAAGAACACATATACTATAACCCAGGAATTCTAGAATTTAAAGAAACTCACAGGTAGGTGTGTGTATGTGTGTGTATGTGTGTATATATATATATATATATATATATATATATATATATATATATATATATATATATATATGTCTACCAGGATATACTTCCAAGAATATTTGTGGCACCATTGTTTATAAGAGGGACAAATTAGGAACAACCCAAATGTTTATCTACAATAGATGGATAAATAGTGGTATAGTTATGCAGTGGGATTCTAATCTGCAATAAAAATGAGTGAAATACCGGCTTGACATGCTGGTAAAGAATGTTTGCAAAAGTCAATATAAATTGCCCTTGAGAAGATTAGATTGTGATCAAGAATGGTGCTGAAGTGGGGAGGATCTTATGGGATTTTGACATTTTTTTTTTTTATTTGGGTGGTGGTTATGCCAGTATTCACTGTATACATTAAATTATACATATTTTATGCATTTTCTGAAGCTGTTCTATATTTTATGTATTTAATAAAATAATTACAAATAACAGTGGAGTCCAGTTTTGTTAATTTTTGGATCAAAATACCAAATTTTTATGTTTGAAAGGGTGAATAAGGATTAGACCTTTCTTTTCAGGAATTCACAGTCAAGTATGGAATATGAACATGAAAACAAATAATTGAAGTATATTGTGATAAATGGGGTAGTACAAATATGTATGAAATGCTATATATGTCAGAGAAGGGAGCTATGCCTACACAGAGCAAGGCCACCCTAGAAGAGGTGGCCTTTGGTCTTGAGAGGCACCTAGCATTCTAAAAATAGCATGAATTTTAAAGTTAGACCTAAGTTTGAATTAGCTCTGATACTTACTGACATTAGTCAAATTACTTAATTTCTGTGAACCTTGGCTTTTTCAGTTATATAAAATACAGTTAATATGTGGGGTTTTTTTGTGGTGTTTTAAAAAAACTAGTAGGTAAAGCATCTAGCATAGTGTCGTAATCACACATGTTCTTACAAATGGATATTGGTTCCTTTATTGTTTTCATTAATATGTTAATTATTATTATTGATGAATTAATAAGGATTAGGTGCAAAATAAGTTAAAGGGATATAGACTTAGTGAGGAAAGATGCCAAAGCAGGAAAGGTCTAATAAACTGGAAGAATAGAGAAGGCTATCTGAGTTTTTATTTATTTTTTTATTGAGGCATAACTTACATATAGTTAAATGCCCAACCTCTTGAATTTTAAGTTACATATAGACCCATGTAACCACTTCCCAGATCCACAGAAGAGTGCCTCTTGGCCCCTCCCAGTCAGTTCCTTTTACCAACAAAGGTAAACTGTAACAACCTCTATCCCTATAGATCAGGTTTGCCAGTTCCTGAACTGTATATAAATGGAGTCATACAGTATGTGCTTTTTTTTTTTAAATGGAAAGACATGACTTTTTTCGCTCAGTATTGTGTCTGTTGTTTTCTGTAGTAGTAATTGGTTCTTTTAATTAGTACTACATTGCTGTGTAACATTCCATTGTGCAAATATATTCATTTATTCAACCTTAATAACCATCTGAGTTGGCTTCAGACTTTGGCTATTATGAATAAAGCTGCTGTGAACATTTTTGTATCTTTGATGAATATACACAACCATTTCTGTTGGGTATATCTAGGATTAGAATTGCTTTGTGTTAGAATATCCATAAATTCCGCTTTAGTATGTACTTTCAAATAGTTTTCCAAAATGGGTTATGCCGCATTATACTCTCATCAGTGGTGAATAGAGTTCCAGTTGCTCCACATTCTAATCTGTACTTGAAAGGTAGTATCCCTTTAATTTTAGACATTTTGATGAGGATATAGGTTTCTGTATCATTGAGGCAGTTGGGAGGATAGTAGGAAGAGAATTTACTACCTAAAATCACTACCAAGCAAACTTGGTAAAAGCCCGCTCAGCGGGGAGTCTGCTTCTCCCTCTGACCCTCTTCCCTCTTGAGGTCTCTGTCTCTCATTCTCTCTCTCTCAAATAAATAAATAAAATTAAAAGTCATGATCTGAAATTGCTCTGCATTATTAATAATGGTCAATAATGTGTTATAGGCTTCAGAATTTTGTCTACAAATACCACTTTTTTAAAAAATAGAGGAGTAATTTTAAAGTAATTTTGAATCTCCACACATGGTAGAAAATAATAATTCATTAATATTAAGAATTATTATAGGGGCTGCGCCTGGGTCACTCAGTTGGTTAGGCGTCTGCCTTTGGCTCAGATCATGATCCCTGGGTCCTGGATTGAGCCCCACATCAGTCTCCCTGCTTGGTGGGGAGCCTGTTCCTCATTCTCCCTCTGCCACTCCCCCTGCTTGTGCTTGCTCTCTCTCTGTCAAATAAATAAAATCTTAAAAAAAAAAAAAATTCTCCCTTGCCCTCTGTCCCTCCCCCCCATGCTCATGTGCTCTCTAAAATAAATAAATCTTAAAAAAGAATTACTTATTATAAAATGTTACTACTGTAAATAAATATTTTAGAATTTTTAAACTGAATTAAGTAACTTTGGTTTGCTTTAAAGTCTAAAATTTTGGTAAGTTATTTAAAATTTCATGCTGCATTTATGAAATAGTTTTGTTTCCCCCTAGTAGTGGGATTGAGTGATCCTCCTTACCAGAGTTGGGGGGTGGGAAGATACCTTTTTCATATTACAGAAAACAATTCAATAAAATCTCTGGATTAGGAAATTGGAATGGATTTGTTTTTAGCTAATAAAAGTCAAATAGAGAAAAACGGTATTAATATGTTAGAAATGATTTTTAAATGCTTCAGGCACTGGTGCTACTGATGATTTTTTAAGTGCTGCTTTATGAATAATTATGTATGTATTTTTAATATAGGCTTTTATTGGACTTAGAACAAATTATTATAGGGAAGAGTTAATAATACTTGCCCTCAAAAGTAGAAGGAACATCTTTAAATGGAGTACTGCTCCTTTTTTTAAAAAAATTTTTATTGTTATGTTAATCACCATACATTACATCATTAGTTTGAGTACTGCTCCTTTTATACCTGCCACACAAATTTCAGTATTAACATTTCTCTAATTGTACTCTTTTTTTTTAAGATTTTATTTATTTATTTGACAGATAGCAAGAGCAGGAACACAAGCAGGGGTAGTCAGAGTGGGAGAAGCAGGCTTCCCACTGAGCAGGGATCCCAATGCGGGGCTTGATCCCAGGACCCTGGGATCATGACCCAAGCCGAAGGCAGATGCTCAACCAACTGAGCCACCCAGGCACTCCTCTCTAATTGTACTCTTAATAACATTAATCTGTTAATTGCTTTTGGCATAGTGTTATGTTAATGTGTTACATGACTGCAGGGATCTGTGCATGTTCATCCCAGTACATTCATGTATTTTAGATTCATTCTTTTAGAATTTGTATACAATAGTCAGTGCCGATGATCATCTTAAGAGTCAACGTGAATTGAATGTATACTATGTGGAAAATACGATGCTAAATACTTTCTAATGGATCCTCATTTAATTCTCACAAAAAGCACATTGTTAGGTTTTTCTTAAGTCTGTCCCTCAGTCTAGATTTTTCTCTAGTCCTTTATCACCAATTCTAGAATTGTTTCTGATTTGGCAAGAGATGTTAAAAATATGCTGGGTTGGTTCTTTCATTTAGGATTCTTCATTAGAAAAGAGTTCACTGGAGGGGCGCTTGGGTGGCTCAGTCAGTGGAGCAACCGACTCTTGGTTTCAGCTCAGGTCTTGATCTCAGGGTCCTGAGATCAAGCCCTGTCCACATTGGGCTCTGTACTCCGGGGGGGGGGGGGGAGTCTGCTTCTCTTTCTCTCTGTCTCTCTCTCAAAATAAATAAATAAATCTTTTTTTTTTTAAAGATTTTTTAAAAAAAATTTTATTCATTTGAGGCACAGAGAGAGCAGAGAGCATGAGCAGGGGGAGAGGCAGAGGGAGAAGGAGAAGCAGGCTCCCTGCTGAGCCAGTAGCCCAACGTGGGGCTCGATCCCAGGACCCTGGGATCATGACCTGAGCTGAAGGCAGATGCTTAACCTACTGAGCCACCCAGGTGTCCCATAAATAACTAAATCTTAAAAGAAAAAAAAAGTCACTAGAATAAAAGCTCCATGAGGCCTGAGTTCATGAAAAGTGCTCTAGGAGCACATAAGAGAGGTATTTAGCTTGATGTTGATGGGTTCAGGAAAAGACTTCATTGCCTTTGTAAGCCTTAATTTATTCTAAAGAGTTATTGTACTACATATGATCCCTTAGAAGGGTTTTAAACTATAATAGTTTAACACTGTATGTTTAGTCTAGGCTTTTGTACCAATATACATCAAATATAATGTATATTTGAAATTGGATGACTTACATGCATTTGCTTCTTAATGCCTGTATGCTATATAATAATACTAAAATAATAACAATGTTTTTTAAAGGTTTTGAAAGAGGAAAGGAAGACATTTCTCAAAATAAAGATGAATCTTCACTTTCTATGTCAAAGAGCAAGGTAAGCATGTGTTGTCCCCAAATCCATGATTATGGCATTTTTCTAATATTTAAGAAGAAGAACAATAAAATTCTATCAGATTTTTATGGGATGTTTTTATGTTGGTATATCTAAATCATGCAGTATATATGAAAAAAGGAAAGTTCCACTGGGGTTGATGTCGGTCCTGTTGGTTACTTAGAAATACAGCCTATTGGTAACCAGTGTGTTCTCTCCAGAGTTATATTGCTTCTGATATGTCTGTTACCGTAGTACTTCTCAGACTGAGAGTTCCATTCGGAGAAGTTCTCAGGATTCCTTGTGTTTTGTTTTGTTTTGTTTTTTAACTCAAGTGTTTTGAGTTTATTTGAATGACAGTCAAAATACATACATTTTGGGGCACCTGGGGGGCTCAGGCGTTAAATGTCTGCCTTCAGCTCAGGTCATGATCCCGGGGTCCTGGGATCGAGCCCCGCATCGGGCTCCCTGCTCCGCGGGAAGCCTGCTTCTCCCTCTCTCCTCCCCCTGCTTGTGTTCCCTCTCTCACTGTGTCTCTCTCTGTCAAATAAATAAATAAAATCTTAAAAAAAAATACATTTTACCAGTTAAAGGCCAAAGGTCTCTTGCAGTAATGGCCTGCAATTGAAAGACATTTTCTTAGAATGAGATACAGTTTCCTAAATTAGTAATTCTCAAACTGGGATACTTGTACATATTTTTACTGTTGAGAACTTTTTCTTTAAGAGTATATATTCAAATTTGAGAAACACTATGTAATACATTGGTTTTCCTATGGGTTTGTAATTCACTATATTTGCTATAATTTGTTAAACAATTTGACTTCTGACTGTTATTTCAGGTCAGGTTCAATAGAAGAAGCTTTTGTTTGTGGAATCAAACTTCAGTGACTATCAGAAAATCTATTTCTTAAGCTAGTAAATTCTCTGCTGTTCTCAACTACTGAGTGCTGCTACCCATTATTTTTCTGCCACAGCTCCTACTCTCTAGCTGTCCTTATGGTAGCAGTTATGGCATTCCACTGTGGGAAAGAAACTTACATGATTAAACACCTCTTCCTTAAGAAAATAGAAGTGGACATATGTATGACGAACAGAACATGAAAAAAACCTACATTTTTGTTTCCATTCATGGCAATGGTTGAGAAGAGTTGATTTTTTTAATGTATAATTTTATACACATTTTATCCACACTTTTCAAGTATTCATTACTTAAATATCTATCATATGTGTAAAAGTACTTAGGATAGAAGTTTAATAGTACCGTGTATATATATATATATATATATAAAACATTCAAGTAAGAAATCCCTTGATCATTTTATGAGATGTGTAAAGAAAAAATAATTTATTTTGAGTCTTCAATAGCTAGAAATATAATGAAATCTATAGAACTTTTTAAAACCTGTTTTCAAGCAGTTAATACCAGAATTGGTGAATATGTGGTAGAACAGTATTCCTTCTCAGAAGTCTAAATACTTAAACTCCACACTTATATATCACAGCCACCTATATATAGTCTCTAAATTGGGGAGAGGGGAAGAGGGAGGGCAGGGAGCCTGAAAAGAAAATTTACATACCTTAATGAAGCAGGGTGGATTAATGAAAAAAAAAAAAAAAGGCTTTGGAACTGTACTTTTAATAGCACCAATCATATTGGACTCTTTAAATTTAAATTAACTAAAATCAAATGAAATTAGAAGTTCCTCAGTTACACCAGCCATATCTCAAGTGTTCAGTAGCCACATATAGTATTTCTGTCATTCAGAAAGTTCTGCTGGACAGCACTGTTTTAAAGTCAAAAAAGCAAGTTTGAGTCTTGATTCATATACATTACCTGTGACTTCTTAGATACTAATTACAGTGATATTAACAGCTATTTGGTATTAAGAGCTTACTGTGTGTCACCTTAACTCTCATAGCAATACTAGAAGGTGGTAGGTATTATTGGCCCCATGTTCTAAGTGAACAAACTGAAGCTTAGAGAAATTAAATAAGGGTCAGAGTGGTAAAGCTGGGATTCAAAATGGCTTCAGTTTTCTTATCTGTACAAAGGAGATAAGATCCACATCCCAGATTGTGATACTGCAAGTGCCTGACAGAGTACCTGGTTAATAGTAGGTATTTGAGAATTCATCTTCATTTTTTGAATAAGAATTAACAATGAAGGACACCTGGCTGGCTCAAGTGGTAGAGCATGCGACTCTTGATCTTGGGGTTGTGAGTTCAGGCCCCACGTTGGACATAGAGCTTATTTAAAAAGGGAGGGGGAATTACAGTGAATGAATGGGATTCTTAACATGGTAACTAGTGTAAGTAAAATTGTTCTTAAAGTCTGATATTTTCCAGCAGTTGAAACTTATTGATTCTATCTTAACTTAGATTTAATCCTTGTTTATTCTGTTAGCTGAAGAGATGCATAATCACCAGTTTGTCCTTAAATACTCTAACACATAACCCAGTCTTGTTTTTCACAACAATCCTAAAATTTATACATTTATCATTAAACCACATTCTCATGGAATTCTGAACATTTTAACCTTACTTAAGTAACTTCAGGAAACAAAGTTTTGTTATTCCTTCTGTAATCAGTGTGCATAACTGAGACCATCATAATTTTAACTTTATATTTTTCTGAATTTGATGCAAAAAGTATTACTGCCATTTTGGTCATAGGATTTGGGATTATTTCTTAAAATACATGATTAAGACCAGTAAGCACAATGGAATACACTTTTTCCCCCCCCATTTAAAAAAAAAATACAGTTTCTATTTCTCATGCATCCTATAAATGAGTGGATTGGAAAAGTCAGTTAATCAAATCCATCTCATCTTGCTGTTAGCATTTTTAAATGAATTTTTAGTAGTCCATCTCAACAAAAGGAATTTCCAGCATGGGTACTGTGTCTAGTGGTATAAAAGTAATCCTACTACAAGGATAGTGGTTTTTGAGTCCAGATCTATTTATTGACTTGATTCTCCAGGCATACATATATCTGCTTATTTATAGGGATGCTACATGTCTATCACTTGATGTAAAAAATATATTTACCTGGACATTTAAAAAACTCTTCCAAATCAGGACATCTGATCTAGTCATATTAACATTACCATTATCCCTTATATCTGTAGTATTTTGTAGTTTTCAAAGCAAGAGGAAAGTATTCTCATATGTAAATGTTCCATTTATTTAAAGGTCAGATTTTTGATAGCACTTACACTCTAGAGGATAGTCACAAATCTGAAACACAATAAAAACCAAGTAGTATGTTAAACACATCATGCACACTACCTCATTTAACTCTCAGAGCAACCCTACAAGTTAATAAGAGTATCCTCACTCTACAAACAAGGAAGCTAAGACTGAAAGAGATTGAATAACCTCCTGAAATCACACAGCCCGTAAGAGGATAATAGTTATGGGGGGAAATGAAAAGAAGGAAGGAAAAAGAAAATGTAAAATACTGAGCATTCTAAGGCCATTTAATGAAGAAGCAAACAGTACTATACATTAAACCCTGTGGTCATCATTAAGATAGGGTTCAGTAAGGTTGTAAAAGAAGGACTAAGTTTAGTAAAATATTTCCAACAAAAATAGTTTGAGTTTTGGTATTTAAAAGGAAGCCTGTTGATACAGAAAACTTTGGTACAGTGTATGTAAAAAGCTTGTAGAATTTGGTCAGTGGATCTTTTTTCCCCCCAGAACTGGCTACACAGAATGGCAAGGATTCCTTGAAATATCTGTTCTCTAAAATTTACCAAGCTCAGGTGACCCCCTTCTGGCCTGCAGGTGCCTTATATTCTAGAATCTTTTAGGAATCACCAAGCCAGATCTTGTCATGTCAGGGAAACATATTTCCTGTTATTCATGAAGATAAATCTTAAATTTGAGTCTGGCTAAAATTCTGTGTGAGTAGTTTTAAAAGGTGAGAAATCATTACAGTGAAATGGCTAAGAGCATGAGACTGGGAATTAGGTAGACCGGGGTGCAAATCCCAGCTCATCTCCTTACTGGCTCTGTGACTTTGGGAAGTTATTTTTAATTGGTTAGTCTTGGTTTTCTTATTAGCAAAAGGGAGATACTATCTCATAGGGTTGCTTTGAGGATTAAATGAGGTAGTGCACATGAAGTGTTTAGGAAAGTACTTGGTAAAGAATAAGCAGCCATTTCTATTAGCATTTATTCTTCATTTACTAGTGTCTAAGAAGTACATTATAATATACATTTTCCTATTAAGCTGTGAGAAATAGAAATCATCCTATTTTTCTGACAGTAGCTGTGCCATCTTTAGGTTCTTGGGGGCAAGGAGAAGACAGAGACCGTTTGGCTTGAGCAACTTTGTAAAATTGTTTTGGTATCACAGTCAGTGTGCCATTGCCATGAGAGTAAGTAGTATGATGTTTCAAGTTCAGTTCTCAAAGGAGTGACTTTAACAAAAATTTAATTGGGTTAATTCCCATCTTCTGCATTGTACATAGTTTGTAGTTCCCTTCTATCTAGTGCAGCCAGTTATTGTCATCATCACCATAATAACCCATATTTCGTACCAAGTAGCAGAGGTGTTTTTTCAGAGAGGTAAAAGAAATGAGTTGCAAATGCTAGTTTAATTTTCATTTTATTCATCAGATATTTAGTGAGCCCTTTCTTTTCCCCAGGTGATAGCTGGGTATCATTGGTGAATAAGTATGGTCCCTGCCTTCATGGTTCCTCAAATTGAGTGAGGGAGTTTATACCCAAAATTTTGTTATCTGTAATCATACCTAGTGCTTTGCAGGTCTAGCCATTCAACATTTGAAAGCCACCATTTGGATCAAGCCCCATATACTTTCTTGTTACCAGGAGTCATGCTAAGTACTTTAAATACCTTCTCCTGTGTCTAACAATAGATAAAACAATAGATAAAAATGAAAATCATAGGACACAGGACACTAAATGTGCCAGCCAGGCACCCCAGATTAGTGTTTATTTTTTGCTTTAGTTTAAAAGCTAATCCATGTTAAACCCACAAAAATGGACACCTGAAAATTTATTTTTGCCTAAATCACAGCAATAAATGGGAAGAGTTCACAAACATAGCTTTAACATTAATTTTTTATATGCTGTATATGTAGAATAAGTGAAGGTTTTAATTATGATTTCTCTTTTGTTCATTTCTGTGTGATTTCAGTCTGAATCTAAACTTTATAATGGCTCAGAGAAGGATAGTTCTGCTTCAAGCAAGCTCACAAAGAAAGAATCTCTCAAGGTTAGTTTCCATTTATTTCATAAATAACATTGTGCTTTGCATGTGCTTTTGAAAGTAGGCTAACAAGATAAATATGTGTCTTCTAAAGGAAGAAAAATAATATCCAGACAGGCACACACAAAGAATGTTAATATTTGTATGGCACACTGGAGTCAACTGAAGAGGCTACTTGATGACTGTTCACCTCTGTCTCCGGCCTCACCTGGCCATTCCTTTGGCTGAGGACTGGACAGCTCTGCACACTTGGACCTAGTTGGGCACATCACTGTGTTGTAGAACCTTTTATGGGAAGCTCTGGTGCTTTTTGAAATTCAGGTTTATGAACTTGCAGGGTGGTGGGCTGAATTTGGCCCACAGGTAGATATATTTGTTTGTTGTATACAATGTTTTAAAAATTTGAGGTAACAAATACAAGTTCAGCTTTCCAACTTCTCTTTAAGAAATATGCACTTGGGCTCGCCTTCCAGAATGGCCTGCGGATCCTGGATCTTAAGAAACACATGCTTTCTAATTGACTCTTATCCCTATGTGGTCTATTTTACCCCTTTTTTTCTTATATCTGATCCTGTATGCATTTGCATTTGCAATCCCATATTAAATCTACTGTTACTCAGATATGCATATTAGTCAAGACCAAAAGTCTGAAGTTTTTTGGCTGTAGAATTATTTAAATTTTGTTAGGTGTATATAGTCTTTTTGTCATTAAGTGTAAAACAGGAAGGTTTTATAGCTAAAAGAAATGTATCACTGATAGTTTATCACCACTCTTCCATCCATTTAATAACAACAAAGTAATAATAAGATTATATTAATCCACTGCAGCCTTCCCAAATTATCTCAGAGGTAACTTATGAAGATAAAACTTTGATATTTTGAATGAATCAATACCATTTTATGATAATATCTTAGTATCAGGAAAGAGCAAAATTGCCAGTTGCAAACAAATGCAGCATTGTCTGCAATATGAAAAAACTGATAACAGAGTGGATTTCCATCAGTAAGAGAACTTAAGAAAAATTACAGAAGCAGTAATAGCATGGTGGTTAAGAGCATGTCTTTTAGAGCCAGTCTGCCTTTGATGAATCGTGCCTCCATGACTTACTAGCTGTGTGATCCTGGGCAAGTTACTCTTTGTCCTTCAGTTTTCTCATCTGTAAAATAAGGGTAATGATTGTCTTACTTTCTGGGGTTAATGTGAAGATAATGAGATAGTACTTGTAAAGTGCTTAGAACAGTAACTAGTATGCAGAATGTGTCCAGTAAACCTTAGAACAGTAACTGGTATGCAGAATGTGTCCAGTAAACCTTAGAACAGTAACTGGTATGCAGAATGTGCCCAGTAAACCTTAGAACAGTAACTGGTATGCAGAATGTGTCCAGTAAACCTCCATGTTTTATTCATACTACGAAGCTTATGTAGCAATTAAATGAATGAGGTAGGCACGGAAATGCTCCCAAAAATATTCAGTGGGAGAACCTTTTTTAAAAAAATGTTTAAAAAACAAAGCCTCAAAAGCTATGTATTTCTATAGGTTGTATACATAGAAAAAGCCTGAAAGGGAAGTGTTTTCCGAAAGTGTTAATAGTGGTCACTTCTGGGGACTGGGAATAGGATAGGGTCTAATAAAGCTTTTAGCTTTATTTGTGTTGTTTGAAATTCTTACGATGAGATTGGATACATGTAGTATTGTGTAATTAAAAAAAGGTAAAATTCTTCAAAAAGATACAGAGAACTAGTGATCAGAAAAACTAGATTCTAACCTCTAAAAATTCCTACCAGCTCTTTAAAAAAAAGTTCTTTTATCCTAAAATGCTAGAATTCTAAAAGACGTTTAGAATCTTACACTCTACATGTTATAGACCTAAAATTTTAGAAAGAAATTGCCCATTTCTAATGAATTTTTAATTTTTCTATTATTTTTGTAAAATAGGTGCAAAAGAAAAATTACCGAGAAGAAAAGAAAAGAGCCACAAAGGAGTTACTCAGTACAATCACAGATCCTTCTGTTATTGTTATGGCTGATTGGTTGAAGGTCAGTTTGTATTGAAGCTTTAATTCAGATTGCTGGATGTTTACCTACTGGAATAGGAAAGCCCAGAGTGCACCTAAAGCCTTCAAGACAAAAACAACTCCTGGGATGATTGTTTTTCACTGGGAACCTATTAATTGTATCCCAGAGGTTCTATGTTCCAGCCTTAATGGGGAGAAGGAAACTTTTAACATTGTCTGTCTTGAAATAACATCAAATATGGATAGCAGTTCTTTTTAAAAGGCTTTTTGGTTTGTGTGACATTATATAGTCTAAAGAAATATTTTGCTGTTCAAACTATCATTTAGTATTGTAGACTTGTATGCATTATTGAGAAGATATTAAGCAAAATTAATATAAAAGTTATTTGGAAAGGATTAATTTTCAGAAAAACATGCATATTGCTGTTTCCATACCTTATTTTGGCCTCTGGTTATTTTCACTATCTTTCATTTCCTTTTTTTTTTTTTTATCATCCCCCACTATCCTCTTTCTCATTCTTATCTGAAGGTTATTTAGTTGGAATCTTTCAGACTAATGCTAAGTTTAAGAATGATCTTGTTGAGACTCTTGACTCCCAGGAAATTTTAGTACCTGACATTAATCTAAAAACCACCCCAGCCCTGAAAGTTTTCCACTCCCAAAAAGTTGGTACAACCTCCAATGTAAAATCCTTAGGAGATCTTTTGTTGAAATTCTCTCACTAAAATGGGAGCCTAATGATAGTTTCCTTGTTCAGGTAGTACTAGGGTCTTCTTCAGTGTTGTGCTGGAAACACATTCGACTTACTTTGACTGTCTTTAAGCTCTGCGTCTCACTTGGGTTTTTCAGAGCTAAACTTCTTCCTCTTGTCTTCTGACATTGGATTCCTGCAGCTTATCCCCTAAAAGTCCCCAACACATCCCCTGGCTGACTTTTCTAAATCATACCTTCATTCTGATATTTGCCATCCATGTTCTATTATCATATGTCCCAGATCCAGAATGTTATCTTAGGATAACTCTTCCTTTTGCTTTTCTTGTCTTTCCATTTCTTTTACATAAACACATATTTTTCTCAAAGATTTTCTCTTCATTCCTGGCTCCAAACTCCCCCTTACTAATTTTTTCTTATTTACAGTTACTGTGGTATGCCTATTTCAGGGGTTAGGGAGTCCTATATTTATTTCATAATTCATAAAAGTGCTTTGAGAGAGCAGATGTTTTACAGTAAATAAAAGGATAATTCCTAGTTTTTATTCTAAATATATTAGCATTCTTTTCAGTATTGTGAATTCAGTGACTTGCATAGAAACATTCTTAATGGATGACAGAAATAGAAATTGATAGGAAAAAAGTTATAGACTTGTTATTACCATAACATTAAATCCTGGGATGAGGAACATTTTGAGATTAGAGAGAGAGAGAGAGTCAGGTAACTGTGTTTTAAAATTCCCCCAAGAACTTAAATGGCACACTTTATGTAATTCCTAAGAACAAAGTAATTTAGAGAAGGTAATTTTAGGGGTTGGGAGAGAGTTCTTCCCTCTTTTCTACCACTCAGTGAATATTTAGGGAATGCCTGGTGTTTGTACTAGCAGTGATTTCATCACTGTTGATGTAGTGGTAGGGGGGAAACAATCTTAAAAGGTGGAATAATCTTGGGCTGCCTGGGTGGCTCAGTTGGTTAAGTTGGCTGCCTTGGGCTCAGCGGGGAGCCTGCTTCTCCCCTTTGCCTGCAGCTCCCCCTGCTTGTGCTCTCTCTCTCTCTCTCTCTCTGTGACAAATAAATAAATAAAAATCTTTTAAAAGGGTGGAATTTTCTTATACTCCCACAAACAAAATTATGATAGTTGCTAAGAAGGGGAGAATCTTGGACTAGGAAAGTATATTTTAATGGGTCCTGAGCTGGCCTGGAGGGTTAGGAAGACCATTCTACTTGGCGCATTATTTTGAAACTGTTGACCTCATCTCTGGCCAAACTTTAAGTTTCTCGGAGGCAGGAGCCATGCTATTTTTAGCTTCGTGTGCCGTTTTTACCATCTAGTAGCTTAAAAAAAAAATCTGAATCTAAAGTGTATATTTTATGGAAATTTTAGATTAAAACATCCTATTTGCCGTTACTGAGTTTTTATATTGTGGAGCAAAAAGAGAAAAAGAGCTTTATTTCCTAAATAAACTTATCTTTCTGTAGATTCGTGGTACTCTAAAGAGCTGGACCAAGTTGTGGTGTGTTTTGAAACCCGGGGTGCTACTGATTTATAAAACCCAAAAAAATGGTCAGTGGGTAGGAACAGTCCTTCTGAATGCCTGTGAAATCATTGAACGTCCATCAAAAAAGGATGGCTTTTGTTTCAAACTTTTTCATCCTTTGGAGCAGTCTATTTGGGCAGTGAAGGTAAGTAAGCACTTGTTATGTAGGTAAAAGATAAAGATGACAATCTGTGAGTTTCAGAATGGAGATAAATCAGTTAATCTAATGATTTCTGACCTCTGCCAGGACTTCTAAATTTGCTTCTCTTTTCAAGTGCATTATTCCTGTTTTTGTTTCTACCCACATCGAACTGTGTACCAAAAGGCTTTGTTTAGCTTTAAGATCTGTCTTAAAAATTTTTGCAGAAAATGTTTCCCAAATTTTCATCATACTTTATAATGTACTCTCCGTGGCGATTAAGTTTGTACTGTTCTTTTTATTGCAATTACTAACTTTGCTTTGTAATATTGTATCATATTTATAGTGTTTTTGTTTCTATCAAAATTATAAGGTCCCCTAGAACAGAGCTGCCATTTATTTGTGTGGTCTTTCCTATAGTGATTGTAAATATGTGACTAGAAGCAGTCCTATGTACTCTTGTACTCTTGAGGTTCAGCTTTCTTTGAAGATAGAGCTCTGTTTTAAAACTAAAAAGTATTACTGTGGTCACTCCTGTGTGTAAAAGCAGAAACTTAATCAGGAAAATAGGAATTCAGGGCACCTGGGTGGCTCAGTTGGCTAAGCATCTGCCTTTGGCTCAGGTCATTATCCCAGGGTCCTGGGATGGAGCCCCACATCGGGCTCCTTGCTCAGCATGCACTACACACTAATGGAATAAATGGATTTAGTTTAAATTTTTACAAAGCAATCATTGTTTTAGTTTCTAAGAAGGTCAGTTATACATGAATAAAGGGTTTAGAGGTTCTTCTTTAAGGGAAGCCACCTAATTGAGGCTTAGGGTTAAAAGTAACTTCAGCTTTTAAATACTTTTTGGTATTGCTTAATTAGGCAATATACATATATACACCTATAAAACACCTGAACTTTTAACCTTTATTTCAGTAGCCTATAGTCATAGCAGGACTAAATTTAGGATTAGAGAGTTAGTTCCATTCTGGGATTAGGCACTTCCTATAGGGAAAGAATTTAACCCAGAGTCATGTGATTCTCAAGTGAAAAAACAAACAACTTTCAGAACCCTTTATGTATAGTATTTATTCTTTACTACTACTCTTAGGAATTGAAAGAATTATAATGAATTTTTAAATTATTAAAAAAGATTTTTAATGTCAAATTTATTGAATTCTCAATATTGTTGGGAGGGAAGGAAATTTGTCCAATTAGATGATCATCAGAACATTCTCCACAAGCAAAATATGCTTAAGACATTGTTTAAACAGCTTTAAAGTCATTATCTATGATAAGGTAGAAGTAATACTTATCAGTTCTTACTTTGTATCCGGGACTCTTGAGCACTTTATGTGGACCCCTTTTAAAAATTCTCATACCTTTAAGGAGGTTGTAATTTTCCCTATTACCCAGATAAAGAGATTGAGGCCTAAAGGGGTTACTTAAGTAATTTTTCTAGCGTGGAATCAAGCTCGAAACCCAAGCAGTCTGACTAGATGGTGGTTCTAGGAGTTGGCCCATAAGCTATTTGAAAATACCCAAGTGATACTACAGGATTTGTTAAAATTATATTGACTTTTTCTTCCTTTTCATTTTGAATCTATATCTTCTTTATGCTTCTCAAATTCATTTTATTCTCTGATCTTACAACTTAAAATTACGCTTTGTCTATTAAAATTATACTGTTAGTTCTATCCTCAGATTTTCTTTCCAGGGAAGAACTGGGTTCACCTGAAGAATTCCTCTTTCTGGAAGAATAAAATTAGCTTTTTTCATTGGTATTTTATAACTAGTATTTTATAACAATTATATCAATGGTTGTAAAATAGAGATTTTTCCCTAGACCTAGTCAAAATTCATTTTTCTTTTTCTTGTAAATTATAACTATATTTCCAGCTTTTTTTTTTAGGTCTCTAGAAATTTAATGTTATTTATCTTAGTAGTATCTGTGGGATGGAAATTTCTCTATTAAATTAAAATTTGGTCTACTATAATAAATTGCAGGTTTCTCTTTACTATGTGAACAATAAGTAGAGATAATTAACTAATGATAGCTATAAGTTCAGTTTTCTGGTAAGGGGGTATATTTGTTGGAAGAGGAAAACTTTTCTTAATACTTACCATCTGCTTTCATAAGAAGCATGAGGTTAAAGGTTGTTTGCTTTTAGACTATAACCCATGCCTAACTTAGATTTTTACGGGTAATAATGGACAATATGAAGTTGAGATTTCATGATACCTGCTGTATACCACTTATTTTATTTTATTTATTTTATTTTATTTTAAGGGTCCAAAAGGTGAAGCAGTTGGATCTATAACTCAGCCCTTACCTAGCAGTTATCTGATCATCCGAGCTACTTCAGAGTCAGATGGTAAATATAGATTGTTGATGGATTTGATTTTGGTCCTCATTTTTAAGGATTTATTTTATATGCCACTGTGTATTTATTTTCCTTTGGAGAAAATCTCTTTAGTATGGTATTTACAGCAGAGGTATTGTAATCATAAATTGCTTTTGATAGTAAAATGTCATTAACTTTGTAGACAAACAGGGAAATCTGATAGGAAGAAAGCATTGTGAAGTCAAGTGACAAATTGGCAGCCTTGTTTTCTTCTTCATCCTCCATTGACATATTAACACCTTTTGACTTGGTTAGTGTTCTTTGTGGTAACTCATTAAGTTTTATAATTTTAGAGATACATTTAATATGCTATTTGAATTTTATTATAAAAATTAATATTTATGGGGTGCCTGGGTGGCTCAGTTGGTTGAGCGTCCAACTATTTGTTTCAGCTTGACTGGGAGATCAAGCCCCATGTCAGGCTCCCCACTCAGCAGGGAGTCTTTTTCCCCTTTGCACCTCCTTCCTGCTCTTGTACACGAGCTCTGTCAAATAAATAAATCTTTAAAAAAAAAAAAATTTAGGGGCGCCTGGGTGGCTCAGTTGGTTGAGCGTCTGCCTTCGGCTCAGGTCATGATCTCAGGGTCCTGGGATTGAGCCCCACATCAGGCTCCCTGCTCGGTGGGGAGCCTGCTTCTCCCTCTCCTTCTGCCTGTCGCTCCCCGTACTTGTACTCTCTCTCTCTGTCAAATAAATATTTTTTAAATTAACATAACACATATACACTGTTTTGAGTTTTTTTTATGTAAGAGATTCAAGTACAAACTTTGTTCTATACCTAGTAACTCAATATTTAATTCTTGAAGCAATATGGAGAGAGCAAAACTTACTTTTGTGAAAGCAAAGCTAACTTTAAAACCTTAATAATTGATAATGGATTCCTTCCTCACTTTTATGTTTTATAATTTAGCTTAGCCTAACGAATCTTGTAACCTTTCAGTTTACTTTTACCTGATGATTATTTTTAAGATTAAAATACCATAGGCACAAGCTTACATTATGAAAGTGTTTTACTTGACTGATATTTCCAGCAGATATTGAAACATATATATATATTTTTAAGAGCAACTAACGGGTTTTTTTCGTTTTGTTTTGCTAATACAGTTCTAAATTTTAATTTAAAATATTAGTGTTTCTGCTAATATGGCAGTTCATGACAATATTGTACAGGCATTTCCATGACTCAGAAATTTTCATACATATAAGTAGAATGGATGGTAAACCTGGGGATAGACCTTTTATCAACAACAAAACATCATTTTGATAAGTTTGTTTATAGTAGAAACATAATGTCTTCAGTATATTTTATGTACTTTCTTTGGTAGTTGCAAATCATACTACCTGTTACTGTTCTAAGATTTTAAAAATAAAGTACATTAATTTTAGATTAGGTGTACTTTCTAATTCATCCCATATGCTGTTCATTTACCAGTGGTTTCTAGATGCTTTGTCTGTAAAAAGCACTTGCTAAACTGAAAAATTGCATTAAAATCCTTGCAAGATTTTATATTCAAATTAACTTTGCCAGTTTATGTTTCTCAAAGAAATAATAGTATGCTTAAAGGTTAACGGCGTTAAATTAAGATGGCTGCTGGTTTTTATAGTTTCTTGAACTACACTACTTACGAATCTGTGTTCTTCTAGGAAGGTGCTGGATGGATGCTTTGGAGTTGGCTTTGAAATGTTCTAGTCTTCTTAAACGTACAATGATCAGGGAAGGAAAGGAACATGACCTGAGCATTTCATCAGAGAGCACACATGTGACTTTGTATGGCTTATTACGTGCTAACAATCTCCACAGTGGTGACAACTTTCAGTGAGTAGTTATTGTCACTAATTTTTATAAGGGACTATGTTGTTGACTAGGTTAGTTGGTGGGCCTAGAATTTTTTGTAATGTATCTAAAATTGAACTTGGCTGTTTTCTTCCCATTATATGGCCTCAGGCCTGGTTTGAGATCTGTTTAGTTGCTGTTATAAGGTATAGAAAGTTATTTCCTTGGTTTCAGCTAATGTGAATTAATTGTTCTTTCCCAAATATATACCTTGTCTTTGTACATGGTATTCCCTCCATTAAAAGTGTTTCCTAGTCCTCCTTGCTCTTTTCTCCTGTTATACTGCTGTTCTTTAAGACCAATCCCAAATATTACATAAAATGCAAAGCCTTTCCTGCTTCATGACAGTAAGATGTAATCTGTTCTTCTGTTGCTGTTCTATAACACTTTTTAATTTTTTTGGTAATGGTGCTTATTCTACCTGGTATTTGTGGAATTCTCCTATTGTGTTTCAAGTTGGAACTGTATCCTGTTTGTGGTTTTATCTTCTGAGATATTCATTGTTGTTAATAGTAAAAAAATATTTCCCTAGGGAAACTAACAAATACTTTGTTTGAGGTTCACATCACTTGTTGTTTTGTAGGAAAAATATAAGATTTCCCTTATCCTCCCTTGTCCTAATACTCAACTTCTGCTCTGAAACTACTTATTCCCATCAGCATTGAGGTTACTTTCCTGAAAGTTAGGAATGAATGTTTGTTGGGGCCTCTTCCCAAGATTCTTCCCTCGAAGCTCTTCAGCTGTAAATAGTCCATTGTTTTTACCAAATCCCAGGCAATTTTTAAGTGCTATTATTTTGGAATCTTAAAACTTCATCTGCTTCACATATTTATTCATTTAAGTTTTTTGAGCCTCTTTTCTGTATAAGACATTATACATACTTTTCTGTATTATTCACTGCATTATAAGTAGGGAGATCAGATACGATCCTAAATTTGAATCCAGTACAACAGTTTACTAGCTCTGTGATCCTGAAGAGACATTTTGTCTTGTTTTGTTTGAAACCTATAAAATGCCAGGCAACTATAAATAATAGGAAGATAAGACTGACATAAACAACCAAAGGGGAGGGATGCTTTAGTTTAATACAGGACCAGGAGAATTTAGAGGATGGAAAGATAACATTCAGCTAGGGAATCATTCCTGATTTTTTTTTTACATATTTTTACGAAGGTAGAATCAACATAGCAATGTGTTCATTTGCCTATGTGACAGAACATGAGCTAAGAGCTGATGATGCAGAGATGAGGGGAACAGAGACCTACCTTTGAGATGTATAGTCTGCTTGGATGTAAGGGACAGGGAGTGGGTGAAGTTAAAGATTACAAGTTTTAAGCCTGAGTGACTGGTAAGGTGATGGTAAAATTTAAAAAAAAGGACCATGTTGGGAGATGATGATTTATTAAATATTGGACATGTTGAGGATGCATTGGTCCCAGGACAGATAGATGATATCAGCCAAGCATTTAAAAGCATGGGCCTGAAGCTTATTTATGCATGCATGGGTTTGAAAATCAAATAGAAATGATGGTGAAGGCTTGAAATTGGCAAGCTTGCCGAAGGAGAGAAAGGATAGAGAAAATAAGAAGGCCAAGGAAGATTAAAATATCTTAAGGTGGAAGGAAGTAAGAGGGATCAGAGAGCTCCAAGAGTCAAACCATAGTCACATGCAACCTGAGCACTGAGTTTCAAGGAAAATAATCATCATAATCGCAGAGAAATCACAGAAGGTGAAGAGTAGACAAGGATTTGTCAACTAAGCCATCATTAGTGACCTTTAAGGGAACAGATTCAGTGGATTCAGGGGAGTGAAAACCAGATCATAAGAGGTTAAGGAGAGAGTTGATGGTAAGAAAACAGGGACAGAATTTGAGACTACATTTTTAAAATACATGATTATAAAGGGAAAGAAAGAAAATAAGTACTATAAAAATGAATTTCTATTAGAAATTCTTTGGTTAGGAAAGCCTGGGTGGCTCAGTCGATTAATCTTGCAACTCTTGATTTCGGCTCAGGTGGTGATCTCAGGGTTGTGGGATCCAGCCCTACGTCTGGCTCTGTGCTCAGAACAGAGTCAGCTTGAGATTCTCTCTCTCTCCCTCTGCCCCTGCCCCGACTCACTCTCTCTCTGTCTAATAAATAAAACCTTAAAAAAGATCTTTGGTTAAAATCCAAACAAATATTTTGGGGACAAAATTTTTACATTTTTTTTTTATTCTGGAAGTGAGGTGTTTTTTTTTTTAATTCCTTTTTGTACAAATTATTAACCCTAATCACTGTAAGTAAGAATAGGATTGGGGTATAGCAACCTAATCCATTTTAGGCTATAGGTTTATTTCCATAAATTTCCATTAGCAATTCTTCTTGAACTTTTTTCTCAAGATTAAGCCTATTAGTCAAGTATTAGAGAGGATTACTTTTATATTTTCACTTACGTTGAGTGACTTTGGAGAGACCTTTACAGGGGAAAAGTCATAATTCATTTGAGCTCACTTGAGAATATGATCATCTTGACTTGAAGTTTTTCTTTAGACCAGAAGCAATAGCGAGGTTGATTCAAGTGATGATATTTATAAAACTAAGAAGAAAATCTAACAGGGGAAAGTCTAAAATTTTGCTTTTGGAAGCTCTTATCCCTAAGTGGTAAAGAGGCAAAGAACTCAGAGTGTCCTCTTTTAATATTTGCCAGGTTTTTATTTAATTTCTCTGTGCCTTTATTTACTAATCTGTAAAGTGAGAATAATAGTATTATTTACAGGGTTAACTGAGTAAAACTGTATAAATCACAGAACAGTGCCTGACACTTAAAGTCTCAATAAATGTTACATATGATTCCTATTTATAAATTAAATATTCTTAATCTCTTTTATTCTTCCTCCTAATCTTTCCCTCAAGGTTAAATGACAGTGAAATTGAACGACAGCATTTTAAGGACCAAGATATGTATTCTGATAAATCCGATAAAGAAAATGATCAAGAGCATGATGAGTCTGATAATGAGGTACTGGGGAAAAGTGAAGAAAGTGACACAGATACATCAGAAAGGCAAGATGACTCTTATATCGAACCTGAGCCCATTGAGCCTTTAAAGGAGACTACCTACACTGAACAGAGCCATGAAGAACTCGGAGAGGTAAAAGTGTGATTTTCAGAGATTTTGATTTTCTAATTCTTGGGAATTTCCAAGTGAAATTGAAGACATTTCTTTGACCTATTGCTTATTTTTCTGAAAGAAAATATTTGAATGATACCTGTTTTGTTTGTAAAATCACATACCTATGAAATGTATCAGAATTTATAACAAATATGTATACTCACACGAGTACTGATTCTTCAGGTTTGTTTTTGAAATAGGATAGTACTGCTTGATGTCATTGCTAGGTACAATGTAAATTGCAAGGATACATGAGTTTATAACTTTCTTGCTATTGTTAGTGCATAGAAGTAAGTTTAGTATAAAATAATAGCATGTAATGTTTTTTGTAATGAATTCTTTGTATATATCCTTCACTTTGATGTCTATTAACTCCTCTTTTTACCTAAGTTTTATAGCTATAGACTTACTACCTTATGAGTTATTTCCACTCATATTAAGAATGCTTGAAATAGTTCTATAGCATATTCGGATTTCAACATCAGCTGTCTTATCTACATATCTAATATGTCTGAAGTATGATATTTCAGTATTTTTTGTTAATTGCTAAAGGCAGGTGAGGCTTCTCAAACAGAAACTGTGTCTGAAGAAAACAAAAGCCTTATCTGGACACTGCTGAAACAAGTCCGTCCTGGCATGGACCTGTCCAGGGTGGTTCTGCCTACATTTATTTTGGAACCTCGTTCTTTCCTGGATAAACTTTCAGATTACTACTATCATGCAGATTTCCTATCTGAGTAAGTAGATTCTCATTTTTTAAAATGAAAGACACTTCATGGTTTTAAGAGATTTTTCAGAGGTCTAAGTACAGTGGTTATGCCTTACCAAAATCAGGCTCTAATGACATATCACTCTTCACTCTCTTCACCATTTCTACAGGTGACCGAAATAAGAATATTTAATACTTTGCTATAATGTTTCCATTTATGAAGTTGAGTGATGAGATCACAAGCTTGAGGGAGACAAGGAGTCTACCCCTTACAGCACTGCTTTCTCAGGCTCTCTGAGCTGTTCACTGACCTAACATAGGGAGAGGTGGTTGGCATTCCTTGTGTTCCTCTCCACCTCTCCCCACTTCCCCCCGCCCCCACCTCCCAACCCAGTCAACTAAGCTCTTGTTCAGGTCCCATCCTGGGGCTTGGGCTTTTGTTTATACGTACCCTCTCTGTGTGCTCTTGAGGCATGTGCAGCTTACCACAACCAGGCCAGTTGCTGGCTCATGATATAAATCCCCACTTCCATCTTTGCTTTTCTTCCTGCCAGCTGATCCTGGGTATAATTCTGAGGAAGGCAGGCATAAAGGAGGTGGGGGGAGTTGCTGCCCATCTCTTTCCCAGCAGTTTCTTGGAGAACCAGTAAAAGACATCAACTTTATGCATACCTTTCCAAGTTTTGCATGCTGCCCCCATTCCAGCTATTCAAGACAATGTGTTTTCTAGGATACTGAGTTCTGGTATAATGACCTGATTTTTAGATTCTGCATCAATATTTGTATTCAGTTTAGTAATTATTAGTCTATTAGTTGCAATAATGAACATTGCAAAAAACAAGCTGAATCAAAAGATAATTGAGAAACTGGGAGATTTTTGCAAATTAAGGCATACCCAAAGTGCTAATCTCTCTAAAATAAAAAGGGCTCTTAGAAATTTAATGAAATGATCATCAATCTAATAGAAAAAGGAGTGGTGGAAATGACCAGGGTTCAAAAATGAATAGAAACAGTCCTTAAACATCTCAAAATAAGAAAACTGCAGATTCAAATTATGAGCTATTATTTTTTTTCCATCACAGTGACCAAAATCCAAAAGCTTTTATACACCAGTTCTGCTTTACATCTTATTATAGTTCTTTTATCTGTCTAGAAATTCATTTCTTTCAGAATATGAGACAGGTTCCTATGAATCACAGTAAGATCTTCTTGAGAGATGCCCATTTTCCCAAATTGTTCTGGCTACACGCACTGTTGCCAAGGTTTTGTGGGGCAACAGGCGCTTGTACGATATTGCTGGAAGATACAAACGAGCACAGTGCTTTTGAAGGGAATCTGGCAATATTTACCAGAATTAGATGCATTCACTCCTTTGATCCAGTAATCCTACTTCTGGTAATAACTCCTACAGATATACCTCTGCATATTCAAAATGACATATATGCAAGATTGTTGCAGCAAGGCTTATAATAGTAAAAGATTAGATAACTCAGGTATTCAGCCATAGTTGACTGGTGGTTAAATAATATATGATACATTTACACATAAGGAAGAAGTCTATAACCTGATTTGGAGGGATCTTTAGGATTATGTGTGTGTGGAAAAAGCAAGGTCCAAAAAAATGTGTGTGGTTTGCTACCTTTTCTTTCTTATAAAGTGTTCTGGCTGCATAACTTTATTTGCTTCTTTTTGCTTAAAGAAAACTGTTTATTAAATAAAACAACTAAAAAAAAATTGCCTATATGGAGAGATGGGACAATAACAAGACGTGTACTTCTTCATATTGCTTTGAGTTTTGAACTACATATATGTAAAATATAAAATAAAATTGCATATTAAGAGAATTTAAACCAAGATAGGAGGAGTGGAATCAGACAGTTGTTACTCCCAATAAGGGCAAGTTTTCGACTCAGCACAATGGTCAGTAAGCCTAAGCCTGGTCTCTTCCATTTTACACTTTTTCAAAAATCACTAGGGGTGCCTGGGTAGCTCAGTTGGTTAAGCATCTGACAGGTCATGATGTCAGGATTATGAGATTGAGCCCCACAAGATGGAGCCCGAGTAGGGCTGGGCCTGGAGCCTGCTTAAGATTCTTTCTCTTCCTCTCCCCCCGACCCCCCGCATGCATGCACGCACTCTCTCAGAAAAAAATCACTACACTGAGCTTTCAGACATGCTTGAGGGAAGTAATAGTTAAATTATAATTATTGTTCATGTATATTATGTTATATATGTATGAAAACTCAGTAGAATTCACTTCTGGCATACACAGTGTTTTGCAGTGTTTACAGCAACAGCACAAGGGCAAGGAGGTAGCTGAGTCATGGCTTCTAAAAATTTGTTCTTTAAAATGAAGATTGTTCTTTGATTATCTGCTACATTGATAGATTTTATTCACTGGAAAATCACTTGGTAGCACATAGGATTAAAGGCTAAGAATAGGTTAAATCCTTTTTGATTGACTTAAATTATCTCAAAACTTCCATATTTGTGATTTGAAATACCTGTATTTTGTACTAGGAACTAAAAAAAGTATACAATCCTATTCTTAATGGAGCATTTTTCATAGGAGAGGTTAATATTAGCCTATTGTCCTCCCCTCATGTAGGATGGCCCTCACCAGTTATTGTTGATCTCCTCTAATTAACATCAGTGCCTGAGAATAGAGTAAATCAAGTGGACATGATCCTTCTCTGATAAAAGGATCTGAAGACCTCTAATGAAATTGTTACTGAGGCTGCTTGGCCCCATCATTGCAAATGCTAGGCATCATGCAATCCTTGAATCTCAAAATATGTTTATTTTTATTTTTTTCAATCATAATTTCTCACAGAACTCCTAGCAACATCTAGGGCCCTAAGAACCCCACTTGAAAAACCTTGGTTTGGAGAGTTTCCAAAAACTACTTGAGCAAAGATCTGGGCGGTATATCAAACAATAGGAAAAATGGAGAGAAAAGCAACCAGATTATGAAAAGTTATTCTTACAAATTTACATGGTTGTTTTTGCCATCTATTTTAAATATAACTTAGGTTTTGCAGTCATATCTCATACTCAGTTGTTTAGTTGATAAATACAAGGGAGAATTTGTGATATATTTTGTGAAAGTTTTGTGTATACCATTTTGTTTTTTTAGGGCTGCTCTTGAAGAAAATCCTTATTTCCGTTTGAAGAAAGTAGTGAAATGGTATTTGTCAGGATTCTATAAAAAGCCAAAGGTAATGTTTATATTTTACTTTCTTTAACCTTATATGAGTTATTTTTTATGTTATCTTTAGTTTATTTATTGATAAGCACTACAAGGCCTCTTTGAGTTAGCAAAATTGCAAACTACTTAATCATTTAGACCTATATTGTGGATTGAAGGGTTTCATTTTATTTCATTTACTGTGAAATTTTATAAGGATAGCTCCCAGATGACACAGCTAAATCCATTTTGACTGGTTTAAACTATTTTGAATCTTCCAGATTTGTATTTTGAAACTTGTAATTTTTTTTTACCAGGGACTGAAGAAACCTTACAATCCTATACTTGGTGAGACTTTCCGTTGTTTGTGGATTCATCCCAGAACAAACAGCAAAACTTTTTATATTGCTGAACAGGTATTAGAAGTGCATGTTACAGAAACAAAACTGGTTCGGAAGTTATTGGAATATTTTAATAAAAAATATTAACTCAGTAAATTCACTGTTGATTAACCTTTCTTATTAGTGAGCATTTGGTAAGCATTTAACCTTTTAGTACTGAATACTACTAAATATCATATTTATAAGTATTACAATTACCTGGTATTGCACTCTTTTGCCTCTTATTTTATAATTTAATTCTCCCATTCCAATATTTCTTCTCAGCTATTCTCCATCTAAACCAACCCTGACCTCCTATTTCATGATCCAAGTGACTGCATCTTCCAGTGATTTCTCCCTTCTCAAACTTCTGTATTATTTTTTGTGATTATCCATTAAACTGTTATTTTAACACACACTGTTTAACTTTTTACAGAATATTTATTTCCTAATTGAATTGTCAGCTTCTTGAAAGAATGCCCTCCCTATAAACCTCTCTTTTTGTTGTACAGATAATAGGCAGTCAAAAATATTTCTTAGTTTTACTCTTTCATTAATTTAGACTTATATACATTTATATTCGTGATTCTCAATATTTTCCCCTCATCCTCCCCTTTCCCCCTGGTCCTGAGGAATAGGACATTTTTTTCTCAATAACAATGACTCCTTACTATAATAATTCTCACCTAGAGTGTAAGAAGGATGAGGAGACTGTGTCATTTGAAAAACCTTCCTCTTCCCTAGAGATTTTGTATACCTCTCAAATGGAGATGACTTATCCATGTATTAATTTTTTAAAAATTATTGATTATACCACCTTGCATTTTAGTTCACTATAATTCCTCACTAAATTGAGAAGCTTGAGAAGAGTTTGATTTTTAGCTTTGATTCATTTCAGAAAACATAAGGTGTGTGTGTGTATATATATATATATATATATATATATATATAGAAAGTGTTAGATTACTAAAGTAACATATTTGTCAAAGGTTTTGTTTCCTATTGCCTATTTAGTAATCCATATGAAGAATAGCTACTGTATTAGTTATCTATTGCTATATAATCAATGACTGCCAGAACTTAATGGCATAAAACAACAAACATTTATTAGCTCCTACAATGAAGTTTAGGGATCTGAGAGCTGCTTAGCTGGATGGTTCTGGCTCAGGGTCTCTCATGAGAGTGCAGTTAAGATGTCAGCCAGCTTTGCAATCATCTGAAGACTTGGCTGAAAGATTTCACTTCTAAGCTCATCACATGGCTTTTAAGCAGAGCACTCATTTCCTTTCCACATGGGTTTCTCCATAGGGTTGTTCACAACATGGAAGCTGGCTTCTCAGAGCTGATGATCTGTGAGAGAGAGAGAGAGAGAGAGAGAGAGAGACCAAAATGGATAGTGCATTATAACTTAATTTCAGAAGTGACATATACGTCACTTCTACACAGAGTAACTTTGGTACAATGTAAGAGGAGCCCACCTAATGGTGTGAATACCAGGAGGTGGTTTCCTTGGGATATATCTTGGAGGCTGGTTACTATAGCCACCAATGTTTAATTTTACCACTTACCAGACATTGCTTCTTATTATTAGAGTATACATTTGAGACTTGACCTTTTGATAATAGCACAATAATATGCTTATGTTATTATATTTTACATTTTTTCCTGTGTTCAATAGGTGTCTCATCATCCACCAATATCTGCCTTTTATGTTAGTAACCGAAAGGATGGATTTTGCCTTAGTGGTAGTATCCTGGCTAAGTCCAAGTTCTATGGTGAGTTTCTCCTTGTCTCAGTCTGCACCCTTTTCTGAAAGGTAGTATTTAAAAAAAACAACAACAAACAACATATACTCCAATTTCAGATGTCTTGAGTTCTTCTAAATAGTTAAAGAAGAAATAATACCAAAAAAAACACCAAAAAACAAAACCACCGAACCAATTCGGTACAACATTTTACAGTAAGGAGAAGAGGAGGAAACATTTCTCAACTCATTTTATGAGGCCTACATTACCCTAATCCCAAGACAAGACAGTACAAGGAAAGTATAGATCATTATCTCTAATGAATATACACGCCAAAATCCTTACCAAATTAGTAACAAATCAGAATATAAAAGAGTAATACACACACACATAGGAGGATATATTAAAAGCATATATATCATGATCAATTTATCAAGGGGAGTTTATTTTGGAGATACAAGGTTGGTATATCATTGAAAATCAATGTAGTTCATATTAATTGAAGGAAAACCATATTTTAATAAATGCAGAAAAAGCATTTGACAGTTTTCAACACCCATTTATGATAAAAGCTCTTAACAAACTGGGACTAGATTAAAGGTATCTGTGAAAAATATATGGCCAATTTCATACTCCTAAGGTGAAAATTATTTTTACTTAAAATCAGGAACAAGGCAAAAATGTTCACTCTCACTACTTCTGTACAAAACTGTTATTAGAAGTCATAGCCAATGCAGCAGGCAAGTTAAAGAAAAAGCATACAATTCGAAAGGAGGTAGTTAAAAAACGTATACATACCTGATCTACAGAGAAAATTCTCAAGAATATACAAAAAACTACTAGAACTGATAAATGAATTTAGTAAGGTTGCTGGATACAAGGTCAAAATACAAAAGCCAGTTGTATTTCTATATACTAAAAATGAACACTTGCAGAATGAAATTTAAAAAACATCTCCAATTATAGTATGTGAAAAATAAAATATTTAGGAATAAAATAAAAGATGTGTAAATCTTGTAAACACTGAAAAACTACAAAGCATTGCTGAGGAAAATTGAAGATTTAAGTAAATAGATATACTATGTTCATATATTAGATTTTAAAAATTGTTACAATGGCATGAAATGATAACAATGGCATGGATGAATGTGAAAAACATTTTGCTAAGTAAAAGAAGTAAAACAATAAACTGCATATTCTATGATGCCATCTGTACAAATTCTAGAATAGGTAAAACTACAGTGACAAAAACCAGACTAGTGGTTTTCTGGGGTTGGTGGAAAGGATTGACTGTCAAGCAAAGGGGGAGCTTTTTGGGGTGATGCAAAGTTTTATATCTTAATTGTGTGATGATGGTTACATGATTGTATACAATTGCCAAGACTGTCGGAATACATTTAACGTGGGTCACATATTGTATGTAAATTATGCCTCAATAAAACTGGTGATGGAGGGGGCGGGGGAGAAAAATACACATGGGAGAAAAGCTAGAAGAAAATACCATGGAATTTTATCAACTATTGCGTTTTGATGGGTTATGCTTATGTTTTCTTTTTTCAAAATATCTATAGTAGTATTATGTCAATTTTAAGTACTAAAAGCTTGGTACTTAACTATGTAACTTACAGATAAGAAATGTTTTTATTCAAACACAGATATGTTATTAAGCCATATCGTAAAACAGTGTTTTATTGCATTTTTAAGAGCCTCATATAAAATAACATAACAAGCATATAACTGTGCCTTTTAAAAGTACTCATTTTGTAAGACTAGGAATGTGGATCATATGTTTTGGATATAAGATATATATACATTTGGGCACGTTGAGATTGAGACATTTTTAAGACATTCCACTGTAGATGTATGAGAGGTGTCCTGAGTATATTTTGTTTATTTTGAATTGGTTGCATTAGTTTTGTGAAATTTAATAAATGATATTTATTCTAGGAAACTCATTATCTGCAATATTAGAAGGAGAAGCACGATTAACTTTCTTGAATAGAGGTGAAGATTATGTCATGACAATGCCATATGCTCATTGTAAAGGTAAGTATTTTCCATACTTGAGTTAGATATTCCATAAAACCTTTTTAAGTATATGTATATGGCTGTAATTTGTTGTGTTTTGTGATTGATGGAGTCAGCCTTTTGTTTGAAAGTGTCCTTGGTTTATAGATATTTAAGATTATTGCTGTCATCTACTGAATATTTCTATGGTTAATTAATTCACCTACAACAGACTTATGACACTTCAGTTGGAAAAGGCTGATTTATAATAATGGAATTTCGTTTACCTAATGTACAGGTTTTAAAATTGATGGTACTGCCCATTATTTCAAAATCTTTTTAAAAATGATTTTCATTTTCGTGCACCTCCACCCTTTTTTAAAATGTTAATTTGCTGCTTTTCGGTATACTAAGTCCTTTAAAAATTTTTCTTATTCTCATTTGGCAATTTCTTAAAAACTAATGTATTATACTTTTCCCCATTATTTAAGATACAGATAAGGATACTGTATTTACAGCAGACCAGGGACCCAGCCATTCTGTGCACCTTACATTTATAAACTCATTTAATCACTTCAGCAGCCCTGTAATATTGGTAATATTGTCTGTTTTATTGATGTGGAAAATGAGGCACACAGAGGTTAATTTGCCTGAGATCACACAGCTAGGATGTTGCAGAGTCAAGATCTCTGTGACCTGTACTATTAAGCTATATGGCGTCAGCTTCAACACTGTTTGGTCATTATCTGTATAATCCTTTGCAACCCATTTTTTAAAAATAAATTTTTTGGGTAATTATCCTCTTTTAGGAACTGATTCATGAAAACATGGAAATTATTTAATGTGGCTTCATTTCACAGATGTAGAAACTGAGAGGGTTAAGAATCTTATCTGAGGCCAAACCAGTGAGAACATGGAGACTAAACTCTAGGCTTGTTGACTCCAATCCACTGTAACATGGACCTACCTTGTTTGAAGTACAAGAGTGGCCACCTTGTGGCTTCAGGCTAGATAATTCTTAGAGCTTCATGTGTGGTTCTTGAAATAGGCATGAAGTGAAATATCTGAAATTATGAACTAAATTTTTTTTTTAAAGATTTTATTTATTTATTTGAGAGAGAGAGAATGAGAGAGAGAGAGCACATCAGAGGGGATAGGGTCAGAGGGAGAAGCAGACTCCCTGCCGAGCAGGGAGCCCGATGCGGGACTCGATCCTGGGACTCCAGGATCATGACCTGAGCCGAAGGCAGTCGCTTAACCAACTGAGCCACCCAGGCGCCCCTATGAACTAAATTTGATAAGAAATATATTTTTTAAAATCTTATATCATTTAGAATAAAGAAAATGATATTTTATGTAGATACCCAGGGCCAATGTCTTTTTGCATGGAAAAAACAAGAGATTATAATAACCCCTTGTGAATGAACATCGGAAATAATGATTGTTTTTTACCCTTGTGTATTTTCTATGATGTATTCCTCAAATCGTTAATCTCACAAATTGTTTTACAAAGTGAGTTCCATAGCCAAATAAGTATGAGACACATTGCGTAGTCTCTTCCCACTGGAAATTAACATTGTGCATTTGCATATTAAAAGCTCCCTTAACAGTTTAGTCCAAGAACAGATCATGCACACATGCACACTTAAACTTTAACAAATTTAAAAGAATTTTCTCCACTTTTAGTCACAGAACCTATCTTGAGGGATTTTTTTTTTTTACATGTTTGTCTTACTTATACAGTTGATTCTTGTGATTAGCAGTAGTTATGTTCCATAAAGTCACCACAAACACATTTTAATGAATAGTAAACCATTGCTTCTAGGGGAAACACAAGATTAGGTTAATGAGTCACCTTTTCATCAACCAATTAATACATAACCTTGTTTGTATTTAAAGACACCTTACTGTATATTATTGATTCAATAACATTGAACTAACAGCCAACAGCACTATAACTCATGACTGAACCAAGCTTTAATACACCTTTTATAATACCTTATAATAATACCTTTTCTCCATAAGGTACATTATAGCCTTCTTTGCTTAGGAATGCTAGACAGCACTTTAGCACTACATTTGGAGGTCATTTTGAACCATAAAATTACCAACAAAAATCACCAAACTGTGAAAAATGTGGCTCTTAAAAATACTGCAGAAAAAGCACTTGTTTACCAAATGAGGGATGAAACCAGAAGGCAATGTTAACCTTGTTCAACCTCAGCTGGCAATTTGCACATGGGACAACTCAAATTTTTCACCACTCTGTGCGTGAAGGACTGCAAAAGTGCTGTGGGTATTTATTTTGGGATTGCTAACATGTTTTAGTGAGAATGTGAATTCGCAAATAATTGGATCTACAAATGGAATGGAATCTGCAAATAATTGTATCCTCTGTTATCTATTTAAGTCCTACAGAAACAACTCTGTGTATGTTATAGATTGTTATTGGGTGGGACTGAAAACCCTTGAATTATTGGTTTCTCCTAGAGGGAGAGTAGATTGTAAAGTTCTGCTTGTTATTATTAGCCAGCATTTCTCTTCAACCTTTTGTCAAAGTTGTTTTTTTTTTCTTTAGGAATTCTTTATGGCACAATGACACTGGAGCTTGGTGGCATAGTCAATATTACATGTCAAAAAACTGGATACAGTGCAATACTTGAATTCAAGCTAAAGGTTAGTACAGATAAAAGGTGTCACCTAATTAAAGAGAATCTGTGCTATAAATATTGAGCAAAGAGCACAGCTTAGCTCCTTATTAAAAAATAAATTTAAGAACACAGAATTCATCAGAGGGCAGCCTTGGCAGATCCAAATCAACAGAAAGCCTTCATTTTTTGTTTGTTGATTTTAATCAATAAAACTGTTGGTATTTTATGGGAGATGAGATATATGAAGTGAATGGATAGAAATTTCTCAGTAAATTAAAGCATTTCTTTACAAAATACCACAAAGTATGTATTAACTTGAGCTAAGTTGTGTACCCTAAGAGTTGTATTGGTTACTATTTCTGCCTAACAATTTACTCAAACTCACAGCCTTACAAACAACCTTGCTCTGATCTATAGGGCTTCTATCAGTCGGGAACTTGACCAGAGCATATTGGGGATGGCTTATATCTGCCACATAATGTTTGGGGCCTCAGGAAGACTTGCAGGTTGTGAGTGACTCAGCAGTTGGGGCTGGAATTATCTGAAGGCTCATCACTTAACGTGTCTGGTGCATGGGTTGGGACAACTTAAAGACTAGGACTGCTGATCTGAGCGCCTGTATATATATGGCCCTTCTGTGTGGCTTGGCTTCCTCACAGCACAGTGGCTTCAAGGTAGTCCAGCTTCTTACGTGGTAGCTCATGGTTCCAAGTGCAAGTTCTTGTGAGCAAGGTGGAAGCCTCATTGCCATCCATGACCTGGTGGCAGAAGAGTCACATTACATCACTTCCACCATTTTCTGTTGAAGAGTTATAAGCCCACCCAAATTCAGGGGGAAAGGATATAGACCCCACTTCTCAATGGGAAGTTGGCTATATTTGGAAAATTTTGTCTGCCTCTCAGTGAAAGGGAAATTTAAGACCTTTTCATTGTGGCAGTTATTGGTTTAGGACAATATATATGTTCAGATAAGAATATTTCTATGAACTATTTAATATTTGTTACCAAATTTCTCCTGTGTTGATATCCAGCTGATCAGCAACTAATCAGCAACTTTGTTCTGATAAAAAGTATCTCTTCAGTATTATTTGGTGCAGTGCCCCCTTTTATTTCAATCTTAGCAAATTTTTTGCTTGTGTGGTGATAATGGTATCTGAAAATCAGACTAAAGATGTTTTAAGTAATTTCTGACACCTTTAAGGGCTAGATTGGAACATCAGAATTTTGTCACTGACTAGAGACATCAGTAAGGCAATGTAGTAACTCAAAGTATATTCTGATTTAATTTTTGGAGGATTTTTTTGGTTAAGTATTGTTTTACTGTTGTTTTGAAGGAAGGGATATTCTAAAAGATGAATTAAGTCCCTCCAGTCCACTGAATTACTATTGCTTTTAGACTACAACATTGATGGACCACAGTTGAGTCAGAAGAGAGCACAGGGCCTGAGTCATCATTTGTGATCTTTCTCAGTATGTTTATTTGGACTTCACACACACTGTTTTTACCTTTTTTCCCCACAAATTCCAATTTCTTTTCATTGAACATTTCTGACTAAAATTTCACCCTTTTTGCCTTCAGTAGCACTGTAACTATACAATTACGTCTTTCGTTCCTTTTTGTCTACTTTATATGTAAATATAAGTTAAAAGCAAAATATTTCTGTAACATTTTCTCTTTTAAAAGCCATTTCTAGGTAGTAGTGACTGTGTTAATCAAATATCAGGGAAACTTAAATTGGGAAAAGAAGTCCTAGCTACTTTGGAAGGCCATTGGGTAAGTGTTTTTGTATTTTAGCTTTACAAAGAGAATTTTATTCTATGAAAAAAATTAAAAATGACATTTTAAAAGTTCACTTATTCCATTGCTAAAAGTATCATCACTATTCAACATAAGCTTCAGCTGAACAAATATTTTGGCATTGAGCTATTATCAACAATCTTTAGTTTCATGTAGTACTTTATCTTTCCAAAACTTTTTTTTTTAGATTTATTTATTTATTTATTTGAGAGAGAGAATGAGAGAGAGTGAGCACATGAGAGGGGGGAGGGTCAGAGGGAGAAGCAGACTCTGCTGAGCGGGGAGCCCGATGTGGGACTCGATCCTGGGACTCCAGGATCATGACCTGAGCTGAAGGCAGTCGTTTAACCAACTGAGCCACCCAGGCACCCTCCAAAACTTTAATTCAATAAAAATAGCTAACTTACCACTTACAATGTATTGCACTGTTTAAAAATGTTACTCATATTAATTCATTTAATACTAAGTGACTGTATGAGGTGGGTACTGTTAACTGTTTCTGTTTTACCGAGGAGGACACTGAGGCACAGAGGGTTTAATTTGCTCAAAGTGATGGAGCAGTATTCCAGCCCATGCTCTCTGGCTCCAGGGCTGTGCTTCTACTCAGAGCAGTATACTGCCTCTCACCTCGAAGAAAGAGGCATTTCCAGTTAGAGTTACATTTCCTTTTGAGGAACATTGAAAGGATACAGTGGTATTTGAGAGCAATGGCTTTTATTTCTTTCTCTACTGACATAAATTCACATTTATATAATTTTGTTAAGAGGAGCTTAAATGAATAAGAAGGATATATCATGGTACTGTCTAGATGCACTCTCACTGTGAACACTGAGTATATGCTGTTTTCTGCATTATAATCAGAAAATAATGAGAAATGTGATGAGAAAATGACACGATCTAGAGACTCAACCAAGAGGCCACAAATGCTCTGTAATTTTAAAAATTTACCTCAATCCAAAAATCGTTTGGAAAAAAGATAAAACTATGTTTTTTTAAAAAAATGAAATTTCTAAGATTGTGCTCAAATTTTTAATGCTAAGAAAAGCTTGTTGAAGTGTTGTGTGTGTGTGTGTGTGTGTGTGTGTGTGTGTGTGTATTGAGTACATAGGTAGGTAGTCAACAGAATCTCATTGTAGTTCTAGCAAATACTGTGCTCTGCTTTGACAGTTCAGAAATGGTTGTTGAGGTTTTTGCAAGTAATTGTTTGAAATTTGTTTATTAAGTAAAACTTGTGCTCTTCATGAACTTTTTGTGTGTTCAAATTTTTTAAATGACTAGTATTACATATTTAATAGTTTTATAAAATGACAAGAGATTTGGGACTTTTAGAAAAGTGCTAGTTGTATTTGTTTTAAAAATGTGTTTAACTGTGGGATTAAGTATCAAGAAGAAAGTATTATTATATTGTTATACTAAATAATCCTCTTTAAATAATGACAATTCTCTACATTAATTTTTAATTTCTTTAAATATAGGATAGTGAAGTTTTTATTAATGACAAAAAGACTGATAATTCAGAGGTTTTCTGGAATCCAACACCAGACATTAAGCAGTGGAGATTAATAAGGCACACTGTAAAATTTGAAGAGCAGGGGGATTTTGAATCAGAGAAGTAAGTATACCATTTTTCAGCTAACGTCATGAATATCGAAGAGTGATTTTTAATCCCTCAAGAGTATGGACACTTTTCTCTGTCACTTTTCAGTCACATTTTAATTCAAAATAACATTTGTGGGATGTGACAGGATTTTTTTTTTTTCGGTATATGTGAATGTCAAATAAATATACAAATCATACTGGTTAAAAAAATCATACTGGTTTTCTGCAGTTCTAAACTAAAGCTTCCCATTTTTTCCTTTCTCTTCTTATCTGCTCCAGGGCCTATTAAAAACAAAAAACAAAACAAAAAAACCAAAAACTTCTGTTTTGTTTGTATAAAATCATGGGACTAATTACTCTTGGCTTACAAAATATACGAATTATGTCATGAGATATGCAGGCTTCTAGAGGACTTACATTAGTTGGGTAATAATTATGACTATCGTTTCTGTTCTTAAGTCATGAAATTCTTGCTGGATCTCTTACTTTTGAACCAAAAATACTATTTAAATATTGCCCAGTTCTATTCTTATTATATTTCTCTGTGTTAGAAGGTTTCTATGCAAAAGACCCTCTACCAGGTACTTTATATACGTTATACAGTTTAGCTCTCGCTACATGTTCTCATATGCATATCATTCTCATGTCTCATTGTCATGAGGACTCATGTCTGTGTACTTCTACATCCAAAATTGAGGTTGTCAAAAATGGAATAATATGTATGTACCAGTTCTAAAAATTGTTTCAGCTATAACCACATGATGCTCTCCATCAAGAGTGAAGCTTTGCCAAGGCATACAACAATTTTTGAGGTGTGAATATAATTTAACATATTTTAAAGATGAGGAAATGAGTCTTAGGATAAGTAACTTTTAGTTCATCAGCCGAGAATTCATCCCAACTCTGATTCCAAAGCTTGTGTTCTTTCAGTCACAACATGCTGTCTTCCTAGGTAGATGGAATATAGATAGTATATTTTTATTTGATAAAAAACTAAACTTTAGTAGGGGAAAAAATTTTACCTCAGTCTTTTCTGTTATATCATTGGTTCTCAACACTGGCTACACATTAAAATCACCTGGAAAACATTTAAAAAACCAATACTTGGGCCTATCCCCAAGATTTTCATTTTAAAAGTTCCTGATGATTCCTGCATCCAAGGTTGAGAAGCATGGCATTAGAGTATTGGATCTTTGAGGCTAGTGAATCTTAAACAGTGATAAGAATCATCCAGGGAGCTTAAAAATATAGATTCTCAAGCCTTCATTACATTCTTATCATCTTGGGTCAGCACCATTCATTGCCATATGTTTAAGAATCCAAGTAATACCTCTCTCTTGGCAAGAAAAAAATTCGTTTCCACTGTGATTTCTCTTCTTTAGGCACCACTTTTTATATCTTGACACATTTCGAAGCCTATGAGCATAAGCTTTGTCAAAGCCAAAAACCCACATGGGCACCATTTTCTCTCAAGGGGATTCAAATCTATTCTATGTAGATTTGATTTTCTCTTGCTTTTTTAATGCTGTTTTTAAACATGTATTAGACTCTGGCAGCGGGTAACTCGAGCCATAAATGCCAAAGACCAAACGGAAGCTACCCAAGAGAAGTATGTTTTAGAAGAAGCTCAAAGACAAGCTGCCAGAGATCGGAAAACAAAAAGTGAAGAGTGGACATGCAAGTTATTTGAGCTTGATCCACTCACAGGAGAATGGCATTACAAGTTTGCAGAGTAAGTAATTAAAAAGAGTATGTTACAAACAATATACCAACGTAGGTTTTTGCCTTTATTTCTGTAATTTTTAATGTTAGTTGGAGTAGTTTTTCATTAAGCCATACATATAAATTAGATTGAGATTTTAAACTTGATGTTCCATTCATTATAAATTTGACTCCATGAGAGTAGTTTACAAAATAAGCTGAGGATCAGAAGATTAGATATGATAAATATTAATCTTACAGCTAGGTTCATAATTGCTAATGTAAATCTATTTATAGAATACATTTTTGGAAAAGTGTTTTCATTTATGAAACGGGTTTTTTTTTTCATTTATACAGTACTAGACCATGGGACCCACTTAATGATATGATACAGTTCGAAAAAGATGGTGTTATCCAGACCAAAGTGAAACATCGTACTCCAATGGTATGTAATAAAAAAGTAACAAGACCTGCTAGGCATACAAATTTTTCTTTTAAATATTTATTTATTTTTTAGAAAAAGTGAGCGGGGGGAGGGGCAGAGGGAGAGGGAGAGAGAATTTCAAGTAGACTCCGCCCTGGGCACGGTACCTGACTCAGGGTTTGGTCCCACAGCCCATGAGATCATGATCTGAGCCAAAACCAGGAGTTGGACACTTACCCAAGTGTGCCACCCAGGCACCCCTAGGCATACAAATCTTTTAAACCCTTAGTATCTTTGGCCACCAGTGTTTAAAATTTGGCTTCAAAATTTAAAATTTGGGGTCAGCAAAATGCAGAGTAGGCAGCTCCAAGCTCTTGTCCCTTCAAAGAAACAAAAAAGCAAGCAAAAATGATCAGAACCAAATTTGCCAGAACTATGGAAAACAGTCAGAGGTTTGCAGCAACAAAATGAATGCTAAATCAAGACAGAGATGACTTCAAAGCCATAGGAAAGCTTTATGGCATTTTTACTTGTCCTTACCCCAACTCTTCACGGGTGGACTGGTAGTCTTGAAGGGTCCCCAGATTCCCAGTGTGAGTCCTGGTTCCAGAGGGAGCAGAGCAGACCTTATTCACAAATTGTGTATGTCTATTGTAACGAAGGATGCATGTTGTCGCTAACTCAGCTCAACCAGAAAGCCTGCAGGTATTGCTTGGAAGTACTGAGCCATACTGACAGCCTGCACAATCCTGGGGCAAAAGATTACCATTGAAACAAAACAGTAGACTGTGGAAGGCCAGAAACAAAAGCTGGGGAGAGAATCTTTGGGAAACTAGGGAGTCACGGATTTTAGAAAACCATGGAAATGTTCAAGGCAAAATGCTTATGCTCAAAAAAGACCTGTGCAAGCCTGGCTTAGTGTTGAAAAAGGGCTGCTACATGGATCCAGTCTGCTAAGGCTGGGAGAGTATTGTTTTGTTTTTGTTTTTTGTTTTTATTTGTTTAGCTACTGGTGTTCAAGGAAGCTTCTGTCAAAATGCTAGCTGAACACAGGCTAAGGAGCAGAGATTTCAGTAACCATGAACAAGGAATACAGTCTTTGCAAAAACAATTTAGAGACTTGACTGAACAAATGGAGTACTGTAGCTTTCATCAGTCCAGAAGACAGCAAGCCCTGGGGAGAAGATGGAGAATCTGATTTCCTGAATTACCACATTATAACAGTCAGATGTCCAGTTTTCCATAAAGAATAACAGGGCATACAAAGAAGCATGAAAGCATGACCCATTCATTAAAAGGAACAGGATAAATTGACAGAAACCATCCCTAATGAAATCTAGACACCAGACTCAGAAGACAGTTTTTAGAACAGTTGTCTCAAATGTGCCCACAGAGTTGAACAGGAACAAAGAACTAAAGAAAACCAAGAAAAAGATATATAAACAAAATTAAAATATCAATAAAGAGAAACTATACAAAAGAACCAAACAAATTCTGGAGCTCAAAAGTAGAATAAAGTGAAAAAGAGGCTACTAGGGACTGAGGGGAAGAGAGAATGGGAAGTCATTGCTTAATTATTATAGTCTCTCTTTGGGATGATGAAAATGTTTTAGAAGTAGCTGTGACATTTGCACAATATTGTGAATCTACTTAATACTACTGAATTGTACACTTAAAAATGGCTAAGATGGCAAAACTTATTATATATATCTGTACACATACATGGTATCACTATTTAGAAATTGTAAAACATTTTAGGGGTGCCTGCGTGCCTCGGTCATTTAAGCATTTGACTCTTGATTTTGGCTCAGGTCATGATCTCAGGGTTGTGAGATCAAGCCCTGTGTTCGGCTCCATGCTAGGCATGGATCTGCCTAAGATTTCTCTCTCTCTCTCTCTCTCTCTCTCTCCCCCTCCCTCCCCCCATCCCTCTCTCTCCCCCCGCCCCTCCCCCCTCTTTTTCCCTCCCTCCCTCTCTTAAAAAGAAATTTTAAAACATTTTAAAATTTTGTTTCTTCCTTTAACCACACTAACATGATAAATAGAGACAGGGCATCTGTATTTCCTCCTAAAGGTAGAGTTTACTGAGAGATAGATTGCTGACTCCCTTTATCATTTTGAATACTTCTCACCAGTCTTCATAATGTCCAATTTGAACCTACTCTAAGAATGTGGATTTGGATTCTAATGCTATAATGTTTAGTTTCTATGACTTGAAGTAGGAGGGCATAGTGTAGGCTGGATCTAGAACCTACTTGCTCATTGCTTATTTTCTGTTAATAAAATTACAGAAATTTTATTTGAATTTCAGTCTTTTGAATAAGATTTTGCAAGAGAATAGGTAATTGGTGGATAATTCCTCTTTATAATAGTATGAATGGAATCCAGGAGTTAGGATGACTGGTTCCCTGTTTTTCTAAGCATATAAATTACCTTACCCTTTTAATTCTAGTTTCTTCTCTTGAATTTGAGTTTTTAACCTTAAGATTGACCTCCAAAATTGCAAGCCTATTAATAGAGTCTAAAGTTCATTATTCTAAGGAAAATTTAGTCTTAGTTGATCATTTGATATACTTCTGAATCTTGTGCATGCATTCAAATACTTTCTGTAAGTATAAATCATGCTCTGCAACAGGGCGCCTGGGTGACTCAGTTAGTTAAGCATCTGTCTTCGACTCAGGTCATGATCTCAGGGTCCTGAGATTGACCCCCATGTCAGGCTTCCTGCTCAGCAGGGAGTCTGCTTCTCCCTCTGCCGCTCCCCCCTTCCGCCACCTCCCCACTGCTCTGTCTCTCAAATAAATAAATCTTTTTTAAAAAAATCATGCTCTGCAAAATAATAATACTTTCATTTATTATAAGATGCTTTCTAGGGGCAACTGGGTGGCTCAGTCGGTTAAGCATCTGCCTTTGGCTCAGGTCATGAGCCCTGCATTGGGCTCCCTGCTCAATAGGGTGTCTGCTTCTCCCTCTCCCTCTGCCCATCCCCCTGCTCATGCTTGCTCACGCTCTCTCTCTCAAATAAATAAATAAAATCTTTAAAAAAAAAAAGATGCTTTCTACATTATCCAGATATTATTAAAAGTAAATAATTTTATGAGAAACCCAACATCATTCAATGGGAATGTTTCTAATGTTGAGAACAAGATAAATATGATTGAAAAAGAACACTACTATTTATGACATTGAACTAGAGATACTGGTACAGTTAGAAGTATGGGGGGTCTATATTCATATTTGTGTGTACATAAAAATGTCTCTTGCAGGATATACAAAGTAATAGTGTGAGTAATTTGTGGCAAAGAAAATGGGTTGATAAGAGTTCAGGAGTAAAGAGAAACTCTTCATTGCATAGTTTTAAAATATTTTTTGTTGTTTGTGCCAAATTAATGTTTCCTATTACAATTTAATAATTCGATTATATAAGTGTATCACATCTTGTTTAAGTTTTAATTAGACTATTTCATCTTTGTTTTTATTTCAGTGTACTGCACCCATGAACGGATAGTTTTGACAGTTGTACAACATTGGTCTTTAATTTAAAAATTGACTGCAAATTCACATAGCATGGCTTTTTTTTCAGGTTAGTGTCCCAAAAATGAAACATAAGCCAACCAGGCAACAGAAGAAAGTGGCAAAAGGCTATTCCTCCCCAGAACCTGATATCCAGGACTCATCTGGAAGTGAAGGTAAAAATATTTACTGCAGACAATTCACTACAAGCACCTAAACTTTTAAAAGGATATTACTGTTTTATGTTTAATATGTGAAAAGTGGTTTTCATATTAACTCTAGAAGATAATATAGGAGTTTGGGTGAAAACAGAAATGGTATGCAAAAAAAAGCTATTTTAGATTATAGGTAAGTTTTAAGACCAGGCCACAAGGGAAAGGCAAGAGAGACCATGTAAATCAAGAACCACACTGTAGTACTAGTTCTTACGTCTTGTTAGCTTCTGAAAAATTGTTGATGATTTTGTAGATTCAATGCAGGAAGCATTTTTTGAGCTTTGAACTCATTTCCATGCTTCAAAAAAATTTTCCATTTTTAGAATAAATTCTTATAGTGTTTAGAAGTCACAGACAAGTAAAAATATAACTATATCAAAATTGTGGTCTGAATTAACTAGTATGCCATTCTTGTTCAATTCAGATAATGTGTAAAATGTCTTGAATTACAGTGAGATATAATGAAGAAAGGATTAAGGTAATGTCTGAGAAAATTGTTTTTTAAAAGCCACAGTTCTCTACTAAGCTCACACTAAGCTGGGGAGCTTATTTTTATAGAGATAACGCTAGAGGTGAATAAATGATAAATGACAGGAAATTAGTAGACAACAAATAACAGTTTAAAGGAAAGGGAGCTGAATTCAGTTTGAGGTAGGTTCTTAGAGGAACCCGAATGAATTATTAGGATTTTTAATGGATTAGAGCAATCTTGGCTTGAGGGATGTGGATGGGGGCAAGATTACCTGTGTAAAAGAGGAATAAAATCAATAAAAGTTTAAAAGTATGAGTCACAGGGTACTGGTGTGCTGGAGTGGGGAGTATTAGTTATACTGTTTTGTTCCCATTTTACAGAAAAGGAAATTGAGACACAGGTTAACCTGTTCAAGGTCACATGTCCCATAAGGCAGTATGTATATGTATTATGTGCAGATATTTTGGTTCCTTAATTCACTCTCTTATCCACTCCACTATTTACCTGTAACTTATCAGCTGACATTCACTGAGTACTTAATGTATGCCAAGCTAGATGTTTAACACACTGTACTACCACCATGTGAAGTTTGAATGGTGTTATTATTATTCCTGTTTTACAAATGAGAAAGCTGAGACCTGGAGAGAGGTTAAGATCTGAACAAAAACAGAAAGGAAGGAATGGATATGAGAGGTTTGAAGGGGAAAAAAATACAGTATACTAGTTGACAGTAAAAATTTATAGAAAAGGTAGCAAAACCAACTGAAAAGATAGAAAATTTAGGTGACCAGGGAAATAAAGGTAACATTAACAGTAAAACACTGAAAAGGGGGCCCAAAAAGCTGACTTCTTCAGATGTAGGCAAATAGACAAGAGATAGAAGAGAGTAATACCTTCACCCAAATTAGTATATGTATTTTTAATGAATTATTTTTGTCTACTTTAATGAATTTTAAAAAACTGATGCCATCCAAATTTGTGGTTACTTTAAATATATTTGTAGTATTCTAGTTTTGAAGTGATATGATTAAAACTTAAAAAATGCAGAGTATTAGTATTATTACGTTACTCTCTAAGCCATAAAAATAATGCCTAGGAAAATTTTGTAACACAAGAATCATTAAGCTGAAATGTAAATTGTTTATAATTAAATGTGTTTGCTATTTTCACCAACTTCATTCCAAATGTCTTTTCAGCTCAGTCAGTAAAACCAAATACAAGAAGAAAGAAAGGGATAGAACTGGGAGACATTCAAAATTCCATCGAATCTATAAAACAAACACAGGAAGAAATTAAAAGGTAATATATATGGATAGTGGCTATTCATTTAAGTCTAGAGGGATAGTTAAGAATCCTGTTATGTAGGAAATTATATGCGAACTTTACAGTTTCATAACATTGTTGGGCTAAAATAGACCTTGGCTTCTGCTGCCTGATGCCTAAAACTTATGAACTTCCTTCACCACTAAAATATTGGGGGAGAGTGGTGGTTTTTCCTCATCTGTGAGGGCAGAATTAGAATCTTACTGCTGTTGCATACTAGAAATATAGCTGGGTTAGGTGTGGAAGTGGGGTGGTTTCTGAGAAAGTCAGCTAACAAAGGCTTCTGCTGTCCCTTTTGTACGTAGCTAATTTTTAATTGGAGTACATCAGTTGTTGAAATACTGAAATACTTCATAGCAGTGGTTAAATAGCCTGAGACCTTTGAGTGCTCTTTTTGTAGTCCCAGACCCTTCCTCACACACACCTCTTCATGAACCAGCGGCACAGTCATTAACACCTGGGAAGGGTCCTGATCTGTCCTGCTCCATTGCTAAGCTAGCATGAGTGCAGATTGGTTGCCTCCCATTGCTGTATCAGGGGATTTTTTTTTTAAAGATGATTTTTCTCTTCTTAGTGATTTTAGAGCTTACATTTAGTTGCTGTTTTCATTTATAGCCTCATCTCCTGCCATTCCCTACACCTGTCCCATGTTCTCGTTCTGTGAAACTCCTCACATCTCCAGGATACACTGTGCTGCTGTGTCATCTCTGGAGCTTTGCCAACACTGAATTGCTCTTCCTCCCACCCTGCCCATTAAGAAAATCCTTGTTTTCCTTCAGAATATAATTCAAATACCACCCTTTTAGTACCATTTCTAATTACTCACCCTGCCCTGTAGAGTTACTAATCTCTCCACTTTCCTTGTACAGTTCTCTATACATAACTGCTTTTGAGCAGTTACTAGACTACAGAGTTGTTATTTTAAGTGTCTACTTACCTCACCCCTGCTGCCCCCACTGGACCGTGAGCTCCTTTAGAGGAGGGAGCATGTCTTCTGCATCTTGATGTCATCAGCCCTTATATAAAATTTTCGTTTTCTAGTTTAATTAGATTTTATAAATCAATGAACCTGTTCATTTGTTTCTTTATACTAGTAAAACACTTTAATAGAAGAAGTTGGGGTGGGGGCGGGGTCGGATGTCTTCACTAATCAGTTTTTCTTGTTTTTAGCCAAAAGCATTTAGGATGGCATGAGGATAGTGTAAGCTCATTTCATGACTAAGTTAACATTTTGTTAGCATATGAAGTGCCTATGTAGCATTTTTCAAGTTAGGAATGTCATGAAATCCGTTGTATTATTTTTTCCTGGAAAATTTTGGATTTTTCTCCACTTCTGCTATCTTCCCTAAAGTAAAGCTAGAAGAACCTTAATAGGCCAACTTAAAAAGCACCATTTTTGTTTTAAAACCACTGTTATAGAAAGGTGATATATTTTTATATCATCAGATTTTAATAATTATGTTTAATGCACATCATTGAGTAATATATTTGTATAACGTGGAATGTAGATTTAGACAAGGCCTAATAATGGCTTCACAGAGGATAATCAGCTTCCTATTCAGGTAGTCGTAATTGATTGAACTAGTTACTTTAGATAATGTAATTAAGTGTTCTGTTAATTAAGACTTTACTAATAAGCCCCATATATCAAATTGTGAGTTCTATGCTGACATTTTTGACATATAATTATAAAATTTATTTTTTCTTATTTTTGTAGAAATATTATGGCTCTTCGAAATCATTTAGTTTCAAGCACACCTGCCACGGATTATTTTCTGCAACAAAAAGACTACTTCATCATTTTCCTCCTGATTTTGCTTCAAGTCATAATAAATTTCATGTTCAAGTAGAAGTTCCTTACTGTTGAATCAATGAACTGGAATGATCAGATTTGACCTGGGACCAAATGTTCAAATTGCTTTGGTCTTTATTAAAACGTCACAATATTTCTAAAACAAAAATCTTAGAGACAAATGTAGAGGTGTTGACCTTTCATACCTTTTATCCTTAACCTGAAATAAGAACTATTGGTTATTAAAGTGAGCTTTGTGTTAAGTACCAGAACATTTCTAGCTTTTGTGACAATGTGTTTACATGTGAGTGTGATAAATCCACATGTATACACAATTGTGTCTTATGTATACCTGACAGTAGTCTTTGTATTCTATAGTATGTTCTGAGATATAGCATTAACATTCTTATGAAATATATATAGCAATCTATTTTCTTCATAAAACAGGCACAAGACTTTTATCAATAAGGAATTACAGAATGGGAAATGATGGCATAATAGACATGAATAGTTCAAATCACTGTCCTGTTTAAAAAAAATCATTTCCAAAGCACCCAGATCAATTGTCTTCGTAGAAACAGCAAGAAAAAAGTGTAGTCAAAATGGATGTACTGAGAGAGACAAGATGGCAAATTGCTTTTTTAAAAGTTTCACATGATTTCTTTTTAACCCCTAGAATTTAATATTTATAGATACAGGTATAAATGTATGTGTGTGTATATCAACATAAAAACTGGTATGCAGCTATTTGGATCTGTTCATTATATCTTTCTTATATCTATATAATACCACCTTAAGCACTTGCTTAAAATGTGTGGTCAAAATTTATTGCTGTCCTTTTTTCTTATTTCTGTTTTTTGTAACTCCATTGGTCCAATAGCATAGGCCAAATTCTAGAGATGTTTATAGAGCATATGAAATTCTGATAATTTATGTTTTTTTCATTATGAAAAATGTATTTTAGCTTTTGTTTAGACCCTAGTGTGTTCAGTGAACAAAGAGAATAGAAAAAATTATAACCAATATTTTATTTCAAAAGCCAAATAAGAGAAAGGTGATAAGAAAAGACACTTTGGTAGCATTTATGTGTACATTAAAATTGGTTTCTTTAAAATGTGCAATAAGTTGAGCATTTAAGAAGAGAATCAAGTTCTGAAGTTCAATTCCTTATTCTCCTCTGTTCTGAGCAACTTCATTCTGTGATAAAATCATAATTTGTCAAGATTTTTTTTGTTCAGGCTCAGGCAAACTTTTTCCTAATTTTTTGGGGGGTTAATATTTTTACTTTTTGTCATAAATATTTACAATCCTCAAAGCAATTTTTGCAAATGTAGTTAAGCTGTTGTCCTAAGATATATCTCAGAATCCTGAAAGTGTAGATTTCAAAATGGCTATTAATGAAAATAAAAGTCAGAATAACTATTCTGGCTACATTTGCCTTTGATTAAGAAGAGACTGTGAGATACCAGCAAGGTTACAATCAGTTGTTTATGCCATGATAAATATCAAATCAAGGAATGATTGCTAAATTACAAAAATTGAAAGTGATGAAAAAGAGCCTGCTTTTTTTCCCCCTAATATAGCTATCTTAAGTAGCCTTACATTTTAAGAAGAGCCATTTCCCATGTAGTTTTGGCAAAATAATGCTGTATTCCATATGTACATGTGCAAACATTTTTTTATTGACTGAAATATAAGTAAGATGTACCTATACCTGGTGTAAATGTAGGTGTAATAATGACTACACAGAACAGGTGGGATCTGTTTGTTTGTTTTCATACTTGTCAATATAATTTTTGTCCTCACTTTGTTACCAATGCTTTATGCTCAACTGCCTATTCATTGATAGATGATACTTTGTAAATATTGTACAATTTGATCCTCTTTATGGTTTAAATTAGTATTTATATCATATAAATTGGCTGATCACAAAAATCATTTCATCATTAAACCCTGAAAACTTAAAATTTTTTGTTGGTAAAACCCCATTTGGGGTTTTAGTCTTACCCACTTGTGTGTTATTTTCATTTGGTCTAAATAGTGTTTTATTTGTATAGGTATCTTCCAAGACTGGAAAGGTAATATTTTCTTTTTTTTAAGGCAGATGTTTTGCGTTCTTTACTCGAGTTAAAAACTAGTTCATGAAAAAGAGCAGGGTTACTCATGACTGTTTCTTATACACTGAAAGCATATATCTAATCTGATAGTCTTCTTATGCTTTTAGTTGTATGAGTTCCTTCCTGTGAACTGAACACAAAACTCAGGAATTGATGGCTTAGTTTTAGATCAGTGTTTATACTAGGCTTAGTATGTGAATCCTTTAAAACACATAATTAACTTTGTATGTAGCCATATATGTAATTGACTTTGAATGTTCTCTACCTGAGATTAATATTCCTTCAGACATGGATTCATAAAAATTGTGATTACAGTTCCCAGTTGTCTGAGAACCTCATGATAGTTTCTAGGATTTAAGATCTTATGACCACTTTTTTTCATTTGATCAAAAATTTTATTTTTTCACACAAAACTTTAGATGAGTAATAATTATTGACATGTGCATTTGTTTTAGTTATTAAATGTACTATGCCTTCAATTATCCACCATTTAGTGAGATGTAGCTGGCCCAGGAATAGATAATAAATAGGGCATGTGAAACAAGTAAGTTTCAGCAATAGATATTTTACTTGTATTTCATGTTAGTACTCTTTTGTATCAGTTATAAAGGTACAGTGTAATCTTTGTTACCATTCCATTGAAAAAGTTGGCCTTGTAAAATACAACACTCATTTAGTATTCATGCTTTTGTGCCTTTAAGAAAATACTTTTTGTTATTTTTGTGTTACAGGACTCTCCCAATATGATTCAAAGTGTTTATAGGCTTGTCATAAAGGGTCATTTCTCTATGTCATTTTATTTCCTTTTATATAGCTATAGTATATTTAAACAGTAATGCTGTACTTTTATAAGGGTTTGTCTATTTAACTATTTCAAATATATTCACTCTCAGACATCATTGAAGTAGACTAGTCAGATTATTCTGAGTATTGTAAACAGTGCCTTTTTGATGGAATTCACACTGTTTTGGGTGTCAACTTGTGCCATTTACACATAAAATTCTGTAGAAGGCAGTTTTAACTTTTTGAAGAATATCTTAGTCAAATATTTAAGAAAACAAATGTATAAAATTTCATTTTTTCCAGTGTTTAGCATTTCTAATGAGTAATGAATATATTTTTGGGTTTTTTTGGTTGATACACAGTGATGATGGCAATATCGATGAGCCATACATGATGCTGTAGATTATTTTGAATTATGTTAAATGTACAGAAATAAAATACTAATATTAGCATTTATACCAAATTTTCCAATTTGAACCAATAAGGGGTAACACCATACAAATCACTAAGTTTACATTTTAACTTCTATCTCATTTGACTACATGGATAAAGAAATTCTTTAAAATGTATAACCTGCCACTATTATGTAATTTGGTTTCATTTTGTTTACATACAGTGTGTGAATTTGGTATATTTAAGTTAGTTTTTGTTACTCTTTAACATACTGTTTGTTTTGTTACAGTTTTTAATTGAAGATGGACTGTTAAAATTGTATAGGACCAGTGTCTCTTTAATATGATTAACATATTTAGAAGAAACACAAGAAACCCATGACAAAATGAATGTGAATATACTTTCTAAAATGTTTAGAAAATTTTATCTTTTTGCATTTTTCATGTAAAATTATTTTAGTATTACAATAATGAAATTTATTTAAAAATATGCCATGAAACATTTGAGCCACAGAACTTCAGTTGAAAATTTTTTCACTTTTTAGCATGCTAAATATACATCTAAGTTAAATATCCTGTTGAATGGCCATTTATAAATTCAAACACTACCACTGGTCAGTTTTGTATAATAGAATAAAAGTATGTTATCTGCAATGTAAGTACAGCACACTGTCAAATCCTTTCTCTAAGGTGCATAGTAGATGTACAGATATCTAGTCATAGGCAACTGTTTTGTAATGTATTACATTTCTAATCTATTATTCCTAACCTACTATAAATGTTTGCAGAGACAAAAGAATCGAATTTTTCTAATCTGTAAAATTATGCTAACTTCTACAGGTAGGCATTCTGAATAAAATTCTTAAAAAGAGCAAACTGTGATCAAATGACTTTGAATATAACATGTGACTAACTTCATCCTAGTGTTTAAATTAAAAAAAAAATCTTTTTTGTAGGGGTAGTTGTGAAGGATGGTGAAGGGCTGGGAAGGATTTAATAGTTAGAAACCCTAATGTATGCTTTCCTTGGTGCTTTATATTCATTGTTCTTAAATACTCATCATAACCTTACGGTAAGTGGAAGTTAACCCACCTTTATAAATGAAGAATCTGAGACTTAGAGAAGTTAAATGATTCCAGAAGCTATGCAGTAAGAGTGATGGCAAGCAAAAGTTTAAATCCATGTCTGACTTCCATGTCGATTCTCCTTCCACAGTACACTTAAATGGTAAACCCTGATGGTAGCACTTTACTTTTTAAAAGTTTGGAGTAATCCACTGCTCCAATTGGTGTACCATAGCTATATCCACCACTGTTTTGTGATGGGTAGAACCAGAAAAAAACTTATTATTAAGCAATTATATATACAGAACCTATATAAAAAGATTTTCCTCTCAAATCACTTAGTCCATACTGAGTCAACATCAGGTGAGTTTCAAATCATTCCTGTCTGGTTTTCTCTTTTCCTTCATCCTCCTCCTCTTCCATTCTTGCTCTGTCCTCAGGGTCTACTTGCTTCTGCCTAATAGTCCGTTGGTTCTGTCTTATTAATTGGGTGGGGCAGGGTGGAGGGAGGGAAAGGAGGGCTTACAGGTTTCCCCTGTCCTATGCGTAGGAATAAGGTAAGGAGAACAGCCCCTCATTGTTGAACCTCAATGACAAATCTACAAGGTAAGTAATTTTCTTAACTAATATTGACTGCATTCTCATAGGTGTCCCGTGTTGTGCTATCATCCTAATTGGCTTTTCTGCACTTTTACAAAATAATCCTTTTCTTGTAGAGAGAGTGGGTCCATACACTAGTGAATATCACAGTAATTTGGGGGGTGTACTGTAAATATTTGACTGTTGAGTGCTTAGTATATATGCCAGGCACCATGCAAAAAAAGTTCTTTGCAAACATTCTCACTCTGCAAAACCTTGAGATTTTTCCTTTATATATTATCTCCATTTTTTAAGGTAAGAAAAGTGGAGATGAAAGAGTTTATGTCACAAGTGTCAGAGGAAACCGAGGTCTAAATCTTAAGCCGTACTGTTAACCATTTCATCCTTGAGAGAAAATGTGTTTTAATATATGAAACAGTATGGTTTTTTTGCCTGTTTTCTTATGCACTTGTATCCAACAATATTAGGCCACTGTTTTTAAAGCATACTAGTGATCGCCAATGTAGCTAAGTTTTCACATCTGTCCCCTCTGCTAAAGAAAATGTAAACTGTGGTGGCTGGGGGTTTCATAGTGATATCCGTGCCCGGGAAATGTGGCGAAGTCTCCTGCGGAAAGCATAAAGCTTGCTGCTGTCCCGCATCCCGACGCTGTTTTTGTGATGGTTAGAGCAACCTATGATACTGTGGACAGAATACTCCTGAGTCCAACGCAGAGGTTTTGTCAGGTGGGGCACGAACCCGGTTCCACCCGCGGGACCCACTCCCTCCTACGCATAGGCCTCCCTAAGCGTGCGGACTTCTCTAGAGGAAGGACGTTTCCTGGGCGACAGATTTGGTGGCAGCGGAAGCCACTGCTGGGAATAAATTCACCCAGGGAGCTGGGGAAGGGCTGGCAGTTTCCGGTCCAGGAACAGATCCTGAGAAGTCCTGACCTCTTTCCCAGCTTCGCGGACTACCGGAACGCCAGTCCCAGGTGGCACGGTACCGGACTACCCCGTTAGTGGGCGCTGGGGAACGAAGCCCCGCTGCTCCGTCGCGCGGCCTCCTCCCCGCCCCTTCCGCTTCCGGCCGCTTCGCCTCACTCCTTCCTGGCCGTGCTGGTGCTCGCCCGTCCGTGGCCGGAAGACTCGCGAACTTTACATGGTATGGCTGCCGTGGGGTCTGCAAAGGTGGCGTTGCAGGTGGCAGAAGTGCTGGAGACCATCGTGAGCTGCTGCGTGGGGCCCGAGGGGCGGCAAGTTCTGTGTACGAAGCCCACCGGGGAGGTGCTGATCAGCCGGGATGGAGGCTGCCTCCTGGAGGCGCTGCACTTAGAGCATCCCATAGCCAGGTACCGGCGTCCCACGTTCCAGCTCGTTAGAGCGTCCCATGGCCAGGTACTATTGTCCCACTCTCCTACCCAGAGCTAGGCACCCCGGGCCATCTCCCTGAACCCTTACCTTGTGCTCCTGGGAAGACTCACCTTGGACGAAACCAGTATGCGTAGGATTCGAGCGCCGTCCAGTGGAATGTTCTTTTGGAAATCAAATCTTACCAAACACCCAAGAACATTTGTTTCCCTACTCCTCGCTCCACCCAACCCCAGAATCTTGAAATAAAACAAAGTAAAACTTTGTAAAAACTAAAACTAAAAACATCAGTCATAAAAGTCTTTTATGACTTTGGTTGTGAAACCATGGTTTCAACTTGATTTACATGTGTGAAGGCAGTCTTCTGAAAATCTGAGTTGCTTTATTTCTTTTTTTGTACAGGATGGTGGTGGCGTGTGTTTCCAGTCATCTAAGAAAAACAGGAGATGGTGCTAAAACGTTTATTATCTTTCTTTGTCATTTACTCAGAGGACTTCATACAATAACAGACAAAGAACAGGATTCTTTGATTTCCAAAAATATTCAAACCCATAGAAGGCATTGGAAAAATTGTTGTCAGTGGAAATTTATTTCTCAAGCTCTTCTAACGTTTCAGACACAAATATTAGATTATATTATGGACCACTACTTAAGTAAACACTTTTTGTCCGTCTTTTCTTCATCCACTAAAGAGAGAACACTGTGCAGGAGCTCTTTAGAGCTGCTCTTAGAAGCATACTTTTGTGGAAGAGTGGGGAGAAATAATCACAGCTTTATTTCACAACTGATGTGTAACTACTTTTTCAAGAGTATGGCTTGTGAAAGTGGGTTTGAAGAAGTATTTGACTTAGTGGATGACTATTTTGTAGAGTTGAATGTTGGTGTCACTGGCCTTCCTGTCTCAGATTCCAGGATCATAGCTGGGCTTGTGCTTCACAGAGACTTTTCTGTATACTGTCCAGCAGATGGTGACATAAGAATAGTGATAGTAACAGAAACCATTCAGCCTCTTTTTTCAACTTCTGGATCAGAGTTTATTCTAAATTCAGAAGCACAGTTTCACACCTCTCAGTTTTGGATTATGGAAAAGACAAAAGCAATAATGAAACATTTACAGAGTCAGAATGTAAAATTGCTCCTGTCTAGTGTGAAACAACCGGACTTAGTTATTTATTATGCAGGACTGAATGGCATATCAGTGGTAGAGTGTTTATCACCTGAAGAAGTTTCTCTTATCCAGAGGATCATCGGTCTTTCTCCTTTTGTACTAGCACAGGCCTCTTCACAGTATGAAATCTGTAACACTGCTTTGGTGAAATTTTGTAAGCCCCTTATCTTGAGATCCAAAAGGTATGTTCATCTTGGCTTGATTAGCACATGTTCATTTATACCACACTGTATAGTTCTTTGTGGACCAGTGCAGGGTCTTGTTGAACAACATCAAGATGCTTTACATGGAGCATTTAAAATGCTTCGACAGTTATTTAAAGATCTTGATCTAAATTACATGACACGAACCAGTGATCAAAATCATACATCAAGTCCTCCTACTTATAAGACTAGCAGAGAAAGTAATCCATTGCCAGAAATTGTTAGTGGCTTAATACAAAGGCCATATCAGGGCACAGTTGTAAAGAACAAAGGTAAACTGGCAAAAACTCAAACATATTTAAAAGTGTATTCAAATTTGGTAGTTCCAAATGTAGAATTAGAAACCTGTATTCCATATTCAACACCAAAAGTGACACCAACAGATACATACCAGACAGATGAAACACTGAGATGTTTACCTCCAACCAAAACCAGGATAATTGATGACAGTGAACCATTTATAGAGAGTAATTCTGCTAATTCAATAGCAGAAAACACTGGAATAGAAATTTCTTATGAAAATTTACAAGTCACAAAAATTGCTAGAAAGGGAAGCATGTTGCCAGTGAGAGAGAAGTCCCTGGAGATGTGTACTTCCCAGAGTTACTGCTGCTCCACTCTACCAGCAGGTTGTGTTTTGCCAGTGGGTGGTAATTTTGAGATCCTGTTACATTACTATCTTCTTAACCATGCCAGAAAATGTCAGCAATCAGAAGAAACCATAGTTAGCATGATAATAGCTAATGCTCTTTTAGGCGTTCCCAAAATCCTGTATAAGTCTAAGAAGGGAAAGTATAGCTTTCCACAAATATATGTAAGAACGCTCCATGCACTGCAAACCAGTCAACCCATGGTGAGCAGTCAGACGGGTTTGGAATCAGTAGCTGGTAAATACCAGTTACTAACTTCAGTTCTTCAGTGTTTAACAAAAATTTTAACCATTGATTTGGTAATCAATATTAAGAGACAGCCTCAGGAAATGTATGATCAAGATTCAGAAGAGGAAGTATAAAATTGGAAGTTTTTTATTAACCAAAATTTTAATTCAACTCAAGCAATGAAGGATGTGACAACTGATTCTCAAATCAATTCAGTCTAGTTAGGAAAACATCAAAACTTAAAAAGTGTTTAGAAGTACACTAAGAGGCTAGCAGACGTTCAGACACAAATACTAGAAAACATTACGGAACAATTCTGGGGAGGGAGTCTTCCACATAGGGGAAGCCAAGATCTGACTATGTGTTTTCCCCTTCCGGGTGCCTGTCTGCGCTCTGTTAGTTCATGTGTCTGTGGAAGGGTGTTTCTTTATAGCTCCTTTTTACCTTACCCTTTTTTTACTCTCTTCATCTGTCCTCACCTTTCTGTATTTATTTAGTTCATAGAATCATTTAATCTGAGATTTGGATGGGGTCTTCAGATGTCATCCTATTTTAATGGTTTAAAATATAAAATACAGTATTTGCTTCATTTAAAATTATTTTCTCTACACATAATTTCTAAAGCAATGAATAGAAGTCTTGACTTTTTTTCCCTCAAGCATATAAAATAGTTTTTACTTTTATATGTCCCCTTATTTATATCTGTTTTAGGTGGAAAAGCCTGGATATATTTTTTCACTATCCATACACCACTGACTCTGTAACCGGAAATGTGACTTTGTGCACTGTAAACTTATTTTCATTTCTGTAGTTAAAAGTTAGTTTCAGAAAGGTTATGAAATGCATACTATCATTTTCTCCTGTCCCCTAAGAGCTTGTAAAAATCATTCATGTATGTGCTTGCTTTTCTTGTATTTGGTGCATACAGTTCAGAGTTCAATAGTAATAAATAGTTTGAAAATTCTTTTTTTTTTTAGTGCTTCAGCCAATTGGTTTATAAAAAAAAATCAAAGATGGGTAATAATAGTACCTCGCTACATCATTATGCAACAAGATAAACTATTTTTTTGGCCTTCATGAAAGTTCCTGTTTTACTTAACTTTTTATACCGAGTTGTTTTATCTTCTGTTGTGACAAATACTAAGTTAACATTACTATGCTTATACCTTCTTGGAATACTTAAAAAAAATAGAACTTTCTACTGAAAAAAGTTTGAGACTTTTACATTCATTTCTGTACAACATGTAAATAAAGAATTGATTATGCAGTGCTAAGCTTCCACCTATACTTTTAGAAAAGGGGTCTAACACCAAACTCTCACTTAAGTTTTGAGTGCTCAGAAATTAATCATACCGTGAATTTCCCCTGAAGATGGTGACAGCTTTGCAGAGGGTGGTTTCAACGCTACACCCTAAATCAAAGTTATAATGATTAACATATACTTTGCTTTCCCAACTTTTCAAACATTGCATAGATTCAAGAACAGCTTCATTCCAGTAACCTTCAATTGGAACAATGCAATCATGAATCTATTCCAGGGAAACAATTATAACGTAGTTTAGGGTTAATTCAGAGTTTCTTAGGGTAAAAGGATGTAATTACTCCTTTATATATAGTTGCAAAACACAACACAACACACAGCATTATGTTCTCAGAGAACACAAGTCTTGTATCCTTGCACACAGGATTCCCTGCACCCTGGCTTGAGAACTTTTATCAGCAAAAACCTACACATTCCCTTTCTCGGGCCTCAACCGTGGCTTTGAGGTTACCGTCAAGAGTAATAAGCACAAGTATGCAAGGAACCGGCAAGCACTAACCATGATGTACACAGCGCAAGACTGCATTTCCTTTGCAAGCTAGACTTACTAGTATTTTCAGTCTTCTTAAGTCTTTCACGTTCTGCAGCACAATGAATGTGGCACGTTATATTCCGGTAAAAAACCAGTATGACCATATCTTTTTTTTCTACCCAGGCCAGAAAACAAAAATCGGTCGCTGCTATTATTATAAAATTTAAATAGGAAAATAGAAGATTTCTACGTTTCAGTCAAGTATGACATCTGACTGAGACTTTCACAGTCACGATCTTAGTCACTGACAGCGTCACAAGACCTTAGAGTTTCTGGGGATGGCTTTTCATTAGGAAAAAAGTCACCTGTCGAGTAGCGCTGCAGCAGTTCCCAGACACCGCGGTCTCCCTCAGTTTGGAGCCTACCTTTCTTGCCTTTTTTTGGCGTCGTGTCCACTTTTGCAGGAGCAGGTTTAGCTGACAACCTCGCCCACCTCCTCTGGGGCTCCTCCTTCGCCGCCCTGTGGGCGGAGCTGACCTTCCTCGTGGGCACCGTGGCGGCGGCGGGGCGGGCGCGGGCCGGGTGCGAGCGGGCGGGGGCGCCCCGGAGCTTTCGCGAAGCCGGGCTGACGGGCCGCTGCCGCTCCTCCCGCCGCCCGAGACGCTGCGACGCGCCAAAAATTCTTTATTTCTAATGTGAATTTTACAATATTTATACTTTATTTTAAAGGTTTATAAGTGCATGTATCACTGTGCATCTAGCTGTAGAGAAGGACAGTGTCTTATGCTTTTAGTAATTCTCTGCAACACCCAAACACGGCTCTGTTTGTACCAAGTATTCAGACGCCCCTGTTGTAGAAAACTGCTGCCTTTAATCCGTTCTCTTAAATACATGTTTCCAGTTTACAAATTCTTTGTTTTGTTGTTGTTGTTTAGATTTACTTATTTATTTTAGAGAGAGAGCGCGGGGTAAAGGAGCAGAGGGAAAGGGAGTGAGTCTGAAGCCGACTCCACCCTGAGCTTGGGGCTTGTCACTGGGCTGGATCTCAGGAGCCTGACATCACAACCTGAGCTGAAACCGGAGTCCAGGCTTAACCAACTGCACCACCCAGGTGCCCCACAAATTCAACAAATTCTAAATGAGTGCCTGCTATGTGCCAGATGAAGACACAGTGGTAAAGAGCTGTGGTTCCTGGCTTCATGCCCCTTTCCTGAAAAGTTAATGGATGTGACACTACTTGGATTGAGATTAAATTTAGGAAACCAGATTTGAAAATTCTAATTACAGTAAAACTTGAAAAAATGGTGACTAAGAATGTCATTAAGAATGACGGGGCACCTGTGTGGCTCAGTCGTTAAGCGTCTGCCTTCGGCTCAGGTCATGATCCCAGGGTCCTGGGATGGAGCCCCGCTTTGGGCTCCTTGCTCCGCGGGAAGCCTGCTTCTCCCTCTCCCACTGCCCCTGCTTGTGTTCCCTCTGTCACTGTGTCTTTCTCTGTCAAATAAATAAATAAATAAAATCTTTAAAAAAAAAAAGAATGACATTAAGAAACTGTAACATCTTAAAAAAAACTAACATATTATCATGTGGTATCTCATGATCTTTTACATTAACTGTAATTTCATTTTTAAGGTTAATATAATAATATTATTTCATTTCTGTGATTATGGGGAGAATAAATTAGCTCTGGGTTTTTGTTTTGTTTTGGTTTGGTTTTAAGGAGGCACCACACCCAGCATGGAGCCCAACATGGGGCTTGAACTCACAACCCCTAGATCAAGAGCTGAGATCAAGAGTCAGCCGCTTAACTGACTGAGCCATGCAGGTGCCCCAATTAGCTGTTTCTTAGACCAAATTCGTAGATGTATGAACCTACTGTAAATTGCTGTACAATTTTTTCCATTCACCTTTTAAACTTCCTGCCAGATCATTTGATAGTTTTGCTTTATTTTGTTGTTGTTATTTTAAATACTTCTCCATCACTGAAGGCATTCAAAGACTTCCAGACATGCCCAGACATATGACCTTGCATATGATATGCATTTTATTAACTATAAGTAATCAGGAGCCCAGAAGTCCCTTTGTAAACTGGGCCTGGGTCTTTGTATGTTTGGCACCTGGTCTAATATCTAGCACATAATAGCCAGTAAATGTCAATTGAAGAACTATTTGTTGACTGAATTAGTCATTTGATGCTCATAGATGAGGTCATAATTATTTCCATCAAAGTTTCATGGGAAAGAATATGTTTTGGGGGAGAAAGAGCAGAAAATGTAGAATAGGTCCACCCAAAGCAATTTTTTCTCTTTTAAATTTCTTCTAATCTCTTTTTTAAAAAAAATCCCTTAGAAGTGGTGATAGAGCTTTCATGGGTTATCTTTATCATTTACAGAATAACACCAGGGAGTTTACATCACCAAGTTAGACAAAAGAGCACTTTATTTTTTTTAAAGATTTTATTTATTTATTTGACAGCAAGAGCACAAGCAGGGGGAGCAGCAGAGGGAGAGGGAGAAGCAGGCTTCCCGCAGAGCAGGGAGCCCGATGCGGGGCTCCATCCCAGGACCCTGAGATCATGACCTGAGCCAAAGGCAGACGCTTAACCAACTGAGCCAGTCAGGTGCCCCTAGAAGAGCACTTTAAAAAATTTGATTACATTGTACTTAAACCCACTTCCACAAAGGAATTAAAGTGACTTGCCACAAGAACAGACAAAATTACTGTAAAATCTGAATACCAAAGAAAATGTAAAGATGATTAAAAGTCAAAACCATGTTCCTGTTTTTGTTGCTGCATAATGAATAACCTCAAAACTTAACAGATTTGAACTACTCTATTATTACCTCTTACGGGCGTGGGAGTTGCCCAGCCTTAGCGGACAGCATCCACTATATTCTGTTGGTTCAGGCAGTCACAAAGGTCAGCTGAAGTTCAAGGAGAGGGAACATAGGCCCCACGACTCAATGGGAAGAGTGTCAATGTCACATTATTAAAAGAGCATGTGGGATGAGATATATTGAGGCAGCTATTTTGCTATAACCGACCACACCATGGAAGGGGGAAAGGGACAAATATGCATTAATTTTTCAACTGAGTTTTTTATTGTTGTGTTCCGAGGTTACATGACTACCTCCCACAAATACATTTCACCAATAACTTTTATGAATCTCCTGATTTTTTTTTTCCATTGGGACAGCACAAGCTATTTTTATTCTCCAAACAATAGGTATTAGATTGTTGACTAGCCCTGACTACTTTAGCCAGGGGAGCTATTTAATTGTATTAGACCGGAAGTGGAGTGCGTAGTATCCATGTTTCAGACGAAGGGAGAGGAAAGAGGAATGCAATTTGAGCCTCAACTTTTATCAGATATTGTTTACCCCCTCTCAAAAGGAATAGACTATGTCTTTCCTGTTATCAGGGCCAGCAGAGAAAAAAACCCTACAGCTTAGGAACCACCTCTCTCTATCACGTTGTAGTTATTCAATGCAGCTTTGTAATAAATTGGTAGCAACCTAAACTCTAAGTGAATGCACAAACTAAGAGGGGTAGGGGCAGTAATTTGGGGTAGGGGCACAACATGCATTGGGAAGAGGTAGAGAGGGGATTTCTCAGTATACCACTACATGCTGATTTTATACCACTACATCCAAATTTTATTCTTCCAGCCAACTTCTTCTCTGAAGCCCCAGCTCACTCACTGAACTGCCAACCCAGTGTCTACTCAGACACTCACCCTTAACTTGTCCAGAAAAGAACTGTTATTTCCCATCCCCTAAAGCTGGCTCTCCCCTGTTGTCCCATCTCAGTAAATGGCATCTCTCCCACACGCTCAGGACAAAAACCTAAAGAGACACATTGACTCTAAACTTTACTTTGCATCCCATAGCCAATCTATTAACAAGTCCTTCTGGCCCCACGTATAAATTAGATTTCAGATCCACCCATTTCTCAGAATTGTTGTTCCAGCCCAAATCACCTCATCTCTTATCTGCAGCAGCCCTCCTATGGCCTTTGCTTCTATCCCATCTTGTACTTCTCTAGAGTGATTTAAAAAAAATTTTTTAAAGATTTTATTTATTTATTGGAAAGAGAGAGACACAGCGAGAGAGGGAACACAAGCAGGGGGAGTAGCAGAGGGAGAAGCAGGCTTCCTGCCGAGCAGGGAGCCCAATGCGGGGCTTGATCCCAGGACCCTGGGACCATGACCTGAGCTGAAGGCAGACGCTTGACGACTGAGCCACCCAGGTGCCCCTAAAAATATTTTTTTTAAGATTTATTTATTTGAGAGAGAGAGAAAGAGAGAGAGTGCATAGCTGAGAAGGGGCAGACAAGAGGTAGAGAGAATCTGAAGCAGACTCCCTGCTGAGGCCAGAACCCCACGCGGGGCTCCATCCCAGAACCCCCAGATCATGACCTGAGCTAAAGTCAAGAGTCAGACGCTCAACCAACTGAGCCACCCAAGGTCCCCTATTTAAAAATTTTTAAACCCACAAAAAAGTTGAAGAAGCCTGCAATGAACACCCACATACCCTTCATCTAGATTTACCAATTACCATTTTACCCCTTGTTCATGTGCACACAGCCTCACACACAAACACATTTTTACTGAACCATTAACTGAAAATGAGTTGAGGACATTATACTTTATCCCTAAATATCTCACTATGTATTTCCCACGAATAAGGACTTCCCCTACATGACTGAATGATTCTTTTTAAATGCAAATCATCATGTCATTCCCCTGCTCGAAAGTCTCTGGAGTTTTTCTCTCACACAGAATGAAACCCAAATGTATCCTAACCTACAAGGCTCTGCACGATCTGTCCACTGCTTATCCTTTAGATGACATCTCCTCCCTCCCTCCCTCTAGCTTTCTCCTCACCAGTTACACTGACTGTGTTGGTCAGGACACGTGATGCCATACTGAGGTGACAACTCCAAATCTCAGAAGCTTGACACAATACAAATTTATTTCTTGTTCACATTTATGTCTTTTAAGGGTCAGCCAGGGACCTTGGCCACCTTGTCTTCCTCGCTCTTAGATTGTGGTTGATGGAGCAGTCCTCTCTGTTGTATTACCAATCATCATGGCAGAGTGAGAAAAAAAGAGCTCTGGACAGCCTGCTGGCTCTGCCCTTGAATGGCACATGTCATTTCGGCTCATGCCTCACTGTCCAAAATATGTCACATAGTCCTACCCATCCACAGGAGAACCAATTAATGCAATCTTACCTTGTGCCTGAAAGGAGAGAGAACCAGAACATTTGGCAAAGGCGCTAATGAGTCCCCAAACTGGCCTTTCTGTTCCTTGAACATACAGGTTCACTCGGACCTCTGAGCTTTCTACTTGCTGTTCTGTTTACTTAGAGCTCTCTTCCCCGCTAATCTTCATATGGTTCACCTCAATTCATTTGAATATCTCTGCCTTAATGTCACCTCCTCAGATAGGCCTTTCGTGACCTTTCCATATAAAATAATACCATATTCCTTTCCCATCACCTCCCTCATTCACTGTCTTCCTACCCTGTGAAGCTTTTTTTGAAGCACAGACCTCGTGTTATTAGTATGTGTGTTTATTTTTTTGTATTGACTGCCTTCCCCATTAGAATGTAAACTTCATGAGGATTTTGACTTATTCACTTCCATATTCCCGGCATGTAGGATAATGCCTGGCCAGGTAGGCACTTGAGAAAGTTCAGTGAATGAATGAATAGGACCATGCCGTCTAAAATGGTCCATAGTGTTCATACCACTAAGGCTTCCTTCTCCTGGGCAATGAATGATCAGATAGGCCCAACCAACATTTGCCTCAGTGACTCCATTTTTGTTTGTTTTCAATGCTACCTAAATTCTGATGGATGCAGTGTTTTCTTAAAATACTAAATCACTGCAGAGCCCTACTGGCCTGGAAGCCATTCTGTTTCCTTCAGGTGACTTAGCATGTTTCTATTCTACACAATCATTTGTTCATTTCAAAGAGTAGGCCTCAGTAAGAAATTGCATTTCCAAGTCAGTGTCAAAAGCTTCTCAGTAGCCCCATATATTGATGACATATTGTGTTTGGTTGAATTGCATCTATGCTTAGGTTAACAATATGGTAAAATATGTATCATCCTTTCAGTCTCTGTCTTTCAGTACTCCTTTGGGTATTTGCATTTGCACCAGGTAAAAGAGGGGCATTCTTATCCCCTCCACCACCTATGCCAGATCTTATTATAAACAGGTATCTCAGTGAAAACCTCCCTAATCATTGCAGCAGGGATCCTTATGCCCAGATTAAACATGGCTGGTTAATGACTGGGGATTTCTAATTATGATGAACTCCATTATCTGTGCCCCACTATAGAGAAATCCCTGCTGCAATGACAGAAATGTACATTTTCTTTAAACAGGGAGTCCCATGGTATATTTAATAATCATACGTATTCCAGAGGTGCCTGGGTGGCTCAGTCAGTTGTGCGTCTGACTCTTAATTTCAGCTCAGGTCATGATCTCAGGGTTGTGGGATCCAGGCCTGCAGCAGGCTCCATGCTTAGTGCGGAGTCTGCTTCTCTCCTTCTCCCTCTCCCTCTGCCCTTCCCCCCAACCCCAGGTGCAAATGTTTTCTGTCTCTCTCTCTCAAATTAAATAAATCCTTAAAAAATATATTAATACATATTCCAAAAGTACATTTATGCAAAACTTCATGGGACTTCACTTGTATCACGACGTACCCATCATTTTGTACTTAATAAACTCCCATGCTGAATTCCGCTATATGTCTTAACATTTACATTACCTTATAATATAATTAGCTTAATAAGCAGTAAGGGTTTCTTATACAATCCCCCAGCTAGTAATTTCTACCTTCCTACATGGACAAATGATTGCTCAGGCATTAATTGAAAAGGAAGTTACCTAATGTGCTCCTTGAGAAGACTTTGTCAGCTATTTGGAAAAACAAGAAGCCCATTTATACATTTCTACTATTTGCCATTTACCCTTCTGAGAGGTAAAAGGAGATCTTTTATATATGCAGAAGAAGAAACAAAATGAACTGCATAGCGACATTTTACAGAATGTATTTATGTCCTACACTCTGAGGCACAGTATAGTGGCAAGAACATGGTCCTTGAAGTCGAGCGGCCCAGTATGACCATCCTGGCTATCGGTTACTGGCTGTGTAGCTGGACAAGTTGCTAAATACCTCTTCTGTGAAGTGGTAATGATAGTACCTACCTCACACAGCTGTGGGGAAGATTAACAAAGATCTTGAAATCTTGAAATTAAAATAAAGATCTATGAGAAGCACCTAGCACAATGCCTGCCACGTTAAGTAGGAGCTCCACAAATATTTGCTTTATTTCTTCCTTTGGTTGCCTATACATTTTTAACTTTTCCCTTCTTCCTCCAGTCTTTCAGTAATGCTAGCTAATCTGTGGAGAAGAGACCTTTGGAACCCAGGCCAGCATGGACTATAGATGTCACAGACACAGCAGAAGTGTGTTGTGGCATATTGTATTTCCTCCCATGTTTTCCTTGCCATATGCTCTTCTTAGAGTACGACCTTGACACCCCTCCCCAGGAGGGGTGGAGTGTAAGTCCCCTCCCCTAAAAACTGGGTGAGCCCTTGGGACTGCTCTGCCCAATAGACTATAATGAAGGGACACTGTGTGACTTCTTCGATTATAAAAGGCCACCTCCTGGTTCTCTTGGAACCCAACCACCATGCTGTAAGGAAGCTCAAGCAGCTTAAGGAGAGGCCCAGATGGAGAAGAACCAAGACCCTCATCCACAGCCCTGATGAAGTTTCCAGCCAACAGCCAAGCCTCAACTTTCCAGTCATTTGAGTGAGGCTTTGAAGTGGATCCCCCAGCCCCCAGAATTGAGGTTTTCTTCATATGAGCTTTGCCTATTCCTAGGTGAATTAGATAACATAGCATAGGAAGAAAATTTTCCTGTTATGTTTTAAGAATTTTGATTTTAACTTATGAGTAAGTCAACAAATATGTTATTCAAGTAGAATGCACTGATAGAGCTGGACATGTTGTCAAAACATTGATGTGCTTGTGAATTGGTTTAGTAAGTAGCTACTGTCTTGAACCTCCCTCTCAAGTGCTACCACCCTCCCCCCCAAAATCCCATCCTATCACCCTGGCCTCCCAGTCTCTCTACCAGAACCCCTTGGGCCACTCTCCACTCCAGATAATGCCTGGTTCAGTGAGGGAATTTTCAGGGATCCTGCCCCAGTTATTTGGTATCTACTTTAACTGGTGGAGTATTAGCCATGCTATACAGGCTGAAGTAGTTTGAATATCCCTTCTTAGTGCAATTATATATATATAGTGATCACACCATACATACTGTTTTTTGGTGATTTTTTTTTCCTGTTTGACTTATCTCTGTACTCTCTTCCCCTCCTCCTTTCACATTGTATCCCACCCCCACCCCCCAAACTGGGCAATCCTGTGAGCCACCTACCAGGTATCCTTCCATATCTTTCACTATGCTGCTTATAAAATTAAATAAAAATGTGCATGCATTTTCATACATGTGCATTCTGATTGGTTTTGACCTATTTGGCTGAGACTTCTCTCAGCCTCTGGTTTCACCCACTGCCCGCCCATCCCAGGAGGCAGAGGGACTTGCCCGATGGGTGAGTTGAGGTGGAGGAACTGTACGTGTTTGCTCAGCACTCTCTTTCTTCCTCTTGGTTATGAGAAAGGAAGCATGGTCAGCTTTACCCCTGCAGGCCCATAAGAAGAACTGGCAATGTTGGGAACCATGACTGGGTCCATGTGTCTGCTGCAGAGATGGAGCATTGACCTGCCTGCTCTTTTGAGCTCCATAAGCCCTGCAGGCCAGGATAAGCATTATCAGGAGGTGCCTCGGTGTTCCTATCTCCCTCAGTCTAACTCCCATGTCTGCCTCCCAGTGGAAGGGGAGTTATTTATTCAGTCCCCAAAAGTCTCATCCCTGACACAGACACCACAAGCTTTTTATAGCCAGTGGTAGGTAAAGTAGCCACAAGGAACTACTGGACCTGCTCAGTGTCCCCATGGTCACCCCCAGGGTACCGGCGCTCACATGCTCACGTGCCTGAACACTTTCCTCAGACTCCACTCATCCCACCAACTGGGAAGCAGGCCCCGAGAGAAGAATGGAGAAGAGAGGCCAAGCACCATGTTACAGACAGCTGAACTGCCACTGGGATGAGCTGTGAACTGGACAGGGGGCTGAGATTTTAGTAGTCTGCTCTAAAGACGACCACTGGAATGGCCTTAATTTAGCCAAGGAGACCCAGGTGCCGTTACTTGGCATTATTAAATTTTTTTCCAGCTCCAGGGTAAGTTGAGATTCTTAAAAAGCAAAGTTATGGGGAAAACCAAAGTGTTCCGTGTTCTTTGCCAGTGAATAGCAATTCTTAAATCTCCACAGACATGAAGATGGGATCACCGATGAGAGATGGAGAGACATCTCTCCGGTTCACACTTGCAGAACTTTCCATGGCCCAGCAACGTTCCTCCGTGCTGGTGCCAGGAGACCTTAACATAAATTAGCTAAAAGAGTCGAATACTTGTGAGGAGGGAACTAGTGACAATGCTTTAATAAAGAAAGACAATAAAGGTGAATGATGTGATTAGATGAAAGGAATCTTTTATTAATTTGGGAAAAGGGAAGGAATAGAAGGAGAAAGCGTCCATCATTCTAGAGTGATGGGATGAAGATATTCGGTCTAATCAGCGTAGACAGCAATACCACTGGGCAACATGCAGATAAACAGCTTGCGATGGCTAATTAACTTGTATGTTGAGATTTGTGCTTTTGTGTCCTATTTAAGAAATCTTTGCCTACTGCAAGGTATGAGCCCTTGGGATGGTAACTAGGCAATCTGAGCAAAATACAGAATTTCAGTAATTCCTTCATATATATATATATTAAACAAATATTTACAGTATTAAAGATGTATAATTTGTAAAATATTAAACACATAAATATAATGAATATATAAAAAGTGAGCATTATAGGATAATGCATTCACACTGTGTGAAAATGAGTTACAATACCATAATAATGAACTAAAGGAAAAAAAGCTACTTTCAAGTTATTTCTGTTTTAATTTATAACAAACTTGCCTCAGTCTACTCTTCCAACAAATTGGCTTTGCAGAGATTCTTGAAATAGTTCAGTCCACTAAAACTTCTTCATTAGAATTGCCTTTTTACTTACCATTCTCCTAGAAACTCCTCCAGTCAGCAGCTTCTTTGGGAATCCAGAAAGCAACCTCCCGAAACTGTAACATGAACCAACCTGCAAAGATTTTTATAGTAGCAACCAGATGATTTTGCCTTTGCCATGCTAAGCATCTTTAGGAGGCAGAGTGGTGTGGGACAGAGAATGTGCACTTTAGGAGCCACATGACCTGTGTGGGGATCCTGCACCTGCCATCGACTGGTTGTGTGACCTTAAACAAGTCATTTACACTTGCTATTCTTTATTTCCCCTACCAGTTCTTTCAGCTACTACTGTGTAACAAATGATCCTCCCACTTCACAGTGTGAAACAGCAAACGTCTGTCCTCTCACCCAGGGTCCCTGGGGTAGGAATCTGGGAGGGGCTTAGCTGGATTGTTCTGGCTCAGAGTCTTTCATGAGGGGCCAGTGAAGACCTTGGCCAGGACTGCGATCCTGGAGGCTTGACATGGGCTGAAGGATCCAGTTTCCTCACCGACATGGCTGTGGGCAGAAGTCCTCAGTAACTCACTATGCTGGCTTTTTCATAAGGCTGCTCATGTGTCTGCATGACATGGCAGCTGGCTTCCCCACCCCTGACTGAGTGACCCCAGGGGAAGCAAGGAGAAAGGGCAATGCCTTCTATGATACTGTCACTTGGGTCACATTCTTTTTTTTTTTTAAGATTTGTATTTATTCATTTGAGACACAGAGATAGAGAGAGAGCCTGAGCAGGGGTAGAGGCAGAGGGAAAGGGAGAAGCAGGCTCCCCGCTGAGCCAGGAGCCTGATGTGGGGCTTGATCCCAGGACTCTGGGATCATGACCTGAGCCGAAGGCAGATGCTTAACCATCTGAGCCACCCAGGCACCCCTTGGGCCACATTCTATTCATTAGAAGGGCGTCACTGAGTCAGTGGGAGGGGAATTAGAGTCCACCTTTTGGACGGAGGAATGTCAAAGAGTTTATGGTTTAAGATCATCACATCAGGGGCGCCTGGGTGGCTCAGTCATTAAGCGTCTGCCTTCAGCTCAGGTCATGGTCCCAGGGTCCTGGGATCGAGCCCCGCATCGGGCTCCCTGCTCAGTGGGAAGCCTGCTTCTCCCTCTCCCACTCCCCCTGCTTGTGTTCCCTCTCTCGCTGTCTCTCTCTCTGTCAAATAAATAAATAAAATCTTTAAAAAGAAAAAAAGTTCATCACATCAGAAAAAAAAATCATTACATCAGTAAAACAGCAATAATAATATTGATTTTGCTGAACCCTTTACAGAATGAAAAGCAAACATCTAGAACATTGCTGATTTCAAAGGATATATTCATTTACTTAGTCTTTATCGAGTACCAACTACCGTACTATACACTCAGCATAAGATCATGGTCCCTGCCCTAGTGAAGCTCATAGTTTAAGGGGAAGATAGATATTAATCAAAGAATACACAAACAAATGTAAAATTGCTGTGCTCGATGCAATGTAGAGGGATTGGAACTACTCAGGAAAGGCTCCTTTGAGCAAAAGATGTCAAAGCTGAGATCTCAAGAATGAGTAGGGGTTGCCTAGGTGCAGAAGAAGAGAGGAGTGTTCTAGCCAAAAGGGATAACAGGGGTAGACCTTGTGGGTGGGAACACGCAGAGGACAAGGAACCGCTCAGGCTGGTGTGGCCATGGCCCAGGAAGCACCATGTGGAGGGTGGGAGTGGTAACCAGGGACCAGGCCCCGCTCTGCTTATCTGTGTCCGCCATGAGAGTGCTGGTGGCCAGGGAGTAGAGATGACCGCAAAGGGGTGTGAAAGAACTTTTTGGGATGATGGACTGTTCTGTATCTTGATCGCAGTGGTGGTGGTAAGACTATGCATTTGTTTGAACTCAGAACAGTAGACTAAAGAGAGGGTAAGTTTTACTCTATGTCAATTATATCTAATAAACCTTGAGTTAAAAAAGGTATGCTTTTATGTAAGCACTTTGATAGAGGTGTACCATAACATTGAATTTTTCTATAATATGGGTTTGGATTTCTTCCAAACCAGTTTAATGCCCGCAATATCAACAGAAGGGTGTCCCACTGAAGTCTGACCTGTCTGTCTAGTGGTGCGGTAGCCAATCGGAGCACGCAGTCCATGAGATTGAGTTCTGTGTGAGGGTGTGTGTGTGTTCTGGTGCGGGAATAAACACACAGCAAAGTAAACTAAATATAGTATAGTTTTTGGCACTAAAGGGAACATGTTTTCACAACTGTGTCAAGTATGAAGGGAGGGAAAATTTCAGAGGTAATAAATTAAGTGCTTCAATGTAAATGCTGACTTTTTGGCTGCTCTATTTTTGTTTTGAAAAGATGCTGCTGTGTGAATGCAGTTCTAAGACCAACCGTAATGCTTAACAATGGAATTTAAGGGACTGTTGTTTTGTTGCAAAACCAGTAACAGGTATGAAGCCAAACAGGTTTCCCTGTTTCGACTCCCCTCATCCCATGAGACTTTGCGGAGTTTGCTGTAGCTGCTTGTCACAAAGTACGTCCAACTGGGCGGTTGTGCCACAGACAGAAATGTATTCTCTCACAGTTCTGGAAGTCAGAAGTCTGAAGTCAAGGAGTCAGTAGGGCTGTGCTCCCTTGCCCCTTCCAGCTTCGGGGGGCACAGCGCTTCCCTAGTTTGTGGCCACAGCACTCCAGTCTTTGCCTCCATGGTCACGTTGCCGCCGCCTCTTCCGCCTCATTCATATAAGGACACTTGCCACTGGATTATTTAGAGCCCACGTGGATAATCCTGGATAAGCACCTTCTTTAAGAATCCTTAATGTAATCACCTCGTTTGCCATAAAGGGTAACACCTCTTTTTTTTTGCCATACAAGGTAATATTCAGAGATTTGGGGGATTAGAATGTGGACAGATTTTTTTTTTTTTAAGATTTTATTTATTTATTTGAGAGAGAGTGAGCACAAGCAGGGTAGGGGCAGAAGGAGAGGGAGAAGCAGGCTCCCCGCTGAGCAGGGAGCCCGACCGGGCCTCGATCCCGGGACTCTGAGACCATGACAGGAGCTGAAGGCAGATGCTTAACCACTGAGCCACCCAGGCGCCCCTGAATGTGGACAGATCTTTTTGGCTCAGTCTACAACAATCACCAAGTTCTCTAAAGGTTCTAGCATAGTCATTTTTACAGTCATTTTTACATTGTTACAGTAATAAGTTGAACGGAGGAGTTCTCTGCACAGCAGTAATGGCGGAAGCTGTGAACATGTAGGTGGGGCACAGTTATGCCAGATTCAAATGCAGCCTGTAGGACTCCAAAGTTCATGCTTTTAACCACTAACCAGTATCGTTACCTTCTTGCCCTTTTTTTGTGTTAGCTGTCAATATGTTCAAAAGTCCGCAGTTACAGAAAGGAAGCGTGGGCTACAGTTGCACCAGTATCCCCTGGAGCTTGGTTTGGCAAGGGTTCCATGGACCCGAGAAGCCCTTTTCACAACCACCACCACCACCAGAAAAGATGCCCCCCTACAGAAAAGATTCTCCCTACTGTGCACAAGATGACCTGAAATTGAGTAACCAGGAAGCTGAATTCTTTCTTTCCAGTTCCTTTCGATTTGCCCCTCAAAGCTCAGAGTTTCAGTCTGGCAAGTAAAAATGACCCTGACAATCATCCGCCTTCCCAGTGAGTTCTTGGAGGGGGTTGGCGCAATCTAGTGAGAAACAGCCTTGATCGGGGGCATTCATAATCAGCTTCTCATTTCGAAGCAGAGAATCTCTGCCCTGCAGGCCTCATAAGAACACAGGAGCATAAATCCTGAAGACTTATGAGGCACTTTGTATTTCATATGCACTTAGCTAAAATTAATTACCCAATTAATCTCCAAGGATGATAACCAAATGAGTTCTTCTACAAGTTATCATTATTTATTAACAGATCAGAAAGCTGATGAAGATATCTTGCATTCGTTTCCACAGGGGAAATGAGTCCCTGAGAAACCAAATTCCAGTCCCTTCAAGGTCTCCCAGTGGAAGAGCAACAGAACCCAAAGTCACTGTGGAAGGTAGGACCCACGGAGGCAGGATGCTGGGATCTGCCCCTCTCACTGTGTGAAAATCATGAAGTGACAAGACCCCTGGAGACTTCTATTTCTCTGTCAGCCACAACACTAGAATTCTGCCCCTGCTTCTCTTGCTGAGTTGACAAGGAAGTCTTCATGGAAATGAAGTCTTCATGTTATAGTCTAGAAACGTTGATTGACTTGCATATTAAGTTAATTTAAAAGAAATTATAATTAAGCAAGAATATATTTATTTGTATTTTTTTAAAGATTTTATTTTTAAGTAATCTCTATCCCCAGTGTGGGGCTGGAACCCACAACCCCAAGATCGAGAGTCGCATGCTCTACTCAGTGAACCAGCCAGGGGCCCCAAACAAGAATGTTTTAAAATCATGGATCCCTTAACAATTGTTTATTACATAACTGGTTTTGCTGGTGCTATGTCATGCCTGAGAACACAGGATCTACAGCGAGATGGCAGGATTTGAATCTCATAGCTAAGCCAAATTTCATTTCCCCTTTCTACACTGCTAATTCTCCGGTATCTGTAATCAGTGTCAGTGTTGATAATTTCTTGATGTCACATTCCATTTAATCATCACATCCCATCAACATACACAGATTCAGACACACAGACATACATGGATACATACACCACACACACACACACACACACACACACACACACACACACACACACACACCCCTTCCTAGCCCTGGAGCAACTGAGTCTCTTTAGAGAGGCTTAACTCCTGGCTGAGGTCATCTGTGAATTCCCTTCTAATCCTGAAATTCTGTTTTAAAAATAGTAATGTGGGGTGAAAACATATAGATGAGTAGGGTTTAGTGCCTTCATAATTATCACCATCATCATCATCACAAAAAAATGACAGTAATTGGATTGTAATATATTCCATATTGTCTTTCCATGCATAATCCCTTTAAATTTTGAGGTAGGCATTATTCCTCATTTCCCAAATGAGAAAACTGGAACTTATTGAGGTTAAGTATTTGTCCACAGTCATGGAGCAAGTAAGTGGGCAGTCAAGATTCAAATTCTGGGGATTTGGACTTTGAAGTCCATGATATGTCACCAACTTGTTCTTCTAGCAAAATAAAAATGGTAAGGACAGATATTTCCTTCACTGAATCTTAATTATTTTAACTATGTTCATAGGGCAGATCTGTCTTATTTTTAGTGTCAGGAAGGAAGATTTTCCTCTGCCCTACAAGGTCCTTCTAGCTGGACTTAGATTCAAATTGACATGAGACAGATTAACAGGAGAAAATCAAATTTAATAGGCATATGTATGGGGAATCCACTCAAACACAAAATTCCAAAGACAATGAGGCAAAATGGAGTTTCTATGAGCTAAAGAGGGGTAGGTTCTGAGGATACAAAAGGAAGAAAGGTGAAAGGGGTGTTCAGAAAAGCGAGGTTGCTCTATTATGCAGATAAGTTTTTTAGGTAAAGGGGAATCTCTGTTAATAGCTCTCTTCCTGGTCCAGGCTCTCCTTTCCGATGTAAATTTAGGCAGCTGAGGGAGAGGCAGAGAGTTTTCCTGCATCTCTTGGGTTTTGATTACTTTTAACTCAAAATAATCTTTTTGCCACAATGGCCCATCTCGGGGCAGCCTGCCCTGGGCTCTACAATAGGAAAAAAGGGGCCATGGGCACTGGATACCTGAAAGGGGAAAGAGAAAAGAATGTAGAGGCAGGAAGCATTGCCAAGGTTGGGATGTTTATTCAAAACAAACTTGTTTATTTTCCGTAAGTGACCATGGTGATCATTTAGAAAGTTTTGAGGCTTTCAGAAGAAATCTGGGCATCAGGGCTGTGTCCATAGAAAGTTTTGAGGCTTTCAGAAGAAATCTGGGCATCAGGGCTGTGTCCAGCCTTTTGCACTAGGTTGTTCTCAGAAGAGGCTTTCATCTCCCCTGGGTTTGCTCGCCATACTCGGGCAAAAAATTCTTAGTGGTCCTCCCGTAAGCAGTGTCCCCTAAAGGCAAAATTGAGCTGTTTACCTGGGAGGAAAGAAAGGAGGCTTTTGTGAACATAAATGAAGATGGGGGGGCGTGTCCTACTCACTGTGATGACCCCTCTGGGCTCTTCCCTCCTTTTAAGACCTGCTCCTTCCCTGCTCTAGCCTTTGGATCTGCCTAGGAACAGCCTCTTCATTCTTGACTAGACTCCCTGAGCACAGTAAGTGGTCCAGAGATAGGCACTATCAATCAAAATCCTTTTCTAGGATTTAACCAACTACATGTGGGAAAAAGGGTCTCTATGATCAGAGGACTGTAAGGTGTAAGAGACACTGAAGAACTATGAAGTTTCTACTGTGGCCCTCCATGTCCTTGTCACTATAGATTGCATACCCTCTTGCACATGACCTCAGCCCCTCACTGTTCCTTCCACTTCTCAGTAAAATCCAAATTTTCCAAACAATGGCTGCTAATTAATCAGAATAACTCCTCCCTTCCCTGAGTACCATCTTTGAACAAATATTCTTGAAACTAGCTGAACTTCAGCTGACCCTGCCTGCTGAAGCCCCATAAAAAAATTCCACCTTCTTCCCAAGTTAGAACGCTCCTTCTCACGCAGACAGTTTTGAAAAAAGACTTATGCTAATGGTGCTCTTGTTTTTTTCCACAGAGGATATGAGTAAGAGATGCTGAGATGCTAGAAGCCGGACTACAACTGGTGAGAAGCCAGCCTGGGAGAGTGAAATTAACATGGGAACAGGTGCTGGAGAGACAGGTGGGGGGCGGGAAATTGAGGCAAAGACAGAGCGATAGCCAATGGTGTTCAAGTTTCCATCCTATTTCTTAAGCCTAGCACATCTGTTATTACCATTTTTTTGTTATGTAAATGAAAAAGTTAAAATGGTAGGATTAAAAAAAAAGGAGAATCACAGCAGTCCTCAAATTTGGCTGTGCAGACATAAAATGCTTTTTATAACTTTATTCTGAAATCAATCCAAATCTAGAACCTGTATATCCAGGAATAAGGGTAAACATTATCTTGTTTTTTCAAGTAGCTCATTCAACTAGTCACCTCTGGATAAATGTTCAGTCAGAAATTCAGGGTTCTCCCCTCACTCCTTGTCAACACACTTTTGGGGATGAACTAAGTCGCTGGAGAATCAGGGTACTAAAAGGTAATTTTTAAAGATGTGACCCATACCAATATAAAATGAATTTGTGTCAAAGATTTTATTTTACTCATTATTTAATGAGGAAACTAATGAGAAGTAAAAACTAGTTCAAAGGAGATTCCAAGGGAAAACACATCTATAGGCAATCCGGAATAGTGAATTGAATTTGTTGATAGAGGCAAAACTGGCCTCTTCTGCTAAGTAGAAATTGATGCATCCTCATTGGACAAAATTCATTTGCATTTCTAAGAATGGGAATTATTTGCATCATCATCAGCCTTTTACAAATTAACTTCAGTTTCTGTAGACTTACAAAATAGTCAAGGACAATGAAAGACAAGACCCCTATAGAATCCAGATAATCCTGGAAGTTTCCAGAGATTTTGCCGAGAATTCTGTCTGTACAGTCTGATCCTCTACACAGGCTCTACAAACTGGCTTAAACAGAAGTGAATTTGAATAACTGAATTTGAGACATTTCCTGCCAAATGGCACTATCAATTACTGCCAAATAAAATATTCTATTTTCATACAGTCCCCCAATCCAATTCATGGGCATTGTGACAACACAATAACCACCTGAATTTCTAGTTTTCCCCATTGATTTTAACTGTGGCAGGTTAGCCAGGTACATTGGAAACCCCGTCACAGCCTTTGGCTCCCCACCTTGAAATGCATGTGCAGATGGAGTGCTAGCTCAGAAACTAGGGTTTCTCTCGTAGGAGGGAATAGGTTTAAGATTTCAAAATCAGACACAACAGACATCTGATTATGGACTTACAGCCCCAAGTAGGAAAGCCTGCAAACTATGAAAAAAGCACACCCTTAAAAACCAGCACCCCTGTTACCTGGTCCCCACCTGCCTCTTGGACACCTTGTGCTTCCATTTGGATATTTCATCCCAACTTTTTGTATTAGGAATCATGCTGCATCACTTTGGGTTCAGTAAAGATCAAGAAATAAAAATATTCATGATCTGGTAGGATTGGTCCTGAGAGCTCATGGTGGATTTATTTACTCCCAGCTAGGAGAAAAATTGGTCAAATAAGCCAAAGTAAACATTTCACACGCAGGTGGAAGATCAACCTCTTAAACAGCTCCCCACCTCCTGGCTGTGGCAGAGGTGGAGACAGAAGCTGAAGGTCAGTAATTGCAAAGCCAAAGCCAAATGAAGGTTTACTGCAGATCCAGGTGAAGGAGCACCAGATAAAATTCTAGATTACAGATGTTGTATAGGCGTGCCCTGTTTATTTTGCTTTTCTCTTGTTCTGGGATGGCCTTCTGGGCTTAAATACCAAAGTTGGTATGGTGCTCAGAAGTACAGTACTAGGTCCACTCTGTCATCCATCTCTTCATCAGTGTATATGCTAAACACATGCTGGCTGTCATCTTGGTATCCCTAAGTCCTCTAGTCTGTGTAGTTGCTTATGTATTTAATGTTTAAACAGAAGTGGCTTGAGTTTCTATCCTACCCTGTGGAAAGTTCAGTGCCTTTCCCAAGATTTCTGCAAACCCCAAGCTGCATCCATTGCTGTGCTTGCTCCTTGCTCAGATTTCCTGGTCCCACTAAACTCTCAATCCACCTCACATTCCACTCCTATGGTTCTTCTCTTCTCTCTATCCTTTGTTACCTCATAAGGGAAAAACAGCACACATTTCTCTGATTTCATCACCAATGAAAGAAGTTCATACGTAGCACACGTTTATCAAAGTTTAAGATAACCAATAGTTGTACAATGCCAAACAGCATAGCAGATGATTTAAAATAAAACACGCCTCTTCTTAAAAATCCTAGGAGGGGAGCCAGAGTGGCTCAGTTGGTTAAGTGTCTGACTCTTGATTTTGGCTCAGGTTGTGATCTCAGGGTTGTGAGATGGAGCCCGGATTCAGGCTCTGTGCTCAGCCAGCGTCTGCTTGAGATTCTCTCTCCCTTCCTTACTGCCCCTCCTCCCACTCATTGCTCCCACTCTCTCTTTCTCTCTCTTAAATAAATAAATAAATAAAATCTTAAAAAAAAACCCTTTGGAAAAAATAGGTGGAGTAAATGTGGTGAAAAGTTAATAAAGTCTAAAACCAGATGGTTACATAGGGTTAATTATACCATTTTCCTGATTTTTAAGTTCCATAGTTTTCACAAGAGTTTAAAAATACACACTAATCCTGAGATCATGAAGATATTTTGGTTTCTTTGTTAGTTAGGGTGACAGCAAGACTGCCATAATAACAGTCTCCAAAACACAGGGACTAATGATGTACAAGTTTATTACACTCTCACATAATAGTCTTGAGGGTCCACCCTCTTAAACTTTTGTGTATATTACAGTATTGTTAACCACAGACACTGTATTGTACAGCAGATCTCTAGAACTTACTCATCTTGCATGACTGAAAGTTGATACCCATTGAGGAACAACTCCCCATTTCCTCCTCCCTCCCACCCTGGTAATCACCATTCTACTCTGCTTCTATGAATTTGACTATTTTAGACACTTTATATAACGGGATCATAATGAGATATCACCTCCCACCTGTTAGGTTGGCTATTACCAAAAAAAACATAAAACAAAAAAAAAAAGGTAACAAGTGTTGGTGAGGATGTGGAGAAACTGGAACCCTTGTATGGTGTTGGTGGGAATGTAAAACTGATGCAGCTGTTATGGAAAATAGTATGGGAGTTCCTCAACAAAATTAAAAATAGAACTATCATATAATTCAGCAATCCCACTTTTGGGTATTTACCCAAAAGAACTGGCATCAGGATCTCACGGAGATATCTGCACTCTCATGTTCATTACAGCACTATTTATAATAGCCCAAATACAGGAACAACTGAAGTGCCCATTGGTAGATGAATGGATAAAGAAAATGTGGTATATGCTGTTGATTTGCAAGCTCCTTGAGAACTACCCTGGTGTAATGTGAAACTGCCCCCCCTCCCCCCCCCAGTGAAGGACGGGAGAGAGGGAAGGAAGAGGCAGGCCACTTTGGACTGGTAGGTGGCAGAGTTTAATAAGCACAGGAACTTACACACAGGCTTTTCTTGAGTGGCTGCAAGATGAGTAGATTTCCACATCTGCCTGCCAAATCCTTCAAGTTTATATAGAGGCTTAATTAGGTTCAGTCATATATACCATCCAGATGGTCTCAATACTACATCATTATCACCAGGTTCTGTCCTTGGGGAAACCTCTGAGAGCAGGGAAGGCAAGCAGAACCCACATTCCAAGGACGGGGGAGGGCTGTGAGATGCTCAGGCCAAGCTCATGGGTCAACTGGCAGTCATGTCCTCTTGATGACCTCCTCCAACATAAGTGTGCAATGGAATATGATTCAGCCTTTAAAAAGGAAGGCTATGCTACCATATGCAACAACCAAATCCAGGTTCGAATGGATGAACCTGGAGGATGTCCTGCTAAGTGAAATAAGCCAGTGACAGAAGGAGATAGGGTCTTTAAAGAGGCAATTAAGTTAAAATGAGGTCACAAAAGTGGGTCCTAATTCAATATGACTGGTGTCCTTACAAGAAGAGGAAGTTAGGACAGGGGCACACCCAAAGGAAAGACAATGAGAAGACGGACGAAGAAGATGGCCGTCTACAAGGCAGTGGGAGGCCTCAGATGAGGCCAACCCTGCTGACACACTGACCTGGGACTTCTCATCTCCAGAACTGCGAGAAAAGAAATTTCTGTTGTTGAATCCCCCCGATCTGTTTTACTTTGTTATAGCAGCCCTAGCCAAGTTGTACACTGCTCATTTTGCTGTAGAACGATTTTCTTCTCCAGTTCACTATTCTGAACTCATGAAAGCCTCCCTTGGTAAATCCTTAACCTCTTTTCTAAACAAAGGACCAATTCTTTCAGGATATCTGCCCTTTAGGAGCACAGAGTCCCCATAGAAGCTGAGAAGTTGGTCTTTCCTCCAATGAGATCAAACTGTTGGGCACGTCAGTCTCCTTAAGTCCGAAGGGAGCCGTGTAAAAGTCTACTCTTCCTTAATAAAGAATATGCCACCTCTTAAGAAGCTGGCAGCATCTCCCACCAGAGTTTCTTTTGTTTGCTTCAAACAGCGGTTTCCCCCTTCCCGCCCGGTTCACAGGCATGCCTTCATCCTTCCATCATGCGGGTCACGAAGAGCCTCCTGCGCGCAAGTCGCTGGGTCAAAGACAAGCCTGTGAGGTTCTGCTCAGAGGGGATCCCAGAAATGAACGGTAGCTGACGGCAGATGTGGAGGGAAGGGAGCAGTTCCTTCCTTGTTTCTTTCCTTCCTTCCTTCCTTCCTTCCTTCCTTCCTTCCTTCCTTCCTTCCTTCCTTCCTTCCTTCCTTCCCTTCTTTCTCTTTTCTCTTTTCAAAAGAGATGGGGAGAGACAAAGTGCTGACAGGAATAACCCGACAGGAAGGAGCCCAGGACACGCGCAGGCTCTCAGCTGCCGGAGCAGGCAACGCGCAGGCATCCACTTGGCCGGACGGGTGAGTGGGGGCGGTGGGGGTGGGGGAGAGACACCAAGGCAGGGAGGGAGCCAGGTGTGAGCATGGCACCGGTTTCTCAGGGGCCCTGGGCGGGGGAGCCCAGGAAAGTTCTCAGATTTTCTTAGTGAACTGAGAATCTAAGAGGTTGTGAGTGTGCTGGAGGGAGGGGCTTATCTGAGGTTGGAGGAGAAAGTGTAAAATCCTCTCAGAAAGTGGGCGAGTACGTGGCAGATGGAAGCGGCTCTGCAATTTTAGGGCACATCAGATTCACCTGTCTTGCCTGGTGTTTCTCAGTAGGTCTGGGATGGGGCCAGAGAATGCGCATTTCTAACAAGTTGATACTGATGCTGCTGGCCCAGGGGTCTCGCCGTGAGAACCACTGGACAGGACTAAACCCTAGTTCTTGCACTTTGTCTACAACAAGACTGTGACACGGAGATGTACACTACTCAGGGGCATTTGGGCGGAGGGCTGTGCAGAAAAGGTGTTGGAATTCTGACAACAGAAGAAAGTTCCAAATGGGGATCCAAAGCGACTTTCTTGCCAGCACAGGAAAGAACTATGGGCATGAGGACGCTATGAAGGTGCACACATGAGCTGTGTCTTTCCACAGTGTCAGCTTTATTCAACCAGAAAGCAAAGTTAAATCACAATGATAAAGCAGGTTCAGGATTCTAAACTCATGACAATTCACCATGTGATTCAACTTGGCTTCTTACACAGCACACAGAGCAGGACAGAAGACAAGCCACACAACAAACAAGATGATAGAAAGGTGCGGGAAGTGAACGAACCAAACGCAAAGTCAGTCTATGGGCGCACACTTAAGGCCTAGGTCTGGCCCAGGTCAGCTCTCAGCACCTACTACTTCTGATGTTCAAGCAGGGAAGGCTCTCAGTTCTGTTCGGAGATCGATCGGGCAGAGCCTTCGGCGGCAGCTGCCTTTTTTTTTTTTGTTTAAAGATTTTATTTATTTATTATACAGAGAGAGAGACACAGCGAGAGAGGGAACACAAGCAGGGGGAGTGGGAGAGGGAGAAGCAGGCTTCCTGCTGAGCAGGGAGCCCGATGCGGGGCTCGATCCCAGGACCCCGGGATCATGACCTGAGCCGAAGGCAGACACTTAACGACTAAGGCACCCAGGGGCCCCAGTAGTTGCCTTTGTTAAGTGGTCAGATATAGAGGGCTCAGGTCTGAAGAGTCTGACCACGTCCTGCCAAAATCCTTCCCTTTTTAAAGGGATTGAATCAGTTTTGGGTCTCTGTAGACCTCGTCCTGTTCTGCTCGTTACCAGTTCTGGGGTGTCAGCTGACGTTGGTCCTGGTGACATCACCTAGCTGCACTACCTTAACAGCTTCGTCATTGCTTGATACAGGCTCCTGCTTGACATGAGAGACTCCAATTTGCTCTCTACAGCTATAGAGAGAAAAGAGGATGATGTTAACACACACAGAGAAAGGGAGCTAACCTACTTCTTGCCCTTATTTAGAAGTCTGAAAAGTTTGAGAAGCAGATTACAAAATGACTCCAGTAGCCAAGCACACAGGGAAGATTCTCCCACAAATGATGGTCATTTAAGAAGAAGGGCTTATAAGATGGTGTCCACAATAGTGGGTGGAGAGATATGGAAGATAAAGACCGCCCAAGGGAACATCCTGCCCATTCAGCATGTGAGTGAAATGAATGATCACATTTTGGAATTCAGGTGAATATTACATTTTAGAATTCAAGCAATTTTGGCTTCCATCTGGAAACGTTGACTTGATGGTTGTTACATGCTACTTCCAAAGGTTGATTGACTTCTTCTTCAGGTAGCTTCAGTAATGGTGTCTATTCCACAGTTCACATATTTTCAGAAGCCCTGGAAAAAGAGAAATAGGTGAACAACAGTCGTATTCCAGGTAATAAATGGCAGCGGAATTGGTGAAACCTATGCCCAGAAACCAGAGTATTATCTGTTTGTTCCTCCTTTCAGATTTGATCTTTAGATGCTGTCATTACATCTACTTCCCTAAGTTACCTCCTCAGACTTTGGTATCTCCCACTTGGCTATTCTGGAAGTCATGTTGCTAATCTCTTCAAGCATACCCAGTTTTAAGTTCATCTCTGACCTCTCCACTCTGTTTCATCACCCCACTGCTATTCATTTCTGGCCCAGTTCTGCATTAAGAGCTCATACCAGCACCCGTCAGTAACATGGCAGGGTGGAGAATTCTCACCTCCCTATTTTTTATTCACTTATTCGCTCACTCATCCATTCATTTAACATTTATTGAATGCCTAGTATGGCTCAAAAACTAGGTGCCATAGGAGGATGCTAGAGCCCGGGGATTGAGAGATGAATGTGACACAGATTCTGTTTTTAAGGAGCTCACAGTCTAGTAGGGGAGATAGAAACATTAACAAGTAATTGCCACGTAGTGTAATGTGCTCACCGGTGGAATGGTAAAACAGAATGAGGAGTGAAGAGCTGTGCTTGGGGAAGAACACAGAGAAGACATCCCAGAGGAGGTAATATTCGATCTGTGTCCTAAAGGTTTCACTCCAAGGAAAAAATGAGAGCATTTCATACAGAAAGAATGGGGAAGACTTTGAAGGCTCAAGGGAGTATGGCATGTTTCAGAGATGGCAATTGGTCTGATATGACAAAAGAGGCAGTTTTGCGCTGTGCTTAATTGTGCAGGCTGCAAAGCCAACCTATGTGGATGCAAATTTGGCTCTACAGCCCTTACTCCCTGTGTGATTTTAGAAAAATTATTTGACTTCTCTGTGCCTCTGTTTTCCTACATATAAAATGTGGATAAAATAGCTTCTATCTCATAGGATTGATTTGGAGATTTAATGAGTTAACACATATCACCTTCAGAACAATGCTTCGCGTATGGTAAGTACACAGAAAATGTCGGTTATTGTTGCCAACATTGCTGGTTGTAGTCCTTGTCATCGTCCTTGTCATCATCATCATCATCCTAGCTTTACCTTTTTCCTTTTATCCTTGAATCTAACTAGTTATTAAATCGTCTCTGTTCTACCCTTCATTCTAAATATTTTTCAAATCCATATTCTCATCACCATCCCTGTTACTATTGCATTACTTTACGCTCTCATCATCTCTTCTAATAGCTAGAAAATGTGCTACTTGCAGAGGTTTAGCCCTCAGCCCTTATGTCTTTCCCAGCATCTTCCAAGCTTCCTATCCCATAGACTTTTTCATGGAGCAAAGAGATCAATGGAGATAATGTTAGAAAGGTAATCAGGGGCTAGATTATGAACAGTCTGTATACCGGAATAAGAGGATTTGACTTATTCTGTAGCTGATGGAGAGCCACTAAATATTTTAAGCAGAGAAATGACTTAACCAGGTTTGCATTGTATAAAGATGAGGTGGAAATTCTAGAAATGGAATCTATAGGTCTCTCTGGAAGATTGATTGGGGAGGAGAGGAGAGGGCAAGGGAGGAATCAAGATGATCCTTAGGGGTTTTGGCTGGAGATACTTGGCGGATGGGGTACTATCCTCTGACATGGCTAGAGCATGGAGTTTGGGAAGAAAGGGGCTAGAAATGAAGATGGAGAGATAAGAATGACTTTAATCACAAAACATTTTGGACTTTTTCCTCTGAATCCAGAACTAAGGGTAGAGAGGTAGGTGTTTTTTTTTCCTCGGGAGAATGAGAACAACCCTTCTCTCTCATTGGCCTCTCTTTTCTCTGCATCCTATGATGATATTCTTCTCTTCCCCAATCTTTGAATGCTCCCCTTTCCTTTTCAGGCTACTTAAAATCCAACCATCATTAAAGAACCAGAGAAAACTCTACCTCCTGTAAACATCTATTATATGTGACTACTCTAGCCCACGTTAATATCTGTTCTGATTGCCCATCATACTGAAGGTTTGGATGCTTGGACTAGGCTTAAAGTGTCTCTTAGTTTTAGCTTCCTTACTACATTGAATTATTGCCCTTAAGGGCAAAACAAACGATTGAGTCCTCCAAAAGACACTTAGTTGGAACCCTAAACTACTTTATGGATTCAGAGAGCGTTAGAGGGAAATTTTGAGATCACCTTGCCTAGTGGTGTCCACCTAGAATCTAACATTCCAAGACATTGTCATCAATGTCCATATTGCCATTTTTCTTGTCTTAAAACCATAAGAGCTATTGTACAATGTCTTATGTCAAGTCTCTCCAGACTGCTTTAGGCCATAGCTCTATCAATCCAGTTTAGTAACTCTGGTGCTCGCATAAGAAATGAATCAATGATTTAAAAAACTGCAGGTGGGTAGAAAAACATTTCAAAAAATGGAGGGCATGGAAAGAGGACAAAACATTCCTTGGTGGTAGAAATTAGCAAACACTGATCTCATCCAACACTCATGTTAATGAGGGCCCTAGTTGAGAAGCTAGCCCAGGGGCACAACCTACTAAATAGCTCCCCTGGTGCTAGGATGCAGGTTTTCATGCATCCTGTTGCATGGAATCCAGTGCTCCTCCATTGAAGGGTCCTCATCAGTACCAGGAATTACTACTCACATGGCAGGACAGAAGAGAAGGAGCTACGATTTGTTGAGAGTTTAATATTTAGTAGTCACTCTATTGGCTGTTTTGTTATGCATTATTGCATTTCTTCTCCATAAAAACCTAGTGATTTCATTTTGTTGTAATAAAAAATTTTTTTTTAGGTAATCAAACTGAGACCAAGTGGGGTTAAGAAATGCTCCCCAGGGGGCGCCTGGGTGGCTCAGTCATTAAGCATCTGCCTTCGCCTCAGGTCATCGTCCCAGGGTCCTGGGATCGAGCCCCGCATCGGGCTCCCTGCTCGGCGGGAAGCCTGCTTCTCGCTCTCCCACTCCCCCTGCTTGTGTTCCCTCTCTTGCTGTGTCTCTCTCTGTCAAATAAATAAAATCTTTAAAAAATAAATAAATAAATAAATACTAAGAACAAATAATGCATTTAAAAAAAAAAAAAAGAAAGAAAGAAAAGAAATGCTCCCCAGGTCCACCAAGTCAAAAGTGGCAGAGCCTTTCCAAACTCAGGTAGTCTCTGGCTCTTAGGTGTCTATTCACCCCATTTTTGAGAAAAGTCTATGATACAGGAAGCTTGAAAGGTGCTGGGAAAGATAGGGGCCCAGGGCTCATGAGAGCACTGGGCAAAATGAGAGAAAGTCCCAAGTAAACTAGAAAATTCTTTAAAGCCCGTTCTTTTCAGGATCATTATCTGGACTGAGCCTCGTCCTTTGCCCAGCTCTGTCCTTCAGTTCTCTAAGTTTCTGTTGCCATAGCCCAACCCCTCCCTCCTTCTCCCCAGATCATTCTGGGACATCCACCCCCTAAGGGACAGCTATGGAGATAGGCAACTTTGCTATGAAAGTACTGCTAACTCCATCCTTAGGCTCTTCTTCTTCCCTGAAATCGCTACCCAGTTGTAAATTCAGATATCACGTTGGACTTCAGATTTAGAATATGTTCATTGTAAATGAGCTCCTTTTCCACTATTTCCCATTTCTACGATGGCATTATGATTTTTTTCATCAGCTGGGCTCAACACTTCGAAGTCCCTCTTGTCTTGCTCCCATGCAGTTCTAAGATCTACCTCCCTGATGTCTTCCACAGCTTTCTCTACAATCCAAGGTCACTACCACTGCTCTTTCATGGCCTCCATGACCTCTTGTCTAGATTACAGCAATAACCTCCCGTTTCCCATCCCATCTCATTTTCTCTTTCCAACCATCCCATATATCTTGACAGATTAATTTTTCTAAAGCTCTGTTCTGGTCATGTCCTGTTACTCCTTTAAAGCCAATGATATTTTCCTGTTGCTGCCAAAATAAATACCAATGCTCAGACTCATTTCATTTCTCAACCCTGATCTCCCTATGTAGCATCTTCTATGGATGAGTATAGCAAAGGGCTTCCATACACTGTTTTCCTCTGGCTTTTACATCTCTGTGCATTTGCTGACACGGGGATGCCTTACACTCATCCCTCCACCCCTGCTGTCATTTGGAATCCAATGTATCAACCTTGGATCCTCCATAAAGTAATTTTCTGGTGCCCCCAGTTAAAAGGTTCTCTTGTTTTTAGCCTCTTAACATATGCCTCTCTCTGGCATTTATCAAGACGGTTATAGTTTGGTTCTTTCTTTTCTTATGTAGTGGGTATAAATGTACAACTAAAATTCAGAAACTCAATAAATGTCAGTTCAAAACCATATTATATCTGACTCCGAGTCCCAGTGCCCCTAGATGAGTGGAAAAATCAATCTTCCCCAGGAACAAATGAGAATCTAAGAAGCCATGGTATCCACAGAGTCCAGGTGGTGAAGTTATTAAGCCTTTAGTTTCTAGCCCATCATTTGGTCCCATCATCTGAATCTTCACAGTTTTTTGAAAGAAGCACATTAGCTGGGACATGCCCTCTTTCCACCACCCACTCTTCCCCCGCTAAACTCTGTCCTCCTGTTTGTGGTACTGGTGGAAGGAGGGACAGGCTCCTGCCACCCATGGATCCAGCTGAATTCTATTCCCTTTCTGTTTGGGAGAAATTCCTCCCCTCTCTTGGCCTTCACAATCCTTTTTCTCTGCCTCTCCTTACTGGATACCTAATATTTTCACAAAAATCATAAAGTCTTTCGCAACAGATTGAAGGAAAGATTGTCTTCCCATATTTCTGTTTTCTGCCCTGAAATCCAAACCTCCCTGAGGCAAAGAAGCTAGTGAGCTCAGTGGTCTTCTTAGCCTGGGGGGATCCAGAATCCTGCCACATTTGTCTAAATTACCCGACGACAGCAATAGCCTTACTCATGTTTCTATCCTTTGCAGCCTGGGCACATTGCAAAAATATCTGGCTTAGAAAATGGACAGGACTCAGGAGGATTCACTCAGGAAATGTCCAGTTTTTGTTTCATTTTGTTTTTCCTCTACCATCACACATCCTGTTGGTTCTCCTTTCTCTGCTCTTGGACAATATCTCGGGCAGATCTCTTGGCTTTCTCATCTCTCACTTCCAAGTATTAAAACACTTTTGTTTTCAGCAATTAGGAAATTCGGACCAATGGTAGACTTTTGCTCTCTCATGTGATTCACAGCACCTTCCTTTTCCACTGCTCACACCTAACCTGCACTCAGAACCCCGGATTCAGGAGGGGGCCTGTTGTGCATTGTGATTCTGCAAACTCTCTCATACCCTGAGATGCTACTAACACCTCCACATTCAGAGCAAGGAGCGGAGAAGAGAATGGATGGTAGGAAACCAGGCAAAATGTGATTATTTAGCTAGTGCTGTTTGAACAGCTCTCTTGGATGTTGAATGCCTTCTCTGTTGTGGAAGAAGCCTGAGTACTGGCTTGTTTTTCTTGCAAAGAACATTTGTGCGTTCTTTGGAGGACACTCTCCATGCCCATGTCCAGACTTCCACTCTGCTGTATTCTCCACTGTATGTAATACACACTTTGGGTAATTCCCACACAGCTCTTTCCCTTTTGCCCAGCTTCTCTTCCTGGTGTCCACTAGGCCCCTGGAACACTCTGTGCAGGCTTGCCTCCCTTGTTCCCTGCCCCCACTGAAACCTGGCAAGATCAGGCCACTCACCTTGCCCTGCCACCAGGGGCCATGTGGGGCAGCCTCTGTCTTCATCAGGTACATGCCTCACAGCTCCCTGGGTCCATATAGATTCCCCACCCTGGTGGGAGGACTGGCACACCTCAGTGAGGACTAGGTGAGCGGTCTCTCTCCCCTGGCAGATCTGAAAGTTTCTCTTGCTGTTTCCTTCATTTGGCTTAGGATAGAGGGACATTCCAGTGTCTGCTCTCCTAACCAACAACTCTCTTTAAAGAGAGTCTCTTTCCACCACTAAATCCCTACCCTTCTCTTAGACAAGCTGGAGGTAGTGACAGGCGAAGGGCCATATGATCCCATTTGGCCACCCTTAACAAGTCCTGAGTAGATGTGCCCAACATCTCTCTTTTTAGAACTTGTAGTACTCCTTAGCTATTTTTCTCAGCTTTGGATTTCAGCTGAAATTCTGAGACAACAGAAATACCTGTTGAATTAAATAACTTGCAAACCCATTCGTTTCTTTGGGTACATGAACACGATATAGTAAGTAAAACAACTTATGACCAAAAATAAAGAACTTCATCCTTATGAACATATTCTGAGCACCAACTGGATTAGGCAGGCTGTCTGTCTCCCACCCCCTAAGTGTTGGAAAGAGGCCTGTCAAATAGCCTTTCTTTATCACCTATGGTAGATCTTTCCTTGATCATTTTAATTTATTACATGGCAAATGTTGGTTTAAGTAATTACATTTCAGCTGCTTAGGAGAAATATTTTTTTAAATATCTGTCAAACATTTACTTGTAAAATTTGAGGGGCATTTGCAAAAATTAACCTTCTTCTCAAGTGCCGGTTCCTTCTTGAACCCAGAAAAGAACTAAACATTCACCTATTTCTTATCAAACCATGGAAAAATCCAGTTACACAGTGTTCTAGAAGAACTGTTTGCATAAGAGAAAATAGCTTTTAGATTCAGGCAGAACCTTCCTTACCATCCAAGCAGCTTGTGGAATTGGAGAGCCCATAAAAGGATGGGGTCAGTAACTCAGATTGCAGGCACTGGCAGACAGTTGGGGATGGAACCCAAAGGCAGGCTCTGCAGGGGCCTGGAATTTAACCTTGTGATCTGGAGGAAGTGCTTGTGTTCGTATGTGTAACATGCTTTTCTTTTAATCATTAAAAATCATTAATCCTGACTTTATTTGTGTTTCCCAGAATATGTCCCAGGGACCATCTGTATCAGAATCAACTAGAGAGCATGTTTAAATGTAGATGCCTGGGCCCCAAGTAAGACTACAAATCAGGACCATGGTGTTGGGATCCTGGAATTTACATTTTCAACAAGCCACCAACCTCTCAAGCTTGAGAATCCCTGTAAGCTTTGCTCTTCTTGTGGGCACAGGCCCTCTAGAGAGGTCTCAGGTCCAGGGCTGTTTATCTTAATAAAACCACCGAAGCCACCGGTTTCAACTTCCGGTTCTTTTTGGTGCCCTGCTCTCCTGAAATAGTGTCATGTATGGTCCCCTACTAATCTGTGATTCTTTGTCTCTTTTTTCTCCATTTTCTGTCTTCTGCTCTTCCCACTTCCAACTCATTGAGATCATAGTTTTGTTGAGTCAACCAGAGTCCTTAAGTTTCCATTTTTAGGGAAATTTTACAGTTTGTTTCTTATGTCTCTCTCTGAATCAGTTGCACTCTGGCCAAGACTTTTTTTTTTTTTTAAGATTTTATGTATTTATTTGAGAGATAGAGAGCACAAGCAGGGAGAGGGGCAGAGAGAGAGAGGGAGAAGAAGTCTCCCCTGCTGAGCAGGGAGCCTGCCATGGGGGTCGATCCCAGGACCCTGGGATCATGACCTCAGCTGAAGGCAGACTCTTAAATGACTGAGCCACCCAGGTGCCCCTGACCAAGATTGTTCTAAGAGGTACTCCATGACTGGGATATTTTCTCTACAAAATTCCTGAATACTTTTTGCCCCAAACTTGAGATATACTTCTCAAGTTCTACAACTTGGTTTAATGCACAACTGTGAAAACTTGCCTGGCCTAATACAAACCTTTAGAAACGTTCAGAGTCAAAGGCCCCACCTACACATCCAAATCCAGGCCACAAAGTCACAGGTCATGGCATTGCCAAAATGGTCCCTGCAGGTATATTGTTCTCAGCCAAAATCCCACTGTTTTAATTTCTCAACATTCCCAGTCAAGGACCAAACACTGGAGTCTCTGAGAGGTCAGGCCCCTTCTCATCTGAGTTCCTAACCAATTGAGGAAAAAAACAAAGGATGGCAGATGGAAGCCAAAATATTGTTGTTAATAATAATAATAATAGTAATAATAAATTCTAAGGTTGAAATAAGGATCATGAGTAAATTAGGCAAAGGTCCAAGGCCTAAGAAGGCAGAGCACCAGCTGCTTCCCAAGAGCAAAATGTATAGAGCCGGGTGGACAATGCCCAGTTTATTTTTGCCAAGTGTACCAATCAGATTAATTACTGCCCAGCACCCCCCAGGCCCCATATCCATGGCTGAGTACAGGGCCATAGGGAGAGAGGCCAAGAGTGTAACTAACAGAACACCATTCATTTGAAAGGAAATATAAAATGCAAGATTTGTTTCCCCTGCAGAGTTATTTTATGACCCCAAATCTGTGATTTCAAAGTCAAAAAAGCTCTGAAACAAAACGTTTTCTTGTCAGGTTGTAGAAAACTCATGTGGTGGCAAAATCAGACCTATGAGGTTACCTATGGTCTTTATACCATTTGGTTGAATATTCATATGTTTTGATACTAAAATATAAATGTATTTGATTATGGGATGCTTCCCCAGACCCAGTTGGATGTGTTATTTAAAATATAGTGTATGTACCATGTTACCTTTCTAAAGTCCAGACAATTCTGAATTATGAAACCTATTGGATCTCAAAAGTTTTAGGGGAGGAAGTGTGTTCAGTGTGGGAGACAATGATTGGCTGAAGATAAAGTAATAGGGTATCTTGGGGATGTGAGGAAAGCAAGTGTAGGGGAGGAAAAATATCTGTTTCCCTTGTCCTTCTAAGTTCTTGGTTGGGGCCCCTGTAACAAAAGACAGGTTAACAAAAGAAAGTCATATACATTGATTTAGCATAAGTTTTACATGACATGGGAAACTTCGTAAAGAAATGAAGACCCGAAGAAGCAGTCAAACCTGAGTATGTTTTTACACTAGGTTTGATGAAGAGTGGAAAGTCGGGGGAAACTGATAGAATGAGAAGGGGTGTGAGCTGAGTGTGGTAAACATGGGGATCCAGCAAGGGCTGTTGGTTCAGATTCCTCTTGGTGTCTCAGAGATAAGGATGTTCCTTTCCTCTGGCTGTAAAAAGGGCACTTCTTGCATGAGGGTTTTGTGTCCTGCTGCAGGGGAAGGTCAGAAAATCTCTTCTGCTCAGGCCATTTCTTAAATTCCTTCAACGTAAAATATTCAGTACACCAAGGTGTCATAGTTTGGGGAATGTATCCTGAACACTGTCACAAGGGAGGAGAGAAATTGCCTAGGTTCTTTGCTTGGGCTATGAAAAACAAGGTGAAAGTTTATAGTAATTAGAATTTGATATGGGATTATATGTCATTTATTTATTCTTGGACAATTATATAAAAAAGGGCCTCTAAATAAGAGACCGTTGTTCCATTGGGAGATGTGGATGCCACTATAAGAACAGTGCTGGCAGCAGTCCATGGGAGTCATGGCGGTGGGGATGTTAATAATCACATGGAGTGAGTTGGAGGCCAAGGAAGATCATTCCACTTTTCTATAGAAGGAACCAAAATGGAGTATGCACATTATAACGCTATGCAAAGAAGGATTTGAATTCTCTTTTTACTGGCTGAACATTTCCGGATTCAAGGCTGCAGACATAGTTTATCAGCTAGATAATTCCATACAGATAGCCAAAACCATCTGGACATAATCAGGATATCCCTGAACATGCCCTCTTGGAGAACAGACAATATTCAATAAGTTTTCTAACGGCCAACCCTGCTTAAGTGTGCAAAGGCATGTGAAATTATCCCATTAGCAGTGGAAAAGCCGACGTTACAATCCTCAGAGAGTATTTTCTCCTGGAGGGAATCTTGGATAGCACAACAGTTTCTGATATCAGAGGCATAGAAACATGTCTGCCATAGATTGCCATACCGTTGCAGAATTTTTGAGTTAGTAGATAGAAGTCATTTGTTTTCACCTCTGAAACAGTGAAGAATTTTTTCTAGATAATTTCATTTTCTATTATTTTTGAAATAATTTCTATTTTCTAAATAGTAATGAGGTGATGATACCTCATCTTTATGGGGCACTAACTCTATGCACACTGCTAAGTGCCTTGCAAGGAGTATCTCATTTAATAATGGTAATTGCTATTGTTTCTTGAGAACCTTCTCTATGCCAGACACTTAACTTACACTCTCATTTAATCCTCACATCATGTCAGCAAACTAGGTGGTATTTTTACCCCTCATTCCACTGAGAAGGAAACTGAGGCCAGTAAGTTAAGCAATTGATCTTCGAACCAATGTAGTGGGCGAGTGGGAGAGCCAGGGTTGAAATTAGAATATTTAATCACAAGTGTGGCCAAGGCACCAGCCAATCAGACATTGGCTCCTGAGGTCCCCCACTATGCCAGGCATTAACTCTAGTAACTGGACCTTGGGGAGCTAAGGCTGGCAGACAATTCCTGAGACCAATTGGAGTAAAGCAGCTTGCCTTCTTTAATGGGAATGGGCTGCATCCAATCACTTGAAGACTTTCATAGAACAGAAAGGTTTACCCTACCCTTTGGTAAGAGAGAATTCTTCCTGCCTGATGGCCTTTGAACTGAGATATTGGCTTTTTCTTGACTTCAGAGTAGAACTGAAACATTAGCTCTTCCTGGATCTCAACCCTGCTAGCCTTTGGATTGTACCTAAACCATTGGCTTCTCTGGGTCTCCAGCTTGCTGATTCACCCTGCAGATCATGAGCTTGTCAGCCTCCATAACCATGCAAGCCAATTTCTTATGATAAATATATATACACATACATCCTACTGGTTCTGTTCTTCTGGAGAGCCCTGACTAGTGCAGAGGATAATAATAATAATTGCTTTGTCAGCCTGTTGTGAGATTAAAGTCCATGTATGGTATTTACTACATATAGTAATTGTTAGCTTAAAAAAATATTCCCTGATTTTACATTCTTTTTTTTTAAGATTTTATTTATTTATTTGAGAGAGAGAGAGGGAATGAGAGATCATGAGCAGGGGGGAGGGGCAGAGGGAGAGGGAGAAGCAGACTGCTCACTGAGCAGGGAACCTGATGTGGGACTTGATCCCAGGACCCTGGGATCATGACCTGAGCCGCAGGCAAACACTTAACCCACTGAGCCACCTAGGAGCCCTTACATTCTTGATATTAGCAAACATAATTCCCATAAAAGGTCAAAGCAAAAAGTCAGAAAAACTTCACTTTTTCTCCTAAACAGAATTCATAACCTCAAATACATCAGAAAAAAAAAAAAACATTTTCAAATAAATGGTGGGATAGGTTGGGGTGATTCATTATCACCTGGCCCAAGAACTTCATGATAACCAGAATCCTAGGAAGGAGTGAAAAGAAGAAGGAGGAAAACGAACTAACATTTAATTCTTATTTACCCTGCATCAATCCTGAAAACTAGTCATTACTCTTCCCATTTAACAGAGAATGGAAGGCCTGAGAAGATGGGCAAACTGATGCACTGATGCAGGGCTTGGATGTAGGCCCCAGGTCAGTTTAGTCAGTTAGTCTGAATCCCCTTTTCTCTGACCACCCCCCTAGAGATGGTCAATCCCATCATGTTCAGATGCAGAAACTCAAGACCAGAGAGCTGAAGAGCCAAGCATCTTGCCCTGGAGCTAGAACCCTGGTGTGTTCCTGGCTATGAATTGCCTTCTCACAAAATAGAATCTCCCACCACTACTTTTACCCCAACTGAACAGAATTATTTCTATTTCCTTGCTTCCACTGCTTGAATATATATACCTACTTTCTAGCAATTGAATTTGATTTGTATTTGTGTGTTTATATGTCCATCTTCTCCTATGACATTGTTGCTCAAAGGAGAAGACCAGATCTTTCTGTCCTTGTATACCTCAGAGCCTAGCATAATTCTCTGCATAGAGTAGGTGCTCACTAACTAAACAGAGCAAACAAATGGATGAACAGTTTGAAGTCTCTGCTTCTGTAACTGATTCAGGCCACCTGGAGTAACTCCTCTCTCACTCCCACCTTTTCCTCATCCTACAGACCTCCAGAGACCACACTGACTCTCATTGACAGAACAGACGGACATGCTCCAAAGCAAAACCAGCAAGACACATGCATCACAGAAGACTTGAGAACACGTTCCTCTGATATGTAAATGGTTCTAACTTGAGTACTCTGTGTTTCAAGCCTCCCTTTGACCAGTTCCTTTTGACCAAGTAAGAGAGAACGAGACTGAGAGACAGATAGACAAACAGATAGAGGAGAGAGACAGAGAGAAAGAAAAACAGGAAAGGTGGAAAGAAAGGAGACATTAATTCTGCATACACTTTCATATTTTTACAGGCAGCAGGAACTATTAAAAACTGCTTCCAGAACAGGAGGTCCTGTTTCCTAGTGCATCAGAAGGGAGAGGAATGTTGATTTAAAAATCAGGTATTAGTGGAGCCCAGAGAGCAGGAGAATATTTGCATTTATTCTAAATGTCTCGGGAGATTGATAGGATGGAAAAATGATTCTGGCAAGAAGTCCCATCTCATTCCCTGTTCATATCTGCTAGAGGGACGGTTCTTAATTTTTTTGAGTCTGAAGATCTGAGATCCTTTCAAGAATATAATGAAAGGAATAGACTCTTTCTAGAAAATACATGTTTGTGTGCACACATATGTATGAAATACACGTGAAACATAATTTTGAATTCAAAGACCCCTGGAATTAAGAATCAACCATTCCCATGGGTGCACCCATATACAGACCCATGTATATACATAACTCTCCTTGTGGTTCCCCATTCTGCCCAGCCTGGAACAGCCTCAAGCCTATGTGACATAAACACTGAGGTCTGTTCTTCCTATTCCAGGTTGAAATACTGAACATAGTTTTCCATAGAAGGATGCTTCTACCCGTTGATGACATTTTAGATTATCATTAGGTTCATATTTCTGGTACCTTGTGGGTGAACAGGCTGTGAGCTCACCTGGGGACAGCTCATCTTGTTTCTTTGGGGAAACGTGTTTAATCTGTTCCAACCAAACAACTCCTGATTGAAGATTTGGAATTTAGTAAGTTGGGTACTTAGTAAGTTGGGGACAGCCTGTGCTCCGTTTGTAAAAGAGGAGAAATTATTCTATTAGACAACCGTGGAATTGGGCTATAAGTCCAAAGACTGAAAAGGATGCCTGTTATGGGAAAACACAATTTTCAATTAAAAAATTGAACCATATACCCCACCACCTGAGGCCTCTATACCTTTAAGCCGCTTGTGCTCTCTGTGATCTAACGCATCACCTCTGTAGTGTTGGTAAGTGTAGGGAATGCTAGACTTCTTCCAGCTGGTAAGAATTTTTACATGAACATAGATAAAAATTTTTTTTTTCTGCAAGGCTGAATAACCAGCTCTTTTAATGATCTGAAACCACCTAAGATTTCAGTAGTTTGAATTTGATTTTGATGCATAGTCTTCTATAGAAAGCACAAGAAAAAAAATGAATAATTCATGAATGATGTGGTACATTCATGATTTATTTACAGCCCAGCACTCATGGTAACTCAGAGAACATCAAACATCCTACACACTGGCCTGCCATTTAAAGAAGCATTTGGAGGGTGGGGGAAGGGACAAGCAGAACACAGGAGATGTACTGTTAACTTTATATAAGGGCAATGAATAAGAAACCTAAATATTTGCTGAGAAATAAATTGAACGATGATGAAAATAAAAGTTGAAGAAGTATCAAGAAATTGACTTTTGAAGCCATGAGAGAACATTGTATATGCTGTTATTTTTATGGCCTTCTTTCTATGCTTTTTTGTAATTAATTCTTGATGCTACTTTGAGATTTTGTTCAGTCTTTCTGAATATTCCTATTTCCTCATAAAATGTTAACTATGAAAAACCACCTAAAATCCTCACAGTCATGAGAGGGATATACTTTTGTCAGTTTCCCAACATACTTCCTAGTCTATTGTTTTGCAAACATCTTGTTAAATAGCAGAAATCCCCTTTCTAGCCTTTGTCATCACTCTTCGCCCACAGAGCCTTAGCTGGTAGGCCTTTTCAGGCATGACTCCATACTGGGTGGTGCAATGCCAGGACCTGGAGTCACCCTCTCAGCAATCACATAGTTGGGGGTGGGTAGGTGAGAGTAAGGATGACATAGTATCTTTCTTTTTTAACACTATATTTTCTTCTCCACAGGAAAAGTGATCGTATCGATTAAATTGGGAAAAGTAGTTAAGAAAAACTAAATTTTTTATTTTATATTAAGATTTTATTATTTATTTGTCAGAGAGCGAGAGAGAGAGAGCACAAGCAGGGGGAGCGGCAGGCAGAGGGAGAAGCAGGCTCCCTGCTGAGCAGGGAGCCCGATGCAGGGCTTGATCCCAGGACCCTGGGATCATGACCTGAGCCGAAGGCAGACGCTTAACCGATTGAGCCACCCAGGCATCCCCAAGATAAATATTTTAAAATCCTTCATGATGGGGCGCCTGGGTGACTCAGTCGGTTAAACATCTGCCTTTGGCTCAGGTCATGATCCCAAGGTCCAGGGATCGAGTCCCGCATCGGGCTCCCTGCTCAGCCGGGAGCCTGCTTCTCCCTTTGCCTGCCTCTCCCCCTGCTTGTGCTCTCTCTCACTCTCTCTCTCTGTCAAATAAATAAATAAAATCTTAAAAAAATAAAAAAAATAAAATCCTTCATGAGTTTTCATAAAATGCAACTCCATGTGCACCAGGGACCTCAAGGCTAAAGCATGTACTTTCCCTGGACTTCAGGCCCAGGGAATGGTGTGTGTTCCCCGAGGCGGGCCAGGGATCAGAGAGGAGGCCTAGCCACCCAGCCTGAGCTTATCCTGCCATCTCAGTTGAGGTGAATCCCAATGATGAACAAGCTTTTGGTGAAAATAGGTGGTTCTTGAGGGTTCATTTCCCCAGGGGCCATCAAATCCTGCCATTTTCATGAAACCACCTCAGCTACAAACACAGTCTCACTGGTGTCTTTGTCTTTACTATAGAGAAAAACCCAACTTTAACATATTCCTATCCTGCTGGGGCGATCCTCCCCATATAATGCCTTCTTTTACCTTTTGTACAGACAGGATAGATGGAATTAATTACCCTCCCTGGGAGACACTTTGGCAAGTGGCCCTCAGCATGGATTTTGCTTCTAACTAATTCTTGTGGGGTTTTTTCTTACTCCGCTCAGTCTGCTATTAACAAATTACCATAGACTGAGTGGCTTAAAAACAGCAAATATTTATTTCTCATGGTTCTGGAGGCTGGGAGGTCCAAGATAAAGGTGCGAGCAGATTCCGTGTCTGGTGAGGGCCCTCTTCCTAGCTTGCAGACGGTCGTCTTCTTGCTGTGTCCTCACATGGCAGACAGAAAGGTGATCTCTCTCATGTTTCTACTTACAGGAGCATGAATCCCATTCATGAGGGCTCCACCCTCATGACCTCGTTACCTCCCAAAGGTCCTACCTCAATGCTGTCACCCTGAGAGTTAGGGCTTCAACATATGAATTTGGGGGGACACAAGCATTCAGTCCATAGCCGTGTTTATTCCTGAGTTAGGAAAAATCAACACAAGACAAAACAAAACAAAACAAACCCAGAATTCTGAACAGATAAAAGACTCTCAGTGGGCTAAAGCCATGAGGCATGGAGGTCCATGAGGTCCTTGCTCCCAGCTGTGATGTGCATTTGACTTTCTGCCCTGTTCACTTTCAGACCTGCTTCGTCACTGTCTGTGGTTGCCCCAGAGACCCAATCATCTGAAGGCTTTGTGGGAGCCATGTTAAACCATACAGGAAGTTAGAGCAACATTTTGGGTGACAGGTGAAGCAGGACTCCCTTTTCATGTGAAATTTTGTTATATCCACACCTGTTGTCAGGGCATAGCCACACAGAGCAGGTATGATGTCCACACAGCCGGTCTCAGGTTAAAAACCTCTCAGGAGGATCATAAATGAAGACAAACTGGCTCTATTAAGTTTTTTTTTTTTTTTTTTTTTTTTTAGTAAGTGGTTCTTCTCCTACTTCCTTGGGCTTTTGAATTAGTTTGTGTGATATTATTAGCATCTGTCTTACTTTCTCCTTTAGGACAAAGAATAAAGTCAGTTGCTTTAGAAGAACATATAAACATCTTGCAAAACAAAGAAGAAAACTGGGTTTTTTTTTAGAATGTGTAGGACCCAATTAAATGGGAAAAAGTGAAGCTGACCCCAAGTCATAGAAACAATAGTTATACTATAGGGGTGCCTGGGTGGCTCAGTCAGTTAAGCATTTGCCTTCAGCTTGGGCCATGATCTCAGGGTCCTGGGATCGAGCCCTGTGTCCCATCTGGCTCTCTGCTCAGTGGAGAGACTGCTTCTCCCTCTCCCTCTGCCTGCCGCTCCCCCTGCTTGTACTCTCTCTCTCTGTGTCAAATAAATAAGTAAAAAAAAAAAAAGTTATAGAATGGAATAAGCTCTTCAACAAGAGAAATCTTAGACTCTGTTTGGTGTGGGCATCATAGCGTAAACATCTCCCACAAACCACACACACACCACTGAGCCAAATTCAACTAAGATTATGATACTTCTAGGGACCTTGAATCTATGTACACAACATTAACAAATGACCTACAAACAGACAGAATACTGTGGACTAGCTGTGTTGTGAGTAAGTTTCTCTAAAACAACAATATCATAGGGGTAGGGTCTGAGATTATTTGCCATTGCAAGGCTGTTGGTGGAGCACTAAGATGGAAGACTTTCCAAGAAATCTGCTTTTACTGAGAGGGGTCCTCCTCTGCCATGACCTGTGGTGACTGGTGGGGCAAATCACCTAAAATGGGATTGAGCCTAGAGCATAGCAGCCTAGGAGGTAACACAGAGTGTGGGGGAGAGAAAAACAGCTACACCAGGCTGTTTATTTCAAAATGCTGAAATTTTCTGGTCTGCCTGATAAGCACAGGACAGTAAACCCAGGGGATTTGGCCTGGGCTGGAATTGATCAGACATGAGTTGCACACAATGGCAAATAGGTTTTAACTGGCACTCTAAGCCTACCCAGCTCATAAGTGCTCTCTGGAGTATTGTGTTGAGGAGGATCCAGAGGCTGTATGGAGCCCAACAGGAAAGAGAGCTATGAACAGTGGCATTACCTACCATGGGCCAGGGGTGGAAGAGCAATGGCCAGGTGCCATATACGTACCACAATTTCTGAACCACACGCTGACATTGAAAGCTTTGGGTCTAGAAAAGTAGGTTAGAATCAAGTCATGGGGAGCTTTGAATATTAGACCAAAGAGTATGGCCTTTATTTTGTGAAATTTAGTGGTTCATTTGGTCAGAACAGTAGTTCTAAAAATAGGGAATGTAAATGCCTTGAGCAAGATTCATTCTCCCCACTTGTCAGCAGGCCTACATTGCTCCCTGTTGTCCTAAACATTCAGTCACATCTTACACTTAAATCACCTGAAGGTATTTGAGTTTGCAGCCATGTTGCCGGAATTATCGAACCGTTGATGGATTGTGAGCTGGAAAATGACATGCTCAGAACATGCTTTAGGACGATTATTCTTGCAGAGATGTGAAAGATGGATTGGAGGGGAGAAAAAGAGTAGAAGCTTCCAGACTAGTTAATGAAGTCTCTGGAACCTTCCATGTAAGCGTTATACATACTTAAACTGGAACTATGGGAATAAAAAGTGAGCTAAGAGGCACTGTAGACGTGACATCAAGGCATAGATTGGGTGTAGGGGATGGAGAGAAGTGGGACTTCAAAATGATGTTAAAGTTAAGCCTGGGACTAGATGGCGACTGGTGATCCCATTAAGAAATAGGGAATTCAACCAGAAGAACAAATTTAGGCTGAATGTGGAGAGGTAGGAGATGAGCAGATGAATTTTAGAACTCAGTTATTTTTCTGATGCTGCCACTGTTATAGATGGTCTCACTAACAACACAACATTTCCCTGAGAAAAGCTGTGGGTTGGACATTGTATCTTGTTTTATCTTTTCCAAGACAAATAGAGGGAATGCAATTTGGACAGCTGGCTGTGGTTAAAGGTTTAGTCTGTGGTCATGGAATGAAGCCAAATTAACTGGGATGAAATCTGTGCCCTTGTCCAGAAAAACAAGACTAACTGGTAATCACCTTCAGCCATTTCTGTTACAACATCTGATCAGGTATTGGCTTCCTGTCCTCAACACCTTGCCAGCTGGATGGTCGCCTTGCCTTACTGCCTGGCCCAGGTATGGATAGATGTCCCAATGTTGCACTTGTTTGATGCCTCATCTCTCTTGATCAAGTGTGAGATTGATGAGGTGAGCATGATGGAGAGTGGAGGAGTATGCTAGGTTGACAACAAGTGTGGGTACATACAGCCTTGCTGGATACCTAGTATTGCACCCTGCCTGCCCATCCAGTCTTTGAGCCCTGCTTCAGGATGCCAACTGAGGGGTTTGCTAATGGTACTTGCTGCCCATCCCTCACCCAGCATCTATGCTCACCTGTTGAGTCCTGGTTCAAGTATGAGCTAACATAGTGGCTTGGTATGACCTTTTTATTGTTTTTCATAATTCCATAGGTTGACTGGGATACAGGTAGATGGCTCACAGGACACTCACAAAGCTGTGGATTGGGCTGCAATATCCAAGAGGCTTCATTCATATTCCTTTGACAAGGATAACTGGAAGCTGGAGCCTATGAGCTGGGCTGCTATGGCTGGGTCTCCTACTCTCACCATGTAGTGTCAGGTCTCTCCCTTGCCCCGTGTCTCCTCACATGGTCGCTCCAGCAGCAGGGTGGCTGAACTTCTTAAATGGTGCCGAGATATTCCAAAAGCACAATTCATCAGCTGCCTTGATTTCTGATGACTTAGGCCCAGAACTGGCACAGTATCCTTTCTGCTTTGGTCAAACCGCATCCTACAACCAACCTAGATTTAGAGTGGAAGGGACTACACAAGGATGTGAATATTAGGAGCTGCAATTCATAGGGTATATTGGATGTCCCCACTTCTCTCTCAGAATAAAATCCTGAGAACTTCTGTGTACTATCTCCCACACCCTCCAATCTCCACTCCCTCCTCCCTCCTTCCCCCACTTCTCTCTAGCTACTCTGGCCCCCTTCAGCCTGAGAAAGGTGGGGTGGAAGGAAGAATTCCAGGAGGTGGTGGTGGGAGCCTGAGTGAGTCTTGCCAGACACGTAGGAATCCTTTAGGTAGACAAGTAATGGTAAGAGAATCCCAAGACAGGGTAGAACATTTAAGAGCACCGAGGGCTTTGAACATTACCAATCATGTGGTTAGAACATAGAGTAGGTAATGGGGTATTTATTGTAAAAAGTGAGGCTAAAAGAGACAAGGAGAGGCCGGCTGACGGGAAGGATTGTAAGCAGGAAACACTTGATTGGATTTGAATTTTAGAAAGAGCACTCTTTGGCAGTTTGGAAGATGCAATAGAAACTGTGGAGATTTAAAAAATAGAGATACCAATTGGGAGGTTATTACAAACTATCAGATAAGACGTGGTGAGGGGCTCAGCAGGTCTATCTCTAGAGTGTGTGAGTCCCTGGGCAAAATTTTTGGGGGAAGCTTATCTATATAAAAAAATTGATTGAAAGTGTGTTACCAAGTTTTTGAGCCCATAAAATGTGATTAACGGACGGTTTAAGAAATGGGTGGAGTAGAGATTCTCATAATTGTTTTCTATGCAATGAGTGCACGAAAAGATTCTTTGTAGGATCCAGGGCCCTGTCTGTTCCTGTTCAGGTCCAGGAACTATCTCTTCATGCTCTTTCATGTTGGATACGCGGTTCCTGGCTAATTTATGTCTCCCACTGCAAGAAAAAGGTAACAAAGCAGTTATTACTCACAATGTCATGGCTCTTTGTGAGTTATTGGTATAGAAGTAATACAGATCTTTTTGCTCCTGTAACTTGCTAACATCCGTTATTTCATGCTGGTTACATCATCACTCCAGATGTGGCATCATCTATTGTGCTGCCTCTGAACACCCCTTCCGATGCTTCTCTCGGGCGTTGTTACGGTGTGTTATTGAGAATGACAACAAATGCAAGTCTTGCCCAGGGTATGCAGGAAAACGTGAGCCATAATTCGTTTTCTGCTCGTGTGACATTTATTGATCAGAATTTTATATCTTAAATGTAAAATAGCACACATTCCAGCCATGCCTTCTCTTGAACTCTTTAGGCTGTAATCCCTGCATTTCTAGAATGTCATCTCTTTTGGTGTTGATCCCACTGGTGCCTTCCACACCACCACCTGCAAAGAGGATAGGAGAGGAGCCTGTGGGCCTGCTGGGAAGAGCAGGGTCCCACTAGTCAAGCAATGTCCATCCTCTGTCGCGCAGGCCTTTAGAACCACCTGGGAGGGGCGCCTGGGTGGCTCAGTCAGTTAAGCGGCTGCCTTCAGCTCAGGTCATGATCCCAGGGTTCTGGGATGGAGTCCCATGTCTGGTTCCCAGCTCAGTGGGGAGTCTGCTTCTCCCTCTCCCTCTGCCTCTCCTCCTGCTTGTGCTCTCTCTCTCTCCTCTCAAATAATAATAAAAAAAAGAACAACCTGGGAGAGCACAATGCCACCGTATCAATCACAAGGAGAGAAGGACATTGATCTGAGGGCCCGTTGCTATTGCACAGCAATAATTTCAAAAGCCCTCAGAGGAGACAGGCCTGGTCACTCCTAGGAGACTCCCTGGCATGTGACGCATAGCCTAAAAAAGAAACGGGGTGGCTGCCGTGGGTGCCAGAAGCAAGAGGTTGGAGGTAATGGATTCCTGCTACCCCTGCCAATAACCTGAGCTGCTGGGACCAGGGTGGGACTGCGATCGGAGCATAGACATTTGAGAGCCAAAGCACAAACTCACACAGGCAGCTCAAGTCCAAGGAAGGCAATGGACTGTCAGGAGCCGAAAGCCCTGAATTCTTATGTCTGTTGCGAGTGTCACTAACCCCAAATCAGAGCGTCTGCACTCTGTGGGCAACACAGTCTGAAGGATCATGTGAAAGAAATATTGCGCTGCACTGGCCAGTAAGAGCGCTCTGCCTGTTAGGACCTCTTGGACCTGGGGCGCCGCCATGCGACCCCAGAACAATCCCACAGCGGCCAGCTCCAAAGTTCTTTGAGACAATTGGCCAACCCCACACACCAGTAGAGTTTCAGAGAGCTCTCTGAAGAGGAGACACAGGGGCCGGGAACCATGTGGGCTCGTGGCACCAGTCCAGGCACTGGCGGAGACTCAGAAAGCTTGGAGGAAGGCACTCTAACACATACTGCCCCCTTTGTCACAGAGCCTTAGACAGGTGGTCTTCTTGCCCATGTCTAAGGGTGGTGCTTGCAGTTTTAAGGGGCACCAGATTAAAGAGCTGGGGTTCCTTTAAGAGATTCCTAGAAGATGAGAAGGGAGAGGACAATAATAATGATTGCCAAACTCAAAAAAATATTTTTTCAAACAAATCTTCCATGGAATATCAATGTGTAAAACAGATATAAGCTCAGATGTGGTGGATGACGTGGGACATGAGGGCTCAGAATCTAGCTGACGGCCCAAGTTCAGTATCCCCACCCCTGAGACAGCTCTGTCTCCCTGGAGCTATCCATTAATATTTCCCCTGTGGTGACTTCTAATCTGCTTTGAAAGTTTGTTGAAGAACTTAAGCCACTTTTCAAATCTTTTTCAGTTTCCCTTTTCCTCAGGAATCCAATTAAGATCTTTACTAAAGTCTCATTGTTCTCCCCTGCTTGCAACCCTTCCTAAATAAGACCATAAGCAAGGTCAGGGAAGGCAGTTGCTATTTACAGGTAATTTATTATGACTCCAAAAAAAGGAAGGAAACACCAAAAGAAAGTAGTGGACCCAAATCCTTACACCCCAGATGGACTGGAGCAAAACATGCCAGCGAGCATCATGCACCTGTGCTCGTTCTTCGTTCGGGAGGCTGTCCTTGCGATCCCGTTGAAGACTCACTTAGAAATGATTTATTTTTGCTGGAAAGTCATGTAATTATTTCTTCTTCTTCTTCTTCTTCTTCTTCTTCTTCTTCTTCTTCTTCTTCTTCTTCTTCTTCTTCTTCTTCTTCTTCTTCTTCTTCTTCTTCTTCTTCTTCTTCTTCTTCTTCTTCTTCTTCTTCTTCTTCTTCTTCTTCTTCTTCTTCTTCTTCTTCTTCTTCTTCTTCTTCTTCTTCTTCTTCTTCTTCTTCTTCTTCTTCTTCTTCTTCTTCTTCTTCTTCTTCTTCTTCTTCTTCTTTCTTCTTCTTTAAAAAATCCCTTTACCAAATGGCTCCAGGAGCATTTCCCTGTCTTCTGGAGAACAGTAAGGCTATTGTGCCTAAAACTGGAAAGACGAACAGCAAAGGAGGCCGACCTGACTGTCCCGACCCAGAGACAAAGGGGCTGTTTTGAGATTCTTGCCTACCAGCTGACAGTATTTTCATTATTTCTGTGAAGCCGAACACTGGAAACCTTTTAGAGGAGCAGCACTTTGTGTCTTACACCCAGGGCAAGTTAGCTAACAGGGCATATTCTCCCTGTCCCAAAGCTTCCAGAGACTACTGGCTGACAACCTATATAACAGTGACTTCACTCAAGACACAGAGACAAAACCCAAACTGGTTGTAATGATGTTAGATCAAAACTGAGCTCTGAAAAAAACATGGAACAACCAAGAGGAATCTATTTCAGTGGCCTGCAAGCAGACGCCTGTTTAAAAATTGAGAGGAAGAATGCAGAGAGTAAGGAAGAACAGAAGCCAGGTCTAGTCCACTGGTAGACGGAGTGAGTTCACACAGGAGGAACTGCCTTTGGATCACTTCTCTTTTCGAGTCCTTGCACAGTGACCCCTGGTGTGTTGAGTCCCGTGTCTTACCGGTTCTTGAAAAGATTCCACTACTGGAGAATTGTGCAGACTTGTTCCTATTATTCTCCCTTCCCTCCCACCACCCCCTGCAAGGCACCTTCAAGTGGGGAGGTGCTCATTATCTACTCATGCATTTCACCATCCATCAGGACACAGCTCAGTCTCACCTCCTCTGAAACCTGCTTGTTCCTTTTACTCAGGATTAAGCTGTTACCACCAGGAGCTTTAAACCTTATCTTTACACAGTGTACCTTGTGCTTTATTGTGCTGTGTATTTTAATGAGATGATCCTCGCAGGCGCGGATTCTGTCTTAGGAATGCTTGATCCCTTAAGAGCATCGGCACAGCACTTGACTTTTCTGGATTTTCTGATCCTTGGACATTAATTTAGAAGGCCACAGGCTTGGTAGATTTCAAAACAGAGACATATGCTTATTGGCCATTTTGATGATCTCTTTTGTGAAGTACCTGTCTATGTCTTTTGCCTACTCTTCTCTTAGGTCACTTGGCTTTTTCTTATTAGTTTATAGGATTCTTTATATATTCCAGATAAGAATTCTGTATGGTTATAAGTATTTCAAATACCTTCTTTTACTCTGTGGCTTTACTTTTCATTCTCTTAATGGTGTCTTTCACTGAAAAGACATTCTTAATTTTACATAGTCCAATTTATCATTTATAGCTAGTGTTCTTTATGTCTTAAGAAATCATTGCCTGGGGTGCCTGGGTGGCTCAGTTGGTTAAGGGTCTGATTCCTGGTTTTGGCTCAAGTCATGGTCTCAGGGTTGTGAGATCGAGCCCCACATCATGCTCCGTGCTCAGTGGGGAGTCTGCTTGAGATTCTCTCCCTCTGCCACTCCCACCACTTGTGCACACACACATGCTCTCTCTCTAAAATAAATAAATAAATCTTTAAAAAGAAAAAAGATGGGGTGCCCGAGTGGCTCACTCAGTTGAACATCCGAGTCAGTTGAACATTCGTGGGATTGGGCCCGCTGGGCAGGGAGTCTGCTTGGGATTCTCTCCCTTTGCCCCTCCCTCTGCTTTCGCGTAACCGATCTCTCTCTCTCTCAAATAAATGGTTAAATCTTTAAAAAATAATGATCAAATTTTAAAGAAAGAAAAAAAAGATAAATCATTGCCTAGCCCAAATTATAAAGATAGTCTTCTAGAAACATTATTTATTTCACATTTAGATAACAATCAAATGTGATCAACTTTTTCTAGACAGACATGTAAATATCCATGGCTTGCAAGTCCACCACTGTTCAGCCTAGTTCTATTTACAAATATGTAATAATGCCTCGTGTAAGTTCTCAAACATTTACCTTTACTATCTTAAAAGAGAATACTAGCCAAGTTGGTACAGTTTCCTACACTATATTTACTTCTCTGGAAGCCCTTTGAACACAAAGCTAGACTAGGAAAGGCAGAAAAGATGTTAAGCCAAAAAAATCTTTGGTGTTCAATAGTGCCAGGTTTAAATCCCAATGCTACTTTTTAGTTGTTTGTGACCTTGGACAAGTTACTTAATTGCTTTCAGCCCTGGTTTTCTGATCTGGAAGATGGGGGTAATAATAGCTAAGATTTGGAATGTTTGCTATGTGCCAATGTTTGACTCTGTGTCAAGTGTTTCAATGCATGAGCTCATGTAAGCCTCAAAGCAACTCTATTAGTTATGTACAGTTAATATCATATCATGTCCTCTTTGCAGATAATAAACAAAGCCACATAGTGCGTCAGTTGGTGGATTCGGGTTTTTAATCTGGGCAGGCTGACCCCGGGGCTCATATATGTAAACACTCCCTATTGAAAAATCAAAAGCCATGTTCTGGACATAAAATGAGATAAACCATGTAGAGTGCTTAACTCAGTGCTTGGACCCTATAAAGAGCTTCATAAATTAGGGTTTGTGAATACAATAGTAATTAAAGAACTAATTTGTATTATCCCCATCCTTAGGCACTTTGAAAGTTAGAGCTACCTACATTCCTTATCCACTTCAGGAAATGACATAAGGAAACCTTTCGAGTTACACATGAGAAAATTATGGATGTCATGTGTTGGTGTGATTGGGGTTAGAAATCCTTACTGACTGCACAACCAGTATCATAATTTCAAAGAATTGCTTAATCTTGCTCACTCCATTCTACCAATTCTTCCTTCCTTCTTCCACACAACCAATATTTATTGAGGGCTTAGTATGTGCAAGACCTGTTCTAGGAGCCAGTGATACAGCAGTAATACAAGAGTCAAATTCTTGGCCCCGTGGAGCTTACCTTCTGGTTGGAGAAGATAGATAATAAATAAATAAATTGGTAACTGTGTAATATTAATAAGTGCTATGAAGAGAAATAATGCATGTTAAAATAATAGAGAGTGAAGAGGCGGGGGCAAAGGAATTCATTTATGGATAGAGAGGTCAGAAAGGCTGCTTTGTTGAGGTGACATTTGAATAGACACCAAAAGAAGTGAGGAGGAGAGTCATGAGGATACTTGGGGGTAGAGGTTTGCAAGTAGAGAGAAAAGTAGTTTTGGGGCCTGAGGTGGGAGTGTATTAGAAATATCCAAGGAATAGCAAGAAGGCCAGTGTGCCTGGAATAGAATGAGCATGGCAATAAATGAGACCAGAGCAGTACGTGGGGTCAGATCATAGAAGGCTTTAGACCTTGGTAAGGGAGGGTATTAGTGAAAGGTAGTTTTACATAATGATTAAGAATATAGTTTCTGTCGGCAAATTCTCCAAGTTCAAAGGCTAATTTTCTTATTTATGTGACCTTGAGCATTATGGTACCTCTTTGTGCCTCATGTGTACAATGGGTACACTTTCTACCTTATCTGTACAGTTTCCTCATCTGTAAAATAGTATTAATAATATCAAATTAGGCCTGAGCAAATTCCAGATTTTTTTTTTTTTTTTTTTTTTTTGGCTTCCAGGCAAAATGCTAAAATTAAAGCATTTTTCTTTTGGAGTTGTGATTCATGGAAGGTAGTAAGATTTCACTTGTATAAATACCCAAATTGGATTTTTTTAAACATTTATTTATTTATTTGACAGAAAGAGAGTGAGTGGAGGGAGGGGCAGAGGGAGAGGGAATGAGAGAATCCGAAGAAGACTCCCCACCGAGCACTGAGCCTGATGTGGGGCTCAGTCTCACAACCCTGAGATCATGACCTGAGCTGAAACCAAGAGTCTGACACTTAACCGACTGAACTACCCAGGTACCCCAGATTTTTTATTAATTGTATAGTGGGTGGTATTTCAGAATTCTGTCGTGACACAATTGACAAAAGAGTATCAGTGATAGTATTTCACTAATCAGTGATGGTATTGATCAATAAGAGTACTAATAACTAATTACAATGGCTAATCAGTGATAGTATTTCAATCAGCAAAGGACTCTCATGTTACCAGTGAGTTTCCAATGAGACTTAAAGATGGGTCTGGATCTGAACACAGACCACATATCAGACCACATATCAGAATGAATTTCTTCCTGACTAATTTGGAGCATTTTGTCAGGATGGCTCAAGTACAATGAATGAAGAGAAATCTAGGCCATAAGGATATAGCCTATAAAGGAAAACAGGCCTTGATGGAATCACATCAGTGTTAGTGTTCTAATTATGCAGTATAATTAGATTTCAAGTCTAGACTCTTCTGAAAACAACACAAGCAGACAAGTACATTAGGCCAAGATTTTAATTCAGAGGGTAGAATGAGAATACATATTTTGCAGGGTTGTTCTTTCTTATGAAAGGGCGACCTCTATACAGTCTGTTTTTCAGGTTGATATACATTTGGCAGTGCCAGCATCTTCAGTGGCTTTGATTTGCTTCCCAAAGTGGAGAAAGAAATACAAGTGAAGAGAAAATTGGGGTTTACTTGGATTCCTTGTTTCCAAATGGAGCATATTCTGCATTTATGTCTCTAAACTGCCTTAGTTTGCCATTAGCCAAAGACTGAAGAGATCATTTTTTTCTCCAGGGTGGTAAGTAAGCAAATGGTTTGAACAGCACCCTCTGTGCTACATTCTGAGGTAAGGGATGGTTGCCAGTGTAAGAAGTCTTGCTCCATTTTTCTTTATTTAACCATCCTTTGTTAAACATCCATGAGAATCTCAGAGTTCCACCCTCCCTGGTTTCTTTGCTCTTTCCTCAACAACATGTTCAAGGGCAGGAAGAGTCCCTGTGACAGGTTTCTGGTGAGTACAATGTTATTGGAAGTGTTTAAATTAATCTGTTTTGGGGAAAGCATCTGCTGACACTGACTGTGGGTACTTTTCATCCCAAAGGGCCAGTTAAGATGAGCCTAGAAGTTAAGTCTACAGAACAATGGGTCAAAGAATAAAAATCAGAGATGCTCTTGCCTAGGAGGTACACAGCAACTCCCACACCCCCCATAGACCCTCATTTCACTCCCAGCAGGGAAGAGTGTGGCCATACTGGAGGCTCTGGATGCCTTTTCCTTGGTAGGGCCAAAACCTAAAACAAAAGGCCTAAGAGCTCAGGCTAGTCTGGGTAAAATACATTCGCCAAGTTGCATGTGGTCTACACTAGGTCTCAAGAGTATGTGCTTGGGCTTGGGCCAGAGCCCAGCTAAATATAACGTGCTTCATTGCCAGTGTCATTTTCTGTCTATGTATTTCACTCTAGAACAGAATTCAGGTGCACAGGGTTCCTTGGCATCAATCCCGCCATTGCCCTATATTTCTAACAGGTGGTATAAATTTGGTGGGCCAAGAAAGCATTTTCACTGGCAAGCAGAGCATCTGGTGAATAGAGGTCCTCAGAGAGTGAGGGAAGCTTTTATAGTATTTGGTATTAGCAGAAAAAGGGATTCCTTTTGGATGCCAACTTGTCCAGGACTTAAAATGCCAGGCCAACAAAGAGCTGTGAGAGCCAAGACCAGTGGATCGGTCAGTCTGCTTGCTGGATCTGGAGGCTCTGACTGGCACCGCTCTGGAAGCTCAGTGAAGGAAGCCAAGCTAGGAGGATGAGCTCACCATTGCCTTATTAATGTCCCATGTGTAATAAAAGGGGTGGCAGGGAGAGTTCTCTTTCCAGAGAACACTATGTCTTATTGCTTAGTCAAATAAGGACAAGTACATTTCAAAATGTGTGACCTTTCAGCAGGAGGCAGACACAGGTCCACAATCCTTTCTCTGCAAATATAAAAATCCCCAAAGCTCTGAGAAACAGAAGGCTTTTTGTAAGTGCAGGGACAAAGCTCATTTGGGGGTCAAAACCAGTTCTGACCGTTACTTGCGTCTCAGAGCGCCTACCCATCACTATCACATCTGCTGTGTGCATTTTTGTTAGTTTGCAATTTGGGTTTAATTTCACTCTTGAAAATATCTAGATGGCAGATTTTTATTAGGGGTCACACAGAACTTTTTTTTTTTTTTAAAGATTTTATTTATTTATTTGAGAGAGAATGAGAGATAGAGAGCACGAGAGGGAAGAGGGTCAGAGGGAGAAGCAGACTCCCTGCTGAGCAGGGAGCCCGATGCGGGACTCGATCGCGGGACTCCAGGATCATGACCTGAGCCGAAGGCAGTCGCTTAACCAACTGAGCCACCCAGGCGCCCCACACAGAACTTTCACCACTATTTTCCTAGAGCTCTGGACATTTCTCTTCTTATTTATTATAGGATTGATCTATGCAATGTCAGCTCTGTAAAAATACAGGCCACATACATCTGCTCTGTGTTACAGAACTCTCTGATTTAGGGGTCAGGAGAACAGCCACAGAGCTTGTTGAGAACTGCCTGGAAGGGTCTCTGCCATGACTTCAAAGCTCGGTTGAGTTACTTCCTGTAGCACAGCATCAATTATCTAGCCCAGCGTCACTTATTACCTATCCTAGGGTTTGCTGTTATGTCCTTCATACCCATTAGTGAATATTATGTGAGATTTTAAGCTGGATTAAATAGAAGGGGCTGTAGTAAGGCAATGCATATTGGAATTAACTTCACTGGTTTCTTTTTACTTAATGGGGTAACTAGAAACTTTGAAATTATATATGTGGCTTGTACTTCTATACTTTTATTTGACAGACTGCCTTAGAGAGTTCTAGTTACTTTTTAAAATGAGACATATATGTACATTTAAAGAACACTTAAATTTGAGGGGTTACTAACACCCTCCATGCTTTCCCCTCAGCCTCAAGGCCTCTCAGGAAGCAGCTTAAATGGCCTCTTCATTTACTAATGACAAAAACCTCAAATGTTTGGAGGATTAAGAAGGGAGTCAGAGAAAAAGAGATGGTCTCTGCCGGCAATGTCCTTGTCATATGCTGTGAAGTGAGTTGGCCAAACGGTACTTCCCATTTGACATGTGAAAGGGAAGAAAACAAGCCAGTGTTTAATCCTGATGTTGTAGTCCAACCTCTAATCTCTATCCTGCCTCTGTTTTCCAGGAGAGTGTGAGGCTCTGGGTTGGGAAGTTGAGCGGCCTTCAGCATTACTAGGATAGGGTGCGGGGAAGCTGGCCCCTCAGAAAAAAAACAGGTAAAGACAAAAAACAAAAACAAAAACAGAGAGTAAGCATTTGTTTATACTCAATGGTCCGCATTCATGGGAACCAGTAATCTCAGTCTGAGACCGTGGGATCCAGGGAAAGTCAAGGCAGTAAGAAGGAAATTCTAGAAGCCCCCGTCCACAGGGGACAGGGAGTAAATAGCTGAGTGCAGCAGTCTTCCAATGGATGTTGAACAGGCTGCTCTCCAATGGGTCTTATCCCTGGAGGCAAAATGGCAACACCAACGTTACCTTTCTTGAATCAAAGAGTCTTCAGTTTTCTTTCTTGCTGTTCACAAAATTGTCATTTTGCCATTACAAAGTTGAATGATGGGGACACCTGGGTGGCTCAGTCAGACTCTTAGTTTCAGCTCAGGTCATGATCTCAGGGGTGTGGGATCAAGACCCGGGTGGGCTCTGCACTCAGCACACGGTCTGCTTGAGATTCTCTCTCTCTTTCCCTCTGCCCCTCCCCCCCACACCCACTTTTGCTCTCTCTCTCTAAAAAAAAGAAAGAAAAAGAAGAAGTGGAATGATGTGTGAAGTGGAAACTACAGAAACTCCCCATGTCCTCCCACAGATAATATATGGATAGCAACATCTACAAATGTGTCACTCGTTTATTTCTACAGGTGCAATGTTCTGAGTATTATTACTAACTGCCTTACACATAATGTCTTGGAACATTTTAGGGGAGGTGGAAATTTTTTAAATATCTTGCTTTGAATATGGTACTACAGAAATATCTGTACTTTACAACTGATTTTTCTAAGAACCATATAAATATGGAATCAGAAATTAGAAAATTTCTAGAATATTTTAACGTATTGAAGGTATCATTGAAAGTTAAGGTATTAAGATTTTAAGATGCTCTTACTATCTTGGTATCTGATTTACTCTCTCTTTCCATGGTTTCTTTGTTACTTTAAGGTAAGATCATTGTGTAGTTTTTTCCTAACACCAAATACATCATTCCAACACCAAGCAAATTTCTAATTCTCTGACAGCAAGCGGGTGTACACCAATCCAATTAAATTCTGACACCAAGTACCCAGAGTTAGCATAGACTCCACAGGTTAAGCGCTCAGTCCCACAAGGCTGCCCCCACTTCAGACTCAGCTGCAAAGGGTCCCCAGCCTACTCACACTTTTACCTGGCTGACTACTAATTCAGGGGTTCCCACAATCCCCTTTCAGATTCAAGAATTCACAAGAATGTCTACAGAGCTCAGGGAAGGGATTTATTTACTATTGTTAATTATAAAGGACATAACTCAGGAACAACTAAATGGACGAGATACACAGGGCAAGTATGGGGAGGAGGGTGGTACACTCTCCTGGCATTCTGCCCTCCCAACACCTGGATGTGGTCACCAACCAGGAAACTCTCTGAACCCAATCATTTTGGGGTTTTTTGGAGGTTTCATTATGTAGGCATGATTGATTAAATCAATAGCCATTGGTGATTGATTTCAGTCTCTAGCCCCTTTCCCTCCCTGGAGGTAGAGGTGGAGGTGGGGCTAAAAGTTCCAACCTTTTAATCACACAGCTGGTTTTCATGGCAACCAGCCTCCATGCTGAAGCAATCTAGATCTAGGGCCCCTCCATGAGTCACCTTATTAGCATAAAAAAAGAGTAAATTTTAAGAATTTTAGAAGCTCTGGGGGCAGCTGGGTGTCTCAGTCAGTTGAGTGTCTGACTCTTGATTTTGGCTCAGGTCATCAGGGTCGTGAAATCGAGCTTTGTGTCAGGCTCTGTGCTGAGCATGAGGTCCTTGAGATTCTCTCTCTTCCTCTCGCTCTGCCCTCACCCCCCTGACAGATGCTCTCTCTCTTTTTCAAAATAATAATAATAATAATAATAATAATAATTTTAGAGTTCTGTGCCAGGAATGAGGGACAAAGATCACATATTTATTTTTTTATTATGTCCCCAAAATGATCATGATAACTAATATCAATCATTGCCATTTGAGGATGTCACACAGTGATCTGGGTGTATGCAAGTATTTGCTCATTGCTGTGTGGTAGGGGCTGACGGGTGAAAGTGGAGAGAATGTGTAATCCTCAGAGATTCTCTTGTAGTAGCTAGACAGGAGAAGGGAGGCATAGGAATCAGCATTTTTAATAAATACTCTAGGTGATTCTAAGTCAGGTGGTCCACAGATTACTCCTTGGAGAGACAAAATATACTCTTTGTTTTTTCATTAAAGATTTTTTAAAAATTTATTTATTTGACAGAGAGAGAGAGAGAGCACAAATAGGCAGAGCGTCAGGCAGAGGGAGAGGGAGAAGCAGGCTCTTTGCTGAGCAGGGAGCCCAATGCGGGAGTTGATCCCAGGGTGATCATGACCTGAGCTGAAGGCAAATGCTTAACCGACTGAGCCACCCAAGTGCCAGAGACAAAATATACTCTTAAAGCAATTTTGACACCGTCCTACTTTGTTTAGCCCAAAACTGCAATAAGATCAAATGGTATGTTTTTATTCAGATTGAGAAATATCTAATTCATATTCTTTAAAACATTTTTTTAAGATTTTATTTATTTATTGGACAGAGAGTGAGTGAGAGAGAGAGAGAGAGAGTGAGTGAGCACAAGCAGGGGGAGCAGCGGAGGGAGAGGGAGAAGCAGACTTCCTGCCAAGCAGAGAGCCCGATGGAGGGCTCGATCCCAGGATCCTGGGATCGTGACCTGAGCTGAGGGCAGATGCTTGACTGACTGAGCCACCCAGGTGCCCTAATTCATATTCTCTAAAGCTAATATAGCTAATGTTTTCAAAGATTTTATTCTAATGCTAATTTCATGTCATAGAACTCAAGAGGCACTCAGGCCAATTTGGTTTCTGAAAGGGAAAGCAAAGAAGTACTTGAAAATCTCTAGTGTCCCCATAGACTTCATCAAGAGTTACACCTTAGCAATAAATCTAAAATTTGAAAGCAGAGCCTCTCAGCCTCATCACTACTGACATTTGGGACCAGAGAATTCTTTCTGGGGATCTCTCCTGTGCATGATAGAATGTTTAGCAGCATCTCTGGCCTCTATTCACGAGATGCCAGGAGCGTGCACCCCTTTCCTGCCTCCAGTTGTGACAATCTGTAATATCTCCAGACATTGTTCCATGTTCTCTGGGAAGCAGAATCTACTCCAGTTGAGAACCACTGCTTTAAAGGAAATCAGTAAAGCCTCCTGTGATTACCTCCCCTCATCATGCTTCTCCCCTTTGGTTAAAATGTTTTATGTTATGGGGGGACTATGCAAATAAGAGAGCTAGTTAAAGGCAACAATGAGCTCAAGGTCAATAAGAACAAACCAATGGATCTTCTTCTGGCCCACCAGGTGCCTTCTGGAACTCAAGTACGAGTCCCTAGTGGGATGGGATGGCATCAGAGAACTTTGTGCCTGTACTTTCCTCCCAGCATTTAATGTGATCCTGAAATGTAGACCGAATCATTCTCGCCCATTTTTGTCACAACTAAAAGTTCCCAAATTAGACCATTAAAAGCATTACTTTGTCCACAGGAACATTTCCAGGAGCAGTTCTTAGGTGTTGGGTGTGTGCTTCTACGTAGGCCTGTCACTATTACCGTCAGAAGTAGGACCTGGGATTTCTGGGCCTCAGGGGATCCAAGATTCGAGAAATGACAGTGCAGGAAATGTTGCCCACATTACTAATAGTTTGCCTCAGGTTGTTGAGACTGGTCCAGGCAATTCCATCCTTGCAGGATACATCCAGGTGGCCAGGCCTTGTGGAGAGACGTCAAGTGATCACTGATCTCCCCATAGATTCAGGACCTTTATGTGTAGCAAGGAAGAAGAAAACAGAGATAAAATCTTCTCCTTATCTTTGCTATCCAGAAAATGAAGTATGTCTTCTTAGAGTCTGTTTGGATGATTCAGTTTCCACAGGATGATTCAATTTTGACAGGATGATTCAACTGTGGAAACCATTTTTAGGTTTTTAATATGAAATGAAAAGGAGCTTTCTGAAATTGTCCTCGTAAGGGGCCTCTTGCATGACTGGGCCTGGGCATGTGTAGTTGGACTCACTGGTCTGTGATGGGTCCAAGAATGAGGGCTATCAGAAAGACTTCTTTCCCTAAACCCACTCCCCCAGTCATCCGACTCTTGTCTGAAACTAGGAAAGCATTCAGGTGAATGAAGTTACAGCCCTTTAAGAAATTCAAATATCCCTGGGCAGAGTAACAGTTAAGTTGACATCAATCATTCACACTTCAGTGTGAATTAGTTTACTATCTGGCACAAAAATGAGGAATTTGTATAGACATTGAGAATTTGAGGGACATTTTTGAAGGAGCTGGGAAGGGAGGGATTGTTTGCGACATGCTATTTTAACATTGATCATCTAGAATGAAGAGTCTGAAGCAAAAATTAAGTGCTAACAATTTCCTCTTTTTATTTAATGCTTTATTACCATTGCTGTTTCAAACTATCAAATAACACATGAAATCAAACAATACAGAAGCATATAAAATAAAAATGTAGTTTCCTCCTCCCCTGTCCAGTTCCACTAACATGTGAATCAGTAGTAACACTTTGTTTATTAGGTATCTATTCATTGAGTTTATTGGGTATGTTTTTCCATGTTTATACAAACTCACATATGCATGTGTAGTATATAGAGTTTTAAAAATTTTTTGTCTTTTGTCTTTTTATTTTTTACAAAAATGAGATTATTCTATATGCCTAATAATTTATCGTGGACATCTTTCAAAGTTAATGCCTTTCTCTCATTCTTTATAAGAGTTGCATATATTCTATGATATAGATATTCCATTATTTATTCAACAATTTTTCCATTTGCAGCTTTGCCTTTTATTTCCAGTTATTTCCTGTTAAAGGCAATGCTTCATAATGTGGGAATCAATCAATAAATTGTGATGTAGTCATCTAATGGAATATCATGGTCAAAAGGAATGGACCAGATGTAATACCATGTTTAAATCTTGGTGGGAATGCAAGCTGGTGCAGCCACTCTGAAAATAGAGCTACCATATGACCCAGCAATTGCACTACTTGGTATTTACCCCAAAGATACAAATGTAGTGATCCCAAGGGGTATGTGCACCCCGATGTTTATAGCAGCAATGTCCACAATAGCCAAGAACCAAGATGTCCATCAACAGATGAATGGATAAAGAAGATGTGGTGTATATACACAATGGAATATTATGCAGCCATCAAAAGGAATGAGATCTTGCCATTTGCAACGATGTGGATGGAACTGAAGGCTATTATGCTGAGCAAAGTAAGTCAATCAGAGAAAGACATGTATCATATGATCTCACTGATATGAGGAATTCTTAATCTCAGGAAACAAACTGAGGGTTGCTGGAGTGGTGGGGGGGTGGGAGGGATGGGGTGGCTGGGTGATGGACACTGGGGAGGGTATGTGCTATGGTGAGTGCTGTGAATTGTGCAAGACTGTTGAATCACAGACCTGTACCCCTGAAACAAATAATACATTATATGTTTAAAAAAAAAAAAGAAGAAGATAGTAGGAATGGAAAAATGAAGGGGGGGAAACCAGAGGGGGAGACAAACCATGAGAGACTATGGACTCTGAGAAACAAACTGAGGGTTCTAGACGGGAGGGGTCTGGGGGGATGGGTTAGCCTGGTGATGGATAATTAAAGAGGGCATGTATTGAATGGAGAGCACTGGGGGTTATATGCAAACAATGAATCATGGAACACTACATCAAAAACTAATGATGTAATGTATGGTGATTAACATAACATAATAAAAATAAATAAATAAATAAATAAATTTCCCACATTAAAAAAAAAAAAGAGGCAGAGCTGAGATGTGGAAAGAAACTGTTTGAGTCCTTAAATTCAGCTCTGTCTGAAACTATAACTGGATGGTTCTGTTAAAAAAAAAAATCTTAAGTGAAAAAAATGCAGAATAAAATTACCTATTACATAAAATGTTAATCATATAAAATAAAACCATATATTGATTATGGAAATGTATAGATGTAATAAAACTTTTTACAGAAGAAAAGTATTTCAAAAAATATCCAGTAGATATATCTGCATGTGTTGTTGCTTTTACTTCTGTAAGACAAATATTTAGGGCATGCCACCCAGGATAAAGACAGTGAATTTCTGTTCCTTTTTCATATGACATGGTTTAGGGTGAATTCACTATTCTGTTTACCAGTTTTAAATATGTTTCAGCTTGTCTAATTATGTAAATCCTATTTGGAGAAGTAGAGACATAGGAAAAATAATAATAATATAAAATTCTTCTTCAAGTGTTTCACTTGAACTAAACACAAAATTCCTAGGGGAGTTTACACAGGACATATTTAAGCTGACAATTCACTCTCTTTGTTCTCAAGCCTATATCCAGGGATAGCAAAGAATTGTGTTCACTCTTGAGGGCATCTATCTTAATAGTTTGATCCTGACTCTTGAAATAATAAATATTCTAAAAGGGATCTGAGAAAATATTTTCTTAATGGTACAAATACAAAGCTTGAACAATTTGTCTACCCCAAAGAGATACAGAATAAAACAATGAGGACTAAGCAAGTCTGTACCCTTGAATTTCAGGTTCAAGGGCTTATTCAATTTTTATATGGTATAGATATCAAGGATGAAATGTGGGATGCAGGAGACCGTGAGTATACAGACACATGATCCAGCCCTGCCTCCATGTCCGACACTGTTCCTTTGGAGGTGTTGTTCTATCTGTGTGTCGATGTGCTTCAGCAGCCCAGCAGGTCCAGGGTTGGTGGCCTGGCATGTGGTCACTCTGGGAAAGAGCCTCAGGTGCATTTTGCAGCTCTGGCACCTGCCCTGATTTAGGCCCTCCATCCACCTGCAACTGCAGGAAGCCTGTCTCCTGGTGCTCTTGAGTGGCGGTGCTCTTCTGCTCTCCCGCATCCTTTGCCAGGCAATTTGGCAAGGGCAACCAAGGGGAAGTAAAACTGTCCTTCAGCAAAGTGGAGCAGAGGAGCTCTCTTTCTCTCCTTTCTCTCTTTCTCTCCTCTTTCTTTTTCTTTTTCTTTCTTTCTTTCTTTCTTTCTTTCTTTCTTTCTTTCTTTCTTTCTTTCTTTCTTTCTTTCTTTCTTTCTCTCTCTCTCTTTCTTTCTTTCTTTTTCTTTCTTTCTTTTTCTTTCTCTCCCCTTTCTTTCTTTCTCTCCTTCTTTCTTCCTTTCCTTTCCTTTCCTTTCCTTTCCTTTCCTTTCCTTTCCTTTCCTTTCCTTTCCTTTCCTTTCTTTTCCTTCTTCCTACTGAGATAGAGTTGACATATAATGTTGCATAAGTTTAATGTGTACAACCCATTGATTTGCTATATTTATATATTGTAATATGATTACCACTGTAGCTTAGCTAACACCTCCATGGTCACATAATTAACATAGTGTGTTATGATCAAGATATTTAAGATCTAGTTTCTTAGCAACTTTGAAGCACATAATATAGTATTGTTGACTATAATCTCAATGCTGTGCATTAGATCTCCAGAACTTATTAATCTTCTAGGTGCCAGTTTGTATACCATTAAACAACATCTCCCTACTTACTCAAGCATCTGATAGCCACCATTCTACTCTGTTTCTATGAGTTCTGCTTTTTTTAGGTTCTACATACAAGTGGTATCATACAGCATTTGTCTTTCTCTCTCTGACTTATCTCACTTAGCATAATGCCCTCAACTTTCATCCATGTCGTTGAAAATGGCAGGATTTCCTTCTTTCTCGTAGTCCAATAATATTTCATTGTATGTATATATACCACATCTTCTTTATCCATTCATACATTCACAGACTCTTAGATTGTTTCCATATCTTGGCTATTGTGAATAATGCTGCAATAAACATTGGAGTGCGATATCCTGTTTTCATTTCCTTTGGATATGTACTTAGAAATGGGATCGCTTGATCATATGGTAGTTCTATCTTTAATTTTTTGAGGAACCCCCATATTGTTTTCCATAGTGGCTGAACGAATTTATATTCACAACAACAGTACTTAAGAGTTCCCTTTTCTTCATATCTTTGTTATTTCTTGTTTTCTTTCTTTTGAAGATTTTATTTGTTTGTCAGAGAAAGAGAAAGAAAGAGAGCACAAGCAGGGGGAGCGGCAGGCAGAGGGAGAAGCAGGCTCCCTACTAAGCAAGGAGACCAATGCAAGTCTTGATCCCAGGATCCTGGGATCATGACCTGAGCCGAAGGCAGACACTTAACCAACTGAGCCACCCAGGCGTCCCTACTTCTTGTCTTCTTGATAATAACATTCTAACAGATGTGAGGTGAGATCTCATACATAACTGTATGTATTCCTAACCCAGCATTGTGACAGAACACACACAGATCAGCCTCAGCTACTAGATTATTAGCTTCTAGAATTCAGAGACTTATTTTTATTTAGATTCTTTTTATTTTTAACTCCCAGTACAGTGCCTTGCACATACTAGACACTCAACAAATGTTTGTCAAATACTTGTTAAATGAAAGAAATGGAGCAAGGAAAGAACCCAACATATACTGAGCTCCTGCCGCATACCAGGCTCTGGACTAAATGCTTTACAAGTTATTGCATTATTTGGTATTTGTTAGTGTTCTGTATGCTGGATAGCTCCAGGAATTGCACTAGGACTAGTGGAGATAATAGGAAGATACATTTCTGTTCATTATCAAGAAGTTTGTAATGTTCAGAGATGACTAACTATGGAGTGGGCTGTCTTGGGGAGGGTGAGTTCCCTGTGACTCCACATAGACTGAAGATGGTACATAGGGACTCGAGCATCAAGTGGGATGGGGCTTGTCAACCAGACCAGGGCCCTCACTCAGATGCCCACGGGGGCCAGGCAAGGAGCATAAATGAGAGAAGAGGCCAAGTGTAAGAAGTACTTCACTTCTCCCTTAACTCCATGTAAAAAAGTTGCAGCAACATGATAAACAGTGGCTGACTCTCAGCCTCTAAATTGGAGATATAATAGGGAGTAATGGGGTCTGGGTATATTCTTTCTAAAGAGCACAATTATTATTCAGTACTGATAGTGTTCATGAAGGAACATGGGTCCTGTTTTAAGAAATCTTTCTATTTTTAAAGAGAAGCCAGGAACTCTACTTTTTATAGAAAAGCTTCTAATTCTTAAATGTGCTATCAAATTCCACTGGGGGAGAAAACCCCACTATGGGCCACATAACACATATGTACATTTGGCCCATGGTCAATTTATTATCTCTGCAACTAATAATGTTTAAGGTAACTTTAAACCTGAGATTCTTGGAATATTTCCTTTATAGAATGGTTTAATCCAGTGGTGGGTTGTAACTGATAAATCCTGACATGGACTGACAGTGTCCTAGGTTTGCAAACTTTCTAAATTTAACTTTTATGCAAGGGGATTGATTGGTGTTGGCTCTATTTTATTTCACTGCTTTTTTTGTCATTATCATCATTGCATCAGAGGCTTATCTGATTATTTTATGTAACTTCATCAACCACAGTGTTGATTGATAGCACAGGGACAGAGAAAGCCAGGTAATCTTATTATGACTTTCTGGCACAGGGCTCAGCTCTCAGGGGGCACGGACCGACTACGATGAATTAAAACCTTGTCCAAGTTGATGCACACATCAGTAGGCATATTTTGACGCTTCCAGTTTTGAGTGATCTTTCCAGTGTTCTCTTAGCAATTAGAAAAACCCCATTTCTACTGAAGCTCTTTTGACCAGAAGGTCAAAAAGGACTTCGAATAGAAGCTTTTATCCTCTGTATCTTTATCTTTCTATAAAAGTGACATCTTCCCTTCTTAATTTGGGTTGATAGAAGCTGTTTCCTATTATCTGGAATTCAGGAAAAATGGTGCAGGAACCACTCCTGTCTTCTCAAGAGAGGATATATAATATCCTAGAAAGTTGTAATTGTTGATTTCTAGAATGATCAGGATCAACTCTGCTTTAGGCTATAGAAGAAGCCCAAGTGCAGCCCTTTCCTTTCCTTTCTTTCTTGAGTTAGCCTGTTTGCTTGTTTATTTGTTTTGCCACTGGAACGATCCTATTTGCCACCCCTACAATTTTGGTGTGGTCCTAAAGTAATGGTGCCTAGGAGGCTATTTGGCCAACTTGTAGGGTTGTAAGACTTAAAGAGTTGCCTTCTTTAGAAAAAGGAGACCCTGGAGTCCCATGTGGTGTATCCTCTTCACCAGGAAACAGGATTAAGGATAAGCCTGTGGTAAGGAACATGATGTGGGAAACAAAGGCAGAAGAAAAATTATTGAATTTCCTTACTACCTATAGCCCATTGACAAGTCCTTGAAACAGGCAGAGTGACATTCCTCTAGGGACTCAACTGCCTCAATGTTAATACTTTGCTAGGGGCAGAAGGCAATCCTAGCCTGACTGCGCCCCGCCCCCCAGGATCCTGTAAGTCTACTTTAACATATTTTTTTTGGAAACTTCCTTTATCTCTAAACGGCCCCCCAAGATCCATGTTGGCAATCACCCCCAAGCATATGGCACACCGATATACATCTGAAGGGTCTCATGACTAAGGTTTTATTAGATGGTAATAAATGACCTTTTCTCAACAATAACTAGCCCCCTCAAGGTCCTGGAAACCTTGCTTCCAAAATTCCTTAGAGACTTAGGCTCTCCCTAACCTCCTCCCAACTTGAAAGCCTATAATGGGCCATTCCTCATGACCCCGGCGCAGCTCTTCCTGCCCACGGGTCCTGTCCCCATGCTTTAATAAAATCACTTTTTTGCACCAAACATGTCTCAAGAATTCTTTCTTGGCGGTCAGCTTCGAACCCTAATACCTAATAATGTCTTTCCTACATCAGAACAGAGAGAATTTTCCTGGGGCATGCCTACTATCTATCTTTCCTAACATAACATGACATGAGCAGTGTTGGGAGAAAATCCTCCAACAGGCTCTAGGTTTCAGGTATTACAAGTTGGGTTCTGACTTCGAGATTCTGACAGCCCCAACTTCCCTTTTGCTTCCCCCAGCCTTAGGATGGTGGCTGTTTCCTGCATTCGCTGTGTCACCTTGCTGTGCCTCCTTTTGCCCTTTGGTCCCTCCAACAACTTGTGTAACCAGTTTCTCATATGAACTTGTCTGTTGTTGCAATTTCTGTCTTCCTGACTGGACCCTGACAGATACAACTTGCTTTAACATAAATTCTTTACTTATATTGCCATTGGAGAATTATGTTGTCGGTAAATATTAGGGGTCCTTAAGATGGCCAATTTGACTTTTCTAAAAACCTTGCTTGAGGCGAGAATTCGGATGGAGGAAAGCAGTTAAAATCATGAGCAAGTGTGGATTTTGAGATAACTTACTATCCCATTTCCTTTTTGTCATTGTGTGTCAGGTGTTTGTTGGAAACGACATTTAGGGTGGTTTATTCTTTTTAAGCTCACTCAATTTCTAACTTTAATGGGCAAATTCAGTCCATTCATAATTAGTGTAAGAACAGGTATACTTGATTTTAATTCTTTCATTTTACTCTGATTTTTAAAAATGAACTTTACAGTCGTTTCCTTTTTTCTTTCCCCTGTTTTTCCTGGTTTGGTCATCCTAACTTTTATCGCCGTGTCCCTGAATAATCAAAAGTTAACTATATGACTATAGAAAAGTGGTTTGTATGTTTTTAATTTGAAAAAAAAAAAAACAGAGGTTTAAAATGACCTTTTTCTAATGGTCATGCTCTCATCCACATGGTTTTGCCAGGGAATCTTAGGGAAACGCGGTCAGCAGCAGAGATTCAGATGTCATCCTGAGTGCTTTCGACTCCACAATGGTGAGATTGCTTTGGCGCCCCGCTATGTATTTCCACAGAGACACACTTTCTCTAAAATGTAAAGAAAAGCAAATCAAAAGAGAAAACCTTGAAATAAAAAAAGTTCTGCCATGAAAACAGCTTTAGTAACCAAATTGATGTGAAAGTTGGAGCATGCCTTTCTGCTCTGACAAGCTTTGCTATGCTTTTCCTCTCTTAGGAAAGTGCTGCTTATACTGGCAAACTCCTGTTCATCCTCTGAGATGCATCCCAAGGGTCTTTTCAGTAAGTTTTTCCCTAACCGTCCTCTCCAGACTTGCTTCCTTCTCTGTGCCCCGCCACGACTTATGCATGCCTCCCTTACAGCCCTTATGACACTGTTTTGTAATTATTTTCCTCTGCCTTAGTCTATGTGCTGTTTGAGGGCAGAAACTTTCATTCATCTTCCTATCTCCAGTACTTACTGCCAGTACTTAATAAACGCTTGTTGAGTAAATGATTAATTGTTTTGCCAATAGTAGTAGTTTATTTACAGCAACACATTTCTGGCATCTCTTTTGTTTTTGCCTTTTTCCTAAAGCGACGGGAAAAAAATTTTTTTCACAGTTAATGTTTCCTCTAAGGAACACAAATAGTATCCTCACTACTCCTATTGTGTTCCCCTAATATTTTGAGAATTTGGGTTGAGGCCGTCTGCACCCATGTGTCTCTCTGCTCCTCAAAGATTCTTTGGCAGATTCCTGTGTGTGTGTATTGATGACTAACCATCTGAAGTCAATTTTCAACCTTCTTGCTCATGGGCAAACACTGCCAACTAGCCTGACTGGTAGGCCTACTAGCTAAAATCATTTCCAATAAGACTTCCTTAGGACTTATCCAGTTTTGGGTAATTTGGAGCTTTCTTTTGGAGATGCTCAAATGAACCCCTATTCTTTAACTTAAAATGATCTTTTTAATCTCCTTTTCCCCAGATTAAAGCCTTTATTTAGCATGACAGCAACTGAATTCCCCAACTCTGCCAGACATTCAACTTGATTATAAGTTCAGTCAGTACCTAAAATCAATGTAAAGAAAGTAAAGTCAGAAGGTTTGAAATATAAATCCATTAAGGCCTGACATTTTCTCAAAATTTTAGTGAATAAGCACACAGTCACTCTCTGCTCCAGTTATAAAAATAACACTATGAGTTTAAACTAAAATAAGTAACTTGGGCCTCCTTTATAAGAAATGCATCATTTTAAAAAATTGCAGAGAGACCATTGGGAAGCAATTTCCACAAATGCAAGGACTCCTCATTTAGAGTGAATACAGTCTACACACTAGAGTGAATACAGTGAATATCACCACCAAACTGGCTCAAACACAAGGGCTAACAGAACCGTTGTCATGGAGTCCATTTGAAAGGGATTGTTGGCAAGACAAATTCCTCCTGAGGGTTTCCAATCTCAAGTATTCATGGAGGCTGGAGACCGAAGGGGGATCCTATGAGATCCATGGCAGAGTAGAGAGGTTCATGGACTCCTCCAGGAAATGAAAAAAACAAAACAAAACAAAACAAAACCCTAGAGGCCTCTTGCTTACGTCCACTGACAGGCTGAAACCGTAAATGACCTGTACAACCTGCAGATGTATACTCTCTTAGTAGACAGAAGAGTTTGGATGGGTTGAGTCACATTATTTCCCTCTCCTTCTGGGCTTTCAGACTGCCTTTTCCAGCTCTCCTACAAGTCTGACATGGCCACATGCCTGAGTTCTGTAAATGGGAAATTCCCACTAGACACTGACCAGGTGGCCTACAATTCAACTCAGTTCTGACACTACTTATCTAGAAAATAGCCTCAGATCCCACAGATTAAGGACTGAGTTGTATAAGAGTGTGCCTCCACCTCCTTGAGAAGTCAATGTCAGTGCAGGTCTGTCACGTGTGCTTCTGACCAGGTGGCTATAGATGGGAGGTTCCTACAAACTCCTCCTTAGATTCAATTAATTTGCTAGAACATCTCACAGAACTCAGAGAAACATACACCAGTTTATTATAAAAGGATATGTTATAAAACAGTACATGTGGGAAGGGGCTCAGAGCTTTCACACTCTCTGAGCATACCACTATCCTCAAATTTCCATGCATTCACCCACCCAGAAAGCTCTCTGAATCTAGTCCTTTTGGTTTTTTATGGAAGCTTCATTACGGAAGCACGAATGATTAAATCAATGGCCATTGGTGATTAAACTCTATCTCCAGCCCCTCTCCCCCTCAAAAATCAAGAGGTGGGATTGAAAATTCCAGCCCTCTAAACACCTGGCTGTTTCCCCTGGCAACAAGGAGCTCTCATCCCTCCCAGCGATCCACCAGTCACCTCATTAACATGACAAAAGACACCTTGTCCCACTGTCAACACCTAGGCAATTCCAGGGGTTTTAGGAGCTCTGTGCCAGGAACAGTCATAAAGACCAAATATGTATTTCCTTTATTATAAATCACAATATCACAAATCACATATAATGAATATTAAAAATAATGTTTGCAAAGAGGTTTTAATCATGTAAATAATTATTGCTAAGGGTAGCAGAATGTGCCATCTCAAAATATGAGTGTAGGAGTTCAGGACATGCCACCTCAAAATATGCTGTTTTGGCATATTAATTATTTTGAGTTGCAGGCATTTGAAAAATATTAAATGCAAGGAGGGGCTTTCTCTGAACATATCATATCTGCCCCAAGACAGAACAACAAAAGGAACTCAGTTATCCCCTCCCTGGGAGCTTTACCAACCAAGAATCACTGACACCACACCCAAACTTCATCACAGACTGTCATGTCTCCCATCTATTTTTTCCAAGAATCCATTCATCTTCCCTAAAACTCACTTTCTACCCTCTAAGAGGCCTATACCCCCCTTCCCTTCCCAATTAAGATGGTATTTAATAGCCTGCTTGGGGGGATGGGTTAGCCTGGTGATGGGTATTGAGGAGGGCACGTTCTGCATGGAGCACTGGGTGTTGTGAACAAACAATGAATCATGGAACACTGCACCAAAAACTAATGATGTAATATATGGTGATTAACATAACAATAAAAAATTAAAAAAAAAAAAAAAAAAGATGGTATTTAATGAAGCCTGAACTCTAAGCCACCTCTGAGTTACTCATTTTTCCCTGGGCATCTCCCAAATATACATGAAGTATACATGTTAATAAACTTCTTTTACTACAGAGGTCTTTGCTAAGAACTCCTAGGGTAGAAGGAAGATTAATTTTCCTCCCTCTGCAGTTGTTAGAATGATATGTGAAAAGAACAGGATATAAAACATTTTTTTTCCAAATCGTCTCCAATGCATTTTTGGAAAGTGGGAAAAAGTACACCAAAATGTTCAAGTTAAAAATTGAAAGAATAATTTCATTGGAAATCCATATCCCTTCACCTAGATCCAATGCTACCCATCCTTTGGAGGGCCCTTTTCTCCTCCAGCATTGGTCCTCCCCAGGAGATGAGAAGTATTCTGAGCCAAGAGGCATGCCCCTCTGGAACTTAGCTCCTACCACAACCCCTCACTTTTATTCCATGCTGCAGGTATTGTAGACCCTGGAATCCCTGCTACTTTCATCTTTTTGGGGTCTGTTTTCCTAAGGTTAGACCACATCCATTATCCTTTGGCCCAAAGGTGGCCAAGAAACAGCCATTTGTGGGAGCGGTTATGGATGATATGGATGAGGTGATACGGATGGGTAGGGGAGGAAAAGTAATTTCCCTCTACCCTTTTAAGTTCTTGGCTGGATTCCCTATAACCAAAGACAGATTAATAAGAGAAAAACAAATAAAAGTTTATTAACATGTACACCTCATATACCCGGGGAAAAATGAGTAACTCAAAGGTTTATTTAGACCCTGAGTTTACATAGTGTCTTAGCAAAGGAACAATACATTTTTATAGAAGTGACAAGACAAAGGAAAAAGACTTTGAGTCCCTGGGGCAGCAAATAATAGGGAGGCAGATATATAGGAAACTAATGGTAGACAAAACCTGGATAGTAAAGTATGTTGTAGAGATTCTTCCAGTGCCATATCCAGGCTGATAGGATCTAAAGTTATCTCTGGTGATTGGTTTTGTCCTTCTTGATAGAGAGTAGAGGGATACCCTTGAAAATTTATGTCCTGGTTTTAGGCAAATAGAGGGAGGGCACGGAGCTTTTTTATATCTGCTTCTTCTCAGTTGCCTTTAGCTCAAAATAATCCTTATGCCAAAGGGTCATGTTTTGGGGTTTCATATTCTGCTACCCCACAGATGGCACTTGAACGCATGAACTGAGGTCCACACAAATGTGCATAGAGCCCCTTATGATATGGATGGACTTAGGGATGGGGAGAGAAATGGAAATGGCTGCAGGCCAGGAGACCAGGGCTGGCTTTCCTTGAATTACTATGTTCTAACATAAAACTTGCAGGAGTTTGTGAATTCTAAATTTAAACTTGGTTTCCAGATCATTATGAAGATGTATTCATCAAAATAAAGGCTAGAAGGTATTATATTATTTTATGAGTTTGCTTTATAACTGTAAGTATTTAGGCATAGTATATGAGTCTCCATTTGTACTTTTGACCCAGGGTTAGGAACAGCCTTGCTTAAATATACCAGTTATCAACACTTTGCCACATTGGCTTGCTCTATCTATTTATCTATCTATCTATCTATCTATCTATCTATCTATCATCTATTCTATCTATCTATCTATCTACCTACTTATCTCCATGTGCCTTTTTTTAATGTTGAGCCATTTGAAAGTATATTGTAGACATCATGACACTTTCCCTCTAAATAGTTTACCATGTGTTTTCTAAGAACAAGGACACTCTCCTATATAACCATAATACCATATCACACCAAAGAAATTTAACGTTGATATAATAAAATTATCTAATATATTGCCTATATTCAAATTTTCTCCATTGTCTTAATAATGCCTGTCAAAGGTTTTTTGTTTTTGGGGTTTTTTCCAATCTAGGATCCAATCAAGGATCACCCATAACAATTGTTTTTCATGTTGTATAGTAATAAACTTGCAAGAAGACCAAGAAACCTTTCTCTTAAATGGAGGTTAAATTAGATTGCTCAGCATAATTGGTAGAAATGTTAAAATACTAATCACATTTTTTGGAAATAGAATGCAAAGTCTCCAAAATTTTAAGGGAGTGAAGGGAAAATAAATGCCAACAGCATTTGAGCTTGAATTTCAGTTTTTTCTGAGGCTGTTATTCCTAAGTGATAGGCACTTGCTTTTTTTCCTGTAGGCTTCTGTTATGATTTTATGTTTGTCCTAAAATTTAAGAGGAATAAAGGCAGTGTTCGATGAAGGAATTTTTAAAGTATATAAAACTTTAAGCCAGTTGTTTTTAATAAACAAATTTGTCCTTTGCACATTTGCAAATCCTTGCAGTGCTAAACACTATTTCCTCGCCTCTCTCTTGGCCAGACTTCTTCCATTTCCTCACACAGCAGTACGACATTGATGTTTGTGAAAACTCAGTCATTTTCTGATAGATCACTCTTTTTTTGTGGCAATAAACTGTAATGTTATGAGCAACTGTCTTGTAAGATTTCATTTACAAATAAAAATGTTCTTAACAAGAAACACATTAAACAGACAAACATAAAGTATTAGAGATCAATACCCATAGATATTCATTTGGGGTGTCCAACATATTTTTATTTGAACAGAAGAATCCGTTGGAAAACTGACATTTCTTTTTGATATTTACGAGTGCAAGAAAATAAGCCAAGAACTAAAGAGGACTTCTCAGAAAAAACTTGATTCCTTAAAGATTATGAACTTCAAATGATTTGCTTTATTTTAAAGGCATAAATAGGGGCACCTGGGTGGCTCAGTTGGTTAAGCATCTGCCTTTGGCTCAAGTCATGATCTCAGGGTTCTGGGATCGAGCCTCACATTGGGCTCCCTGCTTAGTGGGGAGTCTGCTTCTTCCTCTGTCCCTCTCCTGGCTCGTGCTCCCTCTCTCTCACTCTGTCTCAAATAAATAAGTAAAATCTTTTTTTAAAAAGGCATAAATAGTTGAACATCAGAAAGATAATATTGTTTATGCAGTCTGTTATGTATATATAGAAATAATAATTTCTATTTATTATACAACATTCTACATAGACAAATCATCACACATCTAAGTCAATGCTATTGAAAGTATGATGCATGGGCAGGTGCCAAATAGCAAATTATTTGTTACCAGTTTTTGAAATAAATCTCTAGTTAGAAGATGGAACTGCTCCTTCCCTGGGTGCCACATCAGCAAACTGAAACTCACATAACTTTCATGTCCCTGTAAATTCTCAGCTTCACCAGAAACAGAATATCCAGTTAGCCAGTCCCCAGTTACCGCCAACTCTGGACTCTATGTTTATTTCCTTCTTCCTTCTCACCCCAAGCAAGTTTGACTATGTTGCCCCAGCCAATCTGATATTTTCTATTTCTCTCTTCCTTGTTCTTATTCTTTGTCCTGTAAAAGCTTTCAGGCTTCCTCCCCACTTTACGGTTCTCGGAATGGAGGCTGTCCCCTTTGTGAGGTGTATCACCTAATTTGTCTTCTTTAATCATTTTTAACACAGTCCATAAGGAAATAAGTAATAAATTGAGGGTAAACATTTAGAAACTTTTAAAGCAATATGTCAGAGTACTTTATATATGTTGAATTTAAGAGCAGAAAAGTTGGCTTGTATTTTGTATGTCTTTTTATTCCATTTTTCTAGTTTTGTTCTTTTTTTGCTGTATTTTATAAAAGTTTGAGTTCATGATGGATTGGGAAAAGAGAAAAAACGGGTTCTTCACCTCAGATAGTTTGAGAAGCACTGTTCTGAACATGGTGTTGGGCAGGAGTGTGAGGTGTGTGTGCATGTTTATAGGGTTGAAGGAAAAGAGAGGTTAGTGGAAAGTCATTAGATTAAATATAAAATCATTTGCAAAAGAGCTGGAGATTATGTTTAATAATAAAAGACCATATGTATTTCCCAATATGATGCAAACAAAGGGGTTCAGAACAAGACCACCCTCACCCTCCCTTTCAAAAAAAAAAAAAATGGCACTCCTGCATGAGGATTACTTTGAGCTGAAGGCAATCAAGACCCAGAAGGCTCAGGAAAAGTTCTTAACCTCCCCCTTAACTGCCTAAAAGAAATATAAATTTCTCCATTTGAGGGGGAAATCTACAATTATAAAGGAAATTTACATTGGAAAGGGGGCCTATGTCAGGAAGAGAGCTACTACCAGAGATAAACCATTTTTACTTAAGAAACTGATCTGCATAACCTGTGTTTGTCAAACATTGCCTCCTCTCCCCTTCCTGTAAATTGCCTTCCCCACTTTGAAGCCCCAGGCCCCTTTCCTTTCCTTAGCTCAGGATGTTATATAAACCTCAATTGCCTGGCTGCCTTTTGGGTCTCCTGTACATGTACATAATTAAATTTGTTTTTCTTCTGTTAATCTGTCCTATGTCATTTTAATTATTAGACCAGCCACAGAATTTAGAAGGGTGGATTAAAAATTTCCTCTCCTACACAAATTCAGAAACCAGCAAATGAGTTAGCTAATCTTCTGTTAATATTTGAAACCATTTTTAGGAAATAAATGAAACAACAAAAGATGTGCCAGGTCACAGCACTCCAACATTTTTAGGGTTTAGTTTTGTTTTGCTTTTCTCTCTGGTTTACTTTCTTCCTCTCCACTTGTTTTCCTCTTGCAGTGTCCACACTATCCCATAATGTCTTCCCATGTTGCTAATGTAGGTCCTTCTACCCTTCTAAGTTCTCAGCTGGAGCCCTTTAAAAAAGACAGATTAGGGGTGCCTGCATGGCTCAGTCGGTTAAGTATCTGCCTTCGGCTCATGTCATGATCCCAGGGTCCTGGGTTTGAGCCCCGCATCGGGCTCCCTGTTCAGCAGGGAGTCTGCTTGAAATTCTCTCTCTCCCTCTTCCTCGGCCCCTCCCCCCGCTCGTGCGCGTGCTCTCTCTCTCTCTCAATTACTCTCTCTCAAATAAATAAATAAAATCTTTAAAAAAATGAAAAAGACATATTAATAAGAGAAATACAAACAGAAATTTATAACGTATATCTGATGTATACATGGGATGTACTCAGAAAGCTGAGTAACTCTCAGAGGTGGTGTAGAATTCAGGCTTGAAACCATCTTTAGTTAAGGATGAAAGAAGGGTGTGGGGGAAGTTAGTTATGGGGAGAGGAGCAGGACAAGTATAGTAAACAAGAGTAAGATTTACCGATAAGATTTAAGTTGGTGACTTCTGCATTGTTGAGTTTCTTGTGACTTAGTCAACCTTCTCTTCCTGGTACAGAGAGGGAGACACTTTATAAATGGAAATTTCCTAATAATATAAATTTATCTTACAAAAGGATGACTTCTGTTCTGTTTTCAGAGCTTCTCCTGTGTTTGCTGTTTCTTGAAATACTCCTTATGCCAAAAAGGTATTCTTGGGCTGGCGTATGGTGCCACCCTTCACTAGTCAGGGTCAATATCCACATTCACTTCAGATTTGCCTCAAAGTCTCTCAGCAGCTAGGTGTGAATCACTTACTTCTCTCCCATTTCCTGTTCTTCAGGGGTCCATCCCTTTCACTCCTCCAAATGGTCCTTTTTCTTTTACTTGCCTCTGCTCTTCCTTCCTCCATCATAGTAGTTCCTGAAATCCCATTTTCCCTGAATGCTTTCTTTCAACTAACCTCATCCCGCACTGATAGCTTCATTAGATGATCTCAGTGTTTAGATGTATTTGGTATAATTTTGAATTTTATACAATAGTTTGTACTTGTTCTCAAGCCATGCCTCCTGCCGGCCACCCACTTCTACAACAACATCCCTCTGGATTCTAAATTCCTGCAAAATAAGAGTAGCTACTCTGGTTTTAGAGCTGCACTGCCAAAGATAATAGCTATTAAAGTCAAACATTTTGATTTTTAAAAGTTAACATTGGGGTGCCTGGGTGGCTCAGTCAGTTAAACATCTGCCTTTGGCTCAGGTCATGATTCTGGGGTCCTGGGATCAAGCCCTGCATCAGGCTCCCTGCTCAGCAGGGGGTCTGCTTCTCCCTCTGCCTGTCCTCCCTGCTCATACTCTCTCTCTAAAATAAATAAATAAATAATCTTTTAAAAAAATTAACATTACGTTAAAATAAGTTAACATAATCTACTTGAAAATAAGTGTATATATTACCTAACTCCTAGTACAGGACTGATTCAACAAGTATCAGGCAAGTTTTACAATGTTAATATTTTGGCTTTCTTTAATTCATCTTAATTACAGCTATGTATGGTACTCTTATTTAATATAACCTCTATTGTATTGATCTCTTTTGTATTTTCCTTTTGTATTTGTAAAACAGAAGTTTAAGACCACAAGTTGGAAGGAAGGTCACATTCTTCAAAGAAAAATAGATGGGGCTCTGAAAGATTTGTATCTCTGTGCTTGAACTTGAATGGCCTTAGACCTGTTTCAGCTTTAACAATAGAATTTTACTTGGGCAATATTTGCCCATTCTGGTTTAACTTATGTGACTCTAGTGCTTAACAGCTGCTGTTGAAGCTAGTATTCTTATTCAGTTCTAGTACTCTTATTCAGTTCTATAGTGTTAGAATATCTTTTGTTGAAGATGTGAATGAAGTGTGCATGAGCATCGACTGTTGAATTCACTTTTGTGCCATTTTTGTAAATACAATAGTTTTGCACAATCTCTCAAAACAAAAACAAAAACAAAAACAACTAAACGCTCAATTCCTCAGTTGTATTAGCCAGATTTCCAATCCTCAATGGCCACATGAGGTTAGTTGCTAACATAATGGACACAGTACCTTTGAAAATGCTTAGAAGCATAAAGTTGGACAAAAATCAAAATGGATGCACTAATGCTTCAGCCAAGCTCAATTTTAAAGTAACATTTTTCCTTTCTTCTTCAAACCTCCCCTCCTCCCTTCTTAGCCTTTTGTTTCAGGAACCCAGTACCACCCTGAAGACATGATGAACAAAGCTGGCAGCACATATACAATTCCTGTCAAAACTGGCTAGATCCTATATTTCCGTTCCAGCCCCTTCCTTCAGGCGGGCTTGCAGTTTTTGAAGGCCTTAGCCTGCTGCAGCCTCTGTTGCCGGCAAAGCAATCAAGCTATTGTTCTTTATCCCACATTCTGTCCTCACATTATATTTTGGCTCCATAGCACAGAGGTCAGTTTTCAACAACATGTTTAGAATATTTTCATCATTGCAGAAAGTTCTACTGGACAGAAATGGTCTCGTATTCCCCATAACACCTCACTGTTTACAGAAGATAGTCAACAAATGAATATCTAACAAATAATACAGAACACATAGTATTACTAATAAGATTACTATTACAAAGATCAATAAAAGGCATATTTATAATATATCATAAAAAGCACTGAAGGGTTGGAACGGGAAGAGATAAGATATTGTGAGAACTTAAAAAACAAACAAACAAAACACCAACAATAAAAATAAAAGAGAATACCTGCCCTATTTATTTTCACAGGTGCACGCGTGTGTGTGAGTGCACGCACATGAGATCCTTGTGAGAATAAAACGAAAGGCTCCATGAATTATAAAGCCTTAGACAAGTGTAAGGGATTGTTAGCAGTAATTACAACAACGTGAACAACAATTTGGCGATTATTCCTTGTTATTAGACAAAAGGAGATGGGATGGAGAGGTGAGATGGTTTGAGACGCACTGGACTGTTTCCTTCATTATTTTTTCTCACTCCGTTTTACCATAGCATTCGCGGATTCCGGCTCTCCAGGGGAGCGGAACACCCCGGAAACACTGACAAATAAATGTTGCTGCTTTCCGAAGCATCACGACGTACCTCCCAAGCAAAGCTTTGAGCCCTGCGAGTGGCTGAGCTGGTGGACAGGAGGCCCTCTTCATGCAGTGAGCCGCATTCTTGGGTTCTGCATCCATCTCTAGAGAACCAGTTGTCCCCGTCACAGAAGCCGTGGACTCTCCAGGGACACCCAGTAGATGGAGGGCTCTCCAGCACTGACACTGGAACTGTCAGTGGCTTTTTCTCCATTCCTTTTTCTTTTAAATCGAGTCCAGTGGGAGGTCACAACACAACAGCTTCTGGGAGGATAGACAAAATAAGCTTGCTGAACAGAATGTAAACTTTTTCCAGGAAAATGTTGCTATGTCATGTATGATTGGATAAAAACACAACGAATGTCTTCATTAGTGTAACTGTAAGCAGAGAGACTCTCAGAGTTGGAAGAGGCATGAAGAGCCATGTAGCCCCACAGATGGGGAAATTCCTGTTGAGAAATGGTCAGCCGGTCTCCGCTTAGGAACTACATGTATATTAGTGAGTGTCCTGGCAGGAAAGAGAGGGCACTCTGACAGCCTCAGCAGAAGGTGCCTATTGACTAACTCGTGGGCAGGCTTTAGGGAAATCAGAAAGGAATAGTGCAGGGCTTTGCGACTGGTGGTGTCAGGGAGCCCCATCTTCCCTGTGCCTGAAGGGGCAGTGGAGGGCAGCCGTCCTGGAACTCTGAGAGGGTAGCTGTCTTAGGGTGCGGGACTGCTCTAACAAAATATAATAGCCTGGGCAGCTTGAACAGCTGACATTTGTTTCTGGCAGTTCTGGAAGCTGGGAAGCTCCAGCTCCAGGTGCTGGCAGACTCGGTTCCTGGTGAGAGCTGATTCCCTGGCTTGCAGACTGCAGCCTTCCCACATGTCCTCACATGGCAGAGAAAGAGCAAGCTCTGGTCTCTCTTCCTCTTCCTAGAAGAAAGCTAATCTCGTCTTGGGGGGTTGCCTTCATGATGTCATCTAAACCTAATCACCTCCCAAAGGCCCTGCTTCCAAATATCATCACTTTGGGGGTTAGGGCTTTAACATATGAATTTGGGGGAGGGGGACACAAACATTCAGTCCTTAACAGTAGCAATGGAGAGGGCTGCCTGATAGGAGCCATCACCTTCAATGGAGGGATGAAGACAAGCCAAGGCAATATGACATAAAGAGAGCGAGGCGAGTAAGTACCTGAATCTCCCTCCCCACCAGTCCTACCATTAGCCAATCCCCATAAGAAGCAGGAGGATAAGGTGGCTGGTGGTTGTGGTTCATATCAGTGAGCCTCTTTTGGCACAGAGCAAAGTAGATAAGGCTCTGGAGCAGCAAATAGAAAATACCTAGCCAGCCCTTCAGACCACTTTTTCCCCTGGATTGACTAAATGTGATAATGCGTATAAGGCTCTTAGCCTAGTGCCTATAGTACTTTGGAAGCTCAATAAATGCTAGTATGCTGGGTATGAATTTTATAGTCCCAGCCCTTGTTACTCAGGTGTACACATATTCAGTTTTTAAAACACTGCTTAAGGGTTGTCTGGGTGGCTCAGTCGGTTAAGCATCTGCCTTTGGCTCAGGTCTTGATCCCAGGGTCCTGGGACTGAGCCCTGTGTATAGGGCTCCCTGCTCAGCGGGGAGTCTGCTTCTCCCTCTCCCTCAGTGGTGGTGCTCTCTCTCTCTCTCAAATAAATAAATAAAATATTTTTTTAAAAAACTGCTTTAAAAAGGAGTTTGGATCTCAAGTCCCCAATTTCTGTTTAGTAAATTGCAGAAAATGTAATCTTGTCAAGTCATTATAACTGTCATTTTTGAAAAATTCATTTTCTTTAGATAAATTGCCACATTCAAGGGTTTTCTCTTCTACCTTCTTTTCCCTTTCTCCCCTTCTCTCCAGGCCTGATCTAAATTTCTGGAAGGGTCTTATGAATTATCTAGGCATTGGTAGTATATAACTCACTACCATCCTCTGTCCTCCTCTATAATATTATCACCTATTCTTTCCAGCTCTATGGTTTATGACATGTACTCTATGCTCTGAGTCTTCCAGGTTTTATCCCTAATATTCACAATCAAGCTTTGGAATTAAAAATAAAAAACCAAAAATCTTTCAGCCTTCTTGCCCCCTTAGCTAGATATCCCTGTCCAATGAATGATAGGTACAACCACACACTGCTGTTTTCAAACTTGGTGTTAAAGTGTTTTATTCAGAGTCAAATGTCATAGAATTCTGTCTGAAGTAATTGAATTAAATAGCAAAGGTGATATTTAATCAGAGACAAGCAGCCAGCTATTATCCTATTTATTATAAAATTGATTTTTTTGGTGCTTCATATTTACTAGGGAGTGAGTAAGACTGACCATCCAATAGCCACACATCGGTGATATTTGACCTACTTTGCCAGGACAGACTTTAATTTTCATAGATGTGTAAGTTTGAAGTTTGGCTCTCCACTGAGTTTCGGTTTCCAGATAATAACCCTTTGGCGTCACTGTATGGAAATGGAAATAAGTTTGCTGGAATCTCTGGGATTTGGTTTGGTATATGCTGCAAGGGGACGGAGGAATAAAATCAATGATAACACTTTGATTTTTTAATGTATTCTAGAAGGATATTTGCGTAGCTTCAAATGCTCTGAATATTGGAATTTTGACATTTTGAAATAAGATTAATATGGTCTGCGGTTTGTGCCAATATTCAAACTGGGAAAGACTAGTGCCGATTTTAGACGGGAAGGTCATCAGCTAAATCCAAAAATGACAAAGGAATGTGGAAGTACAGCAGTCGTGAGGATTTAGCTCATCTGTCTGCCCTTTGTGGTTAGTTCTGAACAGGTGAGAGACTTTATAAAGTTCAGGTTCCTTTGTCCGTGTTAACATGTGTGCGTCCAAAAGAAAAATAAGAACAATGAACATTCTATCCTCAACATACACACCCAGAGAGTCCAATAGCAATTACTGCAAGATCCTTACTTGCTGAGGACTTGTTAAATTATATAAAATAGCAAGTATTTACATATATCTTCATTGCTAGGACACAGTGTATTTTCAACATATTACTATTGTTCCTCTTGAGAGGTGTTGCTTGGTGCTTATTGAGTAACAAGAGAAGAATCAATATAAAAATGGTAGAGAGATTATAAGTGCAAATATCTTTTTAATGCTTTCTTTGCGCCAGGCTCTGTGATAACACTTTACATATATTAACTTATTAAATTCTCCCAACAACTCTATGGTGTATTCTTATTCTATTGTTATTATTCTATACTATTCTTATTATTCCCATTTTACTGATGAAAAAACTGATAATAGAACTGGGGCGCCTGGGTGGCTCAGTCGTTAAGGGTCTGCCTTCAGCTCAGGTCATGATCCCAGGGTCCTGGATCGAGCCCTGCAATCGGGCTCCCTGCTCAGCGGGAAGCCTGCTTCTCCCTCTCCCACTCCCCCTGCTTGTGTTCCCTCTCTCACTGTGTCTCTCTCTCTCTGTCAAATAAATAAATAAAATCTTAAGAAAAAAGAAAAAACTGGTATAGAATCATTACTTGTCTAATATTAACCAATTGTCTACTATGTACCTGATACTGGCCTAAGAATTAGGAATACCTCAAGGCATCCCTGCTTCATGAAATTTACTATTTAGTGGTAAGAGAAAAAAAAAAACCTATAAAATGTAAATTATATGGTAAGTTGGAATGTGATAAATGCTACTGGAAAAAGTAAAGCATTGAGGAAGGAAAGGTTTCTATGTGCGTGTTTCTGTGCATGTGCATGCAATTAAAGGCTGATGTGAGAAGAGGTTCAACATCACTAGTCGTTAGGGAAATGCAAATTGAAATTACAATGAGCTATCATCTTACACCTGTCAGAATGGCTAGACTCCAAACAACATGAGACAACAAGTGTTGGCAAGGATGTGAAGAAAAAGGAATCCTTGTGCACTGCACTGTTGTTGAGATGTATATTGGTGCAGCCACTGTGGAAAACAGTATGGAGGTTCTTCAAATAGAAATAGATATAACATATGATCCAGTAATTCCACTACTGAGTATTTACCCCAAGAAAACAAAAACACTAATTTGAGAAGATATATGCACCCATATGTTTATAGCAGCATTATTTACAATAGCTCAGATATGGAAGCCGCCCAAGTGTCCATTAATAGATGAATGGGTAGGAGAGGGGGGTGGGGGGATGGGCTAGCCTGGTGATGGGTATTAAGGAGGGTACATACTGCATGGAGCACTGGGTGTTATATGCAAACAATGAATCATGGAACACTACATCAAAAACTAATGATGTAATGTATGGTGGCTAACATAATAAAATGAATCTCTACTGCAAAAAAAAAATAGATGAATGGGTAAAGAAGATGTGGTATGTATATACAAAGGAGTATTATTTGGCCATAAAAAAGGATGAACTCTTGCCCCTTGCAACAATGTGGAGAGGCCTACAGGGTATTATGCTAAGTAAAATAAGTCAGACAGAGGAAAATGAAAATCATAGGGATTTCGCTTATATGTGGAATCTGAAAAAACAAATGAATGAACAAAAAGCAGAAACAGACTCATAAATACAGAGGACAAACTGATGGTTGCCAAAGGGGAAGGGGCTGGGGGGAATAAACAAAGTGGGTGAAGGGGAGTGGGAAGTATAGGCTTCCAGTTCTGGAATGAATAAGTCACAGTGATAAAAAGTATGCAGAGGGAATACGGCAATGGTATTATGATAGTGCAGCATGGTGACAGACAGTAGCCACACCTGCAGTGAGCAGAGCATAACAAGTACATTTGTCACATCACTACCTTGTACTCCTGAAACTAATGTAACATTGTGTGTCAACTAAACTTCAATACAAGAAAAAGGGGAAAAATCAAAAATAAAGGATGATGAATAAGCCTCACTGAGAATGTGACTTTGAGCAAAGATTGAAGGAGATGAAGAGAGACCCATAGAGTAAACCTCTGGGAGAAGAGTGTGTCCCAAATAGTGAAGTGCCAAGTACAAAAGCCCTGAGGAGGTGCCTGGACTGTTAGAAACAAAGCAGGGAGGCCCCGGTGGGTGGAATGAAGAAAGTATGTTGGGGAGGAACAGAGGTTGGAGAAGTAGGAGGAATGGCCAGATCCTGTGGACCTTGCACACATTAGTTTTTACAGAGCTGAGAAGGGTTGACTGTCTTCTGACTTCTGTTGTAAACATATCATCTGGATGGGGTGGGTGGGTTGCTCCATTGGTTAAGTGTCTGCCTTCGGCTCAGGTCATGATCCCAGGGACCTGGGCTGGAGTCTCACATTGGGCTCCTTGCTCAGAGGGGAGCCGGCTGCTCCCTCTGCCTGCTGCTCCCCCTGCTTATGCTCCCTCTCTTGTGCTCTCTCTCTCTCTGTCAAATATCTTTAAAAAAAATATCATCTGGATGTTATATTGAGAATAGACTATGTGGGGGCAGGCAGGAGACAGGTGACTGTAGGCTAGGGTAGAAACCCACAGAGATGGGTTGGGAGGCTATTAGGATACTCTGGGAGATCTAGAGACCATTAACAACAACCCGGGAGAGTAATGGAGGGGAATGAACCCATGTAGTTGCACAGGGGGTGGTGAGAATCATCAGACGCTAAGTATATTCTGAAGGTGGAGTCCACAGGATTTGCTCACAGATTGGATATGAGCTAGAAAGAGAAAAGAGGAAAAAGTTGACTCTAAACTTTCTGCTCTAATCAACTGGAAAGAGGAGGTTGGCATGGACTGAAGTTGAAGAAGACCTAGAGAGGAGCAGGCTTGGTAAGATCAGGAGGTCAGCCTGGATATGCTAGGTTTGACATGACTATAAGACATCTGTGGAAGGCAGGGTAATGACATCCCAACAGGGACCATCCAGTTCCTAATCCCTGGAACCTGTGAATAAGTTTGGTTACATGGCAAAGGGGAATTAAAGTGGTGGATAGAATTAAGGTTGCTAATTAGCTGACCTTACTATAGGGAGGGTATCCTGCACTATCCAGGTGGATGTAATATAATCATAAGTCTTTAAATGTGGGAGAGGGAGACTAAGAAGACAGTGTCAGAGTGATGCAATGTGGGAAAGACTTGACTGGCCATTGCTGGCTTTGAACATGGAAGGGGGCCATGTTCAAGCAAAGAAAGGCCAGCAGTCTCTAAAAGCTGGAAAGTCTAAGAAAATGGATTCTCCCCTAGAGCCTTTAGAAGGAATGCAGCCCTGCTGACACTTTGACTTTACCCCAGTGAGACCCATTTTGGACTTCTGACCTCCACAACAGTAAGATAATAAATTCATATTTTTTTTTTAAGATTTTATTTATTTAATTGAGAGAGAGAGAGACAGAGTGCATGACTGGGGGGAGGGGCAGAGGGAGAGGAAGAAGCAGAGTCCCTGCTGAGCAGGGAGCCTGATGTGGGGCTCAATCCCAGGACTCCGAGATCATGACCTGAGCCAAAGGCAGACACCCAAATGATTGAGCCACCCAGGAGCCCCATTAAATTCATGTTGTTTTAACACTCAGTTTGTTGCAGCAGAAATAGGAAAATCTAACATCCAAGTGGAGATAACTTGTAAGCAGCTGGATATTTATGTCTGGACTTGGGATAGAGGATGGGGATATAAATTTGGAGTTATCAACGTACTGATGATACTTAAAACCGGGAGACTGGATGAGATCACCAGGAAGTGAATAAAATCAGGGAAGAGAAGAGAAAAGTCCAAGGACTGAGCTTGGAAGAACTCTGACGTTGAGAGATCAGGAATGTGAGAAGGAGCCAGCCAAGGAGACCTGGAAGGAGAAGCTAGTGAGGGAGGAGGACAGCCAGGTGGGGGTGCTGCCCAGAAGGCAAGGGAAGGAAGTGTTTTGAGGGGACGGGTGATGACACATGTCCAATGCTGACAGGTCACGTACAGTGAGGAGTGGGAACGGATCGTTGGATTGAGCAACATAAAGGTTATTGGTGACCTTGACAAGAGCCGTTTGGGCAGAATGGTGTGGGCTGAAACCTTTTGGAGTAGGTTTTAAGCAAAAATGGGAAGAACAGAATTGGAGACAGTGAGTACGGACACCTTTTCAAGAGTTTTGCTATAAGAATGAGCAGAGAGATAGGGTATTAGCTGGAGATGAAAGTGGATTTTCTGGGTGTGAGTTGGAGAAATAACAGCATATTTGTATGTTGATGAGAGTGAGCCAGCAGAGAGGACTGGAGAGGCCAGGAAATTGCCTCAAGGTCATAGGCCTGTGTGGAACAGAGATGACCTGTCCCGGCTGAGGTCATCCTAGACAAGCCCTCCCTCAGAACCAGAGCCCCTTAGCCAACCAGCAGCTAGCCATTCACTCGTAGGTTAGCCCAGCCAAGACCAGAAGAATGGCTCAGCTGAGCCCAAGTCAAATTGCTAACCCAGAGAATTGTGAGCTTAATAAGTGGTCGCTGTGTTAGGCTGATAAGTTTATGGGTGGTTGCTATGTAGAAAAAGGTAACTTGGTATTGGGTCAAATTAGTTACATGTGTTTGGGGTATAAGTGACCAAATAACTTCAAGATCATAACTGATTAATATGCAAGAGGTGTTAATCATTTCATTGTAATGAGGTTATAAGAAAACTTTTGCTCCTATAGGCCTGCCCAAGTATAATAATGTATATTTTATGCGGAATTTTCAATTTCCTTTTTCTCTGGGGAAAGAAGGGGGAATGTAATCACCTTCAGGGATTTATTTATGACATGAAAATTGATATTCTTTCTCTCAATAGGTGGCAAAAAAATAAAAATAAGTAACACTATCACTGCTCTCTGAATGCCTGTCTAGACAAGACCCAGAGACGGTTTTCTCTTGCTCTAAGATTCTGTCATTTAATTTTTTTACAGTTTGTCTTCATTTCCTTTGTAAAATTGTGAGGGAATCATCCGCAACTCAAATTTTTTAAATTTAGAAACATCATTTTTTCATGTTAATTAGCTTGATTGTGACAAAAATACATATATAATTGTGACAATTATATATGTATATTATGTCAAAACATCAAATTATGTACCTTAAGTATGTACAGTTTTATTTGTCACTTACACCACAATAAAGATGGGGGAAAAAGAAAATAAATTTTGGTTCTTCAAAGTAAATTCATCAAAGGAAGGAAGGAAGGAAGGAAGGAAGGAAGGAAGGAGGGAAGCAAGCATCATTTTTCCAAAGCTTTAATTGCCCTTAGTTCTGACCCACAAGTAATTGTACAAATCCACTTTGAGGGAATTATAACAGCCTATAACTTTGCAGATCAGGTAAAACGTATACATGGTTTCCTAAAGGTGTGAGGCAGTAATTTGCTAGCTTAAATCTAAGAAACTTGTTTGCCCAAAGGCACAGTGATGTGTTAATAATCATTCCTGTCTGCAGAAGTTTTTGAGTCATTTTGTGCTCGATCATTATATGATGACCTGTCAGGAAGCATTTGAGAGACTAGCTTTGTTAACAGCTCTATATGACGGATGATGGAGAAATCATAGAAACCATGCTATGGGGGTGTTCTTGATTAGAATTATGAGAGCTATTTTGAACTTGACATCCACTGTAGAGTCCAGGCTGTGTTAGCAGACAGCTCTTCCCCACTTTGGTCTCTAGGTATTAAGCACACTAAGCATTTCCTTATCTATATAATAGGGAGTCAATTTGTACTGCTATATAAATAATAATTTTATTGTACATACATGCTATGAAATGTTCAGAGACCTTCATATACATTACCTCCAAGGTGAAACATTGAATGGCCAAAGCAGTTGAATTCCACGTTTTAACTTAATTATTGAGAGAGAGAGAGAGCAGGGGGCGGGGAGGGGCAAGGAGGGGAGAGAGAATTTTAAGTGGGTTCCACACGCAGCACAGAGCCTGATGTGGAGCTCCATCTTACAATCCTGAGCTCATGACCTGAGCTAAAATCAAGATTCTGATACTTAACCGACTGAGCCACTCTCAGGAACCCCACTTAACTTTTTAAAATTCTTAGACCTAAAAACAGTCTTCAAAGATCTTCAAAGGGGGCGCCTGGGTGGCTCAGTTGGTTAAGCGACCCTTCGGCTCAGGTCATGATCCTGGAGTCCCGGGATCGAGTCCCACATCGGGCTCCCTGCTCAGCAGGGAGTCTGCTTCTCCCTCTGACCCTCCCCCCTCTCATGTGCTCTCTCTCTCTCTCTCTCATTCTCGCTCTCTCAAATAAATAAATAAAAAAATCTTAAAAAAAAAAAGATCTTCAAAGGTCATTTTGTCATGAACTGAAGAGCAAATGTATGAATTAAAGAAGTATTGAAAGAGAACCAAGACCTATAACTGTGTTTCTTTCACAGCAATCAGTGGATTCATAGGAAGACCAAGTAAGAAAGTATGGCGGAGAGTAATGTGCCTATTGGACAGCCACGAAAGAAGGGAAAGTTTGGCAAGGGTAACATGTAATCTTGAAATACTAGAGATGGAAATCCCAGGGAGACCCCTACTACATGCAATAAGGTCGTTTTTCTTCCTTTTTAAAGTTCTGGCTTGAGTGAAGCTGATTTTAAAACCAGGTAGCTAAGAAAATGCTGGTACTAACTTGTGTCTTTTCTTATGAAATATATGTTGCCAAACAAAGTACGTACGTTCCAGGAATGGTGAAATAGACATTGCTCATATGCCCCAGGAGAGGGGAAGACTTTGGGATGAAAAAATGTCCTACTGACTTATTGCTGCATAACAAATTACCCCAAAATTTAGCAACTTAAAACAACAACAGTGCATGACCTCACCTAGTTTCTCAGGATCAGAAATCCAGGAGCAGCTCGGCCAAGGGGATCTGGTTCATGAGGTTGCAGTCAATCTGTCAGCAGGGACAGCTGTTTTCTGAAAGCTTGAATGAAGCTTTGAGGAGAACCCACTTGCAGATGTGTTCACATGGCTGTTGGCAGGAGGTTTCAATTCCTCACCTTTTATTTTTATAACCTAATCTAGGAAGTGACATACCACTAGTTCTGCTGTATGCTGAACTGATGCTGATGGTCAAACAGACCAATGCTAGCATGATGTGGGAGGGAACTACACAAGGGTGGAGATCTCAGGAGGGGGGACTGTTGGAGGCTGTCTTGGAGCTGGCTTTGTTTATGATTTATTCACTTATAAAAAGTTATTTGGCCCTGCCAGTTAATGGGCCAGCATCTGCAAATAACCTATATCCTTTTTTTTAAAGATTTTTATTTATTTATTTGAGAGAGAAAGACAGACACAGAGCATGAGCAGGGGGGAGGGGCAGAGGCAGAGGGAGAAGCAGACTTCCCCGCTGAGCAGGGAGCCTGACATGGGGCTCCATCCCAGGACCCTGAGATTATGACCTGAGCCAAAGGCAGATGCTTAACTGTCAGAGCCACCCAGGCACCCCTACCTATATCCTTTTGGATTATACAAATCATAGTCCCAGAACTTGGACCTGAAATGGACCATAGAGATAACCCTCTAACCCAAACCTCATTCTCTTCTAAGATTCATCAGAATAGAATAGGGAAATAAAGCCCAGGATTTATCAGTGATGCTCCAAACCACCCTCTCCCCAAAAGCTGATTCAAAATTTTATCTTTAGACCTGTCAATACCTCTTATACCCAGTTTCATTGAGAAATAATTGATATACATCACTATATAAGTTTAAGGCGTAAAAAGAAAAAAAATAGTTTCTTCTTGTGATGGGAACTCTTAGGATTTACTACCTTAACAACTTTCCTATATATCATACATCAGTGTTAGCTAGGGGCATCATGTTGTACATTACATCCCTAGTATTTATCCTATAACTAGAAGTTAGTATCTTTTAACCACATTCCTCCCCTTACCACTTCCCCATCCTAATGTCTTTTTACAGAATATTTGAATCCAGGATCTTTTGTTTATAGCTTATTTTACCGACAAATCACAATTACCCAAATGTTGAATCAAATTTAATTTTCATAGGTCAGTATTCATTCAAGTCAATGTTCATTTTTAACAATTTCTTTCCTCTCTCTCTCTCTTTTTTAATGGGGTGGAGCCTTTGACTTACATTTTGCAAGCCTAGGTATGAGGGTTTTTTTAATATTTTATTTTTAAGTAATCTCTATACCCAATGTGGGACTCAAACACGCAACCCTGAGACCAGGAGTCCTCCACCAACTGAGCCAGACAGGCACTCCCTTTTTCTTTTTTTTTTTTAACTTCTAAAAAAAAATATTTATTGATGTTCTTTCGTGCCAAATGCATAGTAGATACTGGATATACTGTTTAACATAACATTCAGTCCTAATGAATGCTAGTGTATTGGAGGGAGAGGATATATTTATGGAGCATTGAAACAGGTGCTGTGTGAGAAATGAGGAAAATATTATTGTTGCTCTAAAGGAGCTTAAAATCTAGTACAATTAATTTTGGAATTATGCATGTAAAGTGCTAATTGGCATAATTTACTTTTCATACAACTGGCCTCATAGCATTTGTGTGTGGCCAAAAGGCTCTAAAACTATGCTGGTGGTGGCTCCATGTTACTTTAATGTGCTTATATTTTTAATACTTTTATAATACTGTCTTGTTTATACACACTTGGAGTATATGCATAAAACAGAAGAGTAATAAACAGAGTGGATGCAGTTAAAAATCCCCAGTTTACCGTAGGATGCTTAAAGAATGCTAAATGATGACAGTTGTCCCCATCATCAGCAGCTTATAGGAGCATCACGCATCATTAGTAAATTAGTTTTAAAAAAGAGTTGGTGTTGGGCCCAAGATCTGCATGGCACCATGAAAAATGGGTTCTTCCCAAGGACAGGGGATGCCACAAGTTGTTCTTCCAGCATTATGGTTATTGTGGCTTCCTCAGTCAAATGTTTGCAGCCAGGAACCAAACCATGAACTTGTAAAGGAAGCTCACTGTGTAGGAGATAAACTGCTTCTCAGCAATAGCCCCCCAAATCCAAACAAATTTTGGATGGAAAAGCTCTCTTTGGATGATTTCTGGAAACCCCATCCTGTCTAATAATGAAACTCCCATGGATTTGCTCTCCGATTGCCTGACCTGTAAACATTGGCTCCCAACACCTGTCATTCTGGTCTGGGTTGTACGTGCTATGTGTACTCCATTTGTTTATCGGGACCCGTGCTGGCTCTCCCAGTAACCAGCCAAATGCAGGGGGAGATGGAGCCAGAGATAAACATTCTGGTTTAATATTTTCTGCATAGTACCTAGCAGAGCATTACATACAAGAAGGCACATAATAAATGTTCTTTGATAAAGCCAAAATCTGCTGCCAGCCCAGTTTCCAGGCCCAGGATAGGTTGAACTTGCTTCTTCTTTTCCTTGACAATACTGAATGTAGGCATTTATTTTTAAAAAAAGTTCCTTAGCATTATTAAGTAGCCTAGAGGCAAAAAGAAGATACGATTGACACAAAGGATCTGAGAATATCGTGGTGAAAAGGGTATAGGCTTTGTAGTTAGATATTTATTCATCCATTCTTTCAACAAATATTTCTCAAAAAATGTACACATCTAGTGACCAAAATTGACAAAAATTCTGTCTTGGAACTTGCATTCTAGTAACTAAAATGTGTGGTGTCAGAGAGTGATAAGTGCTATGGAGAAAAATAAAGTGGGGAAGAGGTGAGGGACAGCCATGAGTGAGGGTGTGGCTCTAATACAAGGAGGCGGGAAATCCTCACTGAAAGGTGACATTTGAACAAATATGTGGAGGAGGTGAGAAAGGGAGGTGTGTGGATATGGGGGAAGAGCACTGAAGCAAAGTAACAATCAGGACAGTGTTCCTGAAGTGGGTCTGGCAAGCAGGCCGGTGTGGCTAGAGAGGATACTGGAGTTTAAACATTGGCCCGCTTCAGAAGTCACCTACCCTCTTTGAGCCTCAGTGTTCCCCCGCCCCCAACTCCAAAAAAAGAGTAGCGATGAGAATGCCTGGACAGCTTGCAGGGCTGTTGGGAAGATCAGACGAGGTAGTAAATGTAGAGAACACAGGACAGTGCCAGGTGTCCAGGTAAGAGCTTTAATTAAAATATGAAGGATGTTTCCCAGTACTAATGCTTCTTCTGTTTCTTCTTCCTGGAAAATGAAGGGAATAAAAGTACCTGGCTGGTGTGTCATGAGGAGTGAAGGGTGATAAGATGTGCTTGTGCTACCCCAAAATATACCTCTTTGGCATAAGAGTTATTTTGAGAAACAGCAAAGGAGAAGCTCTGAAAACAGATTAGAAGTTACCCTTTTGTAAGGGAACTTTACATTTATAAGGAAATCTCCATTTGTAAGGGCGGCTCCCTCTCTGCCCCAGGGGGAGAAGAATGACTAAATCACAAGGAACTCAACCCATCAATGGAGAAGGCGCTTAAGTCTGCATAGCAAAACTTATTCTTGTTTACCTTTCCTGCTCATCTCCCCATAACTGACTTATCCCGTACCCTTCTCTCTTTTGTCTTTAGCTGAAAATAATATTTAAGCCTGAACTCGAAACTACCTCTGAGAGTTACTGAGTGTCTCCCATTCATATATGAGGTATACATGTTAATTAATTTCTGCTTCTATTTCTTTTGTTAATCTGTTATTTGTTACAGAGTTCCCAGCAGAAAACTTAGAAGAGTAGAGGGAAAATTATTTTTCCTCCCCTACAGGAGTAAATGCAATAATACATAAATGTTTAGCTCAGAGGTAGACACATGGTAGACCCATAACTAGTGGCAGTTCTCATAATTATCAGATGCTTCAATAAGGCATTCATTAGTATGGACATAGACAAAATTGGAAGAGCAACTTCATGCCACTAACCAACAGGACTAGGCAGAAAACAGGAGCTAGGTTCAGGGCCCAAGAGAACCAGGAAATGTAAGAGCCATGGATCTGAAAATCAGGGCAAAGTGATGATGAATTCCATCCAAGTTTTACCAAAGCCCAGGGCAGGCTTTGTGGGTAGTATGATTTCTTTGAAGGGGCTGGAGTGGGAGAGACAGCAAAGCAGGGGCAAAAACTAGGTGAACTTGAGGCTTCAATATAAGGCAGGAAATACACCTAATAGGCATCATAAAGTTGAATGAGTAGAATCAGCATAAATAGACTTGGCCACAAATGGGCATGACTTGAGATATCCACGCATGTGGAAACCCATAACTGCTAGGTAGGAATACAGTGGGGGAACATTTGGATGAGAATAAAAGTAGAGAGAAAGCAAAAATGATATAGATGTGGGAAGATACTGAAATCCGTTCCATCAGAAGGAGGAACTAGAAGTGGTATCCCTGAATGAGACAACAGATGCTGGCCAAGCTATCTAGACAATTTTTAGATCCCAGGTTCAATTAAGAACAATGCACCAAATAACTTCTTGAAAGTCTGCGTATTTTGGTGGTTAACTTAAGGGATTATGAAGGTGACTAGATCTAGTTTCAGATGTGTTAGGTGAATTTGGATAAATTAACCTCTCTTAACCCTGAATCTCTAATAAGTAAAATAAGGATGGTAAATAAAGACAATATATGAAAAGTCTTTTGAAGATGGTTAAACATTTTCCTAGGATTTTATCTTTCACTTAATATAGAAATAAAAAAAGAGTTGCTATTTTGGATTTAATTTTGACCAACAAGGAAGAACCTGTGAGCCGAATTGGGAACTTAAAATAAAGGGGAGAAAAAAACAAAGATTATTTACATTAGAGCGTGGATAGAGAGAACAGCACTCAAGGCATAAGCCTTAAATCAGAATGTTCCATTCCATTCCTCCAAGACTTTTCCAAAGCACAACCTGAGAAGAATTTTGTTTTTCCTTTTTCAACCAGACCACCCAGACTGCCACACATTTCACACTTCTTTGGAACGTTCCCTTTCCCTTTGTCTTTCTGTTTGACATTTTTGTGCAAACATTAATTATTTTCTTCCCCTAAATGGTGGAAAAAGTTCTGAAGTTAGAGTCAGGAGCACTCAAGGCCTGTCTTTCATTTCACACCCAAGTACATAACTGCTGCCTTTTTTCTCCATCCCTCCTTTCCTTCCCTTTTCCCTTCTCTCTCTCCCTTTCTCTTCCCCATCCAGGCTTGTTCCAAACTCAAATTCCAAATATATGGATTGAAAGTGTGAGGATGGTGAGAGCTCAAGCTTAGTGAGTGGGCCCAGGGTCAGGGCAGGGTGCAAGAGCTGGTGGCAGCCTTTGCAATCTCTCTGTTACTTATCTACTCCCCTCTTGGAACAAATGCTGTATGTATTCCTGCCTTCACCCCGGACAATAGTATCCTGATTGTGTTCAGGGCTGCAGTGTGCCCAGACCTAGGTACTGAATCATGATCAGGTAAAACAAATCATTACAAACCTGCTCGGCTTCCCCAGCCTCCCTTGTTGCTAGAGGTGGGGTGGTAGATATCACTCATGAACTTTCTTTCCTGGACATAACTTCCCTGAAGTTAAGTATGGTTGTATGACTTGCTTTAGCTAATAAAATAGGAAGGGAAATTTAACCTGTCATTTCTGGATGGAGGCATGTAAGAGCCGACGCACAATACACCACAGTCTCTTTCCCTGCTGCCACCTTGGCCGTACCCCACTGTTCCACTTGTCAATTGCGGCATAACAAATCACCCCAAAACTTAGTGGCTTAAAGCAACCACTATCTCATGCTTCTGTGAATTGACTGGGATCGGCTAAGATGTTCTTCTGTTGGTCTTTTCTGGAGGTTTCTCATGTTGGTACAATCAGGCCATGGCCAGGGCTGCAGTATTCAATGGCTCACTCACATGTCTGGCATCTTGGAAAGGATGGCTGGAAGACTGAGCTTGGCCGGGTCTCTCCTTTTCCAGGTCATCCCAGGCCTTGTCAGTCTCCATCTGATCTTTTCATGTGGTTTCTCTATGAGATCTTTCTAGACCTAGTGAAGAGCAGATGAATATGCCACCCCAAAATATGCCACTTCAGCATAAGGATTATTTTGAGCTAAAGGCAATTGAGAAGAGTAGATACAAGAAAAACGCTCTTTTTTCCCCCTATTTGTCTAAAAACAGGACATAAATTTCTAAAGGTGTCCCCCCTCCCCTCTCTACCAGGAAGGACAGAAGTTAATTACCAGAGACAAGTCTAGACCCTTATCAGCCCATAGACTACACCAGAGGAATCTATTTAGCAAATCTTGCTAGATCTAGCCCTTATCTATCATTTTTCCCATATAATTTACCTTCCCCAGTCTGCTGCCCTACAAACAAAGTCTCTTTCCTTTGTCTTGTCATTTCTCTAAAATTTTATTGTTCCTCTGCTAAGATACTATATAAGCTAAAGTTCTAATCACCTCTTTGAGTGACTCATTGCTGAATGATTTTGTGTGTGTGTGTGTGTGTGTGTGTGTGTGTTGCATATGTTAATAAACTTCTGTTTGCTTTTCTTGTGTTAATCTAACTTTTGTCAGACAAGGTGCTTCCAACTGGGGTAAGGTTCCTAGGAGGATTTTCCTTCTCTACAAGAGCTATGTAGTGATACAGAGTTTTGAAAATCATGAACTGCCAGGTTTTTAAAGACTTAGGTTCAGGATCAGCACAGCATAGCTATCGCCACATTCTCTTGGTTCAAGCAATGACAAGGCCAAACCAAATGCAAGATGGTGGGAAATAAGTACCACTCCTCTATGTGGGAAGTAACCAAGAATTGCTGGCCATTTTTAATCTACTACATTAGCATTTACCATTAGAAAACTTGATCCCTGGGGCACCTGGGTGGCTCAGTTGGTCAAGCATCTGCCTTCGGTCGGATCATGGTCCCAGGGTCCTGGGATCGAGTCCCAAGGTGGGCTCCTGGCTCGGTGAAAGCTTGGTTCTCCCTCTCCCCCTGCTCATGCTCTCTCTCTCTCTCTCTCTCTCTCTCAAATAAATAAAATCTTAAAAAAAAGAAAAAGAAAAAAGAAGACTCGATCTCCTTCACATAGAGCTGGGAGTGCTCAGATTTGGGACGGAGCTGGGGAAGATACCTGTCCTAGTAGTGGCCTGTCAGCTCTGACCCCAAACTCCTGCTCCCAGGGTCTTCTCAGTTACTTCTGGTCATTTTATTACCAAATCTCCTTTTCTTTCTGGTTTTATTTCTTCCCTGGATAGGACCATAGCCGCACTTCCATTCTCCAAGGTAGTGCTAATGACAAGCGTGACAATGGGAGCAGATGGAGAGGAAATCAGACGTCAGACACCCCTATTTCTACTGTCTGCAGCCTCACAGGGAGTGTCCTGTTGGTAGCCACCCTTCTCCCTCAGGCCTGCTTTCCTCAAGTTTTTGAGGATTGCCCTAACTCTCTAGGTTTCCTTTTCCCATTTCCTCTCTTACACGAGTTCTACTTTTTATATCTATCCAGATACGCCCAGAAGTCATTCTGCACTAGAAAAACCTCCGTAGCCCCATGAGAAGCACTTTGACTTTATCCTGCTGAGCCTTATCTCCGCCTCTCCACTCCACAGGACTGGCCCTGGGCCTTGTCTCCCACACCTAAAACACCCCATCAACGTGTGAAATGGAAATAACAAGGATTTATCTTGTGCTTTTTCTTATTAATGACTTACACTTTTATCTTTTATAATTTTTATGCGCGGCCAGTTCCCGGTTCTGCCAGAGCTGCCTGCTGGCTTTGGGGAGGATTAGAACCGTAGCAGTAGGAATGCAAAGAGGAGGGGAAATCGATACCCAGCTTGTGACTTCCAGAGCACTCGGGAGACTACATAATTGTCTTAAAAGACAGTGTTTTTCAAGAGATGAGATGATTTTCTCAATTTCTTGAGCCATCATTAACATATCAAGAACAGAGTCCGGTGGGCTAAAATGGAAGCATTATTCCAGAGAGAGAGAGAACTCAGAGTGAGACTAGTCCCTGCTACAAAGGTATAGGGGGATTGGGAAGTGAAGGTGTGGACAGCCCACCACTTGCCCTGAGGGATTATGGGAAGAAGAAGGGAGACACAGGGGGTAGAACAGGTAGTAAGGCTGGGAGAGATTTGTGTCATTCTTATTTTCTCCAAGGTTCATGTCTGGAAGGAGGGAGGTAATCAAATCAATAAGAGGAGGGCAGACAGCATAGGGGCTTTTGTTTTTTCCTTGTTTATGGCATTATCACAATTAAATTAAGTAACACATTCGTATAGTTTTATGTTTCGCGACTTTCTTTTGCACTTGTCCGTAAACTCTGCACAAGCTGTCTTGTTATTGCTTCGCAGTGCCACACACGGGGTCGATATCAAAAAAGAGAGGGAGATGTGCAAAGAGACATCTGAGGTAGAGCTCCTGACTCCTTAGGGTCTGAATGGCATGTGAGGAATCGAGAAGTTCTCAAATACCCTTTGGGGCTGCTGAAAATAGATGAGATTCAGGCTGAGAAACTGGCTACAAGATATCACTATGTGGGGTAAGGCCAAGAAGCTCTGTTGCTGGAAACTCAAGGTGGGATGGGGAACATCTGGGATTAGTAGCTGGACTTCCAGCGGTTGCCAGCCACCAGCAAGTGGAGGGGGAGCTAGGACCGAGTCCCCAGGGTGACCCTAACCAAACTCAGAGAACAGACCAAGATGAGTTCCTCAGTTGCAGACTTTAGCAGCTACCACCTGCAGGATACTCTGAAGGAGAGCAGACCCAGCCCACCTTAGTGGGCACCAGCTGGTACCTACCTGAGGACAGGACCAGGTGGACTGCTGTAGAGACAGCAGAAGGACAGGCACCAGGCCAGCCTTGGCCCCATCTCCCTAGTGCCAGCAGGATGCAATCTTCCTCTTCACCCGGATGCCTCGTTGAGGAAGGGAAGGGAAAGGAGAAATCCCGATCCCACAGGAAGTTTAACTTTCAATCAGTAGAATGTTTCGTCAACATAGAATATTTAAAGCAAGTACACCATTCATTAGAGAAGTTTATGTGTTCTCCCCACCCCGCCCCCAAACTGGCTGCTATCCAATGGGATGGGACTCATGAGGATTAGGCCTATTACAGAAAATAAAAAGTATGCGGTCTTTGTACATTTCAGTTTTAGTTTGTGTCTGTTTGCAACTTCATTCTTTGTACATTCCTTAACAATGAGCAATGAACTCTGCAGTGCCCCAGGATACAGGAATAGCTGCATTAATTTTTAAAGCAAAAGTATTTCTTCCCATTTCATCAGAAACCATTATCCCTTCCAAACTCCCCCTTTCTCTCATGCTTTATTTAGAAAGATCCAGAACTGAGAAAACAGGACACTTGGATGACTAAGCAAATTTCTAGCACCTACCCTCTAAAGAACTTGACTCCTGGTCATTCCAGGCACCTTTCCGTGTGGTTTGCTGCTTGTTTGAAGGAAGCTGTCCGAAGCCATCACCGAGCAGCTGAGCAGAGCCGCCCAGGTGTGTCGGGAGCTGCATTCCAGCTGCCCCAATTCTGTAATCTTTTCTCGGTTCCCATCTGTCCCAGCCTCAGGGAACTGTCCTGCTGAATCACACACAAAAAATTAAGTTCCTCTTCTTAGTTCAACAGAAATAAAGTTGGAATTGTTCAAGAGATGTTTTCAGCAAGCAATTAAGAAATAATAACATCAAAGTATAAAAACCAAGGATTTTTTGGTGTACAGATTTATTATAGTAAATGAAAAAAAAAAACAAAACAAAAAACAAAACTGCCTCTGCAGGGAGAGCCTCAGATGCATAGCTTTTCTGGCCTTCAACCACAGCTTGGTTTTCCTCCTCTTCATCCTACCTGCCGACTCTTGTCCCAGATTCAGAAACACCTCCTACGATTCTCTTCTTTCTTGGAGCATTGTTTTTCAATTTGGCAAAATCTGGAGATACTTTTGGTTGTCACAACTTGAGGAGGGTGGTGCTCATGGCATCTAGCAGGTAGAGGCCAGGGTTGCTGTTAAACCGCATACAGCACAGGACAGCCCCCCCCCCAAACAAAGAACCATCCTGCCAAGAACGGCAACGGTGCTGAGGTTGAGAAACCCCGCTCTAAGGAGAGGCATGCGAACCACCGCACTTTGAGAATTCTATCCAATGTGACAAGTAACTGCTCTGGTCAAAGGACAGTTCTCTCTGGGGAAGAGAAACAATCACAATTCTATATTAATTCATTAATCCATCTATTTGTGTATCAAATATTTTTTGGTATCGACCAAAATCGGCACTGTTAAGCACTAACAAGATGGACAGCTTCTGCTCTTGCAGAGCTATGGACAAGTGCAAAAGAAAGTCATTAAACATAAAATTATACAGATGTAATTGTGCTAATGCCACAAACAAAATATATGGGCTGATATAAGAACAGATTGTGAAGGGAAAACTGGTCCCTCTAGAATCAGTAGAACTTAAAATTTTCTAAATATTACAAATTTAGTGAAAATAATTCTTAATGTTTTATTCCCCTGAAACTTCATCATGACTATTTTCAATGACATAGTCTTTTTGGTCTTCTTTGTTTTCTAAAGGAGTATTGTGACTGTCCTTGTTTTCAAAATGTCCATATGACTCTCTTTTCTGATACAATGGCCTATTGAAGTCATTCAGTAGATGCTGAGCACCAGCCCTACCTTTCCTGTGGATACCAAAGTGATTCCAGAGAAGGATGGGGTTGGAGGGAAATTTTGGGTTGCTTCAAGAGTTAAGACCAGAGGGACAGTCTCCAGTTTCTAGTTCGTGGTCAATTTCCTTACTTTCATATAGATATTCAGTAAGCAACAAGACCTGTATTTCAAAACTTGGGTCTATGATCTTTTCCCAGGAGTGTTGACTGGGGAAAGAAATATTTAAGCTGAGACCTGAGGATGAATTAGGTGAAGTTGGAGGATGTGGAGGCAAGCATTCCAAGAATGTGAAAGTCTATTTGGTATGTATGTGTTGGCATGTCAAAATAATCCTTAGACACAGAAAAGGTATTCATCATGGTCCCTTGCTTCCTTGTTCTTAAGAGCAAAATCCATTTCTTCAGAGAGAAGATCTTGATCTTGGACTTGTAGCCCTACCCCTAGAGGGAAGGGAATGGTGCCAAAATTTGTTTTACTGTGACTCCCAGCCAGCTATCCTGCAAATTTATGATGACAATGCATGCAAAAACAAAGCAGTGGGCATTCTCTATTGCAAATGCATGAGGTTATGCAGCAGTGTTTCTGTAGATCTGACTGAGTGCCCTGCCAGGGCTGACTTTTCTTTCCCTTTTGAAGTCAAAGATTTTATGGAGAATCTGATGAAGGCTATTGATTTCTCGCCTGGAAAAGTCACCAATGCACATATACAAAAATGTTTGCATATAGTTCATGGGGTTTCCAATTCTAAAGCTCATGGATCTCAAATTAACACAGCTGCTTTCAGGCTGCAACAATGAATAAGGAAGAAGAACATGCTGGTGGTGGGAGGTATTGTGTCCTGTTTTACACGTAGTGAATTTGAGATGCATGTGGCAGGATATTCAGGTGGAAAGCAGTTTAAAATGTTTCCTGGGTTTGTATGATTTTATAGGCATGTTGAAATTAAGAGGAAGTGGGTGGGTAAGTATCAGTACAATGGGCCCCATCCCTAGAGTCCAGGTTCTCCTGTGTCCATATTTAGAAATATTTTTTTTTCTTAGAAAAATGTTCATTGTAGAAAATTTTCCTGGGTTTCTGCCTATTTAAAATATCACCCACCCTTTATATTTTTTAAGTCTTTCCATAATCACTCCCTACTGCAGAGCCTAATTAAAGAGAAGGCAGCCATGTGGATATGTGGGGAGTCAGTCGATGAAGAGGGGCTGAAATGTATTGTGCTTGAAAGAAATATTTGACAAACTGAGCCAACCTTCTGCTCCCACTCCCTTATCCTGTTCAAAATTCTTGCTAAAATGCTCTTGGAGGAAACGGAACACTGCTTTTCACTGTTGTTGGGTTTAAAGGTTGGGGGTTGTAGTAGGCTGAAAATGTCGCCCTAAAAGATATCCACATCCTAGTGCCTGGAACCTATGAACGTTACCTTCTGTGGCCAAAAAAAGGATCTTTGCAAATGTGATTAAATGAAAGGTTTTGAGATGGGGAGTTATCCTGGGTTATCTGGGTGGGCCATAAAGGCTATCACCTGTTCCCTTATGAGGGGGAGGCAGAGGGAGATTTGACACAGAGAGAAAAGGGGGAGGCCATGTGACCACGGAGGCTGAGGCTGCAGTGATGGGACCACAAGTCAAGGAAGACCCCAGTGACCAGAGCTCAAAGAGGCAAGGAACAGCTTCTCCCCTAGAGCCTGCAGAGGGAGCACAGCCCTGGTGATGCCTGTGATATTTGTTTCATAATTCTGGCCCCCAGAACTGGGAGGGCATAAATTTCCGTTGTTTTAAATAAGCAAGTTTGTGGTAATTCATTACAGCAACCATAGAAAACTAACTAAGGGCTAATCTGGACAAAAGAAGAGAGGATGAACTATCTAGATCAGAGCCTAACTATTTGTCTCAGATTTTTGAGGAAGGTTTCTGACTTCCTTTTCCTTTTCAACCCCAAATATTTCTTTCTGAATCCAAGTAAACCTTCCTCTCTCACCTTGACACTTGTATTTTAAATCTCCGCTGTTCTATACAGACTGATTTTGATTTTCTAGTATAAAATCCCATTATGTTTGTTTTGCCTCCTTCCCCCTCAGCTTATATTCCCTGCCTCCAAATAATCATTTATTGTTTTGGAAGTCTCTCTGTCTCCCTCTCCTCCCCTCCCAACTCCCCTCCTATTGGGCTTGCTCTTAAAATAAAAGTTACTTACAATAAACAGCCTCTTGTTCTTTTCTTGTTATTTCCTCCACTCAGCAGTGCAGAGCTGTCGAGCTGCTTGCCCCCAAGTGTTTGAAGCCACCCACACACTTTGAAGCACAGTCCCCAGCCGCTGACGACTCAACACTGTCAAATGACAGTCACAACGCCTTCATCATTAGTATGTCAAACGCACTATGGAAATGGGGCTGTAGGATGTAAGGAGAAAAGGAAAATGTATTTTATGACAGAAATATCTTAAATCCGAGGAACAGGAGATAAGTTGGGCCAGGTGATTATTTTAAAAGAACCAGTGGTTGAGAGTGAGAACTAAAGGCAAATCCCTATCAGAGAATTTGGAAAAACCCAAACAAGCCATGTCAAGCCTTCTTGCATGAAGACCTCCTAGTGCTTCAGTGAGAAATGGTATGAAGAAGACTCTAGGAAGACGCCAAGAGATGGGGCACCAGGATCACAGGTGAATGTCCTAACACCGGGCTCAGCAAACTATGACCCATAGGCCAAACCTGGCCCACCACCTGCTCTTGTGAATAAAGTTTTATTGAAATGCCATCGTGTCCATTTATTTACATATTGTCTGTGGCTACTTTTGCACAGCGCGAGCAGAGCGGAGTAGTTTTGACAGAGACTATGTGACACGTAAGCCTAAAATATTTAGTATTTTTTCCTTTATGTTAAAAAAAAAATGCCAACCCCTGTTATGATGAAACTGTAGCAGTAGGACTGGGTATAGAAAGTAAACTCTAGCAATGAGAAATAACAAAGTGTATTTGTTTCTTAGGGCTGCCATAACAAATTATTATAATCTGGGTGGCTTCAACAATAGAACTTTATTCTCTGGGAGTTCGGGAGGCCACACATCCAAAGCCAAGGTATCTGGAAGACTGATTCCTCTGGAAGTTCTGAAGGAGAATCGATTTCCACAGTGGTGGCCAGTGTCCTTGCCATTCCTTTGCTTGTAGACTCATAGTTTCAATTTCTGCCTGTCTTCACATTGTCTTCCATCTGCTGCATTTCTGTCACTTACAGGGACACACCATTGAATTTGGGGCCCATTCTAAATCTACAATGATCCAATCTTGAGGTTTATAACTTCATTAATTACATCCGCAGAGACCCTTTTTCCAGATAAAGTCACACATTCACAGGTACTGGGGGTTAGGTTTGGACATAACTTTTGGGGGGACACAATTCAACTTACTGCACCACCACCCATAAAAAAATGTTAGCCACTGGGGCGCCTGGGTGGCTCAGATGGTTAAGCCTCTGCCTTCGGCTCAAGTCATGATCCCAGGGTCATGGGATCGAACCCCACATCGGGATCCTGGCTCAGTGAGGAGCCTGCTTCTCCCTCTGCCTCTCTCCCAGCTCATGCTTTCTCTCTCTGTATCTCTGTGTCTCAAATGAATAAATAAAATCTTAAAAAAAAATGTTAACCACCTTGGGGAAAAAGGAAGCAGCTTGGGGGGCTTGAAGATGGCTGGGAATGTCACCCACCCACTCTTGAACGTGGCCTCGGGAGACAGTGATTACATACATATTTAATTTTGACATAGTTTTTTACATTTTATGAAATATATTAATTCCAAAGACAACTCCGACTCTGTCCGATGATCTACATGTAGAAAATATGGGGGGATTCGTGCCACTATGGCCTAAAAGCTGCAAAGTGAACAAAAGGTGATGAGGAGGAGTAGTAGGAGGGGAAGCTCAGGACCACAAAAACGGGTTCCTGTAACCTCCGTGGTTGATTCTGACAAGAAAAGCAGCATCTTGTGAAGCTGTTAGATAGCAACGTGGAGTGAATTCAATGAGGTCCTTTCAAGTCTGCAAAAGTCTCTTTTGTCAGACAGCTTTATTTTTTCATCACGACTTGAGAACAAGGGGGTGTTGCTGCACTCTGTGTGTCTCATCTTGTCCTTTGTTTCATTCTCTCCACCAGATTCCAGGTTAACATTTAGACAGAACGGGGGAGAGGGGGGTGCAGCTCATATTTCTGCTAGAATTCTTTCCCTTTTTCTCAATATGTACCATTCTGACTGGAATTTACAAGCCAGGGTGGGGGGAGGTGGGAACCACAGTCAAGTCAGCACACTTTGGGGGAAAAGTCGAGTAGAAGTGACAACTTTCTTAGAGGAAGTGTCCCTGATTGACACTAAAACCAAGCTAGAGAGAGTGAGTTAGGAAATCAGGAGGACTCTTCTCCCAAGAATGGGCAATGAAGTTACCTTGAGGATATGTCAATGGAGCCCCAGGGCATGAGAGATGAGACAGTCACAATAGGTGTCAAACCAGGAATTTCCTGTGTTGATGTCTTTTTGCTTGGTATACCTAGAATAAGTTTGGTTTTCCTGTGTGAACCTCACTATTGCCTCTAGGACCTGGGACAAATCAAAGCTCCATGACCTCTTTGTAATTTTAAGATATTTTCTAAGGATTCACACCCATGTCACACTGGTTTCTTTATTCATTCCTCATTCATGACAAGGTTTCCTGCATTCATTAAATATAACTTGCATTTCCCAAGTGCCTAAGCCTAGTTAAAAAGAGACCCCTGGGGGCACCTGGGTGGCTCAGATGGTTAAGCATCTGCCTTCAGCTCAGGTCATGACCCCAGGGTCCTGGGATCGAGCCGGCATTGGGCTCCCTGCTTGGTGGGGAGCCTGCCTCTCCCCCTCCCTCTCCCTCTCCCTCTACAGTTTCCCCTGCTTGTGCTCTCCCACTCTCTGTCAAATAAATAAATAAAATCTTAAAAAAAAAAAAAAAGAGGCCCATGGGGGCACCTGTGTGGCTCAGTTGGTTAAGCATCTGACTCCTGATTTTGGCTCAGGTGATGATCTCCGGGTTGTGAGATCAAGCCCTGGTAGGGCTCTTCACTGGGTGTGGAGGCTGCTTAAGGTTCTCTCTCTCCATTTCCCTCTGCTTCTCCCTCCCCCGCACCCGCCGCCAGAAAGGAGGTCCATAAAAGATTAAGTCATAGGAATAAAAGGCACAGCATGAAGAATGCAGTCAATGATATTATAATAGGGATGTAATGGGACAGATGGTAGCTACACTTGTGGTGGACATAGCATAACATATAAACTTGTCAAATCACTAAGTTGTAGGGCGCCTGGGTGGCTCAGTTGGTTAGGCGACTGCCTTCGGCTCAGGTCATGATCCTGGAGTCCTGGGATCGAGTCCCGCATCAGGCTCCCTGCTCGGCGGGGAGTCTGCTTCTGCCTCTGACCCTATCCCCTCTCATGTGCTCTCTCTCATTCTCTCTCTCAAATAAATAAATAAATAAATCTTAAAAAAATCACTAAGTTGTACACCTTATGCTAATGTAACATTTTGTCAACTACACTCAATTTTTTAAAAGGGTCCATAAAAACAATTTTCTTAATAAGAAAAAAGCACTTCTTTCTTGAATGTACCTTAGGGAAGGGAAAATTTTTCCTCTACCTTTTTTTTTAAGATTTATTTATTTATTTGAGAGAGAGAGAGAGAGAGAGAGATAGCAGGAGCAAGCCAGGGGGAGGGGCAGAGGAAGAAGGAGAGGGAGAATCGAGTAGATGCCACGCTAAGCCAGAGCCCAATGCTGGTCTTGATGTGGAACTCGATCCCATGACCCCAAGATCACAACCCTAGCCAAAACCAAGAGTTGGATGCCTAACCAACTACATCACCCAGGCACCCCTGTGTAACTTCCTTTTTCTTTTTTTTCTTTACATAAAAATCAATTTGTTTCCTTAGGATACATCTCTAGAAGTGGAGTACTAGGTCAGAGGGAAACTTTTTTTAAAATTTAAATTCAATTAATTAACATAATATATTATTGGTTTCAGAGGTAGAGGTCATTGATTCAGCAGTCTTATATAACACCCACTGCTTATATAATACCCAGTGCTCATTATATCATGTGCCTTCCAGTTACCCCATCCCCCACCCTCTCCCCTCCAGCAACCCTCAGTTTGTTTCCTATGATTAAGAGTCTCTTATGGTTTGTCTTCCTCTCTGATTTCATCTTATTTTATTTATTCCTCTCTTCCTCTATGATCCCCCTATGTTTTGTTTCTTATATTCCAAATATGAGTGAGATCATATAATTGTCTTTCTCTGATTGACTTATTACACTTAGCATAATACCCTCTAGTTCCATCCATGTCATTGCAAATGACAAGATTTCACTTTTTTTGATGGTTGAGTAGTATTCCATTGTGTGTGTGTGTGTGTGTGTGTGTGTGTGTGTGTGTGTATCTCACATCTTCTTTATCCATTCTTCTGTCAATGGACATCTGGGCTCTTTCCTCTACCCTTTTAAGGTTTCTGGCGGGGCCTGACATAACATGGATTTAACAAGAGGGGTACCTGGGTGGCTTGATTGGTTAAGTGTCTGCCTTATGCTCAGTTCATGATCTCAGGGTCCTGGGATCCAGCCCTGCTCAGTGGGGAGCCTGCTTCTCCCTCTCCCTCTGCCCCTCCCCACACCCATGCTTGCATTCTCTCTCTTTCTCAAATAAAATCTTTAAAAAGAGAGAGAGAGTTTTAACAGTATAAAAGCATACACATTTTATTTACATGTACCTGAAAGTCCTCATGGAAAAAATGTATACCCAAAGAAGTGAGGAGGCCTAAGTGCTTACATACTAGATTGAACAAAGAGTAGCAAATGTGGAAAAGTAACTAAAACATATGGAGACTAAAGGAAGCTAAGTTATTTTAACAGACTAGACACCCTTCTCTGGTGATTAAGAATGTTTCTTCCTTCTGGCACAAGGAGGGCACCTTTTTTGTGGGAATTAAATCTCAAGCTTTCAAGGGAAAAAAAAGGTCAGAGTGCCCTTCTTGTACCTGCTATTTTCAAGTGCCTTTAACTCAAAATAATTGATATGCCAAAGCAGCATATTTTGGGGTGGCATGTCCTGAACTTTTTCAGTACCCCCCTTGTTCTGCTGGAACTGTGGTCCCTTTCAAATTTCATTCATACAATTCCAGCATACTGTGATTCCAGAGTAATACACAGGCTTGGGAGTCAGAGATCTGAGTTTGTATTTCAATTCCATCACTTACAAGTTAAGTAGTTGGCTTTTCTAAGCTTCCTTTTCTTCACTGATAAAGGGGGAGGGCGTAAAAACATACCTACTGCATGGAAGAATTCTAGGAAGCCTGAGACTGCCATCATCAGAAAGGCCTGACTGCAATGTTGGCTCTTGCCTGGTGTCTGGAAACTTGTCTGGTATTTGGGAGGGTTCCCACTGTTCCCTAAATGAGAATCATAGTTCGTTGAGCCTAAACTGTTCATAAAATAATGTGGTTTATGCTGAATGTTTGCTTTTCTTTTGGGAGTCTGAAATTCCAGTACATGCCAGGCAGAGAGTGCCTACATGACCAGCCCCCAATAAAGACCCTGAGACCCAGTCTCTAATGAGGTTCCCTCACGCTTCACATGTGTCCTCACAATTCAGTGCTGGGGGAATTAAGCACATCCTGTGTGACTTAGGACTTTTGGAAGCTTGCACCTGGTTTTCTCCACGTTTACCCCATGTGTCTTTTCTCTTTACTGATTTTGCCTTGTATCCTTTTACTGTAATAAATCTAAGACTTGAGTAAGATTGTATGCTGAGTCCTATTTTCCTCCTAGTCACTGAAACAGGGTGTGTGTTGGGGGCTGGGGATGTGGATTTGAAGACTTCTGTCTTTGTTCAGGCTGCTATAAGAAAATACCACAGAGTGGGTGGCTTATAAACAACAGGAATTTATTTCACACAGTGCAGGAGGCTTGGCTACCCAAGATCAGTTTTGCTCGGGTAGAGGTGCTCTTCTGGGTTCATAGCTTGTCCCTTCTCTCTGTGTGCTCACATGGGGGAATGGGTTAGGGATCTCTTTGGGTCTCTTTTATAAGGCACTATCCATAGGCCCTAACTAACCAATGGGCTACTTACAACCAGGCACAGTTACCGAAAAAGGGAAAAGTCCATACCTACCTCAAAATATCCATAAGCTCTTTTATAAGGCCCTAATCTCATTCCTGAAGGTTCCTTCATGACTTAAGCACCTCTCAAAGGCCCCACCTGCTAATACTATGACCTTCAGGGGTTAGGACTTCATTTTAGAAAACTCCTCTCTTCTCTGCTCTCCCCTTCTCTTTCTGTTATCAGCAAGGTCCAGGACCCACCTCGGGGGAGGGTCAGGAAGCCAAACCAATCAAGTCAGAATTCTCTGTGGCACATGCAGGAAAAGGAAGTGACAGGGATCCTCCAGACATTATTTTGTTTTGACACACATCCTCATTTGTGTTGTCCATTTCAAAGTTGTCGCCTTGAGAGTCTCTCTCCTTTATTACAAATGCCCCAAACGCTTTGGGATTTTCACCTTCGGAACTGGCTTACAAACCACTGAAATGGAAGTCTGCATCCCTTTGTGGTCACATTGCCCAGAATACAGCTCCCTCCTGGCACCCCCAGGAGGTCAGGATTTACCTCTTTAATTGTCACGGGCCTCCATTGCTCTGAGCTGGGAGAGAACTGAGTGGTTCAGGGCCAGCCTGTAGGCCTACTGATGACAATCAACCATGCCCAAGGGCCCCTGGCTGTAGACATAGGTTGGTACAGGGGAAGGGTGAAGGAGGAAGGAAGAAAAGAAAAAATACAGCGAGAAGAGCAAAACAATGGAGGTCAGAAGGTGAAGGCAAAATAGAAGAGAGGAAGGAATAAAAAAAGTAAACCCTTCTCGAAAGCAGAGGAACAGTTTATGACTCAGATTCTCCAACCTCTGAATGCAGTTAAGTCTGTTACTTTGGTTTATAGCAGGTCCCAGCCACCTGGTGAAAGGGGCTGGGGGTGGGTGGAGGGAGGAGGTGGGAGGGTGTGATGAGGGACTGCCCAGAGACACTGGTTTGGAGTTTTATTATCCACTAAGAAGTTGTTCTGTTGATGACTAAACTTTGCTCTCAGAAGGTGGGGCTGTGAAGCAAGCTACTCACTCTATCAATAGAGAAATCAACGTGTCCTTTCTTTTCAAAAGTTCTGAAGCCATTATCTATGGTGTGACAGTTGACTACAATAGAATTAATTGTCGTATCACAAATGGTGGGTTAAGGAACGAATGAGTGAACCAAGTGGGTGGACAGGCCTATTACGACTGAGAATACAGTTTGGTTAATAGAAGGAAAGGCTGAAGAACCAAAAAAAAAAAAGGAAAAGAGTACTTAAAAAAATAGGGAGAAATTGATGTTAAGAACTTAAAAATATAGGTTGTAAACAATGTGCGTAATGATATAAAAAGGGGGGAAAAACATGCTTTTTTTTTTCTCACCCCCACTTCTAAATTTCACTGATGGAGGGGCAACTGGGTGGCACAGTCAGTTTCAGCTCTTGGTTTTGACTCAGGTTGTGATCTCAGAGTTGTACAATTGAGCCCCGAATTGGGCTCCAAGAGCGGGGGGCAGTCTGCTTGAGCTTTTTCTCCCTCGCTCTCCCTCTGCCTCATCCCTCCCTCCCTCCATCCCTCCTTCCCTCCCTCTCACTCTCTCTCTCTCTCAAAAAAAAAAAATCTTTAAAAAAATAAAATAAATTACACTGATGGAATAGACAAAAATCCTGCCTACATGTGGCTGCAGTGTGTATGTGTGTGTGTGTGTGTGTGTGTATACAAACAATTTAAGTTACTGAGTTAAATACCTAGTGCTGTTTCATGCTGTACTTTTGCCTCCAGAGTGTAAAATAAGTTAGGTGACTAATGATGGACCCGGGTGTTACTACTGAATAATTTTTACCTGTAGCACTAATACAAGTTTTGAAAACAAAAACATATTGTGCACCTGTATAAAATCTTGTTGGAGTATTTTTTTCATATTTTCTTTCAATACTAACACCCAGAAATAAGCTGCCTAAGGAATTAATCTGAATGTTTTGGCATCTTGTACATTGACTTTTTTTTAGAGATAGAGTTTGCTATTGAAGTCCCTGATAAAAATCAAGAGATTCCTTAGTATTTATTAATAGATGTGTCCTATTATTATTATACTCAACACTTTAATATAAGAAATTTGTTTTTATAGAATAGTTTGAAACCAGGATTACTTGGCAAAAATAGATTTTACAAAAAAGTGGAAGTGGTAATCTACTCTATTGATAATTGAAAAAAAATTTGTTCTTGGGTGGATATAACATATGCTAGTGTTTTTTAATTTTTTATTTATTTTTTAAAGATTTTATTTAATTATTTGACAGAGAGAGAGAGTACAAGCAGGGGGAGCAGGAGAAGCAGGCTTCCCGCTGAGCAGGGAGCCCGACATACAGCTCCATCCCAGGACCCTGAGATCACAACCTGAGCTGAAGGCAGATGCCTAACTGACTGAGCCACCCAGGCGCCCCTATGCTAGTGTTCTTTTAATTAATCAGTTGGATATCTTAAGAGAAATACAAAAGATTGCAAAAAGTCCATGCATACATTGAAATGTTTGTCATTGGCTTTCATTTCATAAAATGAAAATTTCTAATAAACCGTGAAAAATAAAATTTTAATACACTTATCATCTTGGTACCCTTATATAGATGGTTCCCTACTTATGATGGTTCAACTTAGTGATTTTTCAACTTTACGGTGGTGCAAAAGCGATATGCATTCAGTAGAAACCATACTTTGAATTTTGATCTTTTCCCAAGCTAGCAATACTCTTGATTCTATCTCATGCCGCTGGGCAGAGGCAGCGAACCAGAGCCCCCAGTCAGCACGTGGTCACCAGGGTCAACAACTCACAACCATTTTGTCCATATACAACCATTCTATTTTTCACTTTCAGTACAGTATTCAATAAATTACATGAGATACTCCACATTTTATTATTAAAATGGCTTTGTGTGAGATGATATTTTTAAAGATTTTATTTATTTATTGGCCAGAGAGAGAGAAAGAACACAAGCAGGGGGAGAAGCAGGCTCCCCACTGAGCAAGGAGCCCAATGTGAGACTCTATCCCAGGACCCTGGGATCATGACCTGAGCCAAAGGCAGACGCTTAAGCAACTGAGCCACCCAGATGATTTTGCCCAACTGTAGGCTAATTAAGTGTTCTGAGCACATTTAAGGTAGGCTAGGCTAACCTATGATGTTCAATAGGGTAAGTGTATTAAATGCATTTTTGACTTACAATATTTTCAACTTATGATGTGTTTATTGGGACATCGAGGAAGATCTGTACTTAGTTTTGTTATGTTTATCGAAAGTAGATCACAATTCTGACTGCATATTAGAATTATCTGGGGAGTTTTTGTTTGTTTGCTTGCTTTTTAAATCCTAATGCCCAGGCGGCAGCCCAGACCTATAAATCAAAATCTCCCAAGGATGGAGCATGGTGGTTTTTAAAGTATCCCTGGTGATTCCAATGTTCCAGCAAATTTGTGATCCACTCACTTAAGTAGTCCCTGATCAACCTCATTTTCATCAACACCCCTGTTAAAATCATTCCCTCTTCAGCACTAAAAGGAGAGCACATGGCAAATTGTATCATTGTCAGTGAGGTCCTTGTTTCTCTGTTCTTTAATCTTCAGTACCTGACAGGTGTTCAACAAAGCAAGGAAGAACACACAAATTCCCAACCAGAGCAATGAAATGAGGCTGCCACCATTTTAAAGACAGCAGATTCCTCCAGAGCATGGAGAGGGATGATGTGACTCATTTAGTTACACTGCACAGCTCTGAGTCACCTGGCACTTGGCCAGTCAAAAGTTTCAGAACCTGATGTTTCAGATTTTTATCCAATAGATATTTTTATCCTGGGAGCCCGACTAAGGATGCAGCTGACTGAATCAGCCCAGGGCTTCTCTTCGGGAAGCAGTGGGAAGCCACTGCTGCTCCCCACTTATGTAACCATATGTCGAACAAGGCTGACCCATGGAATGTGATCCAAACATTATTTTTGTCTCCCTCCATCACTTTAAACTAAATTCAGTGGAGATCAATTTCTCTTGTCCATGAATAAAGTCTTTCTTGCATCACTCTGGGTATTAGTCACTTTTAGTTGTAAACCAGGCTCATTTTAGAACTTTAATACATTCAGTTGCACATACTAATCAAAAATCCAAACTTGAAGTCGGGGTTAAACCATCACCCCTTCTCCAGCCCTGGTCTGCTTCACAAGATTGCGGTAGGGCATAGTTTGTGGTCCTTCTGTTCTCGCCTGTCTCCCAGTTCACCTGTGCTACCTGTGATTTCTCTCCGGCTGGGTCAGAGTAGGGCCTTCACTTGGATGAACCTGGCAATGATTAAAGATAGAACCCCTGGATGGGGTTGGCAGGTGGTCACAGTTGATTCTTTTCTCCTGTGGGAATTTTTTGGGTCCTTCAGAGGTTTCTTGTTGCTCTTGCAGCTCCTTTGACCTGGGATGATTGATCTCCATTCTTGGTGGCCACCTCCGGCACTTTCTTCACTCTGAGGAACACCTGAAAAGAGAAGGCTTTCTTAGTTGAGGTCTCTGTGCCCCTCCAGACAGCCCTATTGGACCAAGAAGACTCCCACGTTGTTCTTCCTCCTGACCCACAGTGGTCCATTCTGCCCTCACATAGTCCTTACCTGCCCACGATCTGGGGTCAGGCCATCTCGATGCAGCAGCACCCTCCTGGCTCCACCAGTGAGGCAGCTGCCTTTAGAGCTCCTTGGTGAGAGTCAGATGTCATTCACAGGTCACGTGGCCTTCCTCAGGCCTGAGTGAGGGACCAGGTCTCTTTGTCTCTCGATCACAGGGAGCACGTCAAAGCTGTCCAAGTAGTTGCATTGGAGCCTCCATCTTCAAGACCCACCCCCACTCTCTAGGAGGTACACTTCACTATCATAGGTCAATCTTTCTAGAAGCAGAGCCTGAAATGAGGATTCTTGTTCAAGCGATTTATTGAAAAAATGTTCTCATTAGAAGAGGTATGGCAAAAACAGGATAAAGCTTGGGGAAGGGGGAAGGTAAGCAAGAATGTAACCCTAGCTGGAGACTAGTTTCGATCTGATCCCAAAGGGAAAACCCTATAGCTCAAAGTACATCACAAAGATAGTCCCACCTTGAGGCAAGGAGTTCAGTTTATATCCTCCTGGTAGTTGGGCCAAAGTTTGCTGAAGTGCTCAGGGTGGGAGTGTGCAGGTGGCAGGTGCTGTCTGGCTGAGGGCAATTCCCCAGAGAAGGAGGCAGTTATGGGTGGGGAAGTGGGGTAGGCCAGTTGGTCAAAGGGATTTGGAAGGGCGAAATGTCCACTACACCCATCCTATTCTCTCTGTCTAAAGATATGTTCCTCCGTAATCTTAGCTTGATCTCCTGGAGCAGTTCAAGGATTATGCAATAGATTCTTGGAGACATTTCCTTTTAAATGTACTAATCAGGAGGGGGAGTGTCTGTCTCATTCACTTTGATATCTGAGTGTATCATCTTGCTTCTCAGTTGAAAGAGAGGCAGGAAGAGTTCCATTCTAACATTCCCTTATTCTGAGGAGTGTTCAGCTGTATTATACCAGTGACCACAGAACTCAACGCCTTCATTCTACAGGACAGAGCCCGGAATGGTGAGTGAATTCAAAACCATGTTTAGCGGCTTCCCTGGTAGCTATGATGGATTTGTGCTCCACATATTCTTTCTCTCCACAGACCCCACTTGAGATATGAGAAAAGGGAGCCTTCTCTGTCCTTGAAATCGAATACAGTCAACTAGAACAAACCCATGACTTTCTCACCAAAAAAGCAAGCATGTTAAGTAAACTGGACTAACAAGCCACAGAGAACATCCATGACTAAGCTGGGGCTAGAACAGTTTTTTAGAAATCTTACTGAGGCATTCAGGAGCTGTAGGGAGAGTAACAGAGAGGAGAACCCATGATCTGGCATGGCAGTATATCACCCATATCACCCATATCACCCATATGGCTTCTTCCAGAGAAGCCATAAAATGGCTGGAGTTAATCAGGGGTGAGGAGTAACACAGGGAGCTGACAGAATCAGCTGGTTTCCCATGCTCATTTCTTCCTTTTTCTCCCCTGTTACACAACAGAAGAGGCCCCTGGTCTGTCATGGTGATAACCACCCAGGCCTGAGTGATGATGACAGTCTAGTTTGCTGAGTCTCATAGCTAGCCACTTAGATCTATCTTACCCACCTGGTTGGTCCCTATAGGTAACTGGGTTTGTGGCCTCTCAGTTATGATATTTATCCAGAGTCATATAGCAAGTGGCAGATTTGGGTAGGGGTCCATTCCAAAATTGAAACTCAGTAGGCACAGACAGGAAAATTATAGAGGGGCCAGGACCTACAAGTACTCCCTGCCTGGTCCAGAAGTGGTGTTTGATGTTGAACCAAATTGTCATAAGTCTTCAGCCAGGCTGGCCAAACATAGTTCTGGTGAATGTAATGAAGAGACAGGTGATGGACAGTAATCCAAACTGGTCTGCAAGACCAGTTCATAGTCTTGTGGCAAGCCACTGGTTGCGATTAGAAAATTTGGGCATGAATTAGCAAGGCTCTGGGGCTCGCAGTGAGGAGTAGGATCCCAATCCCAGCTTGGAGGAATGGAACACTGGTCAGAAAAAGGCAGAATTCATCCTGGAAGAAGAGCTGTAGGATCAGGAAAGATCTAAGGTCAGAATAATAATACCAGGACTTTGCTAGAACTGGGACCTAAAGTCAGGGCAAACCTTGGAAGTGGCTGACCTTTGGCAGAGTCACCTGAACTCTGCAAGTTCTTCCTTGCTGGGGTCTAGAGCTTGGGCTGGGGGCCGGAGGGGTTAGCAAGAGCTAAGTGTGGAGGCAGGAGTGTTTCAGGGTCAGGTAACCAAGCCAGTGATACATTTCCTGCCAGCCTCTTTGCTAGGCATCTCACCCATGATTTCTCATTCACCTGCAAACTCAACCTTCACAGGAGTAGAAAACTGACTTTGTCCTGAATCATCACTATGTCTCGTCTCATATTTCTAATACCAAAGCTGGAACAAAATGAAGGGAGAATTCTGAGAATTCTTCACCTTGGCTGCAGGTGGAAAAACGAACCCACAATGCTGTTCAGTACCATGTGAAACAACAATGGCTCTTGGTCGCTGTTACTTTTAGTGGGCACTAAGGTTGATAAAAGAGCCCAGTTGAACAAAAAGGGGGAAAAATAAGTGACAGCCACGGAGACAGCTGGTGAAAGACTTGTCTCTGCACCTACAAAGTTTTACTGAAATACCTTTGAAGATGACCTTCTTGGATAATCGTGCCTCACTATGAACTGACTTTAGTTTCCTTAGAAACTACTTAGAAACCTTAGTTTCTAGGGAGTGTTTCTTTTTGTTAAATTGTGGAAAGGATAAGTTCTTTAATCTGGGCAGAAAACAAAACAAAACCCTTAAAAGGTCATCCAGGCTGAACTCATAATAATTACCTATATTTTCTGGGTCCCTGCTACTGGCCAGTTGTCACACTAGCTGCTTTATGTCTCACTTACTTATTACAACAACCCCAGGAGGTAAGCACTATTCTTGTCTCTATTTGCATGTGAGAAAACCAGAAGCTTAGAAAAGTGAAGTGAGTTACCCACATACACAGCACAGGTGAGAAGTAGAGCCTGATTAAAAGCAGATTGGCCTGTCCCCAGAGGCAAAGTGTGTAAGTCCTCCCCAGTGGTACAAGCCCTGATGTGGCCTAGTTGCTAGTTGACCCCAGCATCTACCCTCACAAGAATCTCATATTTATTCGAGGTGGCAATAGTAAAGAACTTTAGTCTACCAGTGTAGTTGATACATTGTCTTGCTGGCCCCAAGGAATGACTTCCATGGGCTCATGCCCTTTGCAAGGAGACTTGTAATAATAATCATGAGGACAGCCAAGCATAATAATAACTAACATTTAGTCAGTGCTTACTGTGTTAGGTACTATTCCAAGCCCTCTATGTGGATTTTGACATTTAGTTGGTTATCCAGTTATGTTTATTAATAAATTGGTTATATAGAATTAATATTTTTCCATGTAAACCATATTTTAAATATAAGCACTCACATATAAAATACAAATATTATATATATATACATATGAAATGCTGAAGTACCCAGCTTATCCATTAAAGCAGGATTTAATCCCTAATAATGTGAAACCAATGTGCTAGTTTGAGTCTGAGATCCTGTGAGTTGACAGTCATTTGATAAAGCAAGAATAAGAGGATAGAGAATACTTCTACTCTGGACAGTTTTTGTTTTTGTTTTTGTTTTTTAAAGATTTTTATTTATTTATTTGACAGAGAGAGACACAGCGAGAGAGGGAACACAAGCAGGGGGAGTGGGAGAGGGAGAAGCAGGCTTCCCGCGGAGCAGGGAGCCCAATGCGGGGCTCGATCCCAGGACCCTGGGACCATGACCTGAGGCGAAAGCAGACGCTTAACGACTGAGCCACCCAGGCGCCCAAACTGCACAGTTTTGAAATAAGTATATTAGGGGTCTTGGTGGTCTCTTATCCCTCTCTGTGTCTGTGTTCTCTGATCCCCCTCCCCCCTGCTGCCCCCACACCTATTGTCTTCATGTGGAGCAGGTCCTGAAGTATGATACACACAACATTTATCAAACTCCTCCCACGTGCCTTATGATTCAAACCTGACTTCAATCAAAATTTGCTTTTCTCACTGTAGAAATTTCAGATCGCTTTTTGGAGGAATATAATCTCTAATTAGGAACTTGTGGAGAGAAGCAGGAAAGACAGCCCACACCGTTGGGAGCGAGGGGGCACATTATCCTGAGATGGGCATGCGCACAATGGAGAGAGGGGGTCACCTCAGGAGTCTGGCCCTGCTGACTACAGGGCTTCCTTGTCCACTTCTGAGTCCAAGGATCCTCTAAATCTTTCAGACGCAGTTTCTACAGTAGCCTCAGTGGAAACTTTGGAGGTAGGAAATCGTGGTAGTTGCTCTTCATATGTACAAGCCGTTTATCTGATGTGTGGTAAAAGCATGAAAAGCTTTTAACATTGGTCAACCCAGCAATTCCACATTTAAAGTGTTTTCTTTTCCAGCAATTAGTGAAGAAACACACTAAAATGTTTGCCAAAGTGCTTTTTAAAATATGGAAAATAGGCAACAACCTAATTTTCCAAAGAGATTTTTCATTATTTCCCCAAAGTGTTATTTAGAAAATTAATTTCTAGAAATTATCCTTAAAGCCTAGGGGGGAGGTGGGGGACCCCCTATTTCTTAAATAACATGTAACATTTTTGATGGGGTCTGTTGTTTCTTTAATTGTTTTACAGTTACAGTCGCGGCTTACCAAGGGCAGGTGCGGGAGCAGCCTCCTGAGGTGCAGGCAGCAAGGGATTACATTTTCTGTAAAGAACTTAGAAAAAGAATAGCTTGAATAATCAATTCAAAAGATTGGTCTGCTTTTCGTTATCATGTGCTGGCTATTCTAAGCAATGTCAGTGATAAAATGTTCTTCCCCACAAAAACATTTTGTTGGTTTAAGTTCTAAACAATTGCCATGGTTACTGTGGGATTTAAGTAAGTATATGTAAGCTTCAAAGTGGCATATCTTGCTCTTACCCATTAATAAGCCTTGTTTATTAAATGGGTGTTAATCTGGAGAACTAACAATTATTCAGTGGCTGCCTTTCTCTGTCCTACCCCTACCCCTCCTGTACCCTCCATCCCCACGCAGATTCAACCACAAAGAGTCTTGTGAGAATACATTCCGAAGTGTTCAGAATCATCTGAACTCACTTCAGGTGCGTTTTTGTGTCTCCACCCCCTTTGGTACTACATATTCCCTCATTTAAACAAGTAGACTCGAAAGAAACAATCATAGCATAGTGACTTCAAAAACAAACTGAAGTTGTCTCACTTTAATTCTGACATTCTCTGTGACCACTCTGAGTTTGTTATTTGTACCTAAATTTTAAAAAGTGATAATGAGTGTAAAATGCAAAGTGTGATATTCTTGTTTAGTAAGTGCAAATTTTACTTCATGCATGAAATACTTTACTGAATTTAAAGTGTTTTTTTTTAAAAACCTGTAACTTATTCTTCTTTTTAAATTATTGTTTTAAACCTAAAAAAATCAAGAAAAGAAGTAACATTCCTGATTATTACATGACTATTACTAAAAATAACCATCTTATACAACAGGAGAATGTTAAAAACTCATCTGCTTCAAGTGTCAAATACCCTAGGTGTGCCATCGCGTGGGGGGGAAACATACTAAGAAACCAAGTGTTACTAAGATTTCTCTGAGGCTTGTGAAAATTGTTGGTGGGAAAGCAGTTTGGCACTGTGTGTGTTAGTTTTTCCAGAAAAGAAGTCCAGGCACATGGATGTGTAATCATAAATTCTTTCCTTTTGTACAATTTGTCCCCCATAGTTCACAATGACATCCATCTACCATCAAGGAAGATAGCAGTACTCCTGAGCAATTCTCCAAACTTTCAGAATTAAGCAATGCTTCAGAAGCTGAGTGATTTAAAGATAGCAAAAGTACTGAGGGAGACATCTAACCTCTACCATGTTCATGAGCAGATAGAAGTCGAAGCAACCTGTTAAGGTAGTAATCTGACATCCTAGAAGAAGCACAGAGTTTAGAGAAGACCTAGACTTTGGTTGTGGCCCTACCAAAATAATTTGCTATTAATTCATTCAAAATATTTATTGATTCTCCACTGTGGAAGTGCTGGGATGCAACGATATACAAAACAGATATAGTCTTGTCCCAAAGGAAGGGTACTCTCCACCTGCAAAAAAACAAAAAAAAAAAGTAAACACACACATGGATGAAACATTTATTTGTTCTTTTAAGTGCCATGAAAGAAACAAACAAATGGCTTCCCATTGCTCCTAGGATAAAGACAGAAATTCTTAATATGGTCCCCACCATCCTCTCCAAGTACATTTACCACTTCTCCCTTGCTGGGTATGTCTCCTCCAGCCACAGCCTCCTTTTATTTTTTTAATTTTATTTATTTATTTTTTTTCACAGCCTCCTTTTAGTTCCTCAAAAGCACCAAAGCCTTCCTGTTTCAGGGCCTTGACCTATATTGTCCACCTACACCCCTACTTTGCCTCAATTAATTCCTAATACATCCTTGGATCTCAGAACAAATATGTTGGCAGAAAAACTTCCCTGATGTCCACCTACCTGCATATCCACTCCACATCCCCCAACCCCAATATATAAACAATCACCAGTTCATATATTCCCCATAGTACCCTGGGTTTTTTCTTCATAACTCTGTAATCATTGAATTGTCTGTGTAATCACATCTATGTTCTTTCCCACCACAATCTACGGCCACTAGACTGTAAGCTTCATGGGGGGCAAAGTTCTTCTCTGTTTGACTTGCACCATTGAATTCTCAGGTTGTGGCACAAAAAATACTTGTGGAATGAATGAGTGGAGGTGGGTGAATATATGACCAAACTAAAAAACCTGCCACCAGCGAGAGGTCTTAAGAGAATTCTTCTATGAGGAAAGCCTGGCTGTCCAAAGAACTTCCTCATTTCTACTCTCCTTTGACTGGCCTGGCTGGTCAGGTTATTGTTGTTGTTTTGAGTTTTTGTTTTTATGAGTACCCCCCCTTTTTTTTTACTTTCTTCTACTCTTGAATTACGTTTACCTTACTTTTTTTTCTTTTTGTCATTTGGACTTTAGCCCCATCTTAATTTTATAGCCTTCCATTCCAAAGCTTTTGTCTCTATTTCACTTGCCCTTGTTCTTTTTGAAAATTATATTTATTTTATTGTATTTTTATCAACTAATCTTAATTTGGAATATTTGGCTCTAGTCTTAACTAACTCCTTTTTGTCTCACTGCTTTCAGCTTTTTCTATGTCCCATTTCAAATCTAATTTTAAAATAGGTATCCTTTCTCTCATAATCTATTTTTAATTCATTAATTTGCTTATTTTTAATTTACTTGATAGATTAAAGCATTATTTGACCCATCTAACCTATCTTTTTTTTTTTTTGGAACTTTACTCCATTTGTTCTCACTTCCCTCTTTCTTTTTATTCCTCTCCTTCAACCCACTGCTTCCCTCAATACCCTTTATCCCACTTCCACTTCCCCACTTGTATTTGTAGGGACTAGAAAGTTGAAAGTCAGAGGAATATAAACAGTGGAGAGAGTTTGCTTTATGAACACGGAAGCATAGCTGTCTCTTCCCTACCAGTTTTCCCTGCATCAGCCTCAGACTTGTTAGGGATGGTTCTCCCCAGAACCCCCTTCCAGAAGATTTGGTGAATTCAGTTAATTCTACTAGGGGAACAAACCTCATTTTTGTAGTTGGAATATTTGATTTATTGGAACCGTATTGCTTATTAATCCCTCACCATCTAGTCCTTAGATGAGGAATTTAGGGGGAACTATACCAGCTCCATGCCCAGGAGAAGTTCAACCCTGGAGGGGATTCTTTAGGTAGATGCTCTCCAGGCCTGATCCTGGTGAGGTGCTGACAATAAATACTAGTAGGATGTTCCAAAGTAGAGAATCCACAGGCAGTGCTTTGGTATCACTTTAAACCAGTTTACATTCATCATTCTACCAAGGATGTTTCCCTTCCCTTCTTGCCAGGTTGAGAGGAGGATTTTCCTGTATTCTGACTAGTCCCAACTTTCTTCCTTGTCCTGAGGGCTAGTAGAAGCTAGAGAGTATGGGCTGAGGGCAGTCTCACAACAGAGTTTTAACTAAAAGAGGAAGACTCATTCCTTTGCTTCGGAGTTAGTTTAAATTTTAAATCCTGTACCTGATAATTGAGCCCTGCTTAGAGGAATGGATCTCTAGGAGGTAATAGAAAACCCCTTCACTATCTGCTCCTAGGACATGGGTCTCTCCAGCATTTGAAGAAAAGTCCTTGCACCAGGGATTTAGGCTGAGTTAGTAGGATCTTTTGTCCATCACTCCAGAGGAGAGTTAGCTGGCACTCTGGGAGATCAGGATCCCTGAAGGACAACACCCCATCCTCCCTCCTCAAATCTAACATTGGGTTCCTTTGTAGGCTTCTATTCTCTTTTTCTCAGTGAGATCTGCTCCACTCCACACTCATTGGATAATCTAACTCCCTTCCCACCCAGGTTCAAGAAGAGAAGCACTCTTATGGTGTAGACCCTCAGGTTCTCACTGTCTGGTGATTTTTAAGAACATTCCTTTGAAAATCCTCCTTTGACCAGCTCATCAGCTAGCCCCATTCCAACACCAGTGATCTGGAACTGCAGAATCAATTGAATTTCCTCAACTTTAAAATAGGGATAATAAGATCTACCTCTTAAGGGTTCTTCTAAGGACTGTATAATATATTTATACAAAGCAGCTGATGTGTATATATACCAGTGTCTGGCATATATGAGAGGTGGTTAATAAAAGTTAGCTATTTTTATTATTGGATTTATCTTCTTTCCTTTTAGAAATAGATCTGATTCATCAAATCCATAGATCTGTAGTTTCTGGCACAGAAAAATATATTCAACACAATCTAGAAATCTTTCCAGGAGGCCAAGCCCTGTCTCATACTGAATTAGTCCTGCATTTTATTTTTTAAAGAATTGAGTTTTAATCCCAGTTTAAGCAAATAGGAATTACCTTTACTTCCCACTGTTTGAGTCTATTCTGGTATGGTGTATCGATTGGCTGAGACAGTCCAAATGTTATGGTAGGACTTGGGTTATAAACACAAAGGCCCCAGAGCACTTTGCATGAGAGAAGTGAGTTAATCCTTGTATCCTGGGTACATTTATATATGCAAAATTAATCCAATTAATGGAGTAAATGGATTTACTCCATTAGATACCCTCAGTTTCTTCTTCAACCTAAAATCAGATTGATCATTACAAAAATCTACAATTTTAATTTGACAGAATTTTATTTTAACAGGGAAGTAGACATTTAGTGTTTTAGGGTATGGATTAGATGCATTCTTTTAGGGAGCAAATCATAGGGAAGCCCATAACCATTTAACCTTGCTGTAAGTCTAAAACCAGTCTAGGTCAATTCGAGCAGAGTAGGCCTGGGACAAAAGTTCATTTCTAGAAGACTGAGATGGCTTTAGAATTATGGTTATTATTAGTTTTTATTATTTATAGTAAACTTTATTTTCATTGATATTTCATTTGACATAATTTCAAAATAGGTCAGTGCTGTAAGATGAGCCAAAGAACAGAGATCCCAAAGTTCATAAAAGATGTTTTTCACACTCTTCTGAGTAGGGCATGGGGTTTCAGGGCCCCCAATGTTGATACCTAACATTTTACCCCTTTAGACTTTACCTATAGATACAGAAAGTAAAGATAACAACAACATACAAGAATCAAATGGTATGAGAGGATAATAAGAAGCTCTTGGGTTATATACCACCCATCTTTTTAAGGTTGAAATGATATTTGTTTCTCTTAATACAGTAAAAATAATGGAAGTTTTTAAATTCTTCATGAGTCTAAGCTGGGACATGACTCTTACTAATGGAGTCTATTCAACCTACTAATTCCAAGTGTGGTGATCATCAGTAAACTGGCACCCGCGATTAAACCCATTGGAGTAATTTGGCAGAATCTACCAAAAGTTGAACATACACATACTCTATTACCTAGCAATTCTGCTTGTAAGTAAAAACCCAACAAAAATGCATACAAAATGCACCAAAAACATGCTCAATAATATTCACAACAATACTATCTATAGTAGCCAAAAGTTGGAAACAGCCCAAATACCTAGCAATAGTACAATGGATTAACAAATTATGGCATATTCACAAAATTTAATGCTACCTGAGAATGAACTCTTTACAACCACCTGGAGCAACATGGGTGAATTTCATAAGTTTACTATTGAGTGAAAGAAGTCCAGCACAGGAAAAAAGCGCATACTGGATGATTACATTTACGTAAATTTCCAAAACAGGCAAAACATAATCTAGTGTGAGAAATATGCATAATGGTTGCCTTTGGGGGAAGAGTAATAACTAAAAGGGGCTTCTAGGGTATTGGTAAACTACTGTTTTTTGCCTCAGGTGCTGGTTGCATGGGTGTGTTTATTTTGTAAAAACTCATCAAGCTTGGGCACCTGGCTGGCTCAGTCGGAAGAGGCAGTAACTCTTGATCTTAGGTTGTGAGTTTGAGCCCCATGTTGTGGGCAAAACAAACAAAACAAAACAAACAAACAACCCCCCTCCAAACTTCCAACTCATCAAGTTGTACACTTGATTCATGTGCGAACTTTCCTGTATATATGTTATGTTGCAATAAAACTTTACTAAGAAAAAGCAAAGGCCAATGAGTTTGGTTGAGGTGAGTAGTTGTCCTATGAGCTCCGGAATGGAGAGAAACAAAATGTATACAGACATACACATTCAAAACAAAATGCAAGATATGTACTAAACATCAATAAAGGTTACCACTGGATAATTGGATCAAGGGTACCTTTGTTTCCCCCTGTTTTCCAGCCCTTTCCAAATCCTCTTTAAGGAGTCTGTATTCGTTTTGCCACTGAGGAAGAAGCAGAATCCTGGAAGACCTTTAAATCATTGGACCAAACTGCTGATAGTGAGCTCTTCCTTGTTGCAAGAAATTAGTCATCCCTTCCTTGTTGCAAGAAGTGTGGATTTCATTCAAGACCTCTGTGTGCCTTCCAGGACTGTTGGGTAAGATAGTTTAGAGTTAACTATATTTGGAAATATAGATATAACTATAAATATAGCTATATTTGGAAATTGGAGAGTTATAAGAAATAAACAGATATGAACCTTGAAGGAAGGAGTGTGGGAAAATCAGGAAAGGCTTCCTGATGACATTTGATCGGGGGTCAGGAAAGAGAAGGAATTTGTGAAGCATAGTGGGAGAAGGAGGATAAAGGACAGGAGGGTTATTGTAGACCAAGGAGCTAGCGCAGGTAAGGCGTGGAAAACAAGGACATGCTTATGGACCAGAAACGAGTTTGGCATCATTGGGGAAGAATGAAGGAACAGGAAACTGGAAAGGAAGTCCCCCAACACTTGTGACTTTGTACCCATGCCATATATTGTGTTTGTAGATATAGTTGTAATAGATGCCAAGCATGGTTCATTGCATCAGACCATGGAAATGTATAATACAAGTCTTAAATTTTTAAATTGTTTTCTAAAAACATGTTTTATAACATATTTATAGCTTAATAAAATATAGATTTTAAGAAATTGGCTGGTTGACAAGTGTTCCTGTATTAGCATTTATACTGGAAGCCCTGAAGTAATCAGCTGGAATGAAACCAGTCTTTATAGAATATTCGTGAACTTTAAATTATTTAAGTTGATGAAAGTCTGAGCATGGATATAACAGGTGTTATGCCAAGTACAGAGGATTCTCAAAAGCTCTTTCTCTAGAATTATAGAATAACTTGGTACGAACATCAGCATCCTCGCATGAAATGAATTTTCAAGGAGATGATGTTACACTCGGGTATATCAATATTATAGGGATACCTATTATTATTATTATGAATAGCTGCAGACACAATGTCTGTGGCCTGTCATAGAACAGCTTCCCAGTTTGCCAAAGAACCACTTAAAAATGCATAAATGCTCTTCATGCTAATGGAACAGACCTCTTTAGCGATTTCCAAAGAGAAAAGGGAAGGGACAGAGAGAATGGTTCTTCCGCCACTACCCATGGTCCCACAGCAACATAACCAAATAAGTAAAGGCAGTTTGCTCTCTGGGCAACACTAAGCCTGGAGGGAAGATTCAGACCACATCCACTCTTTCTTCTCACTTTTAAATTACACCAGAAAAGCAGAGGCAAGGAGGCGTGCATTCAAATGCACCAGCTTGTGACTGGCTCGGGGGATGAATTCAGCAGTAGAGGCAGTGGCTGTGTCCAGCTGGTGACCACATTCCCCTAACTGCCCACTGGCAGCTGTGAATACGAAGGCAACCTCAAGATGCTGTGGTGCAACAGGCAGTCTCTACTTTCAGATTTCACTCCTGGCAAGGAAGTCACAGAATGAAACACCTTGGGGCACATTCCTGACTGCACAAGTGCCATAAATTGAACGGCACAACACTTTGTTGCTTTCATTGGTTCTGACACTAGCAGAAAGGGCTGAGTAATCAGACAAGAGGCTTTGGAAAAAGAAAATGGAAGGAAATTATTCTTGCACAGCTGCTCTGTGCTGGGCATAGACTAGGAGTCTTCACATGTGTTATGGAGGCAGCATGGGGCTGGTTATGATTTTGTGATTACCACTTGCTGGTTGTGTGAACTTGGATGGGCTCCTTAACCTCTGTGGACCTTGGTTTCCTCATGTCCACCTCCTAAGGCTGTGTGGGAAGGAAAAGAGAATCCATGTTCAGATGGCACACAGTACATGGTCTGATAAAGTAGGTATTTTTAGTTGTTGTTTTTACTATTATCATTTAATCCTCAAACCAGCATCATGACACACTTTACAGATACGAACACTAAGGCTCAGGGAGGTAAAAGGTTTACCTGGGGAATATGACGTTGCTACTATGATTCCAGCTCAACTCATATCAGTATTCATATTCCTTACCCCTCTAGATCACACTGCCTTTATCAGTCAGCTTTGAATAAATGCATTACAGAAATGAGAAGCAGCAAAAATGGGCTTCTTTGCAAATATCCATGAGCCAAAAGATGGTATGGTGTATTAGGGTTCTCCAGAGAAAAAGAACCAGTATATATACAGAGAGAAAGATTTATATATCTATATCAAGAGAGTGAGAGAGAGAAAGAGATTTTAAGAAATTGGCTGGTTGACAAATCTGAAATCTGCAAGGAAGGCTGGTAGGCTGGCAGGATGGAGACTGGGGCAGAGTTGATGTTGCGGCTATGACTCTGAAGGCAGTCTGGAGGGAAAATTCCTTCTTTCTTGGGCCACCTTGATCTTTTTCTCTAAAGGCCTTCAGCTGATTGGATGAGGCCCACCCACATTATGGAGGATTATCTGCTTTACTGGAAGTTTACTGGTTTTAATATCAATCTCACCCACCAAAATACCTGCATGTTGACATCTAGACTGATATTTAACCAAATATTTAAGTACCATGGCCTAGCCATGTTGGCACCTAAAATTAACCATCACAGGTGGGGAGCAGTGATCTGTGGCAAATATGAACCCCAGAGCCAAGATGTTTGAGCTGAAGTACTATCCTTAACTGACTTCAGCTATCATACTGCTTAGGTTTTGACTGGGTTTTGTTCATAATTTTTTAAAACCCACATACCTTTTAGGCAGTTTGACTACTCAGATGAACTAAGATTATTAAAACAAAATAAAACCATAGTGAAAAAATGTAGCCTGTGAGTTCTTAGCAGCAAAGATAAGAACAACTTCAGGAAGTGAGGTCTTTTTGCCTGAGTGACTATTTTACCTAATCCCAGCTCGAGGATGAGCCATTATTTTAAAAATAAAGAAAAAGCTTTGTATGTTTCCCTTCTAGTCCCTGTCACTGTGGAACTTACTCATAGCAAGAACAGGGTTATTTAAAACAGCTGTTGGGATATTTTTTGGAAGGTGGAAATTATTTTCTAGACAAAATTGGAAAACATTTTTATTATAATCATTCCAAAATAACCCTTTCCCCAGGTGGCATCTGCAATCGAATAAATTTTATCTTTCACCCATGAAAATGGTCCCTCAGATCCTCAATCAGGATCATGCCTCCCTGCCCAGGCTCCTCTCCTAATTTTAAGGTGTTGGAAAACAGAGAGGTTTGTTTCTCCACCAACCTTCACCCACCAGACCTGGTATTTGGGAGAAAGCTGTGCTGGACTGAGAAAGTGATCTTTAGCCAAGGAATCCAGCTGAGAGAACTGCCTATGACAGAGCCTACTGGTTGGTCTCCTTTCATCCTAGTAACAGGACTCCGATTTTATTTGGGGTGGCAAAGTGCCCAGCCAAAGGACAACACTTGCTAGTCAAAAGATGAGCCCTGCTTTGTCTATTTCCCCTTGCTCCTGGAACACAGATGTAATGGTTGGCATCCTAGTGGTCATAATGAATTAGGAGGTAACCTTGAGGTTAGCAATCAGACACAACAGAACTTCTTCATAAAGTCACAGTACCTGCTGTAGATTCCCTACCTCCCAAGCTCTTTTATGTCAGAGAATAAACCTTTGTGTTTTTAAAACCACAGTAGTTAGATCTCTTTTTTCTTGCAACACAGTTTTGTCCATACTAAATCACTAGCCCAGGAAGTGATCAAACACTAAGCTTCCTTTGTATGCTTCATTGAAGGGTAAGAGACCACAGAATCAATATAATTTTTTTAAAAGATTTTATTTTTAAGTAATCTCTACACCCAACATGGGGCTTGAATTCACAACCCCGAGATCAAGAGTCACATATTCTACTGACTGAGGCAGCCAGGCGCCCGAGAATCCATACAATTTTGAAATCCATTAGGATTTGATATATAGGACAATTTAAAATAGCCCAAAGAAAGAAAGGAAGTTGTTGGTCCTTATTACCTATAACCATAACATAAAGAATCTATTAGACCTGGAAAAGTACTTTAGAAATGCCAGTCTCAATTTCTACCCCACCATTCATTTCACAGATGAGGAAACAGAGGCCCAAAGTTTAATACAGCAGAGATTCTCAATAACGGGCCAGAACCTGAACACAAATCTCCCATTACCCGTCCATTACCCCATGGTTATTTTCCACTCTCGATCTACAAACGGAGGCATAAGCTGACATAATCTGGATATTTTACATAATAGTGAAAGAAACTAGAAACCATTGCACACACTAGAGTAGTGTTCATCTGGATACCATTTTGTCTACTTTGTAATGTAGCTTTGCCCAATTTACAGATAGAATAATCTGATCTCACACAACAGTGATCATTCCACATTTGAGTAACACAGAACAGTCCTCACCCAGTGTCTAAAGCCTTTTGATGTCCCACTTTTGGCTTTTAGTGCCAATTCTTGTTAGCTGGAGACAAATTATCTACAGGCCCAGCAAAGAAAGGGGCCCATTTGGCAACTGTTCATCCTTGTCGGATTGGAAGCCATTTGGCGAAGGCATTTTAATGAGGCAGTGGGAGAGCTGCCACATTTAGAAGCAGCTCCTAAATGGGAAGCAGAGACTTTTAAGACCAACTGAAATTCTTGGTGCTTGTGTTGTTTACCATTTAAAAGACAGCCCCAGTGATTCTTCTCCAGCCCTCCTTTCGTACTCTAGGCTTTGTAACAGATTCGGAATGGTTCAGTGATTTCTTGAGGCTCATTCCTTAGCAGTTCTCGTTGTACTTCTGACTGCACGGTTTTCAGACAGAGCATGGGTCCTTTGATCATGCTTTAATGAACTCAAGCTATGTACCATATAAATGGTGATTGTTTTGATTATTTTCTTCAGTGTTTCCACAAGTGCTAAGAGACAACACATTTTAACACATTTTAATGGAGGTCTTTAGAATTCATGAATTTTATTTTATTTTATAATTTCTTTTTATTATGTTATGTTAGTCACCATACAGTACATCATTAGTTTTTGATGTAGTGTTCCATGATTCATTGTTTTCATATAGTACCCAGTGCTCCATGCAGAACGTGCCCTCCTTAATCCCCACCACCGGGCTAACTCATCCCCCCACCCCCCTCACCTCTAAAACCCTCAGTTTGTTTCTCGGAGTCCATAGTCTCTCATGGTTCGTTTCTCCCTCCGATTCCCCCCACCTTCATTTTTCCCTTCCTTCTCCTAATGTCCTCCATGCTGTTCCTTATGTTCCACAAATAAGTGAAACCATATGATAATTGACTTTCTCTGCTTGACTTATTTCACTTAGCATAATCTCCTCCAGTGCCATCCACGTTGATGCAAATGTTGGGTATTCATCCTTTCTGATGGCTGAGTAATATTCCATTGTATATATGGGCCACATCTTTATCCATTCGTCTTTTGAAGGGCATCTCAACTCCTTCTACAGTTTGGCTATTGTGGACATTGCTGCTATGAACATTGGGGTGCATATGGCCCTTCTTTTCACTACATCTGTACCTTTGGGGTAAATACCCAGTAGTGCAATTGCTGGGTCATAGGGTAGCTCTATTTTTAACTTTTTGAGGAAGCTCCACACTGTTTTCCAAAGTGGCTGTACCAACTTGCATTCCCACCAGCAGTGTAAGAGGGTTCCCCTTTCTCCACAACCTCTCCAACATTTGTTGTTTCTTGTCTTGTCAATTTTTGCAATTCTAACTGGTGTAAGGTGGTATCTCAATATGGTTTTTTTTTTTTTAAAGATTTTATTTATTTATTTGAGAGAGAGAGAGAATGAGAGATAGAAAGCATGAGAGGGAAGAGGGTCAGAGGGAGAAGCAGACTCCCTGCTGAGCAGGAAGCCCGATGTGGGACTCGATCCCAGGACTCCAGGATCATGACCTGAGCCGAAGGCAGTCGCTTAACCAACTGAGCCACCCAGGCGCCCTCTCAATATGGTTTTGATTTGAATTTCCCTTATGGCTAATGATATTGAACATTTTTTCATGTGTCTGTTAGCCATTTGTATGTCTTCTTTGGAGAATTGTCTGTTCATGTATTCTGCCCATTTTTTGACTTGATTATTTGTGTTTTGGGTGTTGAGTTTGAGAAGGTTTTTTTAAGATTTTTATATATTATTTTATATATATATATATATTTGGAGACACAGTGAGAGAGGGACTACAAGCAGGGGGAGTGGGAGAGGGAGAAGCAAGCTTCCCGCTGAGCAGGGAGCCCAATGCAGGACTCGATCCCAGGACCCTGGGATCATGACCTGAGCCGAAGGCAGACGCTTAAGGACTGAGCCACCCAGGTGCCCTGAGTTTGAGAAGTTTTTATAGATCTTGGATAGATGTATAGATCTTGGATACCAGCCCTTTATCTGTAGTGTCATTTGCAAATATCTTCTCCCATTCCATGGGTTGTCTCTTTAATTTGTTGACTGTTTCTTTTGCTGCGCAGAAGCTTTTTACCTTGATGAAGTCCCAGAACTTCATTTTTGCTTTTGTTTCCCTTGCCTTTGGAGATGTGTTTTGAAAGAAGTTGCTGTGGCTGATGTCGAAAACGTTACTGCCTATGTTCTCCTCTAGGATTTTGATGGATTCCTGTCTCACATTGAGGTTTGTCATCCATTTAGAGTTTATCTTGTGTATGAAAAGCCCACAGCGAATATCATTCTCAATGGGGAAAAGCTGAGAGCCTTTCCCTTAAGATCAGGAACACGACAAGGATGCCCATCTTCGCCACTATTGTTCAACATAGTACTGGAAGTCCTAGCAACAGCAATCAGACAACAAAAATAAATAAAAGGTATTCAAATTGGCAGAGAAGAAGTCAAACTTACTCTCTTCGCAGATGACATGATACTTTATGTGGAAAACCCAAAAGACTCCACCCCCAAATTACTAGAACTCATACAGCAATTCAGTTATGTGGCAGGGCAGAATGCAAAATCAATGCACAGAAATCAGTTGCTTGGGGGCAGAGCAAGATGGAGGAGGAGTAGGAGACCTAGATTTCGTCTGATCTCAGGAATTCAGCTGAATAGGGATCAAACCATTCTGAACACCTACGAACTCAACAGGAGATCGAAGAGGAGAGTAGCAACAACTCTCTGAACAGAGAAGTGACCACTTACTGGAAGGTAGGACATGCGGAGAAGTGAATCCGAGGCGATATTCGGGAGGATGGACGGCGGGGGAGGGGGCCTCCGTCGGCCGCTTCTGGCAAGTGATAGAACCGCGGAGCACAAAATCGGAACTTTGAGAAGTTGGCTCCGCTGAGGGACGTCGCTCCAGTGGCTAAGCAGGGGGTGGAATCCTCCCGGGACAGTGTGGTCTCAGGACCCTTGGGGTCACAGAAAGACCGGGGGTAACTGAGTGCAGCAGAGCTCCCAGGTATCGGAGCGGGGAAGCCGGCTGCAAAGACAGAGCTGAGGCGTGGGCTCTCAGCTCGGGGTTGCCATAAACTGTGATCCGCGGCCCAGTCGGGCCACTGCTCCTCCAGCAGGGACCCAACAAGCGGCAGAGCCGGGGAGACTCCCCTTTCTCCCCCAGGAGGAGTGGCACAGGAGTGCACCACAGGGATCTGCTGGGTTTGGAGACTCCACACGGCGTCAGGTGCCAGAGATACAAACGCTCGGTCACAGGCCGGGTGAGCACGGAGTGCGGCCGGAGACCAGGGACACGGGAGTGACTGCTTTTCTCTGGGGGCGCACTGAGGAGCGGGGCCCCGAGTTCTCAGCTCCTCCGGGTGGAGATTGGGAGGCCACCATTTTCGCCTTGGTCCTCCAAAGCTGTACCGAGAGCTTGCAGGGAACAAAAGCTCCTGAGAGCAAACCCGAGCAGCTTGCTTAGACCAGACTGACAAAGGCGGGGCAATTCAGCCACCGGCAAAGACATTTGGAAACCACGGCAACAGGCCCCTCCCCCAGAAGATCAGCACGAACAGCCAGCAAGCCAAGACCAAGTTTACCGATCAAGGAGAACGGGAGAACTCCAGTGCTAGGGGAATACTGCACATAGAATTCATGGCTTTTTTTTACCATGATTCATTAGTTCATCAAAGTCAATTTTTTTAACTGTTTTTTTTTTTAATTTTTCTTTTTCCCTTTTTCAACCAACATCTTATCAATCCCTTTTTTAAAAAAAACATTTTTTATTTTTCATTTTTAGAGTCATATTTTATCCCTTCATAGTAGTTACCTTATTTTTGGCATATATTTATAAGTTGTTCTCTCTTTAAAATTTTGAGATACAGTTAAATATACCCTAAATCACTAGTATATGGCTTTGTTCTACTCTCCTGCCTGACCACATTCTCCCTTTTTTCTTTTTTTTTAAATCTTCTTCTTTCTTTTTTCAAACAACTTATCTTATCAATTCCTTTTATAAAATTTTTTATAATTTTCATCTTTACAGTCATCTTCCATCCCTTCATTGTATCGACCCTTATTTTGTACATATATGTCTTTCTTCCTTTAAAATTTTAGGAGGCACTTTTTTCTAACAGACCAAAATACGCCCAAAATCTAGTGTGTGGCACTGATCTACGCACTAGCCTGATCATATTTGATCATATTCTGCTTTTTTTGTATTGTTCTGTTTTTGTTTTTATCTTTTTTTTTTCTCTTTCTTTTTTCTTTCTTTCCCTTTCTTTTCCCCTGGTTTCAGGTCTTTTCTGATTTGTATACAGTATATTTGCTGGGGACGTTGTTAACCTGTTAGCATTTTGTTCTCTCATTTATCTATTCTCCTCTGGACAAAATGACAAGACGAAAAAAATCACCTCAGCAAACAGAACAAAAGGTAGTACCGTCAGCCAGGGACCTACTCAATACGGACATTAGTACGATGTCGGACCTAGAGTTCAGAATCATGACTTTAAAGATACAAGCTGGGCTTGAAAAAAGCGTGGAAGTTATTAGAGAAACCCTTTCTAGAGAAATAAAAGAACTAAAATCTAACCAAGTCAAAATCAAAAAGGCTATTGAAGAGGTGCGATCAAAAATGGGGGCGCTAACTGCTAGGATAAATGAAGCAGAAGAGAGAATCAGCGATATAGAAGACCAAATGATGGAAAATAAAGAGGCTGAGAAAAAGAGAGATAAACAACTACAGGATCACGAGGGCAGAATTTGAGAGATAAGTGATATGATAAGATGAAACAACATTAGAATAATTGGGATCCCAGAAGAAGAAGAAGAAAGAGAGAGGGGCAGAAGGTATATTGGAGCAAATAATAGCAGAGAACTTCCCTAATGTGAGGAAGGAAACAGGCATCAAAATCCAGGAGGCACAGAGAACTCCTCTCAAAATCAGTAATAATAGGTCAACACCCCGACATCTAATAGTAAAACTTACGAGTCTCAGAGGCAAAGAGAAAATCCTGAAAGCAGCTTGGGAGAAGAGATATGTAACCTACAATGGTAGAAATATTAGATTGGCAACAGACCTATCCACAGAAACCTGGCAGGCCAGAAAGGACTGCCAAGATATCTTCAGAGCACTAAACAAGAAAAATATGCAGCCAAGAATACTATATCCAGCTAGGCTGTCATTGAAAATAGAAGGAGAGATCAAAAGCTTCCAGGACAAACAAAAACTAAAGGAATTTGCAAACACGAAACCAGCCCTCCAAGAAATATTGAAAGGGGTCCTCTAAGCAAAGAGAGAGCCTAAAAGCAGCATAGATCAGAAAGGAACAGAGACAATATACAGTAACAGTCACCTTACAGGCAATACAATGGCACTAAATTCATACCTTTCAATAGTTACCCTGAATGTAAATGGGCTAAATGCCCCAATCAAAAGACACAGGCTATCAGATTGGATTCAAAAACAAGACCCATCCATATGCTGTCTGCAAGAGACTCATTTTAGACCCAAAGACACCCCCAGATTGAAAGTGAGGGGGTGGAAAATGATTTACCATGCTAACGGACACCAAAAGAAAGCTGGGGTGGCAATCCTTCTATCAGACAAATTAGATTTTAAACCAAAGACTGTAATAAGAGATGAGGAAGGACACTACATCCTACTTAAAGGGTCTATCCAACAAGAAGATCTAACAATTGTAAATATCTATGCCCCTAACATGGGAGCAGCCAATTATATAAGGCAATTAATAACAAAAGTGAAGAAACACATTGACAACAATACAATAATAGTGGGGGACTTTAACACCCCCCTGACTGAAATGGACAGATCATCTAAGCAAAAGATCAACAAGGAAATAAAGACTTTAAATGACACACTGGACCAAATGGACTTCACAGACGTATTCAGAACAATCAACCCCAAAGCAACGGAATACACATTGTTCTCCAGTGCCCATGGAACATTCTCCAGAATTGACCACATCCTAGGTCACAAATCAGGTCTCAACCGGTACCAAAAGATTGAGATTATTCCCTGCATATTTTTGGACAACAATGCATTGAAACTAGAACTCAATCACAAGAGGAAAGTAGGAAAGAACTCAAATACATGGAGGCTAAAGAGCATCCTACTAAAGAACGAATGGGTCAATCAGGAAATTAAAGAAGAATTAAAAAAATTCATGGAAACCAATGAAAATGAAAACACAACTGTTCAAAATCTTTGGGATACAGCAAAGGCAGTCCTGAGAGGAAAGTATACAGCAATACAAGCCTTTCTCAAGAAACAAGAAAGGTCTCAAATACACAACCTAACCCTACACCTAAAGGAGCTGGAGAAAGAACAGCAAAGAAAGCCTAAACCCAGCAGGAGAAGAGAAATAATAAAGATCAGAGCAGAAATCAATGAACTAGAAACCAAAAGAACAGTAGAACAGATCCACGAAACTAGGAGCCGGTTCTTTAAAGAATGAACAAGATTGATAAACCCCTGGCCAGACTTATCAAAAAGAAAAGAGAAATGACCCAAATCAACAAAATCATGAATGAAAGAGGAGAGATCACAACCAACACCAAAGAAATACAAACAATTATAAGAACATATTATGAGCAACGATTTGCCAGCAAATTAGATAACCTGGAAGAAATGGGTGTATTCCTAGAGATGTATCAACGACCAAAATTGAACCAGGAAGAAATAGAAAAACCTAAACAGACCTATAGCCACTAAGGAAATTGAAGCAGTCATCAAAAATCTCCCAACAAACAAAAGCCCAGGGCCAGATGGCTTCCCAGGGGAATTTTATCAGACATTTAAAGAAGAATTAATACCTATTCTCCTGAAACTGTTCCAAAAAAATAGAAATGGAAGGAAAACTTCCAAACTCATTTTATGAGGCCAGCATTACCTTGATCCCAAAACCAGACAAAGACTCCATCAAAAAGGAGAATTACAGACCAATATCCTTGATGAACATGGATGCAAAAATTCTCACCAAAATACTAGCCAATAGAATCCAACAGTACATTAAGAGGATCATTCACACGACCAAGTGGGATTTATCCCTGGGCTGCAAGGATGGTTCAACATCCGCAAATCAATCAATGTGATACAATACATTAAGAAAAGAAAGAACAAGAATCATATGATCCTCTCAATAGACGCAGAAAAAGCATTTGACAAAGTACAGCATCCTTTCTTGATCAAAACTCTTCAGAGTATAGGGATAGAGGGTCCATACCTCAATATCATAAAAGCCATCTATGAAAAACCTACACCGAATATCATTCTCAATGGGGAAAAGCTGAGAGCTTTTCCCCTAAGGTCAGGAACACGGCAGGGATGTCCACTATTACCACTGCTATTCAACATCGTATTAGAAGTCCTAGCCACAGCAATCAGACAACAAAAAGAAATCAAAGGCATCCAAATCGGCAAAGAGGAAGTCAAACTCTCACTCTTTGCAGATGATATGATACTGTATGTGGAAAACCCAAAAGACTCCACCCCAAAACTGCTAGAACTCATACAGGAATTCAGTAAAGTAGCAGGATATAAAATCAATGCACAGAAATCAGTGGCATCCCTATACACCAACAACAAGACAGAAGAGAGACAAATCAAGGAGTCGATCCCATTTACAATTGCACCCAAAACCATAAGATACCTAGGAATAAATTTAACCAAAGAGGCAAAGGATCTGTACTCAGAAAACTATAAAATACTCATGAAAGAAATTGAAGAAGACACAAAGAAATGGAAAAATGTTCATGCTCATGGATTGGGAGAACCAACATTGTGAAGATGTCAATGTTACCTAGAGCAATCTACACATTCAATGCAATCCCCATCAAAATACCATCCACTTTTTTCAAAGAAATGGAACAAAGAATCCTAAAATTTGTATGGAACCAGAAGAGACCCCGAATAGCCGGAGGAATAATGAAAAAGAAAAGCAAAGCTGGCGGCATCACAATCCCGGACTTCCAGCTCTATTACAAAGCTCTCATCATCAAGACAGTATGGTACTGGCACAAAAACAGACACATAGATCAATGGAACAGAATCGAGAGCCCAGAAATGGACCCTCAACTCTATGGTCAACTCATCTTTGACAAAGCAGGAAAGAATGTCCAATGGCAAAAAGGCAATCTCTTCAACAAATGGTGTTGGGAAAATTGGACAGCCACATGCAGAAGAATGAAACTGGACCATTTCCTTACACCACACACAAAAATAGACTCCAAATAGTTGAAAGACCTCAATGTGAGACAGGAGTCCATCAAAATCCTAAAGGAGAACACAGGCAGCAACCTCTTCGACCTCAGCCGCAGCAACTTCTTCCTAGAAACATTGCCAAAGGCAAGGGAAGCAAGGGCAAAAATGAACTATTGGGATTTCATCAAGATAAAAAGCTTTTCCACAGCAAAAGAAACAGTCCACAAAACCAAAAGACAACCGACAGAATGGGAGAAGATATTTCCAAATGACATATCAGATAAAGGGCTAGTATCCAAAATCTATAAAGAACTTATCAAACTCAACACCCAAAGAACAAATGATCCAATCAAGAAATGGGCAGAAGACATGAACAGACATTTTTCCAAAGAAGACATCCAAATGGCCAACAGACACATGAAAAAGTGCTCAACATCGCTCGGCATGAGGGAAATCCAAATCAAAACTTCAATGGGATACCACCTCACACCAGTCAGAATGGCTAAAATTAACATGTCAGGAAACGACAGATGTCAGCGGGGATGTGGAGAAAGGGGAACCCTCCTACAGTGTTGGTGGGAATGCAAGCTGGTGCAACCACTCTGGAGAACAGTATGGAGGTTCCTCAAACAGTTGAAAACAGAGCTACCATATGATCCAGCAATTGCACTACTGGGTATTTACCACAAAGATACAAATGTAGGGATCCGAAGGGGTACGTGTACCCCAATGTCACCCACAAAATGAAGTCTCAGCATCAACAACCTTTTAACAAAAGAAATATTTTGCAAAAACCCAATGTACAAAACAGGTAAGAGCAGAGTGCTCTGGTGGAGGAGGGGCAAAGGGGCCTGGTGCTTAACGCTCATGGTCGTGCTCTTCCCTCATGGATCAATAGCTCCAAGCCGCCATCCGTCTACACCTTGTGTGCCGGCCGTCTCACCGCGTGCCATCTGTCTCACCGCGCGCCATCTGTCTCACCCCGTGCGCCTGCCGTCTCACCAGGCACCATCTGTTTCACCACGTGCGCCCGCCGTCTCACCAGGCACCATCTGTCTCACCGTGCGCCATCTGTCTCACTGCGTACCATCTGTCTCACCATGTGCGCCCGCCGTCTCACCAGGCGCCATCTGTCTCACCGCGTGTGCCCGCCGTCTCACCAGGCGCCATCTGTCTCACCGCGCGCCATCTGTCTCACCACGTGCGCTGGCCGTCTCACCAGACGCCATCTGTCTCACCGCGCGCCATCTGTCTCACCAGGCGCCATCTGTCTCACTGCGCGCCATCTGTCTCACTGCGCGCGCCGGCCGTCTCACCGCGCGGCATCTTTCTCACCACGTGCGCCGGCCGTCTCACCAGGCACCATCTGTCTCACCACGTGCGCCCGCCGTCTCACCAGGCGCCATCTGTCTCACCAAGTGCGCCCGCCGTCTCGCCAGGCGCCATCTGTCTCACCACGTGCGCCGGCCGTCTCACCAGGCGCCATGTGTCTCACCGCGCGCCATTTGTCTCACCGCGCGCGCCGGCCATCTCACCGCGCGCCATCTGTCTCACCGCGCGCCATCTGTCTCACCTCGCGCGCAGGCCGTCTCACTACACTTCTGTGCAGCCGCAGCTGCTCTGTGTGGCAACTAGCTCCGCGGGTAATTTGAAAGCTAAAGTGGTGAGAGAAAAGTAGGGATTTGTGTGCTGAATGGGATTTTTTTTTTCTGGACTTGCCCGACTTGCAGCTCCATCAGCAGAAAAGGCTAAAATAAAATATCAACTATAGCCATTTAACCGTGGCAGATGCCTTATCTATATCTTTTAAATGTTAAGTTTTTTTTTTTTTTTTTTTGAGAAAGAGAGAGAGAATGAGAGGGGGGAGGGTCAGAGGGAGAAGCAGACTCCCCACTGAGCAGGGAGGCTGACACGGGACACGATCCTAGGACTGAAGGATCATGACCTGAGCTGAAAGCAGTCGCTTAACCAACTGAGCCACCCAGGTGCCCCTAAATGTTAAGCTTTTTACACACTAGGCACTTGCACTGGATTGCAAAGAGGGCCACAATATTCCCATCTCCGTAGCCACGCCCCTTTACAATGTGAATTCGCAGTTTCTTCCATCAGGAGGTTGGTTCCATTTCCCAACACCTTGAATCTGGGCTTGGCCATGTGACTTGAGAGACTAGCAAATCTGAAGCAAGCAGAGACTTGCACCTTAGGCCTGGTTGTCTTTTCCTGTAGTTAGAACTCTGAGATCACCATGCAGAGGAATCTAAGCTGGCCTGCAGAAGGATGAAGGGCACACGGAAATGTGAGGTATCCTAGCCAGCCAGGCCGCAGTCAACAACCTGCCAATAGCCGTAGATACGAGTGAGGCCATCTGAGACCAGCCAGCCTGCAGTTAAACTGCCAACTGACCAGACAATATAAGTAAGCCCAGCAAAGGACAATAAAACCAACCGAGAGAAGAACCACAGTCCACAGGATTATGAGCTAAATAAGTGTAACTGACTGCCTCCCTGCCCCGGTGCCCCATGCAAGTGTGGACAGAACTAACAAACTTGTTCAGAAAGAATCCAGGGTTCCTTGGGTGACATGGGAAGGATGAAGCATTATTGCTGATACAGTTAGAAACAGCATCAATGGTCTCTGCATTAATATGTAGCAGGAGGGAAGCATGTTTAGGAAAGGGGATGTGTTGGTTCTGCAGCCGGGGACAGAAACTTGAGAAGCCGTGGGTGGGTTAGGAAGTGTGGGGAGTGGTATGAGTGTGTGAATTTCAAACATGTTCCTCTTTTTAATGTTGGCTAGGCAGTATCTATATTTTAGTCTGTTCAAAGAGTATACCTTCTCAGGAAATGGTGAGGATATAAACATAGGTATAGCTTTACATCTCAAATTGCAAACTTCCCAAAGATTTAACTTTTCCAGCAGCCTGTCTGCTAATACTTTATAGTGTATAGCCAGGCAAACTATGTGATATAATAGTTTTTCTGAGACTGAAATATTTTACTTATTTGAAAAGATTTCCCAAGTAAGAAAAGCTTAGAAAATAAGTTGATATTTTTATACATCTTCATAAACTCAAAACTATGGGTTTTTTTAGAACAAAATAGTTATGTTTTTCTCCCCAAATCAGATTTCATTGTTAAATGTCCCTTTAGTGTGCACCAGTAGGACCAAAACTCTTTGATTATCAGAATTCCTAAAGTCCTTTCCAACATATAAAAACCTTGGCCTCACTCACAGATGTTCTGAACCAATGGAACCTAGGATTCTATATTTTGAAAAAGGTGACTCTGTAGATAAAACAGAAATCACTATGAGAAAATGCAATTAATGGATGTAATCAATTTGACTTCTCTTTAGTCATCATAAAGAGATGCATCTCAAAATAACTTTTTTTTTTTGCAATCTTACATGGGGATCTAGTCACTGTTAGGAACTGGACTGTTTCTGAATCAAAAATACCACTGTCTTTGCTGAAAAAGAAGAATCACTATCTGTTGCAGAAGGAGTTATTTGGAGCAAATGTGTTTGGTATTTACTTCTACCCTGTATCAGACACAATCATTTGAGCTCAAACTCAGATCAATTCTTTTTTTTTTTTTTTTCAGATCAATCTTAACTGCAAATCTGACTACTAATGCTGCTCATCAACATTAATATGCTTCTGGCCTTTCCCCACCTGGCTCTTTTCCCCAGGGAAGGGGGAACGACTTCAAACTGATTGAGATTGTTGATGGGGAAACTGGGGATGCTGAAACCCCACACCTTCCTTGCATCTTCCCCTTGAAAGAAAGTTTCCTGGCTGATTCACTCATTTTTCCTCTGTACTCCCGGGCCTTGCCTAGCTAGTGTGTCCTGTGGTGTAATTCTACTTTATTCTGGAATTCAGTATTATAAAACACTTGACTGAATGATAAAAGTCAATATGCTTCTTTATAGTTTTTAGCAGTCCTAATTTAGAAATATTTTGGCCTCTACTAGATCCAGGCAAGGGAAAGAGTATGAGGTATGGGACCCTTTTCAATATGACCAACATGTCCCTGTGAAATCATTATTTTTATATATTCCCATTTAGAGATGAGTAAATAAGATTCAGTAGACCACTTGAGCCATAAAGACCTAGCCCTGAGTCTTGCAACAGTTGTGCTGACTCTAAAATAATATACTTGAAAAAAAAAGGTTACATGTGGACTTTAGTTAGTAATGTACCAATATTGGTTCATTAAATGTAATAAATATATCATACTAATGTTAGATGTTAATAATAGAAGAAACTGGGTATTGGGTATATGAGAGCTCTCTGAGCTGTGTTCAGTTTTTCTGAAAATCTAAAAACTGTTCTAAAATGAAAGTTTATTTTTAAAAAAGATCATGTATGAAATGAATGGCAATGTAAGAAAGGACACTATTTCTGATTTTTTTCTGGGTGCTTAATAAAAATAATACACTCTCTACTTTGAGGATATCTGCATTGCCGCACTTCTAGATCTGGCAGAGTACAGGAGTTAAGAAGGTTCTAGAAGCAGACCTTGTTTTGAATCACATCTTTCTGACTTGCTGCCAGTTACGGAATGTCTCTGAATTTCAGCTTCCTTACCTGTTAAAAAGAAACCAATACCTGACTAATGAGATGGCTGAATGAATTAAATAATGTTATGATGGCAATTGTAATAGTGCCCAAAATAATAAAAGTGCCTAGAACAATGCTTGGCACAGAGTAAGAACCCCATCCTATATCTACCTGACCCCATTCTGATTCAGGGGCCTGGGGGTAGAGCCAAGAGTCTGCTTTTTTTAAAGAAAAATTATATTTTTATTAGTTAACTTCCGACTCACCTCCATAATGCTTTTCTTCTACAAAATGACTAGGTATTTTTTGCCTCTTACATGACTGTTACTCTGTAATATCATTTTCTATAGAAAGAAGAGAAAGTTTATTTCCAATTTTTCCCTGAGCAACACTGTTAAGGTTTGACTTTATTACTATTAATTTAGGAAAATATATTTTATCATATCAATTTATACTGAAAATATTTTGTACTGAAAATATTTTAGAATTGCTATCAATTTGGAGAAGCTCTAACAATTTTGTATCAGCTGTGATCTGTTTGATATCAAGTCTTTGCCAAGAGTCTGTTTTTTAATGCTCCCCAGGTGATTCTGATGGTGTGGGACCCATGAGTGAAGCCTAAACTCTCCTGCAGGTGTAGAACTTCACCCTTCTTCCTGGACTATCAAATGTAAGCTTTCTGACTGGATTTCAAAACTCACTCTCCCCTTGCTTTTCTCCCAAGTTCCTCTGTGGGGTCCTCATCTGGCACCATTCCCTTTATAAACAGGGATGCTGGCCAGAAATACAGGAAAGATCCTATCAGCTCAGGTTACTTCCTTATTCACTTCTCTCTGTTCTCTTTGAACTCTGATTCCTGAACAATTCCAGAGAGAGAGGAATTCTTTCCACAGTACTGGAATCACATTCTTGCAGCATATACTATTTTCAATATTATGACCATTCAAGGTCATTAATATGCATAATAGGCATGGTCCTAGCAAATGCATAGAGAGCTAATGCGGTCACAGAATAAAATAATAGACATTCCAAATGCACCAATATTTCCCTGCCTTGAATTCTACCCACATCCCATGGCTTCTCCTGGCTCTAACATGCTTAAGAATCTATCATTTCATCAAAACTTCTGCCATGGTGACTGGCTATCTTTTCTCCATGATAGCTTTCTTACCACACATTGAATATATCAGAGTCTTGGAAAAATAGATGGAGATATGAGGAGTAAAGGCAAGAAGAGGTTAAAAAAAAATCTATACTTCAAGGGGAAGAAATTCTTTCAGCTGCCTCCAAAAATATTTATGCTTCATTTGGAGACACATTTAAAAAATCTTTTTATTAGAATAGCATATGTAAAAATAAATACAAAGGTAAAACACAAAACAGGAAATGCTAAGAAGCCTAGAAAAATATTCATTATAATGTTGGATAGAATTGGCTAGGTATTGATGGTATATTGATGCATCTTCTTCTTAAGATTATCATGAAATAGATGGATAGGTAATGCCATTACGAAGTGCTTTTCACAACATTGTGGATCAAATCCTATTCTTTATGTACTTAATGGTACATAAGCCTTTTGCATCCTTGTTGTCCTTATCCTCAAACACCAGTGTAATTCAGGGATTTTGTGGATATCTGTGTTTTGCCTATATAGCATCCATTTCCCATTTTTCTTGCTGCAGGATTCTATTTTTTTTTTTTTTATTCTGTTTATTTATTTGAGAGAGAGCACAAGTCGGGGGAGGGACAGAGGGAGAGGGAGAAGCAGACTCCCCACTGAGCAGGGAGCCCAATACAGGGCTCCATCCCAGGACCCTGAGATCATGACCTGAGCCAAAGGCAGACGCTTAACTGACTGAGCCACCCAGGTGCCCCAACAGCGTTCTAATTTTTTATGGGGTTGCCCCCTTTCACCCTCATGTCTTATGAATGAGTCACCTCACCGTAGTTCCAGGGGTAGGCATATGTCCCAGGCTTAGCTGGTTAGAGTATTCCACTATTCTAGCCCATGGGTTGGTTTAGTGATCTATACATGACCCATTCAAAGCCAATGAAGCTCAAATCCGGTACTTTTGTGAGAACCATTAGGAGAAGGTCTCTGTCTCCTCCATAGCAATTTTGGAAAAGCTAAGCCTAACAGTTGCAGTGATCATCACATGAAGAGGGTCCGCCTGATGCCAGATCCAACAGAGGATAGCAGAGCTGAGAGATGATGAAAGAGAGATTATTGACATTTTTTTAGTTCATGGATACAATCAGATTGAAGGTCCCTCATCTTTTCACTTATTAGGACCAATAAATTTCCTTTTCTACTTAAGCCCATTTAAGTTGGGCTTTCTGTCACTTGCAACTGAAAAAGTCCTAAGAAAGTGTTTGATAATAGTTATTTGTCTATAATATAAAACAATATTTTTAATAAAAAGTATTTTTTGACAGTATCAATATCTAAACAAAAGAATTCTTCCAATGTCTCAGAATTGGATCAAAAGAATATTTCTCATGAACTCATTTAAGGTGATAATAATGATTTCCTTTATTGAACTACCTTGCACCAAACATGTGCTCAGTGCTGAGCTTAGAGTCTCTCATTCCACCCTCACAACACATATTCCACATTTTATGGATGAGGAAACTGAGGCCAAGAGCCAGAATTTGAAAGCCTGTTTCAATCCAAAGTCCATGTCCTCAATTACCTCTCCTCTTGGATATTTTCATATTAGAAACATGCAGAGTTTAGATACAGTTTAATGGTAACCTATTAAAAATTTAATCATTTATTCTAACACATAAGCAGAAATATTTAAAAGGGTTCCTGTTCCTTATAAATATTAATATTAATGTTGTCAAATAAGCTCGATCCTCAGCACCCCCTCCCCTGCTCCTGTCTGTGGCTATTGTCTTCTCAATATCACCTCACCTTGCTTGGGGACACACCTTCCTCCCTCCATCAGCTACTAAGAACCACTCACCCAGGCCTGCTGTAGAGCAGGATATTACAGCACATGAATTTTAGCTATCACAATTCCTTTATTTCTTCAGCCATCCGTACCCCTAGAAAGTTCTCACTGATCATCTTGCCTTATGCGAGTACATGCCAGTACTCTGGAACCCTGCTCCCCTCTTTTCTTCAAATCCCAAGACTTGCAAGCCTCCCATCCCTTAGGCTGTTCCAAGAAAACAAACATCTCAATATTTAAATATGCAGTACAGCTTAGACCTCTTGTGTTAATATTTCTCATTCAGATTAACTCAAGGGTCTTCCAAAAAATCCATGATGTTTTCTTAAACAAAATAACACCTCTAGTAGGTTTCTGCCCTTAGTAATACAGAGATCAAGGAGAAGCTTGAAATTATTTTTTTACCCTATCTGATTTTATAATTGCAGTTGTTTAAAGTAGGTAATCATCTGAGTTTCCCTTCATTTTTCATAGTACCAGTTGCAATCTAGAACATAGAGCAGGAAGTTAATAGCTGATTGTTAATGGAGTATCCACTGAATAACCAACTTTCTTTTTTCTCTGATGCCATTATATAGCCTTAACATCTTTAAAAATTGCTCTTTGAGGGGCTTGGGTGTCTCAGTCAGTTAAGCATCTACCTTCCGCTCAGATCATGATCTCCGGGTCCTGGGATGGAACCCCGTGTGGGACTCCCTGCTCTGCCTCTCCCCTGCTCGTGCTCCCTCTCTCTCAAATAAATAAATAAAATCTTTAAAAAAAGATGTTTTTTAAAAAAGAAAATAGATCTTTGAGGTATTGATCCTGGAGAATAGCTATACTGAATTCAGCATTAAAACATATCTGAAGTTCCAAGAGATTTAAACTTGGTGTTCCAAAGAATTCTGAGAACTTGAGCCAATCCAAACGTGATAAATCTACAAAGACCAAAGAATAATCTCAATCCTATCTTCATAAACAAGTGCAGACCATGCATTTTCATCTCCACCATGTCAGAATACATGGTTGGATGATGGGTCATGCCTGGGAGTCCCTATTTTGTAAAGTTTCTTTTGAAAAGATTCTGATCATCACTAAATTTTCAAATAACATTTTAAGCATTCAGAGGGGCTTAGAACAAGACGTAAAATACCTTGATTTCTCTATGTAGGAAAAGGACACACTTTAGTATCTTCTTTCTATCTATTGAGTCAGGCATTCTAAGGAGGAACCAGAATTTGACTACTTAGTGCTTTGGGCTCTTGAGAGGAAAAACATTTTTAGATATCATCATTAATAATTCATAAATGAAAGAACTTTACCAGGTCAAAGGGATTCAATATTTCTGTTTGTAACTTATCTTTAAATTTTGTCAGTGCCTTTAAAATGCATGCCTCCCGTGAATCATTTTGAATGATTTTTTCAAATGATTAGTGGCATTTCACTGTCCCGTGATATGAAGACTGATGGCTGTACCCCAGCCCCAAGTCACTGCATTCCTCAACAGACCTCATTTGAAAGCTTATGATCAGTATGGAATAACTCTTTTAACAAGTCTTATTAATTATTGGCTTAGGGATGTGTATGCTTACATTTCACATCTTTTTACCTGTAATTTAGATTATTTTATCTGAGGATAAGGGAAAGAAAGGACAATTTTAGCCAGAGCTTCTCCATGATGGTGATGGAAATTCAGGAAGAACAAGGTCATTTTTCTCTGCTGTTGATGGCAAGATCCCCTACCTCAGAACCTGAAGGAATGACAAATGAAAGGATCTTCTCCCTCCCCATAAGCTTTACAAATCAGAAATGACATGCCTTTCCTAGAGTGTGATGCTTGTGTAAATGTGATTTTACAATTTCTGAAAGCTATGGTTTCTTGATCTGATAGTGTATTTTGGGAGGTCATAATCCTCTGGGGGAATCTTTTCAAATATGTGAACATACACACACACACACACACACACACGCACACACAGGTTTAATAGGTTACCATTAAAACTCTGCGTGTTTCCAATATGAAAATATCCAAGAGGAGAGATAATTGAGGACATGGACTTTGAATTGAAACAGACTTTCAAATTCTGGCTCTTGGCCTCAGTTTCCTCATCCATAAAATGTGGAATAGGTGTTGTGAGGGTGAAATGAGAGACTCTAAGCTCAGCACTGAGCACATGTTTGGTGCAAGGTAGTTCAATAATGGAAATCATTATCACTCCTTAGGCAGAATGCTAAATCACCCTCCCTGAATGTCCTTCAGAAAAATAAGGCCAGCTGAACCTTGACAGAATGCTGGGCCCACTCTCTGCTCCGTATTATAACGGGAAGGGCTGTGCATGTGAGGCTGGATTGGTCTCACAGTGTATCTGAATCTGTAGGAGTATAATGTATAACAGGGCTTCGCTTGCTTTCCCTACTTCTCCTCTGCTCTTCTGGGAGACCCCCAGAAAGAACTGTATTAGCTTTCTGTCTAGTTTATTTGATTAGTAACAAAAATCTCTGCTTCATCAATGGTCATAGGAAAGGAGAAGAGTTTGAAGAGGGAGAATTTCATAGGGAGGAAGATGGCAATCCCAGCGCCAAGCATTTCCATCATGGCTTTTTGTTACTCTTGGCTGTTGAATCCCAAGGAAGTCAAACCCTTTGGGCAAGTAGCTTAACCTCATTGTGTCCTAGTTTCCTTCTCTGTAAATGGAAATAATAATATAGGCAGTGTTTTGATGATGATGATGTTGTAGAAAAACTAGTGCAATAAAAACAAGGTAAAAATTGCTAGCTGAAATTTTCTGAGTGCTTGCTATGGACTAAACACAGTTTTCAGGAATTGACGCATACGAGCTCATTTAACTCTCACACTGTGAAGTGAGTGAATATACAAAATGTACTCAAATCAAGATGGGACCCATGCAAGCACTCTTTAATTGTTAGCTGTGATTCTGAGTAACTACTAAAAAATAATCCATGTGATTAAACCCATTTCCCATTCTAAACGGGCACTTGTCTCCCCATTTTCCTCTTGCACACAGTGCTTCCGTGAACATCCTTGCACATGTCTCCTGTGAACACGGGCAAGAGCTTCTGGGTGACAAGCAGGGGTGGGGGAGGTGTGTCTACAAATTCCATGGCTGTCATGAATCTAGCTTGTTCCCCTCTTTCTTTAAAAAAAAAAAAAATCAGTGGGGATGCCTGGGTGGCTCAGCCGGTTGAGTGGCTGCCTTTGGCTCAGGTCATGATCCTAAGATCCTGGGATCAAGTCCCACATTGGGCTCCTTGCTCAGTGGGGTGCCTGCTTTTCCCTCTGCCTGCCACTCCCTCTGCTTGTGCTCACGCTCTCTCTCTCTGATTAAAAAAAAAAAATCAGTGGCATGTATTTCCTCACCTCTCAAGAGAGGTATCCAAAAAAATAAATAAATAAAATAAAAAATCACTTTTTTCTCTTTAAACATTGATTTATAGGTAATGTTCAGCATACAATGTGCCACACTAGAAAAAGTCTGCCAGCAGAAGAAGTAAAGACACTTTTTAATTTGCAATTTAAGTTAGAGGGTAAATTTGATTTAAAAATTGACCAAGCAAAAATTACTTTAGGAAGTTCATGAAGGGTAGTTAATGATTACGTTTCTGTCTCCGTTTTGTTATTAACATGAATCTTAGACAAGGCAAAGGAGTAATCAGGTTAGACTTGCTGTGGGCAAGAATTTAAGTAAAGAAGAAAAGTATTGGTTGTTGAATTATTTTTATTTTCAGTCTGTTGCTGCTGCATAAATATGGTGTATCCTTAATCATTATCGTTTGATGATGCATATTAATTCATAAATAAGACATTGCTTTTTTGAGCCATTATTGAGAGTATGTTTGCTTTACAGATTAAAAAGTTAAGAAAGGCATTTGTTTCAGATGAGGTAAGAAATGCATGCAAAACCTGGTAAATTGACTTAGTATTACCTTTTACATAGATTTTATTTAATCTCTCCATTTCATTCTTAGCTTAGGTGATAGATCATGATAATAGAAACACATTTGAAAATATTTAAATGATTAATTCTTTACTAAAGGAAAACTAGCTCAAAATTAAAACCACAATCTTACAATAATTTATTTTCAAAAAGCTAAAAACCTACACAGGTATGATTTTTGGCAAAGTTACTTTGTCAGTATTCATTTGGCACAAAATATTGTTTTAGAATCCATTGGGTGGAATTTATGAGATGCAATGTATTATTTCATCTTAAATTTCAAGTTAATGTTGTCAATGTCGAAACCTAAGGAAATTTTGTATATGTAGTAGTAGCATAACAGCTGTATGATACTGATTTTAAGTATGTAATATAAGAAACCAGGCAAGTCTATTAGAGGTGGGGGGAATTAAGTGGATGGGCCACAAGTCAAACGGTACCAGTATCAGATCATACTGTTATTTGCTCTGTTCAGAAAATCTGAAATTTTGGCACTGAGATCACCGCTTATAAGAATTACACATTTATGCTTCAGATCCCTCCTGTTACAGCTTTGAACCCTATTAAAGGGATATCATGTCTCAGCAAATCTTAGACCAAGACATCGAGTCCAAAAATGCCAAGTTTTGTCATAGATCCACTAAACTAAAAGTGTATTTGCATATTTTTAAAAAGATTTTTTAAATTTATTTTTGCATGTGCACAAGTGGGGTGGAGGGCCAGAGGGAGAAGCAGACTCCCCGCTGAGCAGGGAGCCCAAGTTGGGACTTGATCCCAGGACCCCGGGATCATGACCTGAGCCGAAGGCAGACACTTAACCGACCGAGCCACCCACGCACCCAGTATATTTGTATATTAAGTATTCCTATTGTCATGGATTTAAATAAAGTTAGAGTGGACTTTCTCAGACACAGACATAATTGTGACACACTGCTTTAAAGTCTTTTAAGAAAGTCCATGGTCTAGCCCCAGTCCACACTCTATTCTATTCCCCTATGTGCACCTCGTTCAGCTTTTCCTTTTATTCCAACTTACCACGTTTACTCATTCCTCTTTGCCATAACTCTACTGTTCTTTTTGCCCTGAATACTCTTCCCTATCTCAACATGATTAACTATTTTTATCTTTCAAGATCTAGCTCAAATTTTAATGCCTGTAATAAGTATTTTAGGGAGAAAAAAAAAAAGAAGTCTTTTAGGACAACACCCCCAACCTAATCAACTACATTTTCTCTCCGTAGCACATTTAAGTATGTCTCTCATCCTAGACCATGAGTCTTCTTCAGTAAACTGTGAGCTTCTTGAAAACAATGGAAATGTCTTATTCATCTTTATATTCCCATTCCTCTCACTGTTCCCTCTTACTACTGCCTACAATGTCTGGCATAATACATTTTAAATGGGTGAGTGAATGCTAGATCAATATGATCCCTGGTTGCTCCAAAGTGCTGTCTAAAGGAGATGCCATTTGTGTGGTTAGGCAAGAAACAAACCATCTTTATAATTTAAGCAAAAGACTACACAATTTCTACAATTTAAACCAAAATTATATTCAAAGAATAAAATTGGAAAGCTAAGTATCCATGACAAGTACAGAAATTAAATACAAGTCATTTATAATTTGCATAGGAGACAGTGCTTAAAGGTGGAGGGAGCATCCAGATCTTATTTCATAATTGCTGAGTCTGTGAATAGAGTGAATTATTATGACCAAAATAGCTCATTTTGACATCCATTATGGCTTTGTTTCATCAGTGGTTTTCCTATGTGTTTGGGTTGTTACTTTAGCCCAATTTTTTGCAATATCTAATCACAATACTTCCTTAAAAACAACAATACTCATTCCAGTAGGGGTTGATTCAGATTTTGTGGAGCCTGAAGCTTGCACAATTTAGTAGAGGAACCCTCTTTAAGAAAAAGAATACAAAAGCACAGATGTGAAAGCAAATATTTATTTAGAACAAGATAAGAAATTGTAACAAATTGCAATTTTTAAAAGGTGACAAAGACTGGAAAGATCACAAAACCCAGAAAAATAACATACTATTGTTTTTATTAATTAATCCCCTCTATTATTTTTTCCCTACATTTTTGGCTGTCTTCCCATTGGCTACCTCTTCATCTGACAATAGTTTTTTTATATCACTTTGTGTAGAAAAATAATTCATTCTTGTCTCTAGAATGTTTTCCCCAATCTATCCATATCCTTCCAGTGCTGGTCAATTTTTAATTTATCTGTATTTTCTGAATTTTTTTTAAGATTTTTTTTTTTTTTTATTCGACAGAGAGAGAGACAGTGAGAGAGGGAACACAAGCAGGGCAAGCAGGAGAGGGAGAAGCAGGCCTCCTGCTGAGCAGGGAGCCCGATGTGCGACTCGATCCCAGCACTCTGGGATCATGACCTGAGCCAAAGGCAGATGCTTAATGACTGAGCCACCCAAGTGCCCCTGTATTTTCTGAATTTTTGAAATGTGCATGTATCATCTAATTTTTGTAATTCCAAGAAATGTTTAAAAGATAAAGATTTTTTAATTGAAAAGATGACTATATAAAAATAGATGAAGATCCAGGGGCATCTGGCTTGCTCCACTGGAAGAGCATGTGACTCTTGATCTTGGGGTTGTGAATTCTAGCCCCTTGTTGGGTATAGAGGTTACTTAAATAAATAAGTAAGTAAAAATAAGTAAAAATAAACAATAGATGAAATTCCAAATTGGCCATCACCAGGTTATTGGGAAAAAATAATTGGTGTAAAAATTTTTCTTACTTTTGCAAAAAAATTACAGATCTAAAAAAGTTTAACAAAATTGATAGAGAAGAATTATTACAAAGAAAAGGGCAATTAGATACAATTTAATAATATCATCAAGTGAAGAGGTATTTGAGTAGTCTGTTTATAAAAATAATTACTATATGGTTTAAAATAATTTACATTTGTAAAAATGTCTTTCAAAATTTTTACCACTTATAAGGAAACAGTCACAGACAGCACATTAATGAATAAACACACACAAATTCACAAATTACAAATAGAAGTTACTATAGACTCTAGATCCAAATATTTTGTAAAGAAATTTATCTCCACTTTCCAACATCAGCCTTTCAGTCCTTGCAGTTTTGTTAAAGAGAGGAAAAGGTAATTATCCTAAGAGATGACTAATTGTTCAGGGAAATGAATTTCTCTAAAGGAATGTTAAGAAGGAAATTGCTTAGTAATAGAATTTTAAGTTGCTAAAGTCCACCATGCCAGGAGGAAAAGGTGGCTACTGGCCAGGCATTGTTCCTTCACTCCATGTGGTCATCTTAAGTCCACAATACGGGAAATATTTTTATAATCAGTATCTACTCTAGGATGCATATTCATACATACTTTATGCAGTATTAATAAACAGATATTAATAGAATTAAGATCACTTTATTATATCTTCAAGCAAGTTTTGAATGTCTGCTGTACCATTCTCATCATGGAGAATGTAAAAAATGGGGGGCACAGTCTAGACCCAAGAGAAGCTCTTAGATCCAGATCCAGGGGGAGACCAGAAGGGCAGGTAAAAGGATGGTTTACAGTATCTGTGGTACCATCTGAATGACAAATGAGTGAACCAGGTAGTCAAGACTGATGGGAAAGAAGGATCTAGAAGCTGGTTTTATGGATGACATGGACTTGGTTTGGGCCTTGAAGGAAGAGTTGTCACAATGCAACAGATTAAGAGGGAAAATTTGTAGAAGCCATTCCCGGCGTAAGTAAAACTGAGTTTAGGCAGCAATGTGTAGGGTGAATTGTAAGTACAAGAACACTTTGTCATACCAAATCTAACCACGCAAATTAAGTAACTTTATGATCACAATTATGGCCACATGAAAATAATAGACAGCAATTCAGAAGACTTTAATCTCACCTAGCCTGGGGTTTTGGATACATTTCTTTTTTCTTTCTATATTTTGTAAACTTTCTGCAATATTTTTAGCTATATAGGCACTACATGCTCAATGTAAAAATACAAAAACAAAATAAAAATAAGGGTAAAAATTGGGGGGCGCTTGGGTGGCTCAGTCGTTAAGCATCTGCCTTTGGCTCAGGTCATGATCCCGGGGTCCTGGGATGGAGCCCTGCATGGGGCTCCCTGCTCCGCGGGAAGCCTGCTTCTCCCTCTCCCACTCCCCCTGCGTGTGTTCCCTCTCTCGCTGTCTCTCTCTGTTAAATAAATAAAAATAAATAAATAAATAAATAATCTTAAAAAAAAAGAATAAAAATTGGTAAAAATTTCAACTCAAGTTATTGCTATTAATATTTTCATAGATAATATTGCTAGATTGTTTTCAAAACAAGTTATATCAGTATATACTCTCACCATAGATATTATTTTTATGAAAGTATACATGTAATTAGAATATTTTAGGAATATTTAAAAGAAATAAAGTGGTTTGTCAAGATCACTTGGTTAATTCCAAATTAGGTGTGATTAAAATCACGGTCTTCTGAATTGTCATCTAGTATTATTATGCATGTATTAGGTTAGAAGTAGTGATCCCTGGAGCTAGATGGAAGAGAAAGTATAACTTCTGGTGATATATTCTTATTTCTTTCCTAGACTCATGATTGGGAGAAATGCATAATCATTATAAATAAATTGCTGATGGATATGGCTACTATAAGGATAAACTCTGCCAAAATTTTTACTTTAGAATTATGATCAGGGAGGGGAGCACAGGGCAGAAATATAATTTCACAGATTCAAGCAATTTTATATTTTGAAATCCATGAAAGTAAATTATTCCATGGTGCATAGACTTTGCAGCCTCTGCAGGAGATGTTTGAGGGGACAGGACTTCCAGGAACTTAAAAAAAAAAACAAACAGATTTGCGGATGAAAAGGCAAAAAGGCTATCCATGGGAGGAGAGTTGGATCTGGATCGGTTAGGTTTCTTTTGGAGGGAAAGGGGCATTTATTTGTCTTCATTTTTAGGTGAAGGCCAAGGAGACAACAAAAAGAGATGTCATAACATTTGTCTGTGTTAAGGGTGTTGGGATAAAAGAATAGAAAACCAAACATTGATGGCAGTGTTTCCATGACACCTGATGACATGCTGAGCAAGATCTGAGGGTCTAGAACTGATGGAACTAATCCTTTTTGAGACTTTGAAACTCTGACCTAAACAGAACCACTTTGGTTCCTGGTGGTCAAGTGTAGCACGGAGTTAGAAAAGAGGCTGAGCTCTCAAGTTGTTTTCCTGAATGGAAAAACTGGCACTCCTCAGGTGCCTGGATGACTGGTGGACACCACATGGAGCCCAATTCTTAGCTTTATCCCTCCTTGGGTGTCCAGACAGTTGGTGAAGACTATACCAGACACTGATCTTGGTGTTCTTACTACTGACACCATCAGGAGGGCCCATGGTGAGGCTTTTGTGAGTGGCATCAGATGGGATGTGGAGAAAGATGGGGCAGAAAGGGCAGGTGACTGCACTGTGACCACAACTGGCAGGGCCCTAGGAGATTCCCAGAAATATCTGTGGGATACTTTGGGAAGGGCTGGTCTCCTTCTGGGTCTGGTGGGCAAGGGTCGGGGATGGTAGGGCAGGTGGTTGGAGAAAGACTCAGGCTGCTGTATGAGCAGTAAAAGCAAGTGTGATCGAGTTTTGTAGTCAGGCCAGTGAGGTCTGGTTTTATGAACGACATGGAAGAGAATATTCAACATAAATTTTGGTGTTGTAGAAAAAAGGAAGGGAGGGAGGGAGAAAAATTGAGGACACAAGAATTCTCCTTCCATCTCAAAAATTATATTTTTAAAAGAGATTTCTGCTTCCTCCCAAAATACACACACAAACACACGTATATCCTGTTGCCCTGGGGTGTGTGTGTGTGGTGTGTGTGTGTGTGGTGTGTGTGTGTGTGTATCCTGTTGTCCTGGGTTTTGTCAGGAATGCCCAGAACTGGCCTGCATACCAGTCACACTGTAGCATAGTGCCCCAGAATACACTGCTTAGTGACAAGACAGTGCTATGTTATACTTAATTTTTCTGCCTTCTCTGCAAATGTAATGTGTTGGGCTACAAATATAGGCTCTGTTGGTTTGCAAACAAAATTATCTAGTAATTTGAACAATCCCTGATGACATGTTATCATCTAGTAGCTTGGCAGGGGAATTCTGTAAGGATTGTTTGCTGCTTTTCCACATATTACTAAGGGAAGGAAAGGGGCTAACTATGAAGTGAGCACCTATTATTGATTCTTCACAATTGCCCTGAGACATTTGTATTTCTCATCCAAGTATTTTATTGTTGAGGATCATGAGGTTCAGAGAAGGTAAGTAAATTGCTCAAGATTCCCAGAGGTTCAGAGAAGGTAAGTAAATTGCTCAAGATCCTGGAGTGGCTCTTCTCTAAGCTAACAGCTCCTAAACATCAACCATTTACACATCAGCTTTAGAAACTTTTTTACATCTGAATATCATACTAATAAGCATTTTACCTTGAATCAATTCACTTTTTAAATTTAAAATATTTAGTTAAAAAGGAAAGTATATTACTACCATAAATGGGAATCCAATCAATGATCATGAATGGAAGGTAACCATAAAGATCTCGATGGGCAAAATACTTGTCCTTCAGCTCATCCTAAGGCTGTTTCCACTTCATTGTGATTTTTAAAAAGGCATTTCTTTCTATCCCTGGTATCCACAATAGGTCTTGGTCAAAGTTCATTTCCCACCCTGCCCCAATCCTTCTCTCTCAGAACTGAAGGTTACTTACCAAAAAATTTGGAGGTCCTATGTCTCCAAGATTGGCCTAAGAGGCCCTCCTTGCCCCACCTCCAGAAATACAATACTCATCCTCTTGTGTACAGTAGATAAGCATGGACACTTTGGGAAACTCTGAAATAGGCTGTTTCCTATCCCTCCCTTCTAAGAAAAAAAAAATACTAAAACCCAAATGCTGCTGAGGGATCAAAATACAAGTAAACAGTGCTGTTCTGAGGCATATGAATTGCCCTAGTCATTCAGTAATGACTTTGGAAAAACACAAAGGGCTAATATATCCTTTTTAGTAGATAACATTTTTCTTCTAAAGCTCTCTACGGTGACATTTATTTATTTTTAGAGTCCTGTGGCGAGCAAACTGGACTGGGGTATGATTGATCTATTCATTTACGTTCTCTTTAGTGTTGAAGGCAATTGCTACAGTTGAATCAATTGTGTCATGAACCAAACTAGTAGTCATGGCCACCAACACAAATGGGTTAGTGGTGCCTTGGGCTTTTATTTCACAGGCACTCATCATCTCTCTCTGGTTCCATTCAGAATCTGAGAGGAAAAATTCTTTGTTCCTGCAATGCATTTTCATAAATTGTTAAACATTGATTCTCTCTGAATCATAAATTGTTAAATTTGGAACATAAATTGTTAAACGTTGATTCTCTCTGACTGAAAACTTATTTGGCTGAAGACAGTTTGGTTGCTGGATAGAGCCTGTTCTGTTCAGATTTGCAGGTTTCTAATTCCTGTTCTATGTACAATTGCCCTTATTAAAGAGTTGTGAGTTGTATCCACATGGAATCTACCTTTCAGGATAACCAAATTTCCAAAGTTTCTTCTTTCCTTCTTCCTTCCTTCCTTCTTTCCTTCTTCCTTCCTTCCTTCCTTCCTTCCTCCTTTCTTCCTTTCTTCCTTTCTTTCTTTCTTTCTTCTTTCTTTCTTTCTTTCTTTCTTTCTTTCTTTCTTTCTTTCTTTTCTTTCTTTCTTTTTCTTTATTTCCTTTCTTTCTTTTTTTCTTTCTTTCTTTTTTTTTCTTTCTTTCTTTCTTTTCTTTCTTTCTTTCTTTCTTTCTTTCTCTCTCTCTCTCTCTTTCTTTCTTTCTTTCTTTTTCTTTCTTTCTTCCCTTCTTTCCTTTTTTCTTTCTTTCTTTCTTTCTCTCTCTCTCTCTCTTTCTTTCTTTCTTTCTTTCTTTCTTCCTTTTCCTTCCTTCCTTCTTCCTTCCTTCCTTTCCTTCCTTTCCATCCTTTCCTTTCTTACCTGGAATTTTGTTAGGGTTAAATAAAAAGATACTTTGCAAGCAAAAAGAGAACCAGGAAGCAAGAATAAGACCTAATTCTGGGAGGAATAGTGCTCAAAGTGTTGGGCTAGGGATAAGGAAGGAATTCTTCAGGAGACTGGAAGACAAGGGAACAATTAAACACCATTTATAAGCAGTACATTTTACAATTGTTATTGCTTAAGGTGATGTCAACATATAAATCATGTAAACAAAACAAAATGGTCTACTTTCCACAGCTAAGTCTCTCTCGATGATTTCTGCCCTATTTGGTTGCTCTCTGCAGAATTTAAAATTTTTGAGAGCTTTTTTTTTTAAACCAGATTGAGATGTGGTGGAGAGGGGAGGTTGCTAATGAGAAAAACAAGGACATTTTTATGATTCATGACATGAACCAAAATCGAACTATGAACTAGTGTAGAACAAGTGCAAAGACAATGGTTGGATAGACTCACCTCTGGAGAAGGCAGAAGAGAAACTATTGAGAAGTCGATTTGGTAGACAGTGCCCAAATGGCAAAAGGAACTTTATTGTGGAAGCACCACAGGTATGATATAAAGAGCTATTTATTGACTTTATGAGAAAAGCAGCAACCTGTTCATTCAATAACAGCCGGAAAATATTGTTAAAGTGTTTTTTATTTTGAGAACTCAGAATCCTATTAACAGAAGAACTTTAAGCTATCTTGAAAATTGAAAAGGATAGATCTTTTGTTTTTAATAGTTGGTTCCATACTTTTGTTTCTACTGTCCTTGTAAACACATTTATTTCATTTAATTTTGGATTATAAAAGCACTCACTGGTTGACATTCCAGCATAGAGCTCTCTTCCAGCTTAATCAATCAATGATTATTTACTGAACTTCCTGAATGTTTCCTAAATCCTGACACTCTTCTTAGATGAAACCAACTATACCTCTTGTTCTGATGCTCAACCTTTGCCACATGTCTATAAACTTGACTCAGTGACGGATTACAAACCCAAGAGTGTGTTCCACCTATGAGATCCCTAGTCATCCCTTGGCTTCTGGGTGTGGGTGGCCATTCCTACCCCAAGCACCACTCCCAACCCATTAATCACCAGAGGTTGTAATAACACTGACTCTTGTCTACCCCCAGGCAGGCAGGAGGGTCATGAAATGGTGTTAGGTCTATTTACAGTTTGGGGGCCAGCCTTATTACTCAGCACCCGCTCTCTCCTCTTTGCACCCTTCTCTTTTCTGCTCCCTCCCTCTCAGGAACAGCAACAAAACCTGTGGGCACTTTTCATTTTCCTCCACTGAACAATTTAACTCATTCATGTCTCTTTTTCCAGATTCTGTCCCAGGACCCCAACACTGCCTGTAATAGCCTTTCTAATTCAATTTTTAGACAAGAGGTATCCTTCTCCAACTTGTCCAAGATGAGGATGTTTAATTCTTCACTTTCAGTAGAAAATATTGTTAATTCAAATAAAACCACAAATTTCAACACAGTTACCAGTTGCAGTGCTCACAGACCCTTCTTTTTCAATCCTGAAGAGGTAAATAAAAATGCCTCCAACATATAGGGAGCCTTCAACTATTCCCAAAATATGTATGTTGGTTGTTTGGAAAATTACTGGGGAGGAAAAAATTTCCCTCTACCCTCCTAAGCTCTCTGGCTGGGGCCTTGTGCATTAGACTGAAAGAAGATAGATTAACCAGAGAAAAGCATATAAGTTTATTTAATATAATTTTCATGTGACATGGAAGCCTTCATAATGAAACAAAGACCTGGAGAAACATTTAAATCTGAGTGTTTTTATACTAGTTTTGATGAAGGGTGGAAAGTCATGGGAGAATGTGATAGCACAAGGTTGAGCTAAAGGTATAAGCCAATAAATGGGGGAAACTTAGCAAGGCCTGTTCATTCAGATACCTCTCTAGGTCTGTCTGTCTGTCTGTCTTAGGTCTTAGAGAAAAGAATGATCATTTCCTGTGGGTACAGGAAGGGCACCTTTCACAGGAGGGTCTTATGACCTTCTTTAGGGGAAGGTCAGAGAGTCCTTCTTGTACCTACTGTTTCTCAAATTCCTTCAACTTAAAATATTCAATATGTCAAGGCACCATATTTTGGGAGAGCATGTTTTGAACCCCATCAACACTAAACATGTTTTTGCATAAAGCAAACATTGGTTAGGAACCTACTGTGCTCTAAACATTTCTTCCATTAACAAAATAGAATGAATACTCTTTGGGTTTCAGAGCCATGGAACTGAACTGTATTAGGAATTGTATAAGTCATATCTCTGAGCTCTAGGAAAACAGGCATGTAATATTAAAGGATGAGGGGGCAGAAGGAGAAAGAATGGAACTATTTCTCCCTGTTGTGAGAACTGACAAGCCCTAGGACCAATGATTAGTAAGTACTCACTATTTTCATATTATTTGGGCCTAACCACTATTCTAAATGCTGTACATAAAGTACTCATTTAAACAAATATGTTTTACTTTGTGTTGTCACCCACCTTCCTTCTGTACCCCTTCTCAACTCTCTGAGCACCTCTCTCAGCATCACCAGGAGACACGTGTTGTCCTGCATTCTTTGCCCTGGCCAATCTACAGCCCAAGGTGCTCCATGCTCCGAAATCCCCTATTTTCCAATCCCTAGTCATCAAAATTCCCAGTATGACACTTGTTGTAATGAACACTGAGGTTGTATATGTATAGGGTTGTTGAATCCCTATATCTTACTGAAACGAATATAACACTGCAGGTTAACTATACTGGAATTAAAATAAACAGTTAACCATTATGTTAGTGTATCTGATCTTACATGCTAGGAAGAAACTTTCCAGAGATGCTTTTATTTTCAAAGAGGAAACCTCATAAATCAAATGCATTTCTGGTGGTATTTCAGGCAGGTGGGTCTGGCAGTGAGGGGCAGGCATGAGATGATTCTGGGTTACTGAGTGGAAGGGTTGGCCCTTCTGAAGAGAAAGTCCATGGAGGCTGTAACTCAGAGCTATTCTGTTTTAGAGCATCTTCCTTTCTTCACTTCTGAACATAAGAAAAACACAGGCGGAAAATACCAGGAAAGATAAATTAGCAAACTCAGCTTCTTTAAATTCTGCAGAACATACCAAGGCATGAGCAGTGAAGGCAATGTTGTTAAAAGCATGGGAGTCTTCTTTGGGTCCAAGTGTCCTGTTACTCTGGTTATGTGCTAACATGCACATCTGCTGATCGTTGGCTGACCCATGCAAAGATTAATTTACATTTACCCTTTTTCAGGCAAGCTCTAAGTAGAAAGGAATGTCCTAAATTGATTTCTGGGACTCTTAACCCAGGTTATTGTTAATCTCAGTTCTTGATTATGATAGTGGACTAAAGCCTTCAAAGGAAGAAAATCCTGGTTTTTATTAGTCATCTTTTGGATATAACTATCTGAAGTAAGAATTAATTATTTCACAAAGGCATGATCTTTTTTGTCATTCTTAACTTCTGAACAGAAGGCTAAGACCCTATTAATCTTTGTCTTCTCCAAATTATTAATGCAGGTACCAAAAGCAATGACATCATTGCAACTCAATTTCCATTTTTATTATTGCAAACTGCTTTGTATACATTCCAGAAGAATTTTTAAAAATTGGAGTTTTACTGAAAGAAAAATAAATGCAAGAATAATTGTTAGATAAGTAAGAAGGATGTTTATGCCTCTTATTATTCTTGTGATTTTTCTAATGTATTTATTATTAAATTATATACAATGAAATAATGCATAATGCAATTGCTGACCAATGATCACAAAATTTACTTTTAGAGGTTCCTCTTATTAACTAGCCCATTAAGCTAGGCCTATTGACTGGCAAGGTTATACCATCATTCATTTACCTTTTGTGGCTCTTGTCACAGCTATAATTATTTGTTTGTGTTGTTGTTTATGTAAGCCCTTTCTTCCCTATTCAACTGTGGGCTACCTGAGGAACTTACTGTCAACTTTACCACCATAATTTGCATCCCCAGTGTGGTTATAGCCCCTGACACACAATAGGTGTCATAAATACAATAATTATATATTGAGTAAACAAATGATATTGTTAGGCACCTGAGATAAGTTCACTGAGATAGCTGAGCAATGAATTTGGCAAAGTTTCTTGGCAGTTAAGGCCCAAATGACATATATTGGGCTTTTGTTCTAACTAAAAATAGCATGTACATGACAAAACAATTTTCCTTGAATTGAACTCAAAGACACCAAGTAACAGAAATGACCACATCTGTGTTTTTGCAGAACAAGCAAATGCTTTGGAATGAATTATTTCACGGACACTTTCTGAAAGTTTACATTACATTTAACTAATGAGAATGTTTTTGTAGATAACAGATTACATGGCCCAGGGACATTGATATCAGTTAATCAAGACAAAATACAGTTCGGTATTTAATTGTTCAAACGTTGGAGTCAGAAAGATCTGGGTTTAGGGGCACTTAGGTGGCTCAATGGGTTAAGTATCCAACTTTAGATTTCAGCTCAGGTCATGATCTCAGGGTCATGAGACTGAGCCCCATGGCGGGCTCTACTTAAGGCTTGGAGCCTGCTTAAGATTCTCTCTATCCCTCTGCCTCTCCCCATCCCTTGTGCATGTGCTCTCTCTCTGAAAGAAAGAGAAAGAAAGAAAGAAAACGAAAAGAAAGAAAGATCTGGGTTTGCATGCTGGCTGTATCCTATACATGAACTGTGTGATCTGAGCAATTTACTCACTTCCTCTGAGCCGTGGTTTCTGTATCTGTGAGATGTGACACTATTCCCTATTCATAAATTTGTTTTTGAATTAAATAAGATAATTTATGCAATTCTGACAAAGAGTAAATGCTCAATAAATGACAGCAAGTATTATTAGCTAACAATATTAAAGCAAAACTAGGGGTATCTAAAAGAATCAATAGTGACCATAATGATAAAACAGTTTCTCCCAGTCTCAGAAGCTTAAGTAAGCATTATGAAGTGACAAATCTCAATTAATCCTTGACTGAATTTTTCTAGTAAATGTGGGAAATGAAGAAATTTTGTGTTGATGGTTACAGGGAGAGTCATATTTTAGATACCAGCTTGCAGGGAGCAAATTTGTTCTGCCAGGAAAAAGATCCCAACTCATATTCTTACCCAGACAGAATTTTCACTCAGCTGATTAGAAGTGCAGATAGCAGGTGTGCTTGTAGATATTACCAAACTCTTATAAAAAATGTCAGTAAGTACTTGATTGAGAGTCCTACATCTTATGCCACATAAAAAGAGAGCAGCAGAACACACGGCATCCTGGACTGCCAAATCGGTCAGGCAAAAGTCTGCCCAGGCGTTCTGCTAAAGTGTTGCAGCTGCCTACAGGTACAGCTCTTTGGCTTCTGGGGTTAAGGCCACCAAAGACCTTTGACATCAACTACTCACTAGGTGTGTGATCATTTCTTAGGATGGCTTTTGCTACAAGAAACAGATAATAGAGGGATGTTTGTCTTTCTGTTTTCTATAGTAGGAAAGTATTCAAATCACCTATAAATCATTACAATGAAATGGGTCTATGATACAGTTTTTATTCCTACCTATATTCTCAGTATGATGGAATAAAGCATTATAGTGATGATAAAGGAATACATGTTTCTTAGACTTGCAAACAGATTATGGAGGAAAGCTGAGATAGTTCAAAGCACTGATCGATCTACGAATGAGGAGTGAGAACAGATCACACCTTGATTCCATACCTGTATGGTTCATTAGAATAAACAGTTACATAATTTTATTTCCTATCCTGCATTTAGGACAGAAAATGAAAAATTCTATGGGGCACCTGGGTGGCTCAGTTGGTTAAGTGTCTGCCTTCGCCTCAGGTCATGATCTCAGGGTCCTGGGATTGAGCCCCATGTCGGGCTCCCTGCTCAGCGGGGAGTCTGCTTCTTCCTCTCCCTCTGCCCCACCTCCTGCTCGTGCTCCCTCTCTCTTTATCAAATAAATAAATAAAATCTTTAAAAAAATTCTAATACCAAGAGACTTTGCTGGCGTTTTTCTTCAGATGAAAGTAGTTGATTAGATAATCTAGAGCTCTGGTGTCTAATTTAATAACCACCAGCCACAGGTGGCTATCTACATTAAAAGTAATTAAAATGAGTTAAAATTAAATAAAATTACAATGTCATTTCCTCTATCACACTAGCCATATTTCAAGTGTTCAAGAGCTACTCTGTGGTTAATGGCTGCCATATTGAACAGTACAGATATGGAACATTCCCATTGCAGGAAGTTTTATTGGACTGTACTGCTCTAGAATGATTAAAATTACTGGCTGTAAATTTGGGATGGTGCCTAGAACTTTACAAAATACCAACATCATTCTGTGGTGGTAGAGTTGTCCAGCTATCAATGGAAATGTATACTTTTGTAATTCCTCTTGCAGATGTCATGCCACAAATGCTTTTGTCTGGACAGCTGAGAATAGTTTCTCATTCCAAAAATAATGCTATGTTTCCAGTGTCTCTATGAAAACCTATTCTAGGTTTTATTTTTTTTTAATCTACATAACACTTTTATGAGATAGGTATTGTTTTCAAAATGCAGGTGTGAAGCTAAGAGTGATTCATTGACTTTTCCCAAATGATTTGGCTGGTAAGGGTAAAATAAGAATTCAAGCTTAGCCACTTTAGGTTCTTGAGCCAGATTCTCACACTTAGTAGCCGTGTGACCTTGAGCAAACAACTTAACCTCTTTATGCCTCAGTTTCTTCATCCGTAAAGGGAGAGTGATAATAATGGTAGTCAGCTCAAAGGGCTGTGGAAATCAGGTAGGCATATATGAAGTATTTGTAACATGGTAAGCTCAATAAATGTTTGCCATTATTATCTAATGCAGTGTTTTTAAAAAAGAGATTGAGAAAAAGGTTTTAATAGTTTCAACTGCAATTATTTATAACTAGGTTGAAAAACTCTTTTTAATGGTATCTGTTTTTCAAGCTCTCCAACAAAGAGGTTGGATGGCCAGGATTTCCTTCATGTCCACCCTGAAAAGGTGGGCTGGCGTCAGCCAATATACTGAGGTATCACAAAAAAGGGACTCTTCTCCGAAAAGCCTGAACTTAATAGCAGAAAATCCTCAGAGCTCAGAAGTTTACCCAAAACCTAGACAGAGTCTATTTTCATTTAACCTTCTTTTTGGAGAATGCAAGAAAGGGACACAGGATTGGGAACACTGGGTAGAAAGAATATTGTCAGGGGTGCCTGGGTGGCTCAGTTGGTTAAGTGTCTGCCTTCAGCTCAGGTCATGATCCCAGGGTCCTGGGATGGAGCCCCGCGTCAGGCTTCCTGCTTAGTGGGAAGTCTGCTTCTCTCTCTCTCTCTCTCTGCCTCTCCCCTGCTTGTGTTCTCTCTCTCCCTCTCTCAAAGTAATAAATAAAATCTTAAAAAAAAAAAGAAAGAATATTGTCAGATAAGGGACCATGTGAGTACTGTGGTCAAATGCAAAGCTTACTTAGGGTATTAATTTTACAGGTCTGAATCTCAGAAGATTCTAGGAGAGCTTTTCTCATTGGCTCCTGAGAGGTAGGATTCAGAATTCATAAACATAGGGAACCTGATGGGTTATGGGGGCAATATTTTTCATGAACTGGGGCAGAAAAGCAGAATGTCAGAGCTGAGCACCCCTTTACCACTCGGGACAGAAGACTGAATTTTATACCTGCCTAGAAGATTGAAATAAACTATGCCCGCATGGCTCTAAAGGTGGTGGTCACATGCACACACACACACACACACACACACACACACACACACAGGCAATAGCAATAGCCCAAGCCTCAGGGAAGAGGGAACAAATCAAGTTCCAATAGCAGGAAAACAACCTCCCCCCAAATCCAAAACATACCCACCAAAATAAATATCCAGGCCTCCTCCTTAAAAGTACTATAGCTGTGGCCTTCTGGAGTCAATTATTTGGTTCAACTCTTAAGAGTAATTCTAGGGATGGGGGATGGTGATAGATTTTGGGCTCAGCAGAAGTGGAATAGCCTCTTGCAGTAGACTGGTGGAGGAGAGGGAGAATTTCACAAGTGGAAATCTTTTGGCAAATCTAAAGCAGCATTTCATTTTCATTTAGGGCTAGTCCTCATCATACCATCCCTTCTGCACACCTAGGTGTTGCAGGCAAGTGGACAGGAAGACAGGATCAAAAGCACAGGCCATTAGCAAAGAAACCATTTCTTATTAAACAGCCTCATTTAATTTAAGTCAGACAGAATTTAGGAACAAAACCAAATTGTATTTTCTCCTTATTGCCTTTCCAGTTTTCTCTAAAACTCTTATCACTTTTTAAAATTAAGATTATTTCTACTGTCTCTCTAAATTGACCTGTATTGTGTTTATAAAACAGTGATAAGCTTCTAAATGTTTGATATGTGCCAGGCACTGTGCACACCACTTAAGCGTGATTTCACATCATCTTCCCAGCCCTTGAGCAGGATTGCTAGTTAGTGGCGGAACCAGGATTACAAATGCACATTGCTCCACCCTTTAACCAGGTGTTGCACTGGCATAATATTCTGCACTGTGTATAGTGGGTAATCCTAGCAAAGTAGCATATCTGCTACCCCACCCCTGATTACCAGCCACGCTAAGGCCCTCTACTATAAAGAATAGAAAAGTTTGCTTTTGAGGTTTTTCTTTTGAACTTTGTCAGCATGGGGTCACTCCCTATCATTTTCAGTTCAAACAGGACTCACACAATCTGGGGACACACACACACACACACACACACACACACACACACACACACACACACTTTGATCTTGGTCTCCACCTAAAATTCCTTGATAGGGTACAGCTGCCTCTGCACAAATGTCTGCAGAAAGATGAATAGGGGATGAGAATCACATTTTCTATGGTCTTGACTTTATTTTTTCCCTACATTCCATTGCAGCCTATATAGTTGTTTCAGGTTTTAGTTAAAGTTGGGGTTACTAAAAGAAATTATAGGAGTCAAGAGAAAATAATTTTAAACTGTATGCTAAATAAAACTTTTCCCATAGTCTAGACCAGAGGTTGGAGAATTTTTCTGTAAATGGCCATAGAGTAAATAGTTTAGGCTTTGAACAGTTTGTCTCTTTTGCAACAACTCAACCCTGCTATTGCAGGGAAAACAGCCATAAGTGTTATGCAAACAAATAGACTTGGCTGTGTTCCAATAAAACTTTATTTACAAAAATAAGGTTTGGCCTAGGTTTGGCCTGTGAACTAAAATTTGCCGACCCACGGTCTAGTGCAGTACTGCCCAAGAGAAACACAATGCAAGCCACAAACATGATTTTAAAGTATTTAGTAGTCACATCTTAAAAAGTAAAAAGAAACAGGTAATACAGAATAATACATTTATTCAACCCAGTATAGCCCAAATATTATCATTTCAACATGTAATTAGCATTCAAAAATATTAATGAAGCATCTTCCAATTCTTTCTTTGTGTTGTCTTTGGAATCTGATGTGTATTTTCACATTTAAAGCACATCTTAATTCAGCCTAGCCACATTTTGGTGCTCAATAGGTACATGAAATAGTTGCTGCATTGGATGGGGCAGCTCTAGACTCTATAGGTATCTCTAGTTACTCACCTGGTTTCCCTTTTCTTAGGTTTATCTATCTGCATACTCTTTCTTTATCCACACAACCTGCTCCAGCATCCTTAATCCTTCCCCTGAGTTTGACTTATTTACTATAGAGCAGCATTCAGGCATTGCCTCGGGGCTGCCCATGGTAACCTTTGTCACTCCAAGTCCTACAGAACTGTGCGTATGTCTGCAGGTTGGGTTGGTGTCTGTCTTAGTCTGTTTAGGCTGCTATAACAAAAATGCCATATGCCATGTGGCTTCAACAGCAAACATTCATTTCTCACAGTTCTGGAGACTAAGAAGTCCAAGAGAGAGTGCCACCAGATTCAGTGTCTGATGAGAACTACCATAGGCTGCCATTTTATTTCTGTGTCTTCACATGACAGAGGGGTGAGGGATCCTCTGGAGTCACTTTTATAAGGGCATTAATCTCATTCATGAGAGCTCCATCCTCATGACCTAATCACCTCCCCAAAGCCCCACCTCCAAATACCATCACATTAGGGGTTAGGTTTCAACATATAAATTTCAAAGGGACACAAACATTCAGCCTATAGTGGTGTCCCCAGAGAATCACCCAGCAACCCAAGTTCTAAAGGACAGCCAGAATATGTGTGCACACTCCAAATCTGTTACCTTGTGAGGTTTCCCATCAGAATGAATTCTAGATCCTCCTCTTTACTTTTTTGTCCAATTATCCAGAAAGTAACTATTGGATCCGGAGTCTCTCTGTCTCTCCTCTCTTTCTCTCTCTCTCTTTCTCTCTCCATCTTGGTCTTCCTGTATCTCTTACTATGTCTCATCTTGTGCAGAAGCCTAAGGAATTTAGTTTAGGAGGGCAGCCATGTACTTAGAAAGGAAAGGAGAATGAAGTTTAGTGGGTAAATAATAGTCTCCACCAAGGGATATTTTCCTTCCCAGGGTGACTGGGCTGTGAGTGTGGAGATCATTCTTCTAATTTCAGCTTCATTATCTTATATAATGATTTTAACAGTCCTGTTGGGTCAAAAGTTTTTATTTCCATTTTACAGATGAGAGAATTAAGGCATTAGGTTATGCAACTTTCACAGATAATTGTTCCTTGTTATAGTATAGTTTTCCTTTTATTATGTTTATTTGGGCTATATCCCCAACTAGATCATAACATCATGTTCCCAACATTACAAAATCCAACATCTAGACATAGAAATTGCTTAATAAAGCTTTGCTAATTGAGTAACTAAATTAATGATGAATATATATTTATGTGCTGATGCTAGAAACTAATAGAAGCAGATTTCTTGCTACACAGGTAAATTATTTTGATAAGAACTAATGTTTTAAAATTCAGATACTCAAAAAACTACTTAGGAGTATCAAGGATGGCTGCTAATTTCTTCTACAATGCTGAATCATGGAATTGTGTTTATTTAATTAGGGCATCAATCCAACATTTAAAAAAAACTACTCAAAAAGTGAATTTTTTAACAGTTCAGTCAAATGATTTATACACATAAAAATCACTTGATTAAAAGATAAAGCCTGTTGTAGTTAAGGTCCATCTTTAGATTAGAACAAGAAAAAAGGAAGAAAACTAACACTTATGGAGTAAATCGTGTGATAGGCCCTTTATATAGTCCTCACAAAACCCTATTAGGTAAAAAGGCTTATAAGCATTCATATATGCAGACGAAGAGGAAAAGCTTTTGTCGGGGAGGAAAAGCTTTACTCTCTTAGGTTCAGCACGTGGTGGCCTGTGAATTAAACTAAAAAAAAGACAGATTAACAGGTGAAAATGCAGACAATTTTTATTAATATTTACATGCACAGGAGTTTACAGCAAAACTCTCAAAGAAGCAGTTATACTTGGGAACTTTTATACTCTTCTTAACTAAGGGAAGAGAATTTTGGCTTCAAGGGATGATAAATTGTGGGGAAATATGTAGGGAAAATAATGGAAGATAAGGGCTATTTTAGTAAGGTCTGTTTATGCAAACTCATCTTGGTATTAGCTCCCTATCTTTGGTGATAGGAGCCATTCTTCTCTCATTGATACAGGAGGGGCACCTTCCTCAAAGGGAAATTTATGTCCTGGATTTTAGGCAATCAGGGAAGGGCAGAGAACTCTTCCTGCATCTGCTGGCTTTCAATTGACTTTTACTCAAAATAATCCCTATGTCAAAGTGGAGTATTTGGGGCTAGCATATTCTGATCCCCTTCAAGATTCAGAAAGATTAAATTACTTGTCCTGGTTTACTCAGTTAGTATATAGAGGACTCTGGGATTTAAATTTACCTCTGCCTGCCTCTACAGCATCTGCTTTTCAAATGTAAACATTCAGAAAAATAGTCCGGTTTTCCTATTCTATTTAATATTATTGAAATAATAATTTTATCCCAAGTAACTACTATATCTTTTAGCATAGCATGATGCTTGTTTAAAATATTTTTATGAGATACCTTATTTGATCCTCCAGGTTGGTAGAAAGGCAGGACTTGCTGAACTGGTTTTACAGATGAAGAATCTTAAGCTTATAAAGAATGTAGTGACTTAACCATGGCCAAGCAACCAGTTGGTAACATTATTGCGACCATATTTGAGGTCTTCTGAATCCCCGCACAGTGCCTTTTTGGGCTATATCATTATTGTCTCTTCCCTAACTGCCCACCCAGTGAATTTAAACGGGATTGTTCCTTTTAACCACAGACCTCTGAGGCATAGCCTCCCAGTATATGAAGGTCCCTGTTCTGAAATCATATGCTCTGGGTCCAGGTTTAGTCATTTGCTAGCTGTGTGAGGATAATAGGAGATGCTTTGCAGGATGAACTTGAAAGGAGGTAAGGCAGTAAGGAGTATTACGAGTGGCTTCCATTTCTCTGGCCTCAGGCTTCAGTGTGGAAGAACCTCCACCAGAAAAACTTGCTTTGCTCTTTCCTCTGGATTGTTTATCCCCAGGGCAGAAGGAGTGATGTATCTGACTGGGGAGTCTGGGAGGAAGTACTGGGCAAGCCAAGCCCAGTCCCCTCTTGGGCTTATTTTCTTCAGAACTTGTCAGTCCAGGTCTGCATTCTGCCTTGCTAAAGGTATGGAAGGGCCTGTGACTGCCGGGAAGACCTGTGTTAGTCAGAGGTGAAGTATGAGCAGAGCCAGCCATATGCTGCAGATATAAAACTATGTTCCCCAGCCTACCTTCTCTGTAAGAAGGGAACTATTTTGATGTTCACTTACTTGCCTCTTCCATCTCTCTTTCAATTGGTTCTAACTCAGGCAGGGAAAATGGGTTTTATTTACTGGCTCCCTGGAAACCCAAGTAGACAGGTTCCTTTACTTTCTTTGTTCATAGACAAAGGGGTCCTAAATTCACTGTAAAATTATGTCTGAGCAAAGTTATAAATAATTTGTGATGTGTGAACCAAGTTTTAACTTGTAAGTGTGAAAAATGCTTTTATGTAATTGTTAAATCTAAATGGGTATTGCTTTCCCACAAAATCACAGTTTTTGTTATTGGTGGTTCTGCTGAAATCTGGTATTTCAGAAGTTTCAAAATGTCTTAAGAGCATACCAGATACAAAGAAAGAATACCCAAAGAAACAGAACTATAATTATTACGCTAACAAAATATCAAAGAAATTGGGGGAAAAAATGGAAGTAAAATACTCTGCCTTTTAAATTAGAGCCATCGGAGTGGTCTGCAATAGGAAAGTGCTGGGATGCTCCCCTAGCGCTAATTTTTGATACAAGAAAGTCATAGCCCACTTGGGCCTTAAAAAATTATTCTTTGAACTTAGTAATAGTATCTCTTCTTACTGATATCTGAAATACCTTCTACCCAAGGAAATCAGTACACTGACTCTTGACAAGATTAGACTGATAGATATTGCCTGATTGCTCTTCCTCCTTTGGCATCTCAGATACTAGTCTTCTCTGCCATTCCTTCTACTACAGGTCTTTCTTGCTGACCCTTTATCTTCTGCCAGCTTTTTAAATGCTGGAGTTCCTGGTCCTCTTATCTACCTTTTCCATGGCCATCCGCATCTGCGTGCCTTGTGTTGAAGATTTCTAAATCCATAATTGCCTCCCACACAATTCTCCTGAACTACCCATTTGAATTCCTAACTGCCAGAGCCATCAGAGCCATCTCAAACACAGAATGTGCAGAACTAAACTCAGTTTGTGCACTCCTGCTCCCACATTGGCAGATTTCATATGAAAGTCAGTTTCTCTGGCCCAGTTGGAAAATCTGATGATACCGAAGCCATGGGGCAACAACTGGCTGGAGCCGAGGAGTAGCTGCCTCTGAGCTCCTGTTGCGCACAGTCCCTTCCACTCCTGGCTGACTTCACACGATCCATCCCTGGCCTGGCAACAGCGGATGTTCGAGTTGGTGACCACTGATCTGGTCATACTAGATCATTTGTTGTATTGAGAAATGGATTCAAGAACCAGATAGCATCCCTCTTTTCTATTCAGGCTGGAATTACTGGATTTTATTGAATCCTGGCTCTACCGGTTACCAGATTAATTGCAACTTGGCCTAAGTTACTTACCCTCTCTGTATCTCAGTGACCTCATCTATAAAATAGTGACAATAAGTAGCTACTTCACAGGGCTGTTGTGAGAGGTAAATGAGCTAAAGCATGAAGGCAACTGAGAACAATGCCCAACACATATGAAGCCATAGTGTCTGCTGCCTCAGCCCCAACTCCTTGTTACTCTCTCTTGGATTTTTGTGACCTATTTTTCAAAACTGCTTTTAAAAGAGATTGTTTTATAAGATTTTGGAAAATAGATTTAATCTGGTTCATGACCTGTAAAGAATACAACCTTGATCCTTGAGACTATGTAAATGCACCTTCTTCATTACTAAGAAGTCTCGTTTCTGGAGTTAAATAGAGGTTCAGTTTGATACCTGAAGTATGTGAGAGTGATAGGCCCAAATTGAATGGACAAATACGTACCAACATATTACATGACTTGGCTGGAGTTTTTCTGTATATGAAATCCATGCTCAAAGGTGGAAGTCATTGTTTGAGTGCTTTTGTATTCCATAACTGTATTTCTCAAATGACCTTGAACAACTAGACCAAAACATCTTTGACATGGTCGTTCTCTTGCCAGAAATACTGTCCTGCTCTTATCACACAGCAAATTCTTACCTCCCCTTCAAGATTTGGTTTCAGATGTCACTTCTGTGACATCTTTTCTGGTACCTACTTCTCTATTATTAGCACTTAAAATTGAATTGTAGCTGCTTGGTTACATATCTGTTTCTTTCAGAGTGAATTCCTTTAATTCTGGGACATCTTATGCATTTAACAAGAAATGAGGTAATTACAGGCTTGGATTCTCTGGTGCCAGGCTCTGCAGATGTAAATCCAGACCCTGCCACTTAAGGGCTGTGTGGCTTTGGGACAGATCCTGGATGTCTCTGGACCTGAATTTCCTCATCTAGAACATAGGGATAAATAGAGTAGTATCTTATAGGGTTGTTGTGAGGATTAAATGAGCTAATAGTTACAAATCTTTATAGGACAGTATCCGGCACATAGAAGACACTCAGTAAATGGTAGTGATTACTATTATTGTTACTGTTGACTTGATTTTTCCTTAATTTATTTCCATATTTTATCTCTAGTGTCCTGCAGTTGTTCAAATTTACTCTGCTACAACTGATGAAAATCTAATTTTACTGCTTTTTGCTTCTTCTAGCTTCAGGAACTAACTTTTCCAAAATATGAATCACAGTTTGATTCTGCAGAGATAGAATATTGAGAAATGAAAGATACTGAATGTCTCGTATTGGCAAAAGATGCATAGCCACATTCCACGTCTTATTTTTTTGTCTTTTTTTTTCTTTTTAAAACTTATCTTGTAACTCCTCCTAACTCCCAGATAAGGCCTTTCTAGGTCAATAAATTGATTCCCTTTTACTTCTATACTACATTTTATTCCCTTCTACCCCCCCCATTATAATGTGTTTAATATATATCTATTTAATATTAATTCCTGCTTCATCCTATCAGGGAGTACTCGATATTAACATGACTTATAACTGATGATGTTAACCTTGATCATTTTAGTTAAAGTGATATTGGTCAGGTTTCTCTACTATAAAGCTAATATTTTTCCCTTTCCTTACTCTTCTTTGGAAGTGAATCATTAAATCCAATCCTCAGCCAAGGGGGAGGGAAGTAACCTTCACCTCCTGGAGTGGGGAATATCTACATATATTCTTTGGATTCTTCTATAAGGAGGATTTGTCCTTTCTCCACTATTTATTTTACATTCAGTAATTTTTTTTTGAAGGGAGGGTATGGCAGAAGGGGAGGGAGAGAGAGAATCTTAAGCAGGCTCCACAGCCAGTGCAGAGCCCCATGTAGGACTTGATCTCACAACCCTGAGATCATGACCCGAGCTGAAATCAAAAGTCAGATGCTTAACCCACTGAGCCACCCAGGCGCCCCCACACTCAATAATTTTTATATCAATATGGACTCATGGATATTTATTTTATTCTTTGGGTTATAATCCAATCCTATCATTATTTTGCTACTGAATTATTCCAGCTTTGGCCATTGGGGGCCATTGGGAGCTCTTTCAGATTGACTTCTGTGTCCTTGTGATATGTCCCCATCACTTTTATGTTTATTCAAACTTATAGTAATATAAGATGTTCTAGACTTACCTTGTATTTTCCCTCCTCCAGCCCTAGAATCAGCTATATCTCCTTCTCTTGGAAAAATGGTAATTAGAAATCAAAATCTGGGTGATGGGCATGCTTATTGCTACTAGAATGTCACTACTTCTAGGCCCTCTCAATGGACAGAGCTAGGAAATATATGTATATATACAAACCTATGTATACACACGTCTATCTACCTTCTATCTATCTATCTATCTATCTATCTATCTATCATCTATCTATAAACATGAATTCATATTGATATTTCTAGCCCCAATCCAGTACTGCAGGGCTCATTTTAGCCTTCCCTTCTTGCTTATTTGTGATTTTTTTCCTCTGATAATGAGAGATCTGCTCCCATTATCTACAATTATTTACTTATTTGTTTGACCCTGGTACTGCAGTTAAATTGTGTCCTCCCAAAGTTCATATGTTGAAGTCCTAGCCCCTAGTACCTCATAATGTGACCTTATTTGGAGAGTCTTTACAGAGGTAAGAGGAAAGCAAGATAAAATGAGGTCATTAGAATGAGCCCTCATCCAATTTGACCGGTGTCCTTATAAAAAGGGGGAATTTGGACATGAACACACGCATAGAGAGAAGACAATATGAAGATCTTGGTCAAAGAAGGCCATCTACAAGCCAAAGAGAAAGGCCTGGAACAGATCCTTTCCTCATAGCACTCAGAAGGGACCAACTCTACCAAAATCTTGAGTTCAGACTTCTAGTCTCCCAAACTGTGAGACAGTAAATTTCTGTTGCTTAAGCCACCCAGTTTGGTACTTTGTTATGGCAGCCCTGGCAAGTGAATACAAATACCTAGTATACAGACAGATTAGTTTCAGAACTTCTAATACTTACCTCTATGAGAAACAAATTTACCAAATAGAATACAGGGTTTATGTATAGCTGTTTTTGCCTTTAGCCTTATAGTATTTAGTCAAAATACTGTTTCTAAAGTAAGTTCCTTTTTTACCTATACCTCTAATGGGGTTATATTATATATTTGTAATACAATTAGATTAATTTATCAGACTGAATTCCATCCTAGGATCCCTCAACATCCTGGTTGACTTTTTTTTTTTGTAAAGATTTTATTTATTTATTTGACAGAGAGAGAGAGAGACAGTGTGATAGGGAACACAAATAGGGGGAATGGGAGAGGGAGAAGCAGGCTTCCCATGGGGCAGGGAGCCCAATGTGGGGCTTGATCCCAGGACCCTGGGATCATGACCTGAGCCGAAGGCAGACGCTTAACGACTGAGCCACCCAGGTGCTCCTGGTTGACTTTTTAAAATGTGCATACAATAAATGATTTTGAGAAATGTATAAAGTCTATAAGTATTCACTACTGATAGAGTGTAGAACAGTTCTATTACCCTAAAAACTCTCTTCCTCTGTAGCACCTTTGGAATCAACTCTTCACCCCTCCTGAACCCCTGGCAAGCACTGATATGTCTTCTATCCCTTTAATGTTGCCTCTCCCATATGTCATAGAAATGAAATTATATAATATATAGCCTTTTGATTATGGTTTCTTTCACTTGGCAAAAATGTATTTGAGATTCATCCATGTCGTTGAGTATATTAGTAGCTTGTTCCTTCTTATTTCTGAGTAGTATTGCATTGTACACTGTTTATTTATCTATTCACCTGTGGACAATATCTTCATTGCTTACAGGTTTTGGCAATTAGGAATAAGTTGTCATAAATGTTCACCTCCAGGTGTGTGTGTTTGTGTGTGTGTGTGAACATAAGTTTCCAGTTCACTTGGGTAAATAGCCAGGAGTGACATTGCTGGGTCATGTAGTACGTGTATATTTAACTTTAAAAGGAACTGCCAAACTATCTTCCAGAATGACTGTACCATTTTGTATTCAGATCAACAATGAATGAGAATTCTTGCTGTTCTACATCTTTACTAGTATTTTGTAACATCAGGCAGGTGTTTTGTTTTGTTTTAATTTGAGCAATTCTAATAGGTGTATAATAATATCTAATTGTGGTTTTATTTTGCAAGCACTGCATTTTACAGATCTATCCCTGTTGCCATATTACATTTGACATTCTGCTGCCTAATATTCTGATCATGCATCCACCACATTTCACTATTCTCCCAATAGTGGACACTGCAATTGTCTCCAAATAATATCATATAATTTATTTTCCTTATTTTTTATGATCTCAGATTTCAATATTTATTTTTACCAACAAGTTGCTTCATAGATGAGGAAAAATAATATCTAAACAAATATCCAAACAAGATCTAAACCATATCCAAAAATCTTCTTCCATAGAGTAGATTGTCAAATTTTCTCACATAGACAAATGTAGAATTGATGCAATTGTCTTCAAAAAAGGATCACTTAATAAAGTGTTATGACTTCTGGTTTTTCAATGACTTTTTTCTTTCCTTTCTCCCTCCCTCACTAGCTTTCTTCTTTGCTTCTTTCCTTCCACTTCATTCTATCAAACAAGTATTTATTGAATGTCCTTGCCCTGCTAGTCATTATCCAAGCCAGGAGTTTACAAAAACAAGGACACTGCCTGTACTAACTAATAATCTAGTGTAGTGTGTGTTCGGGGAGAAGGAAACATGGGAACACACATGTATACATAAAAAGTTTCAGAAAACAGACAAGAGTATGCAACCAGATCTGCCTTGGTGAGTTAGGGAAGATTCTCCAGGAAAGATAAAAACTTGGGCTTGATTTTGAAAGAAAAGTTGAAGGGGGGAGCAGAAGGTATAAAAATACTTGGTGTGTTGTGGGCCTGGTGAGTAGTTCAAAGTCATAATGTATGGGGTTCATGACAATGGATAGTGGGAGGTATGGCTAGAAAAATAGGATGAATTCAGATTAAGATGGACTTTGTAGGTGTTATTTTGTCATGTGACATCAAAGAGCCATTGCAGGTTTTAGGACAGTAGATTTGATTGGAATTTATTTATTTATTTATTTATTTATTTATTTATTTATTTATTTAAGACTTTATTTATTTATTTGTCAGAGAGAGACAGAGAGAGCACAAGCAGGGGGAGTGGCAGGCAGAGGGATGAAGAAGCCTTCTTGATGAGCAAGGAGCCCGAGGCAGGACTCGATCTCAGGACCCTGAGATCATGCCTTGAGCGAAGGCAGACGCTTAACCCAACCTGAGCCACCCAGGCATCCCTGGACTTGTATTTAGAACCATAACTTTGGCAATACAGATCAGAGAGGAATAAGAGGTCATTATTAGGGAGACCAATTGCAAAGCTATTATTGCAAATAGTTAAGGTAAGAGTTATTGAAGACCCACACAAAGGAATGGCCTATTTTCTGCCTAAGTTGTCTATTTGTGAAACAGGAAAAAAAAGAAAGGAAAATCTGGGAAGGTAGAATCATATTTGCTCATGCAAATTAGAAAATAAAAACTACCCTCAAAGGACAACATAAAAGGGGAGCCTGTGTATCTTGCCTGTGGTGACAGATACACACACACACATGCTAATATTGTATAGAACTAAACCACACCACACAAGTGGTTCCAAGTGAAACTGGGGGCATTTGAATTAAGATTGTGAATTGTTGTTACCATTGTGGTAAATGGGGTAAAGTTTACACAGATCCTTCTGTGTTATTTTGTACAACTGTATGACTCTATGATCATTTTAACATAAATTTCATTTATATTCATAACATAAATTTCAATTAAAAATGATAGCAAAATAAAGATATTTTCAGATGAAAATCCATTAATCTGTTTTTGGATGTAGAGAGAGAAATTTAAGGCAACTTGTCAAAAAATTCCCACTAGAATTTTGATTTATGTTTCATTTATATAATTTGGGGGGAAAAAGGAAAAAATAAAACTATCCAGATTCAACTAAGATAACAATTATTTAAATGTATCTTGTGCAGTTTTTACATGATAATTATTATTGGTGCCATTAGACATTTTACATGCTGATTAATTGAGATGGGTGAAAATAAATATTTATTGAGTACTTAAAGTACAAGTCATTGCTCTGGGGACTTACATATATTTCTCTATTTCATGCTAATGAAGAGGCTGATTTTATTAGAATTATTAATGCATTTTATAGATGGAGAAGCATTAAGGGTCAGACTGTGTAAGTAACTTTTGCAAGGTCACAGAATGTTGGGATGAACCTATGCCTGTCTGACTTTCAAGCCTATGCACTTTTCCAGTACTTAGGGGTTGAAATACAGACATAAACACATTTAAGAAATCATCTCTGTCATTGATTTGTCTGGTTGATTTCTATAGTGTCTGTATCTAATTTAGAAAGTGGAATATACTTTTGTGGTTATTGGTGTGGATTATTTCAGCTCAGGAAAACATGATTTAAAATTTGTGACAAGATAACTGTTGATAAAATATTTCACAAAAATCGTGTGAGATACTATTAGAAGACTTCAGGGGAATTCCCTCAACCTTTAAATAAAACAAAAACAAAACAAACCTCAGTAAGAAGTTTATAAATGTTTAACTTTTATTGGGTGTTAATTCTATGTCAGGTATCATGTTAAGCAACTTACTGTTGTTTAAACGTTCACAACAAAATTGGGATGAAAATCGGGGCTGTTTGACTCCAAAGCTGCACTTCTTAACAACTAGGCTACAATGCCTTAAAAATCAACCAAATGAAGATAAGAGGGGATGAAGAAAAAGGAACTTTAACTGAAAGTTTAGCATGGTTCATGATCAGTGACCAGGACCACCCATTTATTGTAATTAAATTAGACTGATTAACTGCATTATGCGTTTTGAGGGTCTAAGAGGAGTCAATGTGAAAAACTAAAATGGTATCTTCAGGTCAGTCACCTTCTAACCCTTTGTCTCATTTTATTTTCTTCATAGCTCTTTTACTTATTTATATCTAAAATTATTTCAGGGGCACCTGGGTGGCTCAGTCAGTTAAGCGTCTGACTCTTGGTTTTGGCTCGGGTCGTGATCTCAGCCCCACATCAGGCTCTGGGCTCAGTGTGGAGTCTGCTTGAGATCCTCTTCCTCTCCCTAAGCGCCCCCCCCCCCCCCCCCAACTTGCTCCGGTTCTCTCTATTAAAATAAATAAATAAAATCTTAAAAAATAAAATTATTTCATTACTGTCTGTCTCATGACTTACCTCACTAAAACATAAAGTTCCGGTAATACCAAGAAACTTGTTTTTCTTATTCAAAGTTGTATTTCCAATGTCTTAAGTTGTTCACAACATATATTTGGGACTATCCCAAATGAATGTATAAATGACCTTCCCTTGACTTAAATGGTAGAGTTTTAGATTTACAAACAATGGTTTAAAAGATTATATTAAAAGACATACACTATTAGCAATTTACTAGTGTTTCATTTCTTAGATTGGCTAAGATACACTGGAAGAAGGGAAGGAGAAAGTGGACAAAGGAGCTGGAGGAGGAGGCTGAAGAAAAGGGGAAAGAATATAAACTGGTAATGATAAGCCCTTAAATATGGGGGTGAGGGTTGAAGCATCAGAAATTAGGAGCCTTAGACTAGTGACTCAAATTGATGAGGCCTCCTGGAGTGGGAGAGAAATTATCATGAAGGCTAACTTCTCAATTTGATCTCAGAAGTTCTACAACCGCAAAGATTTAAAGAAAGGAGGTGAAAGTAATTTAGGTCACTTCTAGTATGCTAATTACCTCGCATTGTGCATAGCTTTAATTAGAATAAAATAATCTTGAGGTTTCCATTGAAATTAGTGCCAAGTGTATGTACATTTTGGGCACTCGTCTACCTAGTTTATGTCTTGTGGATTCTTCATGAGGAGTCATTACAGATATTATAATTACTTGTTAACTTCACATCATTGTCGAATACAGAGAGTAGGCTGAAAAAAACCCAAAAGAATCACATATGAAGAAACCAAAGTAAGTGGGTACACTGAGGTATCTGTAGCTTAGAATGGGAAAGGCAACTAATTTTAATGAGGTTGGGGATGCAAGAAGAAAATCTAGATCCTTTAAAATGGAATACAATTGTTAAACGTGAGCATTACAATAGATGACTCCAGGCAGTTTGAAATTTAAAGGAATGAGCATGTAGAGAAGAGGTTCTCAAACTTTTTGGCCTCAAGACCCCTTTACACTCTAAAACTTAGGGACGCCAGAGAACTATCCTGTGCATTCTAGGTCCTGATATTTAGTGTATCAGAAATAAGAAATTTTAAAAGTATTTATTATTCATCTAAAAACAATAAATCAATTAAATATTAACATAAAATAATCTTTTATATGAAAAGTAAATTTCCAAAACAAAAAAATTAAGTAGAGTGGCATTGTCTTACGTTTTTGCAAATCTCCTTAATGTCTGGTTTAACTGCAGATGACTGGATTTTATTATCTGCTTCCTTTTTCAAATGTTTCCGTATCACATGTCATGTAGTCTCCGGAAAACTCCACTGTACACTTGTGAGAGAATGAGAATGCAAAAGGCAAATAACGTTTTAATATTATTATGGAAATACTTTCGACTTCCCCCTTTAAAGGGTCTGGGGACCACACTTTGAGGACCACTGTTTTAAGAGTTAACATCAGTCGATCCAGCATCAGTTGAAAAACAGCCATGATGTTTCACAGGCCTGAGGATTTACATAAAATTTATTTTTTCAGCAAGATGAAACAACAGTGTCCTCATTATAAAGCATTCAGAGAATAAACAAACATTGCCATTTTCATCCATCAAAAGAACTTAAATAGAAATGAGGGATCGACGTTAGGTAAAAGGATGGAGGGGTAGGGATGAGGAGGCAGCCCCGGAAGCCACTGAGACCCACCAAGTTAGGAGACGCAAAACCTGCAAAAGACGCCGCCAAGGTGGTCAGGAGGAAAGAACCGTTGTTCTTAGGGGAAAATATGGGCGGGGAGGGAAAATGGTTACCGGGGACCGGGGAGTTGGAGGAATTCGGCCGGGATAAGGACAAGCGGTAGCTGCCCCACCCCGCCCTCACGCCTCCCTGCCACCAGGCCGAAGAGGACAAGGTGGGCCAGGGGCGAGGCGAGCGGGTCAGGAGCTTCCCGGGAACCTAACGGGTTGTGATTTCTTTTCATGTGCAGCGGGGAGAGAAGAGATGGCGCGGCGCGTAGCAGGGGGCGGGAGGCGGGAACCCTAGGACCCCAAGCGCTGCGCGGAGGGTGTGGAGGTCTTCGGGGAAGAAGGACAGTTCTGTTGCTAGGCAACTGTCCTGGGCCCGCCTCCCGCTCGCGTTGCTAGGAGACGGCAAGGCCTGGGGGGGGCGGCGGAGCGGGCCCTACGTGCTGACGCTAATTGTATATGAGCGCAAGCGGCGGGCTCTCGGGTCTTTTTTTAGCGCCATCTGCTCGCGGCGCCGCTCCTGCTCCTCCGCCGCCGCCCTGAGTCACTGCCTGCGCAGCTCCGACCGCCTGGCTCCCCGTGCTAGCCACCGGTAACGGATGGGGGTCTGAAAGGAAAGGGGAACGCAGAGTCGGTCAGGCGGCCTGCGCGGAGGGAAGGGACGGGGGAAATGAGAGTGGGGGCCGCTGGCCTTCGGGGCCTCCCGGGTCGTCCAGTGAGGCCGGAGCCTGAGCCGTCCGCGGAGTTTCGTCCCCGTAGCCTGAGAGGGCCTCCGGGATTGGCTGGCGCTTTACTCGGGAACGGCTGAGGGACGCGGGGTTCGGTGCGGCCTGCGAGGCCCGGGGTCCGTGCTAGTGTGCGCCCGAGGTTCCCTGAGCCCCACCGGCTTCTACGCGCGGACGGGAGCGAGGCCGCGGTTTCACCTCCCGGTCCACAGCGGCTGTCTCCTTAGGGCGCCCGGGGTGCGGGCCGGGTTCAGGGGCGCAGCCCCACCGCTTCCTCGACGCCCCCGCTTCCTGAAAAATAATCCCCGGAGGGAGGCCGCTGGGGGATGGAGAGAACGGCGGAGGCTGCGAATTCCGATGGGAGGGAGGGGATGTGTAGGGACGAGGCCTGGAGGGGGCGGGGAGGCTGCGAGGCTCCTGGGCTCTCCGCCCACTGGAGGCGGCGACGGGCTGGGAGGGGAAACCCCGGCGGCTTCCCTAGACACGTGGCCGCCGCCTGGGCTTGACTGGAGACCGAGGTCTGGGTTGTCCTCACTTCACTGAGAGTTGTAGGGATGGTGGGATTTGGAAATTAACGGTAAATAAGGACTAGCCTTTGGCTTTCAAACTCCTACCTGCTTCTCTTTGGTCTTAAATCTTTTTATTGGTACCAGAGGAAAGTATGAATGTTAGGAGATGGGTGGTGAAGCATGGCCTCTATTGCTAGGATTTTAAAGCATTAACGCTTGTAAAGGGGGTCGTGTTAGTTGTTACTAACACATGATTGTTTTGTGTACCTCCAGTACAGTTAGAATTTAGATGGGTGTCTTGACCCAGGATTTCATTATTTGGGGAGAATTGAATCCTAATTAATCTAATCCTGTAAACGGCTTTAAGATGAAAATAAACGATTTGGCCTGAATGTCTTTAATTCTGTTAGGACTTCTTTCACATTCTTACAAATTGGTTCCTTTATTGAATTTCCCAGAATAGATTACTTAACTAGTTGTTTTGTTTTTAAGATGAGTGGGGGCTGGGTGGAGGAAAGTATGGGTGGAAATGAGGCATTAATGTACACTTAATGGGCCAAGTTTGTAGCCTGTTGTCTTGTCAATGCCCCTACTACTCATAAAAGGAGGCAGAGAAGGGAGCCTGGGGAATGCGGTCTTGTTTGGGAGGTCTAGGCTTTGAGAGTACAGAAAGAATGAACCCAGCACGTAATGTCCTCAAGGAGCCCCTATTTTAGATCATCGCTGTCTTAAAAAGGATTAGTAATTAGTTCTGTAAGGACTGCCCTTTAAATCTCCTAACACTGCCTGGTTTCAGAAGAGCTGTAAAACGGAATTTGCTGTTTTTTGGAAATAGGTAGCCTCAAAATATCTTTTAAAATTAATATTTAAGCCCTATTTTCTTGTCAGCCTACATTAACACTTCTGTACTTACTTTACTTAGGAAGTAATACACGTTACCTTTGGATAAGGGGAAAATCTATATAGAATAACTTGTTTAAACTGTTGAGGTAAATAAGGTTTACTGTGATCTTCTGGTATGTCTCATGCTTGTTGGAAGTTGTTCAAATTAAGTAAAAATTTAAAAAAATTAAGAGTTCAAATTAATGGTCCAAATCTAAAATGTGCAATTTAATTTACTTCTAAGAAGACTGGTCCTTTGGAGGATAGATAGAATCAAACATTGGTCATGAAACCTTGACTTCATAGAGTATCGTATCAGGTCAGTGTTACGTTAATTTGATAAATACAACTTTAAAAGATTTCATACCAGTTTGAAAAATCTGTAAATTTTATCTGTTGCAAAGTACCTATTTTTGATATTGGGCCTATTGACAAAAATATGAAGCTAATGCTAAATGTGGCATATGACTGTTCTTGTCCTCTAGAGATTTAAAAAAACAACCAAAACCCAGCACTTTTACCAGAATTAATTTAATCCAAAATGCTATTGGTCATTTTATTACTTATTCAGTTTGCCTATATTGTCTCCAGGTTACTAACTGGATTCTAAACCCCCAAAATTATATTAAAAACAGCCTTTTTGTAGGAAAAGGGGCTAAAGGAGGCAAAATCTGTTTGACTTCAAAGGGTGAAGAAATCAAAATCAAATACTACATCTTCGCTCATTTTTTAGTTGGTTCTAAGTTTGAAATGTTAAAATAAGATTAGAGAGGATGAATCCTGATCAGTTTTGAAAACTGACAATCAGTCCCATTCAGATCCTCAAGTCTAATCAAACCTGTAATTATTTGTGTTACTTGATTCTTTGAGTAAATATTTTAGCATCTATTTGGACATAACAAGAGCAAAACAAGCATATTGGTTAGCTAGATATAAAATGTTAAATTGTGGTGAATGCTGTAAAGAAAAAGCGGGGGACAGAGTAGTATTTATAACATTCTTTACATGAAGGACCTGTTTAATGGTGATTTTAAGTGGCATTTCATACTGATTTCATCTGAGTAAGAAGTCCTCCTTGCTGGGCAGAATAGGGTTTAGAAAGGTGAGCGTTGTTGCTTTCACCCATCCTTGTAAGTTGTTTAGTACATTGATACCAGACCACTAGATCACATTACTGCACTTGCCATCCGAAGTGGCCTCTGTACTTTCGGTTACCAACTCTGCCTTTTATGCTACATGATTTGATACATTTTTGTTTGTTCAAAAATTTTGTACCTTTTAATTTTTATTGGGAAAAGGGGCTGTAATTTGAAGAGCGTATTAATTACATTTAATTAACCTATTACATTTAATTAATTACACTTATTTTCTAAGGTAAAGGGTACAGAAGAACATAACAGGAGTAAATAATGTAAAGAGCACAAATTACTCTATGTTATTAACTAATTTAATGCTCCTAGAAGTAGGTAGTATCAGCATTTTAATGTGGAAACTGAAATACAGAGCAGTTAAAGGACTTCTCCAATAACTGAGCAATGATGAGTTATGATGAGGCTTTTGTATTTTTTTTAACTCTATGCTAAAAACATTTTTTTAATGTTGGAGATTTAAAAGTCTGTACCTCTGGTGAAAGAAATCGGAATTTACATTGTTTAGGTATGTGGCTCTTAAGTCACATTTTGTGGCCCTGGGAAAACTTTTCATTAACTTTTTTTTTTAATTTTGTTATGTTAATCACCTTACATTACATCATTAGTTTTTGATGTAGTATTCTATGATTCATTGTTTGCATATAACACCCAGTGCTCCATTCAGTAAGTGCCCTCTTTAATACCCATCACCAGGCTAACCCATCCCCCCCACCCCCCTCCCCTCTAGAACCCTCTGTTTTTCAGAGTCCATAGTCCCTCATAGTTCGTCTCTCCCTCCGATATCCCCCCCTTCATTTTTCCCTTCCTACTATTTTTTTTTTTAACATATAATGTATGTTCAGAGGTACAGGTCTGTGACTCAACAGTCTTAAAAAATTCACAGCGCTCACCATAGCACATACCCTCCCCAGTGTCTATCTCCCAGCCACCCGGTAGTTCCCTTGATTTAAACTGTTATGCTATACATCAGGTTGGAATTCAGAAGCATACTTGCTTGGGTTCCACTGCGCTCTAAGGAAAAGCAACAGTATTTATGGTCAGGGAGTCTTCTTCCAATATGGAATTTGTTTATGTATAGTTGAGTGATGGCTCCTAAGCTTTTTGTCTGGGGTGGGTGGGTGTGTGTGTAATTCCCCTCCCCCTCATGTGAATAAATTGGTTTTGTTTGTTACTGCTGGTTGAATTTTCAACGGATTTTCACTCCAACCCAGGTATGTTTATGTGCTTTTGGATGAGATGATAATCTAGATAATGAGCTCCCTTGGATTAGAAGGTATGTGGTGTTCTCAAATAGGGGTCCATTTTGCTTGGGACTCTTAAGAAGTCAGTTCCAAGTTGGCTATTGACACCCCAGAATTGAAAAAGTGAGCGTAAAGAATAGGATATTCTAACTATGAGGTTGTGTTGGAGCCAAATAAAGTATTGAGCCCCTGGACCACTGAAAACATTATTAATAGAACAGCAGTGTCTTAAAAATAGATTTGCTTAATTTGGCGGGAGATGTGAGGTCTCAGGTAAAGGGAAATCTTGTCTTTGGGTTATTATTGGTTCCCTTGAACTCTAAAACATTTGTAATTTTTAATGACTGGTTGTTTCCCCACGAAGTAAGTCATTTTATGTAAAATAATATCAGCTAGTGTATTACTGTATAATCTATGTAATAGTAGGCTGATAGAGCAGGTACTTTGGTTTTTGGGATGATAGTGGACTCCACATGGGTTTTGGAAGTCATATTTTAATTACTAGGTTCTTACCATTTGTGTGTTGCTGAGCAAGTTGCTTAGTATTTTATCTGCAGATAGGAGGAAAGCCTATAATAGTCCCTTACTGAGTAGGCTTCATAAATGTTAGCTTTCTTCTCATTAGTTCTCCGGAGAACTTACTCAGAGTCAGGTTTTCTGGAATGGTGGGAAGCTTTCGATAACACATGTCTGGACATCTAACTACTACAAGAGCACAAAATATAATCAGTTTGTGGTTTAATTCGGTGACTTGTTTCCACTTCTTCAGTGGAAGATTTCTTTTTGTGTACAAGTTCTCAGGTTTAAGATTTGCCTTCAGTCACATTATGAATCATGTCTTTGAGATCTTCTGTACATTACATATACTGGGTAATGAATTCACTCTTTTATTATAGAGTGACCTTTTTATTTCTAGTAATGCTTATCCTTAAACTATTTTTTGATGTTAATACAGTGATACCAGCTTTCTTTTGGTTAGGGCTATATTTTACTTGGAAACTATATATCTTTATGTTATAGATACCTTTCTTATAAATGGGATGTAGTTGGATTTTCTTAAATCCTGCCTGACACTTTTTAGTGGGAGCCTTTAGTTGATTTACCTTCACCGTTGACTTAATGTTGTGGTAGTTTTAATTTTTTAACGCACTACGCGGTGATACTTAAAAATGTTTATTTAGATATATGCAGTTATCCTTTTTGCCCCTCATTTCTTCTTGGAAATTAGTTCTTCTATTTGGGATCACTTGCCTTCTGCCTGAAGAATATACTTAATAGAATTTATTAGAGTGCTGGAGGCGTTTTTTCCAGAAAACCTGTTTCACATTCGTTCTTAGAAGATGTTTTAATTGGGTATAATATTCTAAGATCCTTGGCTATTTTCAGCACATTGAAGACTCTCTTGTCTTTTGGTGTCTATTGAAGAGAAGATAGCTGTCTTTTATAGCTTTAACCTGAGTCTTTTCTCTGTGATTTTCAGGTGACTTCTTTGTCTTTAATGTCTTGCCTTTTCACTGATATATCTAAGTGTAGGTTTCTTTTTTATTTATTCTGATTGGGATTTGTAGGGCTAACTCCCATCAGTTCTGGTGGGATTTGTAGGGCTATCTTCCATCAGTTCTGGAAAATTCTTAGCTTTTGATTTTTTTTTTCAAATATTTTGTGCATTCTCTCCTCTAACTCCTAGAACTTGTATTAAATCTTTGTTAGACTCTATTGTATCCTCAAATATCTTTTAACATTAGTGTTTTCTCTCTTTTAGTCTCTGCCATATTTTGAAAGATTATTCTAAGCTTGCATCCCTCGCTTAATTATCTTTCCAGCTGTGTTTAGTCTGCTGATAAACCTGCTCATTTGTTTGATTTACATTATTTTTATTTCTCGAAGTTCTATTTCTTTGCTAAATTTGTTGTATCACCTTTAACAGATGGCTGTTCTTTGCAGATCTTCTGCAGACACTGTATTTTCAAACTCAGTAAGCGTGGTTGTCATTTGTCAGTGTTTATGTTTATAAATTTACAGTACTTTTGACAATATTTAAGTCTTTGGGACAGATTTTTGTTGTATTTCTGTTGCCCTTATTGCTCTTGAAAACTACTTGTATAAATTATTTGAGGTCTAGGATGAAGGTGCCTTTCACATTTGGATATGTAGGTGCTTAGGAACACTATCAGGCAGACCATTTTAAGCTCATGGCTTGAGGTTTTGGGACAACACTGATCAGTGATTTCTAGTTTATTTGTCCAAGAGAACTGGTTTATTATCCCTGAGAATATAGCACTTGGGGGTTCCTGCTTAATGTGGAGGGTTGCTGTAAAGATTTCCCATCTTGGATAGGTCTGGGGCTTTTGATTTTACCTCGGTAGTTAAAACCTTGCTTTTAAGATTTTAGCAAATATTTATTTTGGACTTGAAATTATTTTATGCAGAGTTGGTTTGCATAATTTAGTTTGTCACTACCAGGAACGGAAATTCTTCATATCTCTTAGAAAGCAATTTCATGTCTGATAAATAAAAATTCTCATTGGTTTTATTTAATGTTGAGTGCAGTAAAAAACAAAAACAGAAAACTAATGGAGGTATTAACTGAAATCTGTGTTTTCTCAGTGTGATCTGATTGTCTGAGAACCACGTGCCTCAGGGGCTGGGTTTCTTGTTTAGAATGGAGATTTTTGGGTCCACTCTCAGACCTCTTGTTTCAGAATCTGGGCATGGGAATTAATCTCTCTCTTTTAAATGAACTTACTTGTAATTTTAGATTTATAGAAAAGTTGTAAAGATAACTGCTGGAGAGTTCCCATGTGCCCCTTACCCAGTTTTCCTTAATGTTAACATTTAACGTTATCATGGCACATTTACTGGTTAGTCTATACATTTTAACAGTCATCTCAGCTAATTATTTTGCAGAAATATTGACCCTGTGCTAAGATAATTAAAAACAGAACTAAAAAGCTTGTTTATTTGAATGTTCAGTAGTTATCAAACACAAGTTAAGTCTCTTATGAATTTGCGTCTTAACAAGAGCAATCCAGTGAAGAAACAGGTTTTTTGTATTTTTGTAGATGGTGAATAAGACCAGAAGTTGTTTGCCTGAGCTAGATTTTTACAAAGCTGGTGTCAACCCAAATGATCTGACTACAAAATTAGGCCTGCTTTAAAAAACGGAAGTGTGTATAGCCAAGAAATCTAATTTAGCTAGAGTGGGCAGGGCAGATTGGAGAGGGTATCTCTGAAGAAGTAAATGCCATCCTGTTCTGTCTTGAATCATCTTTAATAAAGAGTCAAAAGAATTTTATATAAGAGTTTGAATTCTAAATGTGACCCCATGAAATGGACAGGGAAGGTCGCAGTGTAGCCTTTCTTCTGAGTACATGTTAAAATGTTAGAAAAATCTGAATTTAAAAGTTTTGGCGGGAGTTATTTTTGATAATTGCTGGACTTACTAGACTGTGTTCAACCGAGCAAGTTCCAAAACGTTAGCAAAATGTACTTGTATATGGGAAAGCCAAATAATGCAGAATGAAATGTAAGTTCTCATTTCTCCCAGTCTTTTCTTACAGGTGATTACTATTAGGTTTCTGGTGTATCTGTACAGAAATGCCTTATTCGTAAAGTATGTGCATGAGCATGCATGTTCATATATGTATATGAAGGATGCAAAGATGTGGCAGAATATATATATATATATATATATATATATATATATATATATATATTACTGTCCAGATTGGATTTTGCCATAAGCCCTGTGCTTTTTCATATCTGCTTCATTTTTTGCTGCAAAGCATTTCATTGTATGCACATTCCATGCTAATACTGAATTTATTTTTGATGAGATAAGTACTTGTAGTTGCTCTCTCTCTGTATAAGCTTTATGTATTACTGCTCTGAAGGATGCAATGCAGCGATTGGCAAAAGCACATATAATCCCTGTAATATGAATCTTGTGCTGTGATTAGTTGGGAAAGATAGAGCTTAGTCAAATAATCACACTAATTTGTAATTACAAACTTGAGACATCTTACGATGGAAAGAAATGGGGCTTTATAGGTGTGTATAACCAAGAAATCTTATTTAGCCAGAATGTACAGGTTGGAGAAGCCTCTCTGAAAAAGTAAAGCTTTGAGCTAAGAGCCAAAGGTTATGTTAACTGAATTTTGGAAGAACCTTCTAGGCAAACATGAAAAGCATAAGCCTTTAGATTCATAGTATTTTTTTTCATGTTAGAGGCTCACAAGTGAATATAACTAAAGCTGGAGATACACACATTTAAGGTTTTTGATACTACTATGGCCAAATTAGTCTCCAGAGAGAAAATAGTTTATAGGAACACAAGCCACATTTAAGAATGCATGTTCACCACCGTTTTCCCTTCATTGAAAGAAGAACCTTGCTGATTTGATAGACAAACTAGAATTCCACTTGCATTTCTTTGATGATTAAGATTCAGTATTTTTATTTTTGAATTAATATTCATAATTGTTCGCTAAGTATTTTGTTAATTTTGTAAATTACCCAGCATCACCAGAAAAATTTATCAGTGCTATTAGAAATTATTTAAAGCAAAAAAAAATATTTAAAGTAGAATAGGATACATTATTAGGAAGAAATATTTTCTTCACAATTTGTTCAAAGGATGCATGTTAGATCAGTAATAATATTCCACATATTAGCACTTGACTGCTGAAATCAGTAACTCTTCTTAACTATTCAAGTAATAATCATATAAAACATGTTGAGATGAGGAATGACATCTTGTAGCATTCTGAGAGTTACTAATAGTCTGTGGTTTTAATTACTAAAAGATAAAAGCTTAATTTTAATGTGGGATCCTAAGCTTGATTTAGATTATTTTTTTTGGTAGTCTGTGCATTCATTATATGTGGCATTAGTCATTTTCCTGCCTGAATATAACACGTTTTACCTTCAGTTTTCTTTTTCTAAAAGCAGTATTTTCTAAGTCAATACTAATCTATCTATAGTGGGAAAGAATTTAGGATATTCTCCAGATCAGTTCTAACAGTATTGATGTCAGGTAACCAAGTTTGTTGACAATATGACAGCATATCCAGGGTAACCTGGGGGTGTGGTCCTTACCTGTGATAAAACATGTACATTTGAAGAGATGGGGAAGGTTTACTTGATATAGATTGGGACCCAGAGCTTTAAAACTGTCATTAAGTTGCTTAAAGGACTGACATTTGGTAGGATTATTAAACTTTTTAGAAAGATCTCCAGAGGCATAATGGTGGCAGATTTTGGCTTTTTAACATGAATTTGGTAAGAATTAATACTGGTAAAAATGAAGTGGGTTCTGTGAGGTACTAAGTAGTCTAAAAATTTAAGCAAAAATTGACCATTTGTAGTTGTTAAAGGAATTTGAATAACTCTTGTATTGTTCCTTTTCTGTGATACTAGCATACATCAGATTCTTTACCAGTAGTGCTATTATGAAAAAATGTCCTTACATGGTAGATTCTAAAAGCCTAGTAATAACTTGCTTATTTTTAGCAGTATCCTCTGAAAAATTACTTCGGGGGCTAGTATGAAAGTCCATATACATGTGCCACGATTTTTCTTCTTAACATTGTTGTGTTTTTAATGGGGGTATACATTCCTCTGTGTGATGATTCTCAGTGTGTTACTGATTTAAAGGGTTTGGGCATCAAATATTTTTAATGGTTTTAAATACATTATACATGTATATTTTGTTAACACTGACATTTCTCTCCATAGATATTTGGAATTCTTACAACATGGCAGACATTGACAAGTAAGTGCTAGATAGTTGGTTTTTTTGTTTGTTTTTTTTCTTTTCCCAGAGATTTGGCTTCACTTTGTTCTGTGATGTAATTAATAGTCATAATAACATATTATAAAAATGTATGGTAAAGACTGATGCTTAGTACCTGCTGTTAGAATAGTTGGGTACAGTGTATCCAAGATAAAATATAGTATATATAATCATTGTCTTAAATACAGTAAACCATTTGCCAGTGTTTATTCTTAGAAATGTGCTGAGCACAGTAATGAATCAGAAATATTTGCAGAATTCATTTTTACCATACATGTATGGTAATTACTACTTCCATATTAGGATGTCATACATACAAGATAAAAAGTATATGAAATCTATATGTAGAGTTTAAAGAGTAATAGGATACTTATAATTTATGAGTTTTTAAAAGTAAAACATTACTATTAGAAGCCCAGTGTCCCTCTTCTCCATTGCATCCTCCAACTTTCCTCTCCAGACGTGTAAGCACTGTCTTGGCATTTGTCTAAATTATTCCTTTTTTTTTTTTTAAGAGTTTTAACACCTGCACATTAAACAGTGTTTAATTTTGAAAATCTGAATAGCAGTCACAAACTTAGCTGTGTTTAAAAAGAAAAGCAGTATTACCACTATCAGTTGAAGTCTCTAAGGTAGGAAAAAAAACCAAAAAACAAAAAGATTATCTGGGTCACAGTCTAGCTTCAACTTTCCTGAAGAATTTATTGGGCAAGGTCATACACTCTAGAAAGATCAGTTTAATGAAGTTGACTTCTGGCAGGGTTCTAGTGTGGATGGATGTTTTGCAGAAATACGGTAAGGGAGAATGGGTGAGCTGCATTGTTTGTTACTTATGATTTCACACAACTTAGGGGTAGGTTAAAACAACACTTGGACATGGATTTAGGGGTACGATACGACCATCCGCAGGTTGTAGGCAGCAGAGCATGGAGGTGGGAAGGCAGGAAAATTTAGCACAGGGGCATCACATTCAAGTACATAGAAGAATTTGGCTAATTCTTCCATGCTTAAAAAGAATGGGAGCAAGTATTTTAGTGATAATGGTTTTCAAAGTGATTGCCTCCTTTATTACTGCTCCAATCTGGATTGCTTAACCTTGATTATATAGCTATCATTGTGGTTCTATTTTATTATCTTCCTGGGGTTTCCTTTTGCTGCTTCTCTTGGGTTTGCTATTTGCTGTATCCCATGTAATTTTCTTTTTTGGTTCTTTAATACTTTCTTGGAAGAGTACAAGGGAAACAAATTATTTTGAGATAAATGACTGAAAATGACAATTCTATCCTTATGTTTGATAGTTTGAGTGTAGAATTCTCATTTGGGAATCCTCTTTCTTCAGAATTTTGAAGGCATTGCTTCATTACCACCTGGCTTCCAATATTGCTGTGTTGAAGTTCAAAGTCATTATAATTCTTGATCATTGTATGTGACACTTTTTGTTTTAAACATATATATTTCTGGAAGCACTCTGGCTTCAGAGTTCTGAAATTTTCACATTGTTTATATGTATTTTTAAAATTTCTTGTGTTAGGCATTCAGTGGTGGGCCCTTTCAGTCTGGCAACTCGATGGCTTTCAGTTCTGGGGAATATTCTTGACTTATTTTGTTGATTGTCTTATTTCCGTTTTCTCTTTCTGGACCTCCTATTATGTTATATGTTGAACTTGTTCTTCTAATTATCTTTTGTCTTATTTTCCATCTTTATCTCTTTGCTCTTCTTTCTGGGCAAAGCTGAAGAAATTTTATCTTTCAGCTCTTGTATTGAGTTTCTGAATTTCTGTTGTATAGTTTTCAGGAGTGTCTTTATTCTCTGTTCCTGTTTTTTATAGCATCTTGTTCCTATTTCATTGATTGTAATGTCTTTTCTCTGAATTGTAATATCTTTTCTCTGGATGTTTTTTCCCCTGTATGTTTGCTCTTAAATTTTTCTTTCCCCTATTTGTTTTTGTTTCCATGTAAAAGCATTTTCTCAAATAGGAGGTAATACTTGGTTGTCTGCTCACTAAGATTGGGGTGGGGGAGAACATGCAGTTGAGAGATGTTTAAGAAAAAAGTTGATTAGAGAATTTGAGTGTTGTGGGGTGGAGGGAGGCCTTTAATTTAGATTGTAATGTAAGGTCATCAGGGAGCTTGTTTATTGTGAGAATCCCCATTGTCAGAAGGATGTTTTTTTTCTGGGCTGGTCAGATACCCCAAGGAAGAGTATCTGGGTAAAGATCTGGCTTTCAGTGTTGTGGAATCCAAATTGGGAAAAGGTGGCCAGGGAAGGGTCTCTCCATTACATTCAACATTCTAGCGTGATACAGTCCTTATATCTGAGAGACTTTGGGCTGTATCTGTGGTCTTATAGTCTGAGCTCTTAGTTTAACCCTTTCCAAAGAAGAAACTGCTATGCTGCTGGATTGAGGGAGAGAATCTTGGGGATTTAACTGCTTTATCGGTTTTTGTTTAGTCCTCCCTATTTTCTCCCCCAGCCCAAATTCCAGGAGTGTCCTTTTTGATTCTGTGTTTGGTCTAGTTTTCAGCTTTTCCGACTGTTAGATTTCAGTTCTCAATGACGTTGCTGTTGCTGCTCTTGTCTTCCTGTCCTTTAATGTTTGTCTGTTTAAAAAACCCTTTTATCGTAATTTTAGTAGAGATTTTGGAAGGATTACGATCAGAGGAGTATGTGCAATCTGCCATCTTAACCTTGAAACTTCATTTTGTTTTAAACTTAAAAAAAAGAATAAATTGGTTGTGACCGCTTGATTCCCCACCATCCCCTTATTTAATTTTAGATGGCTGTCAGCTCTAGGAGGGTGGGAGGGAGGGAGGATTCTTGCTCCTTAAAGCAGGAGTCAGCAGACTTTCTGTATAAATGACCTGATTATAAATATTTTAGGCATTTGGGGCCATATAGTCTCTGTTGCAGTTACTCAACTCTGCTGTTGTAGTGTGAAAGCAGCCATAGACAGTACATAAACTTACGTGGCTGTGTTCCAATAAAGTTTTATTTACAAAAATAGTGGGCTGTATTTGACCATGTGACATAGTCTGTGGACCCCTGTTTTAAAGCCTACATCTAAAGATGTAGATGTTCATTAAATGATTAAAATCACACTGGAGGAACAGCTGTGCTATGTGATCTTTAGTTAATGGCCCTTAAATCTAAGTATGCTTAAGTTTATACTAAATCAAAGATAATTTCAGAAACAGTCTATTGTTTCTGACGGGAAGGCTGAGTTTTTTCTCCTTAGTTTAGAGGAACATAAATTTTGCTGGCAGAATACAGTTGACCCTTTCTGTATTTGTTCTTATATGAGAATTAGATAGTATTTGTCTCTATATGAAAGTTAATTCTTCAGATGCTGTTTCTAAACATAAACGTGACTAAATGTGTAAACCAAATACTAAAATGTAAAATCACACAAGGAATTATATGAAGACCTATATGTTGACTTAGATAACCTTATTTTCCCTTTTTAATTCTCATTGTAATTTCATGTGCAAAAACTAGATTTTTAAGATGAAATGGGGAGAGTGTTATCTTACTACTTTTTTCCTTTCAATGGTGCCATCCTCCTGGCTTTGCTCTCAGTATGAAGTAGACTCAGGTCTTCTTAACTTTTTGCCCATCTCCACTATGAAGTAAAGAAAAAGGAGGAAAGTCCAAAGATAGTGAGTACAGGCTGATGTGATTGCCCCATAGCCATCAGGGATCCAGGATCCTTGTTCTTCCAAACTCCCTTCGTTCTGTTGACTTTCATTCTCTAGGATGCCTCCTGGTCCAGCATGGCTGTTGGAACTCTAGTCATCACATCCCTATTCTATGAAGGGAGCAAGATCAAAAAGGCCTCCCAGCTGTCCACTGTCCTATAAAGGAGGCTTACTCAAAATTCTATACATTTTGCTTTTTTAACTCACCACCCAGAGTTACATAACCACACCTAGCTAAAAGGTAGGCTGGGAAATGTAGATTTTTAAAAGCTTGGTATGTTGCCATCTCATATAAAATCAGGGTGCTGTTACCAAGAAGAGTGAAAGCAGTGGATATTGGGTAAAGAGCACATACTTCCTGACCTCACGTTCCTGGAACCAACACTGTCAAACCACATTTTTAAAGCTTGGTTGGAATAGAGGGGCCCCTGCTGGCTCAGTTGGTGGAGCGTGCAACTCTTGATCTTGGGGTGTTACATTCTTAGTTTGAGCCCCACATTGGGTTTAGAGATTACTTAAAAATAAAATCTTGGGGGAAAATGAGCTTAAAATGGAAATTTTATATTTGACCATGTGCTTTTAAATGAAATTTTACGTACTTCCAGTTTGTGCTTGTTTATATATGAAGTTAGAAAGAAAACTGAATTACCTTTGGAATTTTCCTATTTCATATTTTTGAAAGAGGCATATTAACCTAGAAAATGAATTGAAGTTTTTTATAATTTTTTATCTATTTTTTGGTAATTGGTACATTTGAACCTTGGTGTGATACTATGATATTGTAGCAAAGAACAGTCTGAACTTGATCAAGATTTGGATGATGTTGAAGAAGTAGAAGAAGAAGAAACTGGTGAAGAAACAAAAATCAAAGGTATTACTTTAAATTACTTCAGGAGCCAGTGATTGCTGGCACATGTCTTCTAGAGGGTAGTAACAAATACTGTTCCCTTTTGGATCCTTGTCTAGACACTTTACCCATGCGACCATACCTCTAGTTCAGTAACAATTTGTGTATGTTTGGGGTGGGGGGAAGAAAGGAGGGGAAGAGGGAGATGGAGATAGAGTGGTAATAAGGGAGGAAGGTATGAATATAGTTAGTGACCTATCAGAAGTTACTCTGTATGCCTTCTAATGCTGGAGTGACATGGCATAACTGTGTCAAACAGCTGCCCATGAGTTTTGTCTGAATTTAGAAATGTTACAGGTGTTGGTGGGAGTTGTTTTTGGTGGTCGTTCTAAACAGCTTAGAGTTACTGGAAATATTCAGTATTTCATATGTAGAAAACATTTGTGTATTTCAACCTTTTTTAATCCTTCCCAACCAGATGACAAAAAAGACATTTATTAAATGTAAACAAAAATCACTCATACTTTTTTTTAGCAAATAATTGTAAAGGGTGAGGTGTAGTGATGGTAGGGGGGGAATTGTACTGCTTTAGGTTATGCCCTATAGGTATGGGCTAAGAATATTAAAGTACTAGATGACTGAACTTTCTATTGTTAAGTCAGAGGGAGGTTAATTGTGAAAAGACTACTGAACTTTAGCTTCAGCTTTCATCTTGCAGCATTGTCTTAAAAGATACAGAGGTCGGTATCCTTAGTGGCCAGTATTGACATTTCTAAAGGCATGTTGGTTATCATAACTGTACATCATCCAGTAATCAAATTAATATTAGGAATTGACCTTTAAAAACATAACTGGGAAAATTCATGTCATTTTTGTGTAATGTCTGTTGACGAGGAGATGATAATAGCAAAATAATTTGTTTTGCCTAAATCTGGTTTTGGATTGAGTATAATTTTTAGACACCATTAACAACCACGTTTTGTTTGGCTTTAGTTACAACCTTGATTGTCTCAACTATTAACTTTCTCTATTCTGATAAACAGAAATATACTATACTATAAACATCAAACAAACATTTAGGTTACTCCACAGTCTTTCTCCCAGGGTGGAAACTGTCACTGTACTTCCGATAATGTGTTATCTGCCTTCAGAGTGTTAGCTAGAGTCATAGGTAGGCATCTGGGTGAAGCTTTGAGCTTCTTAAAAATGTAAGGTGGATGAAACACAAGACAGTAGGAAGAGAAAGGATATTTATTGTTAATAGTAGTTGTGGCAATGGTCTTCAGAAATGGCGTGTGTTAAGATCATTAGGAATCTGAACTTTTCCTGAATGTCAGGTTTTCCTAGAGTGGATTTTCCTCAGCTTGCTGCCCATCTCTACTCAGACCAATGAATTATGGGCTAGTCAGGAAACCTTCATGATTGGATTGTCCTATTAAAATAGCATAATATATTTTCATAAAATCCTTTCGATGCCCTTTTTTTTTTTTAAGCGCGTCAGCTGACTGTTCAGATGATGCAAAATCCTCAGATTCTTGCAGCCCTTCAAGAAAGACTTGATGGTCTGGTAGAAACACCAACAGGATACATTGAAAGGTACAAGTTCTTCTTTTCTGTAGTCCTTATTTAGCCTTCTGTAACCAACATTGCAGGTGTATCTTTTTAAGACCATCTAGGACTTAGATATGTAATAGTGGAAAGCTAATGTCTGTTAGTATCTAGTATAGGATTTTTGGGAATTTAAAAATTTTGCTGAGTACCACCAATTTAGAGTTGGTGTTTTGAAGTTTGACTCCTCTCCACAGGAAAAGTACACTGATCTTAACCATTTCTGAGATTTGTTTGGAGGTTTGCTAGAAATGCACAGAATTAGAAGAAATACAGATTTCTTACTTATTTCACTGGTCCTATGAATCATTTGCAATAGCCCGTATATCTTATTCTGCTTATAATTGTTATGATTTTAAGAGCCATCCATGTTGCTATCTGTATGTAATCTCTCATCAGTAGTTTTTAGCTTCTGAATGTTGTCACTAACAGTGATTTGTGTCCACCATGTTTTATTACATGCTTTTTTTAATACGCTTTTTCTTTGATGGGTATCTTGATTGCTTCTAAGCTCCATCAACACAAATTCCGTTGTAATGGTCCTCTTTTAGCATGCCTTCTTAAAGAACTGTAAGAATTTTGGGGGGATATGTATTTACTGGTGGGATTGTTAGTTACAGGGTATGCAAGCTTTTAGTACTTCTCAGCTTGCTTTCTAGAATGACTGTGTCCAATGCATGAAGGCAACCTTCATCCTTGTATCTCTGCCAGCAGTTGGCATCATTCAGCTTTATGGGTTTTTTGTTTTTACCAATCTAAGAGGTGCAGGCTTATTTTGTTTTATTTGTACTTTTGTTGTCTAATGAGTTTTGAGCTTTTCTTCATCATTGTGAGCCTTTTAGGTTGCTCTCATTGTCCCTTTTCCTACTGGGGTTTACTGTCTTGTTTTGCAGGAGTTTTTGTATATTGAAGGTGTTAATCTCTTACCAGTTTTAGACTTTGTAAGTAATCTATTGTCATTTTTATTAACTTTATCCATAGCATTCTCCATTAAACAGAAGTCCTTAATTTTTGTTTTAAGTTTTTTGACCTGTGGTTTATTCTTTCAAGTTCAGAAGTCCTTCCTAGTTCCTTCTGCATTTCCTGTTGACTAGTTCTTTCATCTTTAGGTCTTTAATAAACCCTCTTGAGGCCACCTTTGTATTTAGCTATGCATCAGGGGTTTTTTTTTGTTGGTTTTTTTTTTAGTGAGCTTATTTTTATAACACTTCACTAAACAGTTCATTATTTCCTCATTTATTTGTGATACCACCTTTATTGCATATCAGTTTCTTATAAACACCTATGTTTGTCTTTGAGCAGCACTCTTTTTAATATGGCTTTTTAGTATGTCTTAATATCTAGCAGGGTGATAATTTAATCTTTCTATTAATTTGTTTCTCCCTGTAATAGCTTGCTTTCTTCTACCCTTCCCCCCTCCCCTATGGAATACACTCTTAAGATTGGCCTAATTATATGTAGACCTTTATCCCACATATGGTTGATAGTAAGTTTAGAGGGGTTTTCACAAAACAAAACAGCCCCCCCCCCGCACTAAAATTTTGATAGGAGTTACATTGAATCTATTGATTAACATGGATAGGGGATTTTTCTTTTAATGTAAAATTGTCTCATCCATATCCTTGTATTTATTGAAATCATACTCTCTTTTATTACAAAATTTTTCTCATAGTCTATTCTTGGTTAATTCCTGTATACTTTAGTTCTGTTGCTATTGTGGATAGTATCTTTTTTTTATTTGTATTATCAGGTTGGCTGTTGTTGATGTAGAGAAGAGTGCTATTGATTTATTTTCATTTTTTATTTCTTTTGCTGTTGATCTTGTATCCAGAAACCTTGCTACACTTACTATAGTAATTTTTTCTTCTCCCAAAGGCAGAAGATCTTGTCTGCAAATAATGGCAGTTTGAGCTCTAATCTTTCACATTACAGCACACCAAGTTTATTTGTATTTCATTATAACATTGGCCAGGACTTTCAGTACTGTGTTAAACAATTAGCATTAAACATGAGCATCTTTATCTTATTTCTAGTCCTAACCAGGAATGGATATAAAATCTTGGCATTAAACTTGGTGTCTGCTTAGATTTATTATGACCTTTTTTTCTGTATGTATTCAGACAGTCTTTTGACTTTTTCTTCGACTCTGTTAAGTACATACTAAATATATTTTTGGAAACATGATACTAAACTAGCCTTGCATTCCTGGAATAAATTTAATCATATATTATTACAGTTAAGTCAAGTAGTTAATATCTTTTTCAAGGTCCTTATTTGTTAGTGAAATGTACTTGAATATGTGTGCCTGTGTGTGTGTGTGTATGTATATGCATGTGTGCATGTATGTACAATATAGAAACTTCCATGGGATGGTAATTCCATGCCCTGGTTTTAGAGTCAAGATTTCAGCTGCTTAATGAATAAACAGGGTTGCTTTACTTTTCCCCGTTTTCAAAGCAATTTGTATAGGATAGGAATTCACTGTTCCTTGAACAGTTGGTAGAACTCTTCTAAAAATGGACTTTGGCCTTTGGAGTTTGAGAACCCTTCATTTGGATTTGCTCCATTCCCCTCCAGTTTCTTGAATTGAGGCTTTGTTCATTTGATTTTTTTAAAAATTATCTTTTATGGCCTTAATATTTGTTTTTCTAAATGTTCTATGAAAGTTAAGTGTGAAGATCTATATGTTGAAATTAGTAGCCTAGATTTATTAATTGTGTTGTTCAGGTTCTCTTATTTCTGCTTATTGACTGACCGCTTGATCTAACAGTTTCTGGGTAGAAGTGTTAGAAATTTCCACTTAAATCTGTTTCTCCCTGTAATTCTATTGGTTACAGATTAATATATTTTGAAGCTGTATTATTAGCTGTGTGTGATGTATGTGTCTTGTCCCTTAGTCCCTGTTTACCAGTGTGGTGTCCTCTCTGGTGGTGGTGGTGGTGGTGTAAATTGTTCTGTCTGGTATTAGGATAGCTGTTGCAGCTTGCTTTTGGTTTTTATTTACCTGGCATGTCTTTTTTCCATTCTTGTATCTTATCTCTAGTATGGAAGCTTGCTTCTTCATTAGTGATTTTAAACTCTGCCTCCCTTGAAAGCAGTATTGTTTTTGGACTTAATTGCTATTTTATAATTTATTGTACTTTGTTTCTTTTCTCTTTTTTTGCTTTTCATTAAATAAATGAAGTTGTCTTCTGGTATCAAAGTTACTGCATTCTGTTGTTACTATGTTAAATGGGCTCATAACCTAATACCTAAGTTTATTTACCCATATTGATTTCTTAAATTTAGTGATGTCTGTATTATTTATAAATACACGCTCTCTAGTCCACCTTTTTTTCCATCAAGGCAACAGTAAGATTTACCAAGATATTCGGCCACCTGTATTTATACAGTAATTTCTTAATGTTTTTAACTTTCTCAGAAACTATTTTTAATGAATGTATTGAGTATCTCTGGCATGTTTCCTGAAGCCTGATGTGCCTCATACAATTTTTATTTTGTCTTCATATTTGAATAATAGTTTGGCTTATAAAATTGTAGTGCAGAGTTCTTAAATAAAAGTTCATTTCTTCTTGTATAGTGTTTTCTTTTGAAGCCCGATGTCAAATTCCTTTTCCTGTGTAGGTTTTTCATTAAACACATGTAGGATTTTCTTTGGTCTTTGATATTCATGAATCTCAGTAACCTCTCTGAGGGTTAGAGTAAGGATTTCCATATTACTTTAACTCTGAGAAATTTGTTATTCATTTATTCAGGTATCTGCCTCCCTTCTTTCAGCTATTGCTACTTTTGTCGTCCAAATCATAATTTTTCTGTCTTTTCCTGCAGCCTTTCTGGAGAGCGTTTGAACGTTAATGGACTTCCTTAAGTTAAACCTATCCTGTTTATCCTGTTGGTTGGTTGATTTTAGCTACTGTATTTTTCATATTTAATATTTCTACTTTGTTTTAGATTTATTTCTTGGTCTTGTTTCTTCTCTCATCTCTTTAAATATATTTATATTATTTTGTCTAATAATACGGCTTCAGATGATAAATATTTCATTCTTTCATTAAAATTTACACTCCTTAAGGGTTTAGTTACTCTGGCTGTAGAGCTCAGGCTCACTGGATGATAACAGTTAGTCCCCAGTAATGATTATTGAGGGAGGAATAAAGATCAGACTCTGGCTTGTGACAGTCCCAGTGGAATTTAAGAAAAGGGATTGGAATGAACCTAAGGAGAGCTCCAGTTACTTCAGACTAAGTTTGCTGTCAATTCCAGGCAATTGTTTTTGCTGCTTTTGGGGAGGAGGCAGTCTCCTTTGGTCGTAATCCATTGTACCTGGATTGGCGGGGTGGAGGAATGAGTGCTTGTAGGCTCTCAGTCAGACACTCAGTGTTGTAAGGCAAGTGCAGAATTTGAAAAGCTTTCTTTGAGCCTGTCTTCACTGCTACCCATTCTGCCCATTCCCTCCCTTTTCCAGGTTGCAGTTCACTCTGTACAGTTGTTAGTCTTACTCAGAAGTTGCTCGTAGTATGTGTGTGCTTGTGAGCGTGTGTGAGTCTCTGAAATAGTTGTTTTCTTCTTGGTTCTGAAGTTTCTAGGGTTGAATTTTTCTGAGATACAGTGTGGGGGTGGGCAGCACCCCATGCTATTTTATTACCTTGACAAAACAAACTTTTTACTTTTAATTGTAGGGAAAAAAAATTATCTGCAGATAATTTTTTACTTCTCATTATCTTAACTATAAAGTAGTGGTTAACTAAGAAAATTATTTGATTTACAGCAATCTGCCTATGGCAGGAAATTCTAACCTGGATTCTGTATCTGTTGTACAGATCCCTGAAGTTAGATAAATTTTGAGTGAACATTTTTTGGGTGGTAGGGGGATTCATAAGTTGAATCATAACTCAGGGGCCTATATTATACCCTGTTGTAAATCGTATGATTTATGAATTATATCTCAAAGCTGTTACGAAAAATCTCTTCATGAAATACAACATTCTTTTTTTAATATAAATTTAAATTCTAAATAGAGACTAAAATAGAAAATAATGGTGTAGGATACCATCCTTTTTTCTAATATAATATCTTTTCCCTAAAAATAGCTGGTATGGGTGAGATAATGTCTACTTTTTTTTTTTTCTAATCAAGGTTATTGTCCTTATTCTCAGGATCATCAGTCCATGACCTTTTAACTTCCTAAGATACCGTTTTACAGCTTAAATGCCAGCACTGACAAGTCAAATGCTGAACTTGATTATAATGAAAGATTTAGTGTTGATATGATTTACATTTTCTTATCACAACTTACTGTATCTGTTTAAATGTTCACTTTTGAACTATTTTATAGTCAAGAAGTCCATGTATTTATGTTTCTTGAATTTTAATTACTTCGAATGAGTATACCTTTTACTTCAAATAGGAAACCTATCATTCACTAACTTTTATGCTTTACTTTTCAATATGATAGAAGTGTGACTTGTGTTTTACTGTGATGCTGTGTAACTGGTGCATTCCAACCTTTCAGCTTGCCTAGGGTAGTTAAAAGACGAGTGAATGCTCTCAAAAATCTTCAAGTTAAATGTGCACAGATAGAAGCCAAATTCTATGAGGAAGTTCATGATCTTGAAAGAAAGTATGCTGTTCTCTATCAGCCTCTATTTGATAAGGTAATGCTTTCTACTGTTTTATTTTCTTTATCTAAAATTTGAGATTATAATAAAGCTCTGGAAACATAAACAAACTTGCAGGTGGTTTAGTCTTTAGACCTCTCAGCAAAATGGTTATTAGAGGTAATTGGGAAAACTGTCAATAGCAATTCAAGTTGTGGTATGCATTCATTAAATCTATACACATCTTTAATGAGGAACAACTAGTTTCTGGTTTGGATGTCAGTGTTTTTATGCAAGCTTTTTTTATCTTAATCATTTTAGCGATTTGAGATCATTAATGCAATTTACGAACCTACGGAAGAAGAATGTGAATGGAAACCAGATGAGGAGGATGAAATTTCGGTTGGTACCAACTTTATAATTTAGTGTGTGTTTATACCTTGGAAATATCTTATTGTAAGATTCATGGTGAGTTAACTATAATCAGAACAGATGAGCCACTGTTAGCCCTGGTACCATCTGTACCCAAATTCATTTTTCCCTTACATTTTTTAGTATTTAAATTTTATAGGTTATGTGAACTTTTCCTTTGAACTTGATGATGACCTGCAAAGGATTGTTCTTGTTTTTCACATGATGAAATGGAGGCTTCTAATGACTTGCCTACAATTAATAAATGGCAGGGTTGTGACACAAATACTGTGTTCTGTTACATGACTCTCTTTCCCCAGCATTGCTATTTTAATGTTGGTTGATAAGGAGAACATAATGTGGTTTTTTTCCTCTTTAAATTTTTTATTGTTATGTTAATCACCATATATGACATCATTAGTTTTTGATGTAGTGTTCCATGATTCATTGTGCATAATACCCAGTGCTCCACACAGAACGTGCCCTCTTTAATACCCATCACCAGGCTAACCCAGAGAACATAATGTTTTGATCAAGAACACCAAGGGGTAAGGAATTGGGCAGGGTTTATATTTATTATTTTTTTTTCCTGAAGTTTTAAAATGTTTTCCTCTAAAACTTTCCCTGTAGTTCATAGGTTCTCTCTTTGGAGGGGTATGGTAGTAGCAATATTTACAGAAGTACAGTTTGGTATGCGCATAACAGCAGTGTTTACACATTGGACTAGAACTTCATTGATTGAAAGTTGCAATTGGTGATTGAGGATTTGTTGGTTTCTGTACTTCACTGCTGGGTGTAAGTTAAGGGGATGGGTAAGGTTTTATCAAGTGGTCTGATTTAGGAATTCAGTAACATAATGCTGTCATTTATCAAGGAGGAGCTGAAAGAAAAAGCCAAGATTGAAGATGAGAAAAAGGATGAAGAAAAAGAAGACCCCAAGGGAATTCCTGAATTCTGGTTGACTGTTTTTAAGAACGTTGACTTGCTCAGTGATATGGTTCAGGTAATTTTACTCATAAAAACATCAGTTTACCTTAAAGGGTAAAAACCTTTGAAATTTAAATGGCTGGGATGACTAGTCTCCATCATTGACCTCTATAGAATGATTGCTGTCTTTTGAAACCTGTTACCTGTAGAAGGAAAATTGCATCTTTGATTAATAAATTCTAATTCATTTTCAAAAATTAGATAATGAAATGGCCCTTTGACAGTTTATCATTGAGCAATGTTTTGTCGTAGTCTTATGTCTTCTGTATTTAAAGTGCTTGGTATTAGAGATTGGAGAGAGGAAACTTAAAATTTCATTTCTCTTACCCAAAAAGACCTTTTCAGTCTGAAACAAATATTCCAGGGGACATTTGCATTTTAAAAGAATAACATAAAGATCTTTAACTCTTAAAGTTGTCACTTTTTCTGGGAATCCAATACAGATGTCACTTTCTCCGGGAAACTTTTTGTGTCCTAATCAGAAGCATTTCTTGAGCCACTACTATGTGCATTATAGTACTTGTTGCCTTATAGTGTGATTGTTGAAAGTTAAAGTCAAGAAAAAGAAATCTCAAAACAATGACTGCTTATTGCATTTCTATTTTGGTAAAGTAGGAAAGGACCTAGCAGAACGAAAGGAACAAGAAGCAGCTGGGAAAGGAAATGTTTTTAAAACAGACATGCCTGAGTTAGACTTCGTTTTATATTCTTCAGCTCATTCAGTCTGATGATGATGTAATTCTCTGTTAAGTCACTTTTTTTCTACCATTGCCAGTAGAAATAAGTAGACCTTATAAGTAAACTAGCTTTAGTATAAGCCATTATCTGGAGAATAGGTCTTATGGTTCATAAGTGTTACATAAAGCCTCACTATAAATGTCTCAGCTAAATGTTTATTGTCCAGTAACAGCACACTGATCCTAAAATGCCATGTTAGATACTCATTTTCATATTTTCTTAATTTGCAGGAACATGATGAACCTATTTTGAAGCACTTGAAAGATATTAAAGTGAAGTTCTCAGATGCTGGCCAGCCCATGGTAAAAGAACTTTGAAATATTTTTAGTTCTGTAACATTAGATGTTTATAGGTAGATACATGGAACTTTCTAAAAAGAGGTGATATTCTAAGCCTAGAGATGGGTGAGAAAGAAGTTAAAATTCATACTTGGTACTCTTTAATTGTTGGTAGGCAATAAATGTTTGGATGTTGGTAATTGTGATGTAGAAATTATTCCTTTTCCTCCCTCTGAACATAAAACTTTTTGAAATATAGTAAGTCCTTGATAAAAATAGATAAAAAATAATAGCACCCTAAATACTTACTCTGTCTTAAAAGACATGTGTCTGGGGATTACATAAAACAGAAGATGTTAGAGGGCCCCTTCTTCCCCGTGATGAAAGATCAGCTACTAGCTTCTTCCAAAAACCATCAGTATTTGAAGTATGGGCAAAGCTACTATATAGACTCTTCTATCGTGTGTACTAAAGTTCCTCTGTCAAATTCGGGTTAGAAGATGATTTAAAGTCCTCTTTGTGAGGATGGAAGGAGGAAAGAGTACTTGGTCAGTTTATTCAGTTCTAACCAATTTTATAAACATGTTACTAAATAGAAATTGTAAGCTGAGCTAAGTTTTATTCAGTTTTATTTTGTCTTGTTTTGCCTTTTTAAACATAATTTGGGGTTTATCTGACCCTTTCCCAGAATAGGAAAGGCATTATCACACCTAGAAGTTTATGTGTTTATAAAAATCAACAGATTGAATTTTACCTATTAAAGCATTAATATATGTGATGTAGGAATTTCATTAGTGTTTATTTTTTTTATTTTTTTTTAAGAGTTTTGTCTTAGAATTTCACTTTGAACCCAATGAATATTTCACAAATGAAGTGTTGACAAAGACATATAGGATGAGGTCAGAACCGGATGATTCTGATCCCTTTTCTTTCGATGGACCAGAAATTATGGGTTGTACAGGGTGAGTTTAATTTTACTACTTTCACAGAATATTCTTTTTTGTTTTACTTGTGATTTGTGATATTTGGTATTTCCTAGTGTGTACTTGATACATAGTTTATTTCTAAACATTTCAGGTAAGTGTTTTGTTAGATGAGCGCACCTATTTTCCTGGAATTCTCCTTGGCTTATAGTATTACATTTCTTCAAAGGAGAACACACTTAAATTTATTTATATTGTGAATTTGTGCTAATTGTCAATGTATTTATAGAAAAATGTTTAGAAATAAAATTTTCTCTTTATATTGCTATCGAAAGCATGTGAGCCATTTTTTCCCTCTAAAATTTGTAATTACAAAGTAATATTTGGGGCACTTGGGTGGCTCAGTTAAGCTTCCGACTCTTGGTTTAGGCTCAGGTCATGATCTCACGGTTGTGAGATGGAACTCCGTGTCCCAGCCCAGAGTCTGCTTGAGACTTTCCCCTTCTGCGTCTCCCCCTGCTCACAGGCATGTGCTCTTGGTTCTTCTCTCTCTGGCTCACTCTATCTAGAAAATTAAATCTTTTTAAAAAATACAGTACTTAATTAGATAAATCTTCCCTCTTACTGCAATTAAGCATAGTATGATAATTGTGATAGATTCTTCCTTTTGTTTTGCAAGGTGCCAGATAGATTGGAAAAAAGGAAAGAATGTCACTTTGAAAACCATTAAGAAGAAACAGAAACACAAGGGACGTGGGACAGTTCGTACTGTGACCAAAACAGTTTCCAACGACTCTTTCTTTAATTTTTTTGCCCCTCCTGAAGGTAAACAGTGTTTTCGTTTGGGTATTAATGGTTGTTTTATTATAAGCTTTCTTTAATTTCTTACTCATTTGAATTTCTTTTCTCCATTTTGCAGTTCCTGAAAGTGGAGATCTGGTAAGTTAAATTGTTATTTATTTGTTGAATTGTTCACTATGACATTAAAGAACTGGTTCTCAGAAGTGGGGGGTTGGATAGTTGCTACTCGAATTTTGTTCTGAGGCTTGCAATGCACGGGGAAGACCTTTATGCATCTGAAGTTATTTCATTCAGAATGCCTATAGTGCTTCCCTTGAGAAATGCTGAGAGGCTAAAGGCTTTTCTTTTGAGGCTTGGAAGTATTGTGGGGATTCAGGTTCTTAAGATGATAGTTTTCTTACTGAAACTAGTATGTTTTAAATATATCATTTGTACTATTTATTTACTCAAACTCCTAACCACATTTTGGTTAGAACTCTCTGTATTTGTTATTCCAGTGGAAACACGGTTTCATATTGTGGCCATGTGTTATGTGACCATAGAAGCCAAGAGCTGCAATGGTGCCTGTGCACAGCCTGGAATGCTGTGCAGGCAGGATGTAAGCTATGTAGGTTTTGAATCTGCTCTTCTGTTGGCCAGATTTTTTAACTTTAACTCCGATTGTTTAGTAGTTTTATACATACGGAATTAGAAATTGTTTATTTTGAACACTTTTGAATTGGAGTAGTTTTGGCTAAGGCTAAGACCAGATCTGTAAAAGGCAAGTATTTCTGCCTGTAAAGAGTGGTAAGTGGCTTGCGTCAAAACGTTGTTTGTGGGACAAAAAAAGGGACTATATAGCAGCACCTGAATTTTAGGTAGAACTACTTAAGAACATTGTGGTAGAGTTTCATGCTATTTTCATGTCAGTAAGTGGGTTGGGAGTTTGTGTTGAAGTGATTTTTTTTTTTTAATTCTATTGTCAAATATTTATGGTAACAAAACAGTCTTGAGTAGTTATAGTTAGAACACCTCCCCCTGTGATTACAAGTCTTTCCCTCAAAGTCCACTGCCCCCTTTTGTGTTTTTTTGGCTGTTTATTATAGTGGATTATGTTGATGAATCAAAATAAATACCCATGGAATGTTTACTCATTGTTTGGTATCATGGAACTTAAATGGGATTATTTGAATTTTGAATAATGTCAGCACCATTTCAGCGTTGTGCTGTCATTAAATAGAGATCCTAGATCGACTTAGTATTAAGTAGGATTCTATCTCATTTGGCATTATGTACAAAAAACTGCTTCTGTACTGTCTTTAAGGAAATGTGAGTGATCCTCCATGTTCTTTCATTATGTGCTGTATGCCTAATATTTAAGTCCTGAGATTCTTTTTTAGTATTGTTCCATTTGGTGTTTTCAATAATGAATATTTATAAGGAAAATTGAAGTCATGTAACAAAGTTGCTTTTATATTTTAAGTAAAAAAACTAAGCAATAACCAGTTCTGATTTTTATTTTCCCAAATTTCTCTGAGTATGTACACTGACTTGGTAACTTTCTTTTTATTAAACCTAAGGTATATATCAGTGACTGTTTAATCACACACATAAGCTAATTTTAAAATGACAGAAAGTTAAAAGTGAAGTTGAATGTTGTTTCATAGAGTTTAAACCCAAGAGTCTTGCATGTGCCTAATTAAGTAACAGTTATTAAGTTTTCTGCCTTTTTTTTCTTCTTAAAACAGGATGATGATGCTGAAGCTATTCTTGCTGCAGACTTTGAAATTGGTCACTTTCTACGTGAGCGTATAATCCCAAGATCAGTGTTATACTTTACTGGAGAAGCTATCGAAGATGATGATGATGATGTGAGTGAATCTGAAACCTGCAGTGAAATCATTTGGTGAGGGTATGGTGGTCAGCTGGTGAGCAGTTAAACGAACAGATGTAATTTTTTAAAAAACAGAATAATTCAAAGGTTAATTACTGATGTTCTATAGATAACTTTCCTGAATTGTTTTAAATATGTCCTCTTAGGATCTTTGGTAGCTTTTATTTTCCTGCTAATAGGAGACTGCTCTGAATTAGTGCAACTTTACTGTGTTTGGTCAGTGTTGTAGATGTGTTATGCTCTTGTTTTTGACCAAACAAAACATGTCTAAGATATTTTTTATTACTTTTAAAAATACTAGGAAGCATAGAATATTTATCCAAAGGAATATTAAGCAACAATTAAGTAAAACTAGGCTGCCCTCAAATATTTTGGCTATCTTAATTGCTAAATGTCAGTCATTCAAATAGATTTAGGGCCTTTTTGTGCTGTGTGTTTGCATAAGTACAGGCAAGTAATATTTATAGTAATAGTTGTATGATCACACGCACAATTGTACTGTATTCTTTATTTTAACTTCTAAAATTGTCAGATTTAGATAACGGCCCTGAATTGAGTGATTTTTGCAGCCATTTAATTTATAATTGCCTTAAGGAAAGTATTTTCTTCTTTTTAGTTATTAGTGGAGACAAGATGGCTGTAACTAATGCTATTCTCAAATGTTTGTTAGCTTCATTCAAACTTCATCCTTTTTTCCCTTTTTAGTATGATGAAGAAGGTGAAGAAGCAGATGAGGTAATGTTTACCAAATGAGCAAATAATTCTCTGTTTAACACATTGAGAAGCAAATTGAGTGACTTATGTATTCCTTTGCTATAATCATTATTCTGTGATATGGGATATAAGCCTTTTGGAAAAAAATACGGTTTTAGAATTCTACAGCCAAACAATGTATGTATGAGGTTTCAATAAATAAATTGCAAAACTCAGAACATTTTTTTTATTTCAAATAATTCTGTTCTGCTGCAGGGTTATCAGCTCTTTGAAGAAGTCAAAAGCTGCAGTAAACTTTTTCAACGTTGGCTGCAGTAAATCTTTTCAATAAAAGCTCTCTGGATGTCTCAAGTTGTGTTGGGAAATTTTTCATATTAGAAGCTTTCAATTAAATTGCATTGTCACCATACTCTGTAATCATGAAAATCTTTTGACCCATAGAGTAACTTGTATTAAAATTTCTCCGTACGTTATGAGCCATTTCTTCCTACTGTGTACCTACTTCATGGATGCATTTTGAACTTTAATATAGGAAGGGGAAGAAGAAGGAGATGAGGAAAATGATCCAGACTATGACTCAAAGGTGAGCAAAATTAGTGCTACTTTCTTTTAAATTTAAGGCAGGTTAAATAAGAGTTGATGTTTCTTAATATAAAGTTTATTTTTGTCCACTAAACTCTTTAATAAATCCTATTGCCTGGAGATGAATGTATAGTCCACTTGAATCCCCACTGGCATTTCAACAGTACATGAAATTTCAATGCACATTTCCTAAGAAGTTTTATTTTTGGTTCTGACTTTGTATTTTTTTTAGTTTCAGGCTAAATAAACCCTAGGATTCTATTTTAGTGTACATTATCTTGGGCTTTTTTTTTTTTTTTAAGATTTTATTATTTGAGAGGGAGAGCAGCACGAGGTAGGGAGGTGGAGGTGGTGCAGAGGGAGAGGGAGAAGCGTGCTCCCAACTGAGCAGAGAGCCTGATGCCTGGCTTTAACCCTGGACCATGACCTGAGCCGAAGGCAGACCCTTAACCGACTGAGCCACCCAGGCGCCCTGGGCTTTTTTTTTTTTTTTTTTTTAGTTTTTTGGAAGCATTTTATATTTCAAAGATTTATGAGAGAGAGAGGAGGCAGGTGGAGTGGGGGAGGGGCGGGGGGAAAGGGAGAGAGAGTGAGCAAGCAGGGAAACCTCAAGCAGATTCCCTGACCTAGACGGCCTGAGGGGGAGGGGGTCGGGGTGGGGCGGAACTCTGGCAGGCCCCCTTAGAAGTATTTGAAATTACTTAACTGCTTGTGTTCTTAGGTTGTCCCTCCAGAGGATAGCTTTATAAACAAAGGCCAGTTTTTAAATAATCTGATTGCAGGAGTGCTTGGGAATAGGGAAGCAGCAGTACTGTTTGTTAGGTTCTCCCAACCACCTCTGTTCTTTGAGGCTCCTGATCTGTCGTTCTTGGGTATTTGTCATATCAGGGTTAGTAAAGCCCTTTATCTCCCCGAAAATACATAGTACATTATTAGGATTCATTTGAAACTTTTGGTTTCTGTTAAATGCATTCGTTCATTTGCTAAATACTGTAAAAGATCCGGAAGATACTTTAGTGGGCAGGTAAGAGAGGGGTAGTTAAAAATCAAATTAATTGTTCTAAAGGGTATGAATTAGTATGTTTCAGTAATTGTAATTGATATATAAAAAGGCAAAAATAATTGGTAATATGACTAACATAAATTGCTTGGTTATTTTGGTTGTGTTATTTTATGGAGTTCATTCCCCAATGTAGAATTTGGGCCTTATTTTAGCATTTTTGTGACTTGCTAATATTTTAATAAATAATTTGTCATCCTCGCTATACCATTTCTTTAATTTGGCAAAAATTTTGGTAGAACATTGAGATAATATATGATAATTACTATTAAAAATTAACTGAAGCAGGTAGAAAAAGATAGATTGACTTGTTGTTTTCCTTTAACAGAAGGATCAAAACCCAGCAGAGTGCAAGCAGCAGTGAAGCAGGATGTATGTGGCCTTGAGGATAACCTGCACTGTAATAGCCTAAACACAACTATTATTTACTTACAGCCTTATGTTTTTGTATTTTCTTGGTAGACTCAGTAATTTTTTTTAAAGGAAAGGAACTGATAATTTTAAAGACCAATTTGTTCTACTTATCATTTCAACTCTAGTTTTTCTGCCAGGTCTATTGATTGCACAAATTCTTTCATGCATGTTCATTCATCACTACATGGTTTGGTTCTTCTGGAGTAATTTTTATCATGTAACAAAGATTTTAGATTACAGCTATGAAAATGAACAGAACTGTTAAACTTTTTTTTTTTTGCTTTGCCAATTTTTTTCCTGAAGAACCAAAGTATTTTTTTTCAGCTGGTAGTTGAATTGGGTTTACGTTTGCTTGCACTAGCTGTGCCTTTCATTATTTTGCTGTAGAAATGCAGTGACTTAGACTGAGACAATTCCTCATTTAAAAAACAAAAACAAAAAAAACTTGTTGAGACAAATATATGGTTAAGAATTTCCAGTAAGACCACAACTGATAACTTAGATTATTAATGGCTTTTGTATTTTAGGTGACGTAGTTAGAAACCTATTAAGGAAACCATAGTAAGGAAAACTAACGCATAGTATGGTTATTGGTTATTGTAGGGAAGTGAATAAAACCTATTTTCAGAAGTTAAGCCTCATTATTTTAACTGTACTTTTAAATATAACTTCCATTAACTAAGCATCTTTTCTTTATGGTAGGGTCTACCTTCTGCTTCCCTGGAAAGGATGAATTTACATCATTTGACAAGCCTGTTTCAAGTTTTTTTGTTATTGTTTGTTTTGTTTTTCCAGCTTAAAATAAAAATGTCAAATATAATTTTAGTTCTCACAAGATAATGTCTTAATTTTCTACTAATTCAGGTAGTAGCAGAGGCCTAGCTTGAATTAAGCATTGTACCCAGTTTACCATATTATGGAAGTGAAGTGTGTCAACTTTGGGAGAGGTACTACATCTGCTAATTAAGAAAATATAAAAAAGAAAGACAAAATCTTAAATGATGTAATGTTTTTTTAAAAGATTAAAAGGTTAAAATTTTATTTCCTTTGATTAGAGCTAGAAAGAAGGCCCCAAGCTTCTATGGTTAATTCTGATTCTTACTGCTTTTAAAGTATGAGTATGTCATTTACCCATGCTTCTGTTTACTATGTATTAAAATGGGTAGTACTGTTTACCTAACTACCTCACAGATCTGTTAAGGCATATTAAGTTAGATTTTATGAAATGTTTCTCGATCTCATTAAAAGCTCAAAAATTGGACCTATTTGTACTACAAGTATGATATTCAGTATTTTATTCATACCAGGGTTTGATAATTCAACTGGAAAACAGGTTCAAGTACCTCTGTTCTGGATGTGGTCAGGCAACATTCTTGCAGATCTTTGTGTGGCTCCTATCTTAATAGAAGCTGCTAGAACAGCAACTCTTTGAAAAGGTCCAAGGATTGTTTTTAGGTATTTTAGTTATGACCATATTGTAGTAAAATACTACAGAGATCATGGGACTAACGTAGGAAGAAGACCATTTTTAGTTGGGGGGAAATGCCATTAAATTTGAGTCTGTAGAGCCACATTTAAAATACCTCAGGCTAATTACTGTTAATTTTTTGTGATGAGCTTAAAAGCTTTGATAGTGAGGGTGGACTAAATGGATTATAATTAGAGGATGGCCTAGAGTTCCTGCTCTTAATAAAATTACATTGTTTGTTTTTAGAAGTGATAGAGCTTCCTTTTTGAAAATTTAGTATTTAAAGATCTTGGAATGTGAACACATCTTGTTAATTGTGTAATACTATTCATTCCTCTTCTGAGATTTTAATTAACTACTGGAAATCCTTAACCAGTTGCAGTAGTGTGTAGGAAAAAAAATGCCATGAAAACACCTTGTTTTTCCTCTTTATTTTGAAAATGCTTTTGGTTGCTTTGATTAGACATTCTTTGCTGATTTTTGTTTTTGTACCCATAGCTCATTCGATCACAGCCTTTTCTGAACTTAAAAAGATTTAAAGCTAGAATCCCATTTTTAATGAACTTAAGTAGCAGAACCACTATTTTTTTTTTTCATTCCTTTAGGTAATAGCTATTGCCAAAGTGAAGGGGCAGATACTATTTCATCTTGTTATATAAAGGGATGTGGTTTGCAGAGGAATTGTTTTCTTAATAAATTTGGCATTGCAAGGGATATCAGTGTTCATCTATGCCATCTCTCCAGTTCCAAAATGGTTCTATTCCATTTTAGAAATTTGAAATATGTAATTTGAAATCCTTAATAAAATTTGCGTTTAATTTTATAAAATGTACTGGTGATATTTTGGGTGTTTTTTTAAAAATGTGAATATATTTCTATATACTTTTTTTTGAAGAGTAGAGATGTTTAGAGTAGGCTATTCTGTGCTTAGGCCAGGATGACCTGTAAATTTGTATAATTTTAAAAGGAACCTCCCAAGCCCTGCTAAATGGAGTTTGTTACTGGAAGACTAGAAAGGTTTTTACTCTGAGTTAACTATAGACATTTTTGAGACACTTTGAATTTTGTCTTTACATTTTCAGTTTATAGTTTCCCCTAACTCAGGCACAGATTACCAAGAAGTTCTATTTTTTCTCTCTAGAAATGGCAGAATCTCATATAATCAGCCCTATATAATACTTCAAAGATTTTTTTTCTGTCATTTTATGGTCATTCAAATATGGTAAGTAAACAGAACAGTAGTTTCATAAATCAGTTTTTTTAGTTTAACACAGATGTCCGAAAGTTTATGTAATTTTTCAGAATTCTTTTATCTAGTTGACTGAAGCAGTATTAATATTTCTGTGACATAAAAATGTGTGGGACTGGCTTACAGAGTAATAACTTAAGAAAAATGGGATTCTACCTCTTGTTTCCTTTTTAGCTCATATAATAAAAACAAACCTGAAAGGGAGACATTAGCTTTGATAGAAATATTTTCATTATAATGTGAATAGGTTAATGATACTGATTGGTATATAATAAGGCCCCTAAGATAACTGAATTAATTAATCATATTACTGCTGTTTGTAAGACAGTATGAATTTGTGGGTTTATCTGAGTTGTAGGCCATTACCATTATTAAAAGTAAAAATAAAACTTTATTGTTTGTGAAAACCTTATCGTACAATGCAGAAATATTAAACTAATATTCAGATATTCTTTGAATGCTTGGTTTCAGGGCTTGGTTTAGAATTTGAGTCCGTTAAGGGTTAGTGTTACAAAAATTTTAGTCTTTATATTTTTTGACTAAGTTAAGCCAAATGTTATTTTAAATGTACAGAATAAAGGTAGTTTAGAAGTATATGTTCTTAATAGGAACCTTAGGAAAGAGAAATCCTATGCTACTTTAGGGTTTTTTTTTTTATCTTCTGCACTGTATATACTTGGTAATTGTGAACTGGATTTTGTTTTGAAAATATGTGTTCATAATTTAGGTAATTTGCTACTTAAAGCACTAAGTCTAATAGCTGAAAAGTAAATGTAAATGATAATGGTGAAATTAACTAACTTATAGATGTACAATGGTGATTTTGTATACTGGTTTAAAAATCCAGGTATCAGAATATAACTTGGATTAAAAAACCAAGTTCTTAGGGATCACTTATGTGACTTCTGAGAAATGGAAACATCTTTGTTCGAGTGTGAAATTACTTAAAGGATGAGTATCCATAAGAAATTTTTAATTGATGTATTAATTATATTTTCAAAAAATACAATATACTTTGTATCTTGTGTTTCTTCCGTTTGACCTCATTATGTACTTTTAGGTTTTTCAGTTAAAATTAAGGCATTGACTATCTTAAGTGTAAAATAGATGAGAAATGGAGCATAACAATTTAGAAATAATAAATTGCCAGCAGGACATAAGTCATTAATCCAGTTGCTTAATTTTCATATTGGAAATTGACAGTTTGTAGCTTTTGTAGATCTCTTAATTACTTGTTTTGAGTTTTTTTATTTTGAAACTCAGGAGAAAATGTTGCTTAAGATAAAAGTAGTTTTTAGTTTTTGTGTGATTTAAACTTAAAAACCAAGAAGGAACTTGGGGATGAGTGATCAAACGTGCCAGAAGTTGACAAACCTCATATCAAGAGTTAACGCTATTGATAGTCATAATTTTGATATTCATAATGAGGTTAGGCAGTTGTGGCTCTGATAAATTTTTCATGAATTGAAGTATTTTCTACCAGAAGACTCAAAACTTACATGACAGCTTTTAGCTGGGATTTCAAGGGTGAGTAGGAATTTGTGTAGTGAAGGATCCTTTGAGCAGAGAACAGTTCAGGTGAAGGTACTGGAGGAGACACACTGAAAGTGCTGAAGTAGGACAATCTGGGGCACATTCAAGGTGTTGAAAGAATGGATGGAGATAGAAGAGGCCAAGCCATGGAAGTCCTTTTAAAGGGTTTAAAACACTAAAAACCACCTGTTGAGAGTATTTCAAGTGAGGACCCTTCCATGAAGGCAATTTTTAAACTAAGACATAGTGTAACTCTGATTCTGAAGATACAGTTACTGATTATGCTACATAGCCCTATATTCTTATGCATCCATATACACATTGTTTCTAAACTATTTGACAAAGTTGCAGGCATCATACCCTTTTACTCTCTGCTGTTTTTTTCTCATTATGAAGACGTTCTCACAATCACAGTACAAGTAATGTTGAATGTGCAGTCAAATTTGTTTTGACCCCTGAAAATAGATTAAAAACAATACAGAGTGAATGCTTCAAAGTTAATCCAACACAGGATTTTTTTCTTAGCCTTCCTCCAGTCCGTATTTGTAACTACCTTCATCAAATAGGTGGACTCAGGAATGAGAATTGTGGGTGAGGTTGCTCTATAGGAATAAAAAACCATGAATAAAAAAAGCCATATAGCCCCTAAACAAGTGACGAATTATCATTTTTTAAATAAATGTGGGAATAAAATAGTTAAAATTTGGTGGTAGAGGTAGAATTGTTAAATACAGACTTTGGGGTTCATCTATCATGTTCATTGTTTTGTGAAGATTGTGGTGAGCACTAATGAGAACACAATGCTTCTAGTACTTAGAACCTCATATAAATAATGAGCATTTAGTAAAGGTGCTTCCGTAACATAAGAAAATCTAGAACTTGTAGTTGGAATCACATTTTAAATTGATTTTGGCAGTTAATTTTAGAACTAGTTAGGGTTTTGTTGTGTTTCTAAAGGCAAAATGGCTCTTGGCTAAGAGGTGCCCTACTTGGTGTACAGAAGAGCAGACAAGACTGGATGAGAAATATAAACGTATTTCATTTTGAAAGTTTTTTTATGTAAAATTAAAATAGAAAATAATTTGTTCTCTAAAGTCAGCTAGTTTTAAAAAGATCTCTACCTATTTTTTATACATGTTTTCATATGCTAATTTTTGGCCTTGGCTTTCATACAGAAATAATCTAGAGTAAAATTAAGTCTGAAGTATTTGGATATTAATGCTCCAGAACACCCAAGTTGTCACTATTCAGCCCATCTTCTCCATCCCTAACATTTACCTGGAGCTCTGGACATTGTGACAGGTAACCTAGAGGCGGACAATGAGATAGGTGTCTGTTTTGAAAGAAGATGTTATTTTAGACTTGGATTAGGCTAGTTGATGTAAGTTTTAAAACTAGAAGCTGAATCTGATCTCTTTGCTGTTAGTTGGCTTGGTGAGTGGGTGTACAACCTTTAGAGCAGCTTCGGTATCAACAACCCAGCCTGTCTAACTTGGATTTGCACTGTTCCAACTCTGCTTGACTGCCTTTTCTTTAACCTTTTTCCTGCCACTAGTCGTCTGTGCATGGCTTTACTCAACATAGTCTCTTTTTCTTTGATTTAATACGTATTCTGATTCTTCAGTTCTGAACTGGCTCTACCAGTTTAAGAGGTGGTTTAGGGATGCATGCTTGCTGTTGGATTTACTAACTTAACAGTACTGGGATGGCAGGCGTACAGCAGACTTTGTATGTGTAGATCAGTTAGGATTTATCTGGACTCTATCTTTCCGTATTACCAAACCATTCTTATGGGTCTTGTAACAAGATAAACGATGGATTCTCGTTGGTTCAAGATAGTCTAAGGTCCTTTGTAGTTGTCAAATCCTACATACTGGTTGGCTTATATTGAGGAAATGGTAAAACAATGCTTGGTTTTGTATATTCTGTAAATTCACTGGTTCTGTGAGATCATGGAAAGTATCAATAGTTGCAGTTACCTAGTACTAGATAACAAAACCACTCTCAAAATTTAAGACATTGACAAGATTTATTTTGTTGACTCTGCTTGGTTATAGTTCATTTCTGCTGTACTGAGCATCGTTAGGGGCAGTGTTTGGAAGACAGGGACTGGACTCATCTGAAGGCTTTTCATGCACAGGTGGTTGATGTTGGATGAGACCTCAGCTGGGATGTAGCCAGATCTCTACTTAGATACTGCCTTATAGTAGTGTAGCTGGGTTCCAAGAGGTAAAAGTTGAATCCTTTTTATGACCTAATCTGGGAAGTCCTCACTTACTCTATTGGTTATAGTCAGTCACAAACCCACCCAGGTTTAATTACAGAAGGGGACTACATCTTCCTGGAGGAATAATAAGATTTTGGATGAGAGGAACTGAAATCTTACAATGGCCGCAATTTTTTTATTTTTATGAAAACAGTTGGCTACAAGAGTTTTTCAAAATGACCAGAAACATAGAAAGTTTAAATTATATATTGTATGCCTGTTAGTGGAGAAAGAATGTTTTACTCTATCATATTAGAATCTTTTATCATTTGACTATTCTGGACAATTGAGATTCCTAAACATACATAATTAGCTCATTCTTAATCCTAAAAATCTCAAGATTGATTAGTAAAGTAACCTTAAATGGTAAGTATAAGGTGACCATTAAGTATAGATTGATTTTCATTTTTTTTAAAGATTTTATTTCTTTGTCAGAGCGCGCGAGAGCACATACAGGGGGAGCAGCAGGCAGAGGGAGAAGCAGGCTCCCAGGCGAGCAGGGAGCCCGATGCGGGGCTCGATCCCAGGACCCTGGGAGCATGACCTGAGCCGAAGGCAGCCACTTAACTGAGCCACTCAGGCGTCCCAGTATAGATTTAGTTTTAAAGGTTAGGTATAATGTGAGGAGTTCAGAGAAAAACATTGCTCTACTGTTTCTATTTTAAACTAGGTGGGACTTTGCTTTTATAGCATTATAGATCTTGATTATTTTTGAAAGAGCCAAATGTGTACCCATTTAAGGTAGTATAAATAATGCTTTAGGGGTGCCTGGGTGGCTCAGTTGGTTAAGTGACTGCATTCGGCTCAGGTCATGATCCCGGAGCCCTGGGATCGAATCCCACATCGGGCTCCCGGCTCAGCGGGGAGTCTGCTTCTCCCTCTGACCCTCTCCCCTCTCATGCTGTTTCTCTCTTCTCTCTCTCAAATAAAGTCTTTAAAAAAAATGCTTTACTTAATCTTTATACTGAGGATGGTAATTACTCTCTTTATACATAAAGATAGAAGTTGAATAACTTTAACACATCCTTAGCATTGGTCTCTGTTGGAGCCAGTGTGGTGTGCACTTGTTTGGTCTTTGCATATGCTCGTACCCACTCTAAGAGAAGTATTGACTGGCTTCTTGGTGATACTCCTGTGTGCACTAGTGGTTAGTTAAATAGGCACCTTCATTAAGCTAGGGATTTCAGAATATCAAATATTTTAAAGTACATAAGAGTTTATCTAGATCAATTTTAAACAGCCTTCAGATAGGCTGCCCCGTGCCCCCCACCTGTTTTGCATGCACATGTTGGCTGAACAACAAACCAAATGCAATGTGGGTTAAAAGGAGTTTTCTTCTATTTGTAAATTAGACTCAGGCTCATTTGGGAGCTTCATAGTTCTCAAAAGAGGCTTTTGCTTTGCTGCCCATGGCATATGGCTTCCATCTTTTCTTTCTTTCTTTTTTTTAATTGCTTTATGAGCTGAAGTGGCTGCTGCAGCTCCTGCCCATCGTGTCTGGGCTTTTAGGCAGCAGTGGGACTGAAGGAGGCAAAAAGACTGTTGGCATCCAGTCCTCTTGAAAGAAGAGCCTGTGATTCCTGGTTACAGCACCAAATGGAGACTGGTAAATAGGGTAGACCTGGACATCGAGAGCTGAAGCTGAGTTTGGTAGGAGTTGGGAGGAGGGAGGTTATGATGACTGCCACATTGGTCACATATACTGAGGTTCTTCAAGTTTAGAAAAAGATTGATCAAGGATATCCTGGAACGTAAGAGGCAAATAACTACATTTCAGAAATAGGTAAACAGGCCCCAGTAAGGTTTAGGAATATAGCCCAAAGACTTATTGCGAACTGACCAGAGTCCTTCATCTGAGGCTTTTCAGTTGATGGTGCATGATGCTTTCCTTGGAAACGGTACACAGATGAGTTTGAGACAGTGACTGAAATAAAAGTGTAAATGGGATCTCATTGGGAATAACAGCTGCTGAATATTCTAGTTTCTGACTTATTAAGAGATAGTCATTGTTACTTGATTTACTTAAGTAGTCTGTAGTTAGGAGTTGTGTGGCAAATTTGTTCCCTTTAATGTGAGATTTGATTTTCTTAGTTTACTGGCAATGTGGAAACTTGCCATAAAAAGATTTCCTGGGTTCTGTTCTTGGTAAGAGCATCTCCACCTTTTGGGGCATGGCTACCCCACAGAGTTCTTTCATTTTGTCCCTTTCAGTCTTCTGTCTCACATCCATTATCCTGTCAGTCCTGTCCTCTGTGACACAACCTCTGCCCTCCAGTTCTTGGCCTACAGCCTGAATTCCTCTTGTAAAGTAACCTTGCCATCTACAGCACTCAATCAAGTTTATCATACCATCTGTTTTCCTTCATCCTTGTATTTTTGGAAAGCATTACACTGCTTCTGCTTTCCTCTAATGCCTAACAAAGGCCTTTGCTCATTTGCTGAATTTTTTTTTTAAACGAGTAATAATCAAATTGAATAGTCTGTAGTCTCTCAGACTATGTGTTGTGTATAGAAGACTGAAAAAGGGTAGTCGTCCTTGCAACCTAGTCTAAATGAAGAGAGTTGCCCAAGTGGCTATCGGATATTTGAGTTGTGAACAACCACAGCATTTACCTAGTTTGAGAAGTGCACTTAGGAAAGGATATTAGGTGCTCACGGGCTCTCTAGTGGGGGGTGGAGGGTGTTACTCAGCTAGGGCAGTGCTCAAATTTAAAACAGGTTCACCGGTGCTCCCACTGTCGGTCACTGGAGTACCTGATGCTTCTCTGCTACTGCCCCAAAGGCTTCTAGAATATCAGTACTTTCGAGTAGTAGCAATTTTGTGAGACTCTTTACAACACCCATGCAAGTTTATCATACCCTCTTAACCTGCCTTCATTGGGCTACTTTCTTCTGCTTAAATGTGTCGCCTACATTCTGAATTTAGGACAAAAAAGAACTGGACCCCAGTTTCATTTCATCCACTCATTTTCATTTGTCACTTCAACGCTACTGTTACCTTAATGCTCCTGAAGTCAGTTAACTTGCTGGACATTTTCAGTGTCTTCAACCTGTTCTCTCTATTTTGAATAATATATTTTCAACCAGAACTAACATTTAAACTCCTTCAGTGTAAGTGCTGTCAGCACCATCACCAACCTCTAGCATGATCCACTGTGCTACTAAGTACAATGATAAAAACATTCATCTAAGATGTTAACTAAGGAGTTGGAATGTTCTATACAGTAAGAGGTAATTAAGTTTTCTATCGTTCAAGGAGTAAAACTGGCCGTAGTGTAACTTATGGAATGGTATAGATTTAAGTGGTTAGCCTATTAGAAGAGTAGATGAGAGAAAAAACCTGAGTTAGGCTATTGGCAGAAAAGACAGAGATGTAGCTGATTGGCAGCTACAAGTAGGTTGTAATTGTTTTAACCCATGAATAGAGACTAGAGAGCAGCAACAGCCTATACTATTCTGACTTGTTCTAAGCTGTGTTATACAAACTGATCACTAGGAGGCATTGCTTCATCAACTAGTGCGGTGAAAAAGGCAGCTAGGCAGATGAACCTAAGAAGTCTGGATAGTTCTGTATCTAATGAGTTAGTATTTAACCTTTTCAACCAGGCATTGTGGAGATGAGAGTCTTCATAAAGTATTTCTGCTGAATAGTATTTTAAAATGAACTGAATGACTAAAAAGTCTAAATTGCCTCGTGAATGTGGACCTTTGTGTGCTCGTGAGAGTGACCAAACATTTTCAAAGATCACTGGGGTTTTAGCTGTTTTTTGAAATATATTTGAACCTTGCTGTATCCCAGTCTTTAATAATACATTGCTGTGAGCATCTTCTGTGTATTGCAGATTAGGAAGTTCTTAGATTTTTAAATCTTATAATCAAGTTATAAATGAAAGTTAAACAGTTTTTAATAAATTACCAACTTCTTTTAAGTCAAATGTCTTTAGGCCAGTATTGATTAGTGGACTTTTTAAACAAGTATTTGGCTATTTGCCAAGTAGGAGAAACTGCTATCAACTGTTCCATTATTCTTTCTCCATTCTTTTGATTACTCTTATCTTAAAAACCAATAGGATGATAGTTGGTATAAGTACCTCTCATAATATTAGATTGCATGTTGCTCAGAAAAGTTTATAGGACTTATTTTAGATAGCCTCTGTAGGATATAGCATTTAAGATCTAGAGAGAGGCCTAGCATGTGTAGTATTCCTAAAAAATTATACCAAATACATATTGGTATGGCAAGTTTGGGGAGTTTTTTCATAAAGTCCCTTACATTTTGAAAGTTTTCGAAAGGATGCATTGTGAAAAATCTGTCAAAAGCCTTTGAACACATTTTCTTTTTATGACAGGTAATGGGCTTCTGATTCAGTTTAAGTTTCAACTGATTAAACATATATTGAGTTCCTACTATGTGCCAAGAATTATACAAAGTGATTGGGACACGTCAAAATAATGGTCCTTGCCCTCCCTCTTGAAGAGGAAGTGAAATTACTCCATGAATATCTTCACCAGTATGTGTTCTCGTCTGGCATGTTAATATTATTTCTTAAAACGCGGTAGCCTTTGTTTTATTCTTTGTCAACAAGAAGTTGGATGCAAATTGGGGAGTCTCTGGCATTTTCCTAAAAATGAGACTGGATGAGACCAACAAGAGGAGACCTGAAGACAGCTCTCTGGGGCATTCTAATACTAAAAGATGGGGGGAAGAGGAGGAACCTATAGAGGATACTGAAAGTGACTGGGAAGGTAGAAGGAAAATTAAGAGCTATGTCCTTGAAGCCAAGTGAAGAACTGCTTCCAAGAGGGAAAGCTAATCAACTGTCCGATGCTGCTGATACACAGTGTGATGTAGACAGCTGTAATAATGCAATTCGAATCCGCCTTTTCAAACTGGTTTACCAAAGCAGTGATTTCAATTTTGAAACTTTAGTAACTTGTGACATTTTGTAGGGTTTCATTATATCCACAGCTAAAGGTTTGTGGTATTTTGGGCAAAACAGTTACTTTTTTGTGAAACTTTTTCATGGTCTTTTTAAAACATGGCCAACATGGCCATTTTTGTGAATTGGATGTGACTGTTGAAAGAGCAAAGTTGTCACTGAACTACAAGATTCCTACATACCTGATATCTAATAATCGATGCACTGTGGTCAGGGAAGGCATATTGTAGAGTGACTTCTGAGCTGCTCACAAAGTCATTAAATCATTGAAATATCTAGGTGGAAATCGGGTGGTAAAGTATCTAGTTATAAAATAAGTGCTGGTTTTTGAAATTTGGAAATTGTGCTGGTTTTCAGACATTTTGAATTAATTTAGAATGCATCTGCTGCATCTTGATTAACTGCAGAAGGTTAGGTAACACTGAACATATTTTCTCTTAAGATAATGGCTTGCACTTCAAGATTACATCTTAGTTTTTTACCCAGTCAAGTTTGTATTGTGTCATTTTTCCACATGAAATGTCTTTCTCAACTACACGTGCCCTCAGAGAGTGAGTTGCACACTATCCACATAAGCTGAAGAATGGCATTCTGTTAAAAGATGAACAGCTGGTCGTGTAGAAATTCTCTGGAATGCTCACTTGTCCCACGAAGACAGCAAAAGAACTGAGATGTTAGGTGCAGGGTTTGTCACTGGTATATAGAATTGTTCATTTTTTAAAACAATCTTACTAGAAATTTTTATGTGATTTTAATAATTGCCTTTCTCCATAGAAAACTGCTAATCCATTAACAATGTTTTTTTAATTTTTTTTAAAACATTTTACTTATTTGACAGAGTCACAGCGAGAGAGGGAACACAAGCAGGGGGAGTGGGAGAGGGAGAAGCAGACTTCCCACTAAGCGGGGAGCCCGATGCGGGGCTCGATATGACCTGAGCCGAAGGCAGACGCTTAACGACTGAGCCACCCAGGTGCCCCAATCCATTAACAATTTGAAGGCTCTCAGAGCCTGCCAAGTGCAGTTCAGATTCAGGACTGTGTTGGAATGGTCCCATTTGCTAAGACATTGTTTCTTATACTAAGATTCAGGACCCTCCTGTGTTTAAAAGTTCTGTGTTTTCAATTACCCTGGAGTTAAGTTCGAATTTTTCAGCATGACACAGGATTTGACTTGCTCCCCAAGCTCCTCGCTCTCCTCGCTCATTTCTTTGCTTGTTGAATTCTTTGTTTCAGCCAAAGTAAACTAGCAGATGAGCGAAGTCCTCCCTCCTTTCTTGGGCACAAGAAGCAGTCTTTCCTCTTCCTTCGGCCAACTCTGGTTTATTTCTTCTTCGTGTGTTTCTTCGTATTCTCGGGGTCGGTACACAGTCGGGGCTCTCTAATGGATGAATTTCCCCGCCAACAGGTTTGGTTTCGGTTTGTGCTCTTGATTCTGCCTTGCTTCCCAGAATATCTACAGAATTTTTTCTTAAGATTTTATTTATTTGAGAGAGTGAGAGAGCACGAGAGGGAAGAGGGTCAGAGGGAGAAGCAGACTCCCCGCTGAGCGGGGAGCCCGATGCGGGACTCGATCCTGGGACTCCAGTATCATGACCTGAGCCGAAGGCAGTCGCTTAACCAACTGAGCCACCCAGGCGCCCCTACAGAATTTTTTAAGATGCGAGAGTATTAGGAGGGAACTAGGGGCGAGCACAGCATTACCTTTCCCAGGTCACAGATGAATGAGATTACAAAACCGATCTGGCCCGTTAGGCGTTTCCAAAGAGAGACCCGCGGAAGCCGTTCGGCTATTTGGAGGGCTAAGCTGTGCCTTAAAGTGTGAGGTCTCGCTGGACATTCCCGGGACCTGTAGCTGCAGTTGAGTTACTGTTGAGAGATGTTGCAGGCTGTGCGGATGGGCCAAGAAGGAATCTAGAGAGCTTGTGTCCTGGGTGAAGATAGGCTAGTGCCAGAGCTCCGGGGTCGAGAAAGGGAAGGTGAGACGTCCTCTGAAATGGGTCACCCTTTACTGGCCCTTCCAAACGGGACAGACGGCAGCCCTATTGCCTTAACAATCGCCCTCTCTGCTCCAAGAAGAGCTAATGACTGGAAGCAAACATGAGTGTAGACACCGTGTCCTCTCGGCTTTTGTGCCCTCAGATGTTCACATAGGGTCTCGGAGCACATCGCGAATCCCCGGGGCCGCTTCTCGAGGGCAGCGAGACAGCTCGGCATTCCAGGCACTGCCTGGTAGCCGTACCCACCCTCGCAGCCCCCGTCCTCATTTAATGCTGGTAGAGAGTCTGCCGGCCGGGGATAGGCGGGACAGTAGGATGGCCTCTCGGCGCCCTCTGGGCGTCGGCATTTGTCGCCGGGCAGCTGGGGCGCCCTCGGCAGTCGCCCCAGACGGAGGAGAGGAGTTTCCGGGGCTCGGGTCCCTGCAGCCTGCGCTGGGAAGGAGCGCGGAAGCGAGTGGGCGGTGAGAGGCGGAGCGAGGGATGCGGGGGGCGTGGACGCGGCGGGCTTTGGAGAGGCCCCAAGTTAATGAGGCGTGCGCCGGCGGCAGAGCGCCTTTCCGAGCTGGGCTTTCCCCCGCGGTGCGGGCGCCAGGAGCCGCCTTTTCCGCTGGGTGTCACTCGGGGGTGGGGGGGATGGCCCATTCAAAAGCGCCGCGAGGGGGCCCGGCCAGTGGCCTTCAGTGAGCGCTCGCAAGAGGACGGCAGAGGCCCGGAGGCTCGCAGCTCCGGGACCTTGTGGCGCATCAGGACGCGGCTGCCCGCTTGCCCGGATCCCGAGCCGCCGCCACCACCGCCGCCGCTCTGCTTCCTGCGTGTTAGCCTCCTCTGCGCGCTCCGGGCGGGCGGCCGCGGGAGCCGCTGGGGCGAGGACGGCGCGCGGCTGCTGCTGCTGCCCCCGGCCCGGGCGGCTGGAAGTGGAGACGCCGAGCCGAGCGGCGCCCCTCCCTATGCCGGGAGGATGTTGGAGAGCAGTGGCTGCAAAGCGCTGAAGGAGGGTGTGTTGGAGAAGCGCAGCGACGGGTTGCTGCAGCTCTGGAAGAAAAAGTGCTGCATCCTCACTGAGGAGGGGCTGCTGCTTATCCCGCCCAAGCAGCTGCAACACCAGCAGCAGCAGCAGCAACAGCCTGGGCAGGGGCCGGCCGAACCGTCCCAACCGGGAGGGCCCGCGGTGGCCAGCCTCGAGCCGCCGGTCAAGCTCAAGGAATTACACTTTTCCAACATGAAGACCGTGGACTGCGTGGAGCGCAAGGGCAAGTATATGTACTTCACTGTGGTGATGGCCGAGGGCAAGGAGATCGACTTTCGGTGCCCGCAGGACCAGGGCTGGAACGCCGAGATCACGCTGCAGATGGTGCAGTACAAGAATCGTCAGGCTATCCTGGCGGTCAAGTCCACACGTCAGAAGCAGCAGCACCTGGTCCAGCAGCAGCCCCCGCAGCCGCAGCTTCAACCCCAACCCCAGCCTCAACCCCAGCCCCAGTCACAGTCTCAGCCGCAGACCCATGCCAAGCCCCAGCCCCAGCCCCAGCCCCAGCAGCTCCACCCGTATCCGCACCCGCACCCGCACCCGCACCCACACCAACTACCGCACTCGCACCAACAGCCGCTCTCGCAGCCGCACGGGCACAGGCTTCTCCGCAGCACCTCCAACTCTGCCTGAAGGGGGCAGCACCCGGGCCAGACAAGGTAAGGTCCCGACAACTCGGGCTACCAAGAGCCTTTCCAAGGAGATCTCGCGGGCTGTTGGGAGGAGTAGGAAGCCTAATTCATGGGTGTGGTGCTTGGAGGGGAAAATGAGAAGTCACTACAAGTTTCTGGAGATGTAGAAAGAAGGGAAGCAAGCCGGAGCTAGGAGAGGCCGGACAGAGAGGGGAAGGATGGAGGAACTGGGTTTAGGCTGGGCAGCCTCGCGGACGTTCTCCCGCGCACCCTGGCCCGCGCGGGTCCGGTGGTGCGCTTCCCAGCGACGCTGCTGGCTCTGTTCGTGTCACCAGAGCCGCTCGAGTGTCGGACACTCGAGGGAGCGACCCCCGTGTCTTTCTGAGCGCGCTTTGTCCGCCGGACTGGCCTAAGAGAGCTGGGTTTTGGAGGATTCTGAGCCAATGACTTAATTTCCTGTCATTTCTTTCCAGGTTTTGAGGACTTGAGGAAGTGGGACGAGCACCTTTCTATTGTCTTCACTTGAATCGAAAACAAAAGTCTCCCCGCCCCGCACCAGATCAAGTAGTTTGGACATCACCCTACTGATAACTTGAGATTCCTCTTAGTTTTCCGCATACTCTTCATCACAATGCAGGAAACGGTTTCAGTCCAGAAGGCTTTATTTATGAACCTTTGAAAGGATCTTCCAGTATGGTGGACCTTCTAGGAGCAATGATGTACTGTAATTTTATTTTAATGTATTTTGATTTATGATTATTTATTAGTTTTTTAAAAAATGCTTGTTTTAAGACATTTCTGAATGTAGGCCATTTTCCAAAAAAGAAACTTTATTTTCAAAAACCTATTCCCTAGTAAATTCTAATCTTGGAAAAGAAAAAAAAAAGTAGAAGGGTGGTGGAGGGGAAAACATTAAGAATTCATTCATTATTCCTAGGGCATTTTCAGAAGGTCTGACACTTTCATTGTTATGCCAGGTGGTTGAAATTAAACTCTGTGATATTACTTCTTTTTTTTGAGATTTTTTTTCTTAGACATATTTTCTGTAGAATAGAAGTTTAAAAAGCTAAATGTTCAGAATTGTATAACTATGAAAATCTAATTGCTTTTCTAAAAGGAAATTCGTAGTAATGATGTCTAATTCCAAATATTTAATACGTAACCCAACTGATGGCAGGATGAACATACCATGAATATATGGTAGGGCTGGTGTAATGCAGGAAAAGCCTTGCTTATAACATCCGTTTGAAGAGACTAATAAGGAGATTTCTATGATTTCTGAGTATGAATGCACTAGGCGTTTCAAAAAACACAGTGGGGGGAAAAGAGAACCATTCAGTTTGTTTGAGAGAACATTTGTGCTCTTATTCACACTAGAGATTACCCTTCTCTAGCTTTGCACACTCTACTTGAACCACATTTTCTGACCCTTTTACTGTATTCTAGAAATATACTCTAGAATCTCATAGTTTAAAATACAGTTTGTAAATATTTTGAAGGACTAGGAGTCATAGCTTTTTTGTATTTGTACTGAAAATAATGTTGATGAGAGAAACCAACTGTTTCGCTTTTTATTGCTCTGTGAGAAATTTGAGGGTTCTATGTTTTCCAGTTAGGTTAACTAAACTCAAAAATTGAAAAAGGAAGGACTGGATAAACACTGGATTTTCAGTGAGAAAACAACCCAGTCTTGTTTTAGCGTCTACTTGTTCAGGAGTCTGAGGGGCGGGGTGGAGGGGGGAGCATGTGCTTTTAAAAGGTGGAACAAACCGTCTTCTGTGTCAAATCAAAAGGATGATCAAAATCCACAAGGGCAGATGCTACTTAAGCTTAAAAAGAGCCATAGTTGATAACAAATCCTCTTGGGGCTGAAAATCACTTCCTATCTGCAAGGCTTTACTGACGATCTCTGTTTTCCATTCTCTTTCCCACAAAGTCTTTGATAGTATTTTTCCAGCATCCAAATGGGAATGGTCAGTATTAGGCTATTGCTAAGTTAGGTAGTACAGAAACAAAAGTAGAATTTAATGCTAGAGATGTCTTTATTCTCCTTCCACCTGGGAAGGAGTTTAGATCTAATTACTTTTTAGTGCAATACTTAAATGACGAAATTTTGAGACCACAACTCTAATCCGCAAAGTTGTGGGGAAAAACAAAAACTCAGGCAAATGGCAAGAAAAACTTAAGGGACTCCCACTTCCAGTGGCTAAGTCACAGCTATGAAAATATGCTGCAAAGGTCAGAAGCATATATATACACACACACATATATGTATATATGATGGGCAGTTCCGACAGCAAAGCTGAGGAGTTCTGAAGTGTGGTTTGGCCTCTCTTGAGACTACTGCTGAGCTTTTTAGATAATGTCTCATTGTATTGTTTTAATATATGCAGATCATATAACCCCTGATTAAACCATAGTTTTTCAAGTTTTTGTGCTATAAAAGTAAAGTCCATACCAAGTATTTTTTTTAAAGATTTTATTTATTTATTTGACAGAGAGAGAGACAGCGAGAGAGGGAACACAAGCAGGGGGAGTGGGAGAGGGGGAAGCAGGCTTCCTGCGGAGCAGGGACCCCCAATGCGGGGCTCAATCCCAGGACCCCGAGATCATGACCGAAGGCAGACCCTTAACAACTGAGCCACCCAGGCGCCCATACCAAATGTTTTTAAAATGAAGATTCACGTGGGCTTTTAAAAGGTATTTGTATGTTGTTAGCTGACATATAGGCTAGGTAGTGTTCAAAAAAATATGCCCAGGCTCCCTCCTGGCTCCTGGAAATTTTTTTCCTGCCCCCACCCCCCCATGGCTGTGGTTGTTATTGTGGTTTACATTGAGTTGACCCTCTTAGTGGCTCTCTAGTCTGAACCCCTCTTAGCATTTACCTGTGAAATCTCAGAAATTAGAAAGGAGAGAAATAAGATGTTTTTTGTTGTTTGACACTTTGAAATGATTATGGCTGAATCATTTTTTTCAGAACAACAACAACAAAAAACAGGCTTACCAAAACTCAACAAAACAAAGTATAAATGCAAATCACTTAATGTGTCAGTGCCCAAATTCTACCATATTCTGTAAGAAATGATACAAACCACCTAAGGTGTTTTGAGGCCTGACAAATCATGGAAAAAGGTAAAAATGATTCTTTCAGTCCAAGAAAAGGAAAAAGGAAAGGACAGGTTCAATAGAAAATGCACCCCTTAAATAAACACAATGTAAAGAGTTGGAAAAGGAATGGACGAAGACATGAAAAGCAATGTCCCCATCTGGAAACTGAACTTTTGTCCTTGAACTTGTGTTGACACCAAGCCTTGGACACAGTGAGCTCAGTCACTATTTGTTGGGACAAATGAATGAAAGAAGAAAAAATATGTAGCTCCCAGTATCCAGGAGGTGGTTTCTCTTGCCTCACACAGTGCTTCCTTCACTGGCTTTCATGTCGTTCCGGAGAACAAGTACCACTGAGCAGGCTAAGCCTCATGACGAAGCTCCTTAGACAGACTCTTAGCAGAAATGCACCTGGATCTGTGTGTGCCCTACAGGGAGTGCTGAGGTCAGAGAGTAAATGGCTATAAAGGGCCCTTTCAAAGTGATCATTTCTGTCATAGAGGAAGCTGGGATTCTCTCATCATGTAGAAATCAGCCCAACTTTATAATTTCACTTCATGTGTTTTTTCCAGTGGAGGTAAAACAAAAACCAAAAAGCAACTCATTGCTTAAAGGAGCTCCCTTCCCATGTAAACACTGCGAGGAAGGCTTGCTTTGACTCTTTCCTGCCCTCATACACCAACACTCGGTTTCTCTTAAGGCCCCTCACTTTAAATCTGACACTACACGAGTTTGTTGCCAGTGTGTGAGTTCAAGCACATTGCATGTTTTCTGTCCCCAGAGAAAGTGACTTGGTTTTCGTTGGGCTCCAGTCATTTGCAGTGTCCTGGGCAGGGGCAGGCTGAAGAGAGGTTCTGAGACCTGAGTGAGACGGGAACAGTCCCATGGAGCTCAAAGCTTTGTAGGTGAAAATGGGCCTCGGAGTATTCCTTCTTCTCTTTTGTAAATGTCAAGCTAATTTGCTTTTGCTTTACCAATAAACTGCCCTCAGCCGCAGCCTGAAATTTAAACTTGGGAATTATAGAGCTTGACATTGAGTATATCAGCCATTCTTTCAAGAGAAATATGCATGTTTACCTAAAGCAACCTAAGATGTATTAATTGTGGAATTCTGTTGAATGGGTTTTAAAGATCTGTTTTCTAAATTCTTGACACAATTCGAAGGGTGACTTTTTGATCTGCAGTGTTGAACAGCCAATCTAGATTTACGGAAGATTGGATGACAAAGGGGTCTGTGACTTTGTTGGCAGGACATTTGCCAAATGGAGGATAGAATCCAACAGGGTTTTCCTGGCAGGGCACGATTGTCCAGTGAAGGCAGCAGAAGGACTCTGGAAGCATCTGCATAAAAGCTGGTGAGACCTACGGCAACCTGCTTTGAAGTGACCTGTCGGTGATCAGTTAGGCATTGGGGAAGGTTTAATAATAGGTGGTCCTTCTGGATCACTGTATTTATTTTGAGAAGAAAGATAAAACTATTGTCCATTACATTCCACTGTCAGTCTTATGCTTAGTTTTAGAATATGCAAATGTCGGCTTCTGAAAACCAAGCATCACCAGGTACCAAATGCTTTAGAAAATGTCACATTTGTGAACTTAATAGTGTGGTCATAATTTGTGTAAATATGTCTCAAATGATTTTGGAGAGATGTGATTTATTTTTCGTATTTTCAAAATGCATTCCATTTCAAATAAAGTATCCATTGTGATGACCAACCTGTGCCCCTTTTGGAGGCCTTGTTCACCTGGCATGTACAATATGTGTTCCAGTGGGAGAAAGGTTCTAAGGGGCTTGGCTGTTATAAAGGCCATGGCCATTCTGAGAAGAAAAGGACCATTTTTGAGGTTGGGAATTTTTTTAAAAGACTTATTTATTTATTTATTTATTTATTTTGGAGGGGGGTGTTTGGGGCGTGGGGCAGAGGGAGAGAGAAAATCTCAAGCAGACCCTGAGCTGATCGCGGAGTCCCATGCGGGGCTTGATCTCACAACCCTAAGATCACAACCTGAGCCAAAATCAAGAGTCAGGTGCTTAACCAACTGAGCCATCCAGGTGCCCCAGCTGGGAATTTTTAATATAGAAATTCACTAAGATCTTTTGGTGAAATAATTAGCTTTCAGATTGCTAATGAATTTGAGTTGAATTTTCCATAGCACCCCAGAGGATGAGAGATGGTCCCTAGTGATTAGCTTGAAGGCAGTTCCCTCTGAGTTCCTGACAGATTGGAGTTCTCAGTCTCTTGAGAACATAAAGCCTCGACTCTGAGAGAATCATTCTTCAAACAGGTTATCTGTAAAGCTTCCTGTTTTGTGTTGAGAGCAGAAGAGAGACTTGATTCTTTAAAGGAAAATAATATAACTTTACTCTTACAATCTCCACTGGCATCTAAAAGACATTACATCTCAAAAGACTTTCAAATGGGGAATTTGAAGGCAATTTTTTTTTATCCTTTAGCATAGTCTTACAGTGATAGCTTTATTACTCTGCTGTTTCTTTGTTTTTTAAAGAAGAAATGAAAAACGAGAAGAAAAGTTACTGCCATTGCAAGGGGATGTCAGGGGTACCATGTGAAAAGGGGTAAAGCCGGGTTGGAAGGACTTCAGAGTCCTAGTGCATAGGTTCAAACGTGGGTTCCATCACTTACCAGATAGGTAGATCTTGCATGTCTTAACCTTTTAGAAACTCAATTTCCTTCTCTGTTAAATTGTTAACAAAAATTCCTACCTTCGGGTTATTGAGAAGATTTATTAGGTTAGCACACATCAAGGTGCTTAGAAGCTCCCTGCATACAGCAGATAAACTGGCTTGGGAATCATTATAGCCATATGAATGTATAATATATGACATTGTTAAAGCTATGAATTATATTTTCTGAGAACTCAGCACTTCTTTTAAAGGGTAAGACCAGTTTGATGGCAACATCCTTGTATTTAACTTTGAAAAAGAAAAACAATCATTATTCATAGTGCTCCTGTTTTCCTTTGCTTATTACTTTCCAATTCTGGTCCACATGCTTATATATTTTAAGCGAGTTACAATTAAACAATAAACATATTAATAAACAATAAAAATACTCTTACATGTATCTGTAGAGGCAATCACCCAGATTGCCACTTCAGGGCAGAGAGGACATTTGGTCCCCAGGTAGGGGAATGTTGGTGGCTGTTGTGCTCTCAGAGAGCCCTTTCCCTGGAATTGTCCTCAGCCTTGTCTCAGGGAGAGCCACCTTGCTCTAGGATGCGCTCCTCCTTGGGGATAGCCCACGTCTGGTGATTGGTCTGTGGAGAGAGGAGAGCTGTTGTATCCATCAGGACAGGTGTAAGGGGCATCCAGAGCTCCCCACAGAATTGTTGAGGCCTGTCCCAACAGTGAATTTGCACTGCAGTTTAGTTCCCCCTCTGGCCAATCCTGTTTCCCTTGTTTCCTCACAGGTAAGGTTCCCAGGAACCTTGACCCTCCTCCCCACTTCCCACCCAAACCTCTTGCAATCAAATCTGAGAGTCTCAGAACCTATTTCTCAAGTAATCCTATGACTATGTCTGTGAATGAACACCTATATAGAAAGAATGTATAAATATACATATTTATACATCTGTATGTACACACATACAATATTTATAAATATTTATTTCTACCACTATGTTTCTGTAGGAAGGTTGGTGATATTGGACACAGTATATAGTATAATGGTTAAGCCTATGCTTTAGAGTAGAAGCTCTCAACCTGGAGCAATTTTGTTCCCCAGGAGACATTTGACAATGTTTGGAGACACTTTTGGTTTTCACAACTGGTGGTAGAGGTCAGGGATCAATATCCTACAATGCTCAGGACAGACAGATCTTCACAACAAAGAATTATTTAGTCCAAAATGTTAATAGTGCCAAAGTTGAGAAACCATGCTTTAGAGCCAGATAATCTCGTTCTTGTTCCCTGAGTTCCCTTGGGAAAGTGATGTATTTTAACTTCAGTTTTCATGTGTAAAATGCAGACAATACTAGTGCCTGTGTCATGGAGTTGTGAAACCAAAAGTAGGTAGTTTACATAAAGGGCTGTCACTGTTCCTGTCACAAAGTACCCATTCAATACATGGTAGCTATCATCCTAATTATTACTATTTAAAGTCATATGGCAACATCATATCCCATTGTTTTGATATATTATTTCATTGATTTTCCTATTGTCATCCAGTGAGTTTCTGTTTTTATGCTATTGTCAATGCTGCTTCAATAAATATACTCACGTATTCCTCATATTGAGAAGAGCAGGGACTTGGATTCTAGTTCTGACTCTGCTTAGTCTTGTGACATTAGGCAGCTCATTTAATCTCTCTGAGCCTTAAGTCTCCTCATTTGTAAGCGGGAATAGTAGCCCGGCTCTTGAGGCGATACTATGGACACACTATGAAGTGGCAATGAAATCTCCATGAGTTTAAGTCCCAGAGCTACCACTTAACTACTTTACACTCACAACAAAGCACTATGGGAATGAAAACATTGTTACTATCTGGGTACTATTTTAAGAGGGATTAGATATTATATCTATATATCTATTATACCTAGAGATATCGTATGTATATATAATACACATATGTGTATTCCAATCCAAACAATCTGGATTTAAGAAGTAGAAGATTATTGCAACTAAAAAAAAATAACATCAAGTAATTCTGGCCTTTTTTTAAAATAGAATTTAAGCCAAATTTATATTTATATTAAAGTGGAAAGAATCATGTGAACATAATATTACAACTGTCCAGAATTACCAACAGAGGAAAAGCTGAGGCATGAACTCACTGGCCATCTGAAGCTATTGAACAAGGCGTTCTTACTTGCTTTGCTTCTTTTTCAAAGACCTCGTTGGAAACTCTCACCATCCAGAAAGGCAAGTAAATATCATGGTGTGAGAGTTCTAGAGCCCCGGCCTTGATTGCCTACAGAGTGAGTCCGGTTATCAAAGATGGCACAGGTGGGGGCCAGAGGACTTTGGAGATTTAGACAACGATGTGGGTGGAATGCAGCTGTAGGCAGGTCTCCTTGGTCTGAGGGTTGTTTGGCATCTGACTTTAATTTGAAGAGATTGTTAGCACCTGAGGACAGAGCTGTCCAGGTTGTTACCTGATAGGTCACAATTAACTGCTCTGAGGTAGGGTAGATGTGGGCATGGCTACTTCCCTGCCCGGGCATTCACCTGAAGCATCTGATGTTTTGTTAGACTCCGGAAATGAAGACTTGAAAAAATCGTCCATGTGGTTATGTTGCCTATACTCAAACCCTGCCAGAGTCATTTATAATGGAGTGAGCAAACACGAACTGCCGTCCTGTAGGACCAGACATCCTGATGAATGAGTATTCGACTGTTGTGCAGAAAGAAGCAGGAAATGACTCTTGAGGAGTCTCAACGTTTTAATTATGTCATTGTCCTCCGCTGGCTCTCTCCCGATGCTGATAGTTCACACAGGTCAGTTATTTTGCAATTATTTTGAACTCTGCTGGAGCAAATTCTACCAAGTAGTGCAGCTAACCCCATCAGGGCTGACTCATCACCTCAAAAGCGCAGAGCAGCTTTGTGACTCATCACAGTCAAAGAAGCCAAACTTGTAATAATTTTATTCCTTTCTGGTTTTTCGCTGTTGTAGAAATGCCCATTTCTACAAAACTTGGCTGCAGTTTGTAAACACACACTTTAATGATCCTTCTAAGTAACTCCCAATACATGTACGTGTGTGTGTGTGTGTGGGTGGGTGGGTGGGTGGGTCTTCACTTTTCCTGCTAGTAACTTTCATGGCTAATGAAGGCGGGTTGGTCAGTTTTTTGTTGCAGAACGTGACATCTGAAGGGTTTGAAACAGCACTGGGCAGAGCTGGCTCCCTCAGAACGTTAAGCATTCTGCTTTGAGGGTCAGCCCCACCTTGCCTAAACTCCTGTTACAAAGCAGTGGTTTGTGGTGGTGCCAGGGCCCTTTGCAATTTCCTGTTGTTTTGTTTCAACACCACCACAGGAGGGAATGGCTAGATCTCAGTGGGAGGATAATTCAATAACTTTATCCTTAGTCCCTGACAACAAAGGAGACTCTTTTTTTTAAAGATTTTATTTATTTATTTGAGAGAGAGAATGAGAGACAGAGAGCATGAGAGGGAGGAGTGTCAGAGGGAGAAGCAGACTCCCCGCTGAGCAGAGAGCCTGATGCGGGACTCGATCCTAGGACTCCAGGATCATGACCTGAGCCGAAGGCAGTCGCTTAACCAACTGAGCCACCCAGGCGCCCAACAAAGGAGACTCTTAAGGTAGATGTCAGTCTATGAGTTGTGTTTGCAGGTGTGGGGGTGAATCTGATCCTTCCACAATGCACAGGCCCACTATTCAATAATTGTAATTATTGCCAGAAGTTCTAATTAAGTCCCAATGCCTGTAAAAAGTGCCAGGTAGCTACTGGAAGACCTGAGCTGCATGACTTTCTCAACAGCTAGTGGACCCTTCTTTGTATTTGCCTTCTATAAAATGGTAGTCAATAATACCTCTCTTCTTCTTGCATAAATCGTGAGTTTGAGACCAAAGCTGAAAATGGAATTTTAGGAGTTTAGACAAAGTCTCCTTCATCCTTCCCCTTTTTGCAGAGGAAGAAAATGAAGCTGGGGTGGGGGAGGCAATGACCTGCCTATGGGCACACAGCCAGTTGAAGCTGATGACCAGATTAGAACCTGAATCCAGCTTTCCTGATTCTTAATTGATGCTTTTCCCACTGTGCCACCATTTTGTGAGGTATGGAAGATAATTTACCTCAATTCAAGATGTTGTTGTTCTTGCAGATAACCACTTGAAGAATTCAGACATCACAGCTTTCCCCCCATAAGTATACATTTTCATTTAAATTATAGAAACCATCTTAAGGAGTTTATAGATATTGAAAATAAACCATTTATTTTAATTAAATTCCAATTCCACAAGTTTAGAAAGTGAGTTATGTCTTAGACCCTTCAAATATAATCCGTGTGTGTGGGTTAACAGAAACGTTAAGCAAGAGGAAAATTCATGAAAGAAAGCAGATATATATTTTGCAAAGGACATATTTTATAATATGGTGGTTGGGATATATATATATTTAATTTATTGAAAATCATTTATTTAGAAATTGGATTAAAAAGATGTGGGAATTTGTTTTATCATATGACTTCCAAAATATTCACAGAATGTTTCCAGTGTTACTAGTCACCCTTGAGGTCTTGAAATTATCTCTGAAGCTGAGAATTTTGAAGTGATTTGAATGTTTATATAGTTACTTGAGGAGGAAGCTGACTGGCTTTTCTAGCCTCTCTGTGTAGGTGTCAGGAGAACTGCTCCCTGAAAAAAGTTTGTGGAAGGACATGGGCTTCCATGAAATCCTAGTAGGTGGGATGGTAAAACTTGTTGCTGCCCTTTTAGGAAACTAGGTGAATGTAACCCACACGGCCACAAATTCAATCATAAATAATAGTTTATGACCTACCTAGGACATTAAATGCCCAAACTGGACAACCTGGAGATTTCATGAGAGGAGAGGGGAGAAAGAAGAGGGATCTTGAATGAGTACATGTGCTCCAGCATCCAGTGAACAGGTTTTTGATTCAAAATTATGTATGCGCTCCAGGTGACGCCATTATTTCCTCTTACATAAAATGACCTTTTACGGGGCTTCATTCATAGCACTTGGCTCCCTCCCGGAGTCACAGTGCTTGTCATAAGGCAGCGGGCTGCCTGCTTGTCCTTCTGCAGTGATGACTGGACGGGCTTGATAGCAAGGACGCTGACAGCCTTTCTCTGATGGCAGATTGTCAGCATTCTTGACCCGGGCACTTCAAGAGCCTGGGAAAACACTTTGATTTCAATGTGACTTTAAAAAACAAGATCCAGTTGAACCGAGTGACTGTGTAACATAGGTCCACAGAGCAGTTTTTGTAGGATTAGCTGGCCCTCGGGGCCCCTAAACAAATTCATGACGGTGTCGGTGTCATAATCAGGGGATCCTCTTATTTGTATGCATTTAACTTGACATAGAAAATCAATATTCTTACTTCAAAGTTATTGCATTGAGATTAACATGCGGAGCAGGGACAAGAGACAAAGAATGTGTGCGAATTAGAAATATGGGACGAGTCGGGTGTGAAACAGAAGGGTGTGTGAGTTGTTAAGGGTGGACGCAGGCAGGCCCGGGGAGTGAAGAGCTCTTGCAAGAGAATGGAGGGCCAACGAATATATTTTTTGAAAGACTTCCTCAATTCATACTTTCCTTAAGTACCAAAGAATATTTCCCTTTTTCTTAGGATGTAAAGTTCCTATGGACCTTTAAGTGTTTGATTTGTTTCTAACAAGGGATTATGAACATCATTTTTTAAAAACTTTTTCAAAAGAAGTCTTATTTATTTAGTTTTGAGAGAGAGAGAGAGAGGGAGCCCAAGCAGGGGGAGTGCGAGAGGGAGAAGCAGGCTTCCCGCGGAGCCAGGACCCTGGGATCATGACGTGAGCCGAAGGCAGACGCTTAACCGACTGAGCCACCCAACCGCCCTGAACATCATTTAAAAAAAAAAATAGAGATTATTTTGGAGGAAAAGAGAAATGAAGAATTAAGATTTCTTCTCTCTTTTGAAAACTGTTTCTCCTCTAAATGAGAAGAAAAGGGAAGTAAATGCAGAATAAAGGGGAACTTCTGTGAGTTTTCTATAGGCTCAAATCTTTTAAGAAACAGTTTCTGTAATTAGGCTTGAGTTTGAAAAGCTGACATTAGACTAGACTGCAGGAAGGGGTGAAGGCAGTCCTGTCTCTCCCACTGATACCAGCTGTTGATTCAGACAAGGTACAGAAAGTGCTTCACCCAGTGCCAAGTTCATAGTAAGTGCTCAACAAGGAATAGCAACAATAGTAACAATGAGACTGTTGAATGTGGGCAGATCTTTTTGGGGTCTGGCGGGCAGACTTGCCATGATTTTTTGCACGCTTTTTTTTTTTTTTTGTAAATAAAGATAATGTTAACAGCACACCTTAACAAAACTGGTTGCTAATTCACATATAAATAAGACACCTGTTTTAAAACAAGAATTAGGGAATACAGACACCTATATAAAAATTGGAACTGTTTCTCCAGTGTTGTTAGCAATGATTGATAAAACTGATTCTACTCAGCCAATTTAGCTCAAAAACAAGCTTAAACTTATTTTTTCTGTAAGTAGGAGATGCCTTTGAGAAAATTTATGTGCAGGGCATAGCAGCAGGCCTACAGGCAATACAAATAGAAGTATATTATAAGTTTTGCTCTCAGGAAATTTGCATCTGAAGCCCTGGGGAAGATAAGACATGATACTATTGGTGGTCTAATACTAATCATAGTTAATAGAGTATTAGTAATAGTAGCAACAGCAACTAACATTTATTGGGTAATTACTAAGTGCCAGGCCCTACACTACATGTTTTATAGGAATTATTTTATTTGCTTAGTATAGAGAGATCTTTCATGTAGGTACTTCAATCGGCATTAGATTTGATGGTATTTAACAAGTAGCTCCAAATAAGCATATTAAGATAGAGATTTTCTTCTCCTTTATATAAAAGAAGTCTGGAGGTGGGCCATTTAGGGCTGGTACAGTGACTTCTTGGTCATCATGGAACCAGCTCCTTTTATCTTTCTCTTCTACCGCCCAGTTGGTACTGGGCTTATATCCTCATGATCCAAGATGTTTGCTGAAGTTCCAGACACATTATCTGAGTCCTGGACAAGAAGAAAGAGAAATTGGGAGCAGATCAAAAGGAACACTTTCCAGATAAGTATTTCTTTTTTAGAGAAATTTTGCTATCCCCATAGGATGACTTTCACTTACATCTTATTTTCCACCCAAAGTTGCAAGGAAGGCCAGAAATTTATCCCTTCAGCAAGGCATGTTGCCATCCCCTACTAAAATCAGCGTTCTGTCAGCAAAGAAGGGGGCAAGAATGATTTTGGGGAAGAGAACTAGCAATCTCAGCCATGGTTCTTATCACCCTCCAGTTAGTAGTTGAGAAATTGAGGATTGGGAATTGAAGACACTTGCCAGCAAACAGTGGGACCAGGATTGTCATTCAAGCATCTAACTCTATTGCCTTTGTGTTTAACCCCTATGCAAGCCATGTCCATGTATTGGGGTGAAAAAACAAGGCAGACCTCTCCCAAGCACGGGGGGGATGCTTAAAAACATCAACGTACAGTCTTTTATGTATTGTCATAATTCTTCCTAAGGTCTTACATGTTCCTTTCAAATATGGTAGTGTTGTAATGATGTTCAATTGGTTCCTTTTTTTTTTAAGATTTTTATTTATTTATTTGTCAGAGAGAGAGAGAGACAGAGACAGAGCACAAACAGGGGGAGCAGAGGCAGAGGGAGATGCCGACTCCCGCGGAGCAGGGACCCCAATGCGGGACTTGATCCCAGGACCCTGGGATCATGACCTGAGCCAAAGGCAGACACACTCAACTGACTGAGCCATCCAGATGTCCCTAAAGTGGTTCTTTTTTACATTTGAACAATTTAACTAGAAAGATTTTTAAAACAGAAAGATGAGGTCACTTTCATGCCTTTATGTCAGAGTCCTATTGACATAGGAGAGATATAAGACAGATCTAAGGTTTCAGAGGAACCTGGGGCAACTGAAGGTGGATCTCCATCAGTGCTGCTTGGGGATTTTACGGCAGCCAGCCCTTTTAGAGATCTCACGTCCACCCACATTTGAAGGTTCCATGACAAGATCCTAATTAGGGAAACAGGAAAAGAAATGAATGATTTTCATTCATGCTCAACAAGAGGTGCACACTTAGTGTTTATTATATTTTGAGAGCTTATTCTTTAGGGAGTTCCTTCAAGGGTCAGAAGGGTAGTGCAAAGACTCTTGGAGTCTAGACTTGGCTTTGCTGCTAATGAGCTGTGTGATCCTAAGCAAATAACTTTGCCTAAAGATATGTCTTCGATTGCTCCCTTTCAATGATAATATTTTACAATTATTAGTTATTTGTAAACTCAACTGCCTTTCTTTGCAAAGAGTAGAAGCTTTGAATTTGGAGGACCTGGGTTCTACTCCTAGCTCTGCTTTTCCTAAGCTATGTGACTTTGCACGAATCACCTCACATGCTTGAATTTCAGTTTCCTTACCTGTAAAATGGGAATAATGAAACCTGTTCCATAGAGCTATTGTGAAGATGAAAATAAATAATATTTGTGAAAGTGCTTTGCATAGTAGTACATGATCAGTAAATGCAATCAATGTATGTTATTAACCCAACGTAACAGTTCTTTTTTAGCACTTAAAGCATTGTATCTATTTTATACCCAATTAAGAGAGAGAGAGAGATTGATGTTATGTCATCTCTGTCTGCATTGGGAGAGACAGTAAAGGAAGGGATTTCTAGCTTATACCCATAGGTCAATATATGGTCTCTTCTGTTCATCTGGTTAGGTTTAGATACAACACCGAAGACCTTTCCCCTGCTGGGAAGTCTGTGTCTATTCAGGCAAAACATCTAGGAAGAGCTTGTCTCCGGTGTATGCTAAAGAGCATCCCCATCTCATGACCTCTTTATTTCAATCCACTGGAGCCACAGACATTGAAATCTCTATCAGCTTACAATCTCTATCAGCTGTCTTTATTCTGTACTTTGCCCTCATCCTTCCTTTAGGAAAAAGAAGGATCTACAACAAGACATGCTTACTTGGCAGGGTTTTGTTTTTGTTGTTGTTTCAACAGCCCAATATGCCTTCAACCCAACCTCCTTGAACTCCTATCCAATGAAAACCCAGCTGTACAATGAGAACTGCTGATCAGAATGATGAAAGACATTAGTGACCCAAGTGCCCGATTATTCCCTAGAGCTGGAATAAATGCTAACATGATCTAGAATTATTTTCTACATGATGGCCTGAAATGAAAATGGGTACTTCCTAAAGACTTGATTTAGGCAGAAAATATATTGAGCTGAATCCTCTATTACCTGAACATTCTGGTGAGCAGTGTTTACCTTCAATCATGTAACCAGAGACAATAATGATTGAGGAAACACTAAAGATGTAATTATAGTAGTTACTATTTTGTTCCAGCATTTGCTTTATGACATGTCCTTTATCTTAACAGTGCTACTAGGTAGGTAGTGTTATCTTCCTTTTTCTGATAAGAAAATAGAAACTTACAGAAGTTAAATAAGTTCCCAAGATCGGAAGGCAATGACACAGATCTGGGACACTCCAGAGGCCCTGTTCCTTCCACAATGGGAGGCCAACTTCCAGCCCTTCAGACTTAGCGGGAATGGGGGAGCCCAAGCACAGCTGGGCTCATCTTTTCCTGGGGAGAGAGGGCCTTGGCAGAGGGCAGCTGTGAGGCCAGGATGACTTTCCAGAGAAGAGTGTGGTGCCAGAGGCCATCACGCAGCCTGCAGATTCTCTTCCCAGACCACCCTGCTAAGCGGTCTGTGAACTTTGAAGTTATCATTTTAGTTACGGAATGATGGGGTTGTGGATCAAGGGGAAAAAACATAATGACTAGTTTCATTTAGCATTTATTTAAAAAAAAATACACACATGCCTTTATAGGGAATGGAATGGAAGTCTTATCTCTCAACTGCAACAACAGGATGACTTCCTGCGGAATTAATGGGAACATCTTGTCATCCCAGAGACCTGCCCACCTTGCCAAGACTGAACCCTTGGCCTTATCCAAGGAAGACACATAAATCACAGTGAATGGGAAGGCTGGGTGGCAGACTGTGGGGTGTGGGCACTTGCACAGAACACGAGTGGAAAGGAGCTAAAATCTAGACAGGGGGTTGGGGGCTCAAGACCTGGCCCACTCACCATGCTGCCTTGTTCTCACCAACCCTTGATTTTATTTGATTTTTTGGTAATTTATCAAATTTGGCTCCTTGTGTCTCATTTGCCTTTAGAGTCTCTGCAGAGCCCGAGAGCAGACCTGCCTCCCTCAGTCTGCAGAACAAAGGCTCAGGAAAAGCTGTGGAATCCAGGTTTGCTCTTCAGGAGTGAGAGGCACCTCTTTGTCATAACGGGGACCCCTCTATCTCCCACTGGGAGGAAGTGTGAATGTGTAGAAGACATTTTCCTAGGATGACTAGTTTCCTAAGGAATGTGGAAGTTACAGAGAGGGCAGACATGTAAACAGTAAGACAGACTTCGCTAGGAAGCAGAAAGGGGAAAGGTTTTGAGTGCAGATGCAAATTCTAGCCCTTACAAAGAGAAAATTAAGGGTGAATAGCCTGGAAGCCTAAGTAGGCTCTCACATTTTTACCTGATTCCATCCGTGATTCCTTCTACAGCAGGTGATGATGTTGCCCAGCAGTGAGCTTTTTCCAAGAGTTGCGTTTCTGTACTCCCCACTCCACCCCCACCTTGGTCTGCCTGCAGCCTCATCCCTCCAAGGCCCCTGCACTTGACATCTGGGCAGTCTGCCTACTCTGTGGATGGGGACCTTCCCTTTTGACTCCTGCCCACAGTCTGTGCCTCCACCGCCCACTCTTTTCCACATGATCTGCTCTCACTGCACATCTGACCTCTTAACATGAGGGTGCTCACAGTACTTTCTAGAAGGAGGCTTCTCTCATGGAGTGCATGGCCCTGAGAGGGTTAGGATCCCAGGAAAGGAGCAGCTCCAGTTTCCCTGGTGGTTAGCATGTGCAGTCAAAGTATATGATAGCACATCACCAGTGAAGGAAAGGAGCTGGAGATGGAAATGGGGTTCAGTGGAGGATCAGGATCACAGATGGCAGAGAAAAGAATGAAGCCTTGTGGGAACCCACAGATGGGAGTAAGCACGCATGGCACAAAGGGGAAAGGAGCTGAGCCAGTCTCCATTAGTACTATGGTCTTGTTAAGAAATCCTAATGTCCCCAGACCCCCTGATCGTGGAGATACATGCGTGCGCAATGCTGACGGTGGTATTTGGTTGGACCCCAACCCGCTCACCTTTGCCTCCTCCTCTTTTTCCCTAGAAGGTTGGGACAAGATGACTCTGCTGGATGCTTGGTGTTGACCGTTCAGTCAAAGCTATTATCAGCGTGACACGTCCTCTGTCACAACTGTCTTGGGTTTGTCCCTCCAGTGACCACAGGGCCTCTTGAGATCTTGGAGTTGAGTCTGGCTCTTTCAATTTATACCATCACCACTGAGGAACTTTGTGGTTCAGAATGATGGTTCCCTGGCCTGGGCCATATTCATTTGTGACCCCAGCATGTGTGATACTGAAAAGTGTCCATCAGCAGAGATTCCCCACACAGGACCTGCCCTTAGCTGCCTTCCTCCTGGGTGGCCCCCAGTCATCAGTTCATCTTTCTTACCTCCCCACTGCTGTTCCAGAAAATCAAGGCAGCATTTGCTCAGGGGTGTTAATCCCAGTCTACCAGGTGTCTACTGTCAAGACCGAAGTCCCTTTGCTGTTTTTTTCTGGGAGGCTTAGGGCTTCCTCACACAGATAGAAGACTCCTGATAGCCTATTTCATTTCACAGTTTCCCAAAATAAGCATGTAAATTAGTACCCTACAGTGACATATAATTTAAAAAGTAGCAAAATCATTCTTTATGGATAGACTTGTAGAGACCAGTCCAGACTTGTGTTTTTAGGCAAAAACAGAGACTATTTCAATGAGGTCTTATTAGGCCCTGAGCTATTTTTGAGGTTGAGTGCTGGGAATCCTTTTGAGTAATACAAGGCAGAATCCCTCTGGGCATATTGGACCACCCCCAGAGATACAAAGTGGATTGCAGAGGCATTCCAAAGAGAGGCTGGGAAAAACCTGACAGGAAGTATTCCCAGAACACTCTACTCCCCAAGTCCCTTTTGGCTAATGACTAGGGCATAACTGTAAACACAGCAGAAGGGCTTCAAAGAAGAGCGATTTGTATATGTGAACATCAGCTACTCAGCAAACAGAAAAAATGCCCTCCTGGCTTTTGCCAAACTCATAGCACCCCATATGCCAGGGCATTCTGACTTTAATCAAGGAAACATGCATGTCTATTACCCACAGCCATGTCTAAGCCCCACATACAGCCCTCCAAACATGCCGCCTGCCCCGCCCCACGGGCTCCATCTTTCAGCCAGATTTTCCTGGCATTGGGAAGAAGAGTGATGGCTGAGACATGAGAAAACGGGAAGAGGAGACCAAGATGGTCATGTTACTGGATCTCATTTGATGTCCACACAGGGTGGGTTTCTGGTGGTCATGGCCTTGACACGCATGACCTTGCTGATCACCCAGTTAATACTGCTCAGCAGCGCCTGGCCTCACAGAACAAGACATATGTGCGCTTGGGAATTAGATAAGCCAAGAGCCAAAACTCAACTCTATCACTCATAGACTTGATAGCTTACCGGACCTGTTTTCTCATCTGTACAATAGGACCGATAATTCCTCATCCAAGGATAGGCTTCATTTTGACATTATAAATAAATATATTTTAGGGCTTGACATACAGGAGATAAATACTGCTAATTGTTATTACCCTTCGAGTACTTCCACAAGTATTATAAAGTAGTGACTGGTCAGTGAGTGCTTACCATATGCTGGGGATTGGATTAAATATTGTAAATACACCCATTTTGTGATCACCCTTCTATTATAAAACTTGTTTTTTTCAAACCATGATTCTTAATACAGTGGAGTACTGCTATATGTCAGTCTAGTTAAATAAGAATCTCAGCCAGAAAAGGGAGGTTTGAATAGACTGACATTTCTGTTTGGCATTTGTTTACTTGAAATTCACTCATATTTCACAAGTGATCTCCATTTGTGTCAAGAAAAGATATCATATTTCAGCAAGTGTTAATCCTGACTGTTTCTAAACTTCTACATGATGTTAAGAATTGGGACAGTTGGGTCTATGAGGCTAGATTAAAAACCTAGAGGTAAAAGGATAAACAAACAAACAAAAACCACCCCAACCCCCCCAAAAAAACCCTCTACTTTTAGGTAAACAATTGATTGAAACCTAAGTATTAGGTATCAACTGTTTCAATTATTTTACTGACATAATCTTCCTCGACTCTGCTTCTATATAGATACAACTCTTTTATGCCACCTTACACTTCACCAAAATTTCTGGGCTCTTTAATAAGCGGACAGGAAACATTTGCTGTTCTGGACCATGTCCGTAAAGAGTCTAAAATCATTAGCTTGCGATATATCATGTGCCAACACATTTTGTTTGGTAGGAGTCAATAGCTTTGATGATTCTCACGCCAAGTGCCCCACTCTAATTGAGAAGTGCAAGGGCGCCCAGTGAAATAAAAATCTCCAGATGGGGTATGGGTAACCAGCATGAGGGGCTGTGTCTGTGTAGAGCAAACTCACAGCTCCATCCCTGCTTTCCTGCAGGTGTTTGGGAAAGACTGTTTGCCCTGTGCCTTTCCTGTGATAGAAAGATTTGTTTTTAAGTCATTCAATCTCTCTAGCAGGTCGAGGTGATCTACTTTTCCTGGGATATGCATTGAGGGTTTAATACATTTTCCTCTGACATACAGTTATTGGATGAGCGCTATAAACAATGGGGTGGGAAAAATGAAGGAAGCAGTCATGGATCCATTCGTGGTGACAGACTATGGTAAGATGCGTCCTGTCTCATACCTCTTTTGATTCCCACAATAAACTGCACATTAGTTATTGTTATCTGAACTTTACTATGAGGAAACAGAGAGGTCAAGAAACTTGCCCAAAACACTTAGCAGCACCATCAGAATTCAAACCAGCGTCTTTCCAATATTCACTCTGGTATCCCAGACGAATGGCACATTCAGAATAACTGGGATATCGGTAGTAAGAACATTGACTTTGTTGTTAGAGTTCATGGATTCCAGTCCCAGCTCCTCCATTGTGGGATCCTGGGCAATTTCATGCCTCTATAACTCAGTTTCTCATCTAGACAAAAGGGAAAACAAGAATAATAATAGTAATAGTAGTAATACTTACCTCAAAGATTTGCTGGGAGGATTAAAAGACGAGGTGCACATAAAGCCTTAGCCCCCAGGGAAAACTTAAAACGTACCACCACCTGTTACTCGTGCCCTTTTTATTGATGAAGGACATCATTAGGTTTATTGAGAAGGATACCACAACAGTGTTTTTTCACAGCCTCTTGTTAGAGACTTCATTACCAGAGGTAGGCTAAGAGAGATGGTAACAGTATTTAATTTAGGATGACAGAAGTAAGGGTTCACAAGACTTTCAGTACTCACTGGAGGGAACTTAAGTGCAGTGAAAACACAAAATGTGTGCCTGGGAGTCTTGAGCAGCAGTTGGGTTGGACTGATGTGAGGCCCAGGGGGATGGAGGAAGGAGCCCTGCTCTGCTTCCAGCAGCAAAGGGAGCTCTGGGAGGATTCCTATGCTGCTGCCTCTGAAAGACTTATTGACAAGGACTAGTGGCTTTTGTCACCACTTACCCCAAACTGTGGTCCCTTGTAGCTATTTCTTCTTTTTTTTTAACTCTTTTTTAAAAAAAGATTTTATTTGTTTGTCAGAGACAGGGACAGAGACAGAGAGAGCACAAGCAGGGGGAGCAGCAGGCAGAGGGAGAGGGAGAAGCAGGCTCCCCTCTGAGCAAGGAGCCTGATGCGGGGCTCGATCGCAAGACCCGGGGATCATGACCCAAGCCAAAAGGCAGACGCTCCACCAACTGAGCCACCCAGGCGTCCACCTTGTAGCTATTTCTGAGCCAATCCTTGGGAAACGGTGTGAATGGTGGTGGCGATGGGGTGTGTGTGTGTGCATGTGGTGTTGTGTATATTTAAACACATATGTTTGTGTATGTATGCATGTATGTTTGAGAATACTCGAGAAACAAGAAACCACCGTTATATGATTCTAGTCTATCATCTCTCCCCCCATTCATTCAACACATATTAAAAAATATTGAATAAGGATTATTCAATATTTCATTATTTCATTTACTCAACAGATATTTATTGACTATTTCCTACTTGCCAGGAACTTTGATAAAGTCTGTGTTAAAAACCTGAGTAAGATACAATTCTCTGCTCCAAATGAGCTGCTGGATAGATAGATAGATAGATAGACAAATGTACGATGTATGTATATATGTATGTGTGTGTGTGTATGTGTGTGTGTGTGTGTGTGTATGTGTGTATGTTACTGGAGGAGTCTGCAGAGGTTTTTCAGATAATTAGTTCTCTACCTGTCAGGAGAGAACGTGAAATTCAGTTAATAGCAAACCATGGATTTTGCCCCCAAATTAGACATAGACAAACACCTTATAAAATACAAATGCTGTTGAAGTAATGGGTTGAAACGCATTCAGGTTACTGTGTATAACAGATTACTGTGTATGTAATCAGTGTGCCTGAAAATGACTGACATGAATCCATCTGATTTAAATATAGGACAGGGGGTGTGGATATGGGTGGACAGTGATAGGTGTTGAAGAGGCCAGAGTGGAAGACAAACCTCCTACTTGGCCTTGTATGGTGTCAGTTCATCCTTGGAAGGGCAGCTCCTGGGGGACACTTTACTCCTGCCTGTCTCTATAAATATCCTTTTGTGGTGGTGGCACCAATTTCCTTCAAATAAAAAAAAAACATGCTATTTGGGGCGCCCGGGTGGCTCAGTCGTTAAGCGTCTGCCTTCGGCTCAGGTCATGATCCCAGGGTCCTGGGATCGAGCCCTGCATCAGGCTCCCTGCTTGGCGGGAAGACTGCTTCTCCCTCTCCCATTCCCCCTGCTTGTGTTCCCTCTCTCGCTGTCTCTCTGTCAAATAAATAAATAAAATCTTTAAAAACAAAACAAAACAAAACCCATGCAATTTGCTATAAGGCAGTTTTTAAGGATTTGTTAATCAACCCATCACTCTATTAATCTGTTGCCCGAGGAGCGCTCCTGTCTCAGTTACAACCATTCCCTGAGGAGAAAGCGACTAAGAATCCTTGGAACCTCTCAGACAGTGTAACATGTGTGGGATTTGCCCAGGTTGGTGAAATTCAAGCTTGTTATTTATTTTACTGAAAAGCAGTACTAAGTCTAATGAAAGATGAAGAGGTAGATTAACCCACCAAATAATTAGCTCTGACAATAAGGTGTAAATAAAGTCTTCCCTCCAGCCTCTTGGGTTCTCAGGAAGACTCCAAGCTGACTTCCGGACTCTCTGGGGGAGAGGGTGAATGGACAGCCTCCGGAAGGCCTTCGGTGCCAAGCATAGAAGCCCCACCTTCCTGGCGGTCTGTCCTCAGACATACTCTGGTATCTCAGTCTCGGTTTCTCATCTGCAAAACGAGGATGCTAAGACCCATCTCATAGAGTTAGATGTTGAAAGAACCAAATGGGATCTTACCCACAGTTATGTGATCTTGGGCAAGTTATTTAAATACTTTATGCCTCAGTTTAACCATCTGTGAACTGTGGATAATGTGGATAATAGGAGTATCCACCTAATGGAGTGAATTAATGGAGAGAATTAAGATTAGTTAATATACACAATATACATGAAGTGCTCAGAGCAGTTATTGGCACATAATCAGCATGATGATGATGATCATCATCATCATCATCATTATCATGTAAAGCATTTGATGGTCCTCAATAAGTGGTAGTTCTTATTTTATTATTTTTTTCTTTAATCCCAGGCATGTCATTTTGTTAGAGCCCTGCTTTCATCATGCAGCTTTCTAACTAGATTACCTAGGATTATTATTTTAAACTGTGATAACAAAAAGACCTAAAAGTATCAGCACAATGAATATTTTTTCCTGAAATGGTCCAGGATGCATCAAGATTGGAGGTAGGGCTCTGCTTCCCAAAGCCACTGGGGGATCCGTGTTCCTCCCTACCAGACTCTCCATACATTTGCTTCAGATTCAGATTCAACTAATGCTGATGGGCCTGTTAGATGCCAGACACTTACAATCACATTTACAACAACCCTGTGAGGTGAGCATTATTATGTCAATTTTATGGATGAGCAGTCTGAACTCAGAGAGGTGAAATCATTTGCTTACAGTCAGAATCTGCCCACTACTCTTCTCTTTCTTCCAATCCCATGGCATTTAGAGTCTCTACCAAATCAGTTAATATTCAATCCTCCCTTTTATAAGAATGCTTCTTGCTTCCCCAATAAAAGTGGAGCTAAAGTGGAGCTAAAGCTTCTAGGTCAAGCATGGTTACTCTCTGTTTTTCAGATCCCTGGAATGTTCTTACACAGGCTGGTTAAAGTCAGGATTACTTGAACTTGAATGTAACAAAAGTCTCACTGATGAATTTACTAATGGATCTTTATAACTTAGGTGTTAGCCTTCATTCAGGCCAAACCCAAGACCGTTCAGACTCGAAGTTACCTACATACTTCTTTCTTTTTCTTCCTCGTAGTGCATGTTGAAAGAAACACTGTCTCCTGAGTACATATACATATGCTTTGCCCCAAGTTTCCCACCCCCACTCCCCCAGTCCCCCCATTACATGGTACATTAGTTTTGCTCTTGAAAAAATGAACCTTAAGCAGAAATTCACAGCTGTGATTTTCTGTGTCCAACTTCCCGTGTTTGACATGAGGGGTAAAGACTGGAAATGCTAGCTCCCTGACCACTGAAAGGTACTCGCAGTCTTTCTTTTGTGATCCCTTTGGGTGCTGGAAGGTCCTCAGAGCCAGCGCCTCAGGGAAGAAAACCAACGGGGCCTCAGATGATGATGATCCTAAGGGCCTGGTCAAGAGCAAGGGAATGGTAGTGGTGAGCTTTCTTGCTTTGTTGTGCTTCCCCCCTCTTCAGAGATTTTTAGTACAGTTCTTTAAAGCTGGTTACGATAAAACAAACATTACGAACGTTAGGGAGATTGTATTGCACTGGGGTTCTCTTTGGCTCCCTCTGTCTCACAGCTGCAAGTGCTGCCTCTTCCATGTTATTAATTTAGAGGTAATCAGGTTTACATTTGCAGCTGTGCAGCATATGTTTTCCTCAAACAGTCATGGCCATGGGCACCAGGACGATTAAGAATGGAAAAAATGCCAGCGTTTTTTTCCCCTCCTCTGAGGAATTAATGATGTTTTTCCTTTTAATGCTTGGTTTTGTGTGATTTTATCAATAGAGTATGGCAAACGTGTTTTGATCACCCTCCATGTGTCCGAGCTATAGGTTTTTCAATAAATGCGATCACTTTGAAATATACCATCTTGGTTTTTTAAAAAAAATGGTTCTAATTTTATTAGCGGAGAGAGAGCTGAGGGCCTGAAATGCTAAATGGTAGGAGACAGGATATGAAGTTAGGCACAGTAGGACACCTGTAACGCTGTAGTTGGACTGTTACATCAGGGAAAAGCTGATTAGGTATTTCCAGTTGGAATTTGCTATGTCCTTTTCCAATTTCAGTGGAACTCTAAATCTTCCTTAGGTTGCTTTGATAGAAAAGCCCATACTGCTATAATCTGGTTTCTGACTCAAACACAAAAACCGTCTTTGCTTTTTTGGATGATCTTGTACAATTTAGCAGACTACGGATTCCTCTGAAAGAGATTTTAACTGAATTATGGTGTGCAGAGGAGAGATAAGCCAGGAACAAGGCTTGCATCAGAGAGATCCTGAACCACAGGATGTCCTTTTGGTGTCTAAGCTCCCCTGTTTCTTTCTCCATTCAGTGCAATCATTCTCTTACATTAAATAAGACTATCAATACAAATAAAATTCATTTGAAGAGTTGCCTAGCTAAATTAACCCTGGTATGAAATGGTGCTTATTCAGCAAAGATGCAATTTCATTTGACTTTGTATTTTTTTATTCTTATTATTAGCTTTTCACTAGCTTTCTGAACATCAGGGAGCAGGCTTTCATGCTAAATGATCTAGCTCAGGGGTGGGCAACTTGAGCAACTCCTGCCACCACCTGCTGATTTGTGTACTTGTCTCCCGGTGCTTCTGCATACCGGTGGCGGGGACAAATAGTGGTAGACTCGGAGTTGCTACAGACGGGGCTAGCTTTGTGGGCATATGACTTGTGCGGTGACCCGGAGCCCCAGGCTTAGCAGAGTCCTGTGCTTAGCAGGGTCCATACTCGACAAAGTATGTAGCTGGCGCAGGTGACAGAGACTATATGGCCTGAAAAGCCTAAAATATTCATTGTCTGGCCTTTTACAGAAAAGTCTGCTGATCCTTCATTTAGCTAATCTTCTGTGTTTATTGTTGTAATTATTTAAATCATTTAATGTGTATAAGAATGAACTGGAGAACATGTTTAAAATGTAATTACTCAGAGATTCCGGTTTGACCAAGGTCTCTTGTGTGGCCTAGTATCTACATTTTAAAAAAGCCCAGCACCCCTCAGCTGACAGCCAGCAATGAAACAGGGACCTCAGCCCTACTACCGTAAGGAACTGAATTCTGCCAACAATCTGAATGAGTGTGGAAGTGGATTCTCCCTTAGAGCATCCAGATAAGCTCTCAGCCTGGCCAATGTCTTGATTTTAGCCTTGTGAGACCCTAAGCAGTGAACCCAGCTACACCTGCCCAGATCTGACATTCAAAACCATGAGCTAATAAATGAGGTTTTTTTTTTTTTAAACAAATAATAAAATAAAATTAAGAAGCCCAGTGATGGTTCTCATGTGGCTCCTTCTTGGGGCACCCTTGGAGAAATCCTGTGGGCCTTTCTCAACTTTGTTTGGTCTATCTCATTAGATATAGGGCTCACCGATTCACCTGCCATTAGCCCGCCCTTCTCCAACCCATGTTTTATACTGTGGTCAGGGTAATCTCCCCAAACCCTGCTTTTGACCTCTTACTGCTTTGCTAAAAATCTTTTCATAGTTATCCAATCTCTGCAGAACAGAGCCCCAACTCATGTGTTTGGCATTCAAAAAAAAGCCTTCCACTCTGGTTTCCACAAAGTCCATTTCCAAATGTCTCCCCCCGCAGCCCAGTACAGAGGCAGCAAGTGATAGTGTACCCTCCTATAAGCCTCAGAATCCTCACCTTGAAAACTGAGACAATAATAAATATGATGCACTAAGAAGAAACACAGCAGCCTTTCTCTTGTATGCTTGCCCCAAATGTATGAGCTCATTCTAATCATGAGAAAACAGCAGACAAACCCAAATTGAGGGATATTCTACAAAATGACTGACAAGTACTCTTCAAAAGTGTCAAGGTCATGGAACACAGGGAAGATGGGGAAACAGTCATAGGAGACCAAGGAGACATGACAGTGAAATGCAATGTGGGATCCCGGACTGATCCTGGACCAGAAAAAGCACATTAGTAGAGAAAGTGGTGACATTTGATGAAGGCCTATTTTCCAGTTAATAATATTGCACCAGTGATAATTTCCTGTTTTTTGATAATCGTACCTCAGTTACATAAGGTTTGTTAGGGGAAGCAGGGTGAGGCATATAAGAAAATTCTCTAGAGTATTTTTGTGACTTTCATGTAAGTCTAAAATTAGTTCAAGATAACAAGTTAAAGAGGTGGAAATAATAAGATACACGTTATGGGGTTGTAAGAAGTGAGAAAATAACATCTAACTTCTGAGGATGTTTAATAGGTGCCAGACACGGAGAACTTCACGTGCATGTAAGTCATCCCAAGAACCGTGTGTAGTAGGTAATACTTTTCTCAGATGCAGCACCTGGCACTTAATAAGATCTCCCTGAGTCCCAGGAAACTTTCTTCTATTCACTGCTTCCCAAACGTGTCCACTTTGAGAGTCTCTGTAAAGCCTGTTGGGGCTCCTTTTGCCACTTTGGACTTACAGAACTCCTATTGTCTGTAAAATTCATCTAGCACAAACTTTGTGCAGCTTGGTATTGTTAATTTTCTATGTCTTGTCATTCCAGCTAGAAATGAACTTCTTGAAAGCAGAAGATTTGGAAAACTCACAGTGCCTCACACCAAGAATCTCGGATAGCACACACTGCTTGCACCAATAATCTTGGCTATCCCGGGATGCCTTTCATCAGGAATTTCCCAAGTACTTCATCATCCGCAGATTTCCAGGGCTCCCAGGTTCATCTTGCTTGGGCTTGGGACAGGATCTCTGGCCTTACTAGAATTGGAGACATTTGTTTCCAGCACAGGAGGGAGTATTAGCAGTTGGCTTCTTGGATGGTTTCCTGGAAAAGCACACATTGCAATCTGACTTCTAGAGTGACATTCAGCCATTATACTTTTTAGAAATTGTTAAAAAACACATAACAAGAGGTTCAGATTTCTTTTTTTCGTCCTTGTCATCCTTCCTGCCACCTCCAGGGCTATGACTACCCCTCTGACTCTGACCCATCTTGCTTCAGCCACTCGAACCACTGCTGCTGGAAGAAATATGAACCTCCTGTACCAACTAGAGTGGGGGAAATAGACGAAGAAAACAAATGGGCCAGATGCTGCCAGCAAGCTGCCACTGGTGACATCTCACACTCAGCGCCAGTTAAAATTATTGAAGTTAGAACTAAAGACTGTATTCTCATGGAGGAAGAATTCATTAGAAATCAGGTACAAATGAAGCCTTTAGAAGAAAAGCAAGAGGAGGAAAGATCTAAGGTGGATGATCTGAGGGGGACCCCAATGTCAGTAGGAACCTTGGAAGACATCACTGATGACAATCATGCCATGGTATCTACATCTGTGGGCTCAGAACACCACGTCAGCATTCTTTCCTTTGTAGACAAGGATCTGCTGGAACCAGGCTGCTCCATCCTACTCAGCCACAAGGTGCATGCTGTCATAGGCATGCTCACGGATGACACGGATCCCTTGGTTCTAGTGATGAAGGTAGAAAAGGTACCCCAGGAAACCTATGCTATCGGGGGGTTGGACAACCAAATCCAGGAAATTAAGGAATCTGTGGAGCTTCCTCTCACTCATCCTGAATATTATGAAGAGATGGGTATAAAGCCCCCAAAAGGGGTCATTCTCTATGGTCCACCTAACACAGGTAAAACCTTATAAGCCAAAGCAGTAGCAAACCAAACCTCAGCCACTTTCTTGAGAGTGGTTGGCTCTGAAATTATTAAGAAGTACCTAGGTGACGGGCCCAAACTCATCCGGGAATTGTTTCGAGTTGCGGAAGAACATGCACCATCCATCATGTTTATTGATGAAATTGATGCCATTAGAACAAAAAGATATGACTCAAATTCTGGTGGTGAGAGAGAAATTCAATGAACAATGTTGGAACTGTTGAACCAGTTGGATGGATTTGATTCAAGGGGTGACATGAAAGTTATCATGGCCACAAACCGAATAGAAACTGGATCCAGCACTTATCAGACCAGGCCCCATTGACAGGAAGATTGAATGCCCCCTGCCCAACGAAAAGACTAAGAAGTGCATCTTTCAAATCCACACAAGCAGGATGACATTGGCCGATGATGTGAACCCTGGACGACTTGATCATGGTTACAGATGACCTTTCTGGTGCTGACATCAAGGTGATCTGTACAGAAGATCGTCTGATGGCCTTGAGAGAACGTAGAATGGAAGTAAAATGAAGACTTCAAGAAATCTAAAGAAAATGTTCTTTACAAAAAGAAGGCACCCCTGAGGACTGTATCTCTAATGGACCATAGCTGCCTTCAAGGAAATAATCAGGGGTGTCCCGACCCTGTGAAGGGATGAGGTTGGGGAAGTTGCCCAGAGGAACCCATGTTCCAGTTATCTTTCTTAGCAAAACCTCCTGTACCTTTTTGAGCATGATGTGTAGGACTCCCCCCAGGCTGCCTTCATCTGTTGGACACATGCATTGCTCTCTCCCCGATAAAGCATGCTCCTTCTCAAAAAACACATAACATAAAATTTACCAGCTTAACCATTTTTATGTGTACAATTATGTAGTGTTAAGTACATATTGTTGTGAAGTAGATTGCACTCATACATTTTTTAACCTCTAAAAATACTTCAGTTATCCAGAATAGATGACAAACTCTTACTACTTAACAATGAAGGAAAAAACAATAAAGTCATTCAATAAAAAAATGGGCTAAAGACAAACTGAGATTTCACCAGTGAAGATATACATATGACAGATAAGCACATGAAAAGATATTCAACATCATTAATAATCAGGGAAATGAAAATTAAAACCTCACTGAGATATCAAAGTTGAAGATACCAAATGGATGGCTTAGCGTCTGCCTTTGGCTCAGGTCATGATCCCCAGGGTCCTGGGATGGAGGCCCATGTTGGGCTCCCTGTTCAGTGGGGAGTCGGCTTCTCCCTCTCCCTCTGCCATTTCCCCCCACACCCCCCGTGGTCTCTTTCTCTCAAATAAATAAATAAAATCTTTAAAAAAAAGTGTAGAGTTAATAGAACATCATCCCTTGCTGGCAAGAATGGAAAAAATGACAACCATTTTGGAAAACTAGTTGGCATTTTCTTATAAATTAACCTTATATTTACCATATAATCCAGGATTCCTACTCTTAGGTGTTTACACAAGTGATGACATATGTCCACACAAAAACCTGCACGTGAATGTTTACTAGGCAGCTTGATTCATAAGTGCCCCAAACTGGAGACAACCAAATGTCTATCCATTGATGAATAGTGAACAAATTGAAGCACATTCATACTACAGAAACCACTCAAGAAAAAAGAATGGGCTACTGGTCCACACGACAACATGGATGAATCTCAAATGTATTACAATAACTGACAGAAGCCAAGTTCAAAAACAACATTATATAATCCCTTTAATATAACACTTGAAGAAAGCAAAACTACAGGGACAGACTAGGGTCAGGGATAGTATTAACTATAAATTCTGTAGTGAAATATCCCTTATTTTAACTGTGATGGCAGTTGAAACAGCTTGGACAGCTTATTACGATTATTCAAATTCACAGAACTGGATACCTAAATAAAGTCAATTTTTACTGTATATGAATTATAGTTCAGTTGACCTAGCTGTAAAAATACTTCAGCTATTTAATATTTTAAATAGTTGGCTACTTAATTTACCATATTGCCATCAAAACCTAATACATAGCTAGATCTTAGTTTTCTCTGGGCAATTCCAGTTAATGCTTCTTTACTTGGTGACCAAGTTGGTTTAACCTTTGTCCCAGACAATGGAAACCTGGTTTGGATGATAGATAGTTGTGGTAAGGGTTAGGTGGTATTCTCATAGTACTTCAGACAAACTTCTGAGATACCAGGCCATTAAGCGGAGTGGTCCAGGATATTAGATCAGCACTAACCTTTCTCCTAAGGAAAAGTATAAGTTAGAGCACATTCTTACTGCCCCCAGGCTTAGTCTGACTGATAAAATATATGGCACAGATTCTGGAGTCTGGGAGATTTAGGATTAAATGCCAGGACAGCTCCTAAGTAAGTGGGTATGGTATTTAATTGAAATAACCTCACATGTAAAATAGATATTATAGCTGAGTTGCAGAGGTGTTAGAAAAAAGTGACTTAGCAAATTGCTTGGTACAAAGTCAGTGTTCAGTAGTTGCTATGATCATTGTTGTCACCTGTTGTCATTGTTGTTATCATCATCATTCCCTGTGAGTAAAGAGAACTTTCCATTTATGATGGGCTGCCTCCACACATCGAGGGCTGGTAGATCACGCCACGGAAGTAGACACAGTTTCCGTTCACTGAAGTCATATGGGCTTTGGCATTTGCAGCCTCTTTCCTTGCTGTGAAGTGGACTGACTGAAAACTTGTTTCCTCATTTACAGCTGGGTCCCTCCCTGAAGAGTGACTTGTAGTACCTTCAAGTACCTCCCCTCTCCGTTGCTGCCCACTTGCTGGTTGCTTGTTGCCTGGCGTTTCTGAGACAGAGTGAAATCTATTTAAGTAATTTTAGGAATGCAGCACACCCAAGGTGTAAGACAGCAAGAAGCATGCTTCACCCGTGCCCTTGCTTTGTTACTAAGTGTGTCACGTCAATGGGTAGATATTTGAGTTAGTGAGTCAGGATATTCGAAGAAAGTGTGAAATTCAAGTATGATTCATTTGAACCTATGGAGAAAGAAATTCTTGCTTAATGTTTTATTGAGAACCTGCAATGTGAGCCGCCATGAACCTCAGGCAGTTAAGGAGTCAATGTTTTCTTTGGACCAAGAAATGAGTGCTGTGTTATGGTATAGACTGGGAATGAAAAGAAACGTAAGATCCAGAACCTGCTTTGAAGGCATTTATACTGGAGCTAGGCAGACAAAATGAAAAGACACAAATCAAGGAAATGATAATATGGAATAGAATTTAATGCTACCTGCCATGGAAAGCTCTAAAGTATTTAATAATAATGCAAAGATGTGAGTTAAAGGAGAGATGAATATAAATGAGAAGGGTCAGAGCAGGTATTTAAAAACTCCCTTCATAGGACCTTAGTGTCTCCTTACATGTGACTTAAGAATTTAATTTCCATCACCAACGGGGATTTCAGAAAATCCTAGTCCTATACCCACGCTGAGTGAGAAGCAGTCAGTGCGGCTGGGACTGAAAACTGAATTCAGTTCATTGTTAATCGATGCAAGATTGATCAGGGTAGGAGATAGCTGGGGTGGGGAAATCAAATACTCTCCAAATGTTCAAAAGACCTATTTGTGAACTTTTAATAACAAGTTGCTATGGAAACTTCTGTGCGTGTGTTTTAATAAATTATGGGAATTCTACTTTGCCATGAGGGAGATGGGAAGCAGAGGTTAAGAGGAAGCTTCAAAGGGCAAATAAACCCTCTCCTTTGATAGTTTCTTCACTGATAGATAAACGAAATGTGATGTATACACACAATGGAGTATTATTCAGCCTTAAGGAAGGAAATTCTAATACATGCTACAACATGGATAAAACTTGAAGATGTTATGCTAAGTGAAATGAACCAGACACAGAAGGACAACTATGACATTGCTTCACTTATATGATGCACCCAGAACAGTCACATTCATAGAGACAGAAGGAAGACTTATTTATTTATATTGGTGGGGGTGCTGAGGGAGAGGGAGGGAGAGTCCCAAATGGACTCTGATGCAGAGCCCGACACGGAGCTTGATTTCAAGACCCCGAGATCGCGACCTGAGCTGAAACCAAGAGTCCAAAGCTTAATTGACTGCGCCACCCAGGTGCCCCAGAATTTCAGTGTGAGATGAGAAAGTTCTGGAGATGGATGGTGATAATGGTTGCAATATGATTGTATGCAACGCCACTGAATCGAACACTTAGAAATAGTTAAAATGGTTAACTTTATGTTAGTGTTTCTTATCACAATTTAAAAACCCCATCCATTTCCTAAAAAATTACATGCGTATGCATCTAGTCTTTCCTTGAATAAGTATCCCCTTTGCTTATAAAGAGCAGTTGAGAATAAAAAGTGTCTCTTCCACTTCAGTGAAACATTCCTGTGTGAATCCTAGCTAATTAAATTACAGTGTCAAGCCAGGCAATGATTACTGTGATGGGGGATAAAGGAGTCTTGTGAATTTTAGCCTTGCAAACCCAAACCTAGGGAAATAATAAGGTATAAAGTGTAGTACCTTCACTGATACTTACTTATGAGCTCACCTGAGCATTGAGGGTATTCCAGGTATATGGAAAACAATGGGTAATGGCACGCAGGCAGGAATAAGTATGTGGTGGTGGGGCTGAGTGCAGTGAAGGGGTTGGGTGAGGGGCAGTAGAGAAATCATCCTGTTTGGAGGGAAGATTATATGAAAGCAAGTAGTGAGATAAAATGATGGGTTGTGTGAGGTCAGACTACGGAAGGAGTTCAGGTTTGGTGTATAAGTAATAGGCATCCATAGCAGATTCTTATTCTGATTTTTTGTGCATTGTGTATGTCAAAATATAAATCCTTTCCAGTGGTGAGATTGTATTCTTGAGAATAGATGGAAAAATATGTCATTGAGCCTTCAGAATTCTTCATCTCTCTTCTCAGGGCTCTGCTATGTGCAAAGATTCTTTAAAATGCAAAGCTTTGTGCGTGGAAAAATGAAGCGATTTCAAAGAAGGCAAATTATATTTGCACAGTGCACAATGACTACACTCCAGTGATCTCAGTAAAGGACAAAAGTGATAACTGAATTCTTGAAATCCATTCCTGTGACAAACTGCTGTAGCTAGTTATCCGACCTGCTTTCCTTGAAGGCTGAGGCAAGGGTCACAATGTGTTGACTTGTGGCATAAATAAAATGTTTCCTTCACTTTTTTCTTCTGACATCATCTACTAGCTGGAGAACATGGAGACCTTTTGTTTGATTTGGAGAAGGCAGCATATTTACCAATGGCTGAAGGGTGATTAAGAAATAATTTAACTTCAAAGAGTGTGTAGAGAGAGACCTAGGTAAAGATTGTCTGGATCTCTTCTAGATATTATGGGAAGTTGACTTGGGTTAAATTTGAACAAGTCCTGTTGCATAGGTCATTCAAAGTTAGGAATAAGCTTAACTTACTGTAAAAACATTAAGTTGTAAAAACATTGTCTACAATGGTAGTCCCTCGGACTGTTTAAGAGGCTCTGTTGTCAGGCTATTGTAATAAAATTGCAAAATCCCGGTATACTGCAGTTAATAAAGGTAGAGCGAGCCATTCTAGTGTAATCAACAAATATTACTAGCCAGGGGAAAGAAGGTGTTAAAACAACTGTGTCTAACATGAATAGGTCATATGTTGGAGACAAGTGCTATTAATTTTCAGGGGTAACTAAGAACCAGGCTGAATCAGATTCATTCTTTTTGGCTAATGAAAAGCGAACATGAATTATACCAGTGCAGAAAAGGGCCAAACTATAGTTTCCATTTCTAGCAAAGCCGTGCAAAAAAATTTAAAGGGTAGAAAGTGCTCAGCATGGGCCATTTGTCATGAAGCCCGGCTTTCTGTTTAGCACAACTAAAGGTGCTTTGCCAAAAAGTAAAGACCAGAAGGGAACATACTTTAATTTTCAGGCTATTGTGTTGCTATAGACTTGCACTCTCTAGTACCTACTCACATGCGGCTATTGAGCATTTGAAATGTGGCTAGCCTGCACCACAACGTGCTGCGCATATAAAATATATACGGATTCTCTATTTTTAGTACAAAAAAATGTGGAGTATTTTATTGATGATTTTTAATGTTGATTTAATTGAAATAATAGTATTTTAACTATATTTGGTTAAAGCTAAATAAATTATAAAAGTTAATTTCACCTGTTCCCATTTACTTTTTTTGTTTACTTTTTAATATATATGCCAGAAATTTGAATTACATAAGTGGCTTACATTATATTTCTATTGGATAGCACTGGTATAGATGGTACCACATTGAGTTTAAGCACTAATATTTTTTACTGATGCATTTCATTTTGCTAGCATAGACATAATCAGTTGAAACTCAATTAAGACAACTCAGGTTGTCTCTCTCAAATAAATAGATAAAATCTTAAAAAAAAGGGGGTGACTGGGTGACTCAGTTGGTTAAGTGTCTGCCTTTGGCTCAGGTCATGCTCCCAGGGTCCTGGGTTAGAGCCCCAAGTTGGGCTCCCTGCTCAGCGGGGAGTCTGCTTCTCCCTCTCCCTCTGCCCCTTCCCCACCTGGTGCTCTCTCTCATAAATAAATAAAAATCTTAAAAAAAGAGAGATCAGGCTTTTTAACTCCTAAATTATTGTCTTTCAAAAAATGAACTGTTTCATCTTACAGAAGCTTTAAAAAATACCCAATGTGGTTATCCTTCGTACAGTTTCTTTTGCATTTATTTGTTTAATGATTTTTTGCATTGTGCTGTCATAATGATAACTTTCTATTCTTTGGAAGAATTAGATCAGATGATTAAATCCCCTTCTGAGTATTTAGAAGGGGGCAGCCAAAGAAAGCTGATTTGAATACAGGGAATAAACAGTAATTAAACTGTAAATGTTGATTTTCTTTTGAAGTCCACTGCCGTGTTTGGTGTGAATAAAGAGCACATTGTCAGTTATTTCTGCTGCCACAGTTATGGCACGTGAGAGTCGTTGAAAGGCTACGTTAAATTGGGGAGTTTCCCAGGGCTGCTGAACTGAAACTTCTCTTGTTTATATTAAAGCCTGGAAAATTTTTTTTTCCTCAAACAGTACACATTGATTTTAGATAAAATCGGAGAGGCTTTTTTCCCCCTCCTTCAAACTCATCTACTTCACTATAATCTGGAGATGAGCTTTTGAAATCTGGAAATGTGGCTTCTCATTGAAAACCAAAACGGGCTTCTTTCCACAGTACATTTTGGGGAAACTTTAAATAGTGATTCTCAACCTCAGCTGTTTCTTAGACTCACCTAGGGAGCTTTTCACGCTCTCAGGATCCAGGCTCCCTGCCAGATCAATTATGTTAGATACTCTGGGATAGGATTGAGGGATCAGTAAGTGATTTTTTTTTTTAAGATTTTATTTATTCATTTGAGACACAGAGATACAGAGAGAGAGAGAGAGAGAGAGAGAGAGAGAGAGAGAAAGCATGAGCAGGGAGAGAGAGGCAGAGGGAGAAGCAGGCTCCCCGCTGAGCCAGGAGCCTGATGTGGGGCTCGATCCCAGGACCCCAGGATCATGACCTGAGCCGAAGGCAGACGCTTAACCATCTGAGCCACCCAGGCGCCCAGTAAGTGATTGTTAACACTCCCCACGTGATTCGAATCTGTAGCTGAGGCTAGGAACCCCTGCGGCATTAAGGCTAAGACATACCTGTGTTCCTAGCTTTTTCCAGAAAGACTCAAGGAAACTGGTTTGCAGTATGTGAATCAGAGAAGTGCCTCAATGGCTTTTTTACCTACAGTTGAAAATTAAGAGGGGCTGCACATTGCTCACTCTGTGGCACATAACAATGTATACTTTTCTCATGCTCTAACGTAAACATCGAAGAGACTTTGATGATAATAAAACCTTCACATGTTTAATGATTAATTAGGCTAGCATTATTCAGGAGAGGTGATGCAGGTTATTAATTTCTTAAAACCACATACACAACATACACACACATACAAGGTCAAGGTGTTATCTACTGCAAATATATTTCATAAGTTATTTGTCACAGAAGTAATAGTTTCAACTGGATTGGAAAGAACATTTTCAGCGGGGTGAGTATGGCAGAAATTGTGCTGAATTATTTTGGGTTGGGTTGGGTACTGTCTTTGCAAATGTAATTACTATGATGAAAACCAAATTTTCCCCTTGTGAAACTAGTCGGTCCTTATGAGTCTGATTCTTTTGCATTTAAGGCCTTCCAAAGGAGTTCACATGGTGAAGCATTTTGTAAGCTGTAAAGCACTAAGCAAAGTAAATTAATGCATTATCTACATTTTGTGAAGTTTGGAGTTTTCATATTTAAAATCAATATCAAACAAGACAATCTGTATTGTGGGTAGCCGAGAAAGGTGATTTATTCTGGGGTGGCACTGTTGAGAATGGATGGGGTGGGCTTTTTTTGGGGGGGGTGGGCTTCTTTAGGAATCTCAACATGGATGGAGGGTAGAGTCTAAAAGTCCTTGAATCAGTGGCAATTTGTTGTTGGCTGTTTTATTACTAACAGCTTTGAGGGGTTTGTTCATTCATTCAACAAACATTCACTGATGGTCTACTAGGTGTCAGGTAATGTTAGAGACAGAGCAGTGAACCAGGCAGAAAAACAACAAAACACCCGCCTTGCCCTCATAGAGTTTACATTCCAGTTGGGGGAGACCAAGTAAATTATGTAAATTATGTTTTAGAGAAAAATAAAGAGAAAGGGGATAGGAAGAACCAGAGTATGGTTTTTCATGTGACTGGGGCCGGCCACCCCAAGGTGATACCTGAGCAAAAGACTGAAGTAGGTGAAGGAGCAGGCCACAGAAATCTCAGAGGAAGGGTGTTCCAGGCAGCAGGGACAAGTAGTACAAAGGGCTTGAGGTGGGGGTGTATCTGGGCTTGCCAGAGAAAACACAGGAAGTATGAATTTCAGATGAACAACACCTACATTTTGAATAGAAGTATGTGCCATGAAATATTTGGGTGATATACTATACTAAAAATATACTATACTAAAAAGTCACACTGTCCGGTTTTTCATTTACTAAATCTGGCAACTCTAGGTATACTTAGCATATTTGGAGGAGTAAAAGAGGGCCAATGGGTGGTCTGGAGTGAGGAAAGGGGACAGTAGAAGTAGATGGAAGTAAGAGAGGCACCGGGGGCCAGACTGTGTACGGCCCTTTTGGTCATGGTAAGAACGTTCGCTTTTTGTTTGTTTGTTCGTTTGTTTAAAGGTTTTATTTATTCATTCGAGACACAGAGATACAGAGAGAGAGAGCACGAGCAGGGGAGAGGCAGAGGGAGAAGCAGGCTCCCTGCCGGGCCAGGAGCCGGACATGGGGCTCCATCCCAGGACCCTGGGATCATGACCTGAGCCAAAGGCAGACACTTAACCATCTGAGCCACCCAGGCGCCCCAGAACGTTCGCTTTCACTCCAGCTGAGACTGGACATCACTGGAAGTAGAGAGGCGCTGTGACCTGTGTCAGTCTGCCTGCCATGTCACACGAGGGAGGACAAGGGCCGAAGCACGGAAACCAGTTAGGAGGTTACTGCAACTCTGCCGGTGAGAGACAATGGAGGTGCTGAGAAGTGAGAGTCTGGGTATATGCTGGTGGTGAACCAGCAGTGTTTGCTGATGGACTGGATGTGGGTGCCCGTGAAAGAGAAGGGACTAAGGAAGATGCCACTGCCATCCAGTGAAAGGGGGAAACTTCAGGTGGAGCACGATTGGTTTGGAGCAGGGGAGGGGAGGATCATGAGGTCATGTTTGACGCGTTCAGGTGGAGGTGTCTATGAGACATCCTGGTGGAATTGTCAAATGGGCAGTTAGAGGTGTTTGTTCAACTAGCGAAATCTGGAATCATTTCCTTTCACCCAAGCGAAAAGGGAAATGAAAACAAGGGTGAGGAATGGGCAAGAAGGCTGCTTAGAATAAGGGGAGGTTCAGAGCCCTGCCTTGGGGGACTTCGCTGGGGGGGTGTGACTGTCTTAGGGAGGTGAGAAGTACAGGCAGCTGCCAGTGTGTGGCAATCTCTTGAATCCCAGGGCAAGACAGGTCACCAGAGCCCTCAGACGACAGATGGAAGAGCTGAGCTGCATATCGCATCTCCATGCTTCAGCTGCCATGACCTAGCTGAGTCACCGGAGGCCCCCAGCCACCTCTTAGTCACTGCCCCCTCCCCACCAGGGTTCTGTTGGTGTGACCAGGTTAACCCATTCTTGCCACTTTCCCTCACAATAGAGTAGCTGTGAAAGAAATATGTGGGAGTTATTCTCCATACAGATTACCTCAGAAGAAAAAAAAAAATCTCTATACAGGAGTGAGACAAGCCTTTATTATTACGATTATGTTGTTCACAACCACAGTCTTCAGCCCACTGCTGTGATGACTGAGCCTCTTCCCACCTGGAGCTCACATGGCTCGGCCTCTGCCCCACCTCCGGGAGCCCTCTTCTTTCTTCAAAGGTCTTCAGGAGATTCCTGATTCTTCCTTCAGAGCTTAGGCGGCAACAGATGTTATCATTTCATCTCTCCCACCCACTAAAACTTGGCTCCTCCTCAATGCACTTTCACATTTTCCCACACTTTCCTTCTTGAATCTTTTCCTGTCAGCTTCTATGTTTGCTCCTCCCCTTCTCTGTAGATGCTGTGAGAACTTGGCAATTGTCTCTTTGGCTAGTTTTTGTTCCTTATTCTCCCCCTTTCTCCTCCCCCATTTTATTTCTTTTGACTTGTTGTATACGGAGATTTGGTTCGCATTTTTGTTCTATCTGACTCTAATCAATAAGGCTCAGAATGTAGTTTTTGTTTTTTTTTTAACCTTCATTATGTTACTTGTAGGTTTCTCAGGTTCATTCAGAAATCAATTATACATCCCTAATAATGAAACTTAATTTGGGCAAGTTTTGGTGATTCTCCCCATGCCAAGTCCATGACATGATTGCCAGCTGGGATAAAACATATAACAATTGCCATTAATATTTTGTTTCAAGATTATCGAACTCGACTTGAAAGTTTCCCACTGGCTTTATTTTGGGAAGAAGTTATTTGATCCAGAGATCTGAATGTCAGAGATCTCCATGGTTCAAGTCATTTGGTTTAAGTTGTTTAAGGACTCTGGGTTGACTGGAACTCAGATTCCAGTTCCACATGGTACCCAGGCTCCCTTTGTCTGACCTGTTCTTTTCCGCCAATTAGCTGGGTTTGAATTCAAAAGCCTTTTTCTCTGATGCCAGTTATTGTTGATTATCTTGGCAAATTCTCACTCTGCTTCAGTTAAGGACAAGTTTTCAATCTTCATCCATTGGTGTCTCAAGTGGGTTTCCGCTTTCAGGTCCTTGGGGAGTGTAATATGGGTGAAATTCCTTGGAAAGAAACGCCTCCTCCTTCCTTTAGCAAAATCTGCTGGGCAGCCAGTGTTTTCATGATGAGTCTTTATTGTGCTGCTAGCCCTTATCTTGCACAGGCCATCCTGTCTTTGGCACCTACAGTTTTCAAATTGGTTGACTGGAAGAATGCAATGTGAATTTCAGTTTTTTTAAGCTGCAATGTATTGAGCTCTTATGCTGGGCCAGTCTTTTACACAGAAGATGCATTCTGTTCTCATAACCCATTTTATAGATGGAGACGGATCCTCAGAGAGGTTAAATAACTTGCCCAAGTTAGAGATAGTAAGTGTGGGAAATCAGGGCTTGCACCAGATCTGTCTGATTCTAAAACATATGTTCCTAAGGACAAAACTTCCTGATATGATATGGGGTTTAAACTAAATCAGCAGACGAGAATCAAGATGATTCCTTTGCCTTCTCCCAAAGATTTTAGTTTCCCTGGAAAATTTCCAACTACTTTGATACTCATCTGAAATCTAAAAATTTGAGTTGTCTTTGCAATGTCCTTTCCTATTTTTGGAGTCAGAACTCTGATTACCCCAAAGAAACCCTGAATCTCTAATCTGCTAATTTTTTAAAAAATATGGTTTTGAACATAGTGGGTTCCAGAATTAGAAACCAACTGTTCTATACTGTACATCATCAATAGACGAAACAGCTCCCAAATGCCAAACTATGGGGAACATGTACTCATTAAAGACAGACTGTTTAATTCTTCCATGATTGCTACCCAACGACTGTTCTAATCCCAAAGCTTATGACAGACGCTCCGTGCATTGTTGATAGGTTAGTTCAGGTTAAAAATGGAGGTAGAAGATGAGAGAGCGATTTGTATTATCTTTACTGTTGTTCCCAGCAGGTCGGAAGATGAATTCCAAATGAAAGGCTGAACTCAGTTGGTCTCTTTCAATGTGTGCTTGATGAGGTGTTTCTGATGAGACTTTGATTGGTCAAGCTTGAAAGATCATCTTTTCAGAAAGGTCAAATTCCCCATTATCCAGGAAGAGGGAAGTCAGGCTGCTAGCACTTCTGATGCTAGGTTTCTTCCTTTCTTATTTCTTACACATAAGAAAGAAATCTAGAAAATGAGCAGATGACAGGTGGGATGTCTGCGTGGAAAATAAGGCTTTATTCTGTTTCCCCTCTACTGCCTTCTATGATTACATACCTGAGTGTAAGGAAAAGGTGACCCAAGTCAGTGTGGCAACAAGTAATTCACTTGTTTCTTCTCCTGCCCCCAGCCTTATAGGGCCCATACAGCGTGATAGTGAAGAGTTCAGATTGTAAAGTGGAACAGCTCTAGGCTTAAATCTTGGTTCCTTTACAAGTTGGCTTCATTTTGGGCAAGTGACACAATTTCTCTACTTTATAGTTTCCCACCTATAAAGTTGGGATAGAAATAGTATACCTCTATGCTATGGTTACTATGAAGATTAAAAGGATTAATGTCGGTAAAACCGTTAGCAGGGTAATGAGCATACACTCAGCATTGAATAGATGGCAGCTGTTTAAAAAAATTATTACTATAGTCACAGAAAACACACTGGCTCATTAGCTGAAAATACTGCAAGGATGGAAGTTCATAAAGGGAGTGGGAAGATAATAGCAGGACTCCCTGATACCAATTGTAGGTAAATCATTTAGCAGTGCTCAAAGAATCATAGATCGTACTGCACTTCTGTGCTATGAGAGAAGACTGAATCACTTCCATTTCCATCAGTAAATGCTCAGGGCAGTAACAGGGTGCGGACCAAGAAGTCCTGCCTGTCTACCTGGAAATGACTAAACTCTTTTCTCTAATTTAATAAAGTGGGATAATGTTGGTGAGGGTAAGAAGAGAGAATTCACAAGTGGCCCTCGAGGGAAGTGAGGATGGAAGGGAAAGGAAAGGGTCCAAGGTTAGCACCAACCTGCATTCTTGAGCTAGGACCAGAACATCATTTGTATCATAATGTCCTCTACGACTTGAGTTCCAGGGCACAGATCAGAGCTCTGAAGTAAGCTGCGTGGCATGTGAGCACCTAATTCCCACTCTCCTAACCAGCAAGGGCAAGGTTTCTTAGCCAAATTCATTCCAACAGCAAGGGCCTGGGTACTTTCTTTGAGGGATAGTAGATTACTTTATAAGGTATGTAGGATGCCATACTCTTTGTAGACCCGTATAAGGAGGGAAATTGCACTAGAAAGCTCATAGTGGAGCAGAGGGAAATGCCTTTGAAGTCTGCAGCTCAGCAGGGGGTCACCAGTTCCCTGACTATTGATTGGTGAGGAGAGAGGCTGTTGCAAAAGCACTTGTGTTCATTACCATAAGCAAGGAGAGCTTTTCCTTCTCCTCCTGGGTGTTGGCTTTCTACTCTGTACATGTTTTTGGATGAACTATATTTAGCTTTTGGATTAGCGTTTTGAAGTCATGCTGAGTTTGTTTAAAACTACAATCACAACCTGAATGTTGGGCTATGGCTGTGGACAATTCTTCAGATTGTGTTTGGACTCCTCCACCAGTTATTGTAAACTCTGCCTTTCTGGAGCAGACACTGAGCTCCCATCTGCTTAAATGTAAATGATCCTGTCAAATTCATTCCAACTTTCATACTTGTATGAGTTTGGTCTACTTCCTTGAAGCAAGCCAAGCAAATTCTCTAAATACCAAACATAGGATAGGGATCCCAAGGGGCACTGGGTCATTGTTCCCCTCTAAGCTGCTCCTCCACCCCCCACCCCCCTCCAGCTCATGGTGGAAGGTGTTCAGATAACTGCGTGAGACAACATGCCAGTGGATACTGCCGGATCATCCTCGATGCCAGTTCAACTGCTAAGTTTTCTCAGAAAATCAATGCTTACTCTGTATTCTCAGCCCCTCAGCTGCATTCTCCTGACCTGATTATCTTGCTCTCTTCTGCCAATGCATTTGCATCACTTTTCTTGTGCCTTGTTTGGCTGCCCTGTCTCCAGCTCTGTTGAGACTGTCTGTGGGTGGTTTCCCTGTACCAAGATGACAAGGGCAAAGGTCAGAAGCTTCCATGATTCATTTCCTCTTTGCTGCATGCAGTGGATGGTTTTCTGGGTGAGTCACTCAGATGCCAAACACAGGAGGGATTTTCTTCACATGCAGGCCCCCAGGCTCCGCTATGCCCTGAATCAGAGGAACTGAGTTCTTAATATCGCCTTAAAATTTTTGTGTTTTTTTCTGATTAATTCATAAGCCCATTTGTAATCCCTTTCTTTGTGTCTGATGACTCTGACTTGTGAATGCTGCCTACCTCTTGGAGAACTTTCGGCTATCTTGTGGTGCCCCACTGAATTCTAACTCTAGAATAATTGGACTTTAAAAAATCTATCCCAAACATACTCCAGTATTAAAACAGTCTCTGGTAAGTCATCTATCCTGGAGTGTTAACAGCAGTCTACTTGTGACTCCTCAAAAAATCCATCCTCCTGCTTTGCTCCCAGAAAACAATCTATGGGAGGAACATGGCTGCCGGTTGAGGAAGATGTTGAAATTACCTAGAGCTAAGCTCTGCAGTAAACTGTTTTTTTTTTTCCCCTCAGTGATGGGAGGGATATTATTCTCTTTCTTTTTTTAAACTTTTAAAAATTATGAAACAGAATATACAAACAGAAAACATAAATGTACAGTATAATGAATAATTATAAAACGAACACCCCTCAATCAAGAAATGGACCAGGGCAAGCCCAGAGGCCCCTCCTTTGTTTACCTGCTAGACCACACCCCCTCCCTCCTCAGAGGTAACCACTATCATGACTTTTGCGGTAATCACTTCCTTGCTTTTCTTACCGCCTATGTTTGCAAGATTGCTATTTTCTAAGGTCATATCTCTTCTATTTCCGCTGGTGGCACTATATAATTCATTTGTATTAAGTTATGACCATGGGATGACACTGGGCTGCAGCTGTGTACAGGTCCCATTCTCTCCATCACCCCCAAATTCCGCAGAACTGCTCATCCGTGTTTACTGTGTCGTAAACTAACAATATTCCTACTACAACACATGTTTACAGTAAAGACAGTGAAGAGGTGAAACAAGCATGAAACTTTCAGTGGTTTCTCTTCTGTGTTCTGGGTTTTCTGAGGGCAAGTAAAATTAAACAATTTTGTAATGGGAGTAGGAACACTTCTCTTCTCCCCATACTGCCCCCTCCCCTTTCACTTTCCTGAGAAGTAGCCTGGCAAGGTCTAAGATCTACAGAATTTGGGCATGAAAAGGACCCATTTACTGGCTCTGGATTCTCCTTCGCGTTGCTTCCTCCTTTGAGAACATGCGGGCCATTTAGAATATTTCATCACACTCTTCATGGCAATTCCCCACAAGGATTCTTTGACCTTCTTTGGTCTCTCATAGTTTCTGCTGAACTAGGAAAAAAAAAAAAGTGGGAATGGGACTTAAAACCTGATTCTTAACCATTTTTACTTCCTGTCTTCCTTTACTTCCTTGATTGGCTCAGGCAGGTTTGTGGATGAGGGAAGGAAAATCAACATTTATTGCACCCCTAATTTTGAGTCTATTATCTTATTAAATGTTAATTACACTATGGGATAATCATAAGGATGATGATTATTGTTTATTTTTAGCTTATTGACCCCCTTCACCCAGGGGTACCAGGCACAAGGTCACAGAGGCGGCCAGACCCGTGATGTCATGAGCACAGTAGTGGCCCAGAGCCTGTGGTCAGCATTGTAAGCGTAGTGAGAGAAGCCAATCGGAAGACGGTGAGGACAACATGGCGTGCGATTGCCCCGGACACATCCGCTGCGCTGTAGCGCCCCTCTCTCTATGGTGCTGCTCACGGCCCGTCCACCCTGGACCTTATCCAAGAGGTGGTTCCGGCACCACCAGGACTTTACGTGTTGCCTATAAGGCAGCTCCCCAGTGTGGTCCCTGTAGCTGGTGTTTCCACGAGAGGAGAGCAGGTTAAATGCTCCTGTGAAACAGTTTGGTCAGTCAAGGAGCCGGTGTTGGGAAAACAAACAAGGCAGGGATTTAATTTTGGAGTATGTCTGGAGATGGTATTAACGGAGCATGTTGAAGTTATTTTCAGAGGTGCTTATGAATTGTTCAGATCTGTGTCCTTAACTTTGGGAGGGAGTAACATCTGAGTCACACTAAATGTGGAACCTGAACAAGGCTCAGAGCCTGTCACAGACGCCATTGACCTTGGGCCACTGGCTTTCATTCATCCAATGAGGTTTGGTGCCTGGTGTTAAAGGGTATTTTTTCAGAAGAGGAAGCTGGAGAGAGAGCAGTGGTGGCAGCTCCCACTTCAACACGTCTCTGGGACCTTTTAACCCATGTGAGACGAGGAACAATTTTTCACCTTCACCCTGGCCTGGTTCTACTCTCGAACTCCTTTGAAATGATCATATTGTTGCTATCTTTTTATGAAATGCTTTTCATTCTTTTGTAATACGTATATTGTATAATTTGTTCCTTCTTTTTTAAATCAACGAACATTTTGGGACGCCTGGGTGGCTCAGTCGGTTAAATGTCTGCCTTCGGCTCGGGTCATGCTCCCAGGGTCCTGGGATTGAGTTCCGTCTCAGGCTCCTTGCTCAGTGGGGAGCCTGCTTCTCCCTCTGCTTGCCACTCCCCCTACTTGTGCTCTCTCTCTCTGGCATATAAATAAATAAAAAATCTTAAAAAAAAATCAAACATTTTTTTGAGCTCACACTAAGTGACCCGCACTGACTTAGACCCCGGTGATACACAAGTGAACAACACAGATGAACAGCACAATTTATTTCATTTTAAAAAGTTTTCATTTTTTTCAATAAACTTTTAAGATACAATTATGTAATTACAAGAAAAAAGTTGCTTATATTTGTGACCCGAAGGAATGACCAAAAACAAAAACAAAAACAAAAACAAACCACAACACCATGTGTAACACTTGGATGCAGGGAAATCAGGAGAGTTTTACTAGGAGATTGAAGCACTAGCCTGACAAGAAAATAGCCACATGTGTCATTTTCCTTGCTTTTTCTCATTCCTGTCTCTACTTTGGCAGAAAATTCTTACATTATGCTTTTGTGAATTAGCCCCTTCTCCAACTCTTTATAGGAACATTACTGATTTGTTTCCTGACTTAGTGGGACTAACCAAATCTTTCCATATATCTAAGACAGGTTGGTGTTACACAGTGTTAGAATTGGACAGACCTCCAGTGTTCATCCGTGAGGAATTGTATTCCAGATGGGGACGTGATTTGCCCAATATCAGTGGCTGGTTAGCAGCAGCCGGTCCTGTGCCTCCTGCCTGACTTGTGGAATTCCTGCCTGACTTGTCTTCCTGAATTCTGCTCCACAACTGACAACACTTCACTATGTCACTGGCTCTTGTCTGTATCTGACACATATATTTACGTACGGACTATAGTGATGCTGTGGCTCATATATATTAAGAGTCTACTGGATGCTAAGCAATAAGCTGAGGGCTTTATATACATGACATTATTAATCTTTACAACGACCATTTTTTTTTAAAGATTTATTTATTTATTTGAGAGAGAGAGGGAGAGAGAGGGCACAAACTGGGGGAGGGGCAGAGGGAGAGGGAGCAAAATCCCCAAGCAGACTCCCTTCCTAGCACAGAACTGGCTGCGGGGCCCAATCCCAGGACCCTGAGATCATGACCCAAGCTGAAATCAAGAATCAGAAACTCAACCGACTGAGCCACCCAGGCGCCCCTCTTTACAACAACCTTTTAAGAGCAGCATTATTATTATTATTTTCATTCAGTAGAAGAGGAAACAGAGTTAGAAAGGTGAAGCTAATGGTTCCTTTATCAGCTTTTTAAAAAATATTGGGTTATCCTGTAAAACGAAATAAATAATGATAGTGTTAGATTAAATAAAAGTCAGAAGAAAATATCCATGAGTCCATAATGATAGCGATAATTAATTGAATAAATAAATTGAGGAGAAGGAACAATTCCTCCTTATAGAGGATCCCAATTAATAAACATAGATGGGATGAGGGAAATGGAAAATCACCATTAGAACACTACAGTAACAATTGTGGCAGGTATCGGTGCATGAAAGTTTGAGAACAAACACAGTATCTGCAGTTTCTAAGTATCTCCCTCAAGATATTTACTAATTAAAAAAAGGAAAACTAGGGGTGCCTGGGTGTCTCAGTTGGTTAAGTGTCTGACTTGATCTCAGCTCAAATCTTTTTTTTTTTTTAGGATTTTATTTATTTATTAGAGAGAGAGAGAGTGAGAGAGAGCTTGAGAGGGGAGAGGGTCAGAGGGAGAAGCAGACTCTCCACTGAGCAGGGAGCCCACTGTGGGACTCGATCCTGGGACTCCAGGATCATGACCTGAGCTGAGGGCAGTCGCTCAACCAACTGAGCCACCCAGGCGCCCCTCAGCTCAGGTCTTGATCTCATTTGGGACTGCATAAAAAGAGCTAAATCAAAGTGTAAATGCAAGCCCTGTTTTATGTGTGTGTCTTCTTTTATATTTCACACAGCTCATCTTTCAGGTTGCTGCAGGGTCTGGCAAGTAGAAGTTCCCAGCAGGCTGGAATTTCCCACACTGGGGGAACTGGTTGCCAAAGAGGTGTGATATGGAGGTTGTCAAAAGGGCTCGAAACCCACATCTTCTTCCTCCTCACTACTTTAAGCATCAGGGACCACAGTAGCCCCCAGAGATGTAAAGATGAATGTGGTGCTGTCCCTGCCTTCAAGTAACTTCTGGCCTAGTTTGGATGTGGACCCATGCATGGTTCTGACTGGGGATTGAACAAGTCAGGGCAAAAGGAAGGTGAGCATTGCTTTTGGAACAAAAAATGACCATCACCATTTTCACACATGGGGATGTTGACATAATTTACCCAGGTGTGATGGCTCTATTCTTAGAAATTGGGATTGAACTCCTCCTTTGGATAGTGAACCTCCTTTCCTCCAAGAGTGGGGCTGTGGTCTGGAAATTTAGAGAGTTTTTGCTCTGCATAATCACGTTGCAGGAATTGGGGACCATTGCTCAGTACTTCAAAGGCAACTGTAAACAAGCAGGAATGTGGAAGCTGGGTGCAGCCTGTGCCCCAGATTTCCCCAGATAAATCAGAGGAAGGAGGAGCTTGGAAGGGTTAGGGTAGGCGGATGCTTTGCTGAGTATGGAGTGGAGTAGTGGGCTAATAACAATACAATGCAGTGGAGTCCTGTGCAGGTTGTAATGGTAGCACAGAGGAGAGATTCTGGCTCTTTGATGGGACGAGGATGGGGGGCTAGAGGCATGAAAACCTCACAGAGTACACCGTATGTGAGGTTAAAATATGAGCAAGAGATCATCAAATGTCTGAGGTGAAAAGAGCTTTCCAGAAAGAGGGCTCATACATTAGTGAGTAACAGTCCCACCTCCCAGGACCTTTTGAATTTTTTCTTTGAGTGAGATATAGTATCTGTATAGGGCTTCTGGCCAAAATACAGGTAAGTTTCCTGGGAGGGTATTATGATCATGTAACAGCAGTTTCAGAGGAATATACTGAGTGAGTTTTGCTAAAGGAAGAGAAAAAAAACCAGGGCACTCAGCTTTGGGAGGTCAGGTGCCATCCCTACTTCTAACCCTATTTTGGGCTGAAATGGGGGTCCTGGGCATCCAGGGAGATACAGAACAGTTGTGCTTGATGAAGGGAGTGTGTGTGTGTGTGTGTGTGTGTGTGTGTGTGTGTGTGTGTTGCAGGGCATAGGTTCCAAACATTCCCTCATGAGTCATGCTGGCTTTGACAAAGTGGCTGTTCCTTCGTTTAGATGGGAGATGACTAACCATTCAAATCATTATTTTGTTTGAAATGAACAACTGCAGAACAAAAAATGTAATAGTAATAATGAAATGGCTAGTGGTTATTGAGAATTCATTGTGTACTTTATATGCAATTTCTCATTTCAACCTTCCTGCCATCTGGTAAAGTAGATACTATCATTAGCATCTTCACTTTGCAGAGGAAGGGACAGAGAAGGGGTGAGCTAACTTGGCTGTGGTCAGAGACCCAACAGGGGCAGATCCTAAATCCCAGAGCAGCCTCTTAACCACTAAGCTGTGCTGCATCATTGCTGCTGGAAGATTCAAGCCAAGATTTGAGCATCATCATCTTAGTGATTGCATGTACACTAAATGTCTTCTGTGAGTTTCCCTTCATGGCATTTTGGGTGAGACAATACTGTCTGGACTGTCCTGTGCAGTAGCAGTTACAAGTTCTGATCCGCAACCACCAGGAACTCCCCAGTTACTGTGACCACATAACATGTCTGCCCATGCCCATTCCCCCATGCTATTCTGCTAAGAAGGTTGGTAGGCTCACAAGGCAGGACCTGAGCTAATTAAACCTGAAAATCTGACCATGGGCAAGAACTTGGGATAACTTGGTGACTCTGGGCAAGCTCTTCAAGTTCCCCAAGCCCCAGTTTTCCTCATCAGGATAGTAAGACTGGTTATCCAGATCCCACAGAATTGTGGTGAGGAACCTCTAATATCAAGAGTACTTCAAAATAAAGTAGAATGTTGTGCAAGGTATAAAGACAAATAAGCAGGAGCCATTGCCCATATGGAACTCACAGCCTAGCAAGGTAAGTGAGGTGATAACCAACCCTTTTAACCAATGGAGTGATACAGAGCTTTGCTCTACTCAGTGTGGTTCCTGGGCAAGAATTGCATCCCTGGGTTGTTAAAAATACAGAATCTCACTCCTCATCCCAGCCCCACTGAATCAGATTTTGTCTCATAACAGGATCCCCAGGTGGTTTGGATGCACACAAAAGTTAGAAGAGCTCTGGCTGTAAAGCACACAGGAGGGAACGAGTAAGTCTGTGTGTTGCAGTGATCAGGGACATCTTCCAGAGAAGGGAATGCCAGACTTTGAAACAACAAGTGGGCTTCCAACAGGCAGTGAGAAAACAGAGCACATAAGAGCCTGCTAGGTAGGAGCATAGAATTTCTCTCTGTGTAATTATTTCTTGGTTTGAGACATTGCAGCTCCAAAAGGAATGACAATTGATGTGTAATCAGGAAACAAGAGGGTTTTTGAGTATCCAGGTTCATGTCTGGTATCAATTCAGTTCAACAAACATTATTGGACATCGGTTGTTGATTATCCTTCAACACATATGTGTTCCAGGTATTGGAAGGAAGAGTGAACAAAACAGGTGTGTTCTTTCCCAAAGTTCTGAACCCATAAAAGCCCAGGTTAGAATCCTGAAAAAACCATATCCCATTTGTCTAAAGGTGGGAAATTTTTAAGCCTTGCCATTCCTCAGTTTCCAAATCTGTAAATGAGATCATGATCATGTACCCATTTCACTGCGTTTATGAGCCTACATAAGTAATACATTTAGAGCACTGGAAATAGTAACAGGAACATAGAACAAGTTTATTGGGCATTTTCTATAACTAATGGTTAGTCTGGGCAGAGTAATTGGAAATTTTGGAATAGGTTAAACATTTCTGAAGACGTTTTAAGAGTCCCTGGATGGCCAGATCACCAGTGTTTCCTACCACCTGACTGCAGAGAACACTGAACAAGAAGATAGCTAACATTCCCCATGGTACCCAGTTATAAGCTTGTCCAAAGGCTTTCCTCTTTAGCTGTTTCATCCTGGCTCATTCCTTGTTCTCTGTGTGACCATCAGCCAGTCACCTCACTCCCAGACCTCAGGATCCTCATACAGATGATAATGGTGATAATCATTGTACCTGCACATAGGGTTGTTATGAGGATTAAATGAATTACTCTAAGTAAAATGCTTAGAACAGCACCTGAATCATATTAAGCAATTGATGAATCCTAGCTATCACCATCATCACTCTTCTTTTTATTATTTCCCTTAGTTAAAGAACTATCTGGGGGCACCTGGGTGGCTCAGTTGGTTGAACGTCTGACTTGTGATTTTGGCTCAGGTCATGAACTCATGGGTCATGGGATGGAGCCCCAAGTCAGGCTCCATGCTCAGTGGGGAGTCTGCTTGAAGAGTCTCTCCCTCTGCCCCTCCCCCCACTCTCCTCGCTTTCTCTCTAAAATAAAAAAATAAAAATATTTTTTAAAAAAGAACTATCTGAAAATTAACACAATATAGGGTATCACTCACATATTGTCAAGGTTGGTTCTAACATATAGTGTCCTTTATGTTCCAATCCTTGGCTCTTCCGCCTCTCTTGCTTGACAGGAACTTGATTTGGTTGGTTGTTAGGCCACCCAGAGTACTCTTCGTCCATACCTGCTGTGCGAGCCAAAAAGGAAATATGATATACATCCTGAAAATAGGCTATCTGTTAAGAATTCCCTTGCCATCACCAGCCCCCAAACCCTGTCACACACACTCTCCAATTTGAGAATATGAACATTCATTTTCAAGTCTGTGTCCTTATCACTGGTGATTTTTTTAAAGGGGACAGACAGACAGACTGTGTCTATAAAGATGTAGAATATAGCAGATGCTCTAAAGCTGCAATCAGCCTCATCTCACATCTTCTGTCCTGCTACATTGGGTGGTTCATCATCTTACCTTTTTCATTTCCCTTTCATCGCTACACAATGTACTATTTCACTTTGAGGAGAAAATGGAACACCTGTTGTAACTCTTTGAGGATTTCGTTCTGTGTTTTCTTGTAAAACCAAACCAGAAACCCCCACTGGCAAAACCAGCTGTGCCTCATATTTAAACACAAACTATAAAGTGTCAAGGGAAGGAAAAAGTGAGTTAGCCAATGAAAACAGTATGCAGGGGGCCAGAATTGGTTTTCAAGATTTATGAGCTGAAAGCAAGTCACACTTTAATGGGATATTAAGTGAAACCCATCTTATTTGTGGAAGACAGGCTATATTTTCCTATGGAAGCTTATACGAAATGCCTCTTTTTTGAAACTTGAGTTGTCTCCTTAAAATGATATGTGTGTCAGAACGTTATAATAAATCTTCTGAAAACTAGAAAATAATTGGCGGTTTGGTACCATGGAAATTATATATTTTTCCTCTAAATTGTGTCAGATTTTTATCTGCTGGTACATGTTGTGAGTGAAGTGTAGGAACACAAAGCAGGGTCTTATATTTCAACTTGCTTTACCCTTGGTTTGAGGTTCTTGTAATTTTGAAAATGAGGCCCAAATTTGGTATAGGGAGTAAGACGTGGACAGGGTCTGTCCTCAGGGTCTTCAGTACTTTTTTCCCTTATGTTCCAAATTCTCCTTCAATCCTGGCTGCCAAAAGGAACTCTACCCCCACTTCCCTACCACTCCCTCCCCCAAATGGCATCAGGAAAAGATGGACTCTTAGTGTGGATATGGCCATTTAGAAGAATATTTGCATTTAAAATATCTTCACTAAGTGTGGAAGGAAACACTGATGCATCTGGGGTATGTAAGGAATTACTACGGTTTTGTGGGGGAATCTCCTATCCTAGGGGCACCTGTCAAATTATATTCTCTATGTTCCTAATGATGTGCAGTGCAGAGGCTCTAGAGGAGGAGATCGTAGTGAGCATCTCAGTGTTTTCTAAAATCACACTAAAATACTAACTGGGAGCCTCCCTGTCTGGCCTTGGCTGGGTATGGGAGAGACAGATATAGGAACAATCTTAGAAGTGAGGCAAACCAGCCTGAAACAAAGAAATTAACTGAAGTATCTGTTAGAAATGCCCTCCATCAGGCAGGATGGACCCTTGTGCTGGAAAAGGAGGGTGGTCAACTGTGAGTGACCGACACTTAACAGATGTTGACTTTTCTCACTGTACTCAAATTGAGCAAGAGCTTGAATGTTCTTCTAGGAGTTCTTCCTTTAGCTTGTGAAGGGTGATGATTTGGAACATCAGGCTATAGTCTCCAGGTAAGTCAAATTATGAGTCCTTTTCCAGATTAGTGTATACTCTACGATGCTAGGACATCTCTTTAGCCTCTACTTTGGAAGACAACACATTTAGTGGTTGAGAAACAGGATTTGGTGTCAGACTGAAGACAAATCCCTCTAGGCCAGGAATGGCATCCACCTCATTTGTTGATATACCTGGTTCTGCCTGGCACAGAGTATATACTCAATAACTATTTGTTGGATGTTGAAGGAATGAGTAGATGGATATATGAATGAATAATCTGTTTGCAATCCCAGAGCTGCTATATTTTAGCTTTATGGCCTTGGGCAGGCTATCCAAACTTAGTCTCAGTTTGCTTATTTGCAAAATTGGAAAAAGAACACTTACTTTACAGTTGGAAGAAATAAAAATCTAATGTATTGATAGCCCTTAGCACAATGCTTTCATAAAGTTAAGCTTTCATTATAATGGTAGCAGGAGCAATAATATTAATAGCTTTCATATTCACAGTATGGGGTTGTTTTTCCATGGGGGAGTAAGTAAAATACCAGGTATAGATTCCTGTGGCAGACTCCTGGAGGATAGATGGAGGAGAACTGCACTGCAATGGAGTCTGGGAGTGTTTTAAGGGGTTTAGGTGAGAGACCATACATGCTCTCGCCTTGGCAAAGGTGGTCGAAAAGGCTGGGGTTGGGTCTTAGAAAAACTGGCTCAGTTTGAAAGGGAGATTGGTTTTTAGGAAGTCACTGATGTGTCTAGCCTCAAAGCTCAGGCCATTTCCACCACAATGTGCCACATTTGACTACCAATATGAAGAAGACAGGGGGCTAGATCCAAGAATGCAGGGTGTGTGTGTGTGTGTGTGTGTGTGTGTGTGTGTGTGTGTGTGTGTGAGAAAGGCCTGGAAGTCATTGCCTGGTTGGTAATGGAGACAAAGAAAGTCATGGGGGCAGTTACTGGGAATAAGGGAAGGATATGTGTTAATTAAAATAAATATCTGGGACGCCTGGGTGGCTCAGTTGGTTGAGCGCCTGACTCTTGGTTTTGGCCAGATCACGAGTTCATCGGTCATGGGATCGAGTTCCATGTTGGGCTCTGTGCTCAGTGGGGAGTCTGCCTGAGATTCCCCGTGTCCCTCCCCACTACCGGTACATGTGTGCACAGTCTCTCAAATAAATAAATAAATCTTAAAAAAAAAAGTCGATTCCTGCTATTTTTCCATTCTGGCTGGGACTGGACTTACCTGTGACCTCACCTATGGGAAGCATGGCTGATATGCTGACACACTGGGTTCTCTAACAATTATATGCACTCATTCTTTCTGGTGAAAAATGATGTTTGCCAGCATGTGATTCTATGCTACCTTTACAGACAATTTTCATGGCCTTTGCTATTTACAAAGCACTTGCTAAAAGGGAATCTATAAAAGGCACAAAGAAGAACCAACAGAGAAAGTTGGTGCCCTGAATGTATCTTATTAGCCAGGGTACACCAGGCATTGGGCTAGGTATTTTATATACATTATGTCTGATTTTTACAGTCCATTTTTCCATTTTGTAGATGGGAAAACTGAGACAGAGGTTAAATAAGTTGGTAAGTATGTTGTGAAGTCAGTATTTAAACTCAAGTCTATCTGAATCCAAAGCAGTGCTCTTTCCAGTACTCGGTAATATGTGTGAGGATGCAAAGTTAAGCAAGGCCCTCAGTCTCTGCCTTTGTCTTCTCTCATCTGCAGTTATCTTTCATTATGTGGATAGGCTCAGTGATAGGAATAGATATGTTGATGAAAAATAATCACTTGCTATTCCAGGGACAGTGCCTATGTCTTTTTTTTTTTTTTTTAAGTAGGTTTTACACCCAGTGTGGAACCCACCACAGGGCTTGAACTCATGGCCCCTAGATCAAGACCTGAGCCAAGATCAAGAGTTGGATGTTCAACCGACAGAGCCACCCAGGTGCCCCAGACAACGCCTAGAATCTTAATAAGAACTATGGACATTGAGTCCTTAATATGTGCCAGTCACTCTGCTAAGAGCGTCACATTCATGATCTCATCTAATTGTCATGAGCACATGAGCTGAGCACTGTGCATGCAGTGGGTTGGGATGAGTACGAGCACCTTCCAGCTCTCTGCTGTGCCTCACCAGGGTGGGGTCTGCGACACTGGCTTCCAGGCGAGACGTAGTAGGAAAATTACACAGGGGACTCCTGTTACTGATGGTCACAGCATTCTCTGCCAGAGCTGGTATAGGTCCTTTCCCCTCCAAGGAACATGCGAGTTGTGAGTGCAGATCTAGCAATCCTCCCTAATCCGCAGTTTTGCTTTCCAAGGTGTCAGTTACCCACGTCAACCACAGGCGGGAAGCTGAGGGTCCCCCTTCTGACGAATCATCAGAAGGTCAGCAGGAGCCTACAGGTGCGTCACAATGCCTCCGTCATTCACCTGGCTTCCTCTCGCGGCGTGGGCACTTTAGCATCTCACATCCTGAGAAGAAGGGTGAGTACAGTACAATAAGATGTTTTGAGAGAGAGAGAGAGGAAAAGAGAGAGAGAGACCTTATTCACATATTTTTTATTACGGTATCTCTCAGTGAACAAATGGGACGACTCTGATTGAAACCCAAGGATGTCTGTTCTTAGAGGCCAAATGCCTGACAGGGAGGTCTATAGCTGATAATCTCCACCAGACTGTAAATTCTTTGAGGAGTATTGTGTTTCATCACCTTCATAACACGTCTGTTCAGAGTAGGGATTCCGTAATTCCAGTTACTGAGCACGGCCATGGAAAGGTGATCGCTCCAGGTGACGGGATGGTGCAAGACATAAGGGACATGCTCAGTGCTTTTTAATCGACCTGGACTGAAGCCAGGGTTATTTTTCTATTCTAGATCTGATCTCTATGAGCTCCTTTTGGCCAGTTGTCTTCAATTATTGTGGTTCTTTCACACCTACTTTTCCAGCAGTTTACAGCCTTAGCGTTCTGCTCACATTTCACTTTTAACTAAGCCTCCCTGCTCAGACCTCTTCCCTGTGTGAATAAGGTTTGATTTCCACGAAGAGCATCTTCCAGTCAGAATTCCATACTTGGCCATTTCTGAGCTGCGACCACGGTGGAGGAGACATTATTTCTCAGAAAAGGACAGGGCTCAAAGCTCTTGATTGGTCTCAGGGCCCCATTCTCTTTGGTGCAGTTTTCATTAGAGAGATCCGGGCTGGTTCTTAGGAGCTTCCTGTGGGCCAGCTGCTACGGTGGGGTTGGCAGGTACCAGGTGTGGCCAACAAACATACCCACCTCAGAGGCCAGGGCCCTTTGAAGTGCCGCAAGAATGTCACACTTCAAAGAAACCTCACTGCAGCTGTCACCTGGCTATCTAGTGGAGGTCAGGGAGTTAATATGCAACCACAGACCCAGTCCGCCCACCTCTGACCAACACCTGGGAAGCTGAAGCACATTTTCCTCCCGTGCAGAGGATTTGAAAGCATTGCTCCTAATTTATCTCAGCATTGTTCCTACTTTATCTCAGCGAGAGCTCAGTGCCCTGAGTTTTTAGATAAAAATCTACTGTGCATGTCCATCCAACAATAAAATAAATAAATGAGCCACATCTTTTTCTTTTCTGAATAGGAATTATTTTGTAATGAAGTAAGTATTTGCAATTACTATTAGCAGGAGTTTAATTATGGGACTAATCTGTGAAAAAAAAATCGTGAGGCTTCCTACAAATGTGGCATCTTTTATCTGAGGATCACAGTGCATTGTATGCAAATTAATGAACTCTCCTGGGCTTGGTGTACACTCAATTACTGTTTTAAATTTTCCTTGGGCATCCGGCACTCTGGGGCTGAAGTAGGAGGCTAAAGTTTATTTATAAATTGCAGCAAGATGGGTGCAGATTAGATCTAAAAAAGGACTTCCTGGTTGTGATGTTATTAAATGCTGGCCTGAATCACTGTGTCAGTTTTTAAAGACTTGCCTGATGAGGATGTCCTGCCACTTCCATGGTGCCCTTTTACCACCAAACCAAATCCTCCTCCTCCTCCAGTAGAACAAGGCAAGTCTTTGACTGAAGCACCAATGGTAAAATATCAAAGGAAAGAAAAAGAGGATTGTAGTGGGTGACCTAGGAAAACCCAATTTCTGGACTCTGTGAAGACCAGGGCAGCAAGGTGTTGATGCCTCAGTTAACATCATAAAGAACACATTTTTCATGGAGTAGCTTTTGCTGCTGTTCCTATTTGCAGATTCAGACTGTAGCTCCCTTCCCCTCTACCCCCACCTGCACAGTCCAATAAAGATTATAGGTTCTGTGTTTTTAAGAAATAGGATAGACAGATATCTGCATGTGTGTGTTTAGGGTGGAGTTTCATTTCAGATTTCTGTCCAATGTCTGACCGAAAAACTAGCCCTGCTGTTCTAATATGCCTTCTGACCTTGGTTTATATAGGCTTCGTGTTTCTTCTACCTACTCTTCCTTGGGTAGGGAGAGAAAAGATTTGGGAACACAACAGGCTCTGTGCAAACTGTCCACAACTACTCTGAGGGCGGAAACTAGCTCACCTCTCACTGTTCCCCAATCTCCTTCTGTCTGTGCCAGTTAGAACCAACAGGTTTCTCTCTCCCAGTGTCTTACAGCTTATTAGAATCATCAGATGTTTCTGTAGCTTTGGCGCTAACCTTTGCAGCTAGTTTTCTTCTACCCTTAGGAGTCAGCGTCCCTGGACTCGTAGCCAGCTGAAGCAGAGTGGGTGGAAGGCCAAAGGAGTTGAAGACAAGGGTTTTTAGAATTGGGCTGCTTAGTTCAAAATCTGGTCCTATCATGTACTAGCCATGGGAACTCGAGTAAATGTCTTAATCTCTCTTCCTCAGTTTCCTCATCTGTCAAATGGGTACAGTAATAATCCCCACCTTACTGCAAAGACCAGAGGGTTTGCATGCAAAACACTTCATAAGCACATAATAAGCATTCAAGAATGCTATGATAATGATAATCATTACTGTTAATTAATCGGACTCTAAAAATATTAGAATGAGTCTTCTAGGGGAAGACTCATGCTTATATCTCTTCTTAGATCCAAAGCACCTTCAAATATTATAGTGCTTCTCTAGTTGTGGGTTGGATCTTATTAATGGTTCATGGAATCACTTTAATTGGGTCTCAATTAGCCTAAGAAAAAAGGAAGAAGAGCAGTACACAGGTGAGTAATAAGGATAGTATTGTTTTATAAAACTTTTGTTTCTATTATACATGTATACTTATATGTTATATATGCTTACCTAACATACTTAGATATGTATATTTACACTTATACCCACAGGAAGAGTACAAAATACAATGTAAAATATCTTATTTCAACTGTAGTCAAAAAAGTGAAAACCATGAGGCTAAAACATACAACTTGAAAAGGAATGCTTGTTGCAACCCTGTGACTCCTCTATGTCATGAGTTATATACTGAGCTCTTTCAGAATGATAGGGTCTTTTAGAAATAGGATTAGGAAAGTCATATGTGCAGCGAATGAGAGAAGGAAGGAATCATTTGAATGACTTACAGGGCAGAGAGGAGAAAACCCATTATGGATGTAGTATGTAAATTATAAAAGTTCATTCTTTGCAAAGTAGATACATGGAAAGGGTTAATATCCTTACTGTATAAAGAACACTTACAAAGTATATGAATAGCTAATTCACAAAAGAAGTGAATAGCAAACAAGCATATAAAAATATCTTCAACCTCATTAGTAATAAAGGAATACAAAGGAAAACAGTAAAATTATTTTTTCACATATCAAATTAACAATTTTGTTTTACGGTATTACCAAATGTAGAAAAAGTTATAGGGAAGTAAATACCTCCACACAAGACTAGTGAGAATAAAGATGGGTAAAACTTCTTTGAGGGAGCAATTTGGTGATTTCATTGCAAAAGTCATAAAATTGTATATACCTTTTGAGTTGACAACTCTACTTGAAAGAATCTATCCTAAGGCCATAATAAAGAAGTGAACAAACATTTAGCAAGCAGATGTTCATTGCAGGAATGTTATAGTAAAACACTGGAAGATAATACATTTTATTGAAAAAAGATGGTTAATAAAATAAACTTTGGTACGCTGATACAATTGAATAAAAGATAGTCATTAAAAATGATGCCATGGTTGGCTTCTGGAATAATTCCCCTTTGTGTGGGGACTGGTGCCCACAGGCAAATCCCACCTTGAAAGGAGGCTTTCTTTCCTTGGACACCAGACATCTCTGAAATTATTAAAGACTTAGACCTTAAGTTTTGCAGCTTTTCCAAAGTGCACCAGATTGAATGTAGGCATCAGTGCTAAGTTGAATAATAAGACTGTGATTGACTTTTAGTAACATATAATGTGGAAGAAAAATTGCAGGTTACTTATGCATGGGCCAAATAGTCCACTTGCCCTGCTATTCCCCATAAGAGCCCCGACCACACCAAGTTCAGCTTTGGCCTCCCTCCCAGGAGCCTGATGCAAGGGTCAAGCGTTCTGGACTGTGTGTTATTGTTATACCCACTGATGGAACTGCTGTCCCTCCCCTGCCTGGCCCAGGAGAACTCGGGGCTATGAACTGGGGCCTGCAGTTCTTGCCACTCTCAGGGTGCTGCCCTCCTGCCTCCCTGTGGTCAGCTGGGAATGTGGTAGCTGTAGCCCTTATTCCCCCAGCTAGCAGCTGGGGGTGAGGATGACTTGGGGAAGCCCTTAGTCTTCCTTTTTGTTTTCCTCATATCTACTGAAGCTAGCCCACTGACTAGGATTTGTAAAAAAATGCTCCTAGCCCTACTTTTGAAATGTAGAAATTAGCCTTTAATCAGACTGTAACCTGTAGAATGATGGCTAATAATATGGCAAGTGAAAAAAGCAGTTATGACACAATATAATGTACAGTATAGTATCATTTTAGGAAGAATAGTGTGAATTCATACACACTAAACATAGGTTGAAAGAGAGAATATAATTTTGATATTATATATTATATATTTTGTTGTTATATATGATATACATTAATTATATGTAATTATAGATATAATTTTATGGGAAGTCTGTACCCCATAAAATTAACAGTATTTCTTTTTCTGGTTGGGAGGATGCAGGTAATTTCTCCTTTCAGTTTCTTTCCCTTTTGTAATTTTTTTCTAACAAGCAAATATTACTTTAATAATGAAAACAAATGAACCTTTTTGTCATTGCTGTTGTCTTACTCACTGATGTGTGGATCCTACAATGATATCTATTGGACAGTAGCTTCTCAAACATCATGGATAGAGGAATGAATGGAAATGCTGACCTTTATTGCTTCTATTGGGAATGGAGAGCAGTAAAGAAAGCTTTTAATTCATTGTTCCCATCACTTTCTTCAAATAGCCCCAGCTTGTTAGGTTAACAGGTTAGAGTTGGGTTAGTATGTGTTGAAAAACATAACTTCCTTTCTGCTTCAAAATCACTCATGGCTTTGGGCTCCCTGTTGTGGGTGCTCTCTCTCCTCCCCTGCAAGAGGGTTCCTGCCTGCTGACCCCAGAGGTCTGACTACTGTGCCCCAGTTAACCTGTCAGCTGAGGTTACCTGAGGGCGGTCGGGGATGAGATGATGACGAACTTGGTCCTTGGTGTTCAACTCAAGTCGGCCAGAAGTTGAAGAGAAATGACACAGTGGCTACAGTGGTCTTCTTTCTTGTCCTTCTTCATGGGGTTGTTTTGAAGCATAAATTAACTGAAACACCAGGTGTGGGGATGGGAACGTGGCGCGTGATCAGCACATGGAAGTTCCCCGTCCATAGCCCTCTCCCGCTTCACTCCCTTCTACACTGGAGGTTTTCCTTTGGAGGCTCAGGGAGCTAATTATTTCAAGCTGGTGTGGGAATTTAGCTCCGGAGATTGACTGGTAGATCAAAACTTGGATTGTTCTGACCAAAAGGAGCACCACTCTGTACCTCATTAAGTGTCTTTTTGGCATTTTGTCTTTCTTTTCTGGCTACTCCTCTGCTCACACCCCTTTTGGAGTTTGCGCTGATGAATCTAAAGTTTTCACGGTACCGCAGGGTTTGTGGGAACTGAATCCATTTCTTCAAGATCTAACATAAAAATAAGTCTTGGCCCCATGCCTAAAAGAAGTCACTGGGAACCCAATCAGAGCCGGGCAGTGAGCCCAGGCCCAGGCTAATGAGACATTTACATTCTAGGCCTTCCCTTTCACTTTGGTCTTCGTGGGATGCATTGTGAGTGTGTACCGCGGGCGGAGGCCCTTCGTACTGCCTAGTTTGGGGCTGTGCACCCCCACAGCAGAGCAGGAGCATTATGAAAACACACAAAAAAATCTAACACATTTAACAAATGACAAATCCTTAGCCGAGAGTAATCACTTGTTTTTTTGTAACTACTTATTTTTCATTTAAATTCTCTTCTAAGTCTTTGCATCTTCCATCCATGTTGAACCTGTTCATTGCTACAGTCTAAGCATTTACTCTGACAGGAGGTAGAAATAGACAAAGGAAAAATGTAATCTCATTTCTTCCCGTATTTGTGGGAACACTTGGCCCTAGGGTCAATACTTGTTGGAGTTTTAGGAATCTACCAGATTCAGGACTATTTAAAAGGCACCTAGAAGAGAATTCGGAATTGGAAAATAAGGCCTACGAGGAAGTTGAAGGCACAGTGATCATTTTGTTTGGAGAACAGCATTGGCTTTCTAATGGTCAGACGGTCACTACTAGATGGAAAAGACAAGAGGGAGAGTACTTACGTTTAACTTAGATTAAAAGAAGTATTTTTCTCTCAGGTAATGGATGCTAGTATGGCAAAGTGTGGTATTTTTTTCCCAAAAATATGGAAAGCTATTTGTGCAATTTGTGCCAGAAGAGAACCCAAAGGTTTTGCGGGTAAACTTGCAGGTTTTTTCCAGGCTAGGAAGAGACCAAAGGGAGGCAGACACAGCAGCTCCTGAGTTAAAGAATTGTTGTTTCAAATCAGGGGTGAGAAGAAACAAAGTTAAAGTTCATTTCCAGAAATTTCAGATGCCCAGATTTGAGAACTGCTTTTCAATAATGACTCTTTGTGTAGTACATTTTTATTTGTTTTAAGCACAATTTCAGAGGTGTCAAGAAAAATAATCCCAAACTTGAAAGTAAGGGAAAGAGAGGATGTTCTATCAATATCACATCCGGGGAAATACTTAAAATGCCACTGCGGGTTATATAATTATTCAAGGAAAAAGCCCTTTTATCTGACATACCATTTACCACCAACAAGTCCTAGACTCTGTGAGGTTACATGACGATTTATAGATTTATGTCTGGTAGAAAAGATAACTCCAAAGATTATGTTTTCATTGTCCTGTAGGACATGAACCAATTTTGTATTTAACCTAGCACTTTTATTCCTACATTCTTTTTTACAAATTTATATAAATACCAGGTGCCCAAATGCCTTGGAAGCAGCTTCCATTCTGCTGGCTCCCCCATCAACAAGATGAATATGAGTTAACATGTGTTCATTCATTTGTGTGAGTCATGTTTTAGCCATTTAAGAATCGGGGCACCTGGGTGGCTCAGTCAGTTAAGTGTCAGACTCTCAATTTTGGCGCAGGTCATGATCTCAGGGTCGTGAGGTTGAGCCCCTCGAGATGGAAATCAGTGTTTAATGTAGCTCAGTACTGTCAGTGAATGGGTCTTGCATACATACAGTTTTTGCTGGTTACTGTGTTAAAAGTTAGACCTACCCATATAAGTGGTTTTGGAGTAAAAAGACTGAATTGGTTTCCGAGAAAACCAGCTCTTTAAAAAAGAAAATATACTGAATCATAAACAGTTGAATTCAGTCAGAATTGTTTGTTCATTGCCTGAATGAATTTGACTTGTCCTTGAATAATGATCCACTTTTTGGTGTGATACAGTTGCATCTTTGAAATTTTGGAGCTGCAGAATGATCCCAGATAGTCTTGACTGCTTACAAAGAAAAAAAGGCAAGAGAAACTGTGCCACTTTAAAAGCAAACAGATACACGTATCTGGGACTGTAGCAATTCTGTTTCTTTCATTCAGACAGGTAAGATCCCTTTATAGAAATAAATACCTGATACCCAGAAAGGAAATACTTATTGTATAAACCTATCTGGTAGCTGGAAATAAAACTCATGACAAAGGAACTCCAAATGTTTATCTTAATGTTTCAATATTTAAAATCAGAATAAAAGTACCCAGTGATCTTTATAGACATAGATTTCTTTAGGATACTCGTTCTAAGTTAAGTACTTAAATTCTTGCTTAGAGGTGTGTATAAATGGACTGCCAGGAAGTTTTTTTTCTTATTGAGGTCGGTGGGTAAGGATAGAAAATAACAAGCAGGTTGCGTTTGTTTTAGAAAGCAGTATTCATCAATTCTGCTCTCCCATCTGTTTCATAAATATGGTTTGACCTTTGTTTAAAATTGGGGTAAGCTTATGCTCCTCATTGTACTAGTTCCTTTAGCAGCTTATTTCCAAGATAGAGTATCAATCAATATTTGACAGGAGGGAATGCTCAGTTTTCTTAGGTCAGTATATCAAAAACACTAAGAGCAAGAAGGAAATTCTACACTCCCAAGACTGATAAAATTAGAATGACTTAAAAAATAAAAAGAATTGAGATATGATTTCTTAAACACAATTTTACTGACCAGTGTATCAATTACTCATATTTTTAAGGCTGATATTCTTGGTACGGTATATTTGCGGGCATCTAAGTTACAATAATTAAAAATGGGCAAACATAAACTCAGATTTATAAAACTGTTTTTAACTGTTGTTAAAAGCTCCCTGAAGATAAAGATGTTTATTATTTGTTTCCCTTTTGACTAGTAAGGCATTATAAATCAAAGTAACGAAAAGCTTTGATTTTTTTTTTGAGAAAACTTTGATCTTAATAAAATATCTTCAAATTAAAAAAAATTGTGATTTGAAATTGTTGAAATCAGTTTCTAGAACCACCTCTCCCCCCAGACTATTCACGTTTTCTTGGTCTTCGGTGGTTTGTATGTTTGTTTGTTTGTGGGTTTTTTGGTTATTTTTTTTTGCCTATCAATTATCAAACCGATAGATAATGGGTGACTGCTGTCTTATCTACCAGGCTTCAGAGCTGTTTATCTCAATATGAAGATTCTACTAATTCTCTAGTTCTGCAGGTGTTAATGTTGGCTTATCTTAAGCAATGTTTACATAATTCTTTACTGAAGCTCCTCATCCAGCTTTGATTAATTTTGGGAAAAGAGAAATGATGATCGGAGAACTATTTTGACCCCCCAGTCACAAAATAATTGGTCAAGTTCTTTTCATTTTTTTTGACAACTACTATTAAAAAAGAACAAATTATAACAGCAATAGATACTCCTAGCTGGAGAAACAGAAAAGAATAAAGACTCATAGGGGCTCAAAGTTAATCTGCAAGGCTAGATGCGCCAAAGAAGCCTGTGTCTCTTTTGTTCAACAACTTCTAGGAGGGGGTATCTGTTGCAGTCAAAAACAAACTGCTGAGTATTCTTAAAATCTTTGCCCCCAGATTCTTTTCTTTCATTAATAAAATGATATTCGGATGGGTAAAATCGGTGGTGGGGATTAAAGAGTACACTTATCATGATGAAAAAAATAAAATACAGAATAAAATGATACTTAATTGTAAATAGAAGAATAATGATAGAGATAAACTATAGTTCTCATTCTTTTTTCAAAAAATATCAGCATTTTGTTCATGTAATGGTATATGGCCTGTAACTGATACCTTTAAAAAATAAATCAACTGACTGCATTTTCCTGTGGCTAGGCAGATGAATCTTAGAGCATTTTTTACTAAATGAAGAAAAAATTTTTTTTTCCTTGAAGTCATTCTTTCACATTGTACACAAATTATTTAAAGATGACTTTCCCACAATACAACCAGCCAGCTTAATTTCTCCAAGACATAGGAATGACTTAAGACTGTTACTCGTTTTCTTCAGAAAAGCAACTTTAGCCAGCTCTGTGTCTGGAACTTGATGAATCTAATGTAATCACGTTCATCCTGAAGCAACAGTTCCCATGACCAGAAATTGCTCAAAATATAAAAGAATATAGTGGCCCTCAAAGGAAATAACATAGCTCAAAGCATTTGTGGAGAGGTCTGGACATTTCAGGAATTTTCAGCCTTTGGGATTTAACAGGTGGAACACACTAATTTGTATTGCTTGGTCTATCTATCTAGTAGAAAGGTTTGCAGTTCAGCTCCAGCCCATACAGAATTGGCTAGAGACAAAAACTGTGAGGCAAAGTCCATTCCCATCCTCGTCCTGATTGGCTAGCATCGCTGATAATCTCAGGGGCTCTGGAGTCAGACTGCCTGAGTTCAAATGCCGACTCTACACTTGCTAGCTCCATGACTTTGCGTAAATTGCTGAAGCACTCTGCGTCTCAGTAAACCTATGTGTAAAATGCAGATATCAGTGGAACCTACTATCATGTGAATATATTGACTTAACATGCATACAGAACTTAGAACAGCTGTCTGGTACAGAGTAAGCATTTGATAAACATTAGCTGTTTGTTTTCATAATTCTGCCACTGGCATCCTAGGACTCTCTTTTTATTTCAGTTGTTCCTATGTATTTGCTTTTAAGTTTATTTTGTGTGTGTAATAATCACATATCTAGTTTTAACAATACATTAAGAAAAATTAATGAGTGAGTCAGGAAAAATTCTAGGGATGGGGAAGCCTTTCCAATTCTCAGATACATAATCACCTAAGTACTGTTTACTGCAGGCTCACAAGTTACCAGATAAGCAAAGTGAAGGAAAATTCCTGTTTTGAGAGCAAAGGCTAGCGTGTTCCTTGTGATGCCCAAGGAGGATTAATTGATAAAACACTAAAAGAGAAAATGTCCTGTTCTTAAGTGACAGGGATTTGTTTCTTTTATGAGATAGACTATCTCTTTTTCTTGCATATTCCCTTTACTCTTACTCATCCTTCAGGTCTCAGCTTGGACATGATGTCCTCTGAGAAGACCCCTTTCCCTCCTTGAGTTCTCGTAAGAAACTTTCCCACCTTCTACACCCCAGTTACAGCACTTAGCATGCTGCATTGGAAACAACAGTCAACCTGTTAGTCTCTCCCATTAGATCGTAGATCCATGAGAACGGAAACATTATCTATTTTGCTTACTGTTGTAAACTTGGCCCCTAGCACAGTGCTTGGTGTAGAGTAGATGCTCAGTAAAATTTTGTTCTTTTATGTAGGGCATCCCAAGACCTTTAAACTTTGGTGCCGGTGGCTGTCCGTTTGGAGCACTGCAGGGGTTGGCTTGCTGGGTCTATTCTCACAGGCAGGATATACAGGAAGGATGAATGAGGCCCCTGGAATTCCCCAGGCAATGGCCATGTGCTTTAGCTTCTACTTACTTGCTTTCTTCCTCCGTGCTTCGCTCTTCAAATAGAATCTTTAACTCCCGATAAATGAATCGCCCCTGATAAATCTATTGCAGGGGCTGGGGCTGGGTAAGACCTGCAGTAGGCACTGGGACGGAGAAGAGGCCAGTCTCTTTCCTGTTCACTTTCGCACCAACCCAGAATACAACTACATTTGTGCAGAGCTCCCATCTGTGGATGCCCAGGTAGCTTGTTTCCATTTCCATTTTCTGGCCGTGGGGTGCTCTGAAACTTCCTCCAAAGGTTTATGAGTATCTTTGCTGGATAACTTAGAGTTAAACTTCCTTTTGGAGGATATAAATCTTACCTGAGTCATTCAAAGGATTCTTATTATTCAGATTTCTTTGTAGGTGTCAGGTTAACCCGGCTGGACCTGTAGCTTTCCTTCTATCATCTCATCTGCCTGTTGATCTCACTTGTTCATTTCTTTCTGCTGAATGAGGATGGTAACTGGTCAAACGGTGTGTATACTATATGCAAAATGATGTTGCTGCTTTGTCAAAAAGGAGGAGTCCTTTACCTTCTTGCCATTTGAATGAGAAGAAAAGATCTATTAAGAAGGTTTGTGCTGGGTAATGATTATGTGCCTCTATCTCTTTTAATTCCTGCTTTAAAAAGGAAGTGACTCATACTGTAGATAAACTGGACTTGAAAGAATGTCTGGCTTATGCAAAGCTCTTATTTACATACTAGTGTCTTTCATTCACAAGGAAATAGGGACTCAAGGACTTTGGAGTTCCTCTCTTTTTCTTCTTGTTCTTTGATAGCCTAAGTGATCTCTGGGAGGATTTTCTCTGCCCTTAACATATTCCCCAAACCCCCAGGCTTTCCTTTCTCTGTTGGAAATAGGAATTGCATGAATGTAAGAGCAGAGACCAGAGAGATATTATAAGAAGTTCCTCTATCTTACATTCCTCACTCCTGAAAGGCTCAGCCTTTCCACCACTAGTATTTCATGTTTTCTTGTCTGTCTAGATGAAGTTATATTTACACCCTACAATGTCTTCCCTGATGTAGGAAAGACGACATTAGGGTTCGAAGCCGATGGCCAAGAAAGAATTCTTGAGACGTCTTTGGTGCAAAAAGGTGATTTTATTAAAGCACGGAGACAGGACCCGTGGGCAGAAAGAGCTGTGCTGGGGTCATGAGGAGTGGCCCACTATATACTTTCAAGTTGGGAGAGGGTTAGGGATAGTGTCTCTAAGGAATTTTGGAAGCAAGTTTTCCAGGACCTTGAGGGGGTTGGCTGTTGTTGGGAAAAGCTCATTTATTACTGTCTAATAAAACCTTAGTTATGAGACCCTTCAGATAGATGTATATCAATGGTCCATATGCTTGGGGGATGATTGCCAGCATGTATGTTGTGTGGTTTAGAGATAAAGGAAGTTTCCAAAAGAATTTTTATGTGTTAAAGTAGGCTTACAGGATCCTGGGGGTTGGGCTAAGATTGCCTTTTGCCTTTAGCCAAGTGTCAATATCGAGGCAGTTGAGTCCTTAGAGGAATGTCACTCTGCCTGTTTCAAGGACTTGTCAACGGGTGTGGGTAGAAAGGAAATCTAATAATTTTTCTTCTGCCTTTGTTTCCCAAATCATTCCCCAGGGTTTAATAAAGCAGTCTAGTCTAGAGTACAGATGAGGGCATGTGCAGGAGTGTGAGCTAGACCTGGCTCAGTCTCTCTAGCTGTGTGGTCTTGGGCCAGCCATTTCATCTTTTAGCTGATTTCCTCACCTTATAAGTGGGAATCCTAATACTAGCTGAGTCACAAGACTGCTATGATGTTAACATGAAACTTTGGTAAAGCACATGGCCTAGTAACTGGCCAGTGGTAAACTCATCCAATATTTGAGATTGTCATTAATAAGAATTTTATTTGTAACCCAAGTTAGTGTATTTTTTGATCTTAGGTTTCTTTCTTTCTTTCTTTCTTTTTTTTTTTTTTTTTTTGCCTTTTCTAAATCACTTCTTCAACTTTATTTTGTTTCTCAGGATTTGTTGAATAAATGAATTTGATGAATGAATGGTAGTGGTTTGTGTTCCCAATTATAAGAGCCTACTATAGTCTCAAAAATTCTAATTTGTTCTTGAGATTCCTGGGCAGGCAGACCGGTTGCAGGGTGAAGAGTTGATTCTTCTCTATGACAGAGTTAAAAGGGGTTCCTAGAAGCCAGGTTTCCTTGCCCTGCCCACTGGCTTCTGAATCGGAGGTGACCTCAGGCTGGTGTGATTCAGAACAACTCCCACTTAGGCTTGGCAAACGGCATCCGGTCGGCAAACAGTCCTCTCTTGTTTTCCTCTTCCTTAAAATAACCCTTCACACACTCAAAGACAGTTATTAACTCAGTCGCAGCTCATGCATTAGTTCAGGTATAAATGACTAATAAAGTGAACTCTTGAGTTTTTCTCAGAGAGTCTACATTTTATTTTTATTTTTTTATATTTCTTTTGCTCTATGAATCCTGCTTTGTTGTATATTCATTCATTTATTCTCCCCATCCCTTTTTCTCACTCCCAACTAACCAACTAACCAGTGGTAAATGGAGACTTGAGGGCTTGACATTAAGGGATTAGCGACACAGTCCTTCCATTCATCCATTCCACAACCATCTGGGAACATGTCCTCTGTGCCAAACAGTGTACTAGATGTTGTGTGTATATTAAGTAAAAAACGAGAGAGAGAGAGACAGACATAATCCTTGTTTTTATGGAACTTAAAACCTAGCCTCATCTTTATGGGAAATTTTGGGGCTTCCTTAGGACCCATCCAACATCCAACCCTCCCAATTCCATAACTGTCTTAATTCTATTTGACTTTCACCTCCATTCCACTTCAGCCATCCTTTAACATAGGCACTTCACAGGCATTTACAATTACACTTGACCTTGTCATCACCCAGAACTGATCTTAAGCTCCAGAGACTGGCTTGCTGACTACAGCCTCCTGTCCTTCCAGCTTTTTTACCCTCATTTTCCAGCCATGCATTTCCTTTGAGACGTCCAGCTCCTTTTTCTCTCAGTCTGTCAGCCTCTGCCGTACGCTCACATCCCTTCCTGTCCAGCCTACACAGGATGATGGCTTAATGCTTTGATTTGTCTCTAGCCAATACCGTCACATCCCTTGCCCCTCCTTCTGCCATCATATCCTTCAGGATCCTTTCCTTGTACCAGTGCACCTTCTTCGTGTCCACTTTTTCATCAAGCTTGTGAGTGCTGCTAGGAGAACAGTCGTTCAACTTTGTCACAACAAATGTATGATCTTCAACTTCAGGCAGGCTTGCTTAAGTTTGGTAACCTTTCTTTACATCTGTGGTTATCTCTTTCTTTCATTCCCCACGATTGCTTTATTTTTTTCTTCAGGCTTAAAATTTTTTGTGTGTGAAAAAAATTTTCATTATGGAAAATTTCAAATATACATAAAAGTAGCATAGTATCATAGACCTCCATATATTTGTTACTTAGTTCATGACCGATCTTGTTTCATTGCTGGCTCCTATTGTACCCCCGGATTATGTTAAAGGAAACCCTTGGCATCCTATGATTTCCTCTGTGAACTCTGTACATATTCTAAAACTTAAGGACAGTTAAAAACTAATCAGCCCCCTCTATTCGAATGCCCTTCCTTCTCTTTGGTTAGCTTAACCTTCGAGCCTCAGGTCCAGGGTCACCTCTTCTAGGAAGTCTTCTCTGACCTCCAGCCCAAGTTAGGCATCCCTACCTATCTACTTCGGAAGTGTCTCTTGACAGACTCACCGTTCCACCCTGTCCTCCTGGCCAGTGCTCACACAGGTGGCTTCCCAAGTCATGGTATGTTCCAGCTTGAAAGGATTACCCCCTGGTTTTGTAGGTTGAGATTTGTCTGTTTGCACCTTGCTGTCTTCAAGAAGGGAACCCAAACTCCCCGTGTTAGCCATTCAGAAACTGTTTACCAAGGATACGCCAAGGGCAAGCCTCTGTGTTAGGCATCTTCGGGGTATAAAGATAGAAAGCTTTCCTCAGGTTGCTTAGTGATGTAGAGGAGATAAAATATCCACTTACCTAAGTAGAATACAATCATAAAGAAGTTCAGATAAAATGCTGTGAGACAGAAGAGGGTGTGATAAAGGGCCCTGAAGTCACCAAGGGGGTGGAGGAAAGCCCTGTGTGGGGCTAACATTTGAGCTGAGCCGTGAACACAGATGGGCAGGGGACAGTTATGGAGGGAAGAGTATTTGAGGCAGAGAGGCCATGAGAGAGGAGGCAGAGATGAATTTGAATTTTAAAACATGGCCATAATTTGCTATGTATCTATCTGAGAATTAGCAGGCTTTTTTCTTTTTTTTTAATTATAGAAATTGTATAGCACTGCATCATGGATCTGCAATTGGAACAATATTTATATAGTATAGATATATTATCCTGTATTATCACGTTATTTTGGCTGTCTGGTTTTTCCTAATGTTCAAAGAGGCAAAAAGTCAGTAATATTTGTTCATTCAATAATCAGTTATTGATCTTTACTAAGAGCTAGGTATAATAGCATCTACAAAGATAAGGAAGCCGAAATCACTGCTCCCAGGAAATCATAGTGTTGTGGGTGTGGTAAGAGATAGAAAGGTTATCAGTTGGTTAAAATACAACACGGCAATAAATTACTCTTGTTATAGAAGCTGAGCCAAAGGGAGCCCCTAACTCCATCTGGCTTGGGGGTAGGAGAAACAGTCAGAGAGGATGTGAAACCTGTCAAGTAGGTGGGGGTGGAAAAGCTCCGAGAGAGAGTTACAGTATGTTGGGAGTGAATGGGAGGTGAGAAAACGGAACCAGGGCGTTGTAGCATTTTGTACTTTTGCAGATTTGCAATAGGGCTTCCGCAGGCAGTGTTTCCTCGCTGATCCATACTGTTTTTACAAGAAGAGGAGAAATAGAACCAGGAGGAGAAAGGAGAGAACCTGGTTCTTCAGATCTGACTTTGCAATTCATGTGCTGTGTAATTGAGGAAAGTTACGTAATATCTCTGGGCATCTGTCAGTTTGGGCACAAGCCAGATGATTTTTTTTTTTTTTTTGAGGGGAGAGGGAGTGCGAGTGGGGTGAGGGGGGAGGGGCAGAGGGCTAGGGAGAGAGAGAATCTTAAGCAGTGCGTGCTCAGTATGGAGCCAGCCCTAAGTGGGGCTCGATCCCACAACCCTGAGATCATGACCTGAGCCAAAATCAAAGAGTTGGCCGCTTAACCTACTGAGCCACCCAGGCTCCCCAAGCGAGATGATTTTTAAAGCCTTTTTCAGCTTAAGTGATCTAGGGCTCTATTTTCCATAACTTTTCCTTTGCTGACGAAGTTGAACATCTGTATACTGATGGACACTGGATTGAGATATTTGGCTCAGTGTATGCTGGGAAATAAGAAAACCCATTTTCAGACATTTTTTGCCCCATGACTGAGCACTGTTGGGTTTACATCTGTCAGAGTGGCTGTTCATCAGCTGTTTTCCTTAGAGGGAGGGAGGGAGGCATTATTTTATTTTATTTTTTTTAACATTCTAACACCTTTCCTTGCCTCAATATCTGTACTGCTCATGAACTATATAATATGGCGATAAGAACTGAAATTACTCATTGACATTATCATGGGGCTATTTTGAAAACATTATCTCATGCTCATTTCCTAGAATATCACCACGTCTCAACAATATCAGTTTCTTAAAAGAGCATGTTGTTTTTGTTGCAGCTGAAGCCAAAATACTTTCGTGAATTTTGTCTTTAGTACTACCAACTTCCTTCTCTGATGCCGTGGCCAAAAGCATAGCTTTCCACAAACCAGAATCTGATAGAGTTTGCTGAATTTGAAGTTAGCTGTTTTCAGTAATTTGTTCATCTTTACTCTTTATGTAGAGTACCTGCATTGTAGGTTACTTTTGGAGTGTCTCAAATCCTGGACTGAATGTGTTTCATCACTTCCTGCGCTTTTGCCATTTCTTCCCTCAGCCCGATCCTCTGGTCAGTCCCTGTGTGTTCAGGCAGAGAGAACTCATTAACCCAATGTTAGACAAAGCACCATGTCACAGTGGAATCCATCACGAATTGGTATTTTATGTATTCCCAAAGGTAGAAAAAGGGCTTTCGTATTATCTGAGAGTTTAGTTTGACTCCATTAATGTGGTAAGGTGGTTGTCTAAAATTCAGACACTTCTCTTGTGTGACCTTGAACTTTTATTTATGAGACCAGATGAAGTGAGCATTCATTAGTGTCTCTATAGGACTCTTTTAAAAACTTTTAACGAGTTCCAGTTTTCTTTGCCTTTTCTAAGGATACTGATAGTTTCATGCCTTCACTTATCCAAAGCATTTAATTCATTTAAAAAAATACTACAAAGTTAATTTTCGGCAGCATTCTTAAATGTATTTGAAGTGATAACAGTTAAGGGGGGGGGGGAGAGCGTCAGCAGTGTTTTGTGACATCCAAGGGCAGAGGCATACACAGTAAGAAAATGTGGAGCTTCTGGGAGGCCCAGGGCTTGATGGCTTAGATTTCAGTCACTGGGACTTGTTTCATCAATGGTCTAGCCTTCACTACATGAGTCATAAACATTAGAAGAGTGCATACCTTCAGCCAGAAGCAATGGAAAAGAATTTGTTAGCATGGAAAATATGGGATGGCTATATCATGTCATCAGTATGACTCCCAGGACCGAGTCTTTTAGGCCTGCTAATTACTTTTTGAGTGAATTAACGGATATGAGTAAACACATGTTAGGACGTTGCTAGAGCCCTATTAGCCAATGAGCAGAATTCCTTGCAAGGCAGCTTGAGACTGAGACTAGTTCGCTAATGACTTTATTCAAATGATCATTTGTAAGGCTGCTACACAGAGAATTTAGCAATAAACAATTCTGCCCACTATTGACCTTTTCAACTATAGCCTTCCTTCCTAATAACACCTGATACACAGCAATTAAGACTTTTCTTGTCAGTTAATACAGCACATTTTTTTCTCTTTGCATATGTTTGCATATCAAGCAGTGCTTTTAAAGCTTATGCCAGAATAGTGTCTTGGATGATATATTTCACTGTTACTTTTCAGATCACCTTTCTGGATAGAGTAGTATAATGAAGGTAGGAATAAGTGCAGAGAGGTGGAAATAAATGCTGGGATTTTTATTGAACATTGCTTTGTTTTTAGGTAGTCTTCTTTTCTTTTTTTTTCTTTTTTTCAGAGAGAGGGAGATGGAGGGGCAGAGGGAGAGGGAGAGAGAGAATCTTAAGCAGTCTCCATGCCCAGGGAGGAGCCTGACGTGGGGCTTGATCTCACAGCACTGAGATCATGACCTGAGCCGAAGTCAAGTGGTTGCTTAACCAATTGCGCACCCAGGTACCCAGGTAGTTTTTAATATTTAATATGTCACGTCTGCTAATTTAGGAGGGAAAAGTATTCTTTGAGTTCTTCTTTTGTGTAGGTTGTCTTACTTAGCATTTTCTGGGTCTGGAGGGTAGAAAATGATAAAATAGGTAAATAGCAATGAACATGATTGCGGAAAAATGGAAATTAATGGTGCCATGGAAGTGTTAAATTCCTGTCAGTCATTATGCATGATTTTAGCTTTACAGGAATTTGCCAGTGAGTCTTCTGGTCTTTGGGCAGTCCCTTGGAAAGACTGTTATTATTGTGAAGGACCAAAGGAGGAAAGTCAACTATTATAGAGGTCAACAGTGCTAGTTTAAAAAAAGAGAACTTTGAAAAGGAGTGAGAATGTGTGAGAAGAGATACTTTAGTTAGGGCGTTGGTGGACAATGAACTAGAAAGTGTGGTCGCTATGGGATTGAGGTCCAGGATAAGCAAAGAGCAAAGGTGTGTTCTGTGGCTAGGGGTCAGGCTTTTGCAGAGTGAGTGAAGCCATTATATTTACTGTGTGTGCATATCATGGAGTGTAGTGTGTGTGTGTGTGTGTGTGTGCGTGTGTGTGTGTGTGTGCGTGTGTGTAGGGGGCTGGAGGTTGAGGCTGACTGGAAAGGAGACAGTCTCCATCTAATCAAATTAGCTGCTGTGACCTTAGCTCCAGCTGATTGTTGCCATGTGGACCTAATGTTGCCAGGTCTTCTCAGTTTTCAAAAGACATGGGAAATCTGACATCTTAGAGGAAATACATCAGATTTTAAATGTAGCACCACATTAAAAAAACTGTGTGAGCCAAACTGACCATATCCATCGGCTGACAGAACCAGCTGGTCCAGTTGTGTTGAGATTTGTGCTACTTATTAGTTGGGTAACCTCAAAGTCTCAATGTGAGTAATGGCCATGAGAAGATTCAGCCCATAGTGTTGTTTTGAGACTTTAATAAGATAATTTATATAAAAACCCCTGAAAAAAGTTTTACTCCTTCTGTGTTGGGGAAGGATCTAGCTTTCCTTTTAGAAAGATGCATGGAGAATCTATCTTTGTCTTCCTCACTTGACATTTCTTGCTAATTCCCTCAAATGTTCCCCCCTGCCATCTCTCTACTAAGACACATCTTAGAGGGTTATTCTTTAGTGTACAGAAGGTGTCAGGAGGCTGTTAGGACCAGATGGAGAAGCAGCTTCATCCTGCTAGCCAGCTCCAGGGCTTGGGCTGCCCAGCCCCTCACACTGAGAAGAGTTGGAAGGCTTACCAGGCTCAGTGTGGAATGGTGTCCCTGTCCATTAGCGATGTCTTCCACAGGTCCATGGGGAAGGAGTAGAAATACATGCTAATCCTGTGCCTAGGAAATATAAATGCTCATTTAAATTGATTTGGGAATGAGGAAAGGGAAATAAATTTGCCTGTATCAAAATATAATTATATATATATTTATATATAAAATATAATTTGTTTTAAGCCACAAACTAAGGGCCAGAGACCATGATTTTAATGGGCTTTACTTCAAAGTTCCATGTCGTTTTCACCAAACATGATGAATCTTCATTTTGACATTATAAATTCTCTAATACTGTCTCTTCTTCCCCTTTCCTTCCCCTCCTTTTGCTGCCATTACCCTCTCCTAACTTCTGTGTACAGAAAAGGAGAGATGCCTCTTCAAATCCAGTAAGCCCATATTGTAAATAATGTAAAGCCTCTATGAAGATTATTGAAATATTAAAAGATCTGGAAACTTTGGGTCCCAAGTTCCTCAGGGTCTTTCTGGTGATATTTTTCCAGAAAAAGTCTTGCTGTGCCTAGACTACATTTAATTTTCTGAGGTAAATTAAAAAATCCTTCCATCATGGAGACCTAGGCTGGCAACTTGAAATGTTGACCAGGTGGAGTGTAAAGGAGGCTAGCTGTGGGAAGGCAGAAGCCCAAACGGGATAATAAATGGCACCTGCTCCTGGACTGGACCTTGGGGTGAGCTGGAGGGCACATGCTCTTTTATCCTCAGCTTCTATTGATTGTTGCAATGAACTTGGTGCCTAGAGCTTCAAGAGCAGATATCTGGGTATATCTGGGTATATCTGGTGCGGGCAGATATAACATGTCTGTGGACTGGGTTGAGCCTCAAGGCCTTCAATTCCTGATAGGGAATTAGGGAGTGATCAGTGATGCGAAGAGCAGGTAGTCTGAGATCTTTACTTATGGAATTAGAAATGTATGTGGGGGCGGGATGGAAGTAGGCAGGCAGTGCAGAGAAGTGAAGTTTTAGGAATAGTCACTGCAATGTCTTGAGCCCAAGTCTACTGCAGGAAAGCCTCTTAGAAGAGAAAATATGCAGGGACAACAGCAGCAATGAGCTTAATGCTATGCATAGGATGCACAAATGCAGGAGGGACATACAAAAGAAAGCAGATGGGAAAAGAAGAGCATGGAACAAAGGAAAAAAGCTATCAAAATTTTGCAACTGGCATAATGGAGCCCTTTTAGGAAGATACTGAAGAATGCAGTCACTGAACGTCCTTTCAGATACACAGGGACATGACTGATGGTGAACCAGGAAACAGGACAGGATGGAAATAAAAACTGATTACCCCCAAGTTGACGAGTGATCATTTACTTGCTCCTAAGAAGGTACTGATGCTCAAAGCCAGAGCTGGAGGTAGAATATGCTAATAACTAGTTGCTTAAGATGGTATACTTAGTATACTTAGTATACAAGAAATACCTTGTATTTCTTGACTATAAGTAATTTTCTAGAAGATTCATTAGTATGAAAAGCCCCACTGGGTGTATCAGTTGGATTGGTTATAGCAAGCCGCCGGATCATGGGGTTATAAGGCTAAAAGGAACCACAGAGATCATACATTACCTCCTTTTTGCAGATGAGGATCCTGCACGGAGAGGAGTAAAGACTTAGCCAGTGTCACAAAGCTTGTAATGTATGTGGGACTAGAACCTGTCTCAGACTCTCCTGTCTCAGACTCAGATCTGATCTCTGTGTTCAGATCTGGACAGCAGTTACTATCCCCAGTGAGTCTCCCCGTCCCTGTCCCCCTATCTGCCCACCCAGTGAGGAAGAAAGGAAAGCAGAGCAGAGAAGGGACAGTTGGAATTACAAACTAGCATTTGAAAGAAGCCTGGGCATATTTGCTGTGCCTTTCCTTTCCTCTTTTTAAATTTAGTGATCCCGTAAATAGGATTTCTTACTGAAATTATCCCTGGTGAATAAAGCAGAGTTCCTACATGTAGGTATGGAATCTAATAAAAAAAAATCTTTTTATTCATCATATAAATTCATGTTAAGTTTCTTGAATCCTAGAATAGGAGCTGATTTTCCCTACATTTAAAGACCTAAACAGAGCATATACATTATATTGGAACATGATTATGTTTTGTGTGTGTGTGTATGTGTGTGTGTGTGTGTGTGTGTGTGTGTGTGTATGTGGTTTAACATCTAGATGTAGTTTTAATTAAAGTATTTTGGTTAGGATAGGTAGCAAGATAATTGGGGAGATGTGCTAACTTACGTTAATTCTGTGCATTTGTGTTGTGGACAGTGATCTTCTAGCAAAGATCCTTCACCGGCCATACCACCCCAGCACACTCAGCTTAACCCCTAAGCTTCACCAGGGCAGGGATTGTCAAGAGAGGAAGGTGGTGCACATCCCAGAGGTGTATCTGAATCTGACTCATGGTTGTAGGAGGGGTGGTAGAGGGCATGTAGTTTGGAAAAGCACCCCTCAAAGAGCTTATGACATCCCTTAGTGGGAGGTGTGTTACCTCCTAGGTCTGAGAGTAAAAAGATCCTTAGAAAATATCCCCTAACCTCCTGGGCAAAGGAAGAGTTTGTGGAGACTTAATGAGTTAGAATAATATTGTGGGGGGGGAAGAGGGGCAAGGAGTTGCAGGGAAGAATGCCCCCAAATAGCCATTCTCTCCAAGACCAGTCCTCCCTGTTAACAGTTGCTCCCGTGGCTGAAGGGAGTTTCCTTCCCCTGATTGTGAACCTTCATGGTTTATTAGCTGATCACAGACTTTCAGAAGCAAGGTGGGTCTTATTTCTGTCCTCTCAGGTTCCTTAAAGGTTGAGGGGTTGGGTAGAAAGAAAGTAACAGATATATGTGAATTTCATCTGTTGAAAAAATAAGTATAATGACGTGTCAATGTAAGTTCATTGATTGTAACAAATGTACCAGTCGGGTGCAGAGATGCTGATTAAGGGGGAGGCTGTGCGGGTGTGGGGGCAGCAGGTATGTGGGAAATCTCTGTACTTCCCCTCAATGTTGCTGTGAACCTGAAACTGCTCTGAAGAATAAAGTCTGTTAAAAAAAAAAAAAGTACGACTTCTAGTTCCCTTTCAGCACTTAGTGTCCTAGAACTTCATAGATGTTTACGTGAAAATCACCAAGATCCCTGTGCTGGAAGGAGTGTGCTGACATATTCCTTTTCTCTTGCTTCTCTTTATCTTTCCCTCCTCTTCTAACCATTTCTCACCTCCTTGTAGAGCTGCTGGTTATGAAATCTGTTGCCCCCTCTCTCTGAGGTTCACTTATGCTCAGGGGCAGTGCTTGGTATGTAGCAGATGTTCAGTACATTTTATTGACTGGAAGGAAGGAAGGAATGACCCTGGCTTGGAAGACTTGCAGTGAAATTAACCTCCATTCCAAAGGCAAGGGGCATTTGTTATGTGTTAGGGGAACTCTGGCAATTTGGAAATTTTTAGCCCATACATATTTTTCAGGGGTTAAACTGACTCCTGTGTTTAGGATAGAACATTATAAATGAAAATCAGTTTTAGAGATCATCTAATCAAGTGCTGGCTTTTTAAAAATAAGATGTCATGTGCGCATGCTCCTGTGTGTTTGAGGAAACAAGGCAGAGAGGTTTACTTATGTGTTCAAGGTCACAAAGTTAGGAAGGAGCAAACCTAGTGTTTTGAAGCCCAGTTCTGCTGACTCCTAGAAGCACATTTGTAATGTGGCTATTCTCAGAGAAAACCTAACCTAGGAGGATACTCTGGGAGGTGACAAATGCATGTTGGTGGTGTCCTTCTATGGCAATGTGGATGTCACTTACATGTTTTCCTTATCATCAAGCTAATTTCCACTACAGAGAATATTTTTACTTCTAGGGAGGGCTATGTGGCTTCATTTCCACCCCAAGCTGAAGTTTTAAATAAGCTTCAAACACACTCACACACACACACACACACACACACACACACACACACACACACACACACATACACACTTTCACTTAGCTTACTGACATCAGGGAATTCGGAATGTGATCTTATGTAAATTTTGATTCCTGCTGAGAGAAGAAAATTCAATGAAGTGGGCCCTGCTGATCACCTATAAAACATTAAGTCATATCTGTATGATCAAAACGGGGCAGGGTGGGGGGTTGGAGTATAACACTTATCTTAGATTCATCTCAGGTTAAGCACTTCCTTCATGATTGGCTTGAAAACATTGCCTGCCTGGTGGTGAGAGTCTGCTAACATGCAAGCTGGCAACAGGAACAGAGCAAGCAATCAGTTGAAGTGAGATCTTCGAGAGCATCAAGATGTCATTAAGAGAAAGTTTGAAGGCCTTTGGAATTAGATGGAGAGAGGTTGAGTTCACTTTATGTTTAATTTTCTAGAAAATATTTGTAGTCTTTGCTTGCCATCCTGGCTAAATCACTGCCTTCCTGGCTGCCTCCTGGCCCTCCCACCCCCACCCCAAACATCACAGAGTCATTCTGGAAAAGAAATGATTAACTCTGATGTTAGCTGTGGGTGCATTAGGACATTTGGACCAATGGAAAGAAGAGGCAGAAATGAAGCCAATGGGGTGGGTGACCCATGAAAATGATTTCAGAAGTAGGAAATCCATAGGACCTCTTTAAGACTAAACAGTAATGGTTGGGTGGTCTTGACACCTTTTTAGTGATTACTCCTTATCACTTCTAGAAAGGCACTGAGGATGAATTTTAGTATAAATTACATTTGTTTCACACACTTCACATCACACCCTGGTACATGTGTGATTTTTGTTGTTGTTTTTATAAAGAACCAACTAAGACTCCAAATACTTTTGGTCCCATGTGGCCTGAAAGATTCACTGTCAGGACGCCTGGGTGGCTCAGTCAGTTAAGCGTCTGTCTTTCAGCTTGGGTTATGCTCCCAGGGTCCTGGGATCAAGTCCCGCATCAGGCTCCTTGCTCAGTGGAGAGCCAGTTTCTCCCTCTGCCTGCCACTCCCCCTGCTTGTGCTCTCTCTCTCCCTCTGACAAATAAATAAATAAAATCTTAAAAAAAAAAAAAAGGATTCACTGTAAAGATACAAGGAAAAATTTTCTGAGTTTAATTGAATTGAGATCTGATTAGAACCTAGCTTTAGTATTCTCTCCCTCCTTCCTTCCTTCCCTACCCCTCGTTTCTCCTCCTTTCTATGTACTATTGTTCCTTCTTTCCCTTTCCTCTTCCTTATGAAGAGAGGAATTGGAAGGAGAAAGGTAAGGCCAGAAAAATGTGCTTTATAAACTGTTTATCCCTGCCAGGATATAAATATTTAACAATTAATAATAAAATTTAGACTCTTGAATATAAACAATTTCCCTTCTCTGCTTTTTGTCGGATGCGTAACTGGAGCTTGGGCAGAGAAATTTCATGAGGCTTTAGACTCCTCCATCCTAGGGGTCCCTCTTCCCTCCCTGTGAACAGGGAAGGGGAGAAGAGCTCAGGTCTTTCTGCAGCACGCACATGGGGCATGGGTTTGCACTCCAGAGGATGCCTCTCGTGGAGGTGAGAGCGGAGAGGCACCTGGGTCTGGGCTGCTCCTTCTGCCCCCCGCTGTGTGTGTGGCGGGGGGCGTCTATCCAGTGGGGAATATATGAGCAGCAGGGTCCCACTACTGCCGCTCTAGCCTCCCCCCATGGGCCTCCCGTGGCACCTGGTCTGTGGGAGGAACTCAGAGCCTGTTGATTGAATCTGGCATTTATAAGGCAACCGTGGGGTAGTATTAGAGCCATTTCCTCAATCTCGCTGAAAGTTTTCACCTGACACTTTCTGGTGTGTACTATCTAAGAAAAAAAAAAAAAATCTCCCTACCCATTACCCTTTCTCTCACCCTGAACACACCCTGGATAACGCATTTCTGAGAATATATGGATATTTATGCTTTTAGTGAGAAAACATTTGATATTGGAGAAGTAGGGGAGCGTTAGTATTGTTTCCTGGATCTGATTTAAAGCAGGGTTTAAAAAAATGCTACTCTCCACCCATTAGTGGTCCATCAGCTCAATAGAGTGGGCTTCAACTTGCAGCCGCATTTTTTTAAAAGGGAAAAATTGAGTGGAAAATAGCCAGGGCGAGCACTGTTTCGTGGAGCTTCTGTTTCAGTCACACATCCCTGTGGGGGCGTGCATCAGGGTGTGGAGTGAAGCACTTTCTTACGGTGGGTCCACGGAGTTTGAAGCTATTGATGGAAGGCATTCATACTTTCTTGGTTTAATTTAAAGAAGCAAATGCGGTCTTTATTAGATCTTAAATCACCCAGTTAATCACTGAGGGTACATTCCCTGAGCAACTACTTTACCTGACCAGAAGTAAAAACTTAATAGATAACAGGGCCAAAATTCATAAATATCTATTTGTACCAACTGTATAAACACTGAGCCAGGGGCTAATACAGTCAGCCCTCTACTCCTCCGCCTCAACAGCTAGCTGATCACTTTTTGTAAAGAGGTCATCTGCTTCTTTTAAAAATCCTTTTGTATTATATTGGGAAGGTGTGGGAACATACTAAAATGGTGGTCAGGGGAGATGGAAGGGACTTTTCCTCACCCCAAAGAGCCTTGGAACAAACAAGGTTCTACGCAGCTCGGGGTTTTCAGTTGTGTTGGACATGTGCGGTCAAAGGCAGAACAGAACTGAAAAGTACAAGAGGAAACCTGCTGGTGACATCCTCTGTTCTTTTTGCAGCTGCTAGCTGTCTTAATTTGCAGGGCACAGGGTGGGCGACTCCCTGATGTGCTGATCTGGTCATCTGGTTATCTGTATGGGGTCTCTCCAGAGCTCGTAGAACTCCCGGAGTGGGGTCGTATCATAAGAAATGCATCTGGTGATGGTGTTCACAGCTGGGGAGGAAGAAGGTAGGGGCTTGCCTGGCTCTGCAGAGAAGCTCATCTCAAGTTGCTGCTAAGGACACAAAACTAGCACTGGAATGGCTAGGAAGGCTGTCCCTTTTCTGCTGTGTGCTGCCTGGACCCGAGCTGCTATTTCGTCTGACAAGGATGGAGGTTTTTCCCCCTTTGGGCAATCTGCCCTGTATTGTACAGAAGAAGGCACAAAGGAGCCAATTGATTTATAGACTCCTTTTAGGGAAAACAAAACAAAGCAAAGCAAAGCAAAACAAAACAAAACCCCAGTGAAACTAAGGCTATTTTTCCATCTGACCCTGGGTCTTGCCTTTCCTGAAAATAGTGCCTCTTGTATGGATTCCATGCTTTGGAAATTCCGACTGTCATAGAAGGGCCCCTCTTTAGTCAGGTCAATGAGGAAAGCTCATTTAGGCTGTTTTTATTTTTATTCTATTCTAGAACTAGCCCACTTCTTCCTCTGACAATATCATGGTTCCCCAGACTCAGGAGCTGACTGTGGCTTAAGAAAATATACTGATGTCCCCTTTGGAAACCGACCTTTTAATTTTGTCCTTACTCTTTCTTCCCCCCACTCCCAATCTATTATTTGAGAGGGCAGGACAAAGAAATGCAAGAGGAAGGCCATGACTTGCTAGTGATCACCCCCACCTCCAAGGAACAATAGGGCTTCCCTGTGTGCTCGGTCTGGACCTCTGGAATATGTTGTCTGCCAGTCTAATTCCTTTTTTATGTTCACATATAAAAAGAAAAATAAAGTAACATATCATAATGGGAGCAATTCACCTCAAGTATGGACATCAGAGGTACGGCTTGAATAGGAAAATGCCTCCTGTCTTTTCTTCCCAGGATCTCAGCCTTTATTCCAAGACCTTTGAACTCTCATTGTTGCTGACTGTGGTTGGTGAGAAAGTGGGAAAAGAAGAGGCGCATTAAATACTATGGATGGGCCCGCAGCACTTTTCATTCAGTGGAAGAAACCGGACACTCATGAGGGAGAGGGGCACAGGTCAGCTGTGTCTTGATTGTTAAGCTCCTGGAATATCTAGGCCACTTGTTTTCTTGTCATCCTGTTATTTGGTCGTTAACCCTGCTGCCCAGGAATTGAGTGGTGGAAGGATGAGGGGATAAAATTAAAACCAGTGAGGATAAAGGTAGTCAAAAGGTACAAACTTCCAATTATAAGATAAATAAGTCCTGGATGTAATATGCAGCATGGTAACTATAAAAAATAAAATAAATAAAAACCCTCCAGAAGTGAGCGTTTCTGTTAGAGAGTCAATGAATCTGATTCTCATTAATAAAAGAGAGTTTAGCTCAATCTTTGTCCCTCATGCGGTCAAAGGAGGGTGTCCTTTTAGTCTGTTCTTTCTTTTCCATCCACTGCCTTTCAGTAATCTGATTTCTCAAGGTATTTGACCGGCCAAGCATATCCTAACCCTAGTTACTGAGGCAAATTGAGAGTTAGCTGTGCGACTGCTCATTGTTTTGCTTACTTCCTAGTCTAAAAGCAAGAACCATTGCTTATACTCCACACTTGGGCCAGGACATAGCATCATACAGTGTGATTCAAGGTGGGATAGGCTCCCTCCCCACTAACTTTCCCACCACCCAGTTGCACTACCTGAAACTCTACCAGTAGAGAGTTATTCATCTGGGCTAAAATACAGTTTTATTTTTCCCAGGGAGGAATAATACCATATTTTTTTTTAAAAACTTTTTCGGGGCGCCTGGGTGGCTCAGTCGTTAAGCGTCTGCCTTCAGCTCAGGTCATGGTCCCAGGGTCCCGGGATGGAGCCCCGCGTCGGGCTCCCTGCTCATCGGGGAGCCTGCTTCTCCCTCTCCCGCCCTGTGCCTGCTCTCTCTTGCTATCTCTGTCTCTCTCTCTCTCAAATAAATAAATAAAATCTTGAACAAAAATTAAAAAATAAAAAAACCCTTTATCTCTTTTCTAGAATTTTGAAATTAGTATGCATTACAACTGATGAATGTATTATAGTGTTTTTCCCCCCAAAAAAGTTTTCTTGAATTTATAATGCATTTTCAGTAGATAGTAGCTTAGAATATTATAAATATTATATATTAAGCCATTATTAATCATATCTATGAATTATTTTAGAATTTTTATATCTGGAAAGCTACCTGAGAAAAGGGCTTTGTGGAATAAGGAATTTACAAACATATTTTTTAAGTTAATATTTATGGATCATCTTACAATGTGCCAGGCTCTGCTTTGGTTAACATGATTTCACTTGATCTCTAAAATAATCCTACAAGGCAGGTATTTTCTTCTATTATTATTATTACTATTATTTTTATTATAGAACTCTGACTCAAATAATTTGAATGTCTTTCATTTATTTACATAACAAATATTTATTGATATTTATTATCTACTAGGTACCAGGCATGCTTTTTAAGTACCAAGCTCTCAGAGATGAATAAAGCGGTTACAGTCTGTTCTCAGGAAGCCAACTGTGATAAACTGTGATAAACAAGCAAAAATAAGTGAGATAATTTCAAATTTAATATTTGCCTTAAGGAAAATAAGACACGGTGCATCTGGGAATTACTGATTGTTGCAGGGTTTACAATGACATAGGTGGAGGGAAGAGCAGGTGCAAAGCACTAAGGCTTTGCTTAAGGCTTCGTGACTTTTCAAGGTCACCCAACTAGTGAGTGGCGCTGGGTTTTAATCCATTTCTGGAATAGTAAGTGGCAGTGGCATGCATGGAAAGTTTTGCTTATTCAAGGTGAAGCCATGGGCGTTATTGGAGCATGTTATTTGCAGATATTTGCAGAGCTGGAAAGGTGCCAGGACACCTGGGCTGCAAGGTCCACCCCCTACCCTTGGAACACTAGGGACTGCAGAGGAAGTATTTGTTTTAATCATTTCTGGAAATGGGATTGCTCTTTGATGTTTTCTCATTCTGTTTGCCTGATGACCACACCAGAATCAGACTTTTTAAAGGCCTTTTGCCTAATGAACTAGATGCTTTGGAAAAATCTGCCAAATAATAGAAATATTTCTCTTTCAGCTTAACTGCTGACCCAGACTAGTCAGAGAAATGGCCTTTCAAAGGATAAATCTATGAAATTCCACTTCTGGGGGCAAGTGCCTTGATTTGCATTGAGCATTGTTGTAAATGTCAACTGTCCAGCTCCCACTGTCAGCTTGAATGGCCGGCAGTGTTTATCCTCCCAAGAAAATGGCGCTAACTTATTCAGTGCATGGTGGGGGCTGTGAGGTCATACCGTTTCTTGTTAACCTCAACCATACCCCTCTTATCTGTCCTCCTTCCTTCTTCTTCTGTGAGTCACGTCCAAATAATCTAAAGTTATGATGAAATGCTGACTTCTTCCCTTCACTGGGCTGTTAGTTTTCCTGGGCTGCTGTGCTGAGCTGGCATTCCCATGACTGATCCTATGGAAGTTGCTGGGAGGGTAGGAGAATGTGAGCTGGTGGGAGAATGTGAACCAGTTGAGGAGACTGAACAAAGGGACAATATGTGGCAGTTTCCCTCCCTGCAACTGGAAATAGATGTGAAGAGCCCAGGGCACAAATTATTCCAAATCAAAAATCCCAGAATGTATGTGCTGTCCTGCTTACCACTGTATTCCTAAGACCTAGAACATAGTAGGTGTTGAATAAATACTTAGTGAATGACTATCATGGCAAGTTATCTACCAGCTTAACCACACTCCGCATGGTCTCCTGTGTCCCTTTCTCACAGACACTGCTGGGTTTTTGCCAGTTTGCTTGTGAGGAAGGGGTTGAGACTAGAAAGGGAGGGAAGCCTGGTCCTATTGCTGGGCTTGATTGGCTGCAGCTCTCATGACTCTTTTTCCAGCTACAGAGTAATTTGTGTGTGATAAATGGTACAGAAACATGTCCCGGGCAGCCAACTGGCCCCTCACCAGTTCTTTGCAAATACCAGCCAGAGGCGGCTCTGGTCTTGTGCCAGGCTGGAGACAGCAAGAGCAAACCTTGCAGGTTCTTAATCCTCACAGGGGGCTCATCATACCTCTACAGCTGTTCTCTCAGCTCCAGATCCCAGTTGATGAATTCCTTGTAATTTTCCTTTGGAGAATCTCTGAAGGAAATGTCATTCTCCCATTTCCCTCTGCCTGTATATGTTTGCTTTGGCAGAGAATCACTTTGCTTTTTTTCCTTCTCCACTCTCATCTTTTTGATTCAGAATATTCTCTCCCACTGATTACTTCTTGTTCCTGAGGGTACAAAACACAAGTCTGGTTTGATAGAAACATCGGAGGCTGTGTTTGGTCACTTGAGGGGTTTAGATTAATAATATGGAGTTAAAATCGATTTTACCTGTCCTTCCACCAAGCTGCATTATGCTGAGCCAGTCTACGAAAGATAATTTATATAAATGAAATGTGTCATCCAATGACTGAGGGGTTATGCTACTATCTTTCATGGCTTTTGAGATTCAGACATTTTTGCAATTCACACCTCAGAATTTGAGAGGTATCTTTCTTATATGTCACATGTTAATTGGCAGTGTTATTTTTCTTTTCTGGTGTTAGATAAAATAATGGTGGACAGAGTCCTAGATTTGATTAAATAGGCACTTAATTTTGGCCAGAAATGTCTCAATTTTTTATAAGACTTTTTAAAAGAGAAGTTTTAGGTTTATAACAAATTGAGAGGGAGATACAGAGATTTCCCATATACTCCCTGCCTGCACACGTGCACAGCTTCCCCCACTATCAACATCACTCACCAAAATGGTACTTTTTTTTTAAACCAAGGTTGAACCTACATTGACACATCATAATCACTCAAAATCTGTAGTTTATTTACCTTAGGGTTCGCTCTTGGTTTTGCACATTCTTTGGGTTTGGACAAACGTATAATGACTATATCCATTATTATAATAATACACAGCATTTTTTTTTTTTTACTACCTTATTCATCCCCCCCTCTCCTGGGGCACCAATCATCTTTTTATTATCTCCATAGTTTTACCATTTTCAGAAAGTCATATAGCTGGACTCATACAGTATGTAGCCTTTTTGGATTGGCTTCTTTCGCTTAAGAGTATGGATTTATGTTTCCTCCATGTCTTTTCATGGCTTGATAGCTCATTTCATTATAGCACTGAATAAAATTCTATTGTCGGGATGTAGCACTGTTTATTTATCCATTCACCTACTGAAGGTCTTCTTGATTGCTTTCAAGTTTTGGCAATTATGAATAAAACGGCTATAAACATCCATAGGCAAGTTTTTGTTTGTTTTTCAGCTCCTTTGGGTAAATACCAGCCAGTGTGATTGCTGTATTAAATGGTAAGAGTATGTTTAGTTTTATAAGAAACCACCAAACTGTCTTCCAAAGTAGTGTGACCATTTTGCATGCCCATCAGGAATGAATGAGAGTTCCTATTGTTCCACAGACTTGCCAGTATTTGATGTTGTCAGTGTTCCAGATTTTGGCCATTCTAATAGGTGGGTACTGGTATCTCATTGTTGTTTTAATTTGCATTTCCCTGATGACAAATGATGTGGAGCATCTTTTCATATGCTTATTTGCCATCTGTTTATCTTCTTTGATGAGGTGTCTATTAAGGTCATTGGCCCATTTTTAAATTGGGTTTGTATTTTTATTGTTGAGTTTTTAAGAGTTCTTTGTATATTTTGGATAACACCCCTTTATCAGATGCCTCTTTTGCAGACATTTTCTCTCAGTCTATGGCTTGTCTTCTAATTCTCCTTGATAATGTCTTTCATAGAACAGAAGTTTTAATGAAGTCCAGCTTATCAATGATTTCTTTTATGTTTTGTGTCTTTGGTATTGTATCTAAAAAGGCATCATCACACCCAAGATCATCTAGGTTTGCTCCTATGTTATCTTCTAGGAGTTTTATAGCTTTGCATTTTACATATAGAAATAGAATGCATTTTCAGTTAGTTTTTGTAAAGTATGTAAGTTGTATGTGTATATTAATTTTTTTTTTTGCATTTTTTGCAGCTAGTTGTTCTAGCACTGTCTGTTGAAGATACTATCTTTGCTTCGTTATATTACCTTTGCTCCTTTGCCAAAGATCAGTTGACTATATTTATGGATCAGTTTGTTTTTCTAGTCATTTTTTTTTTTTTGATTTGGTGTTAGTCATTCAGACTAATCTAGAAGCAAAATATTCTACAATCAACCTATTTTTAAATGTGTTTATAGTCATACTATTTTGGATATATGTGGACAGATTTGTGTGAAGGAGGAAAGGAACCAGGAGTAAGAAATTTGGGGTTCTACTCCTGCTTTGGCTTTAGCTAATTGTAAGACCTCACATAAGTTCTTGCCTTTTAGCCTCTCTTTTCTCGGCTGTAAAATACCTTATATGCAGTGATGGCAAAGGCTTTGATTTCATAGCTGCCTTTCCTCCCTGTGGGTCATTATTCAGAGTCAAAAGCATGAGGGGGCAGCGAGTCTGGTTAATATTTCCTCAGAGTGAGGTTATGTCACAGTGACTTGCCAGAACCTCTCATGCTAGACCAAATTAGTCTTCTCTGTAAGATAATGATCCCATAACATGAGCATAGAAGAAGAATTCATAGCTATCGAGTGCCAGTAGAGTGCTAAGTATTGTGCTATCTGCTTGTTCTCTGAGTTGAATTGTGTCTTGTCAAAGACTGTTGAAGTCCTAACCATCCTCCCTCCCCCGTACTTATGGATATAACCTTATTTAAGGATAGGATTTTTGCAGATGATCAAGTTAAGATGAGGTCATTGGAGTGGGCCCTAATCCAATATGATTGTATTCTTATAAAGTGGGGGAATTTGGACACAGAATTTGACACACACACACACGGAGAAAGCCATATGAAGAAGAAGGCAGAGACTGGGGTAATGTGTCTACAAGCCGGGGAACGCAAGGGATTCCCAAAAAACCACTAGAAACTAGGGGAGAGGCTTGCAACACATTCTCCTTCACAGCCCTCCGGAGGAACCAGTCCTGGCGGTACGGGCTCTGGAACTGTGAGACAGTGTCTGTTGTTTAAGCCATCCTGTTTGTGGCACTTTGTTACAGCAGCCCTAGGAAACGCATGCATTGCTATGGACACTCAATAATTTCACCTTTACCGCGATTCTATTTGTCTGTCTTCCAAGGCTCTAGCACTAAAGCAGAGAACCAAATGAGAAAGTCCAAATGAAAAAGTCAAGAGCAGGATTTTTTCATAGAAGAGGTTGCATTCTAGTGAGAGAAGCTATATGAAAACAGTTTTTATGTCATGTATTAAACAAGTATGTCATATAACCGACAAAAGTTAGGTGGAAAAGGGGAGGCAGGGTGTGTGGAAGAGAACAGCACGAGATGACTGTTTTAATGTAGGGCGGTCTGCAACTTGCCCACGACCAACATGAAGGTGTAGTCCTGATGTAGTGTACTCACCAAGCAAGTGCCTTTATACGTCTGCGGGACGTGTGGTGAAGCTTAGACACGCGGACAGACTCGCCCTGGGTCATACAGACAGCAAGCAGGGGAGTCAGGATTTAAGCCCAGGATCTCTAACTGCAAGAGCTCACCCTCTTCATCACCACAGGAGCCTTTTGGTCACTCGTCTCTCACTCACTCTTATAATTCCCCCACTTTATAAGAATACAATCATATTGGATTGGGGCCCACTCCAATGACCTCATCTTAACTTGATCATCTGCAAAAATCCTATCTTTAAATAAGGTCATATCCATAAGTACAGGGGCGGGGGGATTTCAGTGTGATTTTATGTTCTGTTCAGCCAGAGTCTAGTTCCAGAGTTACTACGATTATGTAGAAAATTTATTCGAGGATTCTCCCAGAAACAGTTTCCAGTGACCTGGCATTAATGTGAGGGGTGTATGTCAAGGTATTTTATCACCCTAGAGTCACTGGTATCTTGATGAAAGGTGATGCCATATCAAGCAGACCAATGCGATATTATTGAATAGGTAGCATGATCTAGGCAAGCAATTATACAAGGGTGAGAGTAGGCACTTAGGAAACCAAAACCATCAAAATCATTACAAGATTGGCTAGCTACATCAGAATTTTAAAAGACGGATGGGTCAGAGCTGATCATTGTACGAGTCAGCAACATCCCGTCACTGTGGAAACAGAGTGAAGACCATCCTGGACAGATGTAGTCCTTCCTCTATGCTCTGAGTACCTCAAACACTTACTGGTGCATTACAAATAATATTGTCCCCTAAACTTAAAAAGAAAATGATTCAAACATTAGTATGTTAGTTTAGCCAATAAAATTGGAAAAAGTAAAAAAAAAAAAATAAGATTCAGTGTTACTGCCTGTTTGAAAAAAGGGACATTTTCACATCTTCCTGGTGGGATTTTGAAAGATACCATCTTTCAAAAGTGTAGTATGACAACATGTATTTAAAGTTTTCAACAGGAATGTTCTTGGAGCCATTCTAATTTCAGAATTTTCTCCATCCTACAGAAATTGTTGTAGCTGGATGAAAAGATTTGGTTATACAAGTGTTTCTTGCGGTATAATCTATAACAAGATTGGTTAATATGGTAGAATATTATGTGGCCTTTAAAAATCCTGTTGCTAAAGGAGAATTTTTAACTGTTTTTGGGTCCTACACCTTTTGGGGAATATGATGAAAACAGTCAAGTACCTTCTTCCGAAGAAATTTTGTGTATAGTTTCATAGAATTCCTGGACTATGTGAAGTCCATGCACACAGACTTGGGTTGAAGACTACTCTGTAGTAAAGAGTAATAATTAGTGACAAGGGAAAATAGATGCAAAAGCACATATGTATATTGGCACACGAGACTGGAAATATGTATATATATACACACACACACACACACATATATATATATATACACACACATATATATATATATATATACATACATACATATACATATGGTTGTTAGCTCTGAGAGATGAGATGATGGATTTTAAAAAAATTTCTTCTTTGGGGCTTTTCAGTATTTCTTGAATTTTCCATCAGTAGAATATATTATCTCAGTATTATTTTAAAAAATTATCTTAAGGGGCTTCTGGGTGGCTCAGTTGGTTAAGTGTCTGCCTTCAGCTCAGGTCATGATCCCAGGGTCCTGGGATCGAGTCCTATGTTGGGTTCCCTACTCAGTGGGGAGCCTGCTTCTCCCCCGACCTGCTGCTCCCCCTGCTTGTGCTCTCTCTCTGTATGTCAAATAAATAAATAAAATCTTTAAAAAAATAAAAAGTAAATAAATTATCTTAATATGGAGTAAAAAAAAATACACAAGAAGCTTAGAGAAATCCCCAAGAGGTTTAGCAAAAATGAAAAATGGAGAAGAGTACAAAAGAATAATATGTTGCCTACAGTAATAGGCATTCCTATGAAGAGGCACAAAACATTTCTCTGTGCACATGGAACACTGAAAGATGAATTTAATTAATTAATTAATTAATTTGAGAGAGAGAGAGAGAGAGAGAAAAGGAGAGCACAGAAGGAGAAGCAGACTCCCCGCTGAGCAGGGAGCCCAATGCGGGTCTTGATCCCAGGACCCTGAGATCATGACCTAAGCCGAAGGCAGCCGCTTAACTGACTGAACGACCCAGGTGCCCCTGACCTTGTTATTTCTTGTTCCCTATCGTGCTTACCATTCTTTTTATGACCCCAAAGTACTTCTGCTAAAAGTATATATCTTAGAACAATTTAGTTTCTACAACAGAATGCATGAGTTAGATATTGTACTACACACACAGACACACATGTGCATGCATGCACATACAAGCATATACACACATTGATACTGCATGTTTAGTTGTAGAAATATGCAACATAGTGTTATGGATAAGAACATGGGGTCTGTGGACAGGCTTTCTGAGTTGGGCTTCTAGTTCTACTACAGCTCTGTGAACTTGGGCAATTTATTTAACTTTGGTAAACTTTATCAAAATGGGTATAAATAATGGTTATCTCCCTTAAAGGGTAGTGATGATGATTAAATGCATTAATACATTATAATATTGCCCGTACAACAGTGCATGTTTGTTAGCAGTATCAACACTTGCTGAGTGTCAGAAGGTTTGTGAGAAATTCTCTGCTTTATTGTCCCTCCCGGCTCCAAGTCACGAAACTCTTGCCTGTTCCTAAGGCCACAGAAACCAAGATCTCCTTTGGATATTATACCCTTTCTAGCACTAGCTTCTCCAGCGCAGATATACTCCCAATTGCTTCTACTGGTGCTTGGTTATTATGTTGACAGGATGACCCAAAGGAGATTCATGACATAGATAGGGCTCTCCTAGCTTTGGGCACCTATGGGAATGGAGCCCTCCTACTTACTCCTAAGTTAACTTACATGCCAAAGATACCTGAAAAAGAGGTTCTATCTTAGTTCCAGTCTGAGTACCACAGATTGTCTTGGAACTAGAAAGTGTCTTTTCTGGTCCATAACTTCAGTCTAGTGAATCTAGTCTTGATTATCGGTTATGTACTCTCTGCCTTCCAACAGGCACCCTGAATTCCTCTTGGGTTTCTTGTTCCCTGGGATGTCAGACTTTCTGACTTTCCTGGATGAGCCAGAGGAACTGATTATATTGAGATGTTGACAAGGATAGCTCACAGAATCATGGGTGGGTATCTCTCCCTTCACACAGAAGTAAAATTTCTAAAGTTGTACATAAATAAACTTTTTGTAACTCAAATACAAACTTGTTGGGACAGTGTCCTTTTTTGGGGGTAAAGATTCTGCCACACTCTCAAATAATGCATCAAATAAACAGGAAATAATACTTTCTATTACATAAGGCATCGTAAGAAATCGGTGAAGTTATCAAAGAAGTAGAAATTACGTTTGTTTTCATAGAGTCTGTATTTTAATGGGGAGTCAGGGAAAAACATAAATTATATTTTTTTCTGCAATGTATATGATCCTGCATTGATTACTCTATAGATGTGGGGAGTAGAAATAGTCTACCAAACTTTACAGTTCAAACTTCAGAGAGGCAAATCTGAAATATTTTTACCATTTTGATTTCCTGAAGGCTGTGTACCCTTATTTACTGGGACAACATCTATTTCATGTTATTTCATTCTGGTCAATAAATGTGACTTATTAAATCTACAACCAGTGCAACTTATTTAGCCTTCCACAACTTTTCATGCAGATGAAAACCAAAATAAGAACACACCCCTGATGGACCTCAAGTTCTGATATTTGGTTCTAAAAATATGGTCTTTTGGGCCCAGACCCCAGTTAGTTTCATGGGTTTCTCGAAAGTGTTACTTAGAAAAAGAGGCCAGCATAGTTTGGGAGTCTGACAGCCTGCTCTGAGGTGGTGAGAGTGCTTTACTATTCATGCAGGGCATCTTGGATTGAACAGCACCTTTGGCACAGTTTATCATGGTGCATTGTGACCTCTGTACCACGATTGTTGGCCTGTTGGTTTTTCCATCTGTCAGAGATGGCCACGAGCAGTTTGAGTGATCCTGCCCTTGTTTATCCTTTGTTCCTCCTTCCTCTTTTCTCTGCTTCCCACAGCTGTTCCATTGTCCTCTGCTGGTTAGCTTCTCACCTGGGGACACTTTAAGTCCTTATTGAGTATCTGGCCTTTGGTAAAGGAAAACTCTGGAAAGCCTCTGCTCTTTTTTCTTATAAAGAAGATTGGAGTCCACAATAGCCAAACTGTGGAAAGAGCCAAGATGTCCATCGACAGATGGATGGCTAAAGAAGATGTGGTATATATACACAACGGAATATTATGCAGCCATCAAAAGGAATGAGATCTTGCCATTTGCAACGACGTGGATGGAACTGGAGGGTGTTATGCTGAGTGAAATAAGTCAATCAGAGAAAGACATGTATCACATGACCTCACTGAGATGAGGAATTCTTAATCTCAGGAAACAAACCGAGGGTTGCTGGAGTGGTGGGAGGGATGGGGTGGCTGGGTGATAGACATTGGGGAGGGTATGTGCTATGGTGAGCGCTGTGAATTATGCAAGACTGTTGAATCACAGATCTGTACCTCTGAAACAAATAATACAATATATGTTAAAAAAAGAAAAGATAGCAGGAGGGGAAGAATGAAGGGGGGGAAATCGGAGGGGGAGATGAACCAGGAGAGACGATGGACTCTGAAAAACAAACTGAGGGTTCTAGAGGGGAGGGGGGTGGGAGGATGGGTTAGCCTGGTGATGGGTATTAAAGAGGGCGTGTTCTACATGGAGCACTGGGTGTTATATGCAAACAATGAATCATGGAACACTACATCAAAAACTAATGATGTAATGTATGGTGATTAACATAACAATAAAAAATTAAAAGTCAAAAAAAAAATATATATATTGTGTAAGTTTAAGGCAAAAAAAAAAAAAAAAGACTGGAGAGGTCATCATCGTGTGTTGTGTCACAGTGTAGATTTGGTCTGTAGTGTCCCAACTGCCTAATCTGGGAAGTGGAGAGTTCATTCAACTTCTTTGTATCTTTGGGCTGACAATTCTTTAGCTGGCTTTATCCATAGGCTACAAAAGTAAATGTTACAAAGGATTTAATAGTGCAAATAATAATTTCAATGATGTACAAAGAGGACACCTTGATGGCTGAATGAAAACCTATAGGGACAACTTGATCCTGAAGTTGGAGAGAGGAGATGGGGCAGCCCAAGTGTTTTTACTCTTTCCAGATCAGAGTTCTTGTTTTGTGAACCCTCTCATGGTTCATAAGCTGTATCTGCTGTAAAACAGTTTAAAAATCTTAGCACAAAACCTTCTCTAATAGGCTTCACAGGTGTCTCAGAATAATTTTCCTTAATTAGATATAATGGATTGTCTGATGAACTCTTTGACTCTCTGTTTGGTCTGGCAGAGGTAATTAGCTATGAACAATTGTACTTGGCCATTTTTTTTTTTACGCTAGTGTGAGAATTATGTTTGCCGTTTGAAGAAACCTAAAGACTTTCCTGAAGTGAATACTGTATTTCCTTTCTTTTAAAACACCTATTTAAAATCAGAACACCTTCATTTGAGGTCTGCCACATCCCCCCACCTCCACCCCTAGCACTCACTGGCTGTATGATCCCAACAAATCATTCACACTATCTGTTTTCTCAGCTATAAAGTGGGGCTAATAATGATATTCACAGGTTTAAATGAAATAGTATCACAGTATTGCATTTAATAAATAATGCTGTATCATGTTCTTTATGAAAAAACAATAAGGCTTGCCAGAGCTTGCAGAAGCAATATTTTTCAAACAGTGGGTTACAACCCATTACTGGGTCCTAAAAACCTATTTACTAGGTTGAGATGACCAGTTTAAAAAAAGAGCAAAATAGAATGGGACAGAAAACATGAGTATGCTCATAGGTGGTAAGGGCAGGTGTTTCCCTGAAGGTTGTGAAGTGTATGTGTGATGTATTGTGATGTTTAATGTATTTTTTACTGTGCATGAAGGGCACTGATGTTTGAGAACCACTGGAGAAGGTGTATCTTTGAGCAGTTTTATCCACTAGTTTTCTAGCTGCCTTCCTCTGAATTTGTACTGAAGAATAAATATCAATATTTTGAAGGCTTAGACCCAGAGAATCTTAATCGGATATGATAACTAATAATTTCGAAAGCACAGTATTTCCCCCATAAGCAGACACTGCTACCCACCTAATTGCCAGAGTCCTACATTGATTTTTTCCTTACTGCCATCTTGGGAGCTCTCTCATAAAACTCAGGGAAGACTGGCATATCTTCAGTTCCAAGAATAAAACCTGACAGGTCTAAGCCAGTCATAATGGTTTCATTTTCCTTGATGGTGGTTAGTTTTGGAATGGACACATGACATAGTTCCTGCCATGAGATGGGAGGGCTGTTCTCCTGGGGTGCTCCTGAGAATGGTTTCCTTGCAGATAAAAACAAGTCCTAGGAAAAGATTCCCTCCTTTTCTTCTTTCTCTAGGTGTGTCGTTCAGTAAAGCCTTGGGGGGGGGGTGACAGACAACAAGGGAGCATTTGAGGACATTCCAGTGGATGGCAGAGCTGAAAGAATGAAATAATGTGTCTTTGATATGGCATCAAGTCCCAAATTTTACCCATGTGAAGCTGTTCTACAGCTACCTTTCACTTCTTTCTAATTGAGATAATACATATTCTTTGTCGCTTGATCCATTTCATGTCAGACTTTCCTGTTGCTTGCAGCTGGAAGTATCATAGCTAATACACCCAGAATAGCATCTTGATTATGTTTTTAAGAAATGTAACCCCCATCACTGCATATCCTTGGAATATTTTGAGCTTTATCACATGGCTGTTTACAATCTGAGAGCCAGGTGTGAGTCAGGAGGTTCTCTATCATCCTCTCCTAAATCATTATGCCTCGCATTGTTTGGAGTCATCTCTCTACAGAGGTCGTTGGTGCAGGTGTGTGAGGGGAAGAGATTCTTAAAGCTTCATGTAAGTATTGTGCTTTGTACTTTTTGAAATCATTTTATCTCTATTTTTATTGAACATTCATTAACTAAAACACCTATTACTGAACACCCGCATTTGGACATACAGTGGTAAGTATGATCAACATAGTTTGTCTTCACTGTGAACCTAAAATCAAGGTATTCTCAGTAACTTTGTAAAGTAGGGCAACTTTTATGAAATTTATTATTTTGTGCATTTATTCATTAATTCACTATGTTTTTGATGAAATTCTGTGTACATGGCAGTATATCAGGGAATGCAATGATAAGCAAAACAGACATGACTCTTGCCTACTCTACTCAGAGCTTAAAATCCACCTTTTTTTTCTTAAAGATTTATTTATTTATTTGAGAGCTCCCTTGCTCTCTCATGGGAGCGGTGGGAGGGGCAGAGGGAGAGAAAGAATCCTTCAGCAGAGTCTCTGCTGAGTGCAGAGCCCAACACAGGGCTTGATCCTAGGACTCTGAGATCATGACCTGAGCGGAAATCAAGAGCTGTCCATGTAACTTACTGACCCACCCAGGCACCCCTAAAATGCAGCTCTTCATGATCATTTTACAAGGTAGTAAATATTACTAATTCATTCACTCAATAAATATTTCTAAAATGCCTTCTGTGTGCAGAGAAAACTCAAGCCAGAGGTAAAATGGCTTAACAAGCATAATATTAGTTACTAGTCACTGATAAAGCTCAATCTGGAACACAGAAATCTGTGATCTCAGTGACCTTCTCACTTGATCGCATTGTCCTTTAAACAATGCAAAGTACAATGAGAATTATTTCCTAAGAACACCTTGTTCAGTTTGTAAAAGAATTAGCGTCAATATTGTCTTCTTAAACAAGGCATAGAAAGTTAAGCTGGAAAATTCCTCTGAACTTTAAATAACATTTTCTTTTATATCCCAGGGGACAAAACTAGCTCAAATGTTTTTAGTTCGAAAGACTGGGGTTCCATCAAAATGTAAGGTTTGCAAATGAATGCATAGGAATATTAGGGTCCTTAGAGAAGAGTAAAAATTCTAGAGTAAAGAGTAAAAATTATGGAGGAAATAGCTATTCACTCTAAGTGGGTATTTGTGTATATTATATTTTCTCAAAGAGTCCATGTTTTCTATCTGCCTGTGCCATGGGAGTTCTGCGATTGTCTTGTTTGTGCCTTCTCTTCACATCTTTCTTTAGATTCCTTACTTTTGCTAAAGGATTCTTGACCTGGCTCTATCTAATATCTTTGACTCAGATTCTGATTCAGAAAGACAGAAAGGATGCGTCAAGGCCATCAAATATAGAACATTTAATGCTCAAGGGGCTATAAGTTTCTAAGTTACATAAATTCTCATAATTTGGAAACAAATTTAGAAAATACCACTTTCTGAAATGGTAACTAAAAAGCATCAATATACCTTGTCATTAGTTACCTAGTGGAAATATTCCTGGGAAATAGCACGTATTAAGAAGGACGGTGATGGACAAAAGAACGAAAAATGTTGAATAAATCAAGGGAAAAAAGAAGCTAGGGAAAGTGGTAGGGGATCAGTGGAGAACATGGAATTAAGAAGATCACCTTGAACTCTGAGGTGAGTTGGTCGTAGGAAGTAAAGGTGGTCCCAAGGAGGTCTTGCCTTTCTGATGTGCACATGGATTCCAGGTGGCTCTGGGAGGACCAGAAATCCCTTGAGAGGGAGTTGACAGGGAGGCTGCCCATCAGTGGACTGTTTCTCTTGGAGTCATCTCTCCCTGCTCAGACTATGTATAGAATTTTGTCCTCTAATGGTATTGATAACATTCTACTTTGCAGTCTAGTTATCAGTTGAATGAATGGCCTGCCTGGAATTCTTTAGACTGTATTCTAAAAAGATTGGTGCATTCTGAGTTCTATTCACATATTTATAGTTCCAAACATAATTCCTGGTACATGGCAGAGAGTCAGTGAATGTTCTTGAATGTTCAATCAATGAAATGGAACACAGGTGTGAGTGTGAATATAACTCAAGCACAGAGGTGAAAAGTTGAACTGCGTCATTCTATTTTTATTTCATCTAACTTCCTGAGTAGCTGTTGCTTCTGTTGTTTGCTTGTGGTTACCTTTCAATTTGGCAAATAATCAAATAGTGAAATACTGGAAAGCTAGTTTCCTAATGGAGGCAGAGAAATGTGAAAGAGAATGACAAAATGATCATCAGAGGAAAAGCCGTTATTGGAAACTGTTTCACATGGACCTCCTTGGGCAGGAGCATATGTGGGCAGACCAGACAGCATGAAGTGTTTTTATTATTTCTTTTTTGTTTGAATTACTTTTTTTGTTAAGATAGTTACCATAGATTTCTTGGATATGTCCCTGGTTGAATATAAGGCAGAATATACACACACATTTCAGTTTGTACCCAGTGAGAAATATGACCATTTTTATATAGAAAAATGAAATCAATGTGAAGGTTGCAAATAATTTTCTGCTTAAAAACAGTAGCACCAGTGTGTTTTTGCATAGCTGAGTTCTGAACCAACTGTGAAGAAGAAGAGCTTGGACCAAAATGCCCGAGCTTGAATCTTATCTCTGCCTCTTAGTAGCTCTATGACAAGTTACTTCATGTCTCTGTGCCTCAGTTTCCTAATATATAAATTGGAAATGATAATAGCTCTGCCTCACAGAGTCACTGTGAAGATTTAATGAGTTAAAATGTGTTAAGTTGTTAGAACAGTGCCTAATGTATAATAAGTGTAGCCACTACATTTTATAGTATTAGCAAATACTGACCAAGAAAATACACAATAATAAAAGCTTTTATAAATTAAGTTATACTTTTAAATAAATTTATATCTTATTAATCAATGGCATTTATTTATACATTCAAAACAACAATAGTGGATATTTATGAATATATGTGGATATATCTGTTTGTGTATGTGTGTGAATATATGGCATTGTTTATTAAGTTTTCACATGAAACATAGTGAGTGTATGAATTTGTGGCCTTTGAGGCATCCATGATATGTGTAGCCCTCAGCTTGGGAGCCACTGGCTTCCAAAACCTAAATGCTCCCTCTATATATCAGTCATGTAGATTAGTATAGACCCTTTTCCTAAAGGAAATTAGGCTGCAGCTGGTTAAGAATCAAGTCACACTTAAATGCAGTTAAAAATAACCAACAGAACTGGAACAGTATCTCCCTTTGGCTAGTGGTGTCCACTCCATGATACCAGGAATCTCATGGATCTGATGGAGATTAGTGACGGAAGAACCAAAGGCAATTCTGTGATTGGAGGTAATGTAGACAGAAGAGTGATTAAAAGCCTACAGCAACCCTGTGAGGAAGGTGGTATTATTGTTTCCTTTTATAGGTAAGAAAACTGAGACTCAGTTCAGTAACTTGCTGAAAGTCTTACAATAGAGCTGAGATTCAGATCTAAGACTGGCTGTCACCAGAGCACTATATTTTTATGCTGTAGTCCTTCCAATAGTGGCCCTCATTTTAAGATAGCAGAATTCTTGTTATATTTTTATTTTGCTTGATTCCCAGAACACACCACATTAATGACAGAGACAACAAAAGAATAAACATAGCCATTCATCATGGCAGGCAGCAGCAGGGAAGGGTCTGGGATCTTCCATGAAATTCCTTATAGTTCACAGAGACTAAAATGTAGGTTATTTGAATTAGTTACATGGGCACTGCTGGTCAGTAAAGATTAGGTCTAAAGATTGGGCCTGGTTAAATACCTGTGGGTAGGGAGGTAAAACATGAAGCATGAACCTAAGTCTCCACTGTAAATGTGGTGGTGGTGGAGCTGATGAAGAGAGTGCTAAGAAAGAGGCCGTTCCAAATGGTTTACTTTTCAAAGAAGGGAATGGAGGTGGAGAGAGAAAAACCCTACCAAGATCAAATAGTGCATGTCTAAAGGGTTATAAGGGAGGGGAAGGGAAGCAAGCTCACTCAGACACAAGGAAAAGAGGGAGGCTAATAGCTGTTATACATCAATTCTGGTGGAGGAGGAGCTTTGATGTAGTATAGAGTAGGGGAATATGGGAAGGACAGGTGACCCCTAATGATTAAATCTATTCTTTATCTTTTATAGCTGCTCCATGTTCTAGGATGACATTTGGATGTCTAGTCTTATCTTAGACGAGTTTCTTTTTGTTTTTGTTTTTGTTTTTAAGATATTTATCCCTTTTGCTGGCACTGCCTCTCTTCTACTATACCTCTTACTCCCCAGCCTGTTTTTGGATTTTCTTCCTTTGATGATTCCAGAGGACACTCTCCTATTGCTTTATTTTATTAAATGTTATTCTTTGAGTGAGGTTTATTAAGCTCCTTCCCTTCACTTCAAGTCTTCTTGCTGAGTTCCTGATGACCCTGTAACAATAAGTGAAAATGAATTATTATTTATTGGACATCTACTATGTGTAAGTCACTGGGAAAACCATGTTCAAGGAAACATAGTCCTTCCCTTAAAGAGTTGATATCCTCTCATAGAGGTGACTTTGTAACCTCTATGAGAGGGGAAAACACAATTGCATATAATAGAGTGTAAGAATATGATATTAAGAATATACACAATGCTGAATGTGAACCAGTGTTTCTCAAGAGCTTCTCCAGGCCAGTGGAGTCTATTCCATCTTAGGGAAATTCCACCTGCCTGAGAGGTCAGTGTAGGTTATTACCTGGCAGCAGGGCACATAGAAATGGATGAATCAGGGACTGAGAATTGACACCACCTTTTCAGTGAACACAGGACAATGTTGGCCCAGAGTTGGCCCCTGAGTCTCCCTGATCAGCCCTTTAGCTTTATGGAAGTGCAGAAGAAACAAAAGTTATAACATGTGAGATAATTATGCTTTCCCCTCATAAAGAGTAAATTTCTTAGTACTATCCATTTCTTCTTTTCCTTAGATAGATTAAAATTGGGCAGGTTAGTCTCAAAAATTTTTTAGAAGAGGATTTAAGAAGAAAGTGGATGAAAATCTGTCTGGAAGCTAGTTAGGAGATCATCTTGAAGAGAGTTCCTGGAGCCCAGCTCCTGATTGCTCAGGGAAGTGCCCGAGAATAATGAACAATAATGTGGGGACAGAAGAGACACTCACTACAGGGTATATCAACACAGAAGTGTTCTGAGCACCTGGATCCTCCCCACTAGGAACAGTTGACCCAGGAGAAGATTTTGCAAACAGGAGGAACTAAAACTTGGCACCAACTTTGCCAAGAGATTAACTGATGCCAAGAGATTCAAAATGAGAATGTTTCAGAATAAAAATTTGCTAAATACTAGGAAGAATCAACTCACCTTTGGGAAGCCATCTGTCTAAATGTCATCTATTAAAGTATCTCCATGGATTGCAAAGGTAAGGAATGACACAGAGGAGGAATATTAAAATATTGTGTAAATATCCCCATTAAAGTAGGATGTCAATGAAAAGTAACCAAAAGACTGACAGAAAAGAAATAGTTCTTGAAAAGACTGAGGGTCTTCTTTTCCTTTAGCTATCTTCCTTCCTCTTTTTTCTTTCCTTCCTTCCTTCCTTCCTCCCTTCCTCCCTCCCTCCCCTCCCCTCCTCTTCACTTCCCTTCAAACGGAAATTGGATTTCCTGAGAGGGGAACTTGCAAAATCTCCAAACTCCCCCAAGTAACAAGGTTGACTCACGATCCAGAAATATTAGGAAAGGGAAACGGGCCTCAGAAAGCCCTTGGTCTACTTGTGTATGGTTGGGAGAATTGCTTCTGGGTTGTCTTAATAGAGGATGTATATAAAATATGAATCAGCAAGGATAAAACCGGCTAAGGGCCAGGCATTGTTTTTATGCTTGCTATTCATGCTGAACTAGAAGAAACTGTGATTTAAAATTTTGGGGTGGTGGAGTTCCCAGAGTTGTGAATGGTGTCATTTCAATTCAATAAATATTTATTGAATATCTGTGTCTATCAGCAATGTGGAGGTACACCAAAAATTCTAAGATAAGATTCTTATTTGTATTCTTTGGCCAGATCTGGACTGTGATTCATGAATTGGATGAAAATGTGATTGGATTTTTGGATAATTAATAAAATACACCCTTCGAGATCCTGTGATCATAACATTATTCACAGATAATTGAGAATTGATCTGATGTTTGAGAATCCAGAACTTGCTTGGTAGCACACGGAACACATCGAAGGCCCCCAAATCCCATCTCTAAAAGTTGTGTATTTTTCTTCTTGCTGTTTCTCAGATAGCAACTGGAATTTGGGGGTGGGTTAGGGAAGAGGGTTAGCTTGACGTCATGTATTAGGGAGAGAAGCCATTTCGAAATTGAGATCTTTGTTTACTGAGTATCTGGCTTTAACGAAACAGTATTTAATCCAAAGTGAAATTGGTGGATTTCACAGATGCATTTACCCCTCTATAATTAAAAGATCAGTCCCATACAATTCTTTTCTTTAAAGATTATTCTATAATGTGAATAAACCATTCTCAGAAATGACAGCTTCTCTTCTGAAACCTTTCATCTCTTCCACAGCTGATTAAAAGGGCTGCTCATGGTCTTTTTCAGCTGCTCATAAGGAATAGAAAGCAAACCAGTGCAGTAGAGAGAGATGAATAAAGACTCCTTTGTTCCTGATCACGTGCCTGTAGAGAGAACACCACTGCCCTTGAGGCGCTCTCTTGAGTGGGTTCAGGATCTTCCCCCTTCCTGTAGCGGTCTGCGTGATTCTCTCACAGTGCGGCATGAAAAAGCAGCACTGTTCCTTCTGGGCTGTGCCCCTGCCATGGAAGCTGCTCCTGCCACCTCCATTCCTCCTCACCCAGACAACAAAAGGAAACTGCTCCCAGCACATTATGCTTAGTTATTCCCGCTGCCTAGTGGAAACTTGTTTCAAAGAAAGTAACAAGGATTGCCTAGTGTTAAAAGGCTCAAAAAATTGAAATACATTTTGTAAAATAATTTGGCTACATTATCTGAATGTACATTATCTGCTTGGGGGAGTTGGAAAAGAATGGATGGGTATATTTCTCAGGGAGGGAAGGAGGCAGAGGAAAAGAAATCCATATATCTTCTCTCTTTGTGAGACATGACCTGACTTAGTTTACATATCATATCTGAATATCTGCCAAGAAAAGTGATATGTTTGTTTTGATTTTCTAGACTTAAAAATTTCCTGGAAAAATAAGACATCTGGTCTTTGGAATCTTTTTCTCTTGTAATCTTAAAATTCTTATTTCTATAAATTTCCTTGTTCCTTTTCTTGAATATCTTCATGATCTAGCTTCCTGGTGGACTCCTTTTGGGTTTTTGATGTGCTGGTGATTTATTATCATTTGTAGACCTGGTCCCTATGCAGAGCCTTGCACATACTAGGTGCTTAATAAATGTTTCTTAAAAAAGTGAATGGATGGAAAAATGAAAGATCACTATTAAATTGTTTAGTGGAGAATCTGAGGAGTAAGCCCCTCCTCTTAGAAATATTCTGGTCTTCGATCCCATTTACAATTGCACCCAAAACCATAAGATACCTAGGAATAAATTTAACCAAAGAGGCAAAGGATCTGTACTCAGAAAACTATAAATACTCATGAAAGAAATTGAAGAAGACACAAAGAAATGGAAAAACGTTCCATGCTCATGGATTGGAAGAACAAACATTGTGAAAATCTCAATGCTACCTAGAGCAATCTACACATTCAATGCAATCCCCATCAAAATACCATACACTTTTTTCAAAGAAATGGAACAAAGAATCCTAAAATTTGTATGGAACCAGAAGACACCCCAAATAGCCAGAGGAATGTTGAAAAAGAAAAGCAAAGCTGGCGGCATCACAATTCCGGACTTCCAGCTCTATTACAAAGCTGTCATCATTAAGGCAGTATGGTACTGGCACAAAAACAGACACATAGATCAATGGAACAGAATAGAGAGCCCAGAAATGGACCCTCAACTCTATGGTCAACTCATCTTTGACAAAGCAGGCAAGAATGTCCAATGGAAAAAAGACAGTCTCTTCAACAAATGGTGTTGGGAAAATTGGACAGCCACATGCAGAAGAATGAAACTGGACCATTTCCTTACACCACACACAAAAATAGACTCCAAATGGTTGAAAGACCTAAACGTGAGACAGGAGTCCATCAAAATCTTAAAGGAGAACACAGGCAGCAACCTCTTCGACCTCAGCCGCAGCAACTTCTTCCTAGAAACATCGCCAAAGGCAAGGGAAGCCAGGGCAAAAATGAACTATTGGGACTTCATCAAGATAAAAAGCTTTTGCACAGCAAAAGAAACAGTCCACAAAACCAAAAGACAACCGACAGAATGGGAGAAGATACTTGCAAATGACATATCAGATAAAGGGCTAGTATCCAAAATCTATAAAGAACTTATCAAACTCAACACCCAAAGAACAAATAATCCAATCAAGAAATGGGCAGAAGACATGAACAGACATTTTTCCAAAGAAGACATCCAAATGGCCAACAGACACATGAAAAAGTGCTCAACATCGCTCGGCATCAGGGAAATCCATATCAAAACCTCAATGAGATACCACCTCACACCAGTCAGAATGGCTAAAATTAACAAGTCAGGAAACAACGGATGTTGGCGGGGATGTGGAGAAAGGGGAACCCTCCTACACTGTTGGTGGGAATGCAAGCTGTTGCAACCCCTCTGGAAAACAGTATGGTGGTTCCTCAAAAAGTTGAAAATAGAGCTATCATATGATCCAGCAATTGCACTACTGGGTATTTACCCCAAAGACACAAATGTAGAGATCTGAAGGGGTACGTGCACCCCAATGTTTATAGCAACAATGTCCACAATAGCCAAACTGTGGAAAGAGCCAAGATATCCATCGACAGATGACTGGACAAAGAAGATGTGGTATATATATACACAGTGGAATATTATGAAGCCATCAAAAGGAATGAGATCTTGCCATTTGCAACAACGTGGTTGGAACTAGAGGGTGTTATGCTGAGTGAAATAAGTCAGTCAGAGAAAGACACGTATCATATGACCTCACTGATATGAGGAATTCTTAATCTCAGGAAACAAACTGAGGGTTGCTGGAGTGGTGGGGGGTGGGAGGGATTGGGTGGCTGGGTGATAGACATTGGGGAGGGTATGTGCTATGGTGAGCACTGTGAATTGTACAAGACTGATGAATCACAGATCTGTACTTCTGAAACAAATAATGCAATATATGTTAAGAAAAAAATAGAAGAAGAAGAGAGCAGGAGGGGAAGAATGAAGTGGAGTAAGTCGGAGGGGGAGACGAACCATTAGAGACGATGGACTCTGAAAAACAAACTGAGGGTTCTAGAGGGGAGGGGTGTGGGGGGATGGGTTAGCCTGGTGATGGGTATTAAAGAGGGCACATTCTGCGTGGAGCACTGGGTGTTATGCACAAACAATGAATCATGGAACACATCAAAAACTAATGATGTATGGTGATTAAATAACAATAAAAATTATTAAAAAAAAAGAAATATTCTGGTCTTGATAACAGGGTCAAATATTAGGTTTCTCTGAAAAGAGATGATTTCTCTTGGGCTACTACTGAGCTGGACCCCTGGAACATAAATTTTGGGAAAACATGCCATACGGTGGCCACTGGGGGTAGGATAAGTAGAAAAATGGTCAGAATAAATTTGGTTCCATTTCTCTTCAGGAAAATCTTTGGCTCTTTAGCTGCCTACCTTGGACTTATGAGGCTGTTAATGATTCTTTGACTATAAAAGAGAAAATAAAGGAAAATATCGAAGATCTAGTTTAATTCACTGAAGAAGGTGCTCATGGAAGTCCTAAATCTGGCCTTTATCAATAGGACCAGGCATGAGGGTGAAGATGGTAGGATACCATGTTAGCTACCAATAATGTTTGTGTGCTCGAAAGAGGCATAGTCCCCAGTTACTCTTCTCTCCCGCAACAGTGGGTATAGAGGGCAAAGTAAGAATATTCTCTTTTCCAAGGTCACAACTAGGACAGAGGCCTGTATTAATTTTCTAGGGCTGCTATAACAAAATAACACAGACCATCTGGCTTAAACAACAGAAATTTGTTTTTTCATAGTCTGGAGGCTAGAAGTCCAAGATCAAGGTATTAGGGTTGGTTTCTTCTGAGGCCTCTCTCCTTGGCATATAGATGGCTGTCTTTTCCTATATCTTCATATGGTTTTCTATCTGTACATGTCTGCATTCAAATTTCCTCCTTTTTAAGGATACCAGTTATTGGATAGGGCCCACCCTAATGACCTCCTTTAATGTAAATTCTCTCTTTAAAGGTCCTACTTCCAAATACAGTCATGTTCTGTGATACTGGGGATTAGGGCTTCAACATATGAATTTTGAGGAGACACAGTTCATAACAGGGCACTCGCAGCCAGATCCTTGTTCTGTCATTGGATATAAATTATTTTACTTCTGGAGGAAAATTAAGCTATAAAAAAAGAGAATAGATAACTACTAATTATAAGGAAGAGTAATCAGAGAGTTAGAGAAATTGAAATAAACTAGCTAAAGGGCAATGATATAGCTGAGTGTGATTAATTAAAACAAAACCAAAAAACCACATTTCCCTACATTGGATGAAAAAGAGATTCCTAGCATGCAGGAAGATCAAGGAAAGTTTTCACTCAAACAGTATAAATCAGACGTTCATATTATTGTGTCACTTGAGGCTTTTAAGAAATGAACAATTTGAAGGGTGAAGGAAATATAAAAGTGTAGGAAAACAACTATGGAGAAAAGATAAGAAGAATCAAAATTGTTTAGTCACTGAAATTTGAGAGGTGAAAGAAGGCTCCATGATACAAAGAATGGTAGGCGTCATAGTTAGGGCTGCTATAACAAATTATCATGGACTGGGTGGCTTCAGCAACAAACCTTTATTTCTCACAGTCCTGGAGGCTGAGAAGATTAAGATCAAGGTGCTGGCAGATCTGGTGTCTTCCTGGATTGCAGATGGCAGTCTTCTTGTTGTGTTCTCATGTGGCAACAACAGAGAGAAAAAGCTCTGTGTCTTCTCTTTTAAGGGCATTAATCCTATTCATGAGGGCTCTACCCTCGTGGCCTAATTACCTTAAAGGCCCCACCTCCTAATACCATCACACTGGGGGTTAGGATTTCAACATATGCATTGTGTTTGGGGTGAGGGGGGCACAAATATTAAATCCATAAGAGTAGGGTTATACTGTGGGTTATTGGAGAGTGTGGGCAGAGAAGGTGTCCGTTTTCACTGCTGTCAAAAGTTTCCTCTAAGAGATTATAAAAGGAACAAGCACTTATCTGGATGGGATTTTTGTTGGATAGAAACTCAAGGGGCTTATCCTCAAGATGCCTTTAGAGAGAACTAATGATATTGAATTTTGAGAATCTTAAACTGAAACACAATAGAGAGAGAAAAAGTTCACACCGAAAATCAAGAATAGGGAACCATTGCCTGTTAGGGCTAGAAGAGATGCTGCGAATGTTCTGGACCAACTTTCTCCTTTTATAGGGACACAAAGAGGTTTGGATTCCAAGGTCACTGAGCTAGTATGCAGAATTGCTGTTGCAGGTCTCATGTTTGCTCTTTTACTAAATTTCTTAAATGGGCTTAGGCAAGTTACTTAAACACATCATATTAAATATAGCTAGGGTAGTGCGGGAACTGCAGGAGGGTGTAATGAGAACTTAATGATTTAAAATATTGAGTCCTGTGTGATTGAAAGTGTACATGAGTCCCATGTGGCTCAAAAATCCTTGCATTTTAAAAAGGTAATTAAAATGAAAATGTGAGCATGTGGTACTTCATTTAATGTTCTTTTTGTGGATCCAGAACTCAAGGGGAAAATCTGTGCTTTGCTCAGAGCTCCCCATGTAATTGTGCTTTTGTTGCAGCTATCTGGTCTTCTTAGCGTGGAAGCAGAAAGCATGGGGTTATTTATTGCAAAAGGACCTCCTATTGGTTCCTACTTCTTTTTTTTCCTACATAGGATTGTTTTTCCATTTTGGGAAAGTTTTATGATAAGAAAAAAAATTCATGTTCTTTTTTTCATGCAGAAGGGCCAGTCCTTAAGCTATAAAAGAGAAACTTATGCCATGGAACTTTGTCCATTTTAATAATTCGTCCTTCTATTATCATTCTCTTCTTCCTCAAATCTTGCTGTTCTTGAACAGCAGGATTGTGCTCTGTGATCTACTAGATGTGTCTTTAAAATATACAGAACAATTTTATCGGTACAGATTTGAAAGTATATAGTGACATGCCTATTTAAATTTTTGAATCATAATTTTAAAAGTAAGCTTATTAACTTAGATGTAAGAGACATGAAAGTCATATATTGAGTTCATTCAGCTGAGGTTTGATAATGGTTCAAACTTTCCCACCTTAGAAATGATGGAATAAATCAAATTAAATCTTTAAAAATGGTCCCCTGATTTTGACAAAGCATAGACTATTTAACACACATATTCACAGACATTTAAAAAAAAAGTCCCTCTTAGCATCTGGGAAAGTTTCCTTTTCATTTGTACTTTTTTTAAGTAGCTGAATTCTGAAGATTTTAACCCCTTTCTATTTTTTTCATCCACTTTGTCACACTTTCTTAGCATCTTTAATTATTTAATCAGGAAGATGGTGCTTCATTTTCTCTAGTGAGGAAGCTGAGTATCTGAAATTCTGAGCTCAGTATTAATCAAGGTTGTTGCTTCCTGAATTTGTTGATGGGTAGGTGTGAAGTTGAGGGAAAGAGGTTACTTTTCCCTTTTTTTATTAAATTTTATTTTATTATGTTATGTTAATCACCATACATTACATCAGTTTTTTAAAAATTTTTTGTTATGTTAATCACCATACATAACATCATTAGTTTTTGATGTAGTGTTCCATGATTCATTGTTTGTGCATAACACCTAGTGCTCCATGCAGAACATGCCCTCTTTAATACCCATCACCAGGCTAACCCATCCTCCCACGCCCCTCCCCTCAGTTTGTTTTTCAGAGTCCATCGTCTCTCCTGGTTCATCTCCCCCTCCGATTTCTCCCCTTCATTCTTCCTCTCCTGCTATCTTCTTCCTCTTCTTCTTCTTCTTCTTCTTCTTCTTCTTTGTTCTTAACATATATTGCATTATTTGTTTCAGAGGTACAGATCTGTGATTCAACAGTCTTGCACAATTCACAGCACTCACCATAGCACATACCCTCCCCAATGTCTATCACCCAGCCACTCCATCCCTCCCACCGCCACCACTCTAGCAACCCTCAGTTTGTTTCCTGAGATTAAGAATTCCTCATATCAGTGAGGTCATATGATACATGTCTTTCTCTGACTGTCTTATTTCACTCAGCATAACACCCTCCAGTTCCATCCACATTATTGCAAATGGCAAGATCTCATTCCTTTTGATGGCTGCATAATATTCCATTGTGTGTGTGTGTACACACACACACACAATGGAATATATATATTATATATATAAGATATATATATATAATATATAATATATATATATACCACCTCTTCTTTACCCATTCATCTGTCGATGGACATCTTGGCTCTTTCCACAGTTTGGCTATTGTGGACATTCCTGCTATAAACATTGGGGTGCACATACCCCTTCAGATCTCTACATTTGTATCTTTGGGGTAAATACCCAGTAGTGCAATTGCTGGATCATATGATAGCTCTATTTTCAACTTTTTGAGGAACCTCCATACTGTTTTCCAGAGGGGTTGCAACAGCTTGCATTCCCACCAACAGTGTAGGAGGGTTCCCCTTTCTCCACATCCCCGCCAACATCTGTCGTTTCCTGACTTGTTAATTTTAGCCATTCTGACTGGTGTGAGGTGGTACCTCACTGAGGTTTTGATCTGGATTTCCCTGATGCCGAGCGATGTTGAGCACTTTTTCATGTGTCTGTTGGCCATTTGGATGTCTTCTTTGGAAAAATGTCTGTTCATGTCTTCTGCCCATTTCTTGATTGGATTATTTGTTCTTTGGGTGTTGAGTTTGATAAGTTCTTTATAGATTTTGGATACTAGCCCTTTATCTGATATGTCATTTGCAAGTATCTTCTCCCATTCTGTCGGTTGTCTTTTGGTTTTGTGGACTGTTTCTTTTGCTGTGCAAAAGCTTTTTATCTTGATGAAGTCCCAATAGTTCATTTTTGCCCTGGCTTCCCTTGCCTTTGGCGATGTTTCTAGGAAGAAGTTGCTGCGGCTGAGGTCGAAGAGGTTGCTGCCTGTGTTCTCCTTTAAGATTTTGATGGACTCCTGTCTCACGTTTAGGTCTTTCAACCATTTGGAGTCTATTTTTGTGTGTGGTGTAAGGAAATGGTCCAGTTTCATTCTTCTGCATGTGGCTGTCCAATTTTCCCAACACCATTTGTTGAAGAGACTGTCTTTTTTCCATTGGACATTCTTGCCTGCTTTGTCAAAGATGAGTTGACCATAGAGTTGAGGGTCCATTTCTGGGCTCTCTATTCTGTTCCATTGATCTATGTGTCTGTTTTTGTGCCAGTACCATATTGTCTTGATGATGACAGCTTTGTAATAGAGCTGGAAGTCCGGAATTGTGATGCCGCCAGCTTTGCTTTTCTTTTTCAACATTCCTCTGGTTATTTGGGGTCTTTTCTGGTTCCATACAAATTTTAGGATTCTTTGTTCCATTTCTTTGAAAAAAGTGTATGGCATTTTGATGGGGATTGCATTGAATGTGTAGATTGCTCTAGGTAGCATTGACATCTTCACAATATTTGTTCTTCCAATCCATGGGCATGGAACATTTTTCCATTTCTTTGTGTCTTCTTCAATTTCTTTCATGAGTATTTATAGTTTTCTGAGTACAGATCCTTTGCCTCTTTGGTTAAATTTATTCCTAGGTATGTTATGGTTTTGGGTGCAATTGTAAATGGGATCGACTCCTCAATTTCTTTTTCTTCTGTCTTGTTGTTGGGGTATAGGAATGGAACTGATTTTTGTGCATTGATTTTATATCCTGCCACTTTCCTGAATACCTGTATGAGTTCTAGCAGTTTTGGGGTGGAATCTTTTGGGTTTTCCACATAAAGTATCATATCATCTGCAAAGAGTGAGAGTTTGACTTCTTCTTTGCTGATTTGGATGCCTTTTATTTCTTTTTGTTGTCTGAATGCTGTGGATAGGACTTCCAATACTATGTTGAATAGCAGTGGTGATAGTGGGCATCCCTGCCACGTTCCTGACCTTAGGGGGAAAGCTCTCAGTTTTTCCCCATTGAGAATGATATTCGCTGTGGGTTTTTCATAGATGGCTTTTATGATATTGAGGTATGTACCCTCTATCCCTATCCTCTGAAGAGTTTTGAGCAAGAAAGGATGCTGTACTTTGTCAAATGCTTTTTCTGCATCTATTGAGAGGATCATATGATTCTTGTTCTTTCTTTTGTTAATGTATTGTATCACATTGATTGATTTGCGGATGTTGAACCAACCTTGCAGCCCAGGGATAAATCCCACTTGGTCGTGGTGAATAATCCTTTTAAAGTACTGTCAGATCCTATTGGCTAGTATTTTGGTGAGAATTTTTGCATCCATGTTCATCAAGGATATTGGTCTGTAATTCTCCTTTTTGGTGGGGTCTTTGGTTTTGGGATCAAGGTAATGGTGGCCTCATAAAACAAGTTTGGAAGTTTTCCTTACATTTCTATTTTTTGGAACAGTTTCAGAAGAATAGGTATTAATTCTTCTTTAAATGTTTGGTAGAATCCCCTGGGAAGCCATCTGGCACTGGGCTTTTGTTTGTTGGGAGGTTTTTGATGACTGCTTCAATTTCCTTAGTGGTTATAGGTCTGCTCAGGTTTTCTATTTCTTCCTGGTTCAGTTTTGGTAGTTGATACATCTCTAGGAATGCATCCATTTCTTCCAGGTTATCTAATTTGCTGGCATATTGTTGCTCATAATATGTTCTTATAATTGTTTGTATTTCTTTGGTGTTGGTTGTGATCTCTCCTCTTTCATTCATGATTTTGTTGATTTGGGTCATTTCTCTTTTCTTTTTGATAAGTCTGGCCAGGGGTTTATCAATCTTGTTCATTCTTTCAAAGAACCAGCTCCCAGTTTCATTAATCTGTTCTACTGTTCTTTTGGTTTCTATTTCATTGATTTCTGCTCTGATCTTTATTATTTCTCTTCTTCTGCTGGGTTTAGGCTTTATTTGCTGTTTTTTTCTCTAGCTCCTTTAGGTGTAGGGTTAGGTTGTGTATTTGAGACCTTTTTTGTTTCTTGAGAAAGGCTTGTATTGCTATATACTTTCCTCTTAGGACTGCCTTTGCTGTATCCCAAAGATTTTGAACAGTTGTGTTTTCATTTTCATTGGTTTCCATGAATTTTTTTAATTCTTCTTTAATTTCTTGGTTGACCCATTCATTCTTTAGTAGGATGCTCTTTAGCCTCCATGTATTTGAGTTCTTTCCGACTTTCCTCTTGTGATTGAGTTCTAGTTTCAAAGCATTGTGGTCTGAAAATATGCAGGGAATGATCCCAATCTTTTGGTACCTGTTGAGACCTGATTTGTGACCTACGATGTGATCTATTCTGGAGAATATTCCGTGGGCACTAGAGAAGAACGTGTATTCCATTGCTTTGGGATGGAATGTTCTGAATACGTCTGTGAAGTCCATTTGGTCCAGTGTGTCATTTAAAGTCTTTATTTCCTTGTTGATCTTTTGCTTAGATGATCTGTCCATTTCAGTCAGGGGGGTGTTAAAGTCCCCCACTATTATTGTATTGTTGTCAATGTATTTCTTCGCTTTTGTTATTAATTGCCTTATATAATTGGCTGCTCTCATGTTAGGGGCATAGATATTTACAATTGTTAGATCTTCTTGTTGGATAGATCCTTTAAGTAGGCTATAGTGTCCTTCCTCATCTCTTATTACAGTCTTTGGTTTAAAATCTAATTGGTCTGATAGAAGGATTGCCACCCCAGCTTTCTTTTGGTGTCCATTAGCATGGTAAATGGTTTTCCACCCCCTCACTTTCAATCTGGGGGTGTCTTTGGGTCTAAAATGAGTCTCTTGCAGACAGCATATCGATGGGTCTTGTTTTTTAATCCAGTCTGATAGCCTGTGTCTTTTGATTGGGGAATTTAGCCCATTTACATTCAGGGTAACTATTGAAAGATATGAATTTAGTGCCATTGTATTGCCTGTAAGGTGACTGTTACTGTATATTGTCTGTGTTCCTTTCTGGTCTATGTTGCTTTTAGGCTCTCTCTTTGCTTAGAGGACCCCTTTCAATATTTCTTGTAAGGCTGGTTTCGTGTTTGTCAATTCCTTTAGTTTTTGTTTGTCCTGGAAGATTTTTATCTCTCCTGTCTTCAAAGACAGCCTAGCCGGATATAGTATTCTTGGCTGCATAAGTTTTTTTTTTTTTTGCCTTTTTAAGAGAATTTTATTTGAGTGGTTCTTACAAAGGTTGTTGCAATATGAAAGTCATTTGTTTGATAGAAATATCAAGCTGTCTTGTCAAACACACTGAAGTAACCCAAAAATATATTTCAGAGCTCACAGAGCTTAAAAAGAGCAAAGATTATATGCAACCAGACAAAACCTATTTCTGCATTTCCTATTTCTTGCTCAGACTGCTTTGCTTACCAGACTGTCACTAAACATCTTGAGGAAATGCAGGGATCATTTTGTTTGGAATCTTAGACACACCAGAACACATAATATTTACAAAGAAACTTTTACAGATACATTAATTGAAAAGATACTATCCAGAAATGTAATCTTGAAAACTCCTTTTCTTGCCAATTGATCACGATGCAAGATGAGATGTTAATCAAACAGCCCTTTAGCTGTCATATTTTTCTCGTTTAGTGCTCTGAATATATCATGCCAGTCCTTTCTGGCCTGCCAGGTCTCTGTGGATAGGTCTGTTGCCAATCTAATGTTTCTACCATTGTAGGTTACATATCTCTTCTCCCGAGCTGCTTTCAGGATTTTCTCTTTGTCTCTGAGACTCATAAGTTTTACTATTAGATGTCGGGGTGTTGACCTATTTTTATTGATTTTGAGAGGGGGTTCTCTGTGCCTCCCGGATTTTGATGCCTGTTTCCTTCCCCAAATTAGGGAAGTTCTCTGCTATAATTTGCTCCAATATACCTTCTGCCCCTCTCTCTCTTTCTTCTTCTAGGATCCCAATTATTCTAATGTTGTTTTGTCTTATGGTATCGCTTATCTCTCGAATTCTGCCCTCGTGATCCAGTAGTTGGATCTTTTCCTCAGCTTCTTTATTTTCCATCATTTGGTCTTCTATATCACTGATTCTCTCTTCTGCCTCATTTATCCTAGCAGTTAGCGCCCCCATTTTTTATTGCACCTCATTAATAGCCTTTTTGATTTTGACTTGGTTAGATTTTAGTTCTTTTATTTCTCCAGAAAGGGTTTCTCTAGTAACTTCCATGCTTTTTTCAAGCCCAGCTAGTATGGCAAATGGTTTTCCACCCCCTCACTTTCAAATCATGATTCTGAACTCTAGGTCTGACATCGTACTAATGTCATTATTGAGTAGGTCCCTGGCAGTCGGTACTACCTCTTGTTCTTTTTGTTGAGGTGATTTTTTCCAACTTGTCATTTTGTCCAGAGAAGAATAGATGAATGAGAGAACAACATGCTAACAGGGTAAAAATGTCCCCAGAAAATATACTCTAAACAAATCAGAAAAGACCTGAAGCCAGGGGAAAAGAAAGGGAAAGAAAGAAAAAAGAGAAAGACAAAAAAAAAAAAAAAAAAAGAAAAATATAAAAACAAACAAAAACAGAACAAAACAAAACAAAAAACAGAATGTGATCAAATATGATCAGGCTGGTGCATAGATCAGTGCCACACACTAGATTTTGGGTGTATTTTGGTCTGTTAGAAGAAAGTGCTTCCAAAAATTTTAAAGAAAGAAAAACTTATCTATGTACAAAAATAAGGGTTGATATGATGAAGGGATGGAATATGACTGTAAAGATGAAAATTATAAAAAATTTTATAAAAGGAATTGATAAGAAGTTGTTTGAAAAAAGAAAGAAGAGGATTTAAAAAAAAAAGAGAGGAAAAAAAAAGGGAGAGAATGTGATCAGGCAGGAGACTAGAACAAAGCCATACACTAAAGATTTAGGGTATATTTTGATCTGTTAGAAGAAACTATATCTCAGAATTTTAAAGAAAGAACAACTTATATATATCTGCCAAAAATAAGGGTAACTAATATGAAGGGATAGAATATGACTCTAAAAATGAAAAATAAAAATGTTTTTTAAAAAAAAGAGATTGATAAGATGTTGGTTGAAAAGGGAAAAAGAAAAATTAAAGAAAAAGACAGTTAAAAAAATTAACTTTGAAAGACTAAAGAATCATGGCAAAAAAGCCATGGATTCTATGTGCAGTATTCACCTAGCTCTGGAGTTCTGCCGTTCTCATTGATCGGTAAACTTGGTCTTCGCTTGCTGGCTGTTCGTGCTGATCTCCTGGGGGAGGGGCCTGTTGCCGTGGTTCCCAAATGTCTTTGCCGGAGGCGGAATTGCCCCGCCCTTGTTGGTCTGGGCTAAGTAATCTGTTGGGTTTGCTCTCGGAAGCTTTTGTTCCCTGCAAGCTCTCGGTACAGCTTTGGAGGATGAGAGTGAAAATGGTGGCCTCCCAGTCTCCGCCCGGAGGAGCCGAGAACTCGGGCCCCCGCTCCTCAGTGCGCCCCCAGAGAAAAGCAGTCACTCCCATGTCCCCTCGGTCTTCGCCGCACTCTGTGCTCACCCGGCCTGTGACCGAGCGTTTCTATCTCTGGCACCCGACTCGGTGTGGAGTCTCCAAACCCAGCAGATCCCTGCGGTGCGCTTCCGCGCCGCTCCTCCCGGGGCAGGAAGGGGAGTCTCCCCAGATCTGCCGCTTGTTGGGTCCCTGCTGGGAGGAGCTGTGGCCCAACTGGGCCGCGGATCACGGTTTATGGCAACCCCGAGCCGAGAGCCCGCGCCTCGGCTCCGTCTCTGCAGCCAGCTTCCCCGCTCTGATACCTGGGAGCTCTGCTGCACTCAGGCACCCCCGCTCTTTCTGTGACCCAGAGGGTCCTGAGACCACACTGTCCCAGGAGGGTTCCACCCCCCGCTTAGCCACTGGAGCAACGTCCCTCAGCAGAGCCGACTTCTAAAAGTTCCGATTTTGGGGCCCCTGGGTGGCTCGGTTGGTTAAGCGACTGCCTTCGGCTCGGGTCATGATCCTGGAGTCCCAGGATCGGGTCCCGCATCGGGCTCCCTGCCCGGGGAGCCTGCTTCTCCCTCTGACCCTACCCCCTCTCATGTGCTCTCTCTGTCTCTCTCTCTCTCTCTCATTCTCACTCTCTCAAAATAAATAAATAAATCTTAAAAAAAAAAAAAGTTCCGATTTTGTGCTTCGCGGCTCTATCACTTGCCAGAAGCGGCCGATGGAGGCCCCCTCCCCCGCCGTCTATCCTCCTGAATATCGCCTCGGATTCACTTCTCCGCACGTCCTACCTTCCAATAAGTGGTCGCTTCTCTCTTCGGAGAGTTGTTGCTACTCTCCTCTTTGATCTCCTGTTGAGTTCGTAGGTGTTCAGAATGGTTTGATCCCTATCCAGCTGAATTCCTGAGACCAGACGAAACCCGGGTCTCCTACTCCTCCGCCATCTTGCTCCACCCCAGACACATCATTAGTTTTTGAGGTTACTTTTTTTCATTTTATGTTCTCATGTGTGGATTGAGGTTCCCAGAGGGGGCCTGAGGCAGGAGATTTGGGCTGATCGGGAGTCTTATCACCACAAAGACCTGACGGTTGGCGAAGGAGAGAAAGGAACAGGTTGGTAAGTGAAATCTGGGCACCGGAGCAGTGGGGTAAAGACTCAATGAACTCCCTCAGCTTCTTGGGCAGTATCCTGCAAAGGCCAGGAATTCGACCTGAGGCAAGAGGTTTGAGGAACCCTGACTCCATCCTAGCATGTTGGTTTACTGTCTTTGAGAGTAACTCTCCAAGGTGTGGCAATCTGGGAGTTACTGTTTTTTTTGCAAGGCAGGGAGAAGGACTGAGAGAGCAAGGACAGACAACTTTTTGAAAGCTTTATAAGAATTGTAAACCTAATGGGGAGAGGAGCTTCTTCCACCCTCGGAATGCTCATCTGTTCGTTCGTTCATTCATTCATTCACACATGAAGCTATGTGGCAGACACTGTTTGGAATGCTAGAGAGACTAGCAGAACAAAACTTCACCCCTCACAGAGCTTACATACATATATGACATAAACGTATGTCATATAGAAGAAGGGTTATAGACAAAAAGGGCACAGGATAAGGGGCTCAGAAGTGCGGTAGTGGGTGGTGGGCAGGAGTCATTGTATTACCTCAGAGCTCAGGGCAGACCCCTCTGATAAAAGTCACCTGAAAGAAGTGTGGGAATGAGCTACCTCGGCAGGCAGGGAAAAGCATCCCAGCGAGTGAGAACAGGCATGCACTCGGTGTGTGCAGGGAGCAACAAGGAAGTCAGTTTGCTGAATCATAGTGACTAGGGGTGGCGCTGGCGCAGGAGATGATAAAGGAAAGATGGAGTAGTGGGGCAGATAATGAGGGATCTTGTAGATTCTTGAAAGGAATTCTGTTTTGATTCTGAGTGAGATGGGAAGCTATTTGAGGGTTTTGATCAACAGAGTGACATAATTTGACTTTTAAAAGGACCACTCTGATGACAGAGTGGGAGAATAATTCTAGAAGGGTGTGGGTGGAAGCAGGAAGCCTAGTTGGGAGATGATTGCAATAATCCAGCAAAAAATAATGGCAGCTTGGACCAGGGTGGTAAGAGCAGGAGTGTAAGAAGTGGTAGGTGTCTGGATCTATCTGAAGATAAGAGTCAAAAAGCTGGGCAGATGGGTTGGATGCCTGGTGTGAGAGGCAGAGAGGAGGCAAGGATGACTCTCAAGTTTGGGACTGCCCATCACTGAGAATGGGAAGTGGTATGAAGAGCAGGTTTGGGTTGGTTTTAGGAAACAGTGTGATGTGACTCTCAGATACCTGAGTGGAGGTGCTGACAAGGCAGTTGGATAGAGGAGTGTGGGGTTCAGTGGAGAAGTTTGTGCTGAAAACCTTAATTTAGGAGCTGTTAGTGTATAGGTGGTATTTAAAGGCAAGAGGCAGTAATGAGAGGAACAGCAGGGCATTTGGCAATGGCAAGGAAGTAGCAGCTTGGCAAGGGATCAAAAAACAGCTGTGGATTAAGGCTTCTGGCAGCATGTGAGGGAAACAAAGTCAATAGCCTATGAAGAAAGGCAATGACCAACAAGGAGAGTGGATGACCTTTCAAAGGAAAGGCGAGCTGGCCAATCTGTGGGGTTGGGGGCCAGGGACATAGCTTGGTGAAGGCTCAGAGCAAGGCTACTTTTTGTTGCAATTGTAATTTTTACCAAAAATACGTGCCTGTTTTGTCAGACAGGTGCGGCCTGGTAAGGTAACAGATACGCTTTCACAGTCCTTGAATGACAAAGCTACTTGTGTTTTAGGTAATAAGCTTGAAGTCTTCTATTTCCTGATGGAATGTAAGGTCCTTAAGAGAAGATACCATGTTCTAATTCATTTTTATATTCTGCATGGAACCTAGAAGACTTTGTATATGGTAGATGTTCAACAAATACTTGCTGAATGAATTAATTAGAAAATTATCCAAACTTTCAGAAATCTCCTGAAGGTGCTTAGAGAGCCATCTGCATGAGGATTAGCTTGCTGGTCTCTCCTGGACAAATGGCATGCTTTGCTTGGGAAAGGTCCTGAGCATGTCAAAGTAGGAGACTCTTGAAATCAATGACTGTGGGGTGTCTTCTTAGGAATGATCTTTAAAAAACTAAGAATTATAGGGTGTTTGGCTGCTTGTTTAACAGGATTTGTCCCGAGTAAAAGTTTTGCCGTGTGTTATGGCAGAATTATTCAAAAACGATATGCTTAAGTTGAGGTTTCTAAGTAGGCTCTTGTAAAAACAGGCAATTACTTGCTCTAGGCAGTTAATTGCATGCACAGATGGGTACTTGTGTTACCAATTACTCATTTGCACTTGTGATTACCATTTGCATTAATTCATGAAATCTAGGGGAATTCTTAGGTTCTAAGAAAGGTTTTAGGCATTTAAAAAACATATTACTGCCATAAGAGGAGACCAGAGGAGACCAAACAGACCAGATCTGTTTAAAGAACACTTTTTGAAGCTCATGGTTGCTGAGGGTAAGAGGTTTACCTGACTATCTTGTTTAAATCGTTTCCATTTACTCTGTCAGCTTAAAAAAAAAATGGAAAAGATAAAGAAAACAGCATTTCAGCTTTCCTTATTTTATATTTTTCTTGTAGCAATGGTCTCTGTCAAATTGTTTCTACTTTGATGGGTTTTTTTTTTTTTGGTAGAAATAAAAGAATTTTTTTTTTCCTCAAAGGCACTCAACTTAAAATTCTTTGAAATAACTTGAAATCACAGATCTGGGTAAAGAGTGGATAAAAATCCCGAATCCCACAAGGTTGTGGTGGCTTGTCAAGGAGAACTGCGTTTGAGGTGGTTATCATGACAAACCCCTGCTATGATAAATAAACGCTGAACAGAAACAGAAGATGAAAGGAATTCCCCTCCCCATCAAAACTAGCCTTAAGACCTACTTTTTCAAGATAATTATTGAATATTCTGCTATGAACAGCCTGAAATAAATGCTTTATGAGGAAAAAATATCCTATGCTAATATGTTCTCATGTAATATGCCAATTTTTAGTACTGAAAGGGAATTTATCTGCCAAACTTTCTATCCTATGGAAGCTACAAAGAACTTTTACGTTAAAGTCCCTTAAAGGCACTTTGCAGGATTTATTGTTTTATTTTTTAATTGTCCAAAACATTTTGGGGAAAGAAGACAGGGAGTAAACCCATTCCATAAAAGCACTTTAGTTGATGGAACAATGGATTGAAAGCCTAGAGACCCTTGCATGTTCCTTTGGCTTAGGGATATGGGGTATAGAAGTGAAGGAGTGAAGGTAGTCAGTCATCTTGTAGTTTCTTGTTGTAGTCCATTCTTGTGCATACTCCTCCTGAATCAAGGAGAGTCAAACCTATGGAACATTGTATCAGAATAGGCTAAATAATGCTGCAGTAACAAACAGTTCCCAGATCTTAGCAGCCTAAGACAACAAAGATTTACTTCTCCCTTGTGCTATATGTTCTTTGTATTTTCACACCTGGGAGTGGGGACTCTGTTCATCAGAGTCACTCTAGAATCTAAATAGATGGAACAGTCTCTATCACAAACACTTCTGGTCACTGTACCAGACAGATAAGAGAGGTCTTGCATTATCAGCTAAATGCTCCTTTTTGAAGGTAACTTATTTCCCTGAGCTCACAAGTCATTGACCATAACTAGTCACATGACTCCACACGCCATAAGGGGGCCAGAAAATGTAATCTACCCTGTGTCTGGCAATAGGGTAAACCAGAAATATTTGGCAAACAGCACTAACAACCATTCCAACTGACTTTAGATTTAAGTGGACCCCATAGGATGTTCTTTAATTGGTTCCAGGAGCCACAGAACTGTCATCTGTAGTCAGACTGGTACCCATGTGCTGCCTGCTTTTTAGGTGATTTTTCTTACATCAAATATTCTCCTAGCAGGCTAACTATATACTATGGTACTGAATGCTATATGGTACAATTTTTTTTAATGACCATGATGGTAGATAGATTTTAAATAACGATAGGGCCACTTCTTAGGAATTTCTGAGACATTTGAGAAGAAATCCAACTTTATCATTTGTGGTCTCATATATGATTTCCAGTATTCTAAAGCCCTCCATTATAGCACTTAAAATTATTTGGTCTGTGGGGTACCTGGGCTGTTTCACATGGGCAGGAGTCATCTTTTCACATTCTATTCTAGTTTTGAGGCAGTTAGGCTTTTTGTTTTGGGAAATGTCAGCAGATCAAGAATTGTGCTGATCTGAAGACTCAGAGGAAAACTGAATTGCTCAATTTGTTAGCCTAACCAGCTCAAAAATAGAAAAATTTAGGAGAAAATAGATGAGAGAAAAGGGAGGGATAGACTAACATTTATTCTTTATAGTTTCTTGCTTTTAAAGAATTGCATTCTAGCCTTGGCAACAATGTTTATTCAACAAGGTAGATGGATAATGGAATAAAAAGATTTGAGCTGATTCCAGTATTTATCTCTGTTTTCTCCTCACAGAGGACCTAGTGATTATGCCAACTGGTATGGCTACAGTAATATGGTCCATTTCTTTTCATTCTTTTGGTCTGGTCTAAGAGATCCTCTTTTAGCTTTATCATCTTTAGTCTAAGTCTTAATCTTTGTGTAAGTAGTTCTGAAAGTGCATTTTGATTACGGGGCTTCCATAATTAATTTCTATGAAAGCCTTTACTCCCTTTCAATGTGAACTGCAAATTCTGACTGTGGATATGCATTGCTGCATCTCTCCTTTCCCACTCTGAACTTGATTTCCTCTCCTACCCCAGCAGCTGCTTGCTCTTTGGAATTCATATTCTATATTCTGGGGGGATCAGTGTTCTTTCTTTCTTTCTTTCTTTCTTTCTTTTTTTTAATATTTATTTATTTGAGAGAGAGAGAATGAGAGAGATAGAGCACAAGATGGGGGAGGGTCAGAGGGAGAAGCAGACTCCCCGCTGAGCAGGGAGCCCAAATGCAGACCTCGATCCCAGGACTCCAGGATCATGACCCGAGCTGAAGGCAGACGCTTAACGGACTGAGCCACCCAGGTGCCCCGGGATCAGTGTTCTTTGTTATGCCTGTGGTATTGGTAGGCATTTAGACCCCTTTTCCTGGGAAGAATCACTTCCCACTTGGATGCTGAAATCTGGTTTCTCATTTTCATACAGCTGTGGTACTTCCCTGTTTGGTTCTACAGGGATTGCTTAAACATCCCCTGGTAAAATGGTTCCAGATGAGACCATTGTTTATTGATCATTATAGTTTGTGTTACAGTAACATTTTCAAATTATCCATTTTCATTTCTGCCACTATTATACCACATTAACAGAATTATCAAGATTTCTCTTTTCTAAAAAAAAGGACCCCTCATGCACTGTTAGTGGGAATGCAAATTGGTGTAGCCCCTGTGGAAAGCAGTACGGAGGTTCCTCAAAAATTAAAATGGAATTACCATATGATCTAGTAATTCCACTACTAGGTATTTTATCCCACGAAAACAAAAACGTTAATTTGAAAAGATATATGCATCCCTATGTTTATTGCAGCATTATTTACAATAGCCAAGATATGGAAGCAGCCCAAGTGTCCATCAGTAGATGAATGAATAAAGAAGATGTGGTATGTATATACAATGGAATATTACTCAGTCATAAGAAAGAATGTAATCTTGCCATTTGCAACAACATGGATTGACTTAGAGGGTATAATGCTAAGTGAAATAAGGCAGTCACAGAAAGACAAATATCGTGTGACTTCACTCATGTGTGGAATTTAAGAAACCAAACAAATGAGCAAACAAAGGAAAAAAGAGACAAATTAAAAAAAAACCCCTAGGCTCTTAAATACAACTGGTGGTTGCCAGAGGGGAGAGGTGGGTGGGGGGAGGGATGGGCAAAATAGAAAAAGATTAAGAGTACACATATCCTGATGAGCACTGTGTAATGTATAGTATTGTTGAATCATTCTATTGTACACCTGGAACTAATATAACACTGTATGTTAATTATAAATAAATAAAAATATAAATATATACATAAAATATTTATTTTGAATAAAAAACCAAAATATTTCTCCTTTCCAAAATCTGTAAAAATCATTCAGTCTCTCGTATTTAAAACAAAAGTTGCCAAGTTTGCTAGTACTAGTAAGTAACCTACATGGCACTGTGTGCATGAATGAATGCCTAAAGAAATTCATGGTTTTTTTTTTTAAAGATTTTATTTATTTATTCATGAGAGACAGAGACAGAGAGAGAGAGGCAGAGGGAGAAGCAGGCTCCCAAGGAGCAGGGAGCCCGATGTGGGACTCAATCCCAGGACTCTGGGATCACGACCCGAGCCGAAGGCAGACGCCTAACCATCTGAGCCACCCAGGAGCCAAGAAATTCATGTTTTTGATGGTAGAGGTGATTATATTGAAGAAAACCATCATGCATAAACTAGTTCCCCATTTTACTTGGTGTTCTGCTTTAATGAACACTTGCACTGCAGGAAATTGAGGTTGTCTCCTGTCAGAGAAAGAAGTCACAGAATTATGGATGGTGAGAATTGGAAAAGACAGATTTTTTTTCAAACCTATAGCTATGAAACTCTTTCTCTAAGGGGAAATCTAATACAGCAATCCAATATGTAAACAGATACGGACTTGCCTGTTGTAGCTAAAGTGTGGTGTTGGGAATGGGGTCCTAAGTCCCATGTAGTCTTCTCCAATCTCTACACCCAGACTTCCATTGTGCACAATTTGAAAACCACTGATGCCCAGTCCCATTTTTCTAGACAGAAATCCAGAGTCCAGAGAAGGTATGTGACTTCCTCAGCTTTGTGGTGGAGCCAGTACCATACCTGGGTCTTTTCAGTGCCTACTTTGCCCTTTTTTATTAAAATGTGGTCTCTTAGCAGTCAGAGAGTGTTTTGTGTAGAGAAGAAGGGAATGAACGCTTTGTGTTATTACTATTGCTACTGAAAGAAAAACCTGAAGAAAATACCTTTGGAGATCATTAAGGATTTTTGTACTGGGAAGTTATGTCACTCATAAGAGAAAAAAAAAAGTCAGCTTCAGCAAATTCCCTGTAACAGCAAAACAAGAGAGAGGCGGAGCTGTCTTGCAGGCAGCCTCAACACCCCTGCTCTCCCCACAGTCATGGTTACGTCTTTCCTCTGATTGTGTGTGACCTAGTGTGAAATTGAATGAGAATTTGTTGGAACAAGTCAGGGAAGCTTTCCTGCTCAGAAAGGGCTTATCTTAGTTCTTGGGGGGTGGGAAAAGAAAAAGTAAAATAAATACAAAGCAAAACAAGCATCACCCCCACTGTTGCCATATCTGAAACATGAAACCCTGGCCTGTTAATGCATTTCAACAATTCCCAGACTAGAGAAAATTATGTGTATTTTGATTTACACACAAATCAGTAGTTGTCTGCTGTGATTGAACTATGCGCTAGAGATCTGTACTCTAATTACATTCATGCCAGACATCAAGGACGGATCCCCTGGGTTCTGAGTAGGCGTGAGACAGGAAAAAATCACCAGTCCAGCCACAGAAGATTAAAAAAAAAAAGTCCTCACAAAGCTTTTCTTTCAGAATGGTGGGTTTAATTACATATTCTTCATCTAACAAATAACAGTTCTCCAACCCTTGCTAAAATCATTGCCTTTAAAAAATATGTGTCTGGTGGAAGCAATGCTATAAAACAGTTTTATCCATACCTCGGGGAATTCTCAGATGTTTTACCTGTTTCTATTGGGATTGGATCTTTTTCTGCTTCTTAAAATTGATCAAATATAGGCACTCGATTTTAATTTTTCATCTTCCCCCTTCCTTCTATTATGTTAATTTAAAGAACAATGAGGTCTAATTCTGAAATGGCAAATCACAACACTGTCCTGTAGTGTTAAATTTCACTTTGCAGCTTCCTGGGGAAGTTTTGAGGCTACTAATTTATGATTGAATTGAGAATCTTTCCCTTATTCTGTCTTGATAGAGAAAGCGATTGCTTTTGTCCAATACCTGATAGAGTGCCTACTGTGTGTCAGGTACTGTGGTCAAGTCTAAGCATACAAAGATGGATTAGATATAGTCCCAGGTTTAAGAGGCTCATAGTCGACTGAACGATTTGGGCAATGTCTGACTCCTCAGTTCTTGGCTCAGACTGTGTTCCTTACACACACATAGGCTGCCCCGCTCCCTCAGTCTCTTGCACCTGCAGAATTCCTTTTCTCCTTTGTTGTTGGTGAGAATTTCTCTACCATTCTCAGTGTTCTCCACCACATCTCCACTACAAAAGCCAAGGATATGTAGGACCCTGCTAAGGGATAGTGAACCTCACCTGGGGTGGCAGGGGGGCGGAGGAGGGGGAAGCATTTCCCCAGCTAGGTGAGAAAGGTAACATGCTCACATAGATGTTAAATTTTAAGACCAGAGTATCAAGCTCCTTATGGCTAGCTTTCCGACCTGGGCATGGACATCTTGAAGACTGTTTTCTGAGAGAAAGGAATTTAACAGAAGATTAAGGAAGGCAGAAGTTTGGTTACTTTGGTTTGCTTCTCTCAGAATTGGGTTTAGTTTTCATCAGCCAGAAGGCAGAGGTTGAATCACAGCTGAGTGTGGTTAGAAGCTGTTTTGTTTGGCTCACAGTATATGGTGGTTGTTGTTTTGAATTTGAGTTAGATGCCAACTTTTTACATTTGAGGGATTTTATGTGAAATCTAGAGTCTGATTTTTCTTGAAAAAAAAAAAATCAGAAGATCTGGTGATCTGGCATGGCAAATTTAGCTGGTAGCTGCTGCCCAGCATAAGGACTGTGGTCTTTCCATGTTGCCACCAGGGCCTCATTGATTTGCATAACCTTCATGATACCTGAAGACTTTTCAGATTCATCCTTTGTAGGCTGGGGATGGGTTCCTCTGTAGTCAGTAATCATTGGGGAAATTTAATTGGTCTCGGAACCAGTCTCCTTTGAGAAGTTTTTACTGGCCAGTCGCATGCATTGTTTTATTGGGTGCTCATACACCTCTTTATAAAGCTGCTGTGGTTGTTTAAGCTAAAAGAGACTGACAGCCATCGAGAGGAATCATGTGTAAGCCTGAGTGCCTCCCACCTTGCCATCCAACTCCGCTTGGCCAGAGTTGCTCCTCTATTCTAATAGTCCGACATGTCCACTAGGAAGAGAATGCTATGCTGGCAAGATGGGAGTTTAGAAGCAGAATTGTCCGTGGTGTTACGGTAAAGACACCTGGAAGTTCTTTTCATATTTTTTTAGACAACTAATATTTATTGAGCCCCTACTCTGTACCAGACCTTGAAAATAGAGTCCTGAATAAAAGGGATAAAGATCTCTCCCCATCCTCCCCACAATTCCCATGTTTTACATGCTGGAGAGGGAGACAGATGGTAAACAACATGTTAGATTACCTTAGGTATAGCAGGGGATTGTGTATAGTGTTGAAGGGGATAGGAGAATAAAGCAGAAAGGGGGAGGGACATATTGGGATGGGAGTTACAATTTTAGATAAAATTGTCAGAGAAGTCCACACTCAGAAAGTGACATTTGAGTAAGACCTAAAGACAGAGAGTGAAGGAACATGCCTTGCAGATGTCTGGGGGGAAGAGAATGCAGAGACCATTCAAAGTACAAAGTCCCACAGAAGAAGAAACAGGTCTGGTGGTTGGATTAGAAAGTTCATAAAGGTCCTTGTCTGGATTTTGGCTTTTGCTCTGAGTGATTGGGCAACCATGGTGGGGGAAGGGAAGTGGTTAAGCAGAGGAAGATCTAACTGAAGTTGTTCAATGGGATCATTCTGACTGCTGTGCGGAAAATAGACCAGAGGGGCAAGGATAGGGGAAGGGAAACCCAGTTATGAGGATGTTGCAATGATTGGGTGAGGGGTAATAGCAAGTAGGACCAGGTTGGGGGCATATTTGGGGATGCATTTTGAGGGTAGAGCTGGCAAGATGTATTGGTGGATTGAAGGTGATGTATGAGAGGAAGAAAGGAGTCAAGGATGACCTCAAAGTTTTGACCCAAGCAATTAAAAGAATGGAGTTGCCATTAACTGAGGTGGGCAGGGGGACTGGAAGAAGAGCATGTGGGAAGGGGTGAATATTAGTAGTATTTTGGGGATGTTACATTTGAGGTGCATACTAGACATCTACTTGATGTTGAGAAGGCAGCAAATCATGGCTACTTCAACTAAGGTACAACTTCAAATCTTTGCCTTTACAAATGTGCTGTACAAATTCTAAATAATAATTAAGTGTAACCTTATTCTTATGCAATTAAGGAAAGATATAGTTAAAAAAAGAAAAAGATCTTTCTAACATTCAGACAACTTGAAAGGAGGCCAATTTTAATAACCTTCCATTTAACATTAGATTCTTCTATTATTAATGTAAATTTAAAAAATCATCACAAAAAACTAAATAGTCATTAGAAGTCACCTTGGGCTGAGAGCTGGGAGAATAATTTTTTACTTAATAAACCCAAAACATATATTTAATGCTGATAATAGAGACACATAAAAAGTCAGTGGGAATATGCATGACTCACAAAGGAGGCATCAAGGGCTTTTTAATCAAATTGAAACCTTGTATATAAAAGTTCTTTGAATTTTCATGACTTTTTTGAAGTCAAAAGTTTTCTTACAAATAATTTCATTAAGCTGTAGTGAGACTAGCCAGGACACATAATATTATTTCTAATTTATAGATCTGGCTGTGGAGGAAGAGAGGATGCACAATAGAGTTGCTATGTTCTTGGTGACTCATGGCCAAATAAGGTTTGGAGCCTGCATTTTTTTCATTTCAGATAAGTTATTTTCCAGTGTAACTAAATTGTTTTCTTTTTTCTGTAATAAAGAAACAAAAAAAATCCTTATTTTACTTTCCTTAATGGCTTCTACCGTTTTAGGTCTAAAGGGTCACATGCAAAAAGATTTTTTGCATTAGAGGAAAGATTTGAGCTCTGGACAACTATAGCTTAGTTTTCAGTTGTGGACAGACTCATACATTTTCCCCTCAAGATGTATGTGAAGGATGGATCTTTCCTCCAAAGGTTTAAATAACCAAAATGAACCCATTCCTGTTGTCAAATTATAGCAAGATGTGACTTAATATCAAGTGTGGTCAGAAATAGGATTTATTTGTACCCAATTTTCAGTATTCCCTTTAGAGGTCATGTATACCCAAACATGAGAGAGTCACGTAACAAACATTTGTTGAGCACCTGCTAAACAGACAAGGCTAATCAGTGAGGCAATGGGCTTTGATAGAGGTAATCCCAGGGTAAGAATATATCAGGATTATTTAGTTAGAATTCAGTGGAGAATGTGATTATCAATAACCCTTGTGTCACATTCTTCTACTTCCATGATCTTCGATACAAGAAACTTCTACTGCTAGCCCCAGTTAGAACAATCCAAGGCAAGGGCTTTTATTGCCTAAGCTTGTACCACATCCTTACTCCGTGAACCAGCTGTTGTCACCATGGCCATGGGTTATGATGATTGTTGGATCTAGGTAACATGACTGGAGGATAGCAAACCATAATTGCAGGTGCTGTAGACATACAGAGAATGGGTAGTGGGAGAGGAGCCATTTTCCAAAGAGAAGAGGAATAGGGTATGGCTATTATTAAGGGAAGGGATGCTGAGAAGACCATAGCAATAAATGTTAGCTAACAAGTGACAAGTGGCAGGACACCAATGGGGGAAATCAGGTGTCAGGGATGATTTCCTACAGGAGGTATTGTCTGACCTGAGTAGTTTTTTAAAAACGGAGCTAAAAATGGAAGAAAATAGGCATTCTTTAGGTACTTATGTATATATTTATAATGCAGACATGGGAGATATTAGGGTGGTCAAGTAGAGGGAGTGCGGTGTATAAAGGTACAAGGTGGGAAAAAAGAAAATGACCTATTCAGGGAACTAAAGAGTTATTGTGGCTGGAATAGAAGAGTAAAATGATCACATGGTAAGAAATGGGAGTGCTTCATATACCATGGGATGGGAAATCACCTACTGAATTTAAATCAGCTAGTATTTATTGAGCACTTGTCTATGCTCAGAGAGAGAGTGAGAGAGAGAGCAAGCAATTTATTAAAGGAATTAGTTCATGTGATTATGGAGGTGAGCAAGTCCCCAAATCTGTAGGGTGAGTCAGCAAGCCAAGGACCTAGGAGGGTCAGTGGTTTAGTTCCAGTCTGAAGGCCTGAAAACCGGGAGAACTGATGGTATATTTCCAGTCCTAAGGCCAGCAGGCTTGAATCCCAGGAGAAGCTGATGTTTCAGATTGAGTGTGAAGGCAGGAAAATTCTCTCTTACTGGGAGGAGTGTTAACCTCTTTGTTTTATTCAGATCTTCAACTGATTGGATGAAGCCCACCTACATTAGGGAGGACAATCTGCTTTACTCAGTCTATTAATTTAAATGTTAATCTCATCTAAAAATATCCTCATAGAAACACCCAGAATAATATTTTTTATTAAGTTCAATTAGCCAACATATAGTACATCATTAGTTTTTGATGTGGTGTTCAATGATTCATTAGTTGCATATAACACCCAGGGCTCATCACAACATGTGACCTCCTTAATGCCCATTACCCGGTTACCTCATCCCCCCACCCCTTTCCCTTCTGTAACCCTCAATTTGTTTCCCGGAGTCTAGAGTCTCTCATGGTTTTTCTCCCTCTCTGATTTCTTCCTCTTCAGTTTTCCCTCCCTTCCCCTGTGGTCCTGTGGGCTATTCCTCATATTCCACAAATAAGTGAAACCATATGATAATTGTCTTTCTCTGCTTGACTTATTTCACTTAGCATAATACCTTCTAGTTCCATTGCATGTTGATGCAAATGGTAGGTATTCATCCTTTCTGATGACTGAGTAATATTCTAGTGTATATATGGACCACATCTTCTTTCTCCATTCATCTGTTGAAGGACATCTCGGGTCCTTCCACAGTTTGGCTATTGTGGACATTGCTGCTATGAACATTGGGGTGCATGTGCCCCTTCTTTTCACTACGTCTGTATCTTTAGGGTAAATAGCCAGTAGTGCAATTGCTGGGTCATAGGGTAGCTCTATTTTTAACATCTTGAGGAACCTCCATACTATTTTCCAGAGTGGCTGTACTAGCTTGCCTTCCCACCAACAGTGTAAGAGGGTTCCCCTTTCTCCACATCCTCACCAACATTTGTTGCTCCCTGCCTTGTTAATTTTGGTGTAAGGTGGTACCTCATTGTGGTTTTGATTTGCATGTCCTTGATGACAAGTGATGTTGAACATTTTTTCATGTGTCTGTTAGCCATTTGTATGTCTTCTTTGGAGAAGTGTCTGTTCATGTCTTCTGCTCATTTCTTGACTGGATTATTTGTTTTTTGGGTGTTGAATTTGAGAAGTTCTTTATAGATCTTGGATATCAGCCCTTTATCTGTTATGTCATTTGCAAATACCTTCTCCCATTCTGTAGGCTGCCTTTTGGTTTTGTTGACTGTTTCTTTTGCTCTGCAGAAGCTTTTTGTCTTGATGAGGTCCCAATAGTTCATTTTGGCTTTTGTTTCCCTTGCCTTTAGAGACATATCTTGGAAGAAGTTGCTGTGGCTATGGTCGAAGAGGTTACTGCCTGTGTTCTTCTCTAGGATTTTGATGGATTCCTGTCTCACATTGAGGTCTTTCATCCATTTTGAGTTTATCTTTGTGTATGGTGTGAGAGAATGGTCCAGTTTCATTCTTCTGCATGTGGCTGTCCAATTTTCCCAGCACCATTTATTGAAGAGACTTTTTTTTTTTTCTATCAGGTATTCTTTCCCATTTGTCGAAGATTAGTTGACCATAGAGTCGAGGGTCCATTTCTGGGCTCTCTGTTTTGTTCCATTGATCTATGTGTCTGTTTTTGTGCCAGTACTATGCTGTCTTGATGATCACAGCTTTGTAATAGAGCTTGAAGTCAGGCACTGTGATGCCTCCAGCTTTGGTTTTCTTTTTCAACATTCCCCTGGAGATTCGGGGTCTTTTCTTGTTTCATACAAATTTTAGGATTGTTTGTTCCAGCTCTGTGAAAAATGTTGATGGTATTTTGATAGGGATTGCACTGAATATATAGATTGCCCTGGGCAGCATAGACATTTTAACAATGTTTATTCTTCCAATCTATGAGCATGGAATACTTTTCCATCTCTTTGTGTCTTCCTCAGTTTCTTTCATAAGTGTTCTGTCGTCCAAAATTGCTAGAACTCATACAGTGATTTAGCAATGTGGCAGCATACAAAATCAATGCACAGAAATCAGTTGCATTTTTATACACTAACAATGTGTCTGAAGAAAGAGAAATTAAGGAATTGATGCCATTTACAATTGCACCAAAACCCATAAGATACCTAGGAATAAACCTAACCAAACAGGTAAAGGATCTGTACTCTAGAAACTCCAGAATAATAGTTGACCAAATATCTGGGCAACCTATGGCCCAGTCAAGTTGACAAAATTAACCATCATAGAGGATGTGATCTATTTGTTCCATTTACTTTGTCTTTGCTCTGGTTGTTCTGGTCTTGACCTTCTGGCTTTAAATTCCTCCTTCAGTTCCTGCCTTTGGCCACTGACTACAAAAACTAACTCTGTTTATTGTAACTATGATGTAACGTTTCTGTGCAGATTTGGGTTGAGACCCAGGAGGTGGGATTGAGTTTTGATCCAGCTGTACAAAGAATGCTTGCTAGGAGGGGCCTGCTATTAAGAGAGATATCAAGAAATATTGCTGTAATTGTTTAATCTGTGCTCAGTACACAATGCCCACAGAGAAAATCAAGGCTACACTGGTTCCTTAGAGTGTTTGAGGACCAAAGAAAATATTGCAGGCATGTTATTTTATGTCACCCCTTAGGTGAGCTTGATGGAACAGATAGCAGATGCTGGCTATGTCCAGGTGCAAACTGAATTGCCCTCACTGTAGGAAGAGGGCTGTTGGAACAAAAGTTTACTTGCTAGGGACTACCCAGAGACTAGATTATGATTAGGCCTCTTGTTTCCTGAGCAGAGCAGTGTTCGTGGAAATAATGGAAACTCTTAAGTTTGTGGCTTCTGGGTAGTGGATGAATTAAGAAAAGACCTGCTTTTGTTTAGTGATTCTTTTTACCCCAGAATATAATAAGATTAATAAGCGAGCTATCTCTTTTCAGGAGCTAATAGGATATTAAAAAGGCTACCTCTTCTGGGCCTCCAAAGTCTGGTTTTCTAGAAGAGACCTTTGAAGGAAAGTCTGAAAAATTAGACAACTTCTCTGGGAACAGGCCTTGGGAGAGACAGATACTATCATTCTGGACTCTCCTTTCTTATGTCATTTTGCTTCAGATTGGCTGTATTCCCACCCATACCCACCACTATGGGACAGTACCCTTCTCTGTTTGAACTGCATGGAACTGACTGTCCTATGTGTATTCTATACTCCATTACTTCCAAAAAACCCACCAAAGGTGTTCACTTATTTCTCTTCTTCTTAACTTAGCTGTGATTGGCTTGGATTTTTACCTTTTCATCTGTCTGGGATTGAATCTTGGCTCCATCTTTTACATAATATGTAATCTTGGGAAAGTTATTTCACTTTTATGGATGTCAGTTTCCCTATCTATAAAATAGTGATAAGAATAGAATCTACCTCTGGGTTACCATGAAGATTCAATAAGATATTTTATATGGTTACTGAAATGCTTGGCAAATAGCAAGTGGTCAATAGATGTTAGCTGTAGTTTTTATTTTGTTATTCTGTACCTCAAATTTTTTCAGGTTGTCTTTATAGGTATATAGCTGATCTATGTTTATTGACTCACTAAGAATAGAATGTTTACCTAACTGTGAATCATATTTTATTTTCTGTAGGTGACTATTATATATTTGAAAGTAGAAACAGGAAAATCTTGCTTTTCATAGTCTACCTGAGTAACCAAACTTCATTTGACTGGGTACATTTAAAGGGAGTGAGGTGAAGGAAGGGATATTTGGGTGATAAACTTCCATTCCCAAATCCAATCACTCAGCTTTCAACTGTGTAGGAAATCAGTGATTACATTTCTTATACTGATGTCCTTTTTGTTCCTGACTCATCTCAGATGATGCCATAAGAAAACCATGGCTCTGGTAAATGGACATATAATTTGTTGCTTGGATTTAACAGTGTATGAATTGGGATTCTCTGAGGACTAATCTCCCTAATAAGGACAGTTCCTGATTACAAATTATTTAGTCTATATACAACTTAGAAACTTGGGTATGTTTAGATATTCAACTGTTTCACAAACCAGACTATTCATGTTCAGAGAATGTCTGCTGAATTGTCCGATTTGGTTCAGATAATATACATGCTTATGCAACTCTTGCAGAATGTATTGAACAACAAAGCAGTGAATCACATGGCTTGGTCAACTCTGCCTTAGGTTATTCAGTCATTCTTCAAACATTTATACTGAGGACACACAAATGAATGTGACACCATCTCTGTCCTCTCGGGGCTCAAGAGCAGGTAGTACCTTTGTCAGAAGAATGTGGCGATTACAGCAGGAAACAACCATTAACCCATATATCCATCCACCATCAACTCAATAAATAACATTGAGGCATTTATATGAGCCAGGCACCAAGCTAGGTGTAAGTGATTCAACAATGGACAATACAGATGCTCCCTGTCCTCTTAGGTCTGTTAAAACTCTTGGTAGAGATTAATAATTAACCACAAATTTATAGTCCATAGTAATAAAAGCAAGATATGGGAACCATTTACAGCACATTGTGATACATGCAATATAAGGAAAGGAAGTAGATAAATGAAGGTAAAATGCTCAATTCAGAAGTGATTTCTTTCTTCTTTTTTTTTTTTACTTTCTTTTCCTTCTCCTACTTCTCCCCCTCCTCTTCCTCTTCCTGCTCCTCTTCCTCTTCCCGCTCCTCTTCCTTTTCCTCCTCCTCCTTTTTCTTTCCTTCTCCTTCTCTCTTTTCCATGAGACTACAAAGATTGGAAACCCTCAGCAGAACAGTTTCATTCAAAAGAGGTCATATGAGAGGGTTATGCCTTTAGGAATTTCTTTGTTTCTATGAATTTGTATAAAAGCACTTAGGACTACAAATAGAAATAGCAATACTAATATAGTTTATATCTTAAGGGGAAGAAAACCTGTATATGTGGCATGGGACACTGAGCAAAAGCTAAGAGTTTTTTATGATGAAGGTATTAGCACTGACAACAGGAAACAGCCAAAAAGGACCTACCTGGATATAGACAGCATGATGAAAGAAGATGCAGATTTGGACTCAGATGAAGCCAAGGCTTCTACTCTAAGCGTTCCTAGAGAGGAGGGTTCTTATACTTGCAATTATTTATGTTTTACTGTATGTATTTCTGCTTAAGATAACTATTAGTAAGTTACATGTATTCAATTCATCTCATCATAGGGGGTTGTATTTCCTTAAACATTGTCTCATTTTCTTCATCAAGTCCTCAGTTAAAAAAAATTCTTTTCTCCTATTGTTGGTAAGTATCTGAGTCAGATACTGAGATGGTGACTGAGTAAAAAGCCCTCTCTCATTTTTGGTACAAGGCTGTGAACAAGGGTATCTGAAAAGTCAGAGGTGCCCAAGTAGACTTGTGCATCAGAAACACCCAAGAAGCTTTAAAAAAAATAGAGAGAACCTGTCTCATCCTGGGGGATTCTGATTTAATAGGTCTGGGGGAAATAGCTGGGAGATTGATTGATTGATTGATTTGAGAGAAGACGGAGTGAGCTGGGAGAGGAGGGGTAGAGGGAGAGTGAGCAAGGGATTCTTAAGCAGGCTCCATGCCCAGCACGGAGCCCGGCATGGGGCGCAATCTCATGACCCTGAGATCATGACCTGAGCCTAAATCAAAAGTTGGTTGCTTAACCAACTGAGCCACCCAGGCGCCCCTGGGAATATAATTTTAAAAAGCCTTCTCTGGTGATGCTGATGTGCCTAGTAGGCCATGGACGGCTGTTTCAGAACCATTGTACCACATTACTTATATGATTTCTCATTTATTTTCACTTTCAGGTGGGTCACTCATATTAAAATTTAAAAATAGATTCACATCAATGGCCATTTAATATGCTATTCCTTTGTCCCACTTTCTTTTCTTTCAGCTCTTCCACATTTTTCATAGAATCCCCAAATTTGTAGATACATTCTGATTGCCTGGCCCAAACCCTGCTTTGAGATAAGAGAGGGTAAATAACCATTTAGAGAAGTTCCTTACATATTTAGCCCATTAAATTTTCCTAGAAGAGTCTCAGTGTCAGGTAACAATTCACAAGTAGGAATGTGTTTTGATGAACACAACATGGTTGAAAGAGATGTAGGGCAGAGCATTTGACAATCTGCTGAAATCAACATATTGTCTAGCTGGTTTTTCAGAGCCTGCCTTGTTGCCTATGGTGTGCTCTTTCAGTGTGTTATGCCCTTACCCATGACTCATGACCCACCTTCTCAATATGGCCCTTTGGTTGGCAGTTTGGTGATGGCTTTCCTTCTGGGGCTGGGGCTCATCTGGGCCATATTCTGCCAATTCGCATTTAGCCAATCAGCCTCGTTGGCCTTCTTCTGGCTTCCATGTACCTTGGCTCCTTCCCTAAGCAAATGGCCTTTTGGAGTCACAGTACAAAAAACACTTTTTCCCAGTATCTGGTCAGCCTGATAGCCAAATAATTTTTTCCTTGTGTTCAGCTGAAATGTCTTTGTCATAATGTAACCATTATCTCCTTATCTGGTCCTCTGAGGACCAGTCTCCTAATAAGACCCATTTTTCATTCCTTTAATCGTTCCATTCATCTTGAAACTTGTACTTTTTTCTTAAATGAATTAGTAAGTATAAAGCACTTTGAACAAGGCCTGATATAAACATATATAGATATTATTATTTTCTTTACATCCTTTTAATAGTACTGTGAACAGAGGTGGACTTATTTCTCTCATGAGAAAGTGGTTTCTCTAGTAATATGGATGGGGTGAGGTTGCTGTCATGTAGCCTTTCCTATCCTAGTCACACACTGACTTCTGCTTTCCTCCCTCCTATCCCCTGAAACCTTCATCCTCACACACCTCGGCTGGATTGCTAACTTTCAATTTGTTTTCAGTAATAGTGATTTCCATGTTTTTTTCTCCTTTATTTGTCACTGGCGAGTACTTTTTTCTCTTGTTAATTTTTATGTGGTTTGGCAGTAATTTAATTGTGATAAAGGGCATACAGATATATTTCCCATTTTCATTTTCTATAAAAATTGTGAATTGTGTCATAATCACATGCGTTTATGGTAGGAAGTTATGGTCAATAAATTCATATACATCAACATTGCCTGGAAAGCATTGTTTGTAGATAGCAGATGTTTTAGTTTCATTCTCCCTGGGGCTTTTTTCAGTCTGGGGTAGAATCTTCCCCCTTAAGATTCACCACATAAATAAAGTGTGATCAGTGAGTTTGCCTTGAAATAATTTTTGGAGTATGATGTGAAAATCTTATGTTGGCAAGAGAGCTCTTCCTGTAAGACTTGGTTTAAGTATGAAGGCAGAGGACCTGATATAATTTTGGCAAGAGTCAACAGAGATTAGTTGGTTAGTTGATAAAGTCTGCTAAAGCTAGGAATTTAAAAAAAAAAAAAAACAAAAACCTTTAAACACTTTAATTTAAACTTAAAATGCATGGATTCTCTTTTGCTGTCAGGTCCAACTTTTCCTTGCTATGAGTTCATTGCTTGGAGTTCCATGTCCTTCTTCTTACATAACCCATTCTCATCATGCAACATTTACAACATCTGTTTTTAATTTCTTTAAAGTGGAGCAAAGTCTTAGAATCATTTGTAAAGTGGACTGAGTGTACTCTCTATCTAGACTAGTTTTAATATACCATATTTTTCTTCCAACCTTTTACAGTTGTCTTGCCCACACCTATATGGACAGCAATTTTTAAAGCAACTCCCTTTTGAGTTTTTCGACATTCAACTGAATTTTTACAAATAACCTGTCCTTTTTACATGTGTGTATCATCGATTTATATAATATTGAATATAATGACATAATTCTAAGAACAAATACAGTGGGCATAAACATGTCTGGGAGTGAAGACAAGTGATTCTTTATAGCTCAGCTGGTGGGCACAGAAGTGCAAGGGCTGCTGGAGATCAGTCTGTCTTTGGCCATCAGTCGGTGGGTTTTAAAGAGGGACAGAGATTGTTAGGTGTAAGCACATGTCCGTGCCAGTTGTCCTGGTTTAATTATTAAGTGCACCCTTTTCACTCCTTAAGAGGTCCTGAGTAATAAATTATATATAATCACCCCTAGTGTCGGTTAACCCAGTTAGTCTGGTTAAGTGGAGGTAAAAGTTGATTAAGAATTTCTACTTAACTGGGTTAAAGTTTCATTATAGCTGACTTGACAATGTCCATAAATCCTTGCCAAGTGGTTGTTAGAATAGGAGTTGTCAAGAAGCTAGAGTTCTTGATTAAGATCAGGAATGGTGCCAGAGCCAGTAAGTAGCCCAGGTGGCTGCTGAGGGGCTGTGATTAAGGGCTTCCCTGTTAATTCTGCTGCAGTGGGGCTCCCAGGCTTCTGCTGGGTGGGACTGCTCATTCAGGCGGGAGGGTATGAGATATAGCAATGATCTCCAGCACCAAAGCTGACTTTCAGTGACATGGGAATCACAAGTACACCATCTTCCTGTGGGGTGTGTGTGTGTGTGTGTGTGTGTGTGTGTGTGTGTGTGTGTGTGTGTATTTGTGCAGGTTTTAAACATTGGTAAATGTGGTTAACTGAATATGATGTTAAAAGCTTCCCTCTTTACTCTCTGGTAGTGTTTCTGGGGCTGGGTCTCCCCAGTTTCACCCCGTTTCTTCATCTCTGCAGCCACTTTCTTGCATTCTCCCTTCCTCAGTCCCTCTTTCTCTTCGTCTGTCCCAGCACTGCTTCTTCCTCATCTGGTTCAGAATCCCCAGGAGGAGGCCAAATACCAGTGTGTCCTCTTCTTTGGAGAACCAACCCTGATCAACCCAGCTATACTCATTCCAGAAGACCAGTCCTTCACTCTCCCCTCCTTTCACACGCACTGGCCTTTTCTGCTGTGTGACCTCTGTGTTGGTTTCTGTGCCTGGAGGACAACGGCACAGCTATAGTTCCTGGAGTGGGTTAAGCCTGGAATTGGCTCTAGACCCTGGCATCTGGAAGATCTGACCCTCAGCTATCTAATCTTCTGTGTAATTGAGTGCTGAGTTTGGGATTGGGGGTGGGAGGGCCAATGTAGAGGCATTCATGAGGCTTGAAGACTGCTATTACATTAATACCCTTTAACACTTTGATTCAGCTTCAGGTTAGCAATTGAGTGTTTGCTATATCCCTGGGTACAGTGCTAGCTACTTTCATAAATACTATGGCATTTGGTCCTCACAACCACTCTTTGAGCTAATATTACATAACACACACACACACACACACACACACACACACACACACACACACTTTCTTTTCCCCAAACAGATGAACATATTAAAGGTCACGAGACATAAAGAAACTTGCTCGTGGTCCCGCAAACAGCAAATATGGATCTGAACCTGAATCCTTTGACTCAGCGTCTCCTGCTCTCCAGAAGACCTTGTGTCCCTTCTATGTAAAGAGTTGTTTGGAGAGTATTGCTATTTACACACCGTGAGCAAAGAGATTAATGCTATGGTCTTCAGATTTTCAAAAACATCATAAAACCTATTGTTTAAATGAAGTCTTTTGAGGAAGCTCATAATATGAAATGGCTAAGTACAAAGCTGGTCTAAACAGGTGGAGAGGGTCTGCAATCATCTCTACTATGTTTCTACCTCCCCTCCCTCCAGCCCCTTAAAGCCGGCTGAGGAACACAGTTCGACAACACTAGATTACTGTAATCATACATATGTATCCATTTAACTCAAGTGGCTCAAAAAAGTCATGTAGTAAGAGATCACCATCTTTCCCCCGTCAGCCAGCACTGAGTTCCTTCCCTGGAAGCAGCTGAAGCTACTCTTCCATGTTCACCTTCTGGTGATTACTTACCTGTACACAAGCAGTAGGTATCTATTCTTTTTCCTCTTTTTGGTGAACAAATTGAAATAATTTACATTTATGATCTTATTCACTTTCTCAGTCATCCTTTGGAGTCCCAAAGACCAAAACCAACATTTTCTAAAGTGCTTTGACAAGTGCTGGCTGTGCAGTAGAGTGACCAACCAGCCCAGTTCACCTAGGACGGAGCAGTTCCCTGGGAGGCGAGATTTGCCGTGCAAAAACTGCAACTGTCCCCCGGCCAACTGGGACAGTTGTCCGCAAAGCCGTGAGAACATTTGGCTCCTGAGGACTGCTCTCCAGGGTACCACAAAACCATTGCTCCCACAGTCTGGGCCTGTTGGTTCCTGGTCCCTGTGATCAGGTAAGCTGAAGGTAGTTTAAGGAGTCTAATTAACGCTGCTCCTTTATTCCTTGTCCTGATCTTGATCTGAAAATCAGTAACAAAGGTGGCCATGTCAAGGAGATTAAAGAGCCATGCCGTTTTGTTTTTAAAGCAAGTTAGAATGTGGACACTATCTCTTTTTCTTATTCTTAAGCTATTTTAAGGTAAATGAATAGAACTATTTTTAAGGTTACCTAGTAGACAAGTATTTTTTGTTTTCTATGGATTTCATTTATTTTTTTAATCACTTTATTGGGCATAAAGAAATGAGACTTGCTTAAAAAAAAACAAAAAAACCAAAACCCTCACCTTTCATTAGTTGCAAAGGGTAGTAAGCTGTATTATTTGGTGGTGTGATTAAATGGGATAAAAACAGGTCTTTGGAGTTACTCATTGACAGTAAGACATTGGAAAGGTCCCTTAAACTCCCAGAGCCCAAGCTTCTTCATTGCCTCAATGGAGATAATTACACCTGCCTAATAGGATTAGCATGAGATGCCCAAGTGCTTGGCAAATTGCATTTGCTTGATAAATGATAGTTTTCTTTTCTTGCTGGCATGGTCGAGGTTCTGCCTAATCAAATATTCTCATTAGCAGAAAGTTATCAATATGAAAATAATAAAGAATGTTTACCATTAAAAATGCACCAAACTGACATGCAGGCATGAGGGAACTTTTGGGTAATGAAAATATTCTGTATTTTGATAGGGATAATGGTAACATGGGGGTTTACCACCATACTATATATGCTTAAGATTTATATATTTTACTGTATGCAATTAATTAATCTTCAATTTAAAAAAGCACTCCAAACATAAAAAGTCATTTGTCTTGATTTATGAGATTCTTTTAAAGCAGGAGAGGGATAATAATCATAGGAATGTATTGCTACTTTATTCTTAGTAGGGCAGAAATACCATTATTAGAGTGTTTTAGTGATTAAAATGTCAGCTAAGCTTGATACTATAATACATACTATACTCTTCATCTATATACATATATATAAGTACATTTAATGTTCATAGAGTGATGGACACTGTTGTGTTCTGTGTGCAGTGGAGAGAGACAATGATCATTCAAGGTCTAAATCAGTTGCATTTTGTATTCTCTGTGGACTGTATGCTAAAATATTGCTTTTTTCTCCCCTTTGTTATTTGGCTTCCAGGAAGCCTCAGCTAATCAAACTTGTAGTAGTTCAGTTATAATCCAGTATTTGAATTTGAGGAAGCCAGCCAAAGTCTATACTTGATGGAGCAACAGCCTTATAAGTGATTTTGGAAACTGGATTTGGAAAAAGGCTTTGGGCCCTGGGCCTACACAGAGCTCGCTCATAGACCCCTGGCAACAACACCTAGCACAAAGCAAGTGGCTTAAAAAAAGAGAAAAACATGGGCATTTTGAAACTGATTTCTGCATTGCAACATTTATTATAATCTCTTTCTTTGTGGCATCCTGTGTTTAAGGAAATAATGTTATCATCTATTTCCAGAAATGGTTTGGATAAGTTCTTGGAAACCCTTCCCACGCATTTGTATTTTGGTACCTCTTTATTATTTCCCACTCAGCCAGACTGACCACAGGGACACTGGGAAACTCTAGGGCTCTGGAATGCACCAGCCTCCTACTTTCACATGCTGGGGACACACGTGAGATCATCTAGAAAGGGCAAGGAATCATGACATGGAGGAGAAGTATAGTATTTGTCTCAACTGAGGGAAAATGTAACCACCAACACCATGGCCTTATATTATAGGGGGAGGGGAATCTTTGAGGGAGCTGCCTGGGAGCAGCTCATGGGTCCTGGTGTCCAGTTCCCTGATTGGGGGTGATAGGTGATCTCAGAATGGTAGCTGGGCAGCAAGCCCAAAGAGCACCCATTCTTTGTTGGAACAGAAGATGGAAGCCCTCGGGAGGTGAGGGTGTCTAAAAGAAAATATGAAACCGAAGGATGCGTTTTAACCTATTAAAGGAAGATTGTCCTTTTGGTAGAAAGTTTGCAGACAAATTAGTGATTCCTGAAAATGAAGCAGGGGGAGAAAAAGATTACTAATTCTGAGAAAACCAAAAAATGTACAAGAACTATCGAAAACTACATGATGCAGCTGTGAATAAATATTATGTAATCACAATAATGTAATCTTGAGTATTGATTTAATGTAAAAAATTACATTGGAAAGATAAGTGGAAAATCAAGAGTTGTGTAGTTGTGTGTGTGTGTGCATGTGTGCGTGTATTCAATAGCATGAAAGCTAATTCCTCATTTTCAATAGTATGGAGTCAATAGATATTATCTAAATTGACAAGTTAAGAACTAGCAGGATAAGCTCACTGTTGAGAAATACGGAGGTAAGAAAGAGCCGTAAGAATGGAAAGTAATTGCCCTCAGGAAGTAGGGAATAAGAATGTAACTTTGATAATTGAAATTACGTTAAAAATTAACCAAAATTTCTCTTAAGTCATTTCAGTTAATTCAACCATTAAAATTAAAGCCCTTCCTGAAGAAATTAGGGTAAGAGAAAAGTAGGGCAGCCAATAGGTAAGAGTGTTCATTGAAAGTGGAAAACAGAGTTCTTGTATCATTAATTAAAGCTGTTGGTGCACAGGCATCTAGGAATGGATTCTGGTAAGAATAAGAAGAGCTAGAAAGTGACTTTTGTAGCATGTTACCTTTCTTCCAGGGGCTGTTCAGAAGTACCTTACCAGATCCTGAAAGCTTGTGAACATAGTCAGGGGGCAAAATAGTGGCCCAAACATTTATTCTGTGTCTTTGATCCCACCAGCTACTTCTCCTGACCTGGAGCCACTCTGCACTCTCCGTATCTCCACGGTAGTGTTACCTGTAGTGGATTACAACCATGCTCACATATTTTGCTGAATTCTAGATTGTTGCAGCGCCCATCCCTGACTACGAAGGCATTTCTTCGTCAGTGCAGAATCATTCTTGCTCCCACTATTCTCCTTCTACCACAGGACTGGAAGCCGGGGAACTCCATTTCCAGAATCACTTGCTCAATAGTGTTCCCAGTGAGATTCGGTCAGTGGGAGACACTCGTGAGAGATCTGGTGGCAGAAGGGACACAGACTGTACCTAGTAGTGGGGTGGGGGGGGGGGAGCTGGGGGGGAGGGAGGGGGTAAATGCAAAGGCTTCACTTCTTGCTAAGACGCGGGGAGTCATCTGTGGTGGTGTTGCCGGCAGCGGCAATCATTGGGGCTGGTTACCTGCGATTCAAGGAACATACATTTCCTGAAAGCAATGGCAGGCCGACTGGACAGCTAATGAGGTTTCCACGTAAACCTTAGATTTACAAAGACCTGGATTTGAATCCTGACTCCTCCTTTTTAAAAACTATGTGACCTTGAGCTAGGTTTTGTATTCTTGACAATTTTTTCATCTATATGGTAAGGATAACACCACGTATCTCACAGGTTATGGGGAATACATATAATACATGTAAAAATGCCCAGCAGACTTGTCACCGCAGTAGGTACTCAATAAGTGGTAGCTATTACTAATATTATTTTAATCCTCTGTTTGCCACCTGCTACTGTTGCTATTTATGCTATAGCTACTGTGCAATCACTAGGCAAGAAACCTGTATACAGGGTGTTGGATTGAGCAGCTGGGATAGCTTGTCCACTCCTTCCACAGCCTTCTCCTTTTACAGCTGGAGAATGTCCACATCTTTCCTCCTGTCTGCCTCAGCGCATAAACTGGAGCCTCCCAGACAGACCTGTCTTTGTATAGGACATCAGGACTGGTCAAGCTGGCTGTGACTTTGGCCCAAGTGTTTTGCTTTTTTGTCTAGTTTGCTTCTTTTAATAAGCCCAAGAGTGCAGTGGCTCCTCCCTTTTTCTCCTTGTGATGACCTGACATTTGATTGACATCCTTGGCTCTGCTTCTTTTTGAGGGCCAATCACTCCTTCCTATTCTCCTGAGGTCTCCATCCTTGAGACAGATTGATTCTTATACCTTCGGGGGCTTTCACAACAAATCTTGTTGCAAGGCGGAACCCTTTCTAGGCAAAGTAGTAGAATTCCCGGTTTGGAGAATTTCTGTCCCATCCCCCCTTTGATATGTGAAACACCAGATGTTCTAGCTGATGGGCCCTATAAGTGATTTTTTTCCTCATTGATTTAAAAAATTGTACCCTTTAGCTATACGGCACATGATCAAACACTTTAAAATATATCATTAATTAAAGTGTTTACTGAAACTGACAAGCAGACAAAATAAATGCAAATGATGTAGGAAATCTATAGAAATAGCCTGAGAACAGTCATCTCCGCTTGGTCTGAGTTATAGGATACACTGAAGTCTAGGAAACAGAGGGCTTAGCAGATCAGGGAGGTCACCACACTTAGTCTGCAGTTTCTACTTCCCTCTTTCTTACACGAACGATTCCTAGCAGAAACTTCTGGCCTCTGTCTGTCTTCAAGAAAGATGGGTGAGAAGGGAGGGAGAGAAAAAAATGAATTTATAGAGTGACAGTTATTGCTCTATTCCATTTCCCCCACTGCTTCTAGTTTCTTCCCTCTCGGCTCTGTATTTCCACAAGACTTGCAGGAGCTAGGGGAAGGTAAGATGCGTGGGAGGGAAGGGCAGATCATAGGTTCCTTCCCCATTCTTCACCCGAGACCCTGAAACTGGGAAGATTGCACGTACTGCTCTAACAAACCAGGTCTGCTTTCTCTCCTAGTAACCTGTAACTAACACCAAATCAAATCAAAACACCTTCATTCAGAGGGTTTTTTTTTTTTTTTTTATGAATGAATGAAACATATAAAGTATCCTTTACTTTAAAAGTCAGGATTTGGGCATAAAACTTAAAACCAAAAATTGTGATAAGAGCCATGGGCCTCTATTAAATAAAAGGAAGGGATGGGGCAAGGAGAAGGTTAAGGGAAGGGTTTCCTATACAGTTGTCACTGTGTTGGTCAAGTTAGTCTCTTTGACAGTTCACTTTAGCTGCTAATTTTGGATGTGGTTAGCAGCTCTGCAGTAATTAGCCACTGTTCACAGATTGTGACTTGGAAAAGCCTTCCATGATTCTTGGGTGGGGCATCAGGACCGCAGACTGGGATGAGTGTAACTGTCATTTTTGTTTGTTTGTTTGTTTGTTTTAGGGAGAGGGAGGGGGAAGGGGAGAGGCAGAGGGAGAGAGAGAGAGAGAGAGAGAGAGAGAATCTTAAGCAGGCTCCATGCCTCACAACCCTGAGATCATGACCTGAGCCGAAATCGAGTCAGATGCTTAATGGACTGAGCTACCCAGGTGCCCCTAAAAATATTATTTTTAAAAAGCATTTTCATGCCAGTGTCACCACAGTTCTTCTTCTAAGGACAGGCCTTCTTGAGAAGTGAATAAGGTAAGTAAAGGATCTGGTGCCAGACACTTCTGGGTTTGAATTATGGCTCTGCCATTACTAGCTGTGTGGCCTTGGGCAAATTACTTAACCACACTGTGTCTTAGTTCCCTCACTTTTAATATGGAAAGGATAATACCTCAAGAGGTTGTTATGAGGATTAATTGAGATGAGGCAGACAAAGACTTAGTACCATGATGATGGTGAGTTAGCTATTATGTTTGAATTCCTCCTTAGAAAATCCAACCAGCTCTACTAGAATCTTAATTTCCTGTTCTCGCTACTCAAAATGCCCCCTTAATTTGCCTGAGATGTCAAAGACATGGGCTTTTTGGCTGGGTCATATGAAAATCCTGCTCTGATTAGGGGAAGATGTGATCTGTACGGAAACAGGAGCCCCAGTGGCAAAGAGCACCCTGCAATTATTTGAGCTAGCTACTCATATCCTGGCAGCACAGTCTTTCTGGGGGAGAATCGTGTGAGTCACAGAGGGAATGGGACCATCTCTGTGTTACTGAACCGTGATCAATGGCTTGCCAATCACAAGAATGGGTCTCTTGTCTTTGTTCAGCACAAGTTTTTACCTGCTTTATTGTTCTTCTGACTTTGGCTTGTCTTTAGTTCTTTCATCTGGAAAAATCTCTGACAAGAGGAGTTATTAAACTGCTCCCTTAGTTGGCACAAGGTTATTTCTGTCAGACTTGGGAGATTTTGCTCTAATTGTTCATGTGTGAGGCAGGCCCACTGCCTTTTGCGTTTGTACTTTCAGTCGTTTTCAGATCTTCCTTGGGTTATTTTTCATCACATCCTTTTACTAAAAGGACAGATGTTAGGATTCAAAAGAAGTCATCCAGGTGTTGGTGAATCTGAACGATTGCTTTTGGAGGAGAAAACTCCCCAGGCAGGCTCATGGTTGATAGTAAATTCGCCATCCATCCATCCTTCATTCCTTCCATCTGCTGAGATATTGTGAAATAATATTGGATTTCACTTTTGATTCTACCTAGAATTCCTTTATAAGCTATTTTTATCTAGTCTTTCAACCTTCTTTTTCTTATAGGCAATAGGAATAATAAATGGTTGTCTCTCTGGACTTGTTTCTTACCAACCGCACCCTCCCCTTTGTCCCCTTCACACCATACACACATATTTGGATAAATGGAAGTACTTTGCAGTCCTGTGACCATTGCAGGTTTGCTATGAAGTTTAATATCAGGCTGCATATGTGAAAACACTTATTACCATATCTGGCATAGCATCGGTATTTTTTTGGATCTCTGTATCTGAATTCCAAGGTCTTCTATGTGTCATAAACACAGAATTGTGTTTTAGAAGACTTGTGGTAAAGTCCCAGCTCAGTCACTTAATAGCTGTGATGCTTTGAACACATATATCATTCACTTCCCTAAGCCTCAGTTTTTCATCAATAACATGATGAAAAACTATGCCACATTATTAGGGAGATCAAATGAAAATGTATGAAAAGTGCTTTCTAAACTGTAAAGGATGATCCAAATGTTTTATGCTATGTAAACGGTTGTGACAATTGTAGCAACTTTCAATTGGAAGTGATAACAAAAAGTTAAATTTAATGATATTTCTTTGCTTTAATTTAGTTTTGCTCAATGGCCCCAGGGCACTCATATAAATATTAATAAGGCAGGAGAACTCTTGACCTTGCTTTACATACAGACAAGTCTATGACATCCATCAAATACACTCAATGCTCTCAGATATAAGCTGGGGAGAAGTGGGTGTGGCATCCGGGGAAGATTGTGGGCCAGTTTGCTCCATTAGTGCCCTGGGGCCAAGTGCTGATAGTGAAAAGCCAAAAATGAGACCGGGGTTGGCACCAGTTTTACCCAGAGGAGAGAGGCTGGTTAGATGCCTGTCCTGGCCAGTCCTTGCCTGTTGCCTCAATTTAAAAGGGGTTAATTACTCAAATTACACAGATGTTTGCCCTGAGCCACTGATTCACTTTGCTGTGGGAGAGAGAGGTGAGTAGGTGGGAGGTCTGCTGCTGCTACTTCCCTTCTTTTTCCTCTTTCTCCTCCAAACCAGGCAAATTGGAGGGAGAGAGTAGAAGGAAGCATGAATCATCTGTGAGAGACCCTTGATTTCCTCAGGGCCTCCTTTCCCTGTGCATGGAGGAGACAACTTCAATGTCATGAACACTGAGGAAGACAAACCATCATCAGCATCTCATGCATTAAACTTATGTGGCCTCATTTTCTAGCCTATGGTTTGGAGGCCTGAGGTCAGCCCAGGACTCCGCAGAGAGAGACAGAGAAGAAAGAAGAAAGAAAATAAATAGTAGAGAATGTAGTATGCTAAGAAGAATATATGTTCAGGCAAGTGAGGTGTCTTAGAAGTATGAAGACTCTGGAGGGTAAGTACCTGGTGATTTAGGCAAGGCTGAGCCTTGTGTGGAACCAGGTGGAACATCTGAGTGTCATGGATTAATAGAAGAGATTGCATAAAAAAGTCATTCTGGATATGGCTCAAAGATGCAGTAGATGGAGGGGAAAGGCATCTACTATGTTTTAGACACTGTGGAGGGTACTTTACAAATGCAATTTTACTTAATCCCAAAGAAATATTATAAGAATAGTTGCAGATGAAGAAACAGATTTAGAGCAGCCTAAGGCTATTAGCTTAAATGAAGGCGATTGGTTGGATTCCAAAGTTTATGTACTGTCTTTAGTTTCATATGGAAAGTCAGGCTGAAGTATGTCACCTGTAAGTAGAATTTTTGTCCCTCTAAATCCATAGGACTTCTCTATTACTGCTGCTGCAGTTGTGGTAAGAATTTTTTTTTTATCTTTACCCAGAAGCACTATGGCAGCAAATCATTCTATTCACTGATATTCTGGTTCTTCTCCTGCCGTGTAGGTTTGTGCTGTCTCCCTCTTTGAAGATAGATATGTGACTTATTTTGATCAGTGGAGTATGAGTGAAAATGAATCATGTCACTTCTAGGTAGAGGAACATAAAAACCAATGAGAGATTCACCATGTTTTCCTCCACTTGTCATAGCAACTGTTAACCCTTGGTTGGTAAAGTGTCTGAGACTAGTGGGGAAACATGGAAGAGAACCCCTGTTCATTTGGTGCAATAAATACAAGTTAATTAAAAACCCCTGTAATTTCAGGATTATTTGTTACTGCAGCATAATCTTGCCTTTCCTGACTGATACAAGCAGGAAATGATAAATTTCTCATGATTTCAAAAGGTATTTTCTTATGGAAGAGAAAGAATGGAGAAATAGGCTGATTGGAGTAAGAAGAAATGTAAAAACTCATCAAGTCATCTCTTTTGTTTGTATTTAAAACCAATGAACAAAATCTGTTTTAAATTGTATACATGTTTTAGGTGGTGGATGGTTTCTGAATAGTGGGAGATAGTTGCTATATAGTTATAGTTGCTAGAGCTGCTATAACAAAGTACCACAGCCTGGGTAGCTTAAACAACAGAAATTTATTTTCTTATAGTCCTGGAGACTAGAAGTCCAAGATCAAGGTGTCAGCCGAGTTGGTTTCTTCTGAAGCTTTTCTCTGGTTTGTAAATGTCCAAGTTTACATCATCTTCCCTCTGTACATGTCTGTGTCCTAATCTCCTTTTCTTATAAGGACACCAATCATATCAGATTAGAGCCAATCCTAATGACCTCATTTGACCTTAATTACTTCTTTTGAGACCCTATCTCCAAATACAGTCACATTCTGAGGTACTGCGGGTTAGGACTTCAACATATAAATTTGGAAGGGGGGAAGATTCAGCCCATAACAACTATGGAACGGTACTTGCTACGTAATATAGACTCAAAAAATAATTTTTGAATTTTTTTTTTTTTTTTTTTTTTTTTGCTTCAGCCAAGAATTTCCCTATATATTCTGCTCTGTCAGGAATGAATCCAAGGTTCTGGCCAGCTGCTCTAAACATACTCTGTCATAGAGTAGCTGTGGCAGATCTTTATTGATCTCCTAACTTCACACCAAAAAGATCCTGGATGGGAAAGACTTCTGAAGGAATTGTGAGATGGGCACTTCCTAATCCCATTTTAATAGTTAAGCAAACTGGAGCTCAGAGATGTTAAGTGACTTATCCTAAGTCACAGAGCCAGTGTGTGTCAGAATTGAGAATTATGTCTTTGAATTTTGAATACCTGGAATCGTCCTTTCATTAGGTCAGAGTTCATGCAATTTACAATAATAGAGTTTGGGCTTTAAAAGAATGAGGGTGTGTATGAATTCTCAGAGAAGATTTGCAGAACGGGATGAGAATAGAAAAGAGATGGAGTGACCTGAGAAAAGGTAAAATTGGGAAAAATAAAGAAGGATCCTTATTTTAGCCACCATCCATTCCCTCTCTGGTCATTATCTCCACGTGCTCTGCTGGAGAGATACCACTGGGCTCCTGAGTTGCCAGTCCCTGCCAGTTTGCTGGGGGAAACTCCAGTTTGGCTGAGGATGGTTGGGTGCCCCTGGTATACAATGGTATACACAGTACTATTCACGTTGAGTACTCTTGTTGAGGTTGGGTTGACAGTGCCTCTCTTGATAATCCAGGGAATAATGAGGCATCTTGGATGTGTCATCAATTTATTTACTGGCTCACTGGGAAAGCCATAATGGTTATTCATCAGCCACTTTATATTTGCAAAATGGTTTGCCATAATCTTGATTTGCTTTCTCTCTAGCAAACTAGCTCAGGGTGGTCACCACAAGTTAACCAATCCACTAAGGAAACATTTAAAGATATAAAGACATTAAATAAATTAGCCCAGAGCAGCTAAGACCAAGAGCAAGGATTAAGAATTGGAAACTTCAGAGACCTCCTCTGTTTTGCCTCCAGGGCCGGCTTTCACCACAAATGGGATTCTGGGAAACAGAACGATGAGGGGATTCCATGAAGAGCACGGCATTTTCTATAACCATTTATTTGAAAATGCAAGTCATCAAATTAGAAGAAAGGCATACCAGGGAAGCAGGGAGGCCCACACTCTGGGCCAGGGTTTTAGAGCAAGGGTCCTGCACTGGGTTCTGTGTAACACATTCGTATTGACGGCCATGAAAGGATTCAGCGTCTTGAATGAGACAGCTGCTTGTACAGAGGCGTTTTTTATGAGCTGACAAGTTAGCCAGGAACAAAGCATGTTTGTAGGAAGTAAATCGTTGCCAGTTTTAATCTGAGCTTTTCATTCAGCTGTAGCCGGAGACAATTGAGTTTTTAATGTTCCGCATGAAGTTCCTCGTTTCGGATTTTAGTCAGAATGAGGCCTGGGATTTGGTTTGGCTTAGGTGCTCCATTTTCAAAATGTCACTGAAATCAATGAAAACAAAAGCAGTGCCGGTTGTTTTCATTTCCTGCTGATCATAACTTTTCCAGGGGACAGGGTCTGGACAAACAAAGCTGCCTCCATGAAGGATGTTTATGTTTCTTGCTCCAAGACTAGGCTTAAAGAAGGGAGGTAAACAGTTGACATGTTATGATGTGAAAATGATTTAACGTCCACACCGAGATGAGAATTGAACTGAGGTCCCAGGGGAACCCAATGGGGTCTTGAAGAGTTGGAGGAAATTTGAGAGTCACACGGCTGAGAGTGAAGAATTGCCTCCAAACTAGCCTCTTTGGGAGAGAAGATGTTTCTCTTAAGAAAAATTTCCAGATAAATGAAGATAATTTCTTTAAAAAAATACATTGAAAACAAGCACTTTTGTTGAAATTATCTTAAAATATATTCTATACCTCCTTTCCTTGTTAACGGAACTTGTCCTGTTCTTGGTGACCGGGGGAGGGGGGGGGGCGGGGGTGTGGTAATCATTATCTCCACGTGCTCTGCTGGAGAGATACCGCTGGGCTCCTGAGTTGCCAGTCCCTGCCAGTTTGCTGGGGGAAACTCCAGTTTGGCTGAGGATGGTTGGGTGCCCCTGGGGATTTGTATTTTTTGTTCTAGACCATCAATGGAATTCTTTTATTAGAATCTTACAGATAAAGGCAGTATCTGAGAATACCGAAATCCTGCTATGGGTAAATGATAACTATATTTACGAAGCCAGCTAAGTTAGCATTTCAGCGGGTCGACCAGGTGGATTTGATCAGCAATAGCTGCTCATTAGAAAGTTGATCCTGACCTCAATTTCCTGTCACCTGATAATTTTCACTGTTTGTCTCTTCATATACATGTAGCAGGGGCCTTAAAAACTACCTCTGTGCTTGTGTAATGTCTAGTTATTATAATATCGCTCAATCCAGGAAAACTTGAACTCTAAAAACTAGGACTTTGCTGCTTTTCAGACCATACTACTGAATGATTGTTTCTTTTAAAACTGTGTTCAAATTTTGCACATCTCCTTCAGGTTTTACCTTCTAAAGGATGGAATTTCCACCTTCTTGGGGATTTTACCCTAGCTTCCTGAACAAGCAGTCAATAACCGCAGTGATCAAATTATTCTCTGGTTATGCTGGGATCCGGTCTGCACTGAACACAGTCAGCCTTTGGCCTACCTGACCTGTCTTACCACTTTAATAAATAGAATGGATATTTATTTCCACCTAAGTTTTGGGTAGAGAAAGATTGGTTTTGCGGCTGAATGCCAGCAGGAAAACTCCCCCCAGGCAAAAAATTAACCCGAATTCATGGTCTTTCCAGCTATCCTACTTTGAAACAATCTTCTTTTGATCCTGTGACACATAATGAAAAACAGTACCAATACTTTTGATTTATTTCAAATGATTGCTTTCCCAATAGTTAATCCTTTTGGCAATTTTTAACCTTATAAATATCTTTTCTATTGGTAGATTGTGATTTCTCTTTTGCATTATTTTCTGATTCTTGTCTGTTTGTTGGATATTTTAATTTCCTGGATAAGGAATCTTTGGATGAGTGTGTTAATATTCTTCATGATTTTAATTGATCTTGTTTATTTGCTACAACTTTATTAAATCAAAGGACCTTAATTTAAGGCTATATCAAGCCCCAATCTTTGGAACTTGTAAATGTTACTTTACATGGAAAAAGGTTTTTTGTTTTTTTTTTTCAGATGTGACTAAGTTAAGGGTCTTGAGATGGGGAGATTGCCTTGAATATCTGTGTGGGCTTTAAATGCGATCATAAGTGTGTTTATAAGAGAGAGGGAGAGGGAGGTAAGACACAGAAGAGGAGAAGGTAATGTGACCATAGTGGCTGAGATGGGATGATGTGGCAAGGAATCCTGGCATCCCTCAGAAGCTGCAAGAGTCAAGAAACAAATCCCCCCCCCCCAAAGCCTCCAGAGGGAGCGTAGCCCTGTTGACACCTTGATTTTGGCAAAGTGAGATATTGATTTTGGACTTCTGGCCCCCACAACTAGGAAGAAATACATTCGTGTTGTTCTAAGTCACCAAGTTTATGTTAATTTGTTATAAAGGCCATAGGAAATTAATACAAAGGGTAAGTGAACTACTCTTAAATTGGTTCTGGAAAGTAGTCAGTCATCTGCAATATACATTCTTAAACTGTACCAAGTTAAAGGATGTGGTTCTTTTCCTCAAGAGCTTTATGGGCTAGCTGGGGAGATAAGGCTGGCATCACAAGAGCGGGTGATACAGGGCAGTGTATCATTACATTACTACCTTTACAAGTTCATACGAAATGATGAGTTTTAGAGAGGACTCTGATGAATCATTCAGTAACATAGGGAAAGTTTAGTGGAAGAGGAGGGACGTGGAGAATTTGCAGGGAGAGAGCAGGAAGGCAGGTGTTCCTACAGAGCATGTGAGTGATGTCAGAGTAGAACCAAACCTGATATGCCCTGTGAGGGCAGGACCATGGTCATGTAATTCACTATTGCTCCCCTAGTATAGTCCCTGCACACAATAGGTACTCTATAAAGATTTGATAAATAAACAGATGGCGTTTGATTGGATATCACCATTTTAGGACAGCTGGCCTGTAAGAGCAAAGGACATACTTGAGATTAATGGGAAATTAGTTTGGGTTTATAGGGTGGGGCCAATCCTGAAGGGCCATGGAAACCAGGGAGATGAAAGTGAGTGTACCAGAGTATGGACATATTAGAGTAAAATTATTCCTTTAGATGGTTTAGAAAGGCATTTAAGAAACATGTCTTCTAGGCACTTTTCTTTCCTCTTTTGTTTATTATTTATTTTAAACCAGATCTCCAGTCTTTTTGTGACACTGGATTGGAAAATACATAAAACAAATTTGACCATCTATTCACCCAGTTTGAGTTGCCTTAGTTTCAGCCAAAGTGGAGGTATTGATGGACTTTCCAGAATTCAGTACAAGTGACCAGCCTGAAAATTATGGCCCACACGCCAGAGCTTCTGAAATCTAGAGACTGTCTGTACTCTTTTGCTTCCCTGCTTCTTTACTGAGCTGTACAACAAAAGTTGGCAGTTTTACCAGGACAATTGGATAAAGGCTAGCGAGTGTGTGTGCATGTGTGTGTGTGTGTGTGTGTGTGTGTGTGTGTGTGCAACTGAAGACATTAATTAGCTTCCAAATGATAAGAAACTCAGGAACTCAAGACCAAATCAAAATTCCAGAAAAAGTTTCCATTGTTTGAAAGGAAGGATACTAGCTGCTCAGTGACTTGTCTGTTATTCATACTGACCGTCCCCACGGGCACATCACAAACACAGGAACGCTTGGTTTTTTTCCTTTTTTTTTTTAAGCATTTGTTAATTTTTAAATTTTAATTCTAGTAGAATTAACATACAGTGTTATATTAGTTTCAGGTGACAGTGACTCAACAATTCTATATAGTACTCAGTGCTCATCATGATAAGTGTACTCTTTAATCCCCATCACCTATTTATTTCACCCATCCCCCACCTACCTCCTCTCTGGTCACCATCGGTTTGTTCTCTATAGTTAAGTCTGTTTCTTGGTTTGTCTCTCTCTTTTTTTCCTTTGTTTGTTTGTTTCCAATAATGAAATTATTGGGGCCTGTGTTACCTATAAGGTTCTCAGTCTCCTATAGGATCTGCCTCTTTACAAAATAACACCAGTATATATTGTATGGTTATCACTTCTTGATCAATTAATTGTGAATTGTACTTAACAAAGATTTTTTTCTCCCTGGTTATTATTTATCAAAAAATTGTGTACTAAAACCTGACAAAAAAATAAACTTTTGTCATTTTAGTTTGCACACCCTTTCTTGCAACTTCAGATCTCCTCCTGTTGGTTGTTAGGCTATCTTTCTGTCAACCATTAAAAATGCTCCGTTCTTCCTAGGACTCAAACAAACAAACTCTTCCTCAATTCTGCTCTCCTCTCAAATGCCTATCTTCTCTTTCTCATTCTTTCATGGCCAGATTGAATGAAAGCACAGTGGGTTCAGGAGGTCTCAGACTATCAGGCAGTGAACTGGCTCCCGCCTGCAAACCTGTTTTGTTGTCTCATCCCATGTTTATTATTTTCTAACCTTTACGAATTGGGAGATTTGCATAAAGATCTGTATTTCTCTTTCTCTTACTACACTGGAGAACTGGCAACACTGGGCCCACACGTGACATCCCTTAAAACTGCATTTCTGTTCCTGCCTTTAGACAGAGTGAGCATTCTCCATTTAGCTACAGACCCCACCATTCCCTATCGTCTCCAACACAGAGGTGAAGCATCAGTTGCCATTTGTCATTGCCTTGCAGTCTTGTTTTCCTCAGATACAGAAATATTTCTCTGAACCAGTGCCTCTGTCATCTGTGGGAAGTGGAAGATCCAGAGGCCTGCATGGCCCTGTTGTACTCAGCCTGTTTTACTCTTGTATGGTATCTGCCTGGCCCCTTTGGCATCGGGGTTTGCCCCCCCCGACCTGTATCGCACTTTGTTGGCCTCTCCATTCTTCACGTTTTTGCTAGGTGGCTCTTGCCTCTTCATACACTTACACTGCCACCTGTCCTAAAGGTTCCTTCTCACTTGATAGATCAAATGGCCTTTTGTAAGTTCTCTTTCTTAAAGCTCTGTCTGCCTGCTCTTTCCTCCAGTTTCCCTTCATCTTAAATTACCCTTCTTCCTGACTTCATTTATCCCATCTAACATTCTCTGACTCTTCTTTTTTCCCACCTCCTACACTGTTTCTCCATGTTATGTCTAAGGTCCTTTTATCTTTATATGGTTAGTCTTGGCAGTTTTCTTCATGACATGGTTTTGATGACTTCCTTTATGTGGATGACTCACAACCCCATCCTTCCCTCTGACCCCTCCTGAGTCCACAGCCTGCAGAACAGCGCCACTGGGGAGGTCCTGCCAGGCCCTGAACCTCTTCCCCACATGCCCATATTTTTTCATTGCTTCTCTCTAAAGGGCACAACCATCCTTCCAGCTGCTCACAGGCACGAGGTTATGATTATTACATGTCTGATCAGTCTCTATGCATCTTCTTTCTTCTCTCTCCCATGATAGCTATCCTTTTCAAGCCCCTGTCACTTTTTTTTTATTTATTGGTTTCATTCTTTCAATATCTCTCTCTTTCAATCTCCAATATATACTGCTACTTGACTGATGTACCCTGAAAAATTAATTCATTGATTCATTTATTAATTCACCCAATAAATACTTACGGTCTATAAAACATGTCATTTTTTTTTTCCTCCTCTTAAAAAGTCATCTGTTGGGGCGCCTGGGTCACTCAGTCGGTTAAGCATCTGCCTTCAGCTCAGGTCATGATCCCAGGGTCCTGGGATAAGTCTCATCTGGCTCCCCAGCTCAGCAGGAAATCTCCTTCTCCCTCTCCCTTTGCCCCTACCCCTTTCCCCAGCTCATGCTCTCACGTGCACTCTCTCTCAAATAGATAAATAAAATCTTTTTTTTTTTTTTAAAAGTCATCCATTGCTCTGCATTGCTAACAGAATCAAGGTTACACTATTTATCTGGCTTCAGTCTATTTTTTGGCTCTCACCCCTGACTCCTCCCAGGTATAAATCTTTGCTCCTTGAGTTAGTGTCTGGAAACACTCAAGTATAAAGCCCTAGAGCTTGCCAGTCAAGGCAAGTCCCAGCTCTGCCACTTGCTGGCTATGTGACCTTGAGCAAGTCATGTAACTTCTAAGTCTCAATTTCTTTATCCACTTAACCCATATGGTTATTTGAAGAGTAAAAAAAAAAAGAAAAAAGAAAGAAAGAAAGAAAGAAAGAAAGAAAGAAAGAAAGAAAGAAAGAAAGAAAGAAAGAAAAGCCATGTGATGCAACACTTGGTGCAAAGCAAGAGTGTAAAAAATGTTAGATGTCATCATCCAACCAAATCAGTTTCCTGTACATTCTCATGTCATTTCTTCCTCCTGGAATGCCTGTCTCTGTCTGTCTCTTTCTACACATCTCAACCCTATTCATCTGTAAGGCCCAGGGCAGATGGTGGGGCCTCTGTGAAGCCTTTCTCAATCCCTACCAGATAGAAATACTCTCTCTCCTTGTACCTTTAGTATAGACATTAACACTTTATAATTTGCAAGATTGTATTTCTATATAGATCTCATCTAACCTACAATAGAGTAAGCACTTTGATTCCTGAGATCTTAATCATGTTTGTTGCTCATATCACCCAGAGTGCCTTGTACAAAGTAGATGCTTGATAAGTACATGTTGAAGGAATAAATATTCATCTGAGTGGGTATTTCCTCATCGTTATATATTTTTATCCATTTAAGAAAGCATGAAGTATCAGTCATTTGATTTGAGCAATGTAGTAATTTTCCAGTAATTTTTACTAACTTTTTCCCCTTACTCCTATGCTATAGGTATAACACAGGTGTCTTTTGAGAAATTTCTGTATCTATTGATTTATTCAGAATTTATGCCACACCTTCTTTCAAAAGGATTTGAAACAGCATGCAAATTAAACCTAATGTAAAATAGGACAATTATGGCTAAAAAGAGAACAGAGACCATCTCAAAGAAACAGGGAGCAGATGTTACCAGGCACCTGGGATGAGCTAATTACTATACTTGGTAACTGGATTTGGCTCTGAGTTTCTTGGCAGCTAAAGCTGAAAGGAAACACATTGGGTTATTCATTCAGCAAACATTTGTTGAATATCTTTGATAAATGGGGCACTGTGCTAACACTGGAAATTCTAAAATGAACAAGCCTGGGTCCCTGGCTTCAGCACGTTACTTAGCCATGAGTTAAGTGGCTGGAGGTAGATACAAGGGGAAAGAGAAACTCGGGAAAAGGACACTGAGTATGTTTGTAAGGGGGAGGGCCAGGGACAGCTCAGGGAAGGGGGGGATGCTTTCCCCAGACCATTCAGTGGGGGAAGTGCCTTCCTGGCATAAGACATAGCACAGAGAGAGACTGGAAGGCCTGAATGAAGCATAGGGTGAGGGAGTGCCAGAAACAGAGATGAGAGAAGTTAATAGCATCCAGAATATGATGGACTTCATACGTGATGTGAAGGAGTTTGGATGGTATTCTTTTGGCCAGTGTTTTCCAACATGGCTGCACACAGGAATCACCAGGGGGCTTTGGAAATAGAAATATATATACTTCATCAGAATCTTCGAGGGTGAAGCCTGAGAATCTGTATTTTTATAGTGTACCTTAGTTGATTTTCGTGCAGTCAGCTTTGACACTACTCACTGGACCAGGTTTGTAAATCACCATGGCATAGGCAAGAGATAAACCCTTACAGTGTTTGAGCAGCGGAGTATCTGAGAGATGAGGATTTTAAAAATACCTGTGGGGTCGAAAAGGCAGGGTGGACAAGGGTGGACCTGAGGTTGGAGGAAAGGATGGAAGATGGGTTTATTACGCCCACTCTTATGAGTCATTAGCACAATGCCTGGCATACACTAGGTGCTCAAAAAGTGATTGTGGAACATAAAAGCTGATTTTACTTACAGTGGTTGTGTGATTTCTGGGATACAAATGGCTGAATCCAGACACTTGATCAGAAGTGAGACATGGTAGAAAGATCTTGGTGTCAAATAGTTCCAGGTGTAGACTTCAGCTTCATTCCTGGGCAAGTTGTTTGAAACCCCTCAGAAGTAATTTCCTCACTGGGGAGGTGGGAAGAATAACTCCCACCCCACAGGACTCCTATGACGGTCACATGAGATAACATAGGGAATGGGCAGAAGAGGACTAACTCTCTTGCTCTTTCTCACTGCATTTGTTAAAAATAACCTGGGATGCTTTCGCTGTCTCATTAATTCTGTTCTGATTATCTCCTGCTGTATAACAAATCACACTAGACTTAGAAGTATAAAGCATGCCATTTTATTATGCCTGTAGATTCTGTGGGGCAGGAATTGAAACAGTGCCGTGTAATAATGGTGTTGTCTTGGCCCTGCAGTGAGGCCCCAGCCGGGAAGACTTGAACACCTGGGAGCGGCTGGAATGGCCGGGAGCTGGGACTGTCTGTCTAGAGGCTCTTCTCTCACATGTCTGGTGTTCAAGCAGGGAAAATTAACGGCTGGGTTCAGGCAGGGCTCTCAGCCAGAGCACCTACTTAGGGTGTCTACATGTGGCTTGGACTTCCTCATAGCATGCAGGCTTTGGGACTTTTTGACTTCCTACATGGTGGGACAGGGCTTTAAGAGTGAGCATATCTATGAATAAGGTGGACGCTGCATGGTCTTTTATGATCGAGCCTCCCAAGTCATATAGTGTCACTTCTGCCATTACTCTATTAGTTGAAGCCTGCCCACAATCAAGGTGATGATACATAGACTTTACCTCTCGACAGGAGAAATATCAAAGAATCTATAGCCATATTTTAAAAGCACTATCCATTTGCCTGAGCTTTTTATTTTTTTTTAAGATTTTTATTTATTTATTTATTTATTTGACAGAGGGAGAGCACGCACAAGCAGAGGGAATGGCAGGCAGAGGGAGGAGCAGGCTTCCCTCTGAGCAGAGAGCCCAATGCGGGGCTTGATCCCAGCACCGTGGGATCATGACCTGAGCTGAAGACAGACACCCAACCGACTGAGCCACCCAGGTGCCCCTGCCTGAGCTTTTTAAACAAACAAACAAACAAACCAACACTTGATCACTTTTGTAGTGTTTAGGTAATTGTCCTTGTTTGCAGAAACCAAATAAGAAGGATCTGATTCTTTCTTGACTGTGTTCTCTGTTGTTCCAATACCATCTGCCCCATACAGTTGGCCTAGCTCACCCTTGTTTTTCAACTTTTCTCATGTATCAGGCACTAGTTATATGCTTCACCCCTTCTGGGATTCTTTATGATGAGAAAGAAAAACATGTTTCAGGAAGAACTTAAACTCTCCAGAGGGAAAGTAAATGAATGGAATTCTTTCTGGGATTTTCCGGGGGCCATGGCAGGAAGACTTCTGACTTATTCGGCCCCAGTTACTCCAAGTACTGGAGAGAGAGAGGAATTGAGATAAAATGGGAGGATCATTGTGTTTGCTTAGAGCTCATCACAGAAAAGTGATGCGTAGTTAATGACCTTTTGTGACAATCTTATTCTTACAGTCTAGTGGGGCCATATGTGCCCTGCAGTGACAGATGGTCCCAATCTGCTGTTGCCAGATAATGGCTTGTTTAGAGGCTCGGCGTGACTGTGTGACAAGTTCGGGCTGGACCAGCTGTTTCCCCTGCAACGAAAGTGTGGACGGGCTGAATGAACACAGCAACAGACTTTAAAAGATGTGCTTCCACTATACATGGCAGTATCCACAACTTCTCTGTTAGGAGAACTGATTAATACATTTCTTCAAAAACATTTACAAGTTTCCTTTTCCCCCACCAAGAATACCGATCTAGGGGTCAAGGGACCTGGATTTTAGTCTCATGCTGCTGCTAACTAGCTGTGTAACTGTGGATGCATCACATAAATTCTCTGAGCTCCTATTTCCCAAAAGGGTCTGAATCAGATCATCTTTGAATTCTTCTAGACTTCTGCTTTCTTCAGTTTTTGAAACTAAATTGTGGGCCATAATGATTAGTATTCATGAACTTAGCAAGTGTTAGTTTGTCTGCTAAGCCCATACTAATATTATTTTATTTAACCACCACAGTGGCCCTAAGTGGCCATTATCATTATTATTCATCATTTAAAAGATGGAGAAACTAAATAACACAGAATCAAGTAACTTGCCTAAAGTCAAATGGCTGGGACAAGGCAAAACTGGAATTGGACCAGACCCATGCTCTTTATCCCCATGCTATGCTGTATACTGTATATACAGTGTGACTGGAAAAGTAGGCAAGGCAGGAAAGAATCAAGATGTAAACAAATAAAAAGATTGATGATGTGACATCACTGTTTCCTCTCCTTGCATGTTATTTGTATATTTGCGATAACTTGTAGTATATGCTGTCTGGGAGGAAGGATTTCCTCTGCTCCTCAAGGTCTTTCTACCTGGACTAAGAATCAAGTTGACATGAGACCGAATAACAGGAGAAAATCAAACTTAATTTCATATGTATGGGGAATCCACACAGATGTGGGAATTCCAAAGACAGTCAGGCAAAATGAGATATATATGTCGTTCTGAACTAAGGAGGAGGGGGTGGACTCTGGACTTCAAAGGGAAGGAATGCAATTCACAGGAAGATGAAAAAGAGTAAATGTTTGGTAATCAAATGTTTGCTGGGCCTTTTAGAAACAATGAGACATAGAGAACTTTGATCAAACAGGCCTTGCTAGGTTCTTCCCTCACTACCATAACCAGTTCATAGTATAATCAATGTAGTTATCTATGGTGATAGCTCTCTTCCTGGAGCAGGTCCTCTATCTAAATTCTTTTCAGGCAGTTGTGGGGGAGGTAAAGAGCTTTTCCTGAATCTGCTGGGTCTTGATTGCTTTTTGAAGCACAGTAATCTTCATGCCAAAGCGGCCCATCTTGTGGCGGCCTGCCCTTGGCCTCTACAATGCCCCAATCCATCTCAGGACACCACCACCCAGATACTTGCCTTCCCTCCTCACTGAGTGAGCCCTGAAGAAACAGGCTGCTGGGGTTCCCATGTTGTTCGTTTGGAAGAGCCCCACTGATGTGTCGCATTGGGGACACTTTGCTATGGGGTAGGGCCGGGTATGGGAAAATGCCCTTTTCTAGAAAAAAGCAAAGAATCCATTGCACACTTGTTAATGTATCTCCGTGTGCTTAAGTCACATGTACAGATTTGTCATCTCTTAAGCCCACTTTATTTTAGTTCACATTTCTGAAACCTCTTATTATATTGGTCTTGTATTTCCTGGTCATATGAATTTTGAGACAGTGATCCCTTTCTGTGAAGAATGACCTCATTCTCCTCATAGAAAAATTACTTTGGCATTTGAGCAAATAAGAATTAAATTGAAACCCAAGCTGTTCCTCTGATTGTGGTAAGCTTCCCCACTCAGCAGCTCTTCAGTGTTTGGCTACAGACACCGAGTTATGTTTTTTCTCTAGGCTCAGGTTTATTTTAAGAATATAATATAAATATTGTTTAAATAAGCCCTTCCCCACCAAGTAGAGGATAAAAGATACGCTGTGAAAAAAAAGACTAGATGTTTAGTTGACCTTGAGGTTCAAAGATAGGCTCTTTGCTATATTTAGGCCAGCTCCATTTTCAACTGGGATTTGAGTCTCAACGCTTTTTTTTTTTTTTTTTGAAGAAAACTTGTGGATATTGCCAAATACTGCCACTGTTGGGTCCATGGATGGAGGAGGTATTATGGCTCCCATAAGAGGCTGCCAGCCCTTTTGTATATTTGTGGATCATTTTACTTTGGTTACTTGTTTTCCCATATGGTGTTACTAGTTTTAGTCCCTCCTGGGCCTGGCATGGGGAGGATAGAAGACTCTTTAGATGTCTGCAGAGAGAAATGATGGTATTTAACTGGTGGCAAGATCTTGAGTGCTATGGTCAGTATCCTATAAAGCCAAGCTCCAGGGCATGAGGGTGATACCAGAAGACCATGTACATTAGAAAAGGGAAAATTGAGACCATGAGGCAAGGCTAGTACCTCTGGCCTTGGTTTGAGGGAAGCTAGACTGGAATGATAGATACTTACTTGACATTTTAAATTTAGAAAATGATTTCCTGTGGACATCAGCTAGCACAGGCAGCTGTGTAAATCAGTGAAGTATATCATGGCTGGTGTCACACCTACAGTTCACAGCAGTCCAGTGATTACATTATAGATCAGTTACATTGACAGATCTGGCCAGGTCAATAAAGTTGTGGTACTACATGCATTGTCTGTGGAATATTCAGTTTAGGTTGCTGCTCTCTGCCTTTCCATTGCAATGACAGGGTTTCTCAACCTCCACTCTCTTGACATTTTGGGTCAGAAAATTCTTTGTCATAGGGGAGGCTACCGTATAGATTATAGGATGTTTAGCAGCATCCCTGGCCTCTACCCACTACATACCAGTAGCATTCTCCAATATGAACCAAAAATGTCTCCACATGTTGCCAAATATCCCATAGGGGGAAAATTAGCCTCTTCCCCAACTGGGAAACACTGTATCAGATTCACACTGACCCACAGAATTAAAAGTGTATATAAGATGAGGCATACATATAAACATATCCTTCTTTCTTTTTCTATGACATGAAACTAATAGCTATCCCTTACACATAATGAGCTTTGCGTAAATAGAATGTTAACAGTAATTCTTATTTAATAAAATTATGCTACCTCCCCTCCACTTAAAAAGCTGATTCATCTCAAAGAATGATGTGACACCAGCAATGAATGATCTATGGCAGATTATAATTGGAGTTGAAGAGAGGTTGTTAAACCAGACCTGCAAGGCTTTCTTCAGTTGAGTGAGGTAATTCATGGAATGAAATCTGAGAAAACAATGTAAACACTTTGGTTCTACCAAGGCATCTCTATGACATGTAGAAAACTTGTTGCTGAATTTTTTAAAAACCTATGGATAAGTTCAATGGATTGCATTATTGCATTTTATTTAAATTTCCTTCAGATAAAATCCCTATTTGTTTTGAATTAGTGGCTGAAGTGAGGAGCAAAAAGAGCTCCCAAGGGAGACTTCAGGGACAAGTGAGGGAGGAGATACTTATAGCCTGGCGCAGGTCATCAAAATTATAGAATCATAAAACCATAAGATGGGAAAAGACTTTAGAAGCCCATCACCTGTATCCCTCAACTCTACTGCAACAGATCATGTAGGGGGTCACAGGGATTATGTATTGATAAATGAGTGACTAGTTACCTGCCCTCTTCATACACTGAAGCACTTGACACTGTTGACAATCCCCTCCTCAAAGCATAATCTTGCCTCGGATTGCTACAGAGGTTCCTCAAAAAATTAAAAATAGAAATACCATATGATCCAATAATTCCACTATTGGCTGTGTACCCAGGGAAAACAAAAACACTAATTCAAAAAGATATATGCACCCCTATGTTTATTGCAGCATTATTTACAATAGCCAAGACATGGTGTCCATCAATAGACAAATGGTTAAGGAAAATGTGGTATAGATCATACAATGGAATATTACATAGCTATAAAAAAGGATGAGATTGTGCCATTTGAGGCAACATGGATAGACCTAGAGGGTATTATGCTAATTGAAATAAGTCAGACTGAGAAAGACAAATATCTTATGATTCCACTCATAAATGGAATCTTAAAAATGAATAAACAAACGAAAAGCAGAATCAAAACTATAAATACAGAGAACAAACTGATGGTTGCCAGAGGGGAGGGTGGGTGGTTGGGCAAAATGGGGAAAGGGGAGAGGGAGCTACAGGTCTCCAGTTATGGAATGAGTAAGTCATGGGAATAAAAAGCAGAGCATAAGGAATACAGTCAATTATATTATAATAATAATGTAATGGGACAGATGGTAGCAACACTTGGGGTGAACATAGCATAATGTAGAAACTTGTCAAATCACTAAGTTGTACATCTGAAACCAGTGTAACTTTGTGTGTCAACTATATTCAAATTAAAAAAAGAGAGAGAGACCTTTTTGTTTGTCTCTTACGCAGGTTCTTCTCTATATGCTGATAAATATTAAAGTTTCCCAGAGCCCTGTTTCTTTTCTTTATTCCCTCCCTAACTGATTTTACCAGGTCCCAATGACTCTCAAGTATCTTCTAGCCCAGAACTCTTCCTTAAGCCTGACTCATATATTCATTTTTAAAAATTTTTTTAAAGATTTTATTTATTTGTCAGAGAGAGGGAGAGAGCACAAGCAGGGGGAACAGCAGGAAGAGGGAGAAGCAGACTCCCCCCTGAGCAAGGAGCCCAATGCGGGACTCGATCCAGGACCCTGGGAGCATGACCTGAGCTGAAGGCAGACACTTAACTGACTGAGCCACCCAGGTGTCCCAATTCATTTGTTTTTTAAACATCTCTCCTTGGATGTCTGACAGGCACCTGAAATTTAATTCGGTTGAAGTGGGGGGTGACTCCATCCCTGTCTGTAATCTACACCTTTCAAGTTTTCCCCACGACAGGTAATAACCTGTCATTTACATAAACCATGGCATTTACTTAGGCCCACATCTAGAATTCATCCTTCATTTCCCTTTTTCCTTATAACAAATCTGTCAGAATCTCCCATCAGTACTAACTCTTGGATATAACTTGAATCCTATCATTTTCCATCATCTCTAAGCTCCAAGCTCTAGACCAAGCCACCAGCATCTCCCATTGATCTTGTTTTTATTCTGCCCACCTACAGTCAGTGCTTCTCATGGCATCAAGAGTGTGATCACATCGTACCAAGCCATTTCCTGGTTGAACTCTTCAATGGCTTCCCATTACATGGAGAATAAAACCTAGATCCAGTCACATTGCCCACAGGTCTTACAAAAGCCAGTATCTGTCTCCCTCTCTGACCTTATCTCCTTGTCATTCCTTTCTCTCTAGCCAACACTGGACTTCTGTCTCTTTAATGGACATTAAGCTCATGTCTGTCTTGGGTCCTCTGTGCTATTTCCTTCTGCCTGGACTGCTCTTCCCCAGATCTTCACATTGCTGCCAACTTCTTATCATAAGGATCTCAACTAAGGGCTCCTCTTTATCATAATATGTTATTTCTCTTCCTCACAGTGCTTATTAGTATCATAAAATATCTTGTTGCTTACATATTTATTGTCCATCTCCCTCTCAAGAAGGGAAGCTCCTGGAGAGGCTCTATTTTCTCAGTGTCTGTCTATTTTCTCAGTGTTTGATAAATACATACGTATTGTCTGGCTAACATTCCACAGCATGGCAAAATACAGCCACATTCTGACCAGAGTTTCAGCTGGCCAAAGGGAAGTAGCAAAACGGAAGTCGGCTGGTTCAGAAAAAGTTTGTTTATGTATCTCATGGGTGTAGACAGGGAAACAATTGGTCTGGATCTTAGTTGCCTTTTAAAAACCTTTGCCTTTGACATTTGATGGCAGGAGACATCCTCTAAATTGGGCTGACATTGAATAGAGACTTCAAGCACCTGTGTGTCATGCTCTCAGGTTTATCTTTTAGTTATTTCCAATTAGTGTAAATAAAAGAGTGAATCAATCCTCAATGACCTAGATTTCTAGAGCAGACACCCCTTACCCCATTTAAAAAAATAGAAAACACAAAAACTTCAAGATAGTTCCATTTTCCACTCATCATATTTCCACAGAGGGACAGAAAATTTACTCCATGCCCTCGGAAGGCAGATCTTGGGAGGGACTCTTCCAGATCCCCTTAGCCTATTCACTCATGCTTATGAGATCAGGACTTAGCTGACTAATGAGTTTGAGAGTAAGAACTGAGCATGCTCGGCTAAGTTCCTGCATGTATCTCTCTCTCTCTCTTTTTTTTAAGATTTTTATTTTTTTATTTATTGAGAGAGAGAGAATGATAGAGAGCATGAGAGGGAGGAGGGTCAGATGGCAAAGCAGACTCCCTGCTGAGCAGGGAGCCCGATGCGGGACTCGATCCTGGGACTCCAGGATCATGACCTGAGCTGAAGCCAGTCGCTTAACCAACTGAGCCACCCAGGCGCCCCTTGCATGTATCTCTTATTTCTATGTTTGCCCACTAAAAGGTGCATTCTTATCTGTTCTCTGCCACAGGGTAAGCTGTCTGCTCTAGGCATGGCCTGTGGATATTGAATGCTGCCAGTGACTATAGGGTAAGGGCTGCATAATATAGGGCAGCATGTAAGGAAGCTTACTGAGGCTACAGAGCCAAGATAGACCTCCGGTCCCATTCTATCAATAATAAATATGTCATGATCTCCATTGGTCTCAGGGCTGTGTTTGTCTCTCTGTTGGTGTTGAGCTTGGGCAGAGCAGAGTGCTGTCATTTATGGCCCCTCTGAAACTCCAAGTAAAAGAACTAACTCAGTCTCATAAACTCCTTTGAAAGATGCTAGTAGATTATAACAAATACACAGCCAGAACTTTTAAGTTCAGATTTCCAGATAATTTTTTACAGTGACAATCGATATTCCATGAAGGTAGCAGAGTGTTGGTGAAAAGATCACATTTTGAAATCAGTAAGACGTGGGATGCCTGGGTGGCTCAGTCGGTTAAGCGTCTAACTCTTGATTTTGGCTCAGGTCATGATCTTGGGGTGATGATCTCGGAGTCCTAAGATCGAGCCCAGTGTCGAGCTCCATGCCGGGTGTGGAGCCTGCTTGAGATTCTCTCTCTCTCCCCCTCTGCCCCTCCCTTCCCCCTCTGCTTTTTCATCAATAAGACACAACACTTTGGGTAGGCCACTCAACTCTTTAAAGCTAATTTTTCTCATAGAATTAGAATAAAAGTACCTACACTTTCCAGGGATGGTGGCGGGCTTAAGGGAAATAATGTGCATGAAGTGCTTGCACAGTGCCTGGTAATGAGTAGGTGCTTGATAGGACCTAGTTCTCATCTACCTTCCCTGTGCCACATGATTGAAAATTAACCAAAGTGTTAAGTCTTGCATGATGTCTATTTATTATACTCATCAACATTTGTGTTATTCTTTACACCTATTAAATGCATTCACATTTAGAGTATGATCTTTCCAACTACCACATGGACATTTGAGGTATTTGCATAGGTGGGGGTGATCCTCTCAGAGGTGAGAAAAGGTAGTTCAGATGGTTGGTTGATTTGCCTAAGATCAGTAACGTCAGGTCTCAAACTCAAGCAGGACTCCCAACCCAGCACTCTTCACACCATGCCTTGCAGCCCTGTGCCATTCTGTTTGAGAAGGATGTTACTTACTGGTTACTCCAACAGATAGGGGAACTGGGAGAAGACAGTAGGAGCATATCAAATCTAAAGTGTCAGAATAACTCTTGGAAAAGTATTCTCACATTAGTCATGTATTCCTTCCTTGTTAGGTTCCTTTGTTATGATGTTTTATTTTCTAAAATCTATTTGCTCTATCGATTAACTTATTTACTCATTCATTCACCCATTCATTCACTAACATTTCTTGAGTCCCTACTATGTACATCAAGCAGCATACTAGGTACTGCAAATACAAAAAAGCTGAAACATGGTCTCTGTCCTCTAGGAGTTCAGTGTTGCTGGGGAGATGGGTGTGCAAACAAATAATCATAATACAGGGTCATAGGCAGCAAGGGGAGGAATATGCCAGGTGCAATCCAGCCTTGGGGAGAATGTGACCGAGGAAGCCTGGAGGTGGCAAGGTCATATGCAGAAGACCTCTTAGAGAAGATGCTTGCATCAGGCACTGATGGGAAGGAGGAGCTGGCTACTCCCTCTGAGCCCCAGTCTCTCATCTGTGAAATGGTGATAAATTAGTAACTACCTCATATGGTTGTTACTATCTATAAAGTGCTTAGATCTGTGCCTTGCAAGAAGTAAGCACTCGATAAATGTTGGCTGCTGTTATTATTACTGTTTCATTCAGGAAAAAGCCATTTCATTTTATGTCTGACTTCACACATTGCAGTAGCATAAAACAAATGCTCTCACACTTTTTAGATGTTTGTTCCAGAAATGAGCTTAAAAGGGCACACATATTTGTGAACACATAAATTCTAGGTAACACTGGGGTAATAGCCTTTTTTTTTTTTTTAAGATTTATTTATTTACTTGAGAGAAAGAGAAATCACAAGTATAGGGAGGGGCAGAGGGAAAGAATCTCAAGCAGACTCCCTGATGATCAGGGAGCTCTACATGAGGCAGGATCTCATGACCCATGAGATCAAGACCTGAGCCAAAACCAACAGTCGGATGCTTAACCAACTGAGCTACCCGGGCATCTCTTTAAATTTTATTTATAGAAGCTTGAGGGGCACCTAGGTGGCTCAATTTGTTAAGCATCTGCCATCGGCTCAGGTCATGCTCTCAGGGTCCTCGGATTTAGCCCCTCTTTCTCTCTTTCTCAAATAAATAAATAAAATCTTAAAAAAAAAAATAGAAGCTTGAAAGAAATATGTTACCTGAGCTCTTTGCCCCTACCCAACCCCCTTGCCTGTGGCAGGCAATATTAAAATGGAAGATTTCTACTTTCCTGTCCAGAAACTGCTGTTCTGCCCAGAGTGCTTCTGAGGTACCTGAGAGTGTTAGTTTCAGTGTGATATATTTTTTTCTAACCTTTGGGATGTGGTCAACCCTTGTGAAACTCTGTTCCTTCACCGTGGATGATTACATGTTTAATTGAAAGGTGAGGGGCGCCTGGGCAGCTCAGATATTTAAACGTCTGCCTTCGGCCCAGGTCATGATCTCCAGGTCCTGGGATTCAGTCCCACATCCGGCTCCCTGCTCAGCAGGAGTCTGCTTCTCCTTCTTCCTCTGCCTCTCCCCACTGCTCCTGCTCTCTCTCTCCATCTCAAATGAATAAATAAAAAAATCTTTAAAAAAAATAATTGTAAGGTGAAAAGATGTGGGACCCTCAGACAATGCTAACTCAGGAGGATCATTATTTAAAGATATCTTAATCCTCAGGAGCAAGCCTGCTGCATAGGCTGGATGCCTTCTCAGGGCCGCTCACTTCTGAAAGTCCTGACACTACCTTGGACCTTTGTAAAAGAAGCTTCCAGTCCGTCATCCTTACCTATTTATTATCCCAGTTCTTTCCACCTTCTAAAATTGCCTCCCATAAAGCAGATGTCCAGGCATTGGAGGTGTAGGTATATGCTGTAGAAGAAAGTGTGGGGAATTTTACTGATTTCATGTTGTATAGTAGCCAAGAAGGGATGAAATGACAAACTCAAGTAAGACTCCTGGGAAAAGTGGAGACTAGGGTTGCCTTGTTTTGCCTTTTTCTGGGCATAGGGACTCAGATAAGTCAGTGGCCTAAAGTGAACCTAGTCTAGTATTTTATCTGACTTCCTACTGGATAACAATTCACATCTCCAAAGCCCAGCTTTAGAGAGCATGGCTCAGTTGGAATTTGGAAAATCCACAGAGTGAGTTGGCATGCCAACTGTATCACAACTCTCCTCTTGAGAGAGAAAATGCTGGGGTGCCAATAGCAAGAGTGTTTAGCATTGGTGGGGCCAAAAGATAGAGCATTTGAGGAAAAAAACCCAAACTCTATGACTGAATTGTACATTGATAGAGGGGTCTGTTTAACTCTCTCTCAGGCCCCTGACTTAAATATATCCCTCTTCTCCTTTCTTTCCTAGGTTTATCTGATGATACCTTTGACATAAAATATAAAAACAGTTGATATGCCTACATGAATGTGGTTAAGAAATGTATGCTTGCCCTATAGAAGCAATTACACTTTTAATCACTACATATTCTATTGGTGATGCTAAAGTGATATTTTTGATTTTAATATCATACAGTGTTGTTTTTACATACATAATTTTCAATATTGTTAACAAAACTGAAGCTGTACTAGAGGCAATAAAGGTTGATTTGCAAAGGAATTAAGTATTCTGGCAGTTAACTGTTCAGTATGTCAGCTACTGGGATAGTAGAAAAATACCTGTCTTACATTTTATTGTATGTCATATCACGCTTACACTGTCCAAACGCAAACTTATAAAACATATGGTACTGTTAGGTGTGAGGCTTAATGAAATTTTATTATTATTATATTTAAGATACTCTGTTTAAGAAATTTTCTCAATTTCAAAAGAATAACCATTGTCTTTGCTTATTCAAAGATATTTAACTGTGGAGGCGCCTGGGTGGCTCAGTCTGTGAAGCACCTGCCTCTGGTCATGATCTCAGGGTCCTGGGATTGAGCCCTGTGTCAAGCTCCCTGCTCCAGCTTCTCTCTCTTCCTCTGCCCCTCCCCCAGATCCTACTATTTCACTCTCAAATAAGTGAATAAAATCTTTAAAAAAGAAAAAAGATATTTAACTGTGTGTTCCACATATCCTGAAACTAAGTTACACAAATGACTAGGAACAATGAAAATAGAGATCAGTATAGATATTTGACAAAATGGGAAAAGCTATATCTTTTATTGAATTCAAACACTTGAATTTTGTGACTCAAGGTTTGTTTTAGAATTTAGCTCGTTTTTTTTGTACATGAAAAATGATCTTAAGTTCATTGTCCCATGGCAGCAGAAAGACTACTTCATTGTAAACACTTCCATTTAGCAGGAGGAGCAAGGAGGTGTGGACATAAAAACTACTTACATGGGGGCGCCTGGGTGGCTCAGTCGTTAAGTGTCTGCCTTTGGCTCGGGTCATGATCCCAGGGTCCTGGGATTGAGCACCACAACAGGCTCCCTGCTCCATGGGAAGCCTGCTTCTCCCTCTCCCACTCCCCCTGCTTGTGTTCCCTCTCTCTCTGTCAAATAAATAAATAAAATCTTTTTTTAAAAAAATAGACTACTTACATGTAAGATAGGTACATTTGGGGAGGCAAAACATACATTGTTATTAAAAACTCACATTTCAGCTCTGGAATCAGACAGATTTGGGTTCAAATTCAGTGCCAGCCTTACTGCACAAGTTATTTGATCTCTCCTAAATTTCATTTTCCTTTGCTGTAAAAATGGAAATAAAGCCTTCTCACTTACTTGTTAGAATAATAACTAAGATGCTTAACACACTACTTAATAAGCATTTAATGAATGATAGCTCTTATTGATATTATTTTGGATAAAGAGGTTTGAGTGTACTAAGGAACAGACAGCAAATTCTCATGAGTCATTTCAAAGGTGACAAAATATTCTAAAGAAAGAGCATGTCTTTTAAGTAAAGGGACATTTTACTCTGCTTATTTATGTCTATGGAATTCTGTAAAGCTAGGAATATAATCACAAGAATCTACCATCCTTGTTTCTCATGTCATAATACAGGGGAAACTGTTGGACTTTTCTGTATTTTTATTTATGAGAACAACTAAAAATTAAAGGGTGAGGATTTAGGGAAGTTAACTCTATTTCTCTGGTCCCCCCCCCCATTTTTTTAAAAAAGTTTGGCGCTTAAAGAAAATCATCCAGAGCCAGGATGAGTTGAGTAATTGTAAAACTGTCCCAACCACAGAAATCATGAATTATTAATTGTATCTGTTTACAGAAAATGTGTGATATCAGTCCAGTTGGCATAAGAGAATAAAAATGACAGCAGTAAATTAAACATATGGTAGCTAAAACAAACAAAAGTGCTTTTAAAGCAAAATTATTTATATTCAGAGAAAACTCTCCATTTTTCTGCAGCTTTCATAATTATCTGTTTTTTATCACTCCTCTCCATGTCCTACCATGTCCTCATTGTTTTCTGAGAAAAGGGGCCAAAAATAACTCAAGCTGCCTAAACTTTCTTTGGCTCACACCATGTGCATCAATGGAAACAAACCCTGATATCCTGATCCTGACTGTGGATCAATGATGGATACCTGAACCAAAGTCAGCCCTGTATGAGTTTGACAGAGCGAAGGCCAACTACCATGGGGTGGCTTGATGCCAGCTACCAATGGGACTAAGTCACACTGGATGGACACAAAACCCCAGTTAGACACTAGGATGGACAAATGAAAAGGACACCAGAAATAGTGAGTTCCTTGTGTTTTTATGGTGTTCATAATGGCCATGTGCTAGTGTCTCTTTTCCATGAGGCCAGCTATCCATTCCAATCTTGGAAGCGCTTAGAAATAGAGGTAATTGGACTGCAAGAGGTCACATCCTGTAAACACATCCTGGGAGGATGTTGGAATAGCAAGCAGAACATCATTCTGTGAATTCTAGATAAAGGCCAGAGGTGTTTCTCCTTCTTTTTCCCAATCCGTTTTTTTTTTTTTTTTTTTTGAAATTCTGGTCCTGTTGAAATGTGCCCCGATTATGTGCTGAATCTAAAGCCAGAGCACCCAGATCACATTCCCAGCTGCTCCCCTGTAACCACTGGGATGACTGGTTATTGTCTCTTAGCTTCTTACAATAACAGTTCAATATACATGCCAGAGGAGCCATTCTCATTCTGGTGTTCTCATGCACTGATGTGCTATTATCATTTATGAGCATGTCACAAGAAATTTGTTTGTAATATGATTTAAATAATGAAGTTCACAAATGGGCTCACTTAAAAAAACAAATTATAGCATTTTCAATTTTTCTCTCTCAAGTGCTTTTTTTTTTTTTAAAGATTTTATCCATTTAATTGACAGAGAGAGAGAGACAGCGAGAGAGGGAACACAAGCAGGGGGGAGTGGGAGAGGGAGAAGCAGGCCTCCTGCTGAGCAGGGAGCCCGACGTGGGACTCAATCCCAGGACCCCGGGATCACGACCCGAGCCGAAGGCAGCCGCCCAACCAAATGAGCCACCCAGGCGCCCCTCAAGTGTTTTTTTTTTTTGGACAGCTTTATTGAACTATAATTAACCTATAATAAGCTGTACATATTTAAAGTGTACAATAAAATAAGTTTTAACGTATGTTTATACTGTGCAACCATCACCGTGATCAAGGTAATAAACATACTCATCACCCCTAAAAGTTTGTTTAAGCCTCTGTTCCTGGTCCTTCACCCCTCCCTATTTCCAGGCAACAAATGATCTGCTTTCTGTTAACATAGATTACTTCGCATTTTCTAGAATCTTATATAAATGGAATCATGCAGTATGCATTCTTTTTTTGCCTTTCATTCAGCATAACTATTTTTAGATTTATCTTGGTAGTTGTATATTTATTGTTGAGAAATAAATAGGTCTTTTGCATCTCCATATGAATTTTAGAATCAGCTTGTCAATTTTTACAAAAAAGCCTGCTGGGATATTGATTAGGGTTGCATTGAATCTTTATATTAATGGGGGGAATATTGACATGGTTGCAGTCTGTTCAGGCTGGTATAACAAAAATACCATAGGTGAGGTGGCTTATAAATGATAGAAATTTATTTCTCCCAATTCTGGAGGCTGGGAAGTCCAAGATAAAGGCATAGGTAGAGTTGATGTCTGATGAGAGCCTGTTTGCTGGTTATAGACTACCATCATTTTGCTGTGTCCTCACTTGGCAGAAGAAGCAAGGGACTCTCTCTGGGGCCTTGTGTATAAGGGCACTAGTCCCATATTTGAGAGCTCTGTCCTCATGACCTAATCACTTCTCAAAATTTCCACCTCCAAATACTGTCACATTGTGGATTAAGTTTCCACATATACATTTGGGGAGACATAAACATTGTCTATAGCAGACATCTTTTTAAAAGATTTTATTTATTTATTTATTATTTATTTAAGAGAGAAAGAGCACATGCACACAAAACCAGAGGAAATAGGTAGAAAGGGAGAGGACGCCAAGCAAACTCCGCACCGAGGGTGCAGCTGGTGGTGGGGCCTGATCTCACAACCTGAGCTGAAACCAAGAGTTGGTTGCTTAACCAACTGAGCCACCGAGGCACCCTGTCTATAGCAGACATCTTAAAAATATTCAAGCTTTTGGGGTGCCTGTGTGGTGCAGTTGGTTAAGCGTCTGACTCGGTTTCAGTTCAGGTAGTGATTCTCGGGGTCATGATCTCAGGGTCCTGCGATAAAGCTCTGGGTGGGGCTCTGCACTCATTGTGGAACCTGCTTGGGAGACTCTCTCTCCCTCTCCCTCTACTCCTCCCCCTACCTGTATGCACTCTCTCTCTCTCTCTCAAATCAATCAATCTTTAAAAAAGTCAAGCTTTTGACACATGAATGTGTTATAATTTCTCCATTAATTTTGATCTCCTTTAATATCTCTTAGCAATATTCAGTGGTTTTCAGTATACAACTTTGTCAGATTTATCCTTAAGTATTTTTAGTTTTGAATGCTATTGTAAATGATATATTCTTTAAACTTCCATTTCTGATTATTCATTGCTAATATATAGAAATACAATTGATTTTTATAGATTGAACTTGATTTCTGCATCCTTGGTAAAATCACTTGTTTGGCCCAATATTTTTGTGGGTTCCATCAGCTTTCTACCTAGGTGATCATGTTGCCTATGAATAAAGGCAGTTTTACTTCTTTTTTTCTAGTCTGGGTGCCTTTTATTTATTTATTTATTTTGCTTTATTGCATTGGCTAGAACCTCTAGTATAGTGTCGAATAAACATGCTGAGAGCAGCCCCTAGTTTTGTTCCTGATCTCAGGGGGAAAGCATTCAGTCTTTTACCACTGGGTATGATAGCTGCAGGTTTTTTATAGATGTCTTTTGTCAGATTGAGGAAATTAATTCTTATTCTTAGTTTGCTGAGAGGTTTTTTTTTTTAATCAGGAATAGATGTTGGGTTTTTTCAAATTCTTTTTCTATAGCATGATTATCATGTTTTTCATTTTTTTTTAGTTAATATGGCAGATTACATGGATAATTTCTGAATGTTAAATCAATGTTGCATTCCTTGGCTAAGCCATACTCGATTGTGATGCATTACCTCTTTTATATATTGTTGGGTTTATTTGATAAAATTTTGTTAGCATATATGTTCATGAGAAATATTGCTGTAGTTTTCATTTCTTGTAATATATTTATTGGTTTTGATATTATGGCAATGTTGTCTTTATAGAACAAATTGGGAAGTAGTCTTTTCAGTTTTTTGGAAGACTTTGTATAGAATTGGAATTATTTCTTCCATAAATATTTGGAAAAATTAACCTGTGAAGCCATCTGGGCCTGGAGGGTTTTTTTTTTGTGGAAAGATTTTGAAAAACAAATTCAATTTCTTTAGTAGATCTATGGCTATGCAGTTTATCTATTTCTTTCTCTTTTTTTAAGATTTTATTTATTTGACAGAGAGAGACACAGCAAGAGAGGGAACACAAGCAGGGGGAGTGGGAGAGGGGAAGCAGGTTCCCTGCGGAGCAGGGAGCCCAGTGTGGGGCTTGATCATAGGACTCTGGGATCGTGACCTGACCTGAGCCGAAGACAGACACTTAAGGACTGAGCCACCCAGGCGCCCCAGGTTATATATTTCTTTAAGTGAACTTTGTTAGGGTATATCTTCAAAGATTTTTTCCATTTCATTTATGATGTCAAAATTATTGGCATAAAGTTCTTGATAACATGTTCTTAAATCCTTTAAAAAATCGGTAGACCCAGCCACTCCATCCCTCCCACCCCCCACCACTCCAGCAACCCTCAGTTTGTTCCCTGAGATTAAGAATTCCTCATATCAGTTAAAAAAAATAAAAGATAGTAGGAAGGGTAAAATGAAGGGGGCGGAAATCGGAGGGGGAGATGAACCATGAGAGACTATGGACTCTGAGAAACAAACTGAGGGTTCTAGAGGGGAGGGGGGTGGGGGGATGGCTTAGCCTGGTGATGGGTATTAAGGTGGGCACGTACTGCATGGAGCACTGGGCGTTATACGAAAACAATGAATCATGGATCATCACATCAAAAACTAATGATGTAATGTATGGTGACTAACAACATAATAAAATAAAAAAAATAACAAAAAAACAGTAGAATCTGTAATAATGTCACATCTTTTATTTTTGAGCTTGGTAATTTATATCTTTACTCTTCTTTCTTCTCCCCCCCGTTTTTTTTTTTTTTTTGATCAGTCTGTGTAGAAGTTTATAAATTTCATTTTTCTTCTGAAGAACCAACCTTTTATCTCATTGATTTTCTCTGTTGTTTTCTGGTTTTGATTTTATTGATTTTCTGTCTGATCTTTATTATTTCCTTTCTCCTACTACTTTGGGTATATTTTGCACTTCTTTATATAGTTTCTTAAAGTGAAAGTTAAAGTCATTGATTTGAGATATTTTTTGTCTAATGGAGAAGATTAATGCTATACATTTTCCCCTAAGTAATGCATTAGTAGAATCCCACAATTTTTTTAAATGATTGAAGTGCAATTGGCATACAATGTTATATTAGTTTCAGATATATAACATATTGATTTGACAATTCAATATGTTACTCCATGCTCATCATGATAAGTGTACCATACATTATTACACTATGTAATGTAATCTGTCACCATACATTATTACAGTATTATTATTTTTTTTGAAACAGATCTTTTTTTTTAAGATTTTATTTATTTATTTGAGAAAGAGAGAATGAGAGATAGAGAGCATGAGAGGGAAGAGGGTCAGAGGGAGAAGCAGACTCCCTGCTGAGCAGGGAGCCCAATGTGGGACTCGATCCCAGGACTCCGGGATCATGACCTGAGCCAAAGGCAGTTGCTTAACCATCTGAGCCACCCAGGTGCCCCTATTACAGTATTATTGACTAAATTCCCTATCTTGTACTTTTCATCTCCAAGTCTTACTTATCTTATAACTGGAAGTTTGTACCACTTAAGCTCCTTCATCTGTTTGGCTCATCCCCTACCTGCCTCCCCTCTGGCAACAACCAATTTGCTCTCTGTATTTAAGAGTTTATTTGGTTTTTTGTTTGTACATTTTTTTTGTTTGTTTGGCTTTTTAGATTCCACATGTAAGTGAAATCATATGGTCTTTGTCTTTTTCTGTCTGACTTATATAATCCCACAAATTTTGATATGTTGTGTTTTCATTTTCATTCAGTTCAAAAAACTTTATAACTTATTTTGCAATAATAAGAGTTGGGAAAAGTCATAGAAAAGGGGTAAGGGGATAAGAGCTACAGGATTAGTTTGAGATAAGAGAAAGTGTACCATCTCTGGGATGGGTAGGCAGGAAGTAGGAAAGATGCTGATGAAGACATAGTTGTGAGTGGAGGGAGGAGAGGAACGGAAGTTGAGGGAAATCCTACCTGATCTCTGTTCTTGGTGAAGACAGAGGAAAGGGCATCTATTGTGAATAAGAGGTTAGGTAACTTGAGTGAAGTAAGGATTTGAAGCGAATTTGTGGGGAACAATAGTAAGAAAGAACTATGGACACAGAAAAATTATGGAAGTAATAACTAAGGATGAAGATCACAGAGTTGTAGAAGCATATTGTACAGTTTTTCTCCTGCTTTTCCTGGATACCTGAGTGTAGGTTCGGAGGGAACAGGGAGATGTAGGAATGATTCAAGTTCAGGATTTCAGTGGATTCATTTGGAAGAAGCACAATGGAGAGAGAAAATAGAAGTTATTGATAAGAGAATGATTGAAGAGCTGGTTTAGGCTAAAAATGAAAGGGAAGTGAAGACAGGAAGGAAATGATTGTCAGGGAAAATGCACGCATGGGGAAGTGGTTCAAAGGACCAGTATTTTTTTTTTTTTTTTAATGAAGTTGAAATACAAGTTTAAACAAATTAGCAGGAAGTTTAAGTAGGTTGTGTGGTCAGGCTGCGGGATATTAGAGATTAAGTTTTCATCAGTGAAGCAATTCTGGAGGACAAGTTTCAGGGTGTGGTTATATATGCAGGTGACAGAGTTACAGTGGAATTGAAGGTTATTAGAGTGAGGAGGCCTAAGAATTGTGAGCAAGGCATTTTGTGGGGCATGCACATAGATTCTGAAACTGCTCAGGATCATGGTAAGGCTAGGGGTGGAGAGGAGATCGTGAATCAGCTGCAGTTTAATGTTTGGGGATGAATGTGAGGCGATTGGTTGATGACAGCAAGAAAAAACACATTTAGGATTATATACTAGAAGGCCCAAGCCTACAGAGAATTTTAGAGGTCACCTCAAATCTGCAAAGTAAGTCGTGTGTTACTGTGTCTCACAGAAAAGAATACTGAGCCCTAAAGGTAAAACAATTGGCCTAAGGTCCTCTTGCCAGGTAAAGAACATTTCTAACTACTGCCTACAGAGAATGCTGGCTCATCTCTAAGCTTCATTTCAAGTGAGGCTGGGGAAACCAAAAGCCATCCTTAGTGAGGGCTGTAGAAGAGAAGAGTACCCAAGGGGAGCTCCTGATTTGATTTCGGACATGAAGTAGTAGAAGATTCCCTTTTGGAGGATAAAAATGCACTGGACTTTGATGATCAGAAAATGGGGTTCTGAAGGAGATAGCAGAAAGATCTGGGAGTGAACAAGAGAGCTGAGCATTTGTTTCTCTCCTGATCCAAATATTAGTTTTGGTATTAAGGATTAAGGACAAGATGGATGACTGGAGGGGCTTATCTTTCGGACAGTGATTGAAGGTGTCAGATTGTGAGACATGGTATTGTCCACAGACCTTAAATTTCCAAAAAGAATTTTGATGTGAGTTTACTTTTATTAGTGTTAAAACTAATATTTTAAATGATACTGGAAGCAATCTTTGAACTTGCCTACTTAAGACCTCTTTGAGCTCAGGGAAGTGTAACAGCATTCCATTTCAAATATCAATGCATAAAGTATTTTTTCTTCCTGATGACTCAGTTGTCTTCAGAAATTGTCTCATGGGTTGTAGTGCCTAAGCTTCCCATCAAAGCAAGGACAGTTCACCTGCCCTAAGATAAGGCCTGAGTAGAAAGCTTGGATCCAGGGAAATGTGGATGACCACAGGGCTCCGGCTGAATCCTGGTGGCAATTCCCTGTGGAATCCCTGTGTCCTGTAATTACTCATCTTTCTCTCCCTTAACTGTCTTCCTGTCAAGCTATCTGCCAAAGTAACCCTTGGATGGGAGGTTACAATACTGAGTAGATGAGGGCTAGTTTTACTCCTTCCTTCCCTCAGGTATACCATTAGAAACATTTTCTTTCATTGATGAGAGCTTTTTCTTTGACTTAGGTTCAGTGTTTTCCAGAAGAGTAAAGATTTCAAATTGTACATATATGAGTCCCATCTCTTCTGATGAATGTGAAAATAGTAAGATGCAGTAGTTAGAAATGTTCTTTACCTGGCAAGAGGACCTTAGGCCAATTGTTTTACCTTTAGGGCTCAGTATTCTTTTCAGTGAGACACAGTAACACACGACTTACTTTGCAGATTTGAGGTGACCTCTAAAATTAATGTGCATGAAGTTCTTAGTCCAGAACCTGGCATAAAGAAGATATTTAATAAATGGTGGCTATCGCTTCTATTCAGAACATCATGCCAAGTAAACTCACTGCATCTTCACAATTCTATGAAATGGCTATCGATAATGATGACGACACTTGACAGATAAGGAAATCGAAGTTCAGAGAGATTCCCAGTTCAAAGGTCAAAAACCTAGTAAATTGCAGAGCTCAGACTTGGCTTCTGGTCTGTTTGATTCTGAACCTAATGCTCTTTCCAGGACAGTTAGATCATCCTAGGAAAACTATTTAGAATTTAGAGAAGAAAATTTCAAAATGTTCCATCGTTGTCATGGGTTATTACAATCCCCACTGTCAGGTAATTTTTGTGGATTAACCTCAAGTGCCTGATACACAATGGCAAGCCCTTTTCATCTTTACTCAGTTTTCAGAGGCACAAAGAGAGCTATGCATATGAAAGCTAATTTCCTAGATAAGAAGAATTATACCCAGAGCACTTGGTTGGTTATAGAGAGCTCAGCAATTAGGCTTAAATTAGATCATCAGAGTTAAACTGAGGGAAGCTGTAGTTGATTTGAAATATCAAGAGGGAATGGTAGGAACACTAAACTCAGAAATATCATACAATCACACTTTTCCTGATCCAAGCACATCAGAATTCATTTAGTAAGCAGTGAGTAGAGGCTCCCTGCTGAGTTCCTTAATTATAACACTAGGGCACTCTATAAAAACATGAGAGGAATGCCATTTCTGGCAATTCATAAATCATGTGATTTCACTTCCCCTCTTGGGTGGACATTTTATTGCATACCAAGGTAGTGTTTTTGCTGGACATGCAAACTCCCTCCATTTCATTTAAATCATTGAACATGACAAGTTCCATAATGCCCAGGGGTGATTTTTAATAATCCACAGTCCTTCAGTTGTTAACACTCTTTCCCATCCCAAGCATGAGGTATCTCTGTGTTTCTACTATTACCTGGTAAAGACGCAGCTCTGAACTGGTTCCCCGAGTTTCAGAGAGGATCTTAGAGATTATGGAGTTCTATCCCTTTATGGTATAAATGAATAAACCAAGGCCTCAAGAGGTTTAATGACTTTTCTGACATTACACAGCCAAATAACAGAAAGGTTTAAACTGGAAAGATTAAAACTGGGGATATCTTGATGAGGCAAACTAGTGTCATGAGATGGGACAGACTTAGAAGACAATTCTTTTTTTTTTGAGTGAGGGAGGAGGAATTACTTAACCCCCTTGAGCTCACTGCCTTCTCTGTAAAGTGTCTCCATAACTGCCTTGTGGGATGGTTGGATAATTGAATAAAGTCATATGTTTAGTAGGATATCTGGCATGTGAGGTATGCTATATGAATGATAGATTTTACAAATCTGCCTTTGAATTCTGCATCATCAGATTTAAAATAAAAGAGACATTTGCACCACTCTCTTTGTATTTCCAGCTGAACTCATTGCCCTTCACTAACCAACTCAGCCCAAACCAGTTTTGGAACCAATCTGGATCATGGTCATAAGCACTCACAGGCTCTTAACTGGTAGATTTAAAAGCCTAGAGCAGGTTTTTTTTTCTTTAAGATTTTATTTATTTATTTGACAGAGAGAGACACAGCGAGAGAGGAAACACAAGCAGGGGGAGTGGGAGAGGGAGAAGCAGGCTTCCCGCTGAGCAGGGAGCCCAATGCGGGGGCTCGATCCCAGGACCCTGGGATCATGAACTGAGCCGAAGGCAGACACTTAACAACTGAGCCACCCAGGCACCCTGCCTAGAGAGGTCTTGCTGTCATTTTCAAGTCTGCCTCACTGTTGCTCTTTCCTTCAGTCAGCCCCTTACTCATGCCTGCCATACTTCATCCGATGATGCCAGGCTGCCATGCTTGAGAGATTGATACACCTGGCTTTCTGTCTCATTCTCCTCTGAGCATTCCTGTTCCCGCTGTCTTCCTGTCCATCTCTCACCTCAGCATCTTTGATCGGAACTGTAATCCTGATCAAATTGGAGCCAGTCTTTCTCTGCAGTCCCAGGGAGGTCTAGCTGGAACGGTTGCTGATTTGCTGTAGCCAATTCTAGTGATCCCAAGGTACCCTCAGGGGTTTCAGCAAGTTTCTCTGCATCTCTCCCAGGCCCAGGTAGAATTTGGTACCTGGAAATGTAGAGTGCTAGAGGGATGTGGGATTTCATGATTGCACTTGGACCATGGACTACCACAATAAGTTATTCTGTTCTGTGCAAGAATGTGAAAGGGCCAGGTTCTTTTCCACTTTGATCATCTCGGCACCTGACATTTCTCTCTTATGATTCAGGGATTGTTGTCCAGTGAGAATCTCTTTAAATAACTCAGACAGTCTGTCTGGGGTCTGCTCTCATTCCTGTCTTCCCCAGTCCTAGACATGGAGTGGGGATCAGCATGGGGTCTTGCCTGTTTTCTAGCAGCTGGCTTTAACAGAGGGTCCAGACTACTCGACACCCCCCCCCCCCCCAAAGATTGACACTCACTGCACCCTTACGGGGTGGTTATAAGCTTACACCTTGCTTGATTCTCCAAATGGGATCACCTCTTAAGCCCACTACAGGTTGAACTTGGAGAAATGAACTGCTTCTGTGCCCTTCCCACTCCTTTCAACTTGGTCTTAGACAGCTGTTGAGGTGGAAAAAAAATGATTTTCATACTGCCATCCTTGAGATTTGACAAAAGTTCTACAAGACACCAATTATTCAATATACAGAGCTTGCATAATTTTTTCTCAATATATATAGAAGGCAGTAAATTCTATAAGCCATTAAAAACTACCTTACTTTGCTTGTATCAAAAAAGTAAAAATCTTTACAAATTAACTTTTTTCCTTCATTTGAAATGGCAGCAGTTCTAATGAGTCCCTTAGTGGGGGGGGGGGTATTAAAATTGAAAATACCTACTTTGTTGAATAGAAGAAAATCTGTAAGAAAATTTACATTGCTTTTCAACCACGAATGTTAATCTCCAGGCTTATTTGAGAAGTGGCAACATGGAGCAGCTGTCTTAGCTTTCATCTGGACTCTAGCTCTAGGGCTGCATCACTTGTATCATAAAGATTAGGGTTGCTTATTACTGCTGGAGACTCTTGTCTTTCCCCACCTTACTTTCCAGGATTATGGGGAAGACTGGTACTGCTTTACTGAAATTCCAGTGAGGCGATATCTTACAAAAACGATTATGCCAGATATAAGACACCATTAAAATACCGATTAGTGAAAGAGCAGAGTTACAGGCTTTTTAAAAAACACTGCAATTCAGAGTCCTCCCTAAGTGCTGAACTCTCTCTTACTTTCTTCTTCTTCTTTTTCCCCAAAGTTGAAGGGAGTAGCAAGACTGGGACTTCAGCTGTAAACCATCATCACCCAGTAAGTCAATAAGATACAGCTGTTCTACAAGGCCGCCAAAAACATAAGGGAAAAAGACAGCCACATCTTTTCCTCTTTTTGATTGGTTTATAATTACTCCAGATTCATGAGTACATTGTATAAACTTGCTTTTCAAAGCCCCATTAATCTTTGCTATTGGTTCATCTCCTGGTTCCAAACATGACCTCACCCCCTAGGTTCTGCCCAGTTGTTAGCAACTCTAAAGCATATTCTTTTCTCAATGCAAGAGAATTGGGATGGAAGATCTCCAAGTTGGTGCTTGTTTAGGAGCTTTCCAGAATGAATCATTAGAATGCAAGGATTTGGTGTGGCCAACTAATTATCTGAAGATAAACTAGGGTCAAAACTTAGGCCTTTGCATAGAATTAGATCCCGTGCTCTGGCACATGGGCTTGTCATTTGGGAATGATCAAAGTTATGTAGACTTGTTCTCTCTTCTCAGATACCTTTCTTTCTTGTTATTCCAAAGGCAATCTGGGGAGTAAGAGTCAAAGCCATTAGCTGAAGACTGAATATAGGGCCACATTTTCTCTCAGTGTCTGATGTCTTATCTTTACTCTCCAAAGGTCTACCTGGCTTTTCTGTTTCTCTCCTTTCAAGTGACAAGGAAATTGAGCTGGTTAGTCCAGAGCTTAAGTGATTTGTCCACGTGGTCACACAAGTCACTTCCAGGCCATGAACTGTAAGCTGTATCTCAATTACAGGTCTCTAGAAATTGAGTATCTACTTTTTTCCCTAGGAGATAAGGGTGTTACCTTTAGTTTTATGATAACTTTTTTCATTTCTTAACAGATGCTACAGTCGAGCCCTTGGTGAGTTCAAACTGTTTTCTCTCGTTAGATTGGCAGTAGTACATTGTGTTCAATAACTTTCATGTCTGAATGCCCCTGAACAGAAACATCAACACTGGAACCATTTCCTAGTTTTAAAAGGTTAACTTGTCTGATGGAACTTAAATTGGCTGAATTAAAAAGTTTATGGAGAATAGTCTGAAAGAACAAAACTAGAGCATTTCTTCTGAATTTTATGATAATTAAGGAAGAGAGGAAAGAAATAAATATAGAATTTATCTGGAAGTGAGTTTAGCTGAGGGAGAGAGAAACCAGCAATAGGAGGAAAAGTGCCTGAGGAACTGGTGAGAGCTGGTTTAGCCCTGTGTTTTGAGTTTCCATGCTTTATTTGTATATGGTTGTACCTTTTCAGATATGCCAGAGGGAAATACAACATAAGCAAAAGAAATCCCTCTCACCCACAGGAGAACAAAGGATCAGGGACAAATACCTCCCTCTTCTTCACCCCCTGAAACAGGTGGACTGTATGAAGAGGGTGCTAGATACTCTCATTTGAATAATCACTAATGCTTCTCTAGGTCTTTACATGTCTCATATAATTCTCAATGTCTTTACATTAAAGCATGCTATATGCTTTACATGTCTCATATAATTCTCTCTGCAACCCTGAGGAAAATAGACTTATATTCCCATTCTGAAGACATCAAAGCTAGGGAAGTTAAATTGCCTATGATCCCATGGCTAGGCTTATTCTGCCTGACTCCAGACTCTATTCTCATAAGCATGTCCATCGCTGTCTACATTCTTGGCAAAGGACGCCAGTTCTGTACTCCTTTAGAAGCCAGTGCCTGTCCAGGGACTGTGAAGACATGTAGCTCTGGATGAGCAGAGAAATGTGGGCATCTTCCCTGTAATACATCATTCACCAGGCCAGTCCTCTTTACTAAGGCATAGGAAACACATTTTCCTTCAAATCTGTAGAGGTTTAAGAAAAGTTATCAACAGCAGTAAGACTGTAGAAGAGAATGTTTTAGTATATTAGCAACAGTCGGTTAATCAACAAATATCTCCCAATCACACCAAATCCTTAAATTTGCACTAGGTGCATGGGTTTGGGGTAGTGTTTCAGTAGCACATGTAGGCCCTTGATAAAGAGCTTATAACCTCCACAAAGTGACATGAAACTCTCAAGGGTCAGGAGGCATGTATTTCAGTGCTAAGTGCTATGATTGTAAGTGTTAGGGATGTTTGGAGAAGGGGACGGTTTGTGTGGGTCTTCAATGTGCTATTTGAAGAATGTACAACTGATGTGTCTTAGAAAATTGCAAGAATTTAGAAAGCAGAAGGAAATGAGGCACTGAAGAGAAAAGCCATTGTTATTATTTATTGCATGCTGATTGCATCCTCAGTGGTGAACAAGGTATATAAAAAGGGGACTTCTGGAAACATCGGGCAAGCTCTTACTACATATAAAGATGTGTGCTGAATCAGTTTATTGTCCTCTGTATCAATATCGGGATGATGGATGGGGAACATCAAATTCAGTTTTATGTGTTGTTTACAAAATTTTTGAGTTTAAATTCTTAGATAGTAATGTCTAATGTGTAATTACTCATTGTGTAATTCAAAGCTGATTTTACTACCTGATACTTCTGACACAAAATGTGGGTTTTTTTCCCCCACACTAACCAATTCTTCACTCTTTAAACAACATCTGGCTGTCCTACAATTCAGTTCAATTCTGACACTAACTATTCAGAGTTAGCACAGAGCCCTTAGGTTTAGGGCTCAGCCCAACAAGACTGTTCCCACCTCAGATGCCAACGGCAAGTTCAGGACCTCCTGTACTTTTGTCTGACTGGCTATCTTCAGGTTCTTATTACCACCCTCCTCAGTTTTGGTAATTTGCTATAATGGCTTATAGCACTCAGGAAACTACTTTATTTACTATTACCAGTTTATTATAAAGGAGACAAATGAATACCAGATGAAGGGGTAAATAGGGCGAGGTCTGGAAGGATCCTGAGCACCAGAGCTTCTATCCCTATAAAGTTAGCCTATACCACCCTTCTGGCACATGGAAGTGTTCACCAACCCAGAAGCTCCCTAAATCCTGTCATTTAGGGGTTTTTATGGAGGTTCCACTATGTAGGCATGAGGATTAAATCATTGGCCATTGGTGACTGAACTCAATCTCTAATCCCTCTTCCCTCTCCAGAGGTATAGGGGTGGGGCTGAAAGTTCCAAGCTTCTGATCAAGACTTGGCCTTTTTGGCAACCAGGCCCCATCCTCAGCCAAGAGTCACCTCATCAGTATACCACAAGTGCTCATATAACTCAGGAAATTCCAAGGGTAAGTGTTCTGTGTCAGGAACTGGGGACAGAGACCAAATATTATAACAAGAAGATGCTTCTGTCACCCCCATCATTCAGAATATTTCAAGGGTGTTAAAAGCTCTGTGTCAGGAACCAGGGAAAAAGACCAAGCATGAATTTCTTTTTATATAACAATATCACAATCATCAAGACATATAATTAAGTTTTCTTGAACATTATACAATTATAGATTACAATTAGATCTGAGGAAAGATCACACAGGAGTCTCTGCTTGTTCACAGGGTCAAGACGGTCTGTGGCAACTCTCCCACTGATCAAGATGGCAGGTAACGGTCCTGGAATTTCTTGTGAAGCTCTATTCAGACAGATGAACTCTTTTCTCATCAGTATGCACCTATTGCATTTCATGCATGCTTATCCCATGAAGTGCACAATCCAAGAGACAAGGTAAAATCTTTAGTGCCTTTAAGACCTGGTCTTAGAAGTCACACGGCATCTTTTCCATGGTATTCTCTTGGTCAAGGCAGTTAAAGGTCTACACAGATTCATGAGAAAGAAAAATGCACCCCGCCTCTTGATGGAGGATGTTAATATCACATTTTAAAAAGAGCATGTAGGACAGAATATATGCGGATGCGGCCATATTTAGAAACTGCAATCTGGGGCAGTAAGGAGGCATGTAACCACACGGTGTTCACAAACATTAACTCTTTTTATTTTAATACATAAATGTTTTCTTAAAGAATGAATCAATGTATCTTCCTTTGGCTAGATACATTGACATGATACAAATGACATCCTTGTCATTTGCCAGTTTGAAATGACCTTGTCTACACTTGCCTGCTATCTGCCTGGATCCATTGAAATTGAAGAGTTTTTAAATTTTACTTTTTATTTTGAAATTATTTCCAACTGAACAGAAATTTTAAGAGTGGTACTAAGAACTAACTCTTTAAACCCATCTGATTTACCTGTTTTAACATATTACCTCATTTTCTTTTACTCCACTTCTTCTGTCTCTCTCTTTCTACCATTTTAGAATTAGTTTCAGACATCATACCCTCATCTCCCTCATAGACCGACAGTACCATCATCAAATTCAGGAAATTCAACATTGATACAGTGCTATTATTTAATATACAGATAATATGAAAATTTCAACAATTTTCCTAATAACGTTCTTATAGCAGTTGTTTTCTCTCTGAACCAAGATCCAACCCCGCATCACAAATTGCATTTAGTTGTCATGTCTGTTTAGTCTCCTTTAATTTGAAGCAATTCCTCAGCTTTGTCTCTCATGACATTGGCATTTTTGAAGTATGCTGGCTAGATAGATGTTTTATAGAAACCTCAGTTTGGGTTTGCCTTTTTTTTTTTTTTTCATGATTAAGTTAGATTATGCATTTTTGGAAAGCATATCATAAAAGTGGTATGTGTTGGGGTGCCTGGGTGGCTCAGTTGGTTAAGCATCTGACTCTTGGTTTTGGCTCAGGTCATGATCTCAGGGTTGTGGGATCGAGCCCTGTGTTTGGCACTGCGCTCAGTGGGGAGTCTGCTTCAAAGATTCTCTCCTTCTGCCCCTCCCCACATTTATCTCTTTCTCTCATTAAAATAAATAAATCTTAAAAAAAAAAGTGGTGTGTGTTTTTACCAGTTTATCACCTCAGGAAGCACATGGTATCAGTTTATCTTATTGTTGATTTCATTAACTTTGATCATTTGTATAAAGTGGTGACTGCCAGGTATATCCACTATAGAACTTCTAGAACTTGTTATCTGTGAAGAGGTATTTGAGACTAATATCCTCCTATCCTCAAACCTTCACCTAATAGGTTTAGCATCCACTGATGAATCTTACCTGAATCAGTTATTATTATGATGGTTTAAAAAAATAAAGACGATTTTCTAACTTTTCTTATTTACTCTACGTTTATTTTCTCCTCAGTTTTACTGAGGTATAATTGACAAATAAAATTGTATATATTTAAAGTATACAGTATGATGGTTTGATATATGTATACATTGTGTAATGATTACCACAATCAAGTTAATTAACACATTTATCATCTCACATAGTTACCTTTTTTTGTGTATGTGGTAAGAATGCTTAAGATTTACTTAGCAAATTTCAAGTATACTATACAGCTGTAGTCACCATGCTTTATATTAGATCCCCGAGCTTATTCATTTTAAATTGAAGGCTTATACCCTTTGACCTTATCTTCCCTACTCCTAGCCCTGGTGGCTACTGGGTGACTAGCATTCTATGAGTTCAACATTCTTTTTTTAGATTCATGTAAGTGTGATCCATAGTATTTGTCTTTCTGTGTCTGGCCTATTTCATTTATCATAATGTCCTCCAGGTTCATCCATGTTGTCACAAGTGGTAGGATTTTCTTTTTCCTTTTGGCCAAATAATATTCCACTGTGTGTGTGTGTGTGTGTGTGTGTGTGTGTGTGTGTGTGTGTTGCATCTTTATCCATTCATCTGTTGATGGACATCTAGGTTGTTTCTGAATCCTAGCTATTGTGAATAATGCTTCAATGAACAATGAACATATCTGAGATTCTGGTTCCTGAAATAAGATACTCATTTCATTTCCTTTGAATATATACCTAGAAGTGGAATTGCTGGATCATATCATCATAGCTCTATTTTTAATTTTTTGAGAAACCTCCATATTGTTTTCCATGGTGGCTGCACCGGTTTACATTCCATGAACAGTGCACCAATGGTATGGAAAAGGGTTTACTTTTCTATACATCCTTGCCAATACTTCTTGTCTCTTGCCTCTTCGATAATAGACATTCTAACAGGTATAAAGTGGTAGCTCATTGTGGTTTTGATTTGCATCTCCCTGATGATTAGCAATGTTGAACATCTTTTCATGTATTCATTTGCCATTTGTATGTCTTCTTTGGAAAAAATATATTCAGGTCTTTTCCCATTTTTAATTGGATGATGATGATGATTTTTTGCTATTGCGTTGTATGAGTTTTATATATATATATATATGATATTAAACCCTTATGAGATATATGGTATGAAAATATTTTCTCTCATTCTGTGGATTGCCTTTTCATTTCGTTACTTCCTTCTAGTTTTATCACTCTATTATATTCTGCGTTCTATTGTAAGAAAAATTTTCCCTTTCCTTATTTATTTGAATTAATGGATTCTTATTTTTGTTAAGTGAGTTGTAATCCAGTGCTATCAGTTAATTCATTTTGAAACTCAAATTAACCCAGATTTGTCCAATGAGTGCCCTAAAAGTCCTTCTGACATATCTCCTATGTTAATCTGTTCTGGCTACCATAACAAAATACCACGACTGGGTGGCTTAAACAACAGAAATTTATTTCTAGCCATTCTGGAGGCTGGGAAATCCAAGAGCAAGTGCTGGCCAATTTGGTTCCTGGTGAGAGCTTTCTTCTTGGCTTGCAGGTAGCCACCTTCTCTCTGTTTCCTCATGTGGTGGGGAGAGAGAGTTCTGGTGTCTCTTCCCCTTCTTATAGGGGCACCAGCCCTATTGGAATGGGGCCCACTTTTATGACCTCATTTAACCTTTATCACTTCCTCACAGGCCCTATCTCCAAATACAGTCACATCAGGGCTTAGTACTTCAACATATGAATTTTTAAGGAGACACAGACATTCAGTCCATGATATAGTTTATCATTTTCTTGAGCACTTCCTTACTTTTTATTATGACCAAGTATTCCAAACCTTTTTTGTATTTCTTTGTCCCAGCCTTCCTTTTTCCAAAGAATTCTGGTTCTTTCTAGTGAGGAGTGGTATTTAGAAACAAGATTTGCAAGGCAGTACTGGTGCAGGTCATCTAATGTTGAGGCTATTCAGGCAAAAACTAGTTAAGTAGAGAATTCATGAACCAATTAGAAAACCTTTCTGAGGTGCCTGGGTGTTGCAGTAGGTTAAGCATCCGACAACTGGTTTTGGCTTAGGTCATGATCTCAGGGTTGTGAGATCGAGGCCTGCTTTGGGCTCCATGCTCAGCATTGAATCTGCTTGAGTTTCTCTCTCCCTCTCCCATTCCCCCCTCCCTCTCTCTTTCAAATAAATGAATAAACCTTTTCCAACCCCCCCCAAACCTTTCTTACATTAGAAAGTGTAAAGGGCATTTCTTGATTCTTGTTTAAAATATTCATATATGATATTATTTTTGCAACCAATCAAGTGCAAGTCAATAGAGTAAGAGTCATTCTCCTGGGCTTAATGGAAGTGCGGATCTATTGAACACTGAGTCAGGGGGTTAGAGAAATTGTGAGATTGTAAGAGGTCAAGACCCCAGAATAAGATAAAGGACTGTGGAGCACCCACTTTTCAGACAACTGATCAAAATCAGGAGACAAATAGCCTCATTTTGAAGTCACTGGAGTGATTGTACCATCTGTACTTAACTAATCACAAAACTCAGTTGATATTCCAAGGGTAATAGGGTCTTAGAGGCCATTTGTGGTTTTTGGCTCAAGCTCCATTTCAAGGATTCCTCCAGGTAGGATCAGATTTCCCCACCTTGCAGTGGATTTGGATAGTCTCTGTCTATCCTAGATCTTTATATTACTTAGCATCTCTGATTATTTAGGATGAGAGACAGAGTGGAGACAGAAGGAGACCTGGCCCTAGTACTTACTAGTTATACATGTTTTGGTGACTAATTGACCTACTGTGTATACCTGAGTCCCTTCTCCTTTCTGGGCCTCAGTTTTCTTATTTGTAGGATGAGAGGCTGAGGCTAAATTATCTCTAAGTTCCCTTCTAGCTTTCAAGTTCTATGAAACTTTCTGTGCCTAAAATCTTTAGAGTGCAAATTAAGCTTGCAGATCAAGATAAATTACTAGAGGGGCTGGGTGCATTACAGAATCAAAGTCTTCGGAGCCCCAGCAAGGCTGCTTTTTGGAGAGTGCTTTCTTTTTACAGCTGTGAAGAGAGGAATCAGCACACTAGCTATAACTTCATATGACTAATGGTAACCATGGAGACCACTAAATATTCCTTCTAGACCTTGCATCTGCACAGCTCACTGAAGCAGAGGAAATAAACGTTGCTGCTTTGAAAAATGATAAAAATAATCTGAAGCAGCGACAGGCTGGGAAGGAAAGGAGAGATCTTATATCTGAAGGTCAAGCCATTTCATCTCATTATCTCTCGGGGCTTTGTTTAATCTCAGGAGACATTTGATGCCAACTGAATAGATAGGTCACAGGCCTGAGGGATTTTAACATTAGACTTCTGAAGTATTTGACTAATTTTTATTTTTATTTTTTAAATTTTTTTTAGAAGATTTTATTTGACAGAGAGAGACACAGCGAGAGAGGGAACAAAGCAAGGGGAGTGGGAGTCGCAGGCTTCCTGCTGAGCAGGGAGCCTGATGCGGGGCTCCATTCCAGGACCCCGGGATCATGACCTGAGCCAAAGGCAGATGCCTAACGACTGAGTCACCCAGGCGCCCCCTTGACTAGTTTTTAAAGAAGCTTCTGGAGTTCTGACAATATTTGCTATGTCGGTGTGATGACCCATATGTTGAAGTACTGAAAGTGAACATCAGAACACCTAAAAAGGATCCCACAGGCTCCCCGTAGTTCTTGATGTCAGATCACATTACTGGTTTAAGGCCAGAGTGGCGAGAAGATTGGCCAAGGTCAGGTCATACTCAGAGAGCAGGAATATGCACAAGGGAACTGGGCCACAGAAAGCCTGCAAATTAGACAAAGAGAATGGATAATAGGCAGCCGATGCCTTGGGTAAAACATGGGGCAATCGCCAGGAATACCCAAACTAGTGGTTCAGGCTAGGAGGGACACACAGGAAATGTAAATAGGTGGAGGTATCTGTGAGGGATTGGAGAGCGTATGCCCTGTCTAAAGAGGGCAACCTGTTGTTTCCATGGGAGATCATAGATCCAGAGCTCTCATTTTTCAAGAGAATCGAGAAATCTGAATTTCTTTTAGAACATGAAAGTTCTTAATTACTTAATTTTGACATGGCATGAGCTATCATTTTGCATCCTCTGAAATTATAGTATCTTTTGAAAATGAAAATAGGAAATGCCAGAGAAATGGGATTCTGTGTAATGATATGTAAAATGGCCATGAGGCCGCGAATGCTCAAGCAAGTTGACCTGGGTCTGTAATGTCAGGGAGGTACAACTGTGTGTGATGGTCTTGGAAGAAGTTTACATTTAAGTGATTACACTGTGCTCGGTTTGGAGAAAGAATGTATTACCATGGCGGGCTTAAAAGGGGTCCAGAATGATACACACTGCAGTCTGTCTCCAGCAGCAGAGGCTATGAGCACATTTCCAATTAGCTAGTCAGTCTTCCTAAAGCCATTTCCCACAGCCCCCCTCTCTCAATCACTGAATTGCAATAGACGCCAGCACTAAGAACCCAGCATTGAGCCAGTCTGATGCTTTAGGCTAGTCTGGGGTCTGCAGATAAGTCATAAACACCTGAGTAGAGTGGGGAGTGAGGGGAAGAAAGCAAGTGGGTGGTCTCTGACAGAGGAGAGAAGCCCACATGTACAGAATTGACCATACGTGTCTACTGTATTACCCCACCAGGGACTAGTCTGGGTATCGACTGTTAAAACTTAGTGCCTGGGCTTCAGTAGGGAGCAGTGGGTCATTTCACCCTTCTGAAAAGCATAATTACTTTCCAGCTTATGGAATTATTTTAAGAAAATCTGAAAACTGGGGGAAAAGGAAGAATAACTTATATTCATCAGGTGAAATAGAGATAAAGAAACATTTCACAGAGAAAGAGAGAGCAGCCAGTAAAAGGTTCTCTTGTGGGAAATTATTCTAATGCATGGTAGCCTTCAAGTATGCTACCAAACAAGTTTTTACAGGGGTTATGGAACAAAAAGTCTCACAGATTGAATTAATACACAGATCAAATCATGTAGCATGGTATAGGTGGGAGGAAGGGCCGCACTACCTGAATTCTGTGTTACATAGAATGGGTATGTCCTGACTCTCTGTCATGCCAATCTTCCCTCCTGATGATGTGGATATGTAGAGCAGGATTGAGGGGAAGCAAGGGGATTCAGCAGGTGGAAGATGCTCAGAACCGGTGTGTATTTCCTCTTTGGGAGAGATGCAAGCTTAGGTATGCCGAACACAGCTGCTGTCCCTGATGAACCTGATGGATGCTTGTGTCTTCTATGTGTGTTTGCTAGGCAGAGGATATGTGGGGCCAAAATGGGGCCATAATGGGTGTCAGCAATGTGTGGGTGATTCAGTGATGATAGAGCCATCAATCTGGAAGGGACGTGATTTGTGCCTTACTAACACTTAAGGTTTAATTGTGTAGTTTCTGAGCCATTGACACTGGTGGTGGATGAGGGCATCCTGCCCAAGTTTTGGATACCCCAACCCTTTACCAGAAAGAACTATAGTTGGAAGACAGGGAATGACAGAAACATATTCACTGCTGCCTTTGTGTAAAGAGACTGTGATGCTTCACTAAAATATAAAAAAAGTAACCAGGATCAGGGGTGCCTGGTGACTCAGTCAGTTAAGCATCTGACTCTTGATTTTGGCTCAGGTCATGATCTCAGGGTTGTGAGATTGAGCCCCATGTCAGGTTGGGCGTGAAGCCTGCTTGAGATTCTCTCTCTCCCTCTCCCTCTGCCCTTCCCCACCTTTCTTTCTCCCCCACTCTTAAAAAAAAAAAAAAAAAAAGCAACCAGGATCAGAAAGGGTCTAATATGAGTTCCCCCTTAATAACTAAACTAGCATTATTTTCATAGGGGCCTTTAGGCCTGCAAATGTCTTACATTTGCAAACAGGAGAATAAATGTATGGAGTAAGGAAAGTGGAGGACAGAAGCCGAGAGCCCAACCAACATTTAAAGGGCAGAGAAAAGGGACCACGTGCAGGGGGTAGAGCAACAGCAGTCAGAGAGCTTGAAGTCCCAGGACAAGGCGCTGTCACAGAAACCAGGACGCTCCATAAAACCCGCAGAAATAAAGAGGACCGCTCGTGATCTAAAGATGAGAATGTCTAAGTGAGTACACCCATCTGGCAGGGTGAGGGGCGGGGGCCAGAGCTAGGGTAGCTCCTGCCCTCTAGGATGGACGGTAAGGGAGAGAGACTGCCTAATCCCGAGCGCCTCTCACTCACTTGGGGAAGAGTGGCAGTGGGGTGTCAGGAAACCAGAGTGCCATTTTGTTTCCCCTCTTTGAAATCCCATCACTCCAGAGTAGGGTGTCCAGCATCCCACTACCTGCCCCTTTCTTTCATTCTGCACTTCTAAGGGGTTTGCCTATGTGCACATTCTTTTTCAGATGTCTAATTCTGACTCAGAAAATTGCTGGTTTCAACTCTTTTGCCAGATGGCTGAGGAAAGAGCAATTGACTGTTAGTGCTAAATGCCTGTGTCAGAGCCCAAAGCAGCCGATTCCAATTAACATAAAAAGCAGAACAGATCTCCTAACTTGCAAGTGTAAAAGGATGGGATGATGAAACCTTATCTTGCCTGAAAAAGGAAGTCACACTGCCTCCCTTCTCCTCTCAGATGCTGGTCACACTGTTGTGTTGAGAGGGGAATAGATTTATGAATGAGCTGGGACTGTCCATCAGTGCTCTCAGAACAATAACCTCGCTTCCTTTCTGTTTAGGGGGAAGGGAGTGGTCCTCCAAGTCACATGTCAGAAATCTTTTTTGGTTTATTTGTTTGGGTGGATGTAGCACATCATTGTAGTTTTCAACATAATTTCCTGTCTTTTCAAACGAGATTTTGTTCAGAGAAGTAAATGGTGTCAATCTTTAAGTGGATGATATAGATATCTTGATTTTTTACATTTTCTTTTTTAAAATTTATCTTTTTGATAGGCACTACATTTGGAAGGGAAAAAATTAAAATAAAAGATCTACATGAAGATATTTTATTTCCATTTACCCTATTTCTTTCTTCCTTTACTAAGTAATCATTTTAGTTATTCTCCTGCTTCTTCTTCCAGTGTTTCTTTAATATGGATATATAAGCATAAATGTTACATATTTTTATACATGGGTATATATGCATATTCTTATTTCCCCCTTTTCCCCATAAAATATGATATATTATATATTATATTGTGCCTTATTTTTTGTTACTGAGCAATGTGTTTAGAGATCTTTCCATATTAATACACAGAGAACTTCCTCATTCTGATTTTACTTCTACATCATCTTCCACCGTATGGATGTGCCATAGTTCATTCGACCAGCCTTCTATTTTGGGACACTTGGCTTGTTTCCAGTTTTTTGCTATAATGGTTCTCTAGTGGATAGTCTTGTGCACATATCCTGTGATACATGTATAAGAGTAACTGCAATATAGATTTCCAGAAGCAGTATTGTGGTTCAAATGCATCAGATACTCTTCCATGGAAGTTGACCATTTTGCATTCCCTCTACTACAGTATGAGATTGTCTATTCCCTGCAGCTTTAGTAACTGAATGTTGTCAAACTTCTGGAGTTTTTCTTTGTTTGTTTATTTGTTGTATTGTTTTTACTTCTCTGATAGGTAATGAATTAGCAGTTCAGGCTACTTTTAATTTATATTTTTCTTATTCATCTCTCTTCATATAATATTCTTGTTTTGGTTTATTTGCTTGTTTTGTTTTCCTCATATTTCACAGAAGGGTCATGAAATGATGATGCTGGGAAAAAGTCCTTTACAGGTGCTCCACTATTGGGCTGTAAGGACTTCATAAGATCCTGGGCTCCTTCCCATGTTCTTATGTGTTAGTTTTCTTATGCCGTGTTTCCTTATAGTGACTAGTATTAATAACTAGTATTAATAACCAACACTTATTGAGTGCTTACCATACTCCAGACATGATCCTAAACACTCTACATGTTAATTCATTTGCTCTTCCAAAAACTAAACTTTGTGAAAGAGAATAATTATAATCTCTATATTCAGATATGGAAACTGAGGCACAGAAAGGATAGTAACTGATGCAAGGTTACAAAGGCAGTCTGTTCTAGGGTGAATAACTGTCCCATTTTTGGGGGGGGAACAATCTCAGTTTTATCACATTAAGTTCCCATGTCCTTAGGAACCCCTCAGTCCTGGGACAGTTGGTCACCCTCATCTGGCCCCAGAGTCTTTGCTTATCATTGTTAAACTCTTCTTAAGACCAAAAGGGTCTATGTACTTGTAATCAGAGAGATGGGGGAGATGGTACTAATAGCATCATGCATGAGACTTAATTTACAGATTCCTATTTTCATTAAATTAACCTGATGCCAAGGGAGCAGGAAGAAAGAGTGGGGCCATTCCCTCAAGTCAGGCAGCAGCAGAAATGGCCATACAGAGAGGGCAGTTAATGCAACTGCTGTCATGAGAAACCTGTGTGGGGGTCTAGTAAAAAAATGATAATTGTCTTGTCACTGGTAAGTAAAGAATTTTCATGTATTATCTCCATTACTCCTCAGAGTGGCCCTGTGATGTACGTGCTAATAGTGTACCCCTTTTACAGAGAAAAGGTTAAGAAACTTGCCCAAAGCAAAGTTGATTGAAATTTAAGCTGCCTGCAAAGTCCATGATTTTAAGCATTATGTTTTACCTAAGTATAAATATATTGATTTCTTTTTTTTCTGAGCCTTTTTTTGGGGTATTTGATTATTTTTTTTAATTTAAATTCAATTAATTAACATATAATGTATTACTTGTTTCAGAGGTAGAGGTCAGTGACTCATCAGTCTTATATAACACCCAGTGCTCATTACATCCCGTGCTCTCCTTAATGTCCATCACCCAGTTACCCCATCCCTCCCGCCTCCCTCCCCTCCAGCAATCCTCAGTTTATTTTCTAGAGTTAAGAGTCTCTTATGGTTTGTCTCCCTCTCTGATTTCATCTTGTTTTATTTTTCCCTCCCTTCCCCTATGCTTCTTTTTTTAGTTTCTTAAAGTCCACATGTGACCTCGGCTGTAACAACTTTTTGCTAGACACATCTCCAAGGCAAAAATGAACTATTGGGACTTTATCAAGATAAAAAGCTTTTGTACAGCAAAGGAAACAGTCAACAAAGCCTAAATATATTGATTTCTAACTGGACCCTTAGTAGCTATGAGTAGGAAAGACTCTCAGACAAGGACAGTCTGAGTCTTCGGGCTTGCTGCATGTGATGCTGGCTTGTGCTTGTGTAGAGTAGCCTAGTGGCTGAGTGATCAGAAATGCCTACAAGAATTTCTAACAGCTCTGGGAAAAATCTGAGAGAACAGGCCTTGTTTAAATGTGTTGGTGCTGTGAAGAACATTGGGAAAGGTTCTGCTTTCTTTCTGTCATCCGGAGCCAGGTAGTATTGAGCAAGTCTCACTAAAACCCCTGGGTTTAGGCACCTTCAGTACAAAATGGGGATAGCTGCTTCTTATATGCTACAAAAATAATCTCTTGAAGAAGCTTCTATTTCTAAGATTCACTACTATCCATAGAGACCTGATTTCTCAAGCTACATTATCCTTGAGGAAAATCAAGCCCTTGTTATGGAAAAATTTATACCAAGTACATAATATATATAAATTGATATAACTCAAAAATGCATTTGGTTAGAGTCCTCTGATAGCATTTCTAAAATAGCTTCCCAAAGAGGCCTTGACCCAACCCCAAGAACTTGTGAATATGATATCTCTGTTTGTTTTATGACACGGTTGACCTTAAATTAAAGAGTTTGTCCTCGATTATCTGGTAGGCCCATTGTAATCACATGAGCCCTGAAAAGCAGAGAGCTCCCTCTGGCTGGTGGCGGACAAAGCCAAAGTAGGAGAAAGGGTAGAGAGATTTGAGGTACAAGGGGCATTTGACATACCATTATTGGCTTTGAGGATGGAAGGATATTTGTGCCAAGGAATGTGGGCAGCATTAAGGAGCAGAGAGGAGACCCCAGCTGATAGCTAGTAAGGGACCGGGGAATCTTAGTCTTAAAAGTACAAGAAAATGAATCAGCCAATAGCCTGAATGAAGAAATGTCTTCCCTAGAGCCAGCCTAGAACTCAGCCTGACAATACCTTCATTTTACTCTTGTGAGACCCTAAACAGAGAACCCAGTAAAGCCCACTTCAATTTCTAACCTGCAGGACTGTGAGATAAGAAATGGGTGTGGTTTCAAGTTGTTAAATATGTGCTTTTTTTTTTTTTAATTGAGCAACAGATAACCCATCCAAGTCCCCACCCATATTTCCTAGAATCCTCATTTGCTAGCTCACGCCCCTGTGGCCTTTTGTGTGCATCCTAGACTGAGGAAATATTCTCAACATCTTTTTCTTATTTTTTCATTTCAAGCAGGTACAAAACACTGGGAGTCTCTGATTGTATTATCCTTTTAAATGAAACTCCTGGCAGAGTGCTGCCACTTGTTTTTGTCAACATTTCTGCCCCTCACATCACCATTGCTACAGGCCCTATAGCAATCAGGTCCTTGGTACCTCATGTCTCCTACCCTCTGACACCACCTAAGTCAACTTCTTTCTGGCTCCTTCTTAATTAAGTCAATGGAAACTTTCTCTCCAAGCTTAAGGCACCTTTTTCTCTGCTCTGATGGCCCCGTCTATTTGTCCTGATTTTTCCCCATGAACATATGTAAATCAGAACCCAGCATGACTTAGGCCTACTTAGGGGATATCCCACTTATGTGCCTTCTTAACACTGGACCATGTCATATTGCATTGTCTTTGATTTTTTAAATTTATTTTTTGTTTTATTTTGTCTCTTTATTTCTTGTCTCTCCTGTTGGATTATAAAGCCATTAAGGGGAACAGTTTGTCTTGGTCATTGTTGAAATTTTAGTGAGCATGTCAGAGCCTGGTGTATACTGAGTACTCAACCAACACCTGAATGAAAATGAGATATTAACCCATTCCCAGCAAGGTAGTAAGGTAAGTTTCCACAGACGGATAGACATTTTTTTTTCAGATGTGGATGATATCAGAGACATTTAACCACTTTTCTAAAAAAAAAAATTCATAATCAGAGACATTACCAATAAGGAAAACCATTGGTAATCAATATATAAGAGCAAATATAAGCTCTAACTGCCTCTCTAGTAAGCCCAGTATTTATGGTATTTTAGTCAATTAATATCTTTTTCCAAGTTCCATGGTTTCAGGAAGTACAATAACAGCACCCATTACATAAAAAACAAACATGCAGTGCTTGTGCTCTGTAACTTTTTGGGAGCAGCCATTCTTAAAATTTTCATTGTCTTCAATGAAATCAATTCGGATGTCCTGTTTTCTGCTTCCCCAAAACTAAAAATTTTTTATTCCATTTTTAAGTTTTAAAAAAGTTTTAAAAGTATCTATTATATGAGAGGAGAATATAAGATTTATGAAAAACCCAGATCCTTTTTGTAGGCTGAGTGTTGACAGAAAGACATTATGGGGACAGAGTGAAGCAGGAGAGGTGGAGTCCTAAGTGATGTGAAACTAAGGTTGGAACTGGAGTCACTGTTGTCAGGAGTCAAATTTATACAGATGCTAGAATTTACAGAATAAAGTGAAAATGGGAAAAGAAGTACCAAGGTCAATAGTTAAAAATAGGGCAGGACTGAGGCTGTCAATGGCAAATTGATGTTTGGTATTATTATGAGGGGTGAGTATTCTTTCTGTCTGGACATAAAGCATATTAGTCCTGTCCTTAAGAAGTTCAAGTCCTAAACATGTATTAGCTGGTACTAAGGTACTGTGTGTGTGTGTGTGTGTGTGTGTGTGTGTGTGTGTGTGTGTGTAATTGTGTCTGGGGACAGTGAAAGACTCACAATTCATGAAAAGATGTCCATACAAGATGGTGCCAAGTGGGAAATTGTTTTTGAATGAGAGAACAAATTTTTTATGGATACATGTTGATTTCTTCTTTTTATAATGAGTTTTACTGCTTTTATCTAAACAAGTTATTCTTTACAAACTTGGGGGCTAGGAGAAGAAATCTTTTTGATATGAAGCATTATTTTAGCTGTGAAAAGGACAAAAAGTCTTTGGTTAAATTATCAATGTAACCCTTGGGCCCAATTCATGAAAATATGTACACCAGCAACTTAGCTGTTAAGCTGTCTCCCATGCCTGCTCAGTCAATGTTTCAGAGTATGCAATTACCCCAGTGGCACTATTCCACAGTGCTTTCAGAGCTGATGTTGGAAATTCTTAAGAGGATCTCTGTAAATAATAAAGTCACCATCCCATAGGTTTCAGCACGATGCGTGTTACATCTCGTTGGAAAATTTACTGACATTACTCAACTTTCTTCTATCCCTTTGGGTTTCTTCCGACACTAACTCTGGTCCATTTTCTCTTAAATATAAGTGGAAGAAACTGAGTTTAGTTTTAACTGCTAAAATTGGTGCTTTGGTGGGTAAGCTTCACCAATATTATTGATCAGATGAAATTGTTTTGTAGACCTCAAAGGAATTTAAGTTCCATTAGAAGTCTCTCACTTAAGAGTTTTAGCTAGAATTTGAAATCTCTTAGGACCTAGGAATAAGCAGAGAGAACAGAATACTTGTCTTTTTCACTGTGGGTGCAGGACTCATCTTTTCATTTGGGCGAAAAGTTGTCCTTCAGTCTTTCAAATTCATACTATTATGTTTTGATTACATTAAGAGCTTCATTGCCATTAATTACTGATGGAAGTGATGATGGTGCTACAATCAGGTGGCCTTAACAGGTTTTAAGCTTTGTTCCTCATTCCTAGGTAACCCAGCATGACTTTTTCCTGGCGTGTTTCATGTTATCAAGGTCTTGGATCATTAAGAAGAAAAATGTGAATGGAAAAAAAATCTCACCAGAAATTGCAAGGCATCTTAATTCATAAAGTAACTATTTATGTGATCGTTGGGCACCATACTTTATCTGATCAGACACTTTCATTAGAAACAAATCTGTCGGAAACAGTATTTGCATGGTTGGTAACTGAAAGAATTGGTAGGCAGTCTTTTTTCTTTTTTCTTTAAATTTTTTTATTGTTATGTTAATCACCACACATTATATCATTAGTTTTTGATGTAGTGTTCCATGATTCATTGTGCATAACACCCAGTGCTCCACGCAGAACGTGCCCTCTTTAATACCCATCACCAGGCTAACCCATCCCCCCACCCCCCGTGGTAGGCAATCTTAATACCATGATTTTGGGTTACTATCTACTGTAACATGTAAAATATAAGCACTTCAATGTCTGATTTCCTTTTTTAAAAAAGATTATTTATTTATTTATTTGACAGAGAGCACACGCAGGCAGAGTAGCAGGTAGAGGGAGAAGCAGGCTACCTGCTGAGCAAGGAACCCAATGTGGGGCTCAATCCCAGGACCCTGGGATCATGACCTGAGCCAAAGGCAGTTGCTTAACCAACTGAGCCACCCAGGTGCCGCTCAATGTCTGATTTCCTAAAAGGGTGAAGACATAGGGAGTATCATTCATTTCCTCTTTATTTAGTCAATAAATACTTATTGAGTAGCCATCATGTGCCTAATACTGTGTTAGGTGCTGGAAATACATCAGTAAAGAAAGTAGACAAACTCCCATGGCACTTATATTTTAATTAGGAAAACAGACAGTAATGAAATAAAGCAAGAGTACTGTTGAGATAAAAGAAGAGAATACTGGGGATGAGGTGGTCTAGTCACTAAAAAAATGTGAATTCCTAAGAAGGTCAGTCGATAATATGTCTATAATAACCATAATAAAACATGGCACGGTAGTATATTATATAGTTACTGACCATCTGGGTTCTTGATATTTACCGCAACGACTTTCTTTTTCCATAGCTTTTGATTTCCATTTTTTTCTTTAGGTTTTCTGTTTTATAGAGCATCAACTTGAGGGAGCAAGAAGACAGAATTGCAAAGCTTTTTATCTTACAGTTTTCTTAGACATGAATTCCTTTCTCTTTGTAGATGATAAAATTGAGGCTCCGAGAAGTTACATGACTTGCTCTGGGTGTCACAGCGAATTACAGCTAAGTTCAAGTAGCTCATGCTCATCCCTATGGATTTCCAGTGAGTGGTGCATCTCTAGGTTTTTAATTTATAAAACCCCAAATTTGGACTTTTGTCGTCTCACGTGTGATCAACCCTGAAATATCCCAAGTTCTTCAGGCTCCAGAGAGTATCTTTTATTTGATACCTGATAACAACTTATAAGCCCCCTTTCCATCCCCAAATCAGGAAGGAGTCTAGCCTTTAAAGTGCTCTCACATGCTTCTTTTCTGTCTGGCTTTGTCAGTAGACTCTAGCTGTTTCACAACTGCTTCTCCAGACCGCTGGGAGTCTCTTCACTTTGCTTAAGTTTCATTGTGGACACAGTTCATTTTCCAAGCACTTCTAAGACCAGGCTATGTAGTTTACAAAACTTTACCAACAATGGGGGATAATAGAAGAGAATTACTCATCAGAAAGGGAGCTACACAGGATGTTAGCTAGCCCTGGAGTTCATTGGTCAAGACCTCTAGAAGAGGTACCTTATTATCATCTCAATCTTCCAACCTTCCCCTAAGCCCAGTCCTAGCACCATATTGCAAGGACCAGTTTAACACACCATGGCTTTTGACCATGCTCCTCCTATCTGGAGCCCTGGCCATTAGGTCTTCATTGGCTCTAGAAAGTCAAGAAAATCCTTTCTTCTCCAGGAGAGGCACTTCAGTCCATGGTGATAACCTTTGGCAAAATCATACAGAGCAGTTTATTATTTACAGTCTCATATTTTCCATTCCAGATTTGAATTTAGGCTTCATTTTCATTTACATAATCAAAATTCTCTAAGGAAGAAATTTTTCTAAGACAAAAGAATACACCCCTACCCACTTTGAATGAAAACACAAACCAAACCAAACCAAAACAAAAAGCTGTTGGCAGCTCTGAAATAACCGTCTTGCATACCTAACAATTAGCTACCAAAATTTCCATTTTATTGGGTCAAGTCTCTGCACATCTTCTTGCATAAATTTTCCTACTTCTTCTCTGCTAGTTGCCTTCCATTACCATCTTCAAACTTGTTTCAAAACCTAACCATTCCTGGAAGCCTAGTTAGCCTCATGACCCTTTAATCAACACTTTGTCCTTAGCACTTATATATTTAGTTTGTATGATGCCATTTTGTTGTATTTTGTCATTTGTACACGTGTGTTCTCCCAATTAAAACACAAACACTTTAAAGGCCGTTACTTTGTTTTAAGATCCACTAACTCCCTGTTTGACAACAATGCTGATGCCTATTTAGTACTCAACAAATAGGACCTATTTCTTGTCAGCTGAAATCTATTGTTTAACCCCCAAACATTGCCAGAGGCCTTAGATGTATTGCATTGCTATTCCTATTTTGATAGATTTCATTTCACCTTCCTACTGAATTTGTCCCAAGCTCAGTAGCCACTGCTTGTCATATGGATTTGGGCATGACATTCAAGTGAACTGGTCATTCAAGAGCAGTGTTTAATCTCCTATGACATGAGAAAATGTAACTTTAAATCTGGGCTATGATTTTTCTGTTGAATAACTTCATGGGAAGATAGAATGCTGAGATGCCAGACACGAAACATGAGCCAGGGAGCTACACAGGCACTGCTTGATCCAGGAGGACTGTAGAGTCTTCTGTGGGAGGGCAGGGGGAGGCTGGTGATCTGAAGTGGGCATTTAGTGGGAACTGTCAGCAGAGCCTGAAAAACCAGTGGAGGAGAGTGTAGGGGCAAAGGGATCACACCTACCAATGGGTCTTCTTGAGAGCAGGAAAATGAGCTAAGGGATAGAATTTGAGAAGCCCTGGCCACAACATCTGCAGGCCTAAGCGTGGCCTGAAAACACAGCTTGCGAGGTGGGAGCTGGGGAGATGGGATCAAAGAGCGGGGACTCAGTTTTGCAGGTCCACACTGAGATGGAGAAATAGCTGAACGCGGTGTCTGTTATTTATAAAAGAAAACGGTAACGTATCTGACGAACGTCGTCGTTACCCACCGCTGTGTCCAGCTTATCCCATCCTTCTTTTAATACTTAATACCACGTGAAAAGTTCAGGGAACTTTGATTTTCCACTGTTTGAATTCATAAATATGCTCCAAAAATACTATTTTATATATCCAAAGGTTTTGTTCATTTGTTTATTCAGATCATATTTTTTCTTATGAAGAGGAAAGTTATCTCTGATTAGGAGGAAACCACAGGAATCCATGGTAGAAATTTAGAATGTACACATCTATAATGATCTTAATATTAAGCAAAACTACTCTGGGTGTCAAAAAATGCACACATCTATACTTATTTGATGAAATTGATACATAGCTAAAAGAATACAGGGAGGGTTCATCTAGGGAGGATTCAAATAGGTTAGATTTGACCTCACCTCTACTCTTTTTCTTTTTAAGATTTATTTATTTATTTGAGAGAGAGCGTGCGCCTGCACAAGTGGGAGGGGCAGAGAGAGAGGGAGAGAGACTCTCAAGCAGACTCTGTGCTGAGCATGGCGCCCAGTGTAGGGCTTGATCTCACAACCCTGAGATCATGATCTGAGCTGAAACTAAGAGTTAGATGCTTAACCAGCTGCGCCACCCAGGCACCCCAATCACCTCTACTCTTAGTTAACTTTTGATCTGAGCAAGTTACTTAGCCTCTTCAAGTCTCCATTTGCCATCTGCTAAATGAGGCTGGTGATAATAGTATTTAATTTTATAGGGGTGTTGAGAGCTTAAAATGAGTTAATATGTGTAAAGCTTGTAGAAGAATGTCTAGCATACAGTGCCAGAGAAATGTTAGCTATTATTACAATTATACTCCTATGGTCTACTTCTACAGTGAATTTCTGCTTAAGGTACTTGGAAGTAAAGATTTCACTACTAATTAATTTTACAAATATTGAGAGTTGAATTTTCTTTTCATCTGAAGAAGATGTGTGTGACATATATATGTGCATATGTGCATAAATATGTGTGCATATTTATATGGTGATTTTTACAGTGTGTTCTTATTAATTTCTATAACACTCAGTAAAGGATTGAATTTTCTTTTTCAGTAATGCTGAAAATATTCTACTCATGAGGCAAGTTCTTTCTTATCTTAAGCACCAGGGATAGAATGTAATTCAAATGCAGGAGCAATTTCAGTGAAGGTGTGAGCCCAGAGTTCCCTTTATATTAGGGCCAAAGGAACAGTTTAATTTTCTCTTTGTTATGTTTCAAACACATCTTAAGCTGTACTGGGAATATCACTGTAAAATAAAGGGGCTCTTGCAACTTAGCACCTCCTACACACAGCTAATTAAATAGAATGAGGGGCAAGGAGCAGACAAGAATCAAGCTCATAAATATTACACGTTTTTATTAACAACATACAAATGATCTTAATTAAACCTGCGCTTTCCATGAGTAACATTCTCACACACAGTTTTGTTCCCTTGTCCAGGAGCTCTCCGGTGAGTGGAAATGTCCTGGAATTTTAATATAAAGAGACTCTCTCTTGGCTCAACAGACTGTCCCTCTTCTCCCTCTCACTGTAGCTTTTCCCCTCTTCTAGGACCCAAGTGACTAAATCAAAGACCCATGTTTCTTCTGAGATCTAGATAAGCCTGAGTTCCTGGAGACGAGTCTTACCATTTAGAAAAGATTTCAAACCAAAGCACATATAATCCACAAAAGTCTAAATTAGGTTTTCTTTATGTTAACTATTCTTATTGCCCTCTTTATTGTACTTACTCAAATTTGTGATTATATACTTTATCCTGTGATTATTTTTTAAAAGATTATTTCCCTTTCTAGATATAGGCTCCTGAGATCAGGGAATCTATCTTGTTCACATTCCATTGCCAGTGCTAAGCTCACCTCTGACCTATGATTGGTTCTTTGTGATTTGGTGTGTGTGTGTGTGTGTGTGTGTGTGTGTGTGTGTGTGTGTGTGTGTTTGTGTGTGTGTGAGGGAGGCAGGCTAAAGCTAGGGATTTTATGACTGCTTCTTCTTTTTTAAGTTGAAAAATAATTTATAAACAATAAAATTTATACTTTGAAGCATATACTTTCATGTGTTTTGGCAGATGTATGGAGTCATGTAATTTTTACCATAATCAGGATAAAGTACTGTTACATCACTCCCAAAAGTCCCTCATGCACCCTTCTGTAGTCACTTTCCTACTTTGCTTTCATCCCCAGCCCCTGGCAACCATCAATTTGTTTTCTGTTCCTATGCTGTTACCTTTTCTAAAATATTACATAAATGGCCTCATACAGTGGATAGTCCTTTGTGTCTGACTTCTTTCATTTAGCATGATGCGTTTGAAATCCATCCACATTGTTTTGTGTATCAGTAGTTTGTTTCTTTTTATTCCCAAGAAGAAATATAGTGGATTCTTAAAAATTATTTCTTGAATATATAAAAAGAAATAAAGACCTGGAAGCACATCTATAAGTGAACTAATTGAGAAGGTCTAAGCATCCTTATCTTCAAATACTTGCTGAATCCCTGAATAATATTTTTATTACCCTTTAATGGTGATCGTAGATTTTAACACCAGGTCTTATTTTTACTTTCAGATTTTTTGATGGAATAGTTTGCTAAGATAATTGAACTATTTAAGCCCCATCTCTAGTGAAAATGAGATCATTTTTTTATTTCCATGATACCTACCAGTTAGCATCTGGATATTGTCCCATGAAATCTTTAGTGGACACTCTGGCATAAGTTTGAGGGAAGCTGATATTTTTCAGCATAGATTACCTCCTTTGGGACAGTGGGCACCTCATTTTTCAAGTAAAAATTTCACATTTTAGCTAAAATGGTGCAAAAATGATCTTATTTGGATGTTAAAAAGGAGAGTTTCAAATATATTGCTTGCCTAACCTTAGCCTTAGAAAAATAAAAATCAATTTTGGATGCTTCCTAAAAATTTTATCTCAGATCATTGAAGAGCATTTTCCTCGGTGCTTACTAGGACCATGACAAGGAGAAACTTTGGTATTTCAAGGAGTGCTAACATTGTCATTGAGATGAAAGGGAAATAAGGTCTGTTCTTTCTAGAATGACATAAAAGATCAAGGAGAGACAAAAGTGTAAGAACACTAGATTAAGAATGAGATGTGGAATCTACATCTTAGCCAAGTGATTTAACCTCTTGGGACGGTGGTACTCTCTGGTAAAACAGATAAATAATGAAATCTTGCCTATCTCTCAGGTTGATGTTTCTTTCTTTTCAAATGGTACTACAAGTACTACTAGTAATCACATCCTCTTTAGATCCTCTGTTCTTTCACTAGAGGACATGTTGCCCTCTCCCCTAACTCAGCAGGGGTGATCACTGTGGGGAAGACTCTTTCTTCACTCTGCTACTTTGCAGGAATGTCTCTACGAGCACAGTGGAAACTTATTACAAAAAAATACCTTAGGTTTTAACTCAAAAAGAATATATGACAATGTATAAGCTACTTTGTAAAATTCTCCACATTTGCCATGGAAAATTACTGGATACACAGGGATTCTCCTAATATCTTTCCTATTTACTTACCATGTCCCAGGCACTGTGCTCAGAGTATGCTACATATTATCTCACTTAACCTTCACAGCAAATGATGAGGTAATTCCTTGTCATTTTATAGATGAGTGAACTGAGACTTCCATTTTCTTTTTGGTCTTCTGTCTAGTTGTTCTTGTTGTAGCTGGTTTTCATGGTTGCAATTATTGTGAGGCTGTTGGTTTTCAAAGCTACTGCAGAGCTCAGGAAGGTGGAATGGGAATAGGGCAAGTTAAAACTTGACAAAGCTTGCTATTCTTATCAAGATGCAGCCATTTTTTGTTGACTAAACACTCTTAGATTATTGTGAGCCTTTGGCTAATTTCCAGAGTTCTGAAAAAGTTGGTTTTGATATGCTTTTCCCATGTTCTCCTTGGAGTAGATTTTGGGGGGGTCCTTCTTGCACCATTCCCACTGATGTCCTGGGAGTGATAGTTTTTAGCATGGGAGGTAATGACTAATCTGAGCCATTTCTTTAAAAATTCTCTTGTAAATACATTATAAATACATAAATACATTTTAAATATTTTAAAATTTATCAAAATTTGGTCAAGGACCATCTCTACCAGAATCACCTAGAAATTCATTAAGGATGCAAATTCCTCAAGCACCCCAGTCCTATTAAACCAGCTTCTCTAGGGAGAGAACCCTGAACCTTCTATTTTTCACAAACTCCCATGTGATTGATGTACATGTACAAACTAAAATTGAAAAATCATTGCCATATGGTATTCTACAATTGACATAATTTAGTGCTTACACACTAGATGTTGGGTTGTAAAATTGATTTGGGGCATCTTAAAATTCAGCAACAAGAATTTTGGCAGAAAATTATTTTCCTTCAAATTTTCATGTATCAGTGATATATCAACATTATCCCTACAAGAATTGTGTTATTAAGCACCTATTTTCTGCTAAGTGTTCATGGGCTTTTATCACATCATTTAGTCATCAAAGATACCACTTTTTAACCTCATTTTAAAGGTGAAGAATCTGCCCAGTGTCATATAACTAACAAATTGGAAAAACTACGACTTAAAAGAAGTATCCCTGAACCTCAATCCCCTGCTTTTTCTGCTTTACTTTCCTGGATCTCTTAAGCTACATCTTTATTAGACATTTCCCACTTGAACTTAAAATGATTATTCTGCCAATTGATTCACAACACTGACTTGTTTGAATTCTTTTTAAAACCTTTAGAACATTAGATGTCTTTCTTATCTCTTTATAATGCAATCTGACACCTCTTTGTCTGAAAGTTATAGCATAATTGGCAAATAAAATGACTTCTTATATGGCACAGGCATGAAATGTGGTATGCGTGAGCAAGGAAGTAAGATAATCTGGAACCTCTGTATGGGCTGAGGGCTGACTTTCCCAGCAGCTCTAAAATGAAGGTGAAAGAAAGGAATTGAGGCCCTTAAGAAAAGCAAATCAAACTAGTTCAAAGAAAAGGAAATGACTTTCCAGATTAATAGAGATGAGCTAGCATGTACATGCTAAACATCCTCCTATTTTTAAATGACTATATGTCATTTTCTCAAGGCTGTGGAAAATGGGTGTATATTTTAAGAGATGATTGCAAAAAGTACAACTTTTCTCAATGAGCTGGCCAGTATTTCCTGATGTTATGGTGCTATTTCTTAGAATTCTGAATTTGGGCCATTATGTGTCAAAAAGAGACAACACGGCACAGAAGGGTGCCCTGTAGCCCCAGATGTGACCTAGAAAATTGGCTGACCTGACTTTTAGAGCTGTCAGCTCACAATTTTGATCTCACTCTTTCTGTGTCTGTGCAAAATTCCTCCAATCAATTATATAGCATAGAGTACTCAAAGAGGAATCCAGGAATTAATTTTGAATTAATTTTGTGTTCTGAATTTTATCAGTTTGGTTCATGTTCATGTATGTATTTGTATTTCTTAGTAGGTGTCAATTTTTAGACACTAGACTCAGAACTCTTTGAAAACAAAGACTGTTTTCATTCAGGCTTCTACTACCAAAACCCAACACTGTGCCTGGCACATAGTAAGCACTAGAGATATTTGAGGAATGAATGACAGAGTTTATCAACAAGATGCAGATTGGTAGATTTACATTTGTCTCATTTTTCTCAACATATTGCTTTGTTTGGAAATAGAATTTTTGAAAAATATAGGTAGTAACTCAGTAAATGTAAGGGTAAAGAATAACATCAAAACAAAAAGCCACAACCCTATCTAGTTTGAGAAAAATAATGTTATAATTAACTTGGAAGACTTCTGAATATACAAACTCTTTTTTCTTCACGGTATGCCTCACCTCCAGAGGTAGCTGCTGTCCTAAACTTTTAGTTTATTATTCAGTCTGGTGCTTTTATGTTGGAAATAAGTGTTCCTATTGTCATTATTAAAATGTTTCTCTTTTTTGTAGAGGGGATAAGATTAATTTCTGTTTAAAGCAACACTTTAAAAAAAAGAAGAAGAAGATAGCTGGAGGGGAAGAATGAAGGGGGGGAAATCGGAGGGGGAGATGAACCAGGAGAGACGATGGACTCTGAAAAACAAACTGAGGGTTCTAGAGGGGAGGGGGTTGGGAGGATGGGTTAGCCTGGTGTTGGGTATTAAGGAGGACACGTTCTGCATGGAGCACCGGGTGTTATATGCAAATAATGAATCACGGAACACTACATCAAAAATTAATGATGTAATGTATGGTGATTAACATAACATAAAAAAAAACAGTAATGGGGTACCTGGGTGGCTCAGTTAAGCATCTGCCTTCAGCTCAGGTCATGATCTCAGGGCTCAGGTCATGATCTCAGGGTCCTGGGATTGAGCCCCATGTTGGGATCCCTGCTCAGTGGGGAGTCTGCTTCTGCCCATCCCCTTTCCCCTCCCCCCTGCTCATGCTCTCTCTCTCTCTCTCTCTGTCTCTCTCTCCAATAAATAAATAAAATCTTTAAAAAAAATTAAAGCAACAGTAATCATTATTGGTGGGCTGAAAATCCAAATGGGTGTGATATAAAGGTCAAACAGAATCATTCCCTCAAAATGTGTTTAAATCTTAATAGGAGTTTTTATAGTCTTCCCTCAAAGGAGTAAATAATATCAGAATTTCAGTTTCCTTAGTGGGATGAATAAAGGAGAGATTTTGGTGGGGGCTGTTCTTAGTGTCACTATATTCCCACTGGACCTCACATGCTGCCATTGTTAATGAGAGTCTTCAGTGGTTGGAGACATGTTACTTTCTAGAAGTATGGGTCTGTGGCATGGAGAAACATGGCCACAATTCCTGTTACTGAGATATCTACTCCTGTGGATTCATTGATTATGACAATAGCTATTCTACGTTGTAGATTTGGAAGGCAGGAGCCATGTTAAAAGCCAGGGCTGATAAATCAAAGCTGTTTTCCCAAAAAGATGAGAGAAGTGATTTGCAGTTTAACTCACAGCAAAGTTTGAGACCACAAGAGAGAAAGGCCTCTGTTAGAACCTGATTGACTTCTTTGGGGACTTTCCAGAAGAAGGAAGATTTGCTCTTGTTTTTCTTTCTTATGGGAGTGGATTTCCTACTTTTTCACTGCTCTTTTTCTCTGAGTGTCCAAGTTTCTTTCTTTGCCCACCAAGGATGAATAAAGTAATCCTTTGAATACCCTCAAAATTGGGCCTGGTCAGTTTTGCTTGCCATTGAATGAATATGATTCGGTTTTCCAATACCTTGATATTAGAGATGTGGTATTGGTGTTCTGCTTATTATATTGATAGCATTTATGCATTAGTTTTATTCATTTTACATTAATTTTATTCATGGAACTCATGCAGCACATTCATGAGCATCTAATGTGTACTAGATTCCGGGAACATAGCAGTGTATACAACAGATATAGTCTCGGCCTTCAAGAAGTTGATAGTCTATCAAGGGAGGCAGACATTAATTCCAACTCAGTAAGTGCTATGAAAGAAAAGTATACTTCATCTTGCTTAGTGTTAACGGAGATAAACCTCCTTTCCACCTGCTTCCTATTTCCTTGTAGAGGGATACCAACTAATGTACCATTCCTGGCTCTTCTCAGCTGGGCTTGCCTAGCTTAGCCCTTCCCTCCCATCTGCTTTTGGGATGGGCCTATCTGTTCAGAGCCTCTGCCTCTGAGTGGGAAGTAGAGTGGGGATTGGGGCCTTCCAGGTTTCTAGCACTGCCATGACTACATATAGCTGTTTAATTCTGCAGTGTAGGTTAAGAAACCCACTGATGGGCGCCTGGGTGGCTCAGTTGGCTAAGCGACTGCCTTCAGCTCAGGTCATGATCCTGGAGTCCCGGGATCGAGTCCCACGTCGGGCTCCCTGCTCAGCAGGGAGTCTGCTTCTCCCTCTGACCCTCCCCCATCTCATGTGCTCTCTCTCTCTCTCATTCTCTCTCTTTCAAATAAATAAATAAATAAATCTTTAAAAAAAAAAAAAAAAAAAAAAAAAAAAAAAAAGAAACCCACTGATGCCATGTACCTATGCTACATTCACCAGCCTAGCCTTTAGTAGTATTATGTTGATATTTGATCCTCATCTGCTTGACTCCACTGTCTCTCTAAATTAATTGAGAATTTAGGTGGGAGAGATGTTATTATTGGTTCCTTCAAACTTCAGCATTAAGCATCAATTTTGATGATTATACTGGGAGAACTAATGAAGTCTAATTTCTGGACCAGTGGTTTTCAAATTCTTCTCAAAGGAAGAAGGTAACAGAACCAAATCTTATCTCTTCCCAATGCTTTCAGTGAGAGCAGGTTTGCTCGAGTCTTTTTTATATATTAGGCTTCCAATAAAAATTCTGAGGTTAGAAAGAGTTTAAGAACCAGTGCCTTCAACTTACAGCTTTCAGATATTTTAGGCCACAATCCAGAGAGATGATTACATTTTGTATTATACATACTAATATGTATTATATATGTAAATTATGGACCTTGCTATCTCCATTCCATTCCAATCCATTCTGTTCCTCTTCTTTCCATGTCATTCAGTTCCTTTCTATTTTATACTATTAGAAAAGTTTGGTTAAAACTCATTAAATTCATTCTGCAATACTCATGACATGAAGTTTGGAAAATTCTGCATCAGACCATGTTCATTTTACCAGAAGGATGTACTCTGACAGGCCTCTTGTCTGTCGATGACTTGACCTTCTCCTGATGGCATCTCTTTTGCCTTATGTGCCTTATTCCTTTCAACGTTTAATATGTTGTTTTCTGAATGCACATAAATTGGGTTAAGCTTATTAAGAAATTATAGTCACATCTGAAAAAGTATTTTTTCATCATTGTTATTACTGAGACTTTCAACAATACCAAAATAATGTGTTACCTTTCAAACCTGGCAAACATTAGTAAATGTTTCTCTTGAATCTCATTTTAAACCTTATTATTATTACTGGCCTTTTTTTGTTTTAGATTGTTGAATGGGGTAATTTTCTATCAAATCACAGCAGTGAACAAAGCTAACAGAAATTCTCAAGTTCCTAGAATTTATACTCTACTGGAGTGTTTCTTTTACATAAAAAATATTCATATGACTCATATTTTAGGCTGAATTATTTATGTGAGCTTATTTATCACTACCACTCCATTCTTGACAGTCTGACATCCATAAAATGGCAGTTGGAGGGGGACAAGGAGGGAAATATCATTTTTGTGCTTGAGCTGGTGCCAGACAGTTACAGGTATGGGTGGAGTACTGAGAAAGGGTGCGAGGTGGTATAGCAATACTGGGCACAGGAAGTCGAGGCATCTAGAGAGGTGTGAAATGCTCGGAAAGGGAAGTAAGAAGGCATCAGAGGAAACGTGGGGCCTCCTTCATGATACAGTGTTAGAGCGGCCTGTCCTCTAGTCTATGAAGCTGACTTCAAAACAATAGACACTGAGAAGTCAACTTAACTTTTGTCTCCAAAACTGGACATCTAGTTAGGAGAGCCTCTGATGAGGTGCAAGTGATCTATTCCCAGATAGAGAAAAAGGAGTGTGTGTGCCCAGCAAAACTTGGCCTTACTAGACGCCAGGTTGAGTCCTCTTTCCTGCCTCCCTCAAGTCACTGCTTGTTTGCTTAAAGTGGGTCGTAGAAATAGGCAAACACAGGTGCTGTCTGCATTGGCAGCACAGCCTCTCCTCCAGGTTCAGGCTCTCCCTGGATGGCACTGGCTGGTAACCACAAGAATGAAGACCTAATCAAGTGAATGCTGGCTCTCTGCCCACCACTAACTGGTTTTATTCAGCATCCCCATTGTTGATAATAAAACACAAGTGAGCCTTCAGTTTCTTGTGTGCTGGTTCCACACAAGAAACTGCATTTGCTGCAGGCTCTCTCACTTGCCATTTTGTGGTGTCATGGAAAGAACACTTGCCTAAAAGCAGCAGCTAGCTTCTTGTCAGGCTTCTTGTTGCCTCCAACATATTGTATGTGTCATTTAACGTCCCTGTGCCTTATTTCAAATGCAGATCCGAACCCCTAAACTGGCCAATCTTTGTGGTTCTTTATCTTAGGGATTTGTCAAGGTGTAAAGTAGAAAATGCTTAAATGAAATTCAGGGCTCTGTCTTAAAATCCTAAATGGTTGAAGGTTGTCCTGGATGAGCTAGGGAGTGGGAGAGAGGCAGTAAGACTGGAAGGAGAGATTTCCGGTGACTGGAAGGGAAGGAGAAAGAGATCCTGCCACCAGGACTTGCACTCTACTCAGGGGATGACAAAGTCTTGGGAGGGAGGTGTTGAAAAACAGTGAGGGTGCCCGTGGGTGGCTTGGGTTCTACCACTGTGTTTCCCAGCCCACATAAGATTTCCACCCTTGGCAAAGAAGTAGCAGAACCACAGGTCTCTCAGCCACATCTAGTGTGGACTCATGCCTGACAATCTGAGGGACCTTCCCACCTTGGAGCTAGGTAAGATACCAGTGCTTTATACCTTTGCAGGAGGGAGCCCCAAGAAAGCCCAAGGTTTAACTTCTTCACAGTCCAATACGAATGGGACTTGGAGTCAGAATTAAATGGATTTAAAGAAAGCAAAAACAGTTAATGCATAATTCTTTACATACCTGAATGAATGGACTGAAGTTCATGCATGTGTCACTGTATTCACTGGGTGAAAGCTCTCAGAAGACCCTGTACTTCCTCTCTGAAGCCACTGAGCTTCTCTGCCTGGCACCTCTGAGGACATCAGAGCTCCATGGTAGGCAAGGCTAGCTTTGGCGCAGTGTGGGCAAGGCCTGGAGAGAAAAGCAAGATGAGCAACATGAGACTTGGAGTCCTGCCTGTGGGTGGGTGAGCAGCTGGGAAGGCCCGGGAAGGGCTCTGAGAGCCCATCATTGAGGAATCACCCCACTGGAGGCAGCATCAAGGTAACAGTTCCAACACTTCATTTGCCAGGGCTCCTGATACATAGTTAAGCCATTTGGGGCTGATAGGTTCTCAGGGCTTCCTCAGCCCCAGGTTCATGTCTGTTTTCCTGACTAAGATCAACAGACTTTCCACCCTTTAACAGAGAGACAGGAACCCTGAAGACTTCTGGGCCAAAGTTTCTCTCTTGCTGTAATGGTTTCCTGAAAATAGAGACTTTGCCTTGGCTCCTAGACCCAGTTCTCTGTCCATACTTCACAGTTCCCAGTCAGTCATGGAAAGAGGAACATGCCTAAAAATAACCACCAGCTGGGTCCACAAAGTTCAGCAGGGTGTGTCCGTAGCTAATGGAAGAAGTTTGAAGTCTGTCTTTGTGGTTCTGGAAACTCAGCTGTGATGCACTTGCCAGAAGGGCCCTTCAAGTCGTGTTAATGTCTCTCAGGGCAGCCTTTGCAAAGGCAAGTTCTCCCTGCCTGCATGTTATTGAGGTCACCCAAGGATAGCAGCTTTAGGAAAAATAGGAAGAAGCAAAAGAAAATGTATCTTTAGTGCATTTTCTCAGGCCTGTTTGTTGCCCCTCTCTTTTCTTGCACCCTTTGTCAAGCCCCTAGAAGGCCCCCTCCACTCCCGCATTAGCTGGGGAACTTCGTGCCTGTGCTCTCCCTGGATGCCTGGGCTCTCCCAAGACTGCCTTTCGTAACACCCTCTTGTGCTGGATCTCTCTCTCTCTTCTTTATCAAAACCATATAAGGGAGAGAGGCAGTCTATAAGGGAATAAAGCTAATCTGATGGTTTAAAATTACTTGTTATAGAGAGTATGGAACATTGTTTTAAATTGTAGTAGAAAATGCACATCAAAAAATTTACCATCTTAATCATTTCTAAGTGTATAATTTGTATTTCTAAGTATATTCACATTGTTGTGAAACAGATCTCTAGAACATTTTCATTTTGCCGAATTGAAACTGTATCCATTAAATAGCTCCCATTTTCCCCCATTCCCTCCTCTGGTACCCCATTTCTACTTTCTATATCTATGAATTTGATTACTTCATATGCTTCATGTAAATGGAATCATGCAGTATTTGTCCTTATGTGACTGGCTCAGGGTTCATTCATGTTGGAGAATATGAAGGATTTCCTTTTTTTAGGGCTGCATAGTATCCATTGTATGTATGTAGCACGTTTTGTTTACCCATTCATCCATTGTTGGGCATTTGGGTTGTTTCCCTCTTTTGGTTATTGTAATAGTGCTGTTATGAACATGGATATGTGAATATTTGAGAATGTGTCAATTCTTTCAAATGTATACCCAGAAATAGGATTGTTGGATTATATGGTAGTTCTATTTTTAATTTTTTGAGGAACTGCCTGCCATACCATTTTTCCATAATGGCTGCATCATTTTACAATCCCAACAGTACACAAGGGTTCCAACTTCTCTAAATCCCCACCAATACTTGTTATTTTCTGGTTTGTAGTTGTGTGGTTGTTGGTTGTTAGTAGTCATTCTAATGGATGTGAAAGTGTGGTTGCATTTTAACAGAAGATTTTAATGGTTCAGCCTAAAGGAATAATGATGATGTAGATTTCAGGCTATGTCACAGGCCATGAGGAATTATTAGATGTTTTGATTAGGAGATTCTTATTGTATCCTTTAAATCATATGATAAAGACCTCAGCAGACTCATTATATTACCTGAGTGACAGCTCCCCTGTCCCTAAAATCTAGATAAGGTTACCTTTTTTATACCCCATTCTAGAATTGAGAAAGTCCGATTCATGACACAGGACATATGCAAATTTCTAGAGGGCTTATGTCTCATGGCCTTATCTCTGACTCTGAGGTTTTGCTTATGTTATGGACTTTTTTTTTTTTTTTTAGACTCTCCTGGCTGTACCATTCTTGTTTTGTGATAATATACCCCTTGAATATATATATATATATATATATATATATATTTTTTTTTTACCGCTTGAATATTAAATAATAAACCCCTACATGGTTAAGATCTCTGCTCCCTCCCTCCAGGCAGACATCCTAGTAGGGAGTCTGGCCTGAACACTGAAAGGTTGTCATAGAAGTCACATTTAGTTGCTTCCTCTTACTATATATGGTAGGCTGGAAAATGGTATCACAAAGTTAATCTTGTAATCCCTTTCTTCCTACTAGGAGAGCAGTGGAATTCTGTGGGCCAGAGAAATGCAGGCAGCTGGGGTTTGAACTTTAAGCCCCAGTGTGATAGCACCAACCCTCCTGTCCAGTCTCATTGGCCCTTCAGTGTTGAGAATGATGTAGTCAGAGGGCAACTGGAGATTTCAAAGGAGCCAGGCTGTAGGGGTCACTGGGCAAAGGAGAACACGTCATGAGGTGAATAAAGGGGAAACAATATGTCACCAAATTTGAGAACTAAGAAAAAAAATTGTTCAAATACAGCCTAATTACACAGAAGTTATCTTAAGTATGCTGTCTACTTCGAAAGAGGTTATAAATAGGATATAGTAATGGGATCCTACATCTCCTTGTCCTGTAGTAAAAGACTGTAGTTTCTGGAATGCATCATGCTCCCTCTGATAATCTTATCTCCTCTACCTGAAACAACTTCTCTACCCGGACCTCTCCCACATCCCTCTCCCCAGTTTCCCCTAGACTCCTTCTACTGGTCCTTCAGATTTCAACATAGACGTCATTTCCTCTGGGAAACTTTCTTAGACCCCAGAAGTTTGGGCAAGGTGCCCAGTTCATGTCATAGTACTTATCACCGAGGATAGCAATTGGATCTGTCCTCACTGATCTTTTCTATCATCTCAAGACTAGGGTCTGTGTCTTATTCATCATTGTACTTACAATACCTAGCACCTGTGATACAAGGTAGCCAATAAATATATTGGAATGGATAATTAAATATATGGGCAAGTAGAAAATAGCTATTTTTTAAGGTTTCTTTAAATTAGATCCAAATCCTTTATTAAACATTTTCTATGCAGGAAATCTAGGTTAGGTTTTCCTAAAACATGTAAGGGCTCATTGTGGCTAAGAAAAATGGCTTTATTAAGGAATGAATCTTTGGAGAGTGAACCAAATGAGGCTTGAGCATTCTGTGGAAGAATATAGTAGAGCAGTTTTTTCCCCAAAGGCCAGCTTGTTCAGCTTTGAATTTTGCTTTCTTTTATAACTTTGATTAGTGGGTTATCATCAAAATTAAAGGGAATAAAAAGCTTTGGTATGAAGGAATTGGGCCCTGTGAGTATCTTAGTCACTCTTCTACATGATACATAAGTGGCATACAGGTATATGTCTGCATAAAAATTTACAGATTAGGAATACACATCTTTGAATGCAACAGGCTTCATTTTTTTTGTACATGTTTATAAGAACTGACAATATAGAGTCACTTTGGATTGACCATTTTTTAACTTTTGAGATGAACTCTTAGAAATAAATTCTGGATATTACTCATTCCATTGCTCTTCCCACTATTTTTAAATGCTTATTCTGCAGTGGTTAACTTTGAACTTTACCTTGACATACACCCTGAAATATTCTCTTTATGTCATTACTCCCAAATGGAAATAACAGGAGAAAATTAACAATAACAACAAATCATTGATTTTTTAAAAATCTTTTTTCATCGTTTGATCTTTTTTATTGACACATTTTATTTTTTACTTCTATAAAATATATCAGGCATACCAAAAGAACAAAGTAACATTTTATTTGAATTTAAATAAGCCATTATAGTAACTTGATTTTTTCTACTCATCCAAAACACTTTTTCCTTTTCAGTGTTTACCAAAAGTATCAGAAAGCCTTACTACTTTATCTGATAAAAGTGTGATTTCTGAGATAGCCACAAAAAGGTACATCTTTTCTAAGAAAAGTTTCAATATAAGATTGCATGGCCTGTGAGCAGCAAATCTGGGGAAGGATAATCTCAATACTTATCAAAAACTCATGTGAAAACTAAATCCTCAATTGTTTTAAAACCCAGAATATGACCTTTTGAATGGGTTCTAAACTTGCAAACGATACCTTCCCATCCTTATTGATATACTTGATAAAAATGACATTAAATTGTATTCTTTCATTTATATATTTGATCAGTATTTATTGACTTTCTGTGTGTGCTGGGCCCTGTGATAAGTGCTGACAGAGGTCAATGAATTGGCCAGGGCATCTGCTCTTATGCTGCTCATTGTCTAGTGTGATTCTCCATCCACCAGAATGGTAGAGTTCCTCTTGATGAAGCAGGGCACTGAACTGAATAAATAGAATTATTCCTCATCCTTAGCATGGAGATAATAGGAACAACTTTACAGGGTTGTTGTGAAATTTAGATGTGATAATACACGTAAAATGTTAGAATTTTTGGGGTGCCTGGGTGGCTCAGTTGGTTAAGCATCTGCCTTCAGCTCAGGTCATGATCCCAGGGTCCTAGGATTGAGTCCTGCGTTGGGCTCCCTCCTCAGCGGGGAGCCTGCTTCTCCCTCTCCCTCTGCCTGCTGCTCCCCCTGCTTGTGCTCTCTCTGCCAAATAAATAAATAAATAAATAAATAAATAAATAAATAAATAATTTTTTTTAAATGTTAGAATTTTAGTACATGGCACATAATAGGAGCTCAATACATTTCAGCTAAAAAAAATAAACTTAGAAAATTGTAGAACTCAATAGTTGTAGAAGACCTTACAGTTTATCTAACAACCTAACCTCCTCACTTTAAGATTGAAGGATCTGATTCTCAGTGAGGTTAAGTAGCTCACTCAGGATTGCAACTTTATTGTTAGCAGGCGGAACAACGGAACCTGCGATCTCTTGATTTCTACCTCACTGAAATTTTTACCATAGTAGCTGCCAGAGAAGTTGTGGGTGGGGGAGAATAGGGTAATTGTTCCAAGCACGTGGCAGATACTCAATAAATGCTTATTGCATCAATATTGAACAAAATCATTACCTCAAGGAAAAATTCTAACAGTGTAAGAGCTTTCAAAAGCTTGATGACATGCGGTTGGATGTTTTTATTCTAGATGAGCATAGTCTGATTTCTTAAAGATATCACATTGGCTGGTGGTTTATGTATGGTGTGATTTGCTTGGGTTGAGTCCATGGAAAACACATACCATGAAACAACTCCACCATTGTTTATCCATCAGGTGCGGTCTCCTACCTACTCACCAAACATTGGCCATGAGACATGTTCACTCTGGCAGGAGTTTCCAAGACTACCAAAGGCATCCTTTTGGTTATGGAGATTTGAAAAGCTAAGAAAAGTCTTTCTTATTTTCAACCCAACCTATTTAGTCCCATAAAACATCAAAGAGGGATGAACAAGGGGCAAGTTCCCAATACCTGCCTGCAGACAACATCCAGAGAAAGCCTGAACTATACCAGGTGAGCACATAAACCTTTAGATTCCTATAAACCATACAATGTTTACTCCACTATTTAGAGAACAAGGCAGCAATAACCTGCTATGGATCCAAAGATGAAAATAAGTTTCCTTTCTGAAAGGGAATGAAGTTCTATTGGTGCTTGCTTCTCATACCTTCAAGATCATGAAAGGATCTCGAGTTACCCTGTGGTGTTCTTTTTGTTTTTTGTTTTGTTTTGTTTGAGATCAGCCTCAGTTACTGCCTAAAAAGCTATGCACCTCTTTCAATGACTCAGTCATAGACTTGAAGGAAAGAGTGAAATGACCAACTTAGCAGCCTATGGAACTTAGATGAGCAGTTTCCCAATGTAAGAAGAGAAACGAGAAGAAAGAACAAGAAAAGGAGAGTGGAATTGGGGTTGATATTAATTTTATTTGAGTGAGGATCTATCTCATTAACGATGATATTAATCCTTGAATTTCAGGGACAAGCCTCTTAACTTTTCTTCTGCAACTAAAAACATAGTTATCTTTGCTTTTTTGTGTGTAGTGACAGGATAGTGCTGGGCAGTGATTCCTAGTGGACAGTGATAGGGGCTGATTTGACCCTTCCCCCCCCTTTCCAGGGGATGTTAAGCAGCATCTGGAGACATTTATGGTTGCCACAACCCAGGGAGTGGGGTGGGGTGGTGCTATTGGCATCTAGTGGGTGGAGGCCAAGGATGTTACTAAACATCCTGCCATGCACAGACAGCCTCCCACAACAGAAATTATCCTATCTAAAATATCAGTAGTGCCAAGATTGAGAAACCCTGGTGTAGGAGCTAAAAGCTTAATTTATGTAGTCAGTCTGACTGGGTCTCACTTCATAACTAGTGACCTTGTACATATTACTTAATCCCTGTTCCACAATTCCCCTTCTGTAAAGTGGGATAATAATAATATTTTACTTACAGAATTTTTATGATTATTAAGTGAGTTAATATATATACATTTCTCAAAACAGTGCCCAATATATAGTCCATACCATGTAAATATTAGATGTTATTTTTGTGCAAAAGAGCATAGGATATATTTAAAAACTATCAGAACAATAGAATCTCTGCACAGTATTTTTGGGGGGGAATTTCACTAAAAACCACCTTAAAAAGTAATGACCAATATAAACTGACTAATTTGATATGACCCATAAGATACTGGAATCAGAGTGATAACGAACTGTGTAACACTGTCATTGTGCTCTGCTGGTTTCCTACAGCTGATTTAGTGTTATGATACTGAAACGGAAAAGATCTCAGGGCACCTCCTAGTACATCGTATATGCTTAGGCAGTGTTTGAGTTGTTAGTTAATCATGTTTTCAATCCTAAAAGATCAAAGATGTGTGAGTTCCCTAAGTGGAAGGGGAGCTCTGGAATGGGGGACAAGAAAATCTAACGGACATACAGTTGAAAATTAACCACGCAGTTGGCAGGGCTGTTGGTGTCTGTAAGAAGCAGAGGCACTTGACCTTTAAGATAACAAAGAAAAAATTAAAAGGCCAGAGTCTGATGAAAGACCTTGAAAACGAAAGGTGGTGATATCTGTGGACAGAGCCAACACATTATCATACGATTTATTCTCCCCTTAATTGTAGAGTTGGAAGATGCCAGAAAGGGAGCATTTAAGTACATATGACAAATTATAGGTGTTCAGCTGGGAAAAGAGGCCTGAATTGGCCGAACTGACCTGTCTGAATAGTGTGCCCAGAAATATATTTAATTTAGTGGTTTTTGATTTACATGAGGGCCTGAAAATATCTCTACTAAGCTTGGTTAAATGGTCCTTGACCTTGAGACCCTTGTTTTATGCTCTAGAAAATTTCAACAGTCAGGGGACCCACTCTGGCTTTCCCCTAACCCAGATTCTTTTTCTCACGATGAAAGTTTTAATGAAGAAGATGTTTAACATTATGGGCTGTAGGCAATTTCAAAACCTCAGGAGACCAACTTTAAATAAAGTCACAGTTTCAGGCCAGCCTGTGATAAGTGCCCATCTAATTTAAATATTTGTGAACATAGCAGAAGATATTTACAGTATTACTGAGATCTTCCAAGACTGGATAAAATGTGCCTTTATGTTATAAACTCACTTCTGAGCTCAAAAGGCTAACATTCACCTGGTTCTGGTATTAGTAAAATGAAAGAGGTCACAGAGAACAAGTTAAGAGTAATAATTGCCCTTTTTGAATGCCTGGTAGAAGTGTAATCAGGCACTGTGCAAGGTATTTTAGATATTTAAAACATTCATGCAACTCTGCACATTTTGTAGACAATAAAATCAAGATTCAAAGAAATCAGGTAACTTGCTCAAGATCACAGAGCTGGTGCCAAGATTTGGATCCAGGTCTGTTTCTCCTTAATGCCTTTTTTGCTTTGTCTAGTTTTCTCTTGAGCAATTAACACATAAAATACAGCTCTCAGGCACTGCCACCATCCTAGGGGTCTTTGAATGATGAGGGGATTTGAGATTGGCCATGTCTGGGGCTGGGGAATCTGTCCATTTGGAATTAACCTAAAAACTTATGTCGTGTTCTGATAGTTTAAAATAGGAGGATCCCAAATTTTGAGCAATTTCACTACTACCTTGTTACTCACCATAACAAGGATATCATCAGAGGAACACAATAAATGTCTCTCAGTCACTGAAAAACAATGTAGATTCTACCTCCAAAATATATTCAGAGTCTGACTATTTCTTCCCATCTCCTACACTACCATCCTTGTTTAAGTCACCACCATACTGTTTGGAGGATTGCAACAGCTTCCCAACTGGTTTTCTTGTTCCTACTCTCACGCCCCTACACTCTCCTCTCAGCAGTTGGTGTGATCCCTTAAAAAGGCAAATCTGCTTGTGCCACTTTTTGCTTAGCATCCTCCCATGGCCCCATCATGTATTCAGAATAAAATCCAAACAACTTTGCCTTACTTTCAAGTCCCAGTGTTCATTCTTCCTACCTCCCAAGCTCTGCTCTGCCCCCAGGCTCTTTGTACTTGCCATGCTTTGTAATGACTGAAATATTCTTCCCACAGCTCTTTGCCTGACAGCCTTCTCTCACCATTCAGTTCAAATGTCAATACCATGGAGATGACTTTCCTCCTGACCAACCTAAATAAAAGTATCACAGCCCAACCCTCATCCACCTGTGGAGTGTACAACTCTCCTTCATGACATCTTCTTTTGTGTTCTTTAGAACATTTATCACCAACTCACATTTTCTCCTTTATATGTGTGTTTATCATCTCCATCTTCCAAGAAGTTGAATTTGTCCTAATTACTGCTATATCTTGGTCTAGAAACAGTTCCTCCTTCATAGTAAGCACTTAATAAATATTTGCTAATATTGACAAGAATGCTGGGTTGGGAGTCATGGGACCTGTGTTTGATCCTGGCTCCATTACCGGTTTATAGAGTTTGTTGGACAAGTCAAACTTCTTGGGTCTCCGTTTGTTTCTTACTCGATAGACTGGATCAGATGACCTATATCACCTTCGCCTAGTTCTAAAATTCTGATTCTAATGAAACCCTGACTCACTGCAGGCTACAGAATGGAGTTCCCTGACTCTTCTTTCTTTAGGTCCCAAAGGAGTTATTTTAATATTAATAAGTGAGAAATGATGCAAGTGTAAATCATCTTTGGTGACAAGGAGAGTTTGTTCAATGATGTTAATAATGAACTTTACCAGGAAGTACCAGCCCTGAAAGTGAGTTTTGTACATAGGAAAAACTAATTCAATTTTAATTCTAATTCATAGAAATTAATATTCAATTTAATAAAGTTACAAATAAAAAATCCAGTCCTGTTGGCTTTTAATTCATTTTGAAAATCTTTATCTAGTGAATTTTAGCAACTACTTTGATGGGGTCTTTGACTATTTGGTCCCATTTAATTTAGTCATTTAAATACCCTTAAATATCTGAGGTTACATTTAATAGATTTGAACCCTTCTAAATGACTTTAACTGGCTGTCAAAGATTTCTATGTACTTAAGTACTTCTTGTAAATCTAAGAAGTACATTTATAAATATGGCAAACTTAAATCTACTTAAAAGTTCTAATATTGTATATAAACTTAGTAAGATTTCAACTTAAATTTGCAAATCTAAATCAATTTCTCAAATACACATTTTAAATTGGGATAAACAGGCTGACCTGTTATTCTAATAGGATAAATTTTATTAAACATTGCTTACCAAAAATAATTCCAAATATGTACAGCTTTCTTCACAGAATAGTATTCTTTTGTTTTGATGCACAATGTTATACTTAATTTTAAATCTTCCTAAGATTAAGGGCTGGCTGAGTTGGTTAAGCTTCTGCCTTCGGCTCAGGTCATGATCTCAGGGTCCTGGGCTCTAGCCCTGCCCTGGGCTCCCTGCTCAGCGGGGAGCCTGTTTCTCCCTCTGCCCCTCCCCCTGTTTGTACTCTCTCTCTCTCCCCCTCAAACAAATAAAAAAAAAAATCTTAAAAAATATATAAATTAATCTTCATAATATTAAAATATACTTACTAGCACTAAGGAAATAGTTACATCATGCCCCTCTTCACCATTTTTACATACAGAGATGTAAACATGCATATTTGTGTGGCTATTAGTTTAAGCTAAATTCTCAGGATAAAGAGCAGCACTGAGCAGGTATTTACACTCAAGTGCTGTCAGTACACATGCGGTCAGAGAGATCCAGTCCCATAGACTATCTCCAAACAACAGCAGACATTTGGTCTAATTCACAAAATAATAGAAATATTTTGAAGTAGCAACTTGTTAGCATCATGGATGACAGAAATACATTCTTATATGTGGAATTGGAATTATTAAAAGTATGTGGTTTGGCTAAAACATTGAGACAGACTTTACCTTCGCTGAAGAGCATATGAATCTTGCTAACTCTTCCCCTTTCTCTCTAAATGTATCTGTATGTGTGGTAGAATTTGGTTTGAGTCTTAACCTTTGCAATAGAATAGTGGTGAGGTTGTAGGAGAATAGCTTATGGCTACTGTTATTTACTAAAAAGGAACTCATGGTTGTTCCTAACCAGTTTGACTTAAGCCAGTTGGAAACATCTTTCCATGTAATTTTGCTATTAACTTATGATTGCATAATGAGAAGAGATTCTTTTTGGCAACCTTGATGGAACCCTATTATAGTTGGTTGCTATGTCAGTGAATTCATAACTGCAAGAGAAGAGGTAGTTTCATAGTCAGGATCTTTAATTTTATGCTCAGGGAGATCTATAATCCCCACATTGTTTGATTAGATGTTGTACTTCTTCAGCTTTTAACTATGTAAATGTCCTTTTATTGAATTTTAAAGACTTTGAACTTGATGGAATCTTGTGTTTTATATTTTACGTTCATAGAATCACATGACTCTATGCTTAAAAATAATATGGGATTAAATTTTAGCTCTCCCTCTCTTCCTTTCTCTCTCTTTCCATAACTGCTCAAGTCAGAACACCCAAAAGCCATTCTATTAATAATGGAAATTAGGAGAAAACACTCCTGAATTGTGTGCCAAATCCTTAACAAAGCTGGCCCTGGAAATACTTTTATTCCAATTGGTGGAAAGTCATTGGTGTTTTATTCTCCAGAGAAATGTTCAGAAATGTAGGTCCCTTTATAGGACCCCAGGTACACGCTCAGATGTCAACCAGAGTAGCTGTCTTCATTTGAAAAAAAGGGGGCACGTGGGTGGGTGGGGGGTAAGAGAAGGGATGTTGAGTGGGAAAATAGGGGAGAAAATTGCTTTCACTAGTATTTTTCTACTATCAAAATTCTAGACAAAATATATACAGCCAAGAATGGGGGAGGAGAACTGTCAAATGTAAGTCATTTCAAATTTTTTACTATCAAGGATTCCTTTGAAAGAAAGTTTCTTGGGGCGCCTGGGTGGCTCAGTTGTTAAGTGTCTGCCTTCAGCTCAGGTCATGATCCCAGGGTCCTGGGATCGAGTCCCACATCGGGCTCCCTGCTCCGCAGGAAGCCTGCTTTCTCCCTCTCCCACTACCCCCTGATTGTATTCCCTCTCTCGCCATCTCTCTCTCTCTCTGTCAAATAAATAAATAAAATCTTAAAAAAAAAATAAAAGAAAGTTTCTCTATTGACCCACATTTTGATAGATTTTCACTACTAAGTAAATGGTTTTTATTACATAATACCTTATTTCCCCGCTTTTATTAATGAAAGACCTGCATCTGATTATTAGAAATTCTGATTAGCCGGCGCTAAGTTAACTTGATCATGTCAGCTAAAGCAGAGAAATTGCAATGCTACATGGGGATATTTTGGTTAACCTTATCACAAAAGAGTTCTCTCAAAATCACCTGGTGTTTGAAAAGAAATAACAGATTTCCAAGCTCCATACCAAACACTCTGAAATATCATCTTTTGGCTTAGGACATAGGAACCTTCATTTTTAATAAGCCCTGTCCTCATTCTTCAGCTGGTTCACATCTCATGTTTCTTGAACCATCCTTTGAGAAGCACTGCACTGTAAATTTTGAGATATTGAAAATAGCTCCCAGACCTCCCTCTGAACTGACTTTACAGATCTGGTGACTTCAGGCCAAGAACCTCTGGAAGGGTGGATAATTGCAAACTCAATTTAGCTGTTCAGCCTTAGGCACTACTTGGGGTGAAGCTCAAGAAGCTATGACTAAGCTGACCTTTTGTCATATCTCTTTTCCTCCCTGTTTATTTAAGTTACCATCTTAACTGGCCCTTGAAGTCAAAAGTGCTTTTGTTCTCTGCATGAATGGTTTGATTCACATCACACGAATATAGCTTCAAAGAAAGAAAAGTCTCTTACCTTCGGATAATCTCTCCCTCCCCCTGCAAATGCCACAAGCCAGCTAAATTGGGATTTTAAAGGTTTTCTGTTTTAAATATTTCAGAGTCTTCAGATTACTGCTCTTTATTTCCTCCTTGGAAACGAAGGCCAAAAGAACTAACTCTCACTTAGAGTGTTTTTAACAAAGGTGATTTCTTCCACATAATATTGTATTTAAGGTGGTGATTCACAAACTAGGAGCTTAAAATGCACAGCTTCTTGGGGCCACCTCCAGAGTGTGATTCAGGAGGTGTGGGAGGGGGCCTGGGAACTTGTACTTTGATGCAATGATTAGGCAGGTCTCTGAATCAACGCTTTAATGAATGAACCCCAACAGATCACTTGCCCAAGGTTGAATGACCAAGAAGTGACCAAATCTGACCAGGAAGACTGTGTTCTCTCTACCATCTCATGCTGCTGGAAATAAAAAGGGCAGGAAAGAATCAAAGGCCGTCTGAGCTACTTGTCCTTTGTTGAACCAAAGATTCCTTCATTCATCTGTCCCCTCTACCCCACTCCCCATTGACTTCATAATTCAGCTGAGTTTCTCATGGTACCTGGTCACGCATGACTGTTTTTGTCTTCCTGCTTTTGTGCCTATTGTTCTTTCAGTCTAGAATTCTTGTGTCCAGCTTTCTTCTCCCTCCTGAACTCAGGACTCCATTAAAATGTCACTTCCTTGTGAAGCCTTCCAAACACCTCAGGCTGAATAGATCCTTCCCTTCTCTGTACCCAATAGGTTTTTGTACATGCTAGTATTTTGGTGCTGAGAAACTGTATATTCTATCACCTGTAATTTATTTAAACTACTTGTTTAAATAGACAGTGTGATATGTATATGAGCAATTTAGTAATGAGGTCTGTATCCTAGGGCCAGTTAGATGAATTATCCCATCAGGCACCACCTCAAGAAGTGGCAACAACCAGATTTGAATAACAGATACTTTCATTTTTAGAGCCTGATCATTTGGGGAACACTGAGCAAAAATTACAAATACTAGCTTTTGATGAAATGCATTTTAAATAAAAATATAAATATATTAAATGTGATGCTGATACATATGCTCTATGGAATTTTTATATTTCCCTCCCCAAAAAACCCTCTGTGTAATTGATTTATCATCCCATTTCATACAGTCTGAACAAAGGCAGCTTTAAGAATAGCTGCTGAGAATGCATGATACACTCATTGGCAATTGTGGTGTTCATTTTTCAACACTGTCAAGAAAAGTCATCTAAAGAAATTATAAGCCTAAAGAGCTCCTGCATTGGCTATTTGTCATTAGAAGCATTCCCCACAATGAATAGGCATTACAGGTTGTTAAGCATCTCCAGGAACATTGCTCACTGAAATTTGTTGGAAAGATGATTGAATGTTATTTAAGTAGAACTTTACATGCAATAAATGGTACATTTGCAGACTGCTGAGAAAATTGATGAAAAGGATAATGTTCTGTTTTGGACTCTAAACAAAAGACAATCAATTAGTAGGACCAGTTTGAATAATGTGAAAGAAACAGTGCCTAGAAACTCTCCTGCTGAAAGATTGGACCTCAGGCTGAAATAACTGCTTTTGCATTAAAAAGATCTATAGCTTGGCATAAACAGAGCACGAAAGGGTATCATGAACAGAATCCATTTCTGGACCTACATCACTACCCAGAGCTTGATTCCTCATGAGCCCACTTTCTTTTCTGGGCCTTGCCTTTATTATGGGCTGCATTTCAACTTCCTTCTAAGCTTCAGCCGCACACTCTGGCCAACCTAAAAAGTGTCCTCCCCAGCAAAGATTTTAAGTGATTTAAAGAAGGATCGTTAATGAAGCTTAGAGAATGTTATTGGTTTTCAGGACTAGCCATGCAGTGCTCCAGTGTGGAGTTGTCAGTAAGACTCTGTGTTTTGTTGGTAATGGGGATGAAGGAGTTTTGTTGATGGTTCTTTTACGTAGAGGTCATCAGTTTTTTTCTGTAAAGGTCCAAATAGTAAATATTTTAGTATTTGTGGGACGTATGGTGTCTGTCATAATGCACCTCTGCCTGAAACAGCCTGAGAGCAGCCACTGACCGTGTGTAAACAAATGAACACAGGTGTGTTCCAGCTCTTTGTCAAGGGACCAAAATCATGGCTGAACAAGCGCCACACAGAAGTCTTAGATCGTGCATACATATTTACAAGAAATAACTATTATCTCACAGATGATGATTCCTAATTTCATGTTACTTGTATTTTATCTTTGCATCATAAATTGAATGGCCAGTATTAAACTTGAAGCTCCCTCATTTTTCCTCTTGTGCCTTCCTCTCTAGCCTTCTGTGTTTCTGTCACTACTTCCTAACCTTTAATACTGAATCAGATTAGATTGGCCCCCCTAGGATACAGAGCCTTTGGAATGTGTCTGTGAACTGTTGTGTAATTGCTACACCAAGCCAAAGCCAAGAGGACAGGCACATTTAATTTCTAGCTAGCTTCATGGAAATCAGGTTTTGGTATCATTAACTATTCTGGTTTTTTCCCTTTCTCCAAGCCCTAGGACTTTTATACAGGGGAAACCAGAAGGCTTAGAAAGGAAGTCAGTTAAAAAAACAAAACAAAACAAAAACACTCTAAAGCACATTGCACCTGAGGGATGTCAGGTAGGAAAATGACATCCACTGATTATATAGGTAGTAGTTCTCTTAATTGACTTCAGTGAACAGATTTATTCACTGTGTAACTGACACTCCATTCCCTCTGTGAAAGAGACTCCCTGATTCTCACACGTCATAGAATGTTTGCACTAGCAGGCTACGTTCTGGTATGTTTCAGTCATCTGGTAAGGTTTTCAGAATCCTGTTTCCTAGGCCCTGGCGACCACTTAAATCTGAATCGTTCAGGGTGGGACTCAAGTGATATTCCAATGTGCCACCAAGGCCAAGAACCACTGCTGGAGTTGCTCAGAGTGTGGTCTGTGCCCAGCAGTAGCAGTGGCATCTCAGAATTTAGAACTATGGACTCTGCCCCACCCCAGATCTCTTGAAGCAGAATCTGCATTTTAACGGGATCTCTAGGTCATTCGCCTGCACATGAGAGTTGAGAAGTCCTGCTCTGGCGGGTTCAGGCACTTTTGTCACCACCTGCTAGTAGCATGCATACCAAGGGTGAGCTGTCTTTGTTCCCAAATCTGCTTATCCAGTTATAATCGTAATTATATGAACATCATATAACTAATGAGTTCCATTAGTTATATGATTAGTGCACAAAGATAATTGTTGCTGGGAAAACAAAGTGGAATATTTTGAGAGACAGTATAGGTTGAGTATAAAATTACCTATCAAATGAAGCTTGAGATAACCTGTAAAAATTGAGGGGGAAATTCACAAAATTCTAGATTGACTGTGTAGTCATCTTGCTTCATGATTGCTGTGGCAGTTTAAAAAAATAAAAGGGTACATTCTGGAACCTGAGTTCTGGAGGTGGTTCATACAAGGATTACTTAACCCTCTAATCACTGGCAGATCCAAAGTCAAAGAAAAGACCCTTCCTATACATTAACACAGCTAAACAAGTATTTTAAATTGAAATATAAAAAATTCAAAAGATGTACACTTTCCGATGTTCCATCTTAATTGGTTTTTGGATTAAATTCACTAACTGCTGCCCCAGATCACATTGCATAAGAAAGTTTTTACTGTTGACACTCAGCTGATGAATCAACCAGCTTGCCTACTTCCTGTTTTCATGGTCCAGCTGGTCTTGCTCCCTGAGAGTAGTTTCTGGACTTCTGAATTTCACTGACAAGGAAAATTTCAGAAGTATTTTGGAGAACTCACATAGAGTTGCCACTACTTATTAGACCAGTTAAGGAGGAAAATGCAGCCCTGTCATGTATTATCCACGATTTCAGGAGAGAAAAGACATTAACAAGTTAGAAGGACACAATCTCAGGATGAAAGAGAAATCCTCAAATGGCATAAAATTAGCTTTGTGGAAATGAATTAATTTTTTAAAAAATTATCTCATTTTACTATGAAATGTCAAAGCCCACCACAGCTCTGCTGATAATCGTATGGGAATCTGCCGTATGGTGCTAGAAAGTGATAGAATTGTAGGATGGTCGCAGTCTACTCTTTACCATGACGCTACTCTAATGTGCTCTCCTGACACAGGTAAGTCCATGCTCCTTTGTGCCATGGATAACCTCTGTTGGCACTTACTTCACTCTATTGTAGCTCTTAGTTATCTGTTTATCTTCACCCCTGAATTGTGAACTGGGTCACCTGCACTATGTATCTCTTATGCACAACACAGTACCTGATACATAGTGGTGAGGCAATGCATATTTGCTCGATGAATAAATGCAAGTGGGTCTGCTTCATACACATTTACATCAAAGGGAAATGGAACTCACTGAAAGATATACATCATTCTACCCCTCTAAGACTCTTGTTGAACATTTTTGCTGAATTGTCAATATCGTGGTAATAAACGTCAGTGAATAAACATTGTAGGATTGGCCATAGTTGATTGTGTTTTTTGATTACTTCTCTATTATGAATCCATTTACTGTAGTATATTTAATTAATATTGATTTTCAGACTGAGGGAATTTCAGGACAAAAAAATATTAACTGTTTTATTACATTGTATTTTAATTAAGTTGTAAAGAAACAGAAGTACTCTTTTCTTTTGAAAATAAGATATTAAGGGAATAATTAATATCCCAAGTTGGTTCTTTGAAGAATAATTCCCTCCTGTATTTGAAATTATGTAGTTATCTGTTTCTTTTCATTAAACATCAATAACTAAATGCCAATAAGGCATGTTCATTATAATTAATTACAGTTCCCTTATCTGGATGTTCTATTTATAAATTTGAACTTCAGACACCACATATATGGGATCTTTTTTTTTTGAAACAGGATAACACTCAGGACTGATACTTCCAGTACTTTTATGTTCATCTTCATGTGATCCAAAAATAATGCAGTTTGAATTATTTATTAACATTTTTATTGTATTGATTATACTATTAACCTGTTAACTAACATTCTATCCTTCTTATGTGAAAATTACCCTTCTGGTTTGTTGTGACTCAAATGTGAGGACATTCCGTTGGCATGCTATCTAGCCATGTTCTCTGTTTAGATTCCCTTTGTGACCATTGGAATAGAGTGACTGCTAAATGAGGGTTGCAGCTATGACCATGAAGGAGAATAAGCCAACTGGTGCTTGTGGGGATGGAGCCCAGGATTGCCCTATTTAGCACTATGCTTTGACCCTGCTACGGATTCCGCAGTTAGATCAAGAGTATGGCCACTGCTTTGAACAGTTAGGAATTTCCCACATGAAGATAACTCATAATGGACTTCTTGGTATATAAATATTCTCCCTTTTATTTGAAATTGGGAAGTATATTGACTCAATACTTGGTTTTAAATGAGAGTTATCTTTCTTTAGATTAGAAAAGTAATTCTGAAAATGCAAGGCTAGATTTCTTGCTCTCTCTCTTTTGAGACCTTTTAGATCATATCTTCTGATGCAGGAAACCAGTATTTTTCACATGTAGACTATGTGGGATAAATGGGTATGTTTTTCTGCTGTAGTCAAAGATGTCATTTTGGAAATATCATTTAGTGAATCAAGCTGCCATGATGCAGGGGATCAGCTGAGTCAGGAGCAGGTTGTTTTGCAACATTAGTAAAGACAGAGATATCCGCCATGTAAAGCGGCGGATCTGTCTGGGCCATGTCATCAGGGAGGGGCTGATGAATAGGGACAGGGATCCTAGCCCAAGAGTGGTTGATGCATAAAGTACATTTGGAATAACAACTGCGTAAAAAAAAGAGCCTGGTGATGGGTATTAAGGAGGGCACGTTCTGCGTGGAGCACTGGGTGTTATACGCAAACAATGAATCATGGAACACTACATCAAAAACTAACGATGTACTGTATGTTGATTAACATAACATAATGATCATTAAAAAATTGAAAAAAAAAGATGCTTCATATTGAAGTCTTATAATAATCTAATTCAAGCTTATTGCATGCAGCTTGATTCCCCCTGAAGTAAAATATTTCATTTTTTGGATAACTGGGGATCTACAGGGGTGAGGATTCTACACATGATAGGAGAATGACATCATGTATGTGAATTACTTAAATAAGTAATATTTATTCAGTACCTAAACCCAAGGGTCAGGCATTATGCTTAATGATTAGGGTATAAGATAAAAGGCAGAAAAGATACCCGCTCCCATGGAACTTACTGCTCTTCTCTGATTTGAGCATGGAGGTCAACAAATACACAGATAAATTAAAAAAATTCTGTGGTTACAGATTGTGATTAAGTCCTGAGAAGGGGATAGAAACCAACACAGGGATTAGAGGTTTGTGTTGACGTTAGTGCAAATCTTTCCTAATGCTGAGCACCCCGGGGGCAAGATCAGGATCTGGGGTCCCTAGGGCTGCTTCTAAGACACTGAAAAGGAGGCATTACCTTGCTCATCTGGTTGCTGCAGCTCAAAGAGTTGTCCAGAGGCAAACTGAACTTTCAAAAATGTTCTTCCTTTGTCATCTGCTTAAAGAAGCAAATTTGAATTTTCTAAGTCATTCAGTATCTCGTGAAGCTTTTCTCAATAATTGTTTCAAATGGCCCAAGGGTAAAGTTTCTGTCAATGTTCTTACTACAGCCATAAAGGTGCTCAACTGTCACCTTAATGATTCTATGTCCTGCAAAGTTTAATGGAAAATGTGCCACTTCGATGAAACCAAAGAAAGCTGAAAATGGAATATAGGAAATAACACTGTTACTATGGTGATGGCATCTCTTTGGTAGTCGAAGAAAGTCATTTAATAAAGTTATAAAATCTTAGTAAATGTTGGACAGCTTTATGGAAATGTAATAAACTGAAATCATATATCAAAAAGCACTAAACCTCATTTTACATTTATGGCACACAGCAAAATTATAATGCGGAAGAGTACTAAATGACCTATAAATGCGAAACACATAGTTAAGCATGGGATATGTCAGCCAGAGTCTCTGTGGCTTTTCTGTGCAATATGTTCAAGTTAAATGCAATTGTAAGGAGAAACGTCTGCCTTTTTCTAGGCCTCTGTATATTTTGGTGCCTTTTCTGGGCTGGAAAGGTAGAACAAAAAACATATCCATTTGCTTGCAGATAATCAGGCAAGATACCAAGAGAAATGAGCAAGTCTGTGTCCTTGGATATGCATTTAACAAGGTAAATGCTGATAATGTTGTTAGGCTGATAGTGTTACTGCTCAGCCTGATCCAAAATGTAATTGCTTTTTGTGTTGCATGCCACGTCCTCTTGTTTGTGAGGGAACTATTGATTTTATTCATAAGACAGAGCTATTGTTTTGTGTTTTTCTAGACATCACCATAAGAAGCTGAGTTTGAAGGTGTTTTGAATAATATGTCCTGGGATATAAAAGCTTTTCTATTTGTAGGAAGCATTTTATCTTACAAAGAAACAGGTTTCTCCCCAGCAGCTGGTCTAGATTTCCTGCAGAAGGAAACTAAAAGGGACAGAGTCTTCCTACAGCGCAAAGAGGGGGCATTACCATTTAAGAAATTGAAAGTGCATATTTTTTTACTAGGTAATTCAGCCAATTGCTCTGGGATAATCAGAGGGAGGGATACACTGCTTATTCATAAGATGGCCAAACAACCAAGTGAACGAGTCCATCAGTTACCACATTCTCAAAATGCAAAACAACAGAACTGACTGATGGTTTTCATAGAGTCAGCCAATGAACTAAAACAAAGCCATCAATCTAGGAGCTCTATAGTCAAACTTTGGGCTCTAGTCTTATTTTTCGTGGTTCATCCTCAGGTTTGCTATAAGTACCTCATATGCAGCTTTGAAGGTTTCCATGCTCTGTTTCTTTGGTTCCTATGCTTGAGGAGTTCTTAATTATTCTGGATTCGATTTCTCAAGATGGCTCTCACACACTCTGCAGTTTCTCCTCTTTCCAGTTCTCCAGGGACATTGCTTGGTGCATACTCCTCAACTCCTTTTAGGACTCTTTTGGGTTCATAACTTGCTTAAAGGGATCTATTACAAAGAAGAATTGAGAGCAGTGTTTCTTGAAGAGTATTTTTAGGTGAAGTTGTTGGTTTGGCAGGAGATGAATGAAGACAAAGGCTTATAATAAAATTAAATGTAAAACGTTCTGAATAAACATTTTACCTTCTGTTAGAATATGAAATTTGAAGTGAGAAGTGGTGGTAGATGAGGTTGCACAAGTAATAATAACGGGAGCACTGGTAGAACACCTTTACATGCCAGGCACAAAGTGGTTTACATGACCCATCCCATTGAATTTTTTTCTTGTTTTACTTTTTTTTTATTGAGATACAATTGACATATAACACTGTATTAGTTTTAGATGTACAACATAATGGTTTGATACATGTATTTATTGCAAAATGATTACCACAATAAGTTAACATCTATCACCACACATAGTTATGCTTTTTTTTTTCTTGTAATGAGAACTTTTAGCGACTTTCAAATATATGATATGGTATTGTTAGCCAGAGTCACCATGCTGCACATTCCGTTCCAAAGATGTGGTATCTTTGACCACTCTCATCTCATTTAATCTTTACAAGCTTTAAGGTAGGTATTATTATTATCCATACTTTGCGGACTAGGCATGGCATAGAGAGAATAAATAACTTGTTCAAGGTCACATAACAACTAAGTGGCAGGACTAGGACTCAAACTCAAGTCTCTTTGAATCTAAGTCCAGTGATTTAACCATTACCCTATATTGAGGTAATTCTGGTCTGAGTGTAGCTCTGTATAGCAATCCCTTCTAAAGGAAACAGAATGCTGTGTTTGATATCCATCATAAAACTGAAACTTAGAACATTTGGCATCACTAAGTCCCAGGAAAGTGGTGCAATGCACACCAAAGCTTTCCTTGGAGGCCCTTTGCGAGAGCTGATGCAGGGGCCACAACAGAGACATCAGGGCATTGATGGTCAGCCCAGCTCAACACCAAGTTAAAACAGAGAGTTTTGGAAACCCAAACAGTGAGTTTTGGAAATAAAACTATGGATCAGGGGCTACAATGTCAGTGTAGATCAAGATAAAGCTAAGGTGGATAAAAAAAGTTAATTCAGACTGAATATTGCAAAGTCAGAATTCTGGCTGATGTGTTGTTTAGTCTACTTCAGTTGGGTCAGGATCAGCACTTTTAAGGAAGCTGACTAAATGAAAGGATTGGGGAGGGGGAGGAAGAGGGAGAGAGAGAAAGTGAGGGAGGAAGGAAGAAAGGAAGAGAAAAAAGAAGGAAAGACGTTATAGATGAAAAAAGGAAAGAAGGGGGGAAGTTGTATGTGATGTATTCTCATTATAAAAAAATTTAGAGCATTTAGGGAAATTTATTTTTTAAAAGATTTTATTTATTTATTTGAGAGAGAGAGAGAGAGAGAACGAGAGGCGGGGAGGGGCAGAGGGAGAGAGAGAGAGAAGCAGACTCCCTGCTGAGCAGGGAGCCTGACATGGGGCTCGATCCCAGGACCCGGAGATCATAACCTGACCCGAAGGCAGACACTTAACCGACTGAGCTACCCAGGTGCCCCAAAGGGAAATTGGAAAAACGAAATAAAGAAAAAGAAAATTGACCATAGCTCCCACCTTCTAAAGAAAACCACAGTTAACACTTTGGTATATTTCCTTCCAGTCTTTTTTGCCTCTAGGTAAAGAGTTACATACTTTTACACAGATGTGCTAAATTATATATATAGTTTAGTGTCCAGCCTCTTTCTTTTAATATAACATAAGCATATTCCATGTTACCATAATTCTTGGTAAACATTATTTTAATGTCTACATGATATTTTATCACTTTAGTGTAGAGTTATTTACTTTTTCCTTTATTAGACTTTAGAAGATTAGGATTGAAAAGTTTTTAGCTATCATTCAGTTTATTGCTTTTTCCTCTCCAATTTAGGACTCTTTTCTCTTAGAGAACTTCAAGGTGGAATTTATGGGTTAAAGGTTAAATACTAGTTTAACCCTTGCCAAATTGTTTTCACTTCCTGCAACAGTGTTTCAGGGTACCCTTTTCACTACATTATCATCAGCATTGAATACTCATAAGAAAAAGGACAAAAACAAAAATTAGGCAGAAAATGGCAATGTATCACTTGAAAAATTGCATGTCTTTGGTTCCCAATAAACTGGATATTTTCCCATAAGATGATTAGTCATTTGCATATCCTCTTTTTGTGGGTTTTCTATACACATCCCTAGCTCATTCATTTTTTGAGATCTTTTCCACTTTCTTACTGTGAATTATATATTGTACATACAGAAGAGTATATAAAACATACCACAGTTTAGAGAAAAATTATATAGTAAACTCCTATGCAACCACAGCCCAAGTTAAGAAATAGTATGTAAAATGTTGTCTCCACCCCCAAGATGCATGTGCCCCACCTTCACCACCACCTTCTTCTCTCTTGTGTCCTATTTACACCCCAGCCCTCTACCCTGGCCCTAGTAAACACAATCTTTACTTTGACTAATCATTCCCTTGCTTTTCTTAATATTTTTATTACCCATGTAGGCATTTATAAACAACTGAATTTAACTGCGTCTATTTTTGAACTTTATATGGATAGAATCCGACTCTGAACTCTTGGGACCACCCACTTGTTCAACATCTCATGTGTGAGATTCATTCATGTTGCCGGGTGGAGCTGTAGTGCATCACAGTGTTATTATTTCCATTTATTACAGCAACTTCAAAAATGATAGCAAGTTTTTTCTATCATATTTGAGGCAAATATGTTTTTTTTGATTCCTTATAATTTTGGTTATATTTCAACATACAGACATTTTAGACAAGTTTGCACAGTAAAATCCATTGATCTTTTCCTTTATGAATTCTTTCATTCTTTTGAAACCTAGAAACTCCCTCCCCTACAGGGTGTTGATAAATATTTACTCTTAATTTATCTCTTTCATGCTTTGACTTCTTTTTTTGAAAAAAAGAAAACAAATTTAATGCTTTAATCCACATGTGTTTATTTGGTCTATGATATGATCTGACATCTAGATTGATTTTTCCTCCAAATAGGTAACTACTTATTGAGTAATCCTTTCCCAACATAGATTTGTGCTTCTTTCTTTGTTTAGCAGGGATGAGGCAGAGATGGATTTGTAGATGAAAGGTAAAAAGCAAGCTTGTCCAGCTGTGTTGTTGGACAGAGCGGGAGTGATTTACTGTCCAAGGGAGTTAAAAGAGGGCTTCTTAGAAAAGGTGAAGATTGGGCTTTGTTTTACATGGTCAATGGGAGCCTACTGGGGAAACAGTGGGGAGTGGGGAAGGGTGGGTGAACATTTCAGGCAGAGGAAACTAACAGTGCAAAGTAGTTTATGGTTATAAACTTGAGCAAGTCTGGACTCAGACAAATAAGGCTCTTCAACTTACAGGATCTATGGTCTCCAGCAACTTACTTAACCATTCTGTGCCTTAGTTTACTCATCTATAAAATGGGGATAAATAGGTACAACATCATAGGATTATCATAAGTGATTATAAGATAATACACAGTTAACATAGTACTCGATATATCCTAAGCACTCAATAAATATTTGCTACTAATATTACTTAAATATTAGGTATCACTGTATCCCTACTGCTTACCACTAGGGGTGAGGGTATGTCACACAACCACTATGTGTTTGTTGAGTGAATAAATAAGGAACAGAAATTTTACACACCATGATATCCTCAGGAATATGGAAGTAGTTTGATGTTGTTTGAATAAAATTTGTGAAGAAGTAGGTGAAGTGGAGACCAAATCATGTAGGAAGGGCATAGAATATCATTCCAGGGAGCTTGATCTTTATTATGTAGCAGTAGGGAGACACTGGATGGTTGTAAGCAGAAGAGCAATGGGGGTATAATCGCGAGCTGGATGTTGTAAGCAGAAGAGCAGTGGGGGTATAATTGCAAGAAAACAATTACCTTAGGGTCATGGAGGCCAGTTGGGACTTTTAAAACCTCTAAACCCATATCTTCTGCCTCCTACAAAACACTGGGAAGAAGAGATTTTAATTTTATCTTTGCCTGGGAGTATTCAAAGAGGGAGACACTGTGTCCCTAAATAAACTACTTCAGGCTTCAGTAGACCTTATTCTGTAAGGTCTTATATAGGATCTACTTTATTTGTAAGTCAATTCCCTGTGTGGTTCTGTGTTAAAATTTGCTAGTTGCCCCCTAATATCTATATTCTCCTCTTCCTTGGTAACTGAACCCACACTTTTTTGCTGGGCATTTGGCTACCTGGAATAAGGACTACCTTTCCCAGCTCCTGGGAAGGAGCTTTTGGCCTGCTGTGACCATGTGACTGGCCAATGGAATGTTAACAGAAGTATGTGCGGTTTTCAGGGTCTTTTCATAAAGGGAAGGGACATGCCTTTTTTTCTGCTGGGTAGAGTGCAGACATGATGTCTGGAGGTTAAGCAGCCATTTTAGACAATGAAGTGGAGGCCATGCATTACAGATGGTAAAGCTGCCTGCTAGCCATGGCCTGTCTTCCCCCAAAACTCTATTTATGTGAGAGATGCACTTCTCTCATTGTTACTTTGTCACTTATGTCATATGCAGCTGCACCCATAAGATGGGTATTAACAAATACCCATTCACAAATATTTACTCTTAATCATTAGACAACAAATGCACCATTCCCCTCTGTCTGTATAAAAAAAAATCCTTTTCAAATAATAGGCAAGGATTACCAGATTCCTCCTCTATCTTCCTGTTAAGTTCTGCAAAGCAACTTTTTGATCTTTTTCACTCAGATCCCTTTTTTTTTCCTGATTTGCAGTGGGTTTTTTTTTTTTTTTCTTTTGGCTTCCTGAACTATTTTGATGTTCTTCCCTTAGGTATTCCCCAAAATGGTATTAATTCTGTGTAGGATGAAATATTGCTTGCTACTGCTGTCAATGAAGAAGAATTTTATTTCTTAATTCCAGAATGGTATTGGCATGTTTCAGTTATTTCCCAAGTGAATATTATAGTTGCTAAGAAAATAAGGTTGTACTTTCCCATGGCTAATTTGTTCATTTCTCACTTGCATGTGTTCAAAGTCAGTAAGTTACATCCTGGTCTGGAGAGTTACCCAGAACTTGGTTCCTTGTTGTGTACACAAGAGACAAAGTATAATAATAATAATATTGTGGGTAGGGCCAGGGAGAAAGCTGCCAAGGCTGTACAAGAAACACTGATAGTTTGGCTTATTAGCTCTGTTATCTAACTCAGTAAAGTGATTTTTTTTTAAATGTGTGTAAATTGATGTCTTATTGTTCTGAACAGATAATTTTCATTTCAGTAGGAATTGCAGTTCAAAAATCAGTTTAGGTAATAAATAGCAAATAGCAAATGATTGCAGTTCAGAGAAGTAACCATTTACCTATTCAGTGCTTCTCCAGGAATGGAACAAGAATCACAGATTCTATTAAGATGGATTGTTTGGAATATAATTCAGCCATTAAAAATGAGGGAATCCCACCATTTTTCAACAACATGGGTAAACCTTGAGGGCATCATGCTAAGTGAAATAAGGCAGAGAAGGACAAATCCTGTATGATCTTACTTATAAGTGGAATCTAAAAACACAAATGAAAAACCAAACTCATAGAAAGGGAGATCAGATCTGTGGTTATCAGAGGTGGAAGGTGGAGGGAAGGGGAATGGGAGGAGGTCAAAAAGTACAAACTTCCAGCTATAAGATAAATAAGTACTAGGGCTAGACTGTATGACATAATGACTGTAGTTAACACTGATGTGTGATAGATAGGAAAGTTGTTAAGAGAGCAGATCCTAAGAGTTCTTATAACAAGGAAAAAAATCTTTTTCTTTTTCTTTTTATTGTATCTGTATGAGATGATGGGTGCTATCTAAACTTATTGCAGTAATCAGTTCACAATATATGTAAGTTAAACATTATGTGGTATACTTTAAACTTATACAGTGATTCATGTCAATTATATCTCCATAAAATTGGTGGTGAGGTGGGGGAAAGATGTCCAACAAAAATAACAAAATGGATTATTTAATTGAGTGAGTGTGAATGTTGTGCTTTGCTTGCTGATTTCTTTTTCTAGATTGGATTATTTATTTGATTTTTGTGCCCACTGGACAGGATTTTTTTTTAAGCATCAGAATTGATGCTGGTTCACCTCAATAGATAAGTGGAAAGATAATTGAAGAATCAGAGAGGTGTAGACTTTGGAATAAAACACACCTGATGCAAAGCCCACTTCCACAACTTACAAACCTCTTGACCTTGAGAAATCTATTTGAGATCTCTGGGTCTTCATTTCATTATCTGTAAAATGCAAAAAGTGGCATCTTCTCCCCAGTATTGTTTTAATAATTTGTCTTACTTCAGGGTTACTGGAGGATATGGGCAACTCACAAAACAACTGGCCATATGGTACCTACTGATCATACCGTACCTGGGCCATAGCCATAGTAAACACTTTACAGGTACTTGTTGAATAAGGTAATGGAAAATACATGTATACACCTGTATACTTTCTGTTTACTTTCCCTTGGGCTTTAGTTCCCACAAAACAAATGCACCCAGGATGGGGGGGGCACTTAATGGCCATATTGTTAAAGGAAGAGTCGGGGAATAGAGAGAGGGATTAGGTGTGAGGCAGGATGTGTGTGTGTGTGTGTGTGTGTGTGTGTGTGTGTGTAAAAATCCCAAGCCCATCATAGACTTCCGGTTTGCTTTAGTATTTCACTCACATAAGGAAATGTAAACAGAGTGCTCTGTCTGGATTGTGACTTTTAAAAGCTATCCACCTATTTCAGGTATCACATGGTTTATAATTTTGACATTGGCTCTCCCCCACTAAGAGATAAATGCTCTCAGGTGCAACATTAGCACATTTAGATTTTTGCTCATGATTCTGAACCAGGGCAAGCAAACCAGAGGAATTAAATGGGGCTAACAGACTGTATACATAAAGATGGCCTCCTTCATGGATATAAAAGGCAAGGAGCTCCCTCTCTCCCAAATAGGTGGGTTGATGTTCTGCCCATATTTTCCTCTCACAGAGAATTTGTGTGATTTGTTTCAGAAGTTTACTTTACATAAATCCTGTGTTAAGGTGATTTCCTTGATTATACATCTGCAAAATTCAGTGTCTACAAACCACAAGCTCTAGGTAGTCATGATGTTTGAAGCATACAGATTTCACTTAGGTACAAATTGATTGAAATTCACAGCACTGCTTTAGCTCCATACTGGTAAGTTTTATTAGGAAGCTTTGATTAAATGTGTAACCTTTTTCCTCCCCTCTGTCTTCTATCCTGTGCTCTGCTTAACAAGATGAAATGATATAATGTATAAGAAAGAAAATTTTACCTAAGGGCAAAGTGCTATGCACGTGTCAGAATAATGATTTACTGATTTACTTCGCTACTTATATTACAATCTACAACTTGGTCCCAAATGCAAAAGGCACTTGGCAAAAAGGTTTTCAGAATTAACCCTCATTTTTTTTTCCTACTTTTAAAATTTTATCTTGGGGTGCCTGGTGGCTCAGTCGGTTGAGTGTCTGACTCTTGGTTTCAGCTCAGGTCAGGATCTGAGGGTCCTGGGATTGAGGCCCATGTCCAAAGCCAAAGCAGCACTCAGTGGGGAGATTATTTATGGATTCTCTTTCTCCCTCTGCCTCTGCCCCTCCTCCCGCTGGTGCGCACGCTGTCTCGCTCTCTCTCTCAAATAAATAAGAGCACAAGCCATGGAGTGGGGGGTGCAAAGGGACAAGCAGGTTCCCTGCTGAGCAGGGAGCCTAACGGGGCTTGATCCCAGGACCCTGGGATCATGACCTGAGCTGAAAACAGACGTTTAACCAAGTGAGCCACCCAGGCGCCCCTAAATAAATCTTCTAAAAAAAATTTTATCTTAACAGTCAAGCTCACAGAGGGCCTGTGCTTGGTATTTTTGATACTTGGCTCCTTGGGGTTCTCACTGCACCAAATTGGACTATATCAACTCTGGTTTTATAGAATTTCTATTTTCACTGTATATGTTGCCTGCATTAGAATTCAAAGTTCTGAAATGTGAGATTACCATCCTAGCTGAGCTGTGGATGATGTCTAAGAAAGGAAATAATTTAACATTTGTTCTATTTTCATGGCTTTCCTTGAATCATTTGATATAGCTCATTTGTCCTTTCATTCATTGGAAAATATTTAATAAGTCTATGTACTCTGCCGTGGGCTCTCCTGGCTCAAGGAAAGGAGATTATTTTCTTAATTTTAATTATTTCTCATATTAAAATATAAAAATATTAAAGATGGAACAGATAGAATGGTAAACTATTAATGAATCTCATGGAGCATGGCCCCTAGATTATGTTATGATTTAAATGTTGGTTGAATTACAATTCAGTATCAACAAATGGATACTCAGTCATTCACTCAAAAGGACTACGTTATGATACAAACATACGTGTCTTACAAGTTAGTCAGGACGCACCAGACATAGCTCCAGGTTCTCTCCCGAGAACATGAATCTAGACTCAGGATTTGTGGGTCCAGTGGGTCAAGTGAGCATCTCATGAGGAGCTGTAATAATAACTGAATTTTTAGTTCCTCTAAAACATCAGGGCACCTGGTGGTATCTGGTAGCCCTGCTTTGGGGATCCTTAAAGTAAAGTGATGCAAAGGCAAAAGGTGTGTTCTTCCCACTTCTCTGGGGACCACAACCGTGGCACATGAGGATGTCAGTGTGCTGGTGGCCACACCAGCTGCTAACTGCAGGGCCTACAGGGCAGCTGTCACACACAGGGGGAAAGGGACTTGTGGGCCACCCCTCTTGATGGGGTTGGGGTGGGGGCAGGGCTCTGGGAGACTTTCTGGGGTCAGATTGTTGTAAACGATTGTAAATAGTTTCCTAATTTGTCTCTGCCTTCTGTGTCCTGATTTTGCTATCCATCGTGTATACCACTGTCAGTCTTCCTTCCTACAACACGACCCTTGTCATGTCACTCTCCTACCTGACAACCTTCGGGGGTCTCATTTAATGAATTGAACACAAACTCCTTACTCATATCCAAAACCCACAAAAATGGGCTTCGATCTGCCTTTCTAAGTGCACCCGTGGTCACTTCCATTACTGACAACCTCTACTTCAATCATATCCTGAATATACCCTTGGGTCTTCTCTCTTAGAGCTACTTATCATAATTGCATACATCCTTTTAAGATCCACTTAGGGGGTTCCTGGGTGGCTCCATCAGTTAAGTGTCTGCCTTCAGCTCAGGTCATGATCCCAGGGGTCCCAGGATCGAGCCCCACCTTGGGCTCCCTGCTCAGTGGGGAGCCTGCTTCTCCCTCTGCCATTCCCCCTGCTTATGCTCTCTCTCTCTCTCTGTCAAATAAGTAAATAAAATCTTAAAAAAAAAAAAAAGATCCACTTCAAATACATCCCACTCATGAAATCTTTTCCAACCCCATAATCCCAATTGGGTATGAGCCTTCTAACTCTAGTATACTAGTTTGTCTCACTCTTACAGCGCCTGCATCCCTACTCATATTCTTATTGTGTACACGGCTTTGTTCATATGTTGTATACCTGTGATGTTCCTGGCATTGTGCTAGACATTTTATTTACATTATTTTACTTAAACATTAGGACTTCAACTATATGAACTGCATAGTATCTCCATTTTATAATTAAGGAAACCATGTTTGAATAACGCACTCAAGGACAAGTGCAAGTTCAAATCCATATCCATTTTACATCAAAGCACATGCTCTCTATTAGGCTGTGCTGCCTCTTTGTGATCCAGGGCTCTCTTTTCCTCATATATATGCCTCCTGGAAGTGATCTGTATGTACTGGACGTGGGAGGATGTAGGCTGCTTGCTGCTGGCCGTTATCTTGTACCATATAAAGCCCGAGATTGAAGCTGGGATAGAGGAGCACTGAACCAAGAAATGGAGAGAGCAGGTTTTGATGACATTTCTTGAGTGTCTGCATCAACCCTGTTCTGTTCTTGAACTATTCAGGTATGTGAGCTGGTATAGTCCAGTGTGAGTTCGATTTTCTGTTTACTAATTGGAAGTCACTAAAATGATAGAGCAGGAGAATGTTCTAAGCCTGGTTTTAGCAAGGTATTTGAAATAGGCTCATTGACAAGAGGATGAATTGCAGTTTGTTTAATATACACTCAAATTATCTGTATGGAAATATGTCAGTCTGGAAAATTTCTCTATTGGTGTTTCACAAGTTTTCTAAATAGAAGAAAATATAAATGAGCAAATATGAACTCTTACAGATCTCGAAGGTAATGCTCAGACGTTGGATACCCTGACTCCAGCTAGGCGGGAAGCACTGCATCCAACATAATCATGGATCATGCAAAGGAAGAAAACCTGAGTGGTGTCAAGGTCAGTGTCGGAGATCAGAGAAAAGGTGACAGAGTCTATCTGAGACCAGAGAGGCAAGGGTGAGGGCAGGCAGCCAAGGCCAAAAATACCTGGAGGCAGCATTGGCATTAAAACAAGTCAGCTGTAGGTTCAAATCCAATCCTTGTCAATGAGTAACTGTGTGACTTTAAAAAAAATTGCTTTAATCTCAGAGCCTCTGTTTCTCCACTATAGAAGTGGAAATAATGATACCTATACCTATAAATGGGTTGTTTTGAAGAATAGATGGGATAACCTATGTGGAAACAAAGGTACATAGTAGGTGTTTAATACTTGTGATTTATTTTAAAACATAAGATTTAGTAGGAGTTGGCTAATAATTTATTGGGAACAGGGAGAGAAAGCCTAGGACCTCTGAGGCAGGGGAGAGGAAGCAGTTTTGAGGATGAATAATTAATTCTTCAGAACATGTCTTTCTCATCCATAAACAATTTATTCCCTACAACATGTTAAATGCTCTGCTTAACACCCCATAAGAAGGAACAAACTAAGATGATACAATCGAACTTAACAGGGATAAATGTAAAGTTTTACATTTAAAAAATCACTTAGGGGCGCCTGCGTGGCTCAGTCGGTTAAGCATCTGCCTTTGGCTCAGTCATGATCCCAGGGTCCTGGGATCGAGCCCCATGTTGGACTCCCTGCTCAGTGGGGAGCCTGTTTCTCCCTCTCCCTGCCACTCTGCCTACTTGTGCTCTCGCTATCTCTCTATCAAATAAATGGATAAAAAAATATCTTTAAAAAAATCACTTAGGGGGTGCCTGGTGGCTCAGTCGGTTAAGCGTCTGATTCTTGATTTCGTCTTAGGTCATGACCTTGGGGTCCTGGGATCAAGCCCTGCACTGGGCTCCTTGCTCAGCGCAGAGTCGGCTCAAGATTCTCTCTCCCTCTGCCCCTGTCCCTGCATGCGTGTGTTCACTCTCTCTGGCAAAGAAAGAAAGAAAGAAAGAAAATCTTTTTTTTTTTTTTAAAGAATATGACCAAGAATAATTTAGCTGAAAATGATTTGAACAATAGCACCTTGGTTGACATAATGATGTGGCTGAAATTGGTATTTCCTAGTTACAGACTTTTGGAACATTGGTAATTTTGGAGCCTAATTTTCAACCAGTTAATCTACCTTGACTTTTGTAGTGGGAAGTTGGAACAATCCCAATGTTAGTATTTGAATTCTTCATGGTTTTCAAGTACTTATTTTTTCATATTATAAAAAATGCAAACTCATTATAGAAAAGTTAGAAAATGTAGAGAAGCAAAAGAAGAACAAAAACTCTTGATTTCACTCATCCATAGGTAACCACTATTATTACCTTGGCTTATATCCATCCAAGTCTTTTCCTCTGCATTCCATCTGTCAAAGGAAGGGGGCTATGTTACAAAGGAATGAATTGTCAGATGTTTTTAAGTAGAAGTGTGTGAATCTGTCAGAGATATGTGTCATATAAAGAGTTGTTGTATGGAAGGAAGACTGAATGTTATAATGTCTAACGTCTAATTTTTTCTACTTTAAGATTCTAAGAAAGAAATACAATAAATGTCATTAAAATGCTCACTGTGTATTGTTCATTTATATTACATTTGTAGGATTCAGCTGAAAAAAAACTTCTGGAAATTCCAACTCTGATTTGTAAGCCATTCTGTTGTTTTCCCAAGTATTGGCTCCAATGCCTATATTTGATTTCTGTGCTTGAGTAAACCCACCCACATGCCAGACTGAACCCCAGTGAGTTTGACATTTTCCCTCTTGAACAGCATCCAGCATAATGTAGCTTACTGGAAAAAATTTACACAGTATGACTCAGCCAGTCATGCAAGCCTTTCTTTCTGTGGAATTCCTTTTTTTTTTTCTTCTCAAAATGAAAATGGACCACATTATTTAAGGATAAACGAATCTGAAAGTGTTTCCAGTAACATCTTTTTATGTATAGGCCGCTGAAGATTAACTAAAAATTCTTGGCTAAGATCTTGCTTCCTACCTAAATGTTTCAGTAAATACAGTTTTAGTGAAATAGAATCAACTTCTCAAAATCCCCAACTGAAAATAGAAAGTGAAGCCCCATTTCCCAAGAGGAGGAACCATGCTTTCTTCTTCTTTAAGATGTCCCTAAATTATGCATGTGGTGCTGGCCACATACATTTAAAGCTCTCTAAACCAAATTATGTAAGGTAGAATTACTGTTTATGAAAAGTCATGTAAGCTACATGGCCTAACAAGATCTGGATTCTTCTTTTATTTTCCAATAAATTTCAGAAAACTTCCCAAATAAGCACATGTATTATCAATAATCATAATTTTAAATCTATTGTTTTTAAGGATTTGTATATTGGATATGGTTTTAGAATTATCCGTGGAGTTTTATGAAGTAAACATGTACATTTGAGAAGTTCTTTAGTTTTCTAGAGGCAAGCACTTCTAGAAGGTATATTAACTGCTGTCATAATGTTGACCATATAAAAAGAAAAAAAATGACAGGACTCTAAAGGTTGAAATCAAAACAGAACATGGGAATAGAGAAAGAAGTAAGCTACAGAATATTTGATCAGTAAATAATAACAATAGTAGCTAAAGGTACTGAATGTCCACTACTATATGTGCTGGATACTAGGTGAGAGGGTTTATCTACACTGCCTTTTATAGCCATCCTACAAATAAGTATTATCATCTCCATCTTACAAATGAATTAATCAAAGCTCAGAAGAGTGAAGGGTCCTGTAACTGTTGGCCAAGCTGAGATTCATAGTTTGTCTGACAACAAAGTTGACTTTCTTCTCGTTATACTACGTTGTCTAGGATGTGGTGTAAATAAAACCAGGGAAAGACAAAGAATAAAATAAGTAAAACTATTAAAGAGAAGTAAAATGTTTTTCTTTTCTTATTCGGATTAACTTATTTGAATGTATCAAAGAGATTCATGGTAGCAAGAAAAGGAATTGGGTTGAACAGGCAAAGTGGAACCAGGCTAGGCCTGAGGAAGATCTTCCTGCCGTGGTGAATGGCAAAGTGCAAGGGCCAAACACTTCAGGGTCCTCTTTGAATTCTTCCCCTCTAACTCTGATTTCTGATCAGCTGCTTTCTTCCTTAAAATCTCCAGGATAGGGATGCTTGGGTGGCTCAGATGATTAAACGTCTGTCTTTGGCTCAGGTCATGATCCTGGAGTCCTGGGATTGAGCCGCGTGTCGGGCTCCCTGCTCAGCGGGGAGCCTGCTTCTCCCTCTGCCTCTTGCCCCTCCTCTGCTTGTGCTCTCTCTCTCAAATAAAGAAATAAAATCTTTAAAAAAAATAAATAAAATCTCCAGGATATGTTCATTTTCGAGAGGGCCTTCAACACTGTCTGTACATCTGGTGACATTGTGAGAATAACAACATGGTACCTTATCTGGCTGATGAATGTAAAAGGGTCCCTTTTCTCCTCCTGCGGGGCCACAGTACTTGGTTAGCAGACCATAGTCTGGTTTCAGCAACTACTTGCCCCTGAGAAAATGCTTTAGGCAGGGCAGAAGCTGTACGGCTATATACGGTGGTTTTGGTTTTGTTCTTTTCCACCACCATTATCTTGACCTGGTTTAAGTCACTAGCATTTCTTCCCTGCAGTATTTATCTTAATTCTTCTCCTTACCTCCAATCTTGCCCTTTGTCAGTACTCTTTCCACACAGAAGTCAATTTGCTTTCTAAAATACAACTCTGATCATGTCATCCCACCAGCAACTCTATCATACATCCCCTTTGTCCTCAGCACAGGGTCCAGGCTCTCTGGTTTAACAAACACACCACTCTTTCCTGACTCTGCTGGCTTTTCTCCTCTCCTCTAGTACTGTACCCCTCTTGCCTTCTATTTACTTTCATCTTTGGTATCTTTGTGCCTTGAATACCCTTTTTAGTCCTAACTTTGTGCCCTTTATCTGTTGATTTCTATTTGGTCTTTAGACCTCAGCTCAAGACATCTCCACTGGGTCATCTTTCTGACCCCAGAAGCTGAGCTCTGCACCCCCTCTGTGCTCACACAGTACCTTTACTCACTGTGAACTGTAGCACTTAAATCACTGTGTTTAGTTAGCGGCCTCTGCATCTGCCTTCTCCACAAGGCAGTCTCCTTCTCCAGGACAGGAGCAATATCTTATTTACTACTGTAGCCCAGGGACCTACCATAGTACTAGACTCAACTGCCAGTTGGCAATATAACTTGCTATTGGGTGGATGCAAATTCATTCCTTTAACCTTTCCCAAAAATGTGACGATAGGGATGGGGGAAAAGGCATGGAAAGGCAACTACTTTCTGGCCTTAAGATGTTCAGTGTCTCTGTGACAACATATCTAAGAGATTTTTGATCCCCGGATTCCCCTTCTTTCTCATTCTGGGATGCAATTGGAATTCAGACTATTTTCTCACACCTGCTTCAGGGGTGTAAAGTGACTCTAAAGGAATGTACCAATTAAGCAAAGAGCAAGCCACTAGAAATAGCTCTGACAGTGTTATTCCTAAAAGGATCTGCATACAGAAAATGAATTCCTAAAAGGATCTGCATACAGAAAATGAATGAAATCTGAGCTGATCTTCTTAATGTCTTATATGGACATAAAATCAGAGAACGCGGCTAGGAGAAGGCCTGCAGTGGGGTGTTGATATTTAAGACACCAAATTTTGGAATTTTCAGAAACTCCTTTTAGTGGAAGAATTACTGCCCCCAACAAAGTACTGAATCCCTGTGGTGATTCATTTAGTTCTCCAGAGCCTGAAAATGCCTCCTTTTTTTTTTTGCCTTAGGAATAAGGACCCAAGTGGAAAGAGTGTCTATGAAATTATTAACCCTCAAATCCCTCCATGATTCCCTCTTCATATCTGAACCCCCAGGATAATCCTCCTACTCTCATGATGTTTAAAACCTACCTTCTGTCCCTCTGAGGGGCGAAATCAGTAGCCACGAAACTGAACGAAGGTAACTGACTCTCCTCCCCACCCGACAAAGACTAAACCAACAACATGACACATGGGATGGTAGAAGGGCATAAGCACCTGCTATGGGTACCCAGGAGAGACAATGTTTTGTTCAGGTCTTTCTTTTTTTCCTTTATATCTCATAACTTGCAGGGATTTTTTCTTTTTTACCATATATGTTTTCTCCTTAGAACAAAGTTCAACAAACTCTTTTATGTAGGGCCAAATAGTAAGTATTTTAGGATTTGCTGGCCATACAGTCTCTGTTGTAACTACCCAACTCTGCCGTTGTAGTGCAGAAGCAGCCCTAGACAATACGTCAGTGCCTAGTCATGGTGTGTTCCAATACAGCTGTATTTACAGACATTGAAATTTGAACTTCATATAATTCTCTTGTGTTGTGAAATATTCTTCTTCTTTTGATCGTTTAAAAGTGTAAAAAACATTCTTACTTTGCAGAGGATACAAAAACAGGTGGTGGGCCAGATTAAGCCTTTGGGCTGTAATTTGTTGGGCCCCCACACTAGAATATCAATTGGGGAGTAACAGGGTTGGATTTGTGGTTTCAGCTGGTGATCTCGAACTTACGTGTGCATATGAATCATCTGGGGGTTCTGTTCAAATGCAGATTCTGTCATGACAGTCTTCATTTCTGACCAGCTGCCAGATGATACTGCTGCTGCAAGGTATGATTTATGGACCACACCTTGCATTGGATCCTTCCATGGAAGAGAGCCTGGATTGGAGAGAGACTGGGTGGGGGTAGAGGGAGCATGGTAAAGATCAGTTCGGCGGCTTTGGGTAGATGAGCTCCAAAGGCCTTGGTTGCTGAGAGGACATGAAAGTTAACAGGGACAGAGAAGTTGGAGGTGACTCCCAGCTTTTGTTGGTCAGTGATACCTTTAGCAGAAATCACAGGGATCCGTATGGACTGGGTACAGAGTCGTGCTAAATATGTTTTTATTGAATAAATAAGAAGGGAAGAAGAAGTTGGAAGGGGGTGGGACGGGAGAAGATAATGATCTCAATCTGAGATAGTTTGGATTGATTCTGCAGAAACCAAGAGAAGGTAGCAAAACCGGTAATGTTTTGAAGGCAGAATGCTATGTGACACCTCCTGGTCTGGGAATGGGTTGTTCTCCATCCCTGAGAGCTGGAGCTAGACCCATAGCACTACTGGCCAGAAGGAACACAAACGGTACCCAAAACCTCCTTTTCTTAATGAACAAAAATGGACTGGGAGCATTTTCACCTTGCAAGTGTTCTTATATACATGTTTAACTTTATTCTTATTTTATAATAAGGACTTTAATGACAAAAAGCCATTGGGAGTCAGAATTTGCTGGCAAACATTTTAAAGCTCTGGCCTAAGAACCAATTTAGTGTGAAAACTATACCATAAGGCCTGTTGTCTTGGGTTTTATCCTCCCTGAGGTCTAATTTAGTTGGTTCTTCTACTGAAGATGCTTTCTTTCATATATCAAAGGAATTGGTTCTTTATGCAATATCATTAGTGCTTTCTCAGATGAAACAGGTTTCTTTCCTTTTTTTTTTTTTAAACCCACTTTTACCCTGGCAAACTCTGATGAAAAAAGGATTTACCTGAATTTCTTGGTGTTCTGCTTATCATTGGCCATAAAAACAACAGCAAAACCCCAAACATATGTGATGTTTAATCAACAACCTCCTGAGTCTCTCTCTGTCTCTGGTCTCTCCCCTTTAATCCAATTTACACACTGTTGCCCATTTAATATTTTTGAAGCATATTCTCAATCTTATTACCTCCTTGTTCAATAAACTTAAATTACTCTCTGTGGTCTACAGATTAAGTCCAGACTCATCAGTCAGGCTTTCCATATGCACCACCATCTGATTTCCATATACATTTCCCAGAGAATTTCTTTCCTGTTACTCACTTTCACCCACTGCACCCAGTGACCAGATCAAACTCCTGCTTCCTCATGGGTCCCACCCTTTCTTGCCTCTGGGCTATTGAATATGCTGTTGAGTCCAGGTTACACTTACCCTTCTCCATAAAGCCTTTCTGATTTCTAAGTTGGGATTTTTTTTTTTTTAATTTCCAAGCTTTTTTCTTTGTACAGCAAGGTAGAGGAAAAAGGGAAAAGATCTCTAGAATGTAAACTCAAGGCAGGCCTTTGTACATTGTATTCATCGCTGTGTCTCCGGTGCCTAAGCAAGTGCCTAGCACACAGCAGGTGCTGAAGAAATATTTCTTGAATAAATGAATGAGTGAATAAATGAAAGCATGTGTTTTACCTAAGTTCAGTGATATCATGTGCAAATGCCTGGCACAAAATAGGTGCTTGATACTTTAGCTTCCTTTCCTTTTATTGTCTTTTTTATAGATGCTATAAATTTCAAACATATCTATTTCTACAGTGCCTAGAATTGAGCGGGAGAGGAAAGAGAAGTAAATCTGTTGAAGACCCACTGTCTGTCAGGTACTCCACAGAGTGCCTTATAGTCACATCTCATTTTAATTCTCCACGAGAATTCTATACGTTAGGTGTTATTCTTTCCATTTTATGGATGGAGAAGCTAAAGTTCAGAGAAACATGTCCAAGGTCACAGATCAAATAAGTAGGCAGAGGAATGGTAGATTACCCTGTGCCTGGCAAAATGGAGCTCGAGGTCATGAGGTCACCAACCCAGTGAACCTGGCTGTCTTCCCCCATCTGACCATGGTACTATTGGCCACGGGCATCTTCTTTACAGCCTGGTTTTTCGTTTATGAGGTTACCTCCACCAAGTGCACTCGGGATATCTACAAAGAGCTCCTCATCTCCTTGGTCACCTTGCTCTTCATGGGTTCTGGAGTCCCCTTCCTGCTGCTCTTCCTGCTGTTCCAACCAGGCAGCTTCACTGAATTCTTTTGTAAATTAATTTTTTTTACTATTGCTGGAAGTATCCCACCTGCTGCTCACAATAAAGGCAGATGTGTGACCAATAAACAAACAAAGAAACAAATAAATAAGTGGGAAGAGCTGTATTTTTAAGCCAAGTCTGTCTGACTCCAAAACTCATACCCTGATAATCATTTATATCAGTGTGGGCTATTAGCTAGTAAATTACAAAGTAGGATGCAAAACCTTGCTTATTTTAAATAAGGAATTTAAATTAATTTAAAGGAATTTTAAATTAATTCATTAATTTTTAAATAAGTAAGTAAACAAATTCTTACATAAACTAATGAATTACTAATGGCAAAAAAAAACTAATGAATTACAGAACTAATGGATTAAGAATAAGCCACTCTCCTACTAAAGAATCCTGAGTTTGAACTGATGCTAGTTGGCAGAGAATCACCATCTTCCTTTTGCTCAAACAACAGGATTAGCTACAAAATGGAAATAAGCCCCAATTGACAAATAGTCCCTTGCTGCCACTGTGGGAGTCCAGAAGTTCTGTAGCCATCACTGAAACCAGCACCCTCAATTACAACGCCTGCCACGCTATTTCAGAGTCACTGGTCTATGACTGCAGGCCCAGAAAAGCAGCAGCTGAAACCTTGTTTTGAGCTGTCATCCATAGCATATCCCAGACTAGCACCAGTGGAAAATTTGAACTCAAATACCTCTCTGATCTACCACTTCACACTATTCAAATCACAAAATGAACCAAGCTGGGGCAGAGGAACTTTCAGATGAGAAACTCTGGAGAACTTCAGTTTATTCACATGCCTTTGATGTGAGTTATCACACCATAACAGTTAATAAAGTGATTTTGCTATCAAAAATATCTTCTACGGGTGCCTGGGTGGTGCAGTGGGTTAAGCATCTGATTCCTGGTTTCAGCTCAGGCCATGATCTCAGGGTCATGAGATAGAGCCCTGCATCAGGCTCTGCATGCAGCACAGAGTCTGCTTGATATTCTCTCTCCCTCTGCCCCTCCTGCTTGTACTTTCTCTCTCTCTCTAAAATAAATAAATAAATCTTAAAAAAAATCTTCTAAAATCTTACAGGCTGTGTTCTACATAGTGTGTGACCTTGGACACTTGCTGAACCTCTCTAAGGCTCAACTGTCAAATAGGGACAATAGCGAGTACCTTATCAGTTGGTTTTAAGGATTAAGTTTTAAAAAAGTATATATGGCATTTAGTACCATGTTCAATAAGGATTTTAATTCGTAATATGTTATACCGACCACACTACTTTTAGCACATTTGGCAATTTTTCCCATAGCAACAGTTGGCAGCTGGACCAACTGATTTGAATTTAATTCTGATATCGAAAAAACTCTGATATATATTTTATTGGCAGCATGATTATGGGGAACTAATATCCTCAGGGTCTCTCCCAGGTGTGTGCAGCAAATCTCAGATACCTGAGAGAGACCTCAGAATCTATAAGCTATGATTGATTTTGATCTGATCTGTATAAGAATAAATTCTGATTCTCATCATTAATGCAACAATAGTAAAAGCTATCTTTTATTAGACACTAGGTGTTTGGTATGTAATATCTAATTTAATTCTTACAACATATCTATAGAATAAGGATTATCATTCCCACTTACAGATGTACAACTTGGATTTAAATTAGTTTATGTAATTTGTTGCCCAACATCATAGAGAGTAAGTGGTACCACTGTCATTCAAGCCTAGATCTGCCTGACTCCAAGGATTGTGTTCTTTCCATTGAGCCACATGGCTGTGACACTCTTAAACACGTAGTCGTGAACCAACATTTTCATCTCACTAATGGTGTTGAGTGGTGTACCTCTGCTAGGGGTTGGGGCACAAGGATGAACAAAACATGGTTCTTTAAGGATTTAACAGTTCAGAAGGAGAGACAAATGAGTAAATAGGACTTATAGTGTGAAAAGGGCCTGATTGACGTGTACATTGGGAGGGACTGGATTAGGTAAGACACTGGACGAGGTGATGCCTTAGCTGAGTTCTGAAGAATGAGTCAGCATTAGTCAAGTGAATGGGTGGGGCAGGGGTGGGAGGGAAAGATGTCCTAGGGAGAAGGCACAGAATATAGGAAAATCTGTATAAAGAGAGGCAGAGGAACATTTGGGCACCTGCAAGCAGTTTAATACGTTTACAGAATAGAGGGAGAGGAAGAGTGAAGAGCATGAAGCTTTGGGGGTAAAAATAAGGAAGCTGGGCTTTATCATAGTGAATATTTATATTGATTCAAGATGAGATTTCGTTTAGGTAATAAAAGAGGGACAAGAGAGCTAGAGAGAGATAGAAGTCATGGACCAGGGAAGCCAGGCTACATGGAAAGGTGAATGAAGGCTGGAGGAGGCTGATAATTTGAAGGTATGGTTCATAAGAGACTGGGTATATACCTTGCCAGACTTCTCATTGCTCTGTTTATATCCTGGCCCACAGTGGTGATGAAACTGTGGAATTATAAATGGGACATTGTTCAAAGGCTTATTATATTTAATTCTCTATCTGGTCTTAACCAATGACTTATAATGTAAGTACAGTTTCTGAACTCTGTTTATTCAGAATCCTCTCCACTAATTTTACTCAAGATAGATACTGTGGAGTTGGGCCAAGGTGAACTCCTGACAGTATGAGTGAGGTTGAAACACCTGAGTCACCTAAGATCCAGAGGACAGGTGGGCAGCCAGAACACTTCTGTGTTAGCCAGGTGTCTTGACAAGAGCTGAACAAAGAATAATTTCTCCTTCAGGGGCATATGGCTTTAATCTGGGGAGAACAAATCCCCAGAATTTACTAGAATTTTACAGTAAGGATAACAGTGGTGTTTTGGCCACAGATGAAGAATTACTTGGTGCCACCGTATCCTGTAGGACAGTAAGGGACAGCTTCATAAAAGGGTGTTCTTTTTCCAGTAAAAGCAAAACAAAATGAAATAAAGAACCTGAAATGATTAGCTATAGGGAATGCTGTGGATCAAACTTGTGTTTTTACTCTTATAACTTACTGTTGATATTTTGTTCCTTTTGAATTCCTGTCCTTGTAGGATATAGTAATTTGGAATACAGTTGACTTAGTTACATTTGTTGTACTTACACAGATAGTACTTATATTGTACCCAACACAATTCTAAGGACTTTCGATATTAGCTCATTTAATTCTTTTATAATCCTATGAGGTAGGAACTATTGTTATCATCATCCCCAGTTTGCAGATGAAAAAATAGAGAGAGTAATATGTCTGTGATAAAACAACTATTTGGTGGAAATGAATTTTGAACCCAGGAAGTTTGGCTCTAGAGTCCATGCCTGAAACCTGGAGTTCCTAAGTCTTAATAGGAAGTAAAAATACTAGGGAAGTATGTTAAAATTCAGAATCCCAGGCTACACTCTCCAAGATTCTGATTTAGTACGTCTGGGAGGGGCCTGGATATTTGGATCTTTAACAAATGTTTCATATACTTGTAAACCACACTCAGAGAAACACTGCTCTAAATCATAACATTAGCCTGTCTTTGTTACTGTTGTTGAAAGACTGCTTGTCCCCTCCTGTTTCCTACCGCCTCAGTATACTCTTCAATGCAAAGAAAAAAATGTGAAAATGACATTTTGATGATTATCTGTCTATCTATCTATCTATCTATCTATCTATCTATCTATCTATCTATCTATCATCTAGCTATTCATCCATCCACCCATTCAAAGGTAGTATTTGGAGTCTCATTTTTCTATCTGAAATAAAAGGTTTATCTGTTTTTCAACCTTACCTTTATCTAAATTTAGGTATTCAGAAGGCACATGTTTTTAGGTTAAAACTAAAATTCACATCCACTTGATAGAAAAACAGTAGAATGGGGACCTGGGTGATGCAGTTGGTTGAGCCTCCGATTCTTGGTTTTAGCTTAGGTTGTGATCTCAGGGTTGTGAGACTGAGCCTTGTATCAGGCTCCATGCTCAGCGGGGAGTCTGCTTCCCCTCTCCCTCTCTCTCTCTCTGCCCCTCTCCCCATGTTCTTTCTCTCTCTCTCTCTAAAATAAATAATCTATTTTAAAAAAAAGAAAAGAAAGAAAAACAGTAAAAAAAAAAAAATTGGGGGCACCAGCTCAGTTGGTTAAGCATCTGCCTTCGGCTCAGGTCATGATCTCAGAGTCCTGAGATCAAGCCCTGTGTCAGGCTTCCTGCTCAGCAGGGAGTCTGCTTCCCCCTCTCCCTCTGCAGCTCCCCCTGCTTGTGCTTTCTTGCTCTCTCTTTCAAATAAATAAATAAAACCTTAAAAAAAAAGATTTAAGCAGAAAATTCTCACCAGTTACAACTGAGCCCTCTATATCGCCAAAGGTCCCAGACAGACTTGTCCTCTCCCTTTGACAGACAATAGAGGACAGCTTTCCTGTACCAGCTCTTGCCCACCCACCTAACTGTAACTGACTAAGAGAAATGGTGTGAGAAGCAGGAGTTTTGGCTTGGAAAAAAATGAGGGAAGAGGACAAGATTAGCTAGAGACTAGAGCAAAGGCATATTAACAAGGGTTGTAGAGGCTTATAATTTTCGTTGTACCAAAGGAAGCAGGAACTAGAGAGGGAAGGAAGGGGAGGAGCTTGAGTGAGTCAAGTGTGAATCCTTTCCATTGTCTCCTTTTGTTCTTCAGTGGGCTCAGGATCCCATCAGGTAACCAGTCTGTCCTCAGAAGTAGCTTTTTTCTTATTGCCTTTCTCCGTGTGACCTTATTTCAGAAAGTTTTGCATTTCTGGGCCTAAACATCAAAGAAGGACCAATCAGTTTCCCCTGTTTTCCAACTGAAGCTTTGTTTGGTACTCTCTAGGTGGCCTGGGTAGATTTAACCTAACTCATAAACTTTCCTGTGAGGATACAATTGTTTTTGGTGTGTTCCTCCTCCTTAGGTTGAGGGTGTAGAGTAGAAATAAATACTTTTCAAAATGAATTAGTTAATTTCTGCTTCAGGCCAAGATGGAGAAAGTGGGACTAAGTTTACCCTCCACCCTGAAATAATGGGGAAAAAAACAGGCAAAATATATGAAACAAAAGTTATTAAGACATTGGAGATCAAGCAGCGAAGAACAGTGACACATGAGAGATGGGGAGCAAATAAGGTAAGCTCTATAAGTGTCCCAAATTCCTGCCTTGAATGGATTTCTGGATTGTTGTGCAGGAAGAGAGAACCCAGGTGGGCCAGTGGACCCCATGAGTTGAAGAGTAAAACTGAAAGGCTGGGGAGGCAAAGGCAGTTCAAGTTTGTGGGGCAAAGTTCTGGAGAGAAGAAGCTACATAGGAGAGAAGCTCAGATATCTGCTGAGGGGCCTCTTCAAGTTTTAAGCAGAATGCTGTTGTGTGCATGTGATGAGGAAACTACTCTCAGCTGTGGAATGAATTTCCCAGAAAGATTAGCAGGAAAAGTTCTAGAAGCTCACAAAGGGCTATAGGCATAGTACCTATTCCCACCAGTCAGATTGGAAAACTTATAACTCATGGGGCATTGTATAGAATACTTAGAAAAATATTGCCTCAGGTTGCCAGGGTGTCTCAGTCAGTTAAGTGCCCCACTCTTGGTTTCAGCTCAGGTCATGATCTCAGGATCCTGGGATCAAGCCCTACATTGGGCCTCACATTCAGCAGGGGGTCTGCTTGAGGATTCTCTCTCTCCCTCTCCCTCTGTCCCTCCCTTCCACTTGTGTTCTCTCTCTTTCTCTAAAATAAATTTAAAGATATTTGAAAAAAAAGAAAAACATTACCTCAGTAGTGGAGAATAATTAGGCCTAGACTAAAGGCTGCTCTGGTCCAACTTAATGAATCTCAAAAATAAGACTTGAATGTTTCAAATTTTTCCAAGTAATGTAAACTCAAAAATATTTATTTATAGGAATGCAAAAATATGTAGTACACCCCATGGTAAAATTCAAAATGTCTGGCATCTATTAAGAAGTTACCAGGCATGCAAAGAAATGAGAAGATATGGCCCAGAATAAGGACACCAGAACTGGAATAGATGTTAGAATTAGCATAAGGCATTAAAACAGTTATTATAATTATATTTCATAGTCCCACAGCTAGAGGAAACATATTAAATAGAAACTTGGAGGGCAAAAAAGGCCCAAATTAAACTTGCAAAGCTGAAAACTATAATGCCTCAGATGAAAAATATACCAAATGGGATTAGTAGTGGATTAGACATTGCAAAAGGAAAGATTAGTGAATTGGAAGACATTGTAATAGAACATATCCAAAATGAAAGATAAAGACGAAAAGGAATAAAAAGTAAATAAATAAAGGATCAGTGAACTATGAAACAATTTCAAGAAGCTAAAAATATCTATCATTCAACTATTAGAACGTTTAAATGAAAAATAATGAGTATGCTAGATGCTATCAGTTTCTTAAAAACTGTATGATCCAGCTATTTCCTCTTAGGTATTTACCCAAGAGAAATATAGCGATGTGTCCATACTTGTTCTTAAATGTTCATAGGAGCTTTATCTGTAACAGCCCAAACAGGATATAACTCAAATGTCTATCAACAGGTGAATGGATGGTATATTGATCCATGTGCATGTTATATCCATAAAATGAACAGTACTCATCAATAAGAAGGAAAGAAGCTAGACAAAAGATAATATATACTGTATGATTCCATTTATTTAAAGTTCTAGAAAATGCAAAGTCATCTATAGTGATAGTAAGCAGATCAGTGGTTGCCTAAGCCCAGGGCAAAGATAAGGGTGGAAGTTAAGGGTTATAGTAAGGAATTAAAGAGGAACATAGGAAACTTTTGTAGTAGTGGATATATTCATTTTCTTAGTTGTATCAATGGTTTTGTGGGTGTATACATATGTCAAAATTTAACAAACTGTATTCCTTAAATGTGTGTCATTTATTGCATGCCAGTTATACATACAATAAAGTTATTTTTAAAATAACTTTTTCCAAACCATGAACCATATATCTTATTTAGAAGATTATAGAATCACTTAAAAATAAGACAAAATTGGAAAAGTTTTGTTTCTCAATAGTTGGTGAGAGAGGACTTTCCTTCAAGTCAAAGCTCATTGTCTAGAGCCTAGATCTTGAAGAGCTGAGGAGGGGCTAGAGGCATAATCTCTAGGCTTTGCCAGCTTAAGATGTTCATTGGGTCACTACCCAGGAGACATCTCAGAGCCAACTTGAAAGGGATAGTCACTGAAAGTACAGAGCTGAGCAAATGTTGTGCCCGGAGAGAGAAGACAAGAATAGACCAGAGAGGAAAAAAAAAAAAAGAATAGACCAGAGAAGAAAAGGAGAGGGTTATGAACTCAAGAAAAACATTAGTCAGGATGCAACATGGTAAGGGATAGAAGAGTCTGAAGGTCAGGAAGAGGAGGCTGTGTAGCTAAAAGGGATTAAACAGAGGTAGAAAGAGGCAAACCCAGGTTGAGGCCAAAGTGGGAGCCTCTGGTGGAGTCACCCCTTTGGACTTATTCTGGTCAATGTTTTATGTGCTCTGCTGGTATGAGGCAAAGCCTAGAAGCAGAAGAAATGCACTCAAGTATTATAAGGTGTTATATAATTAAAAATTATTTTCTTAGGGGCACCTGGCTGGCTCAGTCAGAAGAGCATGAGACTTGATCTTGGGGTTGTGAGTTCAAGCCCCACGTTGTGTGTAGAAATTACTTAAATAAAACTTAAAAAATTATTTTCTTATATAGATTATGGCAACATCTAGGTTGAAACCCTTGATGGATGTGGTATATAAAAAAAAAAGGAATACAAATTTTGCTTATTTAAACATCAGTGGAAGGGTGCCTGGGTGGCTCAGTTGGTTAAGCGACTGCCTTCGGCTCAGGTCATGATCCTGGAGTCCCGGGATCGAGTCCCACATCGGGCTTCCTGCTCAGCAGGGAGTCTGCTTCTCCCTCTGACCCTCTTCCTTCTTGTGCTTTCTATCTCTCATTCTCTCTCTCTCTCAAATAAATAAATAAAATCTTTAAAAAAAATAAATAAACATCAGTGGAAGAATGTACCCAAAAAATGTGTTTTCTGGCCCGCTACAGGGTCCCATCAAGGTATTTCTGTTGGTCTGGGGTATGAAATAGAAGAGCTTTTAATCTATATATGCCAGCTGACATTTGACAAAGGAGTGCAACTAGATGTGACAGAGATTTTATTAGTGACACTTTATATTTGCAAAGCATTTTAGAATTTATAAAATTATTTCATATATATTTTATCTTGCTCATGTGGAGATCTAATTTTTATTGAAGTGATTAATTATTACACTGATAAAGATTATAATTATTAATTTATGCTAAATAATTTGTGAAGTCAATTTCATGGTAGGCAGAACAAGAAGAAAGATTCACTGGGTCATTAGCTAGGTTTAGAAATCATCAAAACAGAACTTTTCATAAGGAACTTTAAAAATAATTAAATCTGAACCAACTAATATATATATATATACACACACACACACATATATATATATCCAGTAGCCACACATTTGTTTTAAGTTTAAATTGACTAAAATTAAATAAAATTAAAAATTCAGTTCTTCAATCATGGTATCAATAGTGCTTAATATGGTTAATGGCTACCATATTGGATAGCACAAATATAAAACATTTCATTTTTTGCAGAAAGTTCTATTGGACAGTGCCGATCTATACAAATTCTCTCCCATTTTCAGTGGCTGAAAACATATTTATTAAATTGAGTTTAATTTTAGGGTTGAGGAATTTGAGGCCCAGAGAGGTTAAATGATTTACATAAATCACACAAGAAGAGCCTGAAAATGAACCCAAATCTGACTTTCATGGAAGTGATCATTTTAGCACCTCACACCACCGAACTTTTACTGGTATGTCTGCTCTTGAATAAGAGGAACTTGGATACTCCAAACTGGCAAGTAATCAAAGAATTGTTTAGTTTTTTTTTTTATTTGTATTCTACACTTCTGTTTGAACTTAGGCAGAGCTAAAGTCCAGAAACTTCACTTCAAACAAAGTAATGATGTTACACTGTAAAAACATGATCTGGAAGAACTTGGATGCTTTCCAATTCCCCTATTCTGTCCCTTTATACAAGTTCCCGTTCAACCCACTCTACTCCATGATGGGACCAGACAGTTTGTTTTTAGGTTAACAGAAAGATAGGCAGATCTGCCTCCTCTTAAAATGTCCCTGGATTGCCAGGTGGTAAAGGGCTTGAATTTTCAAAGGTTACTCAGCAGGACTTTGAAAATTAAAAAAAGCCCAGATGAGATGTGGGGAGAGTATGCAATTACATTTGAGAAGGTGCAGCCTTTCAACTGGGTGAATTCTTGATGAGACAGCAAAGTGAGTCATTAAACAGTAGGCTGTCAATGAAGCCGAGACCTAGATTTGCCTTGGATCAGATGCAATGCCAATAATTTAACCATCCAAAGAAACCATGGGAGGACCCTCGGTAAACCCTTGGACCTGTTTTTATTACAGGCTTATGATCCTTATTTTCTGAAAATGGGTAGAGAAAGGAGTAGATATATATTGAAGAGTTACGGATAAAATTCAAGGGTTCTTTAAAAAAATGACCCAGTATGCACGGTCATTTTGGAAGGTCAATGCTTTATAGCCCTTTTACTGGCCTCAGGGAAAAATGATCACTTCCACATTTGAATTTTGGTAAAAGTTGTTTTTCCTGGACCACTGTTAAATTTCATCCAGCTTTTGGCAAGAACTGCCTTCCTGGACCCTGCTGGAGTGCCGGCTGACACGTTATATCTTCCACAGCGCAACAACTGTTCTATCAAATTCTGGGAGAGCAGCCTATTTTTGTTACCAGACACTAGAGGATGCATGACATGTCATTAACCTTCAAAACTGGCCCTGCACAAGAGTATTGTCAACAGATGGTGACTCCGATTCTTTCTTTCCTCTCCCTGCCTTCCTCCCCCATCCCCAGGATATCTTCTGGCTCAGAATGCTCCTTGGTGTTTCAAGTGGAAATCTGTGTATGTGAAACAGACATTGTGGAATGTGCAACAAAGACTAGAGCAAGGTTTCTTATATTTATAATTGAGACTTACAGAAAATAAATGGGTAGAAGAGACCATCAATAGTGTTCATATGCAAAGACGGGCCAACAGTGATGAAATAAACATCTATGCCGACAGGCAGACTGTTGCGCATCAGGGAAGGATGACTGGGGCACTGGATGGAAGAGCTGAAAGCCAGCATGGACTTAGGATTTTGGTCTAGCTATTTAACTTTGAAAGTGCTCATTCTGCCTTTTTCATGTTTATCAGTGGAGGTCAATAGGAATTGGAATATTAATTATCAACCATCCCCAAAAATGTATCTTTGAAAACAGGAAGTTGATTGATTCATTCAGCAAATATGTATAGGGTGGTTTACAGTACACCAAGCACTATGCTAAGCTCTAGAGATAAAATAAGAAATTAACCAAAGTGCCTGTCTGCAAGAGGCAGACTAGTAAACAGATGACTGTAATATAGCTCTGATAACTTCCACAGAAACACAGATTGAGGAAGGGAGAGGTCTGCAAACAATGCCACAGGGATGCCATAGGATGCAGTTCCAGAGGGTATGGAAAACCACATGGTAAATGTGTCACATCTTTCCAAAGCATCAATTTCATTGAAATTTAAACTCTTTGTCCTAAAATGAGACATACATTAAAAAGTAGAAATAATTTTTAAAATAAATTTCTTTCATTTAGCCAAGGTACTGGTTCATTTTCTATTCTCCTTTCCAGGAAAAAAATTGAGATCATTGGCCTAAGACATGATTATCAACTTTTTGTGTGGGTGTCACTAAAACCCTAATAGGCCCTTTGCCTCAGGGTTAGATGTGTCAGCATTATATTATTTACATTCACAGGGCACTGAATAGTTTACCAAATGCATTCAGTGGATTTTGCACCTCACAGTAAACCAATGTACCATCTCTACATAAGTGATTAGGAAATGGAAGCTCTGTGAGATTAATTTGTGTCAGTGAAAGTCACAGGGCTGGTAAGTGACATCAGACTGAAACTTGCATTTTCTGACACCAAATCCATTATTCTTTCTACTAAATCATTCTGTCTCTTTTTCCAATAATTAAAAATTAGAAGACCAAGGTCAAGGATTTCTAGCCTTTTTGTAACTCATTTCCATTTTCTTGCTATCTCCTTGGGAATGGAGAGTAAAAATAAGGAGGAACAGACATTGGGTGATACTGACCAGAAGGTCCTGACAGGCTGGGTAAGTCAGAATGCTCCACTTAATATCTGGGAAACCTTAGGAAAACTGGCATGGAAATGAATGATGGGGGAGCTCGGTTAAGTAGGGAGTGCAGTGGTGACAATTCAGGAACCTATCATGAGAGATTTCAAGATCTGTTGCTAGATTTTGGTTCACTGGTTAGGCGGCCTTGATACACATTGTACTCCTTGTTCTCTCATGGGTACCTCATGACCATGGACTTGATGATTTGACTTTTTCATCCATCAAAACTAAAGCACAATACTATATAAACTAACATAGCTGAAATTTTGGGAGGATATGACGTCAGGAAAGTGTTTAAGATCTCCATCTTCAATTAGGTAATCTGGAAACACTGTGGATCGTGTTGATGCTTATTGAGAAACAAATAGGCTAAACCACATATTAATTAGCAATGCTAAATTCCTGGATTGTGTGTGTGTGTGTGTATATATATATATATATATATATACACATACATACATATTTCACGTGTACTTCCATCATCAGATTAAATAGGGCATTTGCTTATAATAATTGCAGATTTTAATAAAATCACATAGTCTGTTTCAAGATTTAAAAATTAAATGGCTGAGACTAAGAAATGACAAACTAAAGGAAGCCACAGTATGCCTGCCAATTATTGTTGGCAGGAAATGGGATGACTCATCCTGAACATGTGCTTTCATTGCTCAGGACAATGGAGCATGATGAAAATGTTCAACTTATTGAATATTGTGGACATTTTTGTCATTCAGTTTATAGGAAACTATTGAAAATGCAACCATAGACTAACAAGAATGCCAAAATGACCCATGCTTCCATATGAGAAAACTGATAATAAACACTGTGAAAAAGATATAAACGGTTTCAAAAGAGACTGTGTGTGGTGGATCCCAGGAAAGTCCAGGTGGAGAAATTCCAGAAGTTAGGAAGGAAACGTAGTATTGCTAGTGGGAGGCATGACCCATTGCCAAGAGGTAGGGAATAGGATTCATTTCTGGGGAGAAGGAAACAAGTGTGTTTTGGTTGCAGGAGAATGGGAACATTTCTGGAGTTCTTCCTACTGTGACCTTGATAGGGTATCATGTCTTGTCTGATATTTCATCCTATAAAAATATACAAATAGGGCACCTGGGTGGCTCAGTTGGCTAAGCGACTGCCTTTGGCTCAGGTCATGATCCTGGGGTCCTGGGATCGAGTCCCACATCGGGCTCCCCCTGATCTGTGGGGGGTCTGCTTCGCCTTCTCCCTCTGCCTGCCACTCCCCCTGCTTGTGCTCTCTCTCTCTGTCAAATAAATAAATAAATAAATAGATAGATAAATAAATAAATAAAATCTTTAAAATAAATAAATAAAAATATACAAATAGATGGGTTACCTGGGTGGCTCAGTCAGTTAAGCATCTGCCTTCAGCTCAGGTCATGATCCCAGGGTCCTGGGATCAAGCCTTGCATCAGGCTCTCTGCCCATCGGGGAGTCTGCTTGTCCCTCTTCCTCAGCCCTGCCCCCTGCTCACACTCTCTCTCTCTCAAATAAATAAATAAAATCTTTAAAAATATATAAATAGAGAGGGAAAAGTCTAGGAAGTTGGTTTAACCTCCATGAACTGGCCCAGGGTCACTAAGATTCCTAAAAGGACTGGGAAGCACATATGGGGTCAGAGGGGCATATGGGATATCTCTGTACCTTGAACTCAATATTTCTGTGACTCTAAAACTGCTCTAAGCAATAAAACCAATTTTTTGAAAATAAAAAAAAAAAAAAAGGACTGAGTTGTTGACAAAGTCTCAGTGATCAAGACATTCCTAATTTAGCCAGAGGACATTAACTGAAGCTCAGTTTTATCCCTAACTGGCTCTATTACTTGGGGGTAAGCTTGCCTTCTTGCCTTTCTGGGCCTGTGTTTCTGTATCTAACTAATGAGAAGATTCCCCTAGATTATCCTCAAGGTCTTTTCCAGCTGGAAAATGCGGTGATTCATGTGAGGAGAAATATCGCTGTACATTTAACAGTCTCAGAGGGAAGCCCAGTTTTGCCAACAGAAAAATACCTTGAGTCATTTTGCCATTTCCCCAGGGATGCAGTAACAGGTGTGTTGTTGGGGGGGGTACGACCAGAGGAAATGATTATTTTAAGTGGGGAACGGGGGATATAGATGGAGAGGATTAGTAATGAAAGTTGTGCTCTGGATCATTTTTCACTGTAACCTTAGCCATACTGTCCAGAGGGAGATCCTAGATTTGCATTTTCTCATTCTGTTTGCAACCCTCAAAAATGTTTGTTCTGTTGGGGCCCTTTTTATAAAAAGAGTGCTCCATTGGTCCAGAATTGTAAAAGGAAAACCCAAGAGGTGGGTAACTGGAGTCCTGTGGTTTGTTCAACTGCAATGTAGATGTTCGCTTCCTCCCCCAGGCTGCAAGCGCGCAGGCACAAGTTGCCCTTCAAGGCACGCCTGCCTTTCCCTGCATACAGCCCTAATAACACCACAGTGAATACTGCAAGAAAATGATGTGGCATAAAGTAACACCAAAGCAAAAGGAGACTTTTTGTAAACAAATCCCTGCAGCAATCTTGGACAGTCTCTAAATATTCTCCCAATTCATTCACTCCAACATTAGACCATCTGTTTGTGAGCCAGCAGAGCTTTTCATTTGGAATCATGACACTGCAGGCAGTTACATGGAAGAAAATCTTTTATCTCAGCTTTCAAAAAGCTCCATTAGGCAGATTCTTTTTCTTCTTTTTGGAACAGACCCCTGCTTTTTGGAGGAGGTATGTTCTTGACAAGTGCTCTTCCCAAATGCACTGCATTGTAATTCAAACCCCAGTAACTTGACCAGCTTTTGACATTATCAGATTGGAGAAAGAAGCACTTCTGCCTGAGGCTCTGGCTGCAGAGGTGAATGTCTGCTACACTCCTCTCAGCTGGTCCTCACCTCCCAATGGCTTATTTCAATTTTTATGTTAGAGCTGCATGTAGAGACCTTTCGGATAGCACAAGAAACAGATGTTGGTTCCTTGACTCAAATCTCTAAGCTCTCAGAATATATGAATACTGGTATTTACGTGGCATTTATCTAACATTTCTTGGGATGGTCTTGATTTCAGATTATTTTTCTTGGTCTTTGATATTGAAAATGTGCTTTTTTAAAATATCAGTGGCTCTCCAACTTCAGTGTACATTAGAATCATCTGAGAATGCTTATTAAAAATGAAGACTCACATGCCCTTCTCCAATTCTGATTCAAAAGATCTGAGGTGGAGCCAGATATTTCCATTGATGTTTAAATCTTTTTATTGAGTCGTCACATACCCACAGTAAAGCACTCCACCTTAAGTTCGCAGTTCAATTTTTTAAGACTTTGATGTTTTTAGAGCAGTTTTAGGTTTATAGCAAAATTGAGAGGGAGGTACAGAGATTTCCCATATATTTTCTGCTCCCACACATGCCTAGCCTCCCTCTTATCAACATCACTCACCAGAATAATACATGTTTTACTAAGGATGAACCCACATCGACACATCATCATCACCCAAAGTCCATAGTTTATCTCAGTGTTGGACATTCTATGATTTAGACAAATGTGTAAAGACATGTAGCCATCATTATAAAATGCAAAGTATTTTCGCTGCCTTGAACATCTTTTGTGCTATGCCTTGTCATTCCCCTCCCCCTGCTTTTCCCACCCTCCCACTGGCAACCACTGAATTTTTTATTCTCCATAGTTCTACTTTTTCCAGAAAGTCATATAGTTGAAATCGTACAGTTACATAGCCTTCTCATACTGGCTTCTTTTACTTAGTAGTGTGAATTTAAGATTCCTCCAGGTCTTTTCATGGCTTGATAGCTCATTTCTTTTTAGCACTGAATAATATTCTGTTGTCTGGATGTAGCACCGTTTATTTCTCTATTCACCTACTGAAGGACATCTGGTTGCTTCCAGATTTGCTTTTGCAATTTATGAATAAAGCTGCTGTAAACATCCACATGCAGGTTTTTGCATGAATATAAGTTTTCAACTCCTTTGGGCAAATGCCAATAAGTGTGATTGCTGTTATCAAATGGTAAGAGTATGTTTAGTTCTATAAGAAATCACCAAACTGTCTTTCAAAGTGGCGGTAGCATTCTGTATGCCCACCAGCAGTGAATGAGACTTCCTGTTGTTCCACAGACTAGCCAGAATTTCTGTTGTCAAGGTTCTGGATTTCGGCCATTCTAGTAGGTCGGTCCTGGTATCTCATTATTGTTTTAATTTGCATTCTCCTGATAATGAATTATGTGGAACATCTTTTCACAGGCTTTTTGCCATCTGTCTATCTTCTTTGATGAGCTCTCTTTTAAGGTCTTTGACCCATTTTTTAAATGGATTTTTGTTTCCTTATTATTGGGTTTTAAGAGTTCATTGTATATTTCGGATAATAGTCCTTTAAAGTCAGAAGTGTTTTTGCGAATATGTTCTCCTAGTCTGTGGCTTCTTTTCTAATTTTCTTGATATTGTCTTTCATAGAAGTTATTTTTTTAAAAGATTTTATTTATTTATTTGTCAGAGAGAGAGAGAGAGAGCACAAGCAGGGGGAGTGGTAGGCAGAGGGAGAAGCAGCCTCCCCGCTGAACAAGGAGCCTGATGTGGGACTTGATCCCAGGACCCTGGAATCATGACCTAAGCCGAAGGCAGACACTTAACCGAATGAGCCACCCCAGCATCCCTAGAAGTTGTTAATTTTATTGAAGTCCAGCATATCAATTATTTCGTGCATGGATCTTGCCTTTGGTGTTGTATCTAAAAGGCATCACCATACCCAGATGGCTCCTACTTCTGAGTCGCATTGTATTCCTATCTGTCTCTCCAGTCTTGAGGGCAGCAGTTTCCTCTGTGTCCTTCCTTCTCATGAATCCAAGAAGAGTTGTTGATTTTTCAGTCTGTTCAGCTTTTTATTTGTTGTTACGATGGAGTGGCAACTGCTAAGCTCCTTACCTAGGAAACTGAAAACCGGAAGCCCTCCAATCCACTCAATTTTTACATATGTATACATCTGTGTAGCCACCACCTAGATAAAGCTATGGAATGTTCCAACACCCCAGAATGTTTGCTGATATCTCTTCCCAGGCCAACTCCACCCCACCCTGCCTCAAGATAACCATCATTTTAGTGATTCCAGGAGTCTGCATTTTTAACCAGCTGCTCAAGTGATCTGGATGCATATGCGTTTCTTCATCTTTTTGAAAATCAGTCGATTTAGTACCATGGTTGGGAAAAACTCACCTGTCATTCTGAGGCTAAACTAGTAGAAATAGTCATGTAATGGATAAACTTAACATGCCTGTCAAATTAACCTTTCTGAGAGAGATTTAGGAAACCCCCAAGTCCAGAGGATGCTGCCAGTCACAGAAAGGCATGCCTGGAATGTGACTGATGGAAAAGGAAACTGTAGCCCCCATTCAGCTGGATTATAATTCACTTGTCGTGATCTAGGGTGTTTGGTGGTATTTTATGAAAGCACTCTTGAGAGTGGGGAAGTTTTAATGTCTGTCAAGCACTACTATTCAGGCAAAGGCTATTTTAATTCTATAAAACCTATTTCTTTAGCTAGAAACAGTAATAGTTAATATTGTTGGAACATCTTAATTAATTCTCACAACAACCCTGTTATTAAGATAGACTTTTATCCTAGAAAATCAATATCAATTTTTTGGATGGGAGTATAAATAATGCTGAAGATTTATTGAATGTTTCCGGTGTGCCAACTGTTGTGCTTAGTGCTTTAAATGGATTGTCCCTTTTCCCCTTTATTTCCATATACAGAAGAGGAAGAAAGCACTAGTAAGCTTGCCCAGAGTCACTAGCATACGTTAGATAAGCTGGAACCCAACCCTAGTCTCACCCAGATCCTAATCACTCAGCTTCTGTGCTGGACTATTTCCCTAGAGAAATACAAGGTATTGATTTCTTAGCTTGGTGGATCTCTCATGTCTTGAGACTATGTAAACTTCCTTGGTTTTAATTTAAGCCTTTTGAAGGATATTTTGGATGTCTGGGTATTCATTCCCATCAGAAGGCATAAAGTCCAACCAGGAGATAACATCTAGCATAAATTCATAAATTGGCATTATGGCTTATACATCATAATCTTGTGAGTTTGGTCAGTGGGTAAATGGGCCTCTAAAGGGCTGAACATCTCTGTGTCCCATGATAAAAATTAAGTTTTAGAACTTGAAAACTTGAGGATAATAGCTAGCCCAAGATAATTTCACCATGGTACTACCAGCAACTCGGCCTCATCTCCTCATTAACAACCCCTATGCTTTACTTCCTCCAGTCCCACATGAGGTTCTGTCCTAAAGGATTTACACACTCAGTTTTTCTTTACTGGAAGAATTTTCAAGATAGAGTACAGATTTAGGGAGGAAATTTATCCTTTCTTTACTTTTGTCATTAAAATATACATACAATGATGATGAATATTAATTCTTAAAGGTCTTATCCCACTGTTTTATTGGTTGTACCATAAATTTTAGTGAAAAAAAATCACCTCAAAGATGTTTTCCTAGGCAGGCTTAATTTCTTTTAGAAATGAGAGTGACAGGTGCCATAATCTCCATTCATGAATCATAATTCCATTTTCTTTTGCTTGTTTATAGTAAGCAAAATCCAAGTCTATTCTCATAAGTAGATGACCAATACCAATCTTCTGCTTTGCCATCACATTTTAGCACAGAGCACACATGGTACTTTTTAGATACATCTGTTAGTACTCACAGAGAAAGAGCAAATGCCCTTTTCTGACACCTTCTCTTGCTTTAATCTTGAAATCCATCTATGGGATCCGCATTCATCAGTGTAAAGAGCAGTTTGATATCAATGCCAGCAATAATCCTATAATCTGGAGATACTAACTTTTATGGGTCTATTCTGATAAATGCACAATCTTATGGCCTCTGAAGCAATTTAACAGGGACTTAGGAGCTCTCTTACCCGTTTAGAATTTATTCAGCCATCTATCAATTAACCCATTAGAATATATGCTCCGTAAGTCAGAGATATTTATCAGTGTTTCATCACTTTTGTGTCCCCTAGGACCTAGAACATAGTTAAGTGCTCAATAAATATCTACTGAATAAATTAATCCATCTATCCATCCAATGTTTACCAGCCATCTTAGCTAAGGTACATGTATCTTTATTTTTTTTTTATTTAAATTTTAGTTAGTTTTGATTTGCAATATTGGTTTCTGGAGTAGAATTCAGTGATTCATCACTTACACATAACACCCAGTGCTCATCACAACAAACGCCCTCTTTAATACAACCACCCCTCTAGCCCATCCCCCACCCAATTCCCACCAGCATACCTGTTTGTTCTCTATTGTTAAGTGTCTCTTACGGTTTATTTCCCTCTCTGTTTTTTCTCCTTTCCCGTATGTTCATTTATTTTCTTTCTTAAATTCCACATATGAGTGAGATCATATGGTATTTGTCTTTCTCTGACTGACATATTTCACTTACAATACACTCTAGCTCCATCCACATTGTTGCAAATGGCAAGATTTCTTTTTTTTTTTAATGGCTGAATAATTTTCCATTGAATATATATACCACATCTTCTTTATCCATTCATCAGTCAGTGGACATTTGGGTTCTCTCCATAGTTTTGCCATTGTTGATAATGCTGCTATAAACATTGGGGTGCATGTACCCCTTCAAATCTGTATTTTTGTATCCTTTGGGTAAATACCTAGTAGTGCAATTGCTCGGTCAAGAGGACAGTTTTATTTTTAACTTTTTGAGGAACCTCCATACTGTTTTCAAGTGGCGGCACCAGTTTGCACTCCAACCAACAGTGCAAGAGGATTCCCCTTTCCCTGCATCCTTGCCAACACCTGTTGTTTCCTATGTTGTTAATTTTAGCCACTCTGACAGGTGTGAGATGGTATCTCATTGTGGTTTTGATTTGTATTTCCCTGATGATCTTTTCATGTGTCTGTTAGCCATCTGTATGTCTTCTTTGGAAACATGTCTATTCATGTATTCTGCCCATTTCTTAACTGGATTATTTGTTTTTTGGGTGTGGAGTTTGATAAGTTCACTATAGATTTTGGATACTAACCCTTTATCAGATATGTTGTTTGCAATTATCTTCTCCCCTTCTGTGGGCTGCCTTTTAATTTTGTTGATTGTTTCCTTCACTGTGCAAAAGTTTTTATCTTTATGAAGTCCCAATAGTTCATTTTTGCTTTTGTTTCCCTTGCCTCTGGAGACATGTCTGGTAAGAAGTTGCTACAGCCAAGGTCAAAGAGGTTTCTCCCTGTGTTCTCCTCTAGGATTTTGATGGTTTCCTGTCTCACATTTAGGTCTTTCATCCATTTTGAATTTATTTTTGTGTATAGTGTAAGAAAGTGGTCCAGTTTCATTGTTCTGCATATTGCTGCCCAGTTTTCCCAACACCATTTATTGAAGAGACTCTCTTTCTTCCATTGGATATTCTTTTTGGCTTTGTTGAAGATTAGTTGACCATATAGTTGTGGTCCATTTCTGGGTTCTCTATTCTGTTCCATTGATCTATGTGTCTGTTTTTATGCCAGTACCATACTGTTTTGATGATTACAGCTTTGTAATTTAGCTTGAAATCCAGAATCATAAGGCCTCCAGTTTTGTTTTTCTTTTTCAAGATTGCTTTTGCTATGTGGGGTCTTTTGTGGCTCCACACAAATTTTAAGATTGTTGTGCTAGCTCTGTGAAAAATGCTGGTGGTATTTTGATAGGGATTGCTTTAAATATGTAGATTACTTTGGGTAGTATAGACATTTTAACAATGTTCTTCCAATACATGAGCATGGAATACTTTTCCATTTCCTTGTGACCTCTTCAATTTCTTTCATAAGTATTCTATAGTTTTCAGAGTACAGATCTTTTACCTCTTTAGTTAGGTTTATTCTTAGGTATCTTATTGGTTTTGGTACAGTTGCAAATGGAATTGATTCCTTGATTTCTTTTTCTGCTGCTTCATTATTGGTATATAGGAATGCAACCGATTTCTGCACATTGATCTTATATCCTGCAACTTTGCTGAATTCATGTACTAGTTCTGGCAATTTTTTGGTGTAATCTTTCAGATTTCTACATAGAGTCTCATGTCATCTGCAAATAGTGAAAGTTTGACTTCTTCATTGCAGATTTGGATGCCTTTTATTTCTTCTTATTGTCTGATTGCTGAGGCTAAGACTTCCAGTACTATGTTAAATAGTAATGGTGAGAGTGGACATCCTTGTCTTCTTCCTGACCTTAGGGGAAAGGCTCTCAGTTTTTCCCCATTGAGGATGATGTCAGCTGTGGGTCTTTCATGTATGACCTGTATGGTGCTGAGGTATGTTCCATCTATCTCTACTTTGTTGAGGGTTTGTATCAAGAAAGGAGGTACATGCATATTTAGATGCACAGAAGGAAAAGTATTGGCTTCCCCTAAGATGACTAAAGGCAGCTTCCCTGCCTTGCCATTTCATATAGCTCTAGTTCACATAAGTACTTAAGTATATCAGACTGATGAAATGTTTCTTTATTTAACCATCCTGCTTCTCAGGAAAATAAATTAAGTTATTCTTCTGATGTAGATCATTTAAGCAACTGTAGTGTTTGTTAAATAGCAGTTTTTGGTCAACTTTCACTAAGCAATACCAATTTGTTCTTCTAATTCCAGCTTTCATTCATGGAAACACAAATTCATCTGTTTTTGTCTAATAATCAAGAGAGTTGCCCTTGAAATGAGTTTGATTTTCTAATAGGCTAGATAAGGCATGACAGAAGAACTAATTCCTAAAAGGCCACATTTCATTTTTCAGATTGGGTATTTATGATCAGTTGGACTAAAAGAAAGAGCAGAAGAGAATGGCAGAGAGAACACTTGTAGGCCTCAAGTCCCATCCAGCTTTCCCTGCCTGCTGAGTAGCAATGGTGCTGATCATATTCCTTCTCATATATGCACTATTATCAGGTCATAACAGATAGAGGGCCCAGCTGTGTCTGGGCCTCCATGGAATAGTTTTGATCATGAACTGTCTCAATGCTCACCTTATAACTTTAATTCTATCACTTTCTCTCTGGTGTATTCTTTGTCAAATCTCATTGCCTGGGAGCTCGAGGATACCACTCTAACACATGCCACCTTGTGTTGTTGAATCCTGTACAGGCCTGGAAAATGAGCATATTCTCAGATGTACTAAATGATTCTGCTTTGAGTGAACTGGAAGTGCCCAAGGCTAGCCAAGGGTGAGAGAGTTTGGTAACTCCCTGCCCTAGCTGGTTGTCATTGGAGCCACGGTTGCTACAGAAACCAGGAAATGCTCAAATCCCAAGTCTCATTTGCAAATCCCACGGCTTCTCCTTCACTGTTAGTGGAATTGATTATCCCAATAGCTCAGAGACATAATCTTACAGAACCCTGAAGCCATAGACAGTCGAACTCCTTGCAAAGTCAAATCTTTGTGGATCATTCAAGTTAATTAATATTGAGTGGTAAATGCTGCTAAAAATTCAGGGCTTCACGTATGGCAGGATTTAACTTATTTACTCTGGGGTTAGGTTGGTAGATTAGCATGCACTGGGACATGTTATTCACAATGATGAAGTGAATGAAATGATCTGGAAGATAGGAATATTACCATAGAATGTTATTTTAGCATGCCAGTAAATATAGTTGGTCTCAGCTTCACTTTACTAAGTCTGTGGGGATTCTTGCTCTCGATGTGTATAGAAAAACTATCTTCTATGAGACTAGGTCCTATTCTTTGGACTTGGGTTCTATCATTCCTGGAAAAGGGCACTGTGCTAGGCCCACAGTCACATACACGATGTGATGATTAAGAGATCAGATGCCACAGAAGACTGCCCTGAACTCTAACCTGATTCCCCATTTAAACTAGCTGTGTGACCTTGGACAAGTGCCTTAAACTTTTTGAGCTTCTGTAAAGTAAGGGGAATAATAGTACTTATTTCATAGGATTAAATGAGATAATGCATTTTTTTCTGAACATAGTACCTGGAAATCAGGAAGTGTTCAATAAATATTGGCCATTATATTACTGTTATTGTCATTGGGAATAGAGTGTGAAAGGGGAGTGAGGCTAAAGAAAAGTAGAAGATGGGCAGAATTTGTGGAAAGACATTTGACAAACCATCCTTACATTTATTCATGCTTTAACTGATATTTATTGAGCAATTACTTTGTGCAATGCACTGTTCTATGCATGTGAGATATGCAAGTAGACAAAACAAATATTTTTGCCCTTGTAGAACTTATAGTCTATTGGAGGGGGACAGTTAATAAGCAATAGACACAATAACTAAATAAATTTTATAGTGCATCAAAGGAACATGAAAAAAAAAGAAAAAAGGAAAGTCCATATGAGGAATCAAGGGCATTGAGGGGTGGGGAGTGGGGCTAGGTTAAATCTAAGACTCTGTTCATAACCAAAGTGGGTTAACCCCCCTGTTCAGTCCATGAGACTTTAAAATGAGTGGGTGGGTTTGTTTCTACCAAGAGCACCAAATAGAAAACAAATATTGACTGAAAATTTACTCCATGCCTGGTACTGTTCTAAAACATGGCATCTAATACTTCAAAAACTCTTAACAACAGGTAGACATTATTACTTTATCCATTTTATAGGAGAGGGATCTGAGGAACAGAGAAGTTAAGTAAATTGCCAAAAATGACATAGTCAATCAGTATCAGAGCTATGATTCCTGCACCAGCATTCTTCACAGCTAAGCTATACCACCCCACAAAGCAGTGAGTTGATCTCAGAATGTAGAGTTCCTGACATCATTTCAGGCTGCTGGGGCAACTCTGCCTTTCAAAATAACAAAGTCGCCTCAAATACAAACATATCCAGATCCCTACGTTTTTAGTCTAAATATTTTAAAGGTAAAATATATTATTGTATAATAATTGCTTTACTTTAGTCATCCGTTGGTAGAGAAAATATAAGTTGGTTAAAAAGTACTGACTATGAATTCAGTAGATCTTTCAAATTAATTATTTTTTTTATTCATTTATTTAATTGACACAGAGAGAGAGACAGCAAGAGAGGGAACGCAAGCAGGGGGAGTGGGAGAGGGAGAAATGGACTTCCCGCCGAGCAGGGAGCCTGATGCGGGGCTTGATCCCAGGTCCCGGGGATCATGACCTGAGCTGAAGGCATTCGCTTAACTGACTGAGCCACCCAGGCGCCCCCAAATTCATTATTATTATTCCTTTCAACAGTCTCTACTTAGGTTTTTTTTAATTCTAAGAACAGATATGTATTCTGCTTGGTATACATTCTGATATGGGAACTCTTTGCAATAAATCAAGGCCCCCCAGAGGTTTATGACCCATAGGCAGGGCCCTTAAAATAATCTTTTAGTTGGATTTTTGTGGTCGTCTTTCAACTGGGGATGAATGACATAGTCCGATGGGAGGGGACAGACTTTGTTTTCTTTTATATCCAATCTTGTGAGTTTCTCTATATAGGGATCCCAATTGAGAATTCTCTGATTTGATGCTGTATCAAGCTAGAGGCCTTCCTACCAGCAAACTTGTAAGAAATATATAACATATGGTGTTAAGGACTAAGTCTCCTAAGCAAGACTGTTCCGTGATTGTATCCTATCCACTTAAGACTGGATAGGGCAGAGAGCAAGCTTCAGATTCTTTTTCTCTGAAATGGGAATTACCATCACCAACACCATCACCACCACCACCATCATCATCATCGTCATCATCATCATCATCTCGGGATTATGGTGAGAAGTAAATGAGATATTACAAGTAAAATACTCATCACAATACCTGGCACACACACAACATTCAATGAATATTGTCGATCATTATTAATAAACAAAGCAGTCATCAATGTTTTTAATATTTGTACGAGAGAGACTTGCAGAATAAGGAGAAATGATAGCTGGCTTTGATTATGACTTTTTTGCATTAGACACAACAAAACCTTGGGCAACTAGTGATCGGATCTGTTTTCACTCTCAAGTGTTCTGAATAGAAAGAAACAGAAAGAATAACTTGTGGCAGGGAAAAAAGCACTTCTAAACAACTGGCATGGAAATTGTACAGAAGAACAATGTGCTGTATGATTGGTCAGTTTCTGACTAGAAGGTGAAGAGTATGCTAAGTAGTGATGTCTGTCTGCAGAGAAGTCAAGGAAAACAAGAATCAGAAGCAAAAAGAAGGAAGGAAGAGAGGAGGGCAGGGGGAGAGAGGGAGGGAGGAAAAGAAACGGTAAGGAATAGTAGTAGTGGGCATGATAGTAGGGCAGAGGCAGCTGGGTAACAGGTGGGAGGCATCCGGTTGGCTGGGGGGCAGGGGGGGAATGGAGCCAGCAAAGAAGACAGAGATGGCTAAAGAGTGCTTCTGTTTCATCAGTCCTTATAAGAATAGGCAATGGGCGTTTTCTCCTCCCGAGCTAGGTTGAGTGGTAGCTGAAGATGATGGTGTAGAACACACACACCTCTGTACAAATAGTGTGATTTTCTATTCAGTGTTTATTATGTGCCAGCGTGCTTTTTGTATCACATAAAATAGATTATCCCTATTTTATAGATATAGAAACTGAAGCTTAAAGAGGTTAAGGCTGCTTGGCAAATTAAGAGAAAAGACTCCAGAATCTTTTACATATTTCTTCATTCCTTCATAGCGCTTGAAGCTTCAAGTGGTCAACTCCTTGGTATCAGGAAAACTATCAACTGGAACAACTCTTGTCATTATGCCATATAACTGAGGTTCATTGGAAATTTTAAAAATAGATATATTGCTCTTTTATTGTTCTGTTTACCAGAGTGAACAACCAACGTTTTTTTAGAAAAGCAAAGATAAGTATCAAATGCTACAAATCTGGCATTTGATAATTTTCAGTTAATTATGGATGGCATTTGTTTAACATTTAGACAATTTGAAAAGGAATTATTGCATCTAAGCCACATTAGCAACAAAGGTTTTTCTAAGCCCTTGGAACCATGAGTCAAGGTAAATAAAGTTCCCTTGATTGGAAAAGGGCACCAAAAAAGTCTTTGAAAAGTAGTTCAACTTGACTTTGACATTATATTCTTGGGAACTTGCCCAGTTTTAAGGTGAGGATATTGAGACAGGAAGTACAAATGATAATACAAATTATGGGTTTCCAGTTAAATCCTCATGTAGAAGCTGCTGAAACTCTAAGGGAAGTTAACTATGAACCCCAAAGATAAATTAAGCAAAAGCTAGAATTGAATGGTGACTTAAAATTCTCTAGGCTTTCCTATTAGTCCTGTACAGAAAGTAAATGGCCCAACTACTAAATGTATTTGCTTTGATCATTACCTAGCACGTTGTCTTGTATATGCTTTTAAAAAACTTTGAGATACTGATGACATATTAATTAATTCCAGCCAAAGTCCATTGGTGTTAAAACTAAAACCAATTGCATATTACCTGGCTAATTTATAACATTTGTCTACCTAAATAATGACTATTTTGAGGAGCTGGTCTGTTGTCACACAATACAAAGAACTATGGCATAAGAGCAAAAACATGCTGTATATGAGGAAGAACAAATAGACAAATTCTGAGATCCAATTTTTATCTCCCTTTTGTTTCCAGTTTTATTTTTCAAGTACTAATCTTGGCATTGCCTTCTGTTTCTGTTGACCAGACAATGACTCTGGGGAGCTTGGTGGAAAGTCGGAGCGGAGAAAGGAGGGCATTTGGAAACAGGTAGGCGATGCTTGCCTCTAATCAATCCAGCTCCGTGTTACCTAATGAGCAGAGCATGCTGCAGCCCATCCTCCCTCCTTTCCAAGTGGCTTTCAGAACAGTTAGTTTTGCAGAGAATACCTTTCTTATACTCCAGTGGAATAAGACTGTCTGAGATGTCAGGAGTGGATTCCTTTTCTCGCTCCACATGGGTAGAAGACTTTTTTGTAAGCAGATAATTCAGCTCTAGTAGTCAGTTTGATTCAATTTGTGATGGGGCTCACTTCAATTTCCACATTCCAGAAGGAGGAGTTGCCCTTTTCACAGTGAGGCAACAGACCATGATCCTGGCTAGTTTCATCATTTCTATATAATTAAAGTGAGGGCTTAGACAACGATCCTTGAGTGATGCCTGCATACACAAATAAATTTGTCCACTGACCTCTATTACAGCAGGGAACATCTGGGCCAGGAAATACTTAGCAGGTATAGGGTGTGTTTCTTTAATAAGTAGGTAATGAATTAACTGGACTCAATGTCTGATGTCTACAGACACATTTCCCATCTACTTTGGGACATTTCAAGGCAAGGCCAGATGAAACTACGGGCAGATTGAAGATTCGTGGTGCCTTTTTTCCTTTGTTTACACACTAGCTCATTCTTGTGAATCTATATGGAATGACGACTCCTTCCAGCATTACTAGATATTGTTGTTTGGATAGCAACTCAAGGTAAGAAAAGACAGCCAGAGCATTAAATACACCCATGCCACAGTGGCAGGCAGGCCAGAGACAGAAAGTTAGGATGTAGAGTTCCCATCAGCATTTGGAATGTTGAACTAGACAACCAGGCCCCTTGGAGAAAGTAGAGATAAACTTTTGGCTGTCGGTGGGCATGTGCAAATATATGCATTAAGACAGAAAGCCAGGAAGCAATGGCCATGTACACTAGGCTGTAGGACCTAAGGGCTAAAACAACCCTGGTTGCCAGAGCAGGTAACTAACGCTTATTTTAGAAAGCAGTTTAAAGACACTGGTCTCAGGATGCCTGGGTGGCTCAGTTGGTTAGGTGTCTGCTTTTGGTCAGGTCATGATCCCAGGGTCCTGGAATCAAGCCCTGCATTAGGCTCTCCATTCAGCGGGGAGCCTGCTTCTTCCTCTACCGCTCCCCCTGCTTGTGCTCTCTCTCTCTGGCAAATAAATAAATAAAATCTTAAAAAAAAAAAAAGTCACTGGCCTCCCATGCACTGGGTGTGAAAAAGTACTGAGGCCTCTCCTATGCCCGGCTGCCAAGAAATCTAACCAAGAGGGCCAGTCATCTTTCCGAGACCAGCCCTTTTTTAGGGCAAAAGAATGAGCCAGTATAATCACAATCACCTGGGACTAACTGCAGACAGAGCTGCTTTTGTTCTCCAGAAGAAATCTTCCAAAGGGGATGCATTACTTTCTAAACTCCCTTCCCTAGAAGGAAAACAGTCTTGTATAATATTTGCTGCACTCTGTTGTAATTTTCTGAAAAATGTCACTTGTGATTTTTGTGAACATTAAAAATAAAGCCTGTACCTCACTGTACCCTGCCTCCTCTGATAACACTCATCTTTTGACCTCTTTTCATTAAATAGTGTGAGAGTTGAAGAAAGAACAGACACTTCCAACCTAATGGAGATTCCACTAGACTTAAAACCTTAGCTCTTTTTTCCTTTTTTTAACAAGTACTTCTCTGAAATAACTTATCATTAAAAAAAATTGCAAATCTTATGAAATTTGGTTGAACTCTAACTATTTTTGAAGCAAAGAACTGATCGCTTTTAGTGGTGCTGTAAATATTATGGTTCAGTGGCCCAGTTCTCCTGTTGTATGTCTCCAGCAGGATCAAGTTCACTCCCCAGGGAGCTCTGTGCCCAGAGGGTAATAGGAGGGCAACACAGAGGAGTATGTCTTCTCCATCGGCTCTGACAATGCTATTACACATCCTGGAGCTTTGCATCTGATAAAATCCACAGGTGATGTGCATGTTGTTTGTTCCTCTGCCCAATATAAAAAGCTCTCCTTTGAATATAATATGAAGCTAGTGGCTCTGACCCACCAGCTATGGGACATGTGCTTGAACTTTGTTCTTCTGGCACTTATAACAATATACTGACTTGAGATCTCTACCTGGTTCCTACCATGACCAACAGGATGAGTTTCTGAGTTGACTGTGTAGAGTGAACTTTGCAGTTTGGGCTCTAAAACACAGAAAAGTTAGGTAGTCTGAAGTTCTTATCCAGACCTCATTAGCACTGTGCTCCTATATTCTGAAACAATTGCAGTGAATGCAACATTAATTTGGTCCTAATTCTGGGTGGTTCCAACTCAACTACTCAAGGCCATAGAAATACAAAATAATGAATGTTCTGAAATCTGTTCATTTTTTTTTTTTTAACATATCAAGCTCATTTTTGTTTGGCATAAGGACTTAGACCCCAAATTCCTTTTTGATTTATTCTATCTTCTCTCTTTATTGTCAATTTTGAAAATATATATAACTGTTTTGCCAAATAGCAGAAAGAACATGGGACTCTAAAATCAGAAAGATCCAGGATTGAATTTCAGTCTTGCCATGTAATTTTAGACAAATTTTCAACCTCTTAAAATCCCCACTTACTCATTTATAAAAATGGAATAAATAATGTGGCATGGAGGAGAGATAATTAGTTTTAGAAACACAGAGGAAATTAGTTTAAATCCCAGTTCCTTAGCCTGTTGGAGCCGGAAAGGTGTTAGTATCCCCTTCATATGGTTGTAATGAGGATTAAGTTCTATCTCCTCCTGTGAGTTCATAAGGGTTAAATGGAGTGGGTGTGTGAAAGTCTCCAGGACTTTGCCTACTGTACACCCAGGACTATATGAGTATTAATTTCCTGGTTCATTATCTGGGAAGTTAGTTGTGTAGAGGTCAAAAACTCCTTTGTTTTTCAGGAGCAAAGGACCTCTGCTCATATTGCCAATAAACGTTTGAATTAGAGGACCAGAACAAGTCAGGACACATTTATTGCCTTGCTCAATGGGAGTAGATTCTCTAGTGTCTTAATCTGTGTGGGCTACTATAACAAAATACCACAGATTGGGTGGCTTATAAATAACAGAAATTTATTTCTCACAGTTCTGGAGGCTGAGAAGACCAAGATCAAGGTTCTGACAGACCAGTGTTTGGTGAGAGCTCACTTCCAGCTTATAGCTGGCTGGTTTTTTTGTGTTTTTGTGTTTTGTTTTTTTTTTTTTGCTATGTCTTCTTATGGTGGAAAGAACAAAGGACCTCTTTCTTAAGGGCACTAATCTTGTTCATGAGGGCTCCACGCATAACCTAATCACCCAAAGCCCTCATCTCTAAATACAATTACATTGGGGATTAGGATTTCGACATACGGATTTTGGGGACACAAACATTCAGTCTATAGCATGCAGTAAAATCTTGGAAACATAGGAGAATACACATGATAAGTAGTTTGTGGATATTAGCTTATGATACATAGTATGTTCACTGTGTCATCCCTCCTTTACAACGTATAGTATAATGTGCTGTGCAAAACTGCAAGGAGCATGGCGTGTGACACAGCCTTTCCATCGGTCTCTGTACAGGCATCACACCCTACCACTCTCGCACCATCCCTCTGGATGACTTTCTCCTAACCTATCAGCGACAGGCATTAAGTATGGCAAACATGTGTTTCCAGACTATATGGCCACCCTGTCATCACGTGTCAGCATGTGAATAAGACGAAGGGCCCCACAGAGGAGTTTACTCTGCTTTCTATGTTGCAGAAGTAACAAGGGCATGGGAGCCGCCTGTTTTCCAGGAGCCTGGAGGGAGCAGAGTCTACCCTGACTGGTGTTTCCAAGGCAGCCACTGAGAGCACCCGCTGTTAAGAAACGCTTTTCCTGGTGCACCCAATTGCCAAATAACTCATGATTTTCTTTTTGTTTTTCCTTAAGCTTGAATTACTGAGGTCCTATACAATAAATCCTGGGAGATGTTACAAATTCACTTCAATATTTAAAGGCTAGATGAAGAAGGATGAGGGATGATAAGAAGGATTAGCCAGTGAAGCGAGAGAAGAAGTAAAGAGAGTGTGATGGTCCAGATCTAAGTGACGAATGAGTTTCAGGAGGGAGGGGATGATCAACTATGCCAGATACTGCTCAGGGGTCAGGTAAGATGAAGATTGAGAACTGAGTGTGGATTTGACAACATGACTGTTAGCCTTGATAAGGGCAGTTATTGCTGTTGGGGCCAAAAGACTTAGAGGAGTGGAATTAAGAAAATGGGAGAAGAGAATTACAGACAACTCTGAGTTTTGCCATTCCTTTATTTGTGTTGTTACATTCAGTGTAGGATAGTTTACTAAAAGCATTATGTCTATAGACATTCTATATGTAGCATAGAATCAGCGCTATCTCTGATCTCTATTTTCTTTGATTACTGCTTTAGAAAGAACACAGTGCTCGAGCCAACATTTGGAAGCTAAGAGCCTAAATGACTCCTAAGTTCCCTCCCAACTGAATCATTGTGGAGCACTATATTTCCCAGCACTTCCTGCCAGATTGTCCTTAGGACTGCTTTTATTTCTTTTATACTTGTGAACATGAGGCAGTTTTTACAAAATCCTTTAGGTGTATGTTATGAGGATCCAACAGAGCGAAGCAAGGGCTAAGTGACTTGACACGGTCATAGCTTGAAGAAGAGGCTTATCTCCAGGACAGGATCCTAGATGCCACTCTATTCTGCCTCACTAAATCCCCTCCTATTAGGCAAAATGGAAGTGAGTGACCTAAGCTCATAATGGCCTCACTTTCCACATGTGAAACCTACTCTAAAGATACCTTTTAAGGTGTGTCTTTATACACCTATCCAAGAAGTGACTCGACTTCCATGACTTCCCTGTTAAGAAATTTTTTTCTGCAATTTTCTGGAAAACACTATTGAGGAGGCTGTCTTTGGAAAATAAGACGTTTCCCCATCCATATTGTACCTGCTTATGTATATTTTTCCAAACACCTCAATCTTTCTCCCCACTGTATTTTTCTTAGATCTGCTTTTCTAAATACAGTTCATGGCATTCTGTTTTATGTCGTTATAACCCTGACTGCTATGGAAAAGTGAGTCCTGCAGTGTAGGAAGCCTGATTATAATCAACAGATACATCTGTTTTCTGGAAACTATGCATTCCACAGCAGCCCCAGCAGATACGATTCTTAAATAATCTCTTTGTTTATTCCCCAAACAGAAGGCAGTCAAATCAACCAGTTTATTCTGCCAGCATTGCAGGAGGACTCCCATGCATTTTTAAACTTTTTTTTTTTTTTTTTTTGAGCTGCCGTTGTAAAAGTTTAGTGTGCTTTTTGGGATGTGTCATCTCTTATTTCTTAAGGGTCAACTGTGCTGAGAGAGAGAAGGTCAATCTAAATACTTCTTGGATTTCATTTCGGGAAATTCCAGGCCCCAGCTCAGCTTGTTCTGTACGCATCCACCTATCCAGGCTAGCCCTCTGTTGTTGCAGCTGTTGCTGAGTACAGAGCCCATTTATTCCCAATCAGCTGGAGCTTCCCGTAAGTGTTACCCAGATGCTTTTTCCTATTGCAACTCAACCTAGGTTTTTTTTTTTTTTTTTACAAGATTTATCGAACAGTTTTGAGTTTCACAGAGCTTTGGAATACATACCTCTAATGTCTAATGACTTTTCAAAACTCAGATGCAGCGCTAGAGGCAAACTCTAAGAGATGTCAATTGCCTCACTTAGTTCAGCCTCCACCATTTTGTAGGTGCTTCCATAGAGAATGGGGAAATGGAATGAAGAGGTAGAAGGAACACGTGGAAAGTTTCTTTCGTTGAAGGCTTACCCCCACCATGCCGCAGCAGAGCCCTACATAAAATTAGGGCTCAAGGAGAACTCAGAGTTGGAGATTTGACCTCAGCTCCCTGTTCTAAGATAAAAAGAATTTTAGTGACTTGCCCAAGGTCATCTGGCTAATCATGCCATTATGCTCTTGTAATATTTTAGTACTCGATCTTGGGGGAAAAAAATCTCAAGGTGATAAACAAGAAATTCCTTTTTACAAAGAAATTTTTTTCTTCTTATTTAGCCTAGAGGTCATTGAACATTGTGTTTGATGGTGATAGTTTTAATATGGTCTGTTCTTTCTGACTTGTCAGAAGTCTGTATTTTGATAAGATAGAAATACATCTTTATCCTCTATCTGTATAAACACTCACACGCATGCATATGTGTTTTGCCTCTAGTAATAGTTCCTTTGTCTGCAGGGACAGGAGGCAAATGTGTCTGAATTTGGGCAAAATGAAAACATCAAAGTAGTAAAATAAACTGATCCAATATACAATATAGGAAGCATTTAAATTCTGATAATTCATGTCTGATCTAAATTGTAAGGATATGAAATGGTACACATTACTCTTCTTTCTTCTTGAAACCTAGAGCAAAAATGATAATGTTCTAAAATAAAGGAAAATGTCCTTTAAAAATTTAGGCCTCCCCTCTTATTTTTCCTTTCCTTTTGCCTAAGAAAAATGCAGAGCTCTTGTTGATCTTCTTGATTTTGAATCCTATGATTTAAAAATAAAATTTTTTAATTTTACATTTATTTTAAAAAATTTAAATTTTTTAAATATTTAAAAATAAAATTTAAAAATTAAAAAAAAAAAAAAAACTTCCCTGCTAGTTTTCCAGGACACTAATCACATCATTTCTGTTTTCATCATCTTTTAGTGACATTGGCTCACTGGGCAGACTTGGGCCAAAATTCATCAGCTGCATCTTTTAGCTTGCTGGCTAATACTAAGTATAAGGAAGGAGAGTACTTTGCTGACATTTTCCCCAGCTCCCTACAGTGTGTTAGTCACTTAACTTGTTAGTGGCTAATGAGGTGCACTCTGGAGTCAGATTGCATGGCTGGGAATCTGGGCTCTTCCTCTTGTTTAGCTAGGCAATCTTGGGATAGTTATTCAAGCTTTCTGAGCCTCATTTTTCCATTTTAAAAAATGTAGGCAATAATAACGTCTCCTGTACAGGATTGTTGCAAAGGTCAAATGAGAATATGTATATAAAGTGATTATTCCCTGGTGCAAATTAAAAGCTCTATAAAGAGTTGCTATAATAGGGGCGCCTGGGTGGCTCAGTCGTTGGGCATCTGCCTTCGGCTTAGGTCATGGTCCCAGGGTCCTGGGATTGGGCCCCACATCGGGCTCCTTGTTCGGTGGGGAGCCTGCTTCTCCCTCTCCCGCTCCCCCTGCTTGTGTTCCCTCTCTCACTGTGTCTCTCTCTGTCAAATAAATAAATAAATAAATCTTTAAAAAAAAAAAAGAGTTGCTATATAATAATAATAATAACTATTATCATTATTATTACGTATAAAATTAAATATTCTTAACCTGGAGAGAGATGGAGGGGGTCAGATTACCTAGATTTTCCAAAAGGTGCACCTGAATGGAACTGTGGGCCTCAGGGCCAGCCTGCACAGGTGTTCAAAGCTGCTCTCCGGAGCCATCAGTCATGGAGTTATTCTCTCCTGCTCTCTTGACTTTCAAAGGACTAAAGGAAGGACCATTGTTAGCCACTGAAGGATATTCATTGGCCAGAGTATATCTGACCATAGTCTCTTCTGGAACAAAAAAAATCATTCTTTATTCATGTTCTAACTTCCCCTCCAGGAAGTAAAACAATGCAACAGACAACAACCTTTTGTCTAAGGTGAGTTCAGGCTAGATAAACAGATAACTAGACAGAGCTGTGCCCAGTTTTCTTTTCTCTTTTCTACCATTCTTGTAAGTGTAAAATAAAACTGTTGGTCTGAAGTCCCTGTTTCCAGGGTAAATGCTCTTTGTAAATGTTTAAAATTCATTCCATGCCTCTTCTCAATAAACTGCCCACCATCCCCAAAGATGATCACTCTTCTGACTTTTTTTTCATTTTGTATTAGCTTTCTAGAACTTAATGTTAATTAAATCATAAGATATGTAGTCTTTTGTTTCTGGTCTTCCTCAACTGTTGGAGGAGTTTGGTGGTATGACTTATGCAAAGGTACTCAGTTTATAAGTTACTAGCATATCTTTCTCTCCTTCTGACCTCAAATGTCACTGCTAGGTAGAACTATTACCATCAGAAGGCTGAAATGTGTGTAAGTGGGTACTCAAAGTGCATTCCCCAACAGACAAAATGATACACATTTTAGTTGGCTACAGTTGAAGTGTATCAGTAGTATATTAATGAGGTAAATTAGAGGTTAATAGACTTCTATGAAACAGTCTAGGAATCTAACAGCCATGGGCATTGGTCTATGTATTTAACAGAGGGAATGGGGAGTGTCAGCTGGTCCAGTAAGCCTGGGACGTGGTTGGGAATTTTCTTGTGCACCCTGGAAGCCCTATACATTAGTTGAGTTGTTGAGTTGTTGTTTGCTTACCAAGGGCTAGTTAGTTGAATTTGACTTTTTTCCCAAACCTGTATATGCCAGGTATACTATTATTTTAATATCATATTTTAAAAATCATATAAATTGATAAAATGTGAATGCAAAAATAAAGAAGCTTATTGATTTTATGGCAACTAAGTTTAATGTTATGGAAAAGCACAACTAAATGTATTGTTGTGTAAAAATCCACCCAATTAGGTATGGATAAGACAACTGTTAAAAAGGAAAACTGTTAGAGGAAAAATCATGACAATCTAGAATTCTGCATAATGAGGGCTTTATGCATGTCTTTGTCTTCCTACTTTAAAGGCAAAACAACTTGAAATATATGGGTTATTTTCTGTAACAAACACAAAGCAAAACCCGAGGACCCTTGATCTAAGAAAAGGCCGTGGTAGTTCATCAGAAAAATTGGTGGATCTATGTTCATCTATGTATGTGTTATGTTTAAGCTTTTTTTAAAAAAGATTTTATTTATTTATTTGACAGAGAGAGACACAGAGAGAGCGGGAACACAAGCAGGGGGAGTGGGAGAGGGAGAAGCAGGCTTCCTGCCAAGCAGGGAGCTGGATACCGGGCTCCGTCCCAGGACCCTGGGATCATGACCTGAGTCGAAGGCAGATGCTTAATGACTGAGCCACCCAGGTGCCCCTATTTTTAAGCTTTTTATGCAGAAAAAGTTAAACATATACAAGATAAACAGGAGAATATAATGAACTTCCATACTCATCACCTAGCTTCAATAATTATCAACTTTCTGCCTTTCCTGCACTGTTATTCATACTTCCACTCATCCCCCAGCTTCATTATTCTCATCATTTTCCTATGGTTCCTTTGGCTTGAGGTAAAATTTACATCCTTGGAAATGCACAAACCTTACCTGTATGATTTTGACAAATAGATATACTTGTGGAATATACCACCCTATCACAGTACAGAGCATTTCTGTCTCTGCAGAAAATTTCCTCATGCCCCTTGCCAGGGAATTGCATACCCCAACTCCCCAAATGTGACCACTTTTCTGATTTTCTTTGTCATTTTAGACTATTTTTCTAAAACTTCATATAAATGAAGTCATATAGTGTGTACTTTTGTATGTGTGGCCTTCTTTTGATTGGCATAAAGTCTGTGAGACGTCAACCGTGGTGCGCCAGCACCAGCTCAAACCGGTTGTAAGAGTCAGCTGAGTGCATCTCTTCACAACTCTGCATTCAGTGACTTCAAGCTCAACTAAGAGTATTGAAGTGGAAACATTTACATCGTAGAAATTGGCAAATCCTACAAATCAGGGTTTTCCCTACCCCGAAGAACCAATTATCAGCACATCACTGGATTCATTCACATGGTTGGGTAAATCAGTTGTGCATTCGTTTATACTGCTGAATAGTATTTTTTTGTAGAGATAGACCACAAATTGTATGTCAGTGTATCATGTAAATATATTGAAAATTGCAATGATACACATTCGTGTTATTTCCATTCTGAAGCTATTAGAAATAAAGTGGCTATGAATGTTCTTATACAAGCGTTTCTGTGGACGTATGTTTTCACTTATTTTGGATAAATACCTAGGAGTAGAATTATATACATTTTAACTGAAAATGAAATGTTCTAGATATGGAGGCGTCTTTATTTAAATGATTCTTAGATTAATGAAGGAATTTGATTGACCAATCCACTACACAGTCCAGATCATATCAGGTAAAGTACAAATCTCACAAAGGGCTTTTATTTATATGTTTATTTCAAATATTTTAAAGCTTTATTTATTTTAGAGAGCAGGGGGAGGGGCAGGGGAGAGGGAAAGAAAGTCTTAAGCAGACTCTACACAGGGCACAGAGCCTGACGCCGGTCTCAATCTCACGACCCTGAGATCATGACCTGAGCTGAAACCAAGAGTTGGTCGCTTAACCAACTTTGCTACACAGGCGCCCCTCAAACTTTATAAAAAAAAAAAAACAACAAAAACACACATATAGAAACAGAATAAAATGCAAAAAAGGCAAAAATGTACAGCTCAATGAATCATTACAAAGCGATTGTCTGTAAAACTACCACACAGGTCAAGATATAGAACATTGCCAGCTTCTCAAAAGTCTCTTATCCTCCCTTCTAGTTAATACCTCCTGTGTTTTTCTTCACAAAGATTATCACTCCCCTAACTTTATAGTGTCACTTCTTTGCTTTTCCTTAGAGTTTTATCACTCACATATGCTATAATTTAGTAATGATTAGTTTTCAAAGGAAATCATGCATTCTTATGTATCTGGCATTTTTTGCTAAAAATCGTATTTGTAAGATATTTGTGAAATATTTTTTCACGTTACTGTTTGTAATAGAATTTATTCATCTTAATTGCTTTATACTACTCCATTGTATGAGTATTTTTGATTTATTTATTTGTTCTAATGTTCATAAAAACTTGGGAGCTCCCAGTTTTGGGAAACTATGGGTAGTGCTACTATGAACATTCTTGTATGTGGGAATCCTGATGCATACATATATATTTTTCTCTATCTTTGAATGGATTTTGTTGGGTCATAGGGTACTATCTGAGTCAGTTTGAGCCACTATAACAAATGACCAGAGACGGAGTAGCTTAAATGACAAATATTTATGTCTCATAGTTCTGGAGGCTGGTAGGTCCTTGAAGGCGCTGGCAGATCCAATGTCTGACCAAGGCCCTCTTCATGGTTGGCAGATGACCATCTCTTTGCTGTGTCTCACAAAGTAGAGAGCAGGGACAGAGAGGAAGCAAGGCTCTTGTGTCTCTTTTTATCAGGGGTACTAATCTCATCATGAGGCCTCCAACCTCCTGACCTTTTTATTTCCCAAAGGCCCCACCTCCTAATACCATCCCTTGGGGCTTAGGGTTTCAACATATGAATATGCAGTCCATAACAGGTATGTGCCTCTTCATTTTTAATACAGAATACTAGAATGTCTTCCAAATGAGCTTATTCATACTCCTACTTGGAATGCATGAGAATTATTGTGCCATAGTCTCCTTTGCTTCACTCCTTAATTTCAGCTATCTCACAGGTATATAGTTGTTGATCAACAAAAATGTCCCTCTTTATCTCTTGTAATGCTTTTTGCCTTAAAATCTACTTGACTGGGCACTACCATAGCTAAGTATTTTTTGTTACTGTTTGCAAAATCTATCTTTTTCATCCTTTTAAAAAAAATTTTTCTGTATCCCTCTGTGGAGACATGTCTCTTACATATAGCATGCAGTCGTGTTTTTTTTAAACAGTCCGAAAATCTGCATTTTAATTGGAGCATTTAACATTTATATTAGTGTACTTTGTGATCTACTTGGATTTAAATCTCCCATCTTATTATGTGCTTCCTATTTGTCCTAATTGTCCTGTATTGTCTCCTTCTTTTGGATTGATACTTTTAAATTGTTTCCATTTCCCTCATCCATTAGCTTAGAATTTCTGTACTCTTCAGTGATATCCTAGGGTGGCAACATATGTCCTTGACTTATCAAAGTCTAATGCTAATTGTTACTTTTAACCTATTTCCAAAAAATACAGGATCTTAGAGCATTTTAATGCCATTTACTGCCCCCAACTTAAATGCTGCTTTTGTTGTTAATTTTAATTACTATTTCACATCAATGCATTCAAATATATCTACTTATAAAGTTACAATGTTATATGCTATTTCTTCTTCTTTTTCTTTTATCTTTTATTTTTCATTTGGTTTCATTTTCTCCCACCTAAAGAATGCCCTTACTTATTTATCTTAATACTGGTCTGCTGGTAATGAATTTTCTTAGTTCTTATTTATCCTAAAATGTTTCTATTCTATTTCTTCATTAGAAATATAAATTAGTACTTATTTTCTTTCAGCAGTTTACAAATATCATTATCTCTGGCTTTCATTGGTTTTTTTGAGAAGTCAATTCTCAGTGTAATTATTACTTCTTTTGAGGTAATCTTTTCTCCTCTGCTATTTTCCAGACAATCTGTTCTTGATTATAATTGGTTTTACTAAGATGTGTCTACTCATGTATTTCTTTTTATTTCACCCCTTGGTTTTGTAGGGTTTCTTGAACTGTGTCTTAGAATGGTCAGTTTTGGAATATTCTCAATGGTTGGTCAAGTATTACTTCTGCCCCATGCTCTCACTCTTCTTTTTCTGGGACTGGCTTTTATACCTGGTTTAGAACTTCTCCTTCTGTTCTCTATTCCTCTTATCCTTGCTTCTGTATTTATCTTTTTTGTTTGTTTGTTTCTTTGTGCTTCTTTCTAAATTGTTTCTTCTGATTTATATATTATTTCGCTAATTCTCTCTTCATTGTATCTAAGTTGGTGTTCAACCAATCATTGAGTTCTTCATTTCGTTCACTGTATTTCTAACTTCTAGAATTTCTCTGTGTTTTTAGAAAATATTCTGTCTTTTCTCATAGTTTCCAGCTGTGTGGAAATTCTCAATTGTAACTTTATAACCTTAATCATAGTAAGCATACTTATTTTAAAGCTTGTTTGATCACACCAACATCTACAGCCCCGATAGGCCTTTTAAATTGCCTGTTGTTTCTGGTGGTTCTCATGTATTTTATGTTGTCTCTTCACATGTGTGGATGTTTTTGATTATGAGCCAGACATTGTACTTAAAAGTTGTTTATAGGGGGGCACCTAGTGGCTCAGTCATTTAAGCTCCCGACTCTTGATTTCAGTTCAGGTCATGATCCCATCTCAGGTTTGTGGGATTGAGCCCCCCATTGGGCTCTGTACTCAGTGGGGAGTCAGGTTTTCTCCCTCTGGCCCGCCCCCCCTGCTCTTTGTCTCTCTCTCTCTCTTTCTCTCTAAAATAAGTAAATAGATCTTTAAAAAAAATTGTTTGTAGGAATTGAGGCTAGTATAATATCTTTCTCTAGAGATGATTTACTTTTATTTCTGTAGTTGCCTCTGGGCACTTGCAATCCGGGATCCTCAATTTAATGTCTGGGATTGAAAGGATTGAAAGTTTGGCTGTAAATGGAGGGCCACTTCTAGTTCACTGTATTCCCAAAATACAGCTCTCCAGAGTCTTAACCCGAAGTGCATGGGATTTATAAGCCTTTCCTTGTACTGTCCAGCAGCTCCTTGACTCCAACTTTTATCTACCTGTTCCTGGGATATGACCAGCGTACTGCTCAGCCTCTTTCAGTGTTAGCAAGCACCCCAGGGGAAAAGTGAGTCTAAATTTTGACTTGCCTTTCTTGATTTCCCTCTTCTTCTGGATCATAGCCTGGTAATTACTCACTATCTTGTTGAGTCTGGTGCCTTAAAGCAAATCTTATTCACATTTTATTCAAGGTTGTCTGGATTATGGACTCTGTCATTGCTGCAAATGGAAGCTCAGAGCTCCTTTAGGGTCCAATTCTACACTATATACAATTGAAGAAAAGTAGTACATGCCCTTGAGAAGCTCACAATATGTTTAGGAATACAAAATGTGTGATGTAGATTTAAAGGAAGAGTATATATATAGACTCTAATGCTGAAAGGAAGAGAGGTCTGGATAGGCTGGAGTCAATAAGGACCTAGGCCTGGTTTTGTTGTGTGACCACGGTCTTCTCCCTGCCTCAGTTGGCATTCCCAACAGTGCACAAAGGCTCCCCCTTCTCCACATCTTTGTCTTGTTATTTCGTGTCTTTTTGATGATAGCCATCCTAACAGGTATAAGGTAATAACTCATTGTGGTTTTGATTTACATTTCCCTGATGACTAGTGATGTTGAGGATCTTTTCATGAACCTGTTAGCCATCTATATGTCTTCTTTGGAAAAAAAGAAAGGATCTGAACAGATCCTCTGCTCATTTTTTAATTGGATTGCTTTTTCTGTATTGAGTTGTAGGAGTTCTCTCTTTGTTTTGTTATTAACCCCTTATCAGATACATATGATTTGCAAATACTTTTTTCTCTTTCAGTAGGCTGCCTTTTCATTTTGTTGATGTTTTATTGCCATGTGGAAGCTTTTTAGTTTGATATAGTCCCACTTGTTTATTTTTGCTTTTGTTACCTAAAAATTTTGGAAATAGTTTTAATAATAAATGATTAGTTTTCTATTTTATAAAATACCCATTTAATGAACTATAAGCAATTATAAAAAGAACTTTTTGAAGAATTTTTAGCAACATACGTAAACATCCTTTATTGTAACGCTAAGTGAAAAAGAACAAAACTCTGCATTCACTATAATTGTAGTCTTCTGTGTATGTATGTTCACAGAAGAACAGATTAAAAGAAAATACATCAAATTTTTAATAATGATTTTCTCTGTAGGTAGGAATATGGACTTTAAAATATTTATCTTTATGTTTCTCAAATTTTGAAAACTAAACATACCTTCATTAATTTAAAAATTACAGTAATGATGCAAGTCTATTATAAAAAGTAAAACATAAATACATAAAGTAAAAAGTGATAGTCCCTCATTCCCTTCACTTTTTTTTTTCCTTGATCTTTCTCTCTTAAGATAATCACTGTTATAATTTTGGGGTCTTTCCTTTCAGACCTTTTTCTAAGCCCTAGCTTGTGTGTGTGTGTGTGGGTGTGTGTGTAAGTGCAAATGTGTATATTTATCTTTGTGGGAAAAGAAGCCCTTCACTCTTAGATTTACTTAAAGGTGAGGGTACATGCTTTCCTTTTGAATTCAGAGATTAATTAAGAAAACTGTAAAATACTTGGCACAATTTTTTCACTTGAGACAAGAAGTAAAGAAAGAAAACAACCTGAGTGGTAGGCCTGCAGGGCAGATAATTCTGTAATGGATTTCATTGATTAGGTATTGATGGATTCTAGGGTACAATCTGCAAAGTGGATATAAAGCAAAATGAATTTAAACTACAGGATGAAGCCCATTATTAGTTCATCTAATCAGTTCATGAAAATTATTATTAAAAATAAAATAGAAAATATCAGAATATATCATATGTATTAGGGTAATTATTGTGTGTCCAACATTTGTTCAGGTATATTTCTGCATGTGTGTATTTTTATAAGGTCAGAACGTAAAATTCACCTTATGTGCTGACTGTGAAAATTAAATCTTGTTCTTGGTGTGTGCATGTGTGTAACCCATTGGAGCTCAATAGTAATCCATTCAGTGATGAAGAAGAACAAGTAGGGACTCGCAGTATGAATTAGGTCTGCAGAAGCCTGGATTTGAAGATGGGAGAAATTGAAGACAGTGTTTATATATGAATTACACTCTATTGCATTTAGCTAAAAGGATATAACTCTCAACATAGGCTATAAGAGAACACCGATTTGGGCATGCTCCATGAGTACAACTGCTCTGGTTTCCTCTGGTTGCCTCAAGGAAAACATGTTTGACACTTGGCTATTGTCTTCATCCTCATGAGGGAGGTCATTCTGCACGGTTGAAAGAGTGACAAATAGGGTCTTTGTTGTGCTTTTTGCACACCAATCATGTCACTCAAAAATTACAGAATAATTACTTAAATGGTTGAAAAATTTTGGCTTTCAGTTTTTGCAACATCACCAGTGCATATTGTGTCATTAGCTTCAAATTATATAATAGTGGCCAGGCAACATATAGGCATATTCTTGCTACACTATTTTGATTTGCCATACCAGGAGTCCTAAAAGCATGGTAAGCTTGGCCACAGGCCACCTCAAAGGTTAAACCTGACCTTGGAATGAATCTTCTACCTATTGTTCTTATATTATTCTAGTCAACATAGCTCAGACTTCGGAAATGTACTCTAGAGGCTATTTTATATATGGATTGTCCAGGAAGGACAGGAGATAGATCCCAATACCCCTCTCTGGATAAGGAATGTTACTTCCTGAGAACAATGAGGAATTATATATGTGGAGGAACAGAAGAATGACAAAATTTATGCTATATTCAAAATTGGCATAGCCCCTTATTCCTTTACCTAAATTTATTCACTCAGACATCTAGTCTGCTAAGCTAACTTCTAAAATATCAGATCTCCAATTCCCCTGCCCTTCCCTCTCCTTTCCCTTTGTTCATGATTTCCCTTTGTTCAACCTCACCTTCCTTCCATCTTGAGCATGCATCAATATGGGAAGTTTTGTAAAACAGGAACCACTGAGGTTAGCTTACATTGTTGACCACTTTTCTTTTTTCTAATTAGGCTATATAAAACATGCCTGGAGGGCTGACAAGGTGGTTCAACAGGGATTTATTTTAATAAAGGACCAAAATACCACTGGTGAACAGAAGTTACCAGAACAGATTGTTGGGGAGCTAAAGTCTGGCCAAAGAACATGGGTCTGTGTCCAAGTGTAGGGACAATTTTCACTCAGCACAATTTTTTGTCACTCTGAGCATCCTCTAGCCCCAAGACACCACCAATTGTTTGGGACACTAAGAAAATATTTTTGTAGGGCTCTGGTCAATAAAAACAATTTGATTTTAAAATGTATTACCAAGTGTATGGGTTGATGTAAGGTATAGGGATTTATTGATGAAGATATAGAGAAATACTTAGGTGTTTGTATATTGTCCCATTACTGCACATGAAGATTTTTTTTAATACTGTCCAAGCATCATCTTTTCCTGTTCAGATCCAGAAACTCTCTCTTTGTATTCTTTATTGTCAAATGGTCCACAATTCCTCATCAATTTCCTATTTCCCACTGTGTAAAAAAGGCAGCAATCCTTTTATTACTCACTGTGCCAGGACCTGACTATCCAGGAGTCATTTGTACAGAAACAGTATAGATCTTTTTGCTTCTGCAATTCTCTAGAACCACTAATTCAATACTGTGTGCACAATTATTCATGACACTGCATCACTCTTCATGCTAACCATGAATAATCATGTCCAATGTCAAGGGTTGAATACTGTTTCATTGTTGATAAACAAAAATGGAACTCTCAGTCAGAGTTGCAATAAAATGTGATCAGTAATTAGTTTTCTCATCATGTTAAATTTACCATTCAGAATTTTATAATGTAAACATAGGAAACCAGATCTTTAAACCACGCCTTCTTTTGACCTCTTTTGGCCATAATCACCGCACTCCTAGAATGGGATCTCTTTCAGTGTTGGCTGCATCCCTGCCATCCACACACCTCCACCAGTAGAAAGGATAAGCAAAGGGTCCCTGGGCAGAAAGAATAGAGTGGTATCATTCACAGAAAGAATGTCTGTCCTTTTTCTGGTGTATCCCCTCTGGCAACCTAGATGAACATGACATCAGTACGTTGACCAGAGGCAAGAAGAGTCTGTGATCAGAAGGGCCAGCTGATGTTGAGGAGCAAGTCTCAAAAGCACTTGGAGGAGATAGGTGAGGCCATCCCTAGAGGGCTGCTTCACATATAGCATAGAGCTGTGGAGAGGTTGGTGTGACCACCCTGGGAGTCAGTAGTGAGAACACACACGTAAAGGATATCTGTTGCCACCCTCACTGTCCTTGAGTGCTGGAGATCAGAGTATATTTATTGAATGTCTGATGGTGGTGATGGTGATGACCAGACCAAAGAGCAGAAGGGTAGGAATTTTCTAGGTATGGAAAACAGATGGCCTGTTTTCTTTTAGAAGTTTGTATGCTTCGAAGTGAAGTTTCCCCTTCACACAGCTAATAGGAGCTATGATTTGCATTATAGACTCCCTATTACATGAGTTCTGAAGAGGTAAACCATCTTTACCTTTTAATTATTAATGTCTCTTCTCAAATTACAATTATATTCTTAATCCCTGTCCTGCTAACTGGCAATTTGCTGATAGATTGAGTTTTCATTCTTCCCTATTTCACTAATTGCAACTTGTATAACATATAATAATAGAATCTTCAGAACAGCACTTTGCCAACTGCAAAGGTTATCAGATGCTAACGAGCACTTTTAAATGGCTGTTAACTCATTACATTCAAGACTTTTCAAGTTCCATATTTCCTTTGTTATTTCTCTCTTTTTCTACGCATTCTATCTTTAAAAGTATCCTTCAAGATCATTTTAAATATTCTTGGAAAAAAGCAACACATTCGCTGGTCTTATATATATCAAGCATGCTCCTATGGTCATCTTATTTATTCCTTTCAGCAAGCCCTGTGAGTAAGGTGTTCCTACTCCTCTAGTAAAGGAAAACAAGGACAAAAAAATGCTAAGGGATAGGGTCAAGGTCAATGGTGAGGCAAGGCTATGAGATCAAGTTTTGTGTCTTCAAATCTTACATTCTTTTCTCTATAGTACTCAAGGGACTATATTAAGTTTACTCTAAAGACAAAGTACATGGAGAAAAGCTGCCACTAAGTAACAATGGAAGGACTTTCCCCCATTGGGTGCCATCATTGGCTTCCCTCATTATTCCTCTTATTTCACCTTTCTTTGTTGTTCTACTCACTTGTTGCCTTTAATTTCCTTTATTAGACATAACTTTTCTTCTCTTCATCTTTTCCTTTTCCAGTTTGCCAGCAAACATACTGGAATTATATAGGAATCATTTAAACTATCCAGATATATGATTTATAAAGTCTACATTTGCCTATTACCATACAATTTGAATTTAAGCACAATAAAAATACCACCTGAGAATGGTTTTTGTGTAAATGGTATTAACCATATTACCTACCTGGAGTACAAGTACAAACATGTCTTATTTTTCCAATTAATTGCTCAAGGCACCCCTTCTGTCCTTCTGCAGAATGTCCTATGGTGTCTTTTTGAGACCCCCATTGCCCTCCTCCCCCAACTGCCCGAGGATTCTGAGGTTTACTGAATCTTAGGGGTTGAACCTGTTTGTAAGTGGAAAATAGCATGAGAACTAAAGCCTAATCTGGCCACTTTGTCTCAGTGTGCTGAACAGTTTGCACAGATCAGATGGACTTTGGTCCACTGCTGTGGATTGGCTCTGCTTACCCAGATCTTGGATCTACATTTGGGCGCTGTGATTATCCTTTCTTCAGTGCACTTTCTCATGAGCTATTACTACTTAAGTGAACCACCGTGTTGGGGGGGCTGGGTGGGGATATAGCTTGGTTGTCTGTTATATTAGACTCTGCCTCCCCCAGAGCACCTGGCAGGTGGCTCAGTTGGTTAAGCATCCGACTCTTGATTTCAGCTCAGGTCATGATCTTGGAGTTGCAGAATCAGAGTTGTGGGATCGAGCCCCACATTGAGCTTGGTGCTCAGCATGGAGTCTGCTTGTCCCTCTCTCCCAGCTCCTCCCTCTGCTCTTCCCACTGCTTGTGCTCTCTCTCAAATACATAAACAAAATCTTAAAAAAAAAACAAAAAGAATTTGCCTTCCCCATGGGCCTCCAGATAGGAAGCAGCCCAGGTCACCAGTCCAGACATTTCCTTCTCACTTCTGATGCCCTTAGAGATCTTTCCTGCCACTGAGATTGGTAAGAGAGTTTCTACAAATAAATGTGGTATAAAACCTTAGAGTATTATTGATAATAAGAATTATTTTTCATGATTTTTATTAAAAGGACTAATTATTTCACATTGTTAGAGTTTTATGAATACATTTATGAAATTATATTTTTAGTTCCTTCGTTCACTCTTTGAAGCATGGTTATGAATTTGCCTATAATTGCCATCCATCATCTAGATATTCAGTATAACTCAGAGTCATGAAAGTTTCCTCTAGTTTAACTATGATACCTTGGTCATGGCTTTTAGACTATTTAGGCTTAGGACCTTCATTTGTGAAATGAATATACTGGATAAAAATAATACTCTCTTAAAAAAAAATACTCTCTTAGGCTCATAAGGCTCATAAATTCCTTCTACAGTAATATATTATCTCATTGACTCCCTTAGGTTTTAAAAAATCATCTCATCCTCTTATAGATTGTATAACAAATAATTATAAATGTTTAAAAAATAAACCAGTGATTTATTAAATATTATAATTTTAGTAGTATAATCCAGAGTCCTGGTTTCATCAGGACAGCCCTGGATTTCACATATTATCCTGGTGATTATTAGTAGTGCCTTCTACTCTCACACTGTTCTGATTTGGATGACAAATCATATGATTACCTTAATTATTTACTTGTTTAAATACAATCTTAATAATGGTTATATAAAAATACATTTAACTTTTCCTAACTTAACACTAGCTATTCAATTTTTAAAAATTAATTATGTAACTGAAAGCATTACTAAGGGACCAGAAATGTAAAATGATATCTATCATGTTTAGTTGGGAACTAAATATACATTAAAATGCAGATGTAAACATAACTATATGTGGCAATATTAACAAAACTGCTTATAAGACCGAAATTCTTGTATTTTGCTCTTAAAAACATAAAGTTTTATTTACATAATCATGTTTTTGTTCTTAAAAGATGAATTGAGAGAAAGGATTTATGTTGTTAATTACCAGTCTTTGTTCTCAAAAAGAATATTTTGTTACGGATAATCTTTAATCCCATTAAACAAAAAAAAAACCCATATTGGTGGTGAAGGGTTTTCCCTTTTAACATTGGTTTTTATACAGCTGGAGACACCTTGATGTGTTATATAAATATTCTGGTCAATGGAAAGCAACATGTGATAAGGAAAATCTTAAGGAAATATGTAGAATTATGTTTTTATGTTCCTTATGAGTTTGTATTCTCAACATCAGTGTTTGTTAGCTTCCTATCTTTTTCTTTTTTTAAGATTTACTTATTTGACAGAGAGAGAGAGCACAAGCAGGGGGAGTGGCAGAGAGGAAGCGGGCTCCCTCAGGAAGCCCGATGCGGGGTTCCATCCCAGGACCCTGGGATCATGACCTGAGCTGAAGGCAGATGCTTAACCCCCTGAGCCACCCAGGGACACATAGCTTCCTATCTTTAACCAATGATAGCTTCCTATCTTTAACCACATATATAAATTAAGCAATGAATAAGAACAAAAAACAACTGAAAACTGCATAATTATCAAGCCTGTGGATGGTGTTCTAATGGTGATACACTGGGTGAGGTCTAACTTGAACTATGATATATGCTCACTCATCATTCTCGACAAGACATGAGGTTTGTTCTCACTGCTTGCTGGTGGAGCAAGAACTAGCTGCAGGCCCCTATGGCACAGGCAGCCACAGCCCAGGCTGAGATGCCAGTTGTTTAGACTCTATCTACACCTGGTCCTGGCTGCTGCCCTACTTCTGTGAGAGCATCGCTCTGTGGGCACGGTTTTCTTCAACTATGATTGCTTCTGCCAATGCTATGTTGGCCTTGGGAAAAGGTAGACTGCTCTGTTGAACCAGTACCCTCCAACTGTGGGCTCTATTCTTTCCCTTACTAAAACAGAGGTCAGAACGTACATTTTAACATTTTAAGATTTTTAGGATTTTGTGCATTTTAAGGATTATTTGAGGATAAAAGAAGGGAAGTGCAACCTATATAAAACATCTTAAATCACGGCCTCTGTTCCAGATCCTTCTCGGAATTTCTCATGGGGCAAGTTTTTGCTTCACTCCTGGTAGCCAGAGACAGCTCATCCCCTCCCAGTCACTAAAGCTGCTGTATGGTGTTCAGGCTTTAGTGTTCATCAAGATGAGTCCCTAAATCTAGAAAATGAAAAGGTTCTCTTTGTCCTCAGGGACTGACATATATCTCTCAAGCCCTCTTTTCTTGTCTTAGGATCTATCTCTTTGTGGGATGATTGACAGTGTGAATATCAATTTTTTTTCCAGGGAGACTTCACTCTCATCCATCGCAGTGAATTAAGACCCTGTGGCTCTATTCAGTACATTCCTTGCCCAATGTCAGAGTAATGTAGTCATAAATAACACCACTTTGGGAATGCGAAAAGTTCAGTACAGATGGGACTTGTGCAAACTCAGGTCAGTTTCTTTTCAGTTTCTCTTCATCAAAGAATCAAACTGAATTGGAATCTGGTTTTACCCATGTAGCCTTTAATAATCCACAGGACATAAGTTAATCACCCCAAACATTTCAGTTGTTTTCCGTTGTTATATTGCCAAAAACCATTCTGGTAATCAAAACAATAAAAAGCTATCTTCATGCCCTTTTGTGGGAGAATATGAATTTGCTTAAAATCAGGCAAAATTTACTTTCATAATCTTCAAAGTATGATGCCGTGTGTGTGTGTGTGTGTGTGTGTGTGTGTGTGTGTAATGTGTGGTCTGATGAATTTTTAGGAAACAGCACTCCAGCAGAGAGCACAGAATCTGAGAGTTCATCTACTTCATTCTCCTGATGCTCAGCTTCCTTCTGCAATATCCTGGCCAAGGTGAGCTCTGAGACCAACTCTGCTGCTCAAGGTTGTTACTATATGGATACAGAGGCAGAGACCCTCCAGCGGACACAGAAGGAATGTGGGAGCCCAAGAGAAGAGGATAAACTTGTGGACATTGCAAAGAGCAATTTTAAATATATTGCACCAACAAACTCAGGATCAATTACTCTTTTGTTAATGAAGAGAATACACATCTCTGTCAAACTCCCTCTTCAGAAAGCAGAGGTCAAAATAATAAGAGTCCTGTGGAAAAGGGGCCTGTGTCAAGAAAACGTGCAGAAAACTTAGAGCTGAAGAAGAAAACTGTTGTTGGATTTAGAAAAAAGATTTCAAAACAGTGGCCTAGACTGGGGTAAAGATAGGGATGGGAAGGGGGGTGTTGTTACAGAATGAGAGCTGATATGTTTCAGCCAGACCAGCCCCTAGCATATCACCTTCAGAGCCTGGAAGGCTCACGGGATCAAGCGAGTGTGTAGTTCCAGAGGCTCCTGCTCCTAAAATATCTCTGCATTGGATTGGTTGTATCTTAAAATTTTCAACAGGGAAGAAAAACAGCAGATAAGTAATGTAAAATCAAAGTATGGAATTGAGGCCACAAAATTGTGTCCTGTGAGCCCAACAATTTTGTGCAACTATTTTTATGCCCTTATTATCTCTCACCAGAAAGAGAGTAACAACCTCCTAACTGGTCCACTAACTGGCCTGAGTAATTTTCTGAAATTTGCATCTGTTCACATCTTCCCCAATTGAGTCCTTTCATTGTCCTCTAGCTGCCCCTTAGATGGAGTTTGAGGTCTTGACAGGGCTGGCAGCACCCAGTAGTTGTGGCCTCAGCCTTCCAATCCAGTCCTACCTTCTGCCACTATGTCCCCTGCTCCTTCTCCCACCATCTTCTTTCAGTTCTTCTAAAAGGAAAACCTTTGTCACCTTCCCATCCCCCCTTTACATCTATTGCTCCATCAGAAGCCCTTTCACTCTGTTCCCCATCCTGCACTATTTTAGGTTTCAGCTTTGGTCACTATACTTTTCTTAAAATAGTCAAGGCAAAAAAAAAAAAACAACCAAAAAAACTTGAGTAAGTGGTTGGTTGGTTGGTTTTAAATCTTGCCACCTGTGAAGGCTTGCTGCTGTGTGCCTATTGGCTCTGTTTTGCTTTGCTTTCTATTGTGGGCTTCTTTACGAAAAGATTTGTTATAAAAGAACATTGGTCCAAGATATCACTGTATAGAATTTAGTCTAATATTCAGTCAATATTCAGTAGGCACAGTCATTTAATCTCCAGTGTAGATACCATATGATGTTGTAAATTACCAGTATTTCTGTTTACGTGGGACATCTGAACCAGTAGGAAGAATATGAAACTGGATAGCTGGAGACCTGAGGTTTGGTCTTTATTGGTATCATTACCTATGTAGCTAATGTTAAGACACTAAACTTTCTATATCTAATTACATGTAAGTAAATGCATCATCTTTGAAATGGACTGATGCCTTTTCTGACATCTTACATTGTATGAAAATATAATGAAATGATATATGTGACAACACTGTAAACTACTCTACAAAATATAGATGGTAAGAAGTATGATAGGAAAGATAAGAGCCCAGGAGTTAGGAGACCTGTAGCTAGCCCTATTTATACTATTAATTATCCACTTTTTCCCCAATGCACTTTTTTAAAAAAAGATTTTATTTATTTGAGAAAGACAGCACGAGAGAGAGAGCACAAGAGTAGGGGGGGCAGAGGGAGAGGGAGAAGCAGGCTCCCCACTGAGCAGGGAGCCCAATGGGGCTTGATCCCAGGACCCCAGGATCTAACCTGAGCCCCCAAGGCAGACGCTTAACCGACTGAGCCACCCAGGTGTCCTCCTCAATGCACTCTTATCAAATAAAGTAAAGCACAAAATAAGAAAGTTAGGCAGACTGTTCTTTTCAGATTCCTTTTAACTCTTACATTCTGTCAATCTAAGAACCTCGAAATGAGTATTCTCCACACAATCTCATTTACTTTCTAAAAGAATCTCTTGCAGTTGAATCTGTCCTTCCATTTCACGGTTTGCTGTAATTCAGTGGCTGCTGCAGACAGTGTTGTTTTTCCTTTTTTTCTTCCATCCAGTTATTTTCTGATTGTTTCAGATATGCATCTTCTACTTTGATATATCCACATAGTGTCCTAGAATAGAATGTTTAAAAATCTACCCAGGAACCAGTACTTGCCAAAAGCTCTTTGTGTTTTCCTCCACAGCTATCTAAGATGGTTTTAGTAATTATATTCTGTAGAGCTCAGTAGATGTTCTGTTACCTGAAATATCTTTTTTCTTGTTTTCTGGCTTTTAAGTTGATATTCAGAACACCTATTCCCCAGTGCTCAGCCTGAAGGAAAGACAGTTCTTGGTTCCCCTGCTAATGCTAAACAAAAAAGGCCAATTCCAATGAAAACAGTGGGGGAGATTCTAATTGAATGGTGAATATTAGCATCTTTCAAAGCTAGACCACCTGCCCTTAGGCGGTTTGTGGCTTTCTATTCTTGTGCAATAAAGGGACAGATGCCTGACAAGACAAAAAAGAATTTAGAAAGTAGGGATGAAACATGATTCCTTTTCAGAGGGAAAAAAATCACTTCATTTAAGTACCTGCTTAGTTCCATTGCTGCATTTGAGCCTCCAAGGAGAGTAATGTGGAGGAGCTTATCCACAGTTGTGCCTTCCATTATTAGTTTATCAAATGGGCCTTTTTGTACATGTGCACAATCCCTATTAGAATCTTTGTTCTTAATTTCCTACAAATCGATAAGCTAGCTATAAGGAAATCTATGTGGAAATTCTATTTTCTAACAGTTTGGTCGTTTTTCTTTAATTAGTCCGTTGTGGTATCTCAGATTTCACCAATTTGTGTTTAACTAGATGGGAAAAATACTGGCAACAGCAGGAACCTTCATCTGCCCCATAAATCAGAGAAACCATCATCACCCAGGCACTCAAGTAAACCTTTTTCAAATACATGCAATAAGACATTTACTTCAGAGCAGGTTATGAACCCTAACGTATGATTCAAGCATAGGAACTTAAGTCGCTATTAGGGGATAAAAACTGGATTGTGTTCTTGCTTGCTCCCTGGACACTGCTATTATAAGCAAGAACGAGGGAAGAAATGATGCTGTGAGCTGATGAAAACAGATGCCAGAAGCAATTATAACCAAGTTGTGATTAGAGAAACAGACTGAGAAGTAATTTTACAAAGTTTCCACAAAGGTTTGTGCAAGTCACACACACCAGGAACAATAGAATATGCTACAGAAGGAGTAAGTGATGAAAGTGACACTCCTCAGATAGACTTAAGTAGTTACAAAGAGCTACAGGGTTGAAAGGCTCTGAACCCTTTAAGATGAGTCATTTCCTATATGGAGACAATATAGCTTCAGGGGTAAGAACCTGGACTCCAGAGTCAGACAAATATGGCTGATATCAGGCCTTGGGCAAGCTACTTGTGCCCCCAAAATCGTGCCCCAATTTTCTTGTTTGTAACATGGGATACTAGTAAGGTCTTTTTCCTAAAGCTGTTTTGAGGATGGAATTAGAGAAAGCTTGTCAGGCACTTAGTAAGTATTCAATACTAAGTGTCAATAAATGGTATCTGCTATTGCTGTTGTTATTAACAGGTTGTACCTTGGCATAGACTCTGTCTAGTTCCAGAGCATTTGGTCACAAACTGAGTGATCCAAATACTGTAGTCTCTGATAATCCCAGAACTGGCTCAGAAATTGCCTTTTCCAAAGACTATAAAGGTTGTAGGTTAGGGACACCTGGGTGGCTCAGTCGGTTAAGCGTCTGCCTTCGGCTCAGGTCATGATCCCAGGGTCCTGGGATCGAGTCCTGCGTCGGGCTCCTTGCTCAGCAAGGAGCTGGCTTCTCCCTCTCCCTCTGCTGCTCCCCCTGCTTGTGCTCTCTCTCTCTCTCTCTCACTGACAAATAAATAAATAAAATCTTAAAAAAAAAAATGTTGTAGGTTATACTTTCCAAACACTTGCTCTTTGGTAATGTGTTTGTGCCATTCCTCTCATCAAAAGGTGGGGTCTGTTTTCTTCTCTTGAATAAGAGTGGACTTGTAACCATTTTAGCCAATACAGTGTGGTAGAAGTGACTCTCTGTGCTTCAGAGGCCAGATTAGAAACAGCAAAACAACTTTCAGCTGGTTGGCTGGCATGCTCATGCTGGGAGTCTTGTCTGAGTCCCCTGAGGCTACCAGGCTGTGAAGAAGCCAAGTCACATGGAAAAGTCACATATAGGTACTCTGGTCAGCAGTCTTAAGCTCTGAGTCATCCCCACCCACACACTAGACATACAATTGAACAAGTCAGATGATTCTAAACCTGAGCCATTGAGTTACTCCCAGCCTTAGCCTTCCTAGCTAAGACCTCAGACACCATGGAACAGAGAGATGCCAGCCCCATGGTGCTCTTTCCAAATTCTTGACCAGTAGAATCTTTCAGCGTAATAGAATTGTTGGTTTAAGTCACTAAGTTTTGGAGGTGATTTGTTACACAGCAAAGATAACTGAGATAGAAATTCTTCCTAGTTTGGCTGGTTCTCCCACTGTGGATGTACCAATTCTTTTCAATCAATTAATCATCATTTACCATGTGCCTCTTTATACAAGACACCATGCTGGAATATGAATAAGCCAATATAGTCAAACAGAAAATAAACACAAGGATAAAAAGTGTTATGAGAGCCATATGATAAGAGCTGTATAATATAGAGTAATTTAGACATGGCCATAGTATCACCTTGGGCTGAGGCAAAGGAAGGCTTCATGGTAAAGAAGAGGCTTGCACATGGCCTTGAAGAATAAGTGGAAATTAGATAAGTAGAAAAGGGAAAAGAAAGAATTCCTGGCAAAAATGTGAAAAAATAAGGTTTGGGAAAAATGACATTAATCCATTAAGAGTGTATTTATCTTATTTGCAAAATAATATTTTAAAAAGGACTGCTTTTTGATATGTTTCTTTTTTAAAGATTTTATTTTATTTTATTTTTTAAAGATTTTTTTTATTTGACAGAGAGAGACACAGCGAGAGAGGGAACACAAGCAGGCGTAGTGGGGGGAGGGAGAAGCAGGCTTCCCGCCGAGCAGGGAGCCCGATGTGGGGCTCGATCCCAGGACCCTGGGATCATGACCTGAACCGAAGGCAGACGCTTAACAACTGAGCCACCCAGGCGCCCCTATTTATTTAATTTTAGAGAGAGAGCACAAGCAGGAGGAGGGGTAAAGGGAAAGAGAGAATCTCAAGCAGTTTCTGAGCTGAGCACGGAGCTGACAAGGGGCTCCATCCCATGACCCTGAGGTCATAACCTGAGCTGAAACCAAGAGTCGGACGCCCAACCAGCTGAGCCACCCAGGCACCCCTTGATATGTTTCTAATTCTAAGAGACTTTACTTAGCACTTTATATAGGTTGAATTAACTAGAAATATATCAGTGATGTCTTAGTTGAGTTAATTTCCACAAGATTGGTGAGCAAACTTTGCCTCCTATAGAAACATAATTTAGAACTGTACTAGAACACACTGAATTTTTTACAAATTCCAACAAATATGTCTTATAATAGAAATATAGTCTTAAAGTTACACATCAATAGTCTTTAGAACCATTAAATCACATAATCTAATATAGCAGTTTTTTGTTCTTTCTGGATATGTACTTAAATAGAAACTGAAATTTTGATGACAAGATACAGATAGGTATGGGTATAACTTAAATTTGATGGTAACTAATATATAAATATTCACTGAATATCCTCATTTTCTTTTGAACAGAAAGAAATGGCTAACACCAACCTTTGTGTTCTTAAGGCTCCCATAATAACTTCTCATTAAGTATCATTGAGGTGTATGAGCTCTATGGTAACTATAATTCTGAGTTTTGGAATTTTAGATTTTCCAGAATCTGCTTAAACATAATTAGTAACTGGACTGTATCACTTTTTAAATAACAAATTCTGAGACTGAACTTCCTGCTCTTGCCTTCACTGGGGCCACCTGCTCTTTTAAACTTTTCTTTTTGATCTTAGTTCTGCCCTTTGGAACAGTGCAGAATAACATGACCCTTCTCCCACATGACAAGCATTCAATTGCTTGAAGGCAGTACCCATACCAGCTCTGTGCTTTCTCTTTTCTTGGCTACTAATCCCATGTTCTCTCATATGACTATCTTTCCAGACCCTTCTCCATCCTGACTGTTGTTTTCTGAATCATTTTCACAATGTCTTTCTTAAAATGTTGTCCTGAACAATTATAATGTTCTAGCTGTTGGGGGAAATGCCTTAACTTTCAGACAGTACATTTTTAGCTTACTCTTGAGTCTAACCACTGGGAAGTGAGGGTTGTTTTTGTTGTTGTGCTGAAAAAAAAAGTGCTTTAAGACAATTGGATGGTATAAAAAATGTTTATCAGCTTGGATTCTGTGAGAGCATCCCAAAATGTATTAGAAATCCTTAATCCAAAGAATCTTTGAAACTTTGGCATCATCCCAGATGTTAGGTAGATTTTGTTGGGAGATTTGTGGCTCCATTGAGTCACCTAGCTCCTCCTTGATCTAGAGCTTTTTCCTTTAGGTAACCTAGAGTCTCCATTATGTGCCCATGATATAAAATATACCTGGCTCTGTCAGCTGAAGGACAGGTCAAGATATGCCTGCTGTGGGGCACCTGGGTGGCTCAATCAGTTAAACCTTCGGCTCAGGTCATGATCCCTGAGTCCCGAGGTCGAGCCCCACGTCGGGCTCCCTGCTCAGTGGGGAGTCTGCTTCTTTCCTCTATACTCCCCCTGCTTGTGCTCTCTCTCTCTGTCAAATAAGTAAATAAAATCTTTTTTAAAAAAGATATGCCTGCTGTATTATCTTTGACTATTCCAATATTGTAGCCACCAGCCTCCTATAGCCACTTAAATTTGAAATTAAGTTAAAATCAAATTAAATTAAAAATTCAGTTTCTCTGTTGCTCTAGTCACTTTTAAGTGCCCAGCAGTCACATGTGGCTAGTGACTATTGTATTGGAGAGCACAGATACAGAGCGTTTCCTTCATTGCAGAAAATTCTATTGAACAGTATTGCCCTTGAACTTCACTTGTGCCATCTAGATAAAAGCATATGATATGTGAGAATTTTTTAATATAAAAATGGAGAATGGTATGATAAAATGGATATATACATAGACATTTTTAAAAACATTAGTTATTTTGTTATTTTCTATAATATCTAGCTCAGTGTTTTACAGAAGAAGCCTAGTGATTAGGAATCTAAGTTTTGGAGACAAACTGTCTGAATTCAGGTCCTGCCTTCACCATTTACTAGCTGTGTGACCTTGGACAAGTTATTTAACCTAGGCCCTCGTTTCCTGAACTGCAAAATACATTTAATGAATTTCCCAAGCTCAAATGAGATAATGCTTGTAAAAAAGGCATATGATGTGATGAGCACTGGGTGTTATATGCAACTGATAAACTATTGAACACTACATCTGAAACTAATGACATACTATAAGTTGGCTAATTGAGTTTAAATTTTAAAAAATGGGAAAAAAATACTAAGCACAACATCTGACATTTATAAGCTGTCAAGTCATCATTACTATTATTATTTATAGAAATGTAATTTTTAGTCCCAAGGTACTAGACACAAGATGTGTGCATAAACACAATGTAACACTTTATTAAATGAATCAGACCTATAGGAAGCAAGCAGAAAGCAACTTCGTTCTTTCCCATTACTGTCCCTGTAAACCCATTCTGCTGAATTGTTCTTCCCTTCCCTTGGTTGAAATCCAGATGATCCCATAGCTTTTCATGTCATGTGAGTATCATTTCTAGGTAATTAAAGTCTAGTGTACTTCGATTCTTAAGCTTTAATCTCTCATCTCATTCATCTCCTCCCAGTTCTGGGTACAACTCTGAAATGGAAAGGTGGGCTTGGGTGGTTCCTGTTCCCCTTCTTCCCAGTTATTGCACCCCTTTCTCATTTACTAGGGTTCCTCTGGATTCTCTGGGATGGGGAAGGGGAAGGATCGATGGGAGAAATACACTGAAAAGGTCTTCCTTGGCTCGCTTGGCTCTCCACTGTCTCTACCATGGAAGACATGCCAATACTGGTTCATGGTGGGATTTCAGGAGTAGTTAAGGGTGCCCACAACAGGGGCGCCTGGGTGGCTCAGATGGTTAAGAGTGCCCACAACTGTGGCATGTCCGTTGGCCAGTCCCTGACACAAGTGATGCTTCCTATGCTCTGTCATGTAGAGTTTCCTTCTCAGCCTCTGACTCCTCAGATTCTCTCTGTGGGTGTCACTGCATCCTTCCATTCAAGGTCCCCATAAAGATGATTGAAGCTCAGCTCCCTATGGTAGAATCCATATCTGGTTTTCAGAATACACACATTTTTGTTCCACCGTTGGTGAGAGAACACTTCTATTATGGTCCTCTTTTGTGACTCTGCTTTCTAAGAAATCAAGATTCATGTTTAAATTTTTTCATGTTTAAAATTTTTCAGTTGCGAGTCAGATACAACAGCCTGGGTCACCTAACTTTCGGGAGACACGGGTATAGCTTTCTAGGTGGATCTCTGAAGCCCACTTGATTTGGTTTGGTTAGTGGGGGAGTAGATGCTCTTCCTTCCCGCATACCATTGTGTGTGGTGGCAGAAATGCATAACCACTGACAAGTCTTTCTAAGGAAATCTTTACCATGCATATTCTTAAAGTAGAGGTGATGAGCTAAACCTCACCTTTGTATGTGTCGGGTGTTCACACATCAAGTTACAATGTCTTAGCCCTGAATTGATGATCACTTCTCAATTAAGATTGACCTAATTATACTTAGCCTTTGGGCCCCTGATAAGATTCTATGACAGTAGAAAAATCAATTTAACATTCTGTTCCAATCGTTCTTATGGAGGTTGTAAGATTGATATTTAGGTGGACAAAGTGGAAAGCAATGAGTTTTCAGGGATTCAGAAGTCATCACTTTGTGCTCAGGATACAGCTGTTGACTAGTACTTCAGTGTATTTAGACAAGGAACAAGAGCAAGAGTACGTTTCAAGAGAGTCATACACACTACATTGAAATAAATACAAGGTTACAGCGTTTCTTGGTGAACTGAAGACTCTTCTTGTTTATAGCTTTTTTCTATGGCAATCTGTCTTTTAAAGAAGCTGCCCCTGAACTCTGGCTTTTAATTTCCAGGACTAGTGTGGACATTTATCTCTGTTTCACTGATCACACTAGGCAGTAAGAAAAAAAATGTTGATCCAGTGACAAAGAAAAATGACCTCTTGTATTCCTTGGCCATAACAAAGCTTCTGAATTTAGTAGTTCTGCTAAACTTTGCTCTCTCCCTGTCTATAAGAGGGATGCCATGCTCTACTGTTCCTGATTAGCCATTTTCTCATTTTCCAGAGATACAGCCTGGGAGTTAGGTGACCCTCCAAATTAGTGATCATTCTGTTTACACATAAAAAGAGAGAACATAAAAATAGTGACATAGCATATAATATATAATAAGTATTATAATATATTTTATAATATATAAATAATATTTTATAAGTCCAGACTGATAGTATAGTAATGATAATCATATTAAGTCAGAGATATTTTAATATATACAGACTGAATAGACAATGACAGTAAATCTCCACTGATTTAGATAAAATGAATATAGTAGCTAAATTAATAAAATCAATGCTAGCTTCTACTTACAATACAGTTATATTACTTTTCTGTAAATTATTCTATGGTATTTAGAAGTAGTTTAGTGTTTTAAATAGGTAAATATTTGCCTTACAACTTTCTACTCTTTTTGTTTAAAATACCAGCATTTTTTCATAAAGAAAAATAAGCTATAAAACCTGGTTTTCAAATTGTTTTGTTAAATCCATGAGGATTTTCTATACTTGATCCTCGTCATGGGGTTGAAAAATGCTTTTAAAATGATCTCATTAACTCTTAAGAAAATGAGATTGAATTCTTATCCATAGATTTGGGGAGGGGGCAGTTTAACTAAGCTCCATAACTGCACAGTTATGAATAATTATGGAGACTATTGCCAGGATTCAGAGATGTACTCCCACAGTACCTCACTCCCTAGGGCTGAACTGCAGGGGCATTTATGCCCCAGAGATCCTGTTCCACAGCCCTAGGATTTCAACATTCAAAAGACTTTCAAATCTTGAACTAAATCTGCATGAAACCAGATGCAGCCTACTAGAACAATAACTGGTTGTTATGGGTCTTCTCCATGGTGACTCCTGCCAACTTTGTATGTCATCACTTTCTGGGGCTTTCCTGACCAAATATATCATTTGAACAGAGTAATGTCAAGGGTTGGTAGCCATCGACATTCAGAAACAACTAACTGGTACTAGACTTAACTCCCAGTGCATAATGGATCATTGTGCAAGCTGCAGCCCAAAAGATAAATTGGAGCTTTTAAAATGAAAATTAGCCACACAGGTTTTCTGGAGAAAAAATTTAGGACCTACTTACTGGCATCTCGGAGATAAGTTCAACTGTTTGCTGCGTACGTCAATCTCCATTGTGTTTCCCTGGTATTTGCCTCACCTGTCTCTTCTGACATGCAAACCAAGCAGTAAGAGCATAATATTGATCTCAATCTTTCATACCCTTAGGAGTGTACCATTTATTTATTGCTTTTGCAAGCCTGCAATTACAAGGCTTTGACATTTGGGTAAAAGTAAATGCTACAGCAGAAATTATGTGTGAATGATTTTCCAAGACCTAAATATTTACTATTCTGGCAATGTTTTCCATGCTTGAATGAGATTGTGTGAGAATATTATATTACTTAAAAAAAAATCTTCATGTAAAAGTATAAAGTTATTTTCTTTTTCTTCTAGGTTAGGTTTGTTAATTTCTCATATACTTAAAACAGCCTAACTCTAAGAGGGGAACTCTTGGATCCTATCTTTTTTGCTAAGAGAGGCACAATTGCATAGTAATTAAGAATGTGAACTCCAGACTTCTCCACGTGGTTTTGGATCTTGGCTTTACCACTTAATAATGATGTGACCTCATCAATCAAGTGAGGAAAAGGATAGTACTGACTTTCTATAGTTCATTCATTCTACAAATACTTATTGAACGTTGTCTGTGTTCCAGAAAATTCACCAGTCACCCAGAATGAAAAAGTTAACACCACCACAAGGTCATTGCCTTTCTGGAATTTACAGTTTTGAATAGTAATGTTGTCTACTGGGGTGCCTAGATGGCTCAGTTGGTTAAACATTGACTCTTGATTTTTGGCTCAGGTCATGATCTCAGGGTTGTGAGATCAAACCCTGCATAGGGCTCTGTGCTGGGTGCGGAGCCTACTTAAGATTCTATCCCTCTCCCTCTGTCTCTTCTGCCATGCTTGCTCACGTGCACACTCTATGCCACTCTCTCTCTCAAAAAAAAAAAAAGTTGTCTCCTGATGACCACCTCATTTGGTTTTATTCTAAATTTAGTAATGAATTTAAATTTGCTGAATTATTTACACTCTGGTCATTGATAACAGATTAAAATGCTTAGAACGAATGGATATGAATATACTAATTTATTATGCAATGGGTTGGGGGGAATAATGTACAAAAACTTAAAGTAAAAAGGATAGAAAGTAAGACTGTAGGTAAATCGAGGAGTTATGGGTAGAGGAGTAAATAAAATATAAGAAGGGATTTGTATGAGATATTATAAATGAGAGCATTTTCAATTTAATATGCAGAGAAACCATAAGGAAAGTGTTCGACAGATTTTAGGTCTATGCTATCATAGCAAAAATGAAAAGCAAATATTCTTTTGACCTTGACAGGCTGAGATTAAGAGAGAATTGTAGCAGTCAAGATCACAGAGAGTCCAAAAGTAAATCTTTTGATCTTAAGCAGTACATTTGGAAATAAAAGAATAGAAATATGTATTTGAAGAAGGAAAAAATTATAAAAAGCAAGTTTTTCATGAAATCAGCTGCTTGATAAATTGGAAAAATTAGAGAACATGAATGATTCTTTAAAAGTTCATATAGCCGAGGGGCACCTGGGTGGCTCAGTCGGTTAAGCATCTGCCTTCGGCTCAGGTCATGCTCTCAGGGTGCTGGGATCAAGCCCCGCATCGGGCTCCCTGCTCAGCAGGAAGCCTGCTTCCCCCTCTCCCTCTGCCTGCCACTTCCCCTGCTTGTGCTCTCTCTCTCTCTCTCTGTCAAATAAATAAATAAAATATTTTTAAAAAAGTTCATATAGCTGAGCTATACTAAATTTCTGATTCAAAAACTTCTCTCCTCTCTGTTCCTTTCCCAAGCCTGGTCTCCAGGAGAAAAAGTTAAATAATATAAAGCTGGTCTCTGAACCATTCAGACATTGTATCATGTTACTAAGTATATACAAAATTTAAAATATAGGAGTATAAACCATAATTTCAAAAAATCAAACTATACTCCTTAAAGGAACTTATGATTAAAAATAGTTCCAGTATCAATTATATTGTAAAGTAGTTTTGAGTGAATCAGGGAACTTACTATTTAAACATACTCCAAAATGAATTCTATCATAAACTCAAACTAATTTTAAGTGAGTAAATTTGTTATATGCAAGATTTAGGGGAGTAAACCACTAAATTCTTTTGAACATTAATTGGAGAAGTATGAATAAATTGCAAATACTATGTTTGAAGAGCCTTTCTTTTCTAGAGGTACTCTGCCTCTCTTGCTTCTGTGATGGGGAAAGAGCCCCCAAATTTCAAACCCTAAGAGGATATCGGGACTCCTCCTGCTGCTGCTTTGCACAAACAGGCGGCCCTCACTAATGACACTGCCTCTCGAGAAGGAAAAGGCTGCAGCCTTCCAGATAGCAATTACAAACCCTGGTTAGGACCCTATTAATTCTCCAGGCTGCTTAAACATCATCAATCCAAAAAAAAAAAAAAAAAAAAAACCAACTGTGACACTGAATTATAAACATTTTTTATTAGCTGGTAAAGTATAGAGATGGTAATATGATCATTGAACAGTTACTGTCATAGGATTACATGTGCTGTGTGATTAGATATATACAGTGCAAAATTGAGAGAGACAAGGTCAAAATACTTTGACATTTTGAAAGACTAGGGAATACTTGGTTCTGTGTTGTTTGGGGCATTTAAATAGATACTGAGATATAATTACAGAGGTCTGTAAATAACTTCTACTATTAGGGGAGCAAGGTGGTAAGTTTTTGCTATCTTCTAAAATAATAGATGAAAGACTATAAAATGAGCCATATTCTGCTGGGTGAGAAGAAATCTTCTGATGCACATTGAGAACCTCTATAAAGAATTTTGTAACTAGCAGAGATGATGTAGAGAGAGCCTTCAAGGGAAGATTAATTTCAAGATGTTCTGGGATGGATTTTCAAAGTGATTGCTGGTAAATGTGCAAGTGAAAATTGTTCAAGTGCCATTTCAGCTACCTTTGATTAAATTACATGCAAGAGCTGTGTACAAATTGGACATAAATACATAGTTTGTAGCCATATGGTCTACCTCCAAACCCTGATGAATAAATGGGAATACTTAAAGTAAGCGACATTTGGGGTAAAAATAATTAGAAGAGTTTTTGGTACTGGAAACAAAGACATTGACCAAAATAATTCACACTTAGTAAAAACACCCAACACTTTATAGATGGTGTTAATCTCTCAGTTTCAATGATAGATCTTCAAATTGCATTATAAAATACAGTGAGCCATTCATTTCAGAGAGACTTGATGGATAACTAATCCTGAATGAACTGTGACATGATAAAAATACAGGAAGTTTTTACTCTTGGACCAATATTTTCACTTTTGTTTCCTCCTCTTCCCAACATTACTCCCCCCCAACACACACACAGTTTGAAAATGCTGCTTGAATTATAATACCAGGATTTGTCAAATCATTTATTTAATCCTTCAATAAGTTTTCAAACACTTATTGAGCATCTTCCAGTACTAGGCATTACTTTAGATATTAGAAATATAGCAATGAACAAATTGGAAAGAGTATCTTTTCTTTTAGTGAAGCTTACCTTTAAATAAAGGGAGATAGATAAATAATTGAGGCCAATGGCAACGAGTACTATGAAGAAAAATAAATGGGGGAAGGGGACAGAATGGTGAGGTGGATACTCTTTTATGCAGAATGATAAAGTGACATTTCAGTATAAACCTGAAGGAAGTGAGGGATCAAACCATGTGAATATCTGGTGTAAAAGAGCTCCAGGAGAATGGAAGAACAAATACAAAAACCTTGTAGTGGGAGCATGATTGGTGTTGGAGCAACAGCAAGGACGTCAGCAGGGCTAGCATAGAGTCAACCAGGGGGAAATGGTAAGAAACAGGTTAAGTATGTAGCTTGGGGGTAAAGAGTTAGGTGGTAGAGCAAATCGTGTAGAACCCTGTAGTTCATAGTCAAAACAACGTCTTTAGTCTCAGTAAGAGAGGGACCTATTGGAGTTATCAGGGGAATAATATGGCCTGACAAATATTTCTAAAGAATCACTCTAGCTGTTATATAAGGAGTAGAATTTAGGAGGTAGAGACGGAAGGAGAGAGACCAGTAAATAGGCTACTGCAACATCTCCAGGGAAAGGTGATGGAAGGTTAAAGTAGAAACAACAGGATTTGCTGATTAATTGGATACAAGCTGAAATGGCACATGAACAAAGAAAAAAGGAGAAGTAAAAGCTGCCTGCTAGATTTTGGCCATAGATGACTAGAAGAATGGTGTTATTATTATCTGAGATGGGGAAGACTTTGAGGGGAGCTGGTTCGGCAGAGGGGGTGGGAATCAATAGCTTAGTTTTGGACATGCTACAGTTGAGATGCTTTTTGGACATTTAAATTGGGATTTCAGGTGGGAAGTTAGCTTTATGGAGTTCAGGAGAGAAGTTGGGTTCTGCAAATTTGGGAGTCATCAGCATGTGGATGGCAGCTAAGAGATCAATAGGGACTAAATGTGGATGGAGAAGAGAGGAGTCCTGGGCTCCCCAGTGATGAGAAAGCCTCCTTCAACTGAAATGGTAGGTCCTATTTCAACAATTCTTTGGCAGAGCTGCAAGCTTTGGTTCTGCAGAGGAGGAAGGCTCCCTGCCTACTCAGTCTGCTGACGGGAGGCGCTTTCTCCTGGGAGGATGGAAACAAAGTAGGGTGAAAAAGAGCCTGAGGCAAAACTTCAGCACAGGGGACCGGTAAAGGGGAATTATGTGGCTTGCTGTAAGATTTTTGTAAAGATCAGCCTCAGGGTCTGAGAACCCCTATAGGATGGCTGAGATGGTAAATGGAAATGAATAGCCAGCAGCCTACATTCTTTACAGGATGTAAAGAAATAAGTATTACTGGCAGTATTTGTGAAAACACAAAGCATAGATAATAAAAGGTTTAAAAGTAACAGTAAAACTTAGAATAAAAAATAAGATAGAATAGTAAAATAAAGATTAAATGATATGGGAAACTAGGTTAAATAACTGACCCCTTCTCCACCTCCCCTTCCCCCCCACACACAAAAGGAAAAACATAAGATAAAAGAAATTGGAAGGCAGCAAGCAAGCCATGAGCTAAGAGCAATTAAGATAAAATAAAATTTAAAACTGAGGGTCAGAAAGAATAAATGAATAACCCAAACAAGCTGAAGTGATTAAAAAAAGAAAAAAATAATAATATAAAGAATGATTTTAAAGCCCAAGAGTTTAGCTAATCAACACCAGTTGAATTAAATAAGCAGGAGCACACGGTCCAAAGACCAACCTGAGAGAGTCCCTTAAAATAAAGTCCCAAAAACCTGCAACACCTTTCTCGTTCTATGGGCTGTGTTCCACAGGCAGCTAACTGCCTGCCAGACAGAGCAGGAACCTTGACTTTTCTCTCCATACCCCTTCTCTCTAATTCCCAGTATCTTTTCTCTTGGGTTCTGTAGCTCATACTCTCCTCACACACCACAGGAATGTGTTGCTGGTAGCCATCTCTCTCAGTTGTGGTTGTACCGTCTGGCTATGACTGATGGAGTAGAGATGAGCATCAGATCCAAATTAGATCAAGCAGAGTTTCTTTCCTAGAAAGCTAGATTTGAGACCAAAACTCAGTTAAGGTTGGCTTCTTTAATAATGATGATGATGATGATAATCAAGAAATAATATTTCTTGAAGATTTATATGATAGACTGTAATCTTTAAATATGTTTTCTCAGTTAAACCGGCATCAGAGAGGTTAAATAACTTGCCCAATATCACGCAGCCTAAATGGCTCTGGATCCCATGATCTTAGCTTCCATGCATACAGTTTCTTTTGAACAGAGAAGACAGAAACTTGGGAACTGTGGGATGGCCATCTTTTGCCCACATGAGCAGAGAGCAAAGAATAAATTGGCATGAACACGCATAAAGGAACCAACATGAGTGAGGGAGATTCCTGAGCTTCTCTTTTGAGTCTAGGCTCTGTTCTACTACATGTCGCAAGCAATGCCTGCTTCACCATAATAAAATCTCCCCATTTGGGGTTAAGCTAATTCCATTGAATTTCTGGGACATTGCAACCAACTATTCTAACTAATATTGGTACCCTTCTTTGACGAGGACAAGGAAAGACCTCAAAACTCCAAGCTTCCCTTGTTTGCCATGCTTCTCCTGCTTGCAAAAAAAAAGTGGCCTCTCCTGTTTGGTACCCAGTCCCCTCTCTCTGTCACTCTCTTCCCACACTGTGGGTCTTTTGAGTACAAAGACAATTAAGAGGCATTTTGTGTGTGTGTCTGTGTGTGTGTGTGTGTGTGTGTGTGTGTGTGCGTGCGTGCGCACTCCTAAAAGCACTTTAGATGTTTTGCAAATGCCAGGTCTTTTTTTTTTTTTAAAGATTTTATTTATTTATTTGAGAGAAAGAATGTGAGAGAGAGAGAGAGCACATGAGAGGGGGGAGGGTCAGAGTGAGAAGGAGACTCCCTGCCGAGCAGGGAGCCTGATGCGGGACTTAATCCCGGGACTCCAGGATCATGACCTGAGCCAAAGGCAGTCGCTTAACCAACTGAGCCACCCAGGTGCTCACAAATGCCAGGTCTTAATAAAATCTTTGTTTAGGTTAAACTGTTATGATAATGTTTATATATTTCCTTATACAAATGTGCTTTCTTCCTAAAGTATATACTGGGAATGATTAAAGGTCTATCTTCCCTTGGGGCGCCTGCGTGGCTCAGTTGGTTAAGCATCTGCCTTAGGCTCAGGTCATGATCCAGGGGTCCTGGGATCCAGCCCCACATATGGCTCCCTGCCCAGCAGGAAGTCTGCTTCTCCCTCTCCCTCTGCCCCTCCGCCTGCTCGTATGCTTGCTCTCTCTCTCTCTCAAATAAATAAATAAAATCTTTAAAAAAAGTCTATCTTCCCCAAATCAAAAGGTCACATATTATATGATTCCATTTCCATGAAATCTCCAGAATAGGTAAATCCTTAGAGCTAGAAAACAGATTGGTAATTACCAGGGACTGCAGGAAGGGGGAAATGGTGAATGTACTAAATTCTTGGAATTTTTCACTTTATAATGGTTTATTTTATATAATGTGAATTTCAATTCAGTTATTTACAAAATTAACAACAAAAAAATTCTAAATTCTAGAAGGAAAAAAAAGACTATCTTCCATTCAGATGGTAATCATTTGAGCCTAAATTCATTGTGTCAAGGACTCTAGGTCGATTCTGGACACGGAAGCAGGGGGCTTCCTGACCGTTGACACATTACAATGCTTTCTTCATCTGAAATATAGAAGTCAGAACTCTCACTGAGAGAGCTTGGAACAGCAAGATTTACTTTGTTCCATTCCCACAAGATAATCTATATGAATTATAACCGAAGACTTGAAGAGAATGAAACTGTCTTCTATTCTTTATAACTGTAACTTATATGATGTCTTGAGAAGTTCTGTGGGGTCACTACTTCATAATATCTCCATTTCAAGAAGTATATCTCTTAGTCACTGAGTGTGAAAGGAAAAGTAATTTTCACCAGCACTGTAAATAATCTGAGGTATAAAATGGGAGGTAGGGTGACCTCAAGAGAGGATCCGACAGTGTCCTCAGTGCTTGAAAATGGCAATCCTCTTTCTATTGGTCATTCCAGGGTGTCGACAGTCTGAAAGCTCTGCCTGGAACTTTAACAACAGCGAAAAAGAATGCCTTTATCATCAAAGACTAAGAAGTCAATGTAAGTGACCTAGTAATTTCATCTTATGTATAAAACAAAGAGATGTTACTAGAATACCCTATTCATGGATGCCTGTCTCTTAGAGGTCAACTTCTCACCCATTGAATTACAAAAGGAATCAGTTATTACTTTGTGAACCTGACAGGGCATAAGGACCCTCCTTGATTTTCAGACCAAAATTCTCCTAAAATTATTCCTTTGTTGGTGTTCTTGGACATTCTTAGATACAAAGTTCAGGTGGCTTCTAATTCTTGGCCAAGTTCATATTTATCAAACAAAATAATCAGGATGAATCATAGACCTTCAGGCCTTGAAAGCATGCAACTTCCTCCTTTTCAGGGAAGGATCCAGAACTTTAGATTCAGAAATGGACAGGCTTTGGCTGGGGCAGAAGAGAAATAGTGGCCACAAGCATTTACTCCTGATGCTGCAATGTCCGCTTTAGGCCACAGAGCCCAGTATTTTGGGTCTTTTAAGATTAGATCTTTTGTTTGCCTAGCTTAATTGGGAGAAAATGAAGATCTTTGAAGGAGTCTCTTTACTCCTTAAAAAAAGCATTATTTTGTATTACCACAATTCAACAATAAATTTCAGAGGATCATAGACCCATGGAACTTTCAAATCTTTCCCAGGGTTCTCCCTCCACAGACCTTTCTCTGACACACCACTTCTTGAATGCCATTTCTTCTAAGAGGTTGTCTGGCCTCTGCTTCAACCTTTGCAGTGATGGGAAACACTACTTCATGAAGCAGCACATTTCATTTGTGTGTGTTTGTGCTTGTATTCTCTTCTCAGATAAATACAGAATTGAGATCACAGTATATATGCATACTTTAGTCTGCTTTTTATAATTCACTAGCTTTGTACTTCCTATACTTTTATATTGATACATGCCAAACATATTTTTATATTGATACAAAGTCTTCATTGTGGTTATTGTAAATGGCTTCATATGTAATTTCCTGAATCAAAATATATATACGTGCCTTAATTTTTTTACTTTTATAAGTAGAATTCAATCCTGTTTTGCTTTGGACAGTTTGGTTATTAGATGATAAAGAGTTCAAGGTTTAACTTCCACTCCTTAGCTCTAATTGTATCTAGAACAGCATTGACTAAATCTAATCCCTCTTCCATGAGACAGTTCTTTTCAGTGTTTTGAAAAAAAAAGCTATCATGTTCCTCTTAAAATTTCTGTTTTCCAAGGTAAACATCCTCAGCAATTTCAATTGTTCCTCACAAGTTGTGGTTTCTAGACCCTTCACAGGACTGTTTGTCCTCCCCTGGATGAGCTCCAGTTTGTCAATGTTCTTTATAAAGTATGGTGCCAGAATTAATTACTGTAATAACAATAACTGTAACAATAATAACCACCATTTATTAAGTGTGCACAATGTTCCAGGAACTGCAGTAAGGGCTTAGCTCATTTATTCCTCACAAAACTGTCTACTGTATGTGTTATTATCATTACTTTTTTTCGATGAGGAAATCAGTTTTAATATGTTAACTGACTTGTCCAAGTTCACACGGATAGGAAGTACAAAGCTAGGATTAAAATATGCTCTGTGTTTTGAACCACTTTGTAATGCTCGAGAATTTTCTGGCAGTGCAAAGTTTAGGACCTGGATATTAAACCTTTGTGAGAACACTTTAAGACTCCATATCTCGTTGGTGATTTTAAGTTTATAGAAAGTATGACAGATCTCAGGACAGGCTTAAAAACATCAATTTATACATTTGTCAAATATTTACTGGGTGCCTACATCCTGCCAGGCTCTATTTTAGAAGGTGATAGTACAGAGATAAACAAGGTAGACAAGGGTCCTTCTGTTATGGGGTTCATATTCTATTGAAGGAGATAGACATTCTGCAAGTAAATAAATAAATATGGTAACTTCAGATAGTGGTAAGTGGTATTAAAGAAAATAAGACAAGGCAATGTGTTAGAGAGTGACTGTGTTGGGGTCCAGGGGAGAGACAACATGAGATTTGGTGATCAGAGGAGGTCTCTCGGTGATATCTGGCCTTAGGCCTGAATGATGTGAAGGAATCAGCCATATGAAGATCTGAGGATCTGAGAAAAGAATATTCAAGCTTAAGGAAGGCAAGAGCAAAGTTCCTGTGACCAGGATTAGCTTAGTGAGTTCCAGAAAAATAAAAAGGCCTCTGTGGCTTGGGGCACCTGGGTGGCTCAGTTGGTTAGTAGTCTGACTTCGGCTCAGGTCATGATCCCAGGGTCCTGGGATGGAGCCCACATCAGGCTCCCTGCTCAGCAGGGATTCTGCTTCTCCCTCTCCCTCTGCCCCCTGTTTGTGTGAGCACACATACTCTCTCTCTCTCTCTCAAATAAATAAATAAAATCTTAAAAAAAAAAGCCTCTGTGACTAAAAGCAGAGTGAGGGTTGGAAGGGTGGAGAGGGCTAACTTCAGAGATACAGGCTGGATGGATCTAATTAGCCCCGTAGCCCACGCAAAGAGTTTGGATTTTTTTCTAAGCGTAATGGGAAATCTCTGTTGGGTTTTATGCAAAGAAGTAGATTGATCTAACTAATCTTTTACAAAGATGACATCACTGCTGTGTAGAGATTGGTTTCTTAGGAGCAAGACTGTAAGCAGGGAGATGCATCAGGAGGCAGGCTATTACAATGGTCCTGGTAAGAAATGGTGGTGGATCTGGTCAGGAGGTAGCTAATCCCACTGTGACTCACATCAGTGGAGAAAAATGGGTAAGTTCAGGAAAAATGGAGGAAGGGTGGACAAAAATTCCTGGTAAGTTGAATGGAATGTGGTAAGAGATTGAGAGAAATTGGTTTAACTGTTAGATTTGGGGGCTCTTGGGAGTGCTGTGCATACCATGTGTGAGGTTTAGCATATACAGGTCTATAAAGGTGTATGTATAGACCTCTACGTACTTTGTACAGTCCATTTACATATATTAACTAATTTATTTCTCATGTGAGTCCTACAATGTAGCTAGTATTTCCCCAACCTATATATGACAAAGAAACTAATTTAGAGAGGCTAAATAACTTGGGTCACATCTTGTAGGTAGTAAATGGGAAAGCTGAGATTTGGACCCAGGTGTGCCTGGCCAAAAGCAATGCACTTTCTCCTGTGCTATAGCGCCACCCCTAAAGCTCTGTCAAGATAGTAGTTTGCCCAGGAGGTGAGACAGAGTGAAAGAATCCCACCGCAGAACATGTTCTATTGTCATGGCTTGATGTTACCAGGCCTCCCTCTGGTTCCTTGAAGCCTATCTCCATTTTTAGAACTTTATGTCTGAGAGACGTAGACACATTGGGTGGAGTCAGAAGTAAGTGCAATGATTAAGCAGATGGAGAAAATGAGTTCTGAGAAAGGATGAAAAGATTGCAGCTTAGCTCAGTGATGACTAAAGGAGACATCAGCCTGTAAGTATTTCAGGGGTGGACACAGCAGGAAGAGAGGATTTTTAATTTTATTCTTTTTCAGAGAGTAGAGAAGAATTGCATGAAGGGACAGGCAAAGAGAGTTCCTGAATCTACTCTTGACTAAGATGTTCGTGGCTTACCCTAATTTTGTGTCTAAATATTCTCACCAAAGGAATGCTCTATGATTGAGGTAGTATTTTTCTAGAAAGGCATCAGAATCCACAGAAAACATTCTTTTGTCCTTTTATTCATTCATTTGACAGATATTTATTAGCCCTCTACTTTGTAAGAAGAGGATTTTTTTTTTGCCAAAATATAGGTGGCCATTTTGAATATTTTTATTTTATAATGAAATCTTCTTTTTAAAATGAGATAACTATTATCATGGCAGTTCCTCCACAATGATTGTCTATCTGCATGAATCAGAATTACTCATACACTGAAACGTATTAGCTATTGTAGTGTTCCAGAGTCTTAAAGGAGTCTAGAGAGAAAGGGTGATGCTGTACCATGGACTTTTATTGCCTGAATAGTGCTATACTCCAAAGAATGAGGAGGCTTAAGCTTCAAACACAGGCTAGTGATTTCCTTGCATTTGCCACAATGTATGTTTGTCTGCACATTTGTTAGTGAAATGAGAGAACAGGGCTGCTTGATAACACAGGGACAACTGTCCAATACACTGTGTGCATTATTTTCCCATATACCGTATGGAAATTTTGGATATCAGGCTGTGAAGTCAGAGAGCCTCGGTTTATCTGCTATATCTGGACTGCTTGCAAAAGCTAAAGCTGCTATTGGAAAGGCTTCTTTTTTTAAAAAGCACACCTGTCCTTTTCAGATAATTTTGAAGTATCATACTTTTTTTTTCTGTTGTTTTTGGTTCTCTGCCCTTGCTTCTCTAGCATGGCTGCGAGGCCATCCTCCAGCCTGAAGGTTAAAGAGAAACCCAGGTAGATGTGTCCTCTTAGTGGGCTTTGAATATACTCCTGAATGACACTTTTTCCCCCCTGTGTTGCTTATAAAAGTTACACCTGCAAAAATGGGACTGAGTCCAGTAAGGCAGGACATAATATTTTGCCTGAACATGCAAAAAAAGGAGTGGAGCATTGTCTGTATCCCCGGCTCTGAGCAATCTAGTGGGTAAATGAGCATTTGTCTCCTGTACGTCATCTTTGAGTTGAAAATGAGCCATAAACTCATGGAGAGAATGGCACTATCTTCTTTTGTCTAGGTCTGTATGCTTTTGCGGTTACTGAATTTGTCTTAATGGGAATCTTAATTGTTTCCTTTTTTGAGGCAAGTTATTAGAATTTATTTTTAATTGGATTAGGATTGATTTAAATATATTGTCTTTGATTGGTATCTTGATTCTCAGCCAGCGTATACAATTACAGGAATCCCAAATGTTTGAACTGGTTTGCTTTGAAATAGTAATAAGTATAATGTGTTCAGTATCTACTCTGTACCAGCCCCTGTGCTGTGTGGTTTTTATAGATTGTTTCTAATCCATGCAATATGCCCAAATGCAGGTATCAATAGCCCTTTTTTATAGCAAAGGGAAAAACAAGTGACAGAGAGACTAAGAAACTTACTAGAAGTCACAGAGCTGGTCAGTGATTGAACTTGGATTCATACCCATTTCTGCCCTGCCTCCTTGAAAAGACCATTTGATGACAGGTTTGCTTCAATTCTTATCAGAAAGAGGGAGGTTATAAAGTAAAAAGATTAACAATAAGGTTTCCCTCATTTTTATAAGAAAATGATTTTGTAGATTAGAAAATGTTTGTGGTTTTTGTTGTATGTGCAGAGGCTCAGGTGCTCTTGGGTACAGGAATAGCCCTCGTGATTCAGGAAACTCTGGTTCTAGTCTTGGTTCATCCAGCTCTGAATGGCCTTGGCCTTGAGACTCCCAGGTCCCAGATATCAATGAGTATTCTGCGGAATACACATATGAATTTTTGTCCTATCCTGTGTTCTTGGAGGAATAGCATATGGATCAGATTCTAATGTAAGCTTGTATGAGAATTTCCAGACTGATGGAAGAGGGGGAAACAGACAGCAGAGCAATAAATTTAATGGGAAAAAAAGGAACAAAGGAAAAGGAAAATTTCTGAAAAATGTCAGCAGAGGCTGTGATATCTAAAATTACTACTGGCAGGGAATAGAGTCAATGATATTATAATAGCCCTTATGGTGGCAGATGGGAGCTACACTTGTGATGAACATAGCATAACACATAGAGAAGTTGAATCACTATGTTGTACACCTGAAACTAAAGTAACATTGTGCATCAACTATACTCAAAAAACTTTGATATAAATAAATAAAATTTTTTAAAGTACTAAATAAATGGAAATATATACCATTTTAAAAATAATTTAAAAATAAAAAAATTCCTGCTGGGCTATCTGCAATTATAAACCATTATTTCAGGAAATCCTGTAGAATTGCTAGCATGTTAGGGCCAGAAGCTCAGAGTGGCACAGGTTTGGTTATTAAGGACAGTGTCAAACACTTTTCCCTTATTTTTTCTTGGCAACCAGAGGAGGGCCCACTTCTGACTATCTTTCCTTTTGCTCCAGTAGCTCTGTTTCCATATTCTCACAAGAGTCCATGTGGTGCCACCGAGTGTGGGGCAAACACCAGTTTGTCAAATTGTCAAAGAGCAGGGTCTCCTGTCTGAGTGTATCACATGGATCTGATTTTGATTGGTTATATTATGTACATTGACTTGGATTCTAGACATTTCTCTTAACTAATTATAGAATATCAAATCCCAAACTAATGATGGAATGTATGGTGATTAACATAACAATAAAAAATTTAAAAAAAAGACTATCAAATCCCGCCCCTCTCCCCCAAAATCACATTTGACAAAGCAAATTTTTCCAAGAAGGTCAGTCATGGTCACGTAACAATCTATGCCTGATGTTTGGATTACCTGGCAATTTGGCTTACTCACTTCCATCTTCCCCATATTCCTCCAGGTGAAAATTGGAGAGAACTTCCCATTACCTGTTTTTCTATTTTTACAACTTGGCACTCCTTCACTTTCTCTAGCTACCATATCTGATTGAGGAGCAAGCAATAGGCCGGTGCTGTGAGCTGATGCAACAGGCAGAGCCTCTGCTCAGGAAATGAATGAATTCTCTTCTCTAACTGTCAGACAGGGCAAAGGGCAGGGTCATGCTCAGCTGGTCCTAGCCCATTCCTACCCAGCTGGTCATGCGTTCCTTGCAGATGACAGGTCTATTCTCTTTCTCACCTGCCACATCTATATTTCCTTCAAGGGCACTTCTGAAGAAAGACTCTAGTGTCATTTTCGTGAGCCACGCCAGCCCTCTCTGACCTTTCACTTCTCAGATTTCTCTGGCATGTTTTGTCAGGTTGGACTCTCAATGAACACCTACTTGATCACTTTGAAGATTTTATCATTTATAATGCATTCAGTACCAGTATCAGAAATTGCAAGTCAAACTGGCTTAAGCCCTGAAGATTTATTGGCTCACATAACTAGAAGTTCAGAAGTATATGGGTGTCGGGATAGGTTTGATTTAGGGGTTTAACTGCATCACCAAGAACCTGGTTTCCTTTCTCCTTTCTGACATTCAAAGGTATCAATTTTATGCTAAAGCTGTTGTGCTTTTGTGGTCCCAACATGACTGCTGACAACTCTCAGGTCTACATACTTATACTTTCCAAAGAATAAATGACTATTTACTCCAAAGACCCAGCAAACCCTCCTTCCTGTCTTGCTGGTCTAAAAATGTACCTAGGGCTAGGTGGTATGAATACTCTGATTCTTTTTTCTTAGGTCTAAAAATATGCCCCATCTTTGGAGTCAGAGTTGCCCCAAAGTTGCCCAAAGCTCATGGGCAGCCCCCCATGACAAAATATGGTTAACAGAGGGTGTCTAGATGGTGGAAAGGCAACCTCAAGGTCCATGTCATTGGACAAAGGCAATCATTTGCCTGTCCTGGCTTGCAACTTCAAAACTCTCCATCTCCAGGATTAATTTCAGCCCTGTCTGGCTATGTAAGATTTGTCTTTATATTAAGTTTAGGTGTACTTGAGAAGGGTTTGCTTTCTGTGGCTGCACACTGACTCTCATACCAAAATCTACTACCTGGTGACCCTCATCTGCTTACCTGGATCTCCTAGAGGTTCTGGGGACAGGGTTTAAAATAAAAGATTTGGTCCTTGATTTAAAGGGACAAGATTTTTTTAAATCCACTGGTTTCTAGGAATGCTTAGAAATTGTGAACTCATTCCAAATCACAGTGGGCTGACAGAGGTGTGCTGGAGCCAGCTCCTACTGGCTCATGAGAACTGATCATTAAATTCTCAAGCATTTTGTGAGCTAGCTGTTAAACATAGCCATTATTAAAAATTAATTATATTTATAGTTAAATAATGTTTAAAATGAAGTTAACAAATATACCAAACTCGCCATTTCCTAATTATTTTACTACATTTTAGTATTATCTGTGCTCCTAATAATATAATTATGTATTTTCATCTATTGTACATGTATCATACTGCATAATACACTCTCTCTATATGTACACTTTGTATATACTATACAAGGGCAAGTTGCATACCGTGCAACTAACTCTCCCCAACTCTGCATTCAGTGACATCATGTTGGTAGCTAAAATTGGTTGAATGGGAGTATTTACACCATAGAAATTGGCAAACATTATAAATCAGGGATTTTGGAGGGGGGGGTTATTAAACATTTACCAGCATGCTACTGGCTGGTTCTCCAAATACAAAATAGGAATGATAGCAGTATCTACATTATTAGCCTGGTAAGTGGTTACAATGACATAAATCATATAAAGAATCAAGCTCCCATAAACCAGTTGATGAATCTTGGCTATGACCATCTCCTTCCCTGCCTGTTAATAAGAACATATTTAACATCATATGATTTTTAAGTACTGTCTCAAGGCACTTGTTAAGAGTATGAAGTAATATCACACTGTGAGGATGGTATAGTTAAAGGAAGGCATAAAGCCCTGTGGGGTACATGGTAGAATGATGCTATCATCTGATTCCTGTGTGACAGGTGGGTTTCTGCTGAGCCTTTGTCTGCTTCCGCCTTCTTCTCCTCTTTTCCTCTTCATCTTCCACTTCCTATGGTTGCTAGAAGGTGGCCTATGCTTTGGTCTTCAAAGGCATGGAGGTACCACCCAGGCTGTAACTTTGTCTCCTACCTTACTAACTTCTTAAAACTCAGCTGCTATCTCTCTGTGACCAACAAGGCTGCTGCTTTTTACCCCCACCATTGTCTGCTGCTCCTGACACCGCCCCTGCCCTTCATCTCTGCAACTTCCTTTTCTCTGCTTTACTTTCCTCTTGCCTTTTTGGTCCCCTCTTGACACCTCTTGGTTTTGGCACAAAACAGAAACCATGTTGTGAAGCTAATAACCATTCTCCTTTTGTTTGGTAGTTGGGTCATTGGAAAACCATTAACCTCCTAGTTTATACAATGCACATGTACTTGATACATATCCAGATTGAAAAAGCACTTTGCATAAAGTTCTAGAAAAAAAAAAGTGACAAATGTAGAGATGTAGGAGCTATAGAAGAAAGAGAGAAGAGGTCACATCTCACAATGAGTGGGGGAAGGGGGAGACATGTAAGGTTAATACCCCTTATTTGTGGTTTTGGAAACTTTCTGGGTACTTAGCAATGTTGATGGAAAAATAACTGGAATTTTCATTCCTATGATGCCTTATACATCCTTAATTATTTCTTGAATGTCTTATCTATTTGTATTATACTCTAATTTTATTAAGGACAGAAGTACTTCTATCCACCCAACCCCATCTCATTCCTAATGAACCCACAGGTACTTAGCTTGTGGCTAAAAATGTTTGCATTAAATTTCTGTTGCATGAAAGAATGGATAATTAACCCATGTATTCTGACTTGATTTGAAGATGATATAGCCTCTTCTGAAGAAAAATCCAATTGTATGTTTAGAGAGTCATAGAAATTCAGGGGTAAAAGATACCGTAAGAGGTAAGAGTTACTTGATCGAATGATTCCCAAATCTGGTTTTATATCAAAATCAAACAGGGGTGGATTGGGCAGGGTAACTTTAGAATGCAGTCTCCTGACCTCCATCCCAGACTAACTGAATGAGAATCTGTGTGTTTTGTGACAGTTTCTGCTGGGCTGCCTGGTTTGGGACCTACAAATGAAGTTTGACTTCATCTAGAGTCTGAAAACCCTTATCACTCCTCCTTGAGATCATAATAGTAATATCTTTGCAAACATGGGGTTTGCCATCTGGATGTCCCTAAGTGTACAGTATTCAGGGGTCATCCTTGCTCTCAGTGGCCAAGTGAAGTGGCTTGCACCGTTTCCCCACATCTCTGGGAGTGCCTGAGGGAAGACTTGTGCTTGACTGAGTCTTTCCATGCTGGAGCCTGTTCCTCCAAACTCTCTAGACTGTCTTCAGACTTGCAGTGCTGTCTTCCTTTCTCTCCACTCTGCTCCTCAGTGCTAACAAAAAACTATTGGGATGGATGTTTACTAAAGTCGGGGGTTATTGATCCAACAAGAATGTATTGAGAATCATTCTGTGCCAGGCAATGCACTGAGAATAGAATATAACCTCCCCATAATCAAAAAACAAAATAAAATAAAATAAATATGACCCTACCTTCATGAAGTATAGTTTATTGGGCGAGACAGGTATTATCAATCCAACAGTCATAAAAATATATGTAAAATTATACCTAAGGCAGATAGAGAGCGAGCATCTGGAGATGTTATGAAGGAGAAGTACATAGTGCAAAAAGAATAATAAGGAAGAATTTAACTCTTTGGAGACCTAAGAGATGGCTTCCCTGAAAAAGTGATAATTAAGCTGAAAACTATTTAAGGTTATAGCACATGTCAGGGCCTTGTAGCAGGAAGGGTGGGTGCTGAAAAGAGAGCTGTATGTTTCAGTAGAGAAAGTAGAAATGTGGCACATGCTGAGGCTGCTGAGGAGGATGAGTCTGCAAAGGAGACAGAGAATCCAGAAGGGGCTGGAGGAAAGCAGGGACAAGGGAGGCACACAGGATCCAAGGGCAGACAGCATTTAATAAAAAGAACTGATCAAATATCTCAAATGTTTATGAGAGTCAAATACGGTGAGGTCTTACAAACACCTGTTGGATTTAGGGTCTTGAGATCATTGGCAACCATCACCTATGGTGATGGTGTGGAGATGGTATTGAGGTATTGTGTGTGGGGGGGGGGGTAAAATATACATAACATAACATTTACCATTTTAACCATTTTTAAGTTCTGTTTCATTAAGTACATTCACATTGTTGTGCAACTGTCAGCACCATCCATCTCCAAGAACTTTTTATTTTCCCACACTGAAATGCCATACCCACTAAACACTAACCCCCCATTCCTCCTTTCCACCAGCCCCTAGCAGCCACCATTCTATCTTCTGTTTCTATAAATTTGACTACTCTAGATAGCTCATATAAGTGGAATCATACAATATTTGTCCTTATTTCTGGCTGATTTCACTTGGCATAGTGTTCATCCATGTTATAGCGTGTGTCAGAATTTCCTTTTTGAGGCTCAATAATACTATATTGCATGTATATATGACACTTTATTTATTTATCCATCAATGGACGTATGGGTTGCTTCTGCCTTTTAAATACTGTGAATAATGCTGCTATGAACATGGGTGTAGGTAAAGATATTTGTTTGATCATGGCTTTCGATTCTTTTGAATATATATCCAGAAGAGAAATTGCAATAGAATGGTAATTGTATATTTAAGGTTTTGAGGAACTACCATGCTGTTTTCCACAATGGCTGCACCTTTTTACATTCCTGTCAGCAATGCACAAAGGTTCCAATTTCTCTACATCCTCACCAACAATTATTTTCTGGCTTTGGGTTTTCTTTTTTTCTTATAATGGCCATCCTAATGGGTGTGAGGTGATATCTCATTGTGGTTTTAATTTGCATTTCCTCAATGATTAGTAATGTTTAGCATCTTTCATGTGCTTACTGAACATTTGTATATCGTCTTTGGAGAAATGTTTATTCAATTTAGTTTAACCAGGTCGTTTTTTCATTGTTGAGTTTTAGGAGTTATTTATGTATTCTAATTATTAATCCTCTATCAGATGACTTGCAAATATTTTTTTTCCCATTTGTAAGTTGCCTTTTCATCTGTTGAGTGTTTCCTTTGACGTGCAATACATTTAAAGTTTGGAATAGTTCCACTTGTCTATTTTTGTTTTTGTTGCCTGTGTTTTTGGTGTCCTACCCAAAAAATCATCACCAAATCCAATGTCATGAAGTTTTCCCCCTGTGTTTTATTCTAAAAGTTTTATAGTTTTAGCTCTGACATTTAGGGTTTTGATAATTTTGAGTTAATTTTTGTATATGGTGGAAGATAAAGTGAGAAGATTGGAAGGATTCGTTCATTTTTAAAAGCTAATCAGAAGGATCCAGATGGGAGACATTGAGTGCATTAAAGGGAGAGATAGTAAATATGATAAAGTTCCTGTAATGGCAGAGCAGATGAAGGGATCAGCCTTGGAAAGCACGAGGGACAGCTTCTACGTTGTAAAGTACTGAAGGAGGTGATCATGGGAGCAGAGAAGCAGGTGAATCTTAAGACAGCCCAGCACACAGTTGAAATCTTGGGATAAACTCTGTCCTAGAGCTTGCCCCTGCTGCCACAAGGAATTTCTTGCTGGCCAACTTTCTTTCCATGTCAATACCTATTGATATTTGGCTCAAAACTATCATAGCCCCTTCTTCTCTTTCTCCTTCCCCCTTCCTTTTCTCTCCCTTCCTCCTTCTCTCTCTTCTCGCCCCCCCCCCCGTGCTCTTTCTTTGCATCTTTCCCCTTCTCCTTCCCCTTTTCCCAGTTCTCAGACCTCTAATCCCTTTTCTTCCAGCCTTCCTAAAGAAACTCAAACTCCCTCACAATGTGTAATTGGCAGAAAAATACAACACCTTCTGCAACTAGCCCCCAGTCATTCAGACAATACCTAGCAAGCCCAAGATCATTTTTTATCTAAACAGGGATGAACTATGCCTCTTCCCAAGAAGGTGGAAGCCTCTTCAATTCTGCTTATTTTAATAAAATTTGTCTTTCCCAGTATACCCACATTATAGAGTGGCCAAATGATAACACAAATATCTAAAATATATGGCATATTACTTCCAGTCTTAAAATGACATAATAAAATCATTTCACCACATAATCCACATAAATTACTCTAAAACAATAAGAAAAATGGTAAAGAGAAGCAGAAACCCCATCTTCATAAAACTAGGAGACAGCTATAACTCTGAACCACAATCTATAAAAGCAAAAAACTGATGGAAAAGTAATGACATAGTACCTGATTCACTTTCAGCATCTGCATTCAGGTAAGTAATGCCCTTGCAGTTCTTCTCTAAGGTATGGCTTCTATATTATATTTATATCAGTGAAACTGAAGGACCCATTTAAATGGTTTTTCTAAAACAAGGGTGACCTGTCCCGCTGTAAATCTCTTGCTTACCTAGTGGCAACCAACTTTCAAGATCTCTTAAAAAAATATTAGGGTTAACCTCAAAAAAACAAAGACCCCAATTTCTCTAGATATAGCAGATAATACCCACTGTAAAAAAGATAGTCCACAAGGTTATAGCCCAGGCTTTGTTTTGGCTCCTCTTTTGGGAATGGAGGGCTTCCTGTAATCCAATATGGCATCCACAGACTGTCAAATTGTACATGTTAACCTCTTGGTTTAAGTAAAATAGAATTCAAGAGAAAGATAGCTTTGAAAAATCCCAAGATTCTGCCAGAGTTTTTTTTTTTTTTTCATTCGTGCCTTTAGGCATTGCTTTGAGTCCAGATATGTACTTTTGTGGGGCTTCTTACTGAGCCCGTGCCACAGTGGCAAGAGTGCCAAGTTGGATTAGTCTATAGGACATTTGGGAATTGTCTTTATTAAGGGAGTTTAATTGGTGTTCTCCACGGTAGTGCAAGTCAGGACAAGATGTTCTTACTCCTACATAATGAATATTGATCCAGGAAGATGGATAGCAAGTGGTTCTACCCCTCGCTCCAATCCAGTACTTTCCATAAAAAAGATAAAATAAAGCAGGTGACCAGACACTCAGAACAGAGAGAACCACAGAGTCAGTTCTTCTTTTGTTCTGTTCCTATATTAATAGTGATAAAAGAAGTTGAGGAATCCCTCAGACAGTTCCCTCCTGCGCAATAAACATTGAGGTGAAATCCTTTTTGATCTGTACTAAGAGACCCTGATGCCCTCAGAGGGGGTTCCATTCAGGAACGTCTACAGAATATTTGTTAACTAACAGTGCTGTGGCTTCCAGAGGTGTGGCGTGAATCCGGGAAAGAAAAATTTAGCCATTGCTCTCTGGGAATTGACTGGCCTAATTATTCTATTCAGAGAAAACAATTTATTCGTCTCTCAACCCCCACTTATGGTTAATGGAACAAACGAGAAACAGGGAGGTTCCAGTAAAGAAGTGGAATGAATTGCACTGGGGGGTGAGCTTCAGCTACCACTTTGGACTAATCAAGGGCTGAGGCTGATTTTAAAGAGTGAAAATTCCGATGAAGGAACATTTTTAAAATAATGTAATTACTTTCAAACATGAATAATTGCTACCAACAGTGGTTAGAAAACAGGCAGAGGTCATCACAGGCCTGCTGGAGGAACAGGAGGGGCTATTTCCACATCTACGCGTTACTTGCCAAAGCCATTGTTCAAGTGCTTCTACATCTTTGCATCTTTAACAAGGATAAAGCTCCTCTCTTCAAGAACAATAGTATCCACACAGACTCTCTTTGTGGCACCCAGAAGTCAGCTTCTTCATTCCGTTTATTCATTCACTCAAACTTTTTTTGAGAACCATCTATGTGTCAGGTACTGTTTTAGGCGATGGGAATCTAGCACTGACTAAGAAAGAAGAAAATCCTGCCCCTCATGGAGCTTTGGAGAAACAGGCAATAAACGAGTAAATAATTACACTGTATAGTATGTCAGATGTGTTGGTTGAGTGAGAAGAAGGAAACGTGGAAAGGGTATAGAGGGAACAGGGTTGTGGTTTTAAATAGGGTGGTCAGCGTAGGCTCTTTGAGAAGGTGATACCTGAGCAAAGACCTGAAGATAATCAGGAAGCCACATATACATCTGGGAGGTGACTATTTCATGCAGAAGGAAGAGCCAATGCAAAGGTCCTGAGGCATGAGCACATGGGGCAAATACCAAAAGCAGCAAGCGAACTTGTATGGATTGAGTAAGAGAGCAAGTAGTATCTTTTTCTATCTCCTTCCTTCTTTTTTTCCCTTCCTTTCTTCCTTCCTTCCTTCCTTCCTTCCTTCCTTCCTTCCTTCCTTCCTTCCTTCCTTCCTTCCTTCCTTCCTTCCCTCCTTCCCTCCTTCCCTCCTTCCCTCCTTTCCTCCTTCCTCCCTCCCTCCCTCCCATCCTTCCCTCTCTTTCTTCCTTCCTCCCTTTCTCTTTTCCTTCCTTTTTCCTGCTTAAAAAAATATTTTTTTTCTGGGCACCTGGGTGGCACAGTCAGTTAAGTGTCTGATTCTTTTTTCAGCTTAGGTCATGATCTCAGGGCCCTGGGATCAGCCCCATGTCAGGCTCCATGCTCAGCTCAAAGTCTGCTTGAGATTCTCTCTCCGTCTCCCTCTGCCCCTCCTGCTCTCTCTCTCACTCTCTCTCTCTCAAATAAATAAATAAATCTTAAAAGAAAAAAAGAAAGAGAGTAGTAGGAGATTAGATAGGAGAGGAAACGGGTGGCAATGGGGATGGGGGTCGGGGATTGCATAAGGCCCACTAGGTGATTATAAAGACTCCATTCATGTCTTGGATCATGGAGGTGTGTGCAGTAAGAAGTGGATCGTAGGAATTTTTGTATGAAAATTACATTTGGTCAAAATTTCCAGCCAAGGGGTAATCTTAAGCATGCTGAGAAGAAGACTCCTCAAATAATAACCACCTAAATAGTGACTGGTGGGAATTGTCCTGGGCTTCTCAAGTTGCAAATCTCACTTTCAGTCAAAATTACTAGTCAAAAATAACCAGGTGAACTGAGAATGCCATTGTCTCCTGAGAGAGAATTGTTTAACTGTGGGAATATTTAGGATTTGTATAAAATGCTTAAAATAATCAGAACCATAGTATTAATATCATTATGGTAAGAATTTATACATAATTAGTATTTTATACATCTGAGAAAAATCTAGTATCTTAGAATGACAATCTTATAACTTTAGTTTTAAGTATGTAATTGAATAATTGATTTGGTGGATATTACCAAGGTTATAGACATCACTAGAAAATTAAAAGGACTCAAGTTTTATCATATTCATAAAGTTAATTTAACTTGTCTGAATTCCTTAAGTATTTGGATGGGTTTATCAATCAGATCTTTTAAACTGAAAAGGAAATAGAATATTTTAAATTTATAAATGATGTTTACAATACTTGAAGGTGTTTAGGTTATCAAGTTGATAAGTGGGAATCAAGCAGGATTATTCAAATCCCCTTAGCAAGTGGTTGTAAATATTTGCTAGATTCTTCTTTTTAGAGAAGGATTTTTTTTTTAAGATTTTATTTATTTATTTGACAGAGAATGATAGTGAGAGAGGGAACACAAGCAGGGGGAGTAGGAGAGGGAGAAGCAGGCTTCCCATGGAGCAGGGAGCCCGATGCGGGACTCGATTCCAGGACCCTGGGACCATGACCTGAGCCAAAGGCAGACGCTTAATGACTGAACCACCCAGGTACCCCAATATTTGCTAGATTCTTAAATAGAATAATAAGCTAACCATAAAAGCTCAAGGATGAATTAGGTTTCAGCATTTGTAACTTTCACAAAAGTGTATTAATAAAATATCCTAAAAATCTTTTTTGCACTCTAAACTACCCATAACTGTACTGGAATGTTCACATTTATCAGCAGTTGTTTACTGTATGGTTTCTAGAACTCCATTTCTTGGCCTCTTGCCTTCCACTGCTCATTTTTCCATTCACACCTTCATGTAGAGCATGTATTTTAATGAAATTACTGTTTAGAAAGAAGAAAAAAGTTTTCTGGGATCTCGACAAAATTCTGGGCTGTGCCTGGGAGTGGGTGTGCAGCAGTATACATTCTCTTGTTTTCTACCACTTGGTGGCATTCCTTTGGTAATAATTGTTCTGGAATACTGGAATGTAGCCTAGGCAGAATTAATTTTTAAGATTACAAGTTATACACATCTCCTCTGGAATAATTACTTTTCCATTATGCACCCTATCTCCTAAAATTTACCATTTTATAGCAAGAAATATAGCTTGTGGGATAAAGAACAGTGTGCTCCAGCTTGTGTCAGACTAATGAGATACCAATTAAAGGAAATATTTATTCACCTGAACTAATTGAATAACTATGTTGCTCCATTGGGAGGGGTTTTTAACTAGTGTTGAAAATTACAGTATAATCTACATCTTGAATTTCTGGTTTTGGTGCATTTGAAAATACAGCCACCACTTGTGATAAATCACTTGTTCTATGTCCTTTGGGTTCCATAGACATGTTTGGGTCAAATTTCAGAACTTTTAGGACCTGACTTTAAGAGTGGAAACAGTCCCCTGAGTTTTTTGTTTGTTTGTTTATACATACTTATTTCTTTCCAAATATATTATAGGCAAGAGAAGAACTGTGAAAATCTAAAGAGATGGGCTTAAATACTTCTTGAAGATTTATAATTTTTTTTAAAGATTTTATTTATTTATTTGAGAGAGGGAGAATGAGAGATAGAGAGCATGAGAGGGAAGAGGGTCAGAGGGAGAAGCAGACTCCCTGCCGAGCAGGGAGCCCGATGTGGGACTCGATCCTGGGACTCCAGGATCATGACCTGAGCCGAAGGCAGTCGCTTAACCAACTGAGCCACCCAGGTGCCCCGAAGATTTATAAATTTAACTCTTATGTTCATCCTCATATTTTGCTGTAGTTCCTTATGCAATTTGTCAGTTCATGAGTTTTGATGTTACACATTTTATGGCTTTTTGTTTTGATGGTTTTGTGTGTGTGTGTGTGTGTGTGTGTGTGTGTTTCCTAACTGAGGCACATGCTTTTGCAAATATTTGTGGAGGAAGTGGTAAAAGGGGACAGCAAATGGAGAAAAAGCTACCTTAATGCATGCCAGTGAAATAAAACCCGGAGAAACTATGTGTACGGGAATCATCAAATACTGTCAAGAACGGGTGAGCATTTTTTTAAAGAAAAAAAAATTGTTCAATAAAACTGAATACTTGTTGTAATGGAGACAAAAATTGGGGCCTTTCATAAGTTTTAATCTAGGTTTTTTTCAGGAGGGATTCCTGGTACCATCAATATTTTCACTAGGGGAAAGAGCATTTCTTGATCATAAAGTCCTTCTTACTGTCCCTGCCCCTAACCTCCATCACTCTGAGCCTACCATGAGTTGTTCTCCCCTTCATAGTTCTTTTGAAAACTTGTACCTATCTCTGTTTTGATGCTTATCACCCCGTATTGCAATATTTATTTATATTTCTTACTTCTCCACAAGACCAGAGGATTCTGAAAGTTGAGAAACTGCTTAAACATATAACAATTATTGGGCTCCTGGGTGGCTCAGTTGGTTAAGAGCCTGCCTCTGGCTCAGGCCATGATCCTGGAGTCCCGGGATCGAGTCTCGCATCGGGCTCCCTGCTCAGCAGGGAATCTGCTTCTCCCGCTGACCCTCCCCCCTCTCATGTGCTCTCTCTCTCTCTCTCTCTCTCATTCTTTCTCTTGAATAAATAAATAAATAAATCTTTAAAAAAATATATGACAATTATCAACAAGTGAAGTCTGTCATTATAGACAATGTATGGAATGGGAAAGAAGGGAATCAGGGGCCAAGATGGGAGGAATGGGGGAGTGGGAGAGAATGAGGGTCCTGCAGGGACAAAGTGTGAGATGTTCCCAGAAGCTTCAGGGTGTCAGACTATGGCAAAGGAGGAAGTTTAATGAGAATTCTCAAGGATCATATATTCAAACAGACAAGAACTTTTGTGGGTAATAAAAGATCAAATTTTCTCGATTTAAATGCAGTGCAATTCCAAGACTGGACCATTGGGGAATTCGATCTTTGTATGCCCCACAGAGAGATCTTCGTTCCTGTTGTGTGAGTTCTCAATACCTGGTACAATACATGGCTTACAGTAGATCCTCAATTAATAGTATTGACTGTTGAACCAGACAGCTTTATGTGTGTCATTCTCTGCTATGCATGGATTTGTTTTTGTTCATTGGAGTGGATGTTTTCAGATGATTTCCTCCTTTATAGTTTGCATATTCTGGTTCCACAGTAAATATCAGGTGATGATTAACTGTTACTAACCTTCTCTTCAAGAAATTTGTACAAACAATACAGAAGTTGCTTAACAAGTAAATTTTTCACTTGACTTTTAAAGAGGCGTTTGATGTTTACATCTGTGTTAGTAGCCCAAGAGTTAGAAGTAATGTGAAAGCTTTTTGCTATTAAAATGATTGATAATTAGGAGCCCATATGGTAGATCCCTGGAAGTTAATTTCATCTTATTTTCCTTTTTAATATCCATACATTATCTAACATTTAGTTACATGATTCTCCTTCCTATGCTATGTATTAGCAAGTATTTTGGTGCTAGGAGGCAGGGGGAAAATAAGTTATGCAGGTAGGTTGATTAAAGGTCCACATCATCAGGAGAGAGGCTTTAGGGTACCAGACAATGCAAAGCAGTATGGACTCTCTGAAAGCACTTCTGGAGGCTTCCTTTAATTTGAGGCAAATAAAGTCATTCATTCTTCTTTAACTGTTCTGACCATGACAGCTACTCTGATCTCATGGCTAAAATAGTTCAGTGGGAAAAGGGGGGAGGTGGCAAGGGCAGTGGAAGTGACACAGAGGGAAAAGATTGCAGTGGGGCTGGGGGTCGGGGTTAGGGCCTGGGACTGGATCAGATGAAGGAAGCAGGATAGTCGAAGAGAATAAATATACCATCCAACCACCTGAGCTCCCAGCTCTATAAATAAGAAATTAACATCAACATGAATGGGCAACTCTGTACCCACTGTTGGTCTGGAATGACCTCAAACTTCCACTTTCACATTCCTAAACTGTGCCCAGGCTGCTGAGGTTAGGATAGAGCCAGCGTGATTGCAGGAAATTTGTGTCAGGGGTATTTCAAAGTCAAATGCAAGTGATTTGGGAATTTTCTTCTGCTTTATTAAATTTTCCTCTTTTCCTTCTCTAGGTGTAGTTAATGAAATACTAGCTCTATGTTTCTGTAATAATAGTGAATAGTTTACTTACTCTTTTTGCTTACTTTTCTAATTGACAGTCTCTCTAATACTTAAAGCTGAGTCTTGCAACAAGTTTCAAAAGACTTCTGGCTTACTTTTTTTTCTAGTAATGGATGGCATATTGCTTTAAAATGCCTACCTTGAACTCTCAAATAATACTGTAATAAATATCTGTTATGAGAGATGTTTAACATCACATTCATTCTGTTTTCATATATTAGGCTTTCATATACATTTATTTTTAATAAAGTATTTCATGGCTTAAAAGTTGAAAAGTCCCTAATATAAAAGACTGGAATTGCTTCAATAATAGCATGCTGAATATACTTATATGAGTTGTTCAATAATCTGTTATCATGCAACGGCATTCTAATAGCTACAGGAATAAAATTAGACTCATTTTGCTGTATGGGTTAGATTTTATTCTAAATTCTTGGAAACTGTGCTTTCTTTTCAAAATATTCATAGTAGTTTGTGCATATAAATTTACATCATTAGCAGCACTTAGTAGAGCTTTGCGTCCTAGATGCTTTTGGTGATGATTTAAATATACTGTAAGAAGGTCATTGTAGAGATCGTAATAATTCTATCAGTTGGGATGTTTTTAATTGCAAATGAGAATATTGAACCCCAACCGGCCTAAGGGATTTATTGATTCACATTCCTAAAAAGCCCAGAAGTAAAGCTAGTTTGGTTATAAGTTCAGGGCTTGAAATGACATCAGTGCTCCATTTATCAGATCAGTTGACCCCATTCTCAGGCGGGTTCATCTCTTAAGTAAAAAATGATTTTTGAGAGCTTTAGGCATACATCTAGCCTTCTCAACAACTCTGGTAAAAAAGAGCATTTCCTAAGATGTGGGAAAAAAAATGCCAATTCTAATTCTCATTGGCCCCAAACAACATGCACATTCTTAAAACAGCAAGACTGATGATATGCGAAAAGAAAAAAAAAGAAGAAGAAGAAGAAAAGAAAGAAAAAAGAAAAACTAAACAGGTGAACTTCATTTTATTAATATGTTTTATTTAACTAATATATAAAACATACCTTTTCACCCTTCAAGTACTCCATAGCCACATGTTGCCAGTGACCACATAGTTTTAGTTGCTAGTCTTGGACAGTGTAGTAATAAAGTCTCCTGAGAGCAAATAGACAGATATTTATAAGACTAGAGATACAGTAATCTTTAACATGTCTTGCTTAGGAACAGTGGTCATAAATAATTCTATTCTCAAAAGAAATCATTAAGTATCATGTGGATAAGAAGTTAAAATTAACCTCTAACTTCTATTCCCTCTTAGAATTCTGTGGACCAAACTTCCCACATGTTTTGAACACCCTCTTTCTATTTTTTTTTTAAGATTTTATTTATTTATTCATGAGAGACAGAGAGAGGGAGGGAGGGAGAGAGAGAGAGGCAGAGGGAGAAGCAGGCTCCCAAGGAGCAGGGAGCCTGATGCGGCACTCAATCCCAGGACTCCAGGACCATGACCTGAGCCGAAGGCAGACGCCTAACCATCTGAGCCACCCAGGAGCCCTCAACCTCTTTCTATTTGATAGTTATCCACACTGTGAGCTCCCAGTTTCCAGGGCAATTTGCAAAAAACCTCCTGCATTCTCAGACTCCCTTGTGGCTAAACTGCAGGCATGTGACCTTGGTTTTGTGAATCAGATTCCCATAAGTGGGCCTTAATTTGGGAGATAACCAAAGGAGGAAGCAGATTAGGGATGGCTCCTTCATTCTGCTGCAGGGGAGGTAGGGGCTGTGGTGACCTCCGGCTCAGGCCAGTTCCCTGGTGTAGTTCTAGGAATTACTCTTGGAGGATAGTCTGGAGCCTCTTTCTCCAGCCCACCCAATAATTCTCAGAGGTATGTAATAAATTCAATATTTATTAGATAGAATGTATTAGCTCTCAACAGATTCATTTTCTAAGCTAGCTGCAGTAAATTGTGTTGCTTACAACTAATAGCCCCAATTGATACAAATCCTAATATTATGCCCTGTGAAGACTTATGACTCTGGACAAAATAATATCTTTCTAAGAGGGTGAGATTCAATTAGAGTATTTTTCCCTGCTGCAAGAAAAATGTCTGTGACTTATGAGAGAAGTATTTTGTATTTATTATTTCTTTCTTATTACCTTACTTGCATTTTCTGGAACATGACTACTTACAGTGTACCTATAAGTTTTTTATAAAACCAACATGAAAATAATCATGACTGAATTATATCTATGACTTCAATAGCACCTAGATATCCCATCATTTCATGTCACCTCCCTTCCCTCAATCACACTAATAACATTGAGACATAAAAATGAATCACTATTACTCAATTTTGTCCTATCTGCCCTGGTTGTTGAGGTTGAGGTATCAAAAAAAAAAATCATAACCGACTACTGTTTGCCTTGAAATGTTCCTCCCATAAAGTATTTGCATATGTTTCATGCTGACAACCGCTGATTATTCAAGCTCAATTCTTGTGTAAAATTTTTCTTTTTTTTTTTTCAAAAATTCCAGACAAGTTGTATTTTTACTATACTTACAGTTTTTCTTTTCAGGTGTATGGTGTGTGATTAATTACATTCTAAATTCCAGGAGAAAAGGTATGACTAGCTGTAGGCTTTCTGGTAAACAAACTTAGATTAGACAAAAATGCTTCATTTTCTTTCATATGCTTTAAAACTGATTAGTTTACTGGTTTTGTTTAAAGCCACCATAGATACATTTTAATCTGTCATATGCCCGATTTTCCAATTTTAGTTTTTAATCAAAAATATTCTACCCCTGGGCGCCTGGGTGGCTCAGATGGTTAAGCATCTGCCTTCGGCTCAGGTCACAATCCCAGCGTCCTGGGATCGAGTCCCGCATCGGGCTCCCTGCCCCTTGGGAGCCTGTTTCTCCCTCTGCTTCTCTCTCTCTCTCTCTCTCCCTCTGTCTCTCATGAATAAACAAATAAAATCTTAAAAAAATATATTAAAAAAATATTCTACCCCTAATGATAAATAATCTTATCCTTAGACACGCACACACTATATGTGCACATACCTATACACACAAAAGATACATTCATTATTAAATATTTTGCTCCTGAAATAATTTGTTACTCAGTTCTTATTCAAATCACATAATAAATGATAAAAATTTTTGCAGATTGGCCTCAGTATGAGGAGGACGATGATTTTCAATAATCTTATTGTTAGGTGTAGAGCTTCTTACTTTTTACCCCAAATTCACATATCTGTTCCTATTTGACTTGCTTCCTGGTTCTCCTGCAAGCTAGCTGACTGACAGTGTCCACGTCGGTTACCTTGTTGGCTCTCACTTTTCTCATCTCTAAAACAAGGCAGCAGGGGCGCCTGGGTGGCTCAGTCATTAAGCGGCTGCCTTCGGCTCAGGTCATGATCCCAGGGTCCTGGGATCGAGCCCCGCATCGGGCTCCCTGCTCAGCGGGAAGCCTGCTTCTCCCTCTCCCACTCCCCCTGCTTGTGTTCCCTCTCTCGCTGTGTCTCTCTCTGTCAAATAAATAAAATCTTTAAAAAAAAAAACAAACAAAGCAGCAGATTCTACAATTCTAAAATTCATCTTTAATGGGTCTTTACTTATCTAAAGTAGTATTAGCAGTATTATTATAGACATCATTCTCATTATGATATATTCTATTATCATCATTTTTGCAAATGCAGTTTTTACTGAGAATCTATATTATTCTGTTTTTCTTCTGTCCTATTTTATTTTCTGAAACATTTTAGCTCATAGATTTTTTTTCTTTTCCTAGTACTTTTCTTGTGGATTTGTTGAAGAAATCATCAAGAGGATCTTAAGGTTAATGGCAGTTGATTAATGAAATTACTGTATTTAAATAATGATCAGTTTCATTTAACAAAGTGCTAGTAATGCATTTGCACCATCTTTTAACCTGTTCCAGTCACTAGCCAATCTGCATAAGTAAGAATGGCTCTCAGGAATGGAAAAACTTACTTTACCAGAATGTTCTATTGAGCGAATAATTACATTTGAAATAAATTTATTTTGGATACTTTAACAACTGCAAAATATTCTTTTAAAATTTTGATCCTAAAATGTCGCTGAGATATTCCATGGACAGGGCTAAATACTCAATAGATTCTAAACTATAAAAAGAGGAGTATTCATAAGCTTGGTACTGCCTGGACCTCTAAACACCTGGAATCATTTATTAAATGGTATCAGGTAGGGTTTGTTGGTAGCAAGCAATGAAAATTAACTCTTAAGTGAATGTATTGGAAAGATAGCAGAGCTCAAAGAAGGAAAAGAGAAACTTTATGAGACAGGCTGAAGAAATAACAGGAACCAGAATGGCTCAGGACTCATAGGTATATTAGGTACAGGAACAAACACCTACAAGAGTTAAGGATTCATTAGGGATGAATCAGCCCCAAACATTCCAGTTGTGTAGACAGTGTCACTCAGCATGCAATTCCAATCCCTTCTCTCTTCTTCCACTACTAGAAATCAGGAAATGAAAGTACACAGTATCCTAGTCTCAGCTAGGGGTATCTATGTGACACAGGTAAAGCCCTGGGCAGAATTTTGCAGCCCTCTACTCTTTCTATCTGGAAGGTGGAAGTGCTGCCTGGAGGGGCAGAAGCTAATCTATAACCATGACAGCTGCAATCACAGGCTTTGGCTTCCTGACAATATCAATTGACAGAGAGTGCTAAATGTATTGGAAACCTCAAGTTGTCCTAATTGACAAGAAGACAGAATTTGAGACCAGATGATGCTTAAGAGATGAGGATACAATCATGCAGGACCTGGTTAATCCCACTAGGAGCTCAGCCCTCCTACAGGTGACAGTGCAGGATCATTAAAAGGTTAGAAAATGAAGGGTTATGACCAGAATCTCTTTTATAGGGAGTCCATGGTTTCAGTGTGATGGATGTTTTAAAAGGGAATGGATCTGGGGACAGGAAGTTCAATCAGTAGGTTGCCACAGATTGTGTATGTGTTCACTGCCAGCAAACTTCTCGAAAGGAAAGGATATTGCTTTGGACTGAATATCTGTGTCCTCCCCCACCCCAAATTCATATGTTGAAACCTAACATCCAGTGTGATGGTATTAGAAGGTAGGGCCTTTAGGAGGTAATTAGGTCATGAAAGAAAAACCCTCTGGGTACCTGGGTGGCTCAGTCGGTTAAGTGTCTGCCTTTGGCTCAGGTCATGATCCCGAGGTCTTGGGATCGAGCCCCGGGTCAGGCTCCTTGCTTGGCAGGGAGCCTGCTTCTCCCTCTCCTTCTGCCTGCCGCTCCCCCTGCTTGTGCTGTGCGCGCGCTCTCTCTCTGTCAAATAAATAAATGGAATCTTAAAAAAACGGAAAGAAAGAAGTAAGTAAAGAAAGAAAGAAAAGCCCTCATGAGTAAGATAATGTCCTTAAGAAAGAAACCCTAGAGAGCTCCTTTGCCCCTTCTGTCATGTGAGGGCACAGCAAGAAGATCAACCAGGAAGCAGGCTCTCACCAGACACTGAATCTGATGGGTCCTTGTCTTGGACTTACCAGTCTCCAGAACTGTGAGGAATAAATGTCTTTTTTTTAAAGATGTTTATTTATTTATTTGTATATATATTTGAGAGCACACAAGCAGGGTGAGCGGCAGGCAGAGGGAGGAGCAGGCTCTCCGCTAAGCAAGGAGCCTGATGCGGGACTTGATCCCAGGACCCTGGGGTCATGACCTGAGCCAAAGGCAGACACTTAACCAACTGAGCCACCCAGACATCCCGAGAAATAAATTTCTGTTGTTCATAAGCCGCCTAGTCTGTGGTGCTTTGTTATAGCTGCCCTAATGGACTAAGACAGGCATCATCTTATTCTACACCCGAGTTCCTTAGCAGAGCAAAATTAGGACAGGGGAGGCTCATGACACTCAAGAGGAAAGAACACTTCCTGACATTCAGCAGGGAGAAGAATGTCATCCTTGTGGTCGTTAATTAGTACACATCAGAGGCTATTTGGTGAAAAGGGTATTTATGGATTACATTATAAAAGGATTACTATACATATCCAGGAAAACATTAAGGACATGTTTTGTTAATTTTAACTTCCTTTCTTGAACTACTGAAAAGCAGCACTGTCTAATTATGGAAGAGCAGAGTTTTCTCATCGATCTCTAGTATCTAGGACAATGTCTGGAATATGCTTTGTGCTCAAGCAATATCTGTTTATTTTGTATGTGCAGGCACTGTTCTAAGGACAAATTCTTATAACAAACCTTATGCAGATGATTCATTTATCCTGATTTAAAGATGAGAAAACAGGCCAAGAAATCCTAAAGATTCAAACTGAGATCCATTTGACTACAAGGCGCATTATTTTAATTGTTCTGTTATAATGCATTGTGGGACCTATGGATTATCCAAGTGATAATATCCAGCAGATAATTAAAAATAAGTGGCTGAAGGGGCGGGCGCCTGGGTGGCTCAGTCAGTTAAGCATCTGCCTTCATCTCGGGTCATGATCCCAGGATCCTGGGATGAAGCCCACATAGGGTTCCCTGCTCTGTGGGGGGAGGGGGGTGTCTGCTATTCCCTCTCTCTCTACCCCTCCTCCCTGCTTGTTTTTTTTTTCCTCTGTCTCTCTCAAATAAATAAAATCTTTAAAAAAAAAATAAGTGGTGGAAGTTTAAGAGAAAAATCTAGCATACAGATGCACATTTCACAATCATTTAAGCACTGAAGTTGTAATGGAAGGTAAAGGAGTGGAATAACATCACCTGGGCAGTGACCTTCAAACCTTTGGACTAGTCATAAAAAAATTCTTTAATAGTGACCCACCACACACACACACACACACACACACACACACACACACACACACACAAATGCATGTGTCTCCTGTAATAATACCCATCTTTATTAAATGTGATATATTTTATCATTTTTAATTGTTTTCTTCTATGCAATTCTATTTCATTTAAAAATGCTTCCTGCAATCCATTAGGCTCGATTACATGATCCAATAATGGCTTGTGCTCTGCAGTTTGAAAACCACTGCCTTTAGTAAGCTGTGGTGAAGCAGCTGCCAACTGGGGACCCACTGACCATATTTGGCATGGAGACGTGTTCTCTTTGGCCAGCATACTCATTTCTGGCATACAGATATGTTGTACTTGAGAAAAATTTTAAGATATTGGCGATTTCACATAAAAGTTTATATAAAAGAATCTGGATTTCCAAATTCTTTTGAGAAACGGCAATGCTTCTCTAGTAGTCCTATTACCTATCTGCAGACACTGACTGTAGGTGGGAAGCAGCTGCCTCCTACCCGCCCTCCCCCACCCAAGCCTCCTACACGGTTATCTCCCTGACTCTGAGTATCAGCTGCCATTTAAGGTCGTGCTTGCGTTCTTTCTGTTATTTCCTTATAAGAGAAAAGGCAGTTCTTTACTGTATCGAAGAGTAAGAGAACCACATATTTTTGTTGCGTACAGCCTGCTTCAGTTATTTATGCTACCTTCAGATCCCTGTAAGCACTTCGGTTTGTGATTCATGGTATAGCGTGTTAACTAACGGCTGAGTCAAGGATGGCAGATTGGCCAATACCCACACAGAGGGAAAGAGGAAAAGGAGCCCAGGGAGATACTAAAAAAGAATAACCAGAGGGTCAAGAGCAAACCCAGAAGAAGAGGATGTTAAGGACAGGAGGGATCAAGGGTATCCAGTTCAGGCTGTATGGTCACTTTAAGTTAAAGGCATTTGTGGATTTCATTGGCAGAACTTCCAAAGAAGATCCTGCTCTCTTTAGATGATTCATCTCCATGTCTGATTCCCACTGTCAGGAAGAAACATAAATAAAGGATTTCACAGAGGGGGACCTGTCTTAACATGCCAGGATTTAGAGGATGCAGATACTAAATGCGGTAGCCAGATGTTATTTTGGTGGCAGTGTCTTTTGGATTGAACAAGAATGTGGCTCCCACACATGTCCTGCTATTTAGGGTAAAGTTCAGGAGACAGAAGTGGGCAGGGAAGCTCCTGTCTCAGTGTGGATTGGGACTGAGCCCTTCAGCATAACGTTAGCCATCCATTGGCATGTCTCAAATCACCTGCCACTGATGCGTCCAAGAGCCTGGCACAATAACTGAGCTCAGAACTGTGGCATGATAATATTCTTATTAAGCTTTGAGTCTGTCCTAGCGGCAGCTCACTGTCACAGCACAGTGGGTGGGTGGACACGTAGGATGAGCTGAAGTCCTAGGAACAGGCTTTGAGAGGTTTTAGGTACTATAAGGAAGTCATTTGCAAATCAGCATTAACTGAGGGTACTCAATTAATAATACAGATAACCTGAAGAAATCGGAAGTTTTAAATTTTGAGTGTATCACGAAAGAATCAAAATCTGCTTGGGAATTAGTGATGAATGTTCAAAGGAGGGGAACAAAATAAGCTTTGCTGTAGTTTTCCAAAAAATGCTAAACTCTGACCCCAAAACAGAAATAATTTTAAAAAGGATTTCTGCTTTATCACTAATCTTTTTTGTTGTTGTTTAATAATAAGGGAGAAGAAGAAACAAAAAGAAAAGACAGGCTATTCTTGCCTAACTGTCATTCTTGGAAGCAGGGGAGTGTTTGCTTTTCTTTTGTTCTTTCAAATCCCAGGGGAGTTATGCAGGCTGGAGTTTCTCTTTGCCTTTTCATCTGCCTGGAAATAGCACACAAAGGCAAGGCTTCCCTGAGCAAGACAGAGACATTTGTGTTTTCTTTTTTCTATTCCCTATTGAGCAGAGGCTTAAAAAAAATCTGCCCACTGTGCTTCTCTTGTGTTGTAAGCACCATGACTTGTGTTTTCATTCTTTATATATCACATTTCCATGTTTTACCGTGTTAGCGACTTAAAATTAATGCACATTTTAAAGTGTTCACAAGCGGAAAGTCTTTATTCCTTTGATTATGAATAAAGGTAGAGCTGCCAAAATATTCTCAGGGTAAATTTGCCTAGAATTAATATACATAAAATATTCTATATGTGACATAGCCAGCCATTGCATGAACAAATCAAATCTCTAAGATCTACGATTTTACAATAAATAAAATCATACATATTGATAATAAACATTATAATGAGAATTATATTTCCTGCAGAGAGATTGTCAAGTATAGGGCAAAATGGCCAACATGACATAGAGGGCAAAAATGACTTACTAGTACTTAACAGTCTTAAAGAGGATCACTTTCTTACCCCTCAAACTCATCAGTCAAATCCCTCCCTAGGGAGGGAGACCAAGAATATGTCTAGTTTAACTAAAATCTCCCCATAGGAAGCATGAGGCTAAGAAGGAAGGAGAGGGTCCTCAAGAGGATCTAGTAGATCTGGTACAGACCTAAGAAAGATACTTGTACTCAGGCAGGTTGGCAGGGGAAGATAGATTGAGAGAATGAGGGGCCACGCATGTTTGGAATACCTAGCAAAGGTTAACTACATGGTAGCTCTTGTGATTAGGGTAGATATGGCCCCCAACTGCAATAGATCTTGTTATTTATAATACTGATATTTACATGTATTTTGCCTATCTTTTATTCTTTGAGGTATACTTGTGTATTGTGCCATATGATCCTCAGAAAACCTTGGTGAGGCAGTAATAGAAGGCTATAATTTTATTAATATTCTCATTTTACAGTTAAAGGAACAAGGCTTAGAGACTTGCCCACAATCACTCAGTGAGGGTGTACGACTTCTGGATCTAGAGTCCAAATCTTCTGTCTCTGCTCTGATGAGTTTTTGCAAAGGGAGATCACATGATTATGAACGCTTGGCCTTGCAGTGGAGGCATGTTCTTTCATCAGTGTTTTAAATCTCCCTATAGATACCTGAGATGATTAGGCTTTTGCCTGGCTCTTTATATTTTATGGGGTCAATTATAACCAGTCCTGAGATTGTCATCACCTTTCTTTCCCTAACCATTCATTGACTCAATAACCATTTATCAAAAGAGAAAATAGAAGACATTCAATATATGATTATTGAATCAATGGAAAGACCTGCTATGGGCAGCAAGATCAATGTATTTCTGGGTCATGGCTAATCATAAATTATAAAAGCAATAATTTGCTTCTCACATTTTTTTGATTTTATGGTGATAAGACAAGACCCACCTTCCGCTATAAAGGTCCCAAAGGCTAGAAACTATTTTTTTCATAATTTACCTTCAACTATGTTTGTAAACAGGTAGCTGAGATTGTTGCTGCAAGGGAATCAAGCGTGGAAAAGAAAAAGTAAAGAAGCTCAGGCAGGAGGGTTCAGTCTGAGGGTTAGATCAGCAGCAACCAGTGTCCAGTAGCAGCGATGGTGAGGACGACCGTAGTAGAATGTCTGGTGCCCATGACTAGCAGGGCCGAGGGTGGCATTTTTCTGGTCAGTTTCTTGGTATCACTTTCATTGTGATTCTGGCTCTCCAGCTGTGCTTCCTGCCTATCTTCTTCTTCTTTTTTTTTTTTTTTTCATTTAAGACAGGGAATACTTTATTCAAACCCATCAGAGAAATGGACAGCTTGGGTCTGTAACAAAGCATTGTGTTTTAAAGCATAGGTCAGTAACTGTATGTGAGTATACACTGCTACATACAAATTAACTGATCAGAGCACAACTTTTCAATGTTCAAAACAGAATAAGCTTCCCTGTAAAAGCAGCACCTTTGTGACATTTTTTACTTTAGTATTCCTCTCCTTCTTCTTCACCCTCTCCTTCAACAGAATCCACACCAACCTCCTCATAATCCTTCTCCAGGGCAGTCATGTCCTCACGGGCCTCAGAAAACTCTCCTTCCTCCATGCCCTCCCCCACATACCAGTGAACAAAGGCACACTTGGCATACATCAGGTCGAACTTGTGGTCCAGGCGAGCCCAGGCCTCAGCGATGGCTGTGGTGTTGCTCAGCATGCACACGGCCCGCTGCACCTTGGCCAGGTCTCCACCGGGCACCACAGTGGGAGGCTGGTAATTCATGCCCACTTTGAAGCCAGTGGGGCACCAGTCCACAAACTGGATGGTACGCTTGGTCTTGATGGTGGCAATGGCAGCGTTGACATCTTTGGGAACCACGTTGCCACAGTACAACAGGCCGCAGGCCATGTATTTACCGTGCCGAGGGTCACATTTCACCATCTGGTTGGCCGGCTCAAAGCATGCGTTGGTGATCTCTGCTACAGAAAGCTGTTCGTGGTAGGCTTTCTCAGCAGAGATGACGGGGGCGTAGGTGGCCAGAGGGAAGTGGATGCGGGGTTAGGGCACCAAGTTGGTCTGGAATTCTGTCAGATCGACATTCAGGGCTCCATCAAATCGGAGGGAAGCAGTGATGGAGGACACAATTTGACCTATCAACCTATTTAGATTAGTGTAGGTTGGGCGTTCAATATCGAGGTTTCTACGACAGATATCATAGATGGCCTCATTGTCTACCATGAAGGCACAATCAGAGTGCTCCACGGTAGTGTGGGTAGTGAGGATGGAGTTGTAGGGCTCAACTACAGCTGTGGAAACCTGGGGGGCTGGGTAAATGGAGAACTCCAGCTTGGACTTCTTGCCATAATCGACAGAGAGACGTTCCATCAGCAGGGAGGTGAACCCGGAACCAGTTACCCCTCCAAAGCTGTGGAAAACCAAGAAGCCCTGAAGACCTGTGCACCGGTCAGCCAGCTTCCGAATGTGGTCCAAGACAAGGTCAATGATCTTGCCGATGGTGTAGTGCCCTCGGGCGTAGTTGTTGGCAGCGTCCTCCTTGCCGGTGATGAGCTGCTCAGGGTGGAAGACCTGCCGGTAGGTGCCGGTGCGAACTTCATCAATGACCGTGGGTTCCAGGTCTACAAACACGGCCCTGGGCACATGCTTGCCGGCGCCCGTCTCACTGAAGAAGGTGTTGAAGGGGTCATCTTCTCCCCCGATGGTCTTGTCACTTGGCATCTGGCCATCGGGCTGGATGCCGTGTTCCAGGCAATAGAGCTCCCAGCAGGCATTGCCGATCTGGACACCAGCCTGGCCCACGTGGATGGAGATGCACTCACGCATGGTTGCTGCTTTGCGTCTGCCGAGCAGATGGCGGAGAGGAAGAGAGGTTGTTGCTTCTTACAGCGCAACTCTTAGGCGGTCGATGTAAGAGAACCTCCCTGCCTATCTTCTAAGCCTATTTCTCCAGCTATCCTAGCTCTTCTGAGAGCCATGTGATAGCCTTCCAGTAAATGCCTTTCTGCCTAAATGGGCTAGAGTTAGTTTCTGTTGCTTGCAAATAAAAAAGTCCCAACTGATGCATTGCACAGCTGATTTATTTGTTCAAGTATCTATGGACTGAGTAATGTGTACTCATCACTACCCTAGATATTAAGGATACAGCAGTGAATATGATCCACAAGATAGTTGCTTTTATGAAGATGAAACTTTAGTTAGGAGTAGAAAGACCATAAATAAAATAAATGAATAAAATAATGTCAGCTAGTGACAAGTGTTATGGAGGAAAAAAAAGCACGGGCCTAGGGGAAAGTAACTAGGCAGAAAGGCTGTTCCGCTCTGGATTGGGAGGTTTTAGAACATCTCTCTGAGGAGATTGTATTTGACCTGAGACCTGAGTGAAAAACAGTAACAACAACAACAAAACAATAATAGGTAAGTCTTAGGGCAAGACATTCCAGGTGAAGGGAACAGCAAGCAGGAGCAAGTGTCCTGAGGTGGGAATGAATTTGATGTGTTTAAGCAACAGTAAAAAGGAAAGTATGGGTAGAGCCCAGTGTAGAAGCAGGGAGGATTGTAAGATGACGTCAGAGGCCAGAGCTTATAGGGACTTGTAGGCTGTGGTTAGGGATTCTGATTTTATTCTAAGCACAATGGGCAGCCATTTGAGGGTTTTAGGTAAGGAAGTGAAAGAAATTTGTTCATATTCTGAAAAGATGGTTGGATCACGAAAAGAGGAGGCTGGAAACCACAAGACCTGTTGGATGCAAAAATCCAGACCAGATGGAGTTTAGCAGGGACAAAGTGAAGAAAGCGTATGCCTCCAGTGGCTTCTCTTACACCTCTGGAGAACAATTTATGATAATCAAGGGCACTGTGGGCCAAGGCCACCATGTAAATTGCTTGAATAAACACTTCCATTTCCAAGCAATTGAGAAAGTCAAGGCAGTTTCTTTGTTTAATTTTTGTGTAATTTTCCATTCCATTCAGCTGAAAAGAAGTCAGGCAAACATCACTGCTCAGTTCTTCAGCTTTGTGATAGAAGCAGAACATTACGCCCCCAAAGCCAAAATTCATTTTCTGCACACTGAGATGTTTTCTTGGTTAATTCAAGGTTTCATGACAAAGCATGTTTGCTTCAAATTGTAGAAATATAGGCTGGTCAGAGTCATCATTCAAACAGTTGTCTTAATCTAAAATATTTATGTATAAATGTATAATACTGCTTTGTGTATATTTAAACAAGGCAGATATTTTAGAAACATGGTGCCTGGTGTTCCCTCAAGTTCTTTATAATCAACTCTGTAAAACCCATACAAAAAATTATCAACAGCAAATACTGATCACTTATCACTATTTATTGATTCTATTAATACTACCTAATCTTAAATAAAATAAGAACATGTAAGAACAGTTTATGAAATAATTCGACAAAAAAAATGTTCTTATTTTGCCTTTCACAACAATATGGAATTTTTCGGTGCTTTTAAAAGTTACTGATGGACAACAAGATGGGTAATTAGGATATTGTCTAATTAATAAATTGACTCACTTTGTCTCCATGTATAACTGTTTTGACTTTGAAATGATTGGTAAGATCAGTCAAGTAATTGTCAACTCAGCTAATATATTTTTTAGTCCTCTTTGGATGAATTATTTCCTCTCAATTAATTATGCCTGAAGGAGATGTATTTTTGTATTTAGCTGTGCCGAATGTCATTTTAAAATTTACCTTGCAAGGACAGGGCCTTATGGAACTAAGTTTTAATTGGTCATAGTGGAAATACTGGTAACATCAATTTGATCTTAGGCAAAAAGATCAAAACTAAGAGCTCAAAAGATAAGATTCAGGTAGTAGTAAGGGGACAGGATCTAAGTTTTATGGAAAACATACACTATATTAGATATTGTGCTAGGCATACTAAATATATAAGCTCATCTATTTAAGAGCCCTACAAGGAAGACTTTTTAGTCTATAGGTAAGGCAGCTTCAAAGGAAGACATATCTCATGAATGGCTGAACCAAGATTAAAATTTGTGTCTATCTATCTGCAAATATTTTGTACTTTCTACAGATTCTCGTTAATTCTCCTGCAATGTTCCTTCAGTGGTTCAGTCCACCTTTTTCCTGCCCCACCCCTACTCTAACTAGGACCTTTCACACTATAGGTAAGTGCACCTGACACCTTAAAACATATTTGCTTTTCTTCTGATTGTGAAAGTGATACATATACTTGCAGAAACCCTGGGAACCACAGAAGAATTTTAAAAAGTAAATATCATATGTTCTTGGAACATAAAAATAACCTCCATAAAGATTTTGATGTCATTAATGTCTTTCTCTTCAGTATTTTTCATATAAAGTGGGGATCACATTTCAGCTCTAATTTCATTTTCTGCTGTGTTTATCTGTTATTGTATCATTACCTTTTTTTTCCAGTTCACCAAATACCTTTTGAAAATGTAATATTTAGGAACACTTGGGTGGGTCAGTTGGTTAAGTGTCTGCTTGAGTCATGACCCCAGGGTCCTGGGATGGAGTCCCAGAATCAGGCTCCTTGCTTAGCAGGGAGCCTGTTTCTCCCTCTGCCTGCCACTCCCCCTGCTTGTGCATGCTCTCTCTCCCTCTCCCTCTCTCTGACAAATAAATAAATAAAAGAAAAAAAGAAAAAAGAAAATGTAGCATTTATATGGTGCAAGCCACCCTTTTGAATGGATGTACTAGGATACATTTAATCATTCTCTCATATAGGAATATTATAATCTTAATCAATTTTTCCTCTTATTTAATCATATTATGGTAAGCATACCCATTTGCCCACTTTTCTGATTATTTGCTGAAAATACATTCCTATAAGTAGAAAATTACTGTATTTAAAACACATATTTTTAAAAACGCTTTTAATACATTTTGCCAAATTTCTCTGGTTGTTCTCCATAAAAGTTGTAACAATTTGTTCTCTTACCCGTCTTCAAATGCTACACCCACAAAATAACTGCAAATTTGAGAAGCAAAAATGGCATCTAATTATGGTTTTAATTTGAATTTTAGCTTACTAGTGCATTTGGATCTTTTAAAATATGTTTATTTGTTCTTTGCATTTCTTCTGTAAGTTGGCCTCATGTTTTTTGGCTTTTTCCTGCTAATTTGAGTTGGAGAATGTTTGCGTCCTCTTTTTAAATTTTCTTGAAGTGTTTTTATATGAATAGAATGATCTGGTTTTAGAATGTTTGCTAGGAATTCACCTGTAAATCCATTTCCCCTGATATATTCTTTGTAGATGGATTTTACAATGTTGATTCAATTTGTTCAATGGTTATAATACATAGTTGTTTTTTTTTTAGTTCGTTTTGGTAAGTTCTATTTTTCTAGGAATATATCAATATATCAATCAATATATCAAACCTTATCTAAGGTTTACATTTTACTGGCATAAAGTTGATTTTTAAGATTTCTTTGGAGATTAAATAATTTTCCTGTTTTATTTGGCTCTTAGTTTTGCTTAGAATTTTCTTACAATAAATATTAGTTTCTTGGTGGCTGTTTTGTTTTAGGTAGTTAAGCTTATCAATCTTGTTCCCCTCCCCCACTTTGGCCTACCTAAAAAAAAAGTTCAAATCAAGTTACTCTTGGGGAGCCTGGGTGACTCAGTAGGTTGGTCGTCTGCCTTCAGCTCTGGTCATGATCCCAGGGTGCTGGGTTGGAGCCCCACATTGAGCTCCCTGCTCAGTGGGGAGTCTGCTTCTCCCTCTGCCTCTTCCCCCCTCCCCTGGCTTCTGCTCTCTCTCTTTCTCGCTCTCTCTCTCAAATAAATAAATAAAAATCTTTAAAAGAAAAACAAATCAAATTACTCTTAACTTTTTCTTTTTGTTTTTGATATAATATTATATATTTTACAAATCTGCCATGGAATTTGAGGGATGCATTGATAAAAAACATAGAGGCAGCATGATGAGCACTGAGTAATGTATAGAATTGTTGAATCATTATATTGTACACCTGAAACTAATATAACATTGTATGTTAATTATATTGGAATTAAAATTAAAAAAAAAAGAACACTGAGGTGGGGGCAGCTCCTGCTCTATGTCAGTTTACCAGGACGGCCGTAACAAAATACCACAGACTGAGTGGCTTAACCAACAGAAACATTTATCCCGGTTCTGGATGCTGAAAGTCAAAATCAAAATTTCAGTAGCTTCAGTCTCTTCTGAGGAGTCTCTCCTTGACCGGCAGGTGGTCGTCCCGCTAACTGCCCCTTCACATGGTCATCCATCTGTGTGCGTAGGCCCGTGTCTCTTTGTGTCCTAATTTCTTCTTCTTATAAGGACACCAGTGAGATTGGATTAGGGCCCACCCTAATAGCCTTGTTTTAATTTAATTACCTCTTTAAAAGGCTCTACCTTTGAATACAGTCACTTCTGAGGTACTGGGGTTAGGTTTACAAATGAATGAATTTGGGGTAGGGGTACAATTCAGCCCGTAGTACCATGGTCCTGAGAATTTATGGATCATCTCTCTGGAGCTCACTCAGAAAAAGCTCCAGGACAGGTTAGAAACTTGGGCCTTAAATGAAAATGCAGAGAAAAAAAGAACACATGTCCAATATTATTACTTAGATTATTCAAAACCTCTGTTATTTGTTTTTACTACTCCATCTGAAATGGACTGATGATGGGATGAAATTTCTCACTACATTACTTGTTTCTGTGTGAATTTCTAATAATGTCTCTTTATTTCTAATAGGATGATGCTATATTAATATGCACTTAAAAGTATGGGGCGCCTGGGTGGCTCAGTCTTTAAGCTTCTGCCTTCGGCTCAGGTCGTGATCCCAGGGTCCTGGGATCGAGCCCCACATCGGGAAGCCTGCTTCTCTCTCTCTCCCACTCCCTCTGCTTGTGTTTCCTCTCTCTGTCAAAAATAAATAAATAAATAAAAGTATGTGATAAACTAATTTCAGTTTAGAGATAAGAGATTATGTTGTGAAGTTCAAGAACTTACCTTTTGATCCAGCAATGATACTATTAAAAGAAATTCCTTCTGACCTTTAATTAATGATTTTATCTTTACTTTTACTCCTCTAGCTAGCTTTTAAACTTTCATCGCATTTTTTATAAGAATTTTAGTGGGTAGCTTGTAGGCATAATCAAATATATTTAGCCACAAATCCCTTTTACCTGATGCCTGCTCAAGCAATCAATGCCATCTGGATATTCACTGACTACTTTTTCTATCTTGCTACCTATCGCCATTATTGTTCCCCAAAGTTTTCATTTTTTAATGGAGGTATAATTGACATATAATTTTATATTAGTTTCATGTGTACAACATAATGATTTAATATTTGTTTATATTGCAAAATGATCACCACAATAAGACTAGTTAACACCCGTTACCACAAAGCTACAAAACTTTTTCTTGTGATGAAAACTTTTAAGATTTACTCTCTTAGCAACTTTCAATTATGCAACACAGTATTATGAACTACAGTTTCCATATTGTACATCTCCAGGACTTGTTTATTTTATAACTGGAAATTTGTACCTTTTGACTTTCTTCACTCATTTCACCCACTTCACCCCACCTCTGGCAATAACTACTAACCTGTTCTCTGTATCTACGAGCTCAGTTTTTTTGTTTGTTTGTTTTGCTTTTTGGTTCCACATAAAAGTAAGAGCATATAGAATTTGTTTCTCTCTCTCTGACTTATTTCACTTAGCATAATGCCCTCAAGATCGGTTCATGTTGTTGCAAATGGCAAGATTTCCTTCTTTTTAATGGTTGAATAGTATTCCATTGTAGACACACACACACACACACACACACACACACACACACACACACACACCCATGTTTTCTTTATCTATTCATTGATGGGCACAGGTTGTTTCCGTTTCTTGGCTGTGGTATATAATGCTGCAATGAACATAGGAGCACATGTATCTCTTTGAGTTAGTGTTTGCATAGCTACAGATAAATTCACAGAAGTGGGATTCCTGGATCCTATGTTAGTTCTATTTTTAATTTTTTGAGGAACTTCCATATTTTCTGTAGTAACTATACCAATTTACATTCCTACCAACAGTGCACAAAGGTTCCTTTTCTTCACATCCTTGCCAGCACTTATTATTTCTTGTCTTTTTGAGAAGAGCTATTCTAACAGACACAAGGTGCTATGTCATTGTGTTTTGATTTGCATTTCCCTGATGATTAGTGATGTTGAGCACTTTTTCATGTATCTGTTGCCCCCCATCCTGGCAAGTTTTAATTGTAACTATTCTCTCCTTTTTTTCCCTGCCTCCCGTGAGTTACTAAGACTAATTGCTCTACCTACATTTCTTTTGCTGTTCCCTCCCACCTCCCAGGGCACTGGTCTCTACTGCATGGTTTAGGCTTTCTAGGAGGTGCCAATGAACATTCTTTTGGGGAGCAGGGAAAATGCTAGAACTACTAATTATATTTATTTTGTCTCCTCTTCAATTGTTTATGTTTTATAATTATATTCTATAACATATAATGTATAATTACATAGTACTGGTATAATTTACCAATAAACACATGTGTAAATGGTTTATTAAATGAACAGAACTCATCAGGGTGTGCCAGAGATTCAATGATTTGCATGCAGGAAGTTTATTGGGGAATGCTCTCAGGATCAACATCCATGATCAGATTGGAGACAAGATTGCACCATGAGTCTCAACTGGGGAAGATTTTTGCACCCCAGGATATATTTAGCAACACGTGGAAATATACTGGCATCTAGTGGGTAGAAGCCAGCGATAGTGTTAAACATCCTATAATGCATAGGGTAGCCTCTCTAACAAAGAATTAGCCAGCTCAAAAAGTCAGTATTGCTGAGTTTGAGAAACCCTGGGGTAGAAGGAGAAGTTGGGTGACAATGACAGCCAAAGCTTCACTTCATTCAGTGGCAAGCTCCGAAGTTGGGAGGGTCCTTTGGCATCCAGTGTTGGATACAGCCTGCCTCCAGGAAGGGAGCATGACCTCAGGAATGGTTGGTTTTTGAAAGCTATGTAAATGCCTACAGTATGCAATTTTTTGTATACAACTTCCTTTGCTCAACATTATATTTATGACGTTCATGTTTTTGTTGCATACAACTGTAGTTACTTCCTTTTTATTGCTATAGACTCTTTCACTCCATGAATATATCACATATTCTATCATTCTACCATAGGTGAACCTTTGAGGTGTTTCTAATTTTCCCCTATTACAAATAATGCTGCTGTGAACTTTATCCTATACATCTCTACTAGCACACATGTGCATGTATTTATATTGGGTATGTATCTAAAAGTAGAAGTGCCGAGTCATTGGTTTTTACATATTTTCAACTTTAGTGGATAATGGCAAATAGTCTTCCAAAATTGGTTGTATCAGTTTACACTCACCAGCAGCGTGTAAGTGTTCCATGTCCTCATGAAAAAGTGGTATTACCAATCTTTTTAATATGAGCATTTTGATGGGTTTGTAGGGGTGCGACAATGTGATATAACTGCATTTTCCCAACACCTGATGAGGTCATCATGTGTTTATGGTCATTTGAATATCTTATTTAGTGAAAACTTATTTAAGTCTGTTGCTCATTTTTCTATGCTGTTGCCTGTCCTTTTCTTACTGCTTTATGGAGTTCATCATAATCTGGATACAACCCCTTTATTACTTATTATGTTTTGCAAATATTTTCCCCTGTTTTCATGGTCTGGAAGTCTTTTGATGAAAGGAAGTTAGTAATTTTAATCCAAATTTTTCATTTCTTCCTGCACGGTATTTTTTATTTCCCACTTAATAGCCTAGATCATGAGCATATTCCCCTTCAGAAACTTTATTGTACTGTCTGTCATATTTAGATTAACAGTCTATTTGGAACTGATTTTTACATATGGTGGGAGGCAGAGAGTTAAAATTCTGTTTTGTTTCCAAGTGGATGTCTAATTTGCCCAGAATCATTTGTTCAAAATATTGAACTTTTTCTACTGTTCTTAATGCCTACTTTGTCAAATATTGGGTCCACAAATTCAAGGGTCTTTTTCTTTTCTGTTTTGTTGGTATATTTGTCCATTTTTCCCCTTCGTTAGTGGAGCTTTATAATAAGTCTTGATATCCAGTAGAACAAGTCATCCAATCTTGTTTTTCTTTTTTATTAAGTTTTTAATTTTAATTTCACTGGACTTAACATACAGTGTTACATTAGTTTCAGGTATACAATATAGAGATTCAACAATTCTATACACTACTCAGTGCTCATCATACATGTACTCTTAACATTTTATATTTACATTCCCACCAATGTGTGAAGGTTCCAGTTGTTCCATATCCTCATCAACATTTGGTGTTGTCAGTTTTTTAAATTTTTGCCATTCTGATAGTCATAGGATGAAATTTCAGTGTGGCTTTAATTTGCCTTTCTCTGATGAATAATGATGTGGAGAGCATTTTCTTGTGTTTATTGACCATTTGTATATCTTGTTTTATGAATTGTCTATCCAAATCTTTAGTCTATTTTTTAAATTGGGGTGTATGTCTTCTTATTACTGAGACAATCTTTTTATATATCCTAGATGCCAGTTTTTCAAATATTTTCTTTCAGTACATAGGTTGCCTATTCATTTCTTAATAGTGTCTTTTAATAAGCAGTTTTTGATGCAGTATAACTGAACAATTTTATTTAATTGATAATGCATTCTGTGGCCCATCTGTATTCTCCTATCTTTTCTTTTAAAAGCTTTATGATGTTAGGTTTTACATTTAGGTTTATGATGTGCCTCAAATTAATATTTGTGTATGGCATGAAATAGGGAATGAAGTTCGGTATGTTCTATATGTATGTCTAGTTGTTCCAGCACCACTTAGAGAAAAACTTTTCATTACCCAATGGGATCCTTTAACATTTAATGTAAATGACTGACACATTTGGATTGGGTCTACCATTTTATTTTTGGCTATCTCTATGTCCTTCTGTTTTCCTTTAGCTTATTTGAATAATTTTTAGAATCTCATTTGAATTTACCTATTGACTTTTTAGCTATACCTCTTTGTGTTAATTCTTATTGGTTGCTGTAGGAATTGTAGATACCCTTAACTTTTCACAGCTTACTTAAAATATTGTACCACTTCACATTATGTAGCAATTTTGTAATTTATTCTTTATTCTAGAGTTTCCATACATACTTCATATTTTTTTCCTAAATCCCATAAGACAAGGTTTTAATTTTTGGTTAAATAGTCATGAGTATTTTTAAAAATGAAAAGAAAAAAAATTTATATTTCCCCACATATTTACCTTCATAACCAATCAGCTACTAAGTTCTTTCAATTCTTTCTTTCTAAATGTATTTTATAACATCATTTTTCTCTTTATTCTATCATCTTATTTGTCTCCATAGAACCTCATGACTAGACAATGCCTCCTGTCTAATCACTTTTCCTTCAGACTCCCTGTTCTCAGATCTTCTCTCCCAAACATTGTAATGAGGAATGCAGTAGTGATGAGGAGTCCCTGTGCAATTTGAGAAGAAAGTTAACATGTATAACCTAACTCAGTGAATTGCCTGAAAGTCGAGCCTGTTTTCAACAATTTTATATTCTATGCTTTGCCTTGTATTGGGCTTTGCACAAAGAAGGCACTCAATGAATATTTATTAGATTGTTGAATGAACAAAGAAACTTTTTTCTTACCCACAATGAAGGAGAACCTGTGTTGCTAAAACAAAGTTATTACTCTGAAAACTGATAATGGCAACTAACAAGAGATGCATCATATGTCATTGCTTCTCAGTAAAAAGAAACAAGCAACAAACAAATCTATTTCGCTTTGTGCATAAAATAAAGGATGATTATAGCCAGTCAAGAGAGTCCTATGGGAAAAGGGAGGAAAAACTATGAATCTTCCAGAAATTTGCCTATCATATGTGTCATATCATATCAATCAATTACAGGCAGTTTAATTTCAGAACGAAGAGAACTAAAAGTTGATCTGTACTCAGGATACTAAATTCATCATCTAGTATTATTGCCACAAACCTGGTATCAGCTTATGAATGTCTCCAAGTGCCTGTTTTATTTTCTAAAAGATGCAAACTGAGGTGCTAAAAGGCATTTTTTTCATCTTCTTTTCACTTTTTGTTTTCTTTTTGTGGAAGTAGGTACATTTTGTGCTCATTCAGCTAAATAAACTGCTGAGTTTATAAGCTGAGAAGAGACTCCTCAAAATGACAGATAGGAGGGGTCTCAGTTAAACTCAACAGCTGGATTTCTATACCAACTAAGACCTGCTAAGAAAAATGAGCTGTGGGGAGCTAAAGAGAAAAGGAGGACAGTTTAATTAAAACTGGCTCAAGATGAAAACCTTAATGAATTGCAGTCCCAGAGCAGAGCAGATCGTGAGACCCTTGAGTCCTAAGGGAACTGTCAATAATAAAGATGCAATTATCTGAACTGATTGCTCACAAGACTCAACTTGTTTTCAATAGTACCACGTGTTGTTTCTGAGGGCATAATGATTTGGCAGAGAAATAACCTGGCAGAGTGTGCTGAAAATAGCTGCTTTATAATTACATTGCTACTTTCTGTAAATCTGATAATGAGGTAATATCTGGTATGCAAAAATTAATCATGCATTCAGAGAGTTCTATATTAAATGTCACATGAGTGAAATTTCCACTCAGTAGATACAACCTGGTCACAAAAACCTCTAGGAAACGTAGTTCAAAAACCAATTATGGATATAACGAAGCCAGATTTGCCTCCAGGTCTATAATGTCAATCTTATTAGATCAGAGAGGAAAATTTCAAGTCTAGTGAAAGGATACAGCCTCATGCTGCCCCTGCAGTGTCCTGAATGGATCTGACGGGTGACAGGAGGCTGAGTGACTCTTTGGGAACTCTTGCAGGAGTCCAATGTGTTTATACTGTTGTTAATTAAAGCCCCTGTGTTAGTTTGCTACCATTTCTGTAACAAATTGACACCAACAAAGTAGTATAATGATGAAAGTGTATTATTTTACAATTATATAGGTCAGAAGTCTAAAATGTGTCTGTAGGGCTGCATCACATCTGAAGGTGTTAGGAGAGAGTCTATTTTCTTGCCTTTTCCAGTCTTTAGAGGTTCGTCTACATTTCTTTTTTTTTTTTTTAAGATTTTATTTATTTATTTGACAGAGAGAGACACAGCGAGAGAGGGAACACAAGCAGGGGGAGTGGGAGAGGGAGAAGCAGGCTTCCCGCTGAGCAGGGAGCCCGATGTGGGACTTGATCCCAGGATCCTGGGATCATGACCTGAGCCGAAGGCAGCGCTTAACCACTGAGCCACCCAGGCGCCCGGTTGTGTACATTTCCTGACCCGTGGTCCCTTCCTCCATCTTTAAAGCCTCAGTGTCACACCTTCTTTGCTCTCTGACCTCTGCTTCGATATGTACATCTCTGACTCTAATCCTCCCACCTCCGGCTTAAAAGGACTCTTCTGATCACATTGGGCCCATCTGAATAATCCAGGATAATCCTCCCACCTCAAGGTCCTTAATTTAATCACACCTGGACGATCTCTTTTACCAGGCAAGATACCATATTTACAGGTTCTGGGGATAGGATGTGGCCATTATCCAGCTTTCTATACCTCCCAAAAGGGCAAAAAAAGATTTATAGTAGAAATTAGCAACCTTCAGTTACCAAGGTACAGACTTACAGTGTTTTATACTTTCTTGATGTTATGATAGCTACTTCCATTGGTTGTGTCAGCTGTGAATTGCAGAAGAATGCTACAGGGTAGCTTAAATTAGGTCAGGAGATTATCTATCGTATAATCAGAAAGTTCAGGCAGAGGCAGTCTATGGTTCCTCTTTTCCTGCTCTGCTATCTGTAGAGGGGACTAAGGCACCTTAACTGTCCTGCCAGGTTTCCAGGCACGAAAAAGCAAAGCAGAAGAGGCAGTGCTAATAGATTCCCACTTACATCCTTCCCCATCTTTCTCAATCAGTACCTGGATAAGGCTGGCTGTCCTGTGTTTTTAAAAATGTGTCCCCCTGCTCACCCAATTTTCCACGAGTCCCCCAATAATAATTAAAATCAACCACAGTATGTTTGCATGTGCCCCAAATAACAAATTATTCTAAAATAAAATTATTTAGACAGACCCAAATGAGAGTTATGGTTGTAGTTTTCTTCTAAGCAAATTAGCTGACTTTTAAAAAATTTTAGTGACTGAATCAACAGGTTATCTCATCACTTTGTAAGTACAGTCTCTTATAGCCCACACCACTTTTCTAGGTACTTCCCCTTCACGGTCATAATGGCTGTAGATTCAGGGCGGTCATTTTGTCCAATGTATCTATGGTTCCTGTCCACAGTTGATAGGTTGAATCAAAAATCAAAAATCCCAGTCTCCTCTCTGGACCCCACTTGTTGGCCACAGTTGATTCACCTCAGACTGAACAACAGCTGATAAAAAATAGCCAGTCTTTTGCCTCAGAATTCTAAAATTGGAACTGAGAGAGAGATTACCCTCTCCCTAGTTGGGTGAATTATAACACACAAATCAGGGAGCTATTGATCTCCATGTTTCATGTGTTGACTGGGGGGCAGAGGAAGTTATTCCTCAGAGAAAAACTGTGGAGTAGAAGAGCAGAAAGGAGTACAGACAAAGCCCTGGTTCTAGATCATTCTGGGAGCCCAGCCACATTCCTGTGCTATGTTTGGTCGCTGACTTTTAGTTATGAGAATGCTGGGTTAGTTCAAAGTAGCGTTTTATTATTTACAACCAGATATAACTATGAAGTATAGGATTATTACTGGTCCATTAAAAGTCTGCAAAAGGAATACTGATGTTATGATGAAAGAAATCACTGATTAATTCAAAGGCAGAGTTATAACTGCTGGACTAATTAATCAAACTGTAGTCTTATTTTTCATAAATTTTCACTACATCATACAGTGTAGTAAAATATGATAAGGCATTTGAAATAGCGATAATAAAATTCAGGACATATGCATAAAATCCTGAGGAGTGCCATACATCAAAAAGGGAATTTGAAATATTTTTATAGAAATGAAATAAGTGTTTATTTCAGGCTTTATTTCAAACCTCTGGCATAGACTAGAGGGGACTTCAGTGTAGTATAAGATTCATTATCGTTAAAAGGTTTGGTTTGGGATTTGCTAAGTTTGGAAATTAAGAAAGTACCGTATTTGTATTACTCACAGGAAACCATCTCTTAATATTTAAGATGAAAATAATTTTATCAATCTTATTTTCAGTGCTTACTTTAAGATGCTGAAATCTGACAGTTCAGAAACCAATTATATTTCATTTCAAATATAGCTATAATATAAAGCGCCAAAATGTGGATCTGTAGTGGTAAGAGAGTGTACTACATTACATATTACACTGCTAATTCATAAAGTTTCTTCATAAAACTGCAAGCAAAGCCATCTCCAACATCTTGTTAAAAAAGCCTTACTCTGCCTCCTCCAGGAAGGCATACAGGGTTTTGCTTCCAGCCCTTCTGGAGGCAAATAAGGAAATGGGACTGACTGGTCTTCCAAATTTGCCTTCAACTATTCACAAGCTGCTCTAATTCCTTTCTACTGTGTTCATCATCATGTCATCTGCCTTAGGTTTTCCCATCACTGACACAGCTGACCAGCCCTTTCCTTGAAATGTGATTCTCTGACATGCAACTTTCTGGACATACTTTCAGAATTCTGTCTGTCTTCTCAAGATGCCTGTTTTCCCTCCCCTGTGTGCTGAATTGTGGAACATTTTATCCTGAACCACCTCTTCATTAATCCCTATATTTTGTCCCTGGAGTTTCCACTGACATCTTTGTGCAAATTCCTGAATCTTCCATTGAGTTTTATTTCTATTCCTTCATTAGCCAACTGGACACTTCCAGCTACACTGGCCCTTCAAATTTAAATAAATCAAAAACTTCCCACATCTTTGAGCTCCCAAATGTTTATCCTCCTGACTTTCCTAGTGCTATCAATGCCACTGCTATAGTCACAGTCTCCCAGGCTTAAAAAAGGGAAGCATTTTTGTTTTGTTTTGTTTTGTTTCATTCTTTACCTTTCCTTTCCCTTCACATTTTAAAAATTGACAAGTTCTGGCTAGCCTTTCTTAGCAATTTTGTCCCCATTTGTTCCCTCCTTATTCTAGTTTTTACCACCACTGTTTTGGCCCGTGTTAGCTACATTTAGACTATGGCGACTGGGAGGGGGGTGCTCACTGCCTCCATAGAGGCTGTGCCTAAGATTTCACCTTGATTGCTGTGGCCCTCAGCTCCAACTTAGCCGCTACAGATGCACCAAGGCTTTCCAAGTCTGAGAAACAAATCTCAGGAGCCTCTGAACTTGACAAAAATCCCATGCTCACTTTACCGTAACACCTTAGAGGCCAGAGTCTATGGAAAGACAAGAGACAAGACTTCTTGATGTTGATGGTATTCTTCAAGGCAGAGGTTCTACTGCCTTCTTGTAAGTTGGCCAGGTCAGAAGAAATGTTTTCCAATGTAGACGGGCGCTCCTAATGAAACTAAGATACCAGTTACCTAATCGCCTTCAGAGATATTTCATTTGCATCCTTTTAGTCTCTTATTCTCAGCTTTCTTGTCCACATATGTTTTCTAATAACACTTATCAGAGAGCTTGGGTGGATGAATAATGATGGTTTATAAGATAAGCAGCCCTCAGTAAGGAAACTTGTGCACTTTCTTCTGCCTCCCTAATTTGTACTCTCCGTGAAGTAAAAGCAAATTGTCAGATGGTTCTGAACCTACTGAATAAAATAAGCACTGGCACATATTATGGATAGAAACAGTGCATTTGGGGATATATTCTTGGATTATCAGTGTGGCACACATCTTCCTGAAATCAAACACAACCAACCAATTTCTGGTATTAACTTTGTTTACAGACTTAGTCCTATAGCTTTCTGTCTGATAAACCTGTTTCTGTATCTTCTAATTCTGCGGTTGTCTGGAAAAAGGAATTATTGAATTAGCTTATGCTTTTTTAATTAGAAAAAAAGCGCACTAAGAATATGCTGATTATTCATATATACTAATTTGTATGATATAAATAAAAGCTTCATTGACTCGGAAATTTTACTATTTCTTTTACGCAAAAGTAAAATTTCTTGTTTAAAAAAATTCTATAAGAGACACAATTCCCCTGTTCAGATTAAGCTGCCTAATCATTTTAATATTCTTTAAAAGTATACTGATTAGAAGTGTAAAACTTAGACTTAAAATCCTAATCGTAAGCATTGCTTTTTTATGGTAAAATACCTCTTGTCACACTTAATTGCCTCTAAAATCTAGATGCATCTTATAGTCAATATCAAATGAAATTGTCCAGCCACCTGGAAGAAGGCAAGCTGATAAGTCGTTGTCAATGACTAGACACATATGTATGAGCTATTGATCAGTCGTCACCTCAATAAGTGCTTTGCATTGGTAACATCACAGTCTGGTGAATTTCAAATTAAACTCAAATCCCCAACTGTCATCTAAAATTTCTTTTAAAATTGATATTATTATGCAGTCCTGAAATGAAAATGATTTTATATCCAGAGGATCAACTGCTTTGCCCCAGGTGATAAATTGGAAAGGCAGTAGAAAGTGCCAACTCAGGGGGAATAGAGAATTTTCTAAGATAACAAAGATTGGTCTAGCCAATGCAAGCATCACGAAAGTCTAGCACCGCGGCCTCAAACATTCATCTGTTGAAAATTCCCAGCTGGCTTATAAAATAAGCTATTTAACTCCCAGTGGTACGTAATTACTAGAAGCAAAACTACAAATTTAGCTAAATAGAAAGTTCAGATGAATCCCTGGTACTATTTAGGATGTCTCAAGATCATGATCAGGACTGTGAAAAGCAGTGTGTTATTGGTATGGTAAACATGGATGGTCTACACGGCTGCT